>NC_140781.1:22721434-32721434 GCF_044657685.1 Stegodyphus dumicola
TGATGTATTTAATATTAAACTTCGGAAACGCTTTTATGAATTTTAGTTAGCAAATTATGAAAGTACAGAATGAGACACAAAACAAAAAAGTAAAAGACAACATGAATTATATAGAAAACGCAAATACGTATCACCGTATTTACGCATATGCATGCAAATCGAAATCAAAGTATATATATATATATATATATATATATATATATATATATATATATATATATATTATGGAAAATTAAACTTTTGACCACGATTAATTACGTGTTTTCAATTCAATACACGATTTTGGGATTAAAATTACTATCTTAACATGTTCACGCATTTCAAAGTCTGCTCGTTAGACAGTACATATATTTTTTTATGTCATCAATAAAATTAATTTCATTAAACAGGAAAACTTCTGCGACAATAGTATGCCTTGTTTTGAGGACGTCAGCATGATTTTTATGCAAAACTCGCGTAATATCCGAGGACGCGGTATATAAAGCTATACGATAGGCCGACGGATTCTTTCACTCTCTACACAAATACAAGTAGTTAATCGTGTATCACAAAATGCAAAGCAGTGAAGATTACTTCTTTATTTAGAGAAATACCTCATTCATCTACAATGCGAATGCTATTACTACTACATACGAGTACACCACTGAAATTAACTACCAAATCGATAATCTAAGACATATAAATGGCACATATGAGTAAGTCCTCTGCTGAAAAGAGTAACCGATAAGAATTACATGCATACGCAGAAAGCCTAACGCATGAAAAATTCTGCGTTTCATTCAGTGAAAAATATACACAAATACATATTTGGCATTTATTTCATTATTAACTATCCATAGTTACCTTGAGTGCCAACAAGGATGAGAGGCACATCGCCCGGGCTTCGATAATGAGACATCTTAGTATAATAGTTATAAATGGCATTAAAGGAAGCTTCGTTTTCTAAGCTGAAAACATAGATAACGGCGTCTACCCAACAACTGAACTGAAAGAGAAACAACATTACAACAATTAAAGTGCGAAAAAAAGTAAATCACAGAAATGCTTCACACTGTGATGCTAATTTATTACTCTCATTTCGCACACACACACAATAAATAAATAAAAATTTAAAAAAATAAAATAAATAAACGATAATAATAATAAAAACTTCATAAATGACATAGTGCGTTTTCTCTTTTCTTACCATTTAAAGTTCTTTCTTTTTTTCCCGTTAGTTCGCGCTCCAAAATCTGCGTTGCCACCCTTGCATCCTTTCTTAAGTGGTTTACTATTAAGGCAAAGAACTCGAGGCTGTGTGCCTAAAGGAAAGGATACCTTCGTGGAGGACTTTCTAAGGTAAACTGGCTCGTATTCACGTTATACAACGTGAGACGTTGTATAACATGTACATGGGAAAAACCACAACAACATCTATGTAGCGAGACCGTCTGCCGGGATTCGAAGATGGGGCGATTTACCAGTTTTCAGTTACTTTAACGCCCGGCCGCTGGCGGCATTATGCAAATTCCCTTAACTTTACAAGCAAGTTTATACTTAAAGAGAAACTTCTGAAACTTCAAATTTTAAAAACGTTTGACCAACTTACCAAGAATTTCATAATGAGGGAGGGTAACAACTAATTCAATTACCGGATTACAACGACGATTACAATTAATTATAACGATGGCTATCCTCTAAGCTTTATTGCTATTTTATTAAAGAAATTCCCAACTATAGAATCCAAGAGTCTCGTATCCCATTTCTCATCCTCTCAAAACGACTTTCGAATCGATGGATTTTACGAGCACCATCTCTTTGAAGACCCAGTCACAAAGCTGAATAGCCTTACAAGGTATTCAAAGTCTAGCACTTCATCACGGATTTCCGAAAAACACCCTGCGGCCTTAATACGAAGAAAAGTGCGTTGATGAATTTCGTCGAAATAGTAGATTAATTAAATAAGACAATATGTTTGGTTTGGTTTATTTGATTAGGGAAAAGGACGTGAGGGTTATCTGCCTAAGTGCAAGGTTGCCTTCGTGGAGGACTTTCTAATGGAAATTTTCTCGTATCCACGTTTCACATAAGAAAAACGCCCGTGCAACCAACCGTTCGCCTGGTATCAAACCTAGATCGAACTACCAGTGTTCAGCAACTTTACTCCTTGTGCGATAGCGAGTCAATAACAGAAATACGAGGTCGTCGGAAAAGGCGGCTACCAGGTGTACTTTCTTAAAATATTATTCCTAGACTTCGAACTACAACACTATTTTAAATACGATGCAAAACTACATGAAAATAGTCTAGTTTCTAAGTGGAAATGTAACTTCAACCCAGAACAAAATGTAACTTCTTATATGGTTTCACTAGAGTAAAAATTCCAATTAGTAAAATAACCTTTATCAACGAAAGTCAGTGCAATACAGCATATGAAGAATTTCATAAAAAAACAAGGAAATAACATAAAAATTTAACGGTTAACTTGTTTTACATAGGCTAAAATAGTAATTGCGAAAACCAGCTACTTTTTTTTA
Source organism: Stegodyphus dumicola (assembly GCF_044657685.1). NCBI lineage: Eukaryota > Metazoa > Arthropoda > Arachnida > Araneae > Eresidae > Stegodyphus > Stegodyphus dumicola. The sequence goes on from NC_140781.1 coordinate 22,723,951, forward strand.
ATCATTCCATTTTAAATTTCTTCTTAGAAGGTCTTGCATAATAAGTCGGCATTAGGCATACAAAGAACTACTCTAGTATATTCGTTCTCAGATATCTTCGAGAACCTAACAGATAAGGATGGTATGAAACGCCAAGTTTACTGCACTACTCTATAATTTCCAAATAAAAACGCTAAAGGAAAAGTGTTGAAACTATTTTCATAAAATACTAGACTTTTAAAAATTATGAAACTGCACGCCAAAATAGCATTTAACCAATTACTGCTTACTCCAAGGAGCATGACATATGAAGTACTGCATTCAAATTTTCGCGCTCGAGCTATATTTCCCATCTCAAAGTTAAAGAGTGAAGAAAAGTTACGAATAGAGAAAACTTATGCCACAGCCAGTAAAAGTAGCTACTAATATTGTGAAGATTTTATAGCAGCATTATCTTACGTGCCATTTTAATCGCATATTTCTAAACTTAATTAGTGTTAAATTTCTTCAACAAAAATAAATAATTGTACGGTGATTTTCATGAAAATTAAGCAGGCCTTTAAGGTTACAGAAGTGAAACTCACAGCCTACATTCTCTCGAATGTCACAAACAGTAAACACGTAGAGACATTAGGAGGAATTGGAAAAGCCGGACAGATGAAAAATGAGTAATTGTCTTCGTCGGGAATCGAACCATGGACCTCTGGAATACCGGCCCAGCGTGCAGAACCACTACACCACGAAGGCACGCTAAGGAAACGGGAGAAATACCTTATAAACAAGCAAGAATGGTACATGTCCTTATATCGGCCCCAGATCTTTGCAATTACTAATTTTTCAGAATTCAATTTTTTTCAAACATTTGTTTTTATAAAAGCAATAAACGCACTTGCCTACCAATATCAAGAAGCTAACATTTTTACGAAATTAACAACGTTTACAATTAACAATACCTAAGGCCGAAATAAACCGAAATTTCCGGAAACACCTGAAATCCGAAATCACCGGATATTAAAATAATTAACCCTTAACTTCCCACTGTTGCATTTCTGCAACATATGATTTATTTTAATTTAACATACTCAATTTTTTTTAATTACCTACAAATCACTTATCTAAGAAAAAAAGGTTACCGCAACGAAATACATGCTAAATTTGTCACTAGATAGCAGCACATTTTTTTCCAGAAATCACAACAATTATAAAAATCTCTGATGCCTCAAGAACTGTGTTTTTGCTATAAAAAGAATCCATTATATTTTATGTTTCCTCTTGTTTATTGACGAAAACAATTACCAGGTAAGAAGTTTAAACATTTTATGTTCATTTAAAAGAAACTTTGATTTTCTAATAGAAAAAGTTTGAAAGAAATTTGATTTTAATCATATGTTGCATACCTGCAACATATTACCATTTTGACATGGCCAAAAAGCGTATACTAACCCAAGATGAAATTGCTAGATATATGAATAATTTGGGCGAATTGAGTGATTTAAGTGAGGATAGTCTTGAATATTCTGCTGATGATGTTCATGTTTTACCTGATTGTGTGTCATCTAATGATGATTCGGATAGCGACTGTGAAATAGTGTTGTTTCACAAAATACAATTCAGAATATAAAAACATCCGATGACGATGATAATAAATTTGATAGAAATATTTCAGTCAGTGTGTGTGTGTGATTATGGCAAAGCCTCGAGAACTATCTGCCTACGGGGAGGGATGCCTTCGTGGAGGATTTTCGAAGGGAAACTGGCTTGTATACAAGTTACGCATGGGAAAAACCACGAAAACGAACTACCAGTGCTCAGCGGCTTTACTGCTCGGCCGCTGGTATATTTCAGTCAGAGAACCTTTTTTAAATTTAATTGTTAAGAATAATAAAACATTGTCAAAGAATATTTTATGGAAAAATCAAAACATTTCATTGATTGAAGAAGTAATAAAAATCCATGGAGATGACACGCTCCCAAGAGAAATTACGGATTTGGACACTACATACCAATTTTTTAAATATTTATGGACGGAAGAGATCATAAGTATCATTTATGACGACAGCAAACGATATGCTATTCAAAAGAATTCAAGTAAGTTTCTGACTATATCAGAGAATGAAATAAATCAATATTTGGGTATTTGCATTTATGCATCTCTAGTTCACCTGCCAAACTATAGAGCATACTGGTCAGAAGAGCTTGGATTTGATCGAAATAAAGAAACAATGAAGAAATCTGAAAATAAAAAAAATCTAATGAATTTACAAAAATTCAAATCTGAAGTTGCAAAATGCTTATGCAAAATGGGGTACGATCGAAATGATAAAAGAGGAAGACCTAGTAATACTTCGATAGAACAAATGTCTCAGACTAAAAGATGCAAAGGGACTGCCCAATCCGTTCCATGTAAGGACATTCGCAGAGATGGTATAAATCATTGGCCAATATGGTCAGAAAAGAATACGGTGCAAGTTTCCAAACTGCAAGAGCTACACTCACACTGAGTGCGAAAAGTGTAAAGTAGGGAACTTTTTACAACAAAGTCAATACTGCTTTAAAAATTTTCATTGTATGTAAGGCTAAAGCAATTTATAACAATGAATAATAAAATCCTCATATAAAAAAAAGTTTTAAAAGTTTTTAAAAAAAGGTTTGTAATTTTACAGCACTACTGCGCAATGTTGCACTTCTGCAACAAACAAAAAAATGACTGAAACTCAATTTAAAACTGCTTAATTTTTTTAAAAAAATATTTTTCCCTTTTATTATTACTTAAGAAGTAGCTGATATAATTTTTTCATAGAAATTTAAAAAATTGGGAAGTTAAGGGTTAAACCTTTTTAGTAATATTCTTACAATAATGCCCATGAGCTCTATCGGCCTCGAGAATGCTGTCGTCGTGGAGGATTTTTCTGCAACTGGCTCACATTTACCTACGGCGGGGAAATTTGAAAACATTCAGTGGTATACAACAGAGGTGGCCAACTTATATACGCGATACAAACAATATATACGTGAGAAAAATTTTCATTTTCTCGCCTGTTTGTCCCGCGACAGAGTTGATATAAGATTTAAAGGAGGATTTGCGGGCAGCTGTTGTTGCCAAGTGAAAGTTTAAGGGAAAATATTTAATTTCCGATATTGAAAGTTTCGGCATGTCTTCCAGACATCACTTAGAAGATGATCTTACGCGTGGCCGTCTCATAGAAAAGGGGCGAAAAATAACACATGTTTCAAGGGATTCATCATCCCCAACAGCATTGTTTCACGACAGTAGAAAGCATTTAAAACAACTGGAAACACTGGATAGAGGAAGTCTAGCCTCTGGTTTCCAGGTAGAGTTTGAAGGATATCTGCTCTCAGAAAAGCCGCGAGATGGCAAGCCTTAGCTTCGGAATCCCAATCATTTGCCACTACAGACAACTGAGTCACTTGCCAGGAGGTCTTTTCAACATATGTGGATAGCTTTAGAGAAGGTCGGGACTACGTACGTACGAATGAGATGAATGCACATATGCGTACGTTGGAGAATTATGACCAGCTGTCATTACGGATTTCTTTAAACTACCAGCTTCCTTTGCGACAGCAGCAGTAACTTATGTATCAGTATACTGTCTGACAGTAGAAACTTTTTCTTCGATTTTTTCACAGCAAAAACTCCTCTTTCTTCGATTTGCTGTTCGACAAGAGAAACTCTTTCGTGAATTTGTTCAACGTTACCTTCAACCGTATCTATTCATCCTTCCACAGACTCGCATTTGTTTTTCTTTTATAGCATTAATTTCTCTTTTCATTTCCTCTTGACCTGCTCTAATCTTTTCTTGGCCCGCTTTCGCTCTTCTATGAATGCAGCAAAGGCTACCACTAGCTGTCTTAATTGCTCATCCATCGCTCTTGTCACCGGCATTCAACCCCACTACTGACATCAAAAATTGTTGCATGTGTACGGGTTCGTAATAGACTGAATGCATAAAGAACCAATCATAGCTTAGTAAAATTTATTTTATCCAAAGAAAAACTTTACTGTTCTGGAACCTCCGACAAAAATACTTGTAGAGCTCTTCTCAGTATCACACAGCACAATAAATAGTTACACTTCAAACTACTAGAAACGTTAAACACAACGCAAAGTAAAGCGCATCTATAGAAAGAAGCTCATATGGAAATATCTCAATACTTCAAAGTCGACTCTAAACTGAAAAACTAAGATGCTCTATTCGGTCTTACATAGCTTTCACATGGCAGCCACGAAATTTCTCGTACCTTCCATTTCTTTAAATTACTAGAAGGCACATACGGTTAAAGTCACATCTAAGGGGCGAATACAGTTACATATATGTAGTTAGTTATACATATAAGAATCAATTAGTGTTTATCAATTATGATTATACACGGACCGGACCAAAATGTCGCCAAATGGTCGCCCAGTTTCGTCTCTTGAGACTTTTCATGTTACATTATACAATACTACAATTTTACATAGAATTTCACTAAAACTATTTACATTATAAGGTATTTCTCTCGTTTTCCTAGCGTGCCATCGTGGTATAGTGGTTAGCACACTAAGCCGGTATTTCAGAGGTCCGCGGTTCGAATCCCGGCGAAGGCGTTGTTAATTTTTCATCTTGCCTGTTTTAAAAAAAAATCCTAATGTCTCTACAACATATATTCAAAATTCGTAGCAGTCCCAAAAAACTGTAGCTATACGTTTGAGAGAAGGAGGACTATCCGCCCTCAGACTTGCTGTGTGTATCCTATTGTACAGATAACAACGTACCGTCCGTCTACAATGGTATCGCGAGCATCACAATTGGCCGAACAAGACTCAGCTTGCGTACTTTTCATTGATGAGACTAAATTCAGCCTGTCATCGAAATGTAGATGCCAACTGATCTGGCGTGCGACTAGCCAGAAAATATCCAGGAAAGGAACCGATATGCGAGATGCAATATCATGGTATGGGTCAGCATTATGATCAATGGCCGCACGCCCCTACATGTGGTTGCAACTGGGACTACGTCCGGCCAACTATCCATTGATGAGTTTTACTGCCTCGTGTTCATCTTTCCCGTGGTGCTGTGAGTGATAAATTGTCTTTCGTAGATGAGACTCACAATGCCATCGAACACTCGCTGTTCAGGATTGTCTCAGACAGCGAGAATATCCAACTCCGCGAATAGCCAGCACATTATCCAAATCTTAGCCCCACTGAAAACGTCTGGAATGCTCTTGGGAGGCGATCTGCTAGTCGAAACTATCCCTCAACGAATAAGAACACCCTTAGCCTTGTTACCATCACCCTGCGGTCCAATCCAGTAAACCTGCCTTGGTGTTTTTCTAAGTCAAAGATTCACACAAAAGCCCCACATTACACCGTAATTTCCAAGTTCGGGAATTGTAAAGCTATTCTTCAACCTTTGATTCGCCGGAACTCTGCTCTATCATTAGGTAATAAGTTATTCAACTATAAGACCATGATGCGTTCTATTAGTACTTACGCCTATCCCGTCTGAGGTTTTGTTTCTAAAACTATAGCGTCGTCACGATTTTTGAAGTAGGAAACAGAAAAACTGAGCAATGCTCTCGCTGGGAATCGAACCTGGACCTTTCGAATACGCGCCGAGTGTGCAACTGTTACACCACGAAGGCATGAAGAAAGGAGGGAGAAAATACCTTATATACTCCCCCTTTTAAAGGGCGACTGGTGATTAGCCGACCCAAACGCCCAATCCTGGTGGTGAAGAATCAACATCCACCACCTTTTAGTTTGGGCGCCACTCTAGAGATATTAGGTATTTTTTATACTGCAGATCGGAAAAAGAGCAACGCCGTCGCCGGGACTCAAAACTTGACCTCTCGAATACACGCCAAGCGTGCTACCGATACACCACGAAGACATGCGGAAAGAAGGAAGAAAATAATTAAATCGACTGCAAGTCAGACAAAATACTACTCTTAGACAAATCTCACGTGCACGCTGTTTCGATCTAAATGTGAGAATTCATGAAAAGTTAAGTATAAAACCAATTAATAGTTTCATGGTAAAATTGCTTTAGAAACCTTGCTCGTAAAAATCCTTCTACTTCCATGCTAAATTATGACCCCATCATGTGGATAACAGAAGACGGTCAGGAGCCGTAGATATAAATTTGGATTGATTTTTTGTTTGTATTTTATAATCCATAATTCTCTCCCTTCTCCAACTTTTTTTTGGTTATCCCTTTCTAAAAGTATGTTATCTGAATCGAGTCTTCCTCGCTTCCATTCACGGCCCATTTGCTTTTTGTATTTCCACTCCTCGTACTTTGATTTTTATTTAATAACGCGTATTTGTACTCTGTACGTAAAATCTAGTATTACTGTATGTAAAACTGCTCGCATCAGTGCAGCCATATCTCGGCAGTTCTGTTAATTTTACACTATTTTATATTATTTTGGAACAAAGCCTGTGGTTTTCTCTTGCTCTGGTAGTCCCCTTTTTTCAACAAATAGCTAAGTACATTCAGTGACTCCTGACCACGTGACTTCACCAGCAACCCCACGCCGTCTCGCATTCAAGCCTCGACTGCCATCATAAATGTCCATATTTTATTACAGCCTCATCTGTATCTATTCTTGATACACTTAACTTGCCATCCTTATTATTATTTATGGCTAAGTCCCTATGAAAACTTTACGTGTATATCGCTATTTCACTACGAAATTTTTCTCCAAAAATTGAAATGCTATCTATACGTTACGTTTCTACATTACGCCTCCGGCCTAAGAACCTTTGCCTGCGGACACATAAACCTCATTCGTGCAGGGACAGTGGAGTGGCATCAACTACCTCAACAGCCGGCGGATAACGCTATGGAAGCGCGATGTGGAAAGTTGCATCGGCTTCTACTGTAGACATTTCCGTATTGACATTTCTCTCAAAGCTGTCTGCCAATTGCTCATATGCATTTTCCCCTTTCTCCGTACCACCATCAAAAGAACACTTCCTTTTTATTTTTGGATGTTTCAAAACCTTCGGAATTTTCTTAGCTTAGTTTGGTTTGGTTTGGATAATTTCGGATACTTTCTCGATCGACATATTTCCAAAAATCATCCTCAAAATCACTATCTTGTAAGGTTCGTTCAGCTTATATAGTCATAATTTCATTTTATAACATGTTTTTACATTACTTTTTTATTTTTTAATATTAGAGGTATAAATTTTGGGGGCAATATGTTTGAGATTTGAATTCTTTTTAAACGGAAAAGACAGATACTGCTCAGTAACTTTAACTTTTTAAAAATTATGAAAGACCTCAAAGTTTTCAATCTTTTTTTTTTATTTCTGCAACGTATTTGTTACTGTTATGATTACAAGTTTAATTTTTTGCTGTTTATCGGACATACCTGAAAAATGATTCAAATCAATTTGTTGAATATCTTCTAATCGGCACAATCATTTTTTGTATATATTGATACTACTTATCATTTTAATTATATTGACATTAACATTTTTCGGAAGCAGGAATACGTACTGCCGCCGCCGGGATTCGAACTCAGCCTCCCGACTGCTAGCCGGACACGATTGTTTGTACCACGAAAATACAATAAGTAGAGGGGGGGGGGAAACCTTACACTCTCCCTCCACTTAACGGGCAACTGGGGAACAAAAGAGTCTCAATCGCAAATCCTGGTGGAAACGAATAATCGTTCAGCACCTTTCAATTCAGGTGCCACTGTAGCCATTAGAATTTTTCGGAGGTAGTAAAAGTTAGACATGTGCATTGCCTCCGCCAGAATTCGAGCTTTGGACCTCTCAATTGTTAGCCGGATGTGTTCGCAATTACACGACGAGGGCACGCGTAAGGACACAGAAAATACCCTACCTGTTGTCTGGTTTTTCCCTTGCAGTTCTTAATTTAATCACTTAATATCAATGTAAAATTTTAAGAAATGCTAAAACACTGAGCTATTCAAATTTACACATTCTTGATCTTGTTTTTCCAGAAAATTTTTATATCTCAGTTAATAAATCACGAAATCGCTGCAGAAATTCACTTAGCCACCCTTCACCGATATGTAATAAAAATTCCGCCTGTCCATCAAAGTGCAATTGGAAAAGACGCTGTTTAAGGGGAATTTGCTGGAATGGAATTAATAATTTTAAACGATATGTTCATTGTTTCTTTTGCTGGCTAACACTTGTTGGTAAATTATGCACCGATAGCTCAAAAGACTTGGGAATTCGTCAGCATTTTGGCACAAAGGGGTTATAGATAAATCCATTTATAAGGGCTATCACTGCTCCTTCTCTATCCGTCGTTATTGAAACTAATTTTAAAGACGGCAATTTCAGATTAGCGAGGAAGCTTCTAAAAAGAGTTGAATACACCTACATCTCTAGTCCTTTCAATTTTTTTTTTTTTTTTCAAAGAAATCATGCTAAATTAATTCCTCTTCGGATGAATAATTTTTAAAATATATACGAATAAACTTACGCAATTGTTCTGCGTTACTTACATTTGTCGATTTATCAAACTGGAAGAAAAAACAAAGTTAGTGTCGATATTTAACTGTTCTCTTAAATTTTCACTCACTTTTTTTCAATCCATCGCATCATATTAATTCGAAACTACTGCAGATCTTCACTTGCAACAATAAATTACAAAAGAAACAAACATTAGGGGAGTAATTAATAAACATTAGGGGAGTAAGTCCTTGTTGATAAATTTGGAAGTTTTCATAAATATTTGGCTGCAGTAACAGGTCGTGTATCGCTAAGGTTAGAAACGAAATCTGGACTAACAGGATTCTGAAGAATACAGCATAAATTATATGGTGTATTATTTTAATCACGGACGCGCTTTTGTTGGTACGTAGATAATTAGTAATCATTACATAGTGAGCCTGGTATTTCCGAGAAAGTTTCTTATATAAATTCCCCACCAGAAAAGATTCAGATTTTTTTAACTAATATTTGTTAAAAATAATTAATATTAAAAAATATGCAGCAAGCTAAAGAAGACTAAAATGTATGGAACAATAATAGAGTTCACAGTCTTTTGGCACTTATTTTTAAATTGAAAATGATAAACAGATCAGTATTGCAATTATTTTAGAAATTAAAAAGAATAATGGTACAATGTCCGATATTATCAGAGAAGCAATAAAAGTTATTGTACACTTTCATTTCAAGGTGGATAAAAGAGAAAATGAAAAGGAATTTTATAAAAAAATTAGAAAATTGGCAAGTAAAGCTCCAAAAAAAAAAAAAAAAAAAAAAAAAAAAAAAAAAAAAAAAAAAAACATTCCTATTGAGTCCCAGGAAACTTTTATTCCCTTTGAGAGAATGAGGAGAAATAGAGCTCCACGATTTGATGGAATGCCTTTGGAATTATTTCAAGAACTTTTGTTTGTAAATGAAATATTGATTATAAACCAGCTCAAGTGTTTAGAAGAGAGCTATTTCCAAAATGTTTTTGAAAGTGCTTGTTTAATCCCATTTTCAAAACCAGGAAAGAATCCAACTAATCTTTTATTGTATAGACCTATATATTAAGTGTCCGCTTTTGGAAAAGTTTTGGACAAGTTAGTTAATGAGAGGTTGTGTTATCATTTGAAACATAATAAATTATTGAACGAAAATCCCTACAGATTTACATCTCGAAAATACAACATAAAAATTGTACAAAAAACTGAAAATGTAAAAAGAATCACAGAAAAAATTAATTAACAATAATAATAGTTTGCATACAGCATTTTGTTACGAGACATTGAAAATGCCTTTAATGCATTAAGGTGGCCTAGTACAAAGGCAAATCTCCTCAGACTTAAATGTCGAACAAATTTGTGTAAAATTATCTTTAGTTATTTAGAAAATTGTAAAATATATACAATAGAGATGGAGTAAATTCAGAAAGAAATTATAATAAAGGTGCACCCCAGAGGTCCTGGGTCCTACTTTACGGAATTTGATAGCAAATATAGCCTTAAGATTGAAATTCGATGAGGGAATAAAGTTGAAACTTATGCTTATGATTTTGCATTACTTACTTCAGGAGGAAGTAGATTCTAAATGGAGTCAAGCAAATAAGTTGGAAATCAGCGATGATAAAAATATCTATGAAAACTTCTTTAAAAAGTTGATGCTAGTGCATCCACCCAGTGTCACGGAAAGACATGAAAAATCATTAGCAAAGATATTATAAAGTATTTGGGAATAACTATGGATAGAAGTTTCAGCTGGATTCCACATTTGACAAATGTCAAATAGAAGGTATTTAAAATTTTTAATTAAACTGACTGATAAACGAAGACAATTACAGAAATAAAAGTATACTTCAAGAGTTGTGTAAAAGAGGAATAGAGAAAATCATTCTACATAGCGTTCCTGTTTGGTGGAATGGGAAGGAAAAGACAATAGTAAAACTTTTACAGATTCAAAGAGTGGCATTATTGTCAATAACTGGATGCTATAACACAGTATCAACAACAGATGTACAAATCTTAATGAGAGTCATTCTCCTTGATTTAAAGGCAGATTTAAAATTTCAAACTTATTTGGCACATCATATTAAAAGAGATATAATTAATGGAAATTTAAGCCATGTGAGTATTAATTTAAATGAAAATAAATATCATTCTCATCCAGCAAAAATAGAAAGCCTAAAATGGGAAAAAACATTTTACAAGGATGTGGCTTAGAAATATTTATCGATCGCTTGGTGACTGATCAGAAAACAGGAACTTGTTTCGTAACTTATTATAATGAGCAGAAATGTGGAAATAAAGGTTTCAGATTACACGACAAAGCACAGTCTTTGAGAATAATTATCAGCCTTCAAAGATGCTTTAAAATGAGCTGATATCTGGATAACAGAAAGTGGGTAGGAAAATTCTTCTTTCTCAATTTACACTGATTCTGAAAGCATTAACTTCAAGAAAAAACTTGGCTAAAAGGTGACTGAGATGAGAAATAAAACAACGGAACTTAAGACTAATTTGATATGAGAGTAAATTGGGTAAAATGCCACACTGGAATACTGGGAAATAAAGCTGCATATAATGCTGCAAAAGAAGCAACAACGAAGGATATTACAGACATTACAGAAGTGCATTGCATAAAGTCTAAAGTATTATTAATATACTATAAAGAACAAACTTCTTTAAACAATTTTATTAACGAGAAAACAAGTGTAAGGTTTATATTAATTTTTCTAACAGTTTAATTTTTAGTTAAAAGTTACTTTCCTATTTTCCTGAATTTCAGCTTACAACTTCCGGCCAGAACGTATTTTCAAAATCGCGTTTAAATGCAAATGAGGAGAAGTATTTAAATGTGAAGTTATACTGACTTTGTTAAAGAGAAACCAGTGATTCTGACTAGCGCACGTCCGCCTTTTTAGGCTACTCTCTCTTAAGCTATTATTACGCTCGGCCGTACTTTAGGCCCTTGACAGCTTCGCCGTTATTTAGTGTTAAGGGTCCAACTCTGTTAGAATTTCTTGATATCTTCGGTTATATCTTTTTAGTTAAGATTAGTTGTTCTTAGTTTCCTAAGTTCAAGCCCGAGTGGTGCTCTGTTGTAAAACTCCAAGAAGGAGTTTTGCTAAACTTTATTGGAATAATAAAGAGTAATTTCACCCTTCGTACGTTTTGTTCTCTGTCTGACGAACTCAAGCGAATTTTGCTTCAGTTCGATCAGTTCTTAAGATTCTTCAACTTTAAGTGTAACTTAAAAAAACACAGGTTAGAATCTTTAATAGTGTCAGGAAATATTACATGAAGTTGTCTTTTAGAAGATGGCAAAATTGTACGTTTAATACTATATTAAACTGAGCAGTAATAACTTTGCAGTACTGACTTTGTTAGAGAGCCCTAGATTCTATGCAGCACGTGCTAGCCTTTTGGGTATACTCTCTCTAAAGCTATTTTTACGCTTGGCCATACTTTAGGCCCTTGATAGCTTAACCGTTAATTCGCATTAAGGAGGCAACTCTGTTAGAATCTTGATAGCTTCGGCTATATCTTTTTAGTTAGATTAGTTAAGTTTAATTTCTTAACTTCCTGAGTTCAAGCCCGAATGGAGGCTTTATTGTAAAACTCCAAGAAGGACTATTCAGTGAACTTTATTTGGAATAATAAAGGGTATTTAACCCTTCTCACGTTTTGTTCTCTGTCTTACCAACTCAAGCGACTATTCGCTTATCAGTTCTTAAGGTTCCTCAACTTTAATTGTAACTTAAAGGTACCCAGGTTGGAACCTTACATTGGCGACCGAAAAATTTTAACGGACCATGCCGTTAGGAAATGAAAACTTTTTATTGATCCCTCCGACCTTTCAGGTCCCTCAGACGCCAACAGAAAAAGCTCAGTAATGACCTGCCTCGAGCAGCTGGACCTGCATTTCACATTGTATCCCGTAAACCAGCTACAAAAAATTACGATAGTTACGACAAACATAAAAGGTCAAGCTCTCAGCTGGTACAGAGGAATTGGCAAGTTCTTGCTGGGGGATCCAAGTTCGGAGACGTACAACTGGGAAAACTTCAAGACAGCATTGTTAAAAGCACTTCCAGTTGTGAAGGACCGTGCGAAGCTAGAAGCGAAACTGTTTAGTAAATATCACACCAGTTTTTATGAGTTGACGGAGTTTATTTTAAGAAAAATTCAAGTTAAAGGACATACAAAAAATTATCGATAAAGTAATTAAAAACTCCGATGTAGCAAGGCAGAAACAGAAAATATATTACTATAGAAATAGAAGGGAAATGGAATATACAGTGGGGCAGAAAGTACTAAAATTAAAACATTTCTTATCATCCGCACCCGAAAACAGGGTTGCCAAATTTGAGTCCAGATTTGAGGGACTGTATATAATTGAAAGAATAAAAGAAGCCACTTTTTATTTAAAGGCTAAAAATGGCCAGTAAGTGGTTGCAAATTGATGAAGTCAAACCATATTATAATCGTACTGATTTTCAAGTTTTACAGGATTTGTTGCAGGATCCTGGATGTGAACAAAGAATTACACCAAGTCAGAAGCCCAGCTGGAGTCCCCCAACAGCAGAAAAGGAAACAGATTGAGAAGCCAGAACAATCACCGGCCAGGCAGATTCAACCTGGAAAAGGTCCAGGCTCAGCAAAACGGAGGAAAACAAGGTCTATGAAATAACACGTCAAAACAGATGATTCAAGTAAAACACCAGTACCAGCGGCGAAGAGGAAAAGGCCTGCTGAGCATGTTCTAGAAAAACAAACGATTAAACAAGGTGTAGAATCAACGAAACATAAGCTATGTTTTCCCATGGCAACAACTACTAGGGAGGACCAAGGAGGTTCAGATTGGAGAATGAGAAGGAATAAAAGACCAACCGATACAGCCTGCCAGACCAGCAAGAAGGTCGAAACGGAAGTTTAATCCCGCAGCTGCAACGTAGACAGTTCCCTCGTACACTGTAACGTGGGGTGTCCCTACACCCCCATGGTAAAATCTTACCAAATTTGTATTTGAGGACAGAATAACATAACACTATTGCTCCAAAAGATTTTTTCATAACTTTAATGTGAACTAAGTGTGAATAACGCAATTAAAATCGTATTGTAACATACATAAATGAACAGAAAAAACGTTTTTAAACTTAACCTTCCAAACCTGCTTACTTGATTTCGCCATCTGTCACTTGAGGCTGAAGACACTCTGCGCAGATAGAGGACATATGGCTCATACACATGAATTTGTAGCACTTTTTACAATAAGTTTTGATTTTAATAATCTTTAATAATCAATAAGTATTTCTACTCCCACGTTACAGTTGCAGGGTTAAAGACTCGGAGGAACAAATATCCCTGCCAGAAATCAAGAGGAAACTGCAATTTCAAAACCCACAGCCGTCGCGCAAAAACCCGAGGTTCATCGACAAGGATCAGAAAAGAAAAAGGAATGACGGAAATGGGGCGGTTTATCGAAGTCGGAGAAAAAGGCTGGAATTATTATGACATTCGACATTTGAGCAGTTCTGCTTCATCACGATGGAGGAATACAGAAAAAGAAAAGTGAAAATTTCTTTGTTTGCTTATTTTACATTGAAAATTCAAGTTATATCATGTAGTTGTAAATTGCTAAATATTTTTGAAAGAAGAAAAGTTTCAATTCGCAAATAGTAAGAAATTAGTCGTAATTATCTTCTAAACAAAAAGATTTTTGTATTCGCAATTCGGCGAGAATGTACTATAAGAACTCGCAAGTTGCGAGAATTGAATTGTGAATATCTTTTAGTGGGAAAGACTTCTTTGAATAGTGAAATTTGTTACAGTTAAGATTTGATGAAAAGATGGTAAACTGTATTTAAGCAACTATGACTTTTGATGTAAAGTGAATTTAAAATTTGGTGTGTAAATATCTGAAAATTTTGTGTTCAAAGTAGAAATGTTAAATGCTAGTGTTAAAGTGTCTTAAGTTTAAACTTGTACAAAAGATAAATTGTGGCTAACATGCAAGTCTCTGTGTCACGAACTCAAGCGATTATTCGCTTATCAGTTCTTAAGGTTCCTCAACTTTAACTGTAGCTTAAAGGTACCCAGGTTGGAATCTTGCACAGAATTGGAACAAATAACATGTGGCCTTTTGAAAACAAAATTCCAATGTATGTATGTCTTTCGAACAGTCTTTTTGTGATGCTATTTTACAAAAATTAAAACGTACATAAATTAAAGATAGAATGAAGAGGAAACATAGATGATTACAACACTACAGATATTTTCTCCGATATATCAATGAATCATATAAAAATATTATTGCAGAAAGAAATTATGAAAAAATCCCAAGATAGATGGAAAAATGATAATCTTGAAGAAAAGATTTTTGGAGACTTCTTAAAGAAAAGGAGACGAGATTTCCCAGTGATAAAAGAATAAATTAAGCCTAGACAGGTCATAGACATTCCAGTGATAAAAGAACAAATCAAACATTGACATAGACAATGTCCAGAATACTTGAATTATTTCATAAAACAACATAAAATTAAAATGTGGTAGGCACAATATGCAGATTTTACACATTATTTGTGGGAATAAGGGTAGACTTGTAAGGATCTTAAGTTTTACTAACGTTTATTTTATTTTAAATCTTTACTATCACTTCTTATTTTCTACTTCCGGCCAGAATTATAAGCGTTAATGTTTTTATGCAAAGTTTGTCTGGCGAACGCCAAGTATTTAAGTTGTGGCTTTTTGCCAAGCGAGAGAGAGGAAGCAGTGAGTCGAAGCAGGCCGCTTACCTTAGAAGTTTTACTCAGTTGCTGGTTGCCTTCGAGGCCAGAGGTCTCAATCCTCTTGATAATTTTTAAACGTATTGTAGTGTTCACAGTTCTCTGTACTACATACGGCTTCCTGTTAATATAAGGCCAATCTTCCACGTTTATCATTTTAAAGTTAAATTAGAGTTTAGTTTTATTTTTTATATTTTTACGTTTAGACCCCAAGTAGTGGGTCTGTGTATTCCGAAGTACGGAAGTTATTGTAAATAGAGAAAAATAAAGGGTTTTGTATACCCTTCTTGTGTATCCTGTCTACTTCCCACAGTTTTGAACATAGCTTTAGTAAGCTCTCTGTTCCGAGTCAGGTCCTTGCATGTTCCCGAAGAAGGTAAGACGGAACATTGAACCTGATAGTGGCGCCCAACGAAGAAGAATAACCATGGCCGAGTTTCAAGAAGAACCTGTGCTGCCTGCAGAAGCGGCTCAGAATCCAGAAATGCCAGCTACCGCCCTGGAAGGATTTGGTTACATCGTCCAGACCATGCGCGCTTCGATGAAACCAGAAGCAACATTTAATGGAAACTCACCGGTAACCAGTTTTTTGGAAAAATTGGATGACCACTTCATGCTCTACCCCGTGCACGAGTTTCAAAAAGTTACCTTAGCTACCAGCGCTTTGAGGGGCCAAGCGCTTAACTGGTTCAAATGTATAGGCAGAAGTCTCTTGGGTCAAGCAGGAAGTCCCACCTATACTTACGAGAATTTCAAGACTGCCCTACTAAAAGCCTTCCCTGTCGTAAGGGATCGTGCGAAATTAGAAACGGAACTTTTTAGTATATATCAACAAAGAATCGAAAACCTCTCAAGCTTTATTTTAAGAAAAATTCACGTCTTCAAACTCTTGTATGAAAACCGTCCGGATCCTGAGATAATTCAAGTGATTTTGCTGAGGTTACTGCCCCAAGTGCAAGACTTTACTGAATTAAGAAATCCGACTACACTGGAAAAGTTATTTGAGCTAGCAATCCAGTCTGAAAGTAGAAGAACGGCGGACATTGAAAGAAGACGCCAATATCAACAGCGAAACCAATTTGGTGCGCCAAAACTACAGCAAACTCAACCACACGGCTACGGAAGCAAAGCGAATCAGTGGGCAAGGAAACCCGAGCATTCAAAAACAGCCGGCGAACGTCGACAGTTCAATAGCAATCCAGGAAAAAAGTCTCAAGGCCAGTGGAAAAAGAAGGAAAGCACGGAAATGAAAAATAATTTAAACTAAAACGGATTTCTGCTGACGGGAGGGTGCGGAAATCCGAAGGCCAAGAAAACCCCTCTTCCTTCAAGTTAAATACAGTAATGGTGAAAATTTTGACTCTTCCGAAGAATAAAGTGTTGGTGAATAATATCCCAGCCACTGCACTCCTGGATACAGGCGCACAGAGTTCCTGTGCGGCAGAAGATTTTTTTACGAAGTATTTTCGGAAATACCGCATATATAATTCGGATAATACGACAGTGTTAGCGGCGCAAGGAGAAAAATGTAAGTGTATAGGTAAAGTACCGCTGTATGTCCGTATCAAGGACGAACAAGTAAAGGTGATGTTTTTTATAGTAAAGAATCTGCAAGCACATATAATTTTAGGAATAGATTTTCTTTCAGAAGCACAAGCAACGCTGGATTTTAATGAAGCGTCCCTTAAGCTGACAATGAAACCAGTTCGTGCAGAAAAGGCTGAACCGCCGATGTTAAATCTTGACCACCTGCCTAATGACGAGCAAGGAAGAATCCGACAAGTGGTAAGTGAATTTGCTTCGTTATTTAGTGATATTCCAGGATTTACTCAGGTTACTAACCATAGTATTGACACCGGAGATTCAATGCCAGTTCGCCACAGAGCATACCGGTATGATAAGAATAAGGAAAAAATTATAGAATGGCATATCACCGATATGCTACATAAAAAGATCATAACGCCCATCTCAAGTAGTTATGCTAGCCCGGTGGTTTTATGTAAGAAAAATAATGACTATCCTTTGACACATCCAAAAAGGTGGAGATTCGCCATTGACTACCGTAAATTAAACTCCATAACTAAATATCCGGTATATCCGTTACCTATAATTGAAGAAATTCTAAGGAACATAACATCCACCAAATATATGACGACTTTAGACTTAACGACTGGTTATTTTCAAATAGGGGTTAAACCGGAAGATGTGCCTAAGACTGCTTTTATAACCAAGTCTGGCACTTATGCATCCTTGCGTATGCCGTTTGGCCTTTCAGGGGCACCGGCAACATTTCAGCGATGTATGGACATTGTGTTAAGGCCTGTTCTTGGAAAGTCCACATTTATCTATTTAGACGATATCATTATTACTAGTGATAATCTCGACCAACATGTACAGGATTAAGACAGGTGTTTTCTTTATTAAATGAGGCCGGTCTAAAAGTTAATGTCGAAAAGTGCAAATTTGCAGCCCCTGAATTAAAATATTTAGGTTACAAGATATCTCAGAAAGGAATCGAGACAGACGAATCAAAAATAATCGCTGTACAAAAGTATCCGACTCCAAACACGGCGAAGAAACTCTCTTCTTTTCTAGGACTTTGTTCATATTATAGGTCCTTTATAAAAAATTTTGCAGCTATTGAACCATTGTTAAAATTAAAAAGGAAAAAGGCAAGATTCTCGTGGACGGCCGAAGCCAATAGTGCTTTCGAAAAATTAAAACAAGCATTAACGCAAGCCCCTGTGTTGAAATTTCCTGAAAAGGATGAGAATTTAGAAATTTCAGCGGATGCTTCGGATTATGCGGTAGGAGCGGTACTTTCGCAAAATCAACAGCCCGTGGCATTTTTTAGCCGAACTTTAAATCACACACAAAGAAACTATTCCGCGACCGAGAGAGAGGCACTTGCAGTTCTGTTAGCAGTGCAAAAGTTCCGAGTCTATTTTGGAAAGGCGCCAATAACAGTGTACTCTGATCATGCGGCGGTAACTAGATTGTACTCAGGGAAAAACTTATCCCCAAGGTTAATAAGATGGGCACTCAAGCTACAAGAATATAATCTGGTAATCAAGCATACCCCCGGAAAGGAAAATATCGTAGCAGATGCCCTATCAAGAATTAAAATAGATGAACAAGGTAATACTGTAAAGGTGGCAATGCTCACAGCATGTACAATAAATTCCCGAGAAAGTGTAATAACCGAACTGGGTAAGGATCCTGAGTTTGGAAGCATTTATGAGTATTTAAAGGATCCTGAAAATTTTAGCCACCAAGATATTGTGGCGATAAGAAATAGGGCGGCCCATTACGAACTAATAGATGGTCTATTATTCTATACAAAAACTACGAATTCCAACAACGAATTTCGACCTGTTATCCCAGCTAGTCTTAGATTAAATATCCTGCAGGAGCTCCATGACAGCCCTTTAGCTTCTCATACTGGTATTCGAAAAACTATCCAACGCGTACGCGAGGCAGTCTATTTTCCTGAACTGCAAAAGTTAACAAGGGCGTATGTCCAGTCCTGCCCAACATGTCAGGCAGTTAATTATATTAATTTCCGCCCGGCTGGGTTTCTAAATAGTATTAAATCCGAATTTCCAAATGAAATAATTGGCATCGATTTATTGGGCCCTTTCCCAAAAAGTCAGTTAAATAAAAGTCGCTATCTCCTTGTTATGGTTGATCATTTTAGTAAATGGACCGAAATTGTTCCCTTAAAACGAGCCTCCGCGAAATTAGTTACTGATTCTGTTTTAAATAAATATATTTTAAAATACGGGGCGCCCCTAAAAGTTATATCGGATAATGGTCCTCAATTTGTAAGTAATATATTTGAAGACATGTGCCAAAAACTGGGCATACGTCATTTAAAAATGGTCCCGTATCGGCCGCAATCAAATATAGCGGAGCGGGTCAATAGAAATATAGTGAAAATTATCCGTAGTTATGTTAAAAATTTTCATAAAAGCTGGGATAACTATGTCAATGAATTTGCTTTCGCCCTTAGGACCGCAAAACATGATACAACGGGCAAAACTCCTGCTGAGTTATTTCTAGGCAGAAAGATTATAACGCCGTTAGATAAATTATTTTATGTGCAGCAAAGAGCCCCAGAATTTAAAATGGGTGATATAGAAAAACTAATTAAGGAAGCAAAGAAGAATACTGAAGTAGCACAGAGAAAACAAAAAATTATATTATGACTTGAAACGACGGCGAGTAACTTATAAAGTAGGGGGATGAAGTTTTAAAAATTAAGCATTCACTTTCTTCAGCACCAGAAGATAAAACTGCCAAATTTTTTCCACGATTTGAAGGACCATATGTCATAGAAAAAATACCTCACGCTGTAGTAGTGTTAAAAGCTAGAAATGGTGAAACCTGCTCCGCAAACATTGATCAAATCAAACCCTACTATGATCGTAATAAAATGCAAATATTTTCAGATCTTTTGCAGGATCCGGCACGGCAGACACCGCAGGCACAAGCTCCAGAGGTGGAAAAACGACAAGTACAAGGGCAAGCCATTAAGAGGCAGGAGCAAGTGAAAAGAAAGTTTCCCCGCGGAAAAATTGAAGGTGGCAAGAAAAAGAAGCCGTTCCACCGTCCAGAAAAGAGAGCTAATGAACACCCCCAGAATGAAGAAGGGAGAAGGACGACGTATGCAAAGAGAGCCAGGAGAAATGACGGCAACTATAACCCGGCTCTAAAACGGAAGATCTACTCATCCGACAGGACTCTCCGCAGCAAATGTCGCCGAACTGCGGAAGGGCCATCAGCGGCGGAGGAAAAGTTACAAGGAAAATTTGAACGGCCAGCAACGAGGTCCAAGCAGGAGCACGAAAGAAGCTCCCCGGTTCCGCCAAGACCAGCTGCCATCAAACGACCAAGACCACAGGCAGAAGCGAAAAAGAAGGTATTCAAGGGTGACCGAACTGGAGAAAAAAGAAAGCATCTAGAGGAAGGCACTGAAGGGCGAGCCCGTACAAGAAGGAGGATAAATCAAACAGCAATCTGCACTACCTTTAAGGACTGGGCCCAGAAAAGAATGTCCGAATATCACAAAGATAAGTAAAATTTTATGTTACTTTGCAAACATTAAGTTAATCTTTCATTCTTACTGCAAGTGGCAGATTTCAAGAAGTTTTACCTCATGCGAAGTCTACCTTTATCGCCAAAAGGACGAGAAATGAGTTGTTACCGATTTTGGTATATTGTTTTTCAATTACTCGCGCGTAAAACTAAAGTTGATGTATAATAGCGTTGTGTAAAGACTTAAATATTGTAAAAAGTTATTGTATAAATATTATTTAAAACATTCTGGCAAGAAAGAAGTTTTAGTCTGAAAGACTTTTTGAAATGTATTATTTCAATGTAGAAAGAATTGGCATTTGCTTTGAAAAGAATAGAAGTTAACAATGTACTACTAATGTAAGTTTTCAAATGTGTAAAATTAACGGCATGTTAATATGTTCTTATATACAATGTGAACTGTTATTTTAAATGTTAAGAAATACCGTGATATGGTAAAAGTGAAAGTAATGTTAAAATTTTTTTTTTTATTCGTGTGACTGTAAAAAGACTAAATCATGGTGAATATGTGTTAAAGGTTGAATGAATGTAGTTAGGCTCTCTGACGCTACACTTCAGAGTTAGCCACTTTCAGAATAGTACCTCAGGGTTTAGAGTTGAAATTAGGGTGTGTTACGAGGTCTTGGTATGTTGAATTTTAACACGTTAGTGTTTTGATTGTAGGAGGAAGTGTTGAACACGTACACAGAAACACATTCGTGTTTGGTGTTCTTTTACAACACATGTCAGAGAGCACGGGGAGAGATAACTAAAATAGTTATGAATGAAATAAGAATGTTAAGAGAAATATAATTATACATGTTACTTGCCATTTTATTGTGTAACATTTCATTAAACTAGTTTTCTTTCCAGATCTCT
Source organism: Stegodyphus dumicola (assembly GCF_044657685.1). NCBI lineage: Eukaryota > Metazoa > Arthropoda > Arachnida > Araneae > Eresidae > Stegodyphus > Stegodyphus dumicola. The sequence continues at coordinate 22,745,130 of NC_140781.1, forward strand.
GGAAGGAACCAGATTTGAATAAAAGCTCTTGTTTAGATGCAGTACAGATGAAAAAATTGTGTCCTGGTAGCTGCTATTGTAAAAACAAATTTCTTTCTTTTAAACTTCTAGTTTCTAGCGAAAAATGTTTGTAAAAGATTGGCCTCGCGTTAGATTCTAGACCTAAAAGTTTTCAACAAGGTCGTTTTAGACCTCAGTTTCAAACTAATTAACTCTGGCGGGAAGTATGTAAGGATCTTAAGTTTTACTAACGTTTATTTTATTTTAAATCTTTACTATCACTTCTTATTTTCTACTTCCGGCCAGAATTATAAGCGTTAATGTTTTTATGCAAAGTTTGTCTGGCGAACGCCAAGTATTTAAGTTGTGGCTTTTTGCTAAGCGAGAGAGAGGAAGCAGTGAGTCGAAGCAGGCCGCTTACCTTAGAAGTTTTACTCAGTTGCTGGTTGCCTTCCAGGCCAGAGGTCTCAATCCTCTTGATAATTTTTAAACGTATTGTAGTGTTCACAGTTCTCTGTACTACATACGGCTTCCTGTTAATATAAGGCCAATCTTCCACGTTTATCATTTTAAAGTTAAATTAGAGTTTAGTTTTATTTTTTATATTTTTACGTTTAGACCCCAAGTAGTGGGTCTGTGTATTCCGAAGTACGGAAGTTATTGTAAATAGAGAAAAATAAAGGGTTTTGTATACCCTTCTTGTGCATCCTGTCTACTTCCCACAGTTTTGAACATAGCTTTAGTAAGCTCTCTGTTCCGAGTCAGGTCCTTGCATGTTCCCGAAGAAGGTAAGACGGAACATTGAACCTGATAGACTCTGTTAGAAATGTTTCAAGAGAAAATGTGAAGTATATCTTTGCAAATGAAAAACACCAGATTAGGAATTATAAAAAATTTTAATAACTATGAACAATTTGAAGTAGATTGATCAAATTGTAAATTTTCCTTAAATTTGAAACTAAATCAAATAATATATTTCTTTAAAAATTTTACATAATCTCATTCATACATATTAGGTTACTGATATTTTTTATAATTGAGAGTTTATGTTAAAAAGAGTCAGGTTAAAAAATTAAAAGTATATGTAAACTGATGTAAAGGTTAACACTGTAAATTGCCAATGTACATAAATGATGTGAAAAGTAATGTAAAGTATTTAAAAGATGTAAAATCTCCCTTTGTGAAAATCTGTTATTATTATAATAGACTACTTTTTGTAATATTTATTCAGAATACAAAGTGACCCTGCTGGCAAGGCTAGGGAATCTTCCTCGGAGCAAAAGTTCAGTGCGAGTTTCTCAGTATTTTAACTTACATTTTTCTTTCTTTGTGTTGCAGTTGTACCAGGTTACTTGGTATGGCAGTATGGTTAGTTTATTAGGTTTGGTTAATTCCTGCAATACTCGTTATTCAGTGTGCAATTTTAATTCAAATTAATTCCTTGTAATGTAGAGGCCCAGTGACAACTTCTGACAACTCTTCTGGTCAGAAATACGTTAAATGCTGGAATATTTTTCTCTGGAAAACCCAATGAAAAGAAATCTTCCTTTAATATTTGATCATGAGAAGCCATGAAATCCAGTTAACCGGAATTTTTCAGGGCAAGGGGCTAAATGAATGACCACCCATGATGCTAAATAGTGAACATATTCAACAAGTAGCAAAATCTGGAATGCTGATTGCATATCTTAGCAAATAAATGTTATGAAAATATTGTAAAAAACAATCTTCTTATATTAGAAAATGGAAAGAGAAAAAAAAAAAATGTGCAGCATGGATTAAACCAGCAGATCAAAGGAATTCTCCTTCCTGCTCCCTTATTCCTACAATTTAAAAGAATGGACCAATTTCTCCCAGCTACCCGTGGCCTTTCTATTGCGTGCAGCAAGAAAAAGCAAATGTTCGTTGGGCTAGAGCACTGTACATATGTATTATACGTACATTAATGTTTACACTGTGTACAAGAGGTTTTTGATTAATTTCATGAATTGATTTATTTTGTTAACATTACTGCTCAACATTGCACAAAGTTTGAGTTATACTGCAAGATAAAGCAAAACAAAAAATAATAATTGGTCCACCTTCATTTAACGTTTATTCAGTATTACTTATTTATTAATTAGTTTCATTTGGTCTTCATTTAATCTTATTGTAAAGTCTCAAAAGGCATATGCAACTTTAAAGTTGGATTTATTCCCAACTTTTTAATTCTCCCATTTTCATTCCATGCAATTCATATAGATAGTTCCATGCATTCACTTATGTGATTCAGTACAGAATCGGAGACTTAGTTTTTATTATTCAGCAGCTCTAGCTTGCACACTAATCGTAAGTAGCCCACTGCAACTCAATGCAATTTTAAAGAGTAGTAGAAAAAGGTTATCTTGAATGCAGGAATACATTAAAAATGGGCAACGCCCTCACCAGGACTTGAACCTGGACACTCAGACTTACTCCGAGCCACTTACGGAAAATCAAAAGGCTTCCGGTGCCGAGATTGAACTAGAGACAGAATGAAGATTCCCTAACCATCAACCTATAACCCTTTACCAATGAAGAACCAGTAATAACCATGAGGAAATTCTTTTCAGCTGTTTATTGAATTTTTGACTCGATAAGCTTTACCTGCCCTATTATGCTGGATGATGTTATGATGATGCCTAGCATAATTTTACAAAAATGTTGGAAGAACAAATTAACATGGGATGCAGAATTTCCTGGATTGATGAAGTAAAAGCTTGAAAAATGGCAAAATGAGCTGATAAAATTGCCGAAATTTTAAATATCAAGATGCTTTTTAACAGGCTCTCAGCAAGAAGCTGACCTATCCTTGCACACACTTTGCAATGCTAGTAAATTATATGCAGCCTGTGTTTTCTTAAGATGTCAAATGGATAAGGGTACACATGCAAGTTATTTCAGGCAAGATGCCAAGTAGCTTTACTAAAACAGATACCTATCCCCGGACTGGAGCTTTTAGTGCATTCAGTTGGAACTAGATTAATTAATACTATTGAAACTGCTATGAGTATACCTACAACTTACTAGACAGATTCCATGAACGTGAGGTGTTGGAATGAAAACTGGAATGACAACTGGGCCACATTTGTACAGTCAAAAGTCGTTAATTCGGACACCCATAATCAGGAATGATCTATAATCCGGACCTCAAAGCTACAAACTTTCTGCGCATGCGTCGCGTTCACGCATGCGCACAGGCATTTACGAGAGCGCGTAAGACCCTTACGGCTGCGAATATGTTTGTGCGCATGCGCGTTTAATGTGTAACGGAGTTATACGCTAAGCTAAAGTTATCTAATTCAGTTAATGTTGCAGATTGCGTTGTTCCTTAATCTTCGAAATGGATCCGGCTTATTATTTTTTGCAGACTGTTAGAGCAATTTTATAAAAGTAAGCTTGAACTTTCGATTATGTCAAATAGAATTTCCGATATATATTTACTACAAAGCGAAAGTATGTTTTGAAATCCGAAATCTGTTTATCAATTTCACGCTGCTATGCGGCAAAGGGGGGGGGGCAGAAACGTCATTATTAGATTATGATAGATTAGAAAGATTATGTCAAATAGAATTTCCGACATATATTTACTAATATGTAATTTGTATCTACAAAGCGAAAGTATGTTTTGAAATCCGAAATCTGTTTATCAATTTCACGCCGCGGATTGGAAGTTGATCTGTCAGCACTATCCTTATCTTCAGGGCAGATGTTTTTATTTTATTTGGTTTATAATTCCGTACTAAGTGTAGTATTTCATTTCGATGTACTCCGTCTTTGATATGATTTAAATCAAGTTCCTCGTCATTATAATTCGCTTCCGATAGTGAAGAAAGTGACCCAGAGGTTATTGAAAACGAAAACATTTCGATTGACAAATTAGTCGGTATTCTCAACACAGCAGTTATAGGACTTGAACAGCGGAACTTTGTAACTAAACAAGAAATTATGTCTGTTTAATAGAATTAAAGAGAAAGTATTATCACATGAAACGAAGCAACTTACATTGAAAGAAATGTTTAATAAAGTAAACAAATAAATATTAAGCTTTAATTATTTCTTTTTGTAAATTTTGATACCCTTTAGATCATAATTTTTCTTTATTTCATAAATTACGGTTTCGTATTTTTAATTTTGTAATTTCTGCATGCCATCTAACCAGATTTAAACTGATGATCTATAATCCGGAAAAATCGATAATCCGGAATCGCCGAAGTCCCGACGAGCCCGGATTAACGACTTTTGACTGTATATAATTAAGTGCGAGAAATCGGAGAGATACCTAAACCTGAAGAATGATGACATATTGTCCAACTCCTGAATCCAGCAGAAAATCTCTCTGGTAGGAGAGACCAAGTTGGTTGGCATTACCCCCTGAAGAATGGCCAGTACCTGAAGTTGTTAATTCTGAAAAAAAGGAAGACTTTTGTTTCTGTCGCAAATTAAGAAATAAATAAATTTAAATTCTTCGGAGGTATATGATTTTTAGTAAAATAAGAAGAATTATGGCCTATAATTTATGATTCTGAGGTAATTTAAACAGCGGCCATAACGTTTGAAAGAAAAAAAATGGAAGCTGCTGAACTCCATGAGGCAGAAATTAATTTTTAAAGTAAAACAACTAGAAAGTTTCTATGAAGAAAAACAGTTGAATTTGCACATTATCAAATGTGATGATGAGTTATTAAGTATTGAAACCAGAGTTGCTTTTAGAAAAGATTTAGAAACATTCAGATTTTCGATATTATTGCCAAGTAAGCACTAATCTGTGACAAAATCAATTATGGGAAAAAAGCACATAGAACCTGAGAATACCAGTATTTAGATGTTAATGTCAAACCTCAGACCGCTTTACTGGATTATAAAGAGTAGAAAAACAATTTGTTCAGTACTTAAAAGCTACACAAAATGTAAGAGATTTCACAATTCATCCTTCTGAAACTGTCAATACTCCGCTTCCGGAAGATCATGTCAGAGTCGAATCAAACTAAATCAGTGGAGTTGCTCTACGTGGTCCACTGCTCTTCAAAAAAAGCGAGAAATTTTGGATGGTTCTCTTTATACATGTGATCTATAGAGCTATTCACTTGGAAATGGTGACTTCTTTATCAACTGACAGTTTTATTTTGGCTGTTCACCGATTCATCACAAGAGAAACTACAATCTATTCAGATTGTAGTTGAACAGCCTATTGCATTGCATATAAAACTCCCTGAAAGTCATTCTTTGGAATAAAATTGAATATTTTATCATTGAGAAAAAAAACTTCAGCAGAAATTCAGCCCTCTACCTGCCCTTTGGTGAACAGGTTTGTGGGAAAGATTAGTAGGAATGTTAAACAGCGTTCTCAGAAAAGTGCCTAGAAAAGCATGCTGAAATGAAGAGGAATTAATCACCATATTATGTGATATGGAAAGCCTGATAAACTCTAGAGCTCTCATTTATTTATCAAAAGATTCTGCAGACCTATTAGTTCTATTAGCAATGTTCCTCCAAGTAATCTCAAATTTTAGTATAATTAATTAAGAAGTTACAAAAATGACCTAAGAAACAGATTCCAAAATGAATATTTAGGATTGTTAAAAGATTATTCAAAATTTCCTAAAGAATCATCGATTAAAGAAGGAGATATCATTTTAATTGGTGATAATGATGTAAGCAAAATCAATTGGCTCTTAGGCTAAAGTTGTGAAGACTTATCCAGGCAAAGATGGAAGAATTCGTGCAATAGAAGTCAAGACATGTTTTGCCACCTTCATCAGAATTAGCGAACGAATTCCTGAAAAATGAAAAATTCATACTATTTCTCGTTCTCTCTGTGAACAAACTTTAAAATCTCCTCAGAGATTCGAATTTTTCAAAGTGTCAGTGTTTGAGTTTATCGACATTAAAAAACTCAAAGGTGACAGGATGTCTCAAAATCTCATGATTCATTTCATCTGACTATGCTCACATTCTATTACAGAACTTTTTGACTATGGCCAAACATCAAGTCAGATTTGGCTATGAGTGCAGTACAAGAGAAATTAATTTGAAACGTTTCTGTGTGTGTCAGCTCTCTAATTCATTACTTCTGTAAATATTTGTAGTTAGTATTGAAAAATAATTAATTAATTAAGAGTTTATTAAGTTACTTTCTATTTCATTTCCCATTGAAGTGAACTGACTCTGGGATCACATTATCAACAAAATTCAGATCTACTCTCAATGAAATAGTCCTCCCAGAATTATCACCGGCAAGAAATTTTGCTTAGCTACGAGTTTACATATGTCACTCTGAAGATTTTTTTAGTTTGTAAATCAGATAGAGTGATGACGAGGGACTTGGGAATATAACATATGCCTCAGAAGAGTTCAAAGAAAACTTTTAAAGAAACTTTTTTATCTATTTTAGTAAGATAAATTTTTAACAGAAATCTGACACTAAAATTTTCTTTATGTCTTGTGATTTCGTATTCTTATTGATGTCAATAAAATTTATAAAACTATATAGTGGAAAGTTATGCAGTTAAACACTACATCAGTGGTGGGCAAAAATCCGCTACGCCAAATGCAACCCTTTTAATTCCTTTACCAGCCCATTATGAAATCCTGTGCAACAACATTTTCAGTTCTTTCCAACCTGATTTTACATACAAACTACCAGAATAACAGCACTAGTGCACATCTGTTGTTTCAGCGTATACGTATATGTGCATACAGTCAAAAGTCTTTAATCCAGACCTCAAAGCTACAAACTTTCTGCACATGCGTAATACCTTTACGCATGCGCATAATATGTTTACGCATGCGCGTTTAATGTATAACGGACGGTATAAGCTAAGCTAAAATTATCTAATTATCTATTTCAGTTAATGTTGCAAATTGCGTTGTTCCTTAATCTTCTAATTGGATCCGGCTCATTAATTTTTGCACACTGTTAGAGCAATTTTATAAAAGTAAGCTTGAACTTTCGATTATGTCAAAAAGAATTTCCGATTCTGGAGCTGCCAAAGGATCTACAAAGCGAAAGCATGTTTCGATGTCCATCAAACAAAAAGTGGAATTGCTGCAAAAAATGGATAAAGGCTATCCTTTGTTTCTCTAACCATTCCGAAATCTGTTTATTAATTTCACGCTGCTCTGCGGGGGGGGGCAATGAACTGGAAGTTTATCTGTCAGCACTATCCTTATCTTCAGGGCAGATGTTTTTATTTTATTCGGCTTATTCCATAATAAATGTAGTATTTCATCTCGAAGTACTCCGTCTTTGCTATGATATAAATCAAATTCCTCGTCATTATAAATATCACAAATATACACCAAATAGTTTTCTGGTTGCAATATTCTAATTTCAACTATGCGTAATGTATGCTTTACACATGCATGCGTTGAAAGAAATGTTTCATAAAGTAAACAAATAAATATTAAGCTTTTTTTTTTTTTTTTTTTTTTTTTTTTTTTGCAAATTTTGATACCCTTTAGACAGAGTCGTAGCTAGGGTTTTTAGCGCCCAGGGACAACTGAAGATTTCGCACCCCCTACTGCTTGCCAAGGATGGAAAACATTTAATTCTAAAATGTCGTAACATCAGTTTGGAGCCCCTTGGATTCTGCGCCCGGGGACAGATGCCCCCTCTTGCCCCCCTCTAGCTACGCCCCTGCCTTTAGATCATAATTGTTCTTTATTTCATAAATTACGGTTTCATATTTTTAATTTTAGAATTTCTGCATGCCATCTTACCAGATTTAAAATGATGATCTATAATCCAGAATCGCCGAAGTCCCGACCAGTCCGGATTAAAGACTTTTGACTGTATATATGCATAACTACACTAGTTGTTAACCTAAACTGAGAACACTAGATATGCTTAGAGCATCTGCATCCACTGAAAAATACAGTTCTATCATTTCTAGAAACTTTAATTTAGAAATTAAACAATTTAATATCATTGAGATAAAAAGGCTGATCAGAGAAAGGAACTTAAGCAAAGAACTTTTCACTCATAAATTTTTTTAATGAAATCATTGGACATTGATTTTATTTTGATTTGATTATTTGTCAATCATTTGGTAACCAATAAGAACAGATCCCGTTTTTTAGCATAATTCATGCAACTACAAGTTCCCAGTCACCCACCCATACTCCCTTTCTCTTTAAACAACAATAAAATTATCAATTGCTCCCAATCTAAAAGATGAAAAGCTGTTGTCACGAGGCATTCTGCTCAACTCAAGTTTCATCATACATCTGGAAGGAGAGGGAGCCTTTGCTGATTAAACTCTAAATTCAACAAATGAATGCCAAGATTCACAGTTAAGAAATCGGACATTCGTGAAAAGATTTATGCATAATGGTAACTTGAAAAACTGGAGCAAAAGCTGCAGTTCTGTCGATGTTAGACTGATACGAAGTATAATAGCTTGGCTGGGAGCATAGTGAAAGCAGTAATGGCAAGTGTTAAGTTTAGGATTGTGTATCCATAGATCGCCAATAGATGGCGGTAATGTTTGTTTGTAAAAAGAAACTGTGATGTCAATTATGTATATGTATCAGTTCGTCTTTGGTGTTCCTGAATAAATGTTGTGTGGAAGAACGCTCCTCTGTTTATTACTTTAACTGCGATCCAGTCTGATTTATTAGAGATTTACACATATTTTGTTTATGGTGCCTGCAAACCGGGATTATTACGAACCAGGAAATCGACAGACTGAATATTTCGAAAATGGAGGGCGTTCTTGAAAATTTGAAAAAGAAACGATCGGTTGTTAGACAATTAACTACGAAACTGATAACCAAAGTCGAATCGAATTTAGCAAATAATATTCCGCTAAATGAGAAAATTGAGATAATCGAGGATTTATATGAACAGTTAATTGAGAAAATCAATGAACTGAAAAGTTTAGATTCAGAAATAGAAACGAAAGTAACTTCGGAGGAGATTGAAAATGAAGTTACCTTAAGTCAAGAATACCAGGATAAAACTGTTATATGGAGAGGAAGAATGCAACGATTTTTGAAGAAGAATTCGGAATCTTCTAGAACAGTTCATCAGAACGAAACGGCTAATGTTGTTTGAAGCGAAAACAGTGAAGTTGCCACGTCTGCAAATCGGAACTTATTACGGAGATTCGTGTAAATGGTTAGACTTCTGGAATCAGTTCGAAAATACAATTCATAATCATAGTGGATTGAGAAAAACTGAAAAATTTGCGTACCTAAAATCCTTACTTGGAGGTAATGCTTTAGCTGCCATTTCCGGTTTCGCTTTAAGTGACCTGAATTATGATTCCGCAGTAGAAATATTGAAAGAACGTTTTGGAAGACAAGATGTTGTTATCACTTCGCATATGAATAAATTATTATCCCTTGAACCAGTGGGAAACATTTCAAATGTTAAAGCACTGCGTAAGCTGTACGATGAATGCGAAGTCAACATTCGAAGTTTAGAATCGTTAAACGTTACTTCTGGAAGTTATGGAAATATTCTCTGTCCTATCATTTTGCAGAAACTTCCAGAGGAATTAAATTTGGAATTTAATCGAAGTCGAAATATGGAAGCAGGATTTGATATAAAGGAACTTATAGAATTCTTAAAAAAGGAAGTTAACTGTCGAGAAGCTGCAAGTTTAATGAATTCTGCGAAAACGAATCAGAAACCATACTTTCGTCAAAATGAACAACGCACGAAAGTTTATTCGAATTATAAACCGAAAGTTCCGACTGCTTCAGCTTTATCAACAATTGGATATAAATGTATATTTTGTGACAAAGAAGATCATACGAAATATAAATGTACTGAGGTGAACTCTGAAGAGAAACGAAACATTTTGAAACGTACAGGAAAATGTTTTCTGTGTTTTGGATGTAAACATTTAGCTATCAACTGTAAGAACACACAGTTTTCCTGCAAAAAGTGCCGCGGTAAACATCATGAAAGTGTGTGTGTAAATCCCACATCAGCTGTCACCAGTGCAAAAAATAAGGAAACCGAAACATCGGCGGAAATTGTTCAAAATTCTTCTGCCGAAACTGGATCTAATATTATGCTTCAAACGGTGTATGCTGTGGCTGAGGGCAGAAATAAGAATTGTATTGTGAGATGTCTTCTTGACGGCGGTAGCCAAATCTCTGCAATTCGAGAAGATTTATCAAGAAAATTACAGTTACCAGTGAAAGGAGAAACTGTTTTAAATCTGCATACCTTCGGTGAAAAGAACGGGAAACATTGGCGGCGAAAGAAAGTTGAACTTACGCTCCGGAATATTAATGACCCTGAAAAATCCATAAATCTCGAAGTCATTGAAGTACCAGTCATAACAAATGCCGATATACGAGTACCAGATGTAGAAATGAATTCCAAACTCCAAGCATTCGGCGTCACTTTGACAGACTGCGGCGGCGCCGATGGAATGAATCATATTTCCGTTTTAATCGGCGCGGACATTATGTGGAAAATAGCAAGCGAAGAAATAAAAAGGATAAACAGAAATGCCGTAGCTATGAAAACCTTGTTTGGGTGGTGTATACAAGGCAAATTTCCTTCATCAGACTTTCAAATCCATGATGCGTGTTTAAACGTAAGTGTAGAAGAGAAACTTCTAAAAAGCGTCGAATCGTTTTGGGATATTGAATCTATAGGAATTAAAAATATTTCTGACGAAGAACAAAATGAAATGGCCATGCAAATATTTAACAACTCGATTACACAAAAGGGTAATAGATACGAAGTTAGACTTCCATGGAAAGATCAGAATGTGACTTTAAGAGACAATTTTAAGAATGCTGAAAGACGATTTTTAAATCTGATCGAACAATTTAAATCAAACTTGAACTTTTATGCGCAATATAAAGAAGTGATTGACTATCAGCTTAAGGAAGAAATCATAGAAAAGGTCGATCTTGGTACTCCATCTGGGAGACGAACTTACTACATACTTCACCGTGCTGTCATCCGTGAAGATCATAATTCTACGAAACTTCGCATTGTTTATGATGCATCTTCAAAGGAAAAAAATCATGAATCTCTAAATGATAATTTACTACAAGGACCAAATCTTCTTCCTGAACTTTTGAAAGTTTTAATAAATTTTCGACTTCATCGAATTGCATTTACGTCAGATATTGAGAAAGCGTTTTTACAAATTTCTGTTGCACCTCAAGATCGGGATTCAATGCGATTTTTGTGGATTGATGAGAATTCAAGTTTGCGCAATCCGAGAATTCAAGTTTATCGGATGTGTCGTGTAATTTTTGGAGCAAAATCAAGTCCATTTTTGCTGAGCGCTTGCATTAAGAATCATATAAAGAAATTTGAAGACATCCATCCCAGAACTGTAGAAATGCTAGAAAACTTCATGTATGTTGACGATTTTATTTGTGGATCAGATACGGAGGAGGAAACTATACAGATATATCATGAAGCCAATGATATAATGAAAAAGGCATCAATGACTTTGACCAAATGGAATTCTAATTCGGATACAGTAAAAAACCAGTATAAATCAAGTGACAACTTCGTTAGCTTTAAATTGCCTGACTGTGATTCCCCCTCAAAGATTCTTGGACTTCAATGAGATACAATTAAGGATATCTTCTGTTTTAATGCACAAGACGTTATTGATTTCATCCAGTCAAATGACCAAACAAAACGCTGTATTTTAAAAGCTGCTTCAAAAATCTTCGATCCTTTTGGGTTTCTTGCTCCATATGTTATTCAAGCAAAAGTTCTGTTTCAGGATTTATGGCTGAAAGGTGTTGATTGGGATGAAATTATCCCACCAGAATTGCAAGACAAGTGGAATAAATGGTATAGGCAACTATGTGATCTACCTAATATCCAGATACCTCGGTGGTATTTTCGTGATGTTGATGAAACGCCTGAAACACTGGAACTACATTGTTTTTGTGATTCATCTCAAAGTGCTTACGGAGCAGTAGTGTACGTGAAATTCTGTAGCTTAAAATGTTGTGGAACAAGTTTAGTGATAGCCAAAAGCAGAGTGGCTCCCCTGAAAAAATTATCTTTACCAAGACTCGAGCTCATGGCAGCAGTGTTAGGTGCAAGACTTGTAACTACAGTCCGTGTGCATTTTACTCAAGTTAAGATTCATTTATGGACAGATTCTCTTATTGTGCTTCATTGGATAAAGAACTCACCACGGCGATGGAAAACATTCGTACAAAATCGAGTGTCTGAAATTCAAGACAAAACATCCCCGAGCATGTGGCATCATTGTCCTGGCTCAGATAATCCAGCCGATAAAATTACGCGCGGTGTTAAAGTGAGTGATCTTATAGTAGATCAAGTGTGGTGGCATGGACCTCCATGGCTTCATCAAGATGAAATAAATTGGCCTAAAGTGAACGAGCATTGTAACATAGTAGATAGTGCTGAAGAAAGAGTTGTGACTCAAGTTACTAGCAGTGTTCAACCTTTACAACCTGTGTTAAAAATAGAAAACTTTAGTGACTTAGGTAAACTTTTAAGAGTCACGTCATATGTATTTAGATTCATTAATAATTTAAAGTCACAGAATAGAGTGATTGGTCCTGTGACCAAAAATGAAATATGTAATGCTATGTGTTATTGGATTATCTTATCACAAGGTGAGTATTTTTTTGAAGAGTTGAATGATGTTAAATGTAAAAAACCATTGTCTCATAATTCCAAATTGTTTGGGTTAAATCCAATAATGGATGAAAAGGGTTGTTTAAGAGTTGGAAGTAGATTAGTAAAATCATCATTAGATGTCGATGAAATTCAGCCTATAATATTACCAAATAATTATTTTTCTCGTTTAATTATTTTGAATTGTCATGAAAAGGTACTTCATAGTGGTGTAAATGAAACTTTAGTGCAAGTAAGAGGGAAATTTTGGATTTTAAAAGCTAGACGTTTTGTAAAATCTGTGTTACATGATTGTAGATTTTGTAAAAAATATAATGCTAAAGCTGGACACGAGATATCGGCTCCACTTCCAGCTGACCGAGTGGAGAAAGCTCAACCATTTGAGGTAAGTGGCATAGATTTCTCTGGCCCTTTGTATTTAAAGGATGGTACAAAAGTGTATATTTCATTGTTTACCTGTGCAGTGACTCGAGGAGTCCATTTAGAATTGTTATCAAATTTAAGTGCAGAGTGTTTCATTCAAGCCTTATGTAGATTTTTTGCACGTAGGGGTATTTGTAGAATTATATATTCTGATAATGCTAAAACCTTTAAAAACTGCTGATCGTGAATTAAAATATTTGTATAAATTATGTAAAGATGAAAAGGTTCTAAATTTCCTTGGTAAAAATGGGTTTGAATGGAAATTTATTGTAGAAGGTGCTCCTTGGTGGGGCGGATTCTGGGAACGTTTGGTAAGATCTGTAAAAACTTGTTTAAAACGTATCTCAGGTAAAGCTTCTTTATATTATGAAGAACTGTATACTGTCTTAGTTGAAGTTGAAGCTGTTATTAATTCTAGACCTATAACGTATGTATACAATGAACCAAATGAACCTGATCCTCTTTCACCATCTCATTTTATAACTGGATCTAGATTAACTGTTTTGCCTTCACCTGAATCTAAACTAGAATCTACAAGATCTCAGTTGATTAAAAGATGGAAGCATAGGCAATTAATATTAGAACATTTTTGGAAAAGGTTTTATAAAAAATATTTGTTAGAATTAAGATCAGTCATGTTTTCAAAACCTCCAAAGAATTCTCCCGTGTTTAAAATTAATGATGTTGTACTTGTACGAAAAGATAATGTGAAACGCTGTAACTGGAAGATAGGTAGGATTAAGGAATTATTTCACGGAAGAGATGATAGAATTAGATCTTGTGAGATTCAGTTAGATAAGGGTGTTGTTAGAAGACCAATTGAAAGACTTTATAATCTTGAAGTTCAATAAAATTGATGCATCCGTTACGGATGCATGGGGGGGAGTGTTAAGTTTAGGATTGTGTATCCATAGATCGCCAATAGATGGCGGTAATGTTTGTTTGTAAAAAGAAACTGTGATGTCAATTATGTATATGTATCAGTTCGTCTTTGGTGTTCCTGAATAAATGTTGTGTGGAAGAACGCTCCTCTGTTTATTACTTTAACTGCGATCCAGTCTGATTTATTAGTATCTGATTTATTTCTGAAATATTACACATATTTTGTTTAGCAAGAAAGTAAGTTGTGGAACTCAGTGTATATTTTATACTGCATTGACTGACCCTGCATGTTGTGTCATGAAGCTTATTTGAACTAAAAATATGAAACCAAGTGCATAAAATGCTATTGAATTTTTTTTTTTTTTTTCCTCTAGTGCCCCTTTGATTAGTGACAATTTTTTTTTTTTTTTAAATTTTGGCAATGAACCTCATTTCTGGTTACCATAATAGTTTTACATTGTTTTAGCTTCCTGACTTTATTTAAATAAAAATAGATTGATGTGTACATGGACAAATTTAAGGCAGTGCGCAGTGCCTAGTTTGTGCAATTCTAGAATGTTTTTTAAAGTGAAAACAGATCGATGTGTACATGGACACAAAGTTTGTGCAATTCTTTGACTTCTTATTTTGGTTTTGTGTAGTGGCCATCTTGATATTGTTCCTTCCTGGCACCGATCTTAGCGTCAAAAAAGAATCGCCAAAAAACAAGGGGCACCCAATTGTAAACTTTTACCTTTTTTTTTAACCGAGGAATGCTCTTATTTCTCATCTCACGCTGGCAAACATTAGGAACCTCATGAAAAATCACATACATGCACCACAGCATCAGCGCACCTCTCAATGGCACTGCTCACTTGAAGCAATTTAAAAAAAAAAAAAAAACTTTTTGGTCCATCATTAAAGGTAGTCCCCCCCCTCCACTAGTGAAACTTTTAAATGGAACGCTAGGTGTTAATGAAGAATTAAAGACCAGTGAATTTTAAAAAGTTAAAGAAGAAGCAAATAAATTGTTTCCAGCTTTTGCCAATTCAAATCACTGATACCAGATATAGAAACTTAAAACAGCAGTTTTCGTTTAAAAGTACGAATATGGCCATTTCAGGCAATGAAAGTCAATTATTCTAATTATCAATTAATTATTGTAATCAATTATTCAAATAAATTATCAATCAATTATTCTAATTCAACTTTTCCAATGTCAAAATAGATATTACTTTTACATCCTTGATAGAAATATTTGAATAATTGAGTCATCGCTCTGATGTGTGCGATGTTATATGTAACATTATATGTAACATTAGGAATTTGAAAAAGCATCTGCAAAAGGTTTGCAGATGCTCTAATGCAATGGTCTTAATACAGTATTCAGTGAAACCTTGAAAGTTCAGCAAGTCAAAATAAAATTTCAAAAAGAAAACTATAAAGCACTCGCACTAGTCGACTAGTGTTCATTAAATAAAAAATATAAAGGTACATTTAGTTATTTTTTTAAATTATTCATAAGCTTCATGTGTGGGCTGACGACATCCGTAGTGCAACATTAGCAGTGATGTACATGGGACAGTAGCTCTGTTTTTCAATTGTTCAGTCAACGTGTATGCAAAATAGCGAAAAAATTCAAGGATCTAAAAGCAAGCTTCTACTGCATCGGCACCTGCTTTTTTTTTTTTTTTTTCCCCCCCTGCTCTAGTGGATGGTAGGCATGTTTTTTCATACATACCATTAGCATCAACAATGTCTCTTAAAACGTAAAATCTGTTTTGAATGTCCTCGTTTTTGGAAATGATTCTGGTAGCTTATATATTATATGATATTTATATAATATTTATATGGTGATATTTTTTAATTAAATTATTACTAATAATGAAAATATATACTTTGCAATACTTTTTGTTATTAGTCAAATTAGTTCTTAAATAATTCTCTTAAATAAGAAAAAGCTGGATTCTTTCTTATTATCACTGTGACTTTTTATATTCTGCAGCCCCATATTTTATATGCTGCATTTTATAAATATTTTATTTCTTTTAATCCCGTTTTTGGAATGACAAGTGATTAAGAACAGAGAATCTAAAAGAGAACAACAGGGATCAGTGTCAACGACGATAAATGAAACTACTGACACTGAACAATAATCATCAATAGTAAATGATCCATGGGTATTTCCATCAGTTCCTTCAAACGAATATTCGTATTCTAATAAGAAGGTGAAAGTGTGAAACTAGCTACTTAGTATCTGCTTTACTTGGAGAGGAAATGAAGTAGACTGTGAGTTGAATGTGAAAAAATTATTACACACTGTAGCTTAAATCCTACTAAATTAAAAAGACGTATGGAGTCTTATCGTCCACATCTTCATAATAAAAACACTGTATATTTTGAATGCAAACGTGAAGGACCAAATAACAAAAAAAAAAAAAAAAAAAAAAAAGCATTCTACATGGCAACATGTATTGAAACAACCAAATTTCTCTCGAAGCTTTTTTTCATATTAGTTATAAAATTGGTAAAGGTGGTAAGGCACAAACAATTAGTGAAAAGTTAACAAAGCAGTGTATTAAAGATGTCATATCCTGCAACTTTGATAAAAAATTTATAAGGGGTTTTTCTCCCTTCCTGGTGTAACTTGAAGCATGTCCACTGCATAATTCGGATGTCTAGAGTTTGAATCCCAGTGACAATGCAAATTTCTTAGTCTCCTGACATAGAAAAATTCTGAAAGACTCCACAAATGGTGCCTGAATTAAAAGGTGATGGACAATAATTCATCACCGTCAGCATTTGGCAACTGGGTCCTCTCATCTCCAGTTGCCCTTCAAAAGGGAGAGTACATAAGATATTTTCCACTCCTTTCTACGTGCCTTTGTGGTGTAACTGGATGCACGTCTGACACATAATCAAAAGGACCAAAGTTCAAATGCCAGCAAGGGCATTGCACATTTTTTTCTTCATGTCTCCTGTATCAAGAAACCCAATGACTCTAAAAATACCTTAAAACAAACTGGTAACCTGCCAGTCCCTGATACTACCATTAGGTAATGAATTGAGACAGTGCCCCATTTTTGTGAAAAAGAATTAATATTTTGTTTAAATTTCCATCTCAATTTACCATGTTGATGGTTTTGCCATTTTGATAGTCTTGGTTCATTATACAGTCAAAAGTCGTTAATCCGGACACCCATAATCCGGATCTCAAAGCTATAAACTTTCTGCGCATGCATCGACGCATGTGCGTAATACCTTTACACATGTGCATAATAAGTTTACGCATGCACGTTTAATGTATAACGGAATGTATAAGCTAAGCTAAAATTATCTAATTATCTATTTCAGTTAATGTTGCAGATTGCATTGTTCTTTAATCTTCGAATTGGATCCGGCTTATTATTTTTTGCAGACTGTTAGAGCAATTTTATAAAAGTAAGTTGGAACTTCCGATTATGTCAAATAGAATTTCCGATGCTGGAGCTGAAAAAGGATCTACAAAGGGAAAGCATGTTTCGATGTCCATCAAACAAAAAGTGGAATTGCTGCAAAAAATGGATAAAGGATCCTTTGTTTATCAATTTCACACTGCTCTGTGAGGGGAGGGGGAGCGTCGCGGCGTGCAATTGGCTGGAAGTTGATCTGTCAGCACTATCCTAATCTTCAGGGCAGATGTTTTTATTTTATTCGGCTTATAATTCCTTACTAAATGTAGTATTTCATCTCGATGTACTCCGTCTTTGATATGATTTAAATCAAATTCCTCATCATTATAAATATCACGAATACAAATCAAACAGTTTTCTGGTTGCAATTTTCTAATTTCGACTATGCGTAATGTATGCTTTAGGCATGCGCACATTGAAAGAAATGTTTCATAAAGTAAACAAATAAATATTAAGCCTTTTTTTTTTTGTAAATTTTGATACCCTTTAGATCATAATTCCTCTTTATTTCACAAATTATGGTTTCATATTTTTAATTTTATAATTTCTGCATGCCATCTTACCAGATTTAAACTGATGATCTATAATCCGGAAAAATCGATAATCCGGAGTGGCCAAAGTCCCAACGAGTCCGGATTAAAGACTTTTCACTGTACTTCAAGTCCTACAGTCCAAGAAATCTCTTATAGAAAGAACTAAACAGAAAAAAATATTTGAGCTTATTAACATTTATACAATTGAAAATCAACTACGCTGAGATTAATGTTCGCATATTTGTATACATGGAGCAAAATTGTTATTGTTCCAACAAAGGAGCAATATCATGAATAATTTCAACTGCATTACAGATTAAACATACTCATTGTGGTAAAACAAATACCAAATGATTAAAGGAAGTTTTACATAATGCTGTGAAAATGATAAATTTTAAGTCAAGAGACTTAAATTCAAGATTGTTTGGTTCATTATGTGAAAAATTATCCAGTGACCTTGAACTCTTTTATATTCAGTAGTCAGCTGATTATTGAAATGAAAAGTCTTGAACTGATATTGAATCAAACAATAAAGTCAGACTTTTTTTTTAAATGAATGAAGTCATGACTGTGCTCCAAAATTATATGATAAAATATTGGTTGCTATGTTTATCCTATTTAGCAGACATGTTTGCCATTCTAAACAAAGTAAACATATTCCTTCAAGAACGGAAAGCACATATAAAAACTAAAAGAAAAAATTTATGCACTGGTTTTGAAACTTAACAAGTGGCAATCGTATATCAAAGAGACTGACATGCAATTGCTTTGAAAAATAAATGGTTTTCTGATGGAAAATTAAATGAATTTAGATGACAGTGCTTAAAATTATATAAAGGAGCATCCTTTCCAATTGAACAATATAAGAGAGTATCTCCCAGAAGGAAAAATGAAGTACTACTGGATAAAAAATCTGTTTTAATACTATGATAGATGTTTGTGAATGAAGGAAAGTAAATGGCTTATCAACATATTAACAGGTTCAACATTAAAATCTAAATTTAAGAAAAAGCAGCTCCTAAATTTTTGGTTGCAAATTCACACAGAATACCTAGAAGTTTCTCACACACATAACTCATAAACATTTCAATGCCATTTCGAACAACATATTTAAGTGAATAATCTTCCTCAACATATGTGGCAATAAAAATATGGAAATAAATTAAATGCAAAATATGAAATGTGACTGCAGATAACACTAACAGCTTTGATAGTTTGTGGGAAAAAAAATGCAAACACACTCAGGGGGGAGGATGAGTTAATGCTGGTAATGACTAAATAATATTAATTTTATGGTGAAAAATTTTAATAAGAAATACAGTACTTTTAATTGGCTTTACATATAGTACCTATAACATATCAATCTACTTGAAATATTATTTTAAGATATATTTTTCTAAGGGCAAGATGGGCATCCCCGAAAAAATTTCATAGTTCTATGGGTTTCACGAATCGACAAACTTTGAAGACCACTGCTCTAAGAAAACAAAGTAAAATACAGCAGCTTAAAATGTGTGTTTCCAGTTTTATCTCCTAGGTTATAAAAAAACTCCCAACAGCTAATAATACTTCAGCATATGCTTCCAATAAAAAAGGATGACATTCTTAATTACGTACTCCACCATTAGGCACTACATGGAAAGTAAGAGTTGCCCCATGGAAAAACTTGTTCGCATCCACAGTACCAATGGGGAACACCACAAAAGTGCCCATGCAGCCAGCCTGTTTGTTAGGACTCGAACCCTGGACTGAACTGCCAGTGTTCAGTGGCTTTAATCGCTTGGCTGCCAGTAGGCCCATATGTTCGAGTTGCAATAAGAATTTGCTCAAGCATGCCAATATTTATAACAGCAGTAGCCAAACTTAGATATGATAGTAGAAGTTGCATGTTAGGAGTCAGGAAATTTCAGAGCCATGTTTAGGAGCCAAAACTACATTTTCAAAGACCCACAGTTTCATATTTACACTGTTTTAAAAGTAATGAAAAAGATTTTCATGACAGGATATGTACGAAGTAAATGAACAAGAATTTCACAACTTTTACGTAATTTATATAGTTACATATAAATATGAGAAGAGCTTTTATTTCTCCATAATCCAAGTTTGTTCCTACAACATACAAATTTGAAGTTAACGAGTGATGTAATAATAATCTTTATTTCAGACAGAAAACTGAGCAATTTCTTCTGGTTCCCTCTCCACATTTACAATTGTTGACTTGTTTTAGCAGAAATAAACTGAAATTGAATGAAGGAATCATAATGATCATTACAAGAACATTAAGATAGAAAGCTCTTCATATGAGTGAAGATTAAAGCAATAATTTGAAAAAAAATTCAGTAATTTTGCTTTATTAATTCATCCGTTGTTTCATTTCTCTGAAAATAAAACAACTGAATCAGGACATAGCAAGAAACTGCTATTTGAGAAAGGTTTGTCTGCTTGTTGTTTGAAACTTTCAAAGCACATGAGGACAGATGCCTAAGGTCAGGGATGCCTTCATTTACAGTTTTCCAGGGAAAATTGGTTTGTGTGTTTGCTATTCAAGAAAGAAAAAATTGTTTTAAAATAAGCTGTCAATATTTATGGGATTTTTCATAACAAATTATAATTTTACTTTTTGCATACAGTTAACAAGAGAATGAATATAATGAGATAAAATATATATAATTGATCTAAATCTTTAGGTTTCATTTGGTTTAATTACAGCAAAGTATGCGAGTGTTATCTTCCTAGAGGGAGGGATGCCTTCATGGAGGGTTTTCTAAGGGGAACTGTCTCACATCCACATTACACATAGGGGAAAAACTCTCATGCAGCCAGCCTGTTCACTAGGACCGACTTGATTCTTAAAATGCAAACTGGATTATCAAATGAATTTTGTTTCTTCTAAGGATGAGATATCTAAATCTTCAGAGGCTTAAAAATAAATTTGAATTTCTAAAAGATCAATTTTTAACACTCTTTTTAATATTCAAATTCTAACCTATGAAATCGCGTAAAATTTTAATTCAAAACGTTTGAAAAATAAGGTTTAATTTTACTGACAAAAAACATTAACTTAAAAAAAAAAAAAAAAAAAAGCATGATTACTGCAATTTTAGTTGTATTTGAAAAGCTAAAATCACAATTCGGTCAGAGTTGCTGAATTTTGGCCTGTTACCTGAAATCTGAGATTGTTAGTCAAACCTCAAACCTAGTTGAGAGATATGTTTGTCAAGCTATATTGACAAAATAAACCTTAAGATTCATAATTTTATTATACATTTCATTTACTAAATTTCATTCACATCACATAAATGCACATATATTTTTTTAATGTATTCTTAAATTTTGTTTTCATTAAATACAGATTTCAAATTTTGCTATATTTAGAAACCTTTAAGTATTTTTTTTTTTTTTTTAATTCCTTAAATCTCCCGCCTCTCTCTCTCTTTTTTTTTTTTTTTTTTCTTTTACTTATTTATTTAGATTCAAAAGGTCTGATATTCAAAAAATTGGAAATTCTTTCAGAATTAGAATTTAAATTCACGAAAATTTGGAATTTGAATTACCTTTAGTTTTTTCTAACACAGATTAAAAAGTACACATATTCGTAGTACTATTTTCAGTAAAACCTGAAATACATCATTCATGTATTTCAATTATGAGTACATCGTAATGCTAATGTATGCAGGTTCATTTTAAAAATAATGTACAAATTTCAGCAACACTGGAAAATGGGTGATACATTTAGAATGAAATTTAACACTTTCCTCTCCACAGTATTGGCTTCATCATGAAAAATCCAGTTAGGTTAAAAACCATTCAAAAGCTAAGTGTAACTGAATGATGGAACAAAGCAATAGGTAAACTAGGAAAAGGAAGAATCACAACACTATTTCCACTACAATTTCTTACAGAAAATGTATCGCAGATACATATTTGTATCAAGCTTTTACTACTGAAGAGTGTTTATATTTTCCAACATATTACAGAAAATTTAATAAAATATTGTACATGTCTTTATTTTATTACAGAGGTCTATGCTAACATTATTATTCTGGAATTTCTTTTTTCTTTGGGCAAACTCTCAACTAATGATCCAGAGAAAATTTTATGTATGGACTAACCAAGAGAAAGGGGCATCTAGTACAGTCAAACGTCGTTAATTCGGACACGCATAATCCGGAATGATCTATAATCTGGACCTCAAAGCTAAAAACTTTCTGCGCATGCGCTGCGTTGACACATGCGCATAGGCGTTTACGCGTGCGCGTAAGACCTTTACGACTGCGCATATGCGTGTACGCAAGCGCAAAATATGTTTTCGTGTGCGCGTTTTATGTATAATGGACAGTATAAGCTAAAATTATCTAATTATCTATTTCAGTTAATGTTGATGATTGTGTTGTTCCTTAATCTTCGAACTGGATCCGGATTATTATTTTTTGCAGACTGTTAGAGCAATTTTCTAAAAGTAAACTTGAACTTTCGATTATGTCAAATAGAATTTCCGATGCTGGAGCTCCCAAAGGAACTACAAAATGAAAGTATGTTTCGGTGTCCATCAAACAAAAAGTGGAATTGCTGCAAAAAATGGATAAAGACATGAAGAAGGTGACAGAGAGGTTAGTGAAAACGAAAACATTTTGATTGACAAGTTAGTCGGTATTCTCAACACAGCAATTATAGGACTTGAACAGCGGAACTTTGTAACTGAAGAAGAAATTATTTCTGTTTATAGAATTAAAAAGAAAATATTATCACATAAAACGAAGCAACTTAAACAACTTACATTGAAAGAAATGTTTAATAAAGTAAACAAATAAATATTAAGCTTTTTTTTTTTTTTTTTTTTTTTTTTTGTAAATTTTGATACCCTTTAGATCATAATTGTTCTTTATTTCATAAATTACGGTTTCATATTTTTAATTTTAGAATTTCTGCATGCCATCTTACGAGATTTAAACTGATGATCTATAATCCGGGATCGCCGAAGTCCCGACGAGTCCGGATTAACGACTTTTGACTGTATAACTAAATATCACAAATGTTACATATTACTTAAAAAATGTGAAGAATACTGCTCTTCTGTATTTTAATATTACACCAGCTTCTGATTACAGTTTTTTTAACTGTATTTTTATTCCATTTTGGTTAAGGAAAAATACATAATTTGGAATATTAGACTTTTTTTAGAGGTTAAAAACGAAGGAAAGTGCAACTATAGAGCTATCATAGTATTAGGAGCATGCAATGCAAAAAAATCAGCTATGCCCTAGCTGTGATTCAACCCACGGGATCTTCCACTTGCCAGCTGGATATAGAACCAGTTACATCACAAGTGCCACCTAGAGTGCCATAAGTACCCCTTGAGAGAAGGCAAGTGATTCCTTATAAATATAGAAAATACATTATGTAAGTGCCTACAACTTTTGTTTCTGAAATAAATACAATTTTGCTCATTCAACTACCATCGCTTTCATTTGCTGGTGCCATCTGTTACTGAGAAAGAGAACAATTTGTACAGAAAGATCCTCCCTTTTTTTATTTCTTTGTTACTTTGGAGCTATTGGTTGCTCTTCAATGACTGTAATGTTAACGAGATCTGATATGGATCATAAGGCAACCACGTAAATTAGCTCGTATAGGTAGCCTTTAAGATGCTGGGCTAATTTGTCTGCAAAGTTTGGTTAGTTACATAAAAAAATTAGCCCTTTTTCCTACGCATAAGTTTGCAATAAAAGGGGAAAGTCAACTGCAAAACAGTGAACACATACAGAAGAAGCACATGATAATATAAAATGCAAAAAAAATACATGAGCACAAACACTCACACAGACTCGGGGGAAAAAAAAACTTAGATCAGTACACATTTTATACACATGACATTTTATGTAAAACTCACGTCAAATTAAATCCATAGTAAAACAGAACATCTGCCAGCAGACTAGCCCGTGCTATTGATGAGGCTCCCGGAAACCTTAAAACTTGAAACACAAGAATTCCCCATGTACGTCTCATGCAGAGAAGCCTCTCAATGTTCACAAATGCTGATCTGTGATCTTCCTAAGATCACAGCTACCTCCCACTGCTGAAGATATCAAGGATGAAATGTTTTAAAGAGTTACCGAAATTCTGAAAACTGAGATTCCATGTATGCATAAAATTTTTTCATGTTCTGTGTGTAAAATATTCATAAACAACATGTTTTTGTTTTCCAACTGCAGTCAAACTTTGCTATAATCAACATCAAAAGAACAGAAGTTTGGTTTGCTATATGCAATCTGATAGGAAAAATGGATTATCTCACAAAAACTTGTAAAAACTGAATGATGAATAAAGAAAAATGATTAAAACAGTCGCATTTACCCAGAGAAGTGACTAATTAATCTAATTTTTAAAAACTCATATTAAGATTTAATTTCAATTATTATCATGTGCAGTTTCTAAATTTGTTTTTTGTTCTTTTCCAATCTCCCCAAAGTGTTTGGCACATTTCTAGGCATTTGTTCATATATTAGCCAATTATGGCTTTTTTCAATGGTGAACCATTTTAGCAACGCTTTTCCAACATCGCAAATGCTTCACCTTTCTTAGCTTCGTTTTTATATCTAAATTTTTTCTATTTGGATTTTTTATATTTTTTGAATAATTTTCAGCAGAAGTAACTCACAATACAGGTCAATTTTCACTATAAAAAAAGAGCACAGCTTTGTCAAGAATATGAGAAGAGGTTTTGCTCCTTTAGAAAATACAAAAAAGGAAGATAATTTCGTCACCTATGTGTCTTCACCAAAAATCCAGAACGCACTCATTTTATCCAAAACATATATGGCTGCAACACAAAGATTTAATAACCTTTCTAAAAAATAGCTTATGTTTTGAAAGAGAATAAAAAATAGAAGACAGAACTTATTCAGAGGCCAGAACTTCAAAAGCAGTTTTATTCAAGCACAACAAACCAATAAGAATCAAAACCTTTCATTACCTAAAAGAAGAATAAATAGTAAAACTGCAAGTTCAGAAGATTCACTATTTTCTTTTCCCTGGAAAAGCAAAAACTCAAAATGTCCATCACAGCATCAACCTTGAAGCTAGTTCTGTCTGGCAGATCAGTCAAAAAATGTGAATAGAATCACAGAACTCATTCATATTTTTGGTTCAATGGTCATGTACACCAAATGGTTGTCTTAACATATCAAACCTCATTTTCCTAGAGCTGGATTGTAGCCTTATTTTCCTAGAGCTGGATGACTTGCATAACATTTGTTTAGAACTAATAGAAAAGTAGGGGGTGAATGTAAAAAGAAAAATAATGTAAAAATACTTTCCGTTATGGATAAAATTTAGATCCTAATACAGGGTTTGTACACCTTTCAGCACACATAAATTAAGTACTTTTAAGGACAATTAATGAACAAAAATTTTAGGATCTATGAGCAAATGGGAACTGAATAAATTCAATTAAAATTATTATCTATGCCTGAACTTCACTTTTGTAATACCATCCTAAAAATAAAATTGATCCCTAAGTAGGATGTATTATTAGACATCAATTAATTAATATAATTATTAACAAGTTTGAGAAAAAATAAACTTTATAAAATTTATCAAGTAGCATTAAATATTTTACACTTATAATAGTTAGACATATTTGAAAGAAGGTAAGTGACATTTTATTTATGTTTTCCTAACAGTTAGCTTTATGCTGATTTTTTTTAAGTCTCATTTTGTCACATACTTGCTCAGTCTAGAGGTTTAGTAAATAGCAGGTAGATTTTTTTTGTTAAGCTGCATAAGTTAAAATGAGAAGTAAGATCATTATCAGCATGATTCATAACAAAAGACTGGGTGTTTTCACCACTGCTGCTTGCTTAGAGATCAGCTGATTAGAACAGCTGATTTTATCATAGCTTTGTGTAGCGTTCCAGGGGTTGTAACTCAGTTAATATACTTTAAGGTTCCAATAAGCCACTAAAGCACTAGAGGTGATAAGTTGTTTTGTATTATTTTAAGTCTCACTAGATGCAAATAATATGTTTTACATTTATTTTTACATTTTTGTGTTTTAGCTTGTGACCACAGTAAGGATTAATGAAAGATAATAACTGGCTTTAATATGCAGAGATAATTTTTAAGGGTAAGCAGTTAGTTATAAATAATTAAATTAGGTAGTTAGATAACCTTCGTCATTACGGATTTACACGTCCACTATTAAATTTTATTTATTTTTTAAGAATATTTGTTTAAAAAAGGCCCTATTAAAATCACAATCTAATAAAGTTTCAAAGTTTAAAATACATATAATTTATGGCATTGATTCTTAGACGATATTAGGATAATCGCACATTAAAAGCTACAAAACATTTATGTTTTGTAACAAAAACACTCAACAAAATATTTATGTGTCTTTTTAATTTGAAGCCTTCCCAGACATTTTAGCTAATTTATATCGATTTTCTTCTTTTTAAGCATCTTTTCTAACAATCAGAAATTTGTTTCAATACACAAACCAATGTTCTCGCTAGTTTCTGCGTGCTTTATCTCTTAACTTGTCAATCTCTCCACATTGTACCTATGAGGGTTTACTTGATCTGGTAAAAGTTAAATAGTTCAACCCCCCCCCCCCGACACATGTGAAGCAAATTATTGCTGTCCGAAAATAACTACAATATCAGACACAGGTTTAAATAAGCCTCTTATTTAAAAAGTTGGAACATAAAGGCATGTTCTGATGCTAACAAACTCGGTTAGTGCTCATGGCAATACAATTAAACAAGGACAGTTAAATTCAAGCTAAAAATGTGGACTAGGGGTCAAAGACTAAATTCATCTTAATTTAAGCTGTCTCAGTAACTCTATCATATGAGGAAACAGAAATGGAAAATTATAGTAAAGGCTGAAATCATAAACAAATGGGTAATTTACATAATAATAACTGCATATATCTTTGAAGAATGATTTTCGTTATATGTTCCGATTCTTTTTTCAACACGTTTCCTTTTCATTGTAGAATTTTCGGATTTAATTAAGGATTTTTGCTATTCAAAAAATACTAAATGCATTTAGAATGTATTGAAAAAGCTGCTAACCAAATTTAGAAATATTTAATAAAAGAATTCACATCCCCAGAAGCGAAAAGTTGTTTAAGAGCTCTCTTCATTAGAAAAAAATGAATTTCAAAATGCTTATGTTTCACTTCTTGCTTAGAAATTCAAGTATCTCACCATTTATATTAGAAATAGGAACAAATTATAACACATAAACCCATTAAAAACATAACCATATATTTCAGTGAATCGCCAAAAATATTCCTCCAAAATGCTAATTCATGCTCATAATGGCAGTCGTAAAAACAGACAGAAATTTCAGATGATTAAAATTAAGGACCTTCTGCTGATTTTGGCCAAACTTAAAGACTCTGGTTATCTTCATATTTTTTAAAATACAAAAGAAACATAAGATTGCTGCATCTTCTGTCAGCCAAATTTTCTTATTTATTTTTTGAGGGAGTTTAATTTATTATGGCAAAACACACTACAGCTATCTGTCTAAGGGGAGGGATGTGTTTGTGAAGGACTTTTTAAGGGAAATACGACTTTTAAAAGGACCATACGAACCCTATAACATCCTAAATGCAGATGATTTTTATGGTTACTAATTTTTATATTAAAACTTGCAGAAATTTTCAGAAAAATATGCTAAATTAAAAAAAAAAAAAAAGTTTTCAAAGACATCCATACAGTCCTTTATATCTGATTTTCATACTCTTGAGGATTCACTATTACAGTATACATTAACTGAATGGCCCAAAAAGTTTATTTGTTAACATGGGGTTTGCTATAAGCCATTTTCGTTACAGCAGGGTTCAATAGTATGTAATTTTAAATTAATATTTCTCGTTAGAAAAGAAACAATTTGTGTGTTCAAATGTTGCATTTTTATAATTTTGGCAAAAAATACTAATAACATTCACATAAATCAGTATCGTCACAGCCCAAACTGCAGATATTCTCAGGAAAATGTACTGTATGCAGAATAATTGCTATGCTATATACATCATCCATTACTCACATTTCAGAAACAAAATGATCAAATTGATTGTCAATTTGATTGTTTCATGATAATTAAAATTGCCTTTAGATAATATTTAGGGAAAATAAACTGCTTCATTACATCATGAAAAAATTATTACATCATTATGCACATGAAAAAATTTTGGATACCAGTGTACTATATTAATATCATAAAAATAATACTATTTTACTATTTAATCAATGGGATGAATATACATCAAGACAAGTTAACAGCCTATCAGTATTAGAATTAACAGAAACTGCAGGTCAACATACTTAGCAATGTAAAAGCAAGATCTTGTTTTGTCACAAGTTGACATACAGCATTAAAATGCCAGAAAAAAAATTTAAAAACCCATTTAATCGATTTGCTGATAACAAAAGATACATTTCAGGTAGCTATAAAATACTAAACACAACGAGTACTACAACTTTTACTAAAAAAAGTTCATTCTATACTTTTTACTACTTTTTAGCTCCTTAATAAAACTCCCAGAAAACTCTGAGAAAGAGAAAGAGTTTTATTTATGTAATGGTTAGAAGATTCTGCTGCAAGCTACAGGTTAAAGAAATATATTCCTTTTGATGCCCACAGCTGAAAAACTTAAATTAATCTGAACCCAACAGATGAAAATTAAGGATTTGCAAGTATTTACCTTCCTAGTAATCTAACAGCGCCACTGCTAACAATGTTACAAAGTTATTCATTGAAAAATAGCACATTATTAAGAACTGTCCCCTCCAAAACAGGTTGGTTTTCCTAAATAGGACAGCATCACAAAGGCTATTAGGCTATCTTTAGACAAATTATTCTTGTTTGTTATTAATGAGGCAATATTGCCATGCAAAAACATTTTTAATTAAATACAATATCAAATGAATTTTTATGGTTTATACTTTGAAAAATGGTTAGAAAGGATTTCCTGTTCATACTCTGAAGTAAAATTATCTCATTTGTTTATAAATTAAAGGCATTCATTTCTATGACTAACAACCAACATCAGGTATAATCGAATGAAAAGGTGGAAAATGTCATAGAAAGGTGTTTAAACACCCTAGTTAAAAGTAATTATGGCAGAAATGAGGCAATAACACCCTTCTTGAAGACAGGATGGCAAAAGAACCAATTTGTCACATAATTATATAGTTCAGCATTAATTTGGAAATGTTGACCTTTGAGATGTGTCCCAGGTCAGCATTCAGTTGGAAATGTTGACCTTTGAGATGTGTCCCAGGACCAAACAAATTGTAAATGCAAAGTGGCATGACCAGGCTATATAGCAGATGTTTTTGTATATACAGTACAAAGTCCGTAATCCGGACGTCCATTATCCAGAATGATCTATAATGTGGACCTCAAAGCCACAAACTTTTCACGCACGCGCGTTTAATGTGCACGTCCGCTACGCATGCCCATAAAGCCAGTAAAGCATTTAAACATGTGCACTTCCGATAGTGAAGAAAGTGACAGAGAGGTTATTGAAAACGAAAAAATTTCGATTGACAAGTTAGTCGGTATTCTCGACACAGCAATTACAGGATTTGAGCAGTGGAACTTTGTAACTGAACAAGAAATTATGTCTGTTTATAGAAGAAAGAATTAAAGAGAAAGTATTAGCATAAAAAACGAAGCAACTTAAACAACTTACATTGAAAGAAATGTTTAATAAAGAAAACAAATAAATATTAAACTTTTTTTTTGTAAATTTTGATATCCTTTAGATCATAATTGCTCTTTATTTCATAAATTACGGTTTCATATTTTTAATTGTACAATTTCTGCATGCCATCTTACCATATTTAAATTGATGATCTATAATCCAGAAAAAATCCTAATCCGGAATCGCCGAAGTCCCGATGAATCCGGATTACGGACTTTGTACTGTACCAGTAAAATCTCATTACAAAAGCTTTTGTTTCACAAGATAAATGCACCCGAGGATTATCTGAAAACAACACATTTAACACTCAGTACTCGCTCTTTCTGTTTTCTATGATGGTACACAATTGTTAGTGTTTAACAATACTATGAAGTTAATTGTAATAGCAACTGCATTGTAAATGTATCTGTATCTAGGGAAAGTGTTCTGAAGATATTTTTTTCTTGTAGACAATAGTAACCATTTTCTTGTACTAGATAACTTGTAATGAAATTGTGTACCTAACTAGATATTGTTGTTTAGTCAAAATGGTTTTATGAGAAAGTAGATTAGCAATCTATCCATTCTCAACACTGTGATAACATATGGATATGATATTTAAAGATAAAGATTAGAGGATTTCTTGATTTTAATTATTTAAGATTTGATTAACATGAAATATCATATTAAAAAATGGATGTCTGTTAAAGCAATATCCATGGTACATTACAATTTGTTAAAAGTGTCTTTAAATAAAACAGATTTAAAATGTGAGGGAACTGAAATTAAATTTTCTTCTTTAGAGCAAACTGCTACAGATCTGGCTGAACTGGGTGATAAAATTTGTACTGCTGTAATAAATGTCAAATCTGATGATTTTGATGTTGAATACAAGAAAATTTAAATATAGCATACATTCTTATCAAAGCATGCCTCAATAAACTTTCAAATTTTCATTAACCATTGGTGTTGGATACAGGAGGGGGGGAATTAGAAGTTTCCAAAATACATTACTCAGAACAATCAGGTGATAATGTGTGTTCGGTATGAAATAACCACATAATCAACAACTTTATAAACAAAAATGAAATAGAAGAGATTAAAAAGGAAAATTCTAATAGAAGAGGTTAAAAAGGAAAATTCTAATGTTCACAATGTTGGGAATATGCAAATTTTGCCTGTGACGTTAAAAACTACATATTTAAGATAAGGAGTGAAAAACGACCTGCAGCATTCCTTCTGTACGGGAAGATTAAAAACAACTGGCACATGTTGAATGATTTTAACAGTGAATACAATTTTTCAGCAAGATTATTTTGCTGAATTGGCAGCCTGGATAGCAATTAGTCTTTTAGAAGCAGGTCAAATGCACTCCATTGCAGAAGAAATGTTGGAAGTTCCTTAAAGTGCGACATTCAAACTACGGAAGCGGTTTTCGGAAACTGGAAATGCTCACCGAAGATCAGGACAAGGCAGTATGCCTGCAACAATGGAATATAACGATCAGTATTTAGTGCGGTTTCTTCTAGCTGTTAGTGTAACAGCCAGAAGAAATCGCACTATGAACACCACTTTCTTGAAATGGCAGCTTCAGAGGGCTAGCAGTACCAGAACTTCAACTCAAACTGTTCAGAATCAACTGCACCATGGGGGTTTGTATGCTTGCATACCTAAGGTTTGTCTTTTGTTGACACAGGACCATCCTGCTGCCCACAGAAGGTAGGCACAAGACCATTTAAGATCGGAACGAGATGAATGAAGCAACATACTCTTCACAGCTGAGTCCTGCTTTAGTGTACAACCTGACAATAAGCGGATTCTTATCTTGAGGGAGCCTGGTACATGAAATACTCCTGCTACTACGAACATTCTCCTACCTCTGTAACTATGACTGCAACTTTAATGGTTTTGATTTTGGATTGTAGTTGCGTCAATTTTGTGTGCATACCATTCTTTGTAAATTGCTCTAAAATGAGGTTGTAACTTTAATGATTTATTAAATGTTTTTAAAATATTAGATCACCATTGTGAATTCTGATGAATTTTAGATTTAAGCAAAGATATTTGCCATCTACAGACTCATTTACTGAAACAGTAAAAGAAACCTCAAGGTGAGTATTCACCATTCCTTTATTGAACACTTCTATTTGTGCATAAAACTGTTCGAGTGGTATTTCTGGGCCAGTATTTCTATCAATATCCACATGGATCTGCACATTATCAGGAATGGAGCAGTATTGGCTTAGCAATATATGAATGAGATCCTCAGACTTGTTGTTGCCCTTTATGCTGGAGCGAGCAGGGATGATGTCATTCTCATGGATGATAATGACATACCACATCATGCTCAGTTAGTGAATAATTTCCTTTTCAACGAAGAAATCCTTTGAATGGATTGGCAGCATGTTCCTCAGATAATAACCCATTAGAACATGTTTTGGACATTATAGGAAGAAGAGTTGCTAGCTCCTTATCTCTCTCAGAAACAATTCAGCAGTTTGGCAGCTCTCTACTATACAAGTGGAAAGGAATACTCAGTCCCTTATTGGTACCTTATTTATTCCATGCCTCATTAACTGTGCAACACTGTTTTCGGTCAGGTGGAACTATACCCCTTATTAAAACTTATTTGTATCAGAGAAATCACATGTTCTGTTTGTATAATATGCATATATTGTGCATTTTTGTTTACCGACAAATACCATTAGTAAAATTTAATTATTCCCTGTTCATTGCTTCCTTTCCTTTTCTCATATCTTAAAACACCTAAACATCACGTATCAGTCACATTTCTTCATCTGCAATTTACATCCAAAATCATAATATTCCCTAACTGTTTTGAGCAGTGTAGAAATGGTTAAATTTAACGGGGAAGTGAAAGATTGGCTCATGTTTTGCATTCAGTTCAGAATTCATGATAAGTCAACTGGATTGGGTGTGAAGATAAAATTTCTATACACGACAGCTGGCAGTAGAGCATAAGAGATTGTAGCCAGCTATCCACCAACTATTGATAATTATGCAAAAGCTTAAAAATGAGGTTTGGCCAGGAACAGCTACTTGTTGAGTATTATGTTCAAGAATTGCTAGCATTGGTAATAAAAATGCTCTGAATGTGAAAGCAAAGAAGCTCTATGATAGACTGGAGTCACATTTGAGGTTTTTAGAGCTGACTGGCATAATTGCTGACAACTATTCCCACCATGCTATTCCTGTTGCTAGAACAATGCATTCCTAAAAATGTGTTAAGGATGTGGCAGAGTATTTGCATTTTGACATTTGCATGAAGTATCCATGTTCGCTGTGCTGTACCTGTGCATGCTGGCTATAGTGCAAGTATAAAGACTTGAACTTTTCACTGAGAGATTCCCTTGCATCTGCACTTCACTGTTAAGGCTTGTTCATGGTCAACATTTGGCGTCGGCTTATCACCATGTATTTAGTTTTGCATTTTACCTTTTAATTTTAAACAAAGTTAATTTTACATTTTGCCAAAGTTTTCGACCTTCCTTTAATTCTTTGAAAACCATAACGCCTCAGACAGCCTTTCATTCAAATGATCACAACCGCCCGAAACTGACAAAATTACGATGTTGTTTTCTTCCTCCCCTAAGGCATGTAGTAGCAAGTGCAGTTTTCCCAAATGCATTGTATCAGTTTATTGCAGACAGCTTGTCCTAAAAGGATTTATTTGTGGTTTCTTATCTTTATTTGTTAGGAAGTAGAAAGGATGTCATTTGAACTCTTCACTCTTCTTTCTGCGTTAATGAATGGGGAGAAGTGGAAATTGCTATGACTCTTGAAAACCATTTCAGCCAGTTCAGTATTTTTAAGCATGCAGGTTAGCGAAGGCTTCGGTTTTCAAAGAGTTAATGAACCTTCTAACCAGTTTGAAGTCTTGTAGCATAAACCGTCAACACAAGGGTATGGCTACACAATCCAGTGATCAAAAAAGAAGAAAACAAAACTCTTATGGTGATAAAGTAACCCAGTTGCTGTTGTTTCTTTGAAAAGCAAAGAACAAATTTCTTTACCCAAAACCAATTTCAAATCAAATGAAATTTTAAATAAAAATCAAAAGCACATAAAAGCAAAATTTCTCTCTCGACCACTTACAATCCAGTATGAGGTACTACAGCCATGACACCTGCTTGTGTATTCTGTGGTAAAACATGTTATTCTCATGAGTGCCTTAAAAGCCAAAAGATGTCTTTTAAAGGGAAGAGGAAGGCTATTTTAAGGAAAAGCAAAGCCTGTTTTGTATGTCTGAGAATCACGCATCATTCAAAAAATTGCAAGGCTAGCATTTGATGTATAATTTGTGAAAAGAAACATTGGATTATATAATGCACTGAATGATCTAATTTTTTATAAGAAAATTAAGTCAGAGACTCCTCACTTTGATGAAAAAGCAACCAGCTTTCAAAGAACCAACATCAACCAGCTTTCAAAGAAAATTCCTCGACACTAATTAGAGGAGTATTTGATGCACCATGTAAAAAGAAAACATTTTCTTCCCTAAAATGACTGTTCAGCAAAAGAGCCTAATCTTCTAGAGCCGCTCCCAGTAATATTGCTTAAATTAAGAGAGATGATGATAAGCAATATTTTAGATATAAGCATGGCATTCTTACAAATGTCCAAGAATCAAGATGACAGAGATTTTCTACAGTTTCTCTGATGAAAGATGCTTAACAGTCAGAGATAAAAGAATTTTGCCCCTACCATGAGGTATTCAGACTAAACTGCAGTCCTTTTCCTTTAGGAGCTGTCACTGATTCATATTTGAAGCAGTATCAGGCACCTCTCAAAAGTACTGCTGGGAAACTAAACACTTCCTTCTATGTTGACAACTGTGTGACTTTGAAACATTCTGAAGAAGATGTGAATTTTTACATTCAATAGGCAACTGAAATCATAGCAACATGTACATTTCAATTTAAGAGGAATGCACAAAACAGTAAGAAAGTAAAAGAAACTGGAGAATCTAAGGTATATGAACTATTTGCAGCAGAGAAGACTCTTATGCAGGTAATACAAGAAGAAGTACATAACATGGAAACCATTAAGAAATTGATATCAATAAGTGTCTTTATGGATGGAGAAAATATCATAAAAATCAAGATCAATCTGACTGAAGGAAAAGATCACACAAAATTTTATGTATCCTCTGCTGCTTCCAAGGAATCATAAACTCATAAAATATATATCATTGAAGATATGCATTTAAAGATGCACCATGCTGGCTTACTTGTTTATGATGTCCAAGCTCAGAGAAACACTCTGGACATAAAAAGTATAAAAGCAATTCGAAGAGTTACGTCCTGACGCATCAAATGTAGAAAACATGAAGCCAAAAGTATGGAGAGATGTTATAACCCATTGAGAAAATTTTCCCTCTGGAGCTATCTGCATCAGTTGAAGAGGATCTGAATAAAAAAGGAAACTTTCCTTGCCTGATAATCTCTTCCTGACCACCAACAAACCAAAAACCTGTCGTGACAAGAAGTGAAAGGACTATTAAGTTACTTCTAGATCTTTAAATTGAACTTTTAAGCTGAATTATTAATTCAAACTAGGAACTTTATTGCATATTTTGATTACTAATTGCATATTATTAATAAAAAGGTAGGAGGACTGGGATTAATTGAAATTGCAACTGCAATGTAAATGTATATACACAATTATTCTAGAAATTTTTTCTTATGGACTGTATGTGTCATAACTTATAATAAAATTGTGTAACTAAATAAATAGTGTTGTTTATTGAAAAGGGATTACAAAAAGAAAGTAGATTAGCAATCTACCCATTCTCTACAAGTACCTTTCTGATAGAGGAAATCAATAAATATCACTCTTTCATTAAAGAACAAATTTAACAGCTTTTCAGTCAATGCCGCAATATGTAATATAACAGTTTGTATGGAAGTTGGATATTTCTATCAAAGACCCACTCATTGTTGCCAGTTAGAAGAAAAAATATGATGTTTCATCACCCATCACAAATCTGGAAAGGAAAGCTGGTCACTCTAATACTGCAATAGAAACTACAATGCTAAGTGCATTCAAAACCTTTTATGTATTTAAGAACCAGCACTACTGTGTGCCTATTATTCTGCATCCTAACTCGTGTACCTATTATTCTGCATCCCAACTCCCTATGTATAACTATCTAGACTGTGCTAGGATTCAAAGTAAAATCTTATTCTAAGAAAGATATAGTCATCCTACAATATGTCTTTAGCTATATATCTTGTTTCATGAATTTAAAAACTGATAACTGCATTTGATTACCTAGGTCTCAAACCATTCAACAGGCTTCCATAGTTTTGAAGAAAACATATACTTGGGTAATTCTTTAAGAAACACGATTTTCCCTACATGTCCCAAGCACCCAATAAATACTGATTGGTTCATTTGCTGATAAAAAGCATATAAATGCATGCTGTTTGCTTTCTGAAGAATTCTGCATTTAAAACCATTTTCAGGCAGTACACTCATCAAGCAAAACTATCATCTAACTGAGGGCAAACCAGTGCTATGTAACATAACTATCGTACAGTCTTACCTTGTTACATGTTGCAATGATTCCCTTTTTCCACCTAACATCCAAGGCTACATCTAATAATGACTGGCTATTCCACAGCATCAAGAGGGAAATTTTTAGCAACATCGTCTACTTTTCATTTGATCAAACCCAATATTAAAGCATTGAATTACTTTTAAAAAAAAATTGAAGCATTTGCTCTAACCTGTATTTCTGGAGGTCCACCTTCATCTCGAATGAGCAGCAAATAACTTTGGCCTTCTATAACCACTTCTTTCTTAAACCTACCACCTATAAGGTATGCACATCATTATAAGGAAAAAATATAGTAAATTAATTATAAGGAAAATCAAAGATACATAAATTAATTATAAACAGAATCAAAAATATCCTACCTTCAGGAGATTCATCCTGCATATAGGAACCTGTTAAATACCGATGAACTAAAGCAGATTTTCCACTTGAAAGGCTTCCCACAATGCCCTAAAAATCAAACATTTAATATCAACAACATATCAAACATTTAATCAAACAGAAATTTAAGTAAATATTCTCTAATTATGCCACAGTATATCTGATACTTCATATTTTAACATTTGCTGCAAACAGTACAAAAATGAAGCATTAATTTCAAAATCAGCTCCTTTATTCAGTGATTTTGGAGCAACAGCTATATAACCAGACAGTTTCTAAATGCAATTACTTGGATTATTAGGACCTTTCTACTTATCTGCACCCCCATGATAACTCATACAGATACTCACTGGCAACTTAGTGAATTAGCAAGAAACATTTGCTTGAATATCTTTACAAATCATAGTTACAGTTCCATTCATAAATAATAATAAAAAGAAGCAATTCAGTTGAAATAAATAATATGAGCAAGAACAGAAACCATATGGACAATATATTCTTAACATATACATTAAAATACACCATTTAAAATACTAAGCCAGCTTAAGCAGGAACCTTCGCGTAGTTTTCGACTATGTTACTTTGAATTTGAAATTTCAACTTGTCATTTTAAATACCCGGAAGTGGCGCCATTTACTTGTGCACAAAAGTTGTATGTTCTGTTCGTTTCAGTAAAAAAGATTATTTCAACCTTCTTTAGACTTTAATCATAATATTTTATATCGAGCAACAACTCACTAGTCAGTATCAGAAGGGCTCTGAGGTACTAACATATTACTCTGATGACTATGAAATTTGTATACCATCAAAATACAAAATCTGGCAAAGATATAGCCAAATTTGAACCAATCGTTGCTATGGAATTCAAAGGAATTGACATCTTTTTATTTAATTAACACATTGACTGCTTATCACGCGCTTGCGCGTGGCGTGGCGCTATCGCCGAAAAGCCAATCACGCGCCAGCGTGTGATGTGGGGTGATGTCTCAGTAGCCAGTCACGCCCTGGCGCGGGAAAATCCACTTCTGATTATTCATTTTCTAGTTCATTTGGCATTGCTTTCAGGGTATTTCTGCTGGTATTGGCATGTAGTTATGATTAGAAACTATCTGTAAATAATCGTGGTTTCGAATTTAATATTTAATTTTTGATTGAAAAAATAATCTTGTGATATGAGTTATACAGATGATAATTGTGCAGGGCCTTCGCGCCCCAAAAAAAGAAAAGTTCAAAATAATAAGAATTTAACGGATGATGAAATTGCAAATTTGTTGGCTGAGCTATCGGACGAGTACCCGAGTGATTATAGTTACGACAGTCACAGTGACGAAGAATTCATTCCTCCCAATGATGCCCATGATATTTCGGATTCTGAAGATGAAGATGATGAACAAATCATTCAAGGTGCAACATGTCAGCGCGATAATTCCGCTATAATGGAAAATTTAACTTGGGAAAATGATTCAACATCCATGAAGCAGTTTTCTTTCATAAAATCCGAGTGTTTGCTCCAAACTGTTTCAGGTAACAATCCTACAGATTACTTTCGGCATTTTTTCACCGACGGTATCTTGGAGGAAGTAGTTGCTGAAACTAATGATTATGCTCATAAAGTACTTTTTCACCATGAAAAAAAGAAACATTCACGAATCAATGCCTGGAAAGACACTACAAAAGAGGAACTTTTGACATTTGTGGGATTGATCTTACATATGGGAACTATACGAATCAACCGCATACAAGATTATTGGAAAACCGATTCACTGTTTGGTTTACATGTTTTTTCTGAAAACATGAGCAGGAATCGGTTTTTATTATTACTGAGGGCATTGCACTTCGAAAAAATTCCAGAGCAGAATACAGAAATTCCAAAGGATCGATTATATAAAATAAGAAGTATGGTAAATTTGTTCAACGCACGAGTATCTGAAATATATTACCCAGGACGAGAGATTAGTTTAGATGAGTCGATGGTATTATGGCGTGGACGACTTATATTTAGACAGTATATACCAAATAAACGTCACAAATATGGTATCAAGCTGTACATGATCACAACCCCTGATGGTATGGTTCTCAAATTTATGGTATATACAGGTATGTTGGATGATTCTGGTGGAAAAGGACATGCACAGAAAGTCGTAATGAATTTACTTGAGGGAATATTGGATGTAGGGCATAGCGTATTTATGGGCAATTATTATAACAGCTATGAACTGGCAAAATGTCTTTCTGATAGAAAAACTCATTGTACTGGGACAATTAGAAACAACAGGAAGACATTTCGGAAAGAGGTAACAGAAAAAAAACTGAAGAAAGGGCAAACTGTAGCAAAATATACTAATGGTGTGATGATTGCTAAGTGGAAGGATAAGAGAGACGTCACTTATATTTCCAATGAATATAAAAATGATATGGTGGAAAAAACAAACAAAAGAGGTGAAGTTAAAACAAAACCACTACCTGTAATTCAGTATAATAAATTTATGGCAGGTATTGATAAGCAAGACCAGATGCTTGCTCATTATCCTTGTGAAAGAAAAACGATTAGGTGGCCCACGAAAATTTTTGTGCATATTTTGCAAATAATGATGTCCAATTCCCACTTTATCTACAACAAGTATTCCAATAGAAATATGTCACTTTATGACTATCGTCTATCCGTGATAAGATGCTTATTGAAACAGCCATCTGTTCATCGTGCTTCTGTGTGTCATCCATCTGAATCGGAGCATGTACTAAAAACGCGGGAAGAGAAAAAAGATGGAAAAATACTGCGAAAGCAGTGTAAAAGCTGTTATTCGGAAGGAAAACGAAAAGATACCATATATGTGTGCAAAGTTTGCGAAGGATCTCCCGGATACTGCCTAGATTGTTCCAAGATTACACACAAATAACACTCTAAAATGTAAGGTATAGCGTAAAAATGAATTTATTACATGATAATTATAATGGTATTATTAATAAATAATACCATTATAATTATCATGTAATAAATTCATTTGTAATATATATGTTTGTAATACAGATTTATATAAAAATAATGCATACTGTCACTTATTTTACTTATTTTGATTCACTTTTTGCAAATCACGCGCCAGCGCGTAGTTAAGAAATTCCATATGGAAATGCTTAAATAATACTTAGATATAAAATAATCATATTTCATTAATAATTTTAAATCATATTTCCAATAATTAGTATGTTGGCTTCTGGGCACAATCTACTTCGATGTCAAGGCAATAACTATCAACCCCATCTCTAGAGACTGGCAGTCAATGTGTTAAGAACTGGTATTTGACCCGCCTTTGTTTCTGCACTTCGTAAGAATACTTTTATTGATTTCTACTATTTTCTTAGGCCCTCCAATTTTACTGGAAGCTCTCTTTAAAACTCTCCGAGTATAAACTTTCCACAAGTAATTATTATAATCTATAATTGTTTTGTCAGCCATATTTAACTTATTTTGTTGATTAACTGCTTCCCTGACAAATTTTTTTGAAAAAAATTGCAAAAAATCATCACATTTTTTTATTTTATTATTAAATACAACAAAACGAAACAAATCAAAATATGTAGGTTTTAAGTTGAATTTTTAATTTTTTGAAGGTGTAAAAGCATTTATTTTTAATATTAGATTACTATCCCAAGTTATCTCGGGCAAACGAAAAAAAGTTAAATATTAATCTTTGTATGATAGTTTTGAAACAAGGGACAACATGGAGTGATACCTGACGTTCTACACTGGTATCTGGTCTCTTTTCTTACTGGCTTACCGCTGGAATCTCTTTCACGGGAGCACAAAGTACACTGTCTCGTTGGGATTTTTTTTTTTCCCCCACGTTTTCATAATCACTATCTGAAAAATCATCGCTTTTGCTATCTTCCATCATCGCCATTATTTTTTTTTCAATGCTTGCATCCTTCTTTATACATTAATAATCCACAAGCCAATGTATACTATACAATAGGGAAACACGCGATCAGTCCCTCCAAAAGAACCGCGCAACCAACAAAATTTGGCAAACTACCAATCAAAGCTAAATATTTCCTTTCATTTCCTCCAGACCGAGTAAAACCGTGATAAAAGAAATCATACTAACAAATTCTGCTTCGCCCGAGTTTTCTCGGGATAATAATTAACTGCAATATATATGAACCCGAGATAACTCGGGATAATCAGGCAAGCGGTTAATACATGTTATTTTGATGGTAGGATCCCATATCTTTGAAAATAATCCAATGCTTGCTGCTTTGTAGAAGGCAGACCCAGAAACTTATTTATTCATTTATTTTTTTATGCAAGAACATATACAACACTAACACTTAATTTATATTCTTATTCATAAACATAAAATGCTGCTTATCAAGAATAAGTAGGGGTTGTATCAAATAAAAGTACAGATGTTATGAATATGCTGTTATATCATACGTATCCCTAATTATCACTAAGTCATGATGGTTTGCAACAGCTTCAAAGTCAACTGGATAATACATTACTACTGACTTTCATTTAACATTTCACAATTAAAACTCAATAAATATTGAAACTGGAGGCGCAGATAATCAGAAAGAACTGTTTCATTGTTAAAACTACATAGCAGGAAGTGCTTGACAATGGCTCTGCATGACTTATTAGCAATACTGTACAAATCCCCTCATAACATAAATATCAACAGCTTTTATATAACCTGAAAATATAGAAATTCTCCCCCTTTCTTTTTAAATTCCTGATGCAAGAGAAAATTAGCAAACAAAGGAGGAAGCAGCAGACTGGACTGAAATTTTATCAAAGTAAGTGAATTAAACATGAGACAGCAACAGAAAAATCACAGATGGAACCTTACTGTATGATCTGTTCATAAATCAGTTAAAACCCAATGGCAGCTGTGCTTCAGCCGCCCCCCCCCATCAACTACAAAAGGGATACATCCAAGGAAAGAGCAGGTCGTTTAAGTGTCTAGACTTGCTATAACTAGTCCTGTACAACCAAAGTCATAGGTAGCCAGAAATGGTAGCACAAAAGACAAATAAAATCTCATCCACATACTACTGGCCCATGACTGCTCTACATATCATTAATATACTGGATAGCTATCACAGGTTATGATCAAGTCAGAAGCAGAGGAGTATGTTGCTAGAACAGTAAGAATAGGATGTATTGCTGGCCAGGGGGGAATCCATAGCTGTGCAACGGCTCGATTAACCATTAATCATGTGCTTAGGGCATCATGGAAAAAAGACATCACAAAAAGGTCCTTAGATGTTCAGAAAAGGGGGAATCAAAATGTTTCCCATTCCATTGCCAGTTTTACTATGGAATGCATGATGCAGTTAACCCAAAACACACAGAGAAGAAATGAAGGGAAAAAACTGGTGCA
This sequence comes from Stegodyphus dumicola, assembly GCF_044657685.1. Taxonomy (NCBI): domain Eukaryota; kingdom Metazoa; phylum Arthropoda; class Arachnida; order Araneae; family Eresidae; genus Stegodyphus; species Stegodyphus dumicola. The sequence goes on from NC_140781.1 coordinate 22,787,070, forward strand.
AACATTTGTGGGGGGCATCGGAATTTCTTTAAAGTGCTTTGAGCCTCTGAAGGATTTAATCTCGCCCAGCTGGGCACAGTGATCAAGTGTTTCCAAAACAAAATGCTATTCGAATCAAAACATACAAAACAAAATGCCACACATCATCGGTCTATGAAGTTCTACACTGCTTTGGCTTGGCTTCACTATAGAATTGCTTTGGTGTTAAAGGCAGTACATGCAAAGGCATTGGGATCACAGATTCATTTAAAGTATCTGAAAATGATGAGCATTCAGTGTGACATAATTACAGCACCTTTAGGAAGCGATAAACTGAATTAAGCAATAAATGTAATGAAATAATTTTTTGGTGCAACTGGCATCACTGTTTATGTTCAGAATAAGTTCATAATAAAATTTTATAAGAAGAAAGTAGCTTAGTAACCTGTCCATTCTCAAAATTGTGGTGATTTACAAGCATGATATTTAAAGGTAGAAGTCAGTTAATTTGTTAATATTCACATTATTAATATAAGATTTTATTTAAAAGGGAAAATTTTGTTACGAGAAGACACCCTGTTATAGCTACATTCACATACCATTACAATTCCTTTAAATGCAACACAGTAAAATCTTGAATTAAAATTAAATTTTCTACTCTACAGCAAACTGCTGCAAATTAAGCTGAACTAGATGATAAAAAAATTTGTGCTGCTTTAATAAATGCAGAATGTAGAATCTGGAGTTTTTGATGCTGAATACGAGAAAAACTGAAAAATATCAATAAAATTTAGATGTAGCTTTAACCCATGCCAAAGAATGTACAAATTTTTTTTTTTTTTTTTTTTTTTTTTTGTGTGTGTGTGTGAATTGGCACCAACTATAGGTGGGGGGGGGGAAAGCTACCCCAAACAGAACGGGTTAAGTTTAACAGGAAAGTGAAAGACTGCCTCACAGTTTAGCCAATTTGGTAGAACTCATGATGATGAGTCAGTTGGCAATGAAGTTAAATTCTATTATCTCATCCAATGTATGACGGCAGTAGAGTTAAAAAAATTGCACATAGCTACCCACCAGCTGCTGAGAACTAGATTAAACAAATGAACTAACAAAAGCCACTGACAGCCTAAAAATAAGGTGTGTCCTCCAAGAGCTAATCATTGAGTAACAAACTGCTAATTTTGGCAGTATAAAAATGCTATGAAAACATCATGCATCCGTATGATAAATGAAGAAGAACATCATGCATCCGTATGATAAATTGGAGTCACATTTGAGGTCTTTGGAGCCAAACATCAGCACCTGAATCTATTAAGAGTGAGTGAGTCAGATTATTGGTACAAAACCAATGATAATTATAGCATACCAAATGTAAGGTAGTATGATCTAATTTGATGAATTCAAAACAAATTATTAAAAAATAGAACTGGAATGTGGATAAATGTTCCAAATGCAGAGAATGTAATCATATAAAAACAAGGGAAAAGCACCTAAGTGTTAAACATTAAAATACAATACACAATCTTCAAATCAGATTAGATTATGTAATAAAACCCAGTCTCTTTTAAATAATAAAATAAATTACAATTGATCTTTTTTCCGATTAAATGGTCGAGAGGTAAGTCACAGATATTAAAACATTTCTGATGAAGATTATTAAAACTTGTACACTCAATTAAAATATGACAGACAGACAAACATTACAATTTAAACAAATAGGCTCATTTTCATTCAAAAGAACTTCCTCCTTACAATTTCTATTAAAATCCCAAAGCTCAATTCTAGGCTTTACACTTCTCAACTTGTTGTGAAGCTAAACATCCCAAATTTGCTGCCATTTTTTTCGGAATTTTTCTTTGATGATATAACAGATCTCTAAAAGGAATGAGGCGACTACACAGTTCAACAGCAGATTTTGCTGCGATATCTGGCAGCTCATTTCCTTTAATTTCTGCATGTTCGGGAACTCAGTAGTACAGGATTTCATATCCACCACTCGTAAAATTTATATGTACCTTGAGAACATCCACTATTACAGCATTCAGAGTGTCGGAAAAAAGCTTCTACAGCTTTCAGTGCACTATACGAGTCTGTATACAGTATGAACTTATTGTAGCAGAGCTTTGAGATGTACAAAAGACCACAATATATTGCAGTTAGTTCAGATGTTAAGACTCGGAAAGCATTGTGCAAACGTCTACCCTCTATGTGATCTTCAATTACAAATGCCATCCCAACGTGAACATTTGACTTGGATCCGTCTGTATATACTGGAAGATAACTGTTATATTTATGTCTGTGCTTAGTAAAGAGTTGCCTGTAAACAATGTCGTTAGTGCTTGCCTTCACATGACGGTCGAAAACATCAAGAAGCTGGATCCGTGCATTTTCTCAAGGTGGAATTCAAAAGTCTGTACTGCTTGGGGCACATATCAGAGAGGGAGAATTTCTCAATGTCAGGACGAACTCTTAAAAGAAAGATAGGCACAAAGGATGGTCATGTTTCAAATAAAGTGTTACACGCATTATCAAGTAAGCACAGCTTATTAGGATGTTCAGGTTGCAATAAAATATTAAAATACTGCAAAAGGGACAACTGCTCACACCTCAGATGAAGTGATGGTTTATTAGAGTCAATATAAAGGCTCTGGACAGGAGATGTCCTGAAAGCTCCAGAACAAATCTGCAGAGCTTGATGGTGCAAAGGATCTAGTTTTAACAACACTGAAGACCGAGTGGATCCATAAACAACTAAGCCATAGTCCAGTCTAGGGTGGACAAGCACTCTGTAAATGCAAATCATAGAGCAATGCTCTGCACTCCAGCAGGTGTTCGCCAAAGACTTTTCAAAGAAGACATTCCACCATTCATCAAAGAAGATTTTCTCCGGTGATCATTGATAAAGCCATTAAAAAATTTTCAGATTCCCATCAAAGAAGACATTCCACTGTTAGAAATAACATTAATGACCTTGTCATGCTTCCATTTTAGCCTTCTGCTAGTTATAAAATTGCACGGATGCTCCTGAAATTCAATTTTCAAGTCAGTTTCTCCCCTATCAATAAAATTCATGGTTCGATTCTAAAAGATTGTGTTTCTGACTTTAATTCTGGGGGAATTTATAGTATATCGTGTCAGTGTGGCTTGAGATATACTGGCCAAACAAAAAGAGTGTTAAAGTTTCCTATCAAGGAGCATGAATTTTATGTCCGAAAAGACGACATTAACAAATCTTCAATAGCGTATCATAGTTGGAAATTTAATCATAATTTTGACTTTGGATCTGCAAAAATTATCCAAAAGGCTTTTTCTGTTGGTGAATTGGATTTTCTTGAGGCTTTTCATATTCACAAGGATTTAGCATGTTTAGTGAATGATTTTAAGTCCAATCCAGTCCTTCCCAACACCTTTAAAATTCTATTAACATAATTCTTGGTTATTATTTTTGCCAACAGATGGCATTGCCACCTCACGCATGGTACTACTGGAGGGTATAAAAAGCCGTTACAGAGGTTGCTTTCCCTTTATTCGAGGTTCAGACTTGGTGCGTGAAGGTGCAGTTGTCCCTCACTCCCTATATTTTGACTTTTTTTTTTTTTTTTTGCTAATTTTTTTTTTTTTTTTTTTTTGTGTTTTATTCTATGTGCTATATGTTTGATCAGATAGCTGGGCTCAGTAAAAGTAGGTGGCCAGTGTAACTCTGATTCGAAATCCGGTTACAACCACGTGCAGTGCTGATAACGACCACGTGTTTCTGAGACTCCTTTGCCAATGCTTTTTCTTCTTTTTCCCACTTTCTAGTAATTTCGTTCTCCTGATGAGAAAGGACCTTTAGCTGCCATAGAAATCAATTGAGTGTTTTAATATATGTACGCTAAATACAAGGTTGTTATTGAGATTTTGATTGCCACATTGACGTGTTTCTCTTTTATTCTAAACAAGATCTTCTTTATTGTGGTTTTTGAAATATTGGATTAGGAGAGCTCCTTGCAACCAGACGAACTTGCTATCTGTCATACAAAAGAAGTTCAATCTAACAGGAATTAGGCAGCTTTTCAAACTTCTTTTAAAGAAAACTTCTTTTTTAACTTTCTTCTTCTTTCTAAGTATGACCTGAGATGAAAAACTGAGTTAATATACTGGATTCCCAGATGATATTAAAATGAGGTTTCTAAAATGGGTGAAAAATGTTCATTTATTATTCTTCATGAAGATTCCTAGAAAGGTAGCATTAGATAATGTTCAGTCATACAACACACACATTCTTCCTGATGCATTGAAGAACTCATAAGTAGTCATAATTTATTTGAAAAGTGAAAATGAGGAGGAGCTTAGTAAAAGTGCAACTTCTTCAAGCCAAGTCCAGAGTAGCTCCACTGAAAAAATGTACAATCCCCAGACTTGAGTTACTATCCTGTTTCAATGGAGCAAGATTACCTTTATTTCTGAAGATAAATCTTAGGATTGCAATTTTGAAAGCATATAATCAGACTGACTCTACAATGGCCCTTGAAAGGATAAAAAATAATGAGACTCCGTGAACATTCATGAACAACAGGATTAAAGAAAGATGAAAACTGACAAAAATTGAAGACTGGACCATGTTCCAGGAGCTGAACATCTGACAGATTTACCCTCTGGAGCAGGGATTCCCAATAGTATCAGCAAAGGGGGGTCTATGATGATCTCAAAGGGTCAATAGCAGAATATGCATCTGCAGTTGAATGACATAATCATGATCCCACTGAATACAAAAATGTATTAATAAAATTGATAATTAACTATTTACTGATATAATGTATTATCATATAAATATGTCACACCTTATTCAAAACTACAGGGTACACTAAGTTTTAGAATTCAAAAAGCCATCTAAGAGAAATATCCCCATATTAAATTTGCTATTATCCCATATTAAATAAGACCAGCATTATTGATTTCCTCTTCTAAACCAGTGGAAGCAGTCTCAAGTCAAGCCAACTTATTATGGAGAACAAGAAACAGGCTGAAAGCAATTTTATGCCAAATGTTCAAAACATTTGCATCAATACATCGATGGCAGCCATTACATTAATTAAATCCAATTTTGGGGCAATTAGAATCTGTGATTTTATGTCTAATAAGTTGTTCATACTTGTAAAATTATAAATAGCAGGAAAACAAAAAAATAATAAAACATTGTCTAATAGTCTACTTTTTTCCAAAACTTTTATTCATATTCTTAGTCTAATTGTCTGCTGTTCTTTATCTTTAAGCACAGTTCTTTGCATTATGATTATGTTGTATGCTATACTATATTATACAGAAAAATGTATTGGGATGGATGAAGAAAACTGTTCTTTTTACAAGAGTTGATGCAAAAAAATAGTTGGGAATCCCTGCTAGAGGGTGTTCTGTATGCAAATTAATAGAATCCAAATGGTACGGACCACTTTGGTTGGCACAGCCAAAAGATACATGGCCTATCTTAAATACAGCTGAAAATTAAAACAGCTTATGAAGAGACAGTATTACCCATTCAGAAAATTTTTCTCTTGAGCCCCATTTGCAACAACAGATTTGACCCATGACAAAAAAACATGCCAACATGTCCAATGCACATGGCAAACAAGCATTCACTGCTTGTTGAACTGGAAGTAGAATGCTTCAACCTCTTCTGAGCGTGGCCAAATGGGGAGATTTTCCATTCTGCTTTGTACCAGTCACTTAATTCTAGTAAACAAAATGGCTGTATGCAATTGACTTCTTGCTGCGTCAACGAAACTGCTGCATTGATAACTATCTGAGGATGCAATAGCATTCAGAAAAGGTGGTACTATATGTATATGATACAGAAGTATTGAAAAAGATATGTACACGTTTAGTTGCATCTAGATACATAAGAAATACTTTTCGAATCAAAATGCTGAAACACATATGTCACCTGTAAAGCAACAAACTGAGGATAATGTCATGCTGGGTACACCAATTTTAATGACATTAATGTTGCATTTCTAAAAGAACATACAAATTTCCTTCGGTGAATCTACTGTCTCTGACGAAGAAGCAATCTATCCGCTATGCAGTGCATACTAAACTGTAGTTGTAAAAATAATTCTAGGTATAAAAAATGGAGGAAAAAATTAAGTTTTTTTTTATTTCAAACCCATAATAAGCAATGATAAGGAGAAAAAATAATTTATCGTATAGTTTAATACAAACTAGAAATTATAAAATTCTTTTTATACCTTCAAGGGCATAGCTCAGTTTACATATATCACTTCTATAATTTCTAATGATAACAATATTAAACTTGAAACTGACAGAAGACTATTTAGAGCTAACAGATGTTATCAATATTAAAGAATTTATAGATGTCTAAATTATTCAACTTCAAAACAAAAATAAAACGTTTTAAAACTCTTATTAGACCCTACAAATTGCATGGTGTTGAACACTGGCCATTCACAAAACAGATGAAGAAAGACTTCTAATCTTTGAAAGAAAAATACCCAAAAAAATACATGGCCCAGTTAGAGAAAATAATAGATGGAGAATTTTGTTTAACCATGAAGTCTAGAGAAATTAAATAAAAGGTTATGAAACACTGCTAGTTTTCATTTAAATTCTAGAAAGTCACCCAAATGATTTTTTTTTTTTTTTTTTTTTTTTTTTTTCTTTCTTTCTTTTTCTTTAAACCATTCTAGTCTTGAAAACAGGTGAAAAGTTTGTTTTTTTACATTTATAACCTTTGAAGTTTCCCAATCTCTATAATGGATACATTTTAGGATGTTAGAATTTTAAAGCCCATAAAAGAAGGCAATATTACATACCACAATAAAACAAAGAAAATCAATCTTTATGATGAATGGTGAGGAAAATGTACATAAACTTAGGAAATGAAAGCAATTCAAAATGACAGAGCAGATATTGCAAATATTTTAAATAGAAATCAAAATTTTTTAAGAGTGTTAATAAAATTAAATGAATTGTGAAATGTAAAATCTATACATTAAAAAAAGGGGGAGAAATAATATTTAGCTTAATTTATTTGTAAGTTTTTATAGCAAAGTAACTGAGATTAATAAATAAGTAAATAAAATTAATTTTAGAAAAATCTGTATGGAAGTATAAAAAAAAGTAAGATGTAATGAGATTATAACTTTGATGTTTCCAAGTGATCGCCAAGAAGAACCGATGCGTCCCCTTCTGCTTCACTGCATATTAATAAAAATAATAATAAATAACCAATTTATGTCTTTTAATCATTCTTTTTTTTTTAAAGTGCACGAAGAGTTTGTTTCATAATCTACGAAAATTTGATAACTTTATAACTGGTACATTTCTAGAAGTGAAATTTTAAAACAACAAATGTTAAAAAGGCTAAAAATTTGGTAGTGTTCTATTATCAGGGGACCGGATTCAGAAATGTAAGAATATATGCAGATATGTATGTATATATGTTGTAGGATTCAAAAGTTCCGGACTGAGTCTATAACGTAAAAATTTTTTGCAGTAGTACGACTATGAGAACATTTTCATGTTACTAGGTTCGCCCCTTTTTCTAAAAATGGTTTGTCCCAAATCACGTGGTCAAAAGCTTTCGAAATGTTGAAACATGCATACAGAAGTTAAACATTATCGAGAACGCAAGCTTTCCAGTGGCATTGTCATTTCAGAGAAGGCAGGGAAAGTGCTGAAGACTACAAACGCTACGGCCGTCCCGTGACTCTGTGCACCAATGAAAACCTCAAATAAGTGTCTGTGGCGGTATGTGCAAACAGGCAGCAAACAATTTGCCAAATAGCAGAAACAGTTGGGATATCAGAGGCCACATGTCAGTGGATACTGACTAAGGATCTTAACATGCATAGGGTGTGTCAACACATCGTTCCCCGCATGTTAAACATAGACCAAAAGGGAAATCGAATGGAAATGGCAGGAGACTTAACCTCGGCTGCTGACAAAGATCCTTCCCTACTTGTCAGAATTGTCACTGGAGACCTGAAATGATATTTTTTGTATGACCCGCAAACCAAGAGAGCATCGGCAATACGGAAATCGCCCCAATTTCCATAGAGGGAGAAATTCCGCCAATATCGCTCTAAAGGAAAGGTTATGCTAGAAGTATTCTTCAATATCCAGGACACTATGCATCTGGAATTTATGCCTGAAGGACACACTGTGAATAAAGAAAGCTACATTGAAATCTTGCGTCGTTTGCAGAGTCGATCCGGGTAAAGAGACCAAAAATGTGGGCTGAGCAGTCATGGGTGTTGTTGCATGACACAACTCATGTTCACCAATCCCTACTCATCAATGACTTTCTTGCAAAAACAAAAACAACTGTTTCGCCTCATCCTCCTTACTCACCTGATCTCACACCCTGTGATTTCTTCCTATTTCCTGAACTGGCAAGATGCTTGCAGGGTCATTGTTTTCAATCTTCAGATGAAGTTAAATGTGCATCGCAGGCTAAATTAAAGGACATGGCCAAAAATGGATTGCAGACATGCTTCGATGAAATTTATAAGCGCTGGCAAAAGTGTGTTATTGCACAAGGGTCTTATTTCGAAGGAGAATGTGTTTCTACAAATCATAATATTTTTTTACGTTATAGACTCAAACCAGGAACTTTTGAACCCTACCTTATATGTGCATATATGTACACATACATTTGCGTTTGCAAATATATGTGTACATGTATACACATATATTCGTGCTTACAATATACATGCATAAATGAAACATATACATCCATTCATACATGCATATATTTCTGAATGTGGTCCTGATAATAGAACAGTACCAGAAATTGTCCCAAACATTTAAAAAATTACATAAAAAATTCCCCCCCCCCCATTGTATTCAATGGTGCAAACAATAAAAATTCTGGGATTTTTAATTTGTTCATTAGACAAAAATATGAGTGAAAAATCATTTCAGCATTACATTTTTAAAGAATCTACTTCAAATTTTGAAGAAAGCACAATACCACATTATACTGTCATCCACAAGCAGTGTATATACAAAATATGAACTTGATATCTTATCAGGAAGTAGTTTAAAAATTGATACACTTTTAAACGTACCAATGAATGACTGTAGCTCCATAACTAAAGTGAAATATCTCTGATAAAATTGTAGTAAAATGTTTTCTGGAGAATATATGAACATCAACATATCTCTTCTTCCTTCTAAAATTTACCAGCAAAAACTAAATGTATCCATTGAATAGGCTTTCTATTCATATGCCAAATTAACATTTAGTCCCTATGCTTATAACAGTTTATGAAAGGGTGGAAAAAGTGTTTCCAGACTTTAGAATTAAATGCATAAACCTCAATGGATTTTAATGGCATTTCGTTTTCAACACCCATCATTGCACTTAAAGCAATTATGAATTTGAATACACCATTTAACTTTTTTTCACCAAATGAGCAAGTGATGACAAGAAAATAAGGAGACTGGTCTGGTACACTTGCTACAAGTTCGGTTCTTGGTTTCTTTGTCTATTTAGATTTGAGAACAGTTTTGGGATCCATATTTAACCTTTTCAGGACAGGATAGCCATTTTATTGGCCTTGGTATTCTTTGTTTGAAAGGACAGGGATGTCCACTTTAGTGGTCATGCCTTTTTTTCCTGTTTTCCAATCTGAAAGGGTAGAGTGGACCATCAAGCTTGATGTTTCCAGAGTCTTATCCACTTATCGCTTTCAAAGGTCTTTGTGTTAGGATCTGGTTTTCTCTATTATTCCCTTTTAATTTTTGCAGCTTCAGAATTTGAAGATCATAAACAGAGCATTGAATTTCTCTGAAATATTCTATATCCAAGGGAGATTTCTTGGAGTTATTTTGCTTAATTTTATAGCAATATGCAGTAACAGAAAAGAAAGCTGACTGAAGACGAAAAAGAAAAGCTTGCACGAGTAAAAAATGAAAGCAAGCACAATTTGCATAATCAAAATTTCTGAATTATGCTAATTTTCTTTGTAAAGATGGGAATAGAGTAATATATGAAGATAGAGAATATATATTAAAAAAAAAAAAAACCATATTTCAGAACCAGAATGTGTCCAAATCGTGCTGTACGCGAAGAGTTTTCATGCAAATTTTTAACATTTACTTAGACTTAAAATTTCAACTTTTCTGTGATTTAAATTTTAACCGTTGTACAGTTTACACTTTTAATCATTTATGCAGTATTATTATTTTTTTATTTTTTAGCCACTCCTTCCATGGGAAATTTTTTTTAAGAATTAGGATAATTACAATAAAATATACAGCAAAACTAATACAACAGTAGCAGAAAATATGACTACAAAAATTTTTCTGTTAACTGCAACATTTGCATGATGTTTCTTTGTTTATGAAGCCATGAATAGTTCTAAATTAAAGAAAATTAGTTCATGAAACCTATGAAAAAATTTCAGAAACATTAAAAAAAAAAGCAAATAGAGACTAGATAAATAAAAAAGCTTAAAAAAATTGCAAAGTAAGAAAAACCAAGGAATTTTTCAACATTACTTTAAAATATAATAGACTTAATTAATCTAAAGGTGATACAGTCAAAAGTCGTTAATTCGGGCACCCATAATCCGGAACTCAAAGCTAAAAACTTTCTGCGCATGTGCCGCGTTGGCACAGGCGTTTTACGCGTGCGCGTAAGACCTTGACTACTGCGCATATGCGTGTGCGCAAGTGCAGAATACGTTTTCACCTGCGCGTTTAATGTATAATGGACGGTGTAAGCTAAAATCATCTAATTATCTATTTCAGTTAATGTTAATGATTGCGTTGTTCCTTAATCTTTGAATTGGATCCCGCTTATTATTTTTTGCAGACTGTAAGAGCAATTTTCTAAAAGTAAACTTGAACTTTCGATTATGTCAAATAGAATTTCCGATGCTGGAACTTCCAAAGGATCTACAAAATGAAAACATGTTTCGATGTTCAACAAACAAAAAGTAGAATTGATGCAAAAAATGGATAAAGACATGAAGAATGTAGAGAGGTTAGTGAAAACGAAAAAATTTCGATTGACAAGTTAGTCGGTATTCTCGGCACAGCAATTAACGGGACTTGAACAGTGGAACTTTGTAACTGAACAAGAAATTATGTCTGCTTATAGAATTAAAGAGAAAGTATTATCACATAAAACGAAGCAACTTAAACAACTTACATTGAAAGAAATGTTTAATAAAGTAAACAAATAAATATTAAGCTTTTTTTTTTTTTTTTTTTTTTTTTTTTTTTTTGTAAATTTTGATACCCTTTAGATCATAATTGTTCTTTATTTCATAAATTACGGTTTCATATTTTTAATTTTAGAATTTCTGCATGCCATCTTACGAGATTTAAACTGATGATCTATAATCCGGAAAAATCGATATTCCGGAATCGCCGAAGTCCCGACGAGTCCGGATTAACGACTTTTGACTGTATTGGTTGATCTGACTCTTGACTATGAATGAAACAGCACAGAACAGCATTTATTATAGAAATATATTTTATTTCACACAAAGAAATGAGTTTCGTACTGGCAGCATTCTACAGCAGGCGAAAGATATGTTGTGACGTAAAAAATAACACGACGTGCACCTCTTGCTGATCGACTGGTGCAGCGCTCCTTGCTCGCATGAATGAAGTACTACAGAGTAAACCCCCAGTGACAAAGTCACGATTACAATTTATAAATATTTACAATATACACTGAAAATGATACCATAATGCTAAAGTAATGAAATACAGAAAATGAAGTGCAATGTAATAAAGATACATACATGGTTATAGATGCATTACAAACACATGTGTAATATGTTAAATATAGTACAAGTTTGTACTTAAGAAATGTAGACTGTGATTAAATCCTTGGAAAATAGGATCTTACACCAGCTTTTAGAGGTAGGTGTTTGATTAAAGCATCATGGGGATGTACCTGAAACTGGAAGAGGTACAGATGGAATATGAGTAATGTCATCAGGCAGGTGGTAAGCAGGTTTTACATGATCAATTGAAGCTCTAGTACGTTTTCCATTTGCATCAATAATAAAAGTCTTATCATTTCTGTCAACAACTAAATGAGGTCCAGTATAAGGCAGTGTCAATGGACGATTAACTTTTTAAATCTTAAAATATATGAGAACAAGATTTTAATGAAAGATTGATGAAAATTTTAGTACTACCGTGTAGGGCAGTAGAAATAGGATTTAAAGATGGTCTGATTGATATTATTGTCTGAAGTAAACTGTCTGAAGTAAGAGTTTCTTTCCATTGTGCTATATTATGTGCTTTAGGGGTTATTTTAAGATGCCAATGGAAGCATTTGATAATTCCATTTGACTGGGGGGTGATATGCAGAGGTTTGAATCCTGTTGCATCCAAGTATGTGAGTAAGTTCTCTAGAAAGATTAGATTCAAAAATTTTTACCCTGGTCAGATGTAACTGGCCATTCAAATCTGGATATCTAGTCAAGGCACATCTAAGGCACAAGCAGCTGGTTCTGCAGTCATGTTGGTTGCTGGAATAACTTCTGGCCATCTTGTGAACTGGTATATGATAGTCATGCAAAACTGTTTTCTGTCAGATGAAAGGAGAGGGCCTACAAGACGTATTCGTATGTGTGCAAAATGAGCATCGGGTTCAGCAAATGTGCCAATAAGAAATTTGGTATGTTTAGCGATTTTAGATCATTGACATTGATTACAGCTGTGCACAAAGGATTTTAACTCTTTTCTCATGCCTGGCCATACAAAATGTTTAGTAGCAATTAAATCAAGGGAGGCTGAGATATCGGGATGAGAGAAAAAATGAAAGGTTTTGTAAACTGCTAATCACATTCTCTGAGGAACAAATGGACAGGGATGTTTTTGTGATATGCCACAATACAGTTGAATATCCTCGAGCCACTCCTTCCATGGGAGAGGAAAATTTGAGAGGAAAATAATGTTTCTCCAATTTTCAGGAGGATGTATTGTATGCTAAAAGTTGTTGGAGTTCTTCCATCTCTTGAATGAGCAGCAGCACATTTTTGAAAATCAAACGCAGCAGATGATAATCACCTATCTGAATTCAGGATAGCACATCAGCGACAATGTTATCAGAGCCTTTAGTATAATCAATATGAGTGGTAAACTGGGAGATAAAATCCAAATGGCATAATTGGCGATGACTGCATTTGTCAGGATGTTGCTGGAATGCAAATTTAAGGGGTTTTTTTTAATCAGTATAGATGACAAAATTTCTTCCTTCAAATATATGCCTAAATTAAAGAATAGAAGAGTACATAGCATAGAGTTCACAGCCATAAGTGGACCAATCCCTTTGAGATTTACTTAGCTTAGCTGAATAGAAGGAAATAGGTTCCCACTGTTGTTTAACAAGTGCATGAGCAAGTCACTGATTGCTGTATCAGATGCATCAACCCATAGATTTAATTGTGCAGCAGGCATAGGATGCCATAAACAAGGTTGCTTTAGCAACATCTTCCTTAGATGCTTGGGCTTTCATTGTTCCACTGAAATTGCTCAGCAGAAACTTTGGAATGAGGATGTCTCTTTTTACTAGTATGGCCTTCAAGGAATTTGACTAAGGATGCTATAATGTGAGCAGCTCTAGGAATATAGCATACATAAAAATTAAATAAACCTAAGAATCGGTGTAACTGTGTGAGGGTCTGCGGGTAAGGAAGATCTGGGATGCATTTTACATGATCAGGAAGGAGGGTTGAATTCCTTCACCTGATAACTTAAATCCTAGGAAGTCAATGGTAGATTGACCAAATTTGCATTTCTCGACATTTATACACAAACCATATTCCTGAAGATTAGCAGGATAGATTAGCAGAATTAGCAGGATTCCTGAAGATTAGCTCGACATTTATACACAAATCATATTTCCTGAAGATAGCTAATCCTGAAGATTAGCCTGATATTAACAGGTTTAAATGCTGTAAGTGTTCTTGTTCATTATTATAAGCTACAAGTAAATCATCAATGAATGCATAAACAAAAGGCAAGTCTCTAGTGACCTCATCGATAAACCCTTGAAAGGTTGAGGAAGCATTACAAAGATCAAACTGCATTCGCAAACTTTTAAACAGACCAAAGGGATTACATTATCCATACGGACCAAAGGGAGTGTTTTATGTACATAATCCAGATGTATGGGAATTTGGTGATGCATTTCGACGAGATCAATGCAACTAAACATTTGTTTACAATGCAATTCTGAGAAATTAGCTACACAAGGAATAGAATGCTTTTCTTTGACAGTCTGTGGCATTAATAGAGCAATAGTCGCCAACAAGTCTCCATTCAACAGACCCTTTCTTGGCCATCAGGTGCAAAGGCAAATAATTGGAGCTTTCTGAAGGTCTCATATGACCAAATTGAAACATGTGATGAAATTCAGCTTTAACAATTTTGAGGCGGTCAGGAACAAACCGCCTAGGTTAGCAGCAACTGAAGGACCTTTAATACTTATATAATACACAGTAATGTGCTTCACAGGTTGATTGGGATCCGGTAATTTAGTAATATCAGGATATTGTAACAAATTACCAAATACATTATAAACAGAAGAGGATTTTAACCAAAAAAAATATTACAAGTATTTAACTTAGCATGTAATTTAAAATTTGTTGTTAAATCAATTAGACGCTTATTATGCAAGTCAGGAGATGAATAGAAGAAATATAAAAAATCTGCATCGAACATAAACATACAGCATTAAAAATATAAAAAGAGAAAATAAAACTGTGTCTTAAACTAAAATTAAGTTATTGTTTTATAACCATAGACATTAATGGTTGATCCACAGCACGAAAAGTCTGGAGTACTGGGGCTTTCAGTTCAGATTTATTAGCAACAATGAAACTGGTATCACTCCCTGAAGCCATTAGAAAACACCCACATGTAGATCGGTCTTTAAAAAGGCAACGTGATGTATGAGGGTGGCATAGCCTCTACTCTTTTTTTCATCAAGTTTTCCGTGTAGGAACAAGGCAAAACACACTCATTGTCCTTGCATTTTCAATGATAAGAGCACAACTTTTTTACCACACAATTTAGAACGTTTGCAGCCAGAACAATTTGTATAAGATGAACTCCTGGAACGATGAAGTTCAGAAACTTCTTTCCAAAGAACTTTGATTTCTTCAAGAAGTATAGCTTGAGAGGGAAAACTGGTATTTTCAGAAAAAGATTTGTTATTAGAAACGATGATGGAAATGTTCATGATGTTTATAGCCAAAATTCAATCAGCTGCTTATGCCACTTTATCAGAAGTAATAGGAGAGACGGAAGCTAATATAGTTTGGAGAAGAACAGGCATTGCTTGATTAAAGAGTTCAAATAAGAGTGAGTTGTCTATATTGTGATTCTCTGTGCAGCGCTTCATAATACAGAGGAGTTCACTACGCTTCCAATTACCAATGCTTTTGCTTGCCAACAGCTGACGAATTCCTTGAGTCTCCAAACATCTTTCGATAATTTTTGATTTCAGATCCTCAGATGGGTTGACTTTATTGGACTGGATGATGACATCAAAAACAACAGTGGTGATATTAGGTGGTAAGTGAGGCACGACGTAGTTGAATTTTGTATTTTGCTCTGATATTGTTTTAGGAGTTGCTAATTTAAACATCTACTCAAACATGTGAAACCAAAGAGATGGATCAACTTGAATAAAAGGTGATTGTATCAAAACAGAAGTTTTGGAATTGGCCATTATTCAGGTGGAACATGCGCCAGTGGGGAGAATCAAAACGAAAAGTGTCCATAACTGTAAAACATTTCATGCCCTAAAGGCGGCATTAAAGGTGAAAATGGTTCATCTGACTCCTGGATATGAATGAGAGAGCAAAGAATAGCATTTATTATAAAAATATATTTCATTTCACACACAGAAACGAGACTTGTACTGAGAGCATTCTATAACAGTACTTCTCCTCCCAACGGCACTCGTTAACCCCCCCCCCTCCAAAAATAAGATTATGAGATGAGAGAGAAGTTGTGACGTAAAACATAACACTTGATTGGATTGGATTATTTAATTATTTCAAAGCACACGAGGGCTATCTGCCTAAAGGGAGGGATGCCTTCGTGGAGGACTTTCTAAGGGAAACTGGCTCGTACACACGTTACGCATGGGGAAAACCACGAAAACGACCATGCAGCCAGCCCGTTCACGGGATTCGAACCTCGGACCGAACTACCAGTGTTCAACGTCTTCACCGCTCAGGCGCCATAACACGTGATATGTGTCTCTCGCTGATTGGCTGATGCAGTGACTCTCGCTCACATGAATGAAGTACAACACATCAAAACTTTTAAATGCTACTATGTGTTGCATATGTGTCATATATTTACTGTGCTTGTCACCAGAGCTGGTGCTCGACGTTTTGCCACCTGGTGCATACTCTGCAATTCCAAAGTTCTAAAAATTTTGTTGTCCCCAAATTCTGCCTCTCAGTGCGGTGGCACATGTTACACATTCTCTGCCAGCTCTGCTGGTCACCACCACAGTCGGTACACTGCCTAGCTATTTTGGCTCCTGTACTACTGGGCACAGGTCTGAATCCTGGAGAAGGCTCGGATATTTTTAAGTGTACACTGTCTTCATGGTATGGGAGGCACTTATGAGCCAAAAGCCAAAAGTCCTCTTAAGAGGTTGGTGGCATGGGAAGAGGAGTGGTAGATACTTGGATTCCTTTTCTAGGGAATTCTCTGTTAAAATTATGCGTTACCTTAAGTTATCTGATTATGGCAAAGCACATGAGGTCTACATCCTAATGAAAGCAATTTCTTCACTGAGAACTTTCGATTAAAAACTGAATTCCCATTACACATGGGGAAAGCCATAAAAACCAGCCATCCAACTGGCCTGTAGCATGTTTGCCTGAGTTTGAACTGCTGGAATTCAGCAGTCTTATCCACACGGGCACTGACACAGTCAAAACTGGGATACAGATGGACCAGGATTTCTGGCCAGTCAGTCTATTAGATGGCAAGGGCTACGTTAAACATATGCAGTCCTGCACTTGTCAGGATAAAATTTATGGACTTATTCTGATCTTCCTGTCATACAAATGAAAAAATCCTTGTCAGGCTAATCCCATCTGCCTCAGCAACAAGTTGCATATCAAGCATTCTGAAATTTGCATACTTTTAACTCTCCCTTTTTGATGCCTTACTTTTATCCTCTAGTAATCTGTTTATATAGGAAAAATTTTTAAGCGACAGTGTTTCTGAATCGATAATAGTTTTCCAGTCTGTCAAAATTTCTTCCATTTTTTAATTGATTAAGAAACTGAGCAAATGAGCATAAAAGTAAAACTATTAGATAATTCGATTTATAATCAGAGCTTAAATTACACCAGAGATCACTGGAGTCCTTTTCTTTGCTGTAAGTGAAACACAGTTTTAGAAGACAAATTTTATTTTAAAAATAAATATGGCTCAAAAAGCAATTATAACTTCCGAATTCATGGCTTTTCTGGAGAACAAAAACTTTGACAGAGGTTAAGAATTTAGAGAAAAGGAAAGCCTCCATCCACATGTCAAAGGCTTATTTTCCAGCTAGTGGAATGAATAGATAACACCGGGTAAAATGTTTTGTTCCTGAAAGTACTAAAAGTGTCTATCTAGCACTAGTGACCTCTTATTACAGAGCTTCTGCAGGCATGAACTATGCAACGAAATAGGAGGGACAAAAATTATCACTTGTGCGGACCTTATGTTTGCTCTCATGTTGTCATCAGATTGAATTCTGGATTCTGGAGATTTTGGGGGGGGGGGGGACAAGCGCATTCTGCTTGACAACTAGAATTATATCAGCAGGATGTTGTGGTCAGAAAGCATTGTATTCTTCTTCATTTTTGAAGCTATATTTCTCCATTAAAATTTCTTTTATCTTCTCAATATTGTTTCTAATATTCTGTCTATTCTCATCAGTGACGTTTTAACTGTTTTATTTTTTCATTGGTGTGCTGGAAAAAGAGGCTTTTTGTTTCCCTCATTCCTTGAAATACAGTCAAAAGTCTTTAATCCGGATGTTCATAATCCGGAATGATCTATAATCTGGACCTTAAAGCTACAAATATTCTGTGCATGCATAAATGCATATACCTTTACGCATGCACATATGCATTTATGCATGCACGTTTAATGTATAACGAATGGTATAAGCTAAGCTAAAATGGTACTATTCCGTTTCGAGGTCGGTAAAAAAATTGCAGCGAAAATGTATGCGCAAAAGTGCCAAATCTAGTGTACGCGCTGATTTCAGATTGCGTAGGTTTATATAGTTCTATATTTCTTAAGACGCCATTGAAATACTAGTTTAATTTTTAAATCCTTTTTTGATATGGATTTAGCAATTTTTGAATTGCCCAAGAAGAAAAGTCTGCAATAGAATTTTGGGTAAAGTGCACAATCATCCACTGCTTAACGCGTTTTTAAGAATTGCACATACTCGGTATGCATGTACACAGCGACCTACTTAAAAAAAATTCCAGAATTGCACAAAAAATGGCACTGCACACACTTTTGACTTTATCTACGTACACATCGACCTATTTTCACTTAAAAAGTAAAAGAAAATTGACAAAAATCCAATTTTTTTTTTACCCTTTTAAGAAGCGGCAAACAAATAAGCGGGCGATTCTGCACTTTACCGAGAATTTTTTCAAAGAAAAAGCATCAATTATTATAGAAAACTATGCTTGAACAACCAACGAGACGAAATTATGCTTTAGTGATAACTCGGTAGCGAAAGAGCGATAATCCATTCAGTTATGTCTAGCAATTTTTATATAAATTATAATAATGATCTGAAATAGTTATTTACTCTTACGCTTCCATTCAGTCATGTTTAGCCTTTTTTATATAAATTATAATAATAAAAAAGTATTACCGTATATACCCGCGTATAAGTCGACCCCCCACTTCGACATAAAAAATTCGTAGAAAATAAGAAACCCGCATATAAATCGACGCCCCCACTTCCGAAATCGATTGAGAAACTTCGAAAATATTTTTTTAAGTACTACATTTATTCAAAATCATCTGAGAAAAAAAAGTAAATATACGATAAAAAATACCCTGGTAAATAAACAAAATCAAAATCCTTCAACGTCCGATTCATGGTCAGATTCGCCAAACATTTCATAGAACTCTTCTGTCGTCATTGGCTCGTCATCATACATATTTTCAGTCTCAAACTCTGTATTGTTACAATTGCTACTAGAGCCTTCATCGTCATTTTCACTTTCAAAAACAGTATCATCTTCTGTGCCATCTAGTTCATTGCTAATACAACATTTTTTTAATAATTTTATAATCATTTCAGAGGGTATTTCGTTCCAAGCATCTTTAACCCACTGAGCAATTAATGTAATATCGGGCTTTTTATTGTTTGGGGGCCAAAAATTCTTTGGTTTAATCGAAACTTACTCTATTTAAAGTATGAAACTCTGTGATTAGTTCGCCACAAAATTTAAGTCATGAAATTACTTCAAGTAAGTGACTTATTTGATAAGTCATCTAATTTGCGTGCAGGAAGAAAACAACTGCATTATATAAAGAAATTTTTGAACTTCCAATTCTTTTAATTTTTTATGGCCCCGCATATAAGTCAACCCCCCACTTTGAAGTCTTTTTTTTGTCCAAAATATCTCGACTTATACGCGGGTATATACGGTATATGAAATTAACCTTTCATCTAAATTAAAACATCAATCTTAAATAGTTATTTACTATTATACTTATTATTTACTATTTCTTGCATTAAGGTTGCCGCAATTATTTTTGGTAGCATTGGCATTAACAATAGTTTGGCGATTTTTTACGGCCCTCAAAACCGAATAGTACCGCTAAAATTATCTAATTATCAGTTCATGTTGCAGATTGCATTGTTCCTTAATCTTCGAATTGGATCCGGATTTTTATTTTTTGCAGACTGTTAGAGCAATTTTATAAAAGTAAGTTTGAACTTTTGATTATGTCAAAAAGAATTTCCGATTTTGGAGCTGCCAAAGAATCTACAAAGCGAAAGCATGTTTCGATGTCCATCAAACAAAAAGTGAAATTGCTGCAAAAAAATGGATAAAGGATAATTTAAATTGGATAAAGGATAATTTAATAAAACGGATAATTTAAATTGTTTCTCTAACAATTCCGAAATCTGTTTATCAATTTCACGCTGCTGCCCTGCGAGGGGGGACGTCTCAGAGCGCAGTTAACTGGAAGTTGATCTGTCAGCACTATCCTTATCTTCAGAGCAGATGTTTTTATTTTATTTTGCTTATAATTCCTTACTAAATGTAGTACTTCATGTCAATGTACTCCGTCTTTGATATGATTTAAATCAAATTCCCCATCATTATAAATATCACGAATACACATCAAATTGTTTTCTGGTTGCAGTTCTCTAATTTCGACTATGCGTAATGTATGCTTTATGCATGCACGCGTTGAAAGAAATGCTTAGTAAAGTAAACAAATAAATATTAAGCTTTTTTTTTTTTTTGGGTAAATTTTGATACCCTTTAGATCATAATTGCTCTTTATTTCATAAATTACGGTTTTATATTTTTAATTTTATAATTTCTGCATGCCATCTTACCAGATTTAAAATGATGATCTATAATCCGGGAAAACCGATAATCCGGAATCGCCGAAGTGCTGACGAGTCCGGATTAAGGACTTTTGACTGTAGTATGTTATACAGTATATTCATTTAAATTGAACCGGAAACTGGCTGAGTTACTTCTTAGCTTTCGAATGAAATTGTAAATCCAGCCAGTGCCCCAAATAAGATGAAGTCTGATGTTTTATTTCTTTTATTAAACTATTTATCATGAATTTAACCCTCTGAGTGGCACAGGATTTTAGATCCATCATGAAAACCAGTATTTAAAGAGCATTTATTAATTTAGTTTGTATAATTACTTATTTTAGTCTGCACTTTCATAAACTTACATTCATTAAGATGATATTTACATTATTAAAGAAAGTAAGAAAGTAAAATATCTTAAATTGTAAACTAATATATACCACGTAGCAAAACTTCTGATGACTGGATAAACCCGGTCATAACACTCAGCGGGTTAATAATTGATTAAATTTTTATTTATATCTTTATATTTTATTGAATTTCAATTTAAACTTAATTATTTTAGTTATTAGTTATTTTAATTATTTATCTTTCCTTTCTTTTGATGGCCTTCCATAGACCTCCAGCATTTCTGATTTTAGAAATTAAGCCCTGTTTATAATGAATGTTGTGTTTATTTTATTTTTATTTTTCCCCCTCTTTATGACAAATTTTGAGTATTCGATTTTAAAATTACACTCAAATTAAAAGAAAATGCAATATTTTAATCATAAGGCAAGTAACACAAAAGGAAATATGTAAAAGGCAACTTACCAGCCTTAGGTCTGGAACTGAACGACTCAGAGTCCATTCCTGGCTATTTACAAAGGAATCTGGAAATGAGAAAAGTGTGTGTGTGTATAGATAGATAGATATAGATAGATAGATACAGATCGAGACAGAGACAAAAGTATACATGTATAATACTGTACATTCACACTTCAACACGTTGTTTTCTTTCATCCATATTTATTAAAAATCAATACAAAATTAAGGCTCAAATATATGACATGGATAACGATAACATGAAGATTATATTACATTATGAAAAATACAATACCAGACAAATTTATGAGACTATACATAGGCTATTTTTTTATACTTGCACATTAACACCTTGGCATAGTTTACCGAGTTTTTACAGAAAAAAAATAACTTAAATTCCAAAAAATTATTTATTACATATTGTTACGGATTTTGTATTTAAATAGCTAATAATAGTAGAATTATTAATTAAATTGTTTTATTCCCCATGCAGTGCAGCACGTGACGAATATTAAAAGAAAGCTAAGCCGGAAAATTAAAAATACAAGAGCGCGTGCATTTAACGTTTAATAAATAAGTATCTCGTTTTGATTTTGAAAAATTGCTAGAACATTCTCGTGCATTTAAAAAGCTTATACAAGCAACATGAAAACCTCTCATTTCGTTAGTTAGTTGTTTTATGAGTTTTGTTTAGAAAACTGCTCTTGTTGACTATAGTGATTTCGCGGTGAAATCGGACTAGCTATCTCTATTTTGAATTAGTTCTGTTGAACATTTCAAGTAGTTTAAAAGATAACTACTGTGAGATATTGGAATATTGTATAAATATCTGAGGAAATTTAAGCATTTTTGTTTTATTTGTTGTGATAATAAATAAATTTTATTCATTTTTCATCGGACTTGTGCATTCAATTCATAATGAAACCGTACACACGCAACACTTTTTGGTGTCAGAAGTGGGATTTTGAATGCCAATCACAAGAGCGATGGAAGAACAGTTAAAGCAATTCATCGCAGCCTCTGCTTCATTTAAAGAAGAGATGGAAGATTCTGTTAAAGAAGAGATAGAATCCGTCAAAGAGAAGATGGATGCCAACCAAGAAAAGATGAAGCTGCTCAAGTATCTGTTAAGGAAGAAATAAAGGTTGTTCAGGAAGATGTTAAAGCAGAAATGAAAATAGGTCAAAAGGAAATAAATAAAAAAAAAAAAAAAAAAAATAGAGATTACCTGTATAATAGAAAATAAATTTGAGGCTATGGAAGGCAGAATTGACACTTTTGAAAATAAAGTTGGACAAATAGAAGAAAGAGTTTCTTCAGTAAAAGAACAAATAGAAGAAAGAGCTTCTTCTGTCAAATATCAAATATAAGATATAAGAGAGAGTTTCTGTTGTGGAACAATGAATCGAAGGAAGGATTTTTGCCATCCTACACCAAATCAAACAACAAACTGATGACAGGGTTTCAGCAGTTGCGAAAGAAATTAATACTTTAAAGAAGTTCGTAGTGATGGCAGAGAGCAATTCTGGTGCTTTCAAATTTTTACCCATGCCTGCTCGTCCGTCTCTGAAGCTATCCACTTGAGATGGAAAGACCAGCCAGCAAGTATATAAAACACAGTTTTCTATAGTGGCAAATGCAAATGGATGAGATTCCCAAGTTAAGGCTGTCATCTCACCACTCCTCTGAGAGCAGACGCAGCAGATATTCTTCTTATTCTCCCAGAAAACGAAAGGCTAGATTTCGAAGTTCTGTCCGGCACATTTGGAGCTGTGCTTTGGGATAAATGTTTGTAAGATTACAGTAGGCTTCAATTAAAATCCCGCCAACAGAAGCCCACTGAATCACTCCAGGAACTCGCCACAGATGTTGAAAGGCTGACCCACCTTGCCTTTACGGAGTGCCACAGAGAAACGAGGGAAATCCTGTCGGTGCAGTACTTTATCGGTGGCATCCGAGATCCCGAAATGTAGAAGGCTCTACAAATGGTGAATGTTACAGACATAAAAAGCACTCTGTTGTACACCATGAAATTCGAGGCAGCCCAGCAAGCAACTCGTAGAGATCGCTACCCAGTCAGAGCTGTGCGGTCCATGAGCCAGTGGAACAATTGATGGCTCATTTAGATGATTTATCAAGACACGTTAACGCTTTGATATGGAGTAGGAGTGAGAACAAAGTGGCTCTAAAGTGTTGGAAATGTGGTACTGAAAGTCACCTATGATGGAATTGCAGAACACCCCAAGGTAATGAAAATAAAACCAGACAAATCAGTGGCTTGAGACGGAACAGAAGTGAAAAGAAACCAATCCTAAAGTGCTGGAACTGCAGTGTTGAAGGCCACATACAAAGTAACTGCAGAACACTCCAGAGCACGGAAAATAAGAGAGACAAGTTAAACAGACAATTAAATGTCATGGGAAGGAAAAGGAGTGACAAGCCACCAAAGTGCTGGAACTGTGGAACTGCGGAGCTGAAGGCCACGTGCGAAGGAACTGCAGCACACCTCAGAGCATGGAAATTGAGACCATTTTTCAGCAACGACGCAGGAAACAAATTAATGACCATATCGAGGAACGGAGGTTGGCAGATAATGAAAAACCTAGTTTTTAAAAGCTCAAGTTTTCTACAGTGAATGGCAACAGTAACAGACTGTCCATCAATGGGCATATCCGATGGAGTTCCTTGCAATATGATCATTGACACAGGAGCTAATGTTACCATCATTCGGAGAGATTTAGTGCAACAGTTTAAAGATAAACTTATTTGGACACCATCCTGTGTTACCCTTAAGACTGCATCTGGTGATAAGATCGACATAACTGGGAAGTTAAACATGAACATCACGTTTGGAAGTGCCACCTACCATCACACGGCATATGTGGCGGATATTACAGATCCATGCATACTTGAATTGGACTTTTTAAGGAAATACGATTTTTCCTTAGACTTCAAAAACAACAAACTGCTTTCAGCATCTGAGGACATGACTATCCATTCTCAGAAGGGATCCTCACCTAAAATTGCCGACATCTTGTCGGAAAGACCCTACTCAGAGAGCTGCTGAAATCATACTAGGGTGGAAAAGAAACACTAGACTATTGGCTATTCTCCATCCCAGGTAATCTTCGGTCGAGACCTTCGTCTGCCTTGTGACCTCCTGTTTGGTCGCCCTCCAGATGTTCTTTCACTGCCTGAGGAATACACCCAAGATGTTCAGGCCCGGTTTTAAATGATGCACCTTTCTGCACGAGGGTGAGTTAACTTGGCGACAGAGAAGGTGAAGAACAGATATGACACAAGAGCTACTGGACATCAATTTCACGAAGGAGACAAGGTGTGCTTGTGGTATCAGACTCAACAGAAAGGACTCTGTCTGAAATTACAGTCACCTTGGGTTGGTCCGTACACAGCCCTAAACAGACTGAATGATGTCATGGTTTGGATCCGTAAGTCATCGAACTCTAAAGTTGTTCATTACAACAGGTTAGCTCATTACTATGGCCATAGTACGTAGTGTATATAATTGTAAATAGTGTGAGGCCATTGTCCTTTTTGTTTCTAAATGTGTATTTGATTTGATTTGTATTTAGTATTTGATAGCATTTGAATTGTTTATGTTAGTTATTGCATTTATTGTTCATGTTGTTTGGTTTTGTAAAATAATGTTTATTATTGCTTTTATGCCTTAGTTGTAAGTTTGGCTTCCTGTCCAGGGAAAGTACTGCTCGAGACTTGGAAAGGGGGCACTGTTACAGATTTGGTATTTAAATAGCTAGTATTAGTAGGATTATAAATTAAATTGTTTTATTACCCATGCAGCGCAGTGCGTAACGAATATTAAGAGAAAGCTAAGCTGGAAATTTAAAAATACAAGAGTGCGTGCATTTAAAATTTAATAAATATCTCTTTTTGATTTCGAGAAATTGCATTTAAAAAGCTTACATAAGCAGCATGAAAACCTCTCGGTTCTTTAGTTAGTTAGTTGTTTTATGAGTTTTGTTTAGAAAACTGCTGTTGTTGACTATAGTGATTTCGCAGTGAAATCGGACTAGCTTTCTCCATTTTGAATTAGTTTAAAAGATAACTACTGTGAGATATTGGGATATTGTATGAATATCTGAGGAAATTGAAGCATTTTTGTTTTATTTGTTGTGATAAAAAAATTTTATTCATTTTTCATCGGACTTGTGCATTCAATTCACAACGAACCCATACACACACAGCAATATAGCTTAAATTGGCTGAAAATAGATTTTTTAGAAGTATCTCTATGACTATGTATATAAGTGTTAAGTCCATAGGGATAAAGTGAACGTTGCTTTAGTATATAGAGTGATTCCTGAAAAATTCGTGTTTTGTGATTGAGTATCATATCTAATATAGATACAGATATTATTATATCCATTTTTTACATTTTAATTAGGTATTTACCTGAAAATCACTCATTAAACCTACTTTGCAGAAATCTTTCATTTCCTTTGGAAACTTCTATGGGAATTCTGTGGCGGTAACTTTAGGAACAGATACAAGGGAATGGAACCCTCCAGAAATTTTGCAGCACAATACTTTATTCCTGATGACATAAATAACACCATGGTTTCTTTCATCAGAGAATACTCAGTTTATGAAAAAATAAATATCACAATTTTGTGATAAAAACTGTTAGAACTTGGACTTTAGGAAAAAACACACAGATGAAAATGGCAATGTTGTTTGATAAAATTGAAGAAATGTTATGCGTAAACTTGCTAGGTTAGGTGGTAAATGTATATTTACTGTTACCCCTTTGGCGAAAATTGCCGATTTTTGGCGGTACATGGATACCGAGTTTGTGCAGTTCTTTCACTTGTTTCTTTGGCTTTGTTTAGCGGCGATTTTAGCGCCAAAAATCACCACTACACAAAGACAAAAGGTACTTTTCCGTTTTGCCAGCGCAAATCTCGACAAGCAGACTTTATTGGCGAAAACACATAATATACACATAAAAAATGTTAACAAATGTTAGTTCTAAGAAATTTTTATTTTGAAGGCATAAACATTTTAATATCATTTAAAATTTTGTAAAAAGCCAATAAATTTGTAAAAAGACATTAATTTAAGAATTTACTATGCTTTCATGGTACAACATCCTGATTCACCGGTCCATATCACGTGACACCAAATGATCTCATCTCACATAAACTACGCTACAAAAATCTATTGGGTTGGCAACTAAGTAATTGTGGATTTTTTTTAGAAAATCAAAGAAAATTTTTTCATGGATCTAAATAACTTTATTCTGTAATGTATTGCCCACTTTGATCAATGACCTTTTGCCATCTTTCAGGCAGCATCATAATCCCACATTTATAAAACTTCTGGTTTTTATTAGCAAAAAACTGAATCAGGTACGATTTGACATCATCATCATTATTGAAATTTTTACCATTCAAGGAGTTTTGTAAAGATCGAAACAAAAAGTAATCAGATGGTGCAAGGTCAGGACTATATGGTGGATGTGGTAAAACATCCCAACCAAGCTCCAATAATTTTTGCTGAGTGACCAAAGATGTGTGTGGCCTTGCATTGTCATGATGGAATACAACACCTTTTCGATTTGTCAATTCAGGCCGCTTTTCTTCAACTGCATTCTTTAATTTCGTTAGTTGTTCATTGCAGACATCAGAATTGATCGTTCAGTTGGGTGGTAAGAGTTCAAAGTAGACAATTCCTTTGTAATCCCACCAAACTGATAACAAAACCTTCTTTTGCTGAATATCAGCTTTTGATGTTGTTTGAGTTGGTTCACCTGGCCTGCTCCATGATTTTTTCCGCTTGATATTGTTGTAAACAACTTATTTTTCATCACCAGTTATCAGCCATTTTAAAAATGGATCATTTTCATTACGTTTCTTTAGCAAATCACAGCTGTTAATGCGTTGCGTTAAATGCGTTTCTTTCAGTTCGTGAGGAACCCATGTATCGAGTTTTTGAACATAGCCAAGTTGTTTTAAGTGATTTTCAATGCATGTATGTGATACATGAAGCTTCTCTGCAATCTCACGTGTTGTACTGTGATGATCCGAAATGATTATTGCTTTGATTAGGTTGTCATCACCTTCAACTGGACGACTAGAGCGTTTTTCATCTTTGAGTGAAAAATCAACAAAACGAAATTTGGCAAACCAATTTTGACACTGCCGTTCTTTTAAGGCTTCGTCACCATAAACAGCACATAACTTTTTATGAGCTTGTGATGCATTTTTCCCTTTGCGGAAATAAAAAAGCAAAATATGACGAAAATGTTCCTTTTGATTTTCCATTTTTCAACGAACGCCAAACGAAAACTACGCAACCGATCAAAAAACTTTTTTTACTGATTGACAGCTGAATTGCCAACTATCAAATAACAAATTGTGTTTTACATTTGTACTATGTCTTCAACCCTAAATATTCAACTAAAGCCATCTATGAGTGAAACCCGCAATTACTTAGTTGCCAACCCAATAATTCTCTCAGTAATTATTTACATAAATTTCAAGTTAAATCTTAACATGGAATAGAAGTTTAAATGCAAGAGTCATTTTAATTCGTACGAATAGCTTACTCAGAAATTATGTAAAACCGCAGTGCTTTAATTCACTAGTGCATTCTCATTAGAATTGATGAATTTAACCCTTTACTTTGTCTTTTCTATATTTTGGCCTTTGGCTGAGTCGTGTGATTGCATCCTAATTGACTTAATTACCTCGAATGGCTTTAGGGCATAAAATTGAACTATGTGGTAAAAATTCTACGTAATTGTATGCCAGTATTGAATGAAACAATCTGATAAAAAATGGCTGTGACTTGTTTTGAAAATGAGGCGTTAAATGTTGCCAGCAAGGATATTCCATTTGGCATCGATTGTACCATTTTTTGCAACTTCACCTGCGGCGGCAAAATGGTAAATTACCAGACAAAATAACTCAAAGAATTGCACAAACTCTGTATCTATGTACACATTGACCTATTTTCACTTTTAAAAAAATCACAGAAATGCACAAACTAGGCATTGCACATTCCCTTGATTTTATCCACGTACACGTCGACCAATTTTTCACTTAAAAAAACATCAGAGAATTGCACAAACTTGGCATTGCACACTCCCTTGACTTTGTCCATGTACGCATCGATATATTTTCACTGAAAAAGTCAAAGGAGCACCCAATTCTAGGCAAAAGTATATTTACAAAACATTCAACTCCTCAGGTTACCATAAATGAAACAACTTGGCGATAAACGAAACAACAACTTGGCGACAAATGAAACAACTTCGTGATAATACAAGGGGTACCCTTCAGTCTACTCTAACCAGGTCTTAGGTTAATTGAATATGGCAAAGCACATGAGGATTATATGTATAACAGGGAGAGATGCCTTGGTTGAGAACTACCTAATGAAAACTGGCTCACGTTCATGTAACACCTTTCAAAAGGCACAAAAACGAACTTTGCAGCCAGCTCATTCATATTGGTTCAAACTTCCACTATTCAGTGGTCTTAACTACTCAGCCATTAATGAGCTCCTGCAAGGTTGCTAGTTTAATATATTCTGAAAATTTCATGAAATTGGTAAGCTCTACTAAGGTGGTTATACTAATAAGTAAGCATCTATTTTTTAAGAAAGGACTGTTTGGCAATACCTTTTCTGTGTCTATAGACTGTGTGAAAGACAGTTCAGCATGTGCAATAATAATTAAATACACCTGCACCCTCTGGAATCCATAGCTTATAGTCAGACACCACTATGAATCAACTTGGTAGTATGCACACACCAGATTCTGTAACAAGGATGATAAAAATCAGCGCTGCCCACCAGCAGTAAATAAGGTTCCTTATACACTTCCTGACAGCATGAAATTTGATACCAATAGAGATTCATCCCCAAATCAATGAAGTGTAGGTCTGAATGTCACTGACAGCTAAATTTATAAGTGGATGAAAATGTTTAAAGGATGGTTTGAAGAACATATACAATAAACCTTGCTGAAGCTTATGGTGGTTGCTATCATGTTGTTTCACATTCCATATCACAGATTATGTTCTTACTGCATTAATATAAATATTAACTAGACATAGTGCACAATAAAAATGAAGCTTTATTTCGGAACTTTGCGCACACTCTTCAACAGCAGGCCTGTTTCGCCCTCTGCTCGCTACTCGTAAGAAACTTCTCCTCTAAGGTTGCCACATTTATCGAAGGGCGCAAGGTGCGCTCCTTATCGCCATCACCACAGAGTTCCCCCCCCCAGTTCCTTTGATGGCCATTCAAAGGAATGACATCAGGTTATGAAAGAGGATCTGTACTGTCGGGTATTTTTTTCATAATTACAAAATTAGAATATAAAATTAGAAAAGACAAAAATGCAATTCAATATATAACAAGGTAATGACACATATAATAAACATGAAATAACAAAAAATGTGTTATGATATGAATTTAAAAAAAAAGGTTTTAAATTGTTATTTAAGAAGCAAGTTTTTTAGGGAAGTGAATATGTCTTCCCAATCTGGTGACAGTTTGTGTCTTAGAGAGTTCTTTTGCACATTTATTCTGCTGAACTGTCTTTAAGTCTTTATTTGTTTTCAGTTCAGGCAAATTAGAGTCCGAAAGCAAATAGGCTGGTTTCACACGGTCTATAGACACAGTAGGTAACACAGACCGTTAATATCAATTGTGAAAGTTTTGTTCGTTCCAGAAAGGACTTTATGCGGACCTGTATGTGGTTGGCACAGAGGTGGCTTTACTCAATCGACACATAAGTATACATGCATACACGACTTTAAGGTAGCACTTACGTAACACTTTTCTTGGCGATGTGCAGATGTTGCTACTGGATTTGGTTGTTGCATTCTATGCCAAAGATTCGTGACGGAGATATCTTAGATGGTGTTATCATATCACTAGGCAGCTTGAGAGTTGTGCCGTACATCAGTTCAACACAAGATAACTGTAGATCCTCTTTTACGGCTGTCCGAATACCAAGCATAACAAATGGTAGTGTTTCAGTCCAGTTATCGGTCTCGTGAGCCTTGAGAGAGGCTATTGTTGCGATTCTGTTCACACCCAAAATGCACGTAAATTCTGCAAAAATTGCGGATCTCATTTGAGAACTTGGTCTGCTGTTATGATCGATGGGCAGCCAAAACGAGATATCCAACAGTTGAAGATGGCTCAAAAATGGTTTCCGTTTTCATATCCGGGATGGGAATGGCTTCAGGCCATCTGGAAAATCTATTTATTAGAGTCAAAAGGTACACGTTGCGTTCTGATGGAGGTAATGGTCCAACGATATCCATTTGAATTCCTGAAAAACATGCATCAGGAAGAGATAATGTGCCCAGTGGTGCTTTAGTATGCCTAGTAATTTTCGATTTTTGGCAAGATTCACAGGATTTCACCCAATTTTTGATATGATGTTTCATATCGGGTCATACATAACGAGAACAAATAAGCTTCGTAGTAGCTGCAATTCCTGGATGTGACAGATTATGCAGATGATTAAAGATGAATCTGCAAAAGGAATTCAGAACAAATGGACGAGGAATGTCCGTTGATATGTCACAAAGAATATTACCATCAGAATATTGGCATGGTTTAAATTCCAGTTTCAAAGATGATGTATTGTTTTTGAGAAGGTCTTCTACCTCCGGATCATGCTGTTGAGCATTTCGATTCTTGAAAGAGCATCAGCAACAACGTTTTTTGAACCTTGCATATGCCTAATATTAGTAGAGTACTGAGAAATAAAATCTAAATGGTGCAATTGTCGAGGTGAACATTTATGAGGGTTCTGTTTAAAAGCGTATATTAACGGTTTTTGATTCGTATAAATGATAAAATTTCTGCCTTCTAACATGTGTCGGAATTTCTTAATAGCAGAATAAATTGAAAATAATTCCCTATCGCACGCAGACCATTTCTGTTGACTTTTATTGAGTTTCATAGAAAAAAAATGCTATAGGTTCCCATGTTTGTTGAGACAACTGCATAAGTGTGCTCCTTATTGCGACGACTGAGGCATCTCCCAGATGCTTAGCTGGGCTCCGGGAATAGGGTGTCTCAAAAGGGTAGCCTGAGCAATGGCATTTTTGGAAGCAATAAAGGCTTGTTCAGCATTCTCGTTCCAATTTAATTGTGGGGATGAGTCCTAAACACGAGAACGAGATTTCTTTTTATTAAAATAGCCTTCTAACAATTTTATTAAAGGAGAAAGAATATGTGCTGCTTTAGGTATGAAACATCTGTAAAAGTTAAACATGCCTAAAAATCGGCGAAGCTGAGTGAGAGTGGTAGGTTGAGGAAAATCTGAAATACATTTGACTAAAATACATTTTGAAAATCTAAAATACATTTGATAGGAAGAGGTTCAATTTCGTTTTCACTAAGGTGAAAACCTAAGAAATCAATAGACGTTTGACCAAAGATACATTTTAAAACATTTATGCAAAGTCCATATTCCTGAAGTTTGGAAAATAAAGCTTTCAAATGCCTGCAATGTTCCTCAGAATCTTTAGAGGCTATGAGCAAGTCATTGACAAAAGCATAAACACCTTCTAAATCCCGCGTGACTTCATCTATAAAACATTGAAAAGTTGCTGATGCATTGCATAAGCCAAATTGCATACGGGTACTTTCGAATAAATCGAATGGTGTGCATATGGCGGTTTTGTGGATGTCGGCTGGGTTAATTGGTATTTGATGGTATGCCTTAATCAGGTCGACATGACTAAAAATTTTAGTACCGTGCAATGTAGCAGTAAAATCGGCTAAGCATGGAATAGGGTATTTATCTTTTATTGTCTGAGCGTTCAATGCTCGATAACCTCCTACAGGTCTCCATTCCAGACTTCCCTTTTTTGGAACCATGTAAAGTGGGGATGCATAAATTGCTGCTGGAAGGTCTCAAATGCCCCAATTGCATCATAGTTTGAAATTCTTGTTTTGCTATTTTTAAGCGATCTGGAGCTAACCGACGAGATTTTGCAACCACAGGTGGACCTTCAGTTATGATATAATGAACGGTGTTGTGTTTAACAGGTTGGTTAGGATCTGTAATTTAGTAATTGAAGGAAATTCTTCTAAAATTTTGTGATATGGTGTATCACTAAACACAGTTTTTACTGAATAAATGCCTGCATTTTTCACGCAGCCGACGGTTTTAAACTGCGTTTTTAAATCTTTATTTCTGAGATCAGGCACCAATTCAAAGAAATGGAGAAAATCTGCTCCGAGAATTGGTGTACTTACATTTGCTATAAGAAAAGTCCATGTAAACTGTCGTCTTAATTTGAAATCCAAAGAAAGTGTTTTTTGACCATAAACATGAATAGTGGAAGAATTAGCAGAGAAAAGTGTTTGTTGTGGAGAATTCCGTTTCTGAGAATTATTTGCTGGAAGTAAGGACACGTCAGAGCTGGTATTGACCAAGAATGAAAGGTTTGTTCTACGGTCACAAATGAACAGGCGACATGAAACCTGAGGCAAAGAATAAGTCGCCTCTATTCTTTGCTGGTTTCGTTTCCTTGCCATGAACAAGGTTTTGTACATTTGTCCTCTCTACACTTTTTCCTAAAACGTCTATGACACCAGCAAACAGAATAACCTCTCCTTTTCGAATTGCTTCTTTCGTTATTGTGATCTCCACGATTTGGCAAGCGACCACGAGAAAGAGAAATGCGATCAATACGTTTGTTTAATTTTTCTATTTCTTAAAATAATTTTTCCTCAAAAGACTGATCGATTGTGTGAGAAACGGCACGAGTCCCTGGGGTTGGATTTACTTCTAAAATTCTGTTGGCAATTTCTGCAGCTTTATCTACAGTTAAATTGGAAACCGCTGCCAAAATAGACTGAAAAGTCGAAGGCAAACACTGAAGGAATAATTCTAACATTAAGTTATCAGGAACATTTAAAGATTCTGCTCGATGTTTCATATTTCTAAGCAAATCGGAAGGTTTTCGAGAACCTAATTCCTCTCCAGATAATAATTGGTGAATTTCTTGCTGTGAAGATTGTCCTGATCGATTTATTAACTCAGTTTTGAGCTCTGTATATGGATCAATAGGGTCTGGTTTCATAAGTAAATCCCGCACTAGTGATGCAATATCTGTTGGAAGATGAGCAACTACATAATCATATTTAGTAATGGATTCTGTGATAGGTTTGGGGGTGGCAAGAGCAAAGGTACTTTCACACATAATAAACCATAAAGATGGGTCTGATCAGTTATAAACCGGAATTTGGACGGCATGAACATCACACATTGTGCAAGATTTTTAAGCCAAAATAAAAGCAAAAATTTAACTAAAGAAAATGAAATTAAATGATAAGTAGAAAACAGAAGTATAAAATGATCTATAATTACTACTCATCTGTGATTCGGACTGGTTTGGAGATCTTGAGTGATGGCTTGTAGTCAAAACCGAAAGTGCTTGAGAACTGTTCATACGGCCTGATTTAACACAGTCCGGGTCACCGTTATGGTGGTTCCTATCACGTTGTTACCTATATGGTTTTACCACCAATCCTCGCATTCCATATCACAGATTATGTTCTTACTGCATTAATATAAATATTAACTAGACATAGTGCACAATAAAAATTAAGCTTTATTTCAGAACTTTGCGCACACTTCCCGACAGCGGGCCTGTTTCGCCCTCTGCTTGCTACTCGTAAGAAACTTCTCCTCTAGGGTTGCCATATTAATCGGAGGGTGCAAGGCGCGCTCCTTATCTCCATCACCACAAGCTGCATGTAATCACCAATATTCTGGTATATGTATTAGATACTAATATTCCAGAAAGAAAAATTTGTCATTTCCATGCTATCATTTTACAGAACTGTATATAAAAACTTGGGAGACAGAAAGCTGTGGTCCTAGTGTGTACTGAAAATGAATTAGCCAAAGTTTTGTTGGTTGATCTTTACAATATGGTAACTGGTAGTTTGGCGACATCTTGGAGGCGATAAAGGTTACTACCTGGGACTTTGGTAATAATGTGAGCAGTACTCAGTTCCGATTACGCATTATTTTGTGTGAGGGAAATGAGAGATCATGGGATATGTCATGTGATATTAATGGACGAATTACAGTTCTTGAATCGGAAAAGGGGGGAAATCGGGAAAAAATCTGGAAATTTTGTATTTGGTTTATTCTGTGTTGTGTGAAACAGTGTTCGTGAATTTTTGGATCCCATGGCCGTAACTAAAGAATAGTTTATCGGACACGTAATCAAGATTCTGAAGAAGATTAGGTAAGTTAGTATTTTTAATTATTTGAGGATATTATTTTTATGCATTGTTCTAAATGTAAGGTGGAAAGGAATTTTGTATTATTGGGAAAATTGTTATTAGCAATGATTTAGTTTAAAGTAATTAGGATTGTAAGGTAATTTTTATTAATTTAATGTATGTGCTCATCTATATTTTAAGTAGTGTTTTTGAATTTAATTATATTTTAATGAAATGATAGTTATTTTGTGAATTTTATGTTTGTAGGAATTTGGTATACGTTTAAGTTGAAATAAACGTGCATGGAAATAATTTAAATATTTGATATTAAGTATTTGTAATGCTTGCAGTATGAATTCGTTGGTGACGTGTATAATGTAATAGATGATTTAGAGGTAAAAGTTTTTGGATATTTTATTTATTTTATATGTGGAAATGTTCATATTTGTAAAGGGTAAATACTTTTTCGCGATCAGTAATTTCATATATGTTCTTTTTACCGGGTTTAAAGATTGAGAAAATTGTCATGTATTTTCGTGAAATTTTTCTAATTTATGAGAAAAAAGCAGTGTACATGGATATAGTGAAGAGTGTGCGCAATGCCATTTTTGTGCAATTCTGGGATGTTTTTTTAAGTAAAAATAAGTCGCCGTGTACATGGTTTATGTGTACGTGTTATTTTGAAAAACGCGTAAGGAGTATGGTATTGTGCACTTTCCCCCAATTTTGCAGTGAATATTTGTCATGATTAAGCAGTTTTGTTTGATAAAATTTCTAGCATAAGTGTAATTCGGCTACTAGATTGTTGGAAGAAGTGTTCAGTAGATAAAAAGAAAAGAAACATGTCTTTACTTCGTGAAGACAAAATGGCGGCGGGGAAAAAAAATAGAGGGTTGCTGTAGGAGAGTTGGTCGCCAAATTTTGGCCAAAAAAACGCCAAGTTACCATAATGTAAAGATCAACCGTTTTGTTATTTTTAAACTGACAAAGTAAGCCGATGAATTGTTGGACGCATCATAATGAGAGCCAAGTCACAGACATTTCATGTAACCCCTGAATCCAAGCATCAATAGCTATAGTAACACATTATCTCCCATGAAAGTAGAGTAGTTAAGACCGCTGAATATTGGTAATTCGAACCCAAGTTTGAAACCAGGCCAACAGGCTGGCTGGTTTTCATGGTTTTTCCCATGTGTAATGAGCCAGTTTCCCTCAGAAAGTACTCCATAAAGGGATCCCTCCTCTTAGGCTAATTCTCATGTGCTTTGCCATATTCAAAGAGGCAAATCCATTAAAATAAAATTTTAAAAACTCTGGTTACAGTTGACTTTAAGGTACCCCTTGTATTATCGTGAAGTTGGTTCATTTATCACCAAGTTATTGTTTCGTTTACTGCCAAGTTGTATCATTTATGGTAACTAGAGTAGTTGAATGTTATGGAAACCCTATTATGACATAATCGTTCGCATTATTCTGGGAAATTTTGAATCATAGGATGTTTTGCAAGGGCTTTTGTGGTGTGTGTTGCTTAGGAAGTACGTTGCTTGTTTCATTGTTTAGACGGTACAATGGCTGAATGTAGTAGGATTAATTTGAAGTTTCAGTACAATTTGGAACGAAAGGGCAAAAGTGCATTAATCGAGTGAACTAATTGTGTAAATGAAAATTTACTTAGTAGCCATAGTCTGGAACTACGTAGTATATCTCTTATTTTTGTGAATTTCTGTGGCGATGCCGATGTACGGATTGTAGTTCAAATAATTAATTGTAGTTCAAATCCTTTTACTTTTTAGGTGAAAATATATCAATGCGTACATGGACAAACTCAAGGGAGTGCGTAAAGCATAGTTTTACAATTCGGGGATTTTTTTTAAAGTGAAAATAGGTCAATATGTACATGGATACCGAGTTTGTGCAATTCTTTGACCTTATTTTTTTAACGTAACAAGTCAAAGAATTGTACAAATGCGTAATGGCAATTTTTGCGCCAAAAATCGCACTACGCAGGCCAAAATAACAAGTCAAAGCATTGTACAACCTCGGTATCCATGTACTGCCAAAAATCGCAAAGTTTCGCCAAGGGGTACCCTAAAATATACTTTTACCAAAACTCTATGTTATCACAACCAAAATTATAGAAACTATTTTCTGGTAAAGATGCAGTGTTTCACAAGTAGACTTAACATCAAAAGGGCAATAAACACTGGTGCCTATTGCCATGCTTTGAAGAAACTCTTGTTATGTAATCCAGATTAAAATCTATACCATACTCTCTGCCAGATTCTGTTACTTTGTGACAATGCAGATTCTCATACTACTGCTTAAACGAAACATCTAACTAAAACATTCTGCTATTAACAAAGGTAACATTCCCTGCACCAGCCCAGATGCTATGCCATTAGACTACCACATCTTCCTTATTGGTAAGCATTTCTGATACAACAAAGAGGAGATAGTTATCCTCTCAAGCAGATCTACTAAACAGATAAAAAAAATATTTTTACTTCAAATGCAACAAAACTGTATGGAAAAATAGCTGTATACAGAAGCTGTGAAAAAAAGCATCTAAATTGCTCAGCAGTCTGTTTTCTATTATAAAACAGACTCTACTTAAAAAATGTCAATCAAAATTAAGACAAAATAAGAAATTCTGAAATTAGCCAGGAATTATAAGAATGAATAAACATAAGAAAATCAGATAGCAAACTAGTAGTGGTGATAGTATGCAAAAATGATAGTTTCCAGCCTTTATAAATTTTCAATTGTATTCAATGTGAGGATTTTAAATTCAATGTAAGGACAATAAGATGCTATCTAAATCAAAGTAAATAAAAAAAAAGACTGATAACACAGCACCTTCATTGTTAGTGCAAAATAGCAGTCTATGAAATCTATCATAGCTCCATGTCAAATGTCATTCTACCTTGCAGCTCACCTGTGAATCCAATGGTGCAAAATAGCAGTATAAGTCTATGAAATCTATCATAGCTCCATGTCAAATGTCATTCTACCTTGCAGCTCACCTGTGAATCCAATGAAAATTACAATCTATCTCAGCAAAAAGTACTGGATAAGAATCCATCTTATGTATCCCATAGGGTTCATTCCCTTTAAATAAAATGTAATATATATATATAAAAAACTCATAA
Source organism: Stegodyphus dumicola (assembly GCF_044657685.1). Lineage (NCBI taxonomy): Eukaryota > Metazoa > Arthropoda > Arachnida > Araneae > Eresidae > Stegodyphus > Stegodyphus dumicola. The sequence goes on from NC_140781.1 coordinate 22,824,855, forward strand.
AATTTCCGTACATAATTCAACTCCCCCCCCCTTTTTTTGTTGCTGTGGTTGTTGGCTATGTTCTGCAAATTTTACGTTCAAGTCAAGTCAAAAGAAAACGAACGAGAATATACATTTCTATACAAGCCAAAAACACATGTAAAAAGCTTTTCATTGGTGCAAAAGGTAAAAATAAAATTTTATAAACGTGAATACTCTAGTAATATACTCTTATAAGATTAGTGAAGGAAAGATGCTTATATTTTTAGGGGGGTCTCACCATACAAACACAGCAGGTTTCTAATAAGTTAACCAAAAAACTTTTAGGTTTCAGAGCTTTTAAGAATTTCTGCAAATGTTCTATTCCAAGGAAATTGTAATCGAGGATAATGCACCTGAAATTTCATCAAACTACAGAAATCCTGTAAGGAAATTGTCCACTCGTGCGAGAAACAAACATTTAAATTCCGAAAGCAAGGCGGACGCTTGACACTTCAGGATGACCCAGATAAATACTATATGTTGAATAACCAATAATCATTCTATTATTAAGAAGACTCAAAACATACCTTCAATACAAACAACGTGTTCTCGAATTTGTTGAGCAAGAAGAGGATCAGGCATAAGTTCCAAATGATCGTAAATAGCATAGATGCTTGGATGCACACTTTCAAATCTTTGGATTTCTTGACGAATTGCAAGAGAATTACTATAATACGGCTGCTGTACATGACCGCGATTATTCATTTTTAGAACATACTTTTGTCAGCTACAGAAGCATAAATCCGTAATGCACATTTTGTTTGACAGATGACACTACAGCTCTTTAAACTAAATATTATGATCAATTGCAAGGATATGGCTAGTGAACTTATTGCGCGCATGCGCTAACGCATCCATACAATACATTTGTAGATTATTTCACTTCTAATACCTAGTTACCATAAGGCAGTGATCGGCGTCTCTTTCGTACGGCTAACTTATGTCTGACGGTTTTAAATTACCACACCTATACAATCACTAGACTATGACATGTATGAGTACTGGATAAATGAAGCACAAACTACGCAAAGCAATAGTCTTTGCTCGCAGCCACCAAAAGGGCTAAAAGATCCGAAAATGAGACGCAATTTTTTAAAAAATATGTAAAAACTTTGTTTCACAATGAACTGAAAAAGGAATTTTCAACAATTTCAAATAAACAAAAAGAGTTAGGATCAAGGAAGAGTTCATTTACGAGGTTCATAGGCTTAATGCATTTATCCCCACATCATCAAAGATTAAATCATCAAAAAGAGGGTTCTGCAAAGAAAATTGTTGAATTGTCAAAATAACAAAAGTTAAACTGCCTTCCACGGTAAAAAAGGCAGAAACACTGATGGACTTAATTTATTTAGTAATTCTGAGAGTGAATAAAGGGACAGAATCAATTTTGAAGCGTTGCATCCTGAATTTTGAAAAATTCGATATTTCCTTTATCAATGATCTTGTGGTGTTAACAATACGAGAAAGGAACTAATCGCGAAAGGTCATTCACGTCGCACGTGATTTGGGTCTGGAGAGGGATGAGAGCGAGGAACTTGTTAGGCGAGTTAGATTTCCAGAGACACTGCCTCTGAGGAGAAACATGAGATAAATTAATAGCTTTAAATGATATGATATAATAGTAACCGAAATTAAAGTAAAGAGATTGAGTTTCAATAAAATATCTGGGCACAAGAAGACTTTTAGCAGGGAATGTGGCGACATCATTCGCGTTAATGAAGCGCCATCTGTGAAACTTCTCGCATGCACTTTTCTTTTCGCCAGAATGGCAACATAAAGCAAGAGAGAAGAAAAAAGAACGATGACTGTTTTTTGTCTGTGTGATTCTATATGTAAAAAATGTAAATAAATATTAATCTTATTGGAGTAAGAGCAATGTTTAACATTTCCTATGTTCAAGACATCCACACTGGTGACCCGGACGTGATTGAATTCAACTTATAAAGTGTCTGATGAAAAAAGAACGTATGATGTTTCTGTAATTTTACGAGATGTCACTGACATTATAAGCACTTTATAAATTGTCACCTGTTACCGAATAAATGCTTCGGACAGTGTCGTAAGAAGCTACTTACCCATTTTTAAAGTTCCGCAATTTTTTCCTGAGTTTGACAGTGGACTGAGTGATAGTTTCGATTTCGAAGTGCTTCTGGTGCGCATGGATTACATCAAGAATTGATGAATCGATTGTTTTAGTGCGTCTGTGAAATGTAAATTCCGAGCGTACGTGGGACTGAAATACTTCTAAAATGGTAAGTCAACTTTAAAAATTGAAAATTTGTTCTATATTGCAATATAACTTCAGCCGTAATGAATGCAGTTAGAATTTTCAGAATGCATCAAATGTGTTAAGAATAAATGAACTAGTTTTTACTAAGCAAACTTTAGCCGGAAAAGCTATAAAAATATAAAATTAAATAATGGTATCTGTATTTCCATTAAGCCTAATTCTGCTATGGCTGAAGGAGACGAAAGTAAACAAGCCGAAACTAATGCAACATCTGCGACTGTTGCCAAGGTCAGCATCAAAATTCCTCCTTTTAGGAAACCTGACCCCAAAATATGGTTTCTTCAGATTGAAGCCCAATTCCGAAACGCTGGAATTACGGCTGATCAAACAAAATACGATTACGTGGTCAGTTCTATTGAAACAGGGACATTGTCACATATCTCTGATATTCTCACCAAACCACCAGACAACGGCAAATATCCGGCCATTAAAAATGTATTATGTAAAATGTAAAGGATTATGGGTGTCCGAATTAACGACTTTTGACTGTATTCGTGACAACGCATCAGCAACCCATTTTTTAATTGACACTGGAGCAGAAATATCGGTTATCCCACCATCACCATCGGAAAAAAGAACTGTGTCTAAGCTTGAGTTATTCACAGCTAACGGTACAACAATCAAAACATACGGTCAAAAATTATTGGAGCTCGATTTAGGGCTATGCAGAACTTTCAAATGGCCTTTTATCATTGCGGACGTTAATAAACCGATCGTGGGAATAGACTTTCTTTCACATTTTAATTTGTTAGTCGATAGTAAAAACAGGAAATTAATCGATGGCACGACCTCATTAACGGCTAAAGGTACTTTGTGTAACAATAGCGTCACTCCTAAATTCATTGCTAACACTTTTCAAAACCCATATAGAGCCATCCTAAACAAATTTCCTGACTTACTTAAACCCAACATAAAAAACAGTAAAATTAAAGAACATGATGTGCAACATTACATCAAAACCAAAGGTAACCCTGTATCCTCTAAAGTCAGAAAACTTTCACAAGAAAAGTTGATTGCCGCGAAAAAGGAATTTGATTATATGTTGCAAGAAGGTCTCTGCAGACCATCGAAAAGCAGCTGGTCAAGTCCATTACACCTCACCTTAAAAAAATCCGGTGACTGGAGACCATGTGGCGATTACCATGGCCTTAAAGCAAATACTGTACCAGACCGTTACCCACTACCATTTCTAACTGACTGTACTCACATTCTGCACGGAAAAACGATTTTTTTAACCATAGATTTAATAAGAGCATACCAACAGATTCCTGTTCATGCAGCTGATATTCCGAAGACAGCAATCATAACACCTTTCGGACTTTTTGAATTTCCTTACATGACATTTGGATTATGAAATGCTGCATAAACCTTCCAAAGGTGTATGAACACAGTGCTTAGTGGCCTAGACTTTGTATTTTGCTATCTCGACGACATTCTCATCGCCTCTCCAGATGCTGAAACACACAAAAAACACCTTGAATTAATCTTCCAAAGACTCAATAACTATGGACTGTGTATAAACATTGTAAAATTCAAATTTGGCTTGAGTAAAGTTGAATTTTTAGGATATGAAATATCAACGGAAGGAATCAAGCCACTTCCATCCAAAGTCGATACAATTAAAGAATATCCTAAGCCAGAATCCTTCACAAGCTTGCGCAGATTTTTGGGCATGGTAAACTTTTACCATCGTTTCATTCCCAACTGCGCCAAACTACAATAACCTCTGACAATCTTGCTTAAAGGAGTAAAGAAAAACAGCAAAAAACCTCGAATTTGGACCGAAGATGCGCAGAAGGCTTTCATTGATATCAAAAACGCACTGTGCAACTCTGTAATGTTAGTTCACCCCAATCAAACGGCGCAGATCACCCTAACTACAGATGCATCTGATTCTGCCGTGGGTGCTGTGATTCATCAACTATCTAATAATGAAAAAACAACCGCTAAGTTTTTTCTCCCGATCCCTATCACCAACACAGAGAAATTACAGCGCATACGATCGAAACTACTTGCAATCTACCTAGCGGTGAAGCGTTTTAAACACATTCTGGAAGGACGATCATTTACTATCTTCACTGATCATAAACCTATCACTTACGCCTTCCACCAGAATTTAGATAAAGCCTCTCCAAGACAAGTACGACAGTTGAACTACATTGCTGAATTCACTACAGACATGCGCTACATTTCTGGAAAAAAAACATTGTAGCTGACACGCTATCGAGAATCGACACCATCGCTATCCCAGCTCCAATTGATTATACAGTTATAGCAGATTGCCAGGAGGATGAAGACCTCAGGCTTCTCAAATCAAATTCCAGTTTCAAAATAGTACTAATTCCTATTCCGGATAGCAATAAGAAAATTTACTGTAATACCTCCACTAATTTTAACAGGCCATACATTCCTAAAAAATTTCGCAAACAAATATTTCTTTCTATACTTAACTTATCCCATCCTGGGATTCGTGCAACAACTAAACTGGTGACAAAAAGATTCATTTGGCCTGGCATAAACAAAGAGTGTCAGCAGTGGTCTAGAGCATGTTTGCAATGCCAACGAGCCAAAATTCACAAACATACCCATGCTCCAGCTGCTGAATTCAAAGTTCCCAATCAACGTTTCACGCACCTTAATATCGATATCGTTGGCCCTTTACCATCTTGCAAAGGTTTTAGGTACCTGCTTACCATCATCGATAGATTCACTCGGTGGATCGAAGCTGTACCTTTGGATAACCAAACTGCAGAGTCCGTCGAAAATGCGCTCATCGCGACATGGATTTCGAGATTTGGAATTCCAGAGAAGATAACATCTGAGCAAGGTCGACAATTTGACAGCCAACTCTTCAGATCCCTGAGCAAATACCTAGGCCTTCAAGGCTAACAGCACCACGGCTTATCATCCACAATCTAATGGTTTAATAGAACGGCAACATCGAACCTTGAAAAACAGCCTAAAATCCTACCTGCAAAAGTCAAATTCTTCGACTGATGTGCTACCTTTGATTCTTCTTGGCATTCGATCCGCCATTAAGGAGGATTTGCATTGTTCTTCTGCTGAACTTGTGTATGGTTCACCAATCTGTTTGCCTCTAGAATTTTTCAGTTATGTCCCCACTGTTACGCATTCAGATTTTATACAAAAATTGCAGAGTCACATCCAAAACCTAAAACCAACACCAACAACTAACCATGACAAAAAACCAATTTTCGTGCTCAAGGACTTAGCAAATTGTTCACACGTATTCATCTATGATAACATAATTTCATCTTCTCTTCAACCACCCTATCTCGGACCATATGTAGTTAAAAAACGTTTTGAGAAATTTTTCGATGTGGAAGTTTCAGGTAAAATTAAAAGGATATCGATAGATAGACTGAACCCGACACATGAAGCTGATAACTCCAAAATCTCACCTCCACTTCCTGGAGACAATGATTCTTCCCAAGATATTCATCCTAGAAACACAAAAGCTGGACGAAGGGTAAGATTTCCTGCATACCTGAAAGATTACGAGGTATAACGCTATCACTGGGAAGGGGGTGTGTGGCGACATCATTCGCGTTAATGAAGCGCCATCTGTGAAACTTCTCGAATGCACTTTTATTTTCGCCAGAATGGCAACATAAAGCAAGAGAGAAGAAAAAGAACGATGACTGATTTTTTGTCTGTGTGATTCTATATCTAAAAAATGTAAATAAATATTAATCTTATTGGAGTAAGAGCAATGTTTAACATTTCCTATGTTCAAGACATCCACAGGGAAGAAAGAGGTGCTTACTCTTAAGTTACAACCGCTTACGGTTGAAAGAAATAATAATTGTCCGATTACAAGACAAAGAGAGTGACCCTGAGCAAAACTAAAGGAACAGCGAATTCTCTTCGGCCGGAGAGAGGGCATTGTGAACGAAATGAGTGATAGCTTCGAGGCGCACGTCTCCATAGCAACGCCGCTTAGGAAATGGTAACGCATTATATGCGCTTTCCAGAGTGGCTCTGGGTCTTTTTCTAGATGACACAATTCCTGGATGATAAATAGGCAATGAATGGAAACTGGGGTTAACAATCGAAGGAATCCTTTTGAAAAAGTTAACCGAAAGTCGCTGTATAAAGGGATTTAAGAGAATTTTGGCTGCATTATGAATGTCCTCGTTCGTAACAAACCAAGGAGCTTTGTAGATTTGCCGAAGCATTATATTTTGAAAAATTTGGATATGTTTCCTATCAGTAATTACTGCTGCTCCCCACATGGGACTTGCATAAGTCAGAATAGGCCTTCTCATTGATTTATAGAGCAAGATCTTGTTTTTCGTGGACAGGTCGCTTTTTCTAGCAAAAAAAAGGCAGTAAATGGGATTTGACAACCTTCGCATTGGAAATTGTTTTTCGAATGTGAGGTTGCCAAGTTTTGAACCAAGTATCACTCCTAGATACTTATAAGTAGGAACCCAGGGAATTGGTTCTCCCAAGAATTGCAAGTTAGGTAAATTGGGGTGAGTTCTTCGGATAAAGTGGCGGCACATTTTGTGACATTAATTTTTATCTTCCACGGTCCGAGCCAGAGTTCTAGTCTTGAAAGATAATTCTGCAGTGCAGAGATTACCGTAGTGGTGTTGGAATTTTGAGAAATGATGGCTGTGTCGTCTGCATATCGACGACTATATCGACATTAGGTGATTTAGAAATAGCATTTACAAATATATTGAACATTTGAGGCGAAAGTAAAATTCCCTGCCCATCCAGCATACTTAGTTGCTATGACGTTGCAGTGACCTCTTAATGTTGCATTTTCTTCACATTAAATTTGTGACCAAGGTACAACGTCGCAGAAATATCGCATTGTGATGTGGATGCGAATGTCGTATGGATGTCACATACACGTCGCAGCAAACGTTTAATGTGACGACAAGAAATTCTCAGTCTTCCCACCCTGACCTTGCTCACGTAATTCTTCTTTAATGGGAGGTATTTTTGAGCGCTGATCTCCCTCCCCCGATTAACTGCTAGGTGTTTCAGTAAACCTTTCTAAATAAATCATTCTTTTATGCTAATAGCTTGCAATTTTAGTTATTTCTTTTTTATTAAAAATATTAACAGTTTTTACTGATGTGGTACTTCGAAATCATTGAATTATATTCTGTGGTGAATGGAGTCACATTCTACCTTATCTAGTGTTATCAAGAGAGACTGACGAAAGAATTTGTTGTCTGCATAGCGTTTGTTTGTTGTAAAGATTTTCGCGAAAATTTTTTTAGTTCACACCGAACACATCCCCCGTGCTACATTTTTAGGTAAGCACTGTTTATTGTACATTGAAGGGAATGACATTGTGGAGAACTCTTTATTATTATTATTATTTGTCCGCTGCCCGAGAGAGGGCGCTACCAGCTTTCTCCCTCTTCCTCTCTGGAGGAAAATTCGAACTGATTACTCGGTTCCTGGCTGCCGACGGTGAAGCACGCACTCACCTTTCTTTCCCTCCGTGATGTTACCGTAGCTGTAATATGACTTTCTTGATTTTTACTCATGCGGACTTGCGAACTGTAAAAATGCTCATCTTGTAACTACATGCAATGTGATTGTGTATAAATGAATATATGTTAAAATATATATCATCCTAGAATTAAATATAAATGTTAATATTACCGAGTCAGATTTTGTTAACATTCATCGTGCAGTCAGAAATGGCATCCATCACAACAACCATAAATGGTGACTCGTCAAGTTAGTGAACACGTGCTTCCTGTAACCTGCTTGCATCCTCAAGTTCTGTGATTATAATGTGCTATGAAGTGAAAATTATTTCTGTTCATGCAAACTACTAGCGTAATCCATCATTATTTTCATGTCATCAGCAATATAGTGTGAAAAACAGTTGTGCCTGCTTAACAACGTGCTTGTGAATTATCATGTGTCTCATGCAAATCGTCAAAGTGCTTTGAAGTGATCTCCATATAAATCGTACAACGTGGTTACATATCATAAAATAAGTTTTTTCGGAATATTTTTTCTATAAGTGAATTGTGTTGTGCTGAACCTGCTGCTGACTGAGCAAATATTTCTCGTATAATTCGGAGCTAAGCCCCGCAAATTCTTAGTATTACTTATGCTTATATTCTCATAGCTTACCTGCAAAAGCGTTTCTTTCACGTTAATGTTTACATTATTTATTTTGCACTAGTGTCGTATGTGAACTTATTAGTGACTGATTATTGTGTATTTATTTGTGTCATATTGGCAATATATATTTGTTTTTGTGAATCATGGCTCCCCCACAACCCATCGCAGACGATCTTAATATTTCACGTGTTTCCGTCAAACCTCCCCCATTTTGGAAGGTCAACCCTACTTTGTGGTTTGCACAACTAGAGGCCCAGTTTGATATCGCCGGAATCACTGTTGACTCCACGAAATTCAATCATGTGATATCTGCAATCGGATCTGATATTCTCAATAGCGTTTAAGATATCGTTTTACACACACCTGTGACTGGCAAGTATGATACACTAAAAACACGCTTAATTTAATTGCATTCTGAAAGTGAGGAGTCAAAGATACGTACACTTTTTCAAGGGCTAGAACTTGGCGATCAACGCCCATCACAATTACTTTGCCGTATGCGAAACCTCGCTGGAGAGACCGTTGGAGAACCTTTGTTGAAATCCCTATGGATATCTCGTCTCCCGCAAAATACACAAAGTATTCTTGCTGCCTTAAGTGATGATCTTCCAAAACTAGCAGTTGTAGCTGATAAAATCACAGATCTCACAACTCTCCCGCAGATAAATAGTGCTGCTACGGCATCTACCTCTCCCATTGAACAGCAAGTTGCAGAGCTGACAAAGCAGGTAAATGAACTTTCGCTAGCCCTCAAAAACAGCCGTGAGCGTTCCTGTGAACGAAGAGACTATTCCAAACGCAACAGTAGGCGCAATAGATCTAGTGGACTCTATCGACAGTATAAAGAACCGTGCAACAACATCTGTTTCTACCATACTAATTTTGGTTCCAAGGCACGAAAATGTGTTTCTCCGTGCAATTTCCGGCAGTCGGAAAACTAGATCGGCGATCGTTTGCCGGTCAACGTTGCGACCGCCACATCAATCGAATTCTTTTGGCCGATTCATCCTCAAAGCTGACTTTTTTAATTGACACCGGAGCCGATTTATCTGTCATACCAAAATACCAGCTGCATTGGAACTCTTTGCCGCTAACGGCACTAAAATTGCAACGTATGGCACCAAACTTTTGACCATCAATTTAAATTTACGTCGCTCATTTACTTGGCCTTTTATCCTGGCAGACGTCAATCAACCCATCATAGGTGTTGACTTTCTCACAAAGTTCAACTTACTCATAGACGTTAAAAACAACCGTTTAATTGATGGACAAACAAAACTATATTCTTGCGGTAGACTTCCTAATGTGAACCTGCTCAGTACTAGCATTCATATTTTGATGGGTAACTCAAAATTTGACAAAACTCTTGCCGATTACCCTAGCTTGACGAATCCTTCGCAAACTTTTGAGAGGCCACCAATGTCAACGATTTTCCATCACATTGAAACTAAAGGACCTCCTATTTTCTCCAAACCTAGAAGATTATCTCCAGAATTACTTCAAGCTGCACGTCAAGAGTTTGATTTTCTCCTATCAAAAGGCATCATTCAGCCTTCAAAAAGTCCTTGGGCAAGCCCCCTGCACATGGTTCGTAAGGCTAATGGCGACTGGCGACCGTGCGGGGATTATCGTCACTTAAATGCCGTTACAATTCCGAATCGCTATCCCGTACCCCATATTCAGGATTGCACTCAAATGTTTTCAGGAAAGAACATATTCTCAACACTTGATTTAGCACGTGCCTATCATCAAATTCCTGTTAACCCTGCAGACATTCCGAAAACTGCCGTCACAACCCCTTTTGGTCTTTTTGAATTTTTGGCTATGCCGTTTGGTTTACGAAATTCAGGCCAAACTTTCCAACGTTTTATACATGAAGTTTTATTTGGATTGGATTTTTGCATCCCTTATTTTGACGACATCCTTATTGCATCGACTAGCGAAGAAGAGCACATCCGTCATCTTCGTCAAGTGTTTGATCGTTTGAATAAACATGGTTTGACATTAAACCCTAACAAATGTGTACTCGGAAAACCATCTGTTTCATTTTTAGGTTGCCTCATTACTGCCTCAGGTGTAAAACCCCTGCCTGAGAAAACAAAAGCAATTGCCGACTTCCCAAAACCTACCACTATCGTCGAGCTCAGACGTTTTTTAGCCATGATAAACTTTTATCGCCGCTTCTTACCAAAGGCAGCCGAGACCCAAGCTTCACTGAATGAACTCTTAAAAGACTCACGTAAAAATGATAAACGCCCTGTTCCTTGGAACGACGAACTTAATCAGGCATTTGAAAAATGTAAACACGACCTTAGTAATGCTGCAACTTTCTCCTATCACTCCCCTAACCAAACGCTGAGTGTTATAGTCGACGCTTCTGACATTTCCATCGGAGCTGTCTTGAACGCTCGACATTCTAATGACTACCAGCCACTAGGAATTTTCTCACGTAAGCTGTCCCCTACAGAACAAAAATACAGCACGTATGACAGAGAATTATTAGCTATATACGCAGCTATTAAGTATTTCAGGCATAATCTTGAAGGTCAACACTTCACTATATTTACTGTTCACCGACCTCTAACTTATGCATCCACATCAAAATCAAATTCTGCTTCCCCGAGACAAATTCGGCATTTAAATTATATAGCTCAATTCAGCACTGATATTCAGCATATATCAGGTTCCAGCAATGTCGTCGCGGATACACTCTCACGTATTCAGGGCAACGATGCCAATGCACCACTGGATTTCACGCTCATTGCTCACTCGCAAGCCACTGATGAGGAGTTAAAACGTCTGAGTGAAGACCCAAACTGCTCGCTGAAATTCCAGTCATTACAACTTACTCGGGACCTCCAACTATTGTGCGATACCTCCAACAACAGACTGCGACCTTATGTACCACTTGAGTTCAGGAAAAAAGTTTTTGACTGTTTTCACAACCTATCGCACCCAGGTATCCGGGCTTCCAAAAAGCTCATACAAGAAAGATTCGTTTGGCTATCCATGCTAAAGGACATTGCCAACTGGACTCGTTCCTGCATCATGTGCCAACGTTCAAAAGTTACCCGGCACACACATAGCCCTTTGGAAAAAATTGCGATGCCATCCGAACGATTGTTGTTGGAGGTATCGCACAATAGTTGGACCATGTCCATATAGACATCGTCGGTCCTCTGCCACCATCTGACGGTTATCGATATCTACTCACCTGCATTGACAGATTTACTCGTTGGCCTGAAGCTTTTCCCATTCAGGACATCTCTGCTGATTATGTGGCTCGACAATGCATCACCGGTTGGATTGCACGATTTGGTGTACCATCAGTTGTGACTACTGATCAAGGTCGACAATTCCAGTCACACCTTTTCGCTTCTCTGACATCTATGCTTGGAATACGCCGAATTCGCACTTCACCATACCATCCTTCCGCCAACGGCTTAGTGGAACTCTTACATCGCGACCTGAAAGCAGTCCTGAAGTGCCGTAATGACACCCGTTGGACTACTTCACTTCCTCTTGTGCTTCTTGGTTTGCGTTCTTCTTTCAAGCAAGACCTCGCAGGTACATCCGCTGAACTTGTCTACGGCAAACCCCTTCGATTACCATCTGAGTTCTTTCAGCCATTCTCTGCTCCAGTCGATCCAGCATCCTTTGTCCAGACTTTCCGAGAGGCGATGAAGAAGCTGTCTCCGACTCCTACTTCGTGCTACAACAAATCTGCCCCTTTCGTGCACCACGCACTGAACACTTGCACTCACGTCTTTGTGCGAAACGACGCGGTCAATCCACCACTCACTCCTCCATACGATGGACCCTTCAAGGTCTGTGCACGTAACAATAAGCATTTCACCGTTCTCGTGCGCGACAAGGAAACCGTTCTGAGCATAGATCGTCTGAAGCCTAGTTTCTTCGAAGCTTCAAACACTCAGGTTCCTGTGACCAGCTATCCTCCTGACTCCCCGGATCCAACTGCTACTCCGGATACTCCTCCTTCGACCGACCTTACGCTTCCTCCCAGTGCTCCACCAGTCGTCACACGATCGGGAAGACGTGTGCGCTTCAACACCAGATATTTGTGAGCTGATTTTTTTCATCGTGCCTTTGGTACTCGGGGGGGATACTGTGGAAAACTCTTTATTATTATTATTTGTCCGCTGCCCCGAGAGAGGGCGCTACCAGCTTTCTCTTCCTCTCTGGAGGAAAATTCGAACTGGTTACTCGGTTCCTGGCTGCCGTCGGTGAAGCACTCACTCACCTTTCTTTCCCTCCGTGATGTTACCGTAGCTGTAATATGACTTTCTTGATTTTTACTCATGCGGACTTGCGAACTGTAAAAATGCTCATCTTGTAACTACATGCAATGTGATTGTGTATAAATGAATATATGTTAAAATATATATCATCCTAGAATTAAATATAAATGTTAATATTACCGAGTCAGATTTTGTTAACATTCATCGTGCAGTCAGAAATGGCATCCGTCACAACAGCCATAATATCAGTAATAATTAATATGTAATAATAAAAGCGTAATTTAAATGCTATGGAAAAAAAAAAAAGAAATACTGGCAGTACTTTTATTTGAGTGAAAGTGCAGAATCGCCCACTGCTTGGCGCGTTTTTCAAAATCGCCAACTTGGCGCGCTCTCGCGTCTTGTCTCCTGGGTTTGCTACCTCTCCAGAAGACACTACGCAAGGCGCGACATTTACAATGGCGAACAGTTAAAATAAATACAAAATAAAAGTTGAAGCAAAATTTTGAAAACTGAAAATTCTTTAAAAACAACTTAATAATTTAAAAAAAAAAAAAAAAAAAAAAAAAAAAAAAAAAAAAAAAAACGTCGTTAAGAAAATATACTAAGCTTCAAAAATTTAAAATCGTTAGAAAACACTGAAGAATTAAAATACATTCACCTATAAAAAGTGCAGAATAACCCACTGCTTCACGCGTTTTTAAGAATTGCACAAACTCGGTATCCATGTACACATTGACCTATTTTCACTTAAAAAAACATCCCAGAATTGCACATAAATGGCATTGCGCACTGTCTTGACTTTATCCAGGTACACATCGACCTATTTTCACTTAAAAAAACATCTCAGAATTGCACAAGAATGGCATTGCGCACTGTCTTGACTTTATCCATGTACACATCAACATATTTTCACTTAAAAAGTCAAAGAAAATTGATAAAAATCCAATTCTTACTATAGTAAAAAGCGCCAAACAAATAAGTGGGAAATTTTTAAAACTGGAAATCCTTTCAAAAAAACCTAATAAATTAAAAAATTTAAATCGTTTCAAAAACATAGTAAGTTTAAAAAACATAAAATCCTTACAAACCCCGAAAAATTAATACTTTCACTTCCAAAAAATTTTAAAATATGAAAATCCAGTCCTTACAAAAACATAATTTTAAAAACTAAAAATCATTACAAAACGCTGAAAAATAAAAATACTTTCACTTACCTGAAAAGGGGTAATCCACTCCGCCCAGCCGAAGAACGAAAAGTAACGAATTCTCGAAATGTTCTCGAATTATTTTTTAAAACAACTGCATCTCTACCATCGTCTACACCAATCAGAAATTCTAAATTTTAAAATACATACTGAGCATGAGCGAAAATGCTCCGAATTTCGCGCTCACAAGAAATTTTCAATTCAAAATACATACTGGGCATGCGCGAAAATGCTCTGAAATTCGCCTTCCAGAAGGGCAAAAAACGCGCCAAATAAGTGGGCGATTCTGCACTTTAGCCTTTTTTTATATTACAAAGAGTGCGGGAGCAAGGGCCATTATCAAAAGTCATCTTATTTTTGTCTCACTGCTTAGAAATTTTAATTTAGGGAGTCTTTATTTGGTAGATCTAATTCACTTTTTCTTGTTTTTAATGTTAAAAGATAATGTGAAAAAAGAATTGATTTTATGCATTTTACTGCAGTAATTTCATAGTGTTCAGCTATTTTTCGAAATTATTCACAAAATAATTTCTTACTTCCATGCGTGGTACTTAGCGCCATATTATAAATGATGCCATACTTCCATAGCCACGTTTTAGTTATATAGAATAGGTTTTTTAATTATTATAACTTTACAAATAGTGTATTACTTTAAAACACTGAACTTTTCTACATGTTTCCTACATGTAAATTTACGAGATTAGCTTTAAAATTTATTTATATTAGATCTTTTCTTTTCGCAAATTATGTCACACTTTTACGTATAATATATTTGTGTTGTTAAAGTAACCCAATTTCTTTATTAAGAGACTTAGTTAGAGAAAAATATTTCCTAGTTTAGGTCAAATTATTTGAATACAGCAAAACATACGAGGGCTGCCTACTTAAGAGAAGGGATGCCTTTGTGGAGGACTTTCTAAGGAAACTAACTCGTATTCACTTTATATATTAATAAAAACAAGAAAACCTGTGCAAAAGTATTGTTACTTCAGAGATTAAGAGCATATATTTATGGTAATATTTTTTTAAATAGATACATAAATTATTTAAACGATAACAACATAAAAATAAGAAAATTACATTTCATCTTTACTTATGTATGAAGGAAGTTAAAATTTCACTTGTGACAAAAGAGTATAAATTAATATTAATTTGTCTCTAAAAGTGAAAGCTAATTCATGTTATAAAGAAACCGAATTTCAAATGGTATTTTAAGAAAATTTAACCTATTGCAGACAATTTTACAAATGTAATGAAAATTACTATAAATCAAAATGTATATTTAGCTTCACCGATAAACTTTATTTGAAATAATAATTTTATTTTAAATTAATATATTTCACTTCTGCAAACAAGATATTTTCTTTTGTTATTATAAACTTGAAAATTACATCTAACCCTCTAATTACGTCTAATTTAATTATTTACGCTTATCACATCTAGTTTTGCTTTAATGTATCATTTGCAGAACTATACATTGAAAAGATACTAATTTCTGCAATCGTATTTAAAAAGCTTAGAAAAATTAAGAATCTTTCACAAAGGAATTTAAAAATTTCATTCTGATAACTTGGAAATTCGCGTATTATAAAACACTGATAAATTAAAGTCTTTGCCAAACAGGGTAAGAGAAACTGATTTTAAAGTAAAATATAACTTCAAGGAGTTCTTTTTATTGGGGCAGACCAGTTCTTTGCCGCGTTTAAATAAGCAAATAAATTTGTTAGGAAATTTTTATAGCAGAAAGCCAATTCCTGGAGAGTCAGTCGAAGGTTCTGAAAACTCCGTATAACTGAGTTGCATTAGACCGTGGGACAAACAAATATTTCTTTTAATGTAAGAGGAGGAGTTTTATATTTTCGTTATTTTTTTAATTTTAACAAAAGTTGCAAAGTTATTCCTACAAAATTACGGGTGGAATTACTTTTATTTCCACAAATACAGCCAATTTCAATTTGAACTTAAGTAAATAACTGACATTCAGTTTTAATTGCGTAGTTTCTAAAATGTGTGCGTGTAATTATGGCAAAGCCTTGAGGGCTATCTGCCTAAGGGGAGGGATGCCTTCATGGAGGACTTTCTTGGGGGAACTGGCTCGTATACACGTTACGCATGGGAAAATCCACGAAAACTCCCATGCAGCCAGCCCGTTCACGGTATTCGAACTTCGGACCGAACTACCAATGTTCAGCGACTTTACCGTTCGGCCGCTGGTGGGCCAGTTTCTAAAATGAAAGACATAAACGTGTTTTCATACTTCATTTCACATTATGTTTTCATTTTTTTTATATTAAAGAAATCAAATAATCTATTTCTCTTCACTTAAAAGTATACTAAGGAAACTGTTTCTTTAATTTCCGTCTAGTAAAAATAAACTATAACATCATTTCAAAAAACATGCATTGATGCCTTTGACATCTTAACAGTTTGAAATCATTTCTGATTTCAATAAAGAAATCAAATGAAACTTTAAAGAAAGTAAAGCATCAGGGCCTTATCATCAGATTTTAATATCTGAAACTAATCTCATAACTGCTTCTCCTAAACATTTTTATTACGTTCCAAATTCTTATTTATACAGTATATGTGCTCCATTATTTTCATATGCCTGATTCACCCGAAAACGTTACGGCTCTATGTTGTACAGATTCATTTAGATTAAATTAATGACTTTTTGAAAGTATGCATTGTAAAACATGATATTATCATATTATTTAAATTAAATAAAAAACTGAATCATGTTTATATTAAAGGAGAAGGATAGCAAGAATGCCTACATCTCATATTTACATCAAAACACATTTTCCGAATCCTCATCTTTGCTCTGAAAAATCTTATTAAAATTATTCCAAATGCTCTGATTTCATTGTATGTTTGCAGAAATTTGTGGATAGCAAAAAATCTTTATTGATTTTTCTCGCGCTTCTATAAAGTTCATGCATCTCTGGTATTTTTCTCGTCGATAATCTTTTCATTCTTAATAATAATTTTAAAATTTATTTTCAGTTATTATATATTAATTATTACTGCTATCATTCAAGTCAGTATACAATAAGTTTTTACTCCCCATATGTGTTGATTAAATAAAGGTATAAGGTATTTCTCCAACTTCCCTAGCGTGCCTTCGTGGTGTAAAGGTAGCACGCTGGGCCGATATTCCAGAGGTCCGCGGTTTGATTCCCGGCGAGGGCGGTTGCATATTTTTCATCTTTTCTGCTTCCAATTAACCTAATGACTCTACAAGTGGTGCCCGAACTAAAAGGGTTGTGGATGATGATTCTCCGCACCCAGGATTTGGCGACCAGGTCCCCTAAAACCCTAGTCGCCCTTTAAAAAGGGGAGTATATAAGGTATTTCTCCCACTTCCCTAGCGTACCTTCGTGGTGTAAAGGTAGTACGCTGGGCCGGTATTCCAGAGGTCCGTGGTTCGATTCCCGGCGAAGGCGGTTGCATATTTTTCATCTTTTCTGCTTCCAATTAACCTAATGACTCTACAAAGGAACTTGTGAACTTTAACGCATAAACAGCAGAATTTTATTCAGTTTACTGTATGAGCTACGAATAGTACGAACCGTATGAGCTACGAATTGCTGTGAAGGTCATAGTATAGTGTATATTCTCAGAAGCGAGTAAAACAGATTTTCGGTAAGTCAGCTTTGGTAACAATAATTGTTTTATGAACTGGAATAATTAATTCATGTAAATTTGTTATGCTTTTGCATAATACTTTATTTCAGTGTTTCCCAACCTTTTTTTCCTCGCGAACAAAAAAAAGGTCCGAAAAAATTTGACGAACCCCCTATGTAGTCGTTAATGACAGGTAAAAAAATAAAATAAAATAAAATTTGATAGAATATTTATTTTTCAGAATGCAGAATAATTGATTATATTAATCGTGAAACATTTAAATAAAACATTAATAAGACTAAAATGATAGCTATAAAAGTTGAAAACAAGATAAATTTAACAAACTGGTTCTTATGTTTTACATTTGGAAAAACTCTTAATGGGATATTTACACTGTTTGATAGAACAAAGCAATTCAAAGTTAGGCTCAATATTTGACAATTTCAGTCTTAGATCAAGTTCTGCATTTAACCTGTTTCTGCATTTATCTTTCAGATAAGTATATGTTGAAAATCCTTTCTCGCATAGATATGTTGTGCAAAATGGTAATAGAACTTCAATGGCTTTTTTTGACAGAACAGAATATTCATTTTGTATACTGAGCCAGAAGTCAATTAAAGATTGATCTTTAAAAATTGCTTCTAGAGAATTGTCACAAGATATCTCTATGAGTTTTTCTTTTTCCAGTATAACGGGTGGCCACAATTAAACTGACAGTGCTCACAGTGTTCTGTAGCGCGATCTATTTGTGAGAATGACGCCACATTTTGTAGGAAGATTAAACATGATGGGGGACGAAGGATTCCGCGAAAAAAAATTAGTTCCAAAAGTTACCACTAGGGGAATATTTGGTGCTGTGTAACAGAAAATAGAGTGTTAACAAATGCAAATCAATACGGAAATTACCTTTTAATTTGCATTCAAATGAGGTTCAATGTGGCTGCCGTTGTTGTGGACCACATATTGCATTCTGTGCGCAGTATGCACAACAGCAGAAAGTAACATGTCTGCAAGAATCTCCCGTACAGCCCGTGATATGTTATCCCTCAACGTAGCCAGGTCTTGGACCACTCCTTGATAGACCTTGGACTTAAGGTAACCCCATAACCAGAAGTCACATGGGGTAAGATCAGGCGACCCAGGTGGCCATGCAGTTGGAAAGTAGCGGCTAATGACTCCCTCTGTTGTGAATTTCTGTCGTAGCATCTGTTGCACCCGTACTGCAACGTGTGGAGGGGCTCCATCTTGCATGAAAATGATTTCCCCCAGGCATTGTCTTTGCTGAAGTGCCGGAATGACAAAGCTGTTCAACATGTAGCGATATTTCTCTCCGGTAACAGAACAGGTTTCCGGCCCTGTCGAGGTAATGTTCTCATAGAAGAATGGAACTACGATAAATTCCGCTGTGAACCCACACCAAACAGTTACCTTTGGTGAATGTAAGGGAATTGCTGTGACCGCATGTGGTGATTTGTCATCCCAAATTCGGCAGTTCTGGGTATTCACAGTTCCATTCAGGTAAAAGTGGGCCTCGTCTCCCCATAAGATTTTCCACGGCCAAGCATCATCCACCTCCATTCTGGCAAGAAAGGTGAGAGCAAAAGTCAATCGCTTATTATGGTCGGGGTACAGTAACTCCTGTACAAGGCTGATCTTGTACGGATAGAAGTTGATAATCTTTCTTAAGATTTTCCATACCGTACTGTAAGGCATATCTATATTCCATAAGGCATATCCATAATAAAAGGTAATTTTATTCCGTATTAATTTGCATTTGTTAACACTCTATTTTCTATTACACAGCGCCAAATAGTCCCCTAGTGGTGACTTTTGGAACTAATTTTTTTTTCGCGGAATCCTTCGTCCCCCGTCTTGTTTAATCTTCCTACAAAATGTGGCGTCATTCTCGCAAATAGATCGCGCTACAGAACACTGTGAGCACTGTCAGTTTAATTATGGCCACCCGGTATATATTTAGAGAGGTTTCTGAACTTACATATCCTTGAAATGGATTACGTATCTAGTTGTTTGAGATGGATATATTGCATCTGTTGGGAAAATAGTCATCGAAAGTTAATCGAAGATGTTCACATATACTCCTTTTAATGTTTTCGTCAAGTTTAATTGAATTTTCTGATAAAAAAAGTGCTGACAGAATCGAAACATCCATACTCATTCATCTGCAGGCATTGAATCCAAAAATTGATCTTTTTCAACATAGCTTCAATTCTATCATATACACTGAAAATGGTGACACCCTCGCCTTGTAAAGACATATTTAATTCATTCAGTTTACAAAAAATATCAGCTAAATACGCAAGCTTTTGCAGCCAAAGAACATCGGATATACAAGAAGACGAATAAACGGATGATCAATAAAAAATGCTTGAACTTCACTTCAATTCAAACAAACGCGTCAAAACTTTACCACGGGAAAGCCATCTAATTTCTGTGTGAAGTAGTAAAGAAACGTGGAAACTTCCAAAATCCTCACAAAGCGTATGGAATAGACGGCAATTTGTAGCACGCGATTTTATAAAGTTCACAATTTTCACAGCATCACTTAAAGTAGTAGATAACTCTGCAGGAAAACGCTTACGTACTTAAAGCTTGTCTATAAATACAACAATGAGTCCATTGAATTTTCTCGTTGATCTTCTTCGCCCGTGCTACAAAACCAGAAAATTTTCCTGTCATTGATTTTGCACCATTTGTACACACATCCACACAATAAGACCAGCTTATTCCATTCTTTTCAAAATACCCATTGATCATATCGAAAATCGCTTCTCCAGTTGTGTAGGTTTTCAAAGGTTTTGCAAATAGTACACCTTCTTGAACAATATTCGTAAAAAGATATCTAACGTAGACAAGCAACACTTTGTTACATCCGTCGATTCGTCGAGTTTAATTGCAAAATAATTCAATTTTATTCTTTTTAGAAGTTCGTTCTCCACATAATTAGCCAAGTCATTAATTCTACACGACACCGTGTTGTTTGATAAGGAAACTAGTTCAATTTTCTTTGCTGCCTTTTCCCCAAGCATACATTTGGCGATATCTTTCGCACATGGTCCAATTAAATTTTCTGCTATTGTATGTGCTTGTACAGATCTTGCAATTCTATAACTTACTCGAAATGATGCTTCAAGGGCTATTTTACTATCTTTGTTTGAAGTCAAGAAAGAAAAAAGGCTACACTTTTTTATATCTGCTAATTTTCTTTTGAAATATTCAAGAGGTTTATCTTTGTGTGTCGGATGTTTTGTTTCAATGTGTCTACGAAGAAGTGATGGTTTTAAACTTCTGTTGGCAAGAACTTCGTTACATATAACACAAAGCGGTTTAGGTTCCGACTCATTCCCAGTAAAATGAAAACCCAATTGTAGATAGTCGCTGTCATATTTTCGCTTTTTCCCTTTTCTATCATCATTTCCTTTGTTTTTCGTCTGGTGAAACGGTACCTCACTACAGCTTTCAGTACTATCATCTCGATTATCATGTCTCGTTTCTAAACGACCCGTTTTTAACCATCGATCCATAATAAAAATAAACTTTAATAATAATTAAATTGATAATTATTAAATCATTTACACGAGAACTTGACAGTCACAGTATCGCTATCACTCAAGCTTTACAAGTGTTAAGCCTATGTATGAACGTCGACAGACAGACAGACAAAATAGACAGTTAATACAACACTACTCTCCTAGTTCCCAGTTGTGAAAAAGTATCTAATTCTAAAATTTGCAGTAAACTGCCTTAATTTGATATTTATTTCCAATTGTATTGTAAAAAAAAAAAAAAAAAAAAAAAAAAAATATTACATAGAAGGGAAAACTGCTGCAATGATTTTAAATATAAAGCAGATCTTGATACTAATCACATTGATAAAATGTTTTAAATATAAATAAATATTTGTAATAAAGATAGAATAGTATTTTACTACTTGAATAAGAGGAATAAATTATAATATATAAAATTGTTGATATAATTTGATATTGATGTAGTAATTTTGAAAAACATATAAGGAAAAAAGAAATGAATATATTGAAATTTATTATAGATTTCTTAACAAACAGGCAGCGAACAATGTTTTACAGTGGATGTGTGTTCTTTAATTTTTTTTAAAAATTTTAATAGCGTTTTAAAAAATCCGCCATTACAATATTATTTTCGCGAACCTCCTCTGCAAACACTGCGAACCCCCAGGGGTTCGCGAATCACCGGTTGGGAATCACTGCTCTATTTGTTAAGAGAACAGAAAATTGCGTTTAAGAAATGCTGAAATATTTAAAACAAATGATTCACATTAATCATCAAATGAAACAAATTATGCGATATTTTTACCGTAATACAGTTCTTTAAATATATTGAAGCTGTGCAGTGTAAGACATTTATTTTAAATTTATAGCTTAAAAATTTCATAAAATTGTAATTTGTCAATGGAGTAATAATGGTGAAAGAGAATGCCCGTTTTGCATAACTAATATAACTACATATAAATATTTATTTTCTGTAATTTAGTTTTTATAACCACGTTTCCCAGCTACTGACTTTTGTACCCATAACTATTTGTTCAGTATTATAGTAGATTAAGCAACAAATCGCTAATTTGGAAACGAAGATTGTAGTTAACTAATTTGGAGTCTATGGTTGCGTTGATTTATAAAAGCTTTTAATTAAAAACGAAACATTTCGTTATATAACAAGAAAATAAAATAGATAAATGTCCTATAAAATACAGTACTAAAACGGTTTTTCTTTCATCCAGTTATCAAAATAATTTAGCTCTTTTTCTGAAAGGAAAGAAATTAAGGAAGAAAGAAATGGAGAATAGAAAACAGTATTAAAAGCTAAACTGTTAAAAAATATTCTAAGCCAAATAGCACTTTTTTTACAGTATTTCTGTTTAGAATGTGGGGGGGGGAAGGTATTAAGAAATATAGTTATTATTATAAGAAATATAGTTATAAACATTGCAAGCTAAAGAATATTCTTTTCGAAATATTTCTATTTTGAAAGGGGAGGAAGAAGGTATTAAATTAAGAAATAAATTTAAATTTTTAATAAGTTATTATAAGAAATCATATTTTTAATACAATTTAGAAATTTTGGAAAAATATGAACTTTCTTTAAATATTAAATTCTAAAGAATGAAAGCAAAATTATGTAGCTTCTGGATAGCTTTATACTCAAAAGTATTAACAATGTAATACGGTTAGAAAATGACATATGATCACTTTTGCATCATATATACTGAAATACGTTCTGCATTTTCTATACACTCTAGTTTATACAGATATGTAATAAACATAAATGGATTACAGTTATATAACCTTAATAGGGTGAGATACAACCTCAGTAAGATGAGAAAATTTCAAATGCTTATATTGAATATTTTCAATTATTTAAAAATTTCGAATATTCCGGAAGTATTTTAATACCTTGAATACCTTACTGGATCATTAAATCATTGGTGTAGTTACCTGTTCTCTAAAATAGTTCATCACTCTAATCATTTAGAAAGTAATCCAGTGTTGCGTGACATCCATTTACATCTTTAGTGACATTATATTCATGGCACTTTATTATGCTGCATTCACTCTATGGCTTTATATTAAAGTCGAAATGAGTTGTTACATGAATGTCGCAGTGTGACTTCACAACAATATCACAGTGTAATTTCACGACAACGTTGCAGCGCCACTACGCATCAGTGTCACAGTGTGACTTGATAACAATGTCATAATGTGACTTCACATCACCTTCGCAATGTGACGTCGCAAAAAGCGGGCTAGGCCATTCCTACAACGTTACTGCGACATTGAAGTCCTCACAATGCGACACGTTTGCAATGTTGCAGCGACGTGGCGTGCTGTTGGGGTCAGGGACGCCGGCATAGATTGGGCAGGCAGATGAGTATTCGTGGCTAACTCGCACTCGAAAGGATCAGCCTGTCAAGGACGAGTTAAGAATTTTAATGAGTTGTGCCGAAAAACCAAGCCGCATGAACTTGTAAATAAACCCGTCGTGCCAAGTTCTGTCAAAGGCTTTGGCAATGTCAAGATAAATAATTCCCGTTTTCTCTCGTTTACGAAAGCCCTCGTGAATGAATTCTGCTACGCGGAGTAACTGGTGTACCGTGGAGTCTTCAGACCGGAAGCCAAATTGTTCCCGGATTACTAAATTTCGACCACGGCAGAATTCATTCAGGTGTTTAAGTAAAAGAAATTCATATTTTTTTTAAAGAGATGATAATAGGCTAATTGGCCTTAGTTGACGGGGAGACTTAAATTTTGACCCGCTGTTGGAATAGGAATGACTGCGGCAATTTTCCAACAGTCAAGAAAGTAACACTTTTTAAGCATTAGCTTAATCAGGACCGTAATCCACACTATATACATGTGAACTCGGGGTCTAGGGGATTTCTAGGCTGACAATACTAGGTGACTAAAGTATTTATTTAGTTATTGGTGGAGATACATTAATGACTATTTACAAAATGTAAAAAATGAGTGATGATTGAGAGGTTACATCTTTGTTGATACACCATTTACTCTTAGTCGGAAGCACGACTACTCTCTATCGCATCCATCTTTCGTCTCTCTGCGCGATACCGTTAGTTGTGTTGAGTTGTCGCCCTCCTACTACTCACACTCGGGTATCCTGACACGACAGGGCCTCCTGGCGATGATGGAGTACAGCAAAATCTGAAATGAGTAATTAAAAAGAAAAAAGGAGGTTGGTCCAGTAACTGCGTCTACAGATAGTAAATTATCGTCAATAACATGAATGTCAGTTTTAAAATTTGTATTTTGAATTTTGAAACAACCTGTGAAATATCCTACTGGGTGTACAATGCGATCACCAGGTCCTGATAATGGTATAGAAGATTTTTGAAGCGTTGGGGAACTAATTTTTTGATGTATTGATGTGCTAATTATAGTAACTTGACTTCCAGCGTCAATCAATGACGGAATTATAACCTCAGAAATATTGATGTGAATTATCATAGAATGTAGGGGGGTGTGGTTGTACGACAACTTGATTGAGAACCGTCTCTAATTTTTGTGACGATGGAGGTGATGCACGACTTGGTTTTAGAGTACAAGTAGACAACTTATGGCCAAATAAATCGCATGAAAAACATTTAGGTTGTTTATGAGAACAATTAGAACTTTTATGGCCTTTAGACCCACAATCGTAGCAAACTATAGGTTGGGTAGGCTTCTGAGAGATTTTGCTTTCTAAGTGATGAGAATTATTTTGTTTAAATTTCAGATCACTAGAAAATTTAGTATGTTTGGAAGCAGACACAAGCTTTTCATAAGTTTTTAACTTATCTTTGAATTCAATTACAATTTTACAAATATGTAATTAAATTTTGTAGGGTTTTCTGGAATACCATTTATCACATAATCAAAAATAGAAGACTATCAATTTGACCTTTAGAACCAATTTCTCTCATAGCAATAAAATAATGAATATGGATTTGTTTGGCTTAAAACGCCTTTTAAACATCAATTTATGCAAATCTGCACTGTTAAGCTTAGAAGAAAATTCTTCTATGAAATATTCTTTTAACGCAGCAAAAATTTTGACACCTTGTAAAGAATTTACAAATGTTTTAGGAGAGCCTGATAAGCATATTTTGGTAAATTTAATCTTGTAAACATCATTCGTAATTCTGTTCAGTTGAAATAATTCTTCTATGTCATTTAAAAAAGATTAAATTAAATTTTCAGATGAACCGTCAAAAGGTTTAATAGTCGTATAAATCAAGGAACGTTATACTGAATTGTTGTTCATTTACCATCGATAACATGCCAGGTGAATGATTTGTTCGATGTTTATGTAAACAAATATCGGAGCTGGAAGTCTGCGCGTTTCGACTAGCTGTCAAGTTCGAACAACTAATTGACTGCGTAGCGGTTTCAAAATCTGTTTTATTCTCAGAAATTAATTTTTGTTCTGGGTTTTCTAATTCACTGTCAGAATCAGAATCTGAAATAGTAGTTTCTAATAACATATCGAAATTAGTTACAGCATTCACAATTGTAGTATAGCATTCATCAGCGGAAACGGCACATTCTAAATTTAGAACGTTAAGAATCGAAATTAGATCTGCCAGAGTGAAAATATTTAAGAAACGTTCCTTAACTTCGGCAGTGTGAAAAGAACTATCTAATGCTGTGAATTCCCGAAGTCATCTGCGATTTGCACGATCACCTTCTTGACCAAACACAAATTTATGTAGTAACTTAATTGCTTTCGTGGAAACTGATTTTAAAGATTTAGCATGTAGTATATCATTTAGAGTGGACATTGTCACAATTTAACTATTTCGAAGAAGACAAATGATGAACAAGTTAATACAAAAATGAAAATTCAGTTTCGATTTCGAATTTTAAACAAAAGTTCTGGTTTTAACACAATACGTTCTAATGGTAAAAATATAGTTTCAGTTAAGCAAAATTAAATTCAAAGATTCCTTAATTTCACTTCATCAAACTTGAATTCAAAAGATTCTTTGATTCTTTAACAGCTTACCTTCATTGAAGTAGAACCGGTCGAAGCCTGCACATAAACTCGGGGTCTAGGGGATTTCTAGGCTGACAACACATATCTGGGTGACTAAAGTATTTATTTAGTTATCGATGGAGATATATTAATGACTATTTATAAAATGAAAAAAAAAAGAGTGATAATTGAGAGGTTACATCTTTGTTGATACATCATTTAGGCTTAGTCGGAACCAAGACTGCTCTCTCTCGCATCCGTCTTTCGTCTCTCCGCAATACCGTTAGTTGTGTTCAGTTGTTGCACTCCTACTACTCACATACATTAAGGGAAAGTTTTTGATCATGCGATTCGGAATTGAACCTATGGCTGGTGCCTTCTTGCGTTTCATTTTATCAATGAATTCTAGCCCCTCAGTTGGGTCAGTAAGCCTGAGATCAGGCGTGATAGGCTGTGTTAGAAAATGTTCAACACGTGAGTGTAACCCTGTGTAACTGGGCGGTTACAGTAGGCGTCGTTATTTGGACTGAATTGTGTAGCAAGGCTGTAAGCTACAGTTTCAGCTTTTTGCGTGTATGTTAAAGCCATCCGATTAGCATTGGGCGTTTCAAGGGGCGGAATGTGTTTAAATTGTTTGCGTAATCGGGCGGCAGCGCGCCAAACCGATCCGTCGTCAGTCGTTAAGGACTCAATGTAGTGTTTCCAATCCGCTTGTTTTTGCAAGCGAGTCCTAATCTCGTTCTGTAGTCTGCGAAATTCAACACGGATACTGGGATCACGTGTTATTTGCCAAAGTTTTCGCAGGTAGTTTCGATGCTTAATTTTGGATTTAGTCCCAAGCGGGAGCCTAGCGCCGAGTGAGTGATAGGTTTTGAAGCCGCAACTGTCGCTTCTCTTAATAAAAACTCGAAATTTTTGATACACCTGTCAAAGTCCGCATCGCTGGAAATTTTGATAGGGACGGTAGCTGTACGTTCCGAAATAAACCGAAAATCGTCCCACTTTGTAGAGACCTTGCTCCCGCAATTTTGAGTATCGATATTGAATAGCTAGGATAATCAAAACAGGGTAGTGATCAGAATCTAAGTCTTGAATCACTTTAATTTCATGCCGAAAATAAACATTATAAAATCATCCAGATCAAGAACTGCGGGGGACACCCTAGCAGGGTGATAAGTTGGGGCAGTAGGAGCTATGATCTGTACACAAGAGCTCTGAGCCCATGAACTTAGTTTAATGACAAACCTGTTCCTATTAGGACAAAACCATGCGGTATGGTGTGAATTTAGATCAGCAACAATGATTAGGTGATTTGAAATTGTTAAAGTTTATCAAAATCACTGACAGGAAAAACATTCCTCCCATGAGCAGCTCCTTGAGGGGTAAGGTACGCCGAAACAATGGTAAGGCGAGGAGAATTTTGTATAAAAATTTGAATAATAGTCGCTTCCCAATATTCCAAATCTGGGGGTGGTATCATGTGATGCTTAATCGAACGTTTCGCATAGATACAGGTTCCACCACTTGCTTGTCTTCCATATGACACCTTGTCAGTCGAGTAAATGTCATAATTCTTAACTCTGGGAGTTCGTCCTGGGATAAAGTGAGTCGCTTGACTAAAACCAAGTCAAGATCGTACTTTGCTATAAAATCCCGTACTTCATGGATTTTATTGTACAAGCAATTTGCATTCCATGTACAAACGGATAAAGATCTTTTGGCAACGTAACTTTTTTTCATGTTGTAAGTTCCATTTTAGGCCGTTGATGGTAGGTTCGGCAATGATAACAGGAGACAGGCCGAAAGATTAGCCGAATTAGTCTGAAAGCTCAATATAGCTTTCATAAAGCTCTCATTAAGGCATCTGCTTGCCTAAGTTTGGGCATAGCCTTTTTGAAAGCTAGCATCAGAATATGCTTATCTACCGCAGGCTCGCGACAGATGTAAATCAAGCATTTTAGAGTGGAGGAGAAAATATCTTCTGAGTCGGCACTTTCTGCTGAGGTGACTGCTGGGGTTACAGTTTTTGTTTTTGGTGTAACAGGCAGTGTTGGATGTCTGGAATCACATCCGAGCTCCTTACTTTCATTAACTCAGCGGGTTAACATCACTGGGGAGAGCATGTGTGGGATGTATTGGAACGGCGTTTGCCGAGGGAGTTGAAGTGCCCTGGGTTGGAGCTGCCGGGGCAGCGGTCCTATCCTTTAGATGTGGTTTTCTTGCCACGAGGACGTTCATTTCCTGGGAAACAAGGACAAGACCTATAGTTGGCTGGATGATCGCCTCCACAGTTTCAGAAAGTAGCAGGAATATCCATAGGCCTGGTACATTCCGAGGCCCAGTGTGGTCCAGAGCATCTAACACAACAGATTGATAAGGTGTAGACTTCCGATGAATGGAAGAAACGCTGACACCGAAAGCATTGAGTAGGGTCCTTACGGCCGCAGTAACGCTCAATGCTAACCTCTGTGCCCCACATGTCATGGACAGCAAACAAATCGTCGATGATGGGGTGAGGGATTACTTGTAAATACACAAGTGGCATTGGATGTTTGGAGCGTGGCTGAGTCAGCCGAACGCACCGATGCACTTTAAAGCCCATGGACTCGACTTCATCTTTAACATCCTCAATTTCAGTTTCAACTGGGAGGTCTCTAATTACAATTTTGATTGGCCGGTCCTGCTCTAGGTCTAAAATTCTATACTGGATGCCAGCCTTTTTTCATCCAGCGGGTAGCCTCCTGGAACTCAAGTTCGGTTTGAACGAACAATTTTAGGTAGGGACCAGTGAGTCTGCTCTTAATATTCGGGGAAATCCTCACGCAAAAATGACATTTGCGTCTTCAAATGCTTGCTTGATTTCACGTGAATAGCGAGAATATTATTTGGTTGCTGTGGAGGGGAAGGGAAGCTCCTCACATGCTTGCTAGAATTATTACTCGTTTCTCCTCTGTTTACCTCCTGGTTGCCAGGGGAAACCGAAACCTCAGCGTTGTAATTTGGCTCGTTGTCAGAGTTCAACAGACTCTTTTATTGCCTCGAACTTGTTTCTACTAGGTTTCACCTTTGACCTTTGGTCAGTAGCAGGATTCACCTTTGACCTTTCAGTAGATGCTTTTGAAGCAGTAGATTTAGCGGCCATATTGGATATATTTACATTACTAAAATTTGAAATTACATTTTCACAATTATTTCAATATCTTTACCTAGGTCAATAATCAGCGGTTTACCTTGCTTCATCGAAGCTGGGGTAATAAATCCTTTGTTATCTATTTGCTGGCCTTTACGCTTTCGCGCGGCGGAATTGGGTTTACCAACAGAAATACTCTGTTTAACCTTTTAACTGTCATGCCCGAGAAAATCTCGGGTACAGCACTGGTGTTCGAAAATGTCATGCCCGAGTATTACTCGGGGTAATTTTTTTTTTTGAGTGCATCGTATTGTTATACCCGAATATATATCGGGATATGTATATTTCGGCTTCATCTCTTTGTCAAACCCGACTGTATCTCGGGAAAAGTTAATGTGCGCTCAATTCAATAGATGACAGCACTTTACTGATGATTGCAGAGGTTAGAGGTTATAAGTTCTTTGGTTCAAAGCGCACGGGATCTTTTTGTTGTAAAATGGCGTCCAGTTCTTTGAAACGTTATATAGATGATTTAGATACTTCAACCGAAGATGAAGGATGTGTGTTTGATGAGCAGTATTCATGATACTTCCATGGTCAGCCTCAAAAATAAAGAAAATGAAGATATACTGAAGCCGAAGATTGTTTCTGACTACAGTCTAACTATGGGTGGTGTAGATCGCTGTGATTAGGAAATATCCTTTCATCCAACAATCCGAAAACGTCAGAAAAATATTATAAAAAGATATTTTTACATTTACTAGACAAGGTACTTTGGAACTCGTATTTGCTCTATAAAAATGTAGTTGGGATACATTTTTAGAATTTCGAATCCAAGTTGTAGAAGAGCTTTTACATAAATATGATGATGCAGCTTCTGGACAAAAGAATGTTGGCAGACCACCTGCAATAGATAACCCTGCCCGTCTTACTGAACTACATTTTATTTCCCATATTCCTCCTACTCCTGTGAAACGTGAGCCTACAAGACAGTGCAAAGAGTGTTGTTCGAAAAAGGATAAAAATGGGAAAAAGATAAAGAAGGAAACACGATTCTGGTGTAGTGATTGTGGAGTTGGTTTGTGCTTGGAAAAGTGTTTCCAGTTGTACCACACAAGACTGAATTACTGAACTACTAATAGGTATTCACTTATTTATTTATTTTTCATTTTTTAGAGAATAATATTTTTTTTTTTTCATTTTTAGAAGATAATGCTCCACTAGAAGCGAAATTTACAACTGCCATGTTGAGTGGCAGCTGCCTCAAGCAAATATGCAGTGGCTACAAAACTTTAAAAATTTTACCCATGTACTACAAAATATCAATTTTTAACTACTTAAGTATATTTTATTTTGTACTAAACATTTGATTTTTTCAATAAAAAAATTTGACAATTTGTGTACCCAAATCATGAAAATAACTTGACAGTTAAAGGGTTTAAGTCTCTCAAGTCTCGCTGCTTCTTTCTCTTTCAACTGAAGCAGTTTAGTTAACCTTTCTCGATAACATTTAGAAAATCATACCTGGTTGGGGGAAGGTGGAATATTTGAACATCAAGGTCATTTACAATCTCATTTATTATAAAGAAAAGTTTTGCCAGCACGATCGAGTTGCTCGAAGCCGGCGACGTCCAGTGGCGTTGAGACCCACATCATCCATCGCTTTTGTCGTTCTGTCGTCACATTTCACAGGGGGAGGACTTCATCCTGTTTCTGATCATTAATAACATCAGTTTTGACCGAAATATCCATTGTCGTTTCGTTGAAATCACAAAATTCCGTCGAATTTGCCTGAGTTGGTGGGAGCGTGTCCGTCCGACCTCGTTGGCGTCCATCCTCGGAATCCAGTTTTATCCCCCTAA
The DNA here is from genome assembly GCF_044657685.1 of Stegodyphus dumicola. Taxonomy (NCBI): domain Eukaryota; kingdom Metazoa; phylum Arthropoda; class Arachnida; order Araneae; family Eresidae; genus Stegodyphus; species Stegodyphus dumicola. Next base: position 22,855,904 of record NC_140781.1, read on the forward strand.
GATATGTATGATCATGCAGATCAAAACCATTAATCACGAAAATCAAAAGGTATGATAACCTTTATAAAGAATAAGCTAAATCTTTCACATTTCTCCCTTCTGAACACGACCCCAAGGTCTCAAAGGACTATTCACTACTTCTTCTTTCCCTGAATAGCAAAAATTTCCCACTTTTCATCATAGAAAGGGGTAATTGAGACTCAATTTTCAAAAATCCTAAAAATTACCTTGCAGTAAAATTAATACATAATTTCAAATAATTCAGAATGTTGTTGTGAAACATACACGCATACGCACATATTTTCAAACTATTTCACTACATAAGAAAAATATATAGTGTTTATGTTATTTCATTAATTAATTTATGCTTCGTAACATCAGTTCAGGCAGTTGCCCATCTACTGGTCTCTCAACATTTAAAAAAAAATTATTGCTAAGTTAAGCTGGCTTTTTTGGAGGGGAAACTTTCTGGGAACTGCTGCGTTTATATTTTTCTTTGCTAACAACTGAAATTTCAGTATGAACAACAAGATATTTTGATGTAGAAAACGACTTTTCCCATAATCCTTTAAATGTTAGATTAGAATTTGCATTACGCACGAGGAACTGTCAGGAAGAAGAGAATGGTTTGCGAAATACAACCAACTTTGGTAAGCTGTCCATTTACGCAGTAAATTATCCCTGAAACTTTTAACAATAGTCATCAGGCCCAAAAGCTTCATATGTAGTTTTGTATAAGAAGAATAAATAATATTTCAGCCTATGCAGCATCTAAGCTATTACTGCTCAAAGATCTTTATTCTGATACAAATCACTAATATAATTAAATGAACATTCTGCAACAAGTCCACGGAGGCAAATTAAAAAGATTTAATACTGGGTATTTCTATTTGCTGTCTTCTTTTAGTCTGAATAGTTCAGCCCAAAACTTTGTAGTATCAGTTTTTTTTTTTGTTTTTTTTTTTTTGTTTTCTATAAGACAAATAGAAAAATTAACTTTATTATATGACACGTTTGCTCAGATAGGATGAATGACCTCTCATTGAACTTCATATAGGATAAAAGTTTTAAATTTATGTGTTGGCGCATTTTACGCCAACGAATCTCGCCAAATTATCGCCTCCTACGATTGAGGCAACAGACTTGAAGAAGAAATCTAACCGGTCTGACGTGAGCAATTACTTGTAACCGAAGCTCACAATTAAATTGTATTTTGCTTCACTGTAAATATTTGTATATGATGTTTTTCTAAATAAAATAATTAAAAACGAAGCAGTGAAGCTGGTCCGTCGATAAAAAATAACCTTTAAGAAAAATAAGTTTATTCATCTGGCTCCGTCGACCCTGGAGCCTACTTCAGCGGTATGGATATATTAATGAAAAGCAAAGCATCCCTAAAGGGGAAAATAACTAGATTCGAAACTTTTGTGCAAACTGCAAATAATGATGTGGACTTAGTTGAACTTAAAGTTAAACTAAAGAACATTCAAGCTCTTCAAAAGAAAGTTGATGAACTACGAAGTGCGTGCTACACACAAAGTGAAACGAAAGATGATGATCTGACCAAAATTGATGACGACTTAAACCAATGTGATGATCGTCTGGAAAAATTGGAGGTAAGAATTGAAATTCTCATTAATTCTTACAATAAGTTAAATTCTGCAAAAGCAGTAAATGTTACTGAAAGTAATGTAGATGAAAATTTTCAAATCAAAACTAAAATCCCAGCGTTAGTTTTGCCTGAATTTTCAGGAAAATATGAAGAATTTAGTTCATTTAAAACTCAATTTGATGATTTAATTACAAATAATGTTCAGCTGAGTCATTCACAGAAATTGTATTATCTAAGATCTTGTCTTACTAATGATGCTAAGCATTTAAGTAGTAACTTTGATAATTTTGAATCTTTGTACAATGCTTTAAATCTCGCTATGATAATGAACGTCTGATTGTTGACATTCATGTGCAGAATATTTTAAATTTTGAAAAGATTCAATCCGAAAATGCGGAAGATATCAGAAGTATGATTGATTGTATACAAAAGAATTTACGCGCTTTGAAAGTATTAAAATATGAACAGAACAAGTTATGTGATGTTTTTCTAATAAATATTATTCTTCAAAAACTAGATAAAGAATCTAGAAAAAATTTTGAATTATCTCACAAATCGAAAGTAGTTCCAACATTTGACGAGTTTATTAGATTTTTGGAACAGCGTGAATCAGTTTTGTTATCTATAAATAGAAATATTACACCCGGAAGTAGGGTTAATATAAATAAGAATTCCACTCCTTCCCATAAATCGAAGGTTCTTTTGACAAATGAAAATAAAAGTAAAAACTGTGTTGTGTGTAGGAGCCTTCATCCTATTTTCCTTTGCGATACATTCTTAAAGTTAAGTGTTCATGAAAGATTAAAATTAATTCGTTCACATAAACTCTGCAAATTATGTCTAAGGCAAAATCATAAGAAAAGTCAGTGTCTCTCGAAATTTAAATGCGTTTGCGGGGAAAAACACAATAAATTAATATGCATGGATAATGAAGGTCATTCGAAGACTCCTTGTCGCTCGGTGACGCCACTTAGACAAAACAAAAGTGAGCTCGATGCCGCCGCTGGAAAAGGTGACTCAGAATTGAAAGCGTTGAGTGTTTTAAGTAACAAGAATAAACAAAAAAGAAAAAGTGTACTTTTTTCTACTGCAGAGATTTATGTCCGTGACGCCAATAATCGAAGAATAAAAATCCGTGCGATTTTAGACAGCGCATCTAATATATGTGTTCTTACAGATAAAATAAGTGAATGCTTAGGAATAAAAAGGGAGAAAATTAAAATGCCTGTTACAGGTCTTAATGGATCAATTCAAAATATTAAATGGAAAGTGAATACATTTATTTCAAATGAAGAATGTACCTTTAATGAACCAGTTTTGCATGAAAAGGATCAGGCAATGGAAATTTTTAATGACACCGTTGAATTTAAAAATGGACGTTATGTAGTACAACTACCTTTTAGGAAACATTATGAAGAATTATCTGATAATTATTCCTTGGCGCGGCAGCGCTTTCAGAATTTGTGGAGAAGATTTAGTCATGATCCTGAGTTACATCAACAATACCGTGAAATTATTTGTGATTATTTAAAAGAAGGCATAATCAGCATCGTAAATCCTGATACAAAAGAAAATGCTTTAAATAGGCCTATATATTATTTGCCTCATCAGGCTGTGCGGAAAGAAGGTAGTTTAACGTCGAAAACTAGGATCGTCTTTGATGCGGGTAGTCATCAAAATAATGAACTTTCTTTAAATGACTGCTTGTGGCCAGGGGTTAACTTAAATCCAAATCTTTTGGATTTACTAATTAATTTCAGATTGAACAAAATTGCATTTTGTTCAGATGTTAAACAAGCTTTTCTGCAGATATGCCTCTCTGATGAACATAAGGATGCAGTTCGTTTTCTTTGGAGTAGTGATGATCCAAGTGTTGATAAAAGGCCCAATTCACAGATTTACCGTTTCAATCGAGTAAATTTCGGGGTCAGTTCGAGCCCATTCCTGTTAGCAGCTACTATTAGACATCATATTAAAAAATACAAGGAAGATTTTCCCGAAACAGTTGAAATTTTAAACCAGTGTTTTTATGTAGATGATCTCATTTCTGGAAGCGAGGATTTTGAAGAAGCACTTGAAGTATCTAAAAATGCCAAGAAAATTATGGAAGAGGCTGGAATGGTCCTCAGGAAGTGGATTAGCAATAATACTGAATTAATGGAGCAATGGAAGAATGAAGAATTCGATACCTATCCTGCAGACGCTACTCTCAGCTTGGGCGCACACCAAACTAAAATCTTGGGACTTTCTTGGAAGACGCACGAAGATTATTTAACTATGGATACTAAAAATATTTTGGAATTTCTTTCTATGGACAAAAATACGAAACGCTTCTTACTTCAAGCAATAGGGAAGATATTTGATCCTTTAGGATTAATTTCGCCTTTCACCATTCGAGTTAAATGCCTCATCCAAGATCTCTGGAATGAAAAAATTCAGTGGGATGAACCTTTACCAAAGGAAATTGAAAAGGAATGGAAGAAGTGGTGTGCTGAACTTCATCACTTAGAAAATTTGAAAATACCTAGGTTGGTTAATGATTCTGCATCAAAGGAAGATACTGTTGAAATACACAGTTTTTGCGACGCAAGTAAAAAGGCATATGGCGCTGCCATATATTTGAAGGTGAAGACACTCAGTGGAATATCGGTGAAACTCCTAACTTCAAAAAGTCGTGTGGCTCCGTTAAACGGTGTAACCTTACCAAGATTAGAACTATTGGGTGCTCTAGTTGCAGCTCGTCTTAGTTCTAAGGTAAAGAGAATCGTGAATCTGAAAAGATCTTCTGTTGAATACCATTGGACAGATTCCAAGATTGCACTTTTTTGGATAAAGGGTGCAAAAACCCGATGGAAGCAATTTGTGGCAAACCGAGTGAACGAAATCACCAGCTTGACAGATCCCAACTCTTGGCATCACTGTGCAGGTAAAGAAAATCCTGCCGATCTTCTCTCACGTGGAATGAATGCTGATTCCTTGGTGACAGATTCTAGATGGTGGACAGGTCCAGAATTCTTGATGCAGCCTGATAGTTTCAAGAACTTGCAACCATTTATTCCTGAGATTGAAACCATCGAACAAGTCGAAAAAGAAACTTTGCGGCGAGAAAGGAAAATTCCTTTTGAAGATGAGACTTGTAAAGAGACAGCCCTGCTAAATGACAGCTCTCAACATTTTATTGTGGACGACCTCTTAGAACTTTCAAACAATTATTATAAAATTAACCATGTTTTGTCTTATATTTTCAGGTTTATTTCCAATTGCAGGAATAAGGTAAAAAACCCAGGACCACTGTCAGTGGAGGAGGTAAGAGAAGCTGAAGAAGTGTTGATTAAGCATGAACAACGAGTTCTCCTTGAAGGAAAGAAACTGCCAAGTAATATTTCGAATTTATTTCCGTTTTTTGATGACAAAGGAATAGTACGTGTAGGAGGAAGGCTGAAGAATGCTTCAGTGCCATATTCTCAAAGACATCCTCCTATTTTACCTAAGGGTTCAAGATTAAGTAAAATTTATTTTGAAAGTTTACACAGGAAATTATTTCATGTTGGACCACAAGGTCTGCTAAATGCAGTGCGCTTGAAATTTTGGCCTTTAGGTGGCCGTAGTCTCGCACGTAAAACAGTACATCAATGTGTAACGTGCTTTAAATGTAAGCCCACTCTTTCTTCATAAATTATGGGTAATTTGCCTAGTGAAAGAGTTAATGTTTCAGCTCTATTTTCTATTACAGGTATTGATTTATGTGGCCCTTATTTAGTGAAATTTAAAAATCAACGTAAAGGTATTCTGAATAAATTGTATATTTGTATTTTTATATGTTTCGCAACAAAAGCCATCCATCTTGAGACATTAACAGATTTGACTTCTGATGCTTTAATTGCAACACTTAAACGTTTTACAAGTAGACGTGGCAAATGTTTCAAAATTTATACTGACAATGCTACTAACTTTGTTGGAGCGAATTCAAAATTGAAAAAATTTTATAAGCTCATTAATTTACCAGACAAAGAATTAGCTAATCATTTTTCGCAAGAAAATATAGATTGGAATTTTATTCCACCCAAATCGCCTCACTTCGGTGGACTTTGGGAAGCTGGGATAAAATCGGTGAAGTACCATCTTAAACGTACGATTGGCAATTTTCATTTCACTTACGAAGAATTCGAAACGATTGTCATTCAGATAGAAGGAATATTAAATTCGCGACCGCTTACTCCTCTTTCTAGTGATTCAGAAAGTTTCGAAGTTCTGACGCCAGGTCATTTCTTGATAGGGCGACCTATAACAGCAATTTCTGAGCCATTTTTAACGGATTTAAAGGAAAACCGCTTAAATCGTTGGCAAAAAACTACAAAAACTATACAACTTATTTGGAAAAGATGGAAGTCTGATTACTTGAATACTTTACAATCTAGATCAAAATGGATGGTTGAAAAAAATGATCTGATGATCGGCCAAATGGTTTTGATTAAAGAAGATTTTCTGCCAATTAACAATTGGCTTTTAGGGCGAATAACATCATTGTACCACGGTTCTGATGGAAAAGTCCGTGTTGTAAAGGTTCGTACCAAAACAGGGGACTTTAAAAGGACAATTAATAAAATAGCTGTATTGCCTATTGAAGTTTAGCAAGTTGTGAATTATGTTACTCAGTTGTTAGTAATTATATTGAAAATTATTTTTCTCAATAATTTTGTATTCATGTTTTGTTTACTTATTTTATTTTTTTCTATACATATTTTATTGTTTACATGAATAACTGAAACTTTAATACTGGTATTTCATAATTAAATTTATGTTAAGTTCTTGCATGTGAACATAGCAAGGCCGGGCGGGATGTTGGCGCATTTTACGCCAACGAATCTCGCCAAATTATCGCCTCCTACGATTGAGGCAACAGACTTGAAGAAGAAATCTAACCGGTCTGACGTGAGCAATTACTTGTAACCGAAGCTCACAATTAAATTGTATTTTGCTTCACTGTAAATATTTGTATATGATGTTTTTCTAAATAAAATAATTAAAAACGAAGCAGTGAAGCTGGTCCGTCGATAAAAAATAACCTTTAAGAAAAATAAGTTTATTCATTATGTAATCTCTAAATGATATATTTTTTCTAAAAGAAAATTTGAAAAATATTTTGATTTTACAGATTTCTGATTATGAGAATCCCCATTTTCCAAATCCGGAAATTCCGGATTTGAAAGAGCAAAAAAACCCGGACTACAATCACCCCTGCATAGCATCAGATCTTGAACAGAGCTGTGTAAAAATATTTGAGTGGAATTAAGGATGCCATTCAGTTTCTTTTCTGAATTACCATGGACACCATATAGTGTGTTAAGATATGATTAGTATGTGTCCTAGTTCTCCAAATATTAGATCTACCTCGCTTGGCCATAGAACATTGAGAAAGATGAGGGTGAAGTTAAAAGAATAATACCATAAAGATTTTGCTCTAACCTCATATCAAAGGAATGTGATCCTAACATTCTAAACATAGATGGCTTTAAGGGCTAGTAATTCTTCAGATAGCACTTGCAAAAATAGTGAAAAAAAGTAGGAAAAATACAAAAGGTTTCTGTTGGAGATACCCATAAAATTCGTTATATCCGATTTTCATACATCTTACCCAATTTTAAAATTTTAATCATCACAAGGTTCGCTGTTGCTATTTAAATAACATGAAGTGCATACGAAAATGAATGAGACAGAAATGTTTGTTCGTCATGTACGTACTGCAAGTCATTAAAACTTCTAACATATCTGTCATGAGTTTAGAAAGAAATTCAGCTTTCTGAGGGAAAAAAAAAAAAAAAAAAAAAAAAAAAAAAAAAAAAAAAAAAGTTAAATTATATAATTCGCCTGTTTCAGATAGGAGAACTCCTTGCTTTAACCAACCTGTTTCAAACAGGAGAAATGTAAAGTTACATTAAAGTAGAAATCTAACTGGACTAGTAAAGCAGAGAGAACTTATTTATGAAGTGCACCGGGGCACTCAGAACAGGGATGGGCAAACCTTTTCGGTCGCAGGCCAAAAATCGGGAGAAAAAAAAAGTTTGGCGGGCCAAGATAAATTTTCCTAAAATTTTAAAACCAATATACAAGTAAAACAATTTTTATATATTGATAAGATGAATAAAATTGCGATTTTATTTTTAAAAGTTACTTATATTGAGGTTCGAAGTGAGATGTACTGATTCTAAGGAACGAGTTTAAATGCTCATCTGTCAGTCTACTGAAATAATTTTTTCTAAGGTTTATATTTGAAAACACTTGTTCACGTATATAAGATGAAGCAAACATAAGCACTGATTTTTTGGGCGTGATATATTAAATTTGCGAAACGTACTTTCGATAATGATTTGTAAAACTCTATGCTTTGGCATATTTAGAAACAACTGCTTGAGATGATTGTTAGATTACAACTCAATTAATTAAAGTTGCAAATCTGACCACACTGCTTCACAATTTACGTTGAAAGGCATGGTAAAAATATCCACTTCTGTTTAAATGGTACTGAAATTTTAAAATCTTCTTTCGAACTCAAAATGCAGTTTTTTCAAGAGATTTTCATAATTATTAAGCTTCTCTTCAATTACAAATATTTCGAGCGTATTGAATTTAACTTCAAGAAATGAGATAAGTCGTTCTTAGCTAGCTACACAGCAAACAGACTAAGTTTAATTAAGATTAAGTTTCTTCTAAGAGGTCTCATTCACTTACATTGGATTCCCATATGTCTGCTCCCCGAGAAAGAGATAACGCTTGTTGGAGGCAATTTGCAGCTATAACTAACAAAGAACTTCCGCTTTTGATACTTTACCGATTGAAAGCTGTCTGAGCTTGCCATTTCCGCCGATTTATGTTTTGTAGAACAAAAATAGAGAGAGTAAAAAAATCATAAGTCCTTTGAAAAAAAGGGAAAAAGAAAATAATACTTAAACAAAGTAGAAAGGAGATGGATATATATAATATATAAATATATATTTCTTTTAATTTGCCTCGGTCCGGCAAATTAAAATTCTATCCACGGGCTAGATAGATTGCCCATCCCTGGCTCAGAAGCAAGGGCTGTTTGCAGCTACTTTATTTTCTTCTCATTTCCATGGTGAAAAGCTTTGAAACTTCTATTATATTCATGCTGAGTGAACTTGTGTGCATGTTTTCAGAATAGTGCTCAAACTTGTATTTCCTAAACATATTTTTATTAATTAAGCACATTTTAATATCAAATGAGAGCTACACATGAAACTTAATTGTATCAAATGAATTTAAGAAATATCTTTGAATCAAAGCTGACACAAATTTTCATCAGCATTAATTTGACAGGCAACGAGAGCAAGACAAATTTATCTCTCTCAACTGAAAAATGTTATTCAATTGCTTCTTATTTCCAGTTACTCTATTATTCCGCCGTATAACGCGCATTTATAATTTCAGACTACATTTTATAATTTTAAGGTATATTCGCTGTTTAGCGCGCACTCTTTTCTTTACGAAAAAAAGTGAAAAATAAATGTACGATGATCTTACCTTTTGAAGTCATTCATTCGAAGATATTTCCCAGGTTTTTGAACAATTGTATACTGAATTGAGAAGCGATAAGGGGGAACAATATAGTTGGGAAGAAATGAAGCTTGAAAGCGTAAATAATTACGTAAACAGGTTGTATTCAATGCAATTGTGCACAAAAATGTTATTCTAGGGCTTCGAGAAAAGAAGGACATAATTTGGGAATGCACGTCCGACCGAATGAATTCATGGAATTAGACGTCAGATAAGCGTCGACTCTTTCTGTAGTCATTTGAAGCTGTCATTTTGAAGTGAACATCAAAGGTAGTAAACCTTTAACAAACCGCATTTGCTTTAGTTGAAATACAATTCACCCAGTGTTCCTTTTAGTAGTAAACGTGGCTCCTGCCAAACGTCACAAACATAGTGCTGATTTCAAATGATAATTTATTCAGCTTATGAAAGAAAATGAAAATTGTGCTGCAGCAAGGCTGTTTGGGGCAGGTGAAAGCTCCGTTTGTTAGTCGAACAAATATGAAATCACAATAATTAATATGCTAAAGAATAAGTGTGCTTTGTGTAAAGAAGTAAAGAAATGGCTAACCCTAGAAGAAAGTATTGCGAACTGGGTCCTAGAAAATCACCAGAATGTATTACTTGTAACAAGACACAGCTTATGTTTATTGAGGAGAAAAGAATAAAAATGAAAGAGAAAACTTTAAAGCAACTTTGAGTTGGTGTAGTCGATTTCGTAACGCAACAGTTATTGCACGAAATAATTTAGTTCTACGAGAAAAAAACAAAAGCTTCACAAAGGTTTCCGAAAGATTTGGACGACACATTGATAAGTTTCCAGAAATATGTTATAGACCTGAAAAAAAAATGACTGTCACATATTGGAAGTATGGATGAAACTCGAGTAATATTTAATACGATAGGGAATATAAGAATTGTTGTGAAAGGAACAAAAATGGTTCATAAAAATATAAGGTCACAAAAAAAATCTCACCTCATAATAGTGCTTTCCTGCTTAATAGACAGTACACAATTAACACTCATGGTTATTTTTAAAAGAAAAATTATGTCGAAATGTAATTTCCCAAATTGCGTTTTCATTCATCTTCACACGAAAGGATGGCTGGAAGAAAACGGTGTGAATAAGAAATGTTTGGCATAAAGTCCTTTAGATTGGAACATGTTCAGATCCCGTCTAACAGATAATACAATAAAATTGTGAAATTGTAAAAAAAAAAAAAAAAAAAAAAAAAAAAAAAAAAAAAAAAACCTAACAGAAAATACGATACAGACATGGCAGATATTCCAAGTGGATTAACGCTATTAGTTCAGCCTTTAGATTATCTGTATCAATAAAACATTGAAGGAAAATTTATGTGTAACGTGGTATACGAGCCAGTTTTCCTTAGAAAGTCCTCCACGATGGCATCCCTTCCCTTAGGCAGATAGCCCTAGTGTGCTTTGCCGTAATCTCAAAAAACCAAACCAAACCATCAAGGAAAATTTAAAACGACAGTTGAATATTTAGTTAGAAGGTTTAAAAAACATTAAAAAAATGCCATATACGTCATGCTTGTCTAGAAGTAATGTCATAGTTATCCTGATTGTAGATTTCTGGAACAAAGGTTTATTTGCGCCGAATAAATTTTAAGCCATATAACATATAACTGACAAGCACACATATTGGATAAATACAAGTTCAAAATAACAGCACATTTTTAAAATCAACAGAAAAATAAAATGTGAAAGTTGAGATGAATAATAAGATTCTGCTAATGATATGAGATGAAAACAGGAGTAAAATCATAAAACACGAGATACATTAAATTACTAAGGTCCAACATCAAAACAAAATTATGATAAAGATCCGTCTCTTTCAAGTAGTGAAATAAATTTGTATGGGCCTCTTTTCCTATTATACGGTCAAGAGGCAAACCACAGTCATTAAAATGCTTCAGTCAAAGTCTGCTAAAATATGGGCATTCTGCTAAAAAGTGATGCACCGACAAAACAGTTTTACAATGTGCACAAAGAGGTTCTATCTCGACTTTTAACATGTAATTTTGTGCACTTCGAGAATGACCATTTCTGATACCAGCTAAAATTAATGCCTCCTTCCAGTTTTTAGTAGTCTTCTAATACTCTACTTGAGCTTTTACACTTCTCAACTTATTAGTAAGCTGATTATTCCAGAAAAAGTTGCCATTTATTGAGGATTCTCCGTTTGATGACTTTCCTAATATCGCTGTAGGGGACAAGCCGACATGATCATTCCTTGAGACTTTGCAGTGATATCCGCAAACTCATTTCCCTATATGACCATATATATCCAGACCCCCAGATATAGAGAATTTGATATTCAGACTTCTCAACTTTAGATTTATACTCTGAACTTCATCAATTAGTGGATCTGAGCATCTAAAATTGCTTCTAGAGCTTTCAGCGCACTAAAGGAGTGAGTACAAATAATGAACATTTTGTGACACAGTCTGGATATAAATCTGGATATAAGCACAAAGCCACGCTTCTAGTAAATGTTTACCCTCCGAATGGTTTCCAAGCACAAAGGCTCCTCCAGCACGATGTGCTGCTTTTGACCAATCCATGTTAAAGGGAATATAACTGCTGTACTCTTCTCTATCCTCAACAAAATCTGATTATACATGGTTTCGTTAGCGTTATGTTTTTCAAGATGCTGAAAGACATGCAGAAGCCAAATCAAAGCATCCTCCTAAGGTGGAATTTAAAAATATTTTACTGGCTGGGTATGGAGATCATCCATGCAATATTTTCCCAACAATGAGCAAATACTTAAAGAGAAGGAAGGTACACAGGATAGACGTGCTCCAAATAAGCGATCACATGTGTCATCAAGCAGAATCTGACAAGGATAGTTGGTTTATGATATTATGTTGAAATAATATTGGAGAGACAAATACTCATGTCTTAAAGTGATGGTTCGTAACAACCTATATATATATATAGAGAGAGAGATAGTCCAGACTGGAGATGGAGATGTTTTGAAGGCTTTAGATCATATCCGCATAGGCTGACGATGAATCGGATCTAGTTTCAATGAACCTGAAGACTTTTCTGATACACACATAATTGAGCTATAATCCAATCATGACTGGACAAGTGCTCTGTAGGTATGGAGCAATGAGTGACGTTCCGCACTCTTGGAGGTGTTCGCAAGTACTTTTCAAATATTTAATACCTTCAAGAATTCTTCCTTAAATACTGCACGTGTGGAAGGAAGATCAGCTTTCGGTCAAACAATAGCCCTAAAAATTTTACTTCGGATACAATTGGAATTGAAGATAAAGCTGAGGCTCATGATGGAGACCTCACCTTCTGTATTGAAAAAACAAAACCATTATTAGTTGACCATTCAGGAATCCTTTATAGAACAATCTGCAATTGCTTTTCCACATATCTTAAATCTGCACCTTGACAAGTGATCTGGAAGTCATCAACATAAATGATCCTGAAATGGTAGAAGGAAGTTCCTTTAAAAGAGTTTTCATTTTTAGCTTGAATAAAGCAACGCTTAAAAAACTCTGATGCACATTCTCCTCTTGTTGAAAGTTTTTTTGACAAAACAAAGATAATCGTTAACCTGAAAAGACCTTACATTTAGAAAATTCTGGACAAAAATCAGTAGGTTGCCGCGCAAGCAACTAGATTGAAGATCACGCAAAATGCCATATCTCCATGCATTATCGTAAGCCTTTTCAATGTCAAAGAAGATGGAAGCTAGATTCCCCCCCCATAAAGGCTTTACGGATAGAGATTTCTAAAAGCAACATATTGTCGATGAGTTTCTTTTTCTACGGAAACCATTTTGATACGGCGAGATTACAGTATTCTTTTCTGGGTGACAGACTAGGCAGCTTTTTACATTTTACCATTTCTTCAAATAGCTTGCAGATACAACTGGTAAGCGCGATTGGCTGATATTTAGAGAAATTCTTCGGGGTCTTTCCCTGGCTTAGCTATGAGAATGACTATAGTTTCCTTCGATGCAATGGGAGAAGTATGCTCCTTCCACACACGACGAGTTAGGAGGGCAGGCAATGACTTACAGGGCAGATGTTTCAGTATTTCACAACTGACACCATCTGCACTAGATCTGTGTGTTTGTAACAAAGCTCTCTTTACCTCCAAGCATTTTAAAATCGCCATTGACTTACAGGGCAGATGCTTCAGCATTTCACAACTAACACAATCGGAATCTGGACTAGATCCATGTGCTTGCAACACAGCTTTTTATTTCAAGCATGTTGGAATCCCCATTATAAGGCTCAGAGTTGAAAGAGATGAACACAGTGGGAATTTTCTCGGCATATAGCTTCTAAGGAAAAAATTCTGGTAGATAACTGCTGCTACTAGAGACTGTAGCAAAAGCCATTCCAATATTATTTGCAGTTTCTTCTGCAGTGCTAAACATTCGGCCATCATTTTAAAGAAAGGTAAGTGTGTGTCCTTTATACCTTCCGTATCTTTTTCGAGCTCTCTTCCATACTCGTTTACTTGGCAAATAGGAAACCTATAAATCCCTCTGGCTCTGACGTTTTACATTTCTTGCATTGTAAGGATCCTAAGTTTTACTAACGTTTATTTTATTTTAAATCTTTACTATCACTTCTTATTTTCTACTTTAAGCCAGAATTAAAAGCTTTTACCTTATTTATGCAAATTTGTCTTGCTAACGCCAAGTACTTAAGTTGTGGCTTTTTGCCAAGAAAGAGAGAGGAAGGAGTTATTAGAAGCAGGCCGCTTGCCATAGTAGTTTTACTCGGTTGCTGGTTGCCTTCAAGGCCAGAGGTTTAATCCTCGTGATAATTTTAATCGTATCGTAGTTTTAGCAGCTCTCTGTACTACATACGGCTTTTTGTTAATTTACGGCCAATCTTAAAGTAGGCATTTGTATATTAATCCAAAGTTAGTTTAGTTAGAGTTTTTAGTTAATATTTTTATATTCTTACGTTCAGACCACAAGTGGTTGGTCTCTGTATTCCGAAGTTCCGCAAGGCTCTGTAAAGACAAAAAAATAAAGGGTTTCGTATACACTTCCTGTGTGTCTACTTCACAATTTATTGAACATAGCTTTAGTAAGCTCCCTGTTCCGAGTCAGGACAGTTAATGTTTCCAAAGCAAGTAAAGAGGAACACAAATCCTGATATTGGCGCCCGACGAAGAAGAATAACCATGGCCGAGTTTCCAGAAGAACCTGTGGTGCCTGCAGAAGGGGATCAGAATCCAGAAATGCCAGCTGCCGCCCTGGAAGGATTTGGTTACATCATACAGACCATGCGCGCATCGATGAAACCAGAAGCAACATTTAATGGAAACTCACCGGTAACCAGTTTTTTGGAAAAATTGGATGACCACTTCATGCTGTATCCAGTACATGAGTTCCAGAAAGTCACCTTAGCTACCAGCGCTTTGAGGGGCCAAGCGCTTAATTGGTTCAAATGTATAGGGAGAAGCCTCTTGGGTCAAGCGGGAAGTCCCACCTATACTTACGAAAATTTTAAGACTGCCTTAGTAAAAGCCTTCCCTGTCGTAAGAGATCGTGCAAGATTAGAAACGGAACTCTTCAGCATATATCAGCAACGAATCGAAAATCTTTCCACCTTTATTTTAAGAAAAATTCACGTCTTTAAACTCTTGTATGGAAACCGTCCGGATCCTGAGATAATCCAAGTGATTTTGCCGAGGTTACTTCCCCAAGTACAAGACTTTATTGAATTAAGGAATTCGACTACACTGGAAAAGTTATTTGAGCTAGCAATCCAGTTTGAAAGTAGAAGAACGGCGGACATTGAAAGAAGACGCCAGTATGAGCAACGAAGCGAATTTGGTGCGCCAAGACCACAGCAAAGTCAAGAACACGGCTACGGAAGCAAAGCGAATCAGTGGGCAAGGAAACCCGAGTATCCAAAAACAACCGGCGAACGTCGACAGTTCAATAGTAAGCCAGAAAAAAGTCTGAAGGCCAGCGGAAAAAGAAGGAAGGCATGGAAAGGAAGAAACAAAATTTAAACTAAAACGGATTTCTGCTGACGGGAGGGTGCGGAAATCCGAAGGTCAAGAAAACCCCTCTTCCTTCAAGTTAAATACAGTTATTGTGAAAAATTTGACTCTTCCAAAGATTGAAGTTTTGATGAATAACATCCCAGCCACCTCACTCCTGGATACAGGCGCGAAGTGTTCCTGTGTGGCAGAAGATTTTTTTAGGAAGTATTTCCGTAAATACCGCATATATAATTCGGATAATACGACAGTGTTAGCTGCGCAAGGAGAAAGATGCAAGTGCATAGGTAAATTAACGTTATACATTCGTATCAAGGACGAGCAAGTAAAGATTATGTTTTTTATCGTAAAAAATTTACAAGCACATGTCATTTTAGGGATAGATTTTCTTTCAGAGGCAGAAGCAACGCTGGATTTTAACGAAGCGTCCCTTAAGCTGACGATGAAACCAGTTCGAGAAGAAAAAACAGAACCACTGACGTTAAACTTCGACCACCTGCCTAAGGAAGAGCAACAAAAAATTCGACAAGTGGTAAGTGAATTTGCTTCGTTATTTAGTGATATTCCCGGATTTACTCAAGTTACTAACCATAGTATCGACACCGGAGATTCACTGAAAGTTCGCCACAAACCATATCGATATGATAGGAATAAAGAAAAAATTATAGGCACATTCGAGATATGTTACGTAAAAAGATCATAACGCCCATCTCAAGTAGTTATGCTAGCCCGGTTGTGTTATGTAAGAAAAATAATGACTGTCCGGTAACACATCCGAAAAGGTGGCGTTTTGCAATTGACTATCGTAAATTAAACTCCATGACTAAATATCCGGTATATCCGTTACCTATTATTTAAGAAATTCTAAGGAATATAACTTCTACCAAATATATGACTACGTTAGACTTAACGACTGGTTATTTTCAAATAGGGGTTAAACCGGAAGATGTGCCTAAGACTGCTTTTATAACCAAGTCTGGCACTTATGCATTCTTGCGTATGCCGTTTGGCCTTTCAGGGGCACCGGCAACATTTCAGCGATGTATGGACATTGTGCTAAGGCCTGTTCTTGGAAAGACCACATTTATCTATTTAGACGATATCATTATTACTAGTGATAATCTGGACCAACATGTACAGGATTTAAGACAGGTGTTTTCATTATTAAATGAGGCCGGTCTAAAAGTTAATGTCGAAAAGTGCAAATTTGCAGCCCCTGAATTAAAATACTTAGGTTACAAAATATCTCAGAAAGGAATCGAGACAGACGAATAAAAAATAATCGCTGTGCAAAAGTATCCGCCGCCAAATACGGCGAAGAAGCTCTCTTCTTTTCTAGGACTTTGTTCATATTATAGGTCCTTTATAAAAGATTTTGCAGCTATTGCTGAACCATTGTTAAAACTAAAAAGGAAAAAGGCAAGATTCTCGTGGACGGCCGAAGCCAATAGTGCTTTCGAAAAATTAAAGCAACCATTAACGCAAGCCCCTGTTTTGAAATTTCCTGAGAACGATGAGAATTTAGAAATTTCAGCGGATGCTTCGGATTATGCGGTGGGAGGGGTACTTTCGCAAAATCAGCAACCCGTGGCATTTTTTTGTAGAACTTTAAATCAAACACAAAGAAATTATTCCGCGACTGAGAGAGAGGCACTTGCAGTTCTGTTAGCAGTGCAAAAGTTCCGAGTCTATTTTGGAAGGGCGCCAATAACAGTGTAGTCTGATCATGCGTTTTGCAATAGGAAAATATCGTAGCAGATGCCCTATCGAGAATAAAAATAGATGAAGAAGTTAATACTGTAAAGGTGGCAATGCTCACAGCATGTACGATACATTCCCGAGAAACTGTAATAACCGAACTGGGTAAGGATCCTGAAAATTTTAGCCACCAAGATATCGTGGCGATAAGAAATAGGGCGGCCCATTACGAGCTAATAGATGGTCTATTATTTTACACAAAAACTACGAATTCCAACAACGAATTTCGACCTGTTATCCCAGCTAGTCTTAGATTAAATATACTGCAGGAGTTACACGACTCCCCATTAGCTTGTCATGCCGCTATTCGAAAAACCATCCAACGCGTACGCGAAGCAGTTCATTTTCCTGAGCTGCAAAAGTTAACAAGGGCGTATGTCCAGTCCTGCCCAACATGTCAAGCAGTTAATTATATTAATTTCCGCCCGGCTGGGTTTCTAAATAGCATTAAATCCGAATTTCCAAATGAAATAATTGGCATCAATTTATTGGGCCCTTTCCCAAAAAGTCAATTAAATAAAAGTCGGTATCTCCTTGTTATGGTTGATCATTTTAGTAAGTGGACCGAAATTGTTCCCTTAAAACAAGCCTCCGCGAAATTAGTTACTGATTCTATTTTAAATAAATATATTTTAAAATACGGGGCGCCCCTAAAAGTTATATCGGATAATGGTTCTCAATTTGTAAGTAATATATTTGAAGACATGTGCCAAAAACTGGGCATACGTCATTTAAAAATGGTCCCGTATCGGCCGCAATCAAATATAGCGGAACGGGTCAATAGAAATATAGTGAAAATTATCCGTAGTTTTGTTAAAAATTTTCATAAAAGCTGGGATAACTATGTCAATGAATTAGCTTTCGCCCTTAGGAACGCAAAACATGATACGACGGGCAAAACTCCTGCTGAGTTATTTTTAGGCAGAAAGATTATAACGCCGTTAGATAAATTATTTTATGTTCAACAAAGAGCCCCAGAATTTAAAATGGGCGATATAGAAAAATTAATTAAAGAAGCAAAAAAGAACACTGAAGTAGCACAGAGAAAACAGAAGCTTTATTACGATATGAAACGACGAGGAGTAACTTATAAAGTAGGAGATGAAGTGTTAAAAATTAAGCATTCACTTTCTTCAGCACCAGAAGATAAAACTGCCAAATTTTATCCACGATTTGAAGGACCATATGTCATAGAAAAAATAACTCAGGCTGTAGTGGTGTTAAAAGCCAGGAATGGTGAAACATGCACCGCAAACGTTGACCAGATAAAACCATTCTATAATCGTAATAAAATGCCAATATTTAAAGATCTTTTGCAGGATCCGGCACGGCAGGCACAAGCTCCAGAGGTGGAACAACGACAATCACAAGGGAAAGCCATTACTAGACAGGAGCAGTTGAAAAGAAAGTTCCCCCCTTGGAAAATTGAAGGTAACAAGAAAAAGAAGCCGTTCCACCGACCAGAAAAGAGGGGGCACGAACACCCCCAGAATGAAGAAGGGAGAAGTACGACGAATGCAAAGAGAGCCAGGAGAAATGACGGCAACTATAACCCGGCTCCAAAACGGAAGATCTACCCATCGGATAGGACGCAGCAAATGTCGACGAATGGATAAAGGAAGACCAGCTGCAGATGCGTGTGTGTGTGTATTTAATTATGGCAAAGCACACGAGGGCTATCTGCCTAAAGGGAGGGATGCCTTTCGTGGAGGACTTTCTAAGGGAAACTGGCTCGTATACACGTTACACATGGGGAAAACCATGAAAACGCCCATGCAACCAGCCCGTTCGCGGAATTCGAACCTCAGACCGAACTACCAGTGTTCAGCGTCTTTACCGCTCGGCCGCTGGTGGGCCTCCAGCTGCAGATGCAAAGAAGCGAGAAAAATTTGTACAGCCAGCAACGAGAGAGAGTTGTCCCGGTTCCGCCAAAACCAGCTGCCATCAAACGGCCGAGACCACAGGCAGAGGCTAAAAAGAAGGTCTTCAAGGGTGACTGCACTGGAAGAGAAAGAAAGCTCATCGAGGAAGGAACCGAAGGGCGAACCCGCACAAGAAGGAAGATAAACCAGACCGTAGTCTTCGCCACTTTCCAAGCCTGGGCAGAAAAAAGGATGTCTGAATATCACAAAGATAAGTAAAACTTTATGTTACTTTGAAACCTTAAGTTAATTTTTCATTCTTACTGCAAGTGGCAGAATTCAAGAAGTTTTACCTCATGTGAGGCTTACCTTTATCGCCAAAAAGGCGAGAAATGAGCTGTTACCTATTTTGATATTGTTTTTCAATTACTCGCGAGTAAAACTAAAATTAATGTATGATAGGAATGTGTAAATACTTGAATATTGTAAAAGCATTGATAATCTTTCAGAAAGGTACCTTAAGAAAATTGTAAAAAATTATTGTATAAAATTTTATTTAAAAGATTCTGGCAAGAAAGAAGTTTTAGTCTGAAAGACTTTTGAAATGTAGTATTTCAATGTAGAAGAATTGGCACTAGCTTGGAAAAGAATAGAAGTTAACAATGTACTACTAATGTATGTTTAAAAATGCATAAAATTAACGGCATGTTAATATGTCCTTATATACAATGTGAACTGTTATTTTAAAAGTTAAGAAATACTGTGATATGTTAAAAGTGAAAGTATTGCAAAAAATTTTAACTTATTCGTCTGACTGTAAAAAGAGCAAATTATTGTGAATATGTGTTAAAGGTTGAATGAATGTAGTTAGGCTCTCTGACGCTACTCTTCAGAGTTAGCCACTTTTCAGAATAGTACTTCAGGGTTTAGAGATGAATATAAGGTGTGTTCTGAGGTCTTGTTATGTTGAATTTTAACACGTTAGTGTGTTGATTGCAGGCGGTAGTGTTGAACACTTGTACATAGACACGCTCGTGTTTGGTGTTTTCCTTTACAACACATGTCAGAGAGCACGGGGAGATAATTAAATAACGTCATGAATGAAATAAGAATGTTAAAAGAGAAATATAAGTATTCATGTTACTTGCCATTTAATTGTGTAACATTTCATTAAACTAGTTTTCCTTCCAGATCTCTGCAAGGAACCAGATTTCAACTAAGAAACTTCTGTTTAGATGCAGTACAGATGAAAAATCTTGTCCATGGAGTTGATAATGTAAAAACCACTTTTTTAATTTCTAGTTTCTAGTGAGAAATGCTTGTAAAAGATTGGCCTCGCGTTAGATTCCAGAGCTAAAAGTTTTCAACAAGGTTGTTTTAGACCTCAGTTTCAAACTAATTAACTCTGGCGAGAAGTATGTAAGGATCCTAAGTTTTACTAACGTTTATTTTATTTTAAATCTTTACTATCACTTCTTATTTTCTACTTTAAGCCAGAATTAAAAGCTTTTACCTTATTTATGCAAATTTGTCTTGCTAACGCCAAGTACTTAAGTTGTGGCTTTTTGCCAAGAAAGAGAGAGGAAGGAGTTATTAGAAGCAGGCCGCTTGCCATAGTAGTTTTACTTGGTTGCTGGTTGCCTTCAAGGCCAGAGGTTTAATCCTCGTGATAATTTTAATCGTATCGTAGTTTTAGCAGCTCTCTGTACTACATACGGCTTTTTGTTAATTTACGGCCAATCTTAAAGTAGGCACTTGTATATTAATCCAAAGTTAGTTTAGTTAGAGTTTTTAGTTAATATTTTTATATTCTTACGTTCAGACCACAAGTGGTTGGTCTCTGTATTCCGAAGTTCCGGAAGGCTCTGTAAAGATAGAAAAATAAAGGGTTTCGTATACCCTTCATGTGTGTATTGTCTACTTCACAATTTATTGAACATAGCTTTAGTAAGCTCCCTGTTCCGAGTCAGGACAGTTAATGTTTCCAAAGCAAGTAAAGAGGAACACCAATCCTGATAGCACTAGCTTTGCCTCTTTTGAAGGCGATGAATTTTGACAAAGTGGGGCACTTACGGGAAAGTCCCCATGCTTCTTTCTGCTGTCTTAAAGTATTTCAACATTCACGGTTCTACCATGGTTTTGAGTATTTATAAAGGTTTGCTGATGTTCGAGGCATAGAAGTGGCAGCTATCCGGATGACAGGTACATTGCTGAACATTTCCTCATTGATTTCTACGAAAGCCAAAAAAAGGTCCCAATTTTCTCTATAAAAATAAAACAAACAGGTCTTCCAATAGCATAATTTGGAACTTTTGGAAAAGAGATAAAGATTGGGAAATATTCGCTTTGATACAGATCGTTTGCGACACTAAACGAACAGATGGCAAGATCGATAACGTGAAAAGTCCCTGTGGGTTGTTGGAAGTTAGTGTCCTTACCATCGTTTAACAAGCATAACGCATGATCATCACTTAATTTCTCAATCTGCCTCCCTCCAGAATTCCCAACCTTTTTTCCCAGAGAGGGATATGACCACTGAAGTTTCCTAACATGAGTTTCAGGCAGCTGTTCTATAAGATCATTCAAATCTCTTAATCGAAGTGATCCTTAGGCGTTAAGTAAACAGAGCAAACTGACAGCAGATTATGAAAATTTAATTGCAGTGTCAGAGCTTGGAGGCCTGTTGTCAAATGAAAGGCATTGATTGGTTGAAAGATGAAGCGACGAAACTACACCTCTACAACTACGCTCACCCATATTATCTTTCCTCGTGAAAGAATACCTCCGAAATCTTTGTTTGTTGCTCTTGTTTCGGTATAGTGTCCTGGACTGCTAAACAAACAGGATGATGGATATCAATCATATGTTTGATGATATCGAGATTTTGTTAGAAACCGTGCCAATTCCAGAAGATTATGGTGGACATTATGTATGATGTTTATTCTTTCTGTGCTGTTGTTTGGTTTGACATGCAAGATGCTTGGGGATTTCCAATCCATCTTTCACTTCCACATTATCTGAGTCTATTGATTCCGAAATTATGTCATCTCATGAGCTATTGCCAAAGCTTCTATTCTTTGCTTTTGGGGGGCAGTAGTTTGTTTTGAAGTATAGTATCTTAATTTGGATTATATGTGTTTTTTTTTTTATTGTTTTTATTATTTTCTGCAGTTTCTTGAATATTTGATGGTAGAACTTTAGATATACTGAGATAGGTCTGAAGTAGTGATAGACCTAGTTGATTTTACAGCAGTAGCGAAACTCTTGATTGTGAATTTTTAACTAATTAAATAAGAATCCAGTAAAGTAAGGTCATTCTATATAAAGCTGTTGATTTATAATAAGGAAAAAATATCAAATTACTGCTGTATTTTAATATAATGGAATGAATTGCACTACGTCAGAAAAAAGAGTGAAAAAATTTCTATTTTTGCATTATTTTCTCTATATGTGTTAAGCACTGTCCTTGCAGTGGTATAGATTAAATCTTATATAGGTTATGGAATTATCATTAAATATTCAGATAAGTGTAATATTAACAACATATGTATGTTTTTTTCATCATTTAATGCTTATTAATTCTTATAAATTTTTCAGTATTATAAAAAGTAGCTATCAATAACAAATAATTGATTAGTAAATAATATCTGCAAATTCTGTATGTAATGGTATTATTTTTATTTGTGTATGTATGTATTCTTTTTTAAATTTCTTTTTACCTCAATAAAGGTGAAAAAAATGTCTTTGATGTGGATATTTTACTCTACTAAATCTATACATTTCCCCCCCCCATCAAAGCATTGAAGTATTTTTATAGCATTCTGAACTTCAATCTAAAAGCATTATTTAAAGGTGCATGTCTTGAATCAGTATTTAAAATCGTAGAGCCTTTAGCTGCCTTTTCTGGAAACACACGCAAAATAACATTTTCAACCAGTTTGCTACAATAATAGATGTTTGATTCCATATGAGCAAACTTCAAATAGCATATTTAAAATAAAAAAGCAAGCTTTATATGGAGACAAACTATTAAATTTTTCAGAAGTGTAAACTGTGAACTGGCTAGATATATTAAAGCGTTAGCATGCACTTAAGTATTTATCATGTAAAAATTTATTTACAATTTTAGAAAATTATCTGTTGATTCAGGAAAGCTTTAGCACCTTAAAAATTACTGAAGCTGTATTCATACCAGTTTGTATGCACAGCTTTAATGGCCTCTAAATATTTTAACATGTAATGTAAATAAAAGTAATATGCAGTACTCCATCAGTACTGAAATGCCATAGCCAAGAAATTAAGAATTATCATACAAATAGAGCACTGAGAGACTTCTAATTTTTATATAACACATGAAATTACCTTGAATTCTAAAAGAAAAAAAGTTAAATAAATATAAAAGTATGATTATAAATCTAGTACAACCTCATAAAAAATGACTCATACAGCTGCGAGAAATCTATTGTCAAAAAATAGATTTTGAAATGCTTAACATTATGCATGTATTTAAAAGTAAAAATTGAAAATTCAATAAAGGAATTAAAAAAGAACGTATTTTTAACTAATATACAAATGTGAAATATAATATATGAAAATGTTTCAGAAACTTTTAGAATTACTTAAATTGTATGAGAAATTTGGCAGTTTTAAAAAAAAATACAAGAAAGAAGCTGAACTGTAGAGAAAAGAAGGGGGGGCAAAAGCCACACATCTCTATATGAATGCAAAAAATCGGAAGTTTGGATACCCTAGAATGTTAAATAATAAAGTTTTAGTGAGCACCGCTAAAGAGCCAAGATGGCACTCCAAACCTGAATTACAACCCTAAAGCATGGCTATGCTAGAACATGGATGACGAACAGCCTGTATCTCTAGTAGCTGTAATATGATTGGCTTATTTTAACGAACTTCTCCAATTCTCGAACGAAGGTTAAGGATTCCTTCGATGGTCGCTGTGATGAATGCCAATTTAACCAAGAGTCCTTACGGTTACTGGAGTCGTGAAATTTAGCGGCCATCCGTTAAGAGAAGATCGTTATTTACGCTCCTTGTCGTGAATAGGTCCCGAACTCTTCATATGAAACGAACAGAAGACCAATTTCCTAAATAACACCCTGACAAAAATTCAGTGTCTTATGTTCTGTTGCAGTGACAGCGGTTTGCTCAAGAGTGCTTATTCGAAGCAAGGAAGTAGACTGCATACCCAAAATTGCATCGATAAGCAAGTCTCCAGAATGGAAACGTTTTATATTTCTGGGCTCACCAGCACAGGAATAAATGTATTTATTTAGTAAGAAAGGAGACATCTTATGCACATCACCCGAAGGGGTAGAGAGACAACTAAGAAATGAGGACAATTTTTTTGGATTACTTGTTGAAAATATGATTTTTTGTAACCCTTTTTCTGCATCACCTCTCCTCCCTAAAATAATTCTAATTTTTACATGAGGTTTAGTTTTTATTTTAAAGGGACATAGCAATTATTTCTACTTTGTTTTCACTGGCCTGTTTTTATTAAGAATGGACTGCTTCAGCCTAATTAATATGCAAAAATGAAACTCGAGGTTACGTCATCTGGGTCGTGCTGACAGCTGATTGGCTGCCGTGAGATGACATTATGTCTACTTCCTGTATAAATATCTCGCATCGCTCTAGCTTAGTCCTTCATTGCTGCGGGCGTTCCTCAAGGATCTAATATAGGGCCTTTATTTTACTTAATTTATACCATGAACTTCCCGATGTTTGATAAAAATACTAACTGCATCACCGCCTGCTACGCTGACGACACTGCTATTGTCTTCTTCACTCAACTCCAGTTATGCAATAACTAGCATCCAGAGCCAGATGAATGAAATCGAACATTGGTGCTGTAAGTGGAAAACTCGTATTAATGGCAACTAAATCCAAACTCTTGCTCATAGGTCGTCACCGAAAGAAAACTGTGGATGTTGACATGACATTATTTAATGAAAAAGTGCCCAAGATCACTCAGGCAACATATCTTGGCATCAAATTCAACTCCACGCTTACCTGGAACCCTCTCGTCACGACAGCCATAGGCAAAGCAACAGGTGTGGCAAGAAAACATTATTATCTCAACCTCCACACTTGATCTCGCCAGGAAACGAAGGATCTATATCTCTATCTTATGCCCAATTCTTACTTATGCATCCCCAGCCTGGTGCGGGGCTTCAAAATTTGACTATATCAAACTTTTCAAAATAACTTTCTTAGAAAAATAATGGGAGCTCCATGGTTCATTAGAAACACTGACCTACATAAAGACCTAAAACTAGACGACATCAAAACTTACATTGGGAAAATAAATAATAACTTTTATACCAAAGCCACCAACACTAACATTGTTAATTATGCAGATAATTTCAGGTACGAATTCCTGGAAGAAGACTTTAATTTCCACCCGTATGCTACTCATCTTTTTACATTCAATATCTAAATAGTTGGCATATTCCTTTCCCCTATTTCACATTTATTTTAATTTCTTACAGCTTCAATTCTCACAGGCATGGGCCTAATTTACTTCTAATTTCCCTTACTCACAGGGTTTACCACTCAAAGATCTTCATGCGAGGTTTGCCCTACCCAGGAGTAATTGATGTGCTGGTAAGAGCGCAATAGATAGCCTAACTGACAAGTATCAAAGCTTAGTCCTTCTTGTTCCTATTTCTACAGCTCCTTGTGTGCTGTTCGAGCTCTTATTCAGAGACGTTCTTATGATGCATGTCGTCCAGTGTTAAGACAACTAAGAAACGAGGACAATTTTTTTTGGATTATTTGTTGCAAACATGATTTATTGTAACTCCTTTTCTGCATCATCTCTCCTACTTGAAATAATTCTAACTTTTACATAAGGTTTAGTTTTTATTTTAAAGGGATATAGCAATTACTTCTACTTGTTTTCACTGCCACCGTTTGTATTAAGAACGGACTGTTTCAGCCTAATTAATATGCAAAAACGAAACTTGAGGGTAAGTCATCTGGAAAGCTGGGTCATGCCGACAACTGATTGGCTGCCGTGAGATGACGTCATGTCTACTTCATGTATAAATATCTCGCATCGCTCTGGCTTAGCCCTTCTTGTTCCTGTTTCCATTGCTCTTTATGTGCTGTTCCAGTTCTCACTTGGAGATGTTCTTGCGATGCATGTCGTCTAGTGTTAAGTGCCGTGGTTCCGGGCTATGTCGGGTTTTCCATGGTTAAGCGGTGACGAATCTAAAATTGTGGTTTCCGGTGAGCAACTGGGCGGCATCCTGTTACAAGGTTAAGGGGCGATGAATCTCAAGTTCT
Organism: Stegodyphus dumicola; assembly: GCF_044657685.1. Classification (NCBI taxonomy): domain Eukaryota; kingdom Metazoa; phylum Arthropoda; class Arachnida; order Araneae; family Eresidae; genus Stegodyphus; species Stegodyphus dumicola. Next base: position 22,882,016 of record NC_140781.1, read on the forward strand.
GGTTTCCGAAAGCAACTGATGTAGGCAGCGTTATTGACACAAATGGTTTTCAGGTCTACTGCCGATATTTTTCCAAGATGTGATTTCCCGTGAGCAACTGCAGTGAGCGGTAGTTACAAATTCAAGTACATTCAAGGTTTAATTTTTCAGGTGCCTTCTTGGTCAAAAGCATAGACCTATTTAATCAAGTGAAGTTCAAATTAATCATGTAGTTTTTGTTCTGTGATATGTTTTTCGCGAGTTATTGAATGCCAGTATTCATAGAACAGGTAATATATTTATTGTATCATTAATAGTGTCATATTCTTTAAAGGAAAAACCTTTGGGGTTTAATGAATAGTTAACTAATTGTAATTACTAACTAAGTGCAATGATTATGTTTACACTCTTAACTTTAAGTTTCTGGTATTGATCAAATTTATTTATTGTATTTTTATTTATATATATACTGTTAATAAATTGGTTAAGTTTAAAACTTTTGTCATCTATGTCTGCACAAGACATAATCTTAGGGTGTTTCTATTGCGATAATTATTTCTGCTAAATGTTTTCTATAACTTTAATACCTTTGCATCATTATTGTTTTCTATAACTTTAATACCTTTGCATCATTATTGGCGTTTACGTCAGTGCGCACCTTCACAGTAATAAGCCTTCAGATGGTTGAGTATTTAGCTGGTCCAGTTCTCACTTGGAGATGTTCTTGCGATGCATGTCGTCCAGTGTTAAGTGCCGTGGTTCCGGGCTATGTTGGGTTTTCCATGGTTAAGCGGTGACGAATCTAAAATTGTGGTTTCCGGTGAGCAACTGCCGTGGGCGGCATCCTGTTACAAGATTAAGGTTTTGTTCTGTGATATGTTTTTCGCGAGTTATTGAATGCCAGTATTCATAGAACAGGTAATATATTTATTGTATCATTAATAGTGTCATATTCTTTAAAGGAAAAACCTTTGGGGTTTAATGAATAGTTAACTAAGTGTAATTACTAACTAAGTGCAATGATTATGTTTACACTCTTAACTTCAAGTTTCTGGTATTGATCAAATTTATTTATTGTATTTTTATTTATATATATATTGTTAATAAATTGGTTAAGTTTAAAACTTTTGTCATCTATGTCTGCACAGGACATAATCTTAGGGTGTTTCTATTGCGATAATTATTTCTGCTAAATGTTTTCTATAACTTTAAACTTTGCTTTTGCATCATTATTGGCGTTTACGTCAGTGCGCACCTTCACAGTAATAAGCCTTCAGATGGTTGAGTATTTAGCTGGTCTTGAATAGAATTGGGATGCGTAATTGTACGAATGGATGTATTTAATGCAATGGTTAGAAAGATAATTTAAAATCTATGTTGAATTATTTGGAGTTACTACACATTAGCAAGATAGTTGCCCCATTTCCAAGACTAAGCATGTAGAAAAATTGAGGCCATTTCTTAAAACAATGTCGAAAATAAATCCATAATTTTCAAAGTACCAGTTTCTATTTTTTTTAAGTGGGAAGCAGATGTAGATTATTATGGTTACAGACTCGAAAATAATTACATACATAGCTTAACCCTCTGGCTGCTCATCCCGCAATTTCCATGGGCAACTCAAATGTAGCAAAATCTGCTCATCCCGCAGGTATGTGTTTTTCTTTCTTTGTTGAGGAGCGCATCCCGTTTTTTTCCCTCTTTTAACCATTGAAATAAATTATATACAGTTTTAAACGTTTAGTTTACGCTTTGGCCAACAGATATCGTTAGTTGTCCAGAACATTGCGGCGTTTGAAAGCACGTGGTATTACCGCTCCACTTTTTTCTTACAGAAATGGCTGCTAGAAAACAGTCAGCGATTATCTTGATTATTTAATTAAATTATTTATTAGATTATTAATTAGATTGACATAATCTGGTGCAAAGACTGTAAGGTTGAACTTTGACTTGAACCCTGTTTTGAAAGCTATCATACTAAACTGCATTTCTAAGATACTTTTTCCTCAGTGCATTTTGTTAAATTTTATATATTTTACTTTTTTATATTATGCAATAAATAGAAATTAACTGTAATTCGACTGAAAGTTATTAAAAAAATTTTTTTTGGATGATAACATCTGAAATTGGTTTTTCTGGCAACTTAGTATCTCATAATAAATAATGATAAAAATCTATATAAAAAAATATTTTCTCGAAAGGAAAAATGCATTTTTCAATTCTCCAATATATATAGATATATATAACAAAAATTACACAATTTTTGAAGCAATTTCGGTCCGCAAATTGAGCAGTCAGAGGGTTAATTTACTGAATTTAATAAACATTGAATACATTGTATTATATACACTGGATCTTATACAATAAAAATATTTTTATTAATTCTATAAATAGTCATATAAAAACAAAAAATATACAGCCCATCCATATACAGCTGTAAATATAAAAAAAATATGGACGGATATTATTTTTAGTAAAAAAAATTAAATATAAAAGAAATATTGAACTGTATATATTAACACTGATGTGTATCAACTCAATAATTACAATTGCTTACTATAAAAAGTTCACAAATTTGTTAATAAAAACACATTGACAGCAACAAGTAACAATTTCAACAACACTACAAGGCATATAAGTTTTATGCATGTTCAGTACTAACAAACACACAGAGGATATAATTTTTTGTTACTTGTAATGTCCAAAGAATTTACAAATAACTTTATTATTTGATTTAACAATACTACTAATATTCATTTTACATTTTGAAATAATTAAACAACTTTAAATCAGCCACTGCAGTAACAATTATCAGAATTAAAATATTACTAAATATGTAACAAAGAATGTAAGTAAAATCTAATGTTATGGTACATTAGATCACCACAAAAAAATCCTAGTTTTTCTCCTGATTATCTGCTCCCCCTTGAAATAAATTCACAATGTAATGCATTATATTGCCAAAATAGGCAACTCAGGACATCGCCAAACTGTATGCATGCACATGCAGCAGATTAGCAAGAATTTCCACCTTCATATTTTACAACCATTTTTCTGATGAATGCTTGTTTTTGCATCGAACAAATTTTTCCCCTGTAACGAGTTGCAATGGGACTGTGGAGTTTTCTGGCTGATGAAAAAGTGCTGCAATATCCCAGAACTATGACCTTTTGTCCAAAAGATGCATGAGAGTTGATCATTTAACTACATGGAATGCACAAATTTGCAGTCCATGAAGTTAAATGATCAACTCTTATGCATTTATGGATCTCTAGATTTGTGTGTGATGCCAAATTTGTGCAATTCTTCAACGTTTTTTAAGTAAAAATGGATTATTGTGCACATGGGAAAAAATCATGCACAATGCTGAATTTGTGCCATTCTCTGAGTTTTTTAATGGAAAATGCTGTGTACATCTGTAGAATAACAGTACAATAAAAATTACATAGGGATTTCTTGAAAAAGGTGTTTCATTGCAGATGCTTTAAAAAAAAAAATATTGATTCATTGCTCTTTTATGGAATTCTTACTGCACTGCCATTAAAAAAAAAACTTGTCTTTCATGAATTAATTTTGTGAGACTTTTGAGACGGGTGCAGATAACCAGAAAGGATCAAACTTTTTTTCTTTCACATTCAAAATAAAATCACACATGAGTGGGTTAAATTGGAATGAATAGCTGCCATTTTCAACCATATCAATAAACTGACATAAACATAACAACACTGACAGAACAGTTTTTATAAATGACATGTAGAAAAGCTCCATAAAAATATGCAGGAGATCCATAGCTGGTTCCAGGAATTTTAGATACCTGTGTCGCTTCACTGAAGGTGAAATGAAATTTCTCTGCTTTATGAATATTTTAAAATATAATGAAAGGATGACGAGTATGTTAGAGGCAATCTTTAGTGAGTAAAATGCACAAAATATGAATATGAAAATAAATGTTTCATGTTTCAGTTTATATCAGCGGTAAAAATTATTTTTGAATCAGTTTCCTGAAGAATTTAAAAATAGCAAGATGCTCTCTATGAGGCTATTTATAAAATGAACCTTTAAAATACACATTTCCAAATTAACACACTGTACAAATGAAACTATTTGCTAAATATATCTTCTTACTACCTGCAATTATCACTTGTTACACAAGTTTCAGATCTAAAAACTTGGGAACAAGTACTATATCATTTGTTTTCATTGTCACTGTCTGGGTATGTAACATAATAAGGAGTATTTCTTAACCTTCCTGACTGACCTGAGTTCAAAAAACCAGGCGGGGCTGGAAGAGATGGAGGTAACATTTTGTGTTGAGCATTTTGAAGCAGAGAAGGGCGACCACCAGGATAAGGAACAGAATACATAGGATAGCAAGTACAATTACTCGATGGAGGCTTCAAACAAGTACACTTCCCTTGAGCTCGAAATGCTAAAGGACCAGCAAGTGGTCCAGCTGTATAGAGAGGATGAGCTCGACGTAGTCTTATGATACAGATAATTATTATGAGAATACATACAAAAGCAACAACACCTGCTACAATGCCAATAATCATTGTATCCACTTTTGTTAGAGCACTACGATTACCACCTGCAGGTACATAAGATAATGGCACTGATGGTCTTTTGGTTACAGGTTGTTCAAATATAATGTAAGGATGGTCCCGAAGACTTGTTGTTTCTTTCAGGGAAGTAGAAAAATACGATGTAGAAGAATCAACACTTACATCTGTTACCTTGGTAAAGGATGAATCCTCACAAATTAAATCACTAAAGGCAAGCTCTTTTAGCTTTTTCCCCTGTAATCTATCAGGTTCAGAGCATATAAAATCATTTAAAGAAATATCTTCCTGATGCTGATCATTAGATGTCTTTGTCTTGTCATGCAGCCAGTTCCACAAAAAGTTCAGATGGCAATCGCAGCTGATAGGATTTAAATTAATACCATATATACTTATATCTACTTGCTTATTGTCAAGAACAGCCAGCATCTCTGATGTCAACCGTTTTATTTTGTTATGGGGAACACTAAATTCAATTTTCGATGATAAAGGAAGAGGCAAAAAAATTTTATCATTGAAGGTATCAATGGAAGTATGGGAGAGCTGTATTCTGATCACGGGACTAAGCATACCTGCAAATGCACTCGATGAAACAGATCGTAAATTTTCTCCACTTACACTCAATGCATCAAGTTTCGGTGAGAAAAAAGATTGCAACTGATCCTTCAGGTATACATCTTTAACTTCAACCCTTAAATTTTCTAGACCTATCAAATTTTGTAAACACTGCTTAATATTGAATTGAGATAAAGAATGATAGCCATACATCTGCAATTTAGAAAGCCTAGGCAACACATTCAGACTTTCACAGTTCAACTCAATAAGTTCTTTTAAATTATTTATTTTTAACTCTCTTATATGCTGAAAATGACTAAAATCACTCTTTGTAATATATTGCACAGGATTGTTTGATATATCTAAACTTTTAAGATATGGTAATTTCATTAGGGCAGGTACCAAATTTGCATTTAAATTAGGAAAAGCATTTTGTGACAGATCTAAGTTAATTAGCATACTTGCTCTATCAAAAACATTTGAATCAATTTTTGACAGTTTATTTCCTTTTAAATCCAAATGCTTTAGGAAAGGACATTCGATTGTAGGCAAATATGAAATACCTACACTTTCAACATACAGTTTCCTCACACTCTTAGGTTCACCAAACAGAACATGTTGAGCTTCAGTTGACAATGGATTAAATGAAATATCAAGTTCTTTTATGTTAACTAAAATATCTGCATTTGAAGGTAAGTTTCTGATTTTATTAAATGAAATATTTAGTCTCTCTAAGAATGGGTATTGCTTCTTTAAAGCTTCATTAGGAAATTCTCTTAAGGCATTATTAGCTAAGTTAATACTTTCCAATTTTAATCCCTTAGAACGAGAAAATACATTGTTTGGCAAAAAAGTTAAATTATTATTACTAATATCTAATTCAAGACGACTCAGACTAATAAAAGTATTCTCTAATACTGAAGAGATCTGATTATTTTGCAGGAAAATTAATTTTATATTTGAAGAATTCTGAAATGCTAATTCACTAACATCTCTTATCTGATTATTTTGAAGATCAATTCTTTTCAAATTTGGCATGTTTGAAAAATATTTTTCACCCACAGACAGTAATTTATTTCCTTCAAGGTTGATTCTCTGTAAGAATATCAGATAGCTAACAGCTTCAAAAGGGAAGAAATTCAGTTCATTGAAGCTTAGATCTAAGTATTTTATTTTTGAATGTAAATAAAAAGACTGAGGATAAAGATTAGAAATTCTATTTTTACTCAGTATTAAAGTATGGATTTTTGTATCAGCAGAAAACTCATTTCCTCTAAAAATAGTAAGTTTATTTCCTCCTAAATTTAGTGTTTCAATATTTGGCACATTAATAAAAGCATGTTCAGATATATTTTCTATTCTATTTAAACTCAAATCTAAATATTTCAGTCTATATAAATTTTCAAATGTATTTCCATGAAGTTCTTGGAGTTGATTGTTTTTAAAATTCATTTCGATAACCGATAAATTCTGAAATGCAGAAGATGTAATACTTTTTAAAAGATTATGCTGCAAATCTAAATGTTCCATATTTTTTAATCCTATAAACAGATCTCGTGAAAACTCTGAGAGCATATTATAACTTATATTTAAGAACTTCAATTTTACCAAGGGTTTCAGAGTTTTAGTTTCAATTTTTGAAATTTTATTCCTTGCAACAGAAAGAATTAGAAGATTTGGAAAATGTAATTGGGGTAACTCAGTTATTTCATTATACCCAATATCTAAATATAAAAGAGAATGTTCTAATCCTTCAGTTTTCCCTCTTGAGAAATTGCTTATTTTGTTTCCATGAAGATTGAGAAGCTCTAAACTCTCAAATTCCATAAATGTTCTATCAGGTATTTCGCTAATTAAATTAAAAGCTAATGATAATTCTTCATTTTTTCTTGCTGGAGCTAAAATTTCTCTTGAAATAGCTGCAATCCTGTTATAATCTAAGCTGAGTTTCCTCAATTTTCTAAACACATTAAATGACTCAGTGGGAAATGCTAAAATTCGATTGTCACTTAGAGTCAAATCTGACAAGCTTTCTAAACCATTAAACATTCCACTTTTAACTTTCCTTACAGTATTAATATCCAAGCGTATCTCTTTTAGATTCTTCATGTCAGTAAAAGTGCTGGCTGTAATTTCAAATATTCGATTTCTACGCAAATCTAAAAATTCAAGAGATGTCAAGTCATTAAATGCTGTTCTGCTTAAAGATCGTATTTTATTTGAATACAAAACTAATCGTTTTAAAGATGAGTTGGAATTAATGCCTAATGGCAGATCTTCAAGTAAATTCTGTGATAAATCCAAATATTCTAACATATTAAGTCCATTTAGCAGTCCCTGATCAAATGTCTTTATCTTATTATTAGAAAGAATAAGGGTCTGCAGATTTGGAAGAGCAGCAAATGCCATGTTTTGTATTGTTATTATGTCATTAGAACTGAGATTCAGAAATTGCAGACTCGTGAGATTAGGAAAGGAATGGACCCCTATGTCCAAAATATAATTTAATTGTAAATGTAGAGACTTCAGTGATTTCAAACCAAGTAATGCCATTCGTGGAACAGTCACTATGTTATTGCTTTCAAGCTTCAATTCCTAAAAAGATAAATAAATAAATAAAAAAAATCAAATTATTCCAAGAAGTACCCAAGCTTTTTTACCATAATATGTGTATGTGCATACATAAAGGTAAATTTTTAAATCTTTAAGTCAGCACACAGAAAAAACTAATTTTTATAAATCACACACAAATAAAAATAAGTATTTTTATATGAGTATATACTTGAACTACAGACAAAAGCCTCCATTCATATAGTATGCTTTTCTGAATTTAAAACTTGAATTTTCTGTATTTTGAAACATGGTACAATTCTGATAATTCATGAATACCTACACTTTCTTGGATACACACAAACAAAACTTTGATTCCTAGAACATTAAGCATTGAAAATTTAACAGCAATTTTTATATATATATATGAAAATAAACTTTTTAACAACAATACACTATAAATATTTTGACAAAGAATAGAGTTGATTTTTTTTTTTTTAATGAGCCAGTGTTTAACTTGCTTTTTAACTTTATGATATTTACTGTCTTAAAAGCCTAGTTTCATCCAAAACTCCTTAATTTTTTTACCTCTTTTAAGATCCCAACTTTTAGGAGCATTCACAGAAGCATGCAAAATGCATAATTCAGTTTAAATTGAAACTATATCTACATAGCTTACCTGCAGGTTAACAAGACCACTAAAGATTCCAGGTTGAAATTCTTTGATTCCATTTCCAGACAGATCAAGTTTTAATAAATGTGTCAATCTGTGAAATTCTCCAGATGAAAAAAGCGAATTCAGCTGATCACCAAGCTTATTATTACGGAGGTTAATTTCTTGCAGAGTATCCTCAATTCCATCAAATGTTCTCTCAGTTATTCTTCGTAACAAATTGTTAGAAAAATCTATACTTTCAAGAGGAATATCACTTGCAGTAAAAAGTTGAGCTTCAAGACTTTGAAGACCAGAGCTACTCTGAGAGAAAGAACGGATATTGTGCCTAAAAGTAGGATGAAAAAATGAATAAATGGAAAAAATTTAATTATAATATTTGAAATCAGTATAATGAAACTTATACCACAGTAAAGAACACATTCAGTGATGTGATTCAACCAGTTTGGATTGATTCGTAAAATATTTTTAGTTGAACTAATTGTTACAAATAAATATTAATCTAGCCAATTTATGACTATAGCTATAATTTTATCAATTATTTGACAGTCCTATAAACACCAGTAACTTGAACAGAAAATGGAGATCTCGGTATAATCATTGGCCTAATAAATATGAGACTAATTGCATGTGCGACATTCAAAAGTGAATTCAGTGTTACAAGTAAAACTAACCCTGTCAATACGGTAGAATTCATTACATAAAGAAATTCATACTGCAGGACATTATAAAGGAAAAAGAAACACACAAAATGCCGTTCTAGAACTAATAATTGAGCATAATTGATGTTTCATTACTTGGCAACACTATCTATATCTGAGCTAAATTTCTTGCTGGATGTTCGGCAGCATTTCAGGTGCTACAGCAAGCTTGGATAAAACAGGTTTGTAGACTGTTAACACTGAGAAAAGACAGTCTATTATGTCATCCTGCAAAAAGAAGTCCAATGGACCTGGGTCCCGTGACTTTGGGGGCCACTCCCCATTATCTCCATAACCAATCATTTTGTGCCTGAAGTCAGCAGCTTTGGTGGTGTGTCATCATGCTGGAACCACATAGAATGCAATCGAGTTAATGGAAAGTCATCTTGGGAATCAGGTTTGCAATATCACAAAATATATTCACCCAATTAAAGTTCAGTTGTAGAACACAGGTTCTATAAGGCAAAATTCTATAAAGCGAGTGTTCCAATTCTCATCCCAATCAATGACAGACCACTGTATCTGATGACCTTCATTGCCATGATGGACTAACAAACTTGTGAAGTTCCAAAAAATCTAAGTTGTGTTGGTTTAAACACACCACTGTGATCAATTTTCTCCTCCTCCATCTACATAATGACCATTTCAGGTGTACATCCAGTGCCTTCATACATAACTAAGTTGTATCAGGCATAGCAATTCTAATATCTCATGGCAGCTATCCTTGCTTTAATGCTGCATTGCACAGGGCAGTCTGAAGTCATGCAAAATTTCCCTTACATGATACATTGAACTCTTTCGTACTGCAATGGAAACTGGCTAGCACTTATGCCAGGATGCTTACTGGCTGTATGTGCATATCTGCAAGTGTCAGCCTACCTGAATAGAGCCAAATTGTGATGATCCTTATTTGTTTAATATAGTGAATGGCATTGATGATAGTAGTTGCAAGAGAATCAGAATGATAGGATAAGTATAATACATACTGTTGTAGTGTCTCTCTTGCTTGGCGACAGCATTTTCCATATAAGAGAACTATCTCGTAGTGGAATAACTAGCCATGTTTAAACTTCAAAATCCTGTCTACACACTGCTTGACAAACTTTTCCTGACTGCCAATTCATGCTTCTTGATGAGGTATGATGTATCATTTCTATTTGCATACAATCATCTATTATCACTGTTTTGGAGGCAAATTTTATTTTAAGATTTTATGCTTTGCAACGTCATTAATAATGTACTTATACCAGTTGATTGTAATAGTTGCCGATCCCTTGGTATAAGTACATTAATAATGTGCTTATACCAAGGGATCGGCGTTTCAGGGCTTCTATTCAAATTACAGGCATATATAGGATGTCATTTCGTATTACCAGGGATTCCTAAATATAAGCTTATCTGTGTAAAATTCCAAGAAAATTTTGCTTAAAAATTCTATCAAAATTGTAAAACTGTGCATAAGTGAAACTTAAAATAAATCCCTTAAAATATTAATGGGTAGGAGGCAGTGCATAAATCTGATACAACAGCAAAGGAATACCACTTTTATGAATTTTGGGAAGAGCATATATTCCAGCACAATTCGCAACAGATGGGATGTTGCGTTAGCTAAATATTTTATATATAAAAGAGCTAGATTTTTCAACTCTATTATATACAGTACAAAGTCCGTAATCCGGACTCGTCGGGACTTCGTCGATTCCGGATTAAGGGTTTTTCCGAATTATAGATCATCCATTTAAATCTGGTGAGATGGCATGCAGAAATTATATAGTTAAAAGTATGAAACTGTAATTTATGAAATAAAGAGCAATTATGATCTAAAGGGTATCAAAATTTACAAAAAAAAAAAAAAAAAAAAAAAAAAAAAGAGCTTAATATTTATTTGTTTACTTTATTAAACATTTCTTTTAATGTAAGTTGTTTAAATTAAAGCTTCATTTTTTGTGCTAAACGCGCATGCGTAAAGCATACCAAAAAAAAGTTTTTGCTTTGAGGTCCAGATTATAGATCATTCTGGATAATGAACGTCTGGATAATTACAGACTCTGGACTGTAATAACATTTACACCATAAAAAATTCAATAGGGTTTGTAATTATCAAAGTTATTTGAAACTTTAAACTTCCCGGTATGGTTCCGCTATGTAGAACACTGTACTTCTACCCTGTTTGACAGTAATAAAGATGATTTAAATAAAGTTCTTTCAATAATGAATTCTATTGATCCTGCAATGCAGTTCACTCTTGAACTTGAGATATGCAATTCTCTTCCATTCGACATTTTAGTCACACGTAACTTGAGTACAACTGTAGACCTTCATCGTTTTGTCTTCCATGACACTTCAAATCATGTCATCTGACTAAACAAAAGTTAGCTTCATTTTATTCATTTGTTTTCCATGCACTTCAAGTCCGCTTCTCCAAACTGGCTCTTGATCAAGAACTAAATTATATAAAAGCAGTAGCTTTTCACTACACATTATTAATCCCCAAGCAGTTAAAAATTTCTCATCCTAACACACCAAAAGGCACACTCTTGTTTCAGGTGATTATGAGAATTCTGTTGTCATTCCTTTCTTTCCATCAATTAGCTATGAAATTGCACGTATTTTACAGAAATTTAACTTTTGGATCATTTATTCTCCTATTAATAAAATTCTGAGGTCTATACTTAAAGACCCCCTTCCGGATATAAATGCTTGGGGTAGTTACAGGATTGCTTGCCAGTGTGGTTTAATTTACATTAGTCAAACTAAGACAGCCTTACAATTTCACGTTACAGAACATGAGGCGTATGTTAGAAAAAAGGAAACAATGAAGTTCTCTATTGCCCAGCATTGTTGGTCCGAAAATCACACTTTTCATTTTTCTGCAGCCAAAATTATTCAAAAAACATGTTTCATTGGTGAATTAGATTTTCTAGACGTGTTTCACATTAAAAAAATCTTTCTGTTCTATTTAACGACCCTAATTCCAATCCATCTTTTCCTTCAGCCTTTAGGAAATTATGTTTTAGTTTTTGTTTCAACAACATATGGCACCAGTAGCTTAACTCCTGTCCAGCCATTCTTATCTTATAACTACATGTTATCTCATTCACTTGTGCTTTGACAGCCGAGGATGATGGTTCGGTAAAACCACTGAAACTAGTCCTGTGAAAATTTGCAAATATATGCTGATTTTTGCTGTTTAACTTCTAAATTAGCTCTAATATGCTGAACTATTAATAACTTACTTTAAACTTAAACTTAAAAACAAACAAATTATGAACTTTCTTTTCTTTATTAAATTTTTCTTTGATGTATACAGAAAAAAATACGCATATTTATATGGAAATAATCATAAACTTTATTTCTTACTACAACTTTCAGCTACAAAACCTCATGGCATTTTGATTTTGATAAAACTTGTAACTTTGGAGTAAAATTACTAGACACTATCACAAATTATAAATATTCCATTCCTTTTTTTTAAGACATATTAATTTTCAACTAGAGAAAAAACATCTCACATAAAAATACACTAGCTTAAGTACCTATTCTACACCCCACTAGCAAGGTAAATTAAATAATGTGTTTAGGGAGTACAATTTAAAAAAGTAAATAAAAAAAAAACAAACACTTAAAGGCTTATTCTCAATGCAAAAGGCATAACCTAACCACAGGAGATGAAGGGGTACATTGACACTTCCGGTTGTCCTCTTCAAACGCACTCTACTACATTTTAATATCCAGGTGGCAAGCATTTACTGTCTCCTACTTGAACATGCCCCATGACCACCTCTTCACTCTTGTCTTTCTTCCCCATTCTTCCTTATCCCTGCAAAGCATATACCTGTAAGCAATGTAAATTAATCCATTTTTCCAATTTTAAATAGCCACTCAGATATTTGATTGCAACGCGAAGTCATAATAGCATAGCGGTAATGCATGCAGTCAAATCTTTTCACTTCACACTCAATATTGCAGGTTCCTTCCTGCCTTGCCTGGAAAATTTAAAATTAATCTTAACTCAAACTACTGCCTCTTCTCCATCTCTGCAATATTTTATACCAATTACATACTTTTACATACTGTATTATATTACAGATTCCCACACCAAGTAATTATTCTTATCTCAAAAATTCATATCTAATGGTATTTATTTTTTTGACAAGCACAGGAAATGGTTAATCAAATCTGAATCTTCAAATCTTTGAATAATATTTATAACATAAAATAAATTATTAAAGAATTCCATTTACAGATTTTCCTGGACCATTATACTTGCATTCCTTTTTTTAATTACAATTAAAATAATGCAAACTATTAAAATCTTAGTTTTTTCCCCATCTTAATAGTAATAGTAACGCTAATTAACTTACGGAAATTGTATTCACAGGTCTTGTAAAACTGTTTCACGAAGACCCCTGCCTTAAACTAGGTTTAAATGAGGTACAAAAAATGAGTGCTGTGGCTTGGCAATGGCATGTTATGACAGCAAAGGGAAGGAGGTATTATGAAATATAAGGCATATTTTAATTTTATAACAGTTATTTTAAGTTTATGCCTCTTTCTTCTCTCTTCAGCTTATAACTCTCTTCCAGTATGAGTTTTTAGAATCATGTTAAATGCAAATGAGAAGAGAATATTATTTAAGTCAAGCTCAACTGACTTTGCCAGAGAGAGTTAGGATACACGAATAGTGAGTGTTTGGCTTTTCGCTATGTCTCTCTCTAAGCTGTTACTATGCTTGGCCGTATAACGTGCCTTTTGATAGTTTGCTGGCTAATTTAATATTACAGGCCAACTAGTTTACAAATGTGTTAGCTTCAGCTAAATCTCTTTAGTTAATCATTAGTTAGTTCTTATTTCTTACATTCTGAGTTCAAGCCCAAATGGAAGCTTTGCTGTGAGCCCTGAGAAAAAGGCCGACTGTTAATCTTACTTTGGAGTCAATAAAGGGAAATTAAGTCTTCTTGAGTTTAGGTTTCTGTTTTTTGCTTAGCAGTTCACTAGGTTCCTCAACACTTAATTTAATAGAATAAAAGGCCCTTCTATGTAATATGCTCACATGCATTTACATATAAGTACACTTACTTCCAAAAGTTAAGCCGGAGAGGAAAATGCTAATTTCCAGAAGCCAATCAGAATTGAAGAGGATGCAGTTCACTGCAGAGGTAGATGAAAGTATGCAAATATGTTAGGTAACAGCCAATCGTGCTTTCATGTCAAGAAATATGCAAAAAAGGCAGTCTTATAAGAAGTCAGCTTTATGATGGGTTACAGAAGTTGATTGTAAGTGTTGAGAGAAGGTGTTTAAAACTTTCGTACAATTTGTTTTCAAGACAAACATGTTTCTATGACTTCCAGAAGACGAATGAAAGATTCTGAGCGCTGGTATGCAGTGGGGCGCATTGAAGCAGGACAGTTGATCACGGATGTTGCTCTTTTCTTCTGCATTCATCATTCTGTAATTTCACGCTCATGAAAACAATTCCAAACCACAGAGACAGTTGTCCGAAGGCCCGTAGCCGGTCGCCCAAGGGTTACAACACCCACGGAAGATCGTTATATTGCTATTGTAGCCAAGCATAATCGCAGAGCGACCTCCACACGTGTGACATCTATGGTTACAGCATCCATTGGTAAGGCGATATCTGCAGCTACTGTACGCCAAAGATTACATATGAGTAGACTGTACGCCCAGGCACCTCGAGTTTGTGTTCCTTTATCCGCCCAATCAAGAGGGGCACTATTATAGTGGTGCTGGGAACATGTCAATTGGAATGTGTCTGACTGGGGCAATGTCATGTTTACTGATGAGTCAAGATTTGCTCTGGAGCCAGATGACAAGCGTATAAGGATATGACATGAACAACAAACACACAATCAGTCCCAAAACATCACGCATTCCAAGGCGGAAGCAATATGGTGTGGGCAGGGATTTCATTAGGATACCGCACCAACCTGCACATCTTTAAACGGTTCTTTGACGCCTGTCCGGTATCGAGATGAACCCATTGTGAGATTGTACGCTGCAGCAGTTGGCCCTACTTTTGTTTTAATGAACGATAATGCATATCCCCAAAGAGCTGTCATCGTCGCTGACTACCTGGAGAGCAAAGGGATTGTGCATATGGCGTGGTCAGCACATTCGCCCGACCTTAATCTCATCGAAAATCTTTGGGATGCTCTCGGCCGTGCAGTACCTTCCCATTTTCCACCTCCAGCCACTCTTATTGAGTTGGAAACTGCTCTACAAGAATGGCGATTGCTTAATTCAGCGGTGGTTGACCACCTAATTGAAAGCATGGTCACAAGGTGTAAACTTTGTATACAGATGAGGGGGGGATCACATACAATATTAATGTCTATTTTTTCCATTTTATGCTCTTTATTTTCACTTTATACATAATTCTGTTTAAGCCTCCAGTTTGTCATTATCTGATAACTTACAAAAATTTAATATTGTTTTCATTTCTGTATATAATTATTGATTTTGTTTTATGCATAACTATATAAGTCCGCAATCCAAGATTATAACCACTGGAAATACAACCACAATCTGAAGGAAGTCCTGAAAAGGCAGACACTGAACAAGAGAATATCCCTACAAGTCTTCAAGAGATACTGAAAGAGTTATCAGACGTGGTCGAGCCATAAAAGTGCCATCCAGATTCAAGGACTTTGAACTTTAACATAGAATTTTAAGTGAACTTTAAAATGGACTTTTAGGTTAAAATTTAGTTTAATTAAATATTTGTTTTGGTAGAAAGCCTGTTATCAAAAGGTGGGAGTATGTTAAGCATAGCATTGTTCATATACATTCAACCAGTGTAGTATTATTTTCCCTTTAGTTTTGATTTGAGTGGCAACAGTTGTAAAAAGTTATATTTTTGTAAAATAAACTTGTTTTTAATTGTGTTTAAAATTTTTACAGAGATTATTTAGGTAGAAATGAGTTTATGAATGGACAAAATGGTGAACATTTACTGTCATATCTAACAGAGTAAATATTTATTTGATGCTTCTTAGAATTTATTTGCCTTTTTAATGAAATTAATTTTTCTATAAAAAGGATTATATTTGCTTCGTATTTCTAACCATTCTAAAAATCAGGTGCCAAAAATTAACTGAGTATTCTCTATTTTAACTTCAGCAGCTTTAAAAGAAATGTGCAAAAAGCATCATATAAAGCAGCCATCTACTTGTGAAACAAAGTTTCTGTATAAGACACACCTTATAAAGCAACTTGAGATACATAATACTCAGTTTTATTCAAGAAAGAAAATAGACGTTTCTCTGGCTAAAAGACTACTTCATAAAGTGATATAGAAAATCCTATCACTTAAAATGATTAGTACAGTCAAAAGTCGTTAATCCGGACTCGTCGGGACATCGGCGATTCCGGATTATCGATTTTTCCAGATTATAGATCATCAGTTTAAATCTCGTAAGATGGCATGCAGAAATTCTAAAATTAAAAATATGAAACCGTAATTTATGAAATAAAGAACAATTATGATCTAAAAGGTATCAAAATTTACAAAAAAAAAAAAAAAAAAAAAAAAGTTTATATTTATTTGTTTACTTTATTAAACATTTCTTTCAATGTAAGTTGTTTAAGTTGCTTCGTTTTATGTAATAATACTTTCTCTTTAATTCTATAAACAGACATAATTTGTTACAAAGTGTTAATTTGTTACACATTTGTTTGTACTTGTTCAGTTACAAAGTTCCGCTGTTCAAGTCCTGTTAATTGCTGTGCCGAGAATACCGACTAACTTGTCAATCGAAATTTTTTCGTTTTCACTAACCTCTCTGTCACATTCTTCATGTCTTTATCCATTTTTTGCAGCAATTCCACTTTTTGTTTGTTGAACATCGAAACATACTTTCGTTTTGTAGATCCTTTGGAAGTTCCAGCATCGGAAATTCTATTTGACATGATTAAAAGTTCAAGTTTACTTTTATAAAATTGCTCTTACAGTCTGCAAAAAATAATAAGCGGGATCCAATTCGAAGATTAAGGAACAACGCAATCATTAACATTAACTGAAATAGATAATTAGATAATTTTAGCTCACACCGTCCATTATACATTAAACACGCACGCGAAAACGTATTCTGCACTTGTGCACACGCATATGCGCAGTAGTCAAGATCTTACGCGCACGCGTAAAACGCTTGTGCGCATGTCCCAACGTGGCGCATGCGCAGAAAGTTTTTTAGCTTTGAGGTCCGGATTATAGATCATTCTGGATTATGGGCGTCCGAATTAACGACTTTTGACTGTAGTAAGGTTTTTCAGGTTTTTAAACCATACCACTAAGTGGATGAAAATATTAGAGCTGTGGTTTTTAAACTGTGATCTATGGACTCCAGGCAGTCTGAGAATTAACAGTAAGGGATTTACAAGAAATTTTGAAAACTTATATTTGCTTTGTTATTTCATTCTGAAGAAAATTATGGTGGTTAATGACTATGGTTCCACAAGTGAGTGAGTATGATATACAAGGAGTCCAGAACTATTATTGGCTTTGAAGAATTTATTAGCTAATGATCAATATGTATGTCAAAACGTTTTTAATGTTTGTTATGATAAATGAAATGTTATTTTAAAAAAACAGGGAATTCTTTTAAAATCTTTAGAAGTATCTTAGGAAAATTTTTTAATATACACATTATATACAAATTAAAGTAAAAACTTTCTTAACACAAGAAATCCCTTTACATTTGTGTAAATCCATATGATTATAATAAATAATGCAGAAAAATAAGAACTCCAATTAAACAAACTTTGATAGTCTTAAATTTTTGATAAATCAAATAAAATGTTTCCCCACACATGAAATGTATTATAAACTAATGTTAAATATGCAGAATTTTTTTAATTTGAAATATTTGATGATTTTTCATTGAATGATACTGGGATATTCCCCGCCCCTCTCTATGAGTTTAATTTCTATTTCTTTTCTGTCAACTATGAATGCAGAATGATTAAGTGCATAGTAAGTAACATGCAAGACGGGGTAAAAAATCATGATTTTTATAATAATAATGATAAAAAAATAAGCATAAAATTGAAATTAGCAGTATTCAAACAGTTAATAACAATAAAGTAATGATGAAATGTGTTTCAGGATATTATAAAAAAAAATGTTTTCTGCTTTGCAGGAAAACTCAACTATTTTGAATCCGTCTATTTCAAGGTGAAAATACCCTACACTCTTACTTGTAAATGTGCACAATAGCATTAGTAATGACAAACTCTTGAAAATTATTGAAGAACATAATAGTATGTGTTATAAAGTATAATTTTAAGTTTTAATATTTTAGAACATTGATATTTTCTTAGATTGTAAAAGAATGAATTGAAAAATTAATCTGGCTTCTAGAGAGAGATTATAATGCTTTTGGAAAATGTGGTAAGACTTGCTGTGATTAATCTCATTTAATAAAGTTTTCTTTTTATATATTACTTTCTATAATCATTCTATAATTATTCACATAATGTATTTTTATTAGAATTAGATAATTATCAAAGAATATAATTTATATGCTTACTTTCACAAACATTTGGTAGCAGTGTGCGGCTGTCCCCTCTGCTGAACTTTCATATAGAACACTGCTGTTATTTAGGCTTAAAAACATCGCTAATTTCTCTCAGAGATAAATTTTATTTATATTATAACTGGTTAATATAAATTAGAAAATATGGCATATAACATGATAAATTTTAATCGCATAGAAAAATTAACTAATGATAATTACATTATATGAGCAAATAGAATTGAAAGCGAATTAAGAATTTTGAAAATATGGAGAAGCGCGATAGAAGCACATGAACCACCAAAACCATATAAAAGAGACAATGTTAATTTCAAAAGTGAAATAAAAACCTGGGAAATATGGAATGATAATAACGCAATGGTAAGAAATATAATGAATCAAACTACGACAGCTCCAAAAGTCTTAAAATATGCGAATGAAAAGAAAGCAAAGAATTTATGGGAGAAAATAAAAAATGAAATGGCAGCAAGAACAGAAGACATTCAAATCAAATATAGAATAGAATTAGCTCAACTGAAAATAAGTCAAAATGATTCTGTAGATGATTACATGAATAGATCTATAATTCTGAAAAGTAAAAGTATTCAAGTGAGGAATGGAATAAGAGATAAAGAATTAATTTACTTCATATCAGAAGGATTTAGGAAGCAATTTGAAAATAAAATCATTAAAAACAATAAAGAAAGGATATAGCTTCAATTAAACAAGCTTTAAAAGAAACTGGGAAAAAATAAACAAAGAAAAAAAAAAATAGAAGCAGCTTCTAAGGCAATAGAAAACTGGATAAAAGCGAAATATGAAAGGTGCTTTAATTGTGGAGAATTATGAAATTTAATAAAAGCATGTTGCAATAATGATCAATAGTAAAGTGATTAATAAACATGGAAACATTCTACATAGCTACAGAAATGGAAATAAATTTGATGGAAATATAATCGAAGAAGCTAAAATTAGTAATGTAAATAATGTACTATGACATCAGAGACTAGGTCACATAAATTATCAAAGGCTGATAGAAATGGGGGGGGGGAACTCAGCAGTCATTAGATTAGAAAACGTAAAAATTTCCCAAAAGAATTGTGAACTTTGTACAACAGGAAAAAATGACACAGTCATCTTATAAAAGTGAGGAATCTAAGCAATCTGAAGATATTTTAGAATTATGGTATATAAATTTAGTTTGACCAACTGAGAAATCAACAGATAGAAGCTGTTAATTTTTAACAGTGGTAGATGATTACAGTAACTTCATATTTGTGATAACTGAGAAGAAAAATGAAATTTCAGAAGATTTAATCAAGCTTATCATCCAAGAAGAAAGACAAACAGGCAAGAAACTAAAATGAATTCATAGTGGTAATGGTAGTGAATTTTTAGCTAAAAGTATAAAATAATTTTTTGAAAAAAATGGGAATTGAGCATGAACTTGCAAAACTTTACACTCTGAAAAGTAATGGAAAAGCTGAACGTTTTAATCATACTATAATTGAAATTGCTAGAACTATGTTAATTGATGCAGAATTATCGATAAAATTTTGGTCTGAAGGTATTAAGTATTAAAAGCAGCAGTACAAATGAGTAACGGGGGTCACAAAAACGGACAAAAAGTTTACACCATATGAACTATATAGAGAATACAAGCCTAAAATTGTATTATGTATTATTTGTTTATTAATTTCTAGCTTTAAGTTTATTTGCTTCTTAATTCAGTTTCGTCAGTAACTGAAGTTACTCATTTGCTTTTGTTTTGGCTAAAGTTTGGTTGTAAGTTTTAAGCTGTAAACTTTAAATTTAAGTTTGGTTGCTTTAATATAAACATACTTCGCTTTGTAGATACAAATTACATATTAGTAAATATATATCGGAAATTCTATTTGACATAATTGAAAGTTCAAGCTTACTTTTATGAAATTGCTCTAACAGTCTGCAAAAAATAATAAGCCGCATCCAATTCGAAGATTAAGGAACAACGCAATCTGCAACATTAACTGAATTAGATAATGTTAGCTTAGCTTATACCGTCTGTTACACATTAAACGCGCATGCCCACAAACATATTCGCAGCCGTAAAGGTCTTACGCGCAATCGTCAACGCGGCGCATGCGCAGAAAGTTTGTAGCTTTGAGGTCCGAATTAACGACTTTTGACTGTATTTCTTGAGTACAGTCAAAAGTCTTTATCCGGACTCGTCAGGACTTTGGCAATTCCGGATTATAGATCATCAGTTTAAATCTGGTAAGATGGTATGCAGAAATTATAAAATTAAAAATATGAAACCGTAATTTATGAAATAAAAAGCAATTATGATCTAAAGGGTATCAAAATTTACAAAAAAAAAAAAAAAAAAAAAAAAAAAAAAAAAAAAAAAAGAGAGAGAGAGAGAAGCTTTAGTCGAAAACTAAACAATTGCAACCAGAAAACTATTTGATGTGTACTAAATTTAAGTTTGGTTGATAAAGTTTTTCTTAAAGTTGTTTGACTTTAACTTTGTTTGGGAACTTAAAGTTTTACTTTGGTTTTTGTATTGTTAGTTTTGACCCTTAAGGTTATTTAACAGTTTAAAGTTTGTTTGCTACACATTCTTTGGTGTGTTCATTCTTTAATTTAATGTTTGGTTAACATGTACCCCACTTTCTGCTAAAGTTCTTTCCCCCCCCTCAAATCAATATTTTCTGACTCTGGTGGTAAGGTGTTGAAGAAATATAATTTTTTTTTATAAATGATTTACTCAAAAGTGTATCCTAAACTTCAGCTACACACCTTATTAACAATATTAATTAAGGTTTTAATCAGCTTGTGTGTTTGCTGGAAACTATTTTTTTAAGTAAAGTTAATTAGTATGTTAGTCAATTTTTATAACTGTGGTTAAATTTGGATAATTCAAAATAGGTCTCTTGGGTTTCATTCTGTGTTAAATCGACTTAAATTTCAAGTACAGTCAAAAGTCGTTAATCCGGACTCGTCGGGACTTCGGCGATTCCGGATTATCGATTTTTCCGGATTATAGATCATCACTTTAAATCTGGTATGATGGCATGCAGAAATTACAAAATTAAAAATATGAAACCATAATTTATGAAATAAAGAACAATTATGATCTAAAGGGTATCAAAATTTACAAAAAGAAAAAGCTTAATATTTATTTGTTTACTTTATTAAACATTTCTTTCAATGTAAGTTGCTTCGTTTCATGTGATAATACTTTCTCTTTAATTCTATTAAACAGACATAATTTCTTGTTTAGTTACAAAGTTCCACTGTTCAAGTCCTATTATTGCTGTGTTGAGAATACCGACTAATTTGTCAATCGAAATGTTTTCGTTTTCAATAACCTCTGGGTCACTTTCTTCACTATCGGAAGCGAATTATAATGACGAGGAACTTGATTTAAATCATATCAAAGACCGAGTACATTGAGATGAAATACTACACTTAGTAAGGAATTATAAGCCAAATAAAATAAAAACATCTGCCCTGAAGATAAGGATAGTGCTGACAGATCAACTTCCAATCCGCGGCGTAAAATTGATAAACAGATTTCGGATTTCGAAACATACTTCGCTTTGTAGATACAAATTACATATTAGTAAATATATATCGGAAATTCTATTTGACATAATTGAAAGTTCAAGCTTACTTTTATGAAATTGCTCTAACAGTCTGCAAAAAATAATAAGCCGCATCCAATTCGAAGATTAAGGAACAACGCAATCTGCAACATTAACTGAATTAGATAATGTTAGCTTAGCTTATACCGTCTGTTACACATTAAACGCGCATGCCCACAAACATATTCGCAGCCGTAAAGGTCTTACGCGCAATCGTAAACGCAGCGCATGCGCAGAAAGTTTGTAGCTTTGAGGTCCGAATTAACGACTTTTGACTGTATTTCTTGAGTACAGTCAAAAGTATTTATCCGGACTCGTCAGGACTTTGGCAATTCCGGATTATAGATCATCAGTTTAAATCTGGTAAGATGGTATGCAGAAATTATAAAATTAAAAATATGAAACCGTAATTTATGAAATAAAAAGCAATTATGATCTAAAGGGTATCAAAATTTACAAAAAAAAAAAAAAAAAAAAGAGAGAGAGAGAAGCTTTAGTCGAAAACTAAACAATTGCAACCAGAAAACTATTTGATGTGTATTCGTGATATTTATAATGACGAGGAATTTGATTTAAATCATATCAAAGACAGAGTACATCAAGATGAAATACTACATTTTGTAAGGAATTATAAGCCGAATAAAATAAAAACATCTGCCCTGAAGATAAAGGTAGTGCTGACAGATCAACTTTCAGTTCATTGCGTGCCGCTTCATTCCCCCCCCCCCCCCGTACAGAGCAGCGTGAAATTGATAAACATATTTCGGAATGATTAGAGAACCAAAGGATATGGCCTTTATCCATTTTTTGCAGCAATTTCACTTTTTGTTTGATGGACATCGAAACATGCTTTCGCTTCGTAGATCCTTTGGTAGCTCCAGAATCGGAAATTCTTTTTGACATAATCGAAAGTTCAAGCTTACTTTTATAAAATTGCTCTAACAGTCTGCAAAAAATAATAAGCCGGATCCAATTAGAAGATTAAGGAACAACGTAAACTGCAACATTAACTGAAATAGATAATTAGATAATTTTAGCTTAGCTTATACCGTTCGTTATATATTAAACGCACATGCGTAAAGGTATGATTCGCATGCGTTGACGCATGCACAGAAAGTTTCTAGCTTTGAGGTCCGGATTATGGATGTCGGGATTAAAGACTTTTGAGTGTATTATCTCAATTTACAAATAGAGATTATGAATTTCACTAATTGAAATTTATATGCTTTTGTACAGAAAATTTGAGCCTTTCTGGTGGAATTATAGGTTTTTCGTCTAGCTTAATTGCTTGGGAAGTTATTCGTAATTAAACATACACTGAAGTGACAAATGTCATGGGATAGCAATATGCAAATATACAGATGGCAGTAGTATCGCATAGAAAATGTATAAATGCGAAGTGCTTTGGCAGGGCTTTCATTTGTGTTCATGTGAAGAGGCTTTGACGTGATTATGGCAGCACGACGAGAATTAACAGACTTTGAAAGCGGAATGGTAGTTGGAGCTAGACGCATGGGTCATTCCATTTCGGATATCATTAGGGAATTCAACATTCCGAGATCCGCAGTGTCAAGAGTATCTAATTTCAGGCATAACATCCCACCATGAACAGCGCAGTGGCCGACCACCTGCACTTAACCGTTAAAGTAGAAGGAACTATAGTGAAACCAGAAATTCTTCCTGTAGATGCTCCGATTGCTCAACAAGAGAAATATAATGAAGCTGTTAAGAAGTTTCAAAATGAAAGCACTAGTGCTATGATGGTATTAACGAATTCCATGATGGAAGAAACTCTGCAAAAAGTTATGAGATTTCAGACTGCTAGAGAAGTGTGGTTGGAATTACATAAGTTATTTGAAGCATCATCAGAAAATCAATTGTATAATATATGCATGCAATTTTTTCAATTCAAGTGGAATGAAAATGATAATATGGCGGCTCATCTTTCCAAATTAAAAAAAACTTATGGAAGGAGTTGAATTCAGGACTTGAAAAGAAAAATGAAAATAAGTTACCTGACATGCTACTCAATTGCAAGATTTTAGATGTCTTACCAGGACAATACCATTTGTTTAAGTCAAGTTGGTTACTCTTGGGTGAAGACAAAAGAACAGTTGATGAGTTAACAGCACAGCTTTGCTCTCATGAAAGAGAATTTAAAAGTCTTGAGAAAGGCAATACAAATGAACAAGTGGCATTAGTAATGTCAAAATCTGAAAAACAAAAGCAATATAAAAAAGATAAATTCAGAAGAAAACCAAGAAAAGAAGATATTTGCAATTATTGCAAAAAGAAAGGACACTGGGTAAAAGATTGTAAACAGTGGATTGCTGATGGAAGACCACCCAAGAATAGGTTAACGAAAACCAATGAAGGAAATACAGGCAGTGTAATACTGATGTCCATTGACGAAGAGGCTAAGACTGATCAAACATCTTTTTGGATTGATAGTGGAGATACAAGACATATCATGAATTGTTTCACATACTTTATTGACTTTTATGAAGTTTGATAGTCCCTGTAGCATCAAGGCTGCTGGAAAAGAAACTTTAGTTGCTCTTGGTAAAGGTACAGTATGTGTCAAAACAACTATTGGTAGTAAAATTCAAAGAATTTACCTTAAAGATGTTTGGTATGTCCCTGAGATAAACAGAAATTTATTTTCTTTACTTGCTGCTCAAGATAGAAATCCAAATAGTAAATTTATTTCAACAGTTACAGAATGCTGGTTAAAGGTTAATGGTCAAGTAGTGCTTTTTGGAACTCGCAAAGTATATGGTACGTTATACAAGGCAGCTATCAAACCTATTATGCCTGATAAAATTATAGAAGTTCATGCTGCTGAAGCAGACAATTCCTTGTTAGAGCTATATCATCAGAGATGGGGACATCAAGATAAACGTCACATTAAGAACATGCTTGAGAAAAAATTAGGAATTAAAATCCCATTTGAAAGAAAATTGTGTGAACCATGCATTTTTGGCAAAGCACACCGTTTACCATTTGGCATAAGAAAGCCAGCCAGCAAGCCTGGTGAATTAATTTCAGCTGATGTCTGTGGACCTTTTGATGAATCTTTCCAGAAGAAAAGATACTTAGTTGTGTTTAAAGATAGCTACACAAAGTTTCGTTATGGGTATTTTATCAAGGAAAAATCTGCTGTTGTAAATATGTTACAATACATGCTTGCACACGCTAAAATTTTAGGACATTCAGTCAAAGAATTTCTCAGCGATAATGGAAGCGAGTTTGACAATGACAAAGTGTGTGCTATTTTTGCATTCCGAAGGTATAACTCAAAGACTAACAGCCCCTTATTCTCCTGAACACAATGGCTCTAGTGAAAGAGACATACGTACAATAATCGAAATGGCAAGAACATTTAAGTACTCAAATTCTGAAGCTCATTTTCCTGCAGCAATATGGGCTGAACTAGTCAACACTGCCATATATGTACTAAACAGAACTGGCAAATCATCAGTAGAAGGCATGAGTCATGAGCTATAGTTTAAAAAGAAATCTCGATTTAAGCATCTTCGTATAGTAGGATCTGTGTGTTATGCCCATATTCCTAAACAAAGAAGAAGGAAAATGGATAATAAGGCTACAAAAGCTTATTTAATTGGTTATGATGGAGACGAAAGATACCGACTATGGATCAAAGAAACCAATAGTGTGATCTGTTCACGTGATATTATATTTAACGAAAAGCTCACAAATTGTGAAGAAAGGGTGCAGTTACCTATTCAAGATCAAGATAGCCTAATTTCTGGCTCTGAACATCAACAAAATTCAGAAAAAGATAAGTCAGAAAAGTTTCTTTGTGAAGAAGATAATTCAGAAAAAGAATATAACAAAGAAATATCTGGAAATATATCAGAAGAACATTTTGAAAGACAAGAATGTGAAGATATTAATTTGCAAAATAATGCACAGTCAAGAACCTAAGAGATAGAGCTGACTTGAGAAAGCCAAAGCGTTTTGAAGATTATATAATGATAAGTGAAGCTTTTATTATTGATTCTGAAGAGCCCGAATCTTATGAAGAAGCGATCAACTGTAAGCAAAGTGTTAATTGGAAAGAAGCTATGGATTCAGAGATGAAATCATTGATAGAGAATGAAACATGGAGTTTAGAAAAATTACCAAAGATGCTAAAGCTATACCATGCAAGTGGGTTTATAAGATCAAAAGGAATCCTGATGGATCTATTGATAAATTCAAGGCTAGACCTTTTTGCCAAAGGATGTACTCAACGTTTTGGAGTTGATTATGATCAAACGTTTAGTCCAGTAACAAAGTTAGGAACTATTCATTCAGTTTTGAGCATCGCAGCCAATGAGAAAATGCATCTTTCTCAGTTTGATGTCGGTTCAGCATTCTTATATGGAAAACTTGAAGAATCTATATACATGCAGCAACCAGAAGGATATAGTGACGGTTCGAAGAAAGTCTGTAAGTTGAAACGCAATTTGTATGGACTTAAACAATCATCACGCTGCTGGAATAAATATTTTGGAGATTTTGTGTCACAGCTGGGCTTCAAGACAAGTGAAGCTGATCCATGCTTATATATAAGAAACAATAACGGCAAGAAGCTAATCGTATGTTTATATGTAGATGATGGTTTAGTAGCATCAACAGATATACAAGAATCTGAAAAATTACTCAGAGAATTGAAGTTGAGATTCAGAATCACAACTAAACCAGCAGTATACTTTCTTGGACTTGAAATTAAACAGCTTGAAGATGGAAGTATTAAAATTAGTCAGCAAGCTTATGCAAGAAAAATTCTTCAAAAATTTGGGATGGAAGATTGCAAGCCAGTGTCAACTCCTATCCTGAAGGAAGGTCTAACTGAAAAGAAAAAGGAAGATAAATCAAACAGAGAAATTCTTCCTTATAGAGAAGCTGTAGGAGCTTTAATGCATCTTATGTTAGGCACAAGACCAGATTTAGCTTACTGTGTTGGCATTCTATCACATTACCTAGAAAATCCTTCGAAAGATGATTGGAAAAAAGTGAAACGTGTATTCAGATACATAGCAGGTTCTCTAACTAAAGGTGTTACATACAAGAATAAATACAAACCAGGAATTCTAGAATACTATAGTGATGCAGATTTTGGAGGCTGTCAAGAAACAGGAAAATCAACGAATGGAGTAGTGATATTATATAGTGGTGGAGCTATATCATGGATTAGCCAAAGGCAATCAGTTGTTGCAACTTCGACGACTGAAGCAGAAGTAATTGCAGCTAGTGAATGTTCTAGAGAAGTAATTTGGTTAAAGCGACTATTTAGTGATGTAACCACGTTACGTGAAACTCCAGTAATTCAAGTAGACAATGCCGCTGCAGTGAAACTGTCACAAAACCCGGCGTTTCATCGACACACAAAACACATTGATATCAAGCACTTTTTCATACGAGAGAAAGTTCTAGAAAAGGAAATCATTGTGCAGCAGGTACCTACAGAGGCGCAAGTTGCTGACATAATGACTAAACCTTTATTTAAACCGAGACCGTTAATTCTTTGTGATAAGATGGGACTTAAGATGTGACTTTTTTTTTTTAAAATTTATTATTATTTTTTTTTACAAGGGGAAGTATTAAAGTATGTTAATAAAAATAATAATAATATAATACATAGTTTAGATAAGTTCTGGCAACAGTGAATGTTGTCGTGATCAGGAGATCGTGCTTCGCGATATTGTCGTTCAAAAAAGCTATAGTTTGTAATTCCAATAAAAAGCATCGTATTTTTGCTCTGCTATTTGTTTTCTCTCTATTTTAGAAATACCTTTTTAGGTTATGTATTTTTTTAAGAAATACTTTTTTATTAACGACCGAGACCAGCGACGTCTGCGTAGAGTTGTCAATGTTCACAGACAAGCACACTGCGTCAAATAACCACAGAAATCAATGTGGGACGTACGAGTGATGTGTCCAATAGGACAGTGCGGCAAAATTGGTCTTCCTTGGGCTATGCCAGCAGAAGACCGACTTGAGTGCCTTTACTGACAGCACGACATCGCCTGCAGCGACTCTCGTGGGATCGTGAGCATATCGGTTAGTCCCTAAATGAATGCAAAACCGTGGCTTGGTCAGATAAGTCACGATTTCAGTTGGTAAGGGCTGATGGTAGGGTTCGTGGCACAGACCCCACGAAGCCATGGACCCAAGTTGTCAACAAGGCACTGTTCAAGCTGGTGGTGTTTCCATAATGGTCTGGGCTGTTTTTACATGGCATGCACTCGGTCCTCTGGTGCAACTGAACCGATCATTGACTGAAAATGGATACCTTTAGCTACTTGGAGATCACTTACAGCCATTCATGGACTTCACGTACTCAAACAACGATGGGATTTTTATGGATGACAATGCGCCATGTCACCGGGCCACAATTGTTCGCAATTGGTTAGAACATTCTGGACAATTCCAGCGAATGATCTGGCCACCTAGATCGCCCGACCTGAATCCCATCGAACATTTATGGGACATCATCGAGAGGTCAGTTCGTGCCCAAAACCCTGCACTGTCAACACTTTCACAATTATGGACGTCTATAGAGGCAGCATGGCTCAATATTCCTGCAGGGGACTTCCAACGACTTGTTGAGTCCATGTCACGTTGAGTTGCTGCACTTCGCCGGGCAAAAGGAGGACCAACAAAATATTAGGAGATATCCCATGACTTTTGTCACTTTAGTGTATATTTTTAGCAGAAATGGTACAGATTTCCTGACTTTGAATTGTTCATTTTGGAGCGCAGTTTTTAAGCTTCCAGAGTTGGTTTTTGACAAGTGATGAATGTTTCATCCCACCCATTTCCAAAGGGTTAGTCCTCCCATGAAAAAGGGTTAGTTGCCTTCGCATGTTTTTGGCGAGAAGATTTAAAAGGTTGAATTGTTCTTGAAAAAAATTAGAAATTTTTATATGGTTTTGTTCCTGATGTGGTTGCAGATTTTTCTCATCTCTTTTGGGGAGTTTTTGGGAATGTTGAAGTTTTTCGATTTAAAACTCTTGTGCACTCGTTAGACACAAATTTCTGGGCCAACTGACCATAGAAGATGTGGATATGTTGCCGCGAATTTGTTGAGTGCTCACCTGCTTCCATCAAAATTTAAACTTCAGCTTTTGGGTTGTTCTTTAACGAAGGAGATTATTTCGATCTCATCAGATACCAGTGATGGAGCTAATTACCGGATCGAATCATCTGTCACCTGTTGAAGAGAGCACTTCGTTAAGTCCAGTGGCCAGTTTTTCACCAAAGCCGTCTCCCACCATAGTAGGCCTAGTTCGGAGGAAAGAAACGCTAAAATTCTGATATTTCACTGCCAGAGCAAAGGCCACGCTACGGATTGCCGGTATAGATGGTCTGCGAGTAACCAGCTGCCGAATTTCAGCTGATCTAAGTATCCAGTTTTCGGAAAGAACCTTACCATAAGTTGTCTACAGACCATGCAGTGTACATGGATAAAGTCAAGAGTGTGCGCAATGCCATTTTTGTGCAATTCTGCAATTTTTTTCAAGTGAAAATAGGTCGACGTGTACATGGATACCATGTATGTGCAATTAAAAATGCGGCAAGCAGTTTGCGATTCTGCACTTTCTCCCAATTTTGCACCTTATCTTCGTCATGATTAAGCACTTTTGTTCCATAAAAGCTCTTATATACCTTTCTTTAAAAGTTTCCAAACTGTCCTGAGAGATGGGACCAATATTTGCAAACAGTACCGACCCCAATTTCTCTGCCATAATTAACTGTTTTATTGATGAATTGAGCAAAATTGTTAATTAAAATTAAATTTATTGTCTAACTTTTAGTACTCCCGGGATATCCATGTCTAATTGCATTGAATTAATATAATTAATAAATCTAGCTTGCCTATTATTTTGGTGTGATAATTATTAATACTTTCTATACACACTTTCTTAACCAGGGTTGTAACTTACTTAGATTAGATTTCAGTTTTCTTTCTTACACAATGCAATAAATTGTAATTTATCTCGGTTATTTTGATTTTGTTGTAAGTGTTCATTTTAAAGTAATTAAAAGGTATTATTCACCACATTCAGGTGCTGTTGATTTATTTCATTAGCCTTTTCGCGACAGCACACCTTTGTTTAAGACGCTCGTGTGGGACGGAAGGGAATCAAAGCCAGTCACCCTACAGGACGGAGGTTTTGCATTGCTAAGCCTAATTTTATAAAACAAATCAGAAAGAAAAAAAGGTTTTGCTTCTAGCATCGTAATTTTTTCTATCATTTTAGATTATTACTTGAGCTCTTATATATGCTAAAATGAGCACTTACCGTAATTTCCGGAAGAAACGCCGAGGCGTTTACGTGTTTAAAACTTAAATTTTCAGCGGGTGCGGCGTTTCTACCCATGCGGCATTTAGGTGCACTAAAAATAAAATATTTCCTATAATGGTCATTGTACATGTTTGGATGGCCTTGTCATTGTGCATAGACTGGTGCTGTTCCCACACAAAAGACCACTCAGTTGCTTTTTGCGAACGTTATTTTGTTTACATTCTTTCCCTTGAACGGACATACATGCCTTATTCACCCTAAACGAGATCTCAGAACAATAACATTCTTCCCCCTTTCAAATCAACATTCTCATCAGTTTGAATAGTCTCTCTCCTCTGCCATTCGATGAATCTTCCAGGACCCATCCTCTCCCCACCCCTGCCTTTTCTGCAATTTTTTTCAAAGGCGGACACGACTCCACCTGCCTCGAAATAACGAACTCTGACGTATTTCCCCTTCAGCATGAATGGATTTTTCTTGGCATTCTGCCAAATACAGATCCCATCAGTTTGGGTACAAGTACTTGTTGGATAGTTTTTAATTAGGGAGCGGAAAATTTTTGAAAATGTCTCTAAATGGCACAGAAGCTATACATTTCTTACCTTTAATTTATTTTTGAGTTATGGTTTCATTTCATGCATTTTTCTTAACTGGTATGTCATATATCAGGACTTAGGTTGAGTTTTTGCATCTATACGGCCCACGATGATGTCACGCGCAATTTAATCTATTGCGGCGTTTACGCTGATGCGGCCTTTCTTCCGGCAATTACGGTAATAACATTTTTTCGGCTAATCATTGGAATATGGTAACAGGTAGTTTGACGACATTTTGGTAAGGCAATAAAGGTTACTAGCTAGGACTTTAGCAGTGTACATGGATAAAGTCAAGAGTGTGCGCAATGCCATTTTTGTGCAATTCTGCAATTTTTTTAAAGTGAAAATAGGTCGACGTGTACATGGATACCATATATGTGCAATTCTTAAAAATGCGGCAAGCAGTTTGCGATTCTGCACTTTCTCCCAATTTTGCACCTTATCTTCGTCATAATTAAGCACTTTTGTTCCATAAAAGTTCTAGCACAAGCGTAATTCGGCTAGCAGATTGTTGGAAAAAAATGTTGAGTAAAAAAAAAAAAACAAAAAAACATGCCTTTACTTGGTGAAAACAAAATGGCATCCCAAAAAAAAAACTAGCAGGTTGCTGTAGCAGGGTTGGTCGCCAAATCTTCGCCAAAAAATCGCCTAGTTACCATAATCCAAAGATTAACCTTTTCTTCTTTATTTTACATAAAATATACTTAAAAAATTGCTTATCTTGTAAAATAATTTTCGGAAGCGCTATTCAAATTATTCCAAAGATTTAATTGATAAAATCCATCAATAAAGTTTTAAATTAAAAAAACAACACAATAAAGACTATTTACAGTAAGAAGTAACAAAATGTAAAATGAAGACTGTGGTAAATCTCGAAGCACGGAGAAGTATCACTTTCTAACTCTAAGAAAAAGTATCACTCTCTAATTCTTTAGAAAATGAATCATCACTCTCATATGCGTTAATAAATGGTTCATTGACCATACAAGGATATTCTTCCTCTGATAAATAGCGCCTTTTCACCATAATAGACTGGAGGTGAGGCTTTCTGAAATAAAAAGAGAAGAACCGAAAATATATCTGAAGGGCAATGCAAAATGTAACAATACTCCACATACTAACCCTAAAAGCCCATATATAGTAAAGGAAAAAATAGAATAAAAAAAGAAATTGGATATAAATCAGAAACGTGAATGTTTTCATTAGCACACAGCGATTTAAAGAGCTCACCTCTGTTTACACTTTCCCTCCCCCCACACCCTCGCAAGAGCTGATGAGTAAAATACCAAAGTCAAGCAGAATATATCAAACTCAAGGTCAGGAACTTAAACTGTGTTCATTTCAAAAGTAATGGACATAAGATGCCATCTAGTGGCCTTCAGAAAAACGTTCCAGCTTAAAATGCGTATACGCATCACCTGTCCTCTGAATACAATCTCTAGCGATGTGTGGATGGGACGTCCGGCTGTAAGAGACGTTCTTAAGGAATGCGTATATGGTACGCCTGTCCTGAAAGGGTTAGAGAGTGAAAATTATACACACCAACAATTGCTTATCTTAAAAAATTTGGATGTAAAGCATATGTTCATATAAGACAAGAAAAACATAGAAAGATGGACCTAAAAGCTCAAAAAGGAGTTAAGATAGGCTATAGCATACAAAAATTTATATTACCAAACTAAATAAAATTTAAAAAGTGAGAGATGTAAAATTTAACGAGCTGAAACACTGATCACCTTTACTAAAAGGAAATTATTTAAAATTCAATAAAAATAGTAGAAGAATTCATTATTTTTTACAAAGAACAAAATAATGACAGTGTAAACAATTCGGTAATAACTGACGGATACCACAGAGAAGATGATACAACAGATGAAGAAGGTGAGAAAATTTTACCATCAAACACAAATGATGAACACGACAAGAACAATTAATTGGAAATGCCAATAATACAGCATCCACAAATAAATGAAGAACCTGGCAATGATAGTCACGAAAAAAGACCAGCAAGAGCGATGAAGCCACCAAAAAAACTCAAAGACTATGTAGTATACAATATAAATGAAGAATTACCAAGACATATATGATGTAGCTGTAGAATCTGCTGAAAGTCAATTCTGGCTACATGCAATGATAGAAGAACTGAGTTCAATGGAGGTTAATGATGTTTGAGAATTAGTTGAAAGACCCATTGATAAGAAAGTTATTAAAAACTGCTCCATATTCTATAAAAAAGGATGAGAAGGGTAATTTAGAAATAATTTATAAAACAAGACTAGAAGAAACCAGACTTAATCAAAGAAAATGAATTGACTATGAAGATGGATTTAGACCAGTAATGAGACTTGTAACCTACAGGACATTGTTATTGATTGCAGTTTACAAAATAAGAATTTTTTTTTATGTAAAAACTGCATATTTAAATGGATACTTGAATAAACCAATTTACATGGAACAACCACCTCAATTTATATCAGATCCCAAAAAAGTATATCTTGTGAACTAAAGTATATATGGATTACCACAATCAGGAAAATGCTGGTATGAAGAATTATGTAAAAGTTCTTAAGAAAAGGACTTTAACCAGATTAAAGTCAGATCTATGAATTTATATTTATAATGATAAGATCAACTACTTGTCACAACAGTACATGTGGATGACTTAATGGTTATTGGAAATTCACATTCTGAAATAAATAACTTCATATCTCAACTATCTAAATCGTTTACATTACAAGATGTCTACTAAAACACACATATTTTTAGGAATACACATCCGGCAAGATTCTGGAAAATTTATACTCAGTCAATAAATATAAATAAAAACTTTAAAATGAATGAATGTAAACCTGTCAAGACTCCACAAATATTGGGTGAAAATCTTGAAGATTTTGCAATCTCAAGAACAACTCAACGCTGGCAAATTTGAAAGAGTTGGAATTCTTGAACTTAGCACAATGGAGCTGTTCTGGGCTAGTGGTAAAGAATTTGACTCGTAGTAAACCGACCCAGGTTCAGGTTCCGCCCACGCGATGTGGCACTTCTCACTGGTGTTAATAGATGGCGACATGAGCAAAAGCAACTACCAAGGCTTCATCAAACATGTGATCGCTACAATGACATAACATCTTCGCCACCTGTGTCGAAGACAAAACATCAAGAAGTGTTAGGTTCATTGATAAACTTAGCAACAGGCACAAGGCTAGACTTAGCTTTTGCCATAAGTGATTTGTTAGATATAATCAAGATTCTGGATAGAAACACTGGAAAGCTGTGAAGAGGATATTTAGATATATGAAAGGAACAGAAAATGCATGTTTAATAAATACTTCAGACAATGGGAAATTAAATGATACATCAGATGCAAGCTGGTGTACCCCTGAAGATGGAAAATTATTCAGAGCTTATTTCATTACATTAAGTAAAACTTTCATAAATTGGAAGCGCAATAAACAAAGAATAATTGCTCTATCTACAATGGAAGCTGAACTTTTGGCAGTCTGTGAATATGCACGTGAAATTAAATGATACATCTTTTTGCTTGAAGACCTGGGACAAGATGATCTAATTGACAAACCAATAGACATTAAAACAGACTGTCAAGTGTTAATAGATGGGATAAGTAGTAGTTCAAGGCACATTAACTGAAAAAATTTTTTTGTAAAAGATAAATATGAAATGAATCAAGATGTTCAGTTTAAGTTCCCTAAATCAAGAAGCGGACATTTTAACAAAATACCTACCTAGGGCAAAACTGAAGATGAATTATTAACCCATAAACTGCTGTGAAAAGTGTACAAGATTCGGTTAATCTTTGGAATATGGTAACTTGGCGATTTTTTTGCGACCAACCCTGCTACAGCAACCTGCTAGTTTTTGTTTAGACGCCATTTTGTTTTCATGAAGTAAAGGCATTTTTTTTTTTTTTACTCAACATTTTTTTCCAACAATCTGCTAGCTGAATTACACTTATGCTAGAACTTTTACGGAACAAAAGTGCTCAATCATGACGAAGATTAGGTGCGAAATTGGGAGAAAGTGCAGAATCGCCCACTGCTTGCCGCGTTTTTAAGAATTGCACATACACGGTGTCATCCATGTATACATCGACCTATTTTCACTTAAAAAAACATCCCAGAATTGCACAAAAATGGTATTGTGCACACTCTTGACTTTATCCATGTACACTGCTAAAGTTCTAGCTAGTAATCTTTATCGCCTTACCAAAATGTTGTCAAACTACCTCTTAAAATATTCCAAAGATTAGCCCAAGATTCATTTCCCAGTGCCACCGTTTTCACACAGGCACACGTAGTTATGCAATGTATAGGGGGGAAGTAAGTGCAAGTTGTACTTTTTAAAAACTGTTTACTTTCACAAAATAAAGAATAAAAGAAAAAAATGAAAGCCCAAAATTTAATTTTTAGAGTAAGAGTATAATAAAAACGATGTTTGTATAATAAAAAAGGGTAAAAGTATATTTACGGGTACCCCCTTGGCGAAAATTGGCAGTACATGGATACCGAGTTGTACAATTCTTTGACTTGTTATTTTGGCTTTGTGAAGGGGTGATTTTTAGAGCTAAAAATTGCCGCCACACAAAGACAGAATAACAACTCAAAGAATTGCACAACTCGGTGAATCTTTACGTTATGGTAACTTGGCGATTTTTGGCGAACAACCCTGCTACAGCAACCTGCCAGTTTTGTTTTGGACGCCATTTTGTTTTCACGAAGTAAAGGCATGGTTTTTTTTTTTTTTTTTACTGAACATTTTTTCCAACAATCTGCTAGTCGAATTACGCTTATACTAGAACTTTTATCGAACAAAAATGCTTAATCATGACAAAGATTAGGTGCGAAATTGGGAGAAAGTGCACAATCGCAAACTGCTTGCCACGTTTTTAAGAATTCCACATACAGGGTATCCATGTACACGTCGACTTATTTTCACTTAAAAAAACATCCCAGAATTGCACAAAAATGGCATTGCGCACACTCTTGACTTTATCTATGTACACATATACCTATTTTCACTTAAAAAGTCAAAGAAAATTGACAAAAATCCATTTCTTCTTACTCCTGTAAAAAGCGCAAAACAAATAAGTGGGCGATATTGCAGTTTAGCAGCGAAATTGTTTCTAAGTGCTTATTAGCTAAAATCACGATCGGAATTTTCCGGAAAATGTCACATAATCTCTCATTTCTCTGAGACAAAATAATCTGTGATTCAAACTGTGTACTTCTCAGATTATTGCTAAAGTCCTAGCTAGTAACCCTTATTGCCTTACCAAAATGTCGCCAAACTACCTGTTACCATATTCTAAAGATTAGCCCGCAACTCAGTACCCATGTGCACATTTACCTATTTTCACTCCCCCCCATAAAACAGAATTGCACAAATTTGGCATTGCACACTCCCTTGACTTTGTCCATGTACACATCGATATATTTTCACTTAAAAAGTCAAAGGAGCACCCAATTCTAGATTAAAAGTATATTTAGGGAACATTCAATTACTCAGGTTACCATAAATGAAACAACAGCTTAATGATAATGCAAGGGGTAGCCTTCAGTCTACTCTAACCTAAAAAAGATTTAAAAAAAGAAAGAAAAATGAGAGTTTCGATTAATTTATTTTTAGACCAGTAAAGTGTAATATCAGGTTTCAGTGTTATAACTTGTAAAATCAGTATACCTAAAAAAAAAAAAAAAAACATATATTCCTCCTGAATTGGTTGGATGCCACGATTTTGTTCTTGATTTTTCTTTTGCAGGATGTTGGCTCATATACTAATCTGCAAAACGGTTAGTTTTAGTAGCAATATGAAGCATGAGCAGTTCATCAAAAAATAATTCAAAAAAGATAAGTGTGTTTGAAACAACCATTATATCTTTCTTTATTCCTATCACCTACTACAAACAGTAAACGAAAACGGAAGACATAGAAAAAATACGTTTTACTCAAACAAGAAACTCGAGCAAATACTGCTAAGTCATTACTTTCACCGTTTCAGAAACAACCCCTTATCCAATTCCTCTCCCTCTTCTCTGAAAATAGTATCCTCCTTCGTATACTCTGTCAACATCATTGTGGTGCTGCATTCCAAAGCTTTGCGAACGATTTCACTGGTAGCAGCGCAAAGCAAATGATAGTATTTCGAAACAGCGCATATATATGCCCAAAGCAGTTAACTGAGCAAGGTGTGTGTATATATAAGCCCATGGCAGTTAAGGGGGTTAAAGTATGGACATAACATTAAAATTATAACTTTAAAACCAAATAAGGATGGGTGTAATTGATAGGATTTGTTTATAAAGTATAATTTTAAGTTTTAATATTTTGGAACATTGATATTTTCTTCAATTGTGAAAGAATGAGTTAAAAAATTTATCTCGCTTCTAGAGATATTATTATGGTTTTGGAGAATGTGGTAAGCCTTGTTGTGATTAATCTTATTTAATACAATTTCCTTTTCATACATTACTATAACGTGTTTTTATTAGAATTAGATAATTCATACAGAATATAATTAATATGCCTACTTTCACTGTAAGGATCTTAAGTTTTACTAACATTTATTTTATTTTAAATCTTTACTATCACTTCTTATTTTCTACTTCCGGCCAGAATTATAAGCGTGAAGGTTTTTATGCAAAGTTTGTCTGGCGAACGCCAAGTATTTAAGTTGTGGCTTTTTGCCAAGCGAGAGAGAGGAAGCAGTGAGTCGAAGCAGGCCGCTTACCTTAGAAGTTATGCAGTTGCTTGTTGCCTTCCAGGCCAGAGGTTTTAATCCTCTTGATAAATTTTAAACGTATTGTAGTCTTCACAGTTCTCTGTACTACATACGCTTCCTGTTAATATAAGGCCAATCTTCCACGTTTATTATTCTAAAGTTAAATTAGAGTTTAGTTTTATTTTTATACTTTTACGTTTTGACCCCAAGTAGCGGGTCGGTGTATTCCGAGGTACGGAAGTCATTGTAAATAGAGAAAAATAAAGGGTTTTGTATACACTTCTTGTGTATCCTGTTTACTTCCCACAGTTTTGAACATAGCTTTAGTAAGCTCTCTGTTCCGAGTCAGGTCCTTGCATGTTCCCGAAGAAGGTAAGAAGGAACATTGAACCTGATATCACCAACAGAATAGAATCCAGAAATTAAAGGGAGTGAAGGAAATTGAAAGGACGTTAAAGTTTGCTTTACTTTAAAAAAGTTTCAGCATAACAGAAGCATAATCATCGAGGTGCATCCTCCTGTGCATATTAAAGTAATATGGAATATGTGTAAAGCTGAAGATTTTGTTGTTTAAGTGTGTGTTTTAAATAAAAGATAATATAGATAAGTAGGTGTTTTAAATACAGTCAAAAGTCGCTTATTTGGACACCCATAATTCGGAAGGATCTATAATCTGGACCTCAAAGCTACAAACTAAACCGGTCTAAAAGTTAATGTCGAAAAGTGCAAATTTGCAGCTCCTGAATTAAAATATTTTTACAAAATATCTCAAAAAGGAATCGAGACAGACGAATCAAAAATAATTGCTGTACAAAAGTATCCGACTCCAAACACGGCAAAGAAGCTCTCTTCTTTTCTAGGACTTAGTTCATATTATAGGTCCTTTATAAAAGATTTTGCAGCTATCGCGGAGCCATTGTTAAAATTAAAAAGGAAAAAGGCAAGATTCTCGTGGACGGCCGAAGCCAATAGTGCTTTCGAAAAATTAAAACAAGCATTAACGCAAGCCCCTGTGTTGAAATTTCCTGAAAAGGATGAGAATTTAGAAATTTCAGCGGATGCTTCGGATTATGCGGTAGGAGCGGTACTTTCGCAAAATCAGCAGCCCGTGGCATTTTTTAGCCGAACTTTAAATCAAACACAAAGAAACTATTCCACGACCGAGAGAGAGGCACTTGCAGTTCTGTTAGCAGTGCAAAAGTTCCGAGTCTATTTTGGAAAGGCGCCGATAACAGTGTACTCTGATCATGTGGCGGTAACTAGATTGTACTCAGGGAAAAATTTATCCCCAAGGTTAATAAGATGGGCACTCAAGCTGCAAGAATATAATCTGGTAATCAAGCATACCCCCGGAAAGGAATATATCGTAGCAGATGCCCTATCAAGAATTAAAATAGATGAACAAGGTAATACCGTAAAGGTGGCAATGCTCACAGCATGTACAATAAATTCCCGAGAAACTGTAATAACCGAACTGGGTAAGGGTCCTGAGTTTGGAAGCATTTATGAGCATTTAAAGGATCCTGAAAATTTTAGCCACCAAGATATTGTGGCGAAAGAAATAGGGCGGCCCATTATGAACTAATAGATGATCTATTATTCTATACAAAAACTACGAATTCCAACAACGAATTTCGACCTGTTATCCCAGCTAGTCTTAGATTAAATATCCTGCAGGAGCTCCATGACAGCGCTTTAGCTTCTCATGCTGGTATTCGAAAAACTATCCAACGCGTACGCGAGGCAGTCTACTTTCCTGAACTGCAAAAGTTAACAAGAGCGTATGTCCAGTCCTGCCCAACATGTCAAGCAGTTAATTATATTAATTTCCGCCCGGCCGGGTTTCTAAATAGTATTAAATCCGAATTTCCAAATGAAATAATTGGCATCGATTTATTGGGCCCTTTCCCAAAAGGTCAGTTAAATAAAAGTCGCTATCTCCTTGTTATGGTTGATCATTTTAGTAAATGGACCGAAATTGTTCCCTTAAAACGAGCCTCCGCGAAATTAGTTACTGATTCTATTTTAAATAAATATATTTTAAAATACGGGGTGCCCCTAAAAGTTATATCGGATAATGGTCCTCAATTTGTAAGTAATATATTTGAAGACATGTGCCAAAAACTGGGCATATGTCATTTAAAAATGGTCCCGTATCGGCCGCAATCAAATATAGCGGAACGGGTCAATAGAAATATAGTGAAAATTATACGTAGTTATGTTAAAAATTTTCATAAAAGCTCGGATAACTATGTCAATGAATTTGCTTTCGCCCTTAGGACCGCAAAACATGATACAACGGGCAAAACTCCTGCTGAGTTATTTTTAGGCAGAAAGATTATAATGCCATTAGATAAATTATTTTATGTGCAACAAAGAGCCCCAGAATTTAAAATGGGTGATACAGAAAAACTAATTAAGGAAGCAAAGAAGAATACGGAAGTAGCACAAAGAAAACAGAAGCTCTATTATGATTTGAAACGACGGGGAGTAACTTTTAAAGTAGGGGATGAAGTTTTAAAAATTAAGCATTCACTTTCTTCAGCACCAGAAGGTAAGACTGCCAAATTTTTTCCACGATTTGAAGGACCATATGTTATAGAAAAAATAACTCACGCTGTAGTAGTGTTAAAAGCCAGAAATGTTGAAACCTGCTCCGCAAACATTGATCAAATCAAACCCTACTTCGATCGTAATAAAATGCAAATATTTTCAGATCTTTTGCAGGATCCGGCACGGCAGACACAAGCTCCAGAGGTGGAAAAACGACAAGTACAAGGGCAAGCCATTAAGAGGCAGGAGCAAGTGAAAAGAAAATTTCCCCGCGGAAAAATTGAAGGTAGCAAGAAAAAGAAGCCGTTCCACCGTCCAGAAAAGAGAGTTCACGAACACCCCCAGAATGAAGAAGGGAGAAGGACGACGTATGTGAAGAGAACCAGGAGAAATGACGGCAACTATAACCCGGCTCTAAAACAGAAGATCTACTCATCCGACAGGACTCTCCGCAGCAAATGCCGCCGAACTGCGGAAGGGCCATCAACGACGGAGGAAAAGTTACAAGGAAGATTTGAACGGCCAGCAACGAGGTCCAAGCAGGAACACGAAAGAAGGTTCCCGGTTCCGCCAAGACCAGATGTCATCAAACGGCCAAGACCACAAGCAGAGGAGAAAAAGAAGGTATTCAAGGGTGACCGAACTGGTGAAAAAAGGAAGCTTCCAGAGGAAGGCACTGAAGGGCGAGCCCGTACAAGAAGGAGGATAAATCAAACTACTATCTGCAATACCTTTAAGGACTGGGCCCAGAAAAGGATGTCCGAATATCACAAAGATAAGTAAAATTTTATGTTACTTTGCAAACTTAAGTTAATCTTTCATTCTTACTGCAAGTGGCAGATTTCAAGAAGTATTACCTCATGCGAGGTCTACCTTTATCGCCAAAAGGGCGAGAAATGAGTTGTTACCGATTTTGGTATTATGTTTTTCAATTACTCGCGCGTAAAACTAAAGTTGATGTATAATACCATTGTGTAAAGACTTAAATATTGTAAAAAGTTATTGTATAAAGTTTATTTAAAACATTCTAGCAAGAAAGAAGTTTTAGTCTGAAAGACTTTTTGAAATGTAGTATTTCAATGTAGAAAGAATTGGCACTTGCTTTGAAAAGAATAGAAGCTAACAATGTACTACTAATGTATGTTTTCAAATGTGTAAAATTAACGGCATGTTGATATGTTCTTATATACAATGAATACTGTTATTTTAAATGTTAAGAAATACCGTGATATGGTAAAAGTGAATGTTAAAATTTTTTTTATTCGTGTGACTGTAAAAAGACTAAAGCATGGCGAATATGTGTTAAAGGTTGAATGATGTAGTTAGGCTCTCTGACGCTACACTTTAGAGTTAGACACTTTCAGAATAGTACCTCAGGGTTTAGAGTTGAAATTAGGGTGTGTTAAGAGGTCTTGTTATGTTGAATTTTAACACGTTAGTGTTTTGATTGTAGGAGGAAGTGTGGAACACGTAGACAGAAACACATTCGTGTTTGGTGTTCTTTTACAACACATGTCAGAGAGCATGGGGAGAGATAATTAAAATAGTCATGAATGAAATAAGAATGTTAAGTGAAATATAATTATACATGTTACTTGCCATTTCATTGTGTAACATTTCATTAAACTAGTTTTCCTTCCAGAGATCTGGAAGGAACCAGATTTGAATGAGCTCCTGTTTGGATGCAGTACAGATGAAAAAAAAATTGTGTATCCTGGGAGCTGCTATTATAAAAACAAATTTCTTTCTTTTAAATTTCTAGTTTCTAGCGAAAAATATTTGTAAAAGATTGGCCTCGCGTTAGATTCTAGAGCTAAAAGTTTTCAACAAGGTCGTTTTAGACCTCAGTTTCAAACTAATTAACTCTGGCGGAAAGTATGTAAGGATCTTAAGTTTCACTAACGTTTATTTTATTTTAAATCTTTACTATCACTTCTTATTTTCTACTTCCGGCCAGAATTATAAGCGTGAAGGTTTTTATGCAAAGTTTGTCTGGTGAACGCGAAGTTGTGGCTTTTTGCCAAGCGAGAGAGAGGAAGCAGTGAGTCGAAGCAGGCCGCTTACCTTAGAAGTTACGCAGTTGCTTGTTGCCTTCCAGGCCAGAGGTTTTAATCCTCTTGATAAATATTAAACGTATTGTAGTGTTCACAGTTCTCTGTACTACATACGCTTCCTGTTAATATAAGGCCAATCTTCCACGTTTATTATTCTACAGTTAAATTAGAGTTTAGTTTTATTTTTATACTTTTACGTTTTGACCCCAAGTAGCGGGTCCGTGTATTCCGAGGTACGGAAGTCATTGTAAATAGAGAAAAATAAAGGGTTTTGTATACCCTTCTTGTGTATCCTGTTTACTTCCCACAGTTTTGAACATAGCTTTAGTAAGCTCTCTGTTCCGAGTCAGGTCCTTGCATGTTCCCGAAGAAGGTAAGAAGGAACATTGAACCTGATATCACCAACAGAATAGAATCCTGAAATTAAAGGGAGTGAAGGAAATTGAAAGGACGTTAAAGTTTGCTTTACTTTAAAAAAGTTTCAGCATAACAGAAGCATAATCATCGAGGTGCATCCTCCTGTGCATATTAAAGTAATATGGAATATGTGTAAAGCTGAAGATTTTGTTGTTTAAGTGTGTGTTTTAAATAAAAGATAATATAGATAAGTAGGTGTTTTAAATACAGTCAAAAGTCGCTTATTTGGACACCCATAATTCGGAAGGATCTATAATCTGGACCTCAAAGCTACAAACTTTCTGCGCATGCGCGTAAGACCTTTACGGCTGCGAATATGCGTGTGCGCATGCGCATAATACATTTACGCATGCGCGTTTAATGTATAACGGACAGTATAAGTTAAGCTAAAATTATCTAATTCAGTTAATGTTGCAGATTGCGTTGTTCCTTAACCCTTTCGTGCCGGGTAGCGCAAACGCGCGCTTATCGCGGAGGCCGGCAGTGATTTACGCGAGTGTCTGTCCAGGGCCGGGGGCTTTTTTGCTATTAAGCCTAAATCCATGAAATTTCCGAAGTATCAACGCATTGTTTAATAATGCTCTATAGAGTATTTAAACGGCTTACGCTTTATAGATATTTTTATATATACTTTAATTACCTTATTTCTTGTTTAAATGCATATTTTACACATTTTATTTTCATTACTCCCCATTTTAGGACTTTTAAATTATACATCTGAAAACTAAATATATTACTTAAAATTCTCTTTTCGTATGAAATATTTGCAGGGTTCATAGCCACATTTTAGTTAAAAAAATAAGCACCTATAAGCACTTTTCAAGCACATTTTAAGGAAAATATAAGCACCTGTCTAATTACATTATACACAACTGCATAACCTTAAAAGAAAAATTAGACTTGTAATTTAAAATATGAGCAATGCAATATTTATTAAGAGAATGAGCATTACCTCAACAATGGAAAACAATTAACTTTTTAAAAAAAAATTTAAATGACAGTTCAATTTACAGAATTAGTTTACAATGAGAGGGAAAAAAACTATGCAGAACTAAACTATACAGTCAAAAGTCTTTAATCCGGACTCGTCGGGACTTCGGCGATTCCGGATTATAGATCATCAGTTTAAATCTGGTAAGATGGCATGCAGAAATTATAAAACTAAAAATATGAAACCGTAATTTATAAAATAATGAGCAATTATGATCTAAAGGGTATCCAAATTTACCAAAAAAGAAGCCTAATATTTATTTGTTTACTTTATTAAACATTTCTTTTAACGCGCGGATGCGTAAAGCATACCTTACTCATAGCCGAAATTAGAAAATTGCAACCAGAAAACTATGTGATTTGTATTCGTGATATTTATAATGACGAGGAATTTGATTTAAATCATATCAAAGACGAAGTACATCGAAATTAAATACTACATTTAGTAAGGAATTATAAGCCGACTAAAATAAAAACATCTGCCCTGAAGATAACGATAGTGTTGACAGATCAACTTCCAGTTCATTGCGCGCCGCGACGTGCCCCCCCCCTCCGCGCAGAGCAGCGTGAAATTGATAAACAGATTTCGGAACGGTTAGATAAACAAAGGATATGCTTTTATTCATTTTTTGTAGCAATTCGTTTTTTGTTTGATGGACATCGAAACATACTTTCGTTTTCTAG
Organism: Stegodyphus dumicola; assembly: GCF_044657685.1. Lineage (NCBI taxonomy): Eukaryota > Metazoa > Arthropoda > Arachnida > Araneae > Eresidae > Stegodyphus > Stegodyphus dumicola. Next base: position 22,926,544 of record NC_140781.1, read on the forward strand.
ATCCTTTGGGAGCTCCAGCATCGGAAATTCTATTTGACATAATCGAAAGTTCAAGCTTACTTTTAGAAAATTGCTCTTACAGTCTGCAAAAAATAATAAGCCGGATCCAATTTGAAGATTAAGGAACAACGCAATTATCAACATTAACTGAAATAGATAATTAGATAATTTTAGCTTATACCGTCCGTCATACATTAAACGCGCACGCGAAAACGTATTCTGCACTTGCGCAGATGCATATGCGCAGTCGTAAATGTCTTGCGCACACGAGTAAAACGCCTATGCGCATGCGTCAATGCGGCGCATGCGCAGAAAGATTTTAGCTTTGAGGTCTGGATTATAGATCATTCCGGATTACGGGTGTCCGAATTAACAACTTTTGACTGTATTACAAAATTTGGCTGATCTTTAGAATATGGTAACTGGTAGTTTGGTGACATTTTGGAGGCGATAAAGGTTACTACCTGGGACTTTGGTAATAATGTGAGCAGTACTCAGTTCCGATTACGCATTATTTTGTGTGAGGGAAATGAGAGATCATAGGATATGTCGTGATATTAATGGACGAATTACAGTTTTTTAATCGGAAAAGGGGGGAAATCGGGAAAAATCGGGAAATTTTGTATTTGGCTTTATTCTGTGTTGTGTGAAACAGTGTTCGTTAATTTTTGGATCCCATGGCCCTAACTTGAAAGTGAATTCGAAATGGGTATTTAGTGGGATTGAAAGTGGTAGTAATAAGTGTTTCTTTAAGGTTGTGCGAGATAGAAGTAAAGATGTTTTATTAAGCTATTTATTTTACCTGGTACCTTGCTGTGAACTATAAGTATGATTTTAAAGATAAAGTGGAAGTAAAGTAATTTGCGTAAACGTGCATGGAAATAATTTAAATATTTGACACTAAGCATTTGTAAACATTTGTAATGTTTGCGGTATGAATTAGTTAGTGACGTTTGTAATATAATAGATAATGTAGAGGTAAAAGTTTTTGGATATTTTATTTATTTTATACGGGGAAATGTTCATATTTGGAAAGGGTATATAATTTTTCGCAAACAGGTAATTTCATATATGTTCTTTTTACCGGGTTTAAAGATTCAGAAAATTGTTATGCATTTTCGAGAAATTTTTCTAATTTATGAGAAAAAAGCAGTGTACATGGATATAGTGAAGAGTGTGCGCAATGCCATTTTTGTGCAATTCTGGGATGTTTTTTTTGAGTAAAAATAAGTCGATGTGTACATGGTTTAGTGATATTTTAATTAAATGATAGTTATTTTGTGAATTTTATGTTTGTAGGAATTTGGTATACGTTTAAGTTGAAGTAAACGTGCATGGAAATAATTTAAATATTTGACACTAAGTATTTGTAATGCTTGCGGTATGAATTCGTTGGTGACGTGTATAATATAATAGATGATTTAGAGGTAAAAGTTTTTGGATATTTTATTTATGATACATGTGGAAATGTTCATATTTGGAAAGGGTATATACTTTTTCGTGATCAGGTAATTTCATATATGTTCTTTTTACCGGGTTTAAAGATTCAGAAAATTGTCATGTATTTTCGTGAAATTTTTCTAATTTATGAGAAAAAAGCAGTGTACATGGATATAGTGAAGAGTGTGCGCAATGCCATTTTTGTGTAATTCTGAAGTAAAAATAATTCAGCGTGTACATGGTTTATGTGTATGTGTTATTTTGAAAAACGCGTAAGGAGTATGGTATTGTGCACTTTTTCCCAATTTTGCAGTGAATATTTGTCATGATTAAGCAGTTTTGTTAGATAAAATTTCTAGCATAAGTGTAATTCGGCTAGTAGATTGTTGGAAGAAGTATTCAGTAGATAAAAAGAAAAGAAACATGTCTTTACTTCGTGAAGACAAAATGGCGGCAGGAAAAAAAAATAGAGGGTTGCTGTAGGAGAGTTGGTCGCCAAATTTTCGCCAAAAAAAAGCCAAGTTACCATAATGTAAAGATCAAACCAAAATTTAATGATGATATTTCAGTTGAAAATATAGAAAATAAATAATAGTAAGCCATATTAATTGTATTTGTTTGGCACCTAATAATAAATACAATTTATTTTTTCACTCATATTAATATTTAAATAATTTAACTTAAATCAAAATTCTGAACATTTTCTAAATTTTCATTGCATAACAGTTTTCCCTTAACATATATCCCAAGCAAAGTAATTTAAGTAAAAAAGAGGCACATTTCTGAAATCAGAAGACGGGAAATTGCTTCATTCAGTCATCCTTTAACAGTAAAAGCTTAACTAACCAGCATACTCGGAAATTCCCGAATTTTCCGGATAGTAACTGGAAAAAGAGGAGTGGGGGAGATTGTAGCCGTTCTTTAGATTTTAATTTAGGCTAAATAAATGATTTTGACATTTCGATATGTGCATCATATAAAAACCAACGGAACTGAGAAATATTCTGCTTAGAAAGCACAGTAAAACTCTTTTAAGTGTTCATAAACAAATCTCAGACTGAACATCAAAATTAATTATCAATGCAAAATACCGCAAACGTTACTGCGCAGTATGTGCGCTTAATTCTTCCATATGTGATATTACGCAATCGGAATCAACACCTGCCAGTATTCGGAGAAAGAAGAACTAAATAAAGGAAAATAAAGAGACTTACTAATCTGGGGTGTTTCTGATTCTAATTTTCAACAGACTGTATTAAATTTACGGAATAGAATCAATCTTCGCTTGGGTTGGGTAGACCGCAAAAACTTTTCGTCCTATTCAATCCAGACTGGACAGTGACAAAAAAAAAAAAAAAAAAAAAACGCTGCTTCAATATTAGAGATTTTGCGGAGAAACTCCCAACCTACGCACTGTATAATGTATTGGCAAAGAAAACGAAATTATTTTGACTATTTGGGTTGATTACTTTCCTTTTATTTAAGGCACTCCGAAAATTATTCCTTAGAAAGCTAATCTGTGTACAAACACACCCATTTTTGGAAGTTTATCTATACTTCAGCAGTTTCTGCAATTATATTATTATAAATATTCATACATATGCTCATAATATAAGCATAACGATCATAATAAACACGAATATGAACTGACCACGTGGAATGAGAATGCAAATTTATTAAAATGTTGATAGAAATTCAAACGTGTGTAGTATTTGGGTGGGAGGAAAAGAATACGGAATGTACCGGAATTTTCTACGTTTTCGCAATTCTTTGGCCAATAGAACGACGTGCACCTTTCGCAATTCTTTGGCCAATAGAGCGACGTGCACCTGTCTGTACTCTCGTGCGCACCATAGGTTACGTTAATTCAGAGGAAGGGGGAGGGAAAGCAATTTTCGGGAGTATGATTCACCATCTGACGTTGCATATAAGGAAGAAAAGTTGTTTATTTAGTTTCGGCTTTGGTACAGGAAAAAAATGCACGTTCATTAAAAACAAAGGATTAAAAAAAAAAGCACTAAAAGCAAAAAATAAGTACTAAAAACAAAAAAATAAGGGCTTTAAAGAAAAAGTAAGCACCTATAAGGGCCTTTATATTTTATTTTCAAATATAAGGACTTATAAGCACTTGTAAGGACCACTACGAACCCTGATTTGAAAACAGGGATCTACACACAGTCCTACATTACATTCCTTGCACTCGTAATAACTCATTTGCCGTTTTGTAGGATTTTTCCGGGAATGTGAACAAATGAAGCATCGTCGTCTCATTTTCTTATCAGTCTCTTCTGAACAAAGTTTTGGAAAATGTCCTTCAGTTAATCTTTCAGAATAAATATCTGAAATATTTTGCATCATTTCATGCTCTGTTAAACATTTTCGACGCTTTGACATTGCAACGGTAAAAACAAAAAGAATTCACGTCTAACAAGATCTAATTATTTTCTAAAAACTGAACTGCAAACCAAAATACCCAACGCTTTAGCGAAAATAAAACTTCTCTACTTACAATAAACAACTACCACGTTCGAATTTAAAGAGACGTCATAAATCACGCCATTCGGAAACATTTATTTCCCCTTTTGTTTATATAATCAAAAACACGTGTATGTGAGTCATGCTTCTCTCATTTCGAGTAGAAGGTCTAATGTACATGTATCTGAAACCATATAGACATACAGTGGCATCTTGTAGCAGAAGTTATAGTTTTTAAAACGTTCCAGGACGACAGTCGGGGCTGAACTGGAAAACGCTGTGGCACGCCAGCGTGTCGGCCGGGAAGTGAGTGTGTTCGTTGCTGGCACGTAGACGTGACAGTCGGCGCGAAGGGGTTAATCTTCGAATTGGATCTGGCTTATTATTCTTTGCAGACTGTTAGAGCAATTTTATAAAAGTAAGCTTGAACTTTCAATTATGTCAAATAGAATTTCCGATATATATTTACTAATATGTAAAGGATCTACAAAGCGAAAGTACGTTTCGAAGTCCATTAAACAGAAAGTGGAGTTGCTGCAAAAAATTGATAAAGGCATATCCTTGTATTATCTAATCATTCCGAAATATGTTTATCAATTTCACGCTGCTCTGCGGGGGGGGGGGGGGAACGACGTGGCGTGCAATGAATTGGAAGTTGATCTGTCAGCACTATCCTTATCTTCAGGGCAGATGTTTTAATTTTATTTGGCTTAGAATTCCTTACTAAATGTAGTATTGCATCTCGATGTACTCCGTCTTTAATATGATTTAAATCAAGTTCCTCGTCATTATAATTCGCTTCCGATAGTGAAGAAAGTGATGAAGAAGTTATAGAAAACGAAAAAATTTCAATTGACAAATTAGTCGGTATTCTCGACTCAGCAATTATAGGACTTGAACAGCGGAACTTTGTAACTAAACAAGAAATTATACTATATTGATGCAGAATTATTAAAAATTTCACGTATTTTAATGATTAAGGAATCATGTAATTTTTTATGTGGTATGGATTTGAAAAGCAAAACAGCGATTTGGCATACTGATGCCACAGGAACGAAGTTTGGGGAATTTATTTGTGTGAATAATTTTTTTGTAATTACTAAAAAATTGCAAACCTACTTTCAGTTCTACACATGGCTCGAGTTATACTGACCTTATGCTTCACAGCTTTGGATTGCTGCCATAAATTCATGGTTATTATATCTCTGAGAAAGATTCTCTTTCTGACCATAAAATGGTTATTTTTAAACTTGCTTTATGTCTTAACACAGCCCACAGTAACACATATACCTTTACTTCTTAAAAAAAATAATTATTTCTAAATCTAGGAAAATTAAAAAAACACACAGGGTTATCATTAACCTACTAATGATAACTAAAGTACAACTAATTTTAGATATAAAAACTATACACAACTGATAAATTTTGACAAAAATATGAAAAGCAAATATTTATCTTTTACAAGATCAGAAGCAAACATTTTTACCTGTAAGGAAGCACTGGAAAATAATCCACATGAAATGTTACTCCATTACAGTTAACTGAAGTTCCATATTTTGAGTTATTGAAGCACATGCAGGGTAAGCTGGTGATATTAAAAACATCTGAACAGGGTCTGCTTTCTATAGTTGTCAAAATATCAGCTGCTGAATAGCAGAGCCACTTGCACATATTTAACAAAAAGATGAGCCAAAAATGCTTTGAAATATTTTTTTTTACTTTGGCCATAATGCTACAAAAAAAAAATCATTACTCACTATGCAAACATGCAATACAGAATACACAAACATATTACATGATAATAAAAAGTTACAATGCAATAAAGAAACAAAACCAACTATATTTAGAACTATGTATCTAGGATTATTACACATTAAATCTCGACTATTCACATGTTTGTTGTCAATCAACATTTGTTACACGAGCAACATAAATATTCTAGCTAAAACTTTCAGATATGTAAAACTTCACATACACTGTCATACGAAAAACTGTTAAAGAATTATAGCTTACACATATTTCGAGTACGTATGAAAGCTTCAGAAAAATGTGATCCTTTTATAAGATTTTAGGGCAGTTTTCGAATATTTTGCCTCTATTGCGTTTTTAAAGTTTTACATGCTACTCCTTTTTAGAATTAAGGTTGATGGTGAACAAAATAAAAGCCGTTTCTGATACATAAAACCAACTACGAATAAAATCACTGGAAAAATTTTGTTTTACATATAAAACCAGTTCGTAAATTACCAATACTGACCTTCATTAATATAAAGATTTCTGAAATTTTTTTACAGGATCTCGTAACAGATGACGAAGTCAAGTAGTTCCTTCAAGTAGCACCAAAACACATTTTGAGTGTTACCGTTTCGATGGTTATTGGGCTAACTTGTATCTCACAGTTTACTTCACATGTTTGAAATATATTACCGATATATAAATGTCTTTTAAATCACCAATACTACAGTCTTGTAGATTTAGTAAATGTCAGCGAGATGCACATAAACACACTATCCAACAATTAATAAAAACATTTCTGGAACGCGGTCACGCAGCTAACAGTAGTCGAACTGGATTGACCAGTGTGTCACCTAGACCTAGAACCATTCCCTTCTTTCAGAATTCATTAGACTGAAAACAGCTGATGTTTAAAGGAATTAAGGAATTGTTCCGTAAGATGGCGCTAGCTTATAAAGCTCATGAGGCTGAACAGTCTTCAGATTTCCCACAAAATAAACAATGTAAAGCAGTTCCTTTCTTTACATTAGAATGAAAATCATTAGTTGTTGGATATGATTCAAAAATTTTGAATTACAACTTTCTCAGCTTTCAACTTCTGTGCGAAGAAACACCTGTAATTGCGATAATATATTTTCACATTTGTTCAATGTAAAGGAAATTTCATCCAAAGGAAACTGAAGAAAATAATATAGCAGAATATTTACCAAAGTCATACTAATATACTCAAGTGACATCATATAAGATTCTAATTTGTCCTTAAAGCTGAACTATGTTACCTTTAGTTTTACTATTCATATCGTTTTTCACAACTAAACTTTTATGCTTATTCTCAGTGCCGATTCGGCCATCCACATGCAAATTCAAACTGGTGCGTTTTTTTTTTTGCTGAAATATAATATTTGGTAATCATTTCGACGAACTTAAATTTGGCAACTTACGTGCTGTGCACCATCTTGTCCCCCGCTAACATCGGCCCTGCTTACGCTCATACTGATTGAAGATTCCCAATTCAGTACTGCTCATATTTATTTAATTATATATATATATATAATTAGCAGATGTATTTAAACAGAAATTGCATGAAGAAATGATACAGAAAAACACAAATTTAAGAATTCCGAGTTAAACATTTTATTAAGATGACAAGCAGAACCTTACGAGAATCGTGGTCAAATGATTGAGCTCTGAAACGAAGATTGTTTCCCTTAGCACGCTCACTGGGTGACTAAAGAATCCGGGGAGGAGGGGTCTAGGTTTTCTCCCATTGTCTACTTCTTCAGATGCTAATTGTCTGAGTTAGGTAAAGCACGCGATGCATGTTTGTATATGCTTTTTTTCCGTGATTTGAACGGGGGTTGAACTATCCGTGTTTGATAATTCTACCTCTAGCCACTGAAATCCTGAGCTTTCTCGGAGTCGTAGTCGGACGCATCAGCTTTATAAGGCTATCATCAAAAAGTTTATACTACCGCTTTTTTGAATTATTATTAGCAGAATATAGGGCAAAGACCTCAGAAGTTTATACTTTATTATCAATATTCCAGGTAACATATATGCTTCCTCAAAGTGTTAAAAATAATATACTTTATTTCTGCTTTATACATGTAGAATGTAGTGTATACTCACAAAAATAAAAGTGTTAACTTTTCTAAATGAAAATTAGTAGCAGCTTTGCAATCTATGTAAGATGTATTCCGCAAATTTACCGAAATATCTACTACTGGTCTTCGCAAAGGCTTTAGTAAAGAAACACTGCACATCAGAGATTGCCAGATAAAGATGTTTTTATTTACAGCTTGTATTCTACCAGGCAAAGAGAGGAAATCCTAATCCGTTAAAAGAATAACAATAAAACTCCATACTACATTTAATTAGAGTTTTAAAATAAGAATAATTTTGAGATAAATGAACCGTTCTTTTATTTTATTTTATTTTTTTTTTTTTTTGAATTTTATAAATAATGACTTTTATAAAGTCATAATATGTACAAAGTATTTCACTCCTGTGATTATGTCAAGGAGCTCTATTCTAACCTAGAGTATGACTGAAACGACGTTGGACCATAGATATAGTAATATATAGTAAGCAAACTATATAGAATAGTAATAGAATAATAGACTCTATCTATGGACGACCGGTCGGCATGCACAGTTGCAGAAAGGTGCTTTTGCGCAGTTGATTGGACATCTAGCTTTTCCAGCTGAAGTCGGTCGTATAGACGCAAACGATAGAGAATTCTTTTCCCGAACTGTTGATGTACTTTCCGTCTTGAATGTAAAAGTCAGTCGGAAATTTTCGTTAAGCTAAAAGTTTATGCCGGAGACTTTTAAGGCATATGTTGAACTCAATGGAGGCGGATGCAGAAGATCCAGAAATATGGGAATCATTTCATCACCGAACGAGGGAATCCGTGGTGAGTAAATCTGATAAGCGATTAGTGAATCAGCTGATAAAAGGATTTTTTAGGAATGTGATGCTTTTAAAGTTAGAATAAAAGAATAAACCTGGGATATTTTAGGTGATGCATAAGAAATAAGAATTTTATAAGAAATTCAACTAAATTTCTTGTTTAAGAAGCGTTTTAGCTTGTACATTCTTTAAAATAATAATATAGCAATGGAACGAATTTAGTATGTGTTATATTTTTCCGTTTTTAGAAGTATGCAGTATGCTGAACATAAGTTGGTAAAGGTATATTTTAGGGTACCCCTTAACGATTGTTGGCGGTAGCTGGATACCGAGTTTGTGTAGTTCTTTGACTTATTATTTTGGCTTGCATAATGGAGATTTTTGCGCCAAAAATCACTGCTACACAAAGCCAAAATATCAAGAAAAAGAATTGCACAAACTCGGTATCCATGTAGACATCCACCTTTTTTTACTTAAAAAAAAAAAAAATCCCCGAATTGCACAAAAATGGCATTGCGCACTCCCTTGACTATCCATGTACATGTCGACCTATTTTCACTTTAAAAAAATCCAAGAATTGCACAAACTTGCATTAGACACTCGCTTCACTTCGTCCATGTACACATCGATATATTTTCACTTAGTCACTTAAGTCAAAGGAGCACGTAATTCTAACTTAAGTCAAAGGAGCACATAATTCTACAGTACAGGCAAACAAAAATTGCATAATCTCAATAAACTACATTTTAAACCAAACAATAAAATAACATAAAAAAGGAAAAGCATGTTATACATTTAAGCACTGCAAAAAGCAAATATCCACTTATCCTAATTACAGGGGTGTAGCTAGAGGGGGGCATCTGTCTCCGGGCACAGAATCCAAGTGGTGCCAAACTGATGTTACGACATTTTAGAATTAAATGTTTTCCATCCTTGGCAAGCAGTAGGGGGCGCGAAATCTTCAGTTGTCCCTGGGCGCTAAAAACCATAGCTATGACTCTGCCTAATTAGAAGTTCCTTCGCCTTTAGTCTGTGGCACACAAAATTCCTTAACAGCATCCAAAAACCTCCTAAAATTATCTGAACTCGAATCCGTATATCGGCGTCGCCGCATCTGAACTTTTATTTCTACAAACCCATTCAAATCCGTCTAAACGGTTTTTACGTTTGACTAGACGCATATCCTTCCTACAAACAGGACACTTATAATGGCTATTAAGTAAACCTTCATTTACACACCAGTCAATTAACGCTCTTTTCCCCTTTCATTCCAAATCGTACAGAAACTTCAAATTAATCTTACTACATTCAGCCATTTTACCGTCTAAACAATAAAACCGAAACACACCACAAAAGCGCTTACAAAACATCCCATGATTCAAAATTTCCCAGAATCATGTACCCGATTATGTCACAATAGGGTTTCTATAACATTCAACTATTTAGGCTACCATAAATGAAACAATAATTTGGCGATAAATGAAACAACAGCTTCGTTATAATACAAGGGGTTCCTTAAAGTCTACTCTAACCCATAAGTTTATTGTATAATTTACAAGATTTCAAGTACATGGATGCATTCATATGTTTAACCGTATTTTTGGTGATTTGTGTGCATGTGAAAAAGAGCAAGATCTTAAGAACGCGGATGGAGGTTAAAATTTTTGCGATTTTCGCCTTTTGTATTTAGGTGTAACAGTAATGATTGACTTGGGCTTAGTTTTGAAATTCCATATTGTTTTATTTAATAATTTAATGCCAGTCAAATTTTGAACGTAACCAACTGATCACATCAACATTTAAAATTAAATATGTTGTATCCCCTATTTTGTTGATGAACTACCTGGATATGCTGAAAAATGTTATCTTATCCCAAGAGTAAATTGTGTAAAGTTGAGAAGTCAAATTATTATCAGCAAGTTCCAGTTTTTTTTTAAAAAATTTATTTGCTGTCTTTTCAGTTTTAGTAATAAAGAGAATTTAGTTAAAAAAAAAAAAAAAGTCGTAATTGATTCTTGCTTTTAAGACCATTAAATTCTTAATATAATGAATCAAATTTTGAGTTTTTTAAGTGCTTGCAATAAAAATTTTTTTTCCCTGTAAAAGTTTTTATTTTATGGAAATTAAATGAAATGAATAAGGGCTCAAATTCAGCTAGAGCACTGAGTCATTACTTAGTTTATAGATTGTTCCTCTTTCTCAATAGCCTTCCCTTCAAAGGCTTTCAGCATTTCTAGAACGTAAGCTCTGAAATGGATACGTTATTAAAATTAACTTTTTTTCCAAAATTCAGTTAAACAATTTAAAATTGCACAATTCAATGAAATGTAAGTTAAGTATTTTTGAACTATTTATCTGAGAATAGGTTTTTCTTATCTTCATGATAAAGTAAAAAAACTGTGACAAAATAATACTGAATTTTTTTTTTTTTATACTATTGCCAACATTTATTCAACTTTGTTCCATTTGTGTGATCAAATGTAATTATAGAACCTTCTACATTGTCTATCAAAAGCATGTTTGCAGTTAAAGGAATTAAATCTATTATATATAAGTAAAATACAGCCTTATAATACAGTGTGTAAAAGTATATTTTAGGGTACCCCTTGGCGAATTTTGACGGTACATGGATACTGAGTTTCTGCAATTCTTTGACTTGTTATTTTGAGTTTGTGTACCAGCGATTTTTGTCTCAAAAATCACAGCTACACAAAGCCAAAATAACAAGACCACGGAGTATAATGAAGAAGGTGAAACTGCCTAGTAGAAAAACGGGTCCTAAAATGTCGCATTCACTAGATGGTGCTGCTGTTCCATCTTAGCAGTTCCAAATGTAAACATTTATTGAGTAGCCAGGCGGCTAAGCTTACTAGCGGATGAAAAAATGCTTATGTTTTTAATGTGATAGATTGCGTTATTATCAACATTATAATATTTTGCTCACTAATGATTGTGTTTTATTCCTCAAATTATAAAATTAATTTACAGCTTTCATGCCGTAAGGCTTGTAGTACTTTTTATGAATGATTAATATGAATATATTTTTCAGTCTCTTGGTTTAATCCTAGTATTCGGTGCACACGGGATTTGGCGACTTTATGATGAGCAGTAAAAACGGGACATATACGATGAGTAGTAAACGGGTCATTCAAAAGAATATATATAGTTATACATAGTATAATACTATGTATATAGTGTATATACTATGTATATACACACATAGTATATAGTCTATATACATAGACATTCTTTGGATCATTTTTGGTGTTGGCGATAATTTTCAAAATTGCGCCAAGGCTGCACCGTATACTAGGATTTTACCAGTCTCTTTCCCTTAGAAAAATAATCATATTACTAGTAATAATACTTGCTGTATACATTCAAAAGTCTTTAAGCCGGACTCGCCGGGACTTCGTTGATTCCAGATTATGGACCATCATTTTAAATCTGGTAAGATGGCATGCAGAAATTATAAAATTAAAAATATGAAACCGTAATTTATGAAATATAGAGCAATTATGATCTAAAGTGTATCATAATTTACAAAAAAAAGAAAAAAAAAAAAAAGCTTAATATTTATTTGTTTACTTTATTAAACATTTCCTTCAATGCGTGCATGTGTAAAGCATACATTACGCATAGTCGAAATTAGAAAATTGCAACCCGAAAATTATTTAATGTGTATTCGTGATATTTATAATGACGAGGAAATAGATTTAAATCATGCCGGAGTACATCGAGATGAAACACTACATTTAGTAAGGAATTATGAGCCAAATAAAATAAAAACATCTGCCCTAAAGATGAGGATAGTGCTGACAGATCAACTTCCCCCCCCCCCCCCTGCGGAGCAGCGTGAAATTGATAAATAGATTTCGGAATGGTTAGAGAATCAAATCACCTCTCTGTCATTTCCTTCATGCCTTTATCCATTTTTTGCAGCAATTCCACTTTTTGTTTAATGGACATCAAAACATGCTTTTGCTTTACAGATCCTTTGGCAGCTCCAGAATCGGAAATTCTTTTTGGCATAATCGAAAGTTTAAGCTTACTTTTATAAAATTGCTCTAACAGTCTGCAAAAAATAATAAGCCGGATCCAATTAGAAGATTGAGGAACAACGCAATCTGCAACATTAACTGAAATAGATAATTAGATAATTTTAGGGCTGATCTTTAGAATATGGTAACTGGTAGTTTGGCGACGTTTTGGAGGCGATAAAGGTTACTACCTGGGACTTTGGTAATAATGTGAGCAGTACTCAGTTCCGATTACGCATTATTTTGTGTGAGGGAAATGAGAGATCATGGGATATGTCATGTGATATTAATGGACGAATTACGGTTCTTTAATCGGAAAAGGGGGGGGAAATCGGGAAAAAATCTGGAAATTTTGTATTTGGCTTTATTCTGTGTTGTGTGAAACAGTGTTTGTTAATTTTTGGATCCCATGGCCCTAACTAAAGTGAATTTGAAATGGGTATTTAGTGGTATTGAAAGAAGTAGTAATAAGTGTTAAGGTTGTGCGAGATAGAAGTAAAGATGTTTTATTAAATTATTTATTTTACCTGGTACCTTGCTGTGAACTATAAGTATGATTTTAAAGATCCTGAAACAGAAATAAGAAAAGTTTATCGGACACGTAATCAAGATTCTGAAGAAGATTAGGTAAGTTATTATTTTTAATTATTTGAGGATATTATTTTTATGCATTGTTCTAAATGTAAGGTAGAAGTAAAGTAATTTGATATTATTGGGAAAATTGTTATTAGCAATGATTTAGTTTAAAGTAATTAGGATTGTAAGCTAATTTTTATTAATTTAATGTATGTGCTTATTGATATTTTAAGTAGTGTTTTTGAATTTAATTATATTTTAATTAAATGATAGTTATTTTGTGAATTTTATGTTTGTAGGAATTTGGTATATGTTTTAGTTGAAGTAAACGTGCATGGAAATAATTTAAATATTTGACACTAAGTATTTGTAATGCTTGCGGTATGAATTCGTTGGTGACGTTTATAATATAATAGATAATTTAGAGATAAAAGTTTTTGGATATTTTATTTATTTTATACGTGGAAATGTTCATATTTGGAAAGGGTATATACTTTTTCGTTATTAGGTAATTTCATATATGTTCTTTTTAACGGGTTTAAAGATTCAGAAAATTGTCATGCATTTTCGTGAAATTTTTCTAATTTATGAGAAAAAAGCAGTGTACATGGATATAGTGAAGAGTGTGCGCAATGCCATTTTTGTGTAATTCTGGGATGTTTTTTTAAGTAAAAATAAGTCGACGTGTACATGGTTTATGTGTATGTGTTATTTTGAAAAACGCGTAAGGAGTATGGTATTGTGCACTTTTTCCCAATTTTGCAGTGAATATTTGTCATGATTAAGCAGTTTTGTTAGATAAAATTTCTAGCATAAGTGTAATTTGGCTAGTAGATTTTTGGAAGAAGTGTTCAGTAGATAAAAAGAAAAGAAACATGTCTTTACTTCGTGAAGACAAAATGGCGGCGGGAAAAAAAAATAGAGGGTTGCTGTAGGAGAGTTGGTCGCCAAATTTTCGCCAAAAAATCGCCAAGTTACCATAATGTAAAGATCAACCAATTTTAGCTTAGCTTATAGTATCCGTCATACATTAAACGCGCATGCGTAAACATATTATGCATGTGTGTAAATACATATGCGCATGTGCAGAAAGTTTGTAGCTTTGAGGTCCGGATTATAGATCATTTCGGATTATGGACGTCCGGATTAAAGCATTTTGACTGTATACGTTAAATTTAATTAGAATAGTTTCTTTCCGTCTCTCATTTTGTAAAATGCTTAGATATGCAGCTTGATATAAACTATGGTGAAATTTTAATGAAGCTTATAGAATTTTTTGCTTCAGTCAGTAAATTTTCTTTACTATCATAATAAGTTATTCTTTTTTATGAATCAGATGTCAGTTTTGATTTTGATATTTTTATCGTTTTCTGTTAAAAATTTCTACGTCTTTGTTATTTGAGAAGTATGTTTCAAATTGATTTCAAAAGATTCTAAAATAGAATTCGGATTTGAATTCAGTTAAGTATTCTGAACACTTGGTTATCCCGAACTGTCATTTCTGAATGAAGTCATTTGGATATTTAGGTATTCTGATAGCTTTAAATGGAGCCTGTTTAGGAGTGAAAGATTTGTATTTGTTACATAAATGATACGGGAGGACAAAATTCTTTGTGTCATTATACATACACTTCCAAAAAGATTTTATACATTTTCTGAACTCCAAGATGGGATATATGAGAAATTTCTCTTTTTCACAGGATTTCAGTGCTAGTGGGACAACAACTAATTCAGCATTATTTCATTTATTCAAAACAATCATAAGAAGATTATTGAATCATTTATGAAGAAATTATGTACGGCTAATCTTTAGAATATGGTAACAGGTAGTTTGGCGACATTTTGGTAAGGCGATAAAGGTTACTAGCTAGGACTTTACCAGTGTACATGGATAAAGTCAAGAGTGTGCGCAATGCCATTTTTGTGCAATTCTGAGATATTTTTTTTTATGTGAAAATAGGTCGACGTGTACATTGATACGGTGTTGTATGTGCAGTTCTTAAAAACGCAGCAAGCAATGGGCGATTCTGCACTTTCTCCCAATTTCGCACCTAATCTTCGTCATGATTAAGTCATTTGGATAAAGTCATTTGGATATTTAGGTATTCTGATACCTTTAAATGGAGCCTGTTTAGGAGTGAAAGATTTGTATTTGTTACATAAATGATACGGGAGGACAAAATTCTTTGTGTCATTATACATACACTTCCAAAAAGATTTTATACATTTTCTGAACTCCAAGATGGGATATATGAGAAATTTCTCATTTTCACAGGATTTCAGTGCTAGTGGGACAACAACTAATTCAGCATTATTTCATTTATTCAAAACAAATATAAGAAGCTTATGGCTACTTTTATTCCATAAAAGTTCTAGCATAAGCATAATTCGGCTAGCAGATTGTTAGAAAAAAATGTTGAGTAAAAAAAAAAAAAAAAAAAAATATTCCTTTACTTCGTGAAAACAAAATGATGTCCAAAAAAAAAAAAAACAAAAAAACTAGCAGGTTGCTGTAGCAGGGTTGGTCGCCAAATTTTCACCAAAAAATCGCAAAGTTACCATAATCCAAAGATTAAACTTATGTACTTTTGCTGAATTAAGCAAGGAAGGATTTTTCATAATGTTGGTAATTGCTGATTCACCTGGATCTAAAGTGAATTTGTGTTTCAAATAAGCATTGCAGTCTAATGATATAGTATGACAGTAATTCCAAGGACTTAAATTTAATGTGACCTCATCAGGTATTCACCACATTTCAGGAAGGGGCGAGAAGGAGGAAAAATTAATATGTGGATAATAAAAATTTCAATATCACGGTGCCAGCCTCGTATAAAATCATGATGGAACTAACAATCTGAAATACATATTACGTAGATTACAAATTGCATTTTAAATTGAAAGATTTATCATATAAGTATCACCATACCATGCCATATCGATGACAAAATTTCTAATATTAGAACAAGGAAGCATTTATTTTAATATTTCATAATTCATCATGAAAAATATATTCGTATAAACTCAATGTCAGCAACTTTTTATGCGAAATACATACAAGTGCATGATATAAATATGGTGCATAACATTTTCTAATATATCATATTGTACACAGTAGAGAATTGTAAATAAAGTATTTCCACGATAAGGCAAATTACAATTTTTGTATATCCCCAGTTATACTTAATTAGATAAATTACATACGTAATGAAGAAACGTTACAAACCACTAAAACCACATCATACCACAAAATTTTGAAGTCAAACACTTTTATACACTTGTATATGTTGGGCAGAATGTCGTTGAATAAGCAAAGAATAAATTAGTGAAAAAAAAAAAAAAAAAGCAATGAATGTGTTGCACAGTAGTATCAAATGCAATTTGATGTACAATACTGAAATTATAAAAATGTCAAAACAAAACTAACCTTTATAGTCAT
Organism: Stegodyphus dumicola; assembly: GCF_044657685.1. Taxonomy (NCBI): domain Eukaryota; kingdom Metazoa; phylum Arthropoda; class Arachnida; order Araneae; family Eresidae; genus Stegodyphus; species Stegodyphus dumicola. The sequence continues at coordinate 22,943,158 of NC_140781.1, forward strand.
ATCTTTATCAATTATAACGCTTTTCTCACACGTGTAATTAGTAGTCCATCGAGCACATACAGTAAATACAACCACAGAATTTACGATCCACAAACAATGTGGTTTGGAAATCTTCTGCAGACTTTCAGTCGACAGAGAAAAAATAAAATCCTTTGTGGCTTTAGAAGCAGTAACATTATCTGCAATCAAGGAAGCAACCACATACACATTTCTTGAAGCAGGTGCTTTTCTTTTACGTGATGGTTTAGATAAATGTGATGGCAGATTTGGCAGATTGAAGGTATTGCTTCTTTCTGGAGCCTAGGGTGACCATTTCTAATTTGAATACTGTGCCATTGGACAACTTTGTCTCGGAAAATTGTTACAACATCCTTCTCCGAAAGTATTTGGTCGGCCCGAGAAATTCCATGTCTCCATTTTTCTAGCAGCACAGAATCCTGTAAAAAATATTAAGTACAGTCAAAAGTCGTTAATTCTGATACCCATAATCCGGACCTCAAAGCTACAAACTTTCTGCGCATGCGTCACGTAAGACCTTTACGGCTGCAAATATGCGTGTGCGCATGCGCATAATACGTTTACGCATGCGCGTTTAATGTATAACGGATGGTATAAGCTAAGCTAAAATTACCTAATTCAGTTAATGTCTCAGATTGCGTTGTTCCTTAATCTTCGAATTGGATCCGGCTTATTATTTTTTGCAGACTGTTAGAGCAATTTTATAAAAGTAAGCTTGAACATTCGATTATGTAAAATAGAATTTCTGATGTATATTTACTAATATGTAAAGGATCTACAAAGTGAAAGTATGTTTCGAAGTCCATTAAACAAAAAGTAGAATTGCTGCAAAAAATGGATAAATGCATATCCTTTGTTTCTTAACCATTCTGAAATCTGTTTACCAATTTCACGCTGCTCTGTGTGTGTGGGGGGGACATCGCGGCGCACAATGAACTGAAGTTGATCTGTCAGCACTATCCTTATCTTCAGGGCAGATGTTTTTATTTTATTAAACTTATAATTCCTTACTAAATGTAGTATTTCATCTCGATGTATTCCGTCTTTGATATGATTTAAATCAAATTCCTCGTCATTATAAATATCACGAGTACACATCAAATAGTTTTCTGGTCGCAATTTTCTAATTTCGACTATGCGTAATGTATGCTTTACGCATGTGTGCGTTGAAAGAAATGTTTAATAAAGTAAACAAATAAATATTAAGCTTTTTTTTTTGTAAATTTTGATACCCTTTAGATCATAATTGTTCTTTATTTCATAAATTACTGTTTCATATTTTTAATTTTGTAATTTCTGCTTGCCATCTTACCAGATTTAAACTGATGATCTATAATCCGGAAAAATCGATAATCCGGAATCGCCGAAGTCCCGACGAGTCCGGATTAACAACTTTTGACTGTCTATATAAATATCAGAATTAAGTTACATACAAAGTAAAAATATATTTGTTGCATGTAACTTTTTTACATTACTTTGATGCAAATTTAATTTGAAAATTGTAATGTCAAATTGAAATTTAACTGCAGCATGTAACACTTCAACAGTTCTACAAATTCAAATTTAAATTTAAAATCCTTGTGGATAATGGTTCTCACTCTGCACTGTAACAAGATTTAAATCTTAATTTTTAATAGCCATTCATTCATGTGATCAGGTGGCATGATTTCATATTCTTAACTTATTTAATATGCTGAATTTATCTCGCAGAAAATCCATTTTTCATTACACTTATCTGCTGTTATGTTTTTGCTCAATCATGCAGCATTGTCTTCTTTTTCCATTTATTATAAAAACCTATTTCAAAATGAATTTCTGTAAATGAAATAGAAGGGCAAATACTCTATCATTCTTGTATAATTTCAGAAATTTATTTAACTTTAAAATCTAACGATTGCTTACTTTCATGGACGAAATGCAGATGCACATAAGTTATTGCAATATTTAACTAATTTCCTATTTATTAATTTTTTTTATAAGCATACAGTAAATATTCTCTTATTTACTAACAATCCAGACGTTCTGAAAAGTTATACAAATTCATATATATGATCAGGCATAATATAAATGTTTGTCACCTTTGGAACTCTAAATATATCTGGTTTCTTATTCCCAAGCTTTTATTCTTCAGTCTAACAGCTCCATAACAACTTTTGCATCCAGTGAGGAAACAGTTTCCATTATTTGACTTTTTCATAATGAAAATTGATATCAAATCAGTATTTTCGTTATTACTGTCAATGCAAAATACTACAAAAAGACGGAAAGCTAGTGATTGCAACGCTCTCTATAAATAATGCAACAATAAGTGGACCATTTTTGAGAAAAGTGGTAATACCAGTTTCCCCTCCTTCTTTATACTCTGTGAACAAGACAAAGAACTGCACAAACTCAGTATCCAGGTATACGTCGACCTATTTTCACTTAAAAGGAAATCCCAGAATTGCACAAAAATGGCATTTTGCACTCCCTTGACTTTATCCATGTACACATCAACCTATTTTCACTTAAAAAAAATCAGAGAATTGCACAAACTAGGCTAAATTGCCGTTACACAAAGACAAAATAACGAGACAAAGAATTGCACAAACTTGGTATCCATGTACACATTGACCTATTTAAAAAAAATCCCAGAATTGCACAAACTTGGTATCCATGTACACATTGACCTATTTAAAAAAAATCCCAGAATTGCACAAAAATGGCATTGCCTACTCCCTTGACTTTATCCATGTACACATCAACCTATTTTGATTTAAAAAAAAACATCAGAGAATTGCAGAAACTGTGCCTTACACACTCCCTTGAGTTTGTTCATGTACACGTCGATATATTTTTACTTAGTCAAAGGAGCATCCAGTTTTACAGTAGAGGCAAACAAAAAATACATAATCTCAATAAACTGCATTTTTAACCAAGTAATAACATAAAAAAAGAAAAACTTGTTATGTAACTGCTTTACACAAAGCAAATATCCACTTACCTTATTTAGAAATTCGTTCGTCTTCATTCTTTGGCACAAAAAATTCCTTAACAGCATCCAAAAACTTCCTAAAATTATCTGAACTACAATCCGTATATCGGCGTCGCCACATAAATTCACAAAAATAAGAGTCAAAAACGTTGTTCCGGACTGTCCGGAAAATGGCTACTAAGTAAACCTTCATTTACCTACCAGTTAATTAATGCACTTATCCCCTTTCATTCCAAATCGTGCAGAAACTTCAAATTAATCCTGCTACATTCAGCCATTATATCGTCTAAACAATGAAGCAAGCAATGTACTTCTAAGCAAGACACACCACAAAAGCCCTCGCAAAACATCCCATGATTCAAAATTTCCCGGAATAATGCAAACGATTATGTCATAATAGGGTTTCCATAACATTCAACTACTGAGCTTACCATAAATTATACAACAACTTGGCGGTAAACGAAACAACAACTTTGCGATAATACAAGAGGTACCTTAAAGTCAACTCTAACCCTTTGAAGTTGAGAAGAGGTAATAAGTTCGATGTTTATGATGGCATAGTCAAAGAGTAGTTGGCTGACAATATTATTGAAGAAGGTGTAGTAGTAGGGTAGCACCATGTAGGGGTGTTCAAAGAAAATTTCACTATAAATGTTCACTTCTTTTGTTCAGTGCGTCTCTCAAACAAAGGAAAAAAAGTTGTCTTTGAATGGCTGTTTATTGAAGGGGGGCCTAAAAATTTAGAACCAATTCCGTGAATGCTCATGAAGTTTCATCAAGAGGAAATTGGAGTAATATCTGATGTAAAGAAGGCCTTTCTCCAAATTTCAGTAGCCAAACAAGATCGTGAATATTTGAAATTTCTCTGGTGGGGCCAATGAGGCAAACATTTTTGACGAGAAACTCCGTGCTGCCTTATTACTACCTAAATTTTCTTTTTGCATTTCGAATTTTAAGCCTAAAATGTCTCTAAAAAGTGCAGTTTTCGCACACGCAAAAACCACGTTTTGAAGACACAATTTAAGCTAAAAATCCGAAACAAAAACAAAAAATTTAGATAGTAAAAATGTAAAGTTTCTAACCAAAAATATTTGACAAGAATTCATGTACACAGCGATATGTTTTAACTTCAAAAAACATCTATGATTTGCACATTCTAGGCAGCAAAGGAATCTACGAACTATGCATACCTCGCTCCATAAATTAACATAACAGCAATAAATTTCAAAGAATACCATGTACACAGCATTCTATTTAAACTTAAAAAAACATCTACGAATTGCACAATCTAGGCATTGCACACAAATCAACCAAATAAACTAAATTACAAACAATACTATAACAACAAAAATTCATGGTAAAAAAAACAATGAACATAACATTCTACAAAATAAAACCTGTAAAATAAAATGCACTTGCCATAATACATTCCTGAATAAAATTTCCTCAGTCACACATCTCTGAACAAAAGTAGCATGATTTTGCTATATCACATATCTTTCCGAGATTCAAAATTTCGAAAGTAATGATAAAAACTTCCTCTAAAGTTAACTTACTACACCATACCCACAATCCAAATCTTAAACTCCGCTGACAGCCACATACTTTAGCAGCAACCATCTGACTGCAAATCCACGCAAGAACTCGAGTTCTCATAGCAGCTCCACATTTTGGACTCAGTTTTAAAAGTCCCACAGAAATTCCAAAAATACACTTCAATCTTCATAAACACACCCGTGAACAAAAGACTCGTTAACAACTCCAACACCGTACCTTTTAATAATAAATTTACTTTCCACACAATTTAAAATATGCAACTGAAATCTTGCCGCCACGTCTATCATTGCAACATAGGCCCATTTCAAAACACTCACGACACGAACGAATGAGCAATTAAATAACTCCAGCAAAAGATTTTTCAACGCCAACAGGGTTGCCATACAACATGCAATCGCGTCAAAAACTAACGCAGAACCCAAATCGTCACATTAGGTGAAATTAGGGTGCATATAAGAGTAGAGCCCAAAACTCCTTTCTTTGAGATGGTGGGAGGGTACCACTTGTTGAAAATGATTGGCCGATATCAGAGACGACTTTTGATGAAGGGGAAGTCGTAAAAGAAAGCGTAAAATGTACTACTTTGGTGGTAAATTGACCTGATGTAAATAACAACTTTTTTTCTTAGTTCTCAAGTTATATGAAAATTATCAGAATGTTAGGCTGGATTTTGAGATTTCTTTTCAACTCAAAGAAACAAAATAATCTGAAAACGTATGATAATACACTGGTTATCATAAATTAAGGAAAAATCACAAAAATCATGATTACTGAAAAAGTTACATGTAGAATTTTATGAAACTTACCTGCAATATACAACACATAGTAAGGTATCAAATAACATAAAAAGAAATTACCAGACAAATATGGTAGTATAGAAATTAGTTCATGAATAAAATGAGCAAATCGAGGATGTCAGTTTGCTATAGTAAAAGTACCTTCAATATGGAATATAATCACCTCTAGAAGCAATACAGCATATTCAGCAATGTGTGATGCTTTCAATTATGCGGTCTATCAGTTCCATAGGGAGCGAGAGCCATTGCTTGAGGGTCTAAGCGGGTGGATTGAGAGCAGCTAGACGTCTCCCTAAAGCATCTCAAATGTGCTCGATAGGATTCAAGTCCGGGGATCGAGCTGGCCACTCCATGTGCATAATTGTTTCCTGTTGAAGATAATCATATACGATGTGAGCCCTGTATGGTCTTGCATTTGTCGTAATGTAACAGGAAAGCACCACCTATTGCCCTGGCATATGGACACACATAAGCATCAAGGATGTCAGCTCTATAAACATGAGCATTCACGGTTCCCTTTGAAAAAACATGGAGGTCTGTGCGTCCACCCAAAGAGATGCCACCCCAAACACAGACACTGCTTCTTCCGTATGCATTTCTTTCATGGATGTTTGACGGATGATAACGGGTTCCAGGTTCTCTCCATATCAAATAACGCCTACTATCACGTTCTAGACTAAACCTGGACTCATCCGTAAAGAGAATAGCCCTCCATTGCTCAGGCGCACAGTGGACATGTTATCGTCCCTCCTATGGCGTGACTTGAGCAGCACTCAAATGGTTGGTCGCCTCGCATACAGACCACCTTCGTGAAGCCTTCTACGCACAGTTGACGTTGACACCAACCTTCCGGTGGCTGCAGCAAGGGAGGATCTAAGAAGAGTTAGAGTAGTGGTTCTATTCCTGAGTGCACATGATGTCAAATATCACTCATCGGCGCTCGTTGTAGCAGTTGGCCGTCCTTGGTTGAACCTCCTAGGTGCCAAATCTGTGATTTGAAATTGCCTCCAAAGTCTATGAACCACAGGACTCTCATTTAGCCATCTGGCCACTTCTGTTTGACTTTGTCCTGCCTCTAGTCTCTCAATGGCTTTCTATCGTAGTTCTGCAGGCAAGTGATGCCTGGAGATCATTGTTACAAATTGGCTATCTCAGATTTCTGATGTCACTATCACAGTGAAATATGTGGGCTTGCTCTCAAACATGTGTTGGCAGTAGCGATAAAGGCAAAGCATATTTTACTTCCCTTAAATAAAGCTAAGACTAATCTAAATAAAATTCATGCTTTATTCCGTAAATTAAAATAAAATAAGCTAACACTGTAGCCTTTACATTTAAAATCATTTGAGTGAAAGAAAATTAGCATTATGCTAACTCATAACAAAAAGACAAGACATTCGCCGATACCGGCGTGCATATATATAATACTCGGCCAACCCGCCGATCTTGACGTCATCGGCCAATCAGGGGCAACCACGTTAGCTTACCACTGATTGACCTCCGATCAAAATTTGCATGAGGAAAACTAAAGCCAACAACATGGACTTTTATGCTCCTCGCAGATGACGCATTCCGAGTGCAGTGCCACTGATTTGCATATTGCAGTTTTACTCAGCTACTCTTACTTGGCAACCATATTCAAATTTTACGCGGTTTGGCTTATTTTTGAGGCAGTTATCGCTTAGAACTTCTTATCAGAGAGACACGTTTGAAAATGATGCACACCGGGGTACACATTTTATTATCATGTTCCTGAGGGAAGTTTCGGATTAATAATGGAAGAAAATCCGTTCATCGAGTAATCCAGAGAGGCGTGAGATGTCAGACACAATTTCAAACCTCTAGAAACTCCACCAGTTTCTCTGCTGGAGGACCAAATTAAAGATGCTTCAATTTTTTGAAGTTACGTGAGTTGATCTCCCTAGGCCTGTGATACTGAAAGGAGGACAAAAAGCATGGATTGTGTTATGCACTTGTAGTGTATCATGTTGTACATCTAGAGTTAGTCATATCTTTATCAACCAAAGTTTCTTCTCAGTTTTAGAAGCTTTATTGCTCGGCGTGGTTACCCAGAAATCATCTATAGCAGTGATTCTCAACTGGTGACAAGAGTAAAATAACTGATACGCAAAGAAACAAAGTATTTTTAACTATTAAATTCCAAAATTAAATATCCCAACATCCTGCTTAAGTTTTTTCAACACCCTTAAATTTATGCGATCTCAGCTTTGTTTAAGGTCAATAGCTGGCCGCTAAATATTCTTTTAACCATAGCCATAAAAAAAATTTGTCATAATGTTTTAAAGGAGTATAGGAGTAAGGATGTTGTATTCAATAGGATATAAAAATGAGTTCCTATGAAAAAGATTACAGTATCTCATTAATTTAGTTAGCATGTCCTCACTTTATGTCGCCATCATTTCTGGGCTCATATTTTCAATTAGAATAATTTTTTTATGCCGATTTGCTGTCTCTAACAGCGTGTATTTTGTCTTCTTGTTGCTTTATATTCCTTACTTTTGTACATGATTTGAGAATATTGTTGTTTGTTTTTGGACCTTGTACTATACTGTGCATTTAAATTTAGCCATAAAAATTCACCATTTGGCATTATTTAGCCTAAATAGCCATAAAAAATTTGTCATAGTGATGATTTAAAAGGAGTAATAGGAGTAAGGATGTTGTATTCAATAGGATATAAAAATAAGTTCCTATGAAAAAGATTACAGTATCTCATCAATTCTTTTAGAGTTGATTGATTATTTAGCATGTCCACACTTTATGTCGCTATCATTTCTGGACTCATATTTTCAATTAGAATAATTTTTTTATGCCGATTTGCTGTGTCTAACAGCAGGTATTTTGTCTTCTTGTTGCTTTATATTCCTTACTTTTCTACACGATTTCAAAATATTGTTGTTTGTTTTTGAAGAACTTGTACTATATTGTGCATTTAAATTTTTGTGAAAACATAATAAAACAAACCTAGATTTTCAAAATGAAAAAATAGCTAGGATTGACTAAGCATAAAAGTGATGATTCACAGGTGATAGATCGAAGACAATCTACTAGCATTAAGACTACTGAAAAGAAAAGAAAAATTGTTTATTTTTCTCTGTGATTGAAAATTTGAATTACAGAATTGTTTATTTAGTGAATTATTGTTGACACGTTTAAAGCATATTTAGTTGATATTTTTGGAAAGTTAAGTGAACTAAATTTAGGATTATAAGGACAAAGTGTTAATTTGTTTACCATTAGAAATAAAACAGTAAAACTCAAGCTAATAATCAAAGAATTGGATGATAATATTTTAAGCTCTTTACTACTTTTAGAAAGTTTCTAACTAAAAATAATTTGAAAATAAAAGAAGAATTAGCATCCAACGTTAAAAAATATTGTTTTTCATTGATAAATAATTTCACCATTTATTTTTCTGAGGATTATGAAAAAGAAAATTGGATTAGTTCAAATGTGTACCTGAAATTTTATCTTGTGAAGAAAAAGAACAATTGATAGAAATTTCTTGTGATCGAACTCTTAACTGAAGATTTCAAAAATAACACACTTGTTAACTTTTGGCTGAACTGAAAAAAGAATTTCAATAAAGCTAGAAGGCATTTCAAACAAAGCTATTAAATTTTTATTGCCTTTTTGCAGAACCTATTTGTGTGAACAAGGATTTTCTTCCATGTTAAATTGAATTGAAAATAAATACAGAACAAAATTAAAAGTGAATCCTAATTTAAGGTTAAAATTAAATGAAATAAGACCAGACATAAAGAAATTGATCTCTCTTAAACAGGCGCAAATTTCACACAAGTTTTTATAAATAAAATGGTAATTACTTTTTAATCTTTTTTATGTGTGAATATTTAATACAACTAGCCAATAGGTTGTGCAAATGGCAAAATATTTTCAATATTTCTATTGTGAAATTTAAAAATAATCATTGTAAAATGTATTGGTGGTACTAAAGTTTTTCAGTTTTTGTTTAGATGGTATGTGTTAGTCAAAAGGTTGAGAACCGCTGATCTGTACTGATTAAGATTTGAATTTTGTTGGTGCTGCAAATTTAATTTGTTCCATTGATTTTCCTGTTGAGGAAACACTTAAACAAGACTTTAACAAGAGGAAACACTTAAAAGAATACAGTGGAAGCTCGGTCCTCCCTGAGCCACTTAGTGGGGAGGATTCTGGGAGTTCCTCATTAGAATCATGAAAAATATATTAAGACGTGTCTGAGCTTTGAATTATGAAGAGTTGATGAGACTCCTGTGTTAATATAAAGCTCTTCAAGCTAATTCAAGACCTTTGACATATATTTCTGAAGATCACGATAAACTAATTTCACTGATGCCTTCCATATTTCTACAGAATATTCAGACAGTTAGTGTAACAGACCTAGATCTAATTGACAAACAGGATTTAAAGAAACAGCAGAGATACCTTAAAATATTGAGAAAAAATCTCTGAAAGCAATTTCGTGTGGAGTATCTCGGACAACTGTTACACTGCAAAAATGGTAGAATATTATTCAAATCCACATTGGCGATATACTTCTTGTTGAGTGACTTTAGAAAGCGAACAACCGCTGGTAAAGGTACTAGAGCTTTATGCAGGAAAAGATGGAGACATCTGAGTTGCATGACTGAAAACTTCAGTGGGGGAGATAATGTGACCACTTCGGAAAATATATCTGTTAGAGACAGAATGTGGTTCACTTTCTTCTAATACTAACACTGCTATTACTTCAGATCCAGAAATGCCAAATGGGAAACAGGCTCCTACTGTTTCTGACCTAGATGTATCGACTATTGATTCTTTGAAATAAAAAATCCGTTGGTTCCAGATAGTCTTATGGCTAAGAGAGATGCGATAACCACTAGAACTGGTAGGACTGTTAAATTACCTGCAAGATTTCTGCAGAACTGAATGTGAACTCTATTTTATTTGAACTTTAATCGTTAATATTTTTTTTTGTGTAACTTGGTATATTTTTTGGGTATGTCAAAAAAAAAAGGTTGTAATTTGTATTAATTTATACTAATATAAAAAAGAGTTTTGATTGTAAGACCATTCATTCAAAAGGTGGAAACAATGTTACATCTGTGCCTGCTTTTTTTTTTCCCCTCGTACATGACACTGCAACATAAGTTTGTCTTGTATGTATTGACAACATCATCTTTGTTGTGTTCGAAGAAAAAAAGTCAGCCATGAGAGAGCTGATGTTCCATAAATGTAAATAAAATTATTGGATTAAAGAGATGGAGTCATTTAAATAAGTACAAATTTAATTGCAATATAACAGATATGTCCTTCTAACAGTTTTCTTTTTTTTTTTTTCTTTTTTTTTTTTAAGAAGAGAGAATGTGTGCTGTGTTAGGTATGAAACATCTGTAAAAGTTAAACATGTCTAAAATTCTGCAAAGCTGACTAAGAATGACTGTTTAAAGGAAATTTAAAGTACATTTGACTTTGTGAGGAAGAGATTCATTTCCGTTTTCTGTAAGAAGAAAACCTAAGAAATCGATAGATGTTCGACTAAAAGTACATTTTGAAACGTTTATGCAAAGTTCATTTTTCTGAAGTTTTGAAAATGAAGCTTTTCAATCCCTGCAGTGTTTCTCGGAATCGTCGGAGGCCATGAGTAAGTCTTCAACAAAAGTATAAACACCATCTAAATCTTGCGTTAGTCCATCTATAAAATGTTGAAAAGTCATTGTTGCATTGCACTAGCCAAATTGCATATAGTACTTTCAAATAAATCAAATGGGGTACACATGGCAGTCTTATAAATATTGTCAACATTGATAGGTATTTGATGGCATGCCTTAATAAGGTCAGCATAATCAACAATTTTAGTGCCATGCAGTGCTGTAGTAAAATAGAAACACAAGGTGGGTGAATATTTATCTTTTGTTGTCTAGGTGTTCAACACATGATAATCGCCTATACATCTCCATTCCAGAGTTCTCATTTCTGGAATCTTGAAATGGGGATTGCATAATTTTTTTTAAGGGTTTCAAATGCCCCAATTGCGTCATAGTTTGAAATTCTTGTTTTGCTATTTTTAAGCAATCTGGAGCTAACTGACGAGGTTTCACTATCACAGGAGGACATTTAATAATAATGTAATGAACAGTATTGTGTTTAACATGTTGATTAGGGTCTGGTAAGTTGGTCGTAGAAAAAACTTTCGTCTAAAATTTTGTGATAATGTGTATCACTGAAAACCGGTTTCACTGAATAAGTATCTGCTTTTATATGCAGCATGTAGTTAAACTTTGCTTTTAAATCTTTGAGATATTTGCTTTGAAGATCGGGCACTAATTCAAAGCAGAGAAGGAAGTCAAATGTAAGAATGGATGTACTAACATTATCTATTAAAAAAGTCCAAGTAAACTGTTGTCGTAGTTTTGAATCCAAAGAAGTGTTTTTTGACAAGAAGATGAATAGTTGAAAAATTAGTAAAAAAAAAAAAAAAATGTTGGTTGGGAAGAATTTCATTTTTGAGAATTGTTTGCAGGAGGAAAGTACACGCCAGACTCAGTATTGACCAGAAGTGAGACATTTGTATTGACCAAGGATTAAGGCGTTTTTGTTATGGAGTACTGTTGCAAATAAATGCGATTACCCCCACATCTTCATTAATAAAATCCGAGTTGGATAAGAGAGAGCATTCGCAAAAGAAAATAAAAAGAAAAGCCGATGGGCTGAGGTAAGGAGATCAATAATAAGCCCCATTTATGGACAAAGACGCTAACTACCTGTGGTTAGCCACATTTGTTCTGTTGCCACAAATGAACAGGCGACTTGAAATTTGAGGTAATGAATAAGCTGCCTCTATTCTTTGCTGGTTTTATTTCCCTGCCACGAATAAGGTTTTTCTGAAATGCCTATGATACAAGCAAATGGAACAATATCTTTTTTTGGAATTGCTTCTTTCTGGAAATTTATTGTGATCTCCTCAATAAGGCAATCGGCACACAAGAAATGAAAATATAATCGGTACATTTAATTTTTCCATTTCTTAAAATAACTTATCCTCAGTAGATTGAATGACTGTGCAGGAAATGACACTAGTCCCAGAGATGGGATTTACTTCTAAGATTCTGCTGGCAATTTTTGTAGCTTTGTCTTAAGTTAAATTGGAAACTGCAGCACAAAGAGACTGAATGGACCAAGGCAAAAGCTAAAGAATAATTCTAACATCCAGTTATCAGGAGCATTTAAGGAATCTGTTCTCCGTTTCATGATCTGCAGTAAATCTGAAGTGGTAAAAGAAATGTGCTGACACTCCTAATAAGCATAAAGCTGCATCAGATCAATTGTAAGCCATAATTTAGATGAGATGTACATCAGCCATTGTATAAGTCTTAACCGAAAATAAAAGTAGAAATTCAACTGAAGAAAATGAAGTATGCTGGATAGGAAACAAAATCATGAAATGATCTATAATTTGTGCTTATCGGTGATCCAGAGAATAGTCAACATAATCTATAACTTTTGGTTTTGAAATCTTGAGAGATGGCGAGTCATCAAAAATGAGAGAACATACTAGATACTTGAGAATTTTCACAAAAGTTGATTTAACGATGTCCTGAGGGCACCATTTTTAGATGTGCAGTTCACCATTGTCCATGACATATTTGATATTCTTACAGCATTCATCAAGAACTTGAATCAGATACCAGTGCTGCGTTAACCATGAGGCCGATTATTATCAGCCAGGAGGGTTGCAGTTCACTCATATAATTACATTACCATATACTATAAAAAATTTATCTTAAGATTTCAAATGACAGGCCTCTGTTATCTGCACTTCTTTGAACTTCTGTTTAGGGTTTCCATTTATTTGCAGGTAATGAACTTCCGTCCCTCAGCAATACAAATCTCACGAAGGAAGAAAAGAGAGGCACTTTAGCCTTTGAGCTCAATAATCTGGTTTGAGTGAAATGAAAGACCATCACCTAGTCTGGTCAAACAAAGCTGTGTTAGTGCTGAAGCGTCAATCAAGAAAACCTGTGAAAAAATATATCTTAATTATGTAAATCATAAGCTTGTACTGGGAAAAATTGAGCATAGTTTTTTCATTGTTCATGTAGCACCATCTGTTGAGGGCTGGAGAAAAATCCTGAAAGTGCATATGAATCATTGCAATAGGAGAGAGAGAGAGGTGATGTAAGTTCTCTGTGATAATCTTCTTGGAAATTGAAAATTTCAAATTACAAGTCCTTTTCGAATAGCTACACTAGATTTAGAAGAAATGCTAATTTTTGAATTGTAGAAATGGTAGATTTACACAGTTCAATAGTCTCAATAGTTTTCGATAGCAATGTGGCAAACCCAGAATTTTGAATAAGTTTGTAAATGAATTTGAAGTCATATTTCTCTGGCAGGAAAGGAATCTTCAGGAGTTGTGTTCTTGTTTGTGTAGAAGAAGAGTATTTCTTCACATTAGAAATTCATTTGGAGATGATATTTGATTTTTGACTATTTTTAGGGATGAAATGAACATTTGCTGGAAATAACTAAGTGGTCAAACTTATATCTGATGCACACTGGTTTAGTGTCTGTCATAAGAAATGGGACCAAAGACAACATGGGAGATTATGGCAGCCTAATTAATCATGGCTCATATAAAACAGATCATTGGTGCTTTGGCAGGATAATATTTATGGATTTTGTTGGCGAGGGATGGCAAAAGTTTTTTTTGTGAAAAATTTTCCTGCTCCTCTCAGTTTGTTTTAATTCAATGAAGATGATCGGAAGTTTAACATCATCAGCTCTAGTTTTTCATGAACTGTTTTAACTTAACAACTATTAGCCCTTGTTGCTAAGCTGCTTCGATATGTATTCAGGGTCTTCAACCACTGACAATCCTTGGATGATAACCTTAATAAGAGACTACTCTTTTATATGGATAGTAGTACAAAATTGCATCTCAGCTTTCCTGAAAGCACCCAAAGTAAACCTCTGGTATCAGCGAAGTGAAAATTTAATGGAATTTTTGTCTCTGGCACTGAAGCATTTGATGTTATTTCACTAAGCAATGATCTTTTATTTTGATTCCTTTTTAGTAACTTTGCAAAGAAGGGAGAAGTGGTGACTGTATTTATACCAGAAGCAATGGATGGAACAAAACAAATTTGAGCATACTGCCATCTGCTGATGAAAATAATAATGAAATATAGCAATTAAGATATCAGAATATTAGAAGTATTAGGAAGAACTGGATTGGAAATGATGTCTTTAACTAAAGAAGATAAATTAAGCTTCAGTGAAATATAATTCACCAATGAAGGAACCTTTATGCAGTGGTTATGCAATTACGCATAATTTGTACAGTCCCGAAGTTAAAAGTATGGTTAAATTTCAAACTATGATTAGCTATCAAAATGTTATTTATTTCTGCTTTTTGGCCATGAGATTTATGTTCTTCTTTAACGCAAAATTTTAATGATCTCCGAGTTTAGCTGATATATCTCAAACCACATTGACAAGATATACTATAAATTACTCAAGAATTAAAGTCAGGTATAGAGGCTTTAAAAATCGAACAATGCATTTTATTGATAGAGAGAAAATGATCCAAAAATTGAACTTATGCCCAATCCATGCAGTTCTATAACTGGTAGAAGGATAAATTGGAATGATGACAAGGTTATTAATGTTATTTCTAACAGTGAAATGTTTTCTTTGATGGCATTATGAAAATTTTTTAAAAGCTTTATAAATGGAGAGTCCTCCATCGATGGCTGGCGTAGTGAGGTGGCGTAATTTATCATGGAGAGATAAACAAACAGGAAAAGGTTTATGGTAAACAGTGGTGCTGAAATCTAATTTATTGTAACTTATTAGGATATCAAGGAAAGGAAGTGAATTGTCAGATTCAGTTTTAAAAGTGAACTGGATGGGTAGATCAATTAAATTCATAACAAAGAATGTCTGGGATAATTTTTTTTTCTTACAACCAAAAAGTAAAACATGTTATCTATGTAGCAAATCGAAAGCTGAAAAGATAGTTTTAAAAATAATTTGATCTCAAAATAGTGTGTGCAAATAGTAGCAAGTAAAGGACTGGGGGAATTCCTATTGGTAGTCTTTCAGTTTAGTGATAATTATTATTTTGGTAAACAAATGGATTTAATTTATAGAAACTTTAGTGACACAAATTAACTTCTCAATTTCAGTATGTGTGGAATCCTCAATGTCTCATTTCAACACATTTTAATGCCGAGTGGTAAACAGGGAGCATTCATTAGTAAACAGCAAGTTAACTTCAAAAGAAACCATAACTGAGTTCTGAGGGCAAATATCTTAAGATAAACCATAACTGAGTTCTGAGGGCAGATATCTTAGATTTTTACTCATTTTTTGACAACTTCAAAACTAACTTTTTGCAGTGGAAATATTATTAAAAAGTAAAGGGAAAATCAGGAAACTAAAAATATTTGGATAAAGGTTATGATACTGTTAAGCCAGAAAAGGTAGGGTTGAAAAGTCATTCCAATTTTTTTTTTTTTTTTTACTTTGGGAAGAGCATTGTACAACATTGGAGTTGCATGCGACCCAAAACAGACAGCTATCTGCATACCCATGTTGCCATACAAATGCTTTTTTAGCAACATCGTAGGTTGCCACATAACTATTTTGGTGACATGCTGCTTTGCCTCGTGAATACTTTTTTGCGACTTTTTATTGGGGATGTGGATAATCAGAAAATATCCTTTTTTCCTTGATGATGTTCATGGTTAAAGGTATTTTGGCAGATATTACTGTGATAATTGATTTTTAATTAAATTTTTAATTTGAAAAATTTAGCTGTAATGTTTGATGCTATTTTCTTTTAAAGTTAAAAAAAGGGTGCGCAGGGTATTTTTGAAAAAATGTTATTTTTATTAGTGCTTATTTTTATTGCTTTGTGAGTTACTTAAAATTTATTTGAATATAAATATTTACACTGGCATTACACTTAATTGAAAAATACTTTTAGGTGTTCTTCCTATTATTTATATTCCTGTATGTTACATCATATTGTCTTATATCAGCTTTCAAACGAAAAATTGATTTTTATGCAGGTAAGCACAAAAATTTTTTATATTCCATCAATGATTTTTGTTAAATGCTGTAAGATAATATTGTAGGTGATGAAATTAAAAAGGGCAGTCATAAGCGAGTAAGAATTGAATATCAGGATAATTTGCATTATAGGACAATATGAATCAAATAATTTTCTGAAGAAAAATATATATACTGTGTTGCTTATTAGCCCATCATCAAATGAAATAAATGAAATGTATTATCTTAGCTCTCATTAGTGTTTTTTCAAAGTATGTCAGTTAAAAGTCTTTATAAGTTTGTTATTTAATTTTGTTTTTTTGTTTACTGAAGAACTTAATCTAATCAATATGTTTTTTATGTTTAGAAAACTTTTCCCACAGTTGAAATGAGCTGTTGACAGAAGTATATTTTCTTCATGGGAGTATCAAGTTGACATACTTAATCTTTCAAAAGAAAATTGTTTCACATGTATTGTCCTATAATTGAAAAGATCTGATTTTTTGTGGGTGTATTTATATTTTTCTTTGTTTGAGCAGTTAACTTTGGATTACAGCAAATAATACAAGAACTATCTGCTTAAAGGAAGGGATGTGTATTTTTGTAGAAATACTGTGATGTAAACAAACAAAACTGAATTTGTTTAAAAACAAACTCTTTGTTCTTCATTAGAATTGCATGCTGATTAAAGTAATTACTTTTATTATTAATGTGTGTTAATTAAATTGTATATTATTTTTTATTTATCAAAAATAATTTAATAAATTATCAAGCATTGCTAATTAATACAGTATTTTAAATACTTCTAAACAGTTACTGCCAATTTCTGTTGTTTCCAACCAATTTCATCTGCTAGCAGCAGAAAAACTTATCTTTTGCCAGTTAAAAACCAACTTTGCTAGAACGATTTAGTAGAATATAAATTAGACACAAAATCCTCTAACTTGGAGTTAAAAAGCAATGACCCCCAAATTGGATATCATTTCAATCCTCGTAAACGTACAAAATATTAAATAGGGCAAGTGCACCAGTAGTAGGCCGTTCAACCAGTTGTCACTGAAACTAGAGAAGTGTAGTGTAAATATATGAGATGCATCAAGGAAGTAATAAATTACACTTTTTAAACAAGCCGAATGAATTTTTAAATGAAACTTCATTTCTTGAGCTGTTTTCTTACATCGTTTCCATGGGAGTTGAGATATTTGCTATAGTGCGTGACCAACTTATGTATACCTTTCCCAAAGAAAGTTCCAGCCAGTGATTAGAGTCATATCTTAACAGCAATTTTTGTATCATCCTTGTTTTGAAAGCACTGACCTGCAAGGTACAAAGACCAAAAAGTACAAAGAAAGTGTAATAGTGGAATTACAGATTAAACACTCCCTCCAAAACAAAAGTATGATCAATGACATAAGCAAGAAAACTGCAACTAATTATTGAATGAAAAGCTAAACTTAAAATAATATTAACTAATGCAAAGCTTAAATGTTAACTTAAGTATCTTTTCTTTTATGTTGAGCATTTCTCTTAACCTTTTAAATTTTGCTTTTGGAAGAACTTTCATGAAGATACTGCTAACTGCTCTTCAGATTTCACATACTTTATAATGACAGATTTTTCTTCATATTTTTCATGACTAAAATGGTAGCACTCATCAATATATTTTGTGCATTTGTGAAATATAAAGTTTTTAATCAGCTTAATAACACTGTGGTTATCAGCAAAGATAACAATACCGTCTTTACACATTTCACTTTTAACCACATCTTGTAGAACTAGTCTCAATCACAATACTTCTTTCACTGCAGTTGAAGCTGCAAAATACTCAGCTTCATTGGTAAAGGTGGAAACAATTGATTGTTTTTGACTACACCAAGTTACTGAACCATTGCTAACTTAGAAAATATAACCAAAAGTTGATTTTCCTGTGTCTACATTGCTAGAAAAATTTGCATCTGTGTATCCAACAGGATGGCAAGTATCATTAGCTACTGGAGAATAATCGATGCCATAGCATGCTGTAGCTTTCAGGTATTTGAAAATATGTTTTACAACATTCCAGTGTACTTGGCCAGAATTGGCTTGAAATCTATTAGCTATACTTACAGCAAAAGCTATATCTAAGTTGAAGTGCGCGGCATAGAATCTGAAGTATTATTAATATACTATAAAGAACAAACTTCTTTAAATAATATTATTAACGAGAAAACAGGACTGGAACAAATATCTAGTGGCCTTTTGAAAATAAAATTCCAATGACTGTTTATCTTTCGAATGGTCTTTGTCTGATGCCTTTTTAAGAAAATTAATGTACAGAAATTAAAGATAAGAGGAAACACAGAGGATGCTACACACTCCCTTCCCAGTGAAAACGATTAGGAGACACAATCCTTTAAATCCATGTGGTGTGGTTGTGATTGACCGGCGCCAAAATTCCCCCCCCCCAAGGTTCGCACTTATGTGCAGATCTGGGTAATCCATGTGCCTATGGGTTTCAAGAGGCTGCTTATCATTGTCTTTTATGGGTTCATGGTTTCAGTCTATCAATTGAAATTCTTTTGACTGTTCATTAGTTTCAATGTCAAAATACATTGCTCGGTGTTTGATAACATAAGGCCCAAGATAAACTGGCTGCAGAGATAAAGTGGCCATGTTATTGTAGACGTCATCTGAGCAATTCAAAAGGTGTTTTGAAATGAATACAGTTGTATTGCCATGGGTAGTCGTTGTAGGAGGTTTCATGCTGCAGATAATACTTTGTAGCCTTCACACAAACTCTGAGTGTGTGACGTTAGGGATCGCAATAATGAATTCTCCGGGTAAACAGAGGGGACTTCCGTAAAGAAGCTCGGCTGAAGAGTATCCTCTATCTTCTTTCAGTGCAGAGCATAATCCGAGAAGAACCAAAGGTAAACCAAGATATGCTTTGTTGTAAATGACATTTCAAGCTTGCCTTTATAATCCTGTGTTGTCACTCAATTAATCCATTCGATTGTGGATGGAATGCTGCTGTTTTGGGTTTTTGAAAACCAAAGTATTTGCTCAAAGATGAGAAGAGTTGACTTTCAAACTGATATCCTTGATCAGACTTAATACACTGTGGAATTTCAAAACGACAAATCCATGTTGAGATGGATGCAACTGTTTCTGCTGACTGATCCGCCATAGAAAGGGCTTCAACCCATCTTGAAAAAGGATTAGTCATCGTTAGTAAGTATCTGAAACCTTGACATGAAGGCAAGGGTCCAACAATATCAATGTGAACATGTTGAAAATGTTCAGATGGAACCTTGACGTCCATAAGAGCTGACTTGATATGTACTTTGAACCTTAGATCGTTGGCATTCCGTGCATTCCCTACACCATAACTGGCAATCTTTATTGATATTTGGCCATATGAATCTTTTTGTGATTAATTTTCTAGTGCTTCTAATCCCTGAATGAGATAAGTTATGAATAGAAGAAAATATATGTTGGCAAAAGTTTGAGAGGATGTGTGGGCAGTTACTACGGGTGAAGACATCACAATAAATCGATTTGTCGGTGCCTGGAATGGGGATCTGAACCTTTCTCAGCCTTTTGTTGTTTTTTAAAATTGTTAACTCTTCATCATCTTGAAGTTTTGCAATAGTTGCATAATCGATTGGAAATGGTATTAATTCTAGAAAGAGCATCTACAGCAACATTTTCTTCTCGCTTGACGAAGCGAATATTTGTTGAAAATTGAGCAATATAGCTCAATTGTCTTGCTTGTCTAGTAGAGGCTTTATCTAAATTTTGTTGAAAAGCAAAGGTGAGAGTTTTGTGGTCTGTATAAATGTTGAAAGACCTTCCCTTTAATATGTACCTAAAATGCTTTATTGCAGTGTAGATAGACAAGAGCTCTTTATCATATGCGCTGTACTTTTTCTGTGTGTCGGTTAAGGAGCGTGAGAAAAAAACTTAATGGACGCATCTCTTCCTGGTCAATTTGATGAATGACGGTCCTGGTAGCTGTATCTGAAGCATCGCAAGTGAAAGATATAGTAGTGTCAGTTGAGGAATGAACCAGCATAGTGGCATGACAAACCACATTTTTGAGGTTTTTGAATGCATTGCGAGAATGTTCGCGGTTTTTTTTTTACTTTTTTTACATCTTCGACTGAGTAGTGAGGTTACAGGTTATTGAAGCTTGGCACACTTTGGGATGAAGCATTGATAAAAATTGATCATCCCTAAGAACGTGCGCAAGCTGGTAGCTGATCTGGGTTTGGGTATGTTTTGTACAGGCTCAACTTGCATCAGAAGAGGTCTTATTCCGTCAGTTGTAATTTCATACCCCAAATAATTAAGTTTAGAAGTGCCAAAAATACAGTTTTCAACATTGATGCATAAACCATAGTCATTTAACCTTTGAAAAACTATTTGTAAGTGCTTATGGTGTGACTCTACGTCTGTAGAAGCAATTGGTATGTCATCTAAATAGCAGAATCGAAAGTCCTAACCCTGATAGTATCATATTCATGAATCACTGAAATGTCTGTGCCGCTCTGCATAAACCAAAAGTCATGAATGAGAATTCAAATAGCCCAAAGGAATTATAATGGCCGGTTTTGGGGATGTTGCTTTTGTGCACTTTAATTTGTAGATAAGCTCTAATTTAGTCAGTGGATGAAAAATTTTCTTTCCATGTGGAATATAGCCACAGTCATTAGGAATATTAGGAGTTATTAGGAGATGAAACAATATTGGGCTGCCGATTCCCTCCATATTTGAAATGTCGTCTTATGCCAGAAGTTTGAATTGAATAATAGAAAGACTTTCCAATGGTAGCTGATACTTTCAAGACGTCTGTAAAGAAGTACATAGCAGCCAGATTGGAGGCCACTTTCGGAGTAACGAAGACTTTGCATAGAGTTCACGAGTGCTTGTACTGGAGAAATGCAAGGCTGATATGCAAAAGTGATGCCAAAGTGATGATTTGGAAAGGACCGAAGCGGGATAGAAATGACTTTAGGAATGCAGCCAAGGGAAGCTGCAATGTTACATTGTAGGAGTGCCTTTTGTATGCATACCTTTAACATCCTGTGATCCTGCCACAAACTGCTGATGGCAACAAATACATCCTGGTATGGCCCGAGACGTATCCTGTTACTGATCACGGTAGTAGAGGTTATGATACAGCATTGGATTTTGAGGTTTACAAGTTCTGAAGGTTTTTGAGGTTTCTTCAGTTACACTGATCAAGGAAGGAATTTTATCTCGTCTTGTAACTGAAAAACTCTGCAAGCTACTCGACATCAGCAAAACTCAAATGACACCTTTACATTACCATTCAGACAGTATGGTAGAGAGATTTAATTGAACCATCCTTAATAATGCTAACCTTTCACTGATGGTTTTGGGAAACCAACAGGATTGGCATCAGAAGTTACCTATGTTCTTACTGGCCTATCACAGTGCTGTCCACGAGACTACCAGCAATTCGTCTTTCCAGATGCTTTTCATTTGGGAAGTTCATCTACCTTGTATGTCACCCTCCGTATGCACCTTCATGGCCGGAAGAGTTCATTCGAGATCTCCAGGCACAATTTGAAGTGATGCATAATTTTGCTCGTGAGCGAGTGAAATTCTCTATGGAGAAGATGAAGACCCTGTATGACACAAGAGCTACAGGACATCGATGCAGCAAAGGAGACAAGGTATGGTTGTGGAATTTGATTGAATGTAAAGGACTCTACTAAACTACAGTCACCTTGGGATGCCCCTTACACAGTCCTAAAGAGTCTGAATGTCATTGTTCTTCAGATCTGTAAGTCTCCGAATTCTAAGCCTAAACTCATTCATTTTGACAAGCTTTACTAGCTATGGCATAGTACTTAGTTTCTATCGTGTATTTAATGTAAATAGTATACTAAAACCATAGTCGTATTTGTATATAAATTTGTAAGTTTATGCATTTATCGTTTTAGCATTTAATCTGTTTTATGTCATTAATTAAATTTTTTTATTTTTTTATTGCATTGATTTTCTTAAGTTGTAAGTATGGCTTTTTGTCCATGGGTTGTACTTCCCGCCACATGCATTTCTTGCAAAGTGGGAAATGCGACAAGTTTTATGCATATGTAAATAATTTTAGTGAAATTCTATGTGAAACTGTAGAATTATTTGTTTTTTGTATAATGTAACATGAAAATCTGAAGAAAACTTCACTGGGAAAGTAAGAATACAGAAGCAAGTCTATTTAATTTTGATTAAATTTCTGTGTTGCTAAACTTGCAAGATTCCGCCGTGCTAACTATTGTTTTGGTGACTAATTTTTTCTCCACATTTGGCAAGAAATTGCCAAAAGTCATCTAACTTGGTGACTGGCGACATTTGTGTGAGGTCCATGTATAACTGTATTTAGTATTGTGTAATTGAATAGACCTAATTAATCTAAATATGTAAATCTAACTGATTCTGTCCCTCACATGCCTTCTTGTAATTTCAGGAAGTGAAATGTAGTTGAGATTTCTGGGTGGCGAGGGGGAAAACTATACGAGACTTTAGAGAGCATGAGTTTTGGAGTTGTTAGTTCAAAGCTCAATTCGGAGTATTGAGGTTTCCGTGAGAGCTTCACCTTTTAGATGTGCATTGCATTGCATTGTGTTTAACGTTCTTAGTGTTTGAAGTGTAACAAATGGGTGTGCTTTATGATACTGAGAAGAGCTGTATGAGTATTTTTGTTTAAAGTTCCAGAACCATAAGGTGTTTGGTAAAATAAATTTTATCAAGCTATTATTGGTACTGTGTGCATTCAGTCAATTAAGATCCTGTATTCAGACAACAATACTTTTTTACCTCTTTCAGTACAATTAGCTTGGCTTGGGATTAAAAGGAAGTCTATCCATGCCTTTAAGGATTATGTGAAGCATATTCAGCTTTGTCATATTTTAAATCAATGCCAACCTCTAGAAATCAATTATAATTGGTATAAAAGTCGATCTGTATTTCTGCAGAGCTGATTTAGAATCCTTCTTAATGTTACAACTTCAAAAAGGAGCATATTTTAATTTGGTTTGAAGCTAATATTTTTGATAAAGGTCTGTTGTAGCAATTATAAATAGTTGAAACCATTTTCCATCATGATACATTTTTTGAGGAATAGTATGCTGCTGAATTGTACAATATTTAATTTTTCTTAGACTATGTCTAAGTTTTTTTCTTTGTATGAGAATTTTGCTACAGCAGTATTGGATTTTTAAATTGAGAATGCTTTAAAAATATAATAAATTTCAGCATTTTCCTGTGATTTGTAGTTTGTAAGTGTGGCAACTGTCCTCTGACAGTTTATAGGGTTATTACTGTAATTTTATGTTTTTGGTCGCTACTATAATTTCTTGTTTCCTTTTCCATACTAAAATGTAAATCAGATAGAAAGAAATTGTATTTAAAGGAAAGTTTTGGCAGTTTAATTCAGAGCACATTTTGCCTCATGAGGCCACAAACTAGGTTTTTGCTGTCCCGAGTAAGATTTCATTTTTCTACTTTATTTCACATTAAACTGAGTTGTGTAGTCTTTGTCTACGAGCTTAATTTTAAAGTTGTATCGCTACAGGTAATTGGCTGAGTTGTAAGCATGACTTGTACATTTATGTTCCAGTTCTGATTTAATGAAAAGATTTGTTTTAAAACCTTCTTAAGACTTTCTAGTTCTGTCCAGACACAATAATTCTCTTAACATCTGTTGGGAGTTTGATAATAGGTTTTTGTACCAAAACAAGTCAAACCTTATATGTTTATTAGATGTTTAGGCCTGAGTTGGTTTTACTGTAGAACAATTGCTCAGTATCATACATTGAAGGTGCATGCAGTCACATTAAAATGGCAGATTATCAACCAGCAAACCTAGAAGTGTTCAGGCTTGATTACTGTTATAGAAACAAGGCAGTTAGCTCTTAAAAGATTATTTTGTCTTACTTCAGCTAGTTTGTAAACATTCAGTGTTGCATATAGTTGAGCTCTTCATAAAAATAAAGTGCAATTTTCAATAAAATAAAGTGCAATTTTCAATAAAAATAAAGTGCAATTTTCTATGGCTACTTAGGTATGAAAAGCATAAAGCAGTATAATAAAAATTCATTCTTTAATAATCAGGTAAGAGTATGTGTATGTATTCTTATATTCAAACTGTTACAAGCATAAGAAAGTATATAAATTGGTTAGATTATTATGTTAAATAGCTATTCTTTCAGGATCATATGAAGATGCTGTGGTGTACAGAATCTCGTAAGTTTTTTCTTTTTATTTGCTGATGTTCCTGATTTAAGTTACAGATTTATTCTTTTGATTGAGATCCTTAATATACAGTAGAATTTCAGTAATTTGGACTCAGTATTTCCGGAACTCTGTTTATATGGATTGCTTTTCTTCCTGAGCCAAGCCAAATAATATTCATTCTTTGGGCATTTTTAAACTTGTCCATTAATTTAAAGTGAAGTACATATTTTTTGAAAGTCATATTTAGATGGATATGTATGACATGTAGAATTATCTTCATTGTTTGGAAGATTTCACTTTATAAGCATAAGGGGAAAATTTGCTTTTGTTAAAACAAATATACAAGGTGGTTATAAAATAACATGAGGTATTCAGAGCCCTCTAGCGAGTGAAGTATTAGACGAAAGATAACCAAGTTTGATGGGCATAAATAGTGTCCCGTGGGACTTTGATCTCTTAAAAAAAAAGTTGATGCTGTTTAATTTGCATAATCGTGTCTGTGTAGTGATCATGAGTATAAAAGGAAAGGCTGGAAGGATTCTCATCATTCTGAGGGCAACTGCCTTTTGATGCCTCTTACCTTATGAGACTGTGCTTTGTTAGTTCAGCTGTATTATCAGCGAAATGAGAGTGCCAATGCTGCCTTCTTTAATTTCAGGCTTTAAAAAAGTTGCAAAAAGGACCAGTGACCATAACAAACTTATGAAGCATGACTCAGCAATTTGAAACCAAGGAAATGCCCCCCCCCAATATCGCAACTTTTAAAGATTGAGACAAATAAATCTGATATGTAGTGAGCCGCCGTGGAAAATGGCATGCAACGAATGCAGTTCTTGGAACATCACAGTGGGGGGTCGACCCTCATTTGTTAATAAAATTGATATGCATTTTGTCATTTGGCATTTAATCATTTATTATTCGTGCTAATACTTTTTTGCACTGCCAACATTTCCCCTGGTGGCAACTTTTGGTACTGTTTATTTATTTATTTTTTTTAAGAGATTGAAATCTTTTGGTCTACTATATATGCTCATGAAGTTTGGTTTTGTTACTCCAGCAAGTAAAGTATGTCCAATACTTTATTCACTGGAGGGCTCTGAGTACCTCTCATTATTTTATAAACACAGTGTTTATTTGGCTTTCTAGAGAAATATATCCTGTTATGTGGAATATCCTGCTTAGCTTGGATATTTGGGGTTCTACTGTATATTAAGTTCATATGATACATATTTAATTAATTTACATTTTTTTTTCTGTCCAAGTGATTATTATCTGTTTTCTTTAGTGGTAATGGAAGCAAATTATGAACCTGAATGAAATACTTTTTGTATTTCATTGACCTAATGTCTTCTGTATCACGTCTGTAGGAAATTATAATACGAAAATTGAGATAAACAGACTTACTAAAGAAGATAGTACTGTGCAGTTATCATTTAAGTGTTTCCAAAAAGTTATTAGTATAATAATTTTATTACTGTGTGAATTTTCCATGGAGGTAAGAATGAAAGGAAGGGCCAACCCAGCACTACGACGCACTAAGAGTGAAGCACTGCTCCCAGGCTTCGGTCTCCAGATGGGGTGTTTTTTGTTTACATCAAGAAGCTCCCTTGACAGTGCTTTGATAGTATTTCGACACACGACAGTTCCATACAAATCAAAAAACAGGATACTTACAAGAAACATTCACTCTGTGATGGATAATAGAAGTAACATTTACGCAAAAATCACATCCTGGTTATTTTTCGATAACTAACAAAAGCGATTTTGATCATGAATTTGTTTTATAAAATTCTAAGCTGTTGAACTACAAAAATATAGATTTTACCAAAATGTTATGCTTAAAGAATGAAAATTGCCTTACGGTACCTTTAAAATTGTATATATCTTTCGATACCCCCCCCAATAGAGTATTCGCTACTTTTATGTTCCAAACAAAAAATGTTTTAAATAAAATAAATTTTTTTGTCATCCACATATTATTGTAACATATACTTTTTAAACATTTTTAGAGCAGCGGCTTTAATAGTTGCTCATTTTAAACTGATCATTTTATTTTTATGTATCTGAAAAATAGTCAGTTTAGATTAGCTAAAAAATAAAATATCCACCAAATGCTGCAATCTTTGTCAAAATTAATAAATATAGAGGCAGGTATGCCAATAAATTAACTTTACCTTGATTTGTAACCACACATTATTAAATTATTTATAAATGTATTTGAAATGAAGGATTTATTCATTCATAAACTTCCGTGAAATTTACTGTGAAGAAATCTAGTTACTAAATATATCTAAATGTATAATGATTGTAAATATTATCTAAATATATAATAACGTTAACATTGAACTGTAAACATAAATTGAAATTCTGTTGACAGATACGTTTATAAAACTATCTGAGCAAGAATTGTTTGTACTGGAAAGCAATCTGTTAAAAGGTATTGTAAAGCAAATTCTATGAGATGCATACTTAAGGAAGTAATAAAAAAGAGTTTTTAGAATGTGTATTGTTGAAATTAAAGGTAAAAAAATCTGTTAAGTATTGAATTATTTCCTTACATTTTATAATAATTCAGTTACAAGTTTTAAATAATGTTAAAAAAATTTTTTTTTTATTCCCTTTCAGAAATATTCATAGAAAGTTAAGTAGATGGAAATCAGTACCAATATTTAACATATTTCACTACTAAAATAAAAGGTACTCTAAGTTGAAATGAACCAAACAGGGCATGAATTATAAATTGACTCAGAATTTTCGATTTCAGAGATGCCTCAGAAGCTAAAAAATCATCTCATATTTGAGCAAATATCTTAGGAAGAAGCTCTGTAAATAGAAAAGATATAATGTATAAATTTAATATTAATAATACAATTAACTTTGATTTTAATTTTGTAATCCTTAACCAAATAAAATCGAATTACCTTAAAAACAAAATTTTTTAATGTAATTAATAAAAACTTGTGAAAATATTTCATTTAATTTAAACTGTCCTGTAAAAATTATAGCATTTAATTCTGTTCAGAATGAAATGTTGTTTAAAAATTTATGCTTTTCACATACTTAGAACTCTGAAATATTGTAGAAAAAGAAAATACATACATTTATATGTATATTTACGACGTAATTACAAAATGTTTATATCCGTTCATGTCAAAACCATTGATCTCAACGGTAAGTCACTGAATGTTTTGATCTCCACGAAAAGGTATCGCCAGTGTTTAAAAGTAGTGTATGGGGAAAACCGTTTAAGGCTTCTCCTCATACTTTCTACCTCCATGGAATTTTCAGTATTTTTTCTTGAGCATGCAATTTGTTTTGTGAATATTAAGTAAATTCATGTTTTCAATTTTTCATATTTTCTAATTTATATTAAAATTGTAAATTTTTTTATGTTCAGATAATTTTACTCATGCCACTACTATAATTTGTATGAAAAGTATGTTTTAGATTAATCTTGTTTTAATCCAGGCCAGAATATTGAATTACTCCTGAGGCTCCAGGTCACTGCATTCAGTTGAAGATTTCATGCATGGTTATTCATAGTTTTCATCCCACTCTATTGTTAAATGGCCAAGTTGGGGACATTTTTTTCTGATATGTTGTACATTTTAAGGAGTACAACTTTCGTAAGATAGATTTCCAAAGTATTATTTATTAGTTTTGAGAATGGACCACTTAAAAAGGTTGCAGTTGGAAGGTAGAAGAAATATGCATAGGGGGACATTTGACAAAATGTTTAAGAGTCAAACTGTATATAAACAATGTATTTGAGCAGTCAAATGAAGGCAATACAGGAATATGCCTGTGAATTCTTTGACAAAAAATTAAATACTTGAAACTTTTAAAAATTAACTAAAGCTACATTATCCCATTTTCGAAATAAGACAGCCCTAAATGTTATTTAAATGCTTAAAAAAAATACTAGTGTTTTACCAAATAAATATTGAATGCAGAAATTTTGTTTTGCAAGGTATGATATTCCCAAGCAGCAATGTAAAATTTTTTAAAATTATTAAATAATTAAAATGTTATTTATCTTGCATTAAAAAACTAAATTAATTTTCTGAAGTTTAACAGTGTATTTTAGAACATTTATTTAAAGATATGGTCGCTCATTCATTTGATCTAAATTTAATAAAACATATCTGTGAAGCTCTAAACACATGCCCAGCACCATATTCACAACTGCCAACAGTATTTCAACAGATAAAAACAGCACTGACAGAGGAATGGAAAATGTTCTTTCTGCAAGAGTTTATAAACTACCTAGTTTGAAGTGTACTCTTTAAGGTCAAAGTAATCATATTGCTTTCTGAAGACCATGTCTTTTCTGTGCTTTAGTTTTTCATCTATACATCTGAACCCAGTTCAGTTCAATCACTTTTAAATAAAGTGTCTTTATGTTCTGCATTTGTTATTGTTATTGCATTGTTTCCTCAGACTTTAGTATTATGCATTTATCTGAAATATCTTCTCTATCATTTTCCCATGTCAAAGTGACCCTTAATATAAAACTGTTAGTGAAAAACCTGGTTTTTAGTTTTGCTTGCCAACTTATTTATATACTTCTTCCCATTGAATAGGGATAAATAGAACAGTCACACAGGGGGAAAAAAAATATGATCTTTATTTCATTATGACTTGTAAATGATTTTTGCATATATTGCTGTTTTTTTTTGTACCTTGGTTACAGGTGTCATACTACACTATAGTGCATCTAATATTATATGAAATATTGGTACTTTTAGATTATCTGCACTCTCATTGAAAAGTCACAAAAAGTATTCACAAGGCAAAGTAGTATGTCATGAAATTAGTTATATGGCAACCCAGAATGTTGCCAAAAAATATTTATCTGGTAATCCAGGTATGCCTTTTACACATCTGTTATGGTAGTGTCACAATGTCAGTGTAGTATAGTGCTTTCTCTTATGTTTTTTAAGTGAAAACAGTTTGCTGTGTATATGGAGAGAACAGCAGTGCAAAAAATGTCTTCAAAAAATGTTTTATGACTGACATTTATTGCTTTTTCAATTTTATTGATCGATAGCTGTTGTAAGGATTTCTTAGTGTTCCACAGTTTTGAAAATGGCTGTTGCCTTTCTTTCATTAGTTTGGCAAAAAATTAATAGCCAGCGAGTTTATGAATGCTCTTCAAAGTTGGCATCAAGTTTACTTTTTCGTTTGGGGTGCAGATAATCACGAAGTTCCGAAATATTTTCTATTTTTATTTTAATTTCTTTGGTGTGTTATAATACATTATATATCATCAGGTTATGGATGAACACATTCTCTTTGGGAGTTTCCATTGGAGCGGCTTTACTTCTTCCTATATCAATTATTAGTAATGAAGTTCTTCTTTATTACCCAAATAGCTATTATGTGCAATGGTTAAACAGCTCTTTAATTCAAGGTTTGTGCTAAAATATACTGTTATCTTTTACTAAATATCTTAGTCTTATTGATGATTACTGTGTGTTTTTGAATACTATGACTGAACTTATATATTTTGAATTTAATGTTTAGTTTATAAATGCTTATATATATAGCTTATATAAATACACAAAGAAACTTAATAATAGGCAAGAATTAAAAACAAATTTTTTATACCTGTCTAGTGCTATAGCTGCAGTATTAAAGTAAAATAAACTTAAAGATCAAAAGTTAAAAGTAAATTGGAATCAAAGGGAGATCAGTTTTTATGAATCTTGTATATAATTTCTCTTTTGCATTTTTTGCTATGCTTTGACTCCAGTTTACTTTTAACTTTTGATGCTTCAAGTTTATATAGCTTACATATATATATATATATATATGTTTGTCTACATTTACATACACATATATATCACTCACTCACATGTATTTCCCCCCCCCCACAAACATAAATATATTTGAGTTTTAATTTTATCTTGTAATTGATCTAGTTTAAACAAGTTAGCTGTTTGCATTCAAGTATTTTTCATGGTGTGGAAGCGCAGTGGTGGACTGGTTCTGAAAATATTGGCTGCCAGGCAATAAAAGGAGCTCAGTCTTAACTATAAGGCTGTAATTTATTTTTTTTTTTCAAGAAATAAATGAAATTTTTAAAATATATGTAAGGGAAAGAGGAACCTTTAAAATTTTTGTGAAATAAGTGTATGTTATGCTAATTACAGTGCTGTATATTATATAATTTATTAACCACCATGGTAGATACTAAATATAAACTGATATAAGGGATTTTTTAAATAATTTTTGTAGATTTAAGGTAAATAGCAATACTTTTAATACTTCTTTTATTCCTAATGTTAAAAAAAAGCAAGCATA
Source organism: Stegodyphus dumicola (assembly GCF_044657685.1). Lineage (NCBI taxonomy): Eukaryota > Metazoa > Arthropoda > Arachnida > Araneae > Eresidae > Stegodyphus > Stegodyphus dumicola. Next base: position 22,974,115 of record NC_140781.1, read on the forward strand.
TTTCATTAGTTTACTATACAATTGAAATTTCATCTGTAGTAGGAAAGTTCTCAGATGATGAATTTCTTAGCCTTATTCATGTGATGTTTGAAAATGTCATTTCTCTCTGCACTTCCAAAGCAGTTAAGGCAGGGCTGCCACATTGGGCGACAAAATTGGGGATATGCCATGGATGGATGGCGAACCTTCTGGAATGAATTCTTACCAGTTTAGCCCAGAGTGTTCTCAAACACAAGCCGAAAGCTATATAAACCCTGCTGTTCCACAGCCAGTTAGTGTGTGCCTCGCCTAGCGAGCTGATAGTCAGTCATTGAGCGAGTGTCTCAGAGTCTAGTGCTGAGTTGGTCATCGAGTGCATCGAAGAGTCTAATAGTGTATAGCGGTTAATGCATCGTCGAGAGAGTGTGTTAAGCTTCGGGAACGACTGAACCGAAGAGTCGGGAGCTGTGTTCTGTGTGTCGTCAAGTGCATCGCGAGTTGTAGCGTGCAGAGTCTCGAGAGTACAAGGAGTTCCGAGAATGACCGAGCAGAGTCGGGAGCTGTACTCTGGTGCTCTGCAGTGAAACTGTCTCCACCGTAGTAGCCTGATAACCTGAAGGTCGTGTCGCTGATTGGTCCAGTGTGTTTATAGCAGATCTTTGACGACTGTAAAAGTGTTTTGGAGCTGTCCTGATGAATACTGGCTAATAAAGTGTGTTCTGATACTTCATCAAGTGTCATTGTTATTCACTCCAATTCTGCATGAACCCTGTATGAACGTGAAGTGAAGGAACAAAATAATGAAACAACTGCTGTCAGAAAAGAAAAACGCAACAATATGCATACACAAGGATAATGTGAGTTGTACTGGAAAAAAATTTTCTGTGGAAACAAAGGACCAAAAAGTTATTGCAGAATGCCTGTTTCCTGCCATTTTACTGGAGCCACTGAATGCATTGGATCATGCTGCAGCTTTCTTAGAAAAATATTTCCGGACAATAAAATCGCTAAGAAATACTCAAGTGCAAGGACAAAAAGCGACTGCATTTGTAGAAAAAATGGGTTCAAGAAATTGGTATGAAAAATAAATTTTTGGTTATTGATTGCATAAACAGTTTCATTTTGCCTCTCCACAGATGAAAGCAGTAATACCGATGCAAAACTGTATCCAATTTTTTTTTTTTTTTTAAATCGAGTCTTTAGAAATTGAGTGTAGTTCACTTTCTTCCCCCACTTTAGAAGAGATTTGACATGTTATAATTATAGCACAGCTGATAATTAAAATGTAAGTGCAATTCTTCAGGATAATTGCTTAGCACTTAATGCTGAACCAGGAATGCATGACAGGAATTTTAGGCATGAAGGTTGGTATTGCTGACAAACAAATAATAATAATTCATATTTGGAAATTATAAAATGCACATGTCACCTCTTAAATGTAGTAGTGAAAAAGGGTCAGCTTCTTTGCCAATAAGTGTGGTTGGACACATTTTTTAATAGCTATTATCTTGGAAAGATTGCTAAAAGGAAGGAAACATTGAAACAACTCCAACAGTTGCATAATACTGAAATAAGAAAAAAAATACAAAATATGTATGTACATGCTAGTTATCTTTGTAGAAATGTTTAGTTTGAATCATTGACCACTTCTTACATTTTTTAAGGAAGAAGTAAATGCTTCTAGAGTAAAGCTCAGTTGAAAGCTTTAAAATACTTTAAGTAAATGGAGATATAGTTATTGCTTCCATTGTTAAAAATAGGTGTGAGAAAATTTAACTAATTTCTGCACCTGTGAGTAATTTAATTGGCAACTCTCTAAATAATACCACAAAATATAAGCGTAAAGCTCTTCCAAAATAAAAAATCACTTGACAAAAGACACATTTTCTGATTATTGTAAGTTTATCTTGTGAAGAACATATACTTGTTTTTTGTCTTCAGATAAAGCTTTTTGCTTTTTTGTACACTCCAATTTTGCCATCATTCAATGTTCTTAACACAATTCCACAGTGCAGAATTACATTAATTTATGTTTTTTAGTCAATGATTCGTGATCTGGTTAAACTATTTAATGATTAGGGAAATTTAGAGTATTTTTCTATTATTAGAAGGTACAAGTAATAAAAACCTTTTTTTAAAAATATACACTCACTCCCAAAAGTTAAGCACGAAGATGTAAAATGCAAAAAAATAAAAAATACTGCTTTGATTGACACAAAATTCGGCAGGAAAGTAGCATATTTATATTTATGCATAAAATAAAATCAATAATTATATACAGAAATGAAAACAGTATTAAATTTTTGTAAGTTATCAGATAATGACATACTGGAAACTTAAACAGAATTATGTATAAAGTGAAAATAAATAGCATAAAATGAAAAAAAAATGACATTAATAGGGTATGGGATCCCCCCTCATCTGTATACAAAGTTTACACCTTGTGACCATGCTTTCAATTAGGTGGTCAGCCACCGCTGAATTAAGCAATTGCCATTCTTGTAGAGCAGTTTCCAGCTCAATAAGAGTGGCTGGAGGTGGGAAATGGGAAGGTACTGCATGGCCGAGAGCATCCCAAAGATTTTCGATGGGATTAAGGTCGGGCGAATATGCTGACCACGCCATATGCACAATCCCTTTGCTCTCCAGGTAGTCAGCGACGATGACAGCTCTTTGGGGATATGCATTATCGTTCATTAAAACAAAAGTAGGGCCAACTGCTGCAGCGTACAATCTCACAATGGGTTCATCTCGATACCGGACAGGCGTCAAAGAACCGTTTAAAGATGTGCAGGTTGGTGCGGTATCATAATGAAATCCCTGCCCACACCATATTGCTTCTGCCTTGGGAATGCATGATGTTTTGGGACTGATTGCGTGTTTGTTGTTCACGCCATATCCTTATACGCTTGTCATCTGGCTCCAGAGCAAATCTTGACTCATCAGTAAACATGACATTGCCCCAGTCAAACACAATCCAATTGACATGTTCCTGGCACCACTATAATAGTGTCCCTCTTGATTATGCGGATAGAGGAACACAAACTCGAGGTGCCTGGGTGTACAGTCCACTCATATGTAATCTTTGGCATACAGTAGCTGCAGATATCGCCTTACCAATGGACGCTGTAACCATAGATGTCACACGTGTGGAGGTCGCTCTGCGATTACGCTTGGCTACAATAGCAATATAAAGATCTTCCGTGTGTGTTGTAACCCTTGGGCGACCGGCTACGGGCCTTCGGACAACTGTCTGTGTGGTTTGGAATGGTTTTCATGAGCGTGAAATTACAGAATGATGAATGCAGAAGAAAAGAGCAACATCTGTGATCTACTGTCCTGTTTCAATGCACCCCACTGCATACCAGCGCTCAGAAGCTTCCATTCGTCTTCTGGAAGTCATAGAAACACGTATGTCTTGAAAACAAATTGTACGAAAGTTTTAAACACCTTCTATCAGCACTTACAATCAACTTCTGTAACCCTTCATAAAGCTGGCTTCTTTTAAGACTGCCTTTTTTCCATATTTCTTGACATGAAAGCGCGATTGGCTGTTACCTAACATATTTGCATACTTCCATCTACCTCTGCAGTGAATTGCATCCTCCTCAATTCTGATTGGCTTCTGGAAATTAGCATTTTCCTCTCCTTCTTAACTTTTAAAAGTGAGTGTATAAGTATTTTTGCATTATTTGCATTTAAGAAATAATAACTGAACATTCAAATATTAATTAGTTACCATTTAAATATTAATTAGTTACCACTCATTCTTAAAACTATTTTTTCTCAAAAAATGTTTTATTGTTGAGAAAATTTTCCTGATTTTTTTAGCGTTGTATGTTGTCAAGTATGAATTTTACACAGCTAGCAAATGCATTTCAATTATATATTTTTTAATATGATATAGAGATATGAAGTGACACAATATAAATTTGAATTCTTTTCTTTATTATTATTTTTATTGTTTATATATATATATTGAAAATTTTTGAATACTTTTCTTTATTGTTTATATATATATTTTGATAAATGTTTAATAAATGATTGGATATTTAAAGAAAAAAAATTAAGCGAAAGAGGAGTCTCATAATTTTAGGCAGTGAGAAAAGGAGAAAAATATAAATTTCAGAAATAAAATGGAAATATAGAAAAAAATATGATTAATACTGGGTTCTTCAACCTTTTTGTCCTTAGAGTATATTCTAGAATATTTGTTTAAAGATGGGCACCATTTACTTTTTCAAGATGAATTTATAGTTGCACATAAAAAAAAAAAAAAAAAAAAAAAAAAAGAGATCAGTCGTATTTCACTTTGAGCTGGCATCTGTGTTGGATGGAATTTCTGTTTAATTAAAAATGAGAAAACTTTCATATAGAATTTTGTTGAAAACTAAAACATTTTTATTGTGATTGCACAGTCATTTTAAACGATCGGCGGGTGCCATAGTGCCCGCCGGCATAATACAATTGAACATTACTGAAATAAATTTTCAATTAAACTATGTTTGAGTTAAATTTGAAAAGTAAAATCCCCAAACACATGAACTCATCATGCATAAGCTCTGGTGATAAAGAAGTAGTATTTGTACTTCAGAGGTAAGTGTACATTGGTGCAAAATATTCATGTCTACATATTGGATATTAAATATGAAAAAAACTACTAACTTTGCAATAGTCCTTTTCCTGTCTTAAAATTATGAATCTAAACTGGGTCATCTGAAAATTAATTTGCATTAGGTCATCTTATTAATCCTGCAATGCAGTTAGCTTTTGTTTAATCACTGTTCAAAATTTAAACAAAGAAATCAACTTTTTTAATGTGAATTTCTGACATTTGCACTCAATTTGCTCTCTTCTTTCGCTTTTCTTGCATATGTTTGCCTTTCTGTGCTCGCATTGTTTTAAAAGTCTGTTAAGTTACATAAAATTGTGGGGTGCTTCTTACACCCAAAATGATGTGTAAGAAGAATATGTGTCGTCGGATTTACCAAAATGATGTGTAAGAAGAATATGTGTCGTCGGATTTAGTTATCTAGGAATAAAATTTTATCTTGTTACCTTTGCCGCATCTTGAAGCTTTTTCATCTCCGCTATACTTCTTGGGAATCTACATAGCTCTACTATCCTCACTGTGCAGTAAAGAATCTTCAAGTAGCTGCATAATTTTTTTATTACATGCATACATAAATGTTCACTCTAATTTTGTTAAAAAATTATGCTTCACCAGTTGCTTTGAGATATGGCTTGCATGCAGTTTTAATCTGAAACCACTACTCTAGGCCATTCAAGTAGTATAAGTTAATTGGTGTTGCTTTATAAAAGCTTTAAAATAGGATCATTCTTTTTCCAACACCATTCTTTTTGTTTTCTATATTATACTTGGATCTGATCTTTGGGTTTTTTTTTTTTTTTTTTTTTTTTTTGAAATGGAAAATATCAGAAGCTTATTGATCCCATGAAAACCATACCAAGTGTTATAATTTTTGTGATATTTCAAAAATGTTGTACTTTTGGATATCTGCAGCCTTCACGAAAAGTTGCTGATTTATTGCTGACTTGATGAATTTATGAAGAGAGTTTGTTTGGTTATCTTTATGCTCCTAGGTACTGTTTTGTTCATAAACATTACCAAAAAAGAAGTGTTTTCTAAGAAACAGGAAATTTTATGGGGGAAAAAATGAAGTCCTGCATGGTTGAATACCTATTTTCTTTTCCCCTCATTTATTCGTTAAAGCACAATATTTCTGAAGCCATCCATCGCACCCAATAAATTCCACAGTCTCATACCAATTCTTTGACCTCTCCCCCCATGAAAGTTGTAGAGGAAGAATTGATCTGCAAAATGACTGTTAAATATTAAGCCTGTAAATCTACTGTGAGATATGCATATTCATTGGTCTATCATTGCCTTTATACCTAATATTATACCAAAAACAAGGCAGTTGTATTGACTGAACCTGGGGGTTTGATGATCAAAAGGTATCAATATTTTATGAAAATATAATAAAAATTTATTTTTAATGGACTCTTGTTTTTAATTTTAGGTTTATGGAATCTTGTATTCCTGTTCTCAAATGTTTCATTATTCATACTTCTCCCATTTTCTCACTTTTTTATTGAGTCAGAAGGATTTCCAGGTTCACCTAAGGTATGTTAATTATCTGAATCATTTGTACATAGTGTTCAGTGCTGCAAATTATTTCTTAATATTTTCTAGTAGTTAACATGTTGTGGATGATGAGCAGTACAGTCTTCTTATGTTACAGCTATATAAAGTTTAAGAAATTGTCAAATTATACTCTTCCCTCTCATTATTTACCTTTCACTTAATAAATTTTCGTCACTGATTATTGTATGTTTTTAAATTATCATGGGTCATAATGATCATTGACCTTATATCTTTCAGTATTTACCATAAATTTAACATGTCAATTATTTACAAGAATTTAACAATCTCTTTACTTGAATCTAGTGATAAAGAAATTAATTGCAAAGAGGAGAATTTTATTTGTTTGGGGAATTCAGAATTTCACCTCTAGAGAATATTATTTACTACAGGTTGTTGTAATGGAAATGAAGATTACCTGTATTTTATGCTGAATCTCTTTCTTGACTACCAAAAGAGTTTGCATCATTCTTTGGAAGATATTAGAATATGTAATGAATGAGAAAAATAAGTGACAAAAGAGTATAACAGCGACAGGTAAACACAATCACTTCAAAAGAAATTGTTTTAAGGATGGGGGAAACAAATGTTCTTTCTCTCAAGTGTAAAAAAAATAATGAGTGGCTGTGATCAATGTGAGACATAAACTAATCCCACAGCTGCAAAGATTCAGTTTTGTTCCTGATGAACGAAGATGAAGTCTTGCAATTTATTTTGAGGCTGAAGAGTTGTTATGGCATGAAATATTGCTATTGATCTCAAGATTAGATCTGCATGTGTTGGTCTTCCCTTTTAGTTAAATATCACTAACCTAGAATGGTACACCACTTTGTATTATGTGACCGTTTAAATATATACTTCTCATGAGTTGGAATGATAGTTTCATGAAGTATTTTCTAATAACTTGTTGACTGAAATTATTTAGCAAGTTAAAACTGCTTTTCTACGTATAGTATGTGTGGTCTTTCTGTACTTAAAATCAGTTGGTAAGTGTACCATATGCCCAAAGTATGTTCGGAAAACAGCAGATATTGTTGAATTTTGGTTTGCAAATGTTTCTAGCTTATTGTTAATGCTTAGCAAAAACTCATGTTGGGTTTACATTTTGTAGGAATATAGCTTTAATGCACTATGCAAGGCATTTTTGCTGTGCTTGTGAATCTTCCAGCTTGTAAATTGTTTGTATCTCTCTTTGTGTTGTCTGCATTTGCAATGAAATAAATGTTTTCAGTATAACAGTTTTGGTGCTGAGTCTTCAGTAACACATATTTGCTTGAGCAGGAGTGTTCTAGTAAAAATAAAATTTCTTAAAATCTTTTCCTTAAGATCATAATATGATAATGCTTCTAGAATCCCAATCTATATTGATTTTTTAGTCAAAATATCTGTAGAGCTTTTAATGTGAATTCTTTGTTAAAAAGTTTCACGTGGTCAAAAAAGTTTAAAATGGTTTATGGTGAAAATCATTTTTTTTAGTGGATTAATAGTGTGGAGCTTAAGGTTGTTTAAATGAATTTAACTGCTAACTGATTGCAATTTCAGGCAAAGAAATAGTTTATTACAGGAGGGCATTGACAAATGGGAGATGTGAATTAAATGTTTGCAAGTAAGCATGAATTGTATATGTTTTATAAACTTATTTTTGAACAATAAAGAATCTGCTGCTAATTACACTATCCAAAGCAAACCAACATGTTTTGAAATTCAGATTGGTTAAACACCTTTTTACAGAATCTTATTCTATATTAGTTCAATAAAAAGCAGGAAAGTGCCTCCTCTTTCATTAAAAAAATTTGAACTAATTTTTATTCTATAGCTCAATAAAATCCTGTCTCAAAATTACATTAATTTAAAAATTTTTTATGAATTACTCCATGGGAAAGTCAAGAGGAAATTCTGTTTCATTTTGCAAAGGACCTTAATATTCCCTCTCTTTTAAAACGTGTTTATGCTATAAGAATTTTGTAGGGGTTATTATTAAGGCTTTTACAGTCTGGCAAGTTGATTGTTCATCATAGAAGATATATTCAACTATTGTAAAATCAATTTTTGGAGAATTTTAAAAGGTACTCAAAAACAGTTTGGAGGACTAGGTTTATAAATTTGTTTTCCTTGTAAATTCAGTCATAATTCATTATTTATGCTTGAAATTATATGGTGGTATGTATGAATCTGATCTGAAAGTCAAAGGGCTGTTCTTTTTATTATGCAACAAAAATGTTGGATTTTCTTGTGCTGAGAGTTTTATGAACTGTAAGTATACTTGTTAAATGTTTGAAAAATATGTAGTAATGTGCACCCAGTTAATAATATAAAGATGTATTGCATATATTAAAAAAGTTCTATAAATCATATGAAAGCTTATAAAATATTACCTGAAAGCTTTTCATGAGTTAGTAGTCTATGTGGGATTATTTTTAAGAATTTCTATAAAACCATTAAATATTTTCAGTTTTTTGATAATTTGATATTCATTTACTTCTAAATTAACTTTTGTAAATAATGAAACTGACTGAATAAGGAAGGTATAGGAGATTTAAAGCAATTTAAGATATCAAGAACTGTCATATAGTCGGTGCGGCATTTGATGATACATTGTGTCTCCAGTATCTGAGGGCAAGCATGAGGAATGTGTTTAAAATTTTTTTGTAGTAGTAGAGTTATTGTCCAAGACCTCGAAGCTTTCTCAATATCAAAAGTGAACCGTGAAGTTGAAGAAACACATTGAGAAATTTCAGATTTTAAATATGAAAGCTGTCTTTAGTCTTTGTAATCCCGTGAAACACCATTTTAATTTCTGATATTTTAGCTATGAATCTTACTGCAGAAATCAACTCACCTTCAAAACCTTGGCTGATTAATTCTGTTTAAGTTTCCCTTCTTTCAACAAATATACTTGACACATACCTCTATTCATCTGTATGCTGCGATATGAGATTGTTGCATTTTGGCACAAAGTTTTCTCATCCTTGTTTCTTCCACTCAGCATCATTTTCCTGATTAATGTTAGTTTATATAGTTATAGTTTATTTACTGTTATCTGATTATGTGGATCACACAGTTTTTCATTATGTGCTTGTGTTGCCTTTGTTATTGGTGGGTAGTTTTCTTCAACAACATTGCATTTAAAAATCAGTTTATGATAGTGAAAAGCTTGATATCTCAGAAGATGCTTGCTGAAGCTTTCCACACATTGACATTGAGTTTTATTGGGGAGAAGAAATGTTTATTGCCAATACTACGTAGGGACTGATCGACTGATTTGGAAACTGAAGTTAAGTCCTGCAGACAAGTTAGCAAGTGATTGCTGCATCTTAAAAACTCACAAATATTTAAGAAGATTTTAAATAACCTTTTTATTTAGTCTGAACTAAACATAAGGCATGACTTGTGCTACATTATAAAACCACCTTTTTTTGGCTGTTCAAATTAAACAGTAACTGAGACTTCAGCTCAAATGCTGATAATGTAGTGTATGACTGCACTTTCAATGAAATAAGTTGTAAGATGGCTCAGTTATTTTACTGCCACTCAGGTTTAAAGTATTGGCTAGTGAGAAAATGCCGAAGTCAGAACATAAAGTTTAAATAGAGCTGGCGAGGAACTCTAACAATGTGACATAATTGACAAAAACTGTCTCTCTCTAAAATTCAAAATCCTCAGCTTATATACTCTTAAAGCTGATTTGCATTTGGTGAGGAATGTGGAAGGAAGAAGTTATTGTAAAGATCAAAATTATAATAGCTGGTTAATTAACATAAGATATGCTACAGCTATGTGATACTATTTCTGTTACAATAATTTGGAATCCATCTTAACACTTCATGACATATCTGCACTGCAGAAATTCAGAACTGTGCTATTTGTATTGGATTAGGAGAGGGTCAAGATAAAACTTAATCAATAATAACAATCTGCGAGATTTCTAGTTCAAGAGAAAAAGGTGATATTGTTTTACTGTTAAGCCTCACATGTACCTATTTTTAACGCTGCTTTCAAAATTACATGAATGAAGTTAGAAGTAGAGTTATGGGCATATATGCCAAAGTTCTTAAAATGCTATTCTCATAGCATGCGATTAGGGAACTGGATTAAGTCTCTAGAGGTGAACTGTAAAATTTTTAATATTTGACAATATTGTCTAGTTAACTTTTATTCTTCAATCAAGTTAGAGGGGGCCCACCAGCTGCCGAGTGGTAAAGTCTCTGAACATTGGTAAGTCGATTTAAGGATTGAATCCCATTGAATTGGCTGGGTGCAGGGGTGTTTTTGTGGTTTTTCTTATTTGTAACATGTAAACAAGCTAGTTTCTCTTAGAAAGTCTTCCATGAAGACAGGCCTCCCTTTAAGCAGATAGCACTTGAGTTCTTTGCCATAGTTAAATATATATTAAATAGTATAAAATGTTTCTTAAAAATTAATGTAATTTTTTTTAAAGTAGAATTAAAAAACTTAATTTATGTTTTGTTTTCCAGGGTATTATGCCAAGAGTCTATGAAGCAGTGCTTGTTTTCATTTTACTGGCAGTGGTGATAATGGGTTTAATATACATAATATCTGCTATATTTTTTGATAGCAGTCATTTTGGAACTGAATCTATATTTAGTAAGTTTTTTTTTTCTTTTTTCCCCCCCATTTTGTTTCCATTTTTCAAAGAAATTCTAGATTTATTTTAAATCAAGAGTAAATAAATACAAATGTTGAAATGCATAACACTTTTGCACATTTGTGCTTTTCATGTGATATTTTCTGAAGATGATGCTGGAATTCAGCAAGATCAGAGTTTTATCACATTGTACAATTGTTTGTGATAATTTACTGGTTTCTTGCCATCTTAGTTTCCATGACATTGCTTTTATGATTTACCATTGTATCCTTTTTTTAAATAGTATTTTAAGTAAACAAAGGTCTTTTATTTTGAGAGATTCCTATATGTGTTTTATTTTGAACCTCTCCTTGAAAGAGAAAATTTAAATTTCAGTACAGTTTGGCCCAAGGTCCTCATTTTCTTGATTCTGATCTCAAGCTCTGCTGAACATATAATATTGATAACAAGTTGTTTGAATAATGTACTTGTAGATGTGCACGTATGCAAAAGGCAAGAAATTTTTTTTTTTCTGCAGTGAATTGAATTGGCTACAACAAATTTAAAGTTGAGAGGCATTAGTCTTTCCAAGAAACAGGAAAAACCACCTATGTTTTCATTGGAATATGAACCACAGATCTTCTGTTTTGCCAGATGGACATGCTAACCACACACACACCATGAGAGATGTTGTGAGGGAATGCAGTAATTTCTTATACAGTGACTTCCATTGCTTCCATGTGTGGGCATGCATCATCTTATGAGACTTGCTATTTCTCCCATATTACTCAGAAACTTTGGTATTCTACTGAATTTTTAAATTCTAATGTGCCCTCCTGTTTTGATAAAATTCAAGATTTGTTTCTAATTTGATGAATTTAAAAGTAAAAATAGTGGTAATATTTGGTTAAATTGGGTATCTGTGATGACTGAGGGAAAAACCAAATGAATAATAGTTCAGGGGATACAGAAAATTGTGGCTTTTGTTCAGTTATATCAGCATCTTGTTTTCTTTCATTCAGAACCAGTTTTTTTTTTAATATGGTTTAATAAATTGTCTGGCTTTGCAAACTGCTGTAATTTGGAGTTAATTAAAAACTGAGTTTAAATAAGTGCTAACTTTGTCAGCGTATGCAAGAAATTCAATTTTGTAGAGTAATAAAGAATATTTCCACCTTTTGATTGCTTCCAAAAATGTAAATAAATATAATAAATATAAGTGATAAAAAGTGTAATAAATGTAGCTTTATTAAAATTTATTTATTTAATATACCTTGTTATTTAGCAAATCGTAAATTTTCTGGAACGCAAATCTCTTGAATCCTTCAAAAAGAAGAAACTTTTAAAAAGGAAATTGCATTAAAAAATTCAGTAAAAAGTTTTTAAAAATAAAGTAAATAAACACAGTGTATAATTAAAGCTGATTATCTTGTTATAAACTGAGAAAAAAATGTGAAATTTCACATTATGAGTTCAATAATATTTGAGTAATGACTTTTTTAAGCATTTACTTTACCCTTTTTAAATCAAAGCAAATATTAAGGAAAAGGGTTTACTTCAAGAATTATCACAAATAAAAATTAAACACGGAACATTAAATTCTTTCAAGAAAATTAACCCTTTGCGGTCGGATTAAATTTGGAGATAGGTATCGTACTGGTCGGAATTAATTTCCGTCGATAGAGCAGCTATACATAACACACAAGTTTACGATGGATAAACAAGATTTAGTAATTCTTTTGTGAACTTTAGATACATCTTTATTTAATACACAATTCTAGTGATATGTTTTTATATAAAAATTATGTTTTATAATTCTCCTTTGTGTGAATATTTTTCAAAATGCTCTCCAACATGCAGGCCAGGTTTTCGAGTGAATGTATTGCAAAAATAATTGGTTTGGTGCCTTCCACCCTTAATCTTTCTGTTTGAACATACATACTTTTTACATTTTCACAATGCTGCAATATATGCAGTTTTCCATTAAGTCTTTCTTCTTTATCGGGGGTCAATGGTCTTCCTGGTTTTTAATATGCTCCGTCACGAAAATCACCTTTCAGTCGTGCCACCAATTTTTGGACGAACATAAAATGTGGCATAGGTGTCCTGTTCTCTGTTCTAGCTGAATTTTGGAGAATTATTTTGAAATAATTTAAGAAGAGAGAATGTCTTATTACTGTTAAATACAATTTATAAAATATTCTTTAGAATTCTACTAGGTATCGTCAAATATTGTCGATTTCATTATGTTCAAAAGAGGACTGACTCGCCACTGCGTCTTGCATGGCGAGCGCTGGGTCACAACTTTTGTTTAGATTAGATTACGTTATCTCCAAACGATGGAGCACCGTATTGGTTCGTGAATAGGTTTTTTTGGCATTGAGGTTCATATAGGAAAAGTGTAAACTGATACATGAATGTATACAGTATATGATTCATATAGTTCCTTGATGTGGTGGCTGAGAGCAGACATACGACGAGAATGGTAAAAAAGCTTTGGTGGCTGAGAGCAGACATACAACCGGAATGGAAAAAAGGCTTTGGTGGCTGAGAGTGGACATATGACTGCAAAGGGTTAACAGTATGGTACCAGGGCTACCATGAGTGATCCAGGTCTAGTGAAATTGCTAATTTTGTAATGGAATGCTTTTTTAGACGTCATTAAGACTAATTATTTATTTAAAATCTTTAAATTAAAAATTTGAATTTTTTTTTTTTTTTTAGGTTAGGATTCACAAGATTTGAAGGAAACAAGCCTGTAGATATGAGTTTCCAAATCCTCTGTTGTCTAATAATTTCACAGTTGTTTGTGAATAAGTCAGCTGTAATAAAATTGCTTTAAGGATTTTTTTTATTATAAAATCACTCGTATTTTTAGTTTTGTTATGTATTATCAAGTACTTTCTGAAGGGTAGTATTAATAAGGCACCGAGAAATTTTTTCTTAGAGCCAATGGTCTTGTTTTCCATATATTTCACCCAACCAGCAGTTAAGTGGTTAAGTCACTGAATAGTGGTAGCTCATCCTGGGTTGGATTCCAGGCAAACAGGCTGGCTGAATGGGCGTTTCCATCGTGAGTAATGTATATACAAGCCAATTTCCATTAGAACATCTTCCATGAAGGCATCCATTCTTAAATGGCCCTCATGTGCTTTGCCTTAATCAAATAAACCAAACCAATCCATATATTTCAGCAGACAGCACGAAGCATGTTCAAAGATGACTTCAGCCCCAAGGGCAGTGTTTTCTGCATTTGCCATTAGAAAAATTGTAGTGTGATACTTTGGAATTTAATACATATAAACTCTTAGACATGTATTAAAGATGAAAAAAGATGAACAATAGTTCTTTAAATGTATACGCATTGTTAATATTATATTTTTTAATATTGCGCGGGCAAAATTATTTGAATTTTTTTATTTTTTAATGGTTGGGTGTTCTAAAGCTCACTCATGACCACAGCTCTGAAATTGTGTTTAAATTCTCTGTATCACTTTGGGAGATTTTTCTAATTGAAATTGCATGTCTGGCATCTATACATAAGGAAATGAAACATGCAGCTACTTTTTTTGATAAACTTGTATAATAACAGCTTTTGGGTTAGCTTCAGAAGTTTTTAATGACTACCAAACCAGTCTTTGAATTCGTCTCAGTCTTGAATCTTTAAAACCAATCTTTGAATCTTTCGATTGATCAAATCAGTCTTTGAATTTCCATTGCAGTTAAGAAATGCCTGCTGTTAAATTTAATCTGTACACATATTTGGTCTAGGAATCTACATATTTAAAAAGATTTCTTGTTCCCGAATTATATTTTAACACTGCTTATTTATATTTTCTTTTTTTTTTCTTCTTTTTCCTGATTTCATAAAATTTCAGCTTTGTGGTTAAGTATTTAGCATAACCATAGCACATACGTTATACTGCATAGCACATATAATGCATGACCACAGTAATTTGTTATTTTATAAAATAAATTTCTTTATATTCCACTTTGTATGTTGATCAGTTATTTTTAAGTAACTACTTCATGAAGTTTTCATTCTTGCAGATGTGCCGAGTTATTATTTACCATTCTTGTACTCCTGTGTATCATTTATTGGTGTTCTGATGTTATTATGTAAGTGTGTTTAAATTTATTATACATTTAACTGGTAGATAAAATTGTGATATCTATTTTTAAATTTCTAAGTTTTACTAGGGAATGGTGTTTGTTTTACTATTCTAGTCCAAACTGTGCACAGTTATAGAGGTCTTTATAGGAATATTACATTTATGCAAGCCCAGCTCACCTGTATTGAGTGTAAAACAGTTAGCAACTTAACATCTCTAAACTTCATTTAATGATGGAGCCTTTTGTGGCTTAATGATAACAGGTGGACCTTTCAGATGAGAAGTCCCAAGCATAAACCTTTAAACCTTGTAACCCCCTTCTTCATGTTATTTTCTTTATTTCACGTGGAATTTGTGTTATAGAAAGTAGTTTTAAATAGATAAGGCAGAAAATGAAGTTAACTTTTTGTTTGATAGTAAATGAAAGGAAATGTTAAAAGCAACCAACTGCTTGTTTAATATTTTCTAATACAGTCAAAAGTCGTTAATTCGGACACCTGTAATCTGGAATGATCTATAATCCGGACCTCAAAGGTACAAACTTTCTGTGCATGCATCGCAGTGCCGCGCCGTGCCGCGCAATGAATTTGAAGTTGATCTGTCAGCACTATCCTTATCTTCAGGGCAGATGTTTTTATTTTATTTGGCTTATAATTCCTTACTAAATGTAGTATTTCATCTCGATGTACTTCGTCTTTGATATGACTTAAATCAAATTCCTTGTCATTATAATTCACTTCCGATAGCGAAGAAAGTGACACAGAGCTTATTGAAAACGAAAAAATTTCGATTGACAAATTAGTCGGTATTCTCAACACAGCAATTATAGGACTTGAACAACGGAACTTTGTAACTGAACAAGAAATTATGTCTGTTTATAGAATTAAAGAGAAAGTATTATCACATAAAATGAAGCAACTTAAACAACTTACATTGAAAGTAATGTTTAATAAAGTAAACAAATAAATATTAAGCTTTTTTTTTTTGTAAATTTTGATACCCTTTAGATCATAATTGTTCTTTATTTCATAAATTATGGTTTCATATTTTTAATTTTATAATTTCTGCATGCCATCTTACCAGATTTAAACTGATGATCTATAATCCGGAATCGCCGAAGTCCCTTTGAGTCCGGATTAACGACTTTTGACTGTATATATCATAATTTCTTATGGTTTTCTTATCTTATGGCTGTGCAGACTTTGGGAAATATTTGTGGTAACAGGGATAAGGGCTTCGTATATACATACAGGTATCATACAGGTATATAATGTAAGAGGATCCAAGAATGTAACAACATTTATTCAAAGCTACTAGCTAAGATTCAATATTACAGTTATCATTACATGCAGGATGTTATGGTTGCATATGTGATATCTCCTTTATAAACAGATATTGGTGTATACAAACTGACATCAATATCTGTTTAATAAGGTGTTTTAACTGTCCTACCAAATTGAGATGTATCCATACATAGAATTTGGTGATAGGCAGTTCTGTCTAAATTATCTTGAAGACACAATATTTCTGTTAGTTTCAGAAGTTACTGGAGCCTTTAAGTTTGTGGTATTACTGTCTTTCTCCAGTTCACTAGTTCTATGATTTTTGTGCTTTATTTTATGTCTTTTCCTTCCTCTTTTATATACATAACTTTTCACAAATATGTTATGGACCGTTTATGATATTGATTTTGAGGTGAAGTAAGTTGAATAAAATCAAAAGTGCTATTAGTATATTATAAAGAACAAACTTCTTTCAACAGTTTTATTAATGAGAAAACAAGGTTGAAACAAATGATAAGTAGCCTTTTGTAAATGAAAATCCAATGAATATTTATCTTTTGAACGCTCCCTTTTTTTGTTGCCATTTCGATTGGAAAATTGCACATGAAGAGTTTCACAGAAGGTGCTTCAGTATGGCAAATGATGTATGGTATGATTAGTGATTGTAATATCAGTACGCTGGTATACTGAATACTGGTTCTTCATGCTTTGCAATTTCTTGAAACTAGTATTAAGGTTCTAAAAGATGCTGGAACAGTTGTCTCCTAATGATGGAACAATTTTTGAAATTAAGAATTCCAATTCAGAAAGCATTAATTGATGTAAATTTACATTTTTCCAAGAATGAACTTAATTTAATATCATTTTAAATCAGTATCAGATTTGTATCAGCTCTGCTATCAATGAAGCTGGTATACTGTCAGATGGATTCCAACTTATTACCAGCAAATGCAGCAATAAATTTTATATTGCAATCACTAGGACACGTGGTTATCTGAGTAATTATGCAGTGCATTGAAAATTCGCATAATGAAAAGTCGTAGTGAACTAGGAATATTTCAAGATATTTACATAATTATAACAAATTTAAAAGAGGAAATGAAAAGAGGCTAACAAAGTCTAATTTAATTAAGTTCACCGTAAATTAGAAAACATTTATGAAAAGTGGACATTAACCTAACCAACAGAATTTATTGAAGATGATGTTAATATCAGTAAAGAATTCTCTCTCGAGTAAAAATTGCAGATAGCTATAAATAAAAAAAAAAAAAAAAAAAAAAAAAAAAATTCCACAAACAATAATAAAAAAGTATGTGACCAGTGCATGACTTCCATGACACATGACATCACATGACTCCTATTAAATTGTCTACATTTTTAGCTGGACTTCATTTAAATTTATTTTCTCAAGTTATTCTAACTTAACTGATCCCTCAAGGCAAACTGAAAATGACAGAACACGGCATGCAACATGTAGTCTTGCATTATCTTGTTGGAACATGGTGTTTGGGTGTCTCGAAGATAAGGCACAACCATTGGATGTAAGATTTCAGAAATGTACCCATCCGGTGTTCAAATTACTGTCAATACTAACTAGACGTGGGTTTCGTGTAATCAGTGGCTGCCCAAACCCTCACACGAGGTGCAGGGCCCTTATGCTGATATTAAATGCGAGCAGGTGACGTGCAGTCTCTTCAGACACTCCAGATGCGTATGCGGCCATCAGAGTACTGAACATAGAACTGGGACTCATTTGAAATGGCGACATTATGCTACTTCTGTACCCAGCTTTGTCGTTTGGTGCACCAGAGTCACCATCTTTCTGTAGGCTGCATTGTCAAGGGATGCCGAAATAGTGGTCACTTTGCTGATAGTGTATGCTGCTGCAGACATGCCCATTTCCTGACTAATAGCCTGTGATGTGGTTGTATGGTTTTTGATGTCAAAATATGTCTTTTCTGTCTGGTGTTAGTCATGAGAGGGCATTGAGAATCTGCATGCTGTTCAGTATGACCCTCAACAATCCTTTGATTCCATATTCACATGACAGTGTTTTGATGTTGACCAGTGCGACTGGCACTATTGCGGAACGATAATCTACGCTTTTGATGGACAATGATCCTGACTCTATTGGATTTAAATCTTATTGGTTATGAATTTTGTCTTATTATTTGAGGCATAGCACAATATTCTGAGCAAACTCCAACCTTACAAAGCACTTTCCAAATGAGAAATCCACTACACAACTTTTCTTTTATGCTCTGCTTCAGATATTGTTTTTCCGTTTGTCCTCTAAATGCGCTGAAATACTATTCATTTGCATATCCCAACTTCTTCCTTTTATGTGATTTTGTTGTTTCTCAGATCATTCTTTTCTGGTGTTGCAATTTTAATGGCCAGCACTGTAGAAGACCAGGCTGTTAGCAGATGAAGGACTTGGGGGCAAATATTTAGAGGAAGTACAGTACCCACTACTGTTTTAAAAATCACTTCCGCTCCAAATGTATTTGAGTTTATTATGTGGCTGAGTTTAATAAAGAGTGATTTGTATGTTTCAAACTGTGACATCATTTTTACAGTTTTCAAATAAAATAATAACAAATGTTTAATTCATTAATTATTTCAAAAATAATAATTAAAAATTAATGCTGAAATGACTATTTACAGATTAAAGTGTGTTATAAAAATGTTTTTATAACAAAACAAACAACTATTCTATGTGTTTGTTTTATTTTGTTTGACAGCAGTTTTTTAATTGTATTTTCAGTTTCATAAAACTTTTGGCAGCTTGTTTTTAATGAGCGCTTTTCTTTGAGTTCAAGAATTTTTTTTAATAATCTGCAGTGCTTTCCTAGATTTAACTGGCATGTCATTAGTTTGAAAAAAAGACCCCTTTATTCTGATCATATGTATACACGTCATGGAAAGAAATATTCAAAATGGATTTGAGAATTGTGAAAATGGATATTTCTGTTGAAATCTGATAACTAAAATTTTTCTGATAACCAAAATGTGCTTTGTACAAAGAAGTAAAAATATATTTATCCGAAACCGTCAGATTAAGACTGAGTTTTTAGCAGATGAAGGACTTCAAGGCAAATATTTAGAGGAATTACAGTACTCACCACTTTATAAAATTAGTTCAGCTTCAAGAGTATTTGATTTTATTAAGTGGCTGAGTTCAACAAACAGCAAACCGAGGCATCATTTGTACAATTTTCAAGTAAAATAGTACATGTTGCTGTGGAAGGAATTTAGTTTAAAGACAGCCAAAAACTGAGATATAAGAAAACCATTGTTCAAGGAGCAGTAAAACTTGTTGGTAAAAGTTGTGATGGTATGGGACTGCATGTTGTGTGCAGGTGTTGGCAATCTTAAATTCATTGATGTTTTCAACAAAGTGGCCATAAGTTTCATTTATGCAATAATTTCTTCCAACAGGACAATAATTTCAAGCATACAGCTCATATTATTATCTGTCTTTTGTTGTTCTATCAAATGCCCCACAATCTGAGTTATTTTGTTTAATCACCTGATTTAAATCCCATTGTAGATTTATAGAAAGAACTTGGTAACAGAATCTGGAAACATAATATACTGAATATGGACCATTTGATAAGGCTTTTTCTAGAAGAATGAGCCACAATTTCTTCTGAATCGATGAAAAATTTGGTAAATTCTGTGCCATAAGCTGAAAGACTGTTATCAAAAGCAGAGTATTCACCGCTGTGCTTTCACTTTTGTCCTTCATTTTAATAGGTTGAAATATTCTATTTATTTTTGTAAGTTTATTAATTTTAATTTAATACTTTGTAGTTATCTTTATAATATTCTAAAGCTTATATAAATATGATATGATTAAAAAAAAAGGATTACAATTTTTTCCCTACACATTTTTTGAGAAAGTGAAAAGTGTGCCTTCTCTTATTTTCATCATTGTATTGATAAATTTCTTTCATGCATATAAGGATAGTTAAAGTTTCCTTTTTGATTTGAATAATTTATGCAAATGTTTGTCTAGGCTTTAGAAGCATATGCTGCTGGTAAATTGTTCTTTGATATGACCGCATTTAGTGCTTGAGATGCATATGTAGGGAGATTTTATTTGTATCATTTATATTGTAAAAAAAGACTCATTTTAGCCATTCAGAAGCATTTTCTTATTATGCATTCCAGTAAGAAAAGGTTATCTCAACTGATCTCTTGTGCATCACTTCAATTCTGAAATGTTAGATATGAATTAAATGTAAACATAATTATTCCTAAAAATTTTCTACTTTGTAGTTTTTAAATACAAATATTTACATAGGACAATCTTAATTTCATCGTTATCTGGTTTTGAAGTATCTTTAGAAAATATGTGTATATTTGATTTTAATTTATATTGTTTCACATTTTTAAAATTAAATTATCCTTTTTTAAGCTTTTTTAGTATTTTCTTCAATATTAAATTATATACTCTTTTGTCTTTCTCAACAAATAAATCACCAATGTACATATCTGAACTCCTCTATCACCAGAAATTTCCGAAAACCTTTTGATTGTAAACATAATCTATATGACAGTTTTAATAAGCAGTAAGTGTAACCTCTACAAGCGATATGAATTCTTTTTGTTTCCACAACTTTATGTAGACTGGAATGGCAACAGAAAAAAATAATATGGTTTAGAAAAATAATGTAGTTTTAGAAGATCGATATCTTAAAAGTAAC
This sequence comes from Stegodyphus dumicola, assembly GCF_044657685.1. Lineage (NCBI taxonomy): Eukaryota > Metazoa > Arthropoda > Arachnida > Araneae > Eresidae > Stegodyphus > Stegodyphus dumicola. The sequence goes on from NC_140781.1 coordinate 22,994,952, forward strand.
AAAATTTCGTTAAAATATAGTAGTAAAAAGTTATTCTTAAACACATAAATGGCGTTTTTGTGGTGCAGCTTTTGCTACATATCTACCAAGTGGAGTATTACGTGTTATAAGCTACTATCTTGATTCTGAAAGTTGAATTTTCCAGATTCTTTGTTTGCATCCAAAATTCATAAATACTTTTGCATTTGGAATTTAAGGTGACATTTCATGAAACACTGATATATGATTATACTCCTCAATACATTTTGGTTAAGATATTGAGTATCTAAACATACTTTTAAACTGCCTTTCAGTTTTCTTATTTCAAGTAGTCAACTCACAAATTCTGTAGGTTTATTAATTTTTTAATAATTCTGTTGTTTTGAATTCTGGTCAATATTTTAGACTCTTTTTACATCACTATTAACAGATATCGTATACCATTTCAACTCTGGAAGTTCTGTAATTATTTAAAGTTATTTTTGATTCAGTTAATCTTTTATCTCTTAAATCTGGTTATTTAAATTTAGGCAATAGCAGTACATAGTACTGAGCATCAGCTTCCAACTTAACATATAAATATTTAGATATATTTACTTTCAATTTTTTAAATCCTTTTTCTCCTCTGTTAAATAATTTATGTATTTTGTAGATCCTGGAATATATTCATAATTATATGACTATGCTATAAATTGTTTTGCACACTGCCAATATTTTTATAAGTAGAGGTTTTAAGAAAGAAATTTTTGTTTTTGGTGTGCATGCATGTGTGAGACAATGTAGCAGATCTCATAAAAGAGGAGAGCTATGCTATTTTCCACATTTTCTACATAGTTTCATATTATTAAACTTTTTATAGTTTATTATTTGAACATATATGACTTTTTTTTGTTCCCCTACTTTCTGAAATTGTATTTCCCTTTATTTTATTCACTTAGTTTTTAGTTCTGCTAGTTTGGAAGCTTTTCACATTTAAAGGTATTTCTATAATATCAACAGATCTTCCATAAATAAGCTATCCTTTTAGATTTTTAACTAGAATTCTGCCAATCATCCTGTTTAGAATATTATATTGACTCTTTAGTAAACTACTTTTGAACTCAGTAAATCCACAGGTATTACTTAATTCCTTTATCTCTCTGTTAAAAAAATCACCAAGCAGTTGTGTTGTGTTTTCATAGAAGAATGAAATGTTCAGCTAAAATGAAAATGCTATTAGCTGTTATGAAAATCTTTTGCTTTCACTTTTTTCCATTCCTCATATTCATCATGATGATATCATTTCATATTGCATGTAACTGGAGGGGAAGTGTGAAATTCCTTTTTAAAATACTGTAAAAACAGCAGAAATCTGAGGGGCAATATTTGGTTTCATCGATTTTCTTGCTGATATTATTGAATGCCTTTAAAATAAAAGCTATAGCTTTTATTATTTTAGAAAACATAGCTTTTATTATTTTAGATTATTTTATTTATTATTTTTATTGTTTTAGATTTTATTTTTAGCCAGAAGGGCTATTAATTTCGTTTTGGCATTTTGCATTGATTCACTATAAATGTCAGTTCACTTTTCAAATTGTTGCCACCAAATATTCCAGCCCTGCATTATATTTAAAGAAATTAAATAATGAAGAATCTGCAAGAATGTATGTATGTTTCTCGTGCTGCAAAAAAACAATGGTGTTTGGAGACATTAAATTTTCAATAAGTTGTCTTCCACTAAAATATTCGCATCTAGAAGCCCGAACTTGGAATTTGGAGTTCGTTTTATTCTTCATATTTTGTAAAACTTTAACGAACTTTTGATTAAGAAAAATCAACGATTTCAAAGCAAGCAATGCCAACACTACCGGGAAAAAAACATTTTTATCTCCAGCATGCTAGACTGTGCATCGGAAATTCTACACATAAGCTCATTTTAAAATTATTTTGTAATATTGCTGTTGAATTGAATTTCATGGTTAAGTGCAAAGAACATGATATTTAGTAAATAAAGGTAACACCCAAAACTTAAAAAAATTCCACACCTTTGGATGTAATATAAAATCTGAAAGCTTTCAGATTTCTATTTGTTTTTTATTATTTTATTTTAGATATGCTCCTGAAATAGTTACTGTTTAAATTAAGTGGTTTTTAAAAGTGTTTAAGGTAGGGTAATATACCTCTTGGTAATTTCCTGTTTAATTTCAGTGTGTACACCTGTTGGTTTTTCAAGATTATTTACTGTGATGAGTGATCTCCTTGTGAAGCATGAGGTAATGTAAAGCTGATTTCTTATGTTATAAGCATAAAATGTAAACTAGGAAATGAGTTTTGCTTGAAAACATAATACCTTCAACAATAATTTTAGTATCATTTTTCTGATGCAGTTTTTTAGTTTTGCCTAGTCTACTTTTCGTAATTTTCTTTCAGCTTTAATTCTTTTCAGCTGTTATCATTACATCATATTTTGAACTTGAGGGACCTTTATGAATTGTTACTGTTAACAGATAGTTATTGTTGGTAACAAGTTTTATGTGCAATTAAAAAATAATTTTTTCTTCTCAAAATTGAAGCATTTTTAGCAAATATCATATATTTAGTCATACAAATGCTCTAAACAAGAATTCAATTCAAGTTTGTATGTCACGTATTTCTAACAAATGAAATAATGATCTTAGATGTTAATATTTTCTTTTCTGGGGTTGGAAAATCATGTCACAAGAGTGATTGAACACTTTTTGTTTTATCAAATTAATTAGCGGTAAAATCAGATTAATCATCTGTTAACAAATTACTGACTGTTAAAAAAACTGTAAAACTTTCTTAATATTGTGGATTATTATTAGCTGTAAAAATACTGAAAATTTTTTCTTGGTCATGGATTAGAATTTTTATTATTTTTAGCCTGTTTTTCCTGCACTTATCTTGTGTTAGCAATTCGAGGTGCTCTTTCCAAATAATTATCTGAAAGTTTTTCTGCCAAAAAACGATCTTAATAATGTTAGGAGAAAAACATGAAATCACCACCCAAATATATGATTTTCTCCCAATGGTTTGTTGATTTTTGTAAGACTTCGGCTCAGAAACTTGGTATCCGTAAGTCCAAAAACAGATCAACCTCATTTCGGAAATCTTGTGCGGAAGGAAAGATAGCAGGTGTAAAAAAAAAAAAAAAAGTAGAAGTCCGAAGGAGCAATGTGAGGGTTGTATGGTGGGCGTGGCAAAAGATTCCATTTGAGTCTGTACGGAGTCCAGCCGGTGAATGTAGACACATATGGCCTTCCATTATCGTGATGGAGCCATTACCTTTTTGCACTGGAACTCAGTTCAATGTTTTTCCTTGATAGCAGCGTCAACATGGACTAGCATCTCCCTGTACATTTATTCAAAATGGCAAGACAAAACTTTCCTAAGACATCAACATACTTTTGCTTGTACTTAATATCGGAAGAGAAGAAATCATACGCCTTTCAATGGATCCCACCCTATGTGAATGAGCAAGCTGACTCTCTTGTCAAAGAAGTCAGAATAATTGAACCTCTATTCTGTCCACCATACATTCTGAAGCTAATGCTGTCGTAAAGCAGAGGCTTTCTGCCCATCTTGGCCAACTTTTTCAATACCTGAGTTAAACTGTACCCGAGATGTCGCAACTACAATTGCAAAACTAAGAATGGGGCACCTGAGGGACATGAAGTTCCTGCCTGATTGTGCGAGGGTGTACATGGAGTGTATGTACTGCCTGAACACAGAGTTGGACCCCGGACATTTTCTGGCCTGTCCTACCTTTGCAGCAGTTCTCTGCCAAATTGACAATGACTGGACTAGAGACATTCTTTTCATGGACAGAGGGCAGAACCAGGGCCATGCTTCATGCCTTTAGCCCTATTTATAACTTCCTGTCCCTACACCTTATATTTTCCCCTCTCTCTCTAGCACTAGCCCTGGATACGACACAACAGACACAATATTAGTCTTCTTGCCACAATAAAATTCATGGACTTGTTTTGATTAAGTCAGACAAGTGAGATAAACCACAACTGTGATTAGCAAAGATCTGCTTTGTGCTTGTCAATGTAGTCTTGAATTATTTGTTGTTCATATCTGTAGATGGCATTGTTGTATACCTCAGGATATCTTGGATGATCTAACCTTTCTTTCATTTTTATTCTGTTATAATATTTTACTGTATATTCTTTAAATGCTATTTCAGCAAATATTTTAATAGATTGTAAAAAACAAATTATATGCCTCCTTGAAGAGTAAAATGTTGAAATAATTGAGTTTTCTAGAAAACTTTATTGATCTGTCTAAGAAGATGGTTTTTCAGATATTACCTATCATGTCTTGAGGCAGCATACTATCACAAATAAATGTATTTATTAGAGATGATTTTGTTTCAGTTAAGTGTCCACAGGTATTAGTGACTTTTTCCTCTGAAGACAAGAATGTTTTGTTCTTGTCTCTGAAGATAAGATGTTTAGATATAGTCTGTGATGTTTGTTTTCTTGAGCTAAATATTTTATTCATGAGAAATGTTTCTTGTTAGAAGAATATAAGGTTATTTTCTTGTTAAGTAAAGGTGACTGATTGCTTTTGTGAGTATATGGTCAAGAACTATGTTTTTATGATTGTTAATTGAAAATTTTTAAATACTGTAGTTTTTATGCAAGACAGGCCTCTTTTTCATACCATATATTCTTTACCATATTAACTTTACATCATATAAAGCCAATTATTTTTCATATATTAATTCCAAGATTTATGATGTAATTTTTTTTTCAGACTTCTCCAGTTCAAGTTCACTCATTCCTTACTTATCAGGAAGCTATGAAGTTAACAGGCCAGTCTAGTTCAAGTACTGCACTTTCCATTGATGATGAAAGTGGAAATATTTCAGAACCATATCAACATAAAAATTTTAGTTTCATGCAAAATGTTAGTAATATCTTCCGAAGGCGTAAAGATCCAGCATATTTCTATTATTTGGTTAGTTTTCAGTTTTTCTTTCCTCTTTTTTTTTTTTTAAAACTGTGTTCAAGTTTTGAATTAATAGTACATCACCTCATTTGATTTTGGTAGAGTTGAAAAAATGTTTTTTAACTATATTTTATTATATATATATTCTAGGGTCATTAAGGTTTTTTGATGTTGAAGTGAAAAATGAGCAATGCTTTCTCCGGGACTTGAACCTCTGACCTCTTGAATATGCGCCAAGTGTGCTGACCATTACACCACGAAGGCATGTTAAGAAGGCGAGAGAAATACCTCATATACTCCCCCTTTAAAGGGCAACTGGGGATTAGGGTACACAGTTGCCTAATCCTGGTGGTGGAGAATCATCATCCGCCACCTTTTTTTAGTTCGGGTGCTACTGTAGAGACATTAGGTTATTTCGAAGCAGGTGACATGAAAAATAAGCCATGCTGTCACCGGGACTTACATCCCTTGAATATGTGCCGAGTGTGCTGGCTATTACACCACAAAGGCATGCTAAGTAGCTAAGTATGCAGGAGAGGTGCCTTAGAATATCTACAAGCAGTTGATTAATGTTTGGTTGACCATTTATATAATGATCTGTCTATATATAATATTCCACAAAAAACTTCTAACTGACCTTCTGTAAGGTTATTTTCACGTCATATAATGAATATTTGATATTGCATTTTTCATTAGTTTGAAGAGGGTTGTAATTAATGCACGATGATTGTATAAACTTGTTGGTAGCTGAAAAGAGCAAGTGTGTTCTTTCGATTTTCATACCAAGGTACCTTTAATTTTTAAGAAATCAAACACTGCTGTAAAATAAACAAAGTGGTATATTTCTGCTATTCTTAGCAAGATGGTGGTACTATCTGTAGCTTTTGGAAAGCTGATGTACTTAAGAAGACATTCCATGAAATGTAGTTTGCTGTCAACAGTTGTCTGTAATTGAATAATTGAAGTATATTATGAGAGCAGCTTATACTCTTTGAATTTAATGTGTGAATAATAGCTTTCAAATTTTAGTAGGTTGTTTCTGAGAAGATAGATCGAAACTTTAATATTAAGTATGAAAGCATGTTGTTTTATTGAAAAAATAAAATCCACGGATGCAAAATAAGATGATAAACTGCTCTTAATAAATAGAATAATGAATAAATATTTTAACATTTTTAGGTGCAGTTTAATGCAACCAAAACATTTAGATCTATAGAAAAATTTTGAAGTTCCCATTTCCATTTTGATTTGAAATTTACAATTGTTCGTCTTTAGTTAAGTAAATGTGTGAGGGCTATTGCTATTCTGTTCGAAACAAGTAAAATTTAGAAGTTTTATTTTATGTGATTGAAATATATTTTACTAATTTTTTGGTTTGCAAGCTTACTTACAATTTATTTTGTGTTATACTTTCATATTGACTAATAACTCATTATCATATCTTTTACTCCTTTTCAGCTATATTATTTTCAAACCATAGACTATATCATTTATCACTCCCAATTTTGATGTTAAATTCTGTTCCTGGGTAAAAAACTTGTTGCTTGAAGAAAGCTTGTTATTTTATATTCCATTATGTTGGTAGAAATATCGTCAAGCATTTCTCCCACTTTCAATCACATCTGCTAAAATTATAAATGAGTAAGTTCTGTAGCTTTTATAAAATGAATACAAAGTCTGAGATCTGGATCTCGACTTTGGAGATTCCGGATTTGGGATTTTTTAAGTTATTAGATAATCACTTTAAATCTAGTAAGATGGCATGTAAAAATTAAAAAAACTAAAAATATGAAATCATGGTTTATGAAACAATAAAACATTTAGGATCTAAAGGGTGTCAAAATTTGCAAAAAAAAGTTTTAATATTGGTTTGTTTACTTTATTAAACATTTCTGTCAAGGTAACTTGTTTAAGTTGCTTCGATTTTTGTGCTAATAATTTCTCTTTGACAGACATTGAAGTCATTCATTGTTCAAGTCCTGTAATTGCTGTGTCGAGAATTCCGAATAACTTACCAACTGAAATTTTTTCATTTTTAATTAACTCTCTGACATTTTCTTCACTATTGGTAGCGGTATTTTCTGGATTTAGAACCGTGCTACAGATTTCGCTGTCCATTAATTGATTCACGATTGGGGCTTTGTCATCATAATGAACAACTTCTGTTATATCATGTTCATTTATTACTGCTTCTCCACATTTCTTCACAAAATCTATTAATTGGAAAATTTCACCTTTGATTAGTGATAACAGAAAACCTTCAAGTTCTATCTTCTTCATCATCCTCCTCACCGTAAAATATGGTAGCTGGCCATAAATTATGCCCAGCCTTTTTTAAAGTATCTGGAGTTACATCTTCCCACAATCTTGCGATGGTCAACACAGCAGGTGTTCTGCTAAAATATTTTTTAAATTCTTGATTAGTCTTACTATTATTCAAGAAATTTAACATAGACTTTAAAAATGCTACTTTAATAATTTAACTTATTTAATACTGCTTTGCATTTCAACAAGCGCACTATTCCGATATCTGTAGTCTGAATGATGACCTACAATTTGTAGGAAAGAATAATACGGATACATTATCTTTTCATTAAAACTTTAAGCGAAGGTTTAGACTTACAGTTGATTACAATCAGGTCAATTTATCAGGTTCCAATTTTAGTATATGTACTGCTGAAGCGAGTACAATCAATTTATCAGGTATGCGAACTGAATTCAAATGTTGCCAAGTCTTGGGTGTGAAATGATTTTCAAACCTTTCGTTCATTAATGCTTGTGTCATCCATGCTGTTTTGCTTGCACAATATATAATGGGAATATCTTTACACCTTTAAATGCTCAAGGTCATGTATTCTTAACGATTACGAAAAGTTTACACTTCTGCATTCCTGCAGCCTTTGTGCATGCTAAAATTGTTAGTCTCGCTTCTCTTTAGAATCTTTGCCACCAGTTGGAGCCTTTTCTGTAGAGGTTACCAATGTATTTCGTTGTAGATATTGCCAGAAAAGACCTGCTTAATCAGCACTGTAAATTTGATCTTGAGATAACGTTTTACTATTAATGGGTTCAAGGAATGCATGTGTAAATAATTAAGCAGCTTTTTAATTTTTAATTGCCTTATACTATGACAATTTTTAAATTGGTTAACCAACCTGTCGAATATCTGCATTTGGTTTTTATGTTCAGTTTTTCATGAAATATTTTGGCTTGAGGCATTAGCACTGTATTCGTCAACAGCACACACTTGCTGCGATGTTGTCTGACCCATTCAGTTATTACTAGATTGTTACATCTAGCATTATGAATAATTTTTCTGTTACTCATTGCAAGTATAATGTAAGAATCACAAAAATTTCCTTTTTCTGTTTTCTGATGTGATATAAGGTTGACTTTCCAATGCCCATATTCCTCGCATAATTTTGAGACAGATATACCTTTATCCATTTTTTGTTTAATGGACATCAAAACATGCTTTTGCTTTGTAAATCCTCTTGTAGCTCCAGAATTAGAAGCTCTTTATCAACAGGATCGAAAATTCAAACTTTAATATTCATAAAATTGCTGTAATAATAACAGCCTACAAAAAATAATAAGCTGGATCAAATCAGAAATTTAAGGAATACTAACTGAATGTCCTTGGAATCAGTAAAATATAATTTTAGCCTAGCTTAATAATGTCTGCTATACATTATTGGTTACATATTATTAAGATTGGTGATTAAAGACAAGTTCTTCCTCTAAATTTTGTCTTGCTTCTATCACATACTGAAGCAGTTAAGCCTGAATTGTAGTAATTTAGTTATTTATTATACTTATGTCTATTTTTTACACATGCTTAATAAAGTCTTATCCGAGTCCTGAATAAATAAATTCATACATATACTTAAGGCTTACTGAGGGCCATCGCTAGATAACTTACTGCCTGATGCAGTTTGTGGGGGACCTAAATTCTGCTGCCAAGCACATAAATTCTAAATTTCTGTCACCCCAAAATTTTGGGTCCCAGTGTTTTCCCTAAATTCTAAAATTTTGTCATCCCTTATTTGCTGTTCTGTGCTTCTCTAAATTCCAAAAATTTTGTCTTTCCTAGATTCTGCCGCCGGTGCTGCCATACGAGCTAGTTGCCTTGAACTAAAAAACATCAGCTTTGTATATAAACTCTACTGATATTCTAAAACATGAAATTCATTAACAGAAAGATTGCCTGCAGCACAGTGCAGCTAAGAACACTATTATGCTAAAATATAAACATGAACAACTGTTGCCATTCACACAAACTGAATAGTAAAATAAAGCATGTTGCCAATAACAAGATTATTGTAAAAATCATAGCATATTATTAAATAGTGAGAAAATAAATAAGGCGAGAAGAAAACAAGAAATGCGGATGTTAAATATACATCCAACACGAGCTCTGAGTTTATGTGAATAACAAATCAGTTATTCTTAATTCAAATAGCACTAAATGTAATTTTTTGGTCTATGAGTTTCATTAACAAAATCTGTTTTTAGCATACAGAAAGAAATATTTGTTAAATTTATCCTTGTCAGCCAGCATTTCTTAGTGCATTTAACTTAAATCTGCAATTATCGCAAAGCGTAATGTCAACATAAAAGGTTACCATACTTTTTGCTATTCAATTACTATTATAAAATTATTTAGGCATTACTGCATTAGTCATTACTCAAGTTATCATGTGTTGATAAACATGCAGTGATGAAAGCAAAATATAATGATGATTCGCCAGGTTGGCATCAAAGATATGAAATATTAGTTATGTAAAATCTCCGATGTTTCTATGTAGAATGTTTTGGTTTGAGATGTATGCCAAGCAGCTATGAAGCCAAATTATTGATCACACAAATTTATGCTAACATGATTGTTTCTTGAATAATGAGGTATTTTATTTAGTGTCTAAATGAAATTGAGAATCGGAACTCTCCACATGTTTTATTATGGGGTAAAAAAAAATCAAATGTGCATGCATAAAGAATAGAAAAAACGGGGTGGGGGAGGCTGTTGGTGGCTTTGAGGTCCATGTTTTAGATCATTTTGGATATTGGACGTCCGGATCTCGGACTTTGTACTGTATAAATCTTGACCTGTAGCTGAAATTGCATACAAGTTCATTGGAACAGCGGCAACAACAAGGAAAAAAAATATTTTCTGTGAATTACCAGCTTAATTTGCTGTTTTCTGTCTAGTATTGTGTCACTATCGCATGGAGAAAGTGATAGTTCATGATAGATGTGAAACCTGTTATTTCTGTTTTTTATTGTTTTTTCTGTTGTCTGACTTCTGAGAGTCAAAATTTAGAAACTGAAGATTAATTCTGAGTTCAAAACTACATTTGGTACTATTGTATTAGTCAGTATCCAACTGGTGCATTGCCAATAATGCTGTCCATAACTGCTTTCCGTAGAGTGTTGTGGCTGTCGTAGAAACTGCTCTGTATGCTTCTAGCAAAATGAAATAATTTTTTCTTCTTCAGTTGTTAATGTTCCCTTCCCTTTTTTTGGCTTGGAAGGAGTAGGCATAGTTTTTTTTTTTTTTTTTGAAGTTCAATGTGAATCTCAGACCACTTAGCACAAGTATATATCTATGTTGCATTATTTTTTCGAAAACCTCCCATGGAAAGTCCTTAGGACACCATTTTGCATCTTGTGCTAATTTTTTCTGCATCACTTATTTAGTACATTTCTTGAGAAATAAATCTAAAGTGATCCCATTATTTCCAGAAATGTGATATTTTGTTAAAAATCATGAATATGCTATAATATATTAGGGGGTGTTCAAATGAAAAGGTACAAAACATCATAACAACCAAACTGGTTGAAATTTGAATATGCAGCTTTGGCATAATGTAGTGAGACATCTTAGGACGCGAATGCAGCGTCTAGTGTGTTTATGTAAATGGGTGGTCCACACATGATGCAGGAGGAAAGTAGGCTGTTGTGTGTTCTGTCCAGTTGATGCGGCAGTACGTGTGGATATTGTGGCGTTCATATTGTAAAATTCAATGAATGAGGAGCAGCAAGGTGGTATCAGATTTCTGACTGTGGAAGGGGTTAAACTGGCTGATATTGATCTTTGGATGGTGGTCGTATACAGGGAAGACCGTCTGTTTGGCAAGTCAATGAGAAAGTGGAATGCCAGTTTTCATGAAGGCTTTAAGTGTTTGAATGATGACTCGAGACCAGGCCAGGCAAACATGGTAATCACGGCTGAGCCAGCCATCTAAGCAGAAGTGACATCTCAAAGGGAAGCGTTTCAACTCGGATGACGAACTGCAGGACACTGTGGAGGATTGGCACCTGTCATAGCTACAGGAATTTTTGGGAAGAGGAAATCCTTTGGTTCGTGAAACAGTGAGATTGAGCTTAGGCATCTGGTATTTGTGAATAAAGACTTCAGTATATCCATAGTATATTCATACCTTTTCATTTGATCACCCATAATATATCTATTAAAAATATTTATTTGTGAAAATTAATCTAAAGAAAATAATTAAAGAAAATATATTACAAAAATTTCAACCATTTCTTTGTGCATTTTGGGTTATTTTACTTTTCAGCAAATCTGCGTGTAACTGAATTATTATAAAAAAAGGTGATGTTCATCCTGTCGTATTATTGCTGAAGATGGGTTACCATGTACAATGGAAAATCAAAAATCCACACAGATTGACAAGATTTTAAAGTTTTGTAAGTTTTAAAGTAATAAATAAATGAAATTAAATATCATTCTATTTGGACTGAAAGATGCCATTGCTCATCAGAATCAAAGGCTGATGTGATGAAATATTGTCAGTGATTAGTTTTCTGACATTGTCCAGTTGCATAATTTTTAATGCTATCTGAAACTAAATGCAAAACTAGACTTTTGTGCATTGGTTAGGTTTCGAATCATGCAAATTAGGTGACTGACAATGTATTGCAAGATGGGCAAACAGCGAAATTTGCATGTATAGTTTTAAAGATTGTGGATTATAGATGTGCATGTATAGATATTGTGGATTCTGAGTGCTGAATTTTGATTTGGGTGATGTTGAAAGTTTTGGCGTAGTGTAAAACTTGGTTCCTACCAAACGAGCATATGCACTGTAAATTAATCATTGAATTTTAATGGATGCTCTCCTAGAACTTAAGAAAGCTGATGAACAGGATATGTAAACCTATGACATGTGAAGAATAAATATAACATGAAGATGGGAGTTGGATAACAAGTGATTAACTTGACTGGCATGTTGACAGATACTTGGCTGCAGCAGTTCCATATGGTACTACATGTAAATGTCGTCTGGGACATTCCTCTAGATTCCTATTTCCATTATAATCTTCAGCTGCTCCTTTCCATGTGAGGATTCCATATATCGTATCGCTGCACCACGCTGAAGAGAACCACAGCCACTGTCCCCCACCGATGACCAGGATGTCAAGAGGATACACCTGTCTACTTAAACACACACACCTTGTCTTCTATGGTGGGGATATATAACATTTAACTTATGCATCTTCAGTACTACATAGCCACAATGGAAAATGTTAATTTCCCAACATGACAAACGGGGAATCTAAAATTAGAGGAAACTTTGCGGGAGCTCAAATTTGAAAAGTTAACACTGGATAACTGTATTAGTCTTCAGAAAGGAAACTGATGACTGTAATGTAATTGTGATCTATGCTGATGATTTGATTATTCTAACTAAAAGTGAGTCATCTGGGATACACATTAAGAACATTCTCAGCAAAACTTTTGAAATGAGAGACTTGGGTAAAATAATAAAACAGTGTTTAGGCATTACCATTGAACAAAATAAAATTATTAGTTACTGAAATTCAGTGTGATAGACTGATAAGTATTCATTAGTGATTAGAAGACTTGTTCATTACTAATGAATGATTCAAAAGCATCATTTCAGTTTATTGATAGATGCGAGGGGGTGGGAAATATAAATGGAGGTTATCGAAGATATAAATATTCTTGAGATTGCCATATCAAGAACTTGGACCTGCTTTTTAAGCCATGAAAGAATCAGTAAACAACCTAATCAAAGGGCCAAGAGCAGTAGGTATACCTAAACATTGTTTTCTGTCATCGTCAGCTTGAAGAAACCATGATGCGAATACAAGAGAGTTAGTTTTAGATCTTCAAGTTTCCATTAGAACTTGAATCTGCTCTTTTGTTTTATGAAGTCTTCACAATGTTGGATTTTATATGAGAAATTCTGTTTCTGTCTTACTCCATCTTCCAAAGGGACCTAAGGTTGTGTCATCATCATGTTAAATTCAACCAAGAGAAATAGTGTTTTGTTTATTGACAAGTACAGATATTGTCTGAACTACTATTCTTGACTCTCGTTTGTCTGGAGAGAGCAAAGACCACACAATTTGTCTTCCTTTTTTAAAATTAGGTAAAACAGCAACCTTGTCATATTTAGAGAGGGTCAAATTTTTTATTAAAGGGCTATCATGTTAGAGAAATCGACCAACTATTCTTTCTTATCATTGTGATTTATTGATTATTTATATTTTTTCTTCTGCTATAGTTGTACAGTAAGACCCTTCTTTAACTGTGAATTACATTTCCTCAATGGTGTTTAATCATAACTTATTATCTAGAAGTTTACATTACCTGCAGTAGATGCAGTGCCGTGGTATCTAATGATACATTTTTCTGATTTACAGGACATTGATTTTGCTTTATTTGTTTACATTTCATTCAAAACATGTAACATTTTTTCTCTGTCATTTCAGTTTCCAGATAAAAATGTTTTGTATGAACAAGTTTTATTTCAAAAGACTGAACTTTGCAATTTCATCTTTTGGTATTAAATTGAGTTTATTTGGATTTTTGGAGTTTATTTACATATGCTTAAGTTTTTCTTGAGTTACTTGTATTATAAATTTATTTGTAAATGCTGGAGATTCAATTATTATTTTACAGGATTCTCCTGATTATAAATCTGGAAATTATGAAGACGAAATTGATGAGATGAGATTTTCAACAAGTGGTAATTACAACAAAATTTCACATGTATTAGCTGTTAAATTATAAAATGAGAAATAATAGGTATCATGGAATTAAATGTGTTTTACTTCTAAAGTATTACTGAAAATATTTATACTCATGGCTTTTTTATTTTGTATGCATTGCAAAAATTGTCAGATATTTAAATATTGTAGCTTATGCAAGTCTGTTTCCGTGTTCAGTAATTTCCTCCCGTCTATTGATTGTTTACATTTTTGCTTAATGGCTTGTAACCTGATTTCATGATCCATATTCAGGTATTGATATGTATATATGGATAGTCGTATTCATGTACACTCACTTCCAAAAGTTAAGCACGAAGATGTAAAATGCAAACAAATCGACAAATAATGCTTTGACTGACACAAAATTCGGCAGGAAAGTAGCATATATATTTATGCATAAAACAAAATCAGTAATTATATACAGAAATGAAAACAATATTAAATTTTTGTAAGTTATCAGATAATGACATACTGGAGACTTAAACAGAATTATGTATAAAGTGAAAATAAAGAGCATAAAATGAAAAAATAAAGGACATTAATAGGGTATGTGATCCTCCCTCATCTGTATACAAAGTTTACACCTTGTGACCGTGCTTTCAATTAGGTGGTCAACCACTGCTGAATTAAGCAATCGCCATTCTTGTAGAGCAGGAGCAATCACCATTCTTGAAGAGCAGTTTCCAGCTCAATAAGAGTGGCTGGAGGTGAGAAGTGTTAAGATACAGCATGGCCAAGAGCATCCCAAAGGTCGGGCAAATATGCTGGCCACGCCATACGCACAATTCCTTCACTCTCCAGGTAGTCATCGACAATGTCAGCTCTGTGGGGATGTGCGTTATCGTCCATTAAAACAAAAGTAGGGCCAACTAACTGCTGCAGCGTACAATCTCACAATGAGTTCATCTCGATACCGGACAGCCATCAAAGAACCCCATTTAAAGAGGTGCAGGTCAGTGTGGTATCCTAATGAAATCCCTGCCCACACCATAATGCTTCCGCCTCAGAATTCGTGATGTTTGGGAATATTTTGGGACTGATTTCGTGTTCGTTGTTCACGCCATATCCTTATACGCTTGTCATTTGGCTCCAGAGCAAATCTTGACTCATCAGTAAGCATGACGTTGCCCCAGTCAGACACATTCCAATTGACATGTTCCGGCACCACTGTAATCATGCCCCTCTTTATTGGGTGGATAGAGGAACACAAACTCGAGGTATGCGGGCGTAGAGTCCACTCATATGTAATCTGATTCTCATGCACATGACACATGGGAAAAACATAAAATCCAACCATACAACCAGCCTTTTCACAGGGGATTAATGCAGGTCTTAACCGTATGGCCACTGGGCTCTTTAACTAATTAAGGGCATAACCTGAGTCAATTCATTATATGTAATGTAAGCTACGAGGGTAACTTGAAAAATAAGTTTCCCCTGTCGACTGTGGGCAGAGTTGTGTATGAAAGTCAAAAAATAGAATGAGACATTAAAGATATGACATACCTTTATTTTTCCACATAGGTACCAAGTACATTGAGACATTTGTCATATCGCTTGATAAGCTTCAAAAAGCCCTCCAGGAAAAAATCAGGGCTTTGCATATGGAAGAAGCGTTGAACGGCTTGTTTCACTTCAGTATTGCTTCCAAAGCGCCTTCCCCCGAGATTTTTCTTCAAAGCTAAACATATGGAAGTCGCTTGGTGCGAGATCAGGACTGTATGGCGGATGGTGTAGGCGCTCCCAACCAAGAGTTGCAATATGGTTTTGCATTGCCGTCATCGAATTTGGTCTGGCATTGTCATCCAACAGCAGAACGCCAGATGTGAGAAGGCCAGGCCGCTTTTTCCGAATCGCCTCTTTCAATTTCGACAGAGTGTCACAGTAGCGCATAGCATTGATGGTTCCAACCTCCAAAAAGTCCAGCAACAAAACTCCTTGGGCGTCCCAGAAAACTGTGAGGAGCACTTTACCTGCAGTTGTCTTGACCTTCTTTCGGACAGGTGATGACGGATGTTTCCACTCCATAGATGCGGCTTTCGATTCTGGCGTGAAATGGTGGACCCACGTTTCATCTCCCGTCACAATCCGAAACAGAAAGTCATTGCCATCTTCATGGTAATGCACGAGATGTTCCAGGCTGACCCCCATGCGTTGTTCCTTGTGTGTCGAGGTCAATTGTCGGGGCACCCATCGTGCTGACACTTTTCTGTATCGAAGAATGTCGTGGATGATGTTTTGAGCTCGCTCATGTGAGATTCCAAGTTCTTCCGCTACTTCATCGATGGTGATACGCCAGTTCGCTCTAATCACGTCATCCACCTTCCTGACATTTGCATCTGTAGTGGCCATGCGCATCCGTCCAGCTCTCGGTATGTCCTGCACTTGCTGACATCCATCATTGAATGTGCGGCACCATCTCCGCACCATTTGCTTCGACATCACACCTGGCCCATAGACTTCCACGAGGCGGTTATGAATTTCTGTTCCTGATACTTTATGTGCCCATTCATAGCGGATAACCGCTCTCACTTCCTCCTTTGACCACTATTTCAAAATGCACCTTCTCTCCATACCTCCCGGGGCTCAAATGAGAGGCTGGTCTCCGCTTTGCGCAGGCACTGCAACAGCGCCATCTGCTTGATTTGCAGCGACCTCTACCCAATGGTGTATCGGTGACTTGTGTGTTTTCCTGCTGTGTCGCCTTTCGCCCATAGCCGTTCAACGCTTCTTCCATATGCAAAGCGTGAATTTTTCTTGGAGGACTTTTTGAAGCTTATCAAGCGATATGACAAATGTCTCAACGTACTTGTATGATAATAATAAAATCAAGGTATGTCATATCTTTAATGTCTCATTCTATTTTTTGACTTTCATATACTACTCTGAGCACAGTCGACAGGGGAAACTTATTTTTCAACTTACCTACGTATTTCCTTTATTCCAAGGTAACTTGGACTGATTTAACTGCATCAATCTTGTCACACCCATTTATTTTTAAGCAAGCAAAGCTATGTAATTATTGTCCATAACCAAATATACTCAAAAATAAGTCGCAAGTGTTTTAAGGTATGTTAGAATATTTTAGATTAGAATAATGTCCCATGCTTCACTACAACTAGAGAAACAGTCATTTTCCCTTATAACCCCAAACTATACTAATTTGCCTTATACTTTAATCAAGTTACTGGTCTGTAGATGCCTCTAAACTAAATATAATTAAGGTGTTGAATAAAAGCCAGTTTTTCTTTACTCAATTTGATTTACATTGCTTGCATGTTCTTTAGTGATATTTTACACTTTATTTGTTCATATTCAAAATGTCAGATGACAAAAGTGAGTATAAATATTCTGGTGGGTCAGAGAGAAAGAAAGATTCGAATGTTATTGAATCATATAGCTTGTCTGATGAATTAGAACTAAATGACTTCTCATTGCCAATGGTTTATGCTAAATGTAGATATGCCATCTCTATTAATGCTTCCCGTTGTTGTAAATTCAAAAATAATTTTTTTAAAAAGATGTACCACTATTGTATTGTAGGCTATTTCAATTTATTTTTGGATGATAAAATTATCATTATAATAACAGTTGAAACAAACAGGTGTGCTCATTAATCCTTTGCAAGTAAGCCTTCAACTTCTAATAGGACTTTTGTTACTTCAGCTAAAATATGAGTATTTTTATTTTCCATTATACTACATAGTGTTGTGGAAAAACCAGTGATGAAGCAGTACTGGCTAAAGGATGTGCTAATGAAACCACCATTTTTCCTGTGTGCATGTCACGTTAGCATTTTGGAAAGATACAATAGTACTTACACTTATCAAACAATGAGGCATGCAGAAACTGCTCAAGTTTTAAGTTGAACAAAATATGGCTAGTATAGAGAAAAGCTAGTTGAGAAATTTTGTTCTTCATGTACTCCCAGAAAAATGTGTCACAGTTGATGAAAGTTTGTTATTATATAAAGGATGCTTGGTTTGGATACAATATGTACATATCACTGAAAAGAGAGCCTGATTTGCAATTAAAACTTATCTTTTATGTGAATCTAAGAGTGAATAGGAAAGACTTTTGGTTACATTTCTTTCCATATTTGGTCCCTATTGGGAAAAGTATTTTTGGATTATAATTAAGACGCATTGGTGTCTTTTCAATTTGACGATTTAAAAAAAAAAAAAAAATTTTTTTTAGCATATAGTTAGAAAATTATTTGGTTCTTAAATTATTAAAGCAGAATGATTATGGACCATATTTATAAAAGTTCTCATAAGGCCTTCATTTTTGCAACCATATAAATTTTCAGTTATGAAGATGTTTTAAATAAGTTTTAAATTAATCTTTTTGGCATTTTTAATGCTGAAAATATGTTACTAATATTCAAAATAATTCATAACCTAATAGTCAAAGAAATTCACTGGTCTAAAAATACTTATTTTTAATTTGTGGAAATAATATTATGAATTTGCTGCATTTCACTTGAAGCCTGCCACTATTATCTAGAACTGAAATTCTGTAGGAATCTGAGAATAAGATCTCCTTTTTTTAAAAAAATTAATATTTAAAAAATGAATTTTGCAAGGAATTTCAAAATATACAGTCCCTTGCTCCATATAGTTACATTTAGTATGAGTTCATACTCATTCGAAAAAGGAATGTGAACATATTTTCTCTTGTGTAAGAAAAAGTAACTGATACATTTAAGGCGTGGAATTTTTATTGATGGAAGAAAGAAAAGCTTTCACTCTCCTTGATGCAGCAATTAAAAATAAATTTATGATTCAAGGTTGATTATTCTTTCCATTTAATGCAATTCATTGATATTCGTTTATCATTTACTGTGTCATTTACTAGTGTGTACATGTATGTCATTTATTTCTCTACCTTTACCAGTGTTTAACATTCATTTCAAAAATTTTTTTTTCATTTGGTGTACTGAAAGCATTTTTACTCAAGTAATTTATAAGCTTTTGAATGCTGAAAGTATGTTATTAATATTCAAAATCATATTTCATAACCTAATAGTCAAAGAAATTCACTGGTCTAAAAATACTTATTTTTAATTTGTGGAAATAATATTATGAATTTGCTGTGTGTCACTTGAAGCCTGCCACTATTTTCTAGAACTCAAATTCTGTAGGAATCTGAGTATAGGGTCCCCTTTTTCAAAAAATTTAATATTGATGTGTAATTTTCACAAGTCTCCGTAGCACTTAATCGGTTAACATTAGAAAAATTTCTTTAGTTGCAGACAAATTTAAATATTTCATTCTTCAGTTTCTGTGTAATTCTGTGTTGAATTTTTAGAAAGTGTTATTAAAAGCTTTAAAATAAAATATCTTGGTCAGTTTTTGTTGCATAGGTGTCAAACGTTTTCTTTCTCTCTCTCTCTCTGTCTCTCTTTTTATTTTTTTATTTTTTTTTTATTTTTTAATAATGAGAGTAAACTCATACTAAATATAACTATCAGGAAAAGAAGGCTGTGAATAATGTAGATTTTGTAATTTTTAGAAAATTGCTTTTTAAAATTAAAAAATGTTGGAGCATGATGTGTGTGTGTTAATTTAAACAATTTTGTAGTTGAAAGTATATATTTATAACCAACAGTTGGAAAAATAAAGGCTACAGAAGGACATTTATAGACATGTATATGTCATATAGCAAATAATACTATAGAACAGTTAGTAGTTTCTGTTGCTTATGATAATTTAAGGAAGGAGTTTTAAATATTCAATATATAGTAACACACTTAAATACTTTATTCTTTGGAAACATAATTTTCATTCAGTCATACATCTGAGGTGTTGTCATATCAATAAAATAGTTGTAAAGAAATAATTTTTCTTCTAAAAGAAGCATTCTACATTTTAACAGTTATTGGGGCCTGAGAGCAGCCACATGTAACTCATGAGCTGAAATTTAGCCATGCTTGATGTATAGTGAAACATGGTTTAAAAAGAAGGAAACTAGGTAAATTTTGAAAGAGAAACTAATTTAAGAAAAACTGGTATAATTTTGTACGGTTAGATTAACAATTTATATTAGCAGCGAGTTTCAGCTAAGCTATTGAAATTTTGAAATTTTTTTTATTTTGCCATAATTGATAAATCAAAACAAAACCTACAAATTTTAAAATCATCAAACGTGAATATGCTTTTTTGGGAAATTTGACAAATATTTTAGTTGTGTCAAAAATTTAACTTTTATTTGTAAGTTCACTTATGGTACCTTCTCAAGGTAACAGTGAGTGATAATTTGATGAATTATTACTATTGAAATAGCAGTGAAAGGTACACATTTTGCTTCAGTAATTCCAAAAATATTTGTTTTTAAAAGATTCCATTGCATGAGCAGAAATATTTTAATATTTTAAATGCTTTCTTCATGCATCATAATTTGATGTCAGTATATTCAAAATCATAATCCATAACCTAATAGGCAAAGAAATTCACTGGTCTAAAAATACTTATTTTTAATTTGTGGAAATAATATTTTGAATTTGCTGTGTGTCAATTGAATCCTGCCACTATTTTCTAGAACTCAAATTCTGTGGGAATCTGAGAATAAGATCTCCTTTTTCAAAAAATGTAATATTTAAGAAATGAATTTTGCAAGGAATTTCAAAATATACAGTCTCTTGGTCCAACCCCTGTTCTAAGTTATGACAGCGATGTCTTTGTAGCAGCTAACACTCGACTAAGAGGTCACATTGTTTGAAAAATCCCTCCATTTTTTGCATTCAGTATTAAACAGGCAGGTGACATTTTTGAAAGTTTTGTAGTATTCTGAAATTTTCCCATTAATTACTGAATATTCTCACTGGTATAAAATATAGTACGATTGCATATAAGCATGGCATTGAAGTACGTGCTAGCTATTTCATGTTTTGAAAATCTGTTAGTTTTTTAATAGTTATTGCTAGCAAAATGTTCTCTTTCAGTTTTAATAACCAGATAATCAAAGATCCTAACTTGTTCTATGGTTAACAAATTTTGTTTTAAGCAGTAGCTGAATGCTGCAAATCATGTGCTATAAGTTGTGTATGAAATTCAGTCTAAACTTTCAGAAGTAAATTTGAAATCTTAGCAAGAAATGCTTATCTTTTTTGTTTAGCAAGAAATGCTTATCTTTTTTTGTTTTATTTGTATTGTTTTGCTATCTTTCATAATCAATTTTTAGATGCTGATCATTGTCATTCAAGTTTTCTTACATTTATTTCATAATTAAGTGCTTGCAGCAGTCACAACTTTTATTTCCACAGCAATATAATTACATTTTATGTAAGATTTAATAAGAGAGAATTTTTTTTTTCCTTTCTGCTTAAACACAATTTAAATAAAAAATGAAGTAACATTCTTCAAAATTAACTGTGTCATGTTATGGCTTACTCAGTATTCTTTAACACTATGAAATTCCAAATATTGCATAGGGAATCTACATCGGAAGACCATTATAAAGTAAAATGTGTTCTAAAATCATTTTAATTTTGTGTTTTTTAGAGCTTTCCTATCATCATCGGAGATAAAGTGACCGTGATAAAACTTTGATCATCTTAAGAAGTGTCTTTTGTAGTACTTTAATATATTGCATATATAAAATATGTTTTTAAAAAGTCTGCTGATGTGCTTATCTATAGTTGCTGTTTTATATATTACTGTTTTACGCACCTCTAAAATGTATATGGTATGATGAAAGGACATCATTAACTGAAGCGTTTATCTTCTCTTCAAGTATAATTTCTGTTTTTACTATGTATTCCTGTGGAAATACTAAAGATTTTCTTCTTTCTTTTCTTTCTTTCTTTCTTTCTTTCTTTCTTTTTTTTTTTTTTTGAATTGCAGCATGTCTAATAGTGTGCATGTGCTAAATCTGTCGATTGCACATGCCTGTCCTCTAAGATCTCTTATCTCGCTAAAAGAGTCTGAGAAAAATATTTGTCATGCCAGATATTGTTTAGAAAGTGAAATAGATTCAAACATGACAGATTTATGAAGTCAACAACATCTTTGCTCCATTGTCTTTTGCTGCCTGTACTTTTCTCCAAATTGCCTGTATGGATATTTTCCACCTCCATTGTCTTTTGCTGTCTGTACTTTTCTCCAAATTTGCCTGTGTGAATGTTTTCCACAGTGCAAATATATTGTGATACTGTTGTCTGCTGCAAATGACTAATCTGAAATGTATAACATTTATAAGACGATGTTGAAATTGTTTTCATGGCTAGGTCACTGGTGTTTGTCTAAAATATATTACCAGTCTCCTAAAGGCAATATTTCTAATGTAAACGTGAAAAATAACTGTCTACAGACTTGTGATTATGCATCCTTTTCATTTGCTCAGGAGATGCCCTTTTTTAAATGTTCAGTAACTGATGTATACTTTATTTCTTCCTTTTGTTTTCATTAGTATATTGCATAAATTTATGATTCCTAATTTAATATGGTAATAATAATAATAATAATTGTTTTGCAGGTTATTCATCCAAAAAGTCAAACCTTAGGAAGAACTGTGGTTATCCATTTGTAATGTTGGTTTTACTAATTTTAACGGTAAGTAGCAATGTGTTACTCATTTGAAATGTAAATTTTGTGGGCAGTGTTTTAAAACAAAGTCTGTGCTTATTAATGTTAATGTGCATGTTTCAAGTTGAATAAATAAAATTTATATGTGATTATAAAAGTTGCTTTCAAAATATTGCACTTAATTTTCATTCGTTTTGTTGTAAAAACAAACTTCGAGCATTATGAGCTTTCTTTAAGAAACTGCAGAAAAATGCACCTGTTACTTATGTGTTTTAAAATTACTGCTTTAGATTTTGCGAAGTTATCACTTGGAATTTCCAGTTTTTTAGGTGTTGAGTAAAAATTAAATTTTATTAGTGTGAAATATACTTTGTGTAATTCCATTTTGTTTTGTAAATATAAACTCCTATTATGCTTTTGTTGTGTTCAGGAAGAGTTAATGTGTTTAGCGCAATGTAGATAGCCATAAATAGAATGCAATGCTATTTGGTCACCTCCCCCAATTTGTTGTACATAGGCCTTGTTTCTTCTATGAGGCTATTAATTATAATATATGCATCTTCTCATCCAATCTGTTGCTTTCTTAGTTAAATATCTTGTTTTCCTTGCGGATAAAACTGAAAATTTTGCTGTCGCTGACCATCTATGTGGTGATGTAATGTGATGATTCAAGAAATTCCATGGTTCAAAGATGGGAGATCATTAGATTGAAGCTATAGCCCTTCTAAAAGGTTTACAACTCTATTTCTGTTTCATTCCACTTGAACACCAGAAATTAGTTCATTGGGGGGCAGACTGTTACCTCTTCGTTAATAGAAGCTTCATCTATCACACTATTAATAATAATTTTTTAATACATTTTCTTCAAGTATCAGTCCCAAGAATTGGGATAAATAAATAATAATAATAAAATGGGAAGAATATTTATTGTTCTTGTGTCAACTTTTGGCCAAGACTAGAACAATGCAAGTTTTAACCCGGTTCTGATGGCTGAATGAGCTGGCTGCATTGGATTTTGTGGTTTTTCCTCGCGTGTAGCCTGAATAAATTTCAATCAATTAGAGATATATTATTAGGCATCTCTGCCTTCCATGTCCTACACCTTTAGTATCCTGCCTGCCACTGACTATTGGGACGAACACAGCGCCCTCTAGTCAGAATGATGATGGAAATATGTAATACTGGGTTTCAATTTCGGCAAACAGGTTGGCTGAATGGACGTTTTCATGGTTTTCCCCATATGTAACATGTATGGAAAGCCAGTTTCCCTTAGAAAGTCTACCATGAAGGCATCTGTCTTCTTAGGCAGATAGCCCTCCAGTACTTTGCCATAATTAAATACACCAAACCATCAAAATCTACCTTTTGTGACTACTTCTACTTTTTACTTTCAGTCATGTTCTTAAAGTGTTTAAGAGCCTTCTTCCATACTTCGTCTCTTTTTCTTATTATTTCATTTTTGGCCTTACTGATAAAAAGTATCACATCTATTGATATTACTGTTTTTTTTTAAATTTGTACTTCAGGGGCAAAATATAATAAAATGGCACAGAATGGTTTGCTGTTTGAAACAGACTGACCTGTGCCAGGGTGTTTTTAATTCTGTAAATCACTTCTGTAAAATTTATTATAGTTAAAAGTTTAAAGTTTGAGTTTATTATAGTTAAAAAGAACAACAAAGAAGCTATTTTATATGGAAATTTATCAAGTTATTGACAACTTGATTTTTTAAAGTTTTATGAATAAATTTTTGGTTTATGCATAAAATGAGTTGTAGACAAATTAGTATTCTTGTAGACCGAAGAACATGTCAGCACAGGAGATTTTCATATTAATCTGTATGTGTTAAATTTAAACTGCAAAGTAATTAATATATATATATATATATATATATATATATATATATATTATATCTATAAAAACAAAGCCACAAAATTGTAGTTGACATGTGTGTTTTTAAAGGTATTTTTAAGTAATGTTTTGCTAAACGTTTGCTATCAGTTTGTAAATTCTTTAAATTAGTTATTTGGACATTATCGGTTTGTCAGTTGTTGAAAATAGTAATTTGGACATTACTATTTATGTAGTGAATAAGGTGAGTACTAGGAAAAATCAGGATTTGTATGCCATGCATGTATTTTACGAGTTCACAGTCCATAGAAGTGCAAATAATATAAGTGTCTGTAGCATTTCAAGCATAAAAAAATAAGTGCACCGATCAGCTGCATATTTTTCTATATGTTCGATGCATTGTTTCATTTCATGTATAAATTAATTTTTTTGACTTCAGCAGTATAATTTATTGAATATTATTTTATTTTTAATATTAGTGATGAACTATATAATTTATAAGAAATTTGTCCCTTTCTTTTCATTCTAGACTTTATCAGTTTTAATGGTAACACAAAATACTCTTGAACTATGCTTTGGAATAAAAGCTTTGCCTATATATTCTCAGGTATGAATTTTGTTCTTTTTGAGTTTTTACTTTATGAACTGTAATTCAACAAAATCAAATCACAAAAAAAAAAAAAAAAGCATAAAAACTTGATAAATAAGCATAAGTAAAATGCATTACATTACTTTAATTTTAACTTGGTTACTTGGATTTAATTTTTTTAGTGCAATTCTCAATTTACAATATTATGTAACTCTCAAATGTATAATTTCATGATTATGATATATAGTATCATAGGTTGCATGATAGGCGTATACATGTTTTTTTTGATAGAAAACGTGAAAGTGAAAATTTTGTAACTGCTGCAAAGTGTAATCCAAGATTATTTTATGGTTCAGGGCCATTCAGTATTTTCTTTGAATTTTTGCTGGAATTAAATTTTTTTATTGTTCATGTTGTTACCTTTTTATGGGATATTCATGCACTGTAGTTCTAGGTAATATTGTTTTTATTATTATTTCTAATGGCAAGGCAAAACGCAAGAAATTCAAAGACAGAACATAACAGAAGTGACCAAGAGTCATTGGCTAAGACAGTTTCTGTCATGCCAGTATCGGATGGTCTTGGAGTCATAACCAAGAAGTGCCCCACAGTAATGAAAGTGCTTTCTGTTCATGGATTTCATGAGATCACAGAATGGGCAAAATGGTTGAGCAAATGTACCAGTTTGGTAAAGATGCTCCCCAAGGCAAATCATGGCTTGTAAGCAGCCCCCCCTCCAAAAAAAAAAGCCACAGCATTACTTCATGGATATTCTGGGACGCAAGTGAGGTATTCAGCCTTCCATTGTTTCGTGTTCATACTATCCAGTAGTTGGATGGCATTTTGTCTTTCCTAGACTGTTTTATGTTTTCATGAATGAGATTTTTCATGGACAGTTATATGAAGTCTTTGCATAGAGTGTTTTATGTGTAGCTTTATTGAGTGATATAACAGATTTGAGTTTATTGATTGTAATAATGATGCACCTTTTCGTGCAAGGAAATCTGTGTGTTCATTACGATAGATGTCTCTGTGTCCAGGGATCCACTGTATTCTAATATTCTTATTTTGCTGCAATAAGCTTTGGATTAATTCTAGATACTGAAGAACTTCTGTTGATATAGAGGTTTTTAAAGAGCCAATGGCTTGAATTGCTGCTCTTGAATCTGATAGCAGGATAGCAATCTTAAATTTAAAATGTAGTCCCAATAATTGTTTCACGGTAAATTGAGAGCCTCCACCTCACCATCAAAGGCATTTCAGTGTTACCCAGCAGAGGCATAAAAGGAAGAAAGGCTCCTGAACCTGCAGATGTTAGATCATTGCTAGATGACCTGTTTGTCAATTATGATTTGGGTAATTTAGTATTAATGGTTTCCAGGGCAAGACATTTCAAGACCTCTATATATGTTTCATTCTTGGTGAGTGAATTAATCAAATAAATGTGCGTCTCAATTTGAAACATAGAAAGAGGGTTGGTTGGCAGCACAATTTCTTGTATTCGATCAATTAGACACATTTCCTCTTATTTTTAAACTTTTTGTTCGAATCCATACTGGCTTTTGAGATTTCTAGCTGTGTCTAGATTAGTCCAGAAAGGATCTCCAATGTCAAGCAATTTTTCATATAAGGTAACAACTGTGTCTTTAATAATAGTTCTTATGGGCAAATTTTTAATAATAGTATGACTTGAATAAGGGTAGATTGAACACCTCAAGTAATAAATCTGCTTGATTTTGAAAAATTTGAAATTTCATGAGAATTGCTCACTTTTCGTTATGTCTTGTTCACAGTAGTATAGGATCAAAGGTAATACCAATGTCTTACAAGTAATATTTACAGCTGCCACATCCCCACAAGAAGCCAACCAAGCATCTTTTGATTAGAGCATTCTATGACTGACTCTACATGTAATCTCCAGCTCAACTTGTTATCAAAGATAACACCTGGGTATTTAAATTTATCTGTATTTGCATTCCAAGCACCTTCAAACTTCATTTCAGGGCAGAGTGCCCTAGTGGTTCAGTGAAAAGGATTAAACTGTAGTTTGAACAAAATTTACTGTCATGTTATTTTTTGTGCACCAAATTGAAAGCACTGTCATGGCTTCATTCAGTCACTCCTGTATCACAAGCTTTGCATTGTGTTTTGGTACCTGAGTCCAGATGAATAGCAAGCAATGGACACATTCTAGGTAACAAGGTAATATAAAGAGCAGAATTTAGCTCAGAATCGTTCTTTTGAATTTTGTGGGCTATTCAAAAAATAACTGCATTGTGAATTTTACCTACCTTAAATATCTGAATTAAATTTTCAGAAAACTTTCCCCCTTCCTTTTAAATTTTATTCCATTTTAAATTTCCAGGTTGAGGAACTGTCTTATTCTTTACTTTTTGTTTTGGTCATTAAAGAAAAGTTTCAGAGCTGTTCTTTCACATGTGCTAAAATGAATTCCTTGGAAACACACTCATTGTACCTAATTCAAAATATTCTTTCTGCATTGGTGATTATGAAGGAAAACCGAAAAGCAGCTTCTTTGTTGTTGTACAATGAAGAAATTAAGAAATATGCAAATAAAAGTAGCATAATTTCTCAATATAGTGTTGTCACTGAATCATTATGTCTATTCTCAAGCTTAGATTCTTATGGAAAGGAAATGTGTTGGGTTGTATCTTCAACTAGAAATGTACCATTTCTTATATTTGTGCATTGCACTAGACACTTTGCAAAGTAACCCAAAGATATAAAAGTGATATGAGTCTGTATTGAGGCTATAGAAAATTTGTTAATCATTTCCATTGTGATTAAGATGGTTCTGTGTGTGAAAAATCAACAAGTAGCACAAGTATATTTATTCTATCAGCATAAAATTTGTGAGCCTATACCAAATACATTTCAGAGTTCACTGAAATTTGTCATCATCATTTACAGCAGGGATGTCAAACTCATAGGTACACTTGGGCCAAACAAACAAGGTTTAACTTTAGGCGGGCCGAAAAAAAAAAAAAAAAAAAAAAAAAAAAAATCAATATTGATAGAAACATAGATTTATTTCGAATAATACAATAATAAACATATATATATATATATTTATATAGAAAAGAACAAGAAAAATTTAATGTTTACGTCCTGATACTTGACATCTCTTCTCTGCTATTATCTTTCCTATTTCGGGAGAAATTTTGTTTGCAGTGATAACTTCCCAATAGCTGACCCAAGGTGAGCATCATTAATACGGTTTCTAATAGGAGACTTATTACCTTTCATGACTGAAAATAACTGCTCGCACCAATAAGTGCTACCAAACATGGAAATAATTTCATATGCGAATTTTCGAGTATTTTCAAACCTGGCTGGTAAATATTTGTAAAATTCAAGCACGCCCACTTCAATGAATTTTGC
Source organism: Stegodyphus dumicola (assembly GCF_044657685.1). Lineage (NCBI taxonomy): Eukaryota > Metazoa > Arthropoda > Arachnida > Araneae > Eresidae > Stegodyphus > Stegodyphus dumicola. The sequence continues at coordinate 23,023,299 of NC_140781.1, forward strand.
TTTCAAATTTGAGTCGCATTGAATCTCGATCACCTCCATTTGCATATGGCTGGGTACTGAGTCAATACTTATTGAGAAAATCAAAGAAAACAAACAAACAGACAAAAAAAAATTGTCTTCTGTACGTTCTGTTGTTTAAAAATAGTGGACTGTAAATTGACTTGATATTACTTCAGTATAGAACCCAAGAAACCTCAGAGTCATAACGTTGACCGAAACTTCTTTATTGGCTTTCAAACAGTAAGTTGGTTGAGGAACGGCGAAGACTACACTGCAAACTCCGACTTCAGTAGCAGCTTACCAAGAAACTCAGAAGAACCTCTGCTTAGTTGAAACTCCAGTAATTCACAGCTACCTCAAAGCTCTAAACGCGAGCTTTAAAAACCTAACAAATTTGCGTCTGCGCCGTTCCTCGGTACAAAGAAAAAAATACAATTTGCATAATATCGAACATACCCCCAGTCTTGAAGTCCCAAGGGGTTTCAAACAATAAATTTAATCTGTTGAACTGAATAAACCTGAAAATAAAAATTAAAGTCTCTAAAAGCACATAGCTTTGCTATAGGTCGTTTTATTTCACCATTCGAAGTGCGTAAACTCACCACTCGAACTTTCTCATCAAGACCAGGGTATACTTAAGTAATTCTTCCTATTTCCAACGCAGCGGATGTAGATTTTCGTTCTTAATAAGAACCATATCACCAACCTTCAGATCTTGTTGTAACTTGCACCACTTGGGTCTCTGCTGCAACCTAGATAAATACTCACTGCTCCATCTCTTCCAGAAATGTTGACATAACCTTTGCACGTTTCTCCAACGATCACTGCAGCTCATGGTTTCTTGAATTTGGTTAGATTCTGGAATAGCGCTTAAAGCCGCTCCGGTTAAAAAGTGTCCTGGTGTTATCGCCTCCAAGTCGCTACAATCACTTGAAGCTGGTACCAAAGGCCTAGAATTAAGACAGGATTCAATTTGGGTTATTAATGTCAAAAATTCCTCATATGTTAAAATAAGTGTTCCTAAACATCTTTTTAAGTGATGTTTCATAGACTTGATACCCGCTTCCCAAAGCCCTCCAAAATGAGGGGTAGAGGGAGGATTAAATAACCGTTTAATATTTTCTGAAGAAATATAACCCTGTAGCTGTTCATCACGTTGAACAATAGAAAAGGCTTTTCTTAATTCTTTATTAGCTCCTATAAAATTCGTTGCACAATCACTGTGAATTTCGCACGGTTTGCCTCTACGAGCTATAAACCGCTTAAGTGTCATGAGGAATGATTTTGTTGAAAGATCTCCAACTAATTCTAAGTGTATTGCTCTTGTAGTAAAACAAATAAATAGACATATATAACACTTAAAGATTTTGACTCCTCTACCAGGACAATATTTAACGTTAAATGGTCCTGCTAAATCAATCCCTACATCCCTACACGAGAAAAAGCTCTACTTTGAGTAACTCTTGAAGTGGGTAAATCTGCCATTAGCTGAGTTGCAGTTTGCGCTCTAACTCTATGGCAGATAACACATTAGTTTATACACTTTCTTATAATATCTCTAGCATTCACAATCCAAAATCTATGTCGTATGGCAGAAGTGAGTAGCTGCGTACCTGCGTGAAGATACATGTCATGATAATGCTTAATAATTAAATGCGTAATATTGTGATTCTTAGGTAAAATCATAGGATGTTTCTGATTATTTGAAACTGTAGAGTTTCTGAGCCTTCCGCCTACACGCATTACTCCAGCGGAATCCAAGAAAGGACTTAAAGACAGTAATTTACTTGATGTCTTCAAGGGTTTACCAGATTCTAAACAGAATAATTCTTCTGGAAATTCGGCTCTTTGTACAATCCCAACAATCATAGAAGTAACTTCACAGAATTCTTCAGTAGATAAATAACCCTTTATACGCTCTGTAGGTAACTTACTACAATTATTTCTAAATCTTAAACACCATGCTAACACCCGACATAACTTTAACCATGACGAAAATCTTGAAAACACACTAGGCTCTTCAAATTTGGAAGCACTTGAACTGAAACTCTTTTTCAATTCCTTCAACATAACTTCACCCTCTAATTCTACACTTGAATTTTGCTGTACATGAATTACGGATTCGTTTAACCACTGCGGTCCCTTCATCCATAACTCACATTGTAAGAATTCTGATGGAATAAAACCTCTGGTCCCACAGTCTGCAGGATTTTGTTTCCCAGCTACATAATTCCATTGAATACATGGAACAGCTTCCTGGATTTTTGCAACTCGATTTGCCACAAAAGGTAGCCAACGGCAAGGTTCGGACGAAACCCATGCCAATGTAACCTGCGAGTCGGTCCATGCGTATATATTGTTAATAGGCAGTTCTATGCATGATAATACTGCATGTAAGAGGTTGGTTAAAAGTAACGCAGCACACAACTCTAGTCTCGGAAGAGACTGGGTCTTTAAGGGCGCTACTCTAGTTTTCAATGTCAGAAGTCTGTCCTTGACTGACGAATCAAGGTTGATTGTTCGAAGACAGATGACTGCACAATTAGCTTTTTCTGAAGTGTCGCAGAAAGCATGGATTTCTATAACTACTGCCTTCGGACTCAAGACATACCTCGGAAATTGTAAGCTTGAAAGTAAGGGCAATTCTAGATAGAAACGCTTCCATTTTCTACTTATTCTCTTATCAACGAGTTCATCCCAACCCAGCTGCAAGTTCCATAACTCTTGTAATAATATTTTCGCGTATATTATTGTTGGCGCTAACCATCCCATTGTATCAAAGATTTTGGCTACCTCTGGTAAAATAGTCCTCTTAGTAAACTCTTTATCACTTATGCATACCGAAAAATGAAATGTATCACTAGAGTTGTTCCAATTATATCCCAATACCTTTACTTGCGTGTCACTGGTTATTTCAAGAGAAATGCTGGATTCTTGTAAGCACTCGGGAATATTGTCTAAAATAGCCGAACTGTTTGAAATCCACTTCCTTAAGCAGAATCCACCCCTTTTCATCATTTCATTCAACTGCTGAACTAGAACATTCGCTTTCTCTTCACTTTGTGCCCCTGCAAGCAAATCATCAACATAAAAATCACGAAGGGAAATTTTTGATGCTAAAGGGAATCTCACTTGTTCATCTAATGCAAGTTGTTTCATTACTCTGGTAGACAAATATGGCACACAGGCAGTCCCATATGTAACTGTCACTAATCTAAATGTACTCAAGGGCTCACTAGGACTATCCCTCCAAAGCATTCGTTGCCAATTTGTATCTTCTGGGTGGACACGAATTTGTCTGAACATCTTTTCTACATCGGCACATACTGCAATTTTGTGAGTTCTAAACTGTAGAAGAATTGGAAACAGCTCTTGCTGAACTCTTGGCCCAACCATAAAAATATCATTTAATGAAAGACCCGATGTCGTTTTAGCTGAAGCATAGAAAACAACTCTCAGTTTAGTCGTAGTACTTGATTCCTTTAATACGGCATGATGAGGCATGTAATACGTAGAGTCAATAAGAATCTCTCCCTCAGGCACTCCCTCCATATGTCTCAGCTCAAGGTATTTCCTCATGAAATCCTTATACTGTTCATATATCTGAGGCCTTTTTAGAAGTGAATTTTCTAAAGATTGGAATCTACGCATAGCTAATTGTCTGGAATCTCCAAGCTGAGAAGGCAGAGAGTAAAACAGTAATTTCACAGTATATATCCCACTTTCCTCTCTCGTATATGTCGATTTGAAGTAATCTTCACATGCTCTCTCCGATTTAGTAAGCATGTCAAACGTAGGTACAGCATCCAATTTCCAAAAGTCAGACAGCATCTGATCAGTTTCCACTTGTATATTATTCACATAGATAGTAGGATTAATTTCTGTTGAATTATTCACACTACCTGAAATAATCCATCCTAGTTCAGAACGAAAAGCTACTGGTTTACCTTCTTCGCATTTAATTATTTCTCCCTTTAAAAGAGGTAAGGCAATATCTACGCCTAAAAGTATATCAACAGGTGCACTTTTGTAAAATGTTGGATCTGCTAACATTAAATCATTATATTCCTCAACGTACTTCTTATCCAATGTAAAATGCGGCAAAGTTCCAATAATTCTATTGATGATAAATACTGGTGTTTTAAATGACACTTTCGCCGGAAAATGCGGAACGAAGTTTGTTTCCTTAATTCCGTTAGTTTTCGTATCCAAAGACCCTAAACATGAAATAAAAACTTTGGCATTTCTTCTTGCTAACCCTAGCCTTTGTACACTATCTTCTGAAATCAGGCTTGCGTGACCGCCAGGGTCAAGGAGGGCTCTACGCAATTGGTATTCACCCGATGAATCTAACACTTTAATAACAGCCGTATATAATAAAACTTCACGCTGAAAATTAAAGTCTGAAACACAAGATTTAATTACTGGACTAGAACTTGCAATATTCTCCCCTGACCCAGCCGATTGAGCGCGAGGTTCTGGCTCACGGAAAAATGGCTTAGCCGTCACTGATAATTCATTCGAACTGTTCGTAACTCCTTTATGTGCCTTTGGTTCATTTTGAACTCTTTCGAAATGCAGTAGTGTGTGATGATTTTTAAAGCACTCTTTACATTTATGTGTACTTCTACACTCGAAAGCTTTATGATTTGAAACCAAACATTTAAAACAAACATTATTTCTCTTGACAAAATTAACGCGTTCCTGAACATTCAGATTTAAAAACTTATTACATTTAAAAACTGAATGACCGGCTTTACAATATGTACACTGCGCGCGAATTTCTGAAGCCAATGAAGTTAATTTGTCTTTTGTAACTTGTTTTTTAACACCTTGCATTTTACCTGCTTGCAAGGTTCTGGTATGAGATTTCAAGAACTCTAACAGCTCATTAAGTATTGGTAGTTTCTCACTCTTTAATGTTCTTTCCCACCATCCTCTCGTCGAAGAATCCAATTTAAACTGTACTATTAACATTAAAATAGTATCCGCGAATTGCTCCACTTTGAAACCTAGATTTTCAAACGAACATACACGTTCTCTTACAGTGTCTACTAACGCTAATATCTGACTAGGAATTTCAGCTTGTAAGTTTGATAAATACAAGATTTTCTTTAATAACGATGAAAGTAATTCTCTCTTATGTGAAAATCTTTGACACAATAAATGCTACGCTATTTTGAAATTCCTGTCACAAATAGTTAAAGCTTGAACAATCCGCAAAGCATCTCCTTTTAAAGAACCCTTTAAATATTGTAGCTTTTGTGCACCTGATAAACGGTCATTATCCACTATCGCCGTTTTAAATAAATAAAAAAATGATAACCATTCTTCAGTACTGCCACTAAATACAGGAAGAGTTAGCTTAGGTAAGCGTGTACTCGCTATTTCACAAGATTTAGTTTCCACACTAACCTTTAACATTCTTAACTCTGGTTAGCATTAAAATTAACTCATCAACAGTATCTTGTATGACCTATTGTTCTTCTATAAATACATCAATATCTTTTTCTTCACACACTACAAATATGTTACTAAAAATATCCGAAAGTTCGGTCATTAAATTATTTAGTCTAGATTTAAAAAGTTCTAACTGATCAACATCAGCAGAATCGTAAGTCATTGTAATTTTCTCTTTCAGTTTACTTAACTTAGCTTTAGCTACACACTTTTTAGTCTTAAGCGTTGTAAATTCCATTATCTAATAAGAAAGATAAAAAAACACACTGACTCACCAATTTTACTGCGACTCCATAGCCGACGGACCAAAAACATGTATATCCCGTTGTTTAAAAATAGTGGACTGTAAATTGACTTGATATTACTTCAGTATAGAACCCAAGAAACCTCAGAGTTATAACGTTGACCGAAACTTCTTTATTGGCTTTCAAACAGTAAGTTGGTTGAGGAATGGTGAAGACCACACTGCAAACTCAGACTTCAGTAGCGGCTTACCAAGAAACTCAGAAGAACCTCTGCTTAGTTGAAACCCCAGTAATTCACAGCTACCTCAAAGCTCTAAACGCGAGCTTTAAAAACCTAACAAATTTGTGTCTGCGCCGCATCTCGGTACAAAGAAAGAAATACAATTTGCATAAAATCGAACATAGAGGGAACTAAAATCATTGAACCTCATTTCAAATTCAGTTGTTAAATTTGCAATTTTTTCTGCGTATTTTTGATACAAACGACTGTCATTTAAACTTGATTTGTTCATGCTGCACGTCGGGAAGTGCGTCAAATCTTCATTTTTAAGTTGTTTTTCCCAAAGAACTAGTTGACATTTGGAATGCTTTAATTATGTCAAACATGTTCGTAATGATATGATCTTTTCCTTGTAACGATAAATTTAAATCGGTTAAGTGTTTGGTTATATCAACCAAGAAAGATAAATCTTGTATCCATATTGGATCGTAAAACAAACTTACGTCTTGATTTTTCGTTTTTAAAAACTGACATATTTCTTCTTTCAAATCCCAGAATTGTTTGAGAATCTTGGAGCAAGATAACCAACCTCTGTATAGTACCTCTGTATAGTAGGACAAACCCGAATATTCACTATCTAACTCACTTAAGAAAGCAGTGAATTGACGCTGATTTAAACCTCGAGATCTTATAAAATTTATAACTTTTTTTATATATGACAAAACATTCTCCATATTTATTACTTTCGAGCATAGAACTTCTTGATGTATAATACAATGCATATGATGAATGTTTGAACCGGGAATTTCACTAAGTTTTTTTCTTAGTAATGCTACGAAGCCCTTGTTTTTCTCGGTCATTGATGGAGCGCCATCTGTAGCTACAGAATTTAATTTTGCCAAAGGTAGATTGTATTTCTGCAGAAGTCCAAAAACACAAGTAAATATATCTTCTCCTGTGGTAGTACCAGGCATCGGTATTAGTTCCAGTAATTCCTCAAAAATGTTAAAATTCTTGTCACAAGAACGAAGAAACACTGCTAATTGAGCTTTGCCACTAATATCTGTGCTCTCGTCACAGGCAATGGAAAAACTTTCGAAACTAGATGATTTTGCTTTGATCTGATCACTTAAATTCGCGGCTAAATCAGTAACTCCTTCTGCAACTGTATTTCGAGACAATGAAATTGATTGAAAAGCCTTCACATTTCCAGGACAAACAATTTCTCCAGCTTTCATTAGGCATTCCTTGATGAAATCACAGTCAGTAAAAGGCTTCGAATGTTTAACTGTCAACTTGGACAAGACGTAGCTTGCATGTACCGCCGCTTCACTTTCTTGCAATACTTTACTAAACATGGACTGTTGCTTTTTCACTCCTAACTTGAGCTCTTTCAACTTTTCTTCTCTCATTAATCCTTCGTAATTGTTATATTTCGATTTGTGTTGTTCGTAATGACGTTTAATATTGTATAACTTTGGTACATTAATAGTATTATTATATATCAAGCAGATTATTTTATCTTTTATTTCACAGCAAAAATATTCTAATTCCCATTTTACTTGGAATATTCTATGTTCGTCAGCGATTTTTCGTTTAATTTTACTACCACTTGGTTTTGATATAGACATACTGAATACAAAGGGCTGGAATAAACACTGTTAACATTAAAAAGTTAACAAAAATTTATTCTTTCCACAAGAGATAAATCAAAATGCTGAAATATTTCTTCAAAAATATTCTAACAATATTGCAAAATGTCAAACGTTTAGCAAAAATCAATTCAAAACAGAGAAACTAATTCTATCTCGCAGTGAAATCGCTACAAATCAATCACAGCATTAAGTGAACAAACAGTTCGCTAGAACTACAGCTACTACTGAGATGAGTTGTTTGTTCTCGGCTTTTATAAGCTGTATAATTAATTTCACGAATATACTGGAAATATCTATAAATATCTTTATTTTTGTGGATGGCAACAGCAATTACGAGATATTTATTTGTTAGGTATTAAATGCACGCGCTGTTCTATTTTTAACCTACCAACGCAGCTGTCTTTTCAAAAATCGCCTGCGTTGCTAAGGCAACATGAAGCAAATCTAATTACAATTCTAAATAAAAAAAAACTAAATAAATAAATAACTATGATATCCGTAACAGTATGAATTAAGTAATAATTAATAATAAAGCAAAGTGCATGCACATGTATGCACCAATATATCGTACAAAACTATGATTGGAAAACTGAGACCATGAGTTCGGCCACATTCGGCTATCGGGGAATGCGTACAAGTTCTGAGTGCACGTGTCCCCCAAAAGCCGAAGGTAGCTGAACGCAAGCTACTCACACGCATTTGTAATTTAAGTAGTGTGTGTGTCAGCTGGCTGTGAGTAATCTAACAACACTGAATAAATTATCGTTAATTACTTAGCAGTAAACATTTCATTTTTTTATTCGTCGATATGTTATTCTATTATTATATATTATTATATGCCGATATATTGGCCGGGCCGCAAAAATATTTGTTGTGGGCCGCAAGTTTGACATCCTTGATTTACAGGTTATGATGCTATATGCTGCATTTTTCTTTCTTTCAGAGGTGCACCCTTTAATTTCAGTACGATTAGTTGAAAAGGGAGGTGTACTAATTCTTTGAAAACATTGTGTTAAAACATATCTTAATAAATATTTTTTTATTTTAATAAATTTCATTCTACTGTCAAGAATTATACTTATTTCTTGCAGAAATGTTTTTCATTACTTCCTGCTGAATCAGTATTAGAATACAATTCTTTTGAGCCATTGATATTTTCATATACATATCAAAATCTTACTTCAAATTTAGAATTCATATATCATTTGATTTCAGTACCATTAACAGAAAAAAATATGTGCAAAACTAAATTTTTCCAAACTGAATATTAAAGCCTATCTAAAAAACATTTTCTGACATTATTCAATATAGTAACAGCAGTATTTCTCCATAGATATATTGTAGAGACATTAGGTATTTTTTGGAAAGCAGATGATGTGAAAAATTAGCAATGCGCTCGCCAGGAATCAAACCACGGACCTCTCGAATATGCACCGAGCATGCTGACCACTACACCACGGAGGCATGCTAAGAAGGCAGGAGAAATGCCTCATATATTCTCTCTTTTAAAGGGCTACTGGGGATTAGGTGATCCATTCGCCAAATCTTGGTGGTGGAGAATGAGAATCATCATTCAACACATTTTTAGTTTGTGCACTAATGTAGATACACATATTTTTTGGAAAGCAGGAGACATGAAAAATGAAAAATGCCCTTGTCGGGAATCAAACTACGGACCTCTTGGATACGCAGTAAGCGTGTTGACCACTGCACCACGAAGGCATGCTAAGAAGGCGGGAGAAATACGTTATAATTCCTTTCTTTCTTCTGAATTGATACCAGAGTATGATTTTTCTGAATCAATGGTCCTACATATTAAGACCTTTACACTAGAATGGCGGCATGCCGCAAACATGAAATTTGCATAACAGAACATGCTCTGATACTCAAATCATCAGATATTCAGCACACTCATGCAAAGCAGGCAGCAGTAGCTGCAAGTAAAATATGCATAAAATGAGAGATTTGAAAGTACTTTTCTCATACTCAGTTCGCATTTGAATGTTGTTAACGAACTGGTATTGTGGTTTATCATGTTGCATCTCACATTGGTTAAATCCCATGACTCTGATGGTTCAGGGTAGTCATATAGAATGTTGTGCAGGATCTCAGTAGCCCCCCTCATTAACAGCAGAGAAGACAGACAACATATCCGCATAGCCACAAGGTAATTGTACAGCCACCTCATGAACCCTGAGTGGAATAATGGAGTCGTTTGCAAGGCAGCAGGTTTCTGCTCAAACATTTTAGTGACATTTGCAGCAATATGGACTGTCAGCACGGCGACCGTGGCTTTGGCTACTGTTGATACTGCATCAGATACAGGAGTGCCTTCAATGATGTAATCATTAATGATCTTGGACATCAGCATGACATTGTGTCATCTTTAGAGATGAATCCTTGTTCTGTGTAAAGTACCATGGTAGCTGCATCCGTGTTTGGTGGTATCGTGAATGCACGCTGCCAGCTTTGATTGGACATTGTTATATGAGCTGGTCAGCATGAGTGTTAGTATAGGGTGCCACTGGATAGACATCTCAATCACCTGTTGGCATTCTTGGCACTTTGAGCAGCAGCCATTACATTTCTGATATGTAAAGGCCTGTGGCTTTGCCCTATCTTCAAAGCCTCCCTTACACTTTGTTTCAACAAGATAATACATGACTGCATGTTGCCTGCACTCTCCTGACCTTCCTCAATACAGAAGATGCCTGGCTGTTATCCTGGCCAGCACATTTTCTTGATCTGTTACCAACTGAAAATGTGTGGTCAATGGTTGCCAAGTGTTTGGCACACCACCACTCCACCAAAGACTGGACCTGTGTCATCCATAGCTTACAACCCCAAATAATCCTCTAAGTTCATAAAATGCAACAATAAGAATATCTACTCTCACTCTCATACTATACAGGAGTGGCTTTAGAAAACACACTTAAATATATCCATTTATTGAGACAACCGTAACTTCTCATACTACGAACTATGAACTACTTCATACTGTGCAATGTGTGACAGATGCACCAGTACTACATACTCAACACTATGTACCATGAAATGAATTCATAAACTGTATGCTGTACTATGAACTGCACTATGAATGAGAACTTATAAACTGCGAATCGTGTAACCAAAAAGACCAAACAAACAACGAACCACATACCATAAACACTCCCTCCCCCCCGGCCAACAAAGCTCCAAACCGAAACACAAAAGAAATATGTATATACATCTGTAAATAACTTATTATAATTATTGTATCTATCCATCCAACTGCAAAGTACCCGTGTAAAGTATATCTGAGACAATATTGTCTGTAATGGCAAATTATGCATCATTAATATATAACTGTGCATTTTGAATGCTGCAATGTAAACTAATTCCGGAGCATGGTGTTAGCGTGCCCAGTCAGGGTACACTTCTATAGATGGTTAGTGTACTGGGGCGATACCAGTTTTGCCCATGGCGATGTTTTGGTGCCTCCTGTACTTCTTTCTGTTTGTCTATTGTTGATGGACTATTATAGCATATTGTTGAAGCTGTTTAGACTGCAGTCCCCATATATGCCATACAATCTTTGTGTGACTCCATCCCCAGGCAGAGAAATGCTGTTTTTGCTGACAGAGCTTGCTGCTGTGTACTGATTTCTCAGGATCCTATACATATTAATTTCCTGTAAATTTAATCACTTGTTCTTTCCACTATGTATCCAAAAAATATTCTGTTATTTGAATACATTCCTGGTGTTGCAGTTTTAATGGCCAATATTGTAGTATATACAATCTTACTTCTGAACCAACTTCATTATTCTATACCGAAATTACATAATTCCCCAATACTCATTAATATCCATTTTCCTGTGTTTTTATAAAGAAAAAATGATCATGAAAGCTTATAGATTACTCTTGGGGCATTCATAAAGTCTTGAGCCATAAACCTGGGCAATTAATAGGCCTCTGAGCTGTATGTCTAAAGCTGTATAAATAAGCAATGCGTCTGTCTAAATAGACATTTTACTGGATTCTGTGTGATTTTGACGTGTGTGTACTTTTGTGAAGTTCCCACAGCAATGTTAGGTGTACTCATGCTAAAGTATTTGCATTCTGTTATGGCAAAGGACACAGTTTAGGAGTTGGTACTTATATAAAGGTTTATTGTGTTAAATCTTCATAACAGCTGCAGATGAAATAATCTTGTTAACTGAAATAATGCATACTTTGAGCTAAGCACAGTTAATAATAATAAAGGCTGGGAAATTTTAATCTTCTGCTTTCCGATCTAGGTATATTTTTATATAACTGTGTATAATTAGCAGATGAATCAAAATAAAGAATACTGCAAATTTTGTTTGTTATTTAAGTTGTATTAGTTGCTCTTAAATTTGCATCATTTTTCTGCTGTAATTATACTAATAATATTTCATACATTTTTTCTCACTTTAGAACCTCTCTCTGGGTATCAGTTCACTTTCTGCTTTTGGTCCATTTGGAGCAGCTGTAGAAATCATTCTTATTTTGTATCCTTTTAAAGCATTACTATTTTAATTTCACTACTTTGTTTCAGAATACTTGGTTTAAAAATGTGTTTTGAACCATCAGATTGAGATAAAGGTAGCATTTTTATTATTAATTTGCTATAAAGCTTAAGCATTGCTCTCTTTTGTAATGCTTGATCTGAATTTTTAATAAATAATGTTATCATAGGTGTAATGCAGGTTATAACAGAATTTTAAGCTGTGTTCAGTTTGTTCCAGTAGTTCATCTACTCCCCTAAACCATATTTCATTTTTGCATGAAATTAAAATCTTGTAGGAATATTAATTTGCTGCTTCGAAGTTCTTTGAGTACTGTTTGAAATGAATTCTTATGTAAAGATCAGGATACAAATTTGGTTATGCGTTAAAGCAGATGTTTTATGAAATATTAATGAAATGCATAATCTTTAAAATTTGTACATTTACTTAGTCATCATCATATGTTCCAGAATTCACTATTATTTGTCACACAGCTCATTTACAACTGCTTGGAACAAAATAAAACATTACAAGTACCATTTCAAGAAAAGTTGAGTTTTAATATTTGCAATTTTACTTTTTCAACTCATTTCGTTATAAAGTAATATTCTTCTTCAGGACTTGTTTCTCTCTCTCTCTCTCTCTCTTTTTTTTTTTTTTGGTCACTGGTGTTCTTCTTAATATTCTAGTTATCTGCATTATTATCAGTCTCATGTAAAGCAGTCAGAAGTTTTTAGTGCAAATTTATACTGTTCAACAAAATATGGAATGGTATAATATGCCAAAAAATGGTCGTGGAATAAATGAATTTTTCCTCTTGAAAGTACTAGGTATGAAACTGTGGCATGAAAAATAAAACAAATGTTTTAAAAACTCTATTCATAGTTACCAACTTTAGAAAACAATTTATGCATATTGTATTTTGTGGTTGGGAGAAATAATGGAAACAATCTAATGGAGTCTATCTCAAAGGCAATCTGTTATCTCTGTGGAAAATCGTAACACATTTATGTAGTCTTGGTAAAAGGAGGTCATATAGCAGTTTGTATGATATCTTATTCACTTTTGAAGCACATGCTCTTGCTCATTAGAACTGCATGGGTATGAGTGATGGCCAGCTTTCATCATTCCTCAAGTGTGTTCAGTTACATTAAATAAGCAAGCTGGTTAATTGAGCTGTTTTGATTTCCAGTATATCTATATTTGCTTTTTGTGTGTGCATTCTTGCTGCAATAAGGAGGAAGTATGATCACAGTTACTCTTATGTCTTGTCTAATCAGAATTTTTCACCATCAGATGGAGCCCATTCTTTTAAAGGGAATGAATAATTTGTAATTTGTGCTGGGTGAGAACTCTGTATTATTATTATTGTTATTTTTGCTTTGAATTTTGAACAAATATAGAAATTTGAGAAATTAGCTCATCTACAAACATTAGAAAGTAAGAAAGAAACAAATACTCATATACAAAAGTAAGAAAGGATATAACAGTGTGTAAAATACAAATATTTACAATCATATGTATGTATTCATTATGTAAGGCAAAACTGCATTATGCATGGATGGAATATATTAAAAAATTATTTGTAGGAAAAAATTCTGAAAATTTTTGTTTTATGTTTTTGTAAAATTTGATCTTAGTTAATTGAGTGGTTTCTATGGTATAATTTATTGGAGCTTTTAAGTCACTGCCTCAGTGTATCCTTACTAATGTGTTTTCAATCCTTGAAAACATAAATTTTGAAGGCACTTTTCTATCTTACTATTCCTCATTCTTGACTTCATTAGATTGTAAAATTTCTGCACATTTTGCACTGTTTGCATGTTAGTCTGAGATAATTTTACATGTAATCTTAAGCAACAACCATGTAATACTTAAAAACTCTGGTACCTTCAGCTGCATTGGGATCAGGAATGCTGTATTTTTTCCCCTTTGAGATATTTGTTGCTTCAATGTTTTTCTGTTACCATGGCTTTAAGTTTTCCGTTATTCCTGAGCAGAACTTTTGTCTTGCCATCTTACTTTCATTTTAGTTTATTATATGTTTGAATCTGAAAGAGTAAATATAAGCTAATGTTTGTGAATTATTTCAAGAGTTCAATATTTGGAAATGCTTTCAAAAATGATAGACCATTGCTTTCTTTTTTCTTTTTTTATAGCGTTAAAGTTTCATTTCTCCCAGCAACAGCATCAGCATAAGTTGTTTAGAATTGTGTTTGCTAATGTTAGTTTATGGCTGCTTTAGATTCTGTTGCTTTATTTTTACATGGCTGTTATCATTGCATACTGCTTAGAATTCAGATTGAAAAGTTTTCCACCTTGCATGTATATTTTCATGTAGAGAAATCATACAACTGTCCTTTTAATAAATTTTTCCTTCCATATTATTTTCTAAACGTGATATAAAGACCAAGAATTATGTTTAAAGAAATTTTACTTTTCTTGTACTTAAAAAATAAATAAATAAATAAATAATGTGTCTTAGTATGTCTTACTAATTTTTCATTTATTTAGTTATTCATTAATTTAAAACTATACTCACTGGGCAGAAAATGTGACTAAAATTTTTTTTTAATTTGTTGCCCTTTTGTTTGATTCATCAGATTCACCAGAAAGAGCTTAATTTTTTGTTTGTGGTTTAGGAAATTCAAAGGCTGTCATGTATTCTGTACTTCACTGTAATTTATTAGTCTCATGTGCTGAGGTATAAATGTAGATTTATTTCTTCAGTGCACCTCATTAATAGCCAAGTGGATATGGCTGTTCAGTGATAGCATTTGACCCAGGTCCCTATTCCGGTGAACAGACTAGCTGTTTGGTATGTGGTGTGAATATAAGCCAGTTTCCTGTAGAAAGTCCTCCACAAAGGTTAGCATTCCGTTAGGCAAATGGCTCTTGAAAGCTTTGCTGTAATTCATTAAGCAACACAACTGTTTCATAAATTACATCATTAATGTAGAATTTGTCATAATTTGATATCTCATTAATTCACAACTTCATATTTAGATTTTGTTTGCATTTATGTTAATACAATATTTTATGGGTATGAGGCATTTTTTACAGAAGGTGTAGTAAATAGCGTATCGTAATGTTTTATATTTTTTTAACCGTCTGATCTTGTAATAAATGTTAATAGCATTATGTCTTTTTAAGTCATGAACTTAGCATATTTAAATTGGATTTTTTTTTTTTTTTTTTGGTAGACCTCATTGTATGTTGCACTCAGAATGTATTTCAAAGCTGATAATATGCTGTTTGCAGTGAATAAATTTTCTGAGTAAAAATATGAAGCAAAGATGTTTCCAGAAATTGCTTTTCATGGAATTGTATGAAATGTTAAATAGATTTGTATGTGTATGTATACATCCGTATTGTATAGCATAAAAATGTATAAATTTTCTTGTATTTTTCATTACTTTTGTATCTGTTTACATATTTCACTTAATTTATAAAATAGATATCTTTGGTGTGCATCAATTGTAGGATTATATTCTTTACCCGTCTTCCATCACTTGAAACCAAAGCTCCATGGTACATCAGTGACACAAATTATTGGCAACTGTGCTGTGCTGTTAATTTTGAGCTCTGCTCTACCTGTATTAGCTCGTAGTTTAGGTATATATTACTATTTAAACTTTCTAGAAATCACTAACTTTTTCGTGTTGAGAACATACTATGAATATTTACTGAAAGAAAATGTAAATGAATTATAAATATTTAGGGCTTTATATATATCTGTAATATGAATATGAGTAACTTTTCTGCAGAAAGTTATCGCAGATAGTCTGTGAATGCTTTGCCATACTCATTTATGTAACCGTCAGTAATTTGCTTTATTGTTTTTTCTATTTATTTATCATAAAAATTATTTTAAGGTTAATAAAGTAAAATGAAAAAATAATATACTATAAATAACAAATTAATGTATACAGAATAATAGCAAATACGTTCTATACTGCTTAGTGAATTAGTGCTCAGTTTGATTTCTTCAATAGTGTGGAATAATTCTTTGTTATGTTTTTTTAATGTACCCTTAATTATTGATGTGGTTTACTTTTCCTTTATTGATTGCTTCCTTTCATCATTTCTAAATTTATTTATGAAATTTCCTGGACTAGGATTTTCAGGCTTTACATTCCTGTACATGGCTTTGTGACTTTTACATCTTCATTTCTGTGATAGTTTTGTAATACTATAGATCTTTGAAACTATTGTGGTAATCCGTATAGTGTAACTAAACAACACAAATATTTTTCAGTTGTTTGTATTGTGTTGATATGGTGTTTTTAAACGCAGAATTTATTTCATTGTAAACATATTGAAACAGTTTAGGAAGATAGTATAATTTCATTTAAAAAAAAGTAAGAAAAACTTTTTTTTGGGGGTGGTTAAGCATCTTGAAAGTATTTCATCCTGGTCTTGCATTTATAAAATGTAATACTTATTGACATGTGTATGATTTTTAAACAGGTTATTGAGCAGACTTCCAAGACATAAAGATATAAGTCTTTGTGAATTTAGTGGTTTGGGGGCATTGTGCATCCTACTATCTGTGAGCTGTCTCTACTGTAAAAACGAAAATAATTAATTCAAAGCAAAGAGATTACTTAAATAAGTAGTCAGCTTGTCTTAGCATTTGTATATTCTGAGAATTTAACACGTCTCAGATGTGTCATTCTTAGTGTTGTTGCTTTTGACACATTATTCATTGACTTCATTTAAATTACATGCATGTATAAAAATCTCTATTAAATAACTTCAGAATTTTATTTGAATTTACTGTTACTGATCTTCATGTCTGCTCTGTTTATATCAATCGATGTATTATATTATTAACAAAGGTTGTCTTAAATTTTTTTTGTCACTTGTGCTTTGTTGCTGTTTAAAAAATACTGTGAAAGTTATTTTAATTTAACTGCTTATATATTGCTTTAAAATGAGTGCATAAGAGAGCTAAATCAGTGTATTTTTCACTGTACATTTTAAATAAAAATCCTTTGTGTTGTTTTCTGAAAAACTACGTATAAATTTTATCAATGCTATAATTTAGAATTTTAAAGGATTACTAATTTATCAGTAATGCAAAAATAATTTTACTAAAGTTTAGAAATGCTGGAAGGAGTAGGACATGTTAAAAATAAAAGAAATTTTTAATATCTGAAATGATTAGTACCTATGGGCCATCTTGTAGATTTTATTACATAGTCAAATAGTTTAGTGATTGAATTTTAAGCTTTTCATATTTTCACCAATATAACTTTACTATTGTTCCATTATTTGTTTCCAAATAACTTTTGATAAGATGCTCTATTTCTTCATCTATACCTCCAATTTTTTTTTAAAAATATGGTCTATTGTATTTGAATATTGAGATTAAGAGACAATTTCAAGCCAAATATAGCACACTCACAGAAATATATTTGAAATGTTTAGGGTGATTGATGTAAATTAAGAGGCCTAGCAACAACCGAGTGGTAAAGCTACTGAACATTGGTAGTTCGGTCCGAGGCTAAAATCGGTGAATGGGTTGCTGTGTGGCCGTTTTCATAGTTTTCCCCATGTGTAACTTATATATGAACCAATTCTCCTAGAAACTCCTCCACGAAGGCATCCTTTCCTTTAGGCAGATAGCCCTTAAATGCTTTGCCATAATCAGTAAACTAAACGATGTAAGTTAAGACTAAAACACGGTGTTTAGGCTTATTTTTCAGGTTTTATCGATCCTACTGCACATGTGCAATTTTATGTGAATATTTCTCCGGTACCATATTTCACTTTTCTAGTCCTCCCTTTTTTTTGTCAGACAGTATTGTAATCCAAACTGAATATATAAAGAGTTGAATGCAGTACAATAGTTCCCCCCCCCAAAGTTTGCTAAGAAGTTTTTCTTAGTTATAGAAAATTCTATGTGAAGTGGCCATAAAAATGGAACTGATTACTGTTCTCACAATTTCTGGAGAAAATAATGCCAATGTAGAAACTTATGTCATTTAATTGTGCAGAATATTAAATTAGCATATCACTGAAACCGTTTAATTTTCTATTAATGTACTACTGCAGGGTTAGCTTTGATGGATGACTGATTCCTTCGTTGTTTTAAACCTACTTTTCTCCATTGAACCATTGTATGACTGTAATATGAGTCAAATGGACCAACTTTTAATTTTTTTTAGCAATTTCAACAGCTGTACTGTGTTTGGAATGAAAAATACCTAGTTTCTGATTTCAGTCATATTTTTATATCCGGGGTTACTCTCCATTAAACCATTGTATGACTGTAATAAGAGTCAAGTGGACCAACTTTTAATTTTTTTAGCAATTTCAACAGCTGTACTGTGTTTTAGAATGAAAAATACCTAGTTTCTGATTTCATTCATCATATTTTTATATCTAGGGTTCATACAGTACTTAAAAGTACGTAAAATTCCTGATGTTTCTTTGGAAATGATTTTTGATTCCTTAAAGACCTTACAGGCAAAATTACCAAAAGGCCGATAATTTTACTCTTCTGACATTTATCTTTTATGACTCATTTTGAGTGTGAATTTTTGGAGGAGTATCTTTCAGTGATGTATTAACAAATACATATTTCATGGGATATTATTAAATTGTATTCTACTTTTTATATAAATAGTGGATACTCAAGTTTTTGGGTGTGAGGCCCTGCCACAATTGAAAGATAAACATTTTGATGATAACACTTTTTTTTTTTGCAAGTGAAGAGAACATGTTACTTCATGTTCTGCAGAATAAAAGAACTCATTTGAGTTCTTTTATTCTGCAGCACTAAATCTGCTTATCAACATTTTGGCAATTTTAAGCTCAGTTTGTGTACATAATTTTTTTCAGACATTTTTAATTTTTTTTTAATAAACATAAATATCACAATTTAACATTGATAAATATCATAGAATAATGATAATACATTAAAATTATATTTAAGATTTACTGTTTAAATAAAATGTTTTTATTTTCTCTTGGCATATCTTAAAATGACATTACTTTCCAATTTGGTGACTGGAAAAAGATGGCTGAGTGATAAGCTTCGCAGAAGAAATTTTAAAAACTATTGATAAGCATTTGCTGCCATTTCTTCCAGCAGAAATTCATTTGCCTTTATTTCCATCAAGCTAGGCTTTGAGGGAAATCCCATTGGATTCAACGCTTCCAGTTTTGAGAGATGTTATAATACTTGAGTTAAAGAGAGCTTTGTTATAGACACATAGGTCCAGTCTGGGTCTAGAATGCATGAGCTGTGAAATGGTGAAGCATCTATCCTATAAATCATTGACTGTCTTCTTGCTTTTTACAGTCTGGTGTGGAAAGAGCATACATTTCCCATTCTCGTAGGGCTGTTATTCATGTAGCTAAGTCGTGGAAAGATCCTGAGAATCCCTCGAACAATCAGCCAATTGCACTTACGAATTGTGTACATAAGCTGTTTGAAAAAATGGTAAATGTAGTGTATTTTTTTGGAAAAGTATAATATAATATTGCCTAATCAAAGCAGTGTTCAGAAGGGAAGAACGACCATTGACAACATGCTTTTTTTTTTTTCTTTTTTTCTTTTTTTTTTTTTAAATATCCATTCTTAAAGCCTTTAAGAGAAGAAACTATCTTGTCTGACTTTTTTGACATCCAGAAAGTTTTTGAAAAGGCATGGAACTATATACTCATAATCTTTACAGCACGGGCTTGTGCGACAGCCTACCAGTTTTCATCCAGAATTTTTTTTTAATGCTAGAACTTTCAAAGTAGAGTGACCTTGTTTTGTAAGAAGTTTTTGATTAAGAACAGTGTGTGCCTGAAGGCTGTATGTTGAATGCTACTCTGTTCAGTTTAAAAGTAAACTCTGTATTAAAGGAATGCCTTTCCACAGTTTTAGGATCTTCATATATGGATGACCTACAAAATAGTTGTCATGAGGAGCTCTATCCAGGAACAGCCTGATGAACAGGAATTTAGTTTTTTGAAACAAAAAACTGCATGCATTTATGTAGAAAGCAAGGTCTCCTTCCTGACCCTGAATTACTTCTTAATGGATCAATGATTCTGGTTGCACTATAGCAAAGTTTTTTGGGGTGATATTCGATCGAAAATTGACTTTCCTTTCTCATATTTTAAAACTGAGAAAGAATTGTATGAAGATACAAAATATTTTTAAAGTCTGGCAAACACCTCCTGGGATGCAGAACACTGGTCCATGCTTCACATTAACTTGTCTGCTCTAGAGTGGATTATAGTTCAGTTGTTTATGCATCTGCTCAGTCTTCAGTTCTGTTGAAACTAGATTCTGTCTAGAAACTATATTCTTGTTGAAACTAGATGTCTCCCATCAACAGCCTATATGTTGATTCTTTTGAACTGTTAAGTTTTACTGTTCTTTTGAACCGTTTAACCCTACATTTAAGATGTACACAATTATCTCTTTATTGTTTTTGCTATTATGTTGCAATCTGCTCATCCTGTTGGGATATATAAGCGTGATGACAGTTGCAACCTTTTATTCGCTGCACAACTTCTTAATGTGTTTCCATTCTTCTTTGAAAGAACTGAATCATTGATTGAAAAATAATTCTTGTCTAATCTGAAGACCTAGTTACTTATTGAAATTCCACCCTGGGTAAACATGAAAATTTGTTTTATGTTTGTTTTCCACAACATTCATGTATACAGACAGTTTTTTCTTGAGCGTAGAAATGAGTACAGCAGTTTTATTCCCATATATTAAATTGGATCAAAGAGAGCTTGATCGTGTAGGAGCATTGTTTATGATTGGAAACCATACCAAGGTCAAATGACTGCATAATGCTTTTTTTCATATTTAGTGCTGAATTAAGTGCTGTTTATTATCTTGCTCTCACTTTCATATTGAAGTTATGGTTTGAAATAGTTTGTAATTTACACTGACTTATCTAATGGTCTAAAAGCTTTTCTGATGTATTCTATGTTAATTGACATTAAAAAAATACATAAAAATTATAAACCCATGGCTGTTTATTGCTATGTCACCGGACACATTGATATACAAGAAACTGAACTCGCATACAACAACAAAGTCTGCAATTGTTGTTTCAAATCAGCTTGTTTCTTATAGTGATATTAAACTCGTCATCAAACAGAGAGTGTTAAAGAAATGAGAATTATTGTGGGATAATCAGTTTCTTAGTATAATTAAAAGGTGCGAATTCTAAAGTGTAATATTGGGAGAGCACTAGAAACTGTAGGGAGGTAGTCTTGTTAATGCACCCAAAGTATTGGTCACTCCTGAGTTATACAGTTACTCTTTGAAAGCTGAGAGTGAACCTGTTTGTTTATATTGTGATTGTGTTTTTTAAGTGTGTCACTTTTTAATTGAATGTCTGTATTTTAAGAGTCTTAAAGAAGCATTTTAGTGACTGTGACTTGCCTGTTGACTATATAATGGAGTAAGAGACAAATAACAACTTATTTCAATACCTTAAATAGACTGGTTTTTATTATTTGATTTTGTTTTCATGTGGTGTCTTTATTTTAATACTATATATTGTTTCTGATTTTACTTCTGCTTTATACATGTCATTATTTGAGTTTTATGTAACTGTTCTTTTCAACGTTTATCATTTTATCACTTGTGATTTTATGCTGTTGTTTTAAACTTATGTTTATCTAATAAGTGTGCTTTTTCCTAGTCTGACATGTATTCGGAATAATCCTGAGGTTTTTCTCTAGAAAATCCGCTACTACCACTACCATAATGGTGACTTGGGAATATTTTGATTTTGAAAAATAAACAAGATAATAAATGTTACAAAGCACAGTTTCTGGAACAGTTGTTAGAAATACAAAAAAGCTACTGTAATTGTTTTAAATTAATAATTTGCTGTCTTTTATGGTTTTTCATGATAAGAGCTTCTCCCTACTTAATTGTTTCAGAATATTCAAGAGTGTATCAGTTTTCTCAAAAAATTCCTTTACACTTTTCTTTTCTGAATCCCCTCCCAAATCTTTTTTTTTTTCCCCCTCTTGCAGATTTGGTAGGGCTATTGGAATCGCAAATATTAGTAGTATGGTTTTAAATTCAGAAAATTTCGTCATCCAGGCTTTGTGTCACATTTTAATGTCACATAATGGTGATTCGGGGGGGGGGACCCTTTCTTTTTACAAAATTCCTTTTTATTAAAAAACATTAATATAGAATATATTTGTTTGTAATTTCTTTGTGACATCTTACTGGATTTAAAACTGATGATCTGAAACCTAGAATCACATCAGTCCCAGATGGTTCTGGATCTTAGACTTTGTGCTGTATATGATGTGAATCCGTAAATTCATTTCATACTTTTCATAGTAAGCTAAAATTCAGTTTTACTGGAAAGTTTTCAACCCACTGAACTGAATTTTTGATGAATCAGTTGGGATGATTTACTTTGGAAATATTAAGAGTAAGGCAAATCAACTGTTGAATGCATCATAATTACAGTAATTATTTGTGTATCATTATCAAGGAAGCCCCATGTAGTAAAATTGTAGATGAATTTTTTGTAAAGATATTTAATCTCGAGTTTTCGTTAAATAGTATGATAAATTATTTTTTCCTGTTTGACAGTTATTTTATGGGTTTTAAATAAAAGCATATTTTATAAAAGCTTTTCTTTTCTTAACTTTAATTTCATCTGGGAGATGAGGATCATAGTAAACAGTCTGGCTAAAAGGATCAATTGCAAGATAACTTGTTGTTGCTGAACTTGCATTTTATGTACAGCTATGATTTAATTACTGATGAATTTACAGGCACATTACTGATTCTGCTGTAGCAAGATGACAGATCAAGGCATGTCTGAGTAGGATTCAGCTCTTGATTACCATAAGGAACTTTCTGTCATATATTTCAACTGTAAAACAACTTGAAAAACTTTTTTTAAAAGGGGGGGAAGACATCCCATATCTTTTTGGTGATTACCTTGTATTGTAATTAAGATTTTAACTAATATGTTATGATAAAAATTAAATAGGCTTTTGAGAATCAATCCTGAAAATTACCATGGCATTCAGAATATTAAAAATTACAGTGAAAATGTATTGTTTATCCTTCTTTTATGCTGTCTTTTTAGCAGAACCTAACAGATTGCAGCACATTTGAGAGCTACCATATGTCCTTAAGAACTATGGGTTTAGTTCTATCATAAAAACTTTTCCATTTAAAACTTTTATTTTCGTTTTCCAACCAACAGTACTTTTTTATGCTCCTAACATTTTTTACTACTACAATAAGCCTAAAGCCATAAAGAAGAGTGACACAAGTAGCAAGTAAATAGCAAAAGGCATACATGCATGTAGCAGACTGAATAGTCAAGGTCCCTTATAAGTGCTTTATTCTGCAAAGTCAAATGTGCTGTAGAAGACTATGAATTTCATGAGAAGTTGCTTTTACACGACTCAGCAAAATACAGGGTGACCATGTGAAAAAAATGCAAAAGTAATAAACAGTGGGATTGATAGTGGCACAACAGTGGGATCGACAAGGTACAGAGTTTCAAATTTTATCTCCCGTGTTAATCCTGTTGGGGGAAATTTTTAAAACAGGGGAATATCTTGCATTGTCAGACTAAATAAGCCACTTCAGATTAAATTTAATGTGCATACTCACTCCGAGGTAAGTGACAAATAAAATAAAAAAAAAAATTTAATTTGTTCTTGCGGTTGGAGAGATGTCAAGTCACAAACATTTCTCCCATATTATTCATACTAAGCATTTAGTGGCATTACATTTTGCAAAACCTTTTTGATTGACTGTATAGAATTGTTTCTTTGTTGTAATAAAGTATGTGTTTCTTTGTTGTATGGAAGTAATCGAGCTGCTACCTTTAATTTAAAGTTGCTGATATTATATGTTTTGAAACTGTTGTATGATGAATGGAATGCTTTTTGAGAAATTCCTCATCCCAGATCTTCTCTCATTGTAGCAGTATTAAAACTTTTAATGTAGTATTATGAACTAAATTAACACAACTCTAAACATTGTTTAAAATAATTAATATGAATGGTAAATAATTATTTAAAATAATAGGAATGATAAATAATTATATAAAGTAATGAATATGAATGATAAATGAAGTTTTTTTATGAGTAACCCTTTTACTGATGTTTGTTTATATAATGGTCTACTGCAAAATTCTGTCTGATGATGGTATTTCAAGTTTTAACATACATAGAAGTGTTCCTTTGGGTATATAGTTGTCTCTCTTTATCACTGCATTGTAAACATCTGCTTTTCTAAATTCACTGAAACAAAAGTGTCTCATGCTTTATTGAGATGTGTTATCATGTAAACATGTCAACCAATAACATTTATATATGACATATAATTTTGTAAGAATCCTAACAAGGAAGAAATGCTACAGAAGCATGTTGAAATTTAATAAGAGTTTTTGGTGAAGATGCAGTTTCAGATGGAATGTGCAGGATGGTTTGAAAATTTTGAAGCAGGTGATTTCAACCTTAATGATAAGCCTCACTCTGGATGGCCATCTTTGATTGATGATATTGTCAAGATCTTGATAGAGCAAGATCCTTTTTTGACAACACTGGAAATTGCGAAAAAGCTCAACAAACAATTTTGGCCATATTCGGTAAGTAGAATTGGGCTAAATATTCCAGATGGATGCCTAATGAGTCAAGTGAGAAAAATTTGAAAAATCATATGAATAAAAATGAACCCTATTTGGACCAGATGATAACTGGGGATGAAAAGTGGTTTACCTACAAAAGGAAAATTAGGAAATAAATTGTTAGGAAAATGCTGTGAGCCCCTGCTTCCTTCACCTCTAAACTGAGTTCGAGCATAAATAAGAGAATGCTGTGTATATGGTGGGATGTCCATAGGACCAATATATTACAAGTTTTTGAAACCCAAAGGAAAGCTCTGTTTGGGGAAAATTTCGATTAAGTCAAAGAAAAGAGGCATGCCATATTCAATAAGAAGTATATCTTACTGCATCATCATAATGCCCGACTATATGCAGCTTTGGTTACTCAACAGAAAATCGCAAAGGTAGGCTGGGATTTTCTGCCATATACACCATACTTCCCACACATTACTAATACCTTCTGTATAACACTTGTTTCTCTCCTGGCAAAAATTTTTGAGGGGGTGAACCACCACAAATTACTATTCAGACCAACAAATGAATTACCAAAATGCTACAAATTAGTATCATGTAGGCAAGAGGTCGTAGGTAACAACAGAAATTATATTGTACATAAATATTAGGTACCAAAAAATGTATTATGTTCTTTCACTTCCCAAACAGACATAATTTTCCACTAGACCTTATATATTATCTGTGTGATGTGTTTTACATATTATTTATGCATGTATGCTTCCATGGCTGTTCTTTTCATTCATTCTGGCATTTTGTTAATTTTATGGCAGGTATTACCAATTTTGATCTTCTTGGAGATTTTGGTCGAATCAACTGGCTGGGAAGTTTTTACATTGTTTTATTCCATAATATAGTTTTTGCTGTCACTACTGTCCTGTGTCTTGGAACCAAGGTAACTGCTGGTGTACGTCGTGAGTTATACAATAGATTATGTTCAATAACCTGGAACCCTTTTTTATGGCTTTTATATGGATTAATTTCCATGTGATCTTTTAAATGAAGAATGTTATATTTCATTTTGTATGCATTATTTCTTATTTTTTTTAGACACTGTTGTGCTGTGTTTGTAGCAATTATTACATATCTGGAATATGCTGTAACTGTGATATAATATTTAAAGTAACTTATTTGTATGCAAGTTCAAATGTGTATTTATGTAATTGCTTTATTTTTAAAGTGTTATAGTTCATAGTGATTTCATTTCCTGCATTGTAGAAACAAATAGAATATGATGAGTGCTCTATGACAATGAATATCAAAAATATTTCTAATATGAATATAAAATCCACACCCCAAATTTTTTTTAATGAATCTTAGAAAAATAATGTGTGATAATTTTGAGAAGTTTAATATCTAACTTAAAACTTTTATAAAAAAAATTCTATTTCTCTTGCTGGTAGGAATTTAATTGCACAAAGCATTTAAGATTGAGTATGTAAGTTTAAGGTGTAACTGGATGCAGATTTTAGAATGAAACTAACTCCCCCCTGGTTGCGAGTTATTCATTACTGTAAAAGCCAGTAATGAATCAGTAATGAATAACTCGCAACTAGGGGGGAGCTTTGATGAATGATGGAAATACTAGAGTATTTTTGATTATTTTATAAACTCTTGTTTTTTGAATGAAAATACATTAATAGGGCTATACATGTGTATGCTTTGATCCTACATAGAACTGTCAAAGATTTTTTTGTCATAGTTAATTAGTAAATGAGGAAAGTTTATTGTTTAACCAATTGTTTGCCAAGTATAGAACTGCTTTTGGGAGAATTATATAATTTTTTTAATTGTATGATTTTGTACCTAATCTAGGCTTTCAAAAAGTGACAGTTGTATATTTTCTTTAAATTCTGACTTTTGCATTAATTCAGTTTGGAAAAAAGAATATAAAATACCAGTTTAGAAATGATAATGCGAAAGCTGTAACAAGACATTTTAAAGCTTTTGTTTAAATATAATATTTTGAATTTATTTAAGAGCATGTAACATTTAATTTTCAGCAAACTAAGCATCCTTTAATTAACCAGAACATTTATGAAATGGTTCAGAAGGTGTATGATAAAGAGAAAAAACACATTAAGTACTGTCTTAAGATTCAGCTTTTGCATAATGCATGTCAAAATTATTCAGCATATTTATCTCGAATTATAACTTGTCCATAACTTACAAGCATAACTGAAATGTACAGATACTGTGTGGAATAAATGTATGTTATAATACTTAAGTTTTTGAATGAACTGGATGTGTATGTATGTATATGCACTACATAAATGTGAAAACTGACTGTACATCTGTATTTAGCAGTGGATGAGTCAAATCCTGTAGATTTTAGCATTTCGACGATAATTTTTCATAAATTTCAAGACATTATATGATTTACAAGCATAACATGAAAGTCGGTAAGTATATGTTGCAGACTGCTGTGGGGTAATAAGAAATAACTATGAATAATTTTAAAAAGTGTTATAGGGTAGCAGTGGGATTAAACTTTGCACTGACCCAGTGAGCAATGCCAAGAAGATCCACAAGTGTGGCCTGCATTGAACCTTGTCATACTTTCCAAGTCTTTCTTGAGATGACCATGCCACATAGGGTCTGTCATTACTGCGATGAAACAATATGCTGCAACTCGGTAGGCCTGTGATTTTTGGTAAATTGATTGGATGTTGCCCAAAACTTCAGCATTATATTACAGTATGATGCAGCAGTCGTAGCCACGTCCTCTGAAAATGGCTTCACAGCACAAAAAGCACACCACATCCAATTGACATGCCTTAATGATCAGTAGCATTGCTCACTGAGTTGGTATAAAGGTTAATAGTATTGCAAGGACTAATCACAAGTATATGATCAGTAGCATTGCTCACTGAGTTGGTATAAAGTTTAATAGTATTGGAAGGACTAATCACGAGTATTTCTTATTCAACAACAGTTTGCAACCTATTTATTGACTTGACCTCATTATTTTTTTAGTGTGTATTTAGGGTAATTTTTTGATTAAATTGTGTAAAAATTGCAAATTCTTGTGAAGATGTCTGTCTGTGAATAATCTCCTTTTCTCCGTATTCTATTTTTTCTGTTTCTTGATTTGTATTTACTAACTTCCAAAACTTCTGTTATTTTTCAATTAGTGTCTATGCAAGTAATAAGAATTTAAGGTCAATATCTTTTTTTTAATTATTTTTTATTTTTTTATTTTTTATGTTTGTCTTTTCTTTAAGTTATGCAATGTTTTCAAAAGATCAGTTTCTCCTGCATAAAAATTTTAATCTCTTCATACTTTAGTTTACATTATTAAAATTGAGTATTGTTTTGCTCTTGAATGGTAAATTACCTTAGCAATAGCTTCCAGATGTTATGTTGTATTTTTGGAAATTTATAATAATAGGTTGAGCCATTTCTTGGGTTATTTTATGTTTATATTGGACAATTTTGAATTCTCTCTTCATTGTAATTTCTATGCCATAAAATCGTTTTTCTTTCAAAGCAAATAATATTCAAAATTATATAAAAAAATTATCAGAAATGCATAAACTTGATTTAATTACGCAGTAGTTGTTTCACAGTGCTTCATTTTAATCCAAGTTACTTCCTCTTATGTATTTAAATTACTTACCTGTTTAAATACCAAAAGCATTCATACGGCCATCAGTAGAAACCAAGACCAAGCCTTGAAGGTTGGTCTGATAGCATTTCCTCTTATGAGCATTGTCGTAAAATTTCTTTTTCTGTCGGGTATATTTGCTGAGGTTAAGCTTAAAAAATCAGATTATAAAAATGATTTATTCAGCACCATGCTGATTGGTATCATTTTATATAAACTGTGAATTTTTTTTATGCTGAGATTTATATATGTTAAAAATCTTCCCTCTAGCAAAGCATGTTTATTATTTTATGTTATATTTATTTTAACTGCATTGCCAAGGAGTTGATTTTAAAAGTTAAGAAGCTTTAAGTAACAAACAGTATTTCAAAGACATATTGTTTGAAGTACTCATTCCACTTCCCCAGGGAGCTTGCAGTAAGTAAAGTTAGTTCTTTGGATGATATGTGTTATCATAATTGAACTTTAATGTAATATTTTTTAAGTGGAGTGAAAGATTTTTTTTTGGGGGGGGGAGGGGTAGCAGACGTTCTTTTCTGGTTGCATTTAGTCCGTGTGTCTAGGGTTGATATGTCAAATGAATAAATTCTGAGTTTCACAGTGATTAATGAATATTTTCGTCTGTCAATAAATAGTTTTTATAGGAAATTATTTCTATTTCAGTTTCTTAAGTATATGATGTAATTTTATGTGTAGTAGAAAAGTACTAGATATTGACACATGGGAGAAATATATTAATTTCCATATTAGTTCATCTAAAAGTGAAATAGGACACATAAAAAGTTTATGCAGAGTTACTGAGAGAGGAGTGTAAAAGTAGAGTATAAAAGAGGGTTTATAATCTTTTAGGCTTTTAACAGTAGTGCCCGGCTATAGTGAAGATTCAGGTTTTTTCTTTTTTGAGTGAAAACACTATATGGCTATCTAGTCAAGCAAATATTTATTTATTATTGAAGTTCTTATTTGAATTAACTTTATTTTTCCAAATATTTTATTATTTATATATTTATTTATTTATTGGTTGATGGTAAAATGTGAGTCACTCAATTCGAAATATAGAATTCTATTGTTAAACATTTGATACTCAGAACATTGTTTCATTTTATATCTCCTCAGTCTTGTGCTGTTAAATGGCCAGTGTTATACTAAAAATGAAGTCTTGTATAAATTAATTGTATAACAATTTAAAATTATGCAAAGGTATTATGCTATGTGCCAAAGTTTCATAATATAAAGAACAAATGAATGTTGTGATAACATAGGCAACTATTACATTAGCTGAAGAAGAAAAGCTTTGTTGTAATTACAAACTTTTGATACTTTATTTGGGATTTTTTTATCTTTTAATTAGAAACAATATCAGTATTATGACCATTTTTAGTAGAAAATTTTATATATTTGAATATATATTATCAGGAAGCAAGAGTTAAGAGAGAAAGTGGTAGTGGTGATAGAATATACAAATATGAATAGTATCTGTAAAATAAAAAGATACAGCAATTTTTTACTTTTGTTTATTGCACATGTTAAAACTTAGAGAAGCTGCAAAATGTACATTCATTCAACATATTCTATTTGTTTTCCATCTATTGAATTTTATATTTTTTAACATATCATGTAAAGAATTACATTCCATGTTATATTTCACTCAAATACGTATACAGTTGCAAAAGAGCTTTTAACCTTCCAAAGTACAATTATCATGGTTTTTTAGTGAATATATTTCAGAATACTAATTGGAATTAATTCCATAAAGCTGAAGTTTCATCTGTATATATTTACATTTGTCATTCAAAGTTCACAACACCATGCTGTGTAAGTGCTTTATGTACAGATTCGCTGAAATAATGTTCCTCTTGAAGTTTTTTTTTTTTCCAAAGCATTTTATGTGTTTGATTTTTGTACTAAAGTACCATTTTTGTATTCATTTACATTAAGTTTTTAAACATCTTTTCAAAATTTCCCCCATTTTACTCAATAAGCAATTATGTCCAAATTGTGTGTGTGTTCTTCCCTTATTTTAAACACCAGTTTACACAATGTAGAAATAAAAAGTACTTTAATAAACCAGATTAGATACTTAATACTTTGTATGCCAACACATTCTCTACCATCCTGAAGTAAAGATTGTTTGAAATTAGGGTTTCTTTCCCTGGCAAAAATTACTCAAATTTGTGCTCTGGTTATCCATTCAAACTAAATAAAAGAATTTTTTAAGTGGCTGATTTTCCAATATACTATTTGACTAACAAGCAAGGAAGGCATTTGATCTAAGCAATAAATTTATGTACTTTGTGAAGAAATGTATGTTTATTATGTCAAAGATCTTGAAAAACAAAATTTATGGTAGTAAATAATTTTCTCTTCATGCATGCATTTTAGCTTGCCTAAAACGTATAATTTTTAATGAAACAGAATTTGAGGCAGTTAGCAAATTTCAAGACACTCTTTGACATAATCTAATACATAGCATCATAGTTTGTTATTCTTTGCATTAATAAAGAGCTTGCCAATATATAGGTGTAATTTCGCACATTATCTCTAATTGGCTATGCCAACATACTGAGATACTGACTAAAGGATACTGTAATTGGCCCAAAATTGTTATTTTTGATGCTGATAAATTTTATGTACATAATGATTTTCAAAATTTAAGGTAATTATGCCATGTGATTTTTTATGCTATTCTTAAAAATGTATTTATAATGTTTATAATTTATGTTTGTGAAAGAGTTTGTTTATTCTTGATTACACTATATTTTCCAGTCTGCTATATTAAGTTTTATATGATGTATATTTAAAATGTTGATTGTGATAAAAATTTTGGATATATGTATGATATAAATAATGTGTGTTTATAAATTGGATATATTTCCAGGGCATCTTGCTAAGGCTTTAGAAAAATTCCTTCTAAAGCCACTATTTTCAACAACATATTCTAACTTGCAAAAGCTTAAGAATGACTATGTATTTTCTGGTTGTAATTTCAATGTTTATTTAAAACAATTTTTCACACAAGGTTTGTTTATGCATAAGGTTATATCTTTGTTAACAAGTCATGACATTTGAGTTTCATTAAAGTGAACTTTTGAGCTTATCATGACATAAAATTAAAATGCATTAACTACTGTGTACTGTTTTTGTGGTGTAAAATGTCATATTTTATACACTTTTTGTTAACATTTTTGTAATACAACTATTTGTGTAATGTCATATGAAAGACAGAAATAAACTTTTTTTATACTGAGTGCTTTAATGACATTCATTACAAAATAAATGTTTTGTGAATTTATAAATACGGATTTGACCATGCATTTTATGTGGGGAGAAGAGCAGATTCGCTTTATTAACTTTTTTTTTTTAGTGTGACAAAATCTCCAAATTACTGACAAACTCGCATAACATTCCATAGTAACAGACTTTCAGTGTTCCCCAAAAGGGTAATTTATTTAATAACTTGTAATTTTTTCCATGCATGTACTAAAACTGCATGGTGTCAGCAATTCATTACAACAGCTCTTTATGAATGTTTATTGTTAATTAACTTAGCCTCATTGTTTATATGGGAGCCTATCCATAGCATATTTCCCTTAATTTTTCTGTTAGATTTTACATTGATATTAATGCAACCTTAGCTGACACTGTGGTAGAACTTGTAGGCATGTTAGCTAATAAGCTTAATGCATGTAGAGGGTATTTACTGCATGGGTAAGATTCATCCACATTATTTCATATAGAAATTTGTGTGATTGTTACATGCATTTGTGCTAATAATTGCATTATTATCATAATAAGGGCACAGCCCCGATATTCCTAGCTGGCACAAGCTGGCCGTATGATAAAAAAATTGGACTGGCCAGAAAAAATGAATTAAAAAAAAAAAGTCCAAAATCTGAGTTTCATTGCCGGTTTCCAATTCTATCCTTATTCGTATTTATAATTTTCATTGTCTCTACAAAATCTTTCAAATTTGAATAGCTTTGAGATGTACAAAAGACCATAATATATTGCAGTTAGTTCAGATATTAAGACTCAGAAAAAGCATTGTGCAAACGTCTATCCTCTATGTGATCTTCAATTAGAAATGCCATCCCAACATGAACATTTGACTTGGATCCATCTGTATATACTGGAAGATAACTGTTATATTTATGTCTGTGCTCAGCAAAGAGTTGCCTGTAAACGATGTCATTAGTGCTTGCCTTCACGTGACGGTCGAAAATATCAAGGAGCTGGATCCGTGCATTTTCCCAAGGTGGAATTTCAAAAGTCTGCACTGCTTGGGGCACATATCAGAGAGGGAGAGTTTTTCAATGTCAGGACGAACTCTTAAAGGAAAGATAAGCACAAAGGATGGACTTGTTTCAAATAAAGTGTTACACGCATTATCAAGTAAGCACAGCTTATTAGGATGTTCAGGTTGCAATAAAATATTAAAATACAACAAAAGGGACAACTGCTCACACCTCAGATGAAGTGACGGTTCATTAGAGTCAACATAAAGGCTTTGGACAGGAGATGTCCTGAAAGTTCCAGAACAAATCTGCAGAGCTTGAGGGTGCACAGGATCTAGTTTTAACAACACTGAAGACCGAGCAGATCCGTAAACAACTGAGCCTTAGTCCAGTAAACGGTGGACAAGTGCTCTGTAAATGCAAAGCATAGAGCAACGCTCTGCACCCCAGCAGGAGTTCGCCAAGACTTTTAAAATATTTAGTGTTTTTAAACACTTCTTTCTCAGGTTTAAGACATGAGAAAGGAAATTCGATTTTCGTTCGGACGTCACTCCTAAAATTTTACATCAGGCGCAACTGGAATAATTGTGCCATTCAGATATAACTCAGGCTCAAGATGGAGACCTTGCTTCCTACAAAAGTGCATGCACAAAGTCTTCCGTTTCGAAAATGTAAATCCCTGTTTGTCTGACCATTCTTGGAGCTTATTCAAAGCGATCTGCAATTGCCTCTCTACATATCTTATATCTGTCCCTCGACAGCTAATCTGTAGATCATCAACATATAAATATCCCAAGATGGTGAGAGGAAGTTTTTTTTAATACATAGTTTATTTTTAAGCTGGAGACGGTTACGCTAAGCCCACAGCCTTGAATCACACCCTCTTCCTGTTCAAAAACATCCGACAAAAGAGAGTCAATCTTGACTTGAAAAGTTCTAGTGTTCAAGAAATTCTGAATGAAAATTAGCAGGTTGCCGCGCAAGTTGCTG
Organism: Stegodyphus dumicola; assembly: GCF_044657685.1. NCBI lineage: Eukaryota > Metazoa > Arthropoda > Arachnida > Araneae > Eresidae > Stegodyphus > Stegodyphus dumicola. The sequence goes on from NC_140781.1 coordinate 23,056,862, forward strand.
TCGTGAAGATTTCGAAGTATACCATATCTCCATGCCGTATCATAAGTTTTCTCAAAGTCAAATAATACTGAGAGAAGGTGATTTCTTCTTACAAAAGCTTTTCGAATGGATGTCTCTAAAAGGAGCATATTATTAATGTTTGTTCTCCCCTTTCGAAAACTACTTTGATAAGGCGATAAGAAGTAGACTTAGGCGGCTGTTTGCCATTTTTTCAAACAGCTTGCATACGCAACTCCTAAGGGCAATTAGAGAATAGAATGATTCCTTCGATCTTTCCCTAGCTCAGCAATAGGAATTACAACAGCTCTCCTCCATGCACTGGGAAAAGTCTGCTCCTTCTTGTAAAGAGTGAGAAGGGCAGTCAGTGAGTGACTTAAAGGACAGATACTTCAGCATTTCGTAATTCATGCCATCAAGATCCGGAGAAGACATGTGTCTGCAACAAAGCTTTCCTTAATTCAAGTACAGCCAAGCCTCTATTATAAGGCTCAGATATGGAAGAGTTGAATGCGATGGGATTTCATTCAGAGCGCTGCTTTATAGAGAGAAACGCAGGTGAATAGTCTCTGCTGGAAGAAAAGGCAGCAAATAACTCACTAATACTAGAGCTGCAATTGCCTCTCTACATATCTCATGTCTGCCCCTCAACAGCTAATCTGTAAGTCATCAACATATAGAGATCCCAAGATCGTGGGAAGAAGTTCTTTCAATACAGAATTTATTTTCAGGCTGAACAAAATTACACTAAGCACACAGCCTTGAGGCATACCCTCTTCCTGTTCGAAAATATCCTACAAAACAGAGCCAATCATTACTCGAAAAGTTCTAGGGTTCAAGAAATTCTGAATGAAAATTGGTTGATTGCCGCGCAAGCGACTATTGTGAAGATCCCAAAGTATACCGTATCTCCAAGCCTTATCATAAGGTTTCTCAATGTCAAAGAATACTGAGACAAGGTGACTTCTTGCAGAAGCTTTTCAAATGGATGTCTCTAAAAGGAACATATTATCGACGGTTGTTCTACTTTTTCGAAAATTGGTTTGATGAGGAGATATAATGTTATTCTTTTACAAGAAATAGACTACTCGGCTGTTTACCATTTTTTCAAACACCTTGCGTAAGCAACTCGAAGGGCAATTCGCCGATAGTTGGAGGGATTCCCTTGGATCTTTGCCTGGCTTAGCAATAGGAATTACAACAGCTCTCCTCCATGCACTGGGAAACGTATGCTCCTTCCAAACTCTATTTTAAAGAGTGAGAAGTGCAGTCAGTGATTTATAGAACAGATGCTTCAGCATTTCGTAATTTATGCCATCAAGATTTGGAGCAGACCTACGTGCCTGCAGCAAAGCTCTCCTTCAAGGATAGTAAAGTCCCTATTATAAGGCTCAGATTTGGAAGAGTTGAAAGCGATGAGATATCTTTCAGAGTGCTGTTTGATAGAGAGAAATGCGGGTGAATAGTTTCTGCTGGAAGAAACTGCAGCAAATGTCTCACCAATAGTATTCGCAATTTCTTCTATGGATTAATCTCTCGGTCATCGTTTTCCAAAAATAAAGTGAGTGGTCTTTGTATATTCCGCATGCTTTTCTAACATATTTTCAGAGTGCTGTTTGATAGAGAGAAATGCGGGTGAATAGTTTCTGCTGGAAGAAACTGCAGCAAATGTCTCACCAATAGTATTCGCAATTTCTTCTATGGATTAATCTCTCGGTCATCGTTTTCCAAAAATAAAGTGAGTGGTCTTTGTATATTCCGCATGCTTTTCTAACTCTTTCCCAAACCCGCTTACTAGGCATAGAGGATGTTATTGATGACACAATATGAAATCCAGTAATCTCTCTGGCTCTGCCTTCTTACTTTTCGTGCATTTGCTTTGGCTGTTTTAAATGACATAATGTTTCACATAGTAGGGTATATACGAAAAATTCCCCATGCTTTTTTTTTTTTTTTGTTTTTGTTTTTTCAGTGCTTCGTGACAGTCGCGATTCCACCATGGTTTCGAATACCATAGCATTTTCCCTGATGTTTTAGGAAGGGAGAATGTAGCTGCCTGAATTATAGCATTAGTAACCTATTCGACTGCATAATCGATCTGCACATCTTTTACCATTTTCTCTGTGAGCTCTGCAACGGATGAGAATTCTCAGTCAACCCTATCCAGTACAAAGCGAGGGGATCTCGACATGGGGTTTGCTCCTCCTCGTACAAGAGTTACAAAAATGGGATAATGATCGCTGTTATAAAGATCATTCCCAACACTAAAAGCGCAATATGGCAACAGAGATGGTGAACAGATGGCAAGATCGACAGCGTGAAATTTCCTTGTAGGTTCATGGAAGTATGTGTCCTGCCCATTATTCAGGAGACAAAGGCAATAATCTTGGATCATCTGCTCAATTTGTCTTCCTTGAGAAATGGTGTCTTTACTTCAGCAGACTGTTAAAATCCCCTGTTATGATAAAGGGCTCAGGCAGCTGCTGTATGAGGTCACTTAAATGCTGTTGATAAACGTGCTCATTTGGAGGCAAGTAAAGAGAAACGACTGAAACCACAAAATGAAAATTTACCCGTATAGCGACAACTTAGAGGGATGTTGTCAAAGGAAGTGTATCTGATGGATAGTCAAGTGAGGTGAAACCTACACTTCCACTGGCACGTTCACATGCAAGATTGTCTTTCCTGAAAAAACGAAAACCTCCGAAGTTTTGCTTCTTGTTTCGGTTTCAAATTTGTTTCATGTATCGCCAAGCACACAAGGTAATGAGCATTGATTACTCTTTTGATGTCAGACACATTTCGGTGGATGCCGCGACAGTTCCATGAGACCAGGGTAGTCATTATGATTTATGTTTGTTCTTTCTGTGCTGCGTTTTTGTTTTTCGTGGAAGTAGATACTTGGGAACGTCTAGCCCCTCTTCTACTTCCATACTTTCTGAATCTAAAGATTCAGATACTATATCATCAAATGAACTATTACTAAAGCTTCTATTTTTGGTTACTATTTTTGGAGGCACATTTTTGGGTTTGCTCTGGATTGCTATTTCTTTTTTTGTACGACATGAGTCGGAGTTTCTTTTTTCTGGCCTGCAATCTGCTGGGTTTTATTTGGTGGAGTCTGTGCATTTATAAAAGTTTGAGTGGCAATGGTACGTGTTGCTTTAACGGCACTAGCATATGATATATTTGTTTGAAGCTGTGTGGTATGAACCAGCCTTCTGGCTTCTGCATAGGAGAAGTTTCTAGTGACTTTTGCCGTCCGTACTTCCTTTTCTGTTTTCCATTTTGGACACGATCGAGAAAATGCTGGATAATCACCCTTGCAATTTACACACAATGACTCAGCGGTGCAATTATCACTATCGTGACCAACCGGCGAGCATCGAGCACACGTCATGTTGCCACGACAGGATGATTTTGAGTGACCAAACCGCTAGAAGCATTGCATTGGGTTGGGAATATACGGTCTTACGGGACAGTTCAGATACCCAGCCTTTTATATTCTTTGGCAGATCAGACGATTTGAAGGTCAGGATCAAGTGTTTTGTGTCAATCAACTGACCTTCCTTACGCATCTTGATCCGCTTAGCAGCACAAACCTTTTGGTCAGCTAACTCAGAAACGAACTCTTCTTCTGAAACGAACATAAGGTCGATTTCCGAGATCACGCCTTTACAGAAGTTGAGTGTTTTGCGCGCTGACACAGATATGGGTATCCAAGTTTGGTTTGACGTAAAAGTGAAGCAGACTGGATGGCCGAAACGGTATCAATAAGCAGGTCTCCAGAACGGAGACGCTTTATGTTCCTTGGCTCACCTTGCATGAATGAATGAGTTTGCTCACCAGGAAAGGAGACATCTTGTGAAATTCTCCAGAGACATTCGAAACAACAACAAAATGCGGACAATCAGTAGTTCCTTTAGCATTTGCATCGGTGCGAATTTTCTTGCTAATAGATTTGTCATTAGATATAATAGATTATAATTTCTATATCTTGGTTGATTTTATTTGAGTCAGGTGTTTTTAAGATGAAAATTGAAGCCACGATTGAAAGAGAAAAGATTCGGGTCCGAGGGCCCCGCCCATCACAGAGCCCAACAAGGGAACACAGATTCTTGTGTTAGGGCTAGGCAGACCCATACGCAAACTGAAGCCCCACAGCCGGTCTTTTCGAAAGCACGTACTCCCGAAAGCTTATCCTTAAGCCCCTTACACAAGGACTAGTGATCAGCCGATTGACACCCGTGAGGACGACTAAGGTGCCTCCCGTTTAGCTGAAGCAGAGGCCAAAGCACTGTGTTGGAGACAGTACCTCGCCCCTCAACTACCAGGACCCTCCTTTCCAGCGACACGGGTCTCCACGCACGGCAAAACACATGGGCAGTTTTCTCGCCACTCGAAAACAAGAGACAAGAGCTGTTCCAGTTTCTTGTGACGACCCCCAACCTCCGAAGAGGAAAACCACGAGGGAGAAATAATGGATAAAAAGTTTCAGCTCACAGGAGATGGAAAAGAGGATAGATCACTGGGGTCCCAGGATCGTGACACCCGTCTCAACAAGAAGATGATCCCCCGAAGGGCTAGGGTACCTCGGGATTGCCACACCCATACTCACAAAAGTGAATCCCTGAGGGCAGTTCCAATATGACTCTACGTCCAAAAGATTTTAATATCCCAGAAAGCGTTAAGAAAAATGAGCATAGAAATTTTTGGCAGACAGGGATCTAGTTACATTGATGTAACAGTTGTTGAACGGAGTCTTCTTCAGAATATCTAAAACTGGTATATTCATGAGATTGAACATCTGTCTGATCATAAAATGATTTTTTAAGATTTGTATGCCATATGTGCGAAATATTTCAAGATGGGACTCGAAAAGTGAACTTTTTAACATTAAAAGAACAACCTGGAATCATTTTTAAAGTTTCTGCATAAATTATAAGGTAGAATTTGTTAAATTTTTTCAAAATTGTTCTTCTCCAGGGAAGTTAGATAACACTGTAAAACTGCTTAATTTAATTATTTCTGCCGCAGAATATTCCGTTCCATTGAAGAAATATCGTTTACATAATGTTTCATGGTGGTAAATAGAGATGACTATATTCGCAAACTTTAAATGCAGCTAGGAGCTATCAAAGACCCAAAAACGCAATTTTGAGAGGTATTTATCAAAACAGTTATTTCCAGATAAGGCTAAAATCTGCATCTAAGAGGAAAGTAAACTTAATTCATAGAAAGAGTTTCTCAGTGATATTATGATGCAAAATGTTTGGAAGAAGATTTATTCTTTCGTGTTAAAACGAATTTTTCTAAAAATACGTATTTAAATTTCAGAAATTGAACTGTCGTCAGAACAGGTTACTTCACCTTTTGCGGCTGCAACTGATGCCATTTTACGAAGGTCATTTTCACTTGATAGCTCAGTTCACAATGGGGCAATTCCTGAAACTTCACTCTCTGAAATGAATTCTTATGATGCAGATGACGACTTTCTATTTTCTGCTGAAGTTGATGATATTAAGTGTTTAAAATTTGGTAAAACTTCTGGACCGACTAGAACCACAAATGAAATGATACGGAATATTCACGATGCTTGTCGATCTGTCTTATATAAATTATTTAATGTCTGTCTAGATCAGAAACACGTTCTAGCGTTGTAGAAGAAAGCTAGAATTATGACTATTTCCAAAAATGCATAAGTTAAGCCGTCTAGTACTTAAAATATCAGATCTGTCAGCCTTCTGCCATGCTCCAATAAATGTCTCGAAAGACTTTATAGAAACAGATTGAAGTGGCACTTAAAAAGCAGAAGTATTTTAGATGAGAATTACTATGCCTCTACGCCTGAACGTTGAGCTGAAGATGCGCTTCTTCGCTTATGAGACATTCTAAACCAAAGTAAACGGAAAAACCACGTCACGACATTGATGTTTCTGAATGCGAAAGGGGCTTTTGATGATGCATGGTGTCCAGGAATAATAAATTTATTGAAATGTGCTAATGTACCTAAGAACATCTACCTTATCAAGGATTTTTACGTAATCGTACTGTAGAACTTTCTGTAGGCAATATTACGAAAATATATAGTTTGGAAAAAGGTTGTTTTCTGATCCCTTTTTGTGAATTCTAATAAATAAGGATCTTTTGTTTGAATCTTTACAAAACAGTTTTAAAACTGCTTTTGAGATGATTATCTTTTAATTGTTCAGTGCAAATGTTTCGTTGTTACTTATTCCTTATCTCAAGAATTTTTGATACTGTTTTTCAGAGGCCTAAAATTTATAACATGAAATTCAACCCGCTCAAAAGTAACCCGCTCAAAAGTAAAAGTAAAAGTACTTTTGAGCGAGCTTCAACCCGCTCAAAAGTAAAGATATGATGGTACATAAAACGATGAATGCTGACTGTAGAATACTCGTAAGTTTATCAGTTGGAGACGTTCCTATAGAAGAAGTTGTCTTCGATAGCAAATTTCAGTTGAAGTATATTTCCCAGCTCTTATGAAAATGGGAAAAGGTATTATCAGGATTATTTAAAATTTCTAGAAACGCTTATGGTGGCAAAACAGATGTTCTTAAATTGATCCATAGCTAAGAAACAGTGCTGGTTATTTCCTACGCGTCAAGGGTTTGGGGCGTTATTTACTGAAAAAAGTAAACTGTAAACTTCAAAGTAGAACTGAAAGAAGAAGTTTTAAGAATAGTTCGCGACTAGAGAGCTATTAGTTACGAAATACTATTTACTGTCGCTTGCAATTCTATGCAATAATGGGATGACGGAAAACATTTGCAGACGATCCTCATCAAAATTTCGTGACTTCCTGTTTCTCCTTTGCCGCATCCTATCAACAGGAATCCTGTACCAGTTGTTGGCTATTCCGATGCTATTTTTGAAGAATACTGTATAGTCTCACTCTCTTAAGTAGCATACACTAAGTCAAGACTCTAATAGACTGAAGCGAATTATTACCATGTCTAGATAAACAACATAACAACATAAACGTAAGAAAGGTGTAAAAGACCGTTTTATTAAGAACCTTTCAAATAACTGAACAGAAGGCACTTCTTATAGTTACGAAACCACAAGAAGGATATTCAACGCCTCGTATGGCCAGCACGTTCTCCAAATCTGAATTCCATTGAAAATGTTTGGGTTGGAGCTCTTACTGGTCGACAATACCCTCCAGTAAACAAAAACACCCTCATCTGTGCACTGACAGAGGAATGGGATAAATTACTCCAACAGCTGCTCTATAATGTTATGCAAAGCATGGCATTACGAGTGGAATGTTGCATCGCCCTTCACGGAGGCCATATCCCATATTGATATTTTATGACAGAATGCTTGCGGACGGTAATTGGAATTTTTTCAGTTTGATATATTTAGCACAAAAGGATAATTTTTTCCTTGAACATTTTTCAAAGCCTCTTGGATTTCAGAGCACAATAAATCACCTTCATTGCTATGTCCTAGTATTCTCGCGTTATTTTATTTCACTTGGCATCTAATACTTTTTTTTTAATCACTTACATCTAATACACTTACTTTTTTATGTACTATATATCTGCTTCTGATTCGTTCTTAGCAATTGTGAATATAAAACTATATAACTGTATTAGGATCTTAAGTTTTACCAACGTTTATTTTATTTTAAAACTTTACTGTCCTCTCTTATTTTCCACTTCCGGCCAGAATAAACGCGTTAGTTTTATTTATGCAAATTGCGCTTGCAAACTACTGTTAAGTATTTAAGTTGTGGCTTTCCGGCAAGAAGAGTTAGAGAGAGAGAGTGAGACTTCTCACCACTTTACTTCACGCGCGCTTTCAGTCGGTTGCTGCCCGCCTTTAAGGCCAGAAATTTAGTCCTCTTGTTACTGAAGACGTATTGTAGTTTTCCCGCATTCTGCGTACTACATACGTAAAAAATCTAAAAGGCCAATCTTAGTGTTACGAGTCTGTGTAAAATATTTGAGTTTAGCTCTTACTTAAATTTAGTTAGCTTGTAGTTCTTATTTTCTTACGTTCAGTCCACAAGTGCTGGTCTCTGTATAGTTAGACTCCATATCTAACCGGGCAAGGGCAACAATCCCTACAACTTAACTCATGTTCATTCTAGGGGTGCTGGTATGGGCTCTTCTAACTGCCAGGGGTGGCTGCTAGTTCTACTAATTCCGCACCCCTGTGAACCTCCAAAGTGCTTACAAATTTAATCATTTTGTCTTCCTGCCATACATTTTACGCACAAAAATATCTTTTGTATATTTGCTTTCCTTCACGGTGTTGCAAATTTAATGGCCATGAGTGTAGATATACGTATTATCCCAGTTAATGAGGTTTTCATGCATAATCATAAACGGTTAGAATAATTGTTGATACACTGAAATATTATCCGAATATACTCTATATCTATATTCATTGATGAAAGATTCAGATAATTTTTGATAAGTAGAAATAAAGCCCCAGTGAACAACATTTTGAAACTGTCCAGTTAAATCGTTAAATCTTTGCTTAAACTCGTGTCTTTAGAAACCTCACCCCAATTAACATGCATTTATTAGATGGAAATCCTTCGATTTTAGGGATAACTTTTATAATTCAGTTTCCAGTCTAACACTTGAATTTTCAAATAAGGGTGAATAATAATATCATCATTTGCTAGAAGTTCTAATTCGAACACACAACCTCTGTTAATATGTTTCAAAAGTGATCAATCTTTAGATAAAGCTGTACACGGAATAAGGACATTTTGACCAATTAACATTCGAGATGACAAAATCTGAATCTTTTTTCATTTGCCTTATCTTTTATAAATACTCTGATAATAACATCCCCTTCTGATCAAAGTTTATAATCTTTATTCTATAAGGTATTTCTCCCGCCTTCTTGGCGTGCCTTCGTGGTGTACTGGTTCTGCACGCTGGGCCGGTATTCCAGTGGTCCGTTGTTCGATTCCCGGCGAAGGCGTTTGCTCATTTTTCATTTTGCCAGGTTCTAATTAACTTAAGGTCTCTACAATTCAATATTATATATTTTGTATGTTTCGGAAAGAGAAAAGTAATTCATTTTTTATCACATAAAAGCATAATAAAGGTAAGCGAATTAGAAGCATATAAAGGAGTATTATGAATAAAATCGTCTAAACAAATTATACATTTAATAATTTCGTAAGCAAAATTTTTTTGTAGTAGCATCTTGATCTTTTATTGGGAGTTTTATATCTTCTAGTCTTTCTTTTGCATCTATACATCTTTAATATGCAAATATTTATCTTCAAATTTCATTTAAAATACTAACATGCTTTCATTTATTCAATTATCATCCGAATTTTCTTTTTTAATTGCTCCTTCTGTAGCTCTAATATGTCTTAAAATTTCTTCGGGAAAATTTATTTATTTATAATTTATTAATTTTTTAAATAATTCATTTTTCAATTCAGAACAATTATGCTGCATATATTTCAATACAAAATCTTTATTAAAAGCCTCATGATTATTTATAGGTTCTGAAAAATAAAAAAAAAAATATTTTCTGTATCATTATTTACATCATCAGTTAATTTAAAACCAATATCAGGAGGACCTATAGGTCCTTTTTTTATTTTATCATCAAAGTATGGATATTCAGCAGCCATTTATTAGAGGATATAAATCCTTCGATTTATAATGATAATTTTATAGTTTCTATCATATTAGTTTCTCCAGTTGCTGTTTTTAAAATACATTTCTTTGTTTCTAATAAAATAAAGTAAAATCTATATTCTTTTTGAGGATTATTTGTTAATGTCCAATTAAAATAGATTTCAGTATCACTGACAGATGCATAAGCTTCATGATTGGAGAAGTCATAACATAAAACGGCGTACAGTTTTTCAAATTTTGAAAGATCTGTCCTACATCCTGTTTCATAATTAATAACGTTCAATCCTGCTTTTAAAAGAGCTGCATATAATCTGTTGTTATGAAATTTTTTTGAAAAATGCATTTTATAATTTTTGTTATGAAATTTGAATTCGTTAACCAATAAATAACTTTCGATCATATCTAAACTATCAAACAACATAGTATTTTCTGCTGCTTTATTTTCTCTTTCGACATATAGGGGAAGAGCATATTAGCTTAGGGCCTCATCCGAAGTTGATGATATACTATAGGATCCAGAAGAAGAGGGTAACGGAGAAGATTTTAGCATTCTGAATTGATTCCATTCTATTTCTATCTTTTTAACTTTTTTTTTAAAAATTCTGAAAATGTAAACTTTGCGTCATTTTAAAATTTATAATGCCTTAACAATAGTTTTAAATCTTCAACAACTATTTCGTAATTATGTTTCCAGTATATATCAGATTTTCACTTTTATTTCTCTGAAATTCATGTTTAACTTCAAAATTTGTAAGAGCTTCCTTATATTTTCTGAAGAACGAAAATACGTATATATTTTAGTAGAATCAATATTTTTACAACATTACTATTTTTTGTAATTAGCTATCTGTAAAAAATCCTTCATTATAATCTTCATGTTTTTTATTACATCAGATAATTTAGGGGTGTCGATATCAGCTCCTTTTAAGACAATAAATCGCTTATTAGGTTTATCCGAAGTATCAGGATAGAAAACATATTTGTGTCTTCGCCTTTAGAATAATCTTGAGTACAATGAATCAACAAAATAGTATGAATCATTAACGAAACATATACATTATGATGTTCAATTCGTTTGCCTCCTATACTCAGTAGTGCTGCGTAATAAATCCTCTAAGACTATTTAAAATTACATTTTCCTCTCCAATATTATCGTCTTTATTTCTTAGAACTTTTAGTATTAACTAAGGAAACTTTTTGAATATAAAATATTAATTTTTCCTTTTATTGTAAAATTATAAGTAGCTTTCACTCGAATCGGTTGTATTTTCATCATTCTTAAATTCCATAAGTTTTTCACTAATAATTACAATGACAACTCGTATCTTTTCAGTCATAAATCTTTTCCATTTATTTAAGTATAAATCTTTTCCATTTAAATACGTTTAACTTCTAAACCTCTTCCTTTCTTTTCAATCAATTTATCGCGAGTCTCAGTTTGCAAAGTTGAAGCTTTAAAAATCGAAGCTTCAGACGAAGATGTTACAAAACATTCTCTTCCTTCAATGTTTTTTGTTTTTATACATAATTTGTGACTATTCATTTATTTAAGAATTAGAAAGCAGAGCTTTCGCTCCTAATCCTTCGTCTTTAAGGTTGAAGACAGCGGAGCTGACGCTCCTAAACCTTCCGGATTAGAAGGTATGGCTAGAAGAGAGAAGTATTTTGCTGCAGAAGTATTTTGCTTTTTCGAATAATTTTCTTCTTTAACAAGAAAATTATAATCATCTTCTTGATTACTTAAATCAATGATATCATAATTTTGATTAGTTACCCACATATGAACACTATTAACTTCATCAACTTTAAGAGGGGAAAAAATATATGTTTATCAAACGTTTTTGATGTCATACTACCCAGTGAATTTAAGTTATTAAATGAATAAATAACTTTAGTTGGTTTTCCATAAGCTTATTTTACTATATCACAATGAATATAAATATTGTCATTTCCATTAGATATATCTAGTACTTTCTATCTCAGATGAGAGGTATTCTGCCTTATATGTTTTATTCTCAAATCCTATTTTATTTTATGAGTCAACCTTTTCTAAATTAATTTGCAAAATTTAAAAATTATTTTAAATTAAAATAACTTAAAAATTTAGGTAATTTAATAGGTTTTCTTTGTCTTGCTATTACAATACCAAATTTTACCGGAGCATCATTTCCTAATAATTTTACCAAATACAGATTGTTACGAATTTTATACTTAGATAAATAATTTTAGTAGAATTATAAGTAAAACTGTTGTATTTTTCTATGTAATGAGACAAATTTTAAGAATACAGGGGCAAGTGCATTTAATATTGAGTAAATGGGTATTTCGGTAATTTTGCGAGATGTCGCCAAGCTGAAAACAATTTTGGCGACTTATTTTGTCTCCAAATTTGGCGAAAAATTGCCAATACTTTTCAAATTTGGCAACTATTTGGCGACATTGAGGTCTGGTCCCTGTATCACCGTAATATGTATTGAAATTTAATAAATGTAATTGACCACTATGTTAGCTGTAACCGTAATTCCACTCTCGTATATCATTCTAGTAATTTCGAGAAGAAGAAAGTACTAGAAATATCTCGCGGCCGATTGAAAACTATTTAAGGCCGAAGAGAGAGCATCTGCTCTTAGTTGTTTAGTTAGCTGCTATTGTTATTGTTGCGAGTTCAGCTGAGATTGGATTAGCTTTCTCTTTAGATAAACTTTGCATTGTGTTGTGTTTAACTTTCTTAGTAATCTGAAGTGTAACTACTGATTGTATTGTGGGATACTGTGAACATTTGTATGAATATTTCTGTGAAAAATTACAGAGTTCTGAAATATTTCTTTTGATAATAATAAATTTTATTAATCTCTCATTGGACCTTGCATTGGATCTACTGCGAACCCGTACGCACGAAACATTTTGTGTCAGGAGTGGGATTGAATGCCAGTGACAAGAGCGATTTAGGGGCAATTAAGACAGATCGTGACTGCCTTTGCTGCATTTCAAGAAAAGATAGAAGAGGCAGTCAACTCCGTTAAAGAGGCCAACAAAAGATGAAGGCTGGTCAAAAAGCGATGAAAGCGGACCAAGAATCTGTAAAAGGAGAGATGAAAGCCGTTCAAGAAAAGATGGAAGCTAGTCAAGAAAGATTGAAGCAGGTCAAGAGGAAGTGAAAAGAGAAACTACCTGCATAATAGAAAAAAATTGAGGCTATCGAAGGCAGAATAAACACTGTTGAAAATAAAATTGGACACACTGAATAAAGAGAATACACTGAATACACTGAATAAAGAAACACACTGAATAACTTCTGTGAAAGAACAAACAGAAGAGAGAGTTTCTTCTGTGAAAGAACAAATAGAAGAGAGAGTTTCTGCCGTGGAGCAACGAATCGGAGGAAAAGTTTCGGCCGTCCAACAACAAATCGAAGAAAGAGTTTCTGCGGTCGAAGGAAAAATCGTCAAACAAACTGAAGACAGGGTTTCTGCTGTCGTCGCCAAAGCAGTTGACAAATTAAAGAAATGTATAGCAACAGCAGGAAACAATCCTGATGGTTTTGAATTTTTACCCATACTTCTCGTTTCTCTTTGAAGCTATTCACTTATGCTTACAGACCTCCTGGCAAGTTTATAAGACACACTTTTCTATAGTGGCGGACGCGAATGGTTGGATGGATGGAAAGCATGTCACCTCTCCTCTTCTCTGTGAGCAGACGTAGCGGATATCCTTCAATTTCTTCCCGAAAACCAGAGCTTAGAATTCGAAGTTCTATCCGGCGCGTTGTAGCTCCTCTTTGACGAAAAGTGTTTGTAATATTATAGCACGCTTCGACTAAAACCACGTCAACAGAAGGCCACGGAAACATTCCAGGAACTTGTCACAGATGTTGAAAGGTTGTCTCATCTCGCCTTTTCGGAGTGCCCGATAGAAGCAAGGAAAATCCCGTCCTTGCAGAACTTCATCGACAGCATCCGGGAATTTCTGAAATACAGAAAGCTCTGAGAATGGCGGATGTCAAGGACTTAAACAACACTAGCGTACGCCATGAAGGTCGGGGCAGCCCAGCGAGCAACTCATAGAGACCGCCACCCAATCAGAGCTGATGAAGTCCAAAAACCAGTGGATCCAAAGGCTGCTCGTCTAGACCATTAAACCACGCAACTTAGTGACTTGAGGCTGAAGAGGAAAGACAAGAATCCATCCCTAAAGTGCTGTAACTGCGGTGGTGAAGGTCGCAGGTGTAATAAGGTAAAATAGGTGTAAATGCCGCAGGTATAATAAGGTAAAAGAAGACAAAAATTGTTTTATAAGTAGGAGTCAGTGAAAGAGATGACTGATAAAGTGCCAACTCAGTCAGAGCATAAAAATCTTAACGAACCCTCTGGTGAGATGTTAAAATCTGAATCATTTCAGATTTTTAAATAATTTTTTTATTTAGTTTTGCCTCTTCACTGAATGGATTTTATAACATGTTTTGACAAGAGATGAACAAGACATCAAGAAAACGAATCTGATTTACTTGCTGTGGGAACATGGTTCTCAGATGAAGGGCCTAACCTGCCTGCAAAATGTTGTCCTGAAACACTCACAAATATAGAAAGACCGTCTGACCTTTTCATGAAGCGTGTTGCCTCCTGCGCGGCAATAAACGTTAGGTACAGCGCATTGTTTCTGCACAACAAGTTATGTACGCATTGTTTCTGAGCAATTTCAGTTAGTTAAAAATTAGGACTCCTAGCGTAGCATACATGTTTTGATCCCGTATGGTCGGGAATTAATTATTTTGATTTAGATTTTTAGTTATATTACAGTCCAACAAAATAAAATTGGTTGTTGTTGTAAAATTGTCTTTAGTATACCGTCTAACCAGCGCACCTCAGAACATCTGGTCACGATCGGCCGCAGCTAATTAGAATAAATAAATGGCTAATGAAGACAAAACGTGGCGGTATTAAATCTCAAGTAACCAAATTAGTTAGCAAATAACCAAAGTTATCTATCAGTGGAAAAAGTGACGATTTTGGTTTCGACAAATAGAAGTATTTCAAGCAAAAGTGTACAAGTTAAACAAATTGATGAACTTTATTTGGATTATTATAAAGTGTGCAAAGATCAAGAAATATCAGACATCGAAGGTACTTTTGATGAAATCGAGACGGATATTACCAATGTTGAGGTAATCCTAAAATGTCTTTATAATTCATTATGTAGTAAGAATAATAGTGAATATGCAGATAAGAGTGTCTCAGAAACAAGAAGTAATTCATTAAGTTATAAATTGCCTGAAATAATATTGCCTAAATTTTCTGGTAATTTCGAAGACTGGAATTTATTTAAAAACCAATTTGTAGCTTTAATTTCATCTAATAAACAATTAACAGATTCTCAGAAACTGTTTTATATACAATCTTGTTTAATTGGTAATGCAAAGCAGATAGAAACAATAGATGATACATTTTCTTCCTTATTTACGGCATATGAAGAAAGATATGATAATAAGAGACTAGTTGTAAATTCGCATATCAATGAATTACTTTCCATTGAAAAAATAGTTTTTGAAAATCCTAAAGATTTAAGCTCATTGACTGATAAAGTTCAGAAATATTTAACAGCATTAAAAGTTTTGGAATTTATGGATAAATTAAGCGAAGCTTTGCTGATTAATATTATTCTCAATAAAATAGGTAAAGAATCACGTAAGCAATTTGAAAGGTAATTAAATAGTAATGATTTATGTGAATGGGAATCTTAGATGATTAGATGCCAGATGTTAGAAAATATTCAAAACAAAACTGTATTTGCAAAACCAAAACAAGACATTCCTCAGAATAAAGTTCGATCGCTAGTGACAAAAACGAATAATAATAAATTTATGTGTCCGGTTTGCAAAGATAATCATCCAGTTTTTAAATATGAATCATTTCTAGCATTAAATCTAATGGAACGATACGAAATGATTAAAAAGCTTTTTCTGTGCATTAATTGTTTACAGTCAAATCATAAAGTAGCTTCCTATCAGTCTAGACACTTTTGCTTGGTTTGGAAATCGAAACATAATTCACTTCTTCATCGAGATGAAGCTTTCATGTCGTCTTCAAAAAGTGGGGGAAAGCAAAGTGAAGCCCCGCCCTCCCCACAAAACCGCAAAACCGAAGTTGGTTTGAATAGCAATTAATCTACAGAAAAAGCCTTAACGGCGTTACTTTTTTCGAAAAATAAAACTGTTATCCTTTCAACTGCGGTTGTTTGGGTTAGAAATATTTATGGCCAATTCGTTAAAGCAAGAGCTCTTCTTGATTCGGGTTCACAGTCAAAGTTTGCTACTAATGAATTCTGTGAGCGTGCAAATTTAAAAAAAGGAAATAAATACTCCTGTTTCTAGTTTAGATGGGCAAATTTCAAACATTAAATCTCGTACTTTTGCTTTTATTTTTAATGGAAATAATTCGTTCTTTGCTTCATTAAATTTTTTAGTCGTAAATAAAATCACAGATTTATTACCTTCTACAAAGTTAAATATTGAAAATATAAATATTCATGATACACCAAGTTTGGCTGATCCAGAATTTGTAACTCCATCTAGCATAGATCTGCTTTTAGGAGCAGAAATATTTTATGGCATTTTTATTAATGACAATTTAAATCTTGTATGAAATCCCTCGTTTTTAGAAATTCTGTGTTTGGTTATATAGCTACTGGTTCTTTGAAAACATTCCTTGAAAACTGACAGAATTATTTGGGACTTCTCCGTCATTTTGATAATATTGACAGATTGGTAGAAAAATTTTCGTTAGTAGAAAATATTGGTGAAGAACAGTCAATTCTTAGCCAAGAAGAAGAATTCTGTGAACATTTTGAAGACCCTTACAGACGAAATGAAGATGGTAGATTTATCATAAAAATGCCTATGAAAGACGAACAATTGGGAAATTCAAAGCACTTAGCCAATATTAGACTCAATCAATTAATTAAATGTCTTAGGAAAAACGCTACATTGTAACATTTATATCAAGATTTCATAACAGAATATGAAAATTTGGACCATATGGAAAATGTCGATGATAATTCAAAACCGGAACTTGAATATTACCTCCCCTATCATGGAGTATATAGGCCAGAGAAATCATGTACAAAATTAAGAGTTGTGTTTAATGCTAGTACCCTAAACTCAAATGGCTTAAGTTTGAATGATTTGCTTTTAGCGGGAGCAGTCAAGAAGATACTTTTGATATTCTTGTGAGATTTAGAAAATATTAAGTTGCAGTTATTGTGGATATACAAAAAAGGTACCGACAAAGTTTGGTTGATGAATCCCAAAGAAACTTATTTCGAATCTTATGGAAGAGAAACATTAGTGACACGCCTGTGACATATAGACTCAAAACGGTGACTTATGGTACTAAAAGTGCTCCATTTTTAGCCATTAGATGCATAAAGCAAGTTGCATATGATGAAATACACAAATATCCTGAAGCTGCCAAAGCCGTCTTGTCAGACTGTTATGTTGATGATGTCATCTCTGGTTCATCAAACTTAGCACGGGAATTGAAAAATCAGCTTAAACAGCTTTTCCATAGTTGTGGAATGACTTCGCATAAATGGAATTCTAATTCTCCTGAACTGTTGGATAGCCCTTCTACAAGCTCTGAGCTTTCATTCTCCTCCAAAAATGATAATGTGGTTAGGGCTTTAGGCGTTACATGAAATTCTCAGAAAGATGAATTCAGCAAGTCTCAATCAAGGAAAAATTATCATATACCAAAAGAGACATTTTATCGACAATTGCCAGACTTTATGATCCCTTAGGATTGATTGATCCAGTTATCACCAAAGCCACGGTTTTGTCCCATTGGTGGCAAGAGCATAGCTAGAAAAACCGTTCACGAATGCTTAATTTATTTTCGTCGTAAACCTATCATTTCAGATCAATTAAGCCCACCAGCGGCCGAGCGGTAACGTCGCTGAACACTGGTAGTTCGGTCCGAGGTTCGAATCCCGCGAAAGGGCTGGCTGCATGGGTGTTTTCGTGGTTTTCCCCATGTGTAACGTGTATACGAGCCAGTTTCCCTTAAAAAGTCCTCCACGAAGGCATCCCTCCCTTAAGGCAGATAGCCCTCGAGTGCTTTGCCGTAATCTAATAAACCAACCAACCAATCAGATCAATTAATAGCCGATTAATCCTGAAGGTGTAAATCCAAACCTAATCTTTCATAACACAGGTATAGATTTTGCAGGCCCTTTTCTAATCAAATATAGAAATCAAAGGAAAGGTAGTTTGCGTAACGTTTATATAGCATTCTTTCTTTTCTTAGTTACAAAAGCGATTCATTTAGAAATAGTATTTGACTTAAAATTATTGCATGTTTAAAACGATTGTTCTCGCGTAGAAGTAAAAGCTCATGTCCACTTAGTGCAACTAATTTTAGGCAATGCAACTAATTTTAGGAGCTCACAAAGAGCTAAAGAAACTTGCTTCTTTAGTTAGTGTACCTGAGGAAGTTTTGGGTAAGTATTGATAACGTTGATTCAGATTTTAATTGCATTCTTCTGCCAATCTATTTTTGCATTTCATTTATCTATATTTCTACTGGTTTGATGACTTTTGTTTAAGATTTACATATTTATGTGGAATTTTGGATTTTATTGGTTTTTGAATTTCTTTTCTTTTATGTCTTTGTGAATTTAGTTCTAAATTTCTTATTTTTTGTTAATATAAATATAAATATTTAGTAACTGGGAAAAATATCCCAGATGTTTTAAATTAATAAAGAGTTTATTGTTGGACTGTAGATATAGTCCAATCTATGAATAGCTTTTGAAATGGGATTACGAACGAAGAATAATGCATTGACAACAAGAAGGTCATAATACAAATGTCTCTCTTAAACTTATTGTCGCAGCCTTAATTAAACATGTGATGAGTAGGGTTTGAGACCGCTGAAACAATAATGCCGTGAGATCGTAGAGACATTAGGTGTTATTTTGAAAGCAGTAGTGATGAAAACTACGCTAAGAAGTCGGGAGAAATACCTTATATGCTACACCATTTAAAGGGAGACTGCGTTTTAGGGGACCCAATCGCCAAATCCTGGGTGTGGAGAATCATCATCCACCACCATTTTATTTCGGCCGCCACGGTAGAGACATGAGGTATTTTGGAAGCTTGAGATGTGAAAAATGAGCAACGCCTTCTCCGGGAATCGAACCACGGACCTCTGGAATAGGCGCCCAGCATGTAGACCACTACACAACGAAGGCACACTAAGAAGGCAGAAGAAATACCTTATATACTCCCTCTTTTAAAGGTAGACTGGGGTTTTAGGGGACCCGATCGCCAATTCCTGGGTGTGGAGAATCATCATCCACCACCCTTTTAGTTCGGGTGTCACTCTAGAGAAATTAGGTATTTTTAGAAGCAGGAAAGGTGAAAAATGAGCAAAGCTTTCGCCAGGAATCGAACCACGGACCTATGGAATACGCGTCCAGCATGCAGACCACTACACCACGAAGGCACGCTAAGTAGGAGGGAGAAATCCCTTATAAGATGACTATTTGAGTATTTTATAACATGGATAACATTTATGCATGTGCAAATGGAATTATCAAGGAAAACTAAACTTCTTGGTATGCTGAGTTTATTGACCATGTCTTGGAACCGTGTCTGAGAAAAGGTAATAAAGAACTGATTTAAAGACGCTAGAATTTTAATAAATAATGAAGTAAAGGATGTTGAAAGAGGAAAGACATCGTCTTCAACTAACATGGGTTGAGAGAAATTTAACGCATGGGTGGAAACTGATCAAACATTTCAAGTTGTACCTTTGATGAGAAGATATCTATCCGTCAGTTGTCTTCTGAAACAAATCCCACCATATCATGTGATTAACTTTCTAAAGATGTTGATGGTGAAATCGATGAATTTACTACAAATGCTGATATGAGGTATGCCATCAGAGTATTAAGGTCGGAGGTACATCGTCGGTTCCAGAAACATTATATTCCAGTTACATTTATATTAGATTAGTTAAATAATAAGTTAAGTTATTTTTAAAGATGTTTTTCCCCATCAGTTAATGCTATTACTCTGTTAATGTTATCAAAATTATCGTGAAGAAAGGTTATCACACCAAATGGCACCATTTTAATTGTTGACAGACGCAGAAGTAAACTGAAACTATAAGAGCGAATCGTACGTGTCTTTGCAAATGCATACAATAATGTAAAACGCTTTTCATATGAGTGACGAATAAAGCTTGAATTTAAAAGTAGCTACAGCGAATTTTCGCTATTTTTAACTCATACGCACTCCTTCGGTTGCTTTGGTTTGTTTGATAGTAGCAAAGTATGCGGCGTGTGTTTTAAGGAGAGGGATGCTTTCAAGGAAAGGCCTTCTAAAGGAAACTAGCTCATATCTGCGTTACACACGAAAAAACAGCGAAAATGTCCATACAGCCAGCCCGTTCTCCGGCATTTGAAGGAACCTAGGTCAAATTACTAGCGTTTATTAACATTACCACTCGACCGCTGTTGGGCCACGCTCTCCTTTGGAAAGAATAAAATAAGTGAAACGGGACACCGAGTGCTATTGAGAAATTGCTATTCGTGAAAGGTTTGTTTATTTGTTTGAATATGGCACAACCAAGACTGCTATCTTCATAAGCAGAAATATGAGCAAATGGAATTGCACATTTGCATATTTCTGGGGGGATTTCGGGGAGGATTTTCTAAGGAGAACTGTCTCGTATATACGCTATTCGAGAAAGGGCGAATTGTTTTTAAATAACTTGTCAGTTGTTGAGAATTTGTCATAAAAAGTAATAATTTAGCTTTTTCATATATGATTTACGGAAGGACAAACATGCTGAGATCAAATAACCAAGTATTTGATTTAATTCTATAGCTTTAACCTGGATTACGATTTGAATTTTTTTCTTTAAGGATTGGACATTAAAATTAAAATCTTTAGATCTCGAGAATCTTAAACAAGAACTGAATTTTAAAAACTCGCATCTAATTATACATATATATATATAATATATATTTCTTGTATCACCCAATATATTTTGTTATCATTTGAATCATCATATCACCCAATATATTGTTTTTTTTTTTTTTTTTTTTTTTTTTTTTTTTTTTTTAACATTTCAATCTTTCGAATCCTTATCACCAAACATACTGAGCGTTCAGTTAAAAAAAAAGAAGATTGTTGCAGTTTCAATGGTATATGAATAGTTAATATGACTTTTTGGTAATCCAGTGCCACATTGCTTCAGTATGGTATCAAACGGAGTTTGCTACAGTGTATATGCAATCGCTGAACAGCGAATTCTCGAAAATTAAATAACCTGCCGAAATGAGACCTAAAAGTTTCTAACAACTTGTCATTAGGTTTTTTTTTTAAAGGAAAAAGACGTGAAAAATGTGCAGTGCCCTCTTCGGGACTCGAACCAGGACCTCTCGATACGCGTCGAGTGTTCTAACCGTTATACCACGAAGGCATGCAGAAAGGAGGGAGAAAATACCTTATATACTCTCCCTTTTTAAAGGACGACTGGGGATTAGGGAACCCAGTCTCCAAATCCAGGTGGTGAAGAATCATCATCCACCACCTTTTTAGTTCGGACGCTACTGTAGAGATATTAAGTATTTTTTAAGTAGAAAATACGAAAAATGAGTAATGCACTCACCGGGACCCGAACCTGGATCCCTCTAATACACTCCGAGTGCGCCACCGTTACACTACGAAGGCATGCAGAAAGGAGGGAGAAAATACCTTATATACTTCCCCTTTTAAAGGGCAACTGGGATTAAAGGACCCAGTCTCGAAAGCCTGGAAGTGAAGAATCATCATCCATCACACTTTAGTTCAGGCACCACTGTAGGGTCATTAGGTTATTTTGAAGCAGGAGTACATGAAAAATGTGCAGCCGGGATTCGAACCTGGACCTCTCGATACGCGCAGAGTGTGCTAATGGTTACGCCACGAAGGCATGCAGAAAGGAGGGAGAAAATACCTCATAAACATATTACTGGGTATATAAACGTTGCAACTGAAACATGACTCAAGTTGTCTACCTGTTTAGTATTCAGCCATGGTATTTAAATTTTTAATTGAAGGTCTGAGGCTTAACTCAGTATTTACCAAACTTTGTTCAGATAATTATCTAAAGTTTCAAGAGTATAATTATGCACTTCATTTACTAAATTTCATTCACCTCTTTTCTATAAACATAAACATTTAAAAATATATTAAATTTGTATTTCATTAAACGCTGATCTCAGGTTTTTCAAGTGTTTCTAACAAATCATGACATAAGTATAGGCACGCAAACATGACTCCAGCTGTCTACCATCAGAAATATTCAGACGTGGTTTTTGAATTCTGAATTTAACTCAAATATATTTACCAAACTTTGTTCACATAATTACAAAAAAGATTCAAGAGCATAATGCATTTCATTTACTAAATTTCATTTGCCTCCTTTTTTTTCCAGGCCCACCAGCAAAGAATCTCTAAGGAGAAGAAGTAAAGGTTCCCCGGGGCAAATGTGGCTCCGTCAGACCGAAGAGACACATTATGTATATCCCTGAAGCTTACTTTAAAGGGGCAAACCATTCCAAAGCTATCCACCCTCCGTACCTCACTGCGCATGTGCGAAATAACATCAGGAGGCAACAAAGCAGCATCAAAGAATGCAGCATGCAGTCGGCCATGTTAGCAATCTTTTACCACGTTGTTCGAAAACGTTCTTTGTTGTTGTAGTCAGAGGTACTTGGTTTTAGCTATGTGAAATTCTTTTAAAGACTTTTTAAATGTAATGCTGTAAATGAAATGGTTTTGGCTATTGGGTGAAAACTTTGCTCTTGGTTTTCACAATGGTCATTCCAAATAATTGTCCAAACGTTTTCATGGTAATTTGTTTTTAAAGTTGTTGTTGGATAATTATAATGTATTTCAGTGTTTTCAATTTATTTATTTAGGGGTGCCTTTAATTGTCTTTAAATATTTTTTTCTGTTTCAGTTAGTTATTGCAAATTTTGCTTTTAAAATTTCACTGTAAAATTTTAACTATGGATCCATAAAAATTTATTACGTTTTGTATGGCATGTGTTTTCCCCCTTTTTAAGTTTACAGAAGAAAAGAATTAAGAAATTTATTTCATTTAAATTTTGTCTTCGTACGGCTCTCTGTTTAAATTGAAAGTAAAAATTGGACAGGATTTCTATAATTCGCCCCAAAATTCCAACTAACATCCTTTTGCTCATAAAACTCCAGAAATGTATGAAAATAAAACATTTTGAGTTATTTCAAAGTAAAAAATTTACTATCTCCTCGAACTGCGCTGTTTAAATTTCACCCTGCGCTGGTGTTTCACTGCATAGCCGTGGCTCTTCGGTACAGCGGCGCAGAGGCGAAACAGGTTTACATTGCGTCTATGGAAGCTTTCATTCTTCTCCTTAGAGATTCTTTGTCACCAGCGACCGAACTCTAAAGTCGCTGAACACTGGTAGTTCGGTCTGAGCTGGAGTTCCAGAAATTACCGCACTATACTTTTGTGGAATTATCATTCTGCTATTAATAATGATTAATAATGCTTGATCATAAATTTTAGGTAAACTTCAAGCGCCAGGAAACTGACATAGCCCGCGTTGTGTTGAATACAGAGCAGCGCCAGTTATGTACGTCATTGACTGCATATGTAAAAAGACTAACATTTATGGAAGCTTCTAGAATTATTTTTATCCATCGTTAGACTAGCAAATTATCACGATTTTAGCGATTTCTAAGTGGCAAAGTAGTTAGAAATTTTGAGAAGGATTGTAACCCTTGTAATCCTTGATTGAGTAACCCTTGTAAAGGTACAGATGGTTTTTCCCTTACGACTGTTTCAAGAGTGTACTGTGATAACAAGAATTTTGACAAAACGTTGAACGTACGCCAGAGAGTGGTGGGTAGCAAATATCGTTTCACGCGATAAGCAGCAGTGCCTAAAGAAACATGACCATTCAATTTTGGATTTCCAAGAACTTGAGAAAAGTGACAATTCAAGAAACGTGAGAGCTGTTTGATATTCTTTCCAAGTTATAAACTTAAGGAACGAAAGCTCAGGCAGAGTAAGTACCCTTGAAGAATACACGAATAGACTACACTGAGCTAATCCCCTAACTTCATCAGTATTTCTCCCATAGTAATCCATTTCATGAGCTCTCATAAGACCGGGTCTAAAATATATGGAGGTTTACTGGACACGGTTAGCTTAACGGAAAAACCCAATGTAACTAAATGAGTTATCTGAGTATTCGAGCCATGTGCCTCACTTGGATTCCAAAATGCCGAGATTGGACACTAGAAGGCTGAAAATGAATGGTTAACTCTAAAGAGTCGCTCTTTCAATCGTTTCAGGCAGATGAAGAATGCCAACGGAGAAAAACGCATGGAATTAAGAAGTAGATGAAGAAAATCATGCTCCAAAAGTTTTCATCTCATTGTGCTTTCTTTCATCGCATTGCCTTTGCCTACTCCTTTGTTACAATGCGAAGCTATAAGTGTCGAAGATACTTATAGCAATAAGTTCTCGCAATAATTTTGATATTTTTAATGGTACAAACTTAGAATGGTCCAATGGTTTGCTGTTCTGTTACTGGATGTTCAGAAAGATCTAATGTATAAAAACATTAGGATTTAAGTTTCCATAGGATACGTCAATTTTATATAGGAAGTAATTTATAGTTTACTTTCCATTCGCATTATTTCTTTGTTCTTTCATTTTAGAATTTCAGTGAAGTGGTCTTTTTTGGATTGAGGGTAATTTTTTATATTTTACGCTGCATATTTTAAGATGCTGGATACAAACGAATGTGAGGTTATTTAAATTTTATTTCTCAATTTTTTAATAAATAATATAAAATATAATAAATCACATAGCACAATGTAATGATATCTCATAGCATGGCTGACTTATGGTTATTTGAAAACGAAAAAGAGTGTTTTTAATTAACTAATTTTAAATTACTTAAAATTAGTTTCTCGTTAAATTATTCAAAATTAATATTTTTATAAGGAATAACTATTTATTTTTAACAAACTAAAACTGTGAGGAAAGGGGTATTTTTACATTATAAAAATTTAAGTTCTAGTTTTGGTATTCAATTATATTTCTTCAAGCTGTCTTAAACATACGTAACATTCCGAACGAAAGTAAAATTAGTTTTTATGTTACATGTTTATCACTAGTTGGCGATCACCATAAAATGTTAATGAGATATGTTTTGAGGATATTAATATGGATGAGTTATTGTGAGGGAAGTATTTAAAGGGAGGAAGAGAAGAGATTATTTAACTTAAACCGTCGTTACGGAATCTAATCATTTGAATTTCTGATGAAATTCGTATTTCCATTACAAATCAATGTTCATCAAATTTCATGAAGTAATTTATTTTGCTTTTTCTCTGTTAAGTGGAGAAAATATTTTAAGAACATTTATTATTTTACCCAGGATTCAATCTTTTATTTTCTCCAGTTTCTGTTTCTGGTTATTTACCAGTTAGAGCATTCCCCCCCCCCAAAAAAAAAAAAAAAAAAAACTATGATCTGTTTAACTATAATGTTTATTTATTAAGGTATTATTTTTTTATTGTTATATCTGTGTAAAATTTCGATTTTGCTACCGTCATCTAAATTATCCATTCATGTTTAAGCTGCACAGAAGAACTAATTGGTATGAAATTGCATTCTCATGCCTATCATTGCTATTTGGAAGCATTTATTTTTTTGAATTTATTTTTATTGCTAATTACTAATGCTCCTAAAATTTAGCTGTGACCAGACTGAAGAGCATTTTAGTAACGTGACAAAAGATTTTTAGTTTACTAACGTGACAAAAGGTTTTAATTTTTATTAGCATATTTAAATGAGCGAATAACGCATAGAATTTATATGTAATAGCAGTTTGATTGGACCGATTAAAATGAATGCGATTAGAAAACTAGTCATTGGAGACTTGAACTAATCGAACAGCGAAGATTGCCCGAAGCCACTCTACTTATTTCCTGTCTCCACAGGAAATTCTGCGAAGTCAGACATCTTCCATATTAACAACAGACTGTTCATGCTAGTGATAGCTACGTAATGGAATGAAGCTTATTGGCCTAGTACATTTTAACCAGCTGGCAGGTTTAAAATCTCTCTGATTAGTGCGTCATTTTTGACGAATGAACCAGTTCATTTTCTGTGTTAATTGTGATGAGTTTGGCTTCTTCCAGCAAGGCAATGAACTACCATAGAATCTATACATGTCAATCTTTGTTAGAGGAACACTTATCTGAGTTTGGGCGTCTTGCTTTGGTCTTGCTTGTCTCCAGATCTTAATGTTAACTAACACATCTGGAATATCATGCACAACGCAACTTGAAATGCAGAAATTCCTATATTTCGGAATGCAAAGGACTGTGTAGCAAGTGTGGTGTTTATTGACTATACTAGAATACTTCCTTTAAGCTCTTAGAGTTCTTGGTTACCATTATGCCTTCCTATGATGGATCTGTTAAGCGTTAGACTGGAGCATAGCTTTTCTGACACTTTAGTATATTAAGAAGTTCTCCCTATATTTTATGGTTTTAATCTTTCACAGATTAAAACCATAAAATATAGTTTTTTTTTTTGATAAAGCATATGTACTGACTTTAATATGTAAGTGACTTTAATTTTTGTGTGTTTTTAAAGTTACGCTATTTGTAATGTCATCAGTTAGTAATATTACTATTCGTTTTTCATCCTTTAACTACTACTGTGTTTTAAATCTGATTAAGTTAAAGTGAAGAAAATTATGTTCTTTTCTAATCTAATTATATTCGCATAATACGTAACGATAAAGTGTACGATAAAGCGTACGATAAGCAAATACGTTCAAGTACGATAAAGCGAGTATTAATTTCAAGTGAAAGATTTTAACATACTTCACTTAAAGGTCACTATCCTTAATATCAAGTATTCCTAAAGTATTTTATAAGTAAAAAATAACTGACTGAAGTTTTAGCTACCAGAAGTTTAGTGTTATAAGATATATAATTTTTAGGATGTCTTTTTTAGTGCGTTAAAAGAAAAATGGCTTTTATTTCTGATGCAAAGAAAAGAGGTATTCACAAGTTTAAGGGACAATATGTAAATATAATCAATTAACTCACAGAAATGTCATTTGAAGCTACTCTACTGAATTAGGTAGCAATATTTTAATTTTGAAACAAAAAAAAATCATTTTATAGTTTACATTGATTCTTGGTATGAATAATACAAAAAGGAAAACATGCATTTCGTGGAGCGTTGCTTCCCCACATTGTATCAACGTAATAAAAAAATGAAATCTAATTGAAATTGGACTTACACTTTAATTGTTCTAAATACATTTAGAGAATGACAAGTTCTCAAATATGCTTCATAAATAATAAAACTAAAAGATTAAATATTTGGCACATCAATGGCACAAATCTAGAATTTGGTATATTTCACTATAACACATTTTTCACCGAATGTTTACTTATTTCTTCATACTTCTTCGCTGAATTTTCGATATTTCAGTATTCGCTGTTTATGTGTTGTTATTTTCTTCATAGAAAGAAGTTGTTGAACACTTATATTACGTAAAAAATAAATTTATTACACAAACACATATCTTCTTTTCTAGTTCAAGTAATTCTTGCTACTCAACATTTATTAAAAATTTTCCGATTCCCTTTCGAAGTGTATATTGTTTTGTATATAAAGCATGCAATGATTTATTATCATTCAATCAATTTTTTGGCAGTTATTTTTTAAAACAATCTCATTGTTTATGTTTGTATCATAATAAAAAATTACACATTCTGATGCATTCTATTAAAATATTGCAAGATACTTGAAATTTTGTTTACTTTTTAACATCTTTAAGAATAAAATTGCATCCTTCAATGATATGTTTCCTTCTCGTACAAGCTACAAGGCAAATCATTTGCAATATTTAATTCTTTCTGATAAATACTTTATTTAGAGGCACTGACATTTTTTCCTTGAATTTTCTAGCACATGCCTTCAAATTAACACTTAAAAATTTGGCTCTGGCTTCTTCTTCTAAATGAATATCTTATTGAGTGAATTTACATCTCGTATAATGTTTTCTGAGAAATTTCGGAAGATTAACCTTCATTTCCTTAAATACAGTTACGGTCATAAAATGTGTTCTATATTTGTCGTTCAAAATATATTCGTTCACATTATACGCGCTTTCTCTGTTTCGTTCTAAAACATCCTCTGTGTAGTTTGGATACGAAGAAGCACTTTTGATATTTGTAAACTTTACGGAACTTTCAGATATAGTTCAACACTGCAGACATGATAGAAATAAAATGCACACATAAAATATTTATAAGGTAAATTCCTTTATTACTTTTGAATTTTACTTAATAAAATTAGTGTTTATGAAAGAGAGCAATTTATTTCAGGTAAGGTTATGTGACAGAATTTATGTAGTTAGCCTCAAAATCTGAAATTTGAAATTGGAACAAATACTTTGCTATAGCTTGTTCTAATTTTTTTTGTTTTATTTCTTTAAAATGTCTCTGTATTTTATTTTACTCTTAAGAGGAGATCTATAATGTGATATGTTATACTCTAGTAAAATACATTTATGTGCGTACTTGCATACACGTACTAAATGTAGGCTAAACTGCCAGAATGCCAAAATTATTAGTTCGCACTATATGATTAATGACAGCATGATATTAATTTCCTTATCTCAGTTAGTACCAGTACTGAGCAAAATATGCTATTTCGGTTAATATTCTAATACCATCTTTAGGTGCAGTAATCGTAGTACAGCGGTTTAATTGCCCATCAGGGGCGGCCAAGCAGTAAACGCGTTAAACAATGGCAGTTCGACCTCGGTTCGAACGCGGTCGAAAGGATTTGCATATTCTGCATTCCTTTTCGTGGTTTCCCATTTTTAACTTAGTTAAGAGTCAGTTTCCATTAGAAAGTTCTTCAAGCAGGCAGATAGCTATCGTATACGTTGGCATTATCAAATAAACCAAACAATTAATCTTTAGCTTTATAATGTCCAGTAAAACTAATGGTTCGGAATACGGACCAAGCATCAAATGAATTTAGCGTTCTTCTATGCATGTGAAGATAAATTAGTAAAGTTTTATTTCAGT
Organism: Stegodyphus dumicola; assembly: GCF_044657685.1. Classification (NCBI taxonomy): domain Eukaryota; kingdom Metazoa; phylum Arthropoda; class Arachnida; order Araneae; family Eresidae; genus Stegodyphus; species Stegodyphus dumicola. Next base: position 23,085,671 of record NC_140781.1, read on the forward strand.
TTCTGCGACTGTTAAATGCACTAGATACACTTAATCAGTTTATTTTGCTTGTATAAAAACTCTTTATAAATATCACTCACAAACGGGCGACATTATTTAAGAGACCACCGACCCCTGAGAGGCCATTAGCATTCAAGCATAATATAAATGCTAATCCGTTTCTTTCGGGAAGATCTTCACTAAAGCACACTTCGCAAGACTGCTCAAATTGTCATAATAACTGAAGAACTCAACTTATCTGAACCTTAATCGCCGTGTGTCTAAAAATCTGCTGTCTTTATGCTAAGGTGTAGTACATAAAGTCTATTATTCCGAAGGTTCTTCCATGTGATTTGGTGGTAAGGTAAGAGGGTTATGGGCTTCTGAAATATTCTTTGCGGTGTCTCGACTTAGTTTGGGATGGAGTTACAAAAAGTAGAATGCTATCACCATTGATGCCAAAGTTCTGTGACCAAAGACATATACAACGATTTCTTCCTTCCCTAAATGTTTCACAGGCATATCGATTTGGACATGTAATGCGATAACAACAACAGTGAATAATTTCATTTTGAATAGTTGCTGTTTAATATTCATATAAGAACTAAATACAAGTTCTTATAATATGTGTGAATAGTTATATTTTATTTTTAACGCAAAAATATGCAAAACGCGGTTGCGTTTATATATTTATTTAGATTAATAAATAAGTTTAAAGAAATGTTTCGTATTACATCGCTTAATACGAATACGCTTAATACTTCCCAAATCTAGGAAATCAGTATCATCCACATTAAAACGAGAGGAATTTATTGTACAAGTCTCGGAAGATATGATATTTATGCCATTTCTGAAGATAGGATGAAGGTCTTAAAGTTGAGAATCTAAGCAGAATCAAAGTTGAGTGACATCTTTAATTTTGCCTGCATTCTCAAGTTGGGTTAGGTTTATTGACTAAGGCAAAGCAACTTCATGGCCATCTGTGAGAAGGGCTGTTTACGTGGAGGAATTTTTAAGATAAACTAGCTAGTATCCAAGTTACACATGGGGGAAAAACCACGAAAATTCCATACAGCCAGCATCTAGCCCAATCGCCCTGATTCGAACGCGGGTCGAACTAGAGTCTTCAGTGAATTTACAGCTCGGACATTAGTGGGGCGGAGTCTCAAGCAGTATGAAAAAAGAAAGGTTTCAGATACATTCATTCTGTTTTTACTTTTGCTTTTATTTTTACAGTTACAAGAAAGAATACACAACTAGACATTACTAACCGGGACTCAAATATGCAAAGAATGCTCCACTTAAGTGTCGCCTAATCCCATTAAGCTATTTTGAAGACCAGAGAAAACCGGCTTCAGGATTTATTAGATTATGTTAAAGCACATTAGGGCAATTTGGCAAAGGGAAGATGTACTCAAGTTGCATACGAGGAGAACCATGAAAACGACCAGGCAAGCCAGCCCATTCGACGAAATTCGAACCAGAGTAAACTACGAATATTTTGCGGCAAACGGACTCTGAGTTTTTATTTTGCTACAATTACTGCAACGAAATGAAATATATTTGTCGAGTGAAAAGCTTCAATTTTGCAAATGTTTACCTTGTGTAGATAAATGTGATGTAAAAATGTTTTACCTGTAATTTAATAAAACTATTTAGTGGCTGACTAAAAAATTGCATGTAATTTTCTCATAAATAATTTTGACGTACAAAAAGTCACCGGGAACCAAAAAGCAGAATGATTCCTCTGGATCCTATCTCATGCGCATCAAAGGATTTATTTGCCCCTTTTTTTCATTTTCGTGAAGTTTTTCAGTTTTTACTTTTTTACTTTTTTTAAAAAGACATGTTTTCCGGAATTTGGTTTTACTAAAGGCAATCTGGCAGCACAGAAGGGGGGCAGGCAAACTATTTCTTCTTATCAATTTTGCATTAAAATGCATAATAAAAATTAATGGCATTTTTTAATATTAAAATTATAATATTTCCTATTTCGTTAATATTTTCGGAGGCATAAGTTTTATGAAGTCTTTATCTCATTTCTATAAGTTTCTAGAAATCTATCCTGCATCTGCAATTAGTCCTGAGCATGAATCTTTCAGTGTGAAACGAGCAGTTAAACAAGGCAAGGGGTTGGAAATTACTTCTCTGAAAATACCACGATCTGGATTCCATGCGCGGGAAAAACAAGATATTAATATGAAATGATGTTATGTTTTTCGGAATAATTACAGACAACCGTATGTGAATCCTAACATTTTAAAAAATCTTTCTTGAAATTTATTTCATTATTTTATTTGTACAAAAAAAATTAACTCTGTTTCTTGGGGTATATGTAAATTACCCATATATATGTAAATTGAATGTCACAGTAATAATAATAATAATGTAAGATTTTCCGCTTATTTATATAAAGGATAATGACTATACCTGCTAGGAATATCTTAAAAGTTAAATTTTCGCTTATCTGTTATGCAGAAAAATCTTTTTAATGTAGCACTAGGAACTTAGTGTTAAAGCTCTTAGAATTTATATATTAATGCTTATTCATAGAGGTAAAATTCATTCTCCGAGTTATCTTAGATGAATGCAACAAGAAGTTCTTAAGCTGATGAATTAAAATGAACTCATAGTTATAATGTCTATCTGTTTGATAGTGAATGGAAAAAAATTAGTGGTATTCTCAGCTAAATTCACTAACGTAGTTTTTTGTTTGGCAAAATAGCCTCATAAAACAAAGAAAGATATTATTATGTATCACGTGCTTACTTATGAAATTATAATACTGCGCAGCAAAGAAGGCTAACACAGCTGCAAATTTCTGTAATTGTACAGAAGTTCGAGCATCTTACTTTAATATGATGTTGACACTTTCAAACAGTTTGCGGACGTACTTCTTGCAGTTTTTCAGAAAACGTTTACACTTCTTGAGAAATTTACATATACAAATTAAACAGTATAATATTCTCGGTAAAATCACTGTAAAGACGAATGAAATAAGCCTATCTTAGAATGTAACAGAGAATAACTCCATGTTATAGTTCTTCGTTGATTTTCATTGTAGGGAGTATGATCAGTAAGAAACGTTGAAAAAATTTCGTTAAAAGTTTATGTTTTACATCTGTTTTGACAGAAAAACCTAAAGTAAAATGTCAAATCCTTTTACCGAGAGGCCTAACTAATACACAAAAGACGTTCTATCTCTTCTCCAACTTGTTCACAAAATTTTAGGAGCATTTCAATGTTTTGTTTTATTTAGAAAGTTTGTACGCATGGTTTATCATGGGTAAAAAAAAAGTGCATTTTGCAGACGACTGATTAAAAAAAAACAGGTTTCTTTTTATTGCACATTTAAGAAGACTTGAGAAATGTCCACAAAGTGTCCTGCTCATTTCTTCTCGGTTGCCAAACTTTAAACAATACTGTAGCTGTTCAAAGCTATTTTTGTTTTCTTTGTTGTTGAGAAGAACAAAGAAGAAGGAAAGCATATATAGGTTTCATTTAAAATATGGAAAGAATTTTTCCACTTTCACACTTTCAAATACCAAGAGTTTGTTTAGATATCTTATCTATCTTCTTTTAATTCAATCTTTTTTTAATTCAAAGGTTAATCATATTTTAAAAGAAGCTATAAGTTATGACGATATGGAAGTGCCTACATATAAAACAAACCTGCATTAGATGTTTGACGAATTAAAAGATGTTGCAGGAAAGGTCAGCAACAAATATATTTCCCCTTAGGTTAGAGTGGCTGTTCTTTGCGATAAAGCTTTTGTTCATAGAATTTGATATGTCACACGCAGGTTTAAAGAACACTCACCTTAATCATCATTCAAATGCAATGATACATTACTTCTAAAATGTACAAAATAATTTCTCAGAAAATGCAATACAAACGAAGCTGCATGAGTGATAAAAACTGGTTCCGAATGTCGCTGAAGTCATTCGTTATTAATGTCTATTTTATTGATTTTTAATTAAAATCCTCTCTTAGCATTCTTCTCTCAGAATAAAATAGCGCTTTTTGAAGAGGACTTAAAGCAGGTTATTAAGTCCTCTTCAAGCGGTTAGACAGATTAAATTAACAAAGAGAAATGTATTTAAACGAATTAAATTATTTACTTGAATGTATTAAATTCTGGCACGTAAGTTATTTTGAGTTTTCAAATGCGAATGCAACTTCTGCAGGAGAATTTAAACTAAAAATATAAACGCTAGGAATGATGACAAATCATATCATCGTTGAACCATTTCAGGAAGAAATTCATATCACATGAATTTTGTTGCATTAAGATATTGATCATTCAATTAAATACTTAAGAGTATGATATGCGCTATGCAATTCTTGTGCTTCGCTTTTTAAATTATCACAGCTTTAATAGTCTTCCTCAGACTTAACAACCTTGAATCATAGAGAAGTTTTATTATGCGTCTGGGGAATGCATGTCTTGAGTTGATATCTGACTCTGAGACCGCTCCAAGCGAAGCATTGAACCTCCTTCTTCAGCAAAAGTGTCAAGAGCAGCTTGTCTAAGAAGTGGAAATCTTTTTATTGAAGGTCGGCGTTCAGGCAAACTTTCAGATCTACTTTTTCTGGGAGATAATGGTAGGACTACTTGAGAAGGTAATGGTATGGAACTGAGACCTGAAGACGTACTGGATGACAGATACTGATTTGATGTGGCTGTTGCATTTCCCTGAGATAATAGCCTTGTGCTAGTGGAGGAAGAAAGATAAGATTTTGATGTTCCGCTTTCAGCAGTGTCTAAAGAGTTGCACTTTGTAGGGATGGATTTAGGATCCATATCATGTGGATCTAAATCTGAACGAAACGTGGGAGAATATTTTAAAGATTTGGACAAAGTTGAAATACTTAAGTTCTTGTCAGCTTCATTTGCCGTCACGCTCGAAGTATCTGAATAAACTATTTGGCCATCTATTTCTTCGTTTTTTGATGCTAACTGATGACTGCGATTAAAAAAGCACGGTGAGTCATAAATCTTCAAAGGGGACTCTACCTCTTGAGAAGACTCTTGTGAACCAAAGGAACCCATATTCATGAAATTGTTGGCTTGAGGTGTAGGTGACAATGTATTAATTCGAGGAGATAGCAGATTAACCGTTGATGGCCTGTCTATTCCGGGAGAACTTCTATCCGAACGGTCAAGTGAAAAATGAGCTGAAAATGTTAGTGATCGGGAGCTATCTTCTGATGACTGAGGTTCTAGAAATTTTGATTTATTATCCATAGAGTTCTTTGGACTATATATCACGTACTCAGTCAAAGATCTGTCTCCAACGGACTTAGTTCTAGCCTGATTGTCACGCTGACATATTTCTGCTTCATTAACAATTTTTAACTCTAACGTGTTAAGTATAATTTGAGGAGTAGTTGCAGGCACATCTTGATTTATGAAAACACTATCATCTATGTCCTTTGAATAACATTCGTCGTCATCCCCAAACAACTGAATGTCACTTTGCTGACTAAATTTAGTACAGCGACTGTCATCAGAATTTTCTACTTTCAGAGGCAATTTTCCCATTTTTTTCATGTCATCGTGTACTTTTAGAGTAATGGCTCCTTGAGGTAAATATATATCCACAGACATTGATCCACTTGAACTATTTGTACAAGATGTTTGAAAGGGCAAGGCTCTAGTCTCATATCCGTTAGTCATCTGAACCGGTGTTGCAATAGTTGCATTAAAATCATGGGTATCGTCAGCATTATCTTGATGATTGGAAGATCTTGGACAGTCCATTGAGACAACCTGCCGATATGCATCTGGTGCAACTGAAAGTAGCTGCGGTTTTGAGGTCCTTGTTTTAGTCTTTAATCCATGAGTCATGCATCCTCCATAAGTTATGCGTTGCGATGGCTGAGGAGTACTTGCTTCTAACAGTGCCACTGCTTCCGGAATATTATTACCATTTGCATCTCTTTGCATTTTTGCTAGACTTGGTTCCGATGGGCATTTTCGAAGGCCAATACCTTGATGGCCTGTCACAATTGTATTTTGCGAAGTCATTTTGTTTGTATCAACACTGTTTTGCAAATATTTACTGAAATTTACTAATGCCTGTGTTACTGCAGATCTAGCATCTGCTACATCTTCGCTGGGTCTCTGCTGGCTTAGAAATCTCTCCCATGAGGTTTTACTTGATCTTTCAGATGGTGTACTGCCACTTCCTCCTGATACCACATGCACTCGGGTTCGTTTGAACCATATTGGTACAATTTTAGCCGCTGTATCTCTAGCTTCAAAGGTCATAACACAAGCAGCAACAATTGTGAATCCTCCAATACCCATAACCACAGGACCCAAATAAGTAAGACTTCCTAAATGTGTATCTTTACTTTCATTCTTAACCCATACTGTAGTGTTACCCTTAGTTTCTTCTACTGTAGAAAGGTGATCAGAATAAAATCCTAGAGTGGCCATTCCAGCACCAACTACTATGAACAGGAAACCAGTAGTCATTGCTTTGCAAGCAGACCACAAGCATTTGTCCGTAACTTTACCCCTTACAGTCATCACATTCCAGTTTGGTCTCGTAGAAGTGCTTGAAGGAGCAGTGCAGGACCCATTCTCTCCATTCGAATCTTTACATCCTTTATTTTCTTTCAAAACCTTCATTACAATGAAGTGAGTAAGAATCTGGAAAGAGAAATATTGATTTCAGTTAATCTAATCAATATAAGTCAAGAAAGTGCTTATATTTTTTATCCGATACAGACAAATTAAGCAAGTTTAAAATATAATAAAGTCTTAGTTATTCCACATAATACTAACAAGACCGTTTATTCTTTAGATTTTCTTTTCCTGGAAACATGTAATGGATCTTTGCTATTAAAAGGCTGTTGCAGTGTAATGATTATACCATCCGCATAAGAGTTTGCATACTCTTGGAATAATTTCAATATGACATAAAGGTTTCATTGATCATAATTTTATCACCTTCTGGAGTTATGAGAATGAAATAATTAGCATAATGTGCTAATAAGAATGTTTTCCGCATACATGGTAAGTAAACCTTTTTCTTCGCACATTTTACAATTTATAAGAATGGGCAGCAGTTTAAAAATAATGTTTGTTGCTGTGACTTTATATTCACTAATCCGTGATTTGCAGCGGAAATCGGAAAAAAATATTGAAAACATGGAACATCTTGGCATTTTATTTCTCAGTAAGATATAAACTCTAAATTTACACATTAGAAATAAATCTTCATGCACTGAACATCAAGAACTACAGTATAAGAATCAGGGTCCTTTGCACGGCAACCATTGTCACAACGTGCCATTCAATTTTAATTCGAAGGTAATGACAGGTGACCCTTTAAATGATTTTTGATGTTTCTGAATTTTTATAGCCCCTTTTTTCTTTCAAATCTGAGCAGCTGGTAATGTACAACAAGCTAATGTCCAAGTAATGCTGAGGTAGTTGATTTCTATTTTTAACGTTTTTGCAGTCGGCCGCCTTCATTTCGAAGCTGACAGTTAAATGACAATATGAGTGCAATATTTTATTTTAAATGTCGTAAATCTTAAAAGATAAATTGCAGATTAAGTGGTTTCAATAATGTTTTCTTAAGAAATCTACAAAACCTAAGACATTAAATTTAGAAATAAGAGCTGAAAGTCTTCTGAGATGTTGCCGCTTTATAACGTTCAAACTGTTATAAAAGAGAAAAGGATTAACCAAAAGAGAAAAATAAACCATGGAGACGTCACGCAATGGATATTTCAATAATCAGTGACTTTTGTTTATAGTTGCTAAATACAATTTACAACTTAAGTTTTTGTAATTTTGTTTCTTGCAAATAAGCAAAACATCTGAATTCTTCTCTTTCCTTTAAAACACTTAAAAAATTTAAGAAAATTTCTTATAAAATTAATCTTTTCCTAAGGTCTTTTTCTGGTATATATATAAATTATATATATATATATATAAGTTCAATTGCAGTTTCACTAATATGGTGGTATTACGAAACCGACAGACCATCCTCCTGCTTCTTCAGGAATTTTCTTTAATAGAATCTAAGAATTTGGAGAAAAATTAATTCCTTACTCAAATCGACAATCGAGTCAGCTATAGTCTTCATATTTTTGATGTCAAACTTTATAACAGACCACAGAAGACTGTCTAGAATTGTGACCTCTTAGCTGAGAATTCTCAGTACTCAGAAATATTTATCTTTCAATACATTGAGCAGAATTATACATTTAAATTTAAAATATGTGTTTTTAAAAAAGGTATTCATAAAACTGTGGATACTGAATGCCCCTAACAAAGTATAATCTGATGTCGCTATCAAAGAGCCGGCTTTTAACGAACCTCTGTATATAATGATAGAACCTTTTCATTTCGTCCAGTTTCGTGTAACTTAATATTGTTTTATAATCTTATAGCGAATCTCCGGGAAATAATAAATCGGATTTAATGAACTCTTGGGGATATCTTTGATTGAAACTGTTCTTGTAGTTTTCATTATTTTTTCAGAATTTCTGCAAGTTTTAACGAAAAAATCACTAATCATTAACATCACCTCCATATTAGGATTCACATTTCGCATTACATCCTTAAAGGAAAGCAGCTTTAAGCTAATTTTTTTTATCTTTACCTTAAGTTCTTCTGTGTTTTAAACACAGTTTACGCGATACATGTGTGCCAGTCTAAGAGAACGAGGGTACAATAAGCATGTCTTAGGGCACAATGTGGTGTACATGATCCATTGAACCAAAAAACATGAATGGGTTCTTTGATTTCATTTCAAATTCTTTGACTGAGCTGCCAGACAGAACTCTATTCAAGGCTGATGGAAATTTTCTGCATTCAGGGAAAGAGGAAGTAGTGAATTTTATGCTTTATGTCTTTACGGTTGATTCTTGTTTCAGGAAATGACGATTTTTTTATCCTTATCGGCTTATTTTATTTGAGCATAAATGATATCTAAGTCATATACTCTGAGCAGGGGTTTTGCATGCTTTAGGTCCTCTGCAAGACATAAATATTCTTTATAATAATTGTTGAATCTTTGCGTTAAAACTATACATACCTTGGGAGAAACGAATTGGACATTATATAAGACATATACGTGGCCAATTACAAGTATCTTAAAAAAATGACCAGCATGACAAGCTGTAAAAGTGAAGCATCTACACTGAAGACATGGTGAAGATCATTTGTAAAATACAGAACGGATGCAGCCAAATGGATTCTTGCACAAAATGCAGTTTATAGAAATCTATAGTTGGTATCATTAGGTTATTTCGAAGCAAGAGATATGAAAAATGAGCAATATAAAATAATATAATACAACCGTCAAGATTTCATGTTATCCTGGTTCTAGAAATATTATTGAATTCAAATCACATACGATTTCACCAAGGTAAAATGAACATTCGAATTATGTTTCAAACTTCCAAGTTTATTCAAGTCTAACACGCGTTCAACTGGCACTGCCAGATCCAAGGACAAGAAGTATACATCATGAAAGATTTACTCCCTCTTTGGCGATTAAAATATATTTCCAGATAAAATTTCTTACAAGCAATGCCCTCGCCGGGACTCGAACCACGGGCCTCTCGAATACGCCTCGAACTTGCTGACCACTGCACTACGAAAGCATTTTAAGAAGGCCGGAGAAATAACTTATATACTGTCCCTTTTAAAGGGAGACTTAGGTTTTAGGGAGCCCAATCGCCAAATCCTGGTGCTTAAGAATCCTCATTCAGTACCTTTTAGTTCGGGCACCACTGTAGAGACATTAGGATTTTTTGGAAGCAGGAGACTTGTAAAATGAGCAATCCTCTCGCCGGACGCGAACCACGGGTCTCTCGAATTCGCGTCGAGCTTGCTGACCACTACACTATGAAGACATGCTAAGAAGGCGAGAGAAATATCTTGTACCTTATGAAAAATATAATTTTTGTTCATTAAAAAGATGAGTAGGAGAGAAAAGTTCAGAAGGGTGAAAAATAAGGATGTTAAAGAATCATTGCTAAAATGGTTCCCTATTCAAAGAAGCCGTAATTTACTGATATCCGGACAAGTGTTTCAGAAAAAAGGAAATGAATTTAACAGATACTTTGGAGAGACTGATAAAGAATGAACAAACAATTTAACAACTATGGCCAACAATAATTGCAATTAAATCTGATATGATATGACAATGTTAACAAGCTTTTTTCATTATTCAATTTTTATACTTTTTCTGAGATAATGCATTTTCCTTATCAGATCGGAAATAGCGAACCAAAGTTCTAGTCCTTTAAAGTTTGTTACAGCGGGTTAGACTGTATTAACAATCTTGCGCGTTATCTGTATAAATATTTATTTAATCTCTATAAGCAGCAGGACAGCACCTTTCATGTTATTCTCATGAATGGTTAATAAACATTTGCTACTTTCCGAATAATGAATGGGAGAAAAAACGTGAAATATGAAATTAAATGCTGTGTTAAAAATGCTTTTTGAAAACCAGAAATCTGCACTTCATAAAAATTGGACCTCATAAAAATTGCTATAAATTACGGAGTTCATTATAATATTAAAAATGTCAGGTATATAGTTTTTCTAGAAAGAATGCATTATTTCGCATACTTTGTGATAACTGAAGGATTATAAAAGCGGATTGTTAATAAAACTCAGCATATTAGTTTTTTTTAATTTTTTTTGTTGAGTTTTTGTGACTATAACTTTATTAACACAATTTAGCAAAACGAAAGGTTGTAAAATTACGTTCAATATTATATAGAAAACTTTTGTAGAACTTCATCATCTTGCTTTGTGGAAAACCAGAAGAATACGCGCATAAAACGACAACATTCGAAGTACTAAAAATTTTTAATTTACACGAAATCACCTAGTATCTATCAGTACAAGTTACAATGTGAATACGTGTACATAGAGGAGTGCTGACAAATTAGCATCATATCTCCCAAAGAAATAAGTCGAATATTTTTACTTGAAATCAGCACCAAAGTAAGGCGAAATTTTGCTATATTAAAAGATTGTACTTACTTAATTACACACTACACTTATTTGCATTAATAAGTTTTGCAATATTCGTAGGGAGAAACCATTGGACTGAAAGTAAGACAATGGCAAAGCACTTTCATGTTTCTGATTATTGGACCACTAATAACTCAAACATAAGGAGATTTATAAGAATCAAAGTCTGCAATCCGTGCTTCTTACTTTGTGAAAGTTAAGCAGTTATAAAACACATAAACAAACCTTTTTAATATCCATTCTAGTTTCAGTTCATAGTTTCCAGAAAATCTCCAACATTCATCATGGCAGTTTATAGGTCTAACAATTACGAAAAGATAATAATTCTCTTCGTTAAGAATATAAATATTATAATTCAGTCAATTTATTTGAAGAAATACGAAGTAACCCAGGAATCAGCAGTTATCATAGGAAACATTTATTGTTTTTTTTATAATCCTTTATCAACTCTTTAAATTAATCTTTGGCGTAGAAATAAGGTATGAGATTTTCGCATTCCACAGGATATCCATTGAGATTTCACTCAGAGAAGCTTCACTTCCACACATGCACACGAGTTTTAAAGCTTGAGAGTGGAAAAGGATCTTTTTCTTACCCATAATTATAAATATTAGGATAACAGAGCACTTATAAAAGCTATTATTTTGAATTTATGCATTTATACAATTAAAAACTATCTTTAAAACAATTAAAAACAATAGACAAGGAAAAGAGAAAATTGCAGAGATTATCTCGCAACATGCACGTTCATAAAATAAAATTTCAGTATAAAGTTACTTAATTAGAAGTTTAACTATTCAACTTTTTAAAAATGAAAATTCTGTGAGTTGCTTTTATACATATATTATATTTATTCTGTATTTGCAAATCTGAATTTGAATAAAATTTGAGAAGCTTGAAGTCTAAAAATGGCAAGTGAAAGTCGCTTGTTTTTCACTTACTTTTTACGCATAATGAATTAAAATGAGCATGCAAAATCAATGCTTAATTTCGTCAGATCTTTAAACATGTAGCAAAAGCTCATTATCCCGTTATTCATTTATTACAATCAAAATGATGATAAACGAAGCTTTAATAAAAAGCTTCACCTTTAAGCTTCACCTTTCACCTCAGTTTTTCATAAAAAGCTTCAATGAAATAAATCTTCGTTCGCACAGTTAAAAAATAAGAGTAGACAACACTGTTTATTAAGAAACAATGAAAAATTAAAAATATTCCCATGTACTTACCACACAGAAATGCATATATATTTGCGGGATAACCTTGTTATGTAGAAGTTTTCCAAGAAAGCACCATTCCAAAAGTAACTATCCCTTTCGCGCTTTAATATAACAAATTATTCAAATAACAGAATGTCGAATTCATTCCATTAAAAGCATTTCTAAAACCATATTTATAACTTATTGAAAATTGATAGTTTATGAATAGGTACTTGTCAGTTTTACCGGCAATCAGTGATTAATTGTCAAATCTGGCGGCGTTCATCGCCAAACCATATAGCAAACCCAAAACCATAGCTTAAACTAAATATTAAGAATTGCGAGACCGTCATTTATATATATATATATAAACTATTTTATTCATCTACTGAATTAGAAAAAACGGACATAAATACAATTTGTTTTTAAAGTAGGAATTGATGTTTTTGGAAAAAATATTAAAGTGTTTTCTTCCATTAAAACTCTATTTTTTAAAAATGCTGTTATTTATTTATTTATCCTTTTGGAATGCCGCCTAAACTTGGCGACGTTTTCTTCTTGGTCATCGGTTAAATTGACAAGTACCTACGAATATTACCAATAAAAATTATAATTGAAAGATATTTATTGAGAGTTTTCTTATTCACAAGCATAAACTGATTATGAGGAAAATTTATGTTATAAATACATCATTTCAAATAAAAATAGCAAACATTAATGTATTAACTATAAAACATTAGATTTGGAATTAATCCAAAATTTCAAAATCTTCAATCACAGGATATTTAGACCTAGAAATTAGTATAATTAAATAGAACAAAATAGTCATAACATAAATAAATATTTTTCTGATGCCAGTAACTTTCTGGACGGACTGAATGAAAAGTTTTATGACTGCCTTTCTCTTTACTGATATTAGACGTTACTACCCTGTGCTGGTTTTGGGGAAGGTATATTGACGTGTTTGAATCTGCACTGTGACACCGGGACCTTCAGTATTCGGTCATAGGGAGTGGAAGTATCTAGCACATTTATTTGTGGTGGGAAAAGAAGATGTTGCTATATAGCAGATATGTGATTGCATTTTATGTCAAATTTGTAAACAGCCATAAGGAAGCACTTGTAGTGTAACAGTATGCATGTGGGGATGAAAAATTTAACCATGCTTTAATATTTGAATGATGCATGCACTACAAGGCAGTAGCAGGTGAATGATAAAAAAAAAGCGCTGTTCTGGCAGATTTCACATGCGCAAACACTGAACAGCGATTATTATGTAAATTTCTTGAAAATCATTTTCGTGGAGCCCTGGGGAAGAAAAGACCGGATTTGGTTAAGACACAGAGGTTTAGCCGCAGGATAATGTTTGGATAAATGTTGCTGCTGTGACAGTGGCAGCATTAACTAAAAAAATACCCCGAAGTACAAATGTTGGAGATACTGAAGTAAAATTGACAGCATTGTCTGAAATCGACCTGTCAACTCTGGAATGCTTTGCATACAGCTTGAATTTGACATGCATGGGAATTTTGAGCTTTTTCAGCACTGAAAAAACAGTTATGCGCGAAGAGGAAAAGTTGAGATGGAAAATTAAAAAAAAAAAAAAAAAAAAAAAAGTCTTCTACTCACAGCGGGCGGATAACACAGAGGATTTCACAATAACGGTCTGTTTCCTGTTTTTAAAGCTTTTATAAAATGCTATGGAAAGTGTAATTCAATGTAGAAAGTGTAATTCAACGTGAAAGATTCAAATTTGGAAAAGAAAAATTATAAGGGATGTAGAATATAGATCTGATTTTGAACAAAAGAAAACTTTCCAGCCAGCCTCTGGTATTTGACATACGACTGCAGATGCTTTATTATCGCAACATTGCAAGTATTTTCAACTGAAATGATACTACTTCTATGGTTTTTCACGGTATTTTTACAAAGCCGAGAAGGTTGATTTTCTTTGGAATCTTTTATTTCATACATTTTGAAATTTTACGGAAATTAAATTGTAACAGAGTTTTTTTTTATTTTTACGGAAATGAAATTTTACGGAAATTAAATTGTAACAGAGTTTTTTTTTATTTTTACGGAAATGAAATTTTACGGAAATTAAATTGTAACAGAGTTTATACGATATAAAAAGTATTTATGTAAAATGTTAGTGAATGTATAATATATACCTTTTATTATGCAAAGGTACAGCAAAATTATTGCAGTGTAAAGTACCAAGCAAATTTTGAGTCAAGTAAGTAATATAACAATGCATACAATGATAAATGTAAATATATATGCTAATATGTCAAGATGCTAATAAAGAATCCGGGAAAGGATGGGATTCCAAACGATCCGCTAGCAATGTGGAATAGATCGAAAGTTTATATCTTGCGGGAAGTTCAGGAATAGAAACGTAAACTCAAGTATTAATTACCCTTTATTGCTCACAATAAAGATATACTGTCTGCCCCTTTCTGAGAGCGTATAGCAAAGCCTCAACTTGGGCTTAAACTCAAAAGTGTAAGAAATAAGAACTAACTAATGACTAACTAAAGAGATCTAGGCGAGGCTAACACAGATCTAACTCTGTGTCAGTTTAATAATTCGATATTTAGGGGTTGAATCAGTTTACCCCTAAATATCGAATTATCTAGCGAAGCTGTCAAGGGCACGTAACACGGCGGAGCGTAGTAACATCTTAGAGAGACGTAGTCAAAAGGCAAACGCGCGCTACATAGAAATTCTAATTCTCTCTCGAAGTCAGTGGAACTTCGACTTAAATACTACTCCTTCTCATTTGCATTAAATGCGATTCTAAAAACGCATTCTGGTAAGGAACTGCAAGCTGAAATTAGAAGAGATGGGAAAGTTGTGCGACTTAAAAATAACTGTTACAAACTTATGGCAAACCTTACAAGGGAATGCTGATGTTTTATCTTTACTGCACACCTACTTTTTAACATACCATTTTGACCATCTTGAGCAAGTGCCCATAACAAAATGTCGTCTAAATCCCTTTGTATATTACTTTCATTACACAAAATGAAACCACAACATTTCATTACACAAATCATGTGGTTAATTAACTATATAAATAACCAACAGCAACTAGTAACACCATACTGAAAAATGTTTTGTTGCAGGTAAATAAAATGCTGAAATTGAATCGCATTTAATGTCATTTTGTGTAATGGCAGTTATGTTGTTAGCTATGATTTTAGAATAATGACGCACGTCTTAGAAAATACCACAAAGCAAGGAAAAAATATTCTCCAAGAACTTTTCTCATTTAGAACTGTACAAGTTGTTCCAAATTTTAAGAGTAATATTTTAAAATAATCATAAAAATACAAAATTCCCAAAACAGTTCAAATAATTTTGATTTATAATTCATTGAAATTGTTAGGTAAAATATACTTTTAACAGTTTTAAATATATAAAATTTAAACAAGCATTCATACACATGCATGTTCAAAGATTTCGCACCATAAAATAGTTACTTAAATATTATAATACTAGGAAAATAAGACAAAGAAACAGTCATAGTTTGACGTAGATTTTAAATATAGTTATCGATTTTGTGGGAAAGTGACATAGATCCATCGTTTACAGAAACCAAATGATTTCACACTGAGGCTGAAAACAAAACAGCCAGATATATAACGGAAAGTATTGGTGGGACCAAAAACCAAATAGAAATACAGCCAGCTGTTGGGCAAGAAAGAAACCGAAAAATGAGATTAAATATTTATTTGAATAATTTACACTGATATTTAGCTCAGTTCTTCCATATAGGTGTGGTACATTTGATTATGGCAAAGTACTCGTATACACGTAACACCTGGGTAAAACTAAGAAAACGAGCAAAAAGCCATGCCTGTCCGTCGGGATTCAAACTCCGGACCAAACTACCGGTATTCAATGACTTTACCCCTCGGCTCCTGTCTCACACAGATTGCTTACCATCTATGTCTTTTCATGTCATTTTCATCTTTATTTGATAAACAGTTTGTGTTAAAACTCACTCTTCATTGAAGATTCAAATTTTTGCGTCCGTTAAGGTAAAAATGATACAGACAGATTCTTTTTTAAATAGGGATATTCCATTCAGTCATTGTATTCTCGTTTTGCGGTTGAATCGACAGGTGTATAAAATATTTTTTATGAAGAAAGCATGGTTTTGTTTATCACAGTTATGGTAGTTTAGTTGATATTTCAGTTTTTTTAAAAAAATTTTCACATGCTGATTTGAAATTTCAGTTCCTCAATTTTTCAGCGAAGATGGAATAAATTTGGTTTTACCTTAACGGACGCAAAAATTTGAATCTTCAATGAAGAGTTCAAATTTTTGCGTCCGTGAAGGTAAAAATGATACAGACAGATTCTTCTTTCAATAGGGATATTCCATTCAGTCATTGTATTCTCGTTTTGCGGTTGAACCGACAGGTGTATAAAATATTTTTCATGAAGAAAGCATGGTTTTGTTTATCACAGTTATGGTAGTTTAGTTGATATTTCAGTTTTTTTAAAACATTTTCACATGCTGATATGAAATTTCAGTTCCTCAATTTTTCAGCGAAGATTGAATAAATTTGGTTTTACCAAAATTAAGCACGTGTTATATTAACTAAATTCGGTGTGGATCCACTTCTTATCTGAATGCATGCTTCTACATCGAACTGAAAATGCATCACTAAAGAAAAATAAGCAAAAGTAATGAGTTTAAATATCAAAAAAGGGGTGGTGAGTTAAAACTTAATCTTCGCAATGTGTTGAATCAGAAAACAAAGAGTTAACGTAAAGAAAAAATATTCTCTTAATTTAATTTGAAAAATGATTTTCTGTTGGCAAATTTAATTAAAAATGATTGACTGGTGCTTCTGTAAATGGGAATTCTATCAAGATTAAAATTAATATTTACGTAAAAGCAAAGCTCTACATTGAAATATAGAAAGCCTCTTCTCAGCTCTAAATCAGATTTATGGCCCCTCTAAATCAGATTTATGGAAAATACAGCTTCCGAATTGTTACATCATTTCAAAGAGTTATTTAAACACAGAAGATCGGGAAATTAATTTTAAAGACCTTCTCAAAAGTTTCGATACTGCTGAATGTGGAATTTAGTTAGGAAGCCATAAACGGATGATGCTGAAAACATACGTTTCTTAATCATTATTACAAATATCCTGAAATGTTGCAGAAATATTTTTAGACGATGATAAAATGATATTTTTCAGAACTTTCATAATAAGACCTAATTATAAAAGTATGATCACATTCCGACTAGTACACCTCAATAGAAATTTTTAAATGTGAAATAAAGGATGATAAAAAAATTAAAAATAATTCATGGCAGAAGATGTCATGGAATTTGAAATTTTTAAAACTTATTGACCAATTAGCGTTTCATTTAATTTTAACACTAGCATTGTAAGGATATTAAGTTTTACTAACGTTTATTTTATTTTAAATCTTTACTATCACTTCTTATTTTCTACTTCCGGCCAGAATTAAAGGCTTTAACTTATTTATACAAATTTGTCTTGCGAACGCCAAGTACTTAAGTTGTGGCTTTTTGCCAAGCAAGAGAGAGGAAGGAGCTATTAGAAGCAGGCCGCTTGCCATAGTAGTTTTACTCGGTTGTTGGTTGTCTTCAAGGCCAGAGGTTTAATCCTCTTGATAATTTTAAACGTATCGTAGTGTTAGCAGTTCTCTGTACTACATAAGGCTTTTTGCTAACATACGGCCAATCTTGGAGTAGGTACTTGTTTGACTAATCCAAAGTTAAGTTTAGTTAGAGTTTAGTTAATATTTTTATATTCTTACGTTCAGACCACAAGTGGTTGGTCTCTGTATTCCGAAGTCCGGAAATCATTGTAAAGAGAGAAAAATAAAGGATTTCGTATACCCTTCCTGTGTGTATTGTCTACTTCCCAAATTTATTGAACATAGCTTTAGTAAGCTCCCTGTTCCGAGTCAGGACATTTAATGTTCCCAAAGCAAGTAAGGAGGAACACAGAACCTGATAGCATTATCAAATGTAAGTCACTTTGCCGTTTGAAAATATTGCTTATTAGAATTCTACAAAGATTTTTGACAGTTAATAACATTTAAACGAATACTAAAATATTCAGAATTAACGCTCAGAAAAATAGTATTAACCTGTTTTCACCATTCATGCATTTCAGAACCAAGCAAGACTGCATCATTCATAATGATACTCCTCTTAATCTAACATTCTTCAACTTGGCGACTAACGGCTGACTTAATGCACGTGCTTATGCTTTTACTTTGACCTTCTCTCTTGCTCCTGGAAGAAGAAGGGGGAATATTAGATTCTCAAGAAATGTATAGATATATTCTAAAATACTAGTTTACAGTTGAGTTCTGAGTTCTGTGTAATTTTAACATTTTAATCTTTTAAATGTTTTATTAATTGATATATTGCTTCAGAATAAATAACCCAGCCTAGACTGTTAAGGAGACTGTAGAAAAATGCGTATTTATATTCTTCAATTTAAAACTCATTCCCTGTAAAATTTCTAAAATTTACCTGAGCTTCGGAAAATGTAGTGTAGTTATCGAAATACATACAGAAATGCAGCAGACACAGACTATACAGAAACGTAGCATTTCTTAATACAACATATGATGTTGAATTAAAATAAATTTGATGACGAAACAAATGATTGGAACATCGAAAAATACAAATACCAGCCAATTACATAGAAAAGCCAAATTTTGAGCACCTTCTCTCATCTTTCATTACAGTTAAATTAACTCATTTAATCTATTTGCCTTACAAGTAATTCATAAATATCTTATATGTGCTTTAGTAAGTGGATATTGATAAATATTACTAATACTATTTGCTATGACCTTATAATCATCACATATTCTAACTGAAAATATATGAGATTTAGAACCGCGTGAAATCGGAACAAGCAATAAACAAAGCATTCCTATCAAAGAAGAAAAAATACAGAATTCAGATATTTGATACTTAAGTTCACTTACTAATTACATTATATTAAAATGAATCTTTTCTTAAGCAGAAAATGGCCCTATGCTTACTTTTCAATGAACTGAGTGCACCTGACAGAACTCTGAAGCGTAGTTCCAAATATGAGTGCACTTTTCATGAAAGCCTTTGCCTGATGCTATTAAGAATGAAGAAGAAAAATATAAATGGTAAGCCCTGCAGGAAAAGGAGAAAAAAATTTAGAGATGAATGCAAATTTAGATAAAGTAGCAGATTTTAAATTACGAATAATACACACAGTTTGAAGAAAAAGCTGCATGTTTTCTTAACTTACCTACATTTTACCTTGCGAAATTGTTTGATTAGGCAAGTCTGAGCAGTTAGATTACAAACTACAGTTAAATTTTATGCAGCAGTTAGATTGGAAAGCAGGAGATTGCGTAGTGTTTATAGATTATCAGCATAAAATATTGTATTTTATTTTGAAAATTTCTATATTCGAATATACACGTCAAAGATCAATATTTAAGGAAAATCAATTGCGGATCCTTTTCAGAATCCTGCTCGTTATAAGGTCAGAATCAGATTGATTATACAGTCGTATGTTTGGATATTTATAATTTAATAATCTTTTACTTGTGTAAAAACATATGTTCGTAAGTATTACATGTAATAAAATATAACGCTAACAGAAATCATCTTTCTGGAATGGATCTTTTCTAGGCACAAATTCTAGTTTCTATCTGCTCTTCAGTTTTATGCTGATGTATCGAAAATAAATAAAGAGTTTTACACTCTTATAACCAAAGTCGTTTTAGTTAGCAAATTTATATCTATCAACGGTTTTCCACCTTTTGACTAATGCGAACCATCGGAACAAAAATTGAAAAACTTTAGTACCAGCACTACATTTTACAATGATTATTTTTCAATTTCTCAATATAAATATTAAAAAAAAGTATATTTTGATATTTTCCCAACCTGTTGGGTATTTGTATTAAATATGCACACATAAAAATATTAGATAAAAAATTGGTTACCATTTTAATGATCAAAATTTAAGTTATACTACTTTAATTCTAAAATTTATTATGAAACGTAGACCTGTTTAAAAGAGATCAGTTTCTTAATATCTGGTCATATTCCACTTAGCTTTAACCGTAAATTAGGATCCACTTTTAATTTTATTCCGCATTCTTTTCAGATATAACATGGAAGAAAATCCTTGTTCACACAAATAGGTTGTGCAAAAAGCGAATAAAAATTTAATAGCTTTATTTGAAATGGCTTTAAATTCATTTTTTTCCAGTTCAGTGTGTTATTTTTGAAAATCTTCAGTTAGAGTTCGATCACAGAAAATTTCTATCAATTGTTCTTTTTCTTCATGAGGGTTTTGAATTTAATAGTTAGAAATATTTTGTTTTCTTGTTAACCAACTATTTCGCTCTTGCGTACCAAAGGTTGAGAATCGTTGATTTATATTAAGCAAGAAGTACTTGTACTTAAATAAGTAATTGCATTTGTAAATTAATACTTTAAAAATAATTTTGTCTTTAAAAAATCATAAAACTATCATACAAGTTTTATTAGGTCAGTCGGAATTTGTTTAATGATGTAACTTTATTCATCCCCCCAGAGGTGTATTTCTTTGTAATTTCTATTAGGGAACATTTATTACAAAACATCTTAAAATAATTATTTTCTACGAACTATACGAACGTAGAGGGAAAAGAGGGAAAAAGAAGCTCAATGTTGTCAGCTTGATACTTTTTATATTAATGAATGAAAAAGTTTTAGCAAGTAAAGGAGTAATTCATAAAAATTCTTTGAAAGCTGTAAAAGCACAAGTTCGAGCAAAATAGGATAAATGGTAAAATAAAGAGAATGATGTTAATTATATTTTCATAATTATATTAACTTAGGAGATTTAGTGTCATTTGGATTATTTACCTCTTTAATATTTACCTCTATTAAGCCAAAGTTCTTTGCAAATCTTCATATGTTTAAATTATTTAATGTATTTAGTTTAGCAATCCACAGACTGCAGAAACTGCTTGATTATGAACTTTTGCTTCTCTTCTTTTCACTTCATTAAATTTCAAAAGAATAAGAATCTGAATTAAATGAAGATTTGCTAATTGTACTGATATATTTTAGAAAGAAATTAGAATTCCATTCACAATACGTAAATTTGGAAATTTTAGGGAGGAATAACCTATTGGATAAAAAAAGAACGCAAAATACATCGTTTCGAAACGGAAACCTAATTTGGAGATGAAATATGAATAAATGTAGTCATTAAAAAAAGGGCAAGTTTCATTGACGAAAACTTGTTTATTAAATTGTTACTTTTAAGCAGTGTGTCTAAAATTCATAAAAGAAGGAATTTGTGTGAAATCGGGTTGTTCGTGATATTTTGCTATGATGTTTTCTTCAGGTAGAATATTATTCTGCCGATATTTCGAATATAGATAAAAACATAATATCAAAAGTTTTTAACTTAAGAGTTCACTGTTGTTTAACGTCATATAAAAGTACACAATTCAATCATTAACCAATTAAAAATATTATCAGCATTGATATTGATTTCAGTGATAAGTAACTCAACATACACTTTTTATTTTTCTCAAAACTTTTAAGATGAAAAACTAGGAAAATTTTAAAACCTTATAAGCGTGTTTAAAATCTCATTCAGATATACTAAGTTTGTCAATTAAAATCAGTAACTGATTAAAACATTTCAGAAAATTTATTCATTAGTTCTTTAAGGAAGGACTCTGATCATAGTATATTATAAAGTATAAATAGCTGATGATTTGCTATGTCAAAATATAATATTATAATTAAAATACAGTATTATAATTAAAATATAATACTGTAATATCTAATATAATAATCTTCCATTACTTCTCAATAAAATAAACTCCTTTTATATCACATCTGCGTCTATGTTTTTCTGTAAACACTGTGCAAATAAATTAGCAGACCGTGAATTTAGTAAGTGATGATAAACTAGATTGTTGAAAAAGAAGTTCGAAAGTTGTGAAGAATGCGATTATTTATTTTACGACTTCATTCATATGTTATTGACAAAAAAGTATTAAGAAAGGTATTAGCTTTCTGAATGAAAACAATGCAGTGCACGAGTGAGGATAATCTTTTTGTTTATCGGCCATACTGGAAACGAACATGTGAAGTTTTCATTTTCATACCAAAACGTCTTTTCGAAGAGACCTTCAAAATTCAGAAATATTGTTAAATATGAACATAATATATATTCAGCATAATTATTGTCTTGTAAACCTATCGGGATAAATCCGTCAAAGTTGTGATATTCAACAGGTTGCGTATAAAAGTCTTTTATTTATTAACATTTTAAAAAGAGAAAAAAAAACCGGCAAATAACTTATGCTCAAATATATTGAAACGAAGTTAGGATAAAATACCTTTCAAAAGTAAAGAATCCAGATATTCCAGGTAGCGTATCTTTTTCTTCCAAAGTGATGCTGGAAGAAATTTTCCCACGAACATTTAACTAGTACAAAGGAAAAAGAAGAAGTAAAATAAAAAATTACTTGCTTACTTTTTACCTTTAAATGAGGGAAACGTCATCCGATGACGGTTATAAAATTTTTATACGATAAAACTTTATTAAGTTAGAAATTCAGACCTGTAGATTTCTCCATGGGTAACATGGCCGACGACGCTGTATCCGACTTTACTAGTCGCATCTCACGTCTGCTAAACATGCTGCGGTCGATTTCGGCACATGCGCAGGAGCTCAAAGGTTTGTCGATGAGAGTTAAAGCATGGAATGCGTGGGATTTGTCTGATTCTGAATCTTACCTGCAAAAAGTATTTGTTTACAAAAAACTCAAACGTAATATCAGTTTGAATGCTCATATACGATTCTGTAATTTCAGATGAGAAAAAGCACTTCACTCAACTGGGCTGAGATTTGACTTGTAATGTATGTTATATAGATTTAAATAATGCTTTACGCGAGACATAAGATTCAAATTAAATCACATTGACCAGTTTAACATGAATAGCCCAACAGCTGCTTTTGTTGGAATGAAGGCTCAAAAATAATATATATTACTAATTAGAGTATCCTAAATTAAAAGAGTTCTCAAATTTTCAGGTCCTGTTCTAATGGAGATAAAGTTTTCATATGCGATAAACGTTTACTTGCAATCAAAGTAAGGAAGAGCATCGTAATCCTTTACTATCTTTCTTCGCAATGTTCAAATACGTAATTCAAATAAAGAAACAGAATAGCAGAGCTATATACTTGAAATTTTGAATTTTGATGTAAAGAAAAATTGGTTTCAATTAAACTTCGCTATTGAAACGGCTAATTAAAATGTTAAAGTTTGCAAAATAATTCAATTAAAGAGGACGGGGAATATTTTATTTTGAAAAATATGAAACTGCGCTATTACGTCTTACATGAAAAATTATTGCAGTGTCGAAGTAACCAGTAACGAATATCGGACAGCTTCCTTTAGAAAACATTTCATGAAGATTTTATTTATTATAATCAGATGTACAATCGACGAAGACTTTTATTGTATACTATAACATAACACTCTACAACCTAAGATTTAAGAGCTAAGCTTTTAAGGTTAAATTTTTAACTTTTCCCAGAATTTATTCATGACGCATGAAATAATTTGGGAAACGATGAATGAAAAAGCAAACATGAGTAATCACACAAAATATCGAACATTAGACAAAAATACAGTTTGACAAGTAGTTTAAAAATAATATGAATAAGGATTATGTAACTGTCCTCCCACAAATGGACTTACATAAAAAACATAACGATCGTTGTAGTTTACAAGACTATTTTATATACCTTGTAGAGTTCCTCACTTCGTAATTCTAAGTTACTGTTGGAAGTGAAGAATCTTAAGAACTGATAAGAGAATTATCGCTTGAATTCGTGTGATAGGAAACAACAGGATAGAAAGGTAAACTAACCCTTTATTATTCTAACTAAAGTTTAACAAAACTCCGTCTTCGAGTGTACAATAAAGCCGACACTTGGGCTTCAACTTAAAAAACTAAGAACTAAACTAAACTAATCTAAACTAAAGAGGTATAGCCGAAGCTATCAAAATTCTAACAGAGTTGGCCCCTTAACGTTAATAGACTGCGAAGCTATCAGGGGCCTAAAGTACGGCGGAGCGTGATAATAGCTTACGAAACAGTAGCCTAAAAAGGCGGACGCGTGCAGCCAGAATACCTGGTATCTCTCTCACTAAAACCGAAGAACTTCGCGGTTAAATACCGCTCTTCTTCATTATGTATTCAGACGTGATTCTAAAACTACGTTCTGGACGGAAGTGGTAAGTTGAAGTTAAGAATCGATAGGAAAGGAAATTTAACTCAAAAAAATTTAACTGTTAATAAAACTAACATAATTCTTACATAACTTCCGACCAGACTTTAAATAGTAGCAAGCTAAAGATCTTTAAATGACCTTGTTTAAGACTTTAAAGTCTGAAAACTTTCTACGCTAAACTACACACCTCTAACTCTTGCATTAACTAAATTCATTTAAACTTCTGTCGTTTAGGGCCAAATTTACAGCCTATCTAAAGCTTAACGTTAATAGACTGCGAAGCTATCAGGGGCCTAAAGTACGGCGGAGCTTTTTGTCTTCCTTACAATTACTCCTTTTTTTTTTTGCCTCATTTGGCCCTCATACACGTTCATTCATATTTAAACTTCTGTTTCCCCCGTGCTCTCCAGCAATTTGTTCTGAAATGTACTTAGGGTACTTATGTGTGTTACCGCGAACAAAATTACCGCTACACAACATCTAACGTGGTTAAACGTGATATACTAGACTTCACAAGACTCCCTACACGCCACCACTTTACTAATGTACTACGCGAAAGCTTAAATTTACTTAAAAAATGTTAACTGGAGAACCTAACATTAAACACACACATATATATTTTAAAACATTCAATTCTTTCACAAATTCATTTACACGGAGGCCAAAATTTATCTCATGTAAAAGTTTAAATTTACGACACTTTAACACAGAGTTTTAAACATTTCTTTCACAAAAACATTTAGATATTTACACATCACTTTTAAATTCATTTAAAAGTCATAGTTGCTTAATTACAATTTACCATCTTTACACGAAATCTTAACTTTAAGGTAATCAATTTCAGCATTCAAAGAGCCTGTACACTTCGTGACATTGAATTATACAGGTTCTGAATGTGACTCTGGGGAATGGCATTCCATATGGCCTCGAAATGACGCCAAAGTTCAGTCTTAGTGTGTGCCCCATCAGCGAGTAGCTGACCAATGCAATTTCAGACACACTGAGTGGACGACATATCCGGGGAATAAGCAGGCCATGAAAGAAGCGAAACTGTTGTGCCCTAAAGAAGATTTGTGTTTCTGAGTCTGAGAAACATATACACGGACATTATCCTATTGAAACACAGCTCCCGGAATGAGTGGAAGAATGGGGAAGACCTTTGGCTCCCCAACTTCCCTTATGCAGCATTCAATGTTGAGATTGCACGCAGTCTTCACTAGATGGGATCAGCAATTATACGCATAGCTCCTCACAATAGCTCCCCACACCATGATGACCGGCGTATGTGCGGTATGACGCTGGATAAGTGTGGGCTCAGAAGTTACCCTTTGTAATGTCTGACGCATACTCTTCCATCACTGTACTCCAGATTGTAGCTAAGTTTATCGGAGAAAACTTGTCCCAGGGCACGCTACGCATTACGTTGCCTTGCCCACTGAAGTCGGAGGCGCCTGTGATTCAGCGGCGATAGGAGAAACCCTTGCATGCAGTTCATGCCGCAGCAGACGGCGATGAACCGTCAAACTAGACAAAACATTTGTAGTCGTGATACAACGACTACAAATAAAGTAAGAGCCGTCACAGCAATGCGGATGAGGCGTCTGTAGTCCCTTGCCGTTGTGTTATTGCCTGCCCCACTGCCAGGATTTCGCCTTGTTTGATTTTTCTCTGCGCATTTCTTCCAAACACGCACCACTGTTGTGCATTACGCTGCGTGCGGACTGCGATTGCAAGATACAAAAGTCTTCCCTCTCGACACCGACGATGCGGCCTCGTTCGAACTCCTTTAGTTGTTGGTATGGCATCCTATGCTGCTGATGAGGCATACTGATCACTAATTAAACGTTCACCGCTAACAGAGGACAATAAACAGATTTCAATGCAATTTTACAGTCCTCTATATACTTGGAATAAGAGGCCGGTTCTCTTTCCACGCATACGCAAGAGCTTTATAATTCCAATGATTGCTTGTCTTACCTCATTTAACATTTACTGTAAGTTTGGTTCAATTTGCATAATTCCTTCATAGTGCTACAGATTTTCACAAACTTTAGTGTATAATGAATAGAAATGTAACACTTAAGAACTATTCGAAACAGATATATTACCAGTTGAGGATATGGGAAATCATTTCTGGTGTTTTAAAAAGTAATCATAATTAATAAGAAATTAAACGAAGAAAATATATTGACAGACCAGAAAAAATTTAAGCAATGGTAAATATTAGGGAATCTGTTGAATGGGTTGTTCAAACATTATGAATCCTTGTTTGGAGCTTTATGGCATCCGACAGAAAGATAACTCGAAATGATTACTGCTAAGTATGGGCGACGGTTGAAAATCACGATTAATACTTATAGTAGAATTTTCCTTATGCTGGGAAGGTGCAGAGTATAGTGTTCTAGTTTCAACTTTTGTACGCTTAAACAAAGCTCATGAAACTTGCAATTCTTTTATTTTATTCTTTATTTTTCAATTTATTAAGCATTATAAATAACTAATGCATATTTCCCCGTTAACTATTTGGAGAAAGTAGTTAAAATAGTTACATTGCATATAAATATTTTACGAAAAATTAATGTTGCTCCTTGCGTTACAATTAAAACCATCATTTGTAGGTAACCCAGATCTTAAACCATGCCGCTTACTAAATCAGATTTTTACGTCCGATAAAATACTAAATCATTGTCATATAAGGTACACTGGTTATTAAATCACTTTTCGCACTGACTCCGACTATTACGCCATATTCAAATACGAGATATGAATAAATTATTTAATGTTCAAAAACCTTTTTGCCCAGACTAAAATGCATGTTAACCCTTTTAAAAATTCAACAATTAATTAGCATCTGTCATTCAAGAAGGCAAACAAAGGTGGGCTTGCAAAGGTTGTGCTTTAAATATTACTAAAAGTTATTTAGCACCTACATGCCTTGGCGTCACGGCTCACAACAGAGGTTTATGCAAACTGAAAGGCGTGTATTCTAATTAAAAGTAGGATATTAATCTTAAACGTGAGGTTCTGATGATCTGCAGTCTTTCCTGAGGAAGTCGAATGCCAAACTGTAAAAGCACTACTCAGAAGATTTGGATAAACTCGGTAAGTGTTAGGAAAGTTAGCTCTGTATTTGGACCTCACAGGTTTGGTACATTGGAATTAGTTGCAAATTTTGACAAGAAGATCGCAATTCTTCCATTTAATTTTGTAACATACACAAATTGTGATTAATAAAGCTTTTTTTTTTAACTTTCACCTTTGTGTTTTATTTCCTGTTTAAAGTTGAGCAGTACCAGAGGCACTATCATTGTAGTTAAAAATTTTGTGGTTAGCTGTCAGATGTTTAGCACAAGGAGTTCTAATTTATTTAACATCATAGAAATTATACTAGCGGTAGATGTAAAAGTCGTACATGAAGTTTTACTGTGCGTTAATGAAAATTTGCAAACTAGTATTGGTAAACTGTGTTAGTACAGTTTTTGTTATAGACAGTGTTCTTGAAAAATAGAAAGAAAGAATGGAACCGGAAAGTGTTGAAGGTGCACAAGTCTGACATCAAGTCTGTGAGGGATTTTTTTGGAGAGTTTTGGTCGGTTAATAGATGCGTTAGGCCGACGTTAAATCCACATGAGATTTATGACAGGATAGGTTTAGCGTTACACCTTTTGTAGGTTTTAGAAACTCATTTTGTGTTGTTTTCGGTGTCGGAGCCACAAAATGTGGAGGCATTTCTGCTGAGCTCGTAAAAGTATAGCGATAAGGCTACATTTGGTCCCCATCGGTTAAGACAGCTGAATTTGTGAAGGGTGCAATAAAACGTTTTCAACTTTGAAGATCAGGAAAAAGTTAAAACTTGACTTCTACAGCAAGTTCCAAGTAGAAGACAAGGAAGTGACTAAATTTATTCTCCGCGTGGTGGAGTCATGCAAAGTTCTGAAGGCAAAAGGAAGGAAAGCAGAATTCTCGATATAGTGCTCCCTAGATTTTTGGCGAAAGACCAGGATTTTGTGGAGCAAAATAATTCTAGTCCCTGGATGAATTGTTTCAGTTAGCATCTATTTAGCAGGATTGGCGTTGAGAATCGGCAAGTGCCTTGCCTTCACGGTGTGTTTGTTCGAAATGCGTGAAGGCATAATAGGCGCTGAATGTAACTGAGTTAAGTCGAAAAGTAGGATAGGGGAAGTAGACAGAAAAGCAAGGTGTGAAGCGGAGCTCAAAATTCTGAATGGAGAGGTCAGAATGGTTTCGGTGCGAAGAGTGCCTAAATGCATTTAAATTAGGAAAGAGAGTAAAGAGAGAGTCATACGCTCCAGAATACTCAAATTTACTGCCAGATTTCATTGAATACAGTTGTTCAAATGAGCAATTTCCGTAATTAGAGGTACAGTTATTTGGGATACCAATGACAGCGATTTTAAACAGTAGATGCTTTTTTGTGGGCTAGAAGTTTTTAAAAATATTTTCAGAAATATCGGTTGTACACTATTAGGCAACATAACGTAAATGTGAATGTCAGTCCCAAGTGGATTTTATAGAAAATGCGTTTCAACTAGATATGGAAGAAGTAGACGAAGGGCCTGGATCACAGCCAACAGATCTGTTAGAGCATCTGCCGGTGGATGGAAAGAAAGAAAATTTTAGGAATCACAGGACAAGTTCTCAGATTTTTTTTAATGATAAACCAGGATTTGGTAACGCATGAGATAAACACAAGGACAATCCTTCGTGTAATTCGAAGCCATACCATTACGATGCGCTAAAAGAGAATATTAGAAGACAATATATTAAACAGATGTTAGAAAATAAATTTACAATGCAATTTCAGTGGTATTATGCATAAAAACAATGATTACCTAGAAACACAGTGTTGTTTGGTCTTTGCAATTGTCTCTGGATACATTTGAAAGAATAATGCATATAATACTGAGGTCGGTTTTAGGAAAAACATGTTTTGCCTTCCTCGACATTATAATCATCCGTTGGTACCGCGGGGAAACTTCATAAAAGCCCATTGAGAAATATTTTCGTTACTGAAGAAAGTAGAACTGGAAGATAGCAGTGACAAATGCAAATCTGCATGTAAATAATTAAAATACTTAGAATTTTAAGTAATGCAGGAGGGAATTGAGGTCAATGAAGTCACCTGTTGGACCAGTTTTAATGCAGGATGGGCCTACAATAACTTATGTTAGCCATACAAAGAGTTCCGTAAATTATTCTGCGGCTGAATCCAGGGCCTTTGCGACGTTGATGGTGATAAGGAAATTCAGGATTTATTTTGATAAAAGCCAGTCGGTGGTTTTTATGGATCATTATACACTTATGCAGCTGTGAACTGCAAACATTTGTCTCCACGCATGATTTGGTTGACGTTAACGGACTGGATTATTTGAATTATCTGCCTATGGGAAGAGGTGCCTTAGTGGAAGACATTTTAGGGAAGTGGGGTTGTATTTACGTTGCTCACGAGGTAACCCCAGAAGAAAACCTAATGCAGCCAGCGAGTTCGCGAAGATATGAACTCGGGTAGATTTGTCCAGTGTTCTATCCAGATGCGATTTTACAGCTCAGCCGGCAGCTGTTATGTAATTTAGAGCTTCAGGAGTGTAATTTCAAGTTTTAACATTGTCCTGGAAAACTAGAGTTATAGATGTGCTATCAAGAAGTAAACCGTAAGAAGAGTGGTTTATATTTTGCTGCAATATTTTATCATTAATGATATTAGACTCACTAGAAACCCTTATTTGAGAGATAGATAAGGATCCAGAATTTAGAAAAACTTATCAGATTTAATCGATCCAGAAAACGTTGAAGAAATCAAGCAAAGGGCCGAACATTAAGAAGTCATAGATATTATTCTATTTTAGAAGAAAACCATGAATACTAATTTAGAATTAAGGCAAGTTTAAGACTTGAAGAACTACCGAGTTACATGATAACTCGATTTCGGAATACACGTGGCTCGTTGAAAACATACAGAGGGTTCGGGAAACTGTTTTTATCCATGAGTTACAAAATTTTACTCCTGAATATTTCGAGAGCAATGATACTTGTCAAAAGTGTACGTAAATTTTCCTTTAGCCGGGTAGTTAAATAGCATAACATCTAAAATCTCAAACGATATTCTCGAGGTGCTAGTTACGCACCTCTTACATTAAAAGTCAGGTTAATAAATCTAGTTTCCTGTTAATAATCGTAGATACTTTTCCAAAGTGGTTATAAGGTATGTCTCCCACTTTCCTAGCATGCCTTTGTGGTGTAGTGGTTCTGCACGCCGAGCCGGTACTCCAGAGGTCCGCGGTTCGACTCCCGGCGAAAGCGTTGTTAATTTTTCATCTCTCTTGCTTCCAAAAACCTAATGTCTCTACAGTGGCGCCCGAACTAAAAGGGTTGTTGATGATGACTCTCCACACCCAGGATTTGGCGATTGGGTCCCCTACAAACCCCAATCGCCCTTTCAAAAAGGGGGAGTATATAAGATATGTCTCCCGCCTTCCTAGCGTGCTTTCGTGGTGTAGTGGTCCTGTACGCTGGGCCGGTATTCGAGAGGTCCGTGGTTCGATTTCCGGCGAAGGTGTTGCTAATTTTTCATCTCTCTGGCTTTTCCAATTAACCTAATGTCTCCACATGGTGTATGAATTCATATTACTATGACTTGCGCCTGCAAAATCATACCTTGATGCGTTCAAAGAAAGTATAATTTAAAATATGTGGTCCCACTATAAATCATATCGGATTATAAGCCAAAAGTTTCCAATAATGTTGTTGTCAAACTATGCAGAGACCTGAATACAAAACATTTGAAAATGACTCGATACAAATCTCATGCTTGAGCGGATGAAAAGAAACACTGTACAGACAGTTTGTTGCTTTGATTTATTAGTGTTACGAATTTCATACATAGATACACGATTTTAGTACAATTATATGTGAAAGTTTTGTATTTTTCTGTATAATGTAATATGAAAATAAGGAGAAAAGATGCTTTGCCAGAAAAGTAAGAATACAGGGGCAAGTCTACTACTTAACATTGACTAAATGGCTATCTTGCTAATTTTGCAAGATCTCGACAAGCTAGCAACGGTTTTTGCGACTATTTTGTCTCAAATTTTGGCAAGACATTGCCAAAAGTCGCAAAACTGGGTGACATTTTGATCTGATCTCTGTATCACCGTAATAGGTATTGTAACTGAATAACCGTAATTGATTTTATATGCGACACTAAAAGTACCCGGGCTGCGTATGCCTTCCAGTAATTTCGAGAAGTAATTGAAATTTCTCTGAGGCCAGGGAAAAACTACATAAGACAAGAGAAAGAATCTGTTCTTAGTTGCTCTGAGTTGTTAGTTCAGCCTGAGTTAGGACATTTACGTACGGATCAAGGAAGAAATTAAAGAACTGTGTAATTAAAGAACTAGGCCGTAATTTTAGAACTCTCTAAGCTACTCGGCATCGACGAAACCCAAACGACACCTTTACATTTCCAGTCAGATGGCATGGTAGAAAGGTTTAATCGAACAATCTTTGATAACCTCTCACTCTTGGTTTCCAGAACCCAACAGAACTGGGACAAAAAGTTATCTCTGTTTTAACTGGCCTGTCGCAGTGCTGTTCATAAAATATAAAATTAGGTAAAAATAACCTTAGATGGCGTAAATTTAATATAATACTATGTCGGTTTCGAATGTAACTCATATGACAGAGATTTGTACCGAAGAAGAGATACCTCTGCTGTTCTGTTAACCTGGTTGTATGCGCATTATAGTTTATGTTATACAGACATGGACTTTTAATAAGACTCTCAGTAGAACTTCCATCATTCCATCGCCGAGATGTATCCCTACAGAACAGAAGCACTTCAACCACCTTCAGATAATTTCTCCTCAATGTGACAGTTGGTATTTAAGCAATTTTTCTTAGAGCATTTATGCCAAAAGATTCTGGAGTTAGGTATTAGGTTATCAAAGAACTAAGATGATCGACTGGGTAAGCTCTCTTCACCGTAAGGAATCGGTAATACTTTAAAATTCCAGAAAAGAGATAGCCATTCATATATCTAACCGTGATAATAAGTTGGACAATGTTATTTCCCAAGTAATAGACCATTTGACTGCAGTAATTGCAAACAGGGCGTTAGTTATTTGGGACTGATAAGTCATGAAGATTATTTTACCAGCCGTTAAAGTTTCGCTATGTTATATTACTTTGTTACTTTTGAAAGTCATGTTTAAATGTTTAAAAGGATAATTATAATCTCTTTAACTGCGTTTGTTAAGTTGTAGTTTACTTTCTGATAACAAGTTGTGAAATGTCTAAAATATTTTTATCTGAATTCTTTTCAATACATGATCTCCAAAAAATCTCAATTTTGTTTTAGCACAGAATCGAATTTGTCAGGCAATCTGAAAAAATTATGAAATTATTCTATAATGCTAAATTGGGTTTGTTAATTTTTGGTTTCGTGCGCTTGGGCTGACTACGCCAGACAAGTGAGCATAAAGCAACAACAGCATAATCTTTGAAAAAAATTTAATGTTTATGTTAACTTAGCCCATTATTACATTATTTGACAAGTACTATCGTATCTATTTTCGTCAGGTCTTACCAGAATACAAATTAGATATATGTATACATAGTTCTTTAAAGTCAGGCAGAGAGCTTTGGCAGCGACGCTGACCTTAGTGATACTTCCTTGTCCAGTTCTGCGAGTTACTTTAGACTGGCAACAGCCTTTCGCTGGCCAAGTTTGCTGGCTCAATTAGATTAGCCCGAACCAAAGGTTGATAGGCTTTTGTGCCGTGAATCTGTTAAACTAACATAAATGTAATTAAAACCCAAAAGAAATCGTTAAATTACTTTTGAGTCTCAGTTTACATTTTATGTCAGTTTAACCTCCGCAAGCTACGGAGTTTGTTCTGTAAGCGCAAGGCGGCCATTAGTTAAGTTCAAAGCTTTTAATAAATAGGTTGTTAAAGCCTTTTCTGAATTATAGTACTTCAATAGATTGGGATAAGTCTCACGACAGTCTTGTTAGGGACCATAATTAAATTAAATAAGTGAGTGGAACCCTACAGTATGACATATATGCGCTTCTCATTCCTTGAGCTTTTCTTTCACGCTGCATTGGTGAAAATGCATTATTTAAAAAGTACAATACAAGCAATAAACGTAAAGTGTTCTCATTCAAGATAGTGTTTATTAAAAGATAACAAAATGGATGTAGCCAAGTCAATGTCTCTCTGAATTACAATTTGCGCAGATCTAGAATTAGTACTACATGATACAATCGCGAATCAATAATTCCCTCTTATGAAGAAAAGAGATTAGCAAATTGTTGGAAAAGTTCAAGCATAAAGATGTTGAATAAGCTTTTGCTCAACTGAATCACCATTCACAGAATCTGCAGTCTGCCAGTAACTTGGCAAATGTTTTAATAAAAAGTGGATTAACTTTGGAAACAGTTTGGAAAGACTGCCTTTCTTGATCAAATGACTGGTTTGGCAGTTCTGTGAAGTGGAACGTTTTTTCAGGAAAAATTGCTGGCGAATCAAGGAGTGATTCAATATCCGATGTGGAAACTAGAAAAAAAAGTTTGGAATGATTGTTCTTTTCACTACATTAAAAAGGATATTTTCAGGCTAACGAAAACGCAGTATGCTTTTTTAGGCAACAAAGCCGAATCAAATGCGAAAAATTAAAAGATAATTTTTCATGGAGGAAATTTTCAAAAGTGTAAATAATTGTTCCTTCGTATTACCAACAGAACGTTATAGGCATTTGGTGATAGGAAAATATCGAAAACAAGGATTCGTTTTGAATATGAATGTGATATGAGTTTTCCCAAACGTAATACTGTAAGGATCTTAAGTTTTACTAACATTTATTTTATTTTAAATCTTTACTATCACTTCTTATTTTCTACTTCCGGCCAGAATTATAAGCGTTAACGTATTTATGCAAAGTTTGTCTGGCGAACGCCAAGTATTTAAGTTGTGGCTTTTTGCCAAGCGAGAGAGAGGAAGCAGTTAGTCGAAGCAGGCCGCTTACCTTAGAAGTTTTACTCAGTTGCTGGTTGCCTTCCAGGCCAGAGGTTTAATCCTCTTGATAACTTTAAACGTATTGTAGTGTTTACAGTTCTCTGTACTACATACGGCTTCCTGTTAATATAAGGCCAATCTTCCACGTTTATTATTTTAAAGTTAAATTAGAGTTTAGTTATATTTTTATATTCTTTCGTTTAGACCACAAGTAGTGGGTCTTTGTATTCCGAAGTACGGAAATTATTGTAAATAGAGAAAAATAAAGGGTTTTGTATACCCTTCTTGTGTATCCTGTCTACTTCCCACAGTTATTGAACATAGCTTTAGTAAGCTCTCTGTTCCGAGTCAGGTCCTTGAATGTTCCCGAAGAAAGAAAGACGGAACATTGAACCTGATAGTGGCGCCCAAAGAAGAAGACTAACCATGGCCGAGTTTCAAGAAGAACCTGTGCTGCCTGCAGAAGCGGCTCAGAATCCAGAAATGCCAGCTGCCGCCCTGGAAGGATTTGGTTACATCGTCCAGACCATGCGCGCTTCGATGAAACCAGAAGCAACATTTAATGGAAACTCACCGGTAACCAGTTTTTTGGAAAAATTGGATGACCACTTCATGCTCTACCCCGTGCACGAATTTCAAAAAGTTACCTTAGCTACCAGCGCTTTGAGGGGCCAAGCGCTTAACTGGTTGAAGTGTATAGGCAGAAGTCTCTTGGGTCAAGCAGGAAGTCCCACCTATACTTACGAGAATTTCAAGACTGCCCTAGTAAAAGCCTTCCCTGTTGTAAGGGATCGTGCGAAATTAGAAACGGAACGTTTTAGTATATATCAGCAAAGAATCGAAAATCTCTCAAGCTTTATTTTAAGAAAAATTCACGTCTTCAAACTCTTGTATGGAAACCGTCCGGATCCTGAGATAATTCAAGTGATTTTGCCGAGGTTACTGCCCCAAGTGCAAGACTTTATTGAATTAAGAAATCCGACTACACTGGAAAAGTTATTTGAGCTGGCAATCCAGTTTGAAAGTAGAAGAACGGCGGACATTGAAAGAAGACGCCAATATCAACAGCGAAACCAATTTGGTGCGCCAAAACTACAGCAAACTCAACCACACGGCTACGGAAGCAAAGCGAATCAGTGGGCAAGGAAACCCGAGAATTCAAAAACAGCCGGCGAACGTCGACAGTTCAATAGCAATCCAGGAAAAAAGTTTCAAGGCCAGTGGAAAAAGAAGGAAAGCACGGAAATGAAAAATAATTTAAACTAAAACGGATTTCTGCTGACGGGAGGGTGCGGAAATCCGAAGGCCAAGAAAACCCCTCTTCCTTCAAGTTAAATACAGTAATGGTGAAAAATATGACTCTTCCGAAGATTGAAGTGTTGGTGAATAATATCCCAGCCACCGCACTCCTGGATACAGGCGCGCTGTGTTCCTGTGTGGCAGAAGATTTTTTTAGGAAGTATTTTCGGAAATACCGCATATATAATTCGGATAATACGACAGTGTTAGCGGCGCAAGGAGAAAAATGTAAGTGTATAGGTAAATTACCGCTGTATGTCCGTATCAAGGACGAACAAGTAAAGGTTTTGTTTTTCATAGTAAAGAATCTGCAAACACATATCATTTTAGGAATAGATTTTCTTTCAGAGGCACAAGCAACGCTGGATTTTAATGAAGCGTCCCTTAAGCTGACGATGAAACCAGTTCGTGGAGAAAAGGCTGAACCGCCGATGTTAAATCTTGACCACCTGCCTAATGACGAGCAACGAAGAATCCGACAAGTGGTAAGTGAATTTGCTTCGTTATTTAGTGATATTCCAGGATTTACTCAGGTTACTAACCATAGTATTGACACCGGAGATTCAATGTCAGTTCGCCACAAAGCATACCGGTATGATAAGAATAAGGAAAAAATTATAGAATGGCATATCACCGATATGCTACGTAAAAAGATCATAACGCCCCTCTCAAGTAGTTATGCTAGCCCGGTGGTTTTATGTAAGAAAAATAATGACTATCCTTTGACACATCCAAAAAGGTGGAGATTCGCAATTGACTACCGTAAATTAAACTCCATAACTAAATATCCGGTATATCCGTTACCTATTATTGAAGAAATTCTAAGGAACATAACATCCACCAAATATATGACGACTTTAGACTTAACGACTGGTTATTTTCAAATAGGGATCAGGCCTGAGGACGTGCCTAAGACTGCTTTTATAACCAAGTCTGGCACTTATGCATTTTTGCGTATGCCGTTTGGCCTTTCAGGGGCCCCGGCAACATTTCAGCGATGTATGGACATTGTGTTAAGGCCTGTTCTTGGAAAGTCCACATTTATCTATTTAGACGATATCATTATTACTAGTGATAATCTCGACCAACAGGTACAGGATTTAAGACAGGTGTTTGCTTTATTAAATGAGGCCGGTCTAAAAGTTAATGTCGAAAAGTGCAAATTTGCAGCCCCTGAATTAAAATATTTAGGTTACAAAATATCTCAGAAAGGAATCGAGACAGACGAATCAAAAATAATCGCTGTACAAAAGTATCCGACTCCAAACACGGCAAAGAAGCTCTCTTCTTTTCTAGGACTTTGTTCATATTATAGGTCCTTTATAAAAGATTTTGCAGCTATTGCTGAACCATTGTTAAAATTAAAAAGGAAAAAGGCAAGATTCTCGTGGACGGCCGAAGCCAATAGTGCTTTCGAAAAATTAAAACAAGCATTAACGCAAGCCCCTGTGTTGAAATTTCCTGAAAAGGATGAGAATTTAGAAATTTCAGCGGATGCTTCGGATTATGCGGTAGGAGCGGTACTTTCCCAAAATCAACAGCCCGTGGCATTTTTTAGCCGAACTTTAAATCAAACACAAAGAAACTATTCCGCGACCGAGAGAGAGGCACTTGCAGTTCTGTTAGCAGTGCAAAAGTTCCGAGTCTATTTTGGAAAGGCGCCAATAACAGTGTACTCTGATCATGCGGCGGTAACTAGATTGTACTCAGGGAAAAACTTATCCCCAAGGTTAATAAGATGGGCACTCAAGCTACAAGAATATAATCTGGTAATCAAGCATACCCCCGGAAAGGAAAATACCGTAGCAGATGCCCTATCGAGAATTAAAATAGATGAAGAAGGTAATACCGTAAAGGTGGCAATGCTCACAGCATGTACAATAAATTCCCGAGAAACTGTAATAACCGAACTGGGTAAGGATCCTGAGTTTGGAAGCATTTATGAGTATTTAAAGGATCCTGAAAATTTTAGCCACCACGATATTGTGGCGATAAGAAATAGGGCGGCCCATTGCGAACTAATAGATGGTCTACTATATTATACAAAAACTACGAATTCCAACAACGAATTTCGACCTGTTATCCCAGCTAGTCTTAGATTAAATATCCTGCAGGAGCTCCATGACAGCCCTTTAGCTTCTCATGCTGGTATTCGAAAAACTATCCAACGCGTACGCGAGGCAGTCTATTTTCCTGAACTGCAAAAGTTAACAAGGGCGTATGTCCAGTCCTGCCCAACATGTCAAGCAGTTAATTATATTAATTTCCGCCCGGCCGGGTTTCTAAATAGTATTAAATCCGAATTTCCAAATGAAATAATTGGCATCGATTTATTGGGCCCTTTCCCAAAAAGTCAGTTAAATAAAAGTCGCTATCTCCTTGTTATGGTTGATCATTTTAGTAAGTGGACCGAAATTGTTCCCTTAAAACGAGCCTCCGCGAAATTAGTTACTGATTCTATTTTAAATAAATATATTTTAAAATACGGGGCGCCCCTAAAAGTTATATCGGATAATGGTCCTCAATTTGTAAGTAATGTATTTTAGACATGTGCCAAAAACTGGGCATACGTCATTTAAAAATGGTCCCGTATCGGCCGCAATCAAATATAGCGGAACGGGTCAATAGAAATATAGTGAAAATTATCCGTAGTTATGTTAAAAATTTTCATAAAAGCTGGGATAACTATGTCAATGAATTTGCTTTCGCCCTTAGGACCGCAAAACATGATACAACGGGCAAAACTCCTGCTGAGTTATTTTTAGGCAGAAAGATTATAACGCCGTTAGATAAATTATTTTATGTGCAACAAAGAGCCCCAGAATTTAAAATGGGTGATATAGAAAAACTAATTAAAGAAGCAAAAAAGAATACGGAAGTAGCACAGAGAAAACAAAAGCTGTATTACGACTTGAAACGACAGGGAGTAACTTATAAAGTAGGGGATGAAGTATTAAAAATTAAGCATTCACTTTCTTCAGCACCAGAAGATAAAACTGCCAAATTTTTTCCACGATTTGAAAAACCATATGTCATAGAAAAAATAACTCACGCTGTAGTAGTGTTAAAAGCCAGGAATGGGGAAACCTGCTCCGCAAACATTAATCAAATCAAACCCTACTATGATCGTAATAAAATGCAAATTTTCAAAGATCTTTTGCAGGATCCGGCACGGCAGACACGGCAGGCACAAGCTCCAGAGGTGGAACAACGACAAGTACAAGGGCAAGCCATTAAGAGGCAGGAGCAAGTGAAAAGGAAGTTTCCCCGCGGGAAAATTGAAGGTAACAAGAAAAAGAAGCCGTTCCACCGTCCAGAAAAAGAGAGCTCACGAACACCCCCAGAATGAAGAAGGGAGAAGGACGACGTATGCAAAGAGAGCCAGGAGAAATGACGGCAACTATAACCCGGCTCTAAACCGGAAGATCTACTCATCCGACAGGACTCTTCGCAGCAAATGTCGCCGAACTGCGGAAGGGCCACCAGCGGCGGAGGAAAAGTTACAAGGAAAATTTGAACGGCCAGCAACGAGGTCCAAGCAGGAACACGAAAGAAGTTTCCCGGTTCCGCCAAGACCAGCTGCCATCAAACGGCCAAGACCACAGGCAGAGGCGAAAAAGAAGGTATTCAAGGGTGACCGAACTGGAAAAAAAAGAAAGCTTCTAGAGGAAGGCACTGAAGGGCGAGCTCGCACACGAAGGAGGATAAATCAAACAAGAATCTACGCTACTTTCCAGGACTGGGCTCAGAAAAGAATATCCGAATATCACAAAGATAAATAAAATTTTATGTTACTTTGCAAACTTAAGTTAATCTTTCATTCTTACTGCAAGTGGCAGATTTCAAGAAGTTTTACCTCATGCGAGGTCTACCTTTATCGCCAAAAGGGCGAGAAATGAGTTGTTACCGATTTTGGTATTATGTTTTTCAATTACTCGCGTGTAAAACTAAAGTTGATGTATAATAGCGATGTGTAAAGACTTAAATATTGTAAAGGTTATTGTATAAATTTTATTTAAAACTTTCTGGCAAGAAAGAAGTTTTAGTCTGAAAGACTTTTTGAAATGTAGTATTTCAATGAAGAAAGAATTGGCACTTGCTTTGAAAAGAATAGAAGTTAACAATGTACTACTAATGTATGTTGTCAAATGCGTAAAATTAACGGCATGTTAATATGTTCTTATATACAATGTGAACTGTTATTTCAAATGTTAAGAAATACCGTGATATGGTAAAAGTGAAAGTAATGTTAAAAATTTGTTATTCGTGTGACTGTAAAAAGACCAAATCATGGTGAATATGTGTTAAAGGTTGAATGAATGTAGTTAGGCTCTCTGACGCTACACTTCAGAGTTAGCCACTTTCAGAATAGTACCTCAGGGTTTAGAGTTGAAGTTAGGGTGTGTTACGAGGTCTTGGTATGTTGAATTTTTAACACGTTAGTGCTTTGATTTTAGGAGGAAGTGTTGAACACGTAGACATAAACACATTCGTGTTTGGTGTTCTTTTACAACACATGTCAGAGAGCACGGGGAGAGATAATTAAAATAGTCATGAATGAAATAAGAATGCTAAGAGAAATATAATTATACATGTTACTTGCCATTTCATTAAACTAGTTTTCCTTCCAGATCTCTGGAAGGAACCAGATTTGAATAAAAGGTCCTGTTTAGATGCAGTACAGATGAAAAAATTGCGTGTCCTGGGAGCTGCTATTGTAAAAACAAATTTCTTTCTTTTAAATTTCTAGTTTCTAGCGAAAAATGTTTGTAAAAGATTGGCCTCGCGTTAGATTCTAGAGCTAAAAGTTTTCAACAAGGTCGTTTTAGACCTCAGTTTCAAACTAATTAACTCTGGCAGGAAGTATGTAAGGATCTTAAGTTTTACTAACGTTTATTTTATTTTAAATCTTTACTATCACTTCTTATTTTCTACTTCCGGCCAGAATTATAAGCGTTAACGTATTTATGCAAATTTTGTCTGGCGAACGCCAAGTATTTAAGTTGTGGCTTTTTGCCAAGCGAGAGAGAGGAAGCAGTTAGTCGAAGCAGGTCGCTTTCCTTAGAAGTTTTACTCAGTTGCTGGTTGCCTTCCGGGCCAGAGGTTTAATCCTCTTGATAACTTTAAACGTATTGTAGTGTTCACAGTTCTCTGTACTACATACGGCTTCCTGTTAATATAAGGCCAATCTTCCACGTTTATTATTTTAAAGTTAAATTAGAGTTTAGTTATATTTTTATATTCTTTCGTTTAGACCAAATGTAGTGGGTCTTTGTATTCCGAAGTACGGAAATTATTGTAAATAGAGAAAAATAAAGGGTTTTGTATACCCTTCTTGTGTATCCTGTCTACTTCCCACAGTTATTGAACATAGCTTTAGTAAGCTCTCTGTTCCGAGTCAGGTCCTTGCATGTTCCCGAAGAAAGTAAGACGGAACATTGAACCTGATAATACAACAATGTTGTTACATACAAAAACACAAATGATGAGAACATTGTGAGAAGCACTAAACTGAAAAATGCTCACACTGAAAACTCTTCTTCTAGTAGTTGCGAAAGAAAGTTAAGAAATGCAACAATGCAAAAGAGAACTTCAGCATATCAGATCCCAAAGTAATAACTAGTGACATTGATAGCTGCTTATCAGCACAAATGTAGAGCTAAGAATAATGAAATTATTCCAAGATTTCAACAAAACTGTGCATAGAAGTCTTCTGCAATCTACGTCACGTAAGTTGGACATGACAATTTACTTTCCAACACATGACGCAGCAAAAGAGCCTCAGACTGATTAGTAGAGCTGCAATCCGTAAAGCAACTTGTAGAGTTATTAGCTTATTTTGAACCTGGAGACACGAAGAATGTGCAGTGCCCTCATTGGCACTCGAACTTTGGACCTCTCGAATATGCATCGAGTATGCTTCCAATTACACCACGAATTCAAGCGGAAAGAAGAGAGAAAATACCTTATATACTACTCACCTTTTAAAAGCCGACTTCTGATTAGGGGACCTAGTCGCCAAATCCCGGTGGTGACGAATTATCGTCCACCAGTTTGGGCGCCACATGTAGAGTTTTTAGTTTATTCTGGAGCTGGAGACGTGAGAAATGTGCAACGCCCTCGCCGCAACTCAAATCTTGGACCTCTCTCGTCGAGTATGCTTCGAATTACACCCCGAAGGCATGCGGAAAGGAGGGAGAAAATACCTTATATTAGTGGTGTCCAACCCTTTCGCCTATCGCGAGCACATCTCCAAAACATCAACATTTTTGTTAAAGATATTTCCAATCTTATGTGATACATCTGAAACATTAATTTCGGCAAATGGGTTTCAGATGAATAATAATATTGTTTGAACTTTATGGAAATCAGAGAAGCGGAGTTCAAAATTATTTTTCAGTGCATTTAGGTTTTCCGACTATTTCTGTGTTTCAATTGCCTTGTGGTTATTAATATGGTTTGATAAATTCTAAAAATGGGTGTAATTTTTTCTTTCATCTGATTTATCCACAAATTTGACTTTATCTGAAAAGCAGTTACAGTCCCAGTCAGTTAAAAAAGGGTTTTTTTTTCTTTTCCCTGGAGATCTTCGTTCAGTTTGTTCAGTTTAGCTGTTATATCCGGAGAAAATACAGATTGGATATTATTATTGTCCAATTCTTTATAACTTTCGTTTCCGAGTTCCAAAAACTGCTTTATTGGCGAAAGAAGTTCTACAAATCGTTGAAGTACTTTTCCTCTGCTGAGCCATCTGACATCGGAATGAAGCAATAAGATTACATCAAGCTCTCAAGTTCATCAATCAGCAATCAATTATTTTATAACGTCTTGCAAGATATCTCTTATGATTATAAATGCTTACCATATTTTAACAATTAAGAAATATAAATGAATGGTTATTTTAAAAATATTTTTTGTTCATAGTACCTAATCGGTCTGGCGAGCACATACAAAACGATCGGCGAACACACTTGTGCTCGCGAGCACAAGGTTGGGCACCGTTGCCTTATATACTCCCCCTTTTTAAAGGCGACTAAGGATAAAAGGACCCATTCGCCAAATCCTGGTGGTGACACCAGGTTACCTGGTGACCTGGTGGTGACATAGTCCATCACCTTTCAATTCGAGTGCCCCTTGTAGAGGCATTAGGTAATTTAGGAGCCGTGAAAAATGTGTAGTGCTCCAGTCGGGACTCGAAACCTGGACTTCAACAATACGCGTCGAGTATACTTCTAATTACACTACGAAGGCATGCAGAAAGGAGGAAGAAAGGAACGTCGTAGTAACATCGCGATGTGACAGCTTTAAAATATAATCGATCTTACCGCATTTATTTGACGCGTATTACAAAACTACGAGAAGAAAAGATAAGAACTCAACTTTCTTTTCAGAATTCTCAGCTTTCTTTTAAGATATTTTATTTAATTTGAAAGCGCTACATTAAATCTCAAAATTACTGTATTTTTAATAAAAGTATACATTTTTATAAAAGAAGTTAAACATTTGCGAATAACATGATTTGTTTTTATTAATAGATTCATAAATTAAAAGAATATTCTAGTCAGGTATTGATAACATTCCAAGTTTTATTATTCTTTTTATTTACTGTTATTTTATGAAATAGAAATTTTAATTTTGTATGATTAGTGCCATTTACAGAATAAATATCAGAAAATTTATTGGAATAAGTTATATCAGTCTGCTTGCCTGTAAATTCATTCTGGGAAATTTATGCTCTCTATCGTGGTTTTTGTAACAGTCATTTTAAAAGAATTTTATTCGTAATTAAACTACCTCCACCCTCAAAAAAGCTTTTGCTCAGGGGAAGATTTATGCAATCAAATACAATGAGTTTGAAAGACAGAAAATTAATACTTTTTTACTAATACTATTTTTTTTAACTAAAAGTTACGGACGTGAGAAAGAAAAATACCTAAACCGTTCTTAAAAACAGATCAGATGTTTATGCTGCTATTCTTAATACAAGATACAAGCATTTCCTTCCACTAAATATTATGTCTCTATTATTTATTATTTATTATTATTCCACTAAATATTATGCATTACGTATTTAAGCATCCATATTTAGCAATCAAAATGTTATTCAACAAATAAGTCTCCTTTTAAATTTGAGTAACTATTTAGTGCCTTCAGTTGCAATATTTGTAACACAAGATCCGGGCTCAATTACTTAACTACCTCGATTATCATCAATTACAAAATGTCACATGTAATCCACGGGTGAATTTTCACCGCGAGAATTCGTAAGCATATCCACTCGAAAATACTTTAAATTTATTCTACCTCATCTCTTGTGAGGGTTAAATTAAAATATAAAATATAAAGTTAAAAATATAAAATATAAAGTCACTTGAATCTGGCTTAAATGCAAACTTTCTTCAACCTATTAACAATTTAATCTTATCTTATCTATGGCTACAAGCTTCGCCTAGACTACGACAGCGATTCTGATGTACAGCTTTATCAACACAAAGTTATTCCGTCTCTGCATCATTTATTTCAAGATCAGCCTCAGAGTCTGCAGCAAAAGGCAAAACTTCACACGGCAGTACAGTTATGGTGCGAAAGGGCAAAATTATCACACGCAGATATGGACAAACTCTTTTAATTTCACAGAAAAATGGCTTGCCACTTAAATCTACGTAAATT
The DNA here is from genome assembly GCF_044657685.1 of Stegodyphus dumicola. Lineage (NCBI taxonomy): Eukaryota > Metazoa > Arthropoda > Arachnida > Araneae > Eresidae > Stegodyphus > Stegodyphus dumicola. Next base: position 23,130,193 of record NC_140781.1, read on the forward strand.
CTGCGAGCACTCAAAATAATAATAACTAAGACTTAGCTAAATGCTTAGCTAAAAATTATTTTTAAATAATGATTCTACTGCATATAATTCAAATTACAGGAAAACATTAAATGTAATGACAAAGAATTTGAATAATAATTAACATGCAACTCTTGATAAAAGGAAATATATTTAAAACTCAACATACGCAAATATATTGGTATACTTTCGACTTAAATAAATCAATGTACTTTTCTATTCGTAGTTATAAATGGCGAATATTTTACGTCAATCTATAGAGAAAGCATCCCATTTAATATCTGTGTTAATTTACTGAATTTTTATTGCATAATAGATTATTGAAAGAAGGAGATTTCATTGGAGATTTTATAAGAAATCTTTGCCTTCTTCACTAAGTGCTCTTGTTCTGTAACTAGTAACACGTCCAGCTAGCAGTCGGAAGATCCGAAGAAGGTATAGCTGAATTTTTGCGGTTTAGGGCTTAGAATTAATTCTAATGTCTGCACAGTGACGCCCAAACATAACGGGGTGGACAGTGATTTGAAATGGTTTAGATTTGGCCGATTGAGTCTCGTTCTACCTCTTAGTCCCCCTTTATGTGAGGAAGAATGCAAGGAATAATCATCTTTCCCCGTGTATGTTAACTTGGTGTAACAGGTAGTACGTGCCTGACATCGGCAGATCCGGAGTTCATATTCTGCCGAAGATAGATTCCTCTCATTTCCTGAATTATTCTAAATAGCTTTAAAGGGGAGCTCTACTTCAAGTAATGGATAATTATTCATCACTGGCTGTATTTGGTGGCTGGGTCTCCACCTCTTCCGTTCCCCACTGCCGTGCTAGAGAATAATGGGGATCTTCACCTTTCCCACTCCGTTTCTCGCTTGGAAAACCCAATAGCTATACAGTCTATTTTCGAAAACTCAATAATTTGTTTATAAACAGAACTAATTTAAATCCAGCAATAAACAGTTATTCACAATATTGTATACATTATTAGGTATTTTATACTATATGCGTAGCATATGAACAACTTCATAATTCTCATTCAAGATTATTATTTCGTTCAACTATGTTTATCTAATTAACCACTTGTTCAAATATTCAACTTTATTGAAATGTTCCGAAAAATGAGTAAGTGATCCGGAGTTTTAGAAAACGTCAAAGAAAGAGCTGAATTCAAAAGTTAAATCAGCAAGATTTAAGAAATAAAATTTTCCTCCTCAATCAGACTACGTAGCGGACTATAAAGAACTGACTATATAAAAAAAAATAATAAAAGATACCATACTGGATCCTTTACATCTATCGCCAAAAGGTAGATTACTGAGGATGCTATGGCGTCAAGACGTCGCAATATGACTTCGTTATTATCTAAGATTTCATTTTCTTACTTGATCACCTTATGACGACATGCGAAAATGACGTCTTCGCTTCAAAAACGGCGTATTTAAAGACGTGAAATCGATGCCTTTGCGTGAAAAATTTTATATATAAAGACGTGAAATCGACGTCTTTTTAACTGTCCCCCAAACTAGTGTTGCAGTCATCTGGTATTCTTAAAGATGTCAAAATATGAAACATCTGTTACATCTTATTACAGATACGTTTGCTTCGTCGTTAGGATGACATTATGCTAATTAGTTTCCCCATCCAGACTTTAATTAAAAATTAAAAGTAAGCCAATCATTACATTATGTTATCATTTTTAGTTAATTTACATTTTTTATCCACAAAGTGATCACTCATAATTATAAATGTATGTTTTAAAGGGAAATATGTATTTCGAAGTAAGTCTGAGCAATGATGTGCATTCTGAATAACACAGCGTACGTGATTATTATCGTATAGTTTGTTGCACATACTTAGAAAAGAAACGAATGAAAATATTTAATAACAACGCATAAAAATAATTATACAGTATTAAAAATTTTTTACAAATTAGAATTATTATTCATGTATCTTAATAAGTCTGATAATGCTATAGTAATTTTATGCTTCATCAATCAATGCTTATCAATTTATTTTCAAGATTATTCACTTTTCTCACTGAATAGAGTACAGTTAACAAAACACGTGGACCCTGAAATTCTGGACTTTCTATTATAGCGTGGTTTGGCTGTATTTAAACAAATTTTAATAGTTAAAGCTCTTTAGTTTTGAAATATTTCAAATTGTGTATTTTTTCCTCTAGTTGATTAATTTGTTTTTATTTAATATGTAGCGATTTATATTTATTTTAAATAACCAATTTTATTTAATTTGTTGTTCTTTCCTATAAGCCTTCATTCTCCTAACTGTCAGTGCCAGAATATTTAAATTTGGTAGCGGGCGTGAAGGAATGCAAATTCTACGTTGAAGAAAGAGTTTAAAAACCCAGTTTCTGTAGGAAAGAGGGAAAGTTAGGCTACTGCCGTCCCCTCTGCTGCTTAAGCGTTTGCTCCCAGAGTTATTGCTGATTCGTGTGGCTTAATTGCATTTACTTGCTGCCACTAGTTTTCGACGGGGGTCTAAGAAACTGGATTTAGCTGAGCCTTGTAGCGTAGTTATATTACTTGCACATATCTTAAATTTTTAGTTCCGTTATCTGAATTTCATTTACCGTCCAAGAACAGGGGTAGTTTGTTAGCGTCGAGTTGACGCATTGTAAATTTTAAAGAGTTAATAAAGGATACTTTTAACCCTTATCCTGGGCAGTTACTACTCTTCCAGTTTTCACACAAAAGTGAATATAGTGGACTCTACAAATATCACAGAATAAATAGTCTTGAAATATCATTATGTACTGTCTTATGTTATTTCATAACGAAATTTCTGCATACAAATTCGATATCGCCAGAGTATTTCACTTTATAACTTTATCAGATCTGATTAAAATTTTTATATTTTATGCTTAGGGATTTATGGTATTGGGTATTGGTAAGGTGCATCTGAAAGAAAATTACAGTCAAACTCTAATTTAATTTTTACATAATTTGTCAGCGAGGGTGCTGTAATAGCGGTACTAGGTGTTCATTTTTAGCATTGAACTGGCTTATGCAGCGCCCATTTTAGTCAGTTCTAAAGATCAATCGAAGAGAAAAATTAGACGAAAGTCAATTGTTCATTACCAAGAGAAACTTCTTTCTAGTTCAGAAATTGAAGACTTAAATAGCTGAATTCGATTAATGACTTAATTTGATACTTGTTATTCCAAAAGCGTTCTTATTTTATGCTGTGCAACTTAAAGTGTTAGGCAGTTAATACTTTGTACGATGTTTATGTTTCAAGAAGTTCAACAACTTTTTAAATAATAAAAATAAAATTTTTATTTCCAAATGGTATTTTTCATATTTAGCTTTGATATTTAACAAAGCAACCACGCCTATACTGACAGGTACTTTTAATACATTTTAATGCACATAAATTGTAAATCAAGTTTAAAATATGGAATAAAAATTCTTTTCTTTCGAGTCTAGGGACATCCAAAATTTAATGATAAGATTGAAAAATCAGATTAAATTTCGAGACTTTAGTTTGAGTTTCAAATCTTGATTAAAAATTCATTTGCGAATACGGTAATGCAAAATGGTAATTATCTACAAATAGAAATGCAAATGTTAAACTTACAGCAACAAGTATTCGATTAATACTATTATATACTCTTTGCAGTTAGATTGAAATTTTGATATTTCTTTGTTAAATGAAAGTACTGTTGCCAGATATAATTATTTTAAAATTCTTGTTTTATTTGCATGGTTGCATCGGTCTATAAATTTAAATAATTCACTTTCATAAAATGTTTGCACTCTATTTTATTAAAAGGAAACTTTTAACAGTTAAATGTGACTAGCAAATGAGTATATTGCAATGATATTCTTAATGAAGGCGATATTATTGTGCTTAGAACAGATTTTATAAAAAATAACTGAGAAACTATAGTCTGTCGAATAGTAAAAGCGGAGGCGCTATTTATCGATTATGGAACTGATATTGATCATATTGTGAAACGTTGCCTAGCAACAAGTCTTTCGATTTTCAGCTCTTCCTCTGAACTCCATAGTAAATATTGAAAAATTTCTCATTTACATTACAGGAAAGGGAGGAACACAGGATATTAAATTTTACTTTTCCATACAGATGAACGTTACATCACTTTTCAACCTCTAGATGCATTCAGCTGTTGTTTATAATCGTAACGATATCAAAATGTTTATAGAAAAAAACCATAGCAAGGGGATACTCCAGAGCAATGCACCACGAGCACTTAGCAACCAAATCTCTCAAATTAACGAAAAAGGTATCTATGATCGTTTTGATTCCTCACTTGTGCTTATCATGACTAGATAAAATAAAATCTTTGGCATCTTATGTCCGTACATGTCTTAAGGGTTAGAGAAAATTTCTTTGTAAGCTTATTAGCCCCCCTAAAGTGTTAATGAAAGTTTAATTATGCTTATCAATGGTATAGTCAAAAAGATTTGATCACTAATTCGTGTGCAGATGTATTTCAAATAAATATGTAAAATTTAATCCAATTTCGCTAAAGTTTCTTGTGTATAAAAGCGTGCTCTTTTTTCTGAGCATGACATCTTTAAAAAACATGAACTGAAACGAGTGTCATGAAATTGTGTTTCTCACTCTTAATAATATTGTATTGCCTATCAGTTAAACGTGGTTCAAATTTCATTAATCAAACAAGATAGATTTTTTAATTCAGAAGTCAAACAGTAAAACTTCCTTTCGAAGTAAATAGATTCTATTTCAAAGTAAATAGATTTACTTTGAAATAGTTAAATTCAATAAATTGTACCTTACGTTTCAAGATGATGAAATTAATATTTAAAATGTAATTTAAAATTGGATAAAATATGTTTCTTGCAAGAGTTCCTTCTTGATAAATCTGTTAAATTACTACTAAACAATAAAAATCACACCGAGAACTAAAGCGAGAAAGCGTGTAATTTAGCAAGAGTTCAGACAAACTCGGCTGCAACGTTTTTATTGCCAGAAAGAAAGATTTGAGAGTTGAGAGCAAGCTTTTCATTGTTCACACAGCTAGCTTTATTAGTCGAAAGCATAGCCCACGAATCAAAAGAAATATCTCCTTTAGAAAGAATAACAGAAAAATAATGAGTTTTATAAAACAACAACAAAAAATAATGTTTTGTTAATACATTTCAGCTCTATCATCATAATTTACTGCGTTTGGATTACCGTAAGTTTTACGTTTATCTATAAGCCGTGAATTCGGTTCGTAAACACACTGTTAGTGAAGTATTTGGGTGATTTTAATTTCCTATTTTGAATTATTATTTTAATATATTCGTGATAGTGACATTCTAAATACACTTCTAAAGAGATGTAAACTGCATTTTAATAAGTTTTGAGATCTATTTCCTTGGGTGTCCTTACGAATTTCTTATCTTATACCAAAATTGAAACTAGCAATAATGATTTCCGGGTATCCCATTAGCTTTCTTTTGCCAATCTAGATAACTCTAGCTTTGATAGAAGAAGTTCCATCGTCGCGGAACTTCAGCTGTAAGTTAGACAAATTACTACACATTGAAGTTATTATTTCAATTAGCTGTAAAGTTCGAAAGTCGGAAAGCTTCGGAAAGTATGCGTACGGCGGATATGGGCAGAGGGCAGGCTGGACAGTCTATCAGATCTCCACCCCAGCAAAGGCCACAGGCTAATCAGAACAGGCAATATACTTACCGTCGCGACCACAAGGAGAGGTAATAGGAATAGTGGTTAAAAATAAGTTTGGCTATTGTCAGAGTAAGCAGGAAAAAAAAAAAAAAAAAAAAAAAAAAAAAAAACCAAGAGGCGGAGAAACAAAATTTAAACTAATTCTGGTGACCGATGATAAGAGTGTACGGTTACCCCCAAACGCAAGAAAAATTCCTCTACAATTAAATTAAACGCTGTAGTTGTCAAGAATTTGGCTCTGTCGGAAATTCAAATTTTATTAAATAACGTGCCAACTACTGCTTTATTAGACACTGGAGGCCAGTCCAACATTTTGTCGCAAATACGGAGCATGCATCGTACAAGTCTTTGCCTTCCATATGCTTTTCAATCACAAACAACCCTCCTACGTGACTACAGTTTTTGAACCATCTGTATGTATCGGAATATAACTGCTGTATTCATACCTATGCTCAAAAAGGTGTCTATATACCCTCTTGTTAATGGTTCATTGTCAGTATGGCAGAAAACATCCAGAAGCCGAATTTCTGAATTATCAAAGGCGGGATATCAAGAATCTTTACCACTTTCTTCATTCACATTATACATGGAGCATTTTACTTGAGCTCCTGCAAAAAACGGAAGTAAGCAAAGAGACCATGCTGCAAATAATACGCTATAACAGCTATCAAATGTATAGACTAGGATGGTCAAGTTGAGACATTATACCAAAACAGTTATAAGATTCTATCTAAATTGGTTGTCCTCTGCAGCTAGAACACTTGAGAATTGTGAAGCGCCTAATCGCTTACTTCTACTTTAATAACAAGTTCAAAGAAGGCTTAAATTACCGTTTTAACAGACTCAATATTTATAGTTGGCTAAACCTGGGCTTATAAGAAGCTTCCACTTGGGCTCTAACTTAAGATAGAATATAAGAAACTAATCTAATGCTTACTAAATAAAAACTAGCCGAAGCTGCAGAGAAATACCAAACAGAACTGGCCCTTATTTAAAGCTCACCAGCGAATACTAGCAGGCACGTAACAATACGGCAGAACGTAGTACGATATGGCTTAAAGCAAAAACGTGGACGGAAGCCAGAACACGTTCTAATAAGAACTTCTAAGCTCTTCTACTGAAGTGACGGAAACTTCAACTTAAATACTAGTTCTACATCCTTTATACAAAAACTACGATCCTGAAAACTCATTCTGACTGGAAATTGTAGGTGGGAAAGGGAGAAATTAAGGGAAAGCTTATTCAAAAATAAAAATAACTATTAGAAATTTAAAATAAATCCCTACATAGTAATGAAGCAGCAGCTACTCTCATCTCAACTAAGTAACGGGTTTAAGCAGTAAACATATAGATTATATACAGATGTTTTGAAGGCTCCAGAACAATTCCGCAGATGCCGAGGATGAACAGAATCTAGGTTCAACAAAATAAAAAATTCGTGTTGATCCAAACGACTGAGCCATATACCAGCCTAGAGCGGATGTGTGTCTTACAAATGCGGAGCAGCGAGCCAAGCTCTGCAGCCCAAGAGGTATTCGCCAAACGTTTCAAAAGATTACGCATTCTGGAAAACTTAAACTTCAAGTACAAGACGTGTGGATGGAAAGTCAGCTTTCGGTCTCCCAAAACCTTCACTTCGAATGCAATTGGAATTAATGACCCTTTAAGTTGAAGCTCAGGAGGAAGATTTCTCTTTCTGCAAAAGTGCAAGCTAATATTGTTCTGTTTCGCAAATACCAATCCACATTTCTTTGACTATGTTTAGCTCTTGTTAAGAACAGTCTGTAGCTGTCTGTTCACATCTGCACCTTGGCAACTTATATGGAGGTTATCAACACATAATCATACCGAAACAGTTGCAGAAAATTCCTTTAGAATAAAATTTATTTTTGAACTAAACAATGTAACACCGAGAGCATAGCCTTGAATTGTACCCTTCTTTTCTTGTGCGAAGACATCTGACAAAACAGGCCCCAAACTTTCTTGAAAATTCTTTGTCCTCAAAAATATTCTGTAGGAAAAGTTGCAGGTTGACGCTTAAGTTTCTTGCTTGAAGATCATGCAAAATGCCATGTCGCTATGCCTTATGGTAAGCCTTTACTATATAAAAAAGACAGAAAGGAGATGGTTTTTATTCTCACAAAGGCTTTACAAATGGAGATTTAAAAAAAAAAAAAAAAAAAAAAAAAAAAAAAAAAAAAAATAGCGTACTATCATTTGTCGTTCTACCTTTATGGAAACCACTCTGATATGGGGAGACTGCCTTGTTCGTCTCCAAATAATTGACTATGTGTCGATTACTTGGTTCAAGCTTGGTTGGTCAATTATTTGAAGCGATTACAAAAAGGTTGCAAGCGCAATGGACTGATAATCCGAAAGATTCTTCAGATCTTTGCCTACCTTAGCTATGAGAATGACAACAATGTTTTGCCCACACTGGGGATTATATGCTTCTTCCATATTTGATTGTAAAGCGCAAGAAGAAAAGTCGGTGTCTTTTAAAGAAGAGATGCTTCAGCATTCGCTTGGAAAGATTGTGCCTGTAACTAAGTGTAACTTGTCCCAGGTACTTGAATAGAAGTGTAAACGACTTACCGCTATGTCTGAGATGAAACAGAACTTAAAAAGGTGTAAAAGATCCTTTTATTAAGAACTTAATAATTTAAAATAAAGCACTTCTTGTGCTTACAAAAGCAGCCACCATTTACGGTGTAACTCAAGAGAAGTAAATTCAAATTAAAACAAAGTTAAGTCGTAAGTTATATGCAGAAGGCTACGCAGAACTGATTAACGTGCAAGTTAGCACAAGCCTGTACCGGTGTGACTAACCCTATTGGAAATAATAATTCATTGCCGAAGACAGACTGCTAGCTAAGAATTAGAACTAGTAATGTGGCCTTTAGCAGGTGGATTAAACAATCCAATAAATCTGATTAAACAATCCAAAACTTCCCTTTAAATACTGGCTCTTTCTGCCTCATTTGAATATGCCCGAACTAAAAATTAGCATTCTGGCATAAAAACTTAAAAAGAGAATGACAGTAAGCTATTTAACATAAAATATCTGGTTAGATAACAATAAATAAATCCTTACACTGTAACAGATATTAAGTGGAGGTTTACCAGCTACAGTTTTCTCAGAGGATAGCTTGTCAGAAAAAAAAAAAAAAAAAAGCAGCAAAAGTCTCACCAGCCGTATTCTGAATTCCTTCTTTTGTGCTAATCACTTGGCCATATCAACAAGACACCCATCTCATCAAGATGATCTCTTGAAAGGCTAGGGTGCGTATGGATTGCTACACACATACTCACATAAGGTGAGACCCTGAGGGTCAACAACAGAAATAATATAAAAAATTCCTGAAGAAATTTGAAAAGTAAATGATATTTAAGGATATCTGAAAAATTCAAAACACGTTTGAAAATATTAGAATTTAGTGAGCTTATAGAAAACAATTAAATATTTTAGTTATGATCGTGAAAAATCTATTTAAAAATTTAACCGCAGCTTTTACTGTACAGTCAAAAATCTTTCATGCTAACAGAAAGATTTGCGTTACTTCTTTTATTTTAGTACTAAATTTTATATCACTCTCCGATGAATGAACTGTAAAAGATTTAGCAACAAAACTGAGCTATAAGAGGAGAAAAAAAAAACTGCATTTAACTTTTCTTGTTTGTTTCTGTAAATTATTTAAAAGTAAAAAGGGAAATAAAATCACAACAGAAAAAAAAAAGGGTACAGAAGCAAAATATTCAAAATATGAGGAAAAACTGTTCTGTCCCTCGGTATTTCAAGTGAAAACGGAAAACTTTCGCACTTTAATTTTCGGAAATTAAAAAAATTATTGCATTTTATTTAATCATGTAAAAATTAAAATTTAAAATAGCAAAGTATTCGAAAGGAATTATTCAGAAATTTTCCTTAAACCTAACTGTAATTTCCAAGATTAAATGACTGAGACTTTTGACACAACATATCATTGCGATACTGAGTAGATATTTGTAAAGGCAAATATTTCACTTATTTTTCCATCAAAACTTTCCAGAAGTAGGTCAAGGAAAGTTTACATACCAATGCACAGATGTCTGATCGAAGTACTTTAGAATATTTCGTTTTTAGGAAGGATATCCTCTACAATTAAATTAAACGCTGTAGTTGTCAAGAATTTGGCTCTGTCGGAAATTCAAATTTTATTAAATAACGTGCCAACTACTGCTTTATTAGACACTGGAGGCCAGTCCAACATTTTGTCGCAAATACGGAGCATGCATCGTACAAGTCTTTGCCTTCCATATGCTTTTCAATCACAAACAACCCTCCTACGTGACTACAGTTTTTGAACCATCTGTATGTATCGGAATATAACTGCTGTATTCATACCTATGCTCAAAAAGGTGTCTATATACCCTCTTGTTAATGGTTCATTGTCAGTATGGCAGAAAACATCCAGAAGCCGAATTTCTGAATTATCAAAGGCGGGATATCAAGAATCTTTACCACTTTCTTCATTCACATTATACATGGAGCATTTTACTTGAGCTCCTGCAAAAAACGGAAGTAAGCAAAGAGACCATGCTGCAAATAATACGCTATAACAGCTATCAAATGTATAGACTAGGATGGTCAAGTTGAGACATTATACCAAAACAGTTATAAGATTCTATCTAAATTGGTTGTCCTCTGCAGCTAGAACACTTGAGAATTGTGAAGCGCCTAATCGCTTACTTCTACTTTAATAACAAGTTCAAAGAAGGCTTAAATTACCGTTTTAACAGACTCAATATTTATAGTTGGCTAAACCTGGGCTTATAAGAAGCTTCCACTTGGGCTCTAACTTAAGATAGAATATAAGAAACTAATCTAATGCTTACTAAATAAAAACTAGCCGAAGCTGCAGAGAAATACCAAACAGAACTGGCCCTTATTTAAAGCTCACCAGCGAATACTAGCAGGCACGTAACAATACGGCAGAACGTAGTACGATATGGCTTAAAGCAAAAACGTGGACGGAAGCCAGAACACGTTCTAATAAGAACTTCTAAGCTCTTCTACTGAAGTGACGGAAACTTCAACTTAAATACTAGTTCTACATCCTTTATACAAAAACTACGATCCTGAAAACTCATTCTGACTGGAAATTGTAGGTGGGAAAGGGAGAAATTAAGGGAAAGCTTATTCAAAAATAAAAATAACTATTAGAAATTTAAAATAAATCCCTACATAGTAATGAAGCAGCAGCTACTCTCATCTCAACTAAGTAACGGGTTTAAGCAGTAAACATATAGATTATATACAGATGTTTTGAAGGCTCCAGAACAATTCCGCAGATGCCGAGGATGAACAGAATCTAGGTTCAACAAAATAAAAAATTCGTGTTGATCCAAACGACTGAGCCATATACCAGCCTAGAGCGGATGTGTGTCTTACAAATGCGGAGCAGCGAGCCAAGCTCTGCAGCCCAAGAGGTATTCGCCAAACGTTTCAAAAGATTACGCATTCTGGAAAACTTAAACTTCAAGTACAAGACGTGTGGATGGAAAGTCAGCTTTCGGTCTCCCAAAACCTTCACTTCGAATGCAATTGGAATTAATGACCCTTTAAGTTGAAGCTCAGGAGGAAGATTTCTCTTTCTGCAAAAGTGCAAGCTAATATTGTTCTGTTTCGCAAATACCAATCCACATTTCTTTGACTATGTTTAGCTCTTGTTAAGAACAGTCTGTAGCTGTCTGTTCACATCTGCACCTTGGCAACTTATATGGAGGTTATCAACACATAATCATACCGAAACAGTTGCAGAAAATTCCTTTAGAATAAAATTTATTTTTGAACTAAACAATGTAACACCGAGAGCATAGCCTTGAATTGTACCCTTCTTTTCTTGTGCGAAGACATCTGACAAAACAGGCCCCAAACTTTCTTGAAAATTCTTTGTCCTCAAAAATATTCTGTAGGAAAAGTTGCAGGTTGACGCTTAAGTTTCTTGCTTGAAGATCATGCAAAATGCCATGTCGCTATGCCTTATGGTAAGCCTTTACTATATAAAAAAGACAGAAAGGAGATGGTTTTTATTCTCACAAAGGCTTTACAAATGGAGATTTCAAAAAAAAAAAAAAAAAAAAAAAATAGCGTACTATCATTTGTCGTTCTACCTTTATGGAAACCACTCTGATATGGGGAGACTGCCTTGTTCGTCTCCAAATAATTGACTATGTGTCGATTACTTGGTTCAAGCTTGGTTGGTCAATTATTTGAAGCGATTACAAAAAGGTTGCAAGCGCAATGGACTGATAATCCGAAAGATTCTTCAGATCTTTGCCTACCTTAGCTATGAGAATGACAACAATGTTTTGCCCACACTGGGGATTATATGCTTCTTCCATATTTGATTGTAAAGCGCAAGAAGAAAAGTCGGTGTCTTTTAAAGAAGAGATGCTTCAGCATTCGCTTGGAAAGATTGTGCCTGTAACTAAGTGTAACTTGTCCCAGGTACTTGAATAGAAGTGTAAACGACTTACCGCTATGTCTGAGATGAAACAGAACTTAAAAAGGTGTAAAAGATCCTTTTATTAAGAACTTAATAATTTAAAATAAAGCACTTCTTGTGCTTACAAAAGCAGCCACCATTTACGGTGTAACTCAAGAGAAGTAAATTCAAATTAAAACAAAGTTAAGTCGTAAGTTATATGCAGAAGGCTACGCAGAACTGATTAACGTGCAAGTTAGCACAAGCCTGTACCGGTGTGACTAACCCTATTGGAAATAATAATTCATTGCCGAAGACAGACTGCTAGCTAAGAATTAGAACTAGTAATGTGGCCTTTAGCAGGTGGATTAAACAATCCAATAAATCTGATTAAACAATCCAAAACTTCCCTTTAAATACTGGCTCTTTCTGCCTCATTTGAATATGCCCGAACTAAAAATTAGCATTCTGGCATAAAAACTTAAAAAGAGAATGACAGTAAGCTATTTAACATAAAATATCTGGTTAGATAACAATAAATAAATCCTTACACTGTAACAGATATTAAGTGGAGGTTTACCAGCTACAGCTTTCTCAGAGGATAGCTTGTCAGAAAAAAAAAAAAAAAAAGCAGCAAAAGTCTCACCAGCCGTATTCTGAATTCCTTCTTTTGTGCTAATCACTTGGCCATATCAACAAGACACCCATCTCATCAAGATGATCTCTTGAAAGGCTAGGGTGCGTATGGATTGCTACACACATACTCACATAAGGTGAGACCCTGAGGGTCAACAACAGAAATAATATAAAAAATTCCTGAAGAAATTTGAAAAGTAAATGATATTTAAGGATATCTGAAAAATTCAAAACACGTTTGAAAATATTAGAATTTAGTGAGCTTATAGAAAACAATTAAATATTTTAGTTATGATCGTGAAAAATCTATTTAAAAATTTAACCGCAGCTTTTACTGTACAGTCAAAAATCTTTCATGCTAACAGAAAGATTTGCGTTACTTCTTTTATTTTAGTACTAAATTTTATATCACTCTCCGATGAATGAACTGTAAAAGATTTAGCAACAAAACTGAGCTATAAGAGGAGAAAAAAAAAACTGCATTTAACTTTTCTTGTTTGTTTCTGTAAATTATTTAAAAGTAAAAAGGGAAATAAAATCACAACAGAAAAAAAAAAGGGTACAGAAGCAAAATATTCAAAATATGAGGAAAAACTGTTCTGTCCCTCGGTATTTCAAGTGAAAACGGAAAACTTTCGCACTTTAATTTTCGGAAATTAAAAAAATTATTGCATTTTATTTAATCATGTAAAAATTAAAATTTAAAATAGCAAAGTATTCGAAAGGAATTATTCAGAAATTTTCCTTAAACCTAACTGTAATTTCCAAGATTAAATGACTGAGACTTTTGACACAACATATCATTGCGATACTGAGTAGATATTTGTAAAGGCAAATATTTCACTTATTTTTCCATCAAAACTTTCCAGAAGTAGGTCAAGGAAAGTTTACATACCAATGCACAGATGTCTGATCGAAGTACTTTAGAATATTTCGTTTTTAGGAAGGATATCCTCTACAATTAAATTAAACGCTGTAGTTGTCAAGAATTTGGCTCTGTCGGAAATTCAAATTTTATTAAATAACGTGCCAACTACTGCTTTATTAGACACTGGAGGCCAGTCCAACATTTTGTCGCAAATACGGAGCATGCATCGTACAAGTCTTTGCCTTCCATATGCTTTTCAATCACAAACAACCCTCCTACGTGACTACAGTTTTTGAACCATCTGTATGTATCGGAATATAACTGCTGTATTCATACCTATGCTCAAAAAGGTGTCTATATACCCTCTTGTTAATGGTTCATTGTCAGTATGGCAGAAAACATCCAGAAGCCGAATTTCTGAATTATCAAAGGCGGGATATCAAGAATCTTTACCACTTTCTTCATTCACATTATACATGGAGCATTTTACTTGAGCTCCTGCAAAAAACGGAAGTAAGCAAAGAGACCATGCTGCAAATAATACGCTATAACAGCTATCAAATGTATAGACTAGGATGGTCAAGTTGAGACATTATACCAAAACAGTTATAAGATTCTATCTAAATTGGTTGTCCTCTGCAGCTAGAACACTTGAGAATTGTGAAGCGCCTAATCGCTTACTTCTACTTTAATAACAAGTTCAAAGAAGGCTTAAATTACCGTTTTAACAGACTCAATATTTATAGTTGGCTAAACCTGGGCTTATAAGAAGCTTCCACTTGGGCTCTAACTTAAGATAGAATATAAGAAACTAATCTAATGCTTACTAAATAAAAACTAGCCGAAGCTGCAGAGAAATACCAAACAGAACTGGCCCTTATTTAAAGCTCACCAGCGAATACTAGCAGGCACGTAACAATACGGCAGAACGTAGTACGATATGGCTTAAAGCAAAAACGTGGACGGAAGCCAGAACACGTTCTAATAAGAACTTCTAAGCTCTTCTACTGAAGTGACGGAAACTTCAACTTAAATACTAGTTCTACATCCTTTATACAAAAACTACGATCCTGAAAACTCATTCTGACTGGAAATTGTAGGTGGGAAAGGGAGAAATTAAGGGAAAGCTTATTCAAAAATAAAAATAACTATTAGAAATTTAAAATAAATCCCTACATAGTAATGAAGCAGCAGCTACTCTCATCTCAACTAAGTAACGGGTTTAAGCAGTAAACATATAGATTATATACAGATGTTTTGAAGGCTCCAGAACAATTCCGCAGATGCCGAGGATGAACAGAATCTAGGTTCAACAAAATAAAAAATTCGTGTTGATCCAAACGACTGAGCCATATACCAGCCTAGAGCGGATGTGTGTCTTACAAATGCGGAGCAGCGAGCCAAGCTCTGCAGCCCAAGAGGTATTCGCCAAACGTTTCAAAAGATTACGCATTCTGGAAAACTTAAACTTCAAGTACAAGACGTGTGGATGGAAAGTCAGCTTTCGGTCTCCCAAAACCTTCACTTCGAATGCAATTGGAATTAATGACCCTTTAAGTTGAAGCTCAGGAGGAAGATTTCTCTTTCTGCAAAAGTGCAAGCTAATATTGTTCTGTTTCGCAAATACCAATCCACATTTCTTTGACTATGTTTAGCTCTTGTTAAGAACAGTCTGTAGCTGTCTGTTCACATCTGCACCTTGGCAACTTATATGGAGGTTATCAACACATAATCATACCGAAACAGTTGCAGAAAATTCCTTTAGAATAAAATTTATTTTTGAACTAAACAATGTAACACCGAGAGCATAGCCTTGAATTGTACCCTTCTTTTCTTGTGCGAAGACATCTGACAAAACAGGCCCCAAACTTTCTTGAAAATTCTTTGTCCTCAAAAATATTCTGTAGGAAAAGTTGCAGGTTGACGCTTAAGTTTCTTGCTTGAAGATCATGCAAAATGCCATGTCGCTATGCCTTATGGTAAGCCTTTACTATATAAAAAAGACAGAAAGGAGATGGTTTTTATTCTCACAAAGGCTTTACAAATGGAGATTTCAAAAAAAAAAAAAAAAAAAAAAAAAAATAGCGTACTATCATTTGTCGTTCTACCTTTATGGAAACCACTCTGATATGGGGAGACTGCCTTGTTCGTCTCCAAATAATTGACTATGTGTCGATTACTTGGTTCAAGCTTGGTTGGTCAATTATTTGAAGCGATTACAAAAAGGTTGCAAGCGCAATGGACTGATAATCCGAAAGATTCTTCAGATCTTTGCCTACCTTAGCTATGAGAATGACAACAATGTTTTGCCCACACTGGGGATTATATGCTTCTTCCATATTTGATTGTAAAGCGCAAGAAGAAAAGTCGGTGTCTTTTAAAGAAGAGATGCTTCAGCATTCGCTTGGAAAGATTGTGCCTGTAACTAAGTGTAACTTGTCCCAGGTACTTGAATAGAAGTGTAAACGACTTACCGCTATGTCTGAGATGAAACAGAACTTAAAAAGGTGTAAAAGATCCTTTTATTAAGAACTTAATAATTTAAAATAAAGCACTTCTTGTGCTTACAAAAGCAGCCACCATTTACGGTGTAACTCAAGAGAAGTAAATTCAAATTAAAACAAAATTAAGTCGTAAGTTATATGCAGAAGGCTACGCAGAACTGATTAACGTGCAAGTTAGCACAAGCCTGTACCGGTGTGACTAACCCTATTGGAAATAATAATTCATTGCCGAAGACAGACTGCTAGCTAAGAATTAGAACTAGTAATGTGGCCTTTAGCAGGTGGATTAAACAATCCAATAAATCTGATTAAACAATCCAAAACTTCCCTTTAAATACTGGCTCTTTCTGCCTCATTTGAATATGCCCGAACTAAAAATTAGCATTCTGGCATAAAAACTTAAAAAGAGAATGACAGTAAGCTATTTAACATAAAATATCTGGTTAGATAACAATAAATAAATCCTTACACTGTAACAGATATTAAGTGGAGGTTTACCAGCTACAGCTTTCTCAGAGGATAGCTTGTCAGAAAAAAAAAAAAAAAAAAAAAAAAAAAAAAAAAAAAAAGCAGCAAAAGTCTCACGAGCCGTATTCTGAATTCCTTCTTTTGTGCTAATCACTTGGCCATATCAACAAGACACCCATCTCATCAAGATGATCTCTTGAAAGGCTAGGGTGCGTATGGATTGCTACACACATACTCACATAAGGTGAGACCCTGAGGGTCAACAACAGAAATAATATAAAAAATTCCTGAAGAAATTTGAAAAGGAAATGATATTTAAGGATATCTGAAAAATTCAAAACACGTTTGAAAATATTAGAATTTAGTGAGCTTATAGAAAACAATTAAATATTTTAGTTATGATCGTGAAAAATCTATTTAAAAATTTAACCGCAGCTTTTACTGTACAGTCAAAAATCTTTCATGCTAACAGAAAGATTTGCGTTACTTCTTTTATTTTAGTACTAAATTTTATATCACTCTCCGATGAATGAACTGTAAAAGATTTAGCAACAAAACTGAGCTATAAGAGGAGAAAAAAAAACTGCATTTAACTTTTCTTGTTTGTTTCTGTAAATTATTTAAAAGTAAAAAGGGAAATAAAATCACAACAGAAAAAAAAAAGGGTACAGAAGCAAAATATTCAAAATATGAGGAAAAACTGTTCTGTCCCTCGGTATTTCAAGTGAAAACGGAAAACTTTCGCACTTTAATTTTCGGAAATTAAAAAAATTATTGCATTTTATTTAATCATGTAAAAATTAAAATTTAAAATAGCAAAGTATTCGAAAGGAATTATTCAGAAATTTTCCTTAAACCTAACTGTAATTTCCAAGATTAAATGACTGAGACTTTTGACACAACATATCATTGCGATACTGAGTAGATATTTGTAAAGGCAAATATTTCACTTATTTTTCCATCAAAACTTTCCAGAAGTAGGTCAAGGAAAGTTTACATACCAATGCACAGATGTCTGATCGAAGTACTTTAGAATATTTCGTTTTTAGGAAGGATATCCTCTACAATTAAATTAAACGCTGTAGTTGTCAAGAATTTGGCTCTGTCGGAAATTCAAATTTTATTAAATAACGTGCCAACTACTGCTTTATTAGACACTGGAGGCCAGTCCAACATTTTGTCGCAAATACGGAGCATGCATCGTACAAGTCTTTGCCTTCCATATGCTTTTCAATCACAAACAACCCTCCTACGTGACTACAGTTTTTGAACCATCTGTATGTATCGGAATATAACTGCTGTATTCATACCTATGCTCAAAAAGGTGTCTATATACCCTCTTGTTAATGGTTCATTGTCAGTATGGCAGAAAACATCCAGAAGCCGAATTTCTGAATTATCAAAGGCGGGATATCAAGAATCTTTACCACTTTCTTCATTCACATTATACATGGAGCATTTTACTTGAGCTCCTGCAAAAAACGGAAGTAAGCAAAGAGACCGTGCTGCAAATAATACGCTATAACAGCTATCAAATGTATAGACTAGGATGGTCAAGTTGAGACATTATACCAAAACAGTTATAAGATTCTATCTAAATTGGTTGTCCTCTGCAGCTAGAACACTTGAGAATTGTGAAGCGCCTAATCGCTTACTTCTACTTTAATAACAAGTTCAAAGAAGGCTTAAATTACCGTTTTAACAGACTCAATATTTATAGTTGGCTAAACCTGGGCTTATAAGAAGCTTCCACTTGGGCTCTAACTTAAGATAGAATATAAGAAACTAATCTAATGCTTACTAAATAAAAACTAGCCGAAGCTGCAGAGAAATACCAAACAGAACTGGCCCTTATTTAAAGCTCACCAGCGATTACTAGCAGGCACGTAACAATACGGCAGAACGTAGTACGATATGGCTTAAAGCAAAAACGTGGACGGCAGCCAGAACACGTTCTAATAAGAACTTCTAAGCTCTTCTACTGAAGTGACGGAAACTTCAACTTAAATACTAGTTCTACATCCTTTATACAAAAACTACGATCCTGAAAACTCATTCTGACTGGAAATTGTAGGTGGGAAAGGGAGAAATTAAGGGAAAGCTTATTCAAAAATAAAAATAACTATTAGAAATTTAAAATAAATCCCTACATAGTAATGAAGCAGCAGCTACTCTCATCTCAACTAAGTAACGGGTTTAAGCAGTAAACATATAGATTATATACAGATGTTTTGAAGGCTCCAGAACAATTCCGCAGATGCCGAGGATGAACAGAATCTAGGTTCAACAAAATAAAAAATTCGTGTTGATCCAAACGACTGAGCCATATACCAGCCTAGAGCGGATGTGTGTCTTACAAATGCGGAGCAGCGAGCCAAGCTCTGCAGCCCAAGAGGTATTCGCCAAACGTTTCAAAAGATTAGGCATTCTGGAAAACTTAAACTT
This sequence comes from Stegodyphus dumicola, assembly GCF_044657685.1. Lineage (NCBI taxonomy): Eukaryota > Metazoa > Arthropoda > Arachnida > Araneae > Eresidae > Stegodyphus > Stegodyphus dumicola. The sequence goes on from NC_140781.1 coordinate 23,149,278, forward strand.
CAAGTACAAGACGTGTGGATGGAAAGTCAGCTTTCGGTCTCCCAAAACCTTCACTTCGAATGCAATTGGAATTAATGACCCTTTAAGTTGAAGCTCAGGAGGAAGATTTCTCTTTCTGCAAAAGTGCAAGCTAATATTGTTCTGTTTCGCAAATACCAATCCACATTTCTTTGACTATGTTTAGCTCTTGTTAAGAACAGTCTGTAGCTGTCTGTTCACATCTGCACCTTGGCAACTTATATGGAGGTTATCAACACATAATCATACCGAAACAGTTGCAGAAAATTCCTTTAGAATAAAATTTATTTTTGAACTAAACAATGTAACACCGAGAGCATAGCCTTGAATTGTACCCTTCTTTTCTTGTGCGAAGACATCTGACAAAACAGGCCCCAAACTTTCTTGAAAATTCTTTGTCCTCAAAAATATTCTGTAGGAAAAGTTGCAGGTTGACGCTTAAGTTTCTTGCTTGAAGATCATGCAAAATGCCATGTCGCTATGCCTTATGGTAAGCCTTTACTATATAAAAAAGACAGAAAGGAGATGGTTTTTATTCTCACAAAGGCTTTACAAATGGAGATTTCAAAAAAAAAAAAAAAAAAAAAAAAAAATAGCGTACTATCATTTGTCGTTCTACCTTTATGGAAACCACTCTGATATGGGGAGACTGCCTTGTTCGTCTCCAAATAATTGACTATGTGTCGATTACTTGGTTCAAGCTTGGTTGGTCAATTATTTGAAGCGATTACAAAAAGGTTGCAAGCGCAATGGACTGATAATCCGAAAGATTCTTCAGATCTTTGCCTACCTTAGCTATGAGAATGACAACAATGTTTTGCCCACACTGGGGATTATATGCTTCTTCCATATTTGATTGTAAAGCGCAAGAAGAAAAGTCGGTGTCTTTTAAAGAAGAGATGCTTCAGCATTCGCTTGGAAAGATTGTGCCTGTAACTAAGTGTAACTTGTCCCAGGTACTTGAATAGAAGTGTAAACGACTTACCGCTATGTCTGAGATGAAACAGAACTTAAAAAGGTGTAAAAGATCCTTTTATTAAGAACTTAATAATTTAAAATAAAGCACTTCTTGTGCTTACAAAAGCAGCCACCATTTACGGTGTAACTCAAGAGAAGTAAATTCAAATTAAAACAAAATTAAGTCGTAAGTTATATGCAGAAGGCTACGCAGAACTGATTAACGTGCAAGTTAGCACAAGCCTGTACCGGTGTGACTAACCCTATTGGAAATAATAATTCATTGCCGAAGACAGACTGCTAGCTAAGAATTAGAACTAGTAATGTGGCCTTTAGCAGGTGGATTAAACAATCCAATAAATCTGATTAAACAATCCAAAACTTCCCTTTAAATACTGGCTCTTTCTGCCTCATTTGAATATGCCCGAACTAAAAATTAGCATTCTGGCATAAAAACTTAAAAAGAGAATGACAGTAAGCTATTTAACATAAAATATCTGGTTAGATAACAATAAATAAATCCTTACACTGTAACAGATATTAAGTGGAGGTTTACCAGCTACAGCTTTCTCAGAGGATAGCTTGTCAGAAAAAAAAAAAAAAAAAAAAAAAAAAAAAAAAAAAAAAGCAGCAAAAGTCTCACGAGCCGTATTCTGAATTCCTTCTTTTGTGCTAATCACTTGGCCATATCAACAAGACACCCATCTCATCAAGATGATCTCTTGAAAGGCTAGGGTGCGTATGGATTGCTACACACATACTCACATAAGGTGAGACCCTGAGGGTCAACAACAGAAATAATATAAAAAATTCCTGAAGAAATTTGAAAAGGAAATGATATTTAAGGATATCTGAAAAATTCAAAACACGTTTGAAAATATTAGAATTTAGTGAGCTTATAGAAAACAATTAAATATTTTAGTTATGATCGTGAAAAATCTATTTAAAAATTTAACCGCAGCTTTTACTGTACAGTCAAAAATCTTTCATGCTAACAGAAAGATTTGCGTTACTTCTTTTATTTTAGTACTAAATTTTATATCACTCTCCGATGAATAAACTGTAAAAGTTTTAGCAACAAAACTGAGCTATAAGAGGAGAAAAAAAAACTGCATTTAACTTTTCTTGTTTGTTTCTGTAAATTATTTAAAAGTAAAAAGGGAAATAAAATCACAACAGAAAAAAAAAAGGGTACAGAAGCAAAATATTCAAAATATGAGGAAAAACTGTTCTGTCCCTCGGTATTTCAAGTGAAAACGGAAAACTTTCGCACTTTAATTTTCGGAAATTAAAAAAATTATTGCATTTTATTTAATCATGTAAAAATTAAAATTTCAAATAGCAAAGTATTCGAAAGGAATTATTCAGAAATATTCCTTAAACCTAACTGTAATTTCCAAGATTAAATGACTGAGACTTTTGACACAACATATCATTGCGATACTGAGTAGATATTTGTAAAGGCAAATATTTCACTTATTTTTCCATCAAAACTTTCCAGAAGTAGGTCAAGGAAAGTTTACATACCAATGCACAGATGTCTGATCGAAGTACTTTAGAATATTTCGTTTTTAGGAAGGATATCCTCTACAATTAAATTAAACGCTGTAGTTGTCAAGAATTTGGCTCTGTCGGAAATTCAAATTTTATTAAATAACGTGCCAACTACTGCTTTATTAGACACTGGAGGCCAGTCCAACATTTTGTCGCAAATACGGAGCATGCATCGTACAAGTTTTTGCCTTCCATATGCTTTTCAATCACAAACAACCCTCCTACGTGACTACAGTTTTTGAACCATCTGTATGTATCGGAATATAACTGCTGTATTCATACCTATGCTCAAAAAGGTGTCTATATACCCTCTTGTTAATGGTTCATTGTCAGTATGGCAGAAAACATCCAGAAGCCGAATTTCTGAATTATCAAAGGCGGGATATCAAGAATCTTTACCACTTTCTTCATTCACATTATACATGGAGCATTTTACTTGAGCTCCTGCAAAAAACGGAAGTAAGCAAAGAGACCGTGCTGCAAATAATACGCTATAACAGCTATCAAATGTATAGACTAGGATGGTCAAGTTGAGACATTATACCAAAACAGTTATAAGATTCTATCTAAATTGGTTGTCCTCTGCAGCTAGAACACTTGAGAATTGTGAAGCGCCTAATCGCTTACTTCTACTTTAATAACAAGTTCAAAGAAGGCTTAAATTACCGTTTTAACAGACTCAATATTTATAGTTGGCTAAACCTGGGCTTATAAGAAGCTTCCACTTGGGCTCTAACTTAAGATAGAATATAAGAAACTAATCTAATGCTTACTAAATAAAAACTAGCCGAAGCTGCAGAGAAATACCAAACAGAACTGGCCCTTATTTAAAGCTCACCAGCGAATACTAGCAGGCACGTAACAATACGGCAGAACGTAGTACGATATGGCTTAAAGCAAAAACGTGGACGGCAGCCAGAACACGTTCTAATAAGAACTTCTAAGCTCTTCTACTGAAGTGACGGAAACTTCAACTTAAATACTAGTTCTACATCCTTTATACAAAAACTACGATCCTGAAAACTCATTCTGACTGGAAATTGTAGGTGGGAAAGGGAGAAATTAAGGGAAAGCTTATTCAAAAATAAAAATAACTATTAGAAATTTAAAATAAATCCCTACATAGTAATGAAGCAGCAGCTACTCTCATCTCAACTAAGTAACGGGTTTAAGCAGTAAACATATAGATTATATACAGATGTTTTGAAGGCTCCAGAACAATTCCGCAGATGCCGAGGATGAACAGAATCTAGGTTCAACAAAATAAAAAATTCGTGTTGATCCAAACGACTGAGCCATATACCAGCCTAGAGCGGATGTGTGTCTTACAAATGCGGAGCAGCGAGCCAAGCTCTGCAGCCCAAGAGGTATTCGCCAAACGTTTCAAAAGATTACGCATTCTGGAAAACTTAAACTTCAAGTACAAGACGTGTGGATGGAAAGTCAGCTTTCGGTCTCCCAAAACCTTCACTTCGAATGCAATTGGAATTAATGACCCTTTAAGTTGAAGCTCAGGAGGAAGATTTCTCTTTCTGCAAAAGTGCAAGCTAATATTGTTCTGTTTCGCAAATACCAATCCACATTTCTTTGACTATGTTTAGCTCTTGTTAAGAACAGTCTGTAGCTGTCTGTTCACATCTGCACCTTGGCAACTTATATGGAGGTTATCAACACATAATCATACCGAAACAGTTGCAGAAAATTCCTTTAGAATAAAATTTATTTTTGAACTAAACAATGTAACACCGAGAGCATAGCCTTGAATTGTGCCCTTCTTTTCTTGTGCGAAGACATCTGACAAAACAGGCCCCAAACTTTCTTGAAAATTCTTTGTCCTCAAAAATATTCTGTAGGAAAAGTTGCAGGTTGACGCTTAAGTTTCTTGCTTGAAGATCATGCAAAATGCCATGTCGCTATGCCTTATGGTAAGCCTTTACTATATAAAAAAGACAGAAAGGAGATGGTTTTTATTCTCACAAAGGCTTTACAAATGGAGATTTCCAAAAAAAAAAAAAAAAAAAAAAAAAAAATAGCGTACTATCATTTGTCGTTCTACCTTTATGGAAACCACTCTGATATGGGGAGACTGCCTTGTTCGTCTCCAAATAATTGACTATGTGTCGATTACTTGGTTCAAGCTTGGTTGGTCAATTATTTGAAGCGATTACAAAAAGGTTGCAAGCGCAATGGACTGATAATCCGAAAGATTCTTCAGATCTTTGCCTACCTTAGCTATGAGAATGACAACAATGTTTTGCCCACACTGGGGATTATATGCTTCTTCCATATTTGATTGTAAAGCGCAAGAAGAAAAGTCGGTGTCTTTTAAAGAAGAGATGCTTCAGCATTCGCTTGGAAAGATTGTGCCTGTAACTAAGTGTAACTTGTCCCAGGTACTTGAATAGAAGTGTAAACGACTTACCGCTATGTCTGAGATGAAACAGAACTTAAAAAGGTGTAAAAGATCCTTTTATTAAGAACTTAATAATTTAAAATAAAGCACTTCTTGTGCTTACAAAAGCAGCCACCATTTACGGTGTAACTCAAGAGAAGTAAATTCAAATTAAAACAAAGTTAAGTCGTAAGTTATATGCAGAAGGCTACGCAGAACTGATTAACGTGCAAGTTAGCACAAGCCTGTACCGGTGTGACTAACCCTATTGGAAATAATAATTCATTGCCGAAGACAGACTGCTAGCTAAGAATTAGAACTAGTAATGTGGCCTTTAGCAGGTGGATTAAACAATCCAATAAATCTGATTAAACAATCCAAAACTTCCCTTTAAATACTGGCTCTTTCTGCCTCATTTGAATATGCCCGAACTAAAAATTAGCATTCTGGCATAAAAACTTAAAAAGAGAATGACAGTAAGCTATTTAACATAAAATATCTGGTTAGATAACAATAAATAAATCCTTACACTGTAACAGATATTAAGTGGAGGTTTACCAGCTACAGCTTTCTCAGAGGATAGCTTGTCAGAAAAAAAAAAAAAAAGCAGCAAAAGTCTCACCAGCCGTATTCTGAATTCCTTCTTTTGTGCTAATCACTTGGCCATATCAACAAGACACCCATCTCATCAAGATGATCTCTTGAAAGGCTAGGGTGCGTATGGATTGCTACACACATACTCACATAAGGTGAGACCCTGAGGGTCAACAACAGAAATAATATAAAAAATTCCTGAAGAAATTTGAAAAGGAAATGATATTTAAGGATATCTGAAAAATTCAAAACACGTTTGAAAATATTAGAATTTAGTGAGCTTATAGAAAACAATTAAATATTTTAGTTATGATCGTGAAAAATCTATTTAAAAATTTAACCGCAGCTTTTACTGTACAGTCAAAAATCTTTCATGCTAACAGAAAGATTTGCGTTACTTCTTTTATTTTAGTACTAAATTTTATATCACTCTCCGATGAATAAACTGTAAAAGTTTTAGCAACAAAACTGAGCTATAAGAGGAGAAAAAAAAACTGCATTTAACTTTTCTTGTTTGTTTCTGTAAATTATTTAAAAGTAAAAAGGGAAATAAAATCACAACAGAAAAAAAAAAGGGTACAGAAGCAAAATATTCAAAATATGAGGAAAAACTGTTCTGTCCCTCGGTATTTCAAGTGAAAACAGAAAACTTTCGCACTTTAATTTTCGGAAATTAAAAAAATTATTGCATTTTATTTAATCATGTAAAAATTAAAATTTCAAATAGCAAAGTATTCGAAAGGAATTATTCAGAAATATTCCTTAAACCTAACTGTAATTTCCAAGATTAAATGACTGAGACTTTTGACACAACATATCATTGCGATACTGAGTAGATATTTGTAAAGGCAAATATTTCACTTATTTTTCCATCAAAACTTTCCAGAAGTAGGTCAAGGAAAGTTTACATACCAATGCACAGATGTCTGATCGAAGTACTTTAGAATATTTCGTTTTTAGGAAGGATATCCTCTACAATTAAATTAAACGCTGTAGTTGTCAAGAATTTGGCTCTGTCGGAAATTCAAATTTTATTAAATAACGTGCCAACTACTGCTTTATTAGACACTGGAGGCCAGTCCAACATTTTGTCGCAAATACGGAGCATGCATCGTACAAGTTTTTGCCTTCCATATGCTTTTCAATCACAAACAACCCTCCTACGTGACTACAGTTTTTGAACCATCTGTATGTATCGGAATATAACTGCTGTATTCATACCTATGCTCAAAAAGGTGTCTATATACCCTCTTGTTAATGGTTCATTGTCAGTATGGCAGAAAACATCCAGAAGCCGAATTTCTGAATTATCAAAGGCGGGATATCAAGAATCTTTACCACTTTCTTCATTCACATTATACATGGAGCATTTTACTTGAGCTCCTGCAAAAAACGGAAGTAAGCAAAGAGACCGTGCTGCAAATAATACGCTATAACAGCTATCAAATGTATAGACTAGGATGGTCAAGTTGAGACATTATACCAAAACAGTTATAAGATTCTATCTAAATTGGTTGTCCTCTGCAGCTAGAACACTTGAGAATTGTGAAGCGCCTAATCGCTTACTTCTACTTTAATAACAAGTTCAAAGAAGGCTTAAATTACCGTTTTAACAGACTCAATATTTATAGTTGGCTAAACCTGGGCTTATAAGAAGCTTCCACTTGGGCTCTAACTTAAGATAGAATATAAGAAACTAATCTAATGCTTACTAAATAAAAACTAGCCGAAGCTGCAGAGAAATACCAAACAGAACTGGCCCTTATTTAAAGCTCACCAGCGAATACTAGCAGGCACGTAACAATACGGCAGAACGTAGTACGATATGGCTTAAAGCAAAAACGTGGACGGCAGCCAGAACACGTTCTAATAAGAACTTCTAAGCTCTTCTACTGAAGTGACGGAAACTTCAACTTAAATACTAGTTCTACATCCTTTATACAAAAACTACGATCCTGAAAACTCATTCTGACTGGAAATTGTAGGTGGGAAAGGGAGAAATTAAGGGAAAGCTTATTCAAAAATAAAAATAACTATTAGAAATTTAAAATAAATCCCTACATAGTAATGAAGCAGCAGCTACTCTCATCTCAACTAAGTAACGGGTTTAAGCAGTAAACATATAGATTATATACAGATGTTTTGAAGGCTCCAGAACAATTCCGCAGATGCCGAGGATGAACAGAATCTAGGTTCAACAAAATAAAAAATTCGTGTTGATCCAAACGACTGAGCCATATACCAGCCTAGAGCGGATGTGTGTCTTACAAATGCGGAGCAGCGAGCCAAGCTCTGCAGCCCAAGAGGTATTCGCCAAACGTTTCAAAAGATTACGCATTCTGGAAAACTTAAACTTCAAGTACAAGACGTGTGGATGGAAAGTCAGCTTTCGGTCTCCCAAAACCTTCACTTCGAATGCAATTGGAATTAATGACCCTTTAAGTTGAAGCTCAGGAGGAAGATTTCTCTTTCTGCAAAAGTGCAAGCTAATATTGTTCTGTTTCGCAAATACCAATCCACATTTCTTTGACTATGTTTAGCTCTTGTTAAGAACAGTCTGTAGCTGTCTGTTCACATCTGCACCTTGGCAACTTATATGGAGGTTATCAACACATAATCATACCGAAACAGTTGCAGAAAATTCCTTTAGAATAAAATTTATTTTTGAACTAAACAATGTAACACCGAGAGCATAGCCTTGAATTGTGCCCTTCTTTTCTTGTGCGAAGACATCTGACAAAACAGGCCCCAAACTTTCTTGAAAATTCTTTGTCCTCAAAAATATTCTGTAGGAAAAGTTGCAGGTTGACGCTTAAGTTTCTTGCTTGAAGATCATGCAAAATGCCATGTCGCTATGCCTTATGGTAAGCCTTTACTATATAAAAAAGACAGAAAGGAGATGGTTTTTATTCTCACAAAGGCTTTACAAATGGAGATTTCCAAAAAAAAAAAAAAAAAAAAAAAAAATAGCGTACTATCATTTGTCGTTCTACCTTTATGGAAACCACTCTGATATGGGGAGACTGCCTTGTTCGTCTCCAAATAATTGACTATGTGTCGATTACTTGGTTCAAGCTTGGTTGGTCAATTATTTGAAGCGATTACAAAAAGGTTGCAAGCGCAATGGACTGATAATCCGAAAGATTCTTCAGATCTTTGCCTACCTTAGCTATGAGAATGACAACAATGTTTTGCCCACACTGGGGATTATATGCTTCTTCCATATTTGATTGTAAAGCGCAAGAAGAAAAGTCGGTGTCTTTTAAAGAAGAGATGCTTCAGCATTCGCTTGGAAAGATTGTGCCTGTAACTAAGTGTAACTTGTCCCAGGTACTTGAATAGAAGTGTAAACGACTTACCGCTATGTCTGAGATGAAACAGAACTTAAAAAGGTGTAAAAGATCCTTTTATTAAGAACTTAATAATTTAAAATAAAGCACTTCTTGTGCTTACAAAAGCAGCCACCATTTACGGTGTAACTCAAGAGAAGTAAATTCAAATTAAAACAAAGTTAAGTCGTAAGTTATATGCAGAAGGCTACGCAGAACTGATTAACGTGCAAGTTAGCACAAGCCTGTACCGGTGTGACTAACCCTATTGGAAATAATAATTCATTGCCGAAGACAGACTGCTAGCTAAGAATTAGAACTAGTAATGTGGCCTTTAGCAGGTGGATTAAACAATCCAATAAATCTGATTAAACAATCCAAAACTTCCCTTTAAATACTGGCTCTTTCTGCCTCATTTGAATATGCCCGAACTAAAAATTAGCATTCTGGCATAAAAACTTAAAAAGAGAATGACAGTAAGCTATTTAACATAAAATATCTGGTTAGATAACAATAAATAAATCCTTACACTGTAACAGATATTAAGTGGAGGTTTACCAGCTACAGCTTTCTCAGAGGATAGCTTGTCAGAAAAAAAAAAAAAAAGCAGCAAAAGTCTCACCAGCCGTATTCTGAATTCCTTCTTTTGTGCTAATCACTTGGCCATATCAACAAGACACCCATCTCATCAAGATGATCTCTTGAAAGGCTAGGGTGCGTATGGATTGCTACACACATACTCACATAAGGTGAGACCCTGAGGGTCAACAACAGAAATAATATAAAAAATTCCTGAAGAAATTTGAAAAGGAAATGATATTTAAGGATATCTGAAAAATTCAAAACACGTTTGAAAATATTAGAATTTAGTGAGCTTATAGAAAACAATTAAATATTTTAGTTATGATCGTGAAAAATCTATTTAAAAATTTAACCGCAGCTTTTACTGTACAGTCAAAAATCTTTCATGCTAACAGAAAGATTTGCGTTACTTCTTTTATTTTAGTACTAAATTTTATATCACTCTCCGATGAATAAACTGTAAAAGTTTTAGCAACAAAACTGAGCTATAAGAGGAGAAAAAAAAACTGCATTTAACTTTTCTTGTTTGTTTCTGTAAATTATTTAAAAGTAAAAAGGGAAATAAAATCACAACAGAAAAAAAAAAGGGTACAGAAGCAAAATATTCAAAATATGAGGAAAAACTGTTCTGTCCCTCGGTATTTCAAGTGAAAACAGAAAACTTTCGCACTTTAATTTTCGGAAATTAAAAAAATTATTGCATTTTATTTAATCATGTAAAAATTAAAATTTCAAATAGCAAAGTATTCGAAAGGAATTATTCAGAAATATTCCTTAAACCTAACTGTAATTTCCAAGATTAAATGACTGAGACTTTTGACACAACATATCATTGCGATACTGAGTAGATATTTGTAAAGGCAAATATTTCACTTATTTTTCCATCAAAACTTTCCAGAAGTAGGTCAAGGAAAGTTTACATACCAATGCACAGATGTCTGATCGAAGTACTTTAGAATATTTCGTTTTTAGGAAGGATATCCTCTACAATTAAATTAAACGCTGTAGTTGTCAAGAATTTGGCTCTGTCGGAAATTCAAATTTTATTAAATAACGTGCCAACTACTGCTTTATTAGACACTGGAGGCCAGTCCAACATTTTGTCGCAAATACGGAGCATGCATCGTACAAGTTTTTGCCTTCCATATGCTTTTCAATCACAAACAACCCTCCTACGTGACTACAGTTTTTGAACCATCTGTATGTATCGGAATATAACTGCTGTATTCATACCTATGCTCAAAAAGGTGTCTATATACCCTCTTGTTAATGGTTCATTGTCAGTATGGCAGAAAACATCCAGAAGCCGAATTTCTGAATTATCAAAGGCGGGATATCAAGAATCTTTACCACTTTCTTCATTCACATTATACATGGAGCATTTTACTTGAGCTCCTGCAAAAAACGGAAGTAAGCAAAGAGACCGTGCTGCAAATAATACGCTATAACAGCTATCAAATGTATAGACTAGGATGGTCAAGTTGAGACATTATACCAAAACAGTTATAAGATTCTATCTAAATTGGTTGTCCTCTGCAGCTAGAACACTTGAGAATTGTGAAGCGCCTAATCGCTTACTTCTACTTTAATAACAAGTTCAAAGAAGGCTTAAATTACCGTTTTAACAGACTCAATATTTATAGTTGGCTAAACCTGGGCTTATAAGAAGCTTCCACTTGGGCTCTAACTTAAGATAGAATATAAGAAACTAATCTAATGCTTACTAAATAAAAACTAGCCGAAGCTGCAGAGAAATACCAAACAGAACTGGCCCTTATTTAAAGCTCACCAGCGAATACTAGCAGGCACGTAACAATACGGCAGAACGTAGTACGATATGGCTTAAAGCAAAAACGTGGACGGCAGCCAGAACACGTTCTAATAAGAACTTCTAAGCTCTTCTACTGAAGTGACGGAAACTTCAACTTAAATACTAGTTCTACATCCTTTATACAAAAACTACGATCCTGAAAACTCATTCTGACTGGAAATTGTAGGTGGGAAAGGGAGAAATTAAGGGAAAGCTTATTCAAAAATAAAAATAACTATTAGAAATTTAAAATAAATCCCTACATAGTAATGAAGCAGCAGCTACTCTCATCTCAACTAAGTAACGGGTTTAAGCAGTAAACATATAGATTATATACAGATGTTTTGAAGGCTCCAGAACAATTCCGCAGATGCCGAGGATGAACAGAATCTAGGTTCAACAAAATAAAAAATTCGTGTTGATCCAAACGACTGAGCCATATACCAGCCTAGAGCGGATGTGTGTCTTACAAATGCGGAGCAGCGAGCCAAGCTCTGCAGCCCAAGAGGTATTCGCCAAACGTTTCAAAAGATTACGCATTCTGGAAAACTTAAACTTCAAGTACAAGACGTGTGGATGGAAAGTCAGCTTTCGGTCTCCCAAAACCTTCACTTCGAATGCAATTGGAATTAATGACCCTTTAAGTTGAAGCTCAGGAGGAAGATTTCTCTTTCTGCAAAAGTGCAAGCTAATATTGTTCTGTTTCGCAAATACCAATCCACATTTCTTTGACTATGTTTAGCTCTTGTTAAGAACAGTCTGTAGCTGTCTGTTCACATCTGCACCTTGGCAACTTATATGGAGGTTATCAACACATAATCATACCGAAACAGTTGCAGAAAATTCCTTTAGAATAAAATTTATTTTTGAACTAAACAATGTAACACCGAGAGCATAGCCTTGAATTGTGCCCTTCTTTTCTTGTGCGAAGACATCTGACAAAACAGGCCCCAAACTTTCTTGAAAATTCTTTGTCCTCAAAAATATTCTGTAGGAAAAGTTGCAGGTTGACGCTTAAGTTTCTTGCTTGAAGATCATGCAAAATGCCATGTCGCTATGCCTTATGGTAAGCCTTTACTATATAAAAAAGACAGAAAGGAGATGGTTTTTATTCTCACAAAGGCTTTACAAATGGAGATTTCCAAAAAAAAAAAAAAAAAAAAAAAAAAATAGCGTACTATCATTTGTCGTTCTACCTTTATGGAAACCACTCTGATATGGGGAGACTGCCTTGTTCGTCTCCAAATAATTGACTATGTGTCGATTACTTGGTTCAAGCTTGGTTGGTCAATTATTTGAAGCGATTACAAAAAGGTTGCAAGCGCAATGGACTGATAATCCGAAAGATTCTTCAGATCTTTGCCTACCTTAGCTATGAGAATGACAACAATGTTTTGCCCACACTGGGGATTATATGCTTCTTCCATATTTGATTGTAAAGCGCAAGAAGAAAAGTCGGTGTCTTTTAAAGAAGAGATGCTTCAGCATTCGCTTGGAAAGATTGTGCCTGTAACTAAGTGTAACTTGTCCCAGGTACTTGAATAGAAGTGTAAACGACTTACCGCTATGTCTGAGATGAAACAGAACTTAAAAAGGTGTAAAAGATCCTTTTATTAAGAACTTAATAATTTAAAATAAAGCACTTCTTGTGCTTACAAAAGCAGCCACCATTTACGGTGTAACTCAAGAGAAGTAAATTCAAATTAAAACAAAGTTAAGTCGTAAGTTATATGCAGAAGGCTACGCAGAACTGATTAACGTGCAAGTTAGCACAAGCCTGTACCGGTGTGACTAACCCTATTGGAAATAATAATTCATTGCCGAAGACAGACTGCTAGCTAAGAATTAGAACTAGTAATGTGGCCTTTAGCAGGTGGATTAAACAATCCAATAAATCTGATTAAACAATCCAAAACTTCCCTTTAAATACTGGCTCTTTCTGCCTCATTTGAATATGCCCGAACTAAAAATTAGCATTCTGGCATAAAAACTTAAAAAGAGAATGACAGTAAGCTATTTAACATAAAATATCTGGTTAGATAACAATAAATAAATCCTTACACTGTAACAGATATTAAGTGGAGGTTTACCAGCTACAGCTTTCTCAGAGGATAGCTTGTCAGAAAAAAAAAAAAAAAAGCAGCAAAAGTCTCACCAGCCGTATTCTGAATTCCTTCTTTTGTGCTAATCACTTGGCCATATCAACAAGACACCCATCTCATCAAGATGATCTCTTGAAAGGCTAGGGTGCGTATGGATTGCTACACACATACTCACATAAGGTGAGACCCTGAGGGTCAACAACAGAAATAATATAAAAAATTCCTGAAGAAATTTGAAAAGGAAATGATATTTAAGGATATCTGAAAAATTCAAAACACGTTTGAAAATATTAGAATTTAGTGAGCTTATAGAAAACAATTAAATATTTTAGTTATGATCGTGAAAAATCTATTTAAAAATTTAACCGCAGCTTTTACTGTACAGTCAAAAATCTTTCATGCTAACAGAAAGATTTGCGTTACTTCTTTTATTTTAGTACTAAATTTTATATCACTCTCCGATGAATGAACTGTAAAAGATTTAGCAACAAAACTGAGCTATAAGAGGAGAAAAAAAAACTGCATTTAACTTTTCTTGTTTGTTTCTGTAAATTATTTAAAAGTAAAAAGGGAAATAAAATCACAACAGAAAAAAAAAAAGGGTACAGAAGCAAAATATTCAAAATATGAGGAAAAACTGTTCTGTCCCTCGGTATTTCAAGTGAAAACGGAAAACTTTCGCACTTTAATTTTCGGAAATTAAAAAAATTATTGCATTTTATTTAATCATGTAAAAATTAAAATTTAAAATAGCAAAGTATTCGAAAGGAATTATTCAGAAATTTTCCTTAAACCTACCTGTAATTTCCAAGATTAAATGACTGAGACTTTTGACACAACATATCATTGCGATACTGAGTAGATATTTGTAAAGGCAAATATTTCACTTATTTTTCCATCAAAACTTTCCAGAAGTAGGTCAAGGAAAGTTTACATACCAATGCACAGATGTCTGATCGAAGTACTTTAGAATATTTCGTTTTTAGGAAGGATATCCTCTACAATTAAATTAAACGCTGTAGTTGTCAAGAATTTGGCTCTGTCGGAAATTCAAATTTTATTAAATAACGTGCCAACTACTGCTTTATTAGACACTGGAGGCCAGTCCAACATTTTGTCGCAAATACGGAGCATGCATCGTACAAGTCTTTGCCTTCCATATGCTTTTCAATCACAAACAACCCTCCTACGTGACTACAGTTTTTGAACCATCTGTATGTATCGGAATATAACTGCTGTATTCATACCTATGCTCAAAAAGGTGTCTATATACCCTCTTGTTAATGGTTCATTGTCAGTATGGCAGAAAACATCCAGAAGCCGAATTTCTGAATTATCAAAGGCGGGATATCAAGAATCTTTACCACTTTCTTCATTCACATTATACATGGAGCATTTTACTTGAGCTCCTGCAAAAAACGGAAGTAAGCAAAGAGACCATGCTGCAAATAATACGCTATAACAGCTATCAAATGTATAGACTAGGATGGTCAAGTTGAGACATTATACCAAAACAGTTATAAGATTCTATCTAAATTGGTTGTCCTCTGCAGCTAGAACACTTGAGAATTGTGAAGCGCCTAATCGCTTACTTCTACTTTAATAACAAGTTCAAAGAAGGCTTAAATTACCGTTTTAACAGACTCAATATTTATAGTTGGCTAAACCTGGGCTTATAAGAAGCTTCCACTTGGGCTCTAACTTAAGATAGAATATAAGAAACTAATCTAATGCTTACTAAATAAAAACTAGCCGAAGCTGCAGAGAAATACCAAACAGAACTGGCCCTTATTTAAAGCTCACCAGCGAATACTAGCAGGCACGTAACAATACGGCAGAACGTAGTACGATATGGCTTAAAGCAAAAACGTGGACGGCAGCCAGAACACGTTCTAATAAGAACTTCTAAGCTCTTCTACTGAAGTGACGGAAACTTCAACTTAAATACTAGTTCTACATCCTTTATACAAAAACTACGATCCTGAAAACTCATTCTGACTGGAAATTGTAGGTGGGAAAGGGAGAAATTAAGGGAAAGCTTATTCAAAAATAAAAATAACTATTAGAAATTTAAAATAAATCCCTACATAGTAATGAAGCAGCAGCTACTCTCATCTCAACTAAGTAACGGGTTTAAGCAGTAAACATATAGATTATATACAGATGTTTTGAAGGCTCCAGAACAATTCCGCAGATGCCGAGGATGAACAGAATCTAGGTTCAACAAAATAAAAAATTCGTGTTGATCCAAACGACTGAGCCATATACCAGCCTAGAGCGGATGTGTGTCTTACAAATGCGGAGCAGCGAGCCAAGCTCTGCAGCCCAAGAGGTATTCGCCAAACGTTTCAAAAGATTACGCATTCTGGAAAACTTAAACTTCAAGTACAAGACGTGTGGATGGAAAGTCAGCTTTCGGTCTCCCAAAACCTTCACTTCGAATGCAATTGGAATTAATGACCCTTTAAGTTGAAGCTCAGGAGGAAGATTTCTCTTTCTGCAAAAGTGCAAGCTAATATTGTTCTGTTTCGCAAATACCAATCCACATTTCTTTGACTATGTTTAGCTCTTGTTAAGAACAGTCTGTAGCTGTCTGTTCACATCTGCACCTTGGCAACTTATATGGAGGTTATCAACACATAATCATACCGAAACAGTTGCAGAAAATTCCTTTAGAATAAAATTTATTTTTGAACTAAACAATGTAACACCGAGAGCATAGCCTTGAATTGTGCCCTTCTTTTCTTGTGCGAAGACATCTGACAAAACAGGCCCCAAACTTTCTTGAAAATTCTTTGTCCTCAAAAATATTCTGTAGGAAAAGTTGCAGGTTGACGCTTAAGTTTCTTGCTTGAAGATCATGCAAAATGCCATGTCGCTATGCCTTATGGTAAGCCTTTACTATATAAAAAAGACAGAAAGGAGATGGTTTTTATTCTCACAAAGGCTTTACAAATGGAGATTTCCAAAAAAAAAAAAAAAAAAAAAAAAAAAATAGCGTACTATCATTTGTCGTTCTACCTTTATGGAAACCACTCTGATATGGGGAGACTGCCTTGTTCGTCTCCAAATAATTGACTATGTGTCGATTACTTGGTTCAAGCTTGGTTGGTCAATTATTTGAAGCGATTACAAAAAGGTTGCAAGCGCAATGGACTGATAATCCGAAAGATTCTTCAGATCTTTGCCTACCTTAGCTATGAGAATGACAACAATGTTTTGCCCACACTGGGGATTATATGCTTCTTCCATATTTGATTGTAAAGCGCAAGAAGAAAAGTCGGTGTCTTTTAAAGAAGAGATGCTTCAGCATTCGCTTGGAAAGATTGTGCCTGTAACTAAGTGTAACTTGTCCCAGGTACTTGAATAGAAGTGTAAACGACTTACCGCTATGTCTGAGATGAAACAGAACTTAAAAAGGTGTAAAAGATCCTTTTATTAAGAACTTAATAATTTAAAATAAAGCACTTCTTGTGCTTACAAAAGCAGCCACCATTTACGGTGTAACTCAAGAGAAGTAAATTCAAATTAAAACAAAGTTAAGTCGTAAGTTATATGCAGAAGGCTACGCAGAACTGATTAACGTGCAAGTTAGCACAAGCCTGTACCGGTGTGACTAACCCTATTGGAAATAATAATTCATTGCCGAAGACAGACTGCTAGCTAAGAATTAGAACTAGTAATGTGGCCTTTAGCAGGTGGATTAAACAATCCAATAAATCTGATTAAACAATCCAAAACTTCCCTTTAAATACTGGCTCTTTCTGCCTCATTTGAATATGCCCGAACTAAAAATTAGCATTCTGGCATAAAAACTTAAAAAGAGAATGACAGTAAGCTATTTAACATAAAATATCTGGTTAGATAACAATAAATAAATCCTTACACTGTAACAGATATTAAGTGGAGGTTTACCAGCTACAGCTTTCTCAGAGGATAGCTTGTCAGAAAAAAAAAAAAAAAAAAAAAAAAAAAAAAAGCAGCAAAAGTCTCACGAGCCGTATTCTGAATTCCTTCTTTTGTGCTAATCACTTGGCCATATCAACAAGACACCCATCTCATCAAGATGATCTCTTGAAAGGCTAGGGTGCGTATGGATTGCTACACACATACTCACATAAGGTGAGACCCTGAGGGTCAACAACAGAAATAATATAAAAAATTCCTGAAGAAATTTGAAAAGGAAATGATATTTAAGGATATCTGAAAAATTCAAAACACGTTTGAAAATATTAGAATTTAGTGAGCTTATAGAAAACAATTAAATATTTTAGTTATGATCGTGAAAAATCTATTTAAAAATTTAACCGCAGCTTTTACTGTACAGTCAAAAATCTTTCATGCTAACAGAAAGATTTGCGTTACTTCTTTTATTTTAGTACTAAATTTTATATCACTCTCCGATGAATGAACTGTAAAAGATTTAGCAACAAAACTGAGCTATAAGAGGAGAAAAGAAAACTGCATTTAACTTTTCTTGTTTGTTTCTGTAAATTATTTAAAAGTAAAAAGGGAAATAAAATCACAACAGAAAAAAAAAAGGGTACAGAAGCAAAATATTCAAAATATGAGGAAAAACTGTTCTGTCCCTCGGTATTTCAAGTGAAAACGGAAAACTTTCGCACTTTAATTTTCGGAAATTAAAAAAATTATTGCATTTTATTTAATCATGTAAAAATTAAAATTTAAAATAGCAAAGTATTCGAAAGGAATTATTCAGAAATTTTCCTTAAACCTAACTGTAATTTCCAAGATTAAATGACTGAGACTTTTGACACAACATATCATTGCGATACTGAGTAGATATTTGTAAAGGCAAATATTTCACTTATTTTTCCATCAAAACTTTTCAGAAGTAGGTCAAGGAAAGTTTACATACCAATGCACAGATGTCTGATCGAAGTACTTTAGAATATTTCGTTTTTAGGAAGGATATCCTCTACAATTAAATTAAACGCTGTAGTTGTCAAGAATTTGGCTCTGTCGGAAATTCAAATTTTATTAAATAACGTGCCAACTACTGCTTTATTAGACACTGGAGGCCAGTCCAACATTTTGTCGCAAATACGGAGCATGCATCGTACAAGTTTTTGCCTTCCATATGCTTTTCAATCACAAACAACCCTCCTACGTGACTACAGTTTTTGAACCATCTGTATGTATCGGAATATAACTGCTGTATTCATACCTATGCTCAAAAAGGTGTCTATATACCCTCTTGTTAATGGTTCATTGTCAGTATGGCAGAAAACATCCAGAAGCCGAATTTCTGAATTATCAAAGGCGGGATATCAAGAATCTTTACCACTTTCTTCATTCACATTATACATGGAGCATTTTACTTGAGCTCCTGCAAAAAACGGAAGTAAGCAAAGAGACCATGCTGCAAATAATACGCTATAACAGCTATCAAATGTATAGACTAGGATGGTCAAGTTGAGACATTATACCAAAACAGTTATAAGATTCTATCTAAATTGGTTGTCCTCTGCAGCTAGAACACTTGAGAATTGTGAAGCGCCTAATCGCTTACTTCTACTTTAATAACAAGTTCAAAGAAGGCTTAAATTACCGTTTTAACAGACTCAATATTTATAGTTGGCTAAACCTGGGCTTATAAGAAGCTTCCACTTGGGCTCTAACTTAAGATAGAATATAAGAAACTAATCTAATGCTTACTAAATAAAAACTAGCCGAAGCTGCAGAGAAATACCAAACAGAACTGGCCCTTATTTAAAGCTCACCAGCGAATACTAGCAGGCACGTAACAATACGGCAGAACGTAGTACGATATGGCTTAAAGCAAAAACGTGGACGGAAGCCAGAACACGTTCTAATAAGAACTTCTAAGCTCTTCTACTGAAGTGACGGAAACTTCAACTTAAATACTAGTTCTACATCCTTTATACAAAAACTACGATCCTGAAAACTCATTCTGACTGGAAATTGTAGGTGGGAAAGGGAGAAATTAAGGGAAAGCTTATTCAAAAATAAAAATAACTATTAGAAATTTAAAATAAATCCCTACATAGTAATGAAGCAGCAGCTACTCTCATCTCAACTAAGTAACGGGTTTAAGCAGTAAACATATAGATTATATACAGATGTTTTGAAGGCTCCAGAACAATTCCGCAGATGCCGAGGATGAACAGAATTTAGGTTCAACAAAATAAAAAATTCGTGTTGATCCAAACGACTGAGCCATATACCAGCCTAGAGCGGATGTGTGTCTTACAAATGCGGAGCAGCGAGCCAAGCTCTGCAGCCCAAGAGGTATTCGCCAAACGTTTCAAAAGATTACGCATTCTGGAAAACTTAAACTTCAAGTACAAGACGTGTGGATGGAAAGTCAGCTTTCGGTCTCCCAAAACCTTCACTTCGAATGCAATTGGAATTAATGACCCTTTAAGTTGAAGCTCAGGAGGAAGATTTCTCTTTCTGCAAAAGTGCAAATTGTTCTGTTTCGCAAATACCAATCCACATTTCTTTGACTATGTTTAGCTCTTGTTAAGAACAGTCTGTAGCTGTCTGTTCACATCTGCACCTTGGCAACTTATATGGAGGTTATCAACACATAATCATACCGAAACAGTTGCAGAAAATTCCTTTAGAATAAAATTTATTTTTGAACTAAACAATGTAACACCGAGAGCATAGCCTTGAATTGTACCCTTCTTTTCTTGTGCGAAGACATCTGACAAAACAGGCCCCAAACTTTCTTGAAAATTCTTTGTCCTCAAAAATATTCTGTAGGAAAAGTTGCAGGTTGACGCTTAAGTTTCTTGCTTGAAGATCATGCAAAATGCCATGTCGCTATGCCTTATGGTAAGCCTTTACTATATAAAAAAGACAGAAAGGAGATGGTTTTTATTCTCACAAAGGCTTTACAAATGGAGATTTCAAAAAAAAAAAAAAAAAAAAAAAAAAAAAAAATAGCGTACTATCATTTGTCGTTCTACCTTTATGGAAACCACTCTGATATGGGGAGACTGCCTTGTTCGTCTCCAAATAATTGACTATGTGTCGATTACTTGGTTCAAGCTTGGTTGGTCAATTATTTGAAGCGATTACAAAAAGGTTGCAAGCGCAATGGACTGATAATCCGAAAGATTCTTCAGATCTTTGCCTACCTTAGCTATGAGAATGACAACAATGTTTTGCCCACACTGGGGATTATATGCTTCTTCCATATTTGATTGTAAAGCGCAAGAAGAAAAGTCGGTGTCTTTTAAAGAAGAGATGCTTCAGCATTCGCTTGGAAAGATTGTGCCTGTAACTAAGTGTAACTTGTCCCAGGTACTTGAATAGAAGTGTAAACGACTTACCGCTATGTCTGAGATGAAACAGAACTTAAAAAGGTGTAAAAGATCCTTTTATTAAGAACTTAATAATTTAAAATAAAGCACTTCTTGTGCTTACAAAAGCAGCCACCATTTACGGTGTAACTCAAGAGAAGTAAATTCAAATTAAAACAAAGTTAAGTCGTAAGTTATATGCAGAAGGCTACGCAGAACTGATTAACGTGCAAGTTAGCACAAGCCTGTACCGGTGTGACTAACCCTATTGGAAATAATAATTCATTGCCGAAGACAGACTGCTAGCTAAGAATTAGAACTAGTAATGTGGCCTTTAGCAGGTGGATTAAACAATCCAATAAATCTGATTAAACAATCCAAAACTTCCCTTTAAATACTGGCTCTTTCTGCCTCATTTGAATATGCCCGAACTAAAAATTAGCATTCTGGCATAAAAACTTAAAAAGAGAATGACAGTAAGCTATTTAACATAAAATATCTGGTTAGATAACAATAAATAAATCCTTACACTGTAACAGATATTAAGTGGAGGTTTACCAGCTTCAGCTTTCTCAGAGGATAGCTTGTCAGAAAAAAAAAAAAAAAAAAAAAAAAAAAAAAAAAAAAAAAAAAAAAGCAGCAAAAGTCTCACCAGCCGTATTCTGAATTCCTTCTTTTGTGCTAATCACTTGGCCATATCAACAAGACACCCATCTCATCAAGATGATCTCTTGAAAGGCTAGGGTGCGTATGGATTGCTACACACATACTCACATAAGGTGAGACCCTGAGGGTCAACAACAGAAATAATATAAAAAATTCCTGAAGAAATTTGAAAAGGAAATGATATTTAAGGATATCTGAAAAATTCAAAACACGTTTGAAAATATTAGAATTTAGTGAGCTTATAGAAAACAATTAAATATTTTAGTTATGATCGTGAAAAATCTATTTAAAAATTTAACCGCAGCTTTTACTGTACAGTCAAAAATCTTTCATGCTAACAGAAAGATTTGCGTTACTTCTTTTATTTTAGTACTAAATTTTATATCACTCTCCGATGAATGAACTGTAAAAGATTTAGCAACAAAACTGAGCTATAAGAGGAGAAAAAAAAAACTGCATTTAACTTTTCTTGTTTGTTTCTGTAAATTATTTAAAAGTAAAAAGGGAAATAAAATCACAACAGAAAAAAAAAGGGTACAGAAGCAAAATATTCAAAATATGAGGAAAAACTGTTCTGTCCCTCGGTATTTCAAGTGAAAACGGAAAACTTTCGCACTTTAATTTTCGGAAATTAAAAAAATTATTGCATTTTATTTAATCATGTAAAAATTAAAATTTAAAATAGCAAAGTATTCGAAAGGAATTATTCAGAAATTTTCCTTAAACCTAACTGTAATTTCCAAGATTAAATGACTGAGACTTTTGACACAACATATCATTGCGATACTGAGTAGATATTTGTAAAGGCAAATATTTCACTTATTTTTCCATCAAAACTTTCCAGAAGTAGGTCAAGGAAAGTTTACATACCAATGCACAGATGTCTGATCGAAGTACTTTAGAATATTTCGTTTTTAGGAAGGATATCCTCTACAATTAAATTAAACGCTGTAGTTGTCAAGAATTTGGCTCTGTCGGAAATTCAAATTTTATTAAATAACGTGCCAACTACTGCTTTATTAGACACTGGAGGCCAGTCCAACATTTTGTCGCAAATACGGAGCATGCATCGTACAAGTTTTTGCCTTCCATATGCTTTTCAATCACAAACAACCTTCCTACGTGACTACAGTTTTTGAACCATCTGTATGTATCGGAATATAACTGCTGTATTCATACCTATGCCCAAAAAGGTGTCTATATACCCTCTTGTTAATGGTTCATTGTCAGTATGGCAGAAAACATCCAGAAGCCGAATTTCTGAATTATCAAAGGCGGGATATCAAGAATCTTTACCACTTTCTTCATTCACATTATACATGGAGCATTTTACTTGAGCTCCTGCAAAAAACGGAAGTAAGCAAAGAGACCGTGCTGCAAATAATACGCTATAACAGCTATCAAATGTATAGACTAGGATGGTCAAGTTGAGACATTATACCAAAACAGCTATAAGATTCTATCTAAATTGGTTGTCCTCTGCAGCTAGAACACTTGAGAATTGTGAAGCGCCTAATCGCTTACTTCTACTTTAATAACAAGTTCAAAGAAGGCTTAAATTACCGTTTTAACAGACTCAATATTTATAGTTGGCTAAACCTGGGCTTATAAGAAGCTTCCACTTGGGCTCTAACTTAAGATAGAATATAAGAAACTAATCTAATGCTTACTAAATAAAAACTAGCCGAAGCTGCAGAGAAATACCAAACAGAACTGGCCCTTATTTAAAGCTCACCAGCGAATACTAGCAGGCACGTAACAATACGGCAGAACGTAGTACGATATGGCTTAAAGCAAAAACGTGGACGGAAGCCAGAACACGTTCTAATAAGAACTTCTAAGCTCTTCTACTGAAGTGACGGAAACTTCAACTTAAATACTAGTTCTACATCCTTTATACAAAAACTACGATCCTGAAAACTCATTCTGACTGGAAATTGTAGGTGGGAAAGGGAGAAATTAAGGGAAAGCTTATTCAAAAATAAAAATAACTATTAGAAATTTAAAATAAATCCCTACATAGTAATGAAGCAGCAGCTACTCTCATCTCAACTAAGTAACGGGTTTAAGCAGTAAACATATAGATTATATACAGATGTTTTGAAAGCTCCAGAACAATTCCGCAGATGCCGAGGATGAACAGAATCTAGGTTCAACAAAATAAAAAATTCGTGTTGATCCAAACGACTGAGCCATATACCAGCCTAGAGCGGATGTGTGTCTTACAAATGCGGAGCAGCGAGCCAAGCTCTGCAGCCCAAGAGGTATTCGCCAAACGTTTCAAAAGATTACGCATTCTGGAAAACTTAAACTTCAAGTACAAGACGTGTGGATGGAAAGTCAGCTTTCGGTCTCCCAAAACCTTCACTTCGAATGCAATTGGAATTAATGACCCTTTAAGTTGAAGCTCAGGAGGAAGATTTCTCTTTCTGCAAAAGTGCAAGCTAATATTGTTCTGTTTCGCAAATACCAATCCACATTTCTTTGACTATGTTTAGCTCTTGTTAAGAACAGTCTGTAGCTGTCTGTTCACATCTGCACCTTGGCAACTTATATGGAGGTTATCAACACATAATCATACCGAAACAGTTGCAGAAAATTCCTTTAGAATAAAATTTATTTTTGAACTAAACAATGTGACACCGAGAGCATAGCCTTGAATTGTGCCCTTCTTTTCTTGTGCGAAGACATCTGACAAAACAGGCCCCAAACTTTCTTGAAAATTCTTTGTCCTCAAAAATATTCTGTAGGAAAAGTTGCAGGTTGACGCTTAAGTTTCTTGCTTGAAGATCATGCAAAATGCCATGTCGCTATGCCTTATGGTAAGCCTTTACTATATAAAAAAGACAGAAAGGAGATGGTTTTTATTCTCACAAAGGCTTTACAAATGGAGATTTCAAAAAAAAAAAAAAAAAAAAAAAAAAAAAAAAATAGCGTACTATCATTTGTCGTTCTACCTTTATGGAAACCACTCTGATATGGGGAGACTGCCTTGTTCGTCTCCAAATAATTGACTATGTGTCGATTACTTGGTTCAAGCTTGGTTGGTCAATTATTTGAAGCGATTACAAAAAGGTTGCAAGCGCAATGGACTGATAATCCGAAAGATTCTTCAGATCTTTGCCTACCTTAGCTATGAGAATGACAACAATGTTTTGCCCACACTGGGGATTATATGCTTCTTCCATATTTGATTGTAAAGCGCAAGAAGAAAAGTCGGTGTCTTTTAAAGAAGAGATGCTTCAGCATTCGCTTGGAAAGATTGTGCCTGTAACTAAGTGTAACTTGTCCCAGGTACTTGAATAGAAGTGTAAACGACTTACCGCTATGTCTGAGATGAAACAGAACTTAAAAAGGTGTAAAAGATCCTTTTATTAAGAACTTAATAATTTAAAATAAAGCACTTCTTGTGCTTACAAAAGCAGCCACCATTTACGGTGTAACTCAAGAGAAGTAAATTCAAATTAAAACAAAGTTAAGTCGTAAGTTATATGCAGAAGGCTACGCAGAACTGATTAACGTGCAAGTTAGCACAAGCCTGTACCGGTGTGACTAACCCTATTGGAAATAATAATTCATTGCCGAAGACAGACTGCTAGCTAAGAATTAGAACTAGTAATGTGGCCTTTAGCAGGTGGATTAAACAATCCAATAAATCTGATTAAACAATCCAAAACTTCCCTTTAAATACTGGCTCTTTCTGCCTCATTTGAATATGCCCGAACTAAAAATTAGCATTCTGGCATAAAAACTTAAAAAGAGAATGACAGTAAGCTATTTAACATAAAATATCTGGTTAGATAACAATAAATAAATCCTTACACTGTAACAGATATTAAGTGGAGGTTTACCAGCTTCAGCTTTCTCAGAGGATAGCTTGTCAGAAAAAAAAAAAAAAAAAAAAAAAAAAAAAAAAAAGCAGCAAAAGTCTCACCAGCCGTATTCTGAATTCCTTCTTTTGTGCTAATCACTTGGCCATATCAACAAGACACCCATCTCATCAAGATGATCTCTTGAAAGGCTAGGGTGCGTATGGATTGCTACACACATACTCACATAAGGTGAGACCCTGAGGGTCAACAACAGAAATAATATAAAAAATTCCTGAAGAAATTTGAAAAGGAAATGATATTTAAGGATATCTGAAAAATTCAAAACACGTTTGAAAATATTAGAATTTAGTGAGCTTATAGAAAACAATTAAATATTTTAGTTATGATCGTGAAAAATCTATTTAAAAATTTAACCGCAGCTTTTACTGTACAGTCAAAAATCTTTCATGCTAACAGAAAGATTTGCGTTACTTCTTTTATTTTAGTACTAAATTTTATATCACTCTCCGATGAATGAACTGTAAAAGATTTAGCAACAAAACTGAGCTATAAGAGGAGAAAAAAAAAACTGCATTTAACTTTTCTTGTTTGTTTCTGTAAATTATTTAAAAGTAAAAAGGGAAATAAAATCACAACAGAAAAAAAAAGGGTACAGAAGCAAAATATTCAAAATATGAGGAAAAACTGTTCTGTCCCTCGGTATTTCAAGTGAAAACGGAAAACTTTCGCACTTTAATTTTCGGAAATTAAAAAAATTATTGCATTTTATTTAATCATGTAAAAATTAAAATTTAAAATAGCAAAGTATTCGAAAGGAATTATTCAGAAATTTTCCTTAAACCTAACTGTAATTTCCAAGATTAAATGACTGAGAATTTTGACACAACATATCATTGCGATACTGAGTAGATATTTGTAAAGGCAAATATTTCACTTATTTTTCCATCAAAACTTTCCAGAAGTAGGTCAAGGAAAGTTTACATACCAATGCACAGATGTCTGATCGAAGTACTTTAGAATATTTCGTTTTTAGGAAGGATATCCTCTACAATTAAATTAAACGCTGTAGTTGTCAAGAATTTGGCTCTGTCGGAAATTCAAATTTTATTAAATAACGTGCCAACTACTGCTTTATTAGACACTGGAGGCCAGTCCAACATTTTGTCGCAAATACGGAGCATGCATCGTACAAGTTTTTGCCTTCCATATGCTTTTCAATCACAAACAACCTTCCTACGTGACTACAGTTTTTGAACCATCTGTATGTATCGGAATATAACTGCTGTATTCATACCTATGCTCAAAAAGGTGTCTATATACCCTCTTGTTAATGGTTCATTGTCAGTATGGCAGAAAACATCCAGAAGCCGAATTTCTGAATTATCAAAGGCGGGATATCAAGAATCTTTACCACTTTCTTCATTCACATTATACATGGAGCATTTTACTTGAGCTCCTGCAAAAAACGGAAGTAAGCAAAGAGACCGTGCTGCAAATAATACGCTATAACAGCTATCAAATGTATAGACTAGGATGGTCAAGTTGAGACATTATACCAAAACAGCTATAAGATTCTATCTAAATTGGTTGTCCTCTGCAGCTAGAACACTTGAGAATTGCGAAGCGCCTAATCGCTTACTTCTACTTTAATAACAAGTTCAAAGAAGGCTTAAATTACCGTTTTAACAGACTCAATATTTATAGTTGGCTAAACCTGGGCTTATAAGAAGCTTCCACTTGGGCTCTAACTTAAGATAGAATATAAGAAACTAATCTAATGCTTACTAAATAAAAACTAGCCGAAGCTGCAGAGAAATACCAAACAGAACTGGCCCTTATTTAAAGCTCACCAGCGAATACTAGCAGGCACGTAACAATACGGCAGAACGTAGTACGATATGGCTTAAAGCAAAAACGTGGACGGCAGCCAGAACACGTTCTAATAAGAACTTCTAAGCTCTTCTACTGAAGTGACGGAAACTTCAACTTAAATACTAGTTCTACATCCTTTATACAAAAACTACGATCCTGAAAACTCATTCTGACTGGAAATTGTAGGTGGGAAAGGGAGAAATTAAGGGAAAGCTTATTCAAAAATAAAAATAACTATTAGAAATTTAAAATAAATCCCTACATAGTAATGAAGCAGCAGCTACTCTCATCTCAACTAAGTAACGGGTTTAAGCAGTAAACATATAGATTATATACAGATGTTTTGAAAGCTCCAGAACAATTCCGCAGATGCCGAGGATGAACAGAATCTAGGTTCAACAAAATAAAAAATTCGTGTTGATCCAAACGACTGAGCCATATACCAGCCTAGAGCGGATGTGTGTCTTACAAATGCGGAGCAGCGAGCCAAGCTCTGCAGCCCAAGAGGTATTCGCCAAACGTTTCAAAAGATTACGCATTCTGGAAAACTTAAACTTCAAGTACAAGACGTGTGGATGGAAAGTCAGCTTTCGGTCTCCCAAAACCTTCACTTCGAATGCAATTGGAATTAATGACCCTTTAAGTTGAAGCTCAGGAGGAAGATTTCTCTTTCTGCAAAAGTGCAAGCTAATATTGTTCTGTTTCGCAAATACCAATCCACATTTCTTTGACTATGTTTAGCTCTTGTTAAGAACAGTCTGTAGCTGTCTGTTCACATCTGCACCTTGGCAACTTATATGGAGGTTATCAACACATAATCATACCGAAACAGTTGCAGAAAATTCCTTTAGAATAAAATTTATTTTTGAACTAAACAATGTAACACCGAGAGCATAGCCTTGAATTGTACCCTTCTTTTCTTGTGCGAAGACATCTGACAAAACAGGCCCCAAACTTTCTTGAAAATTCTTTGTCCTCAAAAATATTCTGTAGGAAAAGTTGCAGGTTGACGCTTAAGTTTCTTGCTTGAAGATCATGCAAAATGCCATGTCGCTATGCCTTATGGTAAGCCTTTACTATATAAAAAAGACAGAAAGGAGATGGTTTTTATTCTCACAAAGGCTTTACAAATGGAGATTTCAAAAAAAAAAAAAAAAAATAGCGTACTATCATTTGTCGTTCTACCTTTATGGAAACCACTCTGATATGGGGAGACTGCCTTGTTCGTCTCCAAATAATTGACTATGTGTCGATTACTTGGTTCAAGCTTGGTTGGTCAATTATTTGAAGCGATTACAAAAAGGTTGCAAGCGCAATGGACTGATAATCCGAAAGATTCTTCAGATCTTTGCCTACCTTAGCTATGAGAATGACAACAATGTTTTGCCCACACTGGGGATTATATGCTTCTTCCATATTTGATTGTAAAGCGCAAGAAGAAAAGTCGGTGTCTTTTAAAGAAGAGATGCTTCAGCATTCGCTTGGAAAGATTGTGCCTGTAACTAAGTGTAACTTGTCCCAGGTACTTGAATAGAAGTGTAAACGACTTACCGCTATGTCTGAGATGAAACAGAACTTAAAAAGGTGTAAAAGATCCTTTTATTAAGAACTTAATAATTTAAAATAAAGCACTTCTTGTGCTTACAAAAGCAGCCACCATTTACGGTGTAACTCAAGAGAAGTAAATTCAAATTAAAACAAAGTTAAGTCGTAAGTTATATGCAGAAGGCTACGCAGAACTGATTAACGTTCAAGTTAGCACAAGCCTGTACCGGTGTGACTAACCCTATTGGAAATAATAATTCATTGCCGAAGACAGACTGCTAGCTAAGAATTAGAACTAGTAATGTGGCCTTTAGCAGGTGGATTAAACAATCCAATAAATCTGATTAAACAATCCAAAACTTCCCTTTAAATACTGGCTCTTTCTGCCTCATTTGAATATGCCCGAACTAAAAATTAGCATTCTGGCATAAAAACTTAAAAAGAGAATGACAGTAAGCTATTTAACATAAAATATCTGGTTAGATAACAATAAATAAATCCTTACACTGTAACAGATATTAAGTGGAGGTTTACCAGCTACAGCTTTCTCAGAGGATAGCTTGTCAGAAAAAAAAAAAAAAGCAGCAAAAGTCTCACCAGCCGTATTCTGAATTCCTTCTTTTGTGCTAATCACTTGGCCATATCAACAAGACACCCATCTCATCAAGATGATCTCTTGAAAGGCTAGGGTGCGTATGGATTGCTACACACATACTCACATAAGGTGAGACCCTGAGGGTCAACAACAGAAATAATATAAAAAATTCCTGAAGAAATTTGAAAAGGAAATGATATTTAAGGATATCTGAAAAATTCAAAACACGTTTGAAAATATTAGAATTTAGTGAGCTTATAGAAAACAATTAAATATTTTAGTTATGATCGTGAAAAATCTATTTAAAAATTTAACCGCAGCTTTTACTGTACAGTCAAAAATCTTTCATGCTAACAGAAAGATTTGCGTTACTTCTTTTATTTTAGTACTAAATTTTATATCACTCTCCGATGAATGAACTGTAAAAGATTTAGCAACAAAACTGAGCTATAAGAGGAGAAAAAAAAAACTGCATTTAACTTTTCTTGTTTGTTTCTGTAAATTATTTAAAAGTAAAAAGGGAAATAAAATCACAACAGAAAAAAAAAAGGGTACAGAAGCAAAATATTCAAAATATGAGGAAAAACTGTTCTGTCCCTCGGTATTTCAAGTGAAAACGGAAAACTTTCGCACTTTAATTTTCGGAAATTAAAAAAATTATTGCATTTTATTTAATCATGTAAAAATTAAAATTTAAAATAGCAAAGTATTCGAAAGGAATTATTCAGAAATTTTCCTTAAACCTAACTGTAATTTCCAAGATTAAATGACTGAGACTTTTGACACAACATATCATTGCGATACTGAGTAGATATTTGTAAAGGCAAATATTTCACTTATTTTTCCATCAAAACTTTCCAGAAGTAGGTCAAGGAAAGTTTACATACCAATGCACAGATGTCTGATCGAAGTACTTTAGAATATTTCGTTTTTAGGAAGGATATCCTCTACAATTAAATTAAACGCTGTAGTTGTCAAGAATTTGGCTCTGTCGGAAATTCAAATTTTATTAAATAACGTGCCAACTACTGCTTTATTAGACACTGGAGGCCAGTCCAACATTTTGTCGCAAATACGGAGCATGCATCGTACAAGTTTTTGCCTTCCATATGCTTTTCAATCACAAACAACCCTCCTACGTGACTACAGTTTTTGAACCATCTGTATGTATCGGAATATAACTGCTGTATTCATACCTATGCTCAAAAAGGTGTCTATATACCCTCTTGTTAATGGTTCATTGTCAGTATGGCAGAAAACATCCAGAAGCCGAATTTCTGAATTATCAAAGGCGGGATATCAAGAATCTTTACCACTTTCTTCATTCACATTATACATGGAGCATTTTACTTGAGCTCCTGCAAAAAACGGAAGTAAGCAAAGAGACCGTGCTGCAAATAATACGCTATAACAGCTATCAAATGTATAGACTAGGATGGTCAAGTTGAGACATTATACCAAAACAGTTATAAGATTCTATCTAAATTGGTTGTCCTCTGCAGCTAGAACACTTGAGAATTGTGAAGCGCCTAATCGCTTACTTCTACTTTAATAACAAGTTCAAAGAAGGCTTAAATTACCGTTTTAACAGACTCAATATTTATAGTTGGCTAAACCTGGGCTTATAAGAAGCTTCCACTTGGGCTCTAACTTAAGATAGAATATAAGAAACTAATCTAATGCTTACTAAATAAAAACTAGCCGAAGCTGCAGAGAAATACCAAACAGAACTGGCCCTTATTTAAAGCTCACCAGCGAATACTAGCAGGCACGTAACAATACGGCAGAACGTAGTACGATATGGCTTAAAGCAAAAACGTGGACGGAAGCCAGAACACGTTCTAATAAGAACTTCTAAGCTCTTCTACTGAAGTGACGGAAACTTCAACTTAAATACTAGTTCTACATCCTTTATACAAAAACTACGATCCTGAAAACTCATTCTGACTGGAAATTGTAGGTGGGAAAGGGAGAAATTAAGGGAAAGCTTATTCAAAAATAAAAATAACTATTAGAAATTTAAAATAAATCCCTACATAGTAATGAAGCAGCAGCTACTCTCATCTCAACTAAGTAACGGGTTTAAGCAGTAAACATATAGATTATATACAGATGTTTTGAAGGCTCCAGAACAATTCCGCAGATGCCGAGGATGAACAGAATCTAGGTTCAACAAAATAAAAAATTCGTGTTGATCCAAACGACTGAGCCATATACCAGCCTAGAGCGGATGTGTGTCTTACAAATGCGGAGCAGCGAGCCAAGCTCTGCAGCCCAAGAGGTATTCGCCAAACGTTTCAAAAGATTACGCATTCTGGAAAACTTAAACTTCAAGTACAAGACGTGTGGATGGAAAGTCAGCTTTCGGTCTCCCAAAACCTTCACTTCGAATGCAATTGGAATTAATGACCCTTTAAGTTGAAGCTCAGGAGGAAGATTTCTCTTTCTGCAAAAGTGCAAGCTAATATTGTTCTGTTTCGCAAATACCAATCCACATTTCTTTGACTATGTTTAGCTCTTGTTAAGAACAGTCTGTAGCTGTCTGTTCACATCTGCACCTTGGCAACTTATATGGAGGTTATCAACACATAATCATACCGAAACAGTTGCAGAAAATTCCTTTAGAATAAAATTTATTTTTGAACTAAACAATGTAACACCGAGAGCATAGCCTTGAATTGTACCCTTCTTTTCTTGTGCGAAGACATCTGACAAAACAGGCCCCAAACTTTCTTGAAAATTCTTTGTCCTCAAAAATATTCTGTAGGAAAAGTTGCAGGTTGACGCTTAAGTTTCTTGCTTGAAGATCATGCAAAATGCCATGTCGCTATGCCTTATGGTAAGCCTTTACTATATAAAAAAGACAGAAAGGAGATGGTTTTTATTCTCACAAAGGCTTTACAAATGGAGATTTCAAAAAAAAAAAAAAAAAAAAAAAAAATAGCGTACTATCATTTGTCGTTCTACCTTTATGGAAACCACTCTGATATGGGGAGACTGCCTTGTTCGTCTCCAAATAATTGGCTATGTGTCGATTACTTGGTTCAAGCTTGGTTGGTCAATTATTTGAAGCGATTACAAAAAGGTTGCAAGCGCAATGGACTGATAATCCGAAAGATTCTTCAGATCTTTGCCTACCTTAGCTATGAGAATGACAACAATGTTTTGCCCACACTGGGGATTATATGCTCCTTCCATATTTGATTGTAAAGCGCAAGAAGAAAAGTCGGTGTCTTTTAAAGAAGAGATGCTTCAGCATTCGCTTGGAAAGATTGTGCCTGTAACTAAGTGTAACTTGTCCCAGGTACTTGAATAGAAGTGTAAACGACTTACCGCTATGTCTGAGATGAAACAGAACTTAAAAAGGTGTAAAAGATCCTTTTATTAAGAACTTAATAATTTAAAATAAAGCACTTCTTGTGCTTACAAAAGCAGCCACCATTTACGGTGTAACTCAAGAGAAGTAAATTCAAATTAAAACAAAGTTAAGTCGTAAGTTATATGCAGAAGGCTACGCAGAACTGATTAACGTGCAAGTTAGCACAAGCCTGTACCGGTGTGACTAACCCTATTGGAAATAATAATTCATTGCCGAAGACAGACTGCTAGCTAAGAATTAGAACTAGTAATGTGGCCTTTAGCAGGTGGATTAAACAATCCAATAAATCTGATTAAACAATCCAAAACTTCCCTTTAAATACTGGCTCTTTCTGCCTCATTTGAATATGCCCGATCTAAAAATTAGCATTCTGGCATAAAAACTTAAAAAGAGAATGACAGTAAGCTATTTAACATAAAATATCTGGTTAGATAACAATAAATAAATCCTTACACTGTAACAGATATTAAGTGGAGGTTTACCAGCTACAGCTTTCTCAGAGGATAGCTTGTCAGAAAAAAAAAAAAAAAAAAAAAAAGCAGCAAAAGTCTCACCAGCCGTATTCTGAATTCCTTCTTTTGTGCTAATCACTTGGCCATATCAACAAGACACCCATCTCATCAAGATGATCTCTTGAAAGGCTAGGGTGCGTATGGATTGCTACACACATACTCACTTAAGGTGAGACCCTGAGGGTCAACAACAGAAATAATATAAAAAATTCCTGAAGAAATTTGAAAAGGAAATGATATTTAAGGATATCTGAAAAATTCAAAACACGTTTGAAAATATTAGAATTTAGTGAGCTTATAGAAAACAATTAAATATTTTAGTTATGATCGTGAAAAATCTATTTAAAAATTTAACCGCAGCTTTTACTGTACAGTCAAAAATCTTTCATGCTAACAGAAAGATTTGCGTTACTTCTTTTATTTTAGTACTAAATTTTATATCACTCTCCGATGAATGAACTGTAAAAGATTTAGCAACAAAACTGAGCTATAAGAGGAGAAAAAAAAACTGCATTTAACTTTTCTTGTTTGTTTCTGTAAATTATTTAAAAGTAAAAAGGGAAATAAAATCACAACAGAAAAAAAAAAGGGTACAGAAGCAAAATATTCAAAATATGAGGAAAAACTGTTCTGTCCCTCGGTATTTCAAGTGAAAACGGAAAACTTTCGCACTTTAATTTTCGGAAATTAAAAAAATTATTGCATTTTATTTAATCATGTAAAAATTAAAATTTAAAATAGCAAAGTATTCGAAAGGAATTATTCAGAAATTTTCCTTAAACCTAACTGTAATTTCCAAGATTAAATGACTGAGACTTTTGACACAACATATCATTGCGATACTGAGTAGATATTTGTAAAGGCAAATATTTCACTTATTTTTCCATCAAAACTTTCCAGAAGTAGGTCAAGGAAAGTTTACATACCAATGCACAGATGTCTGATCGAAGTACTTTAGAATATTTCGTTTTTAGGAAGGATATCCTCTACAATTAAATTAAACGCTGTAGTTGTCAAGAATTTGGCTCTGTCGGAAATTCAAATTTTACTAAATAACGTGCCAACTACTGCTTTATTAGACACTGGAGGCCAGTCCAACATTTTGTCGCAAATACGGAGCATGCATCGTACAAGTTTTTGCCTTCCATATGCTTTTCAATCACAAACAACCCTCCTACGTGACTACAGTTTTTGAACCATCTGTATGTATCGGAATATAACTGCTGTATTCATACCTATGCTCAAAAAGGTGTCTATATACCCTCTTGTTAATGGTTCATTGTCAGTATGGCAGAAAACATCCAGAAGCCGAATTTCTGAATTATCAAAGGCGGGATATCAAGAATCTTTACCACTTTCTTCATTCACATTATACATGGAGCATTTTACTTGAGCTCCTGCAAAAAACGGAAGTAAGCAAAGAGACCGTGCTGCAAATAATACGCTATAACAGCTATCAAATGTATAGACTAGGATGGTCAAGTTGAGACATTATACCAAAACAGTTATAAGATTCTATCTAAATTGGTTGTTCTCTGCAGCTAGAACACTTGAGAATTGTGAAGCGCCTAATCGCTTACTTCTACTTTAATAACAAGTTCAAAGAAGGCTTAAATTACCGTTTTAACAGACTCAATATTTATAGTTGGCTAAACCTGGGCTTATAAGAAGCTTCCACTTGGGCTCTAACTTAAGATAGAATATAAGAAACTAATCTAATGCTTACTAAATAAAAACTAGCCGAAGCTGCAGAGAAATACCAAACAGAACTGGCCCTTATTTAAAGCTCACCAGCGAATACTAGCAGGCACGTAACAATACGGCAGAACGTAGTACGATATGGCTTAAAGCAAAAACGTGGACGGAAGCCAGAACACGTTCTAATAAGAACTTCTAAGCTCTTCTACTGAAGTGACGGAAACTTCAACTTAAATACTAGTTCTACATCCTTTATACAAAAACTACGATCCTGAAAACTCATTCTGACTGGAAATTGTAGGTGGGAAAGGGAGAAATTAAGGGAAAGCTTATTCAAAAATAAAAATAACTATTAGAAATTTAAAATAAATCCCTACATAGTAATGAAGCAGCAGCTACTCTCATCTCAACTAAGTAACGGGTTTAAGCAGTAAACATATAGATTATATACAGATGTTTTGAAGGCTCCAGAACAATTCCGCAGATGCCGAGGATGAACAGAATCTAGGTTCAACAAAATAAAAAATTCGTGTTGATCCAAACGACTGAGCCATATACCAGCCTAGAGCGGATGTGTGTCTTACAAATGCGGAGCAGCGAGCCAAGCTCTGCAGCCCAAGAGGTATTCGCCAAACGTTTCAAAAGATTACGCATTCTGGAAAACTTAAACTTCAAGTACAAGACGTGTGGATGGAAAGTCAGCTTTCGGTCTCCCAAAACCTTCACTTCGAATGCAATTGGAATTAATGACCCTTTAAGTTGAAGCTCAGGAGGAAGATTTCTCTTTCTGCAAAAGTGCAAGCTAATATTGTTCTGTTTCGCAAATACCAATCCACATTTCTTTGACTATGTTTAGCTCTTGTTAAGAACAGTCTGTAGCTGTCTGTTCACATCTGCACCTTGGCAACTTATATGGAGGTTATCAACACATAATCATACCGAAACAGTTGCAGAAAATTCCTTTAGAATAAAATTTATTTTTGAACTAAACAATGTAACACCGAGAGCATAGCCTTGAATTGTACCCTTCTTTTCTTGTGCGAAGACATCTGACAAAACAGGCCCCAAACTTTCTTGAAAATTCTTTGTCCTCAAAAATATTCTGTAGGAAAAGTTGCAGGTTGACGCTTAAGTTTCTTGCTTGAAGATCATGCAAAATGCCATGTCGCTATGCCTTATGGTAAGCCTTTACTATATAAAAAAGACAGAAAGGAGATGGTTTTTATTCTCACAAAGGCTTTACAAATGGAGATTTCAAAAAAAAAAAAAAAAAAAAAAAAAAAAAAAAAAGAATAGCGTACTATCATTTGTCGTTCTACCTTTATGGAAACCACTCTGATATGGGGAGACTGCCTTGTTCGTCTCCAAATAATTGACTATGTGTCGATTACTTGGTTCAAGCTTGGTTGGTCAATTATTTGAAGCGATTACAAAAAGGTTGCAAGCGCAATGGACTGATAATCCGAAAGATTCTTCAGATCTTTGCCTACCTTAGCTATGAGAATGACAACAATGTTTTGCCCACACTGGGGATTATATGCTTCTTCCATATTTGATTGTAAAGCGCAAGAAGAAAAGTCGGTGTCTTTTAAAGAAGAGATGCTTCAGCATTCGCTTGGAAAGATTGTGCCTGTAACTAAGTGTAACTTGTCCCAGGTACTTGAATAGAAGTGTAAACGACTTACCGCTATGTCTGAGATGAAACAGAACTTAAAAAGGTGTAAAAGATCCTTTTATTAAGAACTTAATAATTTAAAATAAAGCACTTCTTGTGCTTACAAAAGCAGCCACCATTTACGGTGTAACTCAAGAGAAGTAAATTCAAATTAAAACAAAGTTAAGTCGTAAGTTATATGCAGAAGGCTACGCAGAACTGATTAACGTTCAAGTTAGCACAAGCCTGTACCGGTGTGACTAACCCTATTGGAAATAATAATTCATTGCCGAAGACAGACTGCTAGCTAAGAATTAGAACTAGTAATGTGGCCTTTAGCAGGTGGATTAAACAATCCAATAAATCTGATTAAACAATCCAAAACTTCCCTTTAAATACTGGCTCTTTCTGCCTCATTTGAATATGCCCGATCTAAAAATTAGCATTCTGGCATAAAAACTTAAAAAGAGAATGACAGTAAGCTATTTAACATAAAATATCTGGTTAGATAACAATAAATAAATCCTTACACTGTAACAGATATTAAGTGGAGGTTTACCAGCTACAGCTTTCTCAGAGGATAGCTTGTCAGAAAAAAAAAAAAAAAAAAAAAAAAAAAAAAAAAAAAAAAGCAGCAAAAGTCTCACCAGCCGTATTCTGAATTCCTTCTTTTGTGCTAATCACTTGGCCATATCAACAAGACACCCATCTCATCAAGATGATCTCTTGAAAGGCTAGGGTGCGTATGGATTGCTACACACATACTCACATAAGGTGAGACCCTGAGGGTCAACAACAGAAATAATATAAAAAATTCCTGAAGAAATTTGAAAAGGAAATGATATTTAAGGATATCTGAAAAATTCAAAACACGTTTGAAAATATTAGAATTTAGTGAGCTTATAGAAAACAATTAAATATTTTAGTTATGATCGTGAAAAATCTATTTAAAAATTTAACCGCAGCTTTTACTGTACAGTCAAAAATCTTTCATGCTAACAGAAAGATTTGCGTTACTTCTTTTATTTTAGTACTAAATTTTATATCACTCTCCGATGAATGAACTGTAAAAGATTTAGCAACAAAACTGAGCTATAAGAGGAGAAAAAAAAAACTGCATTTAACTTTTCTTGTTTGTTTCTGTAAATTATTTAAAAGTAAAAAGGGAAATAAAATCACAACAGAAAAAAAAAAGGGTACAGAAGCAAAATATTCAAAATATGAGGAAAAACTGTTCTGTCCCTCGGTATTTCAAGTGAAAACGGAAAACTTTCGCACTTTAATTTTCGGAAATTAAAAAAATTATTGCATTTTATTTAATCATGTAAAAATTAAAATTTAAAATAGCAAAGTATTCGAAAGGAATTATTCAGAAATTTTCCTTAAACCTAACTGTAATTTCCAAGATTAAATGACTGAGACTTTTGACACAACATATCATTGCGATACTGAGTAGATATTTGTAAAGGCAAATATTTCACTTATTTTTCCATCAAAACTTTCCAGAAGTAGGTCAAGGAAAGTTTACATACCAATGCACAGATGTCTGATCGAAGTACTTTAGAATATTTCGTTTTTAGGAAGGATATCCTCTACAATTAAATTAAACGCTGTAGTTGTCAAGAATTTGGCTCTGTCGGAAATTCAAATTTTATTAAATAACGTGCCAACTACTGCTTTATTAGACACTGGAGGCCAGTCCAACATTTTGTCGCAAATACGGAGCATGCATCGTACAAGTTTTTGCCTTCCATATGCTTTTCAATCACAAACAACCCTCCTACGTGACTACAGTTTTTGAACCATCTGTATGTATCGGAATATAACTGCTGTATTCATACCTATGCTCAAAAAGGTGTCTATATACCCTCTTGTTAATGGTTCATTGTCAGTATGGCAGAAAACATCCAGAAGCCGAATTTCTGAATTATCAAAGGCGGGATATCAAGAATCTTTACCACTTTCTTCATTCACATTATACATGGAGCATTTTACTTGAGCTCCTGCAAAAAACGGAAGTAAGCAAAGAGACCGTGCTGCAAATAATACGCTATAACAGCTATCAAATGTATAGACTAGGATGGTCAAGTTGAGATATTATACCAAAACAGTTATAAGATTCTATCTAAATTGGTTGTCCTCTGCAGCTAGAACACTTGAGAATTGTGAAGCGCCTAATCGCTTACTTCTACTTTAATAACAAGTTCAAAGAAGGCTTAAATTACCGTTTTAACAGACTCAATATTTATAGTTGGCTAAACCTGGGCTTATAAGAAGCTTCCACTTGGGCTCTAACTTAAGATAGAATATAAGAAACTAATCTAATGCTTACTAAATAAAAACTAGCCGAAGCTGCAGAGAAATACCAAACAGAACTGGCCCTTATTTAAAGCTCACCAGCGAATACTAGCAGGCACGTAACAATACGGCAGAACGTAGTACGATATGGCTTAAAGCAAAAACGTGGACGGAAGCCAGAACACGTTCTAATAAGAACTTCTAAGCTCTTCTACTGAAGTGACGGAAACTTCAACTTAAATACTAGTTCTACATCCTTTATACAAAAACTACGATCCTGAAAACTCATTCTGACTGGAAATTGTAGGTGGGAAAGGGAGAAATTAAGGGAAAGCTTATTCAAAAATAAAAATAACTATTAGAAATTTAAAATAAATCCCTACATAGTAATGAAGCAGCAGCTACTCTCATCTCAACTAAGTAACGGGTTTAAGCAGTAAACATATAGATTATATACAGATGTTTTGAAGGCTCCAGAACAATTCCGCAGATGCCGAGGATGAACAGAATCTAGGTTCAACAAAATAAAAAATTCGTGTTGATCCAAACGACTGAGCCATATACCAGCCTAGAGCGGATGTGTGTCTTACAAATGCGGAGCAGCGAGCCAAGCTCTGCAGCCCAAGAGGTATTCGCCAAACGTTTCAAAAGATTACGCATTCTGGAAAACTTAAACTTCAAGTACAAGACGTGTGGATGGAAAGTCAGCTTTCGGTCTCCCAAAACCTTCACTTCGAATGCAATTGGAATTAATGACCCTTTAAGTTGAAGCTCAGGAGGAAGATTTCTCTTTCTGCAAAAGTGCAAGCTAATATTGTTCTGTTTCGCAAATACCAATCCACATTTCTTTGACTATGTTTAGCTCTTGTTAAGAACAGTCTGTAGCTGTCTGTTCACATCTGCACCTTGGCAACTTATATGGAGGTTATCAACACATAATCATACCGAAACAGTTGCAGAAAATTCCTTTAGAATAAAATTTATTTTTGAACTAAACAATGTAACACCGAGAGCATAGCCTTGAATTGTACCCTTCTTTTCTTGTGCGAAGACATCTGACAAAACAGGCCCCAAACTTTCTTGAAAATTCTTTGTCCTCAAAAATATTCTGTAGGAAAAGTTGCAGGTTGACGCTTAAGTTTCTTGCTTGAAGATCATGCAAAATGCCATGTCGCTATGCCTTATGGTAAGCCTTTACTATATAAAAAAGACAGAAAGGAGATGGTTTTTATTCTCACAAAGGCTTTACAAATGGAGATTTCAAAAAAAAAAAAAAAATAGCGTACTATCATTTGTCGTTCTACCTTTATGGAAACCACTCTGATATGGGGAGACTGCCTTGTTCGTCTCCAAATAATTGGCTATGTGTCGATTACTTGGTTCAAGCTTGGTTGGTCAATTATTTGAAGCGATTACAAAAATTTTGCAAGCGCAATGGACTGATAATCCGAAAGATTCTTCAGATCTTTGCCTACCTTAGCTATGAGAATGACAACAATGTTTTGCCCACACTGGGGATTATATGCTTCTTCCATATTTGATTGTAAAGCGCAAGAAGAAAAGTCGGTGTCTTTTAAAGAAGAGATGCTTCAGCATTCGCTTGGAAAGATTGTGCCTGTAACTAAGTGTAACTTGTCCCAGGTACTTGAATAGAAGTGTAAACGACTTACCGCTATGTCTGAGATGAAACAGAACTTAAAAAGGTGTAAAAGATCCTTTTATTAAGAACTTAATAATTTAAAATAAAGCACTTCTTGTGCTTACAAAAGCAGCCACCATTTACGGTGTAACTCAAGAGAAGTAAATTCAAATTAAAACAAAGTTAAGTCGTAAGTTATATGCAGAAGGCTACGCAGAACTGATTAACGTGCAAGTTAGCACAAGCCTGTACCGGTGTGACTAACCCTATTGGAAATAATAATTCATTGCCGAAGACAGACTGCTAGCTAAGAATTAGAACTAGTAATGTGGCCTTTAGCAGGTGGATTAAACAATCCAATAAATCTGATTAAACAATCCAAAACTTCCCTTTAAATACTGGCTCTTTCTGCCTCATTTGAATATGCCCGATCTAAAAATTAGCATTCTGGCATAAAAACTTAAAAAGAGAATGACAGTAAGCTATTTAACATAAAATATCTGGTTAGATAACAATAAATAAATCCTTACACTGTAACAGATATTAAGTGGAGGTTTACCAGCTACAGCTTTCTCAGAGGATAGCTTGTCAGAAAAAAAAAAAAAAAAAAAAAAAGCAGCAAAAGTCTCACCAGCCGTATTCTGAATTCCTTCTTTTGCGCTAATCACTTGGCCATATCAACAAGACACCCATCTCATCAAGATGATCTCTTGAAAGGCTAGGGTGCGTATGGATGGCTACACACATACTCACATAAGGTGAGACCCTGAGGGTCAACAACAGAAATAATATAAAAAATTCCTGAAGAAATTTGAAAAGGAAATGATATTTAAGGATATCTGAAAAATTCAAAACACGTTTGAAAATATTAGAATTTAGTGAGCTTATAGAAAACAATTAAATATTTTAGTTATGATCGTGAAAAATCTATTTAAAAATTTAACCGCAGCTTTTACTGTACAGTCAAAAATCTTTCATGCTAACAGAAAGATTTGCGTTACTTCTTTTATTTTAGTACTAAATTTTATATCACTCTCCGATGAATGAACTGTAAAAGATTTAGCAACAAAACTGAGCTATAAGAGGAGAAAAAAAAACTGCATTTAACTTTTCTTGTTTGTTTCTGTAAATTATTTAAAAGTAAAAAGGGAAATAAAATCACAACAGAAAAAAAAAGGGTACAGAAGCAAAATATTCAAAATATGAGGAAAAACTGTTCTGTCCCTCGGTATTTCAAGTGAAAACGGAAAACTTTCGCACTTTAATTTTCGGAAATTAAAAAAATTATTGCATTTTATTTAATCATGTAAAAATTAAAATTTAAAATAGCAAAGTATTCGAAAGGAATTATTCAGAAATTTTCCTTAAACCTAACTGTAATTTCCAAGATTAAATGACTGAGACTTTTGACACAACATATCATTGCGATACTGAGTAGATATTTGTAAAGGCAAATATTTCACTTATTTTTCCATCAAAACTTTCCAGAAGTAGGTCAAGGAAAGTTTACATACCAATGCACAGATGTCTGATCGAAGTACTTTAGAATATTTCGTTTTTAGGAAGGATATCCTCTACAATTAAATTAAACGCTGTAGTTGTCAAGAATTTGGCTCTGTCGGAAATTCAAATTTTATTAAATAACGTGCCAACTACTGCTTTATTAAACACTGGAGGCCAGTCCAACATTTTGTCGCAAATACGGAGCATGCATCGTACAAGTCTTTGCCTTCCATATGCTTTTCAATCACAAACAACCCTCCTACGTGACTACAGCTTTTGAACCATCTGTATGTATCGGAATATAACTGCTGTATTCATACCTATGCTCAAAAAGGTGTCTATATACCCTCTTGTTAATGGTTCATTGTCAGTATGGCAGAAAACATCCAGAAGCCGAATTTCTGAATTATCAAAGGCGGGATATCAAGAATCTTTACCACTTTCTTCATTCACATTATACATGGAGCATTTTACTTGAGCTCCTGCAAAAAACGGAAGTAAGCAAAGAGACCATGCTGCAAATAATACGCTATAACAGCTATCAAATGTATAGACTAGGATGGTCAAGTTGAGACATTATACCAAAACAGTTATAAGATTCTATCTAAATTGGTTGTCCTCTGCAGCTAGAACACTTGAGAATTGTGAAGCGCCTAATCGCTTACTTCTACTTTAATAACAAGTTCAAAGAAGGCTTAAATTACCGTTTTAACAGACTCAATATTTATAGTTGGCTAAACCTGGGCTTATAAGAAGCTTCCACTTGGGCTCTAACTTAAGATAGAATATAAGAAACTAATCTAATGCTTACTAAATAAAAACTAGCCGAAGCTGCAGAGAAATACCAAACAGAACTGGCCCTTATTTAAAGCTCACCAGCGAATACTAGCAGGCACGTAACAATACGGCAGAACGTAGTACGATATGGCTTAAAGCAAAAACGTGGACGGAAGCCAGAACACGTTCTAATAAGAACTTCTAAGCTTTTCTACTGAAGTGACGGAAACTTCAACTTAAATACTAGTTCTACATCCTTTATACAAAAACTACGATCCTGAAAACTCATTCTGACTGGAAATTGTAGGTGGGAAAGGGAGAAATTAAGGGAAAGCTTATTCAAAAATAAAAATAACTATTAGAAATTTAAAATAAATCCCTACATAGTAATGAAGCAGCAGCTACTCTCATCTCAACTAAGTAACGGGTTTAAGCAGTAAACATATAGATTATATACAGATGTTTTGAAGGCTCCAGAACAATTCCGCAGATGCCGAGGATGAACAGAATCTAGGTTCAACAAAATAAAAAATTCGTGTTGATCCAAACGACTGAGCCATATACCAGCCTAGAGCGGATGTGTGTCTTACAAATGCGGAGCAGCGAGCCAAGCTCTGCAGCCCAAGAGGTATTCGCCAAACGTTTCAAAAGATTACGCATTCTGGAAAACTTAAACTTCAAGTACAAGACGTGTAGATGGAAAGTCAGCTTTCGGTCTCCCAAAACCTTCACTTCGAATGCAATTGGAATTAATGACCCTTTAAGTTGAAGCTCAGGAGGAAGATTTCTCTTTCTGCAAAAGTGCAAGCTAATATTGTTCTGTTTCGCAAATACCAATCCACATTTCTTTGACTATGTTTAGCTCTTGTTAAGAACAGTCTGTAGCTGTCTGTTCACATCTGCACCTTGGCAACTTATATGGAGGTTATCAACACATAATCATACCGAAACAGTTGCAGAAAATTCCTTTAGAATAAAATTTATTTTTGAACTAAACAATGTAACACCGAGAGCATAGCCTTGAATTGTACCCTTCTTTTCTTGTGCGAAGACATCTGACAAAACAGGCCCCAAACTTTCTTGAAAATTCTTTGTCCTCAAAAATATTCTGTAGGAAAAGTTGCAGGTTGACGCTTAAGTTTCTTGCTTGAAGATCATGCAAAATGCCATGTCGCTATGCCTTATGGTAAGCCTTTACTATATAAAAAAGACAGAAAGGAGATGGTTTTTATTCTCACAAAGGCTTTACAAATGGAGATTTCAAAAAAAAAAAAAAAAAAAAAAAAAAAAAGAATAGCGTACTATCATTTGTCGTTCTACCTTTATGGAAACCACTCTGATATGGGGAGACTGCCTTGTTCGTCTCCAAATAATTGACTATGTGTCGATTACTTGGTTCAAGCTTGGTTGGTCAATTATTTGAAGCGATTACAAAAAGGTTGCAAGCGCAATGGACTGATAATCCGAAAGATTCTTCAGATCTTTGCCTACCTTAGCTATGAGAATGACAACAATGTTTTGCCCACACTGGGGATTATATGCTTCTTCCATATTTGATTGTAAAGCGCAAGAAGAAAAGTCGGTGTCTTTTAAAGAAGAGATGCTTCAGCATTCGCTTGGAAAGATTGTGCCTGTAACTAAGTGTAACTTGTCCCAGGTACTTGAATAGAAGTGTAAACGACTTACCGCTATGTCTGAGATGAAACAGAACTTAAAAAGGTGTAAAAGATCCTTTTATTAAGAACTTAATAATTTAAAATAAAGCACTTCTTGTGCTTACAAAAGCAGCCACCATTTACGGTGTAACTCAAGAGAAGTAAATTCAAATTAAAACAAAGTTAAGTCGTAAGTTATATGCAGAAGGCTACGCAGAACTGATTAACGTGCAAGTTAGCACAAGCCTGTACCGGTGTGAC
The DNA here is from genome assembly GCF_044657685.1 of Stegodyphus dumicola. Lineage (NCBI taxonomy): Eukaryota > Metazoa > Arthropoda > Arachnida > Araneae > Eresidae > Stegodyphus > Stegodyphus dumicola. The sequence continues at coordinate 23,193,798 of NC_140781.1, forward strand.
TAACCCTATTGGAAATAATAATTCATTGCCGAAGACAGACTGCTAGCTAAGAATTAGAACTAGTAATGTGGCCTTTAGCAGGTGGATTAAACAATCCAATAAATCTGATTAAACAATCCAAAACTTCCCTTTAAATACTGGCTCTTTCTGCCTCATTTGAATATGCCCGAACTAAAAATTAGCATTCTGGCATAAAAACTTAAAAAGAGAATGACAGTAAGCTATTTAACATAAAATATCTGGTTAGATAACAATAAATAAATCCTTACACTGTAACAGATATTAAGTGGAGGTTTACCAGCTTCAGCTTTCTCAGAGGATAGCTTGTTAGAAAAAAAAAAAAAAAAAAAAAAAAAAAAAAAAGCAGCAAAAGTCTCACCAGCCGTATTCTGAATTCCTTCTTTTGTGCTAATCACTTGGCCATATCAACAAGACACCCATCTCATCAAGATGATCTCTTGAAAGGCTAGGGTGCGTATGGATTGCTACACACATACTCACATAAGGTGAGACCCTGAGGGTCAACAACAGAAATAATATAAAAAATTCCTGAAGAAATTTGAAAAGGAAATGATATTTAAGGATATCTGAAAAATTCAAAACACGTTTGAAAATATTAGAATTTAGTGAGCTTATAGAAAACAATTAAATATTTTAGTTATGATCGTGAAAAATCTATTTAAAAATTTAACCGCAGCTTTTACTGTACAGTCAAAAATCTTTCATGCTAACAGAAAGATTTGCGTTACTTCTTTTATTTTAGTACTAAATTTTATATCACTCTCCGATGAATGAACTGTAAAAGATTTAGCAACAAAACTGAGCTATAAGAGGAGAAAAAAAAACTGCATTTAACTTTTCTTGTTTGTTTCTGTAAATTATTTAAAAGTAAAAAGGGAAATAAAATCACAACAGAAAAAAAAAAGGGTACAGAAGCAAAATATTCAAAATATGAGGAAAAACTGTTCTGTCCCTCGGTATTTCAAGTGAAAACGGAAAACTTTCGCACTTTAATTTTCGGAAATTAAAAAAATTATTGCATTTTATTTAATCATGTAAAAATTAAAATTTAAAATAGCAAAGTATTCGAAAGGAATTATTCAGAAATTTTCCTTAAACCTAACTGTAATTTCCAAGATTAAATGACTGAGACTTTTGACACAACATATCATTGCGATACTGAGTAGATATTTGTAAAGGCAAATATTTCACTTATTTTTCCATCAAAACTTTCCAGAAGTAGGTCAAGGAAAGTTTACATACCAATGCACAGATGTCTGATCGAAGTACTTTAGAATATTTCGTTTTTAGGAAGGATATTGATCTACTGGAATCAAGTAGAAGAGAAAAACAGAAATGTTAAAATATATTAACTATGTTAAAATATATTAACTTATTGGGGAATACGTTTGTAGTTTCTGATTAATAGGAAATTCGCACAGCACTTTATTAAGATTCTTAAGGACAATTAAGATTTCCTTACTTAATAAACTTCACAGTATTTGTCTTAAATATCAACAATAAATATAGATATTGGATAAAGGTAGATATTTGAAGATTAATTTTGCGGTGGATTTCATACACCATTTTATTCAAAATATTAAGATACTTGCTTAAATTTATAGCATTTGTTTAAATACGAAGCATTTTGTTAGATATATACGTAGGACAAAAATTCAATTTAAATTTTAGGCCTCTTAATCTTTCTTTTAATAAGGAAATGCTCTCTTTTGAATTTCAATTATTTTTCTTGCATACCATGCCCTGTTTAGTTTGAGAAAAAATTTAAAATACGATCATTAATTATCGATATCTTAAAAAAAGTGCGTAGTTAATTATAACGTTTCTGACTGCCAAAGGGCTCATCCTGAATTTTCACAAACAGCACTTTGATGAATGAAAAATAATATATAAATTAATAAATAGAAGTTAGAATTACATGCATTTGAAAGTTGGTCATAGTATTTTCGGATTAATATATTGTTAAATATTGCATAACATGCAAAATAAAGAAATTGAGACAATAAAAATTTTAAATTCACCAGATTTAAGGTCTGAAACAGAAATATTTTCAGGTAAGGTTTGCAAAACATTTATACTCTAGAATTATAACTCAGATGTACTTGGCGTATGAAGATCGCAGTCTAATATATTTCAAAATATGATCAGTGAATAAATTATATTAATTAATTATTAATTCATCATAGTACCAGATAAAAGTTTAACAATGGTATAGTAAATGATGACATTGGCAAAATTAGTGAAAAAGTTTAACTCATGTTATGAACACTGCTGACATTTATACGTGGTATAAATTTCTGTACACATTTCATTCGCAACAGAAAAATGGAGATCATTGAGTTCAATTAATTCACAAGACTTTTATTAAGTATGTTTAATAATTGTTCAGGAAAACTAGTTAAAAGAAAGAAATTTCTTTGTAAACTCGCAGTATATTAGAAGGGAGCTTTTCTCATATTTTCGTGGACATATTATAGTTTAATAATACAGGCAACTGATTTCACATTTTTCCATATAGATTCTGTTTGCGACTTTAATTTTTCCTGTTTGAAGGAGGGGACATTTTTTGGTATCCTTATGTAACTTGTGACTTGTGACTATGCATATAGGTTGAAATAAACTGAGAAATCGCTGTTTCCTTTATTTATAAAATTAAAATATTTTACAAGAGAGAAGATACTTAATTGTTCAGAGAAATGGGAATTCAGGAAGACAGAAATAATAGCTAAAGTTGAGGAATTTGAGAAAAAAGGGTAGCCCAGAGACTAGGAAAGAGGAAAAGGAGTAGAAAGCGGTTGAACAGTAAGTGTCTGCGGCAAAAAGGAAGGGATTAGAAAAGCGGAACTAAGAAATGTAGAAGTTACGTACTAAAGGAGTTCAATTTGTAGTATACCAAACTTATTTTGGCCCACCAGCGGCCGAGCGGTAAAGTCGCTGAACACTGGTAGTTCGGTCCGAGGTTCGAATCCCGCGAACGGGCTGGCTGCATGGGTGTTTTCGTGGTTTTCCCCATGTGTAACGTGTATACGAGCCAGTTTCCCTTAGAAAGTCCTCCACGAAGGCATCCCTCCCATTAGGCAGATAGCCCTAGTGTGCTTTGCCATAATTAAATACACCAACACCAACCAAATTTATTTTCATATTATTCCTTTGACTTCTCATGAATGACTGTACGGACATAATGACTGGATTTTAAGACTTGATTACCCTTAAATATCAGTCAGAGATTCATCACCATTATGCCTAACATCTTAATATGCTAAAAATTACTTTGACTCAAAATTTTCCGTCTATGCCGTAATTGTAGTGGGTTGTAATGTTACTGCACCATAAATGTTATTTGCTATTTTAAGTGTAATAATTATAAGTGCCCAAAAATTATGTTGTTACAAGATTCAGTTCAATAAGGCCTTATCATAGACTAAGTTTTTATCTTTTCCAACTTATCTCTAATTTTTGTTTAAAATAAAGTGTGGTAGAAAGCTTCCTTTTTAAGCCCCATAATTATATTTCATGAACTCTTAAGTGTTTTGTATAAAAAATTGTTTATGTGAATTTTGTTTTTTAATGATAGGTTTCAAAGCATGAAACGATATTTTATGTCACAATGTTGTTATATTTAATTATGATCTAATGGTTGTAGAATTTGCAATTTCATGCAATTATGCTTTAGTATTTTGCGCTGGAGACATTTGTAAAATTTGTATAGATTGCACTGTATGATGAAAGGCAAGGTGCTAAATCATATATGACACTTCTGAATTAATTACTTTGAGATCATATCCTGTATTTGACGAATCACTTGATACTAAATCTAATGCATTTACTTTTGAGGGATGACTTAAGTTAAACGAATGATTTTAATGCTTATACCTTTATTAATGTTGATTGTTAATATGCATGTATCTCGGCAAAATATATATTTGTATACATATTCTGATTGCTCACACACACACACACACATATATATATATATACATATATACTTTTAAACTCTGTGTTTTACCGAACAGATTGCGATTTGGCATAATTCCACGTTCTCAAAATTCTCTAAACTAGCAACGCTCAAATCATTACACTCAATTCTTATCGACTACTTCCAGTGCAATATGTACCAATTTAACGGACATTTATTTCGAAAATTAGTCAAGGGGTCAAGCTATTTAATGTTATGGATTCTTCAAATTACTCCATAATGCAGATCACTCCATTACTCAGCATTGTGCCCATGGGACATTTTAAATAGATATTCATGTACATATATGGAATTGGGTGATAATTTCGGCCAATAGTCTATTACTCTTGGGTTAGTACAAATATTCACTATTTATGTCACAACACAAGAATGTTTAAACGCGTTATTTAGTGTTATAATTATAATATTATAAATTCTTTCACAATTAGTAACAATGCCTACCTTTAATGAGGTTGTAGGGTTTATATTTATTTTAACTAACATTTATTTTATGTTTAAACTATCTTTCCTGTCAAGCCTTACTTTCCCCTGGAACTGCCAATGCCAGAGTATGTAAATTTTAGTAGAACGCGCAAGGATTCAAATTATCAGCGGAAGTATTCTGAGTTAAATAGAAAGGAAACGAGTTCGAGATGTGCTGTTCTTACTTCATGAGCGCGGAGGTAGTTAGCCAGAAATTGAAGAACCCCGCGTTTCGGCCTGTGTGCTTGCCTTGGAGTATTGTTAATCGTTCAACGTGATATTCAAAGTTTGCTGAATTAGCAGCGGTATTGTAAAACGCGGTGAGGTTAGTTACTTTTAGAGAGCCTCGTAGTTAGAGTCTTGTTATTATTTCTTTTCAGGTTCTTATTTTTATTTTACCGCCGGGTCGGCGTAGTTTGTGAGCGTCAAGAGCACGCAATTGTAACTTCTTAAGTTGAATAAAAAGGGGACTTAAACCCTTAGCAAGACTCTGTCTATTTTCCAGTTTCAACAGTCACCTCTTGTTTGCGTGCAGGTTGGAGGCGCGCAACTCTACATTGGCGCCCGAACACTTATCGAACTGAAATGGCCGAAAATCGGATGGAAGCCGCGGGACAGCACCAAGAAATGGCAAGCCAATTGGAAGGATTTGGATACCTGGTCCAGACTTTGAGAGCGTCAATCAAGCCAAACGTCAATTTCGACGAAAAAAATTCGGTGGCGATATTTCTAGAAGGCCTAGAAAATCACTTTCAGCTCTACCCTGTGCCTGAAAGACAAAAAGTTGCCATCGCCACATCTGCACTAAGAGGACAGGCCGCGCTATGGTGGAAGAATATAGGCAAATTTTTATTAGGGGAATTTGGAAGCCAGACATATACATTTGAAAATTTCAACAAATCGTTAGTAAAGGCCTTCCCCATAGTGAAAGATCGAGCAAGGCTGGAAGCCGAACTATATAGTTTCTATCAAAGGGATATAGAAGAGTTGACGGACTTTATTTTGCGAAAAATTAAGCTGACCGATATGCTGTATGGGAAGAAACCCGACGCGGAGATTATTGAAATAATCTTACCAAGATTGTTACCTGCTGTTCAAGACTGCTTCGAAATTAGAAACCCAAGCACATTGCAGGAGCTCTTCGAATTGGCGGTGAAGTTTCAAAATCGCAGAATAGCGGAAAAAGCTAGAGGGGCAACGTATTCTCAAAGTACCCGAAGGAAATCTTCAAATGAGCAAACCAGAAATGCAAACCGCTCTTATGGGGGAAAGAGCTATCAAGCTAGCTCATCGAACCTCGAAGGTCAAGGCCCAAAAAGAAAATTCGAAAATAAACATCCGCGTACCCAGAAGGCAGAACTTGAAAGGAAACCTTTAAACGAGTAGAGGGGCCTGTGAAAGCGACGGTCCAGACCCCGAAAGTTTTAAAAAAAACCCTCAAAAAGACATTTAAATACGGTCATCGTAAAAAACTCACATCTACCAATTATACAAGGCCTGGTTGGCGATGTACCAGTAGAAGTCCTCATCGATACAGGAGCAGAAGGAAATTTTATGAGCGAAACATTCTTCAAAAAGAATTTTTATAGGGTACGATTATTTAAAACCAAAAATACCGAAATTATAGCGGCGCAAGGAAATACCTGTCACTGCATCGGGAAATTATCATTAAACATACAGGTAAAAGAGGAAAGTCTCAAAGTATTAATTTTTGTAGTGAAGAATCTGGAAAATCCTCTTATTTTAGGTATGGAGTTTTTAAGGGCCGCGAGGGCCAAATTGAATTTTCAAGACTGTTCAGTGGTGCTGGAGATGGACCAGAGGGTGGTGGAACCTTTGGAGCAACCGCAAGTTGACCTTAGCCATCTGAATGACCATGAAAGTCCAGCCATCCAGCAAGTGGTGAGTAATTTTTCTAACTTGTTTTCAGAAAAGCCTGGTAGTTGTCAAATAGTTACGCATCAGATACAATTAACTGCCGAAAAACCTTCTAGGACTAAACCATACCGTTACGATAAACAAAAAGACGTAATCATCGAAGAACATATTCAGGAGATGTTAAAGAATAAAATAATAACGCCCATAAATAGTGAATACGCGAGTCCAGTCGTACTATGTAGGAAAAAGAACGAGTTTCCTCCTTCGGATAAAAGGGCTTGGAGGTTTGCTATCGATTACAGAAAACTAAATAGTATTACTAAATTCCCAGTTTACCATTTGCCGGTTATAGAGGAAATTATTAGAAAGATCAAATCTACAAGATACATGTCTACTTTGGACTTAACGTCTGGCTACTATCAAATAGCTATGAGACCCGAAGACATACATAAAACCGCGTTTATAACAAAATCGGGCACTTATGCATTTTTACGCATGCCCTTTGGGTTGTGTGGGCCCCATCAACATTCCAGAGAGCTATGGACATTGTTCTAAAGCCTGTCCTAGGAAAATCAACTTTAATTTATCTAGATGATATAATTATAACGAGTAGTACGTTGGAACAACACATTAAAGATCTAGAAGAAGTTTTTAAATTATTAAAAGAGGCCGGTCTTACAATTAACGCCTCAAAATGCAAGTTCGCAACTAAAGAACTTAAATATCTCGGTTATAAAATTTCACGAAAGGGTATAGAAACGCAAGATTAAAAAATAAAAGCAATCAAGAATTTTCCACCGCCCAACACCGCCAAGAAACTTTCTTCTTTCTTTGGGTTATGTTCTTACTATCGGTCTTTCATAAAAGATTTCGCTAATATTGTTGAACCACTCTTAGTAATCAAAAGAAAGAGAAGTAAATTTACGTGGACAGCATTTGAAAGATTAAAAGAAGCGCTCATCAATGCCCCTGTCTTGAAATTCCCGGAGGGGGACGAAAACCTGGAAATTGCAGCAGATGCGTCGGACTATGCGGTGGGTGCGGTTCTTATGCAAAATAGCCATCCTCTGGCATTTTTTAGTAAAACGTTGAATCAGACACAAAGGAATTATACAGCTACAGAGAGAGAAACATTAGCCGTATTAATGGCTGTACACAAATTTCGAGTTTATTTCGGCAAAGCGCCAGTAACAGTCTTTTCGAATCATGCGGCTGTTGGTAGACTTTACTCGGGGAAAAACCTAACGCCCAGGTTAATAAGATGGGCTTTAAAACTCCAAGAATATAATCTCAGAATAAAATATAAACCCGGTAAGGAAAACAATGTAGCTGACGCACTTTCTCGTATAAAACTGGACGATGAAGGAAATGAACTTAAATGCGCTGTGTTGACTTCAAAAATTTTAGATTCTAGAGATACGATTATCACTGAACTGAAAGCTGATCCTGAATTTGGAAAGATATATGCATATTTGAAAGACCCCGAAAGCTTTGAGCACACAGATATCGATGCGATAAGAAAAAGAGCAGAAAACTATGAAATAATAGATAATTTATTATTTTATACGAAAACAACAAACGAAAATCTCGAGTACAAACCAGTCATCCCAGCCTCGCTTCGATTAAGCATTTTGAAGGAATTACACGACGCGAAAACAGCGGGTCATTTAGGGGTCAGAAAGACTTTAAAAAGGGTACGCGAGGCGGTATATTTCCCGCAATTATACAAAATAGTAACTGCGTATGTCAGGTCCTGCAATCAATGTCAGTTAATAAATGATATTAATTACAGCCCGGCCGGGTACTTAAATAGCATTCGCGCTACATTCCCGAATGAAATTTAAGGCATAGATCTTCTTGGTCCCTTCCCCCAGAGCGAGTTAAATAAAAATCGTTTTCTTTTAGTAATAGTAGATCATTTTTCAAAATGGACAGAAATTGTTCCACTTAAACGCGCGTCAGCCAAAACAGTCGCAGATGCATTCTTACACAGATACATTTTAAAATACGGTGCACCGATAAAAGTCATTAGCGATAACGGAAAACAATTCATTAGTCAAATATTTGAAAACATATGCACTGGACTTGGCATACGCCATATCAAAATGGTTCGGTATAGACCACAGGCAAACATAGCAGAAAGAGTGAATAAAAACATCGTAAAAATAATTCGCAGTTACGTTAGTACACATCACAAGCGCTGGGATGGCTACATAAATGAATTAGCTTATGCTTTAAGAACGGCAAATCACGATACTACGGGAAAAACCCCAGCAGAATTATTTTTAGGCCGAAAGTTAATTACGCCTTTAGATAAATTATTCTTTGTGCAACAAAGAGAGCAAGAGTTTAAACAGAAAGATGTGCAAAAACCTATTGATCAGGCGCTTAAAAGCTCGGATACGGCAAGAAATAAGCAAAAAGTGTATTACGATAGAAAACGCCGTGAAGCAGATTTTAAAGTTGGGGATAAAGTATTGAAGCGGAAATTTTCTTTACCAAGTGCCCCAGACAATTTTACTGCAAAGTTAGCTCCAAAATTTGAAGGCCCCTATGTAATTCAGGAAATCAAAGGAGTCGTTTTGTACCTTAAGAACGAGAGAGGGGAGATCTGTAAAGCAAGTCCCGACCAGGTGAAAAAATACTATAATCCAAATGATTTTGAAATCCTTAAAAGTTTCTTGCAGGACTCAAGTCTAAAAGAAGTAGAAGGTCCAGAAATAACGACAACTGTTCCACCACCCAAGAAGCAGAGAACTGAAGAGAGACCTAGCCCTTCTACAACCCAGACGACGGTACCAAAAAGAAAAAATGAAAACTTTCAAACTCCAGCATTTGAGAAAAACAAGAATGAAAAGCCACCGCGTAAAGAAACCTTGGTAAAGAGGAAAACACCACCTACAACGTATCGCAGTAGAAATTATGCATCAAGGAAAACGCTCCCAGGGCCAGAGAGTCAGGTGCAAGCAAGGCCGCCGTTCCGGAAACTGAAAAGACAGCAGGAGGAACGAAAATACCAGGAACAACAGAAGAAATTCAAGAAGGACTCCAGACCGGAGGACGTCAAGACCAGCCGTCCAAGAAAAAAACGAAAAAGACAGCAACCCGACAATCACTCCGCCAAGAGGCCAGCATGCAGAGGACGCAAGAGAAAAACTAATGTGGACGACACTCGGAGGTCAGTAAGGAGAAGATTGACATCCATGGATCCTATAACGTGGGAACAATTTTTCCAGAAAAGAATGACGGAGTTTCAATCATCGAAAACTCAAAGATAAGTTAAAATCTTCTATAAAATTTTTTCTTTTGTTCCTAAATGTTATGCATAAGTACGAAGTTCTATGTTTTGACGAAAGTATGTCTCGGTTGAGACTTAGTTTTGTTTTACTTTATTTAGCTAAGGCAAAAGTATTATTTTCTTTAAGTACATATCTAAGAACAAGCATTTTCTGTTGGTCGAAAGACTGATTCTGTTATGTTAAAGCCAAAATTTGGCCGAAGATAAAAATAACTTCGTATTCTTGTATTAATAAGAATTTTAGTTTCAGTGCCGCCAGCTTGGCGAAGAATGAGTAAAGTAAAAATTTATTTTCTCTTATTCATTTTATGGTAAATTGTAAAAATCATATGTATTAAAATTTTGTAAATATACGTAAATACTTGAAAGTTATGTAAAAGTAGAATTTAGTCTAGAAGCATAAAATTTTAGATGCTAAAAGTAAATGCTTAAAAGCAATGAATTCAAAATTTAAGTATTAAACTGTAGATAAAATCATGCTTTAGAGCGAAAGCCTGCATGTCTAAAGATGAATGAGGGGGAAGTTAGAATGAATGTGTTTTGTAGGGTTCTCCACCTACACTTGAATTTTTAAGAATGTTAAAGTAGCTCATCGAGTTGTAGAATGTCGAGTAAGGTGTGTCTATTTGGTCGTTGAAATCTAACAAATCATGGTGGTTAGGGGAAGCGCTGTAAGACTAAAACACGAATATTCCCGTTTGACACCACACATGGTGGAGAGCCAGGGTAAAGTTAAATTAATGTTTGAATAATTGAATGAATGTGAATTAAGCAGTAACTAAGGAAAACGAATCGTTTAAAAACAAAAATTTATTCAGTGTCAAGAAAGTGTAAATTATAATGTATTTAGAAAGATACTGATACTTATTCCTTCCAGATGTTAGAAGGAAAAGAACAAGATTGATTGATGAAGTCCAGGAAAAGTTGCTGTAAGAAGAGAGATTTATATAAGTATTGACAGAAATTTAGTATACATTTTGTTACATAAAATTTTTTTTTGTGTAAACGAGGCTCTTTCCAGTTAGTTCAGAATTCTAGAAACCTTACAACAGGTCGTTTGTAGGACCTGCTTCCAAGTTTTCCAAATTCTGGCAGCGGCAAATGTAGGGTTTATATTTATTTTAACTAACATTTATTTTATGTTTAAACTATCTTTCCTGTCAAGCCTTACTTTCCCCTGGAACTGCCAATGCCAGAGTATGTAAATTTTAGTAGAACGCGCAAGGATTCAAATTTTCAGCTGAAGTATTCTGAGTTAAATAGAAAGGAAACGAGTTCGAGGTGTGCTGTTCTTACTTCACGAGCGCGGAGGTAGTTGGCCAGAAATTGAAGAACCCCGTGTTTCGGCCTGTGTGCTTGCCTTGGAGTATTGTTAATCGTTCAACGTGATATTCAAAGTTTGCTAAATTAGCAGCGGTATTGTAAAACGCGGTGAGGTTAGTTACTTTTAGAGAGCCTCGTAGTTAGAGTCTTGTTATTATTTCTTTTCAGGTTCTTATTTTTATTTTACCGCCAGGTCGGCGTAGTTTGTGAGCGTCAAGAGCACGCAATTGTAACTTCTTAAGTTGAATAAAAAGGGACTTAAACCCTTAGCAAGACTCTGTCTATTTTCCAGTTTCAACAGTCACCTCTTGGTTGCGTGCAGGTTGGAGGCGCGCAACTCTACAAGGTAAATGAGTTGTATCTGTATTGCATGTAATGATTACATCTAATGGAATAATTTCTCTGATATTTAATACTTAAAATGCAGTCTTTATATGTATTTCAGACTGATTGTGTCACACTAATGTTTTGATCAGATATGAAGCTGGTATTTGCACTGGAATTGTGCACACATGAATTATTTCTCGCTGTCCTTTTTTTCCCTGAAAAGGAGGTAATTATATAATGACATCACATTAATTTAAATCTGGAGTTCCTTAGATATTTTACGAGATATTGTGCAAGTAACTGAGCATTACATTAGATCCTTTTGCGACAGTTTTCCTCCCCAACTTGATATTGTGACTTAACGATATGGTCAGACAAGAACACTTTTTAGTTCATTTGGTCTTAAGCAAGAGGAAATTTAACTTGGTGATCCTATTCTGTAGAATGTTTTGCTGGTTGAAATGAATAAGCGTCCACTTAACCGCTAAGAGGGAAAAAAGTGGGAAGATGCAAACCATGATTCTTTTTTTAAAATTTCTCTTCGCCTGTGATGTTTTTTCCTGGGGGACGGGGGGAGTTATGAGGTCGCTCACGCACACTGTCGCGTTGGCCTGTTACAAATTTTTGCTTTTCTGGAAAAGTTGTGCATAGAAGAATGACAATGACTCGCAATTTTTGATGCTATTATGAAGTCAAGAGTATTAGCTTTGAGGACGTATTAATCTAGAAGTGCAGTGCTGAATATCCGTGGCTTGGAATTCTCGTTTCACGCAAAATTAAGCGGTCAGCCATCTCATATGCGGATCAGCATAAATTCTTTCTGGTTTATTGAAAATGGAGATTAAGTTAACATGAAGTGTAAATGAAGGAAATGGGAATTTTGAGTTCATCTTGCGATCTTTATTTTTCACGACGGGCATCTACCAGTAACATATGTGAGTAAGCATACCACTATAAATGTTATTATTGTGGCTTCACCAATAACTACACAACATTTTATTACTAAAATACTCTTAACACTGGCTAATTTCTTCATTTTATGTTCTTCAATAAGTGTTTTCAGAATTCATAGAGAGCCTTATTTCCTGCAGTCCAAGTTTTCCGTCTCAGTTTTGTAAAGAACTGACTAGGAACTAGGAATCTTGCGACATATTCATCGATAGAACACATATTGGTAATCATCTGTTTTTACGAGTCATGATGTCTATCGCAGGCACATGATGATTCGCGATGATTTCCAGTCGACTCAAGGTGGTTCATCACACATATTATTCTGGCCTTCCTTAAATAGCCTCTCAAAGGTACAAACTTTGCCATCACTCAATATTTGGATCATCCACTGCACAGACCTGAAGAGGAACTTTACTGACGTTTCATTTTTGCAGTCAGTAGAGGAAGTGAATAACCAGACTTTATTTCATAAAGGCGGCTTGGACGCTTGATCTTTTTAAAACATCCGCATTACAGGGCGTTAAATACGCGCAGTACAGAGTACCTATATATGGGGAAAGGTGGGTGTCGAGAAACACTGCACACGTGCAAATTTAAGAATGCAAGCGCTTTGTAATGGTATTACTTAATATTTTCTCTTTTTAAGAACTACTGTTACTGAATTTATTCACAGGTAATGCGAAAGCCTTACTGTAAGCTTAGCTATTTGTTATCATTAGTGTTGTACACTAAATTGCTAAGATATTGATACACCTTATAAGGTATTTCTCCCGCCTATTTACAATAAACACCCTATTTCTTGTAGTACGGTCCAAGTATTCTATTTACAATAAACACCCTATTTCTTGTAGTACGGTCCAAGAATTTGATGCACATAGAAGTGCATGATTTCTGCGTTCTAGAGCTCGTTGCAAAACACCTCAGATATAGTAGATAAACCTGAATTCCGGTTATTTATTTGTGTGATTATTATATTTTTCTGTTACAAAAAGACAAACCTATCAGAAAGACCTCAGGACATGAATGGGCGCTATTCATTGGAAAGGATTCCTGCATAGTGTTCATCTGCCAGAGACATTCATGAGTATAATACGGGTTCCACTGAATACCAGCTAAACAAATTCGCTACGATCATGGGCTGCTCAGATTGTACATTCTTCTGTTTACTTGTTGGATCCATGGATTCATGAAATTCCATCATGGGGTAATACAGAGTTATCTCTTACCTCCGAAACGCAAGGGGCAACACAACATTTCTGGGGTAGAGAAAACTCAAGCGGCGCAAACAGCTCTAAATACTTCCACAAAAGTCTACCACTATGTATATACATTGCTGAACTGGTATGCATACTGGTGCATAAATAACATCATTCTGCATAGGTTTAACTGTAGCATTGGGTTTGGCAATTCACTGTAGATATACGTATTATTTGCAGACTAGCAAACAAACTTAATATGCCTAACATACAAGTGAATTTAATAACGCTTATTTCATTTCCTCAAGTATGAAACTATATATGTAGGAGCCTTGATATAAATCTGTATTATACTAAATTGTGTTTATTGGGTGTGAGGATACATGCAGAGCAGAGAGCAAACTGCATGTTTTACTTTTATAATTTACCTAAAATATAATTTATACCATTAAATTGTGTTGAAAATTTTTCTTAAAAGCTTTCAGCGATAGTGGTAAAAAATAACATTTCTTTTGTGTTTTAAGCGTATTAAGTGGGAGAATTTTTATTTTTCGCAGCAGTTCAAAGAAATATTGTTCCTTCTATTATCTAATAAACATTTTTTTCCTGTAGCCATATGTAAGAAAGGGATTTCGCAATTTGTATAACAATTATCAACCAGATGAAGGAAATAAAGCATTTGAATTATTAGCAATAAAAATTTGCTTATAAGATTTAATTTTAAATCGAAAGGACTAACTCTCACATTCTTCAAATTACTATGATAAATAAGATAAATCAATTATTTTTGCCATTTTCTGATGGAAAACGTGTTCTGCCTCTTGAGGCCACATTACTAGGTTGCTCGATTAGATAAGATGTATAGTCTTAGGCCTTACATTGTAATTGCCGATACTGAATCTCCATTCCAGTCAACTTCACATTAAATTGATTTGTGTAGCCTTTGACTACTAGCTTGTTTAAAATTTAACTAACATTTGAACTGACTGTTACTTTAAGTTATCTAGCCATAAGTACTAGTTGAGCTTGTAAGCACCCAGGAGTGCCTTTCGTTCTTAGTTTTAAATAAAAGGGTCTTTTACACCCTTCTCAAGTTTCAGTTGTTATTTTAGACTTCGCGATAATTCGCTTAAGTTCCACGAAGAGTTTGGTTATAACTGAATGATTTCAAAACATAATAAGCGTTATATATATTTTTATAATAATTTTTTCATCGCACTTTTGTGTAGCAAAAATAAACGCTAATAAGTTAGAAAAGACACACAAGAATTTGCATTTTATAATTTTTTTATTTACAAACAGGATTGTCATCCCACCCCAATTATCCCATTCACAAAAAACAGATATAACAATAGTTGTCACACATCACAGTGTACAAATGAGGCACATGACGACCAAGACATTTGGCCACAACAAAGTGTTTGCAGAAAACAAGCATAAATTCTATAATACTAATAATTGGCCGCTTTCTTTGGTCCCAAGGAACCTAATGCTGACCTTCATCAACCATTTCAACAACATGTTGAATACTTTGAAGTGTTCCTAATCCTAGACATAGCAAATTATTGAAGAAAAGCCAAACACTGTTTATATCTAGGCATTGTATATTGCGCTTAATAACAAATGTATGCAGCTAGATTCATATTATGTCGACATACATGAGCTAAATATTAGCCTTGAAATGCAAGCTGCTTACCATTTCATAAGCACACAGCTTTTAACAATTATATTAAATTTCATCATGAAAGTACAAAAGAACTTAATTAATTTCAAATGAAAATTTCGTAGTTACTCTGGTGATATGTGGAAGAAATTACTCTTGTGAGCTGTTAAATTTGTTTTATATCTTATGATAACTTTCTGTTCACGAAATGTAATATGACAGAGATTTTATATTGAAAGGGTTTTAGAATAGCTACAATTGACTCTTCCTTGATTGAGTTTCTTGGTGGAAGGGAAACGTTAAGCATACTATTATCGAATAAAAAAGTTGTGTGCTAAATGCTATGAAGAAAACAAAGCTTCTTTGTGGTATACTCAAACACAAAATTAAAGTAAGATTTGCATCACCTTTTAATGGAAGATGAAAGAAATTTTATTTGGAATCCACTTTTAAGTAATGGTTATCGTTATAATAGTTGCATCTTAAAAATTTACTTAGTTATTTATTCTTTTTCTATGTTGAATTAGTTTGAAACTAGAAAAAAAATTAGTGCGTTTAGAAATTCATTAATTAATAACTCAGTTTAAGTGAGTACTTTAGTTACTGATGTATCTTAATACTCCAAGCATCTACTATGAAGAAATAAAACAAAATTAAAAAAAAAGATATGCTTTAATGGTTTTTAAGTGTCCAAGACCATTCAGAATTTGCTTCTTGCTATTTACATTTCAAATAACGCTTTTTGCGGCTAAATATCATACAAATAATTGCCAATTTGTCAGTATACCAGAGTAACTACTTCAAGAAAATGTATTGCAGAAAAAACTGAAACACTACAAATTTGGCAAAACATTTTGCCGAATATACTAAAATGCAAAACTGTTTGAAAATAATATTGAGCTTTAGTATTTTGGCCTTATATCAATGAAATATCAGATTAAATTTCTATCACACAGATCAACACCATATAGACTTATTAACATTCGCTAATTTTATATTTATTTTGAACAGCCTTTTAATTTTTATTAGAATGTAAATATACAAAAAAGACTTTGTGTGGCTATAAACAAATATCCAAAGCCTGTGTTACTTATGAGTGCTTAAGTTCAAGCTCTTGTACTGGGCAAAAAGAACATATAAAGAAGCTCTTTTAAATCTTTCTCATTATTTTAGTAGCAAAAATATTGTAACTACATAAAAATGTACAATTATTAATCAAACAGTTTTCAGCTAGAGCATTTTAGCTCCAGATTCTTGCTAAGTTGAAGGGGAAAACATGGACTAGACTATATATTTATACATTGATAATTACAGGTAAAAATCAGTTTTACGAAGGACTCTCTGAACGCTTCACATTGCATTGATATGTTGCATATAAGGAGTAGAAAAGCTCCTGTTATAAATATAGCAATGTTCCGTTTTATTTCGGCCCAAGTACCTCATTTTCATCAAAATTTTATAATCTAAATGCTTTTTAAATAGTGTACAGGATAAAATCGCTAGAAAATACAAAATTTTTTCTGAATAATGTAATCTAAAAGAGGTTAACCAGTGAAGAAAATATCTGCCCGTAGTGAAGATAAAAAGATAGTGCCGAATTTTCAGCTTTAATTACCCTATCAAAGAATGGCAATGCGAAGAGTGAAGAGCAGTCTTACGTGAACAAGCGATTTCACCACTAACAGGAGAATGCAAACCACTTTCTAAATAAACACTGAGACAATCAGCAACAAACATTAAGCATCTGGTAGTATATTACATAAGTTGCTTTTTATTTTTTAACCGTGTTCTATAGAAGATCTCCGTTTACAAGCAACCGTGAAAGTTAATGTTACAAAGGCAGCTGTTGCATTAATTCTTAATTATAAACCATAACTCTTTCTGTACAACAAATAGGAAGAATAAGCATTTATTGCTTGGAAAGCCATTTTATATATTATTGCTCTAATTATTTTAAGAAGAATGCAAATTAGGTGCAAAGAAGAATGCCTATCTTGCAGAAATAAAGAAATAGTTTGCAAAAGAAGGCTTTACTTTGCGAATGTGTTTTTTAGTATTTCGTGAGCTAAAGACTTAATCAGCGGATATTTCGCATGTGCTCGGAATCTTTATACTTCAGAAAAGTATCTAAATATTTATGTGTTTCAAGGTGCTTTGAATCTTAAGAAAGGTAAAGCACAGTAAGAGTTCAATGTTCACTAATTTCCTGAAAAATTGATTTTGATCCGAGAAAACACTGCCAACAAATTAATCAAATTTTAATTAATTTCTGTGTAAATTTTTTTGATCGGTATTCATATTCATATAAAAATATATCCAACTTCTGTCAACAGAGATATTACATATTTAATAAAATGTGCTAGAATGGAAATAAAATCAAGGAGAAAAAGAATGCTCTTTTTTGGCGTCTTATTGAATGCAAGCATGATTCCTGTCAGCAATTTTAAATTCTGAAATTTATAAAATTTATATAATTTTTTATTATTCCACATTTATAGAATTAGTTATTATTTTTGAATGGCTAATATTTCATGGTTAAATTAAAAAAAAAACTTTCTGTTAAAAGAGATAAGAATCATCCTTTGTAAAAGGCCGTTCATTTAAATTCGAAAGTCATTTGAACGATATTTATTTACCTTTCCGATCAGCCTGACTTAAATTTAACTGAAAGAAAAGTGATATTCTACATTTTAATTTTTGAAATATAGCACCTTACATTCACAGTGTTGTAAAACAATGAATGTATAGGTCTAATTATTAGGTAGCAACTGCATGCCGAAGGAAGGCAAAATCCATTTTAGCTAAGGACGAAAATTAAAATTTAGTTGCAACACAATATTTTAAGATTATAACACTTATTTTTTTAAATTCTTAGCTCTCGATTAACGTCTGAAAATGATTATTTGTTAAATATACTTACAATTTGATGAATAAACATTTTTCACCTTTAATTGCCAGATTAATATACCTAACTATTTATTTAGAAATATATGCTTAAATCATTATAATTTAACATCCAAAACATTTTTTGTGATTTCTAATATTTCACATTTTTAAACCTGCATTAATAATTTCAAATTGTTTTGCATATTTACTCATTATGCATTCAAAACCAATTGCTGCTGCGCAGAAAATAGTATATACTTGTACAATTTCATAATGTATTAAAAAATATTACGCTCAGAATGGATTTACAAAACTCCAGACTGGATGACGCCCAATTCTCTCAAAATTGACAAGATTATTGTATGTGGAGGATAAAAGATCACTTTTTTTAATGTTACAAAATTAGACTGAAATATGAAGACTACCCAAAAGTAACAGCCTAAGTTTCACTCCTCAAACTGTATAAAAGTAGTAAATTTGGCATTGCTGAGCGCAGTAAAGGTAATTGAAATGTTAATACTATTTTTGCTTATATAAAATACGTCTAAATCAATACACTTGTTAATAATATGCACTTTCTTGTAATACAATATTTGTACTCGAGTTATTTTTAAAGTTTTAAACTCACACTATTACTTTTGGGAAGTATGCATGACTTTGATACACTGACTTACATATTCAATACATGAACAGAAAATAAGTATATTTTCTTCCATATTTAACATATTTACAGTCTGTTGTTACAAAATATATATTGGCACTACATAAGCAAGACACTGTACCAGCCACATGTTTAAATCTACAAGCTTATGCAAACAACCATATTCTAAAATCTACTAAAATAGCAGTTACAGAGTAGACAGTTATAAACAAGAATCATTATACATTTCAGACAATGGAATAGCTGTCCTAAAATTACTTCCATAGCTTTCCAAACTGAACGCATTTCTTAAATTCCCAAAATTCATTTGCAATGATGGCCTAAGAAGTTAATGAGTTAAATTGCTCTTCAAATTTATATCTTTGTGGCAGACCTTTAGTAGAAAAGTGCTGTTCAAAAGACTGAATTACATACCTTCCTGTTAGAAAGCGTTACTAAAGAAAATGCTGCAAAACTTGTTATTCATCAAGAGATATACACAAAAATTTCATAAACATACCACATTTCAGAAAAATGGGAAAAGCAACACAGGCATAAAGAAGAAGATGGTAAATAGTTTTACATCCCCCAACCTCAAAGTTTAGCCATATTAAAGAGACATGCATCTTTTTTATAGCATAGCAGACACTAACTGAAATTAGAAAGGTGTTGGATATGTTCAACTGTTTGTGAAGGACATTATGTTAAATATATGTTTGTAAAATTTTAATTGTTAACATGTTAAAAGAGCTTTGAAGTAAACTATTAGCTCTTTTACAGGAATCAAATTATAATGACTGAGGATTTTGAATGCAGCATAGATATCAACAACATGAACATTAAGCATTAGTACTGTAGGACATATAATCATTTTTAGCACCATTCTCTGCTCCAATTTACAAGAAAACAACCTTGAAAAAGCAAGCGTTATATACATACGTTATATGCAGACACATACTTCTAGCAGATAAGTTTCTTTGAACTTAAGGCTAGAAATAAATTTTATTGCTTTCAAAATTGTGAGAAATACAAATTAAAATGGGGTTATCTTAGCTGTAAAAGTTAAATGACTCAATAAATCTTCATAAAATCCTCTGTCAGGAGAAGAACAAAAATTCTAACTGCAACATTCATAAAGACATGCTTTGCAAAAATATTGATTGTAAAATTGAGCTTCATTTATAAAATTCTTAAAGAACTGCAGCAATGTTTAGTGCATATTTCTATATTCTAGAGAGTGTATTATGTAAACTTCAAAAATGGCATTGCAGTAGCGTTTAAGTCAGAGCGGGTCTGTAAAGTTTAAATCAAATTTTTAGCTGTGATTGCTCTGCAGCGAATAAATTTCAGTCATAAAGAAGTGCTTAAAATGCTGAAATTCTTGTATGGTTTCTGAATTCCTTTCGTCACTACATAACTTGACATATAGACAAAAATGCCTAACTTTCGTATTCTTAAGAATTTTTTAATCAAATACATGGCTAGAAAAGGGTAAAAAAATACTACTTCCCATTTTTATGCAAGTAACTTCCAGTGGTACCAAGTTGGTACAACTTGATTCGTTTCATTATTTGCCAGACCAACCAAATTTGGAATTGTGAATCTACCATCAGCGGTTTAAAAGATAAAGTCACTGTTAGTGTTTTGAAAATCCGAAAAGTCCTTACATATATGAAAATTTATTTCAAAAAGCTATGCACAGCAAATACATTTAAACTGCATTTGGTACTTCCTGTATGGATATTATTTTCATGAAACTCGCAAACTCCTATGCATCTGCTTTATATGAGCCTGAACGCATTTAAAAGATATTCAGTTTAAATTCACGTGAATTCAAAATAGGTTTCAAACCAAATTTAATACAGGTCAAATATCCAGCCTACCTATCTATCTATCTCTATTTAATGCTTTTTACGTGTAAATATAAAGGTGAAGTTATTATTACTTATGAAACGAAATTCTTTTCCATGTGTTGTTATTTAAGTTTTTTATGTGCATCGGATTTTAAAATATGTGTAAGTTTACTGGTATTTTATTAAACGATTAAGTACAATGAAGGTAATGCTAGGAAAAAAATCGTTTTGAAAGTTGAATGTAATATAAATCAGACAACTAATGTAAAGTAGCTTTAATAAACGTTATTGAAAGAATTTAAGACGATGAAGTGTTTTCTAGTAAGCTTGATGCATGTGTCTTGCCTTAAAAGCAAAAACAAAGACTTTTCACCTTTTGTTCTTCAGACCTTTATAATAATGAAAACTACAAAACAGTCATTAAGGTTCCATAATCATGCAAGCAGTGCAGAAACTTCTGTTGTTTAAACTCGACATCATCAACAATTCCTTTTTGAATTAAATCGTCAAAGAGACTTAGGAACTAACTGCTTAACGACAAAAATCGTGTATCTGTGGATTGATGAAACTAATCCCTGAACATTCACGGTCTCTGAGATTCTACATATTCTGCAGAGCCGTCAGGACACAGATTTTATTATGAGGTCATAGTTTACAATGGCCATTTGGCGGAAGACTCCTTTGAGATGCTAAGATCCTTACATAAGCACACTCACACATATAAGTTCCTTACGCTTTAATCACATAGCATTAAGATATATCTATATTCTGAATATTTTACTCTCAGAGTCATACATACCAGAAATAATACTTGTTCGTTATGAGAACTATTATGCAGATAAGTATTTCATCACACAACAACAAATGATTAACTATTATATGACAGCTTCAGAATTTAGACACTTGAGAAAAGGCCAAGGCAGACGTCAGTTCTCTACATTTTTTTCAGTCAAATATACACATCTTTTTAACGCGTAACTAGATTCATCTTAGGTTTTACTTTCATTTTCCTCAATTTGTAATATATTTAGGTTTTACTAGCTCTAGCATTTAAATTTTAACATGTGTACTATTGCGTATAATGATTAAATGAAGTAAATTGAGTTTTGTAACACATATTCGGTATTCATAACCCAAGCTCACATATGCGATCCAAATAGTCTTTGAAGTGACTGAAAATTTCTGGAATGAGCAGTTGTGTTACATTATATATCACCTTTAGAAATATCTTCCTGAAGCTGTCATATATTTCTTTATAAAGATAATTATACTCTTTAATATCAACAATAATGTGACACCATAATCAGTGGTTATTGTATTCTTGATACACTGGAGTATATGTACAATGTATACATTAAACAACAAACGCTTGAAGAAGGAACTTAAAGCAGTCACTACATGCCAGGCATTGTGTCTATTCAGGAATCTTTCCTTGAGAGAAAAACAAAATCGGCATATAAGAAAACTTTGATGTAGGACGTAAACGGAGTTTCATACATAAAATAAATAGAAGTATTACATAAGTGACAAATTTATGGCTCTAAGGCATTAAATGATTATTTTCAGAGTTCAAGGTCGACACTCAATTTACTTTTAATCAGCCAGATATGAGTTTATGTAGTACCATTTATTAAGGAAACTAATTTCTCCCTAAAAACTTAATACATTTTCCCAAATTTGTTTAAGGTGAAAGATTTATTGTCTTTATTCATAAATACATTAAAATTTAAAAAAAATATTTAAGAGGGAAAAGATGTGAGTTTTGGGCTGCTTGAAAAATAACAAGCTGTACTCGTATAAATGGAAATTTCGATAACAGCTTAGATTCAGAAGTAAATGTTATGAATTAAAATTATTGCTAGCAATTTAGGAACTGATAATTTAGAAAATTGTTTGTCTAAGCCTGAGTATTCAGTTAACAAATTTTACGTTTTTTGACTTTATGAAATATATGCAACTACGTCCGAAATTTATTTTTATACATGCATCAATAACTAAAGAATTTCGGATTTTTGTAATATGCTGAAATAAAACTTTTAAATGAAGAAAAGGTTTTGAGTTCATTAGAAAATGTAAACAACGCCTGTAAGATAAAATGTCTTGACATTTGCAACAAACGTGAATTAAATAGGAAATTGGTTTCAGTTTATCCGTCGTATGATTCAAATCTTAAGAGAAAATTCATTTTACAGTAACATTTTTATGAAATGTAATAGCTATCCATTATTGAAACATAAATATTTTGTATAAGCTCACTTTTTGATAAAAGATATAAAATGTTTCTTTAGCCTTGGCATTTTATTTTATAGCGGAATATAAGAGCAATAAAAATTACATTCAGTTGTTTATGAGCTTTAATTAGAAAAATTAATTGAATAACGTATTGTAAACGGTTACATTAACTTAAAATAAATTTAGTATTATTATTATTTTAAACATGAAGTCCAACAAAAATGCTATGGGTATAATTTAGGAAAAATTAATTCCTTTGTCTTATTCCTTTATTGACATGCAAGTTGTGCTCTGTATAAATATGGTCATTTTTTAAAAAATTGCGATTAAAGTAAATATGAATTCAAGGATCTTGTTCCAAAAAGCTGTGATATTACACAACTGAGATATGTCAAAAGAGTACATGAAGTTTGAGCAGTTAATTCTTTGCTTGGTTCATTTTACGAATTCAACTAGTTTAGAAAATGTCCGTACGCAATATAAAGAAACGTTTAAAAAACAACATGTTACATCTGTAAAATGGCAGCTCAAATAGGAAGGTGTAAGATCCGTTATATGAAAGCATATCATGTATTTTCTTGATCATAAAGCAAAATTTATGAGAAAAGCTTTTACATTTTAATTCATAAATTTATTGTCAAGCATCGTAATTTATAAACTTGCTTAATTTTCCATATAATGTATGCAGGTAAGCAACAGCAGAATTCCTTAAAGTGAAGTTGTAATAATTAACAAATGACGTCCTCAGAAAACATCTTACGAGAAAGAATATATATTCTTACTCATAGCACCAATAAGGATATTCCACATTCAGTGGACCTACAATGATTTTGGGATCAAGAAAAGACTCCTGAACAAACTAATCTCTCACAGGGCGTTCTGTGAAGAGGTCACGAAGAGGGTGGAGTCCATCATTCCTTCTTTGTCACCATGGATACCTGAAACAAAACAGAATTATGAGTTATATAAATGTGAAAGGAAGAGCAAAAGCTTATCATGCCTAGCTTCTTTTCTTCTCCAGATGGTGGTCTGGATGAAATGACGAAGAAGAAGCGGCATCTTTTTATGCTGAGAATTACGGTAGAGAGAAGCCGGGCTAGTTTAGCCACACGCAGTGGACTGATCTATCTTGATTGAAACTGTATGGGACTTTCTATCTCACTCTCTAAAATATCACCAACTAAACTAATTGTCCAGATAATTTATAGCTATTTGAAAAAATAATAATAATTATTTTTAATAAATTCTGCATTTTGAATCTTTGTTCTTTTCAAATAATAAGCAAATGAACCGGAACAGACTCAAAAGTAATGGTTACGCTAAGTGTTATCAAGTAAATTATGCTGACTAAATTCAGTTTCGTATCGGCTAGACCAGTGCTCCGCAACCTTTTCTCACCTGCGAAGCAGAAAAAATCTTTCTGGAATTTCGTGGCACACCAAAGAGTTATCAAGGAGTTATCAAGGAAGTTCCGAGTTATCATGGAAGTGCCGTAAAAAATTCAAATGCTGACACACTGACAATCACACACACAACCACACAACAGTGAAATATATAAAAACATTTAAAATAGACATTATTAAGGAAAAAATTGTCATTGTGTATTAAATACATGATAAAAAATTGCAAAATGTCAAATACATGTATTTGATTGCGGCACACCTATATCCTACTCATGGCACACCAGTGTGCCGCGGCACACCGGTTGCGGAGCACTGAGCTAGACAATATTCAGAAATATTGGGCATTCCAGTGATAAATATATGTCAGATATAAGTGTGAAAAGCTGGCGAGCAATTTTTCTCATCAAAATTGTTTGACATGCAACTAGTTTTCGTTTTCACTCCTCAGAATTTAAACTAATTCTAGCCATCAAAATTGTAATATATTTTAAGCTCCAGCACGTAAATTTTGAATTTGTAGGTATTTATCGAAAGCTAAATCTATATATGAAAGGGATAACAAAAGAAAACTTGCAGTAGGTATCGTTTTGGGTTGAAGATCGAGCCATGGATAAGAAAACATTAAACGTATTTACTTTTTATTATCAGAAAAGTAATTTATTGTTTAAACTGTTTCTTGTCTTTCATAAATGCCCACAAATTCTGGGAAACCAACAACTGATTCACTATCCAAGATGGACATTTACAAAATAGGAATATGTCTTATTTTCACAAATGCTTTTACTAGCATATAGCAAATAATAGACTTAGGGTGAACGCTGAAGGATAGATTTGGCTTAAGCTGCATATGAGCTTGATCATCCTTCCTTTCAGGTTTCTAGTTGGAGAGCCAATGTACGAAATTCCAGATCTCTAAAAAGGTCTCGGGAAAGCAAAATTAGAAAAATATTGCAATTGCAAATAGTTTCAATATATTAATGTTTTTATACTTGAATTCATCATACTAATAAGGATAAAGTTAACATCTCACCAACTGATGTTAAAAACTAAAATTACAAATTACAAATTGATAAGAACTCCCGGTAAAAGATTCCTTTAATTTATTTTAGAAAAAAAGATTAAATTGCCTCTTTTTTGTTTCGTTAAGCTGTCTTACTAAGCAAGGATAGAAAAACTACTAAAAGCTTCGAACGATCTCTAAGGTTTTAGGCAGGCAGATCACGCCTAACGTTAATGACAAGACGCTAAATCAACTGATGTGAGGAAGATTATCTCGCCGTTTCTTTCATTAATGGCCTCTAAGCTTTCATGTAAGAACAGAATCGTTAGTTTGTTTGTAGGAATTCTAAGGATCTATTTGCAACATCATATTACCTTTATTTCTGGGTAGCCATTACGAAGTGGCAGCCTTAACGCTCGTAATGCTTATGGCGATAAGCTGGTCTAGCTGATACAAAGGACTTTTACTTTATTTTTCTTACCTAAAGTCGTAGATATTTTGTACCCTACAAACAAACACTCTTGTATATGGACTCCAAGGATGAATATGTAACATCCTACACTTGAATAGGTCTTTCGGTGTAATGAATAATTTGGACCAGATATGCTAAATTTCTGCCAAATATCATTTCTTTCAACTTTTGCATACTTCCAGCTAATAAAATAGCCGAAGCTTACCAATCACTGACTGTACTTAATAATAAAGCAGCGAATCGTCTGGTGACCCTAAATCAATCCCTTCTAAATGCGACCTATTTTTTCTTAGAAAGTAAATAAAGATGGTTATTGATAATTATGATAATTTTCTCTACGAGGACCATTTTCTTACCCTACTGAGATCATCAGATGTACATTAAGGTGATCATAACGTTTGATATTGCTATAAAACTAGAATATCAAACCAGCTGTTCTTAAACTTTTCTTATTCATTACCCCTTTTTGTCATCGAGGGTTTCTCGAGATGTCAGATATTAAATGTAAATAGGGATTAAAAAAATAAAATTTCCCCAAAAATAAAAATTATTTCTTCAGTAAATAATATATACTCATGAAATGAAGCAATTTTGGAATTTTTTTCAAGTGTACGAAAATGAATGAAAGCAAATCACGTTTTAATAACGCGGGTGTGCTTGCTGTTTGCTGAAGAGCAAATTAAATCTTGCTGCAGTATTTGATACTGCTTGACGTAAAGCTTCTTCATCGCTTTTCAGCTTTGAACGATATTTGGATTTAATAAACAGTAAAGCTGAAAAGTTGTTTCATAGAAATATGTGGTGCTGAATGGCAGAATACTTTATGCCATTTCAGGGATGGCGGGATATTCAGCTCTAGCTCGGCTCCAGAATTCAGTGAAGGAATTTTTTACAAACTCAAGTTTTAAATTTCAGTAACTGAAATTTGTAGATGCCATTTTATCGAATTTTTTGAAGTACTTGGATGTGTGGATGCTTATTTGAGGTAGTTTAGAGTGGTTAGTGAAGTAATATCGACACGTAGCACAGCAGTTTAAACTTTCTATGGAATCTAATGTAATAAACTGAGATCTCCATTTATTAAAATAAATATTGCAGAAGTGCATATCATTTATTGGTAACTTAATTTTGCTACTCAGAACTCTTTCTAAAGCTTGTTGTAATCTTCATTCTAAAGCATATGCGTACAAGAAGACAAGTTAAGCAACTGCTTAATGAATTTAATAACAGAAAATAATGTTGTTCTTGCATTTAATTTATGCTTTTATTGTTGATAATATTCTATATTCCATAGTTATATTATATAATTATGTTTTGAATAAATTAAGTTTCCATAAATAGTATGTGCTTGCAAAAATAATATGCTTTTATAAAATTAATACGCGCTTACAAAAAATATTCGTAACACTACAGAAATTGTAGTTGCATAAGAAGACAGAATTCTTGAAATACGTAATATGGCAATAATACGATCATATGATGCAGTTCTTCAAAAGAATGAAAACCTCTATCCATTATTATACAGCGATATTTTATTTTATTCTGCGTTTTCGGTATTAGGTTGGAAACATAGTTTTATTTCAATATTCACAGATACAAAATACTAACCACCTGTAGCATCATTTTCTTGAAAACCAAAATTTTAAAACAACGTTTTAGGATTAACTAGTTGATTAAGGCAAAGCCCTCTAGGCTATCTTCCGAAGCGGAGGAATGTCTTAATGGAGAACTTTCTAAGGGAAAGTAGCTCGTATTTAAGTTACACATAGATTGGGTTTTAGGGGTTTCGTGGTTTTAGTGGTTTAAATGGCGCATAACCTGGAAAGTTTAAGTTACACATAGAAAAAGCCACGGAAATACCAATGCAGCCAGCGCGCTTAGCTCGAATGGAACTCAAATTGAAGTGTCAGCTATCAGTGATTTTACTATCGAGTTTAGTGTTTAATTGTTAAACCTGAACAGTTAGAGATTTGCGTACTGGAAATGCAATAACATTTAGAAGAGTCCAGTAAAAATGAGGTACATGCCACAAAGCGATAATTTTGCGGAAAAAGCGAATGCATGATTATCTTTTTGTTTTGTAACAGGATGCCTACTAGGAATAATCCGTGCTTTATAAGGTATTTCTCCCGCCTTCTTAGCGAGCCTTCGTGGTGTAGTGGTCTGCACGCTCAGCGCGTAATTGAAAGGTCCGCGGTTTGATTCCCGGTTGAAGGCGTTGCTATTTTTTCACCTTGCCTGCTTCCAAAAAATACCTAATATCTCTACAGTGGCGCCCGAACTAAGAGGATGTTGGATGATGATTCTCCTCACCCAGGATTTGGCGATTAGGTCCTCTAAAAACCCCAGTCACCCTTTAAAAGAGGAAGTATATAAGTTATTTCTCCAGCCTTCTTAACGAACCTTCGTGGGGCAGTGGTCTGCAAGCTCAGAGCATAATTGAGAGGTCCGCGGTTCGATTCCTGACGAAGGCGTTGCTAATTTTTCATCTTGCCTGCTTCCAAAAATACCTAATGTCTCTACAGCTTATGCATAAATGGGTTAGATATTACATGTGTGATACACAGTCCAAGAGGAAAATGATGGAAGAGTAAGGAGTTTGTAGGTATTCTAAGTGAAAATAATATAAGTGAAGCTAGATTTATATGCGTTTTAGACATCTAACACATATGTATTTGCAAATAAAAATTCGAAGGAGTCCGATATTTAACATAATTGCATATTACACGTGCTTGATTGGCATATTTTTAGTATGTAAAACACAGTGGTACCTTTCAATGATAATGTAAACAATAGTTGTGTAAGAGATCAGGAGATTTTTTATCTTGCTGTTTGTGATGTGTATCTCGGAAATGTTTTAATAAGGTTACAAAATTTATCATTTAACGACGTACAAATAATACCATTAATCAAAAATCAAACTTATTTTACATGTATATAGTAAATGGGTATATAGTAATATATCAGCAAACTATATTATTATGGGAAAATATAAATAAGTAAATAAAAATTGATAGATATGCGATATGCTTTTCTCTTCTTCCGTGGCTACATACTTATGTTTATTATTTTACCAAATAATAAGTCAATAATATTTAATGATCAAGGTTATAATTGTAAATTGTAACTTAAAATCTATTATTTAGGGTTTTTGTCTTTTCACTTTACTTTTAAGAAATGATAAGTGTATGTTTAATATTTTGCTGTCTGTATTTAATAGAAATATAAAACATGAGCAAGTAGAAGCTAGACCAGCAACTATGTAGCACCCCAGGTAACTGAGATGTTGTTGTTTAGAGACATTATGTATTTATCGAACCGCGGACCTTTGGAATACGCCCCCCCCCAGCGTGCAGACCACGAAGGCAAGCTAAGAAAGCGGGAGAAAAATCTTATATACTGAAGATATTTTGTTACTAAAAATGTTAGGCAGTGGAGGATTTAGTGCTTTTTTCTATCTGAAAGAGGTGAAATAAATGCAAGTAAGGAAAAAATTATTGGCTCCCCTTTGCGCATGATAAAAAAAATGCGAACAGACTAAAATTAAGAAATTCTAAGACATTACGTATGCTGCCAACTTCTAATCATAACTGTTAATATAGTACAATATTGCAGTATAGAAACAGGTGTTCAGTATAAAGTTAGATATTCCGCATGGAAAATACAAAAAACAGAATATTTAGAAACAGAAGTTTTAGTATATTTCATTCGCAGTGTTACTAATATGTGTAGGATTTGTAAAAGAAAATTAAAGCTAACTATGGCAGCCCAAAAAGTCAAAAAAATAATAGCAAGTTTTATTAAAATTTCTATCACATTCATTTTCAGTAATGAGACCTTTTTAATGCAGAACATATACAAAAAGAAAGAAATAGAATGCAATGTACGGAAAAGATAGAAACAGTCTCCTCAGTAACGGGAATGCCAAAGCATGATGAAGCGGCGTTTCGACCAGGAAGCGCTGGAAAGTTTTAATTTTAATAAAATTGCCTACTAGACCAAAAAGAAAGGGAAAAAATTGGGCAAATCAAGGCACAAGAAAATATAGCCTGCCACTTTGCGTTGTTAAAATATAAAAAAAAATGAGTAAGTATTTTCATTTAATTTGAATAAGATGATGATAATTTAAAAACTTAGTAAATCTCAAAATTATGTGCCTATTGACTATCCAAATAATGCAAATTTATACATATATCTGGTACAAAAATTCCAGTAACAAGCCCTTACAATCAAAATTACTACTTATACATAACGATTTCCCGAAATTCACTCTCTCACTGCATTTCCATAAATAGAATAAATAATAGTACCGCTGATAATTGGGATTCTAATGCAGGAGCACGCTGATGTCTAAAAAATATCGTTTCCCAAACATAAATTAAAACACATTATAAACCCATCTGCTTGTTAAAATTATTATTATTATTAAAATGAAAATAATATTCCCGATTAATATTAGAACAAACTTTTTATTCCTATTAGATGAGCAGTGTACTGACGAAATTACTTTAAAAGGAAAATTCAAACGTTTTTCGTAATTATAAAATTAAGTAGGCAGCAGTGCCTTTAATGAGTTACACAATGCTCTCAGAAAGGTAAGAAATGTTTAGTTTTGTGTTTTTAAATTTAGATTAGAAGTATAAATAAATTCTGAAAAGTCTACAATGCCAGTTTATAAACTGGGTATTAATATACCATCAGTATACATTTAACTATTATGTACTTTTAATTTATCTTATATATCATCATATACCCTTAATTTAATTGAAAACTTGTAATTGTTATGAAAATTATACTCACAAACGAGAAACAAATTATCATCAGCATTAGAAGTCATTGTTCCCATTTTGAGCTAACTGCAAAAATATGTCATAGGCAATGTAAATAATGTAATTATTAAGTACAAATTGCTGCATGACGTTGGAAAGTCAATATCTTGAGTTTTATAAAATCATCCGGAGTGAAATCGAGAACTTCATTACATAATTCTTAATTAGTAATTGCATCAATAATTCTGTAATTGTGTATAGAGCATTAAGTAATTCTTTAATGGGAATATAATAAGTAATTCTTTAATGGGAATTGTTTAATAGGATATTTTCGAAAAATGCCTCAATTTTCCTTTTAAAGCAATTTAGTTTTGCATCAACAAATGAATTGTGTTCTAATATTAATTAAGGTACAATATTTCAGTTTATTTAAATTTTGCTATGACAGAGATAATCATTTGAAAAATATATATTGATATTTAATGACAAAAGATAAATTTCCTGTTACCATATTTCTTTTCTTACTACTCTCATCTAATAAAATAGTCTTCAAAAGAAAGCTATATCATTCCCTCAGAGGTCACGCAGCATTACTGGGAGTTATGTGAATGAAGTATTGGGTTATCCCATACATAATTGGTTTTTTATACTTTATTTTTCAAAATATAGATAAACGAAGATTTTTCTTAATTTAAAATACAATCTTCTTCATGCTGTACTAATTCTTAATAGTTACGATGGGGAATTTGTCCCACTAGGATTTGCAGAATGTCCTCGTCGAGCTCTTCAGGTCTTCGAGGAAGAGGTTCGTTTGTAAGGCATTAATTTCTGACTCGGAATTTCTGAAGCTATCGTTGGCACGGTATTACGGTTAGTGTCCGATTGCCACATATTGCATTAATATTCCCATTAATAATTATTTAACTGAACTCATGAAGCAAAGTAAACCGAATTTGGTCTTTTATTTCTTACTAAGAAGTAGGACAGGGCAAATTTATAACCTGCTTTTATAGAAAGATGATGCAGGTAGTTTATTCTGTATCCGACCGACTTTTAGTTTAGTTGAAAAAAAAACACAATAATTATTGGATTGCCCAATAAAATATTTGGGAGACTCAGAAATATAAAACGAAATATACTGTTAAATTATGTCCTTGTCTCCGGAATACTTTAAGCGATATTAATTGTTACCCAATTATGAATAATAAAAGCAGTATTATTTTAAGACTGATAAAGAGTTTATATGAAGCACTGAAGGTTTGAATATAAGGTAATTATCCCTTGTAAATGATATATCACATAAAAGGTAGAAGTATGACAGACATATATGAAGATCTGTAACTAATTGCATGTAATCCATATATTAGCTACTAAAAGTTTACATAAATGATCAGAAGATGCTGTAATTCTTCCACCTTTTCTACATTTTTTTTCTGTTCTTAAGAAAACAAAATACGACAGAAATAACTGAATAAATTAGAGGTGGTGTTGGTGTATTTAATTATGGCAAAGCACACTAGGGCTATCTGCCTAAGGGAAGGGATGCCTTCGTGAAGGACTTTCTAAGGGAAACTGGCTCGTATATACGTTACACATGGGGAAAACCACGAAAACGCCCATGCAGCCAGCCCGTTCGCGGGATTCGAACCTCGGACCGAACTACCAGTGTTCAGCGACTTAACCGCTCGGCCGCTGGTGGGCCGAATAAATTAGAGGAAAACGACAGAAG
The DNA here is from genome assembly GCF_044657685.1 of Stegodyphus dumicola. NCBI lineage: Eukaryota > Metazoa > Arthropoda > Arachnida > Araneae > Eresidae > Stegodyphus > Stegodyphus dumicola. Next base: position 23,225,877 of record NC_140781.1, read on the forward strand.
GAGCCATTTATAGAAAAATGTCGTGAACCAATGAAATATTACACACAAAACTTTATATTTCTAACATAATTTTAGGATAAAATTTCCAGTTCCTTAAATAGTGTAACAATAAAAAATATTTTACAAGCAAAACTTCAAACTACTTTATAACAATAAATTCACTTTTAATTTCAAACATCACTAAGTACCAGCGGCAACATTCCCATAATCAAAAGTAAAGCATTTAAATGTCCTTTTACAAAATGCAGTCATCAAAACCGTTGTTCCAAAACCTGCTACTTGGATGCAAAATATTCTAATGTAAAACTGTTTTAGTGGGTATTTTAAAAATTATTTTTATTTGGTACCTAAAATATTTAACAAATATTTATTCATTTTTTGCATTGTTGAAAAGCATATGGGATGATACACCCTGTTGTATACCGTCCGTGAGTTTCCTTTCTTTCGTGTTTGCTAGTGTGTCACATAATCTTAGGCCTTGAGTGAATGCCTGAAGTACTGCCCATAATTTTGCATTGATCAAAGTACTGTCTCATGATTTGTATAGGTCTTTAGATTTTTGCCATTCTCACTATGACACCATTTTTTTGCCTCTTTATATTGCGTCCCATTTCTCCTTTGTATTTTATTTTGACCTCCCTTGTTTGTGGTAATTATAGAAAATAATTTATATATATATATATATGTATACATATATGATTTATTTACTAAAGAAATATTGATTATATTATCTTAGTAGAAGTATCAAAAAAGAGGGAACCCATATGTAGGAAGTTTAATTCCGAAAATTCTGTTTTAAAGTAACTTGGATGTAAATTATGAAAAAACGTTTTACGGGGACAAGAATTTAAATCATGAATAACATAAATTTCAAACTTTAAAAAAGAAATTAATAATTAAAAACAAGTAATTATCGCTATTGATCGGAAATTAGTTGACTTTTCAAAGGGAACAAACCAACTCCTGTTCAATGAACAATAATTAATAAATGCGAAGGTGTTTCGTCTTTTACTCAAGTAGTGTATAAGTGCACATACTTGTACAGACTGTGAGCGCAATGTAGGATCTTCAGTTACAAGCCATTTCTCCCGCCTTCTTAGCATGCTTTCGTGGTGTAGTGGTCAGCACACTCGGCTGTGTTCGAGAGGTCCGTGGTTCGAGTCCCGGTGCGGGTACTACTTATTTTCACGTCCATAGCCTCCAAAAATACCTAATATCTCTACACAGTGTTGGGAATTTGTTTTTTAAAAACCGGGCATTTTACTTAATATCCATTAGTCTTGCGCCACTAAAAATGCCGGAAGTGGTGTCCATTCCATTATGGAAGCACCTAATAAGTGGCCACCGTTTCCTCCTGTGAAGGGGCGGACAGCTACAACCATGCCAACCATACTTCTCCAGGATTCGAACCCGGGCACACCGCTTCGGCAGTCAGGGTGACTAACCGCTATACCGGCTGGGCGACACAGAGTTTGGAATAGTTATGCAACAGTTATAAATCATTATTAGATCTGGTAAAAGCTGCAGTATTTAAAGTTTCAACTTCTTATATTGAGAAGTTACTATCAGTTCGACTATGGTGCTATTTTTTTGAATTCTATCCTGATTCTAGATTCTAGCCTTTTTACATCAGTCGATGAGTTTCGTGAAAAGGGTAGGAATTAAGTTATTTTATTTCAGTCAGATAGAATTTCAGCTCTCAAATGTTAATCCGCATTCAGTAAAAATGAGCTTCCCTTCATTCTCTTTTATCATTTTGAAATTCTGTAAAATCAGAAACACTGGTACTCGAAAAATATATTAGGCAGGCAATAAGTAATAAAAATACGTCCAAACATGGATCAATTCTAAGTACGCACACTAGGTAGCTAGTATCATTCATAACCAGATATCCAACGGAAAGACGATTAAGAGATAGAAGTTTTAGATTGCCTGCTACAGGTGGCACTATTCCGTGGTCGAAAGCTCCGAAGAACAATTTTTTCAGACACAAATCGGATAGAATACTAGAAAGCATTTTATGTTTATATAATCCTTTTTCGGATGTAATACTTAAAAGTATCTGTCACAGATGCAATTCATTTTACATTTAAATGTCCATTTCCGATCCTAAAAGAATTAAATGGCTGAATTATGACTAATGGAATGATTGTTGTCACGAATTTCATGTTAATTTGAACATTTATTTTTAATAAAATATTCATTTTGAATAAACATTTATTTTGAACATCATATAAAAACATTTATTTTTAATTCGTGATAAATCAAATTTATGTAAAAAAGAATTGTGCAAAAATATAATTAGGTGTATATGAATTTAACAAACATTCTCTATTCGTAGAAAGCAAATTTAAATAATTAAATTTGATTTTTACGAATAGAGAATGTTTGTTAAATTCAAATTTCATTCCTTGCAGCAATGGCGCAAGAGAATTATTTAAATTTAATTTAACTTTACTAGTTATTCTTTTGAAACAATTAGGTGTAAATGTATATATTGCGGCGATACTCATGCATTTTCATAAATGAATTAACCTAAAAAAGAGGTATATGATTGTGTTCCAACATTTATGTAAAATAAAATGAATTAACAATACAAATAAAGCTAATCAAAATAAATACATTTTTTGAGTAAACTGCTTTTTTTACAGCATTTGCAGTATAGTTAGTTACAATACAATGTTTCTTCAATTTTAGTGGAGGGGAAAAAGAAAGAATATTCATCACTATGTTTTTCATTGTTGAAATAAGGTTGATTGTTGATATAATAGAGATATGCATAAATGAACTTTAGAAAAAATTACCCTCTTTAATAAAGATATCTCAATTCCCTTTGTTTGCTTCCTTGGTGATCATGTCCATGTCAGAATCCTATAAATAAATGGTACAAAATCTCAAAACTAAAATTAATAGATGTAATTTGGAAGAAAACTTTCTATCGTTATCACGCGAAAGAAATTAGTTGAAAACATTTACGAAATCACATCTTAATTTGTAATTTAAACAGTGTTAACCTTTTTATATTCTTATAATACGTTTGGAATGTAAATGCATTGGTATCAATTTACCAGTCTGACATTGCTAGATTCTCTTTCAGCTTAATACTGATTTGTAATACTTAGCGCTTCCATGTGATTTCGTTATTGCATTTCCTGCTGACGCTTAAAGTACTTGAGTGATTACTTACTTAAACTAATAAAAAAAAATCTAAGTTCAGAAACTTTTGACGCATTCTCAAGTAATATCAAAATCAATGATAAAAATAGTTTAAACAACTTAAATAAATTAATTTTGTGATGCTGAACTAGACTAAAAAGTGAAAATTTTTACATTAAGGCCTAAGTTTTAGAACAGAACTTTTTATTGATATTCCTGTTCTTTGTCAAAGGTCAGTCTGGCCTTTTTGCTGAACTTGAGATGCAGTTCTCCTAGCCGGCCAAACTATGCTCATTAATTTAGATGTACTATTGCCTTTGCTTCCGGTACTAAATCTTAGAGCTCTCATATTCGCACTAATTCACGTAAAATTCAATAGCGTGACAAGCTGAAAGGAGTTCGTCAGGTACTGTTTGCGAAACCAATTGTTTCCACAGAATCGAAAGACTTCTTAACAGACTTCTAATTCTATTTCACTAAGTGTTTAGTAAACCTTTCTTTAGTTATAAGACACGCAAGTCACGCTTCATAACTTCCTGTTCGTGTATCTCCTCAACTATGGAGTTGGAAGGATAATGACACAAGCGAAATAGATGTTTAATGTATTGAAACAATAGAGAAAGAACTGAATGCTAAAAAATTCCTCTGAATCAAATTTTATAAGTTAAAGGGAATTAAATGATTTTTTGAGTTCATAATGTTTCAAAAAAAAAAAAAAAAAAAAAAGAAAAAAAAAAAAAAAAAGACAAATTTTAAAAGAAGGCAAAAAAAGTATGCTGTTTTCTTCAGAACCAGCTAGACTTTGTATGTTTACTTTCCAAAAGGATATGATACAGTGTATTATGATGATATAACTTTATTATTTGTCAAGTTTTGGGGTACCAACACTATTTTAAGACTGACAACTTGTCAATAGATGCTTTATAACAATGGGTATATGTGGGTGCCATTTGCTTGCGCTGTTTATTATGAACAAAAAACATAAAAATGTGAAACTCTTCATAAGCAGTACAAATTAAAGAAATTCTCATGTGACATGCCTATGGAGTTATGTAACTGATACGTCTTGTGCATGGGCTATAGTTTGGATACACAATATACTCTTTTGGGTGTGAATTAGATAATACGGGAAAAGTGAAAATTACAAAAATATTTTTTACATAAAAAGAAGACAATAACTCCAGCTCTAAATCCTATAGTTTGATTGTCTTTACCCATACGTCCTCAAATTTTGCGAATTCTTTGCATCAAACTATACTTGAAGAACAACTATGTACGAGTAAATACAAAGGATTTAAAATGAGAGGATTTAAACTTCCAGAAAACAAAGTTCCCTCCAAAATTAGAGAAACCAAAATTAAGGACTGCATCTTTGTTTGCCCTCAAATTAGAGAACAAATGAATTCTTGTGTTTAAAGGTACATAGATTGGTTTGGTTTATTTAATTACGTCAAAGCCTCGAGGGCTATCTGCCTAAGAGAAGGGATGCCTCCGTGGAGGACTTTAATAAGGGGAGTTGGGTCGATGGGGAAAACTACGAAAACGCCCATGCAGCCAGACCGTTCACGGGATTCGAGCTTCAGATCGAACTGCCAGTGTTCAGCGACTTTACCCCTCGGCCGCTGGTAGGCCCAAAGGTACATAGAAATAAAGCTGAATCAGTTCGATGCAATGAACTTCTTTGTTATCAAAATAACAGTAAATTGGGGAAAACTACTTACTAAAGATTTGAAAAATTATAAAATACCGGGGTTGAGTTCATTATGCCACTAAGATTAATTTTCGGACTTTAAGTTTCCATCATGAGACTCAGAAGTCGTACATGAGGAATAGAAAAACATTTTTGTCAACTATCTATGCAATGCAAACATAAATATATTTAATAAAATACTTAAATCCGCATGCTAGCCACTAGTGATGTACTCTAAAATGAACGGTAAAATATCACAAAAAAGGTAAAATAAGGTAAAGGTAAAATATCACAAAAAAGGTAAAATAAGGTAAAGGTAAAATATCACAGATAGTCGCGTATTTTCGCAATTTAAGGTAATTACAATCAAATAAATAATTTATGTATACATTTTTTTCATAGAAATAAATCGTTTATCTATGCACTTGTTTCTGATAAAGAAAACATGGATGGCAAAGCCTGGTAAGCAGTGGAAAAATTTATAAAGTAACAATACTTTGTAATATCTTATCTTGGTTGCTAAACTTTCAATGTGTCTGCTGAAGGAAGTGCGGGAACCAGACAAAAAAAGGGTTATAGTTTGAGTAGTAGAATCCTTGGCTGGATCATCTTTTAGAAAGGCTAAGTCAAGAATTTCATTTAGGGTTGAGAGAATGCCATCCTGAATGTAAGCAAAACTTGAAAGCGAATTTGAGGGAACTTGGATTAGTAACGGTTTAAATATTGTGCTACTGGCTATCTTATATAAGCTTATAAGGTATTTCTCCCGCCTTCTTAGCGTGCCTTCGTGGTGTAGCGGTCTGCATACTGGGCGCGTATTCCAGAGGTCCGTGGTTCGATTCCCGGCAAAGGCGTTGACGTGCGACATATGCCTGTTTACCTATGTTATACGCCAGGCGTCCCCGTACTCCGTCACCTGTCACCTGCTCATTTTTCACAACTAAAGCTTCCAAAATACCTAATGTCTCTACAGTGGCGCCCGAACTAAAATGGTGGTGGATGATGATTCTCCACCCCCAGGATTTGGCGACAGGGTCCCCTAAATCCAAAGTCGCCCTTTAAAAGGGGGTATATAAGGTATTTCTTCCATTTTCTTAGCGCGCCTTCGTGGTGTAGTGGTCTGCATGATGAGCGCGTATTCCAGAGGTCCGTGGTTCGATTCCTGGCGAAGGCGTTGCTCATTTTTCATGACTCTTGCTTCCAAAAAATAATCCTAACGTCTCCAGAAGGTGCAATAAATTTCTTTATTACTTAAACAATAATTTAGCTTTTTATTTTAGCTTTAAGAATCATCATTTCATATTTCGCATTTTATTTTTTAAAATTAATCCAGGCTTGGTGTCTTTATTCATTGTCAGTAATTGATTTCTTTTTCCGTTTTAAGGTTGTCATCTTACCTTTGTGAGTGTGTCATTTTTTAGTCCACTAATTTATATGAAAGTAAGATTTTGCATATATTATTCGGAAAGTATTTTCACAGATTTCTTCGATTTTTATTGTAAATTCTTCTGAGACTTTATTTCGACCTTCCTTCGTTGAACTAAGTTGAAAGGGGGAAGTCATGGGACGTGCAAATTGTTCAATTTGTTTAACAAAGTCCGTTTCTTTTTAGTAAGTCTGAAACTTTTCATTAAGACCGAAGCTGATTTTTTTTTAATTTCAAGAATTACATATTTATGATCTGAGTGGGAGTTGTCTTCTTCGGTTTTGCGTTTTGCTTCTTCGATTTTGGAAAATGAAATAAATCAGGTACTGGGAAGAAACTACCAGATCTGGCCACCCACTCCCATATATCGTTTCGAAAGAAGGTAAATGGGAAGCTTGATCATGAAGGACAAGATTGTGTGAACTGAAGAATTCCTCTCAAGTGGCCTTCCTGTTGGACTTGTGTAGGTGTAACCCCAAAGATGATTGTGTGAACTGAAGTCTCCAAAAATAATATGTGAAGTCTAAAAGGAAGACAAGGTGGTTTCTGACTCCTGAAGCAATAGGGAATTATCTTATTACAGAGGTATATTAAGTAGTTCAGAAATAAAACCACTTGAAATAAGTAGTTCAGAAGTGGAAATATTAAGGCAGATTGTAACCAGGTCTCTTCTGGATGTAATAGGATTGAGTGCTAGTTATTATTGAAACTGATGAGAGCTGCTCCGGGATGTTGATTAAAGGGCTGAGGAAAATATTAAACGACATTTCAAGACCTTACTTCAGTAGCAGCTTATATATAGTAGGATTCTTCAATTAAAAAGTCTTTATCTTTTGAGATAAGAATTTCGTAAGGTGATCAGATGCAGTTTTTGCCATTTGTAACCTGATTTGAAAAAAATGAATTGAAGAAAAAGATACCGAATTTTTAGTAAGGTTGGAGGTACTATATTTTGTGCATTATTGGCCAGGCTAGAATCTCGAGTAGGACTGCTGTTCCATATAATGTATTCTTTCTTGTTAATTGTAGCTGAAAAATTTTCAATTAAGGATTTTGTCATAATGTCGGATTGTCGCTTTGTCTGTATATAATAATTTGTTGAGTTGATTCCGATAAGTCTGACATATTCTTTTATGAGCATTGTGATCAGTAGGCCATAAAGGACCAGTACCGTGGTTACTGGGAACGCAACTTACACAGAGTTTTACATTTGAGGAACACTCTCTATGAGAGTGTTGTTTTGCGCAAACAGATCAGCAAGGAGGATTTTAACAATTATTGTGTCCATGACCCTGAGAATGGAGAAGACGGGCAAGTGAAATGTAAGGACGGGAAAAGCGCGAGTTGAATCAATGAAGACTCTTCATGAGATAAAACAATTGTAAGAATCAGAGGAAATTTCTACAATCGAACTATTTGTATTTTCATATCGGCGGATTGGAGAACACGGAGAGATACCAAAATTGTTATTTGATGTAATTCTCAGAAATGCCGATTTGTTATCGTCAGCGGTCACTGAAGAGGGTACGTTTATAAGGTATTTCTCCCACTTTCCTAGCGTGCCTTCGTAGTGTAAGGGTAGCACGCTGGGCCGGTATTACAGAGGTCCATGGTTCGATTACCGGCGAAGGTGTTTGCTAATTTTTCATCTCTCTGGCTTCCAAAAAATACCTAATGACTCTACAAGTGGCGCCCGAACTAAAAGAGTTGTGGATGATGATTCTACGCACCAAGGATTTGGCGACTAGGTCCCCTAAAACCCTAGTCGCCCTTTAAAAAGGGGAGTATATAAGGTATTTCTCCCACTTCCCTAGTGTGCTTTCGTGGTGTAACGGTAGCACGCTGGGCCGGTATTCCAGAGGTCCGTGGTTTGATTCCAGGCGAAGGTGGTTGCTAATTTTTCATCTCTCTGGCTTCCAAAAAATACCTAATGACTCTACAAGTGGCGCCCGAACTAAAAGAGTTGTGGATGATGATTCTCCGCACCAAGGATTTGGCGACTAGGTCCCCTAAAACCGTAGTCGCCTTATAAAAAGAGGAGTATATAAGGTATTTCTCCCACTTCCCTAGTGTGCTTTCGTGGTGTAACGGTAGCACGCTGGGCCGGTATTCCAGAGGTCCGTGGTTTGAATCCCGGCGAAGGTGGTTGCATATTTTTCATCTTTTCTGCTTTCAATTAACCTAATGACTCTACACGTTTAAAAGTCTGAAAACACTTTATGTTTTTCTTGTGTAAGCTCTGTTTGTGCTAAAGTACTGCTTTAATATTAACTCTTTTCCATATATACATATTTCTTTTGTAGGGGTACATGTTATCGACAAACGTAAGTATAAAACAAAATCAGACTTGCAAAATCAAGCGAAATAAAATAATGATGAATGTTGAGATGAATATGTACATGAAACTCGGATAATGACGCAAACGTGAAACACAGGTAAAATTAACAAAACATGAAACACATTATAACAGATAAACTTAAATTACCAAGAAACTATTCTTAAACCAAATCAAATAATAAAGACCTTTCTCTTTTAGAACTTTTTAGAATTTTAAAGCATTTTAGAATTATTTTTAGAATTTTAGAACAAATTTATAATGACCTTTTTCCTAATTATACATTCAAGAGTCAAGTTGCAGTCATTTAAAACACTTACGTAGATGTCTGTTGAAATATAGACTCTGAATTAGAAAGCAATCCACTGACAGAATAGCATTACAGTGGGACAGGCAGGTTTACTCTTCGCTTTTAGAAGATAATTATGAGTGACTTGTGAATAACCGACTCTAAAACGGGCTAATAAGGCTTCCTCTTCTGGTTTCTAGTAGCGTTTCAATATTCATACCCTAGACTAAACTTAACCCAAATTTAAATGTAGTTGTAATTTAGCAGAATTCATTGACAATTACTCACTAGTTTGTTAGTTTGAATAGAAATGCCACGCATGTAGCCGACGTGTTGATTGATGAGTTATTTTGTACCTTTTAAAGATTAGTGTTAGAATCCCCTTTATTGTAGCTGAATTTATGGAAGTCTGAACTTTTGATTTACAGGTTTAAATGCTAGTATCACTGAAGCCCCGGAGGTAGGTGTGGATGTTGGTGATTAATTTTAAGCTTGCAAAACTAAAAGTATTGGGTTACTCGTAAAGCATTTTCATATGTCTTTCTTCCTTTTGTAGAATAAAGTTGTATAATGCATAAATAGTTTATTGATTTATATATTGACCATTCTGCCATCTTTTGCCCTCACCAAAATTTTGCCACCTTTCGGATAGTAGGATGATTCCACCCTCTTAAAAGTTCTGATCCTTGCTCACAAGATAATAATTTAAATGAATTTTGATATACTCATTTGAAGTAAATGGTTTATAGTTTAAAAAAGATCTTAAATACCGAAACAAGTAATAATCCAAGGGTACCATGTCTGATAAATATGATGGATATGGCAGCACATCATATCTAAGCTGTAACCACTTTTGACGAGTTACCAAACTTGTGTGAGGTCTGGCATTATCATCGGAAACTCTACACTCACGTTTTCTGTTGATTAGTTCTGGCCTTTTCTGTTTTATGGTATTACTCAGTTTCTCCAGGTAATTCCAGTATGCTTAATATCATAGCAGCTAAAACAAATTCTCTTAGAATTCAATAAAACAGAGAGCGCACCTTTTTTAATATCGGCTTTCGAAGTTCTTTGACCCATTTCATCTTTTCTATTCCATGATCGTTTTCCAATAAACGTTGTTGTAAACAGTCCATTTCCCGTCTACGACAGTTATGATTGGTTTAAAAAATAAATCCTTTTCTACCAAGTTCGGCATCAGTGTTCTGTTCACACATCTCCATGGACGTCCGAAAATGATTTTCATGCTCGAACAGTATTTATACCTTTCCGGCAATTAAAAAGCAAAGTATGTCGAAATTTCTGCTTTTCAGTTTCCGTATTTGATGCGACCCTCTCCCCGGAAACAAAAAGCATCTGTACAGAATCAAATGAAATATTTTACAAATAAACCTCTAAATATAAGCTGTCAAAATATATAATGTCAATACGGTTTTGAAGCAAGTTGACGGATTAAAAATATCTGTAAATCCCCGATGGTAAGAAAGGGACGAAGAAAGCGAAACGTTACTTTCCGAATAACCCAATAGCAGCCTAATAAACCTTCAAATTAAGTTTTGCGTCTAGTTCGTTTTGATGAAGTTTAGTTATACTTTTGCTTAGCTGCGAAGACAAAATTCATTGGGGCCGAAAAAAGTTATGCAGATGGCAATTAGACAGCAAACTAGGGAAAGCCTTAAATATGAAGTAAAATTAGATATATTATAGGCAAAATAAGCTATGGAACGTTTCATATTAAGGTGAGGTAGTAAACAAATGTGTTAATAACAATATGTTTAATGAAATATCTGTTTCTTTGTGGCACTGAATATCAGTAATCAATTAATGTTTAATTTACTTATTTCTTGTATACCTCATTTTGTTACGGACTTGCTGATTCATAAGAATTATGCAGATCTGAATAGGTTGGGATAAAGTTAGCGAAAGAGTTCGTAACCACATGAGTGTAGGTGATAAACGTAGGCTGTACGGCTTCTCCGCTAGCCTCTTAACGAAGCACCGCTGCTCGATAAGAAACTAGAATCTGAAGACTTTAGCCTGCTTGGTAATTTAAGATTTGAGATAATTTTTGCTACTGACATGTAGGTTGAGGCTTTGGGTAGAAAGTACTTAGAACTGTAAATACAAGAATCGTAAGTACCAGTATAGTTTCAGTGCTAGTTAATTAAGTCCCCTGGTTACTAGTAATTTTGTTTTGTAATCTTTTATCTCTAACTCATATGTGGAGAAGATGTACAAATTTATATTATCAGTTTGTGTTTGTGTGCTTTCACCATTTCAATAAGCTATCAGAGGTAACTCATATCGTGTTTTTAAGTAATATTTGAGTGAGACTTTGAAGTAATTAATGGATAGAAAGAGTCCGATACAACTGTTGCATATTATTTGCTTATATAAAGACCAACGAGCAGAAAATGTTCTTTTGAAAAAAAAGCATCAGCATAATATAAATATAAATTTTAGCTTGTGATTAATTTTTTGTATAAAGTTTGAAGTATACGGTACAAGCACTTATATTTAGCATATCGAAAATTGTCTTTCCCTGTTAAGATTAAAAAAAAGATTTCATACTGTCACGTGCGTATGGGCTCATTATAGATTGAATGCACTCAGTACCGATGACAGCTTGATAAAATTTAGTTTAGCAAAAATAAACACATTGCAGTTCTGGAATGTTTCACAAAAACACTCGTACAGCTTTTCGCAGTATGACATAGCACAATCAGTTATTACTACTTCAAACTACTATGAATGTTAAACACAAGCAATGCAAAGCACCTGTAAAGAGAGAAGCTCTCACAGAGATATTTCAATAGTCTGAAGGTGACTCTAAACTAAAACTAAGAGCTGGTGCACTCTCCGTTCTTATATAGTTTTCCCCTAACTTCCTAGAAATCTCTAGTACAGTCCATTTCTCGAAAGTACTGGAACGCATATACGGTGGAAGTTACATATAACAAATGGATTCGGTTGTAGTTTCATATAGGGATCAACAGTACCAAATACTGGGACCGGACGAAAATGTCTCCAAGTTCGGCAACTTTTGTTGATTTCTCGCCAAAGTTTTGCCGCCAAAACCATCACCAACTTGGAGATATCAAGCTAATTTAGTGAGATACCCATTTACTTCAATGTTAAATAGACCTTGTCCTCTAATCTCATTATTCCGGAAAAGCTTCGCTTTTTTTTCACGCAGTTCACCATACAAATATTACATTATACAAAATTTGCAACAATACTTTTTTCCCTCTTAAAATTTGCCTTTCAGAAATTTTTCAAGGGTCATATCAGTTTATTTTTATGGATTTCAAGCTCACCTTATCTTTTTGTAAATCATTAGCTGCCATAATAAAATCTTACATTATTTTCTTCTTAGTAATTCATCTTCTCTGCGTGAAGAGGTAGAGTAACAAGGGTCATGTTTCTTGATAGCCTGGTTTGGATCAAAGCAAGAGTTTCTTCTGAAGTTAAATATTTAATTTTGTGAAGGACATTTTTTGTCAACAAAATAATTTTTGTACAAATAAGGGCGTAACAATCCGCCGAAGTATTCAAATAAAATATACACTGGTGTGCAAAAATTAAGGACGAAGTCCAAAAATTAGCATATCAGCTGAACGAAGAGGCAGAGCGGACAGAAAGACCAATCAGGAGATTAAGTAAGGTGATGTACGGTAGCACATGCGCAGATATGCAGGTAAACGTAATGGGGGAGTGTCTGAGTAGTATAAAGCATGTTGTCAGTGTAAGATCAGTATTTCTGGCAAAGAGATTGCACGCCGTATAGCAGTTAAAATCACATCGAGTTGCTGCCTCAGCGAGAAATGGCGAATAATCAATCTGTTAGACGACATCTGGATGCTTTTACCCGAGGTCGAATCATTGGGAAGTTGGAGGAAGGCCGCAGTATGACAAGTGTGGCTGCAGAGTTCGGAATTGCTCACAGCATCGTTTCACGACTTTGGAGACAATTTCAAACTACAGGAACAGCTATCCGGGGGTTTAGTAGTGGTCGTCCACGAGGAACCACACCCGCAGATGACCGGTATATTGCCTTACAGGCCAGAAGAAACAGGCGGCAGACAGCGGGAGAAATCGCTAGACACACGACACAGGCGACTGGACGACCGATATCGCGTTTTACCGTGGCCAGAAGACTGCACGGTGATGGTCTGTTTGCACGACGCCCTGTACGGTGTGGACCTCTAACGCCTGCCCATTGGAGAAGGCGTTCTCTGTGGTGCCGTGAACACCGGAATTTGAGACAATGAATGGGGACGAGTACTCTTTACAGATGAGAGCAGATTCAGTCTGAGTAGCGATTCTCATCCCATACTCATCTGGAGAGAGCGGTTAAGCCGCAATCATCCCTCGAACATCATTGAAAGGGACAGGTATGGAGGTAGCGGTGTTCTCGTTTGGGGAGGCATCATGCTTGGTAGTCGTACAGACCTTCACATCTTCGACGCAGGTTCAGTCAACGGGACCCGTTATTGTAACGAGATTCTTCTTCCATATGTGCGTCTTTTTAGAGGCGCTATGGGTCCGCAGTTCCTTTTCATGGACGACAATGCACCATGTCATCGCACAGTAGCTGCCGAACAGCTCTTAGAGAGTGAGGATATTGAACGTATGGGTTGGCCGGCACGATCTCCGGATCTCAATCCCATCGAGCATGTATGGGATTTTCTAGGCAGAGCTCGTACCTTACCACCAGTAACGATTCCGGAGCTTCGATTGGCGCTGCAAGACGAATGGGCAGCAATCCCTCAACAACTCATTGACACCCTCATTCTCAGCATGAGCAGACGCTGTGAAACCTGCCTAGCAGTCAGGAGAGATCATATCCCCTATTAAAGACCGGATGTTTTTTGCTGGACACCCATCACAGGGATGTTTCGGCCTTCAGTCGCATTGCGCTCCATGCTACTTTTTCAATAAAGCTTCTTTTTATCCCTCTGATTTATCTTTTAGTAAGTGTTGCTTACATTACTCAGGTCCTTACGTATTGGGGATCTTACGGTATTAAATGTGTTGATTTGGAAAGCTTTTGTACAAAGTTATATTGAAAAAACCGTCTCGTCCTTAATTTTTGCACACCAGTGTATATTTTTGTAATAGCCAACTATGCAAATCACTATTAATGAAAAGAGTGCTGTGAATTACAGCGAATGAAGTTCATACTATAAATATTGTAACTGATTTTGAATTCTTTTATTAGGGCCATCATGATACTGATTAATGAAATAGTTAAACAGTGAAAATGATTTTAAAGGAACTTAAAAGTAACGTTTCCTTAGTTATATTCACGTTTACATAGAGTTAAGTTTCTTTAATTCTGCTAAAAATAAAATTTGCATTTTGGATTTTAAAGACTTCTTCCAAATACAAACGTTTTGGGAAATATATGAAGGGCGACCAAGCAGATATCAACCATTATTGTACTAACGAAATCTAACGATCAAATCATTATATTTATACCAGCTAAGCGAGTACTCGTAAAGCTATGACTCATGGAAGAGAGGAGAGGAAGAAGATAGTAGCGCTATTTCTCTTGAACTATTTGCGTGCAGCTGCAAAAGGAGAGACGCTGCAATCACGTTTCATTATCTTTCTTCCCTTCTCTGCCACTTAAATTTCGGAGCATTTGGACCCTTTCAACCTGTGAAATTGCGAGGCATTTGGAGTACACAGAACACAGAAGTTTAGAGGTCATCATAGCATTTAGCGCCCATGAGATCAAGCTAGCATCGTTGAAGCTAGGCAAGTCTTATAATTTCGCGGTAAGGAACATGAAAATTATATTCGAAAAAAGGAAATTCTAAAACTATCTATTGCATAGCACTGCTGATTAGGAAATTTTAATTTCCATTTTCCTGTTGATCAAATTTCTTAAAAAGCTTAGGTAAAAAAATTAGGTAGCAGAAGCATTTTCCGTTGGCTTCCCATAGCCATAAAAGTCTTTTGATTTGGTGAATAATCTAAATCCTAAAACTTATTTATCCCTAGTCTTTACAGAACTTTATTCTTCTCGTTTACGTTTACAGGATTATATGTCATTAGGTATTTTGTTTCCTATCATTATATAATACTTACACATTCTTGTACAACTTTTTCATATGTTCTCTCTTTCTGTTACTATGCACTGTCACAGTTTTTATGTATCGTTATCTTACAAGTAGTGAAGTTAGAAGACAGCCTTTAATACCTATGAAACGCTTTCTAACAACTTAAGACACTTTTCAACAATTTATAGTTGTCAATTTTCATCTTTTATCAGATTTTAAGGAATTATTACGGTGTCCTGTGTGACTCTCCTGTTAGCAAAGTGCAAAATCTGTGGTAAGAGTTAATTTTTCTTGTTTCATGCTATAAAAAATGTAAGTTCTCTTAACTATTTAAGGCATTCTTACATTATTAATTTTGATTAAATGTAGTTAATATAAATATTGTCGAAAAAGCTATTAAGACTGGTTCAGAGTAAATTTGGTACCACTTTCGACTATGATTATCCAATTTCTGAAGCAATATCCATGGACCACAAAGCACCACTGCCGTAGCGGATGAATCTGCTGGAAGGACTCCTGAAATTCATGGACTGGGATCAAAAATGATCCTCTTTCCCTGCGGTGAAATTTTCGCTTAGGCACTGGAAACTTCTCCCAAGCAGTTGTTTCACATACCGAACATGAAAAAAAAATTTTATCACTGGAATAAAATTCATTAAAGTGGGGCAGGAGTGCTGTGTCGTGTCTGGCAAGCTCATATTGCGCAGGAAGAGACTGAATATGATAAGTGTTATCATGAAGAAGGATTAAACAGTGTTACCTCTATAATTGAAGCAATTGCTCTAGTTACTAGGAGTTATTCTGACTAGCACAGGATGTCCCGCACATACACCATCTTTAAAGATCGCATCACATATTCTTTCAGAAAAATAACTGTTTAGTACAATTTTTTGCTTTGCCACGTGCTATAAAACAGCGGGTCTCCCGAAGCAACTGTCGAGGTAATACGTGCGTAACCTGCGCTACGAAAGAAACTGAAATATATTCGGAAAATATTGCTTCTTTTGTTCCCAGTCTAATCTCAGTGTATGCGCATGTGTTTTGGTTATCAATTGCTACCCGATTTTGATTTGTGAGGTTAATTTTATGAATATTGTGAAGATATTTAAGAAGTGCTGTGTTTGCTGCAGCTTCGAAGGAGAGCTCTTCATTAGCTGCCAATCCATCAACGAAGCTTTTTTTGCTTAAAAATTGCTTGAAAATATTATAAAATTTATTCCTTGGATATCACTCATAGTACAGAATTCCAACTTGGCTGTATAAGATAAGAGAGTTTTTCTCTTCAGTTTTCCTGCAGATTTGGCTTGATAATTTAATTCCTTCAGGGAAATAAATTGCAACTTTAGCATCTTTCGATTTACGATTTTTCCAATTGAGAGTCACCGTCAGCCATTTTTATTGATATCTTATAGCAGCAACATAGGCAGCCATTGTTGTTACAACTTAAATGTGTCTTCCTATTTAACTATCTTTTTAATATTATTTTCTCAATTTGTATCTAAATGTACATTATTGGCTTTTTGTAATAATTAATGATTTACTCACTTGGCTTTAAGTTAACTATTTATTTTGATGAGTGTAATATAAGTTAAATGTGGTCGTAGCATCGTATGTAAAACCTCCTAGGTAGCCATCTTTGACCATACCGTTGTTTATTTATTTCTTTCCTTCATTAAATTAAGTGCTTATCAGACATTTTTGACAACTGTATTTATATGGGTTTATTTCAGTTCACATCGCCATTTCTGGCCACACACGTAATTAACTATTTTGTTGCTGCTGAGTCGACCATTTTACTCACCGTCTTGAAGTATTTTATTACAAACATTGACTTTTTATGATGCTACCATTACATTAATTATCTGGTTCATAACTGATAGAGAATAATTATCTTAATGTGCATCGTTTTCCTTGCACAGTACGTATATTGTTATTTGTCTTTCATATTATATGTATATTACAGTTTATACTTATATTATAGTTTATACTTTATAAATAATAGACTGTGAAGCAGTTTCTATTCTACGAATTTTTTCGAAGTCCAGGCTTACGGTTATAAAGTAATTTTCACTCGAGCATTGTTGTATACTCAGAAAACCGTTTTAATTAAACTTCCTTCCAAGCTCCCAACTTTTAATTTCGATGCTAGATCACCCAAAACTTTATCACGGCATTACTATTACACGGTTCCCTCTTCCCTCTCGTGTCAACCCTATAATAGTAGCCTTTTAAGTTTTTGAGTTATTAGTATTTTAATTAATTGCATTTGATTTGTCTGATGACTCCGTCTCATCCACTCGTATCGCGTTCCAAATTTCCTAGATTCTACATTTAATTTCCTACTCGCAGATACCCAGCCGATAGTTAACTTCCCTACTGGCTCACTCCTCATCTCTTAATCCATTTCTAATTAAATATTATTTTCATTTCTCCTGCAAATCTTTTTCTAATTATACTAGGGAAATCAAATCAACATCTTCAACATAGTCATTTAATTGTCTTTCTTCTGGGTCATCACTCACACTTCTATCTCAATTAAGTAAGTAATTAACCTTAAGTTTAATTAACTTTATGCTTATATTTCTCCAATAACTTGCTCTCTAATAATCCTAGTCTCCAAACCAACTTCTATGTAAAAGTGTAATTAAATTCTCTATATAAAAACAAGTCTTTCACACACCTACTCCCAATAATTAAATTATTAATTTCAATTAAGCTAATTAATCCCTATAAAAATCCAATAAAGTTTCTACTCACATTTAGTTTATTAGCCACTTGTATATTTTTTCCTATAATCCTAAGAATTCACAGCTCATCTTTCATGCATTTTGTTCGTTATTGTTGATATTGTTAATAGCTCAATTAGTTTTTGTACATATGGTGTTGTGCTACGATACATCTCATCGTATATTTTCGACACTTCAATTGTATGTTTTTTCTGCTATTTTTAGAATTTTAATGTATACTTTGTGCCTTAGAGTTTTACAGTGTCTATTGACAACCCAGTACATTTTGTCTTTTACCACCAGTCCGACAATAATCAATCAATCTAAAGCCCTTGTATACTGCTGAATGCGTCAGCCAGCATTTCTCTGAATATCCTCCGCTATAAATTTCTCGTCATCCTAATCTTGAATTTCTGGTTGCTAATAGGATCCTCTGAAATTTCGCCAGATCGTTCCACATCAAGCAGCAACTGTTCCGTTGCTAAGTCTTCACGTGGAAGACTTTGCGACACCTTGCCTAGAAGGTATAAATAATATGACCAATGATATTCCTGATAATTTTCCCATATGAAAGTATAGGTATAAACTTAACGCTGATGATACAGCTATTGATAACAAGTACATAGAACACTTTCAACTACTGGGCAGTGAGCATCAGCTTCATTTGCAAAACAAGAAGGCTGTATAACTCAATTTAAAGACAAATTTAAATTTCTAGTATAGCCTGTACACTCTAAGAAGCGCTTGGAAGAGGCAGCTGCTTATGATATACAGAACAACATTTTGTACCAGAGGCCCCATTCATAGATGTTGTGCATTAGCAGCGTAAGTCTCCTAGAATAACGGAACCCTAAGATCACATAATACTCATTAGTCCGAAGGGCAAGAAAAGATCGACTGAGCAAGTCAGATTCTAACTTATCAATTCTTTCAAGACTTCAGAAGTAGGTAGCTTTCTGGAACAAGTATAACAGATGCGCACCAACGAAATATTGATTAGGTGTAAGGAACACTATCATTTGGAATTTCTCAAACATGCTATTACAGAGCGCCCAGAGCTTTCCTTTGGACATCAGGGAACCGAAGATAAGAAACAGAACTATCATAATTTCTGGCGTACCTGGAACAGCCACATCAGTGACATCAAAAGTGCTTTTCTTAGGCTAAATCATACTGCTACAGAAGAAGATATCCTTCCTCCTTCTCCAGTTCATAATTCAGATTCGACTGATAATTGTTTTATTAAATTTAATTGGATTATTATATAGCAGTATTTCGATTCTATTTAGAAACAAGGCAGCGATTTCAAAGGCTTCAATGCCTGGTTTTTCCACCAATATTTTCAAGTGATTCATTCACAAAATTGCCAATATTTTGGACATTCTGGTCTCAATTAAATCCAATTTGTGTAAAGTTGTGGAAAAATTACTATACGGATTTCTTGCTAGGAAGCCCCTGCTCACCGTAACAACTGTGCCACATTTAAAAAAGATAATGGCACGTAACGTGATACTAAATATCCAGCCAGTCACAAAAAATGTCCGACGTACAGAGAGGCACTCAAGGCCCTTTCCAAGCGCAGCTTCCAGATCTAAATACTTTCATGGATTGGAATTTATTGAGAAGCACTTTCCTCAGATTCGACTGATAATTGTTTTATTAAATTTAATTGGATTATTATATAGCAGTATTTCGATTCTATTTAGAAACAAGGCCGAGATTTGAAAGGCTTCAATGCCTGGTTTTTCCACCAATATTTTCAAGTGATTCATTCACAAAATTGCCAATATTTTGGACATTCTGGTCTCAATTAAATCCAATTTGTGTAAAGTGGTGGAAAAATTACTATACGGATTTCTTGCTAGGAAGCCCCTGCTCACCGTAACAACTGTGCCACATTTAAAAAAGATAATGGCACGTAACGTGATACTAAATATCCAGCCAGTCACAAAAAATGTCCGACGTACAGAGAGGCGCTCAAGGCCCTTTCCAAGCGCAGCTTCCAGATCTAAATACTTTCATGGATTGGAATTTATTGAGAAGCACTTTCCTCTCAGTTCTGCAGTGCTTCAAAAGAGCAGGTCCAACAGCTTATAACATTACACAACAACTAATGAAATATGACTTCCACTTGGGGCTTATCTAAGATCCCCAAGTGAAATTATCGTTTCATGCAATACCAAAGAAGAAATACTCAAAATTAACTCCATATTGGAAAGCAATGAAAAAAATCAATAACAGAGTTCCTTTCAAAATACCATGCAAAAGAAAACCTAAATGTACAATAAACAATCTACCTAACAATACTGGTCCAGAAGATGTTACTGAAGTAATTAAACAAACAACTAATTTGGAAGAGAACAAATTCAAACCCTCTTTTAAAATAAATGACAAAAGAAACAATGAAATAAAACGGGCAATTGAATGCTCTCCTCTAGCCTTTAAAATACTAATGAAACAAAATATTATCAACTGCGGCTGGAGAAGTCACAAAATCGCAGAATTGCAGACTTCTTTGGTTTACGTCGATGTTTCAAATGTCAAGACTTTACCCAATCCGTCAGAAATTGCAAGCACAGAAACTAGTGTGCATTTTGTGGTGGCAATCACAATATCAAAGAATGCCAAGCAGAAAGTCCATCACGTATAAACTGCAAACTCCATAATGACGCTAATAATACGGACCTTAATACATATTACCCTGCTTACGCACCAAACTGCCGAATATATTAAAAGGAAGTGACCAAAATAATTACAATAACCGAATAAAATATCTTAGATTAAATTCATCCTTACAACCAACACGTTAAAATAACTTCTTCACTTTAATTCACCAAAACAATATAGTTAAAATGTCGACAATACTAATTAAATATAAAGAATTTTCAACTCTCAAAATACAACAAATTAACCTTCAAAGAGCCCACTCTTCTATAACCAAACTGATCCAAATTTCAACCGAGCTCAATCCAGATAAAATCCTCATACAAGAACCCTACTGTATCAATGGAAAAGTTAGCGGAATACCAAACAATTGGAATTGTATTCAATATGAATCTTCAGATAAATCTTCAGTCAGATCAGCTATCATCGTCAATAACAAATATTTATCTCCAATAATAATCTATACAAGCAAAGATATAGTCTCCATATTATTAAATAACAAAGAAAATCCACTTATAATTACTTTCTTCTATACATCGCCAATTGAGAATTTAGAAAATAACATAATAACAATGCTTTCCCTAATAATAAGAAAATATTCAAAATGTCAGCACATAATAGGGGCGACTTTGATGCCCACCATATAATATGAGGATATAACAATATTGATACAAGGGGTTATTAAATCGGGGATGTAATAGCATAACATAATCTAGTTCTTCATAATAATGATAATAGCCTACCACAATATGAAACAATACATGGATGTGGATGGCCTGACTTAACTACAACCTCATATTAAATAGATAACAAAATTTAATCATGGGACATTTTGCTATCTGACCATAAAATAATGTCCTTCACTGTCCTTGCTGTTCCTTGCTATCTGACTATAAAAGAATCTTAATTCTGAAATAACCTGACTCATCGATTTAAAATTAATTCAAGATATATTAAAAATTTTAATCGGCTCATGAAACAAGATCTCTCAAGATCCATTTGGAAATCAATAATTCATCAGATAAAGTAATACTCAATAAATCAATGGAAAACCTTACAATATTTAACCAAAACTGTTGCAAACATTCATTTATAACCAAAGACCCAAATAATAAACTTTGTTTCAACTGGTGGACTAAGGACCGAAGGATACAGAGAAATAAAACAAGAGTAATCTATAGAAAAATGAAAAACGTTTCCCTTCAAGAATTGAAAGGTAAATTTACATTATATACTCACAACAAAAAGCAATTTATAAACAAATGATACTTTCAACTAAAAATAAATGCTGTAGAAATTATTGTACCCAAAACACAAAAAATACGGAAATATTTACAAGATACGCATGAAGAAAGTTTTTTAAACCAACCCAAATCTCTAACCCTTCAAACCTCAATCAATATCAACATCAAGATATCAGAAATAATAATGCAGCTCCAGATACAATGCATGACTTACCATTTAAAGTAAAAGAAATTTCGAATATAATAAAAATTAGCAAAAAATAAGGCACCAGGACCAGATGGAATACCACCCCAAATAGTCCAAATTATCCATTATATCAATCGAACTCTGTTTTCAGATCTCAGTAATAAGTGCCTTCAATTAAGTATATTTCCTACTTGTTTCAAAACTGGTCAAGTCAGTTTGTTTAGCAAACCAAGTAGAGATGGAAGTACTCCAAAATCATACAGACCAATCAACGTATCACTGGTAATAGGAAAAGTCTTAGAAAAAATATGGCAAATCGCTTCCGACGTCATATAACAAAAATAGAATATATCAGCAATAATCAGTTTGGATTCGTTCCCAATAAATCGACAACGAACATCTTAGATTCAGGTTTAAACCAAATTTATACCAATAACTCTAATAACCTACATTCTGCTCTTATTTGTCTGGATTTAACTAAAGCTTTTGACTCACTGTGGTGGCCATCTGTACTTGAAGCATTAAGAAAAATCAAATAGTCCAAATAATATATTTAACATACAAAAAGATTAACTAAACGAAAGAAAAAGTATTATAACATACAACAATAAAATAATAGAAAATACTCAACAAAGAGGTTGTCCACAAAAATCATGCCTTAGTGCGGATCTTTAGAACCCTACTTCTAACTTAATAACATCTTTCAATTAGCCAAACCATATACAAAGTGTTGCTTTTGCTGACTACGCAGCTTTTGTGATCAGTGGTAGAACAAGGAATATTCTGGAAAATAATGTAAATGAAACATCTTTTTAAAATTGAATGCAATAAATTGAAACTGACAGTAAATGAAGAAAAATCAAAAACTATAATTTTCCATAAATAAACTCAAAAAATCACTCGTCTATGAAAACGTTCCATAGAAAAAACAAAATAAAAATAGTTCCAAAACTTAAATTTTTCGGCATAATTATCGACCAAAAAAAAAAAAAAAAAAAAAAAAAAAAAAAAAAAAAAAAAAAACTCAAGTGGATTGAGCATCTCAAATTTATCAGAAGTAAAACACATAAAATAGCAAACAACATACGATATGTCCAAGGACTAAATTGGGGACTAAATCCTTACATTCAAAAAATATTGTTCAATACAGTAATAGCAAAAATAGTCTTATACGGAGCAGAAATTTGGGCACAACCCATTACTGTCTGAAAACAAAAACAACTGCAAGCCATATAACGTCACTTCCTTCTCCGAATCACAAAATGCTATAAAACAACATCAAATGCTGCCCTGTGCGCACTTTTAGCAATAGCACTTCTTCATATATCAGCGCAAACTGAGTATGCAAAAGTGATAGTCCTCAAATCAAGAAATTCCTGCACATTACATGAAGAAATAGTTAATCCAAACAATTTTAAGACTTCAGCCAACCCGTACAGAAAACATCCTGCTTCTAATCCTAAAATTTATAGTACAATAAAACCTCCAACCAGTCATATATCTCTACCAATAATATATACAGATGGATCGAAAATCGACTTAGGAGTTGGCTGCGCATGTATAATACAAATAGATCAAAACCAGAAAATAACTTTCCAAAATCGACTTGCCAAAGAAAATAGTAATTTTCAAGCAGAACTATATGCAATCCGAATGACAATAGAATACTCATTTCTCAACAATTTACAGAAAATCAATGTATTCTCAGATAATCTATCAGTAATATTAACCTTACAAAATCCCAAAAAGGCTCACATCAGATTTCTTGGTAACGAAGAAGCCGATTCAGCAACCAAATCAGCCATTACCAACAATAAAATCTCTTTAAGAAAAATCTCTTGGCCGAAATCGTATCTCAAGAAATATCTACCTAAAAATCAGTTTCGAAATGTGGGAAGAAGGAAGGACAACAATAGGTACAGGAAGACGATTACATACAATAGAACCCAATGTAAATGATACATGTATAATGGTCAATCATTATATAAACTGCTTTTTAACTGGGCACCGGCCATTTCCCACATACGTGTTCAAAATAAACATCTCAAACCCTGAGCGATGCGTATGTGTGAATGAAAGTGACCCTAACTTTTATATTACTCAATGTCCATTAACAACGTCAACTCATATCAAGTTGCCTAATTCAAATATCAATGTCTTTCTTCGTTTTGCAACTAAAAACAAACATTTAAAAAAATAAAATAGAAAATACAATGAAATAGCTATCTTCAATAGAAAAAACATTTATGTGGCCACTAATTTAATTAATGTCAAAATTCATGCTTGAAGCTGTAGTTCATCTAAAATTACATAATTATCTTAAAATCAAATTAAAAACGTCATACCAATTAAAACCTAATGAATTAAATCAACAATATACTTTTTTTTTTCCTTGCAATATGGCACAGTAAGAAAAGTAGTTCTACAGTTAAATATACTGAACTGTAAAATCCTATCTTAAATAAAGTCGAATATTCACAAAATAAACTGTCTATATAATATGGTTATGCATTTACGCATAATATGAACTTTATTTAGACTGACTTATATTTTTAATTGATTCTATTGAAATTTGAAATGAAATTACATTTGAAAATATCAAATTCATTATTAAATAAAATTACTTTCCTGCAATGGTAATAATATTGTAAGGAAAACAGCTTTACAGTTAAAGTTCCTGAATTTCATTTTTATACTCAAGAAAATGATGTTTCACAAGAAGACGACAGAAAAATGTTAGAAGATTACTACAATAACTGATATAAATACATTTATGTTACGAGGTAAACTTATGAACTCTATTACATGAACTAAATCTAAATTATAACTTAACATATAAACCTATTATGCCTTATTAAGTAATGTCTAATCTAGAATGTGTGAGCTTAGTATATTTATGTGTATGCATTATTTTCAATTTTCAGTGCGATCTAGAATTAATGAGAATGGCATATTTAGGTGTGCGTATGTATTTTTCATAAGTGTGACACACACATGTGTACCAGGATATGGATGGATGGAGAGAGTGGCAGTGGAACATATAACTTGTCTGCTGACTTAAGTTCACCTCTATATACTACAGTGTGTGTTCTCGCACTTTCATTACATCATTGTATAAGGTTTTTCTCCCCCCCTCTTAGCATGCCTTCGTGGTGTAGTGGTCAGCACGCTCGACGTGTATTCGAGGTCCGTGGTTCGAGTCCCGGCGAGGGCTTTGCTCATTTTGCATTTCTCCTGCTTTAAAAAAATCTTAATATCTCTACAGGTGTGATGGATAAAAGACGTGAATATCAGAATGTTGGCGTGTAAACTCTCTCTCACCCAGGTCCAAAATTCTCAGCTTAAATGCACAAACAAAGTTTCACTCTGGTAAGTAATACGGGAAGAAGAATTTAATTTGCAGATCCATATTATAATAACTGGTTAGTTCAACGTAAGAACCTTACAAATGTGTTAAAAGGTATTTCGGGATATCATTAGTGAAGGTAAAGTACTTCGTTCCTGTTAACTGAGCATTTATTAATAATATCCTTCGAAAATCCTTGGAATTTCATGTTAGGGCTAAGTTTGAAGATGACATCCCAACTGTAATGATAAACCCATGTTTTCAGTCCTGTTTTTTTTTTAATTCAGCTTTTTGTCAATGTATGTATTTATGTACCAATAAACGCAAATTTTTGTTTCAAAAATCAATCGACAGTTACTCTCAAACTGTATAAAATTCGGAATTAACACAAAAATTTTTAAATGTCATTATTTTAAAAGAAACAAATTGGCTTCGGTCTGCGAAAATAAAAATGCCAATTTTCTGTTAGTTCACACTGAAAACTGAAGTTGGTACTAAATGTCTGCACTTGACAAGACTGAATATGCTTCGTAGGAGGCAAGTCAGTTTTCAGGTGGTAAAATATTTCCGCATCTTCATAGCATATAAATGTTTTGTTTTAAAATGAAACGAAATTCAAACTTAGATTGACATAGATGTTTTGATCAAATAAAAACCCTCCGATTTTTGATTAATTCACACTTCAGTGTGAGCTGATAGAAAACTAATGTTACTTCTTTAAGGTTGAAATTTGTCTGATTTAAAGTTGAACTACATATTTTGTTTACTTGTTAGCCTCAAGCCAGAGCATACATTATGAGTAATTACAGAGCAGTTATGATATTCTGTTAAGCAGGCACACCCAAAATCGATTTCCTACGAAACAGTTCGGCTTTCTCAGAATGTTAAGTGTGAGGTGACTTGAACTCATTTTAAATATTTATATCTTTCCCCTTTTCGTATTCTTTTCTATACCTAGCCTTTTTTTTCTACTTTTCTGTAGCTAGGACAAATATGTCCTGCATTCAACATCTTAAATCGCATCTAACATAATCCTTCTATAATCTGATTTTATTTATTTTCAAAATATCAGGAAAAGAAGAGAATAAATTACGAATGGTAAATTCAAAATTATATGCATTTATTATAGTAATTATAATGCATTTATTATAGTAATTATAATGCACTTATTACAGTATTATAATTGTTCATTTTAGCTTAAATTATGTTAAATAATATACTCTTAGCAAATGCATATACATAAAATGCATATGCATGAAATACACCCAAAATTTATGAGCTAAACTTAGTAGTCAGTAACATAGTTGCATGCTTTATTTAAGAACAAAATCTATTACGTCTAAATAATTAACTGTGGAATGAACCAAAGCAATGTATGGTTATTTTTTTCTGATACAGCAGATCAAAGGATTTGAGGCAGTTAATTAATTATGCCGGGTGAATTTCAGCCTGCACACAGAAGATATTCCGGTTAATTTTATCACACGGCTTTCTTAAGCATTTTAAACTAAATCTTCTAAATAGTGTCTTAATTCTTTCCAGCATATCTGAAGTAGTGTAACTAGATCATTCAGTTACATATACAAGGCTATTCAAACATATCAAGTAAGCATGTGAAGGCGGATAACAACAACAAACTCTAATAACCGCTCCTGCTAATGAAAGCAACTGCGGCATTTTGTAACTGGCAATTGCTGCGAGTACTGGGAACATCCTGCCAGTATGTGGGTTTGAAGCTATGCTTCTAGACACTCTGTTATCTCACTCCGTATTAGGCAGGAGGAGACAGGTGCTAAGTATCAAAGTGTGCGAAAGCAATAAGCTAAAACGCAGAGCATGTCAGCTGAGAAATGGAGCTTCCAAGAAATGCCAAACGACTAAAAGAGGAGGGGTGCCTTTCGGGGAAAAAGAGAAGAAGCAAAAGCTAAGAACTAGTCTAAGAAGGGTAGAGCCTTCACGGCTAAAAATGAAGGGGAACAGGCGAAATAAAGCAAAGCCTAACGACAAAAAGGGGCTGAGAGGGAAGGGCAAAACAGAAACGAAACTAAGCAGACATTTAATTGAGGAGTGGTCGATTTGATGTGCTAAGGTGGTATATTTGGAGTACCCCTATGCCTCAGAGACACTATACATTTACAAACATCTATGCCTTCTCCGGTATTCGAACACCATCCCAAAGAGTGATACAGCGGCCGAGAGCACTTACCGCTCCAGCGATCGGAGCACCTTTCTTATGATAATTTATTAAAAAAGTTATCTCAAGACTCTTTTTATAATATGAGGCTGTATGTATAACTTCAATATCCGGTGGAATTCCAATTTTCATTATTGCATTATAACTCCATATTTATGTCATTTTCTGCGAGGGAATTGAGTGCCTCATGCGGCCTCCAGTCAATGAGTTTGGCTTGCCTGATCTAGATTGGGATGTTCATTGTTTTTCCAAAATAATTCCATTAATTAAAAAATATATACTGATAAAACATTTGATGCTGATTCTCTGTAGAGAAACTATTAAAATGTAACTTGGTTACAGAGCGTTATCTTGTGATATTTGGTAACTTTAAAATACTCTTTTTATAATTCCAAATATTCCCAGATGTATGAATAAAACATTCGCTGAAACTCCAATTTTTATTAATTTATTATAACTATATGATTTTGTTATTTTCTCTAAGGAAACTGAGAGTCACAGAAAAATGAGTCAACTGTTGCAAGCTGCTTAGAGGCTGCGGCTTTCACAAGCCTGGTCTAGATTGCGATGTTCATTTTATTTTCCGAAACGATTCCACTCGTTAAAAATACATAATGGTAAAATATTTGATGCTGAATCTCTATAAAGAGGCTGTTAAAATGTGAAAAGTAATTGCACTTAGTCACGCAGCATTACTGGTAGCTTTAAAATACATTTTACTTAATTTCAAAATATTCCAAGATGATCGATTCTCCAAACGGAAATAAATAAACTAATAATAAATGAATAGACGAATAGCAGAGAGAGTTATATTCTTGTTATCAAGACGTAATAGGTAATCCAGAAAAGTAAATAGAATTTAAAGAAATCTTAGTTTTGAAAGAGGCTTTTAGAACGCAATCAATTTGCCAACTCCCCGAAAATCGATTTTCCAAACTAAAATAAATAATAATAAATGCATAGATGAAATGCAAAGAGGTGTATATCTCTGCTGTAAGAGATGCATCCATTAATATCTGCAAATTAATGTATTAGTTCTTTTTATAAAAACTTTACAAATTATTCAAAAGGCAAAATAAAATTGAAATAAGTTTGAGCTTGGAATTTCGAAAATATTTGTTAAAATGTTTTATGCTGCAGTCATCTTCATATGAAAAAACCTTTATCATTTCATAAATAATTAATACACTAATTACGCTAATAATTAAAAATTTTATCAAAGAAAGTGGAAGACTGTACGGTTATGCTGTTACCTTAAAACTGCCAATTGACTTCTGAATAACATAAGACAATACACGATTCAAAGCATCACATCATTAAAATAATTTCACAAGACCAAAAGATTAGAGTAAAACTATTTGTTATTACATTGATATGATAGTTGCAGATAATTAAAGTTTAACAGAACAGAATTCCGATAGCTTGGATGTAACAAAACATACATTCAAATTAAATAGTACGCAAAGCACGACCTAATTAAACTTTGGTTCCCCCCCCCCAACTAGGTGTTCGCAAAGCAATCACAGCTAGCAGAAATTTATGCCGGCAAGCTGAATTCAAATAGCAGAATGTAAAGCAGAATGACGTCCATCCTATGTTGCGAAGCACTCTCTGAGAAACTCAGAGCTTATTTATACTTTAAATAATTTGCCTTCTAGTGGAAGTTGATGAATGCTAAACCAAAGCCAAACTAATAAGATAAATTGCTTAGTTAAAGTGATACCTTAACGAGGTTTATTTCTCATGCATTTTCGTACGATGATTTCAGATTCAAATTTGTACCATCACGCAGAAATCTTGAAAAGTCATTTGATAGTAAATAATTAGATTGAGTATATCGAAATATAAACTTTTATGTCGTGTTAATAAATTAAAAATTTTAAATATAAGGGTATTTTGAGTTTTTGTATTTGTGATTTCATTTCACATTTTAATAGTTGTTTTCACACGCCACATTTTGGTTTTAATTTAATCGTAATAATAAACTCTCTTTTTATTTTGAAGTATAGAAATAAAACGTTGTCAGTACTTTTAATTCACATTTTCAGTATGAAAGAATCTCATCAAAATTTAAAACTTCAAGAGTAGGCTCACTACAAGAATATAAGGCAAACATTTCTAGAGATAAAAAATGAGTGCTATTCACTTTCGTCTTCAGTTGGGTTAGTCAAAATACTGCTCTTACATTTATGAATAGAAAAGAGGAGAAGATAAAATAAATAAACTAGAGAACAATAGCCGAAAGGAGCAACGTTCATTTAATAACACTAGCAGAGTACTTGTATATTCTGAATAGATATACCTCATTTATGAAATGACATCACGCATACTACTTAGAAAGATCTTAAATTGAAATGAAAAACGGGTTGCTAGAACTAACATATTACCATATTTGAGAAAACAATTGCCTCACATAACATACGGTCAAAATAAAATTTTTAATTTGCGGTTTATGTCCGATCCTAAATTAGAAAATTGCTTACTTAGGGAACATTTTATAAGCAATAGAATACAACTGTAGTTTTCAAGAATGTTTGCAAAGGAACATCCTGAAAAAATACATGGAAAAAAACATAAGAAAAGGGATAATCTCTTGAAATAATTCAAAACAATGGCATACAGCATGTTTAAAAAAATCCATTTTGTTGCATTCTCGCATATACTGCTTTCTAAATGTTAAACTGAGGATTGAAAGTTTGAGATTAAAAAAGTGTCGGTCAATTTCAAAGAGTGAACCCCTCTGTAGTTGTAAATGTGCAAAAATGTAGAATGTGCAAGTAACACATGGTGAGGGCAGTTAGGATTTATTCTCCATAAATATGCAAATTAGGTAGTTTGAAGTCGAGCTTCACTGAAGCCTTTTAGTAAAGTAGTTTAACATCTGATACTGGATTTCTGAAAACTGATTCTGGTTAGCCTTTGATTAGTTAAAGTTTCCTAAGGATCAAAAAAGACGAATACAGGACTTTCAAAGCAGACGCCCAGTCTTGAAGTAAGACAGTCTGTTAAATATGTCGCAGGTTTTCAGGATATTAACCTCCCTGTAATTTCTCCCGTCTTGAAAATGTTTGAAAGAAGTGAAGATAGTTAATTACCCTGAGGGCAATTCTCGATTATCCAAGAATTATTGTTCTCTGTGTTAATAAATGCATGGCTTTACTACCTAGATGCTATTTACGAGACCTGAGGTCAGCTCTAGCAGTAACGGTTACAGCAAAAAGTCAGCATCGGTGTGTGGCACATAACTAGATATTAAAATGTTGTATGTCGAACACTGCTAGTTTGTGTCCTTGAAGTTGAGCCTGCGGGCACAGTGCGAGTAAAGCAAAAACAGAAACACACGACTGAATTGGGGTCGTCAGCTTGAATTGAAATAACTTGGGAATTGAAATAACTTGAAAAGTCTGAGGTACTGTTTATGAATAAGTCAAGATCCTTCCTGGCAGACAGATAAATATGAGTTAGCCGAAAACATCAAGGCAAAAACATCGAGGACGAAAACGTCGCGAACAAAACAACGCAAGGCGAAAACGTCATATTACAAAACATCGTGGGAGGAAAGAAAGCAAAGAGAAAACATCGCAGTTCTAAAACATCATGGTACAAAATATCGTGGTTGAAAATAAAGCAGTTTAAAAATTTCGCAGTTTAAAAATATCGTTATCGAATATATCGTGGTAAAAAATAAAGTACTTAGAAATTATCTCATGACGATAACATCGCACACATGCGTTTTCAGGTTTTAAAAGTAAGTGCCTTTTCGAATAATGATTTGGGAGCGCAAGCGGACCCCTTCACCTGGAATCGAACCCTGGTCAGAACTACCAATTTTCAGCGATTTTATTGTTAGGCCGCTTGTGAGCATAAAGAAGACAAAAACAAGATGGTCTCATTACGTCGTTTATTCGAAATAACAGATTATGCAACGGTTTACCATCTTTTCAAATTGTTAGCAAATATAGCTCGTAAATGTGATGGAACGATAGCTCTTCGGGTCATTTCCTAGCTTAGCTATGAGAATGAAATCAGATGTTTCAGTGTTTCATAATTTATACCTTCTAAACCTAGATTAGACCGAACTAGCATCAAAGCTGTACGTAGTAGGCATGATAAATTTTCCATGATATCTCACAAAGTTGATAGAGTTGAATTCAATAAAGGTTTTCTCACAGTGATTGAAATGCCGGCGTATAGTTGCTGCAACTAGCAGCAAACGTCTCACCACTTGTTATTTACAGTTTTTTCTGTTTTTCACTCGGCTGCCTTTTTCCAGGAAGGAAAGTGAATGGTTTTTATATATCCCGGATACTTTTTAAACTCTACCCCACACTAGTTTACTTGACATTTGCGATGCTATTCTAGACAAAGAGGATATCCACTGATCCCTCTAGCCTTTGCGCCTGATTCTTCTTGCACCTGCTTTGGCCTTTCGAAGCAATATGGTTTGACTGCAGAAAGCTCCCTAGGCCATTCTCTGTTGTTTCAGCGTATCTTGGCTTTCCCGGTTCCGCTGTAGTTTGTATTACTTTGTAGTTTTCTGTATGACAGAGAGAGAGTGCAGTTGCCTGAATAAGGGCATTAATTACGTCTTTCGCTGTATCAGCGTCATAAACATCTTTTACATTTCTTGTGTGAGTTCTGCAACATATAAGAAGAGTTCGCATTCTGCCCTGTAAAAGAAACGCAAGGCAATCTTGGCTAAGGATTTAGGCCTCTTCGTGAGAGAGATACAGAAATGGAAAAATTATTGCCATTTTAAGAGTTATTTGCATAATTAAGTCTACAAAACGGCAAAATAGAAGGTGAACAGGTGACTTTAAGAGCGTGAAATGTTCTTGTAGGATAGTGGAGGTACGTGTCAAGTCCACTACTGAAGAGACAAGGGCAATGATCATTGATCACCTGCTCAATTCGTCTTCCTTGAAGATTTATGTCCTTACTACCTATCAAAGTTTCTTACTATAAAAAAGGTGGCTGCTTCACAAGTTGATCTAAATCTCGTTACTCGATGTGGTCATCTGAAGGCAAGTAAATAGAACAGATTGAAAATAAAATACATAAGTTTGCTTGCATGGCTACAGCTTTGAGGGACTTCGTTAATTGAAATGCATTTGAAGGGTAATCAGGTGATGTGTCAGCGAGGTGTAGGTGAGGGCACCTACACCTCTGCTGGCAAGCTCACCTACCAGATTATCTTTTCTATTGACAGAATACCTCAACTGGTATTCAGGTTTCAGGTTACTGTCAAACAGACAAAATGATGAGCATTGATATATCTTTGCTGTTAACGAGATTTTGGTTGAAGGTGCAAAGATTTCATGAATGAGGGTGCACATTATATTTGATGTTCACTGCTTGGGAGGTTTTGGAAGTTTTCATGGAAATAGATGATTTAGAATATTCAGTCCCTCTTTCACTTTCATCTCAGAACCAGAGTGACCTAAACTGATCCCAATGGAGATTACACTAGAATTTCTGTGAAATTTAGTAATTTTTTTTAATATTTTCTGTTCCAATAGGTTTGTTTCTTTATTTAGCAATATTACTATTTATGTTATTGACTTCTGTGTTTTCTAATAAATTTTGAAGTGCCTGTTTATTATGCATATAAACTAATCTATGCGTTTCTATTAATTTTACTGTTTTTAAAACACTGGCATGGCTGCGTGTCTGTTACTAATTTCTTGCTTCTGCATTTGAGTTATTATTCGTTACTTTGATTTCTTGCACTTCCTTTTCCAATTTCTAATGCTGTGTGCACATCTTTTCAGTTTGTATACAATGGCTCAACAACCACTTATATCACTGCTGCGGTCTTCCACACAGCATCGAGTGCTTGTTAGTTTTCCACGGCAAGATACCTTTGAATTGCCAATGTTCTCGCATTAGAAGCATTACAAAGAATTGGATATGTAAAGGTCTTCCAAGGCAGTACAAATACCTGATCTTAATATATTTTGTCATATCCAGCGAACAGAAGATCAGAATTGCGTGTTTTGTATTAATCAACCGATCAACTTTACACATCCTGATCCACCCAACAGTACAGATGTTCTGATCAGACAGCTCAGAGACAATTTCTCTTCTGATACAAGGAAGGATAAGAAAAATTTACTGAGATCACACGATGCCTACAGTTCAAATTTTTTATGCTCTGTGATGCATATATAGATATGTCCAAGATTTATTAAACTAAAAAGAATGAGGAATTGAGTTGAAGAACGGGCTTCAGGCACAAGGTTTTCATATCGCAGCTGTTTCCTGCTCTTTGTTTCTTCTTCATATGAATGGATAAGTTTGTGAATTAAGAAATGTGACATCTTATGAAGCTCGCCAGTTTTATTGTTAAAACAACAAAAATGTGGCGTATTGTAATAACAACAATTCTGGATTCGCATTTTCACTTGCTTTGATCTTTTTTAAAAAGGAAGTTTCGTCAACATTTTGTTGATTGTTTAGGCCCATACTGAGGAGCTATAAAAACATTTGGACCCGGCGGTCCCACTCACCACGGAATCTAACAAGAGGACGGATATTCTTGCGCCACGGTCAATCGAATCTATATGCAGTTTGAAGCAATACTCTGAACTTTCAGGAAAGCAGGCAATCCCAAAAGCTTATTCCCAAGCTATTCACATACGTACTAGTGACTAGCAGACTAACTCTAGCGGAAACAGCTAAGTGCCTCCAGTTTTAATATGAAATTAAAGCCAAAGCAGCATGTTAGGGACAGCTCGTCTCCCAACAATTAGGACCTTCCTTTGCAGCCTTACAGGTCTACAAGCACGACAAACGTGTAGGCGATTTTCTCTCCATGAGAAACTAGAAACAAAGGTATGTAGCAGCATTTGACTTTGAGCACCGACCTCTAGAAAGATTTTGGTTTGGTTTATTAGGTTACGGCAAAACACTCGAGGGCTATCTGCCTTAAGGGAGGGATGCCTTCGTGGAGGACTTTTTAAGGGAAACAGGCTCGTATACACGTTACACATGGGGAAAACCACGAAAACACCCATTCAGCCAGCCCGTTCGCGGGATTCGAACCTCGGACCGAACTACCAGTGTTCAGCGACGTTACCGCTCGGCCGCTGGTGGGCTCCCTCTAGAAAGGAAAACCACAAGGTAGGAAAACTTTGTAAAATTAACAAACGAGGTGAGGGTAAATGGAAAACAAGAAAGATCGCTGCAGCTTAGAAATTGGACCCCCTTCTTTCCAAGAGAGTGATACCCTGAAGGGCTAATATACCTGGAGATTTCCAATTCCATACTCACAAGCAGTGAGTTCCTGAGGGAGAAGATCTGCGATGGAATCCGAAAAGAAATGTTTGAAGAATCTAAAGAGAAGAAGGGACGTACAAAAGTCTAATTACAGCATTGAGGTTACAAGGTATTTCTCCCGCCTTAGCATGCCTTCGTAGTGTAGTGATCAGCGCGTATTACAGAGGTCCGTAGTTCGATTTGCGGCGACGGCGTTGCTCATTTTTCATCACTTGCATCGTCTGTAACTAAGGTTATTTTCGTTTGTTTGTGCAAGTTGTAAAATCTTTTTGGATATATAAAATGTGATGTACATATATAAATCCTTGCAAATATAACTAAATATATTATGTTCACTATAATTTTCAATCATCAATTCTTTGCATCCTATCTGTAAAGAAGCTGTGGGTGATAAGAATGGTGAGCGTTTTTATCAAGAAATATTTTGTACTAGAAACGATATCAAGGCCATCAGCAGTATCAGATAAACACATTTTCCAACCTCGTTAAACATGCATTACTGAGGCTTTTCAGCACATCCGAAAAAGTCGTGGTAATTTAGCCTATAATGCCTCTTAGTCTAGCGTCAGACCGGAGTCTGTGTGCGCCTGCTGATTTTTGTCGGGTACTTAGGAGAGATGTTACTAAATCCTCATACAAAAGAGAGTCGTAAAATTTCACACTTTATGTCATGCCTATAGGATATGCGGTCCGAATGTTGGATGCAACCTGCAGTAAAACATTTTGTATCCTGCTCCTAAAGAACGAATTATAAAAGCGATATAACTGTAAAATAAAATTTAGCTTTACTTTATGCTTTATATATTTATTTCAAGTACTGACGCAGATGACAACGGGAAATTTTTCTTTTATTGCAGATTTTGATTCCATCATCACGTACGTTATTTTAATACACTATAAGTAACATTTTCCGCTGAAAAACGAAATAAAAAGCATCAGACTTGCATTTAATAAAGAGACATGATTCATTTAATAAAGATGTTACTTTCTGTTTTCTTTCTTAGGAAATAAAAGCACTGGAAATGTTGTTCGAAAATAGCTATAGCGTGATATTGAACTGAAACACAATGGCAAGTCAAGATTTCGAGCTTCAGAAAACATGTATCTATTCAAACCGGTATACACGTTCAATCCTGCAAACGGATTTTTTTTCATAATATTATATAATCGTAAGTGGAGGATGTTAGTGGAGGATAATCGTAAGTGGAGTTTATACTCCTTTTAACCGGGACGTTTAATAGCAGAATACGTACACGGTTTTTGTTGATTCAGATTTACTTCTCAAAATTATAGTGGACGACTATGATCTCCGCTTCTCGCATAACTATCGAATCATAGGCAGAGTTAGCATTTTCTAAGATATCTGTGCTCATCAAGGTTAAGAACAGAACAAAATGTTGATTTTTGTTGCCTACCAGGTACTTTGTATATTTTTCACCGTTTGCAGTTTCGAACAAATACTTTCGATGAAGAAACGGATGAAAGCCAAATGACGTTCGTGTTTGATTGTACGTCGTTGTATGGCTTACTAAATGCTAACAAGACATCAAATTTTGATAAAGCAACAAAGAAAGGAATTTTTGCATTAAAGCACTTAAAAAAGGACTTTAAATTTTATATTTATGCATCTTCAAACAAAGTTCGATACCAAAATTAGTTTGAAAATAATGTGTACTTCGATCTGTATTGACTTAATATTTTTTTTTAAAAACATTAATTAAATTCACTTGAAAATTCTGTCAACAGACAGAATTCGTAATATATTTTCATTAGTAAATGTTATGGATCTGCGTTACGCGAATATCTAGTGCTCTTTACTGATTATATCTGAAATCGATTAGCTTTAAGATCTAAAACTAATTGATTTGAGCTATAGTTAGTAAGGGGTACTACGTATTCGTGTAACGCAGATCCATAACAGCTACATGGTTACATAGACATGGTTACATAGGGCAAGTATTTGCATAATACATGAGGCCTTTAAATAAAATATAATCAAGTTGTGCACGTCAGTTTGATATAATTTCCTTCTTTGAATGCACTTATGAATTTATATACTTATAAAATATTTACCTATATCTTCCAAAATTTCTTTTCCATGACCGGAAAATTTCGATTATATATTTGAATTTAACATCCGGAGCAGAGTCGATTTATATATTTTGATTAGTACTACGAAGAAAAAGTAAAATATGTTTTGAAATGCTATTACTTAATATTAGTTACGTAATTAAGTTTGCGTGTAATATGAAGAATAGAGATTAGGAACATGATAATGGCTGATTGACATAAATAAATAAAATAAAAAATATTGAGGCAAATTAATTCTGAAAATAAATCATAAAATAAGAAGCCTTAAAACTGCAGACTGAACTTATGAAGAAAAGGATTAAGAACATAGTAACTGATGCGCAAAGTAAATGCATCATTAATAAGGTGCTTTTCATTGTCCCGATTTCACATTATTTTCAAATCTGGAACTGCATAATCAAAGAGATAATCTTAAGCACAGATCAAAGTTGTAGAGACATTAGGTATTTTTTGAAGCATTCAAGACGAAAAATTAGCAATGCCTTCGCCGGAAATCGAACCACGGACCTGTGGAATACCGGACAAGCGTGCAGAACCACTACACTACGCTAGGAATGCGCAAGAAATACCTTATAAGGTGATTAAAATATAAGAACTTAATATGTTTGATTTTATAATATTTAAATCGGAAAATGTGGATTTTATCAAATATGTAGAGCTAAAGTTTTTTTCGGTTTTAAGCTACACTTTGCAATACGTTTTTATGCATTTCCAAATATTAAAGCAAAATTCATTTTGAACAATGATCATTTCAAACAATTTATTTTGTAAAATTTGATCGAAATACTATTTATGTTTGAGATGAAATCTTCCATATCAAGATTTTCTGATAAGAGTTTATAATTTTTCAAGATTTTAGTGAAAACATTAAATTCTTGAAATATTTTCTAAAATTCATTTTCAGTAGCTAAATTTCGAGAACCAGTTGTTTGGTTGAATCGAATCGTGCTTGGAACACCTTCGGGCATTCAACTATACTCGGAAAATCCTTGCGTTTCTTCTTCTTTACATTTATTTACAGAAGTATCTTCTGGTAAATGTTTACTGAGAAAGTAATGCTTAACATATAAGGATTTTTTTTTCCTTCTTTAGCGCCTGCCTTCGTAAATTGAAAGCACGTCCGGCTAACAGTCTGAAGTCCAGAGTTCGAATTTCCATGATGGTATCGCTAATTCTTCATGTTTAAAACAATTTAATTCAAAAAATCCTGGGTCGCTCTGCAGTGGCACCCGATACATGGTCATCGACGATAACTCGTTACCACTTGGATTTGGCTCCACTCCTCACCATTCTCCTATTAAGGTAAAGAATTTTCTCTTTCATTGTCACCTGCCTTTGAAGTGCGATTGGAAACCCGTCCCAGCTACCTTGATCCTTGTGACAACACATGAAAGTTTGTCTCAACAGCTACCTCATCACAAAAGCCAATCTGCTGTCTGGTCTTTTTATTGTTCTTTATCAAAGACTTAAGTATTTGTATTCACAACACTGTTTTAGGGAAGGTAATTTATATTTTTAATTTTGTTTTCGAGAAACGGAGTTTCATTGAATTTAAAATTATATATCCATGGGCTTAAGCATCATAATCAATTTCTTCGCATAATCAATCAGAATATCAACTAGCAATAAATAGTAAAAAAAGGAAGAAATTGTGTTTCATGAAAGCTTTAAAAATGTATGCTAGGAACACAGTTTGTAACAAATACATAGATACAAAATAGATTATGAAAACAAAATATTAAATTAAAATGAATGAAAGGGAAAGGAATGAAATAAATTAGCAACAAACATAACGTCAAGTACCGAGACAATGCAAATATATTTTTACGCACAGTCGAACCTCCTTCAATGAGCAGTAGTTTAGCAGATACTACTCGACCATGAAGAATTCCTTATTCCTTGGATCTATAAAATAAAGCATTTCAGTTTTCGATAACGGATGCTCCAGATAACATACTTATTCTAATCAAAAGTTTATTTTTACGGGCTTGCTACATTTCTGACAAATCAATAGATGCACAGGAGGATAAAAAAAAACCTCTCCTTCAGTGATGCAATAATTTCGAGAAGAAAGTATGAAAATCGGGAGAAAAAACTAGGTATTTTAAGAAATTTCTAATTCAAATAAAATTTCCATAAAATTTCAAAATATACTCCTATTTTAGTATGGTATGCAAACATGAATTTATAAAGCATTTTCGCCTTGCTCTATGCATGCTTTCGTCGTGTAACTTATAGTCTGACTAGCTAGCAGTCAGATTATCTTCAGTTTGAACCTCGAAGAAGGCATAGCTGATTTTTAATAAGGAAAGTATAGCATTCCCTAGCTTCCATAAAAAAACCTAATAGCTCTAGAGCTCTAGAAATCCTTAAAAGTGTTCTTAATTCTTTTTCTCCCTTTTCTGGGAAATGCAAGCGTTGTCTGAAAGGAAAGCTCTTCCAATGACACCATGTTTCAATTCCTCCATTAATTATGTACAATGTTTAGGAAATCGAATTAGGACGCACGCTCAAACTTAAACTCTTCATCAACTCAAACATGCACTATAAAGGAGCTCTTTTTCTGGGGGAATATAACTTGTTACGGCACCGAACCCGATATCAAAGTTGCTTTCAAACATTTGGCTCAAAAGATTAAAATCGGTATATCAGTTAAATCATCTGTCGATCCACATGGTTGGTGGCAAAATAGATTAAAAATCTTGGAAACTTGTGGGCCAGTTACTAAATCAGTCGCACTTAATGAAAAATGCATTGGTGGTAGAGTTTCAAAAGAGAAGCTGACAAAGATTTGTACTGCGACGTGTATCCTGATTTTGAAAAACCATTGGTACAGAAAAACAAAAAACGTATCTTAGAAACATCAATCGTAGCACACCTGACACGCAGAGCCTGGATGAAATTGAAGGTTGTTGGAAAATGGTTGACTAAATCTGTCCCGAAAACGAAAACGAAAAGAAGAAAAATGTGACTTTTTATCATTAACACTCAACTTGTGCAGGTACACGCAAAACAAAAGAAATAGAAAAGGGTTCTTATCACTAATCACTAGATCGGCTGACATTCAGTAAAAATAGGGGATAATTCAAGCATTCAATGTCTCGCGAAAAAGGTTGCGATTGCGCCCTTTTACATAAAATTTTGATTAGGTAGTACAGCCAGGAACCAGCGAAATCGGTGATAATTTTATATCTAACTTTCTAGGAATTACGAACGGCTAAATACCATCAGCAGAGGTATTTTGCAGAAATGTTCCTGGAAGGCAGGATTTAGCAAGAAGAATTTAACAACGGTGGTGATGAAAGGATCAAATTAACGATGAGGTCCCCTATTTGGTTGAAACTATTATTGACATAACACAATGAAAGGGAGAAACCAACAGCTAAAAACTAATGAATGCAATAAAAGATAGCGTATATTTCATAATTAATAATTACATCTTGTTTATTTACATCATGAATACGTACTTGAATACCTTATTTAAATCTGATTTTGTTTAATTCGGTGACATTTTGGAGGATTTCATTATCAAAGTGAGCTACACATTTCATTAAAATCATCTTATAGGGTCCGCAGTATTTATTAACTATTAGAATCAATGTACTGTTTCATAAACTAATAAAGGAACCAAATGCGAAGAGATTATGTTCCGACTCATATTAGATACTGCATAAGGAAGATGACTATCATCTCAAAACATATCATCATTCTAGATGTTGATGATTGCTTATGAGAAAATCCTCATGGTTACCTACGCAGAAAGTAACATATGCCTATCTTCTAGATTCTGTGATACTGTTAGCTTATATCCCTCATAATATTTGAAAGGAATGTTATGTGTGTTTATTGTTCAATATTATATAGAAAGTTTGAGAAAGAGATTTGGAATTTTGCTTATAGGTAGGCAGTGGATAGTTTATCAAATATTCCGAATTTCAGGCCTATTCCCGAGCGAAGTCCGAAACCCTGGCCAGACGAAACTACTTCGAATATCGCTGCATTTTTACTGAAACAGTAAATAAAGTGCAGATAAATGTTCGACATATAGGGCAGTTGTTCCCCATTTATTGTCGCGAGACCATCTTTCAGTATGGTAAAATACCACGACGACATGCTATTTTAGATAAAGCAATAACAAGAGATGGAAAAGGGTAATTTTATTTTATTTGTAGCGTTAGAAATATGTTACTGCGCAGCATTTTATACAAATTATTATTGCTTAATCATTGGATGCTATTTTTGTCTTTAATCGTAGTTTCACTTAATCCATTTTTTCGTTTATCGTGCCACATAACTAGCTTTTTAAGCTAGTTAATTGATTAAGACAAAGAGCAATCTATCTAAGGGAAGGTGTTCCTTCATGAAATACTTTCGAAGGAAAATTTGCTAATATTTACCTTATATATAAGGAGGAACCATATAAGGTCCTATACATCCAAGCTGTTTGCCTCCATTTCAATACAGGCCAATGTTCAGCGATTTTATCAGCTCAACTACTGATCAGTGTCATGCCAGCAAATCCATGAAACGCAGCCTATATGCATGTATAAAAATATCTAAAACATTTTACTCATATAATCCCAAAACGGAATTCTGTATCACAAAAGTTTCAATTGGAGTTAATTATTCATCAAATATATGACAAGGTTATTCATAAAAAATATGACAATATTAACATTGTATTTAAACAAAAAGTATAACATTGGCGTTTTCATAAGATGAGGATCAGAGCAGTGTCTGAAAAATGCTAAATGTGTGCAATTCTGGTAAAGTTTTTACTCAAAAACTGCTCCTAATATCATAACTGAAAAATTAAAAACATTTTCTTTCAAAATTTCAGTTTTAAAATGCATACAACTATCAGTTATTTTTATTCTATATAGTCAAAGAAATACTTTAAACTACGAAATTTAAATTTTCTATTAAAATAATGAAATCAGATTTAATAAAATAAACTCAGAACATCGTGTATTTCTAAACGTTACAGCACAATTGATAATTCTCAAAATTAACCACATTTTTACGCCATAATAAGATCAAATTATTTTTTTAAATAACACTATATTTAGGATTTAACAGTTATGAGAAAATTGAAATTTTGTCACATAAAAGTGTTGTTTCTCCTTCACAAAGATGTAGGGTTATTTTTTGAAACTAACCAGTTATTTTGATTCGGATGTGTACTTTAACTTCTCTTTTCCTTTTTTGTTTTCAGCAGAATGTAAATGAGACAGCTAGTATTTAAACTGAGGTTTTTCAATTTTATGACAGAGTGTGTTCCTGACCTGTGCATGCAAGCTATATTTAGTTTCTACTAGCTCTGTTAGTTGTAATTATTCGGCTTTGCGTTATATCGTTGCCGACACCCTGATTTTGACGCACGAGTTTGAATTGCTGAACCAGCTTAAAGCAAAATTTAATACTGTAGTCTTTAACTACTATTTTAAGTTTAACTTGAATTTGACTGTCCTGTTTAAATGCATCACCATGAGCTGTGGCTGATGCTGTTAGCCCAAGAAAAGTGTATTTATGTTCTAAGTTCTGCTTAAATAAAATGGTTATTAAAACCTTTCCACGACTTTGTAGTTACTTCACACAGAGCGATAATTTGTTTCACATCTATTAGGGGTTTGGGGACTAATTAATATCTCTAATATAATCAGATCATGTAAAACCGCCTGGATTCGGCAATTGGATGCCCTAATCCCCAGCCCTCTTTTAAAAGGCGAAGTAGATAAGGTATTTTCTCGCTACATATCTTCGCGTTGTAATTGGAAAAATACTCGACGCGTATTCGAGAGGTCCAGGATTCGAGACCCGGCGAAGGCACTGAACATTTTCCCCATGTCCTATTAAAAATATATATATATAAACTAATTACTGTACAGGAGTTAGTATACATGTTTGAGTTTGGAAATTGAAGTATCGATCTTCTTCAGGATAGATTATGTTTCTTTAAGATGCTCAAAATTTCTCAGAATGATTTTTAAAAAGCTTTGACAAAAAATATAAAAAGTTCTAATTTAACAACTATATTTCAAGAATGCTTATTCTGATAATTTGCAAAGGGTTGATAAATAAATTAAAGCAAAGCAATCCTAAATATAGTGAGATGCTAAAGAGAAGGGATGGTTTCATATAGGACTTCTTTTAAGGACCATTGCTTGTGGGAAACCTTTAATAAGCAGAGTGGGAATATTTTTTTTTGTCAGGAGTTCAAAAGGGCCAACAAAATAGTAATTGCAGACAA
The DNA here is from genome assembly GCF_044657685.1 of Stegodyphus dumicola. NCBI lineage: Eukaryota > Metazoa > Arthropoda > Arachnida > Araneae > Eresidae > Stegodyphus > Stegodyphus dumicola. The sequence goes on from NC_140781.1 coordinate 23,268,821, forward strand.
ACAACGAGGTGAACTGATAAAGCTGTTATACCTGAGCTGGGAAAATGCTGCAGAAGCAGTGCGAGTTTATCAGCGCAAACAATAAGCTAAGACGAAGCCTATGTTCGGCAAAAACTGTACGTAATGTGGTAAAAAGAATTTGAAGAAACTGGATGCACATGTGATAGACCGCGATCCGGTTAATGTTGTTGCGGAAGTTCATAATATAATAACTGCAGGTCCATTGCAGACTGCAAGAAGCGTTGCCCGCAGTTTGGATGCATCGAAAACCCTCGATTCCAGGGCGTCCAATTGTTGCAACCTAGACATGAGCAACAGCGTGCGGACTTTGCAATCTTTTCCTCATCAAATATGATGAAGATAGTGGGAGGGCACTGCAGATATTATGAACGGATGAGGCACATTTTTCCTTAAATGGGAAAATAAAGTTCAAGAACTGCGTTCACTTGGCTTACGAAAATCCTCGTTACTAGTTAGTCGGCGTCTCTTATTAACATCAATAGATAGTGCCACCATAGCACCACTAATTAACATAATTTACTGTAGTAGTGGGAATAGATGCGATGTTAGTTAATTCGTTCTATTGCTTCCTTCATTTTGAAACGACCACTCTGTCATAACAAATGGACATCCTCTCATGTTGCGCTCTCAGAAAAGACTACACAGATGTTCGTCCGCTAGCAAATTAGTGAATCAAAGAAGAAAATAACTCATTTAATCACTCAGGTAGAGCATTCGTCGTGAAAATAGGAAATATTCTTGCATCATAGTCGTGGAGAAAACTGGAAAAGAGGTTTTGCGTTGCTATTCTGTTAAATAAAATTCAGTGAGAAAATTCAAGCAGAATGTCAACCCTAATAGAGCGCTGATGTCTGTCTTTGATTTGGTGGCAATGGGCAGTAATTACATACATTCACACGTTCTAGATCATTGCGGAAGCATATGCAAATACACTGGGAAAATATATTTGCAACCCTGCCTAAAGTATGACTACAATATCAGCATATTTACTTCTTCTCACAAATTTCATTATTTTATTTATAAGTTTACACACAGTAACTTTATTTTATGAGCTTCAGGTGTATACGCCTTACGACCATAAGATGTAATCGCTTTGTGAGCGTAAGGTGTAAGGCATTATGATTATTTGTATAAGGTATTTCTTCTGCCTTCTTAGCAGGCCTTCGTAGTGTAGTGGTCAGCACGCTGGGTGCGTATTCCAGAGATCCGGGGTTCGATTCCCAGCAAAGGCGTTGCTCATTTTTCTCTTCTCTTGCTTCCAAAATCCTAATGTCTCTACAACTTTACGAAAGTTTAATCGAACTTAATGGGCTCGAATTCTAAACCTTATGAACTTTATATTTTTAATGCAATTTGTTTTTAGTTCTTATTCCTCTTTCATGTAAATATGTTTCAGAATTTATACTTTGAAATTAAATATTGTAATATGAGAAATGAAATTAAACTGTTTTTTATTATTTAAAATTGAAATAAATCTAGTTGATGATGAATGTGAGACAATATCTACTAATCGTTAGTATTCATCATCATCTAAACTGAACATAGTATTCCAGCACTCATTCGCCAGAGACGCTCTAGAACTGCTACGTATGATGCAAATGATGTGCGAGGATACATGAGTAAGTGTGAGGCAAGTGCTAAATGTTATAAGTCACCATGCGCTTTCAAAAATACGGCAAATGCATTAAGAAATATCATTTGATTCTATGTGATTTTAGGCAGGACGGAAGTCGCTTTTTGTTAAAAGATCTTAAGTCTAGAATTTTATACCTGATCGATATTTTTAGTTGCAACAATATCTGTGCTTTCCTTCTCTCAAAATATACTCATGATAATAAAGAACATAGTTTGATATCTTCCTCCAATGATGGAATTTCTTTATTAGAGATACTGAGGCAAAAGGCAGAAGGGTAATTTACATAAATTTACAGCAGCATAATTTAAATTAATAGGAAAAATTGTAACCGACATGACGTGCAGTAGAGACTAGGCTTTTGCAGCCGCTGTTGCTCGTGTATTAAAATTATTTATTAATCGCAATAGACATGGCCGCCTTATATTTGGCACGGTTTTGTAAGTGTTGAACTTCAGTTAAGTTTTGTCGTCCGACCCAGCTTGTACTGTATCTTCGAATAAAATCACTGGTGTTGTAGGCAGTTAATTTATTGCAAAGTTCCAACCAGCAGCTGCAGTCAAGCAGATTTAAAATTTGTACTATGTGATTTTACATTAACTTACCAGCGGTGATGAAATAAACATTTGCGCTGACTTTTATATTTTATTTTGTATATTGTGGCTGCAGACAAATTAAGCAAATGGCGATAAATTGTCAACACACAAAGGTGATTCATATGGGTTAATTAGGTAGTTGGGCTTCTTAAGTTGCTGCACCAATTCTGCCTTCTATGCATATATTTACTTAATAAAAGACTGCTGATATAGTATTTTCCGTTTTCTTAGGTAAAAGCTTGATTTTGTTTCTCTTACTTATTTTCTTTGTTCTTACGCTGTGTGAGTATCTGCGTCATGAAGGTCAACAGAGGTATTAAACTCGTTTCAGGTTTTCTGTATACTCTGTAATCTTTAAGCATGAGCATTTACTTAACATTTTTTATCAATAATCATATAACGACTGCTGAAGGGTACCTTATGTTACAAACAATTTAAATTTGTTCTTCATTTATCAATAATGATTCATGATGAATATCCATGCAAAAATAGTTTGAAGAGGTTATAAAACGTCGGTCTCGAGTTTTGATGCATAAAACGTCAAAGTCCAGGTTCATATTAAAGACATTCTACTATGAATAGCTGCATACCTAAGTAAGAAAATTTCTGAGCTCGTTTTCAACAATGAATGTAAGAACTTAATATATCAGTATAACAAATCCATATAATTTAATATAATATAATAAACTAACGCTTTTAGCTATTGAAAGATTTAGCATATATGTCCTCTTGTTGTACACACAAAATTGTATTTACTTTCAGTGTTCTTGTAAAATTCTTTCTCATTCACTATATTAAAACTGTATTTTGGAGAGGTAATAGGGATGTAGTTATATGCGTAAGTGTGGGTGTGGATTTAAGTATTCTTTGAGATGCAGGGATAAATGTACATAGTATATCGCCTTAGTCTCTCGCAGATTTAAGTTCGAATCGCTGCCATCAGGGGAAAGGCCTTCTGATATTTATAATTCTATAATAAAATCTAATATTTGAAATTAATCAGTAAAATATAGCTAATTAACTTTATCAACAACATAATAAAATTGTTACAAATTAAATATGTTCTATGTCCGAATACTGGATACAGGTTGAATGTTTATATTTATATTATTAACTCAAAGAATCTCTCAAACTATTGCTGGCAGAAGAAAAGGATATGACTACCACTACTCGAGATAATCTTGATTAAATTTAGAATTGTGTGTTAGGCAAACTGATACTACCACCACGGGGTTGATAAGTCTATGACCGAAAGCCAAATTCCTTTATGTTTCACATAAAGCACTTCTGCGCTCTTCTCCGACAATGAAATAAAACGTATTACTTCAAACTATACTTAGTTACCTTACTACGATTAGAAAAACGCATGGTAAAATATGTGACGGAATTCAGATACATTCTGTACTGATGTCATAAGTCCGAATTTACGGCCGAGATATTCATCTTTTACTAAACCCCTATTGTCACTATGTTTTCAGTTTTATATTTTTATGATGAAGTGTTTCTCGTATGCCTTCATTTTCTGCTTTGTAATTAAGTGTCGTTTGTAATCCTCAAAACAGCCATTCATATAATTTAACATTCAATGTTTTTGTATATGTTAAAGATGTTTCTGGACATCAGTGCAGATCGTTAAAGTAATGTTTGAACTAAAACATTATCAGGACTTGTATTTCTCTTGATTTGCGTTGGAAACATGAATGGTCCTGAATCGGAACAGCTTACTCAAGCTATGTTCAAGAAAGTGTGAAGTAGACAACACAAGCACAGTGACGAACCACTTGTGGTCTGAACGTAAGAATATAAAAACTACCAACAAAAACTCTAACTAAAAACTAACTTTGAATTAGTATACAAATGTCTAGCATTAAGACTGGCCTTTATTTAACGAAAGGTACGTATGTAGTACGCCGAGATGCTGAAACTACGATACGTCTGCAACTATCAAGAGGGCTAAACCTCTGGTCTTAAAGGCAAACAGAAACAGAGTGAAAACTCGTAAAACTACAGTGGCAAGCGGCTTGCTTCCTATAACTCCTTCCTCTCTCTCTTGGCGAAAAGCCACAACTTAAGTACTTGGCGTTAGCAAGACAATTTGCATAAACAGGTTTTAGCATTTAATTCTGGCCGGAAGTAGAAAATAAGAAGTGATAGTACAATTTAAAAAAAAAAATAAACGTTAGTAAAACTTAGGATCCTTACAACATATATAAAGTAAGCAAAAACCAAGAGCCTAGATAAAACCTATACCTAATTGCAACATGAAAAAGGATATATGACATATGATACCAAAAATGAAAGCGATTTACGCAATATTATAAGCTTGTTTAGAGAGTAGGAAATATCTTAGTGACTTCAATAATGTTGTTTTAGATGGCTACTAGAAATGACAAGTCACACAGGGCGAAATATGCTATTAGAACTTGAACAATTTGTTTAACCGAAGGCGTAGTTCTTTAGAACGAAATTACCCGTTAGTAACACTAGATAAGCATTAGGCGTTACAAACCTAAATAATTTTATAATTAAAATGGGAAAATGAAACATATGTTAATTGAAAGGATTTCTATAACTGCTTAATAAGTAGGAACATGATACAATTATTTTTTAATAGTTGGTGATTTTTGCTTATAAATATGTTTGGTGCTCCGCGGTATGGAGCCCAAAGTTTTTCAATACCTCTCACAAAATGCCCTATTCTTTCTTCATTTGGGCCAACCTCCATTACAAAATTACACTGTTCATTTGCATTTTTAATATAACTTCTAAGTAAGCTAAAGGCTCTTTATCTTCTTCACTATCGGTTGGTGTTATAAGATCATTCAGTTCTTCATTTGTGTTTTCAAGATCGTAATTCTCGATTAATTCTTTCTTCCACATCTGAAAAGCCTACGTTATTGCTTTTGCAATTTGTACAATCGCCTTGTCTTCATTTTCAATCGATGAATATACTCTAAAACTGCTGATAACTTCTGGCAAGCGCTGATGTCAGCAAGCATTCATTTTTAATTAATTCACTTATTCCCATGCAAGTTTAATTATTTTTATGGGAAGTATTACGTTTAATTGCTTCCTGAATGCTATTAGTGTGTCATGCTTTCCTTCTTCTACTGCTTTACTTGCAGAGATGTAAACATGCCTGATGTAACAGTAATATTTTTATGATTCCTTGATCTACTGATTAGATTAAAGAAGTGTTGTTCGATTGGAGGAGTAAAACCTATTTATATGGATAAAATGTTGTCAGGGTCTTCGTACCGTGTCTTGGAGCATTATAGAGAATAAGGAGAAGATTAAATCTCAAGTTTTGCTGTTTTAAGTGATGTTTGAATTCTTTAACAAATGAATTTTCAAACCAGTTATTAAAGAGGACTATCACAACGCACCTTACGCTCTTTAGCGGACCACGTATAATTGGAATTTTTGCGTTGATCAAATTAAATGGAGAAAGTATACGCAAAATCGTCTTCCGCAAGTCCGCGTTTGGCAAGAATTTATAGTACAACAGCGGTAAGTGATATGATATTTTTCTGATCTACTTCGAATTAAAAGTGAGAGAACTATATGTATAGCTCAAAAAACATCAAAGATTTGATGGCTTTGATCTTAATTTATTGATTTGGTGATTCTAAATGTAATTTTCTAAAAGTCTTAACTCCTAATCAGTTTGAGAGATAATTCGATGAATAGGTTGTAGATTTCCTCAGTCTAATTCTACTAAAGTAAACGTCGAGGAACCTAGGGAACTGTTAAGAGACTTATCGCTTAGTTCAAATAATAGGGATCGTAAACTCAAGAAGGGTTAACTACCCTTTATTTCACTTAAAATAAGATGAACAGCTGGCCCCTTATTCGGGCTTACAACAAAGCCTCCACTTGGGCTTGAAATCAGAATAAGTATGAAGAACTAACTATAACTAACTAAGAGACTTATTCGAAGCTAGCACAAATCTAACGTAGTTGGTCCTTAATTTAACCTAGCCGGCGAATATCAAAAGGCACATAACATACGGCCGAGTGTAAGAGCTTCTAGAGAGACATAGCCCGAAGGCAAACACGCGCTACTCAGGATTCCTAGCTCTGTCTTACGAAGTAAATTGAACTTTCCTTATATATTACTTCTTACTCGTGATTCTAAAAACTCATTCTGGTAGGGAGTTGTAAGTTGAAACAAGAAACGATAGGAAAGGTTATCTGAATTAAAATAACTGTTATAAAATTAAAATATACCTTATAAGGTGTTAGATTAAAACTTTCGTTTCGGACCCTAAAAATTGTTTCTAGGGAGAAGAAACGCGTGTTAGCTCTTCCAAGTAATATTAGGAAAAGAGGGAAAATCACACGAGGGTGGCGTCCGATTCATCAAATTGATTTATGAATGAACGCGTTGGTATGGAAAAAAATGTTTCGCCAATATGTTTTTCATCGCCGAGTTGTTTGAAAATTTTCGTCGTCTAAATGGGTTTTGACAGACTTACTGACACTGTGTAATCTGTATTTGGATTATTTCCAGTGAATTAAAATTCCAAGAAGTAGCTGTTTACTTTAACAGTCCGAATTTGTTAATTATGTTTTGAATTGTTCATAAGTTTCCTAATTTAAGTCTATCCTTTTTAATTCATCTGTTGCAGAGAACAGTTTGATGAGCGCAATATGTATTTTGAATTGAGCCCAAAATTGTTCTGTACAATTACAAGCTGCAGAGAACGTATGTTTAATTTTGTTAATATAATTTAAACAAAATTTTAGCTTATTTATTTATACAATCTGAAGTTATTTGATTTCTAACAATAACTAGTGGAGCAAGACTAATAAGAAATGCTTTAGATTTAAAAAAAAAAGACAAGCTTATATTATCAGAAACCTTAACAAAAAACTTTAACGCTGACTTTTAACAGGGTGTTTTTAAACTCAATTACGAATTTACCATACATATATCTATCATCGGTGTGCCTGATTACAAGCAAAGGTGCGTTATATTAACTACAAAAAGTTTAAAGTTTTCAGATAAAATTTTAGATGCAACTGTTTTGTGATATAATAAAAGCAATACACTTGGTAAAATACCACTCTTTTACTCGTTTTGATTTAACAGATGAAACTAGCCCATATTTCCAGTGGTTGAAAATTGCAAAAATAAGGTTATGGTTTTATAGATGTTTCAAGTAGATTTCAGTATTTCACGAGCAGCGTAAGTTTACCGAAACAGTTGAATTTACAACGCTGTCTTCTTAATAATTCAAGAGGTTTAGCTATTTAACGAAGATCTTGTTCTGGCAGAAATAGATGTTGATGGTTGAAAATTGTGGTTGAAAATTGCAAAAATAGGGTTATGGTTTGGAAATACGCCGGCCTGCCCATAATTTATGTCCCCACAATACATGCAAAACATTCAGCAGATAAATATATATATTTAACTAATTACAGTATACAGCATTTTAGCACAGTTTTTTGTGAGATTCTTCAGCGGCTTTCCTAAAACAGTTTGTAATCCTCTTGTGTACAAGTAGAGAGTCTACGAAGTCTATGTTTATGAAAAACTGCTGGGGAAAGAAATTTCCATTCTAAAAACTTCGCAATTCAATCTAGCATCATAAGAAGCAATTTCACCTCTAAAACCGTAGGAAAATGTAGTCAAGTTTAAAGTACTCTAAAAAAAAAAGCAACCTTTTAGAACACTAAGATAAGCCAGAAATTATTTGCAAGCAGTACTGTAATGAAACGTTTTTGCAGGATTAGTAGCCTTGCACGGTAGCGACATATAAAGGCTGGCATTAACCACCTGTATTGTTGAGTTACAGGGTTTTAACTGTGGCTAGTTACTCGTCAACATCAAGTTGAGTTTAAATAAAAATGGAAAAAAGAACTTCAAAAATGGATTTGTTGAAAAATTCATTTAGGCTATGGTCACTCTCTAGAAGAATGCTACAACATTACGCTGGAGTTTGGACGACGTAATTAAATTCTGCGAAGTATAAGAATCAGAGAAGTTATACAAGAGAAATAGACGATTTGTTCAATCGAGCCCTCTTTAGATTAGAAATTAAAGACAGTAAATTGGAGGAGAATATGGTAGTGAATGAAAAGGTACTCAGTAAAAGGCCGGTTGGTTGAAGTAAGGAGTGGGAAACTACGACACACTGAGCTATCCGCATGAATACATCAAAGCCCTGTGAGAAATAAATTATATTTAAGTTCTTAGGAATTTATTTTTGCCAGAACAGGATCTTCGTTAAATAGCCAAACCTCTTGAATTATTATGAAAAACTCATAAAAAGAATACAAAGTTGTAAATTCAACTGTTTCAATAAACTTACGCTGCTCGTGAAATACTGAAATCTACTTTAAACATCTATAAACTTGTAAAGTCATTAGCAAGAAACACGTAAACTCAGCAATGCCCCACCGGGATTCAAACTCCGCGTCTCCTGATACCTAGCCAGATACCTAGCCTTATCGAAGCAAGAAACACGAAAACTCAGCAGTGCCCCCCCCCGGGATTTAAACTCCGAGTCTCCCGATACCTAGCCAGATGTACTATTACACCACGAAATCACTCGGTAAGGAGGGCGACAATTCCTAACAAACTCACTTGATATAAAATATAATTAGCTCTCATAATATAGATATAAATATTTTACCTATACGCATAAACCCACACGGATCTTTTTTTTTATAAAACATACAGAAGGAAAACTGTTTACTAGTGCAACTATGATTTCTAATTCATGTTTCGGTGGGTTTAATTTAAAAACCGGTATTAAAAGTCGAGACCTTCAGTAACGCAATCTAATTTTGCCGAGACAAGAGTACCGGTGCTGAAAGGAAAGGGAACGAAGTTAAAGGGAAAAAATAACAGAGTAAAGCGTGTAGCGAAGACAAGCTTGATATTCAGATACAAAAAGCAAGAAGTCAAAGAAGAAAAGAGTGAAGATGTTACTCGTGAATAAATTTAATTATTATTTTATTTCGATAAGAATTTCAGGCTTTTGACGTTCTCCCCTTTCATTCGTTCTTTTCATTCGGCGGATCTGACTCCTGTTTAAAAACTATCATGCTTACAATGTCCTTCGATAATGTGGCTATAATAAAATGTCAAGGAACCTAGTGAATTGTGTAGCGAATTATCGCTAAGTTCAACCACCAACAACGTAGACTCGAGAAGGGTTAAAATACATTTTTATTCACTCAAATAAGATGATAAATGTTAGCCCCTTCTCGGGCTTACAGGAAAGCCTCCACTCGGGCGTTCAAATCAGGATAAGAAAACAAGAAACTAATCTAATACTAACTAAAATAGACTTAGCCGAAGTTAGACACAAATATCTAACGCAATTGGCCATTAAATTAAACTAGCCAGCGATTATCACCAGGCACATACAATACGACCAAGCGTAATAGATTAAAGAATGAAATAACCAGTAGATAAACACTGAGGGAAAAAAATACAAACTAAGCACTCTCTCTCTTAAAGTAATTAAACCTTCATTTAAATACTACTTCTAACTCATTTGCATTCAAAGCGATTCTAAAAACTCATTCTGGTAGGGATTTGTAAGTGGGAAATAAGAACACAAAGGAAATGGTTCCAAAATTAAAATAACTGCTGTAAAATTAAAATAGACCTTACATGCTGAAAATTTCCGTTTTGTGATGTTTCATTTTGTATAATAAAATACAATCACTGATTTGATTAAATCAGAAGAGGTTGCTGCCCTTAAAGACAAGAACAGCAGCGATTCGCGTTCAGGAAATTCAATCATTAATGCCTAGTCAACTTTCCATTAAATGAAGTTGCATGAAAGATTAAAAGCTAAGAAAATGAAATATCGCATAAAGATTTGCGAAGAAAATGTCTTTAAATGGATTAGAAGTTGCAATTTAAAGCTTTCAACTTACAAAATAAGATCTTAAAAAATTAACATTAAAAATGTTAAGATACCGATCATACAAAAATTTTTTAATATAAAAATCGTATAAATAATTGTCTTTTACCCTTAAATAAAAAGTAATATTTACCGTTGGCAAGTAATAAAACTAAATCTTTATCGTATGATATATTCTTATGTTAAACTAACCAGTTATTATGATTTTGATTTTTACTTTAAATTTTTCTTTCCGTACTCCTCACCAGAATGCAAATTAGTTTATAGTGCATTCAAGGTGAGGCCTTCTGGATCTTGGAGAGAAAGAGATTTTACGGTCCTCCCGTAGCGTTGTTGCAATTCTGCTAGTTCCAGCTAAATGAAATTATCTTGGCTCTGCATATATTCTCATATGATATATTAAACTAATGCGTAGGTAAATTATTTGAGCCAGCTTGTAGCGTAGTTATTTAACTATGTAGTCTTGGACTACTGATCAACGTTTAAACTTAGTTAACTTTTGTTACTTAATTTGCATCGCCACAAGCGGTGGTTTTCTGTAGCACAAGCCGTGCCCTGTTTTGTCAAAAGTTTAGTTTAATAAAATTTTTCTATTCAGTCTTTTTCATGCTGTTTTAGATATAGCGATAACTCCTTGCCAGTCTTGTAAGATTTTAGAACTAAAGTTACAGTATCAGACCAAGCCTAACTTTATAGCTGAATAATATTAAAACACAACTTAAAAGGAATTTCAGTATTAAGGGCTTCAGAGATTGTTGCTGCATTTATGTTTTGAACGTAAAATTATGTAAAGAGATAAATTTTAAAATATTAAATATGTTTTCTCAGTTAACATAGGCATGATGAAAAACTGGTTAGCTAGAGGTACATTCGTAATTTTTATGAGGGTCAGCTGGCTAGAATTTCTGCCCCCCTAACGAGACTATCCCTTTCATTATAAAAATGTTTTCAGAATGGTCATCTTATAGGGTTCTCTTTAGTTGTACTAACAGTTATTTAATTTTTTAGCCTTTTCTGAATTCTATTATTTCCCCTCGCATTTCCTCTCTAGGATGCAAATTAAGTAGGTGAACGAGAGTATTTAAACATTTGAAACGTAAAGGCTAATCAGAGCGTGACTTCGCTAGTTTGTCATTTTGTCCTCGTTAATCTGAGTAGCGGTTACGTATTCTGGCTGTCTAGTTAGTATACCGCCGGTGTAGGTTTCTGGGTCAGCCTGTTAGGTTTAAGCGTGAACTGCGTAGTCTAGCACTATTCTTACCTTTAAATTTATTGTTAAATTACTTTCAGCTCTCACTCCAGGTAGTCGGTGTTGTTGTAAGCCCGCAAGTCCCTGCCTTTCTATTAAAGAGTTGTGTTAATAAAAGGATCTTTTTACACCCTTCCCTATTGTGTTCATCTTCACATCTGTGCGAGAATTCGTAAAGGTTTGACATCCAAGTAGATCTAGTCACATTGTATGATAGCCAAGAAGATAAGATCTCATAATTGGCGCCGAAATAAATCAAGACCAATGGCCTACAATCCAACAACCTTTTCGTGCTGGCCCCCAGCAACGTCGCAGAACCCATCAGCTTCCGTAAACCTAGTGGAAGTGTTTGGCTTCCAAGTAGATACAATGATGGCATCCATGAAACCTGCTGTGACATTCGCCAGAAGAACGTCAGTCACCAACTTTTTGGAACTGCTGAAGAATTAAGTTTTGCCGCACTTGGCCCCGGAAATGCAAAAGATAATAGCGACCACCGCCATACGAGGGCAGGCATTAAGCTGGTTCAAAGGGATAGAAAACTTTTTACTCGCAGAAACAGGCAGTGAGGGGTTTTTATTTTAAGAAAAATCATCAAGTCATTAATTTACTGTACGGGAAAAAGCCCGATACCGAAATCATTCAGATTGTTTTCCCCGGCTATTACCACAGATTAAAGATTTTATTTAATTAAAGAAACCCAACACCTTCGAGCAGATGTTTAAGCTGGCAGTTAAATTTGGAAGTCAGAGGGTAGCTGAAAGAAAACATACATTAGATTACGGACAAAGAATGAACAGACTGTTTCGCAGGCCGATAGCAGAACATAGGAGAAAATTTAACGGCGGGGAAAATTTCAAGATAAGAAGAAAAATTACTGCGATCTCCAAGAAAACCGCAAGATTTTACATTTTAAACAAGGGTCGGAAAAGCAGAAGTTAAACTAATCCGGGGCGCTGAAGAAAGGAGAGTGCAGTTACCCCTCTTGTATAAAAAATTCCCTCTAAATTACGTTTAAACACAGTGGTAATAAAACAATTTAATTTGACTGGTAAAGGCATTCAGATTTTGCTAAATAATGTGCCAAAAGAAGCCTTGTTAAACACAGGGACGGGACCTAATTTTATTTCTGAAAATTCTTTTAGAAAAAAATTTCAAAAGGTACCGACTATTTAGCGTAGATAATACCAAAATCATAGTTGCTCAAGATAAACATTGCACATGGATAGGCAAAGCCACATTTAACGTTTAAGTTCAAAATGAGTCCCAAAAGGCTATATTTTTTATATTTAGAAATTTGCAGGCCTCGGTAATTCTAGGTACAGATTTTATCAAAACTGTCGAAGTACAGATTAATTTCCAGGCGGAAACGCTGAAACTGCAAATGTAAGCCAGTTCCGAGGTAGAACCACCGGTGTTAGAGCTTGGTCACATGCAACCTGAAGGTAAAAAGAAATTGGAAGACTTAGTAAGATTTTTTCTGGTTTATTTTCTGATAAATCGGGCATTACACAAATCGCTCACTATGAAACTTAATTAAAGAATAACGGCCTTTGTAAAGCAAAACCGTACATGTATCATAGGGTGAATGAGGACATAACTGAGCAGCATATTCAAGATATGTTAGAAAATAAAATAATTATTCTAATCAGAGCTCCGTATGCTAGTCCGGTAGTATTATGCTGAAAATAGAATTATTTGTCTATAATGAAAATAATGACCTCATTCGAATTTCAAACCGTTGCGTTTGCTATTGACTAGAGGAAGCTAAATATTTTTAAAATTTTCGGAAGGGGGCGAAAACATTGAAATTTTAGCGGACGCTCCAAATTACTCTGTAAACGCTGTTTTGATGCACATTGGTCAGCCCGTGTCTATTTTCCAAAAATCTCAGTCAAATCAAACACAGCGTTATTACACTGCTATAGACAGAGAAACACTAGCTGTACCTTTAGTGGTACAAAGAGTATATTTCGGCTAGGCACCGATAACTGTATTTTAGTGTCATTGTACTCCGGAAAAAATTTATTTTCGTGGTTAATTTTTCCTGCGGCTTAAATTTACAAACTTAAGTATTCAAATTTTGGAAATTGGTTAACCTTAATGCTATATATAACAATTATTAGAATTTTAAGCTTATGTTGTTAACTATTAAAAGTTAATTAACCTCTTTTATGAAGGCATATTAATAAGTTTTTATGAAAAGGCGTAATATAAAAAAGATTAGAATTAGAATGATACATAAATTTAAAATACTATTAAATGCTAAGCATAGCATTAAGTTTTACTAAATTCTAGATTAATCTTGAAGTTTCTTCTTATTTTATCAGTAAAAATTAAACAGTTAATTGAAAAATATATAAGATAGAGGTAAAAATAGTCCTTATGTCTTCTTTTGGTCACAAATCATTACGAGAAAATTATTTTAAACTTTTCAGAAAAACGCATGTCTGCGATGCTATCATCATACGATCATTTATAGGAGCTTTAATTTTTATCAGATATTTTAAAACTGAAAATTTTTTGCATCGCTTTGTTTCTATCACGATGCAATAAATATAGCGATGTGTTAGAAATGTGATATTTTTTCCTCGCTTTCTTTTCTTCCACGATGTTATGTACGACAACGTTTACTTCTTGTGAAGTTTTTATCCGCGATGTTTTTCCCAATCGTGAGAAATCTCCGTACCTTCGCCAGGATTCTAACTTCGGACCTTCTGGTTGCTGGCCGGACGTGCTTTCGAGTTACCAAGCCACATGTTAAGGAAAACGACAATTTCTTATAACTTGTAGAGGTATTATTATTATTATTATTATTATTATTATTTTGGAAAGCATACGCGAAAAATTAGCTACGCTCTTGTCGGGATTCGAACTGTCCTTAACGTGCTACCACTTACACCACGCGAGCACTTACCAGGTAAAGCGATAATTTCTTATGTACTAACTTTCATCAGCTTGTATATTTTTTATTTAATGGCAGCGTTTCGCAGTTTAAAATTTTAAAGTAAACACAATTCAGGCACAAACTGACTTAGCTTTATAGGAAAGCTCAGAGAATGATATATTGCAAAACATGAAAGAATTCCTATGCTCCCTGAAAGCATAGGAATTTTCCTATAAAAACAAACTCTCTCTCCATAAAGCGACCTCGAGGCATCCCAAAGGTTTTTGATTAAAGATAAACATCAGTATCCGAAGTTTCAAAAAAATATGCAATGACTTTCTTCCTACGGCCTAGATCTTCGTCAAGTATAAGTTCCTCATACTGCTTAAATTGTATGAACTTTTATATCCTTTGAATATGTTCTAAGGGATTCTACTTGTGGACTTTATAAAGTTTAATAATCCTTTATAACTGCAATAACCCTGCGGACAGATCTTTAGTATTATTATTACATACATTATAACATTGTGCTGCCAGTACTCATGATATTTATCTCATTATGTTTATCTATTACTTATTATATTTACCTATTACTTATTATGTTTATCTATTACTTATTATGTTTATCCGTTATTTTTGTTACATCAAAATAGATGGTCTCAATTTAATTTATAGTTTCAAATGGTATTGAAAACTATAATTTCTTTACGTCCTAAATCATTATTTTTGATAAATATTGGGTGCAGGGTGTACGGTGGGATTGCACAATGTACTATAATAGGTATGTACTATAATAAAGCATCTTCAATTGCTCATTTTCTCAACCTTTTATTTTAAGCTCTTATAAAACTTGATTTTTCTTCTTTTTTAGTGGGTTGTTATTTAGAGGGCATTACCAGTTGATTCATGGTACATCGCTGGTGTTGTCAATCCTTTTACCTGTAACGTACCTATAGTTGAAATTTGCCTAAGTTTAAATACGCGTTATCAAGTTGGCAAGCATGAAATGTATATGTAAGGTACTTATTTATTTGGAAACTAAAGTTAGGTTCTACAGACCTTAGTGAAGTTAGCGAGTTATCGCTACGTCTGAAATATTACGTAAACGTCCTGAGAATGTTTAAATAATCTGTTTATTTAATATGAACTTTTAAGATAAAAGCACGACTTACGTTACAGACAAACCACTTCTCGGAGCAATGTAAATCAAGCAATAACAGCCATATAAAGCTAAAGGTTGATAAAGTAATCTAAAATCACACAGTAAAATAATTAAGCTGTAATTTGGCTTAATTAATTTTACCGGCTCGTAATTTTAAAGTATCGGCTGGAGGAGAATGAAAAAGCCCAAATAATCATTTTTAGATTGAGCTGACAAGATTGTAAAAGAGTGGCGTGTGTGCCAGTAACTTTGTTTCTGTCTAAGATTCAAAACCGTCAGCTTATATGTTATAAAATTTATTTGTATTCTGGTGAGGAATACTGAAAAATGTTATAGTAAAGATCAAAATCATAATAAATGATTAATTAACATAAGAGTTTTACACATAATTTAGATAACATTCTAAAATTACTCATACAACACTTAATTTACAGCCGAGTGAATTAAGCCACGGGAAAACACAATGCACGGATAACATAAAACGAGAACACTTTAAAGGTTTTAAATCTATGGGCTGCAACATATTACCTAAAACAATAAATTAATTTGAAACAGGAATAAAGGTTACATAGATTTTTCACCCCCTTACTGGCAAAAATATTTTATAATCCACGTTCGAGAACCATATTAGGATTTTTTTCAGGCAATAAATCGAACATGAAGCAAAGATCTGGCATAATTAAATTTGAATAAATTTATTTAACCAATATATTTAATCAGTAAAGTCTACTCTTCTTAATCCTTTATGAAAACACAACTGCATAAATTATTTGTTGGAGCGGGAAACATTATTAAAGTTTTCCGTTCAAAAAATTTTACCCGTATATATTTTTTTTTTGTTTGAAGTTCATATATGTTACCAATATTAGTTTTCAAAATATAAATATTGATGACTAATCATGACTTAATCATAACGAGTATTACTATATGTATGGCATGAGGCATGTTAACGAATGTAAAATTACAGTACTGGACGAGGCAGTTTCAGTTACTGGACGAGTATATTCTTTGCAGTATAATTGTTATCATATTGTTGTTGCCTGAGGCCATAAAAGGCTGTTGCGATATGGTTGAGGCCATATAGGTTGTTGCCATAAAAATGTTATGAATAGCATTTTTATGTTGATTTTTAACCATATTCCATTCTTATCATCGAATGTTTATAGCATTAGTTAGAATAAAATGGATTACTGTATATTAACTGATTTAATGACGTCGATGGATTAATAATTTAAGAGGGGGAGAAGGTAATGGAAAATACCTTCTCCCCCTCTTAAATTATCTTAACTCATCATTTTAATGTACTTTAGAAATCAGTTAAGTACTAAAAACAATAGAATATAAGCTTGCAGACAAAACATTTTTATTGAATTTAATAGAAGAGAAACACAGCACACGATTAAATACGACAAACAAACCTCACATAGGCAGATTTTATATAATATTGTAGTTTATGTTTGCTCTTAAAGAAGACCTATGTCGGCTGGCTTCGAAAATTGATAGCGTTTTTAAATTCCTACTATTAGCTCACAGTCTCCCAATATCTTGTTCAAATTTTCAATCGTTTATAAAATACTTTTTATTCATCCACTCAAGTTCAAATACATTTTTTTAAACTTTTAGTGGATGCCACTCGATGTTAATTTAGTTTTTTAACATATTAAAAATGTTTTAAATTTTTAATTTAAAATTATTTTTTATATTTTAAAGTTTTTTCTTTGTTGACCTAAGTAGGAATTGATTTAAATTTTTTTGTTTAATTAATTATTAATTAATTAATTTTCAATCGTTAATAATTTTTTTTTATTCATCCATTCATCATTTTGATGATGATCACTCAAGTACAAATACATTTTTTTTAATCTTGTAGTGGATGACACTTGATGTTAACACAGTTTTTTCGTATATTAAAAATCTTTTTAATTTTTAATTTAAATTTTTGTTTGTATTTAAAAAATTTTTCTTTTTTGACCTAAGTAGGAATTGACTATAAAATATTTTTTTATATTGCTTGTTGTAAAATATACTGGAACATGAGGGGTATTTTTTGTATTTTAGTTTACGCTCGTCAAATGTTTCTATCGCATAGTATGCAATTTAATAAATAAAAAAATATACATTTTAAAACTATAAAGTATCTAGTTTCAAATAATATTGTAATATTCCAACCTATAATTTACAGCAACGTGTGTGGAACCTTGAGAAGTGGTAAGCGAATAATCGCTTAGTTCAGAAAGATAGAAGCGTAAACTCACGAAGGGTTAATTACCCTTTGTTGCTTAAAATATAGTTCACAGTCGGTCCTCTCTCAAGACGTACAGAAAAGCCTCTACAAGAATACTGAAAAATGAAACTTAACTAATGCTTAACTGAAAGGATATAGCCGAAGCTATCAAACTTCTACAGTAGTTGGCCCCCTTAACGCTAATTAAACGACGAAGCCCTCAAGGGCCTGATATACGACCGAGCGTAGTAATAGCTTGCAGAGAGTATAGCCAAAAGGCGAACGCGCGCTGGTCAGAATCTCTGGCTCTCTAACGAAGTCAGTAGAACTTCATCTTTAAATACTTGCTCTTCCTTCATTTGCATTTAACCGCGATTCTGAAAACACTTTCTGGCGGGAAATTTGTAAGCTGAAATTAGAAGCGACAGGAAAATGGCTTAACCAAACAATAACTGTTAAAAACTTAGGATAAACCTTACAATATTTTGAAAATAAAAAGACTGTACTTTAATAAAGAAATCTGAGACAGAGATTCAGTATCAAAATTTAATAGAAGAGAATTACTGAATTACATTGAAATTACATTATATGTTACAATATAATTTTCCTAGTCTAAACTACTGCTGTTATTCAGGATACGAAAATAAATTTACGAGCATTTCGCAACTTTATCAGGTTATTATATAGCTCCTGTATAAAGCAATAATATGTTAGCGCAAAGTACTGAATAGCTCTGAATGGCACTATGTGTTTCTTTTCCATACAAAATGAACAAGTAGTACAGAGCAAGTTTAGATTAGGATAATTGAAAATAAACGATGATTAGAAAATAAACTAGATTAACCGTCATTTACTAGCAACAGAAGCAATTAGAATATAATTACTTTAGCAAAACATTTGACATATAGGGATCCACCTACAGTCTGGATTCTGAAACGTGCGATGTTAATTGCCGTTCAGGATTGTTGAAGGATTACGATGTCTGAAAATACTCAGTTATTAATGAATGCTGCAATGTTTAAAGTAATGCGGCTTGATCACTGATATTTTCTACAAGTCTGAACATTTCGACACACTCAGAAGTATTACGTTCCGTTGAATATGACTGATGTCACAGAGCTCCATATTGTGCCACGGCTTTGCGATGAAAAATACTAGTCTATCAGTTTATTTACACATTCCAGCGCGCAACTTTAGCCACTTTTGCTATTTTATATTCATCTTCAGTTTTGTTAGTCCTTGTTAATGTCCTTTAATAATGTTGAGCTATGATAAGATCCTGCAACACGCTTTTCTTTCTCAGACCACATTTCTGAATTTTCTTTTTTATGCTTTTAAACCCTTGAACACTAGAGATCATTTCAAAAACGTCTTATAATATTATTTCTTCATCACCAGATTTTTCCCATTTTTAAGACATCAGCAATGAATTATTTCAGCCATTAAACAGTTTTAATTGTTTATTTTTATTCCACGTCTTAATAGTGAGATTTAATGATTAAAACATCATCAGTTCTTTCCAGTTGAAACATAACTTTCATCGTCTTTAGGTATTAATCACATCAAATTTGGGAAACAACACATGGAAGGACAAAGTATTGGGGGTCTAGACAGACAACGTACTGGGATCAAAGAAGGAAATCTGAAAGCATTTAAAGTTCATCCTGCAATTATTCTCCAACTGTGTGCATTACTAAGATGTACATGAAATGTAACAGATATGAAATGTGTGCAGTTTCATTACTATGATGAAATAGAACGCTATTAAGCTCTTAGCTCTTACTTATTACTAAATATTACAAATTACTAAATAAGCTCTCAGAATCCATAGAATAACAAATAGCTATTCACTAGAAATACTTCAAGTTTTCTAAGAATTGATTTTTAATTCAATATCTTCAGAAAAAAGGCTCTATTAATTAATTCTTGAACACACATAATTATTCAAGTATCGTAATCGTAAGCATCTAGAGCTTAAGAAAGTTTGAAAATCAAACTTTTCTATCTCGATTATGTACAAAAGAATAATAAGACGTTTCATTTAAAGATTTTTCTAACATTTTTACTTATAAAATCTTATATTAAAATATAGCTGCACAGCACAAGTAACATATTTAAAATTTTTTTATTAAAACATCTGTGTCTATCCCATATCGGCGTATTAATTTATCTAAGAGTTTTGATATCGTAACTAAATACCTGGGCATACTATCCTTCATTTTTGTTGGCTTGTTCTTTTTAAGCTTAAACATATTTGTGGTTAGGATTAACCTGTAGGAAAGCTATACAGAAATAAGCAAACTAATGAAATCTAAAACGAAACAGATCCATATAATGATAACAAACTTAGTGCATTGTTATGCAGTTCTAATCAATTAAATAGAGGAATGAAATATACATTGTTTCATCAATCATTCAAAGCAACAATAATTATTATATTAAAAAGTAATGGGTACTTACGGTTGATTCAGACTAATTTGAGGAAGCGCAAATGTTCATTTAGTGCCTACGTTAAAAGTCTAAAATAATAATAATGAATTGCTCTTTTTTGTTTTTAACTGGAGGCAAATTCATTCGTTGATCTCTTGCCACTGATGTGCTCTATAATTCTATATACCCACGAAGGAATGAGCTTGAGTAAAATACTTTTAGACAATATTTGTACAAATATTTTAACCATACGCAAGAACATCTATAACTAATAATAATAATAATAATTAATCTTGTAGAGACATTAGGATTTTTCGAAACAGGAGAGATGAAAAATGAGCAATGCCCTCGCCGGGACTCGAACCATGAACCTCTCGAATACGCGTCGAGCGTGCTGACCACTACATCACGGAGGCATGCTAAGAAGGCGGGAGAAATACCTTGTAGAGACATTAGAATATTTTGGAAGCAGGAAAAATGAAAAATTAGCAACGCCTTCGACAGGAATCGAACCGTTGACCTCTGGAATACGCGCCCAGCGTACAGACCACCACACCACGAAGGCAGGCCAAGAAGGCGGGAGAAATACCTTATATACTCCCTCTTTTAAAGGGCGACTGGAGCTTTTAGGGGACCCATTCACCAAATCCTGGGTGTGAAGAATCATCATTGACCACCCTTTAAGTTCGGGTGTCCCTGTAGAGACATTAGGATTTTTTGGAAGCAGGTAAATCGAAAAAATTAGCAACGCCTTCGCCGGGAATCGAACCGCGGACCTCTGGAATACGCGCCCAGCTTGCAGATCACCACGCCACGAAGGCATGCGAAGAAGGCCGGAGGAATACCTTATAACCTTAAAACTTTAACAATGAAGTTACGCTTTCAAGATTTATTTACTTTCCTTGGCATTACTTATTGATATTTGTGTTTCACTATTAGCTTCATACATTTTACATGTATACGATTTTTCTTTTTAACTGATTTCAACGCACTCTTAAAATTCTCGCTCATCAAAAAGTCTTTCCATAATATCATGCAGACTGGATATGACCAAAATTATAAATTTTCATATATGTCATTTCAAGCAATTTTAAATGATCCTGTTTTAGATTTTACGCTAATTTTATATTTCACTACTCGATCATCTTCAAGTGTTTTACGGATAACACCAATTTTTCTACTTGCAATTAAACTGTAAATATTTTGAGCCAGACATTCCATATTAAGTTTAACCAGTTCAAAATTATGGTTTTCACTTGTGATACCACTAAAGTAAAGTAATTTTCACTCATTTATTTCACCATTAAGAAATCCCTTATCTAAATAATTATATCGAAAAGTGTATTTTGCTTTCACAGACATCAGCATACGGTTGTGCACTTGCGCAGCTTAGAAGCAGCACTACTTGCCATAGTCTCGTGGTCAATAATAATACACTTTCTAATTTATCCTATCTAATGTTTAAGGAACTCTACTTCGCAGACTCACTTCTGAAAAATTTTAAATTTTGCCAGCCGTATAAAGTGGTATTAAAAAATAAAAGGCTTTAACGTTTAACCATAAACTGTCCTAATGAAACAAAAATATAATCCTTCTTTGAAACTCTTGAAAAGGGTTTAAAGTGCAGAATTTTATGGATTTCATACGTTTCAAGTTCATAACTAATTCAAAAGATATTTTAGCTTAGTAAGAAGAAATGTTTTGAATTTTTTTATGCCAATGGCTAGAACACTCCCAACATAGAATTTGATCATTCCAATTATATGTCTGGCTATTTCTGGCAATAACGTTTTATCATTCTAGCTGACATTTGTAATATTCCTAACCAAGCGCTTTCCTCGGTTTCATCCTATGATGGGGTATTACCGATAAAAACGATTCATCAGTCTTATCGAAGACTCCAGACAAAGTACGATTTATATTCAGACGATATGCTGCAAGCAAAATATACAAGGCGAAATATTACGAGCAAAATATTTTTGTTCCAGACTTACTACAGTAGGAATCGGATCGTCATTGCAGTGATAGCGCCCGAAAATCAAGATTTCACATTGGAAACTATTTTTAAAGTATGGTTATGTTAGGTTATTTAATTACGGTAAAGCCTCAAGGGCTATCTGCCTAAGAGGAGGGATGCCTTTGTGGAGGACTTTCTAAGGGAAACTGGCTCGTATACACGTTACACATGGGGAAAACCACGAAAACACCCATGCAGCCTGCCCGTTCGCGGGATTCGAACCTCGGACCGAACTACCAGTGTTCAGCGTCTTTACCGCTCG
Organism: Stegodyphus dumicola; assembly: GCF_044657685.1. NCBI lineage: Eukaryota > Metazoa > Arthropoda > Arachnida > Araneae > Eresidae > Stegodyphus > Stegodyphus dumicola. The sequence continues at coordinate 23,291,188 of NC_140781.1, forward strand.
GCCGCTGGTGAGCATTTTTAAAGTATACAAAGAATAAATATAGTACTTGAAATAAAATGTAAGAAAAAAACCGTCTTTAATCAAAACGCGAAAATACATTAACTTAAAATTTTATGGATTTTATGAAGAAAACTATTCAGGTTGTGTCTCCTGTTATAAATCAAATTAATTCTAAAATTAATTCTGCTAAACAGAAAGCTATACCACATAGTATTACAATCACAAAGTGTTTCTAAATACTCATTCACCAATCCATATATAAAACTAGAAATGTCAAAACTGATAGAAACCCACTCTTTCATCAGCTAAGCGCATTTTTTCTTCTGATAAAACCTCTTTATTTCGTAACTCAGCATGAAATTAGGAAGAATGCAGATCTGACGGCAACATATAAGCCTCGTATTTAAGTTGACTTTTCAGTTACACTTTGGTTGGTTTAAGTGATTATAGCAAAGCATACTAGCGTTATCTGCCTAAGGAGAGGGATGCCTTTGTGCAGGACTGTCTAAGGAAAACTCGCTCGTATACACGTTACACATACGGAAAATCACGAAAACACTCATGTGGCCAGCCTCTTTGCCTGGAATCGAACCCAGGTCGGAACTACCGGTGTTCAGCGATTTTACCACTCAGCCGCTAGTGGGCTTGTCAACAAACGGAAATAAATCTCTCTTACTATTTTTTTAATTTTTACTTCTGGAATTTCTTTCTAAATTTAACTAATGCCTACTTATGATGTAATTATTTGGTTTCTAAGTTTCCTTATTAGACCAATCAGAATTTGAGTTATTTCGCTCAGTCTCGATATCCAGTAGCGAAGTGGACTGGTTTTCTCTCATATGCAACATAAACATCAGGCCAGCGTTTGTTTATTCTTCTTACACAAAGCTTCATGATGTAGTCCCAGAATCTTCTAAAAGTTTTAGAAAATTAATTAGGCAACTATTTTAGATATGTACTCAATTAAGTTAAATTTTCTAGCTAAATGAAAAGATCAATTTTGACAAACTTTCAAATGTTACTTATGACCTTTAGTCATAGATTTGTTGATCGATCCTGCGCGAAAAGCTATCACATATGAACATACCACAAGAATAAATTCGGGAATAATTTTGAGAAAACGGTTCATATAATTGTGTAATTATTTTTAATCTTAAACCGAAAGGCGGTATACCTTGGCGTATAAAATGTGAATAAAATAAATTGCTTACTGCTATTTCATAACTACCTTAATACAGATATGTGTCTCACAAATCTGTACACGTATTATATACATACATTGAGGTATGTGATATATCTAATCCTTTATATAAACGGCTACTTCATAAATATTTTAATGTAATAGTGAATTTTTGTAACACTAAAACTGCAACACTAACAGCAAGAGGGGATTTTAATTTGAATATTCAAGTTATAGTATGTAGAGGCCAAGGTTATTTGTACATAATTTGTTTGTCTCCGCTTTAGTTAGTAAAGCAAAAGTGAACAAAATTTCATACTCGATTTTATATACCTCAAGACACGACACGTTGTGATTTTCACTTAGTGCAGATAATTTCGTATTAAAAATGTCTAGTTATGAAAAATTGAAATTTAGATCTTGGAATTTTACAATCGTGTACGTGAGCAATATGAAATTCTGTAGGTTTAAATCTACATAGAAGCTTGTCAACCACTTCTAGGTCTCCCTAATTTAGCATTAAGACAGAATTCATTTTTCTCAAACTATGTCGGTTCACTTTTGGGGAACCACCTACTCTCCTTATACAGAACATCAAAGGGCCCACCAGCGGCCGAGCGGTAAAGTCGCTGAACACTGGTAGTTCGGTCCGAGGTTCGAATCCCGCGAACGGGCTGGTTGCATGGGCGTTTTCGTGGTTTTCCCCATGTGTAACGTGTATACGAGCCAGTTTCCCTTAGAAAGTCCTCCACGAAGGCATCCCTACCCTTAGGCAGATAGCCCTCGAGGCTTTGCCATAATCACACACACACACACAGAACATCAAAACCCCACGAAATTTAATTATAGTGCTTAAACTATGTCGGTTCACGTTTGGTGAACCACCTACTCTCCTTATACAGAACATGAAAACCCCACGAAATTTAATTATAGTGCTCAAGCTTGGCGATCTTTTAATCATCATGTATTGAAAAAGCTACAATGAAATAATTTCTGTAAATTAGAATTTTATATCAATTGAAATTTCATGCTCGGTAATTTTATGTTTTTTCTCCTGTAACTACCCTTAGCTATAGAATTCCAACTCATCAAACCAAGAATTAGGTCTTCCTTTATATCTGCTTGCCTTGTAGAAATCTTCCACGTTTATTATTCCAAAGTTAAGTTAGAGTTTAGTTAAATATTTTTATATTCTTACGTTCAGACCACAAGTAGTTGGTCTCTGTATTCCGAAGTACGGAAATTATTGTAAAGAGTGAAAAATAAAGGGTTTTGTATACCCTTCCTGTGTATCTTGTCTACTTCCCACAGTTATTGAACATAGCTTTAGTAAGCTCCCTGTTCCGAGTCAGGTCTGTGCATGTTCCCAAAGAAAGAAAGACGGAACATTGAACCTGATAGTGGCGCCCAACGAAGAAGAATAACCGTGGCCGAGTTTCAAAAAGAACCTGTGCTGCCTGCAGAAGCGGCTCAGAATCCAGAAATGCCAGCTGCCGCCCTGGAAGGATTTGGTTACATCGTCCAGACCATGCGTGCTTCGATGAAACCAGAAGCAACATTTAATGGAAACTCACCGGTAACCAGTTTTTTGGAAAAATTGGATGACCACTTCATGCTCTACCTCGTGCACGAGTTTCAAATAGTTACCTTAGCTACCAGCGCTTTGAGGGGCCAAGCGCTTAACTGGTTCAAATGTATAGGCAGAAGTCTCTTGGGTCAAGCAGGAAGTCCCACCTATACTTACGAGAATTTCAAGACTGCCCTACTAAAAGCCTTCCCTGTCGTAAGGGATCGTGCGAAATTAGAAACGGAACTTTTCAGCATATATCAGCAAAGAATCGAAAATCTCTCAAGCTTTATTTTAAGAAACATTCACGCCTTCAAACTCTTGTATGGAAACCGTCCGGATCCTGAGATAATTCAAGTGATTTTGCCGAGGTTACTTCCCCAAGTGCAAGACTTTATTGAATTAAGGAATCCGACTACACTGGAAAAATTATTTGAGCTAGCAATCCAGTTTGAAAGTAGAAGAACGGCGAACATTGAAAGAAGACGCCAATATCAACAACGAAACCAATTTGGTGCGCCAAGACCACAGCAAAGTCAAGCACACGGCTACGGAAGCAATGCGAATCAGTGGGCAAGGAAACCCGAGCATTCAAAAACAGCCGGCGAACGTCGACAGTTCAATAGCAATCCAGGAAAAAAGTCTCAAGGCCAGTGGAAAAAGAAGGAAAGCATGGAAATGAAAAATGATTTAAACTAAAACGGATTTCTGCTGACGGGAGGGAGCGGAAATCCGAAGGCCAAGAAAACCCCTCTTCCTTCAAGTTAAATACAGTAATGGTGAAAAATTTGACTCTTCCGAAGATTCAAGTGTTGGTGAATAATATCCCAGCCACCGCACTCCTGGATACAAGCGCGCATAGTTCCTGTGTGGCAGAAAGATTATAACGCCGTTAGATAAATTATTTTATGTGCAACAAAGAGCCCCAAAATTTAAAATGGGTGATATAGAAAAATTAATTAAGGAAGCAAAAAAGAATACTGAAGTAGCACAGAGAAAACAGAAGCTTTATTATGACATGAAACGACGGGGAGTAACTTATAAAGTAGGGGATGAAGTGTTAAAAATTAAGCATTCACTTTCTTCAGCACCAGAAGATAAAACTGCCAAATTTTTTCCACGATTTGATGGACCATATGTCATAGAAAAAATAACTCACGCTGTAGTGGTGTTAAAAGCCAGAAATGGTGAAACGTGCTCCGCAAACATTGATCAAATAAAACCCTACTATGATCGTAATAAAATGCAAATTTTCAAAGATCTTTTGCAGGATCCGGCACGGCAGACACGGCAGGCACAAGCTCCAGAGGTGGAACAACGTCAAGCACAAGGACAAGCCATTAGGAGGCAGGAGCAATTGAAAAGAAAGTTTCCCCGCTGGAAAATTGAAGGTAACAAGAAAAAGAAGCCGTTCCACCGTCCAGAAAAGAGAGCTCACGAACACCCCCAGAATGAAGAAGGGAGAAGTACGACGAATCCAAAGAAAGCCAGGAGAAATAACGGCAACTATAACCCGGCTCCCAAACGGAAGATCAACTCATCGGACAGGACTCTCCGCAGCAAATGTCGCCGAACTGCGGGAGGGCCACCAGCGGCGGAGGAAATGTTACAAGGAAAATTTGAACGGCCAGCAACGAGGTCCAAGCAGGAACGCGAAAGAAGTGTCCCGGTTCCGCCAAGAGCAGCTGCCATCAAACGGCCAAGACCACAGGCAGAGGCGAAAAAGAAGGTATTCAAGGGTGACCGAACTGGAGGAAAAAGAAAGCTTCTAGAGGAAGGCACTGAAGGGCGAGCCCTCACAAGAAGGAGGATAAATCAAACCAGAATCTGCGCTACCTTCCAGGACTGGGCTCAGAAAAGAATGTCCGAATATCACAAAGATAAGTAAAATTTTATGTTACTTTGCAAACTTAAGTTAATCTTTCATTCTTACTGCAAGTGGCAGATTTCAAGAAGTTTTACCTCATGTGAGGTCTACCTTTATCGCCAAAAAGGCGAGAAATGAGTTGTTACCGATTTTGGTATTATATTTTTCAATTACTCGCGCGTAAAATAAAGTTGATGTAGAATAGGAATGTGTAAATTAAAATAAAGTTGATGTAGAATAGGAATGTGTAAATGTGTAAATATTGTAAAAGTTATTGTATAAATTTTATTTAAAAACATTCTGGCAAGAAAGAAGTTTTAGTCTGAAAGACTTTTTGAAATGTAGTATTTCAATGTAGAAGAATTGGCACTTGCTTTGAAAAGAATAGAAGTTAACAATGTACTACTAATGTATGTTTCAAAATGCGTAAAATTAACGGCATGTTAATATGTTCTTATATACAATGTGAACTGTTATTTTAAATGTTAAGAAATACTGTGATATGGTAAAAGTGAAAGTAATGCCAAAAATTTTAAACTTATTCGTGTGACTGTAAAAAGACCAAATTATGGTGAATATGTGTTAAAGGTTGAATGAATGTAGTTAGGCTCTCTGACGTTACACTTCAGAGTTAGCCACTTTCAGAATAGTACCTCAGGGTTAGAGTTGAAGATAGGGTGTGTTAAGAGGTCTTGTCATGTTGAATTTTAACACGTTAGTGTTTTGATTGTAGGAGGCAGTGTTGAACACGTATACATAAACACATTCGTGTTTGGTGTTCTTTTACAACACATGTCAGAGAGCACGGGGAGAGATAATTAAAATAGTCATGAATGAAATAAGAATGTTAAGAGAAATATAAATATGCATGTTACTTGCCATTTCATTGTGTAACATTTCATTAAACTAGTTTTCCTTCCAGATCTCTGGAAGGAACCAGATTTGAATAAAAGCTCCTGTTTAGATGCAGTACAGATGAAAAATTGGGTGTCCATGCAGCTGCTATTGTAAAAACAATTTTTTTTTTAAATTTCTAGTTTCTAGTGAGAAATGTTTGTAAAAGATTGGCCTCGCGTTATATTCTAGAGCTAAAAGTTTTCAACAAGGTCGTTTTAGACCTCAGATTCAAACTAATTAACTCTGGCGGGAAGTATGTAAGGATCTTAAGTTTTACTAACGTTTATTTTATTTTAAATCTTTACTATCACTTCTTATTTTCTACTTCCGGCCAGAATTAAAAGCATTAACTTATTTATGCAAAATTTGTCTGGCGAACGCCAAGTACTTAAGTTGTGGCTTTTTGCCAAGCGAGAGAGAGGAAGGAGTTAGTCGAAGCAGGCCGCTTGCCTTAGAAGTTTTACTCAGTTGCTGTTTGCCTTCCAGGCCAGAGGTTTAATCCTCGTGATAATTTTAAACGTATTGTAGTGGTAACAGTTCTCTGTACTACATACGGCTTCCTGTTAATATCCGGCCAATCTTCCACGTTTATTATTCCAAAGTTAAGTTAGAGTTTAGTTAAATATTTTTATATTCTTACGTTCAGACCACAAGTAGTTGGTCTCTGTATTCCGAAGTACGGAAATTATTGTAAAGAGTGAAAAATAAAGGGTTTTGTATACCCTTCCTGTGTATCTTGTCTACTTCCCACAGTTATTGAACATAGCTTTAGTAAGCTCCCTGTTCCGAGTCAGGTCTGTGCATGTTCCCAAAGAAAGTAAGACGGAACATTGAACCTGATAACACTTCTTAAAGCTTCTGAATTCTTTCGGCTGAAAGCGCAAATGTGCTTCCTTGTCATTCTCAGGTTATATAAGATAACAGATAAAGGCATGTGTCTAACAGTGGTAAGGAAAGATCTCAGACCGTTATAAGGAGTAACTTTTAGATGATGTGCCGAAGACCTAAGTAACTATAGCCACAAACTTTAGCTATCTCGCTATCTCGTTGACCGCGTTAAGTAACCTATGGACATTATGCTATTGGAAGTCATATTTATTTTCTTTTTGGATAGTTAACTTTACATATGCGTTTAATCTGTATGTTACGTAGTTTTGCTAATGTAGTTTAATTTTTTATAATAGTTTTCTTTCTTTCTTTTATCTTTTCTATTTTGTATTTACATCTCATCAATTTCCGCATTAGCTTTCATTTTTTTTTTAATTTGAAATTAACTGATGTCCTGTTTAATTTTTTAAATTTATTTTGCTTACTAAATAATACCTCTTATATTTTTACTTGCGTATGTTTATTTTTATTAAATATTTTTTGTATGAATTTAATTATTGCATATCAGACCAGTTTATTTATATACTTTATTTTTACATTTAATAGATTTCTCTTAAATCTTTTATTTCATGATATTTCGTTCGTTTAGTTTCACGTGTATACAGTTATTGTTATTAACTGAGTGTTCCTGTGTACACTCGTGAGCAAAATTAATAGAGTTGACCAAACGCATTGAACCAAAGGTACTAAATTATGCCGTTGAAGAATTACTTAAATATACAGAGTCGAATATATAAGCGTACACGTGCGAGCCTGCGAAGCTGTAATTGCGGAGGGGATATAAAGTATCAAGTAAAGTGGGAAGCCACGAACGTGTGGATGACAGTATGCCTCAAGGAATTGTCGGTAGTTTGGAAGCAAACTTATTACAAGCACAGGTGGCTACAGAGCTCAGTGTTAAGCTCAGTGTCATCTTCAATTTGCGAAAACAGTTTTAGGTATTGGAAATATATCGAGAAGACCTGTACAAAGTCGATCAAGATCTATAACGAAGAATGAGGATCGTTTTTTGTCGCTTTCAGGGCAGCGATATAGCGTTGCTACAGTTTTAAAGCTTCCACGTGAGCTGTATTCTGCCAATGAAGCCCGAGTTTTACTCTCTACAGTCTTCATAAGATAGGGCCCACTGTTTGGGTCCTGCTTACTGCAGCAGACAGGATAGCGTGTTTGGCATGATGCAGACACCATGTGCCTTGGACCAGACTTCAATGGAGCACCATGCTTTCTACAAATGAGTCGAGATTCAGTTTGGACTTAGATTCTTGGCGTACCTGTACCTGGAGAGAGCTTGAAACACGAATCATGTTTTCCTCATCAGGAAAAAGGCTCATTAAGGTGGTGGAGGTGTAATGGTTTGGCCAAGCAATATGTTGCACGGTCGCATACCTTTGCATGTGTTTGAAAAAGAATCCCTGACTTCTATGATGTATAGAGAAGAAATCTTTAGAACCCTGTTCCTGGATTCCTGTTCAATGGACGACAACACTCGTCTACCTAGGGCTCAGTTGGTCGGCGATTACTGTAAAGTGAGGAAGAATATTCCCCTCATGGACTGGCCAGCTAGTTCTCTTGACCTTAATCCTATACAGCATGTCTAGGACGCTTTTAGGAGCGCAATTGCACCTCACCGTCTCCTTCCGAGGACCACCCTGGAGTTTAAAACTGCCTTGCTGTAGACGTAGGATCAACAGCCACATTGCCTCCTTAACTGCCTCCTATACAGTATGCCGTCAAGCTGTGTGACTTGTCTAGCTGTGAGAGAGGATCATACCGCATATTAGATTCATTTTCAGTTTGATATCACAACGCGGATATTGGAAATCCCTGCACTATGAGCTCTACTGATAATCATGCATACATATAATGACTTTTGAATGGTACATCTCTTTCTTTGTTATAAAGGTATATTCATACCAAATTTCATTGAAATCTGTACATTATCTTTTTTAATAATTCAACATAATATAGAAATTATCTTGCTGTTTCCCCCGAGTGTACCTAGTGTTAATGTAAGCTTATTGAGTTCACTTAGTAATTATCTTAACTGCTTTTATGTTTAATTTGTTCCTTTGTATACAGTTAATTTTTCTTGCGCAAGTTATTTTGAATGTTTGGAGTTTAAGTGAATGAACTACTGCATAAGTTTAACTTTAACTGATTTTTTTATATTTAATTCTTCCTTGTGTATAACCATTTTTTCTAGCATATTTTTCCAACTGATATTTGTTTTGTTAATCTGTTTTAAATTTATATCTTCAGTTTAATGTTTATCTATATCTTTTTGTATTCCTTGGTCGATTTATTGAAAAGAATATGAAAAGCTTTCATAAAGTCTATGCATAAGTTTTTCTGCTCTAAATTTCTTTGTTTCGATGGAGGATAGATATTAAGATTTGCTCCACTTGGTGTTGAGGACAAGGGTTAGGAAAAAACAGTTTTAGTACTCAGTGTGATTTTCTTATCAATTGACTACTAATGAACACGAGGCAGTGCATAATCAACCAGTTATAGTACTATCAAATGAATTCTTTTTATTATGTATCGGAATGGCAGAAAAAAAGAAGGAAAGTTTGAATTTATTTATCTACTTACTAATTTAAAAATTAAATAACGACATTATTTATCGTCTTCTCCTTTTAAAGTATCCCAATTGTCTGAGGCAGTCTTTGCTTGTCATCCCGATACAAAACTAAGTGTACGTTCCACATTACTTAAATTCGAACGCTTCTGGAAAGGAGTTAATTTCAAAGACAGGAACAAAGACTAATAAAAAAAAACAAAAGTGATTAATTTAAAGCACTTAAATGTGGTCATACATTAACTTAATGTGTAGTGGATAAAAAAGTGATTAAAACTGATAATATATTTTAACTATATTATTAAAGTGTAATTTCATTTCCATTAACTATAATGTGTTTAAAGGTCCCAAATATAGGAAAAGGTACATTTTTTAGTTTATATTCAAGACATTAAGAAGATTAAAGAGTTTAAGGCAAAACAGGGTAAGAAAAAGCTAAAATAAATGGCACTGGTTTACATTATTCGAAGTACTAAACCGAGAACCAGGATTTATTTACGTAAACTGCTAAAGATTATAACTAACGTGTGATAACTATTTGACCGAGCGATGGCATTACAGAAACGCAGTCAAGCCTTCTAGGAAACACCATCCCATGAACAGCATCTTCTGGTTGCTTGGCAACTACTCTCTCTCTCTCTCTACCACCACTGACTGCCTGCTGGTTCAAGATATTGATTGGTCCACGACTTTCAGCTTCCCGTTAGAGACAGTAACGACTTTCGCACTGTCTCAACTTCCTTGGTTTATGTTAAAACAGGGTTTCACACCGTTTTATTAAGGTTATAGATTCTGATATGACTTTAAATACTGATAAGTTAGTGTTGCGTAATTAAGAAAACAAACATTAGAAACTTAATACGATTGCATAAACATCCTGTAAACCAATTAAGAGGAATCACGTAATAGACTGAAAAGAATAAAGCAAGAATTCGATGGAGGATATCTTTTTTCATGGAAATAACTAGCTTCTATTCTTTTCCTTGCTACAACTAACTGTAATTGCCCATCGCTTAATTATTTGAATCAGTAATACATTTTTCATTTATTAAAATAATCTGCAGGATTTTCGTTTAATATCTGGAAGAAGTAAGTTTCTGTATTTGGTAAATTTTGCAATATCATTCTTAAATGCAAAAGATGAACTTAAGAGTGTAGAGTTACTGTTCTAAGTTACTGTTGCAAGTGAAGAAACTTAAGAACTAGTAAGCGAATAATCGCTTGAGTGCGTGTGACAGGAAACAACAAGATGGAAGGGTAAAATAACCCTTTATTATTCAAAATAAGATTTGCCAGAACTCCGTCTTGGAGTTGTACAATGAAGCAGACACTTGGGCTTGAACTTAAGAGACTAAGAATTAAACTAAACTAATCTAAACTAAAGAGGTATAGCCTAAGCTATCAAAATTCTAACAGAGTTGGCCCCTTAACGTTAATAGACTGAGAAGCTATCAAGGGCCTAAAGTACGGCCGAGCGTGATAATAGCTCACGAGAGAGTAGCCTAAAAGGGCGGATGCGTGCAGTCAGAATACCTGGTATCTCTCTCACTACGACCGAAGAACTTCGCGGTTAAATACCGCTTTTCCTCATTATGTATTCAGACGTGATTCTAAAACTACGTTCTGGACGGAAGTGGTAAGTTGAAGTTAAGAATCGACAGGAAAGGAAATTTAACTCAAAATTTAACTGTTAATAAAATTAACATAATCTTTACAAGAATTATAGCAACAACTTTGAAAAGCTAAACATCTAACGAACTGCAGTTTAGTGATTAGTTTAGATTAATTTGCTATAGTTCTATGCTAAAGTAAAAATGCCAAACTAAATACAATCAGCCGATCTATTGTCCCGTCTTACTTTCTGTTTACAGAAATTACAAACACGGAGTGAAGTTTTAAAATTAACCTATTTATTAGTATACCAGGTTGACAGCTGCATAAGTTTAAAAGTATAACAGTAATTAGCTCCGCTGTTTGCAGAAAGTTCAGAACAAACATGCGACACAAACTGAATATGAAACAGAAAGTAACATGGACCTAACTAAGCTTTGACTCGGGGTCTAAGTATTCGCGTTTGGTTTGCCGAAGCTACAAATTACAAGTAAATTCAAGCAGCAAGGAAGCGTAACAGAATAACGATCAACCAAGGCTGCAAACGCTTTTCTCAATTCAAAAACTCTGCGCTTACTTCTATTTTAAATAATTTGCTTCTGACTAGAGTAAATGAAATTAAAATTAAAATATGATGCGAATAATACGAAGCTGAGTTAAACTAATAACAGTTAACCTAACAAACTAATGAGAAACTGACTCAATTAATAGAAATCCTTACACATTAATTAGATTAGGTTAATTAATTATGAAACCGCCCACGAAAACTGTTTATTTAAATGAATGGTCGTCTGCTTGAAATACTTTCTAGGAGAAAATGGGTAGCATTCATGCTACAAAAAATCAGGACAGTTGCGGAAAAGCTCGAGAAACTGCTAAGTAAGAAATTAAAGTCTACGAATATCTCATGGCTTTAGACTCTCTGCTCAGCAGCAGAGCTGATGTTTGATACCAATAATGAGTATTAGTATCTTTAGAAGTTTGCTGAAGTCGAAAAGTCGGAATTCGACTTATGTTGGGCTTACCTTTCAAGACATTTCGTATCACTTTATCTGAAAATTTTCTGACAGTTTGGAACGAATCAGAGTACGTTTCTCGATAATATTTCAAATAAGGCTTCAATATAATCAGATAATTAACCCTAGATACTACAGATCGATATTTCACACATATACAGATATAAATATATTGTGTGTGTGTCTCTCTCTCTGTGTATATATTCTACGGATTAGAAACCACAAAATTAAGAATTATTAATTATTAAGATTATTTATATGCTGCGAAATTAATTAAATAATCTTGACATAATTAATATAATTAAATAATTCAAAGGTAGTAAATTTACTAATAGGAAAAAATAATATTTAAAATAAAAATCGAAACTGAAGAGAAAATAAAACTACGAGTACTTAACAAAATAAATACAAAATTAAGTAACAAATAATTGAAAATTCCTTGGTATTTTTCAAGGAGCAGCCGAAAATTTTCAACAGATCCATATGTAAATCAGGCAGATTATCAAAACAAATTTATAATCAGAAAAACTTCTAATTGAAACGAAGTAATTTTAAAAATTAATTTAATTAATCAATTTTTAGAAAATTAAAAAATGCCAAAAAGAAATTTAAATTTAAAAATGATTTTTTTTAATCTGCAACTAAATATTAAGTTATAATCTTCTTGGAGGTGACTCAAAATTAATTACACAATATAAATTCAGGTCCTAAAGTCAAAAAGGTTTTAATCAGTAGTAATTTGAAAAACAGCATGGTAAATTCCAATGAGAAATGCTGCATTCACAGAAAAAGCAAAATTACCCAATTTTTGTAAGAGCTGATTTTTTAAATTTTAATCTTTAAAATTTTAAAAATGTTTTTGAACTGTATGAGGGGAAATAGTCAATAATAGCTAAATACTAAATAAAAATAGAGTTGAATTACACATTTTTATGTAAGATGAAAATGGGCTAAAAGTAACTGAACAAATGTTAAATGGGCTAAAGTACAAGTAACTGAAATTCATATAAAAATTTCTGGGAAAGGTAAGAATTTCGAAAAAAAAAATTAAATAGGTAAATTACCTAAAAGTAATAAAATGTACGTAACTTGTAATGCCCCTTTTGTAAAAATTTGAAAACAAAAGGCTCTAATCCCAACTTCGACATATGTAAGTAAAATATCAGTAAGATTGATGAAGAGGTACATAAACAAAACTATTGTTGCGTTCTGTGAGGGTTCGTGGATTGGAAGGATTAACGACAACACTTGATGAAGAAGTAAAACACAAGTTATTAGCCAGTATTACTCAGGAAAGCTCCAAAAACATGTTTACAGTCGTCGGAAAAACTACGACAAGCACGCTGAAATAATCAGCAACACAGCCTTCAGGCTATCAGGCTGTAACGGTTCAGACAGCTTCACGGCGAAGCACCAAAGTACAGCTCCCGACTCGGTTCGGTCGTTCTCGGAACTCTATGTACTCTCGAGACTCTCCCCGCTACAACTCGCGATGCACTTGACGATACATCACAGTACAGCTTCCGACTTGGTTCTGTTGTTCTCGGAACTCAACACACTCTAAGATAAAACTCGACGATGCACTAATTCGCGATATAATGACGAGTCACTTCGACACTAGACTATGAGACACACTGTCTCACTGCTACCTTGCATACAGGCGGGGTTTATATAGCCTTTGGCCCGCCTTCGAGAACATTCTGGTCCAAACCGGTAAGAATTCGTTCTAGAACGCTCTCTATCCGTCTATGACATATCGCCACTTTTTTCGCCAAATGCTTCCAAATGGACTATTTCTAGCCAAATATGGCAACCCTGCCTTCCCTTGCCATTTTCTGGCAACCCAAAACCCGCGTTGCGGGAAGCTATCTTACCGCAGCTGGACATTTCGTAACAACATAAAATCCCAATTAAAATGTTAAACAGAGTAAAAGAAAAATAAAAAACCAGTGTACAAATAATTTTTGAAGAATTATTAGTGTGATGTGTCCACATGCAGGATGTGGGGCAGGGTGCAATGAATGGGAAGAAGAGAATTGAATGATGGGAGTGTTGCATCTTAAAATGGAAAATAAAAATACAAAAAACGAGATGAATTGGGTGAATATTGCTTGGTAAAGTGGTGGGTTACACAGTAGTGGGAATGTAAAAAGATACTGGTTGGGGATTGTAACTATTGATAAGTAAAATATTTTCAAAACCCAACCAAATCAGAAATTAAATTAATTAAAAATGTAATAAATCCATACATTATAAATATTCAAAAATGCTTAAATATGTTGTTGATGAATTTGCAGGAAGAATTTTTGTGAGGAATATTTTAAAAAGGATAGATGATGAGCAGAAGGGAATATTATATGAAGAAATGAATTTTTATTATGAGCAGAACTGAATTTTTATTATTATTAACTTTAAAAATTATTTTTATATTTGGGTGAATAGAAGAAAAGGAAATTAGTAACAGGAAAATGTATTCAGCTATTTAGCGTATAATAAATCTGGAATAGAAATGGCCATTTATTAGTAACAAAGACAGAGGAAGTAATTGAATATTTACATTTAATATTTAAATTTGTTACGCATCCAATAAATACCTTCTTAATAGGTTAAAACTATTTCCTATCATAAGTAACAAGAAAGACATTAAAACGACCTAATATGCAATTTATGAAGTTGTAAATTAATAAAATTAAGAGGAATTGTATTATTAATAAACGCAATTTTGAGATGTTGAATTCCTTAAAGGTCTTCAATATCAGAGTAAATGTTTTCATTCTTAGAATTTGATTAATTATTGTGTCGGCAATTACGTTTTTAAAGATACTGGAACTGCAGTATATTACTTGAATAGATATGAAAGTTAAAAAGTATTATTTTATCAAAACGCATAGCGTTTTGTTACAGTTGAGAATTTTAATGTCTAGTTACTCGATCTCGTTATTACTGGCATTTTGTTTTCATGAGTTTTAAACATTTAGGGCAGATATTAGAATTTTCAGTTAAACCAAAATTGTTGAAATTAATAATGCCATCTATGTATCTAAACGAGGGAACTTCTGATCATTACACTTTCTCATGCCCCTTAACTGAGGATATTCACATAAAATCCCCACGAACTGATCTCCTGGCATTCCAAAGGTTTCTAATTAAAGATAAGCATCAGTATCCAAAGTTTCAAAAAATTATGCAATGAGTCTCTTTCTACTGCCTAGATCTCTGTCAAGCGTAAGTCCACATACTGCATAAATTTAGTGAACTTTTACATGCTGTGATTATGAACAAAATGTCTCCACTCGTGAACTTTATAAACTGCAATAAACCTTTATATCTGAAATAACCCATGGACACCCACCTCTTTGGAATTCTTAATACAATTCATTATAACATTGTGTTGCCAGTACTAATTATAATTATCTCATTATGTTTATCTGTTTACTAATTATGTTTATCTCTTATTTTTGTTGCACCAAAACAGATGCTCAATTTAATTTGTGAATTTCAACTTTTATTCAGATTATTTTGTTATCTACTTATGTCCTACACCATTATTTTTAATAAATGCTGGATGCGGGGCGTACTCTGGGATTGCACGATGTACCGTAATAGGCAGACTCTAGACCATTTGGAAAGCTTCAGCCTATGTAAATTCTTATAAAACTTGCAATTCCCCCTTTTTTTAAGGAGTTAGTATGGGAAGGCATTACCAGTTGACCTATGGCACATAGTTAGTGTCCCCCATTACTTTTACCTATACCCCTACCTATGAATCTAAACGCAAGTTTAAATTTCTCAGCTTGTTTAGTTTTACATGAAATTGAATTCTTATACAAAAAGGAAGAGATTATACATTGAAGTGGAATAATATGGGCCTATGGATATTCCATTAATTTGTTTGAATATTTCATTTTAAATTTCATAAAATTATTGAAAAGTAAATAGTTTAGCTTACAGTGCTAAGGTTGCTATTGAGCTGTAGAAAGATTTCGTAACGTGAAGTAAAAATATTGTTGCGGATTTGGTATTTAAATAGTTAATGTTAGTAGAATTATAAATAAAATTGTTTTATTCCCCGTGCAATGCAACGCGTGACAAATATTAAAAGAAAGCTAAGCCGGAAAATTAAAAATAAATTAATGTAATTAACGAAGTAAAACCGACAATTATTTTTTCTAAACTTACTTGATTATTTATATTTTGCAGAGAAATGAGTGATACTGCAAATTGTTTTAGATCAAAAGAAGATTTTGCTATTATAAATACCATTATTTTAAGTTTTAAGATGATTCTTTCAAGCTAACAATAGTAATTGTTAAAAACAGTTTGAACACAGTTTTCCAGTTATGATATGATAAAACTAAACTGGGTTCCTAAATCATCCGTAAAAGAACTGATTTTGGTTTTGCGTTTAGAATTATTGAAATAGCATAATTCCTAAAAGTAGTTGACCGTGATAGAATATCTGCAGCATTTACATCATATAGAGATATTTAAATGCTAAGTTAAAAGCTGATTATTTTTTTAAATATCTGAGCATCTCTTTCATTACACAGATAGCCTCCGTGCTTTGACAAACTTAAATAACCTAACCATTAAAATAACTAAGTACAATGATATTTATTTTTCATCGGTTATAAAAATTGGAAATTAGAAACTATCTCTAATAGTTTTTATATCTTCATTTCAGTTATGAGATTAAAATATGTATTATTTCCTTCATTTCCACCACGATTTTTCTAAAAACTTGATTCTTTCAACAATTAATTTTTGATAGCCTCATTTAATAATCTTTCTTTTTAATTACCCTTTAATCTAAATTTTCACACTTCTCAAAAACATCTTCTGTAAAAAATACTCCTTCCATTATATTTGTTTAACTCAATATCACAAACGTACGAGGGCTATTTCCCTAAGGAGAGCTATACTTTCGTGGGGACTTCCTAAAGCAAGTATTACGTTTCACGTGAGAAAAATAACAAAATCTCTCATGCAGATAAATGATTCGCTGGCAATCGATATTAGATTAATCCATGTGTTTAGCGCACAGCTTTATGTATATTTACAGTTTTTGTTTGCAAGGCTCTATTTACTTTCCGTTTCCTTGCAGTATTAAATTCGACGAAGTCATACAAAACGTTTTAAACTGATTTGCTTCCTTAAATAAGTCAGAATCTCGTATAAAGCAATGATTCGAAATTTATAAAAAATATGCCATAATGACGTTTTTTGCACCGGTTTAAATATTAAAATCATTAATAATTTATTAACCTTTTGATTTCATTTGGTTGATTGTTAAAGAAAAGCGCACAAGTTGCGCAAATGTTCAAGAACTTAACGCTGTTTTTAAGGATTTAAACTTGGTATTTTAAAACGGTGCTTACCGATACGTTTTTAAAATTGAAAATTAACTACCCTAATTAATATTTTAAACATATTTTTAAAATTTTACAACTAATTTACTACCCCTCCTATGCACTCACTCGAGGCGAGTTCCTCCCTTACCTTACCCTTGTTCCGGCTCTAACAATGAGAAAATGAGAAAAGAATGAGAAAGCTAATGAGAAAAGCTTTTTCATAGTCGAATAAATCAAGAAAATTCGTCCTCATGGAATCAAAATTATATGAAAACCATTACCTCTCACTACGGGAGGGGGGCAAAATTATGCAAATTTATAAAAATACCTTTCACGTTCAAAAACCCTGAAGATTTACATATATTGATTTCAGGCAGATTGAAGATCCATATATGGATTGCAAATAGGTTGACGATATATATAACTTACCGCGAAAGACCGAAATTGGAGAATGTCGACTTTCACCGGAGAATGTCAACATTTACCAAATACGACGGTGAAAGATCTTATATTGCATTACAGTCTTGTACATTCGGACTCTCACCGGTGTATGTCTACAATCACAGATATACTTTGGTGTAGGTCGAAAAGAAAAGAGAGGAGTATATGTACACGCTGTCATTGCAAAAGGAAAAGTTCCACAAATAAATGCAGTTGTAAAAGCAAGGGCCTCTTGTGCAATTCAAAGTGTCATAATAGTTTAAGTTGTTGCAATAAATAAGATTTTAATCATATAATTTAGTAAGTTTTTAACTTCTATTACTTTACTTTCTCATTTTGAATGTACTATGTGTTTTATGTTCTTATGTTCTTAAGTTATTATTTTATGTCTCAAGCGCGTTTTTTCGCGACTGAATTACGGAGAGGAAAATATAATATTCTTATATGTTCAACATTCACCATTAGTACATGGTGAATGTCGACATTTACCAGTGTAAGTCAGAAATAAGAGTATTTGGAAAATATTTCGGACATATAGCAAGCGACTATGTTAATGTTGACATTCACTGGTGAAAGTCGACATTCTCCATATTTCGGTGTTTCACCGTAACATATATATATATATATATATATATATATATATGATGTACCAGCTTTTGTCCGGAATAAATAGACTGGTGAAGAATCATAGACGTAGTCGAAGCTCAATAAGTTTAAAAAACAGGATCCTTTTATTATTCAAGAGAAATAGCAGTTACAAAAATCAGATCTCCGGAGTAAAATAAAAAAGAACTACTAATAACTTTTTGTATGAAGTTTACGGCATCGTTACATTAAAGAAAGACTCCGATATTCCTTTGCGAGTCTTTTTATAGCCTCTGGAAAGGCGGAGCTTTCAAGAAATGACGTCAGCCATGTCAGCCATTTCAGTTCGCTTTAAATATATCCAGAACATTCTATAGCTGTACGTGTAGATTAGGCGGGAAAAACAACTTGACTACGGAGCTGTGGATTTAATTCCACGTACTTTCAAATAAGAGACCGTCGCCATTAAAAATGAAAAGAACATGCAGTTAGAATTTTAAGTGTATTTTTGACTATGGAATTTTATTATTACATAAATATATAAATATATATATTATTAATATATCGTTAAATAACAAAATCTATTTGAGGTAGAATATGCTTAGCCTTTAAATAGTAAACTGGAGGTCTTCGACTCCACACTTTAATCTTCCCCTACTTTGATGAATGTAGAACAACAGATAACACTATAACAACAGATAATACTATAACAACAGATAACATTATAACAACAGATAACACTATAACAACAGATAATACTATAACAACAGATAACATTATAACAACAGATAACACTATAACAACAGATATTTATATTCCTCGAGAATTCACTAGCGGAATAGTGTCTAGGCGATAAGGCGAAATATCGAAATCTAGGGCTCTGTAAGGCGGTATTTCCTCTGCGCAATCTTCTATAGTTTCTAAATTTTGGTTCAAAATGGTTTCATTTCTAGTTATTCAAACTTTGAACATTATAACAATGTACTAATTTGATATCAATCAAAAGGCTACTTCTTGAAGTAAATTATTATGATTAGATGTTAGCAGATGCCTTTATATGTCTTCTCAAATAATTGCGTTGTTATAAGCGTGATTATGTAAGTTTTCTTTCGGGGTGGTATCGAAAGGACACACGGGTTCATTAAAGCTCACCTGAATGGATCAAATGAGGTTCTGTAGTTAGCTCTGGAATTATTAGATCTTGCTCATTAGCCTCAACTTTGCTTGCTGTCTGGAGAAAGTTTTTCCGATTCTGATTCAGAGTTACGGATGCAATTTTCTTTGTGCCGAGGTTTTAATATGAAATCAAGATGACGGACAGGCCTCATTGCTGATAAATTAATTAGGATACTCAATGTTATCTAGGATTTTGAAAAAGTTCTGTAAAATTTAAAGTTCAGAAGAGAAATTTATTTAAGTAAGAGAAACTTAAATGCAGAAGTTAAAATGACAGAAATGGAAATAACTTTGTATAATGGAGAAATAACTGAGGCATAAGTTCTCCCTTTAATTTTTAATTTGAAGGTGATGTGCGGATATAAACATGAGAATTTCTCTCATAATTACTGAAACTTGATTTTAGACAACTTTTGTCTCCAAAATGGCTGATGATAGATCAGTTTTGAGATAAATGTAATAGAAATTTTAAGTACTTTATCTCCTAGGCAGGATAAGACACATCATCAGGACATCGTTAATAGAAACTTATGAGCAGAATTACACTGATATTGTATGTATGATAGTATTACTAGCAGCTATGAAGAGAAAAAAAAGCTGATAGGATGAGAACAAAACTGAAAGACAAGAGTATTTTATTTTCGTTTTCAGTTCACAAAAGCAAAATATTTTACCATAAACAAGATAACATAAAAAAACGATCACGAAAAGTCTTCGATTCAGAAAACCTCAATTCAACACTGTACAAAACTGCATAATCCTAAGATTTTAGACACTAAAATGGAAAGATATGTCGAGTCGAGGCATGAACAACATCGTGAATTTAGCAATCAATAAGAGCTGCTGCAGTATAATACATTTCAGAATCTAATGATTTTTATCTGTATAGCACAAATAACCTTCAGGTCAATTATATGAAGTTTTTTATGTGTAAGACATCTAATACTGTCAAATATATAAATTATTGTGGAATTAGGGTGTATATTAAACGTTTTTTGTAGTATCTAAGATCAAAATGCTGAATATCTTATGGAATCCTTTTTGACAAAAATATAGAATAAAAATATCTTTTGACGGAAGGCAAAATATTATTGTTGTTCCTGAAAACTTGGCGGATCGTTGAGAAAAAATATTTACCATGGCTCTGACAGCTAACACTTCCTTTAATAGAGAAGAAGGGAAGTTTATATTCAATAAGGTTTTCAGCAGTAAATTTTTTAAAATTTTTTGTCTAACTTTTAAAGTTTTAGATTCTAAAGCAAACACGGTTCCGAGCGTACTACAGAATACGCGCCTTCATATAATAAAAGAGCTCCTATGTGAAACAGTTGCACGAATCTAGGCCAAGAGTACATACGCAGGATTATTTTTTGCTTTCATTGCGGATTAAAATGCATTTAATTTATTATACAATACAATAAATCAGTTGTAAAACTGATATCAGCTTGATAATATAACTGTTAATAATAATTAAGTTTATATTGGATATTGAATTCCTGTTAGGGGATAAGAGTGGCCAAGAAACCAGTCTAACCTTTAGATCGCTTCATGCGCAGATCTATAAGAAAACACTGTTATGCAAAAGAACTACTTTAGGTTATTAAAGTAATCGATTTACGGAACACATTCGGCCAAAAACGCATAAAATGCTTGACAATGCATGGCAGGAAATAGAATGTCGATTGAAGTATTACACGGACTCCAAAGAGCACGTATTAAACTTTGTTAAAAAATTTAGAACTTATGACAAAGCACTGTTTGATCTATTGTACAATTTGATATATGATGTACTTGGATATGTTCTCTAAATAATTTGCTGTTCATCGCTGGAAAAAATTTGCTCAGTAATTTATGACCGCCCTATGTACTACAGAAGAAGCATTTTACTGATAAGTTTGATGGCAATGCAATTAAAATGCAAGTTACAAATAACTTTCTATTGCAGAAATATGATATAAATGAAATGAAGCTGCTAGTAGTTCAACAGAAATAGCTGAAGCACATTTGGATACAGGCAACTTAATTTAGTGATACAAAGTATTTCAGTAATATCTCCTAAGTGATCGATAATAGATTTGCAGATCTAGTTTTAAACTAAATCGAGTAAAATGAATTTCAGACTGCGATGGCTTTGATTTCGTGATGTATTTCAGTAAACATGTGTGAAACTTAAATTTTACAGAAACACTTTGCTGAAAAGTTATTAGTGAAGGGGGATTGCATGAATGCATCATTCAAAACCAAATAGAAATCTGAATGTTCAAGACTAGAGCCCAACACCTAAAGATGTAATTTCGCCTTTAAAATTACTGAAAAAAGTAGACTGAAGACTGAAATGCCCTGAACATAACAATTTAAAAATTAAAATAAAACAGTTGTTTGCTTGCATTGCTGTACTGAAGCTTTTTTGTAAAAATAATATAATATAGCTTCTGGCTAAATAGTCAGACTCTCTGTAATATAAAATCAGACCTAGTTTTCCAGGCTTCTGAACTTCAATGCTATATCTATTGACTAAAATTACTCAAAAGGAGTACTTACCTGTGAATGAGTACGAAAACATTGTACATTGACGAGAACGAAAATTAAATTTGACATGAAATTTTGATAAAATTATCAGACTTCGCTTTGAGTTCGCTCGCTAATTATATAAATACTGTTAAATTACCATATGTAAGTGTTGTAATTTAATTTTAAGGAGTAGAAAAATTTAAAAGACTTTAAACTATGTGAGAAATAGCGTATTCGGTTTATAAAAAGGAACAAACTTTCGCAAGCAAATGGTAGTAGTTTAAAATAAATTCAGGAGGAATGTCACCTCGGAAGATGAAAGACTGGTTGACTGAATTGGGTGTATACTACTAGAGATTAAACTCAGATACCCAGGAAAATATACGATATTTCAGTTCTCAGTTTTCTCGTTTCAAGGAAAGGAGTTTGCATGCTAAGGGAAAACAATAACACTTCTTGATATTTATAAAAGGCTTAATAAAGATTCATCGTTATGTGATCAAAATAGATATTGCTGGCAAGAATATGAAGGACACTTTAGGTTCTTGCCAGCAATACAACTTGCGATTTGGAAAATATATACGAGTGGCGACATCTTTTGAATTTTCTTGCCGACTTTGTGTAATTATAGTGGATGCTGGCTAATTATGAGATATGGAAAAATGACAGTGTGGATATCACAGCAAAGAAAGGAGTCCAGAGATCCATAAATATAACGACAATAAACATATCTTCCAGAGATCCATAAATATAACGACCATAAACATATCTTCCAGAGATCCATAAATATAACGACCTTTCACTCTGCTACACGACTTACAAACATGGAATTTATCAGGACTAATGACTAAATATTATACGCAAAGGCAAGGTAGAAAGGACTGGCATTTCATCATGGGCAAAAGGTATCCATTCCATATTCTCCTTGCGCTATTTCTGTGGTGTAAGTCCGCCTTTTAACTGGACATTGTCTTAATGCTCAATTGTTTTACACTAGATTCATAATTTCCCTGTATATTTTTTGTGAATATGGGTAACCCACAGGCTGAGAATATTTAAATATATGCTCTGCACTTAACATTTTTAAAACTATAATCTAGAAGAATATGAAGATAAGACATATAAATGGCTAAAGTTTCTAAATAAGTAAATAAATGATGAAAATTGCCTGAGGTATGACTAATTAAAAACTGTTGTAGACTGTATGGAACTGCTGCTAACGATAGCCACGCAAGTAAAATCTTGAACGCAGATTTCTAAAGAGTAAAAAGTTTTCAAAATTATTCCATAACTAAATAATATTGAGTAGATAGTCGCAGGCACCTGATTCCAGTTTAAGAAATCAATAAATAAAGCAGGCTTTCAAATTAGTTCAGAATAGTAATTATTGCCACGTGGCATCTTTTAGCAAAAATATCTGAAGTTCGGATATTTACGTATGCCGTATATGAAGAAAGCTTGAATCAATATTTTCTTACTTATCCAACTAAGGCGTTTTCAGGGGGAGAGGAAAACGAAGAATTCTAATATGCTAAATACTTAAGACCCTAAAAATTGCCAAAGTAGTCCCTTCCACTCGAAGGTTAGTCGGTTAGTTGAATTTCTTGACACAATATAACGAAAACAAATTATTCTGCGACTAAACACTTGACCAATTTTTAAGAAACTTCATATATTGAAATTAAGCAACCTATGATTAAAGAAACTGCCCCATACAATGCTTTAAAACTCTTGAAAACTTTCATATTCGTTATAAAAACTACTACATAAAATTAAATTTTTGGAATTAGGTAGCGAAGATATTAAAGATAAATCTCAATGCATAGCAGTTTGTTTTGATTTCGATACGGAACAAGCCTCATGCAGCCGAAAAACACTGAGTTGTAAAGGACAAATCATCATAATATACAGACTTTTAACCATCAGTGCTCAGCAAAATGCTATCTATAGATGACTTCAGTAGTATCGTTCAAAGAGATTAAAGACATCAAGTAGAAGGACTGAGGCGGCATGCCGAGGCTTGAATTTCAAAATGTTTTACAGATTCAAAACATACTATTCTCCTCAAGCAATGAACCAAACCTAAACGAAACTAAAGATACATATGAGGAACGCGCCTGGAATAGGAGATCTTATAAATTATGATGCATTAAAAATCTAACAGGCGGTTAGGTTACGATATTATATTCAAATAATAATAAAGAGGCAACAGCTCACTCTTCATCTGATAAGGCGATTCAAAACACCCCTCTTATAAACTTTGCACGGCAGATGTTCTGAATAGTACATAATAAATCCGCAGAGCCTGGTGGTGAATGTGATTGAGTTGCGGTATCACGGAAGACTGTGTCACACATACACTTAATCAATTTTCAATAGCATGAGAGTTGTACAAATATGCAGCATGGAATTTTGACCACCTTTGAAGTTTTGATCTTATTTTGAAATACTGCACCGTAAGATTTCATCTCTAATATCACAGGGACAATTGAACCACCGAGAAAGAGCTCTGGACCTAGTTATAGATTTCTTCTGCCACAAAAGTGCACACAAATGGACTATCACTATCAGGGACACGCACTAAAAATCGGGAATAAGTCTTTTTACAAAATCAAAAATGCTTGGTTGTGTAGTATTCAAGGGTGTGTAAGCGAAATTTAGATAATTCTGATTGAATCGAAATTAATTTGCAGAGATCTGCACTTCAACAAGTCCATCTTTTGGCGACGGAAGATAATTTTTGACAACAAGCATGTGGTTAGACTGCCGGTTGGTATGCTTGTAGGAAGCTTATTGCTATACTATTGGGTAGGGCTCGAATCTTGGAGAAGACATGTACTTTTTTAAGTAAATAGTGTCTTTGTGGCATTTAAAATACTGCACAGCCGAAGGCCCTCTCCAAGAGTTGAATAAAGACGACGAAACATATGAGACCCTTGAATACATCCATCGGAGAGCTGAGGAAATTCGCTTTAAGTTATAAGGTATCTAAAGCCTAAACTACAGGCACAACTCTTGCGCTCTTGGTCACTTAAAAATTGAGGTATAGTGTTCATAATCAAGACAACAGTAATAAAACTACCGTTTATTTGATGCTTCTTTTAAATTGACATAGGATGATGTTGACATCTAGCTTGTTCACCTATAGATGACTTCAGTAGAAATCTTGTCCATTGCAATGATTCTAATGTTATTAAAAATGTCTAAATTTCTGATATAGCGTACAAACTACATTTAGTGTATAGAGTTATAAGGTTCCCATTACAAAATGGTCTGAAAAATAAACCACCACTGCTCAAACTTACTTGACACTCTGCGTGAATACTAGTAAAGAAATGACGTTTTGTTCGAGAAAGAAAAAAAGAAATGTAATTAAAATATTTGATGTTAGAGAGAGAGAGAGTTCATATTTTATTGCGGTGAAAAGCGATGTCAAAACAATAGTCATATTTGAATGGCATGAAAAATGCTCAGTATGCAGTGCTTCTCATCCTTATGCGCGCTGAAACTGCAAAATAGCAGGCTCAAGAGAAACGCTGTGTGTTTCTGTAATCACACAGCGTTTATATATAATATAAAATCAGATAATTTCATTTCCACTAAATCTGCATGGTGTCCATGAAATACAATATTTTTTATGTCTTCAGAGCCAAAAATCATATGGAATCACAACTGGTTAATGCTTGGGCCATATTACAGCCAAGTGTAGGATGATTATTTTTCCTACCCAAAATAACATTCAGTTACTGTAATCCCATCTTTCCCCTTAGAATTCCCTCTTCTATGATAATTGCGGTACCCAGATTCTAATGCTAATGCGGTGTTAATATAATGATAATGTTGAGTTTCCGAATGAGATTCGTATTGATGACCTTTGACAGAATATTTCATGGACATTCAGGACTGACTGTCTCGGAAAAAAGGAACCTAAAATATGGAAATAAAATTGATTCAATAGCGCAACGCGCAAGGCACCATATATAGTGGATGTGGATTTTGCATCCTCAAGATTCTACGATTTTGCATATTAACAGTATAGTGACAGACGGAAAAGTGCTTCGTCAGTCTACAAAATGTTTCACCGGAAGGTGGAACATAGGATACCGCCTGAGCAGTAAATTAAAGCCCGAATAATTTTCTTGCATTTCTGGACGGGAAGGTAACAGCTTTTGAGCATGGGTAATTATTAGAAGGATAACATTTTAGGATGTGTTTCCCAATTTTTGCACTGTACGCAAGGGTACGCAAGGGTGCATTAATAGTACTACTGCCTTTCAAAACGCTGCATTTGCGTTTTTTCTCTGTCTGACGCCGAATGGCATTCTTTCCTAAATCTCAGTTCTCAGATCATAGTTTGGTTTTTGAAAACAGTCTGCCGAAATGGGACCAGACTTTTTCCGATTCTAAACTTTTTAATAGTTTAAGAATTATTGTTTTATAAAAACCTTTTTACAAGAAAAATTCCATATAAAACGATAAAATCATTTCGACAGAGTAATCTAGATTTTTCTCAAGTAATGAAAAGCACATTCTGTTGTTGCTTCCTTTATTGCAAATGTTGGTAGTGTGCAGCTGGTCATATGTAAGTAATTTGAGTCTTTTGATACTGCCAGTGTATATAACAGCGCGGTCTAACAGCTAACATCTAATTAGATATGTAAACATGCAGATAAGTAAATGTTCAATTATCCGGACTCAAGACCTACTTATTGTATTGCAGACATGAGCTGTTTTTCCTTCATGACCACGTAAAATTAGCTTGTTGTTAATTTAAGTACGCTTTCATTTTTATTAGGTAATTAAATTGAAATTCGGTAAAATGTACAACATTATAAATTTTGTTGTTTTGCTAGTTCACATCAGTAAAACATGCCGTTGTTTAATTTCATAGGAACAGGAATACATGAGTGTTTTGTATTTTGCAAATAAATATAATTTATCTGTTTCTTGTAAATGTAGATATAAACGCCATGGATAGTGTAATGGTTATCGAAGACAGATATACTAGTGCAAATCCATGGAGCTGAAGCCGACTCTGGCGTAAGGGCTTGGTTGCTTGCATATGTCTTCCCGATTTCATGACACAGGTCTAACTACTGTGGCCTTCAATTGATTTAACTCCTGTCGCGTACTCTGAGAAACGTCCTCCGTAATGAGACGAAAAATGAACGAGTGTTTCACCCATTTCTAATAAATGCTTGAGAAACATATATCAGGCCATTTAGGAAAAAATAACATAATAAAAATACTGACGCGATTATTACGTTTAGTTTTAAAGCTTACGTAAATAAAAATTAATTTCTTCGGTTTATTTCAGTTAAAACATATATGGATTGTGTGGTTAGACAAATGATAATAATAACAATTCTAATTGTATAATTTAGTCGAAAAACGTGAGTGGCCTTTCTTTATTTCATGGAAATTAAAATATGAATATTTTTATGTTCACATTCTGTACACATTCTCATTTGCATTACAGTAAATATGAATTTCAGCCTTAAAAATGCGCAAATTATTACGATATTTTGAAATTCTGAATGGATTTTATTCCCAGTAAGACCGAATAATCTGAAGTTCTACTGAATAAATATATAACATACAACAATATATCTAATACAACGTTTTTTCAAAATTTCTTTACACAAAGAATATTACCATTTTCTTTCCGAATAAATATTTATATCAATATATTATTTTCTTTAATTTATATCATAATATTTACTATTAAAATAATTTTGTGTTTTGTAGTTAAAAATTGGGGTTTTACATTTCATAGTTAACGATCTTTTCAGTTTTTTAGCTTTTACTAGCACAAAGCGGTTATTTTAATTGACTGACAGACAGGGTCTACAAAGGGTTATATAATTGACTGACAGACAGGTTATTTTAATTGACTGACAGACGAAGTTTAATTGGCCACTGACAAACAAAGAGGTTATTATAATTATTAACACCGTGTAAATTCTTCTAACAACAAGGAAATCATTATATTTACATGTCTCCTTTTCCTCAAATTTCTGATCAATATTATTTTATAGCGGTAGAGTAGAATACACATACATTTGTATTAACACAAAGCGTTTTCACATTGCGTCAGAGCGTCGCGTCGCATCAGCGTCATTGGTGTTGCCCTAAGAGCCAATTACTTAAACAAGATCATGAGTAGGCCAAATATGAAATACTATAAAACGTAAACTAGAAATCCGAAATTACCAGCTGTTTGAACATAAGCCTTTTATATGAAATTCATAATTTTAGAAATATTTTAATTTTCGCAGAGTACTCGTATGTTTTTGTGAATAAACGCGGAAATACTTATTTATCCCCACGTGAAATATGACAGCTTGACCTTAAGTCTCATTAGGTATCATTTCTTAACTAGTATACTGTATTGTTTCTACATCAGGATTATAATAATAGTCGTTCAAGTAAATTAAAAAACACCACCAGAAAAGCAATACTTCTCAGTAAGAAGTTGTAAACTTGATGTATATCATCATAAAAAATATTTTTAAATACTTAAATTTTGAATGTTTCATATATTATCGAGTAAATTTAAGATTATTTTCATTTATTATTAGCAGGATGAAGAATATTGCAGTATCAAAATAAAGAATGCTCGCGAACTTCCTATGAATCCGTAGAATTACAGACTTTTTTAACGATATGAATTGTTACTGCGTAGTATCTTTTGCCACGGATTGCACCGGGTGAGAATGCACAGGCTTTTAAAGTATTTGGTAAAGCGGCTGTTATTCAACCGCTTCTACATGATTTGGAAAGAAAACGTAATTATAATTATTCAGCTCCAAATATCTATTCATTATTTTACTAGAAAATCTACTGACTTTTACGCAACACTAATACAATCCCTATATGGAATGGTGTGAATAAAATCGATAACATAAGAAAAGATATAATTATAAAATAATATATATCTCTAACTTAAAAAGGAAGTAATAAATACGATACAAGACACTGAAACGGAATTTAATAATTAGTAATTAGAAACTGTAAAACAAAGTCTTCTGTTTACTTTCCTAGTAAATCGAATCTGTCATAAATTACAAAATCCAGAAGACAGTCAATAGCAGAATCGTTTTTTTAAGAATTCATGTGCATAAAAATTAACTCATAATTACATGATGTTAATTTTTACGCTAACCGACGGACATTTGCGAGTTAGAAGTTTACAAGAATAACGGCCAGTATTCACCTGTCTGAAAACGGAAAATATTGCCTAAGATGTATCGCAAGATGAGATGAAAGAGAACACATACGCGAGAGCTTAAGTTTCGGGCTGTTGTTAGCCTCTGTTCACGATCATTTTGTGTAGGAAGGCTGATAGTTACAACAATTTTGTGTAGGAAAGCTGATAGTTACAAAATAGGAATTACACCTTGAATGGACAGAAGTTGATCCGAATGCGAAATCTCCGCTACGCTAACTAGAATCCATATCTTCTCAGTTTTTTACCCTCATTAAAGCATCATCAATAAAAGCATAACTATTTAATAAATTGCTGTATTATAACTCGCTACCACTATGCCTTAAGAAGGGTAAATCGTTAGTTGCTGAGTGGGAGTTTACAGAACTAATAACTAATTACCATTTTAACAATTAAGACTTTAAACGCGAAATTATATCCTATACCAAACAAAAGAATGTTTTATTCACCTCACCATTAGATCAATGTTCGTGTTGCTTTCCTTTGACTTTCGCTTGAAATGACGAAAAGAAAATATTTGCAACTGAATAAGCTATATAAATCAATATTTATGTTTTTAAATACAAATATTCCTGAAAATACATTGATTCTGGTAACACGAGATGTCCATATTTGCATGCAAATACGCGCATCGTATTCACATAAACCTCAAAACGAATTCAGTAGATACTCAGAACTCTCCATTTCATAAACAAGACACGCTTGTTTTCTAATGTTATTTTCACAATTTATAACTGTTAATTGAAAATTAATGCTCTTTCATGTAAATTTCCCTTAATTAAATTAAATTAAATTATTATTAAAAATAAATTACATTGATTCTGGTAAATACATTGATTCTGGTAACACGAGATGTCCATATTTGCATGCAAATACGCGCATCGTATTCACATAAACCTCAAAACGAATTCAGTAGATACTCAGAACTCTCCATTTCATAAACAAGACACGCTTGTTTTCTAATGTTATTTTCACAATTTATAACTGTTAATTGAAAATTAATGCTCTTTCATGTAAATTTCCGTTAATTAAATTAAATTAAATTATTATTAAATTAAATTAACTGAATTTATTCAAGATTCAATCATAAAAATAATTTATTCCCCGTTTCGCATATATTGTTTCTATTTATCCTTAAGTGTTTGAACTGGTCGCACCAGTGGCCGAGTGGTAAAGTTTCTGAACACTGGTATTTCGGTCGGTGGTTCGAATCCCGGCAGATGGGGCTGGCTGCATAGACCTTTTCGTATTTTCCCCCATGTAATATAGATACGAACTATTTTCCCTTACAAAATCCTCCACGGAGGCATCCCTTTCCTAAGGCAGGTAGGTCTCGCTTGCTTTGCCGTAATCAAATACGCCAAGACAAGCTTGTTTGAACTGAAAACGAAATTTACCTGAAAGAAGCGAAACTTACGTGGCACTGGCTAGAAAAGAAATCGTACACTTTTAATTATAGCGATTACATCATTTTGTTTCACAAAATCTGTAAACTCATTTTATAGAGCTAATGATGTTTTCAAATTCAAATTTGTGAAAAATAGTTGAATTGTTATTAAAAATTTACTATTAAATGTCCTTGAAATAACTTTTGAAATTAATTTCCTTGGTAAATAGTGAAAGATAAATTAGCTGATAATTTAATGCATTTAACATTTAAATACTCTTAACTTTATTTTAAATGGTGTTCCTTACATAAAGGTTTGATAAACATTAGACATAGCATTTCTTTTGCACTTTTGGTAAAAATATCGCTTAAATTATTTGTTTTGCAAGATGTTGGTTAGCTTTGTATTAACACGAGTTTCAACTAGATGTTAACTTCCTTGATTAATGAAACAGTGCATTAAAGGTAGCTAGTATCAAATAAAAAAATAGTAATTAAAGTTTACTCGTTAAAAATGTCAAAGTATTTAACACAAGCTGAAATATTTCCGCATTTTGGAAATATCGAAACACTGCAGTGCTTCAAATAACATACAGGTACTTTTTTGATGTGTTTAAAATGCACAATTAAAATATCTAATTAGAAACAAAGGTACAAAAGAATCCGATTACAGCTAGGAATTTAAAATGCACAATTAAAATATGTAATTAGAAACAAAGGTACAAAGGAATCCGATTACAGCCTGCAAAATCCTATTTGAAACGAACTTTTTTCAAACTGCGTTTATAGTTAGAAAACCATCACCACATAAATAAATTCCAAACGGAAATGACGAAAATAAAGAAATAAAATGGTAAATTTTCTAACTCGTCAGAAATATTATCAATATCTAACGAAACTACGTTGTAATTAGTGAACCTTCCGTGAGCAATCACCTACGATTTTAGAAGATTTTACTCTTCAGAGGAGTTTGTCGCCTTAGAAAGTTTATTTTCAATATCAGTGTTTATGTTCTCCAAAATACTGATTATATTTCCAAGCGGCACTTTTAAGAAGGTGGCAACGAAAATGCTCATTGCGTGTACGCTAAACGAATTAATATAATTTATAAAACTAAGTATTATTCCAATCTGTATCCAAATCTAGGGCAAAATTATGCAGCAAAAAGCAAAGTATTAAGAGCTCTAGACTAAACAGAACTTAAATTAATATTTAATGAAGAACAAAAGGTTAGTAAATCCAGTATAATATTTCTACAGGAAAATATAGCGTAAGCGTAAAAATATTTCTGAGAACCGTACCGAAAATTTATCTTATTTTTGTTTTAAATCCTGTTTCATATCTGCCGTATATAATTGACATTATGAACTTGGTCTATATTCTAACGTCAGTTCTGTTGCTTTATAGTTTTGGATAAAACGAATAATTATTTACGAATATTGCTTTAATTTTACTTAATGTCTCAAAGTTAAAATCTTTACAATGATTAACCTCATTTACTTTTCCTGAAGCTTTCATCTCTTATTAAACAAAATATCTTGAACTTTCTGAATATTAAACTTTTCATAACGATTATACATAACTAAAAATTAAATATTATATAAGCTGAATATTAAATATTATAGCTATTAATAGTTCAGTTACATTATTAATATTATAACTGAATATATTATCTGAATATTAAAATTTTCATAAAGATAGCTAGATTTGTTACTACTTGTTACATCTAGTGAGGTGGATTTCATTATTATTTTTAATAACTCATTAAATTTTCGTTCTTTATTTATTTTATTACTGAACTATTTTGATAATTTTTTTAATTTTTAAATACTTGAAGTACCTTTCAGATTCTAGTTTAACACCTGACAAATGACATGAACTTATACCTATGCAGCGTCAGGTTATAAAATACTCCAAGTCGAATTATTTTATGAGGAGAAATATTTACTCATATATAAGATGGAAACTGCAATGTCTCCGAAACAATAAAACCTAACTTCATTGAAACACAAAGAAAGTAAGGTATATTGCGAAATTTTCATTCCATTTTAAAACTAAAGTATTACCATTTCATGATATTTAATTAAATTCTTACATCTATAGGCAGTTGTGATATGTATGCTGCTACAGAAGTTTATTACTATTGTTTGGTTTCACTTTACGGCAGACAAAATAAAAATATAGCAGATATATTCAAAATGTCTTCAGATAAGTGACACAACGACTGTCTTTTATTAACTATACTGTTAGAATATATATTTATAGTATTTCTATTTTTCTAAAAAGTCAATATTTATTAATTTATTTGCTGATATAGTGAAACCATTGCACAGTGGCCACTATTCAAACAACAAGTAAATTCAGTTAATAATCTTGTTGCCATTGAACATATGAAAATATCATTAGAAAATGGTTCATTTTGCTTCACTGATAAGCATTGTATTGTCACGATATGAAATATAAATACACTGCAGTAGCTGCAAATAGCTCTGCGACATAGTCGTTTATTTTAATCTAACAAGATTTTACTCGCATTCTGAAAATCCAGCTAATTTAGGTATTTCAGAAAGTGACATTTCAACAGATTCAAACATATAAGAACACTGACTTGTATTAATATCTGAATCTTGTAATTTAAAAGATATTTGTCTAACATTTAAGCTTAACAGAGTGAAAACGATTCAAAATAATTAAGTGCATATCTATTTAAAATTTTAATTACGGCATTATTTTAAAAATGGAAAGAAACACGTAAATACCTATACTATAATACAAAAAGCGCAACTCAGGGCCATTACTTACCTTGTCAAAGGTGTCATTGGTCCGATTCCTTTTCTACCCATCTTTATGAACCTGACATTTTAAGTTAACAATGAACACAAATACACTGCACACTCTGCTTAAGAAGCCGAAATTATTGTCTTTCCGTCACAGCAGAATCTTCATTGACAACAGCAAAAACCAAAACCAAAAGAAGAAAGAATCAGGCTAATGTTGTTTCAGCTTGCGCTTCCAATCCCCTGGCACTATCCAAAGCTCCTTGCCTTAGTAAGGGAAATCGCCGGCTTGAGTCGCGTTTCAAAAGCGGTGCAGTACCTCGCCGAAATTCAGGAGACGAGAAAGCTGGGCTGCATCTGCCAAGCAATGGCATCTGCTGTTCGGTAAAATCCATATCGCACTTTGAAATGCGAGCAATCTCTCCTGGGTCAGATATATCACTGTCTGATAAGCCATCACTTTCCATAGAAGCCAAATGACGAGGCTCTATTTGCACTCGCACAGTGATGGGACAGTTTGAAACATAAACTTCCATGTCCATGGAAGAAGCCACTCCTCGATTGGGTGTATCGCATCCATCTGGATCTATTATCTCAATATCTTGAGGAGAAGGTACAAATTCATCCAGACACAACTGCATCATCATTAGCTCTCGATTTCGCATTCTTCCATTCGGAGCGGAGCAGTATTCTCGATTTAAAATAGGTAAGTTAGGAGGTGGCTTCGCATTTTTACTGGGTCCGTTTGGTAAAGCAACTTGGAGCGATGCGGAGTCTTTTTTACGGCCAACTGATACATCATTAGATTTTGATATACTTTTAACTTCATCACTAGTGGTTGAAGATTTGACAGGCTTACTTGACAGCGTTACTGATGGTCTTCTTAGATTTTGTGGTATATCGAAAGCTTGGGGTACACACAAATATGGTCCACTCGAAGAAGGTCCGTTATGTTTGTCTTTTGCTTTTTCTTCTATTAATAGACTAGTTAGCAGAGAACCATCTGTCGGATCATCAGTCACAGGTACTACTTTAGAGCTGGAATCGTGGCTTTCAAATGTCATTACGAAAGCAGCTACGATAACAAAACCCCCAAGACCCATAATAACAGGCCCAACATAGGTCAGGTTATGAAGATGATAATGTTTATCATCATTTGTGACTTCAATCGTTCTATTTCCAGATTCAATGATTTCCGTTGACAGACTATCGGCGTAAAAGCCCACTACAGACATTGTAGTGCCAATTACTAGAAGGATCATACCACCGCTCAAAGCTTTACACGTAAGCCATAGACATTGGACGGTTACCTTGCTACGGATGCTTTCGATAGTTCCTACTTTCTTCTTTTCCTCTTCCTTCTTTGCTTGCAACTGCTGTAGTTGAGAAGACGTCAAAGGTTGATGAGAAAGCGCTCTTTGTCGGCCTTTTCCAGCAGGAGGGGCTCTTCCTGTATTTTGTTGGCGAATTTGTCTGCCAATGACAGCTGCGCTATTCATATTCTTTCGAAAAAAATCTTTGGAAAGTCAACCAAACTCTGGTGATGTTATAGAGTAACAAATTTGAAAGCAATTAAGTTAATACTTATACCTTTGGACAAGTTGCTTTGATCTTATGAAACTAAGATAAACAAAACTTGCAGTTAGATTCATTTCGCAAACTTTCGCACAGAAGTGCAAATCCGACAGCGGCTCTGCTGAAATCCGACTGCTTATTTCCGATATTTAGGAGGGAGGGGGATGGGAAACCTAATTTCTGATGAATGAGAAGATCGCAGTGGAGGGTAAACAAATCGGCGACCTTCACGTGCTGCCAGAGCCCTTCTGAGAGCATCGAGCGAGAGCTTCATCCACTACGCCGATGAAGGCAACAATGCGCATGGGCGAGGTTTAACCTCACCTCTCCTCCTTCATCGGGACAGAAATGGTCTCTTCGTGATGCAATAAACCTCGGAATGAGCCTCGCTTCTCCCGAATTTTCTTTTTTGTCGCATCGCGATAATCTCTTCGTATTTAATTTACGATTCCAGGCAAAAATCTTTCATAATAAGAAAAGCCGAGCAGCCTTCATACATGTGTCTTTTTTTTGTGCAAGTTTTTCAACACTTTAAAATACGGAAAAATTAATGAAGATTTTAATCCCTGTCTTCCTGAAGGGGATGAGATGTATGCTTCTGGAATATTTTATATAAATGTTACAAAAATACATTTTTCCCTCCAGAAAAATACGAAGAAGACGTTTTGAACTGAAATTTGCATTTATTTACATGACATAATTTATGCTAAACGAAATTAGGGTCGAGGGAGAAAATACCTTATATGTCTTCCTAATGAGTATGCTACATAAATGCTTATACATCAATACATGGCTAATGAATTGACAATATTCTCAAAATGATAGCAAACATTGTTTTCAAAATGCGATACTGAAAACTGAGTCACAACAACGTTTTTAAAATTCAGTGCATATTTCGACGAATGAAAAACCTATATAATGTTATTTGTCTTTTGCTTTGGTACTATTATATTTGTACTAGATTAAATGGATTTACATTATTATACATTCACAGAAACATCTTTGTAAATGAAGAACTTCTTGATCACTTTGGTAGCGTATCAAGAAATCTTACTTAGTAGAAACTAAAAATTACACAAGTAAGTCAATAATTAAATAAATAAATAGTTTGAAAACACCGAACATTTTATTTTATGTAGTTTGGAAGCAGAGGTTTATACACTTTTTGAGTGCACGGCTTTCTTGATAAACTACAAGCGCGGCTCCCCTATCGAATAAATGGTAAAATTTTACATTGCTATATCAATTTACGTCTCACTTTTATAGACTCAGACATTTGGAAAAAACTTTACTTAAGGAAAATATGTTTAATAATTTATAATTTATTCATTGGTTTGTTGAACACTGCTTTTGCTTTAACAGAACGAAGAAAAATAATGTTAAACAACAAAAGATTTAACCAAATTATCTGTAAAAAAATCTTTTATTAATATGATACTTAACTACCGCAAAGTTGTCGGATTCGGGAAATATTTCAAAATACCTGTGACTAGCTCTGAAAAAATAAGGAGCTGGGTTCTGCGTTGAAAAAAGCATGTATTAATGTATTTCTAAACAAAAATAATAATCGCATTTGTTCACCCAACATTTTGTCATCAATAAAGACGCCCCAATCAAGATATCAATCAAAACGCCGTGGTTTACCGGGTGTAAGCCGCTATTTTACAGTCTTAATTCAATAAAGTACGGATCTGTCATTTTTCTCATTTTTTTATAAATTTCTTAAAACAGATGATTTAATTGTTTCATAGTTTGGGGATCAATTTCCTCCGATTGATTCAAAAGTTTAATTTATTTTCATAGCTTTTCAAATATATATGATTAATATAATTAGTACGTAAACTCAAGTAGTCAAAGTTTCATTATTTTTTAAGTGCATTAATATATACTAGACACTTTATTTTACTCATTATTACTTGTCGTGTGGGAAATATGGCAGCGTCTAGGGGAGTTACAATATATTGTTCTTTCGTGCATTTGGTATACTAAGCCCACAAAATCTTTCTTTCAACGAATATCGGTCAAGAATTATGGACTGTTCTTTATTCTCTTTACTTGAAATAGAAATCAAGATTCCTATAACTCAACGAACGGCTTAAACATTTCATAGCATCAATAACTTCCTTCCATCCTCTTTCTCGTTACCGGCTTTAAACTTGCAAATTTGATTTAAATTTAGATCCTTTAACATAAATTACTAAGAAAATTACAAATCTGTTACTCGTGCAAAGGTTTTCGAAAACAAAATCATTTCCTCAAACTGACTTTTCTACTGAAATTTCTTGCTCATCTCTTCATGAGAAAACTGTTAGTACAGGACCAGTTTAAGAAGAAAGATAACATAGAAGACTATTGTTAAGGGAGATATTCAAGAGATATTTTGTCGGAATCTGCAATTTCAGATATCTGCGCTCTGCGAAAATTCGCTTTACGGCAGTGCGGATTTAGAGAAAACCTAAATTAATACATTTTATGGCTGCCGAAGGAAATTATATATGAAGACTACAACATTTTAAGTCTTTATTACTTTATTTTAAGTCTTTGCAGCATTGTAAGTCTTATTACTTTATTTTAAGTCTTTACTAGTTTACAGCAATTTAAGCCACTGCAGACAAAAAAATTAGAAGGCAGGCAGACATAGAAATTGAAAATTTAGTGACCTGACAGATCAAAACGACAATCACATATTAACAGACAGTCTTTTTTTCTATTCTACACTACAGCCTCTTTCTTCCTGCTAAAAACCTTGTAGATATTTATATTTATTCTAAATAACCAATTTTATTTAATTTTTTATTCTTTCCTATAAGTCTTCATTCCCCTAATTGTTAGTGCCAGAATATTTAAATTTGGTAGCGCGCTTGAAGGAATGCAAATTCCACCTTGAAGAAAGAGTTTAAAAACCGAGGTTCCGTAGGAAAGAGAAAGAGTTAGACTATCGCCGTCACCTCTGTTGCTTAAGCGTCTACCCCCCAGAGTTATTGCTGGTTCACGTGGCTTAATTGCGTTTACTTGCCGCCACTAGTTTTCGACGGGGATTTAAGAAACAGGAATTATTCTGACCTCTGTATTTTAGTTCAACGACTTGTACATATCTTCAAATATTTGGTTAGTACTTTGATTTCAGTTACCGCCCAAGCAGAGGCGTAGTTTGTTAGCGTCGAGTTAACGCACTATAAATTTTAAAGAGTTAATAAAGGGTACTTTTAACCCTTCTTCCGTGCAGTTACTACTCTTATAGTTTTCACACAAGAGTTACTCTAGTGGACTCTAAAACCTGATGACTTTAATTTAACATACCATGGCCACTAGCATCAGTTTTAAATATTCTATTATGCTTGTTGTCTTTCTGATTACAAAACGTGGATTACACTGTATCAATGCTATTTCTGTTTTGGTGGGTTATGTATTTACTGTATTATTTTTGCCGTTAGTGCTATTTTAAGTTATTTAGGTTTTTTTTTTATTTGTTAAAACCTCATAATTTACTCAGTTCCTCGAAACTTAAGTTACTGTTTCACTACACGGAGAAAAGCTAAAACTGCGTCTTATCAAAACAGGACGTCTTGCTAGTCCACGCATCAATATATCTGGTGCCTATTGACTCTAATACGCTAAGTGAAAACTTTGAGAAGAACATATCTAAATAATAAAAATCAAGTTTTATTGTACGATTCTGTATCAAATTTAATTAAAATGTTAGATTTGAAATGCTTCAGGCCAAAAAAAAGTTTCTTCTGAAGAAGGTTGACTTTTGTCTGATCAGCCTCGGAAACAGTACAGGTTGCGTTTTCACCAAATTGCGATTATCAATCTGCCATGTTGTAATTGTCAAATCACATGCTGTAATACCTGTTAACAGGAAATGTTGTCAGCCCACGCGAATATTCATCTTCGGATTGTCATCTTCGAATCTTCTAATCATATGTTTTTCAAAATAAATACTTTTCATCTTTAAAAAAAAATAATAATAATTTCAATTTGTTGCACGTGTAACACAAAAGAAACGCATGCCTATATCTAAGCGATGCGGATGTAGAAAAAACATGCGGACATAGAAAAAAAATTTGGAACCGATCATTAAATTCGAAGGACCTAATCATCGGTATTTGTAGGTATATGGATGCTTACAAAGGTTTATTGTGCCGTTTGGTGGTAATTGCTGCCATTCTGACTCTCAAAAGCTTCATGGAAATGCTCTGAATTCGTAAAGAGAAGAAAACCTGCAGCTGAAAATCCCCAGACATGAATGTAAACAGGGTGACTATGTGTGGAAGTATTCATTTGGTTGAGAACCACTTAAGAGCTTTCAATCAATTATGATCGAAAATTTGGAGAACTGTATCAAAAATATTTTTTTATTCATATTTATCATAATTACCAAATCAGACTGCAAGAATAAAGACTTAAATTTATGCAAAACATTAAATATTGTGAAAGTTATTTTATACTCCAGCAGCTCGCATATTAAATTTTTCACCTAAGTATAGAGGATCCACTCAAGTGAGCTGCTGAAACTCATAAAATTTCAGAAGTCAAAAATTGAATTTCGCCATTAATTTAATTTCTAAAATATATGCAGACTAACAGGTGGTGTAATTCGTTATAGAATACAATACTCTATCCAAAACATTTTAAAAACCATATTTCAAATTTGAAAGAGGAGCTCAAAAGAATATTTTCCGATTTTCGTGAAAATGAAATTTTTATCAGAATGTTCTCCTCACCATTTTCGGTAGACGTTGGAAGTGTTCTAATTTAACTTCAATTAGAATTTATAGATTTACAGTGTAACTCTGTAGTAAAATGCACGTTTCTTGAAAATCTTACATTAATTGATTTTTATTTGAAGTACTCGAACGAAGACAAGTATCCAGGAATTCGTAAACATGCGCTCTTCATGTCTTCTATTTTTGGCGAAACATGCATATATGAACAACTTTTTAGTAAAATGAAAATCCCAAAATCAAAAAGATGGCTGACAGAGAGACATTTGGAGGAAACTGTACGAATTGCAACAACACAGATTAAACACCGGATATCTAAGCTTTAATCAAGCAAAAACAATATCAAATTTCACTTTAAAAATAAAGTTGTAGGGTTTATATTTATTTTAACTAACATTTATTTTAAGTTAAACTATCTTTCCTGTTAAGCCTTACTTTCCCCTGGAATTGCCAATGCCAGAGTATGTAAATTTTAGTAGAACGCGCAAGGATTCAAATTATCAGCGGAAGTAATCTGAGTTAAATAGAAGGGAAACGAGTTCGAAAGTGTGCTTTCTTACTTCACGAGCGTGGAGGTGGCTAGTTAGAAATTTGAAGAACCACGCGTTTCGGCCTGTGTGCTTGCCTCGGCAGTTTGTTAATCTTTCAACGTAATATTCAGAAGTTTGCTGAATTATCAGCGGTATTTTAGAACGCGGTGAGGTTAGTTACGTTTAGAGAGCCTCGTAGTTAGTCACTTGTTACTATTCTTTTCTTAGTTTCTTATTTTTATTTTACCGTCGGGTCGGCGTAGTTTGTGAGCGTCAAGAGCACTCATTTGTAATTTCTAAAGTTGAATAAAAAGGGATTTAAACCCTTCTCAAGACTTTGGTCTACTTTCCAGTTCTTAGCAGTCACCACTATTGTTGCGTGCAAGTTGGAAGCGCGCAACATTACAAAGTAACTACCATCTCATTCCAGTAATGTTTTCTTCTTTTTTTATTGTAAATATATTTTGTATCATTGTTCTGTACAATCATCTTTATACTTTTTTTTTCATAGTTAAACAATGTTGCAAAACATTTTCATTTGACTTTTTGCACCAATATATACAAATCTGTAACACTGTCTCTTCGCTTAGAATCAATTTTAGTCTTGGAAAATAAACCTCCCTTTTTTATATAAATTTTTTGACTACACTATTTTTTGACAAGCATGTGGCCCGCTGATCTTAGTGAATTTATTGATGTGGCCCTCGGGCGTGAAAGGTTGAAGATCCCTACTTTAGAGTAATCGGTTCACACCATTTACTAAAGTGATTAACAATGAATAAAAGATAACGAGCTTTAATCACCTCATTTTTTGGGTACAGACCTAATAAATATACTCCAAGAATTTGATTTGGGAAAATTGACTTTATGCTGTTTAAATAGCCACCCGGGTGTAAAATTTATGTATTTACATTTTTTACAGGTTACACAACGCTGGACATATTCTCTCGTAATTTTGAGAAAACCGCTCCTTCTCTAATCCTTTAAATAATCTTCCACACATCCATTT
This sequence comes from Stegodyphus dumicola, assembly GCF_044657685.1. Lineage (NCBI taxonomy): Eukaryota > Metazoa > Arthropoda > Arachnida > Araneae > Eresidae > Stegodyphus > Stegodyphus dumicola. Next base: position 23,332,089 of record NC_140781.1, read on the forward strand.
GTGCTGAAATCGGGCTGTCATGTAATTTGCACAATATTGCCAAAATTAAAACAGTTGGAATAACTGATCTTAATTCCAAAGTTTCGTGTAAAATAAAACATTATGAGTGATCTTGTAATAGTCAGCTCGACTTTTTGTTTTTTGTTCCGTTTTCATTTACTGAGTGAAACATTTTAGGATCCTTTAAGTATTAAGAATCATTTTAGGATCCTTTAAGTATTAAGAATCATTTTAGGATACTTAAGTAAGATTTGTTCCGAACTCTGGACCTTTTTGTATTTCTGTAATTAATGTTTCCCTTGAATCTAAGATCACAGACATTAAAATGTTTACTATTTATTTTATTTCTGCATTCGTAAATCTTAATTCTGAATAATGCATCGATGACTTTATTTTCTTTCTCCACCCTATGGTCAAATTGTAGTATATGCTGTTGCTATTTTAATTTCCACCATATCATTTTAGGTGTTAAATTCTTTGCATTTTTTAACTTTGTTAAACCTGCAGGGTCTGTAAATATTTTGCTTTTTTTCAGAAAAATAAACTCTGAAGAATTTTTTAACTGCGTGTACACATGCTAATGCTTCTTTCAATAATTACGTTCTATTTGACTCATTGTCTAACTGTAATATGCTATAAGAGGAATTTCTTGCGTTAATACAGCACCTAATCAGAGGTATCTGTATCTCTTAACCCTTTGCGGCACAGTGCGTCCGGTCTGGACACACCTAAAAATTTCCTTCTGTACGCACAGAAAAATTGAATGAAAAAGGATTTATAGGTTACTCTGAACCTTCTTTATTTATAGTAGATGACAGCTCAACACAAACGAGTCCATATATTTTAGCCATGTTTAGTTTTTTAAGACTCTCATTTTTCAAAGAAATCTTCCAGATTTTTTTAGGGTATAAAAGGAATTGTTTGAAAAGAAATTTCTATGTTATTTTTTTGTCTTTGTGCTAATCTCCTTATTCTATATTAATTTTAAATTTTTACCTTGAAATCTTGCCTAAAATCTAACGGCGAACCCTAGGTGTGCCCAGACCGGGCTCACCGATAGTCTAGGACAACTGAGAGTCTGCATTCTTTGTTTCTCCGCATCTCATCGGTCAGTTCATTAACAGCAATGCTCGTTTCAGCACTCGTTTCGAAGCTTTCTATTCAATCAGTGTGCCACTTTGGTCATACCCACAGAATTAAAACGATAAGTGTGTAACCTCACAAAATTTTACTTGTGTACTCCTCTTGGCCTAATTAGACTGCCTACCTTTTTTATTATCAAAACTCCGACTTTAAAAGGTAGCGTGCGGGAAAGGTTTAATGTCTTATTTGAGTCTGGAACTTTTAATACCGAGGCTGAACATAAAACTTTTTAACAACTTCAGATGCTCTGTTTGTCTCTACTAGACATTTAAATCTGGTCTTTCTTTTTAGCTGTAATAAGGGCTTGCATATAAATGTTCTGTAATACGAACACAGTCCGAGAAACAAAGCTAACATTTTAGCAGTGTCGGCGTTGACCCATTACTGGCCTTATATGATGTCGATGGCCCACTAGAAATTTGCTGGACTACCGCTTAAGCCAAATGGAAAATGAAGAAATACATAAGTGTCTGATTTTGCAATAAAAGCTGTTATAATCACATCATCAGGTGTAACTGCTACTTGGAAATACTCTAAAGGTAGTCTAACGTTGTCATTGTACATGTACTTTTCATTTACCTAATGATTTCTTCTGTAATTGGCAAGAGATAAACTGGGTACTTTGTAATTTTATTTAATTTTCTGTGATCAACTTCAAATTTCCAGGCACAATAATCTGCCACTAGGTAATCATTCCTTTTCTTACATAATATGACTGGACTTGAGACTGACAATTATTTTATTTCAGAATATGCTTTATTGTGCTGTTCTATATTTCCCTTCATTATGTCGTATCTGTATGGTTTCGACGTATATGGATCATTTTGTCCTGCATCTATTTCATGATTTATGGTGTGCGTGAGACCAAGTTATCATTAAGAAGTTCAGCATACTCATTTTATGACCCCGCTATTTCCTTCTTATGACTTCACTCAAGCTGATCTACATAAATCTACTTTTGGCAAAGGTACTGGTTCATCTTTAATTTCTATGATGTTTGATGTTTAGAATTTTTAAAAATTTAATGAAAATTTAAATTAGAAAATTTAGAAGCAAAATTAGATTTAACCTTTTTAGAAAATGAAAACCCTAAACTTGCAGCCTTTTGAATACTAGGTAGAACATTTTCTTTGATTCATTTTTAGCTTTAACATTTAATGTTGAGCTTCCCAAGACTTCCCACTCTGTACCTTGCACGGCGACTAGCTCCATAGAGACCATTCACTTTAAACATAAAAGTACTTATGAAAAATCGAGCGGAGGCAAAACTTTTCTCACTTCCTGAATCAATTAATGCTTTAGCTTGTATCCCATTGAACAGTGGTAGTTCTAAAGTTATCACTGCAGTCGCATTAGAGGATTTTTCAGAATCTTTGGCATACAACTTCTACTCGGTTCACTGTCCTTTCTCTCACTCTTTTGGCAAGCAGTATTGAATTCACCTTTTAAGGGAAACTTTCTAAATCGTTCACTTTTCTTCTGAAGAAAACTATGGGGAAAATATTCTATTTCGTTCGTACTCATTTTCTGACATTCTACTTTTCTAGTTCATAGCCAACTCGAAGAGCTCATTTAATGACTTTTGATTTCTAATTTCAATGAAATCTTGCGCTTTAATCTGTAATCTTGGAATCAGTATTTACAGAATTTTATGTTTATCTTCACTGGGATACAGCAACCTACAAATTTCAATCTTTCTTGCAGTGAATTTTGTCAATTTTACTCTCCATTTGAAATCTACTGGAGAATTCATTTTCTAATTTTACGTTATTTTACGCTGGTGGGAATGCTTTTAACACAGCTTGTATCATATTTCCCTGCGAGTGTGCTAGTGACTCAACAGGACTTGCTGAGGTTTAACTTATATACCAGTTTAGGGCTGATGCTACTACTGTTTTCTGGGAATTTCGTACTCCATACAGTCCCCCCCTACAATGGCGGGCTCTAGCCGTTTATATTCGTTGACAACTACTGAGGCCGAAGACGTCTCTTTGTTATGGAAGCACCTAATAGTTGAGCCACCATTGCCTCCTCTGAAGGGATAGATAATTTACATCCATGCCTTCTGCGGGATTCGAATCCGGGCCCGTCGGTAAGACAGTTACTAACTACTTACTTGTCTGGATGAGCAAACAAAAACATTTAAGGTAAACGGGAACTTGTAGTAAAATTAATTGTAGATTGTTAGAACATTAAGAAAAGTAGGGGAATTATCCGTTTTGATTTCAAAAGTGAGTTGTATTGATGCCATATTAAACCAAATGGGGGGAGAGAAGATAGGCGCTTAAAAACACGAATTAGGAAAAACAGCAAAACGATTAACATGTGAAACTTTGTCAGCAATTACGAAAAAGTGATAGAAACTAAGGAACATAATGAAATACCCTACATTTTAAGAATTCCAGTTTGTTAATGGTCCTTGAAACTCCTTATTACGTAGGTTCTTTGTTGCGGCGCTGTACCTTGTCTGTTTCTTCAGTGTAGGATTAGAATTTGCACTAATGATACGCGCTGATATATGAACAAGAATGTGTGTAAAGGAAGTCCCCGGCCCTAATAATTAGCAACAAAATAATACTACGCTCTATTTCAGTAACTTTGTAAATAAATTATATGTTGTTGAGTTTTTAAACTGAGCCTTTTATCACCTATTACATACAAATCTGAACCAACGAAAGAAACGAAATTGACAATGTTGCTAGTTACAACTTTATTTGGATTATATTTCACATGGTGCATTGTTGATGGAAGAATTCCAGGACTATTAGACCATCACGTTTTGGACTACTAAATCATGCCCGCGAGGAAATAAAAGGTAGGCTCTCATTTAGTATTTATTTTTTATCCTTGGATGTATTTCTGTTGAATAGTATTAAGAAAATGGCAGCGTTAGAACTAGCAAAAGCTATCAGAACAACAGTTCGAAAATTAACAGCAGCCCAGTTAATTAATCAGATTGATGCTAAATTAAAGTCAGGAAAGGAGCAGGATTTGAGAGATGATTACGAGCTCTTATTGGAAAGAAATAACGAATTGAAAGCTCTCTACAGTGAAATCGAAACTTCCATTGCAGTTGATCAAATCGAAAAAGAGGTTATGGCGAGTCAGGAATATAAAGCGAAAAGTTTGAAATACTCAAGTAGAATATTGCGTTACCTTAAAAGCAAAACTAAGATTGAGTCTGCTTCAAGTGATTCGCATAATCAAAGTATGAATGTCTCTTTAAGCGAAAGTTTAAAAAATCAATGTTTAATTAAATTGCCAAAATTAGTAAGTGAAAAATTTTCCGGAGATCCGAAACATTGGCAAAATTTTTGGAATAGTTTCGAAAGTATTGATAAAAACAAAAGCATTTCTAAAGTTGAAAAATTCGCGTATTTTAAAACCTTTTTAACTGATCGAGCTGCTAATGCTGTTTCAGGATTCGAATTATTTAACGATAATTATGACAACTGCGAAAAAATTCTGAAAGACAGGTTCGGGAAAAGAGATATCATTATAAATTCCTTTATGAATTTTATTATAAATTTTGAAGAAGTAAAAAATTTTAATGTTTCAGCGTTACGCAGAACTTATGATGAGCTTGAGATCTCTATTCGAAATTTAGAAGCAATAAATGTCACATCCGGCTCTTTCGGACATTTGTTAATGCCTATTTTGCAAACAATTTTGCCTCACGATCTAATTTTAGAATTTAACAGGGAAAGGGATGAAGGCGACGTTGACATTTCTAAATTCATTTTATTCTTAAAGAAGGAGGTCGAATGTCGCGAAAGTACTTTATTGGCTTTCGGTGAAAATAAAACGTTTACTAATTATTATAATCAGAAAGCAGTAAATAAAAAACACAAAAGAAATACACCGACGGCTAGTGCATTTAACACTACAGTACAACGAGTATGCATCTTCTGTGAGAAACGTCACGATTCTTTTAAATGCTGTAACGGGGTTACTGAGAAAATAAATATTCTCAAAGTGCATAATCGATGTTTTAAATGTTTTAAGAAATTTCATTTGAGTCGTTTTTGCAGAGATAAAAATGTATGCAGTAAATGCAATGGCAAAAATCATCATGAATGTATCTGTTTGAAAAGCAATGAGGAAAAATCAAATTTATGTAATTTATCTGAAAATGAATCAATTGCCACGAGTTCGAAAAAAGAACCTTTAGTTTCAAATGTTAATACTAACACTTTGGCTTCTCAAAGTAATATTCCTGTTTCAAAAAATACTTTATACTTTATTATTATGTATTTTAGGGAATGCCTCGGTTTCAGATGATTTAAGCGTGTTTTGGCAACTCGATTCAATGGGAATAGAAAATGAAGGGCAAAATGAATTTAATCAAACTAATGATGATCTAATCAGCCGTTTTGAAAGAGACACGGTTTAGAAACTGGAGATACGTATGCACACTATTGTGGAAATTTACTACGGAAGAATTAGGGAATAATTTTGATATCGCAAAAAAGCGGTTTGAATTTTTAAAGCAAAAAATTACAGAAAACTCCAGAAATATTGCAAAAATATAGGGGAATTATTAAAGAGCAGTTAAGGGAAAAAATCGTCAAAGAACGTCCTAATGAAATCAAACTTTCACTGTACCGCCCGCACCGTGCCGCACCGTGCTTAAGTCGTGATTCTGAGGCTACTAGTGTCCGTGTAGTTTTCGATGCTTCTTCGAAGACCGGAAAATTCAAATCTTTAAACGAATGTCTAGAAAGCAGCCCAAATTTGAATCCGAAATTTCTTAACGTGATCCTGAGGTTTCGTGAATCTGAAATAGCATTTTGTGTGGACATAGAAAAGACATTTTTAATGATTAGCATTGCAGAAGATAGGGATTAATAAGATTTCTTTCGTTTGGGACTGATGAAAAATCATGTAATATTATGCGCATGTGTCGAGTTCCGTTCGGCACAGCGGTTAGTCCTTGTCTGTTGGCTGCCACAATAAAATATCATATTAAAGGGTATAAAGGGGACCATCCCGAGAGTTTTAAAATGCTTAATTCTTCTGTTTACGTTGATGACTTATTTTATGGAGTTAAAACCGTAGAAAATGCATACCGATTGTCTGTAGATGCTGTAAATATTTTTCGAGATGTAAGGATGAAATTGAGAAAACTGAAATCGAATTGAGATGAATTAAATGCATTATGTATGAAGTCAAATATTAACACGTTGAGCCTGGCGCCGGTCCCTGGCGACCGGCAGTGAACTTTCCAGGTGGCCTGCGTCGGTCCCTGGGGACCAGCACTGGAATTTTCGCTTAGCCGGCGTTGGTCCCTGGGGACCGGTACTGGCTTTTCGTTTCGCTGGAGTCGGTCCATGGGACCGACAGTATTAATATTCGCGGCTACGAGCTTTTGTCACGCACAGGCAGGGCTTCTATATCGGTAGCCGACAAAGCTTACCAACAGATAAGCTGTACTCAGTGCATGAAGTCGCGGTTCTCCCTGCAACTTTGCACTGCTTGATCGCTAGCGCCGGCTGAACGGAAAGAACAGCGAATTCGGTACCAGGCTCAACGTGCTAAAGGAGAAGATATTTTCAATAAAGAAACAATATTTTGGGGCATGATTTTGGATCCTAGTAACGATGTAATAAAAATAAATATGAAACCAGTTCAGGAATCAACTGGAAATGGTGAAGGCGACACAAAAAGACTAATATTGAAAACTGTCGCCAAAGTATTTGACCCTATCGAAAATTTGCAGCCATTTATAGTTTGGGTTAAGATCATGTTACAAGACATTAGTCTTCTGGGTTTAGAGTGGGATGCTGTACTTCCCACCGATATCCAAAAAAGGTGGATGAACTGGTGTGCAGAAATGAAATTTTTAGAAACCCCTGATTTCCCTAGAAAATTCTTTTACAACATTAATTATACGCAGCTGAACGTTCATATTTTTTGTAATGCGACACCTAGAGCTTTTGGAGCAGTCGCATATTTTAGATACGCTGAAGAAAATAAGGAAATTAAAATCAGTTTTATAATGGCAAAAAGTAGACTAACTTCCCTCAAAACTTTAACCCTCCTTAGATGCGAGCTAATGGGAGCTGTTGTAGCTGCTTAGCTAAATATTTAAAACACGTCTTGCCTATGTTAAGCAAAAATATTATCTTTTGGAGTGACTCCCAAATAACGCTCCATTGGATAAGGAAATCACCAAATGTTTGGAAGCCATTTGTTGGCAACCATGTAGCAGAAATCCAGGCAATTTGCAGCGTTAACCCGTGGTACCATTGCAATAGCAAGGATAATCCTGCGTATCTATTGTATCGAGGAGAACAAGCTGAGACCATCATCTCCAGTCCGTTGTGGCAAAACGGACCAAGTTGGCTTCTTCAGCCTGAACATTTGTGGCCTAAAAGACCAAACATGGAGGAAAATGAGGAAGATATATCCATAGAAAAGAGAAACACTCATAATGTCCTACAGGCTGCCATCAACAACAAGGACATTGAGCAAACTTTTATTTCATTGCTCGATTTAAATTAGTTTAGCAAATTAAGCAAGGTATATCGAATAACAGCGTGGATATATAGGTTCATCAACAATTCTAATCCTACATCCGCAAAATTTTTTAGACCATTAACCGCTTCTGAAATAACGAATGCAGAAAAATATTGGATTAAAATATTCAGTTTCAATATTTCGAAAAGGAAATCCTCGATTTATCTCAAGGAAAATCAGTTGACAAAAGGTCCAATATTTACTAGCTGAATCCTGAGCTCGACGAATACGGACTTCTAAGGTTAAAAGGCAGAATACAATTTGCAGACTGTCTAGAATCTGCCAAGCATCTATGGATACTTCTATCAAAGTGTCTACGTCGATTTGTTAACTTTCAACGCACATGAAAGGGTATTTCATTCCAGAGTGAACTCTGACGCACCTGAGTGAAACATTCTGGGTTGTCAAAGGCAAACAGCGAATTAAATCCTTGTTGAGCAGATGCGTGATTTGCAAAAGATACAGTGTTCGCCCTGGAGTTCAAGACGTAGCTCAAATTACACCGGATCGAGTTCTTCAATCACCACCGTTCGTGGTAACGGGATTGGACTATGTTGGACCATTTTTCTCTAAGGAGAGCAATAATAAACATTACCTTTTAGTATTTACTTGTGCTAACCATTTTCCGTGCTATCCATTTAGAACTGGAACCTTCAACGAATACGGTAGCTTTCTTGTTAACCTTTAGAAGATTTATAGCGCGACGAGGACTGTGTTCAACTACATACAGTGATAATGCAAAATCATTCAAGTGTGTAGACACTGAACTTAAAAATTTGTGGAACTGTATTTCTGATCCTTCTGCAAAGAATGTCTTCTCTTACAATATTCATTGGAAATATATAATGCAAAGGGGAGCAAGGTGAGGAGGATTTTGGGAGAGAATGATCAGAACGATCAAAATAAGTCTTAGAAAAATCGTTGGCCGTTCATCGATCTCTCTCAATGAACTAGAAACAGTGTGCGTTGAGATTGAAGATGATCAATTCCAGGCCCATTACTTATTTATATAGTAAACCCTCAGAACCCTCTCCACTCACTCCTGCACATTTTTTGATAGTTAGACGTTTGCTATCCCTTCCTCAAACTAGAATATCTAAGGATAATTTGTCAGGATCGAGAAAATCCATTGTGAAAAAATTCAAACATCAACAGAATGTATTAAATAACTTTTGGAAATGCTGGTGAAAAGGTTACATATTAAATTTAAGATCTGCTAATATGTGCCAGAAAAATTCAAAGGCAACTGAATTCAAACCATATGACATTGTTAATCAATGAAGAACGCCACTCCAGAAATATGTTGTCTCTAGGTAGAATTATAGAGATTTTTCCTGGAAGGTACGGCAAAGTTCGCTTATGTTCGATCAAAACTGGCAGTGGTCTAATAAGAAGGCCAGTTCAATTAATTTACAATTTAGAGCTCAATGATTGAGTCTAAAAATTTAAAAATTTACAATATTTTTACGTTTTCTTCCTTCACGTTCGTATATAACAGCAGATGCAGATAATTGTGCAAGTAAAAATATTGCTGATGATATGAGAAGATTTCTTATTAATTGTAATGAAAATGAAGAATATTCTAGAGGCTCATCTGCAAAAGATGCTAAACAAAGAAATGTGCATTTTAGTCTACATATTATACATTCATGACGAAGTACAATTAAATACTATGATGTTGCGTTACTCCAAATTCCTGGATGCTGCATACTGTGAACATGGTTGATTATTTTCTCTGATAGTAAATGATGTTCAGATTGGAAAAATTTAACGGTATGAATTAAAAACCCATAATTTTTCCAAATTACTCGTGGAAGAGCTGCATATGAAGTATAGGGGTAAAATGTATGACTTGTTAAAGATCTTGAACAAATTTAAGACTAGGGTCAAATTTTTGGAAAGTGGTTTTAGAACGATTGTTTAACATTAAACATATGCTGTTAAAATTGCATCAGCTTTTTATGGAGATAAAGAAGATATAAATACATACTGTAATGGCAATTTTTTTATTGCACGTTAAATTTTTAATTCAGCATGACAAAGTTTTGAAATGCCAATAGGAAGGATGTAATATGTGAGCCCTAAGGTATAAATTAATTCAATGAGCTGGTTATAATTTAGAATAAAGTTTATTGAACCAGATATAAATGAACCTCCGTCTTTATTGGGCACTACTCAAGATACATCGAAGACGGATAAAATGACTGTCGTTTTAAGACATGTTAATATTGCTACATATAATAATTCAGAACCGTAAATTTTATATTTAAAGAAATTTTTCTAGGTCTATGCTATAAAAGATCATTCTTTCGGAGGATTGAAGGAACTCATTCTCAGTTTCTTGAATAAAGAAGAAATTTCAGTTGGAAAGTTTTGCGGACAAAGATATGACGACGCTCATGTTATTAAGTGATATATCTATGATGGCTCCAGCAAGAGATGAAGACTATTCAGCCAAATCCAGAAAATGCACTCTGCTCATCTCACATCTTAATCCTCGTCATTAATGACGCTGTAAATGGTTGGAAAGAAATTACATCAATTTTTGATACATTACAATATATATATTTATTCTGTGTAAAACGTATAACTCGATGGGATTAGTCAACAAATTTTACTGTCAAATCAAAAATGCCTTTTAAAAAAAATAAACCTGATTGTTTGCCAGGCAGGATTACTTAGCTAAGTTCAGTAAAATTACGTTATGGTAATGTTGGGAGAAGTACTGTAGCTCTCGGCCACTAGATGGCAGCATGAGTCAGTTATAGCACGATAATATTGAAATAATTTCATGTAGCTAAAAATTAATTAAAATGTGTGTAATTCTTTTATTGTTTTTAAACAACATTTCGGAAAACAAAATGTGGGATATTATGCCTTGTATTGTATTATTTCTTTTTCTTAATTTCTATTTTCATATATAATATTTATAAGTGTGATTTGTGAGTTTCTAACTGCAATCTAAATTAATAAATAAATAAAAATAATTTATTTTCTTATTTATTTTTCCTGATATGCCTCCCACTGTAAGGATCTATGATTTTTGTCTGTTGCTATTTTCTGAAATATGTATGAATATGTTGGAAATCGCAATAGATGATGTTACTTTAGTTAATATGGAATTTTGTCTGATATTATGTGTCTTTTGTTGCTATGTCTCAAGGTAGAGGCAAACATATAGCCTTGTTTCCCATGTTAAAAAAAAATAATTTTAAAATTTTATAAATTTTAGTTTCCAATCATAGCAAAAGTTAGCTTCTACACTAGACTTAAACTGTTATGTGACTGGACCCCCAAAATTTATATTTAATTTTCCCCATCTTCACATCTAATCAGCTTTACCAAACACACTCACTACACACACCTGCAAGACGCTATTTAATGTAAATTTTAATGTAAATGACAACAGCTTTCTCTCCTTTTGACTACATCATGGACACAGTCGTTTTTTCTTTTAGGAAAATTATCTTAGTTCTTTTCCTTTTCTTTCTATAGGCCCCCCTTTTTTTTGTTTAATTATTTATTAATTTAATATTTTTTTCCTCCATTACTTTTGGGCCATTTACTTTTAATTTTATTTTGTCCCATCTTTTCTTCCTGGCCTTTAGAACTCGTATAAAATATTCGAAGTTCCTTTTACTCTCCTCTGAAACACGAAATTGCCTCCCTTTCCATCTCTCTTTGCTATCTCTCTTTTCTATCTCTCTTACTATCTCTCTTGCCTCTCTTTCTCTTTCTTTTTCGCACCTAAGCTTGATTTTTCGCCCATCGGTGCAGAAAGACCCTAGCGACTGCAATACCATCGTTGCTAGGATATGCATATCCTAGTAATGGTAGTTTAATAGGCCCACCTTTCGGAAAAGTAGTAGAAATGTATGAAATCATGTTATAAATCTGGTTGGTTAACATGTTTTCAAGTTCGACTGTAGTAATACAGTTTTATATGAGAATATCTTAAAATTTTCTATGGGAACTGAGATTTTGAAAATATTTTTATATTTTTGAAGCGTCTTCGTAGCATGTAAAGTCTTCAAACTGTTATGACATGTCGTTACTATTCACAAATTTTCATGAAAGATGAAAAAATATTTTATTTTTTTCTTGAAAGTTTTAGTATCATTCAGTAAACTCCTGCAGTTAAACTCGCAGGGCACATCCTAATTAATGCGAGATGGTTTTATTCTTTGAAAAAGAATTGGGATATATTCTTAAAATCTACGAAATAGTGAAATGTTTGGTATGAAATGATAAAAATCTTGCATGAAATTCAGTATATTTTCTCTCTCATTATTGAATATCTCCTCCTAAATTCTGAAAAAGTGATATTTCTACTGTTATTATTTTCAATGTTTCTTATTTTATAAATTAGGGAACTGGGTAAATGTGGTAAATTTAGAAAAACATTAAAATATCTTTCCTCATTGGTTAAAACAATCTGTTGATGATAAACCTACTAACAGGAATTAGGTTAAAGTTTTGAAAACTATATGGGGTAATTTTGTATAAACATTTTGGAGTGCTTTTCTATTTTGAAACAGTGTTTAAAGCTATAAAAAGCGTTAAACTTGTTAAACGTTCATTTGAGTTCTTAGAGATTAATAACAAGAATATGTGTAGTTCTAAATGGTAGATCCTTCCTTGCCTAATTATGTATTTATTATCTTAGTAAGTGGTTTACATGTTTAACATTAATTGAGTAATTTTGCTAAGGTGACTGATGTCATCCAGAAAACAGGATATTATTGAAATAGATCTGTTAAGCTAAGTACAGAATGATGAAATCGCATGATAATGAATGTTCTAGAATGCTCCATACGTATTAGTAAATGGAAAACATTTCATTAGCTAAACAATACTGATTTTTTATCCATATTATCTGATTGGTGATTTATGTGATTTCCTGATCCATGATATAGCATACAAATTCATATCTTCCAAAATCTTTATTACAGTGCCTTGTAAACTAATTTTACGATTGTGCGTTGTTTGCATGCTTCCATTTTTAGATTTAAAATGGATAATACTTCAGTTTCATCAATCTCCAATGATACTACTGTTGATGCATTTATACCTAAAAGGTAGGTTTTACTATGTTTTATGAAATATATTTTTAATATGTTTAAGGTTTATTATACGTATAATGTTTATATTATTGGGACGTGATGGCCTTAGTGAAACTAAATTTGTGAAAAATGACTTATGGTGGTAACGTTTAAGATTTATGATGAATTCAGCCATTACAGCCTAAGAAGTGCATACATATTATCAATATTCTAATAAATTTCATTTTTCTTATGCGAGTGCTTGTGTATAAGATATGTGTATGTACATATGTACTAAGTTATTCTACTAATTATGAGTGTCTGCTCTTTTCTCTCAGGTGTGTCCTATTTGTGATAAAGTGTTTGGTCTAAAGCATAATTTGACTCGTCATCTAAAGATCCATTCGGGAGAGAAATCCTTTCATTGTGTAGAATGTGAAATGCCATTCGTTCCACATAGCGATCTAAATAGGCATATGAATATTCATAATGAAAAAGCACCTTTCCAATGCAGTATGTGTTCCAAGCGATTCACTCGCATTGATAACTTAAGAATTCATGAAACGATTCATCTTTGAAATTTTACTTGTGCGATATGTTTACAAGTGTTCCCGAAAACAGGTGACTTGAATAGACACCTGAAATCTCATGAAAGGAGCTACAAATGTAGTAAATGTCCTAAGAAATTTAGTGAACCTGATCATTTGGAACGTCATGAAGTTTGCCATCTTAAAAGATGTACTGAATGTTCGGAAGTGTTTGCAAGCCAGAGGGGTTTTAGGAGACATATGAAAATTCATAAAGTTACTTTTAAGTGTAAATCCTGCTCAAAGGTATTTGGTGACTTGATAATTTAAAACAGCATGAAGTTTCCCATCTTAAAAATTGTATTGAATGTTCGAAGTTTTTACAAGCCAAAGGGATTTAAAAAGACTTATGAAAACACACGAAGTTGTTTTTAAATGTAATAGTTGCTCAAAGAGTTTCACCAGTGATGAAGCTTTGAGACAGCATGAAGTTTCTCATGTTAGAAATTGCACCCAATGTTCACGAGCTTTTAAAAGAAAAAGCGATCTTTTACATCATATTCGAGTGGAGCATGGCTTAACGCGAACTTTAGAAAAACGAAGAAATGCTGACCCTGTCAATGCATGTACGGGCGCTAAAATCACAAGTCTCAAGGATATGTTCGCTACTGAGTCGATTTTCTCCAAGGAGGTTAGAATAGAAGGAGGGAGGGTTCGCAGTTTCCTCCACTATCGGGGAATGAAACTCCACCGAACAAGCGGCGTCCATATTTGTAACTTCAAAACATTGCATTACGGCAATGAAACGTACGTGTTTTTTAAGCTGTTCCGTGCATGTGTTTTCCACTAAAAATATGTAAAATTCATAATGAAATACTTCGCTACTGTTAGTTTTTTGTTTTAAAGTTATAAAGATAATATCCGTAATTTACTAAGTACAGAAAATCATTAATAAATAGTTCGAAATCTAAATGCATGTGCATAACATTAAAGCCTTTAAAAATATTGTTTCTGCATATTTCAAAAATTTTTTTAGGTTTTATTAGCAACCTGTTGGGTGTACTTTCCAGTTTTTCCTTTAAGAAGTGATATTTCTGATTTATTCACAATATTGTAATTTATTAAAGAATCATTTAAAATATATTTAACCTGAAATTAATAGCAGATAATTATCTAAAAAAATAGTCACAGGTTGCATTTTTTTTAAATGAAAGTTTTAAATAGATTCTTTCTACAACCAACGTACTTATAACAAGAAAAAAATATTAATAAAATAAAACAGATTTATGTGAATTCAGTTATTTTAGTTGATGCGTAGTTATTTTAGTTTTTGTTATCTTGATCAAATGCACAAATTATATTCTTAACAGTTCAAAAAACTTTAAATGAATTATAATTAATACATAAAGAAAAGCATTACTTTATTTAACACCTTTACAATTCATAAAAATAGTAACAATTGGTGTCTTACTTTTCATGAAAATTATCAAACGAATTACCTAAAACGTCCAAATTATACAGTTCAAATCCTAGCATACATCATTGTATGTTAAGAAACAAAGATGCCAGCTATAAACAGAAACATTAAAATGTATTTAACATATTTTGATTCTTATTAAGTCCTTTTTTTCACATCTGGAAAGAAAACAACATGACATTGTGATATTTTTTACCATAGTTATCAAATTACATTAAAAAAGAAAATCAATACTTACGCGTGAAAAGTAATCCCATGAATCTTTTTCGAAAATCTGTTTGTGCATCCATATACAACACAAGCTGACATGCTTCAAAAAGAAAAGAAAAAAATATATTGCAATTACAGACTTCCTTGCACAAGTCACAGCGATAACAGGAATATGGCCGCCAAGCTTCACCGTTTGAGTTGAACCTTCCCTCCTTCTATTCTAACCTCCTTGATTTTCTCTAATACAGAGTATGATCAAGACCTAGATGTGTTTCTCGAGTACATAAAATCGCAACTTGTAGAAAAATTGAGTGATAATATAACAACATATCGGTATCTGAAATGGTATGCAGTTGCTACTGTTAAAATGAGTCGCGAGTGTGAAAATGGGGAAACTGAATACATTTACCCATATTTTCGTAGCAACTGTTTGCAATTACTTAAAGCATGTGATATAGAAACTGCAATTAATGAAGCTTTCGAAAAAACTAAAAAGAGCTATGACGAGTTTATTGAAAAATAGCTCAGGAGGGATTCTGGAAAAAGTTATTAAATGTGAACTAAATATGGTCAGATACGGAGCCTTTTCTTAGAACAGTTAATTATTCATGTGCAGTAAGAATATTAACTTGAAAATCAAAAAGTAAACTAAAATATATGCATGTATCGAATGATTATATTACATTAGTTAATGTAAATAACTGATGATACATGTATTAAGATAGTGAATGCTGACTTTTATGCAGTCTGAAGCATTACTAAAAATATCATTTATAAATCTTTGAATTAATTTTATGTGATCTACTTGGGAATTTAATAGTATTTGGTAAGTTTTCCAAAGTAAAAGACTAATCCTATAAGTATTAGTGTTAATTATTTCATTAGGTATGTCATACAAATAAGGACTTTTTTCTCAAGATTTTCCTATGAAAGAAGAAATATTCTTAATTATCTATCTATGTTAAAAATTTGGGAAAGACTTCTGGGTGAGGACATGAAATAGTGAATATGTCCTAAAATTACAGATGAAATTTGGCACTTCTTTGCAAAAATTCCGTGTTTATCAAGCTAGCTTAAAGATAATTCGGACTCCAAACTATACAATGGTAACATCAAAAGAGTTTAAAAACATGCGTTCAGATATGAAGGGTGTTAAAAATTATATGAAAATATCTGAATATGCAGGAAATAATAAAGTTTAAAAATGTCAATGAAATTATAAATGAAGTAAAATATTAGAATCAGTTATGGTAAGAATACCACAGAATGATAAATTGTAGAATTGTCAAATTAAAATAGTGCTATAAAATATAGAGTAAGTAAGGGTTATTCGACGAATTGGATATGAATAGTAGTTAAAGATTATAAAATAAATTGCTTAATTGAAAATATCTCGGTTCTATGTATGTTTAAGAAGTTTAAACATGTAAATTTAGTTGAAATGCTAAAATAAGTAAAATAATCATGTATTATAAACAGAAAATATGATAAATACGTAAAAATTAAGGGTTCAAGGGAAACAAGAATGCTAAAAATGTTAGAAAATTACATCTAAAATTTAAAACAATTCATGCGCGAAGGTTAAAATGTATGAAATAAGTTCAAAATTATATTTGAATTCAATAAAGACTCTGTATACGATCAGAAAATATAGGAATTAAGTTAAAATTAGAAGTATATTACAAATTGCGAAGGTTAAAATGTATGAAACAAGTTCGAAATTATAGTACTTTCAAAATTATGAAAGGTCAAAATGTACGGAACAAGTTAGAAATAAAATCAAAAATTAAATAAAGCTCATATATATGGTCAGAAAATAGAGGAATTAAGCTAAAACTAAGAATACATTTGAAATTATGATGGTTAAAACGTATGAAAGTACTTAAAAATTAAATTAAAGTCATGTACTTAGTGTGAAAATATAGCAAATTAGTTAAAATTCAGAGTATGTTGGAAGCTAAAAACGCTAAAAAACACATGATTTAGGAATTACAAGCGTAAAAGATAACAAATAAGTTAAGAGTATTGGCTAACAAGTATGAAAAAACTTCTGGGTAAAATGAATTTAGTAATAACAATGGGTAAGTAATTAAGATTATGTAAAGTAAATGTGGAATTCTGGACAGAAGATTTAAGAAATAAAGTAAAATTCTGAGAGTCTAGGAAATTATAATGTATGAAACAAGTTAAAAATTACATATAAGCTTAAATAAAGTTCATATATATTGTCAGAAAATATAGGAATTAAGCTAAACTTAAGAGCCTGTTTGAAATTACCGAGGTTAAAACGTATGAAAGTAGCTATAAATTAAGTGAAAGTCATGTACATAGTGTGAAAATATAGTAAACTAGTTAAAATTCAAAGTGTGTTGGAAACTAAAAACGCTAAAAAATAGAAAAGAAGTTAAAATTTACATCTAATATTGACTAATATAATACACAAAAACGTGTGATTTAGGAATTACACTCGTAAAATATAACAAATAAGCTAAGAGTATTGGTTAACAAGTATAAAAAAAACTTCTGGGTAAAATGAATTTAGTAATAAAAATGGGTAATGTAATTAAGATTATGTAAAGTAAATGTGGTATTATGAACAGAAGATTTAATAAATAAAGTAAAATTCTGAGTGACTAGGAAGTTATAAGGTTTAAAATGTATGAAAGAAGTTAAAAATTACACCTAAGCTCAAATCAAGTTCACATATATGGTCAGAAAATATAGGAATTAATCTAAACTTAAGAGCCTGTTTGAAATTACCAAGGTCAAAACGTATGAAAGTAGCTATAAATTAAGTGAAAGTCATGTACATAGTGTAAAAATGTAGTAAACTAGTTAAAATTCATAGTATGTTGGAAACTATAAACGTCAAAAAATAGAAAAGAAGTTAAAATTTATATCTAAAATTAAGTAAAAGTCAGATATATGATCCGTAAATGTAATAAACAAGTTCAAAATTAAAACACTTTAAAAATGACGAAGGCTTGAAATGTACGAAACTAGTTGAAAATAACATCTAAAATTAAGGCCTTCTGAATCAATCATTAAATTCGAAAATAAGGGCCGTTAAGGAAATAAGCATTGTATACGTCTTAAAATAGCTGGAACAAGAAGAAAAAATACAAAAGCTAAACATCGATTAACAGAGAACCTCCGAAAGATCAATAAAAGATAATCTCTTATCAAAGTGTGACCTCATCTTATCAGTTAAATGAAGGATCCCAAAACACTCCTTCTTATCTGCTGCGCCACCGCGTGTTGGCTCATCCGCAATCCGCCTGTGGAGTTTGAGATCCTGGCGCTAAACTGTCCGTTTCATAATACTTCTTACATTAAAATCTTTCTATGTCTACTTAATAGCTTACTTTATTTATAATATTGCTTATCGATGTAAAAAATGAACTGTTTAAAAGTCAAGATACTTTTATAGTAATTTATGGATATTTCTAACGAAAAACATATAAATATTTTTTATAATATAATAATATGCAGTCAAAACTACTTTTAACGGATTTGTTTATATCGTTTTTTCGCATGTAGTGAACTGAAAATATTCTCTGTAGAGACATTAGGATTTTTTTTTGGAAGCAGGCAAGATGAAAAATTAACAACGCTTTTGCCGGGAATCGAACCGCGGACCTCTCAATTACGCGCTGAGCGTGCAGACCACTACACCACGAACGCTCGCTAAGAAGGCGGGAGAAATACCTTATAACTCTAAAAATAGGAAGAGAAAAGCAGGACCCTAAAACATTTGTATCGAATTATATTTCTGGACAATATTAGATATGGCGGACAAATGTTCTGTAAATGATTCTTGAAAATTTGGAAAATACTATAATGTTCAGGGATAATTATTAATTACCTTTTACCCTATTAATTGTATGTGGATCGAGCATCTTCATTTGCCCTGAGCGAGATGCCCTAGGCGAAGGAAAAAAAAAAAAAAAAAAAACATTATACAAAGCAGCATTTTGAAACACGTGTTAAGAAATGTAACATTAGCGTAAAACCGAAGAACGTGAATGGGCTACCATTCACATTCTTTGATTGAAACTTCACATATGCCTTGAGCTTGACGTCTGATTACGTGATTGAAGATGAACAATATGTTGAACTCTGACTTTCATTCAACGAGTTTACAGAATTTGCTTGCCGTTAAGAAACGCCGCAAAACGAAGATAAAAACTTTTCATTTGCTATAAACATAAGAATAATTCCAAAAATGTGAAATAGAGGCAACAAATTCATATCATCGAATGCATGTAAAATACTTTGCAATACTATAAGCCCATTTTAAGAGAAAAGGTGTAAAAGGTTTTTCTCCCGCCTTCTTAGCGTGCCTTCGTGGTGTAGTGGTCTGCATGCTGGCCGCGTATTCCAGAGGTCCGTGGTTTGATTCCCGGCGAAGGCGTTGCTCATTTTTCACTTCTTCTGCTTTAAAAAACAAGCCTAATACCTCTACAGGTGTGATGGATAAAAGACGTGAATATCAGAATGTTGGTGTGTAATGTTAATTGAATCACCACCTATGTGTAAGAACACGGTAGAAAGGACACCACCTTAAAGATTTTCGTGAATCTTCGTATTTGAAATGTTCTTATACTGCCCTCATTATTACAGAAAAAAGGATAGCACTTTGCTTTACCCTTCGATGCGAAATAATTTAGTTCAAGCTTGAACTGTTTACAGCGCTTTTATCTATAGCATCAGTAAAACCGTCTTTTAAAGCGAAGAACTTTCTGCGATATATGGGTCAAATACAGTAAAGTTTCAACAGTAAGAATTTTTTTTTATTAGTTAAAACACAAGAAGCTGAACATTAAGTTCTGAAATAAGCAAAAAAGATTTTAAAACTGTAGGTTGTTTATTTATGAATAATAGTTAGATATGATAAGGTTCCATTTCATTGATGTGTACTTGTTTTTTAGTAATAAATATAATCTGATTTTATAGTATATCCATTCTTCTCTGGGAATGTTTCATTTGATTCTATTTGATTAAAAATAAGAACTTAAGCATGTTATTATCATTATTTTAAATATTGAATTATTCAATATATCGAGCATTTGGTGGTGTTGAACTTTGAAATTCGACACAAACAGGCTTCATTTTATGTATACACACATAATATACAAATTTTATTTCAGTCTCAAGAGAAAAAATAAAATCTGCTAGTGTTATTAATGGTTAGCAGAACAATGATTTTCGAAATCACTGGGCACTAGTTTAAATAACTTGTGCTTAAGTTTGATTAAGCTTTTTTTCTTCTTTTCAGAGCTTGTGTTCGAGCCCCGGTAAAAACGCTGGCTGCACGTTTCGTATAAGTGGTTTTTTTCCATGTGTAATTGAATACAAGTCAATTTCCCTTAAAACGTCCTCCAGAAAGGTATTCTCTCCCTTAGGCAAATAGACCACTTGTGCTTTGCTATATTCAAATTAACCTAACATTATCATTTCAGAAGTTCAGAAGCAGGCAAATGAAGTGCGTATTGATGATGAATCTACACGCGAAATGTAGCTACAAGTACTAGCACAAAAAGCACCAGCCTCTATACATCGATGATAAGGGGGCAGGTGTAGTCCATCCTGCCTAGTTATAATGCTCAGTGCTCCTTAAGAGCACGGAATTCGGTACAAAGTTTGTAAGGTTTAGCCTAAGTTTTTAACAGTTAATTTTTAGTTAAAGTCACTTTCCTATCTCTCTTAATTTCAGCTTACAATTTCCTGCCAGAACGAGTTTTCAAAATCGCAGTTAAATGCAAATGAAGGAAGAGCAAGTATAAGTTGAAGTTCTCCTGACTTCGTTAGAGAGCCAGAGATTCTAACCAGCGCGCGTTCGCCTTTTGGCTATACTCTCTGCAAGCTATTTCTACGCTCGGCCGTTTTTCAGGCCCTTGATAGCTTTGCCGTTTAGATAGCATTAAGGGGCCAAATCCTGTATAATTTTGATAGCTTCGGCTATATCCTTTTAGTTAAGTTTTATTTCTTAGTATTCTTGAGTGCAAACCCAAGTAGAGGCTTTTCTGTACGTCCTGAGAGAGGACCGTCCGTTAACTTTATTTTGAGCAAGAAAGGTAATTAACCCTTCTTGAGTATCTGTTCTCTGAACTAAAGCGAATATTCGCTTACCAGTTCTTAAGGTTCCACACACATTACTGTAAATTCAAGTTTGGAACATTTGGAGTTTAATGATATATACATTTAAACATACAAGTTTAATGAAATATACATGGAATTATGGAATTATTAGTTTGAACAACTGGTACATTAGTGACCTTGGTATGAGATTGTGCATGTGTAGATCGGTGTGCTGTTATGATTTTTGATGCATAGCGTGGTACATTGGAATATTACTAATTAGAACGCTTGTTTCTGTGATAGGATAGCCATTCCGAAGCTTGTTCGTAATAGGTAACTTTTATATGCTATAACTTCTGGAGATAGTCTGCGCTGTGGACCTCGGATGAAGGAATATGCGAATATATACAATGTTCAGGTACCCATCGTTTTCCACCTGTGCAACGATCACTTTTAATTGCATCTCTTGCACATAGATATGTGGAGAACGGACCATACTGTGCAATGCACTAGTTAGTACAGAATTTAGTGTAGGTCTTGAAACCATCAACCAACACATCAATCAACCAGCTTCATGAACACATCCCTCGATTTGCATTGCATCGATTTGCATCCACAGCATCTAGCAATAAATTTCGTTCACTGAGTGACCTTTTTCGCGTGCTTTCTCTCGGGTCCCTCTCTCTCTGGCTTTGCGTTCGCTTGTGAGCATATTTAATGATTTACTGAGCAGTCTATCATAATACCGTAAATGACAACTGAAATTAAACACTTACGTGGAACGCAATGCTAATTTCAGATTTTTAATTTGGATAGTTTTAATTTCTTTGACAAGGTTTGAATGTATTCGGGTTAAAAAAAACACTGAGTTCCTTATATTGATTCCGTAATTTTATAGTTAATTCCAAAAGCGTGTGAAAATGAAGCCTTTATGTTGTAATTTAACTCGGCTTATCTTCTGTTTGTAGATCTGGATAATACTTTGGGTTACTTTTTATTTCTTTTGGTCCTTGCTTCTACACTCAACAGTGCTTGAACAGGTAAGGCAGCTGAATACTGCTAAATCGCTTTGCGTTTGGGTCGGTTATCGCTCCAGATCTGCGATATTTTGTGGTGCCCGAATCTGGCGGCCTACCATGTCCCAGACATGCTCGATTGGTGAAAGGCCTGGTGACCTTGCTGGCCAAGAAAGAGTATCAACCGCACGGAGACACTCCAGAGATATGTGAGCGGTATGTGGCCTGGCATTATCTTGTTGGAAAATGGCCCCAGGATGGCGTGCCATGAAGGATAATGCAACCGGCCGCAGGATGCTATCAACTTATCGTTGAGCTGTTAAAGATGTACGGAGGATGGCTAAAAATGACCTGCTGTCATACGAAATGGCGCCCCACACCACCATACCAGGTGTTATGGCTGTGTGCGTTTGTAAAACAAAGACTGATTGGGACCGCTGGCCCCGTCCTCTCCAGACACGAACGTGGTGGTCATCTGCTTCAAGAGTGAAGCGGGATTCATCGCTGAACACTATACGATGCCAGTCTGATGGCAGCCATGATGATCGGCTGCGACACCACTCCAGACGACTCCGCCGATGTTGTGGGGTCAAAGGCAAACGTCTTAAAGGCCTTTGTGAGCGTAACCCCGCCTCAGAGAAGCGCCGTGAGATGGTGGACGGTACCACGGGAGGTATAGATGTGGCTGTAGTGAGTTGAATATTCGACAATGATACCGTTGGGGCGGTTCAGGCTTGGCGAACAATCATTCTCTCTTGCCTCGCATTTGTGCTCCTTGGCCTTCCAGAGCCTTCATTTCGTTGACAGTTTCCTTGTAGCAACCATTGCTGCCAACATCTTTGCACAGCAGTGTCTGTACGCTCCAGATGGAGCTCTTTTACTCGGTATGACCACCCAGCTTCACGCAATTCTACAACGCGACCACGTTCGAAGTCGTTTAGTTGTCTGTAAGGTCTTCGATATCGTCGTAACGGCATCTTTAGTTTCTTCTTTACGGAATTACAATGGCAGCAACAGAAAAAGATAAATTTTCCGCCTCTGTTACTGGTTTTATACTTTACGAATTGCGCACTCGAAATGCGCGCTATGATCGCAATTCCTGTTCATTTGCCTTAAAACTTTGATCATTTGCATGTTCGATCAAGATGTTTTTGCATACCAAATTTCGTCACGATAGCAAAAGTCCTTTTTGGTGTTTCGATTTTTTTTTTGCAACAGAGTGTATATTTGTAATTGGTCTCCAAGGATTCCCTTTATTTAATAGGAATACAAGCCAATGATCGTCAAAATTCGTCCATGGATACATCTTTCCCTTTAAACAGATCAGTCAACTAACTGTAGATTTATTTTCTGAAATTAAAAATCACGAAAATGTCAAACCGCCAGCAGCAGTAAAAGAGATTAGTTTAACAGTTCGATAAGGTAGTAAATAAATTAAAAGTCTAATATGGCTTGGATTTTGCGATACATATAAATTGGTAAATGAGAAACCACACAGAAGAAAACTAGAACATTGAGTCAAAGCAACATTTTGATTTGTACTCGTTAAAACTGCACACTCGGGACAGTAACTTTCCTGATATTTATCTTTTAAAGTCATAAAATAATAATTTTACGCCTTATTACTGATAAAAGCTATTTATTACTTTCAATTGCAACTTGGAGTGTCACACTGGACCCACCTTTCGTCACGCCTAAGCACTCGATTAAATATGGATGTGTTGCGGTGCCTAGAGAGCAACTACAGAGTGCACTCATTATTCCTTGTTGGCTGACAACAATTTATAGAATACCAAACTTGCTCAGCTTGTACACCTTCCCTACGCGGTGCAGATGAAGTCTGATTGCTTCCTCGGAAACTTAAAAGCGTTCGGCAAGTTCATCACACGTTTGACTGCTATCATCTGCGACTGCTTTCGGGGCTTCGTCATCCAACACCTGTGGTCGCTCATAACGGGATTCATTACAACGGCTCAGATATCCCGAAACCAACATCTGGCAGTGTTTTCATTCACGTCATGATTTCCAAATGTCTGACATCAACAACTTCATGCGGCTGCTGACAGGCTCATCCTAAAGTCATACAAAAAAGAATCGCGAATGAGCTGCTACGATATCTTATCTCCATTTCCTTTTGACTTTGAATAGTGCGCAGGGTATATGTGTTAACGCAGGTCAATGATTATACCAATCACCCATCGTTTTACTGGCTCACGAGTCTCTTAATTTCCTCTCTGTGAGCGCTTCATCAACTGGTGCGTCAAAAACGGCAGACACGTTTTTGTTTTTTTGTACTTTTAGTTTCTATGCACGCTAATCTGAATCAAATGCTTTCTTATAATTCATTCAAATCATAATAAGATGATTTGATATCATTTCTATAATAGTAGATATGCAATATCTTATGAGAGCTTTATGCGCCGTTGAAAGAAAAACCACCGACAAGTTTAGTAAATTTTTCAGTATCGCTTGCAAAACACATGCTTTAATCGTGCAGCGGCAGCGCCAAACAGGCGATACAGACTCAAAAACTCTAGAGAAAACCGCCAATTGGTAAAACAGCAAACAAAGACAGTAAACCTGTTTGGCAACCCTACGGGCTGACGGGGAGAGACGTGTGTGTGATTATGGCAAAGCCTCGAGGGCTATCTGCCTAAAGGGAGGGATGCCTTTCGTGGAGGGCTTTCTAAGGGAAACTGGCTCGTATACACGTTACACATGGGGAAAACCACGAAAACTCCCATGCAGCCAGCCCGTTCGCGGGACGGGGAGAGACGAGTTTTCCTAGGCAGTTCTGAGTAACGACTTCAGTCTGTGTAACTACTCCAGTCTTGGGGCTTCAACGTGATATATAAACTTCTGCATCCGTGTCTGTGTTGGGACTGTACTCTTCCTTAAGCTATTATTATGTATCTATATTACTTCTCTTTATTAAATCTCATTCTTAATGGTATATGCTATCTCAATTACGATTGCTATTTTTCTAGGTAATGTTATCTATACTTTTATAGGTACGTCATTTTAATCAATTGCTATAAATTGCAAAATGCAGATCGGACATTAAATACACTGCTGGCCATTAAAATTGCAACATCCCGAAGAAAAGCAAAGACAAAAAATTATATTTATTGCACATGAACAGTAGGCTATGAAGACAAAACGATTAAATTTGTAAGCATTTTGGAGGTTTACAGGGGTGAGAAATTAGTAGAAACAGCTGCCCCCTGCCAACTGAAACGGCCCTTACCCCATTAGGCATGGAGCCAAATTGGGCTTCGGTGACAGAAATGGGCAACTCATTTCATGCTGTTTCAAGTCTGTACCCCACTTCATCAACCGTATTAGCTGTAGACTGGTGGCGGGCCAGTCTCTCAGCCACCCATGACCAGATGTTTTCAATGGGTGACAGATCTGGAGACCGCGCAGGCCAGGGCAGCAGTCGAATACCCTGCGTATCGAGGAAGGTCAAAACACGACGTACGACATGTGTTCTTGCATTATCTTGCTGGAACATGGCGTTTGGGGGACTGGAAGATAGGGCACAACCACTGGACATAAGATGTCAGAAATGTATCCATCTGCGTTCAAATTACTGTCGATCCGAACTAGAGATGTGCGTATCGTGCATCCAATGGCTGCCCAAACCATTACACCAGGTGTAGGTTCCCTATGATGATATCGAATGCAAGCAGGTAGCATGCGGTCTCCTCCAGCACTCCAAACACGTATACGTCTATCCCAATACTGCACGTAGAACCGGGACTGGTTTGAAAAGATCACACTGAGCCAATCCTGTACCCAGCTTGGTCGTTTGGGTCTCTCTCTATGCTGCATTATCAAGGGAAGCCGAAGTAATGGTCACCCTGCTGATAATACACACTGCTGCAAACATTGACGTACCTTACGAGCTGATACTGGGCGTGCTGCAAACATGCTCATTTCCTGGTTAATGCTTCGTGATGTGGTCGTACGGTTTTGCAGGGATGACCTCCGTTAGTCATGGGAGGGCTTTCAGATCCTGCATGCCTTTCAGTATGACCCTCAGCAATCAATTGATTCCATATTCGCATGACAGTGGTTGGATGTCGACCAGTGCGATCGGCGATATTACGGTACGATAATCTACACTTTCTAAGGCAACGATCCTGCCACTATTTAATTTCGAAACTTGTTGCTAAAGATTTCCTATTCTTATTAGGGCATAACCCGATATTCTGAGCAAACTCCAACCTTACAAAGCACTTTCCGAATGAGAAATCTACTACACAATTTTTCTTTTATGCAATGCTTCCGATGTTGTTTCTCTCTCTTGAGCCGTCTAAATGCGCTGAGATACTAATCATTTGAATATCTCAACTTCTTCCTTTCATGTGATTTTGACGTTCGTCAGATCATTCCTTCCTGGTGTTGCAATTTTAATGGCCAGTTTTAATTACATTAGCGGCCATTAAAATTATAGTGCGAAGAAAAAAGCGCACAGTAATGGCAAAATGGTTAGCAGTAAAGACTTGAGCACATCGCAGACAAAAGTAACGACATCTCAAAGCAGGGTAGAGAAGAAAACTGAAATCCCGATTTTTCATTAAGAAATTGTGTTGAATCGTTGGTTTTCGGGTTGAAGGTCCTGTCATTCCGTATACAAGAAGAGAGAATTCATACCATTAATCGCAGAATTGATTTTCGTGGGACAATCGTAGTCTACGGAGACTGCGGATTATGATTTCGCTCAGCTGCTGCTCGCATTGGTCGAGATCTAATGACTGTTATAAGAATTTGCATTCAGTAAGTCCAGAAAGACGATGCAGAAAGATGTATGGGATCTCAATGGCTCCAACATACCAGTGCCCAAGACTTCAGACATCTCATGAGCATCTTTGTTAGGAACAGCCACACCATTTACCCTGAATCAAGAAGCTAGATGTTCTGCGCAGTATGAAGTATCCATACGTATGGTGTGACCCCACTTGCAGCACCACGCATGTCAGAGCAAAGCGATTATTGCAACGGCTTTGCTTGATGCTACAAGGAATCAGTATTTGCAGTATGCTCATCGATGTGCGTGAACACACAACTTGCGTTCTTTATCGTCATACCAGCTCAGCGTCGGGAGTGATGATACGGGTGACACTGACACTTCATTCATACTACCATACTATTCACTTCTTAATAAAAGCGTAGAGCCTAAGTTATAGAGACATTAGGTGGTTTCGAAGCAGGAGAGATGAAAAATAAGTAATGCCCTTGCCGGGACTCGAACTACGGACCTCTCGAATACGCGTCGAGCGTGTTGACCACTACACCCCGAAGGCATGCTAAGGAGGCGGGAAAAATACCTTATATACTCCACCTTTTAAACCTTATATACTCCTTAAAGGGCGACTGGGGATTAAGGAACCCAGTCACCCAGTCCTGGTGGTGGAGTATCATCATCCACTACCTATTTTAGTTCGGGCGCCACTGTAGAGACATTAGGTTATTTCGAAGCAGGAGAGATGAAAAATGAGCAATGCCCTAGCCGGGACTCGGCTAGGGCGTTGCTCATTTGAAACGGAACTTTCGAATACCACGGAACTTTCGAACTTCCGAAAGAACCACGGAACTTTCGAATACGCGTCGAGCGTGCTGACCACTACACCATGAAGGCATGCTAAGAAGGCGGGAGAAATACCTTAAAAAGTAACGAAGTCTAATAATTTAATTGCATTGACCAAAGTATAAGCCATTGTCTTTATAAATTTGTCAAGGCAGCCCCATACTTTTATTATTCGTCATATAAAATTATAGATGAACTCGAACTCTGTAAAGGGAATTATTTAATCCGTTGTTCCAATTAAACTATATGTTAAATCAGCTGTTCTCAACCTTTTAACTAACGCGTACCATCTAAGCTAAAACTGAAAACCTTTAGTACCACCATTACAAAGTATTACTACCACCACCACTCTTAAACAAAGCTCAAATCGCATAAATTTAGGAGTGTTAGAGAAAAAACTCAATGAATATGCTGGTGTTTTAATTTTTTAATTTAATAGTTAAGAATACTTTGCTTGTTTCCGTACCACCTATTTTTCTCTTGCGTACCACCGGTTGAGAACCCCTGTGCTAAATTATTTTTATCCTTCTAATTTATTAGTCATTTTATGTTTTAATAAAAAGCTTATTTTTTTAAAACTTTTTTTAATGTTTTTCTCAAGAAGCGAATATTTATTGACTCTTGCCCGACGAAATTTTTCTTTACAGATTCATTTAGATGTTCAGGGGGGGGATAGAAAAAACTTTAAATTAAAAAAAAATTAAAAAATAAAAAACTGAGAAGTTTCGAGGTCAAATGAAAAACTACAAATAAAATACAACTTCCATGTCTTGGAAAAATGTGTGATTGTTATCTTTGAATTTTGAGTGTAAAGAGGCTTTTTTTGTAAAAACCACAAAGTGACTTATGTCCTTGTTTATTAAATCTGCAAACTGCTAAAATCCATTAACAAGGTACCGCGGAACCTGCATCGCTTCTCAATGAATTGAATAATTCTTTCTTGAAATGATTCAAGAATGAAGATACGCAACGGTTGATGATTTATCATTCTTTTGTCATCTCTTGTGACGATGTTCTAACCAGTTTGACGCTTTCGAACGTCAGTGCTTTCAAACTAAATAAAAAATATTTTAAGCTGCAGGCGAATTACCTTGAACCGCAGAACTCTGATGGCGAATGACACTGTAAAACAGATAGCCAAAATTAGTATTCCATCTTATCTTTAGAGAAAATTGCAGGAAAAATTCTCATTCTGAAAATGTCTTTTTTTTGCACTTTATCCTGACGCTTTCTAAATACAAAGAAACAACAGAATTTTAATTCTGCTTCTTAACTCAATTGCCAACAAATCATAAGTTTAATGAAATTAAGAAATCGATTAAAAATTGGCCTTTTGATTTCTTACAAAGCTGATTTTACATATGTTTCACTTGGATTCTTATTCCTGTTTAACTCTCGAAATTCGCCGAAGAGCTTCTATTCAGAATTCTTTCTAAATACAAAGAAACAACAGAATTTTAATTCTGCTTATTAACTCAATTACCAACAAATCGTAAGTTTAACGAAATTAGAAAATCGATTTAATATTGGTCTTTTGATTTCTTACAAAGCTGATTTTACACATGTTTCATTTGGATTCTTATTCCTGTTTAACTCTCGAAATTCGCCGAAGAGCTTCTATTCAGAATTTTTTCTCGTTAGATTTATAGGTATAGAGTAGCCGAGTAATTATAGTGACAAAACTGCAATCGGTTACCGGAATTCAGGGTTTCTTGTTGTTGAGTGAGCTTGTTGCACAGAATTTTATGAATTTCCCCATGTAAAAATTAACAGGGTCCTTATAAATTCCCCCTAGAAGGTATCTCTTCTCTTAAGCAAATATCATCATAATTAACTAATTGATACAGTATACCGAATTTGACAAAACCAATTAATGTTAGTGAAAACTTCGCACTATTTAGACAAATAATTACAGAAAGGAAGAAGGTGGACTACCCTACAAATATTAACGGCGAAAATTTCTTAGCACCTTCTTACATATTCTACAAAAATATATTTTTCTACTATTTCATTTCAAAGTATGCCGCGTTTCCATTTTTAGAATTTTAAAAGCACTAATATTTTACTCAAATTTATTAAATGTAACAGATCGTACTAGATTGAATGCATACAGAAGCCATGATATCTTGTTAAAACTTATTTTACCAAAAGAAACATTTCACACATTTCACAAAAATACTCGTATAACTCTTCACAATACCACAGAGTACAATCAGTAGTTACACTTCAAACCACTAAGAATGTTAAACACAACGCAATGCAAAGCGCATCTAAAAGGCGAAGCTCTCACGGGTATCTCAATACTCCGAATTCAGCTGTGAAATAACAGCTAACTGACAGCAAATGCTCTCTGCGGTCTTATTTAGTCTTCATCCGGCCACCGAGAAATCTCTAGTACTTCTCGAAATCACTGGAAGGCACATGAGGGTCGGATACGGTTACAGTTACATATTCAGATTAATTACATTCATTCAATCAGAATGCCAGTTACAGTTATATATATATATATATGGAATGGAAAAAATGTCGCTAAGTTTGGGGACTTCTGGCGATTTCTCGAAACATTTTGCGGCAAAAATTAGTCCCCCAAATCGTCTCCAGCTTGGCGATATCTTGTCAATTTAGCTAGATAGCTATTTACTCAATGTTAAATAGCTGCCCCTGTGTTCTTACTTTTTCCGCGAAGCTTCGCTTCTTCAGGTTTTTATGTTACATTATACAGAGAAAGTATTACAATTTCACTGAAATTATTTACATGTGTGCGAATTTCGTAACAATGTACAGTGGACTATCGTCCATTCGAAATCAAATGTTCTCAGAAAAGAGTTTCGACTTATCCGATGTTAAGAGAAAATATAACTTTAAAGGTTATATTTTCTCTTAACATCGGATTTTCTTTACACTGATGAAGAATAATCTCGTAGTATGTATAACCCTAGAAAATATATTATACTATGCTATCTAAAATCAAACTTATTAAAAAGCAATAAAAACTTAACTTAATCATAAAATGAAGCACAGGATATACAGTAGAAAATAAACTTTAATTAACAATATTTAATTACACTTTTGAGAAAAACTGTAAAATAGGTATTTGGTTTTGTTTATTATGCCTACATTTTTGCAGCAAGCTTCTCGATTTGAAGTAAACATTTCAATTCATTTTCACAGTAAGGCTCAATCTGAATAAATGCTTTCAGAATTTGCATTCTCTTTTGGATCCTGAAGAAGCTCCTTTCCCTTTGTACATATTACTTTTGATCGCAAAAAAACAACGCCTTGATTGTCTTTCTCACCTCTATAAAGAACTTTATAAGGTATTTTCTCCCTCCTTACTGCGTGCATCTGGAATTTAACTGGATAGGATGTCCGGCTAGCAATCGGGAGGTCCGGTATTCGAATCCCTGGGACGACATTGCCTACTTTTCATGTCTTCTGCATCTATAAAACTTAATGACTCTATATAGCTTGCAGCGACTTTTCTCTTCTTGGAGTGACCGTATGCAAGTCGAATGCGTTTTCCTACGGCATTTACGACTATACGTAAGAACGGTTTATATTAACTGTTTATTTGCTTTCATGACAAAGCTCGATTTTTTTTTTATTTAGTCATGACAAGTTTGCAATATTTTTTTATTGTCCTATCGCCTGCGATGATAAGGCTAAAGCGTCAGAATTCTTTACATTTCTGTAGCCATACGAGAAGTTAGGTTATTTGGATATGGCAAAATACACGAAAGCTATCTGCTTACAGAGAATAAAACTTTCGTGGAGGACTTTCTAAGGGAAACTGGATTGCATTTACATTACATGTAAGCAAAACCGTGAAAAACACACATGCAACCAACCTGTTTGTCTGTGTTTGAACCCTGGTCCAAATACCAATTTTTAGTGGTCTTAACCAATCCATTACTACTGTAGTTCTAGTATTACTACTGTAGTTCGAGAGAGAAAAAAGTATTTTGTAAATGTGGTGTCTTAAGTTCATTCTATTATTACCAGAATTTAATACTACTAATACCTTGCTGCGTTTTAAATTTTCCTGAAGTCGTACTAAATGTAGTTTAATAATTTAACTTTGCCATTTAATATTACATTGTAGAGACATTCGGATTTTTTGGAAGCAGGCAAGATGAAAAATGAGCAACGCCATCTTCTGGAATCGAACAATGGACCTCTGGAATACGCGCTCAGCGTGCAGACCAGCACACCACGAAGGCACACCAAGAAGGCGGGAAAAATATCTTATCTCTATTTATGCGATGTGATTTCACGGGACCACGATTTAAATATTCGAAAAAGATATCACTCGAGATACGAGAACTGTGCTATGCATAATACTGTGAACCTCTTGAAAAACCAGCAGAATGGGCTAGAATATCCATAAGATATATCTGGAGATTCTCGGTCATTTAAATAGCAATTCTCCTCTTTCGGAATCGCAAGTGTATTCACTTCATAAATAAAATACTAATAAGTGAAACAATGAGTAATTGATGATTAAAATTAAATGACATGTAAAATGATAAATAAAAGTAATTATGAATTAATAATAATTAAAAGCATTTCTAAAGATGAAATAAAAAGAACTGAAAGTGACTAAATTCATTATAACAGAGCTTGGTACACCATTAACAAAAAAAAAAAAAAAATTTGAATACTATTCTTCGCAGTCAGGTAAAATTGCATTCGTATTTTGGCTGCTAAGTAACTTAAAGCCTTCTCGACTGGATGGGTATAGTCTATAAATAATCTTCTTCTTGAAGGCAAAGCATTCCTAAATGGGTGATTTGTTCCTCAGATGTTCAGTATTTCCCGAGTATTGGCTCTTCGGAAACTGAGGCATATATTCCCTAACTAGTGTGCTGAAAGAAATCTGGCATTTGCAACAGAATGTTTCGCTTATATTTCAATTTAGTATTGGAGTTCATTTCATTTGGGGCATTTTGGGGGGGGGCAGTGGGCAGTTCTAGCCGTTTACAAGCATTAGCCACTAAGCCTGGAAAATGTGGTTTGTTTATTATGGAGGCATCTTAAATGTGGACCACGGTTATCTCCTATGACGATATAAGGTATTTTCTACCTCCTTTCTGCATGCCTTCGTGGTGTAACGGTAGCACATTCGGTACATATTCGAGAGATCTAGGCACGAGCTCTAGCAAAGGCATTGCTCATTTTTCATACGTCATATTTAAAAATAACCTAATGAGTTTATAATGGCGCCCGAACTAAAGAAAAGGTGGTGGAGGATGATTCTTCACAACTAAGATTTGGCGATTGGGTCCATAATCCCCAGTCACCCCTTAAAAGGGGGAGCATATAAGG
The DNA here is from genome assembly GCF_044657685.1 of Stegodyphus dumicola. Lineage (NCBI taxonomy): Eukaryota > Metazoa > Arthropoda > Arachnida > Araneae > Eresidae > Stegodyphus > Stegodyphus dumicola. Next base: position 23,365,022 of record NC_140781.1, read on the forward strand.
TAGTTTCTCCCTCCCATCTGCATGCCTTCGTGGCGTTTTAGCACCTTCTGCGCATATTTGAGTGTGCTACCGTTACACCACGAAGGCATGCAGAAAAGAGGTAGAAAATGCCTTATAAAGAGAAGGACGAAATACATCCGTGCTTCCTCCGGGATTCGAACCCGGGTCATTCGATGCGACAGTCTTGAGTCATTAAACACTATCCCGTCTGGGCGCCATAGAACAAAAAGCAAAACTAGAAAAATTTGACTTATAATTATAAAATAGTTGTCTGGTATACAAATAATTAAAATAAAATAGTTCAACAAAATTACCCTTAGAAACAAGACTATTGCACATAGAAGTATTTTAACCGTATATACTGCCGTACTATACTTTTTCTGTCATTTCCTCGTTGATTCTTCCTGCCAATTGGAGATGGCATCTATCTCTTCCATAAGTCTAGAAACCTTTTCAGTGTGCTTCAAATAAAAATAAAAATGGTTGAAATAAAAAATTATAAATTCCATTGTCCTTTTCTTCTAGCATGCTTTTAATGTTAAAAATGCATTTGTATTTTTTTTTATCTCTTTGTTGTACGTTAGAGAATCTAGATCAGAAATGAATACAAGTTTAATGCTTGAATGCTTTCTTCAAGGTTCTTGGTTTCACACAACATCTTTCCTTTTGCCGATTTTAGGTTAACATCTGTTTTAGAAGGTCTTTAAATGTGAGACTAAAAGTAAAATACAAACTCTATAAATAAGTAAATAGAGGTGCTAGAAAAATATTTATTGCTGAAAACTCAGCAGAATATTCCTTATCAAAATTTCTATGACAAGCCTCACAACCGGACTTATTCCAGAAACCAATTGAAGAAACTTCCAAATTTGTTATTACTACAGACTGTGAGATCTTGTTCTTTTATCTATCATGCAAGTAAAAGATCTTACTAAGCCATACGACTTCTCGCACAGGCATGAAGAAATAGCGCACAGAGAAAGGGTTTAAATTGCCCTTTTATTTGATTAAACTCTTTAACAAAAATGCACCTACTTCGTGCTCACAATAACATCGCCTACTTGCGGTGGTACCTTAAGAATAAATTAACAGTAACTTAAGTGGCAAAGAGTAGTGCTGGACAGAAACTTAAGTGGCAAAGAGTAGTGCTGAACAGAAACTTAAGTGGCAAAGAGTAGTGCTGGACGGAAACTTAAGTTAGAAGAGTAAAACCAACAGGCTGATCCAGCAACCTACACCGGCGATATAGGCTTCAAATGGCCAGAAGGCGCATCAGCAACGCAGAGTAACAGCAGGAGGGACAAAATAGCAACGTGCGCTATACTAACGAAATCAAGCTCTAACTTTCTCTTTCGTCCGTTTAAATACCCTTCTTCACTTTAACTTAATTTGCGTACTGGAGAAGAAATGCGATGTGTATTTAAGGAGCTCAGAAACGATAACAATGATAACAATAATTGGTTATTTAAACTAAGAGAAACGCTACAAGGCTATAAAAAACTTCTGAGAAAGTTACAGATAAGGAAATGCCAGAGCATGTTTGTTTTACATTTTCGTTTATATATATATATATATGCAAAATTTATGAAGTCGATATCAAATGAGAGATATACGTGTAGATTTCTGTGTTCACAATCATTCAGATCTCGTAAAATCACTGCAGTGATGGTAACAACAAATATTAATGGATGTTCCAGGTTTTAAACTACAAACGGAGCTCAAAATTTACATTTAACATTTATCTTCATTTTTGAAAAGTGCTTTTTCTCAAGTACATGTAGGTTTGAAAAACCGAAAACTTTCTGAGTATATATACTCAAGAAAAGGACGTTGAATGAGACTGAGATCTATGAGAAGAATTGATTTTTAAGATGAGCAAAAGAAAAGAATGGAGCTATTCTGCTGCTTTAATAAAAAAAAATCTTGCTTATTTTATTTTATTACTTTTCTTTTAATCATTAAACCAATAGGGAGCCTGTCGCATTATTATCATATTTTAGTTTGTCACAGCTGAAAAAAAAGGATATGGATACTCGATATTGTTAGTGGCACAAATATACTCTTATAGGTCTTGAAACATGTAAGAGTATAGCACCTTATCATTAAAATATAAAAGCTACTGCTAGGTATAATTTAAATACAAATTAATGTACTGCTTTCTTCTCATATCATATCGCAGGCGTAGTAGAGAATTAAGCTGGCTTCCTAAGACCACCAGCATTTTATATACAGGGTGGTTATAAAAATACTTTCCCCAATATATGAACCCCTAACGGCCTATCCGCGCAACCATTCGAAATGAAATTTCAAATATTATTATATCAAATAATAATGAGGTATGCGCTCCAGATTGTGTTGATTCGAAACAATAGAGTTCTTACGGTTAAGGTTTCAATAAAAACATTTCTACATTTTCGAAAGGCAAGACCAACGTTTTTCCTGCTGAAACTGATTAGCGCACTGGAAAACCATAACGGCATTGGAACGATACACGGAAATTACCGGTGTAAAACAATTTCAGAGCAGAGTATTGTAAAAGACCAATGACAGCCGATGAGAAGAAAGACAAAAAAATTGGAATTATAAGTTTTCAAAGTGTACAACATTTCAAGATGCGTCATCTCCCATAACATTGCAGTTCAAGAGTCATCTCCCATAACATTTCAGTTTCGTAGCAATCTCAATCCCCACTGTAACCGTAACAATGAGAGCGCTACTGTTTAAAATCATCATGATCTCAAGCACATACCTTCAAATAATAATACCTGAAATTTCATTTCGATTGACTGAGAGGATAGGCCTCTAGGGCTGCATATATCAGGAAAGGTTTCTTATGATCAACCTGTACATATAAAACATAAACAATATGTAAAATAAAAATCCTAGCTTTAATTTGCAATGACCTGTAGGTTCTTATTGAATTTTGTTATTTCCTTTTCTATCCTAAAAACAGTAACATGCTTACAAAAAATCTCTCTGAACTGTGTTATTTTTTAATTAATTCCCGCCATGCCATATGATTCTTAAATAAATCTCTTGATGCATTTATTAGCATAACGCTTCAGCCAATAATAATATTAAAATTTGCTAACATGAACCATTACCAATCAAGAGAAATAAAGCATTATTATAACTTCAGTATTCCCAGTCTTGCATCATAATGTAGTTTATGCATTTGTGTGATCCTCAGATGTCGCCCGCCGCTTAGCTTCCATTACCATATATAACTTTGTGAATATATGGAAGGTGCGTTCACAGAATACTGTAACACTTCAGTATGTCTTTCTACGAAATTTAGTTTCATGCATCTACGAGGTCGCCATTAAAAATATTATTCAGCATCATTTCTACATCAACGCCCTTCAAAATTTTTCATTACAGATATGAACAAATAATTTGCTACGTACATATGTACTGGGGGACAAAATTAAGAGATGGAACACCTTTTCCCATGTATCTCCAGAAATACTGGCTAGAAATTAATGAAATAAGGTATGGTTATAGTTTATTGTATGACAACTATGTCTACAAAACAAACAACAATAAAAATGCCATTCATTAGCATGCGTTATGGCCAAAAATCCAATATGGTCTAAACCTCAAGTTTAAAGATGGCAGTGAAAATGTGGCTTGTATGGTGACTGGTCGCCTCTGGCAGACAAGATGCACGATGAGTAGCTATGCTGTTAAATAGTGTGTTCAGGAGTGCCTGTGGAAGTCGGACCCAGTCCTCCACTAGACCAGATTTTAATTCCTGAATGGTTTTGGGTGGGTTTGCCGTATTGCAATACCTCTCCCAAGAGCATCCCAAGCATGTTCAGTGGGAGTAAGGTCAGGAGATTTGGCTGGACAATCAATTGGTGAGTATCCTCGCTTTCCAGATAGTCATCAACCAAGTGGGCCATATGTGGTCGTGCATTGTCGTCCATAAAACTGAACTCACGACCAACAGCAGCCGTGAAAAGTCGCACATAGGGTTCTATGATATCTTGCCTGTACCTTCGGGCATTCACGGAACCAATGTCGAACACATGGAGCGGTGTGCGGCCATCTTGCATGATCCCTACCCAGCCCATCACTACTCCACCATCATAATGATCCGTTTCCATGATGTTGCTGGTATGGTATCGGGTCCCAAGTTCCCTCCATACCAATAATTCCCGAGCATCAGGTGGTAGACTTATAAGGTACTCGTATTTCTCCCACTTCCCTAGCGTGCCTTCGTAGTGTAACGGTAGCACGCTGGGCCGGTATTCCAGAGGTCCGTGGTTCGATTCCCAGCGAAGGCGGTTGCATATTTTTCATCTTTTCTGCTTCCAATTAACCTAATGACTCTACAGACTGAATTTGGACTCATCCACGAAGAGAGCGTTAGCTTAATAATGATGTACTCGGTGTTGTATGCATCATTGTAACGCTCACAAATTAGAGATGACATTTGGTGTTACATCGAGTTCTTATGCAACATGATCTTGGGACTGCTCTGCCCATGATTTCCCATCTCATACCTTCTAAGCGATGATGTGTATACATTTTACCTAAAAAACAGCAGAAAAGAACAAGATTATTCAAGGAAGACGATAAAAGTCACTTCTGTGTTGCAGAGCGGAATGAACTGACCAGCTGGGATGCGGATCTTTATACCTCCTGCCGGCGTAACGAGGCCCAGAGGAATACGTAAACTCATCTCAGTGGACACCAGCACCAGTGACATATTATGGCAACCAACTGTCCAGGTTTTGTGTTGGTATTTTATATGGGAAAATGTTTTCCATCTCTTAATTTTATTCACCAGCGTATATATATATATATATATATGTAATAATTTTTAATGCGTAGTCGTCATGGCAGAGTGGCAGGACAGGTAGATGATACTGACGCAAAATCCATTTGACAAATTCCCAATCTTTATTTCACACATATAAAACCATCTTAGTAGATCTTTATCTAATCATAATGAAATACATAAAATTCCATGTACACTTATTTTAAAAGTAAAACGCAGGCATTTTAGATAAGGCAGCATAAGCGAAAAGAGACGCACAGTTCTTTGCAAGGTGGAAGCTAGAGAAAGGAATAACGTAGTTTATTGTGCCAAGAGTATTTATACAAAGTTCTGGGCTATAAGTACAGCTAATCTGTGATTGTTTAATTTTAGGTTGTTATATATAACATAGAAGGATCTCGAATTTGGGAGAACAGATAAATTTAGAGGGACAGCACCAAATCTAGAATAGTTAATTTTGAGGTCGCCAATTACTCTTAAAGCAGCTATCGTATTTTGTAATAGCTTACACATATGAGTGTGTGAAATTAAACTTTTGATATATATTTGCACGGGAAGGGAATTTATATTCTGAGCTCCCAGCAACCTGAACGTATACTCAGCGTCTAATGTTTGTTAGTTTCAAGGGACCCATTTTTTTTTTCTCATTGGCAAGGTTGAAAATAAATAAGTAACGTTTTAAGGTCCTTAACTATTTTTTCTCTCAAGTCACTGTTTTTAGATAATCTATTTGACATTTCTGATGTAAAGTTAAAAAATGTCTCTGCAAATTACCCTTTTAGTAACGGCTGCAGAGGCATTACATATTAAGCGACATTTATCACGCATTGTAAGAAAATAATTGTAGGTAACTTAACCGAAATGTAAACTTCGGCCAAAGTATCTGTACAGTGGTCTTACCCATTCGATCATTGGTAAGGAAAAAGGTATTAAAAGGGCTTCAATAACTGAATGGAAAGTAGACAAATTTTCGTTATTTAAGGAATAAAAAAATACATTAAGCAGCTATCAATAGTAATTTCCCTTCTGCAAAATTATAAAAATGTAAAGGGTTTTACATCTGATGTACCCTGTAAAATCATAAAGTTTCCATATAGAGGTAATCATGGTTAAATTGTTGTTTAAAATATTTAAAGGATAATATGAAATTTGATATTTTCGAGAGCTTGAAAAGAAGTAAATCCCATCTCTCTATGCCTTTTCTGAATTGTATCATTGCTTTCTAGAAGTAAAAATTTTACACAGCTTTATTATGCACCTACCTGGGATTGCGTATTCCATGAACATGGTATATATTAATAAAATAACTCAACACAGTGCGACCTTTGGAGTCTACCTTACTTAAAACTAGGATTCTTCGCTATCCTTATTGTGTAAAATCTCCTAGTCCATAAGAACACTGAAATGGAATTTTCGCAGCCATTACATGTATGTATCAGATCAAACTGTGATAGCGCTAATTAAGTAAGTAGTTGCATCTACATCTACTGGGATGGCCAGTGTCTTGTGGTCACCGATAGCTTAATTTTATGATTTGGTGTATGTGATTATGGCAAAGCCTCAAGAGGAATCTGTCTAAGGGGAGGGATGCCTTCGTGGAGGACTTTCTAAGGGAATTACGTTATCAGATCTGGCAAAACCTATTAATGTGGCCTAGAGGGGCAGAAACACGCTCTGTTTTACAATTCAAAAACCTGAGCTTAAATATACTGTCTAACTTATTAATATTTCTGGTGAGAAAACGGAAAAGAAAAGTGACAGTAAAGTCTGAAATATAAATAACTGGTTAATGTAGAAGGATAGTAATCGTACAAATGTTTTATTCAAATGGAAATTATTGAGCAATGAAAACATTTTAACGACGAATTGTTAAAAAAAAATTAAGATTATCTAATTATAATTAGAAATCTGTTATACAAATTATATTATCTGGATATTTATATTAAAGAGAAATAGATGGTATGCATGTAAACAAAAACAATTACATAGTTGAACTTCTCTTTTTCGTTGATGGTGAATAGTTATACCCTACATTCCAAGATGATCGTTAGAAGACCTTCAAGAAACCGTTGGTACTGGAACGAAGAGAGATTTTCTAAGTTTATCTCTCTATTGCTTAATCCTTTTGTCACTAGAAGATTCAAAAAGTAACACGTACTACTTGAAAATTCAAGAAACTTCTTCCCAAAGACCTTCAACCACAGAATAATGAAGCACTGGTTTTAATGAATAAAACATCTTTCAGGATTGCTTACTCAGATAGCGTTTTATGAAGCTTCCTCTGCCCTTGACGAACACAGAGATGCTGTAAAGATGTCAAACCGTAGTGCGCAGTTTCTAAGAAAGTGTTTGAAAATTCTGGATAGGTATGATACATGCTTATGATAATGAATGATTAATATCAGAGAAGCATAAATTCCCAAACGTTAAAATTTATTATATATAAAGTGTGATAGGCTGCATTTTTATATATCTTAAAATATGTGTCCTCTGTCCTTGACGAACAGAGAGATGCTGTAAAGATATCAAACCCTAGTGCGCAGTTTCTAAGAAAGTGTTAGAAAATTCTGGATTTGTATGCTACAAGCTTATGATATGAATGATTAATATCAGAGAAGCCTTAATCCTCAAACGCTAAAATGTATTAAATATAAAGTGTAATAGGCTGCATTTTTATATATCTTAAAATATGTGTTTACTAATATATACTATTAAAAATGTAACATCTGAGGAATGATCCAAAATGATGTATAAGGGAAACAATACTAAGTACTTCCGATCACAAAACATCATTTTTATTAAATTCAGGATACTGTTGATCTCTAACAACGTTTATTAAGAAACACGAAGTATTACTAAGACTGTTTTCTGCCTTTCTGGCTTCTCAGTTTTGCTTCTTGCATAACGCTTTGAAAGCCAAAACGGCCGAGAGAGCCTTTCATTCACCGAGATTGCGATATTGTTTTCTTCTCTCCCTCCAAGTTATGCAGAAGCAAGTGCATTTTCCTCAAATGCATTGTATAAATTTATTGCACACAGCTTCTCCTAGAAGGCTAATGGAAGCTTCATTATTAGGAAGTAAAATGATGTCATTTGAAATCTTTACACATCTTTGTGCGTTAATGGACGGGGAGGGGAGGAAATGGACGGAACGGGTAATGGACGGGGACGGGCGTTTCGGTATTTTAAGCCTACGGGTTAACGAAGGCTTCGGTTTTATAAGGGTTAAACCGTCAAGTTTAAATAAAGATCCTTAGAAGTTTTTTGCTTCCTCCTCCCGAATGAGTTTAATCCCTTAAAGTTTCTTATGCAAGAAATGCGTTTTGATTTCACTTTGATTAATATTCAATGCAATGACATTTTATTTTATAGAACTTCATTTTTCATCCCCAAACTATTTTGGTGAAGTTATTCTTAAAACATATGCTTAGTTTTGCCAGTCTAATCAATTTCCATGGAGCCAGGAAACATATTGAAAATTTCAGTATATCTAACACTATTCAGGAGATAAAAGCCGTTCGCAAGGCCAGTTTATTCCGGATTCACTTTCGGCGGATGGAAGGGTTGGCTATAACCATTGCCCCTTGTTTAACGTAAATACCAGCCGTCTACGTTATTCCAGGAAGGCTACTCTCTCCTTAGGCAAATAGCTCTCGAAGGCTTTGTCATAATTACAAAACTAAATATAATATTTTCAATAATTGAAAGGGCAGTTCTTGCATGAAAAGTATATTCGATAACTTATATATTGAACATCTGCGCGTTTACGCTTTTATAGCCATAGAAATGTACTTCATTTTTTAATAGAAATTTCCGTCTCTGTGTATTCCAATAAGAATGCGAATCCGTTTTCAGAAGAGGGTCTCTTATTCTCCTCTTCTGAAACCTGCTAAATTAGTGTAAGATAATAATCAGTGCTTTGTGCAGTGTTCTCCATGCCGTTCTATACAGCGCTCAGAAGAGTTCTTAAGTAGCCTTTATTTTCGCAACCGGTGGTCATAGGCACACACTTCCAGTATCAAAAATCTCTAAATAAAGTAAAACTGCATATTTAAGGATTTTTAAATTATTTAATTAAAATGTTTGAAAAAACTACAAAAATGTACCTTTTTATACGATGACTCGGTTCTTATAATTGCATTTAGCAAAAGTTTATTATTCATTATATGAAATAAAACACAAAAATATTGAATCTGTATGACAAAAATTGACTGACATATTTAATTTAAAATTTTTTTAATTTTGCCCTAGTTTTTTTCGGCTTCTTCATTTAAGAATTTATAAGTTTTTAAAAAATGCTCTAATAATGATCAGATTCAGTTTTATTACTTTAGGTTCATAATCTAATAGTTATATAAGGGAAAAATCATTAGACTAGAAATTTTCTTGATTTTTAATTTATGCAAATCATGTCTGAATTGGCTATGTGCTTACTGAAATCTGCCACTGTCTTCTAGAAATCTGCCACTGTCTTCATACGTCTGATTGTTATGAAATTTGTATATATGTAAATAATTTTAGTGAAATTATATGTGAAGTAACATGAAATGCTTGAAAGAGAAGAAACTCTGCCGGAAAATAAGATTACCTAGGTGAGTCTATTTAGTCTATGACGTTTTTAACATTGAGATAAATGGCTGTCTCCCTAAACTGGCGAGATATCGCCAAGCTGGGGATGAGTTTGCCATTTTGTCGTCAAACTTGGTTAACATTTGGCGACATTTTGGTCAGGTCCCTGTATAACTGTAAATGGTATTGCAATTGAATAACTGCAATTGATCTTTATATGCAACTGTAACCGTATCTTGCCCTTATAAGCCTTTCAGTAATTTTGAGAAGTGAAAGATACTAGAGATTTCTCGGCAACCTGGGGAAAAACTGTAGAAGACCAGAGAGAGCATCACTTTTACATTTTCTTTTTTTTTAGTTTAGATTCCACTTGGGAGTACTGAGATATCTTCGTGTGAGCTTCCCTTTTTAGATGTGCTTTGCATTGGTTGTGTTCAAAGTCCTTAGTAGCTTGAAGCGTAATAACTAATTGTACTTTGCGAAGAGCTGTACGAAACTATACGAAGCTGTACGTGTCTTTCGGCAAAATAAATGTTATCTACCTATCATCGGTTCTGTGTACATTGAATCCATTACAAACCCGTACGCACGGAACATTATTATTTACACTGGATTGATAAGCTATGTGTTTTTAATATTTCTACATATATTAAACTGATTAAATGTATGAAGTTTTAGTATTCGAAACTAATCACAGCTATACTATATTTATTTATATTTTTAAAAATGACCATTTGTTAAATTCATAAAGAGTTTCCATTCGAAAAACGGAGTAACCAATAAAACTTTTAACATTGAGACCATAAAAGAAACAAATGTTATATTACAATAGAAATATAGATGTAATTTCAGATACTCAAAAGTTTTATTGTTTTTATTAGTTATTTATTTTTAGTTTATTTGTTTTTATTAGTTATTTATTTTTAGTTTATTTGTTTTTATTAGTTATTTATTTTAGTTTATTTGTTTTTATTAGTTTAGTTTATTGTTTTTATTAGTTTATTTGTTATTTACTTGTTTTATCTGTTGTTGAAATATCACATGTAAATCGAAAGTACCACTTATAACTAAAATGTCTTTTATACTCTCAATCAAATAATGTAGTTTAATTATTCAATATGATAAACTTGTTTAAGAAAAGATTCAAATTTATAAAATTACTTGCGATGCTTGTTATTTTCAGACGTTAATCGTCTAAAAGACAAATTTTAAAACATTTCTGGCTTTGCTTGTAACAAAAAGAGCTCACTTTACACTCTCAAAACAAACTTAGCCAACGGCCCGTACAGTTTGCCATTATTGATATGTATTTTAATATTTTGTTAGGAGAAAATTTTAATAGTCAAATCCTGCTTTGCTTTTGCCGTTTCCAAATGATAATAATCCGCTTTTTGTAACTGATGTTAATTTAGATTATTAAGAATTTTAGAGCTTTTGTTAAGAACTTTGTAAATAACAGTTTAGAATTGGAAGAAAACACGCAAATGTAAAATTTAAAATTAGGAAGAACAGGAACCTTATTCAAAATTTAAGCCCTAATAAGTCTGCTGTTTTGCCTAATTTTAAACAGCTTAAAAATTTGCAAGGTATTGCTTATTCACTAAACTTTTACTTCTTGTGATTTTTCTGTCTTCTATATAAAGTTCGATATTCCAACACTAAGTTCTTCTTTTGTTAAAGGAGCATTCGTATTATAATGAGCAAGTAAAACATTTCTTTCACTCAGAAAAGAATTCAACTCTGAGTCAAAAAAACTCAGAGAAATTTATTACTTTTTAAAGATGAAATTGACAATCATTGATTCAGTTTTAGCTTACTATAATTTAAATTAAAACAAATTTCTCCCCCATGCTGATAGAAAGAAATTAAAAGGCTAAACTCTGCAAGTATATATCATTAGTAACAATAGAGAAATTACTAGTAACAACAGCAACAGACAAAGAAATGCAGTAATAATATTATTTTTATTAATTAAACTTTCACATGCATATAATGTTGATTATAATGCAATAAAAAGTCCTTATTCGCATTTAATCCGTGAAACATGATAAGCGTAAGGCTACATTTCCCAAACATTAATAATACATTTTAAGTATTCATTGGCAAAAAGGAAGTTTTAAGCTTTCACAGCAAGAACAAATATTTTTGTACCGATATTTAGATTCATGACTATCAGTTAGGCCATTAAAAGATTAATTCTTTGGTCTATTGATAGAAATGCATGATAAATTCCTTCATATTTTTGCCACAGCTAAGTCTTTGTATTTCTTACGTATAAAACTTTCAGAAACGGAATACATTAACCAAAACCTAATTTTAAATTCAGCAGCAAATTATATCAGAGTTCGTTTTCTCAATAATTACGCAATGGTTATTCTTTTACGCCTGAAATATAATTTTGATTTGATTTGATTTATTTGGTTGCTGCAAAGCACACTAGGGCCTGTGCCTAAGGAGAGGAAATGCCTTCGTGGAAGACTTTTAAAATAAACTGACCAGTATACACGTTACACATGGGGGGGGGAATTACGAAAGCCCACATGTGCAGCCAGCCCGTTCGCCTGGAATCGAGGTCTCCTCAGGTCGGAACTACCAGTGTTCAGCGACTTAACCGCTCGACCGCTGGTCGGCCTAGAAATATGTATAATCAATTTATGTTGTCTATTTACAGTGCTTGATAAATTTGTTTGAACATAATGTAACATCTGTAGGAATCTCAGAGTGTATTTTCGTTTTTATTCAGCCCATCAGTTTCAAGCAAAGCATGGTTATTAATAACATAGAGTGAGCCTTCTGTTAGACGACCCCCTACGGCTCTGAACAATTTGGGTTGTAAGATTTTATGTTAATTAACCACCTATTATACTTTGAAACATTACTGTGAGTTCTTCTTTCCGTAGTCCTTCCCTAAATACATATCAGTTCGTTGAGTATTTAAGTCGAAAGTTTGAATGCTTTAGAGATAGAGATGCTAGTAATCTTTCTTGCTTACACTTTACTCCTATCGCCAACTCTGCCAAAATTTACTGCGGGTTTAGCCATTTTGCTAGCAGACGTTGAATACGCGAAGTTAATTATTTAAGCCTGCTTAAGATGATCCTTTTATGCTGCCTCTGGCTACGTTACTTAAATTTGAATTTCAATTTATGTTAGCATAAATACCTGCAAGTGGCGGAGTTTTGTTTTGTAGCACAAGTGGTGCCTTCCGTTAAATTTAAAGAGTTAATGAAATGGTTATTTTAACCTTCATAAGACTCTCATTTTGCTTCAAATTGGACCGATAACTCGCTTGTCAGTATAGCAGGGTTTAAAAGACATTGATTTAAAATACTGTACACGCAAAACCCTATACTGTAGAGGCGGTTATCTGACAGACATCGACAATCAGTGATGGCGGTGATCGATCTGAAAATAAGAAAAATAATGAAGCGGAAATTTTGTATGCCGGTTTATTAAGATCATTATAGTAATAAAAGAACGAATTAATTACATAATTAATTAGATGAGCTAATTATCTAATTAATTAGATAAGTAGCGAATGGTAGAAAGGAATAATTAGATAAATATATAGCATAACTAATTTTACCCACTTTCCTAATATACTTTAAGTAAATAATATTTACAAACGTGGAAAGTTAACTCAAAGTTAAATAAAACAAATGTGGAAAAGTTAATTTAAAGTTAAATAAAACCTTATGTTATAAATATTGCTTAGTGATTTCAGAAATATTCACTGCTTATTAAATATTATTTATTAGTGCCAGAGAATTTCTTTTAAGAGAGACTGCCGGGAAAATGTAAGTCTAAACTCTAAACTTAATTTCTATATTTTAAATTTTTTTTCCTAAACTCTCAAACATTTTAATCAAATGTTAATAGTTCAAAATTTTTTTTAAAGATGCGAATAGATACATGGGACTGGAGATTTCGAAATCGACAAGACCACTTGCAGTAACATCTTGCAGTAATAAAAATTAACTTCTTTTGACGTCGTTCCAGCACTAATTTACTCGTATTTCACAATACCTTCTGCTCAGAATAGAAATGTTAATAGCATAAATAGAAAGATATAGTGATTTATTAGCTAATGTAGCAGTATAACTGGAAAAGTTAATATAAATAATTTTAGAATCATATAAAGAAAACCGTTCATATTTCGAAGAAAACGTATGTCATATATACACGACGCTGGAAAGTTAGCGCTTGTGAGCTCTGCGTATTTAATTGAGCGAACAAGCAAATAAATTACATTGAATTAATAATCGACTGCTTCATTTCATTAAAATAATTTTGCCGCTACAATAAGAACTAAAAATGTAACTCTTTGATTTATATAGAATGTAAAGTGTTATTTTAATTTGAAGCGAAATTAGGCATTATAAGGCCCTATATATTTGTTGGCTACGGTGGACTTGGAAAGCAATAATTCTAGAGAGTGTTGTTATTACTATTAATGATATTTTTTTGTGTTATTCAAAGTACTGTTTTTTTTTTTTTTTTTTTTTTTTTTTTTTTTTTTTGAGTTGGTTGTCTTCGGAAAGACGTTTCCTAGAGAAAGTGTGTAAAAGGAAAGCATTACATATGCCGAATGTCCATAAATGCTGTGTTCAACTTCTTCATGCATTACATTAAAAAATACAACACATTTTTGCTTCTTTTTGCGAGAAAGAAAATTGCATCTTTGAAGCTTTAGTAACAATATCGCAGTTTCAAATAACGACACTAGAAGGTCTAATGAACAGAAATGATTTCAATCCAACATGGTTTTAGTTAACCGAAAAATTCATTTTCTTCTATGGGGCTATATCGAGGAGAAAGTCTATAATATAAAGGTCGTGTATGTTTATAAGTCCAAGCACGCATAACTGCAGCCTTCGATTATGTCACAAACGACCATGAGCAACGTACGTGGCAGGAATTGGAAGACAGTCCCTATGCGCAACCTATGGTGCACCTGTGGGAACATATTGATTAAGTCGCACAACACTTATCTTTACGTCTATCTTTGACACATAAAAAATCCTCTTCAACGTGTTTTATTATTTATATGTCTTATCATGCTTCGCATACCTTTTTTAAGTTGTTGTATTGAATGTAAAACCATACTACGATGTTCACGGCTTAATTTCTAAAATTGAAGGTGACTAAGGCACATGGAAGGCCGTCAGGAAAGGTAAATAAATATAAATGAATAATTGGTAATAAATAACGAATAATTAAAATTAAATCTATTATAAAGAGACAAAAATTAATTCATAGCAAATACTAAAATAATTTTAAAAAATACCGTATTTCATCTTATCTGAGACTTCGATTTGAAATATGATGCCAACAATGAAAAGTGCCGGACTACGGTGGGCGCTGGCGGAATTTAAGTCCTGATTGTATGTAGCATTAAATAAAGGTAGAGATGTGGTATTTTTCCATAAACCTCTTCGTTGTATACACTGGAAACTGCCTTTGATCGGATAAGTAACACGCCTAAATATGCATTTGCCCGGCTAAACGTACTACTTTCTTTGCTGGATAAACTGCCTTTGATCGGATAAGTAACACGCCTAAATATGCATTTGCTCGGCTAAACGTACTACTTTCTTTGCTGGCTAAACCTGCTGTCGGCTAAATGGATGTGTCGGCTAAAACAGTATGTTTCCTAACAGCTGTCAATTAAGTGTCCAGGATGGATATAGGACATTTGCGGATCGTCTGGTCACTGTAATACGAAGGAATATTACCGAGTGTTTGAAAATTATTACTTTTAAATCTCATTTTGAATCTTGTAACACAAAAAAATTCAAAACTGGATCTAATTTAGAATATGGGATTTTCTTGCCTAAAAGTCTACATTCATATTTTAAGCTTTACTTGGTCAGAATGTCGAATGTCTCCAAATGAAGTCTTTCGTCAGGGTGTCAGGACTATCTCGTTACAGTCCTTCTTTAACAAAGTTTTTGCTTATATTCCTCCATATTTTTTTATTTCATGCATTTATTGCTATATTTCCTATACATTTAATAAAAATGAAAAACATATGACATATATTTAAGAGCTAGAGTATAATTTTAACAACTTTTTCCTAACATTCTTTTTATTAGTTAGCGGCCACAAAGAAATCGCCAATCTTTTTCATGAAATTTTTCCAGCTCAGTGTCCGGGATATTAGTTTCAGTAATTAATTACGATTTCACTACATTGCATTTCATACCTTTATTATTTATCTCCACTGTAATTTAGAACGAAAGAGTGGACACTACAGTCCTGTGTCTTTCTCAATTTGGTGAAACTCTATAGAAAAGGAAGACTAACTGAATTTGTAAAGTTCCTTAAAGTACAGGGTGATCATAAAAAAGCTTCCTCGATATATGAACTCCTAGTGGCCTATATCCGCTCAATTAATCGAAATGAAATTTCAGATATTGTTATTTGAAGGTATCTGCTCGAGATTGGGAGGTTTAAAACAGTAGAGCTCGTAAAGTTCCTCCGGTTACAGTGAAAACATTTCGAAATTTTCGAATGGTAACATCCCCTTTTTTCCTGCGCAAATTGATCCGCAGTTTGAAAAACTATGAATGATAGTTTATGAATGACGAAAAACATTTGCAAAGAAGAGCATTGTTAAGGACCACTGACAACACAAGAGAGGAGAGGGGAAAAAATCTTTTATTGGGATTACAAGTTTTCAACGTGCCCACCTTCACAGACGACAACGCACTGCATGCAGGAGATTCTTGACAACACAGATGAATCGTAGGAGGAATCTGTATAACTTCATGTTTACAGCATCTTTTATTCTGACAGATCTCGTGAATTTGGTATATATACCTTAAATTTCAGATATCACCAGAACCAGAATCAGTCGGTGTGAGGTCGAGGGATCGCGGTGCCCATGAAACTAGAAGGTTACGGGAGATGATTTTTTTTTCCCGTAACTCTGCCTTCGGCAAGTGCTGCAACAACACTTGCCGAACACATGTGACGACGTGCGGAAGAGTCTAATCTTGCATCCATACAATGTCATTAACGATATTTCGCTGCTGTAATTCTGCAGCATTGTTGCTATATTTGGCGAGAAATCGCCCATTTAGCGATATATGGAGACAAAATTGGCGATGCCATAGACGGATGGAAAACCTTCTAGAACTGTTGGTTACCTTTTAGAATAGTTACCGGTTTGGACCAGAATGTTCTCGAAGGCAGCCCAAAAGCTATATAAACCCTGCCTGCACGCGGAGTGAGTGGGTGAGTCAGTCAGTGTCTCGTCTAACGAGTTGATCGTCAGTCTAGTGCCGAGAGAGTCTCTTAGTTTATCGCGAGTTACTGCATCGTCGAGTTTTATCCTAGAGTGCCTTGAGCTCCGAGAACGACTGAACCGAGTCGGGAGCTGTACTGTAGTATATCGCCGAGTGCATTGCGAGTTGTAGCGTGGAGAGTCTCGAGAGTACGTAGAGTTCCGAGAACGACTGAACCGAGTCGGGAGCTGTAATCAGGTGCTTTGCCGTGAAGCTGTCTTCACCGTTATAGCCTGATAGCCTGAAGGCTGTGTCGCGGATCGTGTCAGCGTGCTTGTCGTAGTTTTCTACAACTGTAAACTTGTTTTTGGAGCTGTCTTAAGTAATATTGGCTAAGTAAATTGCGTCTGATTCTTCATCAAGCGTTGTCACCAATCACTCCAAATCTACGAACCCGTATAAAAACGCAGCAGTATCCTCAGCGACCGCCTGCTATTTTCATTATGTGTGACAAGGGAAAAATTCATAAAGTCGACACACTGTTGCTCGTCTCCTTGTTTCAACATCTGGACGCACTGGAATCGATAAGCAAACATACGCAGAACGCAGCGCAGAATCTTGAGGACTGTGGTTTTCAGCACATACAAAAACTGCGGGCAATACTTTTCGCAGTATGCAATGAGCCTGCAGTATTCGTATTATGCACTTCCGTATCAACTTCAAAACGAACATATAGTCGTGCGGATCGCGGTATATCACATGTGCCCATTTAGCGATCACACGTCTTTTTACCAAATTCACATATTTTTACCAAATCACGCACAGTTTTTACGGAATATGGGCCTTGTCTTAGCTTATGATTTCGCAGACAAACTCGCACTGTTTTCGGTAGCATTTTCCCCGTTCAGATTTCTCCCCGTTGCATATCTGTCAAAAACTAAACAAGGCTTCGTTGCCTGTAAATACATTTTTATTGCCTTTATATACATATTATATATGCGGTATTCATAAGAAAGGTTTTAGAACAAGATCATTAATTTTATGTTGGAAGAAACGATTGTGTTCGTCTATGTCTCTGTGTGCGTGTTTCTTTTAAATGCAGAATTTGGAAAGGTAAAATATTCAACAAATTGCCTTCAGATTTCACCTTTCATTACTGTAGTCAATACAAAAGCGATATTACACGAAACTACCATTTACTCAACAAAAATACTTTTATTGCCATTGTTAAGTACAACAACGATAATCTGTAAAACTATTACTCGGTTTCTTTCATTAAATATTGTTATTGCCATTGTCAGTATAACAATGGTATTTACTTACGATTATAAGCCATTATTTATCCAGCTATTGAAAACAACAATTGTTTACAGCGTCATATATCAATAAAGCAGTTTATCTGAGGTCCAAGTTCAAATTAAGAACTTTATACGATTTTGAAAAATAACTGATAACTGATATCTCAAGTATTAATTTCTTCAAATGTTTATTTTTCCCGAATGAGGGTTTTCTGAATATTTTTTTAGAATTGCTGCAGATAATCTCTTTTAACAACATGGCATTATAGCGATTCCTAATTTACATAACTTCCGAAAGTTTAAACAAAAATAGTTTTAAAACCTCAGATTTATTTTTTTGCTTTAACTCGCTTCTTTGCCTATTTTAAATATTTCGTAATCAAAGAGAAGGGCATGTTTATAAAATTACATACCTTCTGCTTTTTAATATTAGCGAGTAAGTGTTTCGCAATCGAGTAAAAAACAAAAATAGAGCGGAGGCGCTATTCAGGTTTTTATCTTCTTTATTTTGCCCAGTCTTCCAATAAGAAGCTCCTTAGTCTCCTCCTTCGAAGTCCAGCCTTCAGAACATGAGTTTAAAGTGAATATTTTGCATAATTTTAAGATAGTTTCAGACATTCTTCTATAGCAGTCATAACAGTTACATTTTAATGTGCTTCACTAAGCCTATTATTCCACTTTTTAGTGTTGCTGCTAGATGACTGCGCAATAGTAGGTAAGATATTCTAGATTTTGTCCCAGTTGTAAATAAAATACTTCAATTTTAATTCTGAATTTCAAATAAAGCATACAGTTGTTAATATTACTGAAGCCTAACCATTAATTAACCTCTTTTGACCCTTAGATGATTTCTCCTTCGTAATGCATTTTTTAAAAAATGACTCGTTTTGAAGACTCATCCAACTGATCTAAATAAAATGTCTCAATTTTATCTTCCAATCTAAATTTACTGTAAAAATTTCATAGCCTTGAATAAAGCCATATTCATAGCCTTATTGTGAGCTATATGAAAAAGGAACATTTCTTGAAGTCCACAGATATATGTGTTCTTATGGTTCATTAAAGAACTAATATGTTAATCAGAGTAATAGACATAAAAAATCAGCTGCGTCCTTACTAGGATTCAATCCACGTGTATTCCGATTGCTAATTAGGCATGCTAACAATTATACCACGACAGCCGCATATGGAAAGGCGATAACTCCTTTATATAGCTGTCACGCCTTTTTCAATAAAATTTTCAGAATGTTTTATAAGGTATTTCTCCCACTTCCCTAGCTTGCCTTCGTAGTGTAACGGTAGCACGCTGGGCCGGTATTCCAGAGGTCCGTGGTTCGATTCCTTGCGAAGGCGGTTGCATATTTTTCATCTTTTCTGCTTCTAATTAACCTAATGACTCTACAGTTTTATCCCAGTTTGGGAAACAATCTGTGTAAAAGACATAAGAAAGTTTTTTGAAAAATATATATTAATTCAGATAAAATAGGGCAAAAAAATTCTAGTAAAAATACACAGCAAAATGTGTTTATTTAGCAAGAAAATTTATTCATTTGTACTATGCCTGTAAAAGAAATATATTTAGGGAAAACGTTTAGAATAAATAAATAATATTGTTTGAAAGAAATATTATGTCGGGAGGAAAAGGTTTTACTTAATTACCGTCCCACTGAAGATGGTTTATTTAACAAAAATGTTTGCTTAATGCAAACATTACCTTTATTAAAGATTTATCTTTTAAATTTTTATCTTTATTGGCATATCTTTATTAAATCATTTTCTGGTTCCCTAATAAATAAATCGCAGCGAAAGATTCTTTCGAAATTTTTTAGACTAAATTTGAGACAAAAAGCTAATGTAATTAAGAGTTATTATCTTTGTATATATGAGATATAAAATGCTTCTTAGAAGCTGTTATTAGGGGCTTTTCAAATCAAAGTTAATACTTTAATATTAAAACCATGCAAATGAGAAACATTTCATTCATTTAGAATATTGTTCCAAGAATCGATTATTTGTAGCTGAAATAACAAATCATAAAGTGCAAAAGAGGTTACCACTTCTAGGTTCAAATGTTTGGCATCATGTAACCCAGTTACCCAGCAAAGTTTTAATATTCAAATAATGATTGAAAACTTATACTCTGTGCTACAAAACAACAAATGACAAAAAAAAAAAAAAAAAAAAAAAAAAAAAAGAAAAAAAGAAAAGAAAAGTAGGTAGCAATGTTATCTTAAATTGTGTACGTTATACATGTCTAGCTGTCTGTGGATTGTAGAATCATTAAAAGCTTCATATGAAGTTTATTAATTTTTAATGACCTTAATGATGAGCACTTGATTCATAATTTTTAAATCAAGTGTTGCCCTATAGATTAAAGGCAGTCGTAATTAGGAATCCGAATTTAAAGATCGAATCGTAACGCTTTATAATGCTGTTACTATTATTGATTTTATTGCAAGGTTATTGACTTTAATGGTAATTATTTTTGCTTTGACTTTTGCAGAAGCATCACTAGAAAGATAAATAAATTGAGAATCTAAAAGTGACGTCTCTTTTAGCAGATTAACCATAAGCTTATAAGTTTAACTAAGCAGCATTTATTTATTTTAAATTTTGTGCCTCTTTTTTTTAATTTGATTTCCAACTTAACCCTGTCCAGAAGTAAACATATTGATTGATTATTTAAGAAGTTAAAACTGGTGTTGAAACAGAGAAATATAGAAGTATGATTCTTTGTTGATGCCTTCTGTTGTGGAATTGTCTGTGACCACTTCTTCCGTCCTTGCGCTCGTCTGGCTGTAGATTCAATAAATAATCAAACAGTACAGTTGGCAATGCACCTGCAGCAGTAAGTTATTTTAACTTTACTTACCATCAGAAGACGAAATAGGTAAGAACTTTAGTTTAAGTAGTTTCTTCTTTAATTGAAATCCCAAGGCATTTAGGCTTACGTTATTGCCACTCAAGTTACTGTTTTAATGCTTGAACGCTTCGGTAGATCTTCAGTTAAAGTTCCGTTTTGTGCTACTCTCTGAACTGTAAAATCTCTTAAATATATCAGTTTGGCTTCACATGGATTTGTATTATTTCTGTTAGCGTATATGTAAGGGCGATAAATTGCGAACAAAAGCGTAATCTGGTATATTGCTAAGTGCCTTACTAAGTTAAAATAAATTACGCTAGGACGCCGCACAGTTAGAAAATCACTTGAGAACACCGAAGAATTTAGAGATCTCAGATTCAAGTTCTGGTTTATCCCATGGTATTACAGTCAGCTGCATATAATCACGCAGTCACAAAATATTTTACGAGTAGAATTCTACCATTAGAACATTTCTTTTAGTAAGATATTTTGTGATACTTTCAAATCTAGTATAAGAGAAAATTAATTATGAGGATTTTAGATATCTAGATTTTCAGTTATCTACTTTGCTTTCTCTTTCTAGGCCATATAAGATTAAGCTTAATATAATTTAACGCATTTTAAATTTATTAATATACTTTTAAATATTTCTCTTAATTTAAAAAATATAGAAATAAGAGTACAATAATTTTAAAATTGTTCAACTAATTTAAATAAATGTGTACTTTATGAGTTATATTTTTATGTTAGGTTATGGCTAGGTTAGGTTATTTGGATTATGGCAATGTGTTTTAGGCAAATGAAAATTAATTCAAGTGTTTGATTCTGTCGAAGTCATTTGAAGTCAGGGTATTTTGCATTTTGTATACTAAGGAAAGAAAAATCATTTTGTTTTTATTTAGCAGCCTGATCGCACATCTCGTACAGTGGTTAGTGACGCTGACTGCTGTAAGGATGAACCCGGGTTAGAATCGCGGTAAAGGCATGGATGATTGTACGCGGGGGGTAAAGTAGCAGTCCTCTTCCTGGTACACTTTGGTTAACGCTAAATCTGCTCTTCTCGTTCGCCTAGTGATCAGAGGGTCCAATGCCCTGACACTTCTTTTTAATTTAGTAATATAATTATCATTGTAATAAAATACGATAACCGAATATATAAATAAAATTACATTGACTACACATTTAACTTGCAGAAACCCTTGCCTTAGAAATAGTGAAAATAGATTTTGAGGGTGATACTGAATGCTTAAAATATATAGAAATGCGTTTTTAATTATTTAATGCCGTAAAAATGTACTGGGGTAGAGTAGAGTTTAAGGTACCCCTTGTATTATGGTGAAGTTGTTTGATTTATCGCCAAGTTGTTGTTTCATTTATGGTAGCCTGAGTATTTGAATGTTATGGAAACTCTATTGTGACGTAATTGGGTGCATGATTCTGGGAAATTTTGAATAATGGGATGTTTTGTAAGCGTTTTTGTGGTGTGTGTTAAAAACGTTTAGTTGGATTTGAATGGGTTTGTAGGAAGAAAGGCTCAGATAGTCACTATGTGAAGCCAAAATAACGAATCAAAGAATTGCACAAAATCGATATCCATGTACCGCCAAAATTCGCCAAGTTTCGCCAAGGGGTACCCTAAACTATACTTTTACCATGTACTGCAAAATCTAATATAATATTTAAGTAAATAGTCGCAAATGCAGGACGTAATTTTGTATTTACGGAATGGATCATCCCTTTCTCACTACTTATATCAAGATTGTTTCATTTGTAGTTGTGGCTATCAAATAATATTAGTGACTATCTACATTAATGTTATCTCATATAGCACTACTCAATCTCCTTCTCCGTATGTATAAATATAGAACGTATAAATAAATACACCCAGTGGTATCGAAAATGCATTTTCTCTTTCTTATGATTTTTTTCAGTAACATTTCCTTTTAATCAAAGAAATTTATTGTAAAAGATATATATAATACACTTAAGATACAAAATTATTCATTGATTTTAATTGGCAGTTATGTTATAAGTATGTTTTCTCTTTAACAATAGGCTCTTAGTGGTTAAGTGTTTCGACAGATCAGAAGTTAAATGTACGTTTTCAACAGCTCGAAGGATAGGCATCATTCTGGGATCAGTTCTGTAATTAACTAATGATTATTTTTTCTGATTAAAACGTAGGATGTGATATTCCAATAAGACACATTCCGATTTTTAATGCTCTGTAAAAGATAAAATAAGATTCGTGGAAGAAAAACAAGTTCTAAGTAAACTGTTATCAGAAATTGCATTTACGACCTTCGGCAGTTTAGAAAACGCAGTAAAGTAACAGGTTGCAAAATACTTGCTTTCTCCCATTAAATTATAGATTCTGATGCTTTGATAAGCCAAATGGCGACTTACGTTCTGCGAATGATTAAATAAGAAAAACACTTTAGTAGAGATGAATTTAATTAAGAAACTGAATTAATGACCTGAGTCAATGCAGGAAAATGCAACTGACTAAAGATTAAAAGAAAAGCCCTTAAGAAACATCAAATAAATTCTTAGCTCCGTTAGAAATAACATACGTATAACACTCACATTACCTTTCTCTTGCACGTATACAACTGAATGATAAAAGGAATCTGTAAGAGAGAGATAACAAGTGTGTTTAGTTTTCCCTGCTGTAAAACAAAATGGAAATCGTGCATCTTTTATGTATGTTGCACTTAAGTCGTGTACGTGGCTAATGTAGTAGCATTAAATTCATGAACAACTTTTGTCCTTCTGGGATGACAGCCCGCAATTTAGTAGTCTACAAATGTTAATCCTTCTCTAAAGATCGCAAGAGAAGCTTTCTTTTAAAATGCTTCCAAAAAAATGCCGTTTGAGAGTTTTTTCCGAAAGCCTTGAAATTTCTTCTCTGAGGTTTTATTTTATGCCCTGGGTCATTAGGTAACAAAACCGGTCATTAGGTAACAAAAAAAAAAGTATAGAAATCAAACAGAACTTTCCTGCTATTCCCTACTAAATGTTTACCTGCAAAAAACTCGCTTTCAAGATGAGACAAATAGCCGGTTGGGTGGATTTAACATTCCGAATAACCTCATGCTTGTTTCTGTTTGCACTCTCATGTTCTGCTTGCTAAGCTACTAAGAGTAGGTAAAAAAATATGGAATGTAAACACTACGAGCTTTGATAAGTTTATTTTTCAGTATTAGTAATTACATACTCAAGTCAGAATCAAAACCACCATTAAGACTCAAAAGTTGCTAAATTTGTTTGTATCCTTCCAGACAAACTCAGGTCGTGCCATTTGGAATAACTTTCCCTGAGCATACTTGGAATTACTCCTTAAAGGCAAATAAGATTGCTATTGTTATTTAAGTTACATTGTTGTTAAGTTATATTGTTACTAAGTTAAACTATTTTAACTATCGATATTATTACTGTTTCAGACCCGTTATCTTTTTCTCTATAATTTTCATTAGTAATCGTTTTATTTATATGAGGTATAAAAATATACGATATTACATGCAATCACATATAATGCTATAAAACTTTGGCTCCTAATAGAAGTGCGAGAGTTTATCCTGCAATCCGCCCCATTGTCGATTAAAGTAAAGTCTGTTGGCGACTAATACTGGTCTTGCTGGGAAAACTTTAAACTGCGGTTAGATCCTGTTTTGGTAAATGTTTTCTTTATGTTCCTTCTACATATTTTTGTTTAAAGAAATACAGTATTAGAAGAGATTTTATGTGATAATCACTTTTTCAATGCACCATTGACTAGGAAAATAGCATTTTTCATTTGCGCCCTGCCTTATTGTATGTTGATGACTATTTAGTTCATTTGAGGTGCAGAGTTTGACATGTCAGGTGTAAACAATCATACTCTTTATATGAAACAGAAATGCGAGAAGTTTAAATATTTTTTTAATTATTTTCATTTTTCTTAAAATAGCTTTCTGTCGTTCTCTTTGAATTTCATTTATGTGAACTTCATAAAAAATTCATATATTTAATAGCATGAGATGTTGATGCTTATACACTTATTTCTTTCAGGTATCAGCTTTGTGATCACATACGAGTATATGCCACGGAGAGAGCGTTTTAAGAAGGTCCAGAGAAGCCCATCACTTGCCTTTTGCAATAAGCCAGCCAAAAAAAGAGGGAACAATTTGTCTCATAAAATTAAACCCTAATTTGATTAAAAAGAAACACAACGTCCGTTAATTTAGTATCAGCGGTCCCTTAATTATGGTAATAATTTCAAGAAATAAGTTAAAAATGCGGCTAGTGGACATCACATGACTTCCTTGCACGGCGTATTAAATTACAACTATTTTAGCCCCACTTCATTTAAACTTAATTTAAACATTCATTTTCTCGGATTATTATGAGTTAATCTATTCCTGAAGACAAGTTGAAAAGGAAATCACGAACTGCAAATTTTGAAATTAAATATCCTGGTTAATTTTTGTGGTATGGGAGTCAAACTTCTTATAATTTTATTGCTTCACAATGCTTTCCCAAATATTTTAGATTTTGCTATTTGTCCAAAATTAATTTTATTTTTAAATTTGACATGAACAGAAGGCTTAAATCAATGTCTTTTCAGACTAAGCGAGTTATCACTCCAGCCTGAACTAAGATGACAGTTTTACGAAGATTAAAATAACATGTTAATTAATTCTTTAAATTTAACAGGAGACCCCACTTGTGCACATAAAACAAAATTCCGTCACTGGCGAGTGTTTAAAATAACAGATGGTGAAGTTTAAAATTCAAGTATCATAGTCGGAGACTACATAAGCTGGCTCAAATACGAAGCATTTTTAACGTTTGTCTTGAAAAATGGCTAAAGCTGGAATAAACTCTGGCATAGCTGGCGAGGACGTAAACTACAAGCTAGGTTCCCGAAAACTCTAACTCTAAAATGTTCAAATTCTCGGTTTAAATATTCACGTAACCAGTTGGCATTTTGGTGATGACTATGGAAAGATGAAATTTCAAATGATAATAATTGGTTAATGAACATAAAATGCTTGCAGTATCCTCAGTTGTGTTTCCCATCTAGTAATTAACAAAGAACCATGCAAGTATTGCGATCTAATTTAATGAAACGCAGCCAAGGCCAAAATAACAAATGTATCATTAATTTGTTTCTGCCTAATCATAAATAACAAGAGGAAGGCTCCTGAAATGAAATTCTAGTATTTGCCGAAAGAAAATTTATAATTTCTGGTCGTTAGCAGAAGTTTAAACTGAACATTGAAACAAATGAAAAAAAAATAGTACGAAAAGCATTCCAAATATTTGTTTACCTTAGTTACATTTTTCGTTACAGTCCCTTCGACACATAAATCTTTCGGCACATACGTGCGGAATCTGATGATAGTCAAAAAAAAGTGACGAAAGATCTAACTAAAGTAAACAAATTTCTGACCGTCTTTCAGCAATTTTTTTTAGTTTAATAGTTCGCTATTGTTTAGTTTCATTTATCTGAGGAAGTCAAGGTGAAAATTATGGTAGCGATAAAGATGAGAGACGATGATGACGACAATCTTTTCCAAATTATTTCCCTTTTGTGTCCCTTTGCGTGTTTGTATGAAATTTAACATATACGAATCAAACGTTTGAAAATTCTTTTAATGCAAATTTAAGTAAGTTAAGTTACTGTTTAAGACATTGGATCTTAGTGCCAGATTTTTCTCCATTTTTTGCTTTATAATCCGCTTAATCACATAATTTTATTTACTCATCTTACAGCATGAATCTAAAAATGTAAAGCAACTTATATTTGATTAGCGCAATATTTTTCCTCAATGAAGATTGATTTATTTGATTATGATAAAGAACTCGAGGGCTATCTACCTAAAGGAAGGGACGCCTGCGAGGAAGATTTTCTAAGAGAAACAGGTTTATATATACACGTTACACATGGGGAAAACTTCGAAAACGCCTTGGACCGAATTATATCTGTTTAGCAACTTTTCCATTCAGCTGCTGGTGGGCTCTTTAGTAAAGAATGAAACTAGGAAAAGTTTATGATTGTACGGTTAGAGTGTAATTCGTAAAGCTAATTTGGTTACTCTATGTACCTTTGAATAGGAGAATTAATTCTCAGATTCGAATTGTTAATGTTTTCTTGAATAAGCTAATTTAAAAAAAAATCTGATGTGTACACCACAGGACTTCTTTGTACGGAATATTAAATTATACGCATTTTTTCTTGCATTTCATTTAAACTTATTGGATTGAATTAAATCTACTTCGCCGATAGCGCATAAACCACTATAGAATAAATGCATTCTTTAACATTCACTCTAGTATTTGTTTATCATAGCGACTCTCTGGCACTAGATTCACTTAACAGTATTATATTTCGTTCATATTATAACTCATAATGCACAAAATTTATATGATTTAAAGAATAGAATTATCTAATCGTTGCCACATGTTCTATTCAAATACTATAATAAAGCTCGAATGATGTATAAAAGAAATTAAGCAAACAAAGCAAAAAAGAAACAGTTGTTCACAGACGATTGAGTATTTCTCATTCAATTAATTCAGTTCTCACTTCGCGAAAAGGCAAAAATACATAAAAACTCAAAATATCTATATTAAAAATTGCGAAGTAAATCTTAAACACTTATTTCCTCGAAAAATTTCCAGAAAGGATTAAGCATGATTTAATTGGCAATAATAAATGAAGGCATTATCTTTGTTGTTGCGAAGCTAAGTTTCTCTGGCAACAAATCCACTAGTCTGCTGTTTCAAGTGTAAACAATCAATGGCCTCCATCAAAAAAAGGCTTAGCGGCACTTAAACAACTTTAAAATTGTTGATAATTCTAAACATATTGCGTACAGATTTACTAAAGGCATAAAAACCTTAACCGGAAGATAAAAACAACATAATTCAATCATTTTTAAAGCAAAAAATGTACAATTTACAAACCTAGAAGAGTAAAGAAACTGAGATCACTGAGCCGGGTAACAGAGTGGATATATATATAAATATATTTATATACGTTTGGTGCGGCCGATTGCAACCAAAATACGAGGTGCACATTTACATGTTCCTATATACAAAATTTCAACATTCTGAGGCTACTCGTTTTTGAGTTATGCGAGATACGTACGTACATACTCGTACGTTCGTACAGACGCCACGAAAATTTCTCTTCAGAATTAATTTTAAAGCAGTTTTATAATTTTTTTGGAGGAAACGAGTCTTTTATTCTGTCCTTACGTACAGATACTACGCAAAAACAAGTGGTCAAAATGGATATTTTCGTTGAAATATGCTGCCTGAAACTTTTCGTGATTAACAATAGTTCCTTTTTACCTCTTCTGTCTTATATACTTATTTGTAGAATTTTCTCATATAAATATATAGATTTAGATTTACAAAATATGATTACTTTAGAATAACTGTGTCTTTTCATAAAAAAATATTTATGGTATGCATACTATATAGTATAGTATGTATTTTATGGTAGTAATTATCTATTGCTCTCATTTTTTTTTCATAGCCCAAGTAAAATTAAGTTTCTTGATAATTCATTTACGAGATAATAAATTTTTCTATCAATTTAAATAACATACAAAAATTATCTGATTAGCATGTTATTGTGATACGTATTTTCTTTAAAAAACTGTTAAATTAATTTCAATGGATTTGTACAACATGTGGACTAGCCTACATTGTTTAGCAAACATGTAACATATAAAACTATGGGTAAAACGACTGCGTCTTTTAAGTAATTTTTTCTGTTTAATTATAGCCTTTTTGGAGAGATGATAGATTAATAATTGAGTTTTAACTCCACTCTTGCTGGATTGTAATTGCTTTAATAATACGTATTATACTGTTAATTTGTTTTCTTAATTAGTTTGTATCACTAAAATATATTAGTTTAAATAAAAACAGATTAGGCTTTGCGTTTTTACTCAAATATAAATAATTCCTTATGCAGGTGTGGGCTTCTGGTCAGTAGAATATTTTAATGTGCGAAGATATGCTAACATCAGAAATTCAGTTGATGAAATAAGCACATATACTTTGTTAATGAAATATTCTAATATATTATGGACGTAAAAGCTTAGAGCTGCATTTGCGTATAATAAATATGAATAGTATAAGACATTTGCGATCTGACATGAAAACAAAACATTTAATGTTGGTTATTGTTAGGGTAGAGAAATGAAAAGTATGAATTAATAAGGCCCTCTAACAGAGAAATAAATACCATTTTTAAAAATTCAAAAATTCTTTATACAGTTCAAGTAAAACAAGATCGTTCGTTTCGTTTTAAGGATTAGGAAATTAAAAATTAATTCTATTATTTTGTAATTCTATTATTCTTCTTCCTTATTGCGAGCCTTCGTGAGAAAGCGCGTCAGGTGACAAACCCCAGGAGCGGATTTCGAATCCCTGCGAGGAAATTGCTGATTTTTCATGTTTCCTGCCCCGAAATAAACTTTATGACTCTACAGTGGCACCCGAACTAAAAAATATGGTGAAGATTATTCGTCACTACAAGGATTTGGTGAGTGGGTTCCTGCCCTCGCGACGTGCATTTTAAGTGGGGAGAGAATGCGAGATATTTTCTTCCTCTTTCCGCATACTTTCATGGTGTAACTGGAAGCATGTCCGGCTAGCAATCAGGAGGCCCAGAGTTCGAGTCCCAGGGAAGGCATCGCACATTTTTCATGTTTCTCCCACAAACTTAATAACTCTCCAGTTTATCTTAGTTGAAAATATTATTGTGTGTTTATGGAATTGATAAATGGTTCGATAGTTTTATTTTGTTCAAAAAACGATGTTTTCACTTTCATCGCACATTCATTAAATTTTGAAGAGAAGGCCTTATAGTATATTTTTCTTTCATTGGTACTACATTTTCCTTTTTACATTGTGCGGCGTATAGCTAAAACATTTTCTTAAGTAAGAATCCAAATATTACAGTCTTGGATTTGAGCTATGGTGTGTTGTGGGGGTTGCATTTTATTTTTTAACGGTTAATTTTGATTTTGGAAACAGCCTTTCCTTAACATTTTCATTTTTCTACCTAGGCTTTCCTTTCAGAATGAGTTCTCAGCTTCCTGCTTTATGCAAAGTAGGGTAGAAACTATTGTTTCAGATGAGATTTAAGCTACTTCAGACGCAGCGTGTTCTGCCTTTCTGCCACGTTGTTGCTACTAGTTAAATCTTGCTATTTTACGGCTGTGCATGTTAATAGCCTATTAATCTACGTTGGTGATATTAGCCAAAAGAGCCAATTACGCGTTAAATAGCTCTGTGCAGCTTCGGATGATTATTCAACTGAAAATTAGTGATTTTTATGTTTTCTACTTTAAAGCCATAAGTGCTGGCTTTCTTATGCCCAAGTGGGTCCATTTGTGAATATTTGAGTTCAAATAAAAGGGTATTTTAACTTTTATTTTAACCGTTGTTGTTGTAACTTTTATTTTAACTGATTCTGTTGTTGTTACTGACCCAGTAGAACTCAGCGAATAGTCACTTATCAGTTCCAGTAGGTTCTAGCAATCAAGTAAATTTAATTTAGCTAGATCAATATAGTGTCCTCTTACTTTATTGCTTACAACACGACCATTACGCTGATCAACCAAATACGTAACTTGTTCTTTAGAAGAACATTTGTATATATCTGCTCGTCATTCACCTGATAAATGTCCCTAAAATATTTTTTGCAAATAGGAATATCTTGTCGGTCTTTTCGAAAATAATAAGTAAAGGAATGTTATCTTGGTTCTTAAGTGTTATTTGTAGGGCACCTTCTTTTTATTTCTTTAACTTCAATGTAACTTCTTAAGAAAATATTTTGCTGAAGTTGACTATGTCAACTATAAAATATCTTCATGGAAGCCTCTTTCTCATCCGAAATAATTTTTTTGATTGCACTTCTGAAGACATTTGCATATTAAATCGGCAGATGTTTTTAAGGTATTCAATTTCCTCCTCTATTCCTGTATTGCAATCTTTTTGTTAATTTCGGACCCAATTATCAGGATTGCAACTTCCTCCCAATCAATGCGTTTCTTTCAATATTTTTATTGTTTCAATTAGAAGACTACGAAGAAAAACATAGCTGTTTTCTAGGGCCATACTTACTGTTAACAAACCATATTGAAGAACCATCAGGTGATTCACTGTTTTCCTTATTCAGAATGTTATTAATCTCATTCATCTTGATAATATTGGTTATAATATTTATTTTTTTAAAACTTACTATCAAATTGAAGTTGTTATTTATAATAATTCAAACACAACACTTGATACTGTGGCTACTAGACTGCGACTGACTAATTTATTTTGCTTTAATTTATCGTTATCATTCAGCATGTGCTACTGAATTTGAGTTGAAGTGTTGCGACGACTTTGAGTACGAAGTTGATTTATATGGCTTCTAAACAAATTATTTATTGTTTAACAGCCAAACAAAAATTGTTATTTAATGGTGCAAATTTTTATTATTTGGAAAATTTATTATAAATTAGAAAAGCTTTGACTGAACCAAGTGCTTTGATACTTAAATTTAAGATATTTCAAAAAGTGGAGTTAATTGATTTGTGCAGTGAACGGCTAAACTAGTCCAATAGTTTTATTTAACAACGTTTAAAATATAACTAGTGATTCCGTCAGAATTTCCACAACACCTTTCGAAGTTTAATTTCTTGTTATAATCACCCATGAAGATACTGTTTGACTGTACTGGAAGAGCTACAAGAAGGAAATACTTTCGCGAAGAGCTAAATTACGCAGGCATTTAGTTATGCTCTTTATTTCCATTGTACCATGCTATCAGAGCCTTGAAAGGCGAATTCCTTTTGTGTGGTCATTGTTGCTGCTGCATTCAATGAGGCGGTTTTATATTCTGCCATCGCTTAGCTATGTGATCTCAACCTCAAACTGCATGAGGGCCGAATTCACGAAATAAAAGCAGCTGACAGGACAGAATATTTTTTTTTCATCAAAATCAAAAGTTTTGTCATCAAAAATAAAAGATACTTTAAATTTCTCTCGCTAAATATTTATCAAAACGTACATGAACAATAGTGATAATGCCGCAAAGGAAAAAAATTCAAAATTTTAATTTTTTCTGATCTGAACTATAAATTTTGCTAAAGATATTTTTGTTGATTACACTTTGTTATTCAAATATATCGATAGCCAAATATTAAATTCTTAGACTAATATTTCTGTCATACAATTCTAACATGTTTAATTAATCATTAAATCACTTATTTTAATTTAAACTAAAAACAAAAAAATTATTAAAAAATTCTTATTATAGAGTGATAATTTATCAAGTGGAACAAAATTTGAGAATAAATAATGACAGCCTTGTCTCTTTTTCTTATTTATAAAATTTTTCTTCGATGCATAAATAAAAAATATGTTTGTATGTAAATATATTATAAACATTTTACTTCTTACTACAGCTTGAGACTTAATGACGTTTCGATACTGATAAAAGTTGTAGTCTTGGAGAGAAATTACTAGAACTATAGCTTCATCATATATTATAGATGCTTATCGGTCAATCGATGTCTTTTGCTATTAATTTTCAGCCGCGAAAAGAATTTTCACATTTAAGCGTATTCCCAAACAAAGCGATTTTACTTCGTGCAAAAATTCATAACTGACGTTATATATTTTTTGACAATACGAATAAAAATTAATAAAATCTGTATTTTCAAGTCTTTGAATAAGCTTTATATACTATTGTAAATTAATTAGCTACATTTATAGATTATATGGAGTGTTATTCGTGTTCTTTTTTCAATAGAAATGAAAATAATACAAAATGAAAATAATACAAACTCGGACTTCAAATAACTAAATCTTGAAGGCTTTGCAACAAATACATAATGGAAATGTCTTGTCGAGCAGCATAAAATTGTTTCGGGGGCCGCTAGTTTGAGACCACTGGCTTAGATCACAG
The DNA here is from genome assembly GCF_044657685.1 of Stegodyphus dumicola. Lineage (NCBI taxonomy): Eukaryota > Metazoa > Arthropoda > Arachnida > Araneae > Eresidae > Stegodyphus > Stegodyphus dumicola. The sequence goes on from NC_140781.1 coordinate 23,397,732, forward strand.
GTGTTCATAGATAGTAGTTCGGTATTAGATTCAAGGCATTGATAAAGTTAGTACCAGAAGATACTGATGGAATTAATGTTTTTAAGAAAGAACGTAACGTAAATTATATCTCTTTCAAGGGAAAAGACGTAAAATATATCTCAGTCGTCAGAAGAAAGGTATCTTCGGCCAAAAAGATAAAGCCTTTTCTGCGACATGGTTGCAGATGATTTTAATTACCCTCAGCTGCGACGGAAAAACCGTGCTGCGACATAACGTATGTTGTGAACAGAATTCTAAATGGCGAATCTTACAGAACAGGACCCAGTTTTAGATAAGAGAAAATTCCACAGCTTGCCTATTTCCACGTCGGATAGAATCAGATCTAGCCCTCGTGCCCCCCCCCGTCTCTCTTTTTTGAGATGAAATTGCTTTTCTTACGTTATCACATTTCTGAAAGAATTCTTAACAAATTCGCCAGAATCTAAAAATTTATAAGAAATCACGAAAATGAGAAATTAAATTACAGTTTATAAGTTGTAAGTAATTCTATATTCATTTCTTACAATTTATAAAAGTGTTACAATTTATAAGTATCTATATTTATAAATTACAATTTATAAGTTAAGTTACATTTTATAAGATGTAAGTAATTCTGCATACAATATTTTTACAATTTATAAGTTGTAAGTAATACACACAAAACCTTTAATTAAAAATTATAATCTTAATCCTTACAACTCTTGTTTAAGGCAGTATGACGCATAATGTGACTTATTATCTTACATCACGTACAAAAGTTTTAATACAGATAAACTGTTAATGATTTTGTGAAATAATCCCCACGAATTCGGCAGACACAGACTCCACTATTTCCCCAAAACTGATGTTCAGGGAATAAAAAAGAAAGTTAACGACAACGCGATTTTAGCTTTAGTCTTAATTTCCCTACATCAATCATTTACATTATCCGTAGTAATGCACGTAAGAACAATGCTGCAAGCAAGTTATTTTGTTCATTATTAAACAATAATCCTCCATACACAATTATATTTTTTAAATGCAATAGCTATGTAACAGCATCAAGTATTGGATTATGCACAGTCTGTTGCCATTGCTAGAAGTAGTAATTATTGAGCTGTAACTTTCTGTAAATATCTGAATCTACTTGATTATCTTTCTGTTTTTGTGAATTGGTATAATGCCATGAATTGGTTTTATTCCATTTTGCGTAATCGCATTTGTAGCACGTATTTGCGTGAGTCTTTATTTCGTATGTAGGAATCCAGATCTTGTTGTTGTGAATCTATAAATGTTTGAAATCTAGAAGCTGAGATAGCCGAAAACTCTAACGATGGGCGTTGAAAAAATTTTGCGACAAAAATAGCGACATTTGGTAATTTCTCACCAAATCGATGGCCTTCTAAAAGTTTCTGTAAAAGCATTTTTAAAGTTCCAGCAGCGATTTTTACCGAAGCTTCCAGATGACCAGTAAACTCTATATAACTACGGCTTCAAGAATAAGTGCGAATGAGTTGCTTTGGATATTTTTAAGAGTTAATTCCGTGAATCGTGTGCTTTAGAGATTACTTTGTGAATGGTATCGGTAATCTGAGATTTTTCTCGGTGATAGTTTGAAATATCCTTATCCGAAAACAGTTTTGAGGATTTTATTCCTGATTTATCGGAAATAGTTTTTAATCCTGATTCCCGTATTTGGCCTTCTCTTCGCATAAGCGTAAAAAAGGATGAATTTATGACATTTCACTTTCCGTTTGTTATACCAAATCAGTCACGTGTGGCTCACTCGTCACACTTGATCTTTCTTAAAAACCCATTTCTAGAAGCTGTTTTTTTTCTCTCTATTTTGTCAGCTTGTCGCATTATACTGAACTGGTTAGTTAAGAGTTCTGTTAACAAGGTCTTTTAGAAAAATGGAATATACTCAAACTCAGATGGACCAAAAAGCCCTAGATTATGATGGTAGGTTATTTAGATTGAAACATGGGTTGGAAAGTACAAACAAGCAATGGATTTTCCAATCAACATTTGCAATAGACGTATTTTAATAAGTATAGAAGAGATCAGAAAAGTCATGCATGTACAAGAAATGAATCGGAAACTGAAATACAAAATATTTAGTTGTTTTAGAAGAGCTCGGGGAAAATTAACAGGCATTCCGACGATATATGCGGAAACCTTTGCACATGATTTAGAAAAAAGATTTAGATTTTATTACTAATGTACCAAACTTTGTATTAACAGAATCATCAATGTGTAATCGCCATAAGTCTGTAGAGACTCTTAGGTATATTTTTGAAGCAGGAGTCATGAAAAATCATCAACGTCTTCGCCGGGAATCAAACTGCATACCTCTGGAATACGCGCCCAGCGTGCAGACCACTACACAACGAAGGCACGCTGAAAAGGCGGGAGAAATACCCTATAAGTCCCTTGGCTTTCTTTCATTTCCAAATAACTTTGAAGATATTATTAAAAAATCCGCTGAAATTTTTTTTAAAAAATTATGATGGCCAGAAAAATAGAATTCTTGCATTCGGAAGTGATAGTACTATGAATAGTTTAACAGGAAATGGAGAATGCTTTGTAGACCGCACTCTCAAGTTATGCCTATGACAGTTTAGTAAAGTTTAGAGTACTAATGTAGATGTTGGAATTTCCGATGATATATGATTTCCAATGAGAAATATCTGAACCATTTTTGATAATAAAGATGATTTAGAATACATATGCTGATGACGATCGCATGCAATATCTACAAAAGTAAGTGTATCAAATAACTGAGAAGCTTTTCTGTATGATGTCAATTATACAAATGATTCAGAACTTGTTTTGTACGATGTCAATTGCGTAGTATGCATATATGAATCAGGTAAAATTTCATTCCCTGTTTAATTGATGAATATATTTGATTGATAAACATATTGCTTGTGTTTTACATTAGCTCATATGACAACAGCTGTCGGTACTACTGACATCATATAAACCAGCTACGATTCATTGCTAAGCGATCATACCTCATTACTCTTACAGTCTGATTCACTATTAAGTGAATAATACAACACATTTTTGCTACTGCTATTCAGCAGTATTTAATAATTTTACTTGCAGTGACTCTTAAAAAAATTTAGTAATGTAATCATTGTACAATAAAAGTATTTCAATGAAATATAGTAGCGTATAATTTTTGGAAAATACATTTATGCTGTAATTTTTTTAATTTAGCCCTTAACAATATTTCAATGAATTTTTCCCCCAGTGCTCTTTTTGACAGATCGATGTTTTACTACGCAAAATTTTATAAGGAAACCTAATTAAAATTATACGTACAATATTTTAAAGTTATTTACATTAGAAAACAAATATACGTCATTAAAATGTACATGATTACATTATATTCGGATCCCTGTGCTAGAATAACTCTTTGTAACAGAATGGGATTGCAGTTTTAAAACTGCGAAATCAGAGCTGATGCAAAATAATGACTTTTGACTAGTTCCTGTTAAGTCCCCCTACGAGGGTCGTTTCGGATAGGGGTATTCTTCCAAAATAAAACAAAACAGCGAACGACCTAGGGATTAAAGATTTACAATTTATGTACTCAAAGGAAGACTTTCCTGGGATTAGCGATAAAATCATAGATGAAAAGATAGCAAAGAAACCGAACTCATCTTTGTACAGTGAAAAAGCGAAGAGAAATCTCACTGCGACTGAAAGAGGCATTCAACAGAGCATCAGCTTGCTCACTTTACTCATGTTATGATGCCGTCTGCTGAATCGCCAAATAAACGAATAAATTCTCATTCAACATCCCAAATAGCATCAGATGCTCCAAGTCATGCACACCGCCTACTCATGCAATGTGTCAATCAGCAAGTATTCCTAGGATATCACAGACATCACCACATGCAGGATAAATATCTGCTCATGCAAATGCTTTTATTTTACGAAGTTACCCTGTTATATGGCAAGGACTATTGGTCCTACAAAATAATCAAGCTGCATTTCGTCTTAGGAAATCTAAATATTGCAAGGTCTTCAAATTGTTGATGGGGAATCATCATCAGTTACGATAGCACAAATAATGAGGGTAGAGACAAGTCAGATGTGTGAACATAAAAGTAAAAGTAATGAATGAATATTGTGCTTTGCCCTCTGGAGGACATCACAGAGATGTTGTGCAGCAATCAAATAATCTAAAGTAAGGATTTATCCACTATCTTCAGTGCAAGCTGGCTGAGGGAATAGTAATGCTGCTGCTCTTCGATCCCAACCGCCTGTGTATGTCATCCACAATTTTCCATCATGTGACTTCACAAAAAATCATCTGTCAATGATAGCATTGGACTTATACACATCATAAGTGATATTACCCATCTGGTGATCATTAGAACAACTGCGTGGATAAGAATAAGGAAGTTTTTATTGTTTCAGGTTTTATGCTGTTAATATATGCTGCTGAACAGTAGCAGAATAACTTTCAAATATCCTGCTCAGGACGAAGCTGAGCATGAAACCCCCACTGAAAGTTGAAAAGTTGTGATCCCTCTCATGGAGTACTGACTCATTTACCAGCCCGTGTTTGAATGTTTCCCATGTGATCTTTCTGACATGAAATGAATCAAGTGTTTTACCCAAATGATTTAAATGGCTAATTTTCACAACTTTAACCATATGCGTTTCCTTAAGTAAAATATTAATCTTCTTATGTCTTTTATGAGTGCATTATGGTTTATAACTCTTTCTACTCTTCAGAATTCCGTTCCTTTTTTACATTTAAAAATACCTTTCAATTTAAAAGCACAAAATATTTACATAGCCTCAACGAAAACTCGCAAAGGAGACAGATGTCTTGTTTTGCACTAGCTATGTTTTTCTGTTCGCAGGGAGAAAAATCAGTGTTACATGCGAAGGAAAGGCAAATAGAAAAGAGGCAATTTTAATTTGAGAAAAAAAAATAATCCGTAACACTTGATACGAATTTTTTAAGGCCAGATAAAAAAGTGGGTTAAAAAATAGGGCTCAGACTATATTAAAGAATAATAATTAAGGGCCTAACTAAGATAGAAAGGATGAAAAAAAAAAGCTCGAAATAACCTAACCATAGACGTATTTTAATGTGCTCTGAGCAATGTGCGAAAAATGAAGAACTTCATGAAACCGATCATCTAATGATAATGTCTCTTATGTTGTGTTGTAAAAGTGTAATATGCTGAGTGATGCGTTGGAAATGCTAACTTAATGTAAATGACAAAAAAAAATAAGAAACGAGATGCTTCATTTCAGTAACTGAGCACTTCTAAACATTTCTTTCATTTCAGAGAAGGAAAAGCTAAAAAATCTCTGATCGCTTTGAAACTATTTGAGTGGTGTGGCGCTTTGAAAACTGTTTGAGAGTGCCTGAGTTAGTTGAACGCGCAGAAAAAATGAAAAACAAGGGAGGGGGTCCAGTTTGATAACAATTCAAAATCTGGTTAGGAAGTTAAGTTTAACCTAGAGCAAGAAAACAAAGAAAAACCGTCCATACACAGTTGCGAAAGTAAAAAGCAATGAGAACGCACAGTGAAGCTGTAGATAAAAGTTTTAAATGTTTGGAACAAACCACAAGCATTACGAAATAATCACATAATCCTAAATATAGGAATCTCTGTAGACAGGAAGAATCATGGGAGTTACAGTTAAAAAAATAGCACGATATCATCAAGAAAAACCAGTTGAAACACTTTTACGTATGCCTTCAGCAATCATACAGCAAAAATATAAACAAAATTCAAAATTCCTGGCAATAAATCATGAATGCAAAAGGGAAGCTTCAGAAACGATTCTAATTATTGCAGAGCAAACAATCATCCTTGGTTGGGAGGGGATAAAATTTAGATATGTAAGTACTGAAATTTTTATAATAAAAATACATGAATAAGTAAAAGCAAAAAAAGAGAAAAGGGAAAAAAAGCTCCACATTCGCACGCATTCCTAATTTTAAGCATCCAGAACGGTAATAACATCACTCTTACAGTTGCCACTAAAAATATTAAGTCACCACTAGAAAAATTCGCTGCAAATCTGCAAGCAATAGATATTCTCATCCGCTTTACGGAGAAAGAATAATTAATTATTCGTTCTACAGATGGAGCCACCTAGCTTTGTTAGGACTCCCTGAACTCGTTTCCACTACTACGAACGCGTTGCGTCAATTGAAGCACGCCTACGGCATCCGTACAAGCGTTTCCACTGCTGCGTATCTGTAAAATATTTTCATTTTCCGCCGCTAGGTGTCACTGTAATATTTTGGCGCCAAACAAGCAGTTCGCGAGTTACGACGCTGAACATCTGAATTTTTCCCGCTTAAGCGAGTATTGTTTGTTTTGGATTTGATATGGATCCTGACGTAAAACGCAGAAAAGTTTTGTTTACTAAATTCCATGTTATTGGAAATTTTTATTTCTGCTTATGAACTGCGAAAGTAAAGTACTCTAGCAATTTTTACATAAGTAAGGTTATAATGCATATTATGAACATCACTAATTCCATAGAAGCTTAAGTAAATTAAAAAAAAAAAAAAATGTGTTTGTAGAAGCCTTAAATATTATGAAATAATATATATGTTATTAAAACTAAAAGAGCAACTGTAAAGAAAGGTTCACAATATTTACGCAAAATTTGCTATGCTTGTATACCGCTGACTTCAGGGTCATAGCTGGATAATTTATTAGAAATCTCGTTTGTTTTAAAATGCACTATGGGCAGTTATATTTTATGCATAATCCATAAAATATTATTTTTAATTTAAACATTTTTAATTCATATCTTTTTTTATAGAAGTTATAAAAATAAGATTTTTCTCTTTATATATACACACATTAGGTAAAGAAAATGGAAATATTTAATTAATTAATTCCTGCGCTTCTGCTGGAGAGGACTGAATTTAAAAATAATTATTATAGTAATTTTTTGTTAAAAAAATGTTTAGGGCATTAATACTGTCTCATGTTAATTGGAATGAAAGTTTAGTAAGTTTAGTTGTAAAGTTTAGTTGTAAAGTTTAGTTGTAAATTTAGTTGAAAGTTTAGTTGTAAACATCCCAAAGTCTGAGCACATGTATATACATTCACATAAAAGTGAAACGAAAATATATATATATATCTGCAGGGTTTCAAAATAAATTAAATTTAAATAATTCTCTTGCGCCATTGCTGCAAGGAATGAAATTTGAATTTAACAAACATTTTCTATTCGTAAAAAGCAAATTAAAAGTTAATTAAATTTAAATGAAATTTAATGCAAACAAATAAAGGATTAATTATTGCTGCGAACTAATATACAATATCATTTAAATTCTGAGAGCATATGTAAATCAAGTGCAAGTATCAAAATCCATAAATAAATATATAATTCCAAAAATTTATTTATCTTATTATTCACTTATGCATTTTTATTTAGGATTAAATCTATCCTATTATTCATTTATGCATTTTTATAAATTTTTAGGATTAATAAATTTTTGGAATTATATATTTATTCATGGATTTTGATACTTGCACTTAATTTACATATGCTCTCAGAATTTAAATGATATTGTAGATTAGTTCGCAGCAATAATTAATCATTTATTTCGTCTATATTTAATTAACTTTAAATTTGCTTTTTGCGAATAGAGAATGTTTGTTAAATTCAAATATATATATATACAAGGTGTACTTTAAATTAGTATTATATAATTTTCAAACTTTTTTGCTGGGGGGAAATTTAAATAAATAAGAGCATAAATAAAACAATATATTTAACGTATATAATAATATAAATAAATTATAAAACACGAATATAGATCAAATTGGAACAAAAAGCTGAGAAAGTTGCAGACAGGGTGCAAAAAGCGTATGGGATTCGAACTCACGACCCTCCAAAAGTAAACATTATTACTGTCAGCTTTACCACTAAGATAGCACACAGGAGTTGCATGCATATTTTGGCTTATATATATCATCAAGTAAATCAATTCTTAAAACTAAATTTTTTAGTCCTATTTTAGTGTGATATCGTCTGAAAAATTCACCAGAGTTTGTTCTTCAGCTTCTAGTACATTTTTTACAAAAAACATTATCTTTTAAAGTGACGTTCCGATTGAAGTTAAACGGGCTGTTAAAAATATATTTCATGTGCTTACAAATATATGTTAGCCAAAAAGATATATTTATAAGGGAAATACACATTTAACGTACTCTTTAATGCAGTGGAATATTTAAAAGGCTATCAAATTTAATTTATAATTAACTTTTTAGTTTTTACCTATTTCAAAAGAAAAAAATAACAAATCTTTTAGTCATATCTAATTTGCTATAGCAGTTTGATATAGTCAGACATTCATTTTCATTAAAGCTAAATGAGTATGCAGAACTAAAAAATGATTATCAGAACAAATTTTGCTATTTCATGGACTTGGAATTATAATTTTTGCCGCTGATTTTCTTGAACGAACAAGTACTGTAGTTACAGTTATCTTGTTTTTCTTATCATTTTAAACTAAATTCAGCTGATTGCTGTCATTTTCAGCACGCAGATTTCTCGCTATAATGTTAATTCAGAAATAAGTATTTTTTAGCAAAACATTCTTTCCCTATTAGCGAGCGTTCATCGCTACTTCTGCAGCCATTAATTTTTAGTGACTGCACCCGATTGCTCCTTTTTTACCACGTGACCCCAACGCATCCGCAGACATACGGATAGAAGTTGAACATTGTTGAACTCCATCCGTATGTAATCCGTCACCGAACACCGACCGGATTGCAGATGTCAATCAAAATGAATTCGCTCGCTGATTGGAGAAACGCATACGCAGCAGTGGAAACGGGCCGTGATTGGATGAATGGCTGCATAGCATAGCAGACGAGTATTGTATAAGACGAGATACGGTATATACTGTTCAGTATGCACTTAGACCGCTCGCGGCCCACCTCGCCCGGGACTTAAATTTTCCCACATAAAATTATCATGATGGGAATGCACAGTGCCTGTACATATTGTATTTAGTGTATAGTGTATTTTATTTTATTTTATTTCTCATTTATTATATTGTATGCTTTGTTGTATGTTCTTTTCACTAGTTTTTATATAATAATGCATGATTATGTTTAATTGTTATGATATATATTAATTCAGATATCATGATTGAATCTACTGGATTATGTCTGTGATCTCTTTTATGATACAACGCAAACATTCCATACGGACCCTCACGGCTCCTGCTTTGCAATTTCCTGATGCGCGCGCCACTCTTTGGCCTTGCGACTCATGGTCGCCCCCTGTTGCCACTTTTGACCTCCTTGAAACTTGTCATGAAAATTTCAAAGTCTTGCGCCCTCCGGGCTTAATTTTCAAGAGCCGGATAAGTTGCGCAGCTGCGCGACACTTCGGCAATAACCGTTCAGACTAGACTAGACTAGACTGTTCAGTATATCATTCTGAGCGGGGACTTGGTGGGTGAAGGTTCACCGTTTGATATTGTGCCTGCTTCCGATCTGTCTCTGGAGTACGTCCGTTCAACGTGGTTTGCCTGTGCGAACACGTGCATTGCTTATCTGACTGCATCAGCATTTTTTAATGCTATTTATGGTTTGTATGATTTGTGAAATGCTGATACGCTTTCACTAATTTATTATTTTTGATTATTTTTGGCCTTTTGAGTTTTAATTATGAAATTTAATACCGCGTGTCTTGCCAAATAGCCTAATTGCTGGTTACTTGTTTTTTGCCATATTACGATAAATTTCGCTTTCCTGCGCGATTTAAATTAATCAGATAAATTTTCTCTGTTCTGCGCGAATTTTTTGCATTTTATAACGCACGTAGTTACCCCCAAGCTTTCACTTCAGGTGACTGTCAGGGGCCTCGTGTGTTTTCCGCCTACACATCCGTCTGTGGAGAAGGCTGTCGAGCCAGGGCTCCATTCCGGGGTGTAGGACTACTGCCTTATGGGCCCTGGATTTCTGGATTTCTCTGCGTTTTGCTTTGGCTTAGCGCGACCATGGAGAGGCTCGTAGAAAGTTACAAATTACAAATACATGAGTTGGAACAACTCAAATTGGATAAAGGTGAACTCACAGAAATTGAAACAAAATTCTTAAATTTTTTGTTAAGCTCACTTGAAATTGTCAATGCACTACTTACTCAAAGTAAAACTGACTCAGTTTTAAATCAAGATAAGACACAACCTCAAATTCCAACCACAAGTAAAAATTACGAGGAAAATGAGAGGGCACGTAGCCCAATTAGTATTCATGATAACACAATTGTTACTGATGATGAAAAAACATTAGATAAAGATTCTAGCTCTGACGAAGACTATCCACAACGTTTTGGAGACAAAACAGTCCGAACAAGGAATCCCAGACAGGGTTTTAAAAAGATTAAATTAGATAATTTCACGCAAATCATTTCACCAGTTATTACTCAGAATGATAACAATGGTACGATCGTACCGCAGGAAAATTCAAAGAATACTAGTCAAGAATCAGTCATTCCTGAACAACACACTATCTCTGATAACATTGAAATGGACACTACTAATGCTGATGATCAGCAAAATTCCACAAATGATAACAACACACAGGTCAAAACACCTAAAAAGAACAAACTCCCTCCGATAATTCTCAAAGAAACCAAATTCAAATATAAAGCGTTAACAGGATTATTCCATCAACACAAATATAAATTCATCGGACAGAATATTAAGGATGGTGTTAAATTATTACTTCTGATCCTGACAGTTATAAGGGAATTGTTAGGATCTTAAAAGAGATGAAAGTGGAGCATCATTCGTACATTTTACCAGAGGATAAAAATCTCAAGGTAGTAATTAATGGACTACTTCTCACGACTGAAATTGAGGAAATTAAGGAAAATTTAACTGAATTAAATTATCAAATAATTGAAATAAAGCAAATGTCACGACGTAGAGGCGGTGAAGTTCAGAAACTTCCACTTTTCCTTGTTACCCTACCTAAAAATGAAAACTCTAAACAAATATATCATGAACGCTATTTATGCGACCTCAGAGTCAAAATTGTTGAATACAGAGGCCGATAGGGACCATTGCAATGTTTTCGATGCCAGGGTTTTGGCCACACTCAGGCGGAACCGAACATTTATGAACCGAAATGTGTCAGGTGTAGTAAAAATCATTATGTAAAAGACTGTCCGGACAAAAATAAGAAAGATGTTCCTTTAGTTTGTGTAAATTGCGGTGTCACCCACACATCTAGTTTCAAAGGATGTGAAAAATTTCCAAAAAATAAAACTGAAAAGCCTAAAACTTTTTCTAACAGAATAGTTGAAGGTAAATCTTTCGCAGCTGCTCTTTCGACTGGTATCTACACAGATACAAATACTGAGGCCAAAAAATTTTCACTGATCTCGCTGAACTGGTTTCAGCAATAAAATCCGCTGGTTTTTTCCAGCTCACACAACAAGTTAAGGACTTGAACAGAAATCATCATGAAAGCAATCAACCCAACAATACTGATAATGGGCCCGTACAGAATTAATAGAGCTCCTATCCAAATCATGATTTGGAATGCTCATAGCATCTTAAATAGAATCCAGGAATTTCATAATTTCTTACTAACCTATGATATTGATGTTGCTCTTGTCACCGAAACGTTTGCGACACCATGTGTGAATATTAAGAATTACAACTGTTACAGGTGTGACAGACTGAGTCACCGTGGTGGGGGGGCCGCTATTTACGTTAAGCACTCCTTGCAATCATGCCTGATTAGCGAAGATAGAGGAAACGGCTACGAAGCTGTTACAGCTTCTGTTTTATTACCAAATTATGGCATAATTTATTTCATTGCATTGTATAACCCTCCACACATTCCTATTGATGAGCATAAACTCGCTCAATTGCTGCCTAATTCAGAACATATCATCTTAGCTGGCGATCTCAACGCGAAGAATGTAGAGTGGGGTTGCAGACGCACCAACAGAAATGGAGAACTTTTACTAGAATTTATTAATAATTATCCTATTTATTTTTATGCTCCTACTGAATATTCCTATCTTCCTGATGACCCTCGAAAAGGAGACATCCTGGATGTTCTTCTTACCACCACTTCAATCCCGATTTATCTTGATGTGAAAGTTGAATTAACTTCAGATCATGTGCCGGTTTTAGCTACGCTTGGTACAAATAAAAACACTGACGAAAGATTTAAAATCACTACGGACTGGAATAAATATTATAATTTCCTCATTGGAAACCCTCCGGCTATTAAGCAACTTAAAACAAAATTTGATATTGACTATGCAATTGATGTTCTCAATAATAGCATACTTAGTGCATATAACAGGGCTACTAAGAAAATTCCTGCTGATAAGTACAGTGCTAGATTGCCTAGTAACATTAGAAACCTGATTTCACAAAGAAACAAACTGCGCAAAAGATGGCATATTGCCTGGGATCCTAGGATCAAAAAAGAGTTAAATAAACTGAACAGAGAAATAAAGAAAAGTATTTATAAACACAGAGATGAGTCTTGGAATGCAAAAATTGAAACATTCAATGTGCCAAATAATGCATTCTGGTCTTTTGCAAGGAATCTTCGAGGCAAAAAACCGAACAATAAACCAATTTACGGTGATAATATTATAGCTGTCACTAATAAAGACAAAGCCAATGTAATGGCTGACTTTTCAGAAAAACAATTTGTTCCTAACCAAGATCCAAGCGACCCTTTATTTTCATATGACACTAGATATTTTATTCAAGACTGGATTAATGGCCCGGGACCCAAAAACAAGACTAATTATACTTCACCTAATGAAGTTAAGGAGATTATCAAAAGAATGAAAAATAGAAAAGCTCCCGGTTTTGATAACATCACCAACGTCGCCATCAAAAACTTGCCTATTAATGTTATCACGAAATATGTCAGCATTTTAAATGTCTGTCTTGAAAATAATTATTTCCCAGATAAATGGAAAACTGCTAAAGTAATTTTATTACCCAAGCCTGGTAAAAATGCTACCTCCCCGGAGGGTTACAGACCAATCAGCTTACTGCCCGGTCTGGGCAAAATCTACGAACGAGTTATCTATAAGAGAATCGAGCCTTACATGGATAAGATACCTCCTGAACAGTTTGGCTTCCGTAAGAAATTGTCTACGACCAAGCAGCTTGTCCGACTATGTGAATACATCGGTTCTGCACTTTTCAAACATCAGAGTGTCGCCTTACTCATGCTAAACGTGACGAAAGCTTTCGACCGCGTCTAGCATGAGGGGCTTATTCTCAAGCTTATATCCTTGGATTTTGACAGAGACCTGATATTACTCATTTATTCTTTTATTAAACACAGAAAATTCTTCGTCAATATTGGTAACGACAACTCTGATCCCAGAAGACTCAATGCTGGTGTAGCTCAAGGATCAATTTTGGGACCAATTCTTTTTATATTCTATGTTGCTGATTTCCCTAAAATATGCACTGACTCTAATTTTTATTTAGGATGTTACGCCGATGATACGGCGCTTGCATACAAGTCTCACAATCAAGAACTTGTCATTTCTAAATTTCAGGATAAAATTCCAGAAATTGAGCAATGGTGCACGAAATGGCGCATAGCCATCAATGCACAAAAATCCCAGCTTATAATTATTGGAAAAAGGCACTCTAGAAGTCCATTTGTAAACAAAATTAAAATCTTTAATGTTGAAGTTCCGCTTGCGAACAAAGCTACATATCTTGGAGTTATTTTAAACAATAAATTCACATGGAAAGACCACATCCAAAAAGTAAGAGGCAAAACAGTTGCGGCTATCAAAGATCTTATTCCATTAATCGGAAAAAATTCAAAACTTGACCTACGAAGAAAAAGACATGTTTATACTGCCATTATTCGGCCTATCTTTTCTTACGCGTCTCCAGCCTGGGCGACTTATTCGAAAAATGAAATCAAGAAGTTACAGATCACTCGAAACAAATTTTTAAGGCAAATCACGAATGCTCATTTTTATGTTTCCAATGAAACTCTGCACAGAGACTTAAAAATAGAGATTATCGAGAATTTTCTCCATAATGCAAATCGGAAATTTTTTGATAAGGCGAGAAATTGCTCGTACATGAATCATTTTAAGGTTTTCGACTACACCGTGTTTCCAGAAGATATTAAAATCAGACCATTAGCGGCCTTCCTTACCAGGGACACTAATTTTCCTACTTAAACTATCTTTCATGCAACTTCATTTTTTGTATATATTGTACATAAATTGTCGTATTATAACTCGTATTCTATTGTATTTTGTATTGTATTTGCTCACTTATTGTATTTATCGTATGTAATAAAAATTGTTTTTTGCTAATATATCATGATTTATCGTAACATACCTATCAGGAACAACTTTAACCCTGACACTCCACACATTGCTGCCTCTCCTGGTCTTGGGCTTTAAGTTCGATTCTCTGCTTGTGTCGTCATGTAGTCACCCCCTCTTTTTTTTTTTTTTCATTTCGTATTGCCTCCTATCACTCGGTCCAGACACTTTTTATGTCATGTGCCCTTTGGGCGTACTTGTCATGAGCCGGACACGTTGCATCACATGCAATATTTCGGCATAATTTGTAATGAATGAATGAATGAATGAATATACTATACAATCCTTCAGCACAGGAGGAGGCTTACGTCCAGGACCCTGAACAATGTGACCTAGTCACCCCTAAGTAAAAGAAATGAACTATCTCTTCTTCACCCTGTGTAAGTATATTTATGCTTATTTTGCAAAAGAAGTGTTTTAAGGAAACGTTTAAATTTAAAAGTTCAAAATATATTATAAAATTAGGAATAAATTCTTAATGCATTGAGAATGCTGTGCAATAAATTTTATTCATCAAACTTTCTTAATAATTAAACCGTTTTTTTATTACAATAAGCAAGTCATATTAATGTTCTAGTACGTGCTGAAAAGTTAAATTTAAACAATGGTTCACGACATGTGTTTTTTAATACCATTTGTTAGTTCAATGATACTGAGATCAACTAAACTCTTGAAAAAGCTTTTTTCGTTACAAGCCAGTCTTAATTTTGCAGAGCTTAAATTGCGCCGGTGCCCACCGGAGCCCGACTCCGATACTTCTTAGTTTTTAAGATAAATCATAATTCTAGGCGGAGCGCACGGGAGCCCTAAATATGAAGGCTCCTGCACTTCTTTTATGTAACTGAATAAGAATTTTAGTAGAAATTTGATCTCGAAAATTTTCTTTTTCACAATAAAATTCTATTAAAAAATAGCTTATTAAATTTCAGTTTTATCTCTTTACTTTTTATTTTAATTATTTAATTGCCTTAATCTTTAATTATTTAATTAAATAAAAATAATTAATTTTTATTTAATTAAATAATAATTGACAAATTTTAATTAAGTAATCATAAATTAATCTGATAATTTTTAATTATTATAATTATTTTAATAGTCCTTTTATTTATTTATTTACTTTTGTTCCTCTCTGCTGATGGTTTTCTGTAGGGCTCCGGCACTTCTAATTTTAGAAATTAAGCCCTGGACTGCAAATGATAATATTTTTTAAGAAAATATTTGAGAGAAACAAAAAAAAAAAAAAAAAAAAAAAAAAAAAAAATTCGATTTTCAGAAATTTAAATAAAAGTCTCGACTCTAAAAAGCTTCTCTATGAAAGTTTTGCACATTTTTTCCTTTGTTTGCTTGCAAAGTGAGCCCTGCATCAGATTCGCTCGAAACCGATAGCTTTTTCTTCTTTTTCTGAAAAATCTACGCCAGTCTAAGATTTTCTCTTTATCTAATATTGCACTATTATCACAGTTAAAATTTTTAAAACATTATAATACGTCAATATGCAATGTAATAAACTGAAAAAACACACGAAAAAAAAATCCAACAAATTTTCAGAAATTATTTGGATTGGGCACTGAAAAATATCAGAGTGAGAAGGGGGAACCCATTTTTACGGTTAGCTCCTGGCTGTGTATTGGATACTTCTGTTATTCAATTTTTACTGATGACCAAAGGAAAAATTATATTATGAAATATTATATGATATTATTAATGAATTATATTATTAATGAAATATAGTGAATATAGTGATAATGGCCAGTGATAATTTGTTGAAAAATATTTTAATATTTTCTTGGAATAAAACTTTCCTATGTTTTAAACATGGAAAGTTATTTTGATATTTCCTGGCAAAAGGCAGCATATGATACTTATCTAATTGCATACATAAGTGCAATATTAAATAGTTTGATTAACACTCTGTGTAGGATTTTATATTAGAACTGTTTTAGTACATTTGCTAATATTATTGCTGTCATTTTTATTTGAATATTTGTCTCAAATATGCCTCTAGTAATAATATAATAAATTAAATTCTGTCATCTATGTTTCTGACATTATTATTTGTTTAATATTTGGATTTGTGTTGTGTCAGAATACAAAAGTGGAAAAGCACATATTTGTGAGCATGAAAATAGACTATTTTTGCTGCGACTCCTTAAAAAAAAAAAAAAAAAAAAAAACTACAAGTTTGGATTGCGGCATTTATGTTTAAGTTTCACTAACGAAATTTCGAGTAATTTCACGTAACGAAAGTTATTTAATTTACGTCTTTCCGTTTCCTCTTTTCGCCACGATGAGGTTTGCTTATCGTAGAGTTTATGTAGATTTGAGTAGCCAGCAATTTTAATGTAAAGAGATAGAGAAAAAGAGATGTGTGAGAATCTGACCTGCGGTCTGCTGCCGTTCCGATTAAAACAAGTCTGTCCGGGACAATGCTTGTCTCGTTGTGAATACTTTAGATTGAAGTTATAGCCTGTATAGGTAAGTGTGTGTTTGAATTACTGTTGGTGTCTAGGCAAGATTTGTAGTCCCTAGTCAAATTATATTTAAACTTTTGAAATTATAGCCATTGTGATATGAAGCTTTAAATTTTAAAGCACGTCCAGTTTAGCTGCTGAACTTGTGTTAGTTTATTTCAATTTAATGACTCACATGTGGTAAGTTAAATAAAGTGTTTCAATTCTGTGTCTTTTAAGTATTCCTGTGGTGATAATTCACCTCACGGAGCATAGGCAGCACCTTATTGATATTGCAATTGACCTACCTAAGGAATTAGAACCCACAGCAAGTGTTAAGGATGAAACTAATTAAGAAAACTCACTTCACTTTTAATTATCACATACACGAACCTATGAATCATTATTTAGATTATTTGTCCCTGGTTTTAAGATTGGGGCAGTGGGATACAGTAAACACTGAATTCTGTCGACAGAAAAATTTGGGAGATGCTTCTATCATTGATTGGGAAATGCCTCTAATCATTTGATACATATGTTTTAATTCAGCAGTTTGTCCACTGATCTTTACTTTGAAGTTAATTTACAACTAAAAAGTCTAGAAAACGAAAGGCGGTCTCCCTGAAAGATACAACTGAAATTTTAAAAAGATTTGACAAGAATACAAAAGTTATGGAGTATAACTATCGAGAAAAACTGAATATTTTTGTGTCGACACTGAGAACAAATATTGTTGAAGGAAAAAAATAAAAAGAAAGAACAGCGGTTTGCGGAAAACCCATTTCAAGGTTTAATGCAAAAAATCTCTAGACGTTCAAACCACATTTTGCTAAAGTTTTTCATTCTGTGCGGTATTGCAGCGAATTGGCCTATATTATGAAAAGACATAAGAAAAAACATGTCGGGTGAATTCGAAAGATGACTATTTTTTTAAATGAAGGCTAGTATAAGTTTAAATTACGTCAGAGAATGTTAAATCATATCAGAAACAAAAAATCCAAAGATGTCGCAGCCGAATTTGTTGAAGATTCGAGAAGAAAGTATATTGATATACGCTAAGAGTGTTTTCAGTGTTGATGGCGGTGTATTTAATTATGGCACAGCACACTAGGGCTATCTGCCTAAGGGGAGGGATGCCTTCGTGGAGGACTTTCTAAGGGAAACTGGCTCGTATACACGCTAAACATGGGGAAAACCACGAAAACGCCCATGCAGCCAGCCCGTTCGCGGGATTCGAACCTCGGACCGAAATATCAGTGTTCAGCGACTTTACCGCTGGGCCGCTGGTGGGCCCTTTCAGTGTTGATAAAATCAGTCATTTATTTCATCTCCTTTCGTCAAAATACTTAGCCTCTGGAGGCTTTCCGTTATCATGTGGTCAAAATCGCTTCACTACTATATGTTGAACAAATATTGACAAACGGAAGGCGATACCTCTTCTCATAAGAATGTAACAAAAGTGTTTATGATGTATAGCGAATAAAAGCATGTGAATGATTGCGGATATGTTTGCAGAATACCTCAAGAAAATCGACAAGGTTTTAAAAAGATAAAAACAATTTTTTACCAAACAATTTAGCTTTTTTATGGTATACTATTTGATTTCTGTGATTTAAAAAATGAAATATTTAAACTTACTCTAAAATATGGATAACATTTTAACAAACTTAAAGTAAGATGATAAAATTGATGTTGTATAAAGCAAGGCACAACGATAAAACTGTATAAAGCAATGGTATAAGAAAGCTGTATAAATTTCGATTATACAGCTTTCTCATTATATATCCTTTCTGAATTATCCAGTATTCTTCAGAAAAAACAGGTCAAATAAATGAAAATTATATAAATATTAATAAATATACTTAAAATATATAGTCCTAGTAAATAAATAGAAATATTTAAATAATTATTCGTAGAAATGTAATTCAACCACGCAACTCAAACATTATGAAATTCTAAAAAAGAAAGACAATATAAAGATAACAACTGTGACTAAAAAATATTATATAAAATAAAAATATTTCCAAGGAAAAAAAAGAACAATTCTGATAGGTCTCAGATTTTAAATTACGTCCAAAGGGGCGTTTTTTTGACAGTTTGTGTGTTACCTTTAATTTATTAAATAGCATGTTCTTCGCACTTAAACCATAAAATTAAGTTCAACAGCAATATTGAAAATAATTTTAAAATGAGCACATCTTTAGAATTTCGGATACACAGTTTCGCTCGCTGGAGATAAAAAGTCTTCCCCCGCCCCGTAGAGTGTTGCCAGTGCTCGCTTTTAAATCGTTGAGTTTGTAAATCAAACATTCGTTAAAGTTTTACAAAATATGAAATAAATAATAAAACTAATTCCAAATTTGGGCTTCCAGATGCGCATATTTGGGTGGAAACGTACGTTATTCCAAATTAGATGGCTCTAGGTACCGTTGTTTTATCACAATGCGAGAAACATACATACATTTATGCAGATTCTTCATTATTTAATTTCTTTAAATATAATACAGGGCGATAATATTTGGTATTAACAATTCGAAAAGTGAATGGGACATTTATAGTGAACCAATGGAAAATGCCAAAACGAAAACAATAGTCCTTGAGGGCAAAATATCCCTTTGGACTAAAAAAAAGAAAGGAAACGTTTTCTTCCGCACATTCAGAATGAAAGGGAAAATGAAATAGGTTCCATGAACTGGTTCGCCAAGTGAATTATTCTTGGCACAAAATAAAAAAAAGTGCGCCAAACTAAATCCTCGAATTTCTCCTTCTCACCGAAATTTATAAAATTTGGTATGTAACCAAAATTGCTGGTAAAATAACTGGTAAAATCGAAATATGGAAAACAATTGGCATGTAATTTCAGAAAAATCCGATTTTATATCAAAATAAATATGCTAGAATAACACTATATATATAAATTTAATTATATTTAAACAAATTTAAATTTAATTTTTAACAAATACGTATAAAAGTAAAAAAGCAAATTTAAATCCTAAAAAAAGGAAAAAAACCAAAATAATTTTTAAAAAAATGTGCAAACATATAAAAGATTTAATACTCGAACTAATCTACAATATCATTTAAATTCAGAAGCATAAGCAAATCAAGTGCAAAATCAATCCATAAAAATAAATTTACTAATTTAATAAATTAAAATTAAATTAAACATTTTTTGAAAAAAATGCATATGTGAATGACCGTTGAGTAGGCAGGAGACAGACTTATCAAGGGGAAGTTGCCTCCAAATCTAACTCTCCAATCATTCAATTCGTGTTTCGTCATTCATGCAGGCAAGGGTAAAAGTCAAAACCAAAAGTAATTCCAATAAAGTGGTTCCCTTAGAAATTAACATTTAAGAATTAAAGTTCAAAAAGGAAAATACTAATGAAGTCTTTTGAGAAACAAGTAAAGTCAAGAATTAAACTTTTTTTTTTAAAATTAAATTTAAAAAAAAAAATTAATTCTTTATAAAAAAATAATCTAGAAACCAATGTATTTTAGAAACCCTTGTCTACAGGAACCTCCCCTACACGAATATGCATGTCAATAAAATGAAACTAAAAAAGAACTAGACATAATCCATATAAACCAATAAGAAACAAAAAGAACTAATTAGAAAACTAATTAGAACTATTTAGAAACTATTTAGAAAATACTTAGATACTACATAAAAAATTTTAAAAAATACTTAAAGCAAGTAAATAGTAAGTTTTAATTCTAACTTACCTACTATATGAGTGTTGGGCGCACTTTCGAGCTATGAAGAACGCAAGTTGAATTTCGGCAATCGGCCGAGTAAATTCCCGGCGAAGGCGGTTGCATATTTTTCATATTTTCTGATTCCAATTAACCTAACGAGTCTACAAGTGGTGCCCGAACTAAAACTATTGTGGATGATGATTCTCCTCACCCCAAGGATTTGGCGACTAGGTCCACTAAAACCCTCTTCGCCCTTTAAAAACGTGAGTATATAAAGTATTTGTTCCACTTCCATAGCGTGCTTTCGTGGTGTAACGGTATCACGCTAAGCCAGGATTCCAGAGGACCTTGGTTCGATTCCCAGCGAAGGCGGTTGCATATTTTTCATCTTTTCTGCTTCCAATTAACCTAAGGAACCTACAAGTAGTGCCCGAACTAAAACTGTTGTGGATGATGATTTTGCTCACCCAGGATTTGGCGACTAGGTCCCCTAAAACCCTAGTCCCCCTTTAAAAAGGTGAGTATATAAGGTATTTGTCCCACTTCCCTAGCGTGCCTGCTTGGTGTAACGGTAGCACGCTGAAGCAGTATTCCAGAGGTCCGTGGTTCGATTCGCGGCGAAGGCGGTTGCATATTTTTCATCTTTTCTGGTTCCAATTAACCTAACGAGTCTAAAATTGGTCCCCGAACTAAAAGGGTTGTGGATGATGATTCTCCGCACCCAGGATTTGGCGAGTAGGTCCCCTAAAACCCTATTTCCCCTTTAAAAAGGTGAGTATATAAGGTATTTGTCCCACTTCCCTAGCGTGCCTTCTTGATGTAACGATAGAACGCTGAGCCAGTATTCCAGAGGTCCGTGGTTCGATTCCCGGCGAAGGCGGTTGCATATTTTTCATCTCTTCTGCTTCCAATTAACCTAACGAGTCTAAAATTGGTCCCCGAACTAAAAGGGTTGTGGATGATGATTCTCCGCACCCAGGATTTGGCGACTAGGTCCCCTAAAACCCTAGTCGCACTTTAAAAAGGTGAGTATATAAGTTATTTGTCCCACTTCCCTAGCGTGCCTTCTTGATGTAACGGTAGCACGCTGAGAAAGTATTCCAGAGGTCCGTGGTTCGAATCCCGGCCAAGACGGTTGCATATTTTTCATCTTTTCTGCTTCCAATTAACCTAACACGACTACAAGTGGTGCCCGAACTAAAAGGGTTGTGGATGATGATACTCCGCACCCAGGATTTGGCGACTAGGTCCCTTAAACCCTAGTAGACCTTTAAAAAGGTGAGTATATAAGTTATTTGTCCCACTTCCCTAGCGTGCCTTATGGTGTAACGGTAGCACGCTGACCCAGTATTCCAGAAGTCCGTGGTTCGATTCCCGGTGAAGGCGGTTGCATATTTTTCATATTTTCTGTTTCCAATTAACCTAACGAGTCTACAAGTGGGGCCCGAACTAAAAGGATTGTGGATGATGATTCTCCGCACCCAGGATTTGGCGACTAGGTCCCCTGAAACCCTAGTCGCCCTTTAAAAAGGTGAGTATATAAGGTATTTGTCCCACTTTCCTAGCGTGCCTTCTTGGTGTAATGGTAGCACGCGGAGCCAATATTCCAGAGGTCCGTGGTTCGATTCCCGGCGAAGGCGGTAGCATATTTTTCATCTTTTCTGTTTCCAATTAACCTAACGAGTCTACAAGTGATGCCCGAACTAAAAGGGTTGTGGATGATGATTCTCCGCACCCAAAATTTGGCGACTAGGTCCCCTAAAACTCTAGTCGCCCTTTAAAATGGTGAGTATATAAGGTATTTGTTCCCCTTCCATAGCATGCCTTAGTGGTGTAACTATAGCACGCTGAGCCAGTATTCCGGAGGTCCTTGGTTCGATTCCCGGCGAAGGCGGTAGCATATTTTTCATCTTTTTTGCTTCCAATTAACCTAACGAATCTACAAGTGGTAAAGACACTTGTAGTACTACAAGTACACTACAAGTGGTAAAGACACACCGACATAAAGAGATCTACCTTAAATGGATTAAGGCTCACGTTGGCCACACAGGGAATGAAATAGCAGACCAACAGGCCAAATAGGCTGCCACCAACTGCAAAGGCCAGTTTATCCACCTTCCATGGACACTCTCACATCTCCAAAAGATCTATCAGGTTGCAAGTTCTCTCTAAATGGCAACAGAAGTGGGACTCAAGCACCACCGGGCGACGTACCGCATACCACATTGCATATGTCGACCCGGAAAGGAACATCGGGAACCCACAACTAATCCGGTATATCAGCTGCCATGGTCCATTCCCAGTTTACTTCGAACGCTTTGGAATCAGTAACACTGATTATGCGTTTGCGTCTCACAAGGAACGCTGGAACATTATGTGACTACTTGCCAACTTACTGCTGGGCAACACCTGACTATTCCCTCGACAAACACTCAGGCATATTGCAAGTACCTAATAAAACAAAAACATTTGGTACGAAAAGTCTGCAACATAATGTCAAAACTCTCGGCATTAGGTGTTGATTTATGTCAAAGTGCCTAGTGATAGTAGCATAAAGCAGCCTGAAGAGACACACGCTTTGGCACGATTAAAACTAGTCAAGTTACAATATATATAAATTATGTAATGATAATTATGCAAAGATATAAGTACCAATAAGTAAAAATGCGTAAAGTAAATATTGGCAACATGCTGATATATATACAACAGGGGTATGCATAATATGTAAAGTTACTAGATTGCTATTAATTATGTGTTCAGATTCAAGGTAACATCGCATTTAGTACGCATGTGCGCACGTAATTGGTCTCAGCCATATAGGTGTTTATTTATTATGTATTTAACCGGCATTTGTGAATTTATGTATATATGTATATATGAATTTATGTATATATGTGTTTTAATTAGGTCGATTTGTACGAAAGAACATGTCGCAAATGTATACAAATATTTATGCATTCAGTCTCCAGGTTACGTTGTTGTTACGTCACTCATGTGCACACGTAACCAGTTCTCAGGTTTTTATGTATTTAGGTATTTATTTATTATGTCCTTAAGTGTATTTATGTGTGTATTTATGTGCGTATTTATGTGGTTAATTAGGTCGGTGTGTACGAATGAACATGTTACAAAAGTATGCTAAAATTAATGCATTCAGTATCCAGGTAACGTTGTACTCAGTACTCAAATGCACACGCAATAAGTTCTCAGGTATTCATGCATTTAGGTTTTTTTTTAAATATATGTTAATTTTTTAATTTTTTTTTATTATATATATATATATATATATTTAATTATTATTATTATTATTATGCATTTTTTGTGGCACTTATGCATAATGATATCAAACGAATGTATTACTGCCTCTGTTCGGCCACGTAAACTTTTCTTGGAGATCAATATACGCTGGGCCCGAACACTTTGGACGGGAGTCCACCCCGTTGGCATTTGGTCGGCATGACCGCTGATGGTACGGTCCGGGCGTTGGGACAGAACGTCCTGTGGGAGGCTCGCGCGTGGCCCCTCAAGCCGGACATAGATAAGGGAGGACGTGGCGCTATACCAATTGGCCATCATGGTAGAGGGATGGTGCCCAGGCCCTCCGTCACTTATCACTTATCTACAAGTGGTGCTCGAACTAAAAGGGTTGTGGATGATGATTTTCCGCATCCACGATTTGGCGACTAGGTCCCCTAAAACTCTAGTCGCCCTTTAAAAAGGTGAGTATATAAGGTATTTGTTCCCCTTCCATAGCATGCCTTAGTGGTGTAACTATAGCACGCTGAGCCAGTATTCCGGAGGTCCTTGGTTCGATTCCCGGCGAAGGCGGTAGCATATTTTTCATCTTTTTTGCTTCCAATTAACCTAACGAATCTACAAGTGGTAAAGACACTTGTAGTACTACAAGTACACTACAAGTGGTAAAGACACACCGACATAAACAGATCTACCTTAAATGGATTAAGGCTCACGTTGGCCACACAGGGAATGAAATAGCAGACCAACAGGCCAAACAAGCTGCCACCAACTGCAAAGGCCAGTTTATCCACCTTCCATGGACACTCTCACATCTCCAAAAGATCTATCAGGTTGCAAGTTCTCTCTAAATGGCAACAGAAGTGGGACTCAAGCACCACCGGGCGACGTACCGCATACCACATTGCATATGTCGACCCGGAAAGGAACATCGGGAACCCACAACTAATCCGGTATATCAGCTGCCATGGTCCATTCCCAGTTTATTTCGAACGCTTTGGAATCAGTAACACTGATTATGCGTTTGCGTCTCACAAGGAACGCTGGAACATTATGTGACTACTTGCCAACTTACTGCTGGGCAACACCTGACTATTCCCTCGACAAACACTCAGGCATATTGCAAGTACCTAATAAAACAAAAACATTTGGTACGAAAAGTCTGCAACATAATGTCAAAACTCTCGGCATTAGGTGTTGATTTATGTCAAAGTGCCTAGTGATAGTAGCATAAAGCAGCCTGAAGAGACACACGCTTTCGCACGATTAAAACTAGTCAAGTTACAATATATATAAATTATGTAATGATAATTATGCAAAGATATAAGTACCAATAAGTAAAAATGCGTAAAGTAAATATTGGCAACATGCTGATATATATACAACAGGGGTATGCATAATATGTAAAGTTACTAGATTGCTATTAATTATGTGTTCAGATTCAAGGTAACATCGCATTTAGTACGCATGTGCGCAGGTAATTGGTCTCAGCCATATAGGTGTTTATTTATTATGTATTTAACCGGCATTTGTGAATTTATGTATATATGTATATATGAATTTATGTATATATGTATATATTAATTTATGTATATATGTGTTTTAATTAGGTCGATTTGTACGAAAGAACATGTTGCAAATGTATGCAAATATTTATGCATTCAGTCTCCAGGTTACGTTGTTGTTACGTCACTCATGTGCACACGTAACCAGTTCTCAGGTTTTTATGTATTTAGGTATTTATTTATTATGTCCTTAAGTGTATTTATGTGTGTATTTATGTGCGTATTTATGTGGTTAATTAGGTCGGTGTGTACGAATGAACATGTTACAAAAGTATGCTAAAATTAATGTATTCAGTATCCAGGTAACGTTGTACTCAGTACTCAAATGCACACGCAATAAGTTCTCAGGTATTCATGCATTTAGGTTTTTTTTAAATATATGTTAATTTTTTAATTTTTTTTATTATATATATATATATATATATATATATATATATAATTATTATTATTATTATGCATTTTTTAGTGGCACTTATGCATAATGATATCAAACGAATGTATTACTGCCTCTGTTCGGCCACGTAAACTTTTCTTGGAGATCAATATACGCTGGGCCCGAACACTTTGGACGGGAGTCCACCCCGTTGGCATTTGGTCGGCATGACCGCTGATGGTACGGTCCGGGCGTTGGGACAGAGCGTCCTGTGGGAGGCTCGCGCGTGGCCCCTCAAGCCGGACATAGATAAGGGAGGACGTGGCGCCATACCAATTGGCCATCATGGTAGAGGGATGGTGCCCAGGCCCTCCGTCACTTATCACTTATCTACAAGTGGTGCTCGAACTAAAAGGGTTGTGGATGATGATTTTCCGCATCCAGGATTTGGCGACTAGGTCCCCTAAAACCCTAGTCGCCCTTTAAAAAGGTGAGTATATAAGGTATTTGTCCCACTTCCATAGCGTGCCTTCTTGGTGTAACGGTAGCACGCTGAGCAAGTATTCCAGATGTCCGTGGTTCGATTCCCAGCGAAGGCGGTTGCA
The DNA here is from genome assembly GCF_044657685.1 of Stegodyphus dumicola. Classification (NCBI taxonomy): domain Eukaryota; kingdom Metazoa; phylum Arthropoda; class Arachnida; order Araneae; family Eresidae; genus Stegodyphus; species Stegodyphus dumicola. The sequence goes on from NC_140781.1 coordinate 23,424,049, forward strand.
TATTTTTCATCTTTTCTCCTTCCAATTAACCTAAGGAACCTACAAGTGGTGCCCGAATTAAAGGGTTGTGGATGATGATTTTGCGCACCCAGGATTTGGCGACTAGGTCCCCTAAAACCCTAGTCGCCCTTTAAAAAGGTGAGTATATAAGGTATTTGTCCCACTTCCATAGCGTGGCTTCTTGGTGTAACGGTAGCACGCTGAGCCTGTATTCCAGATGTCCTTGGTTCGATTCCCGAGGAAGGCGGTTGCATATTTTTCATCTTTTCTGCTTCCAATTAACCTAAGGAACCTACAAGTGGTGCCCGAATTAAAGGGTTGTGGATGATGATTTTGCGCACCCAGGATTTGGCGACAAGGTCCCCTAAAACATAGTCGACCTTTAAAAAGGTGAGTATATAAGGTATTTGTCCCACTTTCCTAGCGTGCTTTTTGGTGTAACGGTAGCACGCTGAGCCAGTACTCCAGAGGTAGGTGGTTCAATTCCGGGCAAAGGCGGTTGCATATTTTTCATCTTTTCTGCTTCCAATTAACCTAACGAGTCTACAAGTGGTGAACGAACTAAAAGGGTTGTGGATGATGATTCTCCGCACCCAGGATTTGGCGACTAGGTCCCCTAAATCCCTAGTCGCACTTTAAAACGGTGAGTATATATGGTATTTGTCCCAGTTACCTAGCCTGCCTTCTTGTTATAACGGTAGCACGCTGAGCCAGTATTCCAGAGTTCCGTGGTTCGATTCCGGGCAAAAGCGGTTGCATATTTTTCATCTTTTCTGCTTCCAATTAACCTAACGAGCCTACAAGTGGTGCCCGAACTAAAAATGTTGTGGATGATGTTTCTCCTCACCCAGGATTTGGCGACTAGGTCACCTAAAACCCTCGTCGCCCTTTAAAAACGTGAGTATATAAAATATTTGTCCTACTTCCATAGCGTGCTTTCGTGGTGTAACGGTAGCACGCTGAGCCAGTATTCCAGAGGTCCGTGGTTCGATTCCCAGCGAAGGCGGTTGCATATTTTTCATCTTTTCTGCTTCCAATTAACCTAAGGAACCTACAAGTGGTGCCCGAACTAAAAGGGTTGTGGATGATGATTTTGCGCACCCAGGATTTGACGACTAGGTCCCCTAAAACATCGTCGCCCTTTAAAAAGGTGAGTATATAACGTATTTGTCGCACTAAGCCCTAGCGTGCCTTCATGGTGTAACGGTAGCACCCTGAGCCAGTATTTCAGAGGTCCGTGGTTCGATTCCGGGCAAAGGCGGTTGCATATTTTTCATCTTTTCTGCTTCCAATTAAACTAACGCGTCTACAAGTGGTGCCCGAACTAAAACTGTACTAAATCTGTTGTGGATGATGTTTCTCCTCACCCAGGATTTGGCGACTAGGTCACCTAAAACGCTAGTCGCCCTTTTAAAAGGTGAGTATATAAGGTATTTGTCCCACATCCCTAGCGTGCCTTCTTGATGTAACGGCAGCAACCTGAGCCTGTATTACAGAGGTCCATGGTTCGATTTCCGGCAAAGGCGTTTGCATGTTTTTCATCTTTTCTGCTTCCAATTAACCTAACGAGTCTACAGGTAGTGCCCCAACTAAAAAGGTTGTGGATGATGATTTTCCGCACCTAGGATTGGTCGACTAGGTCCGCTAAAACCCTAGTCGCCCTTTAAAAATGTGAGTATATAAGTTATTTGTCCCACTTCCCTAGCGTGCTTTTTGGTGTAACGGTAGCACGCTGAGCCAGTACTCCAGAGGTAGGTGGTTCAATTCCGGGCAAAGGCGGTTGCATATTTTTCATCTTTTCTGCTTCCAATTAACCTAACGAGTCTACAAGTGGTGAACGAACTAAAAGGGTTGTGGATGATGATTCTCCGCACCCAGGATTTGGCGACTAGGTCACCTAAAACCCTAGTCGCCCTTTAAAAACGTGAGTATATAAAATATTTGTCCTACTTCCATAGCGTGCTTTCGTGGTGTAACGGTAGCACGCTGAGCCAGTATTCCAGAGGTCCGTGGTTCGATTCCGGGCAAAAGCGGTTGCATATTTTTCATCTTTTCTGCTTCCAATTAACCTAACGAGTCTACAAGTGGTGCCCGAACTAAAAATGTTGTGGATGATGTTTCTCCTCACCCAGGATTTGGCGACTAGGTCACCTAAAACCCTAGTCGCCCTTTAAAAACGTGAGTATATAAAATATTTGTCCTACTTCCATAGCGTGCTTTCGTGGTGTAACGGTAGCACGCTGAGCCAGTATTCCAGAGGTCCGTGGTTCGATTCCCAGCGAAGGCGGTTGCATATTTTTCATCTTTTCTGCTTCCAATTAACCTAACGAGTCTACAAGTGGTGCCCGAACTAAAAATGTTGTGGATGATGATTCTCCGCACCCAGGATTTGGCGACTAGGTCACCTAAAACCCTAGTCGCCCTTTAAAAACGTGAGTATATAAAATATTTGTCCTACTTCCATAGCGTGCTTTCGTGGTGTAACGGTAGCACGCTGAGCCAGTATTCCAGAGTTCCGTGGTTCGATTCCGGGCAAAAGCGGTTGCATATTTTTCATCTTTTCTGCTTCCAATTAACCTAACGAGTCTACAAGTGGTGCCCGAACTAAAAATGTTGTGGATGATGTTTCTCCTCACCCAGGATTTGGCGACTAGGTCACCTAAAACCCTAGTCGCCCTTTAAAAACGTGAGTATATAAAATATTTGTCCTACTTCCATAGCGTGCTTTCGTGGTGTAACGGTAGCACGCTGAGCCAGTATTCCAGAGGTCCGTGGTTCGATTCCCAGCGAAGGCGGTTGCATATTTTTCATCTTTTCTGCTTCCAATTAACCTAAGGAACCTACAAGTGGTGCCCGAACTAAAAGGGTTGTGGATGATGATTTTGCGCACCCAGGATTTGACGACTAGGTCCCCTAAAACATAGTTGCCCTTTAAAAAGGTGAGTATATAAGGTATTTGTCCCACATCCCTAGCGTGCCTTCTTGATGTAACGGCAGCACCCTGAGCCTGTATTACAGAGGTCCATGGTTCGATTTCCGGCAAAGTCGTTTGCATGTTTTTCATCTTTTCTGCTTCCAATTAACCTAACGAGTCTACAGGTAGTGCCCCAACTAAAAAGGTTGTGGATGATGATTTTCCGCACCTAGGATTGGTCGACTAGGTCCGCTAAAACCCTAGTCGCCCTTTAAAAAGGTGAGTATATAAGTTATTTGTCCCACTTCCCTAGCGTGCCTTCTTGATGTAACGGTAGCACGCTGAGAAAGTATTCCAGAGGTCCGTGGTTCGAATCCCGGCGAAGACGGTTGCATATTTTTCATCTTTTCTGCTTCCAATTAAGCTAACACGTCTACAAGTGGTGCCCGAACTAAAAGGGTTGTGGATGATGATACTCCGCACCCAGGATTTGGCGACTAGGTCCCCTGAAACCCTAGTCGCCCTTTAAAAAGGTGAGTATATAAGGTATTTGTTCTACTTTCCCAGCATGCCTTCTTGGTGTAATGGTAGCACGCTGAGCCAGTATTCCAGAGGTCCTTGGTTCGATTTCCGGCGTCGGCGGTTGCATATTTTTCATCTTTTCTGTTTCCAATTAACCTAACGAGTCTACAAGTGGGGCCTGAACTAAAAGGATTGTGGATGATGATTCTCCGCACCCAGGATTTGGCGACTATGTCCCCTGAAACCCTAGTCGCCCTTTAAAAAGGTGAGTATATAAGGTATTTGTTCTACTTTCCTAGCATGCCTTCTTGGTGTAATGGTAGCACGCGGAGCCAGTATTCCAGATGTCCGTGGTTCGATTCCCGGCGACGGCGGTTGCATATTTTTCATCTTTTCTGTTTCCAATTAACCTAACGAGTCTACAAGTAATGCCCGAACTAAAAGGGTTGTGGATTATGATTCTCCGCACCCATAATTTGGCGACTAGGTCCCCTAAAACTCTAGTCGCCCTTTAAAATGGTGAGTATATAAGGTATTTGTTCCCATTCCATAGCGTGCCTTAGTGGTGTAACTATAGCACGCTGAGCCAGTATTCCGGAGGTCCTTGGTTCGATTCCCGGCGAAGGCGGTAGCATATTTTTCATCTTTTTTGCTTCCAATTAACCTAACGAATCTACAAGTGGTAAAGACACTTGTGGTATTACAAGTACACTACAAGTGGTAAAGACACACCCACATAAAGAGATCTACCTTAAATGGATTAAGGCTCACGTTGGCCACACAGGGAATGAAATAGCAGACCAACAGGCCAAATAGGCTGCCACCAACTGCAAAGGCCAGTTTATCCACCTTCCATGGACACTCTCACATCTCCAAAAGATCTATCAGGTTGCAAGTTCTCTCTAAATGGCAACAGAAGTGGGACTCAAGCACCACCGGGCGACGTACCGCATACCACATTGCATATGTCGACCCGGAAAGGAACATCGGGAACCCACAACTAATCCGGTATATCAGCTGCCATGGTCCATTCCCAGTTTACTTCGAACGCTTTGGAATCAGTAACACTGATTATGCGTTTGCGTCTCACAAGGAACGCTGGAACATTATGTGACTACTTGCCAACTTACTGCTGGGCAACACCTGACTATTCCCTCGACAAACACTCAGGCATATTGCAAGTACCTAATAAAACAAAAACATTTGGTACGAAAAGTCTGCAACATAATGTCAAAACTCTCGGCATTAGGTGTTGATTTATGTCAAAGTGCCTAGTGATAGTAGCATAAAGCAGCCTGAAGAGACACACGCTTTGGCACAATTAAAACTAGTCAAGTTACAATATATATAAATTATGTAATGATAATTATGCAAAGATATAAGTACCAATAAGTAAAAATGCGTAAAGTAAATATTGGCAACATGCTGATATATATACAACAGGGGTATGCATAATATGTAAAGTTACTAGATTGCTATTAATTATATGTTCAGATTCAAGGTAACATCGCATTTAGTACGCATGTGCGCACGTAATTGGTCTCAGCCATATAGGTGTTTATTTATTATGTATTTAACCGGCATTTGTGAATTTATGTATATATGTATATATGAATTTATGTATATATGTGTTTTAATTAGGTCGATTTGTACGAAAGAACATGTCGCAAATGTATGCAAATATTTATGCATTCAGTCTCCAGGTTACGTTGTTGTTACGTCACTCATGTGCACACGTAACCAGTTCTCAGGTTTTTATGTATTTAGGTATTTATTTATTATGTCCTTAAGTGTATTTATGTGTGTATTTATGTGCGTATTTATGTGGTTAATTAGGTCGGTGTGTACAAATGAACATGTTACAAAAGTATGCTAAAATTAATGTATTCAGTATCCAGGTAACGTTGTACTCAGTACTCAAATGCACACGCAATAAGTTCTCAGCTATTTAGGTTTTTTTTTAAATATATGTTAATTTTTTAATTTTTTTTATTATATATATATATATATATATATATTTAATTATTATTATTATTATTATGCATTTTTTAGTGGCACTTATGCATAATGATATCAAACGAATGTATTACTGCCTCTGTTCGGCCACGTAAACTTTTCTTGGAGATCAATATACGCTGGGCCCGAACACTTTGGACGGGAGTCCACCCCGTTGGCTTTTGGTCGGCATGACCGCTGATGGTACGGTCCGGGCGTTGGGACAGAGCGTCCTGTGGGAGGCTCGCGCGTGGCCCCTCAAGCCGGACTCTAGATAAGGGAGGACGTGGCGCTATACCAATTGGCCATCATGGTAGAGGGATGGTGCCCAGGCCCTCCCTCACTTATCACTTATCTACAAGTGGTGCTCGAACTAAAAGGGTTGCGGATGATGATTTTCCGCATCCAGGATTTGGCGACTAGGTCCCCTAAAACCCTAGTCGCCCTTTAAAAAGGTGAGTATATAAGGTATTTGTCCCACTTTCCTAGCGTGCTTTTTGGTGTAACGGGAGCACGCTGAGCCAGTATTCCAGAGGTAGGTGGTTCGATTCCCAGCGAAAGCGGTTGCATATTTTTCATCTTTTCTGCTTCCAATTAACCTAAGGAACCTACAAGTGGTGCCCGAACTAAAAAGGTTGTGGATGATGATTTTGCGCACCCAGGATTTGACGACTAGGTCCCCTAAAACATAGTCGCACTTTAAAAAGGTGAGTATATAACGTATTTGTCGCACTTCCCTAGCGTGCCTTCATGGTGTAACGGTAGCACGCTGAGCCAGTATTTCAGAGGTCCGTGGTTCGATTCCGGGCAAAGGCGGTTGCATATTTTTCATCTTTTCTGCTTCCAATTAAACTAACGAGTCTACAAGTGGTGCCCGAACTAAAACTGTACTAAATCTGTTGTGGATGATGTTTCTCCTCACCCAGGATTTGGCGACTAGGTCACCTAAAACGCTAGTCGCCCTTTTAAAAGGTGAGTATATAAGGTATTTGTCCCACATCCCTAGCGTGCCTTCTTGATGTAACGGGAGCACGCTGAGATTGTATTACAGAGGTCCATGGTTCGATTTCCGGCAAAGGCGTTTGCATGTTTTTCATCTTTTCTGCTTCCAATTAACCTAACGAGTCTACAGGTAGTGCCCCAACTAAAAAGGTTGTGGATGATGATTTTCCGCACCTAGGATTGGTCGACTAGGTCCGCTAAAACCCTAGTCGCCCTTTAAAAAGGTGAGTATATAAGTTATTTGTCCCGCTTCCCTAGCGTGCCTTCTTGATGTAACGGTAGCACGCTGAGAAAGTATTCCAGAGGTCTGTGGTTCGAATCCCGGCGAAGACGGTTGCATATTTTTCATCTTTTCTGCTTCCAATTAACCTAACGAGTCTACAAGTGGTGGCAGAACTAAAAGGGTCGTGAATGATGATTCTCCGCACCCAGGAATTGGTGACTAGTTCCCCTAAAACACTAATCGCCCTTTAAAAAGGTGAGTATATAAGTTATTTGTCCCACTTCCCTAGCGTGCCTTCGTGGTGTAATGGTAGCACGCTGAGCCAGTATTCCAGAGGTCCTTGGTTCGATTTCCGGGGAAGGCGGTTGCATATTTTTCATCTTTTCTGTTTCCAATTAACCTAACGAGTCTACAAGTGGTGGCAGAACTAAAAGGGTCGTGAATGATGATTCTCCGCACCCAGGAATTGGTGACTAGTTCCCCTAAAACACTAGTCGCCCTTTAAAAATGTGAGTATATAAGGTATTTGTCCCACTTCCATAGCGTGCCTTCGTGGTGTAATGGTAGCACGCTGAGCCAGTACTCCAGAGGTCCTTGGTTCGATTCCCAGCGAAGGCGGTTGCTTATTTTTCATCTTTTCCGCTTCCAATAAACGTAACGAGTATAGAAGTGGTGCCCCAACTAAAAGGGTTGTGAATGATGATTCTCCGCACCCAGGATTTGGCGACTAGGTCCCCTAAAACTCTAGTCGCCCTTTAAAATAGTGAGTATATAAGGTATTTGTTCCCATTCCATAGCGTGCCTTAGTGGTGTAACTATAGCACGCTGAGCCAGTATTCCGGAGGTCCTTGGTTCGATTCCCGGCGAAGGCGGTAGCATATTTTTCATCTTTTTTGCTTCCAATTAACCTAACGAATCTACAAGTGGTAAAGACACTTGTGGTATTACAAGTACACTACAAGTGGTAAAGACACACCCGCATAAAGAGATCTACCTTAAATGGATTAAGGCTCACGTTGGCCACACAGGGAATGAAATAGCAGACCAACAGGCCAAATAGGCTGCCACCAACTGCAAAGGCCAGTTTATCCACCTTCCATGGACACTCTCACATCTCCAAAAGATCTATCAGGTTGCAAGTTTTCTCTAAATGGCAACAGAAGTGGGACTCAAGCACCACCGGGCGACGTACCGCATACCACATTGCATATGTCGACCCGGAAAGGAACATCGGGAACCCACAACTAATCCGGTATATCAGCTGCCATGGTCCATTCCCAGTTTACTTCGAACGCTTTGGAATCAGTAACACTGATTATGCGTTTGCGTCTCACAAGGAACGCTGGAACATTATGTGACTACTTGCCAACTTACTGCTGGGCAACACCTGACTATTCCCTCGACAAACACTCAGGCATATTGCAAGTACCTAATAAAACAAAAACATTTGGTACGAAAAGTCTGCAACATAATGTCAAAACTCTCGGCATTAGGTGTTGATTTATGTCAAAGTGCCTAGTGATAGTAGCATAAAGCAGCCTGAAGAGACACACGCTTTGGCACGATTAAAACTAGTCAAGTTACAATATATATAAATTATGTAATGATAATTATGCAAAGATATAAGTACCAATAAGTAAAAATGCGTAAAGTAAATATTGGCAACATGCTGATATATATACAACAGGGGTATGCATAATATGTAAAGTTACTAGATTGCTATTAATTATGTGTTCAGATTCAAGGTAACATCGCATTTAGTACGCATGTGCGCACGTAATTGGTCTCAGCCATATAGGTGTTTATTTATTATGTATTTAACCGGCATTTGTGAATTTATGTATATATGTATATATGAATTTATGTATATATGTGTTTTAATTAGGTCGATTTGTACGAAAGAACATGTCGCAAATGTATGCAAATATTTATGCATTCAGTCTCCAGGTTACGTTGTTGTTACGTCACTCATGTGCACACGTAACCAGTTCTCAGGTTTTCATGTATTTAGGTATTTATTTATTATGTCCATAAGTGTATTTATGTGTGTATTTATGTGCGTATTTATATCGTTAATTAGGTCGGTGTGTACGAATGAACATGTTACAAAAGTATGCTAAAATTAATGCATTCAGTATCCAGGTAACGTTGTACTCAGTACTCAAATGCACACGCAATAAGTTCTCAGGTATTCATGCATTTAGGTTTTTTTTTAAATATATGTTAATTTTTTAATTTTTTTTTATTTTATATATATATATATATATTTAATTATTATTATTATTATTATGCATTTTTTAGTGGCACTTATGCATAATGATATCAAACGAATGTATTACTGCCTCTGTTCGGCCACGTAAACTTTTCTTGGAGATCAATATACGCTGGGCCCGAACACTTTGGACGGGAGTCCACCCCGTTGGCATTTGGTCGGCATGACCGCTGATGGTACGGTCCGGGCGTTGGGACAGAGCGTCCTGTGGGAGGCTCGCGCGTGGCCCCTCAAGCCGGACTCTAGATAAGGGAGGAGGTGGCGCTATACCAATTGGCCATCATGGTAGAGGGATGGTGCCCAGGCCCTCCGTCACTTATCACTTATCTACAAGTGGTGCTCGAACTAAAAGGGTTGTGGATGATGATTTTCCGCATCCAGGATTTGGCGACTAGGTCCCCTAAAACCCTAGTCGCCCTTTAAAAAGGTGAGTATATAAGGTATTTGTCCCACATCCCTAGCGTGCCTTCTTGATGTAACGGGAGCACGCTGAGCCTGTATTACAGAGGTCCATGGTTCGATTTCCGGCAAAGGCGTTTGCATGTTTTTCATCTTTTCTGCTTCCAATTAACCTAACGAGTCTACAGGTAGTGCCCCAACTAAAAAGGTTGTGGATGATGATTTTCCGCACCTAGGATTGGTCGACTAGGTCCGCTAAAACCCTAGTCGCCCTTTAAAAAGGTGAGTATATAAGTTATTTGTCCCACTTCCCTAGCGTGCCTTCTTGGTGTAACGGTAGCACGCTGAGAAAGTATTCCAGAGGTCTGTGGTTCGAATCCCGGCGAAGACGGTTGCATATTTTTCATCTTTTCTGCTTCCAATTAACCTGACGAGTCTACAAGTGGTCCCCGAACTAAAAATATTGTGGATGATGTTTCTCCTCACCCAGGATTTGGCGACTAGGTCACCTAAAACCCTCGTCGCCCTTTAAAAACGTGAGTATATAAAATATTTGTCCCACTTCCATAGCGTGCTTTCGTGGTGTAACGGTAGCACGCTGAGCCAGTATTCCAGAGGTCCGTGGTTCGATTCCCAGCGAAAGCGGTTGCATATTTTTCATCTTTTCTGCTTCCAATTAACCTAAGGAACCTACAAGTGGTGCCCGAACTAAAAAGGTTGTGGATGATGATTTTGCGCACCCAGGATTTGTCGACTAGGTCCCCCTAAAACATAGTCGCCCTTTAAAAAGGTGAGTATATACCGTATTTGTCGCACTTCCCTAGCGTGCCTTCATGGTGTAACGGTAGCACGCTGAGCCAGTATTTCAGAGGTCCGTGGTTCGATTCCGGGCGAAGGCGGTTGCATATTTTTCATCTTTTCTGCTTCCAATTAAACTAACGAGTCTACAAGTGGTGCCCGAACTAAAACTGTACTAAATCTGTTGTGGATGATGTTTCTCCTCACCCAGGATTTGGCGACTAGGTCACCTAAAACGCTAGTCGCCATTTTAAAAGGTGAGTATATAAAATATTTGTCCTACTTCCATAGCGTGCCTTCGTGGTGTAATGGTAGCACGCTGAGCCAGTATTCCAGAGGTCCTTGGTTCGATTTCCGGGGAAGGCGGTTGCATATTTTTCATCTTTTCTGTTTCCAATTAACCTAACGAGTCTACAAGTGGGGCCCGAACTAAAAGGATTGTGGATGATGATTCTCCGCACCCAGGATTTGGCGACTAGTTCCCCTAAAACCCTAGTCGCCCTTTAAAACGGTGAGTTTATAAGTTATTTGTCCCACTTACCTAGCGTGCCTTCTTTTTGTAACAGTAGCACGCTGAGCCAGTACTCCAGAGGTCCTTGGTTCGATTCCCAGCGAAGGCGGTTGCTTATTTTTCATCTTTTCCGCTTCCAATAAACGTAACGAGTATTCAAGTGGTGCCCCAACTAAAAGGGTTGTGAATGATGATTCTCCGCACCCAGGATTTGGCGACTAGATCCCCTGAAACCCTAGTCGCCCTTTAAAAAGGTGAGTATATAAGGTATATGTTCCACTTTCCTAGCATGCCTTCTTGGTGTAATGGTAGCACGCGGAGCCAGTATTCCAGAGGCGCGTGGTTCGATTCCCGGCGACGGCGGTTGCATATTTTTCATCTTTTCTGTTTCCAATTAACCTAACGAGTCTACAAGTGATGCCCGAACTTAAAGGGTTGTGGATTATGATTCTCCGCACCCATAATTTGGCGACTAGGTCCCCTAAAACTCTAGTCGCCCTTTAAAATGGTGAGTATATAAGGTATTTGTTCCCATTCCATAGCGTGCCTTAGTGGTGTAACTATAGCACGCTGAGCCAATATTCCGGAGGTCCTTGGTTCGATTCCCGGCGAAGGCGGTAGCATATTTTTCATCTTTTTTGTTTCCAATTAACCTAACGGATCTACAAGTGGTAAAGACACTTGTGGTATTACAAGTACACTACAAGTGGTAAAGACACACCCACATAAAGAGATCTACCTTAAATGGATTAAGGCTCACGTTGGCCACACAGGGAATGAAATAGCAGACCAACAGGCCAAATAGGCTGCCACCAACTGCAAAGGCCAGTTTATCCACCTTCCATGGACACTCTCACATCTCCAAAAGATCTATCAGGTTGCAAGTTCTCTCTAAATGGCAACAGAAGTGGGACTCAAGCACCACCGGGCGACGTACCGCATACCACATTGCATATGTCGACTCGGAAAGGAACATCGGGAACCCACAACTAATCCGGTATATCAGCTGCCATGGTCCATTCCCAGTTTACTTCGAACGCTTTGGAATCAGTAACACTGATTATGCGTTTGCGTCTCACAAGGAACGCTGGAACATTATGTGACTACTTGCCAACTTACTGCTGGGCAACACCTGACTATTCCCTCGACAAACACTCAGGCATATTGCAAGTACCTAATAAAACAAAAACATTTGGTACGAAAAGTCTGCAACATAATGTCAAAACTCTCGGCATTAGGTGTTGATTTATGTCAAAGTGCCTTGTGATAGTAGCATAAAGCAGCCTGAAGAGACACACGCTTTGGCACGATTAAAACTAGTCAAGTTACAATATATATAAATTATGTAATGATAACTATGCAAAGATATAAGTACCAATAAGTAAAAATGCGTAAAGTAAATATTGGCAACATGCTGATATATATACAACAGGGGTATGCATAATATGTAAAGTTACTAGATTGCTATTAATTATGTGTTCAGATTCAAGGTAACATCGCATTTAGTACGCATGTGCGCACGTAATTGGTCTCAGCCATATAGGTGTTTATTTATTATGTATTTAACCGGCATTTGTGAATTTATGTATATATGTATATATGAATTTATGTATATATGATTTTTAATTAGGTCGATTTGCACGAAAGAACATGTCGCAAATGTATGCAAATATTTATGCATTCAGTCTCCAGGTTACGTTGTTGTTACGTCACTCATGTGCACACGTAACCAGTTCTCAGGTTTTCATGTATTTAGGTATTTATTTATTATGTCCATAAGTGTATTTATGTGTGTATTTATGTGCGTATTTATATCGTTAATTAGGTCGGTGTGTACGAATGAACATGTTACAAAAGTATGCTAAAATTAATGCATTCAGTATCCAGGTAACGTTGTACTCAGTACTCAAATGCACACGCAATAAGTTCTCAGGTATTCATGCATTTAGGTTTTTTTTTAAATATATGTTAATTTTTTAATTTTTTTTTATTTTATATATATATATATATATTTAATTATTATTATTATTATTATGCATTTTTTAGTGGCACTTATGCATAATGATATCAAACGAATGTATTACTGCCTCTGTTCGGCCACGTAAACTTTTCTTGGAGATCAATATACGCTGGGCCCGAACACTTTGGACGGGAGTCCACCCCGTTGGCATTTGGTCGGCATGACCGCTGATGGTACGGTCCGGGCGTTGGGACAGAGCGTCCTGTGGGAGGCTCGCGCGTGGCCCCTCAAGCCGGACTCTAGATAAGGGAGGAGGTGGCGCTATACCAATTGGCCATCATGGTAGAGGGATGGTGCCCAGGCCCTCCGTCACTTATCACTTATCTACAAGTGGTGCTCGAACTAAAAGGGTTGTGGATGATGATTTTCCGCATCCAGGATTTGGCGACTAGGTCCCCTAAAACCCTAGTCGCCCTTTAAAAAGGTGAGTATATAAGGTATTTGTCCCACATCCCTAGCGTGCCTTCTTGATGTAACGGGAGCACGCTGAGCCTGTATTACAGAGGTCCATGGTTCGATTTCCGGCAAAGGCGTTTGCATGTTTTTCATCTTTTCTGCTTCCAATTAACCTAACGAGTCTACAGGTAGTGCCCCAACTAAAAAGGTTGTGGATGATGATTTTCCGCACCTAGGATTGGTCGACTAGGTCCGCTAAAACCCTAGTCGCCCTTTAAAAAGGTGAGTATATAAGTTATTTGTCCCACTTCCCTAGCGTGCCTTCTTGGTGTAACGGTAGCACGCTGAGAAAGTATTCCAGAGGTCTGTGGTTCGAATCCCGGCGAAGACGGTTGCATATTTTTCATCTTTTCTGCTTCCAATTAACCTGACGAGTCTACAAGTGGTCCCCGAACTAAAAATATTGTGGATGATGTTTCTCCTCACCCAGGATTTGGCGACTAGGTCACCTAAAACCCTCGTCGCCCTTTAAAAACGTGAGTATATAAAATATTTGTCCTACTTCCATAGCGTGCTTTCGTGGTGTAACGGTAGCACGCTGAGCCAGTATTCCAGAGGTCCGTGGTTCGATTCCCAGCGAAAGCGGTTGCATATTTTTCATCTTTTCTGCTTCCAATTAACCTAAGGAACCTACAAGTGGTGCCCGAACTAAAAAGGTTGTGGATGATGATTTTGCGCACCCAGGATTTGTCGACTAGGTCCCCCTAAAACATAGTCGCCCTTTAAAAAGGTGAGTATATACCGTATTTGTCGCACTTCCCTAGCGTGCCTTCATGGTGTAACGGTAGCACGCTGAGCCAGTATTTCAGAGGTCCGTGGTTCGATTCCGGGCGAAGGCGGTTGCATATTTTTCATCTTTTCTGCTTCCAATTAAACTAACGAGTCTACAAGTGGTGCCCGAACTAAAACTGTACTAAATCTGTTGTGGATGATGTTTCTCCTCACCCAGGATTTGGCGACTAGGTCACCTAAAACGCTAGTCGCCATTTTAAAAGGTGAGTATATAAAATATTTGTCCTACTTCCATAGCGTGCCTTCGTGGTGTAATGGTAGCACGCTGAGCCAGTATTCCAGAGGTCCTTGGTTCGATTTCCGGGGAAGGCGGTTGCATATTTTTCATCTTTTCTGTTTCCAATTAACCTAACGAGTCTACAAGTGGGGCCCGAACTAAAAGGATTGTGGATGATGATTCTCCGCACCCAGGATTTGGCGACTAGTTCCCCTAAAACCCTAGTCGCCCTTTAAAACGGTGAGTTTATAAGTTATTTGTCCCACTTACCTAGCGTGCCTTCTTTTTGTAACAGTAGCACGCTGAGCCAGTACTCCAGAGGTCCTTGGTTCGATTCCCAGCGAAGGCGGTTGCTTATTTTTCATCTTTTCCGCTTCCAATAAACGTAACGAGTATTCAAGTGGTGCCCCAACTAAAAGGGTTGTGAATGATGATTCTCCGCACCCAGGATTTGGCGACTAGATCCCCTGAAACCCTAGTCGCCCTTTAAAAAGGTGAGTATATAAGGTATATGTTCCACTTTCCTAGCATGCCTTCTTGGTGTAATGGTAGCACGCGGAGCCAGTATTCCAGAGGCGCGTGGTTCGATTCCCGGCGACGGCGGTTGCATATTTTTCATCTTTTCTGTTTCCAATTAACCTAACGAGTCTACAAGTGATGCCCGAACTTAAAGGGTTGTGGATTATGATTCTCCGCACCCATAATTTGGCGACTAGGTCCCCTAAAACTCTAGTCGCCCTTTAAAATGGTGAGTATATAAGGTATTTGTTCCCATTCCATAGCGTGCCTTAGTGGTGTAACTATAGCACGCTGAGCCAATATTCCGGAGGTCCTTGGTTCGATTCCCGGCGAAGGCGGTAGCATATTTTTCATCTTTTTTGTTTCCAATTAACCTAACGGATCTACAAGTGGTAAAGACACTTGTGGTATTACAAGTACACTACAAGTGGTAAAGACACACCCACATAAAGAGATCTACCTTAAATGGATTAAGGCTCACGTTGGCCACACAGGGAATGAAATAGCAGACCAACAGGCCAAATAGGCTGCCACCAACTGCAAAGGCCAGTTTATCCACCTTCCATGGACACTCTCACATCTCCAAAAGATCTATCAGGTTGCAAGTTCTCTCTAAATGGCAACAGAAGTGGGACTCAAGCACCACCGGGCGACGTACCGCATACCACATTGCATATGTCGACTCGGAAAGGAACATCGGGAACCCACAACTAATCCGGTATATCAGCTGCCATGGTCCATTCCCAGTTTACTTCGAACGCTTTGGAATCAGTAACACTGATTATGCGTTTGCGTCTCACAAGGAACGCTGGAACATTATGTGACTACTTGCCAACTTACTGCTGGGCAACACCTGACTATTCCCTCGACAAACACTCAGGCATATTGCAAGTACCTAATAAAACAAAAACATTTGGTACGAAAAGTCTGCAACATAATGTCAAAACTCTCGGCATTAGGTGTTGATTTATGTCAAAGTGCCTTGTGATAGTAGCATAAAGCAGCCTGAAGAGACACACGCTTTGGCACGATTAAAACTAGTCAAGTTACAATATATATAAATTATGTAATGATAACTATGCAAAGATATAAGTACCAATAAGTAAAAATGCGTAAAGTAAATATTGGCAACATGCTGATATATATACAACAGGGGTATGCATAATATGTAAAGTTACTAGATTGCTATTAATTATGTGTTCAGATTCAAGGTAACATCGCATTTAGTACGCATGTGCGCACGTAATTGGTCTCAGCCATATAGGTGTTTATTTATTATGTATTTAACCGGCATTTGTGAATTTATGTATATATGTATATATGAATTTATGTATATATGATTTTTAATTAGGTCGATTTGCACGAAAGAACATGTCGCAAATGTATGCAAATATTTATGCATTCAGTCTCCAGGTTACGTTGTTGTTACGTCACTCATGTGCACACGTTGTACTCAGTACTCAAATGCACACGCAATAAGTTCTCAGGTATTCATGCATTTAGGTTTTTTTTTAAATATATGTTAATTTTTTAATTTTTTTATTATATATATATATTTAATTATTATTATTATTATTATTATGCATTTTTTAGTGGCACTTATGCATAATGATATCAAACGAATGTATTACTGCCTCTGTTCGGCCACGTAAACTTTTCTTGGAGATCAATATACGCTGGGCCCGAACACTTTGGACGGGAGTCTACCCCGTTGGCATTTGGTCGGCATGACCGCTGATGGTACGGTCCGGGCGTTGGGACAGAGCGTCCTGTGGGAGGCTCGCGCGTAGCCCCTCAAGCCGGACTCTAGATAAGGGAGGACGTGGCGCTATACCAATTGGCCATCATGGTAGAGGGATGGTGCCCAGGCCCTCCGTCACTTATCACTTATCTACAAGTGGTGCTGGAACTAAAAGTGTTGTGGATGATGATTTTCCGCATCCAGGATTTGGCGACTAGGTACCCTAAAACCCTAGTCGCCCTTTAAAAAGGTGAGTATATAAGGTATTTGTCCCACTTCCATAGCGTGCCTTCTTGGTGTAACGGTAGCACGCTGAGCCAGTATTCCAGATGTCCTTGGTTCGATTCCCGAGGAAGGCGGTTGCATATTTTTCATCTTTTCTGCTTCCAATTAACCTAACGAGTCTACAGGTAGTGCCCGAACTAAAAAGGTTGTGGATGATGATTTTCCGCACCTAGGATTGGTCGACTAGGTCCGCTAAAACCATAGTCGCCCTTTAAAAAGGTGAGTATATAACGTATCTGTCGCACTTCCCTAGCGTGCCTTCATGGAGTAACGGTAGCACGCTGAGCTAGTATTCCAGAGTTCCGTGGTTCGATTCCGGGCAAAGGCGGTTGCATATTTTTCATATTTTCTGCTTCCAATTAACCTAACGAGTCTACAACTGGTGCCCGAACTAAAACTGTTGTGGATGATGTTTCTCTTCACCCAGGATTTAACGACTAGGTCACCTAAAACGCTAGTCGCTCTTTAAAAAGGTGAGTATATAAGGCATTTGTCCCACATCCCTAGCGTGCCTTCTTGATGTAACGGCAGCACGCTGAGCCTGTATTACAGAGGTCCATGGTTCGATTCCCGGCGAAGGCGTTTGCATGTTTTTCATCTGTTCTGCTTCCAATTAACCTAACGAGTCTACAGGTAGTGCCCGAACTAAAAAGGTTGTGGATGATGATTTTCCGCACCTAGGATTGGTCGACTAGGTCCGTTAAAACCATAGTCGCCCTTTAAAAAGGTAAGTATATAAGGTATTTGTCCCACTTTCCTAGCGTGCCTTCTTGGTGTAACGGTAGCACGCTGAGCCAGTATTCCAGAGGTCCGTGGTTCGAATCCCGGCAAAGGCGGTTGCCCTTTAAAACGGTGAGTATATAAGGTATTTGTTCCAGTTACCTAGCGTGCCTTCTTGTTGTAACGGTAGCACGCTGAGACTGTATTCCAGAGGTCCGTGGTTCGATTCCCTGGGAAGGCGGTTGCATATTTTTATCTTTTCTTCTTCCAATTAACCTAAGGAACCTACAAGTGGTGCCCGAACTAAAAGGGTTGTGGATGATGATTTTGCGCAAGGTGAGTATATAAGTTATTTGTCTCACTTTCCTAGCGTCCTTTCTTGGTGTAAAAGTAGCACGCTGAGCCAGTATTCCAGAGATAGGTGGTTCGATTCCCAGCGAAGGCGGTTGCATATTTTTCATCTTTTCTCCTTCCATTTAACCTAAGGAACCTACAAGTGGTGCCCGAACTGAAAGGGTTGTGGATGATGATTTTGCGCAAGGTGAGTATATAAGTTATATGTCACACTTTCCTAGCGTGCTTTCTTGCTGTAACGGTAGCACGCTGAGCCAGTATTCCAGAGATAGGTGGTTCGATTCCGGGCAAAGGCGGTTGCATATTTTTCATCTTTTCTGCTTCCAATTAACCTAAAGAGTCTACGAGTGGTGCCCGAACTAAAAGGGTTGTGGATGATGATTTTCCGCACCTAGGATTGGTCGACTAGGTCCGCTAAAACCATATTCGCCCTTTAAAAAGGTAAGTATATAAGGTATTTGTCCCACTTTCCTAGCGTGCCTTCTTGGTGTAACGTTAGCACGCTGAGATAGTATTCCAGAGGTCCGTGGTTCGATTCCCGGCGATGGCGTTTGCATGTTTTTCATCTTTTCTGCTTCCAATTAACCTAACGAGTCTACAGGTAGTGCCCGAACTAAAAAGGTTGTGGATGATGATTTTCCGCACCCAGGCTTCGGCGACTAGGTCCTCTAAAACCCTAGTCGCCCTTTAAAACGGTGAGGATATAAGGTATTTGTTCCAGTTACCTAGCGTGCCTTCTTGTTGTAATGGTAGCACGCTGAGCCTGTATTCCAGAGGTCCGTGGTTCGATTCCCTGGGAAGGCGGTTGCATATTTTTCATCTTTTCTGCTTCCAATTAACCTAACGAGTCTACAAGTGGTGCCCGAACTAAAACTGTTGTGGATGATGATTCTCCTCACCCAGGATTTGTCGACTAGGTCCCCCCTTTAAAAACGTGAGTATATAAATTATTTGTCCCACATCCATAGCGTGCTTTCGTGGTGTAACGGTAGCACGCTGAGCCAGTATTCCAGAGGACCTTGGTTTGATTTCCGGGGAAGGCGGTTGCATATTTTTCAACTTTTCTGCTTCCAATTAACCTAACGTGTCTACAAGTGGTGATCGAACTAAAAGGGTTGTGGATGATGATTCTCCGCACCCAGGAATTGGCGACTAGTTCCCCTAAAACACTAGTCGCCCTTTAAAAAGGTGAGTATATAAGGTATTTGTCCCACTTCCATAGCGTGCCTTCGTGGTGTAATGGTAGCACGCTGAGCCAGTATTCCAGAGGTCCTTGGTTCGATTTCCGGGGAAGGCGGTTGCATATTTTTCATCTTTTCTGTTTCCAATTAACCTAACGAGTCTACAAGTGGGGCCCGAACTAAAAGGATTGTGGATGATGATTCTCCGCACCCAGGATTTGGCGACTAGGTCCCCTAAACTCTAGTCGCCCTTTAAAACGGTGAGTTTATAAGTTATTTGTCCCAATTACCTAGCGTGCCTTCTTTTTGTAACAGTAGCACGCTGAGGCAGTACTCCAGAGGTCCTTGGTTCAATTCCCAGCGAAGGCGGTTGCTTATTTTTCATCTTTTCCGCTTCCAATATACGTAACGAGTATACAAGTGGTGCCCCAACTAAAAGGGTTGTGGATGATGATTCTCCGCAACCATAATTTGGCGACTAGGTCCCCTAAAACTCTAGTCGCCCTTTAAAATGGTGAGTATATAAGGTATTTGTTCCCATTCCATAGCGTGCCTTAGTGGTGTAACTATAGCACGCTGAGCCAGTATTCCGGAGGTCCTTGGTTCGATTCCCGGCGAAGGCGGTAGCATATTTTTCATCTTTTTTGCTTCCAATTAACCTAACGAATCTACAAGTGGTAAAGACACTTGTGGTATTACAAGTACACTACAAGTGGTAAAGACACACCCACATAAAGAAATCTACCTTAAATGGATTAAGGCTCACGTTGGCCACACAGGGAATGAAATAGCAGACCAACAGGCCAAATAGGCTGCCACCAACTCAAAGGCCAGTTTATCCACCTTCCATGGACACTCTCACATCTCCAAAAGATCTATCAGGTTGCAAGTTCTCTCTAAATGGCAACAGAAGTAGGACTCAAGCACCACCGGGCGACGTACCGCATACCACATTGCATATGTCGACCCGGAAAGGAACATCGGGAACCCACAACTAATCCGGTATATCAGCTGCCATGGTCCATTCCCAGTTTACTTCGAACGCTTTGGAATCAGTAACACTGATTATGCGTTTGCGTCTCACAAGGAACGCTGGAACATTATGTGACTACTTGCCAACTTACTGCTGGGCAACACCTGACTATTCCCTCGACAAACACTCAGGCATATTGCAAGTACCTAATAAAACAAAAACATTTGGTACGAAAAGTCTGCAACATAATGTCAAAACTCTCGGCATTAGGTGTTGATTTATGTCAAAGTGCCTAGTGATAGTAGCATAAAGCAGCCTGAAGAGACACACGCTTTGGCACGATTAAAACTAGTCAAGTTACAATATATATAAATTATGTAATGATAATTATGCAAAGATATAAGTACCAATAAGTAAAAATGGGTAAAGTAAATATTGGCAACATGCTGATATATATACAACAGGGGTATGCATAATATGTAAAGTTACTAGATTGCTATTAATTATGTGTTCAGATTCAAGGTAACATCGCATTTAGTACGCATGTGCGCACGTAATTGGTCTCAGCCATATAGGTGTTTATTTATTATGTATTTAACCGGCATTTGTGAATTTATGTATATATGTATATATGAATTTATGTATATATGTGTTTTAATTAGGTCGATTTGTACGAAAGAACATGTCGCAAATGTATGCAAATATTTATGCATTCAGTCTCCAGGTTACGTTGTTGTTACGTCACTCATGTGCACACGTAACCAGTTCTCAGGTTTTTATGTATTTAGGTATTTATTTATTATGTCCTTAAGTGTATTTATGTGTGTATTTAA
Organism: Stegodyphus dumicola; assembly: GCF_044657685.1. Lineage (NCBI taxonomy): Eukaryota > Metazoa > Arthropoda > Arachnida > Araneae > Eresidae > Stegodyphus > Stegodyphus dumicola. The sequence goes on from NC_140781.1 coordinate 23,444,776, forward strand.
GTGCGTATTTATGTGGTTAATTAGGTCGGTGTTTACGAATGAACATGTTACAAAAGTATGCTAAAATTAATGTATTCAGTATCCAGGTAACGTTGTACTCAGTACTCAAATGCACACGCAATAAGTTCTCAGGTATTCATGCATTTAGGTTTTTTTTTAAATATATGTTAATTTTTTGATTTTTTTTATTATATATATATATATATATATTTAATTATTATTATTATTATTATGCATTTTTTAGTGGCACTTATGCATAATGATATCAAACGAATGTATTACTGCCTCTGTTCGGCCACGTAAACTTTTCTTGGAGATCAATATACGCTGGGCCCGAACACTTTGGACGGGAGTCTACCCCGTTGGCATTTGGTCGGCATGACCGCTGATGGTACGGTCCGGGCGTTGGGACAGAGCGTCCTGTGGGAGGCTCGCGCGTAGCCCCTCAAGCCGGACTCTAGATAAGGGAGGACGTGGCGCTATACCAATTGGCCATCATGGTAGAGGGATGGTGCCCAGGCCCTCCGTCACTTATCACTTATCTACAAGTGGTGCTGGAACTAAAAGTGTTGTGGATGATGATTTTCCGCATCCAGGATTTGGCGACTAGGTACCCTAAAACCCTAGTCGCCCTTTAAAAAGGTGAGTATATAAGGTATTTGTCCCACTTCCATAGCGTGCCTTCTTGGTGTAACGGTAGCACGCTGAGCCAGTATTCCAGATGTCCTTGGTTCGATTCCCGAGGAAGGCGGTTGCATATTTTTCATCTTTTCTGCTTCCAATTAACCTAAGGAACCTACAAGTGGTGACCGAATTAAAGGGTTGTGGATGATGATTTTGCTCACCCAGGATTTGGCGACTAGGTCCCCTAAAACCCTAGTCGCCCTTTAAAAAGGTGAGTATATAACGTATTTGTCGTACTTCCCTAGCTTCCGTCTTGGTATATTGGTAGCACGCTGAGCCAGTATTCCAGAGGTCCGTGGTTCGATTCCCAGCGAAGGCGGTTGCATATTTTTCATCTTTTCTCCTTCCAATTAAACTAAGGAACCTACAAGTGGTGCCCGAATTAAAGGGTTGTGGATGATGATTTTGCGCACCCAGGATTTGGCGACAAGGTCCCCTAAAACATAGTCGCCCTTTAAAAAGGTGAGTATATAAGGTATTTGTCCCACTTTCCTAGCGTGCTTTTTGGTGTAACGGTAGCACGCTGAGCCAGTATTCCAGAGGTAGGTGGTTCAATTCCGGGCAAAGGCGGTTGCATATTTTTCAACTTTTCTGTTTCCAATTAACCTAACACGTCTACAAGTGGTGAACGAACTAAAAGGGTTGTGGATGATGATTCTCCGCACCCAGGATTTGGCGACTAGGTTCCCTAAATCCCTAGTCGCACTTTAAAACGGTGAGTATATATGGTATTTGTCCCAGTTACCTAGCCTGCCTTCTTGTTATAACGGTAGCACGCTGAGCCAGTGTTCCAGAGTTCCGTGGTTCGATTCCGGGCAAAAGCGGTTGCATATTTTTCATCTTTTCTGCTTCCAATTAACCTAACGAGTCTACAAGTGGTGCCTGAACTAAAAATGTTGTGGATGATGTTTCTCCTCACCCAGGATTTGGCGACTAGGTCACCTAAAACCCTCGTCGCCCTTTAAAACCGTGAGTATATAAAATATTTGTCCCAATTCCATAGCGTGCTTTCGTGGTGTAACGGTAGCACGCTGAGCCAGTATTCCAGAGGTCCGTGGTTCGATTCCGGGCAAAGGCGGTTACATATTTTTCATCTTTTCTGCTTCCAATTAACCTAACGAGTCTACAAGTGGTGCCCGAACTAAAACTGTTGTGGATGATGTTTCTCCTCACCCAGGATTTGGCGACTAGGTCACCTAAAACGCTAGTCGCTCTTTAAAAAGGTGAGTATATAAGGTAATTGTCCACATCCCTAGCGAGCCTTCTTGATGTAACGGCAGCACGCTGAGCCTGTATTACAGAGGTCCATGGTTCGATTTCCGGCGAAGGCGGTTGCATATTTTTCATCTTTTCTGCTTCCAATTAACCTAACGAGTCTACGAGTGGTGCCCGAACTAAAAGGGTTGTGGATGATGATTTTCCGCACCTAGGATTGGTCGACTAGGTCCGCTAAAACCATAGTCGCCCTTTAAAAAGGTAAGTATATAAGGTATTTGTCCCACTTTCCTAGCGTGCCTTCTTGGTGTAACGTTAGCACGCTGAGATAGTATTCCAGAGGTCCGTGGTTCGATTCCCGGCGAAGGCGTTTGCATGTTTTTCATCTTTTCTGCTTCCAATTAACCTAACGAGTCTACAGGTAGTGCCCGAACTAAAAAGGTTGTGGATGATGATTTTCCGCACCTAGGATTGGTCGACTAGGTCCGCTAAAACCATAGTCGCCCTTTAAAAAGGTAAGTATATAAGGTAATTGTCCCACTTTCCTAGCGTGCCTTCTTGGTGTAACGGTAGCACGCTGAGCCAGTATTCCAGAGGTCCGTGGTTCGATTCCCGGCAAAGGCGGTTGCATATTTTTCATATTTTCTACTTCCAATTAACCTAACGTGTCTACAAGTGGTGATCGAACTAAAAGGGTTGTGGATGATGATTCTCCGCACCCAGACTTCGGGGACTAGGTCCTCTAAAACACTAGTCGCCCTTTAAAACGGTGAGGATATAAGGTATTTGTTCCAGTTACCTAGCGTGCCTTCTTGTTGTAACGGTAGCACGCTGAGCCTGTATTCCAGAGGTGCGTGGTTCGATTCCCTGGGAAGGCAGTTGCATATTTTTCATCTTTTCTGCTTCCAATTAACCTAACGAGTCTACAAGTGGTGCCCGAACTAAAACTGTTGTGGATGATGATTCTCCGCACCCAGGATATGTCGACTAGGTCCCCCCTTTAAAAACGTGAGTATATAAATTATTTGTCCCACATCCATAGCGTGCTTTCGTGGTGTAACGGTAGCACGCTGAGCCAGTATTCCAGAGGACCTTGGTTCGATTCCCGGGGAAGGCGGTTGCATATTTTTCAACTTTTCTGCTTCCAATTAACCTAACGTGTCTACAAGTGGTGATCGAACTAAAAGGGTTGTGGATGATGATTCTCCGCACCCAGGATTTGGCGACTAGTTCCCCTAAAACACTAGTCGCCCTTTAAAAAGGTGAGTATATAAGGTATTTGTCCCACTTCCATAGCGTGCCTTCGTGGTGTAATGGTAGCACGCTGAGCCAGTATTCCAGAGGACCTTGGTTCGATTCCCGGGGAAGGCGGTTGCATATTTTTCAACTTTTCTGCTTCCAATTAACCTAACGAGTCTACAAGTGGTGATCGAACTAAAAGGATTGTGGATGATGATTCTCCGCACCCAGGATTTGGCGACTAGGTCCCCTAAAACCCTAGTCGCCCTTTAAAACGGTGAGTTTATAAGTTATTTGTCCCACTTACCTAGCGTGCCTTCTTTTTGTAACAGTAGCACGCTGAGCCAGTATTCCAGAGGTCCGTGGTTCGATTCCCGGCGACGGCGGTTGCATATTTTTCATCTTTTCTGTTTCCAATTAACCTAACGAGTCTACAAGTGATGCCCCAACTAAAAGGGTTGTGGACTATGATTCTCCGCACCCATAATTTGGCGACTAGGTCCCCTAAAACTCTAGTCGCCCTTTAAAATGGTGAGTATATAAGGTATTTTTTCCCATTCCATAGCGTGCCTTAGTGGTGTAACTATAGCACGCTGAGCCAGTATTCCGGAGGTCCTTGGTTCGATTCCCGGCGAAGGCGGTAGCATATTTTTCATCTTTTTTGCTTCCAATTAACCTAACGAATCTACAAGTGGTAAGGACACTTGTGGTATTACAAGTACACTACAAGTGGTAAAGACACACCCACATAAAGAGATCTACCTTAAATGGATTAAGGCTCACGTTGGCCACACAGGGAATGAAATAGCAGACCAACAGGCCAAATAGGCTGCCACCAACTGCAAAGGCCAGTTTATCCACCTTCCATGGACACTCTCACATCTCCAAAAGATCTATCAGGTTGCAAGTTCTCTCTAAATGGCAACAGAAGTGGGACTCAAGCACCACCGGGCGACGTACCGCATACCACATTGCATATGTCGACCCGGAAAGGAACATCGGGAACCCACAACTAATCCGGTATATCAGCTGCCATGGTCCATTCCCAGTTTACTTCGAACGCTTTGGAATCAGTAACACTGATTATGCGTTTGCGTCTCACAAGGAACGCTGGAACATTATGTGACTACTTGCCAACTTACTGCTGGGCAACACCTGACTATTCCCTCGACAAACACTCAGGCATATTGCAAGTACCTAATAAAACAAAAACATTTGGTACGAAAAGTCTGCAACATAATGTCAAAAATCTCGGCATTAGGTGTTGATTTATGTCAAAGTGCCTAGTGATAGTAGCATAAAGCAGCCTGAAGAGACACACGCTTTGGCACGATTAAAACTAGTCAAGTTACAATATATATAAATTATGTAATGATAATTATGCAAAGATATAAGTACCAATGAGTAAAAATGCGTAAAGTAAATATTGGCAACATGCTGATATATATACAACAGGGGTATGCATAATATGTAAAGTTACTAGATTGCTATTAATTATGTGTTCAGATTCAAGGTAACATCGCATTTAGTACGCATGTGCGCACGTAATTGGTCTCAGCCATATAGGTGTTTATTTATTATGTATTTAAACGGCATTTGTGAATTTATGTATATATGTATATATGAATTTATGTATATATGTGTTTTAATTAGGTCGATTTGTACGAAAGAACATGTCGCAAATGTATGCAAATATTTATGCATTCAGTCTCCAGGTTACGTTGTTGTTACGTCACTCATGTGCACACGTAACCAGTTCTCAGGTTTTTATGTATTTAGGTATTTATTTATTATGTCCTTAAGTGTATTTATGTGTGTATTTAAGTGCGTATTTATGTGGTTAATTAGGTCGGTGTTTACGAATGAACATGTTACAAAAGTATGCTAAAATTAATGTATTCAGTATCCAGGTAACGTTGTACTCAGTACTCAAATGCACACGCAATAAGTTCTCAGGTATTCATGCATTTAGGTTTTTTTTTAAATATATGTTAATTTTTTAATTTTTTTTATTATATATATATATATATATTTAATTATTATTATTATTATTATGCATTTTTTAGTGGCACTTATGCATAATGATATCAAATGAATGTATTACTGCCTCTGTTCGGCCACGTAAACTTTTCTTGGAGATCAATATACGCTGGGCCCGAACACTTTGGACGGGAGTCTACCCCGTTGGCATTTGGTCGGCATGACCGCTGATGGTACCGTCCGGGCGTTGGGACAGAGCGTCCTGTGGGAGGCTCGCGCGTAGCCCCTCAAGCCGGACTCTAGATAAGGGAGGACGTGGCGCTATACCAATTGGCCATCATGGTAGAGGGATGGTGCCCAGGCCCTCCGTCACTTATCACTTATCTACAAGTGGTGCTGGAACTAAAAGTGTTGTGGATGATGATTTTCCGCATCCAGGATTTGGCGACTAGGTACCCTAAAACACTAGTCGCCCTTTAAAAAGGTGAGTATATAAGGTATTTGTCCCACTTCCATAGCGTGCCTTCTTGGTGTAACGGTAGCACGCTGAGCCAGTATTCCAGATGTCCTTGGTTCGATTCCCGAGGAAGGCGGTTGCATATTTTTCATCTTTTCTGCTTCCAATTAACCTAAGGAACCTACAAGTGGTGACCGAATTAAAGGGTTGTGGATGATGATTTTGCTCACCCAGGATTTGGCGACTAGGTCCCCTAAAACCCTAGTCGCCCTTTAAAAAGGTGAGTATATAACGTATTTGTCGTACTTCCCTAGCTTCCGTCTTGGTATATTGGTAGCACGCTGAGCCAGTATTCCAGAGGTCCGTGGTTCGATTCCCAGCGAAGGCGGTTGCATATTTTTCATCTTTTCTCCTTCCAATTAACCTAAGGAACCTACAAGTGGTGCCCGAATTAAAGGGTTGTGGATGATGATTTTGCGCACCCAGGATTTGGCGACAAGGTCCCCTAAAACATAGTCGCCCTTTAAAAAGGTGAGTATATAAGGTATTTGTCCCACTTTCCTAGCGTGCTTTTTGGTGTAACGGGAGCACGCTGAGCCAGTATTCCAGAGGTAGGTGGTTCGATTCCCAGCGAAAGCGGTTGCATATTTTTCATCTTTTCTGCTTCCAATTAACCTAAGGAACCTACAAGTGGTGCCCGAACTAAAAAGGTTGTGGATGATGATTTTGCGCACCCAGGATTTGACGACTAGGTCCCCTAAAACATAGTCGCCCTATAAAAAGGTGAGTATATAACGTATTTGTCGCACCTCCCTAGCGTGCCTTCATGGTGTAACGGTAGCACGCTGAGCCAGTATTTCAGAGGTCCGTGGTTCGATTCCGGGCAAAGGCGGATTCTCCGCACCCAGGATTTGGCGACTAGGTCCCCTAAATCCCTAGTCGCACTTTAAAACGGTGAGTATATATGGTATTTGTCCCAGTTACCTAGCCTGCCTTCTTGTTATAACGGTAGCACGCTCAGCCTGTATTACAGAGGTCCATGGTTCGATTTCCGGCAAAGGCGTTTGCATGTTTTTCTTCTTTTCTGCTTCGAATTAACCTAACGAGTCTACAGGTAGTGCCCCAACTAAAAAGGTTGTGGATGATGATTTGCCGCACCTAGGATTGGTCGACTAGGTCCGCTAAAACCCTAGTCGCCCTTTAAAAAGGTGAATATATAAGTTATTTGTCCCACTTCCTTAGCGTGCGTTCTTGATGTAACGGTAGCACGCTGAGAAAGTATTCCAGAGGTCTGTGGTTCGAATCCCGGCGAAGACGGTTGCATATTTTTCATCTTTTCTGCTTCCAATTAACCTAACACGACTACAAGTGGTGCCCGAACTAAAAGGGTTGTGGATGATGATACTCCGCACCCAGGATTTGGCGACTAGGTCCCTTAAACCCTAGTCGACCTTTAAAAAGGTGAGTATATAAGTTATTTGTCCCACTTCCCTAGCGTGCCTTCGTGGTGTAATGGTAGCACGCTGAGCCAGTATTCCAGAGGTCCTTGGTTCGATTTCCGGGGAAGGCGGTTGCATATTTTTCATCTTTTCTGTTTCCAATTAACCTAACGAGTCTACAAGTGGTGGCAGAACTAAAAGGGTCGTGAATGATGATTCTCCGCACCCAGGAATTGGTGACTAGTTCCCCTAAAACACTAGTCGCCCTTTAAAAAGGTGAGTATATAAGGTATTTGTCCCACTTCCATAGCGTGCCTTCGTGGTGTAATGGTAGCACGCTGAGCCAGTACTCCAGAGGTCCTTGGTTCGATTCCCAGCGAAGGCGGTTGCTTATTTTTAATCTTTTCCGCTTCCAATAAACGTAACGAGTATACAAGTGGTGCCCCAACTAAAAGGGTTGTGAATGATGATTCTCCGCACCGAGGATTTGGCGACTAGGTCCCCTGAAACCCTAGTCGCCCTTTAAAAAGGTGAGTATATAAGGTATTTGTTCCACTTTCCTGGCATGCCTTCTTGGTGTAATGGTAGCACGCGGAGCCAGTATTCCAGAGGCGCGTGGTTCGATTCCCGGCGACGGCGGTTGCATATTTTTCATCTTTTCTGTTTCCAATTAACCTAACGAGTCTACAAGTGATGCCCGAACTAAAAGGGTTGTGGATTATGATTCTCCGCACCCATAATTTGGCGACTAGGTCCCCTAAAACTCTAGTCGCCCTTTAAAATGTTGAGTATATAAGGTATTTGTTCCCATTCCATAGCGTGCCTTAGTGGTGTAACTATAGCACGCTGAGCCAGTATTCCGGAGGTCCTTGGTTCGATTCCCGGGGAAGGCGGTAGCATATTTTTCATCTTTTTTGCTTCCAATTAACCTAACGAATCTACAAGTGTATGCATAATATGTAAAGTTACTAGATTGCTATTAATTATGTGTTCAGATTCAAGGTAACATCGCATTTAGTACGCATGTGCGCACGTAATTGGTCTCAGCCATATAGGTGTTTATTTATTATGTATTTAACCGGCATTTGTGAATTTATGTATATATGTATATATGAATTTATGTATATATGATTTTTAATTAGGTCGATTTGTACGAAAGAACATGTCGCAAATGTATGCAAATATTTATGCATTCAGTCTCCAGGTTACGTTGTTGTTACGTCACTCATGTGCACACGTTGTACTCAGTACTCAAATGCACACGCAATAAGTTCTCAGGTATTCATGCATTTAGGTTTTTTTTTAAATATATGTTAATTTTTTAATTTTTTTATTATATATACATATTTAATTATTATTATTATTATTATTATGCATTTTTTAGTGGCACTTATGCATAATGATATCAAACGAATGTATTACTGCCTCTGTTCGGCCACGTAAACTTTTCTTGGAGATCAATATACGCTGGGCCCGAACACTTTGGACGGGAGTCCACCCCGTTGGCATTTGGTCGGCATGACCGCTGATGGTACGGTCCGGGCGTTGGGACAGAGCGTCCTGGGGGAGGCTCGCGCGTGGCCCCTCAAGCCGGACTCTAGATAAGGGAGGACGTGGCGCTATACCAATTGGCCATCATGGTAGAGGGATGGTGCCCAGGCCCTCCGTCACTTATCACTTATCTACAAGTGGTGCTCGAACTAAAAGGGTTGTGGATGATGATTCTCCGCACGCAGGATTTGGCGACAAAGTCCCCTAAAACCCTAGTCGCCCTTTAAAAAGGTGAGTATATAAGATATTTGTCGGACTTCCCTAGCTTCCGTCTTGGCATAACGGTAGCACGCTGAGACTGTATTCCAGAGGTCCGTGGTTCGATTCCCTGGGAAGGCGGTTGCATATTTTTATCTTTTCTTCTTCCAATTAACCTAAGGAACCTACAAGTGGTGCCCGAACTAAAAGGGTTGTGGATGATGATTTTGCGCAAGGTGAGTATATAAGTTATTTGTCTCACTTTCCTAGCGTGCTTTCTTGGTGTAAAAGTAGCACGCTGAGCCAGTATTCCAGAGATAGGTGGTTCGATTCCGGGCAAAGGCGGTTGCATATTTTTCATCTTTTCTGCTTCCAATTAACCTAACGAGTCTACAAGTGGTGAACGAACTAAAAGGGTTGTGGATTATGATTCTCCGCACCCATAATTTGGCGACTAGGTCCCCTAAATCCTTAGTCGCACTTTTAAACGGTGAGTATATATGGTATTTGTCCCAGTTACCTAGCATGCACTAGTCGCCCTTTAAAAAGGTGAGTATATAAGGTATTTGTCCCACTTCCATAGCGTGCCTTCGTGGTGTAATGGTAGCACGCTGAGCCAGTATTCCAGAGGTCCTTGGTTCGATTTCCGGGGAAGGCGGTTGCATATTTTTCATCTTTTCTGTTTCCAATTAACCTAACGAGTCTACAAGTGGGGCCCGAACTAAAAGGATTGTGGATGATGATTCTCCGCACCCAGGATTTGGCGACTAGGTCCCCTAAATCCCTAGTCGCACTTTTAAACGGTGAGTATATATGGTATTTGTCCGAGTTACCTAGCCTGCCTTCATGTTATAACTTTAGCACGCTGAGCCAGTATTCCAGAGTTCCGTGGTTCGATTCCGGGCAAAGGCGGTTGCATATTTTTCATCTTTTCTGCTTCCAATTAACCTAACGAGTCTACAAGTGGTGCCCGAAATAAAACTGTTGTGGATGATGTTTCTCCTCTCCCAGGATTTGGCGACTAGGTCACCTAAAACCCTAGTTGCCCTTTAAAAACGTGAGTATATAAAATACTTGTCCCACTTCCATAGCGTGCTTTCGTGGTGTAACGGTAGCACGCTGAGCCAGTATTCCAGAGGTCCGTGGTACGATTCCCAGCGAAGGCGGTTGCATATTTTTCATCTTTTCTGCTTCCAATTAACCTAAGGAACCTACAAGTGGTGCCCGAACTAAAACTGTTGTGGATGATGTTTCTCCTCACCAAGGATTTAACGACTAGGTCACCTAAAACGCTAGTCGCTCTTTAAAAAGGTGAGTATATAAGGCATTTGTCCCACATCCCTAGCGTGCCTTCTTGATGTAACGGCAGCACGCTGAGCCTGTATTACAGAGGTCCATGGTTCGATTCCCGGCGAAGGCGTTTGCATGTTTTTCATCTGTTCTGCTTCCAATTAACCTAACGAGTCTACAGGTAGTGCCCGAACTAAAAAGGTTGTGGATGATGATTTTCCGCACCTAGGATTGGTCGACTAGGTCCGCTAAAACCATAGTCGCCCTTTAAAAAGGTGAGTATATAACGTATCTGTCGCACTTCCCTAGCGTGCCTTCATGGAGTAACGGTAGCACGCTGAGCTAGTATTCCAGAGTTCCGTGGTTCGATTCCGGGCAAAGGCGGTTGCATATTTTTCATATTTTCTGCTTCCAATTAACCTAACGAGTCTACAACTGGTGCCCGAACTAAAACTGTTGTGGATGATGTTTCTCTTCACCCAGGATTTAACGACTAGGTCACCTAAAACGCTAGTCGCTCTTTAAAAAGGTGAGTATATAAGGCATTTGTCCCACATCCCTAGCGTGCCTTCTTGATGTAACGGCAGCACGCTGAGCCTGTATTACAGAGGTCCATGGTTCGATTCCCGGCGAAGGCGTTTGCATGTTTTTCATCTGTTCTGCTTCCAATTAACCTAACGAGTCTACAGGTAGTGCCCGAACTAAAAAGGTTGTGGATGATGATTTTCCGCACCTAGGATTGGTCGACTAGGTCCGTTAAAACCATAGTCGCCCTTTAAAAAGGTAAGTATATAAGGTATTTGTCCCACTTTCCTAGCGTGCCTTCTTGGTGTAACGGTAGCACGCTGAGCCAGTATTCCAGAGGTCCGTGGTTCGAATCCCGGCAAAGGCGGTTGCCCTTTAAAACGGTGAGTATATAAGGTATTTGTTCCAGTTACCTAGCGTGCCTTCTTGTTGTAACGGTAGCACGCTGAGACTGTATTCCAGAGGTCCGTGGTTCGATTCCCTGGGAAGGCGGTTGCATATTTTTATCTTTTCTTCTTCCAATTAACCTAAGGAACCTACAAGTGGTGCCCGAACTAAAAGGGTTGTGGATGATGATTTTGCGCAAGGTGAGTATATAAGTTATTTGTCTCACTTTCCTAGCGTGCTTTCTTGGTGTAAAAGTTGCACGCTGAGCCAGTATTCCAGAGATAGGTGGTTCGATTCCGGGCAAAGGCGGTTGCATATTTTTCATCTTTTCTGCTTCCAATTAACCTAACGAGTCTACAAGTGGTGAACGAACTAAAAGGGTTGTGGATTATGATTCTCCGCACCCATAATTTGGCGACTAGGTCCCCTAAATCCTTAGTCGCACTTTTAAACGGTGAGTATATATGGTATTTGTCCCAGTTACCTAGCATGCACTAGTCGCCCTTTAAAAAGGTGAGTATATAAGGTATTTGTCCCACTTCCATAGCGTGCCTTCGTGGTGTAATGGTAGCACGCTGAGCCAGTATTCCAGAGGTCCTTGGTTCGATTTCCGGGGAAGGCGGTTGCATATTTTTCATCTTTTCTGTTTCCAATTAACCTAACGAGTCTACAAGTGGGGCCCGAACTAAAAGGATTGTGGATGATGATTCTCCGCACCCAGGATTTGGCGACTAGGTCCCCTAAATCCCTAGTCGCACTTTTAAACGGTGAGTATATATGGTATTTGTCCGAGTTACCTAGCCTGCCTTCATGTTATAACGGTAGCACGCTGAGCCAGTATTCCAGAGTTCCGTGGTTCGATTCCGGGCAAAGGCGGTTGCATATTTTTCATCTTTTCTGCTTCCAATTAACCTAACGAGTCTACAAGTGGTGCCCGAAATAAAACTGTTGTGGATGATGTTTCTCCTCTCCCAGGATTTGGCGACTAGGTCACCTAAAACCCTAGTTGCCCTTTAAAAACGTGAGTATATAAAATACTTGTCCCACTTCCATAGCGTGCTTTCGTGGTGTAACGGTAGCACGCTGAGCCAGTATTCCAGAGGTCCGTGGTACGATTCCCAGCGAAGGCGGTTGCATATTTTTCATCTTTTCTGCTTCCAATTAACCTAAGGAACCTACAAGTGGTGCCCGAACTAAAACTGTTGTGGATGATGTTTCTCCTCACCAAGGATTTAACGACTAGGTCACCTAAAACGCTAGTCGCTCTTTAAAAAGGTGAGTATATAAGGCATTTGTCCCACATCCCTAGCGTGCCTTCTTGATGTAACGGCAGCACGCTGAGCCTGTATTACAGAGGTCCATGGTTCGATTCCCGGCGAAGGCGTTTGCATGTTTTTCATCTGTTCTGCTTCCAATTAACCTAACGAGTCTACAGGTAGTGCCCGAACTAAAAAGGTTGTGGATGATGATTTTCCGCACCTAGGATTGGTCGACTAGGTCCGCTAAAACCATAGTCGCCCTTTAAAAAGGTGAGTATATAACGTATCTGTCGCACTTCCCTAGCGTGCCTTCATGGAGTAACGGTAGCACGCTGAGCTAGTATTCCAGAGTTCCGTGGTTCGATTCCGGGCAAAGGCGGTTGCATATTTTTCATATTTTCTGCTTCCAATTAACCTAACGAGTCTACAACTGGTGCCCGAACTAAAACTGTTGTGGATGATGTTTCTCTTCACCCAGGATTTAACGACTAGGTCACCTAAAACGCTAGTCGCTCTTTAAAAAGGTGAGTATATAAGGCATTTGTCCCACATCCCTAGCGTGCCTTCTTGATGTAACGGCAGCACGCTGAGCCTGTATTACAGAGGTCCATGGTTCGATTCCCGGCGAAGGCGTTTGCATGTTTTTCATCTGTTCTGCTTCCAATTAACCTAACGAGTCTACAGGTAGTGCCCGAACTAAAAAGGTTGTGGATGATGATTTTCCGCACCTAGGATTGGTCGACTAGGTCCGTTAAAACCATAGTCGCCCTTTAAAAAGGTAAGTATATAAGGTATTTGTCCCACTTTCCTAGCGTGCCTTCTTGGTGTAACGGTAGCACGCTGAGCCAGTATTCCAGAGGTCCGTGGTTCGAATCCCGGCAAAGGCGGTTGCCCTTTAAAACGGTGAGTATATAAGGTATTTGTTCCAGTTACCTAGCGTGCCTTCTTGTTGTAACGGTAGCACGCTGAGACTGTATTCCAGAGGTCCGTGGTTCGATTCCCTGGGAAGGCGGTTGCATATTTTTATCTTTTCTTCTTCCAATTAACCTAAGGAACCTACAAGTGGTGCCCGAACTAAAAGGGTTGTGGATGATGATTTTGCGCAAGGTGAGTATATAAGTTATTTGTCTCACTTTCCTAGCGTGCTTTCTTGGTGTAAAAGTAGCACGCTGAGCCAGTATTCCAGAGATAGGTGGTTCGATTCCCAGCGAAGGCGGTTGCATATTTTTCATCTTTTCTCCTTCCATTTAACCTAAGGAACCTACAAGTGGTGCCCGAACTGAAAGGGTTGTGGATGATGATTTTGCGCAAGGTGAGTATATAAGTTATATGTCACACTTTCCTAGCGTGCGTTCTTGGTGTAACGGTAGCACGCTGAGCCAGTATTCCAGAGATAGGTGGTTCGATTCCGGGCAAAGGCGGTTGCATATTTTTCATCTTTTCTGCTTCCAATTAACCTAACGAGTCTACGAGTGGTGCCCGAACTAAAAGGGTTGTGGATGATGATTTTCCGCACCTAGGATTGGTCGACTAGGTCCGCTAAAACCATATTCGCCCTTTAAAAAGGTAAGTATATAAGGTATTTGTCCCACTTTCCTAGCGTGCCTTCTTGGTGTAACGTTAGCACGCTGAGATAGTATTCCAGAGGTCCGTGGTTCGATTCCCGGCGAAGGCGTTTGCATGTTTTTCATCTTTTCTGCTTCCAATTAACCTAACGAGTCTACAGGTAGTGCCCGAACTAAAAAGGTTGTGGATAATGATTTTCCGAACCTAGGATTGGTCGACTAGGTCCGCTAAAACCATAGTCGCCCTTTAAAAAGGTAAGTATATAAGGTAATTGTCCCACTTTCCTAGCGTGCCTTCTTGGTGTAACGGTAGCACGCTGAGCCAGTATTCCAGAGGTCCGTGGTTCGATTCCCGGCAAAGGCGGTTGCATATTTTTCATATTTTCTACTTCCAATTAACCTAACGTGTCTACAAGTGGTGATCGAACTAAAAGGGTTGTGGATGATGATTCTCCGCACCCAGGCTTCGGCGACTAGGTCCTCTAAAACCCTAGTCGCCCTTTAAAACGGTGAGGATATAAGGTATTTGTTCCAGTTACCTAGCGTGCCTTCTTGTTGTAATGGTAGCACGCTGAGCCTGTATTCCAGAGGTCCGTGGTTCGATTCCCTGGGAAGGCGGTTGCATATTTTTCATCTTTTCTGCTTCCAATTAACCTAACGAGTCTACAAGTGGTGCCCGAACTAAAACTGTTGTGGATGATGATTCTCCTCACCCAGGATTTGTCGACTAGGTCCCCCCTTTAAAACGTGAGTATATAAATTATTTGTCCCACATCCATAGCGTGCTTTCGTGGTGTAACGGTAGCACGCTGAGCCAGTATTCCAGAGGACCTTGGTTTGATTTCCGGGGAAGGCGGTTGCATATTTTTCAACTTTTCTGCTTCCAATTAACCTAACGTGTCTACAAGTGGTGATCGAACTAAAAGGGTTGTGGATGATGATTCTCCGCACCCAGGAATTGGCGACTAGTTCCCCTAAAACACTAGTCGCCCTTTAAAAAGGTGAGTATATAAGGTATTTGTCCCACTTCCATAGCGTGCCTTCGTGGTGTAATGGTAGCACGCTGAGCCAGTATTCCAGAGGTCCTTGGTTCGATTTCCGGGGAAGGCGGTTGCATATTTTTCATCTTTTCTGTTTCCAATTAACCTAACGAGTCTACAAGTGGGGCCCGAACTAAAAGGATTGTGGATGATGATTCTCCGCACCCAGGATTTGGCGACTAGGTCCCCTAAACCCTAGTCGCCCTTTAAAACGGTGAGTTTATAAGGTATTTGTCCCACTTCCATAGCGTGCCTTCGTGGTGTAATGGTAGCACGCTGAGCCAGTATTCCAGAGGACCTTGGTTCGATTCCCGGGGAAGGCGGTTGCATATTTTTCAACTTTTCTGCTTCCAATTAACCTAACGAGTCTACAAGTGGTGATCGAACTAAAAGGATTGTGGATGATGATTCTCCGCACCCAGGATTTGGCGACTAGGTCCCCTAAAACCCTAGTCGCCCTTTAAAACGGTGAGTTTATAAGTTATTTGTCCCACTTACCTAGCGTGCCTTCTTTTTGTAACAGTAGCACGCTGAGCCAGTATTCCAGAGGTCCGTGGTTCGATTCCCGGCGACGGCGGTTGCATATTTTTCATCTTTTCTGTTTCCAATTAACCTAACGAGTCTACAAGTGATGCCCCAACTAAAAGGGTTGTGGATTATGATTCTCCGCACCCATAATTTGGCGACTAGGTCCCCTAAAACTCTAGTCGCCCTTTAAAATGGTGAGTATGTAAGGTATTTTTTCCCATTCCATAGCGTGCCTTAGTGGTGTAACTATAGCACGCTGAGCCAGTATTCCGGAGGTCCTTGGTTCGATTCCCGGCGAAGGCGGTAGCATATTTTTCATCTTTTTTGCTTCCAATTAACCTAACGAATCTACAAGTGGTAAAGACACTTGTGGTATTACAAGTACACTACAAGTGGTAAAGACACACCCACATAAAGAGATCTACCTTAAATGGATTAAGGCTCACGTTGGCCACACAGGGAATGAAATAGCAGACCAACAGGCCAAATAGGCTGCCACCAACTGCAAAGGCCAGTTTATCCACCTTCCATGGACACTCTCACATCTCCAAAAGATCTATCAGGTTGCAAGTTCTCTCTAAATGGCAACAGAAGTGGGACTCAAGCACCACCGGGCGACGTACCGCATACCACATTGCATATGTCGACCCGGAAAGGAACATCGGGAACCCACAACTAATCCGGTATATCAGCTGCCATGGTCCATTCCCAGTTTACTTCGAACGCTTTGGAATCAGTAACACTGATTATGCGTTTGCGTCTCACAAGGAACGCTGGAACATTATGTGACTACTTGCCAACTTACTGCTGGGCAACACCTGACTATTCCCTCGACAAACACTCAGTTGCAAGTACCTAATAAAACAAAAACATTTGGTACGAAAAGTCTGCAACATAATGTCAAAAATCTCGGCATTAGGTGTTGATTTATGTCAAAGTGCCTAGTGATAGTAGCATAAAGCAGCCTGAAGAGACACACGCTTTGGCACGATTAAAACTAGTCAAGTTACAATATATATAAATTATGTAATGATAATTATGCAAAGATATAAGTACCAATGAGTAAAAATGCGTAAAGTAAATATTGGCAACATGCTGATATATATACAACAGGGGTATGCATAATATGTAAAGTTACTAGATTGCTATTAATTATGTGTTCAGATTCAAGGTAACATCGCATTTAGTACGCATGTGCGCACGTAATTGGTCTCAGCCATATAGGTGTTTATTTATTATGTATTTAAACGGCATTTGTGAATTTATGTATATATGTATATATGAATTTATGTATATATGTGTTTTAATTAGGTCGATTTGTACGAAAGAACATGTCGCAAATGTATGCAAATATTTATGCATTCAGTCTCCAGGTTACGTTGTTGTTACGTCACTCATGTGCACACGTAACCAGTTCTCAGGTTTTTATGTATTTAGGTATTTATTTATTATGTCCTTAAGTGTATTTATGTGTGTATTTAAGTGCGTATTTATGTGGTTAATTAGGTCGGTGTTTACGAATGAACATGTTACAAAAGTATGCTAAAATTAATGTATTCAGTATCCAGGTAACGTTGTACTCAGTACTCAAATGCACACGCAATAAGTTCTCAGGTATTCATGCATTTAGGTTTTTTTTAAATATATGTTAATTTTTTAATTTTTTTTATTATATATATATATATATATATATTTAATTATTATTATTATTATTATGCATTTTTTAGTGGCACTTATGCATAATGATATCAAATGAATGTATTACTGCCTCTGTTCGGCCACGTAAACTTTTCTTGGAGATCAATATACGCTGGGCCCGAACACTTTGGACGGGAGTCTACCCCGTTGGCATTTGGTCGGCATGACCGCTGATGGTACGGTCCGGGCGTTGGGACAGAGCGTCCTGTGGGAGGCTCGCGCGTAGCCCCTCAAGCCGGACTCTAGATAAGGGAGGACGTGGCGCTATACCAATTGGCCATCATGGTAGAGGGATGGTGCCCAGGCCCTCCGTCACTTATCACTTATCTACAAGTGGTGCTGGAACTAAAAGTGTTGTGGATGATGATTTTCCGCATCCAGGATTTGGCGACTAGGTACCCTAAAACCCTAGTCGCCCTTTAAAAAGGTGAGTATATAAGGTATTTGTCCCACTTCCATAGCGTGCCTTCTTGGTGTAACGGTAGCACGCTGAGCCAGTATTCCAGATGTCCTTGGTTCGATTCCCGAGGAAGGCGGTTGCATATTTTTCATCTTTTCTGCTTCCAATTAACCTAAGGAACCTACAAGTGGTGACCGAATTAAAGGGTTGTGGATGATGATTTTGCTCACCCAGGATTTGGCGACTAGGTCCCCTAAAACCCTAGTCGCCCTTTAAAAAGGTGAGTATATAACGTATTTGTCGTACTTCCCTAGCTTCCGTCTTGGTATATTGGTAGCACGCTGAGCCAGTATTCCAGAGGTCCGTGGTTCGATTCCCAGCGAAGGCGGTTGCATATTTTTCATCTTTTCTCCTTCCAATTAACCTAAGGAACCTACAAGTGGTGCCCGAATTAAAGGGTTGTGGATGATGATTTTGCGCACCCAGGATTTGGCGACAAGGTCCCCTAAAACATAGTCGCCCTTTAAAAAGGTGAGTATATAAGGTATTTGTCCCACTTTCCTAGCGTGCTTTTTGGTGTAACGGTAGCACGCTGAGCCAGTATTCCAGAGGTAGGTGGTTCAATTCCGGGCAAAGGCGGTTGCATATTTTTCAACTTTTCTGTTTCCAATTAACCTAACACGTCTACAAGTGGTGAACGAACTAAAAGGGTTGTGGATGATGATTCTCCGCACCCAGGATTTGGCGACTAGGTTCCCTAAATCCCTAGTCGCACTTTAAAACGGTGAGTATATATGGTATTTGTCCCAGTTACCTAGCCTGCCTTCTTGTTATAACGGTAGCACGCTGAGCCAGTATTCCAGAGTTCCGTGGTTCGTTTCCGGGCAAAAGCGGTTGCATATTTTTCATCTTTTCTGCTTCCAATTAACCTAACGAGTCTACAAGTGGTGCCTGAACTAAAAATGTTGTGGATGATGTTTCTCCTCACCCAGGATTTGGCGACTAGGTCACCTAAAACCCTCGTCGCCCTTTAAAACCGTGAGTATATAAAATATTTGTCCCACTTCCATAGCGTGCTTTCGTGGTGTAACGGTAGCACGCTGAGCCAGTATTCCAGAGGTCCGTGGTTCGATTCCGGGCAAAGGCGGTTACATATTTTTCATCTTTTCTGCTTCCAATTAACCTAACGAGTCTACAAGTGGTGCCCGAACTAAAACTGTTGTGGATGATGTTTCTCCTCACCCAGGATTTCGCGACTAGGTCACCTAAAACGCTAGTCGCTCTTTAAAAAGGTGAGTATATAAGGTATTTGTCCACATCCCTAGCGTGCCTTCTTGATGTAACGGCAGCACGCTGAGCCTGTATTACAGAGGTCCATGGTTCGATTTCCGGCGAAGGCGGTTGCATATTTTTCATCTTTTCTGCTTCCAATTAACCTAACGAGTCTACGAGTGGTGCCCGAACTAAAAGGGTTGTGGATGATGATTTTCCGCACCTAGGATTGGTCGACTAGGTCCGCTAAAACCATAGTCGCCCTTTAAAAAGGTAAGTATATAAGGTATTTGTCCCACTTTCCTAGCGTGCCTTCTTGGTGTAACGGTAGCACGCTGAGCCAGTATTCCAGAGGTCCGTGGTTCGATTCCCGGCAAAGGCGGTTGCATATTTTTCATATTTTCTACTTCCAATTAACCTAACGTGTCTACAAGTGGTGATCGAACTAAAAGGGTTGTGGATGATGATTCTCCGCACCCAGGCTTCGGCGACTAGGTCCTCTAAAACCCTAGTCGCCCTTTAAAACGGTGAGGATATAAGGTATTTGTTCCAGTTACCTAGCGTGCCTTCTTGTTGTAACGGTAGCACGCTGAGCCTGTATTCCAGAGGTCCGTGGTTCGATTTCCTGGGAAGGCGGTTGCATATTTTTCATCTTTTCTGCTTCCAATTAACCTAACGAGACTACAAGTGGTGCCCGAACTAAAACTGTTGTGGATGATGATTCTCCTCACCCAGGATATGTCGACTAGGTCCCCCCTTTAAAAACGTGAGTATATAAATTATTTGTCCCACATCCATAGCGTGCTTTCGTGGTGTAACGGTAGCACGCTGAGCCAGTATTCCAGAGGACCTTGGTTCGATTCCCGGGGAAGGCGGTTGCATATTTTTCAACTTTTCTGCTTCCAATTAACCTAACGTGTCTACAAGTGGTGATCGAACTAAAAGGGTTGTGGATGATGATTCTCCGCACCCAGGAATTGGCGACTAGTTCCCCTAAAACACTAGTCGCCCTTTAAAAAGGTGAGTATATAAGGTATTTGTCCCACTTCAATAGCGTGCCTTCGTGGTGTAATGGTAGCACGCTGAGCCAGTATTCCAGAGGACCTTGGTTCGATTCCCGGGGAAGGCGGTTGCATATTTTTCAACTTTTCTGCTTCCAATTAACCTAACGAGTCTACAAGTGGTGATCGAACTAAAAGGATTGTGGATGATGATTCTCCGCACCCAGGATTTGGCGACTAGGTCCCCTAAAACCCTAGTCGCCCTTTAAAACGGTGAGTTTATAAGTTATTTGTCCCACTTACCTAGCGTGCCTTCTTTTTGTAACAGTAGCACGCTGAGCCAGTATTCCAGAGGTCCGTGGTTCGATTCCCGGCGACGGCGGTTGCATATTTTTCATCTTTTCTGTTTCCAATTAACCTAACGAGTCTACAAGTGATGCTCCAACTAAAAGGGTTGTGGATTATGATTCTCCGCACCCATAATTTGGCGACTAGGTCCCCTAAAACTCTAGTCGCCCTTTAAAATAGTGAGTATATAAGGTATTTTTTCCCATTCCATAGCGTGCCTTAGTGGTGTAACTATAGCACGCTGAGCCAGTATTCCGGAGGTCTTTGGTTCGATTCCCGGCGAAGGCGGTAGCATATTTTTCATCTTTTTTGCTTCCAATTAACCTAACGGATCTACAAGTGGTAAGGACACTTGTGGTATTACAAGTACACTACAAGTGGTAAAGACACACCCACATAAAGAGATCTACCTTAAATGGATTAAGGCTCACGTTGGCCACACAGGGAATGAAATAGCAGACCAACAGGCCAAATAGGCTGCCACCAACTGCAAAGGCCAGTTTATCCACCTTCCATGGACACTCTCACATCTCCAAAAGATCTATCAGGTTGCAAGTTCTCTCTAAATGGCAACAGAAGTGGGACTCAAGCACCACCGGGCGACGTACCGCATACCACATTGCATATGTCGACCCGGAAAGGAACATCGGGAACCCACAACTAATCCGGTATATCAGCTGCCATGGTCCATTCCCAGTTTACTTCGAACGCTTTGGAATCAGTAACACTGATTATGCGTTTGCGTCTCACAAGGAACGCCTGAACATTATGTGACTACTTGCCAACTTACTGCTGGGCAACACCTGACTATTCCCTCGACAAACACTCAGGCATATTGCAAGTACCTAATAAAACAAAAACATTTGGTACGAAAAGTCTGCAACATAATGTCAAAAATCTCGGCATTAGGTGTTGATTTATGTCAAAGTGCCTAGTGATAGTAGCATAAAGCAGCCTGAAGAGACACACGCTTTGGCACGATTAAAACTAGTCAAGTTACAATATATATAAATTATGTAATGATAATTATGCAAAGATATAAGTACCAATGAGTAAAAATGCGTAAAGTAAATATTGGCAACATGCTGATATATATACAACAGGGGTATGCATAATATGTAAAGTTACTAGATTGCTATTAATTATGTGTTCAGATTCAAGGTAACATCGCATTTAGTACGCATGTGCGCACGTAATTGGTCTCAGCCATATAGGTGTTTATTTATTATGTATTTAACCGGCATTTGTGAATTTATGTATATATGTATATATGAATTTATGTATATATGTGTTTTAATTAGGTCGATTTGTACGAAAGAACATGTCGCAAATGTATGCAAATATTTATGCATTCAGTCTCCAGGTTACGTTGTTGTTACGTCACTCATGTGCACACGTAACCAGTTCTCAGGTTTTTATGTATTTAGGTATTTATTTATTATGTCCTTAAGTGTATTTATGTGTGTATTTATGTGCGTATTTATGTGGTTAATTAGGTCGGTGTTTACGAATGAACATGTTACAAAAGTATGCTAAAATTAATGTATTCAGTATCCAGGTAACGTTGTACTCAGTACTCAAATGCACACGCAATAAGTTCTCAGGTATTCATGCATTTAGGTTTTTTTTAAATATATGTTAATTTTTTAATTTTTTTTATTATATATATATATATATATATTTAATTATTATTATTATTATTATGCATTTTTAGTGGCACTAATGCATAATGATATCAAATGAATGTATTACTGCCTCTGTTCGGCCACGTAAACTTTTCTTGGAGATCAATATACGCTGGGCCCGAACACTTTGGACGGGAGTCCACCCCGTTGGCATTTGGTCGGCATGACCGCTGATGGTACGGTCCGGGCGTTGGGACAGAGCGTCCTGTGGGAGGCTCGCGCGTAGCCCCTCAAGCCGGACTCTAGATAAGGGAGGACGTGGCGCTATACCAATTGGCCATCATGGTAGAGGGATGGTGCCCAGGCCCTCCGTCACTTATCACTTATCTACAAGTGGTGCTGGAACTAAAAGTGTTGTGGATGATGATTTTCCGCATCCAGGATTTGGCGACTAGGTACCCTAAAACCCTAGTCGCCCTTTAAAAAGGTGAGTATATAAGGTATTTGTCCCACTTCCATAGCGTGCCTTCTTGGTGTAACGGTAGCACGCTGAGCCAGTATTCCAGATGTCCTTGGTTCGATTCCCGAGGAAGGCGGTTGCATATTTTTCATCTTTTCTGCTTCCAATTAACCTAAGGAACCTAGAAGTGGTGCCCGAATTAAAGGGTTGTGGATGATGATTTTGCTCACCCAGGATTTGGCGACTAGGTCCCCTAAAACCCTAGTCGCCCTTTAAAAAGGTGAGTATATAACGTATTTGTCGTACTTCCCTAGCTTCCGTCTTGGTATATTGGTAGCACGCTGAGCCAGTATTCCAGAGGTCCGTGGTTCGATTCCCAGCGAAGGCGGTTGCATATTTTTCATCTTTTCTCCTTCCAATTAACCTAAGGAACCTACAAGTGGTGCCCGAATTAAAGGGTTGTGGATGATGATTTTGCGCACCCAGGATTTGGCGACAAGGTCCCCTAAAACATAGTCGCCCTTTAAAAAGGTGAGTATATAAGGTATTTGTCCCACTTTCCTAGCGTGCATTTTGGTGTAACGGTAGCACGCTGAGCCAGTATTCCAGAGGTAGGTGGTTCAATTCCGGCCAAAGGCGGTTGCATATTTTTCAACTTTTCTGTTTCCAATTAACGTAACGAGTCTACAAGTGGTGAACGAACTAAAAGGGTTGTGGATGATGATTCTCCGCACCCAGCATTTGGCGACTAGGTTCCCTAAATCCCTAGTCGCACTTTAAAACGGTGAGTATATATGGTATTTGTCCCAGTTACCTAGCCTGCCTTCTTGTTATAACGGTAGCACGCTGAGCCAGTATTCCAGAGTTCCGTGGTTCGATTCCCGGTGAAGGAGGTTGCATATTTTTCATCGTTTCTGCTTCCAGTCTACCTAACGAGTCTACAAGTGGTGGCAGAACTAAAAGGGTCGTGGATGATGATTCTCCGCACCCAGGAATTGGCGACTAGTTCCCCTAAAACACTAGTCGCCCTTTAAAAAGGTGAGTATATAAGGTATTTGTCCCACTTCCATAGCGTGCCTTCGTGGTGTAATGGTAGCACGCTGAGCCAGTATTCCAGAGGTCCTTGGTTCGATTTCCGGGGAAGGCGGTTGCATATTTTTCATCTTTTCTGTTTCCAATTAACCTAACGAGTCTACAAGTGGGGCCCGAACTAAAAGGATTGTGGATGATGATTCTCCGCACCCAGGATTTGGCGACTAGGTCCCCTAAAACCCTTGTCGCCCTTTAAAACGGTGAGTTTGTAAGGATCTTAAGTTTTACTAACGTTTATTTTATTTTAAATCTTTACTATCACTTCTTATTTTCTACTTCCGGCCAGAATTATAAGCGTGAAGGAGTTTATGCAAAGTTGTCTGGCGAACGCCAAGTATTTAAGTGTGGCCTTTTTGCCAAGCAGAAAGAGGAAGCCGTGAGTTCGAAGCAGGCCGCTTACCTTAGAAGTTACGCAGTTGCTACTTTTCCTTCCAGGCCAGAGGTTTTAATCCTCTTGATAAATTAAACGTATTGTAGTGTTCACAGTCTCTGTGCTACATACGCTTTCTGTTATTATAAGGCCAATCTTATTCTAAAGTTAAATTAGAGTTTAGTTTTATTTTGATATCTTTTAAGTTAGACCCCGAGTGGAGGGTCATTGTATTCCGAAGTACGGAAGTCATTGTATATAAAGAAAAAATAAAGGGTTTTGTATACCCTTCGTCTGTATCCTGTCTACTTACTACAATTAGTGAACATAGCTTTAGTAAGCTCTCTGTTCTAGTCAGGTCATTGTATGTTTCCGAAGAAGGTTAGAAGAAACATTGAACCTGATAGTGGCGCCCGACGAAGAATAACCATGTCCGAGTTTCAAGAAGAACCTGTGCTGCCTGCAGAAACAGCTCAGAATCCAGAAATGCCAGCTGCCGCCCTGGAAGGATTTGGGTATATTGTCCAGACCATGCGCGCTTCGATGAAACCAGAAGCAACGTTTAATGGAAACTCACAGGTAACCAGTTTTTTGGAAAAATTGGATGACCACTTCAGGCTCTACCCCGTGCACGAGTTTCAAAAAGTTACCTTAGCTACCAGCGCTTTGAGGGGCCAAGCGCTTAACTGGTTCAAATGTATCGGCAGAAGTCTCTTGGGTCAAGCAGGAAGTCCCACCTATACCTACGAAAATTTCAAGACTGCCCTACTAAAAGCCTTCCCTGTTGTAAGGGATCGTGCGAAATTAGAAACAGAACTTTTCAGTATATATCAACAAAGAATGGAAAACATCTCGAGCTTTATTTTAAGAAAAATTCACGTTTTCAAGCTCTTGTATGGAAACCGTCCGGATCCTGAAATAATTCAAGTGATTTTGCCGAGGTTACTACCCCAAGTGCAAGACTTTATTGAATTGAGAAATCCGACTACACTGGAAAAATTATTTGAGCTAGCAATCCAGTTTGAAAGTAGAAGAACGGCGGACGTCGAAAGAAGACGCCAATATCAACAGCGAAACCAATTTGGTACGCCAAGACTACAGCAAACTCAAGCACATGGCTACGGAGAAAAAGCGAATCAGTGGGCAAGGAAACCCGAGCATTCAAAAACAGCCGGCGAACGTCGACAGTTCAATAGCAACCCAGGAAAAAAGTCTCAAGGCCAGTGGAGAAAGAAGGAAAGCACCGAAAGAAAAAATAATTTAAACTAAAACGGATATCTGCTGACGAGAGGGTGCGGAAATCCGAAGGCCACGAAAACCCCTCTTCCTACAAGTTAAATACAGTAATGGTGAAAAATTTAACTCTTCCGAAGATTGAAGTCTTGGTAAATAATATCCCGGCCACCGCACTCCTGGATACCGGCGCGCAGTGTTCCTGTGTGGCAGAAGTCTTTTTTAGAAAGTATTTTCGCAAATACCGCATATATAATGCGGATAATACAACAGTATTAGCGGCGCAAGGAGAACAATGTAAGTGCGTAGGTAAAGTACCTTTGTACATCCGTATCAAGGACGAACAAGTAAAGGTGATGTTTTTTATAGTAAAGAATTTGCAAGCACACTTAATACTAGGAATAGACTTTCTTTCAGACGCACAAGCTACACTGGATTTTAATGAAGCGTCTCTTAAGCTGACGATGAAACCAGTGCGTGTAGAAAAGGTTGAACCGCCGAGGTTAAATCTTGACCACCTGCCTAATGACGAGCAAGATAGAATCCGACAAGTGGTAAGTGAATTTGCTTCCTTATTTAGTGATATTCCAGGATTTACCCAGGTTACTAACCATAGTATTGACACCGGAGATGCATTGCCGGTTCGTCAAAAACCATACCGGTATGATAAGAATAAGGAAAAAATTATAGAATGGCATATTACCGATATGCTACGTAAAAAGATCGTAACGCCTATCTCAAGTAGTTATCCTAGTCCGGTGGTTTTATGTAAGAAAAATAATGATTATCCTTTGGAGCATCCAAAAAGGTGGAGATTCGCTATTGATTACCGTAAATTAAATTCCATAACGAAATATCCGGTATATCCGTTACCGATTATAGAAGAAATTTTAAGGAACATAAAATCAACCAAATTTATGACAACTTTAGACTTAACGAATGGTTATTTTCAAATAGGGATCAGGCCTGAGGACGTGCCTAAGACTGCTTTTATAACCAAGTCTGGCACTTATGCATTTTTGCGAATGCCGTTTGGCCTTTCAGGCGCCCCAGCAACATTTCAGCGATGCATGGACATTGTGTTAAGACCTGTTCTCGGAAAGTCCACATTTATCTATTTAGACGATATCATTATTACTAGTGATAATCTAGACCAACATGTACAGGATTTAAGACAGGTGTTTTCTTTATTAAATGAGGCCGGTCTAAAAGTTAATGTCGAAAAATGCAAATTTGCAGCCCCTGAATTAAAATATTTAGGTTACAAAATATCGCAAAAAGGGATCGAGACAGATGAATCAAAAATAATCGCTGTACAAAAGTATCCGACTCCAAACACGGCAAAGAAGCTCTCTTCTTTTCTAGGACTTTGTTCATATTATAGGTCCTTTATAAAAGATTTTGCGGCTATCGCTGAGCCATTGTTAAAATTAAAAAGGAAAAAGGCAAGATTCTCGTGGACGGCCGAAGCCAATAATGCTTTCGAAAAATTAAAACAAGCATTAACGCAAGCCCCTGTGTTGAAATTTCCTGAAAAGGATGAAACTTTAGAAATTTCAGCGGATGCTTCGGATTATGCGGTAGGAGCGGTACTTTCGCAAAATCAGCAGCCAGTGGCATTTTTTAGCCGAACTTTAAATCAAACACAAAGAAACTATTCCGCGACCGAGAGAGAGGCACTTGCAGTTCTGTTAGCAGTGCAAAAGTTCCGAGTCTGTTTTGGAGAGGCGCCGATAACAGTATATTCTGATCATGCGGCGGTAACTAGATTGTACTCTGGAAAAAATTTATCCCCAAGGTTAATAAGATGGGCACTCAAGCTGCAAGAATATAATCTGGTAATCAAGCATACCCCCGGAAAGGAAAATATCGTAGCAGATGCCCTGTCACGAATTAAATTAGACGAACAGGGTAATACCGTAAAAGTTGCAATGCTGACAGCGTGTACAATAAATTCCCGAGAAACTGTAATAACCGAACTGGGTAAGGATCCTGAGTTTGGAAGTATTTATGAGTATTTGAAGGATCCTGAAAATTTTAGCCACCAAGATATTGTGGCGATAAGAAATAGGGCGGCCCATTACGAACTAATAGATGGTCTATTATTTTATACAAAAACTACGAATTCCAACAACGAATTTCGACCTGTTATCCCAGCTAGTCTTAGATTAAATATTCTGCAAGAGCTCCATGACAGCCCTTTAGCTTCTCATGCTGGTATTCGAAAAACTACTCAACGCGTACGCGAGGCAGTCTACTTTCCTGAACTACAAAAGTTAACAAGGGCGTATGTCCAGTCCTGCCCAACATGTCAAGCCGTTAATTATATTAATTTCCGCCCGGCCGGGTTTCTAAATAGTATTAAATCCGAATTTCCAAATGAAATAATCGGCATCGATTTATTGGGCCCTTTCCCAAAAAGTCAGTTAAACAAAAGTCGCTATCTCCTTGTTATAGTTGATCATTTTAGTAAATGGACCGAAATTGTTCCCTTAAAACGAGCCTCCGCGAAATTAGTTACCGATTCTATTTTAAATAAATATATTTTAAAATACGGGGCGCCCCTAAAAGTTATATCGGATAATGGTCCTCAATTTGTAAGTAATATATTTGAAGACATGTGCCAAAAACTGGGCATACGTCATTTAAAAATGGTCCCGTATCGGCCGCAATCAAATATAGCGGAACGGGTCAACAGAAATATAGTGAAAATTATCCGTAGTTATGTTAAAAATTTTCATAAAAGCTGGGATAACTATGTCAATGAATTTGCTTTCGCCCTTAGGACCGCAAAACATGATACAACGGGCAAAACTCCTGCTGAGTTATTTCTAGGCAGAAAGGTTATAACACCGTTAGATAAACTATTTTATGTGCAACAAAGAACCCCAGAATTTAAAATGGGTGATATAGAAAAACTAATAAAAGAAGCAAAAAAGAATACGGAAGTAGCACAAAGAAAACAAAAATTGTATTATGACTTGAAACGACGGGGAGTAACTTATAAAGTAGGGGATGAAGTACTAAAAATTAAGCATTCACTTTCTTCAGCACCAGAAGATAAAACTGCCAAATTTTTTCCACGCTTTGAAGGACCATATGTTATAGAAAAAATAACTCACGCTGTTGTAGTATTAAAGGCAAGAAATGGTGAAACCTGTTCCGCAAACATTGACCAGATAAAACCATTCTATGACCGTAATAAAATGCAAATCTTTTCAGATCTTTTGCAGGATCCGGTACGGCAGACACCGCAGGTACAAGTTCCAGAGGTGGGAAAACGACAAGTACAAGGGCAAGCCAATGAGAGACAGAAGCAAGTGAAAAGAAAATTGCCCCGCGGAAAAATTGAAGGTACAAAGAAAAAGAAGCCGTTCCACCGTCCAAAAAACAGAGTTCACGAACACCCCCAGAATGAAGAAGGGAGAAGGACGACGTATGTGGAAAAGACCGGGAGAAAGGACGGCAACTATAACCCGGCTGTGAAACGGAAGATTGACTCATCCGACAGAACTCTCCGCAGCAAAAGTCGCCGAACTGCGGAAGGGCCATCAGCGGCGGAGGAAAAAGTACAAGAAAAATTTGAACGGCCAACAACGAGGTCCAAGCAGGATCACGACAGAAGTTTCCCGGTTCCACCAAGACCAGCTGCCTTCAAACGGCCAAAACCACAAGCAGAGCACAAAAGGAAGATGTTCAAGGGTGGCCGTAGTGGTGAAAAACGGAAGCTTCCAGAGGAAAGCACTGAAGGGCGAGCCCGTACAAGAAGGAGGATCAACCAAGCTACGGTCTGCAGCACCTTTAAAGACTGGGCCCAGAAAAGGATGTCTGAATATTACAAAGATAAGTAAAATTTTATGTTACTTTACAAACTTAAGTTAATCTTTCATTCTTACTGCAAGTGGCAGATTTCAAGAAGTATTACCTCATGCGAGGTCTACCTTTATCGCCAAAAGGGCGAGAAATGAGTTGTGACCGATTTTCTTATTATGTTTTTCAATTACTCGCGCGTAAAACTAAAGTTGATGTATAATAGCGTTGTGTAAAGACTTAAATATTGTAAAAAGTTATTGTATAAATTTTATTTAAAACATTCTAGCAAGAAAGAAGTTTTAGTCTGAAAGACTTTTTGAAATGTAGTATTATTTCAATGTAGAAAGAATTGGCACTTGCTTTGAAAAGAATAGAAGTTAACAATGTACTACTAATGTATGTTTTCAAATGTGTAAAATTAACGGCATCTTGATATGTTCTTGTATACATGTGAACTGTTATTTTGAATGTTTAGAAATACCGTGATATGGTAAAAGTGAAAGTAATGTTAAAAAAATTTGTTATTCGTGTGACTGTAAAGATTAAATCATGGTGAATATGTGTTAAAGGTTGAATGATGTAGTTAGGCTCTCTGACGCTACACTTTAGAGTTAGCCACATTCAGAATAGTACCTCAGGGTCTAGAGTTGAAGTAAGGGTGTGTTAAGAGGTCTCGTATGTTGAATTTTAACACGTTAGTGTTTTGATTGTAGGAGGAACTGTTGAACACATAGACAGAAACACATTCGTGTTTGGTGTTTTTACAACACATGTCAGAGAGCACGGGGAGAGATAATTAAAATAGTCATGAATGAAATAAGAATGTTAAGAAAAGTATATTCTATATGTTATTTACAATGTGATTCTGTAACATTTCATTAAACTAGTTTTCCTTCCAGATCTCTGGAAGGAACCAGAATTGAATAAAGCTCCTGTTTTGATGCAGTACAGATGAAAAAGAAAAAAGATTGTTGTATATTCCGGGAGCTGCTATTGTAACAAATTTCTTTCTTTTAAAATTTTCTAGTTTCTAGCTAAGTTATGATTGTTAAAGGTTGGCCTCGCGTTAGTTTCTAGAGCTAAAAGTTTTCAACAATGTCGTTTTAGACCTCAGTTTCAAACTAATTAACTCTGGCGGGAAGTATGTAAGGATCTTAAGTTTTACTAACGTTTATTTTATTTTAAATCTTTACTATCACTTCTTATTTTCTACTTCCGGCCAGAATTATAAGCGTGAAGGAGTTTATGCAAAGTTGTCTGGCGAACGCCAAGTATTTAAGTGTGGCCTTTTTGCCAAGCAGAAAGAGGAAGCCGTGAGTTCGAAGCAGGCCGCTTACCTTAGAAGTTACGCAGTTGCTACTTTGCCTTCCAGGCCAGAGGTTTTAATCCTCTTGATAAATTAAACGTATTGTAGTGTTCACAGTCTCTGTGCTACATACGCTTTCTGTTATTATAAGGCCAATCTTATTCTAAAGTTAAATTAGAGTTTAGTTTTATTTTGATATCTTTTAAGTTAGACCCCGAGTGGAGGGTCATTGTATTCGGAAGTACGGAAGTCATTGTATATAGAGAAAAAATAAAGGGTTTCGTATACCCTTCGTCTGTATCCTGTCTACTTACTACAATTAGTGAACATAGCTTTAGTAAGCTCTCTGTTCTAGTCAGGTCATTGTATGTTTCTGAAGAAGGTTAGAAGAAACATTGAACCTGATAAGTTTATAAGTTATTTGTCCCACTTACCTAGCGTGCCTTCTTTTTGTAACAGTAGCACGCTGAGCCACTACTCCAGAGGTCCTTGGTTCGATTTCCGGAGAAGGCGGTTGCTTATTTTTCATCTTTTCCGCTTCCAATAAACGTAACGAGTATACAAGTGGTGCCCCAACTAAAAGGGTTGTGGATGATGATTCTCCGCACCCAGGATTTGGCGACTAGGTCCCCTGAAACTCTAGTCGCCCTTTAAAAAGGTGAGTATATAAGGTATTTGTTCCACTTTCCTAGCATGCCTTCTTGGTGTAATGGTAGCACGCGGAGCCAGTATTCCAGAGATCCGTGGTGCGATTCCCGGCGACGGCGGTTGCATATTTTTCATCTTTTCTGTTTCCAATTAACCTAACGAGTCTACAAGTGATGCCCGAACTAAAAGGGTTGTGGATTATGATTCTCCGCACCCATAATTTGGCGACTAGGTCCCCTAAAACTCTAGTCGCCCTTTAAAATGGTGAGTATATAAGGTATTTGTTCCCATTCCATAGCATGCCTTAGTGGTGTAACTATAGCACGCTGAGCCAGTATTCCGGAGGTCCTTGGTTCGATTCCCGGCGAAGGCGGTAGCATATTTTTCATCTTTTTTGCTTCCAATTAACCTAACGAATCTACAAGTTTTAAAGACACTTGTGGTATTACAAGTACACTACAAGTGGTAAAGACACACCCACATAAAGAGATCTACCTTAAATGGATTAAGGCTCACGTTGGCCACACAGGGAATGAAATAGCAGACCAACAGGCCAAATAGGCTGCCACCAACTGCAAAGGCCAGTTTATCCACCTTCCATGGACACTCTCACATCTCCAAAAGATCTATCAGGTTGCAAGTTCTCTCTAAATGGCAACAGAAGTGGGACTCAAGCACCACCGGGCGACGTACCGCATACCACATTGCATATGTCGACCCGGAAAGGAACATCGGGAACCCACAACTAATCCGGTATATCAGCTGCCATGGTCCATTCCCAGTTTACTTCGAACGCTTTGGAATCAGTAACACTGATTATGCGTTTGCGTCTCACAAGGAACGCTGGAACATTATGTGACTACATGCCAACTTACTGCTGGGCAACACCTGACTATTCCCTCGACAAACACTCAGGCATATTGCAAGTACCTAATAAAACAAAAACATTTGGTACGAAAAGTCTGCAACATAATGTCAAAACTCTCGGCATTAGGTGTTGATTTATGTCAAAGTGCCTAGTGATAGTAGCATAAAGCAGCCTGAAGAGACACACGCTTTGGCACGATTAAAACTAGTCAAGTTACAATATATATAAATTATGTAATGATAATTATGCAAAGATATAAGTACCAATGAGTAAAAATGCGTAAAGTAAATATTGGCAACATGCTGATATATATACAACAGGGGTATGCATAATATGTAAAGTTACTAGATTGCTATTAATTATGTGTTCAGATTCAAGGTAACATCGCATTTAGTACGCATGTGCGCACGTAATTGGTCTCAGCCATATAGGTGTTTATTTATTATGTATTTAACCGGCATTTGTGAATTTATGTATATATGTATATATGAATTTATGTATATATGTATATATGAATTTATGTATATATGTATATATGAATTTATGTATATATGTGTTTTAATTAGGTCGATTTGTACGAAAGAACATGTCGCAAATGTATGCAAATATTTATGCATTCAGTCTCCAGGTTACGTTGTTGTTACGTCACTCATGTGCACACGTAACCAGTTCTCAGGTTTTTATGTATTTAGGTATTTATTTATTATGTCCTTAAGTGTATTTATATGTGTATTTATGTGCGTATTTATGTGGTTAATTAGGTCGGTGTTTACGAATGAACATGTTACAAAAGTATGCTAAAATTAATGTATTCAGTATCCAGGTAACGTTGTACTCAGTACTCAAATGCACACGCAATAAGTTCTCAGGTATTCATGCATTTAGGTTTTTTTTAAATATATGTTAATTTTTTAATTTTTTTTATTATATATATATATATATATATTTAATTATTATTATTATTATTATGCATTTTTAGTGGCACTTATGCATAATGATATCAAATGAATGTATTACTGCCTCTGTTCGGCCACGTAAACTTTTCTTGGAGATCAATATACGCTGGGCCCGAACACTTTGGACGGGAGTCCACCCCGTTGGCATTTGGTCGGCATGACCGCTGATGGTACGGTCCGGGCGTTGGGACAGAGCGTCCTGTGGGAGGCTCGCGCGTAGCCCCTCAAGCCGGACTCTACATAAGGGAGGACGTGGCGCTATACCAATTGGCCATCATGGTAGAGGGATGGTGCCCAGGCCCTCCGTCACTTATCACTTATCTACAAGTGGTGCTGGAACTAAAAGTGTTGTGGATGATGATTTTCCGCATCCAGGATTTGGCGACTAGGTACCCTAAAACCCTAGTCGCCCTTTAAAAAGGTGAGTATATAAGGTATTTGTCCCACTTCCATAGCGTGCCTTCTTGGTGTAACGGTAGCACGCTGAGCCAGTATTCCAGATGTCCTTGGTTCGATTCCCGAGGAAGGCGGTTGCATATTTTTCATCTTTTCTGCTTCCAATTAACCTAAGGAACCTACAAGTGGTGCCCGAACTAAAAGGGTTGTGGATGATGATTTTGCTCACCCAGGATTTGGCGACTAGGTCCCCTAAAACCCTAGTCGCCCTTTAAAAAGGTGAGTATATAACGTATTTGTCGTACTTCCCTAGCTTCCGTCTTGGTATATTGGTAGCACGCTGAGCCAGTATTCCAGAGGTCCGTGGTTCGATTCCCAGCGAAGGCGGTTGCATATTTTTCATCTTTTCTCCTTCCAATTAACCTAAGGAACCTACAAGTGGTGCCCGAATTAAAGGGTTGTGGATGATGATTTTGCGCACCCAGGATTTGGCGACAAGGTCCCCTAAAACATAGTCGCCCTTTAAAAAGGTGAGTATATAAGGTATTTGTCCCACTTTCCTAGCGTGCTTTTTGGTGTAACGGTAGCACGCTGAGCCAGTATTCCAGAGGTAGGTGGTTCAATTCCGGCCAAAGGCGGTTGCATATTTTTCAACTTTTCTGTTTCCAATTAACCTAACACGTCTACAAGTGGTGAACGAACTAAAAGGTTTGTGGATGATGATTCTCCGCACCCAGGATTTGGCGACTAGGTTCCCTAAATCCCTAGTCGCACTTTAAAACGGTGAGTATATATGGTATTTGTCCCAGTTACCTAGCCTGCCTTCTTGTTATAACGGTAGCACGCTGAGCCAGTATTCCAGAGTTCCGTGGTTCGATTCCGGGCAAAAGCGGTTGCATATTTTTCATCTTTTCTGCTCCCAATTAACCTAACGAGTCTACAAGTGGTGCCCGAACTAAAAGGATTGTGGATGATGATTCTCCGCACCCAGGATTTGGCGACTAGGTCCCCTAAAACCCTTGTCGCCCTTTAAAACGGTGAGTTTGTAAGGATCTTAAGTTTTACTAACGTTTATTTTATTTTAAATCTTTACTATCACTTCTTATTTTCTACTTCCGGCCAGAATTATAAGCGTGAAGGAGTTTATGCAAAGTTGTCTGGCGAACGCCAAGTATTTAAGTGTGGCCTTTTTGCCAAGCAGAAAGAGGAAGCCGTGAGTTCGAAGCAGGCCGCTTACCTTAGAAGTTACGCAGTTGCTACTTTTCCTTCCAGGCCAGAGGTTTTAATCCTCTTGATAAATTAAACGTATTGTAGTGTTCACAGTCTCTGTGCTACATACGCTTTCTGTTATTATAAGGCCAATCTTATTCTAAAGTTAAATTAGAGTTTAGTTTTATTTTGATATCTTTTAAGTTAGACCCCGAGTGGAGGGTCATTGTATTCCGAAGTACGGAAGTCATTGTATATAAAGAAAAAATAAAGGGTTTTGTATACCCTTCGTCTGTATCCTGTCTACTTACTACAATTAGTGAACATAGCTTTAGTAAGCTCTCTGTTCTAGTCAGGTCATTGTATGTTTCCGAAGAAGGTTAGAAGAAACATTGAACCTGATAGTGGCGCCCGACGAAGAATAACCATGTCCGAGTTTCAAGAAGAACCTGTGCTGCCTGCAGAAACAGCTCAGAATCCAGAAATGCCAGCTGCCGCCCTGGAAGGATTTGGGTATATTGTCCAGACCATGCGCGCTTCGATGAAACCAGAAGCAACGTTTAATGGAAACTCACAGGTAACCAGTTTTTTGGAAAAATTGGATGACCACTTCAGGCTCTACCCCGTGCACGAGTTTCAAAAAGTTACCTTAGCTACCAGCGCTTTGAGGGGCCAAGCGCTTAACTGGTTCAAATGTATCGGCAGAAGTCTCTTGGGTCAAGCAGGAAGTCCCACCTATACCTACGAAAATTTCAAGACTGCCCTACTAAAAGCCTTCCCTGTTGTAAGGGATCGTGCGAAATTAGAAACAGAACTTTTCAGTATATATCAACAAAGAATGGAAAACATCTCGAGCTTTATTTTAAGAAAAATTCACGTTTTCAAGCTCTTGTATGGAAACCGTCCGGATCCTGAAATAATTCAAGTGATTTTGCCGAGGTTACTACCCCAAGTGCAAGACTTTATTGAATTGAGAAATCCGACTACACTGGAAAAATTATTTGAGCTAGCAATCCAGTTTGAAAGTAGAAGAACGGCGGACGTCGAAAGAAGACGCCAATATCAACAGCGAAACCAATTTGGTACGCCAAGACTACAGCAAACTCAAGCACATGGCTACGGAGAAAAAGCGAATCAGTGGGCAAGGAAACCCGAGCATTCAAAAACAGCCGGCGAACGTCGACAGTTCAATAGCAACCCAGGAAAAAAGTCTCAAGGCCAGTGGAGAAAGAAGGAAAGCACCGAAAGAAAAAATAATTTAAACTAAAACGGATTTCTGCTGACGAGAGGGTGCGGAAATCCGAAGGCCACGAAAACCCCTCTTCCTACAAGTTAAATACAGTAATGGTGAAAAATTTAACTCTTCCGAAGATTGAAGTCTTGGTAAATAATATCCCGGCCACCGCACTCCTGGATACCGGCGCGCAGTGTTCCTGTGTGGCAGAAGTCTTTTTTAGAAAGTATTTTCGCAAATACCGCATATATAATGCGGATAATACAACAGTATTAGCGGCGCAAGGAGAACAATGTAAGTGCGTAGGTAAAGTACCTTTGTACATCCGTATCAAGGACGAACAAGTAAAGGTGATGTTTTTTATAGTAAAGAATTTGCAAGCACACTTAATACTAGGAATAGACTTTCTTTCAGACGCACAAGCTACACTGGATTTTAATGAAGCGTCTCTTAAGCTGACGATGAAACCAGTGCGTGTAGAAAAGGTTGAACCGCCGAGGTTAAATCTTGACCACCTGCCTAATGACGAGCAAGATAGAATCCGACAAGTGGTAAGTGAATTTGCTTCCTTATTTAGTGATATTCCAGGATTTACCCAGGTTACTAACCATAGTATTGACACCGGAGATGCATTGCCGGTTCGTCAAAAACCATACCGGTATGATAAGAATAAGGAAAAAATTATAGAATGGCATATTACCGATATGCTACGTAAAAAGATCGTAACGCCTATCTCAAGTAGTTATCCTAGTCCGGTGGTTTTATGTAAGAAAAATAATGATTATCCTTTGGAGCATCCAAAAAGGTGGAGATTCGCTATTGATTACCGTAAATTAAATTCCATAACGAAATATCCGGTATATCCGTTACCGATTATAGAAGAAATTTTAAGGAACATAAAATCAACCAAATTTATGACAACTTTAGACTTAACGAATGGTTATTTTCAAATAGGGATCAGGCCTGAGGACGTGCCTAAGACTGCTTTTATAACCAAGTCTGGCACTTATGCATTTTTGCGAATGCCGTTTGGCCTTTCAGGCGCCCCAGCAACATTTCAGCGATGCATGGACATTGTGTTAAGACCTGTTCTCGGAAAGTCCACATTTATCTATTTAGACGATATCATTATTACTAGTGATAATCTAGACCAACATGTACAGGATTTAAGACAGGTGTTTTCTTTATTAAATGAGGCCGGTCTAAAAGTTAATGTCGAAAAATGCAAATTTGCAGCCCCTGAATTAAAATATTTAGGTTACAAAATATCGCAAAAAGGGATCGAGACAGATGAATCAAAAATAATCGCTGTACAAAAGTATCCGACTCCAAACACGGCAAAGAAGCTCTCTTCTTTTCTAGGACTTTGTTCATATTATAGGTCCTTTATAAAAGATTTTGCGGCTATCGCTGAGCCATTGTTAAAATTAAAAAGGAAAAAGGCAAGATTCTCGTGGACGGCCGAAGCCAATAATGCTTTCGAAAAATTAAAACAAGCATTAACGCAAGCCCCTGTGTTGAAATTTCCTGAAAAGGATGAAAATTTAGAAATTTCAGCGGATGCTTCGGATTATGCGGTAGGAGCGGTACTTTCGCAAAATCAGCAGCCAGTGGCATTTTTTAGCCGAACTTTAAATCAAACACAAAGAAACTATTCCGCGACCGAGAGAGAGGCACTTGCAGTTCTGTTAGCAGTGCAAAAGTTCCGAGTCTGTTTTGGAGAGGCGCCGATAACAGTATATTCTGATCATGCGGCGGTAACTAGATTGTACTCTGGAAAAAATTTATCCCCAAGGTTAATAAGATGGGCACTCAAGCTGCAAGAATATAATCTGGTAATCAAGCATACCCCCGGAAAGGAAAATATCGTAGCAGATGCCCTGTCACGAATTAAATTAGACGAACAGGGTAATACCGTAAAAGTTGCAATGCTGACAGCGTGTACAATAAATTCCCGAGAAACTGTAATAACCGAACTGGGTAAGGATCCTGAGTTTGGAAGTATTTATGAGTATTTGAAGGATCCTGAAAATTTTAGCCACCAAGATATTGTGGCGATAAGAAATAGGGCGGCCCATTACGAACTAATAGATGGTCTATTATTTTATACAAAAACTACGAATTCCAACAACGAATTTCGACCTGTTATCCCAGCTAGTCTTAGATTAAATATCCTGCAAGAGCTCCATGACAGCCCTTTAGCTTCTCATGCTGGTATTCGAAAAACTACTCAACGCGTACGCGAGGCAGTCTACTTTCCTGAACTACAAAAGTTAACAAGGGCGTATGTCCAGTCCTGCCCAACATGTCAAGCCGTTAATTATATTAATTTCCGCCCGGCCGGGTTTCTAAATAGTATTAAATCCGAATTTCCAAATGAAATAATCGGCATCGATTTATTGGGCCCTTTCCCAAAAAGTCAGTTAAACAAAAGTCGCTATCTCCTTGTTATAGTTGATCATTTTAGTAAATGGACCGAAATTGTTCCCTTAAAACGAGCCTCCGCGAAATTAGTTACCGATTCTATTTTAAATAAATATATTTTAAAATACGGGGCGCCCCTAAAAGTTATATCGGATAATGGTCCTCAATTTGTAAGTAATATATTTGAAGACATGTGCCAAAAACTGGGCATACGTCATTTAAAAATGGTCCCGTATCGGCCGCAATCAAATATAGCGGAACGGGTCAACAGAAATATAGTGAAAATTATCCGTAGTTATGTTAAAAATTTTCATAAAAGCTGGGATAACTATGTCAATGAATTTGCTTTCGCCCTTAGGACCGCAAAACATGATACAACGGGCAAAACTCCTGCTGAGTTATTTCTAGGCAGAAAGGTTATAACACCGTTAGATAAACTATTTTATGTGCAACAAAGAACCCCAGAATTTAAAATGGGTGATATAGAAAAACTAATAAAAGAAGCAAAAAAGAATACGGAAGTAGCACAAAGAAAACAAAAATTGTATTATGACTTGAAACGACGTGGAGTAACTTATAAAGTAGGGGATGAAGTACTAAAAATTAAGCATTCACTTTCTTCAGCACCAGAAGATAAAACTGCCAAATTTTTTCCACGCTTTGAAGGACCATATGTTATAGAAAAAATAACTCACGCTGTTGTAGTATTAAAGGCAAGAAATGGTGAAACCTGTTCCGCAAACATTGACCAGATAAAACCATTCTATGACCGTAATAAAATGCAAATCTTTTCAGATCTTTTGCAGGATCCGGTACGGCAGACACCGCAGGTACAAGTTCCAGAGGTGGGAAAACGACAAGTACAAGGGCAAGCCAATGAGAGACAGAAGCAAGTGAAAAGAAAATTGCCCCGCGGAAAAATTGAAGGTACAAAGAAAAAGAAGCCGTTCCACCGTCCAAAAAACAGAGTTCACGAACACCCCCAGAATGAAGAAGGGAGAAGGACGACGTATGTGGAAAAGACCGGGAGAAAGGACGGCAACTATAACCCGGCTGTGAAACGGAAGATTGACGCATCCGACAGAACTCTCCGCAGCAAAAGTCGCCGAACTGCGGAAGGGCCATCAGCGGCGGAGGAAAAAGTACAAGAAAAATTTGAACGGCCAACAACGAGGTCCAAGCAGGATCACGACAGAAGTTTCCCGGTTCCACCAAGACCAGCTGCCTTCAAACGGCCAAAACCACAAGCAGAGCACAAAAGGAAGATGTTCAAGGGTGGCCGTAGTGGTGAAAAACGGAAGCTTCCAG
This sequence comes from Stegodyphus dumicola, assembly GCF_044657685.1. Taxonomy (NCBI): domain Eukaryota; kingdom Metazoa; phylum Arthropoda; class Arachnida; order Araneae; family Eresidae; genus Stegodyphus; species Stegodyphus dumicola. The sequence continues at coordinate 23,483,794 of NC_140781.1, forward strand.
AGGAAAGCACTGAAGGGCGAGCCCGTACAAGAAGGAGGATCAACCAAGCTACGGTCTGCAGCACCTTTAAAGACTGGGCCCAGAAAAGGATGTCTGAATATTACAAAGATAAGTAAAATTTTATGTTACTTTACAAACTTAAGTTAATCTTTCATTCTTACTGCAAGTGGCAGATTTCAAGAAGTATTACCTCATGCGAGGTCTACCTTTATCGCCAAAAGGGCGAGAAATGAGTTGTGACCGATTTTCTTATTATGTTTTTCAATTACTCGCGCGTAAAACTAAAGTTGATGTATAATAGCGTTGTGTAAAGACTTAAATATTGTAAAAAGTTATTCTATAAATTTTATTTAAAACATTCTAGCAAGAAAGAAGTTTTAGTCTGAAAGACTTTTTGAAATGTAGTATTATTTCAATGTAGAAAGAATTGGCACTTGCTTTGAAAAGAATAGAAGTTAACAATGTACTACTAATGTATGTTTTCAAATGTGTAAAATTAACGGCATCTTGATATGTTCTTGTATACATGTGAACTGTTATTTTGAATGTTTAGAAATACCGTGATATGGTAAAAGTGAAAGTAATGTTAAAAAAATTTGTTATTCGTGTGACTGTAAAGATTAAATCATGGTGAATATGTGTTAAAGGTTGAATGATGTAGTTAGGCTCTCTGACGCTACACTTTAGAGTTAGCCACATTCAGAATAGTACCTCAGGGTCTAGAGTTGAAATAAGGGTGTGTTAAGAGGTCTCGTATGTTGAATTTTAACACGTTAGTGTTTTGATTGTAGGAGGAACTGTTGAACACATAGACAGAAACACATTCGTGTTTGGTGTTTTTACAACACATGTCAGAGAGCACGGGGAGAGATAATTAAAATAGTCATGAATGAAATAAGAATGTTAAGAAAAGTATATTCTATATGTTATTTACAATGTGATTCTGTAACATTTCATTAAACTAGTTTTCCTTCCAGATCTCTGGAAGGAACCAGAATTGAATAAAGCTCCTGTTTTGATGCAGTACAGATGAAAAAGAAAAAAGATTGTTGTATATTCCGGGAGCTGCTATTGTAACAAATTTCTTTCTTTTAAAATTTTCTAGTTTCTAGCTAAGTTATGATTGTTAAAGGTTGGCCTCGCGTTAGTTTCTAGAGCTAAAAGTTTTCAACAATGTCGTTTTAGACCTCAGTTTCAAACTAATTAACTCTGGCGGGAAGTATGTAAGGATCTTAAGTTTTACTAACGTTTATTTTATTTTAAATCTTTACTATCACTTCTTATTTTCTACTTCCGGCCAGAATTATAAGCGTGAAGGAGTTTATGCAAAGTTGTCTGGCGAACGCCAAGTATTTAAGTGTGGCCTTTTTGCCAAGCAGAAAGAGGAAGCCGTGAGTTCGAAGCAGGCCGCTTACCTTAGAAGTTACGCAGTTGCTACTTTGCCTTCCAGGCCAGAGGTTTTAATCCTCTTGATAAATTAAACGTATTGTAGTGTTCACAGTCTCTGTGCTACATACGCTTTCTGTTATTATAAGGCCAATCTTATTCTAAAGTTAAATTAGAGTTTAGTTTTATTTTGATATCTTTTAAGTTAGACCCCGAGTGGAGGGTCATTGTATTCGGAAGTACGGAAGTCATTGTATATAGAGAAAAAATAAAGGGTTTCGTATACCCTTCGTCTGTATCCTGTCTACTTACTACAATTAGTGAACATAGCTTTAGTAAGCTCTCTGTTCTAGTCAGGTCATTGTATGTTTCTGAAGAAGGTTAGAAGAAACATTGAACCTGATAAGTTTATAAGTTATTTGTCCCACTTACCTAGCGTGCCTTCTTTTTGTAACAGTAGCACGCTGAGCCACTACTCCAGAGGTCCTTGGTTCGATTTCCGGAGAAGGCGGTTGCTTATTTTTCATCTTTTCCGCTTCCAATAAACGTAACGAGTATACAAGTGGTGCCCCAACTAAAAGGGTTGTGGATGATGATTCTCCGCACCCAGGATTTGGCGACTAGGTCCCCTGAAACTCTAGTCGCCCTTTAAAAAGGTGAGTATATAAGGTATTTGTTCCACTTTCCTAGCATGCCTTCTTGGTGTAATGGTAGCACGCGGAGCCAGTATTCCAGAGATCCGTGGTGCGATTCCCGGCGACGGCGGTTGCATATTTTTCATCTTTTCTGTTTCCAATTAACCTAACGAGTCTACAAGTGATGCCCGAACTAAAAGGGTTGTGGATTATGATTCTCCGCACCCATAATTTGGCGACTAGGTCCCCTAAAACTCTAGTCGCCCTTTAAAATGGTGAGTGTATAAGGTATTTGTTCCCATTCCATAGCATGCCTTAGTGGTGTAACTATAGCACGCTGAGCCAGTATTCCGGAGGTCCTTGGTTCGATTCCCGGCGAAGGCGGTAGCATATTTTTCATCTTTTTTGCTTCCAATTAACCTAACGAATCTACAAGTTTTAAAGACACTTGTGGTATTACAAGTACACTACAAGTGGTAAAGACACACCCACATAAAGAGATCTACCTTAAATGGATTAAGGCTCACGTTGGCCACACAGGGAAAGAAATAGCAGACCAACAGGCCAAATAGGCTGCCACCAACTGCAAAGGCCAGTTTATCCACCTTCCATGGACACTCTCACATCTCCAAAAGATCTATCAGGTTGCAAGTTCTCTCTAAATGGCAACAGAAGTGGGACTCAAGCACCACCGGGCGACGTACCGCATACCACATTGCATATGTCGACCCGGAAAGGAACATCGGGAACCCACAACTAATCCGGTATATCAGCTGCCATGGTCCATTCCCAGTTTACTTCGAACGCTTTGGAATCAGTAACACTGATTATGCGTTTGCGTCTCACAAGGAACGCTGGAACATTATGTGACTACATGCCAACTTACTGCTGGGCAACACCTGACTATTCCCTCGACAAACACTCAGGCATATTGCAAGTACCTAATAAAACAAAAACATTTGGTACGAAAAGTCTGCAACATAATGTCAAAACTCTCGGCATTAGGTGTTGATTTATGTCAAAGTGCCTAGTGATAGTAGCATAAAGCAGCCTGAAGAGACACACGCTTTGGCACGATTAAAACTAGTCAAGTTACAATATATATAAATTATGTAATGATAATTATGCAAAGATATAAGTACCAATGAGTAAAAATGCGTAAAGTAAATATTGGCAACATGCTGATATATATACAACAGGGGTATGCATAATATGTAAAGTTACTAGATTGCTATTAATTATGTGTTCAGATTCAAGGTAACATCGCATTTAGTACGCATGTGCGCACGTAATTGGTCTCAGCCATATAGGTGTTTATTTATTATGTATTTAACCGGCATTTGTGAATTTATGTATATATGTATATATGAATTTATGTATATATGTATATATGAATTTATGTATATATGTATATATGAATTTATGTATATATGTGTTTTAATTAGGTCGATTTGTACGAAAGAACATGTCGCAAATGTATGCAAATATTTATGCATTCAGTCTCCAGGTTACGTTGTTGTTACGTCACTCATGTGCACACGTAACCAGTTCTCAGGTTTTTATGTATTTAGGTATTTATTTATTATGTCCTTAAGTGTATTTATATGTGTATTTATGTGCGTATTTATGTGGTTAATTAGGTCGGTGTTTACGAATGAACATGTTACAAAAGTATGCTAAAATTAATGTATTCAGTATCCAGGTAACGTTGTACTCAGTACTCAAATGCACACGCAATAAGTTCTCAGGTATTCATGCATTTAGGTTTTTTTTAAATATATGTTAATTTTTTAATTTTTTTTATTATATATATATATATATATATATTTAATTATTATTATTATTATTATGCATTTTTAGTGGCACTTATGCATAATGATATCAAATGAATGTATTACTGCCTCTGTTCGGCCACGTAAACTTTTCTTGGAGATCAATATACGCTGGGCCCGAACACTTTGGACGGGAGTCCACCCCGTTGGCATTTGGTCGGCATGACCGCTGATGGTACGGTCCGGGCGTTGGGACAGAGCGTCCTGTGGGAGGCTCGCGCGTAGCCCCTCAAGCCGGACTCTACATAAGGGAGGACGTGGCGCTATACCAATTGGCCATCATGGTAGAGGGATGGTGCCCAGGCCCTCCGTCACTTATCACTTATCTACAAGTGGTGCTGGAACTAAAAGTGTTGTGGATGATGATTTTCCGCATCCAGGATTTGGCGACTAGGTACCCTAAAACCCTAGTCGCCCTTTAAAAAGGTGAGTATATAAGGTATTTGTCCCACTTCCATAGCGTGCCTTCTTGGTGTAACGGTAGCACGCTGAGCCAGTATTCCAGATGTCCTTGGTTCGATTCCCGAGGAAGGCGGTTGCATATTTTTCATCTTTTCTGCTTCCAATTAACCTAAGGAACCTAGAAGTGGTGCCCGAATTAAAGGGTTGTGGATGATGATTTTGCTCACCCAGGATTTGGCGACTAGGTCCCCTAAAACCCTAGTCGCCCTTTAAAAAGGTGAGTATATAACGTATTTGTCGTACTTCCCTAGCTTCCGTCTTGGTATATTGGTAGCACGCTGAGCCAGTATTCCAGAGGTCCGTGGTTCGATTCCCAGCGAAGGCGGTTGCATATTTTTCATCTTTTCTCCTTCCAATTAACCTAAGGAACCTACAAGTGGTGCCCGAATTAAAGGGTTGTGGATGATGATTTTGCGCACCCAGGATTTGGCGACAAGGTCCCCTAAAACATAGTCGCCCTTTAAAAAGGTGAGTATATAAGGTATTTGTCCCACTTTCCTAGCGTGCTTTTTGGTGTAACGGTAGCACGCTGAGCCAGTATTCCAGAGGTAGGTGGTTCAATTCCGGCCAAAGGCGGTTGCAAATTTTTCAACTTTTCTGTTTCCAATTAACGTAACGAGTCTACAAGTGGTGAACGAACTAAAAGGGTTGTGGATGATGATTCTCCGCACCCAGCATTTGGCGACTAGGTTCCCTAAATCCCTAGTCGCACTTTAAAACGGTGAGTATATATGGTATTTGTCCCAGTTACCTAGCCTGCCTTCTTGTTATAACGGTAGCACGCTGAGCCAGTATTCCAGAGTTCCGTGGTTCGATTCCCGGTGAAGGAGGTTGCATATTTTTCATCGTTTCTGCTTCCAGTCTACCTAACGAGTCTACAAGTGGTGGCAGAACTAAAAAGGTCGTGGATGATGATTCTCCGCACCCAGGAATTGGCGACTAGTTCCCCTAAAACACTAGTCGCCCTTTAAAAAGGTGAGTATATAAGGTATTTGTTCCACTTCCATAGCGTGCCTTCGTGGTGTAATGGTAGCACGCTGAGCCAGTATTCCAGAGGTCCTTGGTTCGATTTCCGGGGAAGGCGGTTGCATATTTTTCATCTTTTCTGTTTCCAATTAACCTAACGAGTCTACAAGTGGGGCCCGAACTAAAAGGATTGTGGATGATGATTCTCCGCACCCAGGATTTGGCGACTAGGTCCCCTAAAACCCTTGTCGCCCTTTAAAACGGTGAGTTTGTAAGGATCTTAAGTTTTACTAACGTTTATTTTATTTTAAATCTTTACTATCACTTCTTATTTTCTACTTCCGGCCAGAATTATAAGCGTGAAGGAGTTTATGCAAAGTTGTCTGGCGAACGCCAAGTATTTAAGTGTGGCCTTTTTGCCAAGCAGAAAGAGGAAGCCGTGAGTTCGAAGCAGGCCGCTTACCTTAGAAGTTACGCAGTTGCTACTTTGCCTTCCAGGCCAGAGGTTTTAATCCTCTTGATAAATTAAACGTATTGTAGTGTTCACAGTCTCTGTGCTACATACGCTTTCTGTTATTATAAGGCCAATCTTATTCTAAAGTTAAATTAGAGTTTAGTTTTATTTTGATATCTTTTAAGTTAGACCCCGAGTGGAGGGTCATTGTATTCCGAAGTACGGAAGTCATTGTATATAAAGAAAAAATAAAGGGTTTTGTATACCCTTCGTCTGTATCCTGTCTACTTACTACAATTAGTGAACATAGCTTTAGTAAGCTCTCTGTTCTAGTCAGGTCATTGTATGTTTCCGAAGAAGGTTAGAAGAAACATTGAACCTGATAGTGGCGCCCGACGAAGAATAACCATGGCCGAGTTTCAAGAAGAACCTGTGCTGCCTGCAGAAACAGCTCAGAATCCAGAAGTGCCAGCTGCCGCCCTGGAAGGATTTGGGTATATTGTCCAGACCATGCGCGCTTCGATGAAACCAGAAGCAACGTTTAATGGAAACTCACAGGTAACCAGTTTTTTGGAAAAATTGGATGACCACTTCAGGCTCTACCCCGTGCACGAGTTTCAAAAAGTTACCTTAGCTACCAGCGCTTTGAGGGGCCAAGCGCTTAACTGGTTCAAATGTATCGGCAGAAGTCTCTTGGGTCAAGCAGGAAGTCCCACCTATACCTACGAAAATTTCAAGACTGCCCTACTAAAAGCCTTCCCTGTTGTAAGGGATCGTGCGAAATTAGAAACAGAACTTTTCAGTATATATCAACAAAGAATGGAAAACATCTCGAGCTTTATTTTAAGAAAAATTCACGTTTTCAAGCTCTTGTATGGAAACCGTCCGGATCCTGAAATAATTCAAGTGATTTTGCCGAGGTTACTACCCCAAGTGCAAGACTTTATTGAATTGAGAAATCCGACTACACTGGAAAAATTATTTGAGCTAGCAATCCAGTTTGAAAGTAGAAGAACGGCGGACGTCGAAAGAAGACGCCAATATCAACAGCGAAACCAATTTGGTACGCCAAGACTACAGCAAACTCAAGCACATGGCTACGGAGAAAAAGCGAATCAGTGGGCAAGGAAACCCGAGCATTCAAAAACAGCCGGCGAACGTCGACAGTTCAATAGCAACCCAGGAAAAAAGTCTCAAGGCCAGTGGAGAAAGAAGGAAAGCACCGAAAGAAAAAATAATTTAAACTAAAACGGATTTCTGCTGACGAGAGGGTGCGGAAATCCGAAGGCCACGAAAACCCCTCTTCCTACAAGTTAAATACAGTAATGGTGAAAAATTTAACTCTTCCGAAGATTGAAGTCTTGGTAAATAATATCCCGGCCACCGCACTCCTGGATACCGGCGCGCAGTGTTCCTGTGTGGCAGAAGTCTTTTTTAGAAAGTATTTTCGCAAATACCGCATATATAATGCGGATAATACAACAGTATTAGCGGCGCAAGGAGAACAATGTAAGTGCGTAGGTAAAGTACCTTTGTACATCCGTATCAAGGACGAACAAGTAAAGGTGATGTTTTTTATAGTAAAGAATTTGCAAGCACACTTAATACTAGGAATAGACTTTCTTTCAGACGCACAAGCTACACTGGATTTTAATGAAGCGTCTCTTAAGCTGACGATGAAACCAGTGCGTGTAGAAAAGGTTGAACCGCCGAGGTTAAATCTTGACCACCTGCCTAATGACGAGCAAGATAGAATCCGACAAGTGGTAAGTGAATTTGCTTCCTTATTTAGTGATATTCCAGGATTTACCCAGGTTACTAACCATAGTATTGACACCGGAGATGCATTGCCGGTTCGTCAAAAACCATACCGGTATGATAAGAATAAGGAAAAAATTATAGAATGGCATATTACCGATATGCTACGTAAAAAGATCGTAACGCCTATCTCAAGTAGTTATGCTAGTCCGGTGGTTTTATGTAAGAAAAATAATGATTATCCTTTGGAGCATCCAAAAAGGTGGAGATTCGCTATTGATTACCGTAAATTAAATTCCATAACGAAATATCCGGTATATCCGTTACCGATTATAGAAGAAATTTTAAGGAACATAAAATCAACCAAATTTATGACAACTTTAGACTTAACGAATGGTTATTTTCAAATAGGGATCAGGCCTGAGGACGTGCCTAAGACTGCTTTTATAACCAAGTCTGGCACTTATGCATTTTTGCGAATGCCGTTTGGCCTTTCAGGCGCCCCAGCAACATTTCAGCGATGCATGGACATTGTGTTAAGACCTGTTCTCGGAAAGTCCACATTTATCTATTTAGACGATATCATTATTACTAGTGATAATCTAGACCAACATGTACAGGATTTAAGACAGGTGTTTTCTTTATTAAATGAGGCCGGTCTAAAAGTTAATGTCGAAAAATGCAAATTTGCAGCCCCTGAATTAAAATATTTAGGTTACAAAATATCGCAAAAAGGGATCGAGACAGATGAATCAAAAATAATCGCTGTACAAAAGTATCCGACTCCAAACACGGCAAAGAAGCTCTCTTCTTTTCTAGGACTTTGTTCATATTATAGGTCCTTTATAAAAGATTTTGCGGCTATCGCTGAGCCATTGTTAAAATTAAAAAGGAAAAAGGCAAGATTCTCGTGGACGGCCGAAGCCAATAATGCTTTCGAAAAATTAAAACAAGCATTAACGCAAGCCCCTGTGTTGAAATTTCCTGAAAAGGATGAAAATTTAGAAATTTCAGCGGATGCTTCGGATTATGCGGTAGGAGCGGTACTTTCGCAAAATCAGCAGCCAGTGGCATTTTTTAGCCGAACTTTAAATCAAACACAAAGAAACTATTCCGCGACCGAGAGAGAGGCACTTGCAGTTCTGTTAGCAGTGCAAAAGTTCCGAGTCTATTTTGGAGAGGCGCCGATAACAGTATATTCTGATCATGCGGCGGTAACTAGATTGTACTCTGGAAAAAATTTATCCCCAAGGTTAATAAGATGGGCACTCAAGCTGCAAGAATATAATCTGGTAATCAAGCATACCCCCGGAAAGGAAAATATCGTAGCAGATGCCCTGTCACGAATTAAATTAGACGAACAGGGTAATACCGTAAAAGTTGCAATGCTGACAGCGTGCGTGTACAATAAATTCCCGAGAAACTGTAATAACCGAACTGGGTAAGGATCCTGAGTTTGGAAGTATTTATGAGTATTTGAAGGATCCTGAAAATTTTAGCCACCAAGATATTGTGGCGATAAGAAATAGGGCGGCCCATTACGAACTAATAGATGGTCTATTATTTTATACAAAAACTACGAATTCCAACAACGAATTTCGACCTGTTATCCCAGCTAGTCTTAGATTAAATATCCTGCAAGAGCTCCATGACAGCCCTTTAGCTTCTCATGCTGGTATTCGAAAAACTACTCAACGCGTACGCGAGGCAGTCTACTTTCCTGAACTACAAAAGTTAACAAGGGCGTATGTCCAGTCCTGCCCAACATGTCAAGCCGTTAATTATATTAATTTCCGCCCGGCCGGGTTTCTAAATAGTATTAAATCCGAATTTCCAAATGAAATAATCGGCATCGATTTATTGGGCCCTTTCCCAAAAAGTCAGTTAAACAAAAGTCGCTATCTCCTTGTTATAGTTGATCATTTTAGTAAATGGACCGAAATTGTTCCCTTAAAACGAGCCTCCGCGAAATTAGTTACCGATTCTATTTTAAATAAATATATTTTAAAATACGGGGCGCCCCTAAAAGTTATATCGGATAATGGTCCTCAATTTGTAAGTAATATATTTGAAGACATGTGCCAAAAACTGGGCATACGTCATTTAAAAATGGTCCCGTATCGGCCGCAATCAAATATAGCGGAACGGGTCAACAGAAATATAGTGAAAATTATCCGTAGTTATGTTAAAAATTTTCATAAAAGCTGGGATAACTATGTCAATGAATTTGCTTTCGCCCTTAGGACCGCAAAACATAATACAACGGGCAAAACTCCTGCTGAGTTATTTCTAGGCAGAAAGGTTATAACACCGTTAGATAAACTATTTTATGTGCAACAAAGAGCCCCAGAATTTAAAATGGGTGATATAGAAAAACTAATAAAAGAAGCAAAAAAGAATACGGAAGTAGCACAAAGAAAACAAAAATTGTATTATGACTTGAAACGACGGGGAGTAACTTATAAAGTAGGGGATGAAGTACTAAAAATTAAGCATTCACTTTCTTCAGCACCAGAAGATAAAACTGCCAAATTTTTTCCACGCTTTGAAGGACCATATGTTATAGAAAAAATAACTCACGCTGTTGTAGTATTAAAGGCAAGAAATGGTGAAACCTGTTCCGCAAACATTGACCAGATAAAACCATTCTATGACCGTAATAAAATGCAAATCTTTTCAGATCTTTTGCAGGATCCGGTACGGCAGACACCGCAGGTACAAGTTCCAGAGGTGGGAAAACGACAAGTACAAGGGCAAGCCAATGAGAGACAGAAGCAAGTGAAAAGAAAATTGCCCCGCGGAAAAATTGAAGGTACAAAGAAAAAGAAGCCGTTCCACCGTCCAAAAAACAGAGTTCACGAACACCCCCAGAATGAAGAAGGGAGAAGGACGACGTATGTGGAAAAGACCGGGAGAAAGGACGGCAACTATAACCCGGCTGTGAAACGTGTAAGGATCTTAAGTTTTACTAACGTTTATTTTATTTTAAATCTTTACTATCACTTCTTATTTTCTACTTCCGGCCAGAATTATAAGCGTGAAGGAGTTTTATGCAAAGTTGTCTGGCGAACGCCAAGTATTTAAGTGTGGCCTTTTTGCCAAGCAGAAGAGAGGAAGCCGTGAGTTCGAAGCAGGCCGCTTACCTTAGAAGTTACGCAGTTGCTACTTTGCCTTCCAGGCCAGAGGTTTTAATCCTCTTGATAAATTAAACGTATTGTAGTGTTCACAGTCTCTGTGCTACATACGCTTTCTGTTATTATAAGGCCAATCTTATTCTAAAGTTAAATTAGAGTTTAGTTTTATTTTGATATCTTTTAAGTTAGACCCCGAGTGGAGGGTCATTGTATTCCGAAGTACGGAAGTCATTGTATATAAAGAAAAAAATAAAGGGTTTTGTATACCCTTCGTCTGTATCCTGTCCACTTACTACAATTAGTGAACATAGCTTTAGTAAGCTCTCTGTTCTAGTCAGGTCATTGTATGTTTCCGAAGAAAGTTAGAAGAAACATTGAACCTGATAGTGGCGCCCGACGAAGAATAACCATGGCCGAGTTTCAAGAAGAACCTGTGCTGCCTGCAGAAACAGCTCAGAATCCAGAAATGCCAGCTGCCGCCCTGGAAGGATTTGGGTATATTGTCCAGACCATGCGCGCTTCGATGAAACCGGAAGCAACGTTTAATGGAAACTCACAGGTAACCAGTTTTTTGGAAAAATTGGATGACCACTTCATGCTCTACCCCGTGCACGAGTTTCAAAAAGTTACCTTAGCTACCAGCGCTTTGAGGGGCCAAGCGCTTAACTGGTTCAAATGTATCGGCAGAAGTCTCTTGGGTCAAGCAGGAAGTCCCACCTATACCTACGAAAATTTCAAGACTGCCCTACTAAAAGCCTTCCCTGTTGTAAGGGATCGTGCGAAATTAGAAACAGAACTTTTCAGTATATATCAACAAAGAATGGAAAACCTCTCCAGGTTTATTTTAAGAAAAATTCACGTTTTCAAGCTCTTGTATGGAAACCGTCCGGATCCTGAAATAATTCAAGTGATTTTGCCGAGGTTACTACCCCAAGTGCAAGACTTTATTGAATTGAGAAATCCGACTACACTGGAAAAATTATTTGAGCTAGCAATCCAGTTTGAAAGTAGAAGAACGGCGGACGTCGAAAGAAGACGCCAATATCAACAGCGAAACCAATTTGGTACGCCAAGACTACAGCAAACTCAAGCACATGGCTACGGAGAAAAAGCGAATCAGTGGGCAAGGAAACCCGAGCATTCAAAAACAGCCGGCGAACGTCGACAGTTCAATAGCAACCCAGGAAAAAAGTCTCAAGGCCAGTGGAGAAAGAAGGAAAGCACCGAAAGAAAAAATAATTTAAACTAAAACGGATTTCTGCTGACGAGAGGGTGCGGAAATCCGAAGGCCACGAAAACCCCTCTTCCTACAAGTTAAATACAGTAATGGTGAAAAATTTAACTCTTCCGAAGATTGAAGTCTTGGTAAATAATATCCCGGCCACCGCACTCCTGGATACCGGCGCGCAGTGTTCCTGTGTGGCAGAAGTCCTTTTTAGAAAGTATTTTCACAAATACCGCATATATAATGCGGATAATACAACAGTATTAGCGGCGCAAGGAGAACAATGTAAGTGCGTAGGTAAAGTACCTTTGTACATCCGTATCAAGGACGAACAAGTAAAGGTGATGTTTTTTATAGTAAAGAATTTGCAAGCACACTTAATACTAGGAATAGACTTTCTTTCAGACGCACAAGCTACACTGGATTTTAATGAAGCGTCTCTTAAGCTGACGATGAAGCCAGTGCGTGTAGAAAAGGTTGAACCGCCAAGGGTAAATCTCGACCACCTGCCTAATGACGAGCAAGATAGAATCCGACAAGTGGTAAGTGAATTTGCTTCCTTATTTAGTGATATTCCAGGATTTACCCAGGTTACTAACCATAGTATTGACACCGGAGATGCATTGCCGGTTCGTCAAAAACCATACCGGTATGATAAGAATAAGGAAAAAATTATAGAATGGCATATTACCGATATGCTACGTAAAAAGATCGTAACGCCTATCTCAAGTAGTTATGCTAGTCCGGTGGTTTTATGTAAGAAAAATAATGATTATCCTTTGGAGCATCCAAAAAGGTGGAGATTCGCTATTGATTACCGTAAATTAAATTCCATAACGAAATATCCGGTATATCCGTTACCGATTATAGAAGAAATTTTAAGGAACATAAAATCAACCAAATTTATGACAACTTTAGACTTAACGAATGGTTATTTTCAAATAGGGATCAGGCCTGAGGACGTGCCTAAGACTGCTTTTATAACCAAGTCTGGCACTTATGCATTTTTGCGAATGCCGTTTGGCCTTTCAGGCGCCCCAGCAACATTTCAGCGATGCATGGACATTGTGTTAAGACCTGTTCTCGGAAAGTCCACATTTATCTATTTAGACGATATCATTATTACTAGTGATAATCTAGACCAACATGTACAGGATTTAAGACAGGTGTTTTCTTTATTAAATGAGGCCGGTCTAAAAGTTAATGTCGAAAAATGCAAATTTGCAGCCCCTGAATTAAAATATTTAGGTTACAAAATATCGCAAAAAGGGATCGAGACAGATGAATCAAAAATAATCGCTGTACAAAAGTATCCGACTCCAAACACGGCAAAGAAGCTCTCTTCTTTTCTAGGACTTTGTTCATATTATAGGTCCTTTATAAAAGATTTTGCGGCTATCGCTGAGCCATTGTTAAAATTAAAAAGGAAAAAGGCAAGATTCTCGTGGACGGCCGAAGCCAATAATGCTTTCGAAAAATTAAAACAAGCATTAACGCAAGCCCCTGTGTTGAAATTTCCTGAAAAGGATGAAAATTTAGAAATTTCAGCGGATGCTTCGGATTATGCGGTAGGAGCGGTACTTTCGCAAAATCAGCAGCCAGTGGCATTTTTTAGCCGAACTTTAAATCAAACACAAAGAAACTATTCCGCGACCGAGAGAGAGGCACTTGCAGTTCTGTTAGCAGTGCAAAAGTTCCGAGTCTATTTTGGAGAGGCGCCGATAACAGTATATTCTGATCATGCGGCGGTAACTAGATTGTACTCTGGAAAAAATTTATCCCCAAGGTTAATAAGATGGGCACTCAAGCTGCAAGAATATAATCTGGTAATCAAGCATACCCCCGGAAAGGAAAATATCGTAGCAGATGCCCTGTCACGAATTAAATTAGACGAACAGGGTAATACCGTAAAAGTTGCAATGCTGACAGCGTGCGTGTACAATAAATTCCCGAGAAACTGTAATAACCGAACTGGGTAAGGATCCTGAGTTTGGAAGTATTTATGAGTATTTGAAGGATCCTGAAAATTTTAGCCACCAAGATATTGTGGCGATAAGAAATAGGGCGGCCCATTACGAACTAATAGATGGTCTATTATTTTATACAAAAACTACGAATTCCAACAACGAATTTCGACCTGTTATCCCAGCTAGTCTTAGATTAAATATCCTGCAAGAGCTCCATGACAGCCCTTTAGCTTCTCATGCTGGTATTCGAAAAACTACTCAACGCGTACGCGAGGCAGTCTACTTTCCTGAACTACAAAAGTTAACAAGGGCGTATGTCCAGTCCTGCCCAACATGTCAAGCCGTTAATTATATTAATTTCCGCCCGGCCGGGTTTCTAAATAGTATTAAATCCGAATTTCCAAATGAAATAATCGGCATCGATTTATTGGGCCCTTTCCCAAAAAGTCAGTTAAACAAAAGTCGCTATCTCCTTGTTATAGTTGATCATTTTAGTAAATGGACCGAAATTGTTCCCTTAAAACGAGCCTCCGCGAAATTAGTTACCGATTCTATTTTAAATAAATATATTTTAAAATACGGGGCGCCCCTAAAAGTTATATCGGATAATGGTCCTCAATTTGTAAGTAATATATTTGAAGACATGTGCCAAAAACTGGGCATACGTCATTTAAAAATGGTCCCGTATCGGCCGCAATCAAATATAGCGGAACGGGTCAACAGAAATATAGTGAAAATTATCCGTAGTTATGTTAAAAATTTTCATAAAAGCTGGGATAACTATGTCAATGAATTTGCTTTCGCCCTTAGGACCGCAAAACATAATACAACGGGCAAAACTCCTGCTGAGTTATTTCTAGGCAGAAAGGTTATAACACCGTTAGATAAACTATTTTATGTGCAACAAAGAGCCCCAGAATTTAAAATGGGTGATATAGAAAAACTAATAAAAGAAGCAAAAAAGAATACGGAAGTAGCACAAAGAAAACAAAAATTGTATTATGACTTGAAACGACGGGGAGTAACTTATAAAGTAGGGGATGAAGTACTAAAAATTAAGCATTCACTTTCTTCAGCACCAGAAGATAAAACTGCCAAATTTTTTCCACGCTTTGAAGGACCATATGTTATAGAAAAAATAACTCACGCTGTTGTAGTATTAAAGGCAAGAAATGGTGAAACCTGTTCCGCAAACATTGACCAGATAAAACCATTCTATGACCGTAATAAAATGCAAATCTTTTCAGATCTTTTGCAGGATCCGGTACGGCAGACACCGCAGGTACAAGTTCCAGAGGTGGGAAAACGACAAGTACAAGGGCAAGCCAATGAGAGACAGAAGCAAGTGAAAAGAAAATTGCCCCGCGGAAAAATTGAAGGTACAAAGAAAAAGAAGCCGTTCCACCGTCCAAAAAACAGAGTTCACGAACACCCCCAGAATGAAGAAGGGAGAAGGACGACGTATGTGGAAAAGACCGGGAGAAAGGACGGCAACTATAACCCGGCTGTGAAACGTGTAAGGATCTTAAGTTTTACTAACGTTTATTTTATTTTAAATCTTTACTATCACTTCTTATTTTCTACTTCCGGCCAGAATTATAAGCGTGAAGGAGTTTTATGCAAAGTTGTCTGGCGAACGCCAAGTATTTAAGTGTGGCCTTTTTGCCAAGCAGAAGAGAGGAAGCCGTGAGTTCGAAGCAGGCCGCTTACCTTAGAAGTTACGCAGTTGCTACTTTGCCTTCCAGGCCAGAGGTTTTAATCCTCTTGATAAATTAAACGTATTGTAGTGTTCACAGTCTCTGTGCTACATACGCTTTCTGTTATTATAAGGCCAATCTTATTCTAAAGTTAAATTAGAGTTTAGTTTTATTTTGATATCTTTTAAGTTAGACCCCGAGTGGAGGGTCATTGTATTCCGAAGTACGGAAGTCATTGTATATAAAGAAAAAAATAAAGGGTTTTGTATACCCTTCGTCTGTATCCTGTCCACTTACTACAATTAGTGAACATAGCTTTAGTAAGCTCTCTGTTCTAGTCAGGTCATTGTATGTTTCCGAAGAAAGTTAGAAGAAACATTGAACCTGATAGTGGCGCCCGACGAAGAATAACCATGGCCGAGTTTCAAGAAGAACCTGTGCTGCCTGCAGAAACAGCTCAGAATCCAGAAATGCCAGCTGCCGCCCTGGAAGGATTTGGGTATATTGTCCAGACCATGCGCGCTTCGATGAAACCGGAAGCAACGTTTAATGGAAACTCACAGGTAACCAGTTTTTTGGAAAAATTGGATGACCACTTCATGCTCTACCCCGTGCACGAGTTTCAAAAAGTTACCTTAGCTACCAGCGCTTTGAGGGGCCAAGCGCTTAACTGGTTCAAATGTATCGGCAGAAGTCTCTTGGGTCAAGCAGGAAGTCCCACCTATACCTACGAAAATTTCAAGACTGCCCTACTAAAAGCCTTCCCTGTTGTAAGGGATCGTGCGAAATTAGAAACAGAACTTTTCAGTATATATCAACAAAGAATGGAAAACCTCTCCAGGTTTATTTTAAGAAAAATTCACGTTTTCAAGCTCTTGTATGGAAACCGTCCGGATCCTGAAATAATTCAAGTGATTTTGCCGAGGTTACTACCCCAAGTGCAAGACTTTATTGAATTGAGAAATCCGACTACACTGGAAAAATTATTTGAGCTAGCAATCCAGTTTGAAAGTAGAAGAACGGCGGACGTCGAAAGAAGACGCCAATATCAACAGCGAAACCAATTTGGTACGCCAAGACTACAGCAAACTCAAGCACATGGCTACGGAGAAAAAGCGAATCAGTGGGCAAGGAAACCCGAGCATTCAAAAACAGCCGGCGAACGTCGACAGTTCAATAGCAACCCAGGAAAAAAGTCTCAAGGCCAGTGGAGAAAGAAGGAAAGCACCGAAAGAAAAAATAATTTAAACTAAAACGGATTTCTGCTGACGAGAGGGTGCGGAAATCCGAAGGCCACGAAAACCCCTCTTCCTACAAGTTAAATACAGTAATGGTGAAAAATTTAACTCTTCCGAAGATTGAAGTCTTGGTAAATAATATCCCGGCCACCGCACTCCTGGATACCGGCGCGCAGTGTTCCTGTGTGGCAGAAGTCCTTTTTAGAAAGTATTTTCACAAATACCGCATATATAATGCGGATAATACAACAGTATTAGCGGCGCAAGGAGAACAATGTAAGTGCGTAGGTAAAGTACCTTTGTACATCCGTATCAAGGACGAACAAGTAAAGGTGATGTTTTTTATAGTAAAGAATTTGCAAGCACACTTAATACTAGGAATAGACTTTCTTTCAGACGCACAAGCTACACTGGATTTTAATGAAGCGTCTCTTAAGCTGACGATGAAGCCAGTGCGTGTAGAAAAGGTTGAACCGCCAAGGGTAAATCTCGACCACCTGCCTAATGACGAGCAAGATAGAATCCGACAAGTGGTAAGTGAATTTGCTTCCTTATTTAGTGATATTCCAGGATTTACCCAGGTTACTAACCATAGTATTGACACCGGAGATGCATTGCCGGTTCGTCAAAAACCATACCGGTATGATAAGAATAAGGAAAAAATTATAGAATGGCATATTACCGATATGCTACGTAAAAAGATCGTAACGCCTATCTCAAGTAGTTATGCTAGTCCGGTGGTTTTATGTAAGAAAAATAATGATTATCCTTTGGAGCATCCAAAAAGGTGGAGATTCGCTATTGATTACCGTAAATTAAATTCCATAACGAAATATCCGGTATATCCGTTACCGATTATAGAAGAAATTTTAAGGAACATAAAATCAACCAAATTTATGACAACTTTAGACTTAACGAATGGTTATTTTCAAATAGGGATCAGGCCTGAGGACGTGCCTAAGACTGCTTTTATAACCAAGTCTGGCACTTATGCATTTTTGCGAATGCCGTTTGGCCTTTCAGGCGCCCCAGCAACATTTCAGCGATGCATGGACATTGTGTTAAGACCTGTTCTCGGAAAGTCCACATTTATCTATTTAGACGATATCATTATTACTAGTGATAATCTAGACCAACATGTACAGGATTTAAGACAGGTGTTTTCTTTATTAAATGAGGCCGGTCTAAAAGTTAATGTCGAAAAATGCAAATTTGCAGCCCCTGAATTAAAATATTTAGGTTACAAAATATCGCAAAAAGGGATCGAGACAGATGAATCAAAAATAATCGCTGTACAAAAGTATCCGACTCCAAACACGGCAAAGAAGCTCTCTTCTTTTCTAGGACTTTGTTCATATTATAGGTCCTTTATAAAAGATTTTGCGGCTATCGCTGAGCCATTGTTAAAATTAAAAAGGAAAAAGGCAAGATTCTCGTGGACGGCCGAAGCCAATAGTGCTTTCGAAAAATTAAAACAAGCATTAACGCAAGCCCCTGTGTTGAAATTTCCTGAAAAGGATGAAAATTTAGAAATTTCAGCGGATGCTTCGGATTATGCGGTAGGAGCGGTACTTTCGCAAAATCAGCAGCCAGTAGCATTTTTTAGCCGAACTTTAAATCAAACACAAAGAAACTATTCCGCGACCGAGAGAGAGGCACTTGCAGTTCTGTTAGCAGTGCAAAAGTTCCGAGTCTATTTTGGAAAGGCGCCGATAACAGTATATTCTGATCATGCGGCGGTAACTAGATTGTACTCTGGAAAAAATTTATCCCCAAGGTTAATAAGATGGGCACTCAAGCTGCAAGAATATAATCTGGTAATCAAGCATACCCCCGGAAAGGAAAATATCGTAGCAGATGCCCTGTCACGAATTAAATTAGACGAACAGGGTAATACCGTAAAAGTTGCAATGCTGACAGCGTGTACAATAAATTCCCGAGAAACTGTAATAACCGAACTGGGTAAGGATCCTGAGTTTGGAAGTATTTATGAGTATTTGAAGGATCCTGAAAATTTTAGCCACCAAGATATTGTGGCGATAAGAAATAGGGCGGCCCATTACGAACTAATAGATGGTCTATTATTTTATACAAAAACTACGAATTCCAACAACGAATTTCGACCTGTTATCCCAGCTAGTCTTAGATTAAATATCCTGCAAGAGCTCCATGACAGCCCTTTAGCTTCTCATGCTGGTATTCGAAAAACTACTCAACGCGTACGCGAGGCAGTCTACTTTCCTGAACTGCAAAAGTTAACAAGGGCGTATGTCCAGTCCTGCCCAACATGTCAAGCCGTTAATTATATTAATTTCCGCCCGGCCGGGTTTCTAAATAGTATTAAATCCGAATTTCCAAATGAAATAATCGGCATCGATTTATTGGGCCCTTTCCCAAAAAGTCAGTTAAACAAAAGTCGCTATCTCCTTGTTATAGTTGATCATTTTAGTAAATGGACCGAAATTGTTCCCTTAAAACGAGCCTCCGCGAAATTAGTTACCGATTCTATTTTAAATAAATATATTTTAAAATACGGGGCGCCCCTAAAAGTTATATCGGATAATGGTCCTCAATTTGTAAGTAATATATTTGAAGACATGTGCCAAAAACTGGGCATACGTCATTTAAAAATGGTCCCGTATCGGCCGCAATCAAATATAGCGGAACGGGTCAACAGAAATATAGTGAAAATTATCCGTAGTTATGTTAAAAATTTTCATAAAAGCTGGGATAACTATGTCAATGAATTTGCTTTCGCCCTTAGGACCGCAAAACATGATACAACGGGAAAAACTCCTGCTGAGTTATTTCTAGGCAGAAAGATTATAACACCGTTAGATAAATTATTTTATGTGCAACAAAGAGCCCCAGAATTTAAAATGGGTGATATAGAAAAACTAATTAAGGAAGCAAAGAAGAATACGGAAGTAGCACAAAGAAAACAGAAGCTCTATTATGATTTGAAACGACGGGGAGTAACTTATAAAGTAGGGGATGAAGTACTAAAAATTAAGCATTCACTTTCTTCAGCACCAGAAGATAAAACTGCCAAATTTTTCCCACGCTTTGAAGGACCATATGTTATAGAAAAAATAACTCACGCTGTTGTAGTATTAAAGGCAAGAAATGGCGAAACCTGTTCCGCAAACATTGACCAGATAAAACCATTCTATGACCGTAATAAAATGCAAATCTTTTCAGATCTTTTGCAGGATCCGGTACGGCAGACACCGCAGGTACAAGTTCCAGAGGTGGGAAAACGACAAGTACAAGGGCAAGCCAATGAGAGACAGAAGCAAGTGAAAAGAAAATTGCCCCGCGGAAAAATTGAAGGTACAAAGAAAAAGAAGTCGTTCCACCGTCCAAAAAACAGAGTTCACGAACACCCCCAGAATGAAGAAGGGAGAAGGACGACGTATGTGGAAAAGACCGGGAGAAAGGACGGCAACTATAACCCGGCTGTGAAACGGAAGATTGACTCATCCGACAGAACTCTCCGCAGCAAAAGTCGCCGAACTGCGGAAGGGCCATCAGCGGCGGAGGAAAAAGTACAAGAAAAATTTGAACGGCCAACAACGAGGTCCAAGCAGGATCACGACAGAAGTTTCCCGGTTCCACCAAGACCAGCTGCCTTCAAACGGCCAAGACCACAAGCAGAGGACAGAAGGAAGATGTTCAAGGGTGGCCGTAGTGGTGAAAAACGGAAGCTTCCAGAGGAAAGCACTGAAGGGCGAGCCCGTACAAGAAGGAGGATCAACCAAGCTACGGTTTGCAGCACCTTTAAAGACTGGGCCCAGAAAAGGATGTCTGAATATTACAAAGATAAGTAAAATTTTGTGTTACTTTACAAACTTAAGTTAATCTTTCATTCTTACTGCAAGTGGCAGATTTGAAGAAGTTTTACCTCATGCGAGGTCTACCTTTATCGCCAAAAGGGCGAGAAATGAGTTGTGACCGATTTTCTTATTATGTTTTTCAATTACTCGCGCGTAAAACTAAAGTTGATGTATAATAGCGTTGTATAAAGACTTAAATATTGTAAAAAGTTATTGTATAAATTTTATTTAAAACATTCTAACAAGAAAGAAGTTTTAGTCTGAAAGACTTTTTGAAATGTAGTATTATTTCAATGTAGAAAGAATTGACACTTGCTTTGAAAAGAATAGAAGTTAACAATGTACTACTAAGGTATGTTTTCAAATGTGTAAAATTAACGGCATCTTGATATGTTCTTGTATACATGTGAACTGTTATTTTGAATGTTTAGAAATACCGTGATATGGTAAAAGTGAAAGTAATGTTAAAAAATTTGTTATTCGTGTGACTGTAAAGATTAAATCATGGTGAATATGTGTTAAAGGTTGAATGATGTAGTTAGGCTCTCTGACGCTACACTTTAGAGTTAGCCACTTTCAGAATAGTACCTCAGGGTCTAGAGTTGAAATTAGGGTGTGTTAAGAGGTCTCGTATGTTGAATTTTAACACGTTAGTGTTTTGATTATAGGAGGAAGTGTTGAACACATAGACAGAAACACATTCGTGTTTGGTGTTTTTACAACACATGTCAGAGAGCACGGGGAGAGATAATTAAAATAGTCATGAATGAAATAAGAATGTTAAGAAAAGTATATTCTATATGTTATTTGCAATGTCATTCTGTAACATTTCATTAAACTAGTTTTCCTTCCAGATCTCTGGAAGGAACCAGAATTGAATAAAGCTCCTGTTTTGATGCAGTACAGATGAAAAAGAAAAAAGATTGTTGTATATTCCGGGAGCTGCTATTGTAACAAATTTCTTTCTTTTAAAATTTTCTAGTTTCTAGCTAAGTTATGTTTGTAAAAGGTTGGTCTCGCGTTAGTTTCTAGAGCTAAAAGTTTTCAACAAGGTCGTTTTAGACCTCAGTTTCAAACTAATTAACTCTGGCGGGAAGTATGTAAGGATCTTAAGTTTTACTAACGTTTATTTTATTTTAAATCTTTACTATCACTTCTTATTTTCTACTTCCGGCCAGAATTATAAGCGTGAAGGAGTTTTATGCAAAGTTGTCTGGCGAACGCCAAGTATTTAAGTGTGGCCTTTTTGCCAAGCAGAAGAGAGGAAGCCGTGAGTTCGAAGCAGGCCGCTTACCTTAGAAGTTACGCAGTTGCTACTTTGCCTTCCAGGCCAGAGGTTTTAATCCTCTTGATAAATTAAACGTATTGTAGTGTTCACAGTCTCTGTGCTACATACGCTTTCTGTTATTATAAGGCCAATCTTATTCTAAAGTTAAATTAGAGTTTAGTTTTATTTTGATATCTTTTAAGTTAGACCCCGAGTGGAGGGTCATTGTATTCCGAAGTACGGAAGTCATTGTATATAAAGAAAAAAATAAAGGGTTTTGTATACCCTTCGTCTGTATCCTGTCCACTTACTACAATTAGTGAACATAGCTTTAGTAAGCTCTCTGTTCTAGTCAGGTCATTGTATGTTTCCGAAGAAAGTTAGAAGAAACATTGAACCTGATAAACGGAAGATTGACTCATCCGACAGAACTCTCCGCAGCAAAAGTCGCCGAACTGCGGAAGGGCCATCAGCGGCGGAGGAAAAAGTACAAGAAAAATTTGAACGGCCAACAACGAGGTCCAAGCAGGATCACGACAGAAGTTTCCCGGTTCCACCAAGACCAGCTGCCTTCAAACGGCCAAAACCACAAGCAGAGCACAAAAGGAAGATGTTCAAGGGTGGCCGTAGTGGTGAAAAACGGAAGCTTCCAGAGGAAAGCACTGAAGGGCGAGCCCGTACAAGAAGGAGGATCAACCAAGCTACGGTCTGCAGCACCTTTAAAGACTGGGCCCAGAAAAGGATGTCTGAATATTACAAAGATAAGTAAAATTTTATGTTACTTTACAAACTTAAGTTAATCTTTCATTCTTACTGCAAGTGGCAGATTTCAAGAAGTATTACCTCATGCGAGGTCTACCTTTATCGCCAAAAGGGCGAGAAATGAGTTGTGACCGATTTTCTTATTATGTTTTTCAATTACTCGCGCGTAAAACTAAAGTTGATGTATAATAGCGTTGTGTAAAGACTTAAATATTGTAAAAAGTTATTGTATAAATTTTATTTAAAACATTCTAGCAAGAAAGAAGTTTTAGTCTGAAAGACTTTTTGAAATGTAGTATTATTTCAATGTAGAAAGAATTGGCACTTGCTTTGAAAAGAATAGAAGTTAACAATGTACTACTAATGTATGTTTTTAAATGTGTAAAATTAACGGCATCTTGATATGTTCTTGTATACATGTGAACTGTTATTTTGAATGTTTAGAAATACCGTGATATGGTAAAAGTGAAAGTAATGTTAAAAAAATTTGTTATTCGTGTGACTGTAAAGATTAAATCATGGTGAATATGTGTTAAAGGTTGAATGATGTAGTTAGGCTCTCTGACGCTACACTTTAGAGTTAGCCACATTCAGAATAGTACCTCAGGGTCTAGAGTTGAAATTAGGGTGTGTTAAGAGGTCTCGTATGTTGAATTTTAACACGTTAGTGTTTTGATTGTAGGAGGAACTGTTGAACACATAGACAGAAACACATTCGTGTTTGGTGTTTTTACAACACATGTCAGAGAGCACGGGGAGAGATAATTAAAATAGTCATGAATGAAATAAGAATGTTAAGAAAAGTATATTGTATATGTTATTTACAATGTGATTCTGTAACATTTCATTAAACTAGTTTTCCTTCCAGATCTCTGGAAGGAACCAGAATTGAATAAAGCTCCTGTTTTGATGCAGTACAGATGAAAAAGAAAAAAGATTGTTGTATATTCCGGGAGCTGCTATTGTAACAAATTTCTTTCTTTTAAAATTTTCTAGTTTCTAGCTAAGTTATGATTGTTAAAGGTTGGCCTCGCGTTAGTTTCTAGAGCTAAAAGTTTTCAACAAGGTCGTTTTAGACCTCAGTTTCAAACTAATTAACTCTGGCGGGAAGTATGTAAGGATCTTAAGTTTTACTAACGTTTATTTTATTTTAAATCTTTACTATCACTTCTTATTTTCTACTTCCGGCCAGAATTATAAGCGTGAAGGAGTTTATGCAAAGTTGTCTGGCGAACGCCAAGTATTTAAGTGTGGCCTTTTTGCCAAGCAGAAAGAGGAAGCCGTGAGATCGAAGCAGGCCGCTTACCTTAGAAGTTACGCAGTTGCTACTTTGCCTTCCAGGCCAGAGGTTTTAATCCTCTTGATAAATTAAACGTATTGTAGTGTTCACAGTCTCTGTGCTACATACGCTTTCTGTTATTATAAGGCCAATCTTATTCTAAAGTTAAATTAGAGTTTAGTTTTATTTTGATATCTTTTAAGTTAGACCCCGAGTGGAGGGTCATTGTATTCCGAAGTACGGAAGTCATTGTATATAGAGAAAAAATAAAGGGTTTCATATACCCTTCGTCTGTATCCTGTCTACTTACTACAATTAGTGAACATAGCTTTAGTAAGCTCTCTGTTCTAGTCAGGTCATTGTATGTTTCCGAAGAAGGTTAGAAGAAACATTGAACCTGATAAGTATATAAGTTATTTGTCCCACTTACCTAGCGTGCCTTCTTTTTGTAACAGTAGCACGCTGAGCCACTACTCCAGAGGTCCTTGGTTCGATTTCCGGAGAAGGCGGTTGCTTATTTTTCATCTTTTCCGCTTCCAATAAACGTAACGAGTATACAAGTAGTGCCCCAACTAAAAGGGTTGTGGATGATGATTCTCCGCACCCAGGATTTGGCGACTAGGTCCCCTGAAACTCTAGTCGCCCTTTAAAAAGGTGAGTATATAAGGTATTTGTTCCACTTTCCTAGCATGCCTTCTTGGTGTAATGGTAGCACGCGGAGCCAGTATTCCAGAGATCCGTGGTGCGATTCCCGGCGACGGCGGTTGCATATTTTTCATCTTTTCTGTTTCCAATTAACCTAACGAGTCTACAAGTGATGCCCGAACTAAAAGGGTTGTGGATTATGATTCTCCGCACCCATAATTTGGCGACTAGGTCCCCTAAAACTCTAGTCGCCCTTTAAAATGGTGAGTGTATAAGGTATTTGTTCCCATTCCATAGCATGCCTTAGTGGTGTAACTATAGCACGCTGAGCCAGTATTCCGGAGGTCCTTGGTTCGATTCCCGGCGAAGGCGGTAGCATATTTTTCATCTTTTTTGCTTCCAATTAACCTAACGAATCTACAAGTTTTAAAGACACTTGTGGTATTACAAGTACACTACAAGTGGTAAAGACACACCCACATAAAGAGATCTACCTTAAATGGATTAAGGCTCACGTTGGCCACACAGGGAAAGAAATAGCAGACCAACAGGCCAAATAGGCTGCCACCAACTGCAAAGGCCAGTTTATCCACCTTCCATGGACACTCTCACATCTCCAAAAGATCTATCAGGTTGCAAGTTCTCTCTAAATGGCAACAGAAGTGGGACTCAAGCACCACCGGGCGACGTACCGCATACCACATTGCATATGTCGACCCGGAAAGGAACATCGGGAACCCACAACTAATCCGGTATATCAGCTGCCATGGTCCATTCCCAGTTTACTTCGAACGCTTTGGAATCAGTAACACTGATTATGCGTTTGCGTCTCACAAGGAACGCTGGAACATTATGTGACTACATGCCAACTTACTGCTGGGCAACACCTGACTATTCCCTCGACAAACACTCAGGCATATTGCAAGTACCTAATAAAACAAAAACATTTGGTACGAAAAGTCTGCAACATAATGTCAAAACTCTCGGCATTAGGTGTTGATTTATGTCAAAGTGCCTAGTGATAGTAGCATAAAGCAGCCTGAAGAGACACACGCTTTGGCACGATTAAAACTAGTCAAGTTACAATATATATAAATTATGTAATGATAATTATGCAAAGATATAAGTACCAATGAGTAAAAATGCGTAAAGTAAATATTGGCAACATGCTGATATATATACAACAGGGGTATGCATAATATGTAAAGTTACTAGATTGCTATTAATTATGTGTTCAGATTCAAGGTAACATCGCATTTAGTACGCATGTGCGCACGTAATTGGTCTCAGCCATATAGGTGTTTATTTATTATGTATTTAACCGGCATTTGTGAATTTATGTATATATGTATATATGAATTTATGTATATATGTATATATGAATTTATGTATATATGTATATATGAATTTATGTATATATGTGTTTTAATTAGGTCGATTTGTACGAAAGAACATGTCGCAAATGTATGCAAATATTTATGCATTCAGTCTCCAGGTTACGTTGTTGTTACGTCACTCATGTGCACACGTAACCAGTTCTCAGGTTTTTATGTATTTAGGTATTTATTTATTATGTCCTTAAGTGTATTTATATGTGTATTTATGTGCGTATTTATGTGGTTAATTAGGTCGGTGTTTACGAATGAACATGTTACAAAAGTATGCTAAAATTAATGTATTCAGTATCCAGGTAACGTTGTACTCAGTACTCAAATGCACACGCAATAAGTTCTCAGGTATTCATGCATTTAGGTTTTTTTTAAATATATGTTAATTTTTTAATTTTTTTTATTATATATATATATATATATATTTAATTATTATTATTATTATTATGCATTTTTAGTGGCACTTATGCATAATGATATCAAATGAATGTATTACTGCCTCTGTTCGGCCACGTAAACTTTTCTTGGAGATCAATATACGCTGGGCCCGAACACTTTGGACGGGAGTCCACCCCGTTGGCATTTGGTCGGCATGACCGCTGATGGTACGGTCCGGGCGTTGGGACAGAGCGTCCTGTGGGAGGCTCGCGCGTAGCCCCTCAAGCCGGACTCTACATAAGGGAGGACGTGGCGCTATACCAATTGGCCATCATGGTAGAGGGATGGTGCCCAGGCCCTCCGTCACTTATCACTTATCTACAAGTGGTGCTGGAACTAAAAGTGTTGTGGATGATGATTTTCCGCATCCAGGATTTGGCGACTAGGTACCCTAAAACCCTAGTCGCCCTTTAAAAAGGTGAGTATATAAGGTATTTGTCCCACTTCCATAGCGTGCCTTCTTGGTGTAACGGTAGCACGCTGAGCCAGTATTCCAGATGTCCTTGGTTCGATTCCCGAGGAAGGCGGTTGCATATTTTTCATCTTTTCTGCTTCCAATTAACCTAAGGAACCTACAAGTGGTGCCCGAACTAAAAGGGTTGTGGATGATGATTTTGCTCACCCAGGATTTGGCGACTAGGTCCCCTAAAACCCTAGTCGCCCTTTAAAAAGGTGAGTATATAACGTATTTGTCGTACTTCCCTAGCTTCCGTCTTGGTATATTGGTAGCACGCTGAGCCAGTATTCCAGAGGTCCGTGGTTCGATTCCCAGCGAAGGCGGTTGCATATTTTTCATCTTTTCTCCTTCCAATTAACCTAAGGAACCTACAAGTGGTGCCCGAATTAAAGGGTTGTGGATGATGATTTTGCGCACCCAGGATTTGGCGACAAGGTCCCCTAAAACATAGTCGCCCTTTAAAAAGGTGAGTATATAAGGTATTTGTCCCACTTTCCTAGCGTGCTTTTTGGTGTAACGGTAGCACGCTGAGCCAGTATTCCAGAGGTAGGTGGTTCAATTCCGGGCAAAGGCAGTTGCATATTTTTCAACTTTTCTGTTTCCAATTAACCTAACACGTCTACAAGTGGTGAACGAACTAAAAGGGTTGTGGATGATGATTCTCCGCACCCAGGATTTGGCGACTAGGTTCCCTAAATCCCTAGTCGCACTTTAAAACGGTGAGTATATATGGTATTTGTCCCAGTTACCTAGCCTGCCTTCTTGTTATAACGGTAGCACGCTGAGCCAGTATTCCAGAGTTCCGTGGTTCGATTCCGGGCAAAAGCGGTTGCATATTTTTCATCTTTTCTGCTCCCAATTAACCTAACGAGTCTACAAGTGGTGCCTGAACTAAAAATGTTGTGGATGATGTTTCTCCTCACCCAGGATTTGGCGACTAGGTCACCTAAAACCCTCGTCGCCCTTAAAAACCGTGAGTATATAAAATATTTGTCCCACTTCCATAGCGTGCTTTCGTGGTGTAACGGTAGCACGCTGAGCCAGTATTCCAGAGGTCCGTGGTTCGATTCCGGGCAAAGGCGGTTGCATATTTTTCATATTTTCTACTTCCAATTAACCTAACGTGTCTACAAGTGGTGATCGAACTAAAAGGATTGTGGATGATGTTTCTCCTCACCCAGGATTTGGCGACTAGGTCACCTAAAACGCTAGTCGCTCTTTAAAAAGGTGAGTATATAAGGTATTTGTCCACATCCCTAGCGTGCCTTCTTGATGTAACGGCAGCACGCTGAGCCTGTGTTACAGAGGTCCATGGTTCGATTTCCGGCGAAGGCGGTTGCATATTTTTCATCTTTTCTGCTTCCAATTAACCTAACGAGTCTACGAGTGGTGCCCGAACTAAAAGGGTTGTGGATGATGATTTTCCGCACCTAGGATTGGTCGACTAGGTCCGCTAAAACCCTAGTCGCCCTTTAAAAAGGTAAGTATATAAGGTAATTGTCCCACTTTCCTAGCGTGCCTTCTTGGTGTAACGGTAGCACGCTGAGCCAGTATTCCAGAGGTCCGTGGTTCGATTCCCGGCAAAGGCGGTTGCATATTTTTCATATTTTCTACTTCCAATTAACCTAACGTGTCTACAAGTGGTGATCGAACTAAAAGGGTTGTGGATGATGATTCTCCGCACCCAGGCTTCGGCGACTAGGTCCTCTAAAACCCTAGTCGCCCTTTAAAACGGTGAGGATATAAGGTATTTGTTCCAGTTACCTAGCGTGCCTTCTTGTTGTAACGGTAGCACGCTGAGCCTGTATTCCAGAGGTCCGTGGTTCGATTCCCTGGGAAGGCGGTTGCATATTTTTCATCTTTTCTGCTTCCAATTAACCTAACGAGACTACAAGTGGTGCCCGAACTAAAACTGTTGTGGATGATGATTCTCCGCACCCAGGAATTGGCGACTAGTTCCCCTAAAACACTAGTCGCCCTTTAAAAAGGTGAGTATATAAGGTATTTGTCCCACTTCCATAGCGTGCCTTCGTGGTGTAATGGTAGCACGCTGAGCCAGTATTCCAGAGGACCTTGGTTCGATTCCCGGGGAAGGCGGTTGCATATTTTTCAACTTTTCTGCTTCCAATTAACCTAACGAGGGTACAAGTGGTGATCGAACTAAAAGGATTGTGGATGATGATTCTCCGCACCCAGGATTTGGCGACTAGGTCCCCTAAAACCCTAGTCGCCCTTTAAAACGGTGAGTTTATAAGTTATTTGTCCCACTTACCTAACGTGCCTTCTTTTTGTAACAGTAGCACGCTGAGCCAGTATTCCAGAGGTCCGTGGTTCGATTCCCGGCGACGGCGGTTGCATATTTTTCATCTTTTCTGTTTCCAATTAACCTAACGAGTCTACAAGTGATGCCCCAACTAAAAGGGTTGTGGATTATGATTCTCCGCACCCATAATTTGGCGACTAGGTCCCCTAAAACTCTAGTCGCCCTTTAAAATGGTGAGTATATAAGGTATTTTTTCCCATTCCATAGCGTGCCTTAGTGGTGTAACTATAGCACGCTGAGCCAGTATTCCGGAGGTCCTTGGTTCTATTCCCGGCGAAGGCGGTAGCATATTTTTCATCTTTTTTGCTTCCAATTAACCTAACGAATCTACAAGTGGTAAAGACACTTGTGGTATTACAAGTACACTACAAGTGGTAAAGACACACCCACATAAAGAGATCTACCTTAAATGGATTAAGGCTCACGTTGGCCACACAGGGAATGAAATAGCAGACCAACAGGCCAAATAGGCTGCCACCAACTGCAAAGGCCAGTTTATCCACCTTCCATGGACACTCTCACATCTCCAAAGATCTATCAGGTTGCAAGTTCTCTCTAAATGGC
Source organism: Stegodyphus dumicola (assembly GCF_044657685.1). NCBI lineage: Eukaryota > Metazoa > Arthropoda > Arachnida > Araneae > Eresidae > Stegodyphus > Stegodyphus dumicola. The sequence goes on from NC_140781.1 coordinate 23,513,507, forward strand.
AACAGAAGTGTGACTCAAGCACCACCGGGCGACGTACCGCATACCACATTGCATATGTCGACCCGGAAAGGAACATCGGGAACCCACAACTAATCCGGTATATCAGCTGCCATGGTCCATTCCCAGTTTACTTCGAACGCTTTGGAATCAGTAACACTGATTATGCGTTTGCGTCTCACAAGGAACGCTGGAACACTATGTGACTACTTGCCAACTTACTGCTGGGCAACACCTGACTATTCACTCGACAAACACTCAGGCATATTGCAAGTACCTAATAAAACAAAAACATTTGGAACGAAAAGTCTGCAACATAATGTCAAAACTCTCGGCATTAGGTGTTGATTTATGTCAAAGTGCCTAGTGATAGTAGCATAAAGCAGCCTGAAGAGACACACGCTTTGGCACGATTAAAACTAGTCAAGTTACAATATATATAAATTATGTAATGATAATTATGCAAAGAAATAAGTACCAATGAGTAAAAATGCGTAAAGTAAATATTGGCAACATGCTGATATATATACAACAGGGGTATACATAATATGTAAAGTTACTAGATTGCTATTAATTATGTGTTCAGATTCAAGGTAACATCGCATTTAGTACGCATGTGCGCACGTAATTGGTCTCAGCCATATAGGTGTTTATTTATTATGTATTTAACCGGCATTTGTGAATTTATGTATATATGTATATGTGAATTTATGTATATATGTGTTTTAATTAGGTCGATTTGTACGAAAGAACATGTCGCAAATGTATGCAAATATTTATGCATTCAGTCTCCAGGTTACGTTGTTGTTACGTCACTCATGTGCACACGTAACCAGTTCTCAGGTTTTTATGTATTTAGGTATTTATTTATTATGTCCTTAAGTGTATTTATGTGTGTATTTATGTGCGTATTTATGTGGTTAATTAGGTCGGTGTTTACGAATGAACATGTTACAAAAGTATGCTAAAATTAATGTATTCAGTATCCAGGTAACGTTGTACTCAGTACTCAAATGCACACGCAATAAGTTCTCAGGTATTCATGCATTTAGGTTTTTTTTAAATATATGTTAATTTTTTAATTTTTTTATTATATATATATATATATATATATTATTATTATTATTATTATTATTATGCATTTTTTAGTGGCACTTATGCATAATGATATCAAATGAATGTATTACTGCCTCTGTTCGGCCACGTAAACTTTTCTTGGAGATCAATATACGCTGGGCCCGAACACTTTGGACGGGAGTCCACCCCGTTGGCATTTTGTCGGCATGACCGCTGATGGTACGGTCCGGGCGTTGGGACAGAGCGTCCTGTGGGAGGCTCGCGCGTAGCCCCTCAAGCCGGACTCTAGATAAGGGAGGACGTGGCGCTATACCAATTGGCCATCATGATAGAGGGATGGTGCCCAGGCCCTCCGTCACTTATCACTTATCTACAAGTGGTGCTCGAACTAAAAGTGTTGTGGATGATGATTTTCCGCATCCAGGATTTGGCGACTAGGTACCCTAAAACCCTAGTCGCCCTTTAAAAAGGTGAGTATATAAGGTATTTGTCCCACTTCCATAGCGTGCCTTCTTGGTGTAACGGTAGCACGCTGAGCCAGTATTCCAGATGTCCTTGGTTCGATTCCCGAGGAAGGCGGTTGCAAGTGGTGAACGAACTAAAAGGGTTGTGGATGATGATTCGCCGCACCCAGCATTTGGCGACTAGGTTCCCTAAATCCCTAGTCGCACTTTAAAACGGTGAGTATATATGGTATTTGTCCCAGTTACCTAGCCTGCCTTCTTGTTATAACGGTAGCACGCTGAGCCAGTATTCCAGAGTTCCGTGGTTCGATTCCGGGCAAAAGCGGTTGCATATTTTTCATCTTTTCTGCTTCCAATTAACCTAACGAGTCTACAAGTGGTGCCCGAACTAAAAATGTTGTGGATAATGTTTCTCCTCACCCAGGATTTCGCGACTAGGTCACCTAAAACCCTCGTCGCCCTTTAAAAACGTGAGTATATAAAATATTTGTCCCACTTCCATAGCGTGCTTTCATGGTGTAACGGTAGCACGCTGAGCCAGTATTCCAGAGGTCCGTGGTTCGATTCCCAGCGAAGGCGGTTGCATATTTTTCATCTTTTCTGCTTCCAATTAACCTAAGGAACCTACAAGTGGTGCCCGAACTAAAAGGGTTGTGGATGATGATTTTGCGCACCCAGGATTTGGCGACAAGGTCCCCTAAAACATAGTCGCCCTTTAAAAAGGTGAGTATATAAGGTATTTGTCCCACTTTCCTAGCGTGATTTTTGGTGTAACGGTAGCACGCTGAGCCAGTATTCCAGGGGTAGGTGGTTCAATTTCGGGCAAAGGCGGTTGCATATTTTTCATCTTTTCTGCTTCCAATTAACCTAACGAGTCTACAAGTCGTGAACGAACTAAAAGGGTTGTGGATGATGATTCTCCGCACCCAGGATTTGGCGACTAGGTCCCCTAAATCCCTAGTCGCACTTTAAAACGGTGAGTATATATGGTATTTGTCCCAGTTACCTAGCGTGCCTTCTTTTTGTAACAGTAGCACGCTGAGCCAGTACTCCAGAGGTCCTTGGTTCGATTTCCGGAGAAGGCGGTTGCTTATTTTTCATCTTTTCCGCTTCCAATAAACGTAACGAGTATACAAGTGGTGCCCCAACTAAAAGGGTTGTGGATGATGATTCTCCGCACCCAGGATTTGGCGACTAGGTCCCCTGAAACTCTAGTCGCCCTTTAAAAAGGTGAGTATATAAGGTATTTGTTCCACTTTCCTAGCATGCCTTCTTGGTGTAATGGTAGCACGCGGAGCCAGTATTCCAGAAGTCCGTGGTTCGATTCCCTGTGAAGGAGGTTGCATATTTTTCATCGTTTCTGCTTCCAGTTTACCTAACGAGTCTACAAGTGGTGGCAGAACTAAAATGGTCGTGGATGATGAGTCTCCGCACCCAGGAATTGGCGACTAGTTCCCCTAAAACACTAGTCGCCCTTTAAAAAGGTGAGTATATAAGGTATTTGTCCCACTTCCATAGCGTGCCTTCGTGGTGTAATGGTAGCACGCTGAGCCAGTATTCCAGAGGTCCTTGGTTCGATTTCCGGGGAAGGCGGTTGCATATTTTTCATCTTTTCTGTTTCCAATTAACCTAACGAGTCTACAAGTGGGGCCCGAACTAAAAGGATTGTGCATGATGATTCTCCGCACCCAGGATTTGGCGACTAGGTCCCCTAAAACCCTTGTCGCCCTTTTAAAACGGTGAGTTTATAAGTTATTTGTCCCACTTACCTAGCGTGCCTTCTTTTTGTAACAGTAGCACGCTGAGCCAGTACTCCAGAGGTCCTTGGTTCGATTTCCGGAGAAGGCGGTTGCTTATTTTTCATCTTTTCCGCTTCCAATAAACGTAACGAGTATACAAGTGGTGCCCCAACTAAAAGGGTTGTGGATGATGATTCTCCGCACCCAGGATTTGGCGACTAGGTCCCCTGAAACTCTAGTCGCCCTTTAAAAAGGTGAGTATATAAGGTATTTGTTCCACTTTCCTAGCATGCCTTCTTGGTGTAATGGTAGCACGCGGAGCCAGTATTCCAGAGATCCGTGGTGCGATTCCCGGCGACGGCGGTTGCATATTTTTCATCTTTTCTGTTTCCAATTAACCTAACGAGTCTACAAGTGATGCCCGAACTAAAAGGGTTGTGGATTATGATTCTCCGCACCCATAATTTGGCGACTAGGTCCCCTAAAACTCTAATCGCAATTTAAAATGGTGAGTATATAAGGTATTTGTTCCCATTCCATAGCGTGCCTTAGTGGTGTAACTATAGCACGCTGAGCCAGTATTCCGGAGGTCCTTGGTTCGATTCCCGGCGAAGGCGGTAGCATATTTTTCATCTTTTTTGCTTCCAATTAACCTAACGGATCTACAAGTGGTAAAGACACTTGTGGTATTACAAGTACACTACAAGTGGTAAAGACACACCCACATAAAGAGATCTACCTTAAATGGATTAAGGCTCACGTTGGCCACACAGGGAATGAAATAGCAGACCAACATTCCAAATAGGCTGCCACCAACTGCAAAGGCCAGTTTATCCACCTTCCATGGACACTCTCACATCTCCAAAAGATCTATCAGGTTGCAAGTTCTCTCTAAATGGCAACAGAAGTGGGACTCAAGCACCACCGGGCGACGTACCGCATACCACATTGCATATGTCGACTCGGAAAGGAACATCGGGAACCCACAACTAATCCGGTATATCAGCTGCCATGGTCCATTCCCAGTTTACTTCGAACGCTTTGGAATCAGTAACACTGATTATGCGTTTGCGTCTCACAAGGAACGCTGGAACATTATGTGACTACTTGCCAACTTACTGCTGGGCAACACCTGACTATTCCCTCGACAAACACTCAGGCATATTGCAAGTACCTAATAAAACAAAAACATTTGGTACGAAAAGTCTGCAACATAATGTCAAAACTCTCGGCATTAGGTGTTGATTTATGTCAAAGTGCCTAGTGATAGTAGCGTAGAGCAGCCTGAAGAGACACACGCTTTGGCACGATTAAAACTAGTCAAGTTACAATATATATAAATTATGTAATGATAATTATGCAAAGATATAAGTACCAATAAGTAAAAATGCGTAAAGTAAATATTGGCAACATGCTGATATATATACAACAGGGGTATGCATAATATGTAAAGTTACTAGATTGCTATTAATTATGTGTTCAGATTCAAGGTAACATCGCATTTAGTACGCATGTGCGCACGTAATTGGTCTCAGCCATATAGGTGTTTATTTATTATGTATTTAACCGGCATTTGTGAATTTATGTATATATGTATATATGAATTTATGTATATATGTGTTTTAATTAGGTCGATTTGTACGAAAGAACATGTCGCAAATGTATGCAAATATTTATGCATTCAGTCTCCAGGTTACGTTGTTGTTACGTCACTCATGTGCACACGTTGTCCTCAGTACTCAAATGCACACGCAATAAGTTCTCAGGTATTCATGCATTTAGGTTTTTTTTTAAATATATGTTAATTTTTTAATTTTTTTTATTATATATATATATATATATATATATTTAATTATTATTATTATTATTATTATGCATTTTTTAGTGGCACTTATGCATAATGATATCAAACGAATGTATTACTGCCTCTGTTCGGCCACGTAAACTTTTCTTGGAGATCAATATACGCTGGGCCCGAACACTTTGGACGGGAGTCCACCCCGTTGGCATTTGGTCGGCATGACCGCTGATGGTACGGTCCGGGCGTTGGGACAGAGCGTCCTGTGGGAGGCTCGCGCGTGGCCCCTCAACCCGGACATAGATAAGGGAGGACGTGGCGCTATACCAATTGGCCATCATGGTAGAGGGATGGTGCCCAGGCCCTCCGTCACTTATCACTTATCTACAAGTGGTGCTCGAACTAAAAGGGTTGTGGATGATGATTTTCCGCATCCAGGATTTGGCGACTAGGTCCCCTAAAACCCTAGTCGCCCTTTAAAAAGGTGAGTATATAAGGTATTTGTCCCACTTCCATAGCGTGCCTTCGTGGTGTAATAGTAGCACGCTGAGCCAGTATTCCAGAGGTCCTTGGTTCGATTTCCGGGGAAGGCGGTTGCATATTTTTCATCTTTTCTGTTTCCAATTAACCTAACGAGTCTACAAGTGGTGCCCGAACTAAAAGGGTTGTGGATGATGATACTCCGCACCCAGGATTTGGCGACTAGGTCCCTTAAACCCTAGTCGACCTTTAAAAAGGTGAGTATATAAGGTATTTGTTCCCCTTTCCTAGCATGCTTTCTTGGTGTAATGGTAGCACGCGGAGCCAGTATTCCAGAGGTCCGTGGTTCGATTCCCGGCGACGGCGGTTGCATATTTTTCATCTTTTCTGTTTCCAATTAACCTAACGTGTCTACAAGTGATGCCCGAACTAAAAGGGTTGTGGATTATGATTCTCCGCACCCATAATTTGGCGACTAGGTCCCCTAAAACTCTAGTCGCCCTTTAAAATGGTGAGTATATAAGGTATTTGTTCCCATTCCATAGCGTGCCTTAGTGGTGTAACTATAGCACGCTGAGCCAGTATTCCGGAGGTCCTTGGTTCGATTCCCGGCGAAGGCGGTAGCATATTTTTCATCTTTTCTGCTTCCAATTAACCTAAGGAACCTACAAGTGGTGCCCGAATTAAAGGGTTGTGGATGATGATTTTGCTCACCCAGGATTTGGCGACTAGGTCCCCTAAAACCCTAGTCGCCCTTTAAAAAGGTGAGTATATAACGTATTTGTCGTACTTCCCTAGCTTCCGTCTTGGTATATTGGTAGCACGCTGAGCCAGTATTCCAGAGGTCCGTGGTTCGATTCCCAGCGAAGGCGGTTGCATATTTTTCATCTTTTCTCCTTCCAATCACCCTAAGGAACCTACAAGTGGTGCCCGAATTAAAGGGTTGTGGATGATGATTTTGCGCACCCAGGATTTGGCGACAAGGTCCCCTAAAACATAGTCGCCCTTTAAAAATGTGAGTATATAAGGTATTTGTCCCACTTTCCTAGCGTGCTTTTTGGTGTAACGGTAGCACTCTGAGCCAGTATTCCAGAGGTAGGTGGTTCAATTCCGGGCAAAGGAGGTTGCATATTTTTCATCTTTTCTGTTTCCAATTAACCTAACGAGTCTACAAGTGGTGAACGAACTAAAAGGGTTGTGGATGATGATTCTCCGCACCCAGGATTTGGCGACTAGGTCCCCTAAATCCCTAGTCGCACTTTAAAACGGTGAGTATATATGGTATTTGTCCCAGTTACCTAGCCTGCCTTCTTGTTATAACGGTAGCACGCTGAGCCAGTATTCCAGAGTTCCGTGGTTCGATTCCGGGCAAAATCGGTTGCATATTTTTCATCTTTTCTGCTTCCAATTAACCTAACGAGTCTACAAGTGGTGCCCGAACTAAAAATGTTGTGGATGATGTTTCTCCTCACCCAGGATTTGGCGACTAGGTCACCTAAAACCCTCGTCGCCCTTTAAAAACGTGAGTATATAAAATATTTGTCCTACTTCCATAGCGTGCTTTCGTGGTGTAACGGTAGCACGCTGAGCCAGTATTCCAGAGGTCCGTGGTTCGATTCCCAGCGAAAGCCGTTGCATATTTTTCATCTTTTCTGCTTCCAATTAACCTAAGGAACCTACAAGTGGTGCCCGAACTAAAAGGGTTGTGGATGATGATTTTGCGCACCCTGGATTTGACGACTAGGTCCCCTAAAACTTAGTCGCCCTTTAAAAAGGTGAGTATATAACGTATTTGTCGCACTTCCCTAGCGTGCCTTCATGGTGTAACGGTAGCACGCTGAGCCAGTATTTCAGAGGTCCGTGGTTCGATTCCGGGCAAAGGCGGTTGCATATTTTAATCTTTTCTGCTTCCAATTAAACTAACGAGTCTACAAGTGGTGCCCGAACTAAAACTGTAGTAAATCTGTTGTGGATGATGTTTCTCCTCACCCAGGATTTGGCGACTAGGTCACCTAAAACGCTAGTCGCCCTTTTAAAAGGTGAGTATATAAGGTATTTGTGCCACATCCCTAGCGTGCCTTCTTGATGTAACGGCAGCACGCTGAGCCTGTATTACAGAGGTCCATGGTTCGATTTCCGGCAAAGGCGTTTCCATTTTTTTTCATCTTTTCTGCTTCCAATTAACCTAACGAGCCTACAGGTAGTGCTCCAACTAAAAAGGTTGTGGATGATGATTTTCCGCACCTAGGATTGGTCGACTAGGTCCGCTAAAACCCTAGTCGCCCTTTAAAAAGGTGAGTATATAAGTTATTTGTCCCACTTCCCTAGCGTGCCTTCTTGATGTAACGGTAGCACGCTGAGAAAGTATTCCAGAGGTCCGTGGTTCGAATCCCGGCGAAGACGGTTGCATATTTTTCATCTTTTCTGCTTCCAATTAACCTAACACGTCTACAAGTGGTGCCCGAACTAAAAGGGTTGTGGATGATGATACTCCGCACCCAGGATTTGGCGACTAGGTCCCTTAAACCCTAGTCGACCTTTTAAAAGGTGAGTATATAAGTTATTTGTCCCACTTCCCTAGCGTGCCTTATGGTGTAACGGTAGCACGCTGACCCAGTATTCCAGAAGTCCGTGGTTCGATTCCCTGTGAAGGAGGTTGCATATTTTTCATCGTTTCTGCTTTCAGTTTACCTAACGAGTCTACAAGTGGTGGCAGAACTAAAAGGGTCGTGGATGATGATTCTCCGCACCCAGGAATTGGCGACTAGTTCCCCTGAAACACTAGTCGCCCTTTAAAAAGGTGAGTATATAAGGTATTTGTCCCACTTCCATAGCGTGCCTTCGTGGTGTAATAGTAGCACGCTGAGCCAGTATTCCAGAGGTCCTTGGTTCGATTTCCGGGGAAGGCGGTTGCATATTTTTCATCTTTTCTGTTTCCAATTAACCTAACGAGTCTACAAGTGGTGCCCGAACTAAAAGGATTGTGGATGATGATACTCCGCACCCAGGATTTGGCGACTAGGTCCCTTAAACCCTAGTCGACCTTTAAAAAGGTGAGTATATAAGGTATTTGTTCCCATTCCATAGCGTGCCTTAGTGGTGTAACTATAGCACGCTGAGCCAGTATTCCGGAGGTCCTTGGTTCGATTCCCGGCGAAGGCGGTAGCATATTTTTCATCTTTTCTGCTTCCAATTAACCTAAGGAACCTACAAGTGGTGCCCGAATTAAAGGGTTGTGGATGATGATTTTGCTCACCCAGGATTTGGCGACTAGGTCCCCTAAAACCCTAGTCGCCCTTTAAAAAGGTGAGTATATAACGTATTTGTCGTACTTCCCTAGCTTCCGTCTTGGTATATTGGTAGCACGCTGAGCCAGTATTCCAGAGGTCCGTGGTTCGATTCCCAGCGAAGGCGGTTGCATATTTTTCATCTTTTCTCCTTCCAATCAACCTAAGGAACCTACAAGTGGTGCCCGAATTAAAGGGTTGTGGATGATGATTTTGCGCACCCAGGATTTGGCGACAAGGTCCCCTAAAACATAGTCGCCCTTTAAAAATGTGAGTATATAAGGTATTTGTCCCACTTTCCTAGCGTGCTTTTTGGTGTAACGGTAGCACTCTGAGCCAGTATTCCAGAGGTAGGTGGTTCAATTCCGGGCAAAAGAGGTTGCATATTTTTCATCTTTTCTGTTTCCAATTAACCTAACGAGTCTACAAGTGGTGAACGAACTAAAAGGGTTGTGGATGATGATTCTCCGCACCCAGGATTTGGCGACTAGGTCCCCTAAATCCCTAGTCGCACTTTAAAACGGTGAGTATATATGGTATTTGTCCCAGTTACCTAGCCTGCCTTCTTGTTATAACGGTAGCACGCTGAGCCAGTATTCCAGAGGTCCTTGGTTCGATTTCCGGGGAAGGCGGTTGCATATTTTTCATCTTTTCTGGTTCCAATTAACCTAACGAGTCTACAAGTGGTGCCCGAACTAAAAGGATTGTGGATGATGATACTCCGCACCCAGGATTTGGCGACTAGGTCCCTTAAACCCTAGTCGACCTTTAAAAAGGTGAGTATATAAGGTATTTGTTCCCCTTTCCTAGCATGCTTTCTTGGTGTAATGGTAGCACGCGGAGCCAGTATTCTAGAGGTCCGTGGTTCGATTCCCGGCGACGGCGGTTGCATATTTTTCATCTTTTCTGTTTCCAATTAACCTAACTAGTCTACAAGTGATGCCCGAACTAAAAGGGTTGTGGATTATGATTCTCCGCACCCATAATTTGGCGACTAGGTCCCCTAAAACTGTAGTCGCCCTTTAAAATGGTGAGTATATAAGGTATTTGTTCCCATTCCACAGCGTGCCTTAGTGGTGTAACTATAGCACGCTGAGCCAGTATTCCGGAGGTCCCTTGTTCGATTCCCGGCGAAGGCGGTAGCATATTTTTCATCTTTTCTGCTTCCAATTAACCTAAGGAACCTACAAGTGGTGCCCGAATTAAAGGGTTGTGGATGATGATTTTGCTCACCCAGGATTTGGCGACTAGGTCCCCTAAAACCCTAGTCGCCCTTTAAAAAGGTGAGTATATAACGTATTTGTCGTACTTCCCTAGCTTCCGTCTTGGTATATTGGGAGCACGCTGAGCCAGTATTCCAGAGGTCCGTGGTTCGATTCCGGGCAAAATCGGTTGCATATTTTTCATCTTTTCTACTTCCAATTAACCTAACGAGTCTACAAGTGGTGCCCGAACTAAAAATGTTGTGGATGATGTTTCTCCTCACTCAGGATTTGGCGACTAGGTCACCTAAAACCCTCGTCGCCCTTTAAAAACGTGAGTATATAAAATATTTGTCCTACTTCCATAGCGTGCTTTCGTGGTGTAACGGTAGCACGCTGAGCCAGTATTCCAGAGGTCCGTGGTTCGATTCCCAGCGAAAGCCGTTGCATATTTTTCATCTTTTCTGCTTCCAATTAACCTAAGGAACCTACAAGTGGTGCCCGAACTAAAAGGGTTGTGGATGACGATTTTGCGCACCCTGGATTTGACGACTAGGTCCCCTAAAACATAGTCGCCCTTTAAAAAGGTGAGTATATAACGTATTTGTCGCACTTCCCTAGCGTGCCTTCATGGTGTAACGGTAGCACGCTGAGCCAGTATTTCAGAGGTCCGTGGTTCGATTCCGGGCAAAGGCGGTTGCATATTTTTCATCTTTTCTGCTTCCAATTAAACTAACACGTCTACAAGTGGTGCCCGAACTAAAAGGGTTGTGGATGATGATACTCCGCACCCAGGATTTGGCGACTAGGTCCCTTAAACCCTAGTCGACCTTTAAAAAGGTGAGTATATAAGTTATTTGTCCCACTTCCCTAGCGTGCCTTATGGTGTAACGGTAGCACGCTGACCCAGTATTCCAGAAGTCCGTGGTTCGATTCCCGGTGAAGGAGGTTGCATATTTTTCATCGTTTCTGCTTCCAGTTTACCTAACGAGTCTACAAGTGGTGGCAGAACTAAAAGGGTCGTGGATGATGATTCTCCGCACCCAGGAATTGGCGACTAGTTCCCCTGAAACACTAGTCGCCCTTTAAAAAGGTGAGTATATAAGGTATTTGTCCCACTTCCATAGCGTGCCTTCGTGGTGTAATAGTAGCACGCTGAGCCAGTATTCCAGAGGTCCTTGGTTCGATTTCCGGGGAAGGCGGTTGCATATTTTTCATCTTTTCTGTTTCCAATTAACCTAACGAGTCTACAAGTGGTGCCCGAACTAAAAGGGTTGTGGATGATGATAATCCGCACCCAGGATTTGGCGACTAGTTCCCTTAAACCCTAGTCGACCTTTAAAAAGGTGAGTATATAAGGTATTTGTTCCCCTTTCCTAGCATGCTTTCCTGGTGTAATGGTAGCACGCGGAGCCAGTATTCCAGAGGTCCGTGGTTCGATTCCCGGCGACGGCGGTTGCATATTTTTCATCTTTTCTGTTTCCAATTAACCTAACGAGTCTACAAGTGATGCCCGAACTAAAAGGGTTGTGGATTATGATTCTCCGCACCCATAATTTGGCGACTAGGTCCCCTAAAACTCTAGTCGCCCTTTAAAATGGTGAGTATATAAGGTATTTGTTCCTATTCCATAGCGTGCCTTAGTGGTGTAACTATAGCACGCTGAGCCAGTATTCCGGAGGTCCTTGGTTCGATTCCCGGCGAAGGCGGTAGCATATTTTTCATCTTTTCTGCTTCCAATTAACCTAAGGAACCTGCAAGTGGTGCCCGAATTAAAGGATTGTGGATGATGATTTTGCTCACCCAGGATTTGGCGACTAGGTCCCCTAAAACCCTAGTCGCCCTTTAAAAAGGTGAGTATATAACGTATTTGTCGTACTTCCCTAGCTTCCGTCTTGGTATATTGGGAGCACGCTGAGCCAGTATTCCAGAGGTCCGTGGTTCGATTCCCAGCGAAGGCGGTTGCATATTTTTCATCTTTTCTCCTTCCAATTAACCTAAGGAACCTACAAGTGGTGCCCGAATTAAAGGGTTGTGGATGATGATTTTGCGCACCCAGGATTTGGCGACAAGGTCCCCTAAAACATAGTCGCCCTTTAAAAATGTGAGTATATAAGGTATTTGTCCCACTTTCCTAGCGTGCTTTTTGGTGTAACGGTACCACTCTGAGCCAGTATTCCAGAGGTAGGTGGTTCAATTCCGGGCAAAGGAGGTTGCATATTTTTCATCTTTTCTGTTTCCAATTAACCTAACGAGTCTACAAGTGGTGAACGAACTAAAAGGGTTGTGGATGATGATTCTCCGCACCCAGGATTTGGCGACTAGGTCCCCTAAATCCCTAGTCGCACTTTAAAACGGTGAGTATATATGGTATTTGTCCCAGTTACCTAGCCTGCCTTCTTGTTATAACGGTAGCACGCTGAGCCAGTATTCCAGAGTTCCGTGGTTCGATTCCGGGCAAAATCGGTTGCATATTTTTCATCTTTTCTACTTCCAATTAACCTAACGAGTCTACAAGTGGTGCCCGAACTAAAAATGTTGTGGATGATGTTTCTCCTCACTCAGGATTTGGCGACTAGGTCACCTAAAACCCTCGTCGCCCTTTAAAAACGTGAGTATATAAAATATTTGTCCTACTTCCATAGCGTGCTTTCGTGGTGTAACGGTAGCACGCTGAGCCAGTATTCCAGAGGTCCGTGGTTCGATTCCCAGCGAAAGCCGTTGCATATTTTTCATCTTTTCTGCTTCCAATTAACCTAAGGAACCTACAAGTGGTGCCCGAACTAAAAGGGTTGTGGATGACGATTTTGCGCACCCTGGATTTGACGACTAGGTCCCCTAAAACATAGTCGCCCTTTAAAAAGGTGAGTATATAACGTATTTGTCGCACTTCCCTAGCGTGCCTTCATGGTGTAACGGTAGCACGCTGAGCCAGTATTTCAGAGGTCCGTGGTTCGATTCCGGGCAAAGGCGGTTGCATATTTTTCATCTTTTCTGCTTCCAATTAAACTAACACGTCTACAAGTGGTGCCCGAACTAAAAGGGTTGTGGATGATGATACTCCGCACCCAGGATTTGGCGACTAGGTCCCTTAAACCCTAGTCGACCTTTAAAAAGGTGAGTATATAAGTTATTTGTCCCACTTCCCTAGCGTGCCTTATGGTGTAACGGTAGCACGCTGACCCAGTATTCCAGAAGTCCGTGGTTCGATTCCCGGTGAAGGAGGTTGCATATTTTTCATCGTTTCTGCTTCCAGTTTACCTAACGAGTCTACAAGTGGTGGCAGAACTAAAAGGGTCGTGGATGATGATTCTCCGCACCCAGGAATTGGCGACTAGTTCCCCTGAAACACTAGTCGCCCTTTAAAAAGGTGAGTATATAAGGTATTTGTCCCACTTCCATAGCGTGCCTTCGTGGTGTAATAGTAGCACGCTGAGCCAGTATTCCAGAGGTCCTTGGTTCGATTTCCGGGGAAGGCGGTTGCATATTTTTCATCTTTTCTGTTTCCAATTAACCTAACGAGTCTACAAGTGGTGCCCGAACTAAAAGGGTTGTGGATGATGATAATCCGCACCCAGGATTTGGCGACTAGTTCCCTTAAACCCTAGTCGACCTTTAAAAAGGTGAGTATATAAGGTATTTGTTCCCCTTTCCTAGCATGCTTTCCTGGTGTAATGGTAGCACGCGGAGCCAGTATTCCAGAGGTCCGTGGTTCGATTCCCGGCGACGGCGGTTGCATATTTTTCATCTTTTCTGTTTCCAATTAACCTAACGAGTCTACAAGTGATGCCCGAACTAAAAGGGTTGTGGATTATGATTCTCCGCACCCATAATTTGGCGACTAGGTCCCCTAAAACTCTAGTCGCCCTTTAAAATGGTGAGTATATAAGGTATTTGTTCCTATTCCATAGCGTGCCTTAGTGGTGTAACTATAGCACGCTGAGCCAGTATTCCGGAGGTCCTTGGTTCGATTCCCGGCGAAGGCGGTAGCATATTTTTCATCTTTTCTGCTTCCAATTAACCTAAGGAACCTGCAAGTGGTGCCCGAATTAAAGGGTTGTGGATGATGATTTTGCTCACCCAGGATTTGGCGACTAGGTCCCCTAAAACCCTAGTCGCCCTTTAAAAAGGTGAGTATATAACGTATTTGTCGTACTTCCCTAGCTTCCGTCTTGGTATATTGGGAGCACGCTGAGCCAGTATTCCAGAGGTCCGTGGTTCGATTCCCAGCGAAGGCGGTAGCATATTTTTCATCTTTTCTCCTTCCAATTAACCTAAGGAACCTACAAGTGGTGCCCGAATTAAAGGGTTGTGGATGATGATTTTGCGCACCCAGGATTTGGCGACAAGGTCCCCTAAAACATAGTCGCCCTTTAAAAATGTGAGTATATAAGGTATTTGTCCCACTTTCCTAGCGTGCTTTTTGGTGTAACGGTACCACTCTGAGCCAGTATTCCAGAGGTAGGTGGTTCAATTCCGGGCAAAGGAGGTTGCATATTTTTCATCTTTTCTGTTTCCAATTAACCTAACGAGTCTACAAGTGGTGAACGAACTAAAAGGGTTGTGGATGATGATTCTCCGCACCCAGGATTTGGCGACTAGGTCCCCTAAATCCCTAGTCGCACTTTAAAACGGTGAGTATATATGGTATTTGTCCCAGTTACCTAGCCTGCCTTCTTGTTATAACGGTAGCACGCTGAGCCAGTATTCCAGGGTTCCGTGGTTCGATTCCGGGCAAAAGCGGTTGCATATTTTTCATCTTTTCTGCTTCCAATTAACCTAACGTGTCTACAAGTGGTGCCCGAACTAAAAATGTTGTGGATGATGTTTCTCCTCACCCAGGATTTGGCGACTAGGTCACCTAAAACCCTCGTCGCCCTTTAAAAACGTGAGTATATAAAATATTTGTCCTACTTCCATAGCGTGCTTTCGTGGTGTAACGGTAGCACGCTGAGCCAGTATTCCAGAGGTCCGTGGTTCGATTCCCAGCGAAAGCCGTTGCATATTTTTCATCTTTTCTGCTTCCAATTAACCTAAGGAACCTACAAGTGGTGCCCGAACTAAAAGGGTTGTGGATGATGATTTTGCGCACCCTGGATTTGACGACTAGGTCCCCTAAAACATAGTCGCCCTTTAAAAAGGTGAGTATATAACGTATTTGTCGCACTTCCCTAGCGTGCCTTCATGGTGTAACGGTAGCACGCTGAGCCAGTATTTCAGAGGTCCGTGGTTCGATTCCGGGCAAAGGCGGTTGCATATTTTTCATCTTTTCTGCTTCCAATTAAACTAACGAGTCTACAAGTCGTGAACGAACTAAAAGGGTTGTGGATGATGATTCTCCGCACCCAGGATTTGGCGACTTGGTCCCCTAAAACCCTTGTCGCCCTTTAAAACGGTGAGTTTATAAGTTATTTGTCCCACTTACCTAGCGTGCCTTCTTTTTGTAACAGTAGCACGCTGAGCCAGTACTCCAGAGGTCCTTGGTTCGATTTCCGGAGAAGGCGGTTGCTTATTTTTCATCTTTTCCGCTTCCAATAAACGTAACGAGTATACAAGTGGTGCCCCAACTAAAAGGGTTGTGGATGATGATTCTCCGCACCCAGGATTTGGCGACTAGGTCCCCTGAAACTCTAGTCGCCCTTTAAAAAGGTGAGTATATAAGGTATTTGTTCCACTTTCCTAGCATGCCTTCTTGGTGTAATGGTAGCACGCGGAGCCAGTATTCCAGAGATCCGTGGTGCGATTCCCGGCGACGGCGGTTGCATATTTTTCATCTTTTCTGTTTCCAATTAACCTAACGAGTCTACAAGTGATGCCCGAACTAAAAGGGTTGTGGATTATGATTCTCCGCACCTATAATTTGGCGACTAGGTCCCCTAAAACTCTAATCGCCCTTTAAAATGGTGAGTATATAAGGTATTTGTTCCCATTCCATAGCGTGCCTTAGTGGTGTAACTATAGCACGCTGAGCCAGTATTCCGGAGGTCCTTGGTTCGATTCCCGGCGAAGGCGGTAGCATATTTTTCATCTTTTTTGTTTCCAATTAACCTAACGGATCTACAAGTGGTAAAGACACTTGTGGTATTACAAGTACACTACAAGTGGTAAAGACACACCCACATAAAGAGATCTACCTTAAATGGATTAAGGCTCACGTTGGCCACACAGGGAATGAAATAGCAGACCAACAGGCCAAATAGGCTGCCACCAACTGCAAAGGCCAGTTTATCCACCTTCCATGGACACTCTCACATCTCCAAAAGATCTATCAGGTTGCAAGTTCTCTCTAAATGGCAACAGAAGTGGGACTCAAGCACCACCGGGCGACGTACCGCATACCACATTGCATATGTCGACTCGGAAAGGAACATCGGGAACCCACAACTAATCCGGTATATCAGCTGCCATGGTCCATTCCCAGTTTACTTCGAACGCTTTGGAATCAGTAACACTGATTATGCGTTTGCGTCTCACAAGGAACGCTGGAACATTATGTGACTACTTGCCAACTTACTGCTGGGCAACACCTGACTATTCCCTCGACAAACACTCAGGCATATTGCAAGTACCTAATAAAACAAAAACATTTGGTACGAAAAGTCTGCAACATAATGTCAAAACTCTCGGCATTAGGTGTTGATTTATGTCAAAGTGCCTAGTGATAGTAGCGTAGAGCAGCCTGAAGAGACACACGCTTTGGCACGATTAAAACTAGTCAAGTTACAATATATATAAATTATGTAATGATAATTATGCAAAGATATAAGTACCAATAAGTAAAAATGCGTAAAGTAAATATTGGCAACATGCTGATATATATACAACAGGGGTATGCATAATATGTAAAGTTACTAGATTGCTATTAATTATGTGTTCAGATTCAAGGTAACATCGCATTTAGTACGCATGTGCGCACGTAATTGGTCTCAGCCATATAGGTGTTTATTTATTATGTATTTAACCGGCATTTGTGAATTTATGTATATATGTATATATGAATTTATGTATATATGTGTTTTAATTAGGTCGATTTGTACGAAAGAACATGTCGCAAATGTATGCAAATATTTATGCATTCAGTCTCCAGGTTACGTTGTTGTTACGTCACTCATGTGCACACGTTGTCCTCAGTACTCAAATGCACACGCAATAAGTTCTCAGGTATTCATGCATTTAGGTTTTTTTTAAATATATGTTAATTTTTTAATTTTTTTATTATATATATATATATATATATATATATTTAATTATTATTATTATTATTATTATGCATTTTTTAGTGGCACTTATGCATAATGATATCAAACGAATGTATTACTGCCTCTGTTCGGCCACGTAAACTTTTCTTGGAGATCAATATACGCTGGGCCCGAACACTTTGGACGGGAGTCCACCCCGTTGGCATTTGGTCGGCATGACCGCTGATGGTACGGTCCGGGCGTTGGGACAGAGCGTCCTGTGGGAGGCTCGCGCGTGGCCCCTCAACCCGGACATAGATAAGGGAGGACGTGGCGCTATACCAATTGGCCATCATGGTAGAGGGATGGTGCCCAGGCCCTCCGTCACTTATCACTTATCTACAAGTGGTGCTCGAACTAAAAGGGTTGTGGATGATGATTTTCCGCATCCAGGATTTGGCGACTAGGTCCCCTAAAACCCTAGTCGCCCTTTAAACAGGTGAGTATATAAGGTATTTGTCCCACTTCCACAGCGTGCCTTCGTGGTGTAATAGTAGCACGCTGAGCCAGTATTTCAGAGGTCCTTGGTTCGATTCCCGGCGAAGGCGGTAGCATATTTTTCATCTTTTCTGCTTCCAATTAACCTAAGGAACCTACAAGTGGTGCCCGAATTAAAGGGTTGTGGATGATGATTTTGCTCACCCAGGATTTGGCGACTAGGTCCCCTAAAACCCTAGTCGCCCTTTAAAAAGGTGAGTATGTAACGTATTTGTCGTACTTCCCTAGCTTCCGTCTTGGTATATTGGTAGCACGCTGAGCCAGTATTCCAGAGGTCCGTGGTTCGATTCTCAGCGAAGGCGGTTGCATATTTTTCATCTTTTCTCCTTCCAATTAACCTAAGGAACCTACAAGTGGTGCCCGAATTAAAGGGTTGTGGATGATGATTTTGCGCACCCAGGATTTGGCGACAAGGTCCCCTAAAACATAGTCGCCCTTTAAAAATGTGAGTATATAAGGTATTTGTCCCACTTTCCTAGCGTGCTTTTTGGTGTAACGGTAGCACTCTGAGCCAGTATTCCAGAGGTAGGTGGTTCAATTCCGGGCAAAGGAGGTTGCATATTTTTCATCTTTTCTGTTTCCAATTAACCTAACGAGTCTACAAGTGGTGAACGAACTAAAAGGGTTGTGGATGATGATTCTCCGCACCCAGGATTTGGCGACTAGGTCCCCTAAATCCCTAGTCGCACTTTAAAACGGTGAGTATATATGGTATTTGTCCCAGTTACCTAGCCTGCCTTCTTGTTATAACGGTAGCACGCTGAGCCAGTATTCCAGAGTTCCGTGGTTCGATTCCGGGCAAAATCGGTTGCATATTTTTCATCTTTTCTGCTTCCAATTAACCTAACGAGTCTACAAGTGGTGCCCGAACTAAAAATGTTGTGGATGATGTTTCTCCTCACCCAGGATTTGGCGACTAGGTCACCTAAAACCCTCGTCGCCCTTTAAAAACGTGAGTATATAAAATATTTGTCCTACTTCCATAGCCTGCTTTCGTGGTGTAACGGTAGCACGCTGAGCCAGTATTCCAGAGGTCCGTGGTTCGATTCCCAGCGAAAGCCGTTGCATATTTTTCATCTTTTCTGCTTCCAATTAACCTAAGGAACCTACAAGTGGTGCCCGAACTAAAAGGGTTGTGGATGATGATTTTGCGCACCCTGGATTTGACGACTAGGTCCCCTAAAACTTAGTCGCCCTTTAAAAAGGTGAGTATATAACGTATTTGTCGCACTTCCCTAGCGTGCCTTCATGGTGTAACGGTAGCACGCTGAGCCAGTATTTCAGAGGTCCGTGGTTCGATTCCGGGCAAAGGCGGTTGCATATTTTAAACTTTTCTGCTTCCAATTAAACTAACGAGTCTACAAGTGGTGCCCGAACTAAAACTGTAGTAAATCTGTTGTGGATGATGTTTCTCCTCACCCAGGATTCGGCGACTAGGTCCCCTAAAACATAGTCGCCCTTTAAAAAGGTGAGTATATAAGTTATTTGTCCCACTTCCCTAGCGTGCCTTCTTGATGTAACGGTAGCACGCTGAGAAAGTATTCCAGAGGTCCGTGGTTCGAATCCCGGCGAAGACGGTTGCATATTTTTCATCTTTTCTGCTTTCAATTAACCTAACACGTCTACAAGTGGTGCCCGAACTAAAAGGGTTGTGGATGATGATACTCCGCACCCAGGATTTGGCGACTAGGTCCCTTAAACCCTAGTCGACCATTAAAAAGGTTAGTATATAATTTATTTGTCCCACTTCCCTAGCGTGCCTTATGGTGTAACGGTAGCACGCTGACCCAGTATTCCAGAAGTCCGTGGTTCGATTCCCGGTGAAGGAGGTTGCATATTTTTCATCGTTTCTGCTTCCAGTTTACCTAACGAGTCTACAAGTGGTGGCAGAACTAAAAGGGTCGTTGATGATGATTCTCCGCACCCAGGAATTGGCGACTAGTTCCCCTGAAACACTAGTCGCCCTTTAAAAAGGTGAGTATATAAGGTATTTGTCCCACTTCCATAGCGTGCCTTCGTGGTGTAATAGTAGCACGCTGAGGCAGTATTCCGGAGGTCCTTGGTTCGATTCCCGGCGAAGGCGGTTGCATATTTTTCATCTTCTCTGTTTCCAATTAACCTAACGAGTCTACAAGTGGTGCCCGAACTAAAAGGGTTGTGGATGATGATACTCCGCACCCAGGATTTGGCGACTAGGTCCCTTAAACCCTAGTCGACCTTTAAAAAGGTGAGTATATAAGGTATTTGTTCCCCTTTCCTAGCATGCTTTCTTGGTGTAATGGTAGCACGCGGAGCCAGTATTCCAGATGTCCGTGGTTCGATTCCCGGCGACGGCGGTTGCATATTTTTCATCTTTTCTGTTTCCAATTAACCTAACGAGTCTACAAGCGATGCCCGAACTAAAAGGGTTGTGGATTATGATTCTTCGCACCCATAATTTGGCGACTAGGTCCCCTAAAACTCTAGTCGCCCTTTAAAATGGTGAGTATATAAGGTATTTGTTCCCATTCCATAGCGTGCCTTAGTGGTGTAACTATAGCACGCTGAGCCAGTATTCCGGAGGTCCTTGGTTCGATTCCCGGCGAAGGCGGTAGCATATTTTTCATCTTTTCTGCTTCCAATTAACCTAAGGAACCTACAAGTGGTGCCCGAATTAAAGGGTTGTGGATGATGATTTCGCTCAACCAGGATTTGGCGACTAGGTCCCCTAAAACCCTAGTCGCCCTTTAAAAAGGTGAGTATATAACGTATTTGTCGTACTTCCCTAGCTTCCGTCTTGGTATATTGGTAGTACGCTGAGCCAGTATTCCAGAGGTCCGTGGTTCGATTCCCAGCGAAGGCGGTTGCATATTTTTCATCTTTTCTCCTTCCAATTAACCTAAGGAACCTACAAGTGGTGCCCGAGTTAAAGGGTTGTGGATGATGATTTTGCGCACCCAGGATTTGGCGACAAGGTCCCCTAAAACATAGTCGCCCTTTAAAACGGTGAGTATATATGGTATTTGTCCCAGTTACCTAGCCTGCCTTCTTGTTATAACGGTAGCACGCTGAGCCAGTATTCCAGAGTTCCGTGGTTCGATTCCGGGCAAAAGCGGTTGCATATTTTTCATCTTTTCTGCTTCCAATTAACGTAACGAGTCTACAAGTGGTGCCCGAACTAAAAATGTTGTGGATGATGTTTCTCCTCACCCAGGATTTGGCGACTAGGTCACCTAAAACCCTCGTCGCCCTTTAAAAACGTGAGTATATAAAATATTTGTCCTACTTCCATAGCGTGCTTTCGTGGTGAAACGGTAGCACGCTGAGCCAGTATTCCAGAGGTCCGTGGTTCGATTCCCAGCGAAAACCGTTGCATATTTTTCATCTTTTCTGCTTCCAATTAACCTAAGGAACCTACAAGTCGTGCCCGAACTAAAAGGATTGTGGATGATGATTTTGCGCACCCTGGATTTGACGACTAGGTCCCCTAAAACATAGTCGCCCTTTAAAAAGGTGAGTATATAACGTATTTGTCGCACTTCCCTAGCGTACCTTCATGGTGTAACGGTAGCACGCTGAGCCAGTATTTCAGATGTCCGTGGTTCGATTCCGGGCAAAGGCAGTTGCATATTTTTCATCTTTTCTGCTTCCAATTAAACTAACGAGTCTACAAGTGGTGCCCGAACTAAAACTGTAGTAAATCTGTTGTGGATGATGTTTCTCCTCACCCAGGATTTGGCGACTAGGTCACCTAAAACGCTAGTCGCCCTTTTAAAAGGTGAGTATATAAGGTATTTGTCCCACTTCCATAGCGTGCCTTCGTGGTGTAATAGTAGCACGCTGAGCCAGTAATCCAGAGGTCCTTGGTTCGATTTCCGGGGAAGGCGGTTGCATATTTTTCATCTTTTCTGTTTCCAATTAACCTAACGAGTCTACAAGTGGTGCGCGAACTAAAAGGGTTGTGGATGATGTTACTCCGCACCCAGGATTTGGCGACTAGGTCCCTTAAACCCTAGTCGACCTTTAAAAAGGTGAGTATATAAGGTATTTGTTCCCCTTTCCTAGCATGCTTTCTTGGTGTAATGGTAGCACGCGGAGCCAGTATTCCAGAGGTAGGTGGTTCAATTCCGGGCAAAGGCGGTTGCATATTTTTCATCTTTTCTGTTTCCAATTAACCTAACGAGTCTACAAGTGGTGAACGAACTAAAAGTGTTGTGTATGATGTTTCTCCTCACCCAGGATTTGGCGACTAGGTCACCTAAAACCCTCGTCGCCCTTTAAAAACGTGAGTATATAAAATATTTGTCCTACTTCCATAGCGTGCTTTCGTGGTGAAACGGTAGCACGCTGAGCCAGTATTCCAGAGGTCCGTGGTTCGATTCCCAGCGAAAACCGTTGCATATTTTTCATCTTTTCTGCTTCCAATTAACCTAAGGAACCTACAAGTCGTGCCCGAACTAAAAGGATTGTGGATGATGATTTTGCGCACCCTGGATTTGACGACTAGGTCCCCTAAAACATAGTCGCCCTTTAAAAAGGTGAGTATATAACGTATTTGTCGCACTTCCCTAGCGTACCTTCATGGTGTAACGGTAGCACGCTGAGCCAGTATTTCAGATGTCCGTGGTTCGATTCCGGGCAAAGGCAGTTGCATATTTTTCATCTTTTCTGCTTCCAATTAAACTAACGAGTCTACAAGTGGTGCCCGAACTAAAACTGTAGTAAATCTGTTGTGGATGATGTTTCTCCTCACCCAGGATTTGGCGACTAGGTCACCTAAAACGCTAGTCGCCCTTTTAAAAGGTGAGTATATAAGGTATTTGTCCCACTTCCATAGCGTGCCTTCGTGGTGTAATAGTAGCACGCTGAGCCAGTAATCCAGAGGTCCTTGGTTCGATTTCCGGGGAAGGCGGTTGCATATTTTTCATCTTTTCTGTTTCCAATTAACCTAACGAGTCTACAAGTGGTGCGCGAACTAAAAGGGTTGTGGATGATGTTACTCCGCACCCAGGATTTGGCGACTAGGTCCCTTAAACCCTAGTCGACCTTTAAAAAGGTGAGTATATAAGGTATTTGTTCCCCTTTCCTAGCATGCTTTCTTGGTGTAATGGTAGCACGCGGAGCCAGTATTCCAGAGGTCCGTGGTTCGATTCCCGGCGACGGCGGTTGCATATTTTTCATCTTTTCTGTTTCCAATTAACCTAACGAGTCTACAAGTGATGCCCGAACTAAAAGGGTTGTGGATTATGATTCTCCGCACCCATAATTTGGCGACTAGGTCCCCTAAAACTCTACTCGCCCTATAAAATGGTGAGTATATAAGGTATTTTTTCCCATTCCATAGCGTGCCTTAGTGGTGTAACTATAGCACGCTGAGCCAGTATTCCGGAGGTCCTTGGTTCGATTCCCGGCGAAGGCGGTAGCATATTTTTCATCTTTTCTGCTTCCAATTAACCTAAGGAACCTACAAGTGGTGCCCGAATTAAAGGGTTGTGGATGATGATTTTGCTCACCCAGGATTTGGCGACTAGGTCCCCTAAAACCCTAGTCGCCCTTTAAAAAGGTGAGTATATAACGTATTTGTCGTACTTCCCTAGCTTCCGTCTTGGTATATTGGTAGTACGCTGAGCCAGTATTCCAGAGGTCCGTGGTTCGATTCCCAGCGAAGGCGGTTGCATATTTTTCATCTTTTCTCCTTCCAATTAACCTAAGGAACCTACAAGTGGTGCCCGAGTTAAAGGGTTGTGGATGATGATTTTGCGCACCCAGGATTTGGCGACAAGGTCCCCTAAAACATAGTCGCCCTTTAAAACGGTGAGTATATATGGTATTTGTCCCAGTTACCTAGCCTGCCTTCTTGTTATAACGGTAGCACGCTGAGCCAGTATTCCAGAGTTCCGTGGTTCGATTCCGGGCAAAAGCGGTTGCATATTTTTCATCTTTTCTGCTTCCAATTAACGTAACGAGTCTACAAGTGGTGCCCGAACTAAAAATGTTGTGGATGATGTTTCTCCTCACCCAGGATTTGGCGACTAGGTCACCTAAATCCCTCGTCGCCCTTTAAAAACGTGAGTATATAAAATATTTGTCCTACTTCCATAGCGTGCTTTCGTGGTGTAACGGTAGCACGCCTGAGCCAGTATTCCAGAGGTCCGTGGTTCGATTCCCAGCGAAGGCGGTTGCATATTTTTCATCTTTTCTGCTTCCAATTAACCTAAGGAACCTACAAGTGGTGCCCGAACTAAAAGGGTTGTGGATGATGATTTTGCGCACCCAGGATTTGACGACTAGGTCCCCTAAAACATAGTCGCCCTTTAAAAAGGTGAGTATATAACGTATTTGTCGCACTTCCCTAGCGTGCCTTCATGGTGTAACGGTAGCACGCTGAGCCAGTATTTCAGAGGTCCGTGGTTCGATTCCGGGCAAAGGCTGTTGCATATTTTTCATCTTTTCTGCTTCCAATTAAACTAACGAGTCTACAAGTGGTGCGCGAACTAAAAGGGTTGTGGATGATGTTACTCCGCACCCAGGATTTGGTGACTAGGTCCCTTAAACCCTAGTCGACCTTAAAAAGGTGAGTATATAAGGTATTTGTTCCCCTTTCCTAGCATGCTTTCTTGGTGTAATGGTAGCACGCGGAGCCAGTATTCCAGAGGTCCGTGGTTCGATTCCCGGCGACGGCGGTTGCATATTTTTCATCTTTTCTGTTTCCAATTAACCTAACGAGTCTACAAGTGATGCCCGAACTAAAAGGGTTGTGGATTATGATTCTCCGCACCCATAATTTGGAGACTAGGTCCCGTAAAACTCTAGTCGCGCTTTAAAATGGTGAGTATATAAGGTATTTGTTCCCATTCCATAGCGTGCCTTAGTGGTGTAACTATAGCACGCTGAGCCAGTATTCCGGAGGTCCTTGGTTCGATTCCCGGCGAAGGCGGTAGCATATTTTTCATCTTTTCTGCTTCCAATTAACCTAAGGAACCTACAAGTGGTGCCCGAATTAAAGGGTTGTGGATGATGATTTTGCTCACCCAGGATTTGGCGACTAGGTCCCCTAAAACCCTAGTCGCCCTTTAAAAAGGTGAGTATATAACGTATTTGTCGTACTTCCCTAGCTTCCGTCTTGGTATATTGGTAGCACGCTGAGCCAGTATTCCAGAGGTCCGTGGTTCGATTCCCAGCGAAGGCGGTTGCATATTTTTCATCTTTTCTCCTTCCAATTAACCCAAGGAACCTACAAGTGGTGCCCGAGTTAAAGGGTTGTGGATGATGATTTTGCGCACCCAGGATTTGGCGACAAGGTCCCCTAAAACATAGTCGCCCTTTAAAAAGGTGAGTATATAAGGTATTTGTCCCACTTTCCTAGCGTGCTTTTTGGTGTAACGGTAGCACGCTGAGCCAGTATTCCAGAGGTAGGTGGTTCAATTCCGGGCAAAGGCGGTTGCATATTTTTCTTTTTTTCTGTTTCCAGTTAACCTAACGAGTCTACAAGTGGTGAACGAACTAAAAGGGTTGTGGATGATGATTTTGCGCACCCAGGATTTGACGACTAGGTCCCCTAAAACATAGTCGCCCTTTAAAAAGGTGAGTATATAACGTATTTGTCGCACTTCCCTAGCGTGCCTTCATGATGTAACGGTAGCACGCTGAGCCAGTATTTCAGAGGTCCGTGGTTCGATTCCGGGCAAAGGCTGTTGCATATTTTTCATGTTTTCTGCTTCAATTAAACTAACGAGTCTACAAGTGGTGCCCGAACTAAAACTGTACTAAATCTGTTGTGGATGATGTTTCTCCTCACCCAGGATTTGGCGACTAGGTCACCTAAAACGCTAGTCGCCCTTTTAAAAGGTGAGTATATAAGTTATTTGTCCCACATCCCTAGCGTGCCTTCTTGATGTAACGGCAGCACGCTGAGCCTGTATTACAGAGGTCCATGGTTCGATTTCCGGCAAAGGCGTTTGCATGTTTTTCATCTTTTCTGCTTCCAATTAACCTAACGAGTCTACAGGTAGTGCCCCAACTAAAAAGGTTGTGGATGATGATTTTGCGCACCTAGGATTGGTCGACTAGTTCCGTTAAAACCCTAGTCGCCCTTTAAAAAGGTGAGTATATAAGTTATTTGTCCCACTTCCCTAGCGTGCCTTCTTGATGTAACGGTAGCACGCTGAGAAAGTATTCCAGAGGTCCGTGGTTCGAATCCCGGCGAAGACGGTTTCATATTTTTCATCTTTTCTGCTTCCAATTAACCTAACACGTCTACAAGTGGTGCCCGAACTAAAAGGGTTGTGGATGATGATACTCCGCACCCAGGGTTTGGCGACTAGGTCCCTTAAACCCTAGTCGACCTTTAAAAAGGTGAGAATATAATTTATTTGTCCCACTTCCCTAGCGTGCCTTATGGTGTAACGGTAGCACGCTGACCCAGTATTCCAGAAGTCCGTGGTTCGATTCCCGGTGGAGGAGGTTGCATATTTTTCATCGTTTCTCCTTCCAGTTTACCTAACGAGTCTACAAGTGGTGGCAGAACTAAAAGGGTCGTGGATGATGATTCTCCGCACCCAGGAATTGGCGACTAGTTCCCCTAAAACACTAGTCGCCCTTTTAAAAGGTGAGTATATAAGGTATTTGTCCCACTTCCATAGCGTGCCTTCGTGGTGTAATAGTAGCACGCTGAGCCAGTATTCCAGAGGTCCTTGGTTCGATTTCCGGGGAAGGCGGTTGCATATTTTTCATCTTTTCTGTTTCCAATTAACCTAACGAGTCTACAAGTGGTGGCAGAACTAAAAGGGTCGTGGATGATGATTCTCCGCACCCAGGAATTGGCGACTAGTTCCCCTGAAACACTAGTCGCCCTTTAAAAAGGTGAGTATATAAGGTATTTGTCCCACTTCCATAGCGTGCCTTCGTGGTGTAATAGTAGCACGCTGAGCCAGTATTCCAGAGGTCCTTGGTTCGATTTCCGGGGAAGGCGGTTGCATATTTTTCATCTTTTCTGTTTCCAATTAACCTAACGAGTCTACAAGTGGTGCCCGGACTAAAAGGTTTGTGGATGATGATACTCCGCACCCAGGATTTGGCGACTAGGTCCCTTAAACCCTAGTCGACCTTTAAAAAGGTGAGTATATAAGGTATTTGTTCCCCTTTCCTAGCATGCTTTCTTGGTGTAAAGGTAGCACGCGGAGCCAGTATTCCAGATGTCCGTGGTTCGATTCCCGGCGACGGCGGTTGCATATTTTTCATCTTTTCTGTTTCCAATTAACCTAACGAGTCTACAAGCGATGCCCGAACTAAAAGGGTTGTGGATTATGATTCTCCGCACCCATAATTTGGGGACTAGGTCCCCTAAAACTCTAGTCGCCCTTTAAAATGGTGAGTATATAAGGTATTTCTTCCCATTCCATAGCGTGCCTTAGTGGTGTAACTATAGCACGCTGAGCCAGTATTCCGGAGGTCCTTGGTTCGATTCCCGGCGAAGGCGGTAGCATATTTTTCATCTTTTCTGCTTCCAATTAACCTAAGGAACCTACAAGTGGTGCCCGAATTAAAGGGTTGTGGATGATGATTTCGCTCACCCAGGATTTGGCGACTAGGTCACCTAAAACCCTAGTCGCCCTTTAAAAAGGTGAGTATATAACGTATTTGTCGTACTTCCCTAGCTTCCGTCTTGGTATATTGGTAGCACGCTGAGCCAGTATTCCAGAGGTCCGTGGTTCGATTCCCAGCGAAGGCGGTTGCATATTTTTCATCTTTTCTCCTTCCATTTAACCTAAGGAACCTACAAGTGGTGCCCGAATTAAAGGGTTGTGGATGATGATTTTGCGCACCCAGGATTTGGCGACAAGGTCCCCTAAAACATAGTCGCCCTTTAAAAAGGTGAGTATATAAGGTATTTGTCCCACTTTCCTAGCGTGCTTTTTGGTGTAACGGTAGCACGCTGAGCCAGTATTCCAGAGGTAGGTGGTTCAATTCCGGGCAAAGGCGGTTGCATATTTTTCTTTTTTTCTGTTTCCAATTAACCTAACGAGTCTACAAGTGGTGAACGAACTAAAAGGGTTGTGGATGATGATTCTCCGCACCCAGGATTTGGCGACTAGGTCACCTAAAACCCTAGTCGCCCTTTAAAAAGGTGAGTATATAACGTATTTGTCGTACTTCCCTAGCTTCCGTCTTGGTATATTGGTAGCACGCTGAGCCAGTATTCCAGAGGTCCGTGGTTCGATTCCCAGCGAAGGCGGTTGCATATTTTTCATCTTTTCTCCTTCCATTTAACCTAAGGAACCTACAAGTGGTGCCCGAATTAAAGGGTTGTGGATGATGATTTTGCGCACCCAGGATTTGGCGACAAGGTCCCCTAAAACATAGTCGCCCTTTAAAAAGGTGAGTATATAAGGTATTTGTCCCACTTTCCTAGCGTGCTTTTTGGTGTAACGGTAGCACGCTGAGCCAGTATTCCAGAGGTAGGTGGTTCAATTCCGGGCAAAGGCGGTTGCATATTTTTCTTTTTTTCTGTTTCCAATTAACCTAACGAGTCTACAAGTGGTGAACGAACTAAAAGGGTTGTGGATGATGATTCTCCGCACCCAGGATTTGGCGACTAGGTCCCTTAAACACTAGTCGACCTTTAAAAAGGTGAGAATATAAGTTATTTGTCCCACTTCCCTAGCGTGCCTTATGGTGTAACGGTAGCACGCTGACCCAGTATTCCAGAAGTCCGTGGTTCGATTCCCGGTGGAGGAGGTTGCATATTTTTCATCGTTTCTCCTTCCAGTTTACCTAACGAGTCTACAAGTGGTGGCAGAACTAAAAGGGTCGTGGATGATGATTCTCCGCACCCAGGAATTGGCGACTAGTTCCCCTAAAACACTAGTCGCCCTTTAAAAAGGTGAGTATATAAGGTATTTGTCCCACTTCCATAGCGTGCCTTCGTGGTGTAATGGTAGCACGCTGAGCCAGTATTCCAGAGGTCCTTGGTTCGATTTCCGGGGAAGGCGGTTGCATATTTTTCATCTTCTCTGTTTCCAATTAACCTAACGAGTCTACAAGTGGTGCCCGAACTAAAAGCGTTGTGGATGATGATACTCCGCACCCAGGATTTGGCGACTAGGTCCCTTAAACCCTAGTCGACCTTTAAAAAGGTGCGTATATAAGGTATTTGTCCACTTCCATAGCGTGCCTTCGTGGTGTAATAGTAGCACGCTGAGCCAGTATTCCAGAGGTCCTTGGTTCGATTTCCGGGGAAGGCGGTTGCATATTTTTCATCTTTTCTGTTTCCAATTAACCTAACGAGTCTACAAGTGATGCCCGAACAAAAAGGGTTGTGGATGATGATACTCTGCACCCAGGATTTGGCGACTAGGTCCTTAAACTCTAGTCGACCTTTAAAAAGGTGAGTATATAAGGTATTTGTTCCCCTTTCCTAGCATGCTTTCTTGGTGTAATGGGAGCACGCGGAGCCTGTATTCCAGAGGTCCGTAGTTCGATTCCCGGCGACGGCGGTTGCATATTTTTCATCTTGTCTGTTTCCAATTAACCTAACGAGTCTACAAGTGGTGCCCGAACTAAAAGGGTTGTGGATGATGATACTCCGCACCCAGGATTTGGCGACTAGGTCCCTTAAACCCTAGTCGAACTTTAAAAAGGTGAGTATATAAGGTATTTGTCCCACTTTCCTAGCGTGCTTTTTGGTGTAACGGTAGCAAGCTGAGCCAGTATTCCAGATGTAGGTGGTTCAATTCCGGGCAAAGGCGGTTGCATATTTTTCATCTTTTCTGTTTCCAATTAACCTAACGAGTCTACAAGTTCTGAACGAACTAAAAGTGTTGTGGATGATGATTCTCCGCACACAGGATTTGGCGACTAGGTCCCCTAAATCCCTAGTCTCACTTTAAAACGGTGAGTATATATGGTATTTGTCCCAGTTACCTAGCCTGCCTTCTTGTTATAACGGTAGCACGCTGAGCCAGTATTCCAGAGTTCCGTGGTTCGATTCCGGGCAAAAGCGGTTGCATATTTTTCATCTTTTCTGCTTCCAATTAACCTAACGAGTCTACAAGTGGTGCCCGAACTAAAAATGTTGTGGATGATGTTTCTCCTCACCCAGGATTTGGCGACTAGGTCACCTAAAACCCTCGTCGCCCTTTAAAAACGTGAGTATATAAAATATTTGTCCCACATCCATAGCGTGCTTTCGTGGTGTAACGGTAGCACGCTGAGCCAGTATTCCAGAGGTCCGTGGTTCGATTCCCAGCGAAGGCGGTTGCATATTTTTCATCTTTTCTGCTTCCAATTAACCTAAGGAACCTACAAGTGGTGCCCGAACTAAAAGGGTTGTGGATGATGATTTTGCGCACCCAGGATTTGACGACTAGGTCCCCTAAAACATAGTCGCCCTTTAAAAAGGTGAGTATATAAGGTATTTGTCCCACATCCCTAGCGTGCCTTCTTGATGTAACGGCAGCACGCTGAGCCTGTATTACAGAGGTCCATGGTTCGATTTCCGGCAAAGGCGTTTGCATGTTTTTCATCTTTTCTGCTTCCAATTAACCTAACGAGTCTACAGGTAGTGCCCCAACTAAAAAGGTTGTGGATGATGATTTTCCGCACCTAGGATTGGTCGACTAGTTCCGTTAAAACCCTAGTCGCCCTTTAAAAAGGTGAGTATATAAGTTATTTGTCCCACTTCCCTAGCGTGCCTTCTTGATGTAACGGTAGCACGCTGAGAAAGTATTCCAGAGGTCCGTGGTTCGAATCCCGGCGAAGACGGTTGCATATTTTTCATCTTTTCTGCTTCCAATTAACCTAACACGTCTACAAGTGGTGCCCGAACTAAAAGGGTTGTGGATGATGATACTCCGCACCCAGGATTTGGCGACTAGGTCCCTTAAACCCTAGTCGACCTTTAAAAAGGTGAGAATATAAGTTATTTGTCCCACTTCCCTAGCGTGCCTTATGGTGTAACGGTAGCACGCTGACCCAGTATTCCAGAAGTCCGTGGTTCGATTCCCGGTGAAGGAGGTTGCATATTTTTCATCGTTTCTGCTTCCAGTTTACCTAACGAGTCTACAAGTGGTGGCAGAACTAAAAGGGTCGTGGATGATGATTCTCCGCACCCAGGAATAGGCGACTAGTTCCCCTAAAACACTAGTCGCCCTTTAAAAAGGTGAGTATATAAGGTATTTGTCCCACTTCCATAGCGTGCCTTCGTGGTGTAATGGTAGCACGCTGAGCCAGTATTCCAGAGGTCCTTGGTTCGATTTCCGGGGAAGGCGGTTGCATATTTTTCATCTTTTCTGTTTCCAATTAACCTAACGAGTCTACAAGTGGGGCCCGAACTAAAAGGATTGTGGATGATGATTCTCCGCACCCAGGATTTGGCGACTAGGTCCCCTAAAACCCTAGTCGCCCTTTAAAACGGTGAGTTTATAAGTTATTTGTCCCACTTACCTAGCGTGCCTTCTTTTTGTAACAGTAGCACGCTGAGCCAGTACTCCAGAGGTCCTTGGTTCGATTCCCAGCGAAGGCGGTTGCTTATTTTTCATCTTTTCCGCTTCCAATAAACGTAACGAGTATACAAGTGGTGCCCCAACTAAAAGGGTTGTGGATGATGATTCTCCGCACCCAGGATTTGGCGACTAGGTCCCCTGAAACTCTAGTCGCCCTTTAAAAAGGTGAGTATATAAGGTATTTGTTCCACTTTCCTAGCATGCCTTCTTGGTGTAATGGTAGCACGCGGAGCCTGTATTCCAGAGGTCCGTGGTTCGATTCCCGGCGACGGCGGTTGCATATTTTTCATCTTTTCTGTTTCCAATTAACCTAACGTGTCTACAAGTGATGCCCGAACTAAAAGGGTTGTGGATTATGATTCTCCGCACCCATGATTTGGCGACAAGGTCCCCTAAAACTCTAGTCGCCCTTTAAAATGGTGAGTATATAAGGTATTTGTTCCCATTCCATAGCGTGCCTTAGTGGTGTAACTATAGCACGCTGAGCCAGTATTCCGGAGGTCCTTGGTTCGATTCCCGGCGAAGGCGGTAGCATATTTTTCATCTTTTCTGCTTCCAATTAACCTAAGGAACCTACAAATGGTGCCCGAATTAAAGGGTTGTGGATGATGATTTTGCTCACCCAGGATTTGGCGACTAGGTCCCCTAAAACCCTAGTCGCCCTTTAAAAAGGTGAGTATATAACGTATTTGTCGTACTTCCCTAGCTTCCGTCTTGGTATATTGGTAGCACGCTGAGCCAGTATTCCAGAGGTCCGTGGTTCGATTCCCAGCGAAGGCGGTTGCATATTTTTCATCTTTTCTCCTTCCAATTAACCTAAGGAACCTACAAGTGGTGCCCGAATTAAAGGGTTGTGGATGATGATTTTGCGCACCCAGGATTTGGCGACAAGGTCCCCTAAAACATAGTCGCCCTTTAAAAAGGTGAGTATATAAGGTATTTGTCCCACTTTCCCAGCGTGCTTTTTGGTGTAACGGTAGCACGCTGAGCCAGTATTCCAGAGGTAGGTGGTTCAATTCCGGGCAAAGGCGGTTGCATATTTTTCATCTTTTCTGTTTCCAATTAACCTAACGAGTCTACAAGTGGTGAACGAACTAAAAGGGTTGTGGATGATGATTCTCCGCACCCAGGATTTGGCGACTAGGTCCCCTAAATCCCTAGTCGCACTTTAAAACGGTGAGTATATATGGTATTTGTCCCAGTTACCTAGCCTGCCTTCTTGTTATAACGGTAGCACGCTGAGCCAGTATTCCAGAGTTCCGTGGTTCGATTCCGGGCAAAAGCGGTTGCATATTTTTCATCTTTTCTGCTTCCAATTAACCTAACGAGTATACAAGTGGTGCCCGAACTAAAAATGTTGTGGATGATGTTTCTCCTCACCCAGGATTTGGCGACTAGGTCACCTAAAACCCTCGTCGCCCTTTAAAAACGTGAGTATATAAAATATTTGTCTTACTTCCATAGCGTGCTTTCGTGGTGTAACGGTAGCACGCTGACCCAGTATTCCAGAAGTCCGTGGTTCGATTCCCGGTGAAGGAGGTTGCATATTTTTCATCGTTTCTCCTTCCAGTTTACCTAACGAGTCTACAAGTGGTGGCAGAACTAAAAGGGTCGTGGATGATGATTCTCCGCACCCAGGAATTGGCGACTAGTTCCCCTAAAACACTAGTCGCCCTTTAAAAAGGTGAGTATATAAGGTATTTGTCCCACTTCCATAGCGTGCCTTCGTGGTGTAATGGTAGCACGCTGAGCCAGTATTCCAGAGGTCCTTGGTTCGATTTCCGGGGAAGGCGGTTGCATATTTTTCATCTTTTCTGTTTCCAATTAACCTAACGAGTCTACAAGTGGTGCCCGAACTAAAAGGGTTGTGGATGATGATACTCCGCACCCAGGATTTGGCGACTAGGTCCCTTAAACCCTAGTCGACCTTTAAAAAGGTGAGTATATAAGGTATTTGTTCCCCTTTCCTAGCATGCTTTATTGGTGTAATGGTAGCACGCGGAGCCAGTATTCCAGAGGTCCGTGGTTCGATTCCCGGCGACGGCGGTTGCATATTTTTCATCTTTTCTGTTTCCAATTAACCTAACGAGTCTACAAGTGGTGGCAGAACTAAAAGGGTCGTGGATGATGATTCTCCGCACCCAGGAATTGGCGACTAGTTCCCCTGAAACACTAGTCGCCCTTTAAAAAGGTGAGTATATAAGGTATTTGTCCCACTTCCATAGCGTGCCTTCGTGGTGTAATAGTAGCACGCTGAGCCAGTATTCCAGAGGTCCTTGGTTCGATTTCCGGGGAAGGCGGTTGCATATTTTTCATCTTTTCTGTTTCCAATTAACCTAACGAGTCTACAAGTGGTGCCCGAACTAAAAGGGTTGTGGATGATGATACTCCGCACCCAGGATTTGGCGACTAGGTCCCTTAAACCCTAGTCGACCTTTAAAAAGGTGAGTATATAAGGTATTTGTTCCCCTTTCCTAGCATGCTTTCTTGGTGTAATGGGAGCACGCGGAGCCAGTATTCCAGAGGTCCGTGGTTCGATTCCCGGCGACGGCGG
This sequence comes from Stegodyphus dumicola, assembly GCF_044657685.1. Classification (NCBI taxonomy): domain Eukaryota; kingdom Metazoa; phylum Arthropoda; class Arachnida; order Araneae; family Eresidae; genus Stegodyphus; species Stegodyphus dumicola. The sequence goes on from NC_140781.1 coordinate 23,547,322, forward strand.
TTGCATATTTTTCATCTTTTCTGTTTCCAATTAAACTAACGAGTCTACAAGTGGTGCCCGAACTAAAAGGGTTGTGGATGATGATACTCCGCACCCAGGATTTGGCGACTAGGTCCCTTAAACCCTAGTCGAACTTTAAAAAGGTGAGTATATAAGGTATTTGTCCCACTTTCCTAGCGTGCTTTTTGGTGTAACGGTAGCAAGCTGAGCCAGTATTCCAGATGTAGGTGGTTCAATTCCGGGCAAAGGCGGTTGCATATTTTTCATCTTTTCTGTTTCCAATTAACCTAACGAGTCTACAAGTTCTGAACGAACTAAAAGTGTTGTGGATGATGATTCTCCGCACCCAGGATTTGGCGACTAGGTCCCCTAAATCCCTAGTCGCACTTTAAAACGGTGAGTATATATGGTATTTGTCCCAGTTACCTAGCCTGCCTTCTTGTTATAACGGTAGCACGCTGAGCCAGTATTCCAGAGTTCCGTGGTTCGATTCCGGGCAAAAGCGGTTGCATATTTTTCATCTTTTCTGCTTCCAATTAACCTATCGAGTCTACAAATGGTGCCCGAACTAAAAATGTTGTGGATGATGTTTCTCCTCACCCAGGATTTGGCGACTAGGTCACCTAAAACCCTCGTCGCATTTTAAAAACGTGAGTATATAAGTTATTTGTCCCACATCCCTAGCGTGCCTTCTTGATGTAACGGCAGCACGCTGAGCCTGTATTACAGAGGTCCATGGTTCGATTTCCGGCAAAGGCGTTTGCATGTTTTTCATCTTTTCTGCTTCCAATTAACCTAACGAGTCTACAGGTAGTGCCCCAACTAAAAAGGTTGTGGATGATGATTTTCTGCACCTAGGATTGGTCGACTAGTTCCGTTAAAACCCTAGTCGCCCTTTAAAAAGGTGAGTATATAAGTTATTTGTCCCACTTCCCTAGCGTGCCTTCTTGATGTAACGGTAGCACGCTGAGAAAGTATTCCAGAGGTCCGTGGTTCGAATCCCGGCGAAGACGGTTTCATATTTTTCATCTTTTCTGCTTCCAATTAACCTAACACGTCTACAAGTGGTGCCCGAACTAAAAGGGTTGTGGATGATGATACTCCGCACCCAGGATTTGGCGACTAGGTCCCTTAAACCCTAGTCGACCTTTAAAAAGGTGAGAATATAAGTTATTTGTCCCACTTCCCTAGCGTGCCTTATGGTGTAACGGTAGCACGCTGACCCAGTATTCCAGAAGTCCGTGGTTCGATTCCCGGTGAAGGAGGTTGCATATTTTTCATCGTTTCTGCTTCCAGTTTACCTAACGAGTCTACAAGTGGTGGCAGAACTAAAAGGGTCGTGGATGATGATTCTCCGCACCCAGGAATAGGCGACTAGTTCCCCTAAAACACTAGTCGCCCTTTAAAAAGGTGAGTATATAAGGTATTTGTCCCACTTCCATAGCGTGCCTTCGTTGTGTAATGGTAGCACGCTGAGCCAGTATTCCAGAGGTCCTTGGTTCGATTTCCGGGCAGCGGTTGCATATTTTTCATCTTTTCTGTTTCCAATTAACCTAACGAGTCTACAAGTGATGCCCGAACAAAAAGGGTTGTGGATGATGATACTCTGCACCCAGGATTTGGCGACTAGGTCCCTTAAACCCTAGTCGACCTTTAAAAAGGTGAGTATATAAGGTATTTGTTCCCCTTTCCTAGCATGCTTTCTTGGTGTAATGGGAGCACGCGGAGCCTGTATTCCAGAGGTCCGTAGTTCGATTCCCGGCGACGGCGGTTGCATATTTTTCATCTTGTCTGTTTCCAATTAACCTAACGAGTCTACAAGTGGTGCCCGAACTAAAAGGGTTGTGGATGATGATACTCCGCACCCAGGATTTGGCGACTAGGTCCCTTAAACCCTAGTCGAACTTTAAAAAGGTGAGTATATAAGGTATTTGTCCCACTTTCCTAGCGTGCTTTTTGGTGTAACGGTAGCAAGCTGAGCCAGTATTCCAGATGTAGGTGGTTCAATTCCGGGCAAAGGCGGTTGCATATTTTTCATCTTTTCTGTTTCCAATTAACCTAACGAGTCTACAAGTTCTGAACGAACTAAAAGTGTTGTGGATGATGATTCTCCGCACACAGGATTTGGCGACTAGGTCCCCTAAATCCCTAGTCGCACTTTAAAACGGTGAGTATATATGGTATTTGTCCCAGTTACCTAGCCTGCCTTCTTGTTATAACGGTAGCACGCTGAGCCAGTATTCCAGAGTTCCGTGGTTCGATTCCGGGCAAAAGCGGTTGCATATTTTTCATCTTTTCTGCTTCCAATTAACCTAACGAGTCTACAAGTGGTGCCCGAACTAAAAATGTTGTGGATGATGTTTCTCCTCACCCAGGATTTGGCGACTAGGTCACCTAAAACCCTCGTCGCCCTTTAAAAACGTGAGTATATAAAATATTTGTCCCACATCCATAGCGTGCTTTCGTGGTGTAACGGTAGCACGCTGAGCCAGTATTCCAGAGGTCCGTGGTTCGATTCCCAGCGAAGGCGGTTGCATATTTTTCATCTTTTCTGCTTCCAATTAACCTAAGGAACCTACAAGTGGTGCCCGAACTAAAAGGGTTGTGGATGATGATTTTGCGCACCCAGGATTTGACGACTAGGTCCCCTAAAACATAGTCGCCCTTTAAAAAGGTGAGTATATAAGGTATTTGTCCCACATCCCTAGCGTGCCTTCTTGATGTAACGGCAGCACGCTGAGCCTGTATTACAGAGGTCCATGGTTCGATTTCCGGCAAAGGCGTTTGCATGTTTTTCATCTTTTCTGCTTCCAATTAACCTAACGAGTCTACAGGTAGTGCCCCAACTAAAAAGGTTGTGGATGATGATTTTCCGCACCTAGGATTGGTCGACTAGTTCCGTTAAAACCCTAGTCGCCCTTTAAAAAGGTGAGTATATAAGTTATATGTCCCACTTCCCTAGCGTGCCTTCTTGATGTAACGGTAGCACGCTGAGAAAGTATTCCAGAGGTCCGTGGTTCGAATCCCGGCAAAGGCGGTTGCATATTTTTCATCTTTTCTGTTTCCAATTAACCTAACGAGTCTACAAGTGGTGAATGAACTAAAAGGGTTGTGGATGATGATTCTCCGCACCCAGGATTTGGCGACTAGGTCCCCTAAATCCCTAGTCGCACTTTAAAACGGTGAGTATATATGGTATTTGTCCCAGTTACCTAGCCTGCCTTCTTGTTATAACGGTAGCACGCTGAGCTAGTATTCCAGAGTTCCGTGGTTCGATTCCGGGCAAAAGCGGTTGCATATTTTTCATCTTTTCTGCTTCCAATTAACCTAACGAGTCTACAAGTGGTGCCCGAACTAAAAATGTTGTGGATGATGTTTCTCCTCACCCAGGATTTGGCGACTAGGTCACCTAAAACCCTTGTCGCCCTTTAAAAACGTGAGTATATAAAATATTTGTCTTACTTCCATAGCGTGCTTTCGTGGTGTAACGGTAGCACGCTGAGCCAGTATTCCAGAGTTCCGTGGTTCGATTCCCAGCGAAGGCGGTTGCATATTTTTCATCTTTTCTGCTTCCAATTAACCTAAGGAACCTACAAGTGGTGCCCTAACTAAAAGGGTTGTGGATGATGATTTTGCGCACCCAGGATTTGACGACTAGGTCCCCTAAAACATAGTCGCCCTTTAAAAAGGTGAGTATATAAGGTATTTGTCCCACATCCCTAGCGTGCCTTCTTGATGTAACGGCAGCACGCTGAGCCTGTATTACAGAGGTCCATGGTTCGATTTCCGGCAAAGGCGTTTGCATGTTTTTCATCTTTTCTGCTTCCAATTAACCTAACGAGTCTACAGGTAGTGCCCCAACTAAAAAGGTTGTGGATGATGATTTTCCGCACCTAAGATTGGTCGACTAGTTCCGTTAAAATCCTAGTCGCCCTTTAAAAAGGTGAGTATATAAGGTATTTGTTCCCCTTTCCTAGCATGCTTTCTTGGTGTAATGGTAGCACGCGGAGCCAGTATTGCAGAGGTCCGTGGTTCGATTCCCGGCGACGGCGGTTGCATATTTTTCATCTTTTCTGTTTCCAATTAACCTAACGAGTCTACAAGTGATGCCCGAACTAAAAGGGTTGTGGATTATGATTCTCCGCACCCATAATTTGGCGACTAGGTCCCCTAAAACTCTAGTCGCCCTTTAAAATGATGAGTATATAAGGTATTTGTTCCCATTCCATAGCGTGCCTTAGTGGTGTAACTATAGCACGCTGAGCCAGTATTCCGGAGGTCCTTGGTTCGATTCCCGGCGAAGGCGGTAGCATATTTTTCATCTTTTCTGCTTCCAATTAACCTAAGGAACCTACAAGTGGTGCCCGAATTAAAGGGTTGTCGATGATGATTTTGCTCACCCAGGATTTGGCGACTAGGTCTCCTAAAACCCTAGTCGCGCTTTAAAAAGGTGAGTATATAACGTATTTGTCGTACTTCCCTAGCTTCCGTCTTGGTATATTGGTAGCACGCTGAGCCAGTATTCCAGAGGTCCGTGGTTCGATTCCCAGCGAAGGCGGTTGCATATTTTTCATCTTTTCTCCTTCCAATTAACCTAAGGAACCTACAAGTGGTGCCCGAATTAAAGGGTTGTGGATGATCATTTTGCGCACCCAGGATTTGGCGACAAGGTCCCCTAAAACATAGTCGCCCTTTAAAAAGGTGAGTATATAAGGTATTTGTCCCACTTTCCTAGCGTGCTTTTTGGTGTAACGGTAACACGCTGAGCCAGTATTCCAGAGGTAGGTGGTTCAATTCCGGGCAAAGGCGGTTGCATATTTTTCATCTTTTCTGTTTCCAATTAACCTAACGAGTCTACAAGTGATGCCCGAACTAAAAGGGTTGTGGATTATGATTCTCCGCACCCATAATTTGGCGACTAGGTCCCCTAAAACTCTAGTCGCCCTTTAAAATGGTGAGTATATAAGGTATTTGTTCCCATTCCATAGCGTGCCTTAGTGGTGTAACTATAGCACGCTGAGCCAGTATTCCGGAGGTCCTTGGTTCGATTCCCGGCGAAGGCGGTAGCATATTTTTCATTTTTTCTGCTTCCAATTAACCTAAGGAACCTACAAGTGGTGCCCGAATTAAAGGGTTGTGGATGATCTTTCTCCTCACCCAGGATTTGGCGACTAGGTCACCTAAATCCCTCGTCGCCCTTTAAAAACGTGAGTATATAAAATATTTGTCCTACTTCCATAGCGTGCTTTCGTGGTGTAACGGTAGCACGCTGAGCCAGTATTCCAGAGGTCCGTGGTTCGATTCCCAGCGAAGGCGGTTGCATATTTTTCATCTTTTCTGCTTCCAATTAACCTAAGGAACCTACAAGTGGTGCCCGAACTAAAAGGGTTGTGGATGATGATTTTGCGCACCCAGGATTTGACGACTAGGTCCCCTAAAACATAGTCGCCCTTTAAAAAGGTGAGTATATAACGTATTTGTCGCACTTCCCTAGCGTGCTTTCGTGGTGTAACGGTAGCACGCTGAGCCAGTATTCCAGAGGTCCGTGGTTCGATTCCCAGCGAAGGCGGTTGCATATTTTTCATCTTTTCTGCTTCCAATTAAACTAACGATTCTACAAGTGGTGCCCGAACTAAAACTGTACTAAATCTGTTGTGGATGATGTTTCTCCTCACCCAGGATTTGGCGACTAGGTCACCTAAAACGCTAGTCGCCCTTTTAAAAGGTGAGTATATAAGTTATTTGTCCCACATCCCTAGCGTGCCTTCTTGATGTAACGGCAGCACGCTGAGCCTGTATTACAGAGGTCCATGGTTCGATTTCCGGCAAAGGCGTTTGCATGTTTTTCATCTTTTCTGCTTCCAATTAACCTAACGAGTCTACAGGTAGTGCCCCAACTAAAAAGGTTGTGGATGATGATTTTGCGCACCTAGGATTGGTCGACTAGTTCCGTTAAAACCCTAGTCGCCCTTTAAAAAGGTGAGTATATAAGTTATTTGTCGCACTTCCCTAGCGTGCCTTCTTGATGTAACGGTAGCACGCTGAGAAAGTATTCCAGATGTCCGTGGGTCGAATCCCGGCGAAGACGGTTGCATATTTTTCATCTTTTCTGCTTCCAATTAACCTAACGAGTCTACAAGTTCTGAACGAACTAAAAGTGTTGTGGATGATGATTCTCCGCACCCAGGATTTGGCGACTAGGTCCCTTAAACACTAGTCGACCTTTAAAAAGGTGAGAATATAAGTTATTTGTCCCACTTCCCTAGCGTGCCTTATGGTGTAACGGTAGCACGCTGACCCAGTATTCCAGAAGTCCGTGGTTCGATTCCCGGTGGAGGAGGTTGCATATTTTTCATCGTTTCTCCTTCCAGTTTACCTAACGAGTCTACAAGTGGTGGCAGAACTAAAAGGGTCGTGGATGATGATTCTCCGCACCCAGGAATTGGCGACTAGTTCCCCTAAAACACTAGTCGCCCTTTAAAAAGGTGAGTATATAAGGTATTTGTCCCACTTCCATAGCGTGCCTTCGTGGTGTAATGGTAGCACGCTGAGCCAGTATTCCAGAGGTCCTTGGTTCGATTTCCGGGGAAGGCGGTTGCATATTTTTCATCTTTTCTGTTTCCAATTAACCTAACGAGTCTACAAGTGGTGCCCGAACTAAAAGGGTTGTGGATGATGATACTCCGCACCCAGGATTTGGCGACTAGGTCCCTTAAACCCTAGTCGACCTTTAAAAAGGTGAGTATATAAGGTATTTGTTCCCCTTTCCTAGCATGCTTTCTTGGTGTAATGGTAGCACGCGGAGCCAGTATTCCAGAGGTCCGTGGTTCGATTCCCGGCGACGGCGGTTGCATATTTTTCATCTTTTCTGTTTCCAATTAACCTAACGAGTCTACAAGTGGTGGCAGAACTAAAAGGGTCGTGGATGATGATTCTCCGCACCCAGGAATTGGCGACTAGTTCCCCTGAAACATTAGTCGCCCTTTAAAAAGGTGAGTATATAAGGTATTTGTCCCACTTCCATAGCGTGCCTTCGTGGTGTAATAGTAGCACGCTGAGCCAGTATTCCAGAGGTCCTTGGTTCGATTTCCGGGGAAGGCGGTTGCATATTTTTCATCTTTTCTGTTTCCAATTAACCTAACGAGTCTACAAGTGCTGCCCGAACTAAAAGGGTTGTGGATGATGATACTCCGCACCCAGGATTTGGCGACTAGGTCCCTTAAACCCTAGTCGACCTTTAAAAAGGTGAGTATATAAGGTATTTGTTCCCCTTTCCTAGCATGCTTTCTTGGTGTAATGGGATCACGCTGAGCCAGTATTCCAGAGGTCCGTGGTTCGATTCCCAGCGAAGGCGGTTGCATATTTTTCATCTTTTCTGCTTCCAATTAACCTAAGGAACCTACAAGTGGTGCCCGAACTAAAAGGGTTGTGGATGATGATTTTGCGCACCCAGGATTTGACGACTAGGTCCCCTAAAACATAGTCGCCCTTTAAAAAGGTGAGTATATAAGGTATTTGTCCCACATCCCTAGCGTGCCTTCTTGATGTAACGGCAGCACGCTGAGCCTGTATTACAGAGGTCCATGGTTCGATTTCCGGCAAAGGCGTTTGCATGTTTTTCATCTTTTCTGCTTCTAATTAACCTAACGAGTCTACAGGTAGTGCCCCAACTAAAAAGGTTGTGGATGATGATTTTCCGCACCTAGGATTGGTCGACTAGTTCCGTTAAAAGCCTAGTCGCCCTTTAAAAAGGTGAGTATATAAGTTATTTGTCCCACTTCCCTAGCGTGCCTTCTTGATGTAACGGTAGCACGCTGAGAAAGTATTCCAGAGGTCCGTGGTTCGAATCCCGGCGAAGACGGTTTCATATTTTTCATCTTTTCTGCTTCCAATTAACCTAACACGTCTACAAGTGGTGCCCGAACTAAAAGGGTTGTGGATGATGATACTCCGCACCCAGGATTTGGCGACTAGGTCCCTTAAACCCTAGTCGACCTTTAAAAAGGTGAGAATATAAGTTATTTGTCCCACTTCCCTAGCGTGCCTTATGGTGTAACGGTAGCACGCTGACCCAGTATTCCAGAAGTCCGTGGTTCGATTCCCGGTGAAGGAGGTTGCATATTTTTCATCGTTTCTGCTTCCAGTTTACCTAACGAGTCTACAAGTGGTGGCAGAACTAAAAGGGTCGTGGATGATGATTCTCCGCACCCAGGAATAGGCGACTAGTTCCCCTAAAACACTAGTCGCCCTTTAAAAAGGTGAGTATATAAGGTATTTGTCCCACTTCCATAGCGTGCCTTCGTTGTGTAATGGTAGCACGCTGAGCCAGTATTCCAGAGGTCCTTGGTTCGATTTCCGGGGAAGGCGGTTGCATATTTTTCATCTTTTCTGTTTCCAATTAACCTAACGAGTCTACAAGTGGGGCCCGAACTAAAAGGATTGTGGATGATGATTCTCCGCACCCAGGATTTGGCGACTAAGTCCCCTAAAACCCTAGTCGCCCTTTAAAACGGTCAGTTTAAAAGTTATTTGTCCCACTTACCTAGCGTGCCTTCTTTTTGTAACAGTAGCACGCTGAGCCAGTACTCCAGAGGTCCTTGGTTCGATTCCCAGCGAAGGCGGTTGCTTATTTTTCATCTTTTCCGCTTCCAATAAACGTAACGAGTATACAAGTGGTGCCCCAACTAAAAGGGTTGTGGATGATGATTTTCCGCACCCAGGATTTGGCGACTAGGTCCCCTGAAACTCTAGTCGCCCTTTAAAATGGTGAGTATATAAGGTATTTGTTCCCATTCCATAGCGTGCCTTAGTGGTGTAACTATAGCACGCTGAGCCAGTATTCCGGAGGTCCTTGGTTCGATTCCCGGCGAAGGCGGTAGCATATTTTTCATCTTTTCTGCTTCCAATTAACCTAAGGAACCTACAAATGGTGCCCGAATTAAAGGGTTGTGGATGATGATTCTGCTCACCCAGGATTTGGCGACTAGGTCCCCTAAAACCCTAGTCGCCCTTTAAAAAGGTGAGTATATAACGTATTTGTCGTACTTCCCTAGCTTCCGTCTTGGTATATTGGTAGCACGCTGAGCCAGTATTCCAGAGGTCCGTGGTTCGATTCCCAGCGAAGGCGGTTGCATATTTTTCATCTTTTCTCCTTCCAATTAACCTAACGAACCTACAAGTGGGGCCCGAATGAAAGGGTTGTGGATGATGATTTTGCGCAACCAGGATTTGGCGACAAGGTACCCTAAAACATAGTCGCCCTTTAAAAAGGTGAGTATATAAGGTATTTGTCCCACTTTCCCAGCGTGCTTTTTGGTGTAACGGTAGCACGCTGAGCCAGTATTCCAGAGGTAGGTTTTTCAATTCCGGGCAAAGGCGGTTGCATATTTTTCATCTTTTCTGTTTCCAATTAACCTAACGAGTCTACAAGTGGTGAATGAACTAAAAGGGTTGTGGATGATGATTCTCCGCACCCAGGATTTGGCGACTAGGTCCCCTAAATCCCTAGTCGCACTTTAAAACGGTGAGTATATATGGTATTTGTCCCAGTTACCTAGCCTGCCTTCTTGTTATAACGGTAGCACGCTGAGCTAGTATTCCAGAGTTCCGTGGTTCGATTCCGGGCAAAAGCGGTTGCATATTTTTCATCTTTTCTGCTTCCAATTAACCTAACGAGTCTACAAGTGGTGCCCGAACTAAAAATGTTGTGGATGATGTTTCTCCTCACCCAGGATTTGGCGACTAGGTCACCTAAAACCCTCGTCGCCCTTTAAAAACGTGAGTATATAAAATATTTGTCTTACTTCCATAGCGTGCTTTCGTGGTGTAACGGTAGCACGCTGAGCCAGTATTCCAGAGTTCCGTGGTTCGATTCCCAGCGAAGGCGGTTGCATATTTTTCATCTTTTCTGCTTCCAATTAACCTAAGGAACCTACAAGTGGTGCCCTAACTAAAAGGGTTGTGGATGATGATTTTGCGCACCCAGGATTTGACGACTAGGTCCCCTAAAACATAGTCGCCCTTTAAAAAGGTGAGTATATAAGGTATTTGTCCCACATCCCTAGCGTGCCTTCTTGATGTAACGGCAGCACGCTGAGCCTGTATTACAGAGGTCCATGGTTCGATTTCCGGCAAAGGCGTTTGCATGTTTTTCATCTTTTCTGCTTCCAATTAACCTAACGAGTCTACAGGTAGTGCCCCAACTAAAAAGGTTGTGGATGATGATTTTCCGCACCTAAGATTGGTCGACTAGTTCCGTTAAAACCCTAGTCGCCCTTTAAAAAGGTGAGTATATAAGGTATTTGTTCCCCTTTCCTAGCATGCTTTCTTGGTGTAATGGTAGCACGCGGAGCCAGTATTGCAGAGGTCCGTGGTTCGATTCCCGGCGACGGCGGTTGCATACTTTTCATCTTTTCTGTTTCCAATTAACCTAACGAGTCTACAAGTGATGCCCGAACTAAAAGGGTTGTGGATTATGATTCTCCGCACCCATAATTTGGCGACTAGGTCCCCTAAAACTCTAGTCGCCCTTTAAAATGATGAGTATATAAGGTATTTGTTCCCATTCCATAGCGTGCCTTAGTGGTGTAACTATAGCACGCTGAGCCAGTATTCCGGAGGTCCTTGGTTCGATTCCCGGCGAAGGCGGTAGCATATTTTTCATCTTTTCTGCTTCCAATTAACCTAAGGAACCTACAAGTGGTGCCCGAATTAAAGGGTTGTCTATGATGATTTTGCTCACCCAGGATTTGGCGACTAGGTCTCCTAAAACCCTAGTCGCCCTTTAAAAAGGTGAGTATATAACGTATTTGTCGTACTTCCCTAGCTTCCGTCTTGGTATATTTGTAGCACGCTGAGCCAGTATTCCAGAGGTCCGTGGTTCGATTCCCAGCGAAGGCGGTTGCATATTTTTCATCTTTTCTGCTTCCAATTAACCTAAGGAACCTACAAGTGGTGCCCGAATTAAAGGGTTGTGGATGATGATTTTGCGCACCCAGGATTTGACGACTAGGTCCCCTAAATCCCTAGTCGCACTTCAAAACGGTGAGTATATATGGTATTTGTCCGAGTTACCTAGCCTGCCTTCTTGTTATAACGGTAGCACGCTGAGCCAGTATTCCAGAGTTCCGTGGTTCGATTCCGGGCAAAAGCGGTTGCATATTTTTCATCTTTTCTGCTTCCAATTAACCTAACGAGTCTACAAGTGGTGCCCGAACTAAAAATGTTGTGGATGATGTTTCTCCTCACCCAGAATTTGGCGACTAGGTCACCTAAATCCCTCGTCGCCCTTTAAAAACGTGAGTATATAAAATATTTGTCCTACTTCCATAGCGTGCTTTCGTGGTGTAACGGTAGCACGCTGAGCCAGTATTCCAGAGGTCCGTGGTTCGATTCCCAGCGAAGGCGGTTGCATATTTTTCATCTTTTCTGCTTCCAATTAACCTAAGGAACCTACAAGTGGTGCCCGAACTAAAAGGGTTGTGGATGATGATTTTGCGCACCCAGGATTTGACGACTAGGTCCCCTAAAACATAGTCGCCCTTTAAAAAGGTGAGTATATAACGTATTTGTCGCACTTCCCTAGCGTGCCTTCATGGTGTAACGGTAGCACGCTGAGCCAGTATTTCAGAGGTCCGTGGTTCGATTCCGGGCAAAGGCTGTTGCATATTTTTCATCTTTTCTGCTTCCAATTAAACTAACGAGTCTACAATTGGTGCCCGAACTAAAACTGTACTAAATCTGTTGTGGATGATGTTTCTCCTCACCCAGGATTTGGCGACTAGGTCACCTAAAACGCTAGTCGCCCTTTTAAAAGGTGAGTATATAAGTTATTTGTCCCACATCCCTAGCGTGCCTTCTTGATGTAACGGCAGCACGCTGAGCCTGTATTACAGAGGTCCATGGTTCGATTTCCGGCAAAGGCGTTTGCATGTTTTTCATCTTTTCTGCTTCCAATTAACCTAACGAGTCTACAGGTAGTGCCCCAACTAAAAAGGTTGTGGATGATGATTTTGCGCACCTAGGATTGGTCGACTAGTTCCGTTAAAACCCTAGTCGCCCTTTAAAAAGGTGAGTATATAAGTTATTTGTCCCACTTCCCTAGCGTGCCTTCTTGATGTAACGGTAGCACGCTGAGAAAGTATTCCAGATGTCCGTGGGTCGAATCCCGGCGAAGACGGTTGCATATTTTTCATCTTTTCTGCTTCCAATTAACCTAACACGTCTACAAGTGGTGCCCGAACTAAAAGGGTTGTGGATGATGATACTCCGCACCCAGGATTTGGCGACTAGGTCCCTTAAACCCTAGTCGACCTTTAAAAAGGTGAGAATATAAGTTATTTGTCCCACTTCCCTAACGTGCCTTATGGTGTAACGGTAGCACGCTGACCCAGTATTCCAGAAGTCCGTGGTTCGATTCCCGGTGGAGGAGGTTGCATATTTTTCATCGTTTCTCCTTCCAGTTTACCTAACGAGTCTACAAGTGGTGGCAGAACTAAAAGGGTCGTGGATGATGATTCTCCGCACCCAGGAATTGGCGACTAGTTCCCCTAAAACACTAGTCGCCCTTTAAAAAGGTGAGTATATAAGGTATTTGTCCCACTTCCATAGCGTGCCTTCGTGGTGTAATGGTAGCACGCTGAGCCAGTATTCCAGAGGTCCTTGGTTCGATTTCCGGGGAAGGCGGTTGCATATTTTTCATCTTTTCTGTTTCCAAATAACCTAACGAGTCTACAAGTGGTGCCCGAACTAAAAGGGTTGTGGATGATGATACTCCGCACCCAGGATTTGGCGACTAGGTCCCTTAAACCCTAGTCGACCTTTAAAAAGGTGAGTATATAAGGTATTTGTTCCCCTTTCCTAGCATGCTTTCTTGGTGTAATGGTAGCACGCGGAGCCAGTATTCCAGAGGTCCGTGGTTCGATTCCCGGCGACGGCGGTTGCATATTTTTCATCTTTTCTGTTTCCAATTAACCTAACGAGTCTACAAGTGGTGGCAGAACTAACAGGGTCGTGGATGATGATTCTCCGCACCCAGGATTTGGCGACTAGGTCCCTTAAACCCTAGTCGACCTTTAAAAAGGTGAGTATATAAGGTATTTGTTCCCCTTTCCTAGCATGCTTTCTTGGTGTGATGGGAGCACGCGGAGCCAGTATTCCAGAGGTCCGTGGTTCGATTCCCGGCGACGGCGGTTGCATATTTTTCATCTTTTCTGTTTCCAATTAACCTAACGAGTCTACAAGTGGTGCCCGAACTAAAAGGGTTGTGGATGATGATACTCCGCACCCAGGATTTGGCGACTAGGTCCCTTAAACCCTAGTCGAACTTTAAAAAGGTGAGTATATAAGGTATTTGTCCCACTTTCCTAGCGTGCTTTTTGGTGTAACGGTAGCAAGCTGAGCCAGTATTCCAGATGTAGGTGGTTCAATTCCGGGCAAAGGCGGTTCCATATTTTTCATCTTTTCTGTTTCCAATTAACCTAACGAGTCTACAAGTTCTGAACGAACTAAAAGTGTTGTGGATGATGATTCTCCGCGCCCAGGAATAGGCGACTAGGTCTTCTAAATCCCTAGTCGCACTTTAAAACGGTGAGTATATATGGTATTTGTCCCAGTTACCTAGCCTGCCTTCTTGTTATAACGGTAGCACGCTGAGCCAGTATTCCAGAGTTCCGTGGTTCGATTCCGGGCAAAAGCGGTTGCATATTTTTCATCTTTTCTGCTTCCAATTAACCTAACGAGTCTACAAGTGGTGCCCGAACTAAAAATGTTGTGGATGATGTTTCTCCTCACCCAGGATTTGGCGACTAGGTCACCTAAAACCCTCGTCGCCCTTTAAAAACGTGAGTATATAAAATATTTGTCCCACTTCCATAGCGTGCTTTCGTGGTGTAACGGTAGCACGCTGAGCCAGTATTCCAGAGGTCCGTGGTTCGATTCCCAGCGAAGGCGGTTGCATATTTTTCATCTTTTCTGCTTCCAATTAACCTAAGGAACCTACAATTGGTGCCCGAACTAAAAGGGTTGTGGATGATGATTTTGCGCACCCAGGATTTGACGACTAGGTCCCCTAAAACATAGTCGCCCTTTAAAAAGGTGAGTATATAAGGTATTTGTCCCACATCCCTAGCGTGCCTTCTTGATGTAACGGCAGCACGCTGAGCCTGTATTACAGAGGTCAATGGTTCGATTTCCGGCAAAGGCGTTTGCATGTTTTTCATCTTTTCTTCTTCCAATTAACCTAACGAGTCTACAGGTAGTGCCCCAACTAAAAAGGTTGTGGATGATGATTTTCCGCACCTAGGATTGGTCGACTAGTTCCGTTAAAACCCTAGTCGCCCTTTAAAAAGGTGAGTATATAAGTTATTTGTCCCACTTACCTAGCGTGCCTTCTTTTTGTAACAGTAGCACGCTGAGCCAGTACTCCAGAGGTCCTTGGTTCGATTCCCAGCGAAGGCGGTTGCTTATTTTTCATCTTTTCCGCTTCCAATAAACGTAACGAGTATACAAGTGGTGCCCCAACTAAAAGGGTTGTGGATGATGATTCTCCGCACCCAGGATTTGGCGACTAGGTCCCCTGAAACTCTAGTCGCCCTTTAAAAAGGTGAGTATATAAGGTATTTGTTCCACTTTCCTAGCATGCCTTCTTGGTGTAATGGTAGCACGCGGAGCCTGTATTCCAGAGGTCCGTGGTTCGATTCCCGGCGACGGGGGTTGCATATTTTTCATCTTTTCTGTTTCCAATTAACCTAACGTGTCTACAAGTGATGCCCGAACTAAAAGGGTTGTGGATTATGATTCTCCGCACCCATAATTTGGCGACTAGGTCCCCTAAAACTCTAGTCGCCCTTTAAAATCGTGAGTATATAAGGTATTTGTTCCCATTCCATAGCGTGCCTTAGTGGTGTAACTATAGCACGCTGAGCCAGTATTCCGGAGGTCCTTGGTTCGATTCCCGGCGAAGGCGGTAGCATATTTTTCATCTTTTCTGCTTCCAATTAACCTAAGGAACCTACAAATGGTGCCCGAATTAAAGGGTTGTGGATGATGATTTTGCTCACCCAGGATTTGGCGACTAGGTCCCCTAAAACCCTAGTCGCCCTTTAAAAAGGTGAGTATATAACGTATTTGTCGTACTTCCCTAGCTTCCGTCTTGGTATATTGGTAGCACGCTGAGCCAGTATTCCAGAGGTCCGTGGTTCGATTCCCAGCGAAGGCGGTTGCATATTTTTCATCTTTTCTCCTTCCAATTAACCTAAGGAACCTACAAGTGGTGCCCGAATTAAAGGGTTGTGGATGATGATTTTGCGCACCCAGGATTTGGCGACAAGGTCCCCTAAAACATAGTCGCCCTTTAAAAAGGTGAGTATATAAGGTATTTGTCCCACTTTCCCAGCGTGCTTTTTGGTGTAACGGTAGCACGCTGAGCCAGTATTCCAGAGGTAGGTGGTTCAATTCCGGGCAAAGGCGGTTGCATATTTTTCATCTTTTCTGTTTCCAATTAACCTAACGAGTCTACAAGTGGTGAACGAACTAAAAGGGTTGTGGATGATGATTCTTCGCACCCAGGATTTGGCGACTAGGTCCCCTAAATCCCTAGTCGCACTTTAAAACGGTGAGTATATATGGTATTTGTCCCAGTTACCTAGCCTGCCTTCTTGTTATAACGGTAGCACGCTGAGCCAGTATTCCAGAGTTCCGTGGTTCGATTCCGGGCAAAAGCGGTTGCATATTTTTCATCTTTTCTGCTTCCAATTAACCTAACGAGTCTACAAGTGGTGCCCGAACTAAAAATGTTGTGGATGATGTTTCTCCTCACCCAGGATTTGGCGACTAGGTCACCTAAAACCCTCGTCGCCCTTTAAAAACGTGAGTATATAAAATATTTGTCTTACTTCCATAGCGTGCTTTCGTGGTGTAACGGTAGCACGCTGAGCCAGTATTCCAGAGGTCCGTGGTTCGATTCCCAGCGAAGGCGGTTGCATATTTGTCATCTTTTCTGCTTCCAATTAACCTAAGGAACCTACAAGTGGTGCCCTAACTAAAAGGGTTGTGGATGATGATTTTGCGCACCCAGGATTTGACGACTAGGTCCCCTAAAACATAGTCGCCCTTTAAAAAGGTGAGTATATAAGGTATTTGTCCCACATCCCTAGCGTGCCTTCTTGATGTAACGGCAGCACGCTGAGCCTGTATTACAGAGGTCCATGGTTCGATTTCCGGCAAAGGCGTTTGCATGTTTTTCATCTTTTCTGCTTCCAATTAACCTAACGAGTCTACAGGTAGTGCCCCAACTAAAAAGGTTGTGGATGATGATTTTCCGCACCTAAGATAGGTCGACTAGTTCCGTTAAAACCCTAGTCGCCCTTTAAAAAGGTGAGTATATAAGTTATTTGTCCCACTTCCCTAGCGTGCCTTCTTGATGTAACGGTAGCACGCTGAGAAAGTATTCCAGAGGTCCGTGGTTCGAATCCCGGCGAAGACGGTTGCATATTTTTCATCTTTTCTGCTTCCAATTAACCTAACACGTCTACAAGTGGTGCCCGAACTAAAAGGGTTGTGGATGATGATACTCCGCACCCAGGATTTGGCGACTAGGTCCCTTAAACCCTAGTCGACCTTTAAAAAGGTGAGAATATAAGTTATTTGTCCCACTTCCCTAGCGTGCCTTATGGTGTAACGGTAGCACGCTGACCCAGTATTCCAGAAGTCCGTGGTTCGATTCCCGGTGAAGGAGGTTGCATATTTTTCATCGTTTCTGCTTCCAGGTTACCTAACGAGTCTACAAGTGGTGGCAGAACTAAAAGGGTCGTGGATGATGATTCTCCGCACCCAGGAATTGGCGACTAGTTCCCCTAAAACACTAGTCGCCCTTTAAAAAGGTGAGTATATAAGCTATTTGTCCCACTTCCATAGCGTGCCTTCGTGGTGTAATGGTAGCACGCTGAGCCAGTATTCCAGAGGTCCTTGGTTCGATATCCGGGGAAGGCGGTTGCATATTTTTCATCTTTTCTGTATCCAATTAACCTAACGAGTCTACAAGTGGGGCCCGAACTAAAAGGATTGTGGATGATGATTCTCCGCACCCAGGATTTGGCGACTAGGTCCCCTAAAACCCTAGTCGCCCTTTAAAACGGTGAGTTTATAAGTTATTTGTCCCACTTACCTAGCGTGCCTTCTTTTTGTAACAGTAGCACGCTGAGCCAGTACTCCAGAGGTCCTTGGTTCGATTCCCAGCGAAGGCGGTTGCTTATTTTTCATCTTTTCCACTTCCAATAAACGTAACGAGTATACAAGTGGTGCCCCAACTAAAAGGGTTGTGGATGATGATTCTCCGCACCCAGGATTTGGCGACTAGGTCCCCTGAAACTCTAGTCGCCCTTTAAAAAGGTGAGTATATAAGGTATTTGTTCCACTTTCCTAGCATGCCTTCTTGGTGTAATGGTAGCACGCGGAGCCAGTATTCCAGAGGTCCGTGGTTCGATTCCCGGCGACGGCGGTTGCATATTTTTCATCTTTTCTGTTTCCAATTAACCTAACGTGTCTACAAGTGATGCCCGAACTAAAAGGGTTGTGGATTATAATTCTCCGCACCCATAATTTGGCGACTAGGTCCCCTAAAACTCTAGTCGCCCTTTAAAATGGTGAGTATATAAGGTATTTGTTCCCATTCCATAGCGTGCCTTAGTGGTGTAACTATAGCACGCTGAGCCAGTATTCCGGAGGTCCTTGGTTCGATTCCCGGCGAAGGCGGTAGCATATTTTTCATCTTTTCTGCTTCCAATTAACCTAAGGAACCTACAAGTGGTGCCCGAATTAAAGGGTTGTGGATGATGATTTTGCTCACCCAGGATTTGGCGACTAGGTCCCCTAAAACCCTAGTCGCCCTTTAAAAAGGTGAGTATATAACGTATTTGTCGTACTTCCCTAGCTTCCGTCTTGGTATATTGGTAGCACGCTGAGCCAGTATTCCAGAGGTCCGTGGTTCGATTCCCAGCGAAGGCGGTTGCATATTTTTCATCTTTTCTCCTTCCAATTAACCTAAGGAACCTACAAGTGGTGCCCGAATTAAAGGGTTGTGGATGATGATTTTGCGCACCCAGGATTTGGCGACAAGGTCCCCTAAAACATTGTCGCCCTTTAAAAAGGTGAGTATATAAGGTATTTGTCCCACTTTCCTAGCGTGCTTTTTGGTGTAACGGTAGCACGCTGAGCCAGTATTCCAGAGGTAGGTGGTTCAATTCCGGGCAAAGGCGGTTGCATATTTTTCATCTTTTCTGTTTCCAATTAACCTAACGAGTCTACAAGTGGTGAACGAACTAAAAGGGTTGTGGATGATGATTCTCCGCACCCAGGATTTGGCGACTAGGTCCCCTAAATCCCTAGTCGCACTTTAAAACGGTGAGTATATATGGTATTTGTCCCAGTTACCTAGCCTGCCTTCTTGTTATAACGGTAGCACGCTGAGCCAGTATTCCAGAGTTCCGTGGTTCGGATCCGGGCAAAAGCGGTTGCATATTTTTCATCTTTTCTGCTTCCAATTAACCTAACGAGTCTACAAGTGGTGCCCGAACTAAAAATGTTGTGGATGATGTTTCTCCTCACCTAGGATTTGGCGACTAGGTCACCTTAAACCCTCGTCGCCCTTTAAAAACGTGAGTATATAAAATATTTGTCCTACTTCCATAGCGTGCTTTCGTGGTGTAACGGTAGCCCGCTGAGCCAGTATTCCAGAGGTCCGTGGTTCGATTCCCAGCGAAGGCGGTTGCATATTTTTCATCTTTTCTGCTTCCAATTAACCTAAGGAACCTACAATTGGTGCCCGAACTAAAAGGGTTGTGGATGATGATTTTGCGCACCCAGGATTTGACGACTAGGTCCCCTAAAACATAGTCGCCCTTTAAAAAGGTGATTATATAAGGTATTTGTCCCACATCCCTAGCGTGCCTTCTTGATGTAACGGCAGCACGCTGAGCCTGTATTACAGAGGTCCATGGTTCGATTTCCGGCAAAGGCGTTTGCATGTTTTTCATCTTTTCTGCTTCCAATTAACCTAACGAGTCTACAGGTAGTGCCCCAACTAAAAAGGTTGTGGATGATGATACCTAGGATTCCGCACCTAGGATTGGTCGACTAGTTCCGTTAAACCCTAGTCGCCCTTTAAAAAGGTGAGTATATAAGTTATTTGTCCCACTTCCCTAGCGTGCCTTCTTGATGTAACGGTAGCACGCTGAGAAAGTATTCCAGAGGTCCGTGGTTCGAATCCCGGCGAAGACGGTTTCATATTTTTCATCTTTTCTGCTTCCAATTAACCTAACACGTCTACAAGTGGTGCCCGAACTAAAAGGGTTGTGGATGATGATACTCCGCACCCAGGATTTGGCGACTAGGTCCCTTAAACCCTAGTCGACCTTTAAAAAGGTGAGAATATAAGTTATTTGTCCCACTTCCCTAGCGTGCCTTATGGTGTAACGGTAGCACGCTTGTAAGGATCTTAAGTTTTACTAACGTTTATTTTATTTTAAATCTTTACTATCACTTCTTATTTTCTACTTCCGGCCAGAATTATAAGCGTGAAGGAGTTTATGCAAAATTGTCTGGCGAACGCCAAGTATTTAAGTGTGGCCTTTTTGCCAAGCAGAAGTGAGGAAGCCGTGAGTTCGAAGCAGGCCGCTTACCTTAGAAGTTACGCAGTTGCTACTTTGCCTTCCAGGCCAGAGGTTTTAATCCTCTTGATAAATTAAACGTATTGTAGTGTTCACAGTCTCTGTGCTACATACGCTTTCTGTTATTATAAGGCCAATCTTATTCTAAAGTTAAATTAGAGTTTAGTTTTATTTTGATATCTTTTAAGTTAGACCCCGAGTGGAGGGTCATTGTATTCCGAAGTACGGAAGTCATTGTATATAAAGAAAAAAAAATAAAGGGTTTTGTATACCCTTCGTCTGTATCCTGTCTACTTACTACAATTAGTGAACATAGCTTTAGTAAGCTCTCTGTTCTAGTCAGGTCATTGTATGTTTCCGAAGAAGGTTAGAAGAAACATTGAACCTGATAGTGGCGCCCGACGAAGAATAACCATGGCCGAGTTTCAAGAAGAACCTGTGCTGCCTGCAGAAACAGCTCAGAATCCAGAAATGCCAGCTGCCGCCCTGGAAGGATTTGGGTATATTGTCCAGACCATGCGCGCTTCGATGAAACCAGAAGCCACGTTTAATGGAAACTCACAGGTAACCAGTTTTTTGGAAAAATTGGATGACCACTTCATGCTCTACCCCGTGCACGAGTTTCAAAAAGTTACCTTAGCTACCAGCGCTTTGAGGGGCCAAGCGCTTAACTGGTTCAAATGTATCGGCAGAAGTCTCTTGGGTCAAGCAGGAAGTCCCACCTATACTTACGAGAATTTCAAGACTGCCCTACTAAAAGCCTTCCCTGTTGTAAGGGATCGTGCGAAATTAGAAACAGAACTTTTCAGTATATATCAACAAAGAATGGAAAACAT
The DNA here is from genome assembly GCF_044657685.1 of Stegodyphus dumicola. Taxonomy (NCBI): domain Eukaryota; kingdom Metazoa; phylum Arthropoda; class Arachnida; order Araneae; family Eresidae; genus Stegodyphus; species Stegodyphus dumicola. The sequence continues at coordinate 23,567,822 of NC_140781.1, forward strand.
CTCGAGCTTTATTTTAAGAAAAATTCACGTTTTCAAGCTCTTGTATGGAAACCGTCCGGATCCTGAAATAATTCAAGTGATTTTGCCGAGGTTACTACCCCAAGTGCAAGACTTTATTGAATTGAGAAATCCGACTACACTGGAAAAATTATTTGAGCTGGCAATCCAGTTTGAAAGTAGAAGAACGGCGGACGTCGAAAGAAGACGCCAATATCAACAGCGAAACCAATTTGGTACGCCAAGACTACAGCAAACTCAAGCACATGGCTACGGAGAAAAAGCGAATCAGTGGGCAAGGAAACCCGAGCATTCAAAAACAGCCGGCGAACGTCGACATTTCAATAGCAACCCAGGAAAAAAGTCTCAAGGCCAGTGGAGAAAGAAGGAAAGCACCGAAAGGAAAAATAATTTAAACTAAAACGGATTTCTGCTGACGAGAGGGTGCGGAAATCCGAAGGCCACGAAAACCCCTCTTCCTACAAGTTAAATACAGTAATGGTGAAAAATTTAACTCTTCCGAAGATTGAAGTCTTGGTAAATAATATCCCGGCCACCGCACTCCTGGATACCGGCGCGCAGTGTTCCTGTGTGGCAGAAGTCCTTTTTAGAAAGTATTTTCACAAATACCGCATATATAATGCGGATAATACAACAGTATTAGCGGCGCAAGGAGAACAATGTAAGTGCGTAGGTAAAGTACCTTTGTACATCCGTATCAAGGACGAACAAGTAAAGGTGATGTTTTTTATAGTAAAGAATTTGCAAGCACACTTAATACTAGGAATAGACTTTCTTTCAGACGCACAAGCTACACTGGATTTTAATGAAGCGTCTCTTAAGCTGACGATGAAGCCAGTGCGTGTAGAAAAGGTTGAACCGCCAAGGGTAAATCTCGACCACCTGCCTAATGACGAGCAAGATAGAATCCGACAAGTGGTAAGTGAATTTGCTTCCTTATTTAGTGATATTCCAGGATTTACCCAGGTTACTAACCATAGTATTGACACCGGAGATGCATTGCCGGTTCGTCAAAAACCATACCGGTATGATAAGAATAAGGAAAAAATTATAGAATGGCATATTACCGATATGCTACGTAAAAAGATCGTAACGCCTATCTCAAGTAGTTATGCTAGTCCGGTGGTTTTATGTAAGAAAAATAATGATTATCCTTTGGAGCATCCAAAAAGGTGGAGATTCGCTATTGATTACCGTAAATTAAATTCCATAACGAAATATCCGGTATATCCGTTACCGATTATAGAAGAAATTTTAAGGAACATAAAATCAACCAAATTTATGACAACTTTAGACTTAACGAATGGTTATTTTCAAATAGGGATCAGGCCTGAGGACGTGCCTAAGACTGCTTTTATAACCAAGTCTGGCACTTATGCATTTTTGCGAATGCCGTTTGGCCTTTCAGGCGCCCCAGCAACATTTCAGCGATGCATGGACATTGTGTTAAGACCTGTTCTCGGAAAGTCCACATTTATCTATTTAGACGATATCATTATTACTAGTGATAATCTAGACCAACATGTACAGGATTTAAGACAGGTGTTTTCTTTATTAAATGAGGCCGGTCTAAAAGTTAATGTCGAAAAATGCAAATTTGCAGCCCCTGAATTAAAATATTTAGGTTACAAAATATCGCAAAAAGGGATCGAGACAGATGAATCAAAAATAATCGCTGTACAAAAGTATCCGACTCCAAACACGGCAAAGAAGCTCTCTTCTTTTCTAGGACTTTGTTCATATTATAGGTCCTTTATAAAAGATTTTGCGGCTATCGCTGAGCCATTGTTAAAATTAAAAAGGAAAAAGGCAAGATTCTCGTGGACGGCCGAAGCCAATAGTGCTTTCGAAAAATTAAAACAAGCATTAACGCAAGCCCCTGTGTTGAAATTTCCTGAAAAGGATGAAAATTTAGAAATTTCAGCGGATGCTTCGGATTATGCGGTAGGAGCGGTACTTTCGCAAAATCAGCAGCCAGTAGCATTTTTTAGCCGAACTTTAAATCAAACACAAAGAAACTATTCCGCGACCGAGAGAGAGGCACTTGCAGTTCTGTTAGCAGTGCAAAAGTTCCGAGTCTATTTTGGAAAGGCGCCGATAACAGTATATTCTGATCATGCGGCGGTAACTAGATTGTACTCTGGAAAAAATTTATCCCCAAGGTTAATAAGATGGGCACTCAAGCTGCAAGAATATAATCTGGTAATCAAGCATACCCCCGGAAAGGAAAATATCGTAGCAGATGCCCTGTCACGAATTAAATTAGACGAACAGGGTAATACCGTAAAAGTTGCAATGCTGACAGCGTGTACAATAAATTCCCGAGAAACTGTAATAACCGAACTGGGTAAGGATCCTGAGTTTGGAAGTATTTATGAGTATTTGAAGGATCCTGAAAATTTTAGCCACCAAGATATTGTGGCGATAAGAAATAGGGCGGCCCATTACGAACTAATAGATGGTCTATTATTTTATACAAAAACTACGAATTCCAACAACGAATTTCGACCTGTTATCCCAGCTAGTCTTAGATTAAATATCCTGCAAGAGCTCCATGACAGCCCTTTAGCTTCTCATGCTGGTATTCGAAAAACTACTCAACGCGTACGCGAGGCAGTCTACTTTCCTGAACTGCAAAAGTTAACAAGGGCGTATGTCCAGTCCTGCCCAACATGTCAAGCCGTTAATTATATTAATTTCCGCCCGGCCGGGTTTCTAAATAGTATTAAATCCGAATTTCCAAATGAAATAATTGGCATCGATTTATTGGGCCCTTTCCCAAAAAGTCAGTTAAACAAAAGTCGCTATCTCCTTGTTATAGTTGATCATTTTAGTAAATGGACCGAAATTGTTCCCTTAAAACGAGCCTCCGCGAAATTAGTTACCGATTCTATTTTAAATAAATATATTTTAAAATACGGGGCGCCCCTAAAAGTTATATCGGATAATGGTCCTCAATTTGTAAGTAATATATTTGAAGACATGTGCCAAAAACTGGGCATACGTCATTTAAAAATGGTCCCGTATCGGCCGCAATCAAATATAGCGGAACGGGTCAACAGAAATATAGTGAAAATTATCCGTAGTTATGTTAAAAATTTTCATAAAAGCTGGGATAACTATGTCAATGAATTTGCTTTCGCCCTTAGGACCGCAAAACATGATACAACGGGCAAAACTCCTGCTGAGTTATTTCTAGGCAGAAAGGTTATAACACCGTTAGATAAACTATTTTATGTGCAACAAAGAGCCCCAGAATTTAAAATGGGTGATATAGAAAAACTAATAAAAGAAGCAAAAAAGAATACGGAAGTAGCACAAAGAAAACAAAAATTGTATTATAACTTGAAACGACGTGGAGTAACTTATAAAGTAGGGGATGAAGTACTAAAAATTAGGCATTCACTTTCTTCAGCACCAGAAGATAAAACTGCCAAATTTTTTCCACGCTTTGAAGGACCATATGTTATAGAAAAAATAACTCACGCTGTTGTAGTGTTAAAGGCAAGAAATGGTGAAACCTGTTCCGCAAACATTGACCAGATAAAACCATTCTATGACCGTAAAAAAATGCAAATCTTTTCAGATCTTTTGCAGGATCCGGTACGGCAGACACCGCAGGTACAAGTTCCAGAGGTGGGAAAACGAAAAGTACAAGGGCAAGCCAATGAGAGACAGAAGCAAGTGAAAAGAAAATTGCCCCGCGGAAAAATTGAAGGTACAAAGAAAAAGAAGCCGTTCCACCGTCCAAAAAACAGAGTTCACGAACACCCCCAGTATGAAGAAGGGAGAAGGACGACGTATGTGGAAAAGACCGGGAGAAAGGACGGCAACTATAACCCGGCTGTGAAACGGAAGATTGACTCATCCGACAGAACTCTCCGCAGCAAAAGTCGCCGAACTGCGGAAGGGCCATCAGCGGCGGAGGAAAAAGTACAAGAAAAATTTGAACGGCCAACAACGAGGTCCAAGCAGGATCACGACAGAAGTTTCCCGGTTCCACCAAGACCAGCTGCCTTCAAACGGCCAAGACCACAAGTAGAGGACAGAAGGAAGATGTTCAAGGGTGGCCGTAGTGGTGAAAAACGGAAGCTTCCAGAGGAAAGCACTGAAGGGCGAGCCCGTACAAGAAGGAGGATCAACCAAGCTACGGTCTGCAGCACCTTTAAAGACTGGGCCCAGAAAATGATGTCTGAATATTACAAAGATAAGTAAAATTTTATGTTACTTTACAAACTTAAGTTAATCTTTCATTTTTACTGCAAGTGGCAGATTTCAAGAAGTTTTACCTCATGCGAGGTCTACCTTTATCGCCAAAAGGGCGAGAAATGAGTTGTGACCGATTTTCTTATTATGTTTTTCAATTACTCGCGCGTAAAACTAAAGTTGATGTATAATAGCGTTGTATAAAGACTTAAATATTGTAAAAAGTTATTGTATAAATTTTATTTAAAACATTCTAACAAGAAAGAAGTTTTAGTCTGAAAGACTTTTTGAAATGTACTATTATTTCAATGTAGAAAGAATTGGCACTTGCTTTGAAAAGAATAGAAGTTAACAATGTACTACTAATGTATGTTTTCAAATGTGTAAAATTAACGGCATCTTGATATGTTCTTGTATACATGTGAACTGTTATTTTGAATGTTTAGAAATAACGTGATATGGTAAAAGTGAAAGTAATGTTAAAAAATTTGTTATTCGTGTGACTGTAAAGATTAAATCATGGTGAATATGTGTTAAAGGTTGAATGATGTAGTTAGGCTCTCTGACGCTACACTTTAGAGTTAGCCACTTTCAGAATAGTACCTCAGGGTCTAGAGTTGAAATTAGGGTGTGTTAAGAGGTCTCGTATGTTGAATTTTAACACGTTAGTGTTTTGATTGTAGGAGGAACTGTTGAACACATAGACAGAAACACATTCGTGTTTGGTGTTTTCACAACACATGTCAGAGAGCACGGGGAGAGATAATTAAAATAGTCATGAATGAAATAAGAATGTTAAGAAAAGTATATTCTATATGTTATTTACAATGTCATTCTGTAACATTTCATTAAACTAGTTTTCCTTCCAGATCTCTGGAAGGAACCAGAATTGAATAAAGCTCCTGTTTTGATGCAGTACAGATGAAAAAGAAAAAAGATTGTTGTATATTCCGGGAGCTGCTATTGTAACAAATTTCTTTCTTTTAAAATTTTCTAGTTTCTAGCTAAGTTATGATTGTAAAAGTTTGGCCTCGCGTTAGTTTCTAGAGCTAAAAGTTTTCAACAAGGTCGTTTTAGACCTCAGTTTCAAACTAATTAACTCTGGCGGGAAGTATGTAAGGATCTTAAGTTTTACTAACGTTTATTTTATTTTAAATCTTTACTATCACTTCTTATTTTCTACTTCCGGCCAGAATTATAAGCGTGAAGGAGTTTATGCAAAATTGTCTGGCGAACGCCAAGTATTTAAGTGTGGCCTTTTTGCCAAGCAGAAGAGAGGAAGCCGTGAGTTCGAAGCAGGCCGCTTACCTTAGAAGTTACGCAGTTGCTACTTTGCCTTCCAGGCCAGAGGTTTTAATCCTCTTGATAAATTAAACGTATTGTAGTGTTCACAGTCTCTGTGCTACATACGCTTTCTGTTATTATAAGGCCAATCTTATTCTAAAGTTAAATTAGAGTTTAGTTTTATTTTGATATCTTTTAAGTTAGACCCCGAGTGGAGGGTCATTGTATTCCGAAGTACGGAAGTCATCGTATATAAAGAAAAAAAATAAAGGGTTTTGTATACCCTTCGTCTGTATCCTGTCTACATACTACAATTAGTGAACATAGCTTTAGTAAGCTCTCTGTTCTAGTCAGGTCATTGTATGTTTCCGAAGAAGGTTAGAAGAAACATTGAACCTGATACGCTGACCCAGTATTCCAGAAGTCCGTGGTTCGATTCCCGGTGAAGGAGGTTGCATATTTTTCATCGTTTCTGCTTCCAGTTTACCTAACGAGTCTACAAGTGGTGGCAGAACTAAAAGGGTCGTGGATGATGATTCTCCGCACCCAGGAATTGGCGACTAGTTCCCCTGAAACACCAGTCGCCTTTTAAAAAGGTGAGTATATAAGGTATTTGTCCCACTTCCATAGTGTGCCTTCGTGGTGTAATGGTAGCACGCTGAGCCAGTATTCCAGAGGTCCTTGGTTCGATTTCCGGGGAAGGCGGTTGCATATTTTTCATCTTTTCTGTTTCCAATTAACCTAACGAGTCTACAAGTGGTGCCCGAACTAAAAGGGTTGTGGATGATGATACTCCGCACCCTGGATTTGGCGACTAGGTCCCTTAAACCCTAGTCGACCTTTAAAAAGGTGAGTATATAAGGTATTTGTTCCACTTTCCTAGCATGCCTTCTTGGTGTAATGGTAGCACGCGGAGCCAGTATTCCAGAGGTGCGTGGTTCGATTCCCGGCGACGGCGGTTGCATATTTTTCATCTTTTCTGTTTCCAATTAACCTAACGAGTCTACAAGTGATGCCCGAACTAAAAGGGTTGTGGATTATGATTCTCCGCACCCATAATTTGGCGACTAGGTCCCCTAAAACTCTAGTCGCCCTTTAAAATGGTGAGTATACAAGGTATTTGTTCCCATTCCATAGCGTGCCTTAGTGGTGTAACTATAGCACGCTGAGCCAGTATTCCGGAGGTCCTTGGTTCGATTCCCGGCGAAGGCGGTAGCATATTTTTCATCTTTTTTGCTTCCAATTAACCTAACGAATCTACAAGTGGTAAAGACACTTGTGGTATTACAAGTACACTACAAGTGGTAAAGACACACCCACATAAAGAGATCTACCTTAAATGGATTAAGGCTCACGTTGGCCACACAGGGAATGAAATAGCAGACCAACAGGCCAAATAGGCTTCCACCAACTGCAAAGGCCAGTTTATCCACCTTCCATGGACACTCTCACATCTCCAAAAGATCTATCAGGTTGCAAGTTCTCTCTAAATGGCAACAGAAGTGGGACTCAAGCACCACCGGGCGACGTACCGTATACCACATTGCATATGTCGACCCGGAAAGGAACATCGGGAACCCACAACTAATCCGGTATATCAGCTGCCATGGTCCATTCCCAGTTTACTTCGAACGCTTTGGAATCAGTAACACTGATTATGCGTTTGCGTCTCACAAGGAACGCTGGAACATTATGTGACTACTTGCCAACTTACTGCTGGGCAACACCTGTCTATTCCCTCGACAAACACTCAGGCATATTGCAAGTACCTAATAAGACAAAAACATTTGGTACGAAAAGTCTGCAACATAATGTCAAAACTCTCGGCATTAGGTGTTGATTTATGTCAAAGTGCCTAGTGATAGTAGCATAAAGCAGCCTGAAGAGACACACGCTTTGGCACGATTAAAACTAGTCAAGTTACAATATATATAAATTATGTAATGATAATTATGCAAAGATATAAGTACCAATAAGTAAAAATGCGTAAAGTAAATATTGGCAACATGCTGATATATATACAACAGGGGTATGCATAATATGTAAAGTTACTAGATTGCTATTAATTATGTGTTCAGATTCAAGGTAACATCGCATTTAGTACGCATGTGCGCACGTAATTGGTCTCAGCCATATAGGTGTTTATTTATTATGTATTTAACCGGCATTTGTGAATTTATGTATATATGTATATATGAATTTATGTATATATGTGTTTTAATTAGGTCGATTTGTACGAAAGAACATGTCGCAAATGTATGCAAATATTTATGCATTCAGTCTCCAGGTTACGTTGTTGTTACGTCACTCATGTGCACACGTAACCAGTTCTCAGGTTTTTATGTATTTAGGTATTTATTTATTATGTCCTTAAGTGTATTTATGTGTGTATTTATGTGCGTATTTATGTGGTTAATTAGGTCGGTGTGTACGAATGAACATGTTACAAAAGTATGCTAAAATTAATGTATTCAGTATCCAGGTAACGTTGTACTCAGTACTCAAATGCACACGCAATAAGTTCTCAGGTATTCATGCATTTAGGTTTTTTTTTAAATATATGTTAATTTTTTAATTTTTTTTTATTATATATATATATATATATTTAATTATTATTATTATTATTATGCATTTTTAGTGGCACTTATGCATAATGCTATCAAACGAATGTATTACTGCCTCTGTTCGGCCACGTAAACTTTTCTTGGAGATCAATATATGCTGGGCCCGAACACTTTGGACGGGAGTCCACCCCGTTGGCATTTGGTCGGCATGACCGCTAATGGTACGGTCCTGGCGTTGGGACAGAGCGTCCTGTGGGAGGCTCGCGCGTGGCCCCTCAAGCCGGACTCTAGATAAGGGAGGACGTGGCGCTATACCAATTGGCCATCATGGTAGAGGGATGGTGCCCAGGCCCTCCGTCACTTATCACTTATCTACAAGTGGTGCTCGAACTAAAAGGGTTGTGGATGATGATTTTCCGCATCCAGGATTTGGCGACTAGGTCCCCTAAAACACTAGTCGCCCTTTAAAAAGGTGAGTATATAAGGTATTTGTCCCACTTCCATAGCGTGCCTTCTTGGTGTAACGGTAGCACGCTGAGCCAGTATTCCAGATGTCCTTGGTTCGATTCCCCAGGAAGGCGGTTGCATATTTTTCATCTTTTCTGCTTCCAATTAACCTAAGGAACCTACAAGTGGTGCCCGAATTAAAGGGTTGTGGATGATGATTTTGCTCACCCAGGATTTGGCGACTAGGTCCCCTAAAACACTAGTCGCCCTATAAAAAGGTGAGTATATAACGTATTTGTCGTACTTTCCTAGCTTCCGTCTTGGTATATTGGTAGCACCCTGAGCCAGTATTCCAGAGGTCCGTGGTTCGATTCCCAGCGAAGGCGGTTGCATATTTTTCATCTTTTCTCCTTCCAATTAACCTAAGGAACCTACAAGTGGTGCCCGAATTAAAGGGTTGTGGATGATGATTTTGCGCACCCAGGATTTGGCGACAAGGTCCCCTAAAACATAGTCGCCCTTTAAAAAGGTGAGTATATAAGGTATTTGTCCCACTTTCCTAGCGTGCTTTTTGGTGTAACGGTAGCACTCTGAGCCAGTATTCCAGAGGTAGGTGGTTCAATTCCGGGCAAAGGAGGTTGCATATTTTTCATCTTTTCTGTTTCCAATTAACCTAACGAGTCTACAAGTGGTGAACGAACTAAAAGGGTTGTGGATGATGATTCTCCGCACCCAGGATTTGGCGACTAGGTCCCCTAAATCCCTAGTCGCACTTTAAAACGGTGAGTATATATGGTATTTGTCCCAGTTACCTAGCCTGCCTTCTTGTTATAACGGTAGCACGCTGAGCCAGTATTCCAGAGTTCCGTGGTTCGATTCCGGGCAAAAGCGGTTGCATATTTTTCATCTTTTCTGCTTCCAATTAACCTAACAAGTCTACAAGTGGTGCCCGAACTAAAAATGTTGTGGATGATGTTTCTCCTCACCCAGGATTTGGCGACTAGGTCACCTAAAACCCTCGTCGCCCTTTAAAAACGTGAGTATATAAAATATTTGTCCTACTTCCATAGCGTGCTTTCGTGGTGTAACGGTAGCACGCTGAGCCAGTATTCCAGAGGTCCGTGGTTCGATTCCCAGCGAAAGCCGTTGCATATTTTTCATCTTTTCTGCTTCCAATTAACCTAAGGAACCTACAAGTTGTGCCCGAACTAAAAGGGTTGTGGATGATGATTTTGCGCACCCAGGATTTGACGACTAGGTCCCCTAAAACATAGTCGCCCTTTAAAAAGGTGAGTATATAACGTATTTGTCGCACTTCCCTAGCGTGCCTTCATGGTGTAACGGTAGCACGCTGAGCCAGTATTTCAGAGGTCCGTGGTTCGATTCCGGGGAAAGGCGGTTGCATATTTTTCATCTTTTCTGCTTCCAATTAAACTAACGAGTCTACAAGTGGTGCCCGAACTAAAACTGTAGTAAATCTGTTGTGGATGATGTTTCTCCTCACCCAGGACTTGGCGACTAGGTCACCTAAAACGCTAGTCGCCCTTTTAAAAGGTGAGTATATAAGGTATTTGTCCCACATCCCTAGCGTGCCTTCTTGATGTAACGGCAGCACGCTGAGCCTGTATTACAGAGGTCCATGGTTCGATTTCCGGCAAAGGCGTTTGCATGTTTTTCATCTTTTCTGCTTCCAATTAACCTAACGAGTCTACAGGTAGTGCCCCAACTAAAAAGGTTGTGGATGATGATTTTCCGCACCTAGGATTGGTCGACTAGGTCCGCTAAAACCCTAGTCGCCCTTTAAAAAGGTGAGTATATAAGTTATTTGTCCCACTTCCCTAGCGTGCCTTCTTGTTGTAACGGTAGCACGCTGAGAAAGTATTCCAGAGGTCCGTGGTTCGAATCCCGGCGAAGACGTTTGCATATTTTTCATCTTTTCTGCTTCCAATTAACCTAACACGTCTACAAGTGGTGATCGAACTAAAACTGTAGTAAATCTGTTGTGGATGATGATACTCCGCACCCAGGATTTGGCGACTAGGTCCCTTAAACCCTAGTCGACCTTTAAAAAGGTGAGTATATAAGTTATTTGTCCCACTTCCCTAGCGTGCCTTATGGTGTAACGGTAGCACGCTGACCCAGTATTCCAGAAGTCCGTGGTTCGATTCCCGTTGAAGGAGGATGCATATTTTTCATCGTTTCTGCTTCCAGTTTACCTAACGAGTCTACAAGTGGTGGCAGAACTAAAAGGGTCGTGGATGATGATTCTCCGCACCCAGGAATTGGCGACTAGTTCCCCTGAAACACTAGTCGCCCTTTAAAAAGGTGAGTATATAAGGTATTTGTCCCACTTCCATAGCGTGCCTTCGTGGTGTAATAGTAGCACGCTGAGCCAGTATTCCAGAGGTCCTTGGTTCGATTTCCGGGGAAGGCGGTTGCATATTTTTCATCTTTTCTGTTTCCAATTAACCTAACGAGTCTACAAGTGGTGCCCGAACTAAAAGGGTTGTGGATGATGATACTCCGCACCCAGGATTTGGCGACTAGGTCCCTTAAACCCTAGTCGACCATTAAAAAGGTGAGTATATAAGGTATTTGTTCCACTTTCCTAGCATGCCTTCTTGGTGTAATGGTAGCACGCGGAGCCAGTATTCCAGAGGTCCATGGTTCGATTCCCGGCGACGGCGGTTGCATATTTTTCATCTTTTCTGTTTCCAATTAACCTAACGAGTCTACAAGTGATGCCCCAACTAAAAGGGTTGTGGATTATGATTCTCCGCACCCATAATTTGGCGACTAGGTCCCCTAAAACCCTAGTCGCCCTTTAAATAGGTGAGTATATAAGATATTTGTCCCACTTCCATAGCGTGCCTTCTTGGTGTAACCGTAGCACGCTGAGCCAGTATTCCAGATGTCCTTGGTTCGATTCCCGAGGAAGGCGGTTGCATATTTTTCATCTTTTCTGCTTCCAATTAACCTAAGGAACCTACAAGTGGTGCCCGAATTAAAGGGTTGTGGATGATGATTTTGCTCACCCAGGATTTGGCGACTAGGTCCCCTAAAACATAGTCGCCCTTTAAAAAGGTGAGTATATAAGGTATTTGTCCCACTTTCCTAGCGTGCTTTTTGGTGTAACGGTAGCACTCTGAGCCAGTATTCCAGAGGTAGGTGGTTCGATTCCGGACAAAGGCGGTTGCATATTTTTCATCTTTTCTGCTTCCAATTAACCTAACGAGTCTACAAGTGGTGAACGAACTAAAAGGGTTGTGGATGATGATTCTCCGCAACCAGGATTTGGCGACTAGGTCCCCTAAATCCCTAGTCGCACTTTAAAACGGTGAGTATATATGGTATTTGTCCCAGTTACCTAGCCTGCCTTCTTGTTATAACGGTAGCACGCTGAGCCAGTATTCCAGAGTTCCGTGGTTCGATTCCGGGCAAAAGCGGTTGCATATTTTTCATCTTTTCTGCTTCCAATTAACCTAACGAGTCTACAAGTGGTGCCCGAACTAAAACTGTTGTGGATGATGTTTCTCCTCACCCAGGATTTGGCGACTAGGTCACCCAAAACCCTAGTCGCCCTTTAAAAACTTGAGTATATAAAATATTTGTCCCACTTCCATAGGCGTGATTTCGTGGTGTAACGGTAGCACGCTGAGCCAGTATTCCAGAGGTCCGTGGTTCGATTCCGGGCAAAGGCGGTTGCATATTTTTCATCTTTTCTGCTTCCAATTAACCTAACGAGTCTACAAGTGGTGCCCGAAATAAAACTGTTGTGGATGATATTTCTCCTCACCCAGGATTTGGCGACTAGGTCACCTAAAACGCTAGTCGCCGTTTAAAAAGGTGAGTATATAAGGTATTTGTCCCACATTCCTAGCGTGCTTTCTTGGTGTAACGGTAGCACGCTGAGCCAGTATTCCAGAGATAGGTGGTTCGATTCCGGGCAAAGGCGTTTGCATATTTTTCATCTTTTCTGCTTCCAATTAACCTAACGAGTCTACAAGTGGTGCCCGAACTAAAACTGTTGTGGATGATGTTTCTCCTCACCCAGGATTTGGCGACTAGGTCACCTAAAACGCTAGTCTCCCTCTAAAAAGGTGAGTATATAAGGTATTTGTCCCACATCCCTAGCGTGCCTTCTTGATGTAACGGCAGCACGCTGAGCCTGTATTACAGAGGTCCATGGTTCGATTTTCGGCGAAGGCGGTTGCATATTTTTCATCTTTTCTGCTTCCAATTAACCTAACGAGTCTACGAGTGGTGCCCGAACTAAAAGGGTTGTGGATGATGATTTTCCGCAACTAGTCGACTAGGTCCGCTAAAACCATAGTCGCCCTTTAAAAAGGTAAGTATATAAGGTATTTGTCCCACTTTCCTAGCGTGTCTTCTTGGTGTAACGGTAGCACGCTCAGATAGTATTCCACAGGACCGTGGTTCGATTCCCGGCGAAGGCGGTTGCATATTTTTCATCTTTTCTTCTTCCAATTAACCTAAGGAACCTACATGTGGTGCCCGAACTAAAAGGGTTGTGGATGATGATTTTACGCACCCAGGATTTGGCGACTAGTTCCCCTAAAACATAGTCGCCCTTTAAAACGGTGAGTATATAAGGTATTTGTTCCAGTTACCTAGCGTGCCTTCTTGTTGTAACGGTAGCACGCTGAGTCTGTATTCCAGAGGTCCGTGGTTCGATTCCCTGGTAAGGCGGTTGGATATTTTTCATCTTTTCTGCTTCCAATTAACCTAACGTGTCTACAAGTGGCGCTCGAACTAAAACTGTTGTGGATGATGATTCTCCTCACCCAGGATTTGGCGACTAGGTCCCCCCTTTAAAAACGTGAGTATATAAATTATTTGTCCCACATCCATAGCGTGCTTTCGTGGTGTAACGGTAGCACGCTGAGCCAGTATTCCAGAGGACCTTGGTTCGATTCCCGGGGAAGGCGGTTGCATATTTTTCAACTTTTCTGCTTCCAATTAACCTAAGGAACATACAAGTGGTGACCGAGCTAAAAGGGTTGTGGATGATGATTCTCCGCACCCAGGATTTGGCGACAAGGTCCCCTAAAACCCTAGTCGCCCATTAAAAAGGTGAGTATATAAGATATTTGTCGGACTTCCCTAGCTTCCGTCTTGGTATAATGGTAGCACGCTGAGCCAGTATTCCAGAGGTCCCTGATTCGATTCCCGGCAAAGGCGGTTGCATATTTTTCATCTTTTCTGCTTCCAATTAACCTAACGAGTCTACAAGTGGTGAACGAACTAAAAGGGTTGTGGATGATGATTCTCCGCAACCAGGATTTGGCGACTAGGTCCCCTAAATCCCTAGTCGCACTTTAAAACGGTGAGTATATATGGTATTAGTCCCAGTTACCTAGCCTGCCTTCTTGTTATAACGGTAGCACGCTGAGCCAGTATTCCAGAGTTCCGTGGTTCGATTCCGGGCAAAAGCGGTTGCATATTTTTCATCTTTTCTGCTTCCAATTAACCTAACGAGTCTACAAGTGGTGCCCGAACTAAAACTGTTGTGGATGATGTTTCTCCTCACCCTGGATTTGGCGACTAGGTCCCTTAAACCCTAGTCGACCTTTAAAAAAAAGGTGAGTATATAAGGTATTTGTTCCACTTTCCTAGCATGCCTTCTTGGTGTAATGGTAGCACGCGGAGCCAGTATTCCAGAGGTCCGTGGTTCGATTCCCGGCGACGGCGGTTGCATATATTTCATCTTTTCTGTTTCCAATTAACCTAACGAGTCTACAAGTGATGCCCGAACTAAAAGGGTTGTGGAATATGATTCTCCGCACCCATAATTTGGCGACTAGGTCCCCTAAAACTCTAGTCGCCCTTTAAAATGGTGAGTATATAAGGTATTTGTTCCCATTCCATAGCGTGCCTTAGTGGTGTAACTATAGCACGCTGAGCCAGTATTCCGGAGGTCCTTGGTTCGATTCCCGGCGAAGGCGGTAGCATATTTTTCATCTTTTTTGCTTCCAATTAACCTAACGAATCTACAAGTGGTAAAGACACTTGTGGTATTACAAGTACACTACAAGTGGTAAAGACACACCCACATAAAGAGATCTACCTTAAATGGATTAAGGCTCACGTTGGCCACACAGGGAATGAAATAGCAGACCAACAGGCCAAATAGGCTTCCACCAACTGCAAAGGCCAGTTTATCCACCTTCCATGGACACTCTCACATCTCCAAAAAATCTATCAGGTTGAAGTTCTCTCTAAATGGCAACAGAAGTGGGACTCAAGCACCACCGGGCGACGTACCGTATACCACATTGCATATGTCGACCCGGAAAGGAACATCGGGAACCCACAACTAATCCGGTATATCAGCTGCCATGGTCCATTCCCAGTTTACTTCGAACGCTTTGGAATCAGTAACACTGATTATGCGTTTGCGTCTCACAAGGAACGCTGGAACATTATGTGACTACTTGCCAACTTACTGCTGGGCAACACCTGACTATTCCCTCGACAAACACTCAGGCATATTGCAAGTACCTAATAAAACAAAAACATTTGGTACGAAAAGTCTGCAACATAATGTCAAAACTCTCGGCATTAGGTGTTGATTTATGTCAAAGTGCCTAGTGATAGTAGCATAAAGCAGCCTGAAGAGACACACGCTTTGGCACGATTAAAACTAGTCAAGTTACAATATGTATAAATTATGTAATGATAATTATGCAAAGATATAAGTACCAATAAGTAAAAATGCGTAAAGTAAATATTGGCAACATGCTGATATATATACAACAGGGGTATGCATAATATGTAAAGTTACTAGATTGCTATTAATTATGTGTTCAGATTCAAGGTAACATCGCATTTAGTACGCATGTGCGCACGTAATTGGTCTCAGCCATATAGGTGTTTATTTATTATGTATTTAACCGGCATTTGTGAATTTATGTATATATGTATATATGAATTTATGTATATATGTGTTTTAATTAGGTCGATTTGTACGAAAGAACATGTCGCAAATGTATGCAAATATTTATGCATTCAGTCTCCAGGTTACGTTGTTGTTACGTCACTCATGTGCACACGTAACCAGTTCTCAGGTTTTTATGTATTTAGGTATTTATTTATTATGTCCTTAAGTGTATTTATGTGTGTATTTATGTGCGTATTTATGTGGTTAATTAGGTCGGTGTGTACGAATGAACATGTTACAAAAGTATGCTAAAATTAATGTATTCAGTATCCAGGTAACGTTGTACTCAGTACTCAAATGCACACGCAATAAGTTCTCAGGTATTCATGCATTTAGGTTTTTTTTAAATATATGTTAATTTTTTATTTTTTTTATTATATATATATATATATATTTAATTATTATTATTATTATTATGCATTTTTTAGAGGCACTTATGCATAATGCTATCAAACGAATGTATTACTGCCTCTGTTCGGCCACGTAAACTTTTCTTGGAGATCAATATATGCTGGGCCCGAACACTTTGGACGGGAGTCACCCCGTTGGCATTTGGTCGGCATGACCGCTGAAGGTACGGTCCGGGCGTTGGGACAGAGCGTCCTGTGGGAGGCTCGCGCGTGGCCCCTCAAGCCGGACTCTAGATAAGGGAGGACGTGGCGCTATACCAATTGGCCATCATGGTAGCGGGATGGTGCCCAGGCCCTCCGTCACTTATCACTTATCTACATGTGGTGCTCGAACTAAAAGGGTTGTGGATGATGATTTTCCGCATCCAGGATTTGGCGACTAGGTCCCCTAAAACCTTAGTCGCCCTTTAAATAGGTGAGTATATAAGATATTTGTCCCACTTCCATAGCGTGCCTTCTTGGTGTAACGGTAGTACGCTGAGCCAGTATTCCAGATGTCCTTGGTTCGATTCCCGAGGAAGGCGGTTGCATATTTTTCATCTTTTCTGCTTCCAGTTAACCTAAGGAACCTACAAGTTGTGCCCGAATTAAAGGGTTGTGGATGATGAATTTGCTCACCCAGGATTTGGCGACTAGGTCCCCTAAAACCCTAGTCGCCCTATAAAAAGGTGAGTATATAACGTATTTGTCGTACTTCCCTAGCTTCCGTCTTGGTATATTGGTAGCACGCTGAGCCAGTATTCCAGAGGTCCGTGGTTCGATTCCCAGCGAAGGCGGTTGCATATTTTTCATCTTTTCTCCTTCCAATTAACCTAAGGAACCTACAAGTGGTGCCCGAATTAAAGGGTTGTGGATGATGATTTTGCGCACCCAGGATTTGGCGACAAGGTCCCCTAAAACATAGTCGCCCTTTAAAAAGGTGAGTATATAAGGTATTTGTCCCACTTTCCTAGCGTGCTTTTTGGTGTAACGGTAGCACTCTGAGCCAGTATTCCAGAGGTAGGTGGTTCGATGCCGGGCAAAGGCGGTTGCATATTTTTCATCTTTTCTGCTTCCAATTAACCTAACGAGTCTACAAGTGGTGAACGAACTAAAAGGGTTGTGGATGATGATTCTCCGCAACCAGGATTTGGCGACTAGGTCCCCTAAATCCCTAGTCGCACTTTAAAACGGTGAGTATATATGGTATTTGTCCCAGTTACCTAGCCTGCCTTCTTGTTATAACGGTAGCACGCTGAGCCAGTATTCCAGAGTTCGGTGGTTCGATTCCGGGCAAAAGCGGTTGCATATTTTTCATCTTTTCTGCTTCCAATTAACCTAACGAGTCTACAAGTGGTGCCCGAACTAAAACTGTTGTGGATGATGTTTCTCCTCACCCAGGATTTGGCGACTAGGTCACCCAAAACCCTAGTCGCCCTTTAAAAACGTGAGAATATAAAATATTTGTCCCACTTCCATAGGCGTGATTTCGTGGTGTAACGGTAGCACGCTGAGCCAGTATTCCAGAGGTCCGTGGTTCGATTCCGGGCAAAGGCGGTTGCATATTTTTCATCTTTTCTGCTTCCAATTAACCTAACGAGTCTACAAGTGGTGCCCGAATTAAAACTGTTGTGGATGATATTTCTCCTCACCCAGGATTTGGCGACTAGGTCACCTAAAACGCTAGTCGCCCTTTAAAAAGGTGAGTATATAAGGTATTTGTCCCACATTCCCAGCGTGCCTTCTTGGTGTAACGGTAGCACGCTGAGCCAGTATTCCAGAGATAGGTGGTTCGATTCCGGGCAAAGGCGTTTGCATATTTTTCATCTTTTCTGCTTCCAATTAACCTAACGAGTCTACAAGTGGTGCCCGAACTAAAACTGTTGTGGATGATGTTTCTCCTCACCCAGCATTTGGCGACTAGGTCACCTAAAACGCTAGTCTCCCTTTAAAAAGGTGAGTATATAAGGTATTTGTCCCACATCCCTAGCGTGCCTTCTTGATGTAACGGCAGCACGCTGAGCCTGTATTACAGAGGTCCATGGTTCGATTTCCGGCGAAGGCGGTTGCATATTTTTCATCTTTTCTGCTTCCAATTAACCTAACGAGTATCCGAGTGGTGCCCGAACTAAAAGGGTTGTGGATGATGATTTTCCGCAACTAGTCGACTTGGTCCGCTAAAACCATAGTCGCCCTTTAAAAAGGTAAGTATATAAGGTATTTGTCCCACTTTCCTAGCGTGTCTTCTTGGTGTAACGGTAGCACGCTCACATAGTATTCCACAGGACCGTGGTTCGATTCCCTGGGAAGGCGGTTGCATATTTTTCATCTTTTCTGCTTCCAATTAACCTAACGTGTCTACAAGTGGCACCCGAACTAAAACTGTTGTGGATGATGATTCTCCGCACCCAGGATTTGGCGACTAGGTCCCCCCTTTAAAAACGTGAGTATATAAATTATTTGTCCCACATCCATAGCGTGCTTTCGTGGTGTAACGGTAGCACGCTGAGCCAGTATTCCAGAGGACCTTGGTTCGATTCCCGGGGAAGGCGGTTGCATATTTTTCATCTTTTCTGCTTCCAATTAACCTAAGGAACCTACAAGTGGTTCCCGAACTAAAAGGGTTGTGGATGATGATTCTCCGCACCCAGGATTTGGCGACTAGGTCCCCTAAAACCCTCGTCGCCTTTTAAAAAGGTGAGTATATAAGGTATTTGTCCCACTTCCATAGCGTGCCTTCTTGGTGTAAAGGTAGCACGCTGAGCCAGTATTCCAGATGTCCTTGGTTCGATTCCCGAGGAAGGCGGTTGCATATTTTTCATCTTTTCTGCTTCCAATTAACCTAAGGAACCTACAAGTGGTGCCCGAACTAAAAGGGTTGTGGATGATGATTTTGCACACCCAGGATTTGGCGACTAGGTTCCCTAAAAGCCTAGCCGCCCTTTAAAAAGGTGAGTATATAACGTATTTGTCGTACTTCCCTAGCTTCCGTCTTGGTATAATGGTAGCACGCTGAGCCAGTATTCCAGAGGTCCGTGGTTCGATTCCCAGCGAAGGCGGTTGCATATTTTTCATCTTTTCTCCTTCCAATTAACCTAAGGAAGCTACAAGTGGTGCCCGAGTTAAAGGGTTGTGGATGATGATTTTGCGCACCCAGGATTTGGCGACAAGGTCCCCTAAAACATAGTCGCACTTTAAAAAGGTGAGTATATAAGGTATTTGTCCCACTTTCCTAGCGTGCTTTTTGGTGTAACGGTAGCACGCTGAGCCAATATTCCAGAGGTAGGTGGTTCGATTCCGGGCAAAGGCGGTTGCATATTTTTCATCTTTTCTGCTTCCAATTAACCTAACGAGTCTACAAGTGGTGAACGAACTAAAAGGGTTGTGGATGATGACTCTCCGCAACCAGGATTTGGCGACTAGGTCCCCTAAATCCCTAGTCGCACTTTAAAACGGTGAGTATATATGGTATTAGTCCCAGTTACCTAGCCTGCCTTCTTGTTATAACGGTAGCACGCTGAGCCAGTATTTCAGAGTTCCGTGGTTCGATTCCGGACAAAAGCGTTTGCATATTTTTCATCTTTTCTGCTTCCAATTAACCTAACGAGTCTACAAGTGGTGCCCGAACTAAAACTGTTGTGGATGATGTTTCTCCTCACCCAGGATTTGGCGACTAGGTCACCCAAAACCCTAGTCGCCCTTTAAAAACGTGAGTATATAAAATATTTGTCCCACTTCCTTAGGCGTGATTTCGTGGTGTAACGGTAGCACGCTGAGCCAGTATTCCAGAGGTCCGTGGTTCGATTCCGGGCAAAGGCGGTTGCATATTTTTCATCTTTTCTGCTTCCAATTAACCTAACGAGTTTACAAGTGGTGCCCGAATAAAAACTGTTGTGGATGATATTTCTCCTCACCCAGGATTTGGCGACTAGGTCACCTAAAACGCTAGTCGCCCTTTCAAAAGGTGAGTATATAAGGTATTTGTCGCACATCCCTAGCGTGCCTTCTTGATGCAACGGCAGCACGCTGAGCCTGTATTACAGAGTTCCATGGTTCGATTTTCGGCGAAGGCGGTTGCATATTTTTCATCTTTTCTGCTTCCAATTAACCTAACGAGTCTACGAATGGTGCCAGAACTAAAAGGGTTGTGGATGATGATTTTCCGCACATAGGAGAGGTCGACTAGGTCCGCTAAAACCATAGTCGCCCTTTAAAAAGGTAAGTATATAAGGTATTGGTCCCACTTTCCTAGCGTGCCTTCTTGGTGTAACGTTAGCACGCTGAGATAGTATTCCAGAGGTCCGTAGTTCGATTCCCGGCGACGGCGTTTGCATGTTTTTCATCTTTTCTGCTTCCAATTAACCTAACGAGTCTACACGTAGTGCCCGAACTAAAAAGGTTGTGGATGATGATTTTCCGCACCTAGGATTGGTCGACTAGGTCCGCTAAAACCATAGTCGCCCTTTAAAAAGGTAAGTATATAAGGTATTTGTCCCAATTTCCTAGCGTGCCTTCTTGGTGTAATGGTAGCACGCTGAGCCAGTATTCCAGAGGTCCGTGGTTCGATTCCCGCAAAGGCGGTTGCATATTTTTCATATTTTCTACTTCCAATTAACATAACGTGTCTACAAGTGCTGATCGAACTAAAAGGGTTGTGGATGATGATTCTCCGCACCCAGGATTCGGCGACTAGGTCCCCTAAAACCATAGTCGCCCTTTAAACCGGTGAGTATATAAGGTATTTGTTCCAGTTACCTAGCGTGCCTTCTTGTTGTAACGGTAGCACGCTGAGCCAGTATTCCAGAGGTCCGTGGTTCGATTCCCAGCGAAGGCGGTTGCATATTTTTCATCTTTTCTCCTTCCAATTAACCTAAGGAACCTACAAGAGGTGCCCGAACTAAAAGGGTTGTGGATGATGATTTTGCGCAAGGTGAGTATATAACTTATTTGTCCCACTTTCCTAGCGTGGTTTCTTGGTGTAACGGTAGCACGCTGAGCCAGTATTCCAGAGATAGGTGGTTCGATTCCGGGCAAAGGCGTTTGCATATTTTTCATCTTTTCTGCTTCCAATTAACCTAACGAGTCTACAAGTGGTGCCCGAACTAAAACTGTTGTGGATGATGTTTCTCCTCACCCAGGATTTGGCGACTAGGTCACCTAAAACGCTAGTCTCCCTTTAAAAAGGTGAGTATATAAGTTATTTGTCCCACATCCCTAGCGTGCCTTCTTGATGTAACGGCAGCACGCTGAGCCTGTATTACAGTGGTCCATGGTTCGATTTCCGGCGATGGCGGTTGGATATTTTTCATCTTTTCTGCTTCCAATTAACCTAACGAGTCTACGAGTGGTGCCCGAACTAAAAGGGTTGTGGATGATGATTTTCCGCAACTAGTCGACTAGGTCCGCTAAAACCATAGTCGCCCTTTAAAAAGGTAAGTATATAAGGTATTTGTCCCACTTTCCTAGCGTGCCTTCTTGGTGTAACGGTAGCACGCTGAGACAGTATTCCAGAGGTCCGTGGTAAGATTCCCGGTAAAGGCGGTTGCATATTTTTCATATTTTCTACTTCCAATTAACCTAACGTTTCTACAAGTGGTGATCGAACTAAAAGGGTTGTGGATCGTGATTCTCCGCACCCAGGATTCGGTGACTAGGTCCCCTAAAACCCTAGTCGCCCTTTAAAACGGTGAGTATATAAGGTATTTGTTCCAGTTACCTAGCGTGCCTTCTTGTTGTAACGGTAGCACGCTGAGCCTGTATTCCACAGGACCGTGGTTCGATTCCCGGCGAAGGCGGTTGCATATTTTTCATCTTTTCTTCTTCCAATTAACCTAAGGAACCTACATGTGGTGCCCGAACTAAAAGGGTTGTGGATGATGATTTTACGCACCCAGGATTTGGCGACTAGGTCCCCTAAAACATAGTCGCCCTTTAAAAAGGTAAGTATATAAGGTATTTGTCCCACTTTCCTAGCGTGCCTTCTTGGTGTAAAGGTAGCACGCTGAGCCAGTATTCCAGATGTCCTTGGTTCGATTCCCGAGGAAGGCGGTTGCATATTTTTCATCTTTTCTGCTTCCAATTAACCTAAGGAACCTACAAGTGGTGCCCGAACTAAAAGGGTTGTGGATGATGATTTTGCACACCCAGGATTTGGCGACTAGGTTCCCTAAAAGCCTAGTCGCCCTTTAAAAAGATGAGTATATAAC
Organism: Stegodyphus dumicola; assembly: GCF_044657685.1. NCBI lineage: Eukaryota > Metazoa > Arthropoda > Arachnida > Araneae > Eresidae > Stegodyphus > Stegodyphus dumicola. The sequence goes on from NC_140781.1 coordinate 23,589,897, forward strand.
GTATTTTTCGTACTTCCCTAGCTTCCGTCTTGGTATAATGGTAGCACGCTGAGCCAGTATTCCAGAGGTCCGTGGTTCGATTCCCAGCGAAGGCGGTTGCATATTTTTCATCTTTTCTCCTTCCAATTAACCTAAGGAACCTACAAGTGGTGCCCGAATTAAAGGGTTGTGGATGATGATTTTGCGCACCCAGGATTTGGCGACAAGGTCCCCTAAAACATAGTCGCCCTTTAAAAAGGTGAGTATATAAGGTATTTGTCCCACCTTCCTAGCGTGCTTTTTGGTGTAACGGTAGCACGCTGAGCCAGTATTCCAGAGGTAGGTGGTTCGATTCCGGGCAAAGGCGGTTGCATATTTTTCATCTTTTCTGCTTCCAATTAACCTAACGAGTCTACAAGTGGTGAACGAACTAAAAGGGTTGTGGATGATGATTCTCCGCAACCAGGATTTGGCGACTAGGTCCCCTAAATCCCTAGTCGCACTTTAAAACGGTGAGTATATATGGTATTAGTCCCAGTTACCTAGCCTGCCTTCTTGTTATAACGGTAGCACGCTGAGCCAGTATTCCAGAGTTCCGTGGTTCGATTCCGGGCAAAAGCGGTTGCATATTTTTCATCTTTTCTGCTTCCAATTAACCTAACGAGTCTACAAGTGGTGCCCGAACTAAAACTGTTGTGGATGATGTTTCTCCTCACCCAGGATTTGGCGACTAGGTCACCCAAAACCCTAGTCGCCCTTTAAAAACGTGAGTATATAAAATATTTGTCCCACTTCCATAGGCGTGATTTCGTGGTGTAACGGTAGCACGCTGAGCCAGTATTCCAGAGGTCCGTGGTTCGATTCCGGGCAAAGGCGGTTGCATATTTTTCATCTTTTCTGCTTCCAATTAACCTAACGAGTCTACAAGTGGTGCCCGAATTAAAACTGTTGTGGATGATATTTCTCCTCACCCAGGATTTGGCGACTAGGTCACCTAAAACGCTAGTCGCCCTTTAAAAAGGTGAGTATATAAGGTATTTGTCGCACATCCCTAGCGTGCCTTCTTGATGTAACGGCAGCACGCTGAGCCTGTATTACAGAGTTCCATGGTTCGATTTTCGGCGAAGGCGGTTGCATATTTTTCATCTTTTCTGCTTCCAATTAACCTAACAAGTGTACGAATGGTGCCAGAACTAAAAGGGTTGTGGATGATGATTTTCCGCACATAGGAGTGGTCGACTAGGTCCGCTAAAACCATAGTCGCCCTTTAAAAAGGTAAGTATATAAGGTATTGGTCCCACTTTCCTAGCGTGCCTTCTTGGTGTAACGTTAGCACGCTGAGATAGTATTCCAGAGGTCTGTAGTTCGATTCCCGGCGAAGGCGTTTGAATGTTTTTCATCTTTTCTGCTTCCAATTAACCTAACGAGTCTACAGGTAGTGCCCGAACTAAAAAGGTTGTGGATGATGATTTTCCGCACCTAGGATTGGTCGACTAGGTCCGCTAAAACCATAGTCGCCCTTTAAAAAGGTAAGTATATAAGGTATTTGTCCCACTTTCCTAGCGTGCCTCCTTGGTGTAATGGTAGCACGCTGAGCCAGTATTCCAGAGGTCCGTGGTTCGATTCTCGCAAAGGCGGTTGCATATTTTTCATATTTTCTACTTCCAATTAACATAACGTGTCTACAAGTGCTGATCGAACTAAAAGGGTTGTGGATGATGATTCTCCGCACCCAGGATTCGGCGACTAGTTCCCCTAAAACCCTAGTCGCCCTTTAAACCGGTGAGTATATAAGGTATTTGTTCCAGTTACCTAGCGTGCCTTCTTGTTGTAACGGTAGCACGCTGAGCCAGTATTCCAGAGGTCCGTGGTTCGATTCCCAGCGAAGGCGGTTGCATATTTTTCATCTTTTCTCCTTCCAATTAACCTAAGGAACCTACAAGTGGTGCCCGAACTAAAAGGGTTGTGGATGATGATTTTGCGCAAGGTGAGTATATAAGTTATTTGTCCCACTTTCCTAGCGTGGTTTCTTGGTGTAACGGTAGCACGCTGAGCCAGTATTCCAGAGATAGGTGGTTCGATTCCGGGCAAAGGCGTTTGCATATTTTTCATCTTTTCTGCTTCCAATTAACCTAACGAGTCTACAAGTGGTGCCCGAACTAAAACTGTTGTGGATGATGTTTCTCCTCACCCAGGATTTGGCGACTAGGTCACCTAAAACGCTAGTCTCCCTTTAAAAAGGTGAGTATATAAGGTATTTGTCCCACATCCCTAGCGTGCCTTCTTGATAAAACGGCAGCACGCTGAGCCTGTATTACAGAGGTCCATGGTTCGATTTCCGGCGAAGGCGGTTGGATATTTTTCATCTTTTCTGCTTCCAATTAACCTAACGAGTCTACGAGTGGTGCCCGAACTAAAAGGGTTGTGGATGATGATTTTCCGCAACTAGTCGACTAGGTCCCCTAAAACATAGTCGCCCTTTAAAAAGGTAAGTATATAAGGTATTTGTCCAACTTTCGTAGCGTGCCTTCTTGGTGTAACGGTAGCACGCTGAGCCAGTATTCCAGAGGTCCGTGTTTCGATTCCCGGCAAAGGCGGTTGCATATTTTTCATCTTTTCTGCTTCCAATTAACCTAACGAGTCTACAAGTGGTGCCCGAACTAAAACTGTTGTGGATGATGTTTCTCCTCACCCAGGATTTGGCGACTAGGTCACCCAAAACCCTAGTCGCCCTTTAAAAACGTGAGTATATAAAATATTTGTCCCACTTCCTTAGGCGTGATTTCGTGGTGTAACGGTAGCACGCTGAGCCAGTATTCCAGAGGTCCGTGGTTCGATTCCGGGCAAAGGCGGTTGCATATTTTTCATCTTTTCTGCTTCCAATTAACCTAACGAGTTTACAAGTGGTGCCCGAATAAAAACTGTTGTGGATGATATTTCTCCTCACCCAGGATTTGGCGACTAGGTCACCTAAAACGCTAGTCGCCCTTTCAAAAGGTGAGTATATAAGGTATTTGTCGCACATCCCTAGCGTGCCTTCTTGATGTAACGGCAGCACGCTGAGCCTGTATTACAGAGTTCCATGGTTCGATTTTCGGCGAAGGCGGTTGCATATTTTTCATCTTTTCTGCTTCCAATTAACCTAACGAGTCTACGAATGGTGCCAGAACTAAAAGGGTTGTGGATGATGATTTTCCGCACATAGGAGAGGTCGACTAGGTCCGCTAAAACCATAGTCGCCCTTTAAAAAGGTAAGTATATAAGGTATTGGTCCCACTTTCCTAGCGTGCCTTCTTGGTGTAACGTTAGCACGCTGAGATAGTATTCCAGAGGTCCGTAGTTCGATTCCCGGCGACGGCGTTTGCATGTTTTTCATCTTTTCTGCTTCCAATTAACCTAACGAGTCTACACGTAGTGCCCGAACTAAAAAGGTTGTGGATGATGATTTTCCGCACCTAGGATTGGTCGACTAGGTCCGCTAAAACCATAGTCGCCCTTTAAAAAGGTAAGTATATAAGGTATTTGTCCCAATTTCCTAGCGTGCCTTCTTGGTGTAATGGTAGCACGCTGAGCCAGTATTCCAGAGGTCCGTGGTTCGATTCCCGCTAAGGCGGTTGCATATTTTTCATCTTTTCTGCTTCCAATTAACCTAACGAGTCTACAAGTGGTGAACGAACTAAAAGGGTTGTGGATGATGATTCTCCGCAACCAGGATTTGGCGACTAGGTCCCCTAAATCCCTAGTCGCACTTTAAAACGGTGAGTATATATGGTATTAGTCCCAGTTACCTAGCCTGCCTTCTTGTTATAACGGTAGCACGCTGAGCCAGTATTCCAGAGTTCCGTGGTTCGATTCCGGACAAAAGCGGTTGCATATTTTTCATCTTTTCTGCTTCCAATTAACCTAACGAGTCTACAAGTGGTGCCCGAACTAAAACTGTTGTGGATGATGTTTCTCCTCACCCAGGATTTGGCGACTAGGTCACCCAAAACCCTAGTCGCCCTTTAAAAACGTGAGTATATAAAATATTTGTCCCACTTCCATAGGCGTGATTTCGTGGTGTAACGGTAGCACGCTGAGCCAGTATTCCAGAGGTCCGTGGTTCGATTCCGGGCAAAGGCGGTTGCATATTTTTCATCTTTTCTGCTTCCAATTAACCTAACGATTCTACAAGTGCTGCCCGAACTAAAACTGTTGTGGATGATGAATCTCCTCACCCAGGATTTGGCGACTAGGTCCCCCCTTTAAAAACGTGAGTATATAAATTATTTGTCCCACATCCATAGCGTGCTTTCGTGGTGTAACGGTAGCACGCTGAGCCAGTATTCCAGAGGACCTTGGTTCGATTCCCGGGGAAGGCGGTTGCATATTTTTCATCTTTTCTGCTTCCAATTAACCTAAGGAACATACAAGTGGTGCCCGAACTAAAAGGGTTGTGGATGATGATTCTCCGCACCCAGGATTTGGCGACAAGGTCCCCTAAAACCCTAGTCGCCCTTTAAAAAGGTGAATATATAAGATATTTGTCGGACTCCCCTAGCTTCCGTCTTGGTATAATGGTAGCACGCTGAGCCAGTATTCCAGAGGTCCGTGATTCGATTCCCGGCAAAGGCGGTTGCATATTTTTCATATTTTCTACTTCCAATTAACCTAACGTGTCTACAAGTGGTGATCGAACTAAAAGGGTTGTGGATGATGATTCTCCGCACCCAGGATTTGGCGACTAGGTCCCCTAAAACCCTAGTCGCCCTTTAAAAAGGTGAGTATATAAGGTATTTGTCCCACTTCCATAGCGTGCCTTCTTGGTGTAAAGGTAGCACGCTGAGCCAGTATTCCAGATGTCCTTGGTTCGATTCCCTAGGAAGGCGGTTGCATATTTTTCATCTTTTCTGCTTCCAATTAACCTAACGAGTCTACAAGTGGTGCCCGAACTAAAACTGTTGTGGATGATGTTTCTCCTCACCCAGAATTTGGCGACTAGGTCACCCAAAACCCTAGTCGCCCTTTAAAAACGTGAGTATATAAAATATTTGTCCCACTTCCTTAGGCGTGAATTCGTGGTGTAACGGTAGCACGCTGAGCCTGTATTACAGAGTTCCATGGTTCGATTTTCGGCGAAGGCGGTTGCATATTTTTCATCTTTTCTGCTTCCAATTAACCTAACGAGTCTACGAATGGTGCCAGAACTAAAAGGGTTGTGGATGATGATTTTCCGCACATAGGAGAGGTCGACTAGGTCCGCTAAAACCATAGTCGCCCTTTAAAAAGGTAAGTATATAAGGTATTGGTCCCACTTTCCTAGCGTGCCTTCTTGGTGTAACGTTAGCACGCTGAGATAGTATTCCAGAGGTCCGTAGTTCGATTCCCGGCGACGGCGTTTGCATGTTTTTCATCTTTTCTGCTTCCAATTAACCTAACGAGTCTACACGTAGTGCCCGAACTAAAAAGGTTGTGGATGATGATTTTCCGCACCTAGGATTGGTCGACTAGGTCCGCTAAAACCATAGTCGCCCTTTAAAAAGGTAAGTATATAAGGTATTTGTCCCAATTTCCTAGCGTGCCTTCTTGGTGTAATGGTAGCACGCTGAGCCAGTATTCCAGAGGTCCGTGGTTCGATTCCCGCAAAGGCGGTTGCATATTTTTCATATTTTCTACTTCCAATTAACATAACGTGTCTACAAGTGCTGATCGAACTAAAAGGGTTGTGGATGATGATTCTCCGCACCCAGGATTCGGCGACTAGGTCCCCTAAAACCATAGTCGCCCTTTAAACCGGTGAGTATATAAGGTATTTGTTCCAGTTACCTAGCGTGCCTTCTTGTTGTAACGGTAGCACGCTGAGCCAGTATTCCAGAGGTCCGTGGTTCGATTCCCAGCGAAGGCGGTTGCATATTTTTCATCTTTTCTCCTTCCAATTAACCTAAGGAACCTACAAGAGGTGCCCGAACTAAAAGGGTTGTGGATGATGATTTTGCGCAAGGTGAGTATATAACTTATTTGTCCCACTTTCCTAGCGTGGTTTCTTGGTGTAACGGTAGCACGCTGAGCCAGTATTCCAGAGATAGGTGGTTCGATTCCGGGCAAAGGCGTTTGCATATTTTTCATCTTTTCTGCTTCCAATTAACCTAACGAGTCTACAAGTGGTGCCCGAACTAAAACTGTTGTGGATGATGTTTCTCCTCACCCAGGATTTGGCGACTAGGTCACCTAAAACGCTAGTCTCCCTTTAAAAAGGTGAGTATATAAGTTATTTGTCCCACATCCCTAGCGTGCCTTCTTGATGTAACGGCAGCACGCTGAGCCTGTATTACAGTGGTCCATGGTTCGATTTCCGGCGATGGCGGTTGGATATTTTTCATCTTTTCTGCTTCCAATTAACCTAACGAGTCTACGAGTGGTGCCCGAACTAAAAGGGTTGTGGATGATGATTTTCCGCAACTAGTCGACTAGGTCCGCTAAAACCATAGTCGCCCTTTAAAAAGGTAAGTATATAAGGTATTTGTCCCACTTTCCTAGCGTGCCTTCTTGGTGTAACGGTAGCACGCTGAGACAGTATTCCAGAGGTCCGTGGTAAGATTCCCGGTAAAGGCGGTTGCATATTTTTCATATTTTCTACTTCCAATTAACCTAACGTTTCTACAAGTGGTGATCGAACTAAAAGGGTTGTGGATCGTGATTCTCCGCACCCAGGATTCGGTGACTAGGTCCCCTAAAACCCTAGTCGCCCTTTAAAACGGTGAGTATATAAGGTATTTGTTCCAGTTACCTAGCGTGCCTTCTTGTTGTAACGTTAGCACGCTGAGATAGTATTCCAGAGGTCTGTAGTTCGATTCCCGGCGAAGGCGTTTGAATGTTTTTCATCTTTTCTGCTTCCAATTAACCTAACGAGTCTACAGGTAGTGCCCGAACTAAAAAGGTTGTGGATGATGATTTTCCGCACCTAGGATTGGTCGACTAGGTCCGCTAAAACCATAGTCGCCCTTTAAAAAGGTAAGTATATAAGGTATTTGTCCCACTTTCCTAGCGTGCCTTCTTGGTGTAAAGGTAGCACGCTGAGCCAGTATTCCAGATGTCCTTGGTTCGATTCCCGAGGAAGGCGGTTGCATATTTTTCATCTTTTCTGCTTCCAATTAACCTAAGGAACCTACAAGTGGTGCCCGAACTAAAAGGGTTGTGGATGATGATTTTGCACACCCAGGATTTGGCGACTAGGTTCCCTAAAAGCCTAGTCGCCCTTTAAAAAGATGAGTATATAACGTATTTTTCGTACTTCCCTAGCTTCCGTCTTGGTATAATGGTAGCACGCTGAGCCAGTATTCCAGAGGTCCGTGGTTCGATTCCCAGCGAAGGCGGTTGCATATTTTTCATCTTTTCTCCTTCCAATTAACCTAAGGAACCTACAAGTGGTGCCCGAATTAAAGGGTTGTGGATGATGATTTTGCGCACCCAGGATTTGGCGACAAGGTCCCCTAAAACATAGTCGCCCTTTAAAAAGGTGAGTATATAAGGTATTTGTCCCACCTTCCTAGCGTGCTTTTTGGTGTAACGGTAGCACGCTGAGCCAGTATTCCAGAGGTAGGTGGTTCGATTCCGGGCAAAGGCGGTTGCATATTTTTCATCTTTTCTGGTTCCAATTAACCTAACGAGTCTACAAGTGGTGCCCGAACTAAAACTGTTGTGGATGATGTTTCTCCTCACCCAGGATTTGGCGACTAGGTCACCCAAAACCCTAGTCGCCCTTTAAAAACGTGAGTATATAAAATATTTGTCCCACTTCCATAGGCGTGATTTCGTGGTGTAACGGTAGCACGCTGAGCCAGTATTCCAGAGGTCCGTGGTTCGATTCCGGGCAAAGGCGGTTGCATATTTTTCATCTTTTCTGCTTCCAATTAACCTAACGAGTCTACAAGTGGTGCCCGAATTAAAACTGTTGTGGATGATATTTCTCCTCACCCAGGATTTGGCGACTAGGTCACCTAAAACGCTAGTCGCCCTTTAAAAAGGTGAGTATATAAGGTATTTGTCGCACATCCCTAGCGTGCCTTCTTGATGTAACGGCAGCACGCTGAGCCTGTATTACAGAGTTCCATGGTTCGATTTTCGGCGAAGGCGGTTGCATATTTTTCATCTTTTCTGCTTCCAATTAACCTAACAAGTGTACGAATGGTGCCAGAACTAAAAGGGTTGTGGATGATGATTTTCCGCACATAGGAGTGGTCGACTAGGTCCGCTAAAACCATAGTCGCCCTTTAAAAAGGTAAGTATATAAGGTATTGGTCCCACTTTCCTAGCGTGCCTTCTTGGTGTAACGTTAGCACGCTGAGATAGTATTCCAGAGGTCTGTAGTTCGATTCCCGGCGAAGGCGTTTGAATGTTTTTCATCTTTTCTGCTTCCAATTAACCTAACGAGTCTACAGGTAGTGCCCGAACTAAAAAGGTTGTGGATGATGATTTTCCGCACCTAGGATTGGTCGACTAGGTCCGCTAAAACCATAGTCGCCCTTTAAAAAGGTAAGTATATAAGGTATTTGTCCCACTTTCCTAGCGTGCCTTCTTGGTGTAAAGGTAGCACGCTGAGCCAGTATTCCAGATGTCCTTGGTTCGATTCCCGAGGAAGGCGGTTGCATATTTTTCATCTTTTCTGCTTCCAATTAACCTAAGGAACCTACAAGTGGTGCCCGAACTAAAAGGGTTGTGGATGATGATTTTGCACACCCAGGATTTGGCGACTAGGTTCCCTAAAAGCCTAGTCGCCCTTTAAAAAGATGAGTATATAACGTATTTTTCGTACTTCCCTAGCTTCCGTCTTGGTATAATGGTAGCACGCTGAGCCAGTATTCCAGAGGTCCGTGGTTCGATTCCCAGCGAAGGCGGTTGCATATTTTTCATCTTTTCTCCTTCCAATTAACCTAAGGAACCTACAAGTGGTGCCCGAACTAAAAGGGTTGTGGATGATGATTTTGCGCAAGGTGAGTATATAAGTTATTTGTCCCACTTTCCTAGCGTGGTTTCTTGGTGTAACGGTAGCACGCTGAGCCAGTATTCCAGAGATAGGTGGTTCGATTCCGGGCAAAGGCGTTTGCATATTTTTCATCTTTTCTGCTTCCAATTAACCTAACGAGTCTACAAGTGGTGCCCGAACTAAAACTGTTGTGGATGATGTTTCTCCTCACCCAGGATTTGGCGACTAGGTCACCTAAAACGCTAGTCTCCCTTTAAAAAGGTGAGTATATAAGGTATTTGTCCCACATCCCTAGCGTGCCTTCTTGATAAAACGGCAGCACGCTGAGCCTGTATTACAGAGGTCCATGGTTCGATTTCCGGCGAAGGCGGTTGGATATTTTTCATCTTTTCTGCTTCCAATTAACCTAACGAGTCTACGAGTGGTGCCCGAACTAAAAGGGTTGTGGATGATGATTTTCCGCAACTAGTCGACTAGGTCCCCTAAAACATAGTCGCCCTTTAAAAAGGTAAGTATATAAGGTATTTGTCCCACTTTCGTAGCGTGCCTTCTTGGTGTAACGGTAGCACGCTGAGCCAGTATTCCAGAGGTCCGTGTTTCGATTCCCGGCAAAGGCGGTTGCATATTTTTCATATTTTCTACTTCCAATTAACCTAACGTGTCTACAAGTGGTGATCGAACTAAAAGGGTTGTGGATGATGATTCTCCGCACCCAGGATTCGGCGACTAGGTCCCCTAAAACCCTAGTTGCCCTTTAAAACGGTGAGTATATAAGGTATTTGTTCCAGTTACCTAGCGTGCCTTCTTGTTGTAACGGTAGCACGCTGAGCCTGTATTCCACAGGACCGTGGTTCGATTCCCGGCGAAGGCGGTTGCATATTTTTCATCTTTTCTTCTTCCAATTAACCTAAGGAACCTACATGTGGTGCCCGAACTAAAAGGGTTGTGGATGATGATTTTACGCACCCAGGATTTGGCGACTAGGTCCCCTAAAACATAGTCGCCCTTTAAAAAGGTAAGTATATAAGGTATTTGTCCCACTTTCCTAGCGTGCCTTCTTGTTGTAACGGTAACACGCTGAGCCTGTATTCCAGAGGTCCGTGGTTCGATTCCCTGGGAAGGCGGTTGCATATTTTTCATCTTTTCTGCTTCCAATTAACCTAACGAGTCTACAAGTGCTGCCCGAACTAAAACTGTTGTGGATGATGATTCTCCTCACCCAGGATTTGGCGACTAGGTCCCCCCTTTAAAAACGTGAGTATATAATTTATTTGTCCCACATCCATAGCGTGCTTTCGTGGTGTAACGGTAGCACGCTGAGCCAGTATTCCAGAGGTCCGTGGTTCGATTCGAAGCGAAGGCGGTTGCATATTTTTCATCTTTTCTCCTTCCAATTAACCTAAGGAACCTACAAGAGGTGCCCGAACTAAAAGGGTTGTGGATGATGATTTTGCGCAAGGTGAGTATATAACTTATTTGTCCCACTTTCCTAGCGTGGTTTCTTGGTGTAACGGTAGCACGCTGAGCCAGTATTCCAGAGATAGGTGGTTCGAATCCGGGCAAAGGCGTTTGCATATTTTTCATCTTTTCTGCTTCCAATTAACCTAACGAGTCTACAAGTGGTGCCCGAACTAAAACTGTTGTGGATGATGTTTCTCCTCACCCAGGATTTGGCGACTAGGTCACCTAAAACGCTAGTCTCCCTTTAAAAAGGTGAGTATATAAGTTATTTGTCCCACATCCCTAGCGTGCCTTCTTGATGTAACGGCAGCACGCTGAGCCTGTATTACAGTGGTCCATGGTTCGATTTCCGGCGATGGCGGTTGGATATTTTTCATCTTTTCTGCTTCCAATTAACCTAACGAGTCTACGAGTGGTGCCCGAACTAAAAGGGTTGTGGATGATGATTTTCCGCAACTAGTTGACTTGGTCCGCTAAAACCATAGTCGCCCTTTAAAAAGGTAAGTATATAAGGTATTTGTCCCACTTTCCTAGCGTGCCTTCTTGGTGTAACGGTAGCACGCTGAGACAGTATTCCAGAGGTCCGTGGTAAGATTCCCGGTAAAGGCGGTTGCATATTTTTCATATTTTCTACTTCCAATTAACCTAACGTTTCTACAAGTGGTGATCGAACTAAAAGGGTTGTGGATCGTGATTCTCCGCACCCAGGATTCGGCGACTAGGTCCCCTAAAACCCTAGTCGCCCTTTAAAACGGTGAGTATATAAGGTATTTGTTCCAGTTACCTAGCGTGCCTTCTTGTTGTAACGGTAGCACGCTGAGCCTGTATTCCACAGGACCGTGGTTCGATTCCCGGCGAAGGCGGTTGCATATTTTTCATCTTTTCTTCTTCCAATTAACCTAAGGAACCTACATGTGGTGCCCGAACTAAAAGGGTTGTGGATGATGATTTTACGCACCCAGGATTTGGCGACTAGGTCCCCTAAAACATAGTCGCCCTTTAAAAAGGTAAGTATATAAGGTATTTGTCCCACTTTCCTAGCGTGCCTTCTTGGTGTAAAGGTAGCACGCTGAGCCAGTATTCCAGATGTCCTTGGTTCGATTCCCGAGGAAGGCGGTTGCATATTTTTCATCTTTTCTGCTTCCAATTAACCTAAGGAACCTACAAGTGGTGCCCGAACTAAAAGGGTTGTGGATGATGATTTTGCACACCCAGGATTTGGCGACTAGGTTCCCTAAAAGCCTAGTCGCCCTTTAAAAAGATGAGTATATAACGTATTTTTCGTACTTCCCTAGCTTCCGTCTTGGTATAATGGTAGCACGCTGAGCCAGTATTCCAGAGGTCCGTGGTTCGATTCCCAGCGAAGGCGGTTGCATATTTTTCATCTTTTCTCCTTCCAATTAACCTAAGGAACCTACAAGTGGTGCCCGAATTAAAGGGTTGTGGATGATGATTTTGCGCACCCAGGATTTGGCGACAAGGTCCCCTAAAACATAGTCGCCCTTTAAAAAGGTGAGTATATAAGGTATTTGTCCCACCTTCCTAGCGTGCTTTTTGGTGTAACGGTAGCACGCTGAGCCAGTATTCCAGAGGTAGGTGGTTCGATTCCGGGCAAAGGCGGTTGCATATTTTTCATCTTTTCTGCTTCCAATTAACCTAACGAGTCTACAAGTGGTGAACGAACTAAAAGGGTTGTGGATGATGATTCTCCGCAACCAGGATTTGGCGACTAGGTCCCCTAAATCCCTAGTCGCACTTTAAAACGGTGAGTATATATGGTATTAGTCCCAGTTACCTAGCCTGCCTTCTTGTTATAACGGTAGCACGCTGAGCCAGTATTCCAGAGTTCCGTGGTTCGATTCCGGGCAAAAGCGGTTGCATATTTTTCATCTTTTCTGCTTCCAATTAACCTAACGAGTCTACAAGTGGTGCCCGAACTAAAACTGTTGTGGATGATGTTTCTCCTCACCCAGGATTTGGCGACTAGGTCACCCAAAACCCTAGTCGCCTATTAAAAACGTGAGTATATAAAATATTTGTCCCACTTCCATAGGCGTGATTTCGTGGTGTAACGGTAGCACGCTGAGCCAGTATTCCAGAGGTCCGTGGTTCGATTCCGGGCAAAGGCGGTTGCATATATTTCATCTTTTCTGCTTCCAATTAACCTAACGAGTCTACAAGTGGTGCCCGAATTAAAACTGTTGTGGATGATATTTCTCCTCACCCAGGATTTGGCGACTAGGTCACCTAAAACGCTAGTCGCCCTTTAAAAAGGTGAGTATATAATGTATTTGTCGCACATCCCTAGCGTGCCTTCTTGATGTAACGGCAGCACGCTGAGCCTGTATTACAGAGTTCCATGGTTCGATTTTCGGCGAAGGCGGTTGCATATTTTTCATCTTTTCTGCTTCCAATTAACCTAACAAGTGTACGAATGGTGCCAGAACTAAAAGGGTTGTGGATGATGATTTTCCGCACATAGGAGTGGTCGACTAGGTCCGCTAAAACCATAGTCGCCCTTTAAAAAGGTAAGTATATAAGGTATTGGTCCCACTTTCCTAGCGTGCCTTCTTGGTGTAACGTTAGCACGCTGAGATAGTATTCCAGAGGTCTGTAGTTCGATTCCCGGCGAAGGCGTTTGAATGTTTTTCATCTTTTCTGCTTCCAATTAACCTAACGAGTCTACAGGTAGTGCCCGAACTAAAAAGGTTGTGGATGATGATTTTCCGCACCTAGGATTGGTCGACTAGGTCCGCTAAAACCATAGTCGCCCTTTAAAAAGGTAAGTATATAAGGTATTTGTCCCACTTTCCTAGCGTGCCTCCTTGGTGTAATGGTAGCACGCTGAGCCAGTATTCCAGAGGTCCGTGGTTCGATTCTCGCAAAGGCGGTTGCATATTTTTCATATTTTCTACTTCCAATTAACATAACGTGTCTACAAGTGCTGATCGAACTAAAAGGGTTGTGGATGATGATTCTCCGCACCCAGGATTCGGCGACTAGGTCCCCTAAAACCCTAGTCGCCCTTTAAACCGGTGAGTATATAAGGTATTTGTTCCAGTTACCTAGCGTGCCTTCTTGTTGTAACGGTAGCACGCTGAGCCAGTATTCCAGAGGTCCGTGGTTCGATTCCCAGCGAAGGCGGTTGCATATTTTTCATCTTTTCTCCTTCAAATTAACCTAAGGAACCTACAAGTGGTGCCCGAACTAAAAGGGTTGTGGATGATGATTTTGCGCAAGGTGAGTATATAAGTTATTTGTCCCACTTTCCTAGCGTGGTTTCTTGGTGTAACGGTAGCACGCTGAGCCAGTATTCCAGAGATAGGTGGTTCGATTCCGAGCAAAGGCGTTTGCATATTTTTCATCTTTTCTGCTTCAATTAACCTAACGAGTCTACAAGTGGTGCCCGAACTAAAACTGTTGTGGATGATGTTTCTCCTCACCCAGGATTTGGCGACTAGGTCACCTAAAACGCTAGTCTCCCTTTAAAAAGGTGAGTATATAAGGTATTTGTCCCACATACCTAGCGTGCCTTCTTGATAAAACGGCGGCACGCTGAGCCTGTATTACAGAGGTCCATGGTTCGATTTCCGGCGAAGGCGGTTGGATATTTTTCATCTTTTCTGCTTCCAATTAACCTAACGAGTCTACGAGTGGTGCCCGAACTAAAAGGGTTGTGGATGATGATTTTCCGCAACTAGTCGACTAGGTCCCCTAAAACATAGTCGCCCTTTAAAAAGGTAAGTATATAAGGTATTTGTCCCACTTTCGTAGCGTGCCTTCTTGGTGTAACGGTAGCACGCTGAGCCAGTATTCCAGAGGTCCGTGTTTCGATTCCCGGCAAAGGCGGTTGCATATTTTTCATATTTTCTACTTCCAATTAACCTAACGTGTCTACAAGTGGTGATCGAACTAAAAGGGTTGTGGATGATGATTCTCCGCACCCAGGATTCGGCGACTAGGTCCCCTAAAACCCTAGTTGCCCTTTAAAACGGTGAGTATATAAGGTATTTGTTCCAGTTACCTAGCGTGCCTTCTTGTTGTAACGGTAACACGCTGAGCCTGTATTCCAGAGGTCCGTGGTTCGATTCCCTGGGAAGGCGGTTGCATATTTTTCATCTTTTCTGCTTCCAATTAACCTAACGAGTCTACAAGTGCTGCCCGAACTAAAACTGTTGTGGATGATGATTCTCCTCACCCAGGATTTGGCGACTAGGTCCCCCCTTTAAAAACGTGAGTATATAATTTATTTGTCCCACATCCATAGCGTGCTTTCGTGGTGTAACGGTAGCACGCTGAGCCAGTATTCCAGAGAACCTTTGTTCGATTCCCGGGGAAGGCGGTTGCATATTTTTCAACTTTTCTGCTTCCAATTAACCTAAGGTACATACAAGTGGTGCCCGAACTAAAAGGGTTGTGGATGATGATTCTCCGCACCCAGGATTTGGCGACAAGGTCCCCTAAAACCCTAGTCGCCCTTTAAAAAGGTGAGTATATAAGATATTTGTCGGACTTCCCTAGCTTCCGTCTTGGTATAATGGTAGCACGCTGAGCCAGTATTCCAGAGGTCCGTGATTCGATTCCCGGCAAAGGCGGTTGAATATTTTTCATATTTTCTACTTCCAATTAACCTAACGTGTCTACAAGTGGTGATCGAACTAAATGGGGTGTGGATGATGATTCTCCGCACCCAGGATTTGGCGACTAGGTCCCCTAAAACCCTAGTCGCCCTTTAAAAAGGTGAGTATATAACGTATTTGTCGTACTTCCCTAGCTTCCGTCTTGGTATAATGGTAGCACGCTGAGCCAGTATTCCAGAGTTCCGTGGTTCGATTCCGGGCAAAAGCGGTTGCATATTTTTCATCTTTTCTGCTTCCAATTAACCTAACGAGTCTACAAGTGGTGCCCGAACTAAAACTGTTGTGGATGATGTTTCTCCTCACCCAGGATTTGGCGACTAGGTCACCCAAAACCCTAGTCGCCCTTTAAAAACGTGAGTATATAAAATATTTGTCCCACTTCCATAGGCGTGATTTCGTGGTGTAACGGTAGCACGCTGAGCCAGTATTCCAGATGTCCGTGGTTCGATTCCGGGCAAAGGCGGTTGCATATTTTTCATCTTTTCTGCTTCCAATTAACCTAACGAGTCTACAAGTGGTGCCCGAATTAAAACTGTTGTGGATGATATTTCTCCTCACCCAGGATTTGGCGACTAGGTCACCTAAAACGCTAGTCGCACTTTAAAAAGGTGAGTATATAAGGTATTTGTCGCACATCCCTAGCGTGCCTTTTTGATGTAACGGCAGCACGCTGAGCCTGTATTACAGAGTTCCATGGTTCGATTTTCGGCGAAGGCGGTTGCATATTTTTCATCTTTTCTGCTTCCAATTAACCTAACGAGTCTACGAATGGTGCCAGAACTAAAAGGGTTGTGGATGATGATTTTCCGCACATAGGAGTGGTCGACTAGGTCCGCTAAAACCATAGTCGCCCTTTAAAAAGGTAAGTATATAAGGTATTGGTCCCACTTTCCTAGCGTGCCTTCTTGGTGTAACGTTAGCACGCTGAGATAGTATTCCAGAGGTCCGTAGTTCGATTCCCGGCGAAGGCGTTTGCATGTTTTTCATCTTTTCTGCTTCCAATTAACCTAACGAGTCTACAGGTAGTGCCCGAACTAAAAAGGTTGTGGATGATGATTTTCCGCACCTAGGATTGGTCGACTAGGTCCGCTAAAACCATAGTCGCCCTTTAAAAAGGTAAGTATATAAGGTATTTGTCCCACTTTCCTAGCGTGCCTTCTTGGTGTAATGGTAGCACGCTGAGCCAGTATTCCAGAGGTCCGTGGTTCGATTCCCGCAAAGGCGGTTCCATATTTTTCATATTTTCTATTTCCAATTAACATAGCGTGTCTACAAGTGCTGATCGAACTAAAAGGGTTGTGGATGATGATTCTCCGCGCCCAGGATTCGGCGACTAGGTCCCCTAAAACCCTAGTCGCCCTTTAAACCGGTGAGTATATAAGGTATATGTTGCAGTTACCTAGCGTGAATTCTTGTTGTAACGGTAGCACGCTGAGCCAGTATTCCAGAGGTCCGTGGTTCGATTCCCGCAAAGGCGGTTGCATATTTTTCATATTTCCTACTTCCAATTAACATAACGTGTCTACAAGTGCTGATCGAACTAAAAGGGTTGTGGATGATGATTCTCCGCACCCAGGATTCGGCGACTAGGCCCCTAAAACCCTAGTCGCCCTTTAAACCGGTGAGTATATAAGGTATTTGTTCCAGTTACATAGCGTGCCTTCTTGTTGTAACGGTAGCACGCTGAGCCAGTATTCCAGAGGTCCGTGGTTCGATTCCCAGCGAAGGCGGTTGCATATTTTTCATCTTTTCTCCTTCCAATTAACCTAAGGAACCTACAAGAGGTGCCCGAACTAAAAGGGTTGTGGATGATGATTTTGCGCAAGGTGAGTATATAAGTTATTTGTCCCACTTTCCTAGCGTGGTTTCTTGGTGTAACGGTAGCACGCTGAGCCAGTATTCCAGAGATAGGTGGTTCAATTCCGGGCAAAGGCGTTTGCATATTTTTCATCTTTTCTGCTTCCAATTAACCTAACGAGTCTACAAGTGGTGCCCGAACTAAAACTGTTGTGGATGATGTTTCTCCTCACCCAGGATTTGGCGACTAGGTCACCTAAAACGCTAGTCTCCCTTTAAAAAGGTGAGTATATAAGGTATTTGTCCCACATACCTAGCGTGCCTTCTTGATAAAACGGCAGCACGCTGAGCCTGTATTACAGAGGTCCATGGTTCGATTTCCGGCGAAGGCGGTTGGATATTTTTCATCTTTTCTGCTTCCAATTAACCTAACGAGTCTACGAGTGGTGCCCGAACTAAAAGGGTTGTGGATGATGATTTTCCGCAACTAGTCGACTAGGTCCCCTAAAACATAGTCGCCCTTTAAAAAGGTAAGTATATAAGGTATTTGTCCCACTTTCGTAGCGTGCCTTCTTGGTGTAACGGTAGCACGCTGAGCCAGTATTCCAGAGGTCCGTGTTTCGATTCCCGGCAAAAGCGGTTGCATATTTTTCATATTTTCTACTTCCAATTAACCTAACGTGTCTACAAGTGGTGATCGAACTAAAAGGGTTGTGGATGATGATTCTCCGCACCCAGGATTCGGCGACTAGGTCCCCTAAAACCCTAGTTGCCCTTTAAAACGGTGAGTATATAAGGTATTTGTTCCAGTTACCTAGCGTGCCTTCTTGTTGTAACGGTAACACGCTGAGCCTGTATTCCAGAGGTCCGTGGTTCGATTCCCTGGGAAGGCGGTTGCATATTTTTCATCTTTTCTGCTTCCAATTAACCTAACGAGTCTACAAGTGCTGCCCGAACTAAAACTGTTGTGGATGATGATTCTCCTCACCCAGGATTTGGCGACTAGGTCCCCCCTTTAAAAACGTGAGTATATAATTTATTTGTCCCACATCCATAGCGTGCTTTCGTGGTGTAACGGTAGCACGCTGAGCCAGTATTCCAGAGGACCTTTGTTCGATTCCCGGGGAAGGCGGTTGCATATTTTTCAACTTTTCTGCTTCCAATTAACCTAAGGTACATACAAGTGGTGCCCGAACTAAAAGGGTTGTGGATGATGATTCTCCGCACCCAGGATTTGGCGACAAGGTCCCCTAAAACCCTAGTCGCCCTTTAAAAAGGTGAGTATATAAGATATTTGTCGGACTTCCCTAGCTTCCGTCTTGGTATAATGGTAGCACGCTGAGCCAGTATTCCAGAGGTCCGTGATTCGATTCCCGGCAAAGGCGGTTGAATATTTTTCATATTTTCTACTTCCAATTAACCTAACGTGTCTACAAGTGGTGATCGAACTAAATGGGTTGTGGATGATGATTCTCCGCACCCAGGATTTGGCGACTAGGTCCCCTAAAACCCTAGTCGCCCTTTAAAAAGGTGAGTATATAACGTATTTGTCGTACTTCCCTAGCTTCCGTCTTGGTATAATGGTAGCACGCTGAGCCAGTATTCCAGAGTTCCGTGGTTCGATTCCGGGCAAAAGCGGTTGCATATTTTTCATCTTTTCTGCTTCCAATTAACCTAACGAGTCTACAAGTGGTGCCCGAACTAAAACTGTTGTGGATGATGTTTCTCCTCACCCAGGATTTGGCGACTAGGTCACCCAAAACCCTAGTCGCCCTTTAAAAACGTGAGTATATAAAATATTTGTCCCACTTCCATAGGCGTGATTTCGTGGTGTAACGGTAGCACGCTGAGCCAGTATTCCAGATGTCCGTGGTTCGATTCCGGGCAAAGGCGGTTGCATATTTTTCATCTTTTCTGCTTCCAATTAACCTAACGAGTCTACAAGTGGTGCCCGAATTAAAACTGTTGTGGATGATATTTCTCCTCACCCAGGATTTGGCGACTAGGTCACCTAAAACGCTAGTCGCACTTTAAAAAGGTGAGTATATAAGGTATTTGTCGCACATCCCTAGCGTGCCTTTTTGATGTAACGGCAGCACGCTGAGCCTGTATTACAGAGTTCCATGGTTCGATTTTCGGCGAAGGCGGTTGCATATTTTTCATCTTTTCTGCTTCCAATTAACCTAACGAGTCTACGAATGGTGCCAGAACTAAAAGGGTTGTGGATGATGATTTTCCGCACATAGGAGTGGTCGACTAGGTCCGCTAAAACCATAGTCGCCCTTTAAAAAGGTAAGTATATAAGGTATTTGTCCCACTTTCCTAGCGTGCCTTCTTGGTGTAACGTTAGCACGCTGAGATAGTATTCCAGAGGTCCGTAGTTCGATTCCCGGCGAAGGCGTTTGCATGTATTTCATCTTTTCTGCTTCCAATTAACCTAACGAGTCTACAGGTAGTGCCCGAACTAAAAAGGTTGTGGATGATGATTTTCCGCACCTAGGATTAGTCGACTAGGTCCGCTAAAACCATAGTCGCCCTTTAAAAAGGTAAGTATATAAGGTATTTGTCCCACTTTCCTAGCGTGCCTTCTTGGTGTAATGGTAGCACGCTGAGCCAGTATTCCAGAGGTCCGTGGTTCGATTCCCGCAAAGGCGGTTCCATATTTTTCATATTTTCTATTTCCAATTAACATAGCGTGTCTACAAGTGCTGATCGAACTAAAAGGGTTGTGGATGATGATTCTCCGCACCCAGGATTCGGCGACTAGGTCCCCTAAAACCCTAGTCGCCCTTTAAACCGGTGAGTATATAAGGTATATGTTGCAGTTACCTAGCGTGCCTTCTTGTTGTAACGGTAGCACGCTGAGCCAGTATTCCAGAGGTCCGTGGTTCGATTCCCGCAAAGGCGGTTGCATATTTTTCATATTTCCTACTTCCAATTAACATAACGTGTCTACAAGTGCTGATCGAACTAAAAGGGTTGTGGATGATGATTCTCCGCACCCAGGATTCGGCGACTAGGCCCCTAAAACCCTAGTCGCCCTTTAAACCGGTGAGTATATAAGGTATTTGTTCCAGTTACATAGCGTGCCTTCTTGTTGTAACGGTAGCACGCTGAGCCAGTATTCCAGAGGTCCGTGGTTCGATTCCCAGCGAAGGCGGTTGCATATTTTTCATCTTTTCTCCTTCCAATTAACCTAAGGAACCTACAAGAGGTGCCCGAACTAAAAGGGTTGTGGATGATGATTTTGCGCAAGGTGAGTATATAAGTTATTTGTCCCACTTTCCTAGCGTGGTTTCTTGGTGTAACGGTAGCACGCTGAGCCAGTATTCCAGAGATAGGTGGTTCAATTCCGGGCAAAGGCGTTTGCATATTTTTCATCTTTTCTGCTTCCAATTAACCTAACGAGTCTACAAGTGGTGCCCGAACTAAAACTGTTGTGGATGATGTTTCTCCTCACCCAGGATTTGGCGACTAGGTCACCTAAAACGCTAGTCTCCCTTTAAAAAGGTGAGTATATAAGGTATTTGTCCCACATCCCTAGCGTCCCTTCTTGATGTAACGGCAGCACGCTGAGCCTGTATTACAGAGGTCCATGGTTCGATTTCCGGCGATGGCGGTTGGATATTTTTCATCTTTTCTGCTTCCAATTAACCTAACGAGTCTACGAGTGGTGCCCGAACTAAAAGGTTTGTGGATGATGATTTTCCGCAACTAGTCGACTAGGTCCGCTAAAACCATAGTCGCCCTTTAAAAAGGTAAGTATATAAGGTATTTGTCCCACTTTCCTAGCGTGCCTTCTTGGTGTAACGGTAGCACGCTGAGCCAGTATTCCAGAGGTCCGTGGTCCGATTCCCGGCAAAGGCGGTTGCATATTTTTCATATTTTCTACTTCCAATTAACCTAACGTTTCTACAAGTGGTGATCGAACTAAAAGGGTTGTGGATCGTGATTCTCCGCACCTAGGATTGGTCGACTAGTTCCGCTAAAACCATAGTCGCCCTTTAAAAAGGTAAGTATATAAGGTATTTGTTCCAGTTACCTAGCGTGCCTTCTTGTTGTAACGGTAGCACGCTGAGCCAGTATTCCAGAGGTCCGTGGTTCGATTCCCAGCGAAGGCGGTTGCATATTTTTCATCTTTTCTCCTTCCAATTAACCTAAGGAACCTACAAGAGGTGCCCGAACTAAAAGGGTTGTGGATGATGATTTTGCGCAAGGTGAGTATATAAGTTATTTGTCCCACTTTCCTAGCGTGGTTTCTTGGTGTAACGGTAGCACGCTGAGCCAGTAATCCAGAGATAGGTGGTTCGATTCCGGGCAAAGGCGTTTGCATATTTTTCATCTTTTCTGCTTCCAATTAACCTAACGAGTCTACAAGTGGTGCCCGAACTAAAACTGTTGTGGATGATGTTTCTCCTCACCCAGGATTTGGCGACTAGGTCACCTAAAACGCTAGTCTCCCTTTAAAAAGGTGAGTATATAAAGTATTTGTCCCACATCCCTAGCGTGCCTTCTTGATGTAACGGCAGCACGCTGAGCCTGTATTACAGTGGTCCATGGTTCGATTTCCGGCGATGGCGGTTGGATATTTTTCATCTTTTCTGCTTCCAATTAACCTAACCAGTCTACGAGTGGTGCCCGAACTAAAAGGGTTGTGGATGATGATTTTCCGCAACTAGTCGACTAGGTCCGCTAAAACCATAGTCGCCCTTTAAAAAGGTAAGTATATAAGGTATTTGTCCCACTTTCCTAGCGTGCCTTCTTGGTGTAACGGTAGCACGCTGAGCCAGTATTCCAGAGGTCCGTGGTCCGATTCCCGGCAAAGGCGGTTGCATATTTTTCATATTTTCTACTTCCAATTAACCTAACGTTTCTACAAGTGGTGATCGAACTAAAAGGGTTGTGGATCGTGATTCTCCGCACCCAGGATTCGGCGACTAGGTCCCCTAAAACCCTAGTCGCCCTTTAAAACGGTGAGTATATAAGGTATTTGTTCCAGATACCTAGCGTGCCTTCTTGTTGTAACGGTAGCACGCTGAGCCTGTATTCCACAGGACCGTGGTTCGATTCCCGGCGAAGGCGGTTGCATATTTTTCATCTTTTCTTCTTCCAATTAACCTAAGGAACCTACATGTGGTGCCCGAACTAAAAGGGTTGTGGATGATGATTTTTCGCACCCAGGATTTGGCGACTAGGTCCCCTAAAACATAGTCGCCCTTTAAAAAGGTAAGTATATAAGGTATTTGTCCCACTTTCCTAGCGTGCCTTCTTGGTGTAAAGGTAGCACGCTGAGCCAGTATTCCAGATGTCCTTGGTTCGATTCCCGAGGAAGGCGGTTGCATATTTTTCATCTTTTCTGCTTCCAATTAACCTAAGGAACCTACAAGTGGTGCCCGAACTAAAAGGGTTGTGGATGATGATTTTGCACACCCAGGATTTGGCGACTAGGTTCCCTAAAAGCCTAGTCGCCCTTTAAAAAGGTGAGTATATAACGTATTTTTCGTACTTCCCTAGCTTCCGTCTTGGTATAATGGTAGCACGCTGAGCCAGTATTCCAGAGGTCCGTGGTTCGATTCCCAGCGAAGGCGGTTCCATATTTTTCATCTTTTCTCCTTCCAATTAACCTAAGGAACCTACAAGTGGTGCCCGAATTAAAGGGTTGTGGATGATGATTTTGCGCACCCAGGATTTGGCGACAAGGTCCCCTAAAACATAGTCGCCCTTTAAAAAGGTGAGTATATAACGTATTTGTCGTACTTCCCTAGCTTCCGTCTTGGTATAATGGTAGCACGCTGAGCCAGTATTCCAGAGGTCCGTGGTTCGATTCCCAGCGAAGGCGGTTGCATATTTTTCATCTTTTCTCCTTCCAATTAACCTAAGGAACCTACAAGTGGTGCCCGAATTAAAGGGTTGTGGATGATGATTTTTAGCACCCAGGATTTGGCGACAAGGTCCCCTAAAACATAGTCGCACTTTAAAACGGTGAGTATATATGGTATTTGTCCCAGTTACCTACCCTGCCTTCTTGTTATAAAGGTAGCACGCTGAGCCAGTATTCCAGAGTTCCGTGGTTCGATTCCGGGCAAAAGCGGTTGCATATTTTTCATCTTTTCTGCTTCCAATTAACCTAACGAGTCTACAAGTGGTGCCCGAACTAAAACTGTTGTGGATGATGTTTCTCCTCACCCAGGATTTGGCGACTAGGTCACCCAAAACCCTAGTCGCCCTTTAAAAACGTGAGTATATAAAATATTTGTCCCACTTCCATAGGCGTGATTTCGTGGTGTAACGGTAGCACGCTGAGCCAGTATTCCAGATGTCCGTGGTTCGATTCCGGGCAAAGGCGGTTGCATATTTTTCATCTTTTCTGCTTCCAATTAACCTAACGAGTCTACAAGTGGTGCCGGAATTAAAACTGTTGTGGATGATATTTCTCCTCACCCAGGATTTGGCGACTAGGTCACCTAAAACGCTAGTCGTACTTTAAAAAGGTGAGTATATAAGGTATTTGTCGCACATCCCTAGCGTGCCTTCTTGATGTAACGGCAGCACGCTGAGCCTGTATTACAGAGTTCCATGGTTCGATTTTCGGCGAAGGCGGTTGCATATTTTTCATCTTTTCTGCTTCCAATTAACTTAACGAGTCTACGAATGGTGCCAGAACTAAAAGGGTTGTGGATGATGATTTTCCGCACATAGGAGTGGTCGACTAGGTCCGCTAAAACCATAGTCGCCCTTTAAAAAGGTAAGTATATAAGGTATTGGTCCCACTTTCCTAGCGTGCCTTCTTGGTGTAACGTTAGCACGCTGAGATAGTATTCCAGAGGTCCGTAGTTCGATTCCCGGCGAAGGCGTTTGCATGTTTTTCATCTTTTCTGCTTCCAATTAACCTAACGAGTCTACAGGTAGTGCCCGAACTAAAAAGGTTGTGGATGATGATTTTCCGCACCTAGGATTGGTCGACTAGGTCCGCTAAAACCATAGTCGCCCTTTAAAAACTAAGTATATAAGGTATTTGTCCCACATTCCTAGCGTGCCTCCTTGGTGTAATGGTAGCACGCTGAGCCAGTATTCCAGAGGTCCGTGGTTCGATTCCCGCAAAGGCGGTTGCATATTTTGCATATTTTCTACTTCCAATTAACATAACGTGTCTACAAGTGCTGATCGAACTAAAAGGGTTGTGAATGATGATTCTCCGCACCCAGGATTCGACGACTAGGTCCCCTAAAACCCTAGTCGCCCTTTAAACCGGTGAGTATATAAGGTATTTGTTCCAGTTACATAGCGTGCCTTCTTGTTGTAACGGTAGCACGCTGAGCCAGTATTCCAGAGTTCCGTGGTTCGATTCCCAGCGAAGGCGGTTGCATATTTTTCATCTTTTCTCCTTCCAATTAACCTAAGGAACCTACAAGAGGTGCCCGAACTAAAAGGGTTGTGGATGATGATTTTGCGCAAGGTGAGTATATAAGTTATTTGTCCCACTTTCCTAGCGTGGTTTCTTGGTGTAACGGTAGTACGCTGAGCCAGTATTCCAGAGATAGGTGGTTCGATTCCGGGCAAAGGCGTTTGCATATTTTTCATCTTTTGTGCTTCCAATTAACCTAACGAGTCTACAAGTGGTGCCCGAACTAAAACTGTTGTGGATGATGTTTCTCCTCACGCAGGATTTGGCGACTAGGTCACCTAAAACGCTAGTCTCCCTTTAAAAAGGTGAGTATATAAGGTATTTGTCCCACATCCCTAGCGTCCGTTCTTGATGTAACGGCAGCACGCTGAGCCTGTATTACAGAGGTCCATGGTTCGATTTCCGGCGATGGCGGTTGGATATTTTTCATCTTTTCTGCTTCCAATTAACCTAACGTGTCTACGAGTGGTGCCCGAAATAAAAGGGTTGTGGATGATGATTTTCCGCAACTAGTCGACTAGGTCCGCTAAAACCATAGTCGCCCTTTAAAAAGGTAAGTATATAAGGTATTTGTCCCACTTTCCTAGCGTGCCTTCTTGGTGTAACGGTAGCACGCTGAGCCAGTATTCCAGAGGTCCGTGGTCCGATTCCCGGCAAAGGCGGTTGCATATTTTTCATATTTTCTACTTCCAATTAACCTAACGTTTCTACAAGTGGTGATCGAACTAAAAGGGTTGTGGATCGTGATTCTCCGCACCCAGGATTCGGCGACTAGGTCCCCTAAAACCCTAGTCGCCCTTTAAAACGGTGAGTATATAAGGTATTTGTTCCAGTTACCTAGCGTGCCTTCTTGTTGTAACGGTAGCACGCTGAGCCTGTATTCCACAGGACCGTGGTTCGATTCCCGGGGAAGGCGGTTGCATATTTTTCATCTTTTCTTCTTCCAATTAACCTAAGGAACCTACATGTGGTGCCCGAACTAAAAGGGTTGTGGATGATGATTTTACGCACCCAGGATTTGGCTACTAGGTCCCCTAAAACATAGTCGCCCTTTAAAAAGGTAAGTATATAAAGTATTTGTCCCACTTTCCTAGCGTGCCTTCTTGGTGTAACGGTAGCACGCTGAGCCAGTATTCCAGAGGTCCGTGGTCCGATTCCCGGCAAAGGCGGTTGCATATTTTTCATATTTTCTACTTCCAATTAACCTAACGTTTCTACAAGTGGTGATCGAACTAAAAGGGTTGTGGATCGTGATTCTCCGTACCCAGGATTCGGCGACTAGGTCCCCTAAAACCCTATTCGCCCTTTAAAACGGTGAGTATATAAGGTATTTGTTCCAGTTACCTAGCATGCCTTCTTGTTGTAACGGTAGCACGCTGAGCCTGTATTCCAGAGGTCCGTGGTTCGATTCCCTGGGAAGGCGGTTGCATATTTTTCATCTTTTCTGCTTCCAATTAACCTAACGAGTCTACAAGTGATGCCCGAACTAAAACTGTTGTGGATGATGATCCTCCTCACCCAGGATTTGGCGACTAGGTCCCCCCTTTAAAAACGTGAGTATATAAATTATTTGTCCCACATCCATAGCGTGCTTTCGTGGTGTAACCGTAGCACGCTGAGCCAGTATTCCAGAGGACCTTGGTTCGATTCCCGGGGAAGGCGGTTGCATATTTTTCATCTTTTCTGTTTCCAATTAACCTAAGGAACCTACAAGTGGTGCCTGAACTAAAAGGGTTGTGGATGATGATTCTCCGCACCCAGGATTTGGCGACAAGGTCCCCTAAAACCCTAGTCGCCCTTTAAAAAGGTGAGTATATAAGATATTTGTCGGACTTCCCTAGCTTCCGTCTTGGTATAATGGTAGCACGCTGAGCCAGTAATCCAGAGGTCCGTGGCTCGATTCCCGGCGAAGTCGGTTGCACATTTTTCATCTTTTCTTCTTCCAATTAACCTAAGGAACCTACATGTGGTGCCCGAACTAAAAGGGTTGTGGATGATGATTCTACGCACCCAGGATTTGGCGACTAGGTCCCCTAAAACATAGTCGCCCTTTAAAAAGGTAAGTATATAAGGTATTTGTCCCACTTTCCTAGCGTGCCTTCTTGGTGTAACGGTAGCACGCTGAGCCAGTATTCCAGAGGTCCGTGTTTCGATTCCCGGCAAAGGCGGTTGCATATTTTTCATATTTTCTACTTCCAATTAACCTAACGTTTCTACAAGTGGTGATCGAACTAAAAGGGTTGTGGATCGTGATTCTCCGCACCCAGGATTCGGCGACTAGGTCCCCTAAAACCCTAGTCGCCCTTTAAAACGGTGAGTATATAAGGTATTTGTTCCAGTTACCTAGCGTGCCTTCTTGTTGTAACGGTAGCACGCTGAGCCTGTATTCCAGAGGTCCGTGGTTCGATTTTCGGCGAAGGCGGTTGCATATTTTTCATCTTTTTTTCTTCCAATTAACCTAACGAGTCTACGAATGGTGCCAGAACTAAAAGGGTTGTGGATGATGATTTTCCGCACATAGGAGTGGTCGACTAGGTCCGCTAAAACCATAGTCGCCCTTTAAAAAGGTAAGTATATAAGGTATTGGTCCCACTTTCCTAGCGTGCCTTCTTGGTGTAACGTTAGCACGCTGAGATAGTATTCCAGAGGTCCGTAGTTCGATTCCCGGCGAAGGCGTTTGCATGTTTTTCATCTTTTCTGCTTCCAATTAACCTAACGAGTCTACAGGTAGTGCCCGAACTAAAAAGGTTGTGGATGATGATTTTCCGCACCTAGGATTGGTCGACTAGGTCCGCTAAAACCATAGTCGCCCTTTAAAAAGCTAAGTATATAAGGTATTTGTCCCACTTTCCTAGCGTGCCTTCTTGGTGTAATGGTAGCACGCTGAGCCAGTATTCCAGAGGTCCGTGGTTCGATTCCCGCAAAGGCGGTTGCATATTTTTCATATTTTCTATTTCCAATTAACATAGCGTGTCTACAAGTGCTGATCGAACTAAAAGGGTTGTGGATGATGATTCTCCGCACCCAGGATTCGGCGACTAGGTCCCCTAAAACCCTAGTCGCCCTTTAAACCGGTGAGTATATAAGGTATATGTTGCAGTTACCTAGCGTGCCTTCTTGTTGTAACGGTAGCACGCTGAGCCAGTATTCCAGAGGTCCGTGGTTCGATTCCCGCAAAGGCGGTTGCATATTTTTCATATTTTCTACTTCCAATTAACATAACGTGTCTACAAGTGCTGATCGAACTAAAAGGGTTGTGGATGATGATTCTCCGCACCCAGGATTCGGCGACTAGGTCCCCTAAAACCCTAGTCGCCCTTTAAACCGGTGAGTATATAAGGTATTTGTTCCAGTTACATAGCGTGCCTTCTTGTTGTAACGGTAGCACGCTGAGCCAGTATTCCAGAGGTCCGTGGTTCGATTCCCAGCGAAGGCGGTTGCATATTTTTCATCTTTTCTCCTTCCAATTAACCTAAGGAACCTACAAGAGGTGCCCGAACTAAAAGGGTTGTGGATGATGATTTTGCGCAAGGTGAGTATATAAGTTATTTGTCCCACTTTCCTAGCGTGGTTTCTTGGTGTAACGGTAGCACGCTGAGCCAGTATTCCAGAGATAGGTGGTTCGATTCCGGGCAAAGGCGTTTGCATATTTTTCATCTTTTCTGCTTCCAATTAACCTAACGAGTCTACAAGTGGTGCCCGAACTAAAACTGTTGTGGATGATGTTTCTCCTCACCCAGGATTTGGCGACTAGGTCACCTAAAACGCTAGTCTCCCTTTAAAAAGGTGAGTATATAAGGTATTTGTCCCACATCCCTAGCGTCCCTTCTTGATGTAACGGCAGCACGCTGAGCCAGTATCCCAGAGGTCCGTGGTCCGATTCCCGGCAAAGGCGGTTGCATATTTTTCATATTTTCTACTTCCAATTAACCTAACTTTTCTACAAGTGGTGATCGAACTAAAAGGGTTGTGGATCGTGATTCTCCGCACCCAGGATTCGGCGACTAGGTCCCCTAAAACCCTAGTCGCCCTTTAAAACGGTGAGTATATAAGGTATTTGTTCCAGTTACCTAGCGTGCCTTCTTGTTGTAACGGTAGCACGCTGAGCCTGTATTCCACAGGACCGTGGTTCGATTCCCGGGGAAGGCGGTTGCATATTTTTCATCTTTTCTTCTTCCAATTAACCTAAGGAACCTACATGTGGTGCCCGAACTAAAAGGGTTGTGGATGATGATTTTACGCACCCAGGATTTGGCTACTAGGTCCCCTAAAACATAGTCGCCCTTTAAAAAGGTAAGTATATAAAGTATTTGTCCCACTTTCCTAGCGTGCCTTCTTGGTGTAACGGTAGCACGCTGAGCCAGTATTCCAGAGGTCTGTGGTCCGATTCCCGGCAAAGGCGGTTGCATATTTTTCATATTTTCTACTTCCAATTAACCTAACGTTTCTACAAGTGGTGATCGAACTAAAAGGGTTGTGGATCGTGATTCTCCGCACCCAGGAATCGGCGACTAGGTCCCCTAAAACCCTAGTCGCCCTTTAAAACGGTGAGTATATAAGGTATTTGTTCCAGTTACCTAGCGTGCCTTCTTGTTGTAACGGTAGCACGCTGAGCCTGTATTCCAGAGATCCGTGGTTCGATTCCCTGGGAAGGCGGTTGCATATTTTTCATCTTTTCTGCTTCCAATTAACCTAACGAGTCTACAAGTGATGCCCGAACTAAAACTGTTGTGGATGATGATCCTCCTCACCCAGGATTTGGCGACAAGGTCCCCCCTTTAAAAACGTGAGTATATAAATTATTTGTCCCACATCCATAGCGTGCTTTCGTGGTGTAACCGTAGCACGCTGAGCCAGTATTCCAGAGGACCTTGGTTCGATTCCCGGGGAAGGCGGTTGCATATTTTTCATCTTTTCTGTTTCCAATTAACCTAAGGAACCTACAAGTGGTGCCTGAACTAAAAGGGTTGTGGATGATGATTCTCCGCACCCAGGATTTGGCGACAAGGTCCCCTAAAACCCTAGTCGCCCTTTAAAAAGGTGAGTATATAAGATATTTGTCGGACTTCCCTAGCTTCCGTCTTGGTATAATGGTAGCACGCTGAGCCAGTATTCCAGAGGTCCGTGGCTCGATTCCCGGCGAAGTCGGTTGCACATTTTTCATCTTTTCTTCTTCCAATTAACCTAAGGAACCTACATGTGGTGCCCGAACTAAAAGGGTTGTGGATGATGATTCTACGCACCCAGGATTTGGCGACTAGGTCCCCTAAAACATAGTCGCCCTTTAAAAAGGTAAGTATATAAAGTATTTGTCCCACTTTCCTAGCGTGCCTTCTTGGTGTAACGGTAGCACGCTGAGCCAGTATTCCAGAGGTCCGTGTTTCGATTCCCGGCAAAGGCGGTTGCATATTTTTCATATTTTCTACTTCCAATTAACCTAACGTTTCTACAAGTGGTGATCGAACTAAAAGGGTTGTGGATCGTGATTCTCCGCACCCAGGATTCGGCGACTAGGTCCCCTAAAACCCTAGTCGCCCTTTAAAACGGTGAGTATATAAGGTATTTGTTCCAGTTACCTAGCGTGCCTTCTTGTTGTAACGGTAGCACGCTGAGCCTGTATTCCAGAGGTCCGTGGTTCGATTTTCGGCGAAGGCGGTTGCATATTTTTCATCTTTTCTGCTTCCAATTAACCTAACGAGTCTACGAATGGTGCCAGAACTAAAAGGGTTGTGGATGATGATTTTCCGCACATAGGAGTGGTCGACTAGGTCCGCTAAAACCATAGTCGCCCTTTAAAAAGGTAAGTATATAAGGTATTGGTCCCACTTTCCTAGCGTGCCTTCTTGGTGTAACGTTAGCACGCTGAGATAGTATTCCAGAGGTCCGTAGTTCGATTCCCGGCGAAGGCGTTTGCATGTTTTTCATCTTTTCTGCTTCCAATTAACCTAACGAGTCTACAGGTAGTGCCCGAACTAAAAAGGTTGTGGATGATGATTTTCCGCACCTAGGATTGGTCGACTAGGTCCGCTAAAACCATAGTCGCCCTTTAAAAACTAAGTATATAAGGTATTTGTCCCACTTTCCTAGCGTGCCTTCTTGGTGTAATGGTAGCACGCTGAGCCAGTATTCCAGAGGTCCGTGGTTCGATTCCCGCAAAGGCGGTTGCATATTTTTCATATTTTCTATTTCCAATTAACATAGCGTGTCTACAAGTGCTGATCGAACTAAAAGGGTTGTGGATGATGATTCTCCGCACCCAGGATTCGGCGACTAGGTCCCCTAAAACCCTAGTCGCCCTTTAAACCGGTGAGTATATAAGGTATATGTTGCAGTTACCTAGCGTGCCTTCTTGTTGTAACGGTAGCACGCTGAGCCAGTATTCCAGAGGTCCGTGGTTCGATTCCCGCAAAGGCGGTTGCATATTTTTCATATTTTCTACTTCCAATTAACATAACGTGTCCACAAGTGCTGATCGAACTAAAAGGGTTGTGGATGATGATTCTCCGCACCCAGGATTCGGCGACTAGGTCCCCTAAAACCCTAGTCGCCCTTTAAACCGGTGAGTATATAAGGTATTTGTTCCAGTTACATAGCGTGCCTTCTTGTTGTAACGGTAGCACGCTGAGCCAGTATTCCAGAGGTCCGTGGTTCGATTCCCAGCGAAGGCGGTTGCATATTTTTCATCTTTTCTCCTTCCAATTAACCTAAGGAACCTACAAGAGGTGCCCGAACTAAAAGGGTTGTGGATGATGATTTTGCGCAAGGTGAGTATATAAGTTATTTGTCCCACTTTCCTAGCGTGGTTTCTTGGTGTAACGGTAGCACGCTGAGCCAGTATTCCAGAGATAGGTGGTTCGATTCCGGGCAAAGGCGTTTGCATATTTTTCATCTTTTCTGCTTCCAATTAACCTAACGAGTCTACAAGTGGTGCCCGAACTAAAACTGTTGTGGATGATGTTTCTCCTCACCCAGGATTTGGCGACTAGGTCACCTAAAACGCTAGTCTCCCTTTAAAAAGGTGAGTATATAAGGTATTTGTCCCACATCCCTAGCGTCCCTTCTTGATGTAACGGCAGCACGCTGAGCCTGTATTACAGAGGTCCATGGTTCGATTTCCGGCGATGGCGGTTGGATATTTTTCATCTTTTCTGCTTCCAATTAACCTAACGAGTCTACGAGTGGTGCCCGAAATAAAAGGGTTGTGGATGATGATTTTCCGCAACTAGTCGACTAGGTCCGCTAAAACCATAGTCGCCCTTTAAAAAGGTAAGTATATAAGGTATTTGTCCCACTTTCCTAGCGTGCCTTCTTGGTGTAACGGTAGCACGCTGAGCCAGTATTCCAGAGGTCCGTGGTCCGATTCCCGGCAAAGGCGGTTGCATATTTTTCATATTTTCTACTTCCAATTAACCTAACGTTTCTACAAGTGGTGATCGAACTAAAAGGGTTGTGGATCGTGATTCTCCGCACCCAGGATTCGGCGACTAGGTCCCCTAAAACCCTAGTCGCCCTTTAAAACGGTGAGTATATAAGGTATTTGTTCCAGTTACCTAGCGTGCCTTCTTGTTGTAACGGTAGCACGCGGAAGTTGCCTTGTGTGTCACGTACTGAGCCACGCTCGGATAGCGCTCCGTCGTTTTGATCTACAGCAGCGGCAATAATCGTTCTACGAACGCAAAAGTAGTTGTCACGTAATAGCGTATACCCTCAGGAGTACCTGGATATCAATTTTATGCGTATACGACTATTAGTTCGTTAACTGAGGATTTTACAAATTTTGAACATTAATCAGCGTTCCTTGACGCCATTTTCGACGTGAATTCCATCTTCACAACTGCATTAGGAAGCCATCTGAAGTCGCAGCAGTCCAATACTGGTATCATTGGAAAGATGATTACTTCAGCTTTCTATTAATACTGGTTTTATCACAATCGGCAAACTGGATGATGAATTATAATTAATTTACTAATATAAGTTAGCGAATTTTCGCTCAGCAAGCACTTTTCGACCGTTGGAGCGACCGTTGAAGGAAATCGTTTCGCCCCCCCCCCGCGAGCTGCAGGAAGTTCGCGAAGGTCATTCACAACGGCGAATTTTTATCAAGTGGGTTATTATATTCAACGTAGTAATTAAAGAACAACTCGACGCACCAATCTGGGACCAACGCCATTACTCACACTTTACCTTCGCGGACAGAAGTTTCCAAATTTGGTGTCATTCCGATAGTTAGATCCGGAGATACATTTTTTCCCTCTATTTATTGGACTTAGCAGTGTAGTGCTTACATAGTGCAAGAGTGTGTGTCAAAGTTAGAAATAAGTAGAAGAATTCAGTGCAGTGCAGTGTTTACATAGTGCAAGTGTGTGTGTCAAAGTTAGAATTAAATAGCAGAATTCAGTGCAGTGCAGTATTTACATAGTGCAAGTGTGTGTGTCAAAGTTAGAATAAATAACAGAATTCAGTGCAGTGCAGTGTTTACATAGTGCAAGTATGTGTGTCAAAGTTAGAAATAAGTAGCAGAATTCAGTGCAGTGCAGTGTTTACATAGTGCAAGTGTGTGTGTCAAAGTTAGAATTAAATAACAGAATTCAGTGCAGTGCAGTTTTTACATAGTGCAAGTGTGTGTGTCAAAGTTAGAAATAAATAGCAGAATTTAGTGCAGTGCAGTGTTTACATAGTGCAAGTGTGTGTGTCAAAGTTAGAATTAAATAGCAGAATTCAGTGCAGTGCAGTGTTTACATAGTGCAAGGTGTGTGTCAAAGTTAGAAAAATAGCAGAATTTAGTGCGGTGCAGTGTTTACATAGTGCAAGTGTGTGTGACAAAGTTAGAAATAAATAGCAGAATTCAGTGCAATGCAGTGTTTACATACTGCAAGCGTGTGTGTCAAAGATAGAAATAAATAGCAGAATCCAGTGCAGTGTTTACATAGTGCAAGTGTGTGTGACAAAGTTAGAAATAAGTAGCAGAATTCAGTGCAGTGCAGTGTTTACATAGTGCAAGTGTGTGTGTCAAAGTTAGAATTAAATAACAGAATTCAGTGCAGTGCAGTTTTTACATAGTGCAAGTGTGTGTGTCAAAGTTAGAATTAAATAGCAGAATTCAGTGCAGTGCAGTGTTTATATAGTGCAAGTGTGTGTGTCAAAGATAGAAATAAATAGCAGAATTCAGTGCAGTGTTTACATAGTGCAAGTGTGTGTGTCAAAGTTAGAAATAAAAAACAGAATTCAGTGCAGTGCAGTGTTTACATAGTGCAAGTGTGTGTGTCAAAGTTAGAATAAATAACAGAATTCAGTGCAGTGCAGTGTTTACATAGTGCAAGTATGTGTGTCAAAGTTAGAAATAAGTAGCAGAATTCAGTGCAGTGCAGTGTTTACATAGTGCAAGTGTGTGTGTCAGAGTTAGAATTAAATAACAGAATTCAGTGCAGTGCAGTTTTTACATAGTGCAAGTGTGTGTGTCAAAGTTAGAAATAAATAGCAGAATTCAGTGCAGTGCAGTGTTTACATAGTGCAAGTGTGTGTGTCAAAGTTAGAATTAAATAGCAGAATTCAGTGTAGTGCAGTGTTTACATAGTGCAAGGTGTGTGTCAAAGTTAGAAAAATAGCAGAATTTAGTGCGGTGCAGTGTTTACATAGTGCAAGTGTGTGTGACAAAGTTAGAAAGAAATAGCAGAATTCAGTGCAATGCAGTGTTTACATACTGTAAGCGTGTGTGTCAAAGTTAGAAATAAATAGCAGAATTCAGTGCAGTGCAGTGATAACATAGTGCAAGTGTGTGTGTCAAAGTTAGAATTAAATAGCAGAATTCAGTGCAGTGCAGTGTTTATATAGTGCAAGTGTGTGTGTCAATGATAGAAATAAATAGCAGAATTCAGTGCAGTGTTTACATAGTGCAAGTGTGTGTGTCAAAGTTAGAAATAAATAGCAGAATTCAGTGCAGTGTTTATATAGTGCAAGTGTGTGTGTCAAAGTTAGAAATACATTTACCGTGGATAACAATTATTAGATTTCAACTAATTAATATCAGATGAAGAACAGAGAAGTCTGTCTGCCAAGATACCCAGAGAGGCACAATCGTGCAATAGCGCTAAAAGTGTGTTAAAGTGTGTCAAGTGTTATAAGTTCACCAAGTGTGACGCAAGTGTCATCTCGAAGTGCTAAGTGCTAGTCTTTTAGTGTTCAGCGCATAATTGCTCAGTGCTGTGTTCCACTCTGACATGACACGTCCGACAACTTTATCAGATAAAGCAGGAACTACCTCACAAGATAACTTGGATACGGAGGCCTTATTGACGTCTGAGCTTACACGCGAAGAGCGAATTGCAGCTCTAGCAAGGGACATCAGTCTAATTGCCGACACTTATCTTCCAATTAACCTAAGGAACCTACATGTGGTGCCCGAACTAAAAGGGTTGTGGATGATGATTCTACGCACCCAGGATTTTGCGACTAGGTCCCCTAAAACATAGTCGCCCTTTAAAAAGGTAAGTATATAAGGTATTTGTCCCACTTTCCTAGCGTGCCTTCTTGGTGTAACGGTAGCACGCTGAGCCAGTATTCCAGAGGTCCGTGGTTCGAATCCCGGCAAAGGCGGTTGCATATTTTTCATATTTTCTACTTCCAATTAACCTAACGTCTCTACAAGTGGTGATCGAACTAAAAGGGTTGTGGATGATGATTCTCCGCACCCAGGATTCGGCGACTAGGTCCCCTAAATTCCTAGTCGCACTTTAAAACGGTGAGTATATATGGTATTTGTCCCAGTTACCTAGCCTGCCTTCTTGTTATAACGGTAGCACGCTGAGCCAGTATTCCAGAGTTCCGTGGTTCGATTCCCAGCGAAGGCGGTTGCATATTTTTCATCTTTTCTCCTTCCAATTACCCTAAGGAACCTACAAGTGGTGCCCGAACTTAAAGGGTTGTGGATGATGATTTTGCGCAAGGTGAGTATATAAGTTATTTGTCCCACTTTCCTAACGTGCTTTCTTGGTGTAACGGTAGCACGCTGAGCCAGTATTCCAGAGATAGCTGGTTCGATTCCGGGCAAAGGCGGTTGCATATTTTTCATCTTTTCTGCTTCCAATTAACCTAACAGGTCTACAAGTGGTGAACGAGCTAAAAGGGTTGCGGATGATGATTCTCCGCACCCAGGATTTGGCGACTAGGTCCCCTAAATTCCTAGTCGCACTTTAAAACGGTGAGTATATATGGTATTTGTCCCAGTTACCTAGCCTGCCTTCTTGTTATAACGGTAGCACGCTGAGCCAGTATTCCAGAGTTCCGTGGTTCGATTCCGTTCAAAGGCGGTTGCATATTTTTCATCTTTTCTGCTTCCAATTAACCTAACGAGTCTACAAGTGGTGCCCGAACTAAAACTGTTGTGGATGATGTTTCTCCTCACCCAGGATTTGGCGACTAGGTCCGCTAAAACCATAGTCGCCCTTTAAAAAGGTAAGTATATAAGGTATTTGTTCCAGTTACCTAGCGTGCCTTCTTGTTGTAACGGTAGCACGCTGAGCCAGTATTCCAGAGGTCCGTGGTTCGATTCCCAGCGAAGGCGGTTGCATATTTTTCATCTTTTCTCCTTCCAATTAACCTAAGGAACCTACAAGTGGTGCCCGAACAAAAAGGGTTGTGGATGATGATTTTGCGCAAGGTGAGTATATAAGTTATTTGTCCCACTTTCCTAGCGTGCTTTCTTGGTGTAACGGTAGCACGCTGAGCCAGTATTCCAGAGGTCCGTGGTTCGATTCCCAGCGAAGGCGGTTGCATATTTTTCATCTTTTCTGCTTCCAATTAACCTAAGGAACCTACAAGTGGTGCCCGAACTGAAAGGGTTGTGGATGATGATTTTGCGCACCCAGGATTTGGCGACTAGGTCCCCTAAAACATAGTCGCCCTTTAAAAAGGTGAGTATATAACGTATCTTTCGCACTTCCCTAGCGTGCCTTAATGGAGTAACAGTAGCACGCTGAGCCAGTATTCCAGAGGTCCGTGGTTCGATTCCGGGCAAAGGCGGTTGCATATTTTTCATCTTTTCTGCTTCCAATTAACCTAACGAGTCTACAAGTGATGCCCGAACTAAAACTTTTGTGGATGATGATTCTCCTCACCCAGGATTTGGCGACTAGGTCCCCCCTTTAAAAACGTGAGTATATAAATTATTTGTCCCACATCCATAGCGTGCTTTCGTGGTGTAACGGTAGCACGCTGAGCCAGTATTCCAGAGGATCTTGGTTCGATTCCCGGGGAAGGCGGTTGCATATTTTTCAACTTTTCTGCTTCCAATTAACCTAACGTGTCTACAAGTGGTGATCGAACTAAAAGGGTTGTGAATGATGATTCTCCGCACCCAGGATTCGGCGACTAGGTCCCCTAAAACCCTAGTCGCCCTTTAAAACAGTGAGTATATATGGTATTTGTCCCAGTTACCTGGCGTGCCTTCTTGTTATAACGGTAGCACGCTGAGCCAGTATTCCAGACTTCCGTGGTTCGATTCCGGGCAAAGGCGGTTGCATATTTTTCATCTTTTCTGCTTCCAATTAACCTAACGAGTTTACAAGTGGTGCCCGAAATAAAACTGTTGTGGATGATGTTTTCCCTCTCCCAGGATTTGGCGACTAGGTCAACTAAAACACTAGTCGCCCTTTAAAACCGTTAGTATATAAAATATTTGTCCCACTTCCATAGCGTGCTTTCGTGGTGTAACGGTAGCACGCTGAGCCAGTATTCCAGAGGTCCGTGGTTCGATTCCGGGCAAAGGCGGTTGCATATTTTTCATCTTTTCTGCTCCCAATTAACCTAAGAACCTACAAGTGGTGCCCGAACTAAAAGGGTTGTGGATGATGATTCTCCGCACCCAGGAATTGGCGACAAGGTCCCCTAAAACCCTAGTCGCCCTTTAAAAAGGTGAGTATATAAGATATTTGTCGGACCTCTAGCTTCCGTCTTGGTATAATCGTAGCACCCTGAGCCAGTATTCCAGAGGTCCGTGGCTCGATTCCCGGCGAAGGCGGTTGCATATTTTTCATCTTTTCTTCTTCCAATTAACCTAAGGAACCTACATGTGGTGCCCGAACTAAAAGGGTTGTGGATGATGATTTTACGCACCCATGATTCGGCGACTAGGTCCCCTAAATCCCTAGTCGCCCTTTAAAACGGTGAGGATATAAGGTATTTGTTCCAGTTACCTAGCGTGCCTTCTTGTTGTAACGGTAGCACGCTGAGCCTGTATTCCAGAGGCCCGTGGTTCGATTCCCTGGGAAGGCGGTTGCATATTTTTCATCTTTTCTGCTTCCAATTAACCTAACGAGTCTACAAGTGGTGCCCGAACTAAAACTGCTGTGGATGATGATTCTCCTCACCCAGGATTTGGCGACTAGGTCCCCCCTTTAAAAACGTGAGTATATAAATTATTTGTCCCACATCCATAGCGTGCTTTCGTGGTGTAACGGTAGCACGCTGAGCCAGTATTCCAGAGGACCTTGGTTCGATTCCCGGGGAAGGCGGTTGCATATTTTTCAACTTTTCTGCTTCCAATTAACCTAACGTGTCTACAAGTGGTGATCGAACTAAAAGGGTTGTGGATGATGATTCTCCGCACCCAGGATTCGGCGACTAGGTCCCCTAAAACCCTAGTCGCCCTTTAAAACGGTGAGTATATATGGTATTTGTCCCAGTTACCTAGCCTGCCTTCTTGTTATAACGGTAGCACGCTGAGCCAGTATTCCAGAGTTCCGTGGTTCGATTCCGGGCAAAGGCGGTTGCATATTTTTCATCTTTTCTGCTTCCAATTAACCTAACGAGTCTACAAGTGGTGCCCGAAATAAAACTGTTGTGGATGATGTTTCTCCTCTCCCTGGATTTGGCGACTAGGTCACCTAAAACACTAGTCGCCCTTTAAAACCGTGAGTATATAAAATATTTGTCCCACTTCCATAGCGTTCTTTCGTGGTGTAACGGTAGCACGCTGAGCCAGTATTCCAGAGGTCCGTGGTTCGATTCCGGGCAAAGGCGGTTGCATATTTTTCATCTTTTCTGCTTCCAATTAACCTAACGAGTCTACAACTGGTGCCCGAACTAAAACTGTGTTGGATGATGCTTCTCCTCACCCAGGATTTGGCGACTAGGTCACCTAAAACGCTAGTCGCTCTTTAAAAAGGTGAGTATATAAGGCCATTATCCCACATCCCTAGCGTGCCTTCTTGATGTAACGGCAGCACGCTGAGCCTGTATTACAGGGGTCCATGGTTCGATTCCCGGCGAAGGCGTTTGCATGTTTTTCATCTGTTCTGCTTCCAGTTAACCTAACGAGTCTACAGGTAGTGCCCGAACTAAAAAGGTTGTGGATGATGATTTTCCGCACCTAGGATTGGTCGACTAGGTCCGCTAAAACCATAGTCGCCCTTTAAAAAGGTAAGTATATAAGGTATTTGTCCCACTTTCCTAGCGTGCCTTCTTGGTGTAACGGTAGCACGCTGAGCCAGTATTCCAGAGGTCCGTGGTTCGAATCCCGGCAAGGCGGTTGCATATTTTTCATATTTTCTACTTCCAATTAACCTAACGTGTCTACAAGTGGTGATCGAACTAAAAGGGTTGCGGATGATGATTCTCCGCACCCAGGATTCGGCGACTAGGTCCCCTAAATTCCTAGTCGCCCTTTAAAACGGTGAGTATATAAGGTATTTGTTCCAGTTACCTAGCGTGCCTTCTTGTTGTAACGGTAGCACGCTGAGCCAGTATTCCAGAGTTCCGTGGTTCGATTCCCAGCGAAGGCGGTTGCATATTTTTCATCTTTTCTGCTTCCAATTAACCTAACGAGTCTACAAGTGGTGCCCGAAATAAAACTGTTGTGGATGATGTTTCTCCTCTCCCTGGATTTGGCGACTAGGTCACCTAAAACACTAGTCGCCCTTTAAAACCGTGAGTATATAAAATATTTGTCCCACTTCCATAGCGTTCTTTCGTGGTGTAACGGTAGCACGCTGAGCCA
Source organism: Stegodyphus dumicola (assembly GCF_044657685.1). Taxonomy (NCBI): domain Eukaryota; kingdom Metazoa; phylum Arthropoda; class Arachnida; order Araneae; family Eresidae; genus Stegodyphus; species Stegodyphus dumicola. The sequence goes on from NC_140781.1 coordinate 23,629,133, forward strand.
GTATTCCAGAGTTCCGTGGTTCGATTCCGGGCAAAGGCGGTTGCATATTTTTCATCTTTTCTGCTTCCAATTAACCTAACGAGTCTACAAGTGGTGCCCGAAATAAAACTGTTGTGGATGATGTTTCTCCTCTCCCTGGATTTGGCGACTAGGTCACCTAAAACACTAGTCGCCCTTTAAAACCGTGAGTATATAAAATATTTGTCCCACTTCCATAGCGTTCTTTCGTGGTGTAACGGTAGCACGCTGAGCCAGTATTCCAGAGGTCCGTGGTTCGATTCCGGGCAAAGGCGGTTGCATATTTTTCATCTTTTCTGCTTCCAATTAACCTAACGAGTCTACAACTGGTGCCCGAACTAAAACTGTTGTGGATGATGCTTCTCCTCACCCAGGATTTGGCGACTAGGTCACCTAAAACGCTAGTCGCTCTTTAAAAAGGTGAGTATATAAGGCCATTATCCCACATCCCTAGCGTGCCTTCTTGATGTAACGGCAGCACGCTGAGCCTGTATTACAGGGGTCCATGGTTCGATTCCCGGCGAAGGCGTTTGCATGTTTTTCATCTGTTCTGCTTCCAGTTAACCTAACGAGTCTACAGGTAGTGCCCGAACTAAAAAGGTTGTGGATGATGATTTTCCGCACCTAGGATTGGTCGACTAGGTCCGCTAAAACCATAGTCGCCCTTTAAAAAGGTAAGTATATAAGGTATTTGTCCCACTTTCCTAGCGTGCCTTCTTGGTGTAACGGTAGCACGCTGAGCCAGTATTCCAGAGGTCCGTGGTTCGAATCCCGGCAAGGCGGTTGCATATTTTTCATATTTTCTACTTCCAATTAACCTAACGTGTCTACAAGTGGTGATCGAACTAAAAGGGTTGCGGATGATGATTCTCCGCACCCAGGATTCGGCGACTAGGTCCCCTAAATTCCTAGTCGCCCTTTAAAACGGTGAGTATATAAGGTATTTGTTCCAGTTACCTAGCGTGCCTTCTTGTTGTAACGGTAGCACGCTGAGCCAGTATTCCAGAGTTCCGTGGTTCGATTCCCAGCGAAGGCGGTTGCATATTTTTCATCTTTTCTCCATCCAATTAACCTAAGGAACCTACAAGTGGTGCCCGCAATTAAAGGGTTGTGGATGATGATTTTGCGCAAGGTGAGTATATAAGTTATTTGTCCCACTTTCCTAGCGTGCTTTCTTGGTGTAACGGTAGCACGCTGAGCCAGTATTCCAGAGATAGCTGGTTCGATTCCGGGCAAAGGCGGTTGCATATTTTTCATCTTTTCTGCTTCCAATTAACCTAACGGGTCTACAAGTGGTGAACGAACTAAAAGGGTTGCGGATGATAATTCTCCGCACCCAGGATTTGGCGACTAGGTCCCCTAAATTCCTAGTCGCACTTTAAAACGGTGAGTATATATGGTATTTGTCCCAGTTACCTAGCCTGCCTTCTTGTTATAACGGTAGCACGCTGAGCCAGTATTCCAGAGTTCCGTGGTTCGATTCCGGGCAAAGGCGGTTGCATATTTTTCATCTTTTCTGCTTCCAATTAACCTAACGAGTCTACAAGTGGTGCCCGAAATAAAAGTGTTGTGGATGATGTTTCTTCTCTCCCAGGATTTGGCGACTAGGTCACCTGAAACACTAGTCGCACTTTAAAACGGTGAGTATATATGGTATTTGTCCCAGTTACCTAGCCTGCCTTCTTGTTATAACGGTAGCACGCTGAGCCAGTATTCCAGAGTTCCGTGGTTCGATTCCGGGCAAAGGCGGTTGCATATTTTTCATCTTTTCTGCTTCCAATTAACCTAACGAGTCTACGAGTGGTGCCCGAACTAAAAGGGTTGTGGATGATGATTTTCCGCACCTAGGATTGGTCGACTAGGTCCGCTAAAACCATAGTCGCCCTTTAAAAAGGTAAGTATATAAGGTATTTTTCCCACTTTCCTAGCGTTCCTTCTTGGTGTAACGTTAGCACGCTGAGGTAGTATTCCAGAGGTCCGTGGTTCGATTCCCGGCGAAGGCGTTTGCATGTTTTTCATCTTTTCTGCTTCCAATTAACCTAACGAGTCTACAGGTTGTGCCCGAACTAAAAAGGTTGTGGATGATGATTTTCCGCACCTAGGATTGGTCGACTAGGTCCGCTAAAACCATAGTCGCCCTTTAAAAAGGTAAGTATATAAGGTATTTTTCCCACTTTCCTAGCGTGCCTTCTTGGTGTAACGGTAGCACGCTGAGCCAGTATTCCAGAGGTCCGTGGTTCGATTCCCGGCAAAAGGCGGTTGCATATTTTTCATATTTTCTACTTCCAATTAACCTAACGTGTCTACAAGTGGTGATCGAACTAAAAGGGTTGTGGATGATGATTCTCCGCACCCAGGATTCGGCGACTAGGTCCCCTAAAACCCTAGTCGCCCTTTAAAACGGTGAGTATATAAGCTATTTGTTCCAGTTACTAGCGTGCCTTCTTGTTGTAACGGTAACACGCTGAGCCAGTATTCCAGAGGTCCGTGGTTCGATTCCCAGCGAAGGCGGTTGCATATTTTTCATCTTTTCTCCTTCCAATTAACCTAAGGAACCTACAAGTGGTGCCCGAACTAAAAGGGTTGTGGATGATGATTTTGCGCAAGGTGAGTATATAAGTTATTTGTCCCAATTTCCTAGCGTGCTTTCTTGGTGTAACGGTAGCACGCTGAGCCAGTATTCCAGAGGTCCGTGGTTCGATTCCCAGCGAAGGCGGTTACATATTTTTCATCTTTTCTGCTTCCAATTAACCTAAGGAACCTACAAGTGGTGCCCGAACTAAAAGGGTTGTGGATGATGATTTTGCGCACCCAGGATTTGGCGACTAGGTCCCCTAAAACATAGTCGCCCTTTAAAAAGGTGAGTATGTAACGTATCTTTCGCACTTCCCTAGCGTGCCTTCATGGAGTAACGGTAGCACGCTGAGCCAGTATTCCAGAGGTCCGTGGTTCGATTCCGGGCAAAGGCGGTTGCATATTTTTCATCTTTTCTGCTTCCAATTAACCTAACGAGTCTACAAGTGATGCCCGAACTAAAACTGTTGTGGATGATGATTCTCCTCACCCAGGATTTGGCGACTAGGTCCCCCCGTTAACAACGTGAGTATATAAATTATTTGTCCCACATCCATAGCGTGCTTTCGTGGTGTAACGGTAGCACGCTGAGCCAGTATTCCAGAGGACCTTGGTTCGATTCCCGGGGAAGTTGGTTGCATATTTTTCATCTTTTCTGCTCCCAATTAACCTAAGGAACCTACAAGTGGTGCCCGAACTAAAAGGGTTGTGGATGATGATTCTCCGCACCCAGGATTTGGCGACAAGATCCCCTAAATTCCTAGTCGCACTTTAAAACGGAGAGTATATATGGTATTTGTCCCAGTTACCTAGCCTGCCTTCTTGTTATAACGGTAGCACGCTGAGCCAGTATTCCAGAGTTCCGTGGTTCGATCCCGGCCAAAGGCGGTTGCATATTTTTCATCTTTTCTGCTTCCAATTAACCTAACGAGTCTACAAGTGGTGCCCGAAATAAAACTGTTGTGGATGATGATTCTCCTCTCCCAGGATTTGGCGACTAGGTCACCTAAAACACTAGTCGCCCTTTAAAACCGTGAGTATATAAAATATTTGTCCCACTTCCATAGCGTGCTTTCGTGGTGTAACGGTAGCACGCTGAGCCAGTATTCCAGAGTTCCGTGGTTCGATTCCGGGCAAAGGCGGTTGCATATTTTTCATCTTTTCTGCTTCCAATTAACCTAACGAGTCTACAAGTGGTGCCCGAAATAAAACTGTTGTGGATGATGTTTCTCCTCTCCCAGGATTTGGCGACTAGGTCACCTAAAACACTAGTCGCCCTTTAAAACCGTGAGTATATAAAATATTTGTCCCACTTCCATAGCGTGCTTTCGTGGTGTAACGGTAGCACGCTGAGCCAGTATTCCAGAGGTCCGTGGTTCGATTCCCGGCAAAGGCGGTTGCATATTTTTCATATTTTCTGCTTCCAATTAACCTAACGTGTCTACAAGTGGTGAACGAACTAAAAGGGTTGTGGATGATGATTCTCCGCACCCAGGATTCGGCGACTAGGTCCCCTAAAACCCTAGTCGCCCTTTAAAACGGTGAGTATATAAGGTATTTGTTCCAGTTACCTAGCGTGCCTTCTTGTTGTAACGGTAGCACGCTGAGCCAGTATTCCAGAGTTCCGTGGTTCGATTCCCAGCGAAGGCGGTTGCATATTTTTCATCTTTTCTCCTTCCAATTAACCTAAGGAACCTACAAGTGGTGCCCGAACTAAAAGTGTTGTGGATGATGATTTTGCGCAAGGTGAGTATATAAGTTATTTGTCCCAATTTCCTAGCGTGCTTTCTTGGTGTAACGGTAGCACGCTGAGCCAGTATTCCAGAGGTCCGTGGTTCGATTCCCAGCGAAGGCGGTTACATATTTTTCATCTTTTCTGCTTCCAATTAACCTAAGGAACCTACAAGTGGTGCCCGAACTAAAAGGGTTGTGGATGATGATTTTGCGCACCCAGGATTTGGCGACTAGGTCCCCTAAAACATAGTCGCCCTTTAAAAAGGTGAGTATGTAACGTATCTTTCGCACTTCCCTAGCGTGCCTTCATGGAGTAACGGTAGCACGCTGAGCCAGTATTCCAGAGGTCCGTGGTTCGATTCCGGGCAAAGGCGGTTGCATATTTTTCATCTTTTCTGCTTCCAATTAACCTAACGAGTCTACAAGTGATGCCCGAACTAAAACTGTTGTGGATGATGATTCTCCTCACCCAGGATTTGGCGACTAGGTCCCCCCGTTAACAACGTGAGTATATAAATTATTTGTCCCACATCCATAGCGTGCTTTCGTGGTGTAACAGTAGCACGCTGAGCCAGTATTCCAGAGGACCTTGGTTCGATTCCCGGGGAAGTTGGTTGCATATTTTTCATCTTTTCTGCTCCCAATTAACCTAAGGAACCTACAAGTGGTGCCCGAACTAAAAGGGTTGTGGATGATGATTCTCCGCACCCAGGATTTGGCGACAAGGTCCCCTAAATTCCTAGTCGCACTTTAAAACGGTGAGTATATATGGTATTTGTCCCAGTTACCTAGCCTGCCTTCTTGTTATAACGGTAGCACGCTGAGCCAGTATTCCAGAGTTCCGTGGTTCGATTCCGGGCAAAGGCGGTTGCATATTTTTCATCTTTTCTGCTTCCAATTAACGTAACGAGTCTACAAGTGGTGCCCGAAATAAAACTGTTGTGGATGATGTTTCTCCTCTCCCAGGATTTGGCGACTAGGTCACCTAAAACACTAGTCGCCCTTTAAAACCGTGAGTATATAAAATATTTGTCCCACTTCCATAGCGTGCTTTCGTGGTGTAACGGTAGCACGCTGAGCCAGTATTCCAGAGTTCCGTGGTTCGATTCCGGGCAAAGGCGGTTGCATATTTTTCATCTTTTCTGCTTCCAATTAACCTAACGAGTCTACAAGTGGTGCCCGAAATAAAACTGTTGTGGATGATGTTTCTCCTCTCCCAGGATTTGGCGACTAGGTCACCTAAAACACTAGTCGCCCTTTAAAACCGTGAGTATATAAAATATTTGTCCCACTTCCATAGCGTGCTTTCGTGGTGTAACGGTAGCACGCTGAGCCAGTATTCCAGAGGTCCGTGGTTCGATTCCCGGCAAAGGCGGTTGCATATTTTTCATATTTTCTGCTTCCAATTAACCTAACGTGTCTACAAGTGGTGATCGAACTAAAAGGGTTGTGGATGATGATTCTCCGCACCCAGGATTCGGCGACTAGGTCCCCTAAAACCCTAGTCGCCCTTTAAAACGGTGAGTATATAAGGTATTTGTTCCAGTTACCTAGCGTGCCTTCTTGTTGTAACGGTAGCACGCGGAAGTTGCCTTGTGTGTCACGTACTGAGCCACGCTCGGATAGCGCTCCGTCGTTTTGATCTACAGCAGCGGCAATAATCGTTCTACGAACGCAAAAGTAGTTGTCACGTAATAGCGTATACCCTCAGGAGTACCTGGATATCAATTTTATGCGTATACGACTATTAGTTCGTTAACTGTGGATTTTACAAATTTTGAACATTAATCAGCGTTCCTTGACGCCATTTTCGACGTGAATTCCATCTTCACAACTGCATTAGGAAGCCATCTGAAGTCGCAGCAGTCCAATACTGGTATCATTGGAAAGATGATTACTTCAGCTTTCTATTAATACTGGTTTTATCTCAATCGGCAAACTGGATGATGAATTATAATTAATTTACTAATATAAGTTAGCGAATTTTCGCTCAGCAAGCACTTTTCGACCGTTGGAGCGACCGTTGAAGGAAATCGTTTCGCCCCCCCGCGAGCTGCAGGAAGTTCGCGAAGGTCATTCACAACGGCGAATTTTTAACAAGTGGGTTATTTTATTCAACGTAGTAATTAAAGAACAACTCGACGCACCAATCTGGGACCAACGCCATTACTCATACTTCACCTTCGCGGACAGAAGTTTCCAAATTTGGTGTCATTCCGATAATTAGATCCGGAGATACATTTTTTCCCTCTATTTATTGGACTTAGCAGAATTCAGTGCAGTGTAGTGCTTACATAGTGCAAGAGTGTGTGTCAAAGTTAGAAATAAGTAGAAGAATTCAGTGCAGTGCAGTGTTTACATAGTGCAAGTGTGTGTGTCAAAGTTAGAATTAAATAGCAGAATTCAGTGCAGTGCAGTGTTTATATAGTGCAAGTGTGTGTGTCAAAGATAGAAATAAATAGCAGAATTCAGTGCAGTGTTTACATAGTGCAAGTGTGTGTGACAAAGTTAGAAATAAATAGCAGAATTCAGTGCAATGCAGTGTTTACATACTGCAAGCGTGTGTGTCAAAGTTAGAAATAAATAGCAGAATTCAGTGCAGTGTAGTGCTTACATAGTGCAAGAGTGTGTGTCAAAGTTAGAAATAAGTAGAAGAATTCAGTGCAGTGCAGTGTTTACATAGTGCAAGTGTGTGTGTCAAAGTTAGAATTAAATAGCAGAATTCAGTGCAGTGCAGTATTTACATAGTGCAAGTGTGTGTGTCAAAGTTAGAATAAATAACAGAATTCAGTGCAGTGCAGTGTTTACATAGTGCAAGTATGTGTGTCAAAGTTAGAAATAAGTAGCAGAATTCAGTGCAGTGCAGTGTTTACACAGTGCAAGTGTGTATGTCAAAGTTAGAATTAAATAACAGAATTCAGTGCAGTGCAGTTTTTGCATAGTGCAAGTGTGTGTGTCAAAGTTAGAAATAAATAGCAGAATTTAGTGCAGTGCAGTGTTTACATAGTGCAAGTGTGTGTGTCAAAGTTAGAATTAAATAGCAGAATTCAGTGCAGTGCAGTGTTTACATAGTGCAAGGTGTGTGTCAAAGTTAGAAAAATAGCAGAATTTAGTGCGGTGCAGTGTTTACATAGTGCAAGTGTGTGTGACAAAGTTAGAAATAAATAGCAGAATTCAGTGCAATGCAGTGTTTACATACTGCAAGCGTGTCTGTCAAAGTTAGAAATAAATAGCAGAATTCAGTGCAGTGCAGTGTTTACATAGTGCAAGTGTGTCAAAGTTAGAATTAAATAGCAGAATTCAGTGCAGTGCAGTGTTTATATAGTGCAAGTGTGTGTGTCAAAGATAGAAATAAATAGCAGAATTTAGTGCAATGCAGTGTTTACATACTGCAAGCGTGTGTGTCAAAGTTAGAAATAAATAGCAGAATTCAGTGCAGTGCAGTGTTTACATAGTGCAAGTGTGTGTGTCAAAGTTAGAATTAAATAGCAGAATTCAGTGCAGTGCAGTGTTTACATAGTGCAAGTGTGTGTGTCAAAGATAGAAATAAATAGCAGAATTCAGTGCAGTGTTTACATAGTGCAAGTGTGTGAGACAAAGTTAGAAAAATAGCAGAATTTAGTGCGGTGCAGTGTTTACATAGTGCAAGTGTGTGTGACAAAGTTAGAAATAAATAGCAGAATTCAGTGCAGTGTAGTGCTTACATAGTGCAAGAGTGTGTGTCAAAGTTAGAAATAAGTAGAAGAATTCAGTGCAGTGCAGTGTTTACATAGTGCAAGTGTGTGTGTCAAAGTTAGAATTAAATAGCAGAATTCAGTGCAGTGCAGTATTTACATAGTGCAAGTGTGTGTGTCAAAGTTAGAATAAATAACAGAATTCAGTGCAGTGCAGTGTTTACATAGTGCAAGTATGTGTGTCAAAGTTAGAAATAAGTAGCAGAATTCAGTGCAGTGCAGTGTTTACATAGTGCAAGTGTGTATGTCAAAGTTAGAATTAAATTACAGAATTCAGTGCAGTGCAGTTTTTGCATAGTGCAAGTGTGTGTGTCAAAGTTAGAAATAAATAGCAGAATTTAGTGCAGTGCAGTGTTTACATAGTGCAAGTGTGTGTGTCAAAGTTAGAATTAAATAGCAGAATTCAGTGCAGTGCAGTGTTTACAAAGTGCAAGGTGTGTGTCAAAGTTAGAAAAATAGCAGAATTTAGTGCGGTGCAGAGTTTACATAGTGCAAGTGTGTGTGACAAAGTTAGAAATAAATAGCAGAATTCAGTGCAATGCAGTGTTTACATACTGCAAGCGTGTGTGTCAAAGTTAGAAATAAATAGCAGAATTCAGTGCAGTGCAGTGTTTACATAGTGCAAGTGTGTGTGTCAAAGTTAGAATTAAATAGCAGAATTCAGTGCAGTGCAGTGTTTATATAGTGCAAGTGTGTGTGTCAATGATAGAAATAAATAGCAGAATTCAGTGCAGTGTTTACATAGTGCAAGTGTGTGTGTCAAAGTTAGAAATAAATAGCAGAATTCAGTGCAGTGCAGTGTTTATATAGTGCAAGTGTGTGTGTCAAAGTTAGAAATACATTTACCGTGGATAACAATTATTAGATTTCAACTAATTAATATCAGATGAAGAACAGAGAAGTCTGTCTGCCAAGATACCCAGAGAGGCACAATCGTGCAATAGCGCTAAAAGTGTGTTAAAGTGTGTCAAGTGTTATAAGTTCACCAAGTGTGACGCAAGTGTCATCTCGAAGTGCTAAGTGCTAGTCTTTTAGTGTTCAGCGCATAATTGCTCAGTGCTGTGTTCCACTCTGACATGACACGTCCGACAACTTTATCAGATAAAGCAGGAACTACCTCACAAGATAACTTGGATACGGAGGCCTTATTGACGTCTGAGCTTACACGCGAAGAGCGAATTGCAGCTCTAGCAAGGGACATCAGTCTAATTGCCGACACTTATCGAGGAGGCAAACACGTTCTTTCCCAAGTCTTAAGGAACAGGCTCAAGGATTCACTGGAAGTGCTAAAAGGGTTGGCACTCGAAGGGCCAGATTTCAGTCCAAAACCGCCATCACACGAGGCAGGCACAAACACATCTACCCTCGTCTGTTGCGGCTTAGCGCACTTCCAACCTAACGCAGGACCAAGTGATTCAGCAGCACCAAGCCCTTTCACTGACGTAGAAACAGCTGTAATTCCCCAGGTTCCCATCCCAAGATCTTTTGCGGAGGCAGCAAAGCTGATTCAGAAGCCCAGCCAGTCCAGAAAACCCAGAACCCATACTCTGCTGATCTATCCGGCCCAAGACGCCAAAGGAACAGGCAAAGATCTAAAAGCCACCTTGAATGAAAAATTCCCCCTTGCTACCTTAGGAGTTAGAGTTAATGCAATAAGGAAAATCCAAAAAGAAGGACTGGCAGTAGATTGCCCCACAAAAGAAGACCTCTCTAAACTAGCCAATACATTGGGCAGTGAAGAAGGTCAAAAACTTGTACAGACGAAACTCCCGGAAAAAAGGCATCCTAGGGTTGCAATTCACGCTGTACCGCCAGAAGTACAGAGGGAGGAGGTCGAAAGGACTCTAGCTTCAGAATTTGCTCTTACAAAGTCCACAGCAAAGGTTCTGTACAGACTAAAAGAAGGACGAAATGGAACAAAGTGGATTATCCAATGCGAACCTGCGGCATACGACAAGCTTACGCAACTCAAAAAGATCAGCTTCGGATGGAGAGTCTACAGAATCTCAGAATATTTTAATACGCGACGGTGCTATAGATGTCAGGCATTCGGACACCTAAAAAGTAAATGTAAATTCCAGCAACATTGCGCCTTCTGCTCAGGAAGTCACAGCGTTAAGGAATGCAGAGCCAGCAGACCAACCTGCATCAACTGTGCCGATTTTAATTTCAGAACACGTGGTAAAATCAATACCGCGCATGCAGCATACACAGCCTCATGCCCGACATACGCACGATATATTGAACGGCAACAACGCAGCACAGCGTACTAACAGCCAACTAATAGCAACAAGTAATAATCAACCGATACCCACAGAATCAAATAACCCTACGACAGCACAGATAATCCGCTGCACACAAATAAACCTGCAAAGAGCAGAAGTTGCTACAGCACAGGCGATACAACATGCAACGGAGCATTCTGTAGACTTCCTGATGATCCAGGAGCCGTACTGCCAGGAAGGACGCATTGCAGGTTTCCCTATAGCATGGCAGGTCTTCCAGTCAAAAGCAAGGAACCAAGAGCGGGTCTAATATGTTGTAACCCAGCCTGGAATCCGCTGCTAATTAAACAGGACAGAGACTTTGTTGCCGTTTTAATTGTGCTCAAAAATGCACAACTGATTCTTATATCTGCGTACTCCTCCCCAACAGATTCCATCGACAATTTCGTAGCAAACGCAACGTACGTCCGATCTAAATGCCATTCAACGCCACAAGTCTATGGGGGTGATCTTAATGCGCATCATGTAAACTGGGGATACCAAGATATCACTCCCAAGGGACAAGCGCTAGAGGACTACTTAACAGCAAACGACCTACATTTGGTCAATACCAGCGGCGCACCCCCTACCTTTGATAATACGTACTGCAAAGGTTGGCCAGATGTCACCCTGGCAACAGGAACGGCTCTATCGCAAGTACAGGACTGGAAAGTTAGCGACGAACTAAGCTGCTCGGATCACCGTTACATAACCTTCACAATCAACTGTGACACCAACATCTGTATTTTAAAGCGCTTTAAGTTACCCAAAGCCAAAATCCGTCCTCTGACAGCAGCCTTCTCTACTTTATTAACAGCAGAACAGGAGACACTAGAAGCCTACAACGGCAAAGGCGAGATGGAAGAATTTACAGAACATCTTCTGGATAATATTAAGACCATCTGCTCAAATTTGCTTCCAACGCGAGCTGCCAAGAAACGGCACAGCATTTCATGGTGGAGTAAAGAACTCAGGCAACAGCGTCAGAAATGTCGTGCTCTAAGGCGCAGAATAAGAACAGCAACCGACGAGGACACAAAAATGCACTACCTTTCAATTTTCCGTAAGGAAAGGGCATCATACAAAAAGAACATCCTCGCAGCAAAGATAACAAGTTGGAGAACTTTTTGCACGCAGAATAACAATCCATACAGCGTCCTCCATAAATTGTCGACTAATAAAATCTACCAGCCATCACAGATCTTCGCCCACCCCTCTCTTACAACAGACATCGCAGGAGCCACAGCTGCCACCTACTTAGACGCACTGTTCCCGAATGACGATCCAACACAGGACACAACAGAGCAAAGGGAGATACGTGCAGACTCAACACCTCCAGCAACTCCAGCCGACGAGCCCTTCAGTGACTCAGAAATCAGACAGATCTACCGCCATCTCCCTCTCAAAAAGGCACCGGGACCCGATGGCATCGATTATAACATCCTTAGAATAGCCTACAAGACAAGACCATCCTTCTTTACTAAATTCTTCAATCAGCTCTTGCACCATCGAGTTTTCCCTCGCGTCTTTAAAGAGGGACAAGTCGTCCTCTTCTTAAAAAAGAATAAAGATGCAGAAAATCCGCGCTCCTTCAGGCCAATATGCCTTCTTTCCTCCCTAGGGAAGATATATGAGAAGTTAATAGTCAATAGACTCAGATTTCACCTTCATCGCAGCCGCTATCTCAGTAATAGACAATTCGGCTTTAGAGTTGGACAATCCACCACTCATGCTCTGCACGCTATCTTGGAGGAAATACAAAGGAATAGATCAGGCAACCTGCACACCGCCTTCATCTCGCTGGACCTCCAGAGTGCCTTTGATACACTCTGGTGGCCAGCAATCAAGCAGGCACTCAGGAAAGCGCAATGCCCCATCAATCTCTACAGCGTCCTCTGCCACTACTTGCAGGACAGAAGTCTACTAATAACTCATAACAACGGAGTTACTACTAAACACCAAGAAAGGGGCTGTCCGCAAGGCTCGTGTGCGGGACCGATTCTTTGGACGATTACTTTCAACGCCATCCTGGAGGCCACATGGCCAAGACATACATACGTCCATCGTCGCCTACGCTGACGATGCCGCACTGTTAGTACAAGGAAGAACCCGCGACGAGCTTGAGAAGAATGGCACCGAGTCTTGTGCACTCTTTGCAGAACTCTGCGGCAAACTTAAACTTCAACTATCTGCTGAAAAGTCCTGTGCCCTGATCATACCGAAGCAAAGAGCCAACCTGAGACGCAAACCATGCATCAAATTAATGCAGAGGAACATTAAAATCAATAACACCTTAAAGTACCTTGGCCTTCTGTGGGACAACAAATTAACATGGATTCCCCACCTCCAAAGTATTAAACAGCGAACTTCCGAAATAGCAAGAAAAGCCCGCCTATTTCAGGGGCGAAACTGGGGTCAAAATCACCACATACAGAAAATTCTTTATCTCACAGTCTCAGAGAAAATAGCCCTTTACGCTTCAGCAATATGGGCCAGTCCGATGAGTGGTAGAAAAGTCAAACAGCTGGGAATTATACAACGACCTTACGCCTTACTCTTGTGTAAGGCCTACAGAACAACGGCCACTAGTGCAGCAGTGGTATTATCTGGTCTAATGCCACTGCACATACGCGCAGAAACTGAAGCTGCTTACGCTACTGTTATCCATTTAAAGAAGGAAGCTATCTTCTGCGGAAACACTTATAGTCCAGTTCAGTATGAGCATCCAAAGAATACCCTGGAGACGCACCCTGCGCACAAGGGAAGAAATATAAGGATTCACGTCAGCAGAAGTGGCGAGCAAATTACAATACAGGATCCACGGTACCCAATGCAGTACTATACAGATGGATCCAAGCTCGACGAGGGTACAGGTAGTGCCTTCGTCCTGTACCACGGAGGATGCAAGGAAATCGAGTGGAAGGGGCATCTTCAACCAATAAACAGTACATTCCAGGCTGAAGTCATAGCCATTACCACTGCGATTCAGCATGCAATTGACAGCGGGATCACCGATGCAATGCTGTTTACAGATAGCATGTCAACGCTATTCGCCCTAGTCAACCATAACCACACCTCCCCATTGGTAGCGGACCTCCAGAATATTCTACAATCACATCCTCAACTAACTGTAAATTTAATATGGACTAAGGCACACGTTAACAACGAGGGTAATGAGACAGCTGACCAACTGGCAAAGGAGGCAGCACGCAACATAGCTGCACAGATGGTAACTATTCCAGCGCCACCCTCGTATCTCAAGAGAACTCTTAAGGGAAAAGGTCTGCAGAAGTGGCAAGCTGAATGGGAGACCTGTGATACGGGTCGCAGAACCAATTTATTTCTGCCTAGAGTGAAAACGGAGCGCCAATACTCCATACCTCCCATCACTAATTACATCTCGGGGCACGGGCCTTTTCCCACCTATTTTGAGCGATTTGGTATCTCTCATACAGGCTTGTGCGTCTGTGGGTCGCTCGGAACTCCAGACCATTACATCTTTGAATGCCCGCTCACGGAGGATAATCACCTCCACTTGCCAGCAGACAACCAAATAGCCTTCAAACGATTCATCGTTAATAACAAAGGCACAGTGAATACCATCTGCAGAATAATCAGCCAGATAACCGCCCTGGCGCAAGACCTATGCCAACCCCACTAATTCAGGGTCTTAAGTGAATGTAAGTACTCCTCTGCATCTAAGGAAATACAGTATCTTCCTTCTGCTAAGCGCATGTACCTTCTTTATTAATAGTATTTATGTGTCATGTCATGTATGTGTTATGTTAATATTTTTTTTCTTTTTCTTTCTTTCTTTTTTTTTCTTAAATGTGTAACCAGTATGTTATGTCACGTATACCTTGCAAACCTAAATCTGTAATACAATATAAATAGCCAATGTATCTCTCATCTGCCCCTGTATGGCAATGTAATAAATCTTTTAAGATCTCAATAAACCTCCGGTAGATAGGGGAGGGCGCGGGACATATGCCTGTTTACCTCTGTTAAACACCAGGCGTCCCCGTCCTCCGTCACCTGTCACCTGTAACGGTAGCACGCTGAGACTGTATTCCAGAGGTCCGTGGTTCGATTCCCTGGGAAGGCGGTTGCATATTTTTCATCTTTTCTTCTTCCAATTAACCTAAGGAACCTACAAGTGGTGCCCGAACTAAAAGGGTTGTGGATGATGATTTTGCGCAAGGTGAGTATATAAGTTATTTGTCCCACTTTCCTAGCGTGCTTTCTTGGTGTAAAGGTAGCACGCTGAGCCAGTATTCCAGAGATAGGTGGTTCGATTCCGGGCAAAGGCGGTCGCATATTTTTCATCTTTTCTGCTTCCAATTACCCTAACGAGTCTACAAGTGGTGAACGAACTAAAAGGGTTGTGGATGATGATTCTCCGCACCCAGGATTTGGCGACTAGGTCCCCTAAATCCCTAGTCGCACTTTAAAACGGTGAGTATATATGGTATTTGTCCCAGTTACCTAGCCTGCCTTCTTGTTATAACGGTAGCACGCTGAGCCAGTATTCTAGAGTTCCGTGGTTCGATTCCGGGCAAAGGCGGTTGCATATTTTTCATCTTTTCTGCTTCCAATTAACCTAACGAGTCTACAAGTGGTGCCCGAAATAAAACTGTTGTGGATGATGTTTCTCCTCTCCCAGGATTTGGCGACTAGGTCACCTAAAACCCTAGTCGCCCTTTAAAAACGTGAGTATATAAAATATTTGTCCCACTTCCATAGCGTGCTTTCGTGGTGTAACGGTAGCACGCTGAGCCAGTATTCCAGAGGTCCGTGGTTCGATTCCCAGCGAAGGCGGTTGCATATTTTTCATCTTTTCTGCTTCCAATTAACCTAAGGAACCTACAAGTGGTGCCCGAACTAAAAGGTTTGTGGATGATGATTTTGCGCACCCAGGATTTGGCGACTAGGTCCCCTAAAACATAGTCGCCCTTTAAAAAGGTGAGTATATAACGTATCTGTCGCACTTCCCTAGCGTGCCTTCATGGAGTAACGGTAGCACGCTGAGCCAGTGTTCCAGAGGTCCGTGGTTCGATTCCGGGCAAAGGCGGTTGCATATTTTTCATCTTTTCTGCTTCCAATTAACCTAACGAGTCTACAACTGGTGCCCGAACTAAAACTGTTGTGGATGATGTTTCTCCTCACCCAGGATTTGGCGACTAGGTCACCTAAAACGCTAGTCGCTCTTTAAAAAGGTGAGTATATAAGGCATTTGCCCACATCCCTAGCGTGCCTTCTTGATGTAACGGCAGCACGCTGAGCCTGTATTACAGAGGTCCATGGTTCGATTCCCGGCGAAGGCGTTTGCATGTTTTTCATCTGTTCTGCTTCCAATTAACTTAACGAGTCTACAGGTAGTGCACGAACTAAAAAGGTTGTGGATGATGATTTTCCGCACCTAGGATTGGTCGACTAGGTCCGCTAAAACCATAGTCGCCCTTTAAAAAGGTAAGTATATAAGGTATTTGTCCCACTTTCCTAGCGTGCCTTCTTGGTGTAACGGTAGCACGCTGAGCCAGTATTCCAGAGTTCCGTGGTTCGATTCCCAGCGAAGGCGGTTGCATATTTTTCATCTTTTCTCCTTCCAATTAACCTAAGGAACCTACAAGTGGTGCCCGAACTAAAAGGGTAGTGGATGATGATTTTGCGCAAGGTGAGTATATAAGTTATTTGTCCCACTTTCCTAGCGTGCTTTCGTGGTGTAACGGTAGCACGCTGAGCCAGTATTCCGGAGATAGGTGGTTCGATTCCGGGCAAAGGCGGTTGCATATTTTTCATCTTTTCTGCTTCCAATTAACCTAACGGGTCTACAAGTGGTGAACGAACTAAAAGGGTTGTGGATGATGATTCTCCGCACCCAGGATTTGGCGACTAGGTCCCCTAAATTCCTAGTCGCACTTTAAAACGGTGAGTATATATGGTATTTGTCCCAGTTACCTAGCCTGCCTTCTTGTTATAACGGTAGCACGCTGAGCCAGTATTCCAGAGTTCCGTGGTTCGATTTTGTTCAAAGGCGGTTGCATATTTTTCATCTTTTCTGCTTCCAATTAACCTAACGAGTCTACAAGTGGTGCCCGAACTAAAACTGTTGTGGATGATGTTTCTCCTCACCCAGGATTTGGCGACTAGGTCCGCTAAAACCATAGTCGCCCTTTAAAAAGGTAAGTATATAAGGTATTTGTTCCAGTTACCTAGCGTGCCTTCTTGTTGTAACGGTAGCACGCTGAGCCAGTATTCCAGAGGTCCGTGGTTCGATTCCCAGCGAAGGCGGTTGCATATTTTTCATCTTTTCTCCTTCCAATTAACCTAAGGAACCTACAAGTGGTGCCCGAACTAAAAGGGTTGTGGATGATGATTTTGCGCAAGGTGAGTATATAAGTTATTTGTCCCACTTTCCTAGCGTGCTTTCTTGGTGTAACGGTAGCACGCTGAGCCAGTATTCCAGAGGTCCGTGGTTCGATTCCCAGCGAAGGCGGTTGCATATTTTTCATCTTTTCTGCTTCCAATTAACCTAAGGAACCTACAAGTGGTGCCCGAACTGAAAGGGTTGTGGATGATGATTTTGCGCACCCAGGATTTGGCGACTAGGTCCCCTAAAACATAGTCGCCCTTTAAAAAGGTGAGTATATAACGTATCTTTCGCACTTCCCTAGCGTGCCTTAATGGAGTAACGGTAGCACGCTGAGCCAGTATTCCAGAGGTCCGTGGTTCGATTCCGGGCAAAGGCGGTTGCATATTTTTCATCTTTTCTGCTTCCAATTAACCTAACGAGTCTACAAGTGATGCCCGAACTAAAACTTTTGTGGATGATGATTCTCCTCACCCAGGATTTGGCGACTAGGTCCCCCCTTTAAAAACGTGAGTATATAAATTATTTGTCCCACATCCATAGCGTGCTTTCGTGGTGTAACGGTAGCACGCTGAGCCAGTATTCCAGAGGACCTTGGTTCGATTCCCGGGGAAGGCGGTTGCATATTTTTCAACTTTTCTGCTTCCAATTAACCTAACGTGTCTACAAGTGGTGATCGAACTAAAAGGGTTGTGAATGATGATTCTCCGCACCCAGGATTCGGCGACTAGGTCCCCTAAAACCCTAGTCGCCCTTTAAAACAGTGAGTATATATGGTATTTGTCCCAGTTACCTGGCGTGCCTTCTTGTTATAACGGTAGCACGCTGAGCCAGTATTCCAGACTTCCGTGGTTCGATTCCGGGCAAAGGCGGTTGCATATTTTTCATCTTTTCTGCTTCCAATTAACCTAACGAGTTTACAAGTGGTGCCCGAAATAAAACTGTTGTGGATGATGTTTTCCCTCTCCCAGGATTTGGCGACTAGGTCAACTAAAACACTAGTCGCCCTTTAAAACCGTTAGTATATAAAATATTTGTCCCACTTCCATAGCGTGCTTTCGTGGTGTAACGGTAGCACGCTGAGCCAGTATTCCAGAGGTCCGTGGTTCGATTCCGGGCAAAGGCGGTTGCATATTTTTCATCTTTTCTGCTCCCAATTAACCTAAGAACCTACAAGTGGTGCCCGAACTAAAAGGGTTGTGGATGATGATTCTCCGCACCCAGGAATTGGCGACAAGGTCCCCTAAAACCCTAGTCGCCCTTTAAAAAGGTGAGTATATAAGATATTTGTCGGACCTCTAGCTTCCGTCTTGGTATAATCGTAGCACCCTGAGCCAGTATTCCAGAGGTCCGTGGCTCGATTCCCGGCGAAGGCGGTTGCATATTTTTCATCTTTTCTTCTTCCAATTAACCTAAGGAACCTACATGTGGTGCCCGAACTAAAAGGGTTGTGGATGATGATTTTACGCACCCATGATTCGGCGACTAGGTCCCCTAAATCCCTAGTCGCCCTTTAAAACGGTGAGGATATAAGGTATTTGTTCCAGTTACCTAGCGTGCCTTCTTGTTGTAACGGTAGCACGCTGAGCCTGTATTCCAGAGGCCCGTGGTTCGATTCCCTGGGAAGGCGGTTGCATATTTTTCATCTTTTCTGCTTCCAATTAACCTAACGAGTCTACAAGTGGTGCCCGAACTAAAACTGCTGTGGATGATGATTCTCCTCACCCAGGATTTGGCGACTAGGTCCCCCCTTTAAAAATGTGAGTATATAAATTATTTGTCCCACATCCATAGCGTGCTTTCGTGGTGTAACGGTAGCACGCTGAGCCAGTATTCCAGAGGACCTTGGTTCGATTCCCGGGGAAGGCGGTTGCATATTTTTCAACTTTTCTGCTTCCAATTAACCTAACGTGTCTACAAGTGGTGATCGAACTAAAAGGGTTGTGGATGATGATTCTCCGCACCCAGGATTCGGCGACTAGGTCCCCTAAAACCCTAGTCGCCCTTTAAAACGGTGAGTATATATGGTATTTGTCCCAGTTACCTAGCCTGCCTTCTTGTTATAACGGTAGCACGCTGAGCCAGTATTCCAGAGTTCCGTGGTTCGATTCCGGGCAAAGGCGGTTGCATATTTTTCATCTTTTCTGCTTCCAATTAACCTAACGAGTCTACAAGTGGTGCCCGAAATAAAACTGTTGTGGATGATGTTTCTCCTCTCCCTGGATTTGGCGACTAGGTCACCTAAAACACTAGTCGCCCTTTAAAACCGTGAGTATATAAAATATTTGTCCCACTTCCATAGCGTTCTTTCGTGGTGTAACGGTAGCACGCTGAGCCAGTATTCCAGAGGTCCGTGGTTCGATTCCGGGCAAAGGCGGTTGCATATTTTTCATCTTTTCTGCTTCCAATTAACCTAACGAGTCTACAACTGGTGCCCGAACTAAAACTGTTGTGGATGATGCTTCTCCTCACCCAGGATTTGGCGACTAGGTCACCTAAAACGCTAGTCGCTCTTTAAAAAGGTGAGTATATAAGGCCATTATCCCACATCCCTAGCGTGCCTTCTTGATGTAACGGCAGCACGCTGAGCCTGTATTACAGGGGTCCATGGTTCGATTCCCGGCGAAGGCGTTTGCATGTTTTTCATCTGTTCTGCTTCCAGTTAACCTAACGAGTCTACAGGTAGTGCCCGAACTAAAAAGGTTGTGGATGATGATTTTCCGCACCTAGGATTGGTCGACTAGGTCCGCTAAAACCATAGTCGCCCTTTAAAAAGGTAAGTATATAAGGTATTTGTCCCACTTTCCTAGCGTGCCTTCTTGGTGTAACGGTAGCACGCTGAGCCAGTATTCCAGAGGTCCGTGGTTCGAATCCCGGCAAGGCGGTTGCATATTTTTCATATTTTCTACTTCCAATTAACCTAACGTGTCTACAAGTGGTGATCGAACTAAAAGGGTTGCGGATGATGATTCTCCGCACCCAGGATTCGGCGACTAGGTCCCCTAAATTCCTAGTCGCCCTTTAAAACGGTGAGTATATAAGGTATTTGTTCCAGTTACCTAGCGTGCCTTCTTGTTGTAACGGTAGCACGCTGAGCCAGTATTCCAGAGTTCCGTGGTTCGATTCCCAGCGAAGGCGGTTGCATATTTTTCATCTTTTCTCCATCCAATTAACCTAAGGAACCTACAAGTGGTGCCCGCAATTAAAGGGTTGTGGATGATGATTTTGCGCAAGGTGAGTATATAAGTTATTTGTCCCACTTTCCTAGCGTGCTTTCTTGGTGTAACGGTAGCACGCTGAGCCAGTATTCCAGAGATAGCTGGTTCGATTCCGGGCAAAGGCGGTTGCATATTTTTCATCTTTTCTGCTTCCAATTAACCTAACGGGTCTACAAGTGGTGAACGAACTAAAAGGGTTGCGGATGATAATTCTCCGCACCCAGGATTTGGCGACTAGGTCCCCTAAATTCCTAGTCGCACTTTAAAACGGTGAGTATATATGGTATTTGTCCCAGTTACCTAGCCTGCCTTCTTGTTATAACGGTAGCACGCTGAGCCAGTATTCCAGAGTTCCGTGGTTCGATTCCGGGCAAAGGCGGTTGCATATTTTTCATCTTTTCTGCTTCCAATTAACCTAACGAGTCTACAAGTGGTGCCCGAAATAAAACTGTTGTGGATGATGTTTCTCCTCTCCCAGGATTTGGCGACTAGGTCACCTGAAACACTAGTCGCACTTTAAAACGGTGAGTATATATGGTATTTGTCCCAGTTACCTAGCCTGCCTTCTTGTTATAACGGTAGCACGCTGAGCCAGTATTCCAGAGTTCCGTGGTTCGATTCCGGGCAAAGGCGGTTGCATATTTTTCATCTTTTCTGCTTCCAATTAACCTAACGAGTCTACGAGTGGTGCCCGAACTAAAAGGGTTGTGGATGACGATTTTCCGCACCTAGGATTGGTCGACTAGGTCCGCTAAAACCATAGTCGCCCTTTAAAAAGGTAAGTATATAAGGTATTTTTCCCACTTTCCTAGCGTTCCTTCTTGGTGTAACGTTAGCACGCTGAGGTAGTATTCCAGAGGTCCGTGGTTCGATTCCCGGCGAAGGCGTTTGCATGTTTTTCATCTTTTCTGCTTCCAATTAACCTAACGAGTCTACAGGTTGTGCCCGAACTAAAAAGGTTGTGGATGATGATTTTCCGCACCTAGGATTGGTCGACTAGGTCCGCTAAAACCATAGTCGCCCTTTAAAAAGGTAAGTATATAAGGTATTTTTCCCACTTTCCTAGCGTGCCTTCTTGGTGTAACGGTAGCACGCTGAGCCAGTATTCCAGAGGTCCGTGGTTCGATTCCCGGCAAAAGGCGGTTGCATATTTTTCATATTTTCTACTTCCAATTAACCTAACGTGTCTACAAGTGGTGATCGAACTAAAAGGGTTGTGGATGATGATTCTCCGCACCCAGGATTCGGCGACTAGGTCCCCTAAAACCCTAGTCGCCCTTTAAAACGGTGAGTATATAAGCTATTTGTTCCAGTTACCTAGCGTGCCTTCTTGTTGTAACGGTAGCACGCTGAGCCAGTATTCCAGAGGTCCGTGGTTCGATTCCCAGCGAAGGCGGTTGCATATTTTTCATCTTTTCTCCTTCCAATTAACCTAAGGAACCTACAAGTGGTGCCCGAACTAAAAGGGTTGTGGATGATGATTTTGCGCAAGGTGAGTATATAAGTTATTTGTCCCAATTTCCTAGCGTGCTTTCTTGGTGTAACGGTAGCACGCTGAGCCAGTATTCCAGAGGTCCGTGGTTCGATTCCCAGCGAAGGCGGTTACATATTTTTCATCTTTTCTGCTTCCAATTAACCTAAGGAACCTACAAGTGGTGCCCGAACTAAAAGGGTTGTGGATGATGATTTTGCGCACCCAGGATTTGGCGACTAGGTCCCCTAAAACATAGTCGCCCTTTAAAAAGGTGAGTATGTAACGTATCTTTCGCACTTCCCTAGCGTGCCTTCATGGAGTAACGGTAGCACGCTGAGCCAGTATTCCAGAGGTCCGTGGTTCGATTCCGGGCAAAGGCGGTTGCATATTTTTCATCTTTTCTGCTTCCAATTAACCTAACGAGTCTACAAGTGATGCCCGAACTAAAACTGTTGTGGATGATGATTCTCCTCACCCAGGATTTGGCGACTAGGTCCCCCCGTTAACAACGTGAGTATATAAATTATTTGTCCCACATCCATAGCGTGCTTTCGTGGTGTAACGGTAGCACGCTGAGCCAGTATTCCAGAGGACCTTGGTTCGATTCCCGGGGAAGTTGGTTGCATATTTTTCATCTTTTCTGCTCCCAATTAACCTAAGGAACCTACAAGTGGTGCCCGAACTAAAAGGGTTGTGGATGATGATTCTCCGCACCCAGGATTTGGCGACAAGATCCCCTAAATTCCTAGTCGCACTTTAAAACGGAGAGTATATATGGTATTTGTCCCAGTTACCTAGCCTGCCTTCTTGTTATAACGGTAGCACGCTGAGCCAGTATTCCAGAGTTCCGTGGTTCGATCCCGGCCAAAGGCGGTTGCATATTTTTCATCTTTTCTGCTTCCAATTAACCTAACGAGTCTACAAGTGGTGCCGGAAATAAAACTGTTGTGGATGATGTTTCTCCTCTCCCAGGATTTGGCGACTAGGTCACCTAAAACACTAGTCGCCCTTTAAAACCGTGAGTATATAAAATATTTGTCCCACTTCCATAGCGTGCTTTCGTGGTGTAACGGTAGCACGCTGAGCCAGTATTCCAGAGTTCCGTGGTTCGATTCCGGGCAAAGGCGGTTGCATATTTTTCATCTTTTCTGCTTCCAATTAACCTAACGAGTCTACAAGTGGTGCCCGAAATAAAACTGTTGTGGATGATGTTTCTCCTCTCCCAGGATTTGGCGACTAGGTCACCTAAAACACTAGTCGCCCTTTAAAACCGTGAGTATATAAAATATTTGTCCCACTTCCATAGCGTGCTTTCGTGGTGTAACGGTAGCACGCTGAGCCAGTATTCCAGAGGTCCGTGGTTCGATTCCCGGCAAAGGCGGTTGCATATTTTTCATATTTTCTGCTTCCAATTAACCTAACGTGTCTACAAGTGGTGAACGAACTAAAAGGGTTGTGGATGATGATTCTCCGCACCCAGGATTCGGCGACTAGGTCCCCTAAAACCCTAGTCGCCCTTTAAAACGGTGAGTATATAAGGTATTTGTTCCAGTTACCTAGCGTGCCTTCTTGTTGTAACGGTAGCACGCTGAGCCAGTATTCCAGAGTTCCGTGGTTCGATTCCCATCGAAGGCGGTTGCATATTTTTCATCTTTTCTCCTTCCAATTAACCTAAGGAACCTACAAGTGGTGCCCGAACTAAAAGTGTTGTGGATGATGATTTTGCGCAAGGTGAGTATATAAGTTATTTGTCCCAATTTCCTAGCGTGCTTTCTTGGTGTAACGGTAGCACGCTGAGCCAGTATTCCAGAGGTCCGTGGTTCGATTCCCAGCGAAGGCGGTTACATATTTTTCATCTTTTCTGCTTCCAATTAACCTAAGGAACCTACAAGTGGTGCCCGAACTAAAAGGGTTGTGGATGATGATTTTGCGCACCCAGGATTTGGCGACTAGGTCCCCTAAAACATAGTCGCCCTTTAAAAAGGTGAGTATGTAACGTATCTTTCGCACTTCCCTAGCGTGCCTTCATGGAGTAACGGTAGCACGCTGAGCCAGTATTCCAGAGGTCCGTGGTTCGATTCCGGGCAAAGGCGGTTGCATATTTTTCATCTTTTCTGCTTCCAATTAACCTAACGAGTCTACAAGTGATGCCCGAACTAAAACTGTTGTGGATGATGATTCTCCTCACCCAGGATTTGGCGACTAGGTCCCCCCGTTAACAACGTGAGTATATAAATTATTTGTCCCACATCCATAGCGTGCTTTCGTGGTGTAACGGTAGCACGCTGAGCCAGTATTCCAGAGGACCTTGGTTCGATTCCCGGGGAAGTTGGTTGCATATTTTTCATCTTTTCTGCTCCCAATTAACCTAAGGAACCTACAAGTGGTGCCCGAACTAAAAGGGTTGTGGATGATGATTCTCCGCACCCAGGATTTGGCGACAAGGTCCCCTAAATTCCTAGTCGCACTTTAAAACGGTGAGTATATATGGTATTTGTCCCAGTTACCTAGCCTGCCTTCTTGTTATAACGGTAGCACGCTGAGCCAGTATTCCAGAGTTCCGTGGTTCGATTCCGGGCAAAGGCGGTTGCATATTTTTCATCTTTTCTGCTTCCAATTAACGTAACGAGTCTACAAGTGGTGCCCGAAATAAAACTGTTGTGGATGATGTTTCTCCTCTCCCAGGATTTGGCGACTAGGTCACCTAAAACACTAGTCGCCCTTTAAAACCGTGAGTATATAAAATATTTGTCCCACTTCCATAGCGTGCTTTCGTGGTGTAACGGTAGCACGCTGAGCCAGTATTCCAGAGTTCCGTGGTTCGATTCCGGGCAAAGGCGGTTGCATATTTTTCATCTTTTCTGCTTCCAATTAACCTAACGAGTCTACAAGTGGTGCCCGAAATAAAACTGTTGTGGATGATGTTTCTCCTCTCCCAGGATTTGGCGACTAGGTCACCTAAAACACTAGTCGCCCTTTAAAACCGTGAGTATATAAAATATTTGTCCCACTTCCATAGCGTGCTTTCGTGGTGTAACGGTAGCACGCTGAGCCAGTATTCCAGAGGTCCGTGGTTCGATTCCCGGCAAAGGCGGTTGCATATTTTTCATATTTTCTGCTTCCAATTAACCTAACGTGTCTACAAGTGGTGATCGAACTAAAAGGGTTGTGGATGATGATTCTCCGCACCCAGGATTCGGCGACTAGGTCCCCTAAAACCCTAGTCGCCCTTTAAAACGGTGAGTATATAAGGTATTTGTTCCAGTTACCTAGCGTGCCTTCTTGTTGTAACGGTAGCACGCGGAAGTTGCCTTGTGTGTCACGTACTGAGCCACGCTCGGATAGCGCTCCGTCGTTTTGATCTACAGCAGCGGCAATAATCGTTCTACGAACGCAAAAGTAGTTGTCACGTAATAGCGTATACCCTCAGGAGTACCTGGATATCAATTTTATGCGTATACGACTATTAGTTCGTTAACTGTGGATTTTACAAATTTTGAACATTAATCAGCGTTCCTTGACGCCATTTTCGACGTGAATTCCATCTTCACAACTGCATTAGGAAGCCATCTGAAGTCGCAGCAGTCCAATACTGGTATCATTGGAAAGATGATTACTTCAGCTTTCTATTAATACTGGTTTTATCTCAATCGGCAAACTGGATGATGAATTATAATTAATTTACTAATATAAGTTAGCGAATTTTCGCTCAGCAAGCACTTTTCGACCGTTGGAGCGACCGTTGAAGGAAATCGTTTCGCCCCCCCCGCGAGCTGCAGGAAGTTCGCGAAGGTCATTCACAACGGCGAATTTTTAACAAGTGGGTTATTTTATTCAACGTAGTAATTAAAGAACAACTCGACGCACCAATCTGGGACCAACGCCATTACTCATACTTCACCTTCGCGGACAGAAGTTTCCAAATTTGGTGTCATTCCGATAATTAGATCCGGAGATACATTTTTTCCCTCTATTTATTGGACTTAGCAGAATTCAGTGCAGTGTAGTGCTTACATAGTGCAAGAGTGTGTGTCAAAGTTAGAAATAAGTAGAAGAATTCAGTGCAGTGCAGTGTTTACATAGTGCAAGTGTGTGTGTCAAAGTTAGAATTAAATAGCAGAATTCAGTGCAGTGCAGTGTTTATATAGTGCAAGTGTGTGTGTCAAAGATAGAAATAAATAGCAGAATTCAGTGCAGTGTTTACATAGTGCAAGTGTGTGTGACAAAGTTAGAAATAAATAGCAGAATTCAGTGCAATGCAGTGTTTACATACTGCAAGCGTGTGTGTCAAAGTTAGAAATAAATAGCAGAATTCAGTGCAGTGTAGTGCTTACATAGTGCAAGAGTGTGTGTCAAAGTTAGAAATAAGTAGAAGAATTCAGTGCAGTGCAGTGTTTACATAGTGCAAGTGTGTGTGTCAAAGTTAGAATTAAATAGCAGAATTCAGTGCAGTGCAGTATTTACATAGTGCAAGTGTGTGTGTCAAAGTTAGAATAAATAACAGAATTCAGTGCAGTGCAGTGTTTACATAGTGCAAGTATGTGTGTCAAAGTTAGAAATAAGTAGCAGAATTCAGTGCAGTGCAGTGTTTACACAGTGCAAGTGTGTATGTCAAAGTTAGAATTAAATAACAGAATTCAGTGCAGTGCAGTTTTTGCATAGTGCAAGTGTGTGTGTCAAAGTTAGAAATAAATAGCAGAATTTAGTGCAGTGCAGTGTTTACATAGTGCAAGTGTGTGTGTCAAAGTTAGAATTAAATAGCAGAATTCAGTGCAGTGCAGTGTTTACATAGTGCAAGGTGTGTGTCAAAGTTAGAAAAATAGCAGAATTTAGTGCGGTGCAGTGTTTACATAGTGCAAGTCTGTGTGACAAAGTTAGAAATAAATAGCAGAATTCAGTGCAATGCAGTGTTTACATACTGCAAGCGTGTGTGTCAAAGTTAGAAATAAATAGCAGAATTCAGTGCAGTGCAGTGTTTACATAGTGCAAGTGTGTCAAAGTTAGAATTAAATAGCAGAATTCAGTGCAGTGCAGTGTTTATATAGTGCAAGTGTGTGTGTCAAAGATAGAAATAAATAGCAGAATTCAGTGCAATGCAGTGTTTACATACTGCAAGCGTGTGTGTCAAAGTTAGAAATAAATAGCAGAATTCAGTGCAGTGCAGTGTTTACATAGTGCAAGTGTGTGTGTCAAAGTTAGAATTAAATAGCAGAATTCAGTGCAGTGCAGTGTTTATATAGTGCAAGTGTGTGTGTCAAAGATAGAAATAAATAGCAGAATTCAGTGCAGTGTTTACATAGTGCAAGTGTGTGAGACAAAGTTAGAAAAATAGCAGAATTTAGTGCGGTGCAGTGTTTACATAGTGCAAGTGTGTGTGACAAAGTTAGAAATAAATAGCAGAATTCAGTGCAGTGTAGTGCTTACATAGTGCAAGAGTGTGTGTCAAAGTTAGAAATAAGTAGAAGAATTCAGTGCAGTGCAGTGTTTACATAGTGCAAGTGTGTGTGTCAAAGTTAGAATTAAATAGCAGAATTCAGTGCAGTGCAGTATTTACATAGTGCAAGTGTGTGTGTCAAAGTTAGAATAAATAACAGAATTCAGTGCAGTGCAGTGTTTACATAGTGCAAGTATGTGTGTCAAAGTTAGAAATAAGTAGCAGAATTCAGTGCAGTGCAGTGTTTACATAGTGCAAGTGTGTGTGTCAAAGTTAGAATTAAATAGCAGAATTCAGTGCAGTGCAGTGTTTACATAGTGCAAGGTGTGTGTCAAAGTTAGAAAAATAGCAGAATTTAGTGCGGTGCAGAGTTTACATAGTGCAAGTGTGTGTGACAAAGTTAGAAATAAATAGCAGAATTCAGTGCAATGCAGTGTTTACATACTGCAAGCGTGTGTGTCAAAGTTAGAAATAAATAGCAGAATTCAGTGCAGTGCAGTGTTTACATAGTGCAAGTGTGTGTGTCAAAGTTAGAATTAAATAGCAGAATTCAGTGCAGTGCAGTGTTTATATAGTGCAAGTGTGTGTGTCAAAGATAGAAATAAATAGCAGAATTCAGTGCAGTGTTTACATAGTGCAAGTGTGTGTGTCAAAGTTAGAAATAAATAGCAGAATTCAGTGCAGTGCAGTGTTTATATAGTGCAAGTGTGTGTGTCAAAGTTAGAAATACATTTACCGTGGATAACAATTATTAGATTTCAACTAATTAATATCAGATGAAGAACAGAGAAGTCTGTCTGCCAAGATACCCAGAGAGGCACAATCGTGCAATAGCGCTAAAAGTGTGTTAAAGTGTGTCAAGTGTTATAAGTTCACCAAGTGTGACGCAAGTGTCATCTCGAAGTGCTAAGTGCTAGTCTTTTAGTGTTCAGCGCATAATTGCTCAGTGCTGTGTTCCACTCTGACATGACACGTCCGACAACTTTATCAGATAAAGCAGGAACTACCTCACAAGATAACTTGGATACGGAGGCCTTATTGACGTCTGAGCTTACACGCGAAGAGCGAATTGCAGCTCTAGCAAGGGACATCAGTCTAATTGCCGACACTTATCGAGGAGGCAAACACGTTCTTTCCCAAGTCTTAAGGAACAGGCTCAAGGATTCACTGGAAGTGCTAAAAGGGTTGGCACTCGAAGGGCCAGATTTCAGTCCAAAACCGCCATCACACGAGGCAGGCACAAACACATCTACCCTCGTCTGTTGCGGCTTAGCGCACTTCCAACCTAACGCAGGACCAAGTGATTCAGCAGCACCAAGCCCTTTCACTGACGTAGAAACAGCTGTAATTCCCCAGGTTCCCATCCCAAGATCTTTTGCGGAGGCAGCAAAGCTGATTCAGAAGCCCAGCCAGTCCAGAAAACCCAGAACCCATACTCTGCTGATCTATCCGGCCCAAGACGCCAAAGGAACAGGCAAAGATCTAAAAGCCACCTTGAATGAAAAATTCCCCCTTGCTACCTTAGGAGTTAGAGTTAATGCAATAAGGAAAATCCAAAAAGGAGGACTGGCAGTAGATTGCCCCACAAAAGAAGACCTCTCTAAACTAGCCAATACATTGGGCAGTGAAGAAGGTCAAAAACTTGTACAGACGAAACTCCCGGAAAAAAGGCATCCTAGGGTTGCAATTCACGCTGTACCGCCAGAAGTACAGAGGGAGGAGGTCGAAAGGACTCTAGCTTCAGAATTTGCTCTTACAAAGTCCACAGCAAAGGTTCTGTACAGACTAAAAGAAGGACGAAATGGAACAAAGTGGATTATCCAATGCGAACCTGCGGCATACGACAAGCTTACGCAACTCAAAAAGATCAGCTTCGGATGGAGAGTCTACAGAATCTCAGAATATTTTAATACGCGACGGTGCTATAGATGTCAGGCATTCGGACACCTACAAAGTAAATGTAAATTCCAGCAACATTGCGCCTTCTGCTCAGGAAGTCACAGCGTTAAGGAATGCAGAGCCAGCAGACCAACCTGCATCAACTGTGCCGATTTTAATTTCAGAACACGTGGTAAAATCAATACCGCGCATGCAGCATACACAGCCTCATGCCCGACATACGCACGATATATTGAACGGCAACAACGCAGCACAGCGTACTAACAGCCAACTAATAGCAACAAGTAATAATCAACCGATACCCACAGAATCAAATAACCCTACGACAGCACAGATAATCCGCTGCACACAAATAAACCTGCAAAGAGCAGAAGTTGCTACAGCACAGGCGATACAACATGCAACGGAGCATTCTGTAGACTTCCTGATGATCCAGGAGCCGTACTGCCAGGAAGGACGCATTGCAGGTTTCCCTATAGCATGGCAGGTCTTCCAGTCAAAAGCAAGGAACCAAGAGCGGGTCTAATATGTTGTAACCCAGCCTGGAATCCGCTGCTAATTAAACAGGACAGAGACTTTGTTGCCGTTTTAATTGTGCTCAAAAATGCACAACTGATTCTTATATCTGCGTACTCCTCCCCAACAGATTCCATCGACAATTTCGTAGCAAACGCAACGTACGTCCGATCTAAATGCCATTCAACGCCACAAGTCTATGGGGGTGATCTTAATGCGCATCATGTAAACTGGGGATACCAAGATATCACTCCCAAGGGACAAGCGCTAGAGGACTACTTAACAGCAAACGACCTACATTTGGTCAATACCAGCGGCGCACCCCCTACCTTTGATAATACGTACTGCAAAGGTTGGCCAGATGTCACCCTGGCAACAAGAACGGCTCTATCGCAAGTACAGGACTGGAAAGTTAGCGACGAACTAAGCTGCTCGGATCACCGTTACATAACCTTCACAATCAACTGTGACACCAACATCTGTATTTTAAAGCGCTTTAAGTTACCCAAAGCCAAA
The DNA here is from genome assembly GCF_044657685.1 of Stegodyphus dumicola. Taxonomy (NCBI): domain Eukaryota; kingdom Metazoa; phylum Arthropoda; class Arachnida; order Araneae; family Eresidae; genus Stegodyphus; species Stegodyphus dumicola. The sequence continues at coordinate 23,658,884 of NC_140781.1, forward strand.
ATCCGTCCTCTGACAGCAGCCTTCTCTACTTTATTAACAGCAGAACAGGAGACACTAGAAGCCTACAACGGCAAAGGCGAGATGGAAGAATTTACAGAACATCTTCTGGATAATATTAAGACCATCTGCTCAAATTTGCTTCCAACGCGAGCTGCCAAGAAACGGCACAGCATTTCATGGTGGAGTAAAGAACTCAGGCAACAGCGTCAGAAATGTCGTGCTCTAAGGCGCAGAATAAGAACAGCAACCGACGAGGACACAAAAATGCACTACCTTTCAATTTTCCGTAAGGAAAGGGCATCATACAAAAAGAACATCCTCGCAGCAAAGATAACAAGTTGGAGAACTTTTTGCACGCAGAATAACAATCCATACAGCGTCCTCCATAAATTGTCGACTAATAAAATCTACCAGCCATCACAGATCTTCGCCCACCCCTCTCTTACAACAGACATCGCAGGAGCCACAGCTGCCACCTACTTAGACGCACTGTTCCCGAATGACGATCCAACACAGGACACAACAGAGCAAAGGGAGATACGTGCAGACTCAACACCTCCAGCAACTCCAGCCGACGAGCCCTTCAGTGACTCAGAAATCAGACAGATCTACCGCCATCTCCCTCTCAAAAAGGCACCGGGACCCGATGGCATCGATTATAACATCCTTAGAATAGCCTACAAGACAAGACCATCCTTCTTTACTAAATTCTTCAATCAGCTCTTGCACCATCGAGTTTTCCCTCGCGTCTTTAAAGAGGGACAAGTCGTCCTCTTCTTAAAAAAGAATAAAGATGCAGAAAATCCGCGCTCCTTCAGGCCAATATGCCTTCTTTCCTCCCTAGGGAAGATATATGAGAAGTTAATAGTCAATAGACTCAGATTTCACCTTCATCGCAGCCGCTATCTCAGTAATAGACAATTCGGCTTTAGAGTTGGACAATCCACCACTCATGCTCTGCACGCTATCTTGGAGGAAATACAAAGGAATAGATCAGGCAACCTGCACACCGCCTTCATCTCGCTGGACCTCCAGAGTGCCTTTGATACACTCTGGTGGCCAGCAATCAAGCAGGCACTCAGGAAAGCGCAATGCCCCATCAATCTCTACAGCGTCCTCTGCCACTACCTGCAGGACAGAAGTCTACTAATAACTCATAACAACGGAGTTACTACTAAACACCAAGAAAGGGGCTGTCCGCAAGGCTCGTGTGCGGGACCGATTCTTTGGACGATTACTTTCAACGCCATCCTGGAGGCCACATGGCCAAGACATACATACGTCCATCGTCGCCTACGCTGACGATGCCGCACTGTTAGTACAAGGAAGAACCCGCGACGAGCTTGAGAAGAATGGCACCGAGTCTTGTGCACTCTTTGCAGAACTCTGCGGCAAACTTAAACTTCAACTATCTGCTGAAAAGTCCTGTGCCCTGATCATACCGAAGCAAAGAGCCAACCTGAGACGCAAACCATGCATCAAATTAATGCAGAGGAACATTAAAATCAATAACACCTTAAAGTACCTTGGCCTTCTGTGGGACAACAAATTAACATGGATTCCCCACCTCCAAAGTATTAAACAGCGAACTTCCGAAATAGCAAGAAAAGCCCGCCTATTTCAGGGGCGAAACTGGGGTCAAAATCACCACATACAGAAAATTCTTTATCTCACAGTCTCAGAGAAAATAGCCCTTTACGCTTCAGCAATATGGGCCAGTCCGATGAGTGGTAGAAAAGTCAAACAGCTGGGAATTATACAACGACCTTACGCCTTACTCTTGTGTAAGGCCTACAGAACAACGGCCACTAGTGCAGCAGTGGTATTATCTGGTCTAATGCCACTGCACATACGCGCAGAAACTGAAGCTGCTTACGCTACTGTTATCCATTTAAAGAAGGAAGCTATCTTCTGCGGAAACACTTATAGTCCAGTTCAGTATGAGCATCCAAAGAATACCCTGGAGACGCACCCTGCGCACAAGGGAAGAAATATAAGGATTCACGTCAGCAGAAGTGGCGAGCAAATTACAATACAGGATCCACGGTACCCAATGCAGTACTATACAGATGGATCCAAGCTCGACGAGGGTACAGGTAGTGCCTTCGTCCTGTACCACGGAGGATGCAAGGAAATCGAGTGGAAGGGGCATCTTCAACCAATAAACAGTACATTCCAGGCTGAAGTCATAGCCATTACCACTGCGATTCAGCATGCAATTGACAGCGGGATCACCGATGCAATGCTGTTTACAGATAGCATGTCAACGCTATTCGCCCTAGTCAACCATAACCACACCTCCCCATTGGTAGCGGACCTCCAGAATATTCTACAATCACATCCTCAACTAACTGTAAATTTAATATGGACTAAGGCACACGTTAACAACGAGGGTAATGAGACAGCTGACCAACTGGCAAAGGAGGCAGCACGCAACATAGCTGCACAGATGGTAACTATTCCAGCGCCACCCTCGTATCTCAAGAGAACTCTTAAGGGAAAAGGTCTGCAGAAGTGGCAAGCTGAATGGGAGACCTGTGATACGGGTCGCAGAACCAATTTATTTCTGCCTAGAGTGAAAACGGAGCGCCAATACTCCATACCTCCCATCACTAATTACATCTCGGGGCACGGGCCTTTTCCCACCTATTTTGAGCGATTTGGTATCTCTCATACAGGCTTGTGCGTCTGTGGGTCGCTCGGAACTCCAGACCATTACATCTTTGAATGCCCGCTCACGGAGGATAATCACCTCCACTTGCCAGCAGACAACCAAATAGCCTTCAAACGATTCATCGTTAATAACAAAGGCACAGTGAATACCATCTGCAGAATAATCAGCCAGATAACCGCCCTGGCGCAAGACCTATGCCAACCCCACTAATTCAGGGTCTTAAGTGAATGTAAGTACTCCTCTGCATCTAAGGAAATACAGTATCTTCCTTCTGCTAAGCGCATGTACCTTCTTTATTAATAGTATTTATGTGTCATGTCATGTATGTGTTATGTTAATATTTTTTTTTCTTTTTCTTTCTTTCTTTTTTTTTCTTAAATGTGTAACCAGTATGTTATGTCACGTATACCTTGCAAACCTAAATCTGTAATACAATATAAATAGCCAATGTATCTCTCATCTGCCCCTGTATGGCAATGTAATAAATCTTTTAAGATCTCAATAAACCTCCGGTAGATAGGGGAGGGCGCGGGACATATGCCTGTTTACCTCTGTTAAACACCAGGCGTCCCCGTCCTCCGTCACCTGTCACCTGTAACGGTAGCACGCTGAGACTGTATTCCAGAGGTCCGTGGTTCGATTCCCTGGGAAGGCGGTTGCATATTTTTCATCTTTTCTTCTTCCAATTAACCTAAGGAACCTACAAGTGGTGCCCGAACTAAAAGGGTTGTGGATGATGATTTTGCGCAAGGTGAGTATATAAGTTATTTGTCCCACTTTCCTAGCGTGCTTTCTTGGTGTAAAGGTAGCACGCTGAGCCAGTATTCCAGAGATAGGTGGTTCGATTCCGGGCAAAGGCGGTTGCATATTTTTCATCTTTTCTGCTTCCAATTACCCTAACGAGTCTACAAGTGGTGAACGAACTAAAAGGGTTGTGGATGATGATTCTCCGCACCCAGGATTTGGCGACTAGGTCCCCTAAATCCCTAGTCGCACTTTAAAACGGTGAGTATATATGGTATTTGTCCCAGTTACCTAGCCTGCCTTCTTGTTATAACGGTAGCACGCTGAGCCAGTATTCTAGAGTTCCGTGGTTCGATTCCGGGCAAAGGCGGTTGCATATTTTTCATCTTTTCTGCTTCCAATTAACCTAACGAGTCTACAAGTGGTGCCCGAAATAAAACTGTTGTGGATGATGTTTCTCCTCTCCCAGGATTTGGCGACTAGGTCACCTAAAACCCTAGTCGCCCTTTAAAAACGTGAGTATATAAAATATTTGTCCCACTTCCATAGCGTGCTTTCGTGGTGTAACGGTAGCACGCTGAGCCAGTATTCCAGAGGTCCGTGGTTCGAATCCCAGCGAAGGCGGTTGCATATTTTTCATCTTTTCTGCTTCCAATTAACCTAAGGAACCTACAAGTGGTGCCCGAACTAAAAGGTTTGTGGATGATGATTTTGCGCACCCAGGATTTGGCGACTAGGTCCCCTAAAACATAGTCGCCCTTTAAAAAGGTGAGTATATAACGTATCTGTCGCACTTCCCTAGCGTGCCTTCATGGAGTAACGGTAGCACGCTGAGCCAGTGTTCCAGAGGTCCGTGGTTCGATTCCGGGCAAAGGCGGTTGCATATTTTTCATCTTTTCTGCTTCCAATTAACCTAACGAGTCTACAACTGGTGCCCGAACTAAAACTGTTGTGGATGATGTTTCTCCTCACCCAGGATTTGGCGACTAGGTCACCTAAAACGCTAGTCGCTCTTTAAAAAGGTGAGTATATAAGGCATTTGCCCACATCCCTAGCGTGCCTTCTTGATGTAACGGCAGCACGCTGAGCCTGTATTACAGAGGTCCATGGTTCGATTCCCGGCGAAGGCGTTTGCATGTTTTTCATCTGTTCTGCTTCCAATTAACTTAACGAGTCTACAGGTAGTGCACGAACTAAAAAGGTTGTGGATGATGATTTTCCGCACCTAGGATTGGTCGACTAGGTCCGCTAAAACCATAGTCGCCCTTTAAAAAGGTAAGTATATAAGGTATTTGTCCCACTTTCCTAGCGTGCCTTCTTGGTGTAACGGTAGCACGCTGAGCCAGTATTCCAGAGTTCCGTGGTTCGATTCCCAGCGAAGGCGGTTGCATATTTTTCATCTTTTCTCCTTCCAATTAACCTAAGGAACCTACAAGTGGTGCCCGAACTAAAAGGGTAGTGGATGATGATTTTGCGCAAGGTGAGTATATAAGTTATTTGTCCCACTTTCCTAGCGTGCTTTCTTGGTGTAACGGTAGCACGCTGAGCCAGTATTCCAGAGATAGGTGGTTCGATTCCGGGCAAAGGCGGTTGCATATTTTTCATCTTTTCTGCTTCCAATTAACCTAACGGGTCTACAAGTGGTGAACGAACTAAAAGGGTTGTGGATGATGATTCTCCGCACCCAGGATTTGGCGACTAGGTCCCCTAAATTCCTAGTCGCACTTTAAAACGGTGAGTATATATGGTATTTCTCCCAGTTACCTAGCCTGCCTTCTTGTTATAACGGTAGCACGCTGAGCCAGTATTCCAGAGTTCCGTGGTTCGATTCCGGGCAAAGGCAGGTTGCATATTTTTCATCTTTTCTGCTTCCAATTAACCTAACGAGTCTACAAGTGGTGCCCGAAATTAAACTGTTGTGGATGATGTTTCTCCTCTCCCAGGATTTGGCGACTTAGTCACCTAAAACACTAGTCGCCCTTTAAAACCGTGAGTATATAAAATATTTGTCCCACTTCCATAGCGTGCTTTCGTGGTGTAACGGTAGCACGCTGAGCCAGTATTCCAGAGGTCCGTGGTTCGATTCCGGGCAAAGGCGGTTGCATATTTTTCATCTTTTCTGCTTCCAATTAACCTAACGAGTCTACAACTGGTGCCCGAACTAAAACTGTTGTGGATGATGTTTCTCCTCACCCAGGATTTGGCGACTAGGTCACCTAAAACGCTAGTCGCTCTTTAAAAAGGTGAGTATATAAGGCATTTGTCCCAGATCCCTAGCGTGCCTTCTTGATGTAACGGCAGAACGCTGAGCCTGTATTACAGTGGTCCATGGTTCGATTCCCGGCGAAGGCGTTTGCATGTTTTTCATCTGTTCTGCTTCCAATTAACCTAACGAGTCTACAAGTGGTGAACGAACTAAAAGGGTTGTGGATGATGATTCTCCGCACCCAGGATTCGGCGACTAGGTCCCCTAAAACCCTAGTCGCCCTTTAAAACGGTGAGTATATAAGGTATTTGTTCCAGTTACCTAGCGTGCCTTCTTGTTGTAACGGTCGCACGCTGAGCCAGTATTCCAGAGTTCCGTGGTTCGATTCCCAGCGAAGGCGGTTGCATATTTTTCATCTTTTCTCCTTCCAATTAACCTATGGTACCTACAAGTGGTGCCCGAACTAAAAGGGTTGTGGATGATGATTTTCCGCACCTAGGATTGGTCGACTAGGTCCGCTAAAACCATAGTCGCCCTTTAAAAAGGTAAGTATATAAGGTATTTTTCCCACTTTCCTAGCGTGCCTTCTTGGTGTAACGGTAGCACGCTGAGCCAGTATTCCAGAGTCCGTGGTTCGAATCCCAGCAAAGGCGGTTGCATATTTTTCATATTTTCTACTTCCAATTAACCTAACGTGTCTACAAGTGGTGATCGAACTAAAAGGGTTGTGGATGATGATTCTCCGCACCCAGGATTCGGCGACTAGGTCCCCTAAAACCCTAGTCGCCCTTTAAAACGGTGAGTATATAAGGTATTTGTTCCAGTTACCTAGCGTGCCTTCTTGTTGTAACGGTCGCACGCTGAGCCAGTATTCCAGAGTTCCGTGGTTCGATTCCCAACGAAGGCGGTTGCATATTTTTCATCTTTTCTCCTTCCAATTAACCTAAGGTACCTATGGTGCCCGAACTAAAAGGCTTGTGGATGATGATTTTGCGCAAGCTGAGAATATAAGTTATTTGTCCCACTTTCCTAGCGTGCTTTCTTGGTGTAACGGTAGCACGCTGAGCCAGTATTCCAGAGATAGGTGGTTCGATTCCGGGCAAAGGCGGTTGCATATTTTTCATCTTTTCTGCTTCCAATTAACCTAACGGGTCTACAAGTGGTGAACGAACTAAAAGGGTTGTGGATGATGATTCTCCGCACCCAGGATTTGGCGATTAGGTCACCTAAAACACTAGTCGCCCTTTAAAACCGTGAGTATATAAAATATTTGTCCCACTTCCATAGCGTGCTTTCGTGGTGTAACGGTAGCACGCTGAGCCAGTATTCCAGAGGTCCGTGGTTCGATTCCGGGCAAAGGCGGTTGCATATTTTTCATATTTTCTGCTTCCAATTAACCTAACGAGTCTACAAGTGGTGCCCGAAATAAAACTGTTGTGGATGATGTTTCTCCTCTCCCAGGATTTGGCGACTAGGTCACCTAAAACACTAGTCGCCCTTTAAAACCGTGAGTATATAAAATATTTGTCCCACTTCCATAGCGTGCTTTCGTGGTGTAACGGTAGCACGCTGAGCCAGTATTCCAGAGGTCCGTGGTTCGATTCTGGGCAAAGGCGGTTGCATATTTTTCATCTTTTCTGCTTCCAATTAACCTAACGAGTCTACAAGTGGTGTCCGAACTAAAACTGTTGTGGATGATGTTTCTCCTCACCCAGGATTTGGCGACTAGGTAACCTAAAACGCTAGTCGCTCTTTAAAAAGTTGAGTATATAAGGTATTTGTCCCACATCCCTAGCGTGCCTTCTTGATGTAACCGCAGCACGCTGAGCCTGTATTACAGAGGTCCATGGTTCGATTTCCGGCGAAGGCGGTTGCATATTTTTCATCTTTTCTGCTTCCAATTAACCTAACGAGTCTACGAGTGGTGCCCGAACTAAAAGGGTTGCGGATGATGATTTTCCGCACCTAGGATTGGGCGACTATGTCCGCTAAAACCATAGTCGCCCTCTAAAAATGTAAGTATATAAGGTATTTGTCCCACTTTCCTAGCGTGCCTTCTTGGTGTAACGTTAGCACGCTGAGATAGTATTCCAGAGGTCCGTGGTTCCATTCCCGGCGAAGGCGTTTGCATGTTTTTCATTTTTCTGCTTCCAATTAACCTAACGAGTCTACAGGTAGTGCCCGAACTAAAAAGGCTGTGGATGATGATTTTCCGCACCTAGGATTGGTCGACTAGGTCCGCTAAAACCATAGTCGCCCTTTAAAAATGTAAGTATATAAGGTATTTGTCCCACTTTCCTAGCGTGCCTTCTTGGTGTAACGGTAGCACGCTGAGCCAGTATTCCAGAGGTCCGTGGTTCGATTCCCGGCAAAGGCGGTTGCATATTTTTCATATTTTCTACTTCCAATTAACCTAACGTGTCTACAAGTGGTGATCGAACTAAAAGGGTTGTGGATGATGATTCTCCGCACCCAGGATTCGGCGACTAGGTCCCCTAAAACCCTAGTCGCCCTTTAAAACGGTGAGTATATAAGGAATTTGTTCCAGTTACCTAGCGTGCCTTCTTGTTGTAACGGTAGCACGCTGAGCCAGTATTCCAGAGGTCCGTGGTTCGATTCGCAGCGAAGGCGGTTGCATATTTTTCATCTTTTCTCCTTCCAATTAACCTAAGGAACCTACAAGTGGTGCCCGAACTAAAAGGGTTGTGGATGATGATTTTGCGCAAGGTGAGTATATAAGTTATTTGTCCCACTTTCCTAGCGTGCTTTCTTGGTGTAACGGTACCACGCTGAGCCAGTATTCCAGAGGTCCGTGGTTCGATTCCCAGCGAAGGCGGTTGCATATTTTTCATCTTTTCTGCTTCCGATTAACCTAAGGAACCTACAAGTGGTGCCCGAACTAAAAGGGTTGTGGATGATGATTTTGCGCACCCAGGATTTGGCGACTAGGTCCCCTAAAACATAGTCGCCCTTTAAAAAGGTGAGTATATAACGTATCTTTCGCATTTCCCTAGCGTGCCTTAATGGAGTAACGGTAGCACGCTGAGCCAGTATTCCAGAGGTCCGTGGTTTTATTCCAGGCAAAGGCGGTTGCATATTTTTCATCTTTTCTGCTTCCAATTAACCTAACGGGTCTACAAGTGATGCCCGAACTAAAACTGTTGTGGATGATGATTCTCCTCACCCAGGATTTGGCGACTAGGTCCCCCTTTAAAAACGTGAGTATATAAATTATTTGTCCCACATCCATAGCGTGCTTTCGTGGTGTAACGGTAGCACGCTGAGCCAGTATTCCAGAGGACCTTGGTTCGATTCCCTGTGAAGGCGGTTGCATATTTTTCAACTTTTCTGCTTCCAATTAACCTAACGTGTCTACAAGTGGTGATCGAACTAAAAGGGTTGTGGATGATGATTCTCCGCACCCAGGATTCGGCAACTAGGTCCCCTAAAACGCTAGTCGCCCTTTAAAACGGTGAGTATATATGGTATTTGTCCCAGTTACCTAGCCTGCCTTCTTGTTATAACGGTAGCACGCTGAGCCAGTATTCCAGAGTTCCGTGGTTCGATTCCGGGCAAAGGCGGTTGCATATTTTTCATCTTTTCTGCTTCCAATTAACCTAACGAGTCTACAAGTGGTGAACGAACTAAAAGGGTTGTGGACGATGATTCTCCGCACCCAGGATTTGGCGACTAGGTTCCCTAAATTCCTAGTCGCACTTTAAAACGGTGAGTATATATGGTATTTGTCCCAGTTACATAGCCTGCCTTCTTGTTATAACGGTAGCACGCTGAGCCAGTATTCCAGAGTTCCGTGGTTCGATTCCGGGCAAAGGCGGTTGCATATTTTTCATTTTTCTGCTTCCAATTAACCTAACGAGTCTACAAGTGGTGCCCGAAATAAAACTGTTGTGGATGATGTTTCTCCTCTCCCAGGATTTGGCGACTAGGTCACCTAAAATACTAGTCGCCCTTTAAAACCGTGAGTATATAAAATATTTGTCCCACTTCCATAGCGTGCTTTCGTGGTGTAACGGTAGCACGCTGAGCCAGTATTCCAGAGGTCCGTGGTTCGATTCCGGGCAAAGGCGGTTGCATATTTTTCATCTTTTCTGCTTCCAATTAACCTAACGAGTCTACAAGTGGTGCCCGAACTAAAACTGTTGTGGATGATGTTTCTCCTCACCCAGCATTTGGCGACTAGGTCACCTAAAACGCTAGTCGCTCTTTAAAAAGGTGAGTATATAAGGTATTTGTCCCACATCCCTAGCGTGCCTTCTTCATGTAACGGCAGCACGCTGAGCCTGTATTACAGAGTTCCATGGTTCGATTTTCGGCGAAGGCGGTTGCATATTTTTCATCTTTTCTGCTTCCAATTAACCTAACGAGTCTACAGGTAGTGCCCGAACTAAAAAGGTTGTGGATGATGATTTTCCGCACCTAGGATTGGTCGACTAGGTCCGCTAAAACCATAGTCGCCCTTTAAAAAGGTAAGTATATAAGGTATTTGTCCCACTTTCCTAGCGTGCCTTCTTGGTGTAACGGTAGCACGCTGAGCCAGTATTCCAGAGGTCCGTGGTTCGATTCCCGGCAAAGGCGGTTGCATATTTTTCATATTTTCTACTTCCAATTAACCTAACGTGTCTACAAGTGGTGATCGAACTAAAAGGGTTGTGGATGATGATTCTCCGCACCCAGGATTCGGCGACTAGGTCCCCTAAAACCCTAGTCGCCCTTTAAAACGGTGAGTATATAAGGAATTTGTTCCAGTTACCTAGCGTGCCTTCTTGTTGTAACGGTAGCACGCTGAGCCAGTATTCCAGAGGTCCGTGGTTCGATTCGCAGCGAAGGCGGTTGCATATTTTTCATCTTTTCTCCTTCCAATTAACCTAAGGAACCTACAAGTGGTGCCCGAACTAAAAGGGTTGTGGATGATGATTTTGCGCAAGGTGAGTATATAAGTTATTTGTCCCACTTTCCTAGCGTGCTTTCTTGGTGTAACGGTACCACGCTGAGCCAGTATTCCAGAGGTCCGTGGTTCGATTCCCAGCGAAGGCGGTTGCATATTTTTCATCTTTTCTGCTTCCGATTAACCTAAGGAACCTACAAGTGGTGCCCGAACTAAAAGGGTTGTGGATGATGATTTTGCGCACCCAGGATTTGGCGACTAGGTCCCCTAAAACATAGTCGCCCTTTAAAAAGGTGAGTATATAACGTATCTTTCGCATTTCCCTAGCGTGCCTTAATGGAGTAACGGTAGCACGCTGAGCCAGTATTCCAGAGGTCCGTGGTTTTATTCCAGGCAAAGGCGGTTGCATATTTTTCATCTTTTCTGCTTCCAATTAACCTAACGGGTCTACAAGTGATGCCCGAACTAAAACTGTTGTGGATGATGATTCTCCTCACCCAGGATTTGGCGACTAGGTCCCCCTTTAAAAACGTGAGTATATAAATTATTTGTCCCACATCCATAGCGTGCTTTCGTGGTGTAACGGTAGCACGCTGAGCCAGTATTCCAGAGGACCTTGGTTCGATTCCCTGTGAAGGCGGTTGCATATTTTTCAACTTTTCTGCTTCCAATTAACCTAACGTGTCTACAAGTGGTGATCGAACTAAAAGGGTTGTGGATGATGATTCTCCGCACCCAGGATTCGGCAACTAGGTCCCCTAAAACGCTAGTCGCCCTTTAAAACGGTGAGTATATATGGTATTTGTCCCAGTTACCTAGCCTGCCTTCTTGTTATAACGGTAGCACGCTGAGCCAGTATTCCAGAGTTCCGTGGTTCGATTCCGGGCAAAGGCGGTTGCATATTTTTCATCTTTTCTGCTTCCAATTAACCTAACGAGTCTACAAGTGGTGAACGAACTAAAAGGGTTGTGGACGATGATTCTCCGCACCCAGGATTTGGCGACTAGGTTCCCTAAATTCCTAGTCGCACTTTAAAACGGTGAGTATATATGGTATTTGTCCCAGTTACATAGCCTGCCTTCTTGTTATAACGGTAGCACGCTGAGCCAGTATTCCAGAGTTCCGTGGTTCGATTCCGGGCAAAGGCGGTTGCATATTTTTCATTTTTCTGCTTCCAATTAACCTAACGAGTCTACAAGTGGTGCCCGAAATAAAACTGTTGTGGATGATGTTTCTCCTCTCCCAGGATTTGGCGACTAGGTCACCTAAAATACTAGTCGCCCTTTAAAACCGTGAGTATATAAAATATTTGTCCCACTTCCATAGCGTGCTTTCGTGGTGTAACGGTAGCACGCTGAGCCAGTATTCCAGAGGTCCGTGGTTCGATTCCGGGCAAAGGCGGTTGCATATTTTTCATCTTTTCTGCTTCCAATTAACCTAACGAGTCTACAAGTGGTGCCCGAACTAAAACTGTTGTGGATGATGTTTCTCCTCACCCAGCATTTGGCGACTAGGTCACCTAAAACGCTAGTCGCTCTTTAAAAAGGTGAGTATATAAGGTATTTGTCCCACATCCCTAGCGTGCCTTCTTCATGTAACGGCAGCACGCTGAGCCTGTATTACAGAGTTCCATGGTTCGATTTTCGGCGAAGGCGGTTGCATATTTTTCATCTTTTCTGCTTCCAATTAACCTAACGAGTCTACAGGTAGTGCCCGAACTAAAAAGGTTGTGGATGATGATTTTCCGCACCTAGGATTGGTCGACTAGGTCCGCTAAAACCATAGTCGCCCTTTAAAAAGGTAAGTATATAAGGTATTTGTCCCACTTTCCTAGCGTGCCTTCTTGGTGTAACGGTAGCACGCTGAGCCAGTATTCCAGAGGTCCGTGGTTCGATTCCCGGCAAAGGCGGTTGCATATTTTTCATATTTTCTACTTCCAATTAACCTAACGTGTCTACAAGTGGTGATCGAACTAAAAGGGTTGTGGATGATGATTCTCCGCACCCAGGATTCGGCGACTAGGTCCCCTAAAACCCTAGTCGCCCTTTAAAACGGTGAGTATATAAGGTATTTGTTCCAGTTACCTAGCGTGCCTTCTTGTTGTAACGGTAGCACGCTGAGCCAGTATTCCAGAGGTCCGTGGTTCGATTCCCAGCGAAGGCGGTTGCATATTTTTCATCTTTTCTCCTTCCAATTAACCTAAGGAACCTACAAGTGGTGCCCGAACTAAAAGGGTTGTGGATGATGATTTTGCGCAAGTTGAGTATATAAGATATTTGTCCCACTTTCCTAGCGTGCTTTCTTGGTGTAACGGTAGCACGCTGATCCAGTATTCCAGAGGTCCGTGGTTCGATACCCAGCGAAGGCGGTTGCATATTTTTCATCTTTTCTGCTTCCAATGAACCTAAGGAACCTACAAGTGGTGCCCGAACTAAAAGGGTTGTGGATGATGATTTTGCGCACCCAGGATTTGGCGACTATGTCCCCTAAAACATAGTCGCCCTTTAGAAAGGTGAGTATATAACGTATCTTTCGCACTTCCCTAGCGTGCCTTAATGGAGTAACGGTAGCACGCTGAGCCAGTATTCCAGAGGTCCGTGGTTTTATTCCAGGCAAAGGCGGTTGCATATTTTTCATCTTTTCTGCTTCCAATTAACCTAACGGGTCTACAAGTGATGCCCGAACTAAAACTGTTGTGGATGATGATTCTCCTCACCCAGGATTTGGCGACTAGTTCCCCTCTTTAAAAACGTGAGTATATAAATTATTTGTCCCACATCCATAGCATGCTTTCGTGGTGTAACGGTAGCACGCTGAGCCAGTATTCCAGAGGACCTTGGTTCGATTCCCTGTGAAGGCGGTTGCATATTTTTCATCTTTTCTGCTTCCGATTAACCTAAGGAACCTACAAGTGGTGCCCGAACTAAAAGGGTTGTGGATGATGATTTTGCGCACCCAGGATTTGGCGACTAGGTCCCCTAAAACATAGTCGCCCTTTAAAAAGGTGAGTATATAACGTATCTTTCGCATTTCCCTAGCGTGCCTTAATGGAGTAACGGTAGCACGCTGAGCCAGTATTCCAGAGGTCCGTGGTTTTATTCCAGGCAAAGGCGGTTGCATATTTTTCATCTTTTCTGCTTCCAATTAACCTAACGAGTCTACAAGTGGTGAACGAACTAAAAGGGTTGTGGACGATGATTCTCCGCACCCAGGATTTGGCGACTAGGTTCCCTAAATTCCTAGTCGCACTTTAAAACGGTGAGTATATATGGTATTTGTCCCAGTTACATAGCCTGCCTTCTTGTTATAACGGTAGCACGCTGAGCCAGTATTCCAGAGTTCCGTGGTTCGATTCCGGGCAAAGGCGGTTGCATATTTTTCATTTTTCTGCTTCCAATTAACCTAACGAGTCTACAAGTGGTGCCCGAAATAAAACTGTTGTGGATGATGTTTCTCCTCTCCCAGGATTTGGCGACTAGGTCACCTAAAATACTAGTCGCCCTTTAAAACCGTGAGTATATAAAATATTTGTCCCACTTCCATAGCGTGCTTTCGTGGTGTAACGGTAGCACGCTGAGCCAGTATTCCAGAGGTCCGTGGTTCGATTCCGGGCAAAGGCGGTTGCATATTTTTCATCTTTTCTGCTTCCAATTAACCTAACGAGTCTACAAGTGGTGCCCGAACTAAAACTGTTGTGGATGATGTTTCTCCTCACCCAGCATTTGGCGACTAGGTCACCTAAAACGCTAGTCGCTCTTTAAAAAGGTGAGTATATAAGGTATTTGTCCCACATCCCTAGCGTGCCTTCTTCATGTAACGGCAGCACGCTGAGCCTGTATTACAGAGTTCCATGGTTCGATTTTCGGCGAAGGCGGTTGCATATTTTTCATCTTTTCTGCTTCCAATTAACCTAACGAGTCTACAGGTAGTGCCCGAACTAAAAAGGTTGTGGATGATGATTTTCCGCACCTAGGATTGGTCGACTAGGTCCGCTAAAACCATAGTCGCCCTTTAAAAAGGTAAGTATATAAGGTATTTGTCCCACTTTCCTAGCGTGCCTTCTTGGTGTAACGGTAGCACGCTGAGCCAGTATTCCAGAGGTCCGTGGTTCGATTCCCGGCAAAGGCGGTTGCATATTTTTCATATTTTCTACTTCCAATTAACCTAACGTGTCTACAAGTGGTGATCGAACTAAAAGGGTTGTGGATGATGATTCTCCGCACCCAGGATTCGGCGACTAGGTCCCCTAAAACCCTAGTCGCCCTTTAAAACGGTGAGTATATAAGGTATTTGTTCCAGTTACCTAGCGTGCCTTCTTGTTGTAACGGTAGCACGCTGAGCCAGTATTCCAGAGGTCCGTGGTTCGATTCCCAGCGAAGGCGGTTGCATATTTTTCATCTTTTCTCCTTCCAATTAACCTAAGGAACCTACAAGTGGTGCCCGAACTAAAAGGGTTGTGGATGATGATTTTGCGCAAGTTGAGTATATAAGATATTTGTCCCACTTTCCTAGCGTGCTTTCTTGGTGTAACGGTAGCACGCTGATCCAGTATTCCAGAGGTCCGTGGTTCGATACCCAGCGAAGGCGGTTGCATATTTTTCATCTTTTCTGCTTCCAATGAACCTAAGGAACCTACAAGTGGTGCCCGAACTAAAAGGGTTGTGGATGATGATTTTGCGCACCCAGGATTTGGCGACTATGTCCCCTAAAACATAGTCGCCCTTTAGAAAGGTGAGTATATAACGTATCTTTCGCACTTCCCTAGCGTGCCTTAATGGAGTAACGGTAGCACGCTGAGCCAGTATTCCAGAGGTCCGTGGTTTTATTCCAGGCAAAGGCGGTTGCATATTTTTCATCTTTTCTGCTTCCAATTAACCTAACGGGTCTACAAGTGATGCCCGAACTAAAACTGTTGTGGATGATGATTCTCCTCACCCAGGATTTGGCGACTAGTTCCCCTCTTTAAAAACGTGAGTATATAAATTATTTGTCCCACATCCATAGCATGCTTTCGTGGTGTAACGGTAGCACGCTGAGCCAGTATTCCAGAGGACCTTGGTTCGATTCCCTGTGAAGGCGGTTGCATATTTTTCATCTTTTCTGCTTCCGATTAACCTAAGGAACCTACAAGTGGTGCCCGAACTAAAAGGGTTGTGGATGATGATTTTGCGCACCCAGGATTTGGCGACTAGGTCCCCTAAAACATAGTCGCCCTTTAAAAAGGTGAGTATATAACGTATCTTTCGCATTTCCCTAGCGTGCCTTAATGGAGTAACGGTAGCACGCTGAGCCAGTATTCCAGAGGTCCGTGGTTTTATTCCAGGCAAAGGCGGTTGCATATTTTTCATCTTTTCTGCTTCCAATTAGCCTAACGGGTCTACAAGTGATGCCCGAACTAAAACTGTTGTGGATGATGATTCTCCTCACCCAGGATTTGGCGACTAGGTCCCCCTTTAAAAACGTGAGTATATAAATTATTTGTCCCACATCCATAGCGTGCTTTCGTGGTGTAACGGTAGCACGCTGAGCCAGTATTCCAGAGGACCTTGGTTCGATTCCCTGTGAAGGCGGTTGCATATTTTTCAACTTTTCTGCTTCCAATTAACCTAACGTGTCTACAAGTGGTGATCGAACTAAAAGGGTTGTGGATGATGATTCTCCGCACCCAGGATTCGGCAACTAGGTCCCCTAAAACGCTAGTCGCCCTTTAAAACGGTGAGTATATATGGTATTTGTCCCAGTTACCTAGCCTGCCTTCTTGTTATAACGGTAGCACGCTGAGCCAGTATTCCAGAGTTCCGTGGTTCGATTCCGGGCAAAGGCGGTTGCATATTTTTCATCTTTTCTGCTTCCAATTAACCTAACGAGTCTACAAGTGGTGAACGAACTAAAAGGGTTGTGGACGATGATTCTCCGCACCCAGGATTTGGCGACTAGGTTCCCTAAATTCCTAGTCGCACTTTAAAACGGTGAGTATATATGGTATTTGTCCCAGTTACATAGCCTGCCTTCTTGTTATAACGGTAGCACGCTGAGCCAGTATTCCAGAGTTCCGTGGTTCGATTCCGGGCAAAGGCGGTTGCATATTTTTCATTTTTCTGCTTCCAATTAACCTAACGAGTCTACAAGTGGTGCCCGAAATAAAACTGTTGTGGATGATGTTTCTCCTCTCCCAGGATTTGGCGACTAGGTCACCTAAAATACTAGTCGCCCTTTAAAACCGTGAGTATATAAAATATTTGTCCCACTTCCATAGCGTGCTTTCGTGGTGTAACGGTAGCACGCTGAGCCAGTATTCCAGAGGTCCGTGGTTCGATTCCGGGCAAAGGCGGTTGCATATTTTTCATCTTTTCTGCTTCCAATTAACCTAACGAGTCTACAAGTGGTGCCCGAACTAAAACTGTTGTGGATGATGTTTCTCCTCACCCAGCATTTGGCGACTAGGTCACCTAAAACGCTAGTCGCTCTTTAAAAAGGTGAGTATATAAGGTATTTGTCCCACATCCCTAGCGTGCCTTCTTCATGTAACGGCAGCACGCTGAGCCTGTATTACAGAGTTCCATGGTTCGATTTTCGGCGAAGGCGGTTGCATATTTTTCATCTTTTCTGCTTCCAATTAACCTAACGAGTCTACAGGTAGTGCCCGAACTAAAAAGGTTGTGGATGATGATTTTCCGCACCTAGGATTGGTCGACTAGGTCCGCTAAAACCATAGTCGCCCTTTAAAAAGGTAAGTATATAAGGTATTTGTCCCACTTTCCTAGCGTGCCTTCTTGGTGTAACGGTAGCACGCTGAGCCAGTATTCCAGAGGTCCGTGGTTCGATTCCCGGCAAAGGCGGTTGCATATTTTTCATATTTTCTACTTCCAATTAACCTAACGTGTCTACAAGTGGTGATCGAACTAAAAGGGTTGTGGATGATGATTCTCCGCACCCAGGATTCGGCGACTAGGTCCCCTAAAACCCTAGTCGCCCTTTAAAACGGTGAGTATATAAGGTATTTGTTCCAGTTACCTAGCGTGCCTTCTTGTTGTAACGGTAGCACGCTGAGCCAGTATTCCAGAGGTCCGTGGTTCGATTCCCAGCGAAGGCGGTTGCATATTTTTCATCTTTTCTCCTTCCAATTAACCTAAGGAACCTACAAGTGGTGCCCGAACTAAAAGGGTTGTGGATGATGATTTTGCGCAAGTTGAGTATATAAGATATTTGTCCCACTTTCCTAGCGTGCTTTCTTGGTGTAACGGTAGCACGCTGATCCAGTATTCCAGAGGTCCGTGGTTCGATACCCAGCGAAGGCGGTTGCATATTTTTCATCTTTTCTGCTTCCAATGAACCTAAGGAACCTACAAGTGGTGCCCGAACTAAAAGGGTTGTGGATGATGATTTTGCGCACCCAGGATTTGGCGACTATGTCCCCTAAAACATAGTCGCCCTTTAGAAAGGTGAGTATATAACGTATCTTTCGCACTTCCCTAGCGTGCCTTAATGGAGTAACGGTAGCACGCTGAGCCAGTATTCCAGAGGTCCGTGGTTTTATTCCAGGCAAAGGCGGTTGCATATTTTTCATCTTTTCTGCTTCCAATTAACCTAACGGGTCTACAAGTGATGCCCGAACTAAAACTGTTGTGGATGATGATTCTCCTCACCCAGGATTTGGCGACTAGTTCCCCTCTTTAAAAACGTGAGTATATAAATTATTTGTCCCACATCCATAGCATGCTTTCGTGGTGTAACGGTAGCACGCTGAGCCAGTATTCCAGAGGACCTTGGTTCGATTACCGGGGAAGGCGGTTGCATATTTTTCATCTTTTCTGCTCCCAATTAACCTAAGGAACCTACAAGTGGTGCCCGAACTAAAAGGGTTGTGGATGATGATTCTCCGCACCCAGGATTTGGCGACAAGGTCCCCTAAAACCCTAGTCGCCCTTTAAAAAGGTGAGTATATAAGATATTTGTCTGACCTCTAGCTTCCGTCTTGGTATAATGGTAGCACGCTGAGCCAGTATTCCAGAGGTCCGTGGCTCGATTCCCGGCGAAGGCGGTTGCATATTTTTCATCTTTTCTTCTTCCAATTAACCTAAGGTACCTACATGTGGTGCCCGAACTAAAAGGGTTGTGGATGATGATTTTACGCACCCAGGATTCGGCGACTAGGTCCCCTAAAACCCTTGTCGCCCTTTAAAACGGTGAGGATATAAGGTATTTGTTCCAGTTACCTAGCGTGCCTTCTTGTTGTAACGGTAGCACGCTGAGCCTGTATTCCAGAAGTCCGTGGTTCGATTCCCTGGGAAGGCGTTTGCATATTTTTCATCTTTTCTGCTTCCAATTAACCTAACGAGTCTACAAGTGGTGCCCGAACTAAAACTGTTGTGGATGATGATTCTCCTCACCCAGGATTTGGCGACTAGGTCCCCCCTTTAAAAACGTGAGTATATAAATTATTTGTCCCACATCCATAGCGTGCTTTCGTGGTGTAACGGTAGCACGCTGAGCCAGTATTCCAGAGGACCTTGGTTCGATTCCCGGGGAAGGCGGTTGCATATTTTTCAACTTTTCTGCTTCCAATTAACCTAACGTGTCTACAAGTGGTGATCGAAATAAAAGGGTTGTGGATGATGATTCTCCGCACCCAGGATTCGGCAACTAGGTCCCCTAAATCCCTAGTCGCCCTTTAAAACGGTGAGTATATATGGTATTTGTCCCAGTTACCTAGCCTGCCTTCTTGTTATAACGGTAGCACGCTGAGCCAGTATTCCAGAGTTCCGTGGTTCGATTCCGCCCAAAGGCGGTTGCATATTTTTCATCTTTTCTGCTTCCAATTAACCTAACGAGTCTACAAGTGGTGAACGAACTAAAAGGGTTGTGGACGATGATTCTCCGCACCCAGGATTTGGCGACTAGGTTCCCTAAATTCCTAGTCGCACTTTAAAACGGTGAGTATATATGGTATTTGTCCCAGTTACATAGCCTGCCTTCTTGTTATAACGGTAGCACGCTGAGCCAGTATTCCAGAGTTCCGTGGTTCGATTCCGGGCAAAGGCGGTTGCATATTTTTCATTTTTCTGCTTCCAATTAACCTAACGAGTCTACAAGTGGTGCCCGAAATAAAACTGTTGTGGATGATGTTTCTCCTCTCCCAGGATTTGGCGACTAGGTCACCTAAAACACTAGTCGCCCTTTAAAACCATGAGTATATAAAATATTTGTCCCACTTCCATAGCGTGCTTTCGTGGTGTAACGGTAGCACGCTGAGCCAGTATTCCAGAGGTCCGTGGTTCGATTCCGGGCAAAGGCGGTTGCATATTTTTCATCTTTTCTGCTTCCAATTAACCTAACGAGTCTACAAGTGGTGCCCGAACTAAAACTGTTGTGGATGATGTTTCTCCTCACCCAGCATTTGGCGACTAGGTCACCTAAAACGCTAGTCGCTCTTTAAAAAGGTGAGTATATAAGGTATTTGTCCCACATCCCTAGCGTGCCTTCTTGATGTAACGGCAGCACGCTGAGCCTGTATTACAGATTTCCATGGTTCGATTTTCGGCGAAGGCGGTTGCATATTTTTCATCTTTTCTGCTTCCAATTAACCTAACGAGTCTACGAGTGGTGCCCGAACTAAAAGGGTTGTGGATGATGATTTTCCGCACCTAGGATTGGTCCACTAGGTCCGCTAAAACCATAGTCGCCCTTTAAAAAGGTAAGTATATAAGGTATTTGTCCCACTTTCCTAGCGTGCCTTCTTGGTGTAACGTTAGCACGCTGAGATAGTATTCCAGAGGTCCGTGGTTCGATTCCCGGCGAAGGCGTTTGCAGGTTTTCCATCTTTTCTGCTTCCAATTAACCTAACGAGTCTACAGGTAGTGCCCGAACTAAAAAGGTTGTGGATGATGATTTTCCGCACCTAGGATTGGTCGACTAGGTCCGCTAAAACCATAGTCGCCCTTTAAAAAGGTAAGTATATAAGGTATTTGTCCCACTTTCCTAGCGTGCCTTCTTGGTGTAACGGTAGCACGCTGAGCCAGTATTCCAGAGGTCCGTGGTTCGATTCCCGGCAAAGGCGGTTGCATATTTTTCATATTTTCTACTTCCAATTAACCTAACGTGTCTACAAGTGGTGATCGAACTAAAAGGGTTGTGGATGATGATTCTCCGCAACCAGGATTCGGCGACTAGGTCCCCTGAAACCCTAGTCGCCCTTTAAAACGGTGAGTATATAAGGTATTTGTTCCAGTTACCTAGCGTGCCTTCTTGTTGTAACGGTAGCACGCTGAGCCAGTATTCCAGAGGTCCGTGGTTCGATTCCCAGCGAAGGCGGTTGCATATTTTTCATCTTTTCTGCTTCCAATGAACCTAAGGAACCTACAAGTGGTGCCCGAACTAAAAGGGTTGTGGATGATGATTTTGCGCACCCAGGATTTGGCGACTAGGTCCCCTAAAACATAGTCGCCCTTTAGAAAGGTGAGTATATAACGTATCTTTCGCACTTCCCTAGCGTGCCTTCATGGAGTAACGGTAGCAGTTGAGCCAGTATTCCAGAGGTCCGTGGTTCGATTCCGGGCAAAGGCGGTTGCATATTTTTCACCTTTTCTGCTTCCAATTAACCTAACGAGTCTACAAGTGATGCCCGAACTAAAACTGTTGTGGATGATGATTCTCCGCACCCAGGATTTGGCGACAAGGTCCCCTAAAATCCTAGCCCCCCTTTAAAAAGGTGAGTATATAAGATATTTGTCGGACATCTAGCTTCCGTCTTGGTATAATGGTAGCACACTGAGCCAGTATTCCAGAGGTCCGTGGCTCGATTCCCGGCGAAAGCGGTTGTATATTTTTTATCTTTTCTTCTTCCAATTAACCTAAGGAACCTACATGTGGTGCCCGAACTAAAAGGGTTGTGGATGATGATTTTACGCACCCAGGATTCGGCGACTAGGTCCCCTAAAACCCTAGTCGCCCTTTAAAACGGTGAGGATATAAGGTATTTGTTCCAGTTACCTAGCGTGCCTTCTTGTTGTAACGGTAGCACGCTGAGCCTGTATTCCAGAGGTCCGTGGTTCGATTCCCTGGGAAGGCGGTTGCATATTTTTCATCTTTTCTGCTTCCAATTAACCTAACGAGTCTACAAGTGGTGCCCGAAATAAAACTGTTGTGGATGATGTTTCTCCTCTCCCAGGATTTGGCGACTAGGTCACCTAAAACACTAGTCGCCCTTTAAAACCGTGAGTATATAAAATATTTGTCCCACTTCCATAGCGTGCTTTCGTGGTGTAACGGTAGCACGCTGAGCCAGTATTCCAGAGTTCCGTGGTTCGATTCCGGGCAAAGGCGGTTGCATATTTTTCATCTTTTCTGCTTCCAATTAACCTAACGAGTCTACAAGTGGTGCCCGAACTAAAACTGTTGTGGATGATGATTCTCCTCACCCAGGATTTGGCGACTAGGTCCCCCCTTTAAAAACGTGAGTATATAAATTATTTGTCCCACATCCATAGCGTGCTTTCGTGGTGTAACGGTAGCACGCTGAGCCAGTATTCCAGAGGACCTTGGTTCGATTCCCGGGGAAGGCGGTTGCATATTTTTCAACTTTTCTGCTTCCAATTAACCTAAGGAACCTACAAGTGGTGCCCGAACTAAAAGGGTTGTGGATGATGATTCTCCGCACCCAGGATTTGGCGAAAAGGTCCCCTAAAACCCTAGTCGCCCTTTAAAAAGGTGAGTATATAAGGTATTTGTTCCAGTTACCTAGCGTGCCTTCTTGTTGTAACGGTAGCACGCTGAGCCAGTATTCCAGAGTTCCGTGGTTCGATTCCGGGCAAAGGCGGTTGCATATTTTTCATCTTTTCTGCTTCCAATTAACCTAACGAGTCTACAAGTGGTGCCCGAAATAAAACTGTTGTGGATGATGTTTCTCCTCTCCCAGGATTTGGCGACTAGGTCACCTAAAACACTAGTCGCCCTTTAAAACCGTGAGTATATAAAATATTTGTCCCACTTCCATAGCGTGCTTTCGTGGTGTAACGGTAGCACGCTGAGCCAGTATTCCAGAGTTCCGTGGTTCGATTCCGGGCAAAGGCGGTTGCATATTTTTCATCTTTTCTGCTTCCAATTAACCTAACGAGTCTACAAGTGGTGCCCGAAATAAAACAGTTGTGGATGATGTTTCTCCTCTCCCAGGATTTGGCGACTAGGTCACCTAAAACACTAGTCGCCCTTTAAAACCGTGAGTATATAAAATATTTGTCCCACTTCCATAGCGTGCTTTCGTGGTGTAACGGTAGCACGCTGAGCCAGTATTCCAGAGGTCCGTGGTTCGATTCCCGGCAAAGGCGGTTGCATATTTTTCATATTTTCTGCTTCCAATTAACCTAACGTGTCTACAAGTGGTGATCGAACTAAAAGGGTTGTGGATGATGATTCTCCGCACCCAGGATTCGGCGACTAGGTCCCCTAAAACCCTAGTCGCCCTTTAAAACGGTGAGTATATAAGGTATTTGTTCCAGTTACCTAGCGTGCCTTCTTGTTGTAACGGTAGCACGCTGAGCCAGTATTCCAGAGTTCCGTGGTTCGATTCCCAGCGAAGGCGGTTGCATATTTTTCATCTTTTCTCCTTCCAATTAACCTAAGGAACCTACAAGTGGTGCCCGAACTAAAAGTGTTGTGGATGATGATTTTGCGCAAGGTGAGTATATAAGTTCTTTGTCCCAATTTCCTAGCGTGCTTTCTTGGTGTAACGGTAGCACGCTGAGCCAGTATTCCAGAGGTCCGTGGTTCGATTCCCAGCGAAGGCGGTTACATATTTTTCATCTTTTCTGCTTCCAATTAACCTAAGGAACCTACAATTGGTGCCCGAACTAAAAGGGTTGTGGATGATGATTTTGCGCACCCAGGATTTGGCGACTAGGTCCCCTAAAACATAGTCGCCCTTTAAAAAGGTGAGTATGTAACGTATCTTTCGCACTTCCCTAGCGTGCCTTCATGGAGTAACGGTAGCACGCTGAGCCAGTATTCCAGAGGTCCGTGGTTCGATTCCGGGCAAAGGCGGTTGCATATTTTTCATCTTTTCTGCTTCCAATTAACCTAACGAGTCTACAAGTGATGCCCGAACTAAAACTGTTGTGGATGATGATTCTCCTCACCCAGGATTTGGCGACTAGGTCCCCCCGTTAACAACGTGAGTATATAAATTATTTGTCCCACATCCATAGCGTGCTTTCGTGGTGTAACGGTAGCACGCTGAGCCAGTATTCCAGAGGACCTTGGTTCGATTCCCGGGGAAGTTGGTTGCATATTTTTCATCTTTTCTGCTCCCAATTAACCTAAGGAACCTACAAGTGGTGCCCGAACTAAAAGGGTTGTGGATGATGATTCTCCGCACCCAGGATTTGGCGACAAGGTCCCCTAAATTCCTAGTCGCACTTTAAAACGGTGAGTATATATGGTATTTGTCCCAGTTACCTAGCCTGCCTTCTTGTTATAACGGTAGCACGCTGAGCCAGTATTCCAGAGTTCCGTGGTTCGATTCCGGGCAAAGGCGGTTGCATATTTTTCATCTTTTCTGCTTCCAATTAACGTAACGAGTCTACAAGTGGTGCCCGAAATAAAACTGTTGTGGATGATGTTTCTCCTCTCCCAGGATTTGGCGACTAGGTCACCTAAAACACTAGTCGCCCTTTAAAACCGTGAGTATATAAAATATTTGTCCCACTTCCATAGCGTGCTTTCGTGGTGTAACGGTAGCACGCTGAGCCAGTATTCCAGAGTTCCGTGGTTCGATTCCGGGCAAAGGCGGTTGCATATTTTTCATCTTTTCTGCTTCCAATTAACCTAACGAGTCTACAAGTGGTGCCCGAAATAAAACTGTTGTGGATGATGTTTCTCCTCTCCCAGGATTTGGCGACTAGGTCACCTAAAACACTAGTCGCCCTTTAAAACCGTGAGTATATAAAATATTTGTCCCACTTCCATAGCGTGCTTTCGTGGTGTAACGGTAGCACGCTGAGCCAGTATTCCAGAGGTCCGTGGTTCGATTCCCGGCAAAGGCGGTTGCATATTTTTCATATTTTCTGCTTCCAATTAACCTAACGTGTCTACAAGTGGTGATCGAACTAAAAGGGTTGTGGATGATGATTCTCCGCACCCAGGATTCGGCGACTAGGTCCCCTAAAACCCTAGTCGCCCTTTAAAACGGTGAGTATATAAGGTATTTGTTCCAGTTACTTAGCGTGCCTTCTTGTTGTAACGGTAGCACGCGGAAGTTGCCTTGTGTGTCACGTACTGAGCCACGCTCGGATAGCGCTCCGTCGTTTTGATCTACAGCAGCGGCAATAATCGTTCTACGAACGCAAAAGTAGTTGTCACGTAATAGCGTATACCCTCAGGAGTACCTGGATATCAATTTTATGCGTATACGACTATTAGTTCGTTAACTGTGGATTTTACAAATTTTGAACATTAATCAGCGTTCCTTGACGCCATTTTCGACGTGAATTCCATCTTCACAACTGCATTAGGAAGCCATCTGAAGTCGCAGCAGTCCAATACTGGTATCATTGGAAAGATGATTACTTCAGCTTTCTATTAATACTGGTTTTATCTCAATCGGCAAACTGGATGATGAATTATAATTAATTTACTAATATAAGTTAGCGAATTTTCGCTCAGCAAGCACTTTTCGACCGTTGGAGCGACCGTTGAAGGAAATCGTTTCGCCCCCCCCGCGAGCTGCAGGAAGTTCGCGAAGGTCATTCACAACGGCGAATTTTTATCAAGTGGGTTATTTTATTCAACGTAGTAATTAAAGAACAACTCGACGCACCAATCTGGGACCAACGCCATTACTCATACTTCACCTTCGCGGACAGAAGTTTCCAAATTTGGTGTCATTCCGATAATTAGATCCGGAGATACATTTTTTCCCTCTATTTATTGGACTTAGCAGAATTCAGTGCAGTGTAGTGCTTACATAGTGCAAGAGTGTGTGTCAAAGTTAGAAATAAGTAGAAGAATTCAGTGCAGTGCAGTGTTTACATAGTGCAAGTGTGTGTGTCAAAGTTAGAATTAAATAGCAGAATTCAGTGCAGTGCAGTGTTTATATAGTGCAAGTGTGTGTGTCAAAGATAGAAATAAATAGCAGAATTCAGTGCAGTGTTTACATAGTGCAAGTGTGTGTGACAAAGTTAGAAATAAATAGCAGAATTCAGTGCAATGCAGTGTTTACATACTGCAAGCGTGTGTGTCAAAGTTAGAAATAAATAGCAGAATTCAGTGCAGTGTAGTGCTTACATAGTGCAAGAGTGTGTGTCAAAGTTAGAAATAAGTAGAAGAATTCAGTGCAGTGCAGTGTTTACATAGTGCAAGTGTGTGTGTCAAAGTTAGAATTAAATAGCAGAATTCAGTGCAGTGCAGTATTTACATAGTGCAAGTGTGTGTGTCAAAGTTAGAATAAATAACAGAATTCAGTGCAGTGCAGTGTTTACATAGTGCAAGTATGTGTGTCAAAGTTAGAAATAAGTAGCAGAATTCAGTGCAGTGCAGTGTTTACACAGTGCAAGTGTGTATGTCAAAGTTAGAATTAAATAACAGAATTCAGTGCAGTGCAGTTTTTGCATAGTGCAAGTGTGTGTGTCAAAGTTAGAAATAAATAGCAGAATTTAGTGCAGTGCAGTGTTTACATAGTGCAAGTGTGTGTGTCAAAGTTAGAATTAAATAGCAGAATTCAGTGCAGTGCAGTGTTTACATAGTGCAAGGTGTGTGTCAAAGTTAGAAAAATAGCAGAATTTAGTGCGGTGCAGTGTATACATAGTGCAAGTGTGTGTGACAAAGTTAGAAATAAATAGCAGAATTCAGTGCAATGCAGTGTTTACATACTGCAACCGTGTGTGTCAAAGTTAGAAATAAATAGCAGAATTCAGTGCAGTGCAGTGTTTACATAGTGCAAGTGTGTGTGTCAAAGTTAGAATTAAATAGCAGAATTCAGTGCAGTGCAGTGTTTATATAGTGCAAGTGTGTGTGTCAAAGATAGAAATAAATAGCAGAATTCAGTGCAATGCAGTGTTTACATACTGCAAGCGTGTGTGTCAAAGTTAGAAACAAATAGCAGAATTCAGTGCAGTGCAGTGTTTACATAGTGCAAGTGTGTGTGTCAAAGTTAGAATTAAATAGCAGAATTCAGTGCAGTGCAGTGTTTATATAGTGCAAGTGTGTGTGTCAAAGATAGAAATAAATAGCAGAATTCAGTGCAGTGTTTACATAGTGCAAGTGTGTGAGACAAAGTTAGAAAAATAGCAGAATTTAGTGCGGTGCAGTGTTTACATAGTGCAAGTGTGTGTGACAAAGTTAGAAATAAATAGCAGAATTCAGTGCAGTGTAGTGCTTACATAGTGCAAGAGTGTGTGTCAAAGTTAGAAATAAGTAGAAGAATTCAGTGCAGTGCAGTGTTTACATAGTGCAAGTGTGTGTGTCAAAGTTAGAATTAAATAGCAGAATTCAGTGCAGTGCAGTATTTACATAGTGCAAGTGTGTGTGTCAAAGTTAGAATAAATAACAGAATTCAGTGCAGTGCAGTGTTTACATAGTGCAAGTATGTGTGTCAAAGTTAGAAATAAGTAGCAGAATTCAGTGCAGTGCAGTGTTTACATACTGCAAGCGTGTGTGTCAAAGTTAGAAATAAATAGCAGAATTCAGTGCAGTGCAGTGTTTACATAGTGCAAGTGTGTGTGTCAAAGTTAGAATTAAATAGCAGAATTCAGTGCAGTGCAGTGTTTATATAGTGCAAGTGTGTGTGTCAAAGATAGAAATAAATAGCAGAATTCAGTGCAGTGTTTACATAGTGCAAGTGTGTGTGTCAAAGTTAGAAATAAATAGCAGAATTCAGTGCAGTGCAGTGTTTACATAGTGCAAGTGTGTGTGTTAAAGTTAGAAATAAATAGCAGAATTCAGTGCAGTGCAGTGTTTACATAGCGCAAGTGTGTGTGTCAAAGTTAGAATTAAATAGCAGAATTCAGTGCAGTGCAGTGTTTATATAGTGCAAGTGTGTGTGTCAAAGGTAGAAATAAATAGCAGAATTCAGTGCAGTGTTTACATAGTGCAAGTGTGTGTGTCAAAGTTAGAAATAAATAGCAGAATTCAGTGCAGTGCAGTGTTTATATAGTGCAAGTGTGTGTGTCAAAGTTAGAAATACATTTACCGTGGATAACAATTATTAGATTTCAACTAATTCATATCAGATGAAGAACAGAGAAGTCTGTCTGCCAAGATACCCAGAGAAGCACAATCGTGCAATAGCGCTAAAAGTGTGTTAAAGTGTGTCAAGTGTTATAAGTTCACCAAGTGTGACGCAAGTGTCATCTCGAAGTGCTAAGTGCTAGTCTTTTAGTGTTCAGCGCATAATTGCTCAGTGCTGTGTTCCACTCTGACATGACACGTCCGACAACTTTATCAGATAAAGCAGGAACTACCTCACAAGATAACTTGGATACGGAGGCCTTATTGACGTCTGAGCTTACACGCGAAGAGCGAATTGCAGCTCTAGCAAGGGACATCAGTCTAATTGCCGACACTTATCGAGGAGGCAAACACGTTCTTTCCCAAGTCTTAAGGAACAGGCTCAAGGATTCACTGGAAGTGCTAAAAGGGTTGGCACTCGAAGGGCCAGATTTCAGTCCAAAACCGCCATCACACGAGGCAGGCACAAACACATCTACCCTCGTCTGTTGCGGCTTAGCGCACTTCCAACCTAACGCAGGACCAAGTGATTCAGCAGCACCAAGCCCTTTCACTGACGTAGAAACAGCTGTAATTCCCCAGGTTCCCATCCCAAGATCTTTTGCGGAGGCAGCAAAGCTGATTCAGAAGCCCAGCCAGTCCAGAAAACCCAGAACCCATACTCTGCTGATCTATCCGGCCCAAGACGCCAAAGGAACAGGCAAAGATCTAAAAGCCACCTTGAATGAAAAATTCCCCCTTGCTACCTTAGGAGTTAGAGTTAATGCAATAAGGAAAATCCAAAAAGGAGGACTGGCAGTAGATTGCCCCACAAAAGAAGACCTCTCTAAACTAGCCAATACATTGGGCAGTGAAGAAGGTCAAAAACTTGTACAGACGAAACTCCCGGAAAAAAGGCATCCTAGGGTTGCAATTCACGCTGTACCGCCAGAAGTACAGAGGGAGGAGGTCGAAAGGACTCTAGCTTCAGAATTTGCTCTTACAAAGTCCACAGCAAAGGTTCTGTACAGACTAAAAGAAGGACGAAATGGAACAAAGTGGATTATCCAATGCGAACCTGCGGCATACGACAAGCTTACGCAACTCAAAAAGATCAGCTTCGGATGGAGAGTCTACAGAATCTCAGAATATTTTAATACGCGACGGTGCTATAGATGTCAGGCATTCGGACACCTACAAAGTAAATGTAAATTCCAGCAACATTGCGCCTTCTGCTCAGGAAGTCACAGCGTTAAGGAATGCAGAGCCAGCAGACCAACCTGCATCAACTGTGCCGATTTTAATTTCAGAACACGTGGTAAAATCAATACCGCGCATGCAGCATACACAGCCTCATGCCCGACATACGCACGATATATTGAACGGCAACAACGCAGCACAGCGTACTAACAGCCAACTAATAGCAACAAGTAATAATCAACCGATACCCACAGAATCAAATAACCCTACGACAGCACAGATAATCCGCTGCACACAAATAAACCTGCAAAGAGCAGAAGTTGCTACAGCACAGGCGATACAACATGCAACGGAGCATTCTGTAGACTTCCTGATGATCCAGGAGCCGTACTGCCAGGAAGGACGCATTGCAGGTTTCCCTATAGCATGGCAGGTCTTCCAGTCAAAAGCAAGGAACCAAGAGCGGGTCTAATATGTTGTAACCCAGCCTGGAATCCGCTGCTAATTAAACAGGACAGAGACTTTGTTGCCGTTTTAATTGTGCTCAAAAATGCACAACTGATTCTTATATCTGCGTACTCCTCCCCAACAGATTCCATCGACAATTTCGTAGCAAACGCAACGTACGTCCGATCTAAATGCCATTCAACGCCACAAGTCTATGGGGGTGATCTTAATGCGCATCATGTAAACTGGGGATACCAAGATATCACTCCCAAGGGACAAGCGCTAGAGGACTACTTAACAGCAAACGACCTACATTTGGTCAATACCAGCGGCGCACCCCCTACCTTTGATAATACGTACTGCAAAGGTTGGCCAGATGTCACCCTGGCAACAAGAACGGCTCTATCGCAAGTACAGGACTGGAAAGTTAGCGACGAACTAAGCTGCTCGGATCACCGTTACATAACCTTCACAATCAACTGTGACACCAACATCTGTATTTTAAAGCGCTTTAAGTTACCCAAAGCCAAAATCCGTCCTCTGACAGCAGCCTTCTCTACTTTATTAACAGCAGAACAGGAGACACTAGAAGCCTACAACGGCAAAGGCGAGATGGAAGAATTTACAGAACATCTTCTGGATAATATTAAGACCATCTGCTCAAATTTGCTTCCAACGCGAGCTGCCAAGAAACGGCACAGCATTTCATGGTGGAGTAAAGAACTCAGGCAACAGCGTCAGAAATGTCGTGCTCTAAGGCGCAGAATAAGAACAGCAACCGACGAGGACACAAAAATGCACTACCTTTCAATTTTCCGTAAGGAAAGGGCATCATACAAAAAGAACATCCTCGCAGCAAAGATAACAAGTTGGAGAACTTTTTGCACGCAGAATAACAATCCATACAGCGTCCTCCATAAATTGTCGACTAATAAAATCTACCAGCCATCACAGATCTTCGCCCACCCCTCTCTTACAACAGACATCGCAGGAGCCACAGCTGCCACCTACTTAGACGCACTGTTCCCGAATGACGATCCAACACAGGACACAACAGAGCAAAGGGAGATACGTGCAGACTCAACACCTCCAGCAACTCCAGCCGACGAGCCCTTCAGTGACTCAGAAATCAGACAGATCTACCGCCATCTCCCTCTCAAAAAGGCACCGGGACCCGATGGCATCGATTATAACATCCTTAGAATAGCCTACAAGACAAGACCATCCTTCTTTACTAAATTCTTCAATCAGCTCTTGCACCATCGAGTTTTCCCTCGCGTCTTTAAAGAGGGACAAGTCGTCCTCTTCTTAAAAAAGAATAAAGATGCAGAAAATCCGCGCTCCTTCAGGCCAATATGCCTTCTTTCCTCCCTAGGGAAGATATATGAGAAGTTAATAGTCAATAGACTCAGATTTCACCTTCATCGCAGCCGCTATCTCAGTAATAGACAATTCGGCTTTAGAGTTGGACAATCCACCACTCATGCTCTGCACGCTATCTTGGAGGAAATACAAAGGAATAGATCAGGCAACCTGCACACCGCCTTCATCTCGCTGGACCTCCAGAGTGCCTTTGATACACTCTGGTGGCCAGCAATCAAGCAGGCACTCAGGAAAGCGCAATGCCCCATCAATCTCTACAGCGTCCTCTGCCACTACCTGCAGGACAGAAGTCTACTAATAACTCATAACAACGGAGTTACTACTAAACACCAAGAAAGGGGCTGTCCGCAAGGCTCGTGTGCGGGACCGATTCTTTGGACGATTACTTTCAACGCCATCCTGGAGGCCACATGGCCAAGACATACATACGTCCATCGTCGCCTACGCTGACGATGCCGCACTGTTAGTACAAGGAAGAACCCGCGACGAGCTTGAGAAGAATGGCACCGAGTCTTGTGCACTCTTTGCAGAACTCTGCGGCAAACTTAAACTTCAACTATCTGCTGAAAAGTCCTGTGCCCTGATCATACCGAAGCAAAGAGCCAACCTGAGACGCAAACCATGCATCAAATTAATGCAGAGGAACATTAAAATCAATAACACCTTAAAGTACCTTGGCCTTCTGTGGGACAACAAATTAACATGGATTCCCCACCTCCAAAGTATTAAACAGCGAACTTCCGAAATAGCAAGAAAAGCCCGCCTATTTCAGGGGCGAAACTGGGGTCAAAATCACCACATACAGAAAATTCTTTATCTCACAGTCTCAGAGAAAATAGCCCTTTACGCTTCAGCAATATGGGCCAGTCCGATGAGTGGTAGAAAAGTCAAACAGCTGGGAATTATACAACGACCTTACGCCTTACTCTTGTGTAAGGCCTACAGAACAACGGCCACTAGTGCAGCAGTGGTATTATCTGGTCTAATGCCACTGCACATACGCGCAGAAACTGAAGCTGCTTACGCTACTGTTATCCATTTAAAGAAGGAAGCTATCTTCTGCGGAAACACTTATAGTCCAGTTCAGTATGAGCATCCAAAGAATACCCTGGAGACGCACCCTGCGCACAAGGGAAGAAATATAAGGATTCACGTCAGCAGAAGTGGCGAGCAAATTACAATACAGGATCCACGGTACCCAATGCAGTACTATACAGATGGATCCAAGCTCGACGAGGGTACAGGTAGTGCCTTCGTCCTGTACCACGGAGGATGCAAGGAAATCGAGTGGAAGGGGCATCTTCAACCAATAAACAGTACATTCCAGGCTGAAGTCATAGCCATTACCACTGCGATTCAGCATGCAATTGACAGCGGGATCACCGATGCAGTGCTGTTTACAGATAGCATGTCAACGCTATTCGCCCTAGTCAACCATAACCACACCTCCCCATTGGTAGCGGACCTCCAGAATATTCTACAATCACATCCTCAACTAACTGTAAATTTAATATGGACTAAGGCACACGTTAACAACGAGGGTAATGAGACAGCTGACCAACTGGCAAAGGAGGCAGCACGCAACATAGCTGCACAGATGGTAACTATTCCAGCGCCACCCTCGTATCTCAAGAGAACTCTTAAGGGAAAAGGTCTGCAGAAGTGGCAAGCTGAATGGGAGACCTGTGATACGGGTCGCAGAACCAATTTATTTCTGCCTAGAGTGAAAACGGAGCGCCAATACTCCATACCTCCCATCACTAATTACATCTCGGGGCACGGGCCTTTTCCCACCTATTTTGAGCGATTTGGTATCTCTCATACAGGCTTGTGCGTCTGTGGGTCGCTCGGAACTCCAGACCATTACATCTTTGAATGCCCGCTCACGGAGGATAATCACCTCCACTTGCCAGCAGACAACCAAATAGCCTTCAAACGATTCATCGTTAATAACAAAGGCACAGTGAATACCATCTGCAGAATAATCAGCCAGATAACCGCCCTGGCGCAAGACCTATGCCAACCCCACTAATTCAGGGTCTTAAGTGAATGTAAGTACTCCTCTGCATCTAAGGAAATACAGTATCTTCCTTCTGCTAAGCGCATGTACCTTCTTTATTAATAGTATTTATGTGTCATGTCATGTATGTGTTATGTTAATATTTTTTTTCTTTTTCTTTCTTTCTTTTTTTTTTCTTAAATGTGTAACCAGTATGTTATGTCACGTATACCTTGCAAACCTAAATCTGTAATACAATATAAATAGCCAATGTATCTCTCATCTGCCCCTGTATGGCAATGTAATAAATCTTTTAAGATCTCAATAAACCTCCGGTAGATAGGGGAGGGCGCGGGACATATGCCTGTTTACCTCTGTTAAACACCAGGCGTCCCCGTCCTCCGTCACCTGTCACCTGTAACGGTAGGACGCTGAGACTGTATTCCAGAGGTCCGTGGTTCGATTCCCTGGGAAGGCGGTTGCATATTTTTCATCTTTTCTTCTTCCAATTAACCTAAGGAACCTACAAGTGGTGCCCGAACTAAAAGGGTTGTGGATGATGATTTTGCGCAAGGTGAGTATATAAGTTATTTGTCCCACTTTCCTAGCGTGCTTTCTTGGTGTAAAGGTAGCACGCTGAGCCAGTATTCCAGAGATAGGTGGTTCGATTCCGGGCAAAGGCGGTTGCATATTTTTCATCTTTTCTGCTTCCAATTACCCTAACGAGTCTACAAGTGGTGAACGAACTAAAAGGGTTGTGGATGATGATTCTCCGCACCCAGGATTTGGCGACTAGGTCCCCTAAATCCCTAGTCGCACTTTAAAACGGTGAGTATATATGGTATTTGTCCCAGTTACCTAGCCTGCCTTCTTGTTATAACGGTAGCACGCTGAGCCAGTATTCTAGAGTTCCGTGGTTCGATTCCGGGCAAAGGCGGTTGCATATTTTTCATCTTTTCTGCTTCCAATTAACCTAACGAGTCTACAACTGGTGCCCGAACTAAAACTGTTGTGGATGATGTTTCTCCTCACCCAGGATTTGGCGACTAGGTCACCTAAAACGCTAGTCGCTCTTTAAAAAGGTGAGTATATAAGGCATTTGCCCACATCCCTAGCGTGCCTTCTTGATGTAACGGCAGCACGCTGAGCCTGTATTACAGAGGTCCATGGTTCGATTCCCGGCGAAGGCGTTTGCATGTTTTTCATCTGTTCTGCTTCCAATTAACTTAACGAGTCTACAGGTAGTGCACGAACTAAAAAGGTTGTGGATGATGATTTTCCGCACCTAGGATTGGTCGACTAGGTCCGCTAAAACCATAGTCGCCCTTTAAAAAGGTAAGTATATAAGGTATTTGTCCCACTTTCCTAGCGTGCCTTCTTGGTGTAACGGTAGCACGCTGAGCCAGTATTCCAGAGTTCCGTGGTTCGATTCCCAGCGAAGGCGGTTGCATATTTTTCATCTTTTCTCCTTCCAATTAACCTAAGGAACCTACAAGTGGTGCCCGAACTAAAAGGGTAGTGGATGATGATTTTGCGCAAGGTGAGTATATAAGTTATTTGTCCCACTTTCCTAGCGTGCTTTCTTGGTGTAACGGTAGCACGCTGAGCCAGTATTCCAGAGATAGGTGGTTCGATTCCGGGCAAAGGCGGTTGCATATTTTTCATCTTTTCTGCTTCCAATTAACCTAACGGGTCTACAAGTGGTGAACGAACTAAAAGGGTTGTGGATGATGATTCTCCGCACCCAGGATTTGGCGACTAGGTCCCCTAAATTCCTAGTCGCACTTTAAAACGGTGAGTATATATGGTATTTCTCCCAGTTACCTAGCCTGCCTTCTTGTTATAACGGTAGCACGCTGAGCCAGTATTCCAGAGTTCCGTGGTTCGATTCCGGGCAAAGGCAGGTTGCATATTTTTCATCTTTTCTGCTTCCAATTAACCTAACGAGTCTACAAGTGGTGCCCGAAATTAAACTGTTGTGGATGATGTTTCTCCTCTCCCAGGATTTGGCGACTTAGTCACCTAAAACACTAGTCGCCCTTTAAAACCGTGAGTATATAAAATATTTGTCCCACTTCCATAGCGTGCTTTCGTGGTGTAACGGTAGCACGCTGAGCCAGTATTCCAGAGGTCCGTGGTTCGATTCCGGGCAAAGGCGGTTGCATATTTTTCATCTTTTCTGCTTCCAATTAACTTAACGAGTCTACAACTGGTGCCCGAACTAAAACTGTTGTGGATGATGTTTCTCCTCACCCAGGATTTGGCGACTAGGTCACCTAAAACGCTAGTCGCTCTTTAAAAAGGTGAGTATATAAGGCATTTGTCCCACATCCCTAGCGTGCCTTCTTGATGTAACGGCAGAACGCTGAGCCTGTATTACAGAGGTCCATGGTTCGATTCCCGGCGAAGGCGTTTGCATGTTTTTCATCTGTTCTGCTTCCAATTAACCTAACGAGTCTACAAGTGGTGATCGAACTAAAAGGGTTGTGGATGATGATTCTCCGCACCCAGGATTCGGCGACTAGGTCCCCTAAAACCCTAGTCGCCCTTTAAAACGGTGAGTATATAAGGTATTTGTTCCAGTTACCTAGCGTGCCTTCTTGTTGTAACGGTCGCACGCTGAGCCAGTATTCCAGAGTTCCGTGGTTCGATTCCCAGCGAAGGCGGTTGCATATTTTTCATCTTTTCTCCTTCCAATTAACCTAAGGTACCTACAAGTGGTGCCCGAACTAAAAGGGTTGTGGATGATGATTTTCCGCACCTAGGATTGGTCGACTAGGTCCGCTAAAACCATAGTCGCCCTTTAAAAAGGTAAGTATATAAGGTATTTTTCCCACTTTCCTAGCGTGCCTTCTTGGTGTAACGGTAGCACGCTGAGCCAGTATTCCAGAGGTCCGTGGTTCGAATCCCAGCAAAGGCGGTTGCATATTTTTCATATTTTCTACTTCCAATTAACCTAACGTGTCTACAAGTGGTGATCGAACTAAAAGGGTTGTGGATGATGATTCTCCGCACCCAGGATTCGGCGACTAGGTCCCCTAAAACCCTAGTCGCCCTTTAAAACGGTGAGTATATAAGGTATTTGTTCCAGTTACCTAGCGTGCCTTCTTGTTGTAACGGTCGCACGCTGAGCCAGTATTCCAGAGTTCCGTGGTTCGATTCCCAACGAAGGCGGTTGCATATTTTTCATCTTTTCTCCTTCCAATTAACCTAAGGTACCTACAAGTGGTGCCCGAACTAAAAGGGTTGTGGATGATGATTTTGCGCAAGCTGAGAATATAAGTTATTTGTCCCACTTTCCTAGCGTGCTTTCTTGGTGTAACGGTAGCACGCTGAGCCAGTATTCCAGAGATAGGTGGTTCGATTCCGGGCAAAGGCGGTTGCATATTTTTCATCTTTTCTGCTTCCAATTAACCTAACGGGTCTACAAGTGGTGAACGAACTAAAAGGGTTGTGGATGATGATTCTCCGCACCCAGGATTTGGCGACTAGGTCACCTAAAACACTACTCGCCCTTTAAAACCGTGAGTATATAAAATATTTGTCCCACTTCCATAGCGTGCTTTCGTGGTGTAACGGTAGGACGCTGAGCCAGTATTCCAGAGGTCCGTGGTTCGATTCCGGGCAAAGGCGGTTCCATATTTTTCATATTTTCTGCTTCCAATTAACCTAACGAGTCTACAAGTGGTGCCCGAAATAAAACTGTTGTGGATGATGTTTCTCCTCTCCCAGGATTTGGCGACTAGGTCACCTAAAACACTAGTCGCCCTTTAAAACCGTGAGTATATAAAATATTTGTCCCACTTCCATAGCGTGCTTTCGTGGTGTAACGGTAGCACGCTGAGCCAGTATTCCAGAGGTCCGTGGTTCGATTCTGGGCAAAGGCGGTTGCATATTTTTCATCTTTTCTGCTTCCAATTAACCTAACGAGTCTACAAGTGGTGTCCGAACTAAAACTGTTGTGGATGATGTTTTTCCTCACCCAGGATTTGGCGACTAGGTCACCTAAAACGCTAGTCGCTCTTTAAAAAGTTGAGTATATAAGGTATTTGTCCCACATCCCTAGCGTGCCTTCTTGATGTAACGGCAGCACGCTGAGCCTGTATTACAGAGGTCCATGGTTCGATTTCCGGCGAAGGCGGTTGCATATTTTTCATCTTTTCTGCTTCCAATTAACCTAACGAGTCTACGAGTGGTGCCCGAACTAAAAGGGTTGCGGATGATGATATTCCGCACCTAGGATTGGGCGACTAGGTCCGCTAAAACCATAGTCGCCCTCTAAAAATGTAAGTATATAAGGTATTTGTCCCACTTTCCTAGCGTGCCTTCTTGGTGTAACGTTAGCACGCTGAGATAGTATTCCAGAGGTCCGTGGTTCGATTCCCGGCGAAGGCGTTTGCATGTTTTTCATTTTTCTGCTTCCAATTAACCTAACGAGTCTACAGGTAGTGCCCGAACTAAAAAGGCTGTGGATGATGATTTTCCGCACCTA
Source organism: Stegodyphus dumicola (assembly GCF_044657685.1). NCBI lineage: Eukaryota > Metazoa > Arthropoda > Arachnida > Araneae > Eresidae > Stegodyphus > Stegodyphus dumicola. The sequence continues at coordinate 23,696,131 of NC_140781.1, forward strand.
GGATTGGTCGACTAGGTCCGCTAAAACCATAGTCGCCCTTTAAAAATGTAAGTATATAAGGTATTTGTCCCACTTTCCTAGCGTGCCTTCTTGGTGTAACGGTAGCACGCTGAGCCAGTATTCCAGAGGTCCGTGGTTCGATTCCCGGCAAAGGCGGTTGCATATTTTTCATATTTTCTACTTCCAATTAACCTAACGTGTCTACAAGTGGTGATCGAACTAAAAGGGTTGTGGATGATGATTCTCCGCACCCAGGATTCGGAGACTAGGTCCCCTAAAACCCTAGTCGCCCTTTGAAACGGTGAGTATATAAGGTATTTGTTCCAGTTACCTAGCGTGCCTTCTTGTTGTAACGGTAGCACGCTGAGCCAGTATTCCAGAGGTCCGTGGTTCGATTCCCAGCGAAGGCGGTTGCATATTTTTCATCTTTTCTCCTTCCAATTAACCTAAGGAACCTACAAGTGGTGCCCGAACTAAAAGGGTTGTGGATGATGATTTTGCGCAAGTTGAGTATATAAGATATTTGTCCCACTTTCCTAGCGTGCTTTCTTGGTGTAACGGTAGCACGCTGAGCCAGTATTCCAGAGGTCCGTGGTTCGATACCCAGCGAAGGCGGTTGCATATTTTTCATCTTTTCTGCTTCCAATGAACCTAAGGAACCTACAAGTGGTGCCCGAACTAAAAGGGTTGTGGATGATGATTTTGCGCACCCAGGATTTGGCGACTATGTCCCCTAAAACATAGTCGCCCTTTAGAAATGTGAGTATATAACGTATCTTTCGCACTTCCCTAGCGTGCCTTAATGGAGTAACGGTAGCACGCTGAGCCAGTATTCCAGAGGTCCGTGGTTTTATTCCAGGCAAAGGCGGTTGCATATTTTTCATCTTTTCTGCTTCCAATTAACCTAACGGGTCTACAAGTGATGCCCGAACTAAAACTGTTGTGGATGATGATTCTCCTCACCCAGGATTTGGCGACTAGTTCCCCTCTTTAAAAACGTGAGTATATAAATTATTTGTCCCACATCCATAGCATGCTTTCGTGGTGTAACGGTAGCACGCTGAGCCAGTATTCCAGAGGACCTTGGTTCGATTACCGGGGAAGGCGGTTGCATATTTTTCATCTTTTCTGCTCCCAATTAACCTAAGGAACCTACAAGTGGTGCCCGAACTAAAAGGGTTGTGGATGATGATTCTCCGCACCCAGGATTTGGCGACAAGGTCCCCTAAAACCCTAGTCGCCCTTTAAAAAGGTCAGTATATAAGATATTTGTCTGACCTCTAGCTTCCGTCTTGGTATAATGGTAGCACGCTGAGCCAGTATTCCAGAGGTCCGTGGCTCGATTCCCGGCGAAGGCGGTTGCATATTTTTCATCTTTTCTTCTTCCAATTAACCTAAGGTACCTACATGTGGTGCCCGAACTAAAAGGGTTGTGGATGATGATTCTCCGCACCCAGGATTCGGCGACTAGGTCCCCTAAAACCCTAGTCGCCCTTTAAAACGGTGAGTATATAAGGTATTTGTTCCAGTTACCTAGCGTGCCTTCTTGTTGTAACGGTCGCACGCTGAGCCAGTATTCCAGAGTTCCGTGGTTCGATTCCCAGCGAAGGCGGTTGCATATTTTTCATCTTTTCTCCTTCCAATTAACCTAAGGTACCTACAAGTGGTGCCCGAACTAAAAGGGTTGTGGATGATGATTTTCCGCACCTAGGATTGGTCGACTAGGTCCGCTAAAACCATAGTCGCCCTTTAAAAAGGTAAGTATATAAGGTATTTTTCCCACTTTCCTAGCGTGCCTTCTTGGTGTAACGGTAGCACGCTGAGCCAGTATTCCAGAGGTCCGTGGTTCGAATCCCAGCAAAGGCGGTTGCATATTTTTCATATTTTCTACTTCCAATTAACCTAACGTGTCTACAAGTGGTGATCGAACTAAAAGGGTTGTGGATGATGATTCTCCGCACCCAGGATTCGGCGACTAGGTCCCCTAAAACCCTAGTCGCCCTTTAAAACGGTGAGTATATAAGGTATTTGTTCCAGTTACCTAGCGTGCCTTCTTGTTGTAACGGTCGCACGCTGAGCCAGTATTCCAGAGTTCCGTGGTTCGATTCCCAACGAAGGCGGCTGCATATTTTTCATCTTTTCTCCTTCCAATTAACCTAAGGTACCTACAAGTGGTGCCCGAACTAAAAGGGTTGTGGATGATGATTTTGCGCAAGCTGAGAATATAAGTTATTTGTCCCACTTTCCTAGCGTGCTTTCTTGGTGTAACGGTAGCACGCTGAGCCAGTATTCCAGAGATAGGTGGTTCGATTCCGGGCAAAGGCGGTTGCATATTTTTCATCTTTTCTGCTTCCAATTAACCTAACGGGTCTACAAGTGGTGAACGAACTAAAAGGGTTGTGGATGATGATTCTCCGCACCCAGGATTTGGCGACTAGGTCACCTAAAACACTACTCGCCCTTTAAAACCGTGAGTATATAAAATATTTGTCCCACTTCCATAGCGTGCTTTCGTGGTGTAACGGTAGGACGCTGAGCCAGTATTCCAGAGGTCCGTGGTTCGATTCCGGGCAAAGGCGGTTCCATATTTTTCATATTTTCTGCTTCCAATTAACCTAACGAGTCTACAAGTGGTGCCCGAAATAAAACTGTTGTGGATGATGTTTCTCCTCTCCCAGGATTTGGCGACTAGGTCACCTAAAACACTAGTCGCCCTTTAAAACCGTGAGTATATAAAATATTTGTCCCACTTCCATAGCGTGCTTTCGTGGTGTAACGGTAGCACGCTGAGCCAGTATTCCAGAGGTCCGTGGTTCGAATCCCAGCAAAGGCGGTTGCATATTTTTCATATTTTCTACTTCCAATTAACCTAACGTGTCTACAAGTGGTGATCGAACTAAAAGGGTTGTGGATGATGATTCTCCGCACCCAGGATTCGGCGACTAGGTCCCCTAAAACCCTAGTCGCCCTTTAAAACGGTGAGTATATAAGGTATTTGTTCCAGTTACCTAGCGTGCCTTCTTGTTGTAACGGTCGCACGCTGAGCCAGTATTCCAGAGTTCCGTGGTTCGATTCCCAACGAAGGCGGTTGCATATTTTTCATCTTTTCTCCTTCCAATTAACCTAAGGTACCTACAAGTGGTGCCCGAACTAAAAGGGTTGTGGATGATGATTTTGCGCAAGCTGAGAATATAAGTTATTTGTCCCACTTTCCTACCGTGCTTTCTTGGTGTAACGGTAGCACGCTGAGCCAGTATTCCAGAGATAGGTGGTTCGATTCCGGGCAAAGGCGGTTGCATATTTTTCATCTTTTCTGCTTCCAATTAACCTAACGGGTCTACAAGTGGTGAACGAACTAAAAGGGTTGTGGATGATGATTCTCCGCACCCAGGATTTGGCGACTAGGTCACCTAAAACACTACTCGCCCTTTAAAACCGTGAGTATATAAAATATTTGTCCCACTTCCATAGCGTGCTTTCGTGGTGTAACGGTAGGACGCTGAGCCAGTATTCCAGAGGTCCGTGGTTCGATTCCGGGCAAAGGCGGTTCCATATTTTTCATATTTTCTGCTTCCAATTAACCTAACGAGTCTACAAGTGGTGCCCGAAATAAAACTGTTGTGGATGATGTTTCTCCTCTCCCAGGATTTGGCGACTAGGTCACCTAAAACACTAGTCGCCCTTTAAAACCGTGAGTATATAAAATATTTGTCCCACTTCCATAGCGTGCTTTCGTGGTGTAACGGTAGCACGCTGAGCCAGTATTCCAGAGGTCCGTGGTTCGATTCTGGGCAAAGGCGGTTGCATATTTTTCATCTTTTCTGCTTCCAATTAACCTAACGAGTCTACAAGTGGTGTCCGAACTAAAACTGTTGTGGATGATGTTTTTCCTCACCCAGGATTTGGCGACTAGGTCACCTAAAACGCTAGTCGCTCTTTAAAAAGTTGAGTATATAAGGTATTTGTCCCACATCCCTAGCGTGCCTTCTTGATGTAACGGCAGCACGCTGAGCCTGTATTACAGAGGTCCATGGTTCGATTTCCGGCGAAGGCGGTTGCATATTTTTCATCTTTTCTGCTTCCAATTAACCTAACGAGTCTACGAGTGGTGCCCGAACTAAAAGGGTTGCGGATGATGATTTTCCGCACCTAGGATTGGGCGACTAGGTCCGCTAAAACCATAGTCGCCCTCTAAAAATGTAAGTATATAAGGTATTTGTCCCACTTTCCTAGCGTGCCTTCTTGGTGTAACGTTAGCACGCTGAGATAGTATTCCAGAGGTCCGTGGTTCGATTCCCGGCGAAGGCGTTTGCATGTTTTTCATTTTTCTGCTTCCAATTAACCTAACGAGTCTACAGGTAGTGCCCGAACTAAAAAGGCTGTGGATGATGATTTTCCGCACCTAGGATTGGTCGACTAGGTCCGCTAAAACCATAGTCGCCCTTTAAAAATGTAAGTATATAAGGTATTTGTCCCACTTTCCCAGCGTGCCTTCTTGGTGTAACGGTAGCACGCTGAGCCAGTATTCCAGAGGTCCGTGGTTCGATTCCCGGCAAAGGCGGTTGCATATTTTTCATATTTTCTACTTCCAATTAACCTAACGTGTCTACAAGTGGTGATCGAACTAAAAGGGTTGTGGATGATGATTCTCCGCACCCAGGATTCGGCGACTAGGTCCCCTAAAACCCTAGTCGCCCTTTGAAACGGTGAGTATATAAGGTATTTGTTCCAGTTACCTAGCGTGCCTTCTTGTTGTAACGGTAGCACGCTGAGCCAGTATTCCAGAGGTCCGTGGTTCGATTCCCAGCGAAGGCGGTTGCATATTTTTCATCTTTTCTCCATCCAATTAACCTAAGGAACCTACAAGTGGTGCCCGAACTAAAAGGGTTGTGGATGATGATTTTGCGCACCCAGGATTTGGCGACTATGTCCCCTAAAACATAGTCGCCCTTTAGAAATGTGAGTATATAACGTATCTTTCGCACTTCCCTAGCGTGCCTTAATGGAGTAACGGTAGCACGCTGAGCCAGTATTCCAGAGGTCCGTGGTTTTATTCCAGGCAAAGGCGGTTGCATATTTTTCATCTTTTCTGCTTCCAATTAACCTAACGGGTCTACAAGTGATGCCCGAACTAAAACTGTTGTGGATGATGATTCTCCTCACCCAGGATTTGGCGACTAGTTCCCCTCTTTAAAAACGTGAGTATATAAATTATTTGTCCCACATCCATAGCATGCTTTCGTGGTGTAACGGTAGCACGCTGAGCCAGTATTCCAGAGGACCTTGGTTCGATTACCGGGGAAGGCGGTTGCATATTTTTCATCTTTTCTGCTCCCAATTAACCTAAGGAACCTACAAGTGGTGCCCGAACTAAAAGGGTTGTGGATGATGATTCTCCGCACCCAGGATTTGGCGACAAGGTCCCCTAAAACCCTAGTCGCCCTTTAAAAAGGTCAGTATATAAGATATTTGTCTGACCTCTAGCTTCCGTCTTGGTATAATGGTAGCACGCTGAGCCAGTATTCCAGAGGTCCGTGGCTCGATTCCCGGCGAAGGCGGTTGCATATTTTTCATCTTTTCTTCTTCCAATTAACCTAAGGTACCTACATGTGGTGCCCGAACTAAAAGGGTTGTGGATGATGATTTTACGCACCCAGGATTCGGCGACTAGGTCCCCTAAAACCCTTGTCGCCCTTTAAAACGGTGAGGATATAAGGTATTTGTTCCAGTTACCTAGCGTGCCTTCTTGATGTAACGGTAGCACGCTGAGCCTGTATTCCAGAGGTCCGTGGTTCGATTCCCTGGGAAGGCGTTTGCATATTTTTCATCTTTTCTGCTTCCAATTAACCTAACGAGTCTACAAGTGGTGCCCGAACTAAAACTGTTGTGGATGATGATTCTCCTCACCCAGGATTTGGCGACTAGGTCCCCCCTTTAAAAACGTGAGTATATAAATTATTTGTCCCACATCCATAGCGTGCTTTCGTGGTGTAACGGTAGCACGCTGAGCCAGTATTCCAGAGGACCTTGGTTCGATTCCCGGGGAAGGCGGTTGCATATTTTTCAACTTCTCTGCTTCCAATTAACCTAACGTGTCTACAAGTGGTGATCGAAATAAAAGGGTTGTGGATGATGATTCTCCGCACCCAGGATTCGGCAACTAGGTCCCCTAAAACCCTAGTCGCCCTTTAAAACGGTGAGTATATATGGTATTTGTCCCAGTTACCTAGCCTGCCTTCTTGTTATAACGGTAGCACGCTGAGCCAGTATTCCAGAGTTCCGTGGTTCGATTCCGGGCAAAGGCGGTTGCATATTTTTCATCTTTTCTGCTTCCAATTAACCTAACGAGTCTACAAGTGGTGAACGAACTAAAAGGGTTGTGGACGATGATTCTCCTCTCCGAGGATTTGGCGACTAGGTCACCTAAAACACTAGTCGCCCTTTAAAACCATGAGTATATAAAATATTTGTCCCACTTCCATAGCGTGCTTTCGTGGTGTAACGGTAGCACGCTGAGCCAGTATTCCAGAGGTCCGTGGTTCGATTCCGGGCAAAGGCGGTTGCATACTTTTCATCTTTTCTGCTTCCAATTAACCTAACGAGTCTACAAGTGGTGCCCGAACTAAAACTGTTGTGGATGATGTTTCTCCTCACCCAGCATTTGGCGACTAGGTCACCTAAAACGCTATCGCTCTTTAAAAAGGTGAGTATATAAGGTATTTGTCCCACATCCCTAGCGTGCCTTCTTGATGTAACGGTAGCACGCTGAGCCTGTATTACAGATTTCCATGGTTCGATTTTCGGCGAAGGCGGTTGCATATTTTTCATCTTTTCTGCTTCCAATTAACCTAACGAGTCTACGAGTGGTGCCCGAACTAAAAGGGTTGTGGATGATGATTTTCCGCACCTAGGATTGGTCGACTAGGTCCGCTAAAACCATAGTCGCCCTTTAAAAAGGTAAGTATATAAGGTATTTGTCCCACTTTCCTAGCGTGCCTTCTTGGTGTAACGTTAGCACGCTGAGATAGTATTCCAGAGGTCCGTGGTTCGATTCCCGGCGAAGGCGTTTGCAGGTTTTCCATCTTTTCTGCTTCCAATTAACCTAACGAGTCTACAGGTAGTGCCCGAACAAAAAAGGTTGTGGATGATGATTTTCCGCACCTAGGATTGGTCGACTAGGTCCGCTAAAACCATAGTCGCCCTTTAAAAAGGTAAGTATATAAGGTATTTGTCCCACTTTCCTAGCGTGCCTTCTTGGTGTAACGGTAGCACGCTGAGCCAGTATTCCAGAGGTCCGTGGTTCGATTCCCGGCAAAGGCGGTTGCATATTTTTCATATTTTCTACTTCCAATTAACCTAACGTGTCTACAAGTGGTGATCGAACTAAAAGGGTTGTGGATGATGATTCTCCGCACCCAGGATTCGGCGACTAGGTCCCCTAAAACCCTAGTCGCCCTTTAAAACGGTGAGTATATAAGGTATTTGTTCCAGTTACCTAGCGTGCCTTCTTGTTGTAACGGTCGCACGCTGAGCCAGTATTCCAGAGTTCGGTGGTTCGATTCCCAACGAAGGCGGTTGCATATTTTTCATCTTTTCTCCTTCCAATTAACCTAAGGTACCTACAAGTGGTGCCCGAACTAAAAGGGTTGTGGATGATGATTTTGCGCAAGCTGAGAATATAAGTTATTTGTCCCACTTTCCTAGCGTGCTTTCTTGGTGTAACGGTAGCACGCTGAGCCAGTATTCCAGAGATAGGTGGTTCGATTCCGGGCAAAGGAGGTTGCATATTTTTCATCTTTTCTGCTTCCAATTAACCTAACGGGTCTACAAGTGGTGAACGAACTAAAAGGGTTGTGGATGATGATTCTCCGCACCCAGGATTTGGCGACTAGGTCACCTAAAACACTACTCGCCCTTTAAAACCGTGAGTATATAAAATATTTGTCCCACTTCCATAGCGTGCTTTCGTGGTGTAACGGTAGGACGCTGAGCCAGTATTCCAGAGGTCCGTGGTTCGATTCCGGGCAAAGGCGGTTCCATATTTTTCATATTTTCTGCTTCCAATTAACCTAACGAGTCTACAAGTGGTGCCCGAAATAAAACTGTTGTGGATGATGTTTCTCCTCTCCCAGGATTTGGCGACTAGGTCACCTAAAACACTAGTCGCCCTTTAAAACCGTGAGTATATAAAATATTTGTCCCACTTCCATAGCGTGCTTTCGTGGTGTAACGGTAGCACGCTGAGCCAGTATTCCAGAGGTCCGTGGTTCGATTCTGGGCAAAGGCGGTTGCATATTTTTCATCTTTTCTGCTTCCAATTAACCTAACGAGTCTACAAGTGGTGTCCGAACTAAAACTGTTGTGGATGATGTTTTTCCTCACCCAGGATTTGGCGACTAGGTCACCTAAAACGCTAGTCGCTCTTTAAAAAGTTGAGTATATAAGGTATTTGTCCCACATCCCTAGCGTGCCTTCTTGATGTAACGGCAGCACGCTGAGCCTGTATTACAGAGGTCCATGGTTCGATTTCCGGCGAAGGCGGTTGCATATTTTTCATCTTTTCTGCTTCCAATTAACCTAACGAGTCTACGAGTGGTGCCCGAACTAAAAGGGTTGCGGATGATGATTTTCCGCACCTAGGATTGGGCGACTAGGTCCGCTAAAACCATAGTCGCCCTCTAAAAATGTAAGTATATAAGGTATTTGTCCCACTTTCCTAGCGTGCCTTCTTGGTGTAACGTTAGCACGCTGAGATAGTATTCCAGAGGTCCGTGGTTCGATTCCCGGCGAAGGCGTTTGCATGTTTTTCATTTTTCTGCTTCCAATTAACCTAACGAGTCTACAGGTAGTGCCCGAACTAAAAAGGCTGTGGATGATGATTTTCCGCACCTAGGATTGGTCGACTAGGTCCGCTAAAACCATAGTCGCCCTTTAAAAATGTAAGTATATAAGGTATTTGTCCCACTTTCCTAGCGTGCCTTCTTGGTGTAACGGTAGCACGCTGAGCCAGTATTCCAGAGGTCCGTGGTTCGATTCCCGGCAAAGGCGGTTGCATATTTTTCATATTTTCTACTTCCAATTAACCTAACGTGTCTACAAGTGGTGATCGAACTAAAAGGGTTGTGGATGATGATTCTCCGCACCCAGGATTCGGCGACTAGGTCCCCTAAAACCCTAGTCGCCCTTTGAAACGGTGAGTATATAAGGTATTTGTTCCAGTTACCTAGCGTGCCTTCTTGTTGTAACGGTAGCACGCTGAGCCAGTATTCCAGAGGTCCGTGGTTCGATTCCCAGCGAAGGCGGTTGCATATTTTTCATCTTTTCTCCTTCCAATTAACCTAAGGAACCTACAAGTGGTGCCCGAACTAAAAGGGTTGTGGATGATGATTTTGCGCAAGTTGAGTATATAAGATATTTGTCCCACTTTCCTAGCGTGCTTTCTTGGTGTAACGGTAGCACGCTGAGCCAGTATTCCAGAGGTCCGTGGTTCGATACCCAGCGAAGGCGGTTGCATATTTTTCATCTTTTCTGCTTCCAATGAACCTAAGGAACCTACAAGTGGTGCCCGAACTAAAAGGGTTGTGGATGATGATTTTGCGCACCCAGGATTTGGCGACTATGTCCCCTAAAACATAGTCGCCCTTTAGAAATGTGAGTATATAACGTATCTTTCGCACTTCCCTAGCGTGCCTTAATGGAGTAACGGTAGCACGCTGAGCCAGTATTCCAGAGGTCCGTGGTTTTATTCCAGGCAAAGGCGGTTGCATATTTTTCATCTTTTCTGCTTCCAATTAACCTAACGGGTCTACAAGTGATGCCCGAACTAAAACTGTTGTGGATGATGATTCTCCTCACCCAGGATTTGGCGACTAGTTCCCCTCTTTAAAAACGTGAGTATATAAATTATTTGTCCCACATCCATAGCATGCTTTCGTGGTGTAACGGTAGCACGCTGAGCCAGTATTCCAGAGGACCTTGGTTCGATTACCGGGGAAGGCGGTTGCATATTTTTCATCTTTTCTGCTCCCAATTAACCTAAGGAACCTACAAGTGGTGCCCGAACTAAAAGGGTTGTGGATGATGATTCTCCGCACCCAGGATTTGGCGACAAGGTCCCCTAAAACCCTAGTCGCCCTTTAAAAAGGTCAGTATATAAGATATTTGTCTGACCTCTAGCTTCCGTCTTGGTATAATGGTAGCACGCTGAGCCAGTATTCCAGAGGTCCGTGGCTCGATTCCCGGCGAAGGCGGTTGCATATTTTTCATCTTTTCTTCTTCCAATTAACCTAAGGTACCTACATGTGGTGCCCGAACTAAAAGGGTTGTGGATGATGATTTTACGCACCCAGGATTCGGCGACTAGGTCCCCTAAAACCCTTGTCGCCCTTTAAAACGGTGAGGATATAAGGTATTTGTTCCAGTTACCTAGCGTGCCTTCTTGTTGTAACGGTAGCACGCTGAGCCTGTATTCCAGAGGTCCGTGGTTCGATTCCCTGGGAAGGCGTTTGCATATTTTTCATCTTTTCTGCTTCCAATTAACCTAACGAGTCTACAAGTGGTGCCCGAACTAAAACTGTTGTGGATGATGATTCTCCTCACCCAGGATTTGGCGACTAGGTCCCCCCTTTAAAAACGTGAGTATATAAATTATTTGTCCCACATCCATAGCGTGCTTTCGTGGTGTAACGGTAGCACGCTGAGCCAGTATTCCAGAGGACCTTGGTTCGATTCCCGGGGAAGGCGGTCGCATATTTTTCAACTTTTCTGCTTCCAATTAACCTAACGTGTCTACAAGTGGTGATCGAAATAAAAGGGTTGTGGATGATGATTCTCCGCACCCAGGATTCGGCAACTAGGTCCCCTAAAACCCTAGTCGCCCTTTAAAACGGTGAGTATGTATGGTATTTGTCCCAGTTACCTAGCCTGCCTTCTTGTTATAACGGTAGCACGCTGAGCCAGTATTCCAGAGTTCCGTGGTTCGATTCCGGGCAAAGGCGGTTGCATATTTTTCATCTTTTCTGCTTCCAATTAACCTAACGAGTCTACAAGTGGTGAACGAACTAAAAGGGTTGTGGACGATGATTCTCCTCTCCGAGGATTTGGCGACTAGGTCACCTAAAACACTAGTCGCCCTTTAAAACCATGAGTATATAAAATATTTGTCCCACTTCCATAGCGTGCTTTCGTGGTGTAACGGTAGCACGCTGAGCCAGTATTCCAGAGGTCCGTGGTTCGATTCCGGGCAAAGGCGGTTGCATATTTTTCATCTTTTCTGCTTCCAATTAACCTAACGAGTCTACAAGTGGTGCCCGAACTAAAACTGTTGTGGATGATGTTTCTCCTCACCCAGCATTTGGCGACTAGGTCACCTAAAACGCTAGTCGCTCTTTAAAAAGGTGAGTATATAAGGTATTTGTCCCACCTCCCTAGCGTGCCTTCTTGATGTAACGGCAGCACGCTGAGCCTGTATTACAGATTTCCATGGTTCGATTTTCGGCGAAGGCGGTTGCATATTTTTCATCTTTTCTGCTTCCAATTAACCTAACGAGTCTACGAGTGGTGCCCGAACTAAAAGGGTTGTGGATGATGATTTTCCGCACCTAGGATTGGTCGACTAGGTCCGCTAAAACCATAGTCGCCCTTTAAAAAGGTAAGTATATAAGGTATTTGTCCCACTTTCCTAGCGTGCCTTCTTGGTGTAACGTTAGCACGCTGAGATAGTATTCCAGAGGTCCGTGGTTCGATTCCCGGCGAAGGCGTTTGCAGGTTTTCCATCTTTTCTGCTTCCAATTAACCTAACGAGTCTACAGGTAGTGCCCGAACAAAAAAGGTTGTGGATGATGATTTTCCGCACCTAGGATTGGTCGACTAGGTCCGCTAAAACCATAGTCGCCCTTTAAAAAGGTAAGTATATAAGGTATTTGTCCCACTTTCCTAGCGTGCCTTCTTGGTGTAACGGTAGCACGCTGAGCCAGTATTCCAGAGGTCCGTGGTTCGATTCCCGGCAAAGGCGGTTGCATATTTTTCATATTTTCTACTTCCAATTAACCTAACGTGTCTACAAGTGGTGATCGAACTAAAAGGGTTGTGGATGATGATTCTCCGCAACCAGGATTCGGCGACTAGGTCCCCTAAAACCCTAGTCGCCCTTTAAAACGGTGAGTATATAAGGTATTTGTTCCAGTTACCTAGCGTGCCTTCTTGTTGTAACGGTAGCACGCTGAGCCAGTATTCCAGAGGTCCGTGGTTCGATTCCCAGCGAAGGCGGTTGCATATTTTTCATCTTTTCTCCTTCCAATTAACCTAAGGAACCTACAAGTGGTGCCCGAACTAAAAGGGTTGTGGATGATGATTTTGCGCAAGTTGAGTATATAAGTTATTTGTCCCACTTTCCTAGCGTGCTTTCTTGTTGTAACGGTAGCACGCTGAGCCAGTATTCCAGAGGTCCGTGGTTCGATACCCAGCGAAGGCGGTTGCATATTTTTCATCTTTTCTGCTTCCAATGAACCTAAGGAACCTACAAGTGGTGCCCGAACTAAAAGGGTTGTGGATGATGATTTTGCGCACCCAGGATTTGGCGACTAGGTCCCCTAAAACATAGTCGCCCTTTAGAAAGGTGAGTATATAACGTATCTTTCGCACTTCCCTAGCGTGCCTTCATGGAGTAACGGTAGCAGTTGAGCCAGTATTCCAGAGGTCCGTGGTTCGATTCCGGGCAAAGGCGGTTGCATATTTTTCACCTTTTCTGCTTCCAATTAACCTAACGAGTCTACAAGTGATGCCCGAACTAAAACTGTTGTGGATGATGATTCTCCGCACCCAGGATTTGGCGACAAGGTCCCCTAAAATCCTAGTCCCCCTTTAAAAAGGTGAGTATATAAGATATTTGTCGGACATCTAGCTTCCGTCTTGGTATAATGGTAGCACACTGAGCCAGTATTCCAGAGGTCCGTGGCTCGATTCCCGGCGAAAGCGGTTGTATATTTTTTATCTTTTCTTCTTCCAATTAACCTAAGGAACCTACATGTGGTGCCCGAACTAAAAGGGTTGTGGATGATGATTTTACGCACCCAGGATTCGGCGACTAGGTCCCCTAAAACCATAGTCGCCCTTTAAAAAGGTAAGTATATAAGGTATTTGTCCCACTTTCCTAGCGTGCTTTCTTTGTGTAACGGTAGCACGCTGAGCCAGTATTCCAGAGATAGGCGGTTCGATTCCGGGCAAAGGCGGTTGCATATTTTTCATCTTTTCTGCTTCCAATTAACCTAACGAGTCTACAAGTGGTGATCGAACTAAAAGGGTTGTGGATGATGATTCTCCGCACCCAGGATTCGGCGACTAGGTCCCCTAAAACCCTAGTCGCCCTTTGAAACGGTGAGTATATAAGGTATTTGTTCCAGTTACCTAGCGTGCCTTCTTGTTGTAACGGTAGCACGCTGAGCCAGTATTCCAGAGGTCCGTGGTTCGATTCCCAGCGAAGGCGGTTGCATATTTTTCATCTTTTCTCCTTCCAATTAACCTAAGGAACCTACAAGTGGTGCCCGAACTAAAAGGGTTGTGGATGATGATTTTGCGCAAGTTGAGTATATAAGATATTTGTCCCACTTTCCTAGCGTGCTTTCTTGGTGTAACGGTAGCACGCTGAGCCAGTATTCCAGAGGTCCGTGGTTCGATACCCAGCGAAGGCGGTTGCATATTTTTCATCTTTTCTGCTTCCAATGAACCTAAGGAACCTACAAGTGGTGCCCGAACTAAAAGGGTTGTGGATGATGATTTTGCGCACCCAGGATTTGGCGACTATGTCCCCTAAAACATAGTCGCCCTTTAGAAATGTGAGTATATAACGTATCTTTCGCACTTCCCTAGCGTGCCTTAATGGAGTAACGGTAGCACGCTGAGCCAGTATTCCAGAGGTCCGTGGTTTTATTCCAGGCAAAGGCGGTTGCATATTTTTCATCTTTTCTGCTTCCAATTAACCTAACGGGTCTACAAGTGATGCCCGAACTAAAACTGTTGTGGATGATGATTCTCCTCACCCAGGATTTGGCGACTAGTTCCCCTCTTTAAAAACGTGAGTATATAAATTATTTGTCCCACATCCATAGCATGCTTTCGTGGTGTAACGGTAGCACGCTGAGCCAGTATTCCAGAGGACCTTGGTTCGATTACCGGGGAAGGCGGTTGCATATTTTTCATCTTTTCTGCTCCCAATTAACCTAAGGAACCTACAAGTGGTGCCCGAACTAAAAGGGTTGTGGATGATGATTCTCCGCACCCAGGATTTGGCGACAAGGTCCCCTAAAACCCTAGTCGCCCTTTAAAAAGGTCAGTATATAAGATATTTGTCTGACCTCTAGCTTCCGTCTTGGTATAATGGTAGCACGCTGAGCCAGTATTCCAGAGGTCCGTGGCTCGATTCCCGGCGAAGGCGGTTGCATATTTTTCATCTTTTCTTCTTCCAATTAACCTAAGGTACCTACATGTGGTGCCCGAACTAAAAGGGTTGTGGATGATGATTCTCCGCACCCAGGATTCGGCGACTAGGTCCCCTAAAACCCTAGTCGCCCTTTAAAACGGTGAGTATATAAGGTATTTGTTCCAGTTACCTAGCGTGCCTTCTTGTTGTAACGGTCGCACGCTGAGCCAGTATTCCAGAGTTCCGTGGTTCGATTCCCAGCGAAGGCGGTTGCATATTTTTCATCTTTTCTCCTTCCAATTAACCTAAGGTACCTACAAGTGGTGCCCGAACTAAAAGGGTTGTGGATGATGATTTTCCGCACCTAGGATTGGTCGACTAGGTCCGCTAAAACCATAGTCGCCCTTTAAAAAGGTAAGTATATAAGGTATTTTTCCCACTTTCCTAGCGTGCCTTCTTGGTGTAACGGTAGCACGCTGAGCCAGTATTCCAGAGGTCCGTGGTTCGAATCCCAGCAAAGGCGGTTGCATATTTTTCATATTTTCTACTTCCAATTAACCTAACGTGTCTACAAGTGGTGATCGAACTAAAAGGGTTGTGGATGATGATTCTCCGCACCCAGGATTCGGCGACTAGGTCCCCTAAAACCCTAGTCGCCCTTTAAAACGGTGAGTATATAAGGTATTTGTTCCAGTTACCTAGCGTGCCTTCTTGTTGTAACGGTCGCACGCTGAGCCAGTATTCCAGAGTTCCGTGGTTCGATTCCCAACGAAGGCGGTTGCATATTTTTCATCTTTTCTCCTTCCAATTAACCTAAGGTACCTACAAGTGGTGCCCGAACTAAAAGGGTTGTGGATGATGATTTTGCGCAAGCTGAGAATATAAGTTATTTGTCCCACTTTCCTAGCGTGCTTTCTTGGTGTAACGGTAGCACGCTGAGCCAGTATTCCAGAGATAGGTGGTTCGATTCCGGGCAAAGGCGGTTGCATATTTTTCATCTTTTCTGCTTCCAATTAACCTAACGGGTCTACAAGTGGTGAACGAACTAAAAGGGTTGTGGATGATGATTCTCCGCACCCAGGATTTGGCGACTAGGTCACCTAAAACACTACTCGCCCTTTAAAACCGTGAGTATATAAAATATTTGTCCCACTTCCATAGCGTGCTTTCGTGGTGTAACGGTAGGACGCTGAGCCAGTATTCCAGAGGTCCGTGGTTCGATTCCGGGCAAAGGCGGTTCCATATTTTTCATATTTTCTGCTTCCAATTAACCTAACGAGTCTACAAGTGGTGCCCGAAATAAAACTGTTGTGGATGATGTTTCTCCTCTCCCAGGATTTGGCGACTAGGTCACCTAAAACACTAGTCGCCCTTTAAAACCGTGAGTATATAAAATATTTGTCCCACTTCCATAGCGTGCTTTCGTGGTGTAACGGTAGCACGCTGAGCCAGTATTCCAGAGGTCCGTGGTTCGAATCCCAGCAAAGGCGGTTGCATATTTTTCATATTTTCTACTTCCAATTAACCTAACGTGTCTACAAGTGGTGATCGAACTAAAAGGGTTGTGGATGATGATTCTCCGCACCCAGGATTCGGCGACTAGGTCCCCTAAAACCCTAGTCGCCCTTTAAAACGGTGAGTATATAAGGTATTTGTTCCAGTTACCTAGCGTGCCTTCTTGTTGTAACGGTCGCACGCTGAGCCAGTATTCCAGAGTTCCGTGGTTCGATTCCCAACGAAGGCGGTTGCATATTTTTCATCTTTTCTCCTTCCAATTAACCTAAGGTACCTACAAGTGGTGCCCGAACTAAAAGGGTTGTGGATGATGATTTTGCGCAAGCTGAGAATATAAGTTATTTGTCCCACTTTCCTACCGTGCTTTCTTGGTGTAACGGTAGCACGCTGAGCCAGTATTCCAGAGATAGGTGGTTCGATTCCGGGCAAAGGCGGTTGCATATTTTTCATCTTTTCTGCTTCCAATTAACCTAACGGGTCTACAAGTGGTGAACGAACTAAAAGGGTTGTGGATGATGATTCTCCGCACCCAGGATTTGGCGACTAGGTCACCTAAAACACTACTCGCCCTTTAAAACCGTGAGTATATAAAATATTTGTCCCACTTCCATAGCGTGCTTTCGTGGTGTAACGGTAGGACGCTGAGCCAGTATTCCAGAGGTCCGTGGTTCGATTCCGGGCAAAGGCGGTTCCATATTTTTCATATTTTCTGCTTCCAATTAACCTAACGAGTCTACAAGTGGTGCCCGAAATAAAACTGTTGTGGATGATGTTTCTCCTCTCCCAGGATTTGGCGACTAGGTCACCTAAAACACTAGTCGCCCTTTAAAACCGTGAGTATATAAAATATTTGTCCCACTTCCATAGCGTGCTTTCGTGGTGTAACGGTAGCACGCTGAGCCAGTATTCCAGAGGTCCGTGGTTCGATTCTGGGCAAAGGCGGTTGCATATTTTTCATCTTTTCTGCTTCCAATTAACCTAACGAGTCTACAAGTGGTGTCCGAACTAAAACTGTTGTGGATGATGTTTTTCCTCACCCAGGATTTGGCGACTAGGTCACCTAAAACGCTAGTCGCTCTTTAAAAAGTTGAGTATATAAGGTATTTGTCCCACATCCCTAGCGTGCCTTCTTGATGTAACGGCAGCACGCTGAGCCTGTATTACAGAGGTCCATGGTTCGATTTCCGGCGAAGGCGGTTGCATATTTTTCATCTTTTCTGCTTCCAATTAACCTAACGAGTCTACGAGTGGTGCCCGAACTAAAAGGGTTGCGGATGATGATTTTCCGCACCTAGGATTGGGCGACTAGGTCCGCTAAAACCATAGTCGCCCTCTAAAAATGTAAGTATATAAGGTATTTGTCCCACTTTCCTAGCGTGC
Organism: Stegodyphus dumicola; assembly: GCF_044657685.1. Taxonomy (NCBI): domain Eukaryota; kingdom Metazoa; phylum Arthropoda; class Arachnida; order Araneae; family Eresidae; genus Stegodyphus; species Stegodyphus dumicola. The sequence goes on from NC_140781.1 coordinate 23,713,442, forward strand.
CTTCTTGGTGTAACGTTAGCACGCTGAGATAGTATTCCAGAGGTCCGTGGTTCGATTCCCGGCGAAGGCGTTTGCATGTTTTTCATTTTTCTGCTTCCAATTAACCTAACGAGTCTACAGGTAGTGCCCGAACTAAAAAGGCTGTGGATGATGATTTTCCGCACCTAGGATTGGTCGACTAGGTCCGCTAAAACCATAGTCGCCCTTTAAAAATGTAAGTATATAAGGTATTTGTCCCACTTTCCCAGCGTGCCTTCTTGGTGTAACGGTAGCACGCTGAGCCAGTATTCCAGAGGTCCGTGGTTCGATTCCCGGCAAAGGCGGTTGCATATTTTTCATATTTTCTACTTCCAATTAACCTAACGTGTCTACAAGTGGTGATCGAACTAAAAGGGTTGTGGATGATGATTCTCCGCACCCAGGATTCGGCGACTAGGTCCCCTAAAACCCTAGTCGCCCTTTGAAACTTTGAGTATATAAGGTATTTGTTCCAGTTACCTAGCGTGCCTTCTTGTTGTAACGGTAGCACGCTGAGCCAGTATTCCAGAGGTCCGTGGTTCGATTCCCAGCGAAGGCGGTTGCATATTTTTCATCTTTTCTCCTTCCAATTAACCTAAGGAACCTACAAGTGGTGCCCGAACTAAAAGGGTTGTGGATGATGATTTTGCGCAAGTTGAGTATATAAGATATTTGTCCCACTTTCCTAGCGTGCTTTCTTGGTGTAACGGTAGCACGCTGAGCCAGTATTCCAGAGGTCCGTGGTTCGATACCCAGCGAAGGCGGTTGCATATTTTTCATCTTTTCTGCTTCCAATGAACCTAAGGAACCTACAAGTGGTGCCCGAACTAAAAGGGTTGTGGATGATGATTTTGCGCACCCAGGATTTGGCGACTATGTCCCCTAAAACATAGTCGCCCTTTAGAAATGTGAGTATATAACGTATCTTTCGCACTTCCCTAGCGTGCCTTAATGGAGTAACGGTAGCACGCTGAGCCAGTATTCCAGAGGTCCGTGGTTTTATTCCAGGCAAAGGCGGTTGCATATTTTTCATCTTTTCTGCTTCCAATTAACCTAACGGGTCTACAAGTGATGCCCGAACTAAAACTGTTGTGGATGATGATTCTCCTCACCCAGGATTTGGCGACTAGTTCCCCTCTTTAAAAACGTGAGTATATAAATTATTTGTCCCACATCCATAGCATGCTTTCGTGGTGTAACGGTAGCACGCTGAGCCAGTATTCCAGAGGACCTTGGTTCGATTACCGGGGAAGGCGGTTGCATATTTTTCATCTTTTCTGCTCCCAATTAACCTAAGGAACCTACAAGTGGTGCCCGAACTAAAAGGGTTGTGGATGATGATTCTCCGCACCCAGGATTTGGCGACAAGGTCCCCTAAAACCCTAGTCGCCCTTTAAAAAGGTCAGTATATAAGATATTTGTCTGACCTCTAGCTTCCGTCTTGGTATAATGGTAGCACGCTGAGCCAGTATTCCAGAGGTCCGTGGCTCGATTCCCGGCGAAGGCGGTTGCATATTTTTCATCTTTTCTTCTTCCAATTAACCTAAGGTACCTACATGTGGTGCCCGAACTAAAAGGGTTGTGGATGATGATTTTACGCACCCAGGATTCGGCGACTAGGTCCCCTAAAACCCTTGTCGCCCTTTAAAACGGTGAGGATATAAGGTATTTGTTCCAGTTACCTAGCGTGCCTTCTTGATGTAACGGTAGCACGCTGAGCCTGTATTCCAGAGGTCCGTGGTTCGATTCCCTGGGAAGGCGTTTGCATATTTTTCATCTTTTCTGCTTCCAATTAACCTAACGAGTCTACAAGTGGTGCCCGAACTAAAACTGTTGTGGATGATGATTCTCCTCACCCAGGATTTGGCGACTAGGTCCCCCCTTTAAAAACGTGAGTATATAAATTATTTGTCCCACATCCATAGCGTGCTTTCGTGGTGTAACGGTAGCACGCTGAGCCAGTATTCCAGAGGACCTTGGTTCGATTCCCGGGGAAGGCGGTTGCATATTTTTCAACTTCTCTGCTTCCAATTAACCTAACGTGTCTACAAGTGGTGATCGAAATAAAAGGGTTGTGGATGATGATTCTCCGCACCCAGGATTCGGCAACTAGGTCCCCTAAAACCCTAGTCGCCCTTTAAAACGGTGAGTATATATGGTATTTGTCCCAGTTACCTAGCCTGCCTTCTTGTTATAACGGTAGCACGCTGAGCCAGTATTCCAGAGTTCCGTGGTTCGATTCCGGGCAAAGGCGGTTGCATATTTTTCATCTTTTCTGCTTCCAATTAACCTAACGAGTCTACAAGTGGTGAACGAACTAAAAGGGTTGTGGACGATGATTCTCCTCTCCGAGGATTTGGCGACTAGGTCACCTAAAACACTAGTCGCCCTTTAAAACCATGAGTATATAAAATATTTGTCCCACTTCCATAGCGTGCTTTCGTGGTGTAACGGTAGCACGCTGAGCCAGTATTCCAGAGGTCCGTGGTTCGATTCCGGGCAAAGGCGGTTGCATACTTTTCATCTTTTCTGCTTCCAATTAACCTAACGAGTCTACAAGTGGTGCCCGAACTAAAACTGTTGTGGATGATGTTTCTCCTCACCCAGCATTTGGCGACTAGGTCACCTAAAACGCTATCGCTCTTTAAAAAGGTGAGTATATAAGGTATTTGTCCCACATCCCTAGCGTGCCTTCTTGATGTAACGGTAGCACGCTGAGCCTGTATTACAGATTTCCATGGTTCGATTTTCGGCGAAGGCGGTTGCATATTTTTCATCTTTTCTGCTTCCAATTAACCTAACGAGTCTACGAGTGGTGCCCGAACTAAAAGGGTTGTGGATGATGATTTTCCGCACCTAGGATTGGTCGACTAGGTCCGCTAAAACCATAGTCGCCCTTTAAAAAGGTAAGTATATAAGGTATTTGTCCCACTTTCCTAGCGTGCCTTCTTGGTGTAACGTTAGCACGCTGAGATAGTATTCCAGAGGTCCGTGGTTCGATTCCCGGCGAAGGCGTTTGCAGGTTTTCCATCTTTTCTGCTTCCAATTAACCTAACGAGTCTACAGGTAGTGCCCGAACAAAAAAGGTTGTGGATGATGATTTTCCGCACCTAGGATTGGTCGACTAGGTCCGCTAAAACCATAGTCGCCCTTTAAAAAGGTAAGTATATAAGGTATTTGTCCCACTTTCCTAGCGTGCCTTCTTGGTGTAACGGTAGCACGCTGAGCCAGTATTCCAGAGGTCCGTGGTTCGATTCCCGGCAAAGGCGGTTGCATATTTTTCATATTTTCTACTTCCAATTAACCTAACGTGTCTACAAGTGGTGATCGAACTAAAAGGGTTGTGGATGATGATTCTCCGCACCCAGGATTCGGCGACTAGGTCCCCTAAAACCCTAGTCGCCCTTTAAAACGGTGAGTATATAAGGTATTTGTTCCAGTTACCTAGCGTGCCTTCTTGTTGTAACGGTCGCACGCTGAGCCAGTATTCCAGAGTTCCGTGGTTCGATTCCCAACGAAGGCGGTTGCATATTTTTCATCTTTTCTCCTTCCAATTAACCTAAGGTACCTACAAGTGGTGCCCGAACTAAAAGGGTTGTGGATGATGATTTTGCGCAAGCTGAGAATATAAGTTATTTGTCCCACTTTCCTAGCGTGCTTTCTTGGTGTAACGGTAGCACGCTGAGCCAGTATTCCAGAGATAGGTGGTTCGATTCCGGGCAAAGGAGGTTGCATATTTTTCATCTTTTCTGCTTCCAATTAACCTAACGGGTCTACAAGTGGTGAACGAACTAAAAGGGTTGTGGATGATGATTCTCCGCACCCAGGATTTGGCGACTAGGTCACCTAAAACACTACTCGCCCTTTAAAACCGTGAGTATATAAAATATTTGTCCCACTTCCATAGCGTGCTTTCGTGGTGTAACGGTAGGACGCTGAGCCAGTATTCCAGAGGTCCGTGGTTCGATTCCGGGCAAAGGCGGTTCCATATTTTTCATATTTTCTGCTTCCAATTAACCTAACGAGTCTACAAGTGGTGCCCGAAATAAAACTGTTGTGGATGATGTTTCTCCTCTCCCAGGATTTGGCGACTAGGTCACCTAAAACACTAGTCGCCCTTTAAAACCGTGAGTATATAAAATATTTGTCCCACTTCCATAGCGTGCTTTCGTGGTGTAACGGTAGCACGCTGAGCCAGTATTCCAGAGGTCCGTGGTTCGATTCTGGGCAAAGGCGGTTGCATATTTTTCATCTTTTCTGCTTCCAATTAACCTAACGAGTCTACAAGTGGTGTCCGAACTAAAACTGTTGTGGATGATGTTTTTCCTCACCCAGGATTTGGCGACTAGGTCACCTAAAACGCTAGTCGCTCTTTAAAAAGTTGAGTATATAAGGTATTTGTCCCACATCCCTAGCGTGCCTTCTTGATGTAACGGCAGCACGCTGAGCCTGTATTACAGAGGTCCATGGTTCGATTTCCGGCGAAGGCGGTTGCATATTTTTCATCTTTTCTGCTTCCAATTAACCTAACGAGTCTACGAGTGGTGCCCGAACTAAAAGGGTTGCGGATGATGATTTTCCGCACCTAGGATTGGGCGACTAGGTCCGCTAAAACCATAGTCGCCCTCTAAAAATGTAAGTATATAAGGTATTTGTCCCACTTTCCTAGCGTGCCTTCTTGGTGTAACGTTAGCACGCTGAGATAGTATTCCAGAGGTCCGTGGTTCGATTCCCGGCGAAGGCGTTTGCATGTTTTTCATTTTTCTGCTTCCAATTAACCTAACGAGTCTACAGGTAGTGCCCGAACTAAAAAGGCTGTGGATGATGATTTTCCGCACCTAGGATTGGTCGACTAGGTCCGCTAAAACCATAGTCGCCCTTTAAAAATGTAAGTATATAAGGTATTTGTCCCACTTTCCTAGCGTGCCTTCTTGGTGTAACGGTAGCACGCTGAGCCAGTATTCCAGAGGTCCGTGGTTCGATTCCCGGCAAAGGCGGTTGCATATTTTTCATATTTTCTACTTCCAATTAACCTAACGTGTCTACAAGTGGTGATCGAACTAAAAGGGTTGTGGATGATGATTCTCCGCACCCAGGATTCGGCGACTAGGTCCCCTAAAACCCTAGTCGCCCTTTGAAACGGTGAGTATATAAGGTATTTGTTCCAGTTACCTAGCGTGCCTTCTTGTTGTAACGGTAGCACGCTGAGCCAGTATTCCAGAGGTCCGTGGTTCGATTCCCAGCGAAGGCGGTTGCATATTTTTCATCTTTTCTCCTTCCAATTAACCTAAGGAACCTACAAGTGGTGCCCGAACTAAAAGGGTTGTGGATGATGATTTTGCGCAAGTTGAGTATATAAGATATTTGTCCCACTTTCCTAGCGTGCTTTCTTGGTGTAACGGTAGCACGCTGAGCCAGTATTCCAGAGGTCCGTGGTTCGATACCCAGCGAAGGCGGTTGCATATTTTTCATCTTTTCTGCTTCCAATGAACCTAAGGAACCTACAAGTGGTGCCCGAACTAAAAGGGTTGTGGATGATGATTTTGCGCACCCAGGATTTGGCGACTATGTCCCCTAAAACATAGTCGCCCTTTAGAAATGTGAGTATATAACGTATCTTTCGCACTTCCCTAGCGTGCCTTAATGGAGTAACGGTAGCACGCTGAGCCAGTATTCCAGAGGTCCGTGGTTTTATTCCAGGCAAAGGCGGTTGCATATTTTTCATCTTTTCTGCTTCCAATTAACCTAACGGGTCTACAAGTGATGCCCGAACTAAAACTGTTGTGGATGATGATTCTCCTCACCCAGGATTTGGCGACTAGTTCCCCTCTTTAAAAACGTGAGTATATAAATTATTTGTCCCACATCCATAGCATGCTTTCGTGGTGTAACGGTAGCACGCTGAGCCAGTATTCCAGAGGACCTTGGTTCGATTACCGGGGAAGGCGGTTGCATATTTTTCATCTTTTCTGCTCCCAATTAACCTAAGGAACCTACAAGTGGTGCCCGAACTAAAAGGGTTGTGGATGATGATTCTCCGCACCCAGGATTTGGCGACAAGGTCCCCTAAAACCCTAGTCGCCCTTTAAAAAGGTCAGTATATAAGATATTTGTCTGACCTCTAGCTTCCGTCTTGGTATAATGGTAGCACGCTGAGCCAGTATTCCAGAGGTCCGTGGCTCGATTCCCGGCGAAGGCGGTTGCATATTTTTCATCTTTTCTTCTTCCAATTAACCTAAGGTACCTACATGTGGTGCCCGAACTAAAAGGGTTGTGGATGATGATTTTACGCACCCAGGATTCGGCGACTAGGTCCCCTAAAACCCTTGTCGCCCTTTAAAACGGTGAGGATATAAGGTATTTGTTCCAGTTACCTAGCGTGCCTTCTTGTTGTAACGGTAGCACGCTGAGCCTGTATTCCAGAGGTCCGTGGTTCGATTCCCTGGGAAGGCGTTTGCATATTTTTCATCTTTTCTGCTTCCAATTAACCTAACGAGTCTACAAGTGGTGCCCGAACTAAAACTGTTGTGGATGATGATTCTCCTCACCCAGGATTTGGCGACTAGGTCCCCCCTTTAAAAACGTGAGTATATAAATTATTTGTCCCACATCCATAGCGTGCTTTCGTGGTGTAACGGTAGCACGCTGAGCCAGTATTCCAGAGGACCTTGGTTCGATTCCCGGGGAAGGCGGTCGCATATTTTTCAACTTTTCTGCTTCCAATTAACCTAACGTGTCTACAAGTGGTGATCGAAATAAAAGGGTTGTGGATGATGATTCTCCGCACCCAGGATTCGGCAACTAGGTCCCCTAAAACCCTAGTCGCCCTTTAAAACGGTGAGTATGTATGGTATTTGTCCCAGTTACCTAGCCTGCCTTCTTGTTATAACGGTAGCACGCTGAGCCAGTATTCCAGAGTTCCGTGGTTCGATTCCGGGCAAAGGCGGTTGCATATTTTTCATCTTTTCTGCTTCCAATTAACCTAACGAGTCTACAAGTGGTGAACGAACTAAAAGGGTTGTGGACGATGATTCTCCTCTCCGAGGATTTGGCGACTAGGTCACCTAAAACACTAGTCGCCCTTTAAAACCATGAGTATATAAAATATTTGTCCCACTTCCATAGCGTGCTTTCGTGGTGTAACGGTAGCACGCTGAGCCAGTATTCCAGAGGTCCGTGGTTCGATTCCGGGCAAAGGCGGTTGCATATTTTTCATCTTTTCTGCTTCCAATTAACCTAACGAGTCTACAAGTGGTGCCCGAACTAAAACTGTTGTGGATGATGTTTCTCCTCACCCAGCATTTGGCGACTAGGTCACCTAAAACGCTAGTCGCTCTTTAAAAAGGTGAGTATATAAGGTATTTGTCCCACCTCCCTAGCGTGCCTTCTTGATGTAACGGCAGCACGCTGAGCCTGTATTACAGATTTCCATGGTTCGATTTTCGGCGAAGGCGGTTGCATATTTTTCATCTTTTCTGCTTCCAATTAACCTAACGAGTCTACGAGTGGTGCCCGAACTAAAAGGGTTGTGGATGATGATTTTCCGCACCTAGGATTGGTCGACTAGGTCCGCTAAAACCATAGTCGCCCTTTAAAAAGGTAAGTATATAAGGTATTTGTCCCACTTTCCTAGCGTGCCTTCTTGGTGTAACGTTAGCACGCTGAGATAGTATTCCAGAGGTCCGTGGTTCGATTCCCGGCGAAGGCGTTTGCAGGTTTTCCATCTTTTCTGCTTCCAATTAACCTAACGAGTCTACAGGTAGTGCCCGAACAAAAAAGGTTGTGGATGATGATTTTCCGCACCTAGGATTGGTCGACTAGGTCCGCTAAAACCATAGTCGCCCTTTAAAAAGGTAAGTATATAAGGTATTTGTCCCACTTTCCTAGCGTGCCTTCTTGGTGTAACGGTAGCACGCTGAGCCAGTATTCCAGAGGTCCGTGGTTCGATTCCCGGCAAAGGCGGTTGCATATTTTTCATATTTTCTACTTCCAATTAACCTAACGTGTCTACAAGTGGTGATCGAACTAAAAGGGTTGTGGATGATGATTCTCCGCAACCAGGATTCGGCGACTAGGTCCCCTAAAACCCTAGTCGCCCTTTAAAACGGTGAGTATATAAGGTATTTGTTCCAGTTACCTAGCGTGCCTTCTTGTTGTAACGGTAGCACGCTGAGCCAGTATTCCAGAGGTCCGTGGTTCGATTCCCAGCGAAGGCGGTTGCATATTTTTCATCTTTTCTCCTTCCAATTAACCTAAGGAACCTACAAGTGGTGCCCGAACTAAAAGGGTTGTGGATGATGATTTTGCGCAAGTTGAGTATATAAGTTATTTGTCCCACTTTCCTAGCGTGCTTTCTTGTTGTAACGGTAGCACGCTGAGCCAGTATTCCAGAGGTCCGTGGTTCGATACCCAGCGAAGGCGGTTGCATATTTTTCATCTTTTCTGCTTCCAATGAACCTAAGGAACCTACAAGTGGTGCCCGAACTAAAAGGGTTGTGGATGATGATTTTGCGCACCCAGGATTTGGCGACTAGGTCCCCTAAAACATAGTCGCCCTTTAGAAAGGTGAGTATATAACGTATCTTTCGCACTTCCCTAGCGTGCCTTCATGGAGTAACGGTAGCAGTTGAGCCAGTATTCCAGAGGTCCGTGGTTCGATTCCGGGCAAAGGCGGTTGCATATTTTTCACCTTTTCTGCTTCCAATTAACCTAACGAGTCTACAAGTGATGCCCGAACTAAAACTGTTGTGGATGATGATTCTCCGCACCCAGGATTTGGCGACAAGGTCCCCTAAAATCCTAGTCCCCCTTTAAAAAGGTGAGTATATAAGATATTTGTCGGACATCTAGCTTCCGTCTTGGTATAATGGTAGCACACTGAGCCAGTATTCCAGAGGTCCGTGGCTCGATTCCCGGCGAAAGCGGTTGTATATTTTTTATCTTTTCTTCTTCCAATTAACCTAAGGAACCTACATGTGGTGCCCGAACTAAAAGGGTTGTGGATGATGATTTTACGCACCCAGGATTCGGCGACTAGGTCCCCTAAAACCATAGTCGCCCTTTAAAAAGGTAAGTATATAAGGTATTTGTCCCACTTTCCTAGCGTGCTTTCTTGGTGTAACGGTAGCACGCTGAGCCAGTATTCCAGAGATAGGCGGTTCGATTCCGGGCAAAGGCGGTTGCATATTTTTCATCTTTTCTGCTTCCAATTAACCTAACGAGTCTACAAGTGGTGATCGAACTAAAAGGGTTGTGGATGATGATTCTCCGCACCCAGGATTCGGCGACTAGGTCCCCTAAAACCCTAGTCGCCCTTTGAAACTTTGAGTATATAAGGTATTTGTTCCAGTTACCTAGCGTGCCTTCTTGTTGTAACGGTAGCACGCTGAGCCAGTATTCCAGAGGTCCGTGGTTCGATTCCCAGCGAAGGCGGTTGCATATTTTTCATCTTTTCTCCTTCCAATTAACCTAAGGAACCTACAAGTGGTGCCCGAACTAAAAGGGTTGTGGATGATGATTTTGCGCAAGTTGAGTATATAAGATATTTGTCCCACTTTCCTAGCGTGCTTTCTTGGTGTAACGGTAGCACGCTGAGCCAGTATTCCAGAGGTCCGTGGTTCGATACCCAGCGAAGGCGGTTGCATATTTTTCATCTTTTCTGCTTCCAATGAACCTAAGGAACCTACAAGTGGTGCCCGAACTAAAAGGGTTGTGGATGATGATTTTGCGCACCCAGGATTTGGCGACTATGTCCCCTAAAACATAGTCGCCCTTTAGAAATGTGAGTATATAACGTATCTTTCGCACTTCCCTAGCGTGCCTTAATGGAGTAACGGTAGCACGCTGAGCCAGTATTCCAGAGGTCCGTGGTTTTATTCCAGGCAAAGGCGGTTGCATATTTTTCATCTTTTCTGCTTCCAATTAACCTAACGGGTCTACAAGTGATGCCCGAACTAAAACTGTTGTGGATGATGATTCTCCTCACCCAGGATTTGGCGACTAGTTCCCCTCTTTAAAAACGTGAGTATATAAATTATTTGTCCCACATCCATAGCATGCTTTCGTGGTGTAACGGTAGCACGCTGAGCCAGTATTCCAGAGGACCTTGGTTCGATTACCGGGGAAGGCGGTTGCATATTTTTCATCTTTTCTGCTCCCAATTAACCTAAGGAACCTACAAGTGGTGCCCGAACTAAAAGGGTTGTGGATGATGATTCTCCGCACCCAGGATTTGGCGACAAGGTCCCCTAAAACCCTAGTCGCCCTTTAAAAAGGTCAGTATATAAGATATTTGTCTGACCTCTAGCTTCCGTCTTGGTATAATGGTAGCACGCTGAGCCAGTATTCCAGAGGTCCGTGGCTCGATTCCCGGCGAAGGCGGTTGCATATTTTTCATCTTTTCTTCTTCCAATTAACCTAAGGTACCTACATGTGGTGCCCGAACTAAAAGGGTTGTGGATGATGATTTTACGCACCCAGGATTCGGCGACTAGGTCCCCTAAAACCCTTGTCGCCCTTTAAAACGGTGAGGATATAAGGTATTTGTTCCAGTTACCTAGCGTGCCTTCTTGATGTAACGGTAGCACGCTGAGCCTGTATTCCAGAGGTCCGTGGTTCGATTCCCTGGGAAGGCGTTTGCATATTTTTCATCTTTTCTGCTTCCAATTAACCTAACGAGTCTACAAGTGGTGCCCGAACTAAAACTGTTGTGGATGATGATTCTCCTCACCCAGGATTTGGCGACTAGGTCCCCCCTTTAAAAACGTGAGTATATAAATTATTTGTCCCACATCCATAGCGTGCTTTCGTGGTGTAACGGTAGCACGCTGAGCCAGTATTCCAGAGGACCTTGGTTCGATTCCCGGGGAAGGCGGTTGCATATTTTTCAACTTCTCTGCTTCCAATTAACCTAACGTGTCTACAAGTGGTGATCGAAATAAAAGGGTTGTGGATGATGATTCTCCGCACCCAGGATTCGGCAACTAGGTCACCTAAAACGCTATCGCTCTTTAAAAAGGTGAGTATATATGGTATTTGTCCCAGTTACCTAGCCTGCCTTCTTGTTATAACGGTAGCACGCTGAGCCAGTATTCCAGAGTTCCGTGGTTCGATTCCGGGCAAAGGCGGTTGCATATTTTTCACCTTTTCTGCTTCCAATTAACCTAACGAGTCTACAAGTGGTGAACGAACTAAAAGGGTTGTGGACGATGATTCTCCTCTCCGAGGATTTGGCGACTAGGTCACCTAAAACACTAGTCGCCCTTTAAAACCATGAGTATATAAAATATTTGTCCCACTTCCATAGCGTGCTTTCGTGGTGTAACGGTAGCACGCTGAGCCAGTATTCCAGAGGTCCGTGGTTCGATTCCGGGCAAAGGCGGTTGCATACTTTTCATCTTTTCTGCTTCCAATTAACCTAACGAGTCTACAAGTGGTGCCCGAACTAAAACTGTTGTGGATGATGTTTCTCCTCACCCAGCATTTGGCGACTAGGTCACCTAAAACGCTATCGCTCTTTAAAAAGGTGAGTATATAAGGTATTTGTCCCACATCCCTAGCGTGCCTTCTTGATGTAACGGTAGCACGCTGAGCCTGTATTACAGATTTCCATGGTTCGATTTTCGGCGAAGGCGGTTGCATATTTTTCATCTTTTCTGCTTCCAATTAACCTAACGAGTCTACGAGTGGTGCCCGAACTAAAAGGGTTGTGGATGATGATTTTCCGCACCTAGGATTGGTCGACTAGGTCCGCTAAAACCATAGTCGCCCTTTAAAAAGGTAAGTATATAAGGTATTTGTCCCACTTTCCTAGCGTGCCTTCTTGGTGTAACGTTAGCACGCTGAGATAGTATTCCAGAGGTCCGTGGTTCGATTCCCGGCGAAGGCGTTTGCAGGTTTTCCATCTTTTCTGCTTCCAATTAACCTAACGAGTCTACAGGTAGTGCCCGAACAAAAAAGGTTGTGGATGATGATTTTCCGCACCTAGGATTGGTCGACTAGGTCCGCTAAAACCATAGTCGCCCTTTAAAAAGGTAAGTATATAAGGTATTTGTCCCACTTTCCTAGCGTGCCTTCTTGGTGTAACGTTAGCACGCTGAGATAGTATTCCAGAGGTCCGTGGTTCGATTCCCGGCGAAGGCGTTTGCAGGTTTTCCATCTTTTCTGCTTCCAATTAACCTAACGAGTCTACAGGTAGTGCCCGAACAAAAAAGGTTGTGGATGATGATTTTCCGCACCTAGGATTGGTCGACTAGGTCCGCTAAAACCATAGTCGCCCTTTAAAAAGGTAAGTATATAAGGTATTTGTCCCACTTTCCTAGCGTGCCTTCTTGGTGTAACGGTAGCACGCTGAGCCAGTATTCCAGAGGTCCGTGGTTCGATTCCCGGCAAAGGCGGTTGCATATTTTTCATATTTTCTACTTCCAATTAACCTAACGTGTCTACAAGTGGTGATCGAACTAAAAGGGTTGTGGATGATGATTCTCCGCAACCAGGATTCGGCGACTAGGTCCCCTAAAACCCTAGTCGCCCTTTAAAACGGTGAGTATATAAGGTATTTGTTCCAGTTACCTAGCGTGCCTTCTTGTTGTAACGGTAGCACGCTGAGCCAGTATTCCAGAGGTCCGTGGTTCGATTCCCAGCGAAGGCGGTTGCATATTTTTCATCTTTTCTCCTTCCAATTAACCTAAGGAACCTACAAGTGGTGCCCGAACTAAAAGGGTTGTGGATGATGATTTTGCGCAAGTTGAGTATATAAGTTATTTGTCCCACTTTCCTAGCGTGCTTTCTTGTTGTAACGGTAGCACGCTGAGCCAGTATTCCAGAGGTCCGTGGTTCGATACCCAGCGAAGGCGGTTGCATATTTTTCATCTTTTCTGCTTCCAATGAACCTAAGGAACCTACAAGTGGTGCCCGAACTAAAAGGGTTGTGGATGATGATTTTGCGCACCCAGGATTTGGCGACTAGGTCCCCTAAAACATAGTCGCCCTTTAGAAAGGTGAGTATATAACGTATCTTTCGCACTTCCCTAGCGTGCCTTCATGGAGTAACGGTAGCAGTTGAGCCAGTATTCCAGAGGTCCGTGGTTCGATTCCGGGCAAAGGCGGTTGCATATTTTTCACCTTTTCTGCTTCCAATTAACCTAACGAGTCTACAAGTGATGCCCGAACTAAAACTGTTGTGGATGATGATTCTCCGCACCCAGGATTTGGCGACAAGGTCCCCTAAAATCCTAGTCCCCCTTTAAAAAGGTGAGTATATAAGATATTTGTCGGACATCTAGCTTCCGTCTTGGTATAATGGTAGCACACTGAGCCAGTATTCCAGAGGTCCGTGGCTCGATTCCCGGCGAAAGCGGTTGTATATTTTTTATCTTTTCTTCTTCCAATTAACCTAAGGAACCTACATGTGGTGCCCGAACTAAAAGGGTTGTGGATGATGATTTTACGCACCCAGGATTCGGCGACTAGGTCCCCTAAAACCATAGTCGCCCTTTAAAAAGGTAAGTATATAAGGTATTTGTCCCACTTTCCTAGCGTGCTTTCTTGGTGTAACGGTAGCACGCTGAGCCAGTATTCCAGAGATAGGCGGTTCGATTCCGGGCAAAGGCGGTTGCATATTTTTCATCTTTTCTGCTTCCAATTAACCTAACGAGTCTACAAGTGGTGCCCGAACAAAAACTGTTGTGGATGATGTTTCTCCTCACCCAGGATTTGGCGACTAGGTCACCTAAAACGCTAGTCGCCCTTTAAAAAGGTGAGTATATAAGGTATTTTTCCCACATCCCTAGCGTGCCTTCTTGATGTAACGGCAGCACGCTGAGCCTGTATTACAGAGGTCCATGGTTCGATTTCCGGCGAAGGCGGTTGCACATTTTTCATCTTTTCTACTTCCAATTAACCTAACGAGTCTACGAGTGGTGCCCGAACTAAAAGGGTTGTGGATGATGATTTTCCGCACCTAGTCGACTAGGTCCGCTAAAACCATGGTCGCCCTTTAAAAAGGTAAGTATATAAGGTATTTGTCCCACTTTCCTAGCGTGTCTTCTTGGTGTAACGGTAGCACGCTGAGATAGTATTCCACAGGACCGTGGTTCGATTCGCGGCGAAGTCGGTTGCATATTTTTTATCTTTTCTTTTTCCAATTAACCTAAGGAACCTACATGTGGTGCCCGAACTAAATGGGTTGTGGATGATGATTTTACGCACCCAGGATTTGGCGACTAGGTCCCCTAAAACATAGTCGCCCTTTAAAAAGGTAAGTATATAAGGTATTTGTCCCACTTTCGTAGCGTGCATTCTTGGTGTAACGGTAGCACGCTGAGCCAGTATTCCAGAGGTCCGTGGTTCGATTCCGGGCAAAGGCGGTTGCATATTTTTCATCTTTTCTGCTTCCAATTAACCTAACGAGTCTACAAGTGGTGCCCGAACTAAAACTGTTGTGGATGATGTTTCTCCTCACCCAGGATTTGGCGACTAGGTCACCTAAAACGCTAGTCGCTCTTTAAAAAGGTGAGTATATAAGGTATTTGTCCCACATCCCTAGCGTGCCTTCTTGATGTAACGGCAGCACGCTGAGCCTGTATTACAGAGGTCCATGGTTCGATTTCCGGCGAAGGCGGTTGCATATTTTTCATCTTTTCTGCTTCCAATTAACCTAACGAGTCTACGAGTGGTGCCCGAACTAAAAGGGTTGTGGATGATGATTTTCCGCACCTAGGATTGGTCGACTAGGTCCGCTAAAACCATAGTCGCCCTTTAAAAAGGTAAGTATATAAGGTATTTGTCCCACTTTCCTAGCGTGCCTTCTTGGTGTAACGTTAGCACGCTGAGCCAGTATTCCAGAGGTCCGTGGCTCGATTCCCGGCAAAGGCGGTTGCATATTTTTTATCTTTTCTTCTTCCAATTAACCTAAGGAACCTACATGTGGTGCCCGAAATAAAAGGGTTGTGGATGATGATTTTACGCACCCAGGATTCGGCGACTAGGTCCCCTAAAACCCTACTCGCCCTTTAAAACGGTGAGGATATAAGGTATTTGTTCCAGTTACCTAGCGTGCCTTCTTGTTGTAACGGTAGCACGCTGAGCCTGTATTCCAGAGGTCCGTGGTTCGATTCCCTGGGAAGGCGGTTGCATATTTTTCATCTTTTCTGCTTCCAATTAACCTAACGAGTCTACAAGTGGTGCCCGAACTAAAACTGTTGTGGATGATGATTCTCCTCACCAAGGATTTAGCGACTAGGTCCCCCCTTTAAAAACGTGAGTATATAAATTATTTGTCCCACATCCATAGCGGGCTTTCGTGGTGTAACGGTAGCACGCTGAGCCAGTATTCCAGAGGACCTTGGTTCGATTCCCGGGGAAGGCGGTTGCATATTTTTCAACTTTTCTGCTTCCAATTAACCTAAGGAACCTACAAGTGGTGCCCGAACTAAAAGGGTTGTGGATGATGATTCTCCGCACCCAGGATTTGGCGAAAAGGTCCCCTAAAGCCCTAGTCGCCCTTTAAAAAGGTGAGTATATAAGATATTTGTCGGACTTCCCTAGCATCCGTCTTGGTATAATGGTAGCATGCTGAGCCAGTATTCCAGAGGTCCGTGGCTCGATTCCCGGCGAAGGCGGTGGCATATTTTTCATCTTTTCTTCTTCCAATTAACCTAAGGAACCTACAAGTGGCGCCCGAACTAAAAGGGTTGTGGATGATGATTTTACGCACCCGGGATTTGGCGACTAGGTCCCATAAAACATAGGTGGCCTTTAAAAAGTTGAGTATATAAGGTATTTGTCCCACTTCCCTAGTGTGCCTTCTTGATGTAACGGTAGCACACTGAGCCAGTATTCCAGAGGTCCGTGGTTCGATTCCCGGCAAAGGCGGTTGCATATTTTTCATCTTTTCTGTTTCCAATTAACCTAATGTGTCTACAAGGTGTGATCGAACTAAAAGGGTTGTGGATGATTATTCTCCGCACCCAGGATTCGGCGACTAGGTCCCCTAAAACCCTAGTCGCCCTTTAAAACGGTGAGTATATAAGGTATTTGTTCCAGTTACCTAGCGTGCCTTCTTATTGTAACGGTAGCACGCTGAGCCAGTATTCCAGAGGTGCTTGGTTCGATTCCCAGCGAAGGCGGTTGCATGTTTTTCATCTTTTCTCCTTCCAATTAACCTAAGGAACGTACAAGTGGTGATCGAACTAAAAGGGTTGTGGATGATGATTCTCCGCACCCAGGATTCGGCGACTAGGTCCCCTAAAACCCTAGTCGACCTTTAAAACGGTGAGTATATAAGGTATTTGTTCCAGTTACCTAGCGTGCCTTCTTGTTGTAACGGTAGCACGCTGAGCCAGTATTCCAGAGGTCCGTGGTTCGATTCCCAGCGAAGGCGGTTGCATATTTTTCATCTTTTCTGCTTCCAATTAACCTAAGGAACCTACAAGTGGTGCCCGAACTAAAAGGGTTGTGGATGATGATTTTGCGCAAGGTGAGTATATAAGTTATTTGTCCCACTTTCCTAGCGTGCTTTCTTGGTGTAACGGTAGCACGCTGAGCCAGTATTCCAGAGATAGGCGGTTCGATTCCGGGCAAAGGCTGTTGCATATTTTTCATCTTTTCTGCTTCCAATTAACCTAACGAGTCTACAAGTGGTGCCCGAACAAAAACTGTTGTGGATGATGTTTCTCCTCACCCAGGATTTGGCGACTAGGTCACCTAAAACGCTAGTCGCCCTTTAAAAAGGTGAGTATATAAGGTATTTTTCCCACATCCCTAGCGTGCCTTCTTGATGTAACGGCAGCACGCTGAGCCTATATTACAGAGGTCCATGGTTCGATTTCCGGCGAAGGCGGTTGCACATTTTTCATCTTTTCTACTTCCAATTAACCTAACGAGTCTACGAGTGGTGCCCGAACTAAAAGGGTTGTGGATGATGATTTTCCGCACCTAGTCGACTAGGTCCGCTAAAACCATGGTCGCCCTTTAAAAAGGTAAGTATATAAGGTATTTGTCCCACTTTCCTAGCGTGTCTTCTTGGTGTAACGGTAGCACGCTGAGATAGTATTCCACAGGACCGTGGTTCGATTCGCGGCGAAGTCGGTTGCATATTTTTTATCTTTTCTTTTTCCAATTAACCTAAGGAACCTACATGTGGTGCCCGAACTAAATGGGTTGTGGATGATGATTTTACGCACCCAGGATTTGGCGACTAGGTCCCCTAAAACATAGTCGCCCTTTAAAAAGGTAAGTATATAAGGTATTTGTCCCACTTTCGTAGCGTGCATTCTTGGTGTAACGGTAGCACGCTGAGCCAGTATTCCAGAGGTCCGTGGTTCGATTCCGGGCAAAGGCGGTTGCATATTTTTCATCTTTTCTGCTTCCAATTAACCTAACGAGTCTACAAGTGGTGCCCGAACTAAAACTGTTGTGGATGATGTTTCTCCTCACCCAGGATTTGGCGACTAGTTCACCTAAAACGCTAGTCGCTCTTTAAAAAGGTGAGTATATAAGGTATTTGTCCCACATCCCTAGCGTGCCTTCTTGATGTAACGGCAGCACGCTGAGCCTGTATTACAGAGGTCCATGGTTCGATTTCCGGCGAAGGCGGTTGCATATTTTTCATCTTTTCTGCTTCCAATTAACCTAACGAGTCTACGAGTGGTGCCCGAACTAAAAGGGTTGTGGATGATGATTTTCCGCACCTAGGATTGGTCGACTAGGTCCGCTAAAACCATAGTCGCCCTTTAAAAAGGTAAGTATATAAGGTATTTGTCCCACTTTCCTAGCGTGCCTTCTTGGTGTAACGTTAGCACGCTGAGCCAGTATTCCAGAGGTCCGTGGCTCGATTCCCGGCGAAGGCGGTTGCATATTTTTTATCTTTTCTTCTTCCAATTAACCTAAGGAACCTACATGTGGTGCCCGAAATAAAAGGGTTGTGGATGATGATTTTACGCACCCAGGATTCGGCGACTAGGTCCCCTAAAACCCTACTCGCCCTTTAAAACGGTGAGGATATAAGGTATTTGTTCCAGTTACCTAGCGTGCCTTCTTGTTGTAACGGTAGCACGCTGAGCCTGTATTCCAGAGGTCCGTGGTTCGATTCCCTGGGAAGGCGGTTGCATATTTTTCATCTTTTCTGCTTCCAATTAACCTAACGAGTCTACAAGTGGTGCCCGAACTAAAACTGTTGTGGATGATGATTCTCCTCACCAAGGATTTAGCGACTAGGTCCCCCCTTTAAAAACGTGAGTATATAAATTATTTGTCCCACATCCATAGCGGGCTTTCGTGGTGTAACGGTAGCACGCTGAGCCAGTATTCCAGAGGACCTTGGTTCGATTCCCGGGGAAGGCGGTTGCATATTTTTCAAC
This sequence comes from Stegodyphus dumicola, assembly GCF_044657685.1. Taxonomy (NCBI): domain Eukaryota; kingdom Metazoa; phylum Arthropoda; class Arachnida; order Araneae; family Eresidae; genus Stegodyphus; species Stegodyphus dumicola. The sequence continues at coordinate 23,731,819 of NC_140781.1, forward strand.
TTTTCTGCTTCCAATTAACCTAACGTGTCTACAAGTGGTGATCGAACTTAAAGGGTTGTGGATGATGATTTTGCGCAAGGTGAGTATATAAGTTATTTGTCCCACTTTCCTAGCGTGCTTTCTTGGTGTAACGGTAGCACGCTGAGCCAATATTCCAGAGGTCCGTGGTTCGATTCCCAGCGAAGGCGGTTGCATATTTTTCATCTTTTCTGCTTCCAATTAACCTAAGGAACCTACAAGTGGTGCCCGAACTAAAAGGATTGTGGATGATGATTTTGCGCACCCAGGATTTGGCGACTAGGTCCCCTAAAACATAGTCGCCCTTTAAAAAGGTGAGTATATAACGTATCTTTCGCACTTCCCTAGCGTGCCTTCATGGAGTAATGGTAGCACGCTGAGCCAGTATTCCAGAGGTCCGTGGTTCGATTCCGGGCAAAGGCGGTTGCATATTTTTCATCTTTTCTGCTTCCAATTAACCTAACGAGTCTACAAGTGATGCCCGAACTAAAACTGTTGTGGATGATGATTCTCCTCACCCAGGATTTGGCGACTAGGTCCCCCCTTTAAAAACGTGAGTATATAAATTATTTGTCCCACATCCATAGCGTGCTTTCGTGGTGTAACGGTAGCACGCTGAGCCAGTATTCCAGAGGACCTTGGTTCGATTCCCGGGGAAGGCGGTTGCATATTTTTCAACTTTTCTGCTTCCAATTAACCTAACGTGTCTACAAGTGGTGATCGAACTTAAAGGGTTGTGGATGATGATTTTGCGCAAGGTGAGTATATAAGTTATTTGTCCCACTTCCCTAGCATCCGTCTTGGTATAATGGTAGCATGCTGAGCCAGTATTCCAGAGGTCCGTGGCTCGATTCCCGGCGAAGGCGGTGGCATATTTTTCATCTTTTCTTCTTCCAATTAACCTAAGGAACCTACAAGTGGCGCCCGAACTAAAAGGGTTGTGGATGATGATTTTACGCACCCGGGATTTGGCGACTAGGTCCCATAAAACATAGGTGGCCTTTAAAAAGTTGAGTATATAAGGTATTTGTCCCACTTCCCTAGTGTGCCTTCTTGATGTAACGGTAGCACACTGAGCCAGTATTCCAGAGGTCCGTGGTTCGATTCCCGGCAAAGGCGGTTGCATATTTTTCATCTTTTCTGTTTCCAATTAACCTAATGTGTCTACAAGGTGTGATCGAACTAAAAGGGTTGTGGATGATTATTCTCCGCACCCAGGATTCGGCGACTAGGTCCCCTAAAACCCTAGTCGCCCTTTAAAACGGTGAGTATATAAGGTATTTGTTCCAGTTACCTAGCGTGCCTTCTTATTGTAACGGTAGCACGCTGAGCCAGTATTCCAGAGGTGCTTGGTTCGATTCCCAGCGAAGGCGGTTGCATGTTTTTCATCTTTTCTCCTTCCAATTAACCTAAGGAACATACAAGTGGTGATCGAACTAAAAGGGTTGTGGATGATGATTCTCCGCACCCAGGATTCGGCGACTAGGTCCCCTAAAACCCTAGTCTACCTTTAAAACGGTGAGTATATAAGGTATTTGTTCCAGTTACCTAGCGTGCCTTCTTGTTGTAACGGTAGCACGCTGAGCCAGTATTCCAGAGGTCCGTGGTTCGATTCCCAGCGAAGGCGGTTGCATATTTTTCATCTTTTCTGCTTCCAATTAACCTAAGGAACCTACAAGTGGTGCCCGAACTAAAAGGGTTGTGGATGATGATTTTGCGCAAGGTGAGTATATAAGTTATTTGTCCCACTTTCCTAGCGTGCTTTCTTGGTGTAACGGTAGCACGCTGAGCCAGTATTCCAGAGATAGGCGGTTCGATTCCGGGCAAAGGCGGTTGCATATTTTTCATCTTTTCTGCTTCCAATTAACCTAACGAGTCTACAAGTGGTGCCCGAACAAAAACTGTTGTGGATGATGTTTCTCCTCACCCAGGATTTGGCGACTAGGTCACCTAAAACGCTAGTCGCCCTTTAAAAAGGTGAGTATATAAGGTATTTTTCCCACATCCCTAGCGTGCCTTCTTGATGTAACGGCAGCACGCTGAGCCTGTATTACAGAGGTCCATGGTTCGATTTCCGGCGAAGGCGGTTGCACATTTTTCATCTTTTCTACTTCCAATTAACCTAACGAGTCTACGAGTGGTGCCCGAACTAAAAGGGTTGTGGATGATGATTTTCCGCACCTAGTCCACTAGGTCCGCTAAAACCATGGTCGCCCTTTAAAAAGGTAAGTATATAAGGTATTTGTCCCACTTTCCTAGCGTGTCTTCTTGGTGTAACGGTAGTACGCTGAGATAGTATTCCACAGGACCGTGGTTCGATTCGCGGCGAAGTCGGTTGCATATTTTTTATCTTTTCTTCTTCCAATTAACCTAAGGAACCTACATGTGGTGCCTAAATTAAAAGGGTTGTGGATGATGATTTTACGCACCCAGGATTCGGCGACTAGGTCCCCTAAAACCCTACTCGCCCTTTAAAACGGTGAGGATATAAGGTATTTGTTCCAGTTACCTAGCGTGCCTTCTTGTTGTAACGGTAGCACGCTGAGCCTGTATTCCAGAGGTCCGTGGTTCGATTCCGGGCAAAGGCGGTTGCATATTTTTCATCTTTTCTGCTTCCAATTAACCTAACGAGTCTACAGGTGGTGCCCGAACTAAAACTGTTGTGGATGATGATTCTCCTCACCAAGGATTTAGCGACTAGGTCCCCCCTTTAAAAACGTGAGTATATAAATTATTTGTCCCACATCCATAGCGGGCTTTCGTGGTGTAACGGTAGCACGCTGAGCCAGTATTCCAGAGGACCTTGGTTCGATTCCCGGGGAAGGCGGTTGCATATTTTTCAACTTTTCTGCTTCCAATTAACCTAACGTGTCTACAAGTGGTGATCGAACTTAAAGGGTTGTGGATGATGATTTTGCGCAAGGTGAGTATATAAGTTATTTGTCCCACTTTCCTAGCGTGCTTTCTTGGTGTAACGGTAGCACGCTGAGCCAGTATTCCAGAGGTCCGTGGTTCGATTCCCAGCGAAGGCGGTTGCATATTTTTCATCTTTTCTGCTTCCAATTAACCTAAGGAACCTACAAGTGGTGCCCGAACTAAAAGGATTGTGGATGATGATTTTGCGCACCCAGGATTTGGCGACTAGGTCCCCTAAAACATAGTCGCCCTTTAAAAAGGTGAGTATATAACGTATCTTTCGCACTTCCCTAGCGTGCCTTCATGGAGTAATGGTAGCACGCTGAGCCAGTATTCCAGAGGTCCGTGGTTCGATTCCGGGCAAAGGCGGTTGCATATTTTTCATCTTTTCTGCTTCCAATTAACCTAACGAGTCTACAAGTGATGCCCGAACTAAAACTGTTGTGGATGATGATTCTCCTCACCCAGGATTTGGCGACTAGGTCCCCCCTTTAAAAACGTGAGTATATAAATTATTTGTCCCACATCCATAGCGTGCTTTCGTGGTGTAACGGTAGCACGCTGAGCCAGTATTCCAGAGGTCCGTGGTTCGATTCCCAGCGAAGGCGGTTGCATATTTTTCATCTTTTCTGCTTCCAATTAACCTAAGGAACCTACAAGTGGTGCCCGAAATAAAAGGGTTGTGGATGATGATTTTACGCACCCAGGATTCGGCGACAAGGTCCCCTAAAACCCTACTTGCCCTTTAAAACGGTGAGGATATAAGGTATTTGTTCCAGTTACCTAGCGTGCCTTCTTGTTGTAACGGCAGCACGCTGAGCCTGTATTCCAGAGGTCCGTGGTTCGATTCCCTGGGAAGGCGGTTGCATATTTTTCATCTTTTCTGCTTCCAATTAACCTAACGAGTCTACAAGTGGTGCCCGAACTAAAACTGTTGTGGATGATGATTCTCCTCACCCAGGATTTGGCGACTAGGTCCCCCCTTTAAAAACGTGAGTATATAAATTATTTGTCCCACATCCATAGCGTGCTTTCGTGGTGTAACGGTAGCACGCTGAGCCAGTATTCCAGAGGACCTTGGTTCGATTCCCGCGGAAGGCGGTTGCATATTTTTCAACTTCTCTGCTTCCAATTAACCTAACGTGTCTACAAGTGGTGATCGAACTTAAAGGGTTGTGGATGATGATCCTCCGCACCCAGGATTCGGCGAAAAGGTCCCCTAAAACCCTAGTCGCCCTTTAAAACGGTGAGTATGTAAGGTATTTGTTCCAGTTACCTAGCGTGCCTTCTTCTTGTAACGGTAGCACGCTGAGTCTGTATTCCAGAGGTCCGTGGTTCGATTCCCTGGGAAGGCGGTTGCATATTTTTCATCTTTTCTGCTTCCAATTAACCTAACGAGTCTACAAGTGGCGCCCGAACTAAAACTGTTGTGGATGATGATTCTCCTCACCCAGGATTTGGCGACTAGGTCCCCCCTTTAAAAACGTGAGTATATAAATTATTTGTCCCACATCCATAGCGTGCTTTCGTGGTGTAACGGTAGCACGCTGAGCCAGTATTCCAGAGGACCTTGGTTCGATTCCCGGGGAAGGCGGTTGCATATTTTTCAACTTTTCTGCTTCCAATTAACCTAAAGAACCTACACGTGGTGCCCGAACTAAAAGGGTTGTGGATGATGATTCTCCGCACCCAGGATTTGGCGACAAGGTCCCCTAAAATCCTAGTCGCCCTTTAAAAAGGTGAGTATATAAGATATTTGTCGGACATCTAGCTTCCGTCTTGGTATAATGGTAGCACGCTGAGCCAGTATTCCAGAGGTCCGTGGTTCGATTCCCGGCGAAGGAGGTTGCATATTTTTTATCTTTTCTTCCAATTAACCTAAGGAACCTACATGTGGTGCCCGAACTAAAAGGGTTGTGGATGATGATTTTACGCACCCAGGATTCGGCGACTAGGTCCCCTAAAACACTAGTCGCCCTTTAAAACGGTGAGGATATAAGGTATTTGTTCCAGTTACCTAGCGTGCCTTCTAGTTGTAACGGTAGCACGCTGAGCCTGTATTCCAGAGGTCCGTGGTTCGATTCCCTGAGAAGGCGGTTGCATATTTTTCATCTTTTCTGCTTCCAATTAACCTAACGAGTCTACAAGTGGTGCCCGAACTAAAACTGTTGTGGATGATGATTCTCCTCACCCAGGATTTGGCGACAAGGTCCCCCCTTTAAAAACGTGAGTATATAAATTATTTCTCCCACATCCATAGCGTGCTTTCGTGGTGTAACGGTAGCACGCTGAGCCAGTATTCCAGAGGACCTTGGTTCGATTCCCGGGGAAGGCGGTTGCATATTTTTCAACTTTTCTGCTTCCAATTAACCTAACGTGTCTACAAGTGGTAATCGAACTTAAAGGTTTGTGGATGATGATCCTCCGCACCCAGGATTCGGCGACTAGGTCCCCTAAAACCCTAGTCGCCCTTTAAAACGGTGAGTATGTAAGTTATTTGTTCCAGTTACCTAGCGTGCCTTCTTCTTGTAACGGTAGCACGCTGAGCCTGTATTCCAGAGGTCCGTGGTTCGATTCCCTGGGAAGGCGGTTGCATATTTTTCATCTTTTCTGCTTCCAATTAACCTAACGAGTCTACAAGTGGCGCCCGAACTAAAACTGTTGTGGATGATGATTCTCCTCACCAAGGATTTGGCGACTAGGTCCCCCCTTTAAAAACGTGAGTATATAAATTATTTGTCCCACATCCATAGCGTGCTTTCGTGGTGTAACGGTAGCACGCTGAGACAGTATTCCAGAGGACATTGGTTCGATTCCCGGGGAAGGCGGTTGCATATTTTTCAACTTTTCTGCTTCCAATTAACCTAAGTAACCTATAAGTGGTGCCCGAACTAAAAGGGTTGTGGATGATGATTCTCCGCACCCAGGATTTGGCGACAAGTTCCCCTAAAACCCTAGTCGCCCTTTAAAAAGGTGAGTATATAAGATATTTGTCGGACTTCCCTAGCTTCCGTCTTGGTATAATGGTAGCACGCTGAGCCAGTATTCCAGAGGTCCGTGGCTCGATTCCCGGCGAAGGCGGTTGCATATTTTTTATCTTTTCTTCTTCCAATTAACCTAAGGAACCTACATGTGGTGCCCGAACTAAAAGGGTTGTGGATGATGATTTTACGCACCCAGGATTCGGAGACTAGGTCCCCTAAAACCCTAGTCGCCCTTTAAAACGGTGAGGATATAAGGTATTTGTTCCAGTTACCTAGCGTGCCTTCTTGTTGTAACGGTAGCACGCTGAGCCTGTATTCCAGAGGTCCGTGGTTCGATTCCCTGGGAAGGCGGTTGCATATTTTTCATCTTTTCTGCTTCCAATTAACCTAACGAGTCTACAAGTGGTGCCCGAACTAAAACTGTTGTGGATGATGATTCTCCTCACCCAGGATTTGGCGACTAGGTCCCCCCTTTAAAAACGTGAGTATATAAATTATTTGTCCCACATCCATAGCGTGCTTTCGGGGTGTAACGGTAGCACGCTGAGCCAGTATTCCAGAGGACCTTGGTTCGATTCCCGGGGAAGGCGGTTGCATATTTTTCAACTTTTCTGCTTCCAATTAACCTAACGTGTCTACAAGTGGTGATCGAACTTAAAGGGTTGGGGATGATGATCCTCCGCACCCAGGATTCGGCGACTAGGTCCCCTAAAACCCTAGTCGCCCTTTAAAACGGTGAGTATGTAAGGTATTTGTTCCAGTTACCTAGCGTGCCTTCTTCTTGTAACGGTAGCACGCTGAGCCTGTATTCCAGAGGTCCGTGGTTCGATTCCCGGGGAAGGCGGTTGCATATTTTTCAACTTTTCTGCTTCCAATTAACCTAAGGAACCTACAAGTGGTGCCCGAACTAAAAGGGTTGTGGATGATGATTCTCCGCACCCAGGATTTGGCGACAAGGTCCCCTAAAACCCTAGTCGCCCTTTAAAAAGGTGAGTATATAAGATATTTGTCGGACTTCCCTAGCTTCCGTCTTGGTATAATGGTAGCTCGCTGAGCCAGTATTCCAGAGGTCCGTGGCTCGATTCCCGGCGAAGGCGGTTGCATATTTTTCATCTTTTCTTCTTCCAATTAACCTAAGGAACCTACAAGTGGTGCCCGAACTAAAAGGGTTGTGGATGATGATTTTGCGCAAGGTAAGTATATAAGTTATTTGTCCCACTTTCCTAGCGTGCTTTCTTGGTGTAACGGTAGCACGCTGAGCCAGTATTCCAGAGATAGGTGGTTCGATTCCGGGCAAAGTCGGTTGCATATTTTTCATCTTTTCTGCTTCCAATTAACCTAACGAGTCTACAAGTGGTGCCCGAACTAAAACTGTTGTGGATGATGTTTCTCCTCACCCAGGATTTGGCGACTAGGTCACCTAAAACGCTAGTCGCCCTTTAAAAAGGTGAGTATATAAGGTATTTTTCCCACATCCCTAGCGTGCCTTCTTGATGTAACGGCAGCACGCTGTGCCTGTATTACAGAGGTCCATGGTTCGATTTCCGGCGAAGGCGGTTGCATATTTTTCATCTTTTCTACTTCCAATTAACCTAACGAGTCTACGAGTGGTGCTCGAACTAAAAGGGTTGTGGATGATGATTTTCCGCACCTAGTCGACTAGGTCCGCTAAAACCATGGTCGCCCTTTAAAAAGGTAAGTATATAAGGTATTTGTCCCACTTTCCTAGCGTGTCTTCTTGGTGTAACGGTAGCACGCTGAGATAGTATTCCACAGGACCGTGGTTCGATTCCCGGCGAAGTCGGTTGCATATTTTTTATCTTTTCTTCTTCCAATTAACCTAAGGAACCAACATGTGGTGCCCGAACTAAATGGGTTGTGGATGATGATTTTACGCACCCAGGATTTGGCGACTAGGTCCCCTAAAACATAGTCGCCCTTTAAAAAGGTAAGTATATAAGGTATTTGTCCCACTTTCGTAGCGTGCATTCTTGGTGTAACGGTAGCACGCTGAGCCAGTATTCCAGAGGTCCGTGGTTCGATTCCCGGCAAAGGCGGTTGCATAATTTTCATCTTTTCTGCTTCCAATTAACCTAACGAGTCTAGAAGTGGTGCCCGAAATAAAACTGTTGTGGATGATGATTCTCCTCACCCAGGATTTGGCGACTAGGTCCCCCCTTTAAAAACGTGAGTATATAAATTATTTGTCCCACATCCATAGCGTGCTTTCGTGGTGTAACGGTAGCACGCTGAGCCAGTATTCCAGAGGACCTTGGTTCGATTCCCGGGGAAGGCGGTTGCATATTTTTCATGTTTTCTGCTTCCAATTAACCTAACGAGTCTACAAGTCTTCCAATTAACCTAACGAGTCTACAGAACTAAAAGGGCTGTGGATGATGATTCTCCGCACCCAGGATCTGGCGACTAGGTCCCACAAAACCCTAGTCGCCCTTTAAAAAGGTGAGTATATAATGTATTTCTCCCCCTTCCATAGCGTGCCTTCGTGGTGTAATGGTAGCACACTAAGCCAGTATTCCAGAGGTCCTTGGTTCCATTCCCGAGGAAGGCGGTTGCATATTTTTCATCTTTTCTGCTTCCAATTAGCCTAACGGCTCTACAAGTCGTGCCAGAACTAAAAGGGTTGTGGATGATGATTGTCCGCACCCGGGATTTGGCGACTAGGTCCCCTAAATCCCTAGTCACCCTTTAAAAAGGTGAGTATATAAGGTATTTGTCCCACTTCCCTAGCGTGCCTTCTTAATGTAACGGTAGCACCCTGAGCCAGTATTACAGAGGTGCGTGGTTCGATTCCCGGCGAAGGGATTTGCATATTTCTCATCTTTTCTGATTCCAAATAATCTAACGTGTCTACAAGTGGTGCTCGTACTAAAAGTGTTGGATGATGATTCTCCGCGTCCAGGATTCGGCGACTAGGTCCCCTAAAACCCTAGTCGCCCTTTAAAACGTGAGAGTATAAGGTAGTCGTCCCAGTTCCCTAGCGTGCCTTCGTGGTGTAACGGTCGCACGCTGAGCTAGTATTCCAGAGGTCCTTTGTTCGATTCCCGAGGAAGGCGGTTGCATAATTTTCATCTTTTCTGCTGCCAATTAACCTAACGAGTCTACAAGTCGTGCCAGAACTAAAAGGGTCGAAAATGATGATTCTCCGCACCCAGGATTTGGCGACTAGGTCACCTGAAACCCTAGTCGCCCTTTAAAACGTGAGAGTATAAGGTAGTCGTCCCAGTTCCCTAGCGTGCTTTCGTGGTGTAACGGTAGCACGCTGAGCCAGTATTCCAGAGGTCCGTGGTTCGATTCCGGGCAAAGGCGGTTGCATATTTTTCATCTTTTCTGCTTCCAATTAACCTAACGAGTCTACGAGTGGTGCCCGAACTAAAAGGGTTGTGGATGATGATTTTCCGCACCTAGGATTGGTCGACTAGGTCCGCTAAAACCATAGTCGCCCTTTAAAAAGGTGAGTATATAACGTATTTGTCGCACTTTCCTAGCGTGCCTTCTTGGTGTAACGGTAGCACGCTGAGCCAGTATTCCAGAGGTCCGTGGTTCGATTCCCGGGAAAGGAGGTTGCATATTTTTCATATTTTCTACTTCCACTTAACCTAACGTGTCTACAAGTGGTGATCGAACTAAAAGGGTTGTGGATGATGATTCTCCGCACCCAGGATTCGGCGACTAGGTCCCCTAAAACCCTAGTCGCCCTCTAAAACGGTGAGTATATAAGGTAATTGTTCCAGTTACCTAGCGTGCCTTCTTGTTGTAACGGTAGCACGCTAAGCCTGTATTCCAGAGGTCCGTGGTTCGATTCCCTGGAAAGGCGGTTGCATATTTTTCATCTTTTCTGCTTCCAATTAACCTAACGAGTCTACAAGTGCTGCCCGAACTAAAACTGTTGTGGATGATGATTCTCCTCACCCAGGATTTGGCGACTAGGTCCCCCCTTTAAAAACGTGAGTATATAAATTATTTGTCCCACATCCATAGCGTGCTTTCGTGGTGTAACGGTAGCACGCTAAGCCAGTATTCAAGTGGACCTTGGTTCGATTCCCGGGGAAGGCGGTTGCATATTTTTCATCTTTTCTGATTCCAATTAACCTAAGGAACCTACATGTGGTGCCCGAACTAAAAGGGTTGTGGATGATGATTTTACGCACCCAGGATTTTTCGACTATGTCCCCTAAAACATAGTCGCCCTTTAAAAAGGTAAGTATATAAGGTAGTCGTCCCACTTTCCTAGCGTGCCTTCTTGGTGTAACGGTAGCACGCTGAGCCAGTACTCCAGAGGTCTCTTGTTCGATTCCCGGCGAAGGCGGTTGGATATTTTTCCTCTTTTCTTCTTCCAATTAACGTAACGAGTCTACAAGTGGTGCCCGAACTAAAACTGTTGTGGATGATGAATCTCCACACCCAGTATTTGGCGACTAGTTCCCCTAAAACCCTAGTGCCCTTTCAAAAGGTGAGTATATAAGATATTTGTCGGACTTCCCTAGCTTCCGTCTTGGTATAATGGTAGCTCGCTGAGCCAGTATTCCAGAGGTCCGTGGCTCGATACTCGGCAAAGGCGGTTGCATATATTTCATCTTTTCTGCTTCCAGTTAACCTAACGTGTCTACAAGTGGTGATCGAACTAAAAGGCTTGTGGATGATTATTCTCCGCTCCCAGGATGCGGTGACTAGGTCTTCTAAAACCCTAGTCGCCCTTTAAAACGGTGAGTATATAAGGTATTTGATCCAGTTACCTAGCGTGCCTTCTTGTTGTAACGGTAGCACGCTGAGCCAGTATACCAGAGGTCCGTGGTTCGATTTCCGGGGAAGGCGTTTGCATATATTTCACCATTTCTGCTCCCAATTAACCTAACGAGTCTACAAGTGGTGCCCGAATTAAAACTGTTGTGGATGATTATTCTCCTCACCCAGTATTTGGCGACTAGGTCCCCCCTTTAAAAACGTGAGTATATAAATTATTTGTCCCACATCCATAGCGTGCTTTCGTGATGTAACGGTAGCACGCTGAGCCAGTATTCCAGAGGACCTTGGTTCGATTCCCGGGGAAGGCGGTTGCATATTTTTCATCTTTTCTGCTTCCAATTAACCTAACGAGTCTACAAGACTTCCAATTAAAATAACGAGTCTACAGAACTAAAAGGGCTGTGGATGATGATTCTCCGCACCCAGGATCTGGCGACTAGGTCCCACAAAACCCTAGTCGCCCTTTAAAAAGGTGAGTATATAATGTATTTCTCCCCCTTCCATAGCGTGCCTTCGTGGTGTAATGGTAGCACACTAAGCCAGTATTCCAGAGGTCCTTGGTTCCATTCCCGAGGAAGGCGGTTGCATATTTTTCATCTTTTCTGCTTCCAATTAGCCTAACGACTCTGCAAGTCGTGCCAGAACTAAAAGGGTTGTGGATGATGATTGTCCGCACCCGGGATTTGGCGACTAGTTCCACTAAATCCGTAGTCACCCTCTAAAAAGGTGAGTATATAAGGTATTTGTCCGACTTCCCTAGCATGCCTTCTTAATGTAACGGTAGCACCCTGAGCCAGTATTACAGAGGTCCGTGGTTCGATTCCCGGCGAAGGGGTTTGCATATTTCTCATCTTTTCTGATTCCAACTAACCTAACGTGTCTACAAGTGGTGCTCGTACTAAAAGTGTTGGATGATGATTCTCCGCATCCAGGATTCGGCGACTAGGTCCCCTAGAACCCTAGTCGCCCTTTAAAACGTGAGAGTATAAGGTAGTCGTCCCAGTTCGCTAGCGTGCCTTCGTGGTGTAACGGTAGCACGCTGAGCTAGTATTCCAGAGGTCCTTGGTTCGATTCCCGAGGAAGGCGGTTGCATAATTTTCATCTTTTCTGCTTCCAATTAACCTAACGAGTCTACAAGTCGTGCCAGAACTAAAAGGGTCGAAAATGATGATTCTCCGCACCCAGGATTTGGCGACTAGGTCACCTAAAACACTAGTCGCCCTTTAAAAACGTGAGTATATAAAATATTTGTCCCACTTCCATAGCGTGCTTTCGTGGTCTAACGGTAGCACGCTGAGCCAGTATTCCAGAGGTCCGTGGTTCGATTCCCAGCGAAGGCGGTTGCATATTTTTCATCTTTTCTGCTTCCAATTAACCTAAGGAAACTACAAGTGGTGCCCGAACAAAAAGGGTTGTGGATGATGATTTTGCGCACCCAGGATTTGGCGACTAGGTTCCCTAAAACATAGTCGCCCTTTAAAAAGGCGAGTATATAACGTATTTGTCGCACTTTCCTAGCGTGCCTTCTTGGTGTAACGGTAGCACGCTGAGCCAGTATTCCAGAGGTCCGTGGTTCGATTCCCGGGAAAGGCGGTTGCATATTTTTCATATTTTTTACTTCTACTTAACCTAACGTGTCTACAAGTCGTGATCGAACTTAAAGGGTTGTGGATGATGATCCTCCGCACCCAGGATTCGGCGACTAGGTCCCCTAAAACCCTAGTCGCCCTTTAAAACGGTGAGTATGTAAGGTATTTATTCCAGTTACCTAGCGTGCCTTCTTCTTGTAACGGTAGCACGCTGAGTCTGTATTCCAGAGGTCCGTGGTTCGATTCCCTGGGAAGGCGGTTGCATATTTTTCATCTTTTCTGCTTCCAATTAACCTAACGAGTCTACAAGTGCTGCCCGAACTAAAACTGTTGTGGATGATGATTCTCCTCGCCCAGGATTTGGCGACTAGGTCCCCCCTTTAAAAACGTGAGTATATAAATTATTTGTCCCACATCCATAGCGTGCTTTCGTGGTGTAACGGTAGCACGCTGAGCCGGTATTCCAGAGGACCTTGGTTCGATTCCCGGGGAAGGCGGTTGCATATTTTTCAACTTTTCTGCTTCCAATTAACCTAACGTGTCTACAAGTGGTGCCCGAACTAAAAGGTTTGTGGATGATGATTCTCCGCACCCAGGATTTGGCGACAAGGTCCCCTAAATTCCTAGTCGCCCTTTAAAAAGGTGAGTATATAAGATATTTTTCGGACATCTAGCTTCCGTCTTGGTATAATGGTAGCACGCTGAGCCAGTATTCCAGAGGTCCGTGGCTCGATTCCCGGCGAAGGCGGTTGCATATTTTTTATCTTTTCTTCTTCCAATTAACCTAAGGAACCTACATGTGGTGCCCGAACTAAAAGGGTTGTGGATGATGATTTTACGCACCCAGGATTCAGAGACTAGGTCCCCTAAAACATAGTCGCCCTTTAGAAAGGTGAGTATATAACGTATCTTTCGCACTTCCCTAGCGTGCCTTCATGGAGTAACGGTAGCACGCTGAGCCAGTATTCCAGAGGTCCGTGGTTCGATTCCGGGCAAAGGCGGTTGCATATTTTTCATCTTTTCTGCTTCCAATTAACCTAACGAGTCTACAAGTGGTGCCCGAACTAAAACTGTTGTGGATGATGATTCTCCTCACCCAGGATTTGGCGACTAGGTCCCCCCTTTAAAAACGTGAGTATATAAATTATTTGTCCCACATCCATAGCGTGCTTTCGTGGTGTAACGGTAGCACGCTGAGACAGTATTCCAGAGGACCTTGGTTCGATTCCCGGGGAAGGCGGTTGCATATTTTTCAACTTTTCTGCTTCCAATTAACCTAAGGAACCTACAAGTGGTGCCCGAACTAAAAGGGTTGTGGATGATGATTCTCCGCACCCAGGATTTGGCGACAAGTTCCCCTAAAACCCTAGTCGCCCTTTAAAAAGGTGAGTATATAAGATATTTGTCGGACTTCCCTAGCTTCCGTCTTGGTATAATGGTAGCACGCTGAGCCAGTATTCCAGAGGTCCGTGGCTCGATTCCCGGCGAAGGCGGTTGCATATTTTTTATCTTTTCTTCTTCCAATTAACCTAAGGAACCTACATGTGGTGCCCGAACTAAAAGGGTTGTGGATGATGATTTTACGCACCCAGGATTCAGAGACTAGGTCCCCTAAAACCCTAGTCGCCCTTTAAAACGGTGAGGATATAAGGTATTTGTTCCAGTTACCTAGCGTGCCTTCTTGTTGTAACGGTAGCACGCTGAGCCTGTATTCCAAAGGTCCGTGGTTCGATTCCCTGGGAAGGCGGTTGCATATTTTTCATCTTTTCTCCTTCCAATTAACCTAAGAAACCTACAAGTGGTGCCCGAACTAAAACTGTTGTGGATGATGATTTTGCGCAAGGTGAGTATATAAGTTATTTGTCCCACTTTCCTAGCGTGCTTTCTTGGTGTAACGGTAGCACGCTGAGTCAGTATTCCAGAGATAGGTGGTTCGATTCAGGGCAAAGGCGGTTGCATATTTTTCATTTTTCTGCTTCCAATTAACCTAACGAGTCTACAAGTCGTGCCAGAACTAAAAGGGTCGAAAATGATGATTCTCCGCACCCAGGATTTGGCGACTAGGTCACCTAAAACCCTAGTCGCCCTTTAAAAACGTGAGTATATAAAATATTTGTCCCACTTCCATAGCGTGCTTTCGTGGTGTAATGGTAGCACACTGAGCCAGTATTCCAGAGGTCCTTGGTTCGATTCCCGAGGAAGGTGGTTGCATATTTTTCATCTTTTCTGCTTCCAATTAGCCTAACGACACTACAAGTCGTGCCCGAACAAAAAGGGTTGTGGATGATGATTTTGCGCACCCAGGATTTGGCGACTAGGTTCCCTAAAACATAGTCGCCCTTTAAAAAGGTGAGTATATAACGTATTTTTCGCACTTCCCTAGCGTGCCTTCATGGTGTAACGGTAGCACGTTGAGCCAGTATTCCAGAGGTCCGTGGTTCGATTCCGGGCAAAGGCGGTTGCATATTTTTCATCTTTTCTACTTCCAATTAACCTAACGAGTCTACAAGTGGTTTCCGAACTAAAACTGTTGTGGGTGATGTTTCTCCTCAAACAGGATTTGGCGACTAGGTCACCTAAAACGCTAGTCGCCCTTTAAAAAGGTAAGTATATAAGGTATTTGTCCCACTTTCCTAGCGTGTCTTCTTGGTGTAACGGTAGCACGCTGAGATAGTATTCCACAGGACCGTGGTTCGATTCGCGGCGAAGTCGGTTGCATATTTTTTATCTTTTCTTCTTCCAATTAACCTAAGGAACCTACATGTGGTGCCCGAAATAAAAGGGTTGTGGATGATGATTTTACGCACCCAGGATTCGGCGACTAGGTCCCCTAAAACCCTACTCGCCCTTTAAAACGGTGAGGATATAAGGTATTTGTTCCAGTTACCTAGCGTGCCTTCTTGTTGTAACGGTAGCACGCTGAGCCTGTATTCCAGAGGTCCGTGGTTCGATTCCCTGGGAAGGCGGTTGCATATTTTTCATCTTTTCTGCTTCCAATTAACCTAACGAGTCTACAGGTGGTGCCCGAACTAAAACTGTTGTGGATGATGATTCTCCTCACCAAGGATTTAGCGACTAGGTCCCCCCTTTAAAAACGTGAGTATATAAATTATTTGTCCCACATCCATAGCGGGCTTTCGTGGTGTAACGGTAGCACGCTGAGCCAGTATTCCAGAGGACCTTGGTTCGATTCCCGGGGAAGGCGGTTGCATATTTTTCAACTTTTCTGCTTCCAATTAACCTAACGTGTCTACAAGTGGTGATCGAACTTAAAGGGTTGTGGATGATGATTTTGCGCAAGGTGAGTATATAAGTTATTTGTCCCACTTTCCTAGCGTGCTTTCTTGGTGTAACGGTAGCACGCTGAGCCAGTATTCCAGAGGTCCGTGGTTCGATTCCCAGCGAAGGCGGTTGCATATTTTTCATCTTTTCTGCTTCCAATTAACCTAAGGAACCTACAAGTGGTGCCCGAACTAAAAGGATTGTGGATGATGATTTTGCGCACCCAGGATTTGGCGACTAGGTCCCCTAAAACATAGTCGCCCTTTAAAAAGGTGAGTATATAACGTATCTTTCGCACTTCCCTAGCGTGCCTTCATGGAGTAATGGTAGCACGCTGAGCCAGTATTCCAGAGGTCCGTGGTTCGATTCCGGGCAAAGGCGGTTGCATATTTTTCATCTTTTCTGCTTCCAATTAACCTAACGAGTCTACAAGTGATGCCCGAACTAAAACTGTTGTGGATGATGATTCTCCTCACCCAGGATTTGGCGACTAGGTCCCCCCTTTAAAAACGTGAGTATATAAATTATTTGTCCCACATCCATAGCGTGCTTTCGTGGTGTAACGGTAGCACGCTGAGCCAGTATTCCAGAGGACCTTGGTTCGATTCCCGCGGAAGGCGGTTGCATATTTTTCAACTTCTCTGCTTCCAATTAACCTAACGTGTCTACAAGTGGTGATCGAACTTAAAGGGTTGTGGATGATGATCCTCCGCACCCAGGATTCGGCGACTAGGTCCCCTAAAACCCTACTTGCCCTTTAAAACGGTGAGGATATAAGGTATTTGTTCCAGTTACCTAGCGTGCCTTCTTGTTGTAACGGCAGCACGCTGAGCCTGTATTCCAGAGGTCCGTGGTTCGATTCCCTGGGAAGGCGGTTGCATATTTTTCATCTTTTCTGCTTCCAATTAACCTAACGAGTCTACAAGTGGTGCCCGAACTAAAACTGTTGTGGATGATGATTCTCCTCACCCAGGATTTGGCGACTAGGTCCCCCCTTTAAAAAGGTGAGTATATAAATTATTTGTCCCACATCCATAGCGTGCTTTCGTGGTGTAACGGTAGCACGCTGAGCCAGTATTCCAGAGGACCTTGGTTCGATTCCCGCGGAAGGCGGTTGCATATTTTTCAACTTCTCTGCTTCCAATTAACCTAACGTGTCTACAAGTGGTGATCGAACTTAAAGGGTTGTGGATGATGATCCTCCGCACCCAGGATTCGGCGACTAGGTCCCCTAAAACCCTAGTCGCCCTTTAAAACGGTGAGTATGTAAGGTATTTGTTCCAGTTACCTAGCGTGCCTTTTTCTTGTAACGGTAGCACGCTGAGTCTGTATTCCAGAGGTCCGTGGTTCGATTCCCTGGGAAGGCGGTTGCATATTTTTCATCTTTTCTGCTTCCAATTAACCTAACGAGTCTACAAGTGGCGCCCGAACTAAAACTGTTGTGGATGATGATTCTCCTCACCCAGGATTTGGCGACTAGGTCCCCCCTTTAAAAACGTGAGTATATAAATTATTTGTCCCACATCCATAGCGTGCTTTCGTGGTGTAACGGTAGCACGCTGAGCCAGTATTCCAGAGGACCTTGGTTCGATTCCCGGGGAAGGCGGTTGCATATTTTTCAAATTTTCTGCTTCCAATTAACCTAAAGAACCTACACGTGGTGCCCGAACTAAAAGGGTTGTGGATGATGATTCTCCGCACCCAGGATTTGGCGACAAGGTCCCCTAAAATCCTAGTCGCCCTTTAAAAAGGTGAGTATATAAGATATTTGTCGGACATCTAGCTTCCGTCTTGGTATAATGGTAGCACGCTGAGCCAGTATTCCAGAGGTCCGTGGTTCGATTCCCGGCGAAGGCGGTTGCATATTTTTTATCTTTTCTTCCAATTAACCTAAGGAACCTACATGTGGTGCCCGAACTAAAAGGGTTGTGGATGATGATTTTACGCACCCAGGATTCGGCGACTAGGTCCCCTAAAACACTAGTCGCCCTTTAAAACGGTGAGGATATAAGGTATTTGTTCCAGTTACCTAGCGTGCCTTCTAGTTGTAACGGTAGCACGCTGAGCCTGTATTCCAGAGGTCCGTGGTTCGATTCCCTGAGAAGGCGGTTGCATATTTTTCATCTTTTCTGCTTCCAATTAACCTAACGAGTCTACAAGTGGTGCCCGAACTAAAACTGTTGTGGATGATGATTCTCCTCACCCAGGATTTGGCGACAAGGTCCCCCCTTTAAAAACGTGAGTATATAAATTATTTCTCCCACATCCATAGCGTGCTTTCGTGGTGTAACGGTAGCACGCTGAGCCAGTATTCCAGAGGAACTTGGTTCGATTCCCGGGGAAGGCGGTTGCATATTTTTCAACTTTTCTGCTTCCAATTAACCTAACGTGTCTACAAGTGGTGATCGAACTTAAAGGTTTGTGGATGATGATCCTCCGCACCCAGGATTCGGCGACTAGGTCCCCTAAAACCCTAGTCGCCCTTTAAAACGGTGAGTATGTAAGTTATTTGTTCCAGTTACCTAGCGTGCCTTCTTCTTGTAACGGTAGCACGCTGAGCCTGTATTCCAGAGGTCCGTGGTTCGATTCCCTGGGAAGGCGGTTGCATATTTTTCATCTTTTCTGCTTCCAATTAACCTAACGAGTCTACAAGTGGCGCCCGAACTAAAACTGTTGTGGATGATGATTCTCCTCACCAAGGATTTGGCGACTAGGTCCCCCCTTTAACCTAACGAGTCTACAAGTCGTGCCAGAACTAAAAGGGTCGAAAATGATGATTCTCCGCACCCAGGATTTGGCGACTAGGTCACCTAAAACACTAGTCGCCCTTTAAAAACGTGAGTATATAAAATATTTGTCCCACTTCCATAGCGTGCTTTCGTGGTCTAACGGTAGCACGCTGAGCCAGTATTCCAGAGGTCCGTGGTTCGATTCCCAGCGAAGGCGGTTGCATATTTTTCATCTTTTCTGCTTCCAATTAACCTAAGGAACCTACAAGTGGTGCCCGAACAAAAAGGGTTGTGGATGATGATTTTGCGCACCCAGGATTTGGCGACTAGGTTCCCTAAAACATAGTCGCCCTTTAAAAAGGTGAGTATATAACGTATTTGTCGCACTTTCCTAGCGTGCCTTCTTGGTGTAACGGTAGCACGCTGAGCCAGTATTCCAGAGGTCCGTGGTTCGATTCCCGGGAAAATCGGTTGCATATTTTTCATATTTTTTACTTCTACTTAACCTAACGTGTCTACAAGTCGTGATCGAACTTAAAGGGTTGTGGATGATGATCCTCCGCACCCAGGATTCGGCGACTAGGTCCCCTAAAACCCTAGTCGCCCTTTAAAACGGTGAGTATGTAAGGTATTTATTCCAGTTACCTAGCGTGCCTTCTTCTTGTAACGGTAGCACGCTGAGTCTGTATTCCAGAGGTCCGTGGTTCGATTCCCTGGGAAGGCGGTTGCATATTTTTCATCTTTTCTGCTTCCAATTAACCTAACGAGTCTACAAGTGCTGCCCGAACTAAAACTGTTGTGGATGATGATTCTCCTCGCCCAGGATTTGGCGACTAGGTCCCCCCTTTAAAAACGTGAGTATATAAATTATTTGTCCCACATCCATAGCGTGCTTTCGTGGTGTAACGGTAGCACGCTGAGCCGGTATTCCAGAGGAACATGGTTCGATTCCCGGGGAAGGCGGTTGCATATTTTTCAACTTTTCTGCTTCCAATTAACCTAACGTGTCTACAAGTGGTGCCCGAACTAAAAGGTTTGTGGATGATGATTCTCCGCACCCAGGATTTGGCGACAAGGTCCCCTAAATTCCTAGTCGCCCTTTAAAAAGGTGAGTATATAAGATATTTTTCGGACATCTAGCTTCCGTCTTGGTATAATGGTAGCACGCTGAGCCAGTATTCCAGAGGTCCGTGGTTCGATTCCCGGCGAAGGCGGTTGCATATTTTTTATCTTTTCTTCTTCCAATTAACCTAAGGAACCTACATGTGGTGCCCGAACTAAAAGGGTTGTGGATGATGATTTTACGCACCCAGGATTCGGCGACTAGGTCCCCTAAAACATAGTCGCCCTTTAGAAAGGTGAGTATATAACGTATCTTTCGCACTTCCCTAGCGTGCCTTCATGGAGTAACGGTAGCACGCTGAGCCAGTATTCCAGAGGTCCGTGGTTCGATTCCGGGCAAAGGCGGTTGCATATTTTTCATCTTTTCTGCTTCCAATTAACCTAACGAGTCTACAAGTGGTGCCCGAACTAAAACTGTTGTGGATGATGATTCTCCTCACCCAGGATTTGGCGACTAGGTCCCCCCTTTAAAAACGTGAGTATATAAATTATTTGTCCCACATCCATAGCGTGCTTTCGTGGTGTAACGGTAGCACGCTGAGACAGTATTCCAGAGGACCTTGGTTCGATTCCCGGGGAAGGCGGTTGCATATTTTTCAACTTTTCTGCTTCCAATTAACCTAAGGAACCTACAAGTGGTGCCCGAACTAAAAGGGTTGTGGATGATGATTCTCCGCACCCAGGATTTGGCGACAAGTTCCCCTAAAACCCTAGTCGCCCTTTAAAAAGGTGAGTATATAAGATATTTGTCGGACTTCCCTAGCTTCCGTCTTGGTATAATGGTAGCACGCTGAGCCAGTATTCCAGAGGTCGGTGGCTCGATTCCCGGCGAAGGCGGTTGCATATTTTTTATCTTTTCTTCTTCCAATTAACCTAAGGAACCTACATGTGGTGCCCGAACTAAAAGGGTTGTGGATGATGATTTTACGCACCCAGGATTCAGAGACTAGGTCCCCTAAAACCCTAGTCGCCCTTTAAAACGGTGAGGATATAAGGTATTTGTTCCAGTTACCTAGCGTGCCTTCTTGTTGTAACGGTAGCACGCTGAGCCTGTATTCCAGAGGTCCGTGGTTCGATTCCCTGGGAAGGCGGTTGCATATTTTTCATCTTTTCTGCTTCCAATTAACCTAACGAGTCTACAAGTGGTGCCCGAACTAAAACTGTTGTGGATGATGATTCTCCTCACCCAGGATTTGGCGACTAGGTCCCCCCTTTAAAAACGTGAGTATATAAATTATTTGTCCCACATCCATAGCGTGCTTTCGGGGTGTAACGGTAGCACGCTGAGCCAGTATTCCAGAGGACCTTGGTTCGATTCCCGGGGAAGGCGGTTGCATATTTTTCAACTTTTCTGCTTCCAATTAACCTAACGTGTCTACAAGTGGTGATCGAACTTAAAGGGTTGTGGATGATGATTCTCCGCACCCTGGATTCGCCGACAAGGTCCCCTAAAACCCTAGTCGCCCTTTAAAACGGTGAGTATATAAGGTATTTGTTCCAGTTACCTAGCGTGCCTTCTTGTTGTAACGGTAGCACGCTGAGCCAGTATTCAAGGGTCCGTGGTTCGATTCCCAGCGAAGGCGGTTGCATATTTTTCATCTTTTCTCCTTCCAATTAACCTAAGAAACCTACAAGTGGTGCCCGAACTAAAACTGTTGTGGATGATGATTTTGCGCAAGGTGAGTATATAAGTTATTTGTCCCACTTTCCTAGCGTGCTTTCTTGGTGTAACGGTAGCACGCTGAGTCAGTATTCCAGAGATAGGTGGTTCGATTCAGGGCAAAGGCGGTTGCATATTTTTCATTTTTCTGCTTCCAATTAACCTAACGAGTCTACAAGTCGTGCCAGAACTAAAAGGGTCGAAAATGATGATTCTCCGCACCCAGGATTTGGCGACTAGGTCACCTAAAACCCTAGTCGCCCTTTAAAAACGTGAGTATATAAAATATTTGTCCCACTTCCATAGCGTGCTTTCGTGGTGTAATGGTAGCACACTGAGCCAGTATTCCAGAGGTCCTTGGTTCGATTCCCGAGGAAGGTGGTTGCATATTTTTCATCTTTTCTGCTTCCAATTAGCCTAACGACACTACAAGTCGTGCCCGAACAAAAAGGGTTGTGGATGATGATTTTGCGCACCCAGGATTTGGCGACTAGGTTCCCTAAAACATAGTCGCCCTTTAAAAAGGTGAGTATATAACGTATTTTTCGCACTTCCCTAGCGTGCCTTCATGGTGTAACGGTAGCACGTTGAGCCAGTATTCCAGAGGTCCGTGGTTCGATTCCGGGCAAAGGCGATTGCATATTTTTCATCTTTTCTACTTCCAATTAACCTAACGAGTCTACAAGTGGTTTCCGAACTAAAACTGTTGTGGGTGATGTTTCTCCTCAAACAGGATTTGGCGACTAGGTCACCTAAAACGCTAGTCGCCCTTTAAAAAGGTGAGTATATAAGGTATTTGTCCCACATCCCTAGCGTGCCTTCTTGATGTAACGGCAGCAGGCTGAGCCTGTATTACAGAGGTCCATGGTTCGATTTCCGGCGAAGGCGGTTGCATATTTTTCATCTTTTCTACTTCCAATTAACCTAACGAGTCTACGAGTGGTGCACGAACTAAAAGGGTTGTGGATGATGATTTTCCGCACCTAGGACTAGTCGACTAGGTCCGCTAAAACCATAGTCGCCCTTTAAAAATGTAAGTATATAAGGTATTTGTCCCACGTTCCTAGCGTGCCTTCTTGGTGTAACGTTAGCACGCTGAGATAGTATTCCAGAGGTCCGTGGTTTGATTCCCGGGGCAGGCGGTTGCATATTTTTCATCTTTTCTGCTTCCAATTAACCTAAGAAACCTGCAAGTGGTGATCGAACTAAAAGGGTTGTGGATGATGATTCTCCGCACCCTGGATTCGGCGACAAGGTCCCCTAAAACCCTAGTCGCCCTTTAAAACGGTGAGTATATAAGGTATTTGTTCCAGTTACCTAGCGTGCCTTCTTGTAGTAACGGTAGCACGCTGAGCCAGTATTCAAGGGTCCGTGGTTCGATTCCCAGCGAAGGCGGTTGCATATTTTTCATCTTTTCTCCTTCCAATTAACCTAAGAAACCTACAAGTGGTGCCCGAACTAAAACTGTTGTGGATGATGATTTTGCGCAAGGTGAGTATATAAGTTATTTGTCCCACTTTCCTAGCGTGCTTTCTTGGTGTAACGGTAGCACGCTGAGTCAGTATTCCAGAGATAGGTGGTTCGATTCAGGGCAAAGGCGGTTGCATATTTTTCATCTTTTCTGCTTCCAATTAACCTAACGAGTCTACAAGTGGTGCCCGAACTAAAACTGTTGTGGATGATGATTCTCCTCACCCAGGATTTGGCGACTAGGTCCCCCCTTTAAAAACGTGAGTATATAAATTATTTGTCCCACATCCATAGCGTGCTTTCGTGGTGTAACGGTAGCACGCTGAGCCAGTATTCCAGAGGACCTTGGTTCGATTCCCGGGGAAGGCGGTTGCATATTTTTCATCTTTTCTGCTTCCAATTAACCTAAGGAACCTACAAGTGGTGCCCGAACTAAAAGGGATGTGGATGATGATTCTCCGCACCCAGGATTTGGCGACAAGGTCCCCTAAAACCCTAGTCGCCCTTTAAAAAGGTGAGTATATAAGATATTTCTCGGACTTCCCTAGCTTCCGTCTTGGTATAATGGTAGCACGCTGAGCCAGTATTCCAGAGGTCCGTGGCTCGATTCCCGGCGAAGGCGGTTGCATATTTTTCATCTTTTCTTCTTCCAATTAACCTAAGGAACCTACAAGTGGCGCCCGAACTAAAAGGGTTGTGGATGATGATTTTACGCACCCGGGATTTGGCGACTAGGTCCCCTAAATCATAGGTGGGCTTTAAAAAGGTGAGTATATAAGGTATTTGTCCCACTTCCCTAGTGTGCCTTCTTGATGTAACGGTAGCACACTGAGCCAGTATTACAGAGGTCCGTGGTTCGATTCCCGGCGAAGGGGGTTGCATATTTTTCATCTTTTCTGTTTCCAATTAACCTAACGAGTCTACAAGTGGTGCTCGTACTAAAAGTGTTGTGGATGATGTTTCTCCGCATCCAGGATTTGGCGACTAGGTCCCCTAAAACCCTAGTCGCCCTTTAAAAAGGTGAGTGTATAAGGTAGTCGTCCCACTTTCCTAGCGTGCCTTCTTGGTGTAACGGTAGCACGCTGAGCCATTATTCCAGAGGTCTCTTGTTCGATTCCCGGCGAAGGCGGTTGGATATTTTTCCTCTTTTCTTCTTCCAATTAACGTAAGAAATCTACAAGTGGTGCCCGAACTAAAACTGTTGTGGATGATGATTCTCCACACCCAGGACTTTGCGAATAGGACCCCTACAACCCTAGTCGCCCTTTAAAAACGTGAGTATATAAAGTATTTGTCCCACTTCCATAGCGTGCTTTCTTGATATAACGGTAGCACACTGAGCCAGTATTCCAGAGGTCCGTGGTTCGATTCCCGGCGAATGCGGTTTCATATTTTTCATCTTTTCTGCTTCCAATTAAACTAACGAGTCTACGTGCCCGAACTAAAGGGGTTGTGGATGATGATTTTCCGCACCTAGTCGACTAGGTCCGCTAAAACCATAGTCGCCCTTTAAAAAGGTAAGTATATAAGGTATTTGTCCCACTTTCCTAGCGTGTCTTCTTGTGTAACGGTAGCACGCTGAGATAGTATTCCACAGGACCGTGGTTCGATTCCCGGCGAAGTCGGTTGCATATTTTTCATCTTTTCTGCTTCCAATTAACCTAACGAGTCTACAAGTGGTGATCGAACTAAAAGGCTTGTGGATGATTATTCTCCGCACCCAGGATGCGGTGACTAGGTCTTCTAAAACCCTAGTAGCCCTTTAAACGGTGAGTATATAAGGTTTTTGTTCCAGTTACCTAGCGTGCCTTCTTGTTGTAACGGTAGCACGCTGAGCCAGTATTCCAGAGGTCCGTGGTTCGATTTCCGGGGAAGGCGGTTGCATATATTTCACCATTTCTGCTTCCAATCAACCTAACGAGTCTACGAGTGGTGCCCGAACTAAAACTGTTGTGGATGATGATTCTCCTCACCCAGTATTTGGCGACTAGGTCCACCCTTTAAAAACGTGAGTATATAAATTATTTGTCCCACATCCATAGCGTGCTTTCGTGGTGTAACGGTAGCACGCTGAGCCAGTATTCCAGAGGACCTGGGTTCGATTCCCGGGGAAGGCTGTTGCATATTTTTCATGTTTTCTGCTTCCAATTAACGTAACGAGTCTTCAAGTCTTCCAATTAACCTAACGAGTCTACAGAACTAAAAGGGCTGTGGATGATGATTCTCCGCACCCAGGATTTGGCGACTAGGTCCCATAAAACCCTAGTCGCCCTTTAAAAAGGTGAGTATATAATGTATTTGTCCCCCTTCCATAGCGTGCCTTCGTGGTGTAATGGTAGCACACTGAGCCAGTATTCCAGAGGTCCTTGGTTCGATTCCCGAGAAAGGCGGTTGCATATTTTTCATCTTTTCTGCTTCCAATTAGCCTAACGACTCTACAAGTCGTGCCAGAACTAAAAGGGTTGTGGATGATGATTGTCCGCACCCGGGATTTGGCGACTAGGTCCCCTAAAGCCCTAGTCACCCTTTAAAAAGGTGAGTATATAAGGTATTTGTCCCACTTCCCTAGCATGCCTTCTTGATGTAACGGTAGCACCCTGAGCCAGTATTACAGAAGTCCGTGGTTCGATTTCCGGCGAAGGGGTTTGCATATTTCTCATCTTTTCTGATTCCAACTAACCTAACGAGTCTACAAGTGGTGCTCGTACTAAAAGTGTTGGATGATGATTTTCCGCATCCAGGATTCGGCGACTAGGTCCCCTAAAACCCTAGTCGCCTTTTAAAAACGTGAGAGTATAAGGTAGTCGTCCCAGTTCCCTAGCGTGCCTTCGTGGTGTAACGGTAGCACGCTGAGCTAGTATTCCAGAGGTCCTTGGTTCGATTCCCGAGGCAGGCGGTTGCATAATTTTCATCTTTTCTGCTTCCAATTAACCTAACGAGTCTACAAGTCGTGCCAGAACTAAAAGGGTCGAAAATGATGATTCTCCGCACCCAGGATTTGGCGACTAGGTCACCTAAAACCCTAGTCGCCCTTTAAAAACGTGAGTATATAAAATATTTGTCCCACTTCCATAGCGTGCTTTCTTGGTGTAACGGTAGCACGCTGAGCCAGTATTCCAGAGGTCCGTGGTTCGATTCCCAGCGAAGGCGGTTGCATATTTTTCATCTTTTCTGCTTCCAATTAACCTAACGAGTCTACAGAAATAAAAGGGCTGTGGATGATGATTCTCCGCACCCAGGATTTGGCGACTAGGTCCCATAAAACCCTAGTCGCCCTTTAAAAAGATGAGTATATAATGTATTTGTCCCCCTTCCATAGCGTGCCTTCGTCGTGTAATGGTAGCACACTGAGCCAGTATTCCAGAGGTCCTTGGTTCGATTCCCGAGGAAGGCGGTTGCATATTTTTCATCTTTTCTGCTTCCAATTAGCCTAACGACTCTACAAGTCGTGCCCGAACAAAAAGGGTTGTGGATGATAATTTTGCGCACCCAGGATTTGGCGACTAGGTTCCCTAAAACATAGTCGCCCTTTAAAAAGGTGAGTATATAACGTATTTGTCGCACTTCCCTAGCGTGCCTTCATGGTGTAACGGTAGCACGTTGAGCCAGTATTCCAGAGGTCCGTGGTTCGATTCCGGGCAAAGGCGGTTGCATATTTTTCATCTTTTCTACTTCCAATTAACCTAACGAGTCTACAAGTGGTTTCCGAACTAAAACTGTTGTGGGTGATGTTTCTCCTCACACAGGATTTGGCGACTAGGTCACCTAAAACGCTAGTCGCCCTTTAAAAAGGTGAGTATATAAGGTATTTGTCCCACATCCCTAGCGTGCCTTCTTGGTGTAACGTTAGCACGCTGAGATAGTATTCCAGAGGTCCGTGGTTCGATTCCCGGCGAAGGCGTTTGCATGTTTTTCATCTTTTCTGCTTCCAATTAACCTAACGAGTCTACAGGTAGTGCCCGAACTAAAAAGGTTGTGGATGATGATTTTCCGCACCTAGGATTGGTCGACTAGGTCACCTAAAACGCTAGTCGCCCTTTAAAAAGGTGAGTATATAATGTATTTGTCCCCCTTCCATAGCGTGCCTTCGTGGTGTAATGGTTGCAAACTGAGCCAGTATTCCAGAGGTCCTTGGTTCGATTCCCGAGGAAGGCGGTTGCATATTTTTCATCTTTTCTGCTTCCAATTAGCCTAACGACTCTACAAGTTGTGCCAGAACTAAAAGGGTTGTGGATGATGATTCTCCGCACCCGGGATTTGGCGACTAGGTCCCCTAAATCCCTAGTCACCCTTTAAAAAGGTGAGTATATAACGTATTTGTCCCACTTCCCTAGCGTGCCTTCATGGTGTAACGGTAGCAGGCTGAGCCAGTATTCCAGAGGTCCGTGGTTCGATTCCGGCCAAAGGCGGTTGCATATTATCATCTTTTCTGCTTCCAATTAGCCTAACGAGTCTACAAGTGGTGCTCGTACTAAAAGTGTTGGATGATTATTCTCCGCATCCAGGATTCGGCGACTAGGTCCCCTAAAACCCTAGTCGCCCTTTAAAAACGTGAGAGTATAAGGTAGTCGTCCCAGTTCCCTAGCGTGCCTTCGTGGTGTAACGGTAGCACGCTGAGCCAGTATTCCAGAGGTCCTTGCTTCGATTCCCGAGGAAGGCGGTTGCATAATTTTCATCTTTTCTGCTTCCAATTAACCTAACGAGGCTACAAGTCGTGCCAGAACTAAAAGGGTCGAAAATGATGATTCTCCGCACCCAGGATTTGGCGACTAGGTCACCTAAAACCCTAGTCGCCCTTTAAAAACGTGAGTATATAAAATATTTGTCCCACTTCCCTAGCGTGCCTTCATGGTGTAACGGTAGCAGGCTGAGCCAGTATTCCAGAGGTCCGTGGTTCGATTCCGGGCAAAGGCGGTTGCATATTTTTCATCTTTTCTGCTTCCAATTAGCCTAACGACTCTACAAGTCGTGCCCGAACAAAAAGGGTTCTGGATGATGATTTTGCGCACCCAGGATTTGGCGACTAGGTTCCCAGAAAACATAGTCGCCCTTTAAAAAGGTGAGTATATAACGTATTTGTCGCACTTCCCTAGCGTGCCTTCATGGTGTAACGGTAGCACGTTGAGCCACTATTCCAGAGGTCCGTGGTTCGATTCCGGGCAAAGGCGGTTGCATATTTTTCATCTTTTCTACTTCCAATTAACCTAACGAGTCTACAAGTGGTTCCCGAACTAAAACTGTTGTTCGTGATGTTTCTCCTCACCCAGGATTTGGCGACTAGGTCACCTAAAACGCTAGTCGCCCTTTAAAAAGGTGAGTATATAAGGTATTTGTCCCACATCCCTAGCGTGCCTTCTTGATGTAACGGCAGCACGCTGAGCCTGTATTACAGAGGTCCATGGTTCGATTTCCGGCGAAGGCGGTTGCATATTTTTCATCTTTTCTACTTCCAATTAACCTAACGAGTCTACGAGTGGTGCCCGAACTAAAAGGGTTGTGGATGATGATTTTCCGCAACTAGGATTGGTCGACTAGGTCCGCTAAATCCATAGTCGCCCTTTAAAAAGGTAAGTATATAAAGTATTTGTCCCACTTTCCTAGCGTGCCTTCTTGGTGTAACGTTAGCACGCTGAGATAGTATTCCAGAAGTCCGTGGTTCGATTCCCGGCGAAAGCGTGTGCATGTTTTTCATCTTTTCTGCTTCCAATTAACCTAACGAGTCTACAGGTAGTGCCCGAACTAAAAAGGTTGTGGATGATGATTTTCCGCACCTAGGATTGGTCGACTAGGTCCGCTAAAACCCTAGTCGCCCTTTAAAACGGTGAGTATATAAGGTATTGGTTCCAGTTACCTAGCGTGCCTTCTTGTTGTAACGGTAGCACGCTGAGCCAGTATTCCAGAGGTCCGTGGTTCGATTCCCAGCGAAGGCGGTTGCATATTTTTCATCTTTTCTCCTTCCAATTAACCTAAGGAACCTACAAGTGGTGCCCGAACTAAAAGGGTTGTGGATGATGATTTTGCGCAAGGTGAGTATATAAGTTATTTGTCCCACTTTCCTAGCGTGCTTTCTTGGTGTAACGGTAGCACGCGGAGTCAGTATTCCAGAGATAGGTGGTTCGATTCCGGGCAAAGGCGGTTGCATATTTTTCATCTTTTCTGCTTCCAATTAACCTAACGAGTCTACTAGAGGTGCCCGAACTAAAACTGTTGTGGATGATGTTTCTCCTCACCCAGGATTTGGCGACTAGGTCACCTAAAACGCTAGTCGCCCTTTAAAAAGGTAAGTATATAAGGTATTTGTCCCACTTTCCTAGCGTGTCTTCTTGTGTAACGGTAGCACGCTGAGATAGTATTCCACAGGACCGTGGTTCGATTCCCGGCGAAGTCGGTTGCATATTTTTCATCTTTTCTGCTTCCAATTAACCTAACGAGTCTACAAGTGGTGATCGAACTAAAAGGCTTGTGGATGATTATTCTCCGCACCCAGGATGCGGTGAATAGGTCTTCTAAAACCCTAGTCGCCCTTTAAACGGTGAGTATATAAGGTTTTTGTTCCAGTTACCTAGCGTGCCTTCTTGTTGTAACGGTAGCACGCTGAGCCAGTATTCCAGAGGTCCGTGGTTCGATTTCCGGGGAAGGCGGTTGCATATATTTCACCATTTCTGCTTCCAATTAACCTAACGAGTCTACAAGTGGTGCCCGAACTAAAACTGTTGTGGATGATGATTCTCCTCACCCAGTATTTGGCGACTAGGTCCACCCTTTAAAAACGTGAGTATATAAATTATTTGTCCCACATCCATAGCGTGCTTTCGTGGTGTAACGGTAGCACGCTGAGCCAGTATTCCAGAGGACCTGGGTTCGATTCCCGGGGAAGGCGGTTGCATATTTTTCATGTTTTCTGCTTCCAATTAACGTAACGAGTCTACAAGTCTTCCAATTAACCTAACGAGTCTACAGAACTAAAAGGGCTGTGGATGATGATTCTCCGCACCCAGGAATTGGCGACTAGGTCCCATAAAACCCTATTCGCCCTTTAAAAAGGTGAGTATATAATGTATTTATCCCCCTTCCATAGCGTGCCTTCGTGGTGTAATGGTAGCACACTGAGCCAGTATTCCAGAGGTCCTTGGTTCGATTCCCGAGGAAGGCGGTTGCATATTTTTCATCTTTTCTGCTTCCAATTAGAATAACGACTCTACAAGTCGTGCCCGAACAAAAAGGGTTGTGGATGATGATTTTGCGCACCCAGGATTTGGCGACTAGGTTCCCTAAAACATAGTCGCCCATTAAAAAGATGAGTATGTAACGTATTTGTCGCACTTCCCTAGCGTGCCTTCATGGTGTAACGGTAGCACGTTGAGCCAGTATTCCAGAGGTCCGTGGTTCGATTTCGGGCAAACGCGGTTGCATATTTTTCATTTTTTCTACTTCCAATTAACCTAACGAGTCTACAAGTGGTTCCCGAAATAAAACTGTTGTGGGTGATGTTTCTCCTCACCCAGGATTTGGCGACTAGGTCACCTAAAACGCTAGTCGCCCTTTAAAAAGGTGAGTATATAAGGTATTTGTCCCACATCCCTAGCGTGCCTTCTTGATGTAACGGCAGCACGCTGAGCCTGTATTCCAGAGGTCCGTGGTTCGATTTCCGGGGAAGGCGGTTGCATATATTTCACCATTTCTGCTTCCAATCAACCTAACGAGTCTACAAGTGGTGCCCGAACTAAAACTGTTGTGGATGATGATTCTCCTCACCCAGTATTTGGCGACTAGGTCCACCCTTTAAAAACGTGAGTATATAAATTATTTGTCCCACATCCATAGCGTGCTTTCGTGGTGTAACGGTAGCACGCTGAGCCAGTATTCCAGAGGACCTGGGTTCGATTCCCGGGGAAGGCGGTTGCATATTTTTCATGTTTTCTGCTTCCAATTAACGTAACGAGTCTACAAGTCTGCCAATTAACCTAACGAGTCTACAGAACTAAAAGGGCTGTGGATGATGATTCTCCGCACCCAGGATTTGGCGACTAGGTCCCATAAAACCCTAGTCGCCCTTTAAAAAGGTGAGTATATAATGTATTTGTCCCCCTTCCATAGCGTGCCTTCGTGGTGTAATGGTAGCACACTGAGCCAGTATTCCAGAGGTCCTTGGTTCGATTCCCGAGGAAGGCGGTTGCATATTTTTCATCTTTTCTGCTTCCAATTAGCCTAACGACTCTACAAGTCGTGCCAGAACTAAAACTGTTGTGGATGATGATTCTCCACACCCAGGACTTTGCGACTAGGACCCCTACAACCCTAGTCGCCCTTTAAAAACGTGAGTATATAAAGTATTTGTCCCACTTCCATAGCGTGCTTTCTTGATATAACGGTAGCACACTGAGCCAGTATTCCAGAGGTCCGTGGTTCGATTCCCGGCGAATGCGGTTTCATATTTTTCATCTTTTCTGCTTCCAATTAACCTAACGAGTCTACAAGTGGTGCCCGAACTAAAAAGGTTGTGGATGTGTATTCCCCGCACCCAGTATTTGGCGACTATGTCCCCTAAAACCCTAGTGCCCTTTAAAAAGGTGAGTATATAAGATATTTGTCGGATTTCCCTAGCTTCCGTCTTGGTATAATGGTAGCACGCTGAGCCAGGATTCCAGAGGTCCGTGGCTCGATTCCCGGCGAAGGCGGTTGCATATTTTTCATCTTTTCTTCTTCCAATTAACCTAAGGAACCTACAAGTGGTGCCCGGACTAAAAGGGTTGTGGATGATGATTTTACGCACCCAGGATTTGGCGACTAGGTCCCCTAAAACATAGTCGCCCTTTAAAAAGGTAAGTATATAAGGTGTTTGTCCCACTTTCCTAGCGTGCCTTCTTGGTGTCACGGTAGCACGCTGAGCCAGTATTCCAGAGGTCCGTGGTTCGATACTCGGCAAAGGCGGTTGCATATATTTCATCTTTTCTGCTTCCAATTAACCTAACGAGTCTACAAGTGGTGATCGAACTAAAAGGCTTGTGGATGATTATTCTCCGCACCCAGGATGCGGTGACTAGGTCCCCTAAAACCCTAGTCGCCCTTTAAAACGGTGAGTATATAAGGTATTTGTTCCAGTTACCTAGCGTGCCTTATTGTTGTAACGGTAGCACGCTGAGCCAGTATTCCAGAGGTCCGTGGTTCGATTTCCGGGGAAGGCGGTTGCATATATTTCATCATTTCTGCTTCCAATTAACCTAACGAGTCTACAAGTCTTCCAATTAACCTAACGAGTCTACAGAACTAAAACGGCTGTGGATGATGATTCTCCGCACCCAGGATTTGGCGACTAGGTCCCATAAAACCCTAGTCGCCCTTTAAAAAGGTGAGTATATAATGTATTTGTCCCCCTTCCATAGCGTGCCTTCGTGGTGTAATGGTTGCAAACTGAGCCAGTATTCCAGAGGTCCTTGGTTCGATTCCCGAGGAAGGCGGTTGCATATTTTTCATCTTTTCTGCTTCCAATTAGCCTAACGACTCTACAAGTTGTGCCAGAACTAAAAGGGTTGTGGATGATGATTCTCCGCACCCGGGATTTGGCGACTAGGTCCCCTAAATCCCTAGTCACCCTTTAAAAAGGTGAGTATATAAGGTATTTGTCCCACTTCCCTAGCGTGCCTTCTTGATGTAACGGCAGCACGCTGAGCCAATATTCCAGAGGTCCGTGGTTCGATTCCGGGCAAAGGCGGTTGCATATTTTTCATCTTTTCTGCTTCCAATTAGCCTAACGACTCTACAAGTCGTGCCCGAACAAAAAGGGTTCTGGATGATGATTTTGCGCACCCAGGATTTGGCGACTAGGTTCCCTAAAACATAGTCGCCCTTTAAAAAGGTGAGTATATAACGTATTTGTCGCACTTCCCTAGCCTGCCTTCATGGTGTAACGGCAGCACGCTGAGCCTGTATTCCAGAAGTCCGTGGTTCGATTCCCGGCGAAGGCGTGTGCATGTTTTTCATCTTTTCTGCTTCCAATTAACCTAACGAGTCTACAGGTAGTGCCCGAACTAAAAAGGTTGTGGATGATGATTTTCCGCACCTAGGATTGGTCGACTAGGTCCGCTAAAACCATAGTCGCCCTTTAAAAAGGTAAGTATATAAGGTAATTGTCCCACTTTCCTAGCGTGCCTTCTTGGTGTAACGGTAGCACGCTGAGCCAGTATTCCAGAGGACCTTGGTTCGATTCCCGGGGAAGGCGGTTGCATATTTTTCATCTTTTCTGCTTCCAATTAACCTAAGGAACCTACAAGTGGTGATCGAACTAAAAGGGTTGTGGATGATGATTCTCCGCACCCTGGATTCGGCGACAAGGTCCCCTAAAACCCTAGTCGCCCTTTAAAACGGTGAGTATATAAGGTATTTGTTCCAGTTACCTAGCGTACCTTCTTGTTCTAACGGTAGCACGCTGAGCCAGTATTCAAGGGTCCGTGGTTCGATTCCCAGCGAAGGCGGTTGCATATTTTTCATCTCTTCTCCTTCCAATTAACCTAAGAAACCTACAAGTGGTGCCCGAACTAAAACTGTTGTGGATGATGATTTTGCGCAAGGTGAGTATATAAGTTATTTGTCCCACTTTCCTAGCGTGCTTTCTTGGTGTAACGGTAGCACGCTGAGTCAGTATTCCAGAGATAGGTGGTTCGATTCCGGGCAAAGGCGGTTGCATATTTTTCATCTTTTCTGCTTCCAATTAACCTAACGAGTCTACAAGTGGTGCCCGAACTAAAACTGTTGTGGATGATGTTTCTCCTCACCCAGGATTTGGCGACTAGGTCACCTAAAACGCTAGTCGCCCTTTAAAAAGGTAAGTATATAAGGTATTTGTCCCACTTTCCTAGCGTGTCTTCTTGTGTAACGGTAGCACGCTGAGATAGTATTCCACAGGACCGTGGTTCGATTCCCGGCGAAGTCGGTTGCATATTTTTCATCTTTTCTGCTTCCAATTAACCTAACGAGTCTACAAGTGGTGATCGAACTAAAAGGCTTGTGGATGATTATTCTCCGCACCCAGGATGCGGTGAATAGGTCTTCTAAAACCCTAGTCGCCCTTTAAACGGTGAGTATATAAGGTTTTTGTTCCAGTTACTTAGCGTGCCTTCTTGTTGTAACGGTAGCACGCTGAGCCAGTATTCCAGAGGTCCGTGGTTCGATTTCCGGGGAAGGCGGTTGCATATATTTCACCATTTCTGCTTCCATTTAACCTAACGAGTCTACAAGTCTTCCAATTAACCTAACGAGTCTACAGAACTAAAAGGGCTGTGGATGATGATTCTCCGCACCCAGGATTTGGCGACTAGGTCCCATAAAACCCTAGTCGCCCTTTAAAAAGGTGAGTATATAATGTATTTGTCCCCCTTCCATAGCGTGCCTTCGTGGTGTAATGGTTGCAAACTGAGCCAGTATTCCAGAGGTCCTTGGTTCGATTCCCGAGGAAGGCGGTTGCATATTTTTCATCTTTTCTGCTTCCAATTAGCCTAACGACTCTACAAGTTGTGCCAGAACTAAAAGGGTTGTGGATGATGATTCTCCGCACCCGGGATTTGGCGACTAGGTCCCCTAAATCCCTAGTCACCCTTTAAAAAGGTGAGTATATAAGGTATTTGTCCCACTTCCCTAGCGTGCCTTCATGGTGTAACGGTAGCAGGCTGAGCCAGTATTCCAGAGGTCCGTGGTTCGATTCCGGGCAAAGGCGGTTGCATATTATCATCTTTTCTGCTTCCAATTAGCCTAACGAGTCTACAAGTGGTGCTCGTACTAAAAGTGTTGGATGATTATTCTCCGCATCCAGGATTAGGCGACTAGGTCCCCTAAAACCCTAGTCGCCCTTTAAAAACGTGAGAGTATAAGGTAGTCGTCCCAGTTCCCTAGCGTGCCTTCGTGGTGTAACGGTAGCACGCTGAGCCAGTATTCCAGAGGTCCTTGGTTCGATTCCCGAGGAAGGCGGTTGCATAATTTTCATCTTTTCTGCTTCCAATTAACCTAACGAGGCTACAAGTCGTGCCAGAACTAAAAGGGTCGAAAATGATGATTCTCCGCACCCAGGATTTGGCGACTAGGTCACCTAAAACCCTAGTCGCCCTTTAAAAACGTGAGTATATAAAATATTTGTCCCACTTCCCTAGCGTGCCTTCATGGTGTAACGGTAGCAGGCTGAGCCAGTATTCCAGAGGTCCGTGGTTCGATTCCGGGCAAAGGCGGTTGCATATTTTTCATCTTTTCTGCTTCCAATTAGCCTAACGACTCTACAAGTCGTGCCCGAACAAAAAGGGTTCTGGATGATGATTTTGCGCACCCAGGATTTGGCGACTAGGTTCCCTAAAACATAGTCGCCCTTTAAAAAGGTGAGTATATAACGTATTTGTCGCACTTCCCTAGCGTGCCTTCATGGTGTAACGGTAGCACGTTGAGCCAGTATTCCAGAGGTCCGTGGTTCGATTCCGGGCAAAGGCGGTTGCATATTTTTCATCTTTTCTACTTCCAATTAACCTAACGAGTCTACAAGTGGTTCCCGAACTAAAACTGTTGTTGGTGATGTTTCTCCTCACCCAGGATTTGGCGACTAGGTCACCTAAAACGCTAGTCGCCCTTTAAAAAGGTGAGTATATAAGGTATTTGTCCCACATCCCTAGCGTGCCTTCTTGATGTAACGGCAGCACGCTGAGCCTGTATTACAGAGGTCCATGGTTCGATTTCCGGCGAAGGCGGTTTCATATTTTTCATCTTTTCTACTTCCAATTAACCTAACGAGCCTACGAGTGGTGCCCGAACTAAAAGGGTTGTGGATGAGGATTTTCCGCACCTAGGACTAGTCGACTAGGTCCGCTAAAACCATAGTCGCCCTTTAAAAATGTAAGTATATAAGGTATTTGTCCCACGTTCCTAGCGTGCCTTCTTGGTGTAACGTTAGCACGCTGAGATAGTATTCCAGAGGTCCGTGGTTCGATTCCCGGCGAAGGCGTTTGCATGTTCTTCATCTTTTCTGCTTCCAATTAACCTAACGAGTCTACAGGTAGTGCCCGAACTAAAAAGGTTGTGGATGATGATTTTCCGCACCTAGGATTGGTCGACTAGGTCACCTAAAACGCTAGTCGCCCTTTAAAAAGGTGAGTATATAATGTATTTGTCCCCCTTCCATAGCGTGCCTTCGTGGTGTAATGGTTGCAAACTGAGCCAGTATTCCAGAGGTCCTTGGTTCGATTCCCGAGGAAGGCGTGTGCATGTTTTTCATCTTTTCTGCTTCCAATTAACCTAACGATTCTACAGGTAGTGCCCGAACTAAAAAGGTTGTGGATGATGATTTTCCGCACCTAGGATTGGTCGACTAGGTCCGCTAAAACCCTAGTCGCCCTTTAAAACGGTGAGTATATAAGGTATTGGTTCCAGTTACCTAGCGTGCCTTCTTGTTGTAACGGTAGCACGCTGAGCCAGTATTCCAGAGGTCCGTGGTTCGATTCCCAGCGAAGGCGGTTGCATATTTTTCATCTTTTCTCCTTCCAATTAACCTAAGGAACCTACAAGTGGTGCCCGAACTAAAAGGGTTGTGGATGATGATTTTGCGCAAGGTGAGTATATAAGTTATTTGTCCCACTTTCCTAGCGTGCTTTCTTGGTGTAACGGTAGCACGCGGAGTCAGTATTCCAGAGATAGGTGGTTCGATTCCGGGCAAAGGCGGTTGCATATTTTTCATCTTTTCTGCTTCCAATTAACCTAACGAGTCTACAAGAGGTGCCCGAACTAAAACTGTTGTGGATGATGTTTCTCCTCACCCAGGATTTGGCGACTAGGTCACCTAAAACGCTAGTCGCCCTTTAAAAAGGTAAGTATATAAGGTATTTGTCCCACTTTCCTAGCGTGTCTTCTTGTGTAACGGTAGCACGCTGAGATAGTATTCCACAGGACCGTGGTTCGATTCCCGGCGAAGTCGGTTGCATATTTTTCATCTTTTCTGCTTCCAATTAACCTAACGAGTCTACAAGTGGTGATCGAACTAAAAGGCTTGTGGATGATTATTCTCCGCACCCAGGATGCGGTGAATAGGTCTTCTAAAACCCTAGTCGCCCTTTAAACGGTGAGTATATAAGGTTTTTGTTCCAGTTACCTAGCGTGCCTTCTTGTTGTAACGGTAGCACGCTGAGCCAGTATTCCAGAGGTCCGTGGTTCGATTTCCGGGGAAGGCGGTTGCATATATTTCACCATTTCTGCTTCCAATTAACCTAACGAGTCTACAAGTGGTGCCCGAACTAAAACTGTTGTGGATGATGATTCTCCTCACCCAGTATTTGGCGACTAGGTCCACCCTTTAAAAACGTGAGTATATAAATTATTTGTCCCACATCCATAGCGTGCTTTCGTGGTGTAACGGTAGCACGCTGAGCCAGTATTCCAGAGGACCTGGGTTCGATTCCCGGGAAAGGCGGTTGCATATTTTTCATGTTTTCTGCTTCCAATTAACGTAACGAGTCTACAAGTCTTCCAATTAACCTAACGAGTCTACAGAACTAAAAGGGCTGTGGATGATGATTCTCCGCAACCAGGAATTGGCGACTAGGTCCCATAAAACCCTATTCGCCCTTTAAAAAGGTGAGTATATAATGTATTTATCCCCCTTCCATAGCGTGCCTTCGTGGTGTAATGGTAGCACACTGAGCCAGTATTCCAGAGGTCCTTGGTTCGATTCCCGAGGAAGGCGGTTGCATATTTTTCATCTTTTCTGCTTCCAATTAGAATAACGACTCTACAAGTCGTGCCCGAACAAAAAGGGTTGTGGATGATGATTTTGCGCACCCAGGATTTGGCGACTAGGTCACCTAAAACGCTAGTCGCCCTTTAAAAAGGTGAGTATATAAGGTATTTGTCCCACATCCCTAGCGTGCCTTCTTGATGTAACGGCAGCACGCTGAGCCTGTATTCCAGAGGTCCGTGGTTCGATTTCCGGGGAAGGCGGTTGCATATATTTCACCATTTCTGCTTCCAATCAACCTAACGAGTCTACAAGTGGTGCCCGAACTAAAACTGTTGTGGATGATGATTCTCCTCACCCAGTATTTGGCGACTAGGTCCACCCTTTAAAAACGTGAGTATATAAATTATTTGTCCCACATCCATAGCGTGCTTTCGTGGTGTAACGGTAGCACGCTGAGCCAGTATTCCAGAGGACCTGGGTTCGATTCCCGGGGAAGGCGGTTGCATATTTTTCATGTTTTCTGCTTCCAATTAACGTAACGAGTCTACAAGTCTTCCAATTAACCTAACGAGTCTACAGAACTAAAAGGGCTGTGGATGATGATTCTCCGCACCCAGGATTTGGCGACTAGGTCCCATAAAACCCTAGTCGCCCTTTAAAAAGGTGAGTATATAATGTATTTGTCCCCCTTCCATAGCGTGCCTTCGTGGTGTAATGGTAGCACACTGAGCCAGTATTCCAGAGGTCCTTGGTTCGATTCCCGAGGAAGGCGGTTGCATATTTTTCATCTTTTCTGCTTCCGATTAGCCTAACGACTCTACAAGTCGTGCCAGAACTAAAACTGTTGTGGATGATGATTCTCCACACCCAGGACTTTGCGACTAGGACCCCTACAACCCTAGTCGCCCTTTAAAAACGTGAGGATATAAAGTATTTGTCCCACTTCCATAGCGTGCTTTCTTGATATAACGGTAGCACACTGAGCCAGTATTCCAGAGGTCCGTGGTTCGATTCCCGGCGAATGCGGTTTCATATTTTTCATCTTTTCTGCTTCCAATTAACCTAACGAGTCTACAAGTGGTGCCCGAACTAAAAAGGTTGTGGATGTGTATTCCCCGCACCCAGTATTTGGCGACTATGTCCCCTAAAACCCTAGTGCCCTTTAAAAAGGTGAGTATATAAGATATTTGTCGGATTTCCCTCGCTTCCGTCTTGGTATAATGGTAGCACGCTGAGCCAGGATTCCAGAGGTCCGTGGCTCGATTCCCGGCGAAGGCGGTTGCATATTTTTCATCTTTTCTTCTTCCAATTAACCTAAGGAACCTACAAGTGGTGCCCGGACTAAAAGGGTTGTGGATGATGATTTTACGCACCCAGGATTTGGCGACTAGGTCCCCTAAAACATAGTCGCCCTTTAAAAAGGTAAGTATATAAGGTGTTTGTCCCACTTTCCTAGCGTGCCTTCTTGGTGTCACGGTAGCACGCTGAGCCAGTATTCCAGAGGTCCGTGGTTCGATACTCGGCAAAGGCGGTTGCATATATTTCATCTTTTCTGCTTCCAATTAACCTAACGAGTCTACAAGTGGTGATCGAACTAAAAGGCTTGTGGATGATTATTCTCCGCACCCAGGATGCGGTGACTAGGTCCCCTAAAACCCTAGTCGCCCTTTAAAACGGTGAGTATATAAGGTATTTGTTCCAGTTACCTAGCGTGCCTTATTGTTGTAACGGTAGCACGCTGAGCCAGTATTCCAGAGGTCCGTGGTTCGATTTCCGGGGAAGGCGGTTGCATATATTTCATCATTTCTGCTTCCAATTAACCTAACGAGTCTACAAGTCTTCCAATTAACCTAACGAGTCTACAGAACTAAAACGGCTGTGGATGATGATTCTCCGCACCCAGGATTTGGCGACTAGGTCCCATAAAACCCTAGTCGCCCTTTAAAAAGGTGAGTATATAATGTATTTGTCCCCCTTCCATAGCGTGCCTTCGTGGTGTAATGGTTGCAAACTGAGCCAGTATTCCAGAGGTCCTTGGTTCGATTCCCGAGGAAGGCGGTTGCATATTTTTCATCTTTTCTGCTTCCAATTAGCCTAACGACTCTACAAGTTGTGCCAGAACTAAAAGGGTTGTGGATGATGATTCTCCGCACCCGGGATTTGGCGACTAGGTCCCCTAAATCCCTAGTCACCCTTTAAAAAGGTGAGTATATAAGGTATTTGTCCCACTTCCCTAGCGTGCCTTCTTGATGTAACGGCAGCACGCTGAGCCAATATTCCAGAGGTCCGTGGTTCGATTCCGGGCAAAGGCGGTTGCATATTTTTCATCTTTTCTGCTTCCAATTAGCCTAATGACTCTACAAGTCGTGCCCGAACAAAAAGGGTTCTGGATGATGATTTTGCGCACCCAGGATTTGGCGACTAGGTTCCCTAAAACATAGTCGCCCTTTAAAAAGGTGAGTATATAACGTAT
This sequence comes from Stegodyphus dumicola, assembly GCF_044657685.1. Classification (NCBI taxonomy): domain Eukaryota; kingdom Metazoa; phylum Arthropoda; class Arachnida; order Araneae; family Eresidae; genus Stegodyphus; species Stegodyphus dumicola. The sequence continues at coordinate 23,771,527 of NC_140781.1, forward strand.
TTGTCGCACTTCCCTAGCCTGCCTTCATGGTGTAACGGTAGCACGTTGAGCCAGTATTCCAGAGGTCCGTGGTTCGATTCCCGGCGAAGGCGTGTGCATGTTTTTCATCTTTTCTGCTTCCAATTAACCTAACGAGTCTACAGGTAGTGCCCGAACTAAAAAGGTTGTGGATGATGATTTTCCGCACCTAGGATTGGTCGACTAGGTCCGCTAAATCCATAGTCGCCCTTTAAAAAGGTAAGTATATAAGGTATTTGTCCCACTTTCCTAGCGTGCCTTCTTGGTGTAACGGTAGCACGCTGAGCCAGTATTCCAGAGGACCTTGGTTCGATTCCCGGGGAAGGCGGTTGCATATTTTTCATCTTTTCTGCTTCCAATTAACCTAAGGAACCTACAAGTGGTGATCGAACTAAAAGGGTTGTGGATGATGATTCTCCGCACCCTGGATTCGGCGACAAGGTCCCCTAAAACCCTAGTCGCCCTTTAAAACGGTGAGTATATAAGGTATTTGTTCCAGTTACCTAGCGTACCTTCTTGTTCTAACGGTAGCACGCTGAGCCAGTATTCAAGGGTCCGTGGTTCGATTCCCAGCGAAGGCGGTTGCATATTTTTCATCTCTTCTCCTTCCAATTAACCTAAGAAACCTACAAGTGGTGCCCGAACTAAAACTGTTGTGGATGATGATTTTGCGCAAGGTGAGTATATAAGTTATTTGTCCCACTTTCCTAGCGTGCTTTCTTGGTGTAACGGTAGCACGCTGAGTCAGTATTCCAGAGATAGGTGGTTCGATTCCGGGCAAAGGCGGTTGCATATTTTTCATCTTTTCTACTTCCAATTAACCTAACGAGTCTACAAGTGGTTCCCGAACTAAAACTGTTGTTGGTGATGTTTCTCCTCACCCAGGATTTGGCGACTAGGTCACCTAAAACGCTAGTCGCCCTTTAAAAAGGTGAGTATATAAGGTATTTGTCCCACATCCCTAGCGTGCCTTCTTGATGTAACGGCAGCACGCTGAGCCTGTATTACAGAGGTCCATGGTTCGATTTCCGGCGAAGGCGGTTGCATATTTTTCATCTTTTCTACTTCCAATTAACCTAACGAGTCTACGAGTGGTGCCCGAACTAAAGGGGTTGTGGATGATGATTTTCCGGACCTAGGATTGGTCGACTAGGTCCGCTAAATCCATAGTCGCCCTTTAAAAAGGTAAGTATATAAAGTATTTGTCCCACTTTCCTAGCGTGCCTTCTTGGTGTAACGTTAGCACGCTGAGATAGTATTCCAGAACTCCGTGGTTCGATTCCCGGCGAAGGCGTGTGCATGTTTTTCATCTTTTCTGCTTCCAATTAACCTAACGAGTCTACAGGTAGTGCCCGAACTAAAAAGGTTGTGGATGATGATTTTCCGCACATAGGATTGGTCGACTAGGTCCGCTAAAACCATAGTCGCCCTTTAAAAAGGTAAGTATATAAGGTATTTGTCCCACTTTCCTAGCGTGCCTTCTTGGTGTAACCGTAGCACGCTGAGCCAGTATTCCAGAGGACAGTGGTTCGATTTCCGGCAAAGGCGGTTGCATATTTTTCATATTTTCTACTTCCAATTAACCTAACGTGTCTACAAGTGGTGATCGAACTAAAAGGGTTGTGGATGATGATTCTCCGCACCCAGGATTCGGCGACTATGTCCCCTAAAACACTAGTCGCCCTTTAAAACGGTGAGTATATAAGGTATTGGTTCCAGTTACCTAGCGTGCCTTCTTGTTGTAACGGTAGCATGCTGAGCCAGTATTCCAGAGGTCCGTGGTTCGATTCCCAGCGAAGGCGGTTGCATATTTTTCATCTTTTCTCCTTCCAATTAACCTAAGGAACCTACAAGTGGTGCCCGAACTAAAAGGGTTGTGGATGATGATTTTGCGCAAGGTGAGTATATAAGTTATTTGTCCCACTTTCCTAGCGTGCTTTCTTGGTGTAACGGTAGCACGCGGAGTCAGTATTCCAGAGATATGTTGTTCGATTCCGGGCAAAGGCGGTTGCATATTTTTCATCTTTTCTGCTTCCAATTAACCTAACGAGTCTACAAGAGGTGCCCGAACTAAAACTGTTGTGGATGATGTTTCTCCTCACCCAGGATTTGGCGACTAGGTCACCTAAAACGCTAGTCGCCCTTTAAAAAGGTAAGTATATAAGGTATTTGTCCCACTTTCCTAGCGTGTCTTCTTGTGTAACGGTAGCACGCTGAGATAGTATTCCACAGGACCGTGGTTCGATTCCCGGCGAAGTCGGTTGCATATTTTTCATCTTTTCTGCTTCCAATTAACCTAACGAGTCTACAAGTGGTGATCGAACTAAAAGGCTTGTGGATGATTATTCTCCGCACCCAGGATGCGGTGAATAGGTCTTCTAAAACCCTAGTCGCCCTTTAAACGGTGAGTATATAAGGTTTTTGTTCCAGTTACCTAGCGTGCCTTCTTGTTGTAACGGTAGCACGCTGAGCCAGTATTCCAGAGGTCCGTGGTTCGATTTCCGGGGAAGGCGGTTGCATATATTTCACCATTTCTGCTTCCAATTAACCTAACGAGTCTACAAGTCTTCCAATTAACCTAACGAGTCTACAGAACTAAAAGGGCTGTGGATGATGATTCTCCGCACCCAGGATTTGGCGACTAGGTCCCATAAAACCCTAGTCGCCCTTTAAAAAGGTGAGTATATAATGTATTTGTCCCCCTTCCATAGCGTGCCTTCGTGGTGTAATGGTTGCAAACTGAGCCAGTATTCCAGAGGTCCTTGGTTCGATTCCCGAGGAAGGCGGTTGCATATTTTTCATCTTTTCTGCTTCCAATTAGCCTAACGACTCTACAAGTTGTGCCAGAACTAAAAGGGTTGTGGATGATGATTCTCCGCACCCGGGATTTGGCGACTAGGTCCCCTAAATCCCTAGTCACCCTTTAAAAAGGTGAGTATATAAGGTATTTGTCCCACTTCCCTAGCGTGCCTTCATGGTGTAACGGTAGCAGGCTGAGCCAGTATTCCAGAGGTCCGTGGTTCGATTCCGGGCAAAGGCGGTTGCATATTATCATCTTTTCTGCTTCCAATTAGCCTAACGAGTCTACAAGTGGTGATCGAACTAAAAGGCTTGTGGATGATTATTCTCCGCACCCAGGATGCGGTGAATAGGTCTTCTAAAACCCTAGTCGCCCTTTAAACGGTGAGTATATAAGGTTTTTGTTCCAGTTACCTAGCGTGCCTTCTTGTTGTAACGGTAGCACGCTGAGCAAGTATTCCAGAGGTCCGTGGTTCGATTTCCGGGGAAGGCGGTTGCATATATTTCACCATTTCTGCTTCCAATTAACCTAACGAGTCTACAAGTGGTGCCCGAACTAAAACTGTTGTGGATGATGATTATCCTCACCCAGTATATGGCGACTAGGTCCACCCTTTAAAAACGTGAGTATATAAATTATTTGTCCCACATCCATAGCGTGCTTTCGTGGTGTAATGGTAGCACGCTGAGCCAGTATTCCAGAGGACCTGGGTTCGATTCCCCGGGAAGGCGGTTGCATATTTTTCATGTTTTCTGCTTCCAATTAACCTAACGAGTCTACAAGTGGTGCTCGTACCAAAAGTGCTGCGGATGATGTTTCTCCGCATCCAGGATTTGGCGACTAGGTCCCCTAAAACCCTAGTCGCCCTTTAAAAACGTGAGTATATAAAGTATTTGTCCCACTTCCATAGCGTGCTTTCTTGATATAATGGTAGCACGCTGAGCCAGTATTCCAGAGGTCCATGGTTCGATTCCCTGGGAAGGCGGTTGCATATTTTTCATCTTTTCTGCTTCCAATTAACCTAACGAGTCTACAAGTGCTGCCCGAACTAAAACTGTTGTGGATGATGATTCTCCTCACCCAGGATTTGGCGACTAGGTCCCGCCTTTAAAAACGTGAGTATATAAATTATTTGCCCCACATCCATAGCGTGCTTTCGTGGTGTAACGGTAGCACGCTGAGCCAGTATTCCAGAGGACCTTGGTTCGATTCCCGGGGAAGGCGGTTGCATATTTTTCATCTTTTCTGCTTCCAATTAACCTAAGGAACCTACAAGTGGTGATCGAACTAAAAGGGTTGTGGATGATGAATGTCCGCACCCAGGATTCGGCGACAAGGTCCCCTAAAACCCTAGTCGCCCTTTAAAACGGTGAGTATATAAGGTATTTGTTCCAGTTACCTAGCGCGCCTTCTTGTTGTAACGGTAGCACGCTGAGCCTGTATTCAAGGGTCCGTGGTTCGATTCCCAGCGAAGGCGGTTGCATATTTTTCATCTTTTCTCCTTCCAATTAACCTAAGAAACCTACAAATGGTGCCCGAACTAAAAGGGTTGTTGATGATGATTTTGCGCAAGGTGAGTATATAAGTTATTTGTCCCACTTTCCTAGCGTGCTTTCTTGGTGTAACGGTAGCACGCTGAGTCAGTATTCCAGAGATAGGTGGTTCGATTCCGGGCAAAGGCGGTTGCATATTTTTCATCTTTTCTGCTTCCAATTAACCTAATGAGTCTACAAGAGGTGCCCGAACTAAAACTGTTGTGGATGATGTTTCTCCTCACCCAGGATTTGGCGACTAGGTCACCTAAAACGCTAGTCGCCCTTTAAAAAGGTAAGTATATAAGGTATTTGTCCCACTTTCCTAGCGTGTCTTCTTGTGTAACGGTAGCACGCTGTGATAGTATTCCACAGGACCGTGGTTCGATTCCCGGCGAAGTCGGTTGCATATTTTTCATCTTTTCTGCTTCCAATTAACCTAACGAGTCTACAAGTGGTGATCGAACTAAAAGGCTTGTGGATGATTATTCTCCGCACCCAGGATGCGGTGAATAGGTCTTCTAAAACCCTAGTCGCCCTTTAAACGGTGAGTATATAAGGTTTTTGTTCCAGTTACCTAGCGTGCCTTCTTGTTGTAACGGTAGCACGCTGAGCCAGTATTCCAGAGGTCCGTGGTTCGATTTCCGGGGAAGGCGGTTGCATATATTTCACCATTTCTGATTCCAATTAACCTAACGAGTCTACAAGTGGTGCCCGAACTAAAACTGTTGTGGATGATGATTCTCCTCACCCAGTATTTGGCGACTAGGTCCACCCTTTAAAAACGTGAGTATATAAATTATTTGTCCCACATCCATAGCGTGCTTTCGTGGTGTAATGGTAGCACGCTGAGCCAGTATTCCAGAGGACCTGGGTTCGATTCCCGGGGAAGGCGGTTGCATATTTTTCATGTTTTCTGCTTCCAATTAACGTAACAAGTCTACAAATCTTCCAATTAACCTAACGAGTCTACAGAACTAAAAGGGCTGTGGATGATGATTCTCGGCACCCAGGAATTGGCGACTAGGTCCCATAAAACCCTAGTCGCCCTTTAAAAAGGTGAGTATATAATGTATTTATACCCGTTCCATAGCGTGCCTTCGTGATGTAATGGTAGCACACTGACCAGTATTCCAGAGGTCCTTGGTTCAATTCCCGAGGAAGGCGGTTGCATATTTTTCATCTTTTCTGCTTCCAATTAGAATAACGACTCTACAAGTCGTGCCCGAACAAAAAGGGTTGTGGATGATGATTTTGCGCACCCAGGATTTGGCGACTAGGTTCCCTAAAACGTAGTCGCCCATTAAAAAGGTGAGTATGTAACGTATTTGTCGCACTTCCCTAGCGTGCCTTCATGGTGTAACGGTAGCACGTTGAGCCAGTATTCCAGAGGTCCGTGGTTCGATTCCGGGCAAACGCGGTTGCATATTTTTCATTTCTTCTACTTCCAATTAACCTAACGAGTCTACAAGTGGTTCCCGAAATAAAACTGTTGTGGGTGATGTTTCTCCTCACCCAGGATTTGGCGACTAGGTCACCTAAAACGCTAGTCGCCCTTTAAAAAGGTGAGTATATAAGGTATTTGTCCCACATCCCTAGCGTGCCTTCTTGATGTAACGGCAGCACGCTGAGCCTGTATTACAGAGGTCCATGGTTCGATTTCCGGCGAAGGCGGTTGCATATTTTTCATCTTTTCTGCTTCCAATCAACCTAACGAGTCTACAAGTGCTGCCCCAACTAAAACTGTTGTGGATGATGATTCTCCTCACCCAGGATTTGGCGACTAGGTCCCGCCTTTAAAAACGTGAGTATATAAATTATTTGCCCCACATCCATAGCGTGCTTTCGTGGTGTAACGGTAGCACGCTGAGCCAGTATTCCAGAGGACCTTGGTTCGATTCCCGGCGAAGGCGTTTGCATGTTTTTCATCTTTTCTGCTTCCAATTAACCTAAGGAACCTACAAGTGGTGATCGAACTAAAAGGGTTGTGGATGATGAATGTCCGCACCCAGGATTCGGCGACAAGGTCCCCTAAAACCCTAGTCGCCCTTTAAAACGGTGAGTATATAAGGTATTTGTTCCAGTTACCTAGCGCGCCTTCTTGTTGTAACGGTAGCACGCTGAGCCTGTATTCAAGGGTCCGTGGTTCGATTCCCAGCGAAGGCGGTTGCATATTTTTCATCTTTTCTCCTTCCAATTAACCTAAGAAACCTACAAATGGTGCCCGAACTAAAAGGGTTGTTGATGATGATTTTGCGCAAGGTGAGTATATAAGTTATTTGTCCCACTTTCCTAGCGTGCTTTCTTGGTGTAACGGTAGCACGCTGAGTCAGTATTCCAGAGATAGGTGGTTCGATTCCGGGCAAAGGCGGTTGCATATTTTTCATCTTTTCTGCTTCCAATTAACCTAACGAGTCTACAAGTGGTGCCCGAAATAAAACTGTTGTGGATGATGATTCTCCTCACCCAGGATTTGGTGACTAGGTCCCCCCTTTAAAAACGTGAGTATATTAATTATTTGTCCCACATCCATAGCGTGCTTTCGTGGTGTAACGGTAGCACGCTGAGCCAGTATTCCAGAGGACCTTGGTTCGATTCCCGGGGAAGGCGGTTGCATATTTTTCATCTTTTCTGCTTCCAATTAACCTAAGGAACCTACAAGTGGTGCCCGAACTAAAAGGGTTGTGGATGATGATTCTCCGCACCCAGGATTTGGCGACAAGGTCCCCTAAAACCCTAGTCGCCCTTTAAAAAGGTGAGTATATAAGATATTTGTCGGACTTCCCTAGCTTCCGTCTTGGTATAATGGTAGCACGCTGAGCCAGTATTCCAGAGGTCCGTGGCTCGATTCCCGGCGAAGGCGGTTGCATATTTTTCATCTTTTCTTCTTCCAATTAACCTAAGGAACCTACAAGTGGCGCCGAACTAAAAGGGTTGTGGATGATGATTTTACGCACCCGGGATTTGGCGACTAGGTCCCCTAAAACATAGGTGGCCTTTAAAAAGGTGAGTATATAAGGTATTTGTCCCACTTCCCTAGTGTGCCTTCTTGATGTAACGGTAGCACGCTGAGCCAGTATTACAGAGGTCCGTGGTTCGATTCCCGGCGAAGGGGGTTGCATATTTTTCATCTTTTCTGTTTCCAATTAACCTAACGAGTCTACAAGTGGTGCTCGTACTAAAAGTGCTGTGGATGATGTTTCTCCGCATCCAGTATTTGGCGACTAGGTCCCCTAAAACCCTAGTCGCCCTTTAAAAACGTGAGTATATAAAGTATTTGTCCCACTTCCATAGCGTGCTTTCTTGATATAACGGTAGCACGCTGAGCCAGTATTCCAGAGGTCCATGGTTCGATTTCCGGCGAAGGCGGTTGCATATTTTACATCTTTTCTACTTCCAATTAACCTAACGAGTCTACGAGTGGTGCCCGAACTAAAAGGGTTGTGGATGATGATTTTCCGCACCTAGGACTGGTCGACTAGGTCCGCTAAAACCATAGTCGCCCTTTAAAAATGTAAGTATATAATGTATTTGTCCCACGTTCCTAGCGTGCCTTCTTGGTGTAACATTAGCACGCTGAGATAGTATTCCAGAGGTCCGTGGTTCGATTCCCGGCGAAGGCGTTTGCATGTTTTTCATCTGTTCTGCTTCCAATTAACCTAACGAGTCTACAGGTAGTGCCCGAACTAAAAAGGTTGTGGATGATGATTTTCCGCACCTAGGATTGGTCGACTAGGTCTGCTAAAACCATAGTCGCCCTTTAAAAAGGTAAGTATATAAATTATTTGCCCCACATCCATAGCGTGCTTTCGTGGTGTAACGGCAGCACGCTGAGCCAGTATTCCAGAGGACCTTGGTTCGATTCCCGGGGAAGGCGGTTGCATATTTTTCATCTTTTCTGCTTCCAATTAACCTAACGAACCTTCAATTGGTGATCGAACTAAAAGGGTTGTGGATGATGATTCTCCGCACCCTGGATTCGGCGACAAGGTCCCCTAAAACCCTAGTCGCCCTTTAAAACGGTGAGTATATAAGGTATTTGTCCCACTTCCCTAGCGTGCCTTCTTGATGTAACGGTAGCACCCTGAGCCAGTATTACAGAAGTCCGTGGTTCGATTCCCGGCGAAGGGGTTTGCATATTTCTCATCTTTTCTGATTCCAACTAACCTAACGAGTCTACAAGTGGTGCTCGTACTAAAAGTGTTGGATGATGATTTTCCGCATCCAGGATTCGGCGACTAGGTCCCCTAAAACCCTAGTCGCCCTTTAAAAACGTGAGAGTATAAGGTAGTCGTCCCAGTTCCCTAGCGTGCCTTCGTGGTGTAACGGTAGCACGCTGAGCTAGTATTATAGAGGTCCTTGGTTCAATTCCCGACGAAGGCGGTTGCATAATTTTCATCTTTGCTGCTTCCAATTAACCTAACGAGTCTACAAGTCGTGCCAGAACTAAAAGGGTCGAAAATGATGATTCTCCGCACCCAGGATTTGGCGACTAGGTCACCTAAAACACTAGTCGCCCTTTAAAAACGTGAGTATATAAAATATTTGTCCCACTTCCATAGCGTGCTTTCGTGGTGTAACGGTAGCACGCTGAGCCAGTATTCCAGAGGTCCGTGGTTCGATTCCCAGCGAAGGCGGTTGCATATTTTTCATCTTTTCTGCTTCCAATTAACCTAACGAGTCTTCAGAACTAAAAGGGCTGTGGATGATGATTCTCCGCACCCAGGATTTGGCGACTAGGTCCCATAAAACCCTAGTCACCCTTTAAAAAAGGTGAGTATATAATGTATTTGTCCCCCTTCCATAGCGTGCCTTCGTGGTGTAATGGTAGCACACTGAGCCAGTATTCCAGAGGTCCTTGGTTAAATTCCCGAGGAAGGCGGTTGCATATTTTTCATCTTTTCTGCTTCCAATTAGAATAACGACTCTACAAGTCGTGCCCGAACAAAAAGGGTTGTGGATGATGATTTTGCGCACACAGGATTTGGCGACTAGGTTCCCTAAAACATAGTCGCCCTTTAAAAAGGTGAGAATGTAACGTATTTGTCGCACTTCCCTAGCGTGCCTTCATGGTGTAACGGTAGCACGTTGAGCCAGTATTCCAGAGGTCCGTGGTTCGATTCCGGGCAAAGGCGGTTGCATATTTTTCATCTTTTCTAATTCCAATTAACCTAACAAATCTACAAGTGGTTCCGGAACTAAAACTGTTGTGGGTGATGTTTCTCCTCACCCAGGATTTGGCGACTAGGTCACCTAAAACGCTAGTCGCCCTTTAAAAAGGTGAGTATATAAGGTATTTGTCCCACATCCCTAGCGTGCCTTCTTGATGTAACGGCAGCACGCTGAGCCTGTATTACAGAGGTCCATGGTTCGATTTCCGGCGAAGGCGGTTGCATATTTTTCATCTTTCCTGCTTCCAATTAACCTAACGAGTCTACAGGTAGTGCCCGAACTAAAAAGGTTGTGGATGATGATTCTCCGCACCCAGGATTCGGAGATTAGGTCCCCTAAAACCCTAGTCGCCATTTAAAACGGTGAGTATATAAGGTATTTGTTCCAGTTACCTAGCGTGCCTTCTTGTTGTAACGGTAGCACGCTGAGCCTGTATTCCAGAGGTCTGTGGTTCGATTCCCTGGGAAGGCGGTTGCATATTTTTCATCTTTTCTGCTTCCAATTAACCTAACGAGTCTACAAGAGCTGCCCGAACTAAAACTGTTGTGGATGATGATTCTCCTCACCCAGGATTTGGCGACTAGGTCCCGCCTTTAAAAACGTGAGTATATAAATTATTTGCCCCACATCCATAGCGTGCTTTCGTGGTGTAACGGTAGCACGCTGAGCCAGTATTCCAGAGGACCTTGGTTCGATTCCCGGCGAAGGCGTTTGCATGTTTTTCATCTTTTCTGCTTCCAATTAACCTAACGAGTCTACAGGTAGTGCCCGAACTAAAAAGGTTGTGGATGATGATTCTCCGCACCCAGGATTCGGCGACTATGTCCCCTAAAACCCTTGTCGTCATTTAAAACGGTGAGTATATAAGGTATTTGTTCCAGTTACCTAGCGTGCCTTCTTGTTGTAATGGTAGCACGCTGAGCCTGTATTCCAGAGGTCCGTGGTTCGATTCCCTGGGAAGGCGGTTGCATATTTTTCATCTTTTCTGCTTCCAATTAACCTAACGAGTCTACAAGAGCTGCCCGAACTAAAACTCTTGTGGATGATGATTTTACGCACCCGGGATTTGGCGACTAGGTCCCCTAAAACATAGGTGGCCTTTAAAAAGGTGAGTATATAAGGTATTTGTCCCACTTCCCTAGGGTGCCTTCTTGATGTAACGGTAGCACGCTGAGCCAGTATTACAGAGGTCCGTGGTTCGATTCCCGGCGAAGGGGGTTGCATATTTTTCATCTTTTCTGTTTCCAATTAACCTAACGAGTCTACAAGTGGTGCTCGTACTAAAAGTGTTGTGGATGATGTTTCTCCGCATCCAGGATTTGGCGACTAGGTCCCCTAAAACCCTAGTCGCCCTTTAAAAACGTGAGTATATAAAGTATTTGTCCCACTTCCCTAGCGTGCCTTCATGGTGTAACGGTAGCACGCTGAGCCAGTATTCCAGGGGTCCGTGGTTCGATTCCGGGCAAAGGCGGTTGCATATTTTTCATCTTTCCTGCTTCCAATTAACCTAACGAGTCTACGAGTGGTGCCCGAACTAAAAGGGTTGTGGATGATGATTTTCCGCACCTAGGATTGGTTGACTAGGTCCGCTAAAACCATAGTCGCCCTTTAAAAAGGTAAGTATTTAAGGTATTTGTCCCACTTACCTAGCGTGCCTTCTTGGTGTAACGTTAGCACGCTGAGCCAGTATTCCAGAGGACCTTGGTTCGATTCCCGGCGAAGGCGTTTGCATGTTTTTCATCTTTTCTGCTTCCATTTAACCTAACGAGTCTACAGGTAGTGCCCGAACTAAAAAGGTTGTGGATGATGATTCTCCGCACCCAGGATTCGGCGACTAGGTCCCCTAAAACCCTTGTCGCCATTTAAAACGGTGAGTATATAAGGTATTTGTTCCAGTTACCTAGCGTGGCTTCTTGTTGTAACGGTAGCACGCTGAGCCTGTATTCCAGAGCTCCGTGGTTCGATTCCCTGGGAAGGCGGTTGCATATTTTTCATCTTTTCTGCTTCCAATTAACCTAACGAGTCTACAAGTGCTGCCCGAACTAAAACTGTTGTGGATGATGATTCTCCTCACCCAGGATTTGGCTACTAGGTCCCGCCTTTAAAAACGTGAGTATATAAATTATTTGCCCCACATCCATAGCGTGCTTTCGTGGTGTAACGGTAGCACGCTGAGCCAGTATTCCAGAGGACCTTGGTTCGATTCCAGGCGAAGGCGTTTGCATGTTTTTCATCTTTTCTGCTTCCAATTAACCTAACGAGTCTACAGGTAGTGCCCGAACTAAAAAGGTTGTGGATGATGATTCTCCGCACCCAGGATTCGGCGACTAGGTCCCCTAAAACCCTAGTCGCCATTTAAAACGGTGAGTATATAAGGTATTTGTTCCAGTTACCTAGCGTGCCTTCTTGTTGTAACGGTAGCACGCTGAGCCTGTATTCCAGAGGTCCGTGGTTCGATTCCCTGGGAAGGCGGTTGCATATTTTTCATCTTTTCTGCTTCCAATTAACCTAACGAGTCTACAAGTGCTGCCCGAACTAAAACTGTTGTGGATGATGATTCTCCTCACCCAGGATTTGGCGACTAGGTCCCGCCTTTAAAAACGTGAGTATATAAATTATTTGCCCCACATCCATAGCGTGCTTTCGTGGTGTAACGGTAGCACGCTGAGCCAGTATTCCAGAGGACCTTGGTTCGATTCCCGGGGAAGGCGGTTGCATATTTTTCATCTTTTCTGCTTCCAATTAACCTAAGGAACCTACAAGTGGTGATCGAACTAAAATGGTTGTGGATGATGAATGTCCGCACCCAGGATTCGGCGACAAGGTCCCCTAAAACCCTAGTCGCCCTTTAAAACGGTGAGTATATAAGGTATTTGTTCCAGTTACCTAGCGCGCCTTCTTGTTGTAACGGTAGCACGCTGAGCCTGTATTCAAGGGTCCGTGGTTCGATTCCCAGCGAAGGCGGTTGCATATTTTTCATCTTTTCTCCTTCCAATTAACCTAAGAAACCTACAAATGGTGCCCGAACTAAAAGGGTTGTGGATGATGATTTTCCGCACCTAGGACTGGTCGACTAGGTCCGCTAAAACCATAGTCGCCCTTTAAAAATGTAAGTATATAAGGTATTTGTCCCACGTTCCTAGCGTGCCTTCTTGGTGTAACATTAGCACGCTGAGATAGTATTCCAGAGGTCCGTGGTTCGATTCCCGGCGAAGGCGTTTGCATGTTTTTCATCTGTTCTGCTTCCAATTAACCTAACGAGTCTACAGGTAGTGCCCGAACTAAAAAGGTTGTGGATGATGATTTTCCGCACCTAGGATTGGTCGACTAGGTCTGCTAAAACCATAGTCGCCCTTTAAAAAGGTAAGTATATAAATTATTTGCCCCACATCCATAGCGTGCTTTCGTGGTGTAACGGCAGCACGCTGAGCCAGTATTCCAGAGGACCTTGGTTCGATTCCCGGGGAAGGCGGTTGCATATTTTTCATCTTTTCTGCTTCCAATTAACCTAACGAACCTTCAATTGGTGATCGAACTAAAAGGGTTGTGGATGATGATTCTCCGCACCCTGGATTCGGCGACAAGGTCCCCTAAAACCCTAGTCGCCCTTTAAAACGGTGAGTATATAAGGTATTTGTCCCACTTCCCTAGCGTGCCTTCTTGATGTAACGGTAGCACCCTGAGCCAGTATTACAGAAGTCCGTGGTTCGATTCCCGGCGAAGGGGTTTGCATATTTCTCATCTTTTCTGATTCCAACTAACCTAACGAGTCTACAAGTGGTGCTCGTACTAAAAGTGTTGGATGATGATTTTCCGCATCCAGGATTCGGCGACTAGGTCCCCTAAAACCCTAGTCGCCCTTTAAAAACGTGAGAGTATAAGGTAGTCGTCCCAGTTCCCTAGCGTGCCTTCGTGGTGTAACGGTAGCACGCTGAGCTAGTATTATAGAGGTCCTTGGTTCAATTCCCGACGAAGGCGGTTGCATAATTTTCATCTTTGCTGCTTCCAATTAACCTAACGAGTCTACAAGTCGTGCCAGAACTAAAAGGGTCGAAAATGATGATTCTCCGCACCCAGGATTTGGCGACTAGGTCACCTAAAACACTAGTCGCCCTTTAAAAACGTGAGTATATAAAATATTTGTCCCACTTCCATAGCGTGCTTTCGTGGTGTAACGGTAGCACGCTGAGCCAGTATTCCAGAGGTCCGTGGTTCGATTCCCAGCGAAGGCGGTTGCATATTTTTCATCTTTTCTGCTTCCAATTAACCTAACGAGTCTTCAGAACTAAAAGGGCTGTGGATGATGATTCTCCGCACCCAGGATTTGGCGACTAGGTCCCATAAAACCCTAGTCACCCTTTAAAAAGGTGAGTATATAATATATTTGTCCCCCTTCCATAGCGTGCCTTCGTGGTGTAATGGTAGCACACTGAGCCAGTATTCCAGAGGTCCTTGGTTAAATTCCCGAGGAAGGCGGTTGCATATTTTTCATCTTTTCTGCTTCCAATTAGAATAACGACTCTACAAGTCGTGCCCGAACAAAAAGGGTTGTGGATGATGATTTTGCGCACACAGGATTTGGCGACTAGGTTCCCTAAAACATAGTCGCCCTTTAAAAAGGTGAGAATGTAACGTATTTGTCGCACTTCCCTAGCGTGTCTTCATGGTGTAACGGTAGCACGTTGAGCCAGTATTCCAGAGGTCCGTGGTTCGATTCCGGGCAAAGGCGGTTGCATATTTTTCATCTTTTCTAATTCCAATTAACCTAACAAGTCTACAAGTGGTTCCCGAACTAAAACTGTTGTGGGTGATGTTTCTCCTCACCCAGGATTTGGCGACTAGGTCACCTAAAACGCTAGTCGCCCTTTAAAAAGGTGAGTATATAAGGTATTTTTCCCACATCCCTAGCGTGCCTTCTTGATGTAACGGCAGCACGCTGAGCCTGTATTACAGAGGTCCATGGTTCGATTTCCGGCGAAGGCGGTTGCATATTTTTCATCTTTCCTGCTTCCAATTAACCTAACGAGTCTACAGGTAGTGCCCGAACTAAAAAGGTTGTGGATGATGATTCTCCGCACCCAGGATTCGGAGATTAGGTCCCCTAAAACCCTAGTCGCCATTTAAAACGGTGAGTATATAAGGTATTTGTTCCAGTTACCTAGCGTGCCTTCTTGTTGTAACGGTAGCACGCTGAGCCTGTATTCCAGAGGTCCGTGGTTCGATTCCCTGGGAAGGCGGTTGCATATTTTTCATCTTTTCTGCTTCCAATTAACCTAACGAGTCTACAAGAGCTGCCCGAACTAAAACTGTTGTGGATGATGATTCTCCTCACCCAGGATTTGGCGACTAGGTCCCGCCTTTAAAAACGTGAGTATATAAATTATTTGCCCCACATCCATAGCGTGCTTTCGTGGTGAAACGGTAGCACGCTGAGCCAGTATTCCAGAGGACCTTGGTTCGATTCCCGGCGAAGGCGTTTGCATGTTTTTCATCTTTTCTGCTTCCAATTAACCTAACGAGTCTACAGGTAGTGCCCGAACTAAAAAGGTTGTGGATGATGATTCTCCGCACCCAGGATTCGGCGACTATGTCCCCTAAAACCCTTGTCGCCATTTAAAACGGTGAGTATATAAGGTATTTATTCCAGTTACCTAGCGTGCCTTCTTGTTGTAATGGTAGCACGCTGAGCCTGTATTCCAGAGGTCCGTGGTTCGATTCCCTGGGAAGGCGGTTGCATATTTTTCATCTTTTCTGCTTCCAATTAACCTAACGAGTCTACAAGAGCTGCCCGAACTAAAACTCTTGTGGATGATGATTTTACGCACCCGGGATTTGGCGACTAGGTCCCCTAAAACATAGGTGGCCTTTAAAAAGGTGAGTATATAAGGTATTTGTCCCACTTCCCTAGGGTGCCTTCTTGATGTAACGGTAGCACGCTGAGCCAGTATTACAGAGGTCCGTGGTTCGATTCCCGGCGAAGGGGGTTGCATATTTTTCATCTTTTCTGTTTCCAATTAACCTAACGAGTCTACAAGTGGTGCTCGTACTAAAAGTGTTGTGGATGATGTTTCTCCGCATCCAGGATTTGGCGACTAGGTCCCCTAAAACCCTAGTCGCCCTTTAAAAACGTGAGTATATAAAGTATTTGTCCCACTTCCCTAGCGTGCCTTCATGGTGTAACGGTAGCACGCTGAGCCAGTATTCCAGAGGTCCGTGGTTCGATTCCGGGCAAAGGCGGTTGCATATTTTTCATCTTTTCTGCTTCCATTTAACCTAACGAGTCTACGAGTGGTGCCCGAACTAAAAGGGTTGTGGATGATGATTTTCCGCACCTAGGATTGGTCGACTAGGTCCGCTAAAACCATAGTCGCCCTTTAAAAAGGTAAGTATTTAAGGTATTTGTCCCACTTACCTAGCGTGCCTTCTTGGTGTAACGTTAGCACGCTGAGCCAGTATTCCAGAGGACCTTGGTTCGATTCCCGGCGAAGGCGTTTGCATGTTTTTCATCTTTTCTGCTTCCAATTAACCTAACGAGTCTACAGGTAGTGCCCGAACTAAAAAGGTTGTGGATGATGATTCTCCGCACCCAGGATTCGGCGACTAGGTCCCCTAAAACCCTAGTCGCCATTTAAAACGGTGAGTATATACGGTATTTGTTCCAGTTACCTAGCGTGGCTTCTTTTTGTAACGGTAGCACGCTGAGCCTGTATTCCAGAGCTCCGTGGTTCGATTCCCTGGGAAGGCGGTTGCATATTTTTCATCTTTTCTGCTTCCAATTAACCTAACGAGTCTACAAGTGCTGCCCGAACTAAAACTGTTGTGGATGATGATTCTCCTCACCCAGGATTTGGCGACTAGGTCCCGCCTTTAAAAACGTGAGTATATAAATTATTTGCCCCACATCCATAGCGTGCTTTCGTGGTGTAACGGTAGCACGCTGAGCCAGTATTCCAGAGGACCTTGGTTCGATTCCAGGCGAAGGCGTTTGCATGTTTTTCATCTTTTCTGCTTCCAATTAACCTAACGAGTCTACAGGTAGTGCCCGAACTAAAAAGGTTGTGGATGATGATTCTCCGCACCCAGGATTCGGCGACTAGGTCCCCTAAAACCCTAGTCGCCATTTAAAACGGTGAGTATATAAGGTATTTGTTCCAGTTACCTAGCGTGCCTTCTTGTTGTAACGGTAGCACGCTGAGCCTGTATTCCAGAGGTCCGTGGTTCGATTCCCTGGGAAGGCGGTTGCATATTTTTCATCTTTTCTGCTTCCAATTAACCTAACGAGTCTACAAGTGCTGCCCGAACTAAAACTGTTGTGGATGATGATTCTCCTCACCCAGGATTTGGCGACTAGGTCCCGCCTTTAAAAACGTGAGTATATAAATTATTTGCCCCACATCCATAGCGTGCTTTCGTGGTGTAACGGTAGCACGCTGAGCCAGTATTCCAGAGGACCTTGGTTCGATTCCCGGGGAAGGCGGTTGCATATTTTTCATCTTTTCTGCTTCCAATTAACCTAAGGAACCTACAAGTGGTGATCGAACTAAAAGGGTTGTGGATGATGAATGTCCGCACCCAGGATTCGGCGACAAGGTCCCCTAAAACCCTAGTCGCCCTTTAAAACGGTGAGTATATAAGGTATTTGTTCCAGTTACCTAGCGCGCCTTCTTGTTGTAACGGTAGCACGCTGAGCCTGTATTCAAGGGTCCGTGGTTCGATTCCCAGCGAAGGCGGTTGCATATTTTTCATCTTTTCTCCTTCCAATTAACCTAAGAAACCTACAAATGGTGCCCGAACTAAAAGGGTTGTTGATGATGATTTTGCGCAAGGTGAGTATATAAGTTATTTGTCCCACTTTCCTAGCGTGCTTTCTTGGTGTAACGGTAGCACGCTGAGTCAGTATTCCAGAGATAGGTGGTTCGATTCCGGGCAAAGGCGGTTGCATATTTTTCATCTTTTCTGCTTCCAATTAACCTAACGAGTCTACAAGTGGTGCCCGAACTAAAACTGTTGTGGATGATGATTCTCCTCACCCAGGATTTGGCGACTAGGTCCCCCCTTTAAAAACGTGAGTATATAAATTATTTGTCCCACATCCATAGCGTGCTTTCGTGGTGTAACGGTAGCACGCTGAGCCAGTATTCCAGAGGACCTTGGTTCGATTCCCGGGGAAGGCGGTTGCATATTTTTCATCTTTTCTGCTTCGAATTAACCTAAGGAACCTACAAGTGGTGCCCGAACTAAAAGGGTTGTGGATGATGATTCTCCGCACCCAGGAATTGGCGACAAGGTCCCCTAAAACCCTAGTCGCCCTTTAAAAAGGTGAGTATATAAGATATTTGTCGGACTTCCCTAGCTTCCGTCTTGGTATAATGGTAGCACGCTGAGCCAGTATTACAGAGGTCCGTGGTTCGATTCCCGGCGAAGGGGGTTGCATATTTTTCATCTTTTCTGTTTCCAATTAACCTAACGAGTCTACAAGTGGTGCTCGTACCAAAAGTGCTGTGGATGATGTTTCTCCGCATCCAGGATTTGGCGACTAGGTCCCCTAAAACCCTAGTCGCCCTTTAAAAACGTGAGTATATAAAGTATTTGTCCCACTTCCATAGCGTGCTTTCTTGATATAATGGTAGCACGCTGAGCCAGTATTCCAGAGGTCCATGGTTCGATTTCCGGCGAAGGCGGTTGCATATTTTACATCTTTTCTACTTCCAATTAACCTAACGAGTCTACGAGTGGTGCCCGAACTAAAAGGGTTGTGGATGATGATTTTCCGCACCTAGGACTGGTCGACTAGGTCCGCTAAAACCATAGTCGCCCTTTAAATATGTAAGTATATAAGGTATTTGTCCCACGTTCCTAGCGTGCCTTCTTGGTGTAACATTAGCACGCTGAGATAGTATTCCAGAGGTCCGTGGTTCGATTCCCGGCGAAGGCGTTTGCATGTTTTTCATCTGTTCTGCTTCCAATTAACCTAACGAGTCTACAGGTAGTGCCCGAACTAAAAAGGTTGTGGATGATGATTTTCCGCACCTAGGATTGGTCGACTAGGTCCGCTAAAACCATAGTCGCCCTTTAAAAAGGTAAGTATATAAATTATTTGCCCCACATCCATAGCGTGCTTTCGTGGTGTAACGGCAGCACGCTGAGCCAGTATTCCAGAGGACCTTGGTTCGATTCCCGGGGAAGGCGGTTGCATATTTTTAATCTTTTCTGCTTCCAATTAACCTAACGAACCTTCAATTGGTGATCGAACTAAAAGGGTTGTGGATGATGATTCTCCGCACCCTGGATTCGGCGACAAGGTCCCCTAAAACCCTAGTCGCCCTTTAAAACGGTGAGTATATAAGGTATTTGTCCCACTTCCCTAGCGTTCCTTCTTGATGTAACGGTAGCACCCTGAGCCAGTAATACAGAAGTCCGTGGTTCGATTCCCGGCGAAGGGGTTTGCATATTTCTCATCTTTTCTGATTCCAACTAACCTAACGAGTCTACAAGTGGTGCTCGTACTAAAAGTGTTGGATGATGATTTTCCGCATCCAGGATTCGGCGACTAGGTCCCCGAAAACCCTAGTCGCCCTTTAAAAACGTGAGAGTATAAGGTAGTCGTCCCAGTTCCCTAGCGTGCCTTCGTGGTGTAACGGTAGCACGCTGAGCTAGTATTCCAGAGGTCCTTGGTTCGATTCCCGACGAAGGCGGTTGCATAATTTTCATCTTTGCTGCTTCCAATTAACTTAACGAGTCTACAAGTCGTGCCAGAACTAAAAGGGTCGAAAATGATGATTCTCCGCACCCAGGATTTGGCGACTAGGTCACCTAAAACACTAGTCGCCCTTTAAAAACGTGAGTATATAAAATATTTGTCCCACTTCCATAGCGTGCTTTCGTGGTGTAACGGTAGCACGCTGAGCCAGTATTCCAGAGGTCCGTGGTTCGATTCCCAGCGAAGGCGGTTGCATATTTTTCATCTTTTCTGCTTCCAATTAACCTAACGAGTCTTCAGAACTAAAAGGGCTGTGGATGATGATTCTCCGCACCCAGGATTTGGCGACTAGGTCCCATAAAACCCTAGTCGCCCTTTAAAAAGGTGAGTATATAATGTATTTGTCCCCCTTCCATAGCGTGCCTTCGTGGTGTAATGGTAGCACACTGAGCCAGTATTCCAGAGGTCCTTGGTTCAATTCCCGAGGAAGGCGGTTGCATATTTTTCATCTTTTCTGCTTCCAATTAGAATAACGACTCTACAAGTCGTCCCCGAACAAAAAGGGTTGTGGATGATGATTTTGCGCACACAGGATTTGGCGACTAGGTTC
Source organism: Stegodyphus dumicola (assembly GCF_044657685.1). Taxonomy (NCBI): domain Eukaryota; kingdom Metazoa; phylum Arthropoda; class Arachnida; order Araneae; family Eresidae; genus Stegodyphus; species Stegodyphus dumicola. The sequence continues at coordinate 23,791,359 of NC_140781.1, forward strand.
CCTAAAACATAGTCGCCCTTTAAAAAGGTGAGAATGTAACGTATTTGTCGCACTTCCCTAGCGTGCCTTCATGGTGTAACGGTAGCACGTTGAGCCAGTATTCCAGAGGTCCGTGGTTCGATTCGGGGCAAAGGCGGTTGCATATTTTTCATCTTTTCTACTTCCAATTAACCTAACGAGTCTACAAGTGGTTCCCGAACTAAAACTGTTGTGGGTGATGTTTCTCCTCACCCAGGATTTGGCGACTAGTTCACCTAAAACGCTAGTCGCCCTTTAAAAAGGTGAGTATATAAGGTATTTGTCCCACATCCCTAGCGTGCCTTCTTGATGTAACGGCAGCACGCTGAGCCTGTATTACAGAGGTCCATGGTTCGATTTCCGGCGAAGGCGGTTGCATATCTTTCATCTTTTCTGCTTCCAATTAACCTAACGAGTCTACAGGTAGTGCCCGAACTAAAAAGGTTGTGGATGATGATTCTCCGCACCCAGGATTTGGCGACTAGGTCCCCCCTTTAAAAACGTGAGTATATAAATTATTTGTCCCACATCCATAGCGTGCTTTCGTGGTGTAACGGTAGCACGCTGAGCCAGTATTCCAGAGGACCTTGGTTCGATTGCCGGGGAAGGCGGTTGCATATTTTTCAACTTTTCTGCTTCCAATTAACCTAACGTGTCTACAAGTGGTGATCGAACTAAAAGGGTTGTGGATGATGATTCTCCGCACCCAGGATTCGGCAACTAGGTCCCCTAAAACCCTAGTCGCCATTTAAAACGGTGAGTATATAAGGTATTTGTTCCAGTTACCTAGCGTGCCTTCTTGTTGTAACGGTAGCACGCTGAGCCTGTATTCCAGAGGTCCGTGGTTCGATTCCCTGGGAAGGCGGTTGCATATTTTTCATCTTTTCTGCTTCCAATTAACCTAACGAGTCTACAAGTGCTGCCCGAACTAAAACTGTTGTGGATGATGATTCTCCTCACCCAGGATTTGGCGACTAGGTCCCGCCTTTAAAAACGTGAGTATATAAATTATTTGCCCCACATCCATAGCGTGCTTTCGTGGTGTAACGGTAGCACGCTGAGCCAGTATTCCAGAGGACCTTGGTTCGATTCCCGGGGAAGGCGGTTGCATATTTTTCATCTTTTCTGCTTCCAATTAACCTAAGGAACCTACAAGTGGTGATCGAACTAAAAGGGTTGTGGATGATGAATGTCCGCACCCAGGATTCGGCGACAAGGTCCCCTAAAACCCTAGTCGCCCTTTAAAACGGTGAGTATATAAGGTATTTGTTCCAGTTACCTAGCGCGCCTTCTTGTTGTAACGGTAGCACGCTGAGCCTGTATTCAAGGGTCCGTGGTTCGATTCCCAGCGAAGGCGGTTGCATATTTTTCATCTTTTCTCCTTCCAATTAACCTAAGAAACCTACAAATGGTGCCCGAACTAAAAGGGTTGTTGATGATGATTTTGCGCAAGGTGAGTATATAAGTTATTTGTCCCACTTTCCTAGCGTGCTTTCTTGGTGTAACGGTAGCACGCTGAGTCAGTATTCCAGAGATAGGTGGTTCGATTCCGGGCAAAGGCGGTTGCATATTTTTCATCTTTTCTGCTTCCAATTAACCTAACGAGTCTACAAGTGGTGCCCGAACTAAAACTGTTGTGGATGATGATTCTCCTCACCCAGGATTTGGCGACTAGGTCCCCACTTTAAAAACGTGAGTATATAAATTATTTGTCCCACATCCATAGCGTGCTTTCGTGGTGTAACGGTAGCACGCTGAGCCAGTATTCCAGAGGACCTTGGTTCGATTCCCGGGGAAGGCGGTTGCATATTTTTCATCTTTTCTGCTTCGAATTAACCTAAGGAACCTACAAGTGGTGCCCGAACTAAAAGGGTTGTGGATGATGATTCTCCGCACCCAGGATTTGGCGACAAGGTCCCCTAAAACCCTAGTCGCCCTTTAAAAAGGTGAGTATATAAGATATTTGTCGGACTTCCCTAGCTTCCGTCTTGGTATAATGGTAGCACGCTGAGCCAGTATTCCAGAGGTCCGTGGCTCGATTCCCGGCGAAGGCGGTTGCATATTTTTCATCTTTTCTTCTTCCAATTAACCTAAGGAACCTACAAGTGGCGCCCGAACTAAAAGGGTTGTGGATGATGATTTTACGCACCCGGGATTTGGCGACTAGGTCCCCTAAAACATAGGTGGCCTTTAAAAAGGTGAGTATATAAGGTATTTGTCCCACTTCCCTAGTGTGCCTTCTTGATGTAACGGTAGCACGCTGAGCCAGTATTACAGAGGTCCGTGGTTCGATTCCCGGCGAAGGGGGTTGCATATTTTTCATCTTTTCTGTTTCCAATTAACCTAACGAGTCTACAAGTGGTGCTCGTACCAAAAGTGCTGCGGATGATGTTTCTCCGCATCCAGGATTTGGCGACTAGGTCCCCTAAAACCCTAGTCGCCCTTTAAAAACGTGAGTATATAAAGTATTTGTCCCACTTCCATAGCGTGCTTTCTTGATATAATGGTAGCACGCTGAGCCAGTATTCCAGAGGTCCATGGTTCGATTTCCGGCGAAGGCGGTTGCATATTTTACATCTTTTCTACTTCCAATTAACCTAACGAGTCTACGAGTGGTGCCCGAACTAAAAGGGTTGTGGATGATGATTTTCCGCACCTAGGACTGGTCGACTAGGTCCGCTAAAACCATAGTCGCCCTTTAAATATGTAAGTATATAAGGTATTTGTCCCACGTTCCTAGCGTGCCTTCTTGGTGTAACATTAGCACGCTGAGATAGTATTCCAGAGGTCCGTGGTTCGATTCCCGGCGAAGGCGTTTGCATGTTTTTCATCTGTTCTGCTTCCAATTAACCTAACGAGTCTACAGGTAGTGCCCGAACTAAAAAGGTTGTGGATGATGATTTTCCGCACCTAGGATTGGTCGACTAGGTCCGCTAAAACCATAGTCGCCCTTTAAAAAGGTAAGTATATAAATTATTTGCCCCACATCCATAGCGTGCTTTCGTGGTGTAACGGCAGCACGCTGAGCCAGTATTCCAGAGGACCTTGGTTCGATTCCCGGGGAAGGCGGTTGCATATTTTTAATCTTTTCTGCTTCCAATTAACCTAACGAACCTTCAATTGGTGATCGAACTAAAAGGGTTGTGGATGATGATTCTCCGCACCCTGGATTCGGCGACAAGGTCCCCTAAAACCCTAGTCGCCCTTTAAAACGGTGAGTATATAAGGTATTTGTCCCACTTCCCTAGCGTTCCTTCTTGATGTAACGGTAGCACCCTGAGCCAGTATTACAGAAGTCCGTGGTTCGATTCCCGGCGAAGGGGTTTTCATATTTCTCATCTTTTCTGATTCCAACTAACCTAACGAGTCTACAAGTGGTGCTCGTACTAAAAGTGTTGGATGATGATTTTCCGCATCCAGGATTCGGCGACTAGGTCCCCGAAAACCCTAGTCGCCCTTTAAAAACGTGAGAGTATAAGGTAGTCGTCCCAGTTCCCTAGCGTGCCTTCGTGGTGTAACGGTAGCACGCTGAGCTAGTATTCCAGAGGTCCTTGGTCCGATTCCCGACGAAGGCGGTTGCATAATTTTCATCTTTGCTGCTTCCAATTAACTTAACGAGTCTACAAGTCGTGCCAGAACTAAAAGGGTCGAAAATGATGATTCTCCGCACCCAGGATTTGGCGACTAGGTCACCTAAAACACTAGTCGCCCTTTAAAAACGTGAGTATATAAAATATTTGTCCCACTTCCATAGCGTGCTTTCGTGGTGTAACGGTAGCACGCTGAGCCAGTATTCCAGAGGTCCGTGGTTCGATTCCCAGCGAAGGCGGTTGCATATTTTTCATCTTTTCTGCTTCCAATTAACCTAACGAGTCTTCAGAACTAAAAGGGCTGTGGATGATGATTCTCCGCACCCAGGATTTGGCGACTAGGTCCCATAAAACCCTAGTCGCCCTTTAAAAAGGTGAGTATATAATGTATTTGTCCCCCTTCCATAGCGTGCCTTCGTGGTGTAATGGTAGCACACTGAGCCAGTATTCCAGAGGTCCTTGGTTCAATTCCCGAGGAAGGCGGTTGCATATTTTTCATCTTTTCTGCTTCCAATTAGAATAACGACTCTACAAGTCGTGCCCGAACAAAAAGGGTTGTGGATGATGATTTTGCGCACACAGGATTTGGCGACTAGGTTCCCTAAAACATAGTCGCCCTTTAAAAAGGTGAGAATGTAACGTATTTGTCGCACTTCCCTAGCGTGCCTTCATGGTGTAACGGTAGCACGTTGAGCCAGTATTCCAGAGGTCCGTGGTTCGATTCCGGGCAAAGGCGGTTGCATATTTTTCATCTTTTCTACTTCCAATTAACCTAACGAGTCTACAAGTGGTTCCCGAACTAAAACTGTTGTGGGTGATGTTTCTCCTCACCCAGGATTTGGCGACTAGGTCACCTAAAACGCTAGTCGCCCTTTAAAAAGGTGAGTATATAAGGTATTTGTCCCACATCCCTTGCGTGCCTTCTTGATGTAACGGCAGCACGCTGAGCCTGTATTACAGAGGTCCATGGTTCGATTTCCGGCGAAGGCGGTTGCATATCTTTCATCTTTTCTGCTTCCAATTAACCTAACGAGTCTACAGGTAGTGCCCGAACTAAAAAGGTTGTGGATGATGATTCTCCGCACCCAGGATTTGGCGACTAGGTCCCCCCTTTAAAAACGTGAGTATATAAATTATTTGTCCCACATCCATAGCGTGCTTTCGTGGTGTAACGGTAGCACGCTGAGCCAGTATTCCAGAGGACCTTGGTTCGATTCCCGGGGAAGGCGGTTGCATATTTTTCAACTTTTCTGCTTCCAATTAACCTAACGTGTCTACAAGTGGTGATCGAACTAAAAGGGTTGTGGATGATGATTCTCCGCACCCAGGATTCGGCAACTAGGTCCCCTAAAACCCTAGTCGCCATTTAAAACGGTGAGTATATAAGGTATTTGTTCCAGTTACCTAGCGTGCCTTCTTGTTGTAACGGTAGCACGCTGAGCCTGTATTCCAGAGGTCCGTGGTTCGATTCCCTGGGAAGGCGGTTGCATATTTTTCATCTTTTCTGCTTCCAATTAACCTAACGAGTCTACAAGAGCTGCCCGAACTAAAACTGTTGTGGATGATGATTCTCCTCACCCAGGATTTGGCGACTAGGTCCCCCCTTTAAAAACGTGATTATATAAATTATTTGCCCCACATCCATAGCGTGCTTTCGTGGTGTAACGGTAGCACGCTGAGCCAGTATTCCAGAGGACCTTGGTTCGATTCCCGGCGAAGGCGTTTGCATGTTTTTCATCTTTTCTGCTTCCAATTAACCTAACGAGTCTACAGGTAGTGCCCGAACTAAAAAGGTTGTGGATGATGATCCTCCGCACCCAGGATTCGGCGACTAGGTCCCCTAAAACCCTAGTCGCCATTTAAAACGGTGAGTATATAAGGTATTTGTTCCAGTTACCTAGCGTGCCTTCTTGTTGTAACGGTAGCACGCTGAGCCTGTATTCCAGAGCTCCGTGGTTCGATTCCCTGGGAACGCGGTTGCATATTTTTCATCTTTTCTGCTTCCAATTAACCTAACGAGTCTACAAGTGCTGCCCGAACTAAAACTGTTGTGGATGATGATTCTCCTCACCCAGGATTTGGCGACTAGGTCCCGCCTTTAAAAACGTGAGTATATAAATTATTTGCCCCACATCCATAGCGTGCTTTCGTGGTGTAACGGTAGCACGCTGAGCCAGTATTCCAGAGGACCTTGGTTCGATTCCCGGGGAAGGCGGTTGCACATTTTTCATCTTTTCTGCTTCCAATTAACCTAAGGAAGCTACAAGTGGTGATCGAACTAAAAGGGTTGTGGATGATGAATGTCCGCACCCAGGATTCGGCGACAAGGTCCCCTAAAACCCTAGTCGCCCTTTAAAACGGTGAGTATATAAGGTATTTGTTCCAGTTACCTAGAGCGCCTTCTTGTTGTAACGGTAGCACGCTGAGCCTGTATTCAAGGGTCCGTGGTTCGATTCCCAGCGAAGGCGGTTGCATATTTTTCATCTTTTCTCCTTCCAATTAACCTAAGAAACCTACAAATGGTGCCCGAACTAAAAGGGTTGTTGATGATGATTTTGCGCAAGGTGAGTATATAAGTTATTTGTCCCACTTTCCTAGCGTGCTTTCTTGGTGTAACGGTAGCACGCTGAGTCAGTATTCCAGAGATAGGTGGTTCGATTCCGGGCAAAGGCGGTTGCATATTTTTCATCTTTTCTGCTTCCAATTAACCTAACGAGTCTACAAGTGGTGCTCGAACTAAAACTGTTGTGGATGATGATTCTCCTCACCCAGGATTTGGCGACTAGGTCCCCCCTTTAAAAACGTGAGTATATAAATTATTTGTCCCACATCCATAGCGTGCTTTCGTGGTGTAACGGTAGCACGCTGAGCCAGTATTCCAGAGGACCTTGGTTCGATTCCCGGGGAAGGCGGTTGCATATTTTTCATCTTTTCTGCTTCGAATTAACCTAAGGAACCTACAAGTGGTGCCCGAACTAAAAGGGTTGTGGATGATGATTCTCCGCACCCAGGATTTGGCGACAAGTTCCCCTAAAACACTAGTCGCCCTTTAAAAAGGTGAGTATATAAGATATTTGTCGGACTTCCCTAGCTTCCGTCTTGGTATAATGGTAGCACGCTGAGCCAGTATTCCAGAGGTCCGTGGCTCGATTCCCGGCGAAGGCGGTTGCATATTTTTCATCTTTTCTTCTTCCAATTAACCTAAGGAACCTACAAGTGGCGCCCGAACTCAAAGGGTTGTGGATGATGATTTTACGCACCCGGGATTTGGCGACTAGGTCCCCAAAACATAGGTGGACTTTAAAAAGGTGAGTATATAAGGTATTTGTCCCACTTCCCTAGTGTGCCTTCTTGATGTAACGGTAGCACGCTGAGCCAGTATTACAGAGGTCCGTGGTTCGATTCCCGGCGAAGGGGGTTGCATATTTTTCATCTTTTCTGTTTCCAATTAACCTAACGAGTCTACAAGTGGTGCTCGTACTAAAAGTGTTGTGGATGATGTTTCTCCGCATCCAGGATTTGGCGACTAGGTCCCCTAAAACCCTAGTCGCCCTTTAAAAACGTGAGTATATAAAGTATTTGTCCCACTTCCATAGCGTGCTTTCTTGATATAACGGTAGCACGCTGAGCCAGTATTCCAGAGGTCCTTGGTTCGATTCCCGAGGAAGGCGGTTGCATAATTTTCATCTTTTCTGCTTCCAATTAACCTAACGAGGCTACAAGTCGTGCCAGAACTAAAAGGGTCGAAAATGATGATTCTCCGCACCCAGGATTTGGCGACTAGGTCACCTAAAACCCTAGTCGCCCTTTAAAAACGTGAGTAAATAAAATATTTGTCCCACTTCCCTAGCGTGCCTTCATGGTGTAACGGTAGCACGCTGAGCCAGTATTCCAGAGGTCCGTGGTTCGATTCCCGGCGAAGGCGTTTGCATGTTTTTCATCTTTTCTGCTTCCAATTAACCTAACGAGTCTACAGGTAGTGCCCGAACTAAAAAGTTTGTGGATGATGATTTTCCGCACCTAGGATTGGTCGACTAGGTCCGCTAAAACCATAGTCGCCCTTTAAAAAGGTAAGTATATAAGGTATTTGTCCACTTTCCTAGCGTGCCTTCTTGGTGTAACGGTAGCACGCTGAGCCAGTATTCTAGAGGTCAGTGGTTCGATTCCCGGCAAAGGCGGTTGCATATATTTCATATTTTCTACTTCCAATTAACCTAACGTGTCTACAAGTGGTGATCGAACTAAAAGGGTTGTGGATGATGATTCTCCGCACCCAGGATTCGGCGACTAGGTCCCCTAAAACCCTAGTCGCCCTTTAAAACGGTGAGTATATAAGGTATTTGTTCCAGTTACCTAGCGTGCCTTCTTGTTGTAACGGTAGCACGCTGAGCCAGTATTCAAGGGTCCGTGGTTCGATTCCCAGCGAAGGCGGTTGCATATTTTTCATCTTTTCTCTTTCCAATTAACCTAAGGAACCTACAAATGGTGCCCGAACTAAAAGGGTTGTGGATGATGATTTTGCGCAAGGTGAGTATATAAGTTATTTGTCCCACTTTCCTAGCGTGCTTTCTTGGTGTAACGGTAGCACGCTGAGTCAATATTCCAGAGATAGGTGGTTCGATTCCGGGCAAAGGCGGTTGCATATTTTTCATCTTTTCTGCTTCCAATTAACCTAACGAGTCTACAAGTGGTGCCCGAACTAAAACTGTTGTGGATGATGATTCTCCTCACCCAGGATTTGGCGACTAGGTCCCCCCTTTAAAAGTATATAAATTTTTTGTCCCACATCCATAGCGTGCTTTCGTGGTGTAACGGTAGCACGCTGAGCCAGTATTCCAGAGGACCTTGGTTCGATTCCCGGGGAAGGCGGTTGCATATTTTTCATCTTTTCTACTTCGAATTAACCTAAGGAACCTACAAGTGGTGCCCGAACTAAAAGGGTTGTGGATGATGATCCTCCGCACCCAGGATTTGGCGACAAGTTCCCCTAAAACACTAGTCGCCCTTTAAAAAGGTGAGTATATAAGATATTTGTCGGACTTCCCTAGCTTCCGTCTTGGTATAATGGTAGCACGCTGAGCCAGTATTCCAGAGGTCCGTGGCTCGATTCCCGGCGAAGGCGGTTGCATATTTTTCATCTTTTCTTCTTCCAATTAACCTAAGGAACCTACAAGAGGCGCCTGAACTAAAAGGGTTGTGGATGATGATTTTACGCACCCGGGATTTGGCGACTAGGTCCCCTAAAACATAGGTGGCCTTTAAAAAGGTGAGTATATAAGGTATTTGTCCCACTTCCCTAGTGTGCCTTCTTGATGTAACGGTAGCACGCTGAGCCAGTATTACAGAGGACCGTGGTTCGATTCCCGGCGAAGGGTGTTGCATATTTTTCATCTTTTCTGTTTCCAATTAACCTAACGAGTCTACAAGTGGTGCTCGTACTAAACGTGTTGTGGATGATGTTTCTCCGCATCCAGGATTTGGCGACTAGGTCCCCTAAAACCCTAGTCGCCCTTTAAAAACGTGAGTATATAAAGTATTTGTCCCACTTCCATAGCGTGCTTTCTTGATATAACGGTAGCACAGTGAGCCAGTATTCCAGAGGTCCTTGGTTCGATTCCCGAGGAAGGCGGTTGCATAATTTTCATCTTTTCTGCTTCCAATTAACCTAACGAGGCTACAAGTCGTGCCAGAACTAAAAGGGTCGAAAATCATGATTCTCCGAACCCAGGATTTGGCGACTAGGTCACCTAAAACCCTAGTCGCCCTTTAAAAACGTGAGTATATAAAATATTTGTCCCACTTCCCTAGCGTGCCTTCATGGTGTAACGGTAGCACGCTGAGCCAGTATTCCAGAGGTCCGTGGTTCGATTCCGGGCAAAGGCGGTTGCATATTTTTCATCTTTTCTGCTTCCAATTAACCTAACGAGTCTACGAGTGGTGCCCGAACTAAAAGGGTTGTGGATGATGATTTTCCGCACCTAGGATTGGTCGACTAGGTCCGCTAAAACCATAGTCGCCCTTTAAAAAGGTAAGTATTTAAGGTATTTGTCACACTTTCCTAGCGTGCCTTCTTGGTGTAACGGTAGCACGCTGAGCCAGTATTCCAGAGGACCTTGGTTCGATTCCCGGCGAACGCGTTTGCATGTTTTTCATCTTTTCTGCTTCCAATTAACCTAACGAGTCTACAGGTAGTGCCCGAACTAAAAAGGTTGTGGATGATGATTCTCCGCACCCAGGATTCGGCGACTAGGTCCCCTAAAACCCTAGTCGCCATTTAAAACGGTGAGTATATAAGGTATTTGTTCCAGTTACCTAGCGTGCCTTCTTGTTGTAACGGTAGCACGCTGAGCCTGTATTCCAGAGCTCCGTGGTTCGATTCCCTGGGAACGCGGTTGCATATTTTTCATCTTTTCTGCTTCCAATTAACCTAACGAGTCTACAAGTGCTGCCCGAACTAAAACTGTTGTGGATGATGATTCTCCTCACCCAGGATTTGGCGACTAGGTCCCGCCTTTAAAAACGTGAGTATATAAATTATTTGCCCCACATCCATAGCGTGCTTTCGTGGTGTAACGGTAGCACGCTGAGCCAGTATTCCAGAGGACCTTGGTTCGATTCCCGGGGAAGGCGGTTGCACATTTTTCATCTTTTCTGCTTCCAATTAACCTAAGGAAGCTACAAGTGGTGATCGAACTAAAAGGGTTGTGGATGATGAATGTCCGCACCCAGGATTCGGCGACAAGGTCCCCTAAAACCCTAGTCGCCCTTTAAAACGGTGAGTATATAAGGTATTTGTTCCAGTTACCTAGCGCGCCTTCTTGTTGTAACGGTAGCACGCTGAGCCTGTATTCAAGGGTCCGTGGTTCGATTCCCAGCGAAGGCGGTTGCATATTTTTCATCCTTTCTCCTTCCAATTAACCTAAGAAACCTACAAATGGTGCCCGAACTAAAAGGGTTGTTGATGATGATTTTGCGCAAGGTGAGTATATAAATTATTTGTCCCACTTTCCTAGCGTGCTTTCTTGGTGTAACGGTAGCACGCTGAGTCAGTATTCCAGAGATAGGTGGTTCGATTCCGGGCAAAGGCGGTTGCATATTTTTCATCTTTTCTGCTTCCAATTAACCTAACGAGTCTACAAGTGGTGCCCGAACTAAAACTGTTGTGGATGATGATTCTCCTCACCCAGGATTTGGCGACTAGGTCCCCCCTTTAAAAACGTGAGTATATAAATTATTTGTCCCACATCCATAGCGTGCTTTCGTGGTGTAACGGTAGCACGCTGAGCCAGTATTCCAGAGGACCTTGGTTCGATTCCCGGGGAAGGCGGTTGCATATTTTTCATCTTTTCTGCTTCGAATTAACCTAAGGAACCTACAAGTGGTGCCCGAACTAAAAGGGTTGTGGATGATGATTCTCCGCACCCAGGATTTGGCGACACGTTCCCCTAAAACACTAGTCGCCCTTTAAAAAGGTGAGTATATAAGATATTTGTCGGACTTCCCTAGCTTCCGTCTTGGTATAATGGTAGCACGCTGAGCCAGTATTCCAGAGGTCCGTGGCTCGATTCCCTGGGAAGGCGGTTGCATATTTTTCATCTTTTCTGCTTCCAATTAACCTAACGAGTCTACAAGAGCTGCCCGAACTAAAACTGTTGTGGATGATGATTTTACGCACCCGGGATTTGGCGACTAGGTCCCCTAAAACATAGGTGGCCTTTAAAAAGGTGAGTATATAAGGTATTTGTCCCACTTCCCTAGTGTGCCTTCTTGATGTAGCGGTAGCACGCTGAGCCAGTATTACAGAGGTCCGTGGTTCGATTCCCGGCGAAGGGGGTTGCATATTTTTCATCTTTTCTGTTTCCAATTAACCTAACGAGTCTACAAGTGGTGCTCGTACTAAAAGTGTTGTGGATGATGTTTCTCCGCATCCAGGATTTGGCGACTAGGTCCCCTAAAACCCTAGTCGCCCTTTAAAAACGTGAGTATATAAAGTATTTGTCCCACTTCCATAGCGTGCTTTCTTGATATAACGGTAGCACAGTGAGCCAGTATTCCAGAGGTCCTTGGTTCGATTCCCGAGGAAGGCGGTTGCATAATTTTCATCTTTTCTGCTTCCAATTAACCTAACGAGGCTACAAGTCGTGCCAGAACTAAAAGGGTCGAAAATCATGATTCTCCGCACCCAGGATTTGGCGACTAGGTCACCTAAAACCCTAGTCGCCCTTTAAAAACGTGAGTATATAAAATATTTGTCCCACTTCCCTAACGTGCCTTCATGGTGTAACGGTAGCACGCTGAGCCAGTATTCCAGAGGTCCGTGGTTCGATTCCGGGCAAAGGCGGTTGCATATTTTTCATCTTTTCTGCTTCCAATTAACCTAACGAGTCTACGAGTGGTGCCCGAACTAAAAGGGTTGTGGATGATGATTTTCCGCACCTAGGATTGGTCGACTAGGTCCGCTAAATCCATAGTCGCCCTTTAAAAAGGTAAGTATTTAAGGTATTTGTCCCACTTTCCTAGCGTGCCTTCTTGGTGTAACGGTAGCACGCTGAGCCAGTATTCCAGAGGACCTTGGTTCGATTCCCGGCGAAGGCGTTTGCATGTTTTTCATCTTTTCTGCTTCCAATTAACCTAACGAGTCTACAGGTAGTGCCCGAACTAAAAAGGTTGTGGATGATGATTCTCCGCACCCAGGATTCGGCGACTAGGTCCCCTAAAACCCTAGTCGCCATTTAAAACGGTGAGTATATAAGGTATTTGTTCCAGTTACCTAGCGTGCCTTCTTGTTGTAACGGTAGCACGCTGAGCCTGTATTCCAGAGCTCCGTGGTTCGATTCCCTGGGAACGCGGTTGCATATTTTTCATCTTTTCTGCTTCCAATTAACCTAACGAGTCTACAAGTGCTGCCCGAACTAAAACTGTTGTGGATGATGATTCCCCTCACCCAGGATTTGGCGACTAGGTCCCGCCTTTAAAAACGTGAGTATATAAATTATTTGCCCCACATCCATAGCGTGCTTTCGTGGTGTAACGGTAGCACGCTGAGCCAGTATTCCAGAGGACCTTGGTTCGATTCCCGGGGAAGGCGGTTGCACATTTTTCATCTTTTCTGCTTCCAATTAACCTAAGGAAGCTACAAGTGGTGATCGAACTAAAAGGGTTGTGGATGATGAATGTCCGCACCCAGGATTCGGCGACAAGGTCCCCTAAAACCCTAGTCGCCCTTTAAAACGGTGAGTATATAAGGTATTTGTTCCAGTTACCTAGCGCGCCTTCTTGTTGTAACGGTAGCACGCTGAGCCTGTATTCAAGGGTCCGTGGTTCGATTCCCAGCGAAGGCGGTTGCATATTTTTCATCTTTTCTCCTTCCAATTAACCTAAGAAACCTACAAATGGTGCCCGAACTAAAAGGGTTGTTGATGATGATTTTGCGCAAGGTGAGTATATAAGTTATTTGTCCCACTTTCCTAGCGTGCTTTCTTGGTGTAACGGTAGCACGCTGAGTCAGTATTCCAGAGATAGGTGGTTCGATTCCGGGCAAAGGCGGTTGCATATTTTTCATCTTTTCTGCTTCCAATTAACCTAACGAGTCTACAAGTGGTGCCCGAACTAAAACTGTTGTGGATGATGATTCTCCTCACCCAGGATTTGGCGACTAGGTCCCCCCTTTAAAAACGTGAGTATATAAATTATTTGTCCCACATCCATAGCGTGCTTTCGTGGTGTAACGGTAGCACGCTGAGCCAGTATTCCAGAGGACCTTGGTTCGATTCCCGGGGAAGGCGGTTGCATATTTTTCATCTTTTCTGCTTCGAATTAACCTAAGGAACCTACAAGTGCTGCCCGAACTAAAAGGGTTGTGGATGATGATTCTCCGCACCCAGGATTTCGCGACAAGTTCCCCTAAAACACTAGTCGCCCTTTAAAAAGGTGAGTATATAAGATATTTGTCGGACTTCCCTAGCTTCCGACTTGGTATAATGGTAGCACGCTGAGCCAGTATTCCAGAGGTCCGTGGCTCGATTCCCGGCGAAGGCGGTTGCATATTTTTCATCTTTTCTTCTTCCAATTAACCTAAGGAACCTACAAGTGGCGCCCGAACTCAAAGGGTTGTGGATGATGTTTCTCCGCATCCAGGATTTGGCGACTAGGTCCCCTAAAACCCTAGTCGCCCTTTAAAAACGTGAGTATATAAAGTATTTGTCCCACTTCCATAGCGTGCTTTCTTGATATAACGGTAGCACGCTGAGCCAGTATTCCAGAGGTCCTTGGTTCGATTCCCGAGGAAGGCGGTTGCATAATTTTCATCTTTTCTGCTTCCAATTAACCTAACGAGGCTACAAGTCGTGCCAGAACTAAAAGGGTCGAAAATGATGATTCTCCGCACCCAGGATTCGGCGACTAGGTCCCCTAAAACCCTAGTCGCCCTTTAAAACGGTGAGTATATAAGGTATTTGTTCCAGTTACCTAGCGTGCCTTCTTGTTGTAACGGTAGCACGCTGAGCCAGTATTCAAGGGTCCGTGGTTCGATTCCCAGCGAAGGCGGTTGCATATTTTTCATCTTTTCTCCTTCCAATTAACCTAAGGAACCTACAAATGGTGCCCGAACTAAAAGGGTTGTGGATGATGATTTTGCGCAAGGTGAGTATATAAGTTATTTGTCCCACTTTCCTAGCGTGCTTTCTTGGTGTAACGGTAGCACGCTGAGTCAATATTCCAGAGATAGGTGGTTCGATTCCGGGCAAAGGCGGTTGCATATTTTTCATCTTTTCTGCTTCCAATTAACCTAACGAGTCTACAAGTGGTGCCCGAACTAAAACTGTTGTGGATGATGATTCTCCTCACCCAGGATTTGGCGACTAGGTCCCCCCTTTAAAAACGTGAGTATATAAATTTTTTGTCCCACATCCATAGCGTGCTTTCGTGGTGTAACGGTAGCACGCTGAGCCAGTATTCCAGAGGACCTTGGTTCGATTCCCGGGGAAGGCGGTTGCATATTTTTCATCTTTTCTGCTTCGAATTAACCTAAGGAACCTACAAGTGGTGCCCGAACTAAAAGGGTTGTGGATGATGATTCTCCGCACCCAGGATTTGGCGACAAGTTCCCCTAAAACACTAGTCGCCCTTTAAAAAGGTGAGTATATAAGATATTTGTCGGACTTCCCTAGCTTCCGTCTTGGTATAATGGTAGCACGCTGAGCCAGTATTCCAGAGGTCCGTGGCTCGATTCCCTGGGAAGGCGGTTGCATATTTTTCATCTTTTCTGCTTCCAATTAACCTAACGAGTCTACAAGAGCTGCCCGAACTAAAACTGTTGTGGATGATGATTTTACGCACCCGGGATTTGGCGACTAGGTCCCCTAAAACATAGGTGGCCTTTAAAAAGGTGAGTATATAAGGTATTT
The DNA here is from genome assembly GCF_044657685.1 of Stegodyphus dumicola. Lineage (NCBI taxonomy): Eukaryota > Metazoa > Arthropoda > Arachnida > Araneae > Eresidae > Stegodyphus > Stegodyphus dumicola. The sequence goes on from NC_140781.1 coordinate 23,806,372, forward strand.
GTCCCACTTCCCTAGTGTGCCTTCTTGATGTAGCGGTAGCACGCTGAGCCAGTATTACAGAGGTCCGTGGTTCGATTCCCGGCGAAGGGGGTTGCATATTTTTCATCTTTTCTGTTTCCAATTAACCTAACGAGTCTACAAGTGGTGCTCGTACTAAAAGTGTTGTGGATGATGTCTCTCCGCATCCAGGATTTGGCGACTAGGTCCCCTAAAACCCTAGTCGCCCTTTAAAAACGTGAGTATATAAAGTATTTGTCCCACTTCCATAGCGTGCTTTCTTGATATAACGGTAGCACAGTGAGCCAGTATTCCAGAGGTCCTTGGTTCGATTCCCGAGGAAGGCGGTTGCATAATTTTCATCTTTTCTGCTTCCAATTAACCTAACGAGGCTACAAGTCGTGCCAGAACTAAAAGGGTCGAAAATCATGATTCTCCGCACCCAGGATTTGGCGACTAGGTCACCTAAAACCCTAGTCGCCCTTTAAAAACGTGAGTATATAAAATATTTGTCCCACTTCCCTAGCGTGCCTTCATGGTGTAACGGTAGCACGCTGAGCCAGTATTCCAGACGTCCGTGGTTCGATTCCGGGCAAAGGCGGTTGCATATTTTTCATCTTTTCTGCTTCCAATTAAACTAACGAGTCTACGAGTGGTGCCCGAACTAAAAGGGTTGTGGATGATGATTTTCCGCACCTAGGATTGGTCGACTAGGTCCGCTAAAACCATAGTCGCCCTTTAAAAAGGTAAGTATTTAAGGTATTTGTCCCACTTTCCTAGCGTGCCTTCTTGGTGTAACGGTAGCACGCTGAGCCAGTATTCCAGAGGACCTTGGTTCGATTCCCGGCGAAGGCGTTTGCATGTTTTTCATCTTTTCTGCTTCCAATTAACCTAACGAGTCTACAGGTAGTGCCCGAACTAAAAAGGTTGTGGATGATGATTCTCCGCACCCAGGATTCGGCGACTAGGTCCCCTAAAACCCTAGTCGCCATTTAAAACGGTGAGTATATAAGGTATTTGTTCCAGTTACCTAGCGTGCCTTCTTGTTGTAACGGTAGCACGCTGAGCCTGTATTCCAGAGCTCCGTGGTTCGATTCCCTGGGAACGCGGTTGCATATTTTTCATCTTTTCTGCTTCCAATTAACCTAACGAGTCTACAAGTGCTGCCCGAACTAAAACTGTTGTGGATGATGATTCTCCTCACACAGGATTTGGCGACTAGGTCCCGCCTTTAAAAACGTGAGTATATAAATTATTTGCCCCACATCCATAGCGTGCTTTCGTGGTGTAACGGTAGCACGCTGAGCCAGTATTCCAGAGGACCTTGGTTCGATTCCCGGGGAAGGCGGTTGCACATTTTTCATCTTTTCTGCTTCCAATTAACCTAAGGAAGCTACAAGTGGTGATCGAACTAAAAGGGTTGTGGATGATGAATGTCCGCACCCAGGATTCGGCGACAAGGTCCCCTAAAACCCTAGTCGCCCTTTAAAACGGTGAGTATATAAGGTATTTGTTCCAGTTACCTAGCGCGCCTTCTTGTTGCAACGGTAGCACGCTGAGCCTGTATTCAAGGGTCCGTGGTTCGATTCCCAGCGAAGGCGGTTGCATATTTTTCATCTTTTCTCCTTCCAATTAACCTAAGAAACCTACAAATGGTGCCCGAACTAAAAGGGTTGTTGATGATGATTTTGCGCAAGGTGAGTATATAAGTTATTTGTCCCACTTTCCTAGCGTGCTTTCTTGGTGTAACGGTAGCACGCTGAGTCAGTATTCCAGAGATAGGTGGTTCGATTCCGGGCAAAGGCGGTTGCATATTTTTCATCTTTTCTGCTTCCAATTAACCTAACGAGTCTACAAGTGGTGCCCGAACTAAAACTGTTGTGGATGATGATTCTCCTCACCCAGGATTTGGCGACTAGGTCCCCCCTTTAAAAACGTGAGTATATAAATTATTTGTCCCACATCCATAGCGTGCTTTCGTGGTGTAACGGTAGCACGCTGAGCCAGTATTCCAGAGGACCTTGGTTCGATTCCCGGGGAAGGCGGTTGCATATTTTTCATCTTTTCTGCTTCGAATTAACCTAAGGAACCTACAAGTGGTGCCCGAACTAAAAGGGTTGTGGATGATGATTCTCCGCACCCAGGATTTGGCGACAAGTTCCCCTAAAACACTAGTCGCCCTTTAAAAAGGTGAGTATATAAGATATTTGTCGGACTTCCCTAGCTTCCGACTTGGTATAATGGTAGCACGCTGAGCCAGTATTCCAGAGGTCCGTGGCTCGATTCCCGGCGAAGGCGGTTGCATATTTTTCATCTTTTCTTCTTCCAATTAACCTAAGGAACCTACAAGTGGCGCCCGAACTCAAAGGGTTGTGCATGATGATTTTACGCACCCGGGATTTGGCGACTAGGTCCCCTAAAACATAGGTGGCCTTTAAAAAGGTGAGTATATAAGGTATTTGTCCCACTTCCCTAGTGTGCCTTCTTGATGTAACGGTAGCACGCTGAGCCAGTATTACAGAGTTCCGTGGTTCGATTCCCGGCGAAGGGGTTTGCATATTTTTCATCTTTTCTGTTTCCAATTAACCTAACGAGTCTACAAGTGGTGCTCGTACTAAAAGTGTTGTGGATGATGTTTCTCCGCATCCAGGATTTGGCGACTAGGTCCCCTAAAACCCTAGTCGCCCTTTAAAAACGTGAGTATATAAAGTATTTGTCCCACTTCCATAGCGTGCTTTCTTGATATAACGGTAGCACGCTGAGCCAGTATTCCAGAGGTCCTTGGTTCGATTCCCGAGGAAGGCGGTTGCATAATTTTCATCTTTTCTGCTTCCAATTAACCTAACGAGGCTACAAGTCGTGCCAGAACTAAAAGGGTCGAAAATGATGATTCTCCGCACCCAGGATTTGGCGACTAGGTCACCTAAAACCCTAGTCGCCCTTTAAAAACGTGAGTATATAAAATATTTGTCCCACTTCCCTAGCGTGCCTTCATGGTGTAACGGTAGCACGCTGAGCCAGTATTCCAGAGGTCCGTGGTTCGATTCCCGGCGAAGGCGTTTGCATGTTTTCATCTTTTCTGCTTCCAATTAACCTAACGAGTCTACAGGTAGTGCCCGAACTAAAAAGGTTGTGGATGATGATTTTCCGCACCTAGGATTGGTCGACTAGGTCCGCTAAAACCATAGTCGCCCTTTAAAAAGGTAAGTATATAAGGTATTTGTCCACTTTCCTAGCGTGCCTTCTTGGTGTAACGGTAGCACGCTGAGCCAGTATTCTAGAGGTCAGTGGTTCGATTCCCGGCAAAGGCGGTTGCATATATTTCATATTTTCTACTTCCAATTAACCTAACGTGTCTACAAGTGGTGATCGAACTAAAAGGGTTGTGGATGATGATTCTCCGCACCCAGGATTCGGCGACTAGGTCCCCTAAAACCCTAGTCGCCCTTTAAAACGGTGAGTATATAAGGTATTTGTTCCAGTTACCTAGCGTGCCTTCTTGTTGTAACGGTAGCACGCTGAGCCAGTATTCAAGGGTCCGTGGTTCGATTCCCAGCGAAGGCGGTTGCATATTTTTCATCTTTTCTCCTTCCAATTAACCTAAGGAACCTACAAATGGTGCCCGAACTAAAAGGGTTGTGGATGATGATTTTGCGCAAGGTGAGTATATAAGTTATTTGTCCCACTTTCCTAGCGTGCATTCTTGGTGTAACGGTAGCACGCTGAGTCAATATTCCAGAGATAGGTGGTTCGATTCCGGGCAAAGGCGGTTGCATATTTTTCATCTTTTCTGCTTCCAATTAACCTAACGAGTCTACAAGTGGTGCCCGAACTAAAACTGTTGTGGATGATGATTCTCCTCACCCAGGATTTGGCGACTAGGTCCCCCCTTTAAAAACGTGAGTATATAAATTTTTTGTCCCACATCCATAGCGTGCTTTCGTGGTGTAACGGTAGCACGCTGAGCCAGTATTCCAGAGGAACTTGGTTCGATTCCCGGGGAAGGCGGTTGCATATTTTTCATCTTTTCTGCTTCGAATTAACCTAAGGAACCTACAAGTGGTGCCCGAACTAAAAGGGTTGTGGATGATGATCCTCCGCACCCAGGATTTGGCGACAAGTTCCCCTAAAACACTAGTCGCCCTTTAAAAAGGTGAGTATATAAGATATTTGTCGGACTTCCCTAGCTTCCGTCTTGGTATAATGGTAGCACGCTGAGCCAGTATTCCAGAGGTCCGTGGCTCGATTCCCGGCGAAGGCGGTTGCATATTTTTCATCTTTTCTTCTTCCAATTAACCTAAGGAACCTACAAGTGGCGCCTGAACTAAAAGGGTTGTGGATGATGATTTTACGCACCCGGGATTTGGCGACTAGGTCCCCTAAAACATAGGTGGCCTTTAAAAAGCTGAGTATATAAGGTATTTGTCCCACTTCCCTAGTGTGCCTTCTTGATGTAACGGTAGCACGCTGAGCCAGTATTACAGAGGTCCGTGGTTCGATTCCCGGCGAAGGGGGTTGCATATTTTTCATCTTTTCTGTTTCCAATTAACCTAACGAGTCTACAAGTGGTGCTCGTACTAAAAGTGTTGTGGATGATGTTTCTCCGCATCCAGGATTTGGCGCCTAGGTCCCCTAAAACCCTAGTCGCCCTTTAAAAACGTGAGTATATAAAGTATTTGTCCCACTTCCATAGCGTGCTTTCTTGATATAACGGTAGCACGCTGAGCCAGTATTCCAGAAGTCCTTGGTTCGATTCCCGAGGAAGGCGGTTGCATAATTTTCATCTTTTCTGCTTCCAATTAACCTAACGAGGCTACAAGTCGTGCCAGAACTAAAAGGGTCGAAAATGATGATTCTCCGCACCCAGGATTTGGCGACTAGGTCACCTAAAACCCTAGTCGCCCTTTAAAAACGTGAGTATATAAAATATTTGTCCCACTTCCCTAGCGTGCCTTCATGGTGTAACGGTAGCACGCTGAGCCAGTATTCCAGAGGTCCGTGGTTCGATTCCCGGCGAAGGTGTTTGCATGTTTTTCATCTTTTCTGCTTCCAATTAACCTAACGAGTCTACAGGTAGTGCCCGAACTAAAAAGTTTGTGGATGATGATTTTCCGCACCTAGGATTGGTCGACTAGGTCCGCTAAAACCATAGTTGCCCTTTAAAAAGGTAAGTATATAAGGTATTTGTCCACTTTCCTAGCGTGCCTTCTTGGTGTAACGGTAGCACGCTGAGCCAGTATTCTAGAGGTCAGTGGTTCGATTCCCGGCAAAGGCGGTTGCATATATTTCATATTTTCTACTTCCAATTAACCTAACGTGTCTACAAGTGGTGATCGAACTAAAAGGGTTGTGGATGATGATTCTCTGCACCCAGGATTCGGCGACTAGGTCCCCTAAAACCCTAGTCGCCCTTTAAAACGGTGAGTATATAAGGTATTTGTTCCAGTTACCTAGCGTGCCTTCTTGTTGTAACGGTATCACGCTGAGCCAGTATTCAAGGGTCCGTGGTTCGATTCCCAGCGAAGGCGGTTGCATATTTTTCATCTTTTCTCCTTCCAATTAACCTAAGGAACCTACAAGTGGTGCCCCAACTAAAAGGGTTGTGGATGATGATTTTGCGCAAGGTGAGTATATAAGTTATTTGTCCCACTTTCCTAGCGTGCTTTCTTGGTGTAACGGTAGCACGCGGAGTCAGTATTCCAGAGACAGGTGGTTCGATTCCGGGCAAAGGCGGGTGCATATTTTTCAACTTTTCTGCTTCCAATTAACCTAACGAGTCTACAAGTGGTGCCCGAACTAAAACTGTTGTGGATGATGATTCTCCTCACCCAGGATTTGGCGACTAGGTCCCCCCTTTAAAAACGTGAGTATATAAATTTTTTGTCCCACATCCATAGCGTGCTTTCGTGGTGTAACGGTAGTACGCTGAGGCAGTATTCCAGAGAACCTTGGTTCGATTCCCGGGGAAGGCGGTTGCATATTTTTCATCTTTTCTGCTTCCAATTAACCTAACGAGTCTACAAGTCTTCCAATTAACCTAACGAGTCTACAGAACTAAAAGGGCTGTGGATGATGATTCTCCGCACCCAGGATTTGGCGACTAGGTCCCATAAAACCCTAGTCGCCCTTTAAAAAGGTGAGTATATAATGTATTTGTCCCCCTTCCATAGCGTGCCTTCGTGGTGTAATGGTTGCAAACTGAGCCAGTATTCCAGAGGTCCTTGGTTCGATTCCCGAGGAAGGCGGTTGCATATTTTTCATCTTTTCTGCTTCCAATTAGCCTAACGACTCTACAAGTTGTGCCAGAACTAAAAGGGTTGTGGATGATGATTCTCCGCACCCGGGATTTGGCGACTAGGTCCCCTAAATCCCTAGTCACCCTTTAAAAAGGTGAGTATATAAGGTATTTGTCCCACTTCCCTAGCGTGCCTTCTTGATGTAACGGTAGCACACTGAGCCAGTATTACAGAGGTCCGTGGTTCGATTCCCGGCGAAGGGGTTTGCATATTTTTCATTTTTTCTGATTCCAACTAACCTAACGAGTCTACAAGTGGTGCTCGTACTAAAAGTGTTGGATGATTATTCTCCGCATCCAGGATTCGGCGACTAGGTCCCCTAAAATACTAGTCGCTCTTTAAAAACGTGAGAGTATAAGGTAGTCGTCCCAGTTCCCTAGCGTGCCTTCGTGGTGTAACGGTAGCACGCTGAGCCAGTATTCCAGAGGACCTTGGTTCGATTCCCGGGGAAGGCGGTTGCATATTTTTCATCTTTTCTGCTTCGAATTAACCTAAGGAACCTACAAGTGGTGCCCGAACTAAAAGGGTTGTGGATGATGATCCTCCGCACCCAGGATTTGGCGACAAGTTCCCCTAAAACACTAGTCGCTCTTTAAAAAGGTGAGTATATAAGATATTTGTCGGACTTCCCTAGCTTCCGTCTTGGTATAATGGTAGCACGCTGAGCCAGTATTCCAGAGGTCCGTGGCTCGATTCCCGGCGAAGGCGGTTGCATATTTTTCATCTTTTCTTCTTCCAATTAACCTAAGGAACCTACAAGTGGCGCCTGAACTAAAAGGGTTGTGGATGATGATTTTACGCACCCGGGATTTGGCGACTAGGTCCCCTAAAACATAGGTGGCCTTTAAAAAGGTGAGTATATAAGGTATTTGTCCCACTTCCCTAGTGTGCCTTCTTGATGTAACGGTAGCACGCTGAGCCAGTATTACAGAGGTCCGTGGTTCGATTCCCGGCGAAGGGGGTTGCATATTTTTCATCTTTTCTGTTTCCAATTAACCTAACGAGTCTACAAGTGGTGCTCGTACTAAAAGTGTTGTGGATGATGTTTCTCCGCATCCAGGATTTGGCGACTAGGTCCCCTAAAACCCTAGTCGCCCTTTAAAAACGTGAGTATATAAAGTATTTGTCCCACTTCCATAGCGTGCTTTCTTGATATAACGGTAGCACGCTGAGCCAGTATTCCAGAAGTCCTTGGTTCGATTCCCGAGGAAGGCGGTTGCATAATTTTCATCTTTTCTGCTTCCAATTAACCTAACGAGGCTACAAGTCGTGCCAGAACTAAAAGGGTCGAAAATGATGATTCTCCGCACCCAGGATTTGGCGACTAGGTCACCTAAAACCCTAGTCGCCCTTTAAAAACGTGAGTATATAAAATATTTGTCCCACTTCCCTAGCGTGCCTTCATGGTGTAACGGTAGCACGCTGAGCCAGTATTCCAGAGGTCCGTGGTTCGATTCCCGGCGAACGTGTTTGCATGTTTTTCATCTTTTCTGCTTCCAATTAACCTAACGAGTCTACAGGTAGTGCCCGAACTAAAAAGGTTGTGGATGATGATTTTCCGCACCTAGGATTGGTCGACTAGGTCCGCTAAAACCATAGTCGCCCTTTAAAAAGGTAAGTATATAAGGTATTTGTCCACTTTCCTAGCGTGCCTTCTTGGTGTAACGGTAGCACGCTGAGCCAGTATTCTAGAGGTCAGTGGTTCGATTCCCGGCAAAGGCGGTTGCATATATTTCATATTTTCTACTTCTAATTAACCTAACGTGTCTACAAGTGGTGATCGAACTAAAAGGGTTGTGGATGATGATTCTCCGCACCCAGGATTCGGCGACTAGGTCCCCTAAAACCCTAGTCGCCTTTTAAAACGGTGAGTATATAAGGTATTTGTTCCAGTTACCTAGCGTGCCTTCTTGTTGTAACGGTAGCACGCTGAGCCAGTATTCAAGGGTCCGTGGTTCGATTCCCAGCGAAGGCGGTTGGATATTTTTCATCTTTTCTCCTTCCAATTAACCTAAGGAACCTACAAGTGGTGCCCCAACTAAAAGGGTTGTGGATGATGATTTTGCGCAAGGTGAGTATATAAGTTATTTGTCCCACTTTCCTAGCGTGCTTTCTTGGTGTAACGGTAGCACGCGGAGTCAGTATTCCAGAGACAGGTGGTTCGATTCCGGGCAAAGGCGGGTGCATATTTTTCAACTTTTCTGCTTCCAATTAACCTAACGAGTCTACAAGTGGTGCCCGAACTAAAACTGTTGTGGATGATGATTCTCCTCACCCAGGATTTGGCGACTAGGTCCCCCCTTTAAAAACGTGAGTATATAAATTTTTTGTCCCACATCCATAGCGTGCTTTCGTGGTGTAACGGTAGTACGCTGAGGCAGTATTCCAGAGAACCTTGGTTCGATTCCCGGGGAAGGCGGTTGCATATTTTTCATCTTTTCTGCTTCCAATTAACCTAACGAGTCTACAAGTCTTCCAATTAACCTAACGAGTCTACAGAACTAAAAGGGCTGTGGATGATGATTCTCCGCACCCAGGATTTGGCGACTAGGTCCCATAAAACCCTAGTCGCCCTTTAAAAAGGTGAGTATATAATGTATTTGTCCCCCTTCCATAACGTGCCTTCGTGGTGTAATGGTTGCAAACTGAGCCAGTATTCCAGAGGTCCTTGGTTCGATTCCCGAGGAAGGCGGTTGCATATTTTTCATCTTTTTTGCTTCCAATTAGCCTAACGACTCTACAAGTTGTGCCAGAACTAAAAGGGTTGTGGATGATGATTTTCCGCACCTAGGATTGGTCGACTAGGTCCGCTAAAGCCATAGTCGCCCTTTAAAAAGGTAAGTATTTAAGGTATTTGTCCCACTTTCCTAGCGTGCCTTCTTGGTGTAACGTTAGCACGCAGAGATAGTATTCCAGAGGTCCGTGGTTCGATTCCCGGCGAAGGCGTTTGCATGTTTTTCATCTTTTCTGCTTCCAATTAACCTAACGAGTCTACAGGTAGTGCCCGAACTAAAAAGGTTGTGGATGATGATTTTCCGCACCTAGGATTGGTCGACTAGGTCCGCTAAAACCATAGTCGCCCTTTAAAAAGGTAAGTATATAAGGTATTTGTCCCACTTTCCTAGCGTGCCTTCTTGGTGTAACGGTAGCCCGCTGAGCCAGTATTCCAGAGGTCAGTGGTTCGATTCCCGGCAAAGGCGGTTGCATATTTTTCATATTTTCTACTTCCAATTAACCTAACGTGTCTACAAGTGGTGATCGAACTAAAAGGGTTGTGGATGATGATTCTCCGCACCCAGGATTCGGCGACTAGGTCCCCTAAAACCCTAGTCGCCCTTTAAAACGGTGAGTATATAAGGTATTTGTTCCAGTTACCTAGCGTGCCTTCTTGTTGTAACGGTAGCACGCTGAGCCAGTATTCAAGGGTCCGTGGTTCGATTCCCAGCGAAGGCGGTTGCATATTTTTCATCTTTTCGCCTTGCAATTAACCTAAGGAACCTACAAGTGGTGCCCGAACTAAAAGGGTTGTGGATGATGATTTTGCGCAAGGTGAGTATATAAGTTATTTGTTCCACTTTCCTAGCGTGCTTTCTTGGTGTAACGGTAGCACGCGGAGTCAGTATTCCAGAGATAGGTGGTTCGATTCCGGGCAAAGGCGGTTGCATATTTTTCATCTTTTCTGCTTCCAATTAACCTAACGAGTCTACAAGTGGTGCCCGAACTAAAACTGTTGTGGATGATGTTTCTCCTCACCCAGGATTTGGCGACTAGGTCACCTAAAACGCTAGTCGCCCTTTAAAAAGGTGAGTATATAAGGTATTTGTCCCACATCCCTAGCGTGCCTTCTTGATGTAACGGCAGCACGCTGAGCCTGTATTACAAAGGTCCATGGTTCGATTTCCCGCGAAGGCGGTTGCATATTTTTCATCTTTTCTGCTTCCAATTAACCTAACGAGTCTACGTGCCCGAACTAAAGGGGTTGTGGATGATGATTTTCCGCACCTTGTCGACTAGGTCCGCTAAAACCATAGTCGCCCTTTAAAAAGGTAAGTATATAAGGTATTTGTCCCACTTTCCTAGCGTGTCTGCTTGGTGTAACGGTAGCACGCTGAGATAGTATTCCACAGGACCGTGGTTCGATTCCCGGCGAAGTCGGTTGCATATTTTTCATATTTTCTGCTTCCATTTAACCTAACGAGTCTACAAGTGGTGATCGAACTAAAAGGCTTGTGGATGATTATTCTCCGCACCCAGGATGCGGTGACTAGGTCTTCTAAAACCCTAGTCGCCCTTTAAACGGTGAGTATATAAGGTTTTTGTTCCAGTTACCTAGCGTGCCTTCTTTTTGTAACGGTAGCACGCTGAGCCAGTATTCCAGAGGTCCGTGGTTCGATTTCCGGGGAAGGCGGTTGCATATATTTCACCATTTCTGCTTCCAATTAACCTAACGAGTCTACAAGTGGTGCCCGAACTAAAACTGTTGTGGATGATGATTCTCCTCACCCAGTATTTGGCGACTAGGTCCCCGCTTTAAAAACGTGAGTATATAAATTATTTGTCCCACATCCACAGCGTGCTTTCGTGGTGTAACGGTAGCACGCTGAGCCAGTATTCCAGAGGACCTTGGTTCGATTCCCGGGGAAGGCGGTTGCATATTTTTCATCTTTTCTGTTTCCAATTAACCTAACGAGTCTACAAGTGGTGCTCGTACTAAAAGTGTTGTGGATGATGTTTCTCCGCATCCAGGATTTGGCGACTAGGTCCCCTAAATCCCTAGTCGCCCTTTAAAAAGGTGAGTATATAAGATATTTGTCGGACTTCCCTAGCTTCCGTCTTGGTATAATGGTAGCACGCTGAGCCAGTATTCCAGAGGTCCGTGGCTCGATTCCCGGCGAAGGCGGTTGCATATTTTTCATCTTTTCTTCTTCCAATTAACCTAAGGAACCTACAAGTGGCGCCCGAACTCAAAGGGTTGTGGATGATGATTTTACGCACCCGGGATTTGGTGACTAGGTCCCCTAAAACATAGGTGGCCTTTAAAAAGGTGAGTATATAAGGTATTTGTCCCACTTCCCTAGTGTGCCTTCTTGATGTAACGGTAGCACGCTGAGCCAGTATTCCAGAGGTCCGTGGTTCGATACTCGGCAAAGGCGGTTGCATATTTTTCATATTTTCTACTTCCAATTAACCTAACGAGTCTACAGGTAGTGCCCGAACTAAAAAGGTTGTGGACGATGATTTTCCGCACCCAGGATTTGGCGACTAGGTCCCATAAAACCCTAGTCGCCCTTTAAAAAGGTGAGTATATAATGTATTTGTCCCCCTTCCATAGCGTGCCTTCGTGGTGTAATGGTTGCAAACTGAGCCAGTATTCCAGAGGTCCTTGGTTCGATTCCCGAGGAAGGCGGTTGCATATTTTTCATCTTTTCTGCTTCCAATTAGCCTAACGACTCTACAAGTGGTGATCGAACTAAAAGGCTTGTGGATGATTATTCTGCGCACCCAGGATGCGGTGACTAGGTCCCCTAAATCCCTAGTCGCCCTTTAAAACGGTGACTATATAAGGTAATTGTTCCAGTTACCTAGCGTGCCTTATTGTTGTAACGGTAGCACGCTGAGCCAGTATTCCAGAGGTCCGTGGTTCGATTTCCGGGGAAGGCGGTTGCATATATTTCACCATTTCTCCTTCCAATTAACCTAACGAGTCTACAAGTTGTGCCAGAACTAAAAGGGTTGTGGATGATGATTCTCCGCACCTAGGATTGGTCGACTAGGTCCGCTAAAACCATAGTCGCCCTTTAAAAAGGTAAGTATTTAAGGTATTTGTCCCACTTTCCTAGCGTGCCTTCTTGGTGTAACGTTAGCACGCTGAGATAGTATTCCAGAGGACCGTGGTTCGATTCCCGGCGAAGGCGTTTGCATGTTTTTCATCTTTTCTGCTTCCAATTAACGTAACGAGTCTACAGGTAGTGCCCGAACAAAAAAGGTTGTGGATGATGATTTTCCGCACCTAGGATTGGTCGACTAGGTCCGCTAAAACCATAGTCGCCCTTTAAAAAGGTAAGTATATAAGGTATTTGTCCCACTTTCCTAGCGTGCCTTCTTGGTGTAACGGTAGCACGCTGAGCCAGTATTACAGAGGTCAGTGGTTCGATTCCCTGCAAAGGCGGTTGCATATTTTTCATATTTTCTACTTCCAATTAACCTAACGAGTCTACAGGTAGTGCCCGAACTAAAAAGGTTGTGGACGATGATTTTCCGCACCCAGGATTTGGCGACTAGGTCCCATAAAACCCTAGTCGCCCTTTAAAAAGGTGAGTATATAATGTATTTGTCCCCCTTCCATAGCGTGCCTTCGTGGTGTAATGGTTGCAAACTGAGCAAGTATTCCAGAGGTCCTTGGTTCGATTCCCGAGGAAGGCGGTTGCATATTTTTCATCTTTTCTGCTTCCAATTAGCCTAACGACCCTACAAGTCGTGCCAGAACTAAAAGGGTTGTGTATGATGATTGTCCGCACCCGGGATTTGGCGACTAGGTCCCCTAAATCCCTAGTCACCCTTTAAAAAGGTGAGTATATAAGTTATTTGTCCCAATTCCCTAGCGTGCCTTCTTGATGTAACGGTAGCACCCTGAGTCAGTATTACAGAAGTCCGTGGTTCGATTCCCGGCGAAGGGGTTTGCATATTTCTCATCTTTTCTGATTCCAACTAACCTAACGAGTCTACAAGTGGTGCTCGTACTAAAAGTGTTGGATGATGATTTTCCGCATCCAGGATTCGGCGACTAGGTCCCCTAAAACCCTAAAAAAAAGGTTGTGGATGTGTATTCCCCGCACCCAGTATTTGGCGACTATGTCCCCTAAAACCCTAGTGCCCTTTAAAAAGGTGAGTATTTAACGTATTTGTCGCACTTCCCTAGCGTGCCTTCATGGTGTAACGGTAGCACGTTGAGCCAGTATTCCAGAGGTCCATGGTTCGATTTCCGGCGAAGGCGGTTGCATATTTTTCCTCTTTTCTTCTTCCAATTAACGTAACGAGTCTACAAGTGGTGCCCGAACTAAAACTGTTGTGGATGATGATTCTCCACACCCAGGACTTTGCGACTAGGACCCCTACAACCCTAGTCGCCCTTTAAAAACGTGAGTATATAAAGTATTTGTCCCACTTCCATAGCGTGCTTTCTTGATATAACGGTAGCACACTGAGCCAGTATTCCAGAGGTCCGTGGTTCGATTCCCGGCGAATGCGGTTTCATATTTTTCATCTTTTCTGCTTCCAATTAACCTAACGAGTCTACAAGTGGTGCCCGAACTAAAAAGGTTGTTTATGTGTATTCCCCGCACCCAGTATTTGGCGACTATGTCCCCTAAAACCCTAGTGCCCTTTAAAAAGGTGAGTATATAAGATATTTGTCGGATTTCCCTAGCTTCCGTCTTGGTATAATGGTAGCACGCTGAGCCAGTATTCCAGAGGTCCGTGGCTCGATTCCCGGCGAAGGCGGTTGCATATTTTTCATCTTTTCTTCTTCCAATTAACCTAAGCAACCTACAAGTGGTGCCCGGACTAAAAGGGTTGTGGATGATGATTTTACGCACCCAGGATTTGGCGACTAGGTCCCCTAAAACATAGTCGCCCTTTAAAAAGGTAAGTATATAAGGTGTTTGTCCCACTTTCCTAGCGTGCCTTCTTGGTGTAACGGTAGCACGCTGAGCCAGTATTCCAGAGATCCGTGGTTCGATACTCGGCAAACGCGGTTGCATATATTTCATCTTTTCTGCTTCCAATTAACCTAACGAGTCTACAAGTGGTGATCGAACTAAAAGGCTTGTGGATGATGATTCTCCTCACCCAGTATTTGGCGACTAGATCCCCCCTGTAAAAACGTGAGTATATAAATTATTTGTCCCTCATCCATAGCGTGCTTTCGTGGTGTAACGGTAGTACGCTGAGCCAGTATTCCAGAGGACCTTGGTTCGATTCCCGGGGAAGGCGGTTGCATATTTTTCATCTTTTCTGCTTCCAATTAACCTAACGAGTCTACAAGTCTTCCAATTAACCTAACGAGTCTACAGAACTAAAAGGGCTGTGGATGATGATACTCCGCACCCAAGATTTGGCGACTAGGTCCCATAAAACCTTAGTCGCCCTTTAAAAATGTGAGTATATAATGTATTTGTCCCCCTTCCATAGCGTGCCTTCGTGGTGTAATGGTTGCAAACTGAGCCAGTATTCCAGAGCTCCTTGGTTCGATTCCCGAGGAAGGCGGTTGCATATTTTTCATCTTTTCTGCATCCAATTAGCCTAACGACTCTACAAGTTGTGCCAGAACTAAAAGGGTTGTGGATGATGATTCTCCGCATCCAGGATTCGGCGACTAGGTCCCCTAAATCCCTAGTCACCGTTTAAAAAGGTGAGTATATAAGGTATTTCTCCCACTTCCCTAGCGTGCCTTCTTGATGTAACGGTAGCACGCTGAGCCAGTATTCCAGACGTCCTTGGTTCGATTCCCGAGGAAGGCGGTTGCAGAATTTTCATCTTTTCTGCTTCCAATTAACCTAACGAGGCTACAAGTCGTGCCAGAACTAAAAGGGTCGAAAATGATGATTCTCCGCACCCAGGATTGGTCGACTAGGTCCGCTAAAACCATTGTCGCCCTTTAAAAAGGTAAGTATTTAAGGTATTTGTCCCACTTTCCTAGCGTGCCTTCTTGGTGTAACGTTAGCACGCTGAGATAGTATTCCAGAGGTCCATGGTTCGATTCCCGGCGAAGGCGTTTGCATGTTTTTCATCTTTTCTGCTTCCAATTAACCTAACGAGTCTACAGGTAGTGCCCGAACTAAAAATGTTGTGGATGATGATTTTCCGCACCTAGGATTGGTCGACTAGGTCCGCTAAAACCATAGTCGCCCTTTAAAAAGGTAAGTATATAAGGTATTTGTCCCACTTTCCTAGCGTGCCTTCTTGGTGTAACGGTAGCACGCTGAGCCAGTATTCCAGAGGTCAGTGGTTCGATTCCCTGCAAAGGCGGTTGCATATTTTTCATATTTTCTACTTCCAATTAACCTAGCGTGTCTACAAGTGGTGATCGAACTAAAAGGGTTGTGGATGATGATTCTCCGCACCCAGGATTCGGCGACTAGGTCCCCTAAAACCCTAGTCGCCCTTTAAAACGGTGAGTATATAAGGTATTTGTTCCAGTTACCTAGCGTGTCTTCTTGTTGTAACGGTAGCACGCTGAGCCAGTATTCAAGGGTCCGTGGTTCGATTCCCAGCGAAGGCGGTTGCATATTTTTCATCTTTTCTCCTTCCAGTTAACCTAAGGAACCTACAAGTGGTGCCCCAACTAAAAGGGTTGTGGATGATGATTTTGCGCAAGGTGAGTATATAAGTTATTTGTCCCACTTTCCTAGCGTGCTTTCTTGGTGTAACGGTAGCACGCGGAGTCAGTATTCCAGAGATAGGTGGTTCGATTCCGGACAAAGGCGGTTGCATATTTTTCATCTTTTCTGCTTCCAATTAACCTAACGAGTCTACAAGTGGTGCCCGAACTAAAACTGTTGTGGATGATGTTTCTCCTCACCCAGGATTTGGCGACTAGGTCCCATAAAACCCTAGTCGCCCTTTAAAAAGGTCACTATATAATGTATTTGTCCCCCTTCCATAGCGTGCCTTCGTGGTGTAATGGTAGCACACTGAGCCAGTATTCCAGAGGTCCTTGGTTCGATTCCCGAGGAAGGCGGTTGCATATTTTTCATCTTTTCTGCTTCCAATTAGCCTAACGACTCTACAAGTCGTGCCAGAACTAAAAGGGTTGTGGATGATGATTGTCCGCACCCGGGATTTGGCGACTAGGTCCCCTAAATCCCTAGTCACCCTTTAAAAAGGTGAGTATATAAGGTATTTGTCCCACTTCCCTAGCGTGCCTTCTTGATGTAACGGTAGCACCCTGAGTCAGTATTACAGAAGTCCGTGGTTCGTTTCCCGGCGAAGGGGTTTGCATATTTCTCATCTTTTCTGATACCAACTAACCTAACGAGTCTACAAGTGGTGCTCGTACTAAAAGTGTTGGATGATGATTTTCCGCATCCAGGATTCGGCGACTAGGTCCCCTAAAACCCTAGTCGCCCTTTAAAAACGTGAGAGTATAAGGTAGTCGTCCCAGTTCCCTAGCGTGCCTTCGTGGTGTAACGGTAGCACGCTGAGCTAGTATTCCAGAGGTCCTTGGTTCGATTCCCGAGGAAGGCGGTTGCATAATTTTCATCTTTTCTGCTTCCAATTAACCTAACGAGTCTACAAGTCGTGCCAGAACTAAAAGGGTTGAAAATCATGATTCTCCGCACCCAGGATTTGGCGACTAGGTCACCTAAAACCCTAGTCGCCCTTTAAAAACGTGAGTATATAAAATATTTGTCCCACTTCCATAGCGTGCTTTCGTGGTGTAACGGTAGCACGCTGCGCCAGTATTCCAGAGGTCCGTGGTTCGATTCCCAGCGAAGGCGGTTGCATATTTTTCATCTTTTCTGCTTCCAATTAACCTAACGAGTCTACAGAACTAAAAGGGCTGTGGATGATGATTCTCCGCACCCAGGATTTGGCGACTAGGTCCCATAAAACCCTAGTCGCCCTTTAAAAAGGTGAGTATATAATGTATTTGTCCCCCTTCCATAGCGTGCCTTCGTGGTGTAATGGTAGCACACTGAGCCAGTATTCCAGAGGTCCTTGGTTCGATTCCCGAGGAAGGCGGTTGCATATTTTTCATCTTTTCTGCTTCCAATTAGCCTAACGACTCTACAAGTCGTGCCCGAACAAAAAGGGTTGTGGATGATGATATTGCGCACCCAGGATTTGGCGACTAGGTTCCCTAAAACATAGTCGCCCTTTAAAAAGGTTTGTATATAACGTATTTGTCGCACTTCCCTAGCGTGCCTTCATGGTGTAACGGTAGCACGTTGAGCCAGTATTCCAGAGGTCCGTGGTTCGATTCCGGGCAAAGGCGGTTGCATATTTTTCATCTTTTCTACTTCCAATTAACCTAACGAGTCTACAAGTGGTTCCCGAACTAAAACTGTTGTGGGTGATGTTTCTCCTCACCCAGGATTTGGCGACTAGGTCACCTAAAACGCTAGTCGGCCTTTAAAAAGGTGAGTATATAAGGTATTTGTCCCACATCCCTAGCGTGCCTTCTTGATGTAACGGCAGCACGCTGAGCCTGTATTACAGAGGTCCATGGTTCGATTTCCGGCGAAGGCGGTTGCATATTTTTCATCTTTTCTACTTCCAATTAACCTAACGAGTCTACGAGTGGTGCCCGAACTAAAAGGGTTGTGGATGATGATTTTACGCACCCGGGATTTGGCGACTAGGTCCCCTAAAACATAGGTGGCCTTTAAAAAGGTGAGTATATAAGGTATTTGTCCCACTTCCCTAGTGTGCCTTCTTGATGTAACGGTAGCACGCTGAGCCAGTATTACAGAGGTCCGTGGTTCGATTCCCGGCGAAGGGGGTTGCATAATTTTCATCTTTTCTGTTTCCAATTAACCTAACGAGTCTACAAGTGGTGCTCGTACTAAACGTGTTGTGGATGATGTTTCTCCGCATCCAGGATTTGGCGACTAGGTCCCCTAAAACCCTAGTCGCCCTTTAAAAACGTGAGTATATAAAGTATTTGTCCCACTTCCATAGCGTGCTTTCTTGATATAACGGTAGCACAGTGAGCCAGTATTCCAGAGGTCCTTGGTTCGATTCCCGAGGAAGGCGGTTGCATAATTTTCATCTTTTCTGCTTCCAATTAACCTAACGAGGCTACAAGTCGTGCCAGAACTAAAAGGGTCGAAAATCATGATTCTCCGCACCCAGGATTTGGCGACTAGGTCACCTAAAACCCTAGTCGCCCTTTAAAAACGTGAGTATATAAAATATTTGTCCCACTTCCCTAGCGTGCCTTCATGGTGTAACGGTAGCACGCTGAGCCAGTATTCCAGAGGTCCGTGGTTCGATTCCGGGCAAAGGCGGTTGCATATTTTTCATCTTTTCTGCTTCCAATTAACCTAACGAGTCTACGAGTGGTGCCCGAACTAAAAGGGTTGTGGATGATGATTTTCCGCACCTAGGATTGGTCGACTAGGTCCGCTAAAACCATAGTCGCCCTTTAAAAAGGTAAGTATTTAAGGTATTTGTCCCACTTTCCTAGCGTGCCTTCTTGGTGTAACGGTAGCACGCTGAGCCAGTATTCCAGAGGACCTTGGTTCGATTCCCGGCGAACGCGTTTGCATGTTTTTCATCTTTTCTGCTTCCAATTAACCTAACGAGTCTACAGGTAGTGCCCGAACTAAAAAGGTTGTGGATGATGATTCTCCGCACCCAGGATTCGGCGACTAGGTCCCCTAAAACACTAGTCGCCATTTAAAACGGTGAGTATATAAGGTATTTGTTCCAGTTACCTAGCGTGCCTTCTTGTTGTAACGGTAGCACGCTGAGCCTGTATTCCAGAGCTCCGTGGTTCGATTCCCTGGGAACGCGGTTGCATATTTTTCATCTTTTCTGCTTCCAATTAACCTAACGAGTCTACAAGTGCTGCCCGAACTAAAACTGTTGTGGATGATGATTCTCCTCACCCAGGATTTGGCGACTAGGTCCCGCCTTTAAAAACGTGAGTATATAAATTATTTGCCCCACATCCATAGCGTGCTTTCGTGGTGTAACGGTAGCACGCTGAGCCAGTATTCCAGAGGACCTTGGTTCGATTCCCGGGGAAGGCGGTTGCACATTTTTCATCTTTTCTGCTTCCAATTAACCTAAGGAAGCTACAAGTGGTGATCGAACTAAAAGGGTTGTGGATGATGAATGTCCGCACCCAGGATTCGGCGACAAGGTCCCCTAAAACCCTAGTCGCCCTTTAAAACGGTGAGTATATAAGGTATTTGTTCCAGTTACCTAGCGCGCCTTCTTGTTGTAACGGTAGCACGCTGAGCCTGTATTCAAGGGTCCGTGGTTCGATTCCCAGCGAAGGCGGTTGCATATTTTTCATCCTTTCTCCTTCCAATTAACCTAAGAAACCTACAAATGGTGCCCGAACTAAAAGGGTTGTTGATGATAACTTTGCGCAAGGTGAGTATATAAATTATTTGTCCCACTTTCCTAGCGTGCTTTCTTGGTGTAACGGTAGCACGCTGAGTCAGTATTCCAGAGATAGGTGGTTCGATTCCGGGCAAAGGCGGTTGCATATTTTTCATCTTTTCTGCTTCCAATTAACCTAACGAGTCTACAAGTGGTGCCCGAACTAAAACTGTTGTGGATGATGATTCTCCTCACCCAGGATTTGGCGACTAGGTCCCCCCTTTAAAAACGTGAGTATATAAATTATTTGTCCCACATCCATAGCGTGCTTTCGTGGTGTAACGGTAGCACGCTGAGCCAGTATTCCAGAGGACCTTGGTTCGATTCCCGGGGAAGGCGGTTGCATATTTTTCATCTTTTCTGCTTCGAATTAACCTAAGGAACCTACAAGTGGTGCCCGAACTAAAAGGGTTGTGGATGATGATTCTCCGCACCCAGGATTTGGCGACAAGTTCCCCTAAAACACTAGTCGCCCTTTAAAAAGGTGAGTATATAAGATATTTGTCGGACTTCCCTAGCTTCCGTCTTGGTATAATGGTAGCACGCTGAGCCAGTATTCCAGAGGTCCGTGGCTCGATTCCCTGGAAAGGCGGTTGCATATTTTTCATCTTTTCTGCTTCCAATTAACCTAACGAGTCTACAAGAGCTGCCCGAACTAAAACTGTTGTGGATGATGATTTTACGCACCCGGGATTTGGCGACTAGGTCCCCTAAAACATAGGTGGCCTTTAAAAAGGTGAGTATATAAGGTATTTGTCCCACTTCCCTAGTGTGCCTTCTTGATGTAGCGGTAGCACGCTGAGCCAGTATTACAGAGGTCCGTGGTTCGATTCCCGGCGAAGGGGGTTGCATATTTTTCATCTTTTCTGTTTCCAATTAACCTAACGAGTCTACAAGTGGTGCTCGTACTAAAAGTGTTGTGGATGATGTTTCTCCGCATCCAGGATTTGGCGACTAGGTCCCCTAAAACCCTAGTCGCCCTTTAAAAACGTGAGTATATAAAGTATTTGTCCCACTTCCATAGCGTGCTTTCTTGATATAACGGTAGCACAGTGAGCCAGTATTCCAGAGGTCCTTGGTTCGATTCCCGAGGAAGGCGGTTGCATAATTTTCATCTTTTCTGCTTCCAATTAACCTAACGAGGCTACAAGTCGTGCCAGAACTAAAAGGGTCGAAAATCATGATTCTCCGCACCCAGGATTTGGCGACTAGGTCACCTAAAACCCTAGTCGCCCTTTAAAAACGTGAGTATATAAAATATTTGTCCCACTTCCCTAACGTGCCTTCATGGTGTAACGGTAGCACGCTGAGCCAGTATTCCAGAGGTCCGTGGTTCGATTCCGGGCAAAGGCGGTTGCATATTTTTCATCTTTTCTGCTTCCAATTAACCTAACGAGTCTACGAGTGGTGCCCGAACTAAAAGGGTTGTGGATGATGATTTTCCGCACCTAGGATTGGTCGACTAGGTCCGCTAAAACCATAGTCGCCCTTTAAAAAGGTAAGTATTTAAGGTATTTGTCCCACTTTCCTAGCGTGCCTTCTTGGTGTAACGGTAGCACGCTGAGCCAGTATTCCAGAGGACCTTGGTTCGATTCCCGGCGAAGGCGTTTGCATGTTTTTCATCTTTTCTGCTTCCAATTAACCTAACGAGTCTACAGGTAGTGCCCGAACTAAAAAGGTTGTGGATGATGATTCTCCGCACCCAGGATTCGGCGACTAGGTCCCCTAAAACCCTAGTCGCCCTTTAAAACGGTGAGTATATAAGGTATTTGTTCCAGTTACCTAGCGTGCCTTCTTGTTGTAACGGTAGCACGCTGAGCCTGTATTCCAGAGCTCCGTGGTTCGATTCCCTGGGAACGCGGTTGCATATTTTTCATCTTTTCTGCTTCCAATTAACCTAACGAGTCTACAAGTGCTGCCCGAACTAAAACTGTTGTGGATGATGATTCTCCTCACCCAGGATTTGGCGACTAGGTCCCGCCTTTAAAAACGTGAGTATATAAATTATTTGCCCCACATCCATAGCGTGCTTTCGTGGTGTAACGGTAGCACGCTGAGCCAGTATTCCAGAGGACCTTGGTTCGATTCCCGGGGAAGGCGGTTGCACATTTTTCATCTTTTCTGCTTCCAATTAACCTAAGGAAGCTACAAGTGGTGATCGAACTAAAAGGGTTGTGGATGATGAATGTCCGCACCCAGGATTCGGCGACAAGGTCCCCTAAAACCTAGTCGCCCTTTAAAACGGTGAGTATATAAGGTATTTGTTCCAGTTACCTAGCGCGCCTTCTTGTTGTAACGGTAGCACGCTGAGCCTGTATTCAAGGGTCCGTGGTTCGATTCCCTGCAAAGGCGGTTGCATATTTTTCATATTTTCTACTTCCAATTAACCTAGCGTGTCTACAAGTGGTGATCGAACTAAAAGGCTTGTGGATGATTATTCTGCGCACCCAGGATGCGGTGACTAGGTCCCCTAAATCCCTAGTCGCCCTTTAAAACGGTGACTATATAAGGTAATTGTTCCAGTTACCTAGCGTGCCTTATTGTTGTAACGGTAGCACGCTGAGCCAGTATTCCAGAGGTCCGTGGTTCGATTTCCGGGGAAGGCGGTTGCATATATTTCACCATTTCTCCTTCCAATTAACCTAACGAGTCTACAAGTTGTGCCAGAACTAAAAGGGTTGTGGATGATGATTCTCCGCACCTAGGATTGGTCGACTAGGTCCGCTAAAACCATAGTCGCCCTTTAAAAAGGTAAGTATTTAAGGTATTTGTCCCACTTTCCTAGCGTGCCTTCTTGGTGTAACGTTAGCACGCTGAGATAGTATTCCAGAGGTCCATGGTTCGATTCCCGGCGAAGGCGTTTGCATGTTTTTCATCTTTTCTGCTTCCAATTAACCTAACGAGTCTACAGGTAGTGACCGAACTAAAAATGTTGTGGATGATGATTTTCCGCACCTAGGATTGGTCGACTAGGTCCGCTAAAACCATAGTCGCCCTTTAAAAAGGTAAGTATATAAGGTATTTGTCCCACTTTCCTAGCGTGCCTTCTTGGTGTAACGGTAGCACGCTGAGCCAGTATTCCAGAGGTCAGTGGTTCGATTCCCTGCAAAGGCGGTTGCATATTTTTCATATTTTCTACTTCCAATTAACCTAGCGTGTCTACAAGTGGTGATCGAACTAAAAGGCTTGTGGATGATTATTCTGCGCACCTAGGATTGGTCGACTAGGTCCGCTAAAACCATAGTCGCCCTTTAAAAAGGTAAGTATTTAAGGTATTTGTCCCACTTTCCTAGCGTGCCTTCTTGGTGTAACGTTAGCACGCTGAGATAGTATTCCAGAGGACCGTGGTTCGATTCCCGGCGAAGGCGTTTGCATGTTTTTCATCTTTTCTGCTTCCAATTAACGTAACGAGTCTACAGGTAGTGCCCGAACAAAAAAGGTTGTGGATGATGATTTTCCGCACCTAGGATTGGTCGACTAGGTCCGCTAAAACCATAGTCGCCCTTTAAAAAGGTAAGTATATAAGGTATTTGTCCCACTTTCCTAGCGTGCCTTCTTGGTGTAACGGTAGCACGCTGAGCCAGTATTACAGAGGTCAGTGGTTCGATTCCCTGCAAAGGCGGTTGCATATTTTTCATATTTTCTACTTCCAATTAACCTAACGAGTCTACAGGTAGTGCCCGAACTAAAAAGGTTGTGGACGATGATTTTCCGCACCCAGGATTTGGCGACTAGGTCCCATAAAACCCTAGTCGCCCTTTAAAAAGGTGAGTATATAATGTATTTGTCCCCCTTCCAT
The DNA here is from genome assembly GCF_044657685.1 of Stegodyphus dumicola. Lineage (NCBI taxonomy): Eukaryota > Metazoa > Arthropoda > Arachnida > Araneae > Eresidae > Stegodyphus > Stegodyphus dumicola. Next base: position 23,829,580 of record NC_140781.1, read on the forward strand.
AGCGTGCCTTCGTGGTGTAATGGTTGCAAACTGAGCCAGTATTCCAGAGGTCCTTGGTTCGATTCCCGAGGAAGGCGGTTGCATATTTTTCATCTTTTCTGCTTCCAATTAGCCTAACGACCCTACAAGTCGTGCCAGAACTAAAAGGGTTGTGTATGATGATTGTCCGCACCCGGGATTTGGCGACTAGGTCCCCTAAATCCCTAGTCACCCTTTAAAAAGGTGAGTATATAAGTTATTTGTCCCAATTCCCTAGCGTGCCTTCTTGATGTAACGGTAGCACCCTGAGTCAGTATTACAGAAGTCCGTGGTTCGATTCCCGGCGAAGGGGTTTGCATATTTCTCATCTTTTCTGATTCCAACTAACCTAACGAGTCTACAAGTGGTGCTCGTACTAAAAGTGTTGGATGATGATTTTCCGCATCCAGGATTCGGCGACTAGGTCCCCTAAAACCCTAAAAAAAAGGTTGTGGATGTGTATTCCCCGCACCCAGTATTTGGCGACTATGTCCCCTAAAACCCTAGTGCCCTTTAAAAAGGTGAGTATTTAACGTATTTGTCGCACTTCCCTAGCGTGCCTTCATGGTGTAACGGTAGCACGTTGAGCCAGTATTCCAGAGGTCCATGGTTCGATTTCCGGCGAAGGCGGTTGCATATTTTTCCTCTTTTCTTCTTCCAATTAACGTAACGAGTCTACAAGTGGTGCCCGAACTAAAACTGTTGTGGATGATGCTTCTCCACACCCAGGACTTTGCGACTAGGACCCCTACAACCCTAGTCGCCCTTTAAAAACGTGAGTATATAAAGTATTTGTCCCACTTCCATAGCGTGCTTTCTTGATATAACGGTAGCACACTGAGCCAGTATTCCAGAGGTCCGTGGTTCGATTCCCGGCGAATGCGGTTTCATATTTTTCATCTTTTCTGCTTCCAATTAACCTAACGAGTCTACAAGTGGTGCCCGAACTAAAAAGGTTGTTTATGTGTATTCCCCGCACCCAGTATTTGGCGACTATGTCCCCTAAAACCCTAGTGCCCTTTAAAAAGGTGAGTATATAAGATATTTGTCGGATTTCCCTAGCTTCCGTCTTGGTATAATGGTAGCACGCTGAGCCAGTATTCCAGAGGTCCGTGGCTCGATTCCCGGCGAAGGCGGTTGCATATTTTTCATCTTTTCTTCTTCCAATTAACCTAAGCAACCTACAAGTGGTGCCCGGACTAAAAGGGTTGTGGATGATGATTTTACGCACCCAGGATTTGGCGACTAGGTCCCCTAAAACATAGTCGCCCTTTAAAAAGGTAAGTATATAAGGTGTTTGTCCCACTTTCCTAGCGTGCCTTCTTGGTGTAACGGTAGCACGCTGAGCCAGTATTCCAGAGATCCGTGGTTCGATACTCGGCAAACGCGGTTGCATATATTTCATCTTTTCTGCTTCCAATTAACCTAACGAGTCTACAAGTGGTGATCGAACTAAAAGGCTTGTGGATGATGATTCTCCTCACCCAGTATTTGGCGACTAGATCCCCCCTGTAAAAACGTGAGTATATAAATTATTTGTCCCTCATCCATAGCGTGCTTTCGTGGTGTAACGGTAGTACGCTGAGCCAGTATTCCAGAGGACCTTGGTTCGATTCCCGGGGAAGGCGGTTGCATATTTTTCATCTTTTCTGCTTCCAATTAACCTAACGAGTCTACAAGTCTTCCAATTAACCTAACGAGTCTACAGAACTAAAAGGGCTGTGGATGATGATACTCCGCACCCAAGATTTGGCGACTAGGTCCCATAAAACCTTAGTCGCCCTTTAAAAATGTGAGTATATAATGTATTTGTCCCCCTTCCATAGCGTGCCTTCGTGGTGTAATGGTTGCAAACTGAGCCAGTATTCCAGAGCTCCTTGGTTCGATTCCCGAGGAAGGCGGTTGCATATTTTTCATCTTTTCTGCATCCAATTAGCCTAACGACTCTACAAGTTGTGCCAGAACTAAAAGGGTTGTGGATGATGATTCTCCGCATCCAGGATTCGGCGACTAGGTCCCCTAAATCCCTAGTCACCGTTTAAAAAGGTGAGTATATAAGGTATTTGTCCCACTTCCCTAGCGTGCCTTCTTGATGTAACGGTAGCACGCTGAGCCAGTATTCCAGACGTCCTTGGTTCGATTCCCGAGGAAGGCGGTTGCAGAATTTTCATCTTTTCTGCTTCCAATTAACCTAACGAGGCTACAAGTCGTGCCAGAACTAAAAGGGTCGAAAATGATGATTCTCCGCACCCAGGATTGGTCGACTAGGTCCGCTAAAACCATTGTCGCCCTTTAAAAAGGTAAGTATTTAAGGTATTTGTCCCACTTTCCTAGCGTGCCTTCTTGGTGTAACGTTAGCACGCTGAGATAGTATTCCAGAGGTCCATGGTTCGATTCCCGGCGAAGGCGTTTGCATGTTTTTCATCTTTTCTGCTTCCAATTAACCTAACGAGTCTACAGGTAGTGCCCGAACTAAAAATGTTGTGGATGATGATTTTCCGCACCTAGGATTGGTCGACTAGGTCCGCTAAAACCATAGTCGCCCTTTAAAAAGGTAAGTATATAAGGTATTTGTCCCACTTTCCTAGCGTGCCTTCTTGGTGTGACGGTAGCACGCTGAGCCAGTATTCCAGAGGTCAGTGGTTCGATTCCCTGCAAAGGCGGTTGCATATTTTTCATATTTTCTACTTCCAATTAACCTAGCGTGTCTACAAGTGGTGATCGAACTAAAAGGGTTGTGGATGATGATTCTCCGCACCCAGGATTCGGCGACTAGGTCCCCTAAAACCCTAGTCGCCCTTTAAAACGGTGAGTATATAAGGTATTTGTTCCAGTTACCTAGCGTGCCTTCTTGTTGTAACGGTAGCACGCTGAGCCAGTATTCAAGGGTCCGTGGTTCGATTCCCAGCGAAGGCGGTTGCATATTTTTCATCTTTTCTCCTTCCAGTTAACCTAAGGAACCTACAAGTGGTGCCCCAACTAAAAGGGTTGTGGATGATGATTTTGCGCAAGGTGAGTATATAAGTTATTTGTCCCACTTTCCTAGCGTGCTTTCTTGGTGTAACGGTAGCACGCGGAGTCAGTATTCCAGAGATAGGTGGTTCGATTCCGGACAAAGGCGGTTGCATATTTTTCATCTTTTCTGCTTCCAATTAACCTAACGAGTCTACAAGTGGTGCCCGAACTAAAACTGTTGTGGATGATGTTTCTCCTCACCCAGGATTTGGCGACTAGGTCCCATAAAACCCTAGTCGCCCTTTAAAAAGGTCACTATATAATGTATTTGTCCCCCTTCCATAGCGTGCCTTCGTGGTGTAATGGTAGCACACTGAGCCAGTATTCCAGAGGTCCTTGGTTCGATTCCCGAGGAAGGCGGTTGCATATTTTTCATCTTTTCTGCTTCCAATTAGCCTAACGACTCTACAAGTCGTGCCAGAACTAAAAGGGTTGTGGATGATGATTGTCCGCACCCGGGATTTGGCGACTAGGTCCCCTAAATCCCTAGTCACCCTTTAAAAAGGTGAGTATATAAGGTATTTGTCCCACTTCCCTAGCGTGCCTTCTTGATGTAACGGTAGCACCCTGAGTCAGTATTACAGAAGTCCGTGGTTCGTTTCCCGGCGAAGGGGTTTGCATATTTCTCATCTTTTCTGATACCAACTAACCTAACGAGTCTACAAGTGGTGCTCGTACTAAAAGTGTTGGATGATGATTTTCCGCATCCAGGATTCGGCGACTAGGTCCCCTAAAACCCTAGTCGCCCTTTAAAAACGTGAGAGTATAAGGTAGTCGTCCCAGTTCCCTAGCGTGCCTTCGTGGTGTAACGGTAGCACGCTGAGCTAGTATTCCAGAGGTCCTTGGTTCGATTCCCGAGGAAGGCGGTTGCATAATTTTCATCTTTTCTGCTTCCAATTAACCTAACGAGTCTACAAGTCGTGCCAGAACTAAAAGGGTTGAAAATCATGATTCTCCGCACCCAGGATTTGGCGACTAGGTCACCTAAAACCCTAGTCGCCCTTTAAAAACGTGAGTATATAAAATATTTGTCCCACTTCCATAGCGTGCTTTCGTGGTGTAACGGTAGCACGCTGCGCCAGTATTCCAGAGGTCCGTGGTTCGATTCCCAGCGAAGGCGGTTGCATATTTTTCATCTTTTCTGCTTCCAATTAACCTAACGAGTCTACAGAACTAAAAGGGCTGTGGATGATGATTCTCCGCACCCAGGATTTGGCGACTAGGTCCCATAAAACCCTAGTCGCCCTTTAAAAAGGTGAGTATATAATGTATTTGTCCCCCTTCCATAGCGTGCCTTCGTGGTGTAATGGTAGCACACTGAGCCAGTATTCCAGAGGTCCTTGGTTCGATTCCCGAGGAAGGCGGTTGCATATTTTTCATCTTTTCTGCTTCCAATTAGCCTAACGACTCTACAAGTCGTGCCCGAACAAAAAGGGTTGTGGATGATGATATTGCGCACCCAGGATTTGGCGACTAGGTTCCCTAAAACATAGTCGCCCTTTAAAAAGGTTTGTATATAACGTATTTGTCGCACTTCCCTAGCGTGCCTTCATGGTGTAACGGTAGCACGTTGAGCCAGTATTCCAGAGGTCCGTGGTTCGATTCCGGGCAAAGGCGGTTGCATATTTTTCATCTTTTCTACTTCCAATTAACCTAACGAGTCTACAAGTGGTTCCCGAACTAAAACTGTTGTGGGTGATGTTTCTCCTCACCCAGGATTTGGCGACTAGGTCACCTAAAACGCTAGTCGGCCTTTAAAAAGGTGAGTATATAAGGTATTTGTCCCACATCCCTAGCGTGCCTTCTTGATGTAACGGCAGCACGCTGAGCCTGTATTACAGAGGTCCATGGTTCGATTTCCGGCGAAGGCGGTTGCATATTTTTCATCTTTTCTACTTCCAATTAACCTAACGAGTCTACGAGTGGTGCCCGAACTAAAAGGGTTGTGGATGATGATTTTACGCACCCGGGATTTGGCGACTAGGTCCCCTAAAACATAGGTGGCCTTTAAAAAGGTGAGTATATAAGGTATTTGTCCCACTTCCCTAGTGTGCCTTCTTGATGTAACGGTAGCACGCTGAGCCAGTATTACAGAGGTCCGTGGTTCGATTCCCGGCGAAGGGGGTTGCATAATTTTCATCTTTTCTGTTTCCAATTAACCTAACGAGTCTACAAGTGGTGCTCGTACTAAACGTGTTGTGGATGATGTTTCTCCGCATCCAGGATTTGGCGACTAGGTCCCCTAAAACCCTAGTCGCCCTTTAAAAACGTGAGTATATAAAGTATTTGTCCCACTTCCATAGCGTGCTTTCTTGATATAACGGTAGCACAGTGAGCCAGTATTCCAGAGGTCCTTGGTTCGATTCCCGAGGAAGGCGGTTGCATAATTTTCATCTTTTCTGCTTCCAATTAACCTAACGAGGCTACAAGTCGTGCCAGAACTAAAAGGGTCGAAAATCATGATTCTCCGCACCCAGGATTTGGCGACTAGGTCACCTAAAACCCTAGTCGCCCTTTAAAAACGTGAGTATATAAAATATTTGTCCCACTTCCCTAGCGTGCCTTCATGGTGTAACGGTAGCACGCTGAGCCAGTATTCCAGAGGTCCGTGGTTCGATTCCGGGCAAAGGCGGTTGCATATTTTTCATCTTTTCTGCTTCCAATTAACCTAACGAGTCTACGAGTGCTGCCCGAACTAAAAGGGTTGTGGATGATGATTTTCCGCACCTAGGATTGGTCGACTAGGTCCGCTAAAACCATAGTCGCCCTTTAAAAAGGTAAGTATTTAAGGTATTTGTCCCACTTTCCTAGCGTGCCTTCTTGGTGTAACGGTAGCACGCTGAGCCAGTATTCCAGAGGACCTTGGTTCGATTCCCGGCGAACGCGTTTGCATGTTTTTCATCTTTTCTGCTTCCAATTAACCTAACGAGTCTACAGGTAGTGCCCGAACTAAAAAGGTTGTGGATGATGATTCTCCGCACCCAGGATTCGGCGACTAGGTCCCCTAAAACACTAGTCGCCATTTAAAACGGTGAGTATATAAGGTATTTGTTCCAGTTACCTAGCGTGCCTTCTTGTTGTAACGGTAGCACGCTGAGCCTGTATTCCAGAGCTCCGTGGTTCGATTCCCTGGGAACGCGGTTGCATATTTTTCATCTTTTCTGCTTCCAATTAACCTAACGAGTCTACAAGTGCTGCCCGAACTAAAACTGTTGTGGATGATGATTCTCCTCACCCAGGATTTGGCGACTAGGTCCCGCCTTTAAAAACGTGAGTATATAAATTATTTGCCCCACATCCATAGCGTGCTTTCGTGGTGTAACGGTAGCACGCTGAGCCAGTATTCCAGAGGACCTTGGTTCGATTCCCGGGGAAGGCGGTTGCACATTTTTCATCTTTTCTGCTTCCAATTAACCTAAGGAAGCTACAAGTGGTGATCGAACTAAAAGGGTTGTGGATGATGAATGTCCGCACCCAGGATTCGGCGACAAGGTCCCCTAAAACCCTAGTCGCCCTTTAAAACGGTGAGTATATAAGGTATTTGTTCCAGTTACCTAGCGCGCCTTCTTGTTGTAACGGTAGCACGCTGAGCCTGTATTCAAGGGTCCGTGGTTCGATTCCCAGCGAAGGCGGTTGCATATTTTTCATCTTTTCTCCTTCCAATTAACCTAAGAAACCTACAAATGGTGCCCGAACTAAAAGGGTTGTTGATGATGATTTTGCGCAAGGTGAGTATATAAGTTATTTGTCCCACTTTCCTAGCGTGCTTTCTTGGTGTAACGGTAGCACGCTGAGTCAGTATTCCAGAGATAGGTGGTTCGATTCCGGGCAAAGGCGGTTGCATATTTTTCATCTTTTCTGCTTCCAATTAACCTAACGAGTCTACAAGTGGTGCCCGAACTAAAACTGTTGTGGATGATGATTCTCCTCACGCAGGATTTGGCGACTAGGTCCCCCCTTTAAAAACGTGAGTATATAAATTATTTGTCCCACATCCATAGCGTGCTTTCGTGGTGTAACGGTAGCACGCTGAGCCAGTATTCCAGAGGACCTTGGTTCGATTCCCGGGGAAGGCGGTTGCATATTTTTCATCTTTTCTGCTTCGAATTAACCTAAGGAACCTACAAGTGGTGCCCGAACTAAAAGGGTTGTGGATGATGATTCTCCGCACCCAGGATTTGGCGACAAGTTCCCCTAAAACACTAGTCGCCCTTTAAAAAGGTGAGTATATAAGATATTTGTCGGACTTCCCTAGCTTCCGTCTTGGTATAATGGTAGCACGCTGAGCCAGTATTCCAGAGGTCCGTGGCTCGATTCCCTGGGAAGGCGGTTGCATATTTTTCATCTTTTCTGCTTCCAATTAACCTAACGAGTCTACAAGAGCTGCCCGAACTAAAACTGTTGTGGATGATGATTTTACGCACCCGGGATTTGGCGACTAGGTCCCCTAAAACATAGGTGGCCTTTAAAAAGGTGAGTATATAAGGTATTTGTCCCACTTCCCTAGTGTGCCTTCTTGATGTAGCGGTAGCACGCTGAGCCAGTATTACAGAGGTCCGTGGTTCGATTCCCGGCGAAGGGGGTTGCATATTTTTCATCTTTTCTGTTTCCAATTAACCTAACGAGTCTACAAGTGGTGCTCGTACTAAAAGTGTTGTGGATGATGTTTCTCCGCATCCAGGATTTGGCGACTAGGTCCCCTAAAACCCTAGTCGCCCTTTAAAAACGTGAGTATATAAAGTATTTGTCCCACTTCCATAGCGTGCTTTCTTGATATAACGGTAGCACAGTGAGCCAGTATTCCAGAGGTCCTTGGTTCGATTCCCGAGGAAGGCGGTTGCATAATTTTCATCTTTTCTGCTTCCAATTAACCTAACGAGGCTACAAGTCGTGCCAGAACTAAAAGGGTCGAAAATCATGATTCTCCGCACCCAGGATTTGGCGACTAGGTCACCTAAAACCCTAGTCGCCCTTTAAAAACGTGAGTATATAAAATATTTGTCCCACTTCCCTAACGTGCCTTCATGGTGTAACGGTAGCACGCTGAGCCAGTATTCCAGAGGTCCGTGGTTCGATTCCGGGCAAAGGCGGTTGCATATTTTTCATCTTTTCTGCTTCCAATTAACCTAACGAGTCTACGAGTGGTGCCCGAACTAAAAGGGTTGTGGATGATGATTTTCCGCACCTAGGATTGGTCGACTAGGTCCGCTAAAACCATAGTCGCCCTTTAAAAAGGTAAGTATTTAAGGTATTTGTCCCACTTTCCTAGCGTGCCTTCTTGGTGTAACGGTAGCACGCTGAGCCAGTATTCCAGAGGACCTTGGTTCGATTCCCGGCGAAGGCGTTTGCATGTTTTTCATCTTTTCTGCTTCCAATTAACCTAACGAGTCTACAGGTAGTGCCCGAACTAAAAAGGTTGTGGATGATGATTCTCCGCACCCAGGATTCGGCGACTAGGTCCCCTAAAACCCTAGTCGCCCTTTAAAACGGTGAGTATATAAGGTATTTGTTCCAGTTACCTAGCGTGCCTTCTTGTTGTAACGGTAGCACGCTGAGCCTGTATTCCAGAGCTCCGTGGTTCGATTCCCTGGGAACGCGGTTGCATATTTTTCATCTTTTCTGCTTCCAATTAACCTAACGAGTCTACAAGTGCTGCCCGAACTAAAACTGTTGTGGATGATGATTCTCCTCACCCAGGATTTGGCGACTAGGTCCCGCCTTTAAAAACGTGAGTATATAAATTATTTGCCCCACATCCATAGCGTGCTTTCGTGGTGTAACGGTAGCACGCTGAGCCAGTATTCCAGAGGACCTTGGTTCGATTCCCGGGGAAGGCGGTTGCACATTTTTCATCTTTTCTGCTTCCAATTAACCTAAGGAAGCTACAAGTGGTGATCGAACTAAAAGGGTTGTGGATGATGAATGTCCGCACCCAGGATTCGGCGACAAGGTCCCCTAAAACCTAGTCGCCCTTTAAAACGGTGAGTATATAAGGTATTTGTTCCAGTTACCTAGCGCGCCTTCTTGTTGTAACGGTAGCACGCTGAGCCTGTATTCAAGGGTCCGTGGTTCGATTCCCAGCGAAGGCGGTTGCATATTTTTCATCTTTTCTCCTTCCAATTAACCTAAGAAACCTACAAATGGTGCCCGAACTAAAAGGGTTGTTGATGATGATTTTGCGCAAGGTGAGTATATAAGTTATTTGTCCCACTTTCCTAGCGTGCTTTCTTGGTGTAACGGTAGCACGCTGAGTCAGTATTCCAGAGATAGGTGGTTCGATTCCGGGCAAAGGCGGTTGCATATTTTTCATCTTTTCTGCTTCCAATTAACCTAACGAGTCTACAAGTGGTGCCCGAACTAAAACTGTTGTGGATGATGATTCTCCTCACCCAGGATTTGGCGACTAGGTCCCCCCTTTAAAAACGTGAGTATATAAATTATTTGTCCCACATCCATAGCGTGCTTTCGTGGTGTAACGGTAGCACGCTGAGCCAGTATTCCAGAGGACCTTGGTTCGATTCCCGGGGAAGGCGGTTGCATATTTTTCATCTTTTCTGCTTCGAATTAACCTAAGGAACCTACAAGTGGTGCCCGAACTAAAAGGGTTGTGGATGATGATTCTCCGCACCCAGGATTTGGCGACAAGTTCCCCTAAAACACTAGTCGCCCTTTAAAAAGGTGAGTATATAAGATATTTGTCGGACTTCCCTAGCTTCCGACTTGGTATAATGGTAGCACGCTGAGCCAGTATTCCAGAGGTCCGTGGCTCGATTCCCGGCGAAGGCGGTTGCATATTTTTCATCTTTTCTTCTTCCAATTAACCTAAGGAACCTACAAGTGGCGCCCGAACTCAAAGGGTTGTGGATGATGTTTCTCCGCATCCAGGATTTGGCGACTAGGTCCCCTAAAACCCTAGTCGCCCTTTAAAAACGTGAGTATATAAAGTATTTGTCCCACTTCCATAGCGTGCTTTCTTGATATAACGGTAGCACGCTGAGCCAGTATTCCAGAGGTCCTTGGTTCGATTCCCGAGGAAGGCGGTTGCATAATTTTCATCTTTTCTGCTTCCAATTAACCTAACGAGGCTACAAGTCGTGCCAGAACTAAAAGGGTCGAAAATGATGATTCTCCGCACCCAGGATTTGGCGACTAGGTCACCTAAAACCCTAGTCGCCCTTTAAAAACGTGAGTATATAAAATATTTGTCCCACTTCCCTACCGTGCCTTCATGGTGTAACGGTAGCACGCTGAGCCAGTATTCCAGAGGTCCGTGGTTCGATTCCCGGCGAAGGCGTTTGCATGTTTTTCATCTTTTCTGCTTCCAATTAACCTAACGAGTCTACAGGTAGTGCCCGAACTAAAAAGGTTGTGGATGATGATTTTCCGCACCTAGGATTGGTCGACTAGGTCCGCTAAAACCATAGTCGCCCTTTAAAAAGGTAAGTATATAAGGTATTTGTCCACTTTCCTAGCGTGCCTTCTTGGTGTAACGGTAGCACGCTGAGCCAGTATTCTAGAGGTCAGTGGTTCGATTCCCGGCAAAGGCGGTTGCATATATTTCATATTTTCTACTTCCAATTAACCTAACGTGTCTACAAGTGGTGATCGAACTAAAAGGGTTGTGGATGATGATTCTCCGCACCCAGGATTCGGCGACTAGGTCCCCTAAAACCCTAGTCGCCCTTTAAAACGGTGAGTATATAAGGTATTTGTTCCAGTTACCTAGCGTGCCTTCTTGTTGTAACGGTAGCACGCTGAGCCAGTATTCAAGGGTCCGTGGTTCGATTCCCAGCGAAGGCGGTTGCATATTTTTCATCTTTTCTCCTTCCAATTAACCTAAGGAACCTACAAATGGTGCCCGAACTAAAAGGGTTGTGGATGATGATTTTGCGCAAGGTGAGTATATAAGTTATTTGTCCCACTTTCCTAGCGTGCTTTCTTGGTGTAACGGTAGCACGCTGAGTCAATATTCCAGAGATAGGTGGTTCGATTCCGGGCAAAGGCGGTTGCATATTTTTCATCTTTTCTGCTTCCAATTAACCTAACGAGTCTACAAGTGGTGCCCGAACTAAAACTGTTGTGGATGATGATTCTCCTCACCCAGGATTTGGCGACTAGGTCCCCCCTTTAAAAACGTGAGTATATAAATTTTTTGTCCCACATCCATAGCGTGCTTTCGTGGTGTAACGGTAGCACGCTGAGCCAGTATTCCAGAGGACCTTGGTTCGATTCCCGGGGAAGGCGGTTGCATATTTTTCATCTTTTCTGCTTCGAATTAACCTAAGGAACCTACAAGTGGTGCCCGAACTAAAAGGGTTGTGGATGATGATTCTCCGCACCCAGGATTTGGCGACAAGTTCCCCTAAAACACTAGTCGCCCTTTAAAAAGGTGAGTATATAAGATATTTGTCGGACTTCCCTAGCTTCCGTCTTGGTATAATGGTAGCACGCTGAGCCAGTATTCCAGAGGTCCGTGGCTCGATTCCCTGGGAAGGCGGTTGCATATTTTTCATCTTTTCTGCTTCCAATTAACCTAACGAGTCTACAAGAGCTGCCCGAACTAAAACTGTTGTGGATGATGATTTTACGCACCCGGGATTTGGCGACTAGGTCCCCTAAAACATAGGTGGCCTTTAAAAAGGTGAGTATATAAGGTATTTGTCCCACTTCCCTAGTGTGCCTTCTTGATGTAGCGGTAGCACGCTGAGCCAGTATTACAGAGGTCCGTGGTTCGATTCCCGGCGAAGGGGGTTGCATATTTTTCATCTTTTCTGTTTCCAATTAACCTAACGAGTCTACAAGTGGTGCTCGTACTAAAAGTGTTGTGGATGATGTTTCTCCGCATCCAGGATTTGGCGACTAGTTCCCCTAAAACCCTAGTCGCCCTTTAAAAACGTGAGTATATAAAGTATTTGTCCCACTTCCATAGCGTGCTTTCTTGATATAACGGTAGCACAGTGAGCCAGTATTCCAGAGGTCCTTGGTTCGATTCCCGAGGAAGGCGGTTGCATAATTTTCATCTTTTCTGCTTCCAATTAACCTAACGAGGCTACAAGTCGTGCCAGAACTAAAAGGGTCGAAAATCATGATTCTCCGCACCCAGGATTTGGCGACTAGGTCACCTAAAACCCTAGTCGCCCTTTAAAAACGTGAGTATATAAAATATTTGTCCCACTTCCCTAGCGTGCCTTCATGGTGTAACGGTAGCACGCTGAGCCAGTATTCCAGAGGTCCGTGGTTCGATTCCGGGCAAAGGCGGTTGCATATTTTTCATCTTTTCTGCTTCCAATTAAACTAACGAGTCTACGAGTGGTGCCCGAACTAAAAGGGTTGTGGATGATGATTTTCCGCACCTAGGATTGGTCGACTAGGTCCGCTAAAACCATAGTCGCCCTTTAAAAAGGTAAGTATTTAAGGTATTTGTCCCACTTTCCTAGCGTGCCTTCTTGGTGTAACGGTAGCACGCTGAGCCAGTATTCCAGAGGACCTTGGTTCGATTCCCGGCGAAGGCGTTTGCATGTTTTTCATCTTTTCTGCTTCCAATTAACCTAACGAGTCTACAGGTAGTGCCCGAACTAAAAAGGTTGTGGATGATGATTCTCCGCACCCAGGATTCGGCGACTAGGTCCCCTAAAACCCTAGTCGCCATTTAAAACGGTGAGTATATAAGGTATTTGTTCCAGTTACCTAGCGTGCCTTCTTGTTGTAACGGTAGCACGCTGAGCCTGTATTCCAGAGCTCCGTGGTTCGATTCCCTGGGAACGCGGTTGCATATTTTTCATCTTTTCTGCTTCCAATTAACCTAACGAGTCTACAAGTGCTGCCCGAACTAAAACTGTTGTGGATGATGATTCTCCTCACACAGGATTTGGCGACTAGGTCCCGCCTTTAAAAACGTGAGTATATAAATTATTTGCCCCACATCCATAGCGTGCTTTCGTGGTGTAACGGTAGCACGCTGAGCCAGTATTCCAGAGGACCTTGGTTCGATTCCCGGGGAAGGCGGTTGCACATTTTTCATCTTTTCTGCTTCCAATTAACCTAAGGAAGCTACAAGTGGTGATCGAACTAAAAGGGTTGTGGATGATGAATGTCCGCACCCAGGATTCGGCGACAAGGTCCCCTAAAACCCTAGTCGCCCTTTAAAACGGTGAGTATATAAGGTATTTGTTCCAGTTACCTAGCTCGCCTTCTTGTTGCAACGGTAGCACGCTGAGCCTGTATTCAAGGGTCCGTGGTTCGATTCCCAGCGAAGGCGGTTGCATATTTTTCATCTTTTCTCCTTCCAATTAACCTAAGAAACCTACAAATGGTGCCCGAACTAAAAGGGTTGTTGATGATGATTTTGCGCAAGGTGAGTATATAAGTTATTTGTCCCACTTTCCTAGCGTGCTTTCTTGGTGTAACGGTAGCACGCTGAGTCAGTATTCCAGAGATAGGTGGTTCGATTCCGGGCAAAGGCGGTTGCATATTTTTCATCTTTTCTGCTTCCAATTAACCTAACGAGTCTACAAGTGGTGCCCGAACTAAAACTGTTGTGGATGATGATTCTCCTCACCCAGGATTTGGCGACTAGGTCCCCCCTTTAAAAACGTGAGTATATAAATTATTTGTCCCACATCCATAGCGTGCTTTCGTGGTGTAACGGTAGCACGCTGAGCCAGTATTCCAGAGGACCTTGGTTCGATTCCCGGGGAAGGCGGTTGCATATTTTTCATCTTTTCTGCTTCGAATTAACCTAAGGAACCTACAAGTGGTGCCCGAACTAAAAGGGTTGTGGATGATGATTCTCCGCACCCAGGATTTGGCGACAAGTTCCCCTAAAACACTAGTCGCCCTTTAAAAAGGTGAGTATATAAGATATTTGTCGGACTTCCCTAGCTTCCGACTTGGTATAATGGTAGCACGCTGAGCCAGTATTCCAGAGGTCCGTGGCTCGATTCCCGGCGAAGGCGGTTGCATATTTTTCATCTTTTCTTCTTCCAATTAACCTAAGGAACCTACAAGTGGCGCCCGAACTCAAAGGGTTGTGCATGATGATTTTACGCACCCGGGATTTGGCGACTAGGTCCCCTAAAACATAGGTGGCCTTTAAAAAGGTGAGTATATAAGGTATTTGTCCCACTTCCCTAGTGTGCCTTCTTGATGTAACGGTAGCACGCTGAGCCAGTATTACAGAGTTCCGTGGTTCGATTCCCGGCGAAGGGGTTTGCATATTTTTCATCTTTTCTGTTTCCAATTAACCTAACGAGTCTACAAGTGGTGCTCGTAGTAAAAGTGTTGTGGATGATGTTTCTCCGCATCCAGGATTTGGCGACTAGGTCCCCTAAAACCCTAGTCGCCCTTTAAAAACGTGAGTATATAAAGTATTTGTCCCACTTCCATAGCGTGCTTTCTTGATATAACGGTAGCACGCTGAGCCAGTATTCCAGAGGTCCTTGGTTCGATTCCCGAGGAAGGCGGTTGCATAATTTTCATCTTTTCTGCTTCCAATTAACCTAACGAGGCTACAAGTCGTGCCAGAACTAAAAGGGTCGAAAATGATGATTCTCCGCACCCAGGATTTGGCGACTAGGTCACCTAAAACCCTAGTCGCCCTTTAAAAACGTGAGTATATAAAATATTTGTCCCACTTCCCTAGCGTGCCTTCATGGTGAAACGGTAGCACGCTGAGCCAGTATTCCAGAGGTCCGTGGTTCGATTCCCGGCGAAGGCGTTTGCATGTTTTTCATCTTTTCTGCTTCCAATTAACCTAACGAGTCTACAGGTAGTGCCCGAACTAAAAAGGTTGTGGATGATGATTTTCCGCACCTAGGATTGGTCGACTAGGTCCGCTAAAACCATAGTCGCCCTTTAAAAAGGTAAGTATATAAGGTATTTGTCCACTTTCCTAGCGTGCCTTCTTGGTGTAACGGTAGCACGCTGAGCCAGTATTCTAGAGGTCAGTGGTTCGATTCCCGGCAAAGGCGGTTGCATATATTTCATATTTTCTACTTCCAATTAACCTAACGTGTCTACAAGTGGTGATCGAACTAAAAGGGTTGTGGATGATGATTCTCCGCACCCAGGATTCGGCGACTAGGTCCCCTAAAACCCTAGTCGCCCTTTAAAACGGTGAGTATATAAGGTATTTGTTCCAGTTACCTAGCGTGCCTTCTTGTTGTAACGGTAGCACGCTGAGCCAGTATTCAAGAGTCCGTGGTTCGATTCCCAGCGAAGGCGGTTGCATATTTTTCATCTTTTCTCCTTCCAATTAACCTAAGGAACCTACAAATGGTGCCCGAACTAAAAGGGTTGTGGATGATGATTTTGCGCAAGGTGAGTATATAAGTTATTTGTCCCACTTTCCTAGCGTGCTTTCTTGGTGTAACGGTAGCACGCTGAGTCAATATTCCAGAGATAGGTGGTTCGATTCCGGGCAAAGGCGGTTGCATAATTTTCATCTTTTCTGCTTCCAATTAACCTAACGAGTCTATAAGTGGTGCCCGAACTAAAACTGTTGTGGATGATGATTCTCCTCACCCAGGATTTGGCGACTAGGTCCCCCCTTTAAAAACGTGAGTATATAAATTTTTTGTCCCACATCCATAGCGTCCTTTCGTGGTGTAACGGTAGCACGCTGAGCCAGTATTCCAGAGGAACTTGGTTCGATTCCCGGGGAAGGCGGTTGCATATTTTTCATCTTTTCTGCTTCGAATTAACCTAAGGAACCTACAAGTGGTGCCCGAACTAAAAGGGTTGTGGATGATGATCCTCCGCACCCAGGATTTGGCGACAAGTTCCCCTAAAACACTAGTCGCCCTTTAAAAAGGTGAGTATATAAGATATTTGTCGGAATTCCCTAGCTTCCGTCTTGGTATAATGGTAGCACGCTGAGCCAGTATTCCAGAGGTCCGTGGCTCGATTCCCGGCGAAGGCGGTTGCATATTTTTCATCTTTTCTTCTTCCAATTAACCTAAGGAACCTACAAGTGGCGCCTGAACTAAAAGGGTTGTGGATGATGATTTTACGCACCCGGGATTTGGCGACTAGGTCCCCTAAAACATAGGTGGCCTTTAAAAAGGTGAGTATATAAGGTATTTGTCCCACTTCCCTAGTGTGCCTTCTTGATGTAACGGTAGCACGCTGAGCCTGTATTACAGAGGTCCGTGGTTCGATTCCCGGCGAAGGGGGTTGCATATTTTTCATCTTTTCTGTTTCCAATTAACCTAACGAGTCTACAAGTGGTGCTCGTACTAAAAGTGTTGTGGATGATGTTTCTCCGCATCCAGGATTTGGCGACTAGGTCCCCTAAAACCCTAGTCGCCCTTTAAAAACGTGAGTATATAAAGTATTTGTCCCACTTCCATAGCGTGCTTTCTTGATATAACGGTAGCACGCTGAGCCAGTATTCCAGAAGTCCTTGGTTCGATTCCCGAGGAAGGCGGTTGCATAATTTTCATCTTTTCTGCTTCCAATTAACCTAACGAGGCTACAAGTCGTGCCAGAATTAAAAGGGTCGAAAATGATGATTCTCCGCACCCAGGATTTGGCGACTAGGTCACCTAAAACCCTAGTCGCCCTTTAAAAACGTGAGTATATAAAATATTTGTCCCACTTCCCTAGCGTGCCTTCATGGTGTAACGGTAGCACGCTGAGCCAGTATTCCAGAGGTCCGTGGTTCGATTCCCGGCGAAGGTGTTTGCATGTTTTTCATCTTTTCTGCTTCCAATTAACCTAACGAGTCTACAGGTAGTGCCCGAACTAAAAAGTTTGTGGATGATGATTTTCCGCACCTAGGATTGGTCGACTAGGTCCGCTAAAACCATAGTTGCCCTTTAAAAAGGTAAGTATATAAGGTATTTGTCCACTTTCCTAGCGTGCCTTCTTGGTGTAACGGTAGCACGCTGAGCCAGTATTCTAGAGGTCAGTGGTTCGATTCCCGGCAAAGGCGGTTGCATATATTTCATATTTTCTACTTGCAATTAACCTAACGTGTCTACAAGTGGTGATCGAACTAAAAGGGTTGTGGATGATGATTCTCCGCACCCAGGATTCGGCGACTAGGTCCCCTAAAACCCTAGTCGCCCTTTAAAACGGTGAGTATATAAGGTATTTGTTCCAGTTACCTAGCGTGCCTTCTTGTTGTAACGGTATCACGCTGAGCCAGTATTCAAGGGTCCGTGGTTCGATTCCCAGCGAAGGCGGTTGCATATTTTTCATCTTTTCTCCTTCCAATTAACCTAAGGAACCTACAAGTGGTGCCCCAACTAAAAGGGTTGTGGATGATGATTTTGCGCAAGGTGAGTATATAAGTTATTTGTCCCACTTTCCTAGCGTGCTTTCTTGGTGTAACGGTAGCACGCGGAGTCAGTATTCCAGAGACAGGTGGTTCGATTCCGGGCAAAGGCGGGTGCATATTTTTCAACTTTTCTGCTTCCAATTAACCTAACGAGTCTACAAGTGGTGCCCGAACTAAAACTGTTGTGGATGATGATTCTCCTCACCCAGGATTTGGCGACTAGGTCCCCCCTTTAAAAACGTGAGTATATAAATTTTTTGTCCCACATCCATAGCGTGCTTTCGTGGTGTAACGGTAGTACGCTGAGGCAGTATTCCAGAGAACCTTGGTTCGATTCCCGGGGAAGGCGGTTGCATATTTTTCATCTTTTCTGCTTCCAATTAACCTAACGAGTCTACAAGTCTTCCAATTAACCTAACGAGTCTACAGAACTAAAAGGGCTGTGGATGATGATTCTCCGCACCCAGGATTTGGCGACTAGGTCCCATAAAACCCTAGTCGCCCTTTAAAAAGGTGAGTATATAATGTATTTGTCCCCCTTCCATAGCGTGCCTTCGTGGTGTAATGGTTGCAAACTGAGCCAGTATTCCAGAGGTCCTTGGTTCGATTCCCGAGGAAGGCGGTTGCATATTTTTCATCTTTTTTGCTTCCAATTAGCCTAACGACTCTACAAGTTGTGCCAGAACTAAAAGGGTTGTGG
The DNA here is from genome assembly GCF_044657685.1 of Stegodyphus dumicola. Lineage (NCBI taxonomy): Eukaryota > Metazoa > Arthropoda > Arachnida > Araneae > Eresidae > Stegodyphus > Stegodyphus dumicola. Next base: position 23,847,594 of record NC_140781.1, read on the forward strand.
ATGATGATTTTCCGCACCTAGGATTGGTCGACTAGGTCCGCTAAAGCCATAGTCGCCCTTTAAAAAGGTAAGTATTTAAGGTATTTGTCCCACTTTCCTAGCGTGCCTTCTTGGTGTAACGTTAGCACGCAGAGATAGTATTCCAGAGGTCCGTGGTTCGATTCCCGGCGAAGGCGTTTGCATGTTTTTCATCTTTTCTGCTTCCAATTAACCTAACGAGTCTACAGGTAGTGCCCGAACTAAAAAGGTTGTGGATGATGATTTTCCGCACCTAGGATTGGTCGACTAGGTCCGCTAAAACCATAGTCGCCCTTTAAAAAGGTAAGTATATAAGGTATTTGTCCCACTTTCCTAGCGTGCCTTCTTGGTGTAACGGTAGCCCGCTGAGCCAGTATTCCAGAGGTCAGTGGTTCGATTCCCGGCAAAGGCGGTTGCATATTTTTCATATTTTCTACTTCCAATTAACCTAACGTGTCTACAAGTGGTGATCGAACTAAAAGGGTTGTGGATGATGATTCTCCGCACCCAGGATTCGGCGACTAGGTCCCCTAAAACCCTAGTCGCCCTTTAAAACGGTGAGTATATAAGGTATTTGTTCCAGTTACCTAGCGTGCCTTCTTGTTGTAACGGTAGCACGCTGAGCCAGTATTCAAGGGTCCGTGGTTCGATTCCCAGCGAAGGCGGTTGCATATTTTTCATCTTTTCTCCTTGCAATTAACCTAAGGAACCTACAAGTGGTGCCCGAACTAAAAGGGTTGTGGATGATGATTTTGCGCAAGGTGAGTATATAAGTTATTTGTTCCACTTTCCTAGCGTGCTTTCTTGGTGTAACGGTAGCACGCGGAGTCAGTATTCCAGAGATAGGTGGTTCGATTCCGGGCAAAGGCGGTTGCATATTTTTCATCTTTTCTGCTTCCAATTAACCTAACGAGTCTACAAGTGGTGCCCGAACTAAAACTGTTGTGGATGATGTTTCTCCTCACCCAGGATTTGGCGACTAGGTCACCTAAAACGCTAGTCGCCCTTTAAAAAGGTGAGTATATAAGGTATTTGTCCCACATCCCTAGCGTGCCTTCTTGATGTAACGGCAGCACGCTGAGCCTGTATTACAAAGGTCCATGGTTCGATTTCCCGCGAAGGCGGTTGCATATTTTTCATCTTTTCTGCTTCCAATTAACCTAACGAGTCTACGTGCCCGAACTAAAGGGGTTGTGGATGATGATTTTCCGCACCTTGTCGACTAGGTCCGCTAAAACCATAGTCGCCCTTTAAAAAGGTAAGTATATAAGGTATTTGTCCCACTTTCCTAGCGTGTCTGCTTGGTGTAACGGTAGCACGCTGAGATAGTATTCCACAGGACCGTGGTTCGATTCCCGGCGAAGTCGGTTGCATATTTTTCATCTTTTCTGCTTCCATTTAACCTAACGAGTCTACAAGTGGTGATCGAACTAAAAGGCTTGTGGATGATTATTCTCCGCACCCAGGATGCGGTGACTAGGTCTTCTAAAACCCTAGTCGCCCTTTAAACGGTGAGTATATAAGGTTTTTGTTCCAGTTACCTAGCGTGCCTTCTTGTTGTAACGGTAGCACGCTGAGCCAGTATTCCAGAGGTCCGTGGTTCGATTTCCGGGGAAGGCGGTTGCATATATTTCACCATTTCTGCTTCCAATTAACCTAACGAGTCTACAAGTGGTGCCCGAACTAAAACTGTTGTGGATGATGATTCTCCTCACCCAGTATTTGGCGACTAGGTCCCCGCTTTAAAAACGTGAGTATATAAATTATTTGTCCCACATCCACAGCGTGCTTTCGTGGTGTAACGGTAGCACGCTGAGCCAGTATTCCAGAGGACCTTGGTTCGATTCCCAGGGAAGGCGGTTGCATATTTTTCATCTTTTCTGCTTCCAATTAACCTAACGAGTCTACAAGTCTTCCAATTAACCTAACGAGTCTACAGAACTAAAAGGGTTGTGGATGATGATTCTCCGCACCCAGGATTTGGCGACAAGGTCCCCTAAAACCCTAGTCGCCCTTTAAAAAGGTGAGTATATAAGATATTTGTCGGACTTCCCTAGCTTCCGTCTTGGTATAATGGTAGCACGCTGAGCCAGTATTCCAGAGGTCCGTGGCTCGATTCCCGGCGAAGGCGGTTGCATATTTTTCATCTTTTTTTCTTCCAATTAACCTAAGGAACCTACAAGTGGCGCCCGAACTAAAAGGGTTGTGGATGATGATTTTACGCACCCGGGATTTGGCGACTAGGTCCCCTAAAACATAGGTGGCCTTTAAAAAGGTGAGTATATAAGGTATTTGTCCCACTTCCCTAGTGTGCCTTCTTGATGTAACGGTAGCACGCTGAGCCAGTATTACAGAGGTCCGTGGTTCGATTCCCGGCGAAGGGGGTTGCATATTTTTCATCTTTTCTGTTTCCAATTAACCTAACGAGTCTACAAGTGGTGCTCGTACTAAAAGTGTTGTGGATGATGTTTCTCCGCATCCAGGATTTGGCGACTAGGTCCCCTAAATCCCTAGTCGCCCTTTAAAAAGGTGAGTATATAAGATATTTGTCGGACTTCCCTAGCTTCCGTCTTGGTATAATGGTAGCACGCTGAGCCAGTATTCCAGAGGTCCGTGGCTCGATTCCCGGCGAAGGCGGTTGCATATTTTTCATCTTTTCTTCTTCCAATTAACCTAAGGAACCTACAAGTGGCGCCCGAACTAAAAGGGTTGTGGATGATGATTTTACGCACCCGGGATTTGGTGACTAGGTCCCCTAAAACATAGGTGGCCTTTAAAAAGGTGAGTATATAAGGTATTTGTCCCACTTCCCTAGTGTGCCTTCTTGATGTAACGGTAGCACGCTGAGCCAGTATTCCAGAGGTCCGTGGTTCGATACTCGGCAAAGGCGGTTGCATATTTTTCATATTTTCTACTTCCAATTAACCTAACGAGTCTACAGGTAGTGCCCGAACTAAAAAGGTTGTGGACGATGATTTTCCGCACCCAGGATTTGGCGACTAGGTCCCATAAAACCCTAGTCGCCCTTTAAAAAGGTGAGTATATAATGTATTTGTCCCCCTTCCATAGCGTGCCTTCGTGGTGTAATGGTTGCAAACTGAGCCAGTATTCCAGAGGTCCTTGGTTCGATTCCCGAGGAAGGCGGTTGCATATTTTTCATCTTTTCTGCTTCCAATTAGCCTAACGACTCTACAAGTGGTGATAGAACTAAAAGGCTTGTGGATGATTATTCTGCGCACCCAGGATGCGGTGACTAGGTCCCCTAAATCCCTAGTCGCCCTTTAAAACGGTGACTATATAAGGTAATTGTTCCAGTTACCTAGCGTGCCTTATTGTTGTAACGGTAGCACGCTGAGCCAGTATTCCAGAGGTCCGTGGTTCGATTTCCGGGGAAGGCGGTTGCATATATTTCACCATTTCTCCTTCCAATTAACCTAACGAGTCTACAAGTTGTGCCAGAACTAAAAGGGTTGTGGATGATGATTCTCCGCACCTAGGATTGGTCGACTAGGTCCGCTAAAACCATAGTCGCCCTTTAAAAAGGTAAGTATTTAAGGTATTTGTCCCACTTTCCTAGCGTGCCTTCTTGGTGTAACGTTAGCACGCTGAGATAGTATTCCAGAGGACCGTGGTTCGATTCCCGGCGAAGGCGTTTGCATGTTTTTCATCTTTTCTGCTTCCAATTAACGTAACGAGTCTACAGGTAGTGCCCGAACAAAAAACGTTGTGGATGATGATTTTCCGCACCTAGGATTGGTCGACTAGGTCCGCTAAAACCATAGTCGCCCTTTAAAAAGGTAAGTATATAAGGTATTTGTCCCACTTTCCTAGCGTGCCTTCTTGGTGTAACGGTAGCACGCTGAGCCAGTATTACAGAGGTCAGTGGTTCGATTCCCTGCAAACGCGGTTGCATATTTTTCATATTTTCTACTTCCAATTAACCTAACGAGTCTACAGGTAGTGCCCGAACTAAAAAGGTTGTGGACGATGATTTTCCGCACCCAGGATTTGGCGACTAGGTCCCATAAAACCCTAGTCGCCCTTTAAAAAGGTGAGTATATAATGTATTTGTCCCCCTTCCATAGCGTGCCTTCGTGGTGTAATGGTTGCAAACTGAGCCAGTATTCCAGAGGTCCTTGGTTCGATTCCCGAGGAAGGCGGTTGCATATTTTTCATCTTTTCTGCTTCCAATTAGCCTAACGACCCTACAAGTCGTGCCAGAACTAAAAGGGTTGTGTATGATGATTGTCCGCACCCGGGATTTGGCGACTAGGTCCCCTAAATCCCTAGTCACCCTTTAAAAAGGTGAGTATATAAGTTATTTGTCCCAATTCCCTAGCGTGCCTTCTTGATGTAACGGTAGCACCCTGAGTCAGTATTACAGAAGTCCGTGGTTCGATTCCCGGCGAAGGGGTTTGCATATTTCTCATCTTTTCTGATTCCAACTAACCTAACGAGTCTACAAGTGGTGCTCGTACTAAAAGTGTTGGATGATGATTTTCCGCATCCAGGATTCGGCGACTAGGTCCCCTAAAACCCTAAAAAAAAGGTTGTGGATGTGTATTCCCCGCACCCAGTATTTGGCGACTATGTCCCCTAAAACCCTAGTGCCCTTTAAAAAGGTGAGTATTTAACGTATTTGTCGCACTTCCCTAGCGTGCCTTCATGGTGTAACGGTAGCACGTTGAGCCAGTATTCCAGAGGTCCATGGTTCGATTTCCGGCGAAGGCGGTTGCATATTTTTCCTCTTTTCTTCTTCCAATTAACGTAACGAGTCTACAAGTGGTGCCCGAACTAAAACTGTTGTGGATGATGATTCTCCACACCCAGGACTTTGCGACTAGGACCCCTACAACCCTAGTCGCCCTTTAAAAACGTGAGTATATAAAGTATTTGTCCCACTTCCATAGCGTGCTTTCTTGATATAACGGTAGCACACTGAGCCAGTATTCCAGAGGTCCGTGGTTCGATTCCCGGCGAATGCGGTTTCATATTTTTCATCTTTTCTGCTTCCAATTAACCTAACGAGTCTACAAGTGGTGCCCGAACTAAAAAGGTTGTTTATGTGTATTCCCCGCACCCAGTATTTGGCGACTATGTCCCCTAAAACCCTAGTGCCCTTTAAAAAGGTGAGTATATAAGATATTTGTCGGATTTCCCTAGCTTCCGTCTTGGTATAATGGTAGCACGCTGAGCCAGTATTCCAGAGGTCCGTGGCTCGATTCCCGGCGAAGGCGGTTGCATATTTTTCATCTTTTCTTCTTCCAATTAACCTAAGCAACCTACAAGTGGTGCCCGGACTAAAAGGGTTGTGGATGATGATTTTACGCACCCAGGATTTGGCGACTAGGTCCCCTAAAACATAGTCGCCCTTTAAAAAGGTAAGTATATAAGGTGTTTGTCCCACTTTCCTAGCGTGCCTTCTTGGTGTAACGGTAGCACGCTGAGCCAGTATTCCAGAGATCCGTGGTTCGATACTCGGCAAACGCGGTTGCATATATTTCATCTTTTCTGCTTCCAATTAACCTAACGAGTCTACAAGTGGTGATCGAACTAAAAGGCTTGTGGATGATGATTCTCCTCACCCAGTATTTGGCGACTAGATCCCCCCTGTAAAAACGTGAGTATATAAATTATTTGTCCCTCATCCATAGCGTGCTTTCGTGGTGTAACGGTAGTACGCTGAGCCAGTATTCCAGAGGACCTTGGTTCGATTCCCGGGGAAGGCGGTTGCATATTTTTCATCTTTTCTGCTTCCAATTAACCTAACGAGTCTACAAGTCTTCCAATTAACCTAACGAGTCTACAGAACTAAAAGGGCTGTGGATGATGATACTCCGCACCCAAGATTTGGCGACTAGGTCCCATAAAACCTTAGTCGCCCTTTAAAAATGTGAGTATATAATGTATTTGTCCCCCTTCCATAGCGTGCCTTCGTGGTGTAATGGTTGCAAACTGAGCCAGTATTCCAGAGCTCCTTGGTTCGATTCCCGAGGAAGGCGGTTGCATATTTTTCATCTTTTCTGCATCCAATTAGCCTAACGACTCTACAAGTTGTGCCAGAACTAAAAGGGTTGTGGATGATGATTCTCCGCATCCAGGATTCGGCGACTAGGTCCCCTAAATCCCTAGTCACCGTTTAAAAAGGTGAGTATATAAGGTATTTGTCCCACTTCCCTAGCGTGCCTTCTTGATGTAACGGTAGCACGCTGAGCCAGTATTCCAGACGTCCTTGGTTCGATTCCCGAGGAAGGCGGTTGCAGAATTTTCATCTTTTCTGCTTCCAATTAACCTAACGAGGCTACAAGTCGTGCCAGAACTAAAAGGGTCGAAAATGATGATTCTCCGCACCCAGGATTGGTCGACTAGGTCCGCTAAAACCATTGTCGCCCTTTAAAAAGGTAAGTATTTAAGGTATTTGTCCCACTTTCCTAGCATGCCTTCTTGGTGTAACGTTAGCACGCTGAGATAGTATTCCAGAGGTCCATGGTTCGATTCCCGGCGAAGGCGTTTGCATGTTTTTCATCTTTTCTGCTTCCAATTAACCTAACGAGTCTACAGGTAGTGCCCGAACTAAAAATGTTGTGGATGATGATTTTCCGCACCTAGGATTGGTCGACTAGGTCCGCTAAAACCATAGTCGCCCTTTAAAAAGGTAAGTATATAAGGTATTTGTCCCACTTTCCTAGCGTGCCTTCTTGGTGTAACGGTAGCACGCTGAGCCAGTATTCCAGAGGTCAGTGGTTCGATTCCCTGCAAAGGCGGTTGCATATTTTTCATATTTTCTACTTCCAATTAACCTAGCGTGTCTACAAGTGGTGATCGAACTAAAAGGGTTGTGGATGATGATTCTCCGCACCCAGGATTCGGCGACTAGGTCCCCTAAAACCCTAGTCGCCCTTTAAAACGGTGAGTATATAAGGTATTTGTTCCAGTTACCTAGCGTGCCTTCTTGTTGTAACGGTAGCACGCTGAGCCAGTATTCAAGGGTCCGTGGTTCGATTCCCAGCGAAGGCGGTTGCATATTTTTCATCTTTTCTCCTTCCAGTTAACCTAAGGAACCTACAAGTGGTGCCCCAACTAAAAGGGTTGTGGATGATGATTTTGCGCAAGGTGAGTATATAAGTTATTTGTCCCACTTTCCTAGCGTGCTTTCTTGGTGTAACGGTAGCACGCGGAGTCAGTATTCCAGAGATAGGTGGTTCGATTCCGGACAAAGGCGGTTGCATATTTTTCATCTTTTCTGCTTCCAATTAACCTAACGAGTCTACAAGTGGTGCCCGAACTAAAACTGTTGTGGATGATGTTTCTCCTCACCCAGGATTTGGCGACTAGGTCCCATAAAACCCTAGTCGCCCTTTAAAAAGGTCACTATATAATGTATTTGTCCCCCTTCCATAGCGTGCCTTCGTGGTGTAATGGTAGCACACTGAGCCAGTATTCCAGAGGTCCTTGGTTCGATTCCCGAGGAAGGCGGTTGCATATTTTTCATCTTTTCTGCTTCCAATTAGCCTAACGACTCTACAAGTCGTGCCAGAACTAAAAGGGTTGTGGATGATGATTGTCCGCACCCGGGATTTGGCGACTAGGTCCCCTAAATCCCTAGTCACCCTTTAAAAAGGTGAGTATATAAGGTATTTGTCCCACTTCCCTAGCGTGCCTTCTTGATGTAACGGTAGCACCCTGAGTCAGTATTACAGAAGTCCGTGGTTCGTTTCCCGGCGAAGGGGTTTGCATATTTCTCATCTTTTCTGATACCAACTAACCTAACGAGTCTACAAGTGGTGCTCGTACTAAAAGTGTTGGATGATGATTTTCCGCATCCAGGATTCGGCGACTAGGTCCCCTAAAACCCTAGTCGCCCTTTAAAAACGTGAGAGTATAAGGTAGTCGTCCCAGTTCCCTAGCGTGCCTTCGTGGTGTAACGGTAGCACGCTGAGCTAGTATTCCAGAGGTCCTTGGTTCGATTCCCGAGGAAGGCGGTTGCATAATTTTCATCTTTTCTGCTTCCAATTAACCTAACGAGTCTACAAGTCGTGCCAGAACTAAAAGGGTTGAAAATCATGATTCTCCGCACCCAGGATTTGGCGACTAGGTCACCTAAATCCCTAGTCGCCCTTTAAAAACGTGAGTATATAAAATATTTGTCCCACTTCCATAGCGTGCTTTCGTGGTGTAACGGTAGCACGCTGCGCCAGTATTCCAGAGGTCCGTGGTTCGATTCCCAGCGAAGGCGGTTGCATATTTTTCATCTTTTCTGCTTCCAATTAACCTAACGAGTCTACAGAACTAAAAGGGCTGTGGATGATGATTCTCCGCACCCAGGATTTGGCGACTAGGTCCCATAAAACCCTAGTCGCCCTTTAAAAAGGTGAGTATATAATGTATTTGTCCCCCTTCCATAGCGTGCCTTCGTGGTGTAATGGTAGCACACTGAGCCAGTATTCCAGAGGTCCTTGGTTCGATTCCCGAGGAAGGCGGTTGCATATTTTTCATCTTTTCTGCTTCCAATTAGCCTAACGACTCTACAAGTCGTGCCCGAACAAAAAGGGTTGTGGATGATGATATTGCGCACCCAGGATTTGGCGACTAGGTTCCCTAAAACATAGTCGCCCTTTAAAAAGGTTTGTATATAACGTATTTGTCGCACTTCCCTAGCGTGCCTTCATGGTGTAACGGTAGCACGTTGAGCCAGTATTCCAGAGGTCCGTGGTTCGATTCCGGGCAAAGGCGGTTGCATATTTTTCATCTTTTCTACTTCCAATTAACCTAACGAGTCTACAAGTGGTTCCCGAACTAAAACTGTTGTGGGTGATGTTTCTCCTCACCCAGGATTTGGCGACTAGGTCACCTAAAACGCTAGTCGCCCTTTAAAAAGGTGAGTATATAAGGTATTTGTCCCACATCCCTAGCGTGCCTTCTTGATGTAACGGCAGCACGCTGAGCCTGTATTACAGAGGTCCATGGTTCGATTTCCGGCGAAGGCGGTTGCATATTTTTCATCTTTTCTACTTCCAATTAACCTAACGAGTCTACGAGTGGTGCCCGAACTAAAAGGGTTGTGGATGATGATTTTACGCACCCGGGATTTGGCGACTAGGTCCCCTAAAACATAGGTGGCCTTTAAAAAGGTGAGTATATAAGGTATTTGTCCCACTTCCCTAGTGTGCCTTCTTGATGTAACGGTAGCACGCTGAGCCAGTATTACAGAGGTCCGTGGTTCGATTCCCGGCGAAGGGGGTTGCATAATTTTCATCTTTTCTGTTTCCAATTAACCTAACGAGTCTACAAGTGGTGCTCGTACTAAACGTGTTGTGGATGATGTTTCTCCGCATCCAGGATTTGGCGACTAGGTCCCCTAAAACCCTAGTCGCCCTTTAAAAACGTGAGTATATAAAGTATTTGTCCCACTTCCATAGCGTGCTTTCTTGATATAACGGTAGCACAGTGAGCCAGTATTCCAGAGGTCCTTGGTTCGATTCCCGAGGAAGGCGGTTGCATAATTTTCATCTTTTCTGCTTCCAATTAACCTAACGAGGCTACAAGTCGTGCCAGAACTAAAAGGGTCGAAAATCATGATTCTCCGCATCCAGGATTTGGCGACTAGGTCACCTAAAACCCTAGTCGCCCTTTAAAAACGTGAGTATATAAAATATTTGTCCCACTTCCCTAGCGTGCCTTCATGGTGTAACGGTAGCACGCTGAGCCAGTATTCCAGAGGTCCGTGGTTCGATTCCGGGCAAAGGCGGTTGCATATTTTTCATCTTTTCTGCTTCCAATTAACCTAACGAGTCTACGAGTGGTGCCCGAACTAAAAGGGTTGTGGATGATGATTTTCCGCACCTAGGATTGGTCGACTAGGTCCGCTAAAACCATAGTCGCCCTTTAAAAAGGTAAGTATTTAAGGTATTTGTCCCACTTTCCTAGCGTGCCTTCTTGGTGTAACGGTAGCACGCTGAGCCAGTATTCCAGAGGACCTTGGTTCGATTCCCGGCGAAGGCGTTTGCATGTTTTTCATCTTTTCTGCTTCCAATTAACCTAACGAGTCTACAGGTAGTGCCCGAACTAAAAAGGTTGTGGATGATGATTCTCCGCACCCAGGATTCGGCGACTAGGTCCCCTAAAACCCTAGTCGCCATTTAAAACGGTGAGTATATAAGGTATTTGTTCCAGTTACCTAGCGTGCCTTCTTGTTGTAACGGTAGCACGCTGAGCCTGTATTCCAGAGCTCCGTGGTTCGATTCCCTGGGAACGCGGTTGCATATTTTTCATCTTTTCTGCTTCCAATTAACCTAACGAGTCTACAAGTGCTGCCCGAACTAAAACTGTTGTGGATGATGATTCTCCTCACCCAGGATTTGGCGACTAGGTCCCGCCTTTAAAAACGTGAGTATATAAATTATTTGCCCCACATCCATAGCGTGCTTTCGTGGTGTAACGGTAGCACGCTGAGCCAGTATTCCAGAGGACCTTGGTTCGATTCCCGGGGAAGGCGGTTGCACATTTTTCATGTTTTCTGCTTCCAATTAACCTAAGGAAGCTACAAGTGGTGATCGAACTAAAAGGGTTGTGGATGATGAATGTCCGCACCCAGGATTCGGCGACAAGGTCCCCTAAAACCCTAGTCGCCCTTTAAAACGGTGAGTATATAAGGTATTTGTTCCAGTTACCTAGCGCGCCTTCTTGTTGTAACGGTAGCACGCTGAGCCTGTATTCAAGGGTCCGTGGTTCGATTCCCAGCGAAGGCGGTTGCATATTTTTCATCCTTTCTCCTTCCAATTAACCTAAGAAACCTACAAATGGTGCCCGAACTAAAAGGGTTGTTGATGATGATTTTGCGCAAGGTGAGTATATAAATTATTTGTCCCACTTTCCTAGCGTGCTTTCTTGGTGTAACGGTAGCACGCTGAGTCAGTATTCCAGAGATAGGTGGTTCGATTCCGGGCAAAGGCGGTTGCATATTTTTCATCTTTTCTGCTTCCAATTAACCTAACGAGTCTACAAGTGGTGCCCGAACTAAAACTGTTGTGGATGATGATTCTCCTCACCCAGGATTTGGCGACTAGGTCCCCCCTTTAAAAACGTGAGTATATAAATTATTTGTCCCACATCCATAGCGTGCTTTCGTGGTGTAACGGTAGCACGATGAGCCAGTATTCCAGAGGACCTTGGTTCGATTCCCGGGGAAGGCGGTTGCATATTTTTCATCTTTTCTGCTTCGAATTAACCTAAGGAACCTACAAGTGGTGCCCGAACTAAAAGGGTTGTGGATGATGATTCTCCGCACCCAGGATTTGGCGACAAGTTCCCCTAAAACACTAGTCGCCCTTTAAAAAGGTGAGTATATAAGATATTTGTCGGACTTCCCTAGCTTCCGTCTTGGTATAATGGTAGCACGCTGAGCCAGTATTCCAGAGGTCCGTGGCTCGATTCCCTGGGAAGGCGGTTGCATATTTTTCATCTTTTCTGCTTCCAATTAACCTAACGAGTCTACAAGAGCTGCCCGAACTAAAACTGTTGTGGATGATGATTTTACGCACCCGGGATTTGGCGACTAGGTCCCCTAAAACATAGGTGGCCTTTAAAAAGGTGAGTATATAAGGTATTTGTCCCACTTCCCTAGTGTGCCTTCTTGATGTAGCGGTAGCACGCTGAGCCAGTATTACAGAGGTCCGTGGTTCGATTCCCGGCGAAGGGGGTTGCATATTTTTCATCTTTTCTGTTTCCAATTAACCTAACGAGTCTACAAGTGGTGCTCGTACTAAAAGTGTTGTGGATGATGTTTCTCCGCATCCAGGATTTGGCGACTAGGTCCCCTAAAACCCTAGTCGCCCTTTAAAAACGTGAGTAAATAAAGTATTTGTCCCACTTCCATAGCGTGCTTTCTTGATATAACGGTAGCACAGTGAGCCAGTATTCCAGAGGTCCTTGGTTCGATTCCCGAGGAAGGCGGTTGCATAATTTTCATCTTTTCTGCTTCCAATTAACCTAACGAGTCTACAAGTCGTGCCAGAACTAAAAGGGTTGAAAATCATGATTCTCCGCACCCAGGATTTGGCGACTAGGTCACCTAAAACCCTAGTCGCCCTTTAAAAACGTGAGTATATAAAATATTTGTCCCACTTCCATAGCGTGCTTTCGTGGTGTAACGGTAGCACGCTGCGCCAGTATTCCAGAGGTCCGTGGTTCGATTCCCAGCGAAGGCGGTTGCATATTTTTCATCTTTTCTGCTTCCAATTAGCCTAACGACTCTACAAGTCGTGCCCGAACAAAAAGGGTTGTGGATGATGATATTGCGCACCCAGGATTTGGCGACTAGGTTCCCTAAAACATAGTCGCCCTTTAAAAAGGTTTGTATATAACGTATTTGTCGCACTTCCCTAGCGTGCCTTCATGGTGTAACGGTAGCACGTTGAGCCAGTATTCCAGAGGTCCGTGGTTCGATTCCGGGCAAAGGCGGTTGCATATTTTTCATCTTTTCTACTTCCAATTAACCTAACGAGTCTACAAGTGGTTCCCGAACTAAAACTGTTGTGGGTGATGTTTCTCCTCACCCAGGATTTGGCGACTAGGTCACCTAAAACGCTAGTCGCCCTTTAAAAAGGTGAGTATATAAGGTATTTGTCCCACATCCCTAGCGTGCCTTCTTGATGTAACGGCAGCACGCTGAGCCTGTATTACAGAGGTCCATGGTTCGATTTCCGGCGAAGGCGGTTGCATATTTTTCATCTTTTCTACTTCCAATTAACCTAACGAGTCTACGAGTGGTGCCCGAACTAAAAGGGTTGTGGATGATGATTTTACGCACCCGGGATTTGGCGACTAGGTCCCCTAAAACATAGGTGGCCTTTAAAAAGGTGAGTATATAAGGTATTTGTCCCACTTCCCTAGTGTGCCTTCTTGATGTAACGGTAGCACGCTGAGCCAGTATTACAGAGGTCCGTGGTTCGATTCCCGGCGAAGGGGGTTGCATAATTTTCATCTTTTCTGTTTCCAATTAACCTAACGAGTCTACAAGTGGTGCTCGTACTAAACGTGTTGTGGATGATGTTTCTCCGCATCCAGGATTTGGCGACTAGGTCCCCTAAAACCCTAGTCGCCCTTTAAAAACGTGAGTATATAAAGTATTTGTCCCACTTCCATAGCGTGCTTTCTTGATATAACGGTAGCACAGTGAGCCAGTATTCCAGAGGTCCTTGGTTCGATTCCCGAGGAAGGCGGTTGCATAATTTTCATCTTTTCTGCTTCCAATTAACCTAACGAGGCTACAAGTCGTGCCAGAACTAAAAGGGTCGAAAATCATGATTCTCCGCACCCAGGATTTGGCGACTAGGTCACCTAAAACCCTAGTCGCCCTTTAAAAACGTGAGTATATAAAATATTTGTCCCACTTCCCTAGCGTGCCTTCATGGTGTAACGGTAGCACGCTGAGCCAGTATTCCAGAGGTCCGTGGTTCGATTCCGGGCAAAGGCGGTTGCATATTTTTCATCTTTTCTGCTTCCAATTAACCTAACGAGTCTACGAGTGGTGCCCGAACTAAAAGGGTTGTGGATGATGATTTTCCGCACCTAGGATTGGTCGACTAGGTCCGCTAAAACCATAGTCGCCCTTTAAAAAGGTAAGTATTTAAGGTATTTGTCCCACTTTCCTAGCGTGCCTTCTTGGTGTAACGGTAGCACGCTGAGCCAGTATTCCAGAGGACCTTGGTTCGATTCCCGGCGAAGGCGTTTGCATGTTTTTCATCTTTTCTGCTTCCAATTAACCTAACGAGTCTACAGGTAGTGCCCGAACTAAAAAGGTTGTGGATGATGATTCTCCGCACCCAGGATTCGGCGACTAGGTCCCCTAAAACCCTAGTCGCCATTTAAAACGGTGAGTATATAAGGTATTTGTTCCAGTTACCTAGCGTGCCTTCTTGTTGTAACGGTAGCACGCTGAGCCTGTATTCCAGAGCTCCGTGGTTCGATTCCCTGGGAACGCGGTTGCATATTTTTCATCTTTTCTGCTTCCAATTAACCTAACGAGTCTACAAGTGCTGCCCGAACTAAAACTGTTGTGGATGATGATTCTCCTCACCCAGGATTTGGCGACTAGGTCCCGCCTTTAAAAACGTGAGTATATAAATTATTTGCCCCACATCCATAGCGTGCTTTCGTGGTGTAACGGTAGCACGCTGAGCCAGTATTCCAGAGGACCTTGGTTCGATTCCCGGGGAAGGCGGTTGCACATTTTTCATGTTTTCTGCTTCCAATTAACCTAAGGAAGCTACAAGTGGTGATCGAACTAAAAGGGTTGTGGATGATGAATGTCCGCACCCAGGATTCGGCGACAAGGTCCCCTAAAACCCTAGTCGCCCTTTAAAACGGTGAGTATATAAGGTATTTGTTCCAGTTACCTAGCGCGCCTTCTTGTTGTAACGGTAGCACGCTGAGCCTGTATTCAAGGGTCCGTGGTTCGATTCCCAGCGAAGGCGGTTGCATATTTTTCATCCTTTCTCCTTCCAATTAACCTAAGAAACCTACAAATGGTGCCCGAACTAAAAGGGTTGTTGATGATGATTTTGCGCAAGGTGAGTATATAAATTATTTGTCCCACTTTCCTAGCGTGCTTTCTTGGTGTAACGGTAGCACGCTGAGTCAGTATTCCAGAGATAGGTGGTTCGATTCCGGGCAAAGGCGGTTGCATATTTTTCATCTTTTCTGCTTCCAATTAACCTAACGAGTCTACAAGTGGTGCCCGAACTAAAACTGTTGTGGATGATGATTCTCCTCACCCAGGATTTGGCGACTAGGTCCCCCCTTTAAAAACGTGAGTATATAAATTATTTGTCCCACATCCATAGCGTGCTTTCGTGGTGTAACGGTAGCACGATGAGCCAGTATTCCAGAGGACCTTGGTTCGATTCCCGGGGAAGGCGGTTGCATATTTTTCATCTTTTCTGCTTCGAATTAACCTAAGGAACCTACAAGTGGTGCCCGAACTAAAAGGGTTGGGGATGATGATTCTCCGCACCCAGGATTTGGCGACAAGTTCCCCTAAAACACTAGTCGCCCTTTAAAAAGGTGAGTATATAAGATATTTGTCGGACTTCCCTAGCTTCCGTCTTGGTATAATGGTAGCACGCTGAGCCAGTATTCCAGAGGTCCGTGGCTCGATTCCCTGGGAAGGCGGTTGCATATTTTTCATCTTTTCTGCTTCCAATTAACCTAACGAGTCTACAAGAGCTGCCCGAACTAAAACTGTTGTGGATGATGATTTTACGCACCCGGGATTTGGCGACTAGGTCCCCTAAAACATAGGTGGCCTTTAAAAAGGTGAGTATATAAGGTATTTGTCCCACTTCCCTAGTGTGCCTTCTTGATGTAGCGGTAGCACGCTGAGCCAGTATTACAGAGGTCCGTGGTTCGATTCCCGGCGAAGGGGGTTGCATATTTTTCATCTTTTCTGTTTCCAATTAACCTAACGAGTCTACAAGTGGTGCTCGTACTAAAAGTGTTGTGGATGATGTTTCTCCGCATCCAGGATTTGGCGACTAGGTCCCCTAAAACCCTAGTCGCCCTTTAAAAACGTGAGTAAATAAAGTATTTGTCCCACTTCCATAGCGTGCTTTCTTGATATAACGGTAGCACAGTGAGCCAGTATTCCAGAGGTCCTTGGTTCGATTCCCGAGGAAGGCGGTTGCATAATTTTCATCTTTTCTGCTTCCAATTAACCTAACGAGGCTACAAGTCGTGCCAGAACTAAAAGGGTCGAAAATCATGATTCTCCGCACCCAGGATTTGGCGACTAGGTCACCTAAAACCCTAGTCGCCCTTTAAAAACGTGAGTATATAAAATATTTGTCCCACTTCCCTAGCGTGCCTTCATGGTGTAACGGTAGCACGCTGAGCCAGTATTCCAGAGGTCCGTGGTTCGATTCCGGGCAAAGGCGGTTGCATATTTTTCATCTTTTCTGCTTCCAATTAACCTAACGAGTCTACGAGTGGTGCCCGAACTAAAAGGGTTGTGGATGATGATTTTCCGCACCTAGGATTGGTCGACTAGGTCCGCTAAAACCATAGTCGCCCTTTAAAAAGGTAAGTATTTAAGGTATTTGTCCCACTTTCCTAGCGTGCCTTCTTGGTGTAACGGTAGCACGCTGAGCCAGTATTCCAGAGGACCTTGGTTCGATTCCCGGCGAAGGCGTTTGCATGTTTTTCATCTTTTCTGCTTCCAATTAACCTAACGAGTCTACAGGTAGTGCCCGAACTAAAAAGGTTGTGGATGATGATTCTCCGCACCCAGGATTCGGCGACTAGGTCCCCTAAAACCCTAGTCGCCATTTAAAACGGTGAGTATATAAGGTATTTGTTCCAGTTACCTAGCGTGCCTTCTTGTTGTAACGGTAGCACGCTGAGCCTGTATTCCAGAGCTCCGTGGTTCGATTCCCTGGGAACGCGGTTGCATATTTTTCATCTTTTCTGCTTCCAATTAACCTAACGAGTCTACAAGTGCTGCCCGAACTAAAACTGTTGTGGATGATGATTCTCCTCACCCAGGATTTGGCGACTAGGTCCCGCCTTTAAAAACGTGAGTATATAAATTATTTGCCCCACATCCATAGCGTGCTTTCGTGGTGTAACGGTAGCACGCTGAGCCAGTATTCCAGAAGACCTTGGTTCGATTCCCGGGGAAGGCGGTTGCACATTTTTCATGTTTTCTGCTTCCAATTAACCTAAGGAAGCTACAAGTGGTGATCGAACTAAAAGGGTTGTCGATGATGAATGTCCGCACCCAGGATTCGGCGACAAGGTCCCCTAAAACCCTAGTCGCCCTTTAAAACGGTGAGTATATAAGGTATTTGTTCCAGTTACCTAGCGCGCCTTCTTGTTGTAACGGTAGCACGCTGAGCCTGTATTCAAGGGTCCGTGGTTCGATTCCCAGCGAAGGCGGTTGCATATTTTTCATCTTTTCTCCTTCCAATTAACCTAAGAAACCTACAAATGGTGCCCGAACTAAAAGGGTTGTTGATGATGATTTTGCGCAAGGTGAGTATATAAGTTATTTGTCCCACTTTCCTAGCGTGCTTTCTTGGTGTAACGGTAGCACGCTGAGTCAGTATTCCAGAGATAGGTGGTTCGATTCCGGGCAAAGGCGGTTGCATATTTTTCATCTTTTCTGCTTCCAATTAACCTAACGAGTCTACAAGTGGTGCCCGAACTAAAACTGTTGTGGATGATGATTCTCCTCACCCAGGATTTGGCGACTAGGTCCCCCCTTTAAAAACGTGAGTATATAAATTATTTGTCCCACATCCATAGCGTGCTTTCGTGGTGTAACGGTAGCACGCTGAGCCAGTATTCCAGAGGACCTTGGTTCGATTCCCGGGGAAGGCGGTTGCATATTTTTCATCTTTTCTGCTTCGAATTAACCTAAGGAACCTACAAGTGGTGCCCGAACTAAAAGGGTTGTGGATGATGATTCTCCGCACCCAGGATTTGGCGACAAGTTCCCCTAAAACACTAGTCGCCCTTTAAAAAGGTGAGTATATAAGATATTTGTCGGACTTCCCTAGCTTCCGACTTGGTATAATGGTAGCACGCTGAGCCAGTATTCCAGAGGTCCGTGGCTCGATTCCCGGCGAAGGCGGTTGCATAATTTTCATCTTTTCTGCTTCCAATTAACCTAACGAGGCTACAAGTCGTGCCAGAACTAAAAGGGTCGAAAATGATGATTCTCCGCACCCAGGATTTGGCGACTAGGTCACCTAAAACCCTAGTCGCCCTTTAAAAACGTGAGTATATAAAATATTTGTCCCACTTCCCTAGCGTGCCTTCATGGTGTAACGGTAGCACGCTGAGCCAGTATTCCAGAGGTCCGTGGTTCGATTCCCGGCGAAGGCGTTTGCATGTTTTTCATCTTTTCTGCTTCCAATTAACCTAACGAGTCTACAGGTAGTGCCCGAACTAAAAAGGTTGTGGATGATGATTTTCCGCACCTAGGATTGGTCGACTAGGTCCGCTAAAACCATAGTCGCCCTTTAAAAAGGTAAGTATATAAGATATTTGTCCACTTTCCTAGCGTGCCTTCTTGGTGTAACGGTAGCACGCTGAGCCAGTATTCTAGAGGTCAGTGGTTCGATTCCCGGCAAAGGCGGTTGCATATATTTCATATTTTCTACTTCCAATTAACCTAACGTGTCTACAAGTGGTGATCGAACTAAAAGGGTTGTGGATGATGATTCTCCGCACCCAGGATTCGGCGACTAGGTCCCCTAAAACCCTAGTCGCCCTTTAAAACGGTGAGTATATAAGGTATTTGTTCCAGTTACCTAGCGTGCCTTCTTGTTGTAACGGTAGCACGCTGAGCCAGTATTCAAGGGTCCGTGGTTCGATTCCCAGCGAAGGCGGTTGCATATTTTTCATCTTTTCTCCTTCCAATTAACCTAAGGAACCTACAAATGGTGCCCGAACTAAAAGGGTTGTGGATGATGATTTTGCGCAAGGTGAGTATATAAGTTATTTGTCCCACTTTCCTAGCGTGCTTTCTTGGTGTAACGGTAGCACGCTGAGTCAATATTCCAGAGATAGGTGGTTCGATTCCGGGCAAAGGCGGTTGCATATTTTTCATCTTTTCTGCTTCCAATTAACCTAACGAGTCTACAAGTGGTGCCCGAACTAAAACTGTTGTGGATGATGATTCTCCTCACCCAGGATTTGGCGACTAGGTCCCCCCTTTAAAAACGTGAGTATATAAATTTTTTGTCCCACATCCATAGCGTGCTTTCGTGGTGTAACGGTAGCACGTCGAGCCAGTATTCCAGAGGACCTTGGTTCGAATCCCGGGGAAGGCGGTTGCATATTTTTCATCTTTTCTGCTTCGAATTAACCTAAGGAACCTACAAGTGGTGCCCGAACTAAAAGGGTTGTGGATGATGATTCTCCGCACCCAGGATTTGGCGACAAGTTCCCCTAAAACACTAGTCGCCCTTTAAAAAGGTGAGTATATAAGATATTTGTCGGACTTCCCTAGCTTCCGTCTTGGTATAATGGTAGCACGCTGAGCCAGTATTCCAGAGGTCCGTGGCTCGATTCCCTGGGAAGGCGGTTGCATATTTTTCATCTTTTCTGCTTCCAATTAACCTAACGAGTCTACAAGAGCTGCCCGAACTAAAACTGTTGTGGATGATGATTTTACGCACCCGGGATTTGGCGACTAGGTCCCCTAAAACATAGGTGGCCTTTAAAAAGGTGAGTATATAAGGTATTTGTCCCACTTCCCTAGTGTGCCTTCTTGATGTAGCGGTAGCACGCTGAGCCAGTATTACAGAGGTCCGTGGGTCGATTCCCGGCGAAGGGGGTTGCATATTTTTCATCTTTTCTGTTTCCAATTAACCTAACGAGTCTACAAGTGGTGCTCGTACTAAAAGTGTTGTGGATGATGTTTCTCCGCATCCAGGATTTGGCGACTAGGTCCCCTAAAACCCTAGTCGCCCTTTAAAAACGTGAGTATATAAAGTATTTGTCCCACTTCCATAGCGTGCTTTCTTGATATAACGGTAGCACAGTGAGCCAGTATTCCAGAGGTCCTTGGTTCGATTCCCGAGGAAGGCGGTTGCATAATTTTCATCTTTTCTGCTTCCAATTAACCTAACGAGGCTACAAGTCGTGCCAGAACTAAAAGGGTCGAAAATCATGATTCTCCGCACCCAGGATTTGGCGACTAGGTCACCTAAAACCCTAGTCGCCCTTTAAAAACGTGAGTATATAAAATATTTGTCCCACTTCCCTAGCGTGCCTTCATGGTGTAACGGTAGCACGCTGAGCCAGTATTCCAGAGGTCCGTGGTTCGATTCCGGGCAAAGGCGGTTGCATATTTTTCATCTTTTCTGCTTCCAATTAACCTAACGAGTCTACGAGTGGTGCCCGAACTAAAAGGGTTGTGGATGATGATTTTCCGCACCTAGGATTGGTCGACTAGGTCCGCTAAAACCATAGTCGCCCTTTAAAAAGGTAAGTATTTAAGGTATTTGTCCCACTTTCCTAGCGTGCCTTCTTGGTGTAACGGTAGCACGCTGAGCCAGTATTCCAGAGGACCTTGGTTCGATTCCCGGCGAAGGCGTTTGCATGTTTTTCATCTTTTCTGCTTCCAATTAACCTAACGAGTCTACAGGTAGTGCCCGAACTAAAAAGGTTGTGGATGATGATTCTCCGCACCCAGGATTCGGCGACTAGGTCCCCTAAAACCCTAGTCGCCATTTAAAACGGTGAGTATATAAGGTATTTGTTCCAGTTACCTAGCGTGCCTTCTTGTTGTAACGGTAGCACGCTGAGCCTGTATTCCAGAGCTCCGTGGTTCGATTCCCTGGGAACGCGGTTGCATATTTTTCATCTTTTCTGCTTCCAATTAACCTAACGAGTCTACAAGTGCTGCCCGAACTAAAACTGTTGTGGATGATGATTCTCCTCACACAGGATTTGGCGACTAGGTCCCGCCTTTAAAAACGTGAGTATATAAATTATTTGCCCCACATCCATAGCGTGCTTTCGTGGTGTAACGGTAGCACGCTGAGCCAGTACTCCAGAGGATCTTGGTTCGATTCCCGGGGAAGGCGGTTGCACATTTTTCATCTTTTCTGCTTCCAATTAACCTAAGGAAGCTACAAGTGGTGATCGAACTAAAAGGGTTGTGGATGATGAATGTCCGCACCCAGGATTCGGCGACAAGGTCCCCTAAAACCCTAGTCGCCCTTTAAAACGGTGAGTATATAAGGTATTTGTTCCAGTTACCTAGCGCGCCTTCTTGTTGTAACGGTAGCACGCTGAGCCTGTATTCAAGGGTCCGTGGTTCGATTCCCAGCGAAGGCGGTTGCATATTTTTCATCTTTTCTCCTTCCAATTAACCTAAGAAACCTACAAATGGTGCCCGAACTAAAAGGGTTGTTGATGATGATTTTGCGCAAGGTGAGTATATAAGTTATTTGTCCCACTTTCCTAGCGTGCTTTCTTGGTGTAACGGTAGCACGCTGAGTCAGTATTCCAGAGATAGGTGGTTCGATTCCGGGCAAAGGCGGTTGCATATTTTTCATCTTTTCTGCTTCCAATTAACCTAACGAGTCTACAAGTGGTGCCCGAACTAAAACTGTTGTGGATGATGATTCTCCTCACCCAGGATTTGGCGACTAGGTCCCCCCTTTAAAAACGTGAGTATATAAATTATTTGTCCCACATCCATAGCGTGCTTTCGTGGTGTAACGGTAGCACGCTGAGCCAGTATTCCAGAGGACCTTGGTTCGATTCCCGGGGAAGGCGGTTGCATATTTTTCATCTTTTCTGCTTCGAATTAACCTAAGGAACCTACAAGTGGTGCCGAACTAAAAGGGTTGTGGATGATGATTCTCCGCACCCAGGATTTGGCGACAAGTTCCCCTAAAACACTAGTCGCCCTTTAAAAAGGTGAGTATATAAGATATTTGTCGGACTTCCCTAGCTTCCGACTTGGTATAATGGTAGCACGCTGAGCCAGTATTCCAGAGGTCCGTGGCTCGATTCCCGGCGAAGGCGGTTGCATATTTTTCATCTTTTCTTCTTCCAATTAACCTAAGGAACCTACAAGTGGCACCCGAACTCAAAGGGTTGTGGATGATGATTTTACGCACCCGGGATTTGGCGACTAGGTCCCCTAAAACATAGGTGGCCTTTAAAAAGGTGAGTATATAAGGTATTTGTCCCACTTCCCTAGTGTGCCTTCTTGATGTAACGGTAGCACGCTGAGCCAGTATTACAGAGGTCCGTGGTTCGATTCCCGGCGAAGGGGTTTGCATATTTTTCATCTTTTCTGTTTCCAATTAACCTAACGAGTCTACAAGTGGTGCTCGTACTAAAAGTGTTGTGGATGATGTTTCTCCGCATCCAGGATTTGGCGACTAGGTCCCCTAAAACCCTTGTCGCCCTTTAAAAACGTGAGTATATAAAGTATTTGTCCCACTTCCATAGCGTGCTTTCTTGATATAACGGTAGCACGCTGAGCCAGTATTCCAGAGGTCCTTGGTTCGATTCCCGAGGAAGGCGGTTGCATAATTTTCATCTTTTCTGCTTCCAATTAACCTAACGAGGCTACAAGTCGTGCCAGAACTAAAAGGGTCGAAAATGATGATTCTCCGCACCCAGGATTTGGCGACTAGGTCACCTAAAACCCTAGTCGCCCTTTAAAAACGTGAGTATATAAAATATTTGTCCCACTTCCCTAGCGTGCCTTCATGGTGTAACGGTAGCACGCTGAGCCAGTATTCCAGAGGTCCGTGGTTCGATTCCCGGCGAAGGCGTTTGCATGTTTTTCATCTTTTCTGATTCCAATTAACCTAACGAGTCTACAGGTAGTGCCCGAACTAAAAAGGTTGTGGATGATGATTTTCCGCACCTAGGATTGGTCGACTAGGTCCGCTAAAACCATAGTCGCCCTTTAAAAAGGTAAGTATATAAGGTATTTGTCCACTTTCCTAGCGTGCCTTCTTGGTGTAACGGTAGCACGCTGAGCCAGTATTCTAGAGGTCAGTGGTTCGATTCCCGGCAAAGGCGGTTGCATATATTTCATATTTTCTACTTCCAATTAACCTAACGTGTCTACAAGTGGTGATCGAACTAAAAGGGTTGTGGATGATGATTCTCCGCACCCAGGATTCGGCGACTAGTTCCCCTAAAACCCTAGTCGCCCTTTAAAACGGTGAGTATATAAGGTATTTGTTCCAGTTACCTAGCGTGCCTTCTTGTTGTAACGGTAGCACGCTGAGCCAGTATTCAAGGGTCCGTGGTTCGATTCCCAGCGAAGGCGGTTGCATATTTTTCATCTTTTCTCCTTCCAATTAACCTAAGGAACCTACAAATGGTGCCCGAACTAAAAGGGTTGTGGATGATGATTTTGCGCAAGGTGAGTATATAAGTTATTTGTCCCACTTTCCTAGCGTGCTTTCTTGGTGTAACGGTAGCACGCTGAGTCAATATTCCAGAGATAGGTGGTTCGATTCCGGGCAAAGGCGGTTGCATATTTTTCATCTTTTCTGCTTCCAATTAACCTAACGAGTCTACAAGTGGTGCCCGAACTAAAACTGTTGTGGATGATGATTCTCCTCACCCAGGATTTGGCGACTAGGTCCCCCCTTTAAAAACGTGAGTATATAAATTTTTTGTCCCACATCCATAGCGTGCTTTCGTGGTGTAACGGTAGCACGCTGAGCCAGTATTCCAGAGGACCTTGGTTCGATTCCCGGGGAAGGCGGTTGCATATTTTTCATCTTTTCTGCTTCGAATTAACCTAAGGAACCTACAAGTGGTGCCCGAACTAAAAGGGTTGTGGATGATGATCCTCCGCACCCAGGATTTGGCGACAAGTTCCCCTAAAACACTAGTCGCCCTTTAAAAAGGTGAGTATATAAGATATTTGTCGGACTTCCCTAGCTTCCGTCTTGGTATAATGGTAGCACGCTGAGCCAGTATTCCAGAGGTCCGTGGCTCGATTCCCGGCGAAGGCGGTTGCATATTTTTCATCTTTTCTTCTTCCAATTAACCTAAGGAACCTACAAGTGGCGCCTGAACTAAAAGGGTTGTGGATGATGATTTTACGCACCCGGGATTTGGCGACTAGGTCCCCTAAAACATAGGTGGCCTTTAAAAAGGTGAGTATATAAGGTATTTGTCCCACTTCCCTAGTGTGCCTTCTTGATGTAACGGTAGCACGCTGAGCCAGTATTACAGAGGTCCGTGGTTCGATTCCCGGCGAAGGGGGTTGCATATTTTTCATCTTTTCTGTTTCCAATTAACCTAACGAGTCTACAAGTGGTGCTCGTACTAAAAGTGTTGTGGATGATGTTTCTCCGCATCCAGGATTTGGCGACTAGGTCCCCTAAAACCCTAGTCGCCCTTTAAAAACGTGAGTATATAAAGTATTTGTCCCACTTCCATAGCGTGCTTTCTTGATATAACGGTAGCACGCTGAGCCAGTATTCCAGAAGTCCTTGGTTCGATTCCCGAGGAAGGCGGTTGCATAATTTTCATCTTTTCTGCTTCCAATTAACCTAACGAAGCTACAAGTCGTGCCAGAACTAAAAGGGTCGAAAATGATGATTCTCCGCACCCAGGATTTGGCGACTAGGTCACCTAAAACCCTAGTCGCCCTTTAAAAACGTGAGTATATAAAATATTTGTCCCACTTCCCTAGCGTGCCTTCATGGTGTAACGGTAGCACGCTGAGCCAGTATTCCAGAGGTCCGTGGTTCGATTCCCGGCGAAGGTGTTTGCATGTTTTTCATCTTTTCTGCTTCCAATTAACCTAACGAGTCTACAGGTAGTGCCCGAACTAAAAAGGTTGTGGATGATGATTTTCCGCACCTAGGATTGGTCGACTAGGTCCGCTAAAACCATAGTCGCCCTTTAAAAAGGTAAGTATATAAGGTATTTGTCCACTTTCCTAGCGTGCCTTCTTGGTGTAACGGTAGCACGCTGAGCCAGTATTCTAGAGGTCAGTGGTTCGATTCCCGGCAAAGGCGGTTGCATATATTTCATATTTTCTACTTCCAATTAACCTAACGTGTCTACAAGTGGTGATCGAACTAAAAGGGTTGTGGATGATGATTCTCCGCACCCAGGATTCGGCGACTAGGTCCCCTAAAACCCTAGTCGCCCTTTAAAACGGTGAGTATATAAGGTATTTGTTCCAGTTACCTAGCGTGCCTTCTTGTTGTAACGGTATCACGCTGAGCCAGTATTCAAGGGTCCGTGGTTCGATTCCCAGCGAAGGCGGTTGCATATTTTTCATCTTTTCTCCTTCCAATTAACCTAAGGAACCTACAAGTGGTGCCCCAACTAAAAGGGTTGTGGATGATGATTTTGCGCAAGGTGAGTATATAAGTTATTTGTCCCACTTTCCTAGCGTGCTTTCTTGGTGTAACGGTAGCACGCGGAGTCAGTATTCCAGAGACAGGTGGTTCGATTCCGGGCAAAGGCGGGTGCATATTTTTCAACTTTTCTGCTTCCAATTAACCTAACGAGTCTACAAGTGGTGCCCGAACTAAAACTGTTGTGGATGATGATTCTCCTCACCCAGGATTTGGCGACTAGGTCCCCCCTTTAAAAACGTGAGTATATAAATTTTTTGTCCCACATCCATAGCGTGCTTTCGTGGTGTAACGGTAGTACGCTGAGGCAGTATTCCAGAGAACCTTGGTTCGATTCCCGGGGAAGGCGGTTGCATATTTTTCATCTTTTCTGCTTCCAATTAACCTAACGAGTCTACAAGTCTTCCAATTAACCTAACGTGTCTACAGAACTAAAAGGGCTGTGGATGATGATTCTCCGCACCCAGGATTTGGCGACTAGGTCCCATAAAACCCTAGTCGCCCTTTAAAAAGGTGAGTATATAATGTATTTGTCCCCCTTCCATAACGTGCCTTCGTGGTGTAATGGTTGCAAACTGAGCCAGTATTCCAGAGGTCCTTGGTTCGATTCCCGAGGAAGGCGGTTGCATATTTTTCATCTTTTTTGCTTCCAATTAGCCTAACGACTCTACAAGTTGTGCCAGAACTAAAAGGGTTGTGGATGATGATTTTCCGCACCTAGGATTGGTCGACTAGGTCCGCTAAAGCCATAGTCGCCCTTTAAAAAGGTAAGTATTTAAGGTATTTGTCCCACTTTCCTAGCGTGCCTTCTTGGTGTAACGTTAGCACGCTGAGATAGTATTCCAGAGGTCCGTGGTTCGATTCCCGGCGAAGGCGTTTGCATGTTTTTCATCTTTTCTGCTTCCAATTAACCTAACGAGTCTACAGGTAGTGCCCGAACTAAAAAGGTTGTGGATGATGATTTTCCGCACCTAGGATTGGTCGACTAGGTCCGCTAAAACCATAGTCGCCCTTTAAAAAGGTAAGTATATAAGGTATTTGTCCCACTTTCCTAGCGTGCCTTCTTGGTGTAACGGTAGCCCGCTGAGCCAGTATTCCAGAGGTCAGTGGTTCGATTCCCGGAAAAGGCGGTTGCATATTTTTCATATTTTCTACTTCCAATTAACCTAACGAGTCTACAAGTGGTGATCGAACTAAAAGGCTTGTGGATGATTATTCTCCGCACCCAGGATGCGGTGACTAGGTCTTCTAAAACCCTAGTCGCCCTTTAAACGGTGAGTATATAAGGTTTTTGTTCCAGTTACCTAGCGTGCCTTCTTGTTGTAACGGTAGCACGCTGAGCCAGTATTCCAGAGGTCCGTGGTTCGATTTCCGGGGAAGGCGGTTGCATATATTTCACCATTTCTGCTTCCAATTAACCTAACGAGTCTACAAGTGGTGCCCGAACTAAAACTATTGTGGATGATGATTCTCCTCACCCAGTATTTGGCGACTAGGTCCCCGCTTTAAAAACGTGAGTATATAAATTATTTGTCCCACATCCACAGCGTGCTTTCGTGGTGTAACGGTAGCACGCTGAGCCAGTATTCCAGAGGACCTTGGTTCGATTCCCGGGGAAGGCGGTTGCATATTTTTCATCTTTTCTGCTTCCAATTAACCTAACGAGTCTACAAGTCTTCCAATTAACCTAACGAGTCTACAGAACTAAAAGGGTTGTGGATGATGATTCTCCGCACCCAGGATTTGGCGACAAGGTCCCCTAAAACCCTAGTCGCCCTTTAAAAAGGTGAGTATATAAGATATTTGTCGGACTTCCCTAGCTTCCGTCTTGGTATAATGGTAGCACGCTGAGCCAGTATTCCAGAGGTCCGTGGCTCGATTCCCGGCGAAGGCGGTTGCATATTTTTCATCTTTTCTTCTTCCAATTAACCTAAGGAACCTACAAGTGGCGCCTGAACTAAAAGGGTTGTGGATGATGATTTTACGCACCCGGGATTTGGCGACTAGGTCCCCTAAAACATAGGTGGCCTTTAAAAAGGTGAGTATATAAGGTATTTGTCCCACTTCCCTAGTGTGCCTTCTTGATGTAACGGTAGCACGCTGAGCCAGTATTACAGAGGTCCGTGGTTCGATTCCCGGCGAAGGGGGTTGCATATTTTTCATCTTTTCTGTTTCCAATTAACCTAACGAGTCTACAAGTGGTGCTCGTACTAAAAGTGTTGTGGATGATGTTTCTCCGCATCCAGGATTTGGCGACAAGGTCCCCTAAATCCCTAGTCGCCCTTTAAAAAGGTGAGTATATAAGATATTTGTGGGACTTCCCTAGCTTCCGTCTTGGTATAATGGTAGCACGCTGAGCCAGTATTCCAGAGGTCCGTGGCTCGATTCCCGGCGAAGGCGGTTGCATATTTTTCATCTTTTCTTCTTCCAATTAACCTAAGGAACCTACAAGTGGCGCCCGAACTAAAAGGGTTGTGGATGATGATTTTACGCACCCGGGATTTGGTGACTAGGTCCCCTAAAACATAGGTGGCCTTTAAAAAGGTGAGTATATAAGGTATTTGTCCCACTTCCCTAGTGTGCCTTCTTGATGTAACGGTAGCACGCTGAGCCAGTATTCCAGAGGTCCGTGGTTCGATACTCGGCAAAGGCGGTTGCATATTTTTCATATTTTCTACTTCCAATTAACCTAACGAGTCTACAGGTAGTGCCCGAACTAAAAAGGTTGTGGACGATGATTTTCCGCACCCAGGATTTGGCGACTAGGTCCCATAAAACCCTAGTCGCCCTTTAAAAAGGTGAGTATATAATGTATTTGTCCCCCTTCCATAGCGTGCCTTCGTGGTGTAATGGTTGCAAACTGAGCCAGTATTCCAGAGGTCCTTGGTTCGATTCCCGAGGAAGGCGGTTGCATATTTTTCATCTTTTCTGCTTCCAATTAGCCTAACGACTCTACAAGTGGTGATCGAACTAAAAGGCTTGTGGATGATTATTCTGCGCACCCAGGATGCGGTGACTAGGTCCCCTAAAACCCTAGTCGCCCTTTAAAACGGTGACTATATAAGGTAATTGTTCCAGTTACATAGCGTGCCTTATTGTTGTAACGGTAGCACGCTGAGCCAGTATTCCAGAGGTCCGTGGTTCGATTTCCGGGGAAGGCGGTTGCATATATTTCACCATTTCTCCTTCCAATTAACCTAACGAGTCTACAAGTTGTGCCAGAACTAAAAGGGTTGTGGATGATGATTCTCCGCACCTAGGATTGGTCGACTAGGTCCGCTAAAACCATAGTCGCCCTTTAAAAAGGTAAGTATTTAAGGTATTTGTCCCACTTTCCTAGCGTGCCTTCTTGGTGTAACGTTAGCACGCTGAGATAGTATTCCAGAGGTCCGTGGTTCGATTCCCGGCGAAGGCGTTTGCATGTTTTTCATCTTTTCTGCTTCCAATTAACCTAACGAGTCTACAGGTAGTGCCCGAACAAAAAAGGTTGTGGATGATGATTTTCCGCACCTAGGATTGGTCGACTAGGTCCGCTAAAACCATAGTCGCCCTTTAAAAAGGTAAGTATATAAGGTATTTGTCCCACTTTCCTAGCGTGCCTTCTTGGTGTAACGGTAGCACGCTGAGCCAGTATTACAGAGGTCAGTGGTTCGATTCCCTGCAAAGGCGGTTGCATATTTTTCATATTTTCTACTTCCAATTAACCTAACGAGTCTACAGGTAGTGCCCGAACTAAAAAGGTTGTGGACGATGATTTTCCGCACCCAGGATTTGGCGACTAGGTCCCATAAAACCCTAGTCGCCCTTTAAAAAGGTGAGTATATAATGTATTTGTCCCCCTTCCATAGCGTGCCTTCGTGGTGTAATGGTTGCAAACTGAGCCAGTATTCCAGAGGTCCTTGGTTCGATTCCCGAGGAAGGCGGTTGCATATTTTTCATCTTTTCTGCTTCCAATTAGCCTAACGACCCTACAAGTCGTGCCAGAACTAAAAGGGTTGTGTATGATGATTGTCCGCACCCGGGATTTGGCGACTAGGTCCCCTAAATCCCTAGTCACCCTTTAAAAAGGTGAGTATATAAGTTATTTGTCCCAATTCCCTAGCGTGCCTTCTTGATGTAACGGTAGCACCCTGAGTCAGTATTACAGAAGTCCGTGGTTCGATTCCCGGCGAAGGGGTTTGCATATTTCTCATCTTTTCTGATTCCAACTAACCTAACGAGTCTACAAGTGGTGCTCGTACTAAAAGTGTTGGATGATGATTTTCCGCATCCAGGATTCGGCGACTAGGTCCCCTAAAACCCTAAAAAAAAGGTTGTGGATGTGTATTCCCCGCACCCAGTATTTGGCGACTATGTCCCCTAAAACCCTAGTGCCCTTTAAAAAGGTGAGTATTTAACGTATTTGTCGCACTTCCCTAGCGTGCCTTCATGGTGTAACGGTAGCACGTTGAGCCAGTATTCCAGAGGTCCGTGGTTCGATTCCGGGCAAAGGCGGTTGCATATTTTTCATCTTTTCTACTTCCAATTAACCTAACGAGTCTACAAGTGGTTCCCGAACTAAAACTGTTGTGGGTGATGTTTCTCCTCACCCAGGATTTGGCGACTGGGTCACCTAAAACGCTAGTCGCCCTTTAAAAAGGTGAGTATATAAGGTATTTGTCCCACATCCCTAGCGTGCCTTCTTGATGTAACGGCAGCACGTTGAGCCTGTATTACAGAGGTCCATGGTTCGATTTCCGGCGAAGGCGGTTGCATATTTTTCCTCTTTTCTTCTTCCAATTAACGTAACGAGTCTACAAGTGGTGCCCGAACTAAAACTGTTGTGGATGATGATTCTCCACACCCAGGACTTTGCGACTAGGACCCCTACAACCCTAGTCGCCCTTTAAAACGTGAGTATATAAAGTATTTGTCCCACTTCCATAGCGTGCTTTCTTGATATAACGGTAGCACACTGAGCCAGTATTCCAGAGGTCCGTGGTTCGATTCCCGGCGAATGCGGTTTCATATTTTTCATCTTTTCTGCTTCCAATTAACCTAACGAGTCTACAAGTGGTGCCCGAACTAAAAAGGTTGTTTATGTGTATTCCCCGCACCCAGTATTTGGCGACTATGTCCCCTAAAACCCTAGTGCCCTTTAAAAAGGTGAGTATATAAGATATTTGTCGGATTTCCCTAGCTTCCGTCTTGGTATAATGGTAGCACGCTGAGCCAGTATTCCAGAGGTCCGTGGCTCGATTCCCGGCGAAGGCGGTTGCATATTTTTCATCTTTTCTTCTTCCAATTAACCTAAGCAACCTACAAGTGGTGCCCGGACTAAAAGGGTTGTGGATGATGATTTTACGCACCCAGGATTTGGCGACTAGGTCCCCTAAAACATAGTCGCCCTTTAAAAAGGTAAGTATATAAGGTGTTTGTCCCACTTTCCTAGCGTGCCTTCTTGGTGTAACGGTAGCACGCTGAGCCAGTATTCCAGAGATCCGTGGTTCGATACTCGGCAAACGCGGTTGCATATATTTCATCTTTTCTGCTTCCAATTAACCTAACGAGTCTACAAGTGGTGATCGAACTAAAAGGCTTGTGGATGATGATTCTCCTCACCCAGTATTTGGCGACTAGATCCCCCCTGTAAAAACGTGAGTATATAAATTATTTGTCCCTCATCCATAGCGTGCTTTCGTGGTGTAACGGTAGTACGCTGAGCCAGTATTCCAGAGGACCTTGGTTCGATTCCCGGGGAAGGCGGTTGCATATTTTTCATATTTTCTACTTCCAATTAACCTAGCGTGTCTACAAGTGGTGATCGAACTAAAAGGGTTGTGGATGATGATTCTCCGCACCCAGGATTCGGCGACTAGGTCCCCTAAAACCCTAGTCGCCCTTTAAAACGGTGAGTATATAAGGTATTTGTTCCAGTTACCTAGCGTGCCTTCTTGTTGTAACGGTAGCACGCTGAGCCAGTATTCAAGGGTCCGTGGTTCGATTCCCAGCGAAGGCGGTTGCATATTTTTCATCTTTTCTCCTTCCAATTAACCTAAGGAACCTACAAGTGGTGCCCCAACTAAAAGGGTTGTGGATGATGATTTTGCGCAAGGTGAGTATATAAGTTATTTGTCCCACTTTCCTAGCGTGCTTTCTTGGTGTAACGGTAGCACGCGGAGTCAGTATTCCAGAGATAGGTGGTTCGATTCCGGACAAAGGCGGTTGCATATTTTTCATCTTTTCTGCTTCCAATTAACCTAACGAGTCTACAAGTGGTGCCCGAACTAAAACTGTTGTGGATGATGTTTCTCCTCACCCAGGATTTGGCGACTAGGTCCCATAAAACCCTAGTCGCCCTTTAAAAAGGTCACTATATAATGTATTTGTCCCCCTTCCATAGCGTGCCTTCGTGGTGTAATGGTAGCACACTGAGCCAGTATTCCAGAGGTCCTTGGTTCGATTCCCGAGGAAGGCGGTTGCATATTTTTCATCTTTTCTGCTTCCAATTAGCCTAACGACTCTACAAGTCGTGCCAGAACTAAAAGGGTTGTGGATGATGATTGTCCGCACCCGGGATTTGGCGACTAGGTCCCCTAAATCCCTAGTCACCCTTTAAAAAGGTGAGTATATAAGGTATTTGTCCCACTTCCCTAGCGTGCCTTCTTGATGTAACGGTAGCACCCTGAGTCAGTATTACAGAAGTCCGTGGTTCGTTTCCCGGCGAAGGGGTTTGCATATTTCTCATCTTTTCTGATACCAACTAACCTAACGAGTCTACAAGTGGTGCTCGTACTAAAAGTGTTGGATGATGATTTTCCGCATCCAGGATTCGGCGACTAGGTCCCCTAAAACCTAGTCGCCCTTTAAAAACGTGAGAGTATAAGGTAGTCGTCCCAGTTCCCTAGCGTGCCTTCGTGGTGTAACGGTAGCACGCTGAGCTAGTATTCCAGAGGTCCTTGGTTCGATTCCCGAGGAAGGCGGTTGCATAATTTTCATCTTTTCTGCTTCCAATTAACCTAACGAGTCTACAAGTCGTGCCAGAACTAAAAGGGTTGAAAATCATGATTCTCCGCACCCAGGATTTGGCGACTAGGTCACCTAAAACCCTAGTCGCCCTTTAAAAACGTGAGTATATAAAATATTTGTCCCACTTCCATAGCGTGCTTTCGTGGTGTAACGGTAGCACGCTGCGCCAGTATTCCAGAGGTCCGTGGTTCGATTCCCAGCGAAGGCGGTTGCATATTTTTCATCTTTTCTGCTTCCAATTAACCTAACGAGTCTACAGAACTAAAAGGGCTGTGGATGATGATTCTCCGCACCCAGGATTTGGCGACTAGGTCCCATAAAACCCTAGTCGCCCTTTAAAAAGGTGAGTATATAATGTATTTGTCCCCCTTCCATAGCGTGCCTTCGTGGTGTAATGGTAGCACACTGAGCCAGTATTCCAGAGGTCCTTGGTTCGATTCCCGAGGAAGGCGGTTGCATATTTTTCATCTTTTCTGCTTCCAATTAGCCTAACGACTCTACAAGTCGTGCCCGAACAAAAAGGGTTGTGGATGATGATATTGCGCACCCAGGATTTGGCGACTAGGTTCCCTAAAACATAGTCGCCCTTTAAAAAGGTTTGTATATAACGTATTTGTCGCACTTCCCTAGCGTGCCTTCATGGTGTAACGGTAGCACGTTGAGCCAGTATTCCAGAGGTCCGTGGTTCGATTCCGGGCAAAGGCGGTTGCATATTTTTCATCTTTTCTACTTCCAATTAACCTAACGAGTCTACAAGTGGTTCCCGAACTAAAACTGTTGTGGGTGATGTTTCTCCTCACCCAGGATTTGGCGACTAGGTCACCTAAAACGCTAGTCGCCCTTTAAAAAGGTGAGTATATAAGGTATTTGTCCCACATCCCTAGCGTGCCTTCTTGATGTAACGGCAGCACGCTGAGCCTGTATTACAGAGGTCCATGGTTCGATTTCCGGCGAAGGCGGTTGCATATTTTTCATCTTTTCTACTTCCAATTAACCTAACGAGTCTACGAGTGGTGCCCGAACTAAAAGGGTTGTGGATGATGATTTTCCGCACCTAGGACTGGTCGACTAGCTCCGCTAAAACCATAGTCGCCCTTTAAAAATGTAAGTATATAAGGTATTTGTCCCACGTTCCTAGCGTGCCTTCTTGGTGTAACGTTAGCACGCTGAGATAGTATTCCAGAGGTCCGTGGTTCGATTCCCGGCGAAGGCGTTTGCATGTTTTTCATCTTTTCTGCTTCCAATTAACCTAACGAGTCTACAGGTAGTGCCCGAACTAAAAAGGT
Source organism: Stegodyphus dumicola (assembly GCF_044657685.1). Taxonomy (NCBI): domain Eukaryota; kingdom Metazoa; phylum Arthropoda; class Arachnida; order Araneae; family Eresidae; genus Stegodyphus; species Stegodyphus dumicola. The sequence continues at coordinate 23,880,775 of NC_140781.1, forward strand.
TGTGGATGATGATTTTCCGCACCTAGGATTGGTCGACTAGGTCCGCTAAAACCATAGTCGCCCTTTAAAAAGGTAAGTATATAAGTTATTTGTCCCACTTTCCTAGCGTGCCTTCTTGGTGTAACGGTAGCACGCTGAGCCAGTATTCCAGAGATCCGTGGTTCGATTCCCGGCAAAGGCGGTTGCATATTTTTCATATTTTCTACTTCCAATTAACCTAACGTGTCTACAAGTGGTGATCGAACTAAAAGGGTTGTGGATGATGTTTCTCCGCATCCAGGATCTGGCGACTAGGTCCCCTAAAACCCTAGTCGCCCTTTAAAAAGGTGAGTGTATAAGGTAGTCGTCCCACTTTCCTAGCGTGCCTTCTTGGTGTAACGGTAGCACGCTGAGCCAGTATTCCAGAGGTCTCTTGTTCGATTCCCGGCGAAGGCGGTTGGATATTTTTCCTCTTTTCTTCTTCCAATTAACGTAACGAGTCTACAAGTGGTGCCCGAACTAAAACTGTTGTGGATGATGATTTTCCACACCCAGGACTTTGCGACTAGGACCCCTACAACCCTAGTCGCCCTTTAAAAACGTGAGTATATAAAGTATTTGTCCCACTTCCATAGCGTGCATTCTTGATATAACGGTAGCACACTGAGCCAGTACTCCAGAGGTCCGTGGTTCGATTCCCCGCGAATGCGGTTTCATATTTTTCATCTTTTCTGCTTCCAATTAACCTAACGAGTCTACAAGTGGTGCCCGAACTAAAAAAGTTGTGGATGTGTATTCCCCGCACCCAGTATTTGGCGACTATGTCCCCTAAAACCCTAGTGCCCTTTAAAAAGGTGAGTATATAAGATATTTGTCGGACTTCCCTAGCTTCCGTCTTGGTATAATGGTAGCACGCTGAGCCAGTATTCCAGAGGTCCGTGGCTCGATTCCCGGCGAAGGCGGTTGCATATTTTTCATCTTTTCTTCTTCCAATTAACCTAAGGAACCTACAAGTGGTGCCCGAACTAAAAGGTTTGTGGAAGATGATTTTACGCACCCAGGATTTGGCGACTAGGTCCCCTAAAACATAGTCGCCCTTTAAAAAGGTAAGTATATAAGGTGTTTGTCCCACTTTCCTAGCGTGCCTTCTTGGTGTAACGGTAGCACGCTGAGCCAGTATTCCAGAGGTCCGAGGTTCGATACTCGGCAAAGGCGGTTGCATATATTTCATCTTTTCTGCTTCCAATTAACCTAACGAGTCTACAAGTGGTGATCGAACTAAAAGGCTTGTGGATGATTATTCTCCGCACCCAGGATTTGGCGACTAGGTCCCCCCTTTAAAAACGTGAGTATATAAATTATTTGTCCCACATCCATAGCGTTCTTTCATGGTGTAACGGTAGCACGCTGAGCCAGTATTCCAGAGGACCTTGGTTCGATTCCCGGGGAAGGCGGTTGCATATTTTTCATCTTTTCTGCTTCCAATTAGCCTAACGACTCTACAAGTTGTGCCAGAACTAAAAGGGTTGTGGATGATGATTCTCCGCACCCGGGATTTGGCGACTAGGTCCCCTAAATCCCTAGTCACCCTTTAAAAAGGTGAGTATATAAGGTATTTGTCCCACTTCCCTAGCGTGCCTTCTTGATGTAACGGTAGCACGCTGAGCCAGTATTCCAGAGGTCAGTGGTTCGATTCCTGGCAGAGGCGGTTGCATATTTTTCAAATTTTCTACTTCCAATTAACCTAACGTGTCTACAAGTGGTGATCGAACTAAAAGGGTTGTGGATGATGATTCTCCGCACCCAGGATTCGGCGACTAGTTCCCCTAAAACCCTAGTCGCCCTTTAAAACGGTGAGTATATAAGGTATTTGTTCCAGTTACCTAGCGTGCCTTCTTGTTGTAACGGTAGCACGCTGAGCCAGTATTCCAGAGGTCCGTGGTTCGATTCTCAGCGAAGGCGGTTGCATATTTTTCATCTTTTCTCCTTCCAATTAACCTAAGGAACCTACAAGTGGTGCCCGAACTAAAAGGGTTGTGGATGGTGATTTTGCGCAAGGTGAGTATATAAGTTATTTGTCCCACTTTCCTAGCGTGCTTTCTTGTTGTAACGGTAGCAGGCGGAGTCAGTATTCCAGAGATAGGTGAATCGATTCCGGGCAAAGGCGGTTGCATATTTTTCATCTTTTCTGCTTCCAATTAACCTAACGTGTCTTCAAGTGGTGCCCGAACTAAAACTGTTGCGGATGATATTTCTCCTCACCCAGGATTTGGCGACTAGGTCACCTAAAACGCTAGTCGCCCTTTAAAAAGGTGAGTATATAAGGTATTTGTCCCACATCCCTAGCGTGCCTTCTTGATGTAACGGCAGCACGCTGAGCCTGTATTACAGAGGTCCATGGTTCGATTTCCGGCGAAGGCGGTTGCATATTTTCCATCTTTTCTGCTTCCAATTAACCTAACGAGTCTACGTGCCCGAACTAAAGGGGTTGTGGATGATGATTTTCCGCACATAGTCGACTAGGTCCGCTAAAACCGTAGTCGCCCTTTAAAAAGGTAAGTATATAAGGTATTTGTCCCACTTTCCTAGCGTGTCTTCTTGGTGTCACGGTAGCACGCTGAGCCAGTATTCCAGAGGTCCGTGGTTCGATTCCCGGCAAAGGCGGTTGCATATTTTTCATATTTTCTACTTCCAATTAACCTAACGTGTCTACAAGTGGTGATCGAAAAAATGGTTGTGGATGATGATTCTCCGCAACCAGGATTCGGCGACTAGGTTCTAGGTCCCCTAAAACCCTAGTCGCCCTTTAAAACGGTGAGTATATAAGGTATTTGTTCCAGTTACCTAGCGTGCCTTCTTGTTGTAACGGTAGCACGCTGAGCCTGTATTCCAGAGGTCCGTGGTTCGATTCCCTGGGAAGGCGGTTGCATATTTTTCATCTTTTCTGCTTCCAATTAACCTAACGAGTCTACAAGTGGTGCCCGAACTAAAACTGTTGTGGATGATGATTCTCCTCACCCAGGATTTGGCGACTAGGTCCCCCCTTTAAAAACGTGAGTATATAAATTATTTGTCCCACATCCATAGCGTGCTTTCGTGGTGTAACGGTAGCACGCTGATCCAGTATTCCAGAGGACCTTGGTTCGATTCCCGGGGAAGGCGGTTGCATATTTTTCATCTTTTCTGCTTCCAATTAACCTAAGGAAGCTACAAGTGGTGCCCGAACTAAAAGGGTTGTGGATGATGATTCTCCGCACCCAGGATTTCGCGACAAGGTCCCCTAAAACCCTAGTCGCCCTTTAAAAAGGTGAATATATAAGATATTTGTCGGACTTCCCTAGCTTCCGTCTTGGTGTAATGGTAGCACGCTGAGCCAGTATTCCAGAGGTCCGTGGCTCGATTCCCGGCGAAGGCGGTTGCATATTTTTCATCTTTTCTTCTTCCAATTAACCTAAGGAACCTACAAGTGGCGCCCGAACTAAAAGGGTTGTGGATGATGATTTTACGCACCCGGGATTTAACGACTAGTTCCCCTAAAACATAGGTGGCCTTTAAAAAGGTGAGTATATAAGGTATTTGTCCCACTTCCCTAGTGTGCCTTCTTGATGTAACGGTAGCACACTGAGCCAGTATTCCAGAGGTCCGTTTTTCGATTTCCGGCGAAGGGGGTTGCATATTTTTCATCTTTTCTGTTTCCAATTAACCTAACGAGTCTACAAGTCGTGCTCGTACTAAAAGTGTTGTGGATGATGATTCTCCACACCCAGGACTTGGCGACTAGGACTCCTACAACCCTAGTCGCCCTTTAAAAACGTGAGTATATAAAGTATTTGTCCCACTTCCATAGCGTGCTTTCTTGATATAACGGTAGCACACTGAGCCAGTATTCCAGAGGTCCGTGGTTCGATTCCCGGCGAATGCGGTTTCATATTTTTCATCTTTTCTGCTTCCAATTAACCTAACGAGTCTACAAGTGGTGCCCGAACTAAAAAGGTTGTGGATGTGTATTCCCCGCACCCAGTATTTGGCGACTATGTCCCCTAAAACCCTAGTGCCCTTTAAAAAGGTGAGTATATAAGATATTTGTCGGACTTCCCTAGCTTCCGTCTTGGTATAATGGTAGCACGCGGAGCCAGTATTACAGAGGTCCGTGGCTCGATTCCCGGCGAAGGCGGTTGCATATTTTTCATCTTTTCTTCTTCCAATTAACCTAAGGAACCTACAAGTGGTGCCCGAACTAAAAGGGTTGTGGATGATGATTTTACGCACCCAGGATTTGGCGACTAGGTCCCCTAAAACATAGTCGCCCTTTAAAAAGGTAAGTATATAAGGTGTTTGTCCCACTTTCCTAGCGTGCCTTCTTGGTGTAACGGTAGCACGCTGAGCCAGTATTCCAGAGGTCCGTGGTTCGATACTCGGCAGAGGCGGTTGCATATATTTCATCTTTTCTGCTTCCAATTAACCTAACGAGTCTACAAGTGGTGATCGAACTAAAAGGCTTGTGGATGATTATTCTCCGCACCCAGGATGCGGTGACTAGGTCCCCTAAAACCCTAGTCGCCCTTTAAAACGGTGAGTATATAAGGTATTTGTTCCAGTTACCTAGCGTGCCTTATTGTTGTAACGGTAGCACGCTGAGCCAATATTCCAGAGGTCCGTGGTTCGATTTCCGGGAAAGGCGGTTGCATATATTTCACCATTTCTGCTTCCAATTAACCTAACGAGTCTACAAGTGGTGCCCGAACTAAAACTGTTGTGGATGATGATTCTCCACACCCAGTACTTGGCGACTAGGTCCCCCCTTTAAAAACGTGAGTATATAAATTATTTGTCCCACATCCATAGCGTGCTTTCGTGGTGTAACGGTAGCACGCTGAGCCAGTATTCCAGAGGACCTTGCTTTCGATTCCCGGGGAAGGCGGTTGCATATTTTTCATCTTTTCTGCTTCCAATTAACCTAACGAGTCTACAAGTCTTCCAATTAACCTACCGAGTCTACAGAACTAAAAGGGCTGTGTATGATGATTCTCCGCACCCAGGATTTGGCGACTAGGTCCCATAAAACCCTAGTCGCCCTTTAAAAAGGTGAGTATATAATGTATTTGTCCCCCTTCCATAGCGTGCCTTCGTGGTGTAATGGTAGCACACTGAGCCAGTATTCCAGAGGTCCTTGGTTCGATTCCCGAGGAAGGCGGTTGCATATTTTTCATCTTTTCTGCTTCCAATTAGCCTAACGACTCTACAAGTTGTGCCAGAACTAAAAGGGTTGTGGATGATGATTCTCCGCACCCGGGATTTGGCGACTAGGTCCCCTAAATCCCTAGTCACCCTTTAAAAAGGTGAGTATATAAGGTATTTGTCCCACTTCCCTAACGTGCCTTCTTGATGTAACGGTAGCACCCTGAGCCAGTATTACAGAGGTCCGTGGTTCGATTCCCGGCGAAGGGGTTTGCATATTTTTCATCTTTTCTGCTTCCAACTAACCTAACGAGTCTACAAGTGGTGCTCGTACTAAAAGTGTTGGATGATTATTCTCCGCATCCAGAATTCGGCGACTAGGTCCCCAAAAATCCTAGTCGCCCTTTAAAAACGTGAGAGTATAAGGTAGTCGTCCCGGTTCCCTAGCGTGCCTTCGTGGTGTAACGGTAGCACGCTGAGCCAGTATTCCAGAGGTCCGTGGTTCGATTCCGGGCAAAGGCGGTTGCATATTTTTCATCTTTTCTGCTTCCAATTAACCTAACGAGTCTACGAGTGGTGCCCGAACTAAAAGGGTTGTGGATGATGATTTTCCGCACCTAGGATTGGTCGACTAGGTCCGCTAAAACCATAGTCGCCCTTTAAAAACGTAAGTATATAAGGTATTTGTCCCACTTTCCTAGCGGTCTTCTTGGTGTAACGTTAGCACGCTGGGATAGTATTCCAGAGGTCAGTGGTTCGATTCCCGGCAAAAGCGGTTGCATATTTTTCATATTTTCTACTTCCAATTAACCTAACGTGTCTACAAGTGGTGATCGAACTAAAAGGGTTGTGGATGATGATTCTCCGCACCCAGGATTCGGCGACTAGGTCCCCTAAAACCCTAGTGGCCCTTTAAAACGGTGAGTATATAAGGTATTTGTTCCAGTTAGCTAGCGTGCCTTCTTGTTGTAACGGTAGCACGATGAGCCAGTATTCCAGAGGTCCGTGGTTCGATTCCCAGCGAAGGCGGTTGCATATTTTTCATCTTTTCTCCTTCCAATTAACCTAAGGAACCTACAAGTGATGCCCGAACTAAAAGGGTTGTGGATGATGATTTTGCGCAAGGTGAGTATACAAGTTATTTGTCCCACTTTCCTAGCGTGCTTTCTTGGTGTAACGGTAGCACGCGGAGTCAGTATTCCAGAGATAGGTGGTTCGATTCCGCGCAAAGGCGGTTGCATATTTTTCATCTTTTCTGCTTCCAATTAACCTAACGAGTCTACAAGTGGTGCCCGAACTAAAACTGTTGTGGATGATGTTTCTCCTCACCCAGGATTTGGCGACTAGGTCACCTAAAACGCTAGTCGCCCTTTAAAAAGGTGAGTATATAAGGTATTTGTCCCACATCCCTAGCGTGCCTTCTTGATGTAACGGCAGCACGCTGAGCCTGTATTACAGAAGTCCATGGTTCGATTTCCGGCGAAGGCGGTTGCATATTTTTCATCTTTTCTGCTTCCAATTAACCTAACGAGTCTACGTGCCCGAACTAAAGGGGTTGTGGAGGATGATTTTCCGCACCTAGTCGACTAGGTCCGCTAAAACAATAGTCGCCCTTTAAAAAGGTGAGTATATAAGGTATTTGTTCCAGTTACCTAGCGTGCCTTCTTGTTGTAACGGTAGCACGCTGAGCCTGTATTCCATAGGTCCGTGGTTCGATTCCCTGGGAAGGCGGTTGCATATTTTTCATCTTTTCTGCTTCCAATTAACCTAAGGAACCTACAAGTGGTGCCCGAACTAAAAGGGTTGTGGATGATGATTCTCCGCACCCAGGATTTGGCGACAAGGTCCCCTAAAATCCTAGTCGCCCTTTAAAAAGGTAAGTATATAAGATATTTGTCGGACTTCCCTAGCTTCCGTCTAGGTATAATGGTAGCACGCTGAGCCAGTATTCCAGAGGTCCGTGGCTCGATTCCCGGCGAAGGCGGTTGCATATTGTTCATCTTTTCTTCTTCCTATTAACCTAAGGAACCTACATGTGGTGCCCGAACTAAAAGGTTTGTGGATGATGATTTTACGCACCCAGGATTTGGCGACTAGGTCCCCTAAAACATAGTCGCCCTTTAAAAAGGTAAGTATATAAGGTATTTGTCATACTTTCCTAGCGTGCCTTCTTGGTGTAACGGTAGCACGCTGTGCCAGTATTTCAGAGGTCCGTGGTTCGATTCCCGGCAAAGGCGGTTGCATAATTTTCATATTTTCTACTTCCAATTAACCTAACGTGTCTACAAGTGGTGATCGAACTAAAATGGTTGTGGATGATGATTCTCCGCACCCAGGATTCGGCGACTAGGTCCCCTAAAACCCTAGTCGCCCTTTAAAACGGTGAGTATATAAGGTATTTGTTCCAGTTACTTAGCGTGCCTTCTTGTTGTAACGGTAGCACGCTGAGCCTGTATTCCAGCGGTCCGTGGTTCGATTCCCTGGGAAGGCGGTTGCATATTTTTCATCTTTTCTGCTTCCAATTAACCTAACGAGTCTACAAGTGGTGCCCGAACTAAAACTGTTGTGGATGATGATTCTCCTCACCCAGGATTTGGCGACTAGGTCCCCCCTTTAAAAACGTGAGTATATAAATTATTTGTCCCACATCCATAGCGTGCTTTCGTGGTGTAACGGTAGCACGCTGAGCCAGTATTCCAGAGGACCTTGGTTCGATTCCCGGGGAAGGCGGGTGCATATTTTTCATCTTTTCTGCTTCCAATTAACCTAAGGAACCTACAAGTTGTGCCCGAACTAAAAGGGTTGTGGATGATGATTCTCCGCACCCAGGATTTGGCGACAAGGTCCCCTAAAACCCTAGTCGCCCTTTAAAAAGGTGAGTATATAAGATATTTGTCGGACTTCCATAGCTTCCGTCTTGGTGTAATGGTAGCACGCTGAGCCAGTATTCCAGAGGTCCGTGGCTCGATTCCCGGCGAAGGCGGTTGCATATTTTTCATCCTTTCTTCTTCGAATTAACCTAAGGAACCTACAAGTGGCGCCCAAACTAAAAGGGTTGTGGATGATGATTCTCCACACCCAGGACTTGGCGACTAGGACCCCTACAACCCTAGTCGCCCTTTAAAAACGTGAGTATATAAAGTATTTGTCCCACTTCCATAGCGTGCTTTCTTGATATAACGGTAGCACACTGAGCCAGTATTCCAGAGGTCCGTGTTTCGATTCCCGGCGAATGCGGTTGCATATTTTTCATCTTTTCTGCTTCCAATTAACCTAACGTGTCTACAAGAGGTGCCCGAACTAAAAAGGTTGTGGATGATGATTTTACGCACCCAGGATTTCGCGACTAGGTCCCCTAAAATCCTAGTCGCCCTTTAAAAAGGTGAGTATATAATATATTTGTCGGACTTCCCTAGATTCCGTCTTGGTATAATGGTAGCACGCTGAGCCAGTATTCCAGAGGTCCGTGGCTCGATTCTCGGCGAAGGCGGTTGCATATTTTTCATCTTTTCTTCTTCCAATTAACCTAAGGAACCTACAAGTGGTGCCCGAACTAAAAGGGTTGTGGATGATGATTTTACGCACCCAGGATTTGGCGACTAGGTCCCCTAAAACATAGTCGCCCTTTAAAAAGGTAAGTATATAAGGTGTTTGTCCCACTTTCCTAGCGTGCCTTCTTGGTGTAACGGTAGCACGCTGAGCCAGTATTCCAGAGGTCCGTGGTTCGATACCCGGCAAACGCGGTTGCATATATTTCATCTTTTCTGCTTCCAATTAACCTAACGAGTCTACAAGTAGTGATCGAACTAAAAGGCTTGTGGATGATTATTCTCCGCACCCAGGATGCGGTGACTAGGTCCCCTAAAACCCTAGTCGCCCTTTAAAACGGTGAGTATATAAGGTATTTGTTCCAGTTACCTAGCGTGCCTTCTTGTTGTAACGGTAGCACGCTGAGCCATTATTCCAGAGGTCCGTGGTTCGATTTCCGGGGAAGTGCGGTTGCATATTTTTCATCTTTTCTGCTTCCAATTAACCTAAGGAACCTACAAGTGGTGCCCGAAGTAAAAGGGTTGTGCATGATTCTCCGTACCCAGGATTTGGCGACAAGGTCCCCTAAAATCCTAGTCGCCCTTTAAAAAGGTGAGTATATAAGATATTTGTCGGACTTCCCTAGCTTCCGTCTTGGTATAATGGTAGCACGCTGAGCCAGTATTCCAGAGGTCCGTGGCTCGATTCCCGAGGAAGGCGGTTGCATATTTTTGATCTTTTCTGCTTCCAATTAGCCTAACGAGTCTACAAGTCGTGCCAGAACTAAAAGGTTTGTGGATGATGATTCTCCGCACCCGGGATTTAGCGACTAGGTCCCCTAAATCCCTAGTCACCCTTTAAAAGGTGTGTATATAAGGTATTTGTCCCACTTCCCTAGCGTGCCTACTTGATGTAACGGTAGCACCCTGAGCCAGTATTACAGAGGTCCGTGGTTCGATTCCCGGCGAAGGGGTTTGCATATTTTTCATCTTTTCTGATTCCAACTAACCTAACGAGTCTACAAGTGGTGCTCGTACTAAAAGTGTTGGATGATGATGCTCCGCATCCAGGATTCGGCGACTAGATCCCCTAAAACCCTAGTCGCCCTTTAAAACCGTGAGAGTATAAGGTAGTCGGCCCAGTTCCCTAGCGTGCCTTCGTGGTGTAACGGTAGCACACTGAGCCAGTATTCCAGAGGTCCTTGGTTCGATTCCCGAGGAAGGCGGTTGCATATTTTTTATCTTTTCTGCTTCCAATTAACCTAACGAGTCTACAAGTGGTGCCAGATCTAAAAGGGTTGTGGATGATGATTCTCCGCACCCGGGATTTGGCGACTAGTTCCCCTAAGACCCTAGTCGCCCTTTAAAAATGTGAGTATATGAGGTATTTGTCCCACTTCTGTAGCGTGCCTTCTTGATGTAACGCTAGTACACTGGGCCAGTATTATATAGGTCTGTGGTTCGATTCCCGGCGAATGCGTTTGTATATTTTTCATCTTTTCTGCTTCCAATTAACCTAACGAGTCTACAAGTGGGGCCCGAACTAAAAATTTGTGGATGATGATTCTGCGCACCCAGGACCCTAGTCGCCCTTTAAAAAGGTGAGTATATAAGATATTTGTCGTACTTCCCTAGCTTCTGTCTTGGTATAATGGTAGCACGCTGAGCCAGTATTCCAGAGGTCCTTGGTTCGATTCCCGGCGAAGGCGGTTGCATATTTTTCATCTTTTCTGCTTCCAATTAACCTAAGGAACCTACAAGTGGTGCCCGAACTAAAAGGGTTGTGGATGATGATTTTGCGCACCCAGGATATGGCGACTAGGTCCCCTAAAACATAGTCGCCCTTTAAAAAGGTGATTATATAAATTATTTGTCCCACTTCCATAGCGTACTATACTTGGGGCATGAAACTGTCTCAATCGAGCTCTGTTGAATAATAATTAACGTTTGTTATGAGTAACTTAACTTACAGCTTCATATTGTGTTTACAAAATTCACATAATGTGTAAACAATTATGAAAATGCAAGAGAAAATTAATTTAGAGCGCATTTTTACTGCTCTAAATTAATTTTCTCTCCGCTTACTCCCGCTTTTGTGATGCGTGAACGATTGTGCATAGGTGTTCAATTTTTCAGGAACTGCCTACTAACTGACTTCCTACATGGCTAATAGCTTAGACAATCTAAACCTTAAGGACACCGGAATTCGAAAATCTAAATACCTAGTGTCCTATTTTGGGCTGAATTTAAAGGCTACAACTTATGCTACAGAGAAATCACCACTCTTGGCTATTCAATTTAAGCAGTAACAAATAATTAAATTCAAACGCGGGCAAAGTAATCCAAGACTACACATGCATTGGAATAAGCTGGTTAAGTTATTTTACTAGAGCGTAAGTTTAAAGCATCGGCAGGCCAGAATGCAAAAGCTGGAATATCACATTTCGATACAGCCAACGCAAGCGCCCGAAGCGCTCTGTCTCTAATATTCAAACCCTCAGCTTAAATACAGTCAAAGCTAATTTACATTCTCGTGAGGAATCCGGAAAAAAGTTGCAGTAAAGATCAAAAACATAATAGCTAGTTAATTAACATAACAACCTTACAGTGGCTTTGAAGTTGGGAAAAATTAAAACTCTCAGTCCATAGCTTTTGTATAGAAAAAGAAATAGCCTAATATAATAATAAAGAAAAGAACAAATTTTCACTAGATTTTATAGTTTAATATTTAACAGAAAAAAAAATGTATTATTTTGCATGGTGCAAGGGCACTTTTCTGCACCCCGTTGGCTACTCCCATGATTATTACTATTTGTTTTTAAGAACTTTTATTATATACACTTCTTCTGTTTCAATTTTTTTTTTCAAATCAAGATGTTTAGAAAATATGTGTAAAAATATGTCCGTTTAGTATTTTGTTAGAGTTTTGTTTCGAAAAATATACTTATTAATGCTAAACTTATGTTTTAACAAAAAATTCTTTGTTGGAATAAACTCTTTTAAATGTTTTAAAGTTGTCTGCCAGTTAATTACATTACTTTCTTATAGTGATTGTTTTTTATATTTCTTCCTCATAATAATTGTTATTTTTATGGTTCAGTTATGTGTATGAAAAAGTTATACATAAGCAGTATATGATCAGTACATTGCTTATGTTGGGGACGGGGGTAATTTTGATTTTATTTATGGAATATCTATTCCATAAATTTATATCAAATATTAACTCCATAAATACATATACTCCCTATTCATAGAATACTATGTATTTAATTTATGGAGTATATACTCTATATAAACTTATATTAAATATTATCTATTAATATATATATACTCCATCTTTACGGAGTTAATTTTGATCTTAAATTAAGATCAAGATAAATCAGTTAATGAAAAGAGAATCTTTTCCCATTAATTTAAATTTTATAATGTGTATCTCTTTGAAAACAATGTGCTCACTTTCCTTTATTAAACAAATTAAACAATATTTACTAGTTCTAATATTTATTTTCATTCTGAAAGCAAAATAACGATGGGTCGCATTATGTTTGTTACGTAACGCTACCAAATCGTTCATCTGGATTCTTCAGGTGGGATGGCAATTTTGAGCATCCACTCTGATCATCTAAGCAGTTTGGCAAAATTTTCGTTCTGAAAGTAATTGCCATTCCACACATAAAAATTATTAATTCCCCTTTTTTTTTTTTTTTTTTTTTTTTTTTTTGAGATTATAATCAATACAGTGCCTTTAACAAGCAGAATGGTTTCGAAATAATATAGATGGTTTCAAATTAATCTAGAAGATTAATCAAGGTTTTAAAGTGTAACTAATGCTTCTCAAACAATTTTGACTTAACTGGCCATTTGTTTGAATTATATTCTATGAATTTATCGTTTTTATAACGCTGCAACCTTTTAATTAATTTAACCAATTAAAATTATGTAATTATATTTAATTGACATATAATTATATTAAAATATGGATTTAATTAATATTTATTTTTTCCTCACAAAAAGTTACTCAAAATTATTGATTATTGTTAAATTAATGCTGTATAAGAAGAAATTTAAATTTTGTGTATTTATCATATTTGTATTTTACAGCTATACTTTAATTTTTGTGTATTTATCATATTTAAATTTTGTGTATTTATCATATTTGTATTTTACAGCTATACTTTGCTTTGTGACATTTCATATCAATGCACATGATAACTTGTATTAAATTTTTTCCGCTTAGGAATGTCATGTTTATATTTATGACTTCCTAGTTGTACTTGTGGATTTCTTGATATTTATGATAATACCTTATTATATAAGATGATTACAAACTTTGTACTCAATGAAAATTTTATCCAATTTCATTGAATCTGTTAAACTAATAACGATTTAATAACGTTAACAATGTTTTTGCATTTAATGCTAGGTAAGAGGAATGAAAGGTAGAAAAATTTATTTAAATTAAATATCGCTGTTGAATATTTCATTTTTAAGTACATCTGGCTTTTATGCAGCTATGCAAAACTAAACAATGCTGCATCAAATTCATTAACGTCAAGTTTCGAACTATACAATAAGTTAAGGTAATATTAAACTGAACATATGTAAGCTGTGTATCAAAAATTCCTCGTACTAAATATTTAGAAAAAAGAATGCTTTTTATCCCCATATTCTATTCGAATATTCTTATCGAAAATTATTTCGTCTTTGAAAAGAGACATTTTTTTAATGTACAGATGGGTTATTTCCCCCCTTTCCTAAGCATTTAAAAAAGTAATTTTCCAGCTGCTTGAGAGATGGCAAAACATCACAGAATTAAATGGCGCTTATGTGACAATGAGAGTTTCTTATGTTTCTGTGCTGCTTCATTTGCAATTTATCATAAAAAGAAGCAGCACTTTCCTGATGACCTAATACAAATGTCTACCTTCCATATTCTCTCTCCAGCTAACTTGTTATTTGTTTTTATGTTTCCTACTGACAACTTACTCAGTTTTTTCCTCAATATGGGCACTTATTTATTTATTTTTTTCGATAGCGTAATATCAATAATTTAGTTTACGTAAATCCAGAATACATAACTGTAAAATACTTAAAAAATTGTTAAACAGAATTAAACTGTTAAAAATAAGAAAAGAAAAAATTGAAGAAAAGGAGGAAAAAAGAAACTTGTTAAACTAGGCCAGGCAGAATGAAGTATAAATCTGAAATATATGTGATATATGCAGGCGTGAGCAAATAATTACACTCCAAAGAGAATTTAAAAAATTATTACATTTAGGATATCAAATACAAAATGTCAGTATGTACATAATTTAACTCCACTATTTTTCCTGACAACCATTTATTTCATTATTAAGTAGTGTTGTTTTCACTATCCAAACTGTTATTTTCAAACTCATAGGAGCTCTTATAAAGTTAAGAAATGTAACAAGAAGATGTGTATTTAAACTAATTGTTTATCTGAACTTACAGTAATAATAATTCTACTTATAAAATAAATTTCCATTAAAATGCTTACTTTTAAGGCTTATCAGTTGCCCATATCTGGAGAACTGAATCATAAAAATATAAGAAGAAATAGACAAAAACATGTTTAAAACGAAATAAGGGAAATAATAAGAAAAAAAAATCAAATGAAACTATAAAATAAAGAATTAAGCAGCTAGAAAAGTAGAATTATATATGATATATGCGAATGAGGAAAAACCATTGTACTCAAAAGGAATATTTTCAAAATTCTTATACTTAGCGTCTCAAATATAAATTTCAATATACTCTTAATATTTTAGCATAAAATATTTTTTCCTGGCCTGCTTTTAATTCATCGTAAAGTAATGTTCAATTTACTGGACTAACTATTCTTTCAAAATTCACAGTAGCCGCAGTACAGTAATAATTCACAATAGCCGCAGTACAGTAGTAATTCACAGTAGCCGCATTTATGATTAAGTTGAGAATTATAACAAGAAAAAGTGCATTTCAAATCATTTCGTTTAAAATTAGTAAGGAGTAATTTCATTAATTAGTTACATGATTCGGGAGTAATTTCATTAATTAGTTACATGATGTACTATGTTTAACACTAGACTGCATGGTGTTTTTAGTTTACAACTATGTATTTTTAAATATATATTTCGAAACAGGAAATATGTGAAAAAAATTTAAAGCTCAAGTTGCATTTTCAAAACTTTTTCTGAAAAAGTAATTTTTGATGTATGTAAAAATGGGCCCTAATTCTTTTTAAACTTTTCTCTTGTTTAATTTAGTCTCAAATGCCTTATTCTGTCTTTTTAATTTTTATGTAATAAGTATTGAAGAGCAATATAAATACTTTCAAATCCTCATGTACTGCAATCTTAAAATTATTTGTATATTTTTGGATTATTTCTTCATTTTCTATATGTATTTAAAGTTTTAAAATTTATTTGCTTGTTAATTGCTTTAATCGAAAAAATTCTTTTATGTGCTTAATGCAACAGAATAGCTTCATTGATCTTACGTTCAAAACTTACGTTCATTGAACTTACGTTTTAAAACATTTTTGATGTAATTTTAGTCTGTAAAAAGTAGATTAATAATTTTAATTCATTTATGCATTGTCATGAAATGGGTAACTTCATTAATTAGCGACATGATGTACTGTATTTAACATTTAGATTGCATGTTTTGTTTTGGGTAACTTCATTAATTAGTGACATGGTACACTAACACCAGACTGCATGATTTTTTAGTTTACAACTATGTATTTTTAATAGATATTTCGAAACAGGAAATATGCGAAAAAATAAATGAAAGCTTATGTTGTATTTTCAAAACTTTTTCTAAAAATGTAATTGTTTTATGTATGTAAAAAATCATTGAGCATGAAATTAATTAAGTAGTACTGCACCGCGAGTTATCTTTTAAGGTAGTGAAGATTATGGCTCTTGGCCGCAGGTATAGCTCTCAGAAACTCTACAAATAAAATGGAAAGCAATCAAAAATACCTCATTGCTTTAAAGCAAGGTTTCTTAAACCTTTTTCAGTCGCTACCCCTTTTTATCACTAAGATTTTTTCCGCAACCCCCAGGACTCCATAATATTAAGAAAAATTTTGTGGAACCCCATAAGTATTGCGCAAGTCCGACACACGCGTGAATGAAACTGTAAATTTTTTCACTTGTAACTGTAACATATTATTGGAGTTTCATTAACTTTAATTTCTAATTTTAAGACATAGAACATTGTGAAAATCTTAAGTAAGTAACAGACGAAATGACAGCTTCACGTGCAAAGTAAGGAAATGAACGTTTATACACTGACTACCAATAAGTATTTGGACACCTATGATAGAAAAGAAAAACTAACTTTTTTCAAAATCAATAGTTGGTAGAGCCTCCACGAGAGGTAATTACAGCATGGACCCTCCGGGGCATACTTTCCACAAGTCTTTGTATGACAGCTAGTGGTATTTTCTTCCATTCGGCTTGGAGAAGTTCCTTCACCGATTTTGCACGGGTAGTGCACCCCTGAATTCGGCGATGCAACTCGTCCCAGAGGTTCTCGATAGTGTTCAGGTCTGGACTCTGGGCAGGCCAGTCCATTCGATGATCTCTATTGGCACCATACCAAGCCTTGGTTAACGTCGAAACATGACAACTGGCATTGTCGTCCTGAAAGTAACAGGGGTCCAACCTGTAAAACTGCCACAACGTAGGAAGCACATTGTCATCCAAAATAGTGCAGTAGGGATCGGAGTTGGGCTTTCCATGAATGGGGACCAAGGGTCCCAGCCCATACCAGGAGAAACACCCCCAGACCATAATTCCACCTCCGCCGAACTTGACTGTTGGCACAATGCATTCTGGCAGGAGACGTTCTCCAGGTAGAAGCCAGACCCAGACTCTGCCATCCGAACGGTAAAGGGTGAACCTTGATTCGTCGCTCCAAAGAACCCGTTTCTACTGATCTACGGTGCAATTTCGATGTGCTTTGCACCACATTAACCGAGCAGCGCGGTTGGACTTTGTGATCAAAGGCTTATGGGCAGCAGCACGACCAAGAAAACCAAGCAGATGTGCTTCCTTACGGATGGTATTCATTGAAACTATACTCCCGGATGCCTGTTGAAACTCCTCGCGGATGAGGGCCATCGGTTGGGTGCGGTTCTTCCGAATTTCTCTGGACAGCACTCGTCGGTCTCTATCTCTCAGTTTCGTTGGTCTGCCGATTCGGGGCACATTCCGACAATCACCGCTCCCCTTCCACTTCTTAATCACATAGGCCACTGTCGATTATGGGTACTTCAGATCGCTAGATATGTCCCTTAAGGATCGGCCACATTTGTGATACCCGATAATTATACTTTTCTCGAAATCAGAGAGCTCCGAACTGCGAGGCATCTTGCATGCGACTAAAGCCGATGCTGGTTTCTACACTATATATACCGGCGGAGTCTGTGACATACCTTAGGACCACAGATATCGTCATTTGCTTAGGTGTCCAAATACTTATTGATAGCCGTATTATAAAAAGAATGCGTCGAAACGTTTTCGATTTTTCTTTGTCTGTATTGTCTTACCTTTACCTATTTTCAGATATATTGTGTAAAAATATTTGGTAATTGTAAAATTATTATAATAGGTTAAAGAAATATCAAAACTGCTAAAATTTTTGGCGACCCACAGTTTAAGAGACCCTGCTTTAAAGTTATCAAAGTTAAGGATTTATAATCAAAATCAGAATTTAAAGATTCTTAAAACAAATACAAAGAAATAAAATGTGAACAAATTTTTTAGTTTTTTGTATTGTGAAAAATAGATTAAGCATTTTCTCTCTCTGTTAAAAAGCAGTGCCACCCCACACGTTTTCAATAAAACTTCATTAAAACACTTTTAGTCCTATACAAATTTGTTTCTTGAGAAAAGTTGTAAAATGAATATTTATTATACATGTGTTTTACAAGTATACTTTTCCTTTTGCATCTCATATAAAAACACATGATAATTTATGTTATGCTTATTAATTTCATGTTTATATTTATGCCATTTTAGTTATAATTATGCATTTCTTAACACTTATGATATTATCCGTATTGTGAAAGGTGCTCACAAATTTTGTACTGTTTGAAAATTATACCCAATTTAAATGAATCTGCTACGATATTTTTTTGCGTTTAGGTGTTCACAAGAGAAATGACAAGTAAACAAGTTTTTTCAATTTAATACTACTTTTGAATATTTAATTTGTTAAGCATATCCCAGATTCTACGCAGCCATGCGGAAAAAACACAATATGAATTTCTAATAGCAAGGTGATCCTAATCGTAAGCTCTGTATTGAACATTTTTTGAAGAAATGTATCTTAATTCTAAATAATTCATCCTCACTCATAGTTAATTTTGCCCTTCACCCACAGTTTTGGCTTTGTTATTCAACTAGTATAACTTTGAATTCATCCCTCTTCCTCACCACTAAACCTGGTCATTTGGCATTTTCACTTTCTCTCTCGTGCATCAAATAAACTACCAGCCCAATACAGCGCTCCAATGTTTTCGTCACAGCTTCTCTCCTGTAGTAACAATTGTGTTCAGCCAGCAGTTCACGAAATACTCGATTTGTCATGAAAGGATTAATTACTTGTCGGAGTAACTTGATTTGTCTTTCCAAGGCTCACATTGCTTTAAGGATTCACTCATCCTTTGAACATTTATGCTAACTGAAAGAAGGCTAACATGCAGGATTGAACTTCGTCCAGATGCCTGAATACATACATCTGGCGTTGCCTAAGCCAAGCTGTTTTTTTAAAACATTCTCAGACCTTTCGAACATGCACATTTATATATACGGCCAAAAATATTTTTTTACATTTAAATCGATAAATAATTCTTTCTCACAGTAGTTTTGGAAAATTTGTTATTTCTTAGAGAAAGCCTCGGCCTATCAGAGGATTAAATAATAAACATAGAAACTCTAAATTTCAAATAACAGGCTAATAAATTGTTAATAATTCTTAAAAATATTAGTCACTTAAATTCAAGCAAAGCACATTAACCTGTCTGTCTACGGGACATAATGCCTCACTGACAGACTTCCTAACGGACACTGGATTGTTTTCATAATTACACACCAGGAAAAGCACGAAAACCAGCCATATTTGCCAGGATTTCATCCCCGTTTAAACTACCAGAGTTTAATGGTGTTACCGCTTCGCCATTGCATGGCGCTTTTCTTGAGAGATGTACTGTAATTTCGTTTAAATTTATAATAGAGAAACTAATACAAATAATTCTAACTTCTCTATTAAAAAATTATCTTAATCACGTGTTTACGAAGTACTCATGTCTGTTTTCCTAGAGCTAGCTTGCGACTCATTTTTACGTTTCCCAACTGACAACTTAGTCAGTTTGTTTAAGCATGCACATTTATTTAATTTCTTTGTATCTTCTGTATATTTGAAAAGTGAAAAATATATATTGTAAGTCTATAATTATATTCAACTTTCTTAAGCAGATATATAATGAATTAAAAGCATTTCTTTTTAAATCAATCAGGTTAAAAAGGAAAAAGATCTGTAGTGACCAGAACATAACCTCCCATCAGTTTCTTGTTTAAGTACTATATTATCATTATAAACAAATCGTTGTGATCGTTTGTAAGCAAAATTTAATTTTTGTTGGAATAAATACGTAGGGCATCCAGAAAGTAAGTTTCCCTATTTAAAAAAAAGAACTCAAACTTTCAGGAACATATTTATTGGCAACAAGTACAGCAATGTTTCAACTATTTTTCCACATAGCCGCCACCAGAAAGATGAGGACGATGATGAGGGACGGTCGCCCACTGCGCTCTTCATCATGGACACTTTGACGACCTTCCGAAAACTGCCTACACCAGCGACGCGCCATCTGCTTACTCATGATATTCGGCCCATAGACCTGACGATGAATCTCAACTGGCGCAATGCTTTGTGCATTCAAGAACTTTATCACCGACCGAACCTCGCAGGCGGCAGGAGAAGGAATAAGAGCTTCCATTTCGGACCACCACCACGAGGCGGAACCTGTCCGGCTGGCATATGATTGACACGTCATAGATCTGTTACGCAAGCGCAATTGACAAGGCTAATTAAGTTTACTTTAAAGGGAAAAACATCGGGAAACTTACTTTCTGGATGTGCCTCGTAGAAAGGTCTGCAGTACAAAATTTTTGAGCGCATTTAATTAGGCATTTAATTAGGTATTTAATTAGGTCTATGTGTAAAAACTGTGGTTATGTGTAAAAACTGTTTTTTTTTCTAAATTTATATCAACGTCCTCAAATGTTTGCCATTTTATGTTTTTTAATAAATATTGTATTTTATTGGGAAACTAAATTACATATAATTTAATTGGTTTTTAATTAAAGAAAGTTAAATCTTTATAATATATTCAAAATAAATACTTTAAAATGAATACGATAATTTTGTTGTCTTCTGCGTTATTTCTATAATGTAAACAAATCTAAATTTTGATCTTCAAGTTATTGATTAAATTTTGATCTTCAAATTTGATTTAAATATTAGAAACAATACTCGTTGAATTACGACAGTTTATTAGGTTGATTGTTACAAAACTGTTATGGGCTTCAAATAATAAAGTACCGCTTCTGGTTGTCCAATTTTGCTGAAAATATAATGAATGCTTTATGTGAATGCAGAAAGCTCAAATACGGAAAACAGAAATTTTTGGAAGATTTATTTATAACAGTTATTGATATAACGATGGATGATCCTACATATACACACACACAATATTGGAAAAATAGTGAAAACGAGTTGTGAGGGCCTTAGTTCATGCTTATTCGCTGAAAACTCTCTACTGAATATTTGGATCCCAAACATTACTTCCTTTACCTATGTGACCTGCGATCTGTGACAGTATCTGTGAATAGAGGCATCTAGCGAATCACAAATAATCCATCTCACCTCGCACCGTCCTTCGATCGAACACTACGAACGAGTGTTGCGGTGAAAGTTGCAGGAATGAATCTTCACTAAAAGAGCAATTCATCTTTATCAATAGATATGAAAATGTAATCTACTAAAATATCCTTGTTGTGTTTCCCCAGGAAAGAAATTTAGTCCAATTATGATCTTCTCAATAATAGTGATCGCATCTCGGATTTCTTTAAAATTTGCGAGTATCTTCTGAAGCAACGCAGTTCAAAGTATCTTCCTTTAGTCACATATTATTGTAGTAGCGAGTAGCCTTTCCATTCGTGAGAGGATTTTCATGAGGCTTGCTTTCGCTGGGGAGTAGAACAGGAGCTTGCTCAATCACTTTTTCTGATCGTTTTCATCGATTTGGTTTGCCCATCTGCTTGGAATAATTAAGACAATCCTTACATTATGCTGGGTGAGAACCACCACCACAATTAATACTTCTTGCCTTCTCTTTTTTTCTGCATCTTGCATTCGTAGGAAAGATGACTCTTAAGACCTGATACAACGGAGCTTGATGTAGCAGTCAGCTTGTGTATGGCTAGACCTTTGGCAACGATAGCACTGCTTCGGATCGGCTCTTGGTCGGTAAGATTCTGTTGAAATTCTGATGTTGAAGGTATCCGTAATATTATAAATTTTCTCGCATAGGTAGCTTGATGAAATAGACTGGGATCTTCCTGGCATTACCGTATCTAGTTTTAGAAAACCACTTCACCTTCTTAGCTGGAATTTTCATTTCAAATAAGTCATTTCCAGAAATATCGTTAGGAAGGCCTTTGACAACTGCTTTCATCATTTTCTCGTTAGCCGTCTTGAAAGTGTGAAATTGATTTTCATTTTAACAGGAGGTCTTGCTATAATTCTGTAGTCATCACCGTTTTTCAGAAACATCTTAAGTTATACTGCTTTAATTTGAGCATCAAATTTTTCAATGCAAAAGTTCACAGAAATCAATCTTAGGTTCTTCCAATCAACTTCTGCCTCTGAGAGGATGTTAGGTATCCTTTCCCTTTTCTTCTTTTCGAGAAAGTTTTTTTCTGCGAAGCAGCTAAATCTTCCACCAGTTCCTCATCACTGCTAAAAAATCATATTTATTTTACCTTTTAATTTCTGCTGCGATCGGCACGTTTATGCTTTTTTGGCCTCTGCCATTTCTGCGTATTTTCATCTATAATGAAGGGAGTTTTTTTCGAAGCTTCTTCATGACCTCTTGTGATAATGGCATCTACTGGATTAAAAAGTTTTCTTTTCGGAATGCCATTAATAGATTTTAAAATTTTACGAATGGATGCTGAAATTTAAAACAGCCATGTCTTACCTATGTATATAAGTTAGCGGAAAATTTAAAAAAAAAAAAAAAAAAAAAAAAAAAACTGAAGCACAGGAAATTCTGAGTGGAAGAATGAAGTATGAACATAACGTTTTCAAAATTTTTATATTTAGCATATTAAATACAAAAACTGTAGTATTTAACATCACAATAATTTAATATCATAGATTTTCCCCTAATCTGCTTTTAATCTACAATTAAGTAATGTTCTATTTATTTCCCTAATTAATATTTTAAAACTCCCAGTATTCATAATAAGCCAATGATTAAGTTAAAAAATATGATACTAGAACGTGTATTTCAAATCAGTTTTAGTTAAAACTAATATAATATTAATAATAACATGCTACATATAAAATAAACTGTATTAAAGTTCTTAAAATTTTTGGGATAATAATTCACGCTCGTCAGCAGAAATGAAACATAAGAATTAAAACTGAAAATAAATAGAAAATATAAAATGAATAAATAAATAGTAAATAAAAAAATAAAACCGAAAGGTGGAAAATATTAAAATAAAAAAATAAAACCGAAAGGTGGAAAATATTAAAATAAAAATGAAATAAAATATTCAAATAATAATATGTATGTGTTTCACAGGTGAAAATTTGAAAATATAACTCTGATTTTTGTTGTTTGACTTCTAAATTAGTTTTATTTGTTCGGCGTGTTATTGTATCTTACGCTTAGGTATGTTTGATATTGGTACTACTGTTTTTGTCTATTACAATATTTTCTAAATGGTTTGGGCCCACCAGCGGCCGAGCGGTAAAGTCGCTGAACACTGGTAGTTCGGTCAGAGGTTCGAATCCCGCGAACGGGCTGGCTGCATGGGTGTTTTCGTGGTTTTCCCCATGTGTAACGTCTATACGAGCCAGTTCCCCTTAGAAAGTCCTCCACGAAGGCACCCCTCCTCTTAGGCAGATAGCCCTCGAGGCTTTGTCGTAATTAAATAACCTAACCTATCTAAATGGTTTGAATATGTGCAACATAAGTTTCTGGACGCAATGTATAAATGACTGCCGTATCAATTCTATATTACCATGAATTTTCTTGTAAATGGTTTGTTGTTCTATGTTAATTCTATGTTACTAAGTTTTTATCTTTATTAATTTTATGCTTAACATGTAATAAGCAGTATGTTCCATATTGTAACTACTGTTTTATCTATTACAATATTTTGTAAATGGTTTAAATATGTGCAACATAATTTTCTGGATGGGATGTATAAATGAATATTTTTATCTTTACAATTGTGGATGACTTTGGAATTTGTTTTCAAGTGTGTTGTTATCTGACGTATCAATTCTATATTACCATGAATTTTGTTGTAAATGGTTTGTTGTTTTATGTTAATTCTATGTTACTAAGTTTTTATCTTTATTAATTCTATGCTTTTACGAAATTTTTTGTAAATAAGTTGCCTGTTGTAATGAAAAATTTATAATTTAATTCGTTTTCTGTTTAACTTGCCTGTAATGGCCTATTCTGTCTTTTTGATTTTTATATGAAATAAGTTTTGAAAAGAGATAAAAGTGATTACAAATCTTCATTTTGATAAGATATAAATAAAATATAATATTCGTCTATCTTCAGCTTATTTCTTCATCTTCTTGCATATTATTCATGAAGTGTGATATAAATAAAATATAATATAAATAAATAAAATATATAAAATATAAATAAAATATAATATTCGTCTATCTTCAGCTTATTTCTTCATCTTCTTGCATATTATTCATGAAGTGTGAAAACTCTATTTGCTTGTTAATTGCTTTAGGTGAAAACATACTTTCATATGTTTAATGCAGAGTGTAGCTTCAGTGCTAATAAAGAAATTGATAAACATTTTTTATATAATTTTAAAGAGTAAAACGCTACATTAATAATATGAATTCATTTATTTATTATTAGAAAATGAGTAACTTCTTTAACTAGTGATGGTATACTGTACTTAATTGTACATTACATTTTTTTGCTTGACAATTATGCATTTATGCAGACAACTATGCTTACTTGAAAACTATGCTATGCAGTAAATATTTAGAAACAGAAAGGATTGAAAACAACAGTTGAACAAGAAACAGTAGAAAAACATTTTTTGTATTTTCAACAGCATCTCCCAGTTTATTAACTGGAACATCAAATGACTGTTAGACTGAAGCAAAGTTATTAGGAGTGACAGCAGTATCTCTTCGATCAAAATTTGCATGCGTTTAACATTAGAAATGGTAACTCCGGTTCAAATATAACAGAAGAAATATTTTTCTTCAAAATGGTAGAGTGTCTCACGCGCAAACTTTTGTATACTTTCTTGTTTTAATAAGTATCACAGTTCCCGAGATATTTTCGGTCAAAAATGAGCAAAATACGTTACAGCAACGGTACTCGCATTGTGTTATAATGAGTGCGGCAAATAAAAGTGGTCCGCAGAACAGAGTTCCAGTTACAAACAAACACAGCACAGGAAAGGAAATACAATACTAACTTAACTATAGCAGATGTTGAAGCTGACCACTATTAATCTCTTGACACTTTTGGGCTGTGGTCAGCAAGTTACTGAAGGCAGATCGAAGAGGAATTGCTGCAATCTCAGCCGAAATGGTCTGCTGCAGTTCTTGAAGACTAAGAAAGTTGTTGGGATACACTTTAGACTTAAATTTTTGTTGCGATACACCTTAGAGGGTTCCCCACAAAAGTAATCGCACACTGACGGATCAGGTGACCTGGATGGCCAGCTAGGGCAGACAGACTGGCATCTGATAACAACTTTGTCAGACGTGAAGATTGTGTAAATGTGGTCCAAAGTGCGGCCGGCTGTATGGGCAGTTGCTCTATCATGTTAGAAGTAACTGTAGGTTTTTTTCTTCCTCAGTTAATGCTACCACGAATGCATTAAAAATGATGGAAATGTAACACTCCGAATTCAGCATCTGATGGAAGAAGATGGGACTAATAATGCGGCGTGTAAACACTGCACACCAAACCCCAAACTTCTGATCATGCAATGGTGTTTGGTGGAAAAGATATGCGGATTCTCCGCTGCTCAGAACATGTGATTCTGTGAGTTGACATAACCACTCAGGTGAAACTAGGCTTCCTCAGAAATAAAGAAAAGATCCATGTTCAAGACATTCATTGTTATCTCAGTGAACAGCCACTCACAAAACTGGAAGCGCTGAGGAGCACCTGCTGGTTTAAATGCGCGAACAACAGACACTCTGTAGAGATGCATTTTCAGGTCCAGGTGTAGTATTGGTCCGCATGATCGACGTGATATGTCGGTCTCTTGCGACAGACGTCGGGTTGATTTGGTAGGATTCTGAAGCAATTTCTGCTGAACGCCACATTTTCTGGTGTCGGACACGTTTGGGAAAGTTTTTTGACTTGTTCAAAACAGATCCTCTCTGATTAATCGTTGCATTTGGCACTCTTTGCTGTCACTTCGACACTATTAAACTTATGTGAAAATAACTGATCACACTGTTTCCACGACTTTCTTATAACGTAACTTTCCAAAACGAACACCCTCTGCTACACTGTGAGTACCATTTTCACCTTTGCATTAAAATGTATTTGAACTTGAGTGGATTAATGAAAGTGAGTGGATTATTAACGATTGAAAATTCGAACAAGATTATAGGGAGAGTGTGAGCTAATATTAGGAATTGACAAATTGGCGAAGACGCTGTTCTTCCTCCCACGCAGGATTCAAACGTAACTAAATCTGTCGTCGCCTCTAGTTTTGCGAGAGATAACAGAAAAGATGCTCTGTTGCAGGGGTTCCCAACTTTATGCTCATGGGCACCATGGCGCCCGCCGCTGTGTGATCACAATAAAAATGCTTTAGTTTTCAATAAAATTCTATGTGAAAGGTTTCCTCGTTTTTAATGAAATTGAAATTACTTTCAACACAGATACCAGTACAAAGTGAAATGCGACCGATCTCTTTTTCTTTTCAGGTGCGTGGATTATTAACTTTATCCAACTATAAATTCACATTGAAAAATTAAGTGGTGCCCGCCGTCTAACAAATATTCTAGAATGTGTTCTTAGGGACAAAACGGTTGGAGACTCCTGTTCTACCGCGTACAGTTCGAGCATTAATTAAAAATAACAGTTCGCAGTGGGAAGAGGTGGGATGTATATTGGACTCAGGATCTCAGACATGTTAAGTCAGCAATGTGTGAAGTCCTTAGGACTAAAACGCGAAAAAATAAATACATAAGTCTCGTGTTTAAACGATTCGTCAAGTTGTACTTAAGGGTCGCATTACGACAACAATCGCAAATAAAAATAAGAGTTTTTAAAAAGTGATAAATTTGCTTGTAGTAAAAAAAAATTACAGATCTTATACCCCATCAGGTACTCAACGTACATATTTAGGTTTCGAACTTAGTACCATTAGCTGATTACAGTTTTAATACCCCATGGAAAATTGATATATTGTTAGGTGCAGAGATATTCTACGAATTATTAAGACCGGAAAAAATTTATGCGCAAAATTCAAAACTGCTTTTACAAAATACAATGTTTGGCTCTGTAGATCAGAAAAATGAGACGAAGATATATTGCGGATTGATACTGGAAGAGGATTTAAAAATTTTGGGGAAACTGAAAATGTAGATTTAGATTTAACCAACAGAAAAGAAAATTCTATATGTGAAGAACATTATGTGCGAAAGCGCTGGAGAAATGAGGAAGGTGGATACGTGGTAACAATGCCCCTTAACACGTTGACGCCGGGATGACTCACCGATGGATCACGCTCGTATATAAAAAAATACGTAGTACAAAACTTTATTTTATTTTAATTATTCAACACTATTAGCATTTCACCATTATAATCAAACGTTCAATGCAAAACAAATAACTTAAAATGTAACTTATAAATTAAATATAATTATTAATTTTTTCTATGAAATTTTTTAAAGCAGGCTAAACATAGTGCCGTTAAAATTGCCCTTAAAATTATCGCAATATGTTGTTACTTTCTTTGCTCTATTCGTGGCGTACTGAGTATCTTTTAGGCTTGCTAAGCGTTTATAGGATTCTTTGCATCACTTTCTCGTCTTCCTCGCGGATACTTCGTACGAAGTTAAAAAATGTTTTTTCTTTTTACTTATTATTACTTCACTAGAGGGATTCACAAAACGGACCGCTAATTCAAGCGCCGCCGCATGAAAAGAACAATGAATATCCACGTCGCCGTCAACGTGTTAAGGCCCGTCCACACGACTAAGCTCGCGACGTAGTTGACGCAACATTTTTGACGCCGGCGTAAATTCGCGTGACGCAGAAGGCGTAAAACTGAGTTCGCTCCTGTTCACAAGCGCCTGGGCCCAATCAATCAATATTGCTGGGATAGCGCACGAAGCGCGCTGTTTCCAGCTCATGAAGAGTTGCGTATAAGCACATGACTTTAAAAAATTCTGAAGTTGTAGCTGAACTATTGAAGTGATGAGCCTGGGCCCAGCCACTACCCCAAGCTCTTATTGGACACGACTTCTGATGTCATACAGTGACGAGAAAAATTCTCCGCGGCATTTTTGTGCGCCAGAAGCTTGAGCTCGAGGTTATTTTAGCGCTGAAACAGGCGAAACGATGGGCGACGATAGAATAATTTGCCATATTTGTGAAAAAATTACAAAAATAAAAAGCAGCTTAAATATATTGTTATTATACATAGTATTAGAAAAAAGGTAACCGTTTAGCAGTATTTTTGCCATTAGCTGAATATCGAAGTCATTTGGCAATAAACACTTTTTATAAGATAAAAAAAGTTAAGAAACAAAACAAGCCAAATAAACGATATTATAAGTGCTTTTAAAAATATCTTACCACTTTATCTTATTTTTAACCATAAATGAAGAGAAATTAATGACTAGAGTTAGAAAGTAAAAAATTAATCTGACTACGAACAATTTTGATACCAAACAATCTCTATATAACAAACAATAAATGAAAGGAAGGTTATTTAGTTAACAAACAGTTAATTTTTATGAAGAAATAACTAGCTTTTACATTTATATCACTTTTAAAAACACTTTTCTGCAAAATAAACCGCTAATTCATGAAAACTGCGGCAGATATTATTTACACAGTAAGAGCTAAGTGCTATTTCTTGACAATGCTGAAGAAGCAAATCTTGTTAATGGTCTCCTGCTACATGAAATTATACAATATATTTCTTAAATATCAGTACAGCGCTACGAATTGCACTGAATACAGATTGCTTAGCCAAACGGTATTTACGCATTATAAAGTTTTATCGATTCCACTAACAATTTATATAAAAAGGTGCCAACATATTTTCTGATACTGTTATGTTCGTTTTAATTCCAAATATTCTGTTACATTGCACAAATTCACATTAACACAGGACATAACCAAATCCAGGGTAGTTATAAGCTCCCCTTGATGTAACTCAAACGAAACTGATAATTGAATCCTTTCCATGGACCTTATAAGAAATAGACTAACCCAAACGGGTTTTCTCCCTCGTCTAAGGGGTTGCCGGCTGTCACCTTGATCACATCCGGAGGAGTAGGGACGCCATGCAGAAATTTAACATTGGTTGCCTATTGCAGCGTGTATAATTGTCAAGAAAAAGCTGTCTGTAGCGCCTCATTTCACAAATTAGAATTTCAACATAATTTTATTTTTGAAATTGAGATTGATTTTTAAAAATTTAGCATATTAATCAAGCATAATTAACGTTCCAAATAATTATAAAGCTATAAATCCGAACTAATAGAAAATTTCAAACAAGCAATTTTCTTTTGCAATTTTTATGCTTTTTATTTTTGCAAATAAGTAAAAAATACTAAAATATTTAAAAACGAATTTTTGAAGGTTTTGTTTAAAATTCTAAATTTTTCTGCTTTTTTAAAATTATAGATGAGTATTATAGCACGATTTCTATAAAGGAGTTTTATTTCAATTATATTCCATAATACATTATAGTGATAGGCACGTTTGACATCTTAATTTTTATACATTTAATTCTAATATTAAAATTGTATTTAACCGTAATAATTAATTTTGCTTGTATTTTATAGTGATTATTTTTTTAATTTTTTTAGTTCTGCTTAAGATTTTTTTAATTACTGTTAATTTAATTTATTAACCCAAAGCGGCGGTGGCCTAGAAATGCTGCTAGTTTCGAAGCGGCATTTTGCGCTGTTTTACTATAAGTGTCCTTGCAAATAGTTGTTACCAAATATTATCGCCCTGTATTATATGTAAAGAAATTAAATAATGTAGAATCTGCATGAATACATGTATGTTTCTTGCACTGTGACAAAAACGACGGTTTCTAGAGCCATCAAATTTTTAAGTATGTAATCCTCTACCCGAACATGGGCATCTG
Organism: Stegodyphus dumicola; assembly: GCF_044657685.1. NCBI lineage: Eukaryota > Metazoa > Arthropoda > Arachnida > Araneae > Eresidae > Stegodyphus > Stegodyphus dumicola. Next base: position 23,910,122 of record NC_140781.1, read on the forward strand.
GACGGCCGAATTTCGAATTTGTTTTAACCTATTTCATATTTTGTAATACTTTAACGAATTTTTGATTAACAAACTCAACGAGTTCAAAACGTGCACTGTACGGAAAATAACAGTTTTATCTCCAGTGCGGAAATTCTAAAGATATGCTGTTTTCAAATGTATGTGGTTTACGGGCGATGAACATGATATTCAATAAATATAGGTAACACAGAAAACTTAAAAAAAAAGGTTCCTTTTGGGCGTAATATAAAATCTGAGTGCTTCTAGATTTTATTTTATCTTTTTTTTTTCCGTCATTACGCTCAGAAAATTTTATGCTCCGAATTTTATGAATTATTAAAATAACTAATCCACTTTAATGTTAATAATTTAATGATCATATAATCAAATAAATATGAGCGTTTTGAATGTTATTATAGTTTGGAAAATCCCTGCCTGAAAATCTTCATTAAATTAAAAAAAAAAAAAAATGTCAGATCTTGTTTAATTTTACCTTATTTATTTCAAAGTATCACGTACTATCAATCTTATTTAATTTATTTTTATTTTTACGCAAAATTAAGTTCATAAATTTTGTGCTTAGAGTTTTTACCAAAGTAAAGATGTTTGTACAAGAATTGCGCGTGAAAAAATGTGCAAAATGCAGTAAAAAGTGCTTTAATGAGATATATTAAATCCTATTTGGAAAACACTGTGGCTTCCATAATCTCATCACTATAAAACGTATCACATTTAATAATTAAAAAGTTATGTGATACAAACGCCATAGGTTTCAGTGTTAAAGTAAACCTGATCGTCCCTACTCTTTCTTGCCGACATGTCGGTGACGCGCGCCCCGCCCACTGGGTTAGTCTATCTCTTATAAGGTCCATGATCTTTTCAGCCTGACGTCATAAACGGCAACCAATAAGAACAGGGGTGGTATCTCGGGCCAGGCTCCTGTTCAGCTTTTTCGTCCGCGACGCGAGCGAATAGCCACTAGCCGACCGAGTTCTTATCACGTTTCATAATCAGAAAACCTTCTTGTTTACCCGTTTCAATATGGCGTCAGAACTACACAGAGATGAGTTTATGCTTAGAAATATCGTAACTGTATACAGCAATAAAATAATCAGCATTGTTCACGCCATCTTCAGATTTCTCAAACCGTATATACTGGTATAAATTTCAAATTCTCATTTAAAGGGGAAAACTATATTTATAAAGGTAATATTACATGTATTACATGTAATTACAGTAATATTACATAATATTACATGGTTGGTATGATGGTTATTGTATGTCTTCCAGACGATGCAATAGAGTCCGTACAACGCCTAGCTGAGTATCAAATTATCGATCTGATCTTATTATTACACCACTCAAAAAGCAATGCTCTCCGAAGTTCCGGTAGACATGTAGGAGGAGGTTGACGGGCTGCAACTCGTCGGCGAAGTATGTCCCACACGTGCTTTACTGGATTCAAGTCCGGAGAGAATGCTGGCCAGTCCATACGGATGATATCCTCCGATTGAAGGCATTCGCTTACGATGTTTGCACGGTAAGGACGGGTGTTGTCATCTATAAACACAAATTACGCGCCCATGGCCCCCCGAAACAAACGTACATTTTGTTGTAGAATGACGTCCCGATAGATTTGGCTTGTCATGGTTCCAATTTGAACATGCAGGTCAGTTCTGGAACCCAGAATAATTCCAACCCAAACGAGCACTCCTGCACCACCGTAACGGTGTCGTTCAATGATGTTTTCTTGATGGTAATGGGTACTTGGAGCTCTCCATATGAAAGTCCGGCGAGAAACAGACTGCAAGCTAAACCTGGACTCGTCGGAAACCATCACACAACCCGAATGTTGCGGTGTCCACAATGCATGCTCTGTACTCCAGGCTAACCGCAGACGACAGTGAGTCGCAGTACGTGAAACGCATCTGACAGGTCTACGAGCATACAGACCAATCTGCCCTAAGCGTCTGTACACGGTCTGCCTTGAAATTATCGTACCAGTGGCTGAAGAGAGCTGACGAGACAGGTCTGAGGCTGTGCTCCGCCTGTTTCTTTTGGCAGTAACTGCCAAATACCGGTCCTCATTCGGCGTTGTAACTCTGGGGCGACCTGTGCTGTAACGTCTACTCACATTACCATCATCTTGGAATCGTTGCCAAAGCCTGGAGATGACACTCTGGGCAATTCCAAGTTCGTCTGATACTTCCAGTTGGGTACGCCCACATTCCAGACGGCCGATAATTCTATCACGTAAAAAATCATCCAAATGCGTCCTTTGTGTCATAACTATTCGGTTATTGCACTGAAATGTTTATAAAGCGCCTGCGAACAATTTTACTTCTTTGCCTGTATTCCTTATTACTCTCTTACACTCTCGTCATTGTGAGGTACCATCGGTGTCATCTGGTTACTTCCTGAAATTTGCATATGATTCTTGAAGATGTGTGTAGTGATTTTACAGGTGATATATTTATTTTAGAGTTCGATTTCCGCGTGACTCCGAATTATCCTTAATTTATGGACATGGGTGTGAATTACCTTTGCAGTGACTTCTACTTGTTACATTATTTTTCATCAGCACTGTTTTCACAGATAGCTGAGTGGTCAGCGCGCTACTATGTGAATGGAAAGGTGGCGAGTTTGAACCTCACCCGTACACAGTATATAATTCAGTTAGCTTTTCTCATTTTCAAATGTGTTTCTTATATTTAATCATGAATCATTATATTCTTATTTTATCTATTATTATTATTTTTATTTCTTATTTTATTCATTATTATTATCGTTTTTAATTTAGTTTAAAAATGTGCATTGCAAATAGAAACCCTTATGTAATAATAAATCTGCGTCTCTTTTACATATATCATTTATAAATTCCCTCTTTACTTTTTCTTTATTGCATATTTTATCATGCACATAATTTCTCATAAACTGTCCAAAGTTTGAACCTCATTCTAAATTCAAAAATAAATAAAAAGAAAAACAAAAGACCAAGGGAGGGGGAGTGTATATAAAGAGAAATAAGTAATTTAATTCTCTTTACATATGTATTCCAAACCAATTTTATAAATCCTAATTTTAATACAATATAGAATCTGCAAGTCTGTCAAACTGGTCGATGCTCATCCTGAAGTAATTAAAAAACAAGTAATATGCAGAAAAAAAAATAAGTCAATTCCTACTTAGGTCCACAAAGAAAAATAATAATAAAAAAAAATACAAATAAATAAATAAATAAAAATACAAACAGAATTTTTTAAAATGTGAAAAAGCTATATTAACATCAAGTGTCATTCACTACAAGTTTAAAAAATTGTATTTGAACTTGAGTGGATGAATAAAAAGCATTTTATGTACTGAAAATTTGAACAAGATATAGGGAAAGTGTGAGCTAATAGTAGGAATTTAATAATTCCGGATATTCAGTTCGCAAACGAGGCAGTTAAAAAAAAAAAATCTTTGAACAGGTCGCTCTAAATAAATCTTTCGGACCCATTCTTCCCATTTTTTGCGGTTTTGCCTCTGCTTAATAATTGCACTTAATAGTAAAATTTCAGCTATAAAAAAAATCATCTGATTCGGACAACTTGCCGCAAACATACAGAAGCACAGCGAAGTAATAAGATACAGCTCATGGACCTTATAAAAAATACACTAACCCAAACGGGTTTTCTCCCTCGTCTGAGGCATTGCCGGCTGTCACCTTGATCACATCCGCAGGAGTAAGGACGACTTGCAGAAATTTAACATTGGTTGTCTATTGCAGCGTGTATAATTGTCAAGAAAAATCTGGATGTAGCGCCTCATTTCACAAATTAGAATTTCAACATATTTTTATTTTTGAAATTGAGATTGATTTTTAACAATTTAGCATATTTGTCAAGCATAATTAACTTTCCAAATAATTATGAAGATACTGCATGCTTTCAGGGCTGGATATTTTTTAGCTTTTCCTATGCCGTAAGGAAATTTATAACTACTTCTTTTAGAAAATAATATTTTTAATCTGAACTAACAGAAAATTTCAAACAAACAATTTTCTCTTGGAATTTTTATGCTTTTTATTTTTGTAAATAAGTAAAAAATACTAAAATATTTAAAAACGAATTTTTGAAAGTTTTGTTTAAAATTCTAAATTGTGCTGTTTTTTTTTAAATTATAGATGAGTATTATAGCACAGTTTCTATAAAGGAATTTTATTTCAATTACATTTCATAATACATCACAGTGATAAACACCTTTGACTCCTTAAAAATTTTTATACATTTAATTCTAATATTAAAATGTATTTAACCGTAATAATTAAATTTGCTTTATTTTATAGTGATTATTTTTTAAAATTTATTTTTAATTCTGCTTAAGATTTTTTTATTTACTCTCAATTTAATTTATTAGCCCAAAGAGGCGGTAGCCTAGAAAGGCTATTAGTTTTGAAACGGCATTTTGCGCTAATTTACTATAAATGTCCGTGTCTTCTTGCAAATTGTTGTTACTAAATATTATCGCCCTGTATTATATGTAAAGAAATAAAATAATGCAGAATCTGCATGAATACATGTATGTTTCTCGCACTGTGACAAAAACGACAGTATCTAGAGCCATCAAATTTTGAATAATGTAATCCTCCACCCGAACATGGGCATCTGGACGGCCGAATTTCGAATTTGTTTTAACCTATTTCATATTTTGTAATACTTTAACGAATTTTTGATTAACAAACTCAACGAGTTCAAAACGTGCACTGTACGGAATATAACAGTTTTATCTCCAGTGCGGAAATTCTAAAGATATGCTGTTTTCAAATGTATGTGGTTTACGGGCGAAGAACATGATATTCAATAAATATAGGTAACACAGAAAACTTAAAAAAAAAATTCCTTTTGGGCGTAATATAAAATCTGAGTGCTTCTAGATTTTATTTTATCTTTTTTTTTCCGTCATTACGCTCAGAAAATTTTATGCTCCGAATTTTATGAATTATTAAAATAACTAATCCACTTTAATGTTAATAATTTAATGATCATATAATCAAATAAATATGATCGTTTTGAATGTTATTATAGTTTGGAAAATCCCTGCCTGAAAATGTTCATTAAATAAAAAAAAAAAAAAAAAATGTCAGATCTTGTTTAATTTTACCTTATTTATTTCAAAGTATCACGAACTATCAATCTTGTTTAATTTATTTTTATTTTTACGCAAAATTAAGTTCATAAATTTTGTGCTTAGAGTTTTTACCAAAGTAAAGATGTTTGTACAAGAATTGCGCGTGAAAAAATGTGCAAAATGCAGTAAAAAGTGCTTTAATGAGATATATTAAATCCTATTTGGAAAACACTGTGGCTTCCATAATCTCATCACTATAAAACGTATCACATTTAATAATTAAAAAGTTATGTGATACAAACGCCATAGGTTTCAGTGTTAAAGTAAACCTGATTGTCCCTACTCTTTCTTGCCGACATGTCGGTGACGCGCGCCCCGCCCACTGGGTTAGTCTATCTCTTATAAGGTCCATGATCTTTTCAGCCTGACGTCATAAACGGCAACCAATAAGAACAGTGGTGGTATCTCGGGCCAGGCTCCTGTTCAGCTTTTTCGTCCGCGACGCGAGCGAATAGCCACTAGCCGACCGAGTTCTTATCACGTTTCATAATCAGAAAACCTTCTTGTTTACCCGTTTCAATATGGCGTCAGAACTACACAGAGACGAGTTTATGCTTAGAAATATCATAACTGTATACAGCAATAAAATAATCAGCATTGTTCACGCCATCTTCAGATTTCTCAAACCGTATATACTGGTATAAATTTCAAATTCTCATTTAAAGGGGAAAACTATATTCATAAAGCAATGATCTAACTAATATATCCATATGCTTTATAACATCGTAAGTAATAGGAACCTAAATAAATTACAGTTTCTACGAAATCAAAGTTTCTGCCTTACAAAATTCTCCTTAATTATTATGAATATTGGCTATATCATTAATAAAAAGCTCTATAAATATCCCAATATTAAATACACCAAAAACTAACTTCAGCAATATCACAACTTCTAAAATAAAGATGTTGACTGTAAGAGAGTATTCAATAAAATACAATTACGAAATTTTGGAGGAAAGTTACAACTTGTGTCATACAGCAATCATTCATTGAAGTTTAATTACACTCATGTCCATAAATTAAGGATAATGCAAAATCAGGCAAAGGAAGAGTTAGAAGCAAAACAAGCAAAAAAAGTGCTTTAATGAGATATATTAAATCCTATTTGGAAAACACTGTGGCTTCCATAATCTCATCACTATAAAACGTATCACATTTAATAATTAAAAAGTTATGTGATACAAACGCCATAGGTTTCTGTGTTAAAGTAAACCTGATCGTCCCTACTCTTTCTTGCCGACATGTCGGTGACGCGCGCCCCGCCCACTGGGTTAGTCTATCTCTTATAAGGTCCATGATCTTTTCAGCCTGACGTCATAAACGGCAACCAATAAGAACAGGGGTGGTATCTCGGGCCAGGCTCCTGTTCAGCTTTTTCGTCCGCGACGCGAGCGAATAGCCACTAGCCGACCGAGTTCTTATCACGTTTCATAATCAGAAAACCTTCTTGTTTACCCGTTTCAATATGGCGTCAGAACTACACAGAGATGAGTTTATGCTTAGAAATATCGTAACTGTATACAGCAATAAAATAATCAGCATTGTTCACGCCATCTTCAGATTTCTCAAACCGTATATACTGGTATAAATTTCAAATTCTCATTTAAAGGGGAAAACTATATTTATAAAGGTAATATTACATGTATTACATGTAATTACAGTAATATTACATGGTTGGTATGATGGTTATTGTATGTCTTCCAGACGATGCAATAGAGTCCGTACAACGCCTAGCTGAGTATCAAATTATCGATCTGATCTTATTATTACACCACTCAAAAAGCAATGCTCTCCGAAGTTCCGGTAGACATGTAGGAGGAGGTTGACGGGCTGCAACTCGTCGGCGAAGTATGTCCCACGCGTGCTTTACTGGATTCAAGTCCGGAGAGAATGCTGGCCAGTCCATACGGATGATATCCTCCGATTGAAGGCATTCGCTTACGATGTTTGCACGGTAAGGACGGGTGTTGTCATCTATAAACACAAATTACGCGCCCATGGCCCCCCGAAACAAACGTACATTTTGTTGTAGAATGACGTCCCGATAGATTTGGCTTGTCATGGTTCCAATTTGAACATGCAGGTCAGTTCTGGAACCCAGAATAATTCCAACCCAAACGAGCACTCCTGCACCACCGTAACGGTGTCGTTCAATGATGTTTTCTTGATGGTAATGGGTACTTGGAGCTCTCCATATGAAAGTTACCCCACTGGGTTAGTCTATCTCTTATAATGTTCATGATACAGCTCTGCTGACGCTATGTTACAGCGTCACGGGATTTTTGCGCAAAATAATTCTATTGGTTAAACGCACTCTTCGCAAGCGTACTCGTTTGGACTTTGAAGATGTGGAGGTAAAGGCGTAATTGCCTATGAACTCCGTAAATTGCACTTCCTTGATACGTACTCGTTTGGACACTTTTACGCTGGTAACGTAAAAGCGCGTTCGGCAGCTACGTTTCAAGCGTACTCGTGTGGACGGGCCTTTAAAGATGATCCTTCCTGTTTCAGTCAGTCTATGGAATACTGCTCTTAAAAAAACTCAGATCGCTGTGGACTCGCTTGTCGAGAGATCCAAAATATCTCACCCTATATCGTGACTTCAGGGGTGCAACGTAGATCAAACCCTGGAAATCTTTGCGGCTAAGTGATCTACAGTTTTGGCATGCAGTCTTCCTAATTTTCATCCATGAAACTTAAGCTTCTACAATGGAATACGGCCGGTTTATCACAGTCCAAGAAGATCCAGTTCCAGTGATCTCTACAAAAGTATAATATTGATCTTTTCGCAATGATGGAGGCTAACTCTACTGAAGACTCTATCCTTTTCCAGGTTCTACATTATACCTGCTTTCAAAATACAGGCAAATTGCTAGCGATATTTTGTTTGAGGTCAGAAAAGATCTCCGATTTTAAAATTATTAAATCCGTGAGAAAGAGTATTAACAAAAGTGAAACTGTTAAGATTCAACTATAAAAGAATGAGACCATTTACAAGATCTTTGTCCTTTTTATCCCTCCTAACAGCAAGACAAACTTGTCAAAAGACATACTATTGGTGACATGAACGCTCACTCAAGAAGGTGGGGTTATAAGCAACAAAACGCCACTGGATTAGAATCTGAAAATCTCCTAATTCCAGTTCTTTTGAACTTACTTTTAAAGTTGATGACTCACCTACTTACATTCATTATAACGGTCCAGGTAGTTTACCAGACTTCTTATGTGTATCAACTAACATTTTTGCTTTCACTGAAAGGAGGGTTCTGGAGAACCCAGGTTCAGGACATAGATCATAGTCTCTATTAATGTCCGCCACCCGGCAGGCCGATTTAAGTCAATTTTAAAGAAATCCTGAAATTTTAGAAAAGCAGATTGGAACAATTTTGAAGAAATGACTGATAGAGAACTCGAGGAAGCCAATTTTGATCATTCATTTCCTCCGGAAAAACTAGTCTGTAATTTAACAAATTTGTGCAAAGGCATGCATACCACGCGATAGAGTCAGAGGCTGTAAGTGCTTCTGGTCCCCTAAACCGGAGGAACATACGGGACCGATTCAGAAGAAAAGCTAAGCACAATAAAAACAGTCTGATGGTGTTGCATGGCGAAAGCAAACTAGTTAGATAAAAAAAAATGTATAATAGGCCAAGCGTAAATCCTTCGATGATTTTATTTCACATATTGATTATAAATAGGACAGCTTAAAATTTTTTTAAGTCTGTTTCTAACACCAAAATGTGTAAATCCGCATGTAGGAAGAATCCGATTTCAGTTGTAAATAAATTACTATCATCGGATAAGGCCATTGCAAACACCTCTAGACAGTCCTATTCCCAGTTCCAGCGAAAGAGAAATATCAAGGAAGATTAATGATGAATGGAAAAAATTAACCAAAATGCAGAATGCTGCGGAGGAACTTAAGTGGGGTGGGGGCTATTTCTGATGCTAGTGCACAAGAACTGGAACTCGCACCTAGATGTCTTAAAATGAAGAAATCTCCTGGCGTGGATTATATCCATGCAGAATTTCTTATTCATCTGGACAGTGAGGCAAGAATAACAGTATTGAATGTCTTGAATCAAGTATGGGAACCAGGTCAAATTCCGGCATATCGGAGAAGAGCTATTATTATTTCAATTTTAAAGAAAAATAAGAACCCCGGGCATCTGAATAGCTATAGGCCCATTTTGCTTACAAGTATTCTTGCGAAAACTATGGAAAGGCTGGTGGTAAATCGTTTGAAGGTGGTATCTTTAGGAATACAGTATTTTAGTTGTAGAACAGGAGGCTGGTTTTCGAAGGTCAACGTAGACTAACATGTGGCCAGGTGACAAAATTTAGCCAGTTTATTAAGCATGCTTCAGATGACAGAAACATTCTGACAGTTGTCTATGTTGATTTTAAGGGGGCTTATGATTCTTTCTGAAAAGCGCTACCAGAAGCTTCGTTCTCATGTTTTAATTTACAAATTGGGTTTCCTCAGAGAGCAGTTACAAGCTGCACCTTGTTTAATATATACGTCAATGATCTAGTTTCTTTATCAACTACTATTTGCTGATAATTTAGTAATGGTGCAAAGTACCTTATTGCAAGTCGATTAAATAAGGTTCTCCAGTTGGTGTGAAGAAAATATCACTGTAAACTTGGAAAAGACAGCCTCAGTCTTTTTCTTAAATTCATGAAACTTTTCGCCCAAAGTTAAAGTACCAAGATATTTTGATTACAAACATGGACAACTTTACTTAACCGGGAGTGACTTTTGATAATAAATTAAGTTGGAAGCTTAATGTTGATCTCCTTACTGAATGTGTTTCAAATGTACTTAATATTCTTAAGCGTTTTGCAGAATGTATTTGAGGGTCTTCTCGGTCCACTCTTAACATTACGTTTAATACTTATATCCTGCTCTTAATGACATATTGTTGTGAAGCTCTCATCACAGCCCCACTATCGGTGGTTAAGAAACTTGCAAACCAAAGCTCTTCGCTTGATTACAGGAGCTGTGGAGTTCACCCTATCAATGTGATGTTATTGTTGGACAGGAAATAAAACCCTTCCAAAATATTATGAAAATGAGCGCCTTGGTTCTCATTGAAAGGTTACTGCGAATGGAGAAGTCCTACTGGAGAGATTATATATAGTCAATCCTAGGAAATTAAAAGCCTAGTAATGATTTTTCAAAAAGTCCTGGACATTAAAAAGATCTCGAGGTTTTAGATAATATACAACCGCTCTTGACAACCAGAAACCCATTGGAGGTGATTAATGTTGAAGTAAAGGTTTTATAAAAGCAAGACTAGATTTTTCTAAAAAGACAAAATGTAGTATACTATACTCAACGAAATTTATTTTTTTAGGAGTCAAACTTTTTTTCCCCTTTTTCTGTTACATTTCAATTAAATGAGTTTTTGAGTTTTCCATTTCAAATGGTGGCCCCCTTCCCAAAACATTCCAAATTTCCTTTTGCCCTAAGTGTGAAAAATAGAAATGTTTTAGCCACAAATTCACACACACACAACAACAACAACAGAAAAAAAAAAAAAAAAAAATGCATATTTATTGATAGACATATAAAAATTTCAAATTAGACACATAATGAAGCACAGGTGAGAACAAAGTGCCTGTGAATAAAATGTTAGATCAACTTAAAGACTGTATTATATCAAGAAGTGATGCCAATGAAAATGTTGTGCCAAATGGAGATATAAATGTTTCTTCAGCAAAAGTAGTCCTCACCTGGCTTCAAAAACTACTCAAAGAATATGTAAGTGATTCTCAAATTAGTGATTTCTTCTCTTTCCATGTATGTCGTTCTCATGAATTATGGGTTAAAAATACCATAACTTTAAAGTGTTTAGATAAAGCTAGTGTTAAAGTATTTATTTATTTGTATTTTCTTTCAAAATTTTCTGAAATGAAATAATATATTTTATAGAATGCAATATGCATTTCTTTGTTTTAAGTTTTTTGTATGTTTGATCAGTGTTTCATTTGTCATTAAGTATTACAAAACATGGTTTGTTGTATGTTTTGTGTGACAATGTTAGAAATTCTTTAGCATTTTAATATCAATGAATATGACTTCATTACGAATTTTGAGATCATGCATCAAACAAGCAAAAATTTAACAATGTTAAATGCAAGAAATTCTTTAGCATTTTAATATCAATGAATATGACTTCATTACAAATTTTGCCCCATGATTTTAGATCACGCATCAAACAAGTGAAATTAATTTCCTGTTGAAATGAATTACTGTTTAATAAACACAATGCTTTGCAAAATACTTTAAAATTACTCTATTCAAAACTAAATTTGCCAATATTATAAAATAGTGAGAAAAAGTGATGCTTTTCAGCAGGAGGGGTAAAAAAAACATTATTCGTGATGGCAGTACATTTTATTAAACATTTTTCTTGTGAAAAAAATTACCATCAGCATCTAAGAAAAGAACATGACAGAATAAAATACATCAAGGTTTGAATTTAACACAAAAGTTCATGGCAGTGTACATGTTAGAGAAAAGCCATCACATTGTGTGAATAACAATATGGCAGTGTCCGACTAAATTAAACAACTACCTTAACCACTGCATCTTGAGGCACAATTAAAGTTTGTAAAAGAAATAAATTAGATCAAACATAGAAAGTAAATCACATTTAACAAAACATTAAACAGTAGTGATGCATTAAATACATTACAGCAAAAGTAATTTCTACAAAATGAGTATTTTGGAAAGAACAATTCATAAAACTAAATTTCTACAAAAATGAGTATTTTGGAAAGAACAATTCATAAAACTACACTCTTGATATTTTCTTTTGCAAAAGCATACATTTATAATGGATTAAAATGTTTACATATGTTGTTGAGGTTTATTTTTAATAATTTTAATCTAGATTCATATTTTTTAATCACTGATGCTAAGCAAACAATTTACTTAGAAAAATATCAAAATTCTTAGAAATTAATATATTGTACAACAAAAAAGGGGAGAGGGGGAATAGAAAAAATAAATTATTACTGTATTCATATACCAACATAAACATTAATTTTGGAAAATTAGATACTCATTATTAAAAAAGTTAAACTCAGTTATTTAAAAGTAACTTGAAATTACTTCAGATAACAAATTTAATTCCAAAATGCCAAGAAACTTAAATTTGAACACCAGATATTATGACGGAAAGAAAACACCTAAATGGTGGTCAATTATATAGAACGTATTTACTTGCATAACCCTCCCCTAGTTTTTTTAGCATATGATTTAGAAACTTTTGATTTATAGTTACAATGCAAAATGCATTAAATTATGTCCAAGGTCAAAATTGGTATCTAAGGGAGGGGAAATATGAGAGTAAGTAAAGTATATGGAATTTTATGATATTCAGGAAGTGCATTTAGTGGAAATAAAAGATTGTTTTTATTAGGAAGTGAGAATGGAAAAATTTCAAAACATAGGGAGATGTAGAGGAAAGAGTTCCTTTAGAGGAAAAATAAAAACACGCAAAAAAAAAAAAAAAAAAAAAAAAAAAGCTGAATGGTTACCCAAATTTTATAACTAAAATATATTCAAGAATACTTACAACTCTTTCATGCTGAAAAGAAAATTTTTTCACAATGCACAAAATGTTTGTCTTCTAATTTGAAAATGAAACACCATGTATTTTGTATAGCAGAATTAGTAGGGGGAAGTCTGAAATTAAAATCACTTAAAGACAATGACTAGTGAGAACTCAAATGTCACTTTTAACGCAATATCCGTCATGATCATATGAGTATATACATATTTAACTCTGTCTAGCAGAATCTTAAGACTTTATTGGGTGGATGAACTTAGCTCAGGTTCAGCAGTTTAAAGATATGGAACACTCTTAGTTTGTCTCTAGATTGATTTCTATCACCAAACTGGCTGCCAGTATGTGTATGGAATTTTTTCTCAACATATTTCATGAATAAAACAAATTTCACTTAAAATAATTTCTGCAAGGTCAATAAATTTGACAAAGATGCACTGACTGACTGAAAACTGGTGGTTTATAAATATTGCATTCCACACTTCAAAAGTATGCTTTTTCCAAATCTTTGCAGCATTGGGCTTGCATTTTGTCAAAAAAATCTTTATCTTTTAAAACTATTTCTAACAATGCTTGAGGTTACTTTTAGTGCATTTTTTTTGGGGGGGGAGAACTAATTTGACTATCAAACTGGTTTTAAACCTTCAAAAGGAAAATTTTTATCAACTCGTTATATTTGGATTAAATATCCATTATATAGAAAACATCATCTACTTAACTCTTACTTTCTTTTTTATTTTCATTAGGGGAAAAAAATTAAAAAAAGCACCTGACATAAATTAAAAAAAACCCTTTAAATCTGGATTTGCTACATTGCTCTTTATCAGGGTTTCTCAAACTATGCCTCATATACCACTAATGATATAATACATTATTTTTGATACAATAATTTTTACAAAAGGATTTAAATGAATGTAAAATGGTGCCCCTTCTAACATTGTGTTTTTATTGTTTAAATACGTACATTATTTTTTCCATTTCTGAGACCCCCTTTAAATTGGTACCTATGGCAACAATACACTGGCCATATGATAGTGTATATATATATATTCTTATTTATGTGGTAAAAATTTACCAAGTTTGTGAATCCCTATTCTATATATTTTCTCAGCCATGTATCAAATAACAAAAATATTTCTAATTCTAGATTAAAAAAATTTATACATCATCATTTAATACAACAGGATTACCATCATTTACATACATTCACAACCTTAAGTACCGCATGACCTATTGGTGAATCATGATAGGGTTGTTTTTGAGGCCTCAGGATCCACTGGTGGGTCACAGCAATCTTCACGTTTATGGCCATATGTACTAATGGTGGTCACATTTCCTGCAGAATATAAATTTCTTCAGCCTCCAAATCACTCTGCTCAAATTGGTCCCATTTTACAAATGTGTATAATTTTACAAATGTATTTTGTTATTACTCGTAAAAATATATTATTAAGTTGTACAGGCATTAGGTATTTTTTAGAAGCAGGCAAGATGAAAAATTAGCAAATGCCTTCGCCAGGAATCAAACCACGGACCTCTGGAAACTGGCCCAGCGTGCAGAACCACTACACCACGAAGGCAAGCTAGGAAGGTGGGAGAAATACCTTATATACTCCCCCTTTTAAAGGGCGACTGGGGTTTTTAGGGGACTCAATCGCAAAATCCTGGGTGTGGAGAGTCATCATCCCCGACCCTTTTAATTCGGACACCACTGTAGAGAAATTTTTGGAAGAAGGCAAGATGAAAAATTAGCAAACACCTTCGGCAGGAATCGAACCATGGACGTGTGGATACCGACCCAGCGTGCAAAACTACTACACAACGAAGGCACGCTAGGAATGCGGGAGAAATACCTTAAAAAGTTCTAAAATTTTGGAAATAATATTTATTTTGATGTCATACAAAATAGTGTTCAAACTATATGAATATGTACTGCAATGATTTGAAAAGCACAAATTTTGTTCAAAAGTAAATACAATTTATATAAAATACCATGTTGTGTCCTATACATGCAACGTTGCATGCTCATGTCATTTATGCTTATGTATGTTGACAATCAAAATGTTAATCTAAAGCAGTCATACCCAGTAATCATAACTGCATACATGACTAGATGTACTAATAAACAGTATTTATGAAAATTTGAAAGTTTTTTTTAAACCTGTTTACAATACCAATTAACTCTTCAGCAGGCACTGTCAAACTCTAACTACAATTCTAGTAATATATCAGTTGAGATATTAGTTTCTTAAATATTAATTATACTCAGATAATCATGCCTCCTTTTAAAAACTTCAATAAACTGATTTTGCAACTGCTAGATAAATCTTGCAATATTAGACATTCCAAATAAAGTAACAATGGGCCCATATGCTTACTGTCTTCATAATACTTCAAATCCAACAAGAATTTGTCAACAGTATGATACAACAATATATTTTAAAAGCACAAAAGAATTACCTTAATGATTAAGTTATAATGATACTAGATTTAAGTCAAAATATGATTTTAAACTGTATTCAATGAAGATAGCTTAGAACTGAAATAAGTAATATGAATTTGCATTTTTAAGATTGCAGCTTTTGCAAAAGGAAATATGCACTGAAGGTTATTAAAAAATGAATCTTGTTAATCTGCCATTCTTCAATCCAGTAATATTTAATTTCACACTGGAATTTTAAAAAAGTTGCAAATAGTACTTCAACGATTAAAAAATACAGCAGCAGACCAAAAATTTGCAAATTTTTTGCATGCAGACAGCTTTGGTGACATCTGGCAACATTTGGACATGATGATAGCTTTCTTCATTCAGTAATGAAGTAAGCTACTGTATCTTATTGCATATATTTTTAGAATTATTGTTGAAAAGTATTTTGCTAAAAGTTACAGAACTTTTACCGCTGTTTTAATTTTGGTAGTCTTCTGTTATTAATGCAGCAGCAAATAATGTGCAAGCATGCATATGGCCCATTAACAGTGCTAAACTTTATGCTTTATCACAAAGTTTCCTTACAAAAGGAAGAGGACGGCTTTAATGAGTTAGCAATCTCCAAATGAATGGGTTTTATGATTGAGCAATCACCAAATGAGGAGTCTAGTATTAAATTCCCTGAGGCAAACGTAATAATCCATTGAGGAAATTTTTTTAACATAAAATTAAGCAAAAAAGATATGTTTAACTTCATTATAAAACATGATTCAAATCAAACAAAAACTGTGATTTTGTGGAAATAACTGATAAACATAACGTAATGCTTTGTCATTATATAAACCCAATTAATTCTTGGCAAGTTGGTTTAATTTTCATATAAACTGTTATAAACTAACTGCTTTTTATCTCTTTACTAATCACATTTTGAAAACAAGATTAAAATTTGGGACTTCAATGGAATTGCATGCAGTTGAATATTTTTAAGGTTATGTGATCCAGGCATCAAGAAAAGTTTGACTTATGTGAATATGAATAAACATTGGCTGCACAGCATGAGAAATTATGAAGAGAAATTTAAGTTTTTTTATATGTTATTCCGTAACTTCTACATGTTGATTAATTAAATAAAGCATGACCAGTTCCTTCAAACTTCTGGTGGAATTGCTAGCATAAATTTGCTGCTAACTCTGCATGGTTGACGGAATTTTGTAATTGAATATATTTTACTTTGAAACTGAACTGCCTTTTTTCTTTTGAAATCTCACATAATTTAAATGTACGCATTTGATATTCAAGTTGATAAGATATAAAATGATTATTTTTGAAATATTTTCTTCCATTCATTTCGCTTTTCTACTGTGAATAAGCATTTTTTTATATGCTCAATTACCCAGAATTTTCACATATCTGGAGTTTGGCATTTCCCAAGCTTTTGGATAGTCGAGCTTTTACTGTATGTAGCTCTGTAAGAATATCAAAATGAAAAGAATAGCTGTTATATGCTTTCAATTTATTTTTACTTATTTTTGCAGGTTCCTTTTGTCAAAATCTAACAATTATTCACTTATGACATGAAATTCACAAATCTGCACAACCTCAGGTACCAAACAGTAGGAATTTAGGGGCTTTTACTGTATGTTACAAAAAAAAAAAAAAAAAAAAAAAGAGGAAGACTAAAATTAGCTACACCCTGATGTATAGTAATCTAAAACATTAAAATGATTCATAACAAATACCTTTATTACTTGTTAATTTATACACAGTCCATGCATTTTACTGGCCTGTTTCCATGCTGGCTCAAATCTAGGCAGATTAACAAAATTCTTTTTTTTTTTTTTTATTCAGTTAAAAATTTTAAAAGAATTTTTTTTATAATGACAGATGCACTTAGTATCTATCTAAAAAAAAAAAAAAAAAAAAAAAAAAAAAAAAAAAAAAAAAAAAGAGAATCAGACAATTCAAACATGAGAACATGCACAGGTACTGACCATTAGGGGAATGTACAAAGAGAGAATCAATTTAATCATTGTTAAAAAACATTGCTGTTTGCACAGTTGCAGAGCTATATACATGACTGATCTTTAGAACTCTCATTCTATTTACAAATATCAAGCATTTTAATCCAATAAACTTATCAAAGAAATTACTGCAAAGACAAAAAATACTTTAAAATCCTTAATGGGAATGCCTAATAAAGAAATAAATATACAAAAGTGCACTCTAAAGGGAGAAATAAAAAAGCCATTTAAATTACAGGAAAAGGCTCAGATGCATTAAAAAATAACTGATTTGAAATAATAAAGCCAAATCAATCTCAAGCCATTTGTGCATCATATAATAAATTAATAACATTACATAGGAAAACAAAATTCATTGAAAATGCTTAAAAAGCCCCGAATAACAGTGCAATGAAGCACACACTGAAAGTGCAATTAAAGGGGGGAAATCTATATCTATAAAGGTTTGAATTCACATAAAAAAGCACCTAGATGTGATCTTAAGTTATAATACAATTAAAACCTTAATAATATTTAAATAAAATTACAGATTTTATGTTATAGAAGAAATAATCTTAATGACTGGGAAGAAAACATCCTTTGCAGGAATGTTTTAGTCCAGAATGAATATTCAGAAATACAATTTATGAAAACCAATATATTAAGTTACATGTGAAGCCTCACACTAATTTTTAGATATGCTGTCTGTAAATATATAAACCAAATCAACCCAAGCAAATATTTGCATTTATATTACAATAGAAGACATATTAAACACAAGAAGTACTACATGAAAGGTGGAAACTAAACAGGAAATAAATAATAATTGCCATTAAAACATTTCTTCAACACATGAAGCGACCTACAGAATCAACTTATCACCAAAATTATAATTCATTCTATCTATAGAAGTATAAATAAATATGTTAAATACAAAAGACAAAACAATAATCAAATGAAAATAGAAATCAGGTCTTTCTTTTTATGTGAATCTTATATGCATACATACAAACAGTAATTCCATTCTTCAGATAAAATCTAAACGCAATACCCAATACACAGCAATCAATATGTACTTATATCAGATTTATGCAAGATATATAATATTATAATGATGAAAGATTAGTATGAACAACTAAAACTTTCTTAACAAAAACCTACTCAAGAAAAGGAAGGCAAGTTAAGAAAATGATCAACGGCATTTTCCTGATTAATATTTACCAGCATAAGGCATTACATTCCTATTTTTTTGTAATACTCTATTTTGATAATTATTACATCATAAAAATGATTTTTAAAATATAAAAGAAGACAACACAATCAAATAAATATAATATGCAAACAAATTCAGTGAACAAATAAAAGCAGATGTATGCCATCTCAAAGTTTAATGTATAAACATATTAATTTTTTTAAATTAAAAAGACTGTTTAGAGTATTACAATTGCAGGAACACTACAAAATACAACACAACACATAAAGCAAATCAGTTATAGCCCAGTGACTTTTAAAGTATCAGTATAGGAAAGAACATCTGTTAAACATATTACATTCAACTGTTTTTACATGGATTCTTTTCCTCGTCAAATTTAATTTCTTCATTACACGGAAAGAACCTAATCCTACTTTTATGGTTACACATTTATTAATTTTTTCTGATCAATAATCAATTTCTAATCAATAATTTTTCATTTTCTGAGTTATAAATTATATTCAAATAATTTTTATATGGTGAAATGAATATATCAACCAAAAACAAAAGCCCATTTTTTTATATAAAAAAGACAATCGCAATCAAATGAATAAAAATCATAAAGTTAATTTAAGATTCTGATATCTGCTTGAAAAAAAATTTATTTCTGCTAGGTTTACCCATCTGGAAATAATCTACTGTCTCCCAAATCTACTGTACTTTTCTTCTATGATTTTTCACAACTGGGTGAATTAATAACCTTTTGTAAGTGAATTAGAAATAATGTCTTAAATTATTTTGCTTCCCTTAATATTTTTAATTGGAAAATCACTCCAAACGGATTTTTTACATTTAAAAGTTAAAAAATATTAATTTCTGTAAGAATTTTTTAACTACTAAAAATTATAAATTAATAAGAACTAGTTACAAAAGTTTCATTTTAGTATAAAATTTTTCAGAAATGTATTAGTTTTCAGAATAGTTTTCTTTCCTCTGTAGAATGTAATTAACCAATAACACACACATAAATATTTGTATTTCAGACAGATTATGTTTCATTTACAAATGTACTTTATATTTTACTTCAACAAGGGAAGTAAACAAAAAATTTTATATAATGCACATGATATCAAGGTCAATATTAAATAACCATTTTTTTTTCTTAAATGTTTTATTTATGAACTGATTGCAATCAGATGCTACAGTTCTAAGTCACTTTAAAAGTACTGTACACTGCATGCAATCTTTATAAATACTGGCAACTTAACAAAAAGAGGTGAATCAGCATAGATTATTTTTGATGTTGGCTCTGGCTTTAAATAACATATAACAGCTTATCAGTGAATGTTTTCAAACAGCACAAAAAATATAATGACTTTCAGAGCTGCGTTAGAAGTCAGTAAAAGCTTAACCACGAAGAAGAATACAGTGATAATGGGGAAAATCGATTTTGATGCTAGATAAACCTTAAATAAAAGGGAAGATGTTAAAAAGTGGTAATGGGTTCACACACAATAATTAAAGCCTTTTCGATTTTCTTTTGTATGTTTAGTATAAATAGAATATAAATTCGATTATACTTATATATACTTATGTACTTATGTATACTTATGTACTTATATATACTTATGTGCTTATATATTTGTTCTAAAAATACAGAAATAATTCAAAGTTACTGTTTTAACAACTCATAAACAAAAATGTATACTCTTAACTGGACACAGCACCACTAACACTACATTGCAAATACTACAGTAAAATACCCATTACAGAACATTCTTTCTCAATATTATTTTAAATAACATCATAACAATATAAACAGATGGTAGTTCATTAATACAAGTACATCTCCAATGTTATCAATGTGAATAATAAATAAACAACGGAACATAACATCTATATGTCAGGAATTTATTGATGACTAAAATAACAAGATAATAAGATTTATAAATTAAACAGCTATTCTAACCCATTGCAAACCACAGCCATGATCAAAAGTCATGACAAATATACCTAGTTCAAGAAATGCTATTTGAAAATTAAATACTGGCATTTAAAATGAAACTGAAGACAAATAAGGTTATTCTTGTGATTAATTAGTTTTAAAACATATCAAATACATTAATTTAAAAGTTTAAAATAAGGTTATTCTTGTAATTAATTGTTTTTAAAACATATCAAATACATTAGTTTAAAAGTCTGATGTCTTTCTCAGTGAAGTATCTACATAACAGTGATTTTTCATTCATGGTGTGTATACAAAACAAAAATCTCAACACTAAAGCTGAAATCGTATTCTGAAGTTTCAGCTTAACAGACGGAATATAAAAAAGCCATGAAGATGTGTAGTTGCTCAGTTATTGCATGCGTAATAATTATTTTCTATTTCAAGTACTTTATATTTTTGCATGTTTAATTAATTCATAAAATTAACATTAAACATTTTGTTAATATTTATATTTCTTTTATACTGAATGGCAACAAGTAATTATTCATATTTATATTTCTTTAATGCTGAATGGCAATGAGTAGTGATTCATGATTACTTTGGTTTTCAAATGTTGTTATTCTACTAGTAGCTTGTTCGCAACTACTCCGGTAAAAGAAAAAAGAGAAGAAAATAGTTATTGATTCGTGTGTTTTGGCAACAGAAAGAAACCAGACGATAACCGTAGGACAATTATTTTTGTGTAGAACTTTTGAACTCGATTTTTTGGGAACTTTTGAATTGGCTGTAATTGAATATTGTTGTTTAAATGATTATCCTTTTAAACTAAAAATGTAAATAATATTTCAATATAAAATTTAAAAAAGCTGAGTGATGTCTATGATTATTTCTATGTGATGAATGATTTGTTAAAAAAGACATTAGTTTTTTCTAGCAGCTATCCAGAATATAATCTAGCATCAAGAAAATCATCAAAGGGGTAAGTCTTGAAATTTATTGGGCCCTTATATTAATAGATTTAACATAAATTGGGGTATATACTGTTTTACAAGGTACACAAAGAAGTTCTTGCTGTTTCTGATGACATTGGAAGAGTGAACCCTAACATAAAAATAGTCGTCAAACTTGCGATGAAGTGGTTAGGATGAGAGTCCGGACACTGACGAAGAGTATAAAAGCACATTGCATCGGTACTTCAAGCATAATTCACACAGCAACTGATTAAAATGGATGCGTCAATGGCACGCGTTTGGAGTTTGCTGTATGATTTTAAAGAGGGCCTGTCAGCAGCAGAATCAAGTCGCCGAATATGCCAGGCCTTTGGGGATGATGCCGTTAATGAATGAACCAGTAAGCAATGGCTCTAGAAGTTCAGGTCAGGGAATATGTCTCTTAGTGATGCACCATGCAGCGGTTGGCCACAACTGTTGGACGATGAGGCCCTGAGAACAGCTATAGACAGTAGTCAAACATGTGGTGAGCTTGCTATACACTTCCAGGTATCTGATGAAATGATCAGACTCCATTTGAACCACATAGGAAAGGCACACAAGCTGAGCAAGTACGTCCCCCACTCACTGTCCAATGCAAACAAACAACAGTGTGTCACTGTCTGTTTGTCGTTGCTTACTCGGTACTGCTATGCATCCATATTTCAGCGAGTACTCACCAGCGATGAAAAGTGGGTCAAGTATGACACACCTAGGTGTTCCAGACATTGGTTGTCACCATGAGAGCCTGTGCCTTGCACTGCGAGACTCTCTCTCCACCCACGCAAGATCATGCTCTGAATCTGGTGGACTAGTCACCAAGTGGAGCACTATGAGCTCCTGCCAGTGGGCCAAACTATAATGGCAGGCCTGTAATTGCAGCAGTTGGAATGTGTGCATAAGGTACCTATGCATAAAGAGCTAGCATTGGTCAATCATAAGGGTGTACTCTTCTTCCATAGCACTGCAAGGCCACATGTGGCTCAGGATACCAGGGACACCATCCAGCGACTAGGCTGGGAGACACTACCTCATCCACCAAATCCCCAGCTCTCATGCCAAGAGACTACTATCTTTTTCCATTCTCTAGGCAACAATCTTCATAGAAAATCCTTCAAAAACTAGCCAGACCTCAAAAAGGCCCTCACAGACTTCTGTGCATCCAAGACCCCTGAGTTTTATCGTGATGGCATTGCACAGCTAGCCACTAATTCGCAAAAGTTTTGCCAATGAGTGCCATTGCATATTTAGTTTTTATAACTTCAAAAACTTTAATTAAACAAATAAACGTCTTGGTGAAGTCAATCTGCCCTAATCGGCTTTCTTTTTCCTACTAAAAGATACTACCATTAATTACACTAGTTCAATACTCACAATAAAATCTAATTCAATGAAATATTTTAAACAGAAAAATAACCTGACCTTATATCTAAAAGATCATGTCAAGTGGTCACCACAATTTTAAATTTCAGATAAATTACCATTTATCTTCAATCAGAGAAAAAAAAAATTAAAAAGGAAACAAACATTATAGTAAATATATTTTTCAAATTCTTTTCGTAACTGGATAAGCCAACTCTAAAAAACTTGACTTTCACTAAAAATTTTCACACTGCCAAATCTTAACACCTATCAGATTAACATTAAAGATGCTTACTACAGCCAATGAAATAAATATTTGATCAACATAAAGCCTTAAGTCTGCAACCTAATTATTAAAGATGATATTTAAAAGCGAGTTTCCCAAACCTTCTCTTGCATCAATCCTTTTTAAAAGAAACATACTGAGCAAAAACACTGCAAAATGTAAATTAGCTCTGAGCAAAGTTCAGTTTTTAGGTTGTAGGGTTTATATTTATTTTAACTAACGTTTATTTTAAGCTATCTTTCCTGTCAAGCCTTTACTTTCCCCTAGAATTGCCAATGCCAGAGTATGTAAATTGTAGTAGAACGCACAGTATATTAAAATTTTAGCAGAAGTAAGTTGAGTTTAAATAGAAGGGAAATGAGATTGTAAGTGTGCTTCTTGAATCGCTAACGTGAAGGTTGCTAGGTAGAAATTTATGAACCGCGCGTTTCGGCCTGTGTGCTTATCTCGGCAGTTCGCTGAATCTTTCAACTGCTTAATCAGTAAGCTCGCTGAATCTCAGCTGTATTTTAGAACGCGGTTAAGTTAGTTACGATTTCAGAGTCTCGTAGGTAGTGATATAGTTGTTTATTCATCCTGTCATTAATTTTTAGTTTCACATTTCTGTTTTTGTTAAACCGCCGGGTTGGCGTAGTTTATGAGTGTCAAGTGAACGCAGCTGTTATTTCTAAAGTGGAATAAAAGGGTTTTAAACCCTTCTTACGTGTTTGTGTAAAATTACAGTTCATAGCAGTCACTACCACAATTGCTGACAAGTTGGGGCCACACAATACTACAAGGTTATGAAATATCAACAGAAGGAATTAAACATCTTCCATCGAAGGTTATTACAATTAAACAATATCCTAAACCTGAAACTTTCACAAGCTTATACAGATTTTTGGGAATGGGGATGTTTTACCATCACTTGATACCATGCTGCACCAAACTGAAACAACCGTTGAAAGCTTAAAGGATTAAAGAAAAACAGCAAACAAACCTTTAATTTGGACCAGAGATGTGTAAAGTGCTTTTACTAACATTAAATGTGCCATCAGCAGTCTTTAATTTACCCTAATCAGACAGCACAGATCACTCTAACAACAGATGCACCTTTGCATCATGGGTGCCGGATCCATCAAATATATAATGGTGAAAAACAACCACTAAGCCTTATCTCTCTCGATCCCTGTCATCAATGCAGAGAAATGCAGATGACAGGGATCGAGGGGACAATGCAGAGTCCTTATGATCCAGAATTACTTGAGATCTATTTAGTCATAAAGCATTTTAAACACATTCTGGAAGGATATCATTTACTATCTTCACTCACCATAAACCTATCCCCTTTGCCTTCTAGTAGAATTAAGACAAAGCCTCTCCAAGACAAGTCTGGCAATTGAACTACATTGCTGAATTAATTGCAGACATATGGTACATTTTTGGAGAAGAATAACATCATGGTAGACCTACAATCAAGAATTGGAACTATCACAGATGGCATGTAGAAATTACAAAATTAAAAATATAAAATTGTGATTTATGAAATAATGAAGCATTTATGATCTAAAGGGTATCAAAATTTAACAAAAAAAGCTTAATATTTATTTGTTTACTTTATTAAACATTTCTTTGAATGCAAATTGTTTAAGTTCCTTCATTTTTTGTGCTAATACTCTCTCTTCAGTTCTACAGACAGACATAATTTCTTGTTCAGTTACAAAGCTCCACTGTTCAAGAACTAATTCTGATTAAATTGTCAATCAAAATTTTTTCACTTTCAATAACATTCTGCCACTTTCTTCACTATCAGTAGTGGTTTGGTTTGGTTTGGCTTATTTAATTATGGCAAAGCACACCAGGGCTATCTGCCTAAGGGAAGGGATGCCTTCGTAGAGGACTGTCTAAGGGAAACTGACTCGTATACATGTTACAAATGGGGAAAACCACGAAAACGCCCATGCAGACAGCCCGTTCGCGGGATTCGAACCTCGGACCGAACTACCAGTGTTCAGCGGACTTTACCGCTCGGCCATTGGTGGGCCTCAGTAGTGGTATTTTCTGAAACTAGAACTATCCTACAGATTCTGCCATCTGTTAATTGATTGATGATTGGTGCACTGTCATCACAATGAAAATCTTCTGTTATATCATCTTCATTTATTACCATTTCTTTACAAAATCCATTACTTGGAAAATTTCACCTGTGGTTTGCAATATCCGAAAGCCTTCAAATTTGCGGCTGTCATCTTCATTTCATCTTCACCATGAAATATGGTAGCTGGTCATAAATTATGCCGAGCACTTTTTAATGTATCTGGAGACACAGCCTCCCATGATCTTGAGATGCTCTACACAGCAGATTTTATGCTAAAATATTTTTTTAATTCTTGAATAGTCTTGCCATTGTTCAAGAAATTTTAACATTGATTTTTAAAATGCTACTTTATATTTGCATTTCAGCATGTGTACTATTCTGATATCCATTGTCTGAAAGACGAATGTACAGTTTAGAAGAAAAAATAATACGAATACATTATCTTTCATTAAAACTATAAGTGAAATATGAGCCAAACAGTTATCTACAAACAGGACAATTTTTTTGCCACCAGGTAAACCAATCAAATTCAAATGTTGCCGAGTCTCGGGTATGAAATGAATTTCAAACCAATCATACATTAACGCTTGTGTCATCCATGCTGTTTTTATTTGCATGATATATAATGAGAAAACCTTTACTCCTTTAAATGCTTGAGGTGGTGTATTTTTTCTGATTATGAAAACTTTACACTTGTGCATTACTACAGCATTTGAACATGCTAAAATTCTTGGTCTAGCTTTTGGAATTTTTGACTCCAGTTGGAGCCTTTTCTGTAGACTTTGACATGGTATTTCATGATACCTATTGCCAGAAAAGACCAGTTTCATCAAATAATTAACTCATTAATATGAATTCAATGAATTTATCAGCAAACAGTTCAGTAACTTCAGTATCAGCTGAAGATTTTTCATCTGAAATTTTTAATTGCATTATACCACGGTGATTTTAAAATTTGAATATGAAAATAAATTATTTTCCATATTCAACAATCTGTTGAATATGTGCACTCAGTTTTTAATTTCTTCATGAAATACTTTGGCTTGAACCATTAGCATTGGACCTGTCAATGGCATGCTCTCACTGCATCTCTGTCTGACCATTCAATCATCACTTTATGATGACTGTCACTTTTAGCATAGCGAATAATTTTTCTGTTTTTCATTGTGAGCGGGGTGTCGGAATCCACCAAATATTTATGAAGTTCCTTTTTCTATTATGCCATATATAGTTGACTTTCTAATACCATACTCATAGCATAATTTTGAGCCTGATATACCTATATCCATTTCGTGCAGCAATTCCACTTTTTGTATAATGGACATTGAAACATTCTTTTGCTTTGTAGATTCTGTTGCAGCTCCAGAATTAGAAACTCTTTTCAACACAATTGAAAGTTCAAACTTTTAGTTTTCATAAAATTGCTGGAATTATAACAACTTCCAAAAAATAATAAGCTGGATCAAATCAGAAAGTTAAGGAACAGTGCAGTTTACTACATTAACTGAAATTTTTTGGAGTCAGTAAAGTATAATTTTAGCCTACCGTAATTTCGCGCGTATAGTCCGCGGACTATCTGTATTTAAAATGCGAATTTTTGAAGCTGCGGACTATCCACCAGTGCGGATAATACGCTGGTTGTTCACGGTTAAAATTGTTGAAATTTAAAAAACACGCTGTCATGAACTGCCGATGATGAAATATAAAAATAGCGTGAGATTCCAAGTATCCTTCGCACTGCTTTAGCACAACTGCCGGGAGGGGGAAAAGTCGATGCGTCAACTCGGTTTTTAGGAGCCATAGTAGCAAGTACCTGGAGTACGAAAAAAAAGCGTGATTCGTTTACTTTAGCGTGGTTTGGCAACACCAAGTGAGTGGGGTCGAAGGTCACATTTCATTACCACTTATCACGAAGATAGCACGTTGCACAGTATTTTGTTTTCGTATTTTGTCTTTCATCTTCGCTAACGTTGATGAAACATCGCCGGAGATTTACTGCTGAGAGGTAGTTGAGAAAACTGAAAAAGATGGAAATAGAGAAGCGGGCCGTTATTGCTTTAATCCTAGTATCCGGTGCACACGGGATTTGACTACTTTTGGCGACTTTATGATGAGCAGTAAAAACGGGACATATACGATGAGTAGTTAACGGGTCATTCAAAGAAAATATATAGTTAAACATAGTATATACTATGTATATAGTATATATACTATGCGTGTATAGTATATATATAGACGTTCTTTGGATCATTTTTGGTGTTGGCAAAGTCGCGCCAAGGCTGCACCGTATACTAGGATTTTACTCTATTATTTTGAAGTGGACAAGAAAACGGTGAGAAATTTGCGCAAACAAAAGGATGTGTTTAAAAAGCATGGGAATATTGCCGTATTAAAAAAACGTAATTTCGGACATATAGTCCGCGGACTATCCGGTGGTGCGGACTATCTGACAATTTTTAAAATTTTTTTTTATATAAAATCGTGTCTGCGGACTATACGATGGTGCGGACTATACGTGCGAAATTACGGTAGTTTAACAAGCGTCCACTATACAATATTGGCTACGTAGCATGAGATTGGCAATGAAAGAGTCCGTTAAATTTTGTGTTGCTTCTATCGTGCCCCGAGACAATCAAGCCTGAATTGTATTAATTTAGTTATTTATTATACTTATGTCTAATTCGTGCACATGCTTAAGGCTTATACGAGTCCTGAATAAATTTCGACATATACTTAAGCTTATTGAGGGCTCACAAGATATTTTGCCGCCTGATGCAATCTATGTGACTAAAATATTAATAGTTTTATAATTAATAATGTTTCTATTTAGAATGTTTCAGCTTGAGATGCATGCAGCTATGGAGCCAAATTATTGATCACACAAACTTAAGCTAAAATGATTGTTTCTTCAATAACAAGGTATTTTATTTAGTGCCTAAGTGAAATTAAGAAACAGGATTTTCCGTATGTTTTCTTATGGAGGGGGAACCAAATGCGCATGCGTAAAGCATAAAAAGAAATTCCTAACGAAATTTTTGTTGGTGGCTTTAAGGTCTGGATTAATAACCAAGAAAATTTGAAGTATCCAGAAATGCCAAGAAAATTATGGAATATGCTAAAATGGTCCTCAGGAAGAGGATTAGCAATAATGCTGAATGAATGGAGCAATGGGAAAATGAAGAATTTGATACCTATCCTGTAGATACTACTCTCGGATTAGGTGCACACCAAACTAAAATCTTGGAAGATACATGCAGATTACTTAACTATGAATACTAAAAATCTTTTGGAATTTTTTTCTATTGAGAAAAATATGAAACGTTTCTTACTTTAAGCAATAGGGAAGATATTTGATCCTTTAGGATTAATTTTACCTTTCATCATTCGAGTTAAATGCCTCATCAAAGATCTCTGGCATGAAAAAATTTAGTGGGATAATTATAAACCTTTACGAAATAAACCTTTACGAAAAGAAATGGAAGAAGTGGTGTGCTGAACTTCATCACTTAGAAAATTTGAAAATACCTAGGTTGGTTAATGATTCTGTTTCAGAGGAAGATACTATTGAAATACACAATTTTTGTGACACAATAAAAAAGCATATAGCGGTGCCATATATTTGAAGGTAAAGACACTCAATGGGCTACCGGTGAAACTCCTAACTTCAAAAAGTCATGGGGTTCCATTACACGGTGTAGCCTTACCAAGATTAGAACTGCTGGGTGCTCTAGCTGCAACTCGTCTTAGTTCTAAGGTAAACAGAATCATGAATCTGAAAAGATCTTCTATTGAATATTATTGGAGAGATTCCAAGATTGCACTTTTTTGGATAAAGAGTGCAAAAACCCGATGGAAGCAGTTTGTGGCAATACGAATCAACGAAATCACCAGCTTGACAGATCCTAACTCCTGGCATCACTGTGCAGGTAAAAAAAACCCTGCTGATTTTCTCATATGGAATGAGTGCTGATTCCTTGCTGACAGATTCTAGATGGTAGAAAGGTCAAGAATTCTTTAATCCTTTCAGGACGGGCGTCCTATATATGCATTCCCTAAGAACGTCTTGTACAGCCGGGCGTCCCATCCACGCATCAGTAAAGATTGCATTCAGACGACGGGTGATGCGTATACGCATTTTAAGGTGGAATGTTTTTCTGAAGGCCACTAGATGGCATCCTGTGTCCATTACTTTTGAAATGAACACAGTTTTAGGTTCCTGACCTTGAGTTTGATATATTCTACTTGACTTTGGTATTTTACTCATCAGCTGTTCGAGGGTAGGGGTGGGGCGGAGGGAAAGCGTAAACAGAGGCTGGCTCTTTAAATTGCTGCGTGCTAATGAAAACATTCTCGTATCTGATTTATATCCAATTCCTTTTTTTATTCTATTTTTTTCCTCTACTGTGTACGGTTTTTTAGGGTTACTGTGCAGAGTTTTTTTACATTTTGCATTGCCTTCAGATATATTTCCTTTCCTTCTTTTTTTTATTTAAGAAAGCCTCACCTCCAGTCTATTATGGCGGAAAGGCACTATTTATCAGAGGAAGAATACCCTAGTATGGTTAGTGAACCATTTAACTAACGCAAATGAGAGTACTGATTCATTTTCTAGAGTTAAAAAATGATACCTTTTCTAAGAGTTACAAAGTGATACTTCTCTGTGCTTCGAAATTTACCACACTTGTTTTCATTTTAAATTTTGTTATTTCTTACTGTAAATAGTCTTTATTGTGTTCTTTTTATTAATTTTAAACTTTATTGATGGATTTTATCAATTAAAACTTTGGAATAATTTGAATAGTGCTTCCAAAAATTATTTTAGAAGATAAGCAATTTTTTAAATATATTTTCATGTAAAATTAAGAAAATGTTTCAAGGGCTAATTTTAACATATATAAGAGCTCAAATAATAATCTAAAATGATACCAAAAATTACGATGCTAGAAGCAAAACTTTTGTTTTTCTCATTTTTGTTATAAAATTAGGCTTAGCGATACAAAACCTCCGTCCTGTACGGTGACTGCCTTCGATTCTCTTCCGGCCCACACGAGCGTCTTAAACAAAGATGTGCTGCCGTGAAAAGGTTAAGGAGCCTGAAATTTCTCAGAACTTGCAACCATTTGTTCCTGAGGTTGGAACCACTGTACAAGTCAAAAAAGAAACTTTGCGGCGAGAAAGGAAAATTCCTTCTGAAGATCAGACTTGTAAAAAGACTGTCCTGCTAAATGACAGCTCTCAACGTTTTATTGTGGATAACTTTTTAGAAGTTTCAAACTATTATTATAAAATTAACTATGTTTGGTCTTATATTTTCAGGTTTATTTTCAATTGCAGGAATAAAGTAAAAAAAAAAGGGGGGACCACTGTCAGTGGAGGAGGTAAGAGAAGCTGAAGAAGTTTTTATTAAACATGAACAATGTGCTCTGTTTGAGGGAAAAAAACTGTCAAGTAATATTTCAAATTTATTTCCATTTTTTGATGACCAAGAAATAGTACATGTAGGAGGAATGTTGAAGAACGCTTCAAGCCATATTCTCAAAGACATCCTCCTATTTTACCTAAAGCTTCAAAGTTAAGTAAAATTTATTTTGAAAGTTTCCACAGGAAATTATTTGATGTTGGACCACAAGTTCTGCTGAATGCAGTGTGCATAAAATTTTGGCGTTTAGGTGGCCGTGATCACACACGTAAAACAGTGCATCAATGTGTAACGGGCATTAAGTGTAAGCCCACTCTTTCTTCACCAATTATGAGCAATTTTCCTAGTGAAAGAGTTAGTATTTCACCTCCATTTGCTGTTACAAGTATCGATTTATGTTGCCCTTATTTAGTGAAATTTAAAAATCAGTGTAAAGGTATTCTAAATAAATTGTATCTTTGTATTTTTATGTTTCACAACAAAGGCCATTCATCTTGAGACTTTAACAGATCTGACTTCTGATGCTTTAATTGCAACACTTAAACGTTTTACAAGTAGACGTTACAAATGTTTCAAAATTTATACAGACAATGTTACTAACTTTGTTGGAGCTAATTCAAAATTGAAAAAAATTTATAAGCTCATTAATTTCCCAGACAAAGAATTAGCTCATTATTTCTCGCAAGAAAATACAGATTGGAATTTTATTCCAACCAAATCAGCTCTCTTCCGTGTACTTTGGGAAGCTGGGATAAAATCAGGGAAGTACCATATTAAACGTACAATTGGCATGATGGAAAGGTCCGTGTTGTAAGAATTCACACAAAAATAAGGGACTTTAAAAGGACAATTAATATGATTGCTTTTGAAATTTAGTAAATTGTGTATTATGTTACTCAGTTATTATTAATTATATATTTAAAATTATTTTTCTCAAAAATTTTGTATTCTTGTTTACAAGTTTCGATGTTTTGTTTACTTATTTGTATTTTTCTATACATATTTCATACTTGTTTACATAAATAACCGAAACTTTAATATTAATATTTCATAATTAAACTTATGTCAATTTCTCACATGTGAATATGGCAAGGCCGGGCGGGACGTTGGTGCATTTCACGCCGAATCTCGCCAAGTCATCGCCTCCTATGATTGAGGCAGGTAGAGTTAGAAAAAAATTCTAACTGGTAGGATGTGAGCATTTACTTGTAACCCAAGCTCACAATGAAAGTGTATTTTGCTTTACTGTAAATATCTGTATATGATATTTTGCTTAGTAAAATAATTTTAAAACGAAGTAGTGAAGCTGGTCCGTCGATAAAAATAATCTTTAAGAGAATTAAATTTATTCAGTTTCTTTATTCTATGGTAGCGTTTCATATCAATTAAATAATTTATTACCAATTTTTAATAAATTTAATTTGAAACCAATGGAATTTTGGTTATGCCATTGACTTGCTGTGCATATTCATCTAACAACACATTCAGCGTCATTGTCCCCGCTTATTTCATTGACCCTCTTGAAAACCCATGATGTAAATGAGCAACAATCATGAAGAGGCAGCATTTTACAAAATCTGTGCAAGTTGTTTACGATGCAAATTAAAGTAAATACAACATAATAGACTCGACAGATAAAAGATAATCTCATACATTTAGCAAAGTTACTACGGTCATGACTTCTGGTCATTTCAACTGATAATATTTTTAATAATAATTGTTCTCAAAAGCTATGGAATGCAACCACACAACATTATTTTAGCATGTTAATGTAACAGAAGTGATAAATGCCAGAATAAATGGTCTGGAATAGGTTAGAAAGCTCTATCATCTGGCATATGATGATTTTGTACTTCAGAGGTTGAAGATTGCAAAGCTTTTATGGCAGTGTTGGTCGTGTTGGCTCGGACTCCTGCAGCAACCATCGGCCAGCTAGAAGAGTAAAACACATTCTTTTTCCATCATATCTGAGGTAGTGATGCTACATTTAAGCTATGAAGTGAGCTTGAGCTGCAAATCAATGGATATATATTTCATACATTCAAGAAATGTGTCACTTAATAAAGAACATTGAAAAGAGCTAAAATAAAATATATCAGTAATTCAACCAAGGAGGTTAAAACGCTTAAGATACACCCTCATCACAGTTAATATCAAAAAGGGAGGGAAGGGAGTATGCTCTTAAAAGTCATGGTTTAGAAAACATAATGTGCATATCAAGCTTCTTTAGCCATTTAGGCAGAAGCTAGCCACACAACAGTTTTGCTGTCCTTGAAAAATAAAAAATATAACTATTATATAATAAACACTTGATTGGATGCTAGCACTAAATGTACAGTGAATAAAAAATAATGAGAAGAAATTTTAATACTCACACAAAGCATTCAAAATCACAGTGCTGCTTAATTTTGATTGCAATAAACATAATAAATGATAAAATTTTCCATACTGTTAATAGTAGTTATGCATTAAATGATCTGTATATAATGGAAAAGGATATAAGAAATATGAATTCTATATTGATATTTTCTTAAACTTATGCAACAAAGCTCTCTAAAAATCCACCATGCTTCAAGTGAAAAAGAAATTCTGTTATAAATTTTTTTTTTAAATTCGGGAGTAAGAAATTATAATATAAAGTACATAAAATACCAAATTTATAATGCAAGATAACACTTTAAAGAAGACTAAGTTTCTTCTCGCTTCATAAATGAATTTTATTTATTTATTTTCTAAAATTTGTGCTTGTTTTTTATTCATTTAACATCCCTCTTTCATAATTTAATACAAGCATCAGAATTCATTACTATTGCTATAAAAAGAAAAACAAATTATGCATATTTCTTTGTGAATGCTATACTGAAAAAGATTTTATAGAGTTCTTGTTCAAGTCTCTTGATACATACATTTCAGCTGTTCTACTTATTTATGCATCTTTAAAAAATTCCTTTCAATGAAAATGAAATAACTGTAGATATTATTTTGCTCTAAAAATTTATTACTTCCTAGCTGTCTTGGATCTTCACTAAGAATCTCTGTAAACATGCTCAAAACTTGGAAACAACAAAAGTTTCAACCTCATTTCACAAATGAACGCAATGTTTATGTGCCCTCAAAGAGGGCTTATTTGCTTCACTCTTCCCATGTACTGATAGTAGAGTTGCCACTCCAAGAATTTTAAACCTTCATAAATCCAATAAAACTTCAAAAATTACTTGTTACATATAGTTGATTATTGGTAATGCATTTATTCAGAAATATTTTTTGCATAAAATACTTACATCAACAATAAATTCTTCCAGCTATATTAGCAGATACTTGCAACTACACAAGCATAAGAATTATTTATCATCTTTTATATTCCCTTCATTGCATATAACACAAAGCAAAAATTTCGATATGCAAAATAAGAAAGTGAAATATTTTGAGCACTGATATCAACTTTCAAATGTTTAAAGCATTCAAATGCTTTTGTTCTCTATCTTCAAAAACACAAACACGCATATATATGATCATATACCAAACTTCAAAGTTGGTTTCCACTTTTATTTATCCTGCTTAAGTAGAATACCAAAAAAACGACAGGAGAGAATCAAAAATACAGCTTGAAAATTTTATTGCATTGGCCAACTTTAAAATTAAATTTAATGATTTTATTTTATAGGTGAAAGGTATTTAAAGCTTAAAATTACACTCCTGCTCAAAGAGCAACAGAGGCCAAAAAAAAAAAAAAAAAAAAAAAAACTTTTTAATGGACATGCTTCATACTTATCCAAGAGGATGGTGTGGCACTACTAGATCACACAGCAAACAATAAAGCAAAGACATAAAAAATGTATTATGACCATCACTTCGTGAAAGACCAAATGAGTCAGAAGAATGTGCAATCGACAGATCATGCTAATGATAAGTATGATACGCTCTAGCAAAAATACATGCTTGACAAGAGTGAAAAAAGCTGGCAATAGTGTTGTTGATTGCTTGTTGAGGCACTAGCATCCATTCTTGTAGTAACCCAAGTCAAAGCTCCTGGAGAATGGCTGGTAGCAACACTGCGACCTGCTTTCATGCTCTAAGGCAGCGGTCACCAACCGGTGGTCCGTGAAAACTTTTTGATGGTCCTCAGAAAAATTGGGACATTATTTACATTTTTATGAAAATACAGTTTAAAAGAACGATGAGTAACAAAATCTATTATGGAATATGGATTATATTTTTTTTAAAAAAATTTTAGCTACTACTTTTAGTGGAATTCCTTCCAAATTAAGCGAATTTTTAGCTCTTTTGCAGGTGTATCTAGCAACATTTGAAAGTGAGAGTTCCATGGATATACTGCTCTGATCAATAATAGAGGGAACTGGAATTCTCTTTCCTTTTGAATTACAAACATATGCTATTGTAGTCATTAACAACACAGTTTTCGTCCATGTCAATAGGCAACTTGATGGATTTTTAGGAGAACCATCTGCTTTCGTGTTTAAAACTGCATCACTGGAAGCTTCCATTTTTGTTTTGTCTAACTGTCGATCAATGGCGCTACTGCTGAGTAAGTGATTATTATGTTTACAATAATTAAAAATTGGCGGCATAACACTTTCAGTTTATTGATATTGCTTTGAGTTTGGTGGTTTGTTCTTGCTTTTTACGAAGTTCCTTTTCAGTGATATGGAAATGTGAAGCTTTCAGTACAAAAAGGTAAGATTTTTGTATTTTTCATATAATTTTTCAATACAAACAAAATATGTGTATCATTGAGATGCTAACAGTGTTTTAATTGTTACTCATAATCAAGGGCGCAGCCTGAATTTCCATAAAGGCATCCAGCTGAACACCAAATGTTTCGAAAATTATATTAACGAATGAAAATTAGAATTACATGTATTGGAAAGCTGAATATTGTTTCTGCATATTAATACATTGTTTTTAAGGTCTGATTAAAGGGTTTTTTTAATTCATATTAGTGGTCCACCAAATATAAAATTATATATGTAGTGGTCCATGAAGTTCGAAGGGTTGACGATTACTGCTCTAAGGGATTCAGGTCCAGTAATCTAGCAGGCTACACCACATGTGGAATAGTTTCATTCTCCAGATAACTCTGCATCACTCGAGCTCTATATGGGTGTCCCATAAATATCGCATCAATACGCATTGCAACAATAAAAGGATGCAAAAGAGGGTGTAGAATTTTGTTGCAATATCAGATGCTCTGATGGAAACATCAGGAATCACACAGAGGTCAGTGTGGCCATTCACTGCTATCCCAGCCTATAAAAGTAAGCCTCTTCCTCTATAATGGTCTCTTTCGATGATGTGTGGTGAACTCCCATATCTGTGTCACACACCACATGTGTCCCTGGTTCTTGCCATAGCACTGCCCTTCAGGACCATTCTGGATGTTAAATTGAGACTCATCTGTAAACAGTATGTGGTCCCACCACTCTGGTATCCAACTGTGAGGTTCATGGGCCCAGTTGAACCACAGCTCTCTGACATGAGATAGGGACAAAGGAACACAAACAACAGGTCGTCGGGCATACAGTCCACTTTCATGCAGCAAACATGGCATATTTTGGTGAGATATTGGCCATCCTGCAGCAGCAAAGAAATGCAACATCACCTGTCATAATATTAGAGTGATGCTACACAGGGTACCTCAAAACTATAAGCACACATTTTGAGGTATGAACAATATTCATACAGGATATCAGTATTGTAAATCAGTAGGATATCAGAGAAAACTATATAAGACTGGAGAAAGCATCAGTTTTCGGTTGTTTAGTTCAGAGAGGATATCAGGGTATTGAGAGATATCTGTGCAGGCTTCACTCTTTAGTTGTGTTTTGCATATTTAACATTCCTACTAGTTTGAAATGGTAACTACTGATCATACTCTGTCATACCGAGAAGAGCTATACTTTTTATGGGAAGTTCCATACCTGTAAAGTGTTTCTTTTGGTATAATAAATTTTACCAAGCTATCATCATTGATCTGTACATTCATCCATTACACATAACAATATGAACCACATTCATATACGAAACCATGATCATATATGCTACCAGCAGGCGACAGAAAAGATATAATAACACAACTAAAACATATACTAGTAGGCAGTATAAAACCCTTCATTATGTGAAGTTATCACAGTAGAACAACTGATCAACACAATATATGATTTTAGAAAAGTTGTTCGAAGTCCTGACAAAGACCAGTGATGAATATGTGCCACCATAATTGCATTAATTGCCAAACAATCAAAAGCATGCCTAGAGTTTTGTGCATACTAGCAGTGGCTCATCCATTACCATCAACTAGCCCATACAGGAAATGCATGTTTGCCAATTCAGCTTTTATAAAATAATGCACATTTTCCATATTATTACAAGCTTTAATGAGAAAGACCCTAGCAAAAACTTGAATGCATGCAAGCTTGAGTGTTGGCATACAGAGACATATATCCATTTCTTGTCTTGCTTTCCTATGCGAATATATAGCTCATATTAATTTCTCTAGTTTCATTCAAAGTTTGTATGGGAGTTTTGTAACATCCTGCATATAAATCTTTCTTTCTATATACACCCTATAACATAAAAAGCAACACACCAAGAGGAGGCATCCAAATGGAAGAATTTGCATATGCCCATACCTTATGATAGAATATGCAAGAGATTAACTTTTAAGAGCTAATTACTGATTAGCTGGAGTTCTAGAACACTGCAACAGAGCATGCGGATGGTGTATAAAACAGAGAACATTCCAATGCTAAGATGTAAATGCGGTTGAACATGGACTGTTCCAATGCTTTGTACATGGTTTCATGAACAGTATGAAGAGATGTTTTCACCTGAGAGAGGTTGTGCATCTGGACTAAAGGAAGTAGGGTGATTTAACACAGGATCACTAGACATTTGTAGTAGAGCAATGCTACCAGTCAGCACTCACAATCCCTCATGCACCCTTATCAACAATCCAATATGTTACCAGGTTTGAACATTTGATTTTTCAAAACATGTCATTTGCAGTATATCAAATATGAGTCTACAGCAGTATGTCGACTTTTCAGGGATAAGCAGACAGTCTTCCTGCATTTTCTCACATTTTCTACCGAAATGCTAGGTCTGCTTGCATCTTCCCTTTACAGACATTCACTCCTTTCAGAGCGATAATACCATAAAAAATGACTCCAATTTGTAAGTGGACTAGAGGCATACATCTTCAGTGAAATGTACATTAAGCCATTACTGAGGAAGTTGCATTTGCATAATGAATATGATTTTTGCATAGAAATTGACATTTTGAAAATGAAACACATTGTGCATTATGTTTTCATTAAATGTATTCAAAGGTTATCTGTGGGAATCATGGTATGCTGATTAGCTTATTAAAGATTGACTAGTTTATCACAGCCAAATTATCATAGATAATGTGTCTATTGCATTATTTGCTATAACTATCTGTAACAAGATGATGTCTTTTAACTTACCCTATATGTCTATAACTCTGACTGTTTATTCCACCCTGCACCATACAGGATGCTTTCTAAGAATTAATAGGATATAATTTTAATTTGTTACACTGACTTCCTCCCTCATACAGAATATTAATTATTAAATTCTCGGGTGAAAAAACGACAAACAAATAATATCTTACCTGGATAATAGCTGCTACTTCCAGCAGTAGGCAGAGCACAGTGTTGTGGAACCCTGTAATCAAGCTGGTGTGCAGGAGCTCCATTATTTATTGGCTTCTGATTTGCCCTATAAAGTTGATTTTGTACAATATTACTGAAGGAAGAAGCAGTTGGAGGAAGAGGAGGTGGATGAGATTGATTATTTTGCCTATATACATGATTATTTGGCACAGCAGGTTCCAGCTGTGGAGGACAAGATTGTAAATTTGACGATGGCAAAAATGATGCAACTGACACCATATTTGGAGGTGGAACTGTGACATCTGGTAGCTGAATAGGTTGAACTTGCTGCTGTGAAGGAAGAATTTGAGGTAAGCTGACAGAGTTGGATGAAGGATGGGGAGGTGGCATGTTAAAATTGGGAGGTGGAACAGTGAAATTAAGAATATGATTAGCTGATAATGGAGCACATGCATTTGAAACAGAATAATTTGAATTAGATGATTTAGATGGCAAGGTTTGAGGTTGGGGTGGCAGTGGAGGCTGACTGCAGACACCTGCAGTAGGCACATATATAGCATGAAGAGGTGATGGTGTCATAACAACAGAATATCCATTAGGTGCATGCGCCAGGACTTCCTTGGTTTGTTGAGTCATGAAGTCTAACTGTCGCCTCTTGTCTCTATTCCCAACAGAGGCTCCAGCATTTTGATCAGAATTTGCTGAGTCATTCTTGAGTGTATTGGTCTTACCATGCAATTGTATGGCTTTATTTTTGGATGATTCTTGATCCTTAGACCATGAACGCTGGTGAAACTCAGACCTATTATTTTTGAATGGCCATCTACTTTTCAAATGTAATTTTTTCTGATGGGAATCGGTATCATGAGACATACTTTTAAAATTTCTCGACGAATATTTTTCACCATGCCTCTCTCTGCTTGAAGCCCGACTACTGTAAGGACTAGTGGATCTTGATCTTTCTTTACTACTTCCTCTTGCAGGGCTTAAAGAACTTCTATTGCTGCTAACACTTCCAACGCTACTTATAGGGCTATGAGACTGAAAATAAGGTGATTCCAAACCTCGTTGATCAGGTGAAACAGAAGGAGTACGAGGTGGAGTATCAGGAGGAGTCCTTGGACCCTTCCTTGATCTATTCAGAATACAAGTCTTTGAACACACAGGCTTATGAGTTTCTGACTGAGATGCACACATTCTAGAATGATCTGCAAAACTTCCCTTTTGTGATACACCAGCATCTTTCACAGGTCTGCATTGATCAGTGACAAATGTATCACCGGATTTCTGATATGAAAATGAGTTTAATTTAGAAACATCTTCCTTCATAATTTTTGTTTCTTGATTACATTTATAATCTCTATTTGCATGATGGAGCTGTGTTGATGCTAGAGCAAGTAGTTTATCAAACCCACTGCTTACTTTAGCTTGCCATTTTTGACTCTGAGATTGGGAATGCAAATTGCTTCTTTCTTTAGTTCCAGTATCACCTGAAATATAAATATTATATAAAAAACACAAGTCTTTTTTAAAATATTATGCTTCAAAGCATGCAGTCAATAAAATTTCGTCAAAACGAACACTGAAATAGTACTTATACTTTATATATATAAAGTGCAAGTACTATTTTGTCAGAAACAACACTTGTCTAGATATATGAAAATATCTTCTACACTTATTTTTTTTATGTTAACTACAGGTCCTAAATAATTTCGTCTTACTCTGCATTTACTCAGAAATTCAATTATTTGAAAGCTGTTGTCAGCAATATGTGTTTCATCTTCTGTAACTGGTAAAGCTTTAAAATTATTCCTCCCTCCCATTACAGATAACATCCTGCAGTTAAGAACCAAAATAAATCTTCCAGTTATCAGAGATACTGCTCTGTAAAATTATCTCGCTATTTTAATTTCCTCTTCATAGTTATAAAATTTCACACATACAGAATAAATTATATTCCAGGTATTATTGTCTTATACACCAGCAAAACTTATGGAAAGTTGCTGAACGTTGATAGTTCAGACCGGGTTTTCAATTCGGACGAACATGCTGGCTTCACGGACATTTTTATGGTTTTCCTTATATGTAATATCAAGACGTTAACTATGTAGAATAATATATTACCTAGACGTCAAATAAAACAAATTTTTTATTATTTTTTTCTTCTCATACAGTGTTGGAATGAATTATATGATCTTAAAGCAACAGCAAGCATGCCATAAATTAGTGTTTCTCAACCTGTGTGCCATGGGACACCAGTGCACGATCAAATTGTCAAATGTACCATGAGGGTTTTTTTGGGGGGGGGGAATTCAATTGCATGGTTTCTGTAACTTTAAAATAATGTTTGCAATTACTTTAATGGTTTACGAAAAAAATCTTTTTAAATTTAGTTTTCCCACGTTTTTATTTAATACTACATTTTCCCAACTGTAATTGACGTTGATTCAAATCAGCTCTTTCTTAAAATCAAAAGATTTGTAAAATATGTCAACCTGTAATTTAGATTAAAATAGCACACCAAATAAACATTGGAGAAGTCAAACAATAAGAATCAGTGTAATACTTGCAAATTTTGCAGGACTAGAGCAGGCTAGACTTAAACTGATCACCTATAATCTGGAAATTTCCAAAATCCAAAGTCGACAAATTAGTATAGTTTTTTTTTGGGATGAACTAACACATTATGAATACTCTATTAATAGATTTTAAATTTTTTTTTAAAAATTGGTTTTATTTTTACAGAACACACCCACTAATGGTGTTTTTTAAAAAAGATTTTACACTAAAATTTAAGGAAGTGAAGCTTGTGGCCATCTTTTAGATTTACAATTTAAAGCCACATGAAATAGTACAAATGCAACATCAGACACATAACTATTTTAAAATTGTTTTTTTTTTATTTATTTTGTGTAGTGTACTGATCATATAGGATGCAAATGCTAGAGCTGGTCCTATTTATTTGCCAGTTAGAATATTTCATAGAGATGATGACAGCCATGAATTTTGGATAATGTTATAAGTAAAAAGTGACCTTTTTTAATTAACATACTATGTAATGAAATGCTACATAAATGTGATGCAACTGAATTCTTCCACTATGATGTCATGCCTCAGTCATTAATCTACATATGACAATATCTGTAATAAGCTGAAATGGCAGAAAACATAGCAATTTTGGCTTTGAATCGTATTTTAATATCACAAGATGATTGATTATTCACTATCCTTTAATCATATTATTTTCCTCTGTTAAATCTGCATTTTTCAGAATTACATAAATAAAGCAAGAATTTCAACTTTCACACAAATCACAATAAAATAATAAACACATACTCATATTCATAAAAAAACAAGAAAATAAATGAATACTCACATTTACTTGATGATGAAAAACTATGTTTAGAATGACCACGCTTTGTATCCAATTTATTGGCAGGCTTTGTGTAAGATGGCCCACTGTCCTTTTTACTCACTTTCCCTACATGAGATGCTTGCATGCTATTTAACTGTGGCTTTATTTTTCTTTCTTTAGCACTATCAAATGAAGTATGATACTTTGATTTCTTTCTTGCTGACTGTTCATCCCTTCTCAAAGAAGAACTAGTTATATGAGAATGTAATTTTTTATTCAATGAAAAGCCATTTTTTACTTTAATTTCATCTAAAGCCTGCTTTGGCTTGCTTTGTTCAACAATGTGAGAGAAAGGAGAAATTCTTGTTGGTCTGACTTTACTATGAGCATCACTTAAGGAATCACTTTTATTCTTTTCACGGCTTGGTATATTTAAACACTCTGCTTTAGAAGTTCTTTTTTTACTTGGATATTCTCCAGATAATATGTTGTTATTCACAGAGAGTCCAAGATTTATGGTATAGTTACTTAGAACAGATTTAGTAACTGATTCTTGAACTTGAAAAACAGGGCTACTGGATGTAGGAGGGGTTCTGCTAGGACTTATAGGAGAATATGCAGCATTGGTCAAACTGCTCGACACTTCCGGATCAGACAATTCTACTCGTTTGAATCCATTTATGTTTTCCTTTATCTCCTTTTGTGAAACACGAAGAAAATTTACTTGATCAGATTTTCCTTGTGAACTTAAGGAAGAATATTTTTTTCTAGATGACCCAGTTTTATTTTCAGAAGAATATTCCTGTTTATGACTTGAAATTTCGGGAAAACTATTGCGAGGAGATAAAAGGGAATTACTAACT
Source organism: Stegodyphus dumicola (assembly GCF_044657685.1). Lineage (NCBI taxonomy): Eukaryota > Metazoa > Arthropoda > Arachnida > Araneae > Eresidae > Stegodyphus > Stegodyphus dumicola. The sequence continues at coordinate 23,952,445 of NC_140781.1, forward strand.
GAATTCTGAGCATAATTTTGTTTCATTTTGTCAGGATCACTTTTGTCTTGTACTGAAGAATCTTTCAAAGCAGATGCAATAATCGTTTTAATTCTATCTTGAAAATTTGGCATGATAATACTTTCCTGAATTCTCTGATGCTTGGATGGCAATAATTGAAGTTCTACATCCATGTGAACTGCATTATCTTTCGTAGTTTTTTGAGATATGTCTCTAAATGCCACTTTAAGTGAATTTTTATCACCATTCAATTTCAATTTTTTCTGGGTTGTGTTAAAATGCCTCTGACAGTTAATTATTTCTTTATGCATCATTTCTTTGAATCCATCTTCACCAAGCTGAGAAAAGAAAAATTAAATTTCAGTAAAAGAAAAAATTCAAAAGGAATGCATGTTTCAGGAATAAAATAGGTTGCACATAATAGGTATAGAAGGAAATAAGATCAACATTAAGCAAAAAACACTGATTTATATTGAATCTATTTTCAGCCATCATAGCAAAGCACTCACTCACTCTTGTTTACAATGTCTAAAAAAAGAACTAGCAAATATACTATGAATACTGTTTAAGAATATTTAAAAATAATAACCACTTAATACAACAAAGAATATTTAGAATAATACTACAGAGAAAAGAAAAAAGAATTAATTCGGAGCACTCAGTAACACTATGAGCATTCAGGAACTTAAGTAACGCTTCAATTAATTCTGAATATTCAGTAACATCAAATCATATTAAAATGACCAGTTTTGCATGGCAAAATACGAAGGATCTGCTAGAAGTCTGGGCAGATGCCTTAAAAGTTTAGAAGTGGCTAGGCAAACACAAATATAAGGTTTTCACTTCCATTCCAAGCACAGGATGGTGTTCAATACCTTTAAAAAATGATTCAGCATAGCTAATAAATAAAGTGCAAATATATTAAACGAGCAAAACATTGGATACGTTCTATTAAATTCAATACTAAACCTTTGATTTGGATGTCCCTTTTGAGATGATGTTGTAAGTCTAGCATATTACTCAGATATACCTTCTCAGGTGACATAAAATGTTTTTTCAATGACTACACAGAATAAATTATATCTCCTCTTGTTGTAATGCCTCCAACACAAGCTCTTGGCATGGTTCTCATTTCAAAAGGTTATTCAGATTTCTCTAACTGTATTACACAACCAGATATTGTCTCTCATATTTTCTACACATGCTTTATCATGAGAAAATATTCTTCCCCTTTTCCCTTTCCTTGCTCTTGTCTCTGTGGGAATTTTACTTGCAATTTTATTAATTCAAGTGGTCTTCACACTGCATCACTGAGACAGAATCACTGCACTTTCTGGCAAAATAATTGCACCACAAATTATCATATCTATGTCCAGAAAGAATAAATTTATGCCAGCTCAAATTTTCAAAAATGCATCTCATGCCTTTTCCTACACGCAGCATGAAAACTAAAACTGAAACGTGGCATGTATATTTAAATTTATGCGAACAAATTGCACCTTTTACAGCAAAAGAGAACAGATAAAGTGCATTTAAGATATGTCAATTCTATTAGGAATGCATTTAAGAATAGGTAAGTATGTGCATATGAAACTGGTATCGCATTATGAAATTTGAAAGGATAAACAAGCAAACTCCAGACATGAAAAGAGACATTTCAAAGTTCAGAAGAGGTCATATTGCAGCAAAAAATGGCACAGATAAAAAATTTCCAATAAATTCGGAAAGTTAAACTCTAAAAGTAGCACAGTGAATCAAAAAAGGGAGGATATTCTACTAATGAATTTCATCATTTTATGATTTGCAACTAAAAATTTATTTAGTATATAGAGCAATGATAAAATGAAGAGATAGATAAGGTTTATAACGCAAACAGAATCAAAATAAAACATGGGAATAATTCCAGTACTAAATATCCAAAAATACTGGTCAACTGCTAAAAAAGTAAAATATTTTTCTTTCCCCAAAACATGCAGTACAGAAAGAGTTCTACATATCTTTTCTATTGTTCACTTGAAGCCACCTTATCTGAGTAATAGAACAATCAAAACTAGCATTCAAAAGGTAAATGATTATTTGGAACATACAGATTTAAAACTTTTGCAGTGCTTTATATCAAATCAGAAAATTTCTACTAACGAACCCATCAATGCTGTTAAAGACAGATTATCATTCATAACATATAAGCAAAATAAACTAATCAAATGTGAAATACACATTTATGCACTGGCTGATTTAACAGCAGGAAATCTTAGTCGTGCATTCGAATAAGCACCAGAATCTTTATCTCTATTTAAAACTTCACTCTCTAGAATTCCTATTGCAGGAAGATACAACAATACGACATAATTACATTCAAGGTTAGATAATACACCAGGATTATCTTAGAAGAAGAAACACTAACAATGAAGTGTCACCTTTATGGCACAACAGAAATTAGATGAAGGAGAATCCTTGCATAAAATCTGGATATCAGAATGGACTACTTTTGCAAAATTGTTTGAAATCTTAGAAGTTATTCTTTCCAAACTAAAATCACATGTTATCAATTTCTACATGATGTATTAAGCTCTAAAAGAAAGATAAAAGGTTGCATTTGAAATTTCTCAAGGTTCTTGCTGATATAATGGAAGGTAATTTTTGTCAATTACAAGTGTATGTCTTCACATCAGTGAACAAATGTAGTATTACATATTCTCAATATGAGTACAGAAAAATTGGAATTGCAATAATAAAAAATTTTCTGACACTTTTTGCAGTTTTGTAATGCGTTTCAATTCTATATTATGTGGTGGATGTATTTGCACAAATAAAATAGACAAAACTAAATATATTATTTATGTAATACAAATTTTAAGAAAACTAGCAAAACTTTCTTTTGAAATTGATATGCATTATTTCATGACAGACTAATAATGTCTCTTTCTTCATATCCTGAAGAAAAATGAAGAGAATCCAAAAATATACTCATATTCTAGAAAATATAAATTTGAGAATTTGAAAGTCGATCAAAATGGATCATAGATCAGACAATGAGCAAATTTAATGTAGTAGCTTTTAACACATACAGTGCCAAATGTGGATTGGCAGAATGAGATTTTGCAAATATACATTATATTAACTGTTGCCATTTAATAAATGTTGAATTACGTAAAATTTCATTCATACATTGTTCAACATTCATTCATGATCTCTGGCTGGAAGTTATCAATAATTTTATCTATATCAATTAAAAATGAAGCCAAACAAATCGTACAGATTGCGGAAGCAATTGGCAGTGAAGGATTTTCAGACATGAAGGAAGGAGAACTTAAAAACTTATCAAGAAATGAAACAAAAAATTACAGCACCTTTATCTTATAAGAATTTAAACAAATTGTTAAAAAAAGTACAGAAACAGCCTATTTTTACAATACAGATTGACCCAAATGAAGAAAGATGAGAATTAAATTTGAGAGATTTAAATTTCTTGATTTTAATTACTTTTCAAAATTTTTAATGTTTCAAAATATTTATCAGAAAATAATGACGCAATAACTCCCACTTTGCTTCATCAAATACATTTAAATGGATATTGCTTAGAATTACAGGCTTTTCTAAATACAATTTGAATATTTGTTAAAATTTTTTCCTTTTGTATTTTTCTACAGTTTACCGAAGTACATTGACTAATCAACAGTGTCTTACGTCTTTAAGAAATACATTTAAAAAACTCAAAGCACAGAAAAAAAGGAATGATACTTAAAAAAAAAATCTTAATGAACAATAATAGAGGGACCAGTATACTTAAAATACCATGTAATAAAATAATACATGAAATATTAATGATTGATTGCTCTTTAAGATCTGAGTACCTTCTCTAAGCAAGGTCTCTTAAACTTTCGATATTCAAGCTCCAGATCAGAGATTTCAGAGGTAAGTTTATTCACTTCAGACTTGAACTTCATATACTTTCTGATACCTTCTTTCACCTGTAAGAAAACATCAAGTCTTACACATACACATATGTGACTTTAGAAACAGCTATAAAATGTTTTAATCTCATACAATTTATGTTATTTTACACAATTTCACACATATAATACCAGGCATTGGAAATGAAACACCGAGAAGGAGTAGCCCGAAAATTATGCAAATTTCAGGGTAGACAGATATCACCGAATTATGCGAGTTATTTGAAATGTGCAGCTCCCCAGCGCATGTCGAAGAAGATATAAGATAAGGAACCTGCAAAATGTTCAATTTTCATGTCGTTATTTCTGCTAGAGAAATCATCATAGAAGCTTTATTCTTGCCTCAGAGGACAAGCAGAGAATATAATACGAGATATAACATGTGAAATAGCAGAGAATGCCAGGCTGGACGCAGTTCCAGCAGACAGATGATTTTACAAGGGACAGGGTGATCGGACTGAGAAGAATAAGCTGGTTCATAAGGCAAGTCTCAGCTGACACACACCTCAACGCGCCCACAGTGCATGGGCTATGGCGACGATGGTTAGAATAAGAAAAATGTGGCATGTTTGAGGAGTGCCGGTACAGCCACAGAGACGTCAGCCCACGTTGATCAACAAGTGGTGGCGCACATGCAAGCCACGTCTGTCTCCATTCTGCAGCATGTTCAAGACACTCTTGGATGTTCTCATATCAACCAGAACCATTTGCTGTCGATTGGTGGCTACTGGCCAGCACTTGTGGCATCAGTTAAGAAGACTTCCATTGACCTCACATCACAGATTTCAACGTCTGTAATTGTGCCGGTCTCAAGCGATGTGGACGACGGAGTGGCACAGGGTCACATTCTCGTACAAATCACACTTCTGGTTCTCCAAAGAAGTCACTGCACATGAGTGTGGTGTCGATCTGTAGACAGGGCCAATCCGGTAGCAATTTTGGAACACCCCAACCTGCGACAGCGAGGCATCATGGTTTGGGGCGCAATTGGTTTCAGGTCACCTATAGTTCGTATCCAGGGTGCTATGACTGTCCAATGATATGTGAATGATGTGCTGCGGCCACTGACACTCCCTTACCTCTCCTGATCTTTCACCAATCGAACATATTTAGGATGCAATTGGATGCCATTTGCAGACCCTACAATTGCCATGTTCAGAAGATAAACTGTGGCAAATGGTTGATGGGTAATGGAGAGCCATTCCTCAGAATGTTATCTGTAGTCTCAGTCACCTTGTACCTAGACATGTTGCTTCGTGTATCCCCTTCCAAGGTGGATGTCCAATTAACATACCTGGACGCATCCACTGAGCACTGGCTCTGGTGACAATGATTGGAACAAGAAAATGTGGCAAGTTCAAAGGGTGCTGGTGCAGCCAGAGTGACAGCACGCATGGATCGACACATTCGCTGACAAGCAGTGGTGCACCCGTATGCAACTAGCAGCATGTTCCAGACATCTTGGATGCTCCCATATTGACCAGAAACATTTGCTGTCAATTGGTGGCTAGTGGCCTGCACTCATGGCATGAGTTAATACTAGGCTCGAGTGCTGTGGACAATGCAATGCCACAGGGTCGTGTTCCAAGATGAATTCTGTTTCACACTTCTGTTTCTCTAATGACAATTTTTGCATATGAGTGTAGTGTTGATATGGACACAAGTCCATTCTGGCAGCAACTGCGAAATATCTCATCATGTATGTGACAACACAGAATCATGGTTTGCATACGATTCCAGGTTACCTCTAGTTTGTATTCACTATGACAGCCCAACGATATGTGGATGATGTGCTGCAGCTGGTGACACCCCCTACCTTCAGGGAGTGCCCAATGATTTTTATCAGCAAGATAACGCTCAACCACACTGCTCGTATCAGCCAATGTGCTCTGCATGGTGTACATGCTTCCCCGGCTAATGTTCGCTCCTGATCTTTCACCAATCGAACACATTTGGAATGTGATTGTACGCCATTTGCAGACCCTGCCATTGCTGCATTCAGAACTGTGACAGATAACACTCTATAACAAAAAGGTTGATGCACCAAGAAGGAAAGGCTTTGAAATTTCGTATGCACAAATGTTTTAACAAAAAATGCAAAAGATTAAAATTTGGTGTCCAATGAATGAATAATGTGATTTCCAGCACATTGGAACTGCACAGCCAGCAGATGTACATAAGGAGCTGTTCTTGAACTGCTCTTAAAAATTTCTCTTGCACTGTGATTAACTGAAAAAAAGCCTTGCCACAGGATTCGAGCTCATTACCAGCAACTGTCAGAGTTTGAAAGATGTTGCATCACTGGACTGAAAGAGGCAGGTTGGAAGAACCAGAGAATTGCTCGTCATACGAGTCGAAGTGATGTGGTGGTTTGAAGACGCTGGCAAGAATCGGTGGACAATGGCAGATTTTAGCATCATGATGGTAGCGGCCAACTTAGGGTCACAACAGATAGGGAGGACAGTGTGATTGTTAGATCAGCTGTTACAGCACCTGTTTCATCACTATCAACCATCAGACGTGCAATCCACACACAAGTGTCCACCATGACCATTCACAGATGGCTAATAGAGCAAAATCTACTCTCATAGCCATTTTTGCGCCACCTGTCACTCATGCCTGCAGACTGTCAAGCCAGATTACAGTGGCGCTTGGCTCGATCAGGTTGGAATAATACTGACTGGGAACATAGTCTTTAGTGATGAATCCTGCTTCCCACTGCATCGTGACAATACTTGAAGATGTGTCTAGAGCCTAGAGCAGTGTGACAATCCTGCTTTCACTACCGCACGTCACACATGCCCTCAGCCAGGTCTTATGGTCTAGGATGCCATTTCCCTTGATAGTTGGACCCCCTTGGCCATCATCAGACTCATACTTACAGCACAGCGGTATGTCGATGACATTCTGACAGCATATACGGCACGTGTTGCTATGAACTGTCTTACAACTTCTCAAACACTTTCTTGCTCAACCAGATCACCAGATCTCTCTCCAATTGAGCATGTCTGAGATACGAAGGGAAGGTGACTGCATCTACCAGGGAATGGTGGATCTAGCTCGAAAACTGGAGCAAATTTGGCAAGAAAAACCCTAGAAAACCACCCAAGAGCTTTATCAGTCTATGCCATGGCGTGTAGCAGCTTGCATCCAGGCTAGAGGTGGGTCAACACCTCATTGAGCTCGTTACTTTGTAATTATGTAACTGAAATAAATCATTCAATTGTTCTGAAATCTTAATCTTTTTCTATTCTGTACATAATCTTCCTAGCCACCAATTTTTGTCCAGGGGACAATTCTTGGTGTGTCGATTTTTTGTTTGTTTTTTGTTATAAAGTGTAGTTGGCAGGGAATGGAGGGCCATTTTTTAGGACACCATCCGTAGTCTCAGTGACTCTATACCTACATGTGTTGCTTCATGTATCACCGTCCTAGGTGGTCCTACAAACCAAATGGTAAGGGCGTGGTGCCCGTCTTCCCCGTTCCTAAATCCTAAATCCTAAACCTACTGAGCAGACACTGTTCTCGCTCTGTATTATGCATATCATTTTGAAATAAAGATCACTTATTGTTCATTGCTGTCTCTCTCTGTTTGCCGAGCATGAATAGTAGCTAGACAATATACAAGTTTACTTTTAATTCAGCTGAATAGTTTGCGTCCAAACAGTTAAGACACTCGAAATATTGGCTTTGGAACATTTGTAAATCCTCTGCATTTCCATCCTTTTCTAGGCAAAAAGGTGAACTTTTCTGATCACCCATTACCATACCTTTGTTGATATCTTAACTTGTGGGAAATACCTTTTTCCTAAGAGAGCATGGGCAGGGAGTTCAAAAGCATTATCTTATGTTGCAATGTTTCTCGGTATAATAGCTTTCAAGTTATCTAGCAACACAAACAGAGATATCTGAATCAAAACAATTTGAAAGCTTATAAAAAATTACAATAATGGTGATTCTCAGAGTTTGAGTTTGGAAGACAGAGTAATTATTTTTTTATGCAGATAATCTAGAAACCAATTACATAATTTCCATGCATTTGAGATTAGTTTTCACAATGAACTGAAACCGTGCTCTACATCAAATTCTTCACAAAATATGAAATTCATTAGGAAAATGTTCATGCAACATACAGAGCAAATGTACTTAATTTCACAAGAAAAAGCGTTATTCAGCAAAACAAAACTCCGGGGGGAGGAACCGAGTTTGTACACATTTTTCAATGGAAATTAAGGTCTTTTAATGGCCATAAGAAAAGTTACAAACAGATCAGCAAAAACGATCAGAATAAATTAAAGAAAATATCTAAACCACCGACTTCAAATCTGTAATGTCTTTCCAGAATAAAATAAAAGTATGTAGCATACATTACTATTAAATAAATTTAACTTGATTGTAAAATAAGCTTGAGAATAAAACAAACTCCCTAAACTTTCATTCAAGGTAGATGTCATTCACAACATTTCCCTTACAAATTACATAAATATAATTTACACTTAAGCATGGTAGCCATAAAAAAGGGCCAAAAAATGTCACGAGCACAGTTAAGGATCTTTTGCAAATTTTGGCCCAAATTAATGACTTTTATAGACTGAATTAATCCTGGAAAACTGGTTTCACTGAGCTCTTTTTAGAGAATTAACAAAATTCTGAAAAAATCTAATTGATATGTTACTTAATATCTGCAGAAAAATGCACCTAGTTTTTAGAAGGACAATCAAATTCTAATGTCTGAAATGAAATATAACAAGATGAGGTAAAGAAAAAAGATCTGACACCTTTTTCCTTAAAACATCAAAATAATAATTTACTCGAATAATAATTAGTTGATCACCTTGTAGAGCTCCTATGTTTAGATGGCCCATTATGATTACAAATAACAGTCAAAATATTTGAGTTTTACATACAACTTCCAGTTAATAGATAGAAATGACCCAAGTAATGATTGATTACTGAAAATCTGAAAAATGTTAAATTTAATGAATAATTTCTCTTAAAATACGATCCAATTGAAGAAGCAGCAATTGATGAGGTTTTTGTCAAATTCAAAAATAGAGTTCTGTTTTGTTAAACTGTACCAATATAAGAAAAAAGAGAGAGGGACATAAAAATCATCATTCAAGGAGAATGCAAAATGGCTTCTAGAGCTGATGAATTATTACAGTACACTAAGTCCGGTATTTTGGTGATGCGTGCTAGCAGGTACCAGCTCGTACACGAGATCATTAAATTTCTCTGTACATCATAACAAGGGAAAAAAGGGAGACCTATTCAAATAGTTATTATAATTAATTTCAGAAAACAGAAGCCTCTGAGGACATTACTTAAACTAATAGCTCATGAATAAAAATTTAAATCAAGATATTTTTATATTACTGAATTTTCCACATCTCTGAATGATTTTGCAAAATAGAATCGACCCAACAGGAGAATTTTAATTAAGACACAATAATACGCCGAACAAATACTAATTCAGAAGTCAAACAACAAAAATTACATTTGCGGTTTTGCAGCTGAGGATGGTGGTTTGGTAAAACCATCAAAACTAGTCCTGTGAAAATTTGAAAATATAACGCTGAATTTTGTTGTTTGACTTCCGAATTAGTAGAATTTTGTTTTGATTAAAGTTCAATACATACAGATGGTGTTAAAGATAAGGTGTTCACACACAATGGTGTTCTTGTACTAGATCAAGTGTGGTGGCAAGGACCTCCATGGCTACAGCAAGATGAAATAAATTGGCCTAAAATCAATGAGCATTGTAACATAGTAAATAGGGCTGAAGAGAGAATAAGACTGAAATTAAAAAGCAGTGCTCAACCTTTACAACCTGTGTTAAAAATAACAGATTTTTATGTCATACATATTTAGATTATATATTTTTTAAGATTTATAAATACTTTGAAGTCACAAAATAGAGTGATTGGTCCTGTGAACAAAAATGAAATGTGTAATCCTATGTGTTATTGGATTAACTTATCACACAGTCAGTATTTTTTTTTTTTTTTTTGATAACTGAATGATGGTAAATGTAAAAATCCATTGTCTCCAAATCCCAAATCGTTTGTATATAATAACAGATGACAAGGGTTGTTTAAAGGCCCATCTACACAAAGTGATTTTCTCGGCCGACTTTCTCGTAGAGCAACAATTTTAAGGATATGCGCATGCGCTAAAAATCGGTCATGTTCTCTGCCGCGATTTCAGAACTAGTGTTCACTGCTCACTAGCGTACAATAAAATTGGAGTCTCTAGCCAATAAGATTGCTTTGAGTGATCACGTGCTTTTCTCTTCATTTGGAATAATAAACATGGCTGCATTTCATTGGAGCAAAACTCATTTTTCAACTAATAGATTTTTATAGAGAAAATGTTGTGTTGTGATACGACTAATGTAAATTTTAAAATAAAAAATTAAGGGATTCTCTTATTTTGGTAAGCTTTGTCTTCCCCATTACTTTATATATTCAAATATTTTCTATTCATTGTGAAAATTACTTTAACTTCTCCAAGAAAAGTTCCAAAAACTATTAATGATGCCATGTCATGGGTACTAGATGAAAATATTCAGAATCTATTTGAAACTGTGGTCGTACTTATTGAAAAGATACAGAAAGCAAAATCTCCAGTCGAGAAATTATGGGCCGATTTAAAGCAGCGCAGAGACTTATTGACTTTGCCGAAAATGGGAGTATATACTATAGTACTATAGAGGGTGGGAACACTTCCTTTCATGGTGATTGGCTGAGTGAATTCCTGTACTAACGAGAAAACTGTTCCGTGCGGACAGGCGAGTTATCTCAGCTATTGTCGGCCAGCTAAGTCGACCGAGAAAATCGCTATGTGTAGACGGGCCTTAAGAGTTGGAAGTACAGTAGTAAAATCATCGTTAGATGTCGATGAAATTCAACCTATAATACAGTACAAAGCCCGAAATCCGGACTCGTCGGGACTTCGGCGATTCCTGATATTAGATCATCAGTTTAAATCTAGTAAGACTGCATGTAGAAATTATAAAGTTAAAAATATGAAATCGTGATTTATAAAATAATGAAGTATTCATGATCTAAAGGGTATGAAAATTTACCAAAAAAAAAAAAGCTTAAAATTTACTTCTTTATTTAACATTTCTTTCAAAGTATGTTGTTTAAGTTGCTTTGTTTTTTTGCTAATATTTTCTCTTTAATTCTGTAAACAGACATAATCTCCTGTTAAGTTACATTGTTGAAGTCCTGTAACTGTTTTGAGAATTCCAGCTAACTTGTCAATTGAAATTTTCTCGTTTTCAGTAATTTCTCTGCCACTTTCTTCACTAACAGTAGCAGTATTCTATGGATCTAGAACCATACTATAGATTTTGCCATTCCTTAATTGACTGATGATTCAGAAGCATTGTCATCACAATGAAAAACTTCTTTTGTATCATCATTTATTACTGCTTCTCCACGTTTCTTTACAAAATCTGTTAATCAGAATATTTCACCTTTGTTTTGCGATATCCGAAAACCTTTAAAATTAGCAGGTGTCATCATCATTCTCACAATGAAATATGGTACCTGGCCATAAATTATCAGAAGCATTTTTTAAAGTATCTGAAGGCACATCCTCCCACGATCTTGCGGTGCTCCACGCAACAGATTTAATGCTAAAATAGTTCGAGAACTCTTGGATAATCTTGCCATTATTCAAGAAATTTAAGATGGATTTTAAAAATACTACTTCACTATCTGTGGCGGTATTTTCTGGATCTAGAACCATACTACGGATTTCACCATTCATACTATGAAAACTTCTTTTATACCATCTTCATTTATTACCAGTTCTCCTAATTTCCTTATAAAATCCGTTAACAGGAAAATTTCACCTTTGTTTTGCGATATCCAAAAATCTTTAAAATTAACAGCTATTATCATAAATTTAGCTATCCTTCACTGTACATATTTGGCTATGCATCATGAGCTTGGCGACTCAAGACAAGTTGTTCTGTTAAATTTTATCTTGCTTCTATCATGCACCGAGACAATTATGCCTGAATTGTAGTAGTTTAGTTATTTATTATACTTATGTTTATTTCTCGCACATGCTTAAAGCTTATCAGAGTTCTGAATAAATAAATTCCCTCATATACGTAAGCCTTACTGAGGGCTATACCTTACCGACTGATGCAGTCTCTCTGGGTCTTACATTCTGCGATTCGGTGTGGCCATATGTGGTCTGGCACTGGTTTTGGGTTTATGTGAATAACAAATCAGTTATTTTTAATTTAAATAGTCGTAAATGTAATCTTTAGGTCTACAAATATGATCAACAAAATCTATTTTTAGCATATGGAAAGAAATTTTTGGTAAATTTTTGCTAGTCAACATTTTTTAGTGCCTTTAACTTAAATCTGTAATCATCGCTAAGCATAATGTCAACATAAAGGGTTACCATACTCTTTTATTATTCAATTAATAACATTAAAAAATTATTTAGGCATTGCTACATGAGTCATTACTCAAGTTGTCAGTTTTAGTAAACATACGGTGATGAAAGAAAAGTATAATAAATAATGATTCACCAGGTCGGCGTCAGATCAACGATGTATGTATGTGGAGCGTTTCTGTTTCAGATGTCTGCCAAGTTGATATGCAGCAATGGAGGCAAATTACTGATCATACAAATTTATGATAAACTGATTGTGTCTTCAATAACGAGGTATTTTATTTAGCGCCGAAGTGAAATTAAGAATAGGGACTCTCCAGATGTTTTATTATGCGCGAAGGGAGGGAGGATCAAATGCGCATGCGTAAAGCCCACGAGAAAAACATTATTGGTGGTTTTGAGGTCTGGATTTTAGATCATTCCAGATATTGGATGTCTGGATCTTGGATTTTGTACTCCATTATATATATTGTTTAATCATTTTAAATTTTCATGAAAAGGTATTTCATAGCAGTATAAATGAAACTTTAGTGCAAGAGGGAAATTTTGGATTTTAAAAGCTAGACGTTTTGTAAAATCTGTGTTATACGATTGTAGATTTTGTAAATAAAATATAATGCTAGACCTGGACATGAGATAACAACTCATCTTCCTGCTTACTGAGTGTAGAAAACTTAACCGTTTGAGGTAAGTGGGGTAGATTTTGCTGGAAATTTTGTATTTAAAAGATGGTACAAAAGTGTGTACTTCATTGTTTACATGCACAGTGACTCAAGTAGTCCATTTAAATTATTATCAAATTACATACAGAGTATTCAAGCATTGTGAAGATTTTTTATTTCACATAGAGGTATTTGTAGAGTTTTTCATTCTAACAATGCTAAGACCTTTTAACTGTAAATCGTGAATTCAAATACTTATAAAAATTTCGTAAAGATGAAAAGGTTCTATTTTTCCTCATGAAAAATGGGATTTGAATAGAAATATATTGTGGAAGGCTCTCCTTGGTGGGGTGGTTTCTGGGAACGTTTCGCAAGATCTTTAAAAACTTGTTTAAAATTAATCTTAGATAAAGCTTCTTTATCTTATGAAAAATTATATACTACTTTAGTGGGAAACTGATGAAAAAAGTGAAAATGCATTTCATGCATTCTGAGATAATGCATGCTATTTTAGTTTAAGTTGAAGCTGTAATAAATTCTACACCCATAACCTACAGTGGATGGACAAAAATATGGAAACACCTTGTGAAATGCATGTTTGAAAAGAAAGATTGATTTTAATGAAATATGTAGGTGGCGCTGGCATTTTTGACTACTGACGCCACCTATACAACTTTGTAAATCTGCTAAACAGTTCAGTTGTTGTCGGAGTACTGTTATGTGAGGTTGTCATTGCATTATGTCAGAGTTAACCGACTTCGAACGTGGGAAAATTGCTGGAGCACATAAGGTAGGTGCTTCCATACGCAAGGTAGCCAAGGTGTTTAGTGTTTCAAGAGGTACTGTATCGAAGATTTATTCCGCATATTTGAAAAGCGGAAAAACATCATCTGCTAAATCACAGCGCGGACGAAAGTGTGTCCTGAGTGATCGTGACAGACGATCATTAAGGGCAATTGTGACGAAAAATAAGAAGACCACAGCTGCAAAAGTTACTGCTGAAATGAATGTTGTGTTACCAAACCCTGTGAGTACCAAAACAATTAGAAGGGAGCTTCATAAACAGGGAATTGCTGGCCGTGCTGCAATTGAGAAGCCACTCATCAGTGATGCTAATGCCCGTAACAGGAAAAGGTGGTGTTTAAGTCATAAAGCCTGGACTATAGAGCAGTGGAAGCGAGTAATATGGTCTGACGAGTCTTCTTTCACATTGTTTCCCACTTCTGGCTGAGTTTACGTCAGGAGAAAACCATCTCAAGCCTATAATACAGACTGCTTGTTGCCAGGAGTGAAACATGGTGGCGGTTCTGTTATGGTTTGGGCAACCATATCGTGGTTCTCTGCTAGCCCCATGATAACTGTGTCAGGGCACATGACTGCCAAGACTTATGTGAACATTTTGGCCGATCAAGTTCATCCCATGGTACAAACTTTGTACCCCGATGGTGATGGTGTCTTCCAAGACGACAAAGCCCCTGTTCACACAGCTCACATTGTCCAGGATTGGTTTTCTGAGCACGAGGATGAGTTGTCCCATCTCCCCTGGCCACCAGTCACCAGACCTGAATATTATCGAACCTTTGTGGTCTACATTGGAACGGAAAGTGCGTTCTCGTTATCCACTGCTAACATCGTTACCTGAACTTGCCACCGTTTTGCAGGAAGAATGGTATAATATTCCCTTGGCAAACATACAGAAACTGTATTTATCCATTCCGAGAAGACTGCAAGCTGTTTTGGATGCCAACGGATTTCCTACACCATATTAAGCAAAGAAACAGGTTTTTTTAAAGGTGTTTCGATATTTTCCACCCCTGTATCTATACAATGAACTTGATCCTCTTTCAGCATCTCATTTTATAACGAGGTCTGGATTAACTCTTTTATCTTCACCTGAATTTAAATTATAATCTAGAAGATCTCAGTTGATAAAAGATGGAACCATAGGCAGTTATTAATAGAGCATTTTTGGAAAAGGTTTTATAAAGACTATTTGTTAGAATTAAGATGTTACTTGTTAGAATAAGTCATGCTGTCAAAAACTCCAAAAAATTCTTCCATGTTTAAAATTAATGACATTGTAATGGTACGAGAAGATAATGTGAAATGCTGTAACTGGAAGTTAGGTAGGATTAAAGAATTATTTCATGGAAGAGATGGCCGATGTGAGATTCATTTGGATAAGGGTATTGTTAGGAGACCAATTGAAAGACTTTATAATCTTGAAGTTCAGTAATGCATCCATTTATGGATGCATGGGGGGGTCAGGCTTAAATATAAATTTATGATTATGTATCCTCAGATTGCCAATAGATGGCGGTAGTGTTTGTTTGAAAAAAGAAACTGTGATGTCAATTGTGTACATGTAGTAGTTCATCTTTGGTGTTCGTGAATAAACATGTGTGGAATAACATTCTCTTTTTATTACTTTAAATTCAATCCTGTCTGATTTATTATAAAGACTTATACAAATTCTGTTTACTATGAAATCAAGTACTAAAGGTAATTTACATTCACTAAAAGAAAATTCTTTGTTCCAAAATAATTTTTACTCTGCTTTTATAATTACTTTTATTCTGCTAAATCTTAAAGTCAGGAATACTGATGATAAAAGCCATTTGAAAACCTTCAAAATCATCAAACAATCTATGGAAGCCAAGAATTCAAGTCAAAACAGGAGTTAAGCTTTTGGAATGACTTTACTGTTGATAATCATTTGCAGAAATAGTTGCCCATAAACAATTACCTTATACAGCATTAGAGTACAAAAAGAAAGGCTGAAAATATTTCCAGATCTCAGGTTAAAGTGGCAATGCCAAGTGCATATTGAAATTAATGATAATCATACATACACAAACTGGGAGAAGGAAGAAAAATTTTACACCATCTACAGCACACCTGTATGTGCTGTTATAATTACAATTTTTATAACACAAACATTTAAAGCTTCTGATATGAATTTATACCAGCTTAAATAGAAAGGACAAAAATGCACATTGCTACTTACCTTAAACAGAAGATCACTAGAATGATTAATTGTATAACCTAAAACTGAAACTCTGTCCTTTAATAAAGATACCCCTTCTTCTCTTAATCCACTAACTACTTTTTTAAGATGAGATGAATGTCTTTTTAACTGCTGACTTCGCTCCTATTAAGAAAAACAAAATCAGTATTCAGAAGTACATACATGGAAATATTTACACAACAATAACATAAAATACTTGATAGGAATATGAATGGCTTAAAAAATTAAGCTACCAAGCTACTAACTATAATCTTTGCAACTCCAATGACAAAAGTGATCCTGCAATACCAAGTGACAAAAATTAATATGAAACAGCAAGGGAAAAAAAAGCTTGAATAATGCCACTAAACTCTTCTTTGAATAGGCAAAAAACATGACAGATTTGGCATCAAGAATAGAGAATCACTTAATACTGAGAATTCCCAACATTAAAGTTCAGAAGACTTCACAAAATTGTAGACTCTCTCACTAAGCTATGGCTGAAAACAAACTAAGGCATTTGAACTAATTCGTAAATTTGTATTAAACTGACAAACTGAGCTCCAAAATTTTCCATTTTATTAACTGACCGGCAAAGGAGAGGGAAATTACTGTGGAAGTTTTTGATAGAAACCCAAAGAACCATTTCTCTAATTATGAAAATGGGAATGAACCCATCCAATTAGGTTCCAACTGTCACAACATATGCCAATTAAAAATATAAATGCACAGTTATTATGCATTATATAAGCATACATAAGAAATATATGCAAAATCACAATGAGATACAAAATATTAACAGAAATAAAGCATAAATATACAGTATAATACAAATATATATTTACATAAATTTACATTTTTAAAGCAGTTCAAAACAGCAACAGAAAGACAAATAAACAAATATGCAATGTATTAAACAATATTTCATGATTTTTAATATGACTCAAAAGCACCCATATACGGCTTTTTAATGGGATAGAAAAACAAAGAAAGGAGCATTTTATCATGCCAGATAGATTAAAAAAAAAAAAAAATTCAGCAATTAATAACCTTTTCCTTTGCTATCTGATGTTCAAGTTGTTTCCTATAACTTGAAGATTTCATAAAATTAATAAAATCTAATATTAACTGCTTCTGCATCATCAAAAGGTTATCAATGGCCATAGATTCTTCAATCCCTCGATTCTGCACCACCAGTGAAGTATTACTGAGTTTCTGGTCGATGCAGCCAGGAGCTGGATCTGAATTAACTAAACAAAGAGGAAAAGGAATATGTAGATTTTCTTCATGCATTTCAACTAATACCATACTTTGATAAATTAAAATCATCAGTAATATTACATAATTACCAGAATTAGATGTACTAAGAACAGTCTGAGCATGAAGTAAATCCAAGCCACTGAATTTTAATGGCTTGTTTTTCTTTGCCTTTGGTGTATTCTTTTTTGGTCTGCCTGGACCACGCTTCCTCTCAGATCTTCGGAGCTTCCTTTGCGATTTCAGAAGTCCATCCATTGAACTACAGTTCCGTTTCATAGGCTCTAAAATTCATAATATACATATATATGTACAGCTAAAGAGAAAGGATGTACAACATGCTTGTATTTAATAATCAGTATAACATTAATAGTTAATTTACATATGATATATAACATTCACTATATAAAATGCTAATAATTAATTTACATAGATTATCACAATGTAAACAAAGTTACAAAATTCAGTAAAATACAGCTTTAGATAAGAAAACATGGACCTTTCAACGAGAAAAGCCTCTCCAGATTGCAACACAACTTCAAATGTGGAAAACTTGATTTCAGTCACTTTGTAATGCATAATTCAGATTGTTAAACCGATTAGAGCAAGGTTTTAATTTTTAATACATTAAATTCATTATTATAAATTTTAAAGTATGTTCTTTGGGGTCATTTCATTCAAACTGATAATCCTCTTAAGATTTTACATTGAAACATACTCAGGCAGGATAAAAAAGTTCTTATCCAAAAAGCATTTAGATATGAATGAAATTAAAAATTAAATCACACATAATCATGTGAATAAATTTAGACATGTACTACTCACAAATTTTAAGCAACAATAAGTACACATATTCACCGATTAAATATTGGACAATTCTTCATAAACTAAAAGAGTTTGTTTATATTCAGATTAATTTAAAACTGTGAAATAATGGAAGAATTTCCAGATTAGATGAAGGGATGAAAATCAAGAGTCTTCTAGTTTTACTGGAAAGATGTGCAGGTCCGAGCTTATCCGGCAAAAACTTCATTAACTGAAGTATGAAAAGGTTTACATCCAGCCACACACTGAATGAATGTGAAAGTATAGTCCCAGTGTGATTCATGCACGCAAGAGATAAATAAATTCGGCAACTCAGCGACTGCAAGTTAGCTGGCAAGCCAATCAGGGTTCGATATTCATGTTTGATGAATATCAAAGCCTGATGGCTGAGGGTTGAGCACAGGGCTAACTATACCTCACCCTGTAAATACACCGTGTTTCAAAACGAATATACGTATTACAAAGTGTCATTTGGTCTAAATTATCGATCACTGCGCCTCGGCTCGGCCGATTATGTGAACGAAACTCTACTGAAACTTTGAAATGGTCGTAAAGGAGCTGGTGACTTAGCATGTCTCAGCTGGCCTCCACAGTCACCGGATTTGACACCCTGTGCACTTCCTGCGGTGTTTCATTAAAGACATCGTTTATGTACCACCACTCCCACAGAACCTGGAAGAGGTGAAGAACCATAACTACTGTTATAACTGTCAACGACTATCGTAACATCAGCGACAACGGACATGCCTTTCAACGCGCACATACGTAAGGCATACATTACGCATAGTCGAAATTAGAAAATTGCAACCAGAAAACTATTTGATGTGTATTCGTGATATTTATAATGACGAGGAATTTGATTTAAATCATATCAAAAACGGAGTACATTGAGATGAAATACTACATTCAGTAAGGAATTATAAGCCAAATAAAATAAAAACATCTGCCCTGAAGATAAGGATAGTGATGACAGATCAACTTCCAGTTCATTGCGCGCCGTGACGTCTTCCCCCCCCCCCAGCAGAGAAGCGTGAAACTGATAAACAGATTTCGGAATGGTTAGAGGAACAAGGGGTATGCCTGCTTTCGCTTTGGCAGCTCCAGAATCAGAAATTCTTTTTGACATAATCAAAAGTTCAAACTTACTTTTATAAAATTGCTCTAAGTCTGCAAAATATAATAAGCCGGATCCAGTTAGAAGATTAAGGAACAACGTAATCTGCAACATTAACTGAAATAATTAGGTAATTTTAGCTTAGCTTATACCGTCCGTTATACATTAAACGTATATGCGCATGCGTAGACACATTATGCCTTTACGCGTGCGCAGAAAGTTTGTAGCTTTGAGGTTCGGATTATAGATCATTCCGGATTATGGATGTCTGGATTAAAGACTTTTGACTGTACTGTTTTTAGTTATTATAGCCATTTGCAGTGCAGCAAATTATGCATTAATTATAGCATCATATGCACTCATTGCTGTGACTAAAGACAGTGAGGACACAAAGAGAGTATTCTATGACAGTATGAACTGCATTATGTAAAACTCCCCAATAATGATCAAACTTAGTGACTTTTATGTAACCACAGGCAGAGAATCTGAATTCATGCCATTTATTAGCAAACACACTCTACATAAAACTTCCAATAATAATGATCAGCTACTTAAGCATTTTAGTGCAAAACATGAAGCAATTATTGAATACACCGCTTTCTCATAAATCCCTCAATAAACCCACCTGAGGATCTCCAGACAGATGCACTTTTAGTGAAATATATATACCATGTCTAAGACTTCTGACATATGTCAAAATTGTGAATCCTTTGCAATCTGGGCCCTTTTGGCATGGCACACCATCAATTCGAGACTTTTTGCAGCCTTTTTGATGCATTTCTTACCAGTAACTTATATCATTACATACACAATTAATGTAAAAAAAAAAAATTATATTTTAACATTTTATATAGCTTCACACTTTTATAAACATAACTTCTTAAAAATTAGTCTCTGTAATATTTCTGTGTATGATATTTCATGTAACAATTCCCAAGATGCATGCCCCACATGTCGGGACAAGTATTACAATATGTGGTCTGATACCCTTTTCCGGGTTCATTTGTCTGAAAACGGACTTTGTGATAGATAAGGAAAGATTTCAGATAAGAAAATATTATCTTCATTTAAAGCGTTATCATTTTACACTTCATAAGATTATACAGAAAGAGCATAGGAACCCGCTTCAAAGAAATTAAATGTAAACAGATATTCTGTGCATCGAGTTTCTGCATGAAACCAAGTGGTGAGCAAGAGTCACCTCTCGAGTGCAAAGGGTTAAATGTACAATCATAAAGAGATGTACCACAGACTCTGTTTACTACTTGATTTCCATAAAACTCAGGACAAAACTTCTAACAAACAAGGACAGGCACAAAATATTAGAAATTGGTATAATTCAACTGCTAACATCTATACAGAAATGCTGGAATAAAACCTAGCAAGATAAATTTTGAGTTAAAATGACTTTGAGACTACACAGACTACAATTTTGATCATAATAGCATTTGTTCCTGGAAAAGTTGAAGAAACAGCTTGCTTTGAAGTTTAAAAATGGCATATGGGTATATGATGCAAACGACATACAAAAGTGTCTGTCAAAGCTACAAAGGGAAAAGAGTATATAGACTTAAAAAGTGACAATAACTAATAATCTTCTTAGAGATACTGACTGTCTCATCCTAAATGTGTTATAAAACAGCTTTCAGTTAGAGTAGAGTTAAGGGTGCCCCTTGGCTTATCCCTAAGTTGTTTCATTTATAGTAACCTGAGTAGTTGAATGTTATGGAAACCCTACTATGACATAATTGGTTACATGGTTCCTATCAATCGGAATTGTGGGAAAGGATTTGGAAAGTGTGTGTCAGATTTTGTGTAAGAAGTACATCGTTATTTTATGGTTTACAAGGTAAAATAGCTGAATGTGGTAAGATTAATTTGAAGTTTCTGTACGATTTGGAACGAAAGGGAAAAAAGCGTTAATTGACTGGTGTGTAAATGAAGGTTTACTTAGTTGCCATTATAAGTGTCCTGTTGGTAGGAAGGAAATGCCAATGTCGAACGTCCGACGATATCGGCACTACGGAGAATATTTTTGTGAATATTGTGGCCACCCCAGTATACAGACTCTTCTTCAGATAACTTTCGGAAGTTTTTGGATGCTGTTAAGGAATTTTGTTTGACAGAAGACACATAAATAAGGTAAATAAGGTAAGCGGATATTTCCTTTGTGTAGTGCTAAGATGAATTTCCTTTTTTATAATATTTCATTGTTTTATTTAATATGTAGTTTATTGAGATTATATATTTTTTGTTGGCTTCTCTATTGACTTTTTAATGAATATAGATCGATCTGTATATGGACAAAGTCAAGGGAGTGTGCAATGCCTAGTTTGAGCAATTCTTTGAATTTTTTTTAAAGTGAAAATAGGTTGATGTGTACATGGAAACAGAGATTGTGCAATTCTTTGACTTGTTGTTTTGGATTTGTATAGCAGCGTGCCGCAGAAATCGCAGCTACATAAAGCGAAAATAACAAGTCAAAAGAATTGCACAAACTTGGTGTCCATGTACCTAAAAAAAAATCGCCAATTATCGCCAAGGGGCACACGTAAATATATTTTTACCCAGCTTTCTACAAAAGCATCAACTGTAGTCACAATGAATATAAATCATGTATATTTAATAAAAATTAGTCATATGTGTGATTTGGATCAAGTATTTAAAACCCATTTTTAGAAAATACTCAATACTAACCAGACACTAAGTAATATACCTGTCTCATGAATAAATACAAAACAGAATGTAGTTCTGCCACCATATTTTCATAACTCAAGAACAAAGATTAATGATTTAAAGAACAGCAAAACAGCAGATGCAAATACGATTCAGGTGAAACTTTTCAAATATGGATTAGTAAAACTAAATATATTGCTTACAATTTGGAATGAAGGAAAACTCTTATTTGAAGGGAGACGTAGCATTCGTCTCATCTATAAAATGAATAACAAACTTAAATTACAGTAGTCATCTTTAAGTGCTACTTGACAAAATCCTATCACATATTATATATTAGATCAATGTTGAATAGTGGTACAGTATTAATATGGTTTTTATAAAGGGAAATCTATGGTAAAGCAAATTTTTAACCTGATGACACATTAGCGACAAATGTAAAGAATTTGCTACCATACTTACAATTCATGCACAGATTTTTAAAGCAGCATTTGACTCAATTCATCAATAAAATTTTCTTACTCTGGCATATGAACTTAATATTTCTTAAAATCTAGACTGGTAAGACAGTATGGATAAACCAATTCTTTTATAAATATGAAAATAACTATAAATTTATTTTCAAATCAGCACTGAAGGGTTCTCTACACTTCAACCTTGGCCTTGAAAAGATTATTTGTACCTTAGTTTAAATTGAAAAAACATTTCCTTTCATACATCATCACAGATTTTAGTTTATTCAAATGAATTTCAAGACTTGACTTGATGCACACATTTATAGTTAACATAAATGCTGAAGAAATATGCAGTTAAAGTGAAATTTTGAGCACTTACTAAATGAACCTAGTTGAACTCTTCTCGGACACTAGATTTAAATAATGACAGCAAAATAATAAATTTGAATATTGATATTAGTACTGAAATAAAGTGAAGAATCTGACTGACTACTAGATGATTCTATGGTCTTTAAACATTTCTAAAAATTAGGTTATAATAATAAAAAAATGCTCTGTGAAACTATAGCATAACCTATCTCAGCATAGTTTTATATGGATGTGTCATACTATATATTAACATATTTAGTATGATACATTTTCAAAAACTTGGATGCTAACAAAAAAGAAAATAAATAAAAATTATCGGCAAAACTCAAGAGAAAAGTTTTACAAATATTTGGCGCAATAAAACTCAATTATACTAGGAAGAAAAAAAAAAACATTTATACACTGTACAGGATTTATAAGGTTAGTGATATGTTGAAGTGAATACAATTTAAGATTTGTTGGGCATATTGCAAGAATGCAGATAACAAAATCAATAACTGCTAAAATTTTGCAGTAAAATGTGCTCATTAAGACTGTTGTATTGTTGGCGATGATGGAAAAGAAGAAAGAAAAAACCAAATTTATATAAACTAGCTTACCATTTTCTTCATTGCTATCCTGTCCACTGTTAGTCACAGAACTTGCTTTTATTTTATTACTGCACCAGTCTGACCAGGCTTTACGTGTTGTGGGCCCTGAAAGTGAATTTTCCTCTTTTGAATCATTTGAAGAAGAATCCAATATGCAAGGATTCGATATACCACTCTTCAAACGTTTTCCACGAGAAATAGATAATTCTTCATCCTGCAAGTAAGTATGCTTGTTAGAAATCATTTTCGCTAATTACAGTATTTCAAAACAATTTGCAATACAATGAACCAAGTTTACGAAGCTATGACTACTGAATGAAATAAATATTAAATGAAGAAACCACGCAAAGAAAAGAAAGCTGGCTCTAATTTCAAAAAATGAAGAGGCATGTATTCCAAAACATGCATTAGTTTTCATGCAATATTTTTTCCTACTTAATAAAATTAGCATTTATTATTTAAAACTGCCATGAATTCATTGTTTATTTGCAGGATTTCATGTTATGTGAATCACAAGAACAACATAATTTAATTTGTAACCTTTCGAACATATTATGTTACACAACAGTTTTTTAAAATTAGAGAGTGATTTTTGTCAGTCTGTATACATTTTCTATGGTAGTCTATAAAACAGAAAAAGTTTGAAGGTGCAGCCACTTAAAAAAAAAAAAAAAAAAAAAAAAAAAAAAATGTAACAGTTGTCTTAGAGATAGTTTCAGGCATTTATATTGGTTGCACCTATGCTTTTCTGATTATTCAGCACATTTTCCTCCTTTTCTTATCTTAATGTGACCACTCATGTAGCTCTAGTAGTTCTGAGGTAAATACATAAAATTTTCAAATACTTTATTTAACCTTTTAACTGTCATGCCCGAAATAATCTCGGGCACAGCACTGGTATTCCAAAATGTCACACCCGAATATTACTCGGACTAACTTTTTAGAGTGCATCGTATTGTTATACCCGAATATATATCATGAGAAGTTTATTTCGGCTTCAGTTCAACAGATGGCAGCATTTTACTAAAGGTTTCAAAGGATAGAGGTTAAAGTTCAAAATGTGCAGATTTTTTTAATTTTTTGACTGCGTGGCAAACATTTCATTTTTGAAATTTAAAAAAAATCGACAATTTATGCACCCAAATCATCAAAATAACTTGACAGTTAAAAGGTTAATTCGCACATAATCATGGCTCAGTTCTTTACTTTGCCAGCTGCCATACTCTCTTACAGTGTCAAAAGACGATTCGGAATACAAAATCTCTGACACCCTTAACTTGCTGATCACTATTATTACTACTCTACAGAATTTTGATGCAACCTACTATCTACTTCTGTTGTGGAAGTAATTTTTTTTTTTTTTTTTTTTTTTAGACTACCATTAATACCTGCTGTGGGGGAATCCTTTCAGAACTCAATGATCACAGTATAAATATTTCAGAAGTTGAGAAGGCAAAGTTGCATGCCTTCTCGAAATATATGCTTATTCATCAAACCTGATAGTGCAATTCTACATGCCAACTGTGATGCAAATATTGCATTCAATAAGAACCAACAAAAGAACAGTAGAAACCTGCATATACAAAATGACTGCACAATGGAAAGAATGCAGATTTTCATCAGTGAATCACAACTTAAGAAAATTACTCAGGCACAAAACTTTACATGCTAAAATACAGCAATCTTTCAGTAAGTTAAGCATAGGTAATACTACTGGTAATTAAGGTTAAAGTAACATGCCAAATAATCATTATAGGAGAAGTCAAATAATAAGAATCAGCTTAATAATTGTATATTTTGCAGGACTAGTTTCAATGGTTAACTTTAGAACCATCCTCCTCAGCTGCCTAAGTGCAAATGAATAAGGTAAGATATGGTGTTAAGATACCATATTCAGATGAGGAAGTTGATTCTGTTCTTACCATCGAAACTAGTTCTGCAAATTTTGCAAAATTTACGAATAGTATGCTGATTTTTGTTTGACTTCTCCAATAACAATTCGTCATGTTAGGAATTCCACTCAAGAAAGTACAATTTATTATATAATAATTATATTTAAAAAATAGTTTTATATTCAATAAATCTGAAATAATTTACTTTTAAGACATTTTTTTTTTGTGTGTTTAAATCTTCTCGGAGAATTTATCCTATCTCTCCCACCTTCTTAGCATGTAGTGGTCAACGTGCTCGACGCGTATTCGAGAGGTCCATGGTTTGAGTCTCTGTGAGGGCATTGCTCAATTTTCATGTATCCTGCTTCCAAAATACCTAATGTCTCTACACTGACACCTAAACTAAAAAAGGTGGATGATGATTCTCCACAACCAGGATTTGATGATTGGGTCTCCTAATCCCCAGACGAGATTTAAAAGGGGGAGTATATATATGGTATTTCTCCCACCTTCTTAGCATGCCTTTGTAGTGTAGTGGTCAGCACGCTCGACGCATATTCGAAAGGTCCATGGTTCGAGTCCCAGGGAGGGCATTGCTCTATGTCTCCTGCTTCCAAAAATACCTAATGTCTCTACAAACTGAAAGGGGAAAATGTAAACAAAACTTAGAAAGATATCCTTTAACCCTCAAAATTCACTAATCTGCATAATTCTTGGTCCAGAGGTATGAAGATTATCAGAATTCTACTGTAATACAAATCTGCCAAATTATTTCCTGTATCAAATTAAATATTAAGGGTTTAAATTCCACACTTAAAACACTATTATCACACTCAGGTTTGTAACAGCTTATCCAGATAGCTGCGCAGCTTAAGTTTATATATGTGCATCAAGAATTTTAATTTCTAACTGACAGTGCAGGTATGATGTCCAAGGAAGCTCTGATAGAAAACATTATGCTACGCAGGTTCTACACGAGTGGAATTTCATTTAAAATTTTATATCTGTTTTATGTATACTCATTTGCAATAAAACTAATACTGGTAGAGGCCGCTTAACATGGTAAATAAACATTGCATCAATAAAGCTGCCTTATTTAAATGAAGAAGAAAAGCAAAAAAATAGACATTTTAATATTAGTTTACTTACATAAGCATTTTCACAAAACCTTGAGATATGAAAAACTGCGAGATTTTTATCAGAAAATGCCAACCTTGAAATACGAAAAACTGGCAGACTTTTATAAAGAAACAGATTTTTCGTGTTCTAAGGCAATGGCATTTCAAAGGAGCTATAAACTGAATTAAGTTCACTTTACAAACATGATTTAGGTTATTAACTGTTTATAATACTGTTCTGATGTAAAATTAATTAGTATTTAATTAGATCTTCTAAATTTTAAGCTCTTTGGCTAATTTTATGATATTTTTATACTGAGAAAACTTCAAATAGGGAAGAAAAGCATTCTTTTACATATAATGATGTAAAATAAATAAAAATATTAACTGATTAAGCATAGGCTGAATATATATATAAAAATGCATAGGTTGAATAGATAAAATTGCACATATAAAAATGCCAGTAGTATAAAATTTGGTAAAAGTATATTTACAGGTGCCGCTTGGTGAAAGATGGCGATTTTTGGTGGTACAGGGATACCGAGTTTGTGCAATTGTTTGACTTGTTATTTTACCTTTATGTAGTGGCAATTTTTTACAAAGCCAAAATAACAAGCAGGGATAAATAGAAGGGCTAGCTCATTTCTTTGTTCGACTCCTCGCTGACGTGAGCCCAATGGGGGTACGTAACAGGCAATAATCTGACGTCAATGTGATGCCACCTGTCCTGATTTCCCGCATTTAAAACAGTAGTTTCATTGAGCTGCGAGACGATTTTCTAGAGGTTATGTAGCGAAGCGGTATCTTAACTTTAAATTAATAAACCTAAGAATACATCACTGTGAGTGGACTGTAAAATTTAACCTTTATTCGGCGGTTTGAACTTTCGAACACAACACAGCACAAAATAAAACGACAGAGTTACAATTAGCGGTTTTAAGAATGCAAGAACAAAATGCGAACTACGCATACAATCTGAGCATTGCGAAATAATATCTAACAGACAGGCAGAGAGCTCTGGTGGCTGAAACATTCCACCCGGCGTTGAAACATCGTTTCAAAATAAATAGCTTTTACAAAATGAAATTATCATAACAATATTAAATTATGCAAAAATGTATCATCAAAATATTCACAAGAAAACATAATATGTAATTATGCAATGAAACTAAATTGTTCTCAAAACAGATGCACAGAAGCCTTGATACAATTCAGGAACTTATATAGCTAAAGCAAAGTACAAAGTTATAATGCTTTAGGAAAAAAACTTAATCGTTGATAGGCAAAACACTAAGTTTGTGAATTGGCCTTTTGAAAACTCCGTTAGCGGTTTTGATCTTCACGATACGCACAATATTATCTGAGCTAGGAAAAAGTTCCAGCACTCTTCCCAATTTCCATCGTAGCGGGGGTAAATTGTCTTCCTTTATGATAACTAAATCATTAACCTTTAAATTAGGTTGCACTTTCAACCATTTTGAACGTCGTTGCAAATTAGAAATGTATTCATTGGACCATCTTTTCCAAAAGCTTTGAAACATTTTCTCAACAAGCTTCCAACGTTGCAATATAGGAATTTTTTGATCGTGTAAATTTTCTTCTGGTAAGGCAGTTAGCGGGGGTACCAATTAAAAAATGGCCTGGCGTAAGTGCAGAAAATTCTGATGGATCTTCAGACAGTGGACACAACGGTCGCAAATTTAAACAAGCTTCAATTTGAGCTAGCAATGTCATAAATTCTTCTTGCGTTAGAAGTTGTTCACCTATGGTTCGCTTGAGATGTAACTTTGTAGATTTGACTGCAGCTTCCCATAATCCTCCAAAATGTGGCGCTGCGGGAGGATTAAATATCCACTTAATACCTTCAGTAGAGCAATATTTATTAACCAATTCATTTTCCTTCAAGGAGTTTATTACTCTTTTCAATTCCTTATCTGCAGCAATAAAATTTGTGCCACAATCGCTATGCACTTCTATCGGTTTTCCTCTTCGAGATACAAAGCGCTTCAAAGCGGCAATAAATGATTCTGATGTAAGATTACCTACTAATTCAATATGTATAGCTCTTGTAGTAAAACACACGAATACACAAATGTAGCATTTCATTGGTTTTACTCCTCGACCTTGCCTGGGCTTCACTTGAAATGGCCCGGCGTAGTCAATTCCAACTTTGGAGAAAACCTTTGACGGAACGACTCTAGACGATGGTAAATCAGACATTATCTGGATAGATGTTTTAGCTCGTACACGATGACATTTCACGCATTTCCAAATCTGTTGTCTTACAACTGACCTAGCGTGGATTATCCAATATTCTCTTCTAATTACTGATAGCAATAGCAGGGGGCCTGCATGAAGATGGAATATATGAAAATAATTCACTATAATCTGTGTTATGTGATGTTTCTTGGGCAACAAAATAGGATATTTTCTGTCCTGTGCGATGTTGGATTGTCTTAATCTTCCTCCAACGCGTATAAGTCCATTCTTATCGATAAACGGGTTCAAAGAAAGGATCTTACTATTTGAGTTTAACGGTTGATTCTTTTTCAGAAGATTATATTCATTAAAAAACTCATCCATTTGAACTACTCTAACAATTGCATTTCTAGCGTATTGCAATTCTTCGGTTTTAAGGTAACCCTTAAGTCTTGTTGCGGTAGATTTAGCTGAATTATTCGCAAACCGAAAACACCATGCGATGATTCTTTCAAGTTTCAAAAATGATGAAACTTCATTAAGGACTGGAATTTGCGAAGCGACTGTTCCAATTGAACAAGAAATATTTTTCCGTTGTTCCCTTAAAGACTCTTCTGAAAATGGTAAGTTGATAGAGAACGGAATATTATTTGAATTAAGCCACTGAGGACCTGTCCACCACAAGTCATGAGTAGAAAGCTCTGAAGGCAAAAGACCTCTTGATGCGCAATCAGCTGGATTCTCCTTTCCTTTTATGTGATTCCAATGCGATGAAGGTAAGACTGATTGAATTTCTGAAACGCGGTTGGCTACGAAGGTTTGCCAGCGTGTTGGTTCTGATTGTATCCAGGACAAAACTATCATTGAATCACTCCATGCGTAAATACTGTCAACATGAATTTGCAATGAATTCTGCACAGCTTGAACCAAATGCACTAATAGAACTGCAGAGCAGAGTTCTAAACGAGGAATAGAGATTACTTTCAGGGGAGCTACGCGAGTTTTTGATGTTAGTAGCTGCACCGAAATTGAAGAATGATTTGAAGACTTTAAATAAATTACTGCGGCGTAAATTTTCTCTAATGCGTGACAGAAACAATGAAGTTCTATATTTGTAGATTTGGGCAATAATACTCTCCTAGGAATATGAATGGATTCAAGATTTGCGATATCTTCACAATAGATTTTCCATCTTTGATTGATACGCGTAATTTTGTGGTAAGACTGGATTCTTTTAGCACGTGATGATGAGGTATATAATAATGAAAATTTACTTTATCTGGATTATCATCGGATAATTCTTCCATGTGTCCAAGTGATAAATATTCGGACATGAAGTCTTTATACTGTTGATATACTTCAGGAGTTTTTATTAATTTTTGTTCCAGACTAAGAAAGTTTCGAAAGGCTGATGGTCTGGAATTACCCAACTCATTTCTTTTAGGCTTGAATGGCAGTTTTACTGAGTAACGACCCTTTTCACTACGCACGTGATTTTCCACGAAATGATTTTCACACAATCTTTCCTCTTTAGTTAAAGGTTTTGATGTGGGAATTTGTTCCAAATCCCAAAATGATTTAACTAATTCCTCCGTGTTTACGTTTAGCGTATTGACTGAAACCTGCTTACGGTTTGGGAATTCAAAATGTGTAGTTCCAGCAATTATCCATCCTAACTTAGAACAACATGCAAATGGAAGATTTTTGCCCCTTTTAATTACCTCGCCATTTATTAAAGTAAGGAATACATTAACTCCAAGTAAAATATCAATTTCTCCCGATTCATGAAATGTAGGATCTGCTAGAGTTAAATCCTGGAAATTTTCATATAAATTCAAAGGTAAAGTTACACTTGGAATGTTTCCTGTAATTTTGTCTATTATGTAAGCGGATGTTGAAATTCTGTAATTAGTATTAAAATCAGGTGTAAACAACAAGTCAACTTCTCCAGTAGTAGTTGTATTGAAAGTACCTAAGCATGACACTAATATCTTCGAATCCTTTATGCTCAATCCTAAATTGATAGCTGTTTTCCGACGAATGAATGATTTTTCACTGCCTGAATCTAGTAAACATCTACAACTTATGAATTCCTGGTTTGAGTTTTGAACCTTAATTAAAGCAGTACACAAAAGTACATGACTACGTTTACCATTAGCATGAGCACCAAAAAGTTTATTTTCATAGTTGTTTGCACAAACAGTTGGAGAACCCTCACTCAAGTTGTTTTCTGGTTTAATTTGCGATTTCGGAACAAACACTTGTGCTTCCGGTGAAGGGAATCTAGATGCATTTTTTGGTTTGAAATTATTTTCTAAATGCAAAATGCTATGATGATGCTTAAAACAATGCTTGCAGGTGTTTGCACTCTTACACATTTTAACTTTATGGACATTAGACAAGCAATTAAAACAAAGTTTATTAGTCTTAACAAACTCTATTCGTTTTCGCACTGGTAAATTTAAAAAATTAGAACACCTGTATAAAAAATGATCTTCTTTACAAAATAAGCAGGTAGAATTAGAAATAAGAGAAGTAACCCTATTATACACTGGTTTATCTGATTTATGTGTTTTACTAACTAAAGGTTTACTGTTCTGTAATGTTCTAGCATAATTCTTCAAAAATTCTAATAAGTCATTCAACTTTGGTATTTCATCTTTTTTTAATTGACGCTCCCACCACAACTTTGTCGAAACATGAAGTTTTTGCAAAATAATATACAACAACAAAGTATCACTGAAATTATCTATCCTTTGATCTAATATTTCCAATGAGCGAGTTATTTCGTTTACGTTATCTACTAAATTTAATATCGAGGATGCAGATTCCGTTTGTAATTGTGAAACGTTAAGATTTCTTTTAATAAAAGCAAATATCTGTTCTCTCTTATTAGAAAATCTCTCTTCTAGTAAATTCCAAGCAATACTGAAATTTTGATCAGCTATGGGAACTGACTGAATAATGCGATAAGCATCATTTTTCAAAGAATTCTTTAAATATTGTAATTTTTGAGCTCCAGAAAGATTTGAATTGTTGCGAACACTAGCGTTAAATAAATCTTTAAATGTTATCCATTCAGTTAAATTTCCGCTAAATGTGGGTAAAGATAATTTTGGTAACTTTAAACTTTCAGAGATTGATTCAGGTACGACAGGTTTGTCGCCATTTGCATTTACGACCTTGTAAACCTTTAACTTACGAATAATTTTTAAGTGAACCTCCTCAATTTTCTCTAAAATCGACTGTTCTTCCTCAACGAAAGTGTCTATTTTTTCATCATCACAATTTGTATAAATTTCTCTAAATAGAGATTTAAAATCTTCCTTAAAAATTTTACATTTTTCTAAGATTAATTCAGCTTCAGCATTATCTAAGTTATCATAATCTATTCTCTCAATGAATTTAGTTAACTGTGTTTTCAAAATTTTCTTTCGCTTTTTTTCTATATCTGACATTTTGAAAATATTCTAAATTCTCGATTTTACTAATACTTTAAACACAACAATAGTAGCAATAAGGAAATCTCAAATGCAATTAAAATGCGTTAACTATTTCACTCACCTCGAACATTGTATGCATTCCGTAAGTCTTGAGAATTCTAAACCGAAATTGCATTATCAACTCCATTACGGACACGTAGAATTCTTATTCACAAGCGCGGGTTTTTCTCGAAGCTCCGGCGTATGACGACCAAATAATGTAGCGAAGCGGTATCTTAACTTTAAATTAATAAACCTAAGAATACATCACTGCGAGTGGACTGTAAAATTTAACCTTCATTCGGCGGTTTGAACTTTCGAAGACAACACAGCACAAAGTAAAACGACAGAGTTACAATTAGCGGTTTTAAGAATGCAAGAACAAAATGCGAACTACGCATACAATCTGCGCATTGCGAAATAATATCTAACAGACAGGCAGAGAGCTCTGGTGGCTGAAACAGGTTACATATCCCAAATTAATTTTAATAATATATATATATCTGTTTTCTAATAATGTATATATTTAAAATAATTTATATATATATAATTTTAGTCAGCTTTTATTTTAAATTCTATATTGTAAAGTATCGTTTACGTAATATGCTTTTTGCGCTGCAGTAACGTGCCGTAGCACTTACAGAAGAATGAAAGGATGAGATATTTTATTTCATGGGAGCAAAGGATCCAAATGAGAGTTTGCTTTTGACGAAAGAATGGATACACAAATGTCAAAGAGAATATTCTATTAATGTGAAGAGCGGAAAAATCTGCAGAAAATATTTTCTATGCAGTGTTTATGAAGATGATATGAAAAATCGCTTGTTTGGATAGCCACAAAAAGAAACTGTTGAAATGGAATGCTGTGCCGAAAGTAAATTATGATGACAATAATAAATCAAAATTGATGATGACAATAATAAATTAAAATTGATGATGACAATAATAAATCGAAATTGATGATGACAATAATAAATCAAATTTTAATGATTTTGAAATAAAACTCACAAATGAAAATGTAGATCATCCTAAATGTTTAAGGATAAACAAGAATGCATTGATAATTTGAAGAACAAAATAATATCCTTAGAAAATTGTATTAAATTGTATTAAAGTATTGAAAATAGAGAAAAGAAAAATTTTAGAATGTTTGTTCAGCGACAAAAAAGGTGGACGACATCTAGACACAAATTGGTATCAGAAATTAAAATCTCAAACAGCGAAATTTGGGGGGGGGGGCAGCACAAATTGGAGAATTTGGAAAAATGTCTAAAGCCTATTTTTATAAAGACGCAGATTAATGCATTACTGAAAAAGATGAAAAAAATCAGGTGGACTAGGGAAAATATTTCACGTTGCATTGTCATAAGAGCTCTGTCATCTTAAAGCTATGATTTTCAGAAAGAAAAAAAATTAAGAAAAAAATTGGAATATCTTTACCTAGTATTATCAAATTAAAGAAATGGTGTTTATTTTATTTTTTAGTGTTTTCAAAATTTTAGTGTAGTCCAAGAATTCAAAGTAATGTTCTTACTCTAAAGAAGGAAAAAGGTGAATATTTGTATTCTGTAGAAAAAATATGCGTTTTCAGTTTCGACGAAATGATCGAAAAGATTGAAAACTCTGCTATGACTCTAAACTGGACTAAGTTGGTTCTTTTCAAAATGTGCAGCTTGTTTTAATCAGAGGTCTCATTTCGTGCTCTGCCTCAAATTAATGAGAAACCGCGTTTTAGATAGAGGATTTGTTTTAGAAGATGTAACTGTTTTAAATTTTGATATTATTAAAGAGGTTTTAAATAGAGATTGAGAAGAAATCAAATTGTGTCACAAACTAAAACCAAATTATTTAATGGTCAAGGGAAATGAGAGACAAAAAGTCCCTCCAGAGAAAACATTATTTTCAAAAAGTACCGCAAAAGGTATACTCTACCCCACAGGAAATCAGAAAGCATCTGACTTCTATGAGTTAATCGATAATATCTTCGGTATTATGAATAGTACCAAAATAGTACCAACAAGAATAACAAGTATTTAACAAACTAATTTTGCTAAGTACTTGTTAAAGTTATTCTTATTGTATCCTTTGTAACTAATTATT
The DNA here is from genome assembly GCF_044657685.1 of Stegodyphus dumicola. Taxonomy (NCBI): domain Eukaryota; kingdom Metazoa; phylum Arthropoda; class Arachnida; order Araneae; family Eresidae; genus Stegodyphus; species Stegodyphus dumicola. Next base: position 23,986,568 of record NC_140781.1, read on the forward strand.
GATTAGATTTTGTACTAGATTAGCATTCTAGATAAAATATAATAGTATAAAACATCAAAGTAATTGGCATAAAAAGACCTGCTTCCTTTACTCACACTTTTGAAAAATTAAATAACTGTTTTAGGTACTCTGAATAAAGCTATTTTGTCAAAATTAAGGTAATAATCTTATATACATTTATTTAATTGTAATATAGATATAAGTATAAATTACAAAATTATTAAAAAAATATCTATTATATTGAATTGGAAGAGAATTATAACAATGTAAAATTTACAATTAGTCAAAAAATCAAGCCATATGTGTCATATATGTTTAAACCTATGTCGATGTAAAGTTGTTTTTTGAGTAAATTTAAATAGCTGCTATTATAGTTATCTTAGAAGCAGTATAAAAATTCTCTCAGTTAGCATGCAAATAAAGAAATGATTAGAAATAAACGTTCATTAAATAAAAAAACCTGCAAATAAAAATAAAAAAAACCACGGAACTTTATGTTAAAAGAGTAGCACATTTTATCTATTATTTTAAAATTGAGTAAGCATTATTAAGTTTTTTAATGGTTCAGTCTAAAATGCATAAAGCAGTAACATTGCCTCTTCCAAATTATAGCTATCTTTCACACACAGCTCATTTTAAACGCTGGTTCGAAAACGTTAATTTCCAAGCTGTGAATTATATTGGTGCGCTCAGTGTCATCATGGCTACATCATTACTTCTCACTTTCTGCTTCAGGGGGAAAAGCTCTATGAGCTAGCCCTTCTCTTCTAAGTCCTGATAACAAGTCAAAGAATTCACGAACTCAGTATATATGTACACATTGACCTAGTTTAAAAAAAATCACAGAATTGCACAAATTAGGCATTGCACACTCCCTTGACTTGATCCATGTACACATTGGCCTCTTTTCACTTAACAAAATATCAGAGAATTGCACAAATTTGGCATTGCGCACTCCCTTGACTTTGTCCACGTACACATTGATATATTTTCACTTAAAAAGGCAAAGCAGCACCCAATTCTACGTAAAAGTATATTTACGGAACATTCAACTACTCAGGTTACCAGAAATGAAACGACAACTTGGCGAAATGAAACAACAACTTCGCGTTCTTCGGTCTACTCTAACCTAAAATTTAATACGACAAAGGTCAATATAAAACGTGATAAGAATAAAATACAGTTCAGATGAAATAAATTTTAACAAGAAAAATTTTTCCAAAAATCACTAAGGATGGAGGAGTAGATTTGCAGAACTTAAGTTTCATTCATTCAATAAATGTCCCTTATTACTACAAAATACTTTCCTTAATACAGGCCAAGAATTACAAAGTGGGAGATTCTGTGATTTACCAGGATATGTGATGAAAAACCGGCAGTTTCCTGGTAAAAGTGGGAGAGTTGACAGCTATGCAAAAATAATGCAATAAATTCTGCCATTCATAACAACAATTAGCAAAAAATAAATGGTCCATATCACTGTGTACAATACATATCTCGATAAAACAATGCAGAAGAGAGCACTGAATTGGAACTTGTTTTACAATACTACTTTACTAATTAGGCCATTTAAGGCTCTAAAGCAGAAAGGAACAAAAGGGGGCAAAATCATCAGATTGGAAGAGAAAATGACATCAATTCCAATAAAGTCTGTTCCAATATTTTTAGAATTCTAATATACACAGTCCAGTCACATTAATGTGACCACCACGTACTTTCCATGTCAGAGTTAAATAACCAATCACAGAAGGCAGGAGGCAGCACAGTGCAGTTGAGCGTATATAAAGGGTGTGTGAGGGCTTCGGAAAACATTTCAATCGTTGGCGTAATGCAGAAACGAAGCGATTTATCCGACTTCCAAAAGGGCATGATCATTGGCTTTCGGGCCAAGGGTGGAAGCATTTCCGAAACGGCTGAGTTTGTGAACTGTTCGCGTGCCGCCGTGGTAAAAGTGTACCGTGCATGGCAAAATGGGACTGTCCAAAATCAGCGACGTGGCAAATGTGGTGCACCACGGGCCATAGATGACAGAGGCGAACGACGGTTGCGGAGATGCGTTCGGGCAGATAGACGGGCTACCGTTGAGCAACTGACCACCAAAATGAACCAAGGGGCTACCAAAAGTGTCTCCCAAAGTACTATTCAGCGAACATTGCTGCGTCTGGGCCTCCGAAGCAGACGCCTGGTTCATGCACCTATGCTGACTGCTGTTCATCGACGGCGAAGGCTAGAATTTGCACGCCAGTACAGCAGCTGGACGTCCACTGAGTGGCGACAGGTTGCGTTTTCGGATGAATCGCGTTTTATGCTCCATCGGACAGATGGACGTTGGCGTATAAGGCGTGAAACCTCTGAAAGGAACCACCCTGCAACCATTGCCGGAACGGTCCAAGCTGGAGGCGGGAGCATTATGGTCTGGGGAATGTTTTCCTCGCATTCTCTAGGTTCACTGATCATTGTGGAAGGCACAATGGATCAATACAAGTACGCATCTGTCCTTGCGGACCATGTTCACCCCTACATGCGCATTGTTTTTCCTCAGGATGATGGCATCTTCCAGCAGGACAATGCGATGCCATACAGCTGCCAGTGTACGTGCGTGGTTCGAAGAGCACCAGGATGGGTTTACCGTCCTCCCCTGGCCAGCAAACTCACCTGACTTAAACCCAATCGAGCATCTGTGGGACCATCTCGATCAAGTTGTTCGTGCCATGGATCCTCAACCGAGTAATCTAGCGCAGCTGGCCACGGCATTAGAGTCGGCATGGCTCAACATCCCAGAGAACACCTTCAGGGACCTATGTGACTCTCTTCCTAGACGTCTCGCAGCAGTCTGCTCTGCGAAAGGTGGACATTACAGCTTTTGACAGATGGTCACATTAATGTGACTGGACTGTGTATTACTCTTCTTGTCTTATTACTATTTACTAGACAGATGGAGCTACATTCATATTTGCTTTGTTCTATTGCTCATTGCTTTTGATATAAATACAGTCACAGCTTCCCCTTTCCTGAAGAAGAGGAACCTTGTATGATTGCCATTAATATCCATAGCTTAATTCAGAATTTATGAAAACTAAATTTGCTGTTTTACAAAATTTTGAAAGCAAAAAACATATTTATAAAAGACATGACTTACATTAGAAGTACGGAATGATTTAGTAATCTTAACCAAACAGGATTTAAATCAGGAACTTGTGTAATCATCAAAATCAATAATATGCACTGTATACGTAGATTGGCATACCCATAAGTGTGGGTTTGGCTTATGTTAGTCATAGATGTCTGATGTGGTGCAAACATTATCTGTGATAGTAGATAATGAAAGCTTGTGTCATATTCAAATAAATTTATCAGGCTTAATCTCTTTTAGGAAGTTATATTACTGGTATCCCTATCTAAGGTGAATTTCATACATTTTACTCTTTTGGTCATTTTCTGAACATAAATATGTTTCAAAGAATATAGTCTTGTGTATAAATGCATGCGTTCTACATTTAAAAGCCAGAAAGAGTACTCAGAATTGTAATAATAATTGTAAATCCACTATTGTAAATCCACTCAGATGTATATGATGAAATATTGTAAATCCACTCAGATGTGCATGGATTTTTACAAACTACTCTAATTAGTAGCAATAAATTAATAATAATGACTAATTAAAAATACAAAAGTGATGATCTATGTTCTCTTGCCTATCTAAAACAAATTTCAATCACACATTCTGATTGGTTATTGTTTCATCATTGTCCTATAGCAATAATGTACATTTTAAAAGAATAATTATTTGAAATTTTCTAGAATATCAAAAGCATTAAAGTTACCTTTATTCTTGGATTTTTCATTCGTTGAAAATAATGTTCCAGCTAGGATAGAAAAATAAATTTCAGTGAGTTTAAATTTTATTACAACATAAAATTTACACTATTTCATGCAACATGATGCATTTTAACATGAAATATCCAAGGAAAGAAATACAAATTTAATTTGAAGTAATAATACATGCAACCTGAAATACTTAAAACAATTAGAAATATTAGAAAATACAAATTAGCCACTTGACCCAAACTACTTAATCCTGAACTTTTATTAAATGATCCACATATGAACACAGAAGCATGAAGGCAAGTGGTACATCATACCACACCTTATTCAGAATTTCAAAGCCTCCCAGCAAAAACGTGATTATAAATAAAAATTGGCACTTTTTAGCATAAAAATGTAAAAAATTAGTTCAATTTTCTTCTGGGAGAGGGAACCACACACCACATTAAATTACATAAGAGTACACACATTCAACTTAACAACAATTTTATCTCTATGAAGTAACAACAAATTTATCTCTATGAATCAACACAATGTCCTCATATATATTCCAAATTAATTATGTCTAGATTTAAAATTAATCAAGCATATATTATTTAGTAAATTCTTTTCGAAATATTAACATTCCTGCTTAAATTATGATGAGCAATCATTTTAGAATAACCTGCTAAAATATAAAAGTAAAGCATCAAATGAATTTTAAATTATGATGAGCAATCATTGTAGAATAATCAGCTGAAACATTAAAGTAAAACATCAAATGAATTTAAAAATGGAAAGAAATCATTAATAAATAGCTCTGACATGGCTTTCCTTCCAAACAATTTCAAGCGGAAAGCAAGATCCTCCCAATGAATTATACATAAATAACAAGTTAACTCTGCGAGACAAAAATAAAAGTAATCAAATCGTCACCTTTTTCATTTTTAGCTTTTTACTTAACACTTATTAAATTAGCCAGGGAAGATTTCGTGAAAAATATACTGCAAAATATAGACATTAAAACTCCTGATTTCAAAACATTCAATTTAGATTTCTCTTCCCGGTTTCTGGCTTCTACAGACTTTATTCATGTAAAGAGTAAAAACTATATTTATTAAGCCATTTCTGAAATTAGATTCTAACCTTCATTAAAACAACAGTTTCTAATCATGTAAAAATCAAACCATTAAGACTGAAATTTTGCCATATTACAGCCTAGTATCAATAAGTAAATATATAAACAACAATTTATTTTAAAACGTTTTGAATGGTAGTATTTCCCATGAAATTATAACTTCTTTTACGGTCAGACCAAATTTTTCCGAAATCAAACATATATTAAATAAAAAAGAGATACAAATGGCAAATTAATCTTTTTAGTAATATTGGTATTAAACACAAAGAACTTGAGCCAGCCTGTTGAAGCATACGTGTACACAGAACAGCTTGCTATGAAGCTCACGTGTACTACACGTTATGCTAACATGAAAAATATTAAGAACTATCTGTTACTTGCAAAAATTCCTTAGCATGTGGACACAGCAATTATAAAACTTAAAACCATTCGCAATGAATATGAATGCAACATCATTTGATGAATTCATCAAAGTAAAAAAAAAAAAAAAAAAAAAAAAGAGTCTTGAAGATAATTTTAAAGAGAAGAGAAAAACAGTAGAGAGTGAAAGACTGCATAGAAGTGCAATTATAATTTTTTGCATAATTACACTCTTACATTATTACTCTATTTTAAAATGAAATATATAAAGAAATGGTATAAAAATCACAGCTCATTTTCATTTTGATGATTTATTAAGAGCAGAAAGTAGCAGTTATGAGCCTGATTTGTACAAAAGAGTGGAAAATAATCCTAGTATAAATCACATTAATTTTTTAAATGGACTCCTTGATCCAAAGAAGGAGGGGACAGCCAGTTCTATATTTCACACTGCAGATCAAGGAAATTCAACTTGTGTTTTTCTTGTCTCAAAACCAATTTTTGGGATATATATTAGGTTTTTATATTTTAATTTGGGATATATATTAGGTTTACATATAACACTGTCTAACTTACAAATTTTTGACACAAACTAGACTACTTCTGAAATAAGATGAGAATTTTTTTCAACACTTCAACTGTATGCCTCAAATTATGCCAAAATACCAATTTTTGTAAAAATTGTTCAGCTATTTCCAAGTTATTTAAGTTTAAAATTTGAGGATATTTTTAACAGAACTGGAAAAAATTCACTTCCCAAACTTGAATTTTAGTAGCCTTAACCTTTGTTAAACCCAGATTATTAATTCTGTATTTTATGTGAATATTACATAATAATGAATATATTAACTTTAATAATATTCAGAAAATACTAAAATTCATTTAAACCACAGAAAGTAGAAGTCCAATAAATTACAAACACTTATCCATAAATGCCTATAATTTGTGTATGTTATTGGATGTAAACAAACAAAAAAATTCTCTATGGCAGTAGAGTTTTATGAGTATATGCAAATAAATTTTTTAACAAAAATACAATACATTAGTAACTTATTTACTAAGTAAATAAAGTTAAATAACTAGGCTATTTAGCATCCTCATATCTGCACTTTACCTTTTTCATTATTATTATTACTACTAAGTAAATAAAGTTAAATAACTAGGCTATTTAGCATCTTCATATCTGCACTTTACCTTTTTCATTATTATTATTACAATGGATCACATCATGAATCTGCAAATTTACAGTTTTAGCTAAATATCTAATTTTGGATATATATTCTGCTAGTTTGTAAAATTAAATTTGAACTCATACATGGTAAAAATATATAAAGAATTATTCGTCTCCTCTTTTTCAGATTCTCAATCCTAACTTTAAGTGCATTGTTGCTAAACCTTGGTGTATTTGATTTGTTTACAATCCACTCAACGTGAACATAAATAGATGCATGCAAAAATAAAAAACATTCGGAAGAAAAAAAAAAAAAGAAAGGAGGCTGATGGAAATGGAATTTTAAAAAACAACTAAATGCAGAATTTTAATTCTTGCACTTATTATTTCTAATAGCATATTCATGCTAAATGATAGAAATAGTGTACAAATGCATTTTGTTTAGTTTTGCTTCAATTTAAGTGTATAAAAGCAGTTTCCCCAAATACATTGTATTAGTTTACTGCAGACAGTTTGTCCTAAGAGGTTTCTTATCTTTTGCTTGCTCCTGACATTTCGTTGTTGATTCTTTTGTGGTACAGTGTGCTTTTAAGCTTTAAACAGCAATAAAATTGCAGTTTAAAAATTTAAGGATTATATTTATTTTTAACCAATTTATTCCTTATAAAAATAATGGAAATAAACAAAATCTAAGTTGTGATCATAACAAAGCCAGAAAAGCTTGTTGGTCTGACCTTCAGAATAATTTTATAAAGAACAGGGTCAAAGGCTAATGCAATCTTTGTTAGAAAGTACAAAGGATGTCATTCGAAATCTCACCTATTTTCTGCGTTTATGGACGGGAAGGAGAGGAAATTGCTGTGAAACTGGAAAAGTATTTCGGGCGGTTCAGTAGTTTGAGGATACAGTTTAGCCAAGGGTCTAGATTTCAAAGAGTTAAATAAACAAAATATTTATACAGTCAAAAGTCTTTAATCCGGACTCATCGGGACTTCGGCGATTCCGAATTATCGATTTTTCCAGATTATAGATTATCAATTTAAATCTGGTAGGATGGCATGCAGAAATTATAAAATTAAAAATATTAAACCGTAATTTATGATATAAAGAACAATTATGATCTAAAAGGTATCAAAATTTACAAAAAAAAAAAGCTTAATATTTATTTGTTTACTTTATTAAACATTTTTTTCAACACGCGCATGCATAAAGCATACATTACCCATAGTCAAAATTAGAAAATTGCAACCAGAAAACTATTTGATGTGTATTCATGATATTTATAATGAATTTGATTTAAATCATATCAGAGTACATCGAGATGAAATACTACATTTAGTAAGGAATTATAAGCTGAATAAAATAAAAACATCTGCCCTGAAGATAAGGATAGTGCTGACAGATCAACTTCCAGTTCAGTGCACGCCGCGACATTCCCATCCCCCGCAGAGCAGAGTGAAATTGATAAACAGATTTCGGAATGGTTAGAGAAACAAAGGATATGCCTTTATCCATTTTTTGCAGCAATTCCACTTTTTGTTTGATGGACATCGAAACATGCTTTCGCTTTGTAGATCCTTTGGCAGTATCTAGCATCGGAAATTCTATTTCACATAATCAAAAGTTCAAGCTTACTTTTATAAAATTGCTCTAACAGTCTGCAAAAAGTAATAAGCTGGATCCAATTAGATGATTAAAGAACAATGCAATTTGCAACATTAACTGAAATAGACAATTAGATAACTTTAGCTTAGCTTACACCATCCGTTATACATTAAACGCATATGCGTACAGACATATGCACACGCGTGAAGGTATTACACGCATGCGTGAATGCATTATGCGTTGAGACGCATGCGCAGAAAGTTTGTAGCTTTGTGGTCCGGTTTATAGATCATTCCGGATTATGGGCGTCCGGATTAAAAACTTTTGACTGTACCTTCTTATGCTACTAAATTTGTGAAATTTTATTCCGGCTGTCTAGTAGCATAAAATATTGAATGCAGCAGCTTTGTTTTAGTGCTCTTTTAAAAATATTTTTAACGTGTATATTGCAAGATCTGTGCAGTCATGTTTCTAGTGTTTATTTGTAATGATCTAGTCTAGTACAATAATTGTAGATGTACTGATGACTGTAATGATGACGTAATGTTTATAATGATCAGATCTAGCAGAATAAAATACTGAATGCAGCAGCTTTGTATTAGTGATCTTATTACAATATTTTCATTGTGTATATTGCAAATGCTGTGCAGTCATGTTTCTAGTCTTTATTTGTAATGATCAAAATTTTGCAATTAGATAAAAATCATAAAATCTCTACTAGGTGTTGATAACTGCATCCGAATGTCATTGACAACAATGTTCTCTAACTACCCGCACAAATGATCAAAATCATCTGCAGTTCAGAATTTGCTTTAAAAGACACTGCATAAAAATCAAATTAAAAGAAAAATACTCATAGTTTTTTAGCATTTGATACAGTTTCTTTTCATAATTCTTTTCTGTGATGCCAAAATTATTGAATATTTAGCCTTAAACAGATACAGTACAGTAAACACCTGACGACCTGGTCAACAACTTTCTTCACAATATCAAAAAATGCTTATCTTGGACAGTAGAAAGTGAAATAATTTCAAAGTTACAGGATCTAGGTATAAAAAAAGCCACGATACCAGACTTTGAAAACAGATAAAAAATTGTGATGCAACATGAAACAGCGATTTAATTTTTATATGCTATATTTGTAATTTATTTCTCTTTATTCTCTAACTAAATAAAGAATGATCTGTTCATTTAAATATTTACTGCAAGAGTTGACAACACCACTAATAAATTTCACATTTGGCTGTATTTCGTATTTGGATGAGACATTTCATGTTCCAGGTCAATGAAATACATTTGCTTTATGTCTGAAAGAAGTTTCTTACTTTTCTCAAAACTTAATATTACTTTAAATGCAGGTTTTTTGATACTGAAGTTGATAACTAATAAGATGATCGATTTTATAATTTTAGGGCAGAAAATTTTTCAAATTCCTTTGGTTGTCTAATATGAATTTCATATACATATACTCAACTGTCTGGAAGCTTCATGTATCTGCAATTCAGCATTTCCTGACCTTTCCAGATAGTTGAGGTCTTGCTATATTGTAATATTTTTATTTTACATGCCTATAGGGATATTGTACACTTGTGTGCAAAATTATGAGAGTTTGCAAATTATGTCTAATTTTATAAAAAGTATTGGAAAAAGTTACTAATTATGCTGCTAAAGCATTATGGAAATATTCAGAGCCAAATATGTAAGCGTACAGGCATGTGTCCACAGAGCTGTAACTGTGAAGGGCATATACGCACACAAGGAGCTTTCCGCAATTTGTGTGCTCATATTCATTCATGAAATTCAAGGTGTTTCTTGCAAGAATGGGAAGTTTTATAAAGTATTAGGTAAAATGAGTAACCACGGACAAGTAGATGATGGAATGAGATAAAGAACTATTGGTAGATCACAGGCAAGTTAATCACAAATGCAAGTGGCTATAGAGCTCGTAACACAAACTGTCATGTATAATTCGCGGAAACAGTTTCAGGACACTAGATCCATATAAGGAATACCTGAAGAAGGTCGATCAGATCCACAAACAGGAATGAGAATTGTTATTTGGCACTTTCAGTGTGGCGGCACAGGACTGTTACAGCTCAGTTTGCCAAAGGCTTCATGAAATAGGGCTGTATGGCAGAAGGTTCGCTGTTTGCATCCCACTCATGCACATGACAGCATATTTAGCATGCAGCAGACAATATGTGTCTTGCATTAGACTTCAGTAGAGCACAGTGTTTTTTACAGATGAGTCAAGATTCAATCCAGACACTGATTCTACTAGTACTTATACATGGAGAGCGTCTGGAACATGAAACCATCCTTGCCTCATAAGGGAAAGTAATCATTAGAGTGGTGATGGTATAACGGTTTCGGCAGACATTATGTTGGACAGCCACACAACCCCAGCATATGTATTACAAAGGCTTCTTGGCTGTTGTGAGGTATAGAGAGGTGATCTTAAGAACCCTATGAGAATTTTCATCGCATGGATTCAGCACCAGATCACTTCATCCTAATCATTTAGAGCATGTCTGGAATGCTCTTAGAAAGGCACTTTTATCTCGACAGTCCCCTCCAAGAACCATCCTGGAGTTGAATACTGCCTTTCTGAAGGAACTCCTTAGCTGCCTCCTGATCAATATGCCACCAAACTCCAACACCTGTCGTCTGGATGTGAGAGGGAATCATATACAAACTTTCTGTACGATATCACCATGTGGATTTTGGGCATTCCTGCACTATGAGTTTGACTTATAATCATGCATACATACAATGACTTCTGAATGGTAGATATCTTTCTTTGTCATAAATGTATATTCATACCAAATTTCATTATAATATGTCCATTAGTTCTTCAAAAATTCAACAAAATGTACAAATTTTCTTAATTTTGCACAATAGAGTACATGTCTTGCTACATTTATATTGAAGATATTAAGCATGTTTTATAAAACTAGTATTCTATTCTGTGTGTATGCAATTGCATATGTCTTTAAAAAAAAACTACAATTTTATTTATAGATTTATAGGACCCAATCAAACTATCTGCATATGAATTTTCACCACAGCAGTAAAAAGAAAATTGTTTAACAAAATATTAACCATTTTTTTTTTTTTTTTTTTATTTTGCATTGGAAAATTGCCATTTAAATAGTAGCTAAGAATGGTAAGATTTGAAAAGAAGTGTAATAGGTAAATCATATCAATGAAGTTTGTAAATTTAAATGGCTGTTTATTAAAACAAGTACTTCTGGGAAGCTATTCTTTTCTGCAGCAAATCATTACCAATTTCATACTCATCTGATAGCTGTTTCCTTCTCCTGTCTTCTTTTTCTACATCTACTTTTATATTTCTAATATGTAATATTTCGTTGATAGTTACACGGTCCAAAATTCAAATGTCCAATATCCAGACCAGCAGCATTTTTGTTTTTAGAAATTTTTAGTAAAAAGGGAGAAGGAATTAGATTATGAGAGAAGCATATTTTTTTAGCATATACTTAATGCTTCCCACATGTGCAGCAGACATTCATTCGTAACAAAGCTTGTGGAGGGCTGATTCTTACTCTAACTTTGGCCCTAAATAAAACACGTCTATGTGGAAGACACACAATCATTTATTATCATAAGTGCGTATGATCAAATATGTGGCTCTGTAGAAGCTTTTTGCTTGGTATCAAACCAAAACATTGTATCAAATTCCCTGGATTTTGTTTTTTTAATTTTTTTCTTTCATCACTACACGACTCATGGCAGCTTCAGAAATGACGCATGTAGCAATATCTAAAACAAATTGAATGCCAAACAGTATGGCAACCTTTCATGTTGATATTACGATGATTACATACCTCAACAAACTGTGCTGTGAAGTGTTGATGAAGACAATTTAAGAGAAATTTCTTCAAATAGGCAAAAAAATTATTTTGAAATGATAGGCTAGATTAGTGTTGCAATTAGTGTTGCCTGATTTAAGATAGCTGACTTGCAGTTCACATACGGTTTAAGTATATACTGGAATTTCTTTATTCGGTACTCAGATAAGTATATGTGGGATATTGACGCAAGTACGATAAATAACTAATATAATTCAGGCTTAAGTCCCTCAGCATGTGATAGAAGCAAGACAAAATTTAGTGGATCATCATGTGTTTAGTCACCACTTTCACTATACATCACCAGTATAGTGTATAAAAGGACACTCGCTAAGCTTTAGGATAATAGTCTCCCAAAATGAACATTTTCAGATATTGCAAACATAAAGCAAAATTCTCCAATTAATGGAATTCATGAAGGAATTTGGAAAAGTGGTAATAGAAGATTACATAAAAGTTTTTCAACACAATTACAATGCCTGAATAAGCAGTCAACTAATGGATGATTAAATATATAGTATGAACAACTTACACAAACAGAAATTTTAAATAAAGCAAGCAAATAAGTAGTAAGGCTTTTTTCTTTTTTGTAAATTTTGATTCTTTAAAAATCATAAATGCTTCATCATTTCATATTTTTAATTTTACAATTTGTACATGCCATGTACTTAGGTTTAAACCGATGATCTGAAATCTGAGACTGCTAAAGTCCTAATGAATCTAGATCTTGTACTTTGTACTGTATTTAAAAGTGAAAATTTATACTATTTAAGGTGAAAGCAAGGCAACATCTTAAAAATAAAATTGCTCAGGTGAAGCACCTGTAGATGACAATACGTTAATAGAAATAAGCAAAATTTCTACTTTAAAATTTAAAGTCTTAAAAATTTTAATACAATTATACTTTTGGACAAATAGTTAAAGTGACACGTTTTAAAATTTAAATTCTTATAATATTACACTGGTAAACATAAATTTATTACATTTTATAAATTAATAAAACTAATTAATTTTATAAATAAAAAAGTGAAACAAAAAATGCGCAAGTGAAAAAAACTTCCCAGTTTTGACATAATTATCAAAGATTTTTAATACTTTAACTTTCTCCTTTCTCTAACATATTTTAATTAAAAAAAAATTATCTTATTTGAAAATAGGTCTAAAATATTTACTAATGATAGTAAATATTTTATAAAATAAATATAATAAATAAAATTTTACAAAATAAATAATATAATAAAAAGATAGTGTGCATACTTTCATAGGGTATGGTTGCATGGAAATTTATACAAAATACATACATATATTACATAAAGCTATTTTTAAATAAATCAGAGAAACTGCACGAGTTTTGTTTGGATCAAATCTAAATTTCAAATTATAACTAACAGCAAAAATGTTTGATTAAAAAAGCAATATAATAAAATATATGGCAAATTCAATTAACATTACAAGCCAAAGTCTTGTATTTAAAAAAGCACGTTAACAATTTTCACAAAACTTAATAATATTTTGGCATAATTAAGGATGTATAGCTGAACTGTGTGAAAAAAACCTGCCATGTGACTTCAAAAAAAGTTCAATTTTATGTCAAAATCTACATGTTAGATCTATACTATATACTAACCTAATAGATTTCCTAAGTTGCTCTTTTGAGATGTGAAAAATGGAACTTGAATTTCATCAATCGGCTACTTACAATGCAAGATATAGATAGTATCATACAACTAAATAAGCATTTCACTTTTTGAATTATACTTTACTGCTGTCACACTTTTAATGTTGCATGTAAAGAAGTTGCCTAAAAGAATATTTAACCTCAAAACAAACTTACAAAAACTAAAGCTTTTGGAAGAGTTCTGTAACAGAATCAACATTTGAAACAGTAAAATACTACACTGCAAAAATGAGAATACATACGATTTTTTCCACCTGTGAACAAATATAAACTTGTGTATTCTATACCATTTTAGCTACATAAAACTTGTATACTGATCAATGTTTTTCTTCTGTTAAGACACTTTTTAACAACAAATACCATTTGATATTAGAGGATCTTTAATTTTCAGTTTTATTATATGCATTGAGATTAATATAGGAAGTATTCAAAATAAAAACTGGTAGAAACACAGAACTCTGAAACTACTGTTATCAACCTCAATTTTATATCCAAGTACAAAATTATTTAATGAATTTAATCAATAAAAAATTAAGACATGCAGTATAAAGAAATTTGATAAATATGCTAACTGAAAAAGGAAATAATAACCAAGAATTATCATGCTTGTTAACTAAAACCTTATTAGCAATGAAGCAATGTGACAAGAAGGAAATATAGATTTCCATGGCTAACTGGCAAACTTATACACACAAGAAAAATGAATTAAATAAAATCCCCAGTTGAAAAGACACAGAGTATTACAGGTTATAATCATGCTAAGCAGCTGCAGACACTACCAACATAAGTTAAACTTGATTAGCCAGAAAAATTAAGAAAATTAACCAGAAAACAGTGTAATGTTTACTCCCCTTCTCTCCCCAAAACCATCAATTTGATTATTGATCAATTTATATATTTTGTAACATTATTAATTAATTACTGTAATTATTATATAACTGTAACATATAAGAAAATGCATTTTTAAAAAAGGAATTTTTTCGGTCACCGCCATGAATAGCAGAGAAAAGAAATGCAGATTTTGAAACATTATATTATATTAAGAATTTTCCTGCCTTTTTACAGAAATATTAAAGAACAAGAATGAAACAGTGTGCACAAAAAGAAATGTAATGCAAGTTATTGTTTTGATTAATAATTTACAGTTTTCTAAAAGAAAATGACGAAAAAATTTAAAATAAAAAAAGGAAGGAGCGTTTTAGCCTAACAAGCTAAAATTACTTAATGAACAATATTCAAATATATCACAACAAAATTATCTACATTACACTTTTTGACACTTCTTTTATTTATCCATGAATTAAGTATTTCATCATAAATAAATATTATCAGCAGTTTGAAGACGAGCATGTTTGAATTACTGAGCCAATTTATATCTTACAAAATCACTAAAAATGAAAAAAAAAAAGCTCCACTTCACATGATTACATTTACTGTTCCTTGAAGCAGAGAAAGCCCTTCTACAAAGTGCTGCTCTATAGCAAAGTACTCATAGAAAGCATTTGTAAACACTAATATTTCTTTTTATAGTGGAATATTCAAAACCAGTATAAAAATGCAAGTCTCAGTTTCAAATAAAAATTCTATTTCACATAAAGCACATTACTTTCTTAATGGTTAGTATAATTAACCTATAGAAAAATAAAAGATTTTGAAACATTATATTATATTAAGAATTTCCCCCCCCCCTTTTACAGAAATATTAAAGATCAAGAATGAAACAGTGTGCACAAAAAGAAATGTAAAGCAAGTTATTGTTTTGATTAATAATTTACAGTTTTCTAAAAGAAAATGACGAAAAAATTTAAAATGGAAAAAGGGAGGAGCGTTTTAACCCAACAAGCTAAAATTACTTAATGAACAATATTCAAATATATCACACCAAAATTATCCTATGTTATATTACACTTTTTGACACTTCTTTTATTTATCCATGAATTAAGTATATCATCATAAATAAATATTATCAGCAGTTTGAAGACGAGCATGTTTGAATTACTGCGCCAATTTATATCTTACAAAATCACTAAAAATGGAAAGAAAAAAAAAAAAGCTCCACTTTACATGATTACATTTACTGTTCCTTGAAGCAGAGAAAGCCCTCCTACAAAGTGCTGCTCTATAGCAAAGCACTCGTAGAAAGCATTTGTAAACACTAATATTTCTTTTTATAGTGGGAGATTCAAAACCAGTATAAAAATGCAAGTCTCAGTTTCAAATAAAAATTCTATTTCGCATAAAGCACATTACTTTCTTAATGGTTAGTATAATTAACCTATAGAAAAATAAAAGCAAATTTCCTTACATCAATAATTGAATTAAAAGATGCTAAAGCTACAGTATTGCTCAAGCAAATAACATTCCTATATTTAATTCAATACACAATATGATGGATCTATTTTGCTTTCCTATCCAATGGTCCAAGAAAGGAATTTTATCATCTGTCCACATAAAATAAAAGATACTCAGAGCTTGGCTAAACTCACAAAACAGCTTCGAAATGATACTTGAAAATAATAAATGTAGAAAATAAAAAGTAAAATCCACAGTCGCATAAAATATAGCAGAAATAAGAATAATCGAAGATTTTTATTACATTGCTTTTTGCAAAGATCACTTAATATGAAAGTCAGCATGAATTGTGTAAGTTGCAACAAAAATGTTTCTCTGCTAAAATAATGTTCTTGCCAAATAGCCACTGTGTTCATAATGAGTAACTAATTCTTAATCTCAGGCTCAAATCTAGAAACGACTGACCAAAGCTTTTAATGTTCAAAATCAGTGTCTTTAGCTATCATAAAATATCTCAATAAGAAACTTCTGTAGAACTAATATTAAGAACACATAAGTTATGAATAATTAGTTCAAGTGCGCAGACAATAAATACAGGTAATGTCATGTCCCATCAGAACCCATCTTCTCTATAACTATATTACAGTTAAGCAGAATTGATTCTCATGAGATCCTAGAGAAGAGAAAAAATGCATTTAAATGTACTCAGGTTACAACTTTTCATTGGGCCTAAAATCACAGATAAATATCATTATGCACCATTACTTAAAAAAAAAAAAAAAAAAAAAAAAAAAAAAAAAAAAAAAAAAACTAATATGCAAGCAAATAGAATGAAATATTCTGAAAAAAAAAATTGTTAAAACAATAAATACAGCCCGATGAACTTACCTAAAATGTTGTGATTATACACTGCCAGAAAATTCATTCTCATGCACACGTATGGATACAGGACACAGTTTCATTTTACTGTGTAAAGGAAATCCACATTCATAAAATTCCCTTTATAACTACAAGCCTACACAATACAGTGGATCCTAATTCAACATCTGGCAGTATATTTATATTCTATCCATATTACTGATCATGTCTAATGGCTGCTTAAAATACAAAAACATTTAATTGTAGTTTTTTATTCACTTCAGGAGAAATTTTTGTAATACAGTACAAAGTCCGAGATCCGGACGTTCAATCTAAAATCCGGACCTTAAAGCTACCAACAAAAAATTTTTTTACGAATTTCTTTTATGCTTTACGCATGCATATAAGGAATTTTTTTTATGCTTTATGCATGCCCTATAATAAAACATGTGAAGAATCCCAATTCTTAATTTCACTTCAGCACTAAATAGAATACTTTGTTATTGAAGAAACACTCATTTTAGCATAAATTTGTGTGATCAATAATTTTGCTCCATAGCTGCATATCTGCTTGGCATACATTTCAAACCGAAACATTGTAGACTTTATAACTACTAATATTTTGGTAGTTATAAAATCATTATAAATACTAAAATACAATCTTTATAAGTACTCAACTTTTAAATTGAAAAATTTCACCAGTGGTTTGTGATATCCTAAAACCTTCAAATTCGCAGGTGTCATCATCATACTCACAATGAAATATGGTAGCTAGCCATAAATTATGCCAAGCATTTTTTAAAGTATCTGAAGGCACATCCTCCTACAATTTTGTGGTGCTCCACGCAACAGATTTTATGCTAAAATAGTTCGAGAACTCTTGGATAATCTTGCCATTATTCAAGAAATTTAACATGGA
Organism: Stegodyphus dumicola; assembly: GCF_044657685.1. Taxonomy (NCBI): domain Eukaryota; kingdom Metazoa; phylum Arthropoda; class Arachnida; order Araneae; family Eresidae; genus Stegodyphus; species Stegodyphus dumicola. Next base: position 24,004,265 of record NC_140781.1, read on the forward strand.
TTTTAAAAATACTACTTTATATTTGCTCTTGAGCATGCTCACTATTCCGATATCCATAGGCTGAATGATGGACATACAGTTTGAAGGAAAGAATAATACAGATACATTATCTTTCACTAAAACATTAAATGATGCCTTCAAATTCATGGCTGTCATCTTCATCATCCTCAATGAAATATGGTAGCTGGCCATAAATTATGCCAAGCATTTTTTTATGTATCTGGAGACACATATATTTAAAGCTTTATCTACGGCCGGCGCTAGACCTGGTGCAGACACTGTGGGTCATAAATTCTGCTACAAATCGTCTTCCTAAGTTCTTAATTTTTGCTGTACCTAAACTTTAGATCCCAGTGTTTTACCTAAATTATAAAAAAACTTCTCATCCCTTAATTTTGCCACTTGGTGCTTCCCCAAATTCCAGAACTTTTGTCTTCCCTAAATTCTGCTGTCCGGTGCCGACATATTCAGCCGCCGCTTCTGTGTTTATGGTGAATAACATATCAGTTATTTATTAGTTATTCATATGCTAAAAATAGATTTTGTTAATGAAACACATAGACCAAACGATTACATTTAGTGCTATTTTAATTAACAATAACCGATATGTTATTCACCATAAACCCAGAAGTGGTGGCAGAATATGTCGGCACCAGACAGCAGAATTTAGGGAAGACAAAATTTTTGGAATTTGGGGAAGCACCGAGTGGCAAATTTAAGTGATGAGAGGTTTTTTATGATTTAGGGAAAGCACTGGAGAGCACTGGGATGCAAAATTTAGGTGCAGTGAAAATTTAGAACTTAGGTAGGCACTTTGTAACAGAATTTAGGAATCGTAGAAACTGCATGAGGCGGTATTTAGCGCCATCCTTAGATAAAGCATTAAGTATAAGTATATGAGGGAGTTTATTTATTCAGGACTCAGATTAGTTTTAAGCATGTGCAATAAAGAAATGTAGGTATAGTAAATAACTAAACTAATACAATTCAGGCTTAATTCAGTATGCAATAGGAGCAAGACAAAATTTAGCAAAACAACCTGGCTTTCATCGCCAATCTAGTGATAGTGATACACAGCCAATAATGTATAACGGACACTATTATGCTAGGCTAAAATTATCTTTACTGATTTTAAGGCATTTCAGTTAATGCACCGGACTGTGCTGCTCCCTAATCTTCTAGTTTGATCCAGCTCATTATTTTTTGCAGACTGTTATTATTATGGCAATTTTATAAAAATTAAGCTTGAACTTTCGATTATGTTGAAAAGAGTTTCCAATTCTGCAGCTGCCAAAGGATATACAAAACAAAACCATGTTTCGATGTCCATTAAACAAAAAGTGGAATTCCTGCAAAAAATGGATAAAAGCATAACCCTCACAAAATTATGCGAGGAGTGTGATATTATGCGAGGAAAGTCAACTGTATGTGAGATAAGAAAAAAGAACTTTACGAATTTTTGGTGGAAGCAACTTAAACAGCTTATATTGAAAGAATGTTTAATAAAGTAAACAAATAAATATTAAGCTTTTGTAAATTTGGATACCCTTTAGATAAGAATTGTTATTTATTTCATAAATTATGATTTCATATTTTTAATTGTGTAATTTCTGCATGCCTTCTTACCAGATTTAAATTGATGATCTAACATCCAGAAAAATCCCAAATCCGGAATCGCCAAAGTCCTGACAAGTCCAGATTTCAGATTCTGTACTGTATAAAAAAGTTTAGATATCACTGCATGAGTTATTACTGAAGCTCTCATGTATTGACAAACATGCAGTGATGAAAGCAAAATATATAATAAATAATGACTCACCAGGTCGGCATCAGGGATATAAAATAGGTGAATGTTTCGGTTTGAGATGTATGCCAAGTAGATACTCAGCTATAGAGCCAAATTATTAATCTCACAAATTTATGCTTACATGATTGTTTTTTCATAATGAGGTATTTTATTTAGTGCTTAAGTGAAATTAAGAATCAGAATTCTTACGTGAAAATCTCCACGTTTTATTATGGAAGGAAAAATCAAATTCGCATGTATAAAGCACACACACACACACACACACAAAAAAAAAAAAAAAAAAAAAAGTGGCTTTGAAATCTGGATTTTAGAACATTCCAGATAACGGATGTCTGGATTTCGGACTTTGTACTGCATAATATCTCCATTTCTTCTTTTACACTTTTATTCTAATTTATTGTGACATTATACACATTCCTCTAAACCTATTGTTAAATCAAATGCACGACATGACAATCAGAAATCAACACACTTACAAGGGAAAAAAAAAAAGAAAGAAAGAAATGTTTTTACTGCTAAGTAAACCAAAAACTTTACAAGGCTATAATTTCTACCACAGCATTTCCAATTATCATGAAACCCTTCACTACAAATGACTAACATCTGTTACTGCAACCATCACAAAAAATTAAAAGTTGCGACAGGTTGCTTCTTTGCCTTTGTTGTCTTCAAGCTACTGGCTACAGGGGCAAATTTCATTGTGGAACAGATGAAGTCATTTGCAGCTAGGTTTTGATGCTGAAGAGGTTGCGTGATTTCTTTCTAACCAAAGGCGGCTAGAAACTGCCATATAGCAGCCTTCATGCAAAGGCAGATCTGTGAAGAACCGTACCTGGTAAGCATGGCACAATATGCTGAACTGCATGACGCACTTTCTTAAGGCTTTGGTAATGCACAGCCCTCTTGATCCTGGATCCTTTACATACATCTACAAGCAAAACTCCTTTCATGTCCGAAAAAACAGCACACAATTTCTAACTTTGGAAAATGTTTCCTTCATATGTTTTCTCTGCTGATGCTACATATCCTCCCATTAACTGTCATTTGGAATTGGGGGTTGCATGTAATAACCGAGTTTTACTCACACCAACAATACTGTTTAAAAATGTCTATTTTCTTCAAGGTAGTATGCTAAAAGTCAATGCACTTTGCAACCACTTCAGTTTGTGCTGCTCTATATGCAAATTTAGCTACCAGCATGCATACAGTTTTCTATCATTCAATTCCTGTGAAACAATTTTATTAAGAAGCAGTTACAGTCCACGTTATGTATAAAAAATAATTTGTAATTGTTTCAGGTTTTGGTAACACAAATTTAACATTCATTTTGTGTTAACTTGCTTGCTCACCATTGCTAAGCTGCACAGTTCAATAAAGCAGTTTTTGTTTAATTATGAATTTCTTGTTTCATTATTCTGCCTATATATTTCTTAACACATTTGATATACTTAAAACTTGCATGAATGCACTTGTATCTCATTGAGAGATACGTGTAATGAATTTAAAGATGCATACTTTGATTTCACAGAACTCTGCTGCCTGAAGTTTCACTACCACATCCCACACTTCATATGCAACAACCTTCTATAACATTGATTCAAATTAAGCAAGGACAAACACTAGATTCCTATGCTTGCCATGACTTTGCTGTGAGTGCCACTTACTACATACGTTCACATATTCTTATTAACACCCATAATTTACATTTTTTCTGCTGCCTATTATAAAGTGTCGTTACAAGTAAATTCAACTTTAAAACAGATAAGGCTCATTGCACATGAAGTATTCTGTGCAATACTTCTTTAGTATCTAGATCTTTGTCTAAATTATACACATTTTTGCATTCTATTACGACAGTATTTACATTATAGTTAAGAATGCAATGAAATACATTTTTATGTTAGGTTCCATAGAAGTTATACTTCACTACACATATCACATATTTTTCCTCTCGTCTTCTAGTTTCTTCCCTTATAAATGTCACTTATTACAACATTTCCCCAATTAATTTATAACTGAAGTACAGCTTAAACAATGGTATTTTATTAAAAAGACATTACAATACCTTTGTACGATCAATTGTGTGTAAGAAATAGGACACAGGTTTCCCTGTCCATGACACAGATCCTTTTAGAGGTGTTATTTCTCGCACATTCATGATGGTACCAATATCTAAAAAAGAAAACTGTTAATCAGTAATCATGAAATAAATTTATAGTATTATAACTGATGCCCTGTTTTATATGATGCATGTCAAGGAAGTAAGTTCCATTTTTAGAGAAAAGAATACAAATGGTTTTTCAAGCCAATTTTATTTTCACTTCTTAAGATATTTTTCTACACATGAATAGTTCCCACTGATGTTGAGATGTTTACCATAGCAAGTGACTAACTTACATATTCCTTCCTCAAAGAAAGTTCTTGGCAGTGATGACAGCCATACCTTCACAGTGTTTTGTGTCATTCTCTCTTTTAAAACACAGATCCCCAAGATACTTCATGAACAGGAAAAAATGGTAGTCAGATTGCGGCCGTTCTGGGCTGCAGTGGGCGAAAAAATAGAGCTGCTGATAAACAAATACCTTAGTTTGCCTTTAAATCATAACAGCTGAATGGGACCAAGCATTGTCATGAAGCAAGACAGAACCTTGACTAAGCATTCCTGTCTTTTTGTTAAGAAGTACATACTGAAGTTTCTTCTAAGTCTCACACTATTGAGCAGCTCTGGCGGTTTCATCTCTAGAAAGAAATTCAACAAACAGTGTCGATTTCATATTCTAAAGCAAGGTGCACATGATTTACTGAGTTGATGTTTCGAATTTTTTCCTTTTCAGAGATCCTGCATGTCTTCATTCCATCTGCTACTGTTTTTGATTTTGGGATTATAATGAACCCAATGGCTGTCCTTAGTCACTAATTGGCTCAAAAATGTCTCTTATCACTGCGTTGGATAATAAATATCAAAGCACTGCCAAGTTGCTTGCTTTTTGGGGCATCTGTAAGCATTTTCGGTATCGAACTTACAGTTACTAAACAGTGGGAAACAACTCCACTTAACAATAAAATACAGTTCTTGAAATTTCTGGAAATTCATCAAGAAGCAATGATAGTGTAAGGCATCTATTTCCTCAAAGTTTTTCATCAACTCACGTCACCAAATCAGCATTAACAACAGAAGGCCACTCGCTCCAGGCTTAAAGATGCACATTTGTTAATTCTCCATTGAATGTTCAAACCTACGTTCTCACTATCATTTACTGTATGCTCACCATAAATCATACTAATTTGACAATTAAGTTCAGCATGCTTCATGTCCCTTGTATTTACAGACCGAATCTCACAGTTGGCAGGTTCATTAATTGTCTTAAACATTTTTAATGATCAACCAAAACTATAAACACAACACAGATCGATCATAACAACATCAGTGGAAAGGAAGAATCATCAAGGAAGAATAATGCGCATGTACAGAGTCCTTGCAGTGGCAGAACAAAAGAGAACTTACCTCCCGGACATGCCTCATTGTTAACCTTACATCAGATTACTAAAGCAACAGTTTAATGCTAAGAACTTGCACAAATCTGCTTGATTAAGAATGCAGTCAAATGAAGTATACAAAAACTTTTAACTCCTCAACGTATGTCAGCTTGGATGTGTCATTTATTATCCAATATCAAAACAGATTTTAACATGTCCCAGAAATTCTTCGGCTATACAGTGACATGGGATGCATTATTTATTATTAAAGTCAGAAGAGATTTCCATGCATTCCAGACAACATAAAACTGTGGTCATTTCAAAAGGAGTTTACAGTATAAAAATGTATATTTCAATGCTTGGGTTTTATTATTATTATTATTTTCCAATGTTTCACTCCTACAGTTTCTGAGGACATAAAACTGAATTTCATTTGTATGTCAAGAGGTTAATTACAGTACCAAATCAGCTGTGGGATAAGAATCAAAATAACATCATCTTCCTGCCAAGATGTTTCTTATGTTACTACAAACTTTGCAACTAGTATAGTATAATTTTGAAGAGAGGCAACTTATCACTGGCTATTTTAAAAAATGTTGGCTAATTACCATATGTTCACGAATACCATGCACAGGATTCTTTGATAATTTTAATCAGAAAAATTGAGGTGTGTAGCTTATGAAAAACAAAGCAATATAGGCCAGGTAAACACAAGTTGGTCGGCATAAATTATTTCTTTTTGAAGCTATGGTATCCCCAGAAAATATAATGTTATATAATGCTACTGTTTCCTCTCAAATAATAAATCCTGGTGGGAAGAAGTGCCATGGTGTGGTAAGTTATCTGCCTTTTTAGATTGCTGGTAGATTTTAAACGATCACTCGGGACTTTTAAATCCATATTTAGTGTAAGTGATTATTGCCGACTGAAGGTATTGCTTAACAAATAAAATTTTATCAGGGTTGCCACGCTACCTGGAAAACTGGAAAAAGTCAGGGAATTTGGAAATTGACCAAAAAATTCAGGGAAAAGTCAGGGAATTTAAGTGTTTTAGTCAAAATCTGGAAAAGTCAGGGAATTTCATACAACAATCCCGTCAAAAAAGGCGAGTTTTGCACCGACGTCGGAAGAGATCACTTTTTTGGCGAATTGTGTATCAGGTGAGTGTCATTTGGGCAGCTGGCATAGAGCCAACTTTTGCAGCTCCAATTTGATTGTCTTTAAGGCAAGCTAGTTTCCCGCAACTTTTGGTTTCCAGTAACCTCGAGAATCGCATGTGCAGTGCATGAACTAAAGAAAGTACCTGTTCTCGTATAAAACAAAATGGGTTTAATCCTAGTATACAGTACCATAAAGGTTGGAATTAAAAAAATATGTATTATAAAGAAGGAAAACCTCTCTGCAACAGACGTGGCTCAGTTCCATAGCGGGAAACAGCTGTGCATACGCGATATATCTGTCGCCAAAGCTCGAAACCGGTGTCGAAGTTCGAAGGTCACGTTATCAAGAGTTCATAAAATGAATATCGTTTAAAATGTCTTTAAACTCTAAAGGAAGAGAAAATATTTTTTGGCACAAGTAAATTAATTCATGGATTAGTTATTTTGATGGGAGGAAAAAAAATCTACGAAAATCCGTTTTTAAAATTATTGCGAAAAATCCAAGAAAAAACATTCTTTGATAAAACGTTTCTTTTTGGATTGTTCGCAATAATTTAAAAACAGATTTTCATAGTTTTCTTTTTTGTCAAAGAACGTTTCTTCTTAACACGTGTTTCTCAATTTCCTGTACACATCGCGGAGAGGGAAATTCTGGCCGTTCCGTCGTCAAATCCCTTGGCAAATTTTCCCTCCGCTTTTTATATAGACGTTCTTTGGTCAGAATGATCTCCATGTATGGTACAGCGGGATTTGGCGACATGATGATGAGCAGTAAACAGGTCATTTTGTTCTTGGCGACAATTTTCAAAATCATGCGAAGGCCGTATCGTATACTAGGATTTTACCACAAAATCTTTTTTTTCTTTTCTTTTTAATAAATACCTTGTCATTTTGCAGTAAAATAAAAAAATAGTAATCAATCATCTAGGATAACCATATATAACTATATTCGCTAAAATATCGTTGATTATTCTAATTAAATTTTTAAGTAATTAACTTTATTTTTATGTTATTCATATCATTTAATGTTGCTTCTTCCCTCTAAATTTATTTATCATTAGTAAATAATATTTCCAAATTTCAGGAAATTTTATCTGGCATAATCCTGAAATTAATTCTAGCAGTATGATGACATCACGAAATTTAATGCACATATTTTTTCCTTATGTATGCTGCGAAATAAATATAAAATACCTCAATTAAGTAAAAAAATATCATTAAATAGATTTCTTTCTTTCGTTTAGCTGCAGAAAAAGCCTTATTTTATTCCAGATTGGGCAGATTCAAATTTCAATCTTCAGTGGAGAAAACAACTCCTATTATAATTACATTTGTGTTTTCAAGTGTTAAGGTGCCTTTTAAGAATACACCTCACACAAATTAAATTTACCTAAAATCTAACCTAACTTTCAGCATTGTGTTGTGATTAGCCTCATGTTCAACTGGGGATGATCATGAGTAATAATTAAATAAAACGTACAGTTGTTATCCAATGTATATATCTTAAATTTTATTAAGTTTTTTAAGCGGAAAAGTAAACAAAATTATCAAACAAAGTGTACCAAGAATAATTATGAATAAATGTCCTCTGGGATTTATTGAATAATTAAGTGAATTTGCTACACAGTACAAGTAATACCATAATTAATTTAACTCTTAGCACAGCCAATGTACATTACACGGATAGACTGGAATTTTCTCGAAACATACCTGGAAAACCTGGAAAAGTCAGGGAATTTCATTCTCCTCTTTGAGTGGCAACCCTGTTTTATATAACATACTTAGATCATGGGTTTTTCTTTCTGCCGTAGAACTAAATTCTGCTAACCGATTCAATCGTTCCCATTAAAAAATTACTGGACATGTGTTACTACGCACTCAGGCACAAGATGCAAAATCTGCAGGTTGCAGCTCAGATTCCTTTCCTGATAACTGTGAATCGGTATCATATTTCTTTGTGCTCATAATCCAGGGAAAAGATCTTCTTTCTGTAAATTAAGCTTTCAGTCGGCTTGATGAAAATATGTGGCCCATATTCACGAACATTTTTTTCTTTTTTGGTGCATCCAAAAAATCGTGTGTGCATCTTATTCGATTATTCGTGGACATATGGTAATTAAAAGAACTGGCATGTTAATATTAATTCTAAACTACCACTCACATACGGACACAAATGCACACACAGATAAAAAAAATTAAACAGCCAATGAAAAATTCTTAGAAATCTGCTTTTCCTTCATTTCTTTCTTTAAATTTAATTAACATAGCAGATATTACAGTATATTATATATAAAACTAATATATATAGCTATATAAGCTTATATATAAAACTTAAAACTTTATAAGGTTTAACTACCCGTTAAAGGTTACTAGTACTCTTTTCAGTGTTTCCTACTTCTGAAATAATAACATTTTTTTCTTATTTTGCATGCTTACATATTTTGGCAGCAATAAGATGACCCATTCTCTCAAAAAAAAATTTTCAAGAAAGGAAGCGATATCAATGATAATAATAAAGAAAAAAGTGCCCAGCATCTCTCACAACAATACACCAAATCCAATGAGATTCTTTAAAATATATATTAACACATTGACTGCCATATGGATCACTGCTGGCCGGCACTTGGCTACTGTGGCGTGGGGGGCCATTGGTGACAGGGAATGCAACAAATAGTAAGAATACATAATTAGAGTAAATATTGATACTGATAAATTTTTAAACAATATCACTGCTATTATAATGGTTTGATAAAAAATAAATCACAAAAATTTAAGGGGTGTTGAAACCCAAAATCTTTAAAAAAATGGCGATTTCAGATTTTTGCATTTTCAAATTCTCTACACTTTTATCTTTCTAAAAATACCATTCTTTAATCTCTATGAAAATTAGAACTGTAAAAATACTAATTTTAATTTGTCATCAAATGCTTTGATAAATGAGGATTTTTACATAACATGTTTTTCACCAAACGTGATTTTTTATAGTGGATGTACTTATTCTCAGGAACTACTGCTGACAGGTATCTAAAATTTTTATGGTTTCTTTATTAGGTTTCCTAATATTTATTGAAATGAGCTTTTTGTGATAAACTAAGAAGAAAAATTAGAAAAGTGCTAAATTTTACTATGGCTTACAAAATATTCTGTAAATTACTCTAAAATCCGAAATGTTTCAAAAGCTCATTTCAGTATAATCAGGTATACTTTAATTTCACAAAACATTTCAAGCATGTATTTACAGCAAATTTTGAGAAAAAGTACATTGAAAATGGCCAATTTAACATTGTCGGTATAGGGGTTGCTGAGACCCCCTTAAACAATACACCGCAAAAATGATTTACAAAGCCTCGAAGGTTACTATTGACTCCCACCATGAAAAATGCATTACAGTCAAAAGCCTTTAATCCGGACTTGTCGGGACTTCGGCGATTCCAGATTATCGATTTTTCCGGATAATAGATCATCAGTTTAAATCTGGTAAGATGGCATGCAGAAATTATAAAATTAAAAATATGAAACCGTAATTTATAAAATAATGAGCAATTATGATCTAAAGGGTATCAAAATTTACCAAAAAAGAAGCCTAATATTTATTTGTTTACTTTATTAAACATTTCTTTCAACGCGCGGATGCGTAAAGCATACCTTACGCATAGCCGAAATTAGAAAATTGCAACCAGAAAACTATTTGATTTGTATTCGTGATATTTATAATGACGAGGAATTTGATTTAAATCATATCAAAGACGGAGTACATCGAAATTAAATACTACATTTAGTAAGGAATTATAAGCCAAATAAAATAAAAACATCTGCCCTGAAGATAACGATAGTGTTGACAAATCAACTTCCAGTTCATTGCGCGCCGCTATGCCCCCCCCCCCCCCGCAGAGCAGCGTGAAATTGATAAACAGATTTCGGAACGGTTAGATAAACAAAGAATATGCCTTTATCCATTTTTTGTAGCAATTCGTTTTTTGTTTGATGGACATCGAAACATACTTTCGTTTTGTAGATCCTTTGGGAGCTCCAGCATCGGAAATTCTATTTGACATAATCGAAAGTTCAAGCTTACTTTTAGAAAATTGCTCTTACAGTCTGCAAAAAATAATAAGCCGGATCCAATTCGAAGATTAAGGAACAACGCAATGATCAACATTAACTGATATAGATAATTAGATAATTTTAGCTTAAACCGTCCGTTATACATTAAACGCGCACGCGAAAACGTATTCTGCACTTGCGCAGATGCATATGCGCAGCCGTAAATGTCTTGGGCGCACGAGTAAAATGCCTATGCGCACGCGTCAATGCGGCGCATGCGCAGAAAGATTTTAGCTTTGAGGTCCGGATTATAGATCATTTTGGATTATGGGTGTCCGAATTAACGACTTTTGACTGTACATGATTATATAACTCACCGTATCTTGGATAATAGTTCAATATAATATACATCACATTACAAAAAAATTCATGATGCCGCCATGGACAAGCCACATAAAATGTATGCGGGCACGCAATAAAATTTTTCAGCTGAAATCAAAAACATTTCTGATTACAGATGATTATTTTTTAAACTAAATTCTTTAAAGCCATAAAGATCTTCATTAATATCATGCATTTGCTTCAGCTAATGGCATAATTCTGGTTCCAGCTCTTAACCAACCTTTCAAGTTAGTTTATTTCATAAGTTCGATAATACTAATTTAAGCCATTTTCCAACAACTTCCAAGTCATGTTAGTTATTCATGGAGAGCTTGAATATTTACTAACGACAAAAGTTGTCGTATATAAAGTTGTCGCCTATTAAAATTCATAATGACAGCAAGAAGAAAGCTTACATTTTACTATTATACATGAATTAGTTAAGAGTGAGATTCTTTCTTGAAAAAACGAAATACAAACAAAAGGCAAAACTATATAGCCTATGCTAATGCTCACGGCATCTAAAAAAGTTCACGCAGACTTTATTAAAGCAAAATATCGAATTAAAATGATTTACCTTTAACAGAAACATAGAATTTACCAGAAATAGAGAAACAGAAAATTTTACATAAGGTAAGGACATACTTAAAATTGAAACATAACAAAATATCAAAAAAATTATGTAAAATAATGAGCACATTTAACTATGTGCAAAATTTATACCAGAACCTGTCACACATTATTTTCTTCTTTCACTTCAGTTAATTTTCTAGGAAGTTCAAGAGCTAGTGATTATTTTTCAAAAAAGACTTTACATAAATTTAGATGCTTAAACTGGTACTCAGGTACTCCTCAAATTTTGGGGTAACTAATCATTCTAACTTGAGTACACAAAAGCCCTAACTAAGACGAGCTCCTGCATTTCTTTTTCAGAAAAATAAAACACAATTTCAGCCAAAAATTCTTTTGATCTTGTTTCATTTTATCTTAGCAATAAGTAAGTCTTAGAAATTCACATTAACTTCAAAAGGATGGCTTTTTTTGCAAGGGAAACAAATCTATGGATGAAGTTGAGACAATAAATAAACCCACACATTAAATATTTAGCCTCCAGGAAATGTAACAAATTTAGGACACCTTATTTGGATACCATTCAGGACACAGGTAAATTTCTCCTTGTCACCTCGCTCTTATCCACTGATTCAGCGTTGGCAGTTTGTTAGAATGAGGAGAAAGTGAAAATGTCATTTATATTTCTAAATAAAATAGTGATATAAAATAGCTTAAGATAAGCAGTTCAAACACCCACAAAATTGTTATAGTAACTTTACATGGTAAAGAACTCCTTCAGGCTGATGCAACCAAATACAGGAAATGAAAATGGTCACTAGCAGAGAACCTTAGGTTTATTCTCATCATACACATCAATTTGCAGATTCAGGGGCATTCATTCGTTCGTCAGACAGTCTGCTTGGCAGTTATGATTAATATCAGCAAAGGATTATTGTTACAGAGTTTTTATTTCTTCTTCCATTGCTTACATACCCATGTTTCTTTATTAAAATTTCTCTCATATTCTCATCAGGGCAAAAGAAAAGATGCTCCCATATTCTCAACTGGTCTAGCATTCTCTCTACTTTATTTACACCTGCCTTAACAATTTCCTTTTTGTTTACTGATGTGCTGGAAAAAGTAAAATTAACGTTTTACTATATCTTAAAAACAGTACATATGCTGCTCATTGAGGGCTTAAAATCAGTAAGAGCGCACCAGAGCCTAGTTCAATCACTTTTTATTTTTCCATTGAGATTGTAATTTCAGCTGAAACCCCAAATAACATGAAACCCAGTGCTTCATTATTTAAATATTTGTAACTTTTATTTATCTACTTAAATTTACTTTTAATTTTCAATTATTTTATTTATTTTTGCTCATCTTTCACATCACAAGTTTTTTTGGCTCATCTTTTCTCATTTATTTATTTTTGATCATCTAAGAATTTACTGTTTGTAATACAAATTAATATTTACTTATTGAGTATTATTTGAATTGCATGCTGTTAACTATATATGTTTATTTTATAGAATTTCCTTTTTGCTGTTTATGTTTATATTAGGTAAATGTACTTGATATTGATATGTAAGTTGCTTTCTTACATTTGAATTATTTTGCATGCTGAAATAGTGATAAATTTGATGGCTCTAGGTACCGTTGTGTTATAGAAATGCAAGAAACATACCGTAAATTCCGGAAGAAATGCTGCGGCGTTTACGTGTTTAAAACTTAAATTTTCAGCGGGTGCGGCGTTTAGGTGCGCTAAAAATAAAATATTTTCTATGATGGTCATTGCACATAGTTTGGATGGCCTTGTCATTGTGCATAGACTGGTGCTGTTCCCACATAAAAGACCACTCAGTTGCTTTTTGCGAACGTTATTTTGTTTACATTCTTTCCCTTGAACGGACCTACATGACTTATTCACCCTACATGCCTAAACGAGATCTCAGAACAATAACATTCTTCCCCCTTTCAAATCAACATTCTCATCAGTTTGAATAGTCTCTCTCCTCTGCCATTCCATGAATCTTCTAGGACCCAGCCTTTCCCCACCCCTGCCTTTTCTGCAATTTTTTTCAAAGGTGGAAACGACTCCACCTGCCTTGCAATAACGGACTCTGACGTATTTCCCCTTCAGCATGAATTGTTTTTTCTTGGCAAGTAGGCGCTCAATCCCGGAACCAATGCTATTGTTTACTGGAAGAGTCCAAGATTTGTAGGTATGGTACCTGAAAGTAGGGATGAGCTAAGAGGAGAAAGGAAAAGGGATTTTGAGTATAGGGAATTTCAGTCGTTCCGGGAGTGAGCGCCTACTATGAACGGGCTCCTGCTTTGTGAGGGTAGCTAGCATTTTGTTAGTAAGTGTATTATTCCTACTGATTTTCTGCCCTTTTTTTCAATTTTGATTACCCAATTTTGAAAATTCTGTGTTAAATTTACACTTTTTTTAGTTTTTCTTATAAAACACTAAATAAGAAATAATTATTATGAAAATTTTTATTAATTCTCATTATTTCATAATTTAAATTTTGTTTGACACTTCTGTAATAATGCAAATTCATTAAGTTAATCATTTATATCCCAGCATTTAGAATCAATGCATTTGAAAAATCAAATTTGAAAGACCTTTTGATTACCAATGACTGAATGGTCTAACTCATTAAAAGACCTTTTACAGTTAATTTTCAGAATGAGTCAACTCTAAATTTGTAACATATCTAAATCAACAACCGAAAGCAGTGCACAGGATTGATGTTAAATAATTTTGGTTAATTAAGTATAACAAAGTACTGTTTACTTTTTAACTGGACATTATTCCATGAAACAAATTTATTCCGTGTAAACTGAATTTGTTCTTTCACAAGTGAATACAATACTCTTTTCGTATAAAGAAAGGTCTTTTAAAGCTCCATCAAAATATATCATATTAAAACACATTATTTATTTTGGGTACCAGATAAAAGAAAAGTTAAGTAATTATGTTTTCTTGTTATCATATTAGAGGTAAATGTTATAAATATCAAAAATTTACAGTTACAATTTTCTACAATACCTTAAGTAAATAAAAACTTTACAGTTACGTATTGTAACTTCATGTAATACTCGGTTACTTTACTGTAATAAGAGTTCTAATAAATATTAAATTTTGTTGGAATACACAAAATTATGTAATTTCGCCAAAACGTTATGCCTTTAAGCAAATTTTAAATAAGCATACAATTTTACATTGCAAACACTTATTTCCCTATGATTTTTTTTTTTTTTTTGTTTCATAAATTGATAAAAATTAATCTGTCCTTTAACAAAATGTTCAATAAAACATGGAGCATAAAAATAAGCAGTGAAACTCCTTCCACGGTTCGGGAATAAGTCAGAGAGCATATCCCATTTTTCCCTACTGAAAGCCATTCCACGATCTAATTATTTCTGTTGGAAACCATTCCGGAACCTTTCCTTTCTATTCCTCTCACCTGTGTATATTGAACTCGCCCAGCTAACAATAGCAGGCGTTCCAAGATTGACGGTCTAATTTCTTGTCATTCTGCCAGATACAAATCCCATCAGTTTGGGTAAAAGTACCTGTTGAGTAGTTTTTAAGTAAGAAGGGAGCGGAAATATTTTGAAAATGTCACCTAAACGGCACAGAAGCTATACTGCTGGTTTTACGCTTAATGTAATTTCACATGCTGAACAAATTGGAAATCGAGCAGCAGCTCGAGAGTTTGAAGTGGACGATAGGTATAGCAGATTTATGAAAAGAAAAAATATTTCTGTGCGTACTAGAACAACAATCGGGCAACAATTACCAATGGACTGGACGGATAAAAAGGCATCTTTTATAAAATATGTGACAGATATTATTGACAAAAAAAAAAAAAAAAACTTTTCTGGTCACAGATAATAAATATGGATGAAATGCCGTTAGCTTTCGACTCTCCTGCAAACAGAACTGTTGATGAAACTGGTGCCAAAACTGTATCTGTGCTTACAACGGGGACTGACTGATTAATTTATTGCCTAACTACCACACAGTGTGCAGTTTTTCCAGGTCAATCAAATTTGCCACATGGGTGCATCACATGGTATTATCTGCCCATGGTATCCCAGAGGGAGTGAAGGAGGTGGAAAAAAGGGGGAGACTGAGACATCGCGCGATCATGGACAGCAAGTGAAACGTCCTAAGTTAATTGAAGAAAAAGCACAATGTCTTAAAGTATCAGTACAATACAAATACAGAAAGAGTAAAAATATTGTTACGAAAAGGCAGGGTTGCCACATTTGGCGAGAAATCGCTAATTTGACGACATTTGGCAACAAAATTGGTGATATACCATGGACGGTTGGAGAGTCTTCTGGAACGAATTCTTACCGGTTTAGTCCAGAATGTTCCCGAACACAAGCCGAAAGCTATATAAACCGTGCTGGTCCGCAGTCAAAGAGTGCGCTTCTGAGGAAGTGTGTCTCTCAACAAGCATGAGTGTGTCTCGTCTAGCGAGTCAATCCCTGCGGAGTCGATCGAGTTGACAGCCGGGCAGCGAGTGCCGAGTGGGTCGTCAAGTCCACCGAAGGAGTCTGTTAGTGTATCGCGGTTAGTGCATCGTCGAGAGAGCATGTTGAGCTCCGGGAAAGACCGAACTGAAGAGTCAGAAGCTGTGCTCGTGTGTCGTCGGGTGCATCGTGAGTTGTAGCGTGGAGAGTCTCGAGAGTACGTGGAGTTCCGAGAACGACTAAGCAGAGTCGGGAGCTGTACTCCGGAAAGCAGAGTCGGCTGCTTTGCAGGAGGCTGTCTCCACCGTGATAGCCTGATAACCAACCTGAAGGCCGTGTCGCTGATCGTGTCAATAGTAGATCTTCGATGACTGTAAAACGTGCTTTGGAGCTCTCCTGATTAATATTGATAAATAAAGTGTGTTTTGATACTTCATAAAGTGTTGTCGTTATTCACTCCAAATCTACAAACCCCGTACGAACGTGAAGGAAGGAAATAACGTAACAACTGGTGTCAGAAGAATAGGTAGAGGAAAAACGTAACAATATATACAATATGTACACTATATACAGGATATTGCACTATATTGCACACTACTAATCATTAAGTAGGACTACGACGGGGCATGAAAGAACGTTATTTACACATATGTGTTAGCTTGTGCTGCAAACGGTGACAAGCTAAAGCCGATGATCATTTTTAAATGAAAGACTATTCTGAAGGGAGATTTTTCTAATGGCGTAATTATTTGTGCAAACGAGAACGGCTAGATGTGTGAAACAATCATGCGTGAGTGGCTACAAAAAGTTTGGCAGTGTCGTATGGGATCTTTTATCCAACCAAAAGGGTTATTGATAATGGATTCCATGCGTGCTCATTTACTTGAGTCAGTGAAAACCAGATGTCAAAATTTGTCTACGACTGAAGCATAATTCCTGGTGGTTTGTCAAAAATCTTACAATCGTTAGATTCGACAGGTAATAAATCCTTCAAAGCTGAAGTCCGAAAGCGGTGGGAGTGTTGGATGAGTGAAGGATTGCATACGTATACCAAAAGCGGTAAAATGCATAGAGCATCTTATGAAGAAGTTGCAAAGTTGGTAGGAAGTGCGTGGAAATCTGTAAAAACATCGTCAATAATAGCAGGCTTCAAAGAAGCTGAAATTATAGTCCTTAGATAAAGAGACTGTAAACCAAGAAGATGAATGTGATGTTCTGAAAGACTTGGACTTAGATCAGGATTTACTAAATCTTTTAATTCAGATAGTGAAGAATCAGATTTTGATGGCTTCATATGATGTATAGTTTGCTGTAATTCCTTTTGTAAGTAAAATTTAAAATTTCCTTTTGTCATCCAAATTTAATATTTCGTTGTTGCAACATTTTTTAATAATATAGTCTGAGTATTACAAATATGGACTTCTTTAGTGGGTAAATATAAGTATATACGTGAAGGTAAATATATTTTCCACATTTCTTACCTTTAATTTATTTTTGAGTTACGGTTTCATTTCATGCGTTTTTCTTAACTGGTATGTCATATATCAGGACTTAGGTTGAGATTTTGCATCTATACAGCCCACGATGATGTCACGCGTAATTCAATCTATTGCGGCATTTCTGTGCAATTTTAATTTTTTCCCGGCCATTTTTCTCGAGTGTGGCATTTACGCTGCTGCGGTCTTTCTTCCGGAAACTATGGTACATATATTTATGCAGATTCTTCCTTATTTAATTTCTTTAAATATAATAAAGGGCTCTAATATTTTTCAGCAACAATTTGAAAAGTGAACCAACATTTATAGTGAATCAACACAAAATGCCAAAACGAAATTAATAGCCCTTCTGGGCAAATCGCCCCTCTTTGGAAGAATTAAAGAAGAATTAGCATCCAACATTAAAAATTATTGTTTTTCAATTAAAAGTAATTTTTCCTGATAATTATGAAAAAGAAAATTCGATTAAAAATTCATTTTGTTCAAATGTACCCAAACTTTTTATCTCATGAAGAAAAGAAAATTTGAAGAAATATCTGTGATCGAACTGAAAATTTCATAAATAACACATTTCTTAACGTTCGGCTGAAACCAAAAAAAAAGATTTTAAAGGCATTTAAAAAAAACACAACCTATTTGTGTGAACAACGATTTTCTTCCATGCTATATTTGGAAAATAAATATGGAACAAAATTTGAAGTGGATTCTTATTTACGGTTTAAACTAGGTAAAATAAGACCAAACATACAGAAATTGATATATCTTAAACAAACCCAAATCTGGCACTAAATTTTAGAATTAAAATATTATAACTTAAATTTTGATAATTAAAATGTTAACCAATTTCTAATCTAATACTTTTTATGTACGCATATCTAATACAAACAGCCAATAGGTTGTGGAAATGGCAAATTTTTTTTATATCTATATTGAGAAACTGAAAAATAATCATTATAAAATGTAGATGTGGCACTAAAATTCTCAAAATTTTGTTTAGATGGTACGCATTAGTCAAAAGGTTGAGAACCACTGTTCTAGAGTAATCAAAAATCATATATCACATTAATTTGGCAATCTAATTTTGATATGTGATGCTTGGAAAAAATACAATTTGGAATGTTAGTTAACACTGGATGTAAGGATTGTCTGACTAGCTATCTTAATTTATGATATTCTTGGAATTTAATAAATGTGTTTTGATACATATATACATATTTTGCTTCATTTGTGTTATTTTTATTCTTGGTCTGGCTTGTCACTCCATTTGTTTCAGACATAAGGCTTTTAGAAAACATTCAGACTTGGGGCATTGTTAATATTTTTATGAGTACAGGGTTTCACAATGCACCTTTAGTTTTACTAGTACTAACCAGTTATTAATAATTATTTGATTGTTTATTGATAATTTGTAATGAATTGTAGGTGCCAGGAATGTACTTAAACTCTTTGAATTTATTAATTTTGCGGAACAGATTGATTGTTGCATGAATATTCCTTCTCTGCTGTTGGTGAGGT
This sequence comes from Stegodyphus dumicola, assembly GCF_044657685.1. Lineage (NCBI taxonomy): Eukaryota > Metazoa > Arthropoda > Arachnida > Araneae > Eresidae > Stegodyphus > Stegodyphus dumicola. The sequence goes on from NC_140781.1 coordinate 24,023,191, forward strand.
TTTGAATTTGTGGAACTGAATAATGCTGTTGATTCTAGAGTTAATTATGGAATTGACTGAATATGTAGTTATGTAAATTGAAGTAATGGTTTTTGTTAAAGATAGCATTCGGTTTGCTCAAGCAATAGCAAAGATTTATTCCTCTTTATTTTATTTATTTATTTTTTTTATTTTATTTATTATTTTTTTTTAGGTTTGATTTATTAAGTGTGAGTTTGCATTTGATTGAGTTGATTGATTTTAACGATATGTTTATTAATTCCTCTGGGTTTAGATCAATTATGTACACAATTTAGGAGTTCACAGTTTTCAGTTTATTTTATTTTTTAGTCGGGCACTAAAGAGTGTAAGTTAAAGACAGGCAGTTGAAACCTTAAAAATTTAATACTAAAATGTTTCTGCAACTAAACATTAACAAATTGAACTGCACACATTTCTAATTTTAAAAAAAGGCATACTACATAAATTATTTAGATTTTAATTATCCACTAGCATTCATCAATAGCATCAAAATTCTAGATGCATCATAGATACTGTTCTCTATTAATATGAAAGGGAAAATAAAAATTATTGAGAAATAGGTAATTCCTCCAAAAATGATTCCATATGAATAATCTTAATTGTTTTAGTTAATTTTGTTTCAATATAAATATATTTTTTTTAATATTTACATTCATTGGGCTTGGATTGCTTTATTTCTCGAAACCACATGAAGGCTAATGACATTTAACACAAGACTCATATTATTCCTTCCCTCCTCTCAGGAACCAACCTCTCAAGAGGATTTTTAGATCAACAGAGTGCTTCCAATTTACAAAGCAAAAACCACGTTTACACACTATACTGAATTCAGAACAATGCCTAACTGCATATGCAGTCATTCTGCTAATCATCATGTAATCCAAAGTATCATTTCACCTATCAACATTTGATATGTCATTTTAGCATTACACAATAAAGACAACTTCTCCTCAGTGAGTTTAGAATCAAATGCTGGCATTATTTTAGTATTAAGTTACATCCTTCAGAATATACATATAGAGAGAAAAAGGAAGTCAGCGAAAGAAATATTTCTAAAGGCAGGTACTTACCACTAAGATTTCTGTCAGTTATTCGAAAATTTAGAGGGCAAAATGCTTTAGATGAAACTACTCGTGCTTCATCTTTTATATCAGCAAATCTCATTTTAAGCTAGATAAGTAAAAAAATTAACACTTATTGAAATACAGATATTAATAAAGGAAACCAAATTAATACATAACTGAGTCAAACTGTTTTTTATACAAAGCTCAAAATAAATTTTTAAAAGTGATTTTTTAAATAAATCTTTTAATATATGTTTAGACTTTATCTTCAATAACATAATAAATGCCCAAACTCTAAAAACAGCATAAACATGCTGAAATGACATGCTGACAGATAATTAATAATAATAAACCAAATAAAAGCTACAGAAGAGAGACAGAAATCAATTACAGCTTAAAAAGAGACAAACATGTGAGCTGAGTGCATTACTTTCCATGAAAATGTGCAAATATGATGACTTTAGCAACTTAGATGATGAATGCACTGATAATGCAAGTCAGAAGGGTTGCTCTCTCACTCTGGAATACCTTCAAGGTTTTTAAAGCAACAGCACCAGGAATCTCACAGTCACTTCTGCCAATGAAAATTGTACTACCTACTGCATCAATTGTATATATACACATCTAGAATCAATCTTGAATTCCACAGGAAGGTGAACAGGTAGTTATACTAAATGCTGCAAAGTAAAAATTACAGAAGATACTATTTCACTTATGTGCTATAACAGAAGGTGTGATTTAATTAGCACCTCGTTAGATATTATGACTAACTGAACTTGCTACATAGTAGTACCAATATATAGTAGCAAGATTAACTGACAATTCTTCTACAGTGGGTTGATAGATGACACAGGCATATCTTGCCTACTGAAGACAGTGGAAGTTTTATGCCAGCAGAGGCAGCCATTTCATTTAAAAATTAATTGTTTACCTGGAGATATCTTAAAATTGTCAAGCTATCAGAATATACAGGATGATCATCTGTACTTTTTACATGGCTATCATGCACCTAAAGGCCATAATTTATTTCACTGGTGTTATAGGTTAGTTTACTGTGTCACTGCCTTCAATACATGACAGGGTTCATAGCCACATTTTAGTTAAAAAAATAAGCACTTTTCAAGCACATTTTAAGAAAAAATAAGTACCTGTCTAAATTACACAACTGCATAACCTTAAAAATTAGACTTGTAATTTAAATGAGAAATGGAGTATTTATTAAGAGAGAATAAGCATTACCTCAACCATAGAAAATAATTACTTTTTTTTTTTTTAAATTTTAAATAACAGTCCAATTTACAGAACTAGTTTACAATGAGAGGAAAAAAACTATGCAGAACTAAACCATATTACAAGATTTAATGATAAAATTTCAGTTCAAAATAGAGAAAATAAATAATAATAAGGAATATTTATTGTATTCGCTTGGAACCAAATAATAAATACAATTCATTTTTCCACTCATATTGATATTTAAATAATTTAAATCTAAATTCTGAACATTTTCTAAATTTTCATTGTATATCAGTTTTCCCTTAACAGATATTGCAAGCAAAGTAATTTAAGTAAAAAAGAGGAACATTTCTGAAATCAGAAGACAGAAATTTGCTTCATGCAGTCATTCTTTAACAGTAAAAGCTTAACTAACCAGCATACTTGGAAATTGGCGAATATTCGGACAGTCGAGCGTAACTTGAAAAAGAGGAGCGGAAGGGGGTAGACTGTAGCTGCTCTTTAGATTTCTCCGCTAAATAAATGCTTTTGACATTTTGATATATGCATCATATAAAAATAAACCAATGGAACTGAAAAATATTCTGCTTAGTAAGCACAGTAAAACTCTTTTAAGTGTTCATAAACAAATCTCGGTCAGAACATCAAAATTAGTTATCTCTGCAAGATATCGCAAACGTTATTGCGCAATACGTGCGCCGTAATTCTTCCCTACGTGATATTACACAATCGGAATCAACAGCTGCCGGTATTGGCGGAATAAAGAACTAAATAACTGGGGTGTTTTTCATTCTAATTTTCAGCAGACAGCGTTAAATTTCCGGAATAGAATCATTCTTCGCTTGGGTTGGTAGACTGCAGAACTTTTAGTCCTATTCAATCCAGATTGGAAAGTGACAAAAAAAAAAAGTCCGTGGCTTGTTTTGCAGCAAACTGTAAGTTTCAATATTCGAGATTTTGTGGAGAGAGGGGAGAACCTCCCAATCTTCGTACTGTATAATGTATTGGCCCAAAAAATGAAATTATTTTGACTATTCGATGACTTTCCCTTTATTTAAGCCATTCCGAATATTATTCCATAGAAAGCTAATCTGTGTTAAAACACAACCATGTTTGGAAGTTTACTATACTTCAGCAGTTACTGCAACTATGTTATTATAAACATTCATACATATGCTCATAATATAAGCATAATGATCATAATAAACACGAATATGAACTGACCAAGCGGAACGAGAATGCAAATTAAATTCAAACGTGTGTAGTATTTGGGTGGGAGGAAAAGAATGCCGAATGTACCGGAACTTTCAACTGCATTCGCAATTCTTTGACCAATAAATAGAACGACGGGCACCTGCCTGTACTCTTCGTGCACACCAAAGGTTATGTTAATGCAGAGATAGGGGGAAAAGCTATTTCCGGGAGTATGATTCACCATCTGACATTCCATATTAGGAAGAAAAGTTGTTTATTTAGTTTCGGCTTTGGTACGGGGAAAAATAGCGCGTTCATTAAAAAAGAAAAGCACTAAAAGCAAAAAATAAGCACTTAAAAAAAATAAAGGCTTTAAAGAAAAAGTAAGCTTCTATAAGGGCCTTTATATTTTATTTTCAAATATAAGGACTTATAAGGACCGCTACGAACCCTGCATGACTTAAGGAATGGTCAGAAATTCCAGTTACTTTCAAGATTCTCATATTTAGCCCAAATGAATCTCTCTGGAACGTCATTAGGATAAATGTTTAAAGGATGCAGCAGTGAACAATGCAGACAGAAGAGATACAAGCCAACATAAAACATGAAATAAAAGAAAACAACAACCTCATGTTTGGCATATATTTTAGTCACAAATCTATCGATTTTGAGGACAAATGAAAACAGGTCCCTCTTCATCAGAAGCAAACAATTCTGCAACGAAAAAACAGCCAGAGTTGTATTTAAGGCCAAAAGGAGTAAACTGAATGGGAAAGTAGCACTATCTGTTGGCAGAAATAGTAAAGAAAACTGAAAAATAAAATCAATAGAATTTTAAGAGTATTAAGAGGGACTAGCCTAGATGTAAAGTCATTAACTAAACAAGATACACCTTTGTGAATATGAAAAGCTTCAAGAAAATCCAATTCACCACTGGAAGAAGCTTTTACAGAAGCAACTAACTCACATAGAAGAAGCTAATTAATAAGTCTTCAATAGATAAGCATAGTTGGAAATTTAATCAATTTTGACTACAATGGGTTGATAGATGACACAGGACTGCAAAAATTATCTAAAAAACTTCTTCAATTGGTGAATTGAAATTTTTTTTAAGCTTTCAAGATTTAAAAAGATTTACTTTGTTTAGTTAATGATTTAATTCCAATGCAGTTCTCCCTAACACTTTTAAAATTCTATTAACTTTTCAAATTTTATTACTAATTTTGTTGAAAGATGGCACTACCTTCTCATTTGTTTTGTGCCTTTTGAGTATAAATATGACCCTGGCATTCCCATCAATAATGATTTCTTTGTTCCTGATGAAAAGGGAGCTGTATCTGCACTTGAAATCAATACAGTATTCATTAAAATTCTATGCCAAAGATGATGTTGATGTTTTGATTTAAAAATGTTATATCAGATTACACTTTTCAATTCCTAGAGCATCAAGTTTCTGATGAAGTTAATGTTTCACCATGTGCACAGCCATTATCCACATACAAAAGAACTGACTTGAAACTAGGTAGATGTCAACGTTAGATTATTTCAGTATGGCAGGTAACACAAAAGCTATCTGCTTAAAGGGAGTAATGCCTTGGTGGAGGAATTTCTAAGGAAAATTTTCTCATAAACATATTACACATAGAAAAAATACCCATACAGCCAGCCTGTTTACCTGGGTAACTCAAGTCAAGCTATCATTATTCAACAATCTTAACACGTTGAGTGTGGCGCTGGTCCCTGTGGACTGGCAGTGAACTTTCCATGTGGCCGGCGTCGGTCCCTGGGGACCGTTACAGCGGTTTTTGTTTGGCTGGCGTCGGCCTTCGGGACCAACAGTATTAAGGTTAAAAAATAAATATAGTCTCAATGAAATGTGATCAAATTTAGTTTTAATGAAATGCATTGAAACATTCTAAGCAAAAATACGGCTTAGCTCGCTGCCAGCTGAACAGAAAGGACAGCAAATTCGGCGCTGCGCTAAACGTGTTAAGCACCTTGACAACTGGTGGGAAGCCAATCAAATGATATTGTCCTTGACTGCAAACTAGTAAACAAGCTCTAAATATTACTGTGGAAACAAATTTAGTGAACCCTACGGTCTATCCGTCAGGGTATGCCTAACTGGAGGCTGTTATAGTGGCAGGCCTTATACATTACAGTACGATTAAGTCTTGTGAAATTTTATTATTTTCATTCTGCCAAATACAATAGCAAAATACAAAAGCAAATATTGCCAAAACATCATTAAGTGCATCAAGATGGCTAACTTAAAAGCATTTTTTTCAAACTACTCCTAGGAAAAATGCTAGTAGAAAGCACACGAGTTGCTTTGACTTAACTATGAAAAATGAGATACAGTTTTTCTGTCAGGAAGTGTTCCTGTGGTAGAGAGAGCATGATGGTGACCATTTCTATCAGATGTCCACCTCTGAAAATGACCAGTACTTCTGAGTCATGGTATTCAACATGACCTCTCTAAATTGCAATCTTTGCAGATGACAAAATCACCTGAAATCACGTGCGGTCATCTTAAAAGGGGTTTCATTATATTTATTTATAAATTATTCTTTTGGAGATACTAATTTTAATCAGATTTTAGCTTTAATATTTCACTAAATCAAGAGTTATATAATTAAAATCTTACCATATGATCGACATTAGGACCAAAAGCAAAATTATTCACAAACAGCAAACTATAAGAGAAACAAAAAGCTAAAATAATAAACCATATTTAAAATATTTTATAGCAACATGAAATGATTTAATTTACCAATAACATAACACTCCTTCAGGTTATTCTTACAAAGATGATTACTAACAGAAGAAAATGCCAAAATTTAAAATACTTGCTGCATAAGCATTAAAATTAGTAGTACAAAGTATTCTTCAGTCCCAAATTCAGGAAATATCTGACAGAAATATTTGGAAAGGAAGCCAAATACCACAAATAAAAATATATTTATGCATGTATGTAACATTTATACACATACAGACATATTTATTTATTTATTTAAAAATTACTTAAATTATTACTAATGTTATTATTAATCAAACAAAAAGAATCAGAAATATTTGCAATAACAGCAACAAGGAAAAAAAAAAGTAAAAAACAGCTAGCTAAACTACAGCTGTCAGTCTGTTTGACGGTCTGTTTTAATTTCTATTGGTTTGTCAATTAGATCATCTTGACCCAATTCTTCAAGTAAAAAGACGTACCATTTAACTTCACATGCACATTCACAGAATGCTAAAAGTTCAGCTTCCATTGTAGATAGAGCAACAATTCTTTGTTTGTTGCACTTCCAATTTATGAAATTTTTACCTAATTTAATAAAATAACCTCCAAATGATTTTCCATCTTCAGTGGTACACTAACTTGCATCTGATGTAGCACTTAATTACCCATTGTGTGAAGTATATACTAAACAGGTCTTTTGTGTTCCTTTAATATATCTAAATATCCTCTTTACAGCCTTCTGATGTTACTCTTTGGGATCTTGATTATATCTTGACAAATTACTTACTGCAGAAGCTAAGTCTGGCCGCCTTGTGCCTGTTGCTAAGTACATCAATGAACCTAATGCTTCTTGATATTTTGTCTTCGACACAGGTGGCGAAGATGCTATGTCATCATGATTTTCACCCAATATTCCTCGAGTCTTTATAGGTTTACATTCATCCATTTCAAAGTTTTTAAAGATTTTAGTTATACACAGTCAAAAGTCGTTAATCCGGACTCGTCGGGACTTCGGCGATTCCGGATTATCGATTTTTCCGGATTATAGATCATCAGTTTAAATCTCGTAAGATGGCATGCAGAAATTCTAAAATTAAAAAATATGAAACCGTAATTTATGAAATAAAGAACAATTATGATCTAAAGGGTATCAAAATTTGCAAAAAGAAAAAGCTTGATATTTATTTGTTTACTTAAATAAACATTTCTTTCAATGCAAGTTGTTTAAGTTTTGCTTCGTTTCATGTGATAATACTTTCTCTTTAATTCTATTAAACAGACATAATTTCTTGTTCAGTTACAAAGTCCTATAATTGCTGTGTCAAGAACACCGACTAATTTGTCAATCGAAATTTTTTCGTTTTCAATAACCTCTGTTACTTTTATCGGAAGCGAATTATAATGACGAGGAACTTGTTTTAAATCATATCAAAGACGGAGCATATTGAGATGAAATACTACATTTGGTAAGGAATTATAAGCCAAATAAAATAAAAACATCTGATCTTCAATTATAAGCCAAATAAAATAAAAACATCTGCCCTGAAGATAAGGATACTGTTGACAGATCACCGCGCGGCGTTCCCCCCGCCAAGCAGCGTGAAATTGATAAACAGATTTCGGATTTCAAAACATACTTTCGCTTTAGATCCTTTACATATTAACAAATATATATCAGAAATTCTATTTGATATAATCGAAAGTTTAAGCTTACTTTTATAAAATTGCTCTTACAGTCTGCAAAAAATAATAAGCCGGATCCAATTCGAAAATTAAGGAACAATGCAATCATCAACATTAACTGAAATAGATAATTAGATAATTTTAGCTTATACGTCCATTATACATAAAACGCGCATGCGAAAACGTATTCTGCACTTGCGCACACTCATATGCGCAGTCGTAAAAGGTCTTACGCGCACACGTAAACGCCTATGCGCATGTGTCAACGCGGCGCATGCGCAGAAAGTTTTTAGTTTTGAGGTCCGGATTATAGATCATTCCGAATTATGGGTGTCCGAATTAACGACTTTTGACTGTAGTTTTCTTGACTGAGTATAAGTTTTCCAGATTCTTGCCGGATGTCTATTCCTAAAAATTTTTGTGTTTTAGTGACTTCTCGTAATGTGAACGATTTAGATAGTTGAGAGATGATGTCAATTATCTCAGAATTTGAATTTCCAATCACCATTAAGTCATCCACATATACTGCTATGATAAAATAGTTGATCTTATCTTTATAAATATAAACACACGGATCTGACTTTAGTCTAGTTAAATTCTTTTCTTTAAGAACTTTACATAATTCATCATACCAGCATTTTCCTGATTGTGGTAATCCATATATACTTTTGCTTACAAGATACACTTTGTTTGGATCTGATATAAAGCCAGGTGGTTGTTCCATGTAAATTGGTTTATCCAAGTATCCATTTAAATATGCAGTTTTTACATCGAAAAATCTTATTTTGTAGTTTTTGTAAACTGCAATCGATAGTAATGTTCTAAAGGTTGCAAGTCTCATTACTGGGCTAAATCCATCTTCATAATCAATTCCTTTTCTTTGATTAAATCCTGTTGCTACTAGTCTTGCTTTGTAAATTGTTTCTAAATTACCCTTTTCATCCCTTTTTGAGAATATCCAGTGGTTTTTAATAACTTTCTTATCGATGGGTCTTTCAACTAATTCCCAAACTTCATTAGCCTCCATTGAACTCAATTCTTCTGTCATTGCATGTAGCCAGAATTCACTTTCAGCAGATTCTATAGCTTCATCGTACGTCTTAAGTAATCCTTCATTTGTATTGTATACTACATAATCTTTTAATTTTTCTGGGGGCTTCGTAGTTCATGCTGGTCTTTTCTGTACAGAATTTCCATGACTATAATTTCCAGGTTCTTCATTTATTTGTGGATACTCGGTTGGCTTTTCCAATGAATTGTTATCACCGTGTTCATCATCACTGTTGGATGGCAAAATTTTCTCAGCTTCTTCATCTGTTGTATTATCTTCTCTATAGTATCTGTCAGTTATTTCTGAATTATTTACATTTCCATTAGTTTGTTCCTCATAAAAAATAATAAGTTCTTCTAATATTTGATTTTTATCGAATTCTAAGTAATTTTCTTTTAGTAAAGGTGATCCAAGTTTCCGTTCATCAAATTTTACATCTCTCACTTCTTGAATTTTAATTTGTTCAGGGATATAAATTTTGTACGCTTTTCTCTTCATGCTATAGCCTATCATAATTCCTTTTTTAGCTTTATTCTTTTTTTACCTTTTAAATCCATCTTTCTACGTTTTTCTCGTTTTATATGAACATATGCTTCACATCCAAATCTTTTAAGATAAGTAATGTTAGGCTTGCGCCCTTTCATATGGTTCATATGGTGTAAACCTTTTATCATTTTTGTGACTCCTGTTATTCACATGTACAGCTACTTTTAACGCTTTCAGACCAAAATTTTATCGGCAATTCTGCATCAATTAACATAGTTCTAGCAGATTCAATTATAGTGCGATTAAAACGTTCAGCTTTTCCATTACTTTCCGGAGTATAAGGGGTTGTAAGTTCATGTTTAATTCCCATTTTTTCAAAAAAAGTCTTTTATGTTTTTAACTAAAAACTCACTACGAATTCTTTTTAGTTTCTTTCCTGTTTGTCTTTCTTCTTGAATGATAAGTTTGTTTAGAGCTTCTGAAGTTTCACTCTTCATCTCAATTGTTATCACAAATATGAAATTATTGTAATCATCTACCACTCTTAAAAAATAACAGCTTCCATCAATTGATTTCTCAATTGGTCCAACTAAATCTATGTGCCATAATCCTAAAATATCTTCAGATTGCTTAAATTTCACACTTTTATAAGATGTTCGTGTTATTTTACCTAATGTATAAGGTTCACAATTGTTTTCAGAAATTTTTACATTTTCTAATCCACTGACCGATGAGTGTTTTTTCATTTCTATCAGCCTTTGATAATTTATATGACCTAGTCTCTGATGCCATAGTACATCATTAACATAACTAATTTTAGCTTCTTCAACAATATTTCCTTCAGCTTCAAATTTATTTCCATTTCTGCTAGCTATATATAGAATGTTTCCCTGTTTATTGATCACTTCTGCTTTATTCTTGGTAAAAATTACTTTTAAATCATGATCTACAATTTTTGATACTGACAGCAGATTTTCACTTAAATTCGGTACTTGCAGAACATTTTCTACTCTCAAGATGTTCTTATTTCTATCAGTTTGCATTTTAATGTTACCATTACCAACTGATTTGATCATGGCCCCTTTTTCAGCCGTCATTATTTGTCGTTCTTCATCTTTAAAATTAGTAAATATTTCTTTATTAGTTGCCATGTGAGATGTGGCTCCTGAATCAATAATCCATTTAATTTTTCTACTCTCTTGTTCATTTATTTTATTCTTTCCATCATTTCTATCTTGATTAAGATATGAGCTTTTTATTTTCTTAGATACTTCAAATGAGCATGTAGCTGATTCATATTCTCTTTCCTTGCTTGACATTCTATAAGTTTTATTTGTTACATTTCTCTTCTGTCGGTGTTCTTGTTTAGTTTTCATTTTACATTCAGTTGATTTGTGGCCGAATTTTCCACAGCAAAAGTACTTTATAATAATATTATTATTTCGACATTCTTTTATTAAATGTCCTAATTTTCCAAAATTAAAGCATCTTCTTTCATATTTCGATTTTATCCAGTTTTCTTTTGCCTTAGAACTTACTTCTATTTCTTTTCCTCTTTGTTTATTTTGTCCTTCTGTTTCTTTTAAAGCTTGTCTAATTGAAGCTAGATCTTTCTCTTTATTGCTTTTAATAACTTTAACATCAATTTCCTTTCTAAGTCCTTCTAGTATGAAGTAAATTAATTCTTTATCTCTTACTTCATCTCCAACTTGAATACTTTTCAGAATTAGAGCTCTATTCATATAATCATCTACTGATTCATTTTGACTCATTTTCAGTTGAGCTAATTCTATCCTACATTTGATTTGAATATCTTCTGTTCTTGCCCCCATTTCATTTTTGATTTTTTCCCATATCTTCATTGCGTTCTTTTCATTCGCATATTTTAATGCTTGTGGAGCTGTCATAATTTGATTCATTATATTTCTTGCTATCACGTTATTATCATCCCATATTTCCCAAGTTTTTATTTCATTTTCGAAATTAACATCATCCTTTTTATATGGTTTTGGTGGTTCATCAGCTTCTATCACACTTCTCCATACTTTTAAACTTCTGTTGGCCCAAATAAGATAATTATCGTCACTTAATTTTTCTACATGACTCAAATTTATCATATTATATGCCATATTTTATAGTTTATATTCACTAATTATAATACAAGTCTAATTTGTCTCTTAGAGAAATTGGCGATTTTGTTAAGCCTAAACAACATCAATGTTCTATCTGAAAGTTTATTAACAGAGGGGGCAACCACGCTCTGCTACCAAATGTTGGTTTTTTAAGATTGGCATATATATAACATTCTCAAAAGAATCATCCACTTCGAACAAAAATACATTATGACAATATACAAAAAGAAAGCTTTATTAAAGGAAATGAGACAAGAAATCTTACCACATTCTACCAAACCATAATAATGAAACTCTCTCTCTCTCTTCCAGATATATTTTTAACTCATTCTTTTTACAATTTAATATCAATGTTGCCAAAATATTAAAACTTAAAATTATGCTTCATAAACAAATACTATCATTAACAAAAAATTGAAAATTCTTTGCTCTTTCAAGGAGCAGGCAAAAAATTTTAAACACAGCCCCATTTCTGAAATAAGTCTGGATGATTAAAAAAAAAAACAAATATAATAAATAATTCAGAAGCACAAATAAGAAGCAATTTTAAAGTACTTTAAAAAAAAGTAAAGCCATTACATGTTATATATTTATTTATAATATAAATAAAAAATGCTATTAAAAATTAAAGGTTTTTTTAAGGCAATCATCAAGAAAGTCTGCTCAGATGTGACACTAAAATGTATTATACTGCATAAAAATTAAACAGTAAACACTCTAAATTAGAAACCAGAAAAACAATTTGGTAAATTAATATTCAATTAATACTATATGTCAAAACTAAGAATTAGCAAAACTGCTAAATAAATTTTAGAATCAAAATTGATAGTTTCTTCATTAGTAAAAGGCCTCCTAACTGATGGAACAGAGAAAAAACTAAAAAAGGCAAAAAGCCTCAATTTGGGAAAACATTTTAAAAGATATTAGCCCAAATTTTTTGAAAAAAGTTTATTAAATAATAAAATGGATTAAATAAATAATATATTGAATGAAACGGGGAAAAGAAAGTGAAAAACCTGTTTGACAATATTTTCCAAAAATCCTTGAAACAGCTTCCACATGAAGGCAGGTAAAGATGTGATGTTACGAAATGAGTCAACTTGTAGGACTGTACTTAGATAAAATAGAAAATAAAAAATTCCAGAATGGGTTGAGATGTATTAAATGTTGCCTACAAAAATTAAATAGATGGAGAAAAATTTTTAATATAAGCACAGAAATTAAATTATTTAACTGTGAAAAATGTCCTCCAGTCCTCAAATTAAGAAACATTTTGCACTCATAAAAAATTAAACTCACACAGGATATAAGTTGACTGATATTTAATATCAATTTAGAAATCATTCAGGGGCCATACACAAACTGAACAGCAAAATGTTTATAACTAAAATACTTTTTAGAAAAAGGTTTCTAATGTTAAGAGATTATGTAATGAACATTTTTGTGCATATTATTGTGAAAAATTTGGATTACTATAATTTTCCCCCAAAAGTCCGAATCTTATTGACCGAATCTTACAGAATTCATTGTCTAGAAAATATTGACAGGTATGTAACCACAGCACTGGCACAGAACGAACTGATAGTATATTTGACTAATAAAAAATTTAAAATATTTGCCACTTTACCAAATTTTTCATTTGATTAAAAGTAAAGATTCTAAAGAAATAAAATAGTATTAGAGTAAAAATAACATACTTTAAGACTTTGAAATCTTACAAATTATTTGCATAAAAATTCTTTCTACATACCAAATGTAATGAAATTATAAATTAAAAGACACTACTAAAAATACCACTGGATGGAATTTACAGCGGGAAAAAGAACTTTCAAATATTCTAATTTACTTATAAAATGTCCTCTCAATGCAAATTCAAAATTACATCATATAATGCAGATTTTGAAATTAAATGCTTGGTCAGGTTTTGTCATATTGCAGTCAAATTTTTTTTTTAGTTAGGGACCAGAGGAATATAGAAAAAGTTAGTATTTTGTACATTATACAAAATAAATGTTTTTAATTTTTTAAATGTGACAACATGAATCTGCAATGAACAGTTGCAAAAATAAAGGCTGTGTAAGAACTTTTGTGGACACCCCATATATACAGACAAGCGTTTAGAAATTTCAAAATTAAGATTATTAATTACACACACACACACACACACAGACACACATATATTTAATATTAACAAAAATTAAAACCAACCCAAATACCATAGTAGTCCAGCAATTTACACATAAATTATAGAAAAAGTTTGACTATCCTGAAATCTAGGAAAATTCTGAATTCAGGAAAGTTGAGTGTATAGAAAATGAATTTCACATTAGAAAAGCCAAATAAATTTTTTAAATCTCTGCTTTAGAATTATAAAACCAATCACCTTATTTGTAACCAAATTGAATATCAAAAGCTTACATTTAAAATAATATAAGATTTAGAGAAAGAATTTGATTTCAGACATAAAAGGCCAATGTATTCATTCAATAGGTCTTTAAACATGAAAGTGAAACATCTGATCCAATTATAAAATGTCACCGAACATGAAATTTGGCGGAAAAATAACCGTTCTTTAGTTGCTTGTGTAATAGATACAAATTATGGATAAAGCATATAAAAAAAATTAAGCCACTTATAATATTTCACGTACATCGCCATTTTTTATCCACTTTGAAAGTCCTGTACTCTGGCTTCTTTTAAATGCATTGCTACTTTAATAATACTGTACTTCCTGCCGTCCCAAATGTTAGTAATCTTTCTTTTTTTTTTTTTTTTTTTTTCCCCAAAATGACAGGAAAAAAAACAGGAAAGATGTGACCAATCACTCTTTAGTTAGTTAGATAATAAAGAGAGACACATTACAGATTTAGCATATAAAAAACTTAAATTGCTTACAATATTTCATGTACACTGCCAATTTTTATCCATTTTCAAAATTCCCTATTGTAACTTTAAAAGTTCTCTACTTCCTGCTGTCCCAAATATCAATCTCTTTTTAAAATATAAGGAAAAAATAGAACTGATATACTCCTTTACAAAAAAAACAAACTGGCTTATTGAGAATTAGTAGAGTTTGCATTAAACCACCACAGATTTCATTGTTTGCATTATGATGTCATGCTTATCAATTACTGGCAAAAGGGTTTAAAAGCTAAAAGCATTATAAGCTCTGTAATAGAGTTACAAATCTCTCATGTACTAAATGTTTCGGGGCAAAAGAATTTTCTAAAATATTCCAGTAAATTAAATGTCATATAGCCGGGCTTTTACTGTAGTATAAAAATTCTGCAAAATTGCAGAAAACTACTGTACTAATTAACACAACGTATATACCGGCATATAATTCAACCCCCCAAATTTTGAAAAAAAATTTTGCAAAACCAAATTTGTCTCATAAGCGGCGCTGTGATCGATAAAACAGCATGCCGATGTACTTGATAAAATTACACTCACACTTTAGCGAATTCTTGTTTATTTCCATTTTAACACATAATAAACAAGATGCGGTCGACACATATCCCAAGTCAAAAGCGAAGGTTTCCCTAGCACCTGGTTTTTTGAACCATACAGTTTGAAACCAATTAAGCATTATGGTGTCATCCACCCAATCATTTTTTCTGAGTGTGAATAAGAACACCTGGCAAAAATGCTGTGGAAACAAATTTAATAAAAAAAAAACTATTAAATAAAATGGAAAGAATAAATACAAAGTTTATGTTTTTCTGCATGAATGATATATTTAATAATTAAGTTTGCTGGCGTGTCATCGATTGGCAGCGGCAGTTCCATATATAAGTCGACTCCCTACCTCGAAATTTGATTTTTTTTCTTAACATTGTTAACTTATACGTGAGTATATACAGTTAAGTGGGGGGTCCGTTTCACACTATAGCAGGGGATTTTATTGCCTTGAGTCCTCTTTGGGGAGCATGGGGAGAAAATGAGAGAGGCCGGAAGGTTCCAGACTTTATCTCGGAAAGTCGGTTAGTTGTGATCAACTCTGAGGAGTCCCCTCCCACTTTCTGTACCAGTAGGGCGGAGGGTTGGCCTGATCTGACTTTAGCTTCATCCCCACTAGCATATTAGCAATTGGAGAGTCAGTGATACGCCGACGTTCAGTGATCACAGGCTGATTCTCTTTGAAGTGCAATTGCCGGGCATATATTACACACAGTATCGTTTAAAGATGAAATATGGCGGACATTCCAAGTTCATGCAACAGTGCAGGCTGATTTTACCCCAGTACCTCAAAGGACTAGACAACTGTACAACTGGTAACGATTTGGACAGGATCTACGATAAATTAATACACGATCTAATGGCAGTTGCTCGGATGTTGTACAAAAGGAAGAAATTGAAAATATCTGACTCTCTATCCTGGTGGAACGGCAAACTTACAGAGCAGAGGAGTAGAGTTAGGGCTTTACGCAGAAGAGAGCAGGCGGTAATAGACCCTGCTGCCAGGCAAAGTAGAATGCAGCTTTACAGAATGGAACACACCAGTTACAAAAAACTAATCATTAATAGCAAACTGGAAGCGTGGTAAAACCATTACAGCAGAGTCATAGAGCATTATGGCAAGGTACAGAAAGTAGCCTGTGAGAAAGTATTTCGACCACTACAGTTAGCAGCTTCGCAACTTGGCAACTCTAGCGAAGAAATTTTGGGCAACATACTTGAAGCTATCTTTCGCAATGACACACAGAAGACAGACTCAGTACGACAGGCGGACATCAGGGAACACTATGATAACTGAAATTGGACTACCACTGAAAGTGACTTGAAGATGCCAACGCCAAAAGAATTGCACAGAATAGTCAAGGCCCTAGTCAATAACAAGGCGCCGGCCCCAGACGGCCTTGACAACATCTTAATCAAGGTTGTGCATCAAGCATGCCCAAAGCTGTTGGTTAAATTATGCGGCACATGTTGGAGACTGGGTCATTTCCCAACAACTATGAAAATAGGCGAGATAGTTCTCTTTCTGAAGGTCGGTAGGGGCCCCGATGATCCAAGATCCTACAGGCCTGTCAGTCTGCTACCAGCCATTAGTAAAGTAGTTGAACGAGTAATACTGAGCAGACTCAATCATTTCTTAAGCAAAAGAAATATAATACACCAAGCTCAGTTTGGTTTTAAACAGGGTACTTCAACAGAGCATGCTCTGACCAGTTTGTTGGACACAATCAAGGATAACCGAAATAACAATCTGCACACAGCAGTCGTGTCAGTCGACATCCAAGGGGCATTCGATCACCAGATGTGATCGAATGTCTAGACCGAATTCAGTGCCCGATTGAAATCCTCAGGATTCTTCGCAGCTATTTGTCTGATCGGCAAATACAGATAACAATGCCAAATGGCCAACTTCAACGACGAACGGTGCGTGGCTGTCCCCAGGGTTGATGCCTGGGCCCAGTCTTATGGAACCTGGTTGTCAACATGATATTTGATCTTTACACTGGTGATGAGACTGTCAAAGTCCAGGCATTTGCCGACGACTTTTTGCTTTTGGTCACTGGAAGACACAGACTGCAGGAGAATGTACAGCGAGCACTGAACCTCTTTGCACAATGGGCAGCCGATCACAAATTGGAAATTTCAGCGTCCGAAACTAACATTTTACTCATAGGGCGTAAAGGTCCACTGAGGTGGAATCCAACTATAAGATTATTAGGTCATCCAGTTAGGACTGTTTCCCAGTTGAAATATCTAGGTGTCATCATAGACAACCGCCTCAACTGGATTCCACATTTGCATAATATACACCAGAAAGAAGTATCTATTACCAATAACATGAGATGAACTACTGGCATGTATTGGGGCATTAGACCAGACATGTTGAAGATCTGGTATCGCACAATAACAGAGAGGGTGATTTTGTACAGGTCTTCAGCATGGGGTATTCATCTCAATGGAAACCTGAGGAGGAAACTCAATTCTATTCAGTGTCTCCAACTCCTCACGATTACTAAAGCTTATAGGACCACCTCGACAGATTCATTGCAGGTGCTCGCTGGGTTACCACCATTAGATCTTGTCGTGGAGAGGGAGGCTGGACAAGCATGGATCCTACGCATAAAGGAAGATTTTATCTTGTGGGGTACCCATTACCGCGCTCGTGATTACGAGGATCATTCCCCTCGTTCTCTGGGACATCCGGCGGACATAAATTATGATCACAAAGTCACCATAGAGCCCTTAATTCCGGCTAGGCACGAAATTTGTCTTTATACGTATGGTTCCAAAACGGAGCTTGGCACAGGTAGCGGCTTCTGCGTCATGCGTGGCTATACTATCTGCTACACTTGGTCACAGAGACTGTCAGATTAAGATAGCGTATTTCAGGCGGAACTTGTAGCAATTAAGGCAGCATTAGATTATATTAAGCAAAATCTAACAGGACCACAGTCAAAATACAGAGTGATTCAGCTTCGAGCCTACTGGCCATTAAAGAACTCAACAGCAAAGTGGATTCTGTCCACATTATTAGGGATGCTCTACTTCAGATTCCCGAGTCCCAACGACCGTACTTGAGCTGGGTTCCCGCGCATGTAGGCATTGCTGGAAATGTAGAGGCCGATAGGCTTGCTAAGTTAGCAGCTAACGACTTGAATATGCCTGTAACACCCCTAAAAGCACCAGTTTCCTATTTAAAAAAGATTACCGAACTCAAAATGTTAGAAATTTGGCAACAGAGATGGAACAACTCCACCACAGGCTGCAGAACCTTTCGTTTCTTCCCCAAAGTTGGTCTGAATCTGGTCACTAGTAGTGCTCATCTTACACATTGCTTTACTGGACACGGACCATTTCCAAGCTATTTACGGCGCTTCAGATTAGCTACTTCAGACAGTTGTAGATGTGGAACACTAGGTGATCCGGATCACTTAGCTTTCGAATGCTCTCTTATGATACCATTTCATTTAAAAAAAAACCTCTGAAGCACACTGGTCTGGGTGGTCAGACACCCTCAAGAGAAGTAAGCTCGCATTTAATCAGATTCATCGAGTAATGAACATTTGTGCTCATGAATTCTGTTGAACAGAAGAGGTGTCAACAGCAGCTACAGGCAATTCTATACCAACAACTATAGAAGATCAGTAGCTTTCATAATTCTTACCTTACAAATTTGGTATCTTACTATATACGATAATATTCAACTACTGAAATTAGGACAATTTCAGAGACTAATGGCATGCCATGGTACCTATGTTACGTATATGTATGACAGCCATGTTTAGTGCGGTACATAAATAACTTTGCTGGAACATGTTACCTCCTAGATGCAGATTACCACAATCAATGTCTGTCTATTAGTACTTCAGTGTCGTTTCTATTCATTATTAATCTTTAAATTTTATTGTGTTTGCTTAATTTTTGTATTGTATTATGTGTATTTCAATTTACATATTGTCTTAGTGTATTGACCTGTTAGGTAGTAAGTGCGTTGTGTTATGTTTTCAAATTAAGTTTGTGGTATAATAGTAAATACATATATAGAGCTTTTGGCTAGTACCATGAAATATTGTGTGCAAATGTTTTGTAACAGTTTCTAGTATTGTGCAAAATGCAACAGTTTCTAACAAATATTCGTGGCCACAGAACCAACTTTCTGATAAGCACATTGTGTATTGATTGTTATTTTGTAGTATTCGCCATTTTATTTCAGTATATGTACAGTATTCCATTAAGTATCTTGTATATTTTTTTTTTTCTATTAATGTGGAGTGTAATAGTTTAGGGTCGTATAACGATAAGTAAGTGTGATGCATAATAGTAGTATTGAACCAGACTTTTGTAGAACTTTGTAAATATGTATTGGAATGTTTTGCTGGATTTAATGTTTTGAAATGATTCTTATTCTAACTCTGCTACAATATATTATATTCCTAATTTCACTGTGACTGTTTCCAAAGGTTATTGTCTAGTGTTCTTTTGATTAGTTTTAGCGTTACAGTACAGCATCATCTACAGAAATGTCTACTTTTCTGATACGAGCAGTGTTCATGTTGTGTTTTATTTGTAGTATCAGCTTTACTATGTCAGTGTGTACTTTTCTGATACGAGCAGTGTATATGGTGTGTTTTATTTGTAGTATCAGTTTTACTATGTTAGTGTGTTGTTCAGTATTATAGTAATATATTGCATAATATGTTTTTTTCATTAGTAATGTGCGGAATTATAGTAAGTGTATAACATTAAGTCAGGGTGATGTATAACCGAAGGCTTGAAATTCCATTGTTAGTCTTAAATTTTACTGTTTTTGTTTTACCTTTACCAGTTTTGTATCAATGCAGCTTTGATCTTCTAAGTATTTTTTCTTTTTTAATCTATGCTATCAGGAATGTCATATGTATTCAAGGTAGTCCTTTGTATTCCCTAACTAGATGTGACTCTGTAATCTTCTTTTTTTTTCTTTTTTAATTTAGACTTAATAAATGTCTGCAGGGTGGACATCATACTGCAAAGGCTTGTTCCCGGTCAGTAGTCCTCCTTAGCAGTGTAAAAGTAAAAAAGTAAGTGGGGGAGATGAATTTCTATGGAAAATTCAACACAAAAATGAGTGAATTTTAAATGCTAGATAAACTGATGTTGTGTAAAAATTATCGTCAAATAAAAATAAAAGCAAATGTATTTTCCATT
Source organism: Stegodyphus dumicola (assembly GCF_044657685.1). Taxonomy (NCBI): domain Eukaryota; kingdom Metazoa; phylum Arthropoda; class Arachnida; order Araneae; family Eresidae; genus Stegodyphus; species Stegodyphus dumicola. The sequence goes on from NC_140781.1 coordinate 24,043,441, forward strand.
TCATGGGACATCATCTTCAGAAGGTTCATGTTTCAAGAAATCTAAAAGAAATAGCCAGCTTTTGAGTTAACAAATGCACAACCAAGACATTTAATACAGAAAAATTTTAGGAAAAATTCTTTTAAAATTAAACTAAACTGTGCATTAACCAGCCCAACCCCAACAGGATGCAATCTGAAAAACTTATGGACTTTGCTTAAATTCAAATAAACAATGCAGCATAAAATGCATAGTTAGGTTAACAGATTACAGGAAAGCAACTATAGGGCAATCTGCCCTTTGAGACGAATGCATTCCTGGAGTACTTTTGAAGGGAACCTGGTTTGTATCCCAAATATACATGAATTTTTTTTTTTAAGTATAAAATAAAAGTAAAACAATGATTAGAAAATGAGTGTAATATGAGGAAAAATTAATTTTGTTTTAAATATCAAATGTGTCTGTAATTTAAAAGACTATTAACTGAAAAACTGCAGAAGTTTGACAATAGAAGGTGGCCAGGAAATGTAAATGCTTAAAGAAGGTATCCTAGAAAATTAAAAATCTATTGGGTTTTATTTTTATTCGAATTTAGTTCTTATTCACATTCATTGTTTATCTGAGTTTAATTTATATATAACTTTGAATTATCTAGTAATTAAAACCTACCCATTTTTAAAAATTATTATTTTAATTTTCCATGGAAATGATTTAAACTTTTGTTCACTTATGTTGATTGGTACAGTAGTTTTCTTGCACTTTTCATAATTTTGCAGAAGAATATTTTCACTAATTTTTTTCTAATTTTCTGGAAATCACGAATCTGCTTTAGTTTTGGCTAATATTAACCATCCAATTACTGCAGCTCCAAGCATGTAATCTGGCTTCAGACTTATTTGATTTTAATTTTCTAATTTACTTAAAGTTACACACAAATATACACAGAGTGTCTCAATGTAGCAACAAACTTTTAGGGAAGGTGCACATCATAAGAATTGCATAGCAGCCCATAGCCAGAAACATCAAGGGTAACTGGTAGTAGAGGCAGAAGATTGGAAAGGACACAAGAGTGATTAATTTGAAGCATTTATTGGACACTGAGTACAAATGGTATATGTGATTAATACAGTTCTAATGTCACAGCAGGTGCTCAAAGTCTGTATCAAGCAAGACCACTGGAACACTGATTGCCAGACATGGTAGAACACATGGAATTTCTTTGATTATAGCAGCCACATAGATGAGTCTTGTTACGAGAACTATTTCAGACTCCACTGGATCATGATAATGATAGCTTTGAGAGCTCCTCAGTGAAAGAAATCAAGGCTCAATAAATCAGGTGGGCCTAAGGAGACAGTTCACTGCAACCAATCAATTGATGATGGAATGACCTTCCAAAATCAGCAAACATCCCATCATACAGGAGCTACATATTGTGCTTCGTGTTTACTGGAACATCGTCAAGTGAGCCCAGAAGAACCAGCTCAAGAAAGATCCAATAATTCGTGGCGGTCATGCAAGGTGGTAAAAGCTACGGCCTTACTAAGCAGGCCACACAATCAAAAACCAGCCCATATGTTTACTGCAAAATGATGTGCATACCATTCATATTGAATGTGGCCTCATCAGTGAACAACATAAGCTGGAGAACTCACATTTTGAACACTTTGTTTCTAAATGAGATGTTCTTAAGTCACCACAGCATCCAACACACTTTCTGCCATAACGAACAAACACATCAATCATGGCTTGCATTCACTACACCTACTACTTCTTAGTAATCTGTACTCGCACAAATTGCATGCAAACACACTGTGGTTCACTTGACATTTGTCTGGGAAGCATTCTCGATAAATTCACTCAGCTATTCAATGCACTATTCAAATGTATATCTGCAAACTCACCTTCCATATACCTTTGTATCCTCTTCATATGCTGACTACCACTCAAACGTGGAAATCCTTACTTCCCCCTCCAGTGCTCTGGTGCAAAGTACCACCTATCAGCATATAGTGTTTCCGAACTTGGATTGCTTAAAAGTTTGTTGCTACATTTTTAAACACCCTGTATATATAGAGAAGGAGCAACTAAGTTACAAGAAAGTTTCTCAATCCTTCATGGTTGGCAAAAATAGAAAGGACAAACATTAAAAGAAATTTGAAATAAAGAATAATAAAAATATATAAGGATTGGGGGGGGAAATCCAGGTACCTTTAAGAAAAAAAAAATTAAAAGATGTTAAAAGAATTAATACAAAAATGAAAGTATTATTTAGTTTGTTGTCAGAAGCAGCCAACAATTCCATGCACTCAACAGCTTTTTAAAATTTACTTCTAGAAATATTTCAAAATTGTGAACAATACTTTAAAAGAGTTCTTAAGGATAACCAGTAAAAATAAAGACTAAATTCTGGCCCAGAAAAAAATAATTTGATCCAAAGGAGCCAGACCAGAGAATGCCCAAAAGAGATTATAAATTCAAAACCAGACATACAAAACGCTGACAAAATAAATTTTTACTTGTATCACAAAACACATGCCATCACTTTTTAATTGAAACAGACCAAAACAACATTAACTAACACAAGCATAAAATAACAAAAAATATACAAATGGGCAAACTCAAAATTCATATGGCTGCATATGATATATATATTCATGTTAAAGGTATTGAAAAATAAATTATAAGCAATTTTTGTGGTAAGAAAAATTAACTATATCAATGCAAACTGGAAATTGAAATATATAAATCTAATTATACTAGTGATGCAGTGCTATTTTACAGATTTTACAAAATATTAAATTTCTACTATACTTTGTTAGAAATTTTACTATTAGCATTCAAAAACTCTACATTTAAATTTTTTTTTTAGATTGTGTTATAAAATATTAGCATCTAATTTACCATCATGCATTTTTATATAAGTAGATCCCCCTTTTTTTTTAAGAAAATTTAGAGTTTAAGGTCAAAAGTTCTACTTCGACAAGCAGAACCCACCTTTCAATAAATACTTTGTAACCTCCATTCTTATTCAGATATATTTTTCCGATGATGATGAATAAAAATTATACAAAATACCCTCAGATGATCGAAGAAATTGTAAAATGGTGCTTAAGCAGCCAACTATTGTATATTTTTTTCTTCTTTGGATATACTTTAAGTACAAAGCAGCAAAAGAAGTAAGAACAGAGAAGTGTGCAGAATCTAGGATTGTCTTCTAATGCCAACAAAAAAGGCCTACCCTAACTGAAAATAGAAATAAAGAATGAAAAACAGGAAGACAGAAGTTACTGCAAGGAAATGGAATAAGTTATAATTTCCCTTATCTATGTAACTAATATAAAGATTACTCCATTTTGAAACACTGATATTGTTTTGTGCTGTCTCTTGCTAAGCCTTTTTTCTTTGAACAGGAAAATGCATATATTTAAAGTATATCTCTTTTTAATCAGCTGACATACTAGGTCCTAAAATTTTTTTTAAATATTTATAATTTATCTATCTAAAGGATTTAAATTCAGAATGAAAATTTTCACTGAGTTATGCTTCTTATGTAATACAACTGTCATAGATGCATGCATGGCAGTGAAAAGAGAATGTGAAATCATTTATCGAATGTCATTCCTACCATTAAATTTTTAATAACTTTTAATGATCTCTAATAATGAATTGATATTCTTTATATCTCTCAACACCTAAAAGAATTCTTTCCTTTTCTTTCTTTTAACTGCTTGAGAAACATACAGGTTTCAGGCCCCCAAATTTTTACAAAATTTTTACAAACACCATTTCTTTTTTGTCTGTTAAATGCTTTGGTACTCTTTGCTACAAACTAATCTGATGTTATTAAATCGTCTCAATAGCTAAAACAGTTCTACGCTAATTGTAAAATAGCAGTGCTAAAAGAAAAGAATGACACTTTCAAGTGCAATTCTTCCTGAAATTAAACAGCAATCACATCACCAAATTATATGCCTACATGCTTCTCTCTCGCTCTCTCTCTCTATATATATATACCACACTATATATATATATATATACCACAAGATGACTTGGAATAACCTACAATGGATTTATGATGGTTCTCCACAGTATAAATTGGAAAGACTTTATTGCATAGTTAGAAAAATGACACTCAAAGGAGAGACTTGCAGACAGACATGACCGAATTGAATATATTTTTTATTGATGGACACGTAATTATTGAAAATACATTTTTCGTTACACACGATCACAGGTGCAATAAGCACCCCAGAATTTTATACAGAGTATGACATTTTGCATATACTATAGTTAGTAGCACGGCAAAGCTAAGGCAGTGAAGTAGCCACTTGACTGCAAGAGAGTTGAAGCTAAAGTGCACAAATTATCCAGTATTCACTCTATTATGTAGCTCAACAAGAGAAGGTTTTGGTTTAGGTTAGAAAGGCTTCAGTTCTCAAAATTTTGAGTCCAAGTTCTAAATTAGCTTTGTCATCAGCGTTATGCATGCCATGTGACAAAGATTAATCTAGAAATGGCACAGTCCAGAAAAGTTATTACTACTTTTAGAATACACAGAGGAAATACCCAAATTAAAAATGAGGTAGTAAAAGGCAATTACTAAACAAATTACAAAGCTGATTTACTTATATATATGTGTGTGTGTGTGTGTGTGTGTGTGTAAGAAAAATAAGGAATATCTAAAAGATTAAATTAGATAAATTTACAATTAGATAAATTAATGATAAATTTCCCTTCTCAATTTTAAAAATTGTAACCTCTATTTGCAATGCGTCATTTTGAGACTAATCTATGTCATATAACTCTTACGTAATTCTAATGATGTAAATGAAACTAAAACTCAAGCAGCCAATAATAATTTTAAGAAGCATTAACTATCCAATCAAAATGTATTGAGAACAAAAACTACCTTAGTCTGAATTAAGATTTCACCCTAAACATGCCAGTTGCCTGCAATGCTTTGGCCTAGCTGGACTGCTGTCTGTCTGCTCCTTCTATCTTAGTGCAAATTTAACAAAAATGTAAACTTTTTGGAATAGGCACATTCGCTGTGCTAACTTGTTTGCGGCCACAACATTTTTGCTGAAATAAAAATGAAGATTTTATCTGCCTCGCCTCCAATTTCCTATTCATTAGGGATCAAAACTTCTACCCCATCAAAATTCCTGCTGGTCATTATTACTGAGTTTGTTTTAATCACATATGTATATAAATAATTATAAAATAATTAGGACAAAAATAAAAAATTCTACTGTTAAAAGTTATTCATTTTACAAAATAAAATAGAAAAATTTTTACTAGAAAAATGTTAAACTAGCCTGGAAGTTGAAAAAAAAAACTACCATAACATACATATAATACACATTCACATCCTGTCCACGAAAATGAGGATGCAGCCTTTATTTTCACAACCACTGACTGCAGATATACTTCCTCAAAAGGGGAATGCTTAATATTCCACAGTTCGAAATAGTAAACTGATAAGTGTTAGAGCATTAAATCAAAATATTGAAGTATTGGAAAATAAATGGATCTCCAAGTCCCATACCCCAAATTTTATTTATTTACATTATTTACATTGGAAGCTGACAATATATGTTTTCAAACACTGAACTCGTAAATGTTCCCAGTTCCTTCTGTAACCAAAGGTTAGAATTGCACCTTCTTCTAGCTACCACTGCTAAATACATTTTCAAATAAATTGTGGGAAAGAGGAAAGCATGCACTGTGATTGGAATTGTAAACAAGTGCTCGCAGTGGAATATATGAAGAAGCATATGCCAACAGCCACACACTTCCCCACGAAGGGTGGTTTTAATATTTCACAGTTCAAAACAGTGATCTGATAATTACAAGAGCAAGAAATAAAAAATAGAAGTTTATGGAAATATAACTGGATCTGCAAATTGTATATATTGTAGGCAAAGTTTTATATGACATTATAATCTGGATTTCCAGATCTCAATTATGGGGAGACAGAATTTAGGCCAAACACTGACTCATACACTTTAAGATCTCAGTAATTCAACTTGACCAGCCAGTAGAAATCTCAGAACATGGAAGCTATTCCAGTTTCTTGAGAATAACACAAGGCAACATGCACTTGCAATATATGAAAAAAAGGCTAATTATGCATATCATACTTATAATTAGTGTAACCATACCTAGAATATTTCTAATGCAAATACTGGGATTTCACAATCAATGAGAACTCTACAAGATAAAAATAGCATAAGGTGCTGGGACAGTAAGTTATACAACAAAGATATTAGTGGAAAAAAACACCAGATATATTTGTTTTAAATAACAGCAAATGAGTACTCAGTTGCCTACCACAGAACAGCCATAACAGTGAGAACCATATCTAGGGTATAAAAGCATCTGTCAAGTAGAACAAAACAAGAATTCTGCATATTTTCTCAATTTTCACAGAAAAGAAAAATCAGGCATTCACAAAAGAAATAGTAAGTTGTGTTACATGAAAGACTGCAATTCTGGGGAAGCATTCGGCAAATTTTCACGGAACAACTGCACAAGAAGGAATATTTTTATAGCTCCAGCATCAATCCCAGTTATTTGTTGCAGGTGTCAGTGCATGATGCCAAAGTGATTGTATGGCTAGAAGATGCAGCTGAATTTCTCCAGTGTCCCTAGTTTTCCAAAAACCATGAACAATTTACACAGTGCGTATTCTTAGATCCTTAAACAAAATATGAATACTGCATGAGCATCATTACAAATTTGTGGACGCATAACATCGAAAACTGCCCTTTGAATACAGGATGATAAGCGACTTCACATGGCCATCTGTGCAAACCAACTACTTTAAGATAATTTTGTTAATGCTGCTGTCTTCTGTTTTTATGACGTTCATGCTCATCTGCTCTAACATCAAAGGACCTCTGACTCTATGTCTTGTAAAATCCTTGGTCTTACAAAATAATGCCTGTCCACTAAGTGGCTTAATATAAAGTATTATGAGAGAAAAGTACAAAACCTCTCAGCTGATTACTATGCATTAAATTGCTGTCCCTGCTACTGACCATATGCAGCGACCATACGACTGCAATGAACATACCGCACATCTGTAGCACCTATCTGTAATTAAAACTTTATCTCCTTCAGTTGACTTTTTCAATTTAAGCTCAACTTTTGCTATTTCATCTAGCCTACTGTTCTACTACTTGAAAGATAATATTTCTGTACAGTGTGAATAAAAGTGCTTCATACGTGCAGTCTAAAGACAATACTTTTTATCAAGCAAAATCTCATACCATCATGAAATTTTGATGCTTATGTTGGAGATTTTTAAAGATAATGCTATATTAACAGCAATTGCGTTAGGTATTCTAACCTTGTGTTCATAACCATTATTACATGTCACCATACATTGCCCTCCAGAGTTTGCAAAAACTTCATCATTTTCTGTACTCTCAAGGTCATCATTTGTTGATCAGGTTATTTGTTATATTCTAAATACTCCAACTTTCCATGCATTCAAAAAAAAAATTGCATTTTATTCACTTTAGAGGAACTTACGTTGAATTTAACAATGTTTCTCTGTGATCTTCTGATAGAAAATCTCCCTTAATAAGAACATATTCTCCATATCTTTTACCATACCACTTCATCCAAAACCTAAATGTCTTGTCCATCTCCTATAAATTATTAGACAAACTGAAATTAGTAAAGCAGTAAAACTACAACTTCTGATTATGTTTTTAACACTAACAATTACATCAACAACACGTATGAAGCTCATAATGTATGGCATTAATGAAAATTAAGTTATATTTTCCCAACAGTGCAAATGCAAATTTTTCATGACTTTCTACAAGGCATAACAAAACCTAAATTTATCAATTTAGCTTTTGCACTGAGTAAAAACAATTCATATATTAAAACACACACAAGATCTGGAACAAAGTTCACTTACTGAAGTAGCTTTAAAACAAAACAATAAGGCAGAATTCTGAAATGAGAATGTTCTGTTATTAGGACTTTATTCAAAAATGTATAAGTGTGTGTATGTATGTGCATATATGTATATAGGTATACCCACACATACATTCAAGCATTATATATATACATACATGCATGAACACATACATCCATACATACATGTCTGGATTCAGTCCTCATGACAGAACAGTACCGAATTTTCTTAATACTATAAATAACATGAACTTTATACAATCATAAATATCACACAATAAAATAATCCATGGGACATAACATTTGTTACAAAAACATTTTAAATGTTGGATTGTTAATCTGGAACATATATGCCACTTGCAGTCAATACTAACTTTCAGTTTTGACCCTATAATTTTGATAAATGCTTATCCAACACCATAATATGACATATTATAACTTTCAATTCTTACATTACTTTGTATTATCGGATACTTTAATAGAACTAGCTTTCTTTTTTTAGAATTACATATAATATCAAAAAATACTGATTTATTACACACTTATAATTTTCCAGCATGTCTCAAAAAATGTTTAAAACGTTATCACTTTAAATTTGATTTGGAAATAAAAACACTGTTTACAGTTTGCATTAGCAACATCTTATTTTTGCACATTGACAGAGACACCTCTTTACTCATAGGTCCCTAGAATAGTTTATATCAGGGGGAGAAAAAATAATTACTTGACAGTCAATATTTTTCTGATGCAATATATTTATTGACATAAATGACATATTATGATCTTATTACATCAAAATGAATTCATCGCTAATCAAAGACATCATCCATTACTTTATTAAAGTTTTAGTAAAATTGCATGTAAATCTTACATTGCCTAATGGAGTCGCATTTTATGAATGCTTTCTGGACTAGAATTGATAAATGTAAGTTTTGAGAACAGGCAACTGAATTAATCTGAATAAGCTTGGCTTGAGGGTATCACTTACAATACCATCCAAAATGCTTCATAACTATTGCACATAATGGGTTTTGGAAGCCCTTTTTCTCATAGCTGCATGATGAAGAATTGTGCAAATACAGCACCATTCCTGTAAATAAGTGCCATTTGCAATTTACTTCTGAAATACCTTGCCAGAGATGATAAGAAATGACTCCTATATAGCATCTTAATCAATATATGGTACAGAAAGAAAGAATCGTGACTGGTATTAACAAGAAAATTCAAGCTCATGGTGTATTCTGGATACAGTACTTTGGAATCATACCTAATACAGTTATTCTGGTATTCTTCCTGGTATTAAGGGCCACCTTGATGAGAATGACAATATAAAAAAAAAAAAGTGCTGCAACAGTTCAGGTCACATTTTACGAGGTGGGCTTTCAAAAACTTATCTCAAGCTAAGATCATGTACATATAAGGAAGGTGTCTATCATAATGCCACTTAAGTTTCCCAGAGCATGCACAAAATAGGGGTAAAATGATAACGAAATGCGCAATCATTTGAAATACTTCTTTAGATATCACCCTGATCCTGAGTTTTCTTTGATTCCTTTTCCATATATTGGGAAAAAAGGAAAAGAAATATAACACATATGAATCATTGAATACATACCTCAGCATACTTTGCAGGCACATCAGCTTTTTCTATTCCAATACATTTCTTACATGGTGTTGTAGCTGCCATTTGAAGAACAACTTGTCCAACACCTAAAAAATACACAGTAATATCTTACATAAAAAATTTTTGACAAATTTAGGAACTACAATTAAATTTACATATTTCTATACATACAAATATAAAATAGATTAAAAACTCCATGATATTATAAATGTAATATTTCAAAGAACGTGCACACTATATTTAGAAAACAAAACCACTGTAGCATATTCCTACTGCTTACGCAGCAACAGTTTACACAATTAATTACCGATTCCTACTTTTTATACACAACCCATTGGTAAGTTTATAGATGCTAATATTGAAATCTAAGATGGAATACCTTTAATCCAACTAACTGGCTCCACAACTGCAAAATATAGGCTGATAACTGATTTTTGTCAATGTCAGAAACATAAGATCAAGTAAAATTTAAATGTGTAAAAGATAACATGATCAGGCAACTAAGCACTATCACATTTGGTGAATGAAGTGTATTAAGTTAAGAAAAACATCCATACAATGAAATATTTTAGAATTTTTCCATAATACAGCTTTCTTTAGTTTAGTAATTTGTCAGGTGTTCTTGAAGGTGAAGAAATTAGATATATGACGAATAACCAAGGAAAAAAATGCTTACACATGCATGATATTTTTGACACATTAAAATGAGACAATGTAAAGCCACATCAGAACAAGGTATGAAGTATCACTGTACCGGGCATAAATCAAACCAGCATGTATTAGACTGGAAGCTCACTTAGTCAAAACTGATCAAATCAGGATGCCCAATGGGTTCCCCCCCCCCATCCTTTCAAACATGAAAATTTCATACTTGGCCAATATTTTAAAAGGTGACTTCTAAACTGCAATTGCCAATACAATGCACAACCACATTATACGATACGAATACTTAAAACTATTCCCCTACATAATCAGAGCGGGCAATTATCTGCAAAAGTAGTTTAAGCAACCAACTGAAAAGATGAGCATTTTTGAAAACAATATTTCTGGGACCATCAATCATTAAATGAAACCGCTAAAATTATTGATACTTAAGTTCTTTAGTACAACCAATTTCACAGAAGACTAAAATTTCTGGAACTGTGAGCAGTCTTCTTACAAAAGTTTTACTATATTTAGAATTTATTAATTAAAATTTTTTACGGAATATTTTTTAATTTCTCAGAAGCTCAACAATATTTTCTGAATATTTTCATTAACTCTGTGATATCACTGCTAATAATCATGGAAAACAACTGTAAAATATAAACATTCACGAATTTTATTAATTAGAGCCTCAATGTTATAACTTGACAGGCAAAACTATTAAAATTTATAAAGTCATATTCTGATTTGTTTTCAAATACAATAAAATTTTGAGACAAGCAAAAAGCTAATAAACATGAATAAAAAGGTCCATGTTCAATAAATATACAAGGAAAAAAAAAAAAAAAACAAAGCACATATAATGGCATATGCTGATTTATTAGGCCATATATCCACAGCATGCCACCAGTTTTCAAAACTATAAAATAAGCTAATCAGATAACAAAGCAACAGCTGATAGATGACACTGCTGTCTACAAAAACTCAATCTCTTTTCCAGAGGTTGTTACATAAAGCAACTTTTCTGGCTCATTCTTGCAGCTTTTCTTAAACATGTAAATCACCATTCAATATTAGTCTTGAAGACATTTAATAATAAAGTATCACATTTCTATTTGAATGCATTCAAATAATTTGCATATCATACTTGAAAGGTTATATATATTAATTTTGACAGCAGGCCCACAGCACTGAGCTACCAAACCAACTATGGGCACAATATGAAATTATATCATGACTGCCAACCTTGAAATATGAAAAACCGTAGCTATTTCTTGGAGGTTTAATGTGTTTTGCGGCATCACATCTTAAAAAAAGAACTGACTTAAATTTGTTTTATAATGCATGATCCATGTTATTCAACTATCCATAGGATTCTAACGTAAAATACAGGGTGTCCAGAATTTTTTTTAAAAAAACCTATTTCAAAGTTGCCTACAAGTGAAACCAGTTATCAGGAAATCATTAAATTTTATGGCAGACTTTAATGGAGGGATGGAAGTGTCTTCTAGGGAGAAAAAAAAAACAGCTACTAATAGTGCCACTAGAGGGCATTTTATTTTGAAAACCTGAAATAAAAATATAAATCTTAAATATAATAAAATTTGTCGAGGTCATGCATCAGCTGTTATAAAACCTAGAAACATTCACAGAGATTTTGATTCAATTTGAGATTTTATCTTCAATCTACTTGCTGCTTATGATGATGCTAAGTTTATGAAATTGCGTTTGGTTAGTAAAATTGTTTTACCAAAACAGTAATTCCACAGTAATTGATTGCTGTATGAAAATTTCAGACTTTGAAGGGGATTTGAAGAGGTACAGTGGAATGTTAAAAACCTTTGGAAACTTATACGTATAATGAAATTTGAAGAAACAGAAATAATTTTCTGTTTGTCCTGGAATTTCTGCAGAAGCAGTAGGGGATGTTGCTCTTCAGGTGGTAGCAGACACATATGCAAACTTTCAGGCTAGCACCACTGTCCAGGGTGTAACAGAGGCATTTGATAGGCTACTTTCAATTGTCCATTTATTTTGCAGAATATACTCCAATTTTATCCTTCCAAACTTTCACTGCTGCAGCAGCTGCTTCCAGATGATTTTAATACTCAGCTCCGGTTCTCACTTCGGTTTCTTGGTAGCTTTCAACTCAATTCAGAATGCCTTCAAATATCCTCTGGGCAGATGAAGCATATTTTTATTTGGAAGTGCAATGTAGACTCACAGCTGCCAAATTTGAGAACCTGAATATCCATGCCCTATTTTAGAGGTTCTGTTGCATTAACCAAAAGATGGTATGGTGTGGATTTTCTGCATAATTTATTCTCGGCTCGTATTTCTTCGAGAATTTAATTTCTAATGGTCCAGTGACATGCTTGATCACTGGGCAGCGATATGCATCCCTGTTAGAGAATGAAATTGCTTGGACACTGCAAGCATGTTAGTACCTTGCACGCAAAATCTCTATGCAAGATGAACCTTCTGCACACATTGCACAGTGTGTTAGGAATGCTCTTAGAAGTTATTTTACAAAAGAATGTGTCATCAGGTGGACTTTTCATGATGTATTACCTCCCTTATCCCTAGACCTCAATCCATGATATTTTTGGCTTTGCAGCATTTGAAATATCTGGTAATATGTAACAATCCAAAAACTTTACCCAATATTAAAGGCAGGACAGGGACAGGGAAAAGTGGACGGAGCACCAGAACTTCGTCAGTGACTTTTACAGGTGTTGCTCCGCCGCACTACTGTACCCCGCTGGGCTTTTAGTTGGCCCGCATCGGATGCTAGCCTACCAAGACATTTACATAGTAAATTTTACATTAATATTAGACTTACGTATTGAATATACAATTACAAAGACATAGTATACAATTATTGCAAAGAAATTAACCTATCAACAAAAGTTGGATTATGGCAGATTGAAATAACATAATTACTTCGAACATACATACAAACTTTCATTGTACATTGTACTTCATACAAACAATATATTTACATTAGTATATCTAGTTACATCGAATTAAAATAAACATCATTTTAAGGAGCTAATTGAAGATTTTTTTTTTTTGTGCATTTTATCATACTTAGTTGAATTACTAAGGCGAATTCTCTTATTAATACATTTCCTTTCATTTTTTTAACTTGTTACACACAAATGCATCAGCACTGAAGTCTTACATTATTATTTTTGTAAATTAATGTATCATAAATACAGAAAATATACATTAGAAAATCACATAATACTTACATTTACACTAATATATCTAATAGAGTCGTATATTATTTACATTATATTTTAATTAATGATTTAATTATTACACTAATACTGTCCAAATTCTTAATGTAACTATTTTATAAAAACTATTTATACCATATTTAGCCTGTTTCAGACACTTGCAATATTTCTGAAATCTTGCATTATTTTTGCAAGTTGTAGAATAAGAGGTATTTATACAGATGCGATAGCATCTTGACATATGTCTTCTCTTTTATATGCAAAAAGTTTCTTCATAATCAAGGAAACCTTTTGTTGTAAATGAGGTATCGTTAGCATGCATTTAATGTACTCAGGCGTAATTTGTGACCTTCCTTTGCAGTGTAGCTCTTTTGTGAGCTGGCACTTGAAAATATAGTGCTCTGGGTCTCCCTTTTCCCCACATACGCACTTGTCTGATTCGCTCAAATTTCGTGCAAAGTAGTACGTGGGGAAAGGACCATGTCCAGATAAGAATATGTTGATGAAGAAGTTATAAGAGATTGGATCATATGTGGGTTTCTTGTAGAAGTTGAAAAGCCTTCTACCTACTTCTGCATTTTCCCATTCAGTTTGCCATTTTTTTAATGTAATTTTTTTCAACATATGTTTCACATACGATTTAGGGAATGGGACATTGATTGGAGGTAGAGATAGGTCTTGAGCTGCATTTTTAGCAAGCGCATCTGCCCTTTCATTTTGGGCTTGTCCAGCATGCGCTTTTACCCACTTTATTTTTATAGATGTTCTCTTGCGCTGTGATAATAAATCGTAGATATCTTGCACTATTGATGATTTGTTTCTTGCATCATTGACAGCTTTAATTGCCGCTTGGCTATCACTGTAGATGGTAACATATGTTAGATGCTTTTGATGAGACCATAGAATAGCGTGTTTTATGGCTGAAAGCTCAGCTTGGAAAACGCTGTTGTTGTTCCTTAGGTGTCCTTTCCATTCTGTTGTATCTTGTTCTGAGAGGAGTGCAAAGAACGCGCATCCTACTTCTTCGTTTAACTTTGACCCATCTGTGTACACGACTGGAAATGAAGGTACACTGAGGGTGTCTTCTTTTGTAGATATTCTGAGTTTTGCATGTACTGCAGGGTGTCTTAGGTAAGGATTTCGTGGCTGTTCAAAATCAAGGGGGCACAGGTTTTGATCTTCTCCCTCTATGTTTTTCTTGAGGTGGAATAACGTGGCTAAGTCTGCATCTTCTTTTGCTTTCAGGTGGAGGGGTGGGATTCCTGTTAATACACAGAGAGATGCCGTTGAGGTAGTTCTGTATGCTTTTGCTATTTGTAAGAGGAAGGGGCGTTGGATCGAAGCTAGGAGTCTTTTCTTTTTCACTGTCATAGGGTGAGTCCATGCTGATGCCCCGTAGAGGATTATTTTTTTGATCACGGTATTATAGAGAATGTTTTGCATCCTCGACTTGAGGCTCCACGTTGTGCCTTGCATCCTTGCGAGGGCTCTAGAAATAGTTTGGGTCTTCTTCCGAATTTCCATGAGGTGTGGGATCCAAGAAAACTTTTGGTCAATTTTCAATCCGAGGAATTTGATTTCTTTTGAGATCTTGATTCTTCTATTATTGATTTTAATGCAAGGTAGCCTTTGTAGCGATTTGCCCGGTTTTGGAAATAAAATAATATGTGATTTGGGCTCTGAAATTATTAGTTTTTGATTGACGCAGAGGGAATGGAATATGGAGAGAGTCTCGTTACTATTCTTTTCTAGTATGTCTCTTGAATGCCCATTTGTTACAAAGGCCACATCGTCGGCAAAGGCGATGAGCTTTGTATGGTCCGGCCACTTGTAGGAGGTGATGTAATTGAAGGTGATGTTCCACAGGTCTGCACTTAGACAAGAGCCCTGTCTAAGTGCAGGCAGCATTCCACACCACCACACAGCATTAAAGGCAGCATTCCACACCACGTGCTCAACATTTCCCAGAATAAACTTGAATATCTGGAACTCTGGAATATCTCATCTTGCAACTTCAAATGGCAGCTGAAAATGATAGCCACCATGTGGAACATGTTTTGTTGTAATAAAATTTGTAAAATTGTAAAACTATTGTAAAAGTGTGGCTGCGTTAATTAATTAATACAATACTCTCCGATGGCAATATTTGTAACTATTTTTTTCATTGATGTTCCCGTACCTTTATTAAGTCTGCCAGAAAATTTCACAACTTTCTAATGACTGGTTTTGTCTGTAGGCAGCTTTGAAATAGGATTCTTTAATTCTAAACACCCTATATACCAATATTTACTAAGATGTTCTTTGGATACTTTCATTTAGTTATTTTCTGATACTTTTATACTGAGAAAGTGGGAAATAAAGCTTCAGTTTATCAAGACTTTTAAATAATGGAAATAATAACTAATGCACACTCTATTGTGTGGATAAATTTTATAATATATCATATATTGACGCAAAACAAATCTACATACAAATATTAACTGATTAAACATTGGTTGAACACTCGTATAAAGTTTGACAAATAGCTGCTATTAATTCAGACAATTTAGATAAGAAAATTATGCTGAAAAACACTAGGGGGTGAGGAAATAAAATTTGCATAATTATAGTTTCATTAATTTAATAAACTCCATTTATTACTGAAAAAATTTGCTTTAGTAAAGGCAAAAAAAAACCTATAAATTACTAATTAAAAAGTCTATCAGGGGATGTGGCGAAACACCAAGAGAATTAGCAGCTATGATATGTTAACTGATGAGTTTTCATTATATAATTCAGCTTTATCACAATCAGAAATGGGCACCAATGTCTCATTAACTGGTTTACCAAAATCGAGTTTTGCTGGCAACAAATAAAGAAAGATAATTTAAATAAAGCAAGATGAAAAATATAAAGATGTTTATTCAACAGCTAAGCAATAAACTACTACCAGAATTTTGCAAAAAAGAAGAAAGAAACAGAATTAGGCACACAAAAGCTAATGCATTTTGCTTTCAATTGATTACGAAAGTAGGACTATTTTGGGGATCAAAACTATATGAAATGATGGGTTTCCTGTTTCAAAACATTTATATACAGTGTAGTAAAATAGGTGAAAGATAGCCAAATATGTTTTTAAAGACCTGAAAATAATCCAAGCTACTTAAGAAAGGCCATGTAACAAATTTTATGTGGAAATATATTATAATCGCCAAAGAGGGCGTAAATCTTTCATGATGTATATATATTTCTTGTTCTTGTATCTGGCACCGCCAGTTGAATGTGTGTTAGACATGAATAAACTTGGCAGTTTAGAAACCTGATTCGTAGTGTTCATGTATCTTGATGTTATGTGTGATTGAATTAAGTGTTTTTTGAACCCAGATATCTTGAAATTCTTGACAGTTAATATAATATTTTATATTTTTGGCGCCCAACAACTGCACACGAACAATTTTTTTAAATTTATAATGCGGTGTTTTTCGTATTACTGAAAAATTATTCCTTTGCACTGAACGTGGCAGGATTAATGTACAGAATACTTGTGAATGTGTTTCACCAGGAAAGTGAGTTACTAAATTAGGAATTAACCATTTGAAGCCTGCACCACGTAAGAGAATAAAAATTATTGTTGTTATTATGGCAGACGATATTATTAAATTGAAATCTGCTAGAAAAGTCCTGAGACAAGCTATTTCTAAAATAATAAATGTTGTAGAACCTGAAATTAAAAAAGACATTTAGGATAAGAATATGGTAGAAGAAAATGTGTTTTTACTTACTTCTAAACAACAGTCTGCGTTAAAAGAAATTAATGAAAAAATATTTGATTGTTTTAAAGGGGATGAGTCTGAAATTGAAAAAGAATGTAATACTGTGTTAGAATATGACGAAAAAATAAGTTTATTTATTTTTAAGAGCTAAAAAGAAACTTAATTTAAATTCTCAGATAGTGAGCATTGAAAGTGAATCGCCTGGTAACCATACTGCTGCCGTAAAGGTCGAAAACAAAGCTAACATTCGATTACCTAAAATTACAATTCCTAAATATTATGGTGATCCTAGTTTATTTTTGGAATTTTATAATTCCTTTGTAAATGCTATTGGTAATAATAATGAGTTAACAAAGGTCAAGAAGTTTACCTATCTTAAATCCTTACTCGCAGGACCAGCTTTAAGTGCAGTATCCAGGTCTGCACTATCTAATGAAAATTATGACGCTTCTATAAGTTTAATTAAAGAAAGATTTGGACGAACAGATTTGGTAATATCTTCGCACATGAATAAACTCTTGAATCTTGAACCGGTTAGAAGTTCGTCCAATGTGAAAGCACTAAGAACACTATATGATTCCTGTGAAATCAAAATAAGAAGCTTAAATTCATTAGGTATTGTGTTGGAAGCTTACGGAACCCTTTTAGGACCTGTTATTTTAAAGCTTTTACCAGACGATATGAATCTCGAGTTTAACAGAAAAAGAAACTCTAAACTGCAATATAGCCTAACAGAACTTCTCGAATTCATTAGATTGGAAGTTGAGAGTCGGGAAGCTTCTAATTTAATAATAAAATCAAAGAAAAGAGACAGAAATTACGGTGTTAAGCAGAATAAAAATAATTACTTAAAAGGGGCAAGTGTTCCTACTGCTTCAGTGTTAGCTACAGTGACTAAGCCGTATTGTTTCTATTGTAATCAAAATACACATGATGTAGGAAAATGTGAGAAAACAAATGAGCAAAAAAGAGCGATATTAAAATACCATGGACGTTTGTACAAATGTTTTAAGAGAGGTCATGTATCTTCCAGATGTAAAATGAAACTTCAATCTTGCGAGTTGTGTAATGGTTTAAATCATAATAAGCTATTTTGTAAAAATATTCTTCCTAAAGTGGAAGCAGTTTCAGATGTTAAACATAAAGTAGTTACAGTATCGGATTCTAAGCAGAATGTAGTTGCATCCCTGTCGTTTAACTCTGGGACTGTTTCTGAAACTGCTGATAAAGTTGTATATTTACAAATTTGCACTGTTTACGCATCAGACACAGATAATACTAGAAGCCAAATAGTAAAAATCTTAATTAATGGTCGATCACAGAGGTCATTTATTAGATCTGATTTAGCTAAAGAACTAAAATTAAGGAATTAAGGAAAGAAAGGTTATATATTTATTCATTTGGGTATAGCCAAGGTAGACTAATAGAATATAATGTTTTTCAAATTACCCTGAAGAGTATGCATTTCCCTAATGACTCAATCACTATTGAAGCTCTTGTTACAGATACAATTTCTGGAGCGATCATAAAAATTCCCTCCAAACACATTTTAGAAATATTAAAATGAGAAAATCTAAAATTAGCCGATAATGGTGAAGCAGCTGAAATAAAAATATTGTTAGGATCTGATTCATGTTGGGAAGTGCAAACAGGCGAAAAGAAAAGAGTAACTAATAAATTATTTGCGGTGTCTTCCATATTTGGTTGGTCCTTAGTTGGATCTTTAGAAGGTGACCAGTCTAGTGCCTGTATTTTTACAACTGGTGCTTCTCATTGCTTGAAGGAAGATAATAATTCAGTTAATGACTGTTTGCGAAAGTTTTGGACTCTGGACCATTTGGGTTTAGAGGAGAACGAGAATCCTGATGATAAATCAGTCATTGAGAAATTTGAAAAAGAATTGCATTTTACTAATGGTAGATATGTAGCTCGTTTGTTATGGAAATCACATCATGCAAACTTGGGTAATAATTTAGAAAATGCCAAGCGACGTCTAGTATCTTTGGTTAATAAACTAAAAAGTGATGAATGGCTTAGGGCGAATTATGATAGCATAATAAACGAACAGTTAAAAAATTAAATAATTGAAGAGTGCAAAATTGAAAGTAGTGACAGTAGTAAAGTGATGCTCCAGTTGTAAGAAAATATGTATCAAAAACAAAAGTCCGCATCGTGTTTGACGCATCTTCGAAGTGTAATCTCTGAACAATTGTTTCATGCCTGGCCCAAATTTGAATCCTTCTGTTTTGGACTTGATATTGCGGTTCAGACAATACAAACATGCGTTCTCAGCAGACGTTGAAAAGGCTTTTCTCCAGATTGGAATCTCTGAAATTGATAGAGATGTATTACGGTTTTTATACTTTGATAATAATTACAATTTGAAACATTATAGAATGACTCGCGTTCCTTTCGGTGTACCATGTAGCCCTTTCATTATCGCGTGCACTATAAAAAAGCATATAAAGAAAATAGAGTTAGAAAATCCAGATATTTTCTAGATGTTGAACTGTTCGATCTACGTAGATGATGTTTTCTATGGTGCAGATTCTGTGGAACAGGCTTTTAAGTTTAAGTACTAGAGCCATTGCGTGCTTAAAGATGCCGGAATGAATTTGCGTCAGTTTAATACAAATTCCGAGAAACTAAAGAAACTTTGGAATGATTGTGGAATAATTAAATCAGAAAATGAACTAAATAAATAGTTCTTTAAAAGTATTAGGGCTTAACTGGTGTACGAGTAAAGATGTAATTTCTTTGAACACAGACAACTTGTTAGAAACATTAAATAGTTGTAGAAAAACCACAAAAAGAAATATATTAAAGGTGACTGCTACTATTTTCGATCCAGTAGGTTTCTTGGCGCCATTTGTATTACGTGCAAAATTGATAATGCAAAACCTTTGGCAGTTGCGTTTAGAATTTGACGATGAAGTTCCAACTGAATGTAAGCAGTTGTGGTCCAAGTGAAGCGGTGAAATTGAAAAGTTAAAGAAATTTGAAATTTCTCGAGAATATTTCCCCGGCAAATTGAATCAAAATAAGGATATTGAACTTCATTTATTTTGTGATGCATCTATTATAGCATATGGTTCAGTTGCATATTTTTGGTCAGTTGAAGAAGGACAGGTAGCATTCATTATGGCAAAATCTAGAATCGCTCCAATAAAACAAAAACTCACACTTCCAAGGTTAGAGTTGTTAGGAGCATTAACATCAGCAAGACTTGCTAAGCATTTAAAAGAGCTGTTTTCAATTTATGAAGAAAATATTTATCTGTGGACTGACAGTATGATAGTGGTTCACTGGATTCATAGTGCTCCTGAACGATGGAAAATGTTTGTCAAAAATCGAGTATCTGAAATACAATCTTTAACTTGCCCAAATAACTGGAGACATTGTAATGGGAAGTCCAATCCAGCGGACATTTTATCTCGAGGATGTTCAACCGAATATTTGTTGTCTTCAAGATTATGGCAGTCTGGGCCTGATTAGTTGAATCAGTGAGTGCTTGGCCTAGTAAATTTATCGTGACAATGGAGTTTTCTGATGCTGAATTAGAGCAGAAAATTTATGAACTAAATCCTTTTCTAAGTGAGGAAAGAGTTTTGTTAGTAGGAGGAAGAGTACAAAAATCAACTTTAAGTTTTCATGAAAAGCATCCTATAATTAATCCTTCAAAAACTCATTTTACAGATCTAGTACATGATGCACATGAACGAGTTCTTCATACAGCTGTAGCTAGTACTCTCATGTTCCTCCGTGAAAAGTGCTGGATAATTGGATCCAGACAGAATGTGAAACGTGTTATAAGAAACTGTGTTGTGAAGTTGAACCTCTACCTGATTGTTATCTTTATTTTGATGTAATTTAGTAAATCGCGATTGGCAACAGTTGAGTTTTTACATCTACGCTTTCGAGATTGTTCTATAGTTTTACTTTTTGTTTTAAGTAATGAGAAAAATGACTTTTTGAGATGTTTTTCATAAGTATTTAAAAACTGATGAGTATTATTTTATGCCATTTATGTTCTGAGTATTGCTTTGAGGTGTCAAAGCTAAAACTAACACTTAATTAGACTTGTAAATAGAATTGTAATATTAAACTGTTTGTGTTGTGACAAGATGTCTTTCATTGGATAATTGATTGTATACTCATTTTCCATCATAATTCTTCTGATATCGAAGGTAAAACGGGATATCTGGCATCCAACGACAGGACAACGGCTGCATTTTTAAGAGTGAGTGAAAAAATATTTTTATATTTTCTTTTATTCTTTGTGCATTATGGATATTGTTTTGAAAGATAGAAAGCAACTTAGAAGGTTGTTTACTCGAGCATGTAATACTTTTGATGAGGAAGAAATCAAATTAAATCGTGCTGTTAAAATTAATAAATTAAAGCTAATTGAAGAGAAAGCTTTATTAATGATAGCATGTGAAGAGAAATATAAACATTTGTTGTATTCTGAAAATACTTCCGATACCGAAATAGAGAAAGCGGTAGATGAGTCAGAAATGTATATTGATGGATGGAGATCTTTAAAACAGAAGCTAGAAACACTAGTGAGTGAACAACTGTCTTCTAAAAATGAAAATTTGAACATTGTTTCGCAGCCGAACACCTTATTACGTTACCCAAAAATAAAAAATTACCTACTTTTGACGGTAGTGTACGAAATTGGCTATACTTTTGGGGTCAGTTTAAAAAAATTGATGAGGTCATTAATATCGATTTTCACGATAAATTTTCGTATTTATCTCAAGCAATGGGAAAAGGCAGTCCTGCTGAAGAATTAGTTAAGAGCTATCCCCCAGGGGGTAATAGTTACGAAAAAGCTTTAAAACAGCTGAAAATGCGCTTCGGCAGAGAGGAACTATTGATTCAGGTATATGTCAGAGACTTATTAGTATTAGTTCTTCAAAAACCGAACACTTCTAAAAATTCATTAAGAAAATTGTTCGATCAACTTGAGAGTAAACTGCGATCACTTGAATTATTAGGTGTTACTAGGGGAAAATATGCTGCAATGCTTTTTCCACTAGTTAAATCATCATTACCCGAAGAAACTCTTGTTGCTTGGCAGCGCTATAGATCTGCTCATCGTAGAATTCGAGAAGTGAATTTAGATGATTCACACGAAAGTAAAAGTATAATTGAGAAAAGTGATTTAGAATGCGTTTTAGAATTTTTACAAGCCGAAGTTGAAGCTGAAGAACGCATTTTTTTAGCCTCTCAAAGTTTCAACACATCAAAACCAAAAGCAGAAGTAAAACATAATCTTTCCTATGAGAAAAAAGTAATAGAGAACAAATGTAAGAGTAGAAAGTTTTCAAATATACCTAGTGCAACAGACCTTCTAACTTCATCTCAAGTATCAAAACAGTGCATATTCTGTTCTAATTCACATTTTTCTAGAGACTGTCTAAAAGTAAAAAAAAAAAAAAATACCTTTAAGGCAGAGGAAGTCACTGGTTCAACAATCTCACAAGTGTTTTTTATGTTTGAAATCTGCACATTCAGTCAAGGATTGTAACTTGAAAGATGGTTGCTTGTGTTGTAAAAAACACCATATTTTTCTGTGTAGAAAGATGTACCAAATAACTATGTCAAAAAACGAAGAATCACCTGAAGTTGAAAAGAAAACTGAGATTAGTGCTGAAGTGGATCAAGCTCTTTCGAATTTATCTTCTACTCCGGACGTAAAGCTTCAAACATTCAAAGTTATAATTAGAAGTAATGAGAAAAAAACGCGTCGCAAGAGCTATTATCGATACAGCTTCACAGCGATCATATTTATTAAGAACGACAGCTCAAGAAATGAACTATGAACCTCAGAGTTGTGAATATTTACAACACTCTTTATTTGGAGGGAAGGATTCAGGGATATGCAAGCATGATGTATACACTTTATATTTATCGAGTGTGCATGGGAATTATAATTGCAACTTTAAAGTTCTTAGTCAACAAATTATTTGTAAGTCAGTGCTACCTACTGTCAACAAGCTTTGTCTGAAAGAGTTAGCAGCCTGTAATATAAATATTGTGGATGATTGTCAAAATCCTATTGAGATTCTTACTGGGGCTGATGTAGCTGGAAAACTCATGACAGGTGGTCGTCGTGAGTTGCCTTGTGGTCTCATAGCTATCGAGACCAAATTTGGATGGTCAGTTATGGGACGAATGCCGAATACTTCGAAAAGTGAGTTTTCATCATCGTTCTTAGTTACATCCTTGTTATCTACTGTGGAGACCATAACAGATCTATGGACTTTGGACACACTTGGGATCACTGACCCATCAGTCAAGAAAAACCAGACTGAACTACAAGAAGCTGCTCGGTTACATTTTCTAAATACAGTCTGTATAGTCGATGATTGTTTTGAGGTTAATTTGCCCTGGTTGGAATATCATCCACCACTAACAGACTATTTTGACTTAGCCGAGAGAAGACTGAACAAAACTGTTAAACGTCTTAAAATCGAGTCCAATTATGAAGCTTATGAAGATGTTTTCAAGGAATGGCTAGAAGAGGGAGTAATTGAAGAGGCTGATAAAAATTATCAAGGGCAAGTTCTTTACCTTCCTCATCGAGAAGTTATCAAAAAGAATAGCACTACAAAACTCCGACCGGTATTTGATGCTTCGGCCAAAGTAAAAGGATTTCCTAGTCTTAATGACTGCTTAGAAAAAGGCCCAAATCTAATAGAACAGCTTCCGAGTATTTTAACATGCTTTCGAAAAGAAAAGATTGGTGTTATTGCTGATATACGAAGAGCCTTTCTACAAATAAGTGTTTCACCTACTGATAGAGACTTTTTGCGGTTCTTATGGCTTGATAGTGATGGTCAACTGAAAGTGTACAGGCACTGCCGTGTAGTTTTTGGTGTAGCAAGTAGCCCTTTTCTTCTAAACTCTACTATTCAGCTTCACCTACAATCTGTTTTAGAGAAAATAGAAACCGGTGAATCCTTATATACAAAAGGTGTCATTCAAAAACTTATGCATAGTTTTTATGTTGACAATTGTGTCAGTTGTGTTAAAAATGAAGAAGAACTCAATCATTTTATTAGTGTATCAACTGAGGTAATGGCTGAGAGAAAATTTGAGCTTAGAGGGTGGGAGTTCAATGATATTAACGCTGATGCTTCTGCTGATACAAATGTGCTCGGTTTAATATGGAATAAAAAATCTGACACTCTTAAGAATAAATACTGGTAGTATAAAAGAGTTATGTTTTGAAAAAGTGACTAAGCGCTTAATCTTATCTACAGCTCATAGATTGTTTGATCCTCTTGGTATATGTTGTCCTGTTATCCTTATCCCTAATTTATTGCTTCAAGAAACTTGGAAGCAGAAGATAACATGGGATGAAGAAGTTGATACCTGTATGAGAACTACATTTTTAAAATGGTTGAAAGATATTGACTATCTGGAAAAGATCCATTTTCCAAGATATTTTGGTTCAAGGAGTACGAGTGAAAATACTTTAGTACATATTTTCTGTGATGCCAGTAAGCATGCTTATGCCGTGGATGCTTTCATTCGTATAAAAACTTTTGATTCTGCTAAAGTACAACTGATACAAGCCAGGAGTAGAGTTACACCAACTGGAAAAGAAGAAACTACTATCGCGAGATTGGAATTACTTGCAGCTACTGTAGCGTCTCGCCTTTCGTCCTCAATTTTGTCTGAGCTACAGAGTGAAGAAGTTTACTTCTAGACTGATTCTTCTACTGTTTTAGCCTGGATAAGGAGAGAAGAAGCCTGGAGTGTATTTGTCCAGAATAGGGTGAAGGAAATAAGAAGACTAACAAATAAAGATTCTTGGAGACATATTCCTGGTTGCATGAATCCAGCTGATCTTCCGAGTAGAGGTTGTTCAGCTCACTCCTTATTGAAATCTCAGTGGTGGTTAGGTCCAAGTTGGCTTTACTTGCCTGAAGAAGATTGGCCTAAAGGTGACTTAAATTTAGATGAGACTGAGATTGTTAGAGAAAAGAAAAAGAGCATAGTTTCTTCTGTAACTAAATGTTTAGTTTCTGCATGCTTGGTTACCAAGAGAGAATGGTATTACAGATATTTTTCCCAATACAAAAGGATAGTTAATCTAATTGCCTGGATCCTAAGATTCACCTCCAATTGTCGAACTGAGAAAACAGTGAGAAAGCATGGAAACCTTGATTCTGGTGAAATTTTTGAGGCTGAGAAGTTATTGATCAAAATGGTTCAAGAAGATTGTTTTGTGAATGAAAAGGATGAGAAATTAAGAACTTTAGGAATATTCAAGGATCAAAGTGGAATCCTCAGACTAAAAACTAAACTTACCTTTCGTGAGGATACAGAAGACTTTAAAACGCCAGCTATTCTTCCATCCAATCATGAGGTTGTCAAGAGACTAGTGCGATACTATCATGAGAAAAATGCACATGCTGGTACTCAAATTTTAATAAATATTCTACGAGAGAGATTTTGGATTCTGAATGCTCGTAAAACTATGAGATCTATCATCAATCAATGCACAGTGTGTAGAAGATTTTCTGCAAAGAACCTAGAAACTTGTACTGGGACTCCTCCAGAAGATAGATTACGAGAAGCAGCTGTATTTGAAATCTGTGGAGTTGATCTTGCGGGACCAGTAATCCTGAAAGGCAACAAGAAATCTTGGGTTTGTTTATTCACCTGCGCCATTTATAGGGCAGTCCATTTAGAGTTGGTTGAATCGATATCTACTGAGAGTTTTCTACGAGCTCTTAGAAGATTTATAGCTCATAGAGGACAGAGCAGAATCATATACTGTGACAACGGAACCAATTTTGTTGGTGCTTCAAATGTACTTTAAGACTTAAACTGGAAGCAAATCACTGAAGACACATCTATACCACCAATTCAGTGGAAGTTCAACCCACCAACTGGCTCCTGGTGAGAAGGGTGGTGGAAGAGATTGATAGGAATTCTTAAGAAATTGCTGAGACGAGTATTAGGAAGAGCTTCGTTAACTTCTGAAGAAATGAACACGACTCTCTGTGACTGTGAAGCAGTAATTAATTCCCGTCCATTGACATATGTAACTGAAAGTGATGCTACTTTAATGCCTTTAAGTCCATCTCTATTTCTGCAAGATAATCAAATAAGTGGTGTTCCAGATCTTGATGACATTGGGCATAAAAGTCTTAATAAGTGAGTCAAATATAGAGAAAACTTGCAAAAGGATTTGAGAAACAGGTTTAGGTCTGAATATTTAGGAGCACTTATTCAAAAAGCAGAAAACAAAAAATCTGTGAAAGTGAATATTGGTGATATTGTATTGATAGGAAGTGATAACACCAAGCGAATCAATTGGCCATTAGGTAAAATAATTCAGATTCTTCCAGGAAAAGATGGAATTACAAGACTTGTCAAGCTTAAAACAGCTAATGGACACTTGCTAAGACCAATTCAAAGATTGTATCCACTTGAAGTTTCCAACGATGATCCCATTATTGAGAAATTTTCAACCGCGAAGGTGGGAGGTGAAACCTGTGCCAATTCTTCCTTTGATAACGTGTGTGGACTTGAACCTCAGATTCAAAAGACTAGAGCAGGTCGTACAATCAAAGTAAACTTATAAAATATTCACAATTTTCTTTTGTAAGTTAAAATTTTGAGGTAAAAATATTAACTTAGGTGGGAGGATGTGAAGTTGAACCTCTACCTGATTGTTATCTTTATTTTGATGTAATTTAGTAAATTGCGATTGGCAACAGTTGAGTTTTTACATCTACGCTTTAGAGTCTGTTCTATAGTTTTACTTTTCGTTTTAAGTAATGAGAAAAATGACTTTTTGAGATGTTTTTCATAAGTATTTAAAAACTGATGAGTATTGTTTTATGCCATTTATGTTCTGAGTATTGCTTTGAGGTGTCAAAGCTAAAACTAACACTTAATTAGACTTGTAAATAGAATTGTAATATTAAACTGTTTGTGTTGTGACAAGATGTCTTTCATTGGATAATTGATTGTATACTCATTTTCCATCATAATTCTGATATCGAAGGTAAAACGGGATAGTGTACTGTATCAGCGTTATAACTCCCGACCAATGCAACAAGTCATAGCACCATTACCTCCATCTAGAATTGAAAAAGCAAACCCTTTTGATGTTATAGGACTGGATTATGCAGGTCCACTTTTTGTGAAAAATGAAGATAGGAAGTATTATATCCTATTATTTACCTGCGCAGTAACTAGAGGCATTCATCTTGAACTAATAAAAGATCTCACAACTAAATCTTTCCTACTTGCTTTTCATCGATTCATATCAAGAACAGGGTTGTGCTCTTTAATATACTCAGATAATGCGCATACATTCAAGGCAGTTGATGCAGAGCTCAGAAAGATGTGGCAGGTATTAAGCCATCCCGATGTAAAGAATTATTATGCAGCAAAGGGCATTCAATGGAGGTATATCATTGAAAGAGGAGCCTGGTAGGGCGGATTTTACGAGAGACTTGTGCGATCCATCAAAACAATATTAAGAAAAATTCTTGGTAGAACATCACTGCTACCTGAAGAATTGGAAACTATACTGACTGAAATTGAAGCGGTGATAAATCGTCGACCCTTGACTTACTTCCAAGATAATGAGCCCCAAGTTCTGTCACCTGCTCATTTTCTGCTAGGGCAGAAACTTGATAATTTGCCTCCTGTCAAATACACTCATGAAGTGTGCAGTACTAAAGAAATTCTTTTAAAAGCGCATCTATATCGTGAAAAATTGTTAAATAACTCTAATGGAAAATCTTTTATAGAGATTATTTGTTGAATCTGAAATCTGCAAATTGTGTGAACAATCACCGTGCAAAACATGACTAAGTGTGAACGATATCGTGATTTTACAGGATGAACATTTACTACGTAACATGATTAGGAAAGGTTCTCAAAATATTTACCGGTAGAGATGGACTAAATCGCAGTTGTGAAATAAAGACTGAAATAGACATTATAAAGAGACCTTTACAATTATTAGTTAAGTTAGAATGCTAAGAGTATTAGTATTGTATGATAGTATATTTCTTACTGAAAATGTAATCATAATGCTACTAATGTTGTATCTATTTTATTTAATTGCTATTTAAAGTACTGTATATTTAATATTTAAAGAAATGTATATATTAGAAAATTTTAAGGTTGTAGAAATGTATAAGTGTATTTAAAATTTTTATTTAATTCTGAAAAAAAAAAAAAAAAAAAAGACAGGTTTCTAGTAATAATTCTAGTATTTTAGTTGAATTATGATAATCTTGATTTTGAAATCATTTGTTTAATATTGTCTTGAGTTATATAAATTCTTGATTTAAATCCTGATGCTTGAACAGGAAAGTTATAACAAGAATTCTTGATGAAATTTACTTGAAAATTTACTTGATATTCTTGAAACATATGGTAAGTTTTACATGTTCTTGATATTTATGTGAGATTTCTTTATTATAAAAACTTGAATTTGTATTGAAATGCATAATGATTCTTGAAAATAATTCTTGAAAATGTTCATGTAACACTGATAATCTTGATTGTTCTGAACTACAGTTCAGCCCGGCCCAGTGTGTAAGAAATTTTATGTGAAAATATATTTTAATCGCCAAAGAGGGCGTAAATCTTTCATGATGTATATATACTTCTTGTTCTTGGATCTGGCACCTCCAGTTGAATGTGTGTTAGACGTGAATAAACTTGGCAGTTTAGAAACCTGATTCGTAGTGTTCATGTATCTTGAGATTATGTGTGATTGAATTAGTGTTTTTTGGATATCTTGAAGATATCTTGAAATTCTTGACAGTTAATATATTTTATAGGCCATTCTAATATAAGAGAACAGAACAGGCCATAATTTGCTACAACCGATAACAGGAACCACAAAAATATAAACTATTAATTTCTAGGAAGAATTAAAAAGTTTATTTCACAATAGAAAAAAAATCAGCTGGGAGAAATGAGTTTAAATACCGATGCATAAAAGCCCACACTGATAGAAGCTTACTGGCAAAAGCCTATGCAGATATATATGGCAAAAATGGTTTTTTAGCCATTTTTGTTTGCTTACCGACCTGATTCTTTTGCACTGCTACCTAAAAATACATAGATGTGGTCTCCTAAATTATAAGAAGCACAATTATATATTGTATTTCATAATTTTATATTGGGATTTTTTAAATGAATTTCATAAATTTACAATGGACAATGAAATGGATTTTTTGAATACCAGATGCTAAACAATTGCTCACTGATCCCGTCCTAAAAGTTTCAGAGACAGACCTATTAAAAAAAAGCATGAAAGTAACACTTTTTCTTATTTTAATCAGGTTTTTTTCAAATTATCTGATTTTAATATTTACAGTTTACATTCACCGTCAGCAAAAGCTTGTCAGTTAACTTATTTCACAGTTTTAGTTCATCTAATTATATTTTTTACCTATTTTTAATTTCAAAATTGCCTACTAAATTTAGTTTAATTAATTATTGTAGCAACAGTTGCACTAGGTATAAATTTTGAAAATCCTATTTATACAATTCTTTTGTTAAATATATATGTGTGTGTGTGTGTAATATATAATATAATTCAGAATATTACATTTAACCCGTTCATGACGAGCATCTCTGTTACCGAAGCGTTGTCTTGGAACGGCGCGTTAACTGGATGCGTCGTCTTGTGGGGACAGTCAATTCACGCTGCTAAGCCTAACTTTGGAAAAACATTCGTAGAAATTAAATTTTTCATCCAGTTGTTCGAATTTTTGGTACATTATGAGAACATTCAGGTAGTTGTCAGAATTAATTTTAAAGCTTTATTGTTATATCTTCCTTAAAAATGTTATAAAATACTCATTCTAGAATAATATTTTCCCCTTATCCCACAAATAAATGTATATGGAAAAATATCCAAACAAATGCATATTTTATTTAACACAACACATAATTAAAATTAAAAATATTAAAACTGTCTTTGATGAAAATTCAATGTGCAAGCAATATTTCAAAAAAGAGATACTGTATGATATTCTTTGCAACATGGTTGTACGCAAAGTCAAACGTTGCGTATGTTACAGGAATACAATATCTGCTGCTATTTTACTAAGCAAATTTAACTCATTTAGCATTTGTGTATGTTGTTCTACGGTCAGATAATGCTTTCGTTTTGCCATTTAAAAAAAAAAAAAAAAACCTTTCGCTAAGCGATACAAAATATTCGTCTCAGTGCTAGGAAACTGAAAGAGTAAAAAAAATCTCTAATGATAGAACATCTACACTATAAGAGGATAAAAGAATAAAATAAAAAATAAGAAAAACATATAAATTAAAGAGTTTTCCAGATCATCAAAAATATGTCCATTTGTTTATATAAAATGATGCAGTAAGAGCCCTTGCATTACTCAACACTAACGAATTAGCATTTTTGTATTATCTACGTTCAGATACCCCTTTCGTTTGCCATTTAAAAAAATACGTTTTGCTGACGATACAAAATATTCATCCCAATCTAAGAGTAATAAAAAAAAGAAAAATCTAAGACTAATAAAAAAAAATTTCTAATGATAGTACAGCTATCCCACCATATCGCAAAAATAAAAAGTACCTCAATGCAGCGAGAACATGTACATTTGTTTATATCAAATGACGCAGTTAAAGAGACATTACATTGCTCAACACCAACCCACGAATCTCACTCTCATTCCAAAACAAAATACCAAAAATAAAAAACATTGCATAGGAACGAAGGTAAACATACTAAACTTTCGATATATATTTCACCATAACAGACATACAGCTACATCTAGTGACAATAAAAAGTACTGATTAAATGTTCTATCTAAAAAGTCAAATGTGGTATGCCCGGCCATAGAGTGAAATAAATGGCAATTCAAATATGACACACCCGGCCGTGAGGTAATGTTTGCTGCTGATGCATATATGACACGCCCATACTGAACGGGTTAACTCTGAATAAGTCCCACAAGGAAGGGTCATATACATTTGAGTATTGTTCTCAATTTCTTGTTAAAAATAAAATATGTGTCTTCCTTTGCTTGTATGAAGATGTTCCTATCACACAAACTCCAATAAACAGCATATTTATAAAAGAAAAGAAAGCATTGAGCAGGAATGGTGAAGGCCTCCAACAAGAACTTGTATGCTTCCTGCCAGCAGTTTAGGTCATCGTCTTTTAGTTCACTGATGGCCACTGGCTGAATGCTTGCAGGCCTAAGTCCACTTTTACGCAGAACTGCAGTGTGCTTCTTTTAAATTCTTATTCTGCAGCTCACTTTCTTAGTCAACTATTCAGGTTGATAGATGACCAGAGCAGGGGGAGAGTATCCAAACTATTTCCCAAACAAAAGAGCTTTCTTCTCCACCATGATTGAAGTCTGAAGATTTGGTGGCTGTTTAGCGAACTGTTAATGAAACCAATCCATCACCTGTGTCATATTTTCATTGCCGTGCTTCCATTCAAGAATTCACACACTTTTCACTAAGCGCTCCTCAGTGAAGTCGCTGGTATGCGCCATCGCTCTTCACCAAGGACAGAAATCTGAGGCAATCAAATGGCCAATGCACAGATTTTATTCTTTTCCGCATGCAGTCACAAGGCAATCATGTTGAAATTCTCGTGAGGAGCACTATTGCTCTATCAATGATGAGTTTCAAATATTAACAATGCAACACAATCTCACGTAGTTATATGCATTTAGTTCAGGTGTAAAGGGACTTTCTAGCCACACTGTAGAAAATCATGACAACAAATAGTAACACTCGCAAAAACATGGAAATTTGCCCGTTTCTTGAAACTACATCACACATCTTGCACTAAGTCACTTCCTTCTGAAGTAAACTATTACATTAACAACTAACAACTTGCTGTAAGAATTACAGAACACAAACATAAAATGTTTCTCACACAGACAAAACAAGTCCACAAAAAAAAAAAAAAAAAAAGCAGCTAAATAAAATGCTTGCATTTAAAAGTAAATAATGTAATGAATAGCAGATATAACAAAGAAACAGAAACATGAGTGAAATTAAATATGAACAACTCACATAAGCTTACACTGTTAATGAGAGGAAAACTTGTATGTTTAAATCTGGAAAGTTCAGCTGTACAAATCAATAAAACTGGTTTTGAAAGCTCACAAGCTTCTTAAAAAAATGAATTATATCACTGGATAAAGACTTCCTCACAGGAAACTGAAAATTTTTAAAATGTTGTTAGGGCAATGAAAAATGTTGTGATGACACAGCAACTAATGACCTAAGATGTCATTAATAACTGCAATGTCTTCCTAGCATTATTTAGCTTTAAAATATATCAAAATAGATACTCTCTGCACAAAATGATTTCCACAATGCAATAAATGGATCACAATTCTTTCTAAATCTTAATACTTCTAACGAATGGGAGATTTGAAGACCACGAGATAGAAACATTACATTATTTAAAACTAGAAATCTTAAGAAATCAGGCCTATCCTTTTAAGTCTTTACACTGTTAGATAAAGCTCAGCTGCAGATTTCTGAAAGCCTCCAGAAGAATTGGAAATTTTTAGGTGCTGATTCCATGCCAACCAGACACATAACTTCAGACTGGTCTGCAACCATTTGTCAAACAAAGATCTACATTGAAACAATTTTTAAAAATTTTTGAGACATGATGCTTTTTGTCCAACATATATACCTGGATTTGGCAAAAACAATTAGCAGTCAAATTTGATGTGCCTGTCCTTGACAGAAATCCTATTTAAGTCAATCATCTATCATATACATATTAATAGAGCCAACAATAATCTAAACCTGGTTTTCCCTATGAGGAACAAATTTTTCAGATACAGAGCTCAACATGGCTATTTTTTCTATAACCAACAAAATATTCTTTTGTAAAGTGGCTGCATGTTTATATGGTTAATTCTGTTGTGGATGCCTTTAAAAATGCTAAAGCTGGAGTATATTCAAACCATTTTACTCCCAGCAGAGCTCTTAATAAATTCTGCAATAACTTTGATAGTAAAATGTGTATTTCATCAGCTGCTAAGAAAATGGAACCAAAATTTTATTGTCAATCTTTACTGATTCCCAGTTACTATTAAAGTCCTTTCTTCTACATACCTTAATGGTAAAAAATAATATATAACTGCCAGATTGTTCTTCACTCTCTTTTGGAAAGCAGATGAATCCCTGGCCATTACAGCATTATTGGAAATGATCTGAGGTATGGTCTCATTAAAGCTGGTTTTGACTTATCTGAACCATGTCTTGCTGGTTTACTTAGTGTTAAGAGACTTGTTAAATCCAGCATCAATGCACATCAGCAAAACATCATTACAGAACTGACTGGGAAGAAGTCCTGAGTTCCTTTTTGAAGACTCTGATTCTCTGTAACTTACTTCAGGAGTGGATGTGGCAAATTTTCATCTCAAAGCTCTTTATAAATATTTGGGGTGGGGGAAACTTTCATCGCACTGGTCTGGCAAACACAGCAATGCACTCCTTTTATGGTCTACATGACTGGAGACAACTTACACAACCATTCCTCATCTTAATGGCACAGCAGAAAATAATTCTGTGGAAGGGGTTAGTTTTTTACTTGTTTCAAAACATTACTACATTTATATTAACATTTAAGACGTTTAGGCTGCATGGCAGAACCTAAAAGACGAAAACTTCAAATGACACAAAATAACAAAGAAGTTACATGAAACAAGTCAGTCTCTTGAAAATGAAGATCATATTTTTACTCTCATAAGTAAATGTCAAAGATTTTCTGTGTTACACAAAGATAAACAGGAGAAGGCAAATGAAAATATTTCTTTTGCAAATCATTTGATTCTCACAAAGCATGAAAGTCTAAACCTCAACAGAAATTACCAAAAAATATCATAGCATTTCAAAATTAGTTCTTAATGAAACCAGATAAGGTAAACGTGAATATTTCTACACTCCTGGAATTCAAATTAATTGTGTCTTAACACAGTAAAACCTTTCAGTACAGCATCATCATTATTAAAGCCATTATTATGCCCATTTTAAAATGAAAATATTCAGAAAACTCATTATAATATATGAATTACTTAAAAATAACACTCCCTGCATATTATGAACAAAACATTTAACTACATTCGATTAAATACATGGGAACCACAACTAAAGGTTTGCCAAATCTTACCACTTCCAAGGTCAATAAAGATATCATCTTCAGTGATATCTAATTCTCCAATCATCTGGGTAATAAATTCAAAAGATGTTTCACCATACACCTGATAAGAGAAAAAAAAAACTTCAGCTCAACTTCAATAAAAGTAATTCCCGAAACTGCATGATAAAAATTTAAAGCCAAAATACATTCTAGAAAAACCAAAAATATTTTAAAGGGTTTTTATTCATGTCTCATAAAAACTAATCTGCAATTACATATTAAAATTATACACATCTCAACTCATTAACTGCACACACATATCAGGCAAGTTTCATGATATCCCCAAAAAAAGACATGAAATAACAGATAAAAAGCAAATATGAACTAATTTCCCTGCTTCAGTCTAAGCTCAGCATCATGTATAATTCATTGCTTAGAAGTTTTATGATTTGAATTTTTTAATTACAATATACAGAACTTATTTTTTTTTTTTTTTAAATCACAATGGAATCAAGGGCCTTTGAAATGCTCATCTACAGTAGCAAAAGCATGTTCATGATTCTACAAAGGAATTCAAAATATATCTAATCCTCACAGTCTCTACACACCAGTTCAAAAAATATAAAAGGATTCAGATTTTAACATTGCACTAGCAGTTTCAGTTAGGATTTTTATGCACCCTTTAAGCTCACTGCTTTTGGAAATATATATAACTGTTACAAAACACCAATTTCTTCACCCTTACACCACAAAAAATTCAACAGGAATTTTTTTTTTTTTTTAACAGCATACCTTTAGAATTTCAGTTGCAAAATTATGTATTGCCATACATTTTTTAGTCAGAAAAGCTATTTTTTCAACCTCATTTTTGCATCAAACTTTTGTTTTCTATTTCACGTTTGAAATAACTAGATGCTGGCATGGGCAGGCAATTAAAATAGTTACTATAATACATAATGCTATAAAAATGTATAATGCTTTTAATAAATCAAGCTCATGTTAATTTCATAAGTATAGCTCGATTCTAAAGAGTTCAAGAACCTCATTTATTGCTTTTAAATCCCCCTAGTTTGTTAATCAATAATACGAAGATTAAATTTAGAATGTGTTAAAAATATTTCATATCAGGTATCTTAAATTTCCAGATAAGTGTTCAATGTTGCCATACATTTTTTATATTAACTATATTATATTTTAAAAAATATGGCAATACTATTTAGTGGCAAAATCCTTTTATTTGTGCTGCCATATATTTTTTGGTATTCATTATAAATTTCTTTAAAAATAATACCTTGATAACATTTAGCGGAAACATTTTGAAAAGTGAGGCAGACAAAAACAGTGAGATTTGACACTAATTAGAACTTCTGGAACTTTAAAATAAAATGAAGCTTTCTTATAGTATTCCTTACCTTTCTAGATATAATTATGCAAATGGGAATATCCTTAAAACATTATTTTAAAACTATGCTCTTGGTTTCTCTGTTTATAGCAAAAAAAGAAAATTGTCAGTTAAAAAATAATTAATTTCAACACAAAGTTTGAAATCTGTATTATCTCTCCATTTTCTACCCAGACAAATCAGAAAAGTAAAATAAACAAGATAATTGAAGTATTAAATGAGCACTTCAACCTGGCAGTTTTTATTTTAGAGTTTTGCAGCAAATGTAAAAAAAAATTGGAATTGAATTTATATTTACATAAATAACATCTTTGGAAGCAAAAATCATACATTTCTCAACACCATTCAAGTAATCCAGACTGCTAAACTTCCAGTCACAGTTACTTCATGCTGCACTATTAAGACGCACAAATTTATAATATTCTAGAAAGTTTTAAAAATGCACTGAAGACAAGGATATGAAGATATACAGTACAAAGTCTGAGATTTAGATTCATCGGATTTGGAATTTTTCCGGATCATCAGTCTAAATCTAATAAGATGACATGTAAAAATTATAAAATTAGAAATATAAAATCATGATTTATGAAATAATGAAGCAGTTATGATCTAAACGGTGTCTAAATTTACAAAAAAAGCTTAATACTAATTTGTTTACTTTATTAAACATTTCTTCGAATGTAAACTGCAAGTTGCTTTCTTTTTTTTTTTTTTTTTTTTTTTTTTTTTTTTGTGCTAATACTTTCTCTTCAATTCTATTGACAGACATAATTTTTTGTTCAGTTACAAAGTTCCATTCTTCAAGTCCTGTAGTTGCTGCATGGAAGTTGTCAATTGAAAATTTTTCATTCAATAACCTCTCCTTCACTTCCTTCACTAAGAGCAGTATTTTCTCGATCTCATACCTGCCAACCTCTAAAGATAAAAAATTCAGAAGATTTCTCCAAAATTCAGAAGAACATGAAGAATTAATATCATGCTTTGATATTAAAAAAATGACAATTTATACAAATAGAAAAAAGAAAATTCTACTTACATTAGTAAATCTCAATTAAGCAGTAACTAAAAAATTTATTAGGAAACATACAACAAGAACTTAATGTTACACAAAAAAATTATTGCAATGAATTTAGAGTGCATTTTTTGGCTTTAGCCAAAAATTCTTTGGAAAATTACCTGTCATAACAATTAGTTTCCTCATAACATTTAGCAATTAAAATGTTTTCTAGAGTTTGTGGTGAAATTGAAGAACGAAACATAGTTTTGTTTTTCTTAACAACACTGAAGACTCTCTCGCACTCAGCATTATTGTGTGGAATTATGAGAATAGCACATAAAACTCTTGCTAGTCTATCATATTTTGGTGTTCCATCAGCTCTTTTTATTCTTTTTAAGGTACCAACGAGGACATCAAGTCTATCTTCTCCAGAACTGTCAAAGTCTTAAAACTGTGCAGCAGAAAAGTGGTTCTGTAGTTCATCTAAAGCATCATTATGGCATTCATTTTCTTTATTTGTAAACAAAAATGGAAATTTATCAATAAAAAATCGAATCTTTTCAAAAGATGAATTTTCAATTTGTTTCAAATTTGCCACTTCAGCATTTAAAAGAACTTCATTTTGCGAAGGAAACTTCCTTACAATGTAATCACAGGCTGAGGAAAAGTACTTTCTAACACATTGAAAAAATTCTTTTTTCTCATGATCTTTCAAAGAATTTACAAGTTCCCTGGTTTGATTTCCAATTATAAGATCATTGTCATCCTTTTTATTTGCCAAACTATTATAGGCAACACGAATCAACACACTGTTTTTCACAATGGACGGTTTTACAAACTTAGTATAAAGTTCTTTCAAAAGATCATTAAGAATTTGGATAAAGAGGGGAGATTTTACCATCTGCCGTCGATTGACACTGAAAATGCTGAATTCTAGAGTGCAGCTATCGTTTTACTTTGTGCATCGCACGCAATTTCGTTCACAATAGAATACGTTTTCGCGCGCGCACAAGCATATTTCTGAGCAATCTTGGAGTCAGGAAACATCCGTCTGAAAGGTTGACCGGCGTGATCGGCAGCACTTAGCGGCACGTTGTGTTCGATGAGGAATGCAGTAAACAAACACTCTGCCAAAATGACATCGGCATCCGAATTCGTAGCCAAATTTGAAAAAAAATCATCCACTTTCTTTGACGTTGTCGAAGCCGAAGCATTAACTTCAGGCTTTTTAGGCTTAACATGCTTCACAATGTCGCTTCTTCTACCGTGACTTATTATGAAGTCACACACGCACACGTTGCAAAATGCATAGTTATTTCCTTTGAAGGATTCTTTAATTGTTAGAAATTTGGCTTTGTAGGCAAGCCGAAAATATTGAAAATACTTTTTTTTTAACTCATTTTGTAACAACGACGTATTAAGAAAATTCGTAGCATGTGAAAAAAAAAAAAAAACAGAATGCGACATGCGACAATCCACGCTCGCTGAGTAATTGCCTTGCTGCTGAAGCAAACGCGAAAAAAATAATCTGGCGCCCACAAAGAAAAGAGTGGGAGAAACAAGTTCAGCGCATTGGATTGGCTGGTTAAGCGGCGAGTTGGGAGAAACCGCAGGTTACTGGATTCAAAGTAGTCGGTAGTTGGCGGTAAAACATGATGCAATTGGCGAAAATCGCTAAATTCTAAAATTTCAACAAAAATTACTAAAAACACTTGAAAAAGGGAAAAAATCGTAAAAAATGGAATACTATCGTAAAATCGTAAAGACAAACGCATTTTCGTAAAAATTACAAAAAATTCGTAAAAGTTGGCAGGTATGCGATCTAGAACCATACTACGGATTTTCCTGTCCGTTAATTCATTGATGATTGGAACATTGTCATCACAATGAAAAACTTCTGTTATATTATCTTCATTTATTACCGCTTCTCCACATTTCTTTACAAAATCTATTAATTGGAAAATTTCAACTGTGGCTTGTGATATCCAAAAGCCTTCAAATTTGTGGCTATCATCTTCATCATCATCATCATCATCACCATCAGATATGGTAGCTGGCCATAAATTATGCCAAGCATTTTTTAAAGCATCTGGAGACACATCCTCCCATGATCTTGCGATGCTGCTCCACACAGCAGATTTTATGTTAATTTTTTTTTTAATTTTTTAATACTCATGCCAGTATTCAAGAAATTTAACCTAGATTTTTAAAATGTTACTTTATATCTGCATTTCAGCATTGCGCTCTATTCTGATATTCATAGGCTGAATGATGTTCGTACAGTTTGGAGGAATGAATAACACAGATACATTACCTTTCTTTAAAACTTTTAAGTAAAATACGAGCTGAGCAGTTATCTACAAACAGAACAATTTTTGCATCATAAGGTAAACCAACCGAATTCAAATTTTGCTGAGCCTCAGGTATGAAATGATTTTCAACCCAATTATACATTAACGCTTGTATCATCCGTGCTCTTTTATTTCCATGAAAAATAATGGGAAAATTTCTTACTCCTTTAAAATGCTTGAGGTCATGTATTTTTACAGATTATGAAAAGTTTTCACTTGTGCATTCCTGCAGCATTTGCGCATGCTAAAATTGTTAATCTAACTTTGGAATCTTTAACACAGAGTTGCCACTCAAACAGGAGAAAGAAATTCCCCGACTTTTCCAGGTGTGTTTCAAGAAAATTCCAGTCTTTACGCGTAATGTACATTAGCTGTGCTAAGAGGTAAATTAATTATGGTATTACTTGTATTGTGTAGCAAATTCACTTAATTATTCAATAAATCCCAGAGGATATTTATTCTTAATTATTCTTGGTATACTTTGTTTGATAATTTTGTTTACTTTTCCACTTAAGAAACTTAATAAAATTTAAGATAGATACATTGGATAACAAATGTATGTTTTATTTAATTATTACTCGTGATCATCACCAGTTCAACACGAGGCTAATCCAGTCCTTATAAATCACAACGCAATGCTAAATACAGTCAAAAGTCGTTAATCCGGACTCGTCGGGACTTCGGCGATTCCGGATTATAGATCATCAGTTTAAATCTCGTAAGATGGCATGCAGAAATTCTAAAATTAAAAATATGAAACCGTAATTTATGAAATAAAGAACAATTATGATCTAAAGGATATCAAAATTTGCAAAAAGAAAAAGCTTAATATTTATTTGTTTACTTTATTAAACATTTCTTTCAATGTAAGTTGTTTAAGTTTTGCTTCGTTTCATGTGATAATACTTTCTCTTTAATTCTATTAAACAGACATAATTTCTTGTTCAGTTACAAAGTTCCGCTGTTCAAGTCCTATAATTGCTGTGTCGAGAACACCGACTAATTTGTCAATCGAAATTTTTTCGTTTTCAATAACCTCTGTTACTTTCTTCGCTATCGAAAGCGAATTATAACGACGAGGAACTTGTTTTAAATCATATCAAAGACGGAGCATATCGAGATGAAGTACTACATTTGGTAAGGAATTATAAGCCAAATAAAATAAAAAGATCTGCGCTGAAGATAAGGATAGTGCTGACAGATCAACTTCCAATTCATTAAGCGCCCGCCGCGGCAATCCCCCCCCGGAGCAGCATGAAATTGATAAACAGATTTCGGATTTCAAAACATACTACTTTCGCTTTAGATCCTTTACATATTAACAAATATATATCGGAAATTCTATTTGATATAATCGAAAGTTTAAGCTTACTTTTATAAAATTGCTCTTACAGTCTGCAAAAAATAATAAGCCGGATCCAATTCGAAAATTAAGGAACAACGCAATCATCAACATTAACTGAAATAGATAATTAGATAATTTTAGCTTATACGTCCATCATACATAAAACGCGCAGGCGAAAACGTATTCTGCACTTGCGCAGTCGTAAAAGGTCTTACGCACACGCGTAAACGCCTATGCGCATGTGTCAACGCGGCGCATGCGCAGAAAGTTTTTAGTTTTGAGGTCCGGATTATAGATCATTCCGAGTTATGGGTGTCCGAATTAACGACTTTTGACTGTAGTTAGGTTAGATTTTAGGTAAATTTAATTTGTGTGAGGTGTCTTCTTAAAAGGCACCTTAACACTTGAAAACACAAATATAATTATAATAGGAGTTGTTTTCTCCACTGAAGATTGGGATTAGAATCTTCCCAATCTGGAATAAAATAAGGCTTTTTTTTGCAGACATTCTGCAACTAAATGAAAGAAAGAAATCTATTTAATGATATTTTTTAATAAATTGAGGTATTTTATATTTATTTCACAATATACATAAGGGAAAAATATGAGTATTAAATTTCGTGAAGGTATGTCATCATACTGCTAGAATTAATTTCAGGATTATGCCAGAGAAAGTTTCTTAAAATTTGGAAATATTATTTTACTAATAATAAATAAATTTAGAGGGAAGAAGCAACATTAAATGATGTGAATAACATAAAAATAAAGATAATTACTTAAAAATTGAATTAGAATAATCAACGATATTTTAGCGAATATAGTTACCGTATTTGACGGCATATAAGACACACTTTTTTTCCCTAAATTTGGTCTTAAAAAAAGTTACCTGCGTCTTATACATGAAGGACACAGTCTCATACATGAAGGTAATTGCATTCAATAATTGTTTATTTGGCTTTTATGAAACGTGAGAACTAAAAGAAACCACGCTATTGAAACTTTTTTTCCTTATGTGTGGCTGTCTAAATAAGGGTGCGTCT
Source organism: Stegodyphus dumicola (assembly GCF_044657685.1). NCBI lineage: Eukaryota > Metazoa > Arthropoda > Arachnida > Araneae > Eresidae > Stegodyphus > Stegodyphus dumicola. The sequence continues at coordinate 24,084,917 of NC_140781.1, forward strand.
TATATGCCGTCAAATATGGTATATTACATGGTTAGTCTAGATGATTGATTATTATTTTTTTATTTTACTGCAAAATGACAAGGTATTTATTTAAAAAAAAATGGTTTAAAAAGATTTTGCAGTAAAATTCTAGTATACGATAAGGCCTTGGGCAAGATTTTGAAAATTGTCGCCAAGACCAAAATGACACGTTTACTGCTCACCATCATGTCGACAAATCCCGTTGTACCATACATTAAGATTATTCTAACCAAAGAACGTCTATGTAAAGAAGAAAAGGTTCCATGCACGTAGAATGCTATTACGCCGCTAGAATGCCGAGGGAAAATTAAACAAGAGATTTGGTGACGGAACCTGACAGCCAGAATTTCCCTCTCCGCGACGTGTAGAGGACATTGAGAAACACGTGTTAAGAAGAAACGTTCTTGTACCAAAACGAAAACTACGAAAATCCGTTTTTAAATTGTTGCGAAAAATCCAAGAAGACACGTTTATCAAAAAACGTGTCTTCTTAGATTTTTCGCAATAATTTCAAAAACGGATTTTCGTAGTTTCCCCCCCCTCAAAATGACTAATCCATGAATTCATTTACTTGCGGCAAAAATTTTTTTCTTTTCCTTTAGAGTTTAACCACTTGTGCTATGACTAAACTTCACGGTTGCGGTGCCGTGCGCTACAATATAACAAGCAGTAAAGTGTCTCATTTACGCCGCTCCGCATCTGCGAGTGCAATCCAGAGCTGTAACTTGAGAAATAAACAATCTCGTTGTTAGGTGAAGTGTGCACAACATTTTTTTCATTTTTGCGATAAATGCCTATCGACATGGTGTTCACGTCACTTGCAGTTTGAGACAAAAGCATCTCGATGTGCGTGGCACGTCTTTTTAGCGCAAGTGGTTAAAGAAATTTTAAACGATATCCATTTTATGAACTCTTAACATGACCTTCAAACTTCGACACCGGTTTCGAGCTTTGGCGACAGATACATCGCGCGTGCACAGCTTTTTTCCTCTATGATGGAACGGAGCCACGTCTGTTGCAGAGAGGTTTTCCTTCTTTACAATACATATTCTTTGATTCTGACCTCCATGGTACCGTATACTAGGATTAAACGCATTTTGTTTTATACGAGAACAGGTACTTTCTTTAGTTCATGCACTGCACATGCGATTCCCGAGGTTACTGGAAACCAAAAGTTGCGGGAAGCTTGCTTTGCCTTCCTAAAAGACAATCAAATTGGAGCTGCGAAAATTGGCTCTATGCCAGCTGCCCTTATGACACTCATGTGATAAACAATTCGCCAAAAAGTTATCTCTTCCGGCATCGGCGCAAAACTCGCTTTTTTTGGCGGGATTTTTATATGAAATCCCCTGACTTTTCCATATTTTGACTAAAATACTTAAAATCCCTGACTTTTCCCTGAATTTTCGAATTCCCAGACTTTTTCCGGTTCTCCCGGTTTTCCAGGTAGCGTGGCAACCCTGTTAACACCAATTGGGACCCTTTCTGTAAAGGTTGCCAAGGTATTTCCCAATATATATTGCCAGCAAACACCAGTTTCATCAGTGTTGAATTTTTGCTCTGGAGATAACATTCCACTATTAATGAGTTCAACGAATTCATCTGCAAATAGTTTAGCAGCTTCAGTATCAGCTGAAATTTTTAATTGCATTATACCGCAGCAATTTTAAAATTTCTCTAACCGATCTGTCAAACGTGCACTTAGTTTTGAAGTTTTAAAGTTCATTTTATCATGAAATATTTTGGCTTGAGCCATTAGCATTGGATCCAGTGTACCTCATCAAACTCATGTTGGAGCCACTACAAATTTACAACTAAGTGATCTCTTTTAAATCACTTAGTAGTAAATCCATTCCCTTTGGTTAGCAATGGATGTGTAAGAAGTTAATAACTGATCTGTGTCATTGTACATAATGTAGCCTATACCATCATAATGTTATAATGTACCATCATAAGTCTACAGATAACATATTGATATTTTTTAAGTTGCAAACCCTAGTTCAATACTAAATTTTAATTTTTAAATATTTACATTATCTATTAGTTGTAGATGTAAAACCTGACAAATACAAATAATGTAAAGTTTAGTTTTTGAAAGTTGGCATATTCCAGTGTCAAAAATAAGTTTGCTGTAAAGGCTGTTTTTCCTCTTAAAAGAGAAAATAGGTATTTCTTTTTTTTGTTTTACAGAGAAGACAAACTAGGTAATTTGTCTGGGACTCAACAATGAGGTAACGTAGATGTGTTCTGGAAATAAGGTCAGATTATTTTTCTGTTTAAGATTTCACTTAGATTTTATTCTGAGTACTGAATTTGTGTAAGTACTGGATGTTTTAATAAGAAAGAGAAAGCCAATTTAGGGCTGAATTCAAAAAGTCATTTATTTGTTTAACTGAAGATTTGGGATAGCAAAAGCCTACTTTTGAAGTTATAAAGCTAAGTTATACATTAGATCATTTGTGTAATAAATTAAAAGCAACTCATGCTGAAATTTTACATAAAATCAAAACTGATAATGAATTTGAATGTAAGTACACAAGCATCAAGGAATATGAATAGAAAATACACTCGATGCATGTTAAATATGAAATCTTTTTAATAGTTAAATGATGCAAGTTAATCCTTCTGGTTTCACTAGTTCGACATCAACGTGAGATAAAAGAAAACAGTGTTTAACTAAAAATTGTGCAATTTATGATAATTTTGATAATAATATTTCTGAATATTTCAGTGCAACTTTTAGTTTGCACTGAAATTATTCTGGTATGAATTAAAAGATTGCCTCACTTTCTGGAATCAGCTCAAATGCATACACAAAAAATTAGAGATAAGAGAGGAAAAAGAGAACAAATTTCAGTATTTGTTGCAGGATACTTTAACTGGTACAAGAGCTATGGAAAGCTTGCCTGCCACTTTGGAGAATTATGAAAATCACTTTATGTTTATAAAATAGCAATGGCAGAGAGAAGCTATGAATTGAGTTTTATGCAGATGAACTTTTGCATCTATTAATGAAAAATGCTACTGGAATAAAGTGAAAGATTCTATATAACAAATTAAAATCTCATTTAAGGGCATTCTAGAGAATTAGCAATGACTAGTGACAAACATGTCACCATTCTGTTTCCTTAGTTGAATCTTACGTTCCAGAATAATATTAAAGAGTTTGGTTCAAAAATAATATAACAATTAGTAATAAAAAAATCTTACTGCAAAAAACTTAAACAGTTACTTTTATTTTCAAGAAAGGAAGTCGAAGGGGTAGAGAAAATTTTGCTCACAAAATCTGGATCTAAAATGATTGAATCTGAATTATATAAAGTAAAAAAAAAAAAAAAAAAAAATCTACAGGAAACACTAATCCTCATGGAAGGAGGAAAAGTTTTCAAGTGAGAAAAGGGATGCAAAATTAGCTTAAGTAAAACTGAGTGTATTTTGAATAAAAATAATGCACGTAAAGTGTTTTATAGTGCAAATGACTCTTAAGGAAAAGCAAGACATTATAAGTAATAAAATGGCATGCTATACTTATTTTAGAATGAGAATTGTGCAAAATATTGCAATCTAAGAGGCAATGTGAAATTTCTTCCAAAAGAGACTGGACAGAGCTGCCTAAAAATCATCAAGTTTTGAAAATTTTAAAATTAAATGAAATAAAATCTATGGAATCCAGCAAATTCAATATGTCATTAGCTAACTCCTGCTGCACTGAAATATTTCTTCAAACCTTATAAGTAAATGTGGTAGTTAATAGGACAAAATGCTCCATTTAACAACATATTCCAAAAGGGACAGTTGAAGAAATGGACTGCATTTCATTTAGTTCCAAACCTTTCATTCATAATCTGTTTGGTGTTTCAGTGTTGAAACAAGGAAACCATAAACATTACTTAGTACAATCAAACAGTATTACAAGTGATTATGCTCAAAAGATGCAGCTTTTAGATCAAATAGCTATTTGTGACTAGGTAGTGGGAATCTGCATGGAACCCGGCTGGAAGAAATTAAGCAATGGGATATCTATATGACTGACAGGAAAAGGTCAACCATAAGTAGAAATTTTGATTGGTGTTAATTGAAGTTGGAAAATGACATAGTAGGAAACTATAGAATCTGTCCAATGGACTTGTTACCATAGGAATTTGCCTCACCTGGGTAATAATAGGAAAGTGTGTAGACCATTCTGCAGTCACAGTCATTCTACTGAATTTACATTCTATTCACTCTGAGTAATTATCTAGATTTATGAAAATTAGACACCAATAGAATTACAGATGCATGTGAAAGTATTCCAGAAGTGAAATGCAAAAGGCTGTTATTAGTCTTTCTGAAGAAACAATGAAAATAAATTCTGAAAGAGATGACATTAACTTATTATGGGTAATGACAGAAATGACCTACTTATAAACAAAGCATGTACTGAGAAACCATTGATTTCTACCATAGCTAAACTAACATCAGCAGAAAACATTTGAAGATACAATTTAGCTTTTGAAAAATGGATTTAATAGGGAGCAATTTAGAAAATAATTAACGAATTTAAAGCAAATAATAGTACTAAAGGACATTATCTTTCACATCAAGGTGTTTTAAAGAAAATGACTCCTGTAAGGGCTTTTCTGATGCTTTTTTTTTTTTTTTTTTTTTTTTTTTTTGAGTAAAAGGGTACTCTTTCTTTAATGATTGCTTGGCTAAGGCACCTAATTTGTAACAGCTTATATCTAACATTTTGTTTAGATTCAGAGACACTGACATAAATTAGGCTTTTTTACAAATTTCTACAAATAAGAAAGACCAAGACTCTTCATTTTCTGTAGAGGACAGATTGACAAAAATCTGCAATGAAAGTAATATTTAGATCAAGGACCCCTTTCAAAAAAGTGGTTTTCTTCATCAAACCCCTTACATTTTCCTCTCTAATATAGAGCAGGAATTCTCAACCATTCATAGTTTCAAGGAAGGAATGTAGTCAGTCTTTTATTTATGTGTTAAGGATTTGGTTCCAGTTTATGAATATAAAAATATACCTTTATTCAAGTTTTGGTGTGTTTTCTTGCAAAATTTTCTTGCCTTTTTCTTGCTTAATTTACTAAACTCATTAAAAATAATCTAAATTTAAATAAATGTATATGTATTTTTTGAATTTCAAAAATAAGGGAGGGGATGGTCACCTCGGAATGGTGAACGGTATGCAGGGAGCAAAAAAGGTTGAGAACCCTTGTTACAGATATAATTATAATACAGAAAAATTGCACATAAATAGCTTAAAGATAATTAAGAATATGGATGAAAGTTTTGGGGAAAATTGGTTATTATTTTTGGTATTGTTACTATTTACAGATATAAATATATGTTTAGAAATAAAATAGCAGATTCTTATTGCACAAAATATTGATTTCAATAAATATGATCACTGTGCTTGATGTAATGAAGCAATTTTTTAATATTTGGCATAAATTTGCTCAACTTGAATCTTAAACCTCTTTGAAAATGGGTTGAAATACTTATCTATTTTTCATTTTCCGTAGTAAGTTACTTACTTGACTGAAGCCTGCATCCACAAAGAAGATGGGAAAAGTTGATAATGTTAGTTCAGTGGTAGCTTTTATTTTGGGCTATTTCTCTAAATTGGCTTTTAAATTCCAAAATTTAGCGTACCGATGTGTTTTCAATAAGATGAATGTTTCAACATCTTTCTTCAACGTAATCAACTCTTCTTGCATCACAATTTCAAGACCAGATACATCACAGTTCAGTGCTTCTATGAGCCATGCTGTCACATTCAATTTTTCAATGTCTTGGATAAAATGTTTTAAATTTTGTGAATAACATATATATAACAATATATCATCTCATGAATTAACGTCCTCTTCAGTAATGGACAATTAAATTAAATTAATGACATTCTTTTTCATTTAATGTTAATATAAACAAGTCAATTTCAGAAAAAGAAAGGGGGGTAATCCTTTCTAACTTCAATGAGATTAATGTCTCTCCCTTGAAGTATGTTTGGTGTGGCATTGAACAATAAACATCAATCAGCCAAATAAAATATTAATTTTTAAATCTTATGAAATGTGTATCCGTTGAGCACTCAACTTCAAGGAAAAATTCTATCACAATAATAAAAATGTTTATAAAAAACTATAAATATAGAGACCTAGCATATCATATGCAAAGTACATTGTTGTAGCTTTCATCATTGTAATCAACTGATTGCAGAAAAAAATGGTCATTCAAATAATAAGTTTTGATAGTATTCATTGCCTTGATTAATACTTTTAAACCACTATGAAGCTTCCTGAATATTTTTCACTGCTAAATGTTGCCAGTGCAAAGCAGTAAAAAGTCTAAATGTTACTGAGCTTGCTTTTGAGATATGCTAAAAGGCCTGGATATTTTCCAACCATTGGCTAGTGCACTATGACACGAAACTGCAGGAATACTGGTCAAAGGAATGGCATACTGGTAGAAAATGTTTTCAGCTCAATGAAATACGTCTTCTCCTCCTATGCATGTTTTAAGATTAATTTTTTTTAATTTTTAAATTCTGCATTAAACTATAATAATGCACATTATTAAAATGTTCCTTCCAAAAGTTGATCCATCCAACTGTATGGTAAATTTATTGACCTTTAATTCAGAGATCAGCTGCTCAATAGTTTCAGCCACTTCATCTATACAGCACTGAAATGTATTGCTACTAAGCAGCTAACTTTGTAAAATTTAATCTGGATTCATTTCCATAACTTCAGTTTACCTCGTAATAAAATTCACCAACTGCTTACAAGTACCCTTCTCTAGCAATTAAACAGGAAATATTATATGAAGCTTCCAGTAATTTTTCATAATTTGTAGATGTGAGAAATACTGTGTGTATGCAATTAGCGAGCTTCCTTTACCCATGAGAAAATCCCAGTTCTTCGTCTAGCCCTAGGCCAGACCGAGTGAAAGAGGGATATTAGACTGTCTGCTGCATATTCATTTCCCGCTCTGCAAGAGAAGAGAAATGGGGCTTTTGTCTGAAAAATGCAGATGCAGTAGGGTGCATCTGGGAAGCCTTTATTTTCCCCATTCTGTAAAATTATGCTGTAAAGCTGTTTTTATATACTAATTCAAACCTTGATATACCCTAGAATTCACTTATCTGACAACCTTAATGTATTCTATCCCAGCAGTTTGGCAACACTACAGCTTTTAGAAATTGGTGGCTATGGTGGTATAAAAATCTATAGCAGCAGTTTTAGTTTGGTCATCAAATGAGAACTCTTGCATTTTACTCGGCAGATAATTTGGGTATTAGTCTGGGTATTGATGTGTAGAATTAAGATCCTATTCATCATCATATTTCAGTTTTGTGGGACAATGAAAGTCCACAGATCATCAGCACCTTGTGGGACTGCTCTATATCCATAAATATTTCTGTGTAGGAAAAAATAAAAATTTCATCTGTTTAGGAAGTGGCTTCAAAAACCTGAATCATCCTTTTAAGTTTGTGAGACCATCAGAGTGTGAAACATGACGTACTGTGAAATGCAAAGTGTTTTGTTATGATAAGTTGATAAGTGTTATAAAGTGTCTGAACCATCCATGTCCACAAAATTCTTTAGTTGTGATAAACAACACCTTCACATTCCAAGCGTCAACCAGTTTGTCACGTCTCAGATCCAGGCAGCTAAGTACCTTATATTTTTATATTGAGGCAGTGAATTAAATTATTTTAAGTTATTTTTTTAACTTAATTTATACAAGTAGCTGCTTTTAGTCAACATTGTCTTCCTCTACAGCTTAAAGAAATGTGTTGCACACAAACATAAATGAAAGCATAAAACTCTAGTAACAAATAATGCAATAAACCCACTTACTGCTAAAAACACAGCAAAAGAAAAACATAAGAACAAAAGATAATTACTTCAGGGGAGAAAGGTTCATACTGATTCAGCTTCTCGGGATCAGTAACAGCCTGATTATAAACTTGTTGCAGGATGTGACGCAACAAGCCATTGCTAGGTTTTGTCTGGAGTTGGGCAGGTCTGGATGTGCCTTTCCACTAGAGGAAAAAAAATAAATATTTATTAAATCAAATTTATTAATTATTCCAAAGAAATATTCAGGAAATAAAGCATTTTTCTAAGAGATGAAAAAGGAATAAAATTATGAAGATCCCACAAAAGGGCACTAATTTTATATACGGTGTCATAAGTTTGCCACCTAGCCATTTACCAAAACTGTTTCAGTAAAATCATATGCCGCCTCGAATATCTCTCTTCAGCCATCCTTAACAGCGACATCTAATTGTCTTTTCAGCAATTCTTAGCACTATTTATCCCAATTAAAACCATAATATTTATTAATAATATTTTTACAATAATATTTTTCAGGATTTCACAATATCTGCAACTAATTTCAAGATTATTTCGCCTTTTAGCTTCAAAAAAAAAAAAAAATAGACCAACTAAGCGAATTTCGCACTTATCAAAAACATCAATATTGTTAAACATCTTCCCATACATGCTATATTAAAAAAAAAATTGCTTTTTAATCCATTTCACAATTCGTTTAAAAAAAAGAGTTCTTTATTTTGTTCGTACGTATAGATATCGCGCAAAAAAAAATATCTGAATTAATTCCGGAATGGTCAAAATGGATATTTCCAATGAAATATGATACACAAACTTTTTCACAATTACAAAACTTCCTTTGCTTTGTACAAGGAAATTAAAAGATGATGGTGATGATGGAATACAAGAACTGCAAGAAAAATGCTATAATATAGTATGTATCTTACTTTTATATGTACAAAAGCCATTTTCTTCATTCTTATTTCCAAGTTCAATGGAAATTAAAAAATAACTGCCCCTGGCATGCATACACACACAGGATATTTTAAATTCAACAGAGAAAAAGGATCATACAGCATACTAAAACAAATATTTTTCATAAAATATGTATAATCGGTAAGATAAGAGGCAAAGTCCAGTTTTCCTAGCAAGGACCTTCCTATCATTTAGGAGTTTTCATGTAAAAACTACAAATGAGGGTGGCCAGCGTTATGGCCGTGTCATCATTAAAAAAAACCAAAGAAAAGTATTTAATCAATTAAATGAATAAATCACACTCTGGGAAACCACACTCTGAATAATATATAATGCATAATTCATAATAAATATATAATGCATAGACCGTATGTAATGTATATCAGAATGTATAATTGGTATTAAAGCATGAAAATAGTAAAACAAAAGATAGTCACAAAATAAAGGTTTATGACACAGTTTACAATACATGCATAGAAGAATGACTGTCAACCATAATACAAACATACAAGCCTAACAGCCTAACTGCAGTGAATGTCATAGATTCTTAAAGATGCAGAACATTTAATAGATAAATATTAGCAAGAAAGAAAGCATAACATTGAGATCTTGACCGAAGTCAACATTAGTCTCGTACACAAGATTTTTCAAGGTGCCTTAATAAGTAGAAATGCAACAAATCCACTGATCAGAAGCAGATGTACAGGATTGCAAACTGCTCACGAGAAGTTCCTCACATAAATTTCTCAATTAAAGAACAAATAAGCACATCCTTTGCCTGAAGATGAAGACCCTGCAAAAGTTCAGGGATGCTCAATTCATAAATCTACCATTCCCCACAACAATGTTTCGTGGCCAAGCAATTGGTTTACTTTGGCTAATCCATTAATCTTCAAAACTAGTATTCAAATAATTAATTAACTTCATGATAACATATAGTGGCATCCTATCATGATTGATATCAGATGGCTTCTGGAGCATCTTGTAGCAAGTACAGCAAGGTAACTTTAAAAGAAATTCATTACATCCTCATATAACACAAGTTTGCAACATAAGCACTGTAAAAAATTAGGTTAACTGATGAAAGCAATGTACATTAAGGGCTATATGCCTAAGAAAGTGATGCCTTCATGGAGAACTTTTAAAAGAAACTGACTCATATCCACATAATACACATTAAAACAAAACAAAAACTACGCAGCCAGGTTCGTTAGCAAAGATTTAAACTGTGCTCAAATCATCGGGACTTGGTATCCTTGTCAATCAAGCATTTTCTCTCATCCATATCATGCTTTAGAGGTCTGGTTATGAATAGCATATACACTGGAAAATTCAACAGTACTTGTGCATTAGTGCAACCAGCTAGTCGCTGTTTGGCAATTTTTTACAGAAATAAAAGTGATTTGGTGAATTTTCAGTTTGTAACTACCAGTGCATATGATTATCTAAACAGCTGTTACGCGCATGGTTACCCCAGAGTTTGGCGACTTCTAATCAGGTGATTATGATAACACATACGTACCAAATAAAATACAAAATAATGCACAAACCTTTATCTGAATTTAACATAAGGATAATCTTTAGCTTCTACCCTGCAATGTAACTGTTCCCTTCCCCAGCAAAACTCTCCTATTATGATATGATTGTAATGAATGTAATATACTAACTAGCATGCAGTTTGTTATTATTTTGTGTATGTATGTTATCTTTCAATTTTTTATAAAAATTCATAAGATAATGGTAAGTGAGTACAAAAATATGTGATTAAGCAATGCTTAAAGCAACAAGCTAAATATCAAACATCGTGTGACAACGAATTTGAAAGAAGGTTTTGAAAAGGATAAAAAATAAGCAGGAATGACAGAAACATATCCAAGGAAATCATGAGAATAAAGTGCAAATGACAGGACAGCACTTTCAAAGTTCTGAAATATGGCTTTAATATCTCTGAACATGTCCTTATTATATATCATTCACAAAATTTTCTATTACACCATTTGTATTAGACAATGTATTTGCATTGAATGTGCTTTTTAAACTTCAGGCCTATTCATTAAGTGTTTTATATAGATTTTAGATACACTTAAAATAAAAATATAACAAATGTATTAAGCATACAATGGTATCAAACTACAGAGTTTGCAAAACTATGAAAACTGAGAATTTTGCAAAAATACATTTAAATTAAATTACATAAAAAAAAAAGAAAAGAAAAACAATTACTTTGCAACGTACATACCAAAGGCATGCTTACCAAATTTACAACACCATCAATTGCTCTATTGTATTTATCACAGAGTTTTTTCATACTTTCATAGCTACAAAATAAAAACAAGAAAAATTAATTTCTTTCAATGAAATAAAAACACTTCCCTATATCATATAATGCAGAAAAAATAAATCAAATGATTTTAATTATGTTGATTTAAAACCATGAGCTCTGATTAGTAATTTGCAAATAACAATCATGAGTAAATTCTTGAAATAAAAACTAATGTTTAACTTAATAAAGTATTAAATTTTGGAGGTAAGACCACTGAATCTAAAATAAGAGAAGCAAAGCTCGAACTATTTCATAGTAAAAATTTTATGACCACAATTACATTATTACCAAATTTATTAATTTTATAAATTTGACTTTTATTTACTTCATGCCTTTCTTGTTGAACAGCACACTGTGACTTCAAAGTTTTAGCAGAATGCAGAAAGGAAGTGTCTAGCTGAATGTCTAATACCTTCTGTTGAAATAATCTATCCTCAGTATTATCAATATCTTATTTTTTTTTCAGTTATTATTATTCCACATTAAAATATGAAAGTTTGACTTTACTTGAGACTATTTAATTTCTATCATTCCTTCTATATGCTTTCCAAGTTAAAAATCTATAAATTTACATGGCATTTTGTTTTTCCTTGAAACATACATGGGGTAGCTGCAGAGAAAGCATGTAATCCTTATCTCCTTTTTAACACCCCCTCCCATAAAACTGCCTGCCATAAGCAAAACATCTGGTACATCATTCATTATACATCTACATTTAATGAACTTAAAGAATTCAAAATAAAATTAACCATGATGTATTTTATTTATACTAAACCACAACATAGACATGAAACAGAATATGCATCTCTCTGACATTTCATATTTATGTGATTTTTTTTTATGTTGCCACCTATAGCTTCTATTTAGTGGCATTACTGAAATAGTATCAATGCTGAATCATAAGGAAAGGATGTTCAAGGAGTACCTCAATTTTGAGGTAAGTCCTCTGGATTGTGAAATGAATTTGAGGAAATTTACAATTTGGTTGTAAATTTCCTCAAATTCATTTCACACACACAATTACATTATTACCAAAATAAAAATTTCAACAGAAGGTATTAGACATTCAGCTAGACATTTCCTTTCTGCATTCTGCTAAAACTTTGAAGTCATAGTGTGCTGTTCAACAAGAAAGCCATGAAGTTCAATTTGAGATTTTAGTTCAAACCGGATATCAATTCCCCTTTTTACCAGGGTTGTGTGTTTTTGAATAGCTACAGAATAAAAACTGCTTTTAGGAAAATTTACAGAGCAATTCATTTGATGAAAATCAGAAAATATTTAATACACTGCTAGCATTATACAGGCATAAGCTTTTATGTTAAGAATTCTTATTATATTTCTTTTCTTTGAAGTTATACTACACTTATAACACTAGTTTCTGAATTTTTTAATCAACTTAGACAATAGCACACAGATAAACTTATACGGAAATTTTTGGTCTCATTATGCAGGTGAAGGGGGAAAAACCCTTCACCTCCACCAGAATAAATAAATCATATGCTATGACATATAGCATTTCACAATTTCAACAAAAGTCTTTTTCTCATTTGAAACAAATGCAGAGTTAAACATGAAATAAAATTTCTTTTCCTATCAAATACAGATTACAGATGAAAAGAGAGCAGTAGATATGAAAACAACTTTCATGCCTTCTGAGACAATGAAATCAGAAAAAAAGACTTTAGATTAATTTAAAACAGTTATTTTTATATTAATTCCTTGCCGCTACCTTTTATTTACTTCAGCCTTCAGCAGAATGCAAATTAAAAGTAAAATTGCTCCTAATGAAGACATAAGAAGAGTTGTAGTAGCAAGAACTTGAAAAATATGAAATATGGTGAAAGGAAAGCTCAGGAAATGCGGAATTCGGGATGCGCGATGATTCCGAATAGTTAAGCATATAAAAAACGAAATTCACGAAAACGCACAACTCGTAGGAAAAATTTCCGCTCTAAAATCATAAATAATCATCTTACTGTTATCAAGTTGAATATCAAAAACCTACCTGTAAATTTAAGATTGGGGGGATCGCCCTTTAATCTTATAAAAAGCCCATGTATTTCGTAAGACCGATCCGATTATGAAATCCCGCCAAACAGGAACGTTTCCACAGATGTCGCCAATAATTCTGGCAGAATTTTACGACAAATCGTTCTTTACTTAGATAATAAAGAGATACAAATTACAGATATAGCATACAAAAAACTTAAATCTCTTACCATACTTTTTCACGTTACGTTGTCACTGTTTATTCGTTACCGAATTCACGTATAGCGGCTATTTTTGATGCCCGGATTCTGTAACTTTGCAAATACGCGATTCAATTTACCTACAGATGACGCTTTCCGAACGTCAGCGTGGCGGATGAATAACGGTCATCTGACCTTACACATCCGAAAATAGAACTGTTAGGCTTTTCTGCGATTTTTGATTTCATTCAAAGAGGTGCGAATTCTCGCTGTATTACTGAAGCAAAAAGAATTTTAGAAGTGGATCATTTAGTAATACACGGAACTTTACTTGAAAAACCGAATTCAGAAATTTTAGCTTCAATTTAAAACAAGTTCTATACGGATTCAATTTACCAACAGGTGGCGCTTTCACACATTAGCATGGCGGATAAAAAAAAGTATTGTGATCTGACCTTACGCATCCGAAAATGGAGTTGCTAAGCTTTACTGAGATTTTTCATTTCATTCAATTAAATGTAAATTCTCGTTGTATTACTAAAGCAAAAAGAATTTCAGAAATGGATCATTTAGTCATGTACGGCATTTTACTTGACAAATCGAATTCAGAAATCTTAGCTTCAATTTAAGGACAAGTTCTATACGGATTCAATTTACTAACAGGTGGCGCTTTCACACATTAGCATGGCGGATAAAGAAAGGTATTGTGATCTGACCTTACGCATCCGAAAATGGAGTTGCTAAGCTTTACTGAGATTTTTCATTTCATTCAATTAAATGTAAATTCTCGTTGTATTACTAAAGCAAAAAGAATTTCAGAAATGGATCATTTAGTCATGTACGGCATTTTACTTGACAAATCGAATTCAGAAATCTTAGCTTCAATTTAAGGACAAGTTCTATACGGATTCAATTTACTAACAGGTGGCGCTTTCACACATTAGCATGGCGGATAAAGAAAGGTATTGTGATCTGACCTTACGCATCTGAAGATGCAGTTGCTAAGCTTTACTGAGATTTTTAATTTCATTCAAGGAAATGTAAATTCTGGTTGTGTTACTGAAGCAGAAATAATTTTAAAAGCAGATCATTTATGAGTTTTGTTTGAAAAATCGAATTTAGAAATTTTAACTTCGTGTTTAAGGACAAATTTTATAGCGTCCTGCAAGTCATGAAATCGAAGTTGTTTCGCTGATGGGAAAGATGAATTGAAAATAAAATAATTAACTTGTTCTTGCAAAGGAGCTGCTGGTTGTTGTAAGCGCTGAGCCACTGCTTTATTGCATAGCAACATGTAGTTGATTTTAGTGTTTATTTTTATTGGTTGCAAACAAATGATTTCATGTGTATTTTATGTGTTTAACTTGAGATTTGAAGAGAAGCCATGCAGTCAGAAATGTCTTATTTTATAAAAATTACATTGAATTGACATATACTATTTAAAACTAACACTGAATTAACTTACATTACAAAAATTATATTGAATCCATGAAAGCATTTTCTATTTTTAAGCAGAACATAAGATTTTAAAAATAGCAAGTTGTCTTTTAACCACTTTTGTTTCTCTAATACATTTTTTATTAACTTCATATCTCAGTCAAAAGTTCAAGAATAAACTGTAATAAGCCTTTTACTTAAATTTCATCATCTCCGATTGGTTTGCTTCATTTCATTACCGCGAAGCACACGAGAGCTATCCGCTTAAAGGGAGGGACGACTTTCTAAGGAAAACTGCCTCGTATACAAATTTCACGGCCCACCAACTGCCAAGCGGTAAAGTTCCTACACACTGGCAGATCGGTTCAGCTTCGAATCCCGCAAACGGACTAGCTGCATGAGCATTTTCGTGGTTTTCTCCATGTATAACGTGTTATTACGAGCCAGTGTCCATTTGAAAGTTCGCCACGAAGGCATCCTCCCTTTCATGTAGAGCCTCAGGGAAAAACACATAAATAATAATAATACACGTTACACATGAGAAAAGGAGGAAAGCAGCCAGCCCGTTCGCGGGGATTCGAACCGAGCGACTTACCGCTCGGCTGCTAGTGAGTCCTCCCGAACCGGTTGGAATCCGAGTTTTATAAAGAGGAAAGCAGCCAGCGCGTTCGCGGGGATTCGAAACGAGCGACTTACCGCTCGGCTGCTAGTGAGTCCTCCCGAACCAGTTGAATTCAGAGTTTTATTTAAGTTTCGCTTAGCGCCAATTAAGCACATAACAGTTGTACGTCTAGGGAGTTACATAATACATACATTTCTTAAACACAGTGATATATGTTTTTGGACTAATTCAAAATTATATTTATACTGGATAAGGAGCTGTGCTAGAGACTTGAAACAGTTCATCTCCACTCGTGTTTCAGAAATGCAACAATAAAACTTAGAATAGTTGTCCATGTATAAAAAATCCGGCGTATAAGATTACTCGAAGTAATAAAGCATATTAATAAATACATATCGCACAGGATGTGGCGGAAAGGATTTAGCTGGTTTTGAGAATCACAGAAGCATAAGTTCCACGCACAAAGTGTTAAACGTTGTGACAGTGCAGACACTGAAAAGTAAAGGCGGTTATGTACCACGCAGATACCATGCGAATTTAGATCAACTGATATTGGACTTTACATGTGCCATAACTCGCACCATTCAACTGAAAAATGTTTTTTGACTTAACAGAAGAGAAAAGCATTTTCTTTTCGACGTTACCTCGCAAGATGTCAGCTATGAACTGACGACGCAAAGACACTTAGCAGAGTAGAACATGATCTCCAGAGGTTGTAAAATTAGTACAGACTCAAGTTATAGATTATTACGTTAAAAAAGGAACCAAATTTAAATACGCAGTAAGCTTCTTGTTGGGGATAATTTTAGGAGAGACTAGCAAAGATTATAAAAATTTCTTCGAAGAAAACATGATGAATACGTCTACGATTTTGACGCTGATTTTCTTCTTCAGCTTGCTCTGTTTCATCATTCATTAACTTACTGACATAATTAAAATAATGCTTCGTTATCTATTCCGAAACGCGATACCAAGATATGTTCAACAAATGCACCGCAACAAGGCTAAATTTGCTCGCTAATTCCTTCGTACTTATATCCATCATAAAAAACTAACGCGCATATCATTTGATTACATGGTTGAATGTATTTGAAGGAAAATGTACAACATATATAGAGTTTATTAGTATTGTCAAAAGAGGGAAAAAAAGAAGAATTAGAAATCAACAATACTGTCGCTGCGATTCGAACTCCGAATCGCCTGACTGCTAGCCAGATCCAATCACACCACGAATAATCCGGCTGTGATCTTTCTGGACATCAGCTGTTACCATACAATGCAGCCGTTATTAATAACTGGCAAAAATTTGCCAAAACTCTAAACACCCAGTACACACTTCCAACAATACACTCGGGAGATGGTATCGACAGCCTGGGTATGAATTTCACGAATGAAATCATCTCATCTTAGGAAAACCCTCCCATCAAACTGCTCAAGAGTAAAGCACGAAGGACATCTGACTCAAGGGAGGAAAAAAAAAAAAAAAAAAAAAAAAACCTTATTCAATGGAAGAGCGCTGCCCGCAGAAAGTGGCAAAGAATAAGAAATCTATTTCATAAACAAATTCTCAGCACACTGCATGATGCTGTTAAGTCTCATAATAACAAACAAGCACAATTCAGCTGGACGACTTGTATTCGTTCAGTTACTCAAGACGAAAGTTCTTTCTGGAGAGCTAAGGCAAGCCTCACGAAAAAGTACAGAACCATTCCACCCTTACACGGCCCTACCGAGATCCACTACACTGAAACTGAGAAAGCAGCTACGCTTTTAGCTACACATCAAAGGTTTGCCCAAAGAACATTCAACATAACGTGATGTTTTAAATACATTGCACCAATTCGCAACAAATCCACAAGCAAGCAACATCTGTCTACTATTCCATTCTGAAATCTACAGCTATATCAGGGAAATATATAAGAAAAGCCTTGGTCTCATAAAGTCACCAATAAAATGGTAAAGAACTTCACACTGAAAACGGTCTTTCGGATGATGAAAATAATTAACAGCGTTCTGAAACATGAGTACTTCCCGTCACACTTGAAAACACTGGACATTTCCCCATAATTAAGCAAGCATCCTACTTCGTCAAAAAATTACCGTCCAATCACTCGGCTGTCTTCTATTAGAGGTATTAGAGGTTCTACAGAGGTGGCAATTACAGAAAGATTCCAACAGAATCATGATTCCACAAGAGTTTGGCTTTCATTGAAACTTAACGATTCACCCGCTGTACAGAATGATCGAACTGATTTCTGAGTGACTAAAGAAGAAAGGAGTACACTGCTGGACTTTTCCTTGTTATTGCCAAAGCTTTTGATAGTTGCCAGTTGATAGCTTGTGGCTGGACTGCCTCATTCACAAATTACTCAATCTGGAATTCCCAGATGATATCACAAATATCATCAAGCCCTACTTAAAAAACAAGTAGAAACTTTATCTTTCGCATTTCAAACACGTACTCCTCCCGGCGTGGTATTCTAACCAGCGTGCCACAATGCTCCTTAGGCGGGCCTATGCTGTTCAACTTATACTTAAAGACTCAACAGCACTGTAGCGCTTCATATGATACTGTGAATCTCCGTCCGGTATCACATCTATACATTAGAGACCTGGCTTATGAGCTGGAAAATTGAAATTAGTGCGTACAAATGCAAGCAATTCTCGTCACCAAGAAAAAGGAAATCACTGGCAATTTTAGCTTGTACGAATCCACTGTCCTGGTCTACGCAAATCATTTACTTCGGGGCGACTTTCGATTGTAATCTTTCATGCATACTTTGCTGTCCAGAAGTTCCAGGGAGGGAAAAGAAAGAAAAACTTTACCCTTTAATTTCTCGGAACAGCCTTTTATATATTCATAACAAATGACTCATATACAAGACACTCTTGAGGCGCATGCTTTGTTACATTTGCCCTGTTTGGGTATACTCCTGCTGCATGGATCGCAAACAGTTACAAGAACTGCATCCTGAGACATATATTTGGCTCCCCATGGTACGTCAGAAGTAATATAAATTCACGAGAAACTGGGTATTACTCAGCTACGCACCTACTATCATTTTATCACACAACTTTCATTTAGGCTTTAGGAAAAATACCAACACAATTGTTCTCATTCTTTCGGTGTCATTTTATTCCTGCTTCAAGAACTCCTCCGTATGGGAGAATTTGCGTAATGAACTTCGGTGCATCTCACGATCATTTAACCTCTTACCATGCTATCATAGTGGTGAACGAATTTTGAAGTTTAGTATTTTATACCTAAATCACTCGGATTTGCGAATAATTATAAATCTTACATTCAGTTTGTGAGGTTTATTTATTCATTTTTAACTAATAGTTCATTTTAAGTTTGACTTTCCTATTAATCTCTTTTCAGCCACGCTTTTCATGCCAGAATGTAAATGAAATAGCGAGAGTTTATTCAGATTGGTGATGATAGAATACAAGATAGAATGAAGTGCTATTTAGGCAAGAGTTTCGGAAGTTACTTTTAGACCGTGTCTACCTATTCCAGGCAACGTTGTGCTGTGGTTATTAGCGACTTGCGTTAGCGGCGTTGATGTGTTCCCGCTATTATGCTTGCCTCGTTGGTTTATTAGAAACCAGAGCTCTTCATGCCCGTTAAAGTATTCTGTGAACGGTTAGGCTAATCTACCATAACTTGAAACTATTATTCATTACGTATTTCTGTTAAGCCAGAAGTGCTGGTTTTCTGTAACCCAAGCTGGTTCATTTGTTATGCTTAAAAAAAGGGGGGGGGTCTTATACAACCTTCTGATTTCTGTTTAGTTTCATAATTCTTCAACACTCCTTTTAAACGTTTATGTTCCCAAAGAGACATAGACTTTAGAAGTTTCTACACAGTTTGGGCCCCGTTCCCGAATACGCAGGTGTTTATAGATTAACTCTCGTGATACCACGCCTAAATACTCGTATTTTAAATTCATCATAAGTACTTGCCCACGTCCCCCGTCACTCACTCACTCATATGCAAGAACTTAGTGAGTATGAAATAAAAATTTTAATTATTGAGCATTTTTTTAAATTTGCGGGCAGCCAATGGCCTAAGAACGGCCCTGCCCATAAGTGTAATCACGCCATAAAGGTACACGGTAGGAAAGGAGAAAAACCTTAGGAATAAACCATAAAGGAAAAATTCACGTTATGTACTCTGCAGTAGTCAATAAGGTTATTTTTTGAAACTTTAGGGATTTATTAATAATTATTGGCGTTATCCATGCTTTTGAATTATACTTATACTTTAGTGGTCAATCCTTGGTTCATATAAAGTATCGAGGATTCCCCATTCCCCTCCCATTACGAAAAGTTCCCATTTTTTACCCGGCATATTGAAACAATCGTTCGTTTTACGTTTCTAATAAATAAGTATGTTGGGTAAATAAATAAGTATAAATGTGTCTGACTGCACTATAAATGGATTTTAGGACAGTAGTTTGTAGACAATTTCGTTCATTTATTTTGAAACCGTGTTCCCGCAACATATAAATCAGCACCATTTTCTTCACCATTAATGCGCTCGTAAACAATCTTTACTCGTCGCCCCGATCAGGCTAATGGTTAACGATGCCAGTTGCTGCACGATTGCCGCCGAGTTCGAATTTCAGGGAAGGCTTAGATGAATTTAAGCGAATAGTATCTGCGCGGCATACGCGCACTCAAATTACTGGGGAACGAAAGTCCTTTCGCAAGGCTCGGTCGTAGGACAAGAGGGTTGCAGTAATCAATAACATAATATTTAATTGATAATTATGTGTTTTATAAATAAATATTCGAAAATAATTAATGTAGAAAATTCTGTAATGATAGAAGCGGCTTTTAATCCCAATATACAACATAAAATATGTCTAGAACGAAATTAAATAATACAATTTAAGTATACTTAGATGCCAAAGGCCTTGCTACGGCACCGGGTGAGAAAGATCTGTAGGCCCTGGACGGCAGAAAAGTGTAACACCGGGCGTACGTATATTTTCAATACTTCTCTATAAAAACGTCTGTTAGATTCCAATTGGCTTAGAATAATGTCGAATCAATATAAAAGCTCTGTTTAAAGCTATAATGGAATCAAAAGTTTATTCATCTGTGCACTAAAGAAATTCATTTACAAATGTTAAGTACCTCACCATGGTTATTCTTGGTCTAATAAGTCTCTGCAACTCGACTCTCTTGCTTTTACAAAATCCTAGTCTTCATCGCTCTAGGCCCCTTCCCTCAATCTGCATTTCTTCTATTTCTTTCATTTATATTTTCGACCTCATGAGCATAAGAAATAACTTCAGAGGCTCGATATTTCTGCCTCAAATGTCCGCAGGTTATTCCTGTTTTACAATAGCAAGAAGACATAAGCATTAAATTCAACTATATATATATAAATCAGGCGTTCAGTATATTGTCAACTTGAGTGATTCATCACTGACGAATTTCCTCAATCCACTTATGATGCTGTACAAAATATATTAAAATAAGAGTCGAGCCTCTGACACTTAGATTTAGTAGGTTAGCAAATTCTAGCTTGTTTAAAACAAAGTAAATTAGAATTTACGTACTCTGTCTAGTCTAAGCCGTTTAAAAGTATCGCCTACAAAGGTATATTTTACAGTTTACTGTTTACGCGTACAGCCAAGGTTTCCGGTAAAAAATATGTAGAACACGATTATAAGTCAATTGTATTTTCCCCCCACCATTCCTGCATTCGATTACGCAGGATTTTCTTCTTATTTCTGATGTATGTTGATCAACAACCTAAAGATAAGGAGTAATTAAGATTTAAATTCTAATGAAAGTATTTGTACATGCGATATTGCATTAGTGTGTGAAAATTAAGGACGGAGCGGTGAAATTAGCCTAAAAACAAAACAAGGCAACATAACGATCCGAAAAACCAATCGAGAGATAGACATGGGCTCAGTACAATAGGGTATGCGCATATGTGTCACGATTTAGGAGAAGGGGAGTGTCGGAAAGGGTGTCGCATTCAGGCGATGTACACACAGCTAGTCCGTCTGAAAGCTACATCACGACGTAAAGTGATTTCAGCGACCTCGAGTTCCTACTACCGCGTGATATGGCCAACAGGCAATCAATCCCTGAGACATCATTATGAGGACTTCAACGGAGGTCGCATCATTGGGAAGTTGGAAGAAGGTCAAAGTATGTCAAATGTAACGGAATTTGGCATCGCTAACAGTATCATTTCATGATCTGGGAGAACATTTCACACGGCAGAAACAACTATTCGAGGGTTCAGGCGGTTGACAGCGGGATATATCGCAAGGCACATGCAACAGACTATTGAACATCCAAGATCACGTTTTAATGCGGTTAAAAGGCCCCGCAAACGTGGTCATATGCACGTGGTGACATATTTACAACTGGAGAGAGACAGGAACACGAAATCACACTTCTAACATTATCTACAAGGATCGTTTAAGAGGTCCTGAAGTTCTCGTTTGGTAGCCGTAATGACCTCCACATCTCCCAAGGAGCTTCGATCACTGGTGTCCGCTACTGTAGCGAGGTTCTTTTGCCTCATGCATGTTTTTAAATGTGCTGTGGGTCCGGACTTCCTCTTCAACGACGACAACGCTATATCCCATCGTAGAGTAGCAGTCGCTGAGATCTAGGAGAGTGAATATATTCAACGCATGGATAGACCAGTAAGGTCCCCGGACTTAAAACCCATAGAATACGTGTGGAACTTTCTCAGGAAACGCTTGGCAGGAAAGCAATGATTTTTACAACTAAAACTGGCGCTGGATGAACGGGCCTAAATGCTTCAACAGCTCCTTGACAACATTGTCGTCAACATGGATAGACGTTCTAATTTCTGCATTGCAGTCAGGGTGATCAGTGTTTTAAATGACAAAAATATTCATATTTTGGCAATGTCAAATTTTAAAAAAAATGAATTTTCTACAAATAAGGAAGTCTTAAAGTGCAGGAAAAAAATGCACATAATTTAATAGGCCATACAAGCAAGCCATGAGGTGTCCACGTTCAGATTTTTTAAATCTGTAGACGGGCACTGAATACACTAGCGTCGGTCCTAGGTAGGAGACCCTCGAATCAGTTTTCAGGGGTGTCCTCCAACAAAACTGCCATTAAAATTCTGCTCACCCTTGAATAATGTTCTCGGGGATGAGAAGGCAGATGACCAACGGGTTTAGGCCATTTCCGATTAATGCAGTAATTTGCAGATGTCCTGCCATTAGTTGCTATTATCTTCAACTAACCAGCCTTCTCTCGTTAGGAAAGAAAATTACTTTTGCACACTTTTACAGCTAATTCTGCAGCTTTCTGCGCACTGCCATATCCTTCTGACGAACCTTTGGAAACCAAACCTTCATTGGTTTCTCAACATAGTCTTCCTAACAACAGGTCTGCTTAATAATTTCCTTTTTATTCTGCTTTCATATGCAAATAATTACCTTTACGCTCATTTTAAAACCTTGCATAAGACTGAAAAAACATTTTTAACCGAACAGCAACATTCCACACACTGATCTTTGGGACTGATCATAGCCGTCTAATAAATTGACTTTATTCCTTAGACCACTAGTTCTCAACCGGGGGCGATACCGCCCCCAGGAGGGCAGCAAGAGGAAGCTGAGGAGCAGTGAACTTGTTTTGGGCGGTAGGGGCTGGGCACTCTATGGGCGGTAGGGAGCGATGAGCATGTTTTGGCATTTGAACTTAATTTTAAAACTCTCAAAAAAATTTGAAAACTCCTGGAATCATGGGTCGTCATCGTGGGTTTATCGTCCTTTTGAAGAAAGAGGTAGCAAATATCACTGCGTCGTTCATAGGCAGCATTTAGTTGCAAAAAACCTCAGCGACCGTTTGCATTAGTCATTACAATATGTCGTCTCAGTGAACAGAATTCGCAGTAATGCTTTCAGCCATCGATTATTCGAGCAGCTGTATAAGGACAACGGTGAAGAATTCAATCGCTTGCTTTTATACACCGAGGTTCGCTGGCTCTCCAAACACGCCTGCCTCAGCAGGTTCTGGAATCTTTTCGACTCCGTAACTGAGTTCCTGGAAAAGAAAGATGTAGCTCTGAAAGACAGATTGCTACAATTTTAGGACTTATGTTGCTTGCATGACCAATTTATTCGCAAAATTCAATGTTATTAATTTGCAGCTTCAAAGCGAAGAGCTAGATTTGATCACAACAAAATCTCGTATTTCTGCCTTTCTAAAAAACTCACTTCGTGGAAGCAGAATTTTGGTCGCAACGAATTCAGCCACTTTTCGATCTTGTTGGATCTCCAAAAGAGCAGTGAAATCTCGTTCGATAAAACACAAATTTACTGTTAACTCCTTGAGTCTTTGCACAAGGGGCTCACCAGCGGCCGAGCGGTAAAGTCGCTGAACACTGGTAGTTCGGTCCGAGGTTTGAATTCCGCGAACGGGCTGGCTGCATGGGTGTTTTCGTGGATTTCCCCATGTGTAACGTGTATACGAGCCAGTTTCCCTTAGAAAGTCCTCCACGAAGGCATTCCTTCCCTTAGGCAGATAGCCCTAGTGTTCTTTGCCATGATTACACAACATCTTTGCACAAGGACTTTTCTGAGCGTTTTTAGGACATTTTGTCCCTGAAGTCCCTCAATGGATCATGAACTTTTTTATGAATATTGCGAAAGCAGAGGTCAGGAGGAACTAGTCGAACTTTCAACTAATGAAACTTTGAAAGCCAGCTTCCAGAATTGTGACAGTGTTACAGAAGTTTTGCTTCAAAGTAGCATCAGTAGCCTCTACCCAATATTGTGGACTATCATCAAAAAAATTTTAATTGACTTCTCTCCTCCTACCTTGTCGAGCGAGGATTCAATGCTGTGACTGATCTATTTAAAAAAAAAAAAAAAAAAAAAAAAAAAAAAGAGAAGTCGACTCGTGGACACATAGGACTTGCGTCTTCTAATCTCTAACAATATTGAATCGAATGTTTAGAAACATCAGGCACAAACATCCCACTGATCATGCTTGATTTTTTCCTTTGATATTACTCGTTTAGTGTATTTTTGCTATTCCTTTTTTAATTATTAATAAAGAATATTTTAAACATGAACGAGCGCTTAAGAATTTTGCTTTGTATTAGCCATTTCAGTTTTAACCAAAGGAATGTAATTACCTTTCAGGCCAAAACTATCGAGTTTATCTAATTTGGTGAATCACTGCCTTGGACGCAGATCGTTACTCCTTTTATTAGTCATCGTGATTTTAAAATGCCGTCTCCACCGAAAAAAGTAACAATGATTAAAAGTGACCAAACAGGTTAAATAAACAACCACTTTCACAATTTTTGAAAGTAGAATGAGTGCAGGTTTTTGATCAAACGCTTTAAAGAAAATTTATGTATTAGTAGTGCTTTTTCTAAATCTTTCATTCTGAGTCTAGCTCCAACTTATTCATTGCTGTATGCGACCTGATTACCATTTATTGAAATGGCTAATTATCGTTGTCTTAGCTTTCATTTGCACTGTCAAACATTCTTTGGTTTGTTTTCATAAGTATGGTCGCAGCCTCTTGCTGCCTACTTAGAACATGGGCATTTCCAACAACTTAAGAATCGATAGTATTCCCAGACCATCAATTGAAAGAAATTTCACTTTCTTTGCACTTTTATTTCACTTCGTAATCACACTATATCTTTATGCACAAAGGCTAGAACTTAAGTTGCGTCTGAGGCCACCGGACCTCGGCTCAAGCGCTTCTTAGTTTTGGAGATAAATCATGATTCTAGCTAACGCATCGCAGCCCAAAATACACGGCTGGCCATTAAAATCGCCACATTATGAAGGAAAGCAAATACAAGAAAGATATTTATTGTACGTAAACAGTATGGCATAAAGACAAAATGATTAAATTTTAAGCAGTTTGGGGAATTACAGGGGTGCGAAATTAAAAGAAACAGCTCCCACCCCTAGCAGCTAAAACGGCTCTTACTAGGTTAGGTATGCAGTAAAACGCGGCTTGGATGATAGAAACAGGCAACTCATTCCATGCTGCTTCAAGTCTATGAACGACTTCATCAACTGCATTAGGTGAGGTGGGGCGGCGGGCCAGTCTCACAGCAACCCATGACGTTTTCATTGGGTGACAAATCTGGAAAGCATGCACGCCAGGGCACCAATTGAATACCCTGCGTATCAAGGAAAGACATAACACGACCCACGACCTACGTCTTGCATTATCTTGTTGGAAGATGGCGTCTGGTAGGCCTCGAATATAGGACACAACCGATGAACGTAAAATGCCAGAAATGTACCGATATGCGTTCAAATTACGGTCGATCCGAACTAGACATATGCGTGTCGTGTACCCAATAGCTGCCCAAACCATCACACTAGGTGCGAGGGCCCCCAGGAGGGACATCGAATATGCAAGGAGATGACATGCGTTCTCATCGGAGTCTCCAGACACATATACGCTTATCAAAATACTGCACGCAGAACCAGGACTTGTTTGAAAACACGACATTGTGCTATTCTTGTATCTAACTTTGTCGTTCGGCGCACCATAGTCGCCGTCTCTATATACTGCATTTTCAAGGGAAGCTGAAGTAATGGTCGCTGTGTTGATAGTTCATACTGCTGCAAACGTCGACACACCGCACGAGCTGATACTGGGCGTACTGCAAACATGCCCATTTCCTGACTAATGGTCCGTGAAACTGATGTACGGTTTGGCAAGGCTGACATCACAATATGTATGTCCTCTCGGGCGTTGAGACCCACCATGCCATTCAGTATGACCCTCAGTAATCCATTGATTTCATGTTGACGTAACATTAGTTAGATGACGACCAGTGCAACGGGCGATATCACGGAATGATAATCCACAGTCTTACTGGTAAGCATTTATTATTATTATTCGAGGCATAACACGATATTTTGAGCAAACTTCAACCTCACAAACCGCTGTCCAAATGAGAAATCCAATATACAACTTTTCTTTATGCAGTACCTTCAGATGTCATTTCTTCCTCCTACGTCGTCTAAATGCGCTGAAATTCTAATTATTTGCATATCCCAACATCTTTTTCCTTTCATGTGATTTCACGTTTAACAGACCATTCCTTCCTGGGTTACAATTTTAATGGCCGGCAGTGTAGAAATATCACCGCACTTCTTTTAAGTAACTGAAACACAATTTCAGCAGAAATCTTACCAAGAAAATTTCATCTTTAATAATACAATTATATTAAAAATCGATTCTAACTTTTGAATGCATGCTTCTATTTCTTAGGAAACAAACCCTTTTATAGAGATCGAGAATTTTTGAGGAAACAAAAGCCTTTAGCCATACGTTAGAGGTACAGCAGTACCCAGAAAGTACAACAAATTTGACGGTGGGTAAATTTTTCAGTCTAACGCTAGTATCTTTAAGTGGAAAACTGCATCTGCAGACTTTCTAGAACAATGTTACCAAAGACGGGGAGGGATGAAAACTTATTACTTTCTTTAACCTAACCTCGGATTTCGCGATAATTTGTTCTCCCCATTATATTCCGCTTGATATTATTCAATTATATTGAAAGATTGAGGCTTTTTCCATTCCATTTATGTTGCACTCTTTTTGCTTTCATACCTACAAGTCATCCATTAAAATTTTCTCCATATTCTCTTTCTGTTTATAACATTCTGTGTTTTCATTAGTAAAGCTTTAACCATTTTTACGTTTTTCATTTGGTGTGTTGGAAAAAGAATGGTCTTTATTTCTATCATCCGTCGAAGTGGTACATCATATCGAGAGCTTAAATTTGACTGGTTGAGGTAGTTATATTTTTGTGTGAAATTGTAATTCCAGCCGAAACCCCACATAAGTCAAGGTCCAGTACTTTAATATTTAATTATTTACTATTTATTTAATAACTTATTGTACTTTTATTTATCTGTTTGAATTTTATTAAATTTTAATAATTATTTTACTAGTCATTTTATTTCTTTACTTACTTTGGTTCTTTCTTGAAAGTCTTCCATAGGGCTCCGGTACTTCTAATTTTAGAAATTAAGCCTTGATAAGGGCTGCATGAAATTGTAAGGTACCCTCCTCAGCACTTACCTTCATGGTGTAAATGGTGCACAGCTAGATAACAAATTGAAGGTCTGAAGTTCGAATCCCAGCGAGGGTACTACATATTTTCCCCATCTCCTGCTTCAATATACCTAGTGAATCTACAAAGTAAATAAACAGAATTGATGCATTCAACACATTACTAAATTGTTTTCTTATTTTCCATTGCTTTTATGAATAAAATTACGCAAATACATTGTTTTTAACAGAAGTCGCAAACAGAAAAGAATTTCATCTTTAACTTTCCACTTTCGAAGATAATAAAACATTTAAATTCAGCAATGATCATAACAACAATAGGCAGAAATTCTATGAATATCATTTGGCAATATGCGTCACTGTCATTAAATTTCAGTGTGCAAGATGAAACAGTTTAGAAGACACACAGCCATCCATGGTCCTCTTCTGATGCTTCATTATTTTCATTTCTAAGTCAACAACAAATCTCATATTTTTTTCATTCCTTATCCAGTCGCTTGAGATTCCCTCAAATGAAATGTGATGCACCGTTGGAACATTTAAATTTAATAATTTCAATAGCATCAAAAACGCTGAGCTAAAAAACTAATTTCCTAAACCTTTTCCACTCTTTGTGGAAAGTAACCTCTTCCAGTTTAGGACTTTTTTTTTTTTTTTTTTTTTTTTTGACATAATCAAAACTCTATTATACACATTACCAGCTAAGCATAAAAACCTTCTACAGTAAGTATAGATTTTCACTTACATACGACAATACCTTTCTGAAAAATGCCCAAAATCAGTTTTTCCCAGTATATTAATGATCTCTAACTTATGCGGTTCGGCAAGGGTTTACTGTATATCAGGTTAGAGCAACTCTTGAGTTGGAGAGCTGCATCATTACAAATTAAAAAAGCAAGGTCTACTATGAAGACAACATTGAAAAGACAAGGTAATGAGGTTAAACCATCCACTCCATGATTTTCAATAGAGCATTTCTTGCGCAAATAAATGACTGCAATGAATGGCAAAAATAAAAAAGATTTCAGGCCACATGACCTGTGCTAATTAGCTGTGAAAGAAAAGCATATGAATTGTTACTGCAGTAATACTTATCAAGCACAGTTTTAGTGTATGCCAGTAAGTTCTCATATGACCCATATGGAGACTTTTCCTTTTGTTAATGCATACTTGTGATGTAATACTGTAGATTGCACCTATTTCATCTGTCACGAGTGTCAGTTGTCTCGTGTAAATCACACATTCACTGTTTTGATTTTATTTCTTCGGATGTTCAGTTATGGACTTTGGAAATAGCATGTATTTCGCAAACTGTGGAA
Source organism: Stegodyphus dumicola (assembly GCF_044657685.1). Classification (NCBI taxonomy): domain Eukaryota; kingdom Metazoa; phylum Arthropoda; class Arachnida; order Araneae; family Eresidae; genus Stegodyphus; species Stegodyphus dumicola. Next base: position 24,113,731 of record NC_140781.1, read on the forward strand.
GCATGCATTACCTTTCTTAAGAAACTTAGTGAAAAGCTAACTCAACACCGAACTGGAAGACGAACTTATGAGCTTATGCAATAGTACTGCAGTGACTTACATAAAATTTCAATAAACATGGAATCAAAAATGAACATGCATGGAAAAAGCCCCAAAATACTAGCAAGCTAGATAGCAAAGTTATACCCACAAGGCTGATAGTCACCACTCAAACAAATCCACTGCAATAGAAGATGAAAATGAAGCATGATTACTGCAGATGATGATCATAAAAATGATGACGATCAAAATGAAACCTTTATTAAGCCAGAAAATGATGCCAGCAAAATTCTAGTGTGTTGAAATGTTGCTGTGACTAATCTCGTCTTTCTGCAATCAGAGGAAGCCCATGAATTGCATCATGGCATGAAGTAGAAATTGCGGCTGTCATTGGCAAGAGTCTTGGGTACCATACGTATGACATTACTATACTTTTCACAGTTCACCCCCCCCCATTTTCAAGGACAGCACCCTGGGGCAATGTTTCCGAGAGTCCCCAACCTCTCTTCTCCTACCACCAACTACTTGAGAGGACTTCTAGCTTGACTATTTTGAGTGATCCCATGCCGCACAGATACTGTACATTTACAAACATCCATGCCTTTACTAAGGATTCATACCCTGGTCTTTTGGTACAGTACTCAAGAGTCACTAATCATTATCCTGCTTGGATGGCATGTTCAAATATGAACTAGTCTTTACCCAGAAGGCAAATAGAAGCACACATAATCAAAAAATTTCATGAGTTTCTCTCCAAGATTAATTTATATTAAAAATGCATTTGATTGATGACTATCGCAAGTGATTGAACAAAGAAAAGTACTTTTCAATACATTTCGATCTGCAAAGTGAAAAACCATTCGAGTTGTTAAGAATTTTAACGATCATACTATTTAGAAATATTCATCAGATAAGTCTTGTGAGAAACAGATAATGGACAGACATCGCCATCTTTAATGTTGTGACCAATAAAAATGAAGGAAAAAAATAATTTACAACCTGCAGAAACTTACTATAGCTGTATGTCATACTGACTAAGGCAAAGCACAACTACAGTCAAAATTTCGGCTACACCATAAACTGCCACAATAAGCAGCCAATGTGTGTTATGTACTAAAAACAATCACTTGACAGTAGAATACCCCCATAAGGGTGAAAAATGAAGAGCCTATCAGTGCATTCTGCAAAGGCGACCATTTAACCTATTGTGACTGCCTACGCTTCCTGAAACCTCCATATAAGAAAAACCACCATCACCATAAAGACACCATAATCTGTGGAAACTGGCATTTCCTCCAGATATATTGTCAAAAGTCCCTCCTGCCTCCTCTGAAAAATTTATTATTGCTTTTAAAGGTATCAGAGGCAATAAGCATACTTCAATCTGCAAAGGACCTTTTTCTTCTCCACAAGATAGAGGGTAATTTAGAGAACACTTTAGCACCTCATTTTTAGTTACTGTCCAATGGGTTTTCCTTTTCTATTCTGTTAATGTCTTAGGGCCCATATTAAAATGCAGGAAAGGCATTTCTTTGCTGAATATCATGTTACCATTACGGCACAATATTTTAAATAACCAGGGGAATGAAAACACATGAAAGTAGGAGTCCCTGCAAAATTTGGTCTCTGTACCAACACATTTCAACATATCTGTTTTTTACATACCTGAGCCCTGGGAGTTAAAACTGCTGTACACATGGATGAATTAGTCCTACTGTGAAGTCCCTGAGACAAGAGACAGCAGTCGACAATTTGGAAATCAGTGTGAATATTTTTTTGCATGAATGCCAACTTTGAGCCATTAAACTCAACCCACAGAACTGCTGCATTCTGCTCTTCTGACCCTACAAGAAGAATACTAATCTTAACACTGGAAATCATATTCACAATGAATTTATTACCTATCTCATAAACAGCAAATTGTCTTGGAGTTCTATTTAATGAACAGTTACTCTTCCAAGATCATGTGACATACATTCTTTGAACAGGCATCACAGCTCTGATGTGAATACTGAACTGAATAGGATGACACTCTACACTGAATCTTAAAACTAAATGACAACTCTAAACAATGCTCGTTAGGCCCATTCTTATGTACACTCCAGCAGTTTGGGCAATAACATCAAAATTCCTCTGAAAGGACATAGAAACATTTCGAAACAAAACTCCATCATAATTAGTGGTAACAAATGCAGAAATTCATAGTAAAATGAAAATTTTTCATATTGAAACAGCACATAATTACCTTTACTTAGAAAGCTGTCTAATACAAACATCTCACAAGCCTATGAGATTATGCTGGACAAGCCAATACAGATAATCCAGTTAAATATCCTTGAAATATTCATCATCCAATGAGACGATAACTTATTTTTGCATGGTCTGTTTGTGTACATTGTTTATAAATATCATTTTCCTTTATTTTCATGCTTGCATTTACTCTTTTCAAGTGTTTATGACCAATAAATTTGAAACCTTGTAGTTGCATTTTTCATGTTTAGCAATCTTATACTTTACATGTTTTATCAGGTCAATTTTGTTTTAGCCCTTTGGTTTTTTTAAAGCAATATTTTCAACATGCAAGAATTACCTGGCAAATAGTTTTTCCTTCTGCCCACACAAGTCCTTCTTAAGTAACTGTTACAATCATATGCAAATGTCAGGATTAAACAGAAGGGCTAGATCTTTCCTTTGTGTGACTCCTCACTGATACTATCCTCGTAGGGAGGGGATAAATAGGAAGTAGTCTGACGTCATTGTGCTGCATCTGCTTTGACTTTGCCTGTTTAAAACTAGCAATGTGGACATCCCAAATTAATTTTAATCACAGGAATTGTTTTTTAGTAAAGCAGTACTATAGTTAAACTAACATACACAGTGTTCTAGTGTAAGCAGTGTTGCAGTCAAATTGGTGGCTAATTTGACTTTGCTACCAGTGATATAAATCTGTGACACTGTGATATAAATCTTGTTTAAAGATATTAAGATACAAATTTGATTAAGTTGTCAAAAGATGATTAACTTGTCATGATATCTTAACACTTTTAGAGGTGGCATATAAAAGAATTTAAATTGTAAAATTTTGCATGAATTGTAACTTATGGACCCCAAAAACAAACAATTGAGACTTAAAAGAATCTAGAATAAAATTCTAAATTTTAAGAGCCAGTATATATTTTTATACCACTGCCCCTGCAAAGTACTTTTTTCCATACAGCTTCCTATTGTTAATTTTTGTTTTGCATACTCTTGATATGTGTCTATACAAATAGGTGCTTGAATAAAGTTATGCAAGTCTAAAGTAAAAAGTTCTAAAATTTCTCTAGAAATTTAAAATTTTAGAAATAAAATTTCTGTTTTTAGGCACTTCGATGATGCCACCCAGTTGAACATACTCATGTAAAATATGTGTAAAAAGTATTTGAAAATTATTTACACCCAATATTATTACTTTATCAAAAAAAATTAGCAAATATAACACTGCATGAGTAAACCGCATCATGCTCAAAAATGGACAGATAACAAAGCATTGATCTTAGGACTGACCTTTGTAGGTCTCAACTTTGATTTATTTTTGGCCGAGCATTCCAAATTCAAAAGAAATGCATTCTTGACAGTTGCAGTAAGACTTTGAATTCACATGAGCATGTTCCTTTCAGTAAAAGAACAGATGTCCATCAAACAAAAAGTTGAATTGCTGAAAAAAATGGATAAATGCATGAAGAAAGTGACAGAGAGGTGATTTGTTTCTCTAACCATTCCGAAAATCTGTTATCAATTTCACGCTGCTCTGCAAGGGGGGGGACGTCATGGCGCGCAATGAACTGGAAGTTGATCTGTCAGCACTATCCTCATCTTCAGAGCAGGTGTTTTTATTTTATTTGGCTTATAATTCCTTACTAAGTGTAGTGTTCCATCTCGATGTACTCCGATATGATTTAAATCAATTTTTTCGTCATTATAAATATCACGAATACACATCAAATAGTTTTCTGTTTGCAATTTTCTAATTTCGACTATGCGTAATGTATGCTTTACGCATGCGCGCGCTGAATGTTTAATAAAGTAAACAAATAAATTAAGCTTTTTTTTGTAAATTTTGATACCCTTTAGATCATAATTGCTCTTTATTTCATAAATTATGGTTTCATATTTTTAATTGTATAATTTCTGCATGCTATCTTACCAGATTCAAATTGATGATCTATAATCCGGAAAAAAACCCTAATCCGGAATCGCTGAAGTTCGGATTAAAAACTTTGTACAGTAATCTTCAAAAGGAAATAACTATGAAATTCATTCCTATTTGAAACTAGTTACATGAAAGAAAAAATACTTGCTACTTAAAAGCTTCTACTCCTACCTGCAATTAAAAATAATACATTTGCATAGCCATAAAAGCAATAAAATTGAGAAAAATTCTTAATTTTGTAATGTGAAATACATAAATGCTGTTCATTTACTTCACTTAGCCTTTCTATACAAACTGTTATTTAAATGTCTCATTAAAACTTTTAACATTTTTAAGTACAAGTATATGGTGATCATGAAATATGAATGCAAAAGAAGTGAAATTTTACTCAAATAATGCCTTTGATCGTAAAGTTATTAGAGCTGTCTTTGATGTACAAAGAAAAAGCTATTTGACCAAACTAGTAAAACCACTCGTTATGTTCGAAAGAAGTTCGAGCCAGTGCTGCTGAAAACAAAAACAAGATATAAACTTTTGGATAAATAGCACCAAAATCTCATGCACTGTGGTTGACAGGGAAATGGGACTCAAAGGACAGGGTTGCAAAAAGACAGCATTTAGCCTAAATATAAATTTTCTTTACATAATCTCATATTGCATACAAGTATGAAATACTATCTTTATTTCTGTTGCCTATTCATTGTATTACTTCCAGTTCTTTATATTTGTATACCTACGAGAAGATTACATTTATTTAATGTTCCTGTTATGAACAAAACTATTTAACAAAGCAAACACAACATTGAGTTCTTTCACATTTCATTATTGCTTGTATATTGCATTTTAACCAGGTACTGGGGGAAAAAAGTGAGGATAAATACCCATAGTACAGCATAATACAGCAGTAATAAATAATAAATACCCATGATACAGCAGTTTCCAACCTTTTTTACTCCACATACCTCTTAATGAAATTTTGCCATTATAGAGTATCCCTGTCCTCTCCCTAAACAACCTATGACCTCCTTACCTTCCCTCCAGTATTCTCACCATATATCTTACAATGGTAATATTTAAATACCATAAAATCAATCAAAATCGCAATAACAACCTTATATTTAGCATACATATATTAAACCACTCAATCTATTTCGAGGGCAGCTAAAGGTCCCTCCTCATCAGGAGAATGAAATTACTAGAAAGGGGTAAAAAGAAAAAGCATTGGGAAAGGGCTAAAAAGAAAAAGCATTGGCAAAGGAGTCTCAGAAACATGTTGTCATTATCAGCACTGCACATGGTCGTAACCGGATTTTGAATCAGAGTTACACTGGCCACCTACTTTTACTGAGTTCAGTAAAAGTAGTAAAAGTAGTTCAGTAAAAGTAGGCGGCCAGTGTTCTGATTCAAAATCCGGTTACGACCACGTGCAGTGCTGATAACGACCACGTGTTTCTGAGACTCCTTTGCCAATGCTTTATTTTTCTTCTTTTTTCCCCTTTCTAGTAATTTCATTCTCCTGATGAGGAGGGACCTTTAGCTGCCCGCGAAATCGATTGAGTGTTTTAATATACGAGGGCCATCCAGGAAGTAGATTACGTTTCCGTCTGTGTCCGCTAGGGGCGGGGCTAGCGCGGCCATCTTGGGGTCAGAGCGTTGCGCAGCTCAGTCTGCATCTAGCCGTGCTAGTGAGAGGTTCGTGCTGTGCTCCGTTCAGATACTGTGACGGTTTGAAATGTCTGCGTTAATTGAAAATCCCGCGAGCTGCGAGGTGCGCTCAGTAATAAGGTTTCTGACTGCAAAAAACTGTAAACCGATAGAAATCTATCGGCAGCTTCGTGAAGTGTATGGGGACAACATTATCACTGAAGGTGGAGTGCGTCAGTGGGTCATAAGATTTAAAAATGGCCGAACCAATGTTCACGACGAAGATCGAAGTGGGAGACCCAGCATAGTGACCGCCGAACTTCTCGAAAAAGTCGATGCTAAAGTCCGTGAAAATCGAAATTTCACAATAACGGAACTTTCTTTGAGTTTTCCACAAATTTCGCGAAGTTTGTTGCACGAAATCATCAGCGAAAAGCTTGGTTACCACAAGTTTTGTGCAAGATGGAAGGCAAGAAGAGGTAACGAAGTGGTTGAAGGCGCAGGCGGCCGAATTTTTGGACGAAGGAATTTCCAAGCTCGTACATCGCTACGATAAATGCCTTAATTTGTATGGTGACTATGTAGAAAAGTAGTATTTGAGTGTGGCTTTCATCTGTATATAATAAAATTTGTTTCCTATACTTTGTTTATTTTTTTATTCCAAAACGTAATCTACTTTCTGGATAGCCCTCGTATATACGCTAAATACAAGGTTGTTATTGCAATTTTGATTGTCACATTGGCACATTTCTCTTCTATTCTACCATAAAATCAATCAACTGCAATGAATAAATTCAGAAAATGTAAGTTGTACTTTTCAGAGATTGATAAATTTGAGACTGCATTGAAGAAATGTTTATTGAAAATATCAGAAATTCAAATGTCTTTCTTATGGCCTGTTTGGGCATCTAATGTCTGAACACTCCCTATTAGGCCTTTTAAGTGAGTCACTATATTCTCTTTGGCTTCGTTGTTTACTCCAAGCTTATTTTTCTGACATGAATTAGTAAAGTGAGTCAAATACTTTGAGGTTTCCTTTTTTTTTTTTTTAATTAAGAACATAATTCCCCCAAATCCAACTTGTTAAGCATAGAATCAGATCAGTCACTATGAAAACAGTTCTGAAACTGTTCTGCAACACTAAATTGAATTTATTTATTAAAAAAAAAATATCGGATAGTTATGCAAGTTCTTGCAGTCAGGCTACAATAAGAAATTTCACATTAACTGAAATGGTGGTCTAAAAACATACTTGCCACACATACAAATTCAAAATTATTGTCCAGTTTCAAGCAGAACAAACAGTTTCTGTTTTTTGAAAAGATTTACTTTTATGTATTTATTCATTCTGACACGAACAAATTTTACGTATTGAGTAACTTAAAAATATATTCAACAAATTCTCTGAACTCTACACTCATATTGGTTTGAATATCACAATTTAAACATAATTGACTTTGGTTCACTCAGTGCTGAAACCATAATTGGCTACTAATCTGTGTATATGATATTCTGTACAGAACAGGGAGTAGTAAATGCATAACATCTTATGTGGCCTTAAGACCATAGGAAAGGGCTCCTGACCTGAACTCAAAATCTAAGACCACACCACTAACTAAACTAGTGTTGTATCATAAGGCAAAGTCCGTATGAAAAAGTATTTGTAAATAATGCAAAAAGAATCGAGCAGTAGGACAGGTATGGTAACTTACAGCCACATTACATAGCATTTGAACACATTTCGGTCAATAACAGTCACATCAGAAGTAGAAACTTCTCTTTCTTTCATTCAATACCAAGTTTAAACTTTCTGAATATTTTGCTTTTTATCAGCATTTTTATAGCACTTTTTCACTATTACTAATAGTTTCTTTCAGTCCCCGTGACTAAGTCATCATGCACTACCACGGGTAAGCATACGTCAGGTTGGGAACTACTGCTATAAATAATAAAAAGCAGCCAACTGAGCGTTGAAAGCTGCTGCTTTTAAAAGGATAAATGATTATAACATTATTAAAGCTGATTAAGCATCTGATCTGTTATGGCTACAAGTGTAGCAGTGAATTCTTTTTCCAGTCCCTATTGCCTCTATACAGCATTTAAAATTATTAAAACTGCTTTTAGTTTACCAAAATTATTTGACTTGTGTATATGAATGAAATAATCTTTTGTAGTGTTTCCTGTACAAATACATTTAAAAATGATGACATTTATGGATTGATCTGAGAATGAATGATGTAAAATAATTCATACACAGCAAGAAATAAGAAAATCAATCTTATTCATTTTCTGGCCCTGAAAAGGGCTTTTCTTTCTTGGATACTGAAATTTATTCAAAAACTACTTAAAGCTGGTGCATCTGATGACAGCTTTGGTACCTTCTGAAACAACATGCACCCAGGCATCAACAGTCACACCAGTTTAGTTTAAGTTCACTTGTGATGACAAAATTTTCTTTTCGGCAGGAGTTAAATTACTGGATTTGCCAGCAATATCTTTCTTTGGAAAATAATAACAGAATTCATAAGCACATTGTGTATTAGTCTTGAGCTGAGATTCAAGCGTCGGATGAAAGGAAGGTTGGATAGGGTAAGATAGGAAAGCCTCGCAGCTTTTGAGAGAAACCAAAGCAAAATCTGAACAAGTTTGAGCAAAATCTAAGCAGCCCTGAGCTGGTACCCTTCGCAAAATTAATTTGTCCCAATTTTATGCCCGATCTGCAAAGACTGCAAAATCAAGGAACAGTACACAAATAAACAAGGAAACAATATATAGATATATTACATACATACAATAAAGAGACAGTACAAATTAAATACATGGGCGTAAAAGAAAGTATAAGAAAACGAAGTTATACTTAAACCAATGAGATTAACTATGCACAGTATTTACAATGATCAATAATGAAAATTTTAAGTTAGAAAATTTGAGTCGATCATTGGGTTGCAGACGGTGTAAGATAGCCGTCGGCAAACCATGGCTCTTTGGCTCCTTGAGTGTGGCTATTCCACAAAATAGCACATAAGGGCATGTGCATGTAAAAGGAAGAAAATCTTGAAAATACAACGCAAAGGCCGTAAAATTTTACATAAGCATAAAAACAACTGAAAACTTATTCCCAATGTTATAGAAATATTTTTGTACCGATTTCAGTGTTTGGATTGTACTGATTACCCGTCAAATTGTGCTGTCGTGGTAACTGTCATACGCCAAATTTTAAATAATGAAATGCTTTGAATTAACATACATTCAATGGCCATCTTGACTTGAATCAGAAACCAAAAAAGTAAAAATGAAATTTAGTTTCAAGGCATTTCAAATTTGAAGTTTACCCAGTGTCTGAAACAATAATTTTCCTAGCAGCTGAATTTAGGCAATATAAAATATATAGACGATATTTAGGTTGCATAAAATATGAAAAAACTCGAAATAGGAAACGTCTAAAAACTAAAATACCATGTATTTTGCACAAAATTTCATTTTTACTTTATTTGGTTATGAAGTTAAAATTGCCATTGTACTGATTCTAGTACGATTTTTACTGATGTATTGATAAATAGGCCACTGTATTGATTTCAGTACAACTGTACCAACAAGAATAACACTGATATCCGCATTTGATTGTGCTTGTCTCTATCCGACACACTAGCATTATGACGAAGGTTCCTCCGACCCCAGCAATGTACATGCAATTCATCCACTAGTTGAACGAGTGTAATTACTTTTGTTGGAGCCAGTCAGGAGGGAGGCTTGTTATGGACTGGTTAATGCAAGAGGCTCCTCCTGTTTCATTTAAAATCCTTTTAAAAAGAGGAATGAATTCATGGGTGTAAGCGTACATGTCCTGTTTCCTTGTGTTCCGGAATAGCATTATTTTCTTGACTAACTGCTGTTGGCTGGTTCTCAACAATCTCACTGTTTCTGGCCCCATTCATTTTCATGGCTTCAACAACATGGCTGCAAAGAAGAATGGAAGATTAACTCCACCGTGAATTTCACATTGAATGCACTGAGGCTTTTGTGTTTATTTGAAACTCAAATGGCCTTCTGACATGTCTCAAGTGTCAAGAAAAATTGGCTAATAACAAGAAATTAAATGCAGACAGACACTTGACAACTAAAGACGTGTCATTTCGTACTAAATATCCTGTCAGTGATGCTAGGAAGAAAGCAGTTGAAGAACTTCAGAAGCGTCATGAAAAATCCCGTTCTGCATTTAATTATTTCATGCAATCTCCCAATAATGTTAATATCACAAGTTCTGTAATATCACAAGTCAAGAGATTGATGAAACAGGGAAACCACATACAGACGGTGGATATATAAAAAGTTGTTTTATAAAAGCTATTTCAAGATCTTAGGAACAAAGCAGTTATTTTTAAAAAAATTAAAGAGTTACCATTGTCTGCTACAACAGTGAAAGGTAGAACAGTCAAAATGTCTTCGAATATTACCATCCAGCAAGTCTGAGATCTTAAATCAGTTTCAGCTTTATAAAAAGCAGCTGACAAGTCTGGTGACATAAAGTCTAGCATAAGTGTCACTTTTTTTTACGATTTATTTCATCTACAGATCCCAAAGAAGAACTTAAGGATTATTGCCACTGAAAGGTCAAACACGTGGAGAAGATATAGCATATGCTGTAATTGGATGCATTGAAAAACATCATATTCTACTCAATAAAACTGTCTGAATTGCAATAGATGGAGCGAAAAGTTTGACTGGCATAAAAAACAGGTTTATTGCTATTTTGAAAGAAAAAACATTCAGTCACGAGATACTTAATATTGTATCATTCTCAAGAAGTGCTTTGTGCACAGACAGTTCCAGAAGAAATTTGCAAAATTATGGAATTGGTGATTAAGGTTATCAACTCCATTATAGCTAAAACTCTTAATCATTGTCAGTTTAAATATTTAGTTGAAATGGAGATCAGTACACTTCTGCTGCTTAACAAAGTATGTTAGTTATCAAGAGGAAACATTTTATATCTTTATTAACAGAAATTAGAGCATTTCTCCTTGAAAAGGGTGTTTATTATCCAGAGCTAACGAACGATCAGTGGATCCAAAAATTTTATTTCATGGTCTCAGCTAAATCAGCTTAAACAAAAACTGCAGGAAAAAGGAAACAAAACTTTTTTTTATGTTAGAAAAAGTTATTTCATGCGAAATTAAATTCTCTTTTTGCTCAATTTTGAAAAAGAAACAGATTCACTCACTAAGCCTGTTGAAATATCACAAAGAAAATAATTCTGACATCGACATTTGCTGAAGAAACAGTTTTTAATATGAGGGAAGTTTTTCTCAGCAGGGTTCAGGAATTCAGAAACAACAAAGCAACATTAGCCTTTGTTAAAATAAAAAAACTCTTACTACTACTGCAACAGAATTAAACTTTCCTCCCTTTAAATACAGTCAAAAGTCGTTAATTCGGACACCCATAATCCGGACCTCAAAGCGAAAAACTTTCTGCGTATGCGCCGCTTTGACACATGCGCATAGGCGTTTACACGTGCGCGTAAGACCTTCACGACTGCACATTTGCCTGTGAGCAAGCGCAGAACACGTTTTCGCGTGTGCGTTTAATGTATAACGGACGGTATAAGCTAAAATTATCTAATTATCTATTTCAGTTAATGTTGATGATTGCGTTGTTCCTTGATCTTCGAATTGGATGCAGCTTATTATTTTTTGCAAACTGTAAGAGCAATTTTATAAAAGTAAACTTGAACTTTCGATTATGTCAAATAGAATTTCCGATGCTGGAGCTCCCAAAGGATCTACAAAACGAAAGTATGTTTCGATGTCCGTCTAACAAAAAGTGGAATTGCTGCAAAAAATGGATAAAGACATGAAGAAGGTGACAGAGATGTTAGTGGAAACGAAAAAATTTCGATTGACAAGTTAGTCGGTATTCTCGGCACAGCAATTACGGGACTTGAACAGCGGAACTTTGTAACTGAACAAGAAATTATGTCTGTTTATAGAATTAAAGAGAAAGTATTATCACATAAAACGAAGCAACTTAAACAACTTACATTGAAAGAAATGTTTAATAAAGTAAACAAATAAATATTAAGCTTTTTTTTTTTTTTTTTTTTGTAAATTTTGATATTCTTTAGATCATAATTGTTCTTTATTTCATAAATTATGGTTTCATATTTTTAATTTTAGAATTTCTGCATGCCATCTTACGAGATTTAAACTGATGATCTATAATCCGGAAAAATCGATAATCCGGAATCGCCGAAGTCCCGACGAGTCCGGATTAACGACTTTTGACTGTATTGACATTGGGAACTTTAAAATCCAATTGCTGCATTAAAAAAAAAAAAAAAAAAAAAAAAGAATTATGGAGCTTTAAATTTGAATGTCTTAGTGCTGATATACAGACAGTGGAGAAAAAGAAATGCGAGCTTAGTTCAGATTACAAGTGGTCTGCTTTGAAAGACCTGGAGAAGGAAGATATTTTGATTTTCAAGACATGGAATAGTATTCCTGATTCATATAATCAGCTGAAAAAACTAGCGTTTGGTGTTCTTTCCTTATTGGGGTCTACATATTCATGCGAATAATCATTTTCGAGCATGAAGCTTTTTAAGATTTTGGATACCTTACAATTTTATTTTATCAATGAATAGTATCGTTATTAAGTGTAATATCAAGTTTTATTCGACATACCTATATCGTTTAACTACAAAAATTAAGTTCATTTTAGGGAGTGTTGTGAAGTAAAAAAAAAGATGCAGTATTGCAAAATGAGAAAGGTATGTTAAGATAGTTTGGACATATAGAGAGGATGAATGAAGTAGATTAATGAAACGAGTAAACAAGCTAAGTGTGGATGGGAGAGTTGGAAGAGGGTTGACCTCAGCGAATGTACATTGAGTAAATTAAGGACATTCCTAGTAGAAGCCCGCATAAGAGTACACTAATTAAGTGAATACCAATATACCTACCTACCTATGTAATTTAAGTTTAAAATTAAAAGGTAATTCTTCAAGCTATAGCCTATGAGTTAAAGTGATACCTCGTTCCTTTGCAAAAAAGTATAAACAAAAAGTAAAGATCCAATTGTAATGCAAATTGCAAAAACATAATATGTATGAAATATTAATAAAGAAAAATAGCAAAAGATGAATGCTTAACTTGATTGACATTTAAAAGTTAATATGTATGTAGAATAAAATGTAAGCTATCTCAAAACACTTTACTCTACATGCATATTAACAGTTGCTTACACTTTGTTCTACATACATATTAACTTGCTTACACTTTATTCTACATACATATTAACTTTTAAATGTCAATCAAGTTAAGCATTCAACTTTTGCTATTTTTTTATTAATATTTCATACATATTATGTTTTTACAATTTGCATTACAATTGGATCTTTACTTTGAGTTTATACTTTTCTGCAAAGAAACAAAGTATCACTTTAACTCATAGGCTATAATTGAAGAATTATCTTTTAATTTTATTTCAAATTTTGCAGCTCAATGCACAAAATTCTTGACCTCACAGGTCCTTTTTGTTTAGTTCATAAGCTTTTCTTACATTATTTAAGTTTAAAAAATGTTGCTCTCAAAAGAGATTTCAGTCATTGAACTGTTGATAACTAGCTCTGTTGGGTAATGAGTTTCCTGACCACTAGTCTAAGGTCATTAATTTCATGCATAACTTAATAATTTAATTAACTGAAAATGCTATGATGCTCAAAACTAGTTGTTTTGTCAAAAAAATTTGATTGACGAATTTATTGATAGTTTCAATTTTCAAGTTCTAGTGCAGATACTGATTTTTTTCCTGTTTATTATTATTCTTACCTGAAGGCTTCAAAAGATTCAATACTTTCTCGAAGTTTGGATTTGGATTCAAAGAAGAATTAATCTTATAAAATAAAGAATGCTCAGTTTTAACTATGTAAACTTATTTACATAGGTAACTATGAAGTTTTTCAGACCGGAGCAGATAGATACTATGCACTAAAAAGCAATTATTTGTTAAATATGGAAATTTGAACTCTTTTATGTTTGACCTTATCTGAACACAAAATGGGTGCTCCTGAGAATTTTTGTGTCATACAGATGACCAAACACCAAGAGTTAACTCTTTGGACTGTGCCTTTGATATAGTACCAATTACCTGCACATTATACAACCAAAACGGGTAACCAAGTTCTTGCCATTTCTGATATGACATTGGAAGAGTGAACCCCAACATAAATCGCCAAACCTGGCAATGATGGCAATCCAGACATTGAATATAAAAGTGCGTTGGATCGATACTTCAAACATAACTCACACAGTGACTGATTGAAATGGACGCATCAAAGGCACTCGTTCGAAGTTGTCTGGTGTATGATTTTAAAGTGGGCCTGTCGGCAGCAGAATCAAGTCGGCGCATTTGCCTGGCCTTTGGGGATGATGCCATAAAATGAACGAACCGCTAGGCAATGGTTCCAGAAGTTCAGATCAGAGGATATGTCTCGCTGATGCACCAGCGGCGGTTGGCCACAAGTGGCTGGACGATGAGACCCTGAGAGCAACCACAGAGAGCGATAGTAGCTTGCTGCACAATTCCAGGTATCTGATGAAACAGACTCCATTTGTACTGCATACGAAAGGCATACAAGCTGAGCAAGTGAGTACCCCACTCACTGTCCGATGCAAAGAAGCAAAATCGTGCTGTTGCCTGTTTCTCATTGCTTACTTGGCACCGCAATGCCATATTGGATCGAATACTCACCAGCGATGAAAAGTGGGTCCAATGACACACCCAGGCATTCCGCACATTGGTTGTCACCACGGGACCTTGTGCCACACACTGTGAGACCTCTCCACCCACACAAGATCATGCTCTGTATCTGGCAGACTAGCTGCCAAGTGGTGCACTATGAGCTCCTGTCAATTGGGCAAACCATCACAGCAGGCCTGCATTCGCAGCAGTTGGAACGTGTGCTTCAGACACTAATGCATAAAGAGGTAGCACTGATCAATTTTAAGGATATACTCCTCCTCCATGACAATGCGAGGCCACATATGGTTCGGGAGGCCAGGGACACCATCCAGTGACTGGACTGGGAGATACTACCCCATCCACCATACAACCCAGACCTCGCACCAACAGACCATCACCTTTTCCATTCCCTGGGCAACCATCTTCATGAGAATTCTTTCAACAACTGGCCAGACTTCAAAAAGGCCCTCACGGACTTCTTTGCGTCTAAGACCCCTGAGTTTTACTGCGATGGCATTGCACCTGTTAGACACTCATTGGCAAAAGGCATTGGATGCCGATGGCGATTACTTTCAGGATTAGCAGTGATTGTAGTGTCGCTTCAGTTCCGTTACATTTCTAATTAAATTTAGTTAAAGCGGAATGGCAACACCTTCTAGTCTCCGCGAAGAACGAAGTAAACAAACTCCGAGTTTTTGTCACGCGATGCTACGTGCATGTAAAATGTAAATAAATATTATGAATAAGAATTTATAACATCGTAAGGAATAAAATATTGGTTCCATAGGAGTCAGAGAAGTGTTATTTTTCTATATTTGCACACCAGACACATCACTGGTGTATCCCGGCGTGATCGAATTCTACAATGGCTGACGAAGACGAAACCGAAATTAAAGCAACAACTGCATCTGTCGCCAAGGTAAGCGTTAAAGTTCCTCCTTTTTGGAAGCCAGATCCTAAAATATGGACCGGACCTCCACCGGGACATTGGTGAATAATGATTTCACATCAAAAGAAACCATGAGTAAATTACTAGGAGAAATATTTTTAACCTTTTTTACAAACTCTATTGAATTTTTGATGGTCTAAATGTTATTGTCTAATACAATTGAAAATCTAGAAACTAAATATTTAGCTAAGCGATACGAGGCAGTACCTAAATTTGATACAATAGGGCTGAAAGGAATAACACTTTTATGAATTTTGGGAAGAGCATATAATCTGGCACAATTCGCAACAGATGGGATAAGCGAATGTTTTAAGTTGCTTGAAATGATTTGTGAAGATTTGATCGCAGTTTTTATTTTTGACAAGTCCGAAGGTGAAGGATCTTTAGGGATCGGATTATATGGTCCTTCGTTTAAGAGTTTAGTGACACCATCGATGTAAGTGTTCTTATCCATGACGACTATCTGGCCACCTTTGTCGGCCTTTGAAATGATAATATCCGGGTCAGAATGAATTCCGCGCATTGCAGCTCTTTCTCTCACAGTTAGATTTGGTTTTTTTGGCATCAGAAAATTTCACGTCAAGGAACATGAGGCATATGTTAGAAAAAAGGAAACACAGAAGTCTTCTGTTGCTCAACATTGTTGGTCCGAAAATTACACTTTCAATTTTTCTGCTGCCAAAATTATTCAAAAAACATCTTCCGTTGGAGAACTGGATTTTCTAGAGGCATTTCACATTCAAAAAAATCTTTCTGTTCTTGTTAACGATCCTAATTCCAATCCATCTTTGCCTTTGGCCTTTAAAGAAATTATGTTTTAGTTCTGGTTTCACCAACAGATGGCACCACTTGCTAATTCTTGTCCAGGTTATCTTATCTTATCTAATCATTATTTCCTATCTTGTTCATTTCTATCTTGTTTCATATCTTCAGCTGAGGATGGTGGTTCGGTAAAACCATCGAAACTAGTCCTGTGAAAATATTGAAAATATAACACTGATTTTTGTTGTTTGACTTCTGAATTAGTATTTATTCAGCATGTTACTGTGTCTTAATTATAATAAGCCTTATTATAAAAAATATAAATTTGGTAGGGAGTTTTCTAATACAATTTCAGATAAAATACAAACTTGGTACTCTTTTGGATTTGAGGTCAGCTATATAACTGATAACCTCAGAAAATGTTGTTTACTGTAATTCTCTCCTAAAAGAAGAGCTAAAAAATTGTCAGGATTTTAGCTATTCTAGATTTTAGCTCATTGGTTTATATCTAGTAAGACAACATGTAGAAATTATAAAATAAAAAGCATGAAATAGTTGTTCATGGAATAATAAGCATTTATGATCTTTTAATAAAAGGCCCAATTTTTTTGTTTGCTTAATTAAACATTTCTTTTGATGTCATTTGCTTGCTTCATTTTTTGTGCTAATAATTTCTCTTTAACAGACAGACACAATTTCTTACTCAGTTATAAAGTTCCGTTGTTCAAGTCCTGTAACTCCCATGCTGAGAATCTGCACTAAATTGTCAAATGCAATTTTTTTTTTAACAACTTCTCTGTCATTTTCTTCACTATTAGTAACCATATTTTTTTTTGGGGGGGGGGATTTGTAACAATACTACAGATTTCACCATCTGTTACTTGATTGATTACTGAAGCATTGTAATTGCTATGGAATATTTTTGTAATATTTTCATTTACAACCACTTTTCTACATATTCTATTAACTAAAATTTTTCACTTTTTGTTTGCAATGTTTGAAATTATAAAGCTTAGTTAGCATCTGTTATACAGTACTGGTGGAATATCATGACATTGGCAACTAAAGATATGCTGTTCAGCTAAATTTTGTCTTGCTCCTTGATTTGGTTTATTTTTAATTATGATAAAACACTCAAAGGCTATCTGCCTACAGATGCCTTCATGGAGGTTTTTCTAAGGAAAACTGGCTCACATTAACATCACACATGAGGAAAACCATAAAAATGCCCAAGCAGGCAGCCCATTTACCAGGATTTAAGCACTGCACCAAACTATGAGTGTTCAGGAACTTTACCTCTCTCAGCTGATGGTGAGCCTTGTCTTGCTTCTATTGTGTGCTGAAGAAAATAAGCCCAAATTATATCAGTTTATTTATTATGCTTACACCTAGTATTACCTGCATTTCCTTAAGGCTATTTCAATCCCGAATAAATAAATTCCTACATATACTTATCTGAACAACTAATCAGTTATTTATAATTAAACAGCATTAATATTTTGGCCTAGGAATATCATTTGCAAATTTTTTTGCACATAGAATGAAATTTGGGTTAAATTTCTCTTTATCAATATACTCAATACTCTGCAGTGCAGTCGGCTGAAATCCATTACCGTCGCCAAGTATAATAAACCATAAAAGGTTACCAAGCTGTTTAATACTCAATTACTAATACAGTACAAAGTCCGAAATCCGGACGTCCATTTTCCGGAATGATCTAAAATCTGGACCTCAAAGCCACTAACATTTTTTTTATTAATTTTTATGCATGCGCATTTGATTTTTCCTTTCATAATAAAACACATGGAGATTTTCACTTAAAATTCGATTCTTAATTTCACTTAGGCACTAAATAAAATACACCATCGTGGAAAAACAATCATGTAAATATAAATTTGCGAGATTAATAATTTGGCTCTGTAGCTGAGTATCTACTAGGCATACATCTCAAACCGAAACATTCACTTATTTTATATCCCTGACTCCGACCTGGTGAGCCATTATTTATTATATTTTGTTTTCATCACTGCATGTTTACCAATACATGACAGCTTCAGAAATAACTCATGCTGTGATGTCTCTTTTTTATATTAGTAATTGAATAACAAGAGTATAGCAAACTTTTATGCTAACATTACGCTTGGCGACGGTTATAGATTTTTAAATGCTCCAAGAAATGTTGACGAGGTAAAATTCCAAAAAATTTCTTTTCATATGCTAAAAATACATTTTGTTAATGAAACTCATTGGCCAAAAGATTAAATTTAGTGCACTTTCAATTACGAAAAACTGATATGTTATTCACCATAAACCCAGAAGCAGCAGCAGAATATGTCGGCACCAGACAGCAGAATTTAGGGAAGATGAAATTTTTGAAATTTGGGGAAGCACCGAGCGGCGAAATTAAGGGATGAGAAGTTTTTATGATTTAGGGAAAGTACTGGGATCCAAAGTTTAGGCAGGGTAAAAATTTAGAACTTAGGAAAGCGCTTTGTACCAGAATTTAGGACCCGTAGAGACAGCACCAGGTGGTATCGAGTGCCGGCCCTAGATAAAGGCCTTAAGTATATGTGGGAGTTTATTTATTCAGGACTCGGATTAGTTTGAAGCATGTGAAAGAAATAAACGTAGATATAGCAAATAACTAAACTAATGCAATTCAGGTTTAATTCAGTACGCAATAGGAGCAAGACAAAATTTAGCGAAACAACTTGACTTTTGTCGCTAATCTTGTGATACACAGCCAGTAATGTATAACGGATGCTATTAAGCTAAGCTAAAATTATCCTTACTGATTCTAAGGCATTTGAAGTAACGTAGCAGACTGCGCTGATCCAGCTTATTATTTTTTGCAGGCTATTATTATTATGGCAATTTTATGAAAACTAAGCTTGAACTTTCGATTATGTCGAAAAGAGTTTCTATTTCTGGAGTTGCCAAAGGATATACAGTCAAAAGTCGTTAATTCGGACACCCATAATCCGGAATGATCTATAATCCGGACCTCAAAGCTACAAACTTTCTGCGCATGCGTCGCGTTCACGCATGCGCACAGGCGTTTACGAGAGCACGTAAGACCCTTACGGCTGCGAATATGTTTGTGCGCATGCGCGTTTAAATTGTAACGGAGTTATACGCTAAGCTAAAGTTATCTAATTCAGTTAATGTTGCCGATTGCGTTGTTCCTTAATCTTCGAATTGGATCCGGCTTATTATTTTTTTCAGACTGTTAGAGCAATTTTATAAAAGTAAGCTTGAACTTTCGATTATGTCAAATAGAATTTCCGATATATATTTACTACAAAGCGAAAGTATGTTTTGAAATCCGAAATCTGTTTATCAATTTCACGCTGCTCTGCGGCAGAGGGGGGGCAGAAACGTCATTATTAGATTATGATAGATTAGAAAGATAATGTCAAATAGAATTTCCGATATATATTTACTAATATGTAATTTGTATCTACAAAGCGAAAGTATGTTTTCAGATCCGAAATCTGTTTATCAATTTCACGCGGCGGATTGGAAGTTGATCTGTCAGCACTATCCTTATCTTCAGGGCAGATGTTTTTATTTTATTTGGTTTATAATTCCATACTAAGTGTAGTATTTCATTCTGTCTTTGATATGATTTAAATCAAGTTCCTCGTCATTATAATTCGCTTCCGATAGTGAAGAAAGTGACCCAGAGGTTATTGAAAACGAAAACATTTCGATTGACAAATTAGTCGGTATTCTCAACACAGCAATTATAGGACTTGAACAGCGGAACTTTGTAACTAAACAAGAAATTATGTCTGTTTAATAGAATTAAAGAGAAAGTATTATCACATGAAACGAAGCAACTTACATTGAAGGAAATGTTTAATAAAGTAAACAAATAAATATTAAGCTTTTTCTTTTTGTAAATTTTGATACCCTTTAGATCATAATTGTTCTTTATTTCATAAATTACGGTTTCATATTTTTAATTTTTTAATTTCTGCATGCCATCTTACCAGATTTAAACTGATGATCTATAATCCGGAAAAATCGATAATCCGGAATCGCCGAAGTCCCGACGAGTCCAGATTAACGACTTTTGACTGTACAAAGCGAAACCATGTTTTGAGATTCATTAAACAAAGAGTGGAGTTGCTGCAAAAAATGGATAAAGGTATATCCGTCTCAAAATTATGCGAGGAGTATGGCATTGGAAAGCCTGTACATGACATAAGAAAAAAGAAAAAGGAACTTTTTGAATTTTTTGTGGAAGCATCCTAAACAACTTACATTGAAAGAAATGCTTAATAAAGTAAACAAATAAATATTAATTTAGAAGTCAAACAATAAAAATCGTCATTATATTTTCCAATTTTCACAGGACTAGTTTCGATGGTTTTACCGAACCATCATCCTCAGCAGCAAAAGTGCAAATGAGCAAGATATAATGATTAGATAAGATAAGAAAGCCTGGACAGGAGATAAGCCACTGGTGCTATCTGTTGATGAAAGCACAACTAAAACATAATTTCTTTAAAGGCTGAAGTTTGCCTTCAGCCTTTAATTAGGGTCATTAACTAGAACAAAGATTTTTTTTAAATGTGAAATGCCTCTAGAAAATCCAGTTCACCAATGGAAGATTTTTTTTTTTTTTTTTTTTTCCCTTGAGGAAAAAAAAAATTAGTGGGCTAACTATTACACCGCGAAGGCATGCTGAAAAGAGAGAGAAAAATACCTTTATACTCACCCTCTGGGATTAGGCGACCCAATCGCTAAATCATGGTGGTGGGTAATCATCATCCATCACCTTTTAGTTCGGGCACTACTGTAGAGTCATCTGGTTATTTTTTGAAGCAGAAGACATGAAAAAATGAGCAATACCTTCACCGGGACTCGAATCTGGATCTCTCGAAATACTCGCTGAGTCTGCTGTTACACCACGAAGGCATGCAGAAAGGAGGGAGAAAACACTTTACAAGTTGCCTCAAAATAGGAATGCCTTTGTGGAGGAATCCACCAAGTGAAAGAGCAGTAAAATCACTCAACACTGGTAGTTCGACCTGGATTAAAATCCAGACGAACATGAGAGGTTTCGTGGCTTTCTTAATGTATAATTTGAATGCGAGACAGTTTCCCTTAGAAAGTCTTCCACGACAACATCTCTACCCATAGAGATAAAGCTTTGGAGTTGCTTTTCTGAATAAATTAATGTAACTTTAGCCTTAGTCGAGGACATTTGGAGAGAAAGCGGTTTATAATCACACTGCGCATGGGGGGGGGAAGCCTATGGAGCCTGTTTATTCACTTGCATTGAACCTATATTGAACTATCTGTTACCAAACAAAATCGTTAATAGTCTTATCTACATAGCAACAGAGTGTAGCGATGTAACTAAATCGCATATTTACTGACATAAGGGAAGAAGCTTAAACGCCAAACAGATTATTTAAGTATAATAGTACTATTTGCTGAAGAGTGATGTTTCGTGACAGACTAACAGAAAAACTGGCTCACGTTCACGTTTTTAATGGGAAATACTATGAAAAGGATCATACAGATAGCTCATTCATCGGTATCTAAACTGAGTTGTTTACAGATGAAAAATTCAGTGTTATATATTCAATGTTATGTTTGTCGTGGTCATCTGAGTGTAGTTTTTTTATTTTATTTTATTTTTGCCCCTATAAAAAGGCCTTTAATAGAGACATGCTCTATTAAATTTTGATTTTGTTTTCCGATGCAAGATTAGTAATTTTTTGTTTTGTTTTTGCCATTATAGGAAGGTTGCTTTCATTTAATTAACTATTGCTGTTTTTTTGAGTTAACAGTTTTTCTGAAATGACATGTGATAAGCTTCAAAACAGTTCATGCAAAGTGCTACATCCCACGCTTTATATATGACCGCTGTAAACCTTTTGCAGAACAAACAGCACATCTTCGTCTTTTCTTTGTATCGAAAGGGTAATGGGAGCATAGACACTTGCATTGTTTTCTTTTTACTTGATGGAGACAGCGTATGAGCTTGAAGATCACAATAATGAATCCGCTCTCTAAATCAAATTCATGCGAAAAACTTTGCGATTCTTTTCGATATTGCTTATTTTGCTTAGAACGTACGCATTTAGCACTGTTACGGCAAGTAGATGAAAAATAGTTTTTTTGTCCACTTCACAGTTCTTCTGCCAAAAGTATAACTATTGGTATAATAAAATTTATAATGCCAACAAAACTGGTCTTTTTTGGCAACATATGCCAAAAAAAAAATCTTGGCGATCTCTGCAGAAAAGACTCCAATAATTCCAAAGTAAGACTATGCTTGTGGCATGTGGAAATGCTACAGGAATGCACACACTTTTTAAAATCAGAAGAAATACATGAGCATTTAACCTTCTGAGTAGCATGACCATTTTTTATCTGAACATCAGATTTTTTGTTAGTTGGTATATATTGGCATATAACTTAACATATTTTGCTTTCTTACTTTCTGTAATGATGTAAATATTATCTGAAAGAATGGAAATTAATAAAAACAGACTAAAATAAGTTATTACAGAAATATAGCTAGTAAGTGTCGTTAAAATTAAGATCTCCATGAACAGATTCAAAAAGCTTGCCACTCAGAGGGTTAAAGGAGTTAAGACTTCCTACATCACCTATCGTTCAAAATTAAAATATGGATAACAGAAACCTTAAAATATGGCCTAAAAATTATTTCCTGCCCTGATATTCAGCAACATTTGAAATCAGTCAGTTTGATGGATGATATAAAAATTGTCCTGATTATAGACAAATATTTAGCTCATACTTTATTTAAAGTTTTAGTAAAATATAATATCTCTGCCTTATCCTTTCCTCCAAACTGTACATTCATAATTCAACCAATAGATATTGGGAATTCTGTGCATGGTGAAAAACAGCCTTTTCAAAAATCTAAGCTAAATTTTCTACACACAGGCAAGACCTCCTATGAATTCTGGAAATATTCTAACATAATATCTGCTCTATAAACCATGCAAGGTCATGGGAGAACATGCCTGCTGATAAAACACTTGGCATAATTTATGGCTAGCTACCTTATTTCACGATGATGATGTCGATAATGATAGCCACGAATCTGAAGGTTTTCGAAAATCACAAGCAAAAAGTGAAAAGTGAGTTAATGGAATTTGTGAAGAAATGCTGAGAAGTAATAATATATGAAGACAGCATGACAGAAGTTTTCTATTCCGATGACAATGCCCCAATCGTCAATCACCTGACAGATGGATTGTATGGTTTTAAATCCACAAAATATCATGACTTACAGTGAAGAAAATGATAAAGAAGTTGTCAGAATGAAAAGATTTCAACTGATAGCTTAATAGGAATTCTCAACAAGCAGTTACAGGACATAAACAATGAAGCCTTGTAAATGAATAAGAAATTATTTGTCTATATAATTAAAGAGACATAACACAAAAAACAAAATAGCTTAAACAACTTACTTAGAAAGAAATGCTTAATAAAACAAACAATATATATATATTGATCCCCTTAAGGTCACAAATGCTTCATTATTTCATAAGCAACTACTTCATGTTTATAATTTCTACATATCATCATATTACATTTAAAATGATGATCTAAAACCAGAAATTTCCCAAATCTGGAATCATTAAAGTCCCTATGATCCTGGATATCGGATGCTGCACTATTAAATACCAGTTGAATGTATTTTTAAAGGGTAAATTAATAAGAAGTACTCTTACTGCCTTTGAATCAATCATTCTAAACAAATGCAATAAAATTTTTAAGGAACAATTAAAGATCTTACGAAAAATCAAACAGTGACGTTAAGAAATATTACAATTAGACAAACACATACTAAAATAAAAAATTATTAATATTAGGCTTATTTTCAAATTTTGCTTACATATGCTATCCCAGGAGTAAAGAAAGAAAATTCAAGATAAATTAATATTTAAAGTTTAATTTGAGCAATACATTGCTTAAAGATGACTATAAATACATTTCTACAATTTAAAATGTAAAATAAACCAACAGAAACTTTTTAGATTATAAATCTTAAAAAATGTGATCATAGGCAAAAATGCCTGTCCCTTTAAAATTTTGTTATTTAACCACTTTGATATGTAACCTAATTTCTTTTAATATAGAAGTTTAATTATTTTAAATATGAACTATTAGTGTGTTATATTCATTATAAAAATTAATTACAGCCTTTTTTTTTTCTTTAGCAAATCAATAAAAATAATTTGTCTTCCACTTCATGTCAAGTCCATTATCTTGAGATTATTTTACCCACAATTAGTTTGTAAATCTGCCTAAAAAGGAACAGTACATATTCAGCGACATAGATAAACTTGTCAAGCTTTTTGTCCTCCACTTCATGTCAAGTCCATTTACCTTGAGATTATTTTACCCACAATTAGTTTGTAAATCTGTCTAAAATGGGCAGTACATATTTAGTGACATAGATAAACTAGTCAAGCTAAGCTTGAATACTTTGAATATGTACTGCCTCTTTTGGGCAGATTTATAAACTAGTTGTGGGTAAAATAATTTCAAGGACTTCACATGAAGTGGAAGACAAATTATTTTTATTGATTTGCTAAATTTATATCTATTTTTTTTCTTTTTCTCCCCCCACCCACATTTTAAACTGTAAAAATATATTTATAATCATCATTCTGCAATGCATTGCTCAAATATTAATTTCTCTTGAATTTTTTTTTTTTTTTTTTTTTTTTTTTCCTGGGACAGCATATGTAAGCAAAATTTGAAAATGGGCCACTAACACCTTTAGAATGACAAAGATTTTTATCAGTTTGAACAGCAGTCTGACAACATGTTCCTCTCCTTCATGATTTAAATTTGAAAAAAAAAAAAAAAAAAAAAAAGGAGACTAAAAGCAGCAAACTCTGAGAAAGAGGAACCTATGTCATCAGCTTCAAAGTTAACAGTTTTATGAAAAATTGATGCCAACTGTGATTGCCTTTTAGCCTAATTTTTATACTGGTGCATTTCTCTTGCATTTATAGCTGGTAACCTGCGAAGTCATGCAGAAGATATTATGATTTGCAATGGCAACACATCAACCACAAAATCTGGTTGTGAAACATTATGCAAGATGACAGTGCAAAAATATAAAACTTATGTTCCAATAGGTACGTTCAAACATGAAAATAAGTACATGCTATTTTTAAGCATGAAATGTAAAGGTTCTTGTAATAAAGGATAATATGTACTTTCTATAAAAGAAAAAGGTTATCAAATTAATTATTTGCCTAAACACACATCCTCTTTCAAATTAAATAAAGGAATGATATGTTTTTGTTTACATAAATGCTAGAAAATAAACAAATACTTTATTTTAATTGCAGTAAAATTTAGAAAGAAAATTATAAATTAACATATAACCTATTTTATTCAAACTAAAATTAAAATGGTACTTTCTGATTATCCACAAACCCTGACCCTCCCTGGGGCATAATGGCAGACCACACATTGAGTTGATCACTGTTAAACTGATGTCACTTACAGCACCTGCCCAGAAGAGAATTTGGCGCAATTATTATGTTGACAGGATTTTAAAAAAGGATAGCTATAGTATATAGTTGATATACTGCCATCTGAGTGTAAACAACTGTGATGTTTAAATCTTTGTACAGTATATCCAAAGAGTAAAAAAAAAACTGCAGTGTTAAAATCTGATTTTTTCCTGTAAGAAATTTCAACATTGTTATTGCTTCAACAGGAATGTTCATGGTGTATTCATGATAAGATAAAAGTATAAATTTGATCGAAGAGTGCAAAATATGGGTGAAAGCAGTATAAATAGATACCCAGAGGATAGTGCAGAGCTCTAAACCAAATGCTATAGCAAGAATGCTTTCAGGTATGCATGAATTTTTACATTTTAGTAAATCTGTTAAGTGCATGTATATGTATCACAGTATCATCCTTCTTATATGAACATACAGACACATAAAACACACATGCACAACTTCAATACAGTATATTTTTTAATATCTTTCTAAATTCGTACATAATGTACATAAGAGAAAAGTTTTAAAAAGGATATGTTTCTTTACAGTTTTAATTTTTTCAAAAGTGACAAATCATTTTCAAATGACTTTACAAGAAAACTATAACTACTTACAGCTTAATTGTATTACAAATAAAACTGATATAAGATAAGTGTATTTGCATCATTTTCCTTTATTAATTTTTCATGAAGTGATCATGTCATTTTTAATCTTAAAATGTGATAAACGTTTTGTTTGAAGTTAATGTAAGCATAAATCAAGTTTAATTTAATTTAATCAATTAGTAAACATGAAATGTAATTAATTCAAATTTACTCGATTCCTTATTTTATCAAATATTTACTGAATAGAAGAAGCTGTAGAAATAACAAATGTAACAAAATCCATTTTTAAAAGAAAGATGGCTGTAGAATATAATATATAGAAATTGGTGATGATTTTTAATAATCTAAAATATTATTAAGTCAACGATATAATTATCTGATATATCAACATTTTTGTGAAGTTACATTACATTGTACTTTAATATCATAAACTATACTCAGATTGTTCTCATGTATGCTATATATTTTTGCAAATTAGTTCTTCATAAAACTGCATAATTCCACAGTGATTAGTATGTGTGCCAATATGCAAGTTACAGGAAAAGTACACATGTAGCAGAAAGACTGAGATAAAAATTATGACTGACAAGCATCATTGCTTATGTCTGCCAAGCTGACTACATAGACTATAGTAACTTGTTTAAAATGACTTATGATTGTAAACTTGTTTAAAATATACCAAAAATTGTTTTCCCAAACTTTAGTATAATATAAAGTCGGAGATCCAAACTCGTTGGGACTTCGGGGATCCCAGATTTGGGATTTTTCTGGAAACTGGATCATTTTAAATCTACAAAGATGGCATGTAGAAATTAGAAAATTAAAAATATGAAATCGTGATTTATCTGACAATATATACTTGCATATTTCTAATTCTACCAAAATTAATTATGAATATTCCAATGAAAAAATTAATTTTAAATAACATAGAAGAAATAAATGCAAAGAACTATTGAATTTGTACTAAAATCATGTGAAACAGTGTTTGCATACAAAATGCAATACTTATGAAACTCTGCACATTCCTTCAGAACAGTGTGGATTTTCTTTCAAGAAAAAATTACGAACTACGAGACACTACAGGGTATATTAGTTGAAAGTTTATTAATTATAGTTCTAAAACAATCCATTATTTACCGATGTTTCATGTGTATATACAATATAACTTGGACGAATATAGCAAGTGTTTGTAAATAACACCGAAGAATTTTACCATTCCTTAATACTACTTATTTAATTCTTTGAAAAAATAATAACCTCAACACAGTTAACAAACTAAGCAAGGGTATCTTAACAAAAAACATCTCCTTTCGCTTTGTTGTATTTGCAATGTTTCTTTTAGTAAGCTTAGGTAATTGGATTCTATAAAGCTTAGTTTCCGCTTGTTAGTTGGAGGGTTTCATTTTACTTCCCACATTGTGTGTATAAATGTTTTTGGACTTTTTCCTTTTGGATGTTTTGGATTTTTCTTGCTTTATATTCGTTGTGGGGGTGTAATTTTCTCAGTTTAGATAAAGTAAAATACTGGCATTGGTGTGATTTTAATTTTATGATTTTTTGTAAGCCAATGAAATTCTCGGGGGTCAGAGAGGAGAGTTTACCTCGGTGCTAACATCTTGTTAGAATTCAATTCTGATTCTAATTTTCGAGGTAAAAGGAAAAGGAGAAAGGAATGGGGAGGCTTGACCCCTTGCGGGTCTTGCTCTTGCGAGCAGCGTGTACCAGCGGGCTTCGGTTATGTTTTTTCCTTTGGAATCTGATATGGAGTGATTTTGAGCAGCAGTGATGTGAAAGAGGAAAAAAAGCGAACAAGGTGTGTTTTGCCCTGCTCCCGGCTTTGCCTTGCAGCCGGTTGTCGCAGCAAGAGGGCTTGGGTTGAATTTTTCTTTGCTCTAGATGATACATTCTTTTTTGCGAAATGTTTAAAAGATTTTGTGTGAGATGCAAGGAACATTTTCCTCTCGAGACGCCTGGAGAAATGTGCGCGTGCTGCAAAGATGCTGAGAGCTGATTACTATTTTAGTGCGAGATGTATAGAGCAAATCTACCAAGAAAATTTAGAACAGATTTTCCCTCTTTACCCGATTCTCCGGATAATCTCTTCACCCGATCTCCGATCTCTTCCAAACCCTAAAATTTGATATTCCCGAAGTGAATATGCCTGACACTTGGAAGTTCCGGATCGATGTGCAGTTATTACTTTCTTAATTTAAAAAAGGTTCCTGACACCTAGATGTTCCACACAGAAACATATTCCTGACGAACGAACTATTCCCAGATCTGGCGGTTAGTTTTACAAAAAGGACTTCATCCCGTTTCCAGATATTCTTGTACAGAATGGACTTCAGCGCGAGAGCGTTAGCTAAACTGTAATCAAAGTGTTGGCTTAAGGAAATAAACTTCCTCCATAACTAGGAAAACTGGACACTCCCCTCAAGGTTGTGTATTCCAAAGAATATACGAGTGAAATTTTTAAGATTATTTTCTCTCTCTATTAGTAGTCCCAAGTGCCCAAGTGCTCTGTGAGGTGGAACAGTTAATAATAATTTTCTACCTGTTTATATTGTTATTACTTATATAAATTAAATATTATTAAAATTGAGAAGTGATTTATTATTTCAAGTGATGGCCAGTTTTGGGATGTTTTAAATTTGTTTCACCTACTGAGTTTGTGAGTCAGAAAATGTTAGTTTCTAATTAATCAGAATCATTTATTTGGAGAATTAAAATTTGTTACACCTTCTTAATTTGAGAAAAAAAAAGTTGATTATTTATTAAATGTTTTAATTATTGTAAGCTGAACTTTTGTGCGACAGATGCGATATTTTCATAGTAAAATTATGTGGTGGAATACTGAATGGTTTATCCTATATTTGGTATTATTATATTCAAGAATTTAATAAATGTGTTTGATTTAGAATTTTAATTGCACTTGTTTATTTTGTGTGTTATCTTACTATGGTCTGTCATGTTCCTCCATTTGTTTGAGCCGGGAGGCTTTTTAGGAAACATGGAGTTTAACTGAATTTTGATTATTGTTTTTCCTTTTACTTAGGTTTTCTCACAATGCGAACCAAAAATTTAACTTGTACTACCACTGTACGATTGTTGTTCTTATAATATATATGTTCTTATGATGGTTATATTGAGTTTGAGTTTTTGTCCGCCACCATGAGTCAGTTTGAGTTAAAGTTTAAATAGTATAAAACATCAAATTTTCACCTATATAACAATTATTGCATACAGCATACGATAAAAAATATTAAATGTATTGTTCATTGACATATTAGCCCAAATTAAAATGAAACTTGCACTAGAAAAATAAGCAAATGTAATCGCTATGGACATTAAATAATGAGCAAACAAATTTCCACAATACTATAGTTTTAACCATTACTTGGCAGAAATGGACTTCATGAATAAGCTTGTGTAGGGTTGCTTAGTCATCAATATTTTTTCCTGTGCCAAAGGTACACCATTGAGCACACACAGTACACAAAATTCATTTAAAATTGATCAACTCAATGTGTGATGTACGCATTCCAGGGATTGAGTAGTATGCCGATCTGTACTCAGGCAGCCTCGACAGCAGGGGTATAAAATACGTGGACCCAGTTCCTAGTGCTAAAAGGGGCTGTTTATACCTGTCCAGGATGGCAGGTGACTTTGGCCCTCTGAGTAGGAGCACAACACTGGTTTTTCTTCAACTCTTCACTCAATGCTCTGTGAGGTGCATTGAGCAGTGTGAGCACACGACTGTTGCCTGATATGGGGAGTAAGATATGGGCAAGCCTTGTCCAGCCTTGAATGCAATGCAGTACAAGGAACCTGATAACACCTCACTCAGAAGTATTCATGAAGCACTTCAAAGTGTCACCAAAATAGACAACCCATGACACTGGCAGAATGTATTTATGTGGCAACCCATGTATGCGTACACATGCAGCAGAGAAGCACCCAGTCATGGTTATTTATTTTTGATGCATTGAATGCATATTTTCCTTGTATGGTATCATAATGGGACTGACAAGTTTGTCAGCTGATGAAACAAGTGTTGCATTTCTTTAGTAATATACAATTTTGTCCAAAAATAGAAAACGCAAAAATTTGCATGGTATCAAGTTGCACTTCATAAACAATCAAATTTTATAAAAATTTTTGCATTGATACTCTTCGTGCCCTTCCCCAATTTTTTCAAGCAAAAACAGATAGCTGGGTACACGGGAAATATGACAGCATGTGCAATGAGAGATTTGTAGAAATGTCTTGATTTTTTTAAGAGAAAACAAATTGATGTGTGCATGGAAAGAACGGTACACAAAAAAGGTTAAGCATTTTATCTCAGATGTTCCTTGCATGTTTAATTTGTTAACTAGGTTACTGTTTTATGTAATTCTTATTTCATTACCATTTGTGAAAATGGCTATTGTCTTTCATGTCTTAGCATGAACACAAATTTAGTCACCAGAGGTTGGTCTCTTTTAGGAAGAGAGATGCAGTTAATCAGAAAGTACCATTAAAACATAACATTATTTTTACTGATGGAATGCTAAAATTAATAATATAATACACTGCTCCTCTTACATACACATATACACACACAATGCATGGCCTTCATTTTTCATTACTGCTTGTTATAGACAAATATTTTCAAACATAAAAATGCTTTAAATGATGCAAATATTCATGTTATGGCATCTTTAAATTTCAAAACCAATTTGGAAAAATTAATGAGATCTAACTTTTTATATGATGCCCTGGCCTCTACACTTTCATTTAATAAAACTTAATACTATTTATAAAACACAATAGGACTTATTTCAGAATAATAAAAATTGACTATGATGTTTAATTTCAAAAGTTGCAAATGCTGCTTTTACACAATTTCTTTCAGATAACTAGGCCAAATAAACAGGAACACTTGATACTTATTCAAGTTTGAGAGGAATAATAGTTCTTATAGAGGAGACAAACTTTATTCGAAGAGATGAATAAGCATAGCCACAAAGATTCGAAGAGATGAATAAGCATAGCCACAAACACAGAGAATGCTGAAATAAACCAAAATTCTCTTTCAAAAAAATATACTGCAGATCACAAAATCACTTGCAAAGTAAATAGTAATTTTACGCAGTCTGAAGCCGTAAGCATTAGATGTTTCGTAATTTACGTGAAAATGTCAACAAATTTTCAAATACTTTAACCGAAAATTCCTATACAAATATGATACAAGTTTTGGGTCACCTGGAAAGTTCTTTGTTTTTTACAGGGTTATGGAGTTAGTAGAGAGAATGACCGACTCCAACTCTGACTCCCACTGCTGGAATTTTAAAGGCTCCGACTCTGACTTCTTCATATACATATATACATGGGTTACAGATTATTTTTTTAATATCAAAGAAGTAATAGATGCTACATAAAAAAATTGATAGCATGGGAAATTATTTATATCAATTAGCATTTATTATGAAATGGAAAAACTGGCATTAGTTTTTTCTAAGAAACAGCATAGCTTTGGCAAGATCTTCTTTGTTGGAGGACCATAGATCCGATTTGATAAACTTCAAAGCTGAGAACAGGCTTTCCACACTGACCTGAGTAGGAGGAAGAGCTGCTACTGTTAGGGTTACTTCTTTTAACTTTCCAGGATAGATTTTTTATAAGTTCTAAAAGCAAGAGCAATCATACTTCTCTATTTCTTCAAAGGCCGTGTAGAAATCTTGTTTGTATTTTTACATTTTTATATCTAAAGGCTCTTGGTTCTTTATTTTCATTCACTTTACCTTGCAATATTACCCAAAAATACTTCTCAAAATCTAATTCATCACTGGAAGAGGATGATAGAGACTCGTTTGCAATGTCTGCAGTTTAACTGTCCTGATTTGAATACTTCCAACAGTTCTGAAAATAATTTCATTCTTAGTGAAAGTTCATAGATGGCTTTCTTTGCCTTTTTAATTTGTTCGTCATCCAACAAAATTCGGTGTTTTGGATCTAAATATATTGAACCCAACAAGATCTCATTGTCTAGCAAACTAATTTCTTTTTTCTTCATTGAAGAAATGATTCCTTCTGCAATAAACCCTCCATTTCAGAAAGAACAAACATCACATTCTTCCATTTTCACATCCTGTTAATTCTTCAGATTGTAGCTTTTCTGACTATGTACAGTGTAGAAAGAAGAGTTTCCAATCCTGAAAGATCTTTCTACAATCTCTGTTAGTGAAACATTAAGGTAACCTACATCTTTTAAAAATGTTCTTAATTATAACAATTTCTATATCATCAAATATGTAATTCCCCATCGCTTTGCTTGACCAACAATTGCTTCTTTTCCTGCTCGCTTCCTAAGAATGGCATCAATTTTGGGTGTTCTTGCTGCTATTGCCGTTTACTTAAATTTACCAGCGAGATTTGTTACTAAATGAAGTAACTAAAAGAATCAGTTTAATCACTAATAGCAAATATCACATCCATCCTCTTACCTTATATTTATTTATTAATATGTCAATAAAACAGAAAATAACTATTTATTAATCTATATAATCCATAAATAAAAATAATAACTCAGTTTGTCACTATTTTGTTTTTCAATTTGTTTTAATTTCATTTCAAATTCAGACTGTCCAATAAAAACTGGAGTTGAAGCCTGAGTCGACCTGTTTTTAGCAACTCCAGCTACGACTCTTTTTACAGTAAAATCTGCCGAACTTCGATTCTGACTCTGCAGCCCTGGTTTTTCATAAATAAAAGCATATTTTTATCTAATTAATTTGTTACTGCTGAAAAGGAATGACCTTCATTGAAACAAATGTTTAAATGTGGTTATTTCTGCTTGCACTGCGTAATTCTGACATGCTGTGGAATAAATTTTGTTTCAGTGTTGTACTAAGAATGGAGAACCCCAAAATTCATTTTCAGCATGCTATGCTTTATTTTAAAAAAGGAAAAAAATTGCTAGTCAAACTATTCATATAATTTGCAGCATATAAGAACAAACTACTGATTCTGATGATGCAGTTCAAAGGCAGCTAAAGTTCAAGGTTTAAGAACAGAAATTTCAGTCTCGACGATGATGCCCATTCTGGATGACCATCCTCCACAAACAAGAACCTATTAAAAGAAGTTACCACTGAAAATCCACATTACATAGCTCAAGAACTATCAGACAGACTAAATATTTCAAAAAGTACAGCACAAGATCATTTGAAGAAGAATGGGTGTTAAAACATTACAATGATGGGTGCCCTATATTTTTAACTGAGCAGAATTCCATCGTAGAAGGTGCTATCACAAATGGTTAGTTAATGTCTTTTATTGATTCCAGACTGTTAAATGTTTCAAATGCAAATATTTCCTTCCCAGAAATTCGAGGTTCTTGTTCAATTCCTGTGGCGACATCATTTGCATTAATGAAGCGCCATCTGTGAAACTCCTCTATACATAACTTATCCCATCCTAGAATTCATGATCTCTTCATTATTTCTCCACAAGCAGTACAAAGTTTTCCTGAGTCTTGTGATTCTTTCTTTTCCATATTAGATCCAGAAACACTCCCTCAGAAAAATTAAGTAACATTTGAGTCCCCACATGTTCATGCCTTCTATGAAAAGAAAATGTTAAAAGTTTTACAACCTGGTGTTAAGGGAGAATCACAGGTCTTGTAAAAGAATGGCTGTCTTCTCGATAGACAATCTGATGAGATCATCTTCACCTTTATAAACTTTAGTGTTCTCAATTTTGTTTTTTATCTTTCTCATCTAAGAATTCTTTGCTTTGAATGATCTTTATTACTCTTTTCTCAGCTTCTGAAATTTCTTCTGCATCCAGACCTCCTTTGTTTTCTCAATTCTTTTGATTTTTTACAATTTTCCAAAAATCTTAACATCCAGTCAATCATGCGTACAATTTTTTCATACTGTGAAAAGTAACGGTAGTACTAATCAGTGTCTACATTTGTTATCTGAGTAGTCAAGCAGCTAGCTGAAATGAAACAACAGTTTTCTTTTGTTCCTCAAGACTTTCATCTTCATTCACAACAAATTCTGAAAAAGGACATTTCTCAGTAGATGAATATAACCAATCAGGACCCTCCCACCATTTTGATTGTATCGTTTTCTTCACATAGCAGCCACTACTCTAATATAACCAATCAGGACCCTCCCACCATTTTGATTGTATCGTTTTCTTCACATAGCAGCCTCTACTTTGAAGATCAGCAGAATTTAATGTTCCTGGCACGTGTCTCCGATTCTCTTTTGGAAGTCAAAATCCCGATTTCAAATATTCGATTTTGAACAAAGGCTCCCTCAACTTCTTCTCTTTTAAATCCAAGTAAGTACAGTAGTGGAGTCCATCCAAAAGTAAACTTCATCATGTGGAATCTCACACATAATTGTAAAAGCAAGGTGAGAAGCAATTGTGGCTGCTAATAACTCTAATCTAGTTTTTTTTTTTTTTTTTTTTTTTTTTTCTCCCTCCCTTTCCAGTTCCGGAAACTCTGGATTTAGCAATTAACAATTGTACTTTAACACATTCACTAGTTTCAACTCAAAAAAAGCTACTGCCGCATAGGGATTCATGCTTGCATCACAGAAGAAATGTAAAGAATATTTTTCATCATTATCATGATTTTCAAATATCGAGGAATGCGCACCTTTTCTAAATCAAAAATATTTCTCATCCACTTCAGAAATTCTGCTTTGGCTTCAGAGTCAACCTCTTGCTCCTAATTCAACTTCCTCTCCCAAGTTCTCTGCAATAATAGTTTTGGAAACAATGCAACAGGGCAAGTCACACTAATGCGATTTAAGATTCAATGAGCAGCAGAAAGTATACTTTTCTTCGTAACGTTTTCTACACAAAGCTCCCTCAAACTAGTCACACAGATACCTGACATATCTGCATCTTTATCCCACTGCGTCCCCAATACATTTGTAAAGGGAGTGATTTCATCGGTGAAATTTCTAAATTCCCAGCCCCTTTCGTTCAGCCCCAGCATTGGTTGCAACTTTGATGAAAAGCTTTCATTCTTGTTCATTCAGCACACTTATTACACAGTTACCTACATAGAAACTTTTCATCAATAATTTTAACACATTCTCTGGATATTCATATCTTTAGGGTCTAAAACGCTTTGCAGATGATGCAGAACCACAATTCCAAGCAAGAAAGGGCTACACGACACACCAAACACTACATGGGGATGTTGAAAGTGCTTCAGTTGGCTCTTTTCTCCAATCTATAAAAAACCGCAAATAGGCTTTATCTGAAGGTGAAATACAAATTTATACAAAAGCTTTACGAATGTCAGCTATACACTAATTTTTTTTTCCAGCTGGAAAATATAGAAAATATTTCGTATTGGCTCAATCAAATTTACTCCCAGCTCTAAACAATCACTGAGACTCTAAACAATCACTCTTTCCGTTTTGCTGAAGCATAAAAAACAGGTCAGATTTTGGTTGCGCTATTCTAATTTAAAACAGGATGGTGAGGTAAAGAATATGCAGGGAGTCACGAATCACCTTTGGGTACTTCTCTAATATTTTCCTCTCACCACTCTTCATACAATCCTTCTGTTTTAAGACTCTTTACAACTATGTGTAATCTTTTCTCAGAAAGCTCAAAGTTATCAGGATATCATGAGATGACCTTCAATCCAAGGTAAGTTCACTAAAAACCTTTCACTTTCTATCTTAACTGTGCCCAAGAAATGGTGCTTCGCTGCTTCTTGTAATTCAATCACTGTTTTCTTTTCAGATGGATCAGCAATACCCAGAGAGTCTTAAGTCCACAATTCTGGAATGCAAGTACTAGTTGTGAGCATTGAAGTAATTAATAAACCTGAACTCTCATTATTTGTGTGACCAATGACTGTCCAACCCAACTTTGTTTCAATTGCAGTAAGTCCACTCTTTAGTTGCAGATGGTTTCCTGCGATTAACTTTTCCACAATATTTGCTATGATAAGAACTTCAAAGGACCATTTAAATCTTCCGTTAGATAAATGCCATAGTGTCCAAGTTCTTTAAAGTATGGCCCTCTCTTGTTAGCTAATATTGTTTCACAAATCACTGCTTGTCCATGTCCTTTAAATGAAAACTATAGTCCTTCATTAAGCTTGACAAGTATATCGTAAACACATCATGATGGCAGGTCGACGTATTACAAGTCATGAAGTAGATACTCTTTCCGTTTGGAACTGTACTTCATTTATTCCACCATTGCCTTAATAATATGCGATTGCTGAAGGCCAGAATCTATTATTTCCCCGAGCTTTACATTTAATATTTTTTCCTCTTACTAACACTGTAAAAAACATTGGGAGATTTAGACAAGTTGAACAGAGCTTCATCATGCGGTAGCACTGGTTCGCACAGTTCGTTGTATTTATTAACAGTGGAAGAATTATGTTTTTGTGACAAAGTTCTGCACAAAAATAAATGGTGTTTTCCTCCCCACACAATTGAAAATTCATTTTCAAACAGCACATTTTCATCCCATGTCCAACTCTTAAACACAGAAAATAGCAACAGGCTTTCTCAATAGCACTTTCCTTTCCTTGGAATGTTAATTTAGGAGCTATTTTTAGTTTCCCAATTAATGCTAATCAGAAAAAATATGCAGAGTTTCTTATCATTTAGATTATGTCAAAACTTCTGTTGCTGATGATATTCTGGGTTAAATTTAGTCTCTCGACGGTTATTAAAATAGCTTGTCTTTTTACACAGGTCAAAACTTTTCGAGTGGCGATCAAAATTCTCTCCCCCCTTCCACTTCATCTTGAAAAAAGCCAAGAAGGTGATCTAGACCATTAGTAGGCATTTTATGTTTCAACAGCACAATTGATAACAGATCTTGAACGTAAACTTCAATGGGTAACTATCACACATATACATTTAATTTGCAACTATCCTTCATGGACACAATTTTTTTTTTTTTTATGATGCTTAGAAGCACTGAACGTGACAAACTGCCACATGCAGTGTCTTTGTTAAACCTAGCTAGAAACTTGTGCCTCATATTTCGGCAGTTTTCAAATTTTGGACCTATAAAATTGCACTTATGATTAAAATGTTCAAATCATAGATGTTCTTGCTTCAATATTAAGAACATGCTCATAACAAAAAGAGCAAAAGTTCAAAGTGCATGGAATGCCTTCCTATGCTTTGCTATAACCAATATAATTAATTTTAATTCAAAAGAATTGTAAAACATACCTCGCATACACTTCCGAATATTCTACTTCATATTTTATTACAAAAACGAGGAAAAACTCCGACAGACTTCTGACGAGAAATAAAATACCAATTAATTCTGATGGTGTACCCTATTTGTATTTACATATTTTAGACCTCTATTTTTGACTTTCATCAGAGCTTTTAAAATGAAAACTAACTTATTTCATGGCTTCATACATGATGACTGTGAAGTTTTGCCATAGCATAACTGCAGCTGTTTCACCACCTTATCATAGTTTTATCACAGCCAGGAGGAAAACTTTTAATTAACTCATCAGTGGATGAACCCTTCTCCACAGCTTGAGCTAAATATGTACAATTATGATTATCAAGGTTTAAGTCTTTATCAATTTTCTGAAATTGTTCCCAAAGTACTGCCAATTCTTGATGCAACATCAAAAGTGCGTAAATTAGTTTTAGGGTAATGTAATAAATTATTAGGAGCAGTACTTACAACTACAGGAATGGTAGATGCAGCAGAATGTTGACTTTTTTCATTAATGAGATCCTTTAATTTGTTCTCTAAAATACTCCACTTGTCAATATACTCTGATACATCATCGATTGCTTCTTCAATATCTTCCCCCTTCACTTGGGACATAAATAAAGTATCTCTAAATTCATATTTGCAGACCACCATTCATTTTGCTTTCTCTTCAGTAACTTTTCATTTCAAAATTTTACTTTCGACAGTTAACTCAATTTCACTTCTGTGAAAGTCATTGTAAGCAGCCATAAATAGTCTTCTACACTGTTTACGATAAAGTTTTAATTTTTCCATAACAAAAATATAATTAGCTCAATAATTATCATTCATTCAAATCACAGTAGATATCCTGCCCATGGATACCAGATGTCTGATACCAATTTCAAAACTCAGCCGTAAATCGATATTCCTAATACTCAAAAACTCAAATAATGTACAAAATATTAACACAATACTCTCTGCATTCTTTGTAACATTAATAATTAAATGTTTATATTTTAAAACATCTAACTATGAACATGAAGACAATTCTCATTAAATTTAAAATATTAGTATACTCTTTTCAGTTGCCAGACTGAGAATTACAAAGTTACAAATGTTACATGTGAAGTTATACTGACAACAACACGTGTGCATAAATTTAACACTCAGTTTTCTACAATAATGCTTGTTTGAAAGTTTGGGTGAACGACCAATCGGGCATCCTGGAATTGCCATTCTAGGATGGCTAGTTGTTTTTCACTGTTCAGAACACAAGGCTCCATTAGGAGCTGTGCAGTTTCAATTCTGTATTCATTCATAAAGTTACACTGAGAATGGCAGTCCTAGAGAAAGGACAAAGATCGCATAAGCAAAATTATGGGCCTTACTTAAATTTTAGCAAAAATTACGGACATTTAAGACCCAGAAACATAAGGACAAGTAAGGACCATATGAACATAGGTTTAATCTTAAATTTGTGGTTACTTATTGTGTTTGTACATTCATTTCATGTATTATATTATAGACCTTTCAGTTTTGAATGCATTGACATTTTAATTATACAGTCAGCCCACTAAGCTATGTACTGGAAGTTTTCAGAAAAGAAGCAGTTCTTCTGAAAGGTTCCAAATGTGCTTACCTTTCTCTTTAAGCCTCTTACCGGCATGGCCCGATTATGAGATTTTGATCACTTGGCACAGAATTTAAGATATTTTGCTTTCCTACTTTCTTTAATAATGTAAATGCCATCTTAATAAATGAAAATAAAGAGTAAAATACGTAATTATAAAAATATTTAAATACAGGCCTTCATGACAGATCCAAAATCCCAAGCTGATCTGTCAGTTAAACAAAGCTACAAATATGAAGCTGCATCCCCACCTGCAGTCAGTCATTACAGTCAATGGCCACTTTGTAAAATCGCCCAAGAAAAAAAAAAAGTAAGAAAAAGAAGGTGAAAACCTTGTCTGAAGCTGATGTTACTCAGAATGGTGCGAAACGTGATATGACTGAACAAGCAATGATGAACAGTGTAATGAGAATGTTTCAACGAAATGGTTTGAAATCTGTCTGGGAAAGCATGAGAGGAAATCGACCGATTACCCCCCTCCCCCGCAGAACCTGCTAATTTAGGCGACATTAATCAAAAGCAAGCCGAAGGATAACCCATGAATTTCTTCTAAGACAGCGAAGAAACTACTAGAGCCAGCTCTGATGGAAGTTACTTGCGAGAACAGATTCGAGAAATTAGATGAAATCCAGAGCGAACGGGAAGGTGACTGCTTTGATGAAATTCCACCCCCTATTGTTTTCAAGCAAGAAATGATAAGACTGGCTAATTGTGGAATGAGATCTCAGAGAAATATGTTAAAGATGAAATTGAAGCTAACAAAGTTGAAATTGATCTATGTGAACACGAAAACGCGGCATGATTACAAAAATGCCCCGAAATTTTTGAAGGCGAATGGAAATTCCTTTTCACACTTACTTGACGGATAAATAGTCATTCTGAAAAATCTCCCTGATAAAATCACTGAAGAAGCGGTTTATGAGAATTTAGTAAGAAGAAAATTCTCAGTCGTATACAG
This sequence comes from Stegodyphus dumicola, assembly GCF_044657685.1. NCBI lineage: Eukaryota > Metazoa > Arthropoda > Arachnida > Araneae > Eresidae > Stegodyphus > Stegodyphus dumicola. Next base: position 24,153,990 of record NC_140781.1, read on the forward strand.
TCAAGCAATTCTGCAGGAGCAAAAAACACAATTCTGAAAACCTACCAATTTGGCTCATTGAACTTAAGAAGAATGAATCAGGCCATGCAATACATCAGCTAAACTACATGTTTAGCGTGAACGTCCTGATTGAGAAGTATAGCCCCAGAAAAGGCTTGATCCAGTGTTTTAGATGTCAGGAGTGGGGGCACTCCCAACATTTATGCACAAACGAAGTGAGATGTTGCAAATGTGGAGATAAACATCGCAGCAATACCTGCCCTAAGAAGCAAGATGAAACACCCACCTGTCTTTTCTGCAGAAAAAATCACGTTTGCAGTTATTGCGGATGTGAAGAATACAAGAAAAAATTTGAGAAAAAACCAGCCCCACGTAAACCAAAGGAATTTGCAGCTACGAAAGAAGATTTTTTGCAACTCGTAAAAACCACTGAAGGAAGTAACTCCCCATCTCAAAAGGGTCAGTACAGCGAAAAGTTAAAGAAGCTAAATCAAATCCCAGCAGAGGCAGGAGAAGCCCTTAACTGGCTGTGTGATGATAAGATTCGAGAATTCTTCAGCAAAATTATCGAGATCATCGAAAATATCAGAAAAGCGAAAACTGTTGCATATTAATGATCCTCTGGTTTTAAAGCCTCTACGTATCTGATGAAGATAGCCGATGAAGGATACTACAGACTTAGCATCTCCACAAAATGCAGTAATTCAACATTTTTACTTCATTTTAAATTTATTCTCACATATCCTACTCACCAGTTAACCCAGTTTTCAAGCAGCATCGAGCGAGGTCAGTTTCTGGGAGGGTGACCTCCCACATGACTGGCTCCGATGAATGAGCAGCTACTGTTTCTAGACAGGATTTTTCGCCACTACGGAGAGGATTTACTCACCAGTTCAACGGCTTATGCCTAACTAGCTGCTATTAGCACATTAACTATTTTAAATGCTAATTGTATTTATTTCAGCTTTCCAGTCACCAAAATTTTTACGTAACTATTTATGCCAAGTTAATATGATTTATGTTTTGCATCATCTTTGTTCTAGAAATGGATTGGCTATTTTTTTGACATCATTCGAAGCTTCAAAATTATTCTACAAGGGGTAGGGCCTTCCGCCCAGGTACCCTGGTGTATCAAAGCACTGTTCCACTGAGTCTCCAAAATCTCAAGCTGATCAGTGAGTTAAAAAAAGCTACAAATATGAAGCTGCATCCCCACCTGCAGTCAGTCATTACAGTTAACTCATCCAGAATTGCAAGACTGCATGCATCATCAAGCTTCTGCCTAGTGATCACTAATTTAGACTTTACAAGTGATTCTGGCAATCAGTGAAATTCTCTTGCATGTTAAAGAACATTTTTTTTTTTTTGTACTTCTTGCATTCTTCTTTGGATACTTATAGTTGTTTATCACACCATTCTTTATCTCAATTAATTTTCAAGTCTCCCTGTTTATTTAGCATACTTACTGGAGATTTCTAAGAATCCATAGCATGTAACACTATTATTTATCTATGTATAAGAATATGTTAAATATTCAATTTTGAAATTCATTTGGTACCCTTCAGTTATAGGGATCAGATTCAGTGCATATATATGCATATATGTGTGTGTATGCATATACATATGCATACATGAACACATACATCCATACATGCATGCATATATACATACATTTCTGAATCTGGTCCTGATAAAAGAAGAGAATCATTCATTTTAACAGACAGATAATCTGACATTACACATTTACTGATTAAATGCACAGCAGTAACCTTACCTTTTTGTGTCATAGTCATGAAGCACATAGTTTTCCATTGCAAGTTTAATTTCAGGGAAATCTTCACAAACCCATCTAAAAAATATAATCAGCAATTTACAAAAATATTTCATACAATATAAGATCTTTGATGAGTGACAATCATTTTAATGATCATTATAGACAAATATTAAATTCTACACATTGAAATAAAACTTGGGTTGTTAAATCTTAATTAAAAGGCCATAAGAGTTTTCTGAAAATATGCCTATAAGCATCAGCATAAATCTCTCAATGCAAAAACTTAAATTCCTCCATACATAAAATACATATTAATAATTTATTTTTTCATATTAAATGATAGTAAACTGGAATTGGCTATATCAAGCGAAATTGATAAGCCATGAAACAAATCATCTTATTTTCAGGCAGACTTCATTTATATGCATTTTTCTCTACATATATTCACATACACTCTGTTGCAAAAAAATCGAAGCACCAAGAAGGACTTTTGCGATCATAACAAAATTTGGTATGCAAAAACATCTTGATTGAACATGCAAATGATCAAAGTTTCAAATTAAAGATGCCATTACGACGATAGAAGACCTTATAGACAACTAAACGACTTCGAACATGGTCGCACTATGGTTGCATGAAGCTCGGTGGTCATACCGAGCAACAGGCCACCACGTGCAGCGTACAGACACTGCTGTGCAAAGATGTTGGCAGCAATTGTTGCGACAAGGAAATAGCCGATGAAATGAAGGCTCTGGAAGGCCAAGGAGTACAAATGTTAGGTAAGATAGGATGACTGTTCAACAGGCCCAAACTGTCCCAATGCTATCATTGTTGACTATTCAACGGACTACAGCCATATCTATACCTCCCGTGGTACCGTCCACCATTTCACAGTGCTTGTCCGAGGCGGGGTTACACTCACAGAGGCCTTTAAGACGTTTGTCTTTGAGCAAACATTGTCGGAGTTGTCTGGAGTGGTGTCGCAGCCGATCATCATGGCCGATCATCAGACTGGCATCATATAGTGTTCAGCGATGAATCCTGCTTCACTCTTAAAGCAGATGACCACCGTGTTCGTGTCTGGAGAGGACGGGGTCAGCAGTCACAATTAGCCTTTGTTTTACAAAGGAATGCAGCCATAACCCCTGATGTGATGGCATGGGGCACTATATCTTATGACAGCAGGTCATTTTTTGTCATTATCCGTACAACTTTAACAAGCTGAATGATATGTTGTTACCATCCTGTGGCCGGTTGCATTACCCTTCATGGCACGTCATCCTGGGGCCATTTTCCAACAAGATAATGCCAGGCCACATACTGCTCGCATAGCTCTGGACTGTCTCTGTGTGGTTGATACTCTTCCTTGGCCAGTAAAGGCCACCAGACCTTTCACCAATCGAGCAAGTCTGGGATATAGTAGGCTGCCAGATTCGAGCACATAATATCGTAGATCTGGAGCGACAACTGATGAATGCCTGGCAGAATGTGTCGCAGGATGACATAAGGAACCTCTAGCACTCCTTGCCTCGACGAATTCAAGCATGCATTGCCGCCAGGGGGGGGGTTCGACCAACTACTAATTTGAACACTCAATGGATGATTGTGAGTCATGAACAGGTACTATGACCTTGATTTTTTAATTATTTTATTGTCTGTGTATAAGCTATACACATATTCTATTTCATCAAAAACACCCACTTCCTTCATGGTGCTTCGATATTTTTGCAAAAGAGTGTATATTCATTTTTCACATATATGCATTTCATTTGCAACTATCCTTAAGACTACTTCAGTACTCCTTCATGGGCACAAATTTTCTTACGATGCTTAGAAGCACTGAATGTGACAAACTGCCACATGCAGTGTCTTTCTTAAACTTAGCAAGAAACTTGTGCATCATATCTCCTCCATTATTAGATTTTGGACCCATAACATTGCATTTATGATTAAAATGCTCAAATCATAGATGTCCTTGGTCCAATATTCAGAACATGCTCATAACAAAAAGAGCAAAAGTTCAAAGTGCATGTACTTTTAAAAATTGAATGCCTTCCTATGCTTTGCTATAACCAATATAATTAATTTTAATTCAAAAGAATTGTAAAACATACCTCGCATACACTTCCGAATATTCTACTTCATATTTTATTACGAAAACGAGAAAAAACTCTGACAGACTTCTGACGAGAAATAAAATACCAATTCATTCTGATGGTGTACCCTATTTGTATTTACATATTTTAGAGTACCTCTATTTTTGACTTTCATCAGAGCTTTTAAAATGAAAACTAACTTATTTCATGGCTTCATACATGATGACTGTGAAGTTTTGCCATAGCATAACTGCAACTGTTTCACCGCCTTATCATAGTTTTATCACAGCCAGGAGGAAAACTTTTAATTAACTCATCAGTGGATGAACCCTTCTCCACAGCTTGAGCTAAATATGTACAATTATGATGATTATCAAGGTTTAAGTATTTGATATAACTGATATAATTTTAATTTAAAAGAACTGTAAAACATAACTCGCATACACTTCCGAATATTCAACTTCATATTTTATTACAAAAAAAGAGAAAAAACTGACAGACTTCTGACGAGAAATAGAATACCAATTCATTCTGCTGGTATACCATATATATATGTAAATATGTATTTATATATATTAGGGTACTTCTATTTTGACTTCCATCAGAGCTTTTAAAATGAAAACTAACTTATTTCATGGCCTTCATATATGATAATTGTGGGTTTTATGAAATACATAGCAAAATTAACAGCTAAACAAGCTTTAGCATGAAATTTTCAGCAAACTTTGGTCATCCTTTTTTATTACAGTCAAGAGTCGTTAATTCGGACACCCATAATCCGGAATGATCTATAATCTGGACCTCAAAGCTAAAAACTTTCTGTGCATGCGCCGCGTTGGCACATGCGCACAGACATTTTACGTGTGCGCGTAAGACCTGGATGACTGCGCATATGCGTGCGCGCAGGTGCAGAATACGTTTTCGCCTTCGCGTTTAATGTATAACGGACGGTGTAAGCTAAAATGATCTAATTATTTATTTCAGTTAATGTTAATAATTGCGTTCTTTCTTAATTTTCGAATTGGATCCCGCTTATTACTTTTTGCAGACTGTTAGAGCAATTTTATAAAAGTAAACTTGAACTTTCGATTATGTCAAATAGAATTTCTGATGCTGGAATTTCCAAAGGATCTACAAAACGAAAGTATGTTTCAATGTCCATCAAACAAAAAGTGGAATTGCTGCAAAAATTGGACAAAGGCATACCTGTCTCAAAGTTATGCAAGGAATATAACATTGGAAAGTCAACTGTATATGACATAAGCAAAAAGAAAAAGGAACTTTTTGATTTTTTTGTGGATTCCGACACCCCACTTGCAATGAGTAACAGAAAAAGGGTTCGTTATGCTAAAAGTGATGATCATGACAGAGTGATGATTGAATGGGTCAGACAGCGTCGCAGCGAGGGCGTGCCATTGACGGGTCCAATGGTAATGGCTCAAGCCAAAATATTCATGAAGAAATGAACTTAAACAGAGTGCACATATTCGACAGGTTGGTTAACAAAATTTTAAAATCGCCATGGTATAAGACAATTAAAAATTTCTGGTGAAAAATCTTCAGCTGATACTGAAGCTACTGAACAATTTGCAGATGAATTCATCGAATTCATTACTAGTGAACAATTATGTGCAGAATAAATTTACAATGCTGATGATACTGGTCTTTTCTGGCAATATGTACCCCGAAATACCTTGGCAACCTCTACAGAAAAGGCTCCAACTGGTGTCAAAGATTCCAAAGCGAGACTAACAATTTTAGCGTGCGCAAATGCTGCAGGAACGCACAAGTGCAAACTTTTCATAATCGGAAAACATGTACGACCTCGACCGTTTAAAGGAGTAATGATTTTCCCTGTTATATATCACGCAAATAAAAGAGCATGGATGACACAAGTGTTGATGAATGATTGGTTTGAAAATCATTTTATACCCGAGGCTCGGCGACATTTGAATTCAGTTGGTTTACCTGATGACTCAAAAATAGTTCTGATTGTTGATAACTGTTCGGAGCATACTTCACTTAAAGTTTTAGTGAAAGATAATGTATCCATGTTATTCTTCCCTCCAAATTGTACGTCTATCATTCAGCCTATGGATATGGGAATAGTGCACGCACTGAAATGCAAATATAAAGCAGCATTTTTAAAATCTATGTTAAATATCTTGAACAGTGGCAAGACTATTCAAGAATTTTTGAAATTTTTTAGCATAAAATCTGCCGTGTGGAGCATCGCAAGATCGTGGGAGGATGTGTCTTCAAGTATGTTAAAAAATGCTTGGCATAATTTATGGCCATCTACCATATTTCATGATGAGGATAGCGGCGAATTTGAAGGTTTTCGGACATCGCAAACTAAAGGTGAAATTTTTCAGTTATTGGATTTTGTAAAGAAATGTGGAGAAGCGGTAATAAATGAAGATGATATAAGAGAAGTTTTTCACTGCGACGACAATGCACCAATCATCAATCAATTAACGGACAGCGAAATATGTAGTATGGTTCTAGATCTAGAAAATATTGCTTCCGATAGTGAAGAAAGTGACACAGACGTTACCGAAAACGAAACAATTTCGATTGACAAATTAGTCGATATTCTCGACACTGCAATTATAGGACTTGAAAAGCAGAACTTTGTAACTGGACAAGAAATTATGTCTGTTTATAGAATTAAAGAGAAAGTATTATCACATAAAACGAAACAACTTAAACAACTTACATTGATAGAAATGTTTAATAAAGTAAACAAATAAATATTAAGCTTTTTTTTTTTGTAAATTTTGTTACCCTTTAGATCATAATTGTTCTTTATTTCATAAATTACGGTTTCATATTTTTAATTTTAGAATTTCTGCATGCCATCTTACGAGATTTAAACTGATGATCTATAATCCGAAAAAATCGATAATCCGGAATCGCCGAAGTCCCGACGAGTCCGGATTAACGACTTCTGACTGTACTACCTTTATTTCAAAGTGCACCCTTCTAGGGCAAATAGGACTTCATCCTACCAAATGTGTGGACCTTTTTGTCACTGATTTACTAAATATCTCGCAAACTGTTCCAAAATTAGGTTACTTTAAATTATTAAATCAGTTCAAAAGCATGTGTGCTCTTTATACGAATATTTAATTCTTAGTTATTCAGGGATTTAAAATTTCTACAAGCTACAAGCTATGATTTGCTCTAATAAATCAGCAGAGTACTTCATAAATTTCAGCAGCAAAAAGAGTAGTGATTTCTACATATTACATTTCTTTACACTTAGAACTCATATAACTGATGCAAACTCCACTTAACAAACAATTTATATTGTATGAAATATGTGACTATAAGAGTTTTGTTTACCTTATGGTATTTTTGCATATTCATACAGTATGTTAGATTTCATACACATCATTTATGTGTCTGGCATTTATTCTAATTTTAGAAACTTTTTTAACAAAAAATTAAGAAGAGATTAGTAACTCCATTACAAAACACAAACTGGACTATGACTGAAATCAAACAAAAGCTCTCACCAAACATTGCAATTTAATGCCAATAATGAATAATCATGACATAATGCTTTATTTATATGCAAACCCAATTAATTCTCATGTTGGATTAATTTTTATAAAAAAATATATATACAAGGTGTGACACAAAAAAACGAGACTGGTCCAATAAATCATTGTCCTTACAGAATCAGTTCTCCATGCCCTTTTCACTTTCAAAGTAGTCCCCTTCAGCATTCACACACTTCTGCATTCGATGATGCCATTGCTGGTAACAGTGCTGGAACGAAGTTTTTGGAAGGCCCTTCAAGAGATTTTCCGTTTTTGCCTAACCCTCTTCAACTGTGGTAAAATGGGTTCCTTTTAAGTAAGATTTAACTTTAGGAAATAATAATAAAAAAAAAAAAGTCCCATGAAGCCAAATCAGGTGAATAAGGAAGATGCCCCATCACAGTAATGTTTTTGCAGGTCAGAAACTGCTCGACAGATAGGGCCGTGTGAACGGGCACAATGTCCTGGTGCAACAGCCATTCATCACTCCCCAATTGTGGCCTTTTTTTGCTAGTTTTTTCACAAAGTCTTTTTAGTACTTTAATGTAGTAGTGTTTATTAACAGTCTGACCACTGGGAACCCACTCAATCATGATGAACTTGCTGGGTTCATCATCTCTCACACTGTCCCTTTCCCCTAAAAACCACTTATGCTATTCAAATACACATACAGGAGATAAAGTTTCATCTTCATAAGCCTAAGCTAACATTTGAAATGTTTCCGCATGGCTGATTTCTTAAGTTTCACAAGAAACATGATGTTGATTCACTGTTCGTTTTTTGCATTAGACATTTTCCCAGCAGAATGCAGTTGCATGTGCTCATTCAATGATGCAGTACTCCCAACTGGCGTGATCGGTTAAGTCTCATGGATAGAGGAGTTGTGCGACATGATGTCATCAAAACAGTCGTTGCCAACTTCACTCTTTTTCCAAGCTACACACTTAGTCTCTTTTTTTTTTTTTTTTTTTGGTGTGTGTGTCACACCTCGTATTCTGTATTTGACGGCATATAAGACACACTTTTTTTCCCTAAATTTGGTCTTAAAAAAAGTTACCTGCGTCTTATACGTGAAGGACACAGTCTCATACGTGAAGGTAATTGCATTCAATAATTGTTTATTTTGCTTTTACGAAACGTGAGAACTAAAAGAAACCACACTATTGAAACTTTTTTCCCTTGCGTGTGGCCGTCTAAATAAGGGTGCGTCTTATATGCCATCAAATACATACATGTTAACTGCCAGTTATCTGTATTTCAAACACATTTTGAAAAACTGATTAAAAAGTGAGACCTGTTTTCAACAGAATAGCATGTAGTAGGGCAGTGGTCTCTAATTTATTTTGTGACGGGACAGGAAAGTTTTTTGGAAAACACTTTTAAAAAAATTAATAAAAAAGTAACAACACAAAACGAAAAATTCAATTTATATTTATTTTCCATTCGAAATCTGAAAGTTTCCTACCTGCAGGAAATTGCAGTCGGTTATTTATATTTCAAGCACACTACCAGCTAAATATATTTTATTTTAGACTGATATTTATTTCAGGTAATTACAGTATGGTTAATTAACCACTAAATAACTTATTTTTAACCTCAGCTAGAGTTGCCTATACATTGTAAGGGTTAGGGAAGCCTACTACCGTACTGAAGGGCCTGTGTTTGAATACTGGAGAAGACTTGGATGTTTGTAAATATACAGTATCGGTGTGGCATGGCGGCACTCTAAATATGCACCAAGGCGAAAAGTCCTCTCGTATGGACTGGTGGAAGGAGAGAGGGAGGAGAACCCCAGATCCCCCTGGAGTGCTCATGGAGGTAAGAATAAAAGAAGGGGCCAACCCTGTACTACGAGTGAAGCACTGCTTCCCAGGCTTTGGTCTCCAGATGAGGTGTTTTTGTTTACATCAAGAGCTTCCTCGACAGTGCTTTGATAGTATTTCTACGCAAAATAGTTTTATGCAATTCGGAAGGCGGGACACTTCCGTGTAAAAGAAACACTTGTTGTTGGATGGATGGATGGATAATAGAAATTTGTATAGTTTAGTGAAATTTACGCAAAAATCACATCTTGGTTATTTTTAGATAACTTGCAACAGTGATTTTGTGATACCTTTAAAATTGTATATGTCTTCCGATACCCTTGATAGACTATTCGCTACTTTTATGTTCCAAACACCAGAATGTTTTAAATATCATTGTCACTCTCATATTATCATTTTAGTTTTATATAACTGAAAAATAATCACTTTGGGTTAACTAAAAAATGGAAAAAATAAAGTTCTAAAAGATAAAGTATTTGTGAATTTAGATCAATTAGTTGTTCTGTTTTAAAAAATGAAGAATTATCATGCAGAGCAAGGCAATCTAGATTGCGTTCTGATGACAGTGAAGTTAATGTTTAAATGCGAAATAGATAGTTATTATTTATTATATGATCAGAGAACAATTAAACTGGATAAAATTGCTAAAAGAGATACTGAATTCTCTGCCAAAATATATTTACTAGAAAATTTGAAGTTGATTATTAATGTATCCTAAAACATGTTTCAAGTCAAAAGTTTGAAACTCGATGGCTAGACATAAAATTATGCATGTAAAGTATTTGTAACTAGACACATAGTTCAGGTTAAGTTTTTATTAAATAGGGTAAGGCATGCAAAGGTTGTCTTCCTAAAGGGGGGAAGAGATGCCATCGTGGAGGAATTTTGAAGGCAAACTGACTCTGAGTGGGTATTAAAAATAATGCTTCATTCAAATTATATTTATATATATTTTTTATGTTAAAATTCTGGTATATGCTAAATTAACATAAATTATGTGAAAATTATAGTGAATAAACAAAAATTAAAGATTTGCACACGCCAAAAATGAAAAATATTAAATATAGGTATGCATATCCTTGCAAAAAGCATGTATTTTCTTTTAACAATATATGCAAATATTAAATTATTTATATATGCATTTGAAAGTAAAGGATTTATTCATTCATCAACTCCTGTGAAAGATATTGCGAAGAAATTTTGTTATTAAATATAAGTATCTAAATTTATATTGATTATAAATATTATCTAAATATACAATAACCTTAACATTTAATTGTACACACGTTTATAAAACTGTTTAGCACGTTGGCTGCCGCATGCATTTTACGTGGTTCGCCCATGGCGCCAATATTATTTTTCTTATTATGCGATGTATATTTATGTTGAAATATTATCTACGGAAGATAAGATGAGTTATATAAATGTGTTTAATGTATTTTTCGTGGTGGGAATCACCTGTGACCCCCGAGGCACTGTGGATAATTTTTGCGATTTATTATTTAAGTTTTTGCCATTTATTATTCTTTAAACCATTATAAGTAGCAATGGTGTTATTTAAAAATTTATTAGTATCAATATTTACTCTAATTACGTATTTTTATTATTGGTCGCATCGACGGTCACCGGCGGCCTCCACGGCGCTGTAGCCAAGTCGAGTGATAGCCACCGGTGACCCCAAAAGCAGTCAACGTGTTAAGGAAGAATTGTTCATACTGGAAAGCAATCTGTTAAAAGGTATTGTAAAGCAAATTTTATGAGATGTGTACTTAAGGAAATAGTAAAGAAATGTTATTAGAATATGCATTGTTGAAATAAAGGGTAAAAAAAAAAAAGCTAAGTATTAAAAGAATTATTTCCTTACATTTCATAATAACTCAGTTACAAGTTTTAAATATATATATAAATCCTTTTTTTATTCCCTTTCAGAACTGTTCATAGAAAGTTAAGTACATGGAAATCAGCACCAATATTTCACCATTAAAATAAAAGGTACTGTAATCTGAAATGAACCAAGCAGAGCATTAATTATAAACTGACTCAGATATTTGATTTAAAAGATGCTTCAGAAGCTTAAAAAGTCATCTAATATTTGAGAAAGTATTTTAGGAAGAAGCTCTGTAAATAGAAAAAAATAATAATAATAATGCACAATTTTAATATTAATAATACAATAAACTTTAATCTTAATTTTTGTAATCTTTAACCAAATAAAATCGAATTACCTTAAAATTTTTTCCTAATGTAATCAACAAAAACTTGTGAAATTATTTCATTCAAATTAAACTGTTCTGGAAAAAATATAGTATTTAATTCTGTTCAGATTGAATTGTTGTTTAAAAATGCATTCTTTTCACATACTTAGGACTCCGAAATATTGTAGAAAAGAAAATATACACATTTATATGTACATTTACGAAGTAATTACAAAATGTTTGCATCCAATCTTGTCAAAACCCACTGATCTTAAAGGTAAGTCACTGAATATTTTTGTCTCCACGAAGGGGTCACCACTGCTTCAAAGCAGTGAATGGAGAAAACCAGTTAGGGCCTCTTCTCTTACTTCCTACCTCCAGAGGGGTGCTCTCCTTCAAAACTGGCAGTGGAAAATAGAAATCCAACCTCTCTTTGGAGTAGGCTCTGGCAATTATTGTTCCATGTAATGTGGACAAGACAACAACAACAACCTTGGTTAGAAAACTGGTTAGTTTCAGAATTCTGATGCACCAGCTGTAGGCTGATGCACTAAATTTACAGCTTGTACCAATATCGGAAATTCTCCTACATTACCCCAGTCATATAGCCTGACATACAAAGACAACCCAAACCTATTCTTGCTAGCTTTTTATTTTATTTATTTACATTTTTGAGTAGTAGTCATGCACATAAGCCCAATCTATATTTCCCCAAAACTGTAAGCACCATATTTACAACAAATACATAATATTTTTGCAGGCCACTCAAAACTGCTACAGAGGCCACATTTCAGAGAACTGTAGCAGAGTACTTTCAAAATTACATGATTCTGGCATAAAAAAAGTATGATTTATGTGTAAACGGATAAAGACTGTTTAATAAGCAAATTGAAAAATTATGACAAGCGATTTAAGTTTTTTATACGTTCTGTTTCTTATTTATGCATGTTGATTATTTACTGACTAAAGAGCAATCTGTTCTTTCAAACTTCTGCTGGAATGAGTGGAGCAAATATGAGATCTCCATCAATTTTTATGATGAACGAACAGAATTTTGTAACTGAATAAACTAAACCATTTATGTCTGAAATGGCTTTTTTCCTTTTGAAATCTCGCATAATTTAAATGTAAGTGTTTTGATACTGAAGTTAATAACAAATAAAATTACTTCTATAATTTTAGACTGGAAATGTTTTTCCTTCCATTCATTTAGCTATTCTACCATGAATTACACTCAATACACTCAATTACCTTACTTAACTTACTCAAAACTTATACACTCAATTACCCTGAATTTCGCACTTCGAAAGATTTCCACATAGTTAAGCTATAACTGTAAAACCTAACTTAGTAGAATATGAAAATTTTACCAAAGTATTGCTGAAATTAAGACCTTTTTTACTTTTTTATTCTATACTAAACTAAAAATTACAGTGGCACTTAAGGTCATGAACAATTTATAATTATTTTAGTAAAAAATGCCTTGGATGACATATGGTGTCTCAAGTTAATAACAAAACCCTCAAATCAGAAACACATGATTTTTGATGGAACACCACACACTCTTTCCCACCATGGTTGCGTGAAATGAGGAGGTATGACTTGTTATCGTAACTTCAGTCTTATGCGCTGGGGTATGGTTGCGAGCCTGTTGCAACAATGTGTTTGATCATAGCATTGATAGGCTGTTTTTCTGCTCTCTGCATGGGCAGGGTTATGAGCTCACTGAATACTTACGCAGCGAGGTGATGTGGGTCGCAAGAGTGACATAGTTTTCAGTTCCTCAAGTGAGTGGGTGAGGAGGTGTGTGCTTCAGTCACATTGAGGCACATCACTGTAGACAACTGAACTGCAAGAGCAGATATTGATTGATGGCTGCCGGCTTGCTCTGTGGTTTCAGTGTTCTAGCTGTGGCTAGCCCAGGCTACAATCATGGGCTTGAAATAGAAGCGTGATAAAAGAGTCTTGCTGAGCATAATAAACAAGTTTTCATAAAATCAGCAAAGCAACAACATATGTTTGGCAGAGATTTAATCAAGATCCCAAGGGCAACAGGTAGAGGTCCCCTCTTCATCAGCAGCAAAGAAATCTGCATGATTGAAATGTCTTGCAGATTTCTTTGCTCATGATGAAGAGGGACCTGTACATTGTTTGCCATCAAAATCTATTGAGATCTTGACTAAATCTATGCTTTCAGTCTTATAAAATTCTTTGCTCCTGATGAAGAGGGGCCTGTACCTGTTTGTCCTCTAAATTGAGATCTTGACTAAATCTAAACAAAACACAAGGTTGTTGCTTTGTTGAATTTCTCTCTCAATTTCGCATGTTCTTCTGAAACAAGATTTTGTTGGGGCTAGAAACTGAGGCCATGTCATAGGAGTGAAATACTCTACAACTAACGCAAAAGAGCTCTCAAGTAGTAAATTCAAGTATTTCAACTCATTCAAGTCACAAGCATTTTGAGTGACTTTCCCGGATTCATATTATCTTCCTGATCATTTTCAACTAATGCTGTCAATACTCTTTTGCATAAGTACAATAAAATAATACATTTTTCTCTATTTCATATTTTTATTATTGTGTTTACAGTTTTGGTTTTAAATTTTATTTCTACTGGTTTCGGGATACGAACTTGTGCACAAAATATCGTTTTAAACATTAAATAAGTAGTCATTTTTGGTCTAGGACAAAAAAAGAGGCAAGAAATGTATCCAGGAGGTGCCGCCATCTATTGTCGGTGGAGTCCTAATAGAAAAGTAGGCAATAGCATGTCATATGGAATAATTTTGCGGTAATAAACTTTGATTCGAAAAGGAAAATAAAATTATTGAATAAAATAATACTTGAATAAATGCTTGTGTAAGTAGGAAATAAGCGCAAAAATATGTACAATAACATAAACAAAATCCAAGGAAAAGCTCTGTTAGGCAGGTTATTAATTGAGAAGCTACTTTTCTTATCCAAAATAATCACGTAAAGGTTATTTGAAAATCAGTTTTATGTAGTGTACTGATAGAAGTTGCGAGCAGTACGTAAGAAAATAAACACGTGAATTATTTCCGTATGTTCTTAATTTTTGCTATTTCAGCACTTTGCTTTGGAGAGCTCTAAACCAACAAGATGGCTACTAGCTATCACGTGATAACAGTCACACCCCTTGAAACTCCAATGGGACTAACTTAATGCATATTGTGTATTTCATTACTTGCATTGCTGCGCGAAGTTACGATCCGAAGATTGTCTGAACACTATCTTCGATTTGTAGGTAATCGGGGGTATCAGGGTTGAGACACTTGGCATGTTTAAAACTGTGTAGATTGGAATCTGCAAAATCCGATGGAAGTGAAACATAAAACTAAAACTTTGAAGAACTTAGTAAGTTAACCTCTGGTATATAATTTTACTACTATTGTATTTAGGATGCGAACATATCGTTAAGAGAATACAGGAAACTGTACAGTATTGATATCAAGACATACCTTTGTAAATATTTAGGCTTCGTTAATCCTGGGAGGAAATCGAGAAAATCAATTACGTAAAAAATTTGTTATTCTGTAGTGTCTTGCAAAAGTGATCGAACGCTTTTAGTTTCCGAAGAGAATGTCAGACACGTAAATGTCAAATCCTTTGACTCAACGCTCTCTAGACAGTTCCCAAGAAATTTAAAAACCTCGCTACACACCTCGCTTAAAGATATAGTTATTTCTCTAAACCATTTTATTGTATTTTGATCATGTCTATTGTAATTGCTACATAGTTTCCATAATGTCTTTACTGCATGGTACTCTCTAAATTTTGACAGAGATAGGGATAGGGGAGAGAATGGAGCTTTCACCAAATAACCCCTCTGTTGATTTTTTAATGTCCATCACTGACTCTAAGCCCATTAAAATTAATCAATTAAATCATTATAAAGCATCTGGTACTTGTTGATTTCAATGCCAACCAAAACGACAAAGAAAAATGTTGCTAAATTTAGGCATCATAACCCCCACCCACCCATACACACAAAGTATAGCTCTTAAATAATGGAAAAATGATGCAAATATTTTTAAAACATTACTTTATCAGAAATACAATTTCGTATTTCTTGTAACCCAGTTCTCTAAATTTATTGAATTTTAACATGTAGTTTCTACCATCATGAAATTTGGCCACACTGTTATACATAATGCTGCCACGTTATGCATGTTGTTATTTTTATATTTAACCTGTCATTTTCTTAGATGTAATGATTAATGTTATTTCTTTTCTTAGTTTCTCTTGCTCTTCTGTCAGAATGTTATACAGTACAAAGTCTTTAATCTGGACTCAAATTTTTTTAACAGGTAGATCATGACACATTTTAAAGAAGAAAGACGATCATATATACATAGTAGTTAGCCCTCCATCTAGACCAGGGATTCCCAACCTTTCTTTCTTGTATTGACCACTTTTAAAACAAAAGTTTTCTACATTGACCCCCTTACATTTTCTCTAATAATGTATAGCACAACATAATTATAATACAAATAATTGCAGATAAACATTTAGACTAAGAATATGAAGAAAAGTTTAGAAAAAGACATGGTTAATTAGATTTATATTGTATTATTTCTTATATCATTATTATTTTAAATTTTACAAACATAAACAAGTTTTAAACAAAATCACACTTTCTAATTGCACAAAATTTAGATTTTAATTAACATAATGACTACATTTTCTGCAAAGATGCAACTGTTTTCAATATTTGGTATAAAATTGCTTATTTCTTGAATTATCTCATTCAAAAATATTCAGTGTGTTTCTTATTTTCCATAATATATCATTAGCTTGACTAAAGCAGCTTCTATTAAGCAAGAAAAAGTCAATATTGTTCATTCAGTAATAACTTTGAGAGATGTTCCTTGTTTTTCTTTAAGAGATGTTGGTCTTGGATGGCTTTTAGCTCTTATATATATATGTGTTTTAAATGGCTTGTGCTTAAACATCTTTCTTCAATGTATCAACTGTTATTGCATTGCAAATATCAAGATCAAATATGTTGCAGTTCAACGTTTCAAGTTTCAATAAGCCATACTGGAACATTCAAATTTTCAATGTTTTGGAAGTGAACATGAAAAACCTTCTTTTAAATACTACAAGTGGCTTATATATAACAATATATCTTCTGAGGAAGTTTTATACTCTCATTGGTTGCTTTTTTTGTGTGTGTGTGTGTGTGTTTCGTGGTTTTCTTTTTCTTTTTTTTTTTTTTTTTTTTTTTTTTTTTTTTTTTTTGAGCATTTTACTTTTTATATTATTCTTTTTTGCATAAAAATGTTGTATATTTAAAAAAGTATCCGTAATTTTCAAACACATAATGAACAATTTTTGTGCATTTTCCTTATATTTATTTTATGTGATTTTTTTCCCTGTTACATCGTACAGCTTAATATCAATAAACAATTATTATTTTTACAAAATTAATCTTTTCTTTTTTGTAATCCTCTTATAGGAACCCAAAATGACCTTTTGATCATCACACTTTCAAAACTTCAACAACCTCCAGAGTGTCAATATCGATAAAACTGGGGACTCATATCCTGCACAAAACAAAAGTGCACCATCCAATATATACAACATCATCTCACTTGCAGCCCACTCAGAGAAAGCACCAGTTACCTAATGCCATATCACGAATCTTGTTTGGGTGCCCATATGACAAAATGGAAACAAACCATGCAAGAAGAGATTAATGCTTTAAAAACAAAAGAAACATGAATTTTGACAAATGCTTCCAAAGGTAAAACCAATAGAAAATGCAATTGGGTACACAAGATTAAAAGAGGTAGCAAAGTAAATATTTCCCATTTTGAAGTTAGTATGATTATTCAAGTATACCAACAGAAATAATGGACATGGCTATGATGTATTTGCTCCTGTAGTCAAGCCGATTACTTTGAGAATGTTGCTTCAGGTAAATGAAATGCCAGTGATATGCCAGTAAAGGAACTGCTTCAGGTAAATGAGTATTGCTTCAGTAAATGAATAAATTGCTCCATGTAAAAATTAATAAATTGCTTCAGGTAAATAAATAAATTGCTTCAGGTAAATAAATAAATTGCTTCAGGTAAATAAATAAATTGCTTCAGGTAAATGAATATTGCTTCAGGAAAATGAATTAAATAATATATAAATTAATATATCTAAGAATATATTAAAAGAATATATTAAAATATATCTAAGAATATATTAAATATATTGTAAGCTAAACAGAAATTCATTGTACAATGTATATATTAAATAATAAAAGCAAGGAAAGAAAAGACGAGAGCAGGGTTGATGCGTTCATAGATCCATATTGAAGATGAAGCATTCCGATTGCGTAGTATGCTAATATGTTGAGTTTGTACTATCTAAATATCATGGCAGTTGAGGCAGTTTTAATTCTATTTTTACGTGCAATTGATATTTGTGGCCACAGTTCGCCTGGCACTCTAGCTGTGCCTATTCAAGAACATTTGCATTTTTGATATTATTGCAATAGAAAGCAGCATAGCGAAATAACGTCCAAGCAAAGCAGAGACAGGAGCTGAAGTGCGTAGTTATGCAAGATGGAAGCACACGAAGAGAAAGGTTTTGGTTTAAAGTTTCAGTTTCCAATTATTATGTCATCAGCGCTGCTCAGGCCATGCAAAAAGGAAAGATCTAGAAATCATGCAATCCAGAGAAGCTATTACGATTTTTAAAAGAGAGAGGGAGAATTAAAGAGTTAGTTAGTTTAAATTATAATTTTGATTCACAAATTTTTATATTACACACACACACACACATATATATATATATATATTGGATCTTTACTTTATACTATTTTGCAAAGGAACCGAAGTATCACTTTAGCTCATAGGCTATAGCTTGAAGAATTTACTTTTTAATTTTATTTCAAATTTTGCAGCTTAATGAACAAAATTCTTGACCTATCAGGTCCTTTTAAGTTTAGTTAGTTTGCCTTTCTTACATTATATATATATATGTATGTATTAAGCAAACCTCCACGTCTTCTTCAAATAAAGAAAATTCGAGAGTAAAATTCTTTTCAACAGGGAAACAATGAAAATATGCCTAGCACTTGGAAAATCCATGGTAAGCAAAGATTTATCATATTAAAATAATGCTATATTTGCAAACAAGTCAAGCTTTAACATATTCAGTCTGATGGACAAATTGTTTCGAGGCAAAAGACAAACGAAAAATCGAACCCGAAAAATCCACTGCCTACCGTTAAGCATGAAGGTGAAAGCATATTGGTTTACATAAGTTTTGCTAAAAATCATTATAAACATTCTTACAGAAAACAAAGAATTTGCAAGAAAACTTGGAATGCAAAATACACCCAAGATCTTTAGTATAACAATCATAAACATTCAGCCCAAAATGTTTGCTTTGTAAATTTATATAAACGTGCATAAGTTATCCACACTCCTCCAGATACTTCTTATTGAACATGTATGGAGCGAAATGGAAAAAAGAATAAAGTAAACATATTTCTTCGAAAGCTCTATCATAAACAATTCTTATGGAGGAATAGAACAAATTGGAGCATTTTTACATAAAAAACTAGTTAAATCCATGCCAAAGTGCATTAAGACTACCGTAATTTCGCGCGTATAGTCCGCGGACTATCTGTGTTTAAAATGCGAATTTTTGAAGCTGCGGACTATCCACCAGTGCGGATAATACGCTGGTTGTTCACGGTTAAAATCATTGAAAAAAAACACGCTGTCATGAACTGCCGATGATCAAATATAAAAAAAGCGCGAGATTCCAAGAAAACATTCGTATGTA
The DNA here is from genome assembly GCF_044657685.1 of Stegodyphus dumicola. Taxonomy (NCBI): domain Eukaryota; kingdom Metazoa; phylum Arthropoda; class Arachnida; order Araneae; family Eresidae; genus Stegodyphus; species Stegodyphus dumicola. Next base: position 24,173,235 of record NC_140781.1, read on the forward strand.
TCGTATCGATAGTAAACCATAGAGCATAGTGCAGAACGAATGAGTAGTAGCAAGTAGAGCTCCTAAAATCCAGGCTGGCGCATCAAGCGATGCCGGGATATAAGCCAAAGAAAGTCTTGTATGAACACTCACTTAGCGCAACCAGAGTCTTGTATCCCAGTATCCTTCGCACTGCTTTAGCGCAACTGCCGGGAGGGGGAAAAGTAATTGATGCGTCAGCTCGGTTTTTAGGAGCCATAGTAGCAAGTACCTGGAGTACAAAAAAAAAAAAGCGTGATTCGTTTACTCGGTGGTTTGGCAACACCAAGTGAGTGGAGTCGAAGGTCACATTTCATTACCACTTATGATGAGTATAGCACGTTGCACAGTATTTTGTCTTTCATCTTCGATAACGTTGATGAAACATCGCCCGGAAAAAGATGGAAATAGAGAAGCAGGCCATTATTGGTTTAATCCTAGTATTCGGTGCACATGGGATTTGGCTACTTTTGGCGACTTTATGATGAGCAGTAAAAACGAGCGGGTCATTTAAAAAAAATATATAGTTTAACATAGTATATACTACATATATAGTATATATACTATGTATATACACACATAGTATATAGTGCATAGTATATATATAGACGTTCTTTGGATCATTTTTGGTGTTGGCAATAATTTTCAAGGTCGCGCCAAGGCTGCACCGTATACTAGGATTTTACCCCGTTATTTTGAAGTGGACGAGAAAGTGGTGAGAATTTGGCGCAAACAAAGGATGTGTTTAAAAAGCATGGGAATATTGCCGTATTAAAAAAACGTAATTTCGGACGTATAGTCCGCGGACTATCCGGTGGTGCGGACTATCTGACGATTTTTGAAATTTTTTTTATATAAAATCTTGCGTGCGGACTATACGATGGTGCGGACTATACGTGCGAAATTACGGTAATTTTAGCTAAATCATATCTAATGAAATATTAGACGTCCCGATATTTTTTTTTATTACATATAAAATGCTCGTTCAAAGTGTCCGAATACCTATGCGAGTTCATTTTCAGAAATTTTTTAATAAACTTTTTTTTAAACTAAAAATGTTTTGAACAGCTTTTAAAATCAAGCAAGTTTTAAAAAAGATGATAAATACTACACGCAAGTCTCATCAGTGGCTGAGTGGTAAAATTACTGAACACTGGTAGTGTTTTGATCGCAGCTGGTTTGAATCCCAGGGAACAGGCTGGTTGCATGATCATTTTCATGATTTTCCCCATAAGTACCACATATACAAACCAGTTTCCCTTCAAAGTCCCCCACAGGACATTATCCTTTTGGTGGATACAATGGAGGTAGGAAGTAAGAGGAGAATCCCTAACTGGTTTTCCCCATATACTTTGAAGCACTGGTGATCTCTTCATGGAGACCAAAACATTCAGTGACTTACCATTAAGATTAATTTGTTTTGACACGATTGGATGTAAAAATTTTGTAATTACATCATAAATATACACATAAATGCATATATTTTCTTTTTCTACAATATTTCAGAATCCTAAGTATGTGAAAAGAATACATTTTTAAACATTTCATGAAATTAAACACCATACTTTTCACAGAACAGTTAGCTCAAAACAGTTTAATTTGAATGAAATATTTTCACAAGTTTTTGTTATTTACATTAGGAAAAAATTTTAAGGTAATTCGATTTTATTCTGTTAAGGATTACAAAAATTAAGATCAAAGTTTATTGTATTATTAATATTAAAACTATGCATTATTTCTTTTCTATTTACAGAGCTTCTTCCTAAAATACTATCTAATTTATGACATGATTTTTTAGATTCTGAGTCATCTTTTAAATCGAAAATGTGAGTCAATTTATAATTAATGCTCTATTTGGTCCATATCAAATTAGAGCACCTTTTATTTTAATAGTGAAATACGTTAACTATTGGTGCTTAATCAAAATCATAAAAAACAACCTTATATTTAGCGTAGGTATAATGATAGCGTAGGTATACGCTAAATATAAGGTTGTTTTTTATGATTTTGATTGTCACATTAGCGTGTTTCTCTTCTAGTCTACTTATTGGTGCTTATTTCCATGTCCTTAACTTTCTCTGAATATTTCTGAAAGGGAATAAGACACAGGATTTTTTAAAAATATTATTTAAAACTTGTAACTGAAGTTATTACAACATGCAAGGAAATAATTCTTTCAATACCCCTGTGATTTTGTTTACCCTCAATTTCAACAATACATATTCTAAAACTCTTCTTTACTAATACTTTAAGTATGCTTCTCATAGAATTTGCTTTACAATACCTTTATCAGATTGCTTTCCAGTACCAACAATTCTTGCTTAAATAGTTTTATAAACGTATTTGTCAACAGAATTTCAGTTTATGTTTAAAAATCAATGTTAAGGTTATTATATATTTAGATAATATTTATAATTATTAAAAATTTAGATATATTTAATTTCTAGATTTCTAGCAAGCATGAACCTCGAATTTCCGGGAAGAAGACTTGCGTGGGAAGCATTTAACAATCTTAAATCAATAAGAGGCCCATTCATGATCGGACCTCCTTTGGCAGGATACACAAATGTTTTCACCTCCATCGATTACCCTATTTTCAAATTCTTAATAAGCTGTCTTGATGATGTGGCACGTTCACATGGTCACATCACCTTGACTGCACATGGTACTTCTGCCGAATTCACAAATGTATTCTGTTACACATATTTGTGTAAAATTGTACATAACTTTTACACAAATGTGTGGTTACAAATCAAGGAAAAGATAAATTTATTGACATATCTGTCTCTATATTTATTAATTTTGACGCGAACTGCAGCAATTGATGGTAAAAACAAACATCAGCCACTGCAATTATGTAGTTTCTCTGCCTCTGTAATTATGTAGTGAAATTATATATTATGTAGTTCATCAGCCACTATTCAGTAACTGATATTTGCAAATAAAAATGAAATACAGAAAAGTCCAAAAAGAAATGTGAGGAATTGTAATTATATAGTCTCTCCTCTTTATCCAGATACTGTCCCATGAATCTGGGACTTGCTTATTAAACTAGATCCTACTCATCCTTACACAACATTCGAAGTTTCCAAGTTCAATCAATAAACCAGTCGGGAGAATTCTCACAGCCAAGAAATCTGGACGGTTGTCAGGAGAGGAGTTAGGCTAATGAAAACCTTCCAATTTACTCAGGAACATGAAATGTCGAGTGGAATCGTTAAATATTCCAGATAATTTAATGTTAGAATTATTCCATCAGCATTTGCCTTCATCCATTCAGTCTATTTTAGCTGCACTTTTTTGTTTAAATTCCCACAAAGCTCCAGAAATTGCTAACAATATCTTAGAAATAAATCCACCCCAGTACTGAGTTGTGCAGTTTTCCATACAGTCCATCAATTTAATGAGGACAAATTATTTTAATTAGCAGAAAAACTAAAAAAACATTTTTTCCTTGTGGTCACTCACCATATTGCAGAGATTGTAATAAATCTTGGAATAGCAGCAGCTCCAAAAAGAGCGATTACTCTATTTGCTGGAATCGTAAGCATTTTGGGGAAAATTGTAGAATAGTCAAATGTGCCTAACTTTCTTTATGGCAGAGAAATGAGACCAGCAAAGAAGAGATATGACTTATTCTACTCTTTGCCTCAAATTTCATGTCACCTGTTAGTTTGTGATTAGAGATTAAAAGTTTCATTCTTAGTCAATGCAGGCTCTGATGCATTCTTACTTCACGCAAACGATTCTCAAAAATAAAATTCTGCTAAATAAACACTTTTCTCTGCCAATTCTTCAATTATTCATATTTACAGGAAAAAATGCTTTCTTAGGATTTTAAATTAATGCCACAGTTTATATGGGGCTTCTCTAATAGCAAATGCCAGTACAACCATTCTTGAAGCAGATTTCCTCCACTAGTTTGAACTCTGCAACTGAACTTAAAGATTTAAAATAAGTTTCAAACTGTAACCACAGTGAAAAATGCAGATATTTATTCAGTAATAACTAGTTTGAGTGATACACTTTATCACTAAATGTTGAATGAATTTCCTTCCATTACCAAATTAGCATTACCTAATGAACTTGTTAAACACAGCACTGCTGAATGAATGAATAACTGAAAGGCCTCCTGTGATAATAAAACCTTGTCAATTAGCTTCAGATCACTTAAAAATAGCAAAACAAGGATTTTAGACTCTGATGCAACTGGAGCATTTGAGACTTCTGAGAAAGCAATTATGAATCCCCACTCTATACGGTACGAAAAAGGGAACTTTGGAATCAAGACCTGCAGGGAATTATTGCATATATGTATACAATTTTACAGGTACCGTAAGGTATTTTTCATTCTTTAAACATACAATTTTTGCTAAAATCAATATTTTTGTAGTTAAACAGGTTAGAATTTTATAAAACAAATTCATAATCAAAATCGCAGTTGCTAGTTATTGAAAAATAACCAAGATGTGATTTTTGTGTAAATGTCACTAAACTGTACAAATTGGTATTATCCATCACACAGTGAATGTTTCTTTTACGAGGAAGTGTTCCATTTTTCAATCTGTATGGAACTGTTGTGTGTCGAAATACTATCAAAGCTTTGTCAAGGGAGTTTCTGGATGTAAACAAAAAAACACCCAATCTGGAGATTGAAGTCTGGGAGCACTTCACTCATAGTGCGAGGTTGGCCGCTCCTTTCATTCTTATCTCCATGGTAGATACCAATGTGTGCATCACCATAATAAAAAAAAAAATATACGTGAAAGAAAAACACAATCATTTCACTAATATTTAACAACTGGTATTTGCAGATAAAACTGAAAAACATACATGTCTGAAAACAAACATCAGCCACTGCAATTATGTAATTTCTCTACCTCTGTAATTATGTAGTGAAATTATATATTAATCAGTTCATCAGCCACTGTACTTATGTAGTTAAAGAAAAATAAAGTAATTTCACTAATATTCAGTAACTGATATTTGCATCGAGAAGATGAGTGACAGAGGAAACGGCCAGAGGTGCAGTCTCAAAAAGATGGCTGTGGCTGAAATTTCAGCCAGAAAAATTCTCCCCCCCCCCAATCCCTCAAGCATGCAAAGACAGTCATTGTCCAATAACATTCCCACCCACTTATGCAATGACCTTAGCACTTCCCAAATGTGGGTTTTCGTAAATTCCCTTTCCTTTCCCTGAGCACTGAAATCTTATCTTGGGGCAAAATCTTTCAGTTGTGTTAAAGAATATCTGTTCTTCATATATGTTCTTTGGTTGCATTTCACATGATTCACTTGCTCTCTAGAATTCTACACTAATACTTGGCTGTGCTTTACTTTCACTATGTATAGAAGAAAAAGTGTGTAATGTGCATACAAGCAAATTCCTCTTAAAACGTCTTCCATGAAGCGTTGCTCCCTTTCCTTGTAGTGCCTAATATTTTACCGAGATACTGAATTACTTTTCGGCATAAGCCTTTTTTTTTAAAAAAATTAAGAATGAAATTGTCACTGTGGTAAAGCAATAACGAGAAATGTTATTTTAATAACATTGACCTGCATATCAGCATCTATATTTTGACTGGATAATTATCTGTTTAGGACACTTTCAGTCTTTATAAACATATACAAATAAATGTCGGAATATTTGGATTATGACCAAATCACAAAGGGCTATCTGCCCAAGGGGGAAGGGGCTTCATGGAGGACCTTTTTAAGGGAAATTGGTTGGTATTCATGATACACATGATGCCACATGCAGTCAGTTAGCTCACCGAAATGTGAACCGATCCTAACTATTAGTGTTATCGATCTTACCACTCGACTTCTGGTGGGTCTATCTAAATAAATAAATAAAGTTTGTAAATCCACTTGAAATTTCACGATAAAGCATTAATTTCACCAATTTTTCAGTGTCATTAAAAATGCATTTTTTTCTTTACACTTCCCCTTTTCATTGTAATTTTTGAATTTAATATTGCTGTTTGAAACATGCAAAATGTAATGAAAACATAATCAATAAAATGTGTTTTTTATAGTAAAGAAGAATATTTTAAAAAAACACGCTAAAGAAAAAAAATTATCACAAAACTGCAAGAAAGAACAATTAACAATATTGTAGCTGAAAGATGAATGGGGGGAAAGCAATAAATTTTAAAAAATGAATAAGAATACTAATAAAAAAAGGTTAATGAAACTAATATCACAAAAATGCAAGGGGATTTGTTCAATATATAAGCTATTACACAATTATTGTAAAAAATGAAAGCGAATTGCCGATTTATACGAGAAAAAAATAATTAAACATCATTCTGGCGTATTTTCAATATAATGCAATGTCAAAAGTTGATAGCAATGTCAAAAGTTGATATTTCACCAGTCGACAAATATTTAGATATGAAATCTCACAACCATATGTTTCCCTTAGTTTGGGGAAAAAAGAGACAGCAGAAAAGAGAAAAAAATTCTTTTGTAGTATTCCCTAGTCTCTTATCTGAAAATTAACAAAGGACAGGTTTCAAAACAGTAGTAGTTTCCCTGCCTTTGCAATGGTAGCTAAAAGGGGGTGGAAATGCATTTGGATTAACTGTTTTTAAGTGAAACCTTTCCAAACTCCTGTGTCTTTTAAAGGTTAAAATGCCCTAAAAATAAAAGACAAATAACCCATAGTTTTATGTAACTGTATCAAATACCCAACAATCCTTACAAATGCTATGGGTATACTATTCAGTTAATTTGAAAGTACCTGTATGCAATTCATCTTATGCAATACATGCAGGACTTCTCATTGTTTTATAGACAAAGTCACAGAAGATTTAGAAAGTGTTTTACCCCTGCTTTTATTAATTACTTACACATATCTTCTAAAAGTTCTGAGGAACATTGCAAGCATTTGAAAGCCTTATTTTTCAAAATGTCTTGAATATAAATACTTTGCATAAATGTTTCAAAATGCACCTTTGATCAAACATCTATCTTCAGGTAGCTCAATGTAATGATCAGAATTCACCTAAACAGTTGGACCCACCAGCAGCAGAATAGTAAGTCGCTGAACATTAGTATTTCAGTCCAGGCTTTGAATCTTGGAAAACAGGCTGGCTTCTCTCTGTGTACCATGTATATGCGTCAGTTTCCCTCAAAAAGTCTTCCGTGAAGGCATCCCTCCCTCATGTGCAGATAGCCCTTGAGAAAGCAGTAGCTCTTTGCTGTAATCAAATAAATCAACCAAACTATTCGAAAAGTTAAATTAGAACAAAATTCTGAACAGGCCTTCACTGCTGCCAAACACGTCCTTGCCCAAGTTACCATTTTTATACACCCTATTCTTGGAGACTAATTATACATCTGGGTAGGTGATGCAGATGTTGCACTTAAGAGTAGTCTTATGCAGTTCTCAGGAAAAATAGAAATCTACAGTAATTTTCTTTATGAAACTCAATAAAAGTCAACAAAAGTAGTTTGTGGACAACAGCGAATTATTTTCAATATACTCAAGGATTAAAAAATTTTGACACATATTAGAGGGTTGGAATTATCAAATTTATACAGATCAGAAACCATTAATATACATTTTTATGCAGAACTCTCTCAAATATTCACCTCAGCAATTACAGCATTTAGATTTCATTTCCCAGTATTCTACCAATATTAGGCATGTGCAAGGTTTTAAGAACATCACTGCTGATGTTCTGAGAATAAAATTTGATTCTACAACAAAATCTTCATTTTTGGATTTTAAAAAATTTTCGAAACTCAACAACATGATTGGGATGTAGAAAACCTTCTCCAAAACAACATGTCACCTTTAAAGCTGGAATTTAAGCCTTGCCAACATTCTTCTGGTCATATCCATTGTGACAACTCTACAGATTTTTCTTACCATTTTGTCCCAAATTCCTTTCACAGAATAATGTTTAATCACCAGCATAATCTCTCGCATCAGGAACTGCAGCTACTAAAAACTTGTTCTTCTCACTTACGGACTAAAATGAAGTGGCATATCAAAACTGGATGAAATCTTGAAAAACTGTCAAAACCACACAGGCACTCTAAAGCACCACTAGGTACATTCTCTCTTCCTGATGCATGATTTTCACAAATCCAGATGGATATTGCAGACCCATTATTGCCACCAGAAGGCAACATGTACACCAAGTCAAAAGGGGGGAAGGAAAAAAAAGCAAAAGAGATAGTTTCTTCCCCCCCCCCATCTTGAAAGCATGTGTGTGTGTGTGTGTGTGTTATTATGACAAAGCCTCGAGGGCTATCTGCCTAAAGGGAGGGATGCCTTCATAGAGGGCTTTCTAAAAACTTGTTCTTCTCACTTATAAAATGAAGTGGCATATCAAAACTGGATGAAATCTTGAAAAACTGTCAAAACCACACAGGCACTTTAAAGCACCACTAAGTACATTCTCTCTTCCTGATGCATGGATATTGCAGACCCATTATTGCCAACAGAAGGCAACATGTACACCAAGTCAAAAGGGGGGAAGGAAAAAAAAGCAAAAGAGATAGTTTCTTCCCCCCCATCTTGAAAGCATGTGTGTGTGTGTGTGTTATTATGACAAAGCCTCGAGGGCTATCTGCCTAAAGGGAGGGATGCCTTCATAGAGGGCTTTCTAAGGGAAACTGGCACGTATACACGTTACACATGGGGAAAACCATCTTGAAAGCATGAAAGCATGTTCATGACCAATGTTCCGTAGGTGCAATGCAACGATTCCACGCTTATCAGAGCAGCATCGTGCATGCATTTGAAAACGGAATGATTTATTTGAATTTTTAAACGCCAATATATGGTGCTAAATGGTTTTCATATCGGTTAAGTCATATGGCTTTTGACCTTGATGTATGAGCATCAGTTCTGCACTGGTTTTGTGAAATTTATTGGTGTAAACAAACTGGGAATCACAGCTTTGTAAGTTAAAAGAGGACACCAGCATTTTTGCTTATTTTGTTAGAAATATTTTTTTGTTGTTTTTACTTTTTGCATTTTTCGTTATAAGAATGTGAGGAAGTGCATCCAGCTCAATGCTTTCATTTATATCATTTGCTTTTTTTGTTAGGAGACTGTGGGAAAACGCACCTAGCTGTCTATAGTGGGTGTAATCTCTCCGAACTTCCGCGGTGGAAAAACTCGGATCAGTTCTTTTTTATATTTACTTTAAACTTAACATAGGCTTTCTTGATTAATTAAAATCTAACAGTATAGCATTGTTACAGAAAGGGAAATACATCAGCTTTCTCAATGCGTGATGCGTCTTACTTGCTCATTGTCCTGTGTCTATCCTCATTTTGAATTATTCCACACACAGCAGAACTTTTAAATTGGAATTTAATTACCTACAGATAATTATTGCTTAATTATCTTTTACATTTCGTATTTGTAATTTTTTTTTTCATGTGTATAGTTATAATTTAAGTACTGCGCATGTTTCGTTTATTTCTATTAATGTGATATTCTTCATATTAATACACATTAAGAATTAGTATATTAAATATATATCTTCAAAAATTGAGGTCATTATACTAAAATGCTGATTTTGTATATTAAATTTCTTTGTAAAATTAGGTTTAACTGCTGAAAATGTGTGTGCTGGTAGCATTTTGGGAATTGGGGGCGTCCTGTGAATGTGCTTCATTCTCCACATGCTGGTCCTCAAGAGGTTAAAGGTACATATTAGATTCACATACTTGCCAACCTACAACACTCAAAAACCAGGAGATTTTTCTCAACGACAAAAAGATATTTAAACGATAAAAATATATCTTTAATAATGAATAAACTTTAAACAGTTATTAATTAATATCTGAAAGTTTAGTTACTAATTCTTAACTGGAAACAGTACAAAAATACTTGCATGTAAAAAAACATTATTGCATCTTTTCACCAAAAAATTCTGAAGGCTTTCTGATTTTACATTATGCCCAAAGAGGCCTTTTTTTAACGTTTTGTGTGTTACATTTATATGATGTTCTTCGCACTTAAACCATAAAATTCAATTCAACAGCAATATCACAAGATAATTTTAAAATGAGCATATCTTTAGAATTTCTGATATATATAGTCTCGTGTGCTGGAGATAAAAATGTTTTTTTTCGAACAGTTTTGCCATTGCTCGTTTTGAAATCGTTGAATTTGTCAATCAAAAATTCATTAAAAGTGTTACAAAATATGAAATTGATAATAAAACAAATTCCAAATTAAGGCTTCCAGATGCCCATATTCAGTTGAGGATTACATTATTCAAAATCTAATGACTCTAGGTACCGTTGTTTTAACACAATGCAAGAAACATACATACACTTATGCAGATTCTTCATTATTTAATTTCTTTAAATATAACACAGGGTGATAATATTTGGTGGCAACAATTCGGAAAGTAAAACGGACATTTAAAGTTTTTGACGCAAAATACCAAAACAAAATTAATAGCCCAGGAGGGCTATGAAGAAAGTATTATTATTAGTAATGTATGGGCTAATAATAATACTTTTATCAGCTTTCGTTTAGCATCCATGATCTGATGCATTCACTGGAAGGTTGTGCTTAGGTAAGAGGGCAGACAACAGGATTCTGCATTAATAACTTTTTGTTTTTCATAAAAAAATTAATTTTTCATTTTTTTTCAATAGAACTCATGTTGTCTTTACGCTTCTGTGCACGCACATATTTGAGAACATTAACGCTTCCACCGTGCGAAATTGTAAAATTACAAGAACGAACGGTACACATTGCATATGTATAACACTTCCTTGGGGAAATAATAAAAGGAAAATCACCTGCATATGATTTTTGAAAAGTACCCAAGTCTTTTACCTTTTTCGCAGACATAGCTGAAACAGAAGATCATAATTTCTTAAACTATTTCTAGAGAGCACTTGCACTCATGCCACTCACTAACAAGATGAACAAAATAACAACCTTGCACTTGCTTTGTGTTCATTGGCCACTGCATGCCAGAAGACACGCAGAGGCACTAGAAGCTCGTTGGAGAACTGGAACATAACGTTTTTGAGCACATGTGCTCTCACCCACAAAGCAGAAGTGCATCATAACTTCTCACTGATGAAACGACTTTGTTTTTGTTTTATATGTAATCTACAGAAAAACCATGTGCTTTCAGATACCCAAAATCCCTTCTTTTTTTGTGTGTGTGTGCAGGTAACGTAGTATCAAGCTGAACTACATAAAAATTGTGAGAAATTTTTAAAATAGAAAGAAAGTCCAGAGAAATATGCTGTAAATCAGGTTGGCAGGAGAACGGTCGGAAATCGGAAGTCTCCTGCCTAAACCAAGAGAGTTGGCAACTCTGGATTCATATATTATATTGTTTTAACAAATATATTTTAACCAAAAATCGGACTTTATCTGAAATGAAATGCTGATTTATTTTCACATTTTGATTCAATGACACAAATTACGACAAACTGCCAAGATTTGTAAAAATCACAGCAGCATTTTTTAAAAATTAGCATTTAAAATTTAAACTCCAGAATGTTAATCGAATTTGGTATACATTTAATAGCATCTCTTTTATTTAATAATACTGTTGCGTGCGTACGGTTTCATTATGAATTAAATGCACAAGTCCGACAAAAAATGAATAAAATTTATTATTATCACAACAAATAAAACAAAATGGTTAAATTTCCTCAGATATTCATACAGCATCCCAATATCTCTAGTTATCTTTTAAACTACTAAAAACTTTCAACAGAATTTAATTCAAAACAGAGAAACGTAGAGAAAGCTAATCCAATCTTGCCACGAATTCGCTAAAGTAAACAACAGTTTTCTAAAACAACACGTAAAAACGACTGAGCTTTATCTAGCTTTTATAAGCTTTTTAATCAGCATGAGCATAATCTGGTATTTTTTCGATTTTTCCCAAAAAGCAAAAGTGTATAATTATGAGATACATCTCATAATTGTACACTTTTACTCATCTATTTATTAAATCTCATCTATTTATTAAATGTGCATGGTACAACATTTTTAATTTTTTCGGTGTAGCTTTCTCTTCAAATAAGTTGCGTGCAGCATTGTGCGGGAAAATGAAACAATTTAATGAGAATTCAATTAAAAATAGCATACTAAATAAATCAATACAAAAACCATAACAATACTTTACTTCAACTTTTACAATTTGAAATTTCAATTCAATCCAAATAAAATTCCTACATTTTTTTTCAGATTTATTTTAAAAATTTGTATTTTTAAATATAACCTATAAAGCTTTTAACATTACTTTAAAGCATATATATTTTTAGGTAAATCTCCAAAAAATTTTTTTAAATCTGAAGTATACGCAAAATTATGTATTGATGGGTTTTTAAATTAGGCATCTTTGTTATAAATGATAATAACGACAAATGTTGTTCTGCACTTTGTTACAATCTTCAGTGAACTGCCACAGTTATTTTTAAATTTAAATTACTAAATAAATTTTTATTGAACTTACTTTCATTTTTACTAATGATGCATAACAAATATTTACCATTAATATGTGGAAAGTTAAACTATAAGTATTATTAATCAAATGTTTAAATATATTTCTCATTTTTACTTCCTTGTACGAAGTAAAAATTGTAATCGTGAAAAGTTTCAGGCAGCATATTTCAACAAAAATATCCCATTTTGACCTCTTTCAAATGCAATTTAACGATGTATTTCAGTGATATATGTACGTAAGGACAGAATAAAATGCTCTTTTCCTCAAAAAAAAATTATAAAACTGCTTTAAAATGAATTCTGAAGAGAATTTTTCGTGGTGTCTGTACGAACGTACGTATCTCCCATAACTCAAAAATGAGTAGCCTCAGAACGTTGAAATTTTGTATATATGACTGCTATAACATGTAGACGTGCACCTCGTATTTTGGTTGCAATCGGCCGCACCAAACGTATATAAATATATTTATATATATATCCACTCTGTTACCCGGTTCAGTGATCTCTGTTTCTTTACTCTTATATGTTTGTAAATTGTACATTTTTTGCTTTAAAAATGATTGAATTATGTTGTTCTTATCTTCCGGTTAAGGTTTTTATGCCTTTAGTAAATCTGTATGCAATATTTTTAGAATTATTAACAATTTTAAAATTGTTTAAGTGCCGCTAAGCCTAGTACTGTTTTTGATGGCGTCCATTGCTCTTGTTTACATTTGAAACAGCAGGATAGCAGATTTGCTGCCAATCTAGATAAACTTAGCTTCGTAACAACAAAGATAACGCCTTCATTTATTATTTAAATCATGCTTAATCATTTCTGGAATTTTTTCGAGGAAATAAGCGTTTAAGATTTACTTCGTAATTTTTAATACAGATGTTTTGAGTTTTTATGTATTTTTGCCTTGTCGCAAAGTAAAAACTGAATTAATTGAATGAGAAATACTCAATCGTCTGTGAAAAACTGTTTCTTTTTTGTTTTGTTTGCTTAATTTCTTTTATACATCGTTCTAGCTTTATTATAGTATTTGAATAGAACATGTGGCAACGATTAGATAATTCTTTAAATGATATAAATTTTGTGCATTCTGAGTTATAATATGAACGAAATATAATACTGTTAAGTGAGCTTAACGCCAGAGTGTCGCTATGGTAAACATATAGAATGAATTTTAAAGAATGAATTTATTCTATTGTGGTTTATGCGCTGTTGGCGAAGTACATTTAATTCAATCAAATAAGTTTAAATGAAATGCAAGAAAAAATGCATATAATTTAATATTCCATACAAGGAAGTCATGTGGTGCACACATCAGATTTTTTATATTTGTAAAAGTAAATTTTTATTTACACGATATAACTGCTCGCTATTTTTTTTAACCCATTAACCGTCAAAATTACAAAGAATGTTTCTTTTCTCATGAAAATAATAACAAATATTAAATTAAGCATTTATAACATAAATTTACATTGAAAATTAAAAAATGCTCTTACCTGTGGAAAAAGCGAGTGTTGCGTTCGTGCAACGTCAGCGGAGACTACGGATGTTTAGTGAGTAGGATTGTACTCGTGTGATGTTTCTTTTGAGTGGAGCGCAGGATTACTTTTTAGCAGTATAACGTTTTATAAATCTACAAATCACTTTACTTGTAATTAATTTAATATTAAAATATACATTGTATTTCCTTTACAAATACAGATTATTTCATTTGAAAGATTCAAGCATGAAAAGCTTGATTACAATCATGATGTAAGGCTCATTACATCATGATACTTTGCATCTATAAACAGTCTGGCTATGGTACTCTTTACAACAAAGTCTTTTGTTATCAACGGACTTTACGATAAAATGTCTACCATCTCCATGCAATGGTTTTTGAATGCTGAATTTACTAGGTCTTCCTGTTGCTGATCTATTTCTGGCTAATTCTACACTCTCAATAAGAGTTTGCAAAAGGAATAATGCATTCTTGCGTCTGGAATCTAAAAGAGACTTTATATTTTCAGTAGTAAAAATTGGTGATATTTAGTAAGTTTAGATACGGTCTCACCTCATATAATTTATCAGTATTGTCAATTTGACTATTGTCAAATGCAAATTCTGCTTCATATTCCTGTACCGCAAACGTGATATCAATTCTCGTACAACAGGAACAGAAATGTCCTTATCAAAAGACCAATAAATTTTTTCTTGAGGTAAGAATGATATCCTGTAAGCAATAATATTCCAATAAATCTTCTCATATAAGCTTCAAATGCAATAAATTCTCACTAGTTTTACCTTGTGTTTTGTCTTTTATAATTTCTCTTTTATCTCTTTCTTCATGTTCTTCCTGAGACATAACTAACAGTTCCTTTCTTATCCACTTCAAGATCTCAGTCTTCTGCTTTTTAAACTTTTTAGTATGACTTTAACTGCTTTTAGAAGGCTGAAACTTACTTCTTACGTGAATTTCAACTTCCCCAGCAGTATCATTTGGTAAAATATCATTATTATTTAAAACATTGTCATTCCTTTCTTCTTCTTCACTAGCCACTGCAATTTCTGGGGGAACAACAACAATATCACTTTCATTCTGGTCATTATTAACATTATCATCATCTGTTTCCTCATCAAAAAATATTCTAATGTAAGATAATCTAATGTAAGATACCTCATTAGATAAGCTTCTTCTAATAAGATAAGCTAATAATAATAATAATAAGCTTCTAATAAGCTTCTTCTAATGTAAGATTCAGATAAGCTTCTTCTAATGTAAGATACCTCATTCTAGGCATTTTTAAACAACCTGAACATGAACCAGAACATCGAAAGGAATGAGTGAAAAAGGAGATTGACTACCCGTTTCCTGCTGATGTTGCGTCAACGCAACACCTGTTTTCCATTCCTTCCCAACACAAATATAAACATCTGACTGATGTAATGTTCTGATAAACGGTGACCTTGACTAAAAATAGATCACTCATAGACTTCTTTCGTTAAATATTTTCAGCAAAAATACCCGGTCGAAAATTTTGCTTAAAGTATGAGATTAATTATTATAAACAAAATGATTGTTGAAGGCAAATATTTTTTTACAGAAATAATCTTCATAATATTCCCTAGACAAAATCATCTGCTGGTATAAAATATCTTAAGTAGTAATATTTATACAGTCAAAAGTCGTTAATCCGGACTCGTCGGGACTTCGGCGATTCCGGATTATAGATCATCAGTTTAAATCTGGTAAAATGGCATGTAGAAATTATAAAATTAAAAATATGAAACCGTAATTTACGAAATAAAGAACAATTATGATCTAAAAAAAAAAGCTTAATATTTATTTGTTTACTTTACTGAACATTTCTTTCAATGTAAGTTGTTTAAGTTGCTTCATTTTTTATGCGATAATACATTCTCTTTAATTCTATAAACAGACATAATTTCTTGTTCAGTTACAAAGTTCCGCTGTTCAAGTCCTATAATAGCTGTGACGAGAATACCGACTAATTTGTCAATCGAAATTTTTTCGTTTTCAATAACCTCTGTCACTTTCTTCGCTATCGGAAGCGAATTATAATGACGAGGCATTTGATTTAAATCATATCAGAGTACATCGAAATGAAATACTACATTTAGTAAGCAATTATAAGCCAAATAAAATAAAAACATCTGCTCTGAAGATAAGGATAGTGCTGACAGATCACCTTCCAATTAATTGTGCGCGCCGCGGCTTTAAGATAAACAAAGTTTAGATAAACAAATGTTAAAGTTTAGATAAACAAAGGATATGCCTTTATTCATTTTTTGCAGCAATTCCACTTTTTGTTTAATGGACTCCAAAACATTCTTTCGCTTTGTAGATCCGTTACATATTAGTAAATATAAATCGGAAATTCTATTTGACATAATCGAAAGTTCAAGCTTACTTTTATAAAATTGCTCTAACAGTCTGCAAAAAATAATAAGCCGGATCCAATCCGAAGATTAAGGAACAACACAATCTGCAACATTAACTGAAATAGATAATTAGAGCTTAGCTTATACAGTCCGTTATACATTAAACGCGCATTCGTAAACATATTTTGCGCACGCGCAAATTCGCAGTCGTAAAGGTCTTACGCGCATGCATCAAAGAGACGCATGAGCAGAAAGTTTGTAGCTTTGAGGTCCGGATTATAGATCATTCCATATTAAGGGTGTCCGAATTAACGACTTTTGACTGTACACGCATTTATTTTGACCCTTGCATCAATGCAACACCAGCAGCTAATGGGTTAACTCCATTTAAATCAAATTTTTTAAAGCTGTGAAAGATTGTCTGATAACAAAATTTTAAAAAGTAACTGATTAATTAAAATGATTCAGCTTTTTTGAAACTATACTAACACAATTTCTGTTTCTTTTTGAATTTCATGGCAATTTCAGAGGATGGTGAAATTTTTCAACTAAGCCACTGTTTCGAGAGAATGGTAAACAGTTGTGCCTATTCATTGTATACCTAGAAGTTATGCTATGTTGTTACACATCTAACAACACTAGAAGAAACCTTTCTGAAAAATGAACCTCTCCTTCGCCTACCATCGGAGGGTTTCTAGGCGAAATCAATTTCATTGAAACCAGTCTCCTGCATACCTACGAGGGACTTCTGATATCGAACCGGAAAAGTTTCGCCTGAAGCTTTGTCCCTCATATGCTGTTTAGGGTAGGCTGTAAATATGCCAGTTTTAGGGTCTTAAATAAACAAGACTCAACTTATGACCTTGATACAATAGTATGTTGAAATCATGTTAAAAATTTCATTACAAGTGATTGTAGAGGGGTTGAGCTATGTTTCTGTGCATTTGTTTTTTGACGAAGTATACTGTTTTGCCATTTCATGACATCTTTGTTGATATTTGGCCACACATATCAGCTGCATAATAATTTTCATGTTTAATGACTGGATAAGCTAGTAGCTATATCACAATATAATTCAAATTCTGAATTTGGAAATAACTTTTTTTTTACTTGTAAAGAATATTTAGCATTTACTATTTCCTTTAGCTCACTGTTTATGCCTCAGCAATTTCTTCAATAACCACTTGGTTACCGGAGGAGTACCTCATATAGGACATCAACTAATACATGCTTTAACCCTTTTGGTTCTAATGGGCACACACATCCCAGAGATTAGATTTCATATCCTAATGTGTAAATACATTTGCAGCGTTTTTAAGGAACTAGGGAACAAATATATGACTAAAGAAACCTGACAGGACTTTTAGATTGCAAATGATGCACTTATGTTTTTGAGCATGCTGATTACGCAAATTTCAATTTGTCTACTTTTTTTAACTTTATAGTAAGTACAATTATACTTAAGGCATACTTAGTATAAAATAGTTCTTATTAAGTAGTAAATTAACATTTTTAATGTCTGATTTAAGAAATTCTGAATAAATTTTTTTGCGGGATATCGTATTTAACAGTGGGCTAATACGTCCCACCAGTCATCAAATTTCTACATGCTAATATATTATGTTTGAGTTTATGAACATATATGAAAATTTTTGTTGTATAAGAACTAGTGCACGTGACAGAGTTTATGTTTTGTAATATTAACATCATACTATACAGTCAAAAGCCTTTAATCCGGACATCCATAATCCGGAATGATCTACAATCCGGACCTCAAAGCTGTGTAATTCTGTAACATTCTGCGCATGTACACATTATACGCATACCTTTACGCATAATTTATGCACATAATACCTTTACGCATGCGTGTTTAATGTATAACGGACGGTATAAGCTAAGGTAAAATTATCTAATTATTTCAGTTAATATTGCAGATTGCATTGTTCCTTAATCTTCTAATTGGATCCGCCTTATTATTTTTTGCAGACTGTTAGAGCAATTTTATAAAAGTAAGCTTCAACTTTTCGATTATGTCAAAAAGAATTTCCGATTCTGGAGCTGCCAAAGGATCTACAAAGCGAAAGCATGCTTCGATGCCCATCAAACAAAAAGTGGAATTGCTGCAAAAAAATGGATAAAGGCATATCCTTTGTTTCTCTAACCATTCCAAAATCTGTTTATAAATTTCACGCTGCTCTGCGGGGGGGGGGGGCGTTACGGCGCGCAATGAACTGGGAGTTGATCTGTCAGCACTATCCTTATCTTCAGGGCAGGCGTTTCATTTTATTCGGCTTATAATTCCTTACTAAATGTAGTATTTCATCTTGATGTACTCCATCTTTGACATGATTTAAATCAAAATGGTTCAGAGAAAACAAGAAACGTTTTTCTAAAATTTTTATGATTATTCTCTTATAACGAAAAACTTAAAATAAGAAAAGTAGAAAAAAATGTCAAAACTATCCGGATTACTATCAGAAATATGTTTTAATGTCTAGTTTTAAAAAAGAAATTCCATTTCTTTATCCAAACAATCTTCACTGTGTTAAATTCCATCAGGATAAGTCTCCAAGCCATACCTCTAAATCTATTGCTCTATTTTATTAAAAAAATGAGACATGAAACTGGAATTGAAGCTAGTGTTATTAAATGCATTTTACTCAAATCCCCTGATGTGTCTCCTACTAATTACGGTACAGAGGGACTTTTAAAACAAGCTCTTTATAAGCGGCATCCCAAAGCATTGGATGGACTCTGGAAGATTGTGAAGGAGGAGTGGAATAAAATCAACCTCGATGTTTTAATAAAAAACTTTTATCTTGATAATTATTTTGTAACACGATAGTTCAACAAAGGAGCTATCAGACTGAACATATTAGAAAATAAAATTCTAAGGTTTGTTCATATAAAATTGTTACAAAAATGTGTGAACACTCTTTGTATTATACTTGGTGAAGAGAAATGGATAATTTATTTTTCAAGTACAGACACAATAGCTAAATGTTTAGAAATGAGATCCATTTATTGGGTGCAATCATTATTTATTCAGGAAATTTTAAAAACATCTTAAAACTCAATTTCCTGCTCAGTGACTTGTGTAAAACTAATGGAAAATAAAATACAGTCAAAAGTCTTTAATCCGGACCTCAAAGCTATAAACGTTTTGCACGTGCGTAAATGCATAATGCATTTACGCATGCGCATAATGCGTTTACACATGCACGTTTAATATATAACGGACGGTATAAGCTAAGCTAAAATTATCTATTTCAGTTAATGTTGCAGATTGAGTTGTTCCTTAATCTTCTAATTGGATCCGGCTTATTATTTTTTGCAGACTGTTAGAGCAATTTTATAAAAAGTAAGCTTGAACTTTTGATTATGTAAAAAAGAGTTTCCGATTCTGGAGCTGCCACAGAATCTACAAAGCGAAAGCATGTTTCAATGTCCATTAAACAAAAAGTGAAATTGCTGCAAAAAATGGATAAAGGCACGAAGAAAGTGACAGAGATGTGATTTGTTTCTCTAACCATTCCGAAATCTGTTTATCAATTAATTTCACGCTGCTCTGCGGGGAAGATGGGGGGAACGTCGCAGCGCACAATGAACTGGAAGTTGATCTGTCAGCACTATCCTCATCTTCAGGGCAGATGTTTTTATTTTATTCGGCTTATAATTCCTTACTAAATGTAGTGTTTCATCTCGATACAGTCTGATATAATTTAAATCAATTTCCTTGTCATTATAAATATCACGAATACACATCATATAGTTTTCTGGTTGCAATTTTCTAATTTCAACTATGTAATGTATGCTTTATGCAAACGCGCGTTGAAAGAAATGTTTAATAAAATAAGCAAATAAATATCAAGCTTTTTTTTTTTGTAAATTTTGATACCCTTTAGATCATAATTGCTCTTTATTTCATATTTTTTATTTTATAATTTCTGCATGCCATCTTACCAGATTTAAATTGATGATCTATAATCCGGAAAAACCGATAATCCGGAATCGCCAAAGTCACGACAAGTCTGGATTAAAGACTTTTGACTGTATTACCACAAATTTTTGGTTCGTTTTCTGAGAAAAGGTAATATCCTAGACAATTGGGACAAATCGTCCCAGTTGACAATACGATTGGGACATATTGTCGCAGATTTCCAACTCATATTACACTTCTTTTGGTATATCAACATTAAATTAAACTACTTCTCATAGTTAAATTTTAATCATGCAAAAGTTCGGCTTCAAAGGGTTAAATAGGGAAAATACATTAAAAAAATATCTGAAAAGTTTCAGATTTTAAATTGCATCCAAAGGGCGTTTTTTTTTTAAATGTTTTGTGTGTCACCTTTATTTATTAAATATCATGTTCTTTGCACTTAAGCCATAAAATTCAGTTCAATAGCAATGTCACAAAATAATTTTAAAATGAGCATATATTTAGAATTTCCGACACACAGTTCCGTGCACTAAGATAAAAAGGTTCCCCCCCCCCCCCCCCGAGTGTTGCCATCGCTTGCTTTTAAATCATCGAGTTTGTTACTCTAAAATTCGTTAAAGTTTTAGAAAATATGAAACCGATAACAAAACAAATTCCAAATTTGGTCTTCCAGATGCCCATATTATTTGCAGTAGGATTACATCATTCAAAATTTGATGGCTTTAGGTACCGTTGTTTTATCACAATGCAAGAAACATACATACATTTATGCAGATTCTTCATTATTTAATTTCTTCGAATATAATACAGGGTGATAGTATTTGGTGGCAACAGTTTGAAAACTGAAACGAACATTCAAAGTGATTCAACGCAAAACGAAACCCCTTCAGGGACAAAGCCCCTTTGGACTAAAAAATTAGCCACCAGCACGACCTACCTAATATTCAATGACCTAACCCATTTGGCTCAATCTCTCTTAACACACGGGAAAGCGCGTGGGGTGTATCATACACCAAACCTATATAAAAGTGGAATACCTATATAAAAGTGGAATATTCCTAACTTGTGTAACTGAAATTCTGTGCTGCTTTCAGTAGCTGAGTTTCTAGTTGTGGTTGACGTTCAGAACTGTTTTTTCTTTGCCTGTAAGTTTCAGAAAAAGTTTCATCGATATTTTGTTGGAATTGGGGTATAACACACCCCACGCGCCTGTCCACGTAAGTGTTTTTCTGACTGAATATTTAGTTCAGAAATTTATTTATAGTGTGTAACAGTAAATATTTCTACTCGCAAGTGATTTTAAAGTACTTGACATTAAATTCTTAAAAATTTCTAACTGCATTATAGTAAAAAGAATGAATTCCTATGAATTGCAGATGCAACGCCTGTGACATTTATTAGAAATATTTGAAAGCGATGAAGATTGCATTTCGGAAACTAAAGATGAAACTAGGAATATTTTCTACACTGTTTTGGTTTCAAAAAAGATAAATAATTAATTCCTGATGTTCCTAAAAAAGGAAAAACTGTTCTTATACTTTCAACATTATATAACGATCATACTACAGATGACATTATTGGAGAAAATAAAACGTCAGGAATTATATGTTTTTATAATATGACTAAAGGAGCAGTGGATATGGGAAATGAAAGTCAGCCAATTATTCAATTGCCAGAATAACAAGGAGGTGGCCAATGGTAATTTTTTTTCCTGCACTGAATGTTGCTGTAATAAATACTTGAATTATATTACCGTAATTTCGCATGTATAGTCCGCACCATCATATAGTCCGCAAACACGATTTTATATAAAAAAAATTTCAAAAATCGTCAGATAGTCCGCGGACTATACGTCTGAAATTACATTTTTTTAATACGGCAATATTCCCATGCTTTTTAAACACATCCTTTTGTTTGCGCCAATTTCTCACTGCTTTCTCGTCCACTTCAAAATAACGGGGTAAAATCCTAGTATACGGTGCAGCCTTGGCGCGAATTTGAAAGTTATCGCCAACACCAAAAATGATCCAAAGAACGTCTATATATATAGTATACACACATAGTATATATACTATATACATAGTATATACTATGTTTAACTATATATTTTCTTTGAATGACCCGTTAACTACTCATCGTATATGTCCCGTTTTCACTGCTCATCATAAAGTCGCCAAAAGTAGCCAAATCCCGTGTGCACCGAATACTAGGATTAAATCAATAACGACCCGCTTCTCTATTTCCATCTTTTTCAGCTTTCTCAACTACCTTGAGTTTAACTCAGCAGTAAAACTCCGGCGATGTTTCATCAACGTTATCGAAGATGAAAGACAAAATACGAAAACAAAATACTGTGCAACGTGCTATACTCGTGATAAGTGGTAATGAAATGTGACCTTCGACCCCACTCACTCGGTGTTGCCAAACCACACTATAAGTAAACGAATCACGCTTTTTTTTTCGTACTCCAGGTACTTGCTACTATGGCTCCTAAAAACCGAGCTGATGCATCAATTACTTTTCCCCCTCCCGGCAGTTGCGCTAAAGCAGTGCGAAGGATACTGGGATACAAGACTCTGGTTGCACTAAGTGAGTGTTCATACAAGACTTTCTTTGGCTCATATCCAGGCATCGCTTGATGCGCCAGCCTGGATTTTAGGAGCTCTACTTGCTACTACTCATTCGTTCTGCACTATGCTCTATGGTTTACTATCGATACGATACATATGAATGTTTTCTTGGAATCTCGCGTTTTTTTTATATTTGATCATCGGCAGTACACGACAGCGTGTTTTTTAAATTTCAATGATTTTAACCGTGAACAACCAGCGTATTATCCGCACTGGTGGATAGTCCGCAACTTCAAAAATTCGCATTTTAAAAACAGATAGTCTGCGGACTATACGCGCGAAATTACTGTACATTCAACTGCTAATCCACCAACCAGAAACAGAAGTCTGTTTTGAAGGACTTAAGCATTGTAATTAATGAAAAAAGTATTGAACAAAGGTCGGAGATTAATACTTAACCAAGAAACTGATGTACTGCATGCAAAACAAAAGCAGAAGTTTCGACGAAGAATTAAAACGAATACATGAAATACGAAACAACTAAGTATGAAAGATGTGATACATTTTTTGCCCTCGCGCCAAGGACAGAAGAACGTGAATGCAATGTTTAAAGTGAGAAAACATTATGTGCCAAGAACACATTAATGTATTTCGTTCAAAATGTGAAGAAAAAAAATAGGCAATGTGCATTAGAGATGTAATGAAACTTAGAGGCATGATGTTTATATTTTTATTACACAGTCCAGTCACATTAATGTGACCATCTGTCAAAAGCCAGAATAACCACCTTTCGCAGAGCAGACTGCTGCGAGACGTGCAGGAAGAGAGTCACATAGGTCCCTGAAGGTGTTCTCTGGGATGTTGAGCCATGCCGACTCTAATGCCGTGGCCAGCTGCGCTAGATTACGCGGTTGAGGATCCATGGCGCGAACAACTCGATCGAGATGGTCCCACAGATGCTCGATTGGGTTTAAGTCAGGTGAGTTTGCTGGCCAGGGGAGGACGGTAAACTCATCCTGGTGCTCTTCGAACCACGCACGTACACTGGCAGCTGTATGGCACCTCGCATTGTCCTGCTGGAAGATGCCATCATCCTGAGGAAAAACAATGCGCATGTAGGGGTGAACATGGTCCGCAAGGACAGATGCGTACTTGTATTGATCCATTGTGCCTTCCACAATGATCAGTGAACCTAGAGAATGCCAGGAAAACATTCCCCAGACCATAATGCTCCCGCCTCCAGCTTGGACCGTTCCGGAAATGGTTGCAGGGTGGTTCCTTTCAGAGGTTTCACGCCTTATACGCCAACGTCCATCTGTCCGATGGAGCATAAAACGCGATTCATCCGAAAACGCAACCTGTCGCCACTCAGTGGACGTCCAGCTGCTGTACTGGCGTGCAAATTCTAGCCTTCGCCGTCGATGAACAGCAGTCAGCATAGGTGCACGAACCAGGGGTCTGCTTCGGAGGCCCAGACGCAGCAATGTTCGCTGAATAGTACTTTGGGAGACACTTTTGGTAGCCCCTTGGTTCATTTTGGTGGTCAGTTGCTCAACTGTAGCCCGTCTATCTGCCCGAACGCATCTCCGCAACCGTCGTTCGCCTCTGTCATCTATGGCCCGTGGTGCACCACATTTGCCACGTTGCTGATTTTGGACAGTCCCATTTTGCCATGCACGGTACACTTTTACCACGGCGGCACGCGAACAGTTCACAAACTCAGCCGTTTCGGAAATGCTTCCACCCTTGGCCCGAAAGCCAATGATCATGCCCTTTTGGAAGTCGGATAAATCGCTTCGTTTCTGCATTACGCCAACGATTGAAATGTTTTCCGAAGCCCTCACACACCCTTTATATACGCTCAACTGCACTGTGCTGCCACCTACCTGCCTTCTCTGATTGGTTATTTAACTCTGACATGGAAAGTACGTGGTGGTCACATTAATGTGACTGGACTGTGTATTTTCATTTATCTTAATTTTAACTCTAAGACTATTTTGGAAATTAATTTTTTGAAACCCAATTATTATTCACGTATTTATAATACACGAGAACAAGGAAAATAGCTTTAAAACTAAATAAAACTATTTTTACTGTATTTTAAATATTGGGGTATATGATACCCCACGCGCCCACTCTAGTAACTTTTCTTGGTATGACTTCTGCTGGGTTAAAATGTTAGTTTTTAATGCGTATGATACCACCAGAAATGTTAACCTTGTGTACTTCTATCATTCATTTAAAAATAAGAAGAAATCTCGTGAAAACTCAAATTAACTGGCATATAAATTTATAATTTTCCTTTTTCTCTGTAGAACACTTCTTCACCGTATATGCGACTACTGAAGTCTGATCTTTACCTTTTAATCATTACCTTCAATTTTCAAACAACTGTTACTATTCTAATTAGGACAAAATTTCCGGTTCTGGGACTAGGAGCAGTTTGCAGAAAGTGCATCTGCTATTTTAAAATATTCTGTCTGTTTATCAGCTGTTTCATAAATTAATAATCATTCATCACATGTAGATGATATTTAAAAATTTATGAAGGAAAGAAATAAAAGCAACAAGGCTCATACAGTTTTAAAATACATATGTAGAAAGAAAGACAACATTTGAAGTTACAGTGTGTTTTAAGTTTAGCTTTCATTTAAGAGAAAGTGCACCCTCAGTGCGACTCATTCTTTGTTTGAAAATTATACTATTATACTTTGTTGAAAATTATACTTTGTTCATTTGTTCGATAAAGTCAACACCTTTAACAACAAAAACCCAGTAAGAAACAATTTGATGACATATTCCAAAAGAAAGAATGCAAGGTTTTGAAATACTTCTGTAAAGAAAAGTATTAACTATATAGATTTCTGCAGAGAATCCATTGGTAATAATTCTATAGGTAACTCGTTGGCAGATATTCAGTTTTTGCTTACCAAGGGCTAATTCGACAATTTGAAGCCACGGAAACTGAAATTCTGAAATAAGTTTTGAAGTTCTCAGTCATTAACAAAGAAATTAATAAAAGGAATAGTGTTTCCAGAGAATAAATTACAGAATTTTAATGTTACATTCTGAAAAGAATAATTCAAACAGTTTTTCCCTCGTTGCAACACAGCAGTTAAATTTTGTTGTGATGTTGTCTGAACTTAGCTCCTGGTATTAAAGAAACAGATAACATGAACCAAAACTTACTGTATTACACAGATACAAGCTAACCACTTGCCCAGAGCATATGCTGATGCACTCCGGGACACAAGGTCAAGATTTCGGGGCACTGCAGGCCGTGGCCCACTAGGGATGTTGCGCCACTGAGTTTAGTTTAATATTACACAAATATTACTTTTTTTTTTTTTTTTTTTTTTTTTTTTTTAAGTTTTGACCAAAGCATTTTAACACATGTTCTGTTTCACAACTGATTTGACCTTGAGATAAGCTAACTTTTTAAAAATCTCAAAGGATTATTTATTGTAAATCATCATTGACAAAATTATGGGATGGAAAAACTGATATTATACAGTCACCATATGTTACTCACTATTCACGCAAAATTTCAAATGTTAAAACAATCCTTTCAATGAAAAACGTTTTTACTTTAATATAAGATGCAAATTTTTATGTCATAATTTAAAACATTTCCAATAATATACAAAAATATTTTAAAATAAAATGACCGAAATTTACTTGGATTAACGTAAAGATTACAATTCATATTTAAAAATTTATTTCTAAAAAAAAAATATTAGAAAAAATCATGAAAATAATATTTTCACACTACCAAAAAAAAATTAATCATGGTATGTAAAAAAAAATTGGCATAATTTTAAACGCAGTCTCAAATTAGAATTTTGGCTGATAATTTTGCTTTTTCATAACATAGAGCCATATAGTAATTTAATATATATCCTAATTCATCCTTTGAGATATGAAGAAAGCTTTTTTTAATTTCCCGGGATCGGTAGAATAAAATACAACTTCTTCTTTTTAACCACACAGATTATTGAATCGATGACAAATGCAAAATTTGTCAATATCTGCAATTAAATAAGTTTAAAACCGTAGATAAATAACTTTCCAAAAAATTTATTATCTAGATAACGTTACGTATCTACAGAATTAACTTTCAAAAAATATTTTTACAATAAACATTATTCGAAAAAATGGCAAGTTCTCATGCGGACGCCATGTCTAACCAGTAAATACCGCTCAAAAAAACTTTACAATTAAAAAAAAAAACCTCATATCTCAATAACTTGTATACATTGATCAGGAAGATTAACTTTCAATATAGATGGCATTTAAAGTACGCATCTATAGCGAAAAAAAAAGATGCCACAGCATGCTGCTCATATAAAAGCAGCTCCCGCATTACGCATAAACAAAGCCAAGTGTAATCACCAATTACTAAAGCCTCGCTAAAACCATAAATAAAAAAATTCCCACGCCAAATGCCATGTGGGATTGGCAACATTTGGCGAAATTTATCAGATGTCACGGAATTATGGTTGCTTTCATAGTCACGTGATCATTTTGTCATGAGAGTACCTACACTCTACGCTGCCTAGAAAATGTTATTAAGTGTTCAGGAAAAATATTTGTATATATTAATTAATATCATTTCAACATTTATCTCCTCCCTTGCTTCGATTGACGTCAACCTATCCTAACCATATGAGATAATATAAATAATTGCAAATATACCGCTTCAAAACATACGTCTAGAATCAAAATAATCGGTACATGTTCAGCGTCTGCTTCTAAAACTACTTAACAAACGTTACTCAGTGCATCACTGTCACGGGAGATGTCATCACACAAATAAATCTTGAGACTACCATATTTTAACAAAATGCGCCAATTTGTTTCTCCGTTGGCAGGCACAGTTTTAAGAAGAAAATCGTGGACTTTCAATGAATGCCCATATTATACATTGCACACACTTACAAGTTATTACAGTAAATATATCAAATGTTATATTTATAAAATACATGCATACTGAAGACATAACCAAGAAAAGGCAAATTATTTTAAAGTACGATTTTAATTTTACTTCTAAAATTGATCACAGAACTTAGAAATATTTCTTATCAAGGCGTTTCTTGTAATGCTTATGTTTATAACATATCTTACACTACATTTAAATTTACACCGTTTATTGTACCATATAAATGTATTTTCAAATTAAAAGGCAAAACTTTAAAATATAACACACAATGTAAAATACATAAATATTATTCAATTAAAATCATATTTTAAATAAAAATACAAATTTCAAGAGAGAATGCAAATATTCTAGCATTTTACTTACGACTACAAATTTTAACGGGCTTGCAAATATTCTGTAATTTCATTTGCAACTATATCTTTTATAGCAATTCGAACAGCTTTTATAGTTCTATATTTCAACTGAAAATTATGCAGCTGCAGATTTCAGAGAAGTAAATAAACACTGAGTTCAGGAAATATAATACAAAAATTTTAAATAAATAAATAAGTTAATGCATTTTATATAAGTAGATACATTATTTATCAGAAATAAATACTTTACCTAATAGTATCAACAATTTCTGTAGCTCTGTCATACTTATCCTAAAAAAAAGGAAAACAGCTGATTATAACCCCAGTTTAATTCTTCGATTATTACAACTCCGTGTATTATATTTTAGCACATATTATTATTTAAACATGCGGTCAGGGAATAAGTCACAACACAACAAAAATATAAATATTTTACCGAAGCTGTTAATGGCCACTGATATATCGCTGGCTCTCCTCCACATGGACTATGAAGCCTCAGCTCCAAACCCATTTTCTCTCTATCTGCACAATTAGAAGCCAACGTTATTAGAAGTCAAATTCATAATTTCCACATTCCATTGTTTCCCTGCCCATCCCGAAAGCTACTTATCTCAACCCTTCGTATCTCACTCTTCCTTAACCATCCACTAATTACACATCCTGCCGAAGCGTCTATCACGTGACTGTCAAACTATAAATATGATTGGGTGCAATGTACTACGGTTATAGGTACCGAATGAATATTCGCTCAGATGCCGCACGAGAAAAGTTTTTGTTTTTAAAAAAACCAGTCGAGGAAATTAAAAGGAAAAACCTAAATTATTGCTGGGATCAAAAATTAGAAATTTTAGAAGTCCGACATGCAACCCAAGATTAGAAAAGGTCAAAACATTTTGTAAAGCTAAAAATAATACGCAAAAGAAAAATTTTTTTAGGTAATTATTATTTATATTAGGTATCATAATTAAACTAAAAAAACCGAAAAGCACCAGAAATACTAAAATCATAGAAAAATATAAAATTAAATATTTATCACTGGAAATAAACAAAAAAATAAATCATTGGAATAAAACTATAAACACCGGAAAAATATACAAACACTAGAAAACACCAGATAAACACAAAAAAATCATAATCATAATTTGAAAAAATGGTTATTAAATTACGAAAACTTTTAATCTTCTTGCGCTTTCAGGAAAATTTCATTATTTCTTGACGATCTACTCCAAGGAAAAAAAATTTGGTTGATTGCTAGATATATTTCTTTTTTTTTTTTTTTCTACCAAATGCATTATTTACTAATAAAATTAAGTTAGTTTTCGATTTCATCATCAGATCCTGGTAATATTTCTGCTTTTCCCCTCCCTCCCCATCAAAAAACGCTATTGCAAGAAAATGTGATAAAATATTCACAAACGTGTTAAATGTTTCCTTTCCTCATACGAAAATGGTCCTGGTTTAAAAAAACAACTTTATACTTCATCGAATTCCCGTAACTGCATTCAATTAAATTTCGCTGTTTCAATTAAATATAACATAACAATCATTATACTATACTAGGCGTTTTAATAGAAAGAAAGAGACCAGAAATAACTGTCAAAATTTTTTTTTTCCTTTAAAAAAAAAAAGTAAAACTGCGTCAGAAAATCAATCAAACATTTTTCTGTGAGTAAATGGCAGTTCTAGCAATCAAGAGAAACTCACAGCAAAGTCGAAGATCAATGAAATATTTTGTCGCAGAATAAAAATATCTGTTGGCAGCTTCCCAAGTTGGTATAAAAAAAAAAAAGCCTGCTTTGCATTACGAAGCATATTTAGAATGTGTTTTCAATTTTGTTTCAATTTTTATCTCTAAAGAAGTAACTTTTCCCTCCATTCATGATGCAAGAAATGCCAAAACTTGTAGCATGTCAAAATGTACATAATACCAAAGTCACCATATTGCAAGGTTAGTCCTTCCGAGCAAGATTAACCAGCGTGTGGCGTCCTTGACTCATAAGTCTGCTCCAAAGTATTGCTGCCTACCGCTTCTTACTCGCTACCGCGCAGCAGAAAACTGAAAGTGTTTCTAAAATAAAAAAAAAATAAAAAAAACACTGATGACATATTAAAAAGGCTATGTATCAGTGCCTCAGTAAAACTAATTCAATATTAATCTTAAAATCTTAAATTAGATAATAATAATATAAACAAATCTGCAATCTTTCAGATTTTATATTACGCCCAAAGGGCGTTTTTAAACGTTTTGTGTGTTACCTTTACTTATTAAATCTCATGTTCTTCGCACTGAAACCATAAAATTCAATTCAACAGCAACAAGCAATATCACAAAATATTAAAAAGAGCATATCTTTAGAATTTCCAATACACAATCATACACAATCTCGCGTTTTGGAGATAATTTTTTTTTTCCTACAGTGTTTCCATTGTTCGCTTTGAAATCGTTGAGTTTGTTAATCAAAAATTCTTTAATGTTTGACAAACTATGAAATAGATAATAAAACAAACAAATTTGGACCTCCAGATGCCCATATTCCAATGGAGGGTTATATTATTCAAAATTTGTTGTCTCTATGTACCTTTTTTTTTTTTTTTTTTTTTTCATTGCAAGAAACATACATACATTCATGCGGATTCTTCATTACTTAATTTCTTTAAATATAATGCAGGGCTCTAATATTTGGTTGCAACAATTTGAAAAGTGAACCTACATTTATAGTGAACAAACGCAAAATACCAAAACGAAATTAATAGCCTTTCTGGGCTAACGCTCTTTAAGCTAAAAATAATGAGAATAATTTATAATTTTAGACGAAATTCCTAAACTTATCTTGCTTTAAATTAGATACTGTTATTTTATCATCATTATTATTTTTCTCGTCTTTAAAAGAACGAGAACTACGCTCTGAAATGTTAATATTTCGCATTCTCAATACAGTTTCTATCTTAATTTATTGCTAATAGGTATTGCTCAACGTATCTTGACAAACAAATTTATTGCTAATAGAAGTTCCTCAACGTACCTTAACAAACAAATTTATCGCTAATAGGAGTTCCTCAACGTATCTTAACCCTTTTAGGGGCGGTATATAAAATAATTTAAACTGTGGTAAAATTTTGCATGAACTATAACTTATGGACCCTAAGGATACAAAATTGAGACTTAAAAAAAATCTAGAGCGAAATCCTGAATTTTGAGAGCCAGTATATATTTTATACCGGCGCCCCTCTAGGACATTTTTTTCCAGGTAGCTGTCAACTGTTAATCTTTGTTTTAAAAATTAATTTTGGGTACTTTTGATGTGCGTCTGTAGTGATGAGTGCTTGAATATAGTTATGTAAGTCTAAAGACATTTTTTTTAATTTTGGCAGAAATTTAAAATTTTAAAAATAAAATTTATGTTTTTTTATGCACTTTGATGACGCAACCCAGCTGAACATACTTATGTAAAATATGGGTAAAAAGCTTTTCAACTTGATTTAAATTCAATATTATTTTATAAAAAAATTTAGCAAATATAACACTGCATGTGTAAATCGTATCATGCTGTAATTGAACTAGTATAATATTACAAGCAGATGTAACTCAGCCGAAAATTTAAAAAAATTGAAAAATGAAGCACTCCGACCGACTCAGCTGAGAAAGTATGTTGCATTTTTGAGATTGTATTTTATACTTTAGATAATATGTGAAAAAACAACCATGCTTCATACTATAATACGAAGAATCGCCCCCCTCCACGCACACACATTTTAGATCATCAAGGACCGTAAGTGTTCCTGATGTATTATTATTATTTTTTTTTTTTTTTGTAAAAAATGTTTATTTTTTGTAAATATAGGTTGTAATGTATCTTTTTGTTCAGGAAGAAACGCCGTTAAACAATTTTATTATTTGATACACCTCAAAGCTCTTATTCTGATTTTCAACCCTTTTGGCTGCATAGGAGCTGCTTTTCAACTTTTGGATAAATTTTAGTTTGCATCTAAAACGGCCCTTAGAAATATTTTTCCTCCTTTCACCAACTGTGAGAATTTATTTCGGAAACAACCTATTTGTTTCAACGAGAGCGCAGATTTCTCTTGTGTTCTCTAGTCTTTCATCTGAAATTAACAAAGAATTTCCCTAAAGAATAAAAGCATGCTTTCAAACCAGCAGTTTTTGTGAAAGAAGAGCTCGCGACTTCGGGTGAGATGGACCTTAAGTACATTTCCATTTTAAGTGAGCTTTCCCTTTGTGTGATCTTATCACACTTCACAAAAGGAAGAAGGCGTGACTCCCGAATGACAAATTAGTTGTCAATCACCTCTTTCATTTTCCTTGCATTCTAGAATTTTGGAAAACACGAAGCAAGGGGTGTCTTTTGGGGGCTAACATGCCACATTTAACCCCCACAATTGTGTAAAGTTTTGACCCCAGATGGCAATTTTGAAATCGATGAGTCTTTCTCTTGGAAAAAAGATAAGGGCTGAAATAAAAATTTTAGCTAAACACAGACGAATGAAACTCGAGCTGAGTACACAAAGAATAAATGAAACTAATATACTTGTATTCAGTCCTACCGCAGAGTCAATAAACTCCCCAATTCCTCCATGAACATAATACTGAATCCTAAACGACTTATAAATTAATCATGAAAAATTATTACGTCATAAACTGTTATAATAATAAAGAAATTTTGTCATGTCACAGAGTATAAAAGGAGAAGACTGGTGCTGCCATCTATTGGCTTGGTACCCTCAGTGTGGGCGCCGGTATATATTATATACCGGTTTTAAAATCGTATAAATAATCTTCTGTTAATTATCATTTCTGACAAAAATGAAGTAAATATATAAGATTCAGCATGTGTACGTCATATATTTGCAAGTTTTGAATCTTTTCCTTCCCTCCAATAGAATTTATCAATCTTCCAACATGATACCTTGCAAAGAGGTATATTAATTTCATAACTGCAAAATATTGAGCATTCATAGGGTGATACTACCATTTAGAATTGAAAGGAAACACTAGAAACTTACGATTATAGCTTTTGGTGTAGAAAAATTAGCATTTATTCGGAGGTTAAAAAATTGACAAACAACCGGTATATATTATATACCGGTGCCCTTCAAAGGGTTAACAAACAAATTTATTGCTAATAGGTATTGCTCAACGTACTTCAAATCAATTTCTGTCGTTAAAGTTTGAGTTGTTCCTTTAATTTTTTTCAACATTCAGCCCTGTGAAATTAGTTGAAAAATGTATTCCTCACAAACGATTTTAATCCATTGTTCTGTAGGATGCATAAGGCCTCCTTTGCATATTATTTCTATCAAACTGGGTAGTGCTTTCGTACAGATAAATGCAAAGGTTCACAGTTTTCTTTTTAACCAAAGAAAAGGCAAACAATTTAAAATTTATCTGCAACATATCCAGCGACATAGCGTACAGTTTGATACGATACTGAATTGTGAAATACTGTAGAATTGTTTACGTTTATCAATAATTGTTTAACTTCTTCCACTTCTTCTTTCTCACTGAGAACAAACATATTCGTTTAAAATACTAAACGTAAATGAAAATATTTTTGCGAAAAGAAATTCGTAATTTTGGGAAATTTCGCGTTTTATACTTTAATTTTCACTTAATATTCGACGGTATTTGTAGAGGCATTAGGTTTTTCTAGAACCTGAAGACACAAATTGAGTGCAGTGCCCACTTCAGGATTCGAACATCGGACCTCTCGTTTGCTAACCGGACGTGCTTTCGATTACACAAATCCACGAGGTAGAGAAAGAAAAAACAGTACATACTCCCCTTCTTAAAGGGAGTTGCGGAGAAAGGGACCCAATTGTCCCACTAAATCCTGCTCGTGAGGAATTATAATAATCAACTTTCAGTTCGGGCGCTACTTGTAGAGTCAATAGGTATTCTTGAAGCAGAAGTTATGAAACATGTGCAGTGCCCTCGCCGGAATTTGAAAACCTGACCGTTCCACTGCCAGATGTACGTACTTCCAATTACACAACGAAGGTATGCGATAAGGAGGGAGAAAACATTTTTCATACTGCCGAAAGAGGAAACACAGTCGCAAGATCCCGGAGCTGACAAATTATTTCGTCCACCTCGTTAGCTCGAGTACCACTTGCAGAATCATAAGGTTGTCTTGCAGCAGGAGATATGAAAAACGCACATTTCTTTTGTCTTGGTTCGAATACTGGACGCCTCGATTGCCAGGCAGATGTGCTTCCAATTGTGCCACAAAGGCATGCAGTAAGGAGGGAGAACAACCTTACATACCTCCCTCCTTAAAGGGCGAATGGGAAGAAAAAGACCCAATCCCCAAATCTTGGTGGCGACACGAATTATCTTTTTCGACCTTTTAGTTCGGGCACCACTTGTAGAGTCATTAGTTAGTTTTTTCTTTTAAAAAAAAAGCTGGAGACATGAAAAATGTCCACTGCCCTTACCGGGATTCGAAGTTCTCGTGACTGCCAGCGGGTTTGTTTCCCATTACACCAGGAAGGCTTGCGATACGAAAGGAGAAAATACCTCACAGATTTTCCAATAATAAATAAATTTAATGTGATGGTAAATTCTATAGCAGCTGGAGATCATAAGTTGGACCAATGATGCGAATTTGACTGTTTTTTTAGAAGTTTGATTAAGTCTATGAGTTAAAAGATAGGTAGTTATACATTTGTTTCGGTGATAGAAGCATAATATTTTGATTGACAAGATGTTAATTAATAAACCTTGTCGAAAATGTAGCATTTTATATTTCCCGTTTTCCTTCATTTCAGAGAACAATGTATATGCATGATTTCGTTTTTTTATGTGTTTGCATTTAATCTATTATAGTATATCAACAAATAATGTACGGAATTTCCTTACACCAAAGAACAGATCGATTAAAATAATAATTACTCCTATAAATGAATTTTTCGGAAAAAATACTTGATAGCACTGCCAAATTTTTCAAGTAATAGTTCAACAGTTTACTTAACTCTTCGCGTTTCAGATACTTTAAAAAGGAGATGTTTATCTGTCAGCTTCCATGACAAATTTACATATTTTCTGCTGTAGATAAAAATTTTTGAAAACTTATTTTGTTTATTAGATGCTCATTAATAATACTACCACTATTCAGAAAATAATTCGTAACAAGCTGATCAGATGAGGCACATCAGCAAATACGGAAATAGTTATGCTTGCAATTAGGAATGAATGTTGATGGAAATTTTTGAGTCCTTCAATAATGTTTAGTTTGTGCAGCTTAAATCTGATACTATAACCGTCACTGAATAACTAAAGCTTTCTAAGATTTTTAATTATCATAATTTGTAGAGTAAATAAGCAATATCGATATAGGAGTTTGAAATATATTCAGTGCCTCCTGTCTGTATTCGAACTCCCGACCTCCCGAATACGCGTCGAGCGTGCTTCCAGTTACATCACGAAGGCATGCGGAAAGGAGGGAGAAAAGGCCATATAAATTAAAATAAATTTAATTTTATAATTTTTATTGTCAAAATCGAAACAAACTAGTTGTTTCCAGGTGTTCAGAATTTCTCTAGCCATAAAAACCAACCACAGATCGAAATACAGCATCATTTTTTGCATATAGCAAAAGCTTAATGGAAGTTTCATTTCGTCAAAAAGAAATAACGCAAATTTCTTTCACCATCTGTTAGTTCTTTTCCTTTATTTTCCGTTAATTCTAACGCTGCTTGTTGGATATCTAGTTGAAAAGATAATTTACTTGCCCACTCTTATAGAACCTGGTAGAGGAATTTTCATTTGATCTTTTAAATAAATGTCATTAGAGATTAAGCAATAAGAAGCCCTTAACGCAATAATAGCGGGAATGTCTTTTGAACACCATGGAATTCATTAAGCACCTAATAATATCTTTATATGACTTAGTGTCAAAGTTTTTGAAAGAATGCTTTTGGAAAATTCTTATTTAGCTTGCACCTTGCTTAAATGGTTGTATTTTTTAAATTCTGTTTCAAAAGCACATTATTTTTTTTTTCAGAGATTCATTTTGAGTTCTAAACAAATAAAGCGCTTGAAGAAGAATGTTGTTATCATTTAAGCCATTATTTTTATCTTTGAGTTCTTTTATTTTGTGTAAAATTTATCATATTCTAGAGACATAACCGATTCTTCTTGTCTAAATTGCCATCATCTTCATCATCAGTTTCAATAAATGCTGGAGATTTTTCTAATAATTTCTCTTTTCTTCGACATTTAGCTTCGCGTTCATATCGTTCTGATAATTTTCTGTTTTGGATAGTCCGAAGCTTTTTTGTTCTAACAATTTTCTGTTTTGAATAGTTGGAAAATTTATAGACGGCGCTGCTGCTTCTATTAAAATCTGGTGAAGCGGCGTTTCCAAAAGTTCATTTCGCATATCTCATTGATAATCCTTGGTTTAAAAATGAATTGAAAAAATGCCTCCATTTTCAGTTTTAAATTCGTCTGCTCGTAAGCAGCTATCCAATGGTACCTGATTTCGTTTTTTTTTTTTAATGGAACCTATGATAACTTATTTCCTTTTATGCCTAGAATAATAATCATAATATGTAGCTATGGCACATTCACTAGATGTTATTATTAATAAATTTTAATTTAGTTTTTATTTGAATTAATAATAAACAGCGTTGATGCTTATCCTCATTCACATCGACCACTTTGGGAACTAAAAACTAAATGTGGCTTTCTCCCTTCCACTTTTATAAATAAAGTGACATGGTTTAGCAGATGTCGATACGTCATTGACTCAAGCGTCGGAAAGAGAAAGATTTCATACTGAAAGGGCATAACCTTGTTTGTGAACTGACCTTGCATATTACTTTACAATGGGCCCTATTCACGAGGCGCGCGTAAATAGCGATCCTTTCTCAGACATCGGCAGAACCGGTTTAACCGGTCGAGAAACCGTAAATGCTGGTCACATTGGCATTCCCTTCACCAACCGCCAGAGTGATGCTATTGATAAGCACTTTTCGTTCGACAGTTCACGAAATTTGCTAAACTGGTCAATTGTAAAGCCAGGTCTTGCCACGGAGGAATATTTCGAAACGTGGGGAAATTATTTATTACTGTTTCGTAGCATTTATTTACCTTTTAATTTAAGAAAACAAATGCAAACTCCTCGCATTCTCCCTAAGGTATGCCAAGAGGCTTATAGAAGTAAATAAATAACTTATAATACAAAGAAGATATAGTACAACAATAATACAATACGACACAAATATAATATTTATATCTAGAAAGAATAAGGAATATAGTATATATAATAATACAAAGGCTACTATAATAAAATATGCTATAAATAATAAAACTATAATAACAATACTATTACAAAAAATATCATATTAATAAAAATACAATAACAATACTATTACAAAAAATATCATATTAATAAAAATACAATGACAATACTATTACAAAAAATATCATATTAATAAAAATACAATAATAATAATAATAAAACGTAAAAATTAATACTAATATAAAGCAGATATAATACAACAATAAAATACAGTACATTAATAAATAAGATAATCATAGATAGATAAAATAAGTAATAAAACAACGACAAATAAAGTGATAATAATGCAATAATACATAATAATAATAATACTATACGTTTAAACAACAAATAAGTTGGGCAAGACAGCAAAAGTCTTAGGACTCTTAACAAGGTCAGAGAAAACAGGAGGCCAGCAAATAGAGATATGCCTTAAACTCACCTACAATGTAGTTCTGGCATTCGCATATAATCTTCAGTGCAATAAGGCATGATCTACATCTTCTACAGCATCGTTGCAAGCACAGATTTCACTGGTCAGGATATTAAAACGAAATAAGTAATTTCATAATATATGAAGATAATTATTTTAGTCACAATTATTGAGACTAAAAACATTGAAATAAAAAAATGAAGATCAGAAATATAATAAATAACATTCATTGCCTTATATCGTAAAAATTATAAAGAAGTTCCCGAATTACTAAAAAAAGTTATAAAAATGAATAATGAATTCAAATAAAAATTATAAAATAAATTATGCAATTATGTTATTAAAATTGTCAATAATTCAAAGATGAATTTATGGGGTCACATAATTCGCAATAGAGAGGCGGTGCTTATTATTTTTAAAAGAATAGTAAAGAAATCCTGAGCCTTAAGACACGTTATTGAAAGTTCAAA
This sequence comes from Stegodyphus dumicola, assembly GCF_044657685.1. Lineage (NCBI taxonomy): Eukaryota > Metazoa > Arthropoda > Arachnida > Araneae > Eresidae > Stegodyphus > Stegodyphus dumicola. The sequence goes on from NC_140781.1 coordinate 24,211,597, forward strand.
TTAGATACACTACCCGTTTCTTAAACTTGTCACTGCAATGAATTTAGACTAAAGTTATAAAATTAAATTTTAAATGTATTCAGCACATTAACTTTAGGTATTAAAAATTCAATATATAAACTTTAATTTAATAAATTTTAATATAATAAAAATTCAATAATACAAAAATAAGATTTACTTGTTTTTAGTTGGTAGGGAATTAGAGTAAAATAGCTATAAAATAATAGACGAGAACATTTTCACATAGCATCCACAGTGGCTTCGTTATATTCTAAACCATGACTTCACGATAAAAGTGCTTAATTTTCTATAGATAAGATATTTCGTTGCATTTTTTTTTCTCTTCTGGATAAAACTAAAGCAAAGAACATTGCTTCTAAAAATCGAAATTCAGGAATAAAATGTTTAATGAAACCTCAAAAGTAAACATAAAATGTTTAATGAAACCTCAAAAGTAAACATAAAATGTTTATCGTCCACATTACAAAAATTGCATTTACGAGAAACAGCACAATGTAAACAATGAACTTGGATCAAATTAATTACATGGACCTCTTTATGATAATGTGTAAAATGAAAATTGAATGCATTTTACGAGACCAAGAAACTGTACCTGTAGAGTCATTATGTTCATTTTAAAGCAGAAAACAGGAAAAAATCAGCTATGTCCTCGCCAAGATTCGAACTTTGGACCTTCCTATTGCTAGCCCGACGTGCTTCCAGTTACATCATGAAGGCATTCGATGAGAAAAGCTCTTTGCATTCTTTCCACTTAAAGAGCGACTGGAAAGAATGTGATCCAATCGCCAGATCAAGGTTGTAATGAATTATCATTCACTACATTTTAGTCTGGATGTCACTTGTAGAGCCACTGGTGTTTATTAAAGCCAAGAAGTATTAAGAATGTGCGCTGCCCCCCTAGGCATTTGAACTCCGGACCACCTGATTGGCAGCCGGATTTCCTCCGACTGCTTCCAATTACACCACGAAGGCACCCGTTAAAGAAGGAGAAAATTGCTTATAAACTGTGCAAACTGATCTGATGTATTATTATATCCACACAGAGATTATCATATGTTAATTGCACTTAGGCTAATTTCTAATACTTTTCTAGCTTTGGAAATTTTTAGCCTTGCATATTTAGAAATACTAACGTGATCTATAACAGCTGGCAAAACTTCACGCCATGTAAGTCGAAGTGAAGTACGGCTGTATTACTGTTGCCAACAAATTCATTACGATAAAAATTAATTTCATTAACAACTATTATACGAAAGGCTTGCGTCATCAGATTTCATAGTACGCTGCATACAAGCACTAAACTGCCCAAGAATTTGCTAATATTCTGCTATAACATATTGCATGCAAGTATTCCTAAAGAGATTTTAAACACCAGGAACTTATTATTAGCCACGATATAGTTAAAGGACAGTGCACTTTCAGGCAGTAGGACAGTAGACAGTACCATAACAAATGAAATTCCATTCGTCTCTTCTGAGTTCGGATGAAGTAGACGAAATGAAGAATAAAATCAGTCAGTAATAAAAAGTGTCAGAAAACTGACGTCGCAATCAAATTTTTCATATGGAGGATTCAAATCATTTCTTATGGTAAACGCTTCCAATTTCTCGAAATAAGGTTACCAATAGTAAATTTATTGTCCTGTTATGTTCACGAACATCTGGGAAAGTCTCGGATATCTAGCTCGTCAACGCCTCCATAAAAATGCGTTGCGAAGTAGTGCTCAATCAAAAAAATTGCTTTGAAAAATCTCATTTCCATCTTGCACGAAACATACGATTTTTAATGCTAACAGCATAAACTGAAATCGAAATTTCAAGTGACATAAAATTTGCAACAGTATAGGGGTATCATCCGTTGAAGCAATTTGCCATTAATATCCACTTTGGAATCTCTATTAATATCCACTTTTTTGTAAGTTTAATCAGGGGGACTTTTGATCAGCACTATCTACTGGAGATTGAAAGCTACAGCACTGTGTACAAACTAATCAAAACCAGTTACCCGCTACCGATTTGCATCCTTTATTGGATGTCCTGATGAGAGAGAGGCTAGTTAAATAAACCACTGTGTTGGCTCTCGACTCAGGTATAATTGAATAGGTCCATGCGGAATTCATTACCAACCCAGAGGGAGTAAACCACTTAGATGCTAGGCCGCAAACCTGAGCCGCGACGTCAGGATATACGGCATTTATTGAATTCAGAAATATTTTCATGTGCAAACAAGGCACTTGAAGAAGATTACAAACATAGAGTAAAAATACGTATGTTCCATATTTGTTACAGGTACTTTTTTAACCCATTTTGAGTGCACAGATCTGTATTACGTTTAAATGGTTTGTTTACATATTGTTGCGATTCAGAGGGTTGGCTCTTGAATACATGTGTAATAGCTGTGTACAGCTGTGTGATAGTCGAATACATGTGTTTAGTTCTTGAATATTAACAAATACAAAGAAAGTTATAGAATATATGGTACACAGTTAGTTACATTCATACAAGAGAAAAGCATTTTGTACGCCGACTGCCGTACCAAAGGGCCCAGTTTCGAATACCCGTGAAAGCATGGATGTTTGTAAACATATAATGTCTGTGCGGCAAGACAGTACTCACAGTATTGAGTCAAAATCCTCTCGATAGGCTGATGGTAGGGGAAGAGGAGTGGGATAGCCTAGAACCACCCCCAGAGCGAAAGGTCTGGAGGTTGGATTCAAGAGAGAACACTCCTCATTTTCACGTGTCCTGCTTCGACAAACCTAATGACTAAAATTTCAACATGAAAATGATTATTACTTCTAATGAAATGCGTCATGTGTAAGTTACTGTGAAACTCACTTCTTATTCACTGACATTTGTTGAGTTTCAAATGAACGACGCAACCTTGTTCCCTCCCCTGGAAGAGGACTTCTGTGTGTATACTAACTTCACAAATAGGCCGCCCAATCGGCCGAAGGGCCCGGCTTAGAACCCCGGATGTTTGTAAATGTATGGTGCTCGTGCGGCATGGGGGTATTCTAAATGTGCTGCGAGCCGAAAGTCATCTCGATAGGTTGCTGGTAAGAGACCATCGAACCCGTCCCCTCGGGGTGCTCTCCATCAAAATTGGGGGCAGAGCGTAGCTAATTCGCATTGCCACCTGTAAGGTGTTCAAGGCTGTTTCCAACGACAGGCGTATCTTGTGCTCCATGCCACGAGGAATTTCGTGGGCTTGGGTTGACTATATGTCAGACAACTGGGTATTAATCAACAACAACTTCACAAATATTTATTAATGGATGCGTTCAGTCGAAGCACATAGCAACAAAAATACTTCCAATAAATAAAGCTCTGATGAGTTAAAAAATTTTACATTACAGGTGATGCCATCAATTTCTTACTTCATGAGAATTATGTATGTTTATAACAGGCTGATGCAATTCCAAAAGCATTGGATAAAATGAATTTTTTTCAAATCGTAAAACTGTTGGGAAACTCTGCGAATAAAAATAAAATCTGATTTTAAAATGAGACTACTAAAAATTTAGAACGCAGAAATAAGAACATATATAAATTAATCAAGATATATATTTTTAATAATGAGTATTTACTAAGGAAGAAAAAAAATCTTGTCTCTTACGCGTGTATTGAATTCAGTAACATATATTTCTACATAGGTAAAACTGAACACTTTTGTTTTATATTCGTTAATTTTGTTTTAAGTATTTATATATGTAATTATTTATTCAAATGGTTAACACATAACGAGAAGTAAAAAATTGTGTACAATGTGCAGTCATTTTTGGAAATAAATATACGAAAGGAAAAGTTTTCCTATCTTACAGGAAAAGCCGCCAACCTTAGCTCAGTGCATAACGTACCTGAACACTGGCAATTCATTCAAAGCTTGTTTCTTAGCAGATCGGTTGATTTTTACCCATGTGAGACGTGAGTACAAATTAATTTCCTTAGAAATTTTTCCAAGAAGGCATTTCTCCAAAGGCAGATGCATCTCCCAAAATTTGCTATAATTAATTAACTAACCATCTTTTGCTCAAAATTTGAATGTTGAATTAAAAATTTTTATGATTCTCTGCAAAATATTAACAATAAAATATAGGGTCCGTACTCCTTTATGCACATGGAAATTAAGCACTTTTAAGGACCATTATGTAAAATTAAAAAATTAAGGACCTATCAGCAAATGGAAACTGAATAAATTAAATTAAAGATATTATCTACACCTTAACTTCGCTTTTGTAATACCATCCTAAGAATAAAATAGATCCGTAACTAGGATGCATTGTTATTAAGCATAATTTAATGAACATAAAATAAACATACATAAAACAAATTTCAGAATAAAATCAACTTTATAAAAATTTATCAAGTAGCATTAAATATTTTACAATTATAATAATTGGACATATTTGAAAGAAGATTAGTGACATTTTATTTACGGTTCACTCAGTGCCTAAATTGCGCCGGAGTCCACCGGAGCCCGGCTCTGGTACTTCTCAGTTTTCGATATAAATTATAATTTCAGGCGGAGTACATCGGAGCCCTAAATAAAAGAGCTCCGGCACTTCTTTTATGTAAGTGTATTCACCCCAATTTTAGTAGATAAATTTTGTTTTAATTGTAAATATACCTTACAAATCAACTGTGACCTCTGAACGCAGGCATATCTTACCCTCGCACTCAAGCCTTGTACAGAAGTTGAGACATTTAAGGAAAGAAATGCTCCCAGTCATATGTCAAAGGCTTAGTCTCCAGGATGTGCAATGAATTTATTAAAGTGGGTAAATTTTTTAGGTTAGTACTAAAAATGATAACCTGGTCGTGACATCCTACTTCAAAGCTCCTGTAGGCTTTCTGAATGATGTAACCAAACGGGGGCCACTACTGTCACTTGTACAGAAAAGTCTTACGTTTAGTCTCACGTTGTTACCGAATCTAACTCAGGCAAAATTGATGCTTGACGGCTAGAATTATATCGACAGGGTATCGCGATCAGAAAGTCTTGAACTCTTTCCTCTTTATTTTCAAAGCTGCACTTTTCCCTTAAATTTCTTTCCATATCTTCATACTGTTTTTAGAATTCCCACTATTCTCCTTAGTGGAGCTTTAATCGTTTTATCTTTTTTCTTTGGTGTGCTGCAAAAAAGAATGGTACCTGTCCTGAGTTGTGTTTCAGCATTTAAGTGGAATTGTAATTCTAGCCGATGCCCCGAATAAGACAATGACCAATTTTATTTAAAATTAATTTAATAATTTATTAGATTTCTCTTTATACCTTTGCATTTCTCTCAATTTAAATTTTATTAATTTAATTTATTAATTTTTCCTTCCGTTTCTTACAGTCATCCATGAGGCTCAGGCACTTTTAATTTTAGAAGTTAAGTTCTGGTTTTACTAACAGTTAGCTTTATGTTGATTTTTTGTTTTGTCTCATTCTGTCACGTACTTGCTCCTCTAGAGGCTTAGTAAATAGCAGGTAAAATTTATGTCAAACGTCATAGGTTAAAATGAGAAGTAAAATCATAATCAGCATGATTTGTAACAGAAGACTGGCTATTACCACCGCTGCTACTTGCTTAGAGATATACCTGCTGATGAGAACAAACCTGAAACCCTGATATAAGCACGGTTGTTCTGAACGTTAGGTTGTATTCTATCTGGCAGACGCAGTTAGTGCCGTGTAGAGTTTCTGCGGTTGTAACCCAGTTAATTTACTTTAAGGTTTTAATAAGCCACTAAAGCAACAGAGGTGATAAGTTGTTTTGTATTATTTTATGTCTAGCTAGATTCAAAGAATAAGTTTTGCATTAATTTTCACATTTTTGTGCTGTATCATGTGACCCGAGTAAGAATTAATGAAAGGCAATAACTCGCTTTAATATGCACAGATAACTTTTTAAACTGAGCAGTTAGTTATAAATATTTACATTAGGTAGTTAGATACTCTTAGTCAATATAGATTTACATGGCCAGTTTTAATTACACTTATTTTTTTAAATATCTGTTAAAAAGCATTAGTAAAATCACAATTTAATAACATTTCACAGTTTAAAATATATGTAATTTATGACATTGATTCTTAAACGATATCAGGATAATTACACATTAAAAGCATTAATGCAGCAATTGTAGCAACAACACACAACAAAATATTTATGCATCTTTTTAATTTGAACCCTTCCCAGACATTTTGGTTAATTTATATCAATTTCCTTCTATTTAAGCATCTTTTCTAACAATAAGAAATTTGTTTCAATACGCAAACCAATATCCCCTCTGGTTCTGTGTGCTTTATATCTTAACTTATCAATCTCTCGAACAATGTACGAATAATGTTTTACTTGACACAGTAAAAGTTAAGTAGTCAAAAACTCCTCACAGATGTGAAGCAAATTATCGCTATGTCTGAAAGTAACTATAAAGTCAAATAAAGGTTTAAATAAACCTCTTATTTAAAAAGAACTTACAACATAAAGGCACGTTCTTAAGCTAACAATATCAACTACAACTCGTCATGATGTGATTAAACAGGAACAGTCAAATTCGAACTAAAAATGTAAGTCTACATTCTTAGGCTAGTTCAAAGACTATACAAGACATGTTCAAAGACATTCAAAGACTACACAGTTTAATTTTGATCTAAGCTTGCTCAGTAACTCTAGCATCGTAACAAATTCAAATGTCTGCAGCAATAACGCACAGACGAATAATTACAAATTATCAGAGCTGGCAGGAACTAATGTAGCGTGTAAGTGGAGGCCAGAAACACACTGTCTTACAATCCATAATCCCCAGTTTAAAAACTATCTAACTGATTTGAATTCTGCTGAGGAAACGGAAAGGGGAAGTTAAAGAAGAGGCTGAAATTATAAACAACGGGTTAGTTTACATAATAATACATGTATTTATCTTTGAGGAATAATTTCCTTTTTTTTTTATGAATTCAGATTCTTTCTTCAATACATTTCCTCTTCATTTTAGAATTTTTGGATTTAATTAAAGATTTCTGTCATCCTAAAAACGTAAATGCACTTAGAATGTACAGAAAAAGCTGTAAAATTTATTTTTTTAGTAATATGAACATTCAGAATAAATATTAAATGATATAAGAAAACGGCCGGTTACAGGGCTGGTGTGGTAGAAGTTTTAGAACTTAGTGCTAAAAAATAATGTTTTCTCCATTATCCCTGCTGAGAACAAAGAAAATTCCTATCTTTCAAATGATAAAAGATTTGACACTATTATAAGCTTTATTGGATTAAAAATTTGTCTTATTAAGGCTGTGCAACATAAGAACCTAAGATGGCATTAATCTACTTGTATAATTTTGACGAGGAGTCAATAACCGTGAATTCTACAAAAACATGCTATTCAAAATACTTGCCACAAATCCACTTATTCAGAGGCGACTAAGATTACATCTGAAAGAAGTAACTAAATCGGCTCTTGTCAATCTCCAAAGTCGATCCATTGAAAAATCTTCTCCGAAGATCTTCAAAAATGCTTCCAGTGGAATAGATGATTCTAAGCAAAACGTTAAGTCAATCAAAACTGATTAGCAATTATACACAAAGCAAAGGCAATGCTGAAAATATTAAGAAACATTATTATAAATGATTCTAGCCCGCAAAAGTTTTGTATTAAAACTCCTAAACAAGATCTCTCAAATGCATATTCCATGATGTGCAGGTTGATGTATCTCCGCTCGACACTGCAAAAAATGTCTCATATTAACTTCACGTTCTTGAACATGAATTTATACTGATATTCAAACTTAGAGATAAAATTCCAAATAAAGTGAACAAGTGAATGTTCGCTGAAAGCATTTAAAATGTGCATGATCTCAAAGAAATCACTATTTTTGGCAATCATTTAAAGTCACTGAATTGTACAGTATCAGCCGATGCTTTATGTCAAGAACTTTGCCATAAAAGAAAAAAAAGCACTTATGTAACATACTGCTCTTTTGCTCCAATGATAGTCCTTATCAGTGACCGAGCGCTTAAAGACCGATGAATACTGGCAATTCGGCTCGGGTTCAAACTCAGGCGAACAGGTTGGGTGCACGGCTGACTTTTTCCCATGTGTAACATAAATATGAACCAGTGTCCATTAGAAAGTCCTCCAAGAAGGCATGTCCCTCTCTAAGGCGGATACTCCTCGTGTAATTGCCAAATTAAAGCAACCAACCAACCCATCTCCTCCAGTACCAATGCAGTTTCGGAATACCAAGCTACCAGAACAATTTCGAATCAACTAAACGTTATTTGATAATCTTCAGGATATTCCATTTCATCTTTAATCACCCCCTCTTACATTACGAGCTGTCATGTGCATTAACAGAAAATAAAAGGATCAAGAGCAGAATAAACTACTGAACATAAAATTAACATTAATGCTTATTTTCATATTAGCAATATATATCATTTTATTAATCGTTACCATGAAATATTAACGGAAAATATGAAACAGTCTTTAGATATTTCTAACAGAAATAATGAAGCTTCTGTTTCAGAAAATGGCTTTGATCCGAATATCCTTATAGCGGAAAAACAGCATTATGATCCAATGAAAATCTTACAGACTAACGAACGTAGATCAGGGGGCTGTACCAATACAACTTACTATACTTATACAGGGTGGTTCAAAACTATATGTCAAAAATGTAAAGGCAGGTAGAGGGGACCTGAATAAGCAGATTTCATATAGGAATGTATGTGTCGTAATGCCGCATTAAAGCGCTAGCACGTAAAGCAGTATGAAAAGACAAGTAAAGACAAAAGAAAAAAAAATTATTAACATTTTACAATATGTGCTTGAAAGAGCGGCCACCAACAGCGATACAAGATTCACAGTGGCAGTGCATGGATCGGCGTACTTTAGAAAAGACGTCAGGCATGTCGAGCATGTGTTCAGCAGCAAGAGACAAGCGAGAAACAAGATCTGCAGATGTGACGGGGCTCCCATACGCGAGGCCTTTAAGATGACCCCCCAAAAAAGACATTAAAAAAAAGACAAAAAAAAAAAAAAAAAAAAAAAAAAGACATCCAGGTAAAATCAGAAGAACTCGGTGGCCAGAGAACTGGCCCTCTCCATCCTATCCAATGGTAGACAGCGTCCAGGTGATTCCTGATGTTCCCGCTGAAGTGAGCTGGGGCTCCCTCGTGCTGGAACCACATTCGTCTGTGAACAGCTGGTTTAGGTAAGACCTCCCTGTAAAACCGCTTCTTATACATTCTTTGAGCATTTAATTAATTTCTTTGTGCAGCCCCATACATGAAATGCATGTCGGCGAGCTCCGCATTGGTGTAATTATGCATGCTGCTTGAGATCCGTGAGGAAAATGAAGAATCCAGCTAGCACAGCTACACGCCGTAATCATCAGCGCTCTCTACCGGCTCAACGCGGCATTACCGCACACACTTTCCTATACGAAATCTACTTATTTAGGTCCCCTCTACCTGCCTTTCCATTTTTCACATATAGTTTTGAACCACCCTGTATATGAAAACAGCTACGATACAATCCATCCTATTACAAAATCTTTTCTTGCATCAGTGGCCTAGTATGTGCATTTCCTTCAAGGTGAAAAAACTTTCAAATGTTTCCTTATAAATCTAAACTCAGTCCAATATTTGAATCCTCAGTAGACTTGCTCAAAGAAAGAAGCCTGTAGTTACTCAAAGACATATTGTAACAACAGCATTGAATAATTTGAATATACGAATTTTAATTGTTTCTTACCAGCTATTGAAAATATTCTAGATCTAAGTATATCATATTCCCATATTATTCCTTGTGATTCAATGTACATAATTCATTGTGGCGTTTCTTCGATCTAGATGGGAGAGCCACATTATCAGAAGACGTTATTCGAGTAAATAAGCCTCATATTCTCAACAGAGTTAACAATCGATCCCCCATCTTTCAAACCATAAAAGGCAAAGGCTTGCGTGATATTGCTATCTCTGGTGATAATCTAATTCAGCGTAGTACAACCAGGGGCCCGCGGGCCGCACGTGGCCCTCTTATTCATTTCATTTTGTTGGCACTTGCCCTTCTTATTGGAAAAAAAATGTTAGTTAAACATTTAGAAAAACAAAAGACCATTCTTACTGCTTTAAATAATAATAAACAAAATAAATTGTAAAGTAAAAGGTAATTGAAAAGTAAAAATCTTTAAGGAATGGTGAGTTTATTAAAAGATGTGCTATAAAAATGGCATCTTCATTTAAACATAATAAAATAGCTAGAAATTTTGAAACAGTGTCCTTATCCCGTCAGACAGTAAGTAGGAGAAATAATGATACGAGTAGTGAAGTTTCAAATACTATACAGGGCATTTCAGAAAAATGCGAATTTTACTCTCTAGCTCTAGATGTCAGCACAGATATAGCTGACATCAGCCAGTTCCTTATCTTTTTTCAAAACAATAAATGAAGAATTTGAAATTCAATAAATGTTGGAATTAAAATCATTAGAAACTAACACCAAAGGTATTGATATATTAAACGCACTGCATAATAGAATTGGGTTAGTAGTACTGTGTAAAGAAAAAGGAATATATTGTTTGCTTTTACACTGCATTATCCACCTGAAGGCTCTCAGTGGAAAAATTATAAGGTTCAATGAGACAATGAAAACTGTAAATTTAATAAGGGGAGGCAAAGCTCAAAGACACTTACTTCATTTATTGCATTTGTGGACAATTTGGATGCTGAATATGTTAACATTTTATTGTACTATCGCGTGCACTGGCCAAGTGCTGAAAATTGACTGCAACAGTTTTTTGGGTTGAGGACTGAAATTCTTGCTTTCATCAAAAAAGAAAACATTGGGCATGAGTATCAAGAAAAATTGGAAGAAATCCAGTTTTTAAATAATCTTTTTTTTTTCTGACAGATTTAATATCCCGTCTAAATGCTTTAAACTTGAAACTACAAGGCAAAAAAATATATATATCTCAGCTTTATGGACATATTGAAGGCTTTCGTAAAAACCTTAATGTAAAGCTAATTGCACTGAAGGCAAATAATACGGACACCTCCCATTTTGTCAGCAGCTGAAAGAAGAAAATGGCACAAATTTTAGTATCCTTTATGAAATAATTACTGATATCAAGAATGAATTCCAGGACAGATTCCAAGATTTTGATTCCCTAAAAACAAAACTTTCATCGTTAAACAACCCCATGGAGATTGGATTGCAGTAAGTGTGGTGCCTTGGACCTTCAAATGGAAATTTGTGATCTTCAGGCAGATTCATTCTACCAGACTAAAAAGTGTGATATCACTGAACATTTCGCAAAACTGAATGGGGCTTAACAAAATAAATTACTTCTGAAAATCATGATTACTATCTTCAAAGTTCGCACATCGACGCATAAAAAGGAATGGGTAGCTTATTATTATATTCTGAATAATTCTTTGTTCATTAGTTGAATAACTCGCGAAGCAGAAACATAACACAAATAATTTTTATATTTAAGTCTTAACAATCAGAATCTTATAAGCTTAAATTTCGGATGAAAACTGGACTTTCTTAAAAGTGAAGTCATTTTGATATTACCTTTAAATTGGAAGAAAGTTACAAAAACTTTTGCTGTAACATCTGGTAACTTAACAAATATGGAAATATTTTTAAAAAGTGAGAGAAGTTTAAGTGAATTATTGTTATGAACTACAGATTCATTGATACCTCTTTAAATTATCACTCCAGGTATGCCACGAGGAAATTAAAAAATTCACGATACACAGCCCAATCAAGGACTGGAAATAGCTCGAGGAGAATGAGGAAGTTGAGAATTTTTTCCTTAGCTTAAGAAAAATATCGCCAATTGCTAAACTCACTTGCAGAATAAACTCTAAATCGCATTTCTGCTATGAGCTAAATTTCATAGCTGATTAAGAACTGACCCCATCTCTTAGAACGGCACTCATACAGTGTAGCACGGGTTTCTGGTAGCTTCGGGAAGAACCGGGCTTACAGCTTCGAGAATGAGTTGCCAAAATCTTCGAGAAATTCTCCAAGATGTCAAAAAACGCTAAATATCATTAATTTTGAGATAAAAAATTGTCTCTGAGGTATGATAGCAGTGCATTCGCCTATATCTCTCGTTCTGAGCAGAAACGTCACGAGCAGAATGAAATTTTATGAGCGAACATTATTTCGCAAAATATTTTTAGAGAAAATAAAAGCCTTCACCATAAGTAATGAAATAGCACCAGTTTTCGGAAAAAATTCGGAATCTCTGAGTTCAGAAAAAAGTGGACGACGTCAGGAATAAAATGTTTCAGTCGCATACAACGAGTATGAGAAAGAAGGCGTCGCAAACAAATTTATGCGTTGCGAAGAAATGTTCAATCGTACCAATTTGTTCTGCTTCGGATAAACTTTCGCTATCGTGCACCAAGCAAAGAAGTATACAAAAGGCAGTCTGTAGCTATATTATATATATATATATATATATACAGGGTGTTTCGTAAACTTTGCGCCTTCTACTTACACATCATAAAGATTAAGAACTGCATAGGAAACCATGTCGGTAAGTGTCAGGGGTAAGTGGTATCAGAGGTAGAAGATGGGAAAGGAAACAAGAGAGTGATTAATTTGAAACATTTATTGGACATGGATACAGATGGTCTACGACAGCTTGAATGCTACAAAAGATGCTCGAAGTTTGTACCATCAAGACGCCAAACATGCCTGACATCGACGGACTATTGATTGTCGGACATGTTCGAAAAACACCGACACTTTCTTTGATTGTAGCAGCTGCGATGAGTCTTGCCACGAGATCCATTTCGGGCACAACAGAATCGTGATACACGACACTTTTTATGGCGCCCCAGAAAAAGAAATCAAGGCTTGATAAATGAGCGGGGGGGGACAGGTAACTGGTCCACCACGCCAATCCATCGATGCGGGAATAATCTGTTCAAATGGCTACGAACATCCAGTCCAAAATGAGCAGGCGCTCCATCATGTTGGAACCACATGTTCACACGCTCTCCGTTCGTATAGCGTTCCATGTTCTTCGTATGGTGCCTACCACTCGCGAATGAGGCAATCCTCACGTTACACTAACACTCTCCTATACAATACCCCTGGTGGCTTACAATGACGTTTATGGGCAGGTGTTCCTATGCAATTCCTAATCCTTATGATGTGCCCTACCTCCTCCAGAAGTTTGTCGCAACATTTACGAGACACCCTGTATATATATATATATATATATAATAGGATGACTTGGAGAAAGGTACAACGGATTGGGTATAGTTCTCTGTGTTATAATAAATTGGAGAGGCATTACTGCGTAATTAGAAAGATGACCCTCCAAGACAGACTTAGCCGTTAATTCCACACATAATTTTCTTTCTGGATAATGAATTCTAAGGACACATATTCTTTTTCATTTCACATCATCATTGTGGGTGCGGTATACACCGCACAAATTTATGCAGATTATACTTTTAGAACAAAGGATAATAGCTGGTGGAAGCTAAGCGAGCGAACTAGCGTCTTAAAGGAAAGACAGCTGAAGTAAAAGTGCACAGTTATGCAGTAATCAAGGTTACTAGAAGAAAGGTTTCGGTTTAGATTGTTTATTAAGGGAAAGTTTCAGTTCTCAAAATTTTGAGTTCAAATTCTGAATTGACTACGACATCAGTGTTACGCAAGTCATAAGAGAAGGATTGATCTAGAAATGATGCAATCCCAAAGAAAGGCATTACTATTTTTAGAATAGAGAAAGGGAATTAAGGGGTTATCGCTAGTATAAATTATAATTTTCATTTACATGTTTTACATATAAATATATATATGCACACACACTATCATATGCATAATTACAAAATAAAAATGAGTAAACATAGATTCTAGCTTTAATTAGCAATAGTCTGTAAAATTTCGTTTTAAATCTAGATATTCCCTTTCTGTTCTAAGCACAATAACTGCATATAATAAATCTCTCTAAAGTGCGCAATGCCAATAATAAATTTTAAAGATTAGATTTGTCTAATCCAGATAAAGTAAACTGCAATTGACAGCGCAAACCAAAACGCACATAACTTTGAAACAAAGTTCCATGGCCGTCCAACCGGTATAGCGGGTAGCCTAGCTGACTGCCGTGCCGAAGGGCCAGGATTCGAATCCTGGAGAAGGCATGAATGTTTGTAAATGTATAGTGTCCGTGCGGCATGGGGGAACTCTAAGTATTCTGCGATCCGAAAGTACTCTCCAGAGTTTGGTGGTAGGAGCCGTCCCCCTCCGGGGTGCTCTTCTTCAAAATTGCTTCTTCAATAGAGTTAACTCCTTCACATCCAATCCGCCCGACACGGCCCTACATTGAAACGACCAGAACCGCCCGAAAACGGCCGAGATTGTAATCTTCTTTTCTTCCCTCCCCCTAAGTAACAGGTGAACTTTCCCCAAATGCATTATATCAGTTTACTGCAGACAGCTTGTCCTAAGAGGTTTCCTTATATTTTTGTTGATCGTGATATTTCGTTGTTGATTCTTTTGTGGTACAGTGTGCTTTTAAGCTTTAAACAGCAATAAAAGAGCAGTTTAAAAATGTAAGGATTATATTTATTTTTAAACAACTTATTCCTTCTTATAAAAAAAACGGAAATAAACAAAATCTCAGTCGTGATCATAACAAAGCCGGAAAGGCTTGTTGATCTGACCTTCAGAATAGTTTTATAAAGAACGGGGGTCAAAGGCTAATGGAATCTTTTTTAGAAAGTAAAAAGGATGTCATTGGAAATCTTCACACCTATTTTCTGCGTTAATGGACGGGGAGGGGAAGAAATTGCTGTGAAACTGGAAAAGTATTTCGGGCGGTTTGGGTATTTTGAGGATACAGCATAGCGAAGGGTCTGGATTTCAAAGAGTTAAATAGCACCTTGCGCTCCTTGCCACGAGGAATTCCCTGGGCTTGGGTTGACTATAGATCAGACAAGTGAGCATTAGTCAATAACAACAACAAAGTTCCATTTGAGAACACGACACATTTCAGTTTCTGCTTTTTCAGCTAGCTAACCTACTGCTTTGTGTGTCTTCAAACTAACATGGAAATTTTTTTTTTACCGATGTAATTCTAGAACAGGAACTTACTCGGCTGTGACTGAGATTTTCTTCTTTCCGCATGTATTGCAATACCAAAGTTTTCTCTATGAATTCAAGTTATATATAACACATCGTATCCACGAAAGATATTTACCTGGCTTTTATTTTCGCAACCGTGGGTCGTAAAACAAGTACTTCCAAATACAAAAATGCTTTAAATTACGCAAAAATTCTTGTTTGGGCATTTTCTAAGTTAAAGAAATCAATTTTATAAAAATTACGAATTCTAAGCTATTACACATTCCTCCGGTTCCTAATCTTGTACTTAGGAAAATATTATACGCATTTTAAAAATAAAATTGAAAGAAAAATCCACCTGACAATGCTCACTTTTTAGCCACAAGGCGTATTGAGGGGGCTCGTGAAATATAGTGAAAATTTCTCTGGAATGAGTTGAGAAGAAAGTGAAATGCATTAAGTTGTAATACAAGTCCATCTCTACTTAATTCTTAGTCATGTTTTCAAAACAATAAATTTCGATTACCATACAGTAAAAATGAATTAGCAATCCTTAAATCTGAAGTTAGCGAATCAGCCCCTTGCTCTGGACCTCCCTTATCTGGCTGAATAAATTAGTTATAAAGATCTCGATAAAAAATGATATCTATCAAAAATTGCAGAAGCATTTAAAATAGTGAGAATTCGTGATTTCTAGAATAGAGTTTTTGAGATGAAAACGACTATAGTAGAGGTGTGTGATTATGGCAAAGCCTCGAGGGCTATCTGCCTAAGGGGAGGGATGAATTCGTGGAGGACCTTCTAAGGAAAACTGGCTCGTATACACGTTACACTTGGGGAAAACCACGAAAACGCCCACGCAGCCATCCCGTTCACAGGATTCGATTATAGTAGAGGACATTTTTATTAATAATATATATTATGCTTATAGCAAACCTCCTTCCTTCATCAGCAGTAACTAAGCTATTTTCTGATAAAGACAACAAATAATGATAAAAAACGAAATCAGCGCTGTAAACCTTCTCAAAAAATGACTTCTTTTGATAAAGGAAAAATTAGATTATTCAGCGAGAGAGGCAAGTTGCATATGCATTAACTAAAAAGGCTGTATTTAAATAGAAAAATGAAATAGCTAAAAATTTTTAAGCTTTATAAATAGTAGATGATTACCTTAAAGTTTATCTATGAATTTTATAAAGGATTATTAACTTAATATCGTAAAATACACTGAAGAGAGCAAAAACTGAAACAAATATAAATTTAGTACTTTTTCTAGAGCTAATAACATTTTTCTTACACATGTTAATGCGAAATATTTTTGCTGAGTCATCACCTTTATCAGTGCCATGAATTCCTGTAAATGTATTTCTCCTTTTAATGCGTGGAACTGCAGAGAAGCTTACTTCACAACAATTCCTTTGACAGCACGACTCATTTTACTTTCTGTTTACTTTGCTAGCTAACCTTCTGCTGCGTCTATCTGCAAATTGTTGTGAAAAAATTTTATTATTGCGGATGTACTTTTAGAATTGAAACGTTTCTTTAGGCATCTATTAAGCCACCAATGTTTTCTACATGATTTCATATTGTGTGTGTGTGTATATATATATATTGTGTATATAATAATTTATTTACTAAAGAATATTGATTATATTATCTCCCAAAATTAATAATATATTGTTACGGATTTTGCATTTAGTCAGCTATTTTTAGTAGAATTATAATTAAAATTGCTTCATATCCCCATGCAATATAGCACACGCGCATTTAACATTTAATAAATAGATATCCCGTACTTTATATTTAAATTGAATAAATGTAATTAATTACTATGTTAGCTGTAATCGTAATTCTATTCTTTTGCTTTCCAAAAATGTCGAGAAAACAGAAATTACCAGAACTTTCTCGCGACCGAATAAAAAGGCTTTAAAAGCCGGGAGAGACATCTCAGCTCAGTTGTTGTTTAGTTAGCTGTTATTGTTGATTGTAGCGAATTCGCGACGAGATCGGATTAGCTTTCTCTGTGCTGGGGATTGCGTTCTATTTAACGTTTTAATAGTTTAAAGTATAGCTACTGATTACATTGCTTGATATTGTGATATTGTACGAATATCTCTCAGAAACAATCCAACGTTCTGTTATATTTCTTGCGATAAGAGTAAATTTTATTAACCTTTTATAGGACTTGTGCATTCAATCTATTACGAACCCATACGTACGCAACAATATATACATACAGCATGTATACAGGATGAATCTGAAGAAGGGGGCGAAACTTTACGGGGTGACAGAATGTAGCTATACAAGCAATATTCGTCATATAAAGTCTGGGCGGAACACAAACGGCAAGCCGTTAGCTGGCATTGTAAATGGTATAAAAAAGGGTCGGTCTCCGCACACAACGACATTTTCTACAATGGATTGCCGAGAGGATGACTGGTTATACGAGCTACGAAACTTCCAGGGCGATGAATTTGTCGAGGTGGTTCCATAGCTTGGCCACCAAGATCACCCGATCTCTCGTATTTGGACTTTTTCCTGTGGAGCCATATGGAAAGCCTAATCTACGAATGCTCCGTTGAAACGAATATGGATCTAGTCGTCAGGTTCGCCATTGTTGCCAGCGATACTCGAGAAATGCCTGGTGTCTTCGCAAATGTGCGTCAGTGCCTATCGCGCTAGTGTGAAGCCTGTATTACAGCTGGCGGAAGGTCTTTTGAGTAATTTCTTTGAACATGCAGATCAATTAAATTCCTGTTCATGAAAGGTTTTCTGAAGTATCTCCTCTCATTCGTTTGTCAATCCTTTAAATGTTTCAGTGAAAAATTTCCTTTTAACTTCTCACCGTTTGAGTTCCGTTTAGTTTGGATTATTTAATTACGTCAAAGCCTCGAGGACTATCTTCCTAAGGGCATGGTTGCCTTCGTGGAGGATTTTGAAAAGAAACTGGCTCGTATACACGTTACACATGGGGAAAACCACGAAAACGGCCATGCAGCCAGCCCGTTCGCGGGATTCGAACCTCGGACAGAACTGCCAGTGTTCAGCGACTTTACCTCTCCGCCGCTGGTGGACTCCCCCTGTTTGCATTCCGACCACACATTTGAGGATGAATATTATTCGTATAGCTACGTTCTATTGTAGATACATTAGGTATTTTGGAAGTAGAAATGATGGAAAAGGAACAACCGTCTTCGCCGGGAATCGAACCACGGACCTCTGGAATACTGGCCCAGTGTGCAGACCCACTACACCACGAAGGACGCTTGGAAAGTGGGAGAAATACCTTATACTATCACCCCATAAAGTTTCCCGCTTTTTTTTAGATTCACTCTGTATATATATAATATAATGTTGTATGATCTTATACACACACACATCATATCCACAAAAGTTAATACCTGGACATTATTTTCTCAAGCGCTGGTTGTAAACATATACTTCCGAATACAAAAATGTTTTACATGATGCAAAATTCTCATTTTGGCATTTTTTTAATAAAAATTGCGAAGTTTAACATATCACCTTTAAGTCTCTATACTCGTATTGAGAAAAATGTCATATTCCTTTTAAAAAATAAATCTTAAACATAAATCCAGCTAAAATTGCTCACTTTTTAGGCGCAATGCATATTAAGGGTGCTACTGAAATCTTCTCTGGAATGAACTGAGATGAAAGTGAAATGCATTAAAGTGAAATACAAGTCCATCTTTATTAAATTCTTAGTCATGTTTACAAAACAATAAGTTTCGATTACCATATATGAAAAAAGAAGTAGCGATGCTGAAATCTGAAGTGGGTGAATCAGACTACTTTTATAGACCCTTGCTCATAGTCTTCAAGATTCTCATTGAATGAAATAGTTATAAAGCTGCGTATAGAGAATGTTATCTATTGAAAACTGGAGAAGTATTTAAAATAGATCAAGAATTCATGCTTCCGAGAATATAATTTTTGAAATTAAAACTAGTGTGGGGAAGCAAATGTTTTTAATTTAACAATATTTATTATGCTTCTAGTGTACCTCATTCCGTAATCAGTACCAATTAAAAGAATATTTTCCAACAAAGATAGCGAATAAGAATAAAATATGCAATCAACTAAAACTTCCTCGAAAAATTACTCCTGTTGACAAAGAAAAAGTTAGATTATTCAGCGACACACTTTACACTTTCTTAAAGAATTTATAAATTTCACAACATTGCTATACAGTTTTATAAACAGACGACTATCGCGAAGTTTATCGGGGAATTTTATTTACAGCAGTAGGAATGTACTATCCTAAAACGCTCTAGATAGAGTAAAATTAAACAAATATAAATTTAGCACTTTTTCTAGAGCTAGCAACTTTTGCTTGAACATGTTAGAAATATTTTTGCTAAATCGTCACCTTGAAAATCAGTCCTTATTTACTGTAAATGTATTTCTCCTTTTAATGACTGCAACTGCAGGGAAGCTTAGTTCACAAAGGAATTTGTTTTTCACCACATTAGATTTAGAGGCAATTTTGAGAACTTTTTGACTTACTGGAAACAGTTAGTGCACAAGTGCTTAACCATTGCTTTTAAAAGTTTCCTTAAAGGGGGCTACAAAGAGTGTTTCTAGGCTGCAATTAATTATGATGTGCATTTATTATTTCATCATTTGATATTAATCATTTGTCCGTTGAGATAAAAAATAAATTGATAATCCGTGCATTGAATGTTTTAAAACAAGCACTAAAAATGCAAAATTGAAAGCAACACAGTTTCATTTTAGTTCAAGGATAAAAATATTAAATTGTACAGTGAAACCTTATATACCCTTAATAACCTTATATATAAACCTTCGAGCTCATTATAATTAATGAGCTCGAAGAAACTGACAGTTTGAATCGCTATATTCGCTCGAATAAGAAAAATGGAATATATCGCAAAATATGTAAAAATCGAATAATAAGCTGCACCAGACATCTCTATTTATCTTCAAAATAATTATGCAGTTCTGAAAATTAATTATTTAAAATTTCATATTTTGCAAGGGAGACGAGGACCCTATGCACACAGTTGTGTATTAATAGCCTTCGTTTTACTGAAAAAACATACACAATGTGGGAGAAATTTAATACTTTTCTAACATTTATTTAAATTACTTTTAAACATAGAACTTAATTGCTAAAGTAATGGAATGATAAACTTTAAACAAATAATTTTTAAAAAGATCGTCCATTTAATTAACTGAAACTAATACGTATTAACCCTTAACTACATATAAATATTGATACGTATTAAATTCATATACTTGTCAATATTATGGTAGTTAATGAATAATTTGGTCGTTATAGCTAATGAGTAAGTCGGTTATTAGACTTACACATTAGCTTAGTTTTATATGAAGTTAAGAACATTTATGTTAAACCCTAAAGATTAAGATAAAGCAACATTTAGGCCATAATTGTCCATTTGTGACTGTGAAAAACAGTCACAGATCTTCAGCCACTGTTCCACGTTAATGTCTTATCCAACTTCAGAACTTACTACCCAAATCCCTAATGCTAAAGTAGAACTCCAAAATTTGCGCACGCTTTGACCAAACCTAATCTGCGGAAAATTGGAGACGGTCCCGTCTTTAAACACAGAGTCCGGCGTCCGGATATGCTCCAAAAATTTTATTTGTATGTAATTTCATATTTTTAAATATTAATAATTTTCGAATATACTTGACATGAATTTCTTTAATATAGCTCCATATAACTGAGGATTCGAAAAATCTCTTGAGTAATAAAAAAATTATGTTTTCTAGTTATAAGTTTTACAAAACTTGTGAGATCTCTAATCTGGATATCAGGAATATTCCAGGTTTTCAAATATATCTGACAGAATTTCTTATATCATGACATGAATATCTGATATGAATTCTGACAAACTTAACCTAGCTCCATACAACTTAGGATTTGAAATATCTATTCAGTAACAAAAATTATGTTTTCTAGTAATAAGTTTGTGAGGGTTTATTTAATTTACTTAACAGTTACTTTTATGTTCAATCAGCTTTCCTGCTACTTTTGCTTTCAATTCATACTTTCTTGCCAGAATGCAAATTGACTAATGTATTGAAATGAGGTAGAAGTTAATATCAAACTATCCTCTAACCGGCAAGGCCGTATATATACGGCCTAGAATATTTTAATGATATCTGTAAGAATGTATATATATATACGTGCATATTAAATATGTCAAAGAATTTAAGGCAATATATTAAAAGTACACAAATCCAGGTATAAAATACCAGAATTTTTATATTAAAATCAAGAAAATAATTTTTTTCATTGTATTTTTGGAAAATTTGTACTTTCTTAACGAAAATCCTGGCCGGTCAGAGGGTTAGGAGAAGGTGTTGAAAGGTGAAATCAGAGTGTGTTCTTCCTGCTTCAAGACCACATCGATATATTTGATTATTTAGCGATTAGATTTCTGCAGCGTTGAGGTATTCTTGACATTAGGCTTATTTAAGCCTACTTCGAGTCAGAGACAGCTTGCGCGATAGTTAACCTGTGAAGCCGTTAGGCTTTGCTTAACTTCATTATTTTTTAAGTTATTCATTACCTTTTGGTTTAAGCCAAAAGTGTTGGCTTTTGTAAGCACGGGTGGCAGCTGTATAAGAAACATGATTTGAGTTAATAAAGGGTTCTTTACACCCTTGTCCTGACTTTGCAGTACTTTTAAAGGACCTGGTGATAATTCACCAAACAGCCTTCAACGTCGAGTGCATTTTATGTTAGCCAAACTTACAAAACGTTACAAGTTCTACAGAACTCGAGAGATCTAATTAAAAGCTTATCCCATGTGCTTTTCATACTTGGAAAATAAACAAGGAAAAAAAAATTTCTGAAGAACTTTAAGTGGATTACCAATATAAAAAACTGCAAAATGTAAACACGTGAAACAGAAATTAAGTTCCGAAAGGAAACACTTTGACTAAGAATTTGATAATAAATTATTGAGTGAAGATATGTATTTAGAAGTATATTAAAAACCCAAGAAATCGGACAATTGTCCAACTATAAAAACTGAAATTGAGCAAAATGAAACATCGTTTTCCCCAAAGTCATAAAAATCGTATTCCTTTCAAAAACGTTGCAAATAACTGCACTTCATTTATAAGGTATTTCTCCCGCCTTCATAGCATGTCTTCGTGGTGTGGTGGTCTGCACGCTGCGCGCGTATCCCAGGGGTCCGTGGTTCGATTCCGGGCGAAGGTGTTGCTCATTTTTCATCTTTCCTACTTCCAAAAAATACCTAATGTCTCTACACGTTTACTGGGGATAATTTGTGCAAATAAATACAACTATCCGTCTCACGGTGATCATCCATTGAAGTACTAAGTATTTCTAAGAACATAAATAAACACTAATATTGAATATCGCCAATAGGCGTGTTCTCAAAGGTGACAATTCCACCTTCAAAACAGCCATAGAAGTATTTTTAGTTGAAATAACACGCGGAGTAAATATTAGAGTAAAGAAACGAAATTCAGCGTAATATTCAGAAATTTGCAGCACTAGTTTTGAAAGTGTAAACATAGGACCTTCTTCTTCAGCTACAGAAGTGAATGAAGCCAGGGATAAGAATGATAAGAAGGAAGTCAAGCTAATGGCGTCCATGAGAAAGGAAAACAGCTATGAAATAATTTTCCTTCTAAGATGAGAGTAAAGATGGGTTGGAATTGGATAGTTTGTAGAGACATTAGGATTTTTTGGGAGCAAGAAAGATTGAAAAATGAGCAACGCCTTCGTCGTGAATCGAACCGCGGAACTCTGGAATACGCGCCCAGCGTGCAGACCACCACACCACGAACGCATACTAGGAAGGCGGGAGAAATACCTTATAAGTTAACTAGAACTGAAAGATTTTTATGAACGTGAAACGATTCGAAAATCTAATTCGCCAGCGCAAAATGTTATTTGAATAATCTTGGTTGCAAGAAAATGTGATTTTCTGACTACACTGTTGGGCAACAGGAGGTTTCTTTCTTTCCCCCCCCCCTGATATATGCCTCATGTTTCTCATCACGGATTTTAAGGCTCTCTTAGATTGACCAATGTAAATAAACCATAGTAACCCAGACATTGTCATTTTAAGAGCCAACAAGATAGCCAAACAGACGTCATCGACAAAAACACTTACATCGATGCTAACGCTTAACTCTTAAACGTAGGCCCATATAATTTGATTCCTAAAGATTTTTCACCTATGGACCTCTCAGAAACAAAAACTGCGATTAAGTCGTCGCAAATCCTTCGACCAACTTAAAAAAATCGCTTGCGAATTGTGTCACATTATACGCTCTACCCAAAATTCCTAAATGTGGTATTCCATTCGGCCCTATTGTATCAAATTTAAGCTCAGCCTCGTACCCATTAGCTAAACATTAAGTTTCTAGATTTTCGACTTTGTTAGTTAATAATACTTACTCCAATTTCATTTCTCCTGTATGAGTTAATTTCCGTTACTCAGCTTTGTCTGAAACAAACACATTTTGTTTTCCATCCAAGTATTATAATCAAACTGAGGGATTAACCATGGGAAGCCCTCTTAGTCCTATCCTTCCTGATATCTATGTGTTTTATTATGAATCAAAATTATTTGAAATTTTAAACTTCTCTATATGGTTCTGTTACGTTGCTGATACCTTTACTTTGTTTGAAGGCAATAAAGATGATTTAAGTAAAGCTCTTTCAGCAATGAATTCCACTGATCTTGTTATTCATATCAATTTTGAACTTGAGACATCCTATTTTCTTCCTTTCCTCTACATCTTGGTCACAAGCAACGTATCCAACTTCAGCACTGCTGTTTACCGTAAACCTTAATTTGCTTGCCTTCCACCACACTTCAAATCATGTCATTCAACTAAACGGCAGTTAATTTCATTTCATTTCTTCATTTTCCGTGCATTTTAAATTTGTCCTTCTAAATAGGCTCTTCGTAAAGAACTAAATTACTTAAAAGCATTTGCTGTTGACAGAGGCTTTTCACTTAATATAATTGACCAAGCGGTTGAAACAATTCTCACCTCAACACGTGAAAAATCCCCCTCTTGTTTTAGGAAATATAAGAATTCTGTTCCCATTCTTTTCTTTCCATCGATTAGCTATAAAATTGCATGTATTTTACAGAGATTCAGTTTACAGGTTGTTTTCTCTTCTGTCACTAAAATTCGCAGTTCCATCCGCATATGAACTCCTAAGATATATGCAGGATTCCTTGCCAGTGTGGTTTAATTTATATTGGTCAAACTAAGACAGCTCTAAAATTTCGTGCTAAGGAACATGAGGCATATATTAGGAAAATAGAAATATATACACACCTGTTGCCCAACTGTTAGAAAATCACAGTTACTATTTGTCTGCAGCCAAAATTATTCAAAACCCTCTTCTATCGTCGAATTAGATTTCCTTGAGGCGTTTCGCATTCATAAAAGTCTTTTAGCTCTAGTTAACGATACCAATTACCTTTCGCGTTTACCCTCAGCTTTTAAGGAAAGTATTTTATAGTCGTTTTCATTTTTTATCACTAGATGGCGCCAATAGACTGATTTTCTTCCTCTCATTCTTGTCGCCTTATTTTATCATAGGCTTCTATTTCGTAATTTTTACTTCTGCAGCTGAAGAAGCGGTTCTATAATTAAACGTTCGAATCTAGTCCTCAAAATTTATGAATATTACTCTGAATTTTGTTACTTTGATTCCTCCATTTGCCATAGAAGTAGTTTAGCACCGTGTATTTTGTCTGGATATGGATAGAATCACTATAACATATGAGCAATTGAAAAACGTAATTAAGCACACAAACTGCTTGTAGTAATAAGATTATGCCTCAATCAATTTTTATAAATTGCCGCAATACTTTCGCTGCGCATTAGCTTCACGAAAAATTCTGTCTTTAGAATAGATATATCCTTTATTAACGGAAGTTCGCTTTACGCCACTTTCCTTTTGTATGCAATTACTAAAGAGAAATATGAATTCAGATAAAGTACGCAAGTTTGACGCAAATTTACAAAATGTTATAGTTTCTTATGGATATTTGTTTAAAAGAAAAAATTCTGAATGCCCTAGCAGTTAAGCATATTACAGCATTTTAAGCCTTTCCCATCAGCTTGTACGGAAGACAAATCTTGCCTTCAGATAATAAGGCATGTAGATTGAGAAACTTCAGACACAATAACTTGATAGGTATACACTGATGTGCAAAAATTAAGGACGAAGTCGAAAAATTAGCATATCAGCTGAACGAAGAGACAGAGCGGACAGAAAGACCAATCAGGAGATTAAGTAAGGTGATGTACGGTAGCACATGCGCAGATATGCAGGTAGAGGTAATGGGGGAGTGTCTGAGTAGTATAAAGCATGTTGTCGGTGTAAGATCAGTATTTCTTGCAAAGAGATTGCACACCGTATAGCAGTTAAAATCACGCCGAGTTGCTGCCTCAGCGAGAAATGGCGAATAATCAATCTGTTAGACGACATCTGGATGCTTTTACCCGAGGTCGAATCATTGGGAAATTGGAGGAAGGCCGCAGTGTGACAAGTGTGGCTGCAGAGTTCGGAATTGCTCCCAGCATCGTTTCACGACTTTGGAGACAATTTCAAACTACAGGAACAGCTATCCGGGGGTTTAGTAGTGGTCGTCCACGAGGAACCACACCCACAGATGACCGGTATATTGCCTTACAGGACAGAAGAAACAGGCGGCAGACAGCGGGAGAAATCGCTAGACACGCGACACAGGCGACAGGACGATCGATATCGCGTTTTACCGTGGCCAGAAGACTGCACGGTGGTGGTCTGTTTGCACGACGCCCTGTACGGTGTGTACTTCTAACGCCTGCCCATCGGAGAACGCGTTCTCTGTGGTGCCAGGAACACCGGAATTGGAGAGACAATGAATGGGGACGAGAGACAATGAATGGGGACAAGGAATGACTCTTTACAGATGAGAGCAGATTCAGTCTGAGTAGCGATTCTCATCGCATACTCATCTGGAGAGAGCGGGGAAGCCGCAATCATCACTCGAACATCATTGAAAGGGACAGGTATGGAGGTGGCGGTGTTCTCGTTTGGGGAGGCATCATGCTTGATAGTCGTACAGACCTTCACATCTTCGACGCAGGTTCAGTCAATGGGACCCGTTATTGTAACGAGATTCTTCTTCCATATGTGTGTCTTTTTAGAGGCGCTATGGGTCCGCAGTTCCTTTTCATGGACGACAATGCAACATGTCATCGCACAGTAGCTGCCGAACAGCTCTTAGAGAGTGAGGATATTGAACGTATGGATTGGCCGGCACGATCTCCGGATCTCAATCCCATCGAGCATGTATGGGATTTTCTAGGCAGACGCTTGGCAGCTCGTACCTTACCACCAGTAACGATTCCGGAGCTTCGATTGGCGCTGCAAGACGAATGGGCAGTAATGCCTCAACAACTCATTGACACCCTCATTCTCAGCATGGGCAGACGCTGTGAAACCTGCCTAGCAGTCAGGGGAGATCATATCCCCTATTAAAGACCGGATGTTTCTTGCTGGACACCCATCACAGGGATGTTTCGGCCTTCAGTCGCATTGCGCTCCATGCTACCTTTTCAATAAAGCTTCTTTTTATCTCTCTGATTTCTCTTTTAGTAAGTGTTGCTTACATTACTCATGTCCTTACGTATTGGGGATCTTACGGTATTAAATGTGTTGATTTGGAAAACTTTTGTACAAAGTTATATTGAAAAAACCGTCTCGTCCTTAATCTTCGCACACCAGTGTATGTGAAGATTTCACACAAAAAGTATCTTATATTTCTCGGTACACACCTTAACGTACCATTGTTTTAGTGGAGACAGCCTAATGTAACATCATCACTGTCATTGCCTCTAAGCCTTCTGATGCTTCCCATTTCGCTTCCCATTTCTGGAAAGTGAAATTACAGTGTGTATGTCGTTACTCTCTGTTTGACATCTCTATTTTTACCATAAGAATTTTAATTATCGTTTTGTTATTTTAGGTTTTATTCATTTTTTAGCATGAGCTGAATATCCCTTTTGAAGATCTGGGAAAACTTAAAAGCTTTTGACATATTAACTTAATTACACTATTTCAACATAAGGAAGATTTCACAAGAAAATTATACTTACGCAAAGCATAGAAGCCTGTATTCGGAAACGAAGATAACCTTCTGTAGGCCAAATAATTAGATGCTGAAATATAAATGAGAAAATTTTAATTCTCATTACTAGTATTTTATTTCAACCAAGGTTACACGTTTAAAAACTAAATATTTTCTTTTCAACGAACCAAGCCACTGCACAAACGTTTATTTTTTGAGGAAATTAAAGATAAAAATAATTTTTTTTGTCAATGTCTTAGTAAGTAAAAAAGCACAGAACGCCAACGTACAGTACGTAATTGTTGTTTAATTAATGCTAACAGATTACATATTTGTCGAACATGTAAGCTAATGTACGTCGTACACATTCATATCAATTAATTTAACAGCTTTTTAAATTTTTAAACGAATGAAAAGTTAAACTTGCAAATAAATTTAGAAACCTGAATTTCGTTTTGTCTAGAAACAAACGTATTACATCCAGTTAATTCGAGTTTCGGATACCCGCCTCCAGATATTTTTCTGCTTATAAAACTAAATAATCTCGCTATATAAATGGTGGTTGATTAAGATCAACAGAAATTTCGTAATTTACGCACCGCTTTAGATTTTGTCAGTAATATGAACATCAACTCAGAAAAGTCCACAAATGGTGAAGCAAAATGCTGCTTTAAGCATGTTTCTTTTAGCAAGAATAAGAAGGATTACTTTTCGCATTTATCACATATGTTTTCTGTTTCCGCGCGACGAAACAACAATATGTACGTTTTCTATTTCCATGATCTCGAGAAACATAAATTACCAGAATAGCGAAAACATAGAGTAAAATTCTGCACAAAGCCTTAGAGTAAAATACTGTTGAATCGAGTTCCTTTAATCAAATTCTTACTTAATCCAAAAAGTATAATTTTGATATAAAATGATTTTGAGTACCTCTCAAAGGTAGTTTTGTGATTCTATAAGTATATTAGCCTATACCCCCTTGATGTTAACATAATTGCACCACAGAATTTCTGGAACAAGTGATTTACATTTATTTATAGAACATTATGATGCAAATATTCCAATAAATTAGTCAACAGATACTCATTTCTTAAAATCCTCAACAATAATCATCACTGCAAATAGTCCTTGTATGTTTTCTCTAAATTATTGAGCAGACTTTCAAGAAATAAAATTTAGGAAATACTCAATATACAATAAATTTAATAAAGACTAGTTTTTAGGCTTTTAAAAACTGAATTATTATAAATGCGATAAACGTACATAAAAATATATAATAAGTTAATTCGTAGTTATTCATAGTAGTCGCTATTCATTAAAATAGTTATATGATAATAAGCTATAACAACATACTGTTACGGTTTTTGTATTTATTTAGCTATTTTTAGTAGAATGTGTCATTAAAATTGTTTTATACTCCCGTGCAATGCAGCACGAGGCTTATTTGAAGAGAAAGCTACGCCGGAAAAATTAAAATACAGGAGCACGCGCATTTAGCATAAATAGATATCTCGTAATTGTACTCTTTTGCTATCCAGAAAAATTAAGAAAATACCAGAATTTTCTCGTACAGGATTAAAACGTTTATAAAAACTAAGGGAAACAACTCAATTCAACTATTTACTAAGTTCTTATTGTTGATTGTAGCGAATTCGCGGCGAGATCGGATTAACTTTCTCTGTGTTTGAGTTCTATTTAACGTTTTAATAGTTTAAAATACAACTACTGTGAGATATTGTGATATTGTACGAATATCTCTGAGGAAATTTCGGAATTTTGCGTCATTTCTTGAAACAAGAATAAATTTTGTTAACTTTTTTATCGACTTGTGTATTCAATTTATTACAAACTCGTACGCACGCAACAATACGTTATAATTAGGATAGTAGTTCTACTGCAGAAGAAACGCATGTTCATGCCAAATCTCTGATCAAATTTCGTGACAATGGACACAGGAAAGAAATGTGCAATACCATAAGGAGTCTGGACCAAGGACACAAACATCAGAAAGCAGCAGTTAGCATCGTATATCACGCCATATGTGTCTCCGCAACTGCAGACATTTTGAGAAGCGTGTAAGGTATTTTCTTCCCCCTTTCCGCATGCCTTCGTCGTATAACTCGAAGGAAATTCGGCGCGTATTGGGGAGTTCCGGCGTTCTAATTCCGGCGACGGCACTGCAAATTTTTCACATGTTCAGCATAAAAAACCCTAATGATTCTGCAGTGGTGCCCGAACTAAAAGATGTTGGACGATAATTCGTCACCACGAGGATTTGGCGATAAGGTCCCCTCATCCCATCTCTCTTTAAAAGGGGGGAATATATAGGGTATTTTCTCCCTCCTTTCCGCATGCCTTCTTGGTGTAACTGGAAGCACACTCGACGCATATTCTGGAGGTCTGGATTTCGAATTCCAGCAAAGGCATTGCACATTTTTCCCGTCTCCAGCATCAAAAAACCTAATGACTCTACAAGTGTGCAAGATGGTTTTACTATTCTAGTACCGACGCCAACCATTCTGTGATGATTTATCAATGCAGATTTTGTGTCCAACTGTCATTTATGAAGGATATCATAAACAGCGAGCCGTCATCATGAACGTTTGCAATGACGTCACAGAAGAGTTGCGTGGAGTGCCACACCGGACAGTCTAATCTTAGTGACAAATCTCGCTTCTGCTTCACAAATGATGATCGGCATGTGAGGGTATGAAGGCGACGTGGCAACTCGGCTGACATTTTCACCACTTTTTGAGAGACATACGACCAGTAAACCTCGTACAGTAATGGTTTGGGATACTATTGCTACTAACAGACTTCCATCTGTAATGCGAATAAACTTCTTCTTTTCCAGCGAATTATTATATGATACGCTTCAGTTTAATTTCGTAAAACCACCGTTACGAAATGCCGTAGGGCTATCCGTGTAAGGTTAGGAATACCTCTGTCGAGGACCTTCTAAACGAAACGGTCCAGTATTCACATTACACATGGAAAAAACAACGAAAATAAACTATGCAGCCCGTCCGTTTATCTGGGTTCAAACCTAGGACGAACTACAACTATTCAGCAGTCTTTAATCGCTCAACCACTGGTGGGACCGTGCTAGGGTAGAGAGATGGCCCTGTATCATATTTCATACGCTGAAGCGGAACGTTTTATTTAGAAGACAAAAAGCGCATAAAAGATGCCAAAACACTTAAAATTGTTTTTAGAATTCATCTTATTGTTATGACTGTTATTTACTACTTTGTTCAACGAATGCCAAACGTGAGGTACATCCAACGCATTGTTCAGAGCTTAGAAACGTTTCATACAGTGACTGGTTTCAATTTTTGTATGCAAGTGACACAAAATATAACTATACTAAGCATCGATATTCGTATTCTTAAAATTTCTACTTCATTATCCTACGGAAATGCAGTCAACTTTCGTTAAGCTGCTAACCCAGAGGACTAGTGAAAAGTGGTGTTGTGGTAAACGCGAATTAAGGAAATTTTTCATTTTAACTAAGCCCGGACGTTTTAGAAACGAACTAGGACATACGCACATGCGCTTAGCATCTAAGCTTTGTTGGCATCCCAGATAACTGGCAAAAATTTTACACTCTTAAAACCACAGGGAGGGGATTGGATTTTTAGGACAATAAGTTTCAGCTTCTCACTGCTGGGTTGTTAAGTTCCAGCAAAAAAGGTCTTTCTTTACTCTCCCCCCCCCCCCAATGAATTTTGCCTACTTGGAAAAAAAAAAAAAAAAAAAAAAAAAGAGTTTTGTTGGTAAAGATTTTGAAAAATAATCTGCATTCATTCACGTTAAAAATGTTACTTGGATCGCATTCTTCGCACACTTCTTTTATCACCATGTTTTTCCAGTCCAGAACAACCTCTGGATCAACGTCAGACGCCTCTTCTTTGATTTTTTTGAACGTTAAGTCATGCCGTACCTTCAGCCTTTCCAACAATCCATTACTAGTTGTAAAGTTTTCTTCTCCATGTTTGGAAGCAGTATGAAAAGCATTTTTCTTCAAAATTAATGTGAAAACACATTTTGCATACTGGCGCATTTAATCGAGGTGATTACAGCTTTCTTGATTTCTTCATACAGGGATCTAAAGCATCCCAAAAGCTTTCAAGAAGATGCCATTGGGCCATACACTACTCGGCTTCGCCTGGTGGCGTTCTTGATGTGTCCCCACATTAAATTCTATGATTCGGACACCCATTGGTTCAATATAATGGCCTATTCAAGAATGCATTGCTGAGATGGGTCGGTAATATCTTATTGATGCTTTTGTATATCTGAGTGTCTTACCGATGAACATTTTTGAAAATTAAATTAATTATAAAATGCTTGATTATCTATCGATGAACAAAGTTTGGTCTGCTTCTAATCATTCTTTCATGATATGACGTGTTCTCTGTCAGATAGTGTACGTATGATCCATGGTGCTGTAAGCTACAAGAGAAAGAAAATTACGTATGGGAAAAAGGAATAATTAAATTTTATTATTGTTTAAAAATAACAAATGCACATTTCGTACAGATCATAAAATGAACAATGTGGTGTGATTTCTTGTATAAAAATTAGTTTTAATAAAGGGTTTGGGGTTCCCTGAACGAAAGCCATGTTACACACTAATGAAATACAGAGTTAATGAATTTTTTTAAAGAGGAAATGGCGCATTCTCTCCCTTTTCTGTAGAAGACTGGTTCCCACTACTAAATTTTTCCTAAGCGACTAGCAGTCTTTCTCTCTATTATGTCCCAGCCATGTTCGATTCAGTTGTACGTTCTCACAGGTCAGCTTCTATTCTAGTGGTGTAAATGTACACAAGTTCGATTGGGTCCATGCCTGGGAATACTGCTACAATCACATCGGAGGACGCTTATTCGCAAAGCCTACAGACCGTTTCTTCGGCTGTTTTCTGCGATTGCTTAAAACAGGAAACGTAGGGTCACAGAATCTAGTGCTTGGCGACTTTTGGTTCATCGCCTTTACACTTTGTATTTGAGCGTCGTGTACCAAAAAGTGTGCATAACACACGGGAGAAACCGCAGCTCAGTGGTAACGAGCGCGGGAAAAGTTCACAGACTTCTTGGTCTCCGGTTCTATGCCCGCTCGTAGCTTTCATGAATTCTGCTCTAGACGGATTTAATTTTATTGAATGACTTTGTCATTATTTCCTTTCGCCTTCAGGTGCGGTGTTAAAAATTAAACGTTTTTATTTTCTCTATTTTTGTTAATGTTAATTTTTTTTATTTTTTTATTTACTGGTTTGTACTCTTTGTAGTAGGTACCAGTAGCAAGATTACGATCCAAGATCCCGAAACGCGTTTCAATAGAAATAGCGCATAATGGAATAAAATATTAGTTATACTTACTCATAATTTAGGTAAAAAGAATAGGTATCCGACGCCTTTAAATGTTTACTGAATGTTTTCATTTGGTTAATTTTTTAATATTACTTTATTTGTATAAATTAATGCGCTATGGAAATTTACACAACAGACTCTTTCTAACAGAAATGACGAAAAAGTGCGCATGCTATCTCATGTAAACACCCTTTTCTTGTAAAACAATTACGTACTTTTAAAAGTTTAAATTCAAATACTACTAAACTATTAATAAGATCATTAGGTTATTTAAAATATATTCCGCACAATTCCACTAAGCTTTCATTCATAAACTAAAAAAATATCGAATGAAATAAACGCTGTTTCCGTTTGCTTGGCGTTTCCTACAGGGCGATAACTCGCCATTCCAAATATGACCGGCAAGCAGATGTTTCCTCCAATGAGAGCAGCCTGTAGGGGGGTTAGGGGTTATTCAATTATGGCAAAGCACACGAGGGCTATCTGCCTAAAGGGAGGGATGCCTTCGTGGAGGACTTTCTAAAAGCAGCCTGTAGAGAAATGGTCTGTAGGCGTTGTGAATATGCTTGGAGGACTGCTTCATCGAACAGGAAGTTGTCAATAGCCAGACATTATATCTATTCGAATCCTTCCCAACTGCTACAGGTGAGAGATGACGGAGAACGGGGACACCTGATGTCCCACGTCCTCCACTATCTTGAAACGGCAGCTCCGGAGTCCCAGGACAACATAACAACAATAATAATAATAATTCTTAAATGCATGAAATATAATCTATCAATAAAATACATTAATACATTGGATACACCATAAAGTTACATAATTATATCAGTTATGTACTTGATAGCTTGAATACGGTTGATTACATTATCCTATATACATTAGACCTGTTTATATTCATTATTTGGGACTTGTGTTATTTGAGTACATATATGCATTGTTATAATAGATACATAATTATGTTATGAATACCGTTATACATTTAAATACTTCTTATACTTGAATACTTGATTGCAATAAAAACATAATAGATACATAATTATGTTATGAATATCGTTTATACATTTAAATACTAGTTATATACTTGAATATTTGATTGCAATAAAAACATTTTATTAGTTGATTACATTATCCTATATACATTAATTATAAGTACTTAGTACGGTTGTTGACACTCATATATATATATATATATATATATATATATATATATATATATATACATTAATTCTTGGATTAATAAAGTTCGTATGTATCGTAGTTTACATTGAATACGTAAATTCATGTAAGCTTGAATATTTATATACCTCACTGCTTGATTACTTAATTAATTAATTATTTTTACTGCTGTAATTCTGGCACTAGTGGCACTCGTTGGCACTGTCACTGGTAGAGTAAAGCATATATTTGCTCGTACAAACGCCACGGAAACCTTTCAGGTAGAAAATTGACATAGATCTTACTTAGTTCGTGGCCACAATATCCAGTCCTGATGACATTAGCAGGTTAATGATGTTGTAGATTCTCTGTCGTAGGGCTGGAGGTTCCAACTGCTACAGGTGACAGGTGACGGAGGACGGGGACGCCTGGTGTTTAACGGAGGTAAACAGGCATATGTCCCACGCCCTCCCCTATATAGATACAAGAACTCCCTGGGGTCCCACAAGGGCGCACCGGGAGTTACTGAGCCTTCATGAAAAAGTTTACATGGCCATACAAGGGCTATTCCAGTTTGACATTGGTTCTGTACAGATTCTTATGTTAATGGTTGACCTGGGTGTTCATAGGCCATAATGCATACATGAAACATAACATTACATACATGATATGACATGACATTAAACTTATACATAATACTTGCATGAATTAGTACATACATACTTACACTTCACATGACATTAGACTACACATACATAATGCATGACATTAATCTACACTTATTAGAGTTATAACCTGACTGTATACTACGTTAAGCTAATGGTATTGCGAACTTGCTAAGTTACTTTATAACTGGATTACTTATAGTTTACATTATTGCTATTACTTCTTAAATGACATTATGATATATAACAAGATAAGCACACATACTTTGCCTTATAATCATATATGCGTTACTTAAAATAATACACATGGGGCACGCGCTAATGACTACATTACCGATTACGTTATGTTAAAAGTACACATAGTATGACGTATTACACTCATTGATTAAATTACTTACATTACACTATTACTTACATTACTTACATTACACAGTTACTTATACACTTACATATTTACAATTTTAGACATAACACCTGCTAAGTTACAATAGAGACATAGAATTATTGCGCTGTGTATGTTATTATTCCTACGATGGTTGGCAGACATCCTGCCCTAGAGCGCTCAGCTGCTGTATAATTTTACATATATTTCTTATCGCAGGTGCGTGTTTGATGATGAACCTCTTGTAAGGTACTATATCCGTAGTGGGATATGGTAGGTGATGGCTCGTCGTGAGGCTACAGTTGAACACGTAGTGGTCGGGGGAGCCAATTTCCCCACACACACACGCTTCTGTCATGGAAATAGCACGCTTATAAAAGAAGGTGGGAAAAGGGCCATGCCCCGTGATATAGTTTACTAAAGGGGGTATGGCCTGTAAGCGTTCTTTATCTACTACAGGGTAGAACTCGAAAGTCCTTCTGCCGGTATCTCCATTCTCCCATTCGTGTTGCCATTGTTTATTCCCTATGTCTCTTAGTTGTCTTTTTAAAAATGACGGCGGGATTAGTGCTGAGACAGCCTGTGCATTATTGTTGATTGCTGCCTCATTGGCCAGTTGATCTGCCATCTCACTGCCTGCGATCCCAGAGTGGCCTCTTACCCATTTGAGCTTGATGTTAGATTGCTGGTTGCTATGCAATGTCTGTTGGATTTGCAGGATTATGGGAGATGTGTGATGATGATTCTTTAATGTCCAACTGCTACAGCGAAAGGAGCCATAAAAGATCCGAGAATGCCATTCCTTTATCGTTCAGAAACAATGATCTATTTTCGATGTGCATGTTGAAACGGCCATTAAAAATATCCAGCCCAGAGCACCACTCCGTCTTCCCCAAATCAGGCACCTTTATTCACCAAATGCAGGACTTCTAGACATGCCGAATTCCGGATTAAGATTTTAGAAGCCGTAATCACTTAATGTTGTCCTCACATACATTTAACCCAGCTTTTCCCTATTACCGTACCCTCAGCCTTAGTTTAGTTTCACTATACAGTCCATGGCAAAAATGGTAATGAGACATTTTTGTAGTGTCCCTTTTCTTGAATCTCTAACCACCTTTCTTTGCTACCCGTTCTCCTTGATGATCCAATTACATGCTTATTTTGCTTTATGGCTAACCCATCTCGAGCATGCCATATTATCTTTACATGATAAGCCGCCTGTTGCCAGGTTGTACACAACACGGAACTCTTCTAGGAAGAGAATATTGCTCATTCGTTTTATTTCCATCTAATAACGTTCTTGTACCCATGTTTGCCGTCACCAATTCTGATGTATATGTTCGCTATTAAAGAGACATACCATACGTTTGCAAGCATATAAGGTATTTCTCCCACTTTTCTAGCGTGCCTTTGTGGTGTAGTGGTTCTGCACATTGAGCCGGTATTTCAGAGGTCCGTGGTTCGATTCCCGGAGAAGGCGGTTGCATATGTTTCATCTTTTCTGCTTCCAATTAACCTAATGACTCTACAAGCATACAAATCAGCACTACGGAATCGGTTTCGAACAGTTTGATTTGAAACATAGGTGCCACTCGTCTTCGTTGTCGCATAAGAATGGTGTCCATACAGCGGTTTCTTTCGGTTGCTAGTGTTAAATACTCGTTTTCATTTAGCGTTATTTCATGCCTGTGCTATTCTGGTCTTGGCCTAACTTTTCCAGTTTAAAAATAAAAACGAATCCAAAGTCTGTAACTGATATGTTGGCATACTTCAGAGGTTTCCACTAACTGAGTTATATTTATACCGTTTCTAAACGACTGATGGTACTCCATATTAAAATTCAGTTAAGACATAGTATTGAGACATGTTACTTAATGCTACGGAGGAGCTGACGCATACTTGTTTATTCAAATCTCCATCTACACAAAGAATGCTACAAGTCATTTTCCACTCCTTATCGAAAAAAGCGGGTAATTTTCGACGTCACAAATAAACTTTGTATATTGAAAGGTTTGGAAAGGTGGTAATTTTTCCTTTTACCTAGAAAAGAATAAATCAAAATGCAGCTGAAATACTACGAATTTTTAAGTTATCTTTGTCTCGCTCAACAATACTTACAGAATTGTTCAATCAGAAGAAAAGCAAGCGGTGGTCATTTTTTAGCAAAGCAGCACCTGAATTTACAGGGAGGTAGATTCCCGCGTATATTAAATACAATACATAATAGTACAGAGTGTAATACCTTAAATAAATACTAGAAAATATAAAATGAAATGCAAAAACTATGTATACCGAAAAGCCGTAACAAACTCAAAATACAAACTACCTGATAAGCAGCGTTTCATACTCATACTTCTGATGCCCAGAAAGTATAGTGGTTAGGGACGCCTGACTGCGATACCGAGGGGCCCGGGTTCGAATACCGGAGAAGGCATGGATGTAAAATTGTCTGTCCCATTTATAGGAGATAACGGTGAACGCCTATTAGTTACCTCCACAATAAAATGGCCACAATTTCTGGCCTTAGCAGTGGCCAATGCCGTTATAGTCAAGCGCCCGACATTGGAAAAAATACATATATTTCTAAAAAAGATAGGATGAGTTGGTATTACTGGTTTCACAGTTCTACAGTGATCAAAGTCCCGTTATCCCTTTTGCATTACACATAGATGTTAATGAATTGTTGTTTTTTTGTTTTTGCAGGTGCTGAGAAGCATCTAAATCATGACCGATTAGTCCACTTACACCATGAATGAACGGATCTTAATGAGCCCGCGGGCCTACGAACGACCCCATACAGGAAAATAATGAGAGATATTCAGCCTGATTTCCCTGTAGTTTCAGAAATCTTTCCCTTCATAATTTTACGGTGGGAGGAAAAAGCTCTTTGCATCTGCTTGTATAAAAGATAAGCCCCGCTCAGGACGACCACCAGCCCAACTGGAAAAGTTTTTGGAGGCTGCAGCGTCTATCAAACGTTCGCCAAAAGAGTCTATTCGTAAGCGGTCACAGGAATTGAGTGTTCCGTATCCGAACATATGACGAAGGATTTGCACTTAAAGTTATTTAAACCTTCGTTTGTAAAAGAATTGAGTGAGTGACATGCAAAAACGTCAACAGGCTTGTAGGAGAATACTCGATATCTTTACAACTCTTCCTTCAAGTAGGGACGTGTTTTTCCCAGACGAGTGTGCAATATATTGCAGCCCAAAAGCCAGAAATGTTTATATCTGGAGTAAAAAAAACCCATATTTTTGTGAAGAACTTGAACAAAACCCACCACATGTCATGATCTGGGCTGCAATGCCTGCAACCACTTGGTAGGTCCATATTTCTTCGACATTGCTGTGAATCACATTACTTATCTCACCATGTTACGTGTTTGGTTTACTTCATATATGGAAGACCGGTGACTGCTCTGTCGTGTATGGTTCCAGCAGGATGGAGTAACAGCCCATTACGCTATTACCGTCAGAGACTATCTCAATGCATATTTTGCTGATAAATGTACTGGACATGGTTCTGCCCATTTGCCTGCACCTTCGGAGTCCTTGGAAACTTGATGTCCTGATCTGTCATCTTGCGACAATGCATTATGGGATTCATTAAACAAAAGGTTGCTGCCACGTAGTACGAGACAGAACACCCGAGAAAGGGGCTCCCAGCCTGGCACGCTCGAGGTCGTCTTAACATGGTTTATAATCGCCCCAACCTCTAGAGGCCATCCGAGGAGGCGCCACCCCTTCCATCAATAGGGATTTTAAATGTTACACTAGCACAATATATGAACTTTAGCACAGTGGTGGACGGCTAACAACCACCGAAAACAAAGTCACGGGTTGACATCGTCCGTTCCCTCAGTATTGACCAAAGGGAGCCCATCCACCTATGACAGCCTGCGATATCAAACCATGTAACGTCTCAACAAGAGGCAGACAAGACAGTACCAGTATGGTCCCTGACAAGACTGAACCTACCACAGAAAAAACGATGGCCCCAGTCCTGTGAAGACTGTTTATTTACCCCAGAAGTGTCGAGGCTGTCTAGATACTGAACTAACCAGTACGCTGATATTGCCAGGCGAACCTAGTTACCATCGGGGCCACGAACACGCCTATGTCGGAATGGGACAGGAGAGGCTATGTAACGCGCATCACTGCCCCGTAGCTATACCCACTTTCAAAAGGTCCAGATCAAACCCGGGACCTCTCTTGCCATTCCTTTCCAACCTCGAGGGAGTAGAACTACTTCCGCCACACATTACGAGACAGTTGACGAGCATAGGATGTTGTGCGACGTGCATTTACTTCCATCAAGACAGTAATATTGAAAGAATCATAATCTGTTATGAAAACGATGGTGTACACACAGAAACGCTAGAATAAACAGTAAAGAATAGTCGCACTGCCTCAAAGTTGTCCTCTTCCGTGATCCCACATTAACCCTCCAGGCGGCAAGGCCGTATATATGCGTTCGAAAATAATGGCTCTCATAGCGGTAAGGCAGCATATATGCGTCCAAATATTTTGGTCCTCATGGCGGCAAGGCAGCATATATACGTAAACCTAAATTTTGGCACGAAACGGCAAAGCAGCATATATACGGCCTGTCTCAGAATGCCCTCCCCTCACTGCTCTTAATGTAAACTGACAGGTGATAATTTTTCTCTGCGGGAGGTAATTGAGGAGAGGAAACTATCTATTCGTTAGGGGCAAATGGGTTTTCTCGTTAGGTTTTGAATAACAGTTCGAAATAAATAGCTCGTTCAAAACTTCCAGCTGTTCCAGCTGTTCTGTGCTTATACCAGCTATAGTAAACTTAAATGTTTATATATAAATGTAAAGAGAATTTTCATTTTCCAGCCTAATTATTCTCCAAATTTTAGATGCAGTTTGGCAAAATGTAATTGGAATTAAAATTAAAATGGCAAGAAACTGCAACAATATTTTGAAATATGTGGTTTCAATTATATTGCAATTGTAATTAGCTTCGCAATTACAATTAGAAAGTAAGTACTTTTTAAATGCAACAATAATGTATGCAATTGCATTTTAATTCTTAAGTCTTACAATTACAATGCAATTATAATTATATAATCTAATTACAATTAAAAATTTTATTGCATCTAATCACAACTACGGTAATATTAGCTAATTACAATGTAATTTTAACTGCAATTGCAGTTGGTAATTATAACTACGTAATTAGGAAAGTAATTGTCTCTGATAATTAGAATTACTTAACATAGTGAAATTATGATCATAATTGTAATTCTAAGTGTAGTATGCAATTGTAATAAAATTATGCAATTACTAAGTAGTTATAGTTAAAAAGTAGCTGTTTTTTTAATTACAATTACAATTTACGTAATTTCATTTAAATTACAATTACTCTATATTTGTGAAATCTAATTTTATATTCAATGCAACTGCAATCATATAATCTAATTACAATTAGACTGTCATTGTAACTCCAGTAAGTAATTATAATAATGTAATTAGGATAGCAATTGTTTCTGATAAAAGCAGTTATGTAGCCCAGGAAAATCATGATCTTAATTGCAAATGTAATTGCAGAATGCAATTGAAAACACATAGTAATTGGAATAATATTATGCAATTATCCTGTAATTACAATGTAACAATTTTTAATTACATATACAATTTACTCATATGCATTTTAATTATAATTGCATTTTAATTGTGAAATCTAATTGAATAAACAGTATAACTGTAATTATATAATCTAATAAAAATTACAATGCAATTGTAATGACCTCTTAATTAAAATTGCGCAGCAGATGATTGTAACTATTTAATCAGAAAAACAACTGCCTCTTATAATTTCAGTGACATAGGCTAAGGAAATCGTGATAATTTTTGAAAATTACAGTCAATAATATTATATTCGAAATGTTTCTGCATTTTGGATAATGAGTTTTTAAATAATACAACGGGATAATCACCTATAAGAAAAATATTAATATTTTCTGTCATATCTTCTGAATCATCTTACATATATTGTAGTTTGTGGTACCAGCATAAATAGGAGTTTATTTAAAGGGAATATTTTATATAGACCGAAATGCACATAACGTTAGTAAGCAAATATGTATGTTTATGATCTTCGATATACATGTGAACTTAAATTACAAGATTAAGGGAAAGCAAGCAAAGAGTTCATGCCAGTGCAAAGAGATGTTTTCGCAAAGGATTTGTTACGGGACGCTTGTCTTGTTTACATTACACAAGAAATAAATCATAAAAATTACATTTATCCTTTTCTTTTCAGAAAGGTTTGGTTTGGTTTATTTAATTATGGCAAAGCACACTAGGGCTATCTGCCTATGAGGAGGGATGCCTTCGTGGAGGACTTTTTAAGGGAAACTGGCTCGTATACACGTTACACATGGGGAAAACCACGAAAACACCCATGCAGCCATCCCGTTCGCGAGATTCGAACCTCGGACCGAACTACCAGTGTTCAGCGACTTTACCGCTCGGCCGCTGGTGGGCCTCTTTTCAGAAAGGAGATCATCAAGGACTAAACTAAGCCTCATAATTTTATCCAACCTATTGCTTTAGCTGGTAAAAAAGGATTCTGATCAGCAATCAGTATGCTTAATAATATCGCGACCATCTATGAATACGTGGACACGCGATAGGGGGTAACGGGATTTTGTGATGACCCACTGCTGGTTGTCAGAGGAACAGTTTTTGTGATATACTTTTAGACTGGATTATCCAGCTCATGTCTAGTTTTTGTACTGGTCATAAATTTTTCAGTTTTTATCAGCAAAAATCAGTTTTTGTAACAGCAAGTATTATTTGTCCTTTACGACCAGGCATCCGTTTCAATACAAGCCAGATTCCAGTGTGCACGTTTCTTGTTGTTGTCTTCCAGTAGGACAATTTCCCCCATCTCGGGAGGTTTAGTCGTGTTCTAATATTAGACAGGCAATGAACGCAAAAGACCGGATTATTAAATTTGATTTTTAACAAGTTTGTGTTGAGACCAACAATAATCCGCATAGAAGCGGAAATTAAGATTTCATTCTGGTGTGCCTTAATAACCTAAAATTGGATGAACGATAAATATTGACTTACACATGTGTAGCATATAAAAAGGAATGCTCAACAGCTTCACCTGTGAAACACGTATTTAATCATAACATTAATATTGTTGAGTAAATTTAGATACATATTTGGCCACAAGAAACCTAGGTAACTTCACTCACATAATGACATTTGACTGAGTTCATCATAGAAGAACAGAACATCGAAAGAAGTGAAAGCCTGAAACATTGCAAAAGTTACTAATTTCGACGTAATACTTGCAGAATACTATAGAATTTGGTAGGAAAGAAAAATATCCAGCTATTTAACCAAATGTGCTGCTTGGTCGATCTCCTTCAAAGGTATGAAAATAAATCATTATACACTGCTCGACATTGAAAATGCAACACCAAGAAGGAGTGGTCAGAAATTTATGCAAATTTTCGAGTAGACGCACGTCACTGAATTATGCGAATAATGTTAAATGCGCAGCTCTCCGACGCACGTGAAGTAAGATATAAGGGAAGGAACGTGCAGAATGAGCAATATTCGTGTCGTTATTTCTGCCAGACGAATTATCGAAGAATGTAGGTTTTTGTCCCGGAGGATACGTGTAATAAGAGAGAATGCCACGCCGGCATCAACAAAGGCACTTCCAGCTGATAAACGATTTTACGAGGGGTATGGTGATCGGACTGAGAAGGGCGGGTTGGCCTTTACGTCAAATCGCAGCTGATACCAACATGGATGCGAGCACGGTGCATCGGCTATGGCGAACATGGTTGGAACAAGGAAATGTGGGAAGAAAGAGGGGTGCAGGTGCAGCCAGAGTGACGTCAACACGCGTGAATGGACGCATCCGCCGACAAGCTGTGACGGTCCCACAAGTCACTTGTACCGCGATTCTGCAGCATGTGCAAGATACCCTGGATGTTCCCGTGTCGACCAGAACCATTTCCCGTCGATTGGTTGAACGTGGCCTGCATTCACGGCGTCCGTTAAGAAGACTGCCATTGACCCCACAACATAGACGCCAACGTTTAGAATGGAGCCGGACTGGAGCGATGTGGATGACAGAATGGTGAAACGTCGTGTTCTCAGATGTTACTCATCTGAGAACACGACGTTTCGCTTCTGTTTATCCAGTGACAGTAGCCGCATACGTGTGTGGCGTCGACGTGGGGACAGATCTCATTCGGCAGTAACTGTGGAACGCCCCACCGCGCGACAACGTGGCATAATGGTTTGGGCCGCTATGACGGCCCAACGATACTTGGATAATGTACTGTGGTCGGTGGTAATGCCTTACCTTCAGGAGCTGCCTAATGCAATTTTTCAGCAGGATAACGCCCAACCACACAGTGCTCGCATCTGCCAACATGCTATGCAAGGTATACAGATGCTTCCCTGGACACCGTACTTTCCTGACCTGTCACCAATCGAACATGTGTAGGATGTGCTTGGACGCCGTTTGCAGACTCTGCCGCTGCCTCGTTCAGAAGACGAACTGTGGCAAATGGTTGAAAGGGAATGGAGAGCCATCCGTCAGGACACCATCCGCGGGATTTTCTGAAGAAAACTGTATCGCCGAATCGGCGTGGGACGAAAAGTTACCAGACTCGTCTTACAGTCTTCAATCACGCATGTGAGCGTAACACAAAGAGGAAAGAGAGACTGAACTTTAAAACTGGTTATTTTTATCCTTTTAAACCAACACGTACAGCCAAAAAAGTTCGTAGTGAAAATGCGAGGGCTTGCCTTCACAATCCGCAGAGTTTTTAAAAGCTTGATGACATAATTGTCCTACATACTTCACACGGAATCTTACATTGAGATGTTCTGTCAAAATAATTGATATACATTTAGCTTGGTCTCTCAATTTTTCTTTATCCACAATATCGATAGCAAGGATTCCTGATTTTGAAATCTCCCGCGCAAACTTCTCAGAAGTGAATAGTGATACGTGTTCGAACTCGCATGTAAGCGGTCTAGCGTTAACCCCTTTTTTACAGTCACAAAGTACTGCAAGTAATTTCTCGTAATACAGGGCGGCACGACCTAGGGCTTTTCTCAGAATCTGTTTCAGTATTTGAACTAAACGCTCCCAACAGGACGCGGATGGTGGTCAAAAATTTCCACTAAATTCTTTCGTCAGCGAGCTTTGAACAGAGACTTTTCCATTCAAGAGTATACAGAAGGTTCTCTGCTTTACTGCCATTATCCGAGTATATTGCAGACATTCTTCCACGACAACAGATAAAACGTCCCAATAATTGGAAAAAAGCCTCAGTTGTCAAAGATGCTATTAACTTTAGATGAATGGCTCGATAAACTGCGCAAGTATAAACCATCTCTAAGGCAAATAGATCCTGCAAGATCTACATCCATGATTTCAAAACCACCCACATCGCGTATAAGTACTCTATCTTTCGGCAAAATCCTCGGAGTTGCTTTTAGCTTTAAATCTCTGAATCTAATACAGTTTCGTAAAATCTTTGACATTTCACACACTTTCTAATGCAGTTTCGTATCGTCTTAGGAGCTTTGAAGATCTAATACTTTTCTCGTAAATGAGACATCACCATAGAAGTATCAGCAGCAGTTCATAATGTGCATTCATAACCAATA
The DNA here is from genome assembly GCF_044657685.1 of Stegodyphus dumicola. Taxonomy (NCBI): domain Eukaryota; kingdom Metazoa; phylum Arthropoda; class Arachnida; order Araneae; family Eresidae; genus Stegodyphus; species Stegodyphus dumicola. The sequence goes on from NC_140781.1 coordinate 24,256,107, forward strand.
ATTTTACGACTGCATGATCAGTTGGCAAATAAGAAGAAACTTGAAGCCATCATTATCCTTTTCATACGCGGATATTGGTCTTAGCTCTAAATCAAACCCTCACAATCATTTATAGGTCTAAGGTCTTGAATTTATCATCGTTTACACCCTTAAATGATTACTTTTAATCTAATAACATGAGAGCTATGCCAGCAGTTTCAGTTTCGGGAACAGACGAAATTTTGAAAGTTTTGTTAGTAGTTTGTCGTATCTTAAAGTAAAATCTAAGTATCCAAGTTAAGATACGTACAGTTGTTTTACAGATGAAAAGTACTTATAATGCCAATGGTCAGTACTGATTTACGTTTTAGTGAATTTATGACTGATCAAGCCAGTGCTTTTAGGCCATGACGAATCTGGCTCCAATTGGCATGCTGATCCCTCCCACTATTTCGACTGCAAAAACTTTTAATTAAACAACCTGTAGAAGGGTGGGCAGCTGCATTTAGTTCCGAAGGGTTGTGCCGCCGATCTTCTATTTCTGGAAGTGCTAAGATTTCTTGGACATGATTCCAAACAAAAGTTCCTCATCAAACGTCTCGTTGGAACTCAAAGCTGTCAAGTCAGTCAAGTAGAATGTACTTAAATTTGGCATATTCAAATCAGAAATGACAGCACTTCCTAAACGTGCTCCGACTGAGCAGGACAATAATTCTAAACAAGAAATGGATACATTCTTTAAATGCGCAACTTTAGTACGTGCTTGCACAAAATTTACGTAAACCTGGTTTTCGGTCTTCATTAAAAAAATGCAGGTAGTGTAGGCGTGCTTACTGGCATCGCTGAAAACATGGAGACGAACTTCTTCGTCAGCCGATTTATCACCACTAATCCATCTAAGAATTGGGACATTAGACAAGCAGCTTCATTTCTTTTACGCATTTCAGGGACTTTTTTTTCTAAATGTTCAAGCAATTTTTAATCCAATTTAAGCAGGAATTTTCAGCATTCTTACAATATTAACTTAACGGGAATATAGTAACGGGAGAAGTAAAAGCCACAGGGTCAAACAAATTCTGTGCGCAAGAAAGGAAGGTTTGTTTACTCCCGATAACTTCCTCTTCATTTTGTTACTGAATTTTACAAAACAAATACCATCTTTTAAGTCCCAGTTTAACCCTAAAACGCAAAGGGACGTATCTCATATAGAGTTAGAGATTATTTCGGTTTCACAATTTGACTGTCATCCCCTTAAGATTATAAACTTTAAAGATGATAATAACATTCTTAATTCTAGTACACATCTATTTAATTCTTCACTACTATAAAACTAGTCGGGCAGTTATTTTTTTTCAAAATTTTGGCTGAAGCTGCAAACTGATCCAGGGCAAGAGTTAAATGACAATTCAACTTAGCATTTAACAAAAACGGACTACAATTAAGCCTCCAAAACCATGCGATGATGTTTATAAATTTTTATATTCTCTCCTCCTGCACCTTTACCCCAAAATACGCAAATAATTTTTGTCTTCCTCCCGTATATCTACCTGTAAGAAAGCTTTCTGAGTATCTGAAATTACTGCAATAGTGTAGTTCGAAAAACAATTTAACAACGTTAGAATTATTTCAATCAGAATGGGACCTTTTCACAAGAAACGCAAATAATCTTTTGCCTTTCTCCCGTATACCTATCTGCAAGAACGCTTTCTCAATGTCTGAAATTACTGCAATATGGTATTTCCCAAAACGATTCAACAAAGTTGGAATTATTTCAATCAGGCTAGGGCCGTTCTCCAGACAATCATTTAAGGAAAGTACTTCTTGCACTGTGTCGGGGCATCAAAAACTGGCCTTACTGTTACAGTTTCGCTAGATTCTTTAAACACTGGCCTCTCAGGCAAATAGTGTTCTTTATGCACTTTTCTTTCTGCAACCCCTTCAATAATTTGATGCTTTAACCAAATACCAAATACTTCCACATAAACTTTAATTTGATTCGAATCTAACAATTTTCTCCGCATATTAGTCAATTGCTTTTCTGCCCACTCTTTATTACATGGCAACCGAAAGGGCTCTAATAGCCAAATTAATAGGATTTCGTATCTCCTATTTGAATTCAACTTTAAATTTTCCTGAGAATACTGCATGGTCTCGTGAATTTCAGCTTTCTTTTTAGAGTCAACTGCGTATGTACCAATTACATACAAAAGTTTTCAGCTGATTTTTCGCTCGGGGGGGGGGTGAGAGAGAAACACAAGTAACAGAATCATTTACATTAGAAATTTCCTTCCCTAATCTTATTCATTGGAACCCACCCTAAATGCGTCTGCATTGCGACCAGACCACTTTGTAAACATTTAATATTCAGAGGAATAAATTTCCTGAATATCAGAACCTATCAACAATTTAATGTCATTTTTGATTTTGGAAGTGTTACCTCTATACCCGACACTTGAATATTTAATTTTGAAGCTTTTTTAAACAATGACCTTTAGATATTTTCTTTACATCCGTACAAATGAGATTCACTTCATGCACATTACACTGATATTTATTGTGAAGACTACTCAAACGAACCTTATGCTTAGAATGAAATTTTCTTGTTTTTACTCCTCCAAATAATTTATGAATTTCACTTAACCTATACTTTCACTTTTCAGATTCCGTAATATCTCCAGTTAAATAACTTCTCTCGCAGGCCCCGTGTCAATAATTACTTCTACATTCCTCTTTCGGCTCCCATTTTTGTTCTAACAATTAAAGCTTGCAATATAATACGTCGGAGGTCTCAGATCGACTATCCAAAACATTCGCCTCCTTTTTCGCATCTCAGAACGCAATTTCTCTAAACTGGGACGGTACTTGTTGACACATTACTACCAAATGTCTTTTTTAGCAATTTAAAACTTTTAACCTTCTACTTATATTTACGAAAAATTATTTCTTTTTAAGCGTATTGGATATCCGCCATTCTTAACCATTAAATCTTTTTCATCCTGATATGTAAGCGTAATAGCTTTAAAACATTTTTCTATTGAATGTAGTTTATCACAAAATAAACATAAAATCTCAGACTTTTGAACTGGATCCTTTTCTTTATATTTATTTCCTACATACAAACCATTACAAGTAAATTTTAAAAGATTGTCTACGTTTACCAATAAAGAAATGCACTTTTTCTTCAGACATAACTTCATTTTTATAAAACAGAAGAAAAGATTCAAGATCATGCTTACCTGACTGCAACGAATTTCCCAAATGAGTAAAATGTCGGGAAGCAGGCATGATTCCACAAACGGAAAAATAACACTCGTGTATTTATCTTCTGTAACATCAAGATTCCAATAAACGTAATTTTAATTAATTTTTTCTAAACTCTTATATAACGAAGGAAGGCTAATGTAACTTCTGGCTTCGTAAATCGTGAAAGTATGCTTAGATTAGAATGTCTTTACATCCGAAACGACTCTTTAAATGTTCAGTAAATTTCGGGTAATTCTCTTTACTTGCGAAAAACTTTAGGCTGTTTCTTGTGCTTTCGACTTCGGAGCAATACCTTGAATTAAGTACACAAATTCCAAATGATCATCCACAACTAGATCTTCATGTATCTTACTAAAAGTATTCCAGAAATTCAACCATTCCCTTGGATCGTCGTCGAATTTAAAAAAATTAATTTTCCGAAACATCAAATTCACTGGCACCACTCTTAAATCAACAGTTTTGGTTTCACTTGCGGATGCATACTTCAGCGAATTCTTTCCATTTTCAGAGTGATTTGCTTCATTTTTGACCAGGCCGAAATCAATTTCTCTTTGTAGGACTCCCATGATTCAAATTCTTTTATATATTTCTCCAGCAAGGCTTTAAATTTTGACCGAAGATGTAAGATGTCTTCATCCAACTGTTGTAGACAGTTTCATTTATGTTCCAGTATATCCAACGACAAGTGTAGATTCCTCATTGTTGGGCTGACTTATCAAAATGTGCATCTAAGTAAGTTTAGCTTTCATGAAGGGTGTACGCAATAGGATTTGTTTTAATTTTAAGGCTTTCATTTCCTATATACTAAATGATCAAAACTTTCTTTACCTCACTGATGCAACCTGTCGCAGACGGCCAAAATTAATGTCGCGATTAATATCGCATCAAATGAAAGAACTAATACACATATTAGTGTATTAGTTCTTTATTTAACTAATGCGATGTGCATATCGTATTAATTGAATAAAGAATGTCGTTTTAAAAGAGCATACTTATATTTACAGTGAAACATGGTTCATAGACAGCGCATGTTCAGCCACAAGACATAGTTACAAAATGAAGTCTGACAAGTGCTACCATCTGTTAAGCTTACAAGTTATTCCTTAAACTCAACAATACTTACAAGAAAGAGGAAGAAAAGAGAGAAAGGTTGGTCATTTTTCAGCACCTGGGTGAGCCTTGAAGTCTTTATTTGTTTTTTGTTATTTTACAGTACCTTTTGATATTACAATATGCTCCTTTAACTTTCTTCATGAGTCAGAGATTAGCTTTTCAAATAGTTTGGCTTCGTACAACGTAAAGCTACAAAAAGTTAAGAAGTCTCTTTTAATAAATGCAGCTGCCCTGTATATTAGTAGCTTTGTCAGACACAGCGTCCATATAGGGGTTATTGAGTTACATATTCTTAAGTTGTCATATCTTTCAACAAATTTCTAAATTCATATCGATTTCAAATGACGATACTTTAAAAACTGAAAGTTTGTGTAATAACACTGAAGTTATTTATTAAATAGGTAATTCAAATGCACAAACATGATAAAAAATTATCAAAAAATTTAGCTCATTTCAATTGCATAAAATTAGATTACCATGTTTAATCAGTAGCTAGGAAAAAAACTTTTATTACTAGCAAATGATTTCAAGATACTATTCTGTCCTCTTGATTGGTTGAGTAATGAGAAAATCAACGATTTGAACATTATTATTATTATTATTATTATTATTTTGGTTTGTCAAGTAAACTGTTGTGAACAGGAATAAATTCTTATAGCAGATCCACAACACTTTTACAAAATATTGGGATTAGGGAAACAATGACCAAAATGTAGGGTTTATATTTATTTTAACTAACATTTATTTTAAGTTTAAACTATCTTTCCTGTCAAGCCTTACTTTCCGCTGGAACTGCCAATGCCAGAGTATGTAAATTTTAGTAGAACGTGCAAGGATTCAAATTATCAGCGGAAGTATTCTGAGTTAAATAGAAAGGAAACGAGTTCGAGGTGTGCTGTTTTTACTTCACGAGCGCGGAGGTAGTTGGCCAGAAATTGAAGAACCCCGCGTTTCGGCCTGTGTGCTTGCCTGGAAGAAGTGTAAAGGCCCATTTACACTAGCGGAACTTTGAGTCTAAGAAATGCACGCGGAAGTTGCTAGCTTCACTAAATGGCGAAAATGTTACTCTTTTTTTTTTTAACTGAAACTGAATATGTACACATTTAAATAAACAGCCTAACTTATAACATTATTCAAGAGTTTAAGAGTTAAATATTCCCTCATAATACGAAAAAATTGCTGTTTAAAAGCTCTCAAACGAGTCTTCAAATTCGCCTGCGTTTCTTAGGCTAAACGTTCCGCTAGTGTAAATGGGCCTTTAATCGTTCAAGTGATCTTCAAGTTTGCTGAATTAGCAGCGGTATTGTAAAACGCGGTGAGGTTAGTTACTTTTAGAGTGCCTCGTAGTTAGAGTCTTGTCATTAGTTTCTTTTCAGGTTATTATTTTTATTTTATCGCCGAGTTGGCGTAGTTTGTGAGCGTCAAGAGCACGCACTTGTAATTTATTACGTTGAATAAAAAGGGACTTAAACCCTTAACAAGACTCTGTCATTTATCCAGTTTCAACAGTCACCTCTTGGTTGCGTGCAAGTTGGAGGCGCGCAACGCTACAAAGTTTTAATAAGGTCCTAAGCAATCACAGCCAACTGCAAATGATTTTTGTAATCAGACTCTCTATTTTATGCTTCCTGATAACATATTACTCCGCGTTTAGTGACATATTTATATCAGAAATCGTACACCAATGAATATGCATTTTAAGGTTTCTATTCACGTTACAGATGAATCTATGATATCCTTTCATGCCAAACTGTCAATTCTTTGTATCTGTTTTTGCCATGTGTCAAAATTTTTGAGATAGGATTGTTAATTTCCAAACTCCACCTCTAGGAACATTGCAATTGGTTTCGAATGATACAGCATAGCTACTATTATGTAGATATACACAACTTCAGTTTTCTACATTTAAAAGCTTTCAGGGCTTAAGGACTTTACTATACACCCTGTACACTATTATGTTATCTGATGTGCCAGAAGACTTATAAAGGATTTAAAAAATGGTGAAACATAATTGTTAGACATAGATTCCAATCTAAATGCAATTGACAGTGTTAATAAAAATTAAAGCAATTCAATGTTTTCATAACCAAGCTGGGGAAAATGGGACTTCAATAAGAAACAATTCTAAATTAATTTTTCAATTTATGCCATAATTAGTTCTTAACCCAGATTATTTATTAGCACGTTCACCATTTCTATAAGAGAATACTTTTAGTTAGAAAACTGAGCTTATTTGGCAGGTACCAGATAACTCATTATTGATCACCTTACCTACACCAGAGTACGAGTATTGTGTAGCAAATGCATACTTGCCAACCTATGACACTCAAAAATCAGGAGACTTTTCACAATGCTAAAAAGACTTTTTAAATGATAAAAATATAGTTTTTAATAATGAATTAACTTTAAATAGTTACTAATTCGTAAATGCAAGTAACACAAAAACACCTTACACATAAAAAAACATTTTTATTACTTGCATCGTTTAAATACAAACAAACAAACAAAAAGACACTTTAATTAGTTTTCATACAAATGTTATGAATAATGGCAGATTTTGCTTTCGTTAAGAAAGAAACTTCATAATTTTGTTCATAGCAATTGCCACGTACGCCTGCTTTTGCTAATAAAAGTTTTTCTAACGTATCATCACTGATATTAGATCTAAATTTAGTCCTCAATTTCGCAACAACACTCAAAATCCTTTCACACTCTGCATTACTATGGGGAATTGTCAAGATGGCCAACATAATTCTAGACAGTTCATTGCATTTTACAATTCCATCAGCACCTTTCAGTTTTCCAATTAAACTCCACTGGGTGTCAATCCTAGCTGATTTTATAACTCCATCCAGTTTTCTAATTGTAAGCTGCAAAATTGAGACTGCGATATTATCAGTGGCAACATCAATATCATCATCTTTCATGACTAAATGAAGTAACACAGGAAATCTGTTCAAAAAGTACCTTATATCAGAAAAAGATGCATTTGCTAGAGCAGAAACATCAGCAACTTTAGCAATCAAAATCACTTCATCGTTGACTGGAAATTTATGTAGTATGTAATCACATACTCGACAGAAGTAACTTCTAACATGAAGATAAAACTTATTTTTGTCTTCTTCTGAAAGTTCTTCCACTACTTTTCTAGTTGCAGCTTCTATTAGCAAATCTTCATCTTTCTTCTGATTTTCTATTTCACCATAAATCACATCATATATAGAATTACAAGACAAAACACAGACTGGTTTTACAAACTTTGATAAAATGTCCTTAAACAGATCATAAATCACTGATTGCAAAACATGAATTAATGGAATTCTGCTTTGTAGAACTGTGTTAAGAACATCGAATGATGGCAAAATGAATTGTAAAAAAAAGCTTTGTTAAGGTCCGAATTAGAAACATAAATATTCGTTCTTCACAAGATAAACATACAGTAATCGGAAACTGTTTCGTGTGTTGAGCAATTTTTTTTATTTTGAGAGAAATTTGTATCAGCTTTATGCTTATATTTTGCAGTATTATTTTGAGAACTGCCAGTTGAATTGCTGAATGGTGCAGAAATTATTTTATTTTTCTCAAACCTATTTTTAACAATGGAAGTAGTAACTACATCTCCATTTACTTTAGGTATTTTATAACTTTCAATAGAGCCTTTTATCTTAACTCTCGAAGCATTTACTTCTTCTTTAAAATATGCAAGAAGTGGGTTCCATTGATCGAGGATTCTAGATAAGCATTTCTTTAAAGACAGCCAGCGTGTACACCTATGTTTCAAAATTTTTCTCATTTCAGTATTATACAGCTGTTGGACTGTTTCAATTTTTTCCTTTTTTTAGAACACCTTTCAAGATGATATTAAATATCAACAATGTGTTCATCCACATTTATTGGTAAAGAAGCTAAGCCCTTTTTCAGCTGCTAAATTTAAGAGGTGACAGGTGCACCTTATAATCTGCAAATCTGAATTTGCCTTTCTTAAGATGCCTGCAACGCCAGTCTTCAAGCCTACCATTACTGGTGCATTATCGGCACCAAGTGCTAAGCAATTATCCAGAGGGACTGCATTTTCTTTTAAAGTTTTAATAATTAGATGTGCTATATTAAAGCCTGTCGAATGTCCTTCTAAAGTGAGGACAGAAAGTAAACTGCACTCAATTTCTGAAGACTCTGGATTAAAAATAGAAACAACAATTGGACACAGTTTCGAATCAGTATCATTGCTTCCATCCGTAGATAGGCAGAACGAAGCTGTTTTAATGCAATCAATAACTGAAGATTTATTTTTCAAACCCATTTTTTTTAACAATTGCATTTGTTTTGGTCCTTGCACTTGAGTATTTCTTATCGTGATTTCACTATCGGGAAACATTTTTCTAAATAAAAGCTGCAGCGTGATCCGATGCATTCAGTGGCAGGTTGTGCTCCAGTAAAAAAGCAGAGAACAGACATTCTGCATTAATAACTTTTTGTTCCTTTGTTTCCGATGAAAAATTTAATTTATCGTTTTTTTTCAAAACAACTCATGTTGTCCTTGTGTTTTTGTGTACGCACATGCTTGAGAACATCTGCCCTTCCACTATGCAAAATCGAAAAATCGCAACGACAGACGGTACACATGGCAAATTTATTACATTTCTTTGAGGAAATAATGGAAGGAAAGTAAACTGTGTACGATTTTCGAAACGTACATGAGTATTTCACCTTTCTCGCAGACATAACAAAAGTTGATAATTTCTAAAACTATTTCCCGAAGGCACGTGTACTCACACAACTCAGGACAAGATGAACAAAATAACTAAAGAACATCCAAATAACAGCCTTGAGCTTGCTTTGTGCTCATTGGCTAATATATGCCAGATGACATGCAGTGGAGTTCGATGCCCATTGGAGAACTGGAGAATGACGTTCCTGGATACGTATATGCTCTCACTCACAAAGCAGAAGTTCTCATCTCATTCACAAGGTTTTATTTTAGATATAATCTAGAGAAAATTCAATTGCTTTCAGTCAAGTCACTTTTTTTTTTGTTCATATAACGAAGTATTAGGCCAAGTTACATAAAAATCGTGAGAAATTTTAAGAATAAAAAAAACTCGGGATAAATATATCGCAAATCAAGTTGGTGGGAGAGCGGTCAAAAATCGAGAGTCTCCCACCTAAATCGGAAGAGACTATATACAGAGGATGGTCACACATTTTTGTAACGATTTTAGTTTTCCAATTAATTTAAATATTAACTTTAAAATACAAACGCGACTGGCATCAAATTCAAATAAGGTTAATTATTGTCTGCATTCATTAAAATATTCTTTTCTTTAAAATGTCACTGAAAAATAAACAATGGATCAAAGGCTATGTTTTTATGCCATCCAAAGAGAAATATTCAAGAGAATTCAGTTATTAAAAAAAGTAACAGGCATGGTTTTAATATTTCTGCATGTAAAATAAGTGAGATAATTAATATGGAATGAAAGAAACGTCAAAGTTTATATCTAACTAAGAAAAAGGCAAAAAATGCATACCCAACAAAGGTTATGCACAGCTCTTATTAAATCTAAAGTCGCATTTCATCTTTTAATGTAAAATCCAGCTTCCCAAAGAGCTGTAAAATCTTTAAATATACCTGAAGGAACTGTGAACAAAATTATAAAATCTGGTTTAAAGCTTATCAAAACAAAACAAAAAAAAATAATAATATTCATCGCCTAACGCCAAAACATGTTTCTGAGCGTAAGACTATGTGCAGATTACTGTATGAAAATTATTTGGCAGGTGAAAAATGGAAATAACTAATTACATTTGATGAGGCTTGGATATGCTTATCTGATTGCAATAGAAAAAAGATCGATTTACTACCAAAAAGGAGGAGAAAAAGACTTAATATAGTTGCATTTTTTTGTTCCTTCACATTATGTTTAAGGGGTTCGTGTGGATTTGAAGTGAATAATGACAGCAGCACTTGAAGTATCGAAACACACTTTATTGGCCAGTATTTTTCAAGACACCTCCAAACACACTTTTACGGTAATCAGAAAACTACTATAATCACACTGAAACAATCAGCGACACAACCTCCAGGTCATAATGGTGGAGACAACTTCACTGCAAAGCACCAGAGTACAGCTCCCAACTCTACTCGGTCGTTCTCGGAACTCCACATACTCTCGAGACTCTCCACGCCACAACACACGATGCACTCGTCGATACACTAGAGCACAGCTCACGATTAATCGGTTCTGTCATTCTCGAAGCTTAACACACTCCCTTGACATTGCACTAACCGTGATAAACTAAAAGACTCTTTAGGTGCACTGGACGACCAACTTGGCACTCATTCACTGACTATCAACTCGATGGACTGCACAGACTAACTCAATGGACTCTCACTAACTAACTCTTTGTATACCAGCAGGGTTTATATAGCTTTCGGTTTGTGTTCGAGAACATTCTGGGCTAAACTGGTAAGAATTCTTTCAAAAGGTTCACCATCCGTCCATGGCATATCGCCAAACGTGGCCAAATGTGGCAACCCTAAAACTGCTTTGCGGCAACTCTAAACCCTAAAACTGCTTGATTTACAAATGTGGCAATTTTGTCGTCAAATGTGGCAACCCTAAAACTGCTTTGCGGGGACTCTATCTTACTGCAACTGATCATTTTGTAACAATGGTTCAGAGAAAACAAGAAAAGTTTTTCTAAAATTTTTATGATTATTCTCTTATAACAAAAAACTTAAAATAAGAAAAGTAGAAAAAAATGTCAAAACTATCTGGATTACTATCAGAAATATGTTTTAATGTCTAGTTTTAAAAAAGAAATTCCATTTCTTTATCCAAACAATCTTCACTGTGTTAAATTCCATCAGTCTCCAAGCCATACCTCTAAATCTATTGCTCTATTTTATTAAAAAAATGAGACATGAAACTGGAATTGAAGCTAGTGTTATTAAAAGCATTTTACTCAAATCCCCTGATGTGTCCCCTACTAATTACGGTACAGAGGGACTTTTAAAACAAGCTCTTTATAAGCAGCATCCCAAAACATTGAATGGACTCTGGAAGATTGTGAAGGAGGAGTGGAATAAAATCAACCTCGATGTTTTAATAAAAAACTTTTATCTTGATAATTATTTTGTAACACGATAGTTCAACAAAGGAGCTATCAGACTGAACATATTAGAAAATAAAATTCTAAGGTTTGTTCATATAAAATTGTTACAAAAATGTGTGAACACTCTTTGTATTATACTTGGTGAAGAGAAATGGATAATTTATTTTTCAAGTACAGACACAATAGCTAAATGTTTAGAAATGAGATCCATTTATTGGGCGCAATCATTATTTATTCAGGAAATTTTAAAAACATCTTAAAACTCAAATTCCTGCTCAGTGACTTGTGTAAAACTAATGGAAAATAAAATACAGTCAAAAGTCTTTAATCCGGACCTCAAAGCTATAAACGTTTTGCACGTGCGTAAATGCATAATGCATTTACGCATGCGCATAATACGTTTACACATGCGCGTTTAATGTATAACGGACGGTATAAGCTAAGCTAAAATTATCTATTTCAGTTAATGTTGCAGATTGAGTTGTTCCTTAATCTTCTAATTGGATCCGGCTTATTATTTTTTGCAGACTGTTAGAGCAATTTTATAAAAAGTAAGCTTGAACTTTTGATTATGTAAAAAAGAGTTTCCGATTCTGGAGCTGCCACAGAATCTACAAAGCGAAAGCATGTTTCAATGTCCATTAAACAAAAAGTGAAATTGCTGCAAAAAATGGATAAAGGCATGAAGAAAGTGACAGAGAGGTGATTTGTTTCTCTAACCATTCCGAAATCTGTTTATCAATTTCACGCTGCTCTGCGGGGGAGATGGGGGGAACGTCGCGGCGCACAATGAACTGGAAGTTGATCTGTCAGCACTATCCTCATCTTCAGGGCAGATGTTTTTATTTTATTCGGCTTATAATTCCTTACTAAATGTAGTGTTTCATCTCGATACAGTTTGATATAATTTAAATCAATTTCCTTGTCATTATAAATATCACGAATACACATCAAATAGTTTTCTGATTGCAATTTTCTAATTTTGACTATGCGTAATGTATGCTTTACCGATGCGCACGTTGAAAGAAATGTTTAATAAAGTAAACAAATAAATATTAAGCTTTTTTTTGTAAATTTTGATACCCTTTAGATCATAATTGCTCTTTATTTCATAAATTACGGTTTCATATTTTTAATTTTATAATTTCTGCATGCCATCTTACCAGATTTTAACTGATAATATAGAATTCGGAAAAACTGATAATCCGGAATCGCCGAAGTCCCGACGAGTCTAGATTAAAGACTTTTGACTGTATTGGATGTCCAGGCGTGCACAGAATGGGTTAGTATGTTTTATCCAGCTCTGAGTTCTCTTAGCTGATACATGAAACAAAAAAATATTATATGCCAATTACAAGTGTACTAGTGTGTATCCATTTACTGCTAAAAGTAATCCATTATATCCATATTTAAATAATAAAACAGAAAATAATTCAAAATGCATACAGTATCTTGGCAGGTGTGAAAGGACTCATCAACTTAGCTCTGGCAGTGAACATGTTAACCCAGATTTTATTACTGGCCTTCTTATGGAAAATACATGCACATGTTATTATCATTCATAAAACAGAAATTTACAATCATTTGTTGAAAGCCCATGTTTAAGTACCATCTATTTCGAATAAGGAAGACACATCAAGAAGATCATGAAATATGCTAAAGAACAATTCAAGAAACATGCCAAAAACAAAACTGCTAATTTCTGAATAACAAACAGGCAACAGTGAAGTTTTATATTATATAGATATCAAATGATTAGAAAACGGATTTAAGTTGCAAAATTACCATTAAAAAAAGAAATGCATACATTTTCAGAAGAAATCTGAGAATGTGCAGTACTTCCTCACATATTTCTTTCTCTCTCAGAATTTCAGCTCTAAGTTCTGAAAATTTAAAAATCGTTCTCATAATTTTCACTTCCACAAAGCGTTCAGAGAACGAGCTGCTCGAAATTTTAAAATGGATTCACTGAAACAGTGATTGTTTTCGTCTTACTAACAAAATCTCACAAACTACCTGAGAAGGCCATGTTCTCTTCCAACTGTTGAATTTTATGCCAGCCTAATACAAGAACCAACCGCACAGCAAAACAAACATAAAATGACAATTAGTCTGTAATTTGGCTGAGTCAGCTTCACATTCACCCTAATTATTTATGGTTGGTTTGAGGCTTAGGGCACAGACAATAAGGATGGGTGACATTCAAATTACAAGGAAGTTGAAAGAAAATATCTTAATAGATATTATAATGGAAATATTACTATGTATTCCTATTGGAACATAGGTTTCTTTTAAAGAAATAATATTGTGATAGGGTTACTTGTAATTTATCTATGACTACTTTCCACTTGCTATGTTCTTACTGCAACTATGTCCTTTGGAAATTAATTTATTTGCACAATTTTCCCATCTTGATTTTCAGACTACAAAATTAGTAAAAAGGGGAGATATGCGAGGAAATATGGTATATAAAAAGGTTCTTATAAAATGGGCTTTCATTTAATTCTAAAAGAATTATATTAATGGTCTGCAGTTATGCTTAAAAAATAAATAACAAAATAAATAAAAATAAAACAATAAATAACATATATGATCATCTTTAGGAAACAAACACTGCATTTATTAGTTTTTAGGAAATTTGTTACATATAACACACTCCCTCTGTGTCTGGGATCATAAGTGCTGAGAACTAAGGATATCTTTGTATTTGAAGAAAGTCTTCATATCATAAACAGAAACCAACGAATATCTTACAAAAACGAAATGGAGTTGAAGCGGTTGAGATTTCAAAGGCTTTCACATCTCTATTTTTCCTAAAATTTAATTCAAGTGTGTTTTGGAAAATCCACTGAGGCTGCGAATTTCTTTTTCAACACTGCACCACCAATGGCCGAGTAGTCAAGGCTGCTGAAGACAGCTAGTTCAACTTGGGTTTGAATCCATGTGAATGAGGTGGCAGCAGTCTTGCTCATGTGTAATGTAAATATACGGTGATTTCTCATAGAAAGTCCTCTGTGAAGGAATGCCTACCCTTAGGTAGATAGTTCTCATGTGCTTTGCCATATTCAAATAGCATAACCTAACCTTTTTTTCACTTTGAACCACATCTGATGAGTAACTGTAGCCACAATTGTAAAAAGTTCAAACTCTTACGTTTTGCCATTTAACATTTTTCAAGCATATATGATGGCTGTTGTTTTCATTGACTCTTAGATAGATGGGGGCCTAGTTTTCAATTTCGTTGAAGTTTTCATACAAAAAAAGAAATGATCAAAACATGTTGCCTGGTTTTAACAACAAATTCTCATTAGTATAGCCCTGTTACTTCTTGGTACTTTACAAATAGGGGTCCTTAAAAAACTTCATGTTAGCAATATAGTCTACTGCAGTGGTTCTCAACCTTTTGACTAACATGTAGCATCTAAACAAAAATTGAAAACCTTGAGTACCACTACTATCACCACCACCACTCTTGATCAAAGCTCAGATTGCATAAATTTACAAGTGTTAGAGAAAAAAACTCAGTCAGGATGAAGGGGTTTTCATTTCTGAATTTAACAGTCAAAAATACTTTGCTTCTTTGCATACCGCCCACCTATTTTTCTTTTGTATACCATTGGTTGAAAACCCCTGGTCTATTGTGCTGCTGCAAGAAACCCTCACAAGTAATCCATATGCAATACATGCCACATCTGAGGTCAGGTTACACGATCTTCAGGTGATGGAAAGCTAAAAGCTTGCAGTGTGCTTAATTACTCAACACAAGCCTGACTTTTTTGTATTATGTGCCTTTCGATCACAGCTTCATGCAAGAATTATTTGAAGGTTACATTACTGCAGAAGTATTTTTTCTTGTCGAGTTGGTAAATCTTAAGTAATCAGACAATGGAAACACCAGTATATTAAAGATATATCTGTAATTCATCAGAAGTTTCATTTAATACAAACCTCACTTCATACTACATGATAATTTTATTTAACTCCTTAAAACATCCTTCTCATAAATGGGCTTTTTACTTGAAAACGTTCTCGTAAATGGGCTTGAAGCAACTTTTTCTCAGATTGCTCTCATGTAATACTTCATCATGTATCAGTCAAGGAACAATATGAAATTTACTTGTACTTTGGGAACTCATCACAAACCAAATGCCACGGTGGGATGTGCAGTGATTTCACAGGATGGCCGCTCCTTTTCTGGTTCAGAAATGAAGGCACTTGTCAAGAGAGTTTGCTTGAGTCATGACCTGTGAAATTAAACTTTCTTCACATGCTTGCTGCATTAGAAGAGTTGATTTATTCTATTTTTGTTGCTAGACATGATTGCCAATATTTACATCTCATAAAGTACATAAAAACATTAGGCCATCAGTTTTGAAGGACAAGCTGAAGTTTAGTGAAAGGGCCCAGTTTTACCTTTTTAACCTCTAGTATGTTTTTTCATTGACCGATGAGCCCTCAAAAGGCTCTTTTGTTGATAACAAGGCAGCAATGATACATCTAAAAAGGACTGTTATTTCTATAATAAAAAACAGTACGAAACAGTAGGTCCCATCAAAATTATTTGCATGCTATATAAATTGCTTTAATGAAAGAAAATTTCTTGTATACTTGACATTCAATAAAATGCATGAGCAACCATAGGAAATAATTCCACGTAGGTTCACAACTTTGAATGGAAATGAAATATCTCCCACAAAATAAAAATCATGAATAGGAAAAGAACAAAAGTAGTGGTTCCTTGTCACTGTATAGATGTTAGAAAATATTCAGCGAAAAATCCAAAGTAAATTATAATGCAAAATATAAGTAGAAAAAAATCAACTACTAGAAAAATCAAGAACATTGAAGTAACACAAAGTATGATTTAAAAAAAAAAGGTAGCCAAATTCTTATCCCAAGGAAAAAATACAAAAAAATAGATCAGTATGATAGGATGGCCCTGGGGATGTGAGATGCATCAGGTCTGATGAATGTGTTCCTAGTGAGATGAATGTAGCATATTAAACTGAAGAATGATTTGTTTACTTCCACTTCCACACTCTACTGAGATGTTGGTAGAGATAAGGAAAAAATTAATTCTATTTAAAACCAAAATTTGCACAGCTGAAACAAACATAAAGCCATTAAAAATCAATTTTATTTTGGATGCAAATGATGTTCTGATCTTTTTTCTTTATTCAAAAAAGAAAGAAATGTACCATTTCATAAAAAAAGATATAAAATTCTTTAAGAAAGTGTGTTAAGAGCCCCCAAGGGGAAAAAAATGACAGGAAATTTTTAACAGTTTATTATTTATGCTTCCACATCTTTCTTTTACAAGTCTCTAAAAAAATCAACATATTTCACACATTAACCCTCTCGCTGTGCATCCATGAAGGTAGGAAAGGGAGGAGGGGCCATTCCGCGCTAGAAGTGAAGCACTGCTTTGAAGCTTGGGTGACCAGACGGGGTGTTCTTTGTTTACATTCAGAAGCTCGCTTGACAAGATTTTGATAGTATTTCGACACACGACAGTTCCATAGAAATCGAAAAAGGGACACTCTCGCATGAAAGAAACATTCATAGTGTAATGGATAATAGCAATTTGTATAGTTTACTGACATTTACGCAAACATCACATCTTGGTTATTTTTCGATAACTAACAACAGCGATTTTGATTATGAATTCGTTTTATAAAGTTTTAAGCTGTTGCACTACAAAAATATAGATTTTAAAAAAATTGCTAAAAGAGATCTGCCAAAATTTATTTTCTAGAAGATTTGAAAAAGTTTGAAACTTGATGGCTAAATGTAAATATAAAATATGTATGTTAAAATATTTGTAATTAGGCACATAGGTCAGATTAAGTTTTTATTAAATAGAGTAACGCATGCAAGGGCTATCTGCCTAAAGAGAGAGATGCCATCGTGGAGGAATTTTGAAGAAAAACTGACCTTTGAGTGGGTATTAAAAATAATACTTATAATTTTCATTCAAATTATATTCATATATATTTTTTATGTAAAACTTTCGGGTGTATGCTAAATTAGTGTAAATTACTTTACACGAAAAATATAGCGAATGCACAGAAATTAAAGATTTGCACATGCCGGAAATGATAAATAGGAAATATGTATGGGTATTTATGCAGGTGCTTGCAAAAAGCATGTATCTGCCTTTGACAAAATACTTAAATATTCATTAAATTATTTATAAATGTATTTGAAATGAAGAATTTATTCACTTATAAACAACTGTGAAAGTACTGTGAAGAAATCTAATGATTAAATGTATCTAATTTATAATGATTATAAATGTTATCTAAATATATAATAACTTTAATATTGAATTGTAAACATAAATTGAAATCCTGTTGACAAATACGTTATAAAACTATTTAAGCAAGAATTGTTCGTATTGGAAAGCAATCTGTTAAAAGGTATTGTAAAGCAAATGCTATGAGATGCACACTTAAGAACGTAATAAAGAGTTTTGGAATATGTATTGTTGAAATGAAGGGTAAAAAAAAAAAAAAATCTGATAAGTATAATTAAAAGAATTATTCCCTTTACATTTTATAATAACTCAGTTACAAGTTTTAAATAATACTTAAAAAAAAAACTTATTTTATTCCCTTTCAGAAATGTTCAGAGAAAGTCAAATACTATTTAATACCTATTTAATTATTAGGAATTAGCGAAATACTTATTTAAAGTATTTCGTTAATTCCTAATAATTCTCTAATTTAAAATGAACTGAATAGAGCATTAATTATAAATTGACTTACATTTTTCGATTTAAAAGAAGCCAAAAAATCATGTCATATTTAAGAAAGTATTTTAGGAAGAAGCTCTATAAATAGAAAAGAAATAATGCATAATTTTAATATTAATAATACAATAAACTTTGATCTTAATTTTTGTACCTTAACCGAATAAAATCGAATTACCTTAATTTTTTTTTCTAATGTAATTAACGAAAACTTGTGAAAATATTTCATTCAAATTAAACCATTCTGAGAAAACTGTCCTGTGAAAAGTATAGCATTTAATTCCGTTCAGAAAGAAATGTTGTTTTCACATGCTTAGGACTCTGAAGTGTTGTAGAAAAAGAAAATATATACATTTATATGTATATTTGCGACGTAATTACAAAATATTTACACCCGAACGCGTCAAATCCCATAGAACTCAATGGTAAATGACCCAATGTTTTGGTCACCATGTAGGGATCGCCGGTGCTTCAGAGCAGGATACGGAGAAACTTGTTTAGGGCGACTCCATCTTACTTCTTACCTCCATGTGTGCATCCCGCAATTTCCACGGGCAACGTAAAAGTAGCAAAATTTGCGCAACCTGCGATTTCTGCAGGGATGAATTTTTGCCGTCTATTTAAATGTGCAACCGGCTCTTTCCCCGTTCAAGGTTTCCTTTCGGCTTTTATGTGATGTTTAACTGTTTACTTAGATGTGGGCTAACAAATGGCATTAGTTGTCCACATTTCTGCCAAATATACAAGAATACATAACGTAGCATTTTGCATGTGCTTTTCAGATTTCAAAGATGTCTGACAGGAAGCGTGTCGCGAGTGATATAACTTATATTCCTGACGATCTTTCCGATTTCCGACACTGATAGTAGTTCTGACTCCGATTTCAAGTATATTGAAGATAGTTATAGCGAAACTGATGAGAATTTCTCGGATTTAACGGCAGATAGTAATGAATCTGAAAATTCAGTTTCTATTGAAAATGCTTGACAGTGGTGCAAAATTGATATGCAAAATATTACATTAAGCAAATATTTTCATTAGTATATATGTTTTACCTTTGTATTCCATAATTTAACCAATATTAATTTTCAAAATTTTCCTCTTATATCATTATTCTTCAATTTCAGTATTCTGGCAACCTTTTTCTGTAATCTAATTCTATATTGAAAAAAAAAAAAAAACCTTTTACAAAAAATTTTTGTATATTTTAACTCTAAAATATATGTAGATTTGA
Source organism: Stegodyphus dumicola (assembly GCF_044657685.1). NCBI lineage: Eukaryota > Metazoa > Arthropoda > Arachnida > Araneae > Eresidae > Stegodyphus > Stegodyphus dumicola. The sequence goes on from NC_140781.1 coordinate 24,275,564, forward strand.
AATATGTAATAAAAAATATGCAATTTTTGAACCTATTTTGATAAAAAAAAGTACGCAGTGAGAGGGTTAACTCCCCTCCCCTCAAAAAAATATTGCATTTTGGTAGCAATCTTTTATGATACTAGCACACCTTTTTATAAAAATTAGTCTTTTGTAATTTGAAATATGTACATAGAGAATAAATTTGTTTCATGGAACCCAAGTACTTGAAATGGGAACAATTATAGAGGAATAACCTATCGTCTCGGAAAAGAACTTACTTTTTAAATTTTATCACAAGAAGTATCACTAGCATGCACAATATGCATTTTCCTATGGATTACATTTCTTTTGACACATTTTGTGAAAAATGCAGAATATGTAATTACAGAAATTCACACTTTAACATTGTGTGAACATACATAATATTCGGCACCTACACTACATGCTGCAAACTATTAGGTTTTCAATTCATTCAAGCTTGGATAGAAGTTTTCCTGCAGATTAAAAACAAGAATTCACAATTGATAATTTTTCTATAACTTTTAAACCTTTTCAGGAATTTTTAAAGAAACTGAAGAGGTTGCTGCTAATCTTAAAGGATAGGATTTTTTTTTAAACATTAAGAATCTGGAATGACTCTAGCTATTTTGAGATGACATCTATGGAAATATTTGTCTCGACTTCTTTCATCAGTCAAGAAATTAATTACTATTTAATTTTGAAATATTACTGTAAACAAAATCTGAGTTCATCAGTTATAAATTATTAAGGATTACCATATTTTGGGGGACTAGCTTAATACTTTATTCATTTTATACCAAGCACGTATCTACACTTATCCTATGTATAAAAATGATTGCAAAATAAAATGTTAAATACTAAATAAACATAAAATGCAGAAAATACAAAATATACAATTGTGCAGAAACTAATATTTTGAAAGAGTTAATATTTTTAAAAAAACAGCAGTAGTAAAAACTAATAATGAAGGAACAAAATATACAATCACATTGTTACCTTACATAATAAACATTCAAACTGGATGACACGTAATATACAAGGTATTTTATTGGAAAATTTTTTTCAGGAGGATAAAGAGAGAAGAAAAGCAAGCTAAAAAATACCCATGTTTTGTCCATTTGACACAAGAAATGCTTTGTCAGCAAAATTGTTTGGCCTTGCTTAGTTTAAGTTTATTATAAATTAAAGTTTACATTATTATAAATAATATTTTTCCTACTAGTTAAAAACTGCATAAGTCACTCACTATAATGTTTACTGAATATACCATAGATTGGAATGATTGGAAAGAAAAGTATTTCTGCAAGTCTCAAAATAACATGCATATCATTTACTGCTAATCTGGTAACTTTATACCGCAGTTCTCCTAAAAAACTATGAGCTTAGTACATGATACTACCACTTTAAAAATATGATATAATATCCACTGCAGGTTTCTTAGTGATCATTTTAATTTATGTACTCCCAAGATCAGACTATTACATTTTAAAATTCATATGAAAATTACATACAGTAATATAAATCAGTAATTTCTGGATGAAAATGAAAAATAAAATGTTAAACATACACAATCGTTACCACACTGATACGTATAATGTACAGATAATAAAATGTAAAGAACATATATGAAAATTAAAAATTTTATAAAATCTAATTTCTTTCATTTTAAAGTTCATCTTTTACTCTGAAAGAGTGCAAAATATTTAAACGTCCTTGCATTTCTTCCTTTTTTGCAGTAGTTATCTTACCTTCCTTTATGTTTTTAATTCTTTCTTTTTCACTAGCAATGAACCCTACACCTCTTTCAATCACCTTTTGCATCATTTTTACATATACATCAGCAGACTTTTTTTCTCCATCATCTGATAAACCAAGTGATAAATCTTTTGCTTCAACAAAAATTTTTTCCCTTTCTTCTTTTGCATCAGCTGCCATGAACTTTTCAGCTAATTCATCAAACTGAGGTAAACATTTATCCAGCACAAGTCGGACATCTAGAATTATAGAAATGTTTGTTACATGAAAGATGATTTACACATTTTGAAAACTAAAACTTACTGTGCACAAATCTATAATTCAAAATTAGAGATAAACATCTGAAAAGATGATATTACTGAAAGACATAATGATCACAATCAAAAATGCTACCTACTTACAAATATTAATTTGTTCAAAGGCATCATTTAATTTAACAAACATTCTCTATGAGGCTTTAAATTTCGTTACTGTCTTCTAAGAAAGGAAATACTATTTTATATGCTATTATTAAAAATAAAATTGAAGACAAATTGTTTTTATAAGATAAATTAGTCTAATCTTCCATGAGCGAGGTTAGTTGGTGCCAAACTCTTTTCGTTTGCGATGTCAAACTTCACAAATGCCAATTACAGAAAGAAACAGTGATGTAAAATCTAACATCGCCAAACGAAAATAATGCTAAATACAACATATGCATAAATTACTACAAACTAAAACATAAATTTAAAATAAAGTACACAAAATTCAAGTCATAAACATAAAACTAAAAATCACAAAAATAATACATACCAAATGTCTCTTCACTCGCATCAAAAAATTCTCAACCAAGTAAATATATATAATTCACTAACAATGGACGCATCATAAAATGAGTAAAATACACAAGTTACTATTGTTGTGGAATTCAACACGCTGAACCACTTTTGTTCAAAACTTTAAACATTCCACATCTCTCGGTTGCCGCATGCAAGAAACAAAACTAAAATAAATAATTAACTGACCTGAAAAACATTAACTAAATAAAATTAAATGAAAACATTCATACATTATAAACTACACCTAATCTGAAATCCAACATTTTCCCACCAACAACAGCTTAACCTCCAGTAAATATTAAGCAGTAAACTTTTAAAAATATATACAATATTTCAAAATTAAAAAAAAAAAAAATTTCTGGCTACTGTAAACTCATACTCAATAAGATCACTGAAATACAAGTGTATGTTTGCCACAAGAAAGCATACAGTCGGAAATTACAACCAAATCGAAATCGCGCCGAATAAAAACTCTCGCCAAGTTTCGCACTCACCCCACTTATGAAAAATTAACCATAAATCTAATAAATGCAACCTTCTTTTAAAAGAAACACAAATTAACATTTCATTTGTAGTAAGAATTATGCTGTTATATTCCCTGTGATTATACGAGTCTGTATTTTATTTTGCGGCTATTGCAGATAAGTTTTACAGCAAAACCAATGAAATTAAATACACATTCTTTATTACACAGATGACAATAACTCTCGCACCTGAAACTTCATGCATGAAGAAGGATATTAACAGGAAAATTTCAAATGAATCGTTTGGTACCTAAAGTTAATTTGCGTGATGTAACTTAGTGCTTTTCACGTGACTGCATAGGGGACTGGCATGCTGAATATTGCCAGGCTTGACGTAAAATTTACCTCAAAGCACTGCATGGTCCCTTGACATTTTCAATCATCTCTGCACTTAGCCTTGAAATATTAGCATATTGAATTTCATTTAAAACATCCGAGTCTCAATACATGACCTTTTATTTCACACATTATTAGTCACAAGCTGAATAGAGTAAAATGTATTCTTATCATCTATTTAGCATACCCAGTTGCTATGATATTACAGTGATGTCCCAATGTTACATTTTCGTTCACATTATATTTGTGACTAAGATGCAATGTCACAGAGATGCTACATTTTGATGTGGATGTGAATGTCGCACAGATGTCACATACACATCACAGCAAACATTTCATGTGACCACAAGAAATTTCTCTGTCTTTCCCGCACTGACCTTTCTCACATAATTCTTCTTTAATGGGAGATATTCTTATGCACTGACCTTCCCTCCTGACTTATTGTTAGATGTTTCAATAAACCTTTCTAAACAAATTATTTTTATGCTAACAGCTTGCAATTTTAGTTATTTTTTATTAAAAATATGGACAGTTTATAGCACGTTTTTATTGATGTGATACTTAGAAATTATGGAACTATATTTTGTGGTGAATGAATTTGCATTCTACTGTATCTAGGCCCACTAGCAGCTGAGTGGTAAAGTCGCTGAACACTGGTAGTTCGGTCCGAGATTTGAATCCTGCGAATGGGCTGGCTGCATGGCTGTTTTCGTAATTTTCCCCATGTGTAACGTGTATACGAGTCAGCTTCCGTTAGAAAGTCCTCCACGAAGGCATCCCTTTCCTTAGGCAGATAGCCCTTGAGGCTTTTCCGTAATTAAATAACCTAACCTATCTACTGTATCTAGTGTTGTCAAACGAGGCTAACCAGTGTTTATGCATAGCGTTGTTTGCCTTAAGGATTTTCATGACCATTTTTTAGTTCTGTTTCTTCTGTTAGCTGAACAATTCGTCACTGCTAAATTTTCAGGCAAGCACCGTGTACTATATATTAATGTGAATGATGTCAATAATAATTAATATACAATAATAAAAGCATAATTTAAAAACTCTGAACAAAAAGACATAATGAATTGCCAATCAATTCACTTGCATTACAAAGAGTTCAGAAGCAAGGTCATCATCAAAAGTTTACTCTCACTTTTGCATCACTGCTTAGAAATTTTAAATTCTAGAGTCAGTTTTATTTGGTAGAGATAATTAAATTCCTGCTCCTTTCAATATTAAAAGATAAAGTCAAAAATAAATTTTATGCAATTTATTGCAGTTCTTTGTATAGTGCTCTGTAATTTTTCAGAATTAATTTCACAAATTAATTTATTATTTCCATGCATGTTACTTTGCTTTAAATTACAAATGATACCATGTTTCTGTAATGTTACAAATGATGCCATACTTCTGTAACCAGGTTTTAGTTACATATAATAAGATTATTTATTATAAAAATTAATAAATGGAATATTTACAATGCTGAATTTATTCACATGTTCCCTTTTGCTAAACTTCTAAGATTGTTTCTAAAATTTATTACATTAGATCTTTTCTTCCAATAAACTATGAATGATTTTACATATGTGGGAGGTCACTGGAGGGTACCACTGTGTTGAGTGGTAGCAGGGAGCACAATTGACTCCTTATAATGATTGGTACATTTGCGAGGTTGCATAATTCTTAATGCATTTTAAACTCAAAGCACATTTATTACAATTACAAGAAGCTCTTTACAAATATAAATATAATTCATGGATAGCATAGACAGTTATTGAAATGAATTATAGCCCTCATGGTGTGAGGAGCCTGTTAACGAAGGTCTCTCTAGTTGAGAGCTCAAAAGCATTCTAGATATCTCTAGTCGAGAGTTCAGGAGCCTTATGAAGTCTTTTTCCGATGGAAAAAATCTTCAGACTGATTTGCCACCGGCTCCTTAATTTTTCTGTTGTATTTTACATTCTCTGATTCGTTATATCTGAAACATTATCAGAGAAAAACAAAATCATTGGTTCATCAGCCCTCCTGAAATCGAGAGGCTTTGAGAACAGACACGGTGCAGAATGCTAAAATCTCCTGACACTAGTCTTGAAGTTATGTCTCTTGCACTGTCAAATGGAACAAATTAGTGCATCTGCGATGTCACAAACATGTCATGTGACACATCGTAAAAGCTTGGAAGCAGCGACTTGCAGGGACTGCACATACGATTTTCTCATTTCTGTGCGGTCTGCCACATACTCCCCCTCCAATATCATTGTGATGATACATAAAAATTAGGGAAATGCATGTCTGTCAAACGAGTTTGACGAATATTTGGTTTGGAATGATGGGCAGGTCTAGGTTTCGAAGTATCAGGAGAGCGAGTATCCATGTCAGTATTCCACAGAAATGCTGCTTTCATTTAGTCAATTAAAACCAAAACAATTTTTTCCATGAATGGATAATGAACACTTTTTCATCACATTTGACAACTTTAAAATGGCCATCATGGTTGTAGTGGCCGTCGCACTGCATCACGTCACACAAACAAATGTGAACACGTTTTTAAATCTTTGTGAATAAACACTGCTTTTGCTGTATGTGATCCAGTCAGTTTTAGTTTAAGTTGCTGCATGCAACTTCGAAGTTGTTCCATGCATTCAACAGGATCAGTTGAACATTCGATGTGTTGAATAAAATCACCTAGGAGTTTAATGGTAGTTCCGTACACAAGTTCAGCGGTAGTGCAACTGATGATTTCTTTGAAAGCTGTTCTTAAACCAAGTAGCACAGTTGGTATGCCATGAGTTTAGTTACAACCTTAAATAAACAAGATTCGAATTGACATCCTTATTAATTGTAATAGTAGCTGGCACATAGTTACAACCTTAAATAAACAAGATTCGAATTGACATCCTTATTAGTTGTAATAGTAGCTGGCACACCAAAGCAGGTGATCCAGTTGGTGTAACAGGGCTCCGCTACTGTAGTAGCTCAAATACCGATGATGGGGATAACTTCTGTCCCTCTAGTAAACCTAATGATAGCTATTACGCAATATGTGAATCCACTGAAAGGTGGAAGTGGGCCAACGAGATCTATATGAATATGTTGAAATTGCATAGATGTTTCACTAAATGGCTGTGAAGGGGCTGAAATGTGTTTGTGTATTTTAGATTTTTTATACAAAATACAGTCTTCCTGAGTTTGTGACATCTTTGTTGATATCTGGCCACACATATCAATTACAAACTAATTTTGACATTGTTCGAATGGCCAGATGAGCTAAATTATGTACGTAATTAAAACACAATTTTCGAAATGCCTTGGGAATATAAGGTCTTGTTATGCCAGTAGATATATCTGAATACAATTCTATTTCTGAATTTGGGAGCTCTGTTTTGTTTCCTGATAAAGCCATCTTGCTTTGGAGTGGACTGGCTGTCCTTTAGTTTCCACATAATGAACTGCGTCATATTTTATTGCTTTGCTATGAATAGAAGGATTAGTTAGTTTGGGAAATTGTCTAAGGATCAAGAGCATTCTGAAACAGTCTTAACATTCAACCAAGTGTTGTTCTCTAATCTGCCGTTACTAGCAAAACTTTGAATGTATCGACTCCCCCCCTTTTTTTTTGTAAATCGAGTAGTAATCCAAAATGGATGAGTGAGAAAATCGGCGCCTATTTATGGGAATTGTAGCATCAGCTATTACGAAATCCCATTTAAAATTTCACCCGAGATCAAAAATTAGTTGCTTGATGTTTTAATTTTAGTATTATTTGCAGCAAATAGCTGTACAGTAGTAGCAGTGAAATGCTTTCCTTTTGGCACCAGAAGGTAAGAAACGTCACTACCTGTGTCAACAAGAAACTTCGTATTCATATATTTGCCAGTATCCATGACTTGTTTCGGAATAGTAGTGGAATTTATTTTTCTGCCTGAAATGCACATGGAGAAGTACATTTATGAGCATCAGCCTTAAACTTCTGGTGATAGTAACAATAACCAGTGTTGGCATGATTTGCGTGCAAACTATGCTGTCTAATTTTTGTTTAAGGTTATCGGGTATCTTGGATTTTTATTGTACTGCTTTCGAGGAAATTGTTCAACTTACTTAGTTACAACCTCTATTTGTTCAGTAATTTAGCTTAGTGATGAGCCTAACTTTGCTTTTTTGTTCAATATTTGACACTGCACAAACAGTGAGTTGTGCATCATTTGTGATTTTTAAAACTTTATTTGCTATCTGGGATAGACAATTTAAATCTGCATTCAAAGCGGATACAATTGGTGCATATTTGATGGACGTCTTTGTATCCACAGATTTTTTTTTAGGAAATCATCATGTATTTTGTTTGAAGCTCTTTCATTTGTTTCAAAAGGAAACTAGTTTTTTTTTTTTTTTTTTCTTTTTGCCTCACCTAACTGTAATTCTCATATAAAAGTTTACGGATTTGCTGTACTTTAGAATCTCGAAACTCTGTGATTAATCCGTTTTTTAAAGTTAGATATTTGTCAGTTTCAGGAGGCATTAAGATTAAATTTGAGACATGTGGTAAAGTTGATGTGTCTAAATTTGCTACAATATGTGAAAATTTCATCTTGTCATTGGTAACTGCAGCCAGATCAAATTGGATCTCCCATTGTCTTAACCATAACATGATATTCAATTTCCAACTAAGAGGTATTTTTAGACTATTCTATGAGCCTGTTTCCTGCAGTTAAGTCATTTTCCCAAACAGCCTTTTCAGGTCTTGTTCCGATGGAAAAAATCCTCAGACTGATTTGCCACGGCTCATTTTTCTGTTGTATTTTACATCCTCTAATTTGCTATATCTGAAACAATACCAGAGGAAAAACAAAATCATTGGTTCATCAGCCCTCCTGAAATTGAGAGGCTTTGACGACAGACACAGTGCAGAATGCTAAAATCTCCTGACACTAGTCGTGAAGTTATGTCTCTTGCAGTCTCAACTGGAATGAATTATTGCATCTGTGAAATCAGAAACATGTCATGTGACATATCGTAAAAGCTTGGAAGCAGTGAGAGCACACATAATTTTCTCATCTCTGTGTCAAATTAAATCTATTATACGCCCGCCCCCACATATAATAGATTTAAGCTGTACTTTAAAGTAACCCTATTTCCTTAGTAAGAGATTTTAGAGGAAAAATATTTCTTATAGGTTAGGTTATTTGAATATGTCAAAACACACAAGGGCTGCTTACCTAAGAGGAGAGATGCCTTTGGGAAGAACTTTCTAAGGGAAACTGTCTCATATTCACGTTACATATTAAGAAAATTATGAAAAACAACCATGCAAAAGTATTTCTTGCTTGAGATTTTAAAAGAATGTAATTATGGTATTAAATTTTTTAATATATATATAAATTTTTAATAATTTATTTTATTTTAATCATTTAAATATGATAAGAATATAAAAATAAGGAAATTACATTTCATCAGCAGATACATTTTGAAGAAGTTAAAAACTTGACTGATGACAAAAGAGTTTAAATTAATGTTAATTCATATCCAAAAGTTTGTTACTTTATTTTATAAACAAACTATACTTAAAACTGCATTTTAACAGAATTTAACCCATTGGTGTGTATTTTACAAATAGTACGAAAATTACAATAAATCGAATGTAAAGCCACATCAACACACTTTATCCAAAATAATATTTTTACTTTCAGGGGATGTATTTCACTTTTCCAAACAAGATACTTTATTTTGTTATTAGAAATTCAAAAACTATATCTAACCATCTAATTACATCTAGTTTAATTATCTAACCTAATCATATTTAGTTTTGCTTAGATGCATCATTTGTACAAATGGACAATGAAATGATATTAATTTCTGCAGTCATGTTTAAAAAGCTTGGGAAAATTAAGAAAGGAATCTTTCACAAAGGAATTTAAAAATTTGACAATGGAAGTTTGGAAATTTCAAAACAATGATTCATTAAAGTGAAATCTCTGACACAAACCAGCAGAAGGAAAACTGATTTTAAGGGAAAATATAACTTCATGAAATTCTATTTATTTGGACAGACTTCATGTTCTTTATCACATTCAAACAAATTTCATTTAGAAATTTATGTAAAGTGGAAAGCTAATATCTGAAGAGTCACTAGAAGTATTTGAAAACTCTAGATAACTAGAAGGAGTTTTATATTTTGTTATTTTAATGACAGTTGTAAATTCATATACTTGAGAACAAAAATCACTTCTTAAATAAAATTTAATAAAATAATAAAATTGATACCAAAATACGTATTAATGAAATTAATTTCAGATAACATATAAATAATAAATAAACCATGTAACTAGAACATTGTATATCTTATTTTGGTTAACTGTAACTCCTCTTTGATTTCATACATAAGTTAACAAGAGGAGTTGCAAGAAAGCGTCTCATGTTACCTCCTCTTTACCTTAAAACATATTTCCCAAATCCTCATTTTTGTTTGTAGAATCATATTAAAATAATTCGAAATAATCAAGTTAAAGTGTTTCTCATTTCATTCTATAACTGCAGAAATGTATGGATAGCAAAGAATCTTTTGTGATTTTCTTGTGCTTTTATACAGTTTAAGCATCTCTGGGATTTTTCTCGACAATAATCATTACACTCTAAAAGCATTCTTCATAATATTTTTAAAATTTCGCTTTAATTATTATATATTAATTATTACTGCTATAATTCACACCAGTATACAATAAGTGTTTACTCCCCGTATGTGTTGATTAAAATATGGAACTTAAGAAGTTTTTCACATAAACAGCTGAGTTTCATTCAGTTTACCCTATGAGCTACTAATAGTACGTAAACATTGCTATAAAGGTTATATCAGAGCATTCTCAGATGTGAGTAATACAGATTTTCCTTCATTCAGCTTTGGTAACAATAATTGTTTTATGAACTGGAATTACTAATTCATGCAAATTTTTTATGCTTTTGCATAACAAACTGTGCAAAACTGTATTACGTTTAAACTTTAACTGTTCAGAGAGCAGAAAAATGTGTTTAGAGAATAAAGAAATATTTAAAAACAAAAGATTCACATTAATCAGCTAAGCAAATTATACTACATTTTTACTTAACACAATTATTTAAATACACTGAAGCTCAGCAGTGCAAGAAAGCTATTTTAAATTTAAAGTTTAGAGTTCGCACAAAATTGTAATTTGTCAATGGAGAAATAACGGCGAAAGAGAATGCATTAAATATATGTTTCCTGTAATTTAGCTTCAAGAGCCATGTTTTTAATCCATTGAGTTTTGCATCCACAAATATTTATTACAGATTAAGCAACAAATGGCTAATTTGAAGACCATGTTGTAGTAAAAGATTTTGTTGATTTACAGTAGTTTTTTTACTCAAAATGAAACATTTTATTATCCAAGAAAATATTCAAATAGATAAATATAGTACTTAAACGGCTTTTCGTTCATCTAATTAATCAAATCTAATAACTTAGTTCTTTTTTGGGAAGAAAGAAGAAAAAACAGTATTAAAAACCTTTGACACACGCTGTATTTATATTATTATTATTTTTATAATTTTTTAAACTAAAAACTCTAGAAATTGAATATTATGATCCTAGTGACAAGTAATATATGAATTTAAAAAATCTACTCTTGCCCACTGTTCTGTGGGTTGTGGTCGCACCGTGAAACCAGCGTGCATCTAGGACTTAGAAACTTACTGAGGTAGTATGAAAAAAACTTACCTTTTTCCGTGTATGTTTCCAATAAATGATGAAATTTAAGAATTAAAAAAAATATATGTAAGAACTGCATTATATGTAAATTTTTTACATTATTTTAAAAAGTAAATCGTCAGAAAAAATTTAAAAATAAATATTTACGTAATTTTTCTATAGCAGTGAAAATATAAGTATCTACATAATAAGGACGTTCGGATAAATGGATAAAACTCAGTAAAGTAAAGATAAAAAAAACTCGGAGGTTTTTTTTTTTTTTTTTTTTTTTTTTTTTTTTTTTTTTTTTTTTTTGCGACACTGTTCAAAGCATGATTTGTCTTTTTGGTACGTGCATAGACCCACATTGCATATTTCGCATATGTATCTTGTTCTATGAGATTTCTTCCTTGTTCTACAAAATGTACACTAATGATGATCTAAATTTCACTGGTATATGTCCAGCGTTATTTAGTTTCTTTTCATCTGGCACATGAAATTTGTGGGTTTTTTTATGTTGATTGGGGGGGGGCTTGATCTTTTTGGCTTTGGTACAGATTATTCGTTTCTCATTCATATTTATTTTATTCATATTTCATTGCAAAATATTAAAAAAATATTTTAAATTAAAAAAATATTTTTACGCAATTTCTATTTTTAATTATAGTATAGTTTTAATTATGTATATTTACATAAATTTAAACCACACCAAATTATTTATAAAATCAGAATACTAGCTTGGGAAGCAAGTGCATTGAGGTCAGAGAAAAGTCTCTGGAAAAGAAAGACCTTTTCACTGGACAAGTGCATGTATTGTTTAGTAATAAAATAAATCTGGGGTTTCCAAGCCCCTTATCTATATCCGATTAACAATAAACATACTTATTTGAAAAGCAAGCAAATGCCATTCTGAAGAGGAGTGGTTTCCAGACGCGACCACCGAGCCTCTACAAGATTGTGAGCATTGTGACACAATGATCTAGTGGCACAGTGGACCCGCCCTGAAACCACAAAGCAAATGCCATAAATAAAGATAGGTTTTTTTTTTTATATATGCAGTTTAATTATTGCAATTTTTTATTGTTCACAATAGAAATCATGATGTGCGATGAATAACTTTTGAAATTTAAAGTTGTTTATATTAATAATAGAAGTTATTTTGTCTCATTGAAAATACATCTGATTTGAAATACTAAGACTTAAAACGTGTATGATTCTGGAGTCATTTCGCGTTATTTAGAGGTAAAAGATCAGCAATCGATTTTTATTTAAAAATTTTGGAAAGAGAAGAAAAAAATTCGAAAATTGGTGGTTTCAGAGCGTGACCACCGCGCGTCAAGTGTTAAACGCCAAACAATTAGTAAAAATATTGCAAGCCAAATAGAATTTTTTAAAAAATATTTCTATTTAGGGGAAAAAAAAGATGTTAAATTAAAAAAGTATAGTTAAGTTTTTAATAAGCTACAATAAGAACTACAATAAGAATTTTTTTAATACAATTTAGAAATTTTGGAAAAATATAAAGTGTCTTTAAATATTAAATTCTAAAGAAGAAAAGTAAAATTATATAGCTTCTGGACATGCAATACCCAAAAGTATTTGGATTGCAATATGCTTAGAAAATGACTATATGATCTCTTTTGGATCATATATAATACGTTCTGTATTTGCAGGTACACAGTGTTTTATACAGATATGTAATAAATTATAAATGGATCATAGTTATATAACCTTAATAGGATACAACCTTGGTATGATGAGAAAATTTCACATGATTATATTGGATATTTTCAACAATTTTGAATATCACGGATATTACGGAAAACTTTTACTTCCTTGAAGAGTATAACTTATTAAATTAATAAAACATTGTAATTATCTGTTTTACTGAAGCAATTCCCTAAAACAGAAGTACTGCAACATTAGACTAGTCATTTATAAAGTAATATAGTGTTGCATGACATACATTCACATCTTTAGTGATATTACATTCATGTCATTTTATATGTCACATTCAACTTAATCCACAACATATGAAAGTTACATTGTGACATTACATGAATGTTACAGTGTGACTTCTCAACTTCACAGAATAACTTCAGAAGAATGTCGCAGCATGACTACGAATCAACATAAGAGTGATTTCACAACAATGTTGCAATGTGACTTCACATTAATGTCCTAGAAACATCGCAGTGTAACATCAGATACACGTCACAATGTGATGTCACAAAAAGCCGACATTAAGCTGTGCCTACAATGTCACGGTGACACTGAGATCATCATAGTAAACTTTTGTAATGTGACAGCAACATTACTATGCTACTGGGGTAGTATGTGTACAAAAATACAAAACATAGATTAGACTGGTATGAAGTTAGTAACCACGATAGAATGTGGCCCTGGTGAGTTAAATGCAGGACATAACCTTACTGGATGGACTAAAAAAAAATATTTGTTTATTTCCACATCATATACAACAAAGTTGTTTGTATAGGTAAGAAAAGAAATGAATTCTCTTATTAAAAACAAAAATTTGCACAACTGAAACAAATGGTGTGTGTATATATATACAGTAGACTCCCAATTATCCGCGGGCAGATTATCCGCGACAGCCGAACAAAGTTTCTTTTCTTTTCTTTTTTTTTTTTACATGCATAAAGCAAAGAAAATAAAAATGTTAACAAAACTAAGCGAAACGTTCAATTTTCTAACATCGTGCTTATTTATAGCAAAAATATCCCAAGCCTTCTCTGAACCTTTCCCTCTAATGAGTAAGTGATTTCTTACTCACCCTTACAATGCCCGCTCCATCGCCCTCTCTCGTCTTACTGATACGTCCACTTCCTCCCACTTGCCATTGTTAGTTTAAACCTGATAGTGTTTGCGAACTGGCCGGAGTTAATTTCTTATCTTTTATTGTGTTCAGTGCTTGTGCTTTTTGGTTTTGTGTTTTTCATTACCGATTTAAAATGTCAGGAAAAAGAAAGAAGGTTGTGTTGACGATTGTGCAAAAACTAGAATTAATTTCCAAAGTAGCAAACAGCGCTACAAGGCAGCAGATGGAATTGGATTACGGAATCGCGAAACTACAGTGCGTGACATTCTAAAGCAAAAAGACAAACTGGTGAACTTTGCATCAATGTTGGACAATGCTTCCGCAATGAAAACGCGAAAAGCTATGAAGGGTTCTACCTTTGTTGAGCTAGACACGGCATTGACACAATGGTTAGCTCAAGTTTGAAAAGAGGGTACTCCTGTAAATGATCCTATCATTGCGGCAAAGGCAAAAACCTTTTTTGAGTTGTTAGGCCTAAGAGGAAATTTTGATGCGTCTCCTGGCTGGTTGACTCGTTTTAAGCAGCGACATGGAATTCGAGAAATTGGACTTCATGGGGAGAAACTTAGTGGTGACCAACAAGCAGCCGATGATAGATATCCACCATGAATTTGAAGAATTTGTTTTAAAAGAAGAGCTATCTTTTGAACAAATTTACAATGCCGATGAATCGGGACTTTTGTGGAAATGTCTTCCCACTCGCACTTTAGCATTTGAAAGTGAAAGTAAAGTGGCGGCTCATAAAAGCAGCAAGGAAAGGATCACTATAATGTCTTGCAGTAACGCAAGTGGTGGACATAAACCTACACTTGTTGTCCTTAGAAAGTAAAAAAAAAAAAAAAAAAAAAAAAAAAAGAGATATTTCAAAGGCACAAGGATAGAAAATTTCCCCGTTGATTACTTTAACCAAAAAAACAAGGATGGATGAACTGAAACATTTTTCAACAATGGTTCGAAAAAATCATTGTTCTTCAAGTGCGTAAACATCTTAAATTGAAAAACCTGCTTGAAAAAGCTGTGCTATTGATCGAAAACACATCTTCTCACCCAGCAACAAGCGTGCTAAAGTTTTTTGATGGACAAATGTTTGCAAAGTTTCTCCCTCCAAACGTTACTGTGTTAATCCAACCCATGGACCAAGGAGTCATTGCAAGAATGAAGAGAACATACCGAATCAAACTGCTAATGACCAAACTTTAAGAAGGTTATGATCTGTAAGAGTTTTGGAAACACTACACAATCTTGGCAGCATCTACGATATTGCATATGCATGGGACTCGGTGAAACTGTCAACCCTCATAAAATCATGGAGAAAACTCATGCCTAATGTTGAAGCCAACAACAACCTAACCCCTTTGAGTTGTGAAGAAGAGTATGAAGATGTAGACACGCTCACGGCAACTCTTGCCGATATGGTGAAAACAGTTCCAGGTGGTGAGAACGTCGATGCTGAAAACATTAATGAGTTGTTGGAGTGTGACGTCAATGAAACCGGCTTCGAATGCTTGACAGATGACGAAATTGTGAAGAAAGCAAGAGGAGAGACCGAGAATGAAGGACGGCAAAGTGAAGGCGAAGAAGAGCCCACTGTGCAGATGCGGAAGACTCACGAAAGGGCATTGCAATAAGTCAACGGACTGCTGAGCTATTTGGAAGAACAAGACGAGGCAGAGTTGGCCGAGAAACTTATGCTACGAAAAATGCAATCTCGGATCAAGAGAAAATGCTTCTGAAGCAAGAAGCAAATACAAATGACTGATTGCTTCAAAAGGGTGCAGTTTGACAGTTATGCTTTTGTCATTACATAATACATTACAGTATTAAAACAGTACACATGTATTAATTTTTCTGTGTATCCTTGATGCCTCTCATAATTATACAAAGTATTTTTCTATTTTCATTAACAAAATGCATTTTAGGTTAGTTTTGAGTGATATACTAAAATATTAAGCATTAGTTAAACATTTCCTGCTGTTTATTTTATGTTTTATTGTACATAAAACGATTTTTCAAAGTTGGAATGACTGTTTTCTCTTTTGCTATACCCGTTTTGAGCTTTTTTCGGATTATCCGCGGTTTTTGTTATCCGCGGCGGTCGCGCCAGCCTATTTCACGGATAATCGGGAGTGTACTGTATATGTAATAACTTCAATAGATAACTTGAGATTCCTTATTACGTATACATTTAATAAAAGGAACAGCTCCAATGGATTGGCGATGGTTCTTTGTGCTGTAATAACTTGGAGAGGCTTTGCATAGTTAGAAGGATGACACTTGAAGACAGACATGAATGTAAATTCAACATATAAATTTATTCCTTGATAACTAGATCTTAGAACACATTCTAATCTCTTAATTATTTTTAGGACCCATTTTAATCTCTTAATGCTTCTTAGAATACGTAAGTAATTTCTACGACACTTCATCTTTACACATCATCATTATGGGTGAGCAATGAGTTGATGAAAACGTATAATTTTATGGTATTAGAAATTTGAATTTTAGTAATTTTGTTTAAGAAACTATTAAAAGAATATAAAGAATTTTAAGATTTTTAAGTTATTCTTAGGGATGGTTATTATGAAAAATATTTATATTTTTGAATTTATATTGGAAATTTTAAATAGTTGGTAAGAAATTTTAAATCAATGAAGTAATTTTGAATACAAATAGGGAGAAATACAAATTAAAATGAAGAATTACATGGCTCATGCCAGTTTAAGTTATAATTTCGAGTTTTATGTTTCGTATATTGCATATATTTACCATAATTGCAGAATTTTTTTCAATTGATGTGCAGTATTCTTAAATTCTTTTTTAACGTAAATTTTTTCAGTATGCTATATTTATGCATAATCATTACTACGATATAAATTATAAATCCAAATATATTGCAACAAAGGATTATCAATATTTATCCATTTCTAAAAGGTGACATAAGAAAGCAATTGTTTAAACAATCAACTGAGATGGCGGGCTGTTGGTTGGCTACAGCTTTACCAGCTGCAAGTGAAGGTTGCTAAATGGATAAGAAAATTTAAAAAATTAAATAAAAAGAATGAGTGAATTTTTTTTACACTACCCTAAAAAAATTAAGGAACAGCATGGTTTTGAAGGCTCACCATTACAAAAATGTCAGTAACATTTAAATTCACAGTTTATATGCATGATAGTAACGAAGTTTAAGAAAATATGTGCAAAAACAATAGCTACAACTTTTATTTTATAAAAAGGAATACTTATATAGGAGTTTGAGAAAAAAGGTAAAAACTGTTAAGTTTTGTTTACAAGTATTAACCTTCAATTATTATTAGCAATTTCGTTGACAATATCCAAGATAGTTTATCAATGTTCAGGAGCTGTTGTTTGCCCAATTCGTTGAGGTGGTAAGAAGTTTTAATGTCTCTCGTAGTGTGTGTCACCGACTATGGAATCAGTTTGAATCTGTGGATTCTGTATCTATAAGACATGTTCCAGGCAGACCTAGAGTTACAACACCTGCGGAAGACTGTTATTTAGCTCTTTCAGCCCGAAGGAGGAGGAACATACTGTGCCTCAGCTCATGACAGTTCATTTAGTGGCAACAGGAACAAGAATCTCAGCTACTACAGTGTGCATATGCCTGCACAATACAGGTCTGTATGCAAGACGACCAGTTGTTTGTGTTCGCTTGACCCGAGGACATAAAGGTGCCGTTTATGTTGGGCAAGAGAACACATCTCCTGGACCAGTGAACAATGGGCATCTGTTCTCTTCACAGACGAGTCCAGGCTCACACTGGAGAGTGATTCAGGTCCTCAGCTGACCTGGAAGGAACAACACAATACAACCAATCCCACATGTGGAAAGACACAGTTACAGCAGTGGTGGAATAATGGTTTGGGCTGGGATCTCTCGGTGGTCACATTCATCTGCATGTGTTCCATGGAGGAACTTTGCCTGGCGTGAGATATTGAGATGAGATCCTTAATCAATATGTCCGCCCATATGCTGCTGCTATTGGTTCTGGAGACAGGCTCCTGCTTTAAGTACTCCTCCAAGGTTGTTAGATAAGCTTGAACAAGGATTACTCCATGTCTGGCCGTTGCTTCTCAATTCAATGACTGACAACTTAACAGACAGCATAGAATGTCACTGCCACAAATGTATTGCAGTTAGGGGTGGATACCATATTTTTCCTCAAAAAAATGTGATATACTGTTTCTCCAAGGCTGGATTTCTCTGCCAAGAGTGCAATTTTCTGTTGTAATTCATGTTTGTGTTGAACTTTAGAAACATTCTACGTCACATTCATTAAAGAAGTCTTTAGTGAACATGTCCTATAAATTGCTTGTTTCTATGTTGCTTCATTCTCAAATTAGCACAAAAAACATGTTGTTCCTTGAATTTTGGAGGGCAGTGTAAATAAAAAAAGAATAATTTGTTGAAAACATTTTCACAAAAATATTATTATAAGAAAAGGTGCTTCTACATATAAAAATGGATTGACACGTAAATTTCAAACAAATTGTTTGAAACCTTCATTTGATTTATATCATTAGATGTCGTAATACATTTCATGTGCCTGGAGTGGACATTTTAGATACTGAATGAAAACATTGAGTGACACATACTGAATGAAAACTGCATCAACACTACATTTGAACAGACTGGAAAAAGACTTGAATGTTTGATTGACGAATAAGCATATGTAACAAATTTAGCATCTTTGACTTTATATGACAATATTTAAATTTATTTATTATTTATTCGATATGGATTTAAATATGCTAACGGCTAAGCAAACAAATCTTAATATACGTAGCAAGTTACTGCATAAATTGCTTGAAATTTCTATCTGTGGCTGCTACGAAAAGTTGCTGAAGTTAGATAATTTGATGCAGAAAACTTGCAAATATGACAAATACCCATTAACCCAAATACAAGAAACCAAAATTAAAAGCATATATCTAGATTATGATAAACAGCAATGATCTCAAGAAACCATTCACATTAGTATTTAATATTATAGTTTATAACTATTGCTATTTTAGAATAGTTGCAACAAAAAAATTAATTATAGATACTAAGTTATAAAATACTTCAATTTTATAATTCTGTATGTAGAATTTAAAAAAAAAAATTAGTTGTATTTTTAGGTTTAATTAGTTTATTTTTTATTTTTAATTAGTTTTAACGCTGGATATACAATTATAAAATGTTATACAGAATATTAAAAAATCAGCATTCAGTTCTTGTATCAATTTTTGAGACATCTATTAATAATAGTAGACTACTTCATAAAGAAATCTGTGACTTCTTTAGTACTGGCATGAAAATACTTAAATCATTTTCAAATATTTATTTAAGCAAACATATGGAAGTTTTAATAGAGAAGTCTTTTACTTAAACATAAATTGAGAAAATAGTTTAATAAAGTGTAAAATACTTTTAATTACAAACAGCAATTCTATTGCTTTTCTTTCAAAAAAATAATTAAAAAATTCCTCTTTTTCTGATATATGTTAATAGGCTATACAGCAAAGCTATTTTTCATATAAAATGTTAATGTCCAATACATTTTTTTAGAGAATGTGGATAGAAGTGGGCAGAACATTAGAATTTCACCCCATGTCACACAAGAAAAATCCTGTGCACTAACTACTCATATCTGATTCAGAAGCTATTCCTATCTTGTTCATTTGCGGTTTTGCAGCCGAGGATGGTGATTCGGTAAAACCATCGAAACTAGTCCTGTGGAAATTTTGTAAATATAACGCTGATTTTTGTCGTTTGGCTTCTGAACTAGTATTTGTTCGGCGTGTTATTGTGTTTTAATTACTCATATCTGCTGAAATTTTGAAGAAGTACACCCAAAATGATGGCCGAGAGTCCCTCACCCCTCCTCTCCTACTACCAACTTCTAGAGGGGGCTTGGCTCGCTATGTATTTTGCGTACTGAGAAATACATGAGAATATTTGCAGCTCCTGGAACAATTGCTAGAAGTGCTAATAACAGTAACAATTTCTCGCTTGCTAATAACAAATTTTTGTCTTTTTTATCTAAGGAAACTAATAAACCAATGTAAATCCCACTAGCTTTATAAATTCACTCACAGACTTACTTGCTTATGAGCTAAATTTAATTAATGATACATTTAACACCCCAAACATTCCTATGGCTTTGTTGCTACATATCTCATGTTCCAATACAGAAAACATTCAAAATATTTCAATAAACAATGGAAAAAGTTAATTTTTATCCTTAGATAAGAGCCAGATTAAAGGGATATCATACTACTAAAATATAATTGGATTTATGTTTTGTCTAGGCATAAAAAATCTTTATTTTCTAATTGGATTGGAAAAAATCTTCTAATTGGAACCTTAATCTTCTAATTGGATCCAGCTTATTATTTTTTGCAGACTGTTAGAGCAATTTTATAAAAGTAAGCTTGAACTTTCGATTAAGTCAAACAGAATTTCCGATTATGGAGCTACCAAAGGATCTACAAAGCGAAAGCATGTTTCGATGTCCATCAAACAAAATGCGGAATTGCTGCAAAAAATGGATAAAGGCATATCCTTTGTATTTCAAACCATTCTGATATCTGTTTATCAATTTCAAGCTGCTCTGCGGGGGAGATGGGGGAACGTTGCGGCGCGCAACGAATTGGAAGTTGATCTGTCAGCACTATCCTTATCTTGAAGGCAGATGTTTTTATTTTATTCGGCTTATAATTCCTTACTAAATGTAGTGTTTCATCTCGATGTACTCCGATATGATTTAAATCAATTTCCTTGTCATTATAAATATCACGAATACACATCAAATAGTTTTCTGGTTACAATTTTCTAATTTCGACAATGTGTAATGTATGCTTTATGCATGCACATCTTGAAAGAAATGTTTAATAAAGTAAATAAATAAATATTAAGCTTTTTTTTTTGTTGTAAATTTTGATACCTTTTAGATCATAATTGCTGTTTATTTCATAAATTATGGTTTCATACTTTTAATTTTATAATTTCTGCATGCCATCTTACCAGATTTAAACTGATGATCTATAATCCGAAAAAACTGATAATCCGGAATCACCAAAGTCCCAACGAGTCCAGATTAAAGACTTTTGACTGCATATATGTGTGTATGTATAGCAACTCATATATACATACATGTAAAGCAACCTTTAGAAAGATGCAAAATAAAGAGAATAGGGTCTTAGCAACATGTGCAATAACTTCTCATTTTCCTGAACATACAACATTCGGCAATAGGATAAATAATACTTTCTATTAAACAGAATCTTAAATTAAAAATAGGCATTTCTGACTCAGGATCAATTGCAGCAACACACAAAATGGTAATATTCTCATAACTCATAATAAAAAGCACATTTACAAAAAATTATTACATAAATTCTGGATGGTTACCTATTAATTTTTTAAGATGTCTAATTCCGTCAACCATTAGTTCTATTCAAACATGTACTTGAGAAAATTAGATATTTCACTTAAACTTCCATAACTGATAATATTTTGCTATTTTTGAATAAATTTTTTAACTTTGATCCGAGTTTTTCTTAATATATATAATTTCAGATACATATCACTCTAATATTACGATATTTTAAAATGAGAACCTTTTTATTTTTGATAAATAATCACAGAGCCAAGGTCACTTAAAGCCTTGCATTTAAGTTGCAAAGCAGTATGGAATTTTCTGCACAAATTATGTTATAAAAAAATTGTTGGAAAAGGCTATTTTTCTTTTTAAAAAAGTACTGTTTGAAATTTATTCCAATTGTAAATTCCCAATACAAGTTTAAAGTTATGCAATATAACTTGATTTTTTTCAAGGTCATAATAATGAGGAAGATAATGAGAGACTATATTTGTCCCAAAGTTTTCATATTATTTAAACATTTTAAAACATCCCTCACCAAACATTAAAATTTGTAAAATACATATAAAAAATTAATTTCCTTACTGGAATGCTGTTTTATAAAATTTTTGATTTCATCTGCTTTAAAACTTCCAGTATATGTAACAGGTTCACTTTCACCTTGCACAAAAAGTTTAATCACGGGAAAATCATCTTTTGGAACATCAAAACGTTCAGCTATATCTGAATTCTCCTTCTCTCCATAATCTAGAAGAAAAACACATAAAAATCAGAAAGCGAAATGTACTTAAAACATACTGATTAGTATACAATAAAATACAATAAGTACAATAAAGTAGTCTTGCACTTTATACAATCATTTCGGCTCCCAAATTCCCAACATTATCAAAGTCCCTACAATAGTATTCACAAGAGTAGATTTTATCATTGTTGAAAACCAGTACTTGGAAATTGTCCTATTCACATATGAGCAAATTGCAGACTGCCAGGACAACCATTAATAATTAGCCAGTAAAAATCAAAATAAGCACCTCCAGTAACTTCACCAATAATGATGATGCCTCAAGGTTGCTTAACTACATTCTGTAGCTCCTACACATGTATCATATATCGTATTTGACGGCATATAAGACACACTTTTTTTTCCTAAATTTGGTCTCAAAAAAGTTACCTGAATCTTATACCTGAAGGACACAGGTTAGCTTTCAATACTGAATGCTATTTTTTAGCCCGGATAAAGATCTAGACACAAATAACTTTTTCTACATCTGCCATAATTATTTTGCACATGCGTGAAATATCTGTAGCCAAAAAGCACCAAAGCTCGAAGTTGATGTCGAAGTTCGAACAGGTTTGACGGTCACATTACATCCATGGAGCCTTTCCTTCTTTACATAGACTTTCTTTGACTCAGCCGACACATGTGTCGGTATTGGTGCTACTCTGTATAAACGTGTAGGTATCAGTGCTTAAAACTATTTGTTTTAAAAACATACCCTGGAAAATATGACTACAGGATACAAGAGATTAAGCTATACAATTCAGTATAAACTAGCAGTGTTAAACTACACCAAAGTGCATGGAAACAGAGCAGCAGCAAGGCATTTCGGTCCACCACCTACCAAAAAAATGACACGTACTTGGCAACTGCAGGAAGATCAACTGAAGACTGCTATAAAACAAAAACATAACCTTCAGGCCAAGATGGATGCCCAGCTCAATCAGAATACTGCCCATAAAGCCAGAAAATATGACATTGTGCCACTCCTGTATCCAGCTTTGTCGTTTGACGCACCATGGTTGCAGTCTGTTTCTATGCTGCTTTGTCAAAGGAAGCCAAAGTAATGGTCGCCATGCTGATAGTGCACGCTTCTGCAAACGATGACCGCACCTCACGAGCTGATACTGGGTGTGCTGCGAACATGCACATTTCTTGACTAATGGTCTCTGATGTAGCTGTATGGTTTTGCAGGGCTGGCCTCACAATATGTCTGTCCTCTCAAGCGTCAAGATCCTGCATGCCGTTCAGTATGACCCTCAGCAATCCATTGACTCCATATTCGCATGACAGTGGTTGGATGTCGACCAGTGTGACAGGCGATATCACGGAACGATAATCTATACTGATGATAGGCAATGATCCTGCCTCTATAAAATTCCTAAACTTGCTGGTAAGCATTTCCCCTTCTTATTCGAGGCATAACATGATATTCTGAGCAAATTCCAACCTTATAAAGCACTTTCGGAATGACAAATCCACTACACAACTTTTCTTTTATGCAGTGCTTCACATGTTGTTTCTCCCTCCTGCGTCGTCTAAATGCACAGAAATACTAATCATTTGCATATCCCAACCTCTTCTTCCTTCCATGTGATTTTGATGTTCGTCAGATCATTCCTTCCAGAAGTTGCAATTTTAATGGCCAGCAGTGTATTAGCACCAGCTGTGTTTCGTATACCCACCATATAATTGTATGTGTGGCATTTTTGCTCTCATCCTGTGTTCTTATATTATTTATGCTTGAGGAGATTTTGGCATTGTTTATTTACAAATATGTTCACTGCTTTTTAATATTTTACTTACAGTACACTCCCGATTATCTGCGGAATTGGATGGCGCGGCCGCCGCGGATAACAAAAATCGCGGATAATCCGAAAAAAGCTAAAAATGGGTATAGCAAAAGAGAAAACAGTCATTCCAACTTTGAAAAATCGTTTTATGTACAATGAAACATAAAATAAACAGCAGGAAATGTTTAACTAACGCTTAATATTTTAGTATATCACTCAAAACTAACCCAAAATGCATTTTCTTAATGAAAACAGAAAAGTGCTTTGTACTTATGAGAGGCTTCAAGGATACACAGAAAAATTAATACATATAAACTGTTTTAATACTGTAATGTATTATGTACATAGCATAGCGTATTTGGAAACTAAGTACCGTTTCATTCTAGCGCCGTCGCAGCACTGTGGTAGGCGTCCCGCTCATGCGCACGTCTTTCTTGTTCACTGACTTTCAATTGTCGCCATTTTGGTTGCTCTATGTTGTGTTTTCAGTTTGCTGCGCACATTCTAAATGTTTAAGACAATTAGTTCTCCCGCTGACTGTGAGATTCGTGCCGTGATTAAATTTTTGAACGCGAGGAATGTTAAACTGGCCGAAATTTATCATCAAGTGACAGAAGTTTACGGTGAATACGCGATAAGTGATGGAATGGTGAGAAAGTGGGTAAGAATGTTTAATGCAGGTCGAACAAATGTCTACGCCGAGCCTCGGAGTGGTCGGCCTTCTGTTGTCACCGATGATTTGGTAAGGAAAGTTGATGAAGCACTTCATGAGAACAGACGCTTCACAATGACAACTCTTTCAGAGGCATTTCCACAAATTTCACGTACTGTTTTGTTCGAAATTGTGTCTGACCACTTGAATTATCGCAAACTGTGTTCTCGATGGGTTCCAAAAATGCTCACTGATGTTCACAAAACAAAGCGACTTGGTAGTGCCCTGACATTTCTCACGCGGTACAGTGATGAAGGAGTAAACTTTTTAAACTAAATTGTGACAAGTGATGAAACTTGGGTGTGTCATTTCACACCAGAATCGAAACAACAATCGATGGAGTGGAGACACAATCATTCTCCGAAAAAACAAAAGTTCAAAGTGACAATGTCATCACAAAAAATCATGTGCACTGTCTTCTGGGATAGGAAAGGCGTTTTGCTTACTGAATTTCTTCCCAGAGGTGAAACCATTAATGCGGCACGATATTGTGAGACTTTAACAAAACTAAGGCGTGCCATTCAAAACAAACGAAGAGGAATGCTCAGTAAAGGAATTGTGTTGCTCCATGACAATGCTCGGCCCCATACTGCTGGTGTCACTCAATCGTTAATTCGACAGTTTCATTGGGAGCAGTTCGATCACCCGCCGTACAGCCCGGACTTGGCACCGTCCGACTATCACTTGTTCCTGCACATGAAGCGTGAGCTTGGTGGCAAGCGCTTTGGATCTGACGATGACACGAAAAATGCTGTGGAGTCGTGGTTATCGAAACTGGCGGGAAGTTTCTTTGATGATGGTATACAAAAACTTGTCACCCGCTATGACAAATGTTTGATCATTGGCGGAAACTATGTTGAAAAATAGTTTAAGACATGTATTTTCAGGTGAAAATAAAATTGGATTCGGCAAAATTGTTTTACTATTTTTTTTTTTCAAAATGGTACTTAGTTTCCGAATACGCCTTGTAATTACAAAAGCATAACTGTAAAACTACACCTTTTTGAAGCAATCAGTCATTTGTGTTTGCTTCTTGCTTTGGAAGCATTTTCTCTTGATCCGAGATTGCATTTTTCGTAGCATAAGTTTCTCGGCCAACTCTGCCTCGTCTTGTTCTTCCAAATAGCTCCGCAGTCCGTTGACTTATTGCAATGCCCTTTCGTGAGTCTTCCGCATCTGCACAGTGGGCTCTTCTTCGCCTTCACTTTGCTGTCTTTCATTCTCGGTCTCTCCTCTTGCTTTCTTCACAATTTCATCATCTGTCAAGCATTCGAAGCCGGGTTCATTGACGTCACACTCCAACAACTCATTAATGTTTTCAGCATCGACGTTCTCACCACCCGGAACTGTTTTCACCATATTGGCAAGAGTTGCCGTGAGCGTGTCTACATCTTCATTCTCTTCTTCACAACTCAAAGGGGTTAGGTTGTTGTTGGCTTCAACATTAGGCATGAGTTTTCTCTATGATTTTATGAAGGTTGACGGTTTCACCGAGTCCCATGCATATGCAATATCGTAGATGCTGCCAAGATTGTGTAGTGTTTCCAAAACTCTTACAGATCATAACCTTCTTAAAGTTTGGTCATTAGCAGTTTGATTTGGTATGTTCTCTTCATTCTTGCAATGACTCCTTGGTCCATGGGTGGATTATCGCAGTAACGTTTGGAGGGAGAAACTTTGCAAACATTTGTCCATCAAAAAACTTTAGCACGCTTGTTGCTGGGTGAGAAGATGTGTTTTCGATCAATAGCACAGCTTTTTCAATTTAAGATGTTTACGCACTTGAAGAACAATGATTTTTTCGAACCATTGTTGAAAAATGTTTCAGTTCATCCATCCTTGTTTTTTTTGGTTAAAGTAATCAACGAGGAAATTTTCTATCCTTGTGCCTTTGAAAGATCTCGTTTTTTTTTTTTTTTTTTACTTTCTAATGACAACAAGTGTAGGTTTATGTCCACCACTTGCGTTACTGCAAGACATGATAGTGATCTTTTCCTTGCTGCTTTTATGAGCCGCCGCTTCACTTTCACTTTCAAATGCTAAAGTGCGAGTGGGAAGACATTTCCACAAAAGTCCCGATTCGTCCGCATTGTAAATTTGTTGAAAAGATAGCTCTTCTTTTAAAACAAATTCTTCAAATTCATGGTGGAAATCGTCGGCTCCTTGTTGGTCACCACTAAGTTTCTCCCCACGAAGTACAATTTCTCGAATTCGATGTCACTGCTTAAAAAGAGTCAACGAGCCAGAAGACGCATCAAAAGTTCCTTTCAGGCCTAACAACTCAAAAAAGGTTTTTGCCTTTGCCGCAATGATAGGATCATTTACAGGAGTACCCTCTTTTCGAACTTGAGCTAACCACTCTGTCAATGCCGTGTCTAGCTCATCAAAGGTAGAACCCTTCGTAGTTTTTTGCGTTTTCATTGCGGAAACACTGTCCGACATTGACGCAAAGTTCACCAGTTTGTCTTTTTGCTTTAGAATGTCACGCACTGTTGTTTCCGCGATTTCATAATCCAATTCCGTCTGCTGCCTTGTAGCACTGTTTGCTACTTTGGAAATTAATTCTAGTTTTTGTGCAGTCGTCCAAACAACCTTCTTTCATTTTCTTGACATTTTAAATAGGTAATGAAAAACACAAAACCAAAAAGCACCAGCACTGAACACAATAAAAGATAAGAAATTAACTCTGACCTGTTTGCAAACACTATCCGGCTTAAACTAAGAATGACAAGTGGGAGGAAATGGACGTGTCAGTAAGATTAAGAAGAGAGAGGGTGGTGGAGCGGGCACTGTAAGGGTGAGTAAGAAATTACTTACTCATCAGAGGGGAAGGTTCCGAGAAGGCCGGGGATATTTTTGCCATAAATAAGCACGGCGTTAGCAAATTTAACGTTTAGCTCAGTTTTGTGAATATTTTTATTTTCTTTGCTTTATGCTGGAAAAAAAAAAAAAAAAAAACTTTGTGAGGCAGGCGCGGATAATTGGGAGTCTACTGTATTTATTTATTTTATTTTATTTTATTTATTTATTTATTTATTTTTTTTTTTTTTTTTGTGAATATGACATTAACAATCTTTAGTTTACCAAGTAATAAGGTGGATGCATAAACTTTTTTTTCAAGAAAGAGTCTTTTACCTGACAAACGAGAATGCAAAAATGGGCACAACATGAAAATTTATGTTAATGTCGAAATCATTTGGGGGTGCAATGCTAAAAATTGTAAACAGAAGGGCCTCTGCATTGGAAATTAGTTCAGCTGTTCTTTGTCACTGCTACTATTAGATTTATGTAGCTGAGAAGTTGATGCCCATGATATGGTGTAGCAAACAGCTTAATATATGTGAAAGTGCTGAAGTGTACTGAAACAACTACATGCGATAAAATAATAATATGAATAAGGATTATTAAAAATATTCTTAGGAAATGACATCTGAGTATTATTGCTATTAATACATATTACTTGCACTTCATGAGCTTGGTGAAATTATAACAGATCTTGGCAAAAATCTAAAATTGCCAAATATGGTTGGGGGCTGCTTAACAAAGAACAGAAAAATTTCAGTTTCTCTCATTACACCAAAGATCTCACTTACTTAGGTCCACAAATGTTGCATTGAATATGCAAATTTCAATATTGTTAATATTGCGTTTAGAAAAGAAAACAATTTTCTTTTCTGAAACTGCCATCTTTGATGAGTTAACATTTTCTCTAAGTACCGAACGTTCAATTGATGGTATATTGATGGTTCAATTGATGGTATAAAATTAATCTGAGCAAAAAGCACATTTCTTGGGTGAACCATAATCAGATATCTAGGGTTAATGATGATCTAACATTTACAAAAATGTTAAATAAAAGTCAATACTAAACAAACATTAAAAAGCAGCCAATCAGATTCATGTTTGTGACACCATCTTTCGTAATGGCTTTACAGGGACATAATAAAGCTCACTTCTGAATGGGATGCAAAGAGGGAACTTCAAAGAGAGACAGAAGACTTCTTTTTCACTTGTTTTCATTTGAAGGCTGAGTGAAGGAGCTTTATAGAACACCACTTACATACTGCATATGCTTTAAATTGTGCCTAGCTTATTGTACATATATAAAACCTAAAACACTAAAAATATTCATAAAAATCTGTACAGCGGTTGCAATGGCTTGTTTAAAGCAAAATGGAAAAAAGACGCACTGAACATTTCATAATGAATTGCATACAATTTTTAAAAACTAACAATACTGAAGCACATATTCCTTAAAATCACATTCCATTGCCACTGCTTAGTTGCTTATCTGTTTAGAGAAAATGTCCCATATCATTCCCATTTAAACGTACATCTTTTCTTGATGCCAGGATTCTACTAACTTTGGAAATACTCTGCAGTATGCTGTTCTGCAGAAATCAGATTCCACACTTTAATTACTTTTTTCAAAATGTGAGAAGTTACATCTTTCTATATGAAAACTATACTGGTTTATCAGTTAATTAACAGTACATAAAATTGAGGTGAAAATCTTACCACTGTATTCTGACATCAAACCTATGCAATCCTTAAAACTAAATTACACATTTTAGTGTATTTGTTTTAAATAAAAATAGTCAGTGTAACATAAAAACTTACTGACTATATATTTTTAAACTTACTTCAATTCATAATTTAAATTGCACAAGAGTGAATTAAACATTAGCATTATTTGCAAAAAATAGCATAAATTAGGCAGATTGACTTTTTCATAGTTACTGCCACAAAAAATACATGAGAAACCTAAAACAGAAACTAATTCTGACTTCTAATATAGAGACCCATAAAATGAAAACTAAGAAGTTTGATGCCCAGATACTCAAAACTTATTTGCAGTACAGATAGTAATCCTAATCCAAAATATTGATTGAAATATTTGTACAAAATGACTGAACCTTTAGAAACCTGTATTGGGAATATTTCTCTGTTTCTCAATACACTTCTAGCAATTTTTTTTATAACCTTGGGTAAAACATACATTAGAGTGTCCCCCCTCCCCCCCCCAAAAAAGAACTTAGAGTTTCATACTAGACCTGTTTATTCAATGTAACTGTTTCAAATTTTCATTTCCAAAATTGATGATAATGCTTTATGACCCCTTTATTAATTTCATTAAAATTACCAATATATGCTAATATGAATTTTTGTAACTAATGCATTTATTTCCAGCTGTAAATATTCCAAACTTATTGTTTAGTGACTCTAATTTCTCAAATTGCAATTTATTCCATACAAATATGATAATTAAGGTTTTTAGCACACTTAAACAATGTGGATATATTATATTTAATATTACTGTGGATTCCGCAGGAGCAAGTTATATATTACAGTGCACTACCAAATTCTAAAGGATATTACTAATTCAGTGACAATTTTGGAAGTTGTTCAAGGCAGTCACTATTTTAAGCCAAGACGAACCGAGACCCCAGAAGCTCTTAGTAAATGTCAGATGCCAAACTGAAGTTCATAAAAAGGGCTGAAGGCTGACAGCTTTGCTTTAAAATTCAGTCCCACTCAATCTTTGACTCAAAGTTAGTTCATGCTGTGAGTTGATCAGATGTATTCTCTGCGTACATGCATTTTATATTGTATTACATTGTAGTAGTATCCATACTAGTCATGGTACACTGTGCCAAAAACAGGGGACAGTTCTACATATATCTCTCATTCTAATGGGCTGATTGACAGAATTCAAATTGAGTTTCTCATTTCTCGAAAGCCCAACTTAGGTATTTTGACATATAATCGGACTTTTGCTGAAATGACATGCCAATATTTTTCCATATTTCGATTCTACGACTCAAATTATACCTAGTTATAAAATTTTGTAAAATTTGGTGAGAAATTTCAAAACTTATCTTGGCGCATTTTTTCACTTTGCGCCAAGAATAATTCATTTGGTGAACTTTTTAATTTACAGCAACCTATTTTCCTTTCCTATTGTATACTAGCGGGGGGATCATCATTCATACTTTCAATAATTTTAACGAAGTGTGTAAACTACATTTGGCATTATTATCGCTTATAAAAAATATGCCAAATTTTTAAAATGCACTAATATGTATGTAAACCCACGTATATCTTAGAAAATTTTTAATAAAAAAACTTTCATTTTTTGTAGATATGCTTAGAAACACATCTACAAATGATGATGGTAAAAATTTTATAGGTTATAATTCAAGTTTTTTTTTTCGAAAAGTTTGTAAATATTATTTAAAAATACATCATAAAAGTGGGTGAATTTTATTTGGAATGAACCTATATTTCGAAATGTAATCAAAATGTATATTTTGAAAAGAAGAATAAAAAAAGAGGTATTAATAAATATACACCAAATTCAATTAACATGGAGGAGCTAAAATTTTGAGAGCTAATTTTCTCAGATTTGCTCAGGTGATTTTACGAAACTTGGCAGTTTGGCATAATTTGAGTTGTAGAATTGAAATATGGAAAAAAATTGGCACGTCATTTCAGAAAAAGTCCAATTTTGTGTCAAAATACCTATATTACAACGATGCTATATATAAATCTTAATACATATCCTAAGTTCCACTTTCAAGACATGAATAACGCAAGTTGAATTTTGTCAATCGGCACAGTAGAATGGGAGGTATAGAGCTGTCCAAATTTTTTTCCTGCATAGTGTACATCTATCAATTTACCATGACTAGTATGAACACTACTACTTTTAAATGGTACATCTATTTACTTGAATTGGAAGAAGATGATTTAATTGACAAACCAACCAAAATTAAAACTGATTATCAAGTATTAATAGATTAAATAAAACCCCTCAAAAACGTAGTAGATCAAGTCACATTACCAAAAAGGATTTCTTTCTAAAAGATAATATGAAATGAATGAAATCATTCCTCAGTTTGAGAATTTGTAAAGTCAAGAAGTGGACATCTTAACAAAGCCTTAACAAACATCTTACCTCGTGTAAAATCCAAAGATGTACATTTTTAAAGTATGGACATAACTGAGTAATTAAAATTAAGTCTTTTAACATAAATACATGGGGAATTGATAATATTTGTTTACAAAAAGGCACACAGCCCTCCAACTTTGGACGGAAGGGAAGGAAGCTGTTATGAGGGAGGGTCATGAAACTCTTCTCTTCATGAGCTTAACATAAAAGAATTTTAAATCTTAATGTTCAGCAACATTACAGTTTTTCGGATAGAGTATATTTAAGGGTGCTCCTTGGACTATCGCTAAGTTGTTGCTTCATTTATCGCTAAGTTGTTGCTTTATTTATCGCCAAGTTGTTGTTTCATTTATGCCAACCTGAGCAGTTGAATGTTATGGAAACACTATTATGATATAATTGATTGTGAGATTGTGGTGAATTTTAATTATGGGAAAAGATTTGTAAGGGCTTGTTTGTGTGTTGGATGTTGGTTAGGAAGTACTTTGGTTATTTTGTGGTTTATACGGTAAAATGGCTGAATGTGATAAGATGAATTTGAAGTTTCTGTACAATTTGGAAAGAAATGGGGGAAAAAAAAAGCACAATTGACTGGTGTGTAAATGAAAGGTTTACTTAGTAGCCATTATAAATGTTCTGTTTGTATGAAGGAAATATATATGGTCAAGCATTGGAGGATACCAGCACTACAGGGGATATTTTTTACTCTTATTTTTGTGAATTTATGTGGCGATGCCAGTATACAGACTCTAGTTCAGATAATTTAAATAGGTTTTTGGATGCTGTTAAGGAATTCTGTTTGACTGAAGACACGAAAATTTCTAAATAAGGTAAGTGGATATTTCCTTTGTGTAGTGCTAAGATAAATTTCCTTTCTTATGTTATTTCATTGTTTGATTTAAAATGCAGTTTATTGAGATTATATATTTTTCATTTGGCTAGCTGCTCCTTTGACTGTTTAAGTGAAAATAGATCGATGTGTACATGTACAAAGTCAAGGGAGTGCACAATGCCAAGTTTGTGCAATTCTCTGATGTTTTTTTAAGTAAAAATAGGTTGATGTGTACATGGATACCAAGTTTGTACAATTCTTTGACTTGTTATTTTGGCTTTGTGTAGTGGTAAAAATCGCCATTACACAAAGCAAAATAACAAGTAAAAGAATTGCACAAAATTGGTGTCCATGTACTGCCAAAAATTGCCAAGTGGGCACTCGTAAATATATTTGTACCGGTTTTTCTTGATTGTAAATGACTGAGTTAATGTATCTGGCATCAGTAGATATTATTATGGTTTTGGACAGTGTGGTAGTTCTTGTTATGATAAATCTTCTCTAATAAATTTTTGTATGTATAAGTTTATATGTTTCTTTTTGAAGTAGCTGTTGCTTAGAAAATATAAAACTTTTTGAAATCATCAACAGCATTGCTTTAAAACTCACTGGGAAAAAATAATTCAGGGATCAATGTTAGAGAATTACAAAACTGCCTTTGGATAAATTTAGTTTACAGAAAACAAGAAAATTTATGGCAAGCAAGAATATTATAATATACAAAACAGATAAAACAGACGAGTTAGTCATCATTAATAAAGAAGTGCACTGCTAGAGATAGCACCAGCAAACTACATAATATGGTTTTCAGAATAGCTGAGTATCCAAACATAAAATAATATGTTACTAATATTGAGCCTGATTCTTATTACAGTATACCAAAACTTTTGATGTAGATCAAAATTCATAAACAAAACTATACAGCCAAATTTTTGATAAACAGCAGATTTTCACCATTTAATAAATTTAATCACAAATTCGCCAAACTTTGTTAAATTTTCATTATGAGCAGTATATCAAGTGTGCATTCCACAACAAATGAATTTCATGCACAAACTCTGAAAGCCGTTACAATGATTACCATCTATGTCAAATCTTTGTTTCTGTCCATTATTTCTATTTGAATCTCAAATGAGTTTTAATGAAAGCCTTGACTTAAAAGCCAAGAATTACGTCCCAATTTATTACACACATTTATGAAGCTTTTCATGTAATGCATAAGTTTACAGTATTTAGAGCTAATAAACAGAACAGCAAGAATATGCAACATGTGGAAAATTTTGTTCCCTCCAAGTTCTGCCGAAAACCTATTTTTTAAGAAGAGGTATGTAGATGATATTTCTGTGCTATGAAAACATTCAGAAAATGAATTTCAAATTTTGCTATCTTTAATTTCAGAAAATTTCCTCAACTCACCAGTTACGATCAATAGAGAAGTTAAGAATAGCATTCAATATCTTTATCTTTTAATTTAAAAAAAATGCAAGTCTTCAGACTATAATCAGACAAACTTACTGGCAACTCAGCAATAATCCCATTTGACTTTTTTTTTTTTTTTTTCATTCACATAAAACAACTGCCTTTTTTTTTTACTTGAAACTTAGCCATGGATTCCAGTTCTTCAACAGAGTTTTATGAAAGTGAATATAATTACATACTACAAATTGCTGAAAATAGATATCCCCCCCCCCGATTTTCTAAAGAAACCAAGAAAACCAATACACATATTTCTACAGTCATTTCTCAAAAAGTAAATTTGTTCCCAATGCAAGCATCAAATAATAATAAATTTCTTGGAACTTTTCCCTCCTACCCAGTCATTCCATGCACCTGCTCCAAGTTTAAAAGATTTGATTATAAAGTTGCTGTTACCTCAACTCCATCCATTTGGAAATTTTTAAGAAGAAAGAAGACATCATTAGGGTCTGTGCCACAATATGCATTTCAGATGTTTATACTCTATGGATTTGAAATAAAAATACAAGGACAGAAACTCAAGACGTCAACTCGGTATCCAAAAAATTATCAGTAAAATTGCATAATCATCATAAAGATAGCTCCAAGCTCTCTACCAACCAGTTCCTCAATGAAAACAGAAAATCTTTAGTCAAATATTTTACCAAGCATCCTCACTTAATAATTGAGCGAGGAAAAGCCAAAATCATGGCCAAAACCCAGAATAAAAATAGCCTAAAAATTAGAGAAGTATTTGAAATTATCACCAAGTTATGTTGCAATAGAGAACTTCCCTTCGATCTTTCATACATCTGGACATCAATTCTAAGTATAGCAACTTGCGTGGAAACCAATAAGATGCAGGTGATGAAACCATCTATTTTAGTTCCAGTTGACAAAATGGATGTGTTGTTAGCAAAAGCTGCCATACTTTTATTTATGTTTAACCCTCTCATCCCGAATGGTACACATGTATACCGCTGATGTTTAAAAACACCTGCAGAACATATTTAACATTATAACTAAATGAAGTGTGTACCACTACAGAATTTTAAGTACCATGCCATCACCCCAGTGTGTAACACCATGCGGATTTCACTAAATGCGAGGTTGTGTTTGCTAATAAACCAGTGAGTGCTTGTATTATATATTTACAGCAAATTTGTACAAGAATAAACTTGATTTTATACATAATTTAAATATATTTAGAAAAGAAATATAATATCAGGTATGTATGAATTACTTAGAGTTTAGAAATTATTTATTGTTTTGTTTATCTGGTATGTACATGTATGAATCAGTATTATTACTGGTACACATGTGTACCATTAGGTTTGTAATTAAGATTTTTATTTTAGCTCTAAAATGGCTTGCCTACTGATGCAAAAACAACCAGAAGCTGAAGCTGAAAAACTAGGTGAATGAGATTCAGGGACGAAAGGGTTAAACACCACTCCAGCTTGTCAACCTCAAGCATTTTACCATGACTGCCCGACTGCCCGTTCATTTTTTAAAACAAGAACTCGAGTGAAATGTCACATGTGATGCTCTAGTTTATATTTGTACATAGATTCAGGTATTCTAACCAACTGAAACACCTGTAAATGATCTCACATTTAGCTCCTTAATGAAGTACAATGAAGATCAAAGAACAAACAAAACAAAAAAACAGTTTTTTATTACAAGTTATTGAGGCTGACAGAAAAGCCGTTTCTCCCAAAACTACCAAACCACAGGAAGCAGCAATGGATGCTATGAAAAATTAGTCAGTTAAATTGAATTTTTTATTTTGTAGTATTTAAAATATTTTATTTTGAGTAATATCTTAATTTTATATCATTATCCTTTTATTTGAAATGTATTAGTATGGTAATGAATGTAATAGCATACAATTCTGAGGTAATTTTTTTTATCATATTTGTATTCACTATCACAGATATGTTGAATCACTCTTCTTGAGAAATACAACACAAATATGATAATCTGCACATTTTGAGACTGATGGTTGATTACAGGTCATATCCACGATCTGTTTGCATTTCTCCCTTTCAAATTTTACATTAAGTGTGGATTGCTTGCACATAACTAACTAAAATGCTCATACTTGAAAAGTTATCAAAATATGATTTATTGAATATAAAACTTATATTTTTAAAAATACAGTTTGCTTACATACAAAGTTGGTTTGTTTACACACACCCCTAAAATTAAGTCCAAACGAGGTAAAAACATGGCGAAGAGAGACTATTTCTTGAGGAAATAAAGAAATCTTTTTATGAAAATACACTGAAGAATTCTACATAAAAATATACATTCACCCACAAATTTACTTTGAAAGTTACTTTAATGCTCATGAAGGGAGGGGGAATAAATAAATATATTGGGTACTTTTCCATTTTGCCGGCGCAAATCTCGCCAAACAGACTTTATTGGCGACAACATACAGTATACACATAAAAAATTTTAACAAATGTTATTCTAAGAATTTTATATTTTGAAGGCATAAACATTTTAATAAACCTTTGAAACCAAATCTAACTGCGAGAGAAAGAGCTACAATGCGCGAGATTCATTCTAACCCGGATATTGTCATTTCAAAAGCCGACAAAGGTGGCCAGATAGTCGTCATGGATAAGAACACTTACATCGATGGTGTCACTAAACTCTTAAACGAAGGACCATATAATCCGATCCCTAAAGATCCTTCACCTTCAGACTTATCCAAAATAAAAACTGCGATCAAATCTTTGCAAATCATTTCAAGCAACTTAAAACATTCGCTTATCCCATCTGTTGCGAATTGTGCCAGATTATATGCTCTTCCCAAAATTCATAAAAGCGGTATTCCTTTCCGCCCTATTGTATCAAATTTAGGTACTGCCTCGTATAAATTAGCTAAACATTTAGTTTCTAGATTTTCCACTCTATTAGACAATAACATTTACACCATAAAAAATTCAATAGAGTTTGTAAAAAAGGTTAAAAACATTTCTCCTCGTAATTTACTCATGGTTTCTTTTGATGTAAAATCATTATTCACCAATGTCCCAGTGGAGGGTGCATTAAGATGTCTAGAAACCAGACTTCGCGAATTTCATTTCTCTTGCATCGAAATTGATGAACTAATTTCTCTCACTCAACTCTGTTTGAAACAAACACATTTTGTTTTCCAAAATAAATATTACAAGCAAACTGAGGGATTAGCCATGGGAAGCCCCCTCAGTCCCATCCTAGCTGATATCTACATGCATTATTATGAATCAAAATTGTTTGAAACTTTAAACTTCCCGGCATGGTTCCGCTACGTCGACGATACTTTTACCCTGTTTGAAGGTAATAAAGATGATTTAAATAGAGTTCTTTCAACAATGAATTCTATTGATCCTGCTATTCAGTTCACTTTTGAACTTGAGACTTGCAATTCTCTTCCGTTTCTCGACATTCTGGTCACACATAACACATCCAACTTCAGTACTACAGTTTACCGTAAACCTTCATCGGTTTGCCTTCCACCACACTTTAAATCATGTCATCCGACTAAACAAAAGTTAGCTTCATTTTATTCCTATGTTTTCCGTGCTCTTCAAGTTTGCTCCTCCAAACTAGCCCTTGATGAAGAACTAAATTATTTAAAAGCAATAGCTATTGACAGGGGCTTTTCACCCAACATTATTAATCAAGCAGTTAAAAAATTCTCATCTCAACACACTAAAAGCCACACTCTTATTTTAGGAGATTATAAAAATTCTGTTGTCATTCCCTTCTTTCCATCAATTAGCTATAAGCACATATTTTGCAGAAATTTAACTTTCGGGTTGTTTACTCTCCCATCAATAAAATTCCAACTTCTATACTCAAGGACCTCATTCCGGATATGAATTCCTGGGGTATTTATAGGATTCCTTGCCAGTGCGGTTTAATTTACATTGGCCAAACTAAGAGAGCCTTAAAATTTCGCGTCAAAGAACATGAGGCATATGTTAGAAAAAAGGAAACACAGAAGTCTTCTGTTGCTCAACATTGTTGGTCCGAAAATCACACTTTCAATTTTTCTGCTGCCAAAATTATTCAAAAAACATCTTCCATTGGAGAACTGGATTTTCTAGAGGCATTTCACATTCATAAAAATCTTTCTGTTCTAGTTAACGATCCTAATTCCAATCCAAATTTGCCTTCGGCTTTTAGAGAAATTATGTTTTAGATCTGGTTTCGCCAACAGATGGCGCCACTTGCTTATTCTTGTCCAGGCTTTCTTATCTTATCTAAACATTATTTCCTATCTTGTTCATTTGCGGTTTTGCAGCTGAAGATGATGGTTCGGTAAAACCATCGAAACTAGTCCTGTGAAAATTTTGTAAATTAACGCTGATTTTTGTTGTTTGACTTCTGAATTAGCATTTTAATATTTTTAAAAATTTTTTAAAAAGCCAATAAATTTGTAAAAAGACGTTAATTTAAGAATTTACTATGATGGTTCAACAATCCCGATTCGCTGGTTCAATCACGTGACCCCTAGTGATCTCATCTCATGTAAACTACGCTACAAAAATCTAATTCTCTCAGTAATTATCTACATTAATTTCAAGTTAAATCTTAATTTGGAATAAAAGTTTAAATGCAAGAATTATTTCAATTTATACGAATAGCTTACTCAGAAATTATGTAAAACCGCAGTGCTTTATTTCGTTAGTGCATTCTCATTAGAACTGATGAATTTAACCCTTGTCTTTTCTATACTTTCGCCTTCGGGTGAGCGATTTCATTCTAATTGACTTAATTACCGCGAATAGCCTTAGAGCATAAAATTGAACTATCTAGTAAAAATTCTATGTAATGTATTGAAAGAAACAATCAATCTTATAAGAAATGGGTGGGATTTGTTTTGAAAATGAGACGTAAAACGTTACCAGCGAGGATATTCCGTTTGGTATCAGTTGTACCATTATTGGTGACTTTATCGTCTGCGCCGGCAAAACGGAAAAATATCATATATTGCTTATAAAGCCTCCAATAGCACCAATTTCTCTAAATTCCTATGCTAATTCTAATATTACATTTTGTACGTGCAAAAATGGATTAATAACACTACGAAAAGTGACAGAATTTAGATTTATTATAAGAAAATTTCTTTGTTCTTTAGACTCTTTTTCTCCATTGTGTTCTCTGTTTTTAATGCCAAAAAAAATCTTAACAAATTCTATTTTCAAGAATCTATCCCTATTTGCTAT
Organism: Stegodyphus dumicola; assembly: GCF_044657685.1. Lineage (NCBI taxonomy): Eukaryota > Metazoa > Arthropoda > Arachnida > Araneae > Eresidae > Stegodyphus > Stegodyphus dumicola. Next base: position 24,314,657 of record NC_140781.1, read on the forward strand.
CAATGTAAATGCATTAGCTCATTGTCAGCATATAAACAAAGCAGCTGCAAAGTGCAGTAAAGTTTGAACACAACAAACACTGAAACACACAAATTCTTGACACAAGCCATTAGATTTTAAAATTAACAATATAAATTTAAAGTTAATATTAAAAGAAACAACAGAATATGCAGCCAAAAATAAGGATCTACACCTAAAGCCCACCCCCACCCCAAAATATGCTGAGATTCATGATGCTTGTTTATTATAAAAAAATGCACAAACACAAGCACATAAAATCCTTAAAATACAGCAAATTCCCTTATTCAATCAAATTATGTTATAAATATGCTGACTTTTCATTAAAAAAAATTATTTTCATATACACATAAGAAAAAAAGGTACTTTTTGATTACCCGCTCTACTGAAGAGTCACGAAATTTAGGAAGCAAAGCAGTATGTCACCAAAATAGTTATGTGGCAACCCATGATGATCATAAAAAGGATTTAAGGGTAACCCAAGCATGCATGCAACATGTTTGTTTCGGCAGGTGTACAATATCAGTACTGTACAATGCTGAGTTTATGTAATTCGCCTTCGTAGCAAATAGGAGAACATAGGAAGAACAAAAGCACAAAAAAAAGGGGAATTTCTTGAAAAAGGTAAATGTTTTATTTGCTTTTTTTAGTTTCACTGATTGATTGCTCTTATATAGAATTCTTAGTGCACCATCACTTTGAAAATAGCTCTTGCCTTTCGTGTATTAGCTTGGTTAAAAATTAGTTGGCAATAAGTTCACAACTTTTCAACAAAGAGGTGTGCAGATAATCAGAAAGTAAAAAAAAAAAAAAAAAAAAAAAAAAAAAAAAAAAAAAATCTCAATGGTTTCAGATTTTAAATTACACCTACAGGGCGTTTTTTAATGTTTTGTGTGTTACCTTTATTTATTAAATATCATGTTCTTAGCACTTAAGCCATAAAATTCAGTTCAATAGCAATGTCGCAAAATAATTTTAAAATGAGCATATATTTAGAATTTCCAACACATAGTTCCGTGCACTGAAGATAAGAAAGGTCTGCCCCCAGGAGGATTGCGTCATTCAAAATTCGATGGCTCTATATACCATTGTATTATCACAATGTGAGAAATATACATACATTTATGCAGATTTTTCATTATTTAATTTCTTCAAATAGGACTCTAACATTTGGTGGCAACAGTTTGAAAATGGATTCGCCATTTATAGTGATTCAACGCAAAATCGCAAAATGAAAACAATAGTCCTTCAAGGACAAAGAGCCTTTAGACTAAAAAAAAACAAAAAAACTGCTGTTAAATCTTTTATGCTGAATGTTCTGAAAAGTAAAATTTTGTCTGGGTACTTACATATTAACGCCACCACAGCAGAAGTTGCGCTGATGCGCCAATAAAGAGCAATCCTGTTGTTCACACGCAGTTTTTCTTTTGGATTCCTCCTTTTTGCCTTGTTGTTTGCTGATTTTTGATGCCTTTTTTTAGTGCTATGAAAATGTGTCTTTGGGATTTGCCAAACACAGAAGAAGATGCAATTTTAATTTTTCAGGAGCAAAATATTTTACCAAAAAAATTAAATTGTACCAATTTGCATGATATGAAACTTTATTTTGGTAAACGTACGTTTTGGAAATGTAATTTAAGACAGTGTGATCAGCAAGTGGGACTTAGAAAAGAAAACTGGTTTGAAGGAAGCAGAATTCCATTTTGTTCAGCTTTGAGATTCCTATACTGCTGGTGCAAGGAGTTGACGTTGATTAAATTTTGTGAAAAGCAACTTGATTTATCGGATAAAACTGTTATAGATTGGAACGTGTCTTAACGGATATGGAAAATAAACCAAACAAGAAGGTAGGTGGACCAGATTGCATTGTGGAAATTGATGAAAGTTTGTTTACCAAGCGTAAAAATAATTGTGGTCGAGTATTACCCGAATAGTGGGTGTTTCGTGGTACATGTAGAGAAACAAAAGATTCGTTTGTAGTCACTGTTCCTAATAGAACTGGCTATACCCTTCTTAATAAAATTATTGAAAACATTGCAGATGGTAGCACAATTTATTCTGACAGTTGGAAAGGTTACCAAACAAATAGAATAGAAAACGAAGGATTCTTACATGCTACAGTTAATCATAAATAGAATTTTATTGATCCTGATACAGGAGTTCATACACAAACAGTTGAGAGAATGTGGGGCAGTGCTAAATGGAGGAACAAGACATAGGGGGCCAGTGAGACAACATTTAAAAACTTATTTAGCAGAGTTCATATGGTGACAGAATCAGGTCAAAGAAAATAGAGACTGTTTTGAGTCTATGTTAAATTCTATATCGACCCATATTCCACTGAAATCTGATTGACTACTTTGATTTTAAATAAAGTGTTTTAATTTATGATTTGTCGCAAAAATTTTAGGTATAGATTGGCGGCACTTAAAAGCCGCCAAATCTGCAGCTGTGGTGGCGTTAATACGTAAGTACCTTTGTCTATTCACATTAAAAAAAAAAAAAAAACAGCAGATTACAGGCATTCACTGATTATCAGAACTCTATAGCACTGCAAGACTTTGAGTTTACCCAATACTGCTGGAATAGGAAATTAAAACTTTATCACTGCATGCATTTAGACAAATCTAAACTTCTAAGAAGTGTCCATGATTGTAACAGATATTTTACATATTTCCCTCTAAAAATAGGCCACTTTAAGTTTAAAAGACACCAACCTTGTACACCAACTTCTGCTATCAGGAGATCAGGTGAAAAACGTGCAGATTCAGCAACTTTTCCATATTCATCTTCTTTTTCTCCATATGGGTAAGTAATATCAAATTTAACCAAGGCTGCCTTAAACTTAGAAATTGCCTGAAAAACAGTTAAGTTTCATATAGAGAAAAATAGAATAAAACTTTATTATGTCACTTTTTTCATGAAATAAAAGCACAAAATACAGTCTAGCATAAATAATTAAAACAATTATGGGTCATCAACTGTCATCATGGAGTGTTATATGAGAATCTGACTTTAGGGAAGGTCAAGCAATTCTGTTTATTCTGCTTTTGATTCCTTCACAGGAAAGATAAGTAATTTTGGCATAGTAATGGCTATGCTTGCAGGCACCAGAATAAAAGATATAGACAAAAGATCTGGATCAAAGAGCACTGAAAAACACTTTCCGTTTTTGTTACTCATAGCATAATATAAAATACTTCCTGTTTTTCTAACGAATCAAACTGCTTCACAGTTTACTAGTTTGGTGCAAAAGAATACATAGTGTTTTGAATTTTCCATCCTCTGTTTCACATTAGAAATGATGCTGCAGCGCATATTACATGCGATCCATGTAATGCAACAGTTAAAAAGGATCCTCAACAGCATATTGATTAGAAATTCTCTGACTCCCTTCTCAGAGAAGAGAATTAGTTTATACACTTTTTTCGCTATCAATAAAATAGCCCAAACACGATGCAATAGCGATGGGAGATCATTTATTTTTTTACACTGCTCCATCAGGCAAGCACAAGGACTGCTGATAGGGGTTATAAGTTTGTTCTTTAGATTTCGTTTACATGGGGGCCTTCAATTATTTTTTCTTTAATTTTATTATAATGGTAAGGTTTTGACATCATTCAGGACACAGACCTTGTATCGATCTCATGGCTGACTATATATGTCTAGAATGGACAGAAGGTTTGAAAACTTACCACACCTTATAATTTTTCTTTTTCTTTCAAGTGCTTGAAGTGAATTTCGGGTGGCTGGGTTTTTCATTTTCCAGCTTATTCATAAATAGCTTTAAAACAGTCCTGAAAAATCTGATGTGGACACCACGACTTCTTTGTATGCCCATTATATTACACACATCTTTCGCTACACTTCATTTAAGTGTATTTCCTCAAATTATTCTAACTTAATTAACTGATTCCTCAAGGTAAGTTGAAAGGTGACATAAAAAATTACAAATTTTGAAATTAAATACCCCTGTTAATTTTTTTCATACTTTTATTTTCTCATAATAAGTATAAAACTTTCCCAAATGTAAATATAGGAAAAGAACAAATTGGAAATTAGATTTCATTACTTGTCTAAAATTGAATTTTTTTAAATTTAAAACTGCAAAAATATGAATATTTTCAACATTTAAAATATTTCTGTAACTAGAAGCATATGCCTACAACCAATGATTACAAGTATAAAGGCTGGCTAGGGACTATTAAGCCAGGCAGAGTAAGTGGTACATATACATATATAGACAGTATAAAGTCTTTAATTCGGACGTCCATAATCCGGACCTCAAAGCTACAAACTTTTTGCACATACATAAACGCATGAGCATTTAATGTATAATGGATGGTATAAGCTAGGCTAAAATTATCTAATTATCTATTTCAGTTAATGTTGCATGTTGCATTGTTTCTTAATCTTCTAATTGGATCCGGCTTATTATTTTTTGCAGACTGTTAGAGCAATTTTATAAAAAGTAAGGTTGAACTTTCGATTACGTCAAAAAGAGTTTCCAATTCTGGAGCTGCCAAAGGATCTACAAAGCGAAAGCATGTTTCGATGTGAATTAAACAAAAAGTGAAATTGCTTTGGAAGTTGATCTATCAGCACTATCCTCATCTTCAGAGCAGATGTTTTATTTTATTCGGCTCATAATTCCTTACTAAATGTAGTGTTTCATCTCGATATATTCCGATATGATTTTAATCAATTTCGTTGTCATTATAAATATCATGAATACACATCAAATAGTTTTCTGGTTGCAATTTTTGGCTAATCTTTGGAATATGGTAACAGGTAGTTTGGCGACATTTTGGTAAGGAGATAAAGGTTACTAGCTAGGACCTTAGCAGTGTACATGGATAAAGTCAAGAGTGTGCGCAATGCCATTTTTGTGCAATTCTGGAATTTTTTTTAAGTGAAAATAGGTCGACGTGTACATGGATGATACCGTGTATGTGCAATTCTTAAAAACGCGGCAAGCAGTTTGCGATTCTGCACTTTCTCCCAATTTTGAACCTGATCTTCGTCGTGATTAAGCACTTTTGTTCCATAAAAGTTCTAGCATAAGCGTAATTCGGCTAGCAGATTCTTGGGAAAAAAGGTTGAGTAAAAGAAAAAAAAAAAAAAATATGCCTTTACTTTGTGAAAGCAAAATGGCGTCCAAACAAACTAGCAGGTTGCTGTAGCAGGGTTGGTCACCAAATTTTCGCCAAAAAATCGTCAAGTTACCATAATCCAAAGATTAATCCAATTTTCTAATTTCGACTATGCGTAATGTATACTTTACGCATGCTCATGTTAGAAGAAATGTTTAATAAAGTAAACAAATAAATATTAAGCTTTTTTTGTAAATTTTGATACCCTTTAGATCATAATTGCTCTTTATTTCATAAATTACGGTTTCATATTTTTAATTGTATAATTTCTGCATGCCATCTTACCAGATTTAAATTGATGATCTATAATCCGGAAAAAACCACCAATCCGGAATCGCCAAAATCCCGACGAGTTCGGATTAAAGACTTTGTACTGTATATATGTACTTGGTTTTTACTGGCAGTTGCAATAGAGAAGGGAGGTGCATAACTAGATGTTAGAGCAGTCTCATACATAAAATTTCAACGTTCAATGCATTTTTTTGTTATGCGAGATACATACATACAGATGCTGGGGGGGAGGGAACGGTAAATCTTTACATTATGGTAACTTGGCGATTTTTTGGCGACCAACCCTGCTACAGCAACCTGCTAGTTTTGTTTTGGACGCCATTTTGTTTTCACGAAGTAAAGGCATTTTTTTTTTTAACTCAACATTTTTTTTCAGCAATCTGCTAGCCGAATTACGTTTATACTAGAACTTTTATGGACCATAAATGCTTAAACATGACGAAGATTAGGAGCGAAATTGGGAGAAAGTGCAGAATCGCAAACCGCTTGCCGCGTTTTTAAGAATCGCACATACACGGTATCCATGTACACGTCCACCTATTTTCACTTAAAAAAACATCCCAGAATTGCACAAAAATGGCATTGCGCACACTCTTTACTTTAACTATGTACACATCGACCTATTTTCACTGAAAAAGTCAAAGAAAATTGACAAAATTCTAATTCTTCTTACTCTTGTAAAAAGCGCCAAACAAATAAGTGGGCGATTCTGCACTTTAGCAGCGAAATTGTTTCTAAGTGCTTATTAGCTACAGTCACGATCGGAATTTTCTGGAAAATGTCACATTACATGTCTCATGATCTCTTATTTCTCTAAGACAAAATAATCTGGGATTCGAACTGTGTACTTCTCAGATTATTGCTAAAGTCCTAGCTAGTAACCTTTATCGCCTTACCAAAATGTCGCCAAACTACCTGTTACCATATTCTAAAGATTAGCCGAGGGAACATTTAAAATCAATTTTACTATCCATTTTGGAATAAAGAATCCTTTATTCTGTTCATACATACAGATGTCATGCAAAAAAATATAAAAATAAAAAATATTCAAAATGGATATTTCCACTGAAATTAGAAACCTGAATTTTTTTGTGATTACAATACTTTCTTTATTTGGTACAAGGAGGTAAAAATGATTAAACACTGTTCCATTTTTCAAAATTTTTTCTATGGACAGCATGGAAAAGCAAGTTGTTAAGCAATGTAAATACAGTGACAGAGAAGAAACTAAATTATGAAAATTATCATGCCAAAGATGTTTTGTGAAAATGATTATGTCCAAATACATGAAATGAGACAATAGATTCAATTTATATAGTGATACTTTACAAAGCAATAAGAAATTTTACTTCTTAATAACCTTTACTTGTATAAAGCATCATCAATGCAAACTGAAATCATTAATATCAATCACTAAGAAACATTCAATACAAATGTGCCTTGGAAATTTATGAACAACTCATAAATTTTATTTGTTTAAAACACACGCGAGTTTTTTTATGACAATTAGGTAAAATAATTAATATTCAAAGCAAATAATCGAATGGCACAGTAAACATTCAAGATTGTAAAACGAAACTATCATGCTGATTTTATTTACACTGATCATATTAGTTGATACGTGATACAAATGCGATAAAATATTGGTATGTTAATGAATGATCGTTAAATAACACTTATCTCATTAAATACAAGTATAATTTCTTATTAGCAATCAATTTCCATAGTATAGCATTTTAAGAATCGCAAATATTATAACCAACATTTAAAGGAATAAAATACAAAAATGCTCTGCGACATATATTAAACACACATTTAATTTCTTTCGTTATATAGAAATACGTACTTTGTCAAAAGTCCATGAGTCTAGAGACACGGCTCCTTTCAAGCCGGTCCCTACACCAACTTTACAGAATAAAATAAATATAATTGCCAAATTAGCACAATATCTTGAGAACATGATTGTAAATGCCCTACACGATCTTGAATTTAATCATCCAACTAAATCGTAATCAAATGCATTAACTGCCCAAAGACACAGGCATTAATATGCCACAACCAATAGATATAATACCGAAATAAAAACAAATTTTGCGTTTTCCCTCAACTGTTGCCAATTCTGAAAGATAAACTTGTGTTTGTAGCCAAGCACTACGCTCTTCCCAAGGATAAGCCTCCTATAGCGGCCAGACAAAATCCCACTGGACGAAAGCACACGCGACAAAAGCCGCAAAAGCCCACAAAAAAGACCCCACTGTGATAATTGCCCACACGAGAAATATCTACATTGATGAAAGCGCACACTGATAAAACCCGCATTGATTGTTACGGAGAACACAGAAAATATCCGACATTGCATTAAAATAAAGACAAAAAAAAAAAAAAAAAAAAAACTTAATAAGCCAACACTTCTTTATTTTCATCATAACAGACGCTTACGCTTCCGAGATCAGCTTTCGTTTTGTCTACAAGCAAAACATTGGAAACACTCAGTACGCAGGCTCAGCGCCTCGCGCCAGTTATTACTCCAGTTCATTTCAAAACAATGATAAAAGCCCACACTGACAAAAACCCACACCGACATATATGCCCCGTTGAAACTAATATTTTTTTCCCTATTTTTATTCAGCTATACAAAGCAGATTCATGAAAAAGGTAAAATAAATTAATTAAATTAATAACAAATAATTTAACAATAAATTAAAGTAGTGGAACACATTTTATTTTGGGCTCCAGCTGAAATAAAACCCTATATGTACATAGAACAATGAATCAATCAAAATAATCTAATTAAAAGCATCTATCTACATGTATGTGTAACTTTGTTACTATATTTACGCGACAAAGGGAAGTATCCCTCGTATAATTCCGACAAAGGGAGGTGAAAGGGAATGCTGGCCGCAGTGGAACTTTGAATTTGATGACTCTATAAATAGATATTTATTTGATGTAGTTACAAAATTTTATTAGAAGTTATTATATGCATAGCTATTTATAATCTTCACAAACTCTAATAACAGGATACATATTTATTACTATGGTTTGAGGTGAATGTGCTTAAATTTGTAGATATGTGCGCCTGTCTTGAATTCTAAGATTTATTCCATCTCCCCTCCAAAAAAAGAAATAAATAAAACGAAAATTAAAAACACTTATATTCCGAACTGTTATGTGTGTGTATGTGTGTGTGTGTATTTAATTATGGCAAAGCACACGAGGGCTATCTGCCTAAGGGGAGGGTTGCCTTCGTGGAGGACTTTCTAAGGGAAACTGGCTCGTATACACGTTACACATGGGGAAAATCACGAAAACGCCCATACAGCCAGCCCCGTTCGCGGGATTCGAACCTCGGACCGAACTACCAGTGTTCAGCGACTTTACCGCTCGGCCGCTGGTGGGCCCCAAACTGTTATAGTTGAAAGATTATGGTGTTACACTTGGAATTCATTTTCTATAAAATCGCCAAATTATAATTATTACATTCAAAAAGTTTTCAATCAGAAATATTTTGAATTTTACTCTTTAAGCTCAAAGTAAAGAGTAAAATTCCTCTTAACCAAGTTTTCATCGTGCCTAATTACATAAAACTGAAAGGGAGGTGAAATTGAATGCTGGCCGCAGTGGAACTTTGAATTTGATGAAAGGACGCAGTGGAACTTTGAATTTGAATTTGATGGTAGTCGTTTCATCCACTTTGATTAGTCGTCGTTGGTAGTCGTTTCATCCACTTTAGTCCACTTTGATTAACTTTATGCTGAAAACCAAAAAGGAAGGAAATAAAATTCAATTGTTTTTCAATTAAAACATTGATAGTTTTAATAATAAAACTTGATAATATTTAATCTCAGTCATATTACTTTAAAAATAGCATGTGAGGAACTTCATAATGATAGTTTTCATTTTCACATACACGTACCAAAGTTAAATAAGTAAATAAATAATAAAATGCATTTTCGGGTTTATCAAATAAAATAAACACAAATAAAGAAGTGATAAAATATACAAACGGACATATTTTGGATATATTAAAATTCAGATTGAATACTCCATTTATTATAATTAAAATTATAAATACATTTTATGATGATAAAAATCATGTGTCCATTTGACTATATGGGGTTTTATTAGTGTGGGCACCTGCGTGGTCTTTTAGTCGTTTCATCCACTTTAGTCCACTTTGATACGCTGAAAACCAAAAGGGAAGAAAATAAAATTCAATTGTTTTTCAATTAAAGCATTGATACTTTTAATAATAAAACTTGATAATATTTAATCCCAGTCATATTACTTTAAAAATAGCATGTGAGGAACTTCATAATGATAGTTTTCATTTTCACATACACGTACCAAAGTTAAATAAGTAAATAAATAATAAAATGCATTTTCGGGTTTATCAAATAAAATAAACAAATAAAGTTGTGATAAAATATACAAACGGACATATTTTGGAGATATTAAAATTCAGATTGAATACTCCATTTATTATAATTAAAACTATAAATACATTTTATGATGATAAAAATCATGTGTCCATTTGACTATATGGGCTTTTATTAGTGTGGGCATCTGCGTGGTCTTTTACCAATGTATGCTTTTATCAATGTGCGCTTTCATCGGTGTGGGTATTTGCATGACCAACTGGAAGAACATGGCCTGGTTAGCTATAGAGTGACGTTTCCGCGAATTTGCTTTAGGTTTGGATAAGCGCGTTTCGCTATATGTTTAAATTCTTTTGTTTTAAATAATGCATAGTAATTAAATTTTCAGAGACTTATGCAAAAACGTATATAAAAGGTCGTTTATTCATTTATAGATAAGATTGATAACTTAATAGGTATTATTTAAAAAAATATTCATGAAATTTTCTACCCAATGTTTTACGATATTTTGTACAATTATTTTTATACTGCATAGTAATGACATTTTAGGATTTGCTGACAAACAAAGTTTTAAAATAAATAAAGATTGCTATTTATTAACATAAATAAATCTTTACAGTTTGATTGTTCTTACTTCCACTAAATACTAAAATAAAATTCTTTAATAAATACTCCGAAAAATATATTTACAAAATTTACTGTTGATTTCACTGATTCCAAATTTTGCAGGCTTATTTCCGCAGCTATGAAGAAAAAGAGAAGGAAAGAAATGAAAAGATTCCAAACTATAAGTAATTAACTGACAAAATATAAACACTATTTAACCAATTAAAAGACATAACACAATACAATTATTTATTAATAAATATTGCTGTTTTTAATTTCAGAATAACTTGAATGAACGATCAGTAATACTCGTATATCCAATGCTTTGAAACTATAAATATTTCAGAGCTTTCAAAAAGTGTGCAAATATATTTTTATTCATTCAGTTATTATCTATCAAAAGTCGCAGAAAAATAAAAATTTTCCCAAAATCCTCTTGGCATTTGCCTACATAAATTACATTGTGCAACATTACAGCAAGCGAATTATTACTAATGTAATGATATCTTTATAATCTGATAATAAAGAAGAAATCGTAAAAGACTGAACAGATGCTTCAATACCATTCTCAGAAAAGCCAATTATTTTTTTACCCTATTCTATGTTACCTTTTTCACTCGAACTTCAACAATATATAAATTCACGAATTGTTTATGTCCCAGTAATTTTTTACCTTTACATACTTGCAGTTAGCTTTATTGTTCGTTGATACATCAAGCTTTAACAGGCCAAGGATTTTTCAGAAATGGCTAGTGCATGGAAGGCAGATTAGTTGATTGTCATAGAGGCAACTATAACAAGCAGCTTCTTTAATGTATAACGATTTGGTTTGACTTGATTTAGTTTAATATTACAAAACACACTAGGGCTATCTGTCTGAGGAATGCCTTCGCGGAGGACTTTCTAAAGAATCCTGGCTCGTATACACGTTATACATAGGAAAAATTACGAAAATGCCTTTGCAGCCAACCCCTTCGCCTGGATTCGAACCCAGATCAAAAGTACCACTTTAGCGCGTGGGGGCTGGTGGGACAATGTATAACGAATATGCAAAACCCAATAACTTCTAGCCATTTTACTCTTACTACACATCTTCATTTGTTCTAAAATAAAATGTCCTATTCCTCAATTAAGGTTCTCAAGTGATTTTTATTCAATGTATGCTTCCTAGTTATATATTGGTAAGTCATAGTTCGATTTTAATGTTTTTAATTACTATTCGTTTGACATAACTATAAATGCTTTCAAATTCAGCCCATAAAGTCAGTTTAGTATTTTCATTTAATATATGTTTAAATACTCCCATTTCAACAGCTTCTTGCCCAAGAAACATTGCTGTATTTATATGAAGAGACACACAGATATTTTTCCCAATTTTAGGCTGCAGATTAAAACTGAGCAATAAAATATAAATTTCCATCAGCAGACTTTATGTGAAATTAAATCTGAATTATCTGAAATATTTAGTTTATTCCATAATGAAGAAGAAAAGTTCTCAAAAGATGCAATTTTGTCCTTTTCCAAAAAATCATTAAAAATATGTTTATCCATATTGGCTCTTTTTCCTCTGTGCTCGTCCTCGGAGATGTCGGATTCTCAGATAAGTATTTTGGACAACTAGATAAAACGCATCTAGAAATTCCGTTTTAATGTATTTTTTGGAAACTTGAATACTTGTATATATCGATTGGTTTTATTGTAATTCGATTTGAAGCCTGCAGCGCAACCTCGTGCAGGCATGAAAGTAGACTTAATACATTTTGGCTCTACATAGAAGTCGATAGCTATATTTAGTAACAAATACTAAAGAAATATGTAAACTTAACTATCAGTGTGAACTTAAAAACCAAAACAGCATAACTACTTTACTTAAATTACTTAACATTATTTAGTAATAAAAAATATATGAATAATGAAAAACCACAGTGCAACGCTAATGAACAGCACGCAAACTAACGTAGTATTTCTTCGCTTGCAGTGTCCAGTCCACAGTGCGGAGCGAAAGTTCGGACGCCTTTCGTGACGTCAAAATCCCATGACTTTGGCCAGGCCATCTAAATTCACGAAGGTCACGGTATTTGTCAGGTGATCAATTAGCATAGTGGTTTTTTTCCCCCTTATAACGGGGAACCGTTATAAGAAAGGTACACATAAAAGCGAACTCTGATGTAGTGCAAGGCTGCATGCCGAATCAAATGTAAATAAATTGTAAGTATGTTTTTGAGGCTTTGTTCTAACGAAACATGAGCAGCTTATGTACAGACCTGATTATTTGTTTCATTTTGGTGGCAGAGACCATGTTAGTGCTAAATATGCTGTAATTTTGAATTTAGAGGAAATTTATTATATTATTTAGATTTATTTAGCTAAAAATATTGTATATTAATATTAGAGTGTTGCATTAGTTTTTTAATACAATTGTATTCTGTTTCTCTATGGAAAATTGTATTATTTTGAAAATCATTAATATGCAAATAATTTTACACAAATACTATTATTTTCATTTTTGAAACGAAATTTTTAATGATAATAAGTTATGCAATAACCCTTATATGGCATAGAAAGTAAAAACTCAGAAGAGACATCCTTAGGAGATTTATATGCTTCAAGTCAGGAGGCCCCGAAATTCTTAAAATTAACCCTGATTATACAAGCACTGTTTTAATTACTTTTATATTATATTACACGAATACCTAAATGTGACCCTTTCATACATACTGTAATTATAGATGTTATTGAATGTGGCCATTAAATAAATGCAGTTTAGAGAATAATGCTAAGATGGTCTCAAGATGGAAAATTTTAAAAGATGATCTTAGGGAAAGAAAAAGGGGGAAAGGCAGCATTATCCTCAAATATAAGATGGGAAGTTGAAATTAAAAGATGCGTTATAAAATCAGGAATATACGGAACTAACAAGGACAGCGCAAGACTTTATCGCCGATTATATCCCAATTCTGCATAATTACAGAAGATCGTGTTGTTGTTACTTATGCTAACTTGTCTGACCGTAACATCAGCCAAGCTTACGAAATTTCTCGTGGCAAGAAGCGCAGCATATGCCTGTCGTTGGCAAAACCCTTGAGTATCATGCAGGTGAGAGTGCGATTTAGCTCAGTCCCGCCCCCAATTTTGATGAAAAGCACCCCGGAGGGATGGGTTCGAGGTTATCCCACCCCTCTCTCCTTCCACAAACCACACGAGGTGACATTTGGCTTGCCGCATTTTTGGAATCTCGCCATGCCGCACTGACACTAAACATTTACAAACATCCCTGCTTTCTCCGTGACTCGAACCCATGCCCTTCGTCGCGGCAGTCAGCGACGCTAACCACTATACAGGTTCGGCGCCACAGAAGACCTTAAAGTGAATGTACATGTAAAAATAGAAAACATTTATAAGTCGTGTATAAAATTGTGAAAAATACATTATATTAAAGCAAAATAATAAAAGGTTTTCAGTAAAAACGTCTTGCAATGTTTCAATTTTTACTTCATTCTTTTAAAACATATTTTAAGAATAAATTTTCTTTAAAATGAAATAATATTTAAAAAAATAATAACACTAATAAAAATGTTTTGAAGGAAGAGGGATTTGATTTGAGAACTTCGTGTTAATAACTCCATAGGATACCGTCATTCTATTCCCCATATAGGCCGAATAGATTGATGGTATCTAGAATTGGAATAAAATAAATGCTGCTTAGAACTTTTAATTTCGATCTTCTCACTTATTTTTTAAAAGTATGCGTTATCTCTTTACACTTACATTTAGTTTAAGGTCTTCTGTAATAAAGTGAAAAATTTGTGAGACAAAGGTCATGCTCTCTTCTTGTTAGGGTGAAATCCGTAGCCCTGAGGATGTGGTAATAATAAAGCCTTGGTAAAGTTGTTTTTTCCAATTGTTATGATTATAGTTCTTAAACTAAGTAGCAATGTTGCTCTTCGCGACTTCGTAAAATATCCCACCATTAATTCTTTATAGATATTCATTAATTTGTTCAATTTTTATGTCTTTGCACAGAATGCTGTTTTTAATGAAATACTGCGCAAATTAACTATATTTACAGGCTTAAACGCCCTTTACCTTCAACTAAAACAAGTCTAACCTTTAAGCTTGACAGACGTATTTTCGTCCCCGCTTCTACTAAAATCTCAGAGGAGAAATTAGCAGGACAGAAGAATAAAATAAAAAACTAAAATTTACTGTAGATTTTAACGTGAAGTGAAAAAAGAGCTTAACGCTTTACCTCTGTTCCTACTAAGAATAATAGACAATATGTAAATTCAGATACGTATAATTCACAAGCTAAAATCTATCTAGTACCCTTCTCGGTCATTTTTACGAACCATTTACTGAATATACATCAGCAAAATAGCAGCTCACCAGTGCAGAGAACTACCACTCGGATGGTATACAACCAAAAGAGTTGCTTTAAGATGCTAGCGATAACAACTCTTCCTTTCTATTAGTTTAGTGTCTTACTCTAAAACTCTTCTCATTTATATATTCTGATAGAAGCAGAAGGAACGGTAGAGTATAGGGCAGATTTTAATATCTTAATTAAAATAAACAGCACACTGTATCTTCAGAAATTTATTCTTCAGCTCGTTTAAATCTCACTTAATTCAAATTTTTCATCATAGTGAGGCGTAAGTTAAGATAAGCTTAATGATTGCTGTATAGATGTGTATCTAAACAGAAAACAAAATTTGAAAGAGGCTTAATCATAAAATAGATGGACATACTTTTGCATACTTTGTCCGTTACGCGTTTGATATGAGTGTTCCAAATAAGGTCAAATGCAAGTAACGTTATCTATATAAAGAATTTAATTTAATAATTTGATACCAAAGGTGGATGAATTATTTAAAAGATCATCCATGTTCAGGATGACTTCTACATAATTAAACTAAACTATATTTGGTATCAACTGCCCAAATATAGTTACTTGTTTGCCCAAACATAATTACAATTGCTTTGCGTTATGTACCGCAGATTCCGTCTGATCTGCTACCTCGGCAATCAACTGTGTTTGGCTGATGCGTGATTTTCTCCGCTAACTGGACTGAAAGCTAATATATATAAATGAGGTTGTGTGGTAATTAGATGATATAGTCGCATCGAAATTTTAACAACACATGAAATGGAAGCACATATGTAGCATAATTAGTTTGCCTGTATTGTATATTGATGAAACACTTTTTCATATAAATCTTTATTTTTCTTACATTCACATTCACAAGACCATTATTTACAGTTTAAAAACATAGACAAAACAGCTAGTTATTCGCTTTGGCTCCAGTAGTTCATTGGTTTTCCTTAGAAATATTAATAATGAGCATTATGAAAAAATGCACAATGCACTGACGCTTTAAGGAGTTCACTATGCATTACAAATACTAAAGCATGATTTCCATAGTTTATGCATTGCTATGAAGTTTCAACTCTAAACTTAACAAATATCATTGCATTCAACTCCGTTAGCTGTACATATACAATGGCTACAGGGACCACTTAAAATTTCAACTTGATCATTGATATTGAAAAATTTGCCATAGATGTTGCAACCTGTAATTAGTAAAAAAATATTACTAGAACATCTGTTACATATTGTCAAAATTGCAGTATTGTTCAATGTTTACAAAATTAGAGCATTTCATAATTTTAAAAACAAAGCTGAATACGCATATCAAAACAAATTATACAGGCAAAAATCAACAGCCGTTTTATTGAATAACACAGCAAATCTTATTTCACTTCAAAATATTTCTTAGGTTATAATTATTTTAAAGAAAATTCAATATGTTATTTCCCACCCACTCAATTTAATAACATTCTGAATCATCACATTTATGAGTCCGTATTCGATTTCAGAATTGTTCCTGTTTCACTAGCATGATAGACCTCAGCCCAACCATATTAAAAAAAAACTGTCAAGGAATACAAACTTAAACGAGCACATTTCGTACATGCAGTATTACATCATTATTCTGAAAATTAACTCAAAACTTTATTTAACATACAGTTATTTTTAGTAAGAGCTAAACCAGCAGAATAAAACTAGAGTGGCATTAGAAAGCATAGCTTTTTCTAGAGTTATATAAAAATCTAATTACTTTATTATAACATCATATGAATTAATACTTAATTTTATGAGCTTGAAAAGTACAATTTAAAAAATTAAGAGTACAGTTTAAAGAATTATTAATTATTACATTATCGCATTATTGTCTTGATTTCAAGTGTTATAAAAAGGCATTCTTTAGTGTAACAATTTGCAGTCAAATTTGTTTCGTCTAGAAACACATAATTAAGCATTATTTCATGAAATGGAGAGATATTTTACATAACCTGTAAAATGTTTTCAGTATTCTGGAAAATATTCACATTATTTTGAGAAAGAGAAGTCTTTTAATTATTCTTTACATATTTTTGCGTCGAATTATCCATTTCTTTTATTTTTGTTGATCGTATCCTAGCAATCCACAAAGCTATCATATTAGTATATGGTTACAGATGTATGGTTATCCATGTAGCTCATCAATATTATATGTTCATTAGTTTTGATCACTTTCTATTTTAAATTACCATGTGCGGACCGCCAAAATATATCTTTCCCTTATTATCTCTTCATTTATTATTTGATAGTTTTGTTGCAAGACTAGATCACCTTGGCGACATTTCAGATCTTCAAAACTGAATTTTTGAAACTTTTTTTTGTATGTAGCCAAATACTGCTATATGGCGATTATAGCAGTATACTGCTTTATTTTTATTATACAGAATAGTAGCAGTTAATCTTTTTACTATGATGTATTTCTAGATGAGTAGATTCATAATACTTTTTTTTTCCGAAAATCTAAGAGTTCAAGGTTGGAAGTCATTCTTTGTGACGGGTACATCTGAGACCACTTTTATAGCATTTCAGAAGTCACAATACATAGGAGCAGACTGATATAATATGAAGACAGGTAAATCACATCCAATGTGCGGAAAGAGAGCTATCTGAAAGAGCCGTCCGTTAAGTAAAGAAATATAAAGGAGCAGCGACCAGATCATCTCAGAATTAAATGAATATCTTATTTAACCCGCTTTCACCAATCCCTTTGTAGAGTCATTAATTTTTTTTTTTTTTTTTTTTTTTTTTTTTTTTTTTTTAACAGATGTGAAAATTGTGCAGTGCCTTCGCCGGGACTCGAGCTCTGGACCTCTCGAATACGCGTAGAATACGGTTGAAATTACATCACAAAGGCATGCAGAAAGGAGGATAAAAATACCTTATAAATTTAGCTAGGAGTTTCACAAGGTAAATGGTCAGGCATGGCTTGCAATAGCCAGATTCTAAGTCATCAGTGTCTATACCAACCATCAGTTTCAAAGGGGACTGTATTAAAATACTTTGACTAAAGCATACGAAATATGCGTTGCTGTCCAGTTAGTCAATCTTGATTAGTCTGTTAAAGGCTTTCAGGGCAGAGAAACACGAAAAACAAACAGTGCTCCTTTCGAGTCTCGAGCTCCAGATCTTCCAGTTTGCTAGCTGGATCTACTAACTATATATAGGACAGAAATGCCCACGAGGGAAGTTCGATGATTCCTTAGAC
Source organism: Stegodyphus dumicola (assembly GCF_044657685.1). NCBI lineage: Eukaryota > Metazoa > Arthropoda > Arachnida > Araneae > Eresidae > Stegodyphus > Stegodyphus dumicola. The sequence continues at coordinate 24,332,711 of NC_140781.1, forward strand.
AATTTTTAAATGTAATTTCCAAGTAACAAACAGAAAAAAACTTACTTTAATACTTTAGTATTAAGCTCCGTTAGAATCTAGTATTAAGGTTATGATTAATGCTAGAAAAATAAAAAAGTAAGTTATCGACAACTGAAGTAGAAATTTTTAGTCTATCTTGCTGTGTCAGTAGTGCTTTGAGCAATTCTATCAAATCGGCACAAGCTTATTCGCGATGGAATGTTTAAGAGATATAGAATAAATTAGTGCATTGTGAATATTAATTAAAAATATTTTTAAATGATTCCACTATTTAGGTTTGGGAAAACGGCTAGTGTTTATTATTTTTAATAAAACTAATAAATTAGAAATGGTAATGGAATATAATAATTAAAATGCTGTATAAGTCAAAAACGTTCATTATACTATTCCTAGTAAAGAATTAAATGACTTTAATAATGTAATAAAGAAATTTACCGTTCTACAACGAAGCCTTGACATTCCTTTTAATGATTCATTATGTGGTAATGATGGTTTAAAAAATGATACTTATAAGATATATCTGATTCTTAAAATCGCCTGTCATCCTATGCAAATAAATATATGTGTATCTATTACTACCATTCATAATCTTTATCGTAACAAATCGGAGTCGATTTAATGCTTATAAGCATGAGGAAATGAAGCTATGCGCAGCCTGGATAAATTATTTGTTACAGAGAAGCACGCTGCACATTAATTCATAATCATTTTACAGGCAAAAAGTTAATCTGTTAAAACTGGGAGGGGGGAACTACGGGTTTCTATCTTATCTTAAGTTAAATGAATTCATCAATCACTTATTTTCCTCATTTGGTAATAAATATGATGCTTACCAGATACTTTAAATAATCCCCATGGATCTGGAAAAAGAGGAGTATGTGTTGTGGTAGTACTAGAGGTAGTAACAGGACGTGCGCTTGTAATTATGCTGCTAGTTTCAGGCTTTTGAGTGGTTGTCCTTACATAGTCTGGTCTCTTACTGGGGTTGAATCGCATATTGCCAGTTGTTGCTCTAGTATATTCGGACGGCCAGCTAGTTTTTGTTCGAATATGTTCAGGTATTTTGCTAGTTGTTGCTCGAAAGTATTCTGGCGTTTTCTTAGTTGTTGCTTGTACGTACTCTGCCGTCTTGCTAGTTGTTACTTGAGGAGCGACTGTACTGCTGGTTGGTTGTTGAACATAGTCTGATGTCCTACTTGTTGCTGTTCTTGTATGATCTGATCTAGTAGTGGATCTTTTAGTATCTGGTTTGGTGGTTGTTGTTGCAGCTTGATGGAGGGCAGGTCTAGTTGGTCCTGGAACATGAGTAGGTCGAGTACGAACACGAATACCATACTTCACTTCTGACTGCTTTTCTTTTTCTGAAACTTATAAAAGTACAGCATAGTAAGTGACACATGCTATAAAAGAAATTAAGATTTATTGAAGCAATCTAATTCGCAAGTATTAAACATACCAGGAAGAAATTTAACTATTGAAGTTTTTGAATACGAGAACATGTGATTTCAAAAATATACACGGAAGATTTCTTAAATCATCAAAATTTGATTACATCCAAACTGATTTGTTACGACGCACAGTGAATTAAAATTCTACGCATAATGAAGTTACTTCGCATATTGAAGTATTCTTTTGGGAATTATTTCCCAATAACTAAATGTCTGCAAGTATAATTTTCGAATTTTTGGGAAAAAATAGGAAAACTTTCTTTATTAGGTACATCTCTTCTAACTCTTAATAAGAAAAAAGTACGTTACCTTTGCATTTTTATTGTAAACAGTGCGCCAAGTGCATTTGAATTATTTGACTTATAACATTAGGGATGAGTTATACTGTAGAACAGAAACAATCTTTATTTCTAAAATCTGCCTCTCTGAAATCATTGATAAATAATTTTAGAGCAGCAAAGCCGAGCAAATATAATATTAAAGGCTATTTTATTTTGCTGGAAATTTTCTATCATTATTATTATAGGATAAAGGAAAAAAATTATTTGAAATCCAATTGTTCATATTTTTATGTTTTGGTTTTTCAGTAAAACTAATATTATCTGTACTTTAACTAACATTATAAGTTATTGAGATGCAAAGACTGAAACAAGAAAAAGCTTTTCATGTGCACATTCTTAATTCTTATGTATTAAATACTAATTTAAATGTCTGGACCTGGTTTTTGTGAAATTTCTCTATCCTTACACAAGTCTTCATATTTTTATTTGTAAAAATATATAAAATTTAGATCTTATCAAAATTAATTAAATCTAAGAATTTTTATAATTAGTTTTATTATTTTCAGAGGAATGCACTTCATCTCTGCAATTATTGCATTGAAATGGTATTTCGCACATTCGGCGTCGTATTTTTAAAGAAGAACAGCTTTCATAGGCTCTAAATTGAAGAGAATTTCTGTCAGGAGGAAAGGGCAGTTTTCTTCCTATCAGTATTTCAGTATAATGGTCCTTTTAGTATAATAGTTTAATAACAGTAACGGTGTTTCAAAATAAATATTATTAATAATTGCAGGACTAAAAGACACAGAGGTTTAAAAGCTTCTTTTTAACTGTCCGATAATTTTTAGTCGCAGACGCAAGCCTTTCCGGAGATCATAACATAATACTGAAACAATTTACGTTTTAGCTATAATTCTGCATTCCGAAATTGTTCAGTTTGAATTAAATAACTCCACTTCGCTGGAAAAGAAAATTAAATATTTGGGTATGAAGTTTCATGTTGATACCCTAAAGAAATTTTAATATAACTGGACTGTGCTAGATTTAGTACTATGATTGGTTACGCATATGATATGAAGGACTTGATGTGATGCAAGTGATAAGACTCCACTGTTAGAATTGACATGACAGCACTATGATATTAATATACTGTTATAGGAGTTACACAATAAGCATTCAACTTTCAGCGAATTCTTTATGTTTTCCCATTGTCTGAGCTAGACTGTATCTATTACACAAAGATGCCTTATCTCCGTGTTCTTGCACTTTTCTATATATAAGGTAGAAATCGATATAAAAATTTTATTTTATATCAGTTTCACAAAAGAATTTTATATACGCGAGAAACTTCAATGAAATCAATTTCACTGTCACAGTAAAGAATAAAAAGACACTTACATTTTAATTTAAGATAAAATATTTACTCTGGAACTGACTAATGTTCGAGAATCATAGAATTAGGCTTTTTCAAAGATAACTGAAGAAGTAATAACTTCTTCAGATACTGATGATTCAGGGACTCTTAGAAAGATTGATAGAGATTAATTGAGCCATCGATATTGGAATAATTTATCTTCAAATATAATGCGCATTCAGTCTCATCAGATAGCCTCATCAGAAAAAATCTCATCCAATTGGATATCTTTTTTGATGACTTTCCAGCCTCATGAGACAGGAAACAAGTTGGTGCCTTCACTATCCTTGAAATGCACCAATAAGCTCAAGTTCAAATTACTAAATGAAGTTCAAATTACCTCAATGTGCTTTAGACCCATTGCGTTTCTAGGCGAGCCCATTCTGCTTTTCGTTTTAAGTTGCATTGTTTAATAAATTAAGTGGTATATTCAATCCTTTACTATAAAACAGTTTTTGTGTCGAATGATTTTGCGTAACTGAAGGAAAATGTTAATTTTTGAGCATGTTTAAGTAAGATATGCAAACATTTAATATAAAATGACTTTTGTTTTGAGTAGTTTTGCCCATCTATACAGTGATACAGATCTTCTGAATAAGTTAAGTGAGATATTTAGTCATTTATAAAATAGGTTTTATGCTGAATGATTTTGCTTAACTTTAGGATAATGTAAATACTTTGAACAAATGAGTAGCATTCAGCCCTTTAGTCATGTTTGTCCAAACGACTACATTGAACTGGTTCAGAAACAAAGAGATTAATTGATTGTTTAGTCATTCAGGCCAAGAACCAAAATTTTTGGAAACGTTTAAAGGAAATTTATCCCTAAATCGGTGTAGTTGGTTGGACGTTATTTTGATGCGTTTCGGACAGAGCTATTTCTAAGGTTTATTCTAATTAACATGTTATTTCATATCTTAAAAAATGGTCTTATACTCTTACTTTTTCGTCTACTCTGCCAGAATATGCAAATGACAGGAGTTTTAAATAGCAGTAGTATTCTAAGGGAGAAGACAAGCAACTTCAGTCAGCGGTCAGTTCAGTGTAGTCAGCGGTAGCCAGTTGAAGCTCCGCTGTTATCCGGCCGTGAGTGTTATTGCTAGCCACTTGGAAGTTTCCTCTCTTTGAAAATTTAGTTTAGGAGTCGTTGCGCAAAACCAGGTGTTAGGACCTTGATTTAAACTTTTGAATTGTAAACTATTAAATTTATTGTCGTCTATCGCTCCCTTGAAAAACAGAAATAATTTTTGTTAGTTTGTTTCTGTATTTTGAACGGATTAAAATTCTGTAACAAATCTAATAAGCTGTTATATTAAAAATTAAACAATTTATTTCGAACTGAAATCAAAATGAATTGAAGTTGCTATATTTCTGTTGTATTTACTTAGTGTTCTGGTCTGACAGTAAAAAGGGAATGAAAATTCATTTTGCCGTCGGGATGGTTAGGCAAGTATTTATATTAAGCCAAAACTAATGTCAACCATATGCACTGAAAACTAAAGATTAAACTTTAAGTTAAAGCACTCATTAAGTTTCAGATATCGTTTATTCAGGGTTGGTCTGCAATTAGATAAGAAAAAGTAGTTATTGACGAACACTTTCCGGTCATTTCCCGTAATTAGATTGTTTCGTTAAGATAAAAACATATACGTAGATAAATTTGAGAACAACTTACCATGTATTTCTGGTCTTTTAGTAGAATTAAAGATCTCAGAATTCGATTGTTTGTTAAATGATATCCTTTGCTTGTTAGGTTGTTGCTCACTAGAGCTGGAGTTTTTACCTGAAAAATAAATTTTCTTAAAAGTTTATCTTGATATTTTTAGGGAATGTAACGCATAAAGTTGTGAAGAAATCACTAACCACAAGTGAAACGAGGGCAACAAAAGCCGGGTAAATTTTCAGCAACACAATCCGGAGGCGTTGGGCATCTTTGAAGCTGGCAAAGCTCTTGTCCGTAGAAACAGCGGCACAGTTCACAGGGATCTGTCTTTGGAATCATTTCCCCATTTGTGTAAATACGGCCCTTGATGAAACAGAAATCTGTGAATAATTAAAAATAAAGTTTTGAAATAATTATTTATATTAAAAATTAAACAATCTTATGCTAACTTAACTCAATTTTAATTACCTAACTCAATTTTAGTAATTAAGTATCTAAATTTTTTTTTATAGATCTTATTTTTGCTTTTACCAATAGGAATATTTTTATTATAATCGTAACGGCATTATAAATTATGAACGACTTAAAGGAAGTTGCTAACTATCAATTTTGTTGAATTATGAAAATTATACATGCAGCTAGTAGAAAATTCTCTAACAGGTTATAAGAGATTATCGCATTCTCTCGTACTTTTTCTTGTGGTGTAAGTGGTAGCACGTCCGGCTAGTAATCGCAAGATTCATGGATCAAATCCTCGCAAAAGCATATTTGCTTTCTCATGTTTCTCACCTCCGAAAATGAAATGTCCGTGCAGTGGCGCCATACTAATATATGGTGAGCGATAATTCATCCCCACCTCGATTTGACTGACTAGGTCTCAACCTCTTAACAGTGCGGAAGAATATAAGATTTATTGCATTATAACATCAGTGCCTTCATGATGTAAGTGGTAGCAGGTTCGACTAGTATCGGAAGATCCATCGAATCCCGGTAAAGGCAGCACTGGGTTTTCAAGTTTTTCGTTGTGAAAAACCTACTAATCTGTAAAAGGTTTACATCTGTAACTGTGAAAAGCGTTGCGTTGAAGATTTTTCTGAGCAACGATTTTAAACTATCCAACCAGTATGAAGGGAAAAATCGATTTTTTATCCTTGTTATGTATATAATTCATTTTAAGGATAGGGTTTCCAATTTTATGAACACCCTATGTTATAATGCTAGGTCTTACATAATTTTGCCCCACTGTTATTTTTCATGTTACTCACTTTCCTATTTTTCCTGATTTTCTGATACACCCTGCATTCTAGATGTGGTGTGACATTTTAAGTTTAGTATTCTTTTTTGTAGTGTTAATAAGATGTTAATTCTCTGGAAACTGATTAAATCTGTTTAAGTGTTTAAATGAGACCAATAAACTTTAAATTAAGTATAATCTAAAAAAATAAATATGGGCCAAAGCATGGCAAAAATTGGTAGAAACCTTTTCAGTACCTGATAATATTATCTAAGTTACGGTATAAAATTTCAAACTAAACTTTTAAAAAAATTAAGTTTTATATGAAACTCTGAATTCTAAAAAACTGGAAGCTACCCAAGCCAAATGCTATGTAACAATCACTACTACACGTTACATTATGTCGGTTACCTCTCAAATAAGTTTCAAGCAGACTAGAAAGTGCGGGTTAGAGTATTTTAAGTAAACAGAGTTTTGGCTTGAAAGACCCATACTCAGTTCCCTACCCGAAAAGAACTCTAGAAGCTGGCTAGCTTCCTGTGCATTACCAGTTAAATATTGCTATAGACTGAGTGTAAAAAAAGCAACACTGATTGACGAATATTTTAATTTAGTAGAAGCACTCTCAGCGATTTCACGCTATCGCCATCTTCTGTGGCAGTTGAAGAAGACGAAATGATTGAAAGAGATGCAGCTAAAACAAAAACTATGTCAGTCGACGTTGTTTATCTTGTTCTTAGTTTTACTTGGTATGCCATCCTTTTCCCTTTATATAAACGGTATTATTTCACACATTTTTATTGTTTGACTCATTTGAAAACTTAATGAAATTTTTAAAGATTCTTTCGGTTAAAAATATATTTAGCCTGGAATTATTTTTCTAGTCTCTTCTCAGAATCGCTGTTTTAAGATAAGTCACAAATATTCCTCAAAGAGTAAATAAAAATAATCAGTTAAATGTATTAAAAGCTATGAAATGAAATTGAGAGAAAAGGAAAAGATTTTAGCAATTTTATTTCCTTTCGATTAATGATAACTTAATTTTAGGCTTCAGCAACAGCTTGTTTCCAAAATTTAAAATTTATGATACCTATTTTAATGGGATTTTAATTAAATTTAAAGAAAGATATTTTCCTCTATTTGTTTTCACAAAATACATAAACTCATACGTGCCTGAAACGATGTCTGGAAGTCCTTGAGTTGTTTCTTTGTTTACAATGAGGGTATGATTCCCAAACTGCCCTCGGATGGCATCCTCTGCTACAAATGGGATGATTTTATAACCTTGTCCTGCAACTGACAGATTTAATGCATCTTGAATTCGAGGTTCTTTTCTTTTATCATAGTATCCAGTTTCACTATCTGATGCTTCGGTTGGAGTGTATGGGTTTGAAGATGCATTTTCCATCTTGTGTCTTCCTTCTAAAATTAAACGATCAATTTCTTCTCGTATAATTGGGTTAATATCAGAATATTTTGGATCCATGAATAAAACTCCATCTCCTTCAACGATTTTATCATCATTAATATTATCATGCCTCATATCTATCTTTTTTTCTAATCCAGCAACAGACATAGGTGCTCCTAAATAAATAGAACCTATATTCATAAAATCTGACCCTCCTTCTTCGGGATTAAAATCACTCATTTCTGATGGAAGATACAGGTTAATTACCGAATCATTAGCAACTGAGGAAGAGGAATTTGATGATGAATCATTTTTATCATTCGCATTTTCTAATAAAGAGGGTAGTTTGTCATTCGTACGATTAGGAAACTTTTCTTCTGAATCCATAACCGTACTTTCTTCTGAATCCATAACCGTACTTTCTTCTGAGTTCATAAGTGTACTTTCTTCTATGGCGGTAACCGCAGACTTCTCAGCTGCAAACGTGCTTAAGGTAGGAAAATGTTTATCAAAATTCGATAAATTTGCATTTTTAGTAGTAGATAAAGTAGTTAAAGTTAAATCAACTTTTGGTAATTCACTTATAAAACTACTGTCATTGAAATCTTCAGCTTCGAAACCAGTGCTTTTGATTTCTTCCAAATAATCTGTCGCAAATGGCAGTGTCTGATTGATATTTTTATCTTCTGTTGAAAGTGTTTGCGTGCTTGAAATTTCCTCAGAATTAGTTGTTTCAGTTGATATTTCATGAGAAGTACTATTGAAATCATAATTTAAGCCGTTGTTTAAAGTTGTATTAATCTCTTCTATAGAACTCATTGTTGGTTTAGTTGTTTCTGAATCAAATATGTTTATTATATTTGATGGCTGTTTTGAATTATTCCTTTTTGGTTCGAAATTAAATTTTTCGGGTTTACTGTCTGAGTTCACCGGATGTCTTGAAAAGAACTGTTCAAAAAGCTCTTGAATGGACATTGTCTGCACTTCTGGTGAACCAATAGATACGGTTGGTATAGTGTCATTTACTTTGTAGTCATTGACTGTTATTCTATCTGTAGGTGGTTGCGTAGAAACGCTGGGATGTACTTGTCTGTTATAGTCAACTGTACCTTTTTCTACTTCAAGATCTAATTCTAAATTCAGAGTTTTATCATTTTCACGGATGTGAGGAGTGGTACTAGTCCCGTTTCTTTCATCCGTTGTACTTTGAGTATCTTCATCTGATAAAAATGTTGCAATTGTTGAATTGAAAATGAATGGTATGCTATCATCATCGAGTCTTCTATGCACTGGAATGATGTTGTGGTATACAGCTGTTAAATCTTTATCTACCATCGTGTTCTTAGTTTTTACATCTGAAGCATCAAGTGAACCATTTTTGGCAAATTCTAAATGTTTTATCCCTTTGATATCTTCTTGTTTGTTTTCAGTTGGTTGAATGCTGCCGTTTACTCTCACAATTTTGGTACTAGTTTTTCCTGGGTCCCCACTGTGAAAATCTAAAAATAATAAGAAAAAAAAGATGCAATAAAATGCGCTTAGTATAAAGAAGAATGTATTATACACATTAAAATATTATGCATAACATTACAAGTAAAATATTACGTAAAATGTAATAAAAGGATTACAAATCTGTATTTTATTTCCAGTTCCTTTTACATTTAAATCCAAATTATACTTCTTAATGCATTTAGCAAATTCCTGCTTAGGAACTTGATAGTAGCCTCTAAAAATTAACCAGGTTTAACAATAATTGAAGATTTTGAAGTTAATTATTGTTTCGCTAAATAAAACTGCAACAATATAATATATAGTTTTTTCAAATCAGAAAATCGAAATAAGGAAAATTTAACCTAAATGCTTTACCGTCATGTATAGAAATTATTTATGATTTATCTTCATATAAGCTTTTAATATATCGGAGAATTGTTGTGTTGAATAATTCTCCGATAGTTAATAGTTATAGCAAGTTAATAGATCTTTTTAATATTTAATTGTTAAAAAGTGCGAACTGGATCGAAATTTGAAACTTATCTTTTAAATGAGAGAATGTTTATGTGAGAATTATGATTGACTAGTGTACGAAACATGTAGTACTTGTGTTAGGGTATATGATAGCAGTGTGTTGTGATGATGTGAAATTCGTTGAAAGAAAAACCGTTAATTATTTTAAATATCATTAAGGTTACGTTTAACGTTAGGTAAAGTATGCATGTGTCTGCTCAAAAGAGGAGGCCACTCAGGCAGTACATATATTACTCATTTCCTTATAAATGCTTCAAATAAGAAGATTATCTGATTTCGACTTTGAAAGTTTATTAAAAATATATATCATCAGTAATAAAAGTATTTACTACAGCATTAACTGCGAACTTTGGGCGGTATTCATTACCGTAAACTAGTGGCTTTGCCATTATTTTCCTGTTTTTGCAATCCATTGTTTGTGAGCACAATATAATGACAACAATTTCATACATTATAACATATGTATTTACTTCTAAATAACTAAAGAAAAAATTTGAGATGATTTAGGCTTTAGACTCACTTGCTGAATGTTAAGGATTGGATAAAAATTTTCTCACTTTTTGTCACTTTTTTTATTATACGAGTAAATACCCGCAAGAACTTCCAAAAATGTTTTGAAATAAAGCTAGAAATTTCGTTCCAACAATATGGCCATGAAAAAAATTTCATGTCCATTAAAAATGCTTAAAAATCGTATTTTTCACTAGTAATAATGAGAACTTAACAGTTAAAGAGAAATGGAACTCTCAGAGGGAATATATTTTTATTACTATGGAATAGAAAAATTTTAGATTTTTATGCGAAAGGTGACAATAAAAAGTAAAGATATAAACAATAAATGTAAATTTATATGTGATTCTACAGGAAATATTCTCATGAGTTCTAAAATATATAATGTGGGAGCTTTTAGGAAAAATGTAAATGTTGATGAACTGGAAGTGAAAAGTATGTAATCTTTTAAGGACTTGAATTTTATTATTGAAAACAAAGTTATTATAATCATATTTTCTAGTGTCAGAATTATTTGAAATTGCTTTTCACGTTACTAATAAGAGATGTGAAAACCACGTTCCTTCTCTTCACTAAACTAGGTAAAATTTGTTGAAGTAGAGCACTTTTGATATATCAGTTTAAAGCACTGGTAGCACTGTATGTAGAAAAAATATTCTAAAAATTATTCGCTGTAAAGGTATTATTAATATGTCCACATAAGTCAAAATTAGAAAAAAAAGTTCTACATTCTACATTTCTTAAAACAATTTTATATTACCTTTTAGTTTTGTTCATACTTTTTGTAATCTCAGACTGATAACATATACTAATGCAACTAAAAAAAACTGAGAACTTCGGAATCAATATCACTATCATTCTTGTTTATGTAAGAAGAAACCCAATTTTTACTGGAATGCCTAGGGTTTAAAAAGCCAGGGTAGCCCAGGATAGATGCAACAGGGAATGCAACGCTAGAAAAGACTTAAGTATATAATAATTTTTATTAAGAGATCGTTAGAATATGAGTCAGGGTTTGAAATAGCACTTTCAAATGTATTTGTAGCATGTTTATATACATTTATTGTCTTACTTAAGGCTGTGATGTGAGTGAAAGTCACAGATTTACTCAGTCTGAATAAGAAAACACTGGATGACTGGATGCCCTTTTTAAGAAAACAGTGTGCGGAGATATGTTTACGTGAGGTAAAGTATTAGGTGGTAAAAAAACAAAAGCAAGTTTAGCAGAAGAAAGTAGAATAAGGGTAGAGAGTGAATGGATAGTGGATTCTTGGAAAAGCCAAAAAAAGAAGGAGAATATGCATCTTTGTGATTGATAATACAGGTAAAAGTGAATTATTGAGCTTTACCAGAAACATTTATTTCCCCAGAAAGGATTTCTTTCTTTATTTAGATCACAAAAAGCACTTTTTTGAAGAAAGCGAATTACATCCAAAAATAAACCAGAGTCTGGCGTGCAGTGGCCCAGAAACACATATCGCTGCACATTCAATTAAAAGAACTCAAAAGTTCTATAAAAGGTCGTATAAATATACCAGCTGTGTTAAAGAGTATTATGAAGCTTTCGCAAGGGAATTCATACGGAGTTGCCAAAATGATAATGAAAAATCACAGGTTATCTTCTTCATAACCTGAGAAAGAAATATTTTTGCCACTGAATGGACATGAAAATATACGTAACTGTTTAATTTTATTTCATTACTACTATTTAATGACCTAAAACAATTTTGTTAGCATTTCATGAACAAATCTTAACATAGATGACATAGTAAAAAAACTACATATTCAAAAGCTACATTAATAAAGTATTGACTGTAAAGTATTGAGAAATTTAGAATTAAATGTTTCAAATTATTCTTTTTATTTTGTACATAACCTAACTGACTAAACCTTTGAAAATGTTTATTAACAATAAAACCTCAGTTTGCACGTTTGTTTTATTTATTATATTGTTTTTTTTAAATGTCCACTACTCAGAGTTACATAAAAAACTCAGCCTATAAACAACATTTGTTTTTCACCTTTTTGTATTTTTTAGTAAGTTGGAAAAGTTTGAAGTGGCATATATATATTTTTATTTATTTTTTTTTTTTTCAGATAGTGGCACTCTTCCCAAAAAGGTTGGCCTTCCCTGCACTAAGTAATGGTGTGTTGTGAATACGGCAAAGCACACTAGGGCTATCTGCCTAAGGGGAGGGATGCCTTCGTGGAGGACTTTTTAAGGGATACTGGCTCGTATACACGTTACACATGGGGAAAACCACGAAAACGCCCATGCAGCCAGCCCGTTCGCGGGATTCGAACCTCGGACCGAACTACCAGTGTTCAGCGATTTTACCGCTCGGCTGCTGGTGCAAAAAGTAAACAAAATTATTAAACTAAATAATCTTAATATAATACATCAAGATGCCATGACGATGAAACGGCGGCGATAAATAGTTCCATTCCTGAAAATATGTATTTTTTAAAATTTTGTTTTTAAGCACTGAATAATTTTAAAATAACATTTATATATCTCATAATGAATTTCATGTAATTTCTGTAAGGTTATTTTAATTTTTTCAATGATTTTTGTTGAATCATTTTAGACTTGAATGCACTGAATCTTAATTTAATGCATTTATATCAATTTTAAATTGTTCAACAAAAATCAGGAAAATTTCACATATTTACTTCGATAAAATATTAACTTATTACTTTTTGTTGTTGCTAAAATGTTCAAAAGGGATTTATTATTATAAAGTCACCAAAAGTAATTCAAATTGACAGCTGCAACACAAATTTTAGTTATTACTAAGCTTTCATAATATTTTTCAAAGCATACTTTAGGAATGATCCTGCCAATTCCGACGAAGAATTCATACTTTCTTCTAATGTAACTCCTCGAAACTCACAGCAATATGAATAGCTTTCAATATTGATTTCTTACATTTGAGAACATAACTGGCCGATGAAGAAAGATGACACTGATAAAGAAAACTGCTTTTGCATCACTGACGGGAATAATGCTTTACATTTTAATGCCATGTCATATTTGGAAATGTTAAAACGATATTTAGCATACATGTATCCTAACTTAGAAAATAATTGCATAATTAGCAAGAGCTGATAATTTTTATTTAGTTGCTCTGAAATGTACTAATTTTACGTATACATTTTTAGTAACATTAACTTTTCATATTATAAATTTCATTCTGAAATTCTTATCGTCAGATGACACCTTAAAATCTTTCCCACATAGTCACTTTTTCTTACGTATTTAAATAGACCATTTGTATCACTACAGTTATATATATTTCTTTGTTTATAAACCACTCAAAGAGAAGTCATTGCCGATATGATTTTAATGGAAGTAACCCCTTTAAATTGGTTAATTTTTTTATTCATACACTAAATTACTTTTTAAACATGGGAAATGGAGTGTTTACCGCATCTATACGACACTGGGCAACAATGGCCTTCAGGGATTATAGGTTGACAGCCAGCTATTGGAGGAGAACACGTAATCCTTTCACATATTACAGAGGAGTCGGAGCAATAGCAACTATGACAGGAACGATAGTCTGGAACAATTTCTCCTTGATTGTAAACTTGACCGTCAATATTGCATGTGGAATGATGAGCTAGGCGATAAAAAAGAAATTATGTATACAATATATCCAAAAGATAAATATTTTCATATATTTTGTAATTTTTATCATAAATTCATTAGACGGACAAAAATTAGTGGTACTTATATAATGCCCGCCGAAAATATAGCGGCCAAAACATCGTGGACGAAAACGCCGCGGAGAAAACAACGCAAGGCGAAAACGTCGTCGTACAAAACATCGTAGGAGAAAAGAAAGCAAAGAGAAAACATCGCAGTTCTAAAACATCGTGGTACAAAATATTACAGCTGAAAATAAAGCGGTTCAAAAACTTAATCTGTTAAGAACATCGGTTTAGCAACTTAGCAGTTTAATAACATCGTCGTCGAAAATATCCTGGTAAAACAAAAAGCGCTGACAAATCATAGCATTACGATAACATCGCAAATATACGTTTTCCAGGGTTTAAAATTTGTTACATGAATATTCACAATCATTTTAGACTATATTTTTCATGAAAAATTAGCAGTAAAACTTTATAAAAAAGATGAATTTATTAATGAACTTTGTTAATGAACTATGTAAGTTTACAATTAAGTGCTATAAGTTGCATTAATTTTCTACTCATTCTCAGTTTTTAAATGCTTAAGTTTCCGTCTTATTGTATCAAAAAATTATTAGTGAATTCAAAAATATGAAATATAAAAATAAAAATATTCCGCTTTCCTTTCTGCGCTCATAAATCATTATGCGAATATTCATTTACAGCTTTCAAAGCCTGGAAAACGCATGTCTGCGATGTTATCGTCATGCGATGTGGTTTGTTAAATGCTTTATTTTTTACCACGATATTTTCGACGGCGACGTTTTTAAACTGCGAAGTTTTTAAACCGCTTTATTTTTGGCGACGATATTTTTTACCACGTTGTTTTAGAACTGCGACGTTTTGTCTTTGCTTTCTTTTCTCGCACGATGTTTTGTACAACGACGTTTTCGCCTTGCGTTGTTTTCTCCGCGATGTTTTCGGCTGTAACCGGAAAGCGTATAAAAACTTTTGCAAGAAAGCAGTGTTTTGCTTCAGATCACTGAAGTCAAAAATTCCTTTGAATCTGTTCTTAAAGTGATCACTGCAAAATTTCCACAAGAGTAAAAGAAACAAAAAAAAAAAAAAAAAAAAAAAAAAAAAAAAAAAAAAACCCGCTTGTCACTAAATTTAATGATTGATTTTCGGAATAAATACCTAATTAAAACGTAAAATATGGAGGTAATAAATATTTTTTTTCAGTTATAAGACAAAATTCTTTTTTTTTTTCTAAATATGTAACCAAGTTGTGCCAAGGTAGCTGCGCTAGAACTTAAATACCAAATTAAATACGACTTAGATGTTAATATAATAAAAATATTTCATAGAATTTCTGCCCGCTTTTTAGTTTTATCGTAACTTTATTTAAATTTGCTTTAAAAACCTGCTTGAATTGTCAAAGCTATTACAGTAACCGTACGTGACCTTCAAATTGAACTTATTAGGACTTACATAAAATTCATATGAGTTTTATGTGGTTGTTATTCACGTAAAAGCTTTGAATGCTACTCTCTAGTAGTGTAACTTAAAAAGCTTTCAACTTCTCAAAGTTTTAAATGATAACTTTCAAAATATATTTCTTAAATCAAAATGAAAATATTTTGGTAGACTACTTTCAGAGAAAAAAAACGAAGCTATGTAATGAGGAAAGTAAATAATTTTATAGGCATTGAACTAACAGGATGCTAAACTACTACATTTTTACAAATATGACAAAAAGAATTCTTACAAATATGTTATTAAGAATATTTTATAAACCAAACTACAGTAGTTAACTGAAATTACAACGAAAGAAAACAGGAAGAAATAAGAAAGAAGAGTTCTATTTTATAATGTTTTCTAAGCTCCTCAAAATTCTTCATTTAAGCTCATTGTTCTTCACTTCAGAAGATTAAAGGATAACCAAATTTCAGTGATGTCAGCAAATTAACGCAAAACATATTTCTGTGTGAGGTTATCAATTTGCTTGCAATGGCTGAAAAATGTAAGATATAAAATAAATAAACCACCTCGTTTAGGCTAACGTTTTTCTGCTCTCTGCTAAATGTCTAATTATTCAACTACTTACACTATTTAATAATATATAATTTCGGAGAAATAATTTCGAGCTTGGCGGTTCCAGAAACCCGAGGGAAGATCGTTCTATATGGTTGGACTAAGAGGGAATTGGTTGTAAGTCCCCAATATTGTGGTTATCCACAGAGGACACGGCTTGCCGTTTGACCCGAATTCCGCATAATTTCACGGCATCAGTAGCGGTGCAAAGGCCAGTCCGTTGTATACCACCGTATTTTTTGTCTTTCCTTCAGGGCGGGGCTGCTTGCGTAGTACTGGCGGGGACACTATGAGGACCAGCCAAATCTTGAGGTGCAATCCGAGTCGAAACAGATAGGCTGCAAAAGGGCCATGCGCCGTCAGGAAATATGCCATTACTCTGCCTGTAGTGGTTAATTCCTTTGAGAGCACTGGAAGGAAGTTAAATGTCCTCCTGCCTGTTAACTATTATGTCTAGTTAGTTTTCCACAGGGACATAAGGTTCCGTTCCAGTCTTGATTTAAGATGTGATAATGGAATTGGCACAGAGATGGCTGGGGCAAATTGCCCGTTTGTCGTATCTCTTGCATAAGTGAATTGTAAGTGAACTGTAAATAAATGAATAAGAGAAGTGGCTACTATGAATGTGACAAGCAAATATTACACAGGAACTGTGCAAATATGTGAACAACACATGTGATGTACATTAATATACCAAGTTGATATTGTTCGGTATAATGTATCTAAATATTCGGTATAATGTATCTAATGGTATAATGTATCTATGTTCGGTATAATGTATCTAAATATAATGTATTCTGATATCCAAGTTACCACTGACTTCTAGAGTAAACTCAGAATCACAAGCATAAAACATTGGTAAAATCCTCATACAACACAGTCAAAGTCATGACAGTGTCTCTTTAATAACCACAGGTCACAAATACCTATCTTCCGAAGTAACTTCATAAATTTCGCTACAAATTTTAATATTACGTAAAGATTTTTGGCTGGGCCTAGCGACAACAGATTGCTCTGACAATTGAGTACAAATGCTCATGGTCATCTAACAGCGGTACTGCAACTCATCTGGTGGTAAGTGGGTAAGCCAATTTATTAACCTCTATTAGCCAAATCTTCAGGCTAATAGAGTCGCACCTCATGGTGGTCTCTGATCACCGGCAGCGGTGACCCAGGTCGACTAGTTCAGCCATGAGATTTGAAAGATCTTTTTGAGTCTATCACCTGTAAGTGTAGGACAGGCGGCAGCTTGGTGAATTTTTTTACGCTCTCGTTGGGGGCAAATTTGGCCTGACAGAACCACTTTCTGCCTAATATGGAGGTTGTAAGTTGGGATTGGGCCTGATTTTGCGTCTTCTTCAGATCGCGGTATCAGCAATTTGCAAACTAATCAACTCTTTATTGCAGTGATATGTTTGAGATATCAACAAGAAAGCCTTGCTCAGTACAATACATTTTTATGATCTTTTAGCAACTTGTTTACATTAAAACAAATTAGACAAATGCATTCAAACATCTGTTGCTTGAAAAGAAATTAAAAGAATATTCATTTCAGATTGTACTTTTATATTAAAAATGTATACAATGGAAAAGTTTCTGTATCTAGGGTAAAAGTATTATACTTCACGTAATGATCAAGAATTCAACTTCTCTTCAATACTAACGTGCCATTACAGACTGTTTAAACTGGTGCAATAAGATTTTAAAATTTCATAAACGTTATAATAATTTGCTTCCAATCGTTTTCATATAATAAAAAGAATAACTGCAATTTTAACTACCACTGTTAAAATCCCTTTCAGTTCATATGAAGACTAACTACATTTTGAGTCTAATTTTTACTCCTGTCGTGTTAGGGTTTACTTACCAGAGTTTTCTGGTATATCCGTAATTGTAGTAGGTAGAGTAGATGTTGATTTTTCCGTAGCTTTAGTTGCTTCTTTAATCGCTATCCTTTCAGCTGAAATACAGAATTATTTTTCCTTTAATGTACATTCTTCATTAAAATTACGGTAAAATTATTCCAAGTTATGTAAATTATAATGTAACACCTGCTATGGGTGCAAATAACTTAGCTAGCTCAAATTTCAGTAAGTATAAAGTGTTACCTAAATTTCAAAGGGAAATCACTATGTAATTTTCAATAAATTTCAAATCACTGCAAGAATTTCTAACTACAAGCAAAAAACATTTTCTTTATAATAAAATTACATTAAATTCATTCTCCCTAACTACTTGTGTGGTGGTTAAATTAAAATATACAAACATAAAATTACCAAACTACTGGACCTGGTTTCAAGCTGTTTTCACAATTTATGTAATTTCAAAAATTTTAATCTAACTTTAACAGAGACTACAAGCTTTGCCCCGACAGCGGCAGAAATTCAAACGTACAACTTACTAATTCCGCATCTGAAACGCAGCCTACAATATTCACATCAAACCCGGCATGGGATTCTCCAACCACTCAATACATCAAGAGGCAAGCCATCCCATGGACAGTAGGAGAAAATTGTTGCAGACATATTCGTAATTTTCGTATCTAACTTTATAGTAAAATCGCTTGCCACTCAAATCTACATTAATTACGGAAAGAGCGAACTTCGTGGCGAAAAGAGACAGAAAGGGAAAATAGTAAATTATATAACATTTCGTTAAAGTAACACTTAAACATAAATGCTACAGTATGACCTCAGATTTAATTTTGCTAACAAATTTAAGTTTTACCATAGAATTTACTGTTATGTAAATTCTATGGTAAAACTTAAAATTTGAATAAATTTCCATCTCATATGGTGCTATAATTTTGCTACGTATGCGATTTTTATTTGATTTGTTTGGTATGAATAGAACACAGAAGTTTTCAAAAGTAAGGAAACGTCAGTTGCATATTTTTCTATTTGACTCCTATCAAATTTCATTTCAATAAATTCCTCGGGTAAAATTATTCCTTGCGCCTTCACATTAATAACAGAAACTATGTAACGATTATGTTAATTTTATGAACAGTTAAATTTTGAGTTAAACATCTTTCCTGCCAAATTCTTAACTTCAACTTACTACTTCCGGCCAGAACGTAGTTTTAGAATAACGTCTGAATACATAATGAGGAGGAGCGGTATTTAACCGTGAAGTTCTACTTGCTGAGTTAGATAGAATCAGAGTTTCTGATTAGGGGGCGTCCGCCTTTTGGCTACTCTCTCTCAAAGTTCTTATTACGCTCAGCCGTACTCAGGCCCTTGATAGCTTCGCAGTCATTTAGCGTTAAGGGGCCAACTCGGTTAGAATCTTGATAGCTTCGGCTATATCTCTTTAGTTTAGATTAGTTTTAGTTTACTTCTTAACCTCTTAATTTCAAGTCCGAGTGTCGTCTTTTCTTGTACACTCCAAGACGGAGTTCTGTTAAATCTTATCTGAATAATAAAGGGTTATTTACCCTTCCATCATCTT
The DNA here is from genome assembly GCF_044657685.1 of Stegodyphus dumicola. Classification (NCBI taxonomy): domain Eukaryota; kingdom Metazoa; phylum Arthropoda; class Arachnida; order Araneae; family Eresidae; genus Stegodyphus; species Stegodyphus dumicola. The sequence goes on from NC_140781.1 coordinate 24,351,892, forward strand.
GTTCCTTGTTGCGCAAACTCAAGCGATTATTCGCTTACTAGTTTTTAAGATTCTTCACGTTAAACAGCAACTTAGCCTTTACAAAGTGAGGAATTCTATAACTATTTTTAACACATATTCCTACATTGCACTTACGAGCAATGGAACTTGATGAATTTATTGTTTTGAGCATAGAATGTTCATTTTAGGAAAGTTAAAAATTCTAGGTTCGTTCCGTTTTCATAAGAGATTTAGCATAGAAAAAGGTATTAATTACGCGAATATTAAAGCATATTATTTTCATGGTATTAATTCGGTACAAACTCTTACTTACAAGTTATAAATTTAGTGCTGTTGTATATTTAAGCACGTGAAGCAGTCAACAGAAAACGTGTAAGGATTATGTTAATTTTATTAACAGTTAAATTTTAAGTTAAAGTTCTTTTCCTGTTACATTCTTAACTTCTTCCGGACAGAAGGTAGTTTTGGAATCACTCTGAATACTTAATGAGGAATAGCGGTATTTAAACCGCGAAGTCTACTTGCAGAGTTGAGAGAATCAGAGTTTCTGATTTGCGCGCGTCTGCCTTTTGACTACTCTCTCTCTCAAAGCTGTTATTACGCTCGGCCGTACTCAGGCCCTTGATAAGCTTCGTAGTCAAATAGAGTTAAAAGGCCAACTCGTTTAGAATCTTGGTAGCTTCGGCTATATCTCTTTAGTTAATCTTAGTTTTAGTTTAATTTTTACTCTCTTAAGTTCAAGCCCAAGTGTCGGTTTTTATTGTACACTCCAAGACGGAGTTTTGTTAAATCTTATTGGTATAATTAAGGGTTAGTTACCCTTCCATCTTGTTGCTTCTTGTTATACGAACTTAAGAGATTATTCGCTAACTAGTTCTTAAGATTCGTCACTTTCTACAGTAACTGAGAAATACATTAGTGAGAATCTTACAAACGTTCTCTCAACATTGACAGAAATGTGCTTTTGATTAGCCTCAAAAAGTAATTTTAATTAAATACTTTTAGCGGAGTTGTCCTTTAAAAATAGAGAAAATGTTTCTTTCAGAATAATAGAAAATTATAAGATTTAATTACACTGGTGTTCAAAATGAAGACAGTTTTCGCATTTGGTTTAACATGTTCAGTATTGGTGGGAAGATTTTGATGAAATTTGTTATGGACATAGTTTGACAGAGTACAAAAAATATACCGTAGAGCAGTCATGATACATATGCATGATCATGAGTAAAGCTCATCAAAGCGGCAAAGTCTAAAATGTAGGCTGCACATCGAATAAAAAAGGAGGCTATTAAGAGACAGGGGTCCTCTCTAGAAGTCACACAGCTTTCAAAACGGGACTTTAGACTGAAAATGGGGAAGTTTACGATTCCCTGTTGCAATCTGTTTCTCTCCTGTAGCAATGATGTTTGCAGATCTTGCAGGGTTCTGGGAAAGGAAAGGCGAGTTGTAGGTGCACTCCCAAGAGAATCCCATGCCCGTTCAATCAAACCTCCGTTCCCATGCTGGTCTATTACTTTGATGTTGGAGGACAAGTAGCGAGTGCCTGGCTCTCTTTAGAGGAATGTATACAGAGAATCAGTGATTAGATTGAATTGGGATTCACCTGTGATGAGAATGGTCTCCTTTTGATTCTTGGTGCAAAATTGGTGTTCTTTGTACCATGCTAAACGGACTGTCTTGCTCAAAGAAGTAAGTAAGACGCAAAGAGTAGATCTGGCAAGCAGACCAGAACTTGAGTCATATTTTGGCCTTTCAGGTGTGCAGTTGGAGCTCAGTTCCTCTTTATAAATGAAAAAGCTCGTCTACATGGGATTAATCTGGTGGATGATTTTTTTTTTGGAATGTGAGGATATTAACTGGCTGGTTTGGGCAGCCAGATTTCCAGAGCTAAATCCTATAGAACATGTTTAAGACGCTTTGGAGAGGGTACCTGCAACTCGCTCTTCTTCTTTCCAGTACCCTTCAGAGCCTGTAAACAGCTCTGCTACACGAGCGAGACCGATTGCCACTGGGATTCATAAAATTCTTTATTTTCCCTATGAAATCGCATCTGGAAGCTACTAGGGGGGACCATATCCCCTTTTAACTTTCTCTTTTTGTTCGATGTGAAATCTCTATTTCAGACATTTCATTGCCGATTAATTTTACATGCGTGTATATCATTGACGTATCATTGTATGGTATATTTTTTATGTTATGTCGCCAAACGTCCGCATTAATTTTTATTAAAATCTGTTCTTCAGTTCTGGAGATAATCAATGAAATGTGAAACTCCTCTTAATTTTAAACACCAGTGTATTAATACTGCTAAATATAACTGAAATTTGCAAAAGGGACATAAATTAGAGTGAAAGTCACGTGAAATACACTAATTTAAATAATATCACAGAAATTATTCAGGATGTGGATTTCCAAAGTGAATAAAAAATTGCTTACTGACCCACACCAAAAGAATGCTCTGGTATTTTGCGCCAGAACGTAGCGAAAGATCAGATTTATGACATAAAGTCAGCTTCTGAGGAAAGAAAGAAGAGCAGAGAGTAATATTACAAATAACCTTTTTTTAGCTTTTTTACACTTTTATCAGAGTTAATAGTATAGAAGAGTTAGTAGCAGAGTTTCATATTTTCCCAGCTCTATGAAACATATTTACTTACAGCAATCATATCTGGACGGGCAGCAAGAAAAACGAGTATCGTAATGAGGAGTGCATCCATCTATGGACAAGTTGCACTTTGGTTGAAGACAAGTTGTTTTTCCACGGATACAGAAGCAGTATTCGCAGAAAGAATTTGACAGCATAGCTGAACCATCTCCGTACAGAGTTCCATTAACCAGACATCCTGAAATTACATAATATGTGAAAGCTATTTGATAAATTAAAGCTGATGATTAATGATGAATATTTATTCAATTTTTTCTTCAATGTACAAATATTTCTTATCATTGTTGGTATAAAAACACTTGTTTCTCAATCTGTGTTCAGGTAACAAAGCAAGAACAAAAATTATTTTTTAGATCTGAAATTTTATCTAATATTTTATTCATATAAAAAGCTTACAGAACACACTTCAATTAAAACAAATTACTACTTATTGGGAGTAATTCCTTAATAAAATTAATTTCCTTCATTATATTTTTCTACAAAATTTTTGTTATGTCCATTGTGATCACGCTGAATTCCTTTCATGTGTTGAAAAGAAAAACTGTAATTTGAACGTAATTTGTATTCTGTTTATATCCTAATTTTGTACATAATCAAATAATAGTAAAATGTTAATTATGCGCAACCTGATTAAATTATCATATTAAATGCTAATAGGAATTTTTTTATGAAAACAAAGCCAAATATATGCCGATTGCAAAATAACCAATAAGCTTCAGTTATCTTGAAATAGGAAATCATAAATTTGAATTAGTCAATAGCTTTGTTTATCTTTTAAAAGTAAACTCTGAAAGCAGTATTGATACAGAAATTAAAAAGGGCATGATCGCTGCCAGTCGCTGTCTTTGTAATAATAAAAATTTATTAGAAGAGGAAAGTTATACTTAGGTATTGCTGTGAAACCTGGACATTAGTTAAGGTAAAAGAAATTATTTTGGTTATTTCCGAAAGGAAAGTTCCAAGAAAAGTTTCTGGTGCTGTAAATATTGATGGCTTGTGGCGATATAGATATGATAATGAATTATATAAAGAAAGTAATATAATCAAATACATTAAAATTAACCGTAGAAAATCTGCTGGTCACATATGCTTCGATGATTCACTTCGATGGAAGGACTATGTCGAAAGTGACTTCAACATTATTGAAACCCCTAACTGGAAAACTCTGGTCAAACAAGAGAACGAAGTGAAAGAAGGTTCAAAAGAATACCATGGCCAGTGCTGGTTTGTCGTGTCGATCAAAAAATGAAGAAGGAGTTTGCTATGCAAATCAATGCGTATCTCATATTTACACTCTAATTATCCTATGCATTTAACTAATTTCTTGACGCATATTGAAATTATTAAAAATTGCTTTGTAATTATGCTTTTATATCTTACTGAAGTTTTGAAAACGTTTTATTTAATTATACAAACGGGGCTTTTTAGATTTTTGATTTTGCATTTCTGCAACTTTGGCGAGAGAGATAACAAAATACTATCCTTTAAACAGCAGAGAAACAACTAGAAAGATGTTATATTGTAATTTCAGACAGCTTTTATTTACCAATTTGATATACCATACATTTTTACAGTCTTACGACAGTGCATATGCTGGAGGCTAAGAGCAGAAACATTACAACTGAAATTTCCTAAATTCCACTTTTGTCTTCTAGATCTTCCATAATTTTTGGCTCATTTATTTATACTCTAGCTTTTTGGTAGATGCAACATAGCCTACACGTTTTTGTATTTCATATATTTAAGTTTCTTCCATCTAAAAAAGTAAGACATTGTTATTTAGAACATCATTAATCAATATAATTATTTAGAAAGGATAAAAATGAAATGTTAAAAAGTGGGGTTATGACATTCTATTCGCAAAACATTACGTCACTTATCCAAAAGCGATTCATTTTTTCCCGTGATGCAATTTTTCCCCTGAAGTTTTAAGCTCTGAAGATCTGTGAGAGTTTTAAAGAAGACATTACCTCCAGGGATGTCGTTGAAAAGTGTGATATCGTCATCTTGAGTAGAAGAAACGTAAACTAAACTATCTTCTTCCGTTTGTGTTGTTGTTTCAACGGGAGTTGGCTGAAATGTTGGTCTAAGCTCAGGAACCGAATCTGATTGGTTGCGTGGTTTTGTTAAATCTTCGCCACCTAAAATAATGTATAATTCTTATAATTTCTGCAATTATGAGCTTTTAGTAGATTATCGAAAATACATAATAACTTACCAAACATACAAAAATAATACTTACTATAATTCCTATGCTAGAATTATACTATACTATTTTAGCAAACTATTCAAAACTTTCTAAATTTTCTACAAATGCACAGATCGAAATGCAAATAAGCTTTACGGCATCATGCAAAATCATAGGGTTGAGAGAAGCCAGTGAAATGATTTTAATTTAAATAACACTCGAATGATGTTTGATCATTCCGCTTTCGAAAATATTCTTGGAAAAACTACATAATATTTGTAATTCTGCAAGGCAGCTGTTTCTCTGAACAGTTCTGTAATCACAGAAATGATATTTCATGCTCAGGTAACATGCCTGATATCTGATGATCTTCCATGAATGCTCTAACATTGTATTTTTTTATTTCTTTACTAGTCGTTCACCAAACTACTGATAAGAGAGTGTCTTAGGAAAATGTGATATTTTACTCTTGTAATTTAAGGAAAATATTCACTTGTGATCTAAGCATAATATTAGCTTAGAAAATTTGAATATGCTCATAACTTATAAGAACTCTACTCGTAATATATCACTTGTAATCTATTGCTCAGTTCAAACAGTGGTTTATTCTCCATTGCCACATATAGTAACAAATTTATAAGAATAATCTTTGCTGTGTATTATAATAGCATCTATAATTTTACACCATACGTTTTATTTTTAGCACATTGTTAGCATTGTGTTCATTTTATATTACACTGAGCATAGTAACTCATCTTAGTAAAATTAGTCATATGTGTCCTGCGACGCAATATACATATTGCGTCACAGGACACATATTAACAATATAACACATATAACATTTTATTTATGTAAGTCCTATGGCGTAGACATTAACTACCTTTAGATGTAATTCATATTCTAATTACTGCTACCTTGTTTGCGCTTTGTCCGTTGTTTTATTGCAAAATTTTAAAATATGTCTGTTGACATTTCTAACTTGCATAGCATTTAGATTTATTTATCTACTTATTTTTTAAAATTTATTGTTAAGACCTTCTACAAGTAAGTATTGCAATACAATGTGTAATCTAGTATTCTGGATCTGTAATGTATTAAGTTTAGTAATGCATTGCATTGTTTATAAAATAGGATTGTAGAGAACTATATGCTACAGTTTAAGATATCTAGGATATCTTGGTATTATGGTAAATAATACATTTTGCTCGAATAAATGCTGTGCTGTGAAATTTCCAAGCATTTGTCTGTTATTACTTAACTTCGAACATTGCAGACGTTTGTGCTCTGTGTCGCTATGAATGTAAATAAGACTAACACATGTATTGACAAATACATGTATTTTTCTGTGAACGTAATTCAATCAACAAATCAATAACTGTCATGAAATTGCGACGAGTTGGCAACAATTCCGTTTGGTTTAACAGCCATATGATCAGAAGCCTTCTCGCAGGCGAAATTAAATTAAAGCTACCAAATAATCTTTCTCTTCTAATTAGAAATGGTCAGGAATTATTAGCCTGCAACGATGCTAAGTCTGAGACTGTACTATTTTCCCAAGCGTAGTTAGGAAAATTTAAAAAAAGTCGGGAATCATATCTGAAACTTTAAATTTTTGGTATCGTTGAGTCCTCAAACAGTCTAACTAGTTGCTAGCGATAGCAAAGTATTGGAAGGATATCTGTTTAAGGGTAAAGATGATGTCTCTGAGGACTTCTTAAGGAAAGTTGCTCCGTATTTGCTTCACACATGGTGAAAATCATAAAAACCTCATGCAACTAGCTCGTTCAAACGCTGGGAATCGAATCACAGAACAAATTACCTTTTGTTCACGACTTTCAGGAACTTCTGTCATGTAATTACCATGTTTTCGCGATTTCAGGCACTTGAACTCACCGTGGGGCTGAGTGGTAAAGTCGCTGAACACGGGTAGTTCTGACCTAGGCTCCATTCCAAGCGAAAGTTCTCCACGAAGGTATCTTCCCTTTTAGACAGATGCTTTGTCATAATTAATTAAACCAAAATTCAGGCGCTTGCTGTGTGTTGAATCCCAGTCAATTGCGTTAGCTCTCCTTACTCTCGCTTACATTGATGACTGGCTATTTTTAGAGATAGTCTCGTTTATTAAAACGAAAAAAAGAGAAGATAAATTGCGGTTTTTTACATATATATTTACATATATATATATATATATATATATATATATATATATATAAATGCAGATTCTGGAGTTCTTGTAAAAGTTCTTTTAAGGATGCGACTTAGAGTTTGGTAAACAAAACTACAGTTTAAACATAATAACGCTGAAAATAACATCATCAAAAAGTTTTAATTAAAACACACATACCTTCATTTCATTCCTTAATTTTATTTTCTACCTCGGACCGAAATGTATCTTCAAATTTTAACCTTACTCAAATGTCGTATTGAAATAATTGAAATTTTTTTTTAAGTGAAAGAGAAACATAACAATGTAAAATTTAAAACAGACAAAACAGCAGCCTTATTTTCCAACAGATTTTGAATAAAACTTTACAGATTTCGAGGGCGATCAGATATAGCTCCTTCTTCTTCAGGTAAAAAATTTTCGCTACTTTTACTCTTGAAGAAACAGGATCTATGTCTGATCGTTTCGAAATCGATAGAATTTTATCCAAAATCAACTCTAAATAAGGTTTCTGTTTTGCCTGTTCATTTTCTTATTTAAATCATTTAATCCGATTTAAATTAACATTACTATTTTAATTTCGAAATTTCAGTGGAGTAATGGAATCTATTTCGTCCAATCCTTCATTCAATAATTATCATTCTAATACATACATATTATTTAAAGTTGGAATCTAAATTATTCTGTTTTCAACTTATAAGGTATTCCTCCCGCCTTCTTAGCGAGCCTTCGTGGTGTAGTGGTCTGCACGCTCAGCGCGTAATTGAGACGTCTGCGGTTCGATTCCCGGTGAAGGCGTTGCTAATTTTTCATCTTGCCTGCTTCCAAAAAAATACGTAATGTCTCTATAAACGTTTTTTAATACTTAGCGCTGGAAAAGAGATTTTGTGAAGAAATAATTCAATAAAAAGGCAGGGAGAGGGCGAAGAAAGAAATTTTTAGAAGAATCAAACAAGTTTACAATCAAAGTAGAATGTTCAAATTGCAGTAACGCTCCTTTTGATAGATCCTAATATTAAACAGTTTCCAATGTTATTCGTCTAAACATGAACAAACATTCACCTACAGCGATTATTTGTAATAATTATTATTTATAATAATATATTTATAATAGTATTAAAGTATAAACGCAAGGAGAAACTTTTTCCTAAAAAAGTGACATAAATCTACACCTGTAACTCTGCAGTTATAATAAATGTAAATATTAAACGTTATTTTAACATTTTTAAAATTTCAGATCCTTGATGCTAGAATTGGAGCAATTCAAATAATATGTTTTACTCTGCAGACTGTTAGACGGTATGAAGTATTCTTTGCGTGTTAATAAGTAGTTCCAGTTTTCAGGTATGTATACTCTAGAAGATTATCCTGTAACATGAGAATAGTTTTCGAGTGGAGATTAATAAATTAACTCAAGTATTAATAATTTAGGGCAAAATGAAATATTTATGTATATGTGGTGGTATGCTGACAAATAAAAACTTACATTTAATTTAGCTTTGAACTTCTGGCCTTACCTTTCCACAAATTGGAATCTTTCTGAATATTATATTTTCATCATACCAAGACCATCACATTAATTTGCACTGGTTTTCTGACATGTTCCATTCTCATCGCGAAAATTTATATTATTATTGAATATAAGTCAATGTAAGACTGCTTATTGTACTAGACAATTGATTTTAATGATGCAATTTTGGGAAATAAAAGGAAGAAAAAAAGGTTAGTGAGAAAAATTTACGCACAGAAGTCAACTTATAGAATCACTAGGCTACTCAGAGAAGAAAACAGAAATAAGCTACTGAGTCCTCGTCAGGATTTGAATCACGGATGGTCATTTGCAAACTGGGCATGTCAACGACTTACGTCACGAACGCTCGAGAGAAGGATGTGGTAGTGCTGTACATTTGCGACTATTTAAAGGGCGATTGGGAAAGTCACATTACCCAGTCGACAAAACTCAGGTAGTAACGAATTATCGACCATAGCATTTTTATATCAGGTGTCGCTGAAGAGGTTATTAGAGTTTTTACAGCCGGAACCATGAAAAATCAACTGTTCTTTCGCAGAGATTTGAATCAGAACCTTCCAGTTTCATAGGAAGTAGGGCTAACCATTTACACCTCACTAGCACACATTGTGGGAATGCGATTGTTCCTTACAAGCTGAGTAAGTGGAAGCTGCAGAAGGGTATCAAATTGCTGATGAAACAATAATTATCCCATACACCACATTCAGGTCAAATATCTGCATATGTAAAATATGTCATTTAATAAATAAAATTTATGAATCTCTCAATTTTGAAGACTATTTACACACTGAATAATATTCTGAATTAAAAATCATAGTATTTTAACACAACATTTTTTTTAAGTTACTAAAAGTGTTAAACTTAGTTTCTTTCATTAAATTTGAATTTTTTTGATAGAGTAATGAGACTTTTGTTGCTTGTTGTTGATTTTGTCTTTGGTTTAGATCATAAATTCTGGAATGTATTCAGTCGGAGACTATCAGAGAGCAGCAAGCTCTCTTTTCTTTAGTTTTAAGCACAATCATAATAGAAAATGTAGTTTCTTAAAAATATACATTGGTCAAAAAGATCTTTGCTGTTTCATGTAAATTTTTATCTTAATTTTTCATGCCTAAACAAAATTTCGAATTATTTTCAGAATTAAAGTTATTTTACCAAATCCTCTGTGAGACGATAAAGTGAAAGTTTTTTAATGGAAAAGAGGTTAGTTCAAGAAAAGGAAATCCTTTGGTTCAACAAAAGGGTTCATATTCCATACATTTTGTCTCCAAGGATGCTTTTATTCTGTATAATTAATATTATTAAAAAAGGACATTATAACGAAAGATCAAATGAAATAAATGAGCATATCAACTGAGAAAGTTTGTACTGGTAGTTGCAATGGAAAAGTTACTATAATGAGGGGTCCTTATAGCAGACGTTTATTGGTACTCCTCTAAATATGCGGCGAGCCGAAAGTCCTGTGGATTGGTTCGAGTGGAGAGAGGTGGGAGACCCTTGGATCCCCCCGGGGTGCTCCATGTACCTCCATGGGGAGCTCTCCTTCAAATTTGGGGATGGAAAATAGAAGTCCAACCTCTCTTCGGAGTAGGCTCTGGCAATCATTGTTTCATGTAATATGGACAAGATAACAACAACTGTTTTCGGACGACAATATTAACATCTGCAAGTGAGCTACATTAATATCTAAAAATCGCTTATGTATCTAAGTATGCCCATCAGATATATCAACCTGACTGCCCTATCCTTCTATTGTGTAAATAGTGATATACGTCACTTTTCTTATCAATGAGAAACAGCTAAACGTCTTAGAGTTAATAAAAATGCCTGAGAAGTTTACCATAGAATAGTCAATGAACGTCTGAATGGGGAATAGAATTTTGATGATCAGAATTAATTTTACTACACAATGCCTTTAATAGTCTTGTCCAAGTATATAAACCCCTGTGTTGTGACTTATCTCACTTGTCTGACAGTAGCATCACCAATAAACCCACGAAATTTGTCGTGTCAAGGAGAGCAAGACTGCGCCTGCCACTTTGCAAGATCACCATATATAAAGGTAAAAAACTGTTTGCTGTTTCATGTAAATTTTGATCTTCATTTTTCATGCCTAAACAAATTTATTAATTCAAACTAGTTTATTTGTCACAAACGTATTTATTACTTCCTTTTAAGTAGCAGTCGAAGAAGGCTTTATATATTCCTTATAAATGGAATACAATTTAATCCATGAACACTATTTTATATTTTTATCAACGGAATAGTAATAAATATTAACGGGTGGATAAATGTAAAAAACGTTTGACTATCTATTATGATATTAAGTAGGCTTCCCTAAGAAATAGTGGTTGAAGCTTAGGAAATACATTTCTTATAGCTACAGATAGCATTTTGAACATTAGAGCTGCATTCGCTTTCATTATCTGAAACATTCCCGATCATTTATGAATAAGCGTTTTTACCACTGACTTTGCTACGCAGGATTATTCAATCGTTGTTTGTTTAAGGGTTTTGTCATATTCCCGAATATTTAAACTCTATATTCATAAAATTGCTTAGGAAATTAAAATAAATTTCAGGACAGTTTTTCACAGCACGATCTAGTTGAATATCAGAGTGATCTGAGTTAGTTAACTATAAGAGGCAGCCTCTGCTCATTTTCATACCGTCCAAGATGGCAACTAATATAATAACAGAACACCTGGACTTCAAAAACCAATTAATGTTCTAAGATATTTTATATTAATTAGCCAATTATAATAATTTAAACCTTTAGCATGAATTCTTTCCGTAGCCCTCACCAGAATGAAGATTAGTTGTTTGTGTATTTTAGCTGAGGGTTTTGAATATTTTGATTAAAGCTTCTGGCAGCCTCATCTTGCTGTAACGTATCATCGCCAACTCTGCTTAGGATAACTTTCAGCTCTAGCATCTTACTAGCCGACGTATAAATAATGAGTCATAAACTAAAAGTGAAGACTATTCCTCTCTTGGTTATTTAGATTAATTTAAAACTTGAGCAAGCTGATATAAAATTGATATGTTGAGGAATTATGAGGAATAGAGTAATAATATGAGAGATACTTTCTTATCTGAAACTTTGTCTTTAAATATATCCTTTGTCAGAAAAGTGCCAGGGCAAAAGTCGTAAAAAAATAGAAAATTGCATTTACCAAGTAATGATCCTACCTGCTATCAAAGTAGTAGCCTTGGCTGTCTATACGCAACTGCCAACGTTTCCTGAGGTCTTGGAAGCAAGCAGGAATGTCTTAAACTGCGATGCTTGCAAGCTCATTTGTCACAGCCCGTTGTATTGTCTGCAATAATTTTGATGAGGCTTTCCTTTCAGTCACCTCACGGAAACAAGAAAAAAGTCACAATAGTTTTTGACACAAATGTGTAATCACTTCTGGTTCTATCCAATAGTTCAGCAGAAATTCGTTGTCTTTCCTCTTTCTGTTCATCTGTTAGTGAGTGAGGGACGATTATTGCATTTATGTTTCCGTTTCCCTAAATCTTCGCGTAAAATCTTATGGCACACATCAGGACTTAAATTTAGTTCTTTTGATATCATATGCACAGCTGCACGACGATCTTCTTGCAATAACTGCCTTACACGCTCCACGCATCGCTGTCAGCTCTGGGATTGTCTTGCCCTTAATCTCTGCCTTCACGAAAACTTTTGTGCCACTCGAAAACACGACTTCATGAATGTGCTTGATTAGTCATGTTCCTCGTTTCACTAGGGGTTTTCGCGAGCTTAACGCAGAACTTAATGTTCACTCTTTGCTCACAATCAGCATCCACTGTGTCACCTTAACGAATGCGACAACAATCCGGGCAGTGTATTGCTAAGCACAGCCCAGCCACCTACTAAGTTTGCGTGGAAACACGGCCAAGGTCATATCAAGTAAGAATACCTATCAGGCAACATAAAGACAACATTTATTTCTTTTTAGTACTGAAAACTCTGAAATAAAAAAATTGTCCTGGAACGTTTCTGACAAAGGATGTTTCGCGGTTTCAAAGGAACGCGGCAAGAAATTTCAGATTTCTACTGTTATCTGTTCTTAGGAATTATTAATTAGATCAAAATATTTCCTCCGCAAGGTTTTCTTTTGCTTATTCATTCCCTGTTTAGGATGAAGACATTTATTTACCATTAAAATAACATAGCAAGACTGAGTCATTTAATTATTAACATAAATATGCTTCTCAATTTAAGGGCAATTTACAATTCATAATGGAACTTAAAACTTTACTTACCGCAGACCAAGGATGGGCAACATTCGCCTACTTCCCTTGCTGGGAAACATCCAGGTGGAGGCGCCGATGCTGTAGGACATACTCTCAAGTAGCAAACTAGTACAGCTCGAATACACGTGCAGTTTAAGCAGGGCTCTGGAGTTTCGACTCTCTCACCATGTGCATATCTTTCACCTTTGTATGCACAACCTGTAAAATTGTTCAATCTTAATTACTATAATTATAACTGGTTAATACAAAAATAAATCTTTGTGATATAAACAGTTAATACTCAAAGTAAATCTCATGGTAAATGAATTCAGTAGCGCAGTAACTTCCTGCATCAGCCCTGAAAGACACAATGAAAGGGCTTTGATATGATTACATGCATCATCTTTTAAGGCTGGAACTCTTCTAGTAGCCCACTGAATTTTTGCTACAGAAGATCTAGACGTCCACTAAAAGATTACTAACTATTTAACCAAAGGAAGCAAAGGATCAACCTAGATGCTGATATTTGTGCTATTTCTCGCTTCTCTCAATTTTTATTCCAATAGAAAATAAATTAAAATATTCAATGTAAACGTACAAAGCTATTTTCCTCAAGAATACATTTTGTAGCAGTACTTAGTTTGACCTATTGCAAATGAATAAAACCAAAAATGAAAGGCAGCAGCTATGCTTAAAATTTGATTCCTAAACATAACTAAATAAGATTATTATAATATTTTGACTTTACTAGACTTCTAATTTTGTCAACTTTTACCAGAATACAAATTATTTTAAGGTATAAATAAGAGTTACCTTGAAAATTTATGAAATAGTGTTTGGCATATTAGGTTGGCTGTTACTCTACTTTGAATTTTTGCTGTTTGCTGACAAGAATACGAACCTGCTTCCCTTGAAACGTCCTCCCAGATAACATCCCTTCCGTTAGGCATAGCCCTCGTCTGCTTTACCATAAACCCGTCTAATCTGTCTGTTGCTTGCCAGTAACGATTTGCTTGCTGTGATTCTTCGCGAGTGATGAGTCAAGAGGAGTCAATGTTTTAGTTAGGTTTTGCTGATAATATGAGTTATGTTGTTAATTTAGGCTTCATGTAATATTAGGAATATCCACACAATATTAAAAATTCAAGACCGAAACCAGGACACATGACAATCAGTTACCTTTCGTAAACCACAGCAACAGGAGGGACTTTGCAAAAGACAGAAATTGCCGACTTTAAAAAAAAATATAAGAGAGTTCATCTGGAGACGATAATTATGTTTAGATTTTGGATGGTCCGAATTTTTTAAAGAAAAGAGTATTATCTTTAATAATTAATTATATTTAATAATTTCAATTAATGTTTCCCTGAAGATTGTGAAAGATTAGTTAATGAAACAAATTGTATGCCCGATTAAATTATGTTATGAATAATTTTAAGAAGTGTTGCTACTGCGACATTTCAATCTGACTTATCAGCATTTAAAAATGGCAGCAAATTTTGAGTGCCAACATTTTCTGAAACTTCATTGAATGCTTTTGATAATGCGGATGTATGCTCCTAGTGCTTTTAAAAATAAAATATTTTATAATTTTAAATTTACGTTTATAATTTTTATGCAAATTCGCAAGTTCATTTTTTCCCTCCAAGGCTATTTATAGGTCCTCTCTTTTCTGATCATACTTAAGAACCCAAACTTAAAATGTTAAGCTGCATAAGGGAAAAAATACTTTAAATTTTTTAAATATTATTTATAAATCATAATATATGTGTAATGAAATACGAGAGCGTAATTAAAAAACATTAGAGAACGTGTATCCCTTATGAAAGTCTCAAGTATCCCTTGACATGAAGTAGAAAATCCTCTTTTAAAAAAACTGGAATTATCAGTTCATTGATACCATTATTATTTACTGCGAATTAAAAAATATACTTTGCCAGGAGACTACTCACTAATACATTGCTAGCCATTAAAATTGCAACATAAGGAAGAAATGATTTGACGAACGTCAAAATCATATGAAAAGGAGAAGAAGCTGGGATGTGTAAATGATTAGTATTTCAGCGCATTTAGACGACGCAGGAGGAAGAAACGACATCTGAAGCACTGCATACTCATTCGAAAAGTGCTTTGTAAGGTTGGAGTTTGCACAGATACCGTGTTATGCCTCGAATAATACGAAGAAATGCTTGCCAGCAAGTTTCAAAATTCGATAGAAGCAGGATCGTTGCCTATCGAAAGCGTAGATTATCGTTTTCGTGATATCGCCGGTCGCACTGTTCGACATCCAACCACTGTCATGCGAATATGGAATCAATGGATTGTTGAGGGTCATACTGAACGGCATGCAGGATCTCAACACCCTCCCATGAATAACGCCAGAGAGGACAGATATAGTGTGAGGGCAGACCTAGAAAACCGTACGACCACATCATGGACCATTAGTCAGGAAATAGGCATGTTTGCAGAACGCCTAGTATCTGCTCGTAAGGTATGTCGACATTTGCAGCAGCGTGGACTATCAGTAGGGTGTCTATTACTTCGGCTTCCGTTGACAATGGAGCATAGAGAGAGACGGAGACTCTCGTGCGCCAAACGACAAAACTGGGAACATGAGTGGCACAATATTGTCTTTTCAAACGGGTCCCGGTTCTACGTGCAGTATTCTGATAGCTGTAAACGTGTCTGGAGTGTCCTAGGAGACTGAACGTCGCCTGTTTACATTCGATATCGGCATAGCGGCCCTGCACCTGGTGTGATAGTTTGGGCAGCCATTGGGTACACGACACGCTCATCTCTAGTTCGAATCGACGGTAATTTGAAAGCAGATGGGTACATTTCTTACATCTTACGTCCAGTGGTTATGCCGTATCTTCGAGGCCCCCAAACGCCATGTTCCAACAAGATAATGCAAGGTCACGCGTTGCACGTCGTGTTATGACCTTCCTCACTACACAGGGTATTCGATTGCTGCCCTGGCCTGCACGGTCTCCAGATCTATCACCCATTGAAAACCCATTGGTATTGAGTTGCTGAGAGACTGGCCCGCCACCCGTCTCTTCTAATACGATTGATGAAGTGTGGCATAGACTTGAAGCAGCATGGAATGAGTTGCCCATTTCTGTCATCCAAGCCCAGTTGGACTCCATGCCTAATGGGGTAAGGGCCGTTTTAACTGCCGGGGGTGGCAGCTGTTTCTATTAATTTCGCACCCCTGTAAACCTCCAAGATGCTTATAAATTTAATCATTCTGTGTTCATGCCATACTGTTTACATGCAATAAATATCTTTTTTGTATTTTCTTTCTTTCATGGCGTTGCAATTTTAATGCCCAGCAGTGTAGTTCTGCCAAAAATTTATTCAAAATGTTAATTTGCTGGACAGAAAAAAAAATTAGAAGCCACGAAAATAAGAACCATCCACAGTCTTTCTTACACCAAACTAGCGTATTCGAACTTTTAAAAATTAACAATATGCTAACCTCCGGACTTGCGCATGCTGTTAATTTGAGTAATGAGATTATTTGTTCTAGACAACAATGCCTTTTCCTGTTAGGCGATTTACTATTATTATTATGAGATTGTTTTGAGGAATGATAGTTGGATAAATTAAGGATGAGAAAATAGCTTCCATAAGATATGACCTGCTAATCAACAGCCAAGAAATCGAGGAACTGGCTTTCAAAATAGAAGCAAGTCTAACGCGCGTGTTCGGTTTTAAAACAAAAAGTAAAGGTTCAAGGCTTAATATTAACACTTTAAACGCCGAGTCGATTTCTAGCGGCAAGCCTTAGACTAAGCAAAATAAGCTTGGTATTTAACGTATTAAACTTGTATCGAAACAAAATTTCTAATGTTCATTTCAGGAGGAAAATATAAAACAAAGTTTTGCCATAATGATCCTTAGATATTTCTTGCTTAGTTCAGAAATAGTTAAGTGTATTTTAGGTCTCATAAAAAGTCATCATTTCGATTAAATTTGTAAATATTTTCCCGTACTTTACGCGTGCCTTTGTGGTGGAATTGGAAGTCCGTCTGAATAGCAGTTGAGAGGTCGGAAACGGAGAGGACAATGCTGATTTTTTATACTTTGTGCTCCGAAATAAACCGAAAACGTTTATAGGACGATAATTCCATGATGGATGATAATTCTATGATGGACGATAATTCGTCACCATCTGAATTTAGGGACTGTATTCCCCCCTCCAGAGTCGCTTTTTAAGTGTAGTAGAATGTAAGAAATTTTTTCCCTCCTTACCGCATGCCTTGGGGGTAAAACTAGAAGTTCGTCCGGCTAGCAGTCGTAGTTCCGAAGTTCGAATACCGGCGAGGGTATGGCTTATCTTTCATGCTTCCTGTTGCGAAATAAACCTAATGACTCCACTAATTAAGCTTAACATTTAAGCGCAAATAAGTTTACGGGAGAAGTGTAAGCAAATCTGTATCTAGACAGGTGCGACAGGGTGAAAGTTAACATCTCTTACTTAGTATAAACTACTTAATTCAAAAGAATAATGTTTTCTAAATTTGTGTCATTTTTCTGTTTCAAATGGTAATATGCGGATTTAATCTACATAATGACATTAAAGAGCAGCATTCATAATAATTGCAATAAAGTCTTGTTCTACAGAAACAATGCAGGGTGGCGGTGTTTAACAGTAGTTTCGTGTCACTACGCTTAAGTGCACTCTAAAAGAAGTGAGTACAAAAAAAAGCTGATTACTTTTATGCCATTTTTAGTTGGTGTTGCGTGATAAAATTAAATACAATAAAATCATGGCAGCGCTGAACTCAGAAGTTCCACTAACCGCCGCATATTCTTAATTTAAGAAAAACGTCAACGGGTCACCGATGATATTCTCGATTTTGGAAATGACTAGGGATACAAAAGTATGTTTCTAACTAGCAAGTGGAAGAAATCAGAGTAGACTTAGGAAGTTTCTTCATAGCCGATGTTCCTATTAACAAAAAGTCAAGATCCAATAATTATTAAAATTAAACAAAATAATTAAACAAAATTCCAGGGTGGCGTAGATTGTAAATAAACTATCGATTTCGGAAGCAATAAGATAGACATCCTTCTTTATCTAGAAGGGTCGAAGTATCTGATCGCCCCTAAAGTCGGTAACTCTTACAGTTTCGTGATTAATTTTTTCAATTTTTTTAATTCTTCGTTTCAAATTTTACAGTTTTTTAATTGTTATTTTTATGTAATTAAGGTTACTATGATATGTTAGCACTATAATCATTGTAAATATGAATTATTTACTTTGTAGAGACATTAGTTGTTTTTTTTAAGAAAGTAGGAAAGATAAAAAATAAGCAAACGCCTTCGCCGGGAATCGAACCACGGACCTCTGGAATACGCGCCCAGTGTGCAGACCACCACACCACGAACGCATGCCAAGAACACGGGAGAAATCCCTTATAACTTAAAATGCATAAATTAATTTAGTGTTAATTAAATCAAACAGTAGCTAATCTTACGAAAATTATTCATGAACGAATCGCAAATACCGGCTATTGTTATGAAAAATGCAAATATTTGTAAACACATCTACAATTGCTGCTTAAATAATGAGTTTAAATGTACTGCAGCTTATGCTATGCAAATAGCTAAACTGAATTTGAATGTAAACTGAGAAAATTATAGCTTTGTTTCCATTCCTGCTCTCGTAAAGTAGTGTTTATCACATCCAGCCGGAAACATGAAATCAGTAATTTGATTTTCAAAAGAAGTAGTTGATTTTCGACGCTTTTCTATGCAAAAAATCTAATAACCTCCATTTTTGCGTTAGAACTAAAATGTGATGGATGCTAATTCACCACAAATAAGACTTGGCAGGCGTCGAACCTAGCCCTCCGAATGGCGGGGGATAAGAAATTAAGACTTATTGTTGAGCTAGCTTTTGTGGTGTAATGGCTAATACATCCGGCTAGCAAATGGAAGATAAGTGGCGCAGCGTATTTTTAGCTATATCATAGCCCTAATAGCCCCTGTAACCTAACTTTGAGCCTGATGATTTAACTGAGAGTAGAATTCATTTCTTGATGTCTGTCTTTGAAAGATAGGTGCCAATTACTAGTTGGAAAAGTTTTACAATAGTAAACCTCATGCAAATAGCGAATAACGTTAATAGCTAATACATCTGCTTTGGCAGAGGCTAATAAAGAATACGCGGAGAATATCTTCGAATCATTTTGATCTTGAAGACTTTGATTTGTATTATGCTTTTTGATATATCAAGTAATATGCTTCCTGCTTTTAGAGATCATCTTTAGCGATAGTTTCGACCGCGGGTGAGTGATTACTGATTTCTGCCGATTAAGAAGAGATATAATATGCATTGTATTTGAGTTAATAAATTAAATCTATTTTTTCATTGGCTTATAGTAAGGATCATATAAAATAAGCATTGCAACAATACATATATAATAACTGAATAAAATTCTTATGCAAAAATACAAAACCATTTCTTGTATGATGTTACTTCAGGAAAATGAAAGGGTGTTTTCTACTTGAGAGAATACAAGAGATTCCACAACTATCCTATGATTATACTGCAGTGCAATAAAAGTATACATAAGAAGAATGTAATTGGTAAGAATAAATGATAAAAGTATCGTATTCTACAGTTGTCAGAAGATGTAACTATAAAAATGACGTTCTTATAATAAATTACACTGCTGGCCATTAAAATTGCCACACCCTGAAGTAAAGCACTTAGCAAACTTATATATAAATTAAAAATGAATTTTAAAGGACGAAACTATTAAAGGTTTTGTAATCTTGACGTACAGAACATGTAGAAATCAATATCCCGAGCATCCACCTTTAGATACAAAGTCGAAAAGATTTTGGTTGGTAGTTACGAGTATTTAAATGGTATTTACAGGTATGGTTGATAGTTATGGGCAGTTAATTATGTTTTACCAATAATTACCAATACCCGGGTTACGGGTAGTTTTACCAATACCCGGGTTACGGGTACTGCAGTATTCCAGGCTTCAATTTTATAAGAGAATTCATCTATTGAAGTGGCTGGTGGATGTTTTCATGCCAGTCTCTTTGTCTTGCCAGTAGAAACCATTAATGTTACATATGATATAATGATTTATGATGAAGGCATTTACTGCATGTAAATTATCAGTATTCTCCAGGTTAAAAGTCATCTTGAACCTTCTTAATGATAGCAAAAGAAAGAAGAGGAGGAGAACATTTTATTTACAGAGGACAAATAAATATCTTAACTTCATTAATACAGATGTACAGGTAAAGTATGGCGAGTACTAGCGATGTACCATGAGCCAACTGGTAATGCCTGGTAACTGGTAAAACAACAGAGGAGATTTTTAAAAAATTGCAAGGGTTATATGAGCTTAGAAAGAAAAAGTCAAGTGTCACGGAGGAGATGAGCGTCTGAAGCATTCCAAAAGATTTCGAGTTTACTTGAGAGTTTACTAAGAGTATATCCTGCAATCCCACCTTACACCCCGCATCCAGTATTTATTAAAAATAGTGATTTAGGACATAAAGAGATTGCAATACAATTTGAAGTTCCCAAATTAACAACAAAAAAACAAAAAAAATCTGCGGTGTTTTTTTCTACATATAAAAATTTCAGAAATCATATGCTTTATAAAATGATTTTTTTAAAAGCTTAAAACAAATTTCGGAGTGAAATGTTCGAAGAAATTTAGTAGATAAATGATTCGTTTCTTTGTATTAACATGTAAATAACCCATAATGAAAAATATAGCATCTTAATAACTTAATAATTGTAAAACATACATTATTTTAGGCATAATTCCTGCATAAATTGTTATCAAATGCTCGATAAGTCTCTTTCTTCTTCATTTCCACTATTCCTTTTCTTTCCCCCTTTTTTTTTCGTATAATTTTTTGGTCTTAATTCAAACGAACGCAATCACCCTATCTTACTTATTTTTACGTTCCGTTTATATTGCTTTAATTAAGATACATAATTAACCACATATAATAAGAATAATTTCGATGACGTGACGGAGATAAAAGATAAAGACCGGTGCTTTGACATTTTGTATTCATGATAAGATAAGCAGTAGTGTAAACTTTCTTGAAACATTTCTTTATTTTAAGCTCTTTTCAGTTGAAACATTACTTCATTTTATAGCACCGTAACACACCTCATAAGATCACAGCAGATCTTGATAGACATCGAAAAAGCACATCACATATAAAAAAACGGCAGGCCGAAAAGCATAAAACAGGCGTCGATCTTAAAATTTTAAAGCATGAAGTTTCTACGTTTATTATAGAACGAAAAGACTGCAGCAATCTACACATTCACGAAACAAGGTGTGTGTGTGTGTGGTTATGGCAAAGCCTCGAGGGCTATCTGCGTAAGGGGAGGGATGCCTTCGTGGAGGACTTTCTAAGAGAAAGTGGCTCGTATGCACGTTACACATAGGGGAAATCCACGAAACCGCCCATGCATCCAGCCCATTTGCGGGATTCGAACCTCGGACCGAACTACCAGTGTTCAGCAACTTTACCGCTCGGCCGCTGGTGAGCCCATTCACGAAACAAAGACAGGGGTTGGGAAAAGGAAGATTTGAGCTCGAAATTTTGACAGCGAATGCAGAGCTTTTAATTTTCTCACTAAAAGTTTTACAGTGTAATTACGTTCGTGGATATTAATATGATTCTGTAAAGGGTTGGTTGGAAGTTTGGTGTCTCTTATTCAATTACTAAGCATTTTCAGAAACTTTTCATGATTAAAAGGCAGGATATCACCCGCAGTTACGCAGCAGTTAGAAAGGCTTTCATTAGCTTAATCATTTTCCCGAAAAAGACTACTCATTAATAACTGAGTATTAAAGTTTGATTGAAATGAAACAGCTCCTGCAGATCCGAGACAAAAATTAAATATAACTTAAATAATTTTCTAATTAAAAATTACTTTAACATGTCAAGGCTTCTCCTTCCTTACCATGTGCCTTCGTGGTGTAACTGGAAAACACGTCCGGCTAGCAATCGGAAAGTGAGAAGTTCGATTCGGCAGTAGCCTACTTTTCACGTTTCCTGTTTCGAAATGAAACTCTTATTGTTATCTAAGAAAAGGTCATCATAGAAAAGAACGATTTTTTCACTTACGTGTCTCCTCAGTATTTCTTCCAGTCTTTTTTTTTTAATCTCCTGCAATGTTAAAGTAGCTAAGAATTATGTAGTAACAATTCTGAACTTGCTATTTTTTAGCACTAAATTTTTATGTGATGTTTGTAATACTTTCCATTTTTTAACAAAACTTTTAAACATTAATGGTTAAGTCGACGGCATTTAAACATTTACTTTACAACAGAATTTAATGCTATTAGCTTACATAATTAGATCGCATTAGTTTTAAATACACTGTAAAGTAATCTAATGTAAGTAGAGAACTTATGGTTTTGTATTACTTCAACAATACAATTCTTGCGCAAGCACTTATGATACACTATTGTTGGATTTAATCTTTTACAAGATAAGTTTTCTTCAGCTGCATATTTTCTAATTCACTAAATAGTGATTCCTTACAGAATGCTTACTCTGAGCCTTATAAGCGTCTTTCAAATGCAAAACTAGGTCTAATCAACTACATTAATGTCCTAAATTAACTACATTGGCATATTTGAAAGCCTGACTGCGGCATTAAATTGCTAAAATTGAACCGGCATATTTAAAATCTGGGATGTTATTTGTTATGCTACTAAAGATTGTAAGGCATTATCATCTTCTCAAGCATATATTTTTATGGTGTAAGGAGTTAGCACATCCAGTTGGTAATTGTTGGAGTTCCGCCGGTGGTACAGTACGCGTTTAATATTTTACGTTCCTAATAAAGAGGGCTCACCAATTAAAAAGTGCTGGACGATAATTAGTCATCACCTGGAATGTATCGACAAGTTCTCGTACCTCTCCTCGTTTGCCTTTTAGGTGAGAGAGAATGTAAGGAATTATCGCATTTCCTTACGTTGTAAATCATTGGCACATCCACTGGGAACTGGAACATGAGAAGTTATTATCCCGACGAGATCACTGTTGATTTTTCAAGTTTTCTGCTTCGATAAACTTAAAAGTATCTACAGACTTAGAAGTTGATCATAGAAGGTATTTTGGTAAGCTCCTTTTATACCAAACATCTCAGAATCTTATATCGCATTTTACGAACCTTAAAGTCATTGTCTTTCAGCCTAGTGAAAAGAAAAAGAGGAAACTGGCAAAAAAATAAACTGTACATCTTTATAATAATAAAAATCACTTATCTCTATTTTTAAGTTCGTGCAGTACCATTTCATAATAATGTACAATTTTATTTTCAGAAAATTTAGCTCACAGAGTTGCTTGAAACAAAGCGCTGAACATATGTTACAACGTATGATCATTTGTATTTTGCATTTTATGTAACTACAGCTTTTGAGTCGAGAAAAGGTGTCTTCAGGATTACTCGGAGGAATAATGTTGTTGAAAATGCAACAGTATGCTTATTCTGGTATGTAAAATGTTCCTATCATCTTTATCAATGAACACGTAATCTCTTCAGATTGCTATCCTCTTATCTCCAAAACCATAGCTTTGGAACGTAGCGCTCTTAATAGTTTCTAACGCTTTACGCAAGAGTGAAGCTTGCGAATTATTCATTCTTCCCTATCCGAAATATTTATCTGAAAATTAAATGCTTCTACTTCAACAAAGGGTTTGCAGAGCATCGTAACTTTATCCTGCTCGGTGAACCATCCGTAAATGCTCTAGCAAATTGTTTCAATGAAGGGAAAGACTAAAAGAGAGCGACTAAGGAAGATGTAGAAGAAGAATGGTACTAGGGCATGCTATTTCACTTTATAATAGGATTATAATGTACACAACAAGGTTTATCAAACTTCTCTCTCTCCTTTTTTTTTTTAAACTTTTCCTTCTGAGGAGACAAAACATTTACTCGACACTTGAAAAATTGCATTCGCCAAAACTGCAGTGCACAGTTACAAGATTAATAAGGTACATTAAAAATTAAGAATCCCATTTTAAACATTTATTAAAGAACAAATTTTACAATAGCGATTATTTTTATATTTTACGCTTCGTGGGTCAAAAAGGTATATGCGACTTTATTCGAACAGACACCAAAGTTCGATGACACAACTTTTGAAACGTAAAATGATAAATTACTTTTGCTAAATCCAAACATTTCTATTTGACCTCCAATTCGACAGCGTCTGGTGTTTAAAATCGCTTCTTTTTATTAAATTTGTCTTTTTATTTAGCATTATTCTTAAAACAGTCAGAACTTGACAGAGCGAGTTGTAAACAAAGCCAGTAAATATTCGATTGTTGAAATGTTTTACAAACATTCTGAAGCCGTTTGCGTGAGTTTTCCAGGAAACTTCCGATGAAGTAATTCCTAATATGCTTAAACTTCACATATCTGACCTCACATACATCATCATCATTCATTATTAATATAAACGTGTTTGTTCATCTTTTGTTTACGGATTTCGATTTGCTTGAATAGAGTTCCTTCATCAACAAGAAAAATATCCGTGCACTACCTGACAATGAGACAAACGATGCTTCCCTGTTTATGATTTGAAAAAATTCTCAAGGCGTTAATTGTAGCAGAATGAAAACGCATCTGTCTTTAGTAGACCAAAGTAATTGACTGTGACAATAGTTCTTATACGTGTTACATGAAATCGTGACCTTTTGTGTGAAAAAAAGAGACTGAAGTGTTTTGAACCAGAACATGAGATCAGGCCTTTCCCTATTGCAAATAATCCATCTTTTTAATGTAAACTGCTATCAAGTTAATAATATTTTTAAAGCAAACCATATGTGTTACATTACATATCATTTCATATTCTATGTTATTTTAGTTTGATATTTAATAGGGTAATTTTACCATATGGTACATACTTTTTTAATTAATTAAGGTGCTTTGATTATATATTACACAGTTCTCCAACTGATAAAATTGAAGAGATTTTTACAACATATATCTTAAGAAAGTAAGGTAAAAATATGAAACTTTTACATCTGGTAACTAACGTAAAGACTTTTACATTTTGCATCGATTTTACGTTATGTATATGCTAAAGAATTACTTTTACAGTTTCTGTCTGAGGTAGGATGTTATCAGTTTTAACAGGGGGAGAAATAAGTATCACCAACTACCTGGACAACTTGTTACTTCAATCAGGGCTTTCATCACAACATACACAAAGTTTAAGTTGCTAGAGTACATGTAGAGAAGACATTATGATCGACAAGAAAAATTCATGAGCAAATCAAGACGATATCATTATGGTAACTATATTTATCAAAATTCTGGATATATCTCATTCCTTATATTCTCCAAAATACACGATTCTACAAGATTCAGGTTATAAAGTGAACCTGACTGAAAGGTATTGATTTCGGCTGCAAGCAATGTCTCTTGAATCTCATTTCCAATTTATTTTGAATTTTTATTGGATGTTTTGTGTTAGGCATAAATGTTAACTAATATGCTGACTTAAATAATAATGTTGAGTAATGTTGGCTGATCTGCCTTACTCTGCCATCGACTAAACTGAGATAGATATATTTATTTGCGCTGGCAGACGTCAAACTGTAGTTTCTGATGGAGTGGCTAGCTCTTCAGTTACATACTACTGTTATTAAATGTGCTTTAAATCAGAGCACATTTTTAATATTCGTAAATAAATGTGACGTATTTAATGCAGCATTTAGATGCTTTTAACTTCAGAAAGAAAGGAGAGCAGGAAGGCCGTACAAAAACATTTAATAGATTCTCTCCTTATGCAAAAAATGTTTATATTACTTAGGGATTTTGAACGGTTCAGCAACAGGAGAAAAAAGCGAGTCTATTGAGGATTATTTTATACTATAATATTTAAAATTTTATTATTTTAATACAGAAATTGAGTTTTTATGCTGCTCACAAAAAGTTGAAAGATTTTTTACATTTCAAAACCCTTTTAAATTTACATATACATATACATACATATATATGAAAGAAAAATAAAGAATATGTAAACGATTAAATTAGCAACGTAAATTTCCCTTCTCAATTCTAAAAATAGTAACCTCTATTTGCACTACGTCATTTCGAGAAAAGGCTATTCTTACGCAATTCTGATGATGTAAATGAAACTAAAACTCAAACAGCCAATAGTAATTTTACAGCCATATTAACTATCCAATCAAAATGCATTTGGAAACCAAAACTAACTCATTCTGAATTAAAATTTCACCCTGAACATAACGCACTTGCTTACTACGCTTTGGCCTGGCTGGACTGCTGTCTGTTTGCTTCTGCTATCTTACTGCAAATTTATCTAAAATGCATAATTTTTGGAATAGGCACAATTAACGTGTCAACTTGTTTGTGTCCGCAACATGTCTGCTCAAATAAAAAATGGATAGTTAATCTGCCTTTTCCTCCAATTTCCTACTCATTATGGATCAACACGTCTACGCCATCAAAATTGCTGCTAGTCTTCATTTCTGACTTTGTTTTTATCACACACACATACACACACACGCATATATATATTTATATATATATATATATATATATATACAGCCAAACAGTAATCAAAATCGCGATTCTGTTATGCTTTAACCTGTCATTGAGGAGTGGAGATCAAGTAGCAGATTTCTCCTACCGTCTGAACGGTATGCCGTTATTAATGGGTTCTATTGTTCCTTTCCTGTTTCCAGATCTTCTTTATTATCTTCTAGCGCGAATTTATTCTCTTTATCTTCTAGCGCACTTTTGTGTGAACATAGAGGTTGTGGTGCTTTGATCCAGAACATGTTTCAATAAACAATTGTTAACACTTACCAGGTGCGGACGACTTTTCAGGTACACGCCGACTGAGGTCAGGAAACTCGAAGACGTCAGCTACAAAAGAAAGACACAATGTATAACTTACTGATTGTATAAAGCAATTAATTATGCAACCAAACAAAATGTAACAGAAAATATTTAAATAAGTTTTCTAATTCTGCAAAGTAACTAGTAATTCGTATCTATAAATGGTAATAGAAGAAAAAATTAAATGATAAAGGTTACGGCACACATGTTCCTGCACAATTGCCCAACAATCGTTTAATAAATAAATTTATAAATGATGTTTGATCTGTCATAGAAGCAAATATTTTTAGCATTAAATATTATTTTATAATATTTAGATTATGCCATCTTAGTACTTTCGTAAGCTATGATGTTTGTTTTGCCACGGATTCATGTCTGATATGTTGTCTATATATTTATGTGGTTGTGTGTGTGTGAAAGAAAACTGTAACACTTACCATTTTTTTTTCTTTTCATTTGATAAATTTAATTGTATATTTATAATTAATATTTCTGTAACTGATTTTTATGATATTTCATCTGTACTTAATTAACGCTATGGACACATATGCTTAAATAATAGTAAGAAGCAAACGTGAAATCCTCTGTCTAGTATCATTCAAATCGGAAAGTTAAATAAAATATAATGTTATGCGAACTGCATATACCGAGGAAATGGTCAAATTATTTTATTTTGTCTTCTTCTAACAAGTGATCTTGCAGACGTAAAATTTGTAATAACTTGCTCATCCCTTTTAAGCCTGTCTATTTGTAAGTAATGTACGATCTCGTTACGCTAAAATAAAAAACTGAATGAGATGCCCAAACATGACTTCATATTTCCTTGCTCCCACTCGTAGACAAGTGGTTAAAAAGATGGCTGAATGCTGGTAGCTCACCGTGGCTTCTGTTCAAATTTATGTTAACGCGCTGAGTGCATGTTTGGTTTAATGGTTTTACTCATGTGTATCGCGAATACGAACACTCGAGCACGAGGGCGAAGCACACCAGGGCTGTCTGTCTAAGGAAAGATTTCAGGGAGGACTTTCTAAGGAGTATTGGCTCGTATCCACATTAGACACGGGTAAAATGACAAAACCAACCATTCAGCCAGTCCTTTCGCGTGGGATCGAACCCAGGTTGAACTCAGGAGCAGTCAGCGATCTTAAAATCTCAGCCACTTATACGGCATTGCAGATAGCCGTCACGGACATAGTTTTAATTAATGCCAACCACTTACAATGCTTGAAAGCTACGTTTGATCATTAGGTACTGTCATAAGAACATAATTGAAAATCTGTACGAAAATTTTTCATGTACCGCAAAAAATAAAACGTGACATAAGTAGTTTCTGAAACCGGAAAATCTTTAAAATAAGGAAACAAATGATAAGCATAGCAATGACTTTTTTTTAAAAAATACCTTGATTGCGCAATTTGATAAAATAATGGCCAATGGTATGCATTTTACAAAATGTAATTATCAAAAGGGAACAACGTAATTTTACATTTTTAAAAATTGTTTACAGTTACTTGCTTTATTCATTTATTTAGCGCAGGGGCAGAAAAAAGTAGAAATAGAAAGCAGATGATTGTATTAATAAGCAGATGATTGTATTTATAAAATTGTTATTTATCTACTTCAGTGATTTTTCACACCCACCAAAGAAAACTTTGATTTATTTATATTATTTTCTGAAATCTTTGTAGAGGTTTCTACAAAAATATTTATGTACGAAAGGCAAACTCTAGCTTTTAACAGTTATATTTTGTTACAAGCGAAGTAAAGGAAACTTCTACAGTTTTGACTGTTTTTTTTTTTTTTTTTTTTTTTTTTTTTTTTTTTTTTTCTTTTAAGAACAAACCTACAACTGGCCGGACAGCTCCAAGTAAACTTAAATTTTTGTAAATTTTTGCTTTGCCCTTCTCAAATGCCTATTACTAAAAGCGGCCTGCTATATTGTGAAAAAGCAAAACTTCGGGTCTTAATTTGTGTACATATAAAGGCATGTATATGCATATATGTATGTAAAGATAGATTAGCTGATTGTTATAAAAAATGATTTAATGGATCTTTTACATTACAGAACAATACGCGTCAAATAATTTTCTGAGTTAAGATTTATAACAACATACTTCAGTCATCAGCTCACTTCGTCTAAAACTTTCTGAAAAAATAAATATATTTCTTAAAGTAGTTTAGTAATTCGAATAAATTAAGAAAAAATAGAATAACGCACTTTAAAAACGTTTTATTGGTATTATTTTCTTTGAAAATAAGAATACTGTTATAGGAGATAAGAAGAGGTGATTTAATTTAACAGTAACCAGCATGCATCCTTGACTAATATCGTATGTATTTTCTTTTTTTGGGGGGGGGCTACATTTTGTTTCTAAAATTTGAAAAGGTCTTTTAAATTGTATTTTCATAAATAAATTGCAGAATGAGAATAAGATGTTTAATTATCGTATTACAAATAGATTTACATATTTAAATTCTAAATACTTCTATACCACAGTTGTATTTAATTTAGCAGCTTATTCTACATTATGTTCAGAACTACTGTTGCTTTTATCAAGTTGTAGAGTTGCTCGCCTCCAACTTGCACGCAACCAAGAGGTGACTGGAAAAATGACAGAGTCTTGCTAAGGGTTTAAGTCCCTTTTCATTCAACTTAAGAAGTTACAAGTACGTGCTCTTGACGCTCACAAACTACGCCGACTCGGCGGTAAAATAAAAATAAGAATCTGAAAAGAAACTAATAACAAGACTCTAACTACGAGGCTCTCTAAAAGTAACTAACCTCACCGCGTTTTACAATACCGCCGCTAATTCAGCAAACTTTGAATATCACGTTGAACGATTAACAGTTCTCCAAGGCAAGCACACAGGCCGAAACGCGGGTTTCTTCAATTTCTGTCTAACTACCTCCGCGCTCGTGAAGTAAGAACAGCACACTTCGAACTCGTTTCCTTTCTATTTAACTCAGAATACTTCCGCTGATAATTTGAATCCTTGCGCGTTCTACTAAAATTTACATACTCTGGCATTGGCAGTTCCAGGGAAAAGTAAGGCTTGACAGGAAAGATAGTTTAAACTTAAAATAAATATAAACCCTACAAAGTATTCACCTACACTATTGTTTTTTAAGTGCTATCCTAAGATGCAAAGCGAGCGAGGCCTTTCGTTCTAGGGGATCTTGTTTTCAAATAAATACAGTGCATACCACTGTATTTATTTGTTTAATGTTTAATTATTGCAAAACATTCGAGGGTTATTTTCTTAAGGGAAGAAATAGTTTCACGGAGGTCTTTTTAAGGGATACTGGTTCGTATACACATTACACATGGGGAAAACCTCGAAAACGCTTATGCCAGCCCGTTGGAAGGAATTGAAACCCCCGGACCGAACTACCAGCATTCAGCGACTTCACCGCTCGGTCGCTGGTGGACTATATTTATCTCTTTGTAGAAATTGTTTTGGTGCATGCTACCCTGTAACGGAAAAGAAGCAATCTAACTTACGAAGGAAAATCATTAAGCAATGCTGTTCATAATTTTTAAAGGGTTCGTAAGCAGAATACTTTATTTTAAAATTGTCTCAAAACATGCATGAAAACGGTAAATCTGCTTTATTGGATGACGATAATATTTATTATACAGAATTCATTCAATGTGGTCTTCCACACGTCCGCTCCCAAAAAACGTTTAAAATAAAGTGCTCGCTTGCAATTTCGATGGCCTTAGGTTGCTGAGAAATGCCATCGTTTAAAAGTTTTTTTTTTCATTGATAACATCGATAAGGTGCGGCTCTAAATGCGGTTTATAAATCTTCTATCATTAAGTACTTCATGAAGTATTATCCCCTGATGATCAGTAGTATCAAAGACTGAAAGCGATGCTTTATAATATATGGTACGCAGTTCGTCCTTCAACGGTTCTTTTGCTTTTTAAACTTTCATTTCTTGTGCTGTCTGTGATTAACTAGATAAGATTTGTTAATGCTCATAACACAGATTATTCTTTCATACAAACTCAGCTTGGGGGGGGGGGAGGAGATGCCTTTCTTTATTTTTTGCAGTTTTGAAAAAATACGTTGCTCTTTTAACAGCTAGTTATCGAGATACCTCTTTTTAATCAGCTTCAACCATGTTAACCTTCACTGCAATAACAGAATATCATTTCTGCAAAATCGGAACATATTTTGAAGTGAGAGGAAGTTTGTTGTCCATGTATGCACACAGGTATTTCACCAATCTCTTCAAATTAGATTTGATTTGGTCTGTTTCGTTACGGCAAAGCACTTAGGGGGCTATTTGCAGAATTGGAGAGGTGCCTTCGTGGAGGACTTTCTAAGAGAACCTGGATCGTATGCACGTTACACATTGGGAAAAACAGAAAAAAAAACCATGCAGCCGGCCCGTTCGTTGGGATTCGAAACCCGTACTGAACTAACAGTGTTTGGCGAATTAACCGCTCAGCTGCTTGTAGGCCCTCTTGCCAAATTCGAAGTAAAGATTTTGTTTGAGTGCTACAGAACTACAAGTACTAGTACTAGATAACTAAAATAATTTCTATCGACTATTTGCATCAAATATTATTTTTTATACATTCGCTTTGTTGCCAATAATATTTATCACAAGAAAGGTTAGTATCGCAACAGCTTGAAGAGAAAGCTTCGTACACAGATGAGAATTAGATGCATTATTACTAGCAGAAAAAATAATACCACTTAGTGCCTTTTATTACCATTCGTACTGCACAAGTTGATTTCCGTAATATTAATGAATGAGTTGCGAAGTTATTTCAAGGTATTTATATTTCATACAAATCAGACCTTTAACTGTGCAGGTAATTTTATCAACAGACGTGAAGAATTATCGACATACTCAAAAACTGCAAAATTATTAATTAAGTACTTAAATTTAATTTAGCATGAAACTTAGTCAGTAGCAATAGATAAACAGGTAATTTATTACGCTTGCAAGGGATTATCTTCATGATAAAAATGTACTCCTGGAGGATTTTGAAGTGGAAATAGGTTGGTGTTTAAACAACGCATGCAGTAGTCCACATGCAACATGCCATCTCTGCCGCAAAAAGTGTTCAGTCCAGTACGAAATACTAGGGCTGATCGTATCCTGTTTTATTCTTGGTACATAATATCTCTTCTTATTTTCAGAAAAAAACAGGAATATACCGTGTTTTCAATCATCTCTGTAGAGACTATTAGACGCTTTCGGAGCTTGGTTTGGTTTGGTTTAGTTTATAATAGAAAAGCACATTAGGGCTATCTGCCTAAGGGAAGGGATGCCTTCGTGGAGGACCTTATAAGAAAAACTGCCTCTTATACACATTGCACATGAGGATAACCACGAAAAATCCCATGCAGCCAGCCCGTTCACCTGGATTCGAACCCAGGTCGGACGTACCAGTGTTCAGCGATTTTGTCGAGCGGCCGTTGGTGAGCCCGAGGTGTTCGGAGCGCAGGAAACGTGAAAGGTTAACTGCATTTTCACTGAAATTCAAGCGACGGAGATCTTCTAGTTGCTAGGTGAGCATGCTAACACTTACACCACAAGAACATGCATAGAGAAATTCAATAACTCCTTATAGGTGAACCACTCTTCGAAAGAATATGAATTATTGCGAAAAATCAGCATTTTCTAGAGAAATCAAAATGAAATTTGATGTAGGCACTTTGTATAAAAGTATTTTCATTCGCATAAATTAATTAAGGTAGTTATCCCTGAAGACGTCTTTATAAAAGCAAGGTAAATGGTAAAACGTACATTTAAATTTATAAGAATCAAAGAAATCGCTAATTTATTACTGCTCTAGTAATATGCCTACTGTAAACTGAAATAATTACAGAAATAGCTACTTTATGAGGGCCCGTATTTTAAGAAACTATGGATGCTTTAATTACGATAACCAGTATTAAGAGTAAATAAATCTGAAGGGTTGAAAATTGTTAAATTTCATTCCAATTTAGAGCTGATTTGAAATAAATATGTTCAGTTTTTTTTTTTTTTTTTTTTTTTTTTTTTTTTTTTGAAATAAATAGCAGTCTTCGTTTTTTCTTAAAGGCCTGTGAGGGAGGAAGATAATAAAATAGAATTCTGTCGATTATTAGTATTTATGCAGTGTAATTTAGGTTGCCTATTAGTATTTATGCAAGCTAATGTAGCTTGTCTTCTATTGGGCTATTTAGGTAATCTATTACTGAAGACACACTGAACTAAACATGCAATTTATATAATAAAAAGAAAAATGAAGTTTGGCCTGAGATAAATTAGTATATTTCGATTAAGTTATGACTTAAAATAAGATTACAGTAAAAATTATGCTTCTTAACGGCGGCTTTTTAATTTTCAAGCTAATTGGGTAGCTGGTGTATAGTAACTCGAAAAGTCCAGCTTTCAAGGAAGGCTTGTTTACACTCCGGCAGTACGTTAGGCGATATGATGATTAACAGAGGTTAACAGATAGAAACATCGTCGGAACTGAATCTGAGTCCCGGATAAAACTGAGAACTGTAGATTCTTTGCAGAATGGGAGTACTTGAAATCTGTCGATATGAAAGTCCGCTAGAGAGGCTGACAGAAGAAAGCAGTCGGGATCCCCTGGAATGCTCTCGATCAAAACTAGGACGGAGTTTAAGTATATAACAATTTGCGTGTTTTGCGTTAATTAAAGAATCCACTCCCCTAAAACTGTTACGGGGACATAAAAAAACGTTCAGTTTATTCGTGTTACCAAAAACAGAAAGAAATTATTAGTGTTTCCCGTGGTTTCCATGTTTTTTAGCCACTAGATATTCTAGATAATGAACTTAACTGCATTACAGAAAACCGAAATATTTCAGAAAGACTGCAGTTTACATTGGCTGTAATACACGGTGACAAAAAATAGAGTTAATTATCTTTAAACGAGTCACAGAATGCAAAGGGTTACATCGAAATCCCCGTTTTGAATTACTAATTAAAACGCAGTTCGTATTCCATCCATCAAATTTATTCTGACTACCAAATGCAAGGGTCTTCACATCCATATATATAATTGTATTTGCAGTACGAAAAGAAGTATGGCGTGTTTTTATTTTATTTTTATTTATTTATTTATTTATTTATTTATTTATTTTGCTCTTCATTATCGGTCAGCGAAATATTTCAACAACGTGTTCGAAACATACCGTTTCTTTAATTGAAGGCCTAATGTATAGTAACTCGAAAAATCCAGACCATATTTCTTTGTATGTAAAATAGGTCATGCTTAATATAGTAATTTGGAAACTAAAGGTATAAAATTAACAAGTTCCAATGTTTCTGCATGAATGTTAAACCATTTGATTATCAACCAACAAAAATAGATAAAATTAGAAATTTAAATCTGATTATACTGTAGCTTCTAATAGTGTAAAAAAATAATGTCAAAGAACTAAGAATATCCAACAAGAGAGAAAAAACTCTAATTTTTAAAGCTTTTGTCAAGTAAGGTGAATTCTTATTCAGATTTCTGAAAGGCTGGTGTACCTGTAAAATGCTGTTTCTGTTGTATTTGAAACGGAATTTAAAGACTTCAGCATCAGATCATCAAAAAACAACTGATATTGATGTAAGGAAGTTCATTTAAAGATTAAACATATGCATGAATATATGCAAAACAAATCTCTTCACGAAGTTGTTAACATTAGCATTACGTTGCAAAGTCGTACGGAAAATATTTAGAAATCACAGAAATGACGAATTATTTGGAATTAATTATTTGCTTTTAAAGAAATTTTGATAATGAAGAAAGAAAACTATAGGAATTAAGTACCGATAGACAACTAGATTTTTATACGAATGCATTTTTCTTTGAATTATGTAAAGTAATTCTGTAAACAAAAGTACAGATGAGGTATTCTTATGAATGAAGAACGGAAAAGAGAGAATTCTAGTATTGTACAGAAAAATTTGTGATAACATTAACATCACCACAGTTGTCCTTCCGGTCTGAGTTGAAATCTAAAGGAAATTAGCATTTTAACCAATAAAATGGCCTATTAAAGTGAAAATTCTTTGTATTATACATATCAGTTATATGAAGTCTAACAGAGGGTCATTCCTTCAGAAAAACAGCTTTCTGTTACAACAGGTGTTTATGTGTGTGCATCATAGTTATGAACCTCTCTTTGTGTCGTGATAATGAAGCAAGCAATTAGGAATCATTTATACGGCCTTTCGTTGAATTATGTCATATTCCATCTTAGTCATCTAATACCACAATGAGAAAGTTACTGATATCCATCTGATATGTGACAGATGATTTTACGGTAGCATCATTAATATTATGAAAATAAAACCACCTATTAGATCTAATTTGCTTTTCCTGCCCAAATTGCTTAGATCCAAATTCTTTGCAAATTGGTTGCTGTTACCGGAATTCACCGCTGTATTCTAGAAGAATTGATCTCCTCAATGATGCCCTTGGGAAGGTAGGAATCGGTGCGTAGCTGATCAACCGTGCGTCTCAAATCTCGTGTAAGAACCTAAGATGATATTTCCAACGGAGATCCGTTTATCCAACTGAATTTATGAACATTCTTCTGCCGTTTGTGAGAGCCCTCGTGTGCTTTGTTACAGTCAAACAAAAAAAATAAATGAAAATCTGCAGTTTGAGCTCGTTGATTTACTACTATAAATAAATTTTCCTTGACATGAATACAGATTATGTTGTTTTTGTACAAAATTGGTTTCAGAATTCGTATTTGCAATAACTTGAAAATCCCCAAGGCTGTTTAAAGCCCGGGAGGAAAAAGCAATATTTGAAAATCTATTCTTGTTACTTTGCAAAGTACACATACTTACAAAATAACATTATCTAACACTTTTACTTTAAAATATAGTTACATAATTTGCATTCATAACACAATGATAACCCTCGAGGCTGCCGAAGGCCTAAGGAAAAGAGGCAATGTTAGAAAATTTATTCTTATTGATTTTGAAAAGTATATATGCTCGCAAAATAAAATTTTTTAAAACTTTTACGTTTAAAGCGTCGTTATATCTTTTGTATTCACAACAGACTAATAATCCTCAAAGCTGTCAAAGACCTGGGAGGAAGAATTAACATTAGAAACTCTTCTATTCTTGTTACTTTTGCTTCTTGTTACTTCACATATCAGATTCTTGTTACTTTTGCAATGTACATAATACCTACAAAGCAATTTTTTAACACTTTTGCTTTAAAGCTTTATCCTGCATGACAAGAAAGCAAAAGTGTTAGCTTTTGGTTCTTGTCATCCAAATTCTTGTCACCAGGTTCTTGTGATGCAGGATGAGTCCAAAGGAGTTTACTGGTTTCATTCTCAAATAAATATAATGCTCGTTGTGCGTAGCGCTCATCATGGTTGCTCGGGAGTTCAGTTAAGATGGAGCGTTGATCAGTAGCGTAGTACCCATAAGGTGATACAATGTGGCATTAGCATTAGGTCAAAGATGCGGCTATGTCGAATATATTTATCGCCCTTATATCGATAAACAGATTCACCATTAGTGGAGTTCAGAAAACTCAAAGGGAATACAATGACGTCCTGTCCATAGTACCACGGTGAAAGCATAGCATAGAATTTCGTTAGGTTTGAATTTAAATCCATTCAGATATATTTGTCAGAAAATAAGTTATTAGTAATTGTCAACGATAAAGGTCATGCTCAAAGCTTTTTTTTAAGTTGCTATAGGTTATGACTGCAGTAATATTTTCAGTATCAAGGATATCACTTGTCTAGTTTGTTAATCAAAGCATCCAGATATCAATATCCAGAGTTTCTCAGATAACATATATGGCGGGAAAAACATAATTTCGCCTTCATGTAGGCGAAATTATTTATCTATTTCTTTCCCAAAACCTTCAGTTCTTCACTTAATAAGCATGCAAATATAAAATCAAGAATTAAATTTTATTGCCTTATCAATCAATTAAAGTAATTTTATTGCTTTACTTCATCAAGCCCTTAACTTGGACTTGATCAATTAAAGTAATGAAAGTTCAAAACCTTGATTCATTACGAATCAACAGAACTAAAGTATGGTTTCTTTTGATGCTAAACTTTAGAGTATTATTGATTTTACAGTGCAGAAATTATGATAAACCTCTTGAGGTTTCGCTGGAATTCGACCTATGTTGTAGGGATTTATATTTATTTTAACTAATAATTTAAAGTTTTAAACTTTCCTATAAGCCTTCATTCCCCTAAATTGTCAGTGCCAGAATAGGTAAATGTTGTAGCGCGCGTGAAAGAATGCAAATTTTCTACTTTGAAGGAAGTAGCTAAAAGCCGTGTTTCGGTAGGAGAAGGGGAGAGTTAGATTCTAGCCGCCGTCTCTGCCGTAGGTACGTTTGCTTATTGCTGGTAGAAGTGGTTTAATTGCATTTATCTGCTGCCACTAGCTTCGAAGGGGGTTTAAGTTATGGGATCTTGCTGAACCCTGTAGGCTAGTTCTATCACTTGTTAATATTTTAACTTTTAGTTTCAATTATCTGACTTTCAGTTACCGCCCAAGCAGAGGTGAAGTTTGTTAGCGTCGAGTTGACGCATTGTAAATTTTCAAAAGATTTGATAAAGGGTATTTCAACCCTTCTTTTGTGTAGTTTCCTGCTACTCCAGTTTCAGATAGAAGTTCACCCACCTGGACTCTACAATGTATTTAACCGGATTTAAATTTGAGCTTTGTATTTAACCGGGTAGCTGTTTTTAACCGAATTTTCTAACTATTTACACCAAGAGATCCAAATTATAATTTCTTACATTCTCTCTTACTTAAAGGGCAATAACATAATATCACATTGAAAGTCCTTAGTGCATCTACACTAACTCTTTACTGCCAGACTTTAATTTTTTTGAATTAAAAGCTTCATCCCTGCTGTTGCATACAGGAGTAAGAGTATTATTTTCGTTTTTCATGATCGAAATAAATATTAATTCCCTTTTATTAATCATTAGCATGACCTGCTATAAGAAAACACGATAGTTAATTGCCTGAGGGCAGCCACACCCTCCATAAATGAAACGATAAGAGTTAGAAAGTACTAATAATATTTCTCTTTAATCTCGTTCTGAAGAGTCCGAGACAAATTTATAGACGTTTCAGGTCACAGATTTGATAACATTACTTCACTTGATCCTGATCGACTACTAATCGCATACTCTGATTGACTAGTCATGGTAAGCAAGTATTTTAATCACTCTTTTAAGCTTTAAATTAACATGTGAAATTTAATAAGATTAGCTTTTTTTATGAAATCAAAAATATCGTATCTGCATATATCTAACTTGAAGAGACATTCTATATATAGAAGCAAGAGAGATGGAAAATGAGCAATGGCCTCGCCGGGACTCGAACCACGGACCTCTCGAATTCGCGTCGAGCGTGCTGATCACTACACCACAAAGGCATGTTAAGAAGGCGGGAGAAATACCTTATATACTCCCCCTTTTAAAGGGCGACTGGGGTTTTAGGGAACCCATTCGCCAAATCCTGGTGGTGAAGAATCATCATTCGCCACCTTATAGTTCGGGCGCCACTGTAGAGACATTAGGCATATAGAAGCAGGAGAGATGAAAAATGAGCAAACGAGGTACATCTATATATATAAAGAAGAATGTCCGTTTGTGTTTGCCTGTTTGTTAGCGATACACTCAAGTCACTACTACAGCCTATCGTCACTAAACCTTTTATAATTCTCTTCTGGGTCCTGGGAAAGATCGACGTCCACTTTTTCAAAGAAAAAAAAAAATTATCTCTGAAAACGCTAATTTTTGCCTTCCTTTTTCCGAGTGGCAACAGTCTCGCACGCTGGAGATAAAAATCTGCTTTATTTCGAGAAGTGTTGCCATTGCTCGCTTCCAAATCGTAGAGTTTGTTAATAAAAAAGTTCTAAGTTTTACGATGAAATAAAATTAGCATTGCCAAACATTAAATACATTATTCCAGGTTCCAAAAAATCGTGGGAAGCCATTTCGACTGTTCCCATCTATGTACGACTTTAATCAGCCGATATATTAAGTAAAAACTCTGAAAACACTAATTTCCGCACTCATTTATCAGAGCGACAACAGTCTCATCGGAGATAAAAATGCTTTATTTCGAAAAGAGTTGCTACCGCTCGTTTTCAAATAGTAGAGTTTGTTAATAAAAAATTTGTAAGTTTTACAAAATCTATATATATAAAGAAGAATGTCTGTTTGTGTGTTTGTTTTTTTGTTCGCGTTATTGATTTCTGATCAATTATGATAAATGTTTTGCCACATTTATTCGACTAAAATTGAATATAGGTGAAATATTTGATGGAGCTTGAGCTTTTACGACCGTTTGATTAGAAAGACGATAATTATTAAAAAAGAGCGTCGCATTGTTGCTGATATAATGGGAGAAAATTAGTTCATTTTTCTATGGAAATTTCTTATGTGGGTTCCATATCACATCAGACTGAAAAATGCATGTCTATGAATCGTATTTTTTGTATCGTTATTAGAGAAGAATTACAGCGGTATCGTTCTCTCTATTGTTAGGTACGTTACACTCAATTCATGTGTACTTCCACTAGTCCGCTAGTCAGAAATATTAGAGATGGGGGGCTATGTTGTAATGATCAAAATATGCATTTAGTTACCTTTTCTGTACATTCAACAATTCAAAACTTTACGAAATTTGGTCGAATATTTATATTTGTTTGACGAATCTATTATACTTTTTTTGATTACTTCTGAGAGCAAAAGAACTCCAACCGTTCCTACGATATTTCTTTAGTTCTGAAAATTTTGTTTTTTTCCACAAAACTTTTAGCCTTATGATTTTTTAAAATTTCATAGTATAGTTGGGAAGCCGGGTTAAAATTTTCGACGGGGCTGTATTAGCCTTCAAGCTGCATGTTAAACAATGCCGACGTAAGCTTTTACGCTTTGTTTTTTTTTCTGATATTCATTTGCCATTGAAGAAACAGTTCAGTGGGAAAATGCGAATAATTATGGGGCAAGGAAAAAGGCTGTGAAGCTTTGATTGTTTGAGCGACCATTAGCGGGCAACTCTCAGCTTTTTCTCACCCTTTTGATATAGCTCCTAAGATTCTTCTTTGGAAGAAAAAGTCTGGCTACCTTTTTCACAATAGTTCCTAAAATGAAGAAATGCAAAAACTAGCATCTGAAAGCTACATCTCTTCTACATTCAGAGTTGTTATTATTTTCTGTCCATGAACCTTAAAAATTGAAAGCTATTATTATAATCTGTCCATGAACCTTAAAAGTTAAGAGTTATTACTATTTTATATCCATGAGCCTTTAAAATTGAGAGCTATTATTCTTGCGTTTACTACATAAGTATCCGAACGTCTTCTGTTACAGTCTTCCCGACTTCAGATCAACCACTTGAATTACCCATAAACTCCCCAAAACACCTAAGTATATGATACTATGTCTGCTGGTATTTTTTGTTTGATTAAGAGTCCTATGCGGAGGGTCACTGAAAATTCTCTTCAAGACTAAGGGGCCCAAATAAAATAAATTAATATCCTTTAGTTTTTATTCAACAGTTTTTTTATTAAATTCATTTATATTTAGGGAAAGCTATGTTATTTTCTCAGCTAACTTGTTTCATTGCCTAATTACAATATTGTTAAGAGAAATGAATATCAATTAATTTATTTAATTATTTTTATTTATAAATTTCAGTAACACTTTGAAAAAAAGGTTATCATTTAATGCAAGTGATACTTTTCCTGCCGCTATCTAATTTCAATAAAATATAAAGAAGTAAATAGCATATGATCTAGCAAATTTTCCTTATCTCCGTAATATTACAGGAATTACTCTTCGAGTTTAGCTCGCTTGTTACTTGGATAAACAAATAGTCATTAATTAACAGTAATTTGT
Source organism: Stegodyphus dumicola (assembly GCF_044657685.1). Classification (NCBI taxonomy): domain Eukaryota; kingdom Metazoa; phylum Arthropoda; class Arachnida; order Araneae; family Eresidae; genus Stegodyphus; species Stegodyphus dumicola. The sequence continues at coordinate 24,392,463 of NC_140781.1, forward strand.
ATAACATTTTTTCTGAACTCTTATATTCATAGGAATAGCTCTGAAACGTGTCCTTAAAATTCAGATGTCCACGAAACATAAGAACTATTACACATAAGAGCTACATCACAAAAACGTTATTTTTCTGTTTAAAATAATTTTTCGTTACTATATTTTACAGAAAATTATTTATTATCTTTCAAGGTATCGATCTTTAAAATATTATTTATCTAATCATATTTGTTTTTTTACTGTTGCCGTTCGCAGTTTATATAAAGTTGTAGAAGCAAAGATTATACATCGTTTGTAGAGGTTACAATTCTACCCTTCCAAGTCACATAGTTGCGATAAAAGGAGAAATATATTTGTTAATATCACTTGAATACATCAATACTGATTTCCTTTGTCTGTGATCACGCTGTATGGAACATCAAAACGACAAATCCAATTTGCATAAAATGATTTTGTGATTGTTTCTGTGGTAATATTTTCTATCGATACAACTTCCATCCAACAAGTAAAATGATCGATGCATGTTAAGCAATTTTTATTCCCATTTAATGGCGGATAGGGTCCAATTAGACCGATATGGACAGTGCTAAATCTTTCATCAGCTTCTTCAAATGAGTTGAATTTGGAATGTGTGTTCTGAATGATTTTATTTTTCTGGTAACTAATACAAACTTTAGCTCATTCTCTAAAATCTTTTTTTAATATTCTTCCAAATGAGCTTTGATGCTACTTGTTTCCCTGATGTTTTGATGCTAGGATGGTTCAAGTCATGTGTTTTGTGGAAAACATTCATTTTAAATGGTTCTGGTATGAACGGCCGAATATTTGGAGTTGAAACATCACACCAGATTATTTTTACACAGATCTGAAATTTTTAAATGTTTAAAAATTCACAGGTAGCAGATTTATTTGCTAGAACGGACCTATTGTAAGAGCTGTTATATTTTTGCTTTATATACAGTTTCATTGTAACTTGCAGCAAAAAACTGTCTTAATTCCTTCTTCAGTTTGTCTCTATTGTTTTGAGGCAAGAATGTTTATTAATCATGACCGAATCCTCTAGAGCTATCTGCATAAAGATGCATATCTTTGTAGTGAACCTTATAAAGAGAATTAGATTATTATTTGGTTTCACACAAAGGGAGACTGTCATTCAACTAAACCATTCGGACGCGGAAATCGAGGTTGTGACGCAATTAATAGTGTTTTATGAACCACTGAGTTCGAATACCCTATCAGGAATTTAAAATGGAAAATGCCACATAACATGCCCAAATTATTTTGAAGGTTCAAACTTCTTCACATCTCTGCATAAGAAGATGATAAAAAGATGTGGTAGCTTCGATTATGACTTTATCTACCTAAATTGATTTTAAATATGGCTCATTTTATTTTCATTAACTAGCTCCCGCAATAGCAGTATAAAATATTTTAACATTATTATAATAAAAGTTAGGTTTTTCAGTGTATTTCTTGCTCACAATGTGGGGAAAAATATAATGTTAACTAAGTTTTATCTCTCAGTACTTCCAAAGAAATGCGATTAAAAAAATGCTATTGTTTTCTTCAAGGTGTAGCACCTTCACGAGTTCTCGATGATATATTTCACAAGTCACATTTTTTAGACCTATTCTAAAATCCAAACGAATTCATGCAAATAAAGAAAAAATTCATCTAAATTTTTTCTCCATGGCTCCTTGTGAGTCCATAACGTAGCAATTTTGCGCAAAACTGACTGTATAGACAATATTTTTTTTGTTTGTTTAGAGCAATAATAATAATAATATTTTTTTTTCTCTAGAAAGACTACTAATTATACATATATATAAGTTTTAGTTAAAAAAAAGGATTGATTTTATTAAAGATTATCTTATCTGAGGAAAAATGTATAGGGCCAACTGATAGTGAGAGTTTATTAAAAGTGAAAAAATACTTTAAGCCTAAGATGTATACTGAAGAAAAATGTAAGAAGTGGTGTAAGCAATTAAATTAAAGAATGATAAAAATATATTAATCACCCTTTGTTTAATGTTTAAAAAAACTTATATATGCACGTATAGTATGTATATATATTACAATAACAACTATAAATTGTATTTCTCATTTAAGTAAATTGTATCTACTTCACTAGTCCTAGTAAGCTAAGCGCATGAGCGGTCTTTATATGATTTCTGGGAAGTTACATTTTTCTTTACTCGCTTTTTACTTCTCATTGATATGGCCGACTTGCAGAACATCTATATATAAAACAGTTCATCGCGATATAATTTTTTTTTTTGGACGTACAGAGCAAAAGATAAAGACAAGTTTTAAACATTTAACATCTAATCAACAAAAAAGTGCGTTAACTATACAAAACACTTTTGTCTCGGAAATAATTTATATCATTACATTCGCATTTCAACATCGCGCAGCTCCACGAAATGCTGAATACTATTCATGTACATTTTATGTATATTTTTATCGATGTAATAAGTGAAAAGAGGCAAATGGGGTATAATACGCTAAAGCAAAGCAAATTAATTTTTTCTTTTGATATAAACGGTTTATTCTGGTTTTTTATGAGAAGAATTTCATCCTATTATATATCTTAAAATGCATGAATGACAATGATGAATAATTATGTGTCATGAAATTCGTGATAAGAATAGCCTTCTAACACACCAATCATTCCTCATATCTAGATACGTTATAAAAACAATCTAGCTATATATGAATACCGGTTGTAGGATATACAACCGCTTAATAAAGCATGCAGTAGTAAAAATACGTTTTATGTCTGTAGCATGATTATATTACTTACAATTAAGAAATTTATAGCTGCTCATTTGTTGCCAATATTTCAGCATTTTCTTAACAATGATGTAATTAGGATACGCAGATTTAAATAAAACGATCCGAACCGCGAATAATCCCCTCTTCCCATTAAAAAATGCGACGCAACTCCTCATTACACTTTCTTTTTATTTCTAACTGATCACGTTCTCCTTCGTTAATTACAGGTATGAAAGCAATATAACTGTGCCATTTCAATTCCGAATAATAAATATACAGCTACTTCTAAACGATTTTTCACGTACAGCAAATTTGCGGTTTGCATCGTGGTCGTTACAATTTCACAGTCGAACGCATTTGGAAGAGTCCGGTAAACAAAGTCCATTAAAAATGCCATTGGTGCAGTCAGCGGGGCACGGACAAACCAGTCAGGCCTCCAAAGGTCTTTGCACTAGAGTGAAGCAGGGGGAGAGAAAGGAGAAATACGTTCCCCGGGGCTTAACACCCTATTAAGAATAATGCTGAGGTTACATGCGTGCTAAAAAAAAAAAAAAGAAAAGAAAAAAAAGAAACTGAATCGAAATAATTTTATGAAACGTATTTTACGAAGTGGAATTTATCAGTCACTGAAGTATTTTACGGGTCCTGTAGTGTATTTTTCTTTTTCGTTTTTGCTTTATCGAAAATACAATGACACTGCGGCGGCGGCTCTTTCCTTTTGTCTGAATCGAAAATGACATGTTACCAGTTCCAAGAGAGGCAATAACACCAGGAAAAAAAATTCCCAACGAATGAAATAACCTGTGAAAAAAATATCAAGCAGCTACGTGTGACCTTGAAATGGAAAGTGGCACCCGGAAAGAGCCGTAAAACGGTCGAAGAGGAACTTAGGTTCCGGCCATTTTGTATAGCCGTGAGCAATCGTTTTCCACTTTCGAACCGGTAAGTTCACAGAATAGTTATGAGATTTGCTGTCACGTTGTTACGTTATATTCGTATGTTCAGTCTTAGGGCAGCGTGCACCAAACTCTCTCTATTGCATCGTATTGTGTTAAGCATTTTCAAATAGATTCAAACAGGAGACGTATACTTTAATTTGTCGTATATTAAATCTGCAGTCTCACTTTCTTTCTAAACCTTATAACTGGTTAACGGTGGATTCAAGGAAGAATGGTAGTTGATAATTACTAATTCTTTAATACATTTATCAATCATTATGTTGCCAATTAAAAGAATCTAATATAGATTAGTTACTTAGCTACGGTACGGTCATAGTATGGTATATGAAAATTGGGTGCAATTACATAAAAATCAACATACGACTAATCATCGTTGTGTGTGAAAAACACTGCTTAATTTCAGCTGAAATCTAGTTCCAGTACATTTACGCCTCCAAGAGTAATCATAATGCTTTACTAAGGGCATAAGACTTCTTTTTCGGATGAAATTCGTAATCAACTAGTTTTATATCTGAAACATTTTACTTCAGATAAAACTAAATAGTATTTTAGCAATGGCAAATTTTCATTCATTAATACTGAAATGTATTATTATTATAAAAAATATTCCTTTTCAGGAAGGAAGAGAATGCAAAATGTAATTAAAAATTATTGCGTGAAATATGGCTTTCAAGACGTAACTAAAAGAAGTCTAAATTCTGATCAATAATTTTGTAAATATAATCGTTCATTTTATTACTTTATGTGAACCTTATCTTAATACATTAGGGATGAAGGGATTGATGTATAAAATTGAATAAAAGGGTTTTGAAAAAAAATTTGCATTTCTCACAGCTTTCGTTTTAAGTTTTCGTTATAATTTTTTTTTTTTTTTTTTTTTTTTTTTTTTTTTTTTTGTTTACTTAAAACAAAAATTATTTTCAACTTATTTCAAGGCTTATTTATTTTGTTATGATTAATTTCTGTAGTTTTTCACCACTGCTTTTTAATTACGAGTTGCACTTGAGTTCTAAGAAGAGAGGCATAGACTCCATAAGAAACTATACTTCAGAATGACATTCGAAGAGTATCCATAAGCATCACATTATTACGACATGAATAATACGGGTCCTGTAGTGTAATTTGTCCTGTACGTGTTTATAGCGTAATAGTCAAAATTACTTTATAACTATTTCTACGCGAAAAACTGCTGATGACAACAGAGCTGATAATGTCAATGCAACTGAACACTTATTACACAATATATAAAGCGTACAGCACTCCGCAACAATCTACGGTGGATCAAGGGAATAACGGATATAGAACCCCCCACTATTCCAAGACCACTATAAATGCAAGGCATTGAGATCAGCACTGGGAACAAGCCGGCTTTTCTTCTCGGCATAAGCTCTGATGCTTATTGTATCAAGGAGAGAATGGGTCCCATTTCGGCAAATTGTGACCGAAAATCGGACCTTTGTAAACCACATAAAAACATTCGAATAAACGCAGTCTTAGCATCTACTAAACTATTTTATAATGCATATACGTTCAATAATATTCTATTTTAAAATATCAGCAAGTAATCAAGAACACATATAAACTGCATGTTTAGTACGAAATGAAATTTCGAAAACGACGAGTAATGATGTAAAGAAACTGAAGTAATATTAAAACAGATAAATTAGGCACCCCAAATATTTCAGACATGATATACAAGTTGTTGCTTCAAGTTATCTAAAGCATTAAGAAGGAAACACGAAAATGCCATAAAATATGAAAAAAATACAAGTATGTTGTGTGTATGAATCTTAACTATTACTCCCATTTAGGAAGGACTTGATCATGGTAGGAATTTTAAAATGCGAAATGATGCTGTTGATCGTTAATAAGGGGTTACATAAGAAAATAAGTTTTGCAGGATATTATTACAGACTAACGTAACTGAATTGGTATTAAAAAAGGCTGAACAGGAAAAGAAGTCTTAATAAATTTAACTCTAAAATTAATAGATTACGTGTAACCTGCAGAAGAACAGTTACAATTTCTAAACAAATCACCGATATAATAAAATAAATGATTAAAAATATCTGTAAAATTGGCAACTACATCAAAGAACTTAACTACACCTTTGTAGCAATAAATTTTGTCTAATAATTCATACCCAGAAAATATATATTTATTTACTGAATATTTGAAGAAATAATTTAGCCTGAAATTGGAAGTGATTTTTATTCCAACAACAATATTTTCAGCGCTTTTTATTGCAGCATTAATGCTATTGAACTGGTAACAATATTTAATTAATAAAATTATTTATTTCATTACAATAGGTAAACTTAATTTTATCCTTAAAAGATGAAAATATACTAAGTTCGTTTCCTGTAAAATTGGGAAGGTATGTGTTCTTAAATGTAGAATTTACTAGAGAGAAATTTTTAAATTAAATTTGAAGAATTAAAGGCAATTAATTGTAATCAATTATAAATGACATAAAATAATAAAATATTGTAAAATTTATTTCGAATACGCCATCATATGAAAGAACTTAAATATAGGTATTTAATATTCAGAAATAATTAACATAAATCTTAGATTATTGTTATTATTAAATGCTATGTTTTATAATTTAATTTTACATTTTTTTCATTTTAATGCCATTTAATAAAATAAAAACAGTTTTGTAGTAAGGGGTTAAAACTTTTTATGCTAATAAAAGAGTTGAGAGCTGAAATTGCTTTGAGATTTTGCGTTGAGAACTAAAATTGTAAAATATGAAATAAAATTTATTATCAACTAATGCCAAAATGCGAAATACTTTTTCAACTTTTTATTTCTCTCATTTTATTAAACATTCTTTATCTAACTTTTCCGTTTTGACAAAATATTATTCATTAAAAAAGCAGAATAAAATATTTTCAAATTTTATGCACTTCGTTGAAACTTGTTGAATATGGGCAGGATTGTTTCATTGACTATAGATATGTAACGAAAAGGAAAACAATGCTGCTTACCGGATTCAATAAGACACCCAAATCCCAGGATAAGGAGGAGCAGCAGCTGCCGGTGCATGCTTAGAGTTGATCTTCTTCCAAGTGACGCCTCTGCCTAACTTTGCACAGGGGGCGCTCCGACGACGTTTCCCAGGTAAGCCTTTGAAAGCCAGGTAAGTTTTTGATAGTTTTACAGCGAGGTCGTTTTTGGCGCGCAGAAAGGCCACTCTTATTTCCTGTTTGTAATGCCGGTTACGTATTCTCATATACTCGAAACAATGCCACGCGTCGTTGCGGACTCTGGGTATAAATGCCAAGAAAACATCTCACTTGGCAACACGATGACTAATGGCTGATATTTTAATGTATGAAGACTGACGGATGTCATGCATGTAATGACAAAAGAAACGGTTTTACTACACTCGTAGATGTCAACAAAACAAACGCTGAGAATTATAGCCCATTGTTAATAAATAGAAGATCCATAAGTAATCATTATGAGGCGCATCAAAAATGTATCCAGTTTTTATAAGTGCAGGAAAATGTATTATTTGTAGGCGGAAAACAAGTTTACGAAAAAATTATAGTGCATCAGAAAATTAGAGATCAATCGAATTGTTTCCCAGTATTTAAAAAAAAAAAAAAAAAACCTTTAATTTCGCGTTTGTTTTAATAAGAGACGCCAGCTTAGGCTAGGCTGTTTTTCAATATGACAAAACAAATAAGAGTTAGCTCCCTAAAGGGATGCCGTCATGGAGGACGTTTTAAGGGAAACTGGTTCGTATTCATTTTACACATGCGAGAAAACCACGACTACCAACCATAGAACCAGCCCAGTGGCTTGCATTCGAACCGGGTCAAGCTACCAGTATTCAGCGCTAACCACTTGGACACTGGGCGGCTGTAATAACAGAGGTCCTCATCGGGCATAAAGGGAAAGAGAAACTACTACATGTTGATTAAAAAAACAGTTTTTTAATGTACAATATCATATCTGCATACAAAAGGTTTTGGGTACTTTTATTTGTATTCGGGGATATTAAATTCAATATATGTGTAAGTGGTTAATTGTATGATATTTCATCTTGGAAAATTAAAACTTAAAAAATGATTATCTTTAAATTGCTTAAGCAATTAACAATACGCAAAAAGATGACGTTTTTTTTAACCGAGTGATTTATTCAGGCAGAGTTAGTAAGACTAGATCTATATTATTTTCAAAAGAAAACTGCCTAAGAGAGACTAAACTGTTACAACCTCAATTAACAGAATTTTTTTAATGAAATATCAAATTTAAAACAACGAAGTAGTAAATTTTTCATGCAAGTGTTACTTCGAATAAATTTAGGATTAAAACATTTTTATTTAAAAGCCCACTTTCCAACTCACAAAAGTGCAGCTATAAAATCTTGTGAGGAAATGTGAATTTAACTGCGAATAAAATAACTAAAAATGATTGCCACACCTTATTCAAATTAATTTTTGTAGCCTTTGATTTAAAATTTTTCTGAAACAGAAAATTTAATTGATTGACATTGTATAGCGATGTATCTAGGTATCTCACACAGATTGACTGACAGACTGAAATTGTATCATGAATTTAGATGCATCTTGTCATCTGAGACGAATTTTAAAAACTGGCATAATTCTTCTTTAGTTTGATTTAAATTTTAAAAGAAAGGCTCTGAGGATTGTTGGAGATCCGCAACCAGTGGCTGAGTGATTAAAACACTGAATACTGTTAGTTCAAACCGGGTTCAAACCCAGCGAAAGGGCTCACTTTTCGTGTCTCCCCATGAATAAACTGAATACCAGCCAGTTTCCCTTAGAACGTTCTCCACGAAGACATCCATTTTCTTGTGCAGATACTCCTCGTGTAATTTGCTGTGTTCAAGTTGTAGAGATATTAGGCTATTTCGAAGCAGGTGAGATGAAAAATGAGCAATACCTTCGTCGGGACTCGAACCACGTACCTCTCGAATATGCGTCGAGCGTGCTGACCACTACACCACGAAGGCATGCTAAGAAGGTGGGAGAAATATCTTATAAAGTAACCTAACTTAACATTTAGAAACGGAATGTCAACTAAACTATTGACTAATAAAATAAATTCATTAAATAGGAAAGCATTTTTAAATCAAGTGAAATTCATATTTAGATTGAGGCATCAAGCGCCAAATTCAACTTTAATTAGAAATGAATTCATTAAAAAAAAGCTCAATTTATTATGAGAGATCCGAGATTGTGTGGTATGGTCTCTTGAAATGCACAAAGCATGTTAATGAAACCAGTAGTAGAATCCAAAGTAGAATTTTGATTGATTTTAAAATTCTTATGAACTGGCTTCCGTCGCATGTGGTTAAAAAGCTCACTGCATCTTCGAAATTAGGATCTAAAAACTGAAAGTTGCCGAGAATTTTCAAAAATGAAACGAAGAATTGATACCCGGGTTATAAAAGTACGTAACTCTAACTTGTCACTATGGTGGAGAGTGGCGAGGTATTGTTACGTCAAACTGGTTTGGCATTGAAGACGAATTCTCTAGTCTTCTGTCATCGACATTTTTGGCTAAATCTTGTTATTTCGAATGTCAACAGGTGAAAGTTCGCAGTATTTGATGGAGGAATTGTAAAAGAAGTGTTTGAAAGCAAGTTTTATTTAGTTCTTCTACCGAAGTACTCAGTTTTGAAGGGCATTTTAAATTGTATAAGTCAGGTCATTACTCTTAACCCAGAATAAGCAACCTTGTTATGCAATATGAAGGTCATATTATTTCAGGAATTACGTAGGTGGATAGTAGCAAATTTGTATCGCATTAGGAATTACTGAAGATACTTTCGACTAAATGAAGCATTAAGTTAAAATGCTTTGAAACGTTTGTTAATTTCGTTGTTGGGTAAAAATAGTTTTCACATCATATATATCTTCATACAAATGAAAGACACAACACTTTCTAACTTTAACTATTTAATATCATAAACTTTATTGCACATTCTTGCATTAAAATATTTATTAAATGAAATGCCTAAAGCAAAATGCGAAGTTCCGCAAATTTTCTTAAAACTCAGAGTTTCATTACAAAATAACAAAAACAAATCAGAATACTGTTAAAGAGTAGCTAATTATTGGCCATGTGTAAGGCGATTACGTAATGATAGCTTATTCTGTGAGCGGTTTTAGTTTATTTGGTTATGGCAAAGCACACGAGGACTATATGTCTTAGGAGAGGGATGCCTTTGTGGAGTACTTTCGTAAGAAAACTAAATCGTATCCACATTACACATGCAAAATACCATGAAAACGCCCATGCAGCCAGCCGCTCCTCCTGGAATCCAACCCAGATCGAACCACCAGTGTTAAGCGAATTTACCGCTCGGCCTCTGTTGGGCTCCTATTCTGCGTTAGGATCTAGGGGACTGAATTTAAGGATCGCGTGGACTTTTCGTGCTAACATGAATGCCGTCAGTTTGCTTAATGAAATCTTCAGTTAATTCATTATTCGAAAGCACTAGCGTTAACACCTGAAAATCATCACAATAAGTTCGATATTAGATTAAAATGTCGTAGTTTATTTATGAACAAATTAGGCGTAGCATCATAAAGACTTTTGGGAAGCGGAAGCAAATTACTCCTAGAAGAGTCCTTCACGAAGTTAGTTAAATAGCTATCGTTTTTATAGACGTACTTAAACTGAGCCATAAAAATGACCGACTCGTAAAAAGCTGAAATTTAATTTAATTTTAAAATCTTAATTTTAGCCCTGCACGTCTTAAAAATTTTACATGACATATATATTACTCTTTTAAATCGAAATTTAATTGCAAAATTCTTTGAGTTAATCTATTTTCTGATAGCAACTTTCTAGTTGTAAAATAAATCATGCATCAGGTGTGAAGAGCTACTTAACAAAATTTTCTTTCTATTTGTTCAGATTTCAATGTTCCTAAATAATGCTCTTTGCTGCAAATACTTCCTTTAATAAAATTTAACACGCTTTTGCTACTGGAGTGGAAATGCCCGATACATGTTCATGTTTCCTGCAGAATGGAATTGAATTATTCGCCTTTTGTTCTTCTTAGTCTATTATTGTTATGGCTGATTTCACTCCATGGAAGAACGCACGAAGTTTGCTCAGGTTTTATTGTTTTTTTCCGGCTGAGGTACTGCGCATTTTCTTACTGAATCGTAAGTGTTCCGAATGCAATAATCTTTTACCAATTGCTTAATAAAAATCGTAAAAAGTAAAAAATTCCTTAGAACTGACTAAAAAAGAAAATGTAGGATCCGTTACATTTTTCAATCTTTTCGTGCTCTTTAGCATATAGTTTCAGGATCTAAATACCATCTTTTTCAGGTACAATTCAAACATAACTTTACCCGATTTATGCTAGTCAAATTTCAATATTAGCCTATTTTCTGTCAATCATTTTTATAAGCTTTTGAAATGCATAAAGTATTTTGCGATGGACTTTGCATATATTTCATTCTTTGCAATCGGACCAAACTCTTTTTTCATACCTTTCTGCTCCAATAATTTTAATCTCAAAATCTTCAATTGAAAAATAATTTTAATAATAATAATTCTATAAAAGAAGTACATATAAGGGAAATAGTGATCTTTTTACTTAAAACGCAAGTAGTTCAAATTATTTTAAATATATTTCGCTTTTTAAAAAAATAATCTCTTTTTTAGGTCTTTGTTTGGATTATGGCAAAATACGCGAAGGCTGTCTGCTTAACTGATGGGATGTCTTTGTAAAGGCCTTTTTAAAGCAAACTGAATCGTATTCAAAATGGCGCCACTAGCTTATTTTCTGTCCAGGCTTTCTTATCTTATCTGATCATTATATCCTATCTCGTTCATTTGCGCTTTTGCAGCTGACGATGGTGGTTCGGTAATACCATCGAAACTAGTCCTGTGAAAATTTGAAAATACAACGCTGATTTTTGTTGTTTGACTTCTGAATTAATGAAACTAGATCTTTATAATGCAATGATACTGCCATTTCATAACATTAAATTTATGTTTTTATGAATTTTTTAAATTATACATATATGCACATAAAAGGAATGAAAATACTGTTATAAATTTATCTAAGTCTTATTTTATATTAATATGCATAATAATATAAGTTCTGCTTCAATTCATACTTACGTCACTCGGTCACGTAATGAAAGTAGCACATGAAACCGAAAATATAGATTTTTGTAAATTAATAACAATGTAGAGAAATTTGGGGGATAACTGAAGAAATGCTACTGTTTGGTGATGCTCTTCCAGGTAAGTAAAACCTTTTGAGATCTAATTGGTAAAATAGAAACGTAAATTTTATTGGTAATCTTTCTTCCAGTGTTATGCTGTTTAAGAAAACGAACCTCAGTAGTTTGTAAGGCAGTCAAATTCTGCCCTCAGTTTAGGCTAGAGAGAAACTTCTAAGCGATTTTGTAACAGTAGTTTTTTTAATATTTCCCACATATATTTTCGAGTATTTTTATCCTCAATTTAGGATTTGCAGGGCATGTTTTTGAAAAAAAAAAAAAAAAAAAAAAAACAAGTGTTTTGCTACTGGTTTTGAAAGATTTACCAATGATATGTATTATTAGATTTACTAATGATATGCATGATTACTAATGATGACACTGAAGCCTCTTTCCTTACTTCATACTGATTGTAACAGCTGTGTATAAAAATACTTTAAGCTCAAAATAATGTTTTTATTACTATTGTAGTTGTGCCTTATATACGAAACTCATGAGTACTGAAAATGTAACACTATGAATGGCTTATTTTTCTGTGAGAAGACTTATAATACAATTTAACCAGCATTAAATTCGTGGGATAACTCATTAGTTTGAGATTTGCCTTATATGCAAGTCACATTATGAGTAGAAACACTAGAATCAATATTCAGTGAAAATACGCAGTTTTATCTGATGTCAGTTACACGATTACTGGCTTTGCATCTTTAAGGAGCTATGAAAAAACTAATAAGTTAACATTAATAAATAAATATTACATTAATAAGCTAATTAATAATAACATTAATAACTTAATGTAACTAATAAGCTAATATCATTATTGCTACAACAGTTTCATGTAGATTTGATTTAATATTCTCCGACTTTTCAGTTTAATTTTTCTAATAATATCAGTTAAAATACGAGCTGCAATCTGATTAAAAGAACGCAATAATCGTTGCCAGGTTACCTGACAAGGAATAAGTTGAATTTTTCTTTCGAAGGAAACTTCAGAGGGAAACATTAGTTTATTGTTTTCAATATTTTTCAAGGCATATTACTTTAGTGAGTAAGAATTCTCAAGGACATCTAGTTGAACTTCGATTTCATAAGCAGGAAATTTTGTCAGACATAGTTTTGTGAATATATTAAAACGTTTAATATTGAGCTTCGTATTTTAAAAAGAAAGCTGTCTGTATTGTACGTAAAAATTTTAAATTCTATATGCTTAAAAATGATTTTCCATATAAAAGCAACGAAATAAGCAGTAAAACGTAAACAAATAGAAGGCACATTTTCTTCACTGTCATGGTCATGCTGAAACTGCATAAATGAAAGAAATCTTTTTCTCTAGAGCGTTTAGTTCAGAAATCATAATTTTTCGTCTAAAAGACCTTAAGCTATTCAGTCGTCTTTTAGTTACTATGTAATTTTAACTATTTTATCTTTTTTTTTATTTATTTTTTTTTTAAATTTTTTTTTTTACTTATTTCACTTACTGCTCTGGTTCCTTTGAACGATGAATAGAAACGCCGCATCTTCATATCTGAACTTTTGAATTGTTGGGTGAAGCATTTTTTATTTTATGCACGACAGATTTGAGCTTCTAAAATATCACATAAATACTGCCGATAAACAAAAGCGTGTAGTTAAACTGCATTAATTTTTTCCCATCCTGTCGAGTTAATGAAATATCTTTAGAAGTAATTTTGAGAATTTCGTGGAATTCCCTGAAAGGAATATTACAGCATTAGTACAGAACTTACTAGATGAGGATGACGAATAAAACTAGGCAAAAAAATTAAAAAAAAAAGTTTATGTGTTGTTCTAAATAAAGAGTGACATATTTTCCTTGAAACTATACATGTTTTAAATGCTCAGCTTTAAACTTAAAAGCATATAGAGTTTAGTCTTCTTTTCTAGCAAAAACTAAGTCCAAATTACGAGCTGGCTTGGAGCGAATTATAGCGTTGTCTAAAACTGACTGCAAAGTCTTGAGAAAGGCTTTAAAACAAACCTTTTTATTAAATCAGAACTGGAACGTAAATTCACATCTCGTACTTAGAACTCAGCCAACTACGTGGGGCAATATAATTTGAAGCTGGCTTGCTGAAGTACATCGTCCTGGCGTGAAACACCAGAGAGGACCTTTTAACGGTATGCGTCGATTTACGAAAGTGGAGCTCGCTGACACGCATTTATCTATGGGGCTGCTAATGCGTTTCTCTCAACACTAGGGTGAACCGCATGTCACTAACCGCAGAAGTATTTTGTTCAGCGTATATACCCACAGTTATTTTACGACGCTGGGAAAACATTCTGCATACAGCTGGTTTTCACGTAGGAGAGGAAACAGTTTAGAAGGTTATGTGATTATGACAAAGCCTCGAGGGCTATCTGCCTAAGGGAAGGGATGCCTTCGTGGGGGACTTTCTAAGGAAACCGCTCGTATACACGTTACACATGGGGAAAACCATGAAAATGCCCATGCAGCCAGCCCGTTCGCGGAATTCGAACGTCGGAGGGAACTACCAGTGTTCAGCGACTTTACCCCTCGGTAGCTGGTTCTTTCGCGTAGTGTATTTCTGGGAGGTTTTCTGGGAGAAACGGGCTTCTCGGAAAAGTTTTTATTTAGTTGCGCGTCGACAGTCCTGATAAGGTTTACACTCTTAACTGGATTGGATGGGGTAGATCTGTTCCTTAGCTACCCCAATCACCAGATTTGACACACGTGGATTTATTCTCGGGACAAATTAGGAGCATGATCTACGAACGTACCAATGAGTCCGATGACAATCTAGTAGCGACACTGTCAGTTGCAGCTGGAAATGGATGTGAAATGCCTGAAATCTCTGTTAATATAGACCAACCCATACGCCATAGCAGTGAATCGTAGATTACTGTTGTTAGTGGTATTTTCCAGCACCTCTTGTAAAAGGCTAAATCATTAAAACGTTTCCTCCTCTTGCCTGTTTTTCTTAGTTACCTGCTGCTTCCACCTTCCATACAGCTTTACAAATCAGCATGCAACACGTTCCATTTCCGTACACATATTTTATTCGAAAATGCTTATTTTGGTTCTTTCTACCTACCTTTATATTTTTACCAAATACTTTTTAGTCACCCTATAATACACAGGAAAATGTTTTGCAGGTTTTCCGAAAATTCAAAGTGCATAGCACACGAACCAAATGGCTGTCTGAAATATACATGTAAGTACACAAAATAGTAAATAATACAAAATACTGAATAATGCAAATGCATTTTGTTTAATAGTGGTTATAATTATTATTAAAAACCTATGGCCTATGTCTTTATATCATCTCTCTCTCTATGTATATATATATATATATATATATATATATATATATATAAAATCAATATTTAGTAAATAAATTATATATATATATATATATATATATATATATATATATATATATATATGAGATGTACCAGTTTCTGTCTGGCATAAATAGAATGGTGAAGAATCATAAATGTAGTCGCGTAGCTTAAATTATCAGACGATAAGTTTACAAAACAGGATCCATTTATTATTATTCAGGAGAAAATAGCAATTACAAAATCAGATAAATAAAAAAGAATTACTAATAACTTTTTGTATGAAGTTTACTGCATCGTTGCATTAAAAAAAGCCCCGATATTCCTTTGCGAGCCCTTTTATAGCCCCTGGAAAGGCGGAGCTTCAAAAAAATGACGTCAGCCTCGTCAGCCAATCCAGTTCGCTTTAAACATTTCCAGAACATTCTATAACTGTACGTGTAGAGAAGGCGGGAAAAACAACTTGACTACGGGGCTGTAGATTTAATTCCACGTACTTTCAAATAAGAGAACGTGGCCATTAAAAATTGAAAGAACATACAGTTAGAATTTTAAGTGTATTCTTGACTATGGAGTTTTATTATTACAAATATGTATGTATATATATATATATATATATATGCGTGTGCGTGTGTGTGTGTGTGTGTGTGTGTGTAATAATAATTTCAATTTATTCCAGACAAAAGCTGGTACATCACATATATATTTAAGACCAAGTAGGTCTTTCTGCACAGTACTTACTAGCTTTTCAATTATATCTATATATATATATATATGGTGTGTGTGTGTGTGTGTGTGTGTAAAAGTGATGATGTAGATGTTGATGGCCTGTTTTTTAACAAGGACAACCGATTCATTGAACTTGATGCAGTCGTGGAAGCTTTGAAACCTCTCATAGTTAAAACCATGTTTGTAATGCAGTCACAGATAACTTCGCTCAAAATGAGCACTTTTTCTTGAATATTTGCATTTGAACTATTACTCTCTTTGGGAATATTTAATGAAAGAAGGAGCAGCAGCGGACTGCGCACTAGCAAGCCACATTAGCGACAGAGAAGAAATTCGTAGTTTCCAAACGAAAGTTTGATAAAATTATAACTGTACTTTTTTCATACTGGCTAATTTTAGGTTTCAGTTTAAAATTTTAATATTACAATTGGCTGACGTAACTGCCTGACTTACAGGCATTGCGTAAGAATCATGTGAGAAAGCTTACTTTTGAAATGATACAGCTTAGAACAATTCGTTATAAGCACTTACTATTTATAGGATAGAAAGGGAATAATCAAATTAACAAGAAAAGTTATAAGGCATTTTCTTACTCCTCTCCGCGTGCCTTCGTCGTGTAACTAGAAGCAAATTTGATGCGGTAAGTCCTGAGTTCGAATCATGGAGAAGGCACCGTACACTTTTCACACTTTCTGTATCCATAAATCTAATGACTCTGCAAAATTAACGCATACTGCAAATTCAGTTAGTATTTTATGTTATCTACCTTTTTATCTTTCACATACGCACATATATATACATTAAAAATCTTGAAATATGATAGGTTGGGAAGGGGTGAAGACAGATTTAAACTGCTTTTAAATGACGTTTTGCTGAAACATATGACTCTAGTCAGAAGAAGAATATGCTAGACCTATTCTTGACCAGGGAGGTGAACTACTTCCCAATAACTCTGATGGCTATGGCAGCGTATTGAATAAAATCCAAAAAACTAGCGCTAGAACGCTTTACTAAAGCTTCATGCCCAACTGGTTTTCTTAGTCCAATCGAGATTCAAGCATTAAGTAAATAGTATTTCACTTTCTTCTTTATCTGTATGGTAATCCTGCACATGCGTAATATATAAAAGGAAGACTTAATGGGAATCAGCTATTATTTGAATTAGCCTTATGGAATGTAGCGAAACACACATGCATTCAGTCCGTTTCCTGGAATACTTTCAAACTCTAATAAGGCATAATAATAATAATTATGTAAGTAACACACATATTATCATATTTTATTATGTTACATAATAATAACTATACAAGTAAGCATATAAGATATTTTCTCCCTCCTTTCGGCATGCCTTCGTGGTGTAACGGCGCGTATTCGAGAGGTACAGTTTTGAGTCCCGGTGAGGGCATTGCTAATTTTTTATCTTTCCTGCTTTAAAAAAAATCCTAATGATTATAGAGTGACGCACGAACTAAAAGGGATGATGACTCTTCATCACCAGGATTTGGCAATTGTGTCCCCTAATTCTCCAGTCACCCTTTAAAAGGAGGTGTATATAAGGCATTTTCTACCTCCTTTTGGCATGTCTTCGTGGTGTAACGGTAGCACTCTTGGCGCGTATTCGATAGGTCCAGGTCCAGGTTCGAGTCCCGGCAAGGGCACTGCAAACTTATAACGTAATCAGTGTGCTCCATGAAAGCCCTAATGACTCTACAAGCAAGATTAGCAGAAATATAGCAAGGATCAATCAAGGAATAAAGAATTTTTTGTAGTAATCATTTTAATTTGCTATCAGCTTCTTAGTGTCGGTCTGAATAAATAGCACTTTTGTTAGTATTCTTCCGATCGTGTGCATAAACTGTTCTAAAGACGTTTTATATACGTAAAAATAGCTTATAGATGACAATACCCATTTGACTTGCTGTTTTCAATTTTACTATTGCTATATTCAAAAGATGTTGAATTAGCCCGCATTGTCAGGAAAGAAAATAATTTCACCATCGTGGAGCAAACAGCAAAGCAATGCTGAAGGAAAGCATTTGGAATACTTTAAAGTAGGTTTAATTATTTGGTGGAACACGAGACCTTACGATATCGTGAGATCACTTTTAACACTCTGCGGCTGAAGATAAAAACATTGACTACTGTTAACCTTATTACTGACTGCGAACTATTATAACGGACCTGCCATGACTGTATTTTCATATTTTTATTTGATAATAGACAGTTAATGTACTGGATATTCTTAAATTCTGTCAGTGCGCTTATTATTTTGTAACATGTACATCTGAAGGACAAAAGTATTTCAAAGAAAGATCTTTTCAAAATGGCGTATTGGATTTCTTATGTGGGTAATCACTATTTGGTCTCGGTATCGGCACTTTTGCAACGGTGTTTGCAAAAATAATAAGGATGTAATGTACCTACTAATTTGAAATAACGTATGTTTATCATTTCATGACTAATTCTTAAATATTGTCTAAATAAAACACATCCATATATTGAACTAGATCTCCTGCGTCTACAACTTTCTTCAACTTGATTGTACACAACTGGGAAAGCGTGCAAAATAGATTACTACATTTAGAAAGAATAAGAAGGAAAGGTTAAAATCTCTGAACCGCTTTATTCAGATTAAAAGCAAACGGCTAGGAGCAACTGAATTCAAACAAATAGGAAGATCTAGCAAGATTAGAGTATGTTTTTGTCATCAAAAATAATACTTTAACAATAATACTTTAACAAAACTAATACTTTAACAAATACTTTAACAACAATTAATACTTTAAATAATACTTTAACAAAATAATGTAGATTTGTTTAGTTGAAGACCTTTTCCACGGAATTATTGATGACTAAGTAGATCCCACATACAACGTGTTTGATGTGAAATGTTTCATGAATCACGTTGATATACAGAAGAGCTGATTTTGAGCCTTTTGTCATCTGCTTTAAATCTGGTACATCGTGCATTTTCACCATACACTCCGCACCCAGTGTTTATATTAAACTAGTGAATTAGGACATAAAGGGATTGAAATATAGCTTTAATACAATTTTAAATTCATAATTAAATCGAACATCTGTTTTGGTGTAACAAAAATAACGGATGAATATAAGACTACAAACAAACATAATGAGATAAATATAATAAGAACTGGGAGCAAAGTGTTATAATGAGCTGTAATAACTAAAAAGGTGTTCATGGGGGTATTTACAGTTATAAAAGGTTATTAAAGTTTATAAAGTTCACAAGTGGAGTCCTTTTGAACATGCTTACAGGATGAAAAAGTTCATTAAATTTAAGTCAGTATGCGAACTTATACTTGACAAAGATCTAGGCCGTAAAAGGAGAGTCGTTGCATAATTTTTCGAAACTTCCAATACTGTTGTTTGTCTTTATTCAGAAACCTTTGGAATGACAGCAGATCACATTATGAAGATTTTATGTGATTATCCTCAGTTAAGGGGGATGAGAAAGTGCAGTGATCAGGTGTTCCCTGTTCCCCATTTATACAGATGTCAGAGTTCGCCATATTTCTTGCGTAGAAATATGTGGGGAAGGGTCAGTGTCCTATTATATAGTAATCTAATGAAGGATTCGAGTACAGAAATGCAAAGCTTATAAAGTCATTAGAATATTTTGAAGTAGAAGAGGTGAAATATGGGCAGTGCCCTCGCCGAGACTCGAACCTAGACCTCTAGAATACGCGCCAAGTGTCCTACAGTTATAATACGAAGGGGAAGAAGGGGGAGAAAATACCTTATATACTTCCCCTTTTAAAGGACGACTGGGGTTTACGGGACCCAATCGTCAAATCCTGCTGGTGACGAATTATTGTTCACCACCTTTTAGTTTATGTCCTCACCACTGTAGAATCATTAGATAATTTTGAAGCAAAAGAGGTGAAAATGAGCAATGACCTCGTCGGGACTCTAACCTGGACCTATCGAATACGCGCCGAGTGTGCTACTGTTACATCACGAAGGCATGCTGGAAGGAGGGAGGAAATACCTTATAAGCTTACATTAGGAATCAAAGTATAAGTGCGTCTTCCCTGTGAAGCATTATTCCACAAATCTTGCCAATGTTTTGAGGCAAGTTGTTTTAGTTGGTATTTGAAATTTGATCAAGGCCACGGAAGTATGATTTTAATACCATCTTGATTCAAAGCTGATTTTTTGGCTAATTCATCTGCCTGATCACCAACGAAATGACCACTTTGTCCTTTGATCTATGAAATTTGAATTTTGTAGTTTGGAATTAAAGCAAGAGAATTTGCATAAGATACACTTTTGCCTATTTTTTTATTTCATATTGGCTTGCTTTCGTTTAACGTGTCAACTCAGTTGTTTGGGCGTGAAAAGCTTATATTAATTCTGTATGGAAATTACACTAACATTTCTAATCCCCTGAATTTCTGAGTTGTTCGCAATGGGTTAAAAAAGCAAAGGCTTAAGTAATACCTTAAGTGATAATTTAAGATTAAGATCTTCTACATTTAAAGTTGAGCCATTTTTATTAGCTTGGGCTAATCATGCTTCTACTACAATATTTCTGTTTTGATTTTGAAATTCTCTTATTCATCCGTAATCGATTATTATACTATGAGCCTACTCCTCGGAAATGAACTTTTCAGACTTTTTTCATTTATTTGTACAAATCTCGAGATTTAGCAGGGCAGAAAATATGCCAAAATTAAGATACTACACGATCTACTACTTAAGATACTAAGATACTATCGAAGTGGTCTCTCTACTGAAGACAGCCTAATTATTATTTGCCACATCGAAAAGCTCTCAAGATATTCGTGTAAAATCACAAAGACTGTATGATATGACGTATGAAATGGCGAATCTATGACAAGTTACTCCCTAGTATATGCCGTAGATCAAATTAGAAACTGGCATCTTTAATGTTAATTCTAATTGCTGAAACGTGCGACAATTTCATGCGCATATTATATTTCAAGAAGTACTGATGGCAGCATTATACTTCCTTTTTTTTGTTTCTGGTTGAAATCATTATGATAAATACAAAATTTTAATTTGGTAGGATTTTATGTTAATTAACTAGTTATTATAATTTGAACCTTTACTTCTTGTTGCCGCAATCCTTACCAGAATGCTAATTATTTGTTGTGTATTTAAGCCGATGGTTTGAAATTTTTTAGAGCTGGAGCTTCGAACAGTCTCGCCTTGCAGCTATAGTACTATCACCAGCGTTGTTGAAGTTTTATTCTTGCTTTAACCATCTTGCTAGCGCACGTTTAAATGCACAAAATTAATTACTTGAGCCAGCTTAAGTAGTTTCGTGTGACGGCTTCTGTTTCGTGTGACGGCTCTGACTGCTTTACCTAAATATGAATTAAAATTCATGTTTATTAACTTCATTATGTTATTTTAAGTTATAAGTTAACTATGTTACTTTAATAATTGCAAGTAGCGGAATTATATTCTGTAGCGAAAGATATGCCTTTTGTTCATTTGAAGAGTTCAATAAAAAGGTTAAGCTTTCTAAGACGCTACCATTTGGATTCAGGCTGCAGCGATAATTCCCTTCTGTGTCTTGTAGGGTCTGAAAGATATCGAGCTGAGCTTCTAGACACAGCAGTACCCTACAAATAGACTAAGTGAGTTTAGATATTTAACGAATGGGCTTTCAGACACGTCTTGACTTTTTGATTTCATGTTTCAATTTTCTAAATATTTTATGAAAATATTTTTGAAAGTTCAAAATGTATTCTTACAAAAATAGCTTAAATATCTCATTAGTTTGTTTTTATTTGCATATTTAGTAACTCATGTTTCCCCTAGCTGCTGCCGTAGTCTATTTATTAGTTTAGAAGAGCAATGCATTTTTAGTAACACTCGCGACTAAGGCCCTTCAATCTGTTGAAGTCTCAAGAATAGAAATGGTTCATGCTTCATTATCTTTTGATCATGCAGCGGGTGATTTTTTTGTCTTTTACTCTATCTTTCGGTTCTTGGGGCTAAGTGGGCTAATTGAGATGGTTTTCCCTCTTGAGTAACTTAATAAGTACGTCAAATGTTCTTTGAAAAGTCTTCCTTTAAGGCATTTTTGCTCCAGACATATAATCACCTAGGCTGTAATTAGTAAAAAATTAAATATTATATTAAAAATTTGTAAACATTTAAACTTAAACTATCATCCAACAGGTTTTTCCTCAAACATTCTATATAAGCTTGAAATGTTATATAAAATTCACTTGAAATATGTAACTCGTAAAATTTCAGACAAGCAAAAAATATGCATTTTATTCTAATATGTAATTTTAATATTTCCAAATGCGGTACTCTTTTATTCTTTGGAAATTACTAGTCTGAATACCGGAACCGGGAAAGTAATGAAAAATAATTGCTCTCGTAAAATAAGAAATCCGAAAACATCCATACATGTTTTAACAAACAACTTTTTTCTCGTGAGAATTCTCTGGGACAGCCAACCACCTTTCTTGAGTAATTGCTGTCCTTGAGTTGGTAATTGTGGGAAGTTTAGGGCTAGCTCGACTCACTTGTCTTTAAAACAAATGGAGTATTTTCAAAGAGCGAAGCTTGAGTAAGCGTGATGAATTTGGTTATCTATCTGGGCTTCCGAATTTCCTGACTTCTTGAAGTCTCATTTAAAATATTTAAAACTGTAGGTTTCAGAATAAAACAGGAATGACATTTTTAGAAATTTTAAAATTAATAAATGATTGTTGTTTTTTAACATTAGAAAAGTGTTGCTGTGATTTTACATGAAGGATGAACACGGAAAAGTAAGGGCTGAGCCAAAATAGAAATTTAAGTTTGAAAAGACATTAATGGTTTTCTCAATGAACCAATTTCAGCGATGTTACGTACAATGAATGCTTAACATATGGGGATCTGTTTAGGTACGAAAGGTGATTTAGACTTAGGATGACGAATTTATGTATGAAATGTAATCCGTTTCGCTTCTTGCGATTCATTTTTGATATTTACAATTCATTAAACGTTTTCATTCCTTTGAGCCGAATTACTAATATGCCTCCGCGTGGCTCATCACCAGTTTCCTCCATATATTGTAGTGGTTTCTGATTCATTAAGAATACATTATTTCTACTGAACGGGGGGAGGGCAGTGAGCAGTGGTATCAAAATAATTGATCTATAATTTCAGCATAAATTCTACTATTTTTAATTTTTCCATTGTTAAATTCTCCATAAGGAATTCTCTATAATGAATTAAAATAGTACATTTAGGATTTCCATTGTTAAATTCTCCATAAGGAATGTATGTTGTAATGAATTCTATGAATTAAAATAATACACCTAAGATTTAAATATAAATTCTACTATTTCGCTTGTTGTTTTATTATTAAGTTCTCTATGATGAATTCTCTAAGATTCAATTACAATATATACATGTAACAAAAGTATTGAACTGATTATAGAAAATCTAGCTATTATAAAAATAGACACTGATTCTAGAAAACATTTTGCTGATCCTGTTTTACGAGTATTATGAGGATTATGTTACGGAGAGGTTGTCTGGGAATGAATTACTCAGGTAAAAAGAAGACTTTAATTTTCATTTCAGACAGAAAAAAGACACGAAAAAGGCCCAGACTGTTAGATTGCTCCAGAAAAAGTATCACCAAAGACTGAATGATCAGCTTTCTTTTTCCTTAAAACTCTTTTCTTTAAAATACGGTAAGTCTTAGAGAAACGTTTTTAGAGAAACTAATTTTATTTTTTCAGATACTTTAGAATGGGCTTAAATTAAATAATTTTACAAGTGCACATAAACTATACATTAACATTTTTCCCGAAAGAATTTGAGAAAACAAAATTTAAGCATTATCAAAATGTTATTGCTAAACTGTAGACAATAAAACGTATTGGGCAGTCATCAAGCTATTGCCAAAAATGATGATAATATTCGGAAAGGACTTTACAGCATTCTGTTTAAGTACAACTGTTATAACTTTACTTTATTTCACCGATAGAGCATCTGGTCCACTTGGAAAACAACTATTGTTATTAAAATTTGCCAACTGATACTTCCGGCGAATAAAGGAATCAATTTTATTTGTGCTTTATTTATATGACTTCATGTGTAAACGCTGTAATGAAGACAAAAGCCAACGTTAATCGATTTTAACCGACATCACTTTTTATCGGCCATCTTTGAATTAAATGTGCTACTTTTGTCTCTTATAGTAGCGTTGTTGTTTCCAAAGTAACTGTTATTAATGAATAGTTTTTAGACAGTGTCATTCTATTTCAGATCTTTGCTTATTGAAATAACTAATTTAAGTGACTTATTTCTTGTATTTCCACACAACTTACTATCATATTTTTATATAACACAAAATACCCGAACTTACGATTGTTATTAAACTGAAATTTAGTAATTTCATCAAATTATAGATTGAAAAATATGTGGTTTCTTAAGTACTTAATGATACGTAGCTACCAGTGGTAGTAAACAAAATACAAATGACTTCAAAAAAAGACTTTACAGTATTGTTAAGCTTACAGAAATTCTCTCAGAAGATATGCATGGTTTAGTGAAAATTTGACGTACTTAAACAACCATTTACGGCTTATGTGTCTACCACTGATGGTGCAGTATTATAGAAAGTAAGCGGATGTCATGAGGAAGAATATAACCAACATCCACCAAAATTCTGGAACTAGAAGTAAGTTTGTTGGATCGCTTCTTAAACTTATTAAATAATAAAAGAACTCCCTTGAATTATCCCTTAACAGCTTAACTTCCCCATGACCCACCGATGTATCAGGTTATGTTTATTTTTGAGGACTTGTGATCCAGTGATGGTTCACAGAAACATTCAATTAAGTTGTTGCATGTACCACTGGTTGGTAACCTTTTGTGCAGTTTATTTGGGAATATAAAATTTTTCGTCTCCAAATCACTCTGCTCAAACTGGCCGTTATGCGTGTCGGCAGTAACGTGTTAAGACCCATCTTTTATTAAAATCAAAATCCACTGATGGTACATATCACACCTTTGAGACTACCAGGAGCCGAATAAATAATACCACTGAACATAAACAATACATCTTGGGTTCGATTCTTATAGCGCAGCAAAACGATTTCGTAGGTTTTCGTAGATCTCTTCATTCGTAAAGTCTTTCTCACGAATTGATAATAGGGTTAAAATGTGCAAAATAAAAATCATAAAAATCACGCCCGTCAAGCTCTTGAACATGTCATATTTGGTTGTTTACTTTTGATTGTTAATTCGCAAGCCTCAGCTAGAGCGGCCTATGAATAATTATGATAGGCCAGAGCGTGTCTGCCGTTGTTTATGAATTTTTATGTCCAGTAGTGATAGTACGGCTTTTACTCAGCCCCAAATCTCTAATCTGAGAAACAGCTTTCAGAGGTCACAGCCGAAAACATCGCGGCAAAAACATCGTGGACGAAAACTTCGCGGAGAAAAGAACGCAAGGCGAAAACGTCGTGCTACAAAACATCGTGTGAGAAAACATCGCAAAGAGAAAACATCGCAGTTCTAAAACGTCGTGGTACAAAACACCGTCGTCGAAAATAAAGTGGTTCAAAAACTTCTCAGTTTAAAAACATCGTCGTCGAAAATATCGTGGTAAAAATTAAAGTATCTACAAATCATCGCATGACGATAACATCGCAGACATGCTTTTTTCAGGCATGCTTTAATAAGTGTAAATGGATATTCCCATAATGATTTGTGAGCGCAAGATGGAAAGAAGGATAATTTTTACTTTCATATTTTTTATTAATTAATAAATTTTTGCTGAGAAAATAAAAAGGAAACTTAAGCATAGAAAATTAATGCAACTTATAGCACTTAACAGAATTTTAAACCGACATAGTTAACTAACAAAGGCCATTAATAAATCATTTTTATAAAGTTTTACTGATAATATTTCATGAAAAGTATAATCTATAAATTAAATTTAATTTTCTATGCTTAAGTTTCTTTCTTACGGTTTCAGCAAAAATTTATTAGTTAATAAAAAACGTGAAAGTAAAATTTATCCTTCTTTACACCTTGCGCTCACAAATCATTATGGGAATATCCATTTACAATTATTAAAACCTGAAGAAAGCATGTCTGCGATGTTATCGTCATGCGATGATTTGTAGATACTTTATTTTTACCACGATATTTTCGACGACGATGCTTTTAAACCGCTTTATTTTCGACGACGATGTTTTGTGCCACGATGTTTTAGAACTGCGATGTTTTCTCTTTGCGATGTTTTCTCCCACGATGTTTTGTAGCACGACGTTTTCGCCTTGCGTTGTTTTCTCCGCGACGTTTTCGTCCACGATGTTTTTGCCGCGATGTTATCGGCGGACACCGCTTTCAGAGGAATGGACTCAGAGGTCTAGTCCTGTTCTCTCACTTCCATTCCCTCGAGTGGGCTTAAAGATCAGTGCATTTATGTGCCGCTCTTTCTCCAAAGATGCTACAGTCATAAATATTCTCGATTTATCTTAGATTCGACGGACTAACACCCACAGACGGGGAGCCAACCTCCAGAAATCATCATATTGACTTGGCCGTTATGTGTGATTATCTCCCAAGAGAAATTTTAATTCATCTGTAACTGATGGTTCGAGTGAGAAAAGTTCAAGGGAAGAAAGGCTTTTTTTCCCTCTAATCTCGTTTTCCCCAAATTAAATGTCAGTGGTGACCACAGCGCGGCTCTCGCAGGCGAGTGGTTGCCTCTTATGTAAAATTATCTGACAAAATTTAGACTTCAGATTTTACAAAATTGTCAGATGTTAGTCTTCAATTAAAAGCTATTTCACTACATTTAACATGATATAAATATGGACTTGTGGCTTTCAGAAAATCTAGTTGCGGCTCTCAAACTTTTTAGAATTCCAACATGCGGCTGTTACTGACATTACGTCTGGCCACCCCTACTGTAATTTTTGGTATACAGTCATTCAGATATTTTGAATGAAGTGATGAAATTTATCAGGATTCTCTGAAAGGAGTTTATTTCTAGCAAACCAAAATAATTTTTATTTGACGAAACACTCATATTCCAAAATGATTCAATTCCTTCTCTCAGTGCTCAAGTTGTAAGTAATAATTTCTTCCTTTGGTAGACTTCAAATCCCATAATAAGTAAACTAAACTGTTTTCTCTTTCAAAGTAAGCAAATGATAAATAAAAACCTGCAAATAAAAGAAAGCAATGATTCGCAAGCAAATGGAGCTTGCGATAAAAATATATAAATCACAAACTATTACGAAACCTAAAGAGATGATTTGTTTAATGTTTATAGAAAGCCCGTTGGAACTTGTTACTTAAATATGAAACGACCACGGTAAGACAAAGAAGGTAGGGCATTAAACAGTGATATGTTTTATGCTACTCTATGAGGTGCGGAATTTCTATTTATTATAATTTATTGTTCTATATGAAACTGTTATTTTACAGGGAAGAATCGTCTTAATCGATGTTTGTTTTTGAGGGAAGAATCGTCTTAATCGATGTTTGTTTTTGAGGGAAGAATCGTCTTAATCGATGTTTGTTTTTGCTGTGTAAGTGGTAACACGTGCATTTAGCACTGGAAGTTCCATGGCTCAAATCTCGGAGAGGCATATTTGATTTTCACGTTTCCTGCTTCTAAAAACTCTTAAGGTCTCTAAAATTTTAAGAAGTCATTCAGATATTTTGAATGAAGTGATGAAGTTATTCAGATATTTTGAATGATTGATTTGTTAGTGACCTAATTTACAACCTCGTAGTGCTCTTTCTCCAAATTTTCTATAAAATGGTTTTTATCCAGAGAAAATATACCAGCTTTGACATATTAGTAAGTTTACCGTCTGCACTGCTTGTCATAATATGGCATGTTTACGCTATATTTATGAGTCCGTACTAGTATACAACACTACAAAATGTACACTAGTTGTGTATAATTTCTATGGGCTTGGAAAAATTATTCTTTATTTAATATATGAGAAAGAGAAATATTTATTTGCATTGGTAGTTCATTGTATTCTAATATTTGTAATGTTTTAACATCCAAAAAATGGC
Organism: Stegodyphus dumicola; assembly: GCF_044657685.1. Taxonomy (NCBI): domain Eukaryota; kingdom Metazoa; phylum Arthropoda; class Arachnida; order Araneae; family Eresidae; genus Stegodyphus; species Stegodyphus dumicola. Next base: position 24,420,520 of record NC_140781.1, read on the forward strand.
TCGAATTGCTGGACTCTGAAGAATGCATTTTATACAATTTTGCCTTTAGTATTCACTCAGTATTTAAATAGAGAAACAATATGCAGAAAAATAGCCAAAGGATATGAAAATACCCTCAAAATTCTTTCTATGCACGTTTCATCTTATGGTAGACATTATCAAATGTATCGAAGCTACTGAAGAAGAGGGAAAAAAACATCTTATCGCGAAAACATATTTTGGCTACACTCCTAAAAGACCAATTAGTTCAAAGTGCCTGCATAAAAATACCCCATTCCATAGCTGATTCTCAACCAGTTAGTGATTCCAAACACGCGCATCTGAAGCCTAGATGTCAGTGATCTGCAAAGCATTTGCATATATAAAGCAGGCAAAAGATCCCTCTGGCAACTTCCGGCACCAACATACTTGTAGTTTATTCCAAGACCACTGGTAGTAGAAGTAATTGAATTTCAGAACTTTTAGTGTGGGAGGTAAAACTACTATCATTTCTGTATTTTTATTTAATTAAATAAATCCTCAAGGAGCTTTAATGACCTTTTCATCTATATTCAGCCAAGAACTATGTATTATAATCTTTACTGACAGATTTTTATGTGCAAGGTTTTCACCATTTAGGGAAGGAAAAAAATGGGAAAGAAAACAAAAATAAGTGCATATTTTGGTGAAATTTTACTAATAATTTTTGTTTTTAATCATTAAAACATAATAATTTCACACAGAACTATATAGTTATATTCAAGTTGTTTACTCGAACAGCTTATTCATTTATTTCCAGCGTCAGTTTCTTCACAGAAAGTGAAATCAAAATGTGTTGAATAATGTTGCACTGCATTGTATTAATGAATTCAAAACTTCGTTTAAAGGTCGGAAACTTTGTATACAGAAAATGAGCTTTCAATGTACGAAACAAAATCTGAGAAATTTCCTGCTCTGTAATGGCAGTCTATCTAATACAAACGCTTTTCCAATTTGTGAAGAGAAAATCAACAAGATATATTCTTAACTTCTATGAGTCTGTTCAAATATCGGCAGACTTCGTTCATTTAAGTTGGTCAGTAATTGTGCCAGTTCTCTATCTGTTTTATGCGGCAGACTTCCTACAAATTCATTACTCATAGTTCAATGATGTCATGTTATGCAGATGACATTAACATAGCAGTTAAGTCAACTAACATAAACCATGTAATTTGAAAACTGCAAGAAAACATTCCGATAATCTAAGAGTAGTGTAAAAATTGGAAACTTGCCATCAATGCTCAAAAATCTCAGTTGCTTGTCGTTAGGAGAAAAAAAGAGGAAAGTAAAATTCAAGAAAATCCTGATTTTGTTTAATGAATGTTTTCTGACCATAAAACAAGCTCCAATGACAAAATGACCTGATCGCATCACATAAAACAGGCAAGAGACAAGGCAGTTAAAATTATGAAATGCCTCTATTGGTTGATTGGAAAGCATTCAAAATTAGACCTTTCTAAAAACAGACTCATCTACATCATGGTACGTCCTATTATGACGTACACCTCGCCAGTATGGGCCGTTGCCACCAAAAATGATATTGCTGCGTGCGTACGGGTTCATAATAGATAGAATGCGCAAGTCTGATAATAAGTTAATTAAACCTTTTCTTATCAACAGAAATATATCAGAACTCTTTAATTCTCCTCAGAGGTATTCGTACAAGTGTTCACAATACCACGCAATATAATCAGTAGTTATACTTCAAACTACTAAAAACGCTAAAATACAAAGCAGTGTAAAGCGCTATTTAAAGAGAAAACTAATTCAGATATCTCACGCTGAACTCACAACAATAACAACAGCAGCTAACTAAACAACTGAGCTGATATGTTCTCTCTCTGGCTTATTATAGCTTTCAATCGGTGGCGAGAAATTTCTAGTTATTTCTGCTTCTCGAGATTTCTGGAAAGCAAAAAGAATAGAATTGCGGTTACAGCCAACATAGTGTTCAATTACATTTATTCAATTTAGATATAAATTACCGAGATAAACCTTTACTTAATGTTAAATGCACGTGTTCCTGTATTTTTACTTTTCCGAGATAGCTTTCTCTTAAAATTCGTCTCGCGCTGCACGGGGAAACACAGCAATTTTAATTGGAATTTTACTAAAATTAACTCTTTAAATACAAAATTCGTAACAATATTCAGGAACTACAGATGGTGCAAAATCCATTCCTCCGCATGATAACAAATGCACATTTCTGCGTGAGGAACAAGCTATTGCACGATGATCTAAAGCTGATCCTTTGGTCAAGTTCCTGAACAGAACAAATGCACAAGATTAAATTCTTTAACTGTTCCACCGATTGTGACCACCTGAAATGTTTTAATGTATTTTAATGTATTTAGGATAAACATCTGAGACCCTATACAGCCTTTTTTCTCTACGATAACCAAAATTTCCCAAATTAATACAGTTACTTGATAATCACATTTGCGGCATTTCAAATTTATTTTAAACGGCTGCACTGAATCAAGCAGCATTTCTAAACGACGGTAAATGTGTGGTTGACTGCCTCATGTGACTTGCTATTTTGTAATTTTTTGAGTTGATATGAAAAATTTTGCTAATATAAGCATTGTGTACATATGTATTTATTTTACATATTTATTCTGCACTTCACCGTGTTCTTACCTGCTTGCGTATTTATATCTGTGTTTTAAAATTGCAATTTTTTCTGCAGTTTGTTCTTACTCGCTTGCTTATATATATTTGTGTTTTAAAATTGCAGTTATTTCTACATGAAAAACTATTGGAAAAACTTTCATTTCTGTGGACGATCATCACGTAACCAACGAATTGTATTTATGATTGAGTGAGATCACCTTTTGATGGACTTTACTAAATCCTCTGCTTTGGACACGCCTTGACCAGTTGTCACATGAGTAAGTAGCATGTGACAACTGGTTACATTTCCCCTTTACATTCAGTGCTGTCCTCTGGACCCATAGTCATGCATTCCTCTCCTGAAGCGCCAGTCTAGGCATCAGATTAATGAGAGCCGGAAAACGTTGTACAAAATTGCCCAATAATCGAGGCTTACAGCGACACTTGAAACTTGGAATCATTTAAGTTGCTTTATCGATGAACAAACGGGCTTTATTAAGTGTAGTGTAAAATATATTTCAATATAAACCATTTTTACTTTTTGAGATAAGTCGTTAATATTTTTAGAGAAGTTTGAGATTTTCAAATTTCTTGACACAAAATGAAATGTATCGAAGTGGATGATAACAAGATGCGGCTGTACAGAAAATTTGCTGGTGCTTTCTTGGCGTTAGTTGTTCACACGAAGCACCTTTTTTTTTTATGAATAAGATAGAATAGTTTACATTAGTGTTTTCTTTACAGGGTGATTTTGCTCCAGACCTCTAGTTTCTTAAATTCGTGGCCTAATCAATACCGTAGGTAAGGAATGAAGTTATCCGCATAAAAATTTTAATTTGCCATTGTTAGTTCTTTTAGTAGCCATAAAGTTTTCCAATATCATTTTTAAGATGCTTTTCTTAACATTGGTAGTTTCATCCCGTAATAAACAAGAAAAGAATCTCAGATTATAGACATAATCTTTTATAAAATAACGTTGAATATGCTTGAGAAAAATCTTTTCCTCCTTTTCTGTTTTAGGGTAATTTTATGCAACCTTATCAACCTTAAAGTCCATTGCTGAGTATAGCGTGGCAAATCGCAATGTCAAGGTTAAAATCAGTAGAAAATTCATTGTACGGAGATTGTATATATTCTGCACATTTTTTTAAACTGCCAACTCCAAAGCATTGATGCAGTGATGATGATTTTTCCTTTCAATTTTCTTCTTCTGGTGTTTTGCTTGCGGGAAATTTTGATGAATTTGCTAAAAAAAGCTCTTCATACACTTACCTTACAATCATAAATATGACATATAATGATACAGCCATCTAATGCTTTGCCTTTTTTTCTATATCACTAGATTATTGAGCTGGATTTCTGGTCTTTTATTTTACCTAAGCTTTTGTTTTCGTGGAGGAAATTTTGCTAAAAAGGCATTGTTTGATAACAATTTGCAACTCCTACAAAAGCAAAAGGTAGCCAAGTTTATTTTACAAATTCCTGATAATATAAAGATAAAACCAATAACATTTCACGTAAGTTAAATAAACAGAATGTGGTGTTAAAATCAATAGGTGAATGTGGTCACCTTAAAGCAACAGTAATTACTGGTTTACTGCGAAACATAGTAGCGAAGAGACTTTTGGGTGGCATATGCTGCAAACCAAGTAAATGAAATTCTTTGATACTTTTCATCTGATGTAACCTCATTCATTTTGACAGTATGTATGGACATCATGTACCAGATATGTTCATTTGGGAAAATCTAGTTACTGGGGTCCGGATAAGGCAGAATCGAAACATGTTGTGTTTGAGGAATGCTGTGTACCCATGCCGAAAAAGACAAATTCGCTTAATGCTCAAATCCTCTTAATAAACCAGCTCAAATGCTCAAATTCTCTTATAAACCAGCAATTAAAAATTCTTGATAAAACGATATCTCTAAAGAATATTAATGTAAACTTAGAAAAATCTCGATTCTAGAAAATAAAAGAATGGTAGTCACGTTTAACTCCGAGGAAGACACTGAAAGTACTTCGAATTCTTTAAGATAGTGAAATAACAAATAACCTGTTTAATACACAATATCTCTTCCAAAGAAAGAACCCCAGAAAAATAATTCAATAGTACAATTCCAGTAAAAACATCAGAAAATAAAGTAAAGTCAGAAATCTCAATCAGTTTTCTGAACAAAGGAGACATTCAACTCGTATTAAAATTATTGCACAAACAGAGATTTGCGTCTGCTGGAATGCACAACAGATGAATTCAAAAAAGACACAGCAAACAAGTACATTATTAAATGATGGAAGATTCGAAGAATAAAAAACAATTAGTAGCATCAGAATATAAAGCATGAAAATTAGACTTACATCTCACTGTAAGAGATTAAGTAGCACTATCTTAGATACAGATCATCCTATACTTTCTATAAACTGTCCTACAGAAAGAAGAGAAATAAACACAATTTAAGAAAAAACAGATTACCGTAGTTTGAAACATTCGCCAACACTACTGAAGTATTCTACAATAAGTGCATGAGCTGCAAATCTTCAAGCAAATTTGCAATTAGGAAAATCATCTTAAACTCCGTGACTGCGTGACATATGCCTTGGGCGGATGGAGAACCTTCTCGAACGAATTCTTACCGGTTTAGCCCAGAATGTTCTCGAACACAAGCTGAAAGCTATATAAACCCTGCTGGTCCGCAGTCAGTTAGTGTGTGCCTCGTCTAGCGAGCTGATAGTCAGTCACTGAGCGAATGTCTCGAAGTCTAGTGCCGAGTGAGCCGTCGAGTGCATCGAAGAGTCTCTCAGTGTATCGCGGTTAGTCCATCGTCGAGAGACTGTTTTAAGCTCCGGAAACCACTGAACCGAAGAGTCGGGAGCTGTGCTCTGTGTGCCGTCGAGGGCATCACGAGTTGTAGAGTGGAGAGTCTCGAGAGTACGTGGAGTTCCGAACACGACCAAGCAGAGTCGGGAGCTGTACTCTGGTGCTTTGCAGTGAAGCTGTCTCCACCGTTATTGCCTGACAGTGTGAGGGCTGTGTCGCTGAACGTGTCAGCGTGTTTATAACAGTTTGGCGACTGTAAAAAGTGGCTTTGGAGCTGTCCTGATTAATATTGGTTAAATAAAGCGTATTTCGATACTTTATCAAGAAGTATTGTCATTATTCACTCCAAATCCACACGAGCCCCGTAAGAACGTGAAGGAAGAAAATAACGTAACAACTGGTGTCAAAAGAAAAACGCAACTGGTGTCAGAAGTGGGATTTGTGAGTGAATGCCAGTGCTAGTGACCCGCCTGCAGAGGAAAGCTATGGCGGAGGAAAAGAAGACTTTGATGGATTTCTTAGCCGAGATAAACGCCGGATATCAAGAGATGAGAGCTGAAATGAAAGCCGGATATCAAGAGATGAAGGCTGAGTTGAAAGCCGGCCTGGAAGAGAAGAACGCCGGACGAGAAGAAATAAATGTCGGCCAAGAAAAGGTGCGAAAGCAACTCCCACAGATGAAAGTGGAGCTTACAGAAAAAACTAGAGCTATAAAAGACGATGTGGAAATGACTGAAGTGGCGTCTAAAGTATTAAAGGATGAAGAAATGAAGGAAGTAGCTAATGAACTGTCTGAGGAAGATCAAGAAATGAAGGATGAAACATTTAACGGGATTAAAGGGAAAGAACGAAAACATGAAGAAATAAAAGACGGGAAAGAAGCTTTTGATTCTCAAGTACCTGAAGTGGAAGAAAGTGAAAATGCGGCTGTTAAGTTCTTCGAAACTGATAGTGAAGTTATGAAAACGCAGTCAGCAAGTGTTGAACCATCTGAAAGTTCATGTGATACTGAGATTGAAGAAGCTGATGTACAGCTGAAGCAGTGTGCTCCAGTATTGCAAGAAAATTCATCCACTTCACAAAACTGGGTGTGTGCCTCATAGTGCAGGTTTTGCAGGCAAGGACTTGATTTTGATTCTAAACCAGGATACTTGCGTTTGTAAGGTATCGGGCTCCGTTCATGACTCTGATGCAGAATTTGAAACTGGTTCCCAGGAAACGGAGGAAAATGTGCATGTACCAGCTGCTAAAAATACCGATGTGAACTGTACACATGATGCGAACAAACTTCAGAGTGGTGAACAAACTGTTTCAGATCTCTCTGCGGATGGAAAGTTTCAAAGAACTGAATCTTCAGACTGTGATATGCAAAACATAAATATATCTGAGAACTGCAGTGGAAAAGTATTTGACCAGGGTATAACTTAATGAAAAACTGAGACTAAAATTCATTCTTAATTTTAATTTGTATAATTTAAAATTATTATGTGTTTAATTTGTGTATATAACTTGTATATAGTGTAAATATTTGTTTCTTTAGTTATGTTATTTGTTGTTTTATTATGTTTTGTTTGTATCGAATTTGGTTTCTGACCAAGGGTTGCACTGCCCGGGACGTGCAGTCCTTGGGAGGGGGCAGTGTTACGAAATGTCCAGGCACGGTCAAACCAGTTTTAGGGTTGCCATAAAATGGCAAGGAAAGGCAGGGTTGCCATATTTGGCGAAAAAACGCCCATTTGGCGACAAAATAGGCGATATGCCATGGACGGATGGAGAACCTTCTGGAACGAATCTCTTACCGGTTTAACCCAGAATGTTCTAATCCCTGCGGAGTCGATCGAATTGACAGCCGGGCAGCGAGTGCCGAGTGGGTAGTCGAGTGCACCGAAAGAGTCTCGTAGTATATGGCGGTTAGTGCATCGTCGAGAGAGCGTGTTGAGCTCCGGAAACGACTGAACCGAAGAGTGAGGAGCTGTGCTCTGTGTGTCGTCGAGTGCATCGCGAGTTGTAGCCTGGAGAGTCTCGAGAGTACGTGGAGTTCCGAGAACGACCAAGCAGAGTCGGAAGCTGTACTCTGGTGCTTTGCAGTGAAGCTGCCTCCACCGTGATAGCTTGATAACCTGAAAGCTGTGTCGCTGATTGTGTCAGCGTGTTTATAGTAGATCTTCGACGACTGTAAAAATGTTTTGGAGCTGTCCTGATTAATATTGGCCAATAAAGTGTGTCGTATTCTATCAAGTGCTGTCGTCGTTATTCACTCCAAATCCACACAAACCCCGTACGAATGTGAAGGAAGAAAATAACGTAACAACTGGTCTCAGAAAAAAACTCAACAATAACTAATTCATCATTTGTAAATGACGAGTAACCCCACTTTGTAATTTGAGTAACCCTACTTTTCTGTCTGCCACAGGTTTGTAGTACAGTCAAAATCTTACCAACGAATACAGCCGCTACACGCCGTATTTCCTGTGTAAAAGTAAGTGATGTGGTTTTACTGTCCGTAGAGCCATTCGCACAAGATATGTGTCCTTTGAAGTACTGGAATGTCGGAGTCATTAGAAACCTGCATGCACTCTTCCAGGAAGCATTGTCAGCCCTCCCATGAGCCTTTCCAGGATGCATCAGCTCTATATTCACTTCCGGATTTCGACCGATGCAAGCAACAATTTGGTGAGATTTGCAATTATAGTACGCTATTATTCTCGCGCTATTAAATTCAAACACGTTGCTACACATTCTATCTTCTTACTAGAGGCATATTCTGCGCTTCCAGTGTAACAAGCAAAATGCAAACACAATCTCTCTAAAGACAGCTACGTGTTCTCTTCTCTTTACGCTTTTTACCTTCATGTTAGACAGATTTATAAACGTCAATTATCGCGTATGCGTTGCATCACTAATCATTTTATGTCCTATTGTGCTCTATTCTATGTCTATCAGCTGCTTTATTCCTTGTGTTGCAGTTTTAATGGCCAGCAGTGCAACATAGAGCCATGTGTAAGCTTTTGTAAAATATAGATCAGAGTAAGAGAAAGAGGCGGAGAAACTGGTACACTATGTCAGTAATGCTACATGATCGGTCGTTCCATTTGAACGTATAGACAGCGTAAATCCAGGCAAATTTTTGAGCAAATTCTTCACAGCGCGTGACATTAATATGAAGCAAAATTTCATTTACTGTATGCACTACAGTACCCTGTTCTTCCCAGTTGTTATCTTCCCAATTGCAATCGTAACTTGTGTCGTCCTCACCGCACAGCATTTATTTTCTTCAAGTAGTTTGAGACTGCAATTCAAGTCAGCCTTCTTTTGCCAGCTTTTCACGATGAAAAACACACTAAACGGAAATGAAGTGTTGAAACAAAATTAAGCGAGTTGACCTTTCTTGCATAGCTTGTGTTCCCATGGTTAAGATGTAACATGTGCAGTGAATTCCAACCAACTTTGTGATGTTAATTAACAAAACCATAGTTCTTACGTTTGTTCTGAGGGATGAATTATCACCAACAGAATAGCTAATCATCAAACAACACAGAATTAACATCTTCGTCGTCCGTAACGCGTCTAGCGCGTTCAAGTGAATCTTCCGCAGGGCGGCCGTAACGCGTTACAATCGTTCTTCTACATTTTTAAACTTTTAAACGTTTAAAATGCTTTCTAAATGTTTACTTGTTTGAGTTTTTATTTTTGTTTGTTCGTAGAGGACAGCACTAATCAGACATTCTATTTCTAATTGAATTTTCCCCGGGTTTTATGAATATTCGAGCCATTTTACATAAGATACAAGACAGTGAGAGATGGCTTCAACGTCTACTCAGCAGAAAAAGAGAAAAAATGAGGTTTTGAATTGGAAAGACAAGAAGGATATGCGTTTGATGAGTACAGTCCATAATAACTCGATGATTGATGTTGGAACACGGAAAAGAACTGTAAAAAAAACCACTAATTGTAAGAGATTACAACAACAAAATGGAAGGAGTGGACCGCCTGGATCAGATGTTATCAAATTATCCTGCTGTTAGAAATAAGCAGAGCTATTATTATTTTTCCATTATGCTTTATTTCCTTATAATTTTACTTAATATTCATTGACATTCATCCACTACGAAAGTCATGTATAGAAAGTTATTATGTACAGAGAAAACAACATTACACGCTACGAAAAATAGACGGCCGCTGGGGGGAAATTTTCGCGGACAGGAGAGGACGGCAAAAGGGTTAAAAAACACTTCAGGATCTAACTTCAGCCTAAAGTAATCTTAGCAAGAACAGTCTTTTTCTCCTATCGGCAAGGCAGTGGATGTATGCCAAAACACTCACACGCCTATTAGTAAAACTATACACTTTATCGTAAAAATGCTTGCCACTCAAAATCTATATAAATTCGGGAACGAAGAAACCTCGTGGCGAAACGGGGCAGAAAGGAAAGAACTAATATTTCGTTCGTAAAACTTTAAAAAGGCCATAACAAGGGAAAACGGGCGCCAAAAGATACCGTGAAATTCCTATTTTAAAGTACCAGACTATAGTCAAGGTTACGTACGTGAACAGATTCCATACTTTCAAAAAAAAAAAAAAAAACTCGCTTTCACATTTGTGCTCACACATTTATCGATAATAATACAAGCACTACAATGAGATTAATTGTAGCTATACAAAAACATTTTAAATCCAGATAAATGAGAAATGGAAAGAGTAGGTGCAAATTTCACATTTAGACGCAACTGTAAGCAAAATGGAAAGAATAGAGTGCATCTGAGGATGTCTATATTGTGTTGTACACACATGAGAAAAGCAATTTATGGGAGCGTCCGGCATTATTTTCCTATTTTTGGGGGTCTGATGCTTAATAATCATTTATGACTGCTTAGTTTTGTAACACTTCATCAGGTAGACTGATTTTTCTTAATTATGTGTATATATAACATATTTACTAAGGATAATTAACGTAGTCTATTGACATTTTATTATCGAAAATCAGAATTTTTTGGAAATTTCACAAAACAATTTTTTCTCTAGAAACTTCATATGAAAGATAAAATGGTTACGCTTTTTAGTATTTTTTTAAATGTATGCGCATCATATATTTAATGAAGAAATTAGTATAATTGTGAAACTAGTATATAACGTGTTTTATCAAAATGTCCGTTTCAGTCCTGTAAAAATTAACATAATTGATAAACTAAATGTCAATAAACAATGTCCTTTAAAATATAACATTTTGCTTTTGAAAGCAAGTAAAAGGATCACTTTATTGTTTCATTATTTCCATTTCTTGATGGTTTCGTTATCAGGTTCAATATTCCGTCTTACTTTCTTCGGGAACATGCAAGGACCTGACTCGGAACAGAGAGCTTACTAAAGCTATGTTCAATCACTGTGGGGAAGTAGACAGGATACACAAGAAGGGTATACAAAACCCTTTATTTTTCTCTATTTACAATAACATCCGTACTTCGGAATAGACAGACCCACTACTTGTGGTCTAAACGTAAAAATATAAAAAATAAAACTAAACTCTAATTTAACTTTAAAATAATAAACGTGCAAGATTGGCCTTATATTAACAGGAAGCCGTATTTAGTACAGAGAACTGTGAACACTACAATACGTTTAAAAATTATCAAGAGGATTAAAACCTCTGGCCTTGAAGGCAACCAGCAACTGAGTAAAACTTCTAAGCTAAGCGGCCTGCTTCGACTCACTGCTTCCTCTCTCTCGCTTGGCAAAAAGCCACAACTTAAATACTTGGCGTTCGCCAGACAAACTTTGCATAAATACTTTAACGCTTATAATTCTGGCTGGAAGTAGAAAATAAGAAGTTATAGTAAAGATATAAAATAAAATAAACGTTAGTAAAACTTAAGATCCTTACATACTTCCCGGCAGAGTTACTTAGTTTGAAACTGAGGTCTAAAACGACCTTGTTGAAAACTTTTAGCTCTAGAATCTAACGCGAGGCCAATCTTTTACAAACATTTTTCGCTAGAAACTAGAAATTTAAAAGAAAGAAATTTGTTTTTACAATAGCAGCTCCCAGGACACACAATTTTTTCATCTGTACTGCATCTAAATAGGAGCTTTTATTCAAATCTGGTTCCTTCCAGAGATCTGGAAGGAAAACTAGTTTAATGAAATGTTACACAATGAAATGGCAAGTTACATGTATATTTATTTTTCTCTTAACATTCTTATTTCATAACTATTTTAATTATCTCTCCCCGTGCTCTCTAACATGTGTTGTAAAAGAACACCAAACACGAACGTGTTTATGTCTATGTGTTCAACACTTCCTCCTACAAACAAAACACTAACGTGTTAAAATTCAACATACCAAGAACTCGTAACACACCCTAATTTCAACTGTAAACCCTGAGGTACTATTCTGAAAATGGCTAACTCTGAAGTGTAGCGTCAGAGAACCTAACTACATCATTCAACCTTTAACACATATTCACCATGATTTAGTCTTTTTACAGTCACACGAATAAAAAAAAAAATTTTAACATTACTTTCACTTTTACCATATCACGGTATTTCTTAACATTTAAAATAACAGTTCACTTTGTATATAAGAACATATTAACATGCCGTTAATTTTACACATTTGAAAACATACATTAGTAGTACATTGTTAACTTCTATTCTTTTCAAAGCAAGTGCCAATTCTTTCTTCATTGAAATAATACATTTCAAAAAGTCTTTCAGACTAAAACTTCTTTCTTGCCAGAATGTTTTAAATAATATTTATACAAAAACTTTTTACAATATTTAAGTTTTTACACAACGCTATTATACATCAACTTTAGTTTTACGCGCGAGTAATTGAAAAACATAATACCAAAATCGGTAACAACTCATTTCTCGCCCTTTTGGCGATAAAGGTAGACCTCACATGAGGTAAAACTTCTTGAAATCTGCCACTTGCAGTAAGAATGAAAGATTAACTTAAGTTTGCAAAGTAACATAAAATTTTACTTATCTTTGTGATATTCGAACATTCTTTTCTGGGCCCAGTCCTGAAAGGTAGTGCAGATTGTTGTTTGATTTATCCTCCTTCTTGTACGGGCTCGCCCTTCAGTGCCTTCCTCTAGATGCTTTCTTTTTTCTCCAGTTCGGTCACCCTTGAATACCTTCTTTTTCGCCTCTGCCTGTGGTCTTGGCCGTTTGATGGCAGCTGGTCTTGGCGGAACCGGAAAACTTCTTTCGTGTTCCTGCTTGGACCTCGTTGCTGGCCGTTCAAATTTTCCTTGTAACTTTTCCTCCGCCGCTGATGGCCCTTCCGCAGTTCGGCGACATTTGCTGCGGAGAGTCCTGTCGGATGAGTAGATCTTCCGTTTTAGAGCTGGGTTATAGTTGCCGTCATTTCTCCTGGCTCTCTTTGCATTCGTCGTCCTTCTCCCTTCTTCATTCTCGGGGTGTTCGTGAGCTCTCTTTTCTGGACGGTGGAACGGCTTCTTTTTCTTGCTACCTTCACTTTTGCCGCGGGGAAACTTTCTTTTCACTTGCTTCTGCCTCTTAATGGCTTGCCCTTGTACTTGTCGTTGTTCCACCTCTGGAGCTTGTGCCTGCGGTGTCTGCCGTGCCGGATCCTGCAAAAGATCTGTAAATATTTGCATTTTATTACGATCACAGTAGGGTTTGATTTGATCAATATTTGCGGAACAGGTTTCCCCATTCCTGGCTTTTAACACTACTACAGCGTGAGTTATTTTTTCTATGACATATGGTCCTTCAAATCGTGGAACAAATTTGGCAGTTTTATCTTCTGGTGCTGAAGAAAGTGAATGCTTAATTCTTAATACTTCATCTCCTACTTTATAAGTTACTCCCCGTCGTTTCAAGTCATAATACAATAATAGTCATAATAAGTTTTCTCTGTGCTACTTCAGTGTTCTTTTTTGCTTCCTTAATTAGTTTTTCTATATCACCCATTTTAAATTTTGGGGCTCTTTGTTGCACATAAAATAATTTATCTAACGGCGTTATAATCTTTCTGCCTAAAAATAACTCAGCAGGAGTTTTGCCCGTTGTATCATGTTTTGCGGTCCTAAGGGCGAAAGCAAATTCATTGACATAGTTATCCCAGCTTTTATGAAAATTTTTAACATAACTACGGGTAATTTTCACTATATTTCTATTGACCCGTTCCGCTATATTTGATTGCGGCCAATACGGGACCATTTTTAAATGACGTATGCCCAGTTTTTGGCACATGTCTTCAAATACATTACTTACAAATTGAGGACCATTATCCGATATAACTTTTAGGGGCGCCCCGTATTTTAAAATATATTTATTTAAAACAGAATCAGTAACTAATTTCGCGGAGGCTCGTTTTAAGGGAACAATTTCGGTCCACTTACGAAAATGATCAACCATAACAAGGAGATAGCGACTTTTATTTAACTGACTTTTTGGGAAAGGGCCCAATAAATCGATGCCAATTATTTCATTTGGAAATTCGGATTTAATACTATTTAGAAACCCGGCCGGGCGGAAATTAATATAATTAACTGCTTGACATGTTGGGCAGGACTGGACATACGCCCTTGTTAACTTTTGCAGTTCAGGAAAATAGACTGCCTCGCGTACGCGTTGGATAGTTTTTCGAATACCAGCATGAGAAGCTAAAGGGCTGTCATGGAGCTCCTGCAGGATATTTAATCTAAGACTAGCTGGGATAACAGGTCGAAATTCGTTGTTGGAATTCGTAGTTTTTGTATAGAATAATAGACCATCTATTAGTTCGTAATGAGCCGCCCTATTTCTTATCGCCACAATATCTTCGTGGCTAAAATTTTCAGGATCCTTTAAATACTCATAAATGCTTCCAAACTCAGGATCCTTACCCAGTTCGGTTATTACAGTTTCTCGGGAATTTATTGTAATTGCTGTGAGCATTGCCACCTTTACAGTATTACCTTGTTCATCTATTTTAATTGTGGATAGGGCATCTGCTACGATATTTTCCTTTCCGGGAGTATGCTTGATTACCAGATTATATTCTTGTAGCTTGAGTGCCCATCTTATTAACCTTGGGGATAAGTTTTTTCCCGAGTACAGTCTAGTTACCGCCGCATGATAAGAGTATACTGTTATTGGCGCCTTTCCAAATAGACTCGGAACTTTTGCACTGCTAACAGAACTGCAAGTGCCTCTCTCTCGGTCGCGGAATAGTTTCTTTGTTTTTGATTTAAAGTTCGGCTAAAAAATGCCACGGGCTGTTGATTTTGCGAAAGTACCGCTCCTACCGCATAATCCGAAGCATCCGCTGAAATTTCTAAATTCTCATCCTTTTCAGGAAATTTCAACACAGGGGCTTGCGTTAATGCTTGTTTTAATTTTTCGAAAGCACTATTGGCTTCGGCCGTCCACGAGAATCTTGCCTTTTTCCTTTTTAATTTTAACAATGGTTCAGCAATAGCTGCAAAATTTTTTATAAAGGACCTATAATATGAACAAAGTCCTAGAAAAGAAGAGAGCTTCTTTGCCGTGTTTGGAGTCGGATACTTTTGTACAGCGATTATTTTTGATTCGTCTGTCTCTATTCCTTTCTGAGATATTTTGTAACCTAAATATTTTAATTCAGGGGCTGCAAATTTGCACTTTTCGACATTAACTTTTAGACCGGCCTCATTTAATAAAGAAAACACCTGTCTTAAATCCTGTACATGTTGGTCGAGATTATCACTAGTAATAATGATATCGTCTAAATAGATAAATGTGGACTTTCCAAGAACAGGTCTTAACACAATGTCCATACATCGCTGAAATGTTGCCGGCGCCCCTGAAAGGCCAAACGGCATACGCAAAAATGCATAAGTGCCAGACTTGGTTATAAAAGCAGTCTTAGGCACGTCCTCAGGCCTAACCCCTATTTGAAAATAACCAGTCGTTAAGTCTAAAGTCGTCATATATTTGATGGATGTTATGTTCCTTAGAATTTCTTCAATAATAGGTAACGGATATACCGGATATTTAGTTATGGAGTTTAATTTACGGTAGTCAATTGCGAATCTCCACCTTTTTGGATGTGTCAAAGGATAGTCATTATTTTTCTTACATAAAACCACCGGGCTAGCATAACTACTTGAGATGGGCGTTATGATCTTTTTACGTAGCATATCGGTGATATGCCATTCTATAATTTTTTCCTTATTCTTATCATACCGGTATGCTTTGTGGCGAACTGGCATTGAATCTCCGGTGTCAATACTATGGTTAGTAACCTGAGTAAATCCTGGAATATCACTAAATAACGAAGCAAATTCACTTACCACTTGTCGGATTCTTCCTTTCTCGTCATTAGGCAGGTGGTCAAGATTTAACATCGGCGGTTCAGCCTTTTCTGCACGAACTGGTTTCATCGTCAGCTTAAGGGACGCTTCATTAAAATCCAGCGTTGCTTGTGCCTCTGAAAGAAAATCTATTCCTAAAATAATATGTGCTTGCAGATTCTTTACTATAAAAAACATCACCTTTACTTGTTCGTCCTTGACACGGAAATACAGCGGTACATTACCTATACACTTACATTTTTCTCCTTGCGCCGCTACCACTGTCGTATTATCCGAATTATATATGCGGTATTTCCGAAAATACTTCCTAAAAAATTCTTCTGCCACACAGGAACACTGCGCGCAAGTATCCAGGAGTGCGGTGGCTGGGATATTATTCACCAACACTTCAATCTTCGGAAGAGTCAAATTTTTCACCATTACTGTATTTAACTTGAAGGAAGAGGGGTTTTCTTGGCCTTCGGATTTCCGCACCCTCCCGTCAGCAGAAATCCGTTTTAGTTTAACTTATTTTTCATTTCCGTGCTTTCCTTCTTTTTCCACTGGCCTTGAGACTTTTTTCCTGGATTGCTATTGAACTGTCGACGTTCGCCGGCTGTTTTTGAATGCTCGGGTTTCCTTGCCCACTAATTCGCTTTGCTTCCGTAGCCGTGTGCTTGAGTTTGCTGTAGTTTTGGCGCACCAAATTGGTTTCGTTGTTGATATTGGTGTCTTCTTTCAATGTCCGCCGTTCTTCTACTTTCAAACTGGATTGCTAGCTCAAATAATTTTTCCAGTGTAGTCGGATTTATTATTTCAATAAAGTCTTGCACTTGGGGCAGTAACCTCGGCAAAATCACTTGAATTATCTCAGGATCCGGACGGTTTCCATACAAGAGTTTGAAGACGTGAATTTTTCTTAAAATGAAGCTTGAGAGATTTTCGATTTTTTGCTGATATATACTAAAAAGTTCCGTTTCTAATTTCGCACGATCCCTTACAACAGAGAAGGCTTTTACTAGGGCAGTCTTGAAATTTTCGCAAGTATAGTTGGGACTTCCTGCTTGACCCAAGAGACTTCTGCCTATACACTTGAACCAGTTAAGTTCTTGGCCCCTCAAAGCGCTGGTAGCCAAGGTAACTTTTTGAAATTCGTGCACGGGGTAGAGCATGAAGTGGTCATCCAATTTTTCCAAAAAACTGGTTACCGGAGAGTTTCCATTAAATGTTGCTTCTGGTTTCATTGAAGCGCGCATGGTCTGGACCATGTAACCAAATCCTTCCAGGGCGGCAGCTGGCATTTCTGGATTCTGAGCCGCTTCTGCAGGCAGCACAGGTTCTTCTTGAAACTCGGCCATGGTTATTCTTCTTCGTTGGGCGCCACTATCAGGTTCAATATTCCGTCTTACTTTCTTCGGGAAGATGCAAGGACCTGACTCGGAACAGAGAGCTTACTAAAGCTATGTTCAATCACTGTGGGGAAGTAGACAGGATACACAAGAAGGGTATACAAAACCCTTTATTTTTCTCTATTTACAATAACTTCCGTACTTCGGAATACACAGACCCACTACTTGTGGTCTAAACGTAAAAATAAAGAAAATAAAACTAAACTCTAATTTAACTTTAAAATAATAAACGTGGAAGATTGGCCTTATATTAACAGGAAGCCGTATTTAGTACAGAGAACTGTGAACACTACAATACGTTTAAAAATTATCAAGAGGATTAAAACCTCTGGCCTTGAAGGCAACCAGCAACTGAGTAAAACTTCTAAGCTAAGCGGCCTGCTTCGACTCACTGCTTCCTCTCTCTCGCTTGGCAAAAAGCCACAACTTAAATACTTGGCGTTCGCCAGACAAACTTTGCATAAATACTTTAACGCTTATAATTCTGGCCGGAAGTAGAAAATAAGAAGTTATAGTAAAGATTTAAAATAAAATAAACGTTAGTAAAACTTAAGATCCTTACATACTTCCCGGCAGAGTTACTTAGTTTGAAACTGAGGTCTAAAACGACCTTGTTGAAAACTTTTAGCTCTAGAATCTAACGCGAGGCCAATCTTTTACAAACATTTTTCGCTAGAAACTAGAAATTTAAAAGAAAGAAATTTGTTTTTACAATAGCAGCTCCCAGGACACACAATTTTTTCATCTGTACTGCATCTAAATAGGAGCTTTTATTCAAATCTGGTTCCTTCCAGAGATCTGGAAGGAAAACTAGTTTAATGAAATGTTACACAATGAAATGGCAAGTTACATGTATATTTATTTTTCTCTTAACATTCTTATTTCATAACTATTTTAATTATCTCTCCCCGTGCTCTCTAACATGTGTTGTAAAAGAACACCAAACACGAACGTGTTTATGTCTATGTGTTCAACACTTCCTCCTACAAACAAAACACTAACGTGTTAAAATTCAACATACCAAGAACTCGTAACACACCCTAATTTCAACTGTAAACCCTGAGGTACTATTCTGAAAATGGCTAACTCTGAAGTGTAGCGTCAGAGAACCTAACTACATCATTCAACCTTTAACACATATTCACCATGATTTAGTCTTTTTACAGTCACACGAATAAAAAAAAAAATTTTAACATTACTTTCACTTTTACCATATCACGGTATTTCTTAACATTTAAAATAACAGTTCACTTTGTATATAAGAACATATTAACATGCCGTTAATTTTACACATTTGAAAACATACATTAGTAGTACATTGTTAACTTCTATTCTTTTCAAAGCAAGTGCCAATTCTTTCTTCATTGAAATAATACATTTCAAAAAGTCTTTCAGACTAAAACTTCTTTCTTGCCAGAATGTTTTAAATAATATTTATACAAAAACTTTTTACAATATTTAAGTTTTTACACAACGCTATTATACATCAACTTTAGTTTTACACGCGAGTAATTGAAAAACATAATACCAAAATCGGTAACAACTCATTTCTCGCCCTTTTGGCGATAAAGGTAGACCTCACATGAGGTAAAACTTCTTGAAATCTGCCACTTGCAGTAAGAATGAAAGATTAACTTAAGTTTGCAAAGTAACATAAAATTTTACTTATCTTTGTGATATTCGAACATTCTTTTCTGGGCCCAGTCCTGAAAGGTAGTGCAGATTGTTGTTTGATTTATCCTCCTTCTTGTACGGGCTCGCCCTTCAGTGCCTTCCTCTAGATGCTTTCTTTTTTCTCCAGTTCGGTCACCCTTGAATACCTTCTTTTTCGCCTCTGCCTGTGGTCTTGGCCGTTTGATGGCAGCTGGTCTTGGCGGAACCGGAAAACTTCTTTCGTGTTCCTGCTTGGACCTCGTTGCTGGCCGTTCAAATTTTCCTTGTAACTTTTCCTCCGCCGCTGATGGCCCTTCCGCAGTTCGGCGACATTTGCTGCGGAGAGTCCTGTCGGATGAGTAGATCTTCCGTTTTAGAGCTGGGTTATAGTTGCCGTCATTTCTCCTGGCTCTCTTTGCATTCGTCGTCCTTCTCCCTTCTTCATTCTCGGGGTGTTCGTGAGCTCTCTTTTCTGGACGGTGGAACGGCTTCTTTTTCTTGCTACCTTCACTTTTGCCGCGGGGAAACTTTCTTTTCACTTGCTCCTGCCTCTTAATGGCTTGCCCTTGTACTTGTCGTTGTTCCACCTCTGGAGCTTGTGCCTGCGGTGTCTGCCGTGCCGGATCCTGCAAAAGATCTGTAAATATTTGCATTTTATTACGATCACAGTAGGGTTTGATTTGATCAATATTTGCGGAACAGGTTTCCCCATTCCTGGCTTTTAACACTACTACAGCGTGAGTTATTTTTTCTATGACATATGGTCCTTCAAATCGTGGAACAAATTTGGCAGTTTTATCTTCTGGTGCTGAAGAAAGTGAATGCTTAATTCTTAATACTTCATCTCCTACTTTATAAGTTACTCCCCGTCGTTTCAAGTCATAATACAATAATAGTCATAATAAGTTTTCTCTGTGCTACTTCAGTGTTCTTTTTTGCTTCCTTAATTAGTTTTTCTATATCACCCATTTTAAATTTTGGGGCTCTTTGTTGCACATAAAATAATTTATCTAACGGCGTTATAATCTTTCTGCCTAAAAATAACTCAGCAGGAGTTTTGCCCGTTGTATCATGTTTTGCGGTCCTAAGGGCGAAAGCAAATTCATTGACATAGTTATCCCAGCTTTTATGAAAATTTTTAACATAACTACGGGTAATTTTCACTATATTTCTATTGACCCGTTCCGCTATATTTGATTGCGGCCAATACGGGACCATTTTTAAATGACGTATGCCCAGTTTTTGGCACATGTCTTCAAATACATTACTTACAAATTGAGGACCATTATCCGATATAACTTTTAGGGGCGCCCCGTATTTTAAAATATATTTATTTAAAACAGAATCAGTAACTAATTTCGCGGAGGCTCGTTTTAAGGGAACAATTTCGGTCCACTTACGAAAATGATCAACCATAACAAGGAGATAGCGACTTTTATTTAACTGACTTTTTGGGAAAGGGCCCAATAAATCGATGCCAATTATTTCATTTGGAAATTCGGATTTAATACTATTTAGAAACCCGGCCGGGCGGAAATTAATATAATTAACTGCTTGACATGTTGGGCAGGACTGGACATACGCCCTTGTTAACTTTTGCAGTTCAGGAAAATAGACTGCCTCGCGTACGCGTTGGATAGTTTTTCGAATACCAGCATGAGAAGCTAAAGGGCTGTCATGGAGCTCCTGCAGGATATTTAATCTAAGACTAGCTGGGATAACAGGTCGAAATTCGTTGTTGGAATTCGTAGTTTTTGTATAGAATAATAGACCATCTATTAGTTCGTAATGAGCCGCCCTATTTCTTATCGCCACAATATCTTCGTGGCTAAAATTTTCAGGATCCTTTAAATACTCATAAATGCTTCCAAACTCAGGATCCTTACCCAGTTCGGTTATTACAGTTTCTCGGGAATTTATTGTAATTGCTGTGAGCATTGCCACCTTTACAGTATTACCTTGTTCATCTATTTTAATTGTGGATAGGGCATCTGCTACGATATTTTCCTTTCCGGGAGTATGCTTGATTACCAGATTATATTCTTGTAGCTTGAGTGCCCATCTTATTAACCTTGGGGATAAGTTTTTTCCCGAGTACAGTCTAGTTACCGCCGCATGATAAGAGTATACTGTTATTGGCGCCTTTCCAAATAGACTCGGAACTTTTGCACTGCTAACAGAACTGCAAGTGCCTCTCTCTCGGTCGCGGAATAGTTTCTTTGTTTTTGATTTAAAGTTCGGCTAAAAAATGCCACGGGCTGTTGATTTTGCGAAAGTACCGCTCCTACCGCATAATCCGAAGCATCCGCTGAAATTTCTAAATTCTCATCCTTTTCAGGAAATTTCAACACAGGGGCTTGCGTTAATGCTTGTTTTAATTTTTCGAAAGCACTATTGGCTTCGGCCGTCCACGAGAATCTTGCCTTTTTCCTTTTTAATTTTAACAATGGTTCAGCAATAGCTGCAAAATTTTTTATAAAGGACCTATAATATGAACAAAGTCCTAGAAAAGAAGAGAGCTTCTTTGCCGTGTTTGGAGTCGGATACTTTTGTACAGCGATTATTTTTGATTCGTCTGTCTCTATTCCTTTCTGAGATATTTTGTAACCTAAATATTTTAATTCAGGGGCTGCAAATTTGCACTTTTCGACATTAACTTTTAGACCGGCCTCATTTAATAAAGAAAACACCTGTCTTAAATCCTGTACATGTTGGTCGAGATTATCACTAGTAATAATGATATCGTCTAAATAGATAAATGTGGACTTTCCAAGAACAGGTCTTAACACAATGTCCATACATCGCTGAAATGTTGCCGGCGCCCCTGAAAGGCCAAACGGCATACGCAAAAATGCATAAGTGCCAGACTTGGTTATAAAAGCAGTCTTAGGCACGTCCTCAGGCCTAACCCCTATTTGAAAATAACCAGTCGTTAAGTCTAAAGTCGTCATATATTTGATGGATGTTATGTTCCTTAGAATTTCTTCAATAATAGGTAACGGATATACCGGATATTTAGTTATGGAGTTTAATTTACGGTAGTCAATTGCGAATCTCCACCTTTTTGGATGTGTCAAAGGATAGTCATTATTTTTCTTACATAAAACCACCGGGCTAGCATAACTACTTGAGATGGGCGTTATGATCTTTTTACGTAGCATATCGGTGATATGCCATTCTATAATTTTTTCCTTATTCTTATCATACCGGTATGCTTTGTGGCGAACTGGCATTGAATCTCCGGTGTCAATACTATGGTTAGTAACCTGAGTAAATCCTGGAATATCACTAAATAACGAAGCAAATTCACTTACCACTTGTCGGATTCTTCCTTTCTCGTCATTAGGCAGGTGGTCAAGATTTAACATCGGCGGTTCAGCCTTTTCTGCACGAACTGGTTTCATCGTCAGCTTAAGGGACGCTTCATTAAAATCCAGCGTTGCTTGTGCCTCTGAAAGAAAATCTATTCCTAAAATAATATGTGCTTGCAGATTCTTTACTATAAAAAACATCACCTTTACTTGTTCGTCCTTGACACGGAAATACAGCGGTACATTACCTATACACTTACATTTTTCTCCTTGCGCCGCTACCACTGTCGTATTATCCGAATTATATATGCGGTATTTCCGAAAATACTTCCTAAAAAATTCTTCTGCCACACAGGAACACTGCGCGCAAGTATCCAGGAGTGCGGTGGCTGGGATATTATTCACCAACACTTCAATCTTCGGAAGAGTCAAATTTTTCACCATTACTGTATTTAACTTGAAGGAAGAGGGGTTTTCTTGGCCTTCGGATTTCCGCACCCTCCCGTCAGCAGAAATCCGTTTTAGTTTAACTTATTTTTCATTTCCGTGCTTTCCTTCTTTTTCCACTGGCCTTGAGACTTTTTTCCTGGATTGCTATTGAACTGTCGACGTTCGCCGGCTGTTTTTGAATGCTCGGGTTTCCTTGCCCACTAATTCGCTTTGCTTCCGTAGCCGTGTGCTTGAGTTTGCTGTAGTTTTGGCGCACCAAATTGGTTTCGTTGTTGATATTGGTGTCTTCTTTCAATGTCCGCCGTTCTTCTACTTTCAAACTGGATTGCTAGCTCAAATAATTTTTCCAGTGTAGTCGGATTTATTATTTCAATAAAGTCTTGCACTTGGGGCAGTAACCTCGGCAAAATCACTTGAATTATCTCAGGATCCGGACGGTTTCCATACAAGAGTTTGAAGACGTGAATTTTTCTTAAAATGAAGCTTGAGAGATTTTCGATTTTTTGCTGATATATACTAAAAAGTTCCGTTTCTAATTTCGCACGATCCCTTACAACAGAGAAGGCTTTTACTAGGGCAGTCTTGAAATTTTCGCAAGTATAGTTGGGACTTCCTGCTTGACCCAAGAGACTTCTGCCTATACACTTGAACCAGTTAAGTTCTTGGCCCCTCAAAGCGCTGGTAGCCAAGGTAACTTTTTGAAATTCGTGCACGGGGTAGAGCATGAAGTGGTCATCCAATTTTTCCAAAAAACTGGTTACCGGAGAGTTTCCATTAAATGTTGCTTCTGGTTTCATTGAAGCGCGCATGGTCTGGACCATGTAACCAAATCCTTCCAGGGCGGCAGCTGGCATTTCTGGATTCTGAGCCGCTTCTGCAGGCAGCACAGGTTCTTCTTGAAACTCGGCCATGGTTATTCTTCTTCGTTGGGCGCCACTATCAGGTTCAATATTCCGTCTTACTTTCTTCGGGAAGATGCAAGGACCTGACTCGGAACAGAGAGCTTACTAAAGCTATGTTCAATCACTGTGGGGAAGTAGACAGGATACACAAGAAGGGTATACAAAACCCTTTATTTTTCTCTATTTACAATAACTTCCGTACTTCGGAATACACAGACCCACTACTTGTGGTCTAAACGTAAAAATAAAGAAAATAAAACTAAACTCTAATTTAACTTTAAAATAATAAACGTGGAAGATTGGCCTTATATTAACAGGAAGCTGTATTTAGTACAGAGAACTGTGAACACTACAATACGTTTAAAAATTATCAAGAGGATTAAAACCTCTGGCCTTGAAGGCAACCAGCAACTGAGTAAAACTTCTAAGCTAAGCGGCCTGCTTCGACTCACTGCTTCCTCTCTCTCGCTTGGCAAAAAGCCACAACTTAAATACTTGGCGTTCGCCAGACAAACTTTGCATAAATACTTTAACGCTTATAATTCTGGCCGGAAGTAGAAAATAAGAAGTTATAGTAAAGATTTAAAATAAAATAAACGTTAGTAAAACTTAAGATCCTTACATACTTCCCGGCAGAGTTACTTAGTTTGAAACTGAGGTCTAAAACGACCTTGTTGAAAACTTTTAGCTCTAGAATCTAACGCGAGGCCAATCTTTTACAAACATTTTTCGCTAGAAACTAGAAATTTAAAAGAAAGAAATTTGTTTTTACAATAGCAGCTCCCAGGACACACAATTTTTTCATCTGTACTGCATCTAAATAGGAGCTTTTATTCAAATCTGGTTCCTTCCAGAGATCTGGAAGGAAAACTAGTTTAATGAAATGTTACACAATGAAATGGCAAGTTACATGTATATTTATTTTTCTCTTAACATTCTTATTTCATAACTATTTTAATTATCTCTCCCCGTGCTCTCTAACATGTGTTGTAAAAGAACACCAAACACGAACGTGTTTATGTCTATGTGTTCAACACTTCCTCCTACAAACAAAACACTAACGTGTTAAAATTCAACATACCAAGAACTCGTAACACACCCTAATTTCAACTGTAAACCCTGAGGTACTATTCTGAAAATGGCTAACTCTGAAGTGTAGCGTCAGAGAACCTAACTACATCATTCAACCTTTAACACATATTCACCATGATTTAGTCTTTTTACAGTCACACGAATAAAAAAAAAAATTTTAACATTACTTTCACTTTTACCATATCACGGTATTTCTTAACATTTAAAATAACAGTTCACTTTGTATATAAGAACATATTAACATGCCGTTAATTTTACACATTTGAAAACATACATTAGTAGTACATTGTTAACTTCTATTCTTTTCAAAGCAAGTGCCAATTCTTTCTTCATTGAAATAATACATTTCAAAAAGTCTTTCAGACTAAAACTTCTTTCTTGCCAGAATGTTTTAAATAATATTTATACAAAAACTTTTTACAATATTTAAGTTTTTACACAACGCTATTATACATCAACTTTAGTTTTACGCGCGAGTAATTGAAAAACATAATACCAAAATCGGTAACAACTCATTTCTCGCCCTTTTGGCGATAAAGGTAGACCTCACATGAGGTAAAACTTCTTGAAATCTGCCACTTGCAGTAAGAATGAAAGATTAACTTAAGTTTGCAAAGTAACATAAAATTTTACTTATCTTTGTGATATTCGAACATTCTTTTCTGGGCCCAGTCCTGAAAGGTAGTGCAGATTGTTGTTTGATTTATCCTCCTTCTTGTACGGGCTCGCCCTTCAGTGCCTTCCTCTAGATGCTTTCTTTTTTCTCCAGTTCGGTCACCCTTGAATACCTTCTTTTTCGCCTCTGCCTGTGGTCTTGGCCGTTTGATGGCAGCTGGTCTTGGCGGAACCGGAAAACTTCTTTCGTGTTCCTGCTTGGACCTCGTTGCTGGCCGTTCAAATTTTCCTTGTAACTTTTCCTCCGCCGCTGATGGCCCTTCCGCAGTTCGGCGACATTTGCTGCGGAGAGTCCTGTCGGATGAGTAGATCTTCCGTTTTAGAGCTGGGTTATAGTTGCCGTCATTTCTCCTGGCTCTCTTTGCATTCGTCGTCCTTCTCCCTTCTTCATTCTCGGGGTGTTCGTGAGCTCTCTTTTCTGGACGGTGGAACGGCTTCTTTTTCTTGCTACCTTCACTTTTGCCGCGGGGAAACTTTCTTTTCACTTGCTCCTGCCTCTTAATGGCTTGCCCTTGTACTTGTCGTTGTTCCTCCTCTGGAGCTTGTGCCTGCGGTGTCTGCCGTGCCGGATCCTGCAAAAGATCTGTAAATATTTGCATTTTATTACGATCACAGTAGGGTTTGATTTGATCAATATTTGCGGAACAGGTTTCCCCATTCCTGGCTTTTAACACTACTACAGCGTGAGTTATTTTTTCTATGACATATGGTCCTTCAAATCGTGGAACAAATTTGGCAGTTTTATCTTCTGGTGCTGAAGAAAGTGAATGCTTAATTCTTAATACTTCATCTCCTACTTTATAAGTTACTCCCCGTCGTTTCAAGTCATAATACAATAATAGTCATAATAAGTTTTCTCTGTGCTACTTCAGTGTTCTTTTTTGCTTCCTTAATTAGTTTTTCTATATCACCCATTTTAAATTTTGGGGCTCTTTGTTGCACATAAAATAATTTATCTAACGGCGTTATAATCTTTCTGCCTAAAAATAACTCAGCAGGAGTTTTGCCCGTTGTATCATGTTTTGCGGTCCTAAGGGCGAAAGCAAATTCATTGACATAGTTATCCCAGCTTTTATGAAAATTTTTAACATAACTACGGGTAATTTTCACTATATTTCTATTGACCCGTTCCGCTATATTTGATTGCGGCCAATACGGGACCATTTTTAAATGACGTATGCCCAGTTTTTGGCACATGTCTTCAAATACATTACTTACAAATTGAGGACCATTATCCGATATAACTTTTAGGGGCGCCCCGTATTTTAAAATATATTTATTTAAAACAGAATCAGTAACTAATTTCGCGGAGGCTCGTTTTAAGGGAACAATTTCGGTCCACTTACGAAAATGATCAACCATAACAAGGAGATAGCGACTTTTATTTAACTGACTTTTTGGGAAAGGGCCCAATAAATCGATGCCAATTATTTCATTTGGAAATTCGGATTTAATACTATTTAGAAACCCGGCCGGGCGGAAATTAATATAATTAACTGCTTGACATGTTGGGCAGGACTGGACATACGCCCTTGTTAACTTTTGCAGTTCAGGAAAATAGACTGCCTCGCGTACGCGTTGGATAGTTTTTCGAATACCAGCATGAGAAGCTAAAGGGCTGTCATGGAGCTCCTGCAGGATATTTAATCTAAGACTAGCTGGGATAACAGGTCGAAATTCGTTGTTGGAATTCGTAGTTTTTGTATAGAATAATAGACCATCTATTAGTTCGTAATGAGCCGCCCTATTTCTTATCGCCACAATATCTTGGTGGCTAAAATTTTCAGGATCCTTTAAATACTCATAAATGCTTCCAAACTCAGGATCCTTACCCAGTTCGGTTATTACAGTTTCTCGGGAATTTATTGTAATTGCTGTGAGCATTGCCACCTTTACAGTATTACCTTGTTCATCTATTTTAATTGTGGATAGGGCATCTGCTACGATATTTTCCTTTCCGGGAGTATGCTTGATTACCAGATTATATTCTTGTAGCTTGAGTGCCCATCTTATTAACCTTGGGGATAAGTTTTTTCCTGAGTACAGTCTAGTTACCGCCGCATGATGAGAGTATACTGTTATTGGCGCCTTTCCAAAATAGACTCGGAACTTTTGCACTGCTAACAGAACTGCAAGTGCCTCTCTCTCGGTCGCGGAATAGTTTCTTTGTTTTTGATTTAAAGTTCGGCTAAAAAATGCCACGGGCTGTTGATTTTGCGAAAGTACCGCTCCTACCGCATAATCCGAAGCATCCGCTGAAATTTCTAAATTCTCATCCTTTTCAGGAAATTTCAACACAGGGGCTTGCGTTAATGCTTGTTTTAATTTTTCGAAAGCACTATTGGCTTCGGCCGTCCACGAGAATCTTGCCTTTTTCCTTTTTAATTTTAACAATGGTTCAGCAATAGCTGCAAAATTTTTTATAAAGGACCTATAATATGAACAAAGTCCTAGAAAAGAAGAGAGCTTCTTTGCCGTGTTTGGAGTCGGATACTTTTGTACAGCGATTATTTTTGATTCGTCTGTCTCTATTCCTTTCTGAGATATTTTGTAACCTAAATATTTTAATTCAGGGGCTGCAAATTTGCACTTTTCGACATTAACTTTTAGACCGGCCTCATTTAATAAAGAAAACACCTGTCTTAAATCCTGTACATGTTGGTCGAGATTATCACTAGTAATAATGATATCGTCTAAATAGATAAATGTGGACTTTCCAAGAACAGGTCTTAACACAATGTCCATACATCGCTGAAATGTTGCCGGCGCCCCTGAAAGGCCAAACGGCATACGCAAAAATGCATAAGTGCCAGACTTGGTTATAAAAGCAGTCTTAGGCACGTCCTCAGGCCTAACCCCTATTTGAAAATAACCAGTCGTTAAGTCTAAAGTCGTCATATATTTGATGGATGTTATGTTCCTTAGAATTTCTTCAATAATAGGTAACGGATATACCGGATATTTAGTTATGGAGTTTAATTTACGGTAGTCAATTGCGAATCTCCACCTTTTTGGATGTGTCAAAGGATAGTCATTATTTTTCTTACATAAAACCACCGGGCTAGCATAACTACTTGAGATGGGCGTTATGATCTTTTTACGTAGCATATCGGTGATATGCCATTCTATAATTTTTTCCTTATTCTTATCATACCGGTATGCTTTGTGGCGAACTGGCATTGAATCTCCGGTGTCAATACTATGGTTAGTAACCTGAGTAAATCCTGGAATATCACTAAATAACGAAGCAAATTCACTTACCACTTGTCGGATTCTTCCTTTCTCGTCATTAGGCAGGTGGTCAAGATTTAACATCGGCGGTTCAGCCTTTTCTGCACGAACTGGTTTCATCGTCAGCTTAAGGGACGCTTCATTAAAATCCAGCGTTGCTTGTGCCTCTGAAAGAAAATCTATTCCTAAAATAATATGTGCTTGCAGATTCTTTACTATAAAAAACATCACCTTTACTTGTTCGTCCTTGACACGGAAATACAGCGGTACATTACCCATACACTTACATTTTTCTCCTTGCGCCGCTACCACTGTCGTATTATCCGAATTATATATGCGGTATTTCCGAAAATACTTCCTAAAAAATTCTTCTGCCACACAGGAACACTGCGCGCAAGTATCCAGGAGTGCGGTGGCTGGGATATTATTCACCAACACTTCAATCTTCGGAAGAGTCAAATTTTTCACCATTACTGTATTTAACTTGAAGCAAGAGGGGTTTTCTTGGCCTTCGGATTTCCGCACCCTCCCGTCAGCAGAAATCCGTTTTAGTTTAACTTATTTTTCATTTCCGTGCTTTCCTTCTTTTTCCACTGGCCTTGAGACTTTTTTCCTGGATTGCTATTGAACTGTCGACGTTCGCCGGCTGTTTTTGAATGCTCGGGTTTCCTTGCCCACTAATTCGCTTTGCTTCCGTAGCCGTGTGCTTGAGTTTGCTGTAGTTTTGGCGCACCAAATTGGTTTCGTTGTTGATATTGGTGTCTTCTTTCAATGTCCGCCGTTCTTCTACTTTCAAACTGGATTGCTAGCTCAAATAATTTTTCCAGTGTAGTCGGATTTCTTAATTCAATAAAGTCTTGCACTTGGGGCAGTAACCTCGGCAAAATCACTTGAATTATCTCAGGATCCGGACGGTTTCCATACAAGAGTTTGAAGACGTGAATTTTTCTTAAAATGAAGCTTGAGAGATTTTCGATTTTTTGCTGATATATACTAAAAAGTTCCGTTTCTAATTTCGCACGATCCTTTACAACAGAGAAGGCTTTTACTAGGGCAGTCTTGAAATTTTCGCAAGTATAGTTGGGACTTCCTGCTTGACCCAAGAGACTTCTGCCTATACACTTGAACCAGTTAAGTTCTTGGCCCCTCAAAGCGCTGGTAGCCAAGGTAACTTTTTGAAATTCGTGCACGGGGTAGAGCATGAAGTGGTCATCCAATTTTTCCAAAAAACTGGTTACCGGAGAGTTTCCATTAAATGTTGCTTCTGGTTTCATTGAAGCGCGCATGGTCTGGACGATGTAACCAAATCCTTCCAGGGCGGCAGCTGGCATTTCTGGATTCTGAGCCGCTTCTGCAGGCAGCACAGGTTCTTCTTGAAACTCGGCCATGGTTATTCTTCTTCGTTGGGCGCCACTATCAGGTTCAATATTCCGTCTTACTTTCTTCGGGAAGATGCAAGGACCTGACTCGGAACAGAGAGCTTACTAAAGCTATGTTCAATCACTGTGGGGAAGTAGACAGGATACACAAGAAGGGTATACAAAACCCTTTATTTTTCTCTATTTACAATAACTTCCGTACTTCGGAATACACAGACCCACTACTTGTGGTCTAAACGTAAAAATAAAGAAAATAAAACTAAACTCTAATTTAACTTTAAAATAATAAACGTGGAAGATTGGCCTTATATTAACAGGAAGCCGTATTTAGTACAGAGAACTGTGAACACTACAATACGTTTAAAAATTATCAAGAGAATTAAAACCTCTGGCCTTGAAGGCAACCAGCAACTGAGTAAAACTTCTAAGGTAAGCGGCCTGCTTCGACTCACTGCTTCCTCTCTCTCGCTTGGCAAAAAGCCACAACTTAAATACTTGGCGTTCGCCAGACAAACTTTGCATAAATACTTTAACGCTTATAATTCTGGCCGGAAGCAGAAAATAAGAAGTGATAGTAAAGATTTAAAATATAATAAACGTTAGTAAAACTTAAGATTCTTACATCGTGTTTGCAAATCTATATAGAGAAAAATTGTCTATTACTTTACTCCCACTTATCCAAAATAAAAATATTGGTTTAATTAAAATATTGGTTTAAATTAAACATGGTCAGCTTTTTCCATGAGAAACGATTTTGTATGTTGCAGGGTTTTCAGACTGAATAAAAGGATGATTATTATTACATTACCAGGGGCGTTTGATATCTTACACAAAGCGCAAGTTTAAAAAAAAAACCTAGACTTTCTAACGTCTGGTAATGAGAAATACTAAATACGACTTAAAAGTAATCTGTTTTACGGAATCTAATTAGGATGAAGAGTAGCATAATTTTCATCTGTTTGCTTTAAATATGTATCAGAACACAAGTTTTAAAAAAAGGATAGATGGAGACTAATTTACATCATTCAAAAGTTAAAAGTAACTATAAATATGTAAATTAAACCATAAAAGTAACATTAATAGGAAAGAGTGGAATACCAAAATGAAGGTTCGTAAATAGAATGGGAAATAAATGAATTACCAATTTTTAGCAATCATATAGCTTGCAAAAAAATCATTAGCATCTACATTCACAATCACGTGACCATAACGAAAGTGCAGCTGCCTCCATTAAAATTTTACGGAAATTCTGCCACTCCATCCAATCCCTCGTCTGTTCTGTTCGCACCTGCTGGCTCGAACCAAAGACGATGAGCGGCCATTTCCCGGAAAACAGCAATTGTTGTCACAGACCGGCATCTTTAATGCATGAAATTAGTAAACCCGTGACATAATGAATAAAGCTTATAGACTTCGAGTTTTGCATTATCACACATCTTAGCTCTTTGATTTGCTACGAATAATATGTTTGAGGTTTTACCTATTAAATATATCATGAACTTTATATATGACAAAAGTTAGCTTTATATTTAATTATTCTGACTTTGTTTAAACGGAAGAAATTCCGTAAAATTCATTCTTTTCACATGCACATTTCATCAAAAATATTTACACATGCATAGATCAAGTAATCTCTTCATATAAAATATGTAATCAGGATAAAAATTCAGTTTAAGTGATTCTCAATCCCATAATCTAAATTTTAAATGTAAACTCGGACGTTAATAGAAAAGTCAAGACAGATCCATTAAATACTTTAGCACTAGAAGTTAAAAATTTCCGTACTCATTTTAGTTTCTCTGGTCAACGCTTCCAAAATGCAATTTTTGCTTTTCTGTTTAATATAAAATATTCTATTTATCCATGAAATTTTATTTGTAGTTTAAGATGAATGTCATTTTCCGGTGCACTGCATATGCATTAAAATATTCATCTAAGAAAGGAATGACTTGAACTCATACCTTTAAAAAAGACCAGTTTCAGAAATGAAGAAATTATTTTTAGGACTAGAACATGGTATCTGACATAACAATTTTATGAATTGCTGTGTTTCTTCTCACAAATATTTTCTGCTACGAGATACTGAAATTTTCATCACTTCTGAGCAGTATAAAATTTGCCACAATTTGTAATCCGACTGTCAGTGATATTACAACCGCGACTACTCTTGTTTTAAAAATATTGTAAAACTTCTGAGGTCTACTGTTACCATCATCCGCAACATAATAATTTTATTAAAAATTTAGAAATCAAGTAAGTGAGTAATTTTACATTAATTTACACACACACACACAGAGAGAGACTCTTTGTTTTATTATATTGTTGCGTGCGTACGGGTTCGTAACGAAAGGAATGCACAAGTCCGATGAAAAATGAACAAAAATTTATTATTATCACAACAAATATGCTTAATATAAAAATATTCGTGCAGTATTACAATATCATGTCTTTTAACTACTCAAACATTCAATAGAACTTAATTCAAAACAGCTAGAAAGAAAGCTAATCCGCGAATTCGCTACAGTCAACAAGAGCAGTTTTCAAAATAGCAATAAATTAAAATAACTGACTAACTGAATTGAGAGGTTTTCCTCCTTTTTATAAGATTTTAAAATCGCGCGCGAGAATTTTCTAGTACTTTCTCGAAAGCAAAAAGAGATATTTATTTATTAAATGTTAAATGCACGTGCTCATGTATTTTTAACTTCCTTTAATATTCGTCACGTGCTACATTGCGCGGGAAATAAAACCATTTAATTTACAATTCAACTAACATAAGCTATTTAAATACCGAATCCGTAACAATATGTAGAGATAAATAAAGAAAAAAATTTTATATTCTGAGAAAGAAATTGGGATCTAAATTACCTCTGAGAGAGAATTTCCTAGAAGTGTTGAATTTAAGAACACCTATTACACTAAGCAGCTCTACTCTATACACAGTCCTGCTTCCCTTTAGATATGTAAAGAATTTCGTTTTAAAATATCACTGCATTCCAATACTGGCAAGAAAAGCGAATAACGAAAGAATACGAAATATATTCTGCATGATAGAAATGCATTCTAAGTTTTGCTTAATACTTCTTATGCACGCACAAAGATATTTTAAATTCAAAATGCAATTTTTTTGGAAACAGTTTTCAGTGGAAAGTTCTTTTTCTTTTAGTACTCTCTTATATACTCTGCCATTAATAATTTATTTTTACGATCACGGAAATAAGACATAATGATGACTACCACATTTTGTAAATATTCAGAAGCACCACAATAACAGATGTTTGAAAGTACATTACTCATGTTCATAAAACAGTATTTACTTCTTTCTATTTCTCTTCTGACCTTAAGTTTTCTTCGAGTTTTTGAGTTGGAGAGATTGAAAGCGAAGCATGAACGCCATTCATTATCAGATGCAGCTTCTTCTTCAATTTTCAAATACCTTCCAGTTATAATCGAGGCACTTGGAAGGATGGTAACCTCGAATCGTGTATACTTTTACTCTGCTACAAATATCATAAAAGAATGTATTTTATACATACTGTTCCGCATGGGAGTACGGCACAATTATTACAAATATCCACTCTATATTCGGTATTCGAAACCAGACCCAGGGCCTCGAAGTTGCTTGCGTTGGCTACATACCGGTAGAGGGTCTGAGTTTTTCAGAGAACAATCTAGTTTGCCAGATATATGCATACTGTCCTATATTAAACTACTTTGACCAATATACATATGTATCCAATGTACTTATGTATAAAACTTTTTATTAATTGTATACTGAAGCATATATGCGTACGCCCTTGTTTGGCCACGTCAAAACCTCATACTCCCGATGCATACTCCCGATGCAGCCCTCGCGGGAAGAACAGCGAGAGTTGTGTTGTTTTAGATAGGTGCGGGTACCGGACGACACACCCGATTTGTCATATAAAGCCGTCCGGGTGGCCGGGCCCAGCATTCACCTGTCACCTGCCCTATATTAAAAATTCTGAATGGAAATTATAACTACATTACGACAGAAATCAATGACCGTAAAGTATTTATAATCGCATATTCTTTTTTATATTTATCTGATCCCTTTTTCCCACACTTGCTTTAGGATGTATAAATTAATGAGATGTTTTTGATTCAAATGAGGGTATAGCTAACATAAACAAAAGACGGGAGATATTTACATTTAAAAATATATAAATGCTTACTGTATTTGTTACATTTAATAGCAAAATATTTTATATCATTACTTTGTGTATCTATCGTAAAATTCGCCCACCAGCGGCCGAGCGGTAAAGACGCTGAACACTGGTAGTTTGGTCTGAGGTTCGAATCCCGCGAACGGGCTGGCTGCATGGGCGTTTTCGTGGTTTTCCCCATGTGTAACGTGTATACGAGCCAGTTTCCCTTAGAAAGTCCTCCACGAAAGGCATCCCTCCCTTTAGGCAGATAGCCCTCGTGTGCTTTGCCATAATTAAATACACCACACCACACTATCGTAAAATTCAGCATGCAGCCAAAAGTAGGATTTAAAATAAGAAAAAAAGTCTTTTGATAACTAAAAGTCGTTGCTAGGTTGATAATATTATTTACACAAGTAGTAGCAACTGGTGGCCTATAATGCTACTTTCTATGCAAAATGAAAAAGAAAATAATAATAATAATGTATCATGTTAGTGCCGCTCTTACCCACTGCATTATAAGAAATTTGGCAGCAAATTGTTGTAGTAGGGCATTAACTCTTGCATATGTTTCCGACGAAAGTTTTACCCGTTTGATGTATATTTTTTATCTTTCGTTGCTTCGTTTCTATGATATTCATACAAACATTTGAACTGCAATTTATATCACTCTGAAAAATAAGAAATATCCACGTGCTCACATTTTCTTCTTTTATTTAGACTTTCCAAATTTATGCAATTTTATCTGTTGAGATACCAGCAGATTGATCAAATTTGTTCAGATTTTGTTTTTAGAAGAAACTTTTAGTCAGTTTTATAACATTAGTCGATTTAAAATTTCATTATTCTTAATACTGTAACTTTACAAAGTTTGCAGGTATTACATTTGCTGATTTAAATAAATATATCGAGATCGCACGTGAGGTGGAAAGTTCGAAGCTTGTTCTAATATAACAGCAAGATATTTCGTATCTTAAAATAGATTATAGCTATTTTAAGTTTCTTAATTCATCCTTAATCTAAACCTTTATTCAGTCGCTAAATAACTGAAGACCAACATCAAACAAATTTGTAGCATCATAAACTCTTAGACGGGTTATATTTTTACATGATGTAGTTTGAAAATATCTGCTGCCTATATTTATTGCAAATGCCTATTAAAGAACAAGTTATATCATATTTAATCCTTTTTGGAGAAAGTTTAAAAGCTAAGTATATTAAGACGCAATAACACGCCGAACAAATACTAAATACTAATTCAGAAGCCAAACAACAAAAATCAACGTTATATTTTCAAATTTTCACAGGACTAGAACCGGGGACGAATTAATCTAGCCATGCATAAAAAATATTACGTTTGTTACTTTCAAATTTTCACAGGATTAGAACCGGGGACGAATTAATCTAGCCTTGTATAAAAATATTACGTTTGTTTATTGCAGAACAATTGAAAAATTGCTATCACAAACCATCAGAATAACGGAAAATTTTCTTAAAATATACAAAGGGGAGAAGAAAATGCATAGGATAACAGATGATGGATATTACACTATTCAGGAAGTGTTTTTAATCAGAACAATACGTAATTTAATAGTACATAACCTGGAATATATAAACATTGTTAAATTATCCTAAAAAATTAATTTCTAAATCATATACATAAATTAAGTGTACAACCTTGTGTTTTCCATTGACTTCTGTCTAAACACAAGAGTAATAGAAACAAATATATCCTTCTTTTTCTTTTTTTTTTTTTTTTGTCTAGAAGTTTGATTCGCTTGTTTTGAATGCCAATTTAATTTATATAACCAAATGAACTCATTCTCCGTCTTCCAGACGGTATAGTGGTTAGGGAAGCCTACTACGGTGCCGAAGGGCCGGATTCGAATCCCGGAGACATGGATGTTTGTAAATGTATAGTGTCGGTGCGGCATGGCGGCACTCTAAATATGCGGCGAGACGAAAGTCCTCTCGTGTGGATTGGTGGAAGCGGAGAGAGGTGGGCGATCCCCGGACGCGCAATGGCAAACCGCACATTGAGTTGATCAATGATAACGAATTTCGCTTACTGTGCGTTCTCAATGGTGTACCGTTGGCGACTAAGTATAAGCAACATTACACAAGCCTGGTAGTCATGTTGGTTTTGCTGCTTACAATTGCAGTACTATGGAAATTTGTTGTGTGCTTATTGCGTGTGCTTCTGTTTCATTTCATTTTGTTTTATTTTGTTCAATTACATTTACTGTGAGTTATTTGGCTTTAATTCAGTAATTTAAACTGGACTTATTTCTTATTTTCTTAAAGTATATACGAATAGAACGTATGGTAATTCTGCTTTTATTCCTCAGAAGTATAATTCATAAGCATTCAGCTAACATATTTTGTAATGTTTCCTGTTTTGTAATTTCTTAAACGATAGTTACGCTCTAAATAATGAAGCAACTTTAAACAAGTTTTAAAACACCGAACTATTTACGCCCAGATAACACAATATCAACTATACACCGTATTTAGCTTCTTTTAAAATTGCGCCAAAGTTGTAATTGCTCTAAATTCTATTCTGGGCAGGCGCATTAAGCGAAATTCGTTTAACATTGTTCAACTCAATGTACGGTTTGCCATTAAGCCCCCCGGACTCCCCCCCGGAGTGCTCTTCCTCAGAATTGGGGGTGGAAAATAGAAGTCCAATCTCTCTTTGAGTTGGCTGTGGCAATCATTGTTTCATGTAATATGAACAAAACTAATTCAAACTTATTCAACCTATTTAAAAACTTATTCTCCAAAGTTAAATTTTGTAAAAATCTAGATAAATTGCTCAAAAGTACTTTTTTGTTAATTATAGTATGGATAGATCCTTTTTCGTGTGTTTTTCAAACTGCTGCTATATTAAATGTACTTTGGGTAATCCGTGACGTAGTCATTGGTATTACCGCGTTAACCGGAGTCTACTGTATAAAAATTCTACCAGACAAGGTATTCATACGAAACATCAAGAGGACATTCAGAAATCTGAAATAAAGCGAGCATTTATAGCAGATGACTCTTCCCCTTCTCAAGTGCTTACCGTTAATTCTAAAATTTGATCACTATGGTTAACTGAAATCTCTTCATTGGTATATAAGTAATAGAATGGGGTTCGAGAATACGTCTTATTATTAAACTAATATTTCAAAAACGGTAAATCTAATTCTACACATTTTAAATGCAATTTTCTGGAAAAAAAAAATGCCCAAGTGTTTCTAACAGTTTTCCACTTGTACGGTAATAAAATATTTTTTAACGTTTTGAAATAAGTAGATAGATATCAAGCTATTGTTAACGTTACCATGCTTTATTAAACAATAAAAAGAAATTAATTCGTAACATCATTTCGTTTTTTACTAATTACATTTACATTTTGTTTTATTTCATTCTCTCGAGCAAAAATAAGTATATTAGGCATAATTTTTTGTGTTACGATTCCAATTTTTTTATTCCTGTTTAATTAATGTGGAAATATTAATTTGTGCAAAAAAAGTTGTATTTATTACTTGTGTTTATTATTTTATTTAGCAAAAGTTGTCTGCTAAAATATCAGTTTCTCTGTTAACAAATTAATTAATCAAAAAATTTATGCCTGAGATTAATAAAAGAATTTTCTCCTACAGCTAGTAATTCGAATACAAAGGATTAAATTATTTCTGATAATATATGTATTTCCGAAAAACCATGGGAGCTATTAAAAGCTGCTTATGGCATAAATATGTATATCATTGGCTTACATAAAAGGTATGTTTTGTAATACAAGTAGAACTCGGAATTCTTCGACAAATATACATGTTATCGCCTATGATCTCAACTAATCTTAACATCAAGGAGTATAGCATATATATGATTGGAGCGATGATGAATATACTCTTTGTCTGAATAGTTGAAACAAAAAATATTTCGGGGAGTAAATTTTAATGTGCAGTTTTATTAATGCTCATGACTAGAAAACTCTTGATATCTCTATTTTAAAATACATAAAACTCTTTAAAACTGCTGTTGTTGTTTTGTGACTTATCGCACCCGATCGACAGTAACATCAGGTCTCTGATATCAGAGTAAGTCCACGAAATTTATCGTAACAAGGGGTCAAGATTGAGCCTGTGCTTGGGCACCATATAGGTGACCCTGAGGCTTAAGCACCATTTAGAGCCCTAAGCACCATATAGCTGACAGTACGCCTTTGCTCAGTTCCGCTCCCAATTTTGATAGAGAGCACGCCGGTGGTGGAACAGGTTCCTCTATCACCAACCTCTCGAGAGAACTTTCGGCTCGCCGCATATTTAGAATGCCCCCTATGCCGCATAGATTATATTAACAAACAACCATGCCTTCTCCGGGGTTCGACCCGGGTCCTTCGATACGACAGTCAGCGTCACTAACCACTGTCCCTGTTGGGCGGCTTTAAAACTGCTTCTTCTGCTTATGTCAGACATTTGTAAAAATCTTAAGTTCTTAGAAGAAAATAATCAAGGCAACAAATATTTTGCAATACCTTTGCATCGTTTCGAGTTTCCCAAAAGTCTCTAAAATGTGTGAATGTGCTCTCTCATAAGCGGGTGTTACTGGAGTTCATGGTGATTAAATTTAGAATTTATCATATCCTCCTATCCAGAAAAAGTGAGGCCTATATTTTCTTCAAATGAGTTCAGTTTTAGTATATATAGGTGTTATAAAGCTCTTTTCTAATGAGTCTGATTTGAGATTCTCACCCTCGAACTTTCGTGTTTCTGATGAGCTTGTTCAATAATGCCGATTCACAAATATTTCGATAAATCATCACACACTATCTCCGCAAATTTCTGATACCTTACGCTCTCCTAAGCCGTGTCAGGTAGTAGTTCTTCTCCGCCATCTACGAGTTATGAAGAAGCATCAGCCTATATTTATGATGTCTGGTATGTTCGTTTTTCGAATTTTTATTTTATTTTAATTTCGTCTCTTGGCAAAGGATTCTTTTTCGAGTGAGAAAATGCCCAGGATACAAGGGTTCTGTATGCGTATGTGAAAGGTCTGGGGATGCGCACTGCTTTTATTTCTGAGAAAATTATCTCCAACACTTCACATCCCAATGCGTCTTTTCCAGATATATTCTCTAGGCAAGTTTTTGTGGATCCCGCTAATCTTTCTTAAAATCCTCTGTTCACTGTTCTGGTTTACAAAAATTGATTATGCAAATGTTCAAGCTCGTATTAATGAACTGCTTACAAAATTGAAAACGATCCACTATTTCATATATAGTATCAGATAATTATGTAATATCATTTAAAAGTGGAATAGCTGAAAAATTCTGAAGAAACAGGAAGAATTTGTTACATGTCTCAGCAACTAGTTATACGACCTAATAACAAATCGTTACATCACAAATGCTTAAAAATTGTTTTTGATAATCTAGCCGTGTAAGGATCTTAAGTTTTACTAAAGTTTATTTTATTTTAAATCTTTACTATCACTTCTTATTTTCTACTTCCGGCCAGAATTATAAGCGTTAAAGTATTTATGCAAAGTTTGTCTGGCGAACGCCAAGTATTTAAGTTGTGGCTTTTTGCCAAGCGAGAGAGAGGAAGCAGTGAGTTGAAGCAGGCCGCTTACCTTAGAAGTGTTACTCAGTTGCTGGTTGCCTTCCAGGCCAGAGGTTTTAATCCTCTTGATAATTTTTAAACGTATTGTAGTGTTCACAGTTCTCTGTACTACATACGGCTTCCTGTTAATATAAGGCCAATCTTCCACGTTTATTATTTTAAAGTTAAATTATAGTTTTATTTTTTATATTTTTACGTTTAGACCAGAAGCAGTGGGTCTGTGTATTCCGAAGTACGGAAGTTATTGTAAATAGAGAAAAATAAAGGGTTTTGTATACCCTTCTTGTGTATCCTGTCTACTTCCCCACAGTGATTGAACATAGCTTTAGTAAGCTCTCTGTTCCGAGTCAGGTCCTTGCATGTTCCCGAAGAAAGTAAGACGGAATATTGAACCTGATAGTGGCGCCCAACGAAGAAGAATAACCATGGCCGAGTTTCAAGAAGAACCTGTGCTGCCTGCAGAAGCGGCTCAGAAACCAGAAATGCCAGCTGCCGCCCTGGAAGGATTTGGTTACATCGTCCAGACCATGCGCGCTTCGATGAAACCAGAAGCAACATTTAATGGAAACTCACCGGTAACCAGTTTTTTGGAAAAATTGGATGACCACTTCATGCTCTACCCCGTGCACGAATTTCAAAAAGTTACCTTAGCTACCAGCGCTTTGAGGGGCCAAGCGCTTAATTGGTTCAAATGTATAGGCAGAAGTCTCTTGGGTCAAGCAGCAAGTCCCACCTATACTTACGAAAATTTCAAGACTGCCCTAGTAAAAGCCTTCCCTGTCGTAAGGGATCGTGCGAAATTAGAAACGGAACTTTTTAGTATATATCAGCAAAAAATCGAAAATCTCTCAAGCTTTATTTTAAGAAAAATTCACGTCTTCAAACTCTTGTATGGAAACCGTCTGGATCCTGAGATAATTCAAGTGATTTTGCCGAGGTTACTGCCCCAAGTGCAAGACTTTATTGAATTAAGAAATCCGACTTCACTGGAAACGTTATTTGAGCTAGCAATCCAGTTTGAAAGTAGAAGAACGGCGGACATTGAAAGAAGACGCCAATATCAACAGCGAAACCAATTTGGTGCGCCAAGACTACAGCAAACTCAAGCACACGGCTACGGAAGCAAAGCGAACTAGTGGGCAAGGAAACCCGAGCATTCAAAAACAGCCGGCGAACGTCGACAGTTCAATAGCAATCCAGGAAAAAAGTCTCAAGGCCAGTGGAAAAAGAAGGAAAGCACGGAAATGAAAAATAATTTAAACTAAAACGGATTTCTGCTGACGGGAGGGTGCGGAAATCCGAAGGTCACGAAAACCCCTCTTCCTTCAAGTTAAATACAGTAATGGTGAAAAATTTGACTCTTCCGAAGATTGAAGTGTTGGTGAATAATATCCCAGCCACCGCACTCCTGCATACAGGCGCGCAGTGTTCCTGTGTGGCAGAAGATTTTTTTTTGGAAGTATTTTCGTAAATATCGTATATATAATTCGGATAATACGACAGTGTTAGCGGCGCAAGGAGAAAAATGTAAGTGTATAGGTAAATTACCGCTGTATTTCCGTATCAAGGACGAACAAGTAAAGGTTATGTTTTTCATAGTAAAGAATATGCAAGCACATATTATTTTAGGAATAGATTTTCTTTCAGAGGCACAAGCAACGCTGGATTTTAATGAAGCGTCCCTTAAGCTGACGATGAAACCAGTTCGTGGAGAAAAGGCTGAACCGCCGATGTTAAATCTTGACCACCTGACTAATGACGAGCAACGAAGAATCCGACAAGTGGTAAGTGAATTTGCTTCGTTATTTAGTGATATTCCAGGATTTACTCAGGTTACTAACCATAGTATTGACACCGGAGATTCAATGCCAGTTCGCCACAAAGCATACCGGTATGATAAGAATAAGGAAAAAATTATAGAATGGCATATCACCGATATGCTACGTAAAAAGATCATAACGCCCATCTCAAGTAGTTATGCTAGCCCGGTGGTTTTATGTAAGAAAAATAATGACTATCCTTTGACACATCCAAAAAGGTGGAGATTCGCAATTGACTACCGTAAATTAAACTCCATAACTAAATATCCGGTATATCCGTTACCTAATATTGAAGTAATTCTAAGGAACATAACATCCACCAAATATATGACGACTTTAGACTTAACGACTGGTTATTTTCAAATAGGGGTTAGGCCTGAGGACGTGCCTAAGACTGCTTTTATAACCACGTCTGGCACTTATGCATTTTTGCGTATGCCGTTTGGCCTTTCAGGGGCGCCGGCAACATTTCAGCGATGTATGGACATTGTGTTAAGACCTGTTCTTGGAAAGTCCACATTTATCTATTTAGACGATATCATTATTACTAGTGATAATCTCGACCAACATGTACAGGATTTAAGACAGGTGTTTTCTTTATTAAATGAGGCCGGTCTAAAAGTTAATGTCGAAAAGTGCAAATTTGCAGCCCCTGAATTAAAATATTTAGGTTACAAAATATCTCAGAAAGGAATCGAGACAGACGAATCAAAAATAATCGCTGTACAAAAGTATCCGACTCCGAACACGGCAAAGAAGCTCTCTTCTTTTCTAGGACATTGTTCATATTATAGGTCCTTTATAAAAGATTTTGCAGCTATTGCTGAGCCATTGTTAAAATTAAAAAGGAAAAAGGCAAGATTCTCGTGGACGGCCGAAGCCAATAGTGCTTTCGAAAAATTAAAACAAGCATTAACGCAAGCCCCTGTGTTGAAATTTCCTGAAAAGGATGAGAATTTAGAAATTTCAGCGGATGCTTCGGATTATGCGGTAGGAGCGGTACTTTCGCAAAATCAACAGCCCGTGGCATTTTTTAGCCGAACTTTAAATCAAAAACAAAGAAACTATTCCGCGACCGAGAGAGAGGCACTTGCAGTTCTGTTAGCAGTGCAAAAGTTCCGAGTCTATTTGGAAAGGCGCCAATAACAGTATACTCTTATCATGCGGCGGTAACTAGACTGTATTCGGGAAAAAACTTATCCCCAAGGTTAATAAGATGGGCACTCAAGCTACAAGAATATAATCTGGTAATCAAGCATACTCCCGGAAAGGAAAATATCGTAGCAGATGCCCTATCCAGAAATAAAATAGATGAACAAGGTAATACCGTAAAGGTGGCAATGCTCACAACATGTAAAATAAATTCCCGAGAAACTGTAATAACCGAACTGGGTAAGGATCCTGAGTTTGGAAGCATTTATGAGTATTTAAAGGATCCTGAAAATTTTAGCCACCACGATATTGTGGCGATAAGAAATAGGGCGGCCCATTGCGAACTAATAGATGGTCTACTATTTTATACAAAAACTACGAATTCCAACAACGAATTTCGACCTGTTATCCCAGCTAGTCTTAGATTAAATATCCTGCAGGAGCTCCATGACAGCCCTTTAGCTTCTCATGCTGGTATTCGAAAAACTATCCAACGCGTACGCGAGGCAGTCTATTTTCCTGAACTGCAAAAGTTAACAAGGGCGTATGTCCAGTCCTGCCCAACATGTCAAGCAGTTAATTATATTAATTTCCGCCCGGCCGGGTTTCTAAATAGTATTAAATCCGAATTTCCAAATGAAATAATTGGCATCGATTTATTGGGCCCTTTCCCAAAAAGTCAGTTAAATAAAAGTCGCTATCTCCTTGTTATGGTTGATCATTTTAGTAAGTGGACCGAAATTGTTCCCTTAAAACGAGCCTCCGCGAAATTAGTTACTGATTCTATTTTAAATAAATATATTTTAAAATACGGGGCGCCCCTAAAAGTTATATCGGATAATGGTCCTCAATTTGTAAGTAATGTATTTTAGACATGTGCCAAAAACTGGGCATACGTCATTTAAAAATGGTCCCGTATCGGCCGCAATCAAATATAGCGGAACGGGTCAATACAAATATAGTGAAAATTATCCGTAGTTATGTTAAAAATTTTCATAAAAGCTGGGATAACTATGTCAATGAATTTGCTTTCGCCCTTAGGACCGCAAAACATGATACAACGGGCAAAACTCCTGCTGAGTTATTTTTAGGCAGAAAGATTATAACGCCGTTAGATAAATTATTTTATGTGCAACAAAGAGCCCCAAAATTTAAAA
Source organism: Stegodyphus dumicola (assembly GCF_044657685.1). Taxonomy (NCBI): domain Eukaryota; kingdom Metazoa; phylum Arthropoda; class Arachnida; order Araneae; family Eresidae; genus Stegodyphus; species Stegodyphus dumicola. The sequence goes on from NC_140781.1 coordinate 24,464,257, forward strand.
TGGGTGATATAGAAAAACTAATTAAGGAAGCAAAAAAGAACACTGAAGTAGCACAGAGAAAACTTATTATGACTATTATTGTATTATGACTTGAAACGACGGGGAGTAACTTATAAAGTAGGAGATGAAGTATTAACAATTAAGCATTCACTTTCTTCAGCACCAGAAGATAAAACTGCCAAATTAGTTCCACGATTTGAAGGACCATATGTCATAGAAAAAATAACTCACGCTGTAGTAGTGTTAAAAGCCAGGAATGGGGAAACCTGTTCCGCAAATATTGATCAAATCAAACCCTACTGTGATCGTAATAAAATGCAAATTTTCAAAGATTTTTGCAGGATCCGGCACGGCAAACACGGCAGGCACAAGCTCCAGAGGTGGAACAACGACAAGTACAAGGGCAAGCCATTAAGAGGCAAGAGCAAGTGAAAAGAAAGTTTCCCCGCGGGAATATTGAAGGTAACAAGAAAAAGAAGCCGTTCCACCGTCCAGAAAAGAGAGCTCACGAACAGCCCCAGAATGAAGAAGGGAGAAGGACGATGTATGCAAAGAGAGCCAGGAGAAATGACGGCAACTATAACCCGGCTGTAAAACGGAGGATCTACTCATCCGACAGGACTCTCCGCAGCAAATGTCGCCGAACTGCGGAAGGGCCACCAGCGGCGGAGGAAAAGTTACAAGGAAAATTTGAACGGCCAGCAACGAGGTCCAAGCAGGAACACGAAAGAAGTTCCCCGGTTCCGCCAAGACCAGCTGCCATCAAACGGCCAAGACCACAGGCAGAGGCGAAATTCAAGGGTGACCGAACTGGAAATAAAAGAAAGCTTCTAGAGGATGTTCCTGAAGGGCGAGCCCGCACACGAAGGAGGATAAATCAAACAAGAATCTACGCTACTTTCCAGGACTGGGCTCAGAAAAGAATGTCCGAATATCACAAAGATAAGTAAAATTTTATGTTACTTTGCAAACTTAAGTTAATCTTTCATTCTTACTGCAAGTGGCAGATTTCAAGAAGTTTTACCTCATGCGAGGTCTACCTTTATCGCCAAAAGGGCGAGAAATGAGTTGTTACCGATTTTGGTATTATATTTTTCAATTACTCGCGTGTAAAACTAAAGTTGATGTATAATAGCGATGTGTAAAGACTTAAATATTGTAAAAGTTATTGTATAAATTTTATTTAAAACTTTCTGGCAAGAAAGAAGTTTTAGTCTGAAAGACTTTTTGAAATGTAGTATTTCAATGTAGAAAGAATTAGCACTTGCTTTGAAAAGAATAGAAGTTAACAATGTACTACTAATGTATGTTGTCAAATGCGTAAAATTAACGGCATGTTAATATGTTCTTATATACAATGTGAACTGTTATTTCAAATGTTAAGAAATACCGTGATATGGTAAAAGTGAAAGTAATGTTAAAAATTTGTTATTCGTGTGACTGTAAAAAGACCAAAGCAAGGTGAATATGTGTTAAAGGTTGAATGAATGTAGATAGGCTCTCTGACGCTACACTTCAGAGTTAGCCACTTTCATAATAGTACCTCAGGGTTTAGAGTTGAAGTTAGGGTGTGTTACGAGGTGTTGGTATGTTGAATTTTTAACACGTTAGTGCTTTGATTGTAGGAGGAAGTGTTGAACACGTAGACATGAACACATTCGTGTTTGGTGTTCTTTTACAACACATGTCAGAGAGCACGGGGAGAGATAATTAAAATAGTCATGAATGAAATAAGAATGTTAAGAGAAATATAATTATACATGTTACTTGCCATTTCATTGTGTAACATTTCATTAAACTAGTTTTCCTTCCAGATCTCTGTAAGGAACCAGATTTGAATAAAGGCTCCTATTTAGATGCAGTACAGATGAAAAAATTGCGTGTCCTGGGAGCTGCTATAGTAAAAACAAATTTCTTTCTTTTAAATTTCTAATTTCTAGCGAAAAATGTTTGTAAAAGATTGGCCTCGCGTTAGATTCTAGAGCTAAAAGTTTTCAACAAGGTCGTTTTAGACCTCAGTTTCAAACTAATTAACTCTGGCGGGAAGTATGTAAGGATCTTATGTTTTACTAACGTTTATTTTATTTTAAATCTTTACTATCACTTCTTATTTTCTACTTCCGGCCAGAATTATAAGCGTTAACGTACTTATGCAAAGTTTGTCTGGCGAACGCCAAGTATTTAAGTTGTGGCTTTTTGCCAAGAGAGAGAGAGGAAGCAGTTAGTCGAAGCAGGCCGCTTACCTTAGAAGTTTTACTCAGTTGCTGGTTGCCTTCCAGGCCAGAGGTTTAATCCTCTTGATAACTTTAAACGTATTGTAGTGTTCACAGTTCTCTGTACTACATACGGCTTCCTGTTAATATAAAGCCAATCTTCCACGTTTATTATTTTAAAGTTAAATTAGAGTTTAGTTTTATTTTTATATTTTTACGTTTAGACCACATGTAGTGGGTCTTTGTATTCCGAAGTACGGAAGTTATTGTAAATAGAGAAAAATAAAGGGTTTTGTATACCCTTCTTGTGTATCCTGTCTACTTCCCACAGTTATTGAACATAGCTTTAGTAAGCTCTTTGTTCCGAGTCAGGTCCTTGCATGTTCCCGAAGAAAGTAAGACGGAACATTGAACCTGATAGCCGATCAAAAAACGAATTTTCTTTAAATGATTGTCTTCACTGTGGTTCTAAATTAAATCTACTTTTAGTAGAGATATTATGACAATTTCTTGAGTATAGCATTTATAGCCGACATCGAAAAAAGTCTTTCGTTAAATTTGTCTGCCACCCGATGATATTGATGCTGTGCACAAATAACTCCGAAGATGAAGGTGGAGACTCCAATGTAATCTCTCCATCATAATTTCTTTCAACAATAAATCTTCAGTGTAAACGATCCTTTTTTTCCGAAATAATGTAAAGTTTTAGGATGCTTGTTTAGTTGCCACAGTATCTGTAGGTCTCTTCAGCTTCTGAAAGCAGTTTACATTGTCCTGTATACATATTTGCAAATTCCACGCCTAAAGAAACCTCTAGGTGGACTGCGCGTTTCACAATTCAGGTGAATATTGCAATAAATACACATTTTTCTAATTCTCATATATTCCAAAGGTATAGCATCTCTAATTCGGTTTAGAGGTGTAACACCTTTTTCATTTGAACTACTTAGTACAATTGCAGTTTCAATAAGGTGTTATGTCTGATCTGTGTGTAAAATTGTCATCACCAAATCACTATCAAGTTTATTCCATTTCACAACTTTTGAGAGATTAAATTAAAATATTCAACATAAAATTACCAGCGCACCTGTACTTGGTTTCAGAACAAAGTTTGCTATCACAATAAGAATAAATTCAAGAAATTAAGTCTAATCTATGCAGAGACTATATGATTTCCTGACTCGTGATGGAATTTCGAACACACATACTTAACAAAAAGGGTCTAATCTCAGTCTAACATAATCACAGCAAGAATATCTTTTCGCCAAACATCCTTCTTCGATAGGCGGGGCAGCAGCAACAGGCCGAAACTTTATACTCTTATTCGTAAAATTAATTTATAATAAAATTAAGAGAATTTTATAAGGCAAGAATTTATAAGGCATTATTAAGGCAACACATAAAATCTACATAAATTCTGGAATGAGTGAACCTCGTAGCGAAAAGAGGCAGAAATGAAAGGAATTACATTAATACTAAGATATAAATGCAATAGTGAGAGCGTAGCCATATCGTGATTATTTGGCTCTGCTGTCATTCACCGGAATAAGCCATACTTATTATTGAGGTTTCACTTTGCGGCTTCCTCTGATAATCCACAGTTCAGCTCTAACTTGCGCAAGCATTTTTGCTATTTCTCCGTGTCATATTCTTTAATAAGCTTCAGATCTGAGAAAGAACTAAAATGTGTAACTATTATAGGATATGCATCAAAATATTTCGTTATTTGATAGCTCAGAATTTCTCAGTCTTATCCTAACTATAAGGACACAGTCTTCGTCTAAAAGTGGTCTCAGTTGCGAAAGTTCTGAATCAGCACAGATGACTTTTTTCTGATGTAAATTATTTCGTTCGTTTACAAAGAACTCTTTTTGCGTTTTCTTAATTAAATATTTTTAGATTTAATCAGTTCATCCGTCCTTAAAACTCCTGAGAGTTTCTAATTTCCCGATTTGATACTGTTCGTAAATCTTAAAAAAAAAAAAAAAAAAAAAAAAAAAAAAAAGCCTAATCTCTGTAACGTGAATAATCTGCTTTAAACTGCTATAATTTCGTACGAAAATAATCCTTGTAATTTTTATGCCTACAGTGCAGCTTGAATTGACTAATCCCTTTCTTTTTTCCTCCACCATCACGTTCATTTGAAATCTTTAATTCTCAATTTGGCCATTTTCAATCTTCCTTAATTAGCCTCTTAGGTATATGCCACCAGAATTCCTTTTCTCCCATATATTTTTATCTTCTTTCTCTTGGTCAGCTTGTCAGTCAGATTTTTTTCTTCAGCAAAGTGATTCCTGGAATAACGTGATGTGTTCTCTTTTACTTCCAATGTTCATTGTTGATTTAATGACCTTCTATCCTTTTTCAAATTGCCCTTTATTCAGTGTAAAGTCGCAGAAGATACACATTCATTTTAAGCTTCTTACATAAGTGATCTGTTACATTTGATGCTAATCTTACTTCGATGAATATTGCTATCAGTTTCAGTTTTGGAAGAAACAATTCTTTTAACAGAGTTTTTTGGGAGTCACAAAAGCAATTCCGTCCATTGTGGTATATCACAGTTCCAGTCCATTGTGGTAAATCACAGTTCCATATGCGTTTGGGCTACCGTTGAGAAGCAATGGATTTGAACATTCGTCACTTCAGCTTTACTATTCTTTCGAAAATGATGTAGCGAAATATTTGTCTTCATTATCACTGATAGTTCATAACACCATTTTCTCACATAAATTTGAAAGTCTGATGGCAACGGATTACCCTTAGTCAAAATCGAGTTGCAAATTTCTTGTATTAGTATTTTTGCCCTAACAGTGAATGCTTTTAAAAATCCAAGAGGACTTTCTTCTTCGTGATTAGCTTCGCTTTCCTTTAAGCTTAGTGAAACATTGTGATTCCACTTTTCAGAAAATCTTTATAAATTCATTTATATCTTACTACCGTCAAATCTAGAACTTTTTGTTTTCCACTATTTTCATGCTTATCAAAAACTTCCAGCAAATTTTCACAATTTGTCTTCTATTTTCGCGTGCTGAAACTGGAAGCTTTCAATATACACTCAACATTTTAATACATGAGTTTAGTTTCGTTTTCGTCTTCATTGCCACCGATTAGATCATCTACGTATAAATATTTGTTTAGCCTTCTGATTCGTTCCTTCAAAGAACGAATGCGGTGTTTTATGGTGTCAGTAAGCCAAAGTGGACGTAGCACTGAACAAAATGCTATTCCATCCTGACCACTTTTATATTGGATTCTCCACCTTCATCTTCGGAGTTATTTGTGCCCAGCATCCGTATCACCGGCTGGCAGACAAGTTTAAAGAAAGGCTTTTTTCGATGTCGGCTGTAAATGCTATATTCAAGAAATTGTCATACTATCTCTACTAAAAGTAGATTTAATTTAGAACCACAGTGAAGGCAATCATTTAAAGAAAACTCGTTTTTTGAGCGCCTAGATCATCAAAAACAACTTTTAAGGGTTTGTTAGGTCAAATAACTAGTTGGTGAGACGTTTTTAACTCAACTAGTTTGAAAATAACTAGTTGAGTTCCTGTTTCTTCAGAATTTTTCAGCTATCCCACCTTTAAATGTTGTTATATAGTTGTGTGATACTGCTGAAATAGTGGATTGGTTTCAATCTTGTAAGCAGTTAATTAATATGAGCTTCAATATTTGCGTAATTTATTTTTAAACCAGATTATTTTGGTTCCACTTCTTCATATCTCCCTTATTAAAATTTAATAATTGTGCTAAAATTCTCCGGAATATCATTATCTATTTTACAATTTTATTTTCCTTGTTAAATTCCCAGTGCTTTTAATTCCTAAAATTTTCTTACAAGAGTGTTTCAGTATTTTTAATTTCATCTTTAATCTGAAGTACGACTTAGAATTTACAACGGACGCTGTCATGTCAGAAAGCTGTATCCGCTTCCTTTATATCCCATTTCAGTCGAGTCTCAACGAAAACTAAATAATCGGGTAATTTGTGTATCTCAAGAAAACGTCTGATCCGAGTTTATTAAGCAATTTTTCTGTTATTAAATTTCTGGTCAAATTTATCATGCAGCTTTTATTCCTTTCCGTAAACAAATTTCTGTTATTTTTATGAGAATATTGTATAAATGTTCCGCTAATAACTAGTATCACTAAGGCCCTCTTTCAATATTTGTATTGAGAGATTGTTAGAATATTTTAAAAAACTTACATAACGACTTTGATTTTTCTGTTATCGAATTATTATTCCCTCCACTGTGACTTTTTTACCAGTCACGGACAAAACTAACTCTTTACGAACATCGTAAAATGAACGTTAGTTGGTTTTCAAAGTACAGTAAACAAGTCGAATTTTTTAACGGCGCTTTATTTTTAATCATGGCGCATGCCGCCTCACTTGGTGCAATGCTGCCATTCAAACCCAGGAGGAGGATTTCCGGTTATTAGAGCTCTTAACTAGCATGGATGGGGTCAAGTTAACACCGTCTCGCTAGAAGGTGTTGGTTAAATCCTGTGACAGTTTTATTGCCGAGCCCGGCTCCGCATGAAACTACTTTATGTGCACAACTCTTGCAGAATAAATCGTCACTTTTTATTCTTGCATGATTTCACTAATCTTCCTGTTGGAACTTAAGAAAAATGCTGCAGGATACTCAATCCACAAATTGAACAATATGTTCAGTTTAATGTGATGATAGAAATTTACGCGCCGAAGAAACGCCCAATACAGTGTTTCCGATGCCAAGAGTTCGGCTATGCCCAACACCTTTGCAACAACCCAATACGATGCTGCAAGTGTGGGGAACCTCACCAGAGCAACGAATGCCCTCTGAAAGCCGATGAACAACCAAAATGCATTTTCTGCAGTTTAAATCATATCAGCAGCTACAGCGGTTGCAGTGAATACAAAAAGCGATTTGAAAAGAAAAAGCCTACCCCAAGACCTGCAGTTGCAGGGAAAAATGAGGAAAACTTCTCGTCTACTAACTGTGTACAAAACCAGTAAAGTTAAGTACAAGTCAAAAACGTACAGCGAGAAAGTTAAAAGTAAATTCAAGCCGCCATCCGAGGAATTTGCTGATGCCGTTTCATGGTAAAAAGCCGAAAAAGTCAACGAGATCTGAGTTCCATAATTTCACACATAGAGAGGATAAGACAGGCAAAATCAACAGCTGAAAAACTTAAAGCAGGTTTCCAATTCATGATGCTAATGAGAATCGCAGGAAATGAAGACTAAGCCAGATGGACTTCCCAAATGAAGATTCTGCTGACATATGATGACTCCACTACTGCCCTGATTTCATGATTTTCCATCTTTCCACGCCATGCATAAATTCTCTCGCCTCGTATGGAGGCATTTACTGACTGCATGCTTTAGCATTTTCTAGGTTTTTTGCCTTCGGATGGTGGACATGTAATACATGTCCCTTAAATTTTCACTACCGCGATTGGCCACTCCTGATGCGGCAAATTCGAAAGAACAGGTCAAAACTCTTTGTAGTTGATGCCTGCTGCGAAAGGTAAAGCATAAGCATAAGCATGATTTCACTAAATTACCTCTTTTTGAGCCAAGTGACGTATTTTTCATGGCGTAGCATTTTCTCTTTCTCTCATTTATATATTTATTCAGGTCTCGGACACATGTTATAATTTTCAACAAAAAATATAACCCGCTTCAACCGCGGTTAAAGCTGAAGTCCAGGAAATTTTCTTTTCTTATGCGTTTCTCCTTCGCGCGACTTCCGGGCCTTGCGTTCGGATCACATTTTTTGCCTCATGGTGTTCGAACTTTCGATAGGATTACCAAAAGGTCACTGGAGATGATCTGTCTAGTGACCGTTTGTTTCCAAAGATATCTTGAAACCAAAGTTTTCGCCAAGAAAATGTGACCTGCCAGAGGCCGATTAGTATTTATTTTTTAGCATACTCGCCAACACACAACGCAGATTATAGACTGGAAAAAAGACATTTTGGTACATCTATAGTAACGGAATGCCAATGGTCAAATGCTCCTTAGCGGGGTAGCAAGATGCCGGATGGGGCTATCCGGAATTACGGAAATGAGCGAGACTTTGGTACCTGTGCAACTGCTTTGTGATCTAATATGGATGGTTTAAAAGATGAAACATTAATAATAACTGAAGAATTCATGCCGCAGAAAACAATAAACTAATAGAAAGAAAGAGATTTAATGATATTCTAAAAATATAGAAAGATAAACTAAAGGTAGTAAACTCAACATCTTAACAACATCGTCGTTAGCCCGTCGCAAATTCATACTTTTGGATCTAATTCTTTACTCCACTGCATGAAAGAGAAGAATTTTTATATGCTACCATCAGGACGATTTCAGAAAACGTTATTGTAAGGAGCCGAGGATTAGTTTCTTTATGATACCGAGCTTCATAAAGACACACAGTCTTCGCGACCGATGGTCAGTTTGAAAGGTGTCGGAATCTTTGTGCAAGTTGGTAAGTGTTTGACAAGACTTTCACACGATTAAGACTTTTATATGGGCGTGCCAGCAGCCTTGACGATAAATGCTTTCTTCACAATGCCGAAGTTCATAATAGTGCTGGCACCTTTGTGCCTTGGAGAAAGGTGAGTAACTTTAAAAGGGGCTGGCATTTTGGTTTCACTATGCTCGAGCCTGCCAGCCTAATCCTATCTGACCCTGCTGGTAGTCTGTTTATCACGCGTCATGAATAGCTCTGAAATGACACCGTTGCGCATAAATGCAAAAACTGAACTACAGTCCAGGAATTAGCAGATGAATTGGCCGCTGCCGGATGCAAACACCTGAAAGTTAACAATATATACAACTCAACTGATTTTGCATTAAAAAAAAGGGGATACAGAAAGCTTGGATACAAGCTCTTGTCTTGATGCACCTATGTACCAAATTTCGTAGCCGTGGGTCTATTAGCTTACCGCAGTGCGAACGAAAGCACACACACACAGACAGACTCTTCTTTTATTATATGGTAGAGATTTATTCTGGGTTAAAAAAATAGTCATTCTTTTCCAGGAGCGTTATTTCGTTTGGGGTTGCCGCCATCTAATTAAATTTCAAGCCAATATTTATGTTTCGCGCTGAATGGCACGACGTTAACAGAAAAAAACCAGAATTTATCCCCTAGGAAATTTAAAAGTTTTGCAGCGTTCAATTCTCTCTTAAATCGTGTGTGATAACTGTGGCAAAAGCTAGGCAAAAGAATCAGAAGTCGGCATACTTTTAGATCTCAGTGCCTTATTTGCAGCGACAAGAGAGAAAGGAAAATCCATTCCTTTAAACTGAACTAACGATATATTAGAATAAATGTTGCAATAAGTTTTGATACTGTATAAAGAGTAAAATGACTTCAAATCAATTACTGAAGATATATCTATATTATTAGTTCCTTTTAGAGTATTTTTTCATGCATGTTTTTATTATATAAAAAGCAACGTTGAGGATGAAAATTATATAAAAACACAACGTTGAAAAGTGCCCAACTGTAGCTTTATAAATCAATTGTTTATTAAGCACCTGTAAAAGTTGGCACTTAATTTCCAACTGACTATTATCACAATTAAGTATTATTATTACTATTTCTTCTGTTACGCATTCAAATTTTTACACCTCATTAACACTAGAACAGCCGAATTTCAGACTAACCGAAAACCGCCATTGGGGGTCAATTTGACCCTCATAAGAAATGTAAATAGAAACACAGTAAATGATTGAAATGATGCTGAAATGATCACATAAAAGAGTTTTTAGAGATTGTTATTTATTTTTTATACTTTAGAATTTTTTTCGTGAAATCAGTGCAAATTAGCACACAATATCTTTCAACGTAAGAGTACAAAAACAAAAACAAAATCTATGAAAAACAAACAAAAGATACAAATGCAAAAAGTGGAAAATAGAACATATGCAAAAAATTACAAAAAAATATAAATTGGGAATAAACGCACAATGTTTTACAAAGTTTGTTATACATTACCGCAGGCGATACAATATGAACGCTTGACAGTGACAGCAACACATTTACCACAAATTGGTTTCTGGCATCCCTCACAACTGACAACAGTCTGGTTTTATCCCTTGCAACTTTGAAGTGCACATTTCTTTCGTTTAAATGCCTGTATTTGAGCAATCGCGGGGCATCTGTTGCGTAATGCACAAACTCATAGTTCTTCCACAAGTGCAAGAATAACTTCTCGACGGGAAATAGAGGTGCCCAAGTATTCTTTGAATATAATCCAAGCATTGAGTGCAGCAATGTCAAGGACGTTATAAAAAAAACATGTACAGGCCACCTGCGACTTCCACTACTTGTACTATATTTCTTCAGCATCTGATGTGCGACATCAACGCCACATTTTGTACTGTTGTAGTAAGTGACAGTGTTCGGTTTTTTCTTTATGCTGTCGTCAACAAACACATTACTGTGCATCGTGCTCAGAATCACGACACTCTTTTTGTTCTTGAACCTATATATTGTGACTGTTTTGTCTCCATTTTTCAGTACAAAAGATGAATATCGTGCCGAAGAAGTGTCACGAGCAATAGGGGGTAATTCTCGCTTATTCAGACGCATCGTCCCGAAAATTGTGGCTTTCTTCGCAGAAAGTTCATCTGTAAGTTTCACAGAAGTAAAAAATTGTCAGTTGTGACATTGAGTCCGGAGTTTAGATGTGATTGCAGTAATTTGAGAACTACACTTTCCCCAAGTTGTTAATTAGCTGGTCGTTCTTCATCCTTGCCCAGATAAGGATAACCATTAAAAACATATTTGGATTTTACATCAGTTGCTAGCCAGAGTTTGATGCCAAACTTGTCCGGTTTATTCGCCATGTACTGGATAAATCTACATCTTAATTTACAAGGCAACAATTGTTCATCAACGGTTATTTCTGGTCCAGGATTATAGCATAAATAACAGTTTTCCATTAGCTTGTACCAGGTTTCAGAAGCGAGAGCAAATTTGTTAGTGGCGAGAAGATCAGCTCTGGTGCTTCAGACATCGAATCTGAGATACCGCATTGTTTCACGGAACCGATTGCGTGACATTGTTTCTTTGAACACAGCTGGTCCCCAATTCATGTTCCACAAATCATCTGCACAGAGTTTTGAATGGCCTAGTGCTTCATAGGCATACAGGAGGGCAAAAAAGGCATCAAGTTCTTCCAGAGTAAAATGCCAGTTACTATCATCTCTAAGTTGGTGTCGTGCCTCAGCAACTGTACATGATTGAATGTGTTTCACCATTGGTTCACTCACCATCAAACGCCACGCTAAAGCAGGATTTGTTCCTATATTACGACGAGCAAACGACGTTGGTCCACTTGCAGTGGTTACAATATTTCGAGCTGGCGCGCGACCTGAAGTGGAAGCGGTGCTGCTAAGGTTCATAGGGGTTCAGAGAATACCGCTGGGTGAGGTATACTTCTCATTACTTCTGCCAGCAATGTTGTTGCCTCGTCCTTGATCACGACCACGTCCACGTTCGCGTCCACGTCCACGTGAGCTTCCGGCTTCCCGCATAGGGATCACATTTCCAGAACTGTCCTCGACATCACTATCACTGCTTTCAGAGAGTGACGCATTCTGTAAGTTCATATCAACGTTAAAATCTTCATCACTGCTATCATCACCACTTATATCTGATTCCAGCTGTTCAAGGAGGGCAAGGCACTCTTGTGTACTCAATCCTCTTCCTCTCGGCATTGCAATGGAAAGAGAATATGCTCCGTTCTGGATTTTATTTTTCTCCCCTGAGTCATCACGATAAGAGCTGCGTGTTTCCAAATGCGCAGAAAACGTAAACGTGGCATCGGGAATTCGAAAACGGACATTCGCTTAAAAATATGTCGTTTTTCTTATGAGGGTCAAAATGACCCCAGTTGGCTGTTTTAGGTATATATGCGATTATTTATTTAAACAATTAACTTAGAATTATGAAAAATTGCCATAGTATACTTGGAAACATTTTAGAAAAAGTAAAAAAATATCAGCTTCCAAGCTCAGTTGTATGTTAAAAAAACGCGGAAAATTAGAAAAAAAGGTCAAAATGACCCCAACGGCGCTTCTAGTGTTAAAACGTGTGATTTTATGCCATGTATTTATGGGAGTTCATTCAACTCTCTTAATTGCTTATTTTAAACTTTTTCAGTTATTAAATAGCTTTTGAGATGAGATTGCAAGTTTAAAAATTTTTATTTACATTTTAAAATATGTTTTAACTTAAATAAGGACATCTTCTTTTCGAGACAATGGATTGTAAATAAAAAGTTTTGAAGTGCAGTTTTCTTTTTCTCTTTTCTGTTTTCCTTCCCCTTTTTTTAGAAAAGAAAATGCTCTTAATCTTTCCTTTAAAATGTTCTAAACGTAGTTTGGATGCTTTTTAAATGTTCGCCATATTTTATTCTGTAAATCAAGTTAAGTAAAATAATAAGTAAAATAATGTGGGCTTCTTGCAAGCATTCGAATTTGGTTTAGTCACAAGACTTTCGAGGAGTGTTGTACATGCCCATCGATAACCATACCATTTAAAACAATGAGAAACGTTTCTAAAACTGCTTAGGAAAGACCACATGAGACCTATGTTTGATGAGCAGTATATCAACTGGTGTGGTTTCAGTAGTTTGTTGAGTGAAAAGAAAGAGAATATGAAACAACTAAGCAATTTCTTTTGTTTTCCCAAAACGATGAATTCTGACACTTCGAAATGGGTTCGATCTCAGATGAATGTTCTAGTTTTTTTAGGCATGACTTGCATACGAGTCAGTTTCCCTCAGAAAATCTTCCCCTCAGGCAGGCAGACCTCTTATACTTTACTGTATTTAAGTAACCTAACATAATCTTTTTATTAATCCACAATATTGCAGTAATAATTTAAATTATTAAATCTTTGAATAATACTTCATAATGAATATTAACTGAATATGCTGGCTTGCATGGAATTTTTGTGATTTTCTTTTCCTCAAATATTGTAAATGTGTCAATTTCCCTTAAAAAATTCCTCGCTGATGTGTACCTTCCTTTAGGAAACAGTTCCAAGTGCTAGCCTTAATTAAAAATCCTTTAAAGCCAGTACTAACCTGACTCACAAGGGATCTAATGGATACGACTTCTGAATTCTGTCAGATCAATCTGGATTCGGTATTCGATGGTGATGTGGAATAGATACTACATGGGGGTTTTCATTTGTTTTTCCTTACGTGCATCGTGAATACGACTGAGTTTCCCTTAGCCAGTTCTCTACGAAGACAAATATAAATTACAAATTGAAAAGTCTAGCATAAATATGAATCAATTTCGTCATGTCCTTAGGAAAACCTTTTTCTTTTAGCCTTCTAGGATTTTTGACAAGCGAATGCAAATGAATAAAACAGCAGTAATGGATGCGGCGTAAATTGTAAGAGCCATGACAAAAATTATACGTACAACATAGAAATCTGGAGATGAATTATGGAGTATGGAGCATGGTAACCCTGATTCATTAATTATAAAATTTCTGTTAAAGCAGATTGAAAATCAGTTATACATCGAAAGAAAAATTAAAGTACACACCTTTGAATATTTATTAAGAAAATGTGCATTTCTAATTCCTCTGATTCGGTTTAAGCAAATAAAAGTTAATATTCGGCTTTAAATACAGGTAAGTAATGTTTTAGAGACAATAAAAGCCATTGCTTATAATGAAAATTTTTATTCAAATCATGACAGTTAGGGAAAAAAAAAAGAAATATGTATTGCTATGTCCGTACCCACGCTACATTCCTGGGAGGCCCAGAAGGCAGATTCTTGGGAAAAATCGTAGTTCGCTTACTTTCAGTTTTAGCTGCAAGACAAGGAAAGGGGAAAAAAACCGCTTCTTGAAATTAGTAATGCGTATGAACGGAAGATGATTTTTCTTTTACTTATTCATTTATTTTTGTTACAATAATTTCAGTACTTAGATATTTGGTGGTCGTTTGCTTAATGCATGATATAATTAAAGAAAATAAGAGTAGACAATCTCCTATAACAAAAGAATATATTAAGTACTAAAATTACAATTAAAAATTACATTGCAGAGATCGACGCAGAGCTCGGAACACAGTTCATGCTATCGTCGCCTACAGTTGTCTGACGAGAAGTCCGAGTGAGTAAATGACGTCGCTTTGCTGCTCCGATTAAGAACTGGATTTGACACGTGGCGCCATCTCATGAATAGAAGTTGAAGTATCTGTCGGAACGCCACAGTACTCCCCCCAAGTACCATCAGTACGTTATAAGTACTTTGGGTTAAATTTAACCTTTCTTCCAGATCTGGTAGTTTTAGGTTGCTCTTTAACGGGATGTAAGCTATCTTCCGGGAGTGATGTTGATGAGGAAGTTGTTGGATCTTGCATTAGAAATGCTGGTTTGAGACGATCGATTCCAATCACTGATTGTTTGCCATTGCAGATGATGGTGAAATGTTTCGGTGTTCGTTCGACAACTTTGAATGGACCATCATATGAAGGTGTTAAAGTTGGCTTAATTGCATCGTTGCGCACGAATACGTGCGAAGATGTCTCAAGCGCAGGGTGTACAAAATAGCTTGGCTGGTTATGCGAGGATGGTGGGGTTGGCGAGATATTCCTCATGGTCTCACGTAAACGTTGAAGGAATGTTGGAGGGTCGATAACCGGAGTAGATTCTGGGTGAAAGAATTCACCTGGCAGACGGAGGGTTGCACCATATAACATTTCAGCACAAGTGCTACCAATGTCTTCTTTGAATGCTGTGCGAAGACCGAGCAAGACTAGGGGTAAGGTTTCTGTCCAGTGTGTGCTACTGTGGCACTTCAGACCTTGTTTGAGAGATCGGTGAAAGCGTTCCACCATCCCATTTCCAGATGGATGGTATGGTGTTGTGCGAATATGGCGAATGCCAATAAGAGATGTGAGGGATGCGAACAAGTGACATTGAAATTGTCGGCCTTGGTCGGTAGTGATGGTGGTAGGCATGCCAAATCTTGAAAGCCACTGGGAGATGAATGTTCGAGCTACAGTTTCAGCGGATATATTTTCAATAGGAATGGCTTCAGGCCATCTTGTATACCGATCAATACAAGTGAGGAGGTAAGTGTAACCATTTGAAGGAGGCAATGGGCCAACCAAGTCTAAGTGCACATGATCAAAGCGTCTTGCTGGAAGGTTAAATTGTTGAATGGGACTGCGAGTGTGACGGAATACTTTACACCGTTGACACCTAATACATGAACGAGTCCATTCTGTGATGTCTTGATTCATTGCTGTCCAGACAAATCTGTCTGCGATCAGCTTTTTGGTGGCACGGATTTCAGGATGTGCCAAATTGTGCAAGGCATTAAACACTTCACTTCTAAAATTGACAGGAATATAGGGACGTATTCTATTGTTCTCTATGTCACAGTAAATTTTAAGCATTGGATCAATGTGCAGCGGTTGTAACTGAAGGGAGGTTTGTCGATTTGAGATTAGGTTCTTGAGTTCCTCATCATGCAATTGAGATTTTGCAATTTCAGAAAAATCTGGGGTAGTGAGGTTGATATTGTTTACCCGAGACAAGGCATCAGCGACACAATTATCAGTACCAGAGACATATCTGATATCTGTACTAAACTGGGCGATGAAATCCAGATGTCGAAGCTGACGAGAAGAACATGAGTCAGAGTTTATTCTAAAAGCGATGGTTAATGGTCGATGATCCGTGAAAATGATGAAGTCGTGTCCTTCCAAGTTGTGCCGGAAGTATTTAACAGCACAGTACACAGCAAGTAGCTCCCTGTCATATGTGCTGTATTTCCTTTCTGCAGTGGTAAGTTTTCTGGAGAAGAATGCCATTGGGGAAAGTCCTTTAGTGGTATGGGCTTGAAGCACTGCTCCTATGGCCGTGTCAGATGCATCTACCATTATAGAGAGCTGATCACTAAGTGAGTGATAAGAAAGTGTGACTGCATTTGCCAGATCGTGTTTGCATTGCACGAATGCTGCAGATGCAGATTCAGTCCAATAGAGAGACGTTGATCGTTTTTTTTTTTTTTTTTTTTTTTTTTTTTTTTTTTTTTTTTTGCTATTTTTCAGAAATTCATGTAGGCAGGCTTGTGTTTTTGCGGCATTTGGCAGAAAGCGTCGGTAGAAATTTAACATTGCTAGAAAACGTTTGAGTTCAGAGATGGTTTTGGGCTGAGGTAGGTCGTTAATTGCTTTGACTCTTTCCGTTAAAGGTTTGACTCCATTCTGGGTGATAAGACATCCAAGAAAGGAAACTGAGGTTTGACCAAGTACACATTTGACCAAGTACAAGTACACATGGATGGATTTAGTTTTAATCCATGATCTTTAAGGCGAGTGAAAATCTGACGCAGATGTTGAAAATGTTCTTCTGCATGTGTAGATGCAACCAGGATGTCATCAAAATATGGGATGCAGAAATCGAGGCCAGACAGTACTTGGTGTATGAAACGCTGAAATGTTTGGCCAGCATTGCGAAGGCCAAATGGCATATATAAGTACTCAAAGAGACCAAATGGTGTAGTCACTGCGGTCGCATACACTGGGATCTGATGATATGCTCTGGCAAGATCGAGGGTAGAAAATATGTTTGTTCCATGAAAGAGATGGGTACAGTCTTGGATATGTGGGACTGGATATCTGTCAGGGACTGTGACGGTATTAAGTCGACGACTGTGACGGTATTATCTCCACAAGGCCGCCAGTCACCATTAGACTTTTTCACCATGTGAAGTGGACTGGCCCATGGACTTTTAGATGGGCGAATGGTTCCCTGTGCTAGCATGAATTCAAATTCTTTGCAAGCAGCCTTTAGCATCTCTGGAGAAAGACGACGAGGCTTGAAAAATACAGGTGGGCCATGTGTTTCAATGTGATGATACACTTCTGGCTGATGAGTATGCTGCCCTGATTTGGATGGGTTTAAAATGTCAGGGAATTCTGCTAATAACCGATGAAACCGTGTGCTGCCCGATACAACAGTTATGTTGGTAGGTACGTTCGATATGCGAAAAGCTTGGCCCTGTGATCTCAGCTGAGTTGTAGCATCAATTAAGCAATTATTCTTGACATCCACTAGAAGGTGGAAATGTGTCAAGAAATCGACACCAATAATTGCTTTAGTGACATCCGCAATAATAAAAAGCCAGCTGAAAGTTCGGCGCAAGTTTAAATCAAGTGTCAATTGTTTGGTGCCGTAGGTTGCAATTTGGGTACCAATGGCTGCATACAGTACAAGTTTATTATGTTGGTGAGCATTTCTTTTAGTTCTCGGGAGCACTGATATGTCAGCTCCAGTATCTACTAGAAAGCATAACTGAGTGGAACGATCAGCCAGAACTATTCTGTCGATGTGGCGGACATTCTGTTGGCCAGCAGAAGACGGCCCATTTAGTTTCCCGCTTGTTCCAAAGTGCATGGAGGGGCACACTTGCGAGCTTGAGCGCCAAAATTCATGTGATAAAAGCATATGCCACTTGTGGGCTCTTTGTACTGCGTTCGAGTATTGTGACGAGATAGACTCCTGCTTGGGCACGAAATTTTTTACGTGGGCCCTGATTTGATCGATTGTATCTCCGTGAAGCATGAAGACTTGTAGAGACTTCAGACACTTTTTGGTCAATTCAGCCACTTGTTGTTCGAGGGATGAACTGGAAGGTGCAGCATTAGCAGCACTGACATAAGCTGGAGTAACAAGTTCATTAATTTTGTCAGGCATTGCTGCTAAACGGGTTAGATCTTCATTGGAAGCAGCAAGAATTATTTGTATGTTATTAGGGAGACGCGAAAGCCATAGTGACTTCAACAAGTCGTCACTAAAATGGCTTCCTGCCAGATCACGCATTCGTGACAGCAAGTACGAAGGTAGCTGATCTCCAAGTTCAAGTCCTTGTAGTAAAGTACGTATTTTTGAAGATTCACTTTCTGAATAGATTTCGATGAGCCGCTGTTTCAATTTGGAGTATTTATCACAATCAGGTGGTTTGAGAATTAAGTCATGCACTGAATTCAGAATATCAGACTCAATTGCTGCAACTACATAGTTGAATTTTGTAGAATTCTCACTAATGCGAGCGATAGAAAATTGTGCTTCGATCTGAGCGAACCACAATGAAGGATTATTTTTCCAGAAAGGCGGTGGCTTCACCGCAACGCGTGTGATTTGTGGCTCTGGTGGAATATCGTCGGGCATACTGATACATAATTTTCACTTTAATTAATAAACAGTTAACAGCACAAATATTGTAGCAAGAGGATACACTATTGATATTTTGCCATGATAACAATAAATATTTTAACCATGCAGAAAAAATTTACGTAACGATACACACACAAATAATACAGGGTCAGCAATTACACACACAAATAATATTTTACCGAAATGCATTTGAAAAGAAACCCCTATTTGAGAAAAAATGATGCGTTCGTTTTGTATTGCGCACACACAAAATCACCACTTCACACTGCTGAGGCACATTATCGAAGGAAAAAGGAAATCACTCCTGTAGCACGTGGGAAAGAAATTCACTACTTTCGAACACTGAGGGAAGAATTTTGCCGTAGCACGTTGCACAAAAGTTACTGATGTAGCACATTTAGCGAAAATCACTGTTGTAGCACATTTGTCACAAAAGTTGAATGATCGAAGAATTATTGCACGACTGGCGAAGTCAGCGGAACGGAACAGATCACATTGATGATTTGCTGAAGCTCCTTGCGATGATATGCAGGACTTTGAAAAAAACACAAGAAATATATATCAATACTTCTAGAAATAATTGAAGGGGTACGTTGTAGCATACGTTTAATGTCCATATTCGTTGTTATTTTTAGTCAGTTCTTCAGAATGCCTTGGATGCACGTGGCTTAGGGTCGTTGAAAATCCATTGTCGGCAGCGTGCTCAATCAAAAGGTCACCAATTTTGGTGGTCGTGTGCTTAATGCATGATATAATTAAAGAAAATAAGAGTAGACAATCTCCTATAACAAAAGAATATATTAAGTACTAAAATTACAATTAAAATTTATATTGCAGAGATCAACGCAGAGCTCGGAACACAGATCATGCTATCGTCGCGTACAGTTGTCTGACGAGAATCGGAGTGAGTAAATGACGTCGCTTTGCTGCTCCGATTAAGAACTGGATTTGACACGTGGCGCCATCTCATGAATAGAAGTTGAAGTATCTGTCGGAACGCCACAGCACAGATACTTAGATTTTTAAATTTAGTAGGGATGATTGTTTGCTCTGTAAAATCCAGCACCGTTCCCTAAGCTTAACTTGCACATTCGTGATTTATGGCCAAGAATCTTATTATTATAATTGTAATAATAATTATTTATTTTTCCCTTTCTATATGAACGCTTAAATCTTACGTAGAAGTATTTCAGCAGGTTTTTCTCGCTCATTACGTGAAATATATTTAAGATGATTAATTCGTTATGGCGATTTACTCCAATAATTTAGTACTTTTATCTGATGCTGCACTGTACTTGTAGCTAAATGCTGTTTACTTTGTACGCAGCTGTAGGTGGATCTCTCTCTCTCTCTTTTTGGTTAATGTAATTCCACATTTTGTATAGATATCTGCTCTTGTCTGTTGTGTTTCCTTTTTGTGTTGTGTCTGAAGGTGTAAGCAAACATATTACTTGGTATTATATGTTTGAACTTACATCTTGCCCAAAATATTTTTTCCTGTCTTAACTTAATGTTAGTTTCTTCACTAGATTTATTTAGATTCTTAACTAGATTTTCTTAACTAGATGTTTTATTTGTTATGTAACTGGACCTCCGTGACCCAAGGCCAACTAGATATCTACAGGCCTGCTCCACCGATTTGTGACGTCACAATCGAAGGCGATCGTTCCTCGGTAGACGCAGCCGACTGATTCATTTATGTAGTACGCAGCGTTTTATTTCAAACTCAAGTCAAGTTAAATTAATTTTTACAACTAATATTTCGAATTTTAGGAATAATAACGTACTATATTACATCGTAATGATGGATATTTAAATACTAAATACCGTTCTACCGATTTATCAAACAGAAAATAAAAATAAGATTCGAGTGATATAGTAAATATAGCAGAGCTGATTTAAATAAACTGAAACATATCTGAACTTTTATACAGAAATAAAATGGACACAAAATTATTTATAAAAATGTACGGTATGTTAACATCAATGAAAATATAACATATGTAATGAACTAAACATGTTTTCATTTTGTAATAAAAAGAAAAAATATGTTAATGCTCTCAGATGATTTTATATTGCTTAAATTATGAAGACTGATTTATACTGCTTGACTACTAAATAAACATATATAGTATTTCATAATAAAATTAATATCAATTCATTAATTCTAATATAATAAAATATTGCTTTATAATTATTTTTCGGTGCAATGATATTGAAGCAAAATGAACTCTCTTTTCTTCATTCCCATAAAGATTTTTCAAGATTCAATCAGAGATCCTAAGATGCTTTTTAATAATAAATACACATGTGGACATTAAGTGAAATACATAAATCTTATTAATATATTAAAAGTATATCTGAAGTTTAGTCTACATATTGAAAAAAAGGTTCATTCTAAAGATGTTTTATAGCAAAAACATTACACAGAATATTCAAAAATATATTTCAAATTCTCTTAAAAAAAGCAAGATCATAACTATGCAATCAATCCCAATGAGCATCATATCATGCTCCAAAAAATTCGTATGAAAGAAAATCTGATTAAAAATACACTCTTAATACATCTCATTAAAAATCACAATATTAAGCAATGAAAAATCCTGAGAGTCATTACGATAGTATAAGATACTGATTAGCCAGTTGAAATTATCATGTCACATCTGCAATAAGTTGTCATTTGAATTTTTTAAATATTAATAATGGAACATTATTATTGTAGACTCTGATGTGAGGTCCACAAAAATAAACTTCAAACTTGAATAAGTTTCTACGACTCACTGATATCACAACATATCATCTATATCATTC
Organism: Stegodyphus dumicola; assembly: GCF_044657685.1. Taxonomy (NCBI): domain Eukaryota; kingdom Metazoa; phylum Arthropoda; class Arachnida; order Araneae; family Eresidae; genus Stegodyphus; species Stegodyphus dumicola. Next base: position 24,485,489 of record NC_140781.1, read on the forward strand.
TATATGCCAACATGGATATAGTTTACAGACGCTTAGTATTCAATTAATTTAGACATTCTTCTTTTTTTTTTTTCTTTTAAAAATATTTAAACTCTTTGTACACCACATACTACTACATTAATTTGTATTGCTTAAATTAATTAGATTGATTTATACTGCTTAAATATTAAAAAGATATGTGATATTTCATAACAAAATTCATAAACATATTAATTTTAATAAAATTTTGATTTACATTTATGATTTTACATGCAATCCTATTGAAGCAAAAGCCAATTTTTTTTCTTTCTCATAACGACGTTTCAACATTCAATCTAATATATAAAGGTACTTTGGTACTTACGTATTATCGCAACCAGGTTGACGCTATTCGTAAGTTTTGACGCTATTTAAGTTTGAGTAAAAAAGTATGAATAGAAAGAAAATGTACATTTATTAATTACAGATAATTTTAATACAGTTTTTTTATATTATTTTCTTTTAAAATATAAAATAGCAATTAAACCCTTCCGGTTTCGAATTTGAATAAGTTGCAGAATTATTTTTTCGGCGGAAATCTTTTGGCTATTGCTTTTAGCACTGATTAAAAACCGTATTCGCCATAACCATGTACACATCAACTTATTTTTACTTAAAAAAACATCCCAGAATTGCACAAAAATGGCATTACGCACACTCTTCACTTTATCCATGTACACTGCTATTTTCTCATAAATTACAAAAATTTGCACGAAAATGCAGGAAAATTTTGTGAATCTCCACATGCTCTTTTTACAAAACTACGTATAACACGTAGGGTTGCCAAATTTCGCAATTTATGCGAATTTTGACCTGGTTGCGATAATACGTAAGTACTGGTACTTTTTAATTATAAACGTACAGGTGAACATTTTGGGAAATACAGTCAAAAGTCGTTAATTTGGACATCCATAATCCAGAATGATCTATAATCCGGCCCTCAAAGCTAAAAACTTTCTGCGCATGCGCCGCGTTGACACATGCGCATAGGCGTTTACGCGTGCGCGTAAGACCTTTTACCACTGTGCATATGCGTGTGCACAAGCACAGAATACGTTTTTGCGTGCACGTTTTATGTATAACGGACGGCATAATCTAAAATTATCTAATTATCTATTTCAGTTAATGTTGATGATTGCGTTGTTCCTTAATCTTCGAATTGGATCCGGATTATTATTTTTTGCAGACTGTAAGAGCAATTTTATAAAAGTAAACTTGAACTTTCGATTACGTCAAATAGAATTTCCGATTCTGGAGCTTCAAAGGATCATACAAAACGAAAGTATGTTTCGATGTCCATCAAACAAAAAGTGAAATTGCTGCAAAAAATGGATAAAGACATGAAGAATGTGACAGAGAGGTTAGTGAAAACGAAAAAATTTCGATTGACAAGTTAGTCGGTATTCTCGACACAACAATTAACGGGACTTGAACAGCGGAACTTTGTAACTGAACAAGAAATTGTGTCTGTTTATAGAATTAAAGAGAAAGTATTATCACATAAAACGAAGCAACTTAAAACAACTTACATTGAAAGAAATGTTTAATAAAGTAAACAAATAAATATAAAGCTTTTTTTTTTTTGTAAATTTTGATACACTTTAGATTATAATTGTTCTTTATTTCATAAATTAAGGTTTCATATTTTTAATTTTAGAATTCTTGCATGTCATCTTTTGAGATTTAAACTGATGATCTATAATCCGGATAAATCGATAATCCGGAATCACCAAAGTCCCGACGAGTCCGGATTAACGACTTTTGACTGTATATGAGGAAAAAAGTTTTATTTTAAAGATGTTTTAAAGCATGAACATTATACGAGAAATCGTTTAATCTTTGGATTATGGTAACTTGGCGATTTTTTGGCGACCAACCCCGCTACAGCAACCTACTAGTTTTGTTTTGGATGCCATTTTGTTTTCTCAGAGTAAAGGCATGGTTTTTTTTTTTTTTTTTTTTAACTCAACATTTAATTACGCTTATATTAGAACTTTTATGGAACAAAAGTGCTTAATCATGACAAAGATTAGGTGCGAAATTGGGAGAAAGTGCAGAATCGCCCACTGCTTGCCGCGTTTTTAAGAATAGCACATGCACGGTATCCATGTACATGTCGGCCTATTTTCACTTAAAAAAACATCCCAGAATTGCACAAAAATGGCATGGCGCACACTCTTGACTTTATCCACGTACACTGCTAAAGTCCTAGCTAGTAACCTTTATCGCCTTACCAAAATGTCGCCAAACTACCTGTTACCATATTCCAAAGATTAGCCGAGAAATCTTGTAGCATATCCAAAAATATATTATAAAATTCCCTGAAAATAAAGTGAGATCATAACTATGCAATCTACCCCAATGAGCACCATATCATGCTATAAAAAATTCTTATGAAAGAACATCTGATTAAATATACACTGTAAATTTATTTAATAATAGACAAATAGTAAAAGATGCATGCAGTATTAAGCAATGAAAAATCCAGCAAATCATTACGTTATAAGATATTAATTATTAAGTTAAACATCATTAATTCACATCAACAAGAAGTTTGCCATTCAAATTTTTGAAATATGAATGCCAAAACAGGCTTATCATTGTAGCCCCTGATTTGAGGTCTACAAAAATAAACATGATTTAGCCAGTTGTTTTGGCTTACGGCAAAGGATTTCGATTAATGTGCCTTGAACTACTACTTTGTTTTGGTTTTTTATCCAATCTATTAATGCTTGGCAGTCTGAATCTGATTTAAATCCAGGTGGCTGTTCCATGTAAATTGGTTTATTCAAGTATCCATTTAAATATGCAGTTTTTACATCAAAAATCTTATTTTGTAGTTTTTGTAAAAATCGTAATTTTCTTATTGATGGATCTTTCAACTAATTTCCAGACTTCATGAGCCTCCATTGAATTTAGTTCTTCTATCATTTCATACATCATACTACATAATCTTTTTTCATTGTTCTCGCTCGTCTTTTCTTCTGCTTTAGTTTTAGTCAAAATTACTTTTAAATCATGATCTACAATTTGTTTATCTTAAAGCTTATCTAATTGAAGCCATATCTTTCTCTTTATTGGATATTTTATTTATTTTATACGTGGAAATGTTCATCTTTGGAAAGGGTATATACTTTTTCGCGATCAGGTAATTTCATATATATATCCATGGCTCAATTATACATAGTTTGTAAATACTAATTATTTAACTTTAAAATTACGTAAAAAATTCACCTAAATTCCAGAATTATTTAATTTACTCATTTTTCTTTTTTGGTCATTGGTTTCCTTTAAATTGTTATTTTTAACCTTACAGTAATTATTCAGCAATATATTGGAAATGCATGTGGCACAACTTTTCAACAAATCATGCAATGATTTGCCTCACTCACAAATACTATCATCCCAAATAATCCTGTTTTCAACTTTCTCTGTGATGAGACTTATTAATATAGAACGTTGATTTTTTGATGAAATATATAATTTCTCATACATTTCAGATATTAGGATTGATAATATTTTAAATGCAGAGGTATTAATGAAAAGCACAAATTCTGTTGGCCAAAATAAACCACCTCGATCAATAGCAGCTAAGTATGCAAAATCTTCACAATATTCAACTATTAATTCTTTGTCAAGAATTAATTTTTTCTTGCAAAGATTACAATTTATATGCTTCAATACAGATCTACAAACATATCCAGAAATGTAAATTAGACACATTATATCTTTTTCTGTAACATTAACATCATTGGTTTGACGCAAAACATCAACAAATTCCTTATCAATAAGTTGATAATCATTAAAATCTTCAATATCATTACAAGAAAAATGTTGTAAAATAAATTAACCTTTCTCAGAAGACTGCATTTTAAGCAAACTAATTAATTTTAGTTTTCTTTCCGACTCTATAATCTGCTGTAATGATACATTATAATTACAGCCACTCATTTGTCGAAATTGACCGAAACGTCCCTCAAGGTTATCTGTCTGAAATTTTCCTAAAAGAATAAAAGGTAATTTAAATTCTTTTAACAAATACTTTGAAAGTTCATTCAATGTTGCTGTTGTATGGAGAAGAGCAAATTGGGTTTCTTTTGACAGTTTACCAATTTGTGACTTACAGTTTTTTGTTGTTGGGCAAAAATCGTTCCATGATATAAGCCACGAACAAAACTGTAATAAATATTCTAAGCTTTTATCTTCTGGTGTCCTTATAGGCTGCATAAATACATCTCAAAACTGTACGGCCTTTTTAGAGTGTTTAACATTCACAATTTTCCACCACTTTAAAATTATATCAATAAAATGTTTAGTTCCTAAGACATCTTTTCCATACCCAGTTCTATTATTCTGTGATTCAATTTGCAGAGCAGCTAAAGTCTTTTCATCAAAAAGTTTAATAGCAGTACTTACATTCTGCTTCTCTATAGAAGACGGAAATAAAACTTTTCTTGATAAAGTTGGAGCCATTTTAATATTATCATTTTTTTCTATTTCATACAATTTTTTTAAATGTAGAACACTGGAATTGTAAACAATATTTGAGTTTTCAAATGACGGTATAAAAAATGTTTGGTTTGAATCTTTCTGATTGAACCAGTTGTTTCGTATAGATTTCAATAAATGAACTGTATCAAATAATATAAATATAGGAAGATTATGCATGGTAGGGTTTATAAATGAGGATTTTAATGCACCACCACAAAGTATTTCGAACATATTTCTGTTAATTCTATTATTGTCTGAAATTAGAGTTATAATTCGATAGCCACAAGACTGTACATGGTCAATTACTTGTTTTGTAAACATTAATAATTGATGTTATGATAAGTTTTTTATGGGAAACATTGCTACAATATCTCTGTTTTTTGATAATATAGAGCTTATCATAAATGTTTGCAGAGTTGTGGCCTCCATCTGTGAATTATCTGAAAAACCTAAAACACGACCACTTTTATACGAAACTTGTGGTTTTATATATATCTTATCTAATAATAAATTGACAATTTTTTCAGAATCATTTAAAATTTCACATTTTTTTTTCAAATACATCCAGTGACTTGTTTGCAATCCAGAATCTGCTCGGCCAATTTTCAGAGATAACTTCCTTAAGTATGACGGATGAGGCAATATAAAATACCTTCTGTTACGTATAATATTGTAGCTGTTTGGATTACACTAAAATATATAACAAGACCAGCCAAGGAATTCTGCACTATACGAAGGCTGTTTCATTTGCATTAATTGAATCTGTTCATACAAAAACTTAAATTTCTCAGAATGTGGGTTATTTTCTGTTTCTGCACATTTCAACAGTAGTTTTGATATTTTATCTAAATTTAAATTGCAGTCATCATGAATATCAGAAGCAGAAAAACCATCCAAATGGCTAATCATTGTCTCAAGTTTTATTTACCATTTATCACATAGCTTTTCTTTTCCAAATATCCATTTGAACTATTCAATGGGAATTTCATTTTCATTGAAAAAACCTCTTACATTTAAATCTTCCAATATTTTTAAAGATACAAGCACTTTTGGACAGTTTAAAAATTCTAATTTTGATAGCCAAAAGATCTTACCTTTGGTAATGAATATCCATGAAGAGGGAAGATCTATTTTTTTTGCAAAACCATTTATTAGGTTTTCAAAATCGCTAATAATATCATTCTTTTTCCACTGTTCAAATTGTTTATCACAACGAATATCAATTTCTGCTTCTCTTTCTTCCGGTGTTTTTCTTTTTGTGGGAAGTTTCTTCGATAAATAAGATGGCTGGTTTTGAAAAATCGTTGGATAAGTATCTTTTTTTAAAGCTGGAATAGTTCTAGGAACTACTAATACCGTCTCATCATCACGAACAGCTTTATCTTCTCGAACGATAAATTCTTCTTCGAAATGCTTAATGCATACACTACTGTGTTTGCCAGCTACAAAATCTTTGCGATTAATATTTTTTATCCATTTCTGAGAGAGTACAGGATCCGAAGGAAATTTGAAAGTGGACACATGTTCAGTAGTGCTATCCTAATTTGATCGGCATTTAGGTACACTACACTTTCTTGGCATTCTAAAACACACTTTTTCTTATAAATTCGAATTCACAATATAATATTGTACTTTCCGGTAAAATACAAAATTTTTCAGAAGAAAAAACACATGTAAACAATTATCTCACTAGCACTAGTCCTATGGCGAAGCAAGCTCAACTAACAAAATTGAAAGCCTAAGATTATGACGTCAGATCATGTGATCATCAGCTTGGAGCCAACACCGACTCTACTACAAGCCAGATGGCGGTTTTGTGACGTCACAAGTTGTGGTCATCGGGATTTGATGCGTCGTCCGTTGTAACGAACGAAGCGTGCTTGTTGCTATCGCTATTTTACAGTGTCCTTTTGTTGACATATTTGTTGGTCGATTCCGACTTAATGTTGACAAATATGGGTGGATGTGTTGCATCAAATTGTTCCAATCATTCAAAAAATAAGTTTAGGACGTTTCGCCAAAAATGAAGAAAATAGATAATTAATTCTCGTCAAAATCAATGGATTCCGGTCTCAAAAGCATGTTTTTGAGGTAAGTTCAGCTTCGAATTTTCTCATAGAATGTTAGAATAAATTACTCTTCGTATTTCTTTAAAACGTGCATTTTCGTTTCACTATCATTTATTAATGATCAAATGATTTTATAAATACAAAATAAACTGCGAAATGTGTGTGTGTTTGTAAATTATAGCCGATACTGTTTGTGATGTTTCTTTTATTATCGCTTGTAAAATTGTACACTACATTTCATGTAAATTTTGTGCTCGGTTAGAAATGTGATATGACTTTTCGTGTTTCAATTTTACTCTACGATTGGTAATTTAAAGTCGCATGCTATATTTTGATGTATTGTCACCAAACCTGTTGGTTTGCACCTTTGTTAAAAATTGGATACATAGTTATGATCTAAATTATAAATTATTTAGGTTTTTCGTTATATTAAGATAAATAAATTGTGTATTTGTCTAGGCATTTTGAAGAAGTATTAATTTAAATATTCTATGCATCATTTTGATCCTATTATCATGCTTTTATGTTATAGTAAACCTTCATGTTGTATTTCTAACTATAGTTACTTTAAATTTATTTTCAATGTGTGAACAGGAAATATGTTTTAATTAGCAGTATAAATTAATTAATTTTGCAAATTTAGGGGGATTTAAAAGTCCTCCTGAAATTTTTAAATTATGCTTTCTATGTGAAAAAATAATTCAAAATTTTCAAGACAAAATAATATGTGGAAATATAACTATGGACGAAGAATTTATAAATATGCAAAATCAGATGAGGTAAATATTCCCTCCTGTTACAATATCAAAACAAAGATCATAAAATGTTTGACTGCACATGGATTTTTTTTTTTTTTTTTTTCTTTTTTTTTTTTTTCAAGAAGCTTATTCAAAATAAAAAGCAGCATGAGGAAAGTTTTGAAGCTCCTGCTTTTAAAAGGAAGAAACTAAATTAGAATCTGAATCGACAGTTTAAGAAGTTTTTACTGTTCAGTTCTGTCTGTGAAAAAGTACATTAGTTATTGCTGAAAAATTGTTGCTTATCTCTTAGAACAATAGTTATACCCACGAGTAGCTGAATGGTTAAGATTACTGAATGCTAAGAGTACATTTTCTGTTCTTTTTCTGAACATGCTGTCTGCATGTTTTTTTTTTTTTTTTTTTTTTTTTTTTTACGTATAAAGTGAATACAAGCCAGTTCTCATTAGAAAGTCCTTCACCATGAGCAGATAGCACTTTTGAGCTTTGTGAAAGTCAACTAACCAAACTGTTATGAATATTAGATAATAAGCTTAACATTGGTGAAGATCTTTCTCGTAAATTTCACATGGAATATCTCTTGGTCTGCTAAATCAAATTTACTTTTGTGTGACCTTAAATCAGAGGCACCAATCGTGAATCTGTTTTGGCGTGTTTTAAGAATTATAAATGAAAAATTTATTGCTACTGTGGAAGAATGCTTAAGTAATGTTTACCTTACTAATCAATTCTTATAGTATTGTAATGGCTTGCTCTGTTGCAAATGTTTTGCTAACCAGAAACTTTCAGTACTGCATTTCCTTTAATTGTGTTTTTGTTTATGCCCTTTCAGTTATAATTCTTATAATCATAGGGATAATGAAAGTATTTAATTACTTTATATTTAAGAAATAATTAAGTTTTTTTATTTATGGTAATATTTTGCACAGATTATAAAGTAAACATTTCACAAAAGAGAGCATATATTTTCGGGAATATTGTTTAAAGTAAAAATGATATCAGCTTTTAAACATTATATATATATATTAAGAAAATAAAATCAGGCTCTAGTGTAGAATTGGGTGCCCCTTTGATTAGCGACATTTTTTTTTTTTTTTTTTTTTTGGCAATGAAACCTCGCTTCAGGTTACCATGATAGGTTTAACTTTGTTTTAGCTTCCTTATTTAAATGAAAATAGATTGATGTGTACATGGACAAATTTAAGGCAGTGCGCAGTGCCTAGTTTGTGCAATTCTATGATGCTTTTTTAAGTGAAAACATATCGATGTGTACATGGACACAGAGTTCGTGCAATTCTTTTTTTTCCTTTTACTTATTACATGCTCCGCCTTTAGGCACTACAGGAAAAGGAGGAATGCCCCGTGGAGGTCTTGCTAAAATCCTAGTATACGGTGCAGCCTTGGTGCAATTTTGAAAATTATCGCCATCAAAATGACCTGTTTAACTACTCATCGTATATGTCCTGTTTACTGCTCATCATAAAGTGGGCAAAAGTAGCCAAATCCCTTGTGCACCAGATACTAGGATTAAACTTTTAAAATCCTAGTATACAGTGCAGCCTTGGTGCGATTTTGAAACTTATCGCCAACACCAAAAATGACCCAAAGAACGTCTATGTATATACTATACACTATATACATAGTATATGCTATGTATAACTATATATATTCTTTGAATGACGCGTTTACTACTCATCATATATGTCCCGGTTTTAATGCTCATCATAAAGTCACCAAAAGTAGCCAAATCCTGTGTGCACCGGATACTAGGATTAAACCGAGGTCTTTTTAAGGTAAACTGGCTCATATCCAAGTTACACATGGGGAAAGCCACGAAAACGCCCATGCAGCCAGCCCATTTGCCGGGATTCGAACCCTGGACCGAACTAACAGTGTTCAGCGGCTTTTACCGCTTGCCCACTGGTGGGCTTGTGCGATTCTTTGACTTCTTATTTTGGTTTTGTATAGCGGCCATTTTGAAATTGTGCCTTCCTGATGCCAATCTTGGTGTCAAAAAAGAATCGCCAAAATACATGGGACACCCAATTGTAAACTTTTACCTAAAATCACTACTCATCATGACACCAAATTTTTTAAAATGAATTTAGATCAGTAAAATATTCAAGACTATGCAAATTGTAAACAAAAACCAATGCACGTATAAAGAATTCTTTATTTGATTGCAGTCTTAATGTGACATGTCAGAACACTTTTCATATTTCACATTTTATTTATTCATTAAAAATTATTATGCATTCAAGTTTGTTTTCATTTTAAACTTAGTTTTGAAAAGGCATAATAAATTATTTTCCAGAATATAATATCTGTTGTAATGTCCATAGATGGATTTATATTAAAATATAAAATTTTATTTGTTAGAAAATAATACAAATTTTCATAAATTCAACTGCTAAAGAAAAATACACAACAGTACATTTATAACAAATTTTATTACAGCATCTTTACACATATCATTATAACTGAAATCCAACACAATTTATTCTGTGTTGACACAAAAGAAATACAATGCAAGAATATAAAACTCGATCATTATAAGAAATGAACATTCATAATAAATGGTTTTCTCTCCTTTTAATGCAATATTCAGGTATAGAATCCAGTACAGTTCTGTTATGGGGAAGCCATCCGCAAATTTTTTGCTAAACTCGCCAAGAGACTGGTTCATATGAAGTCGCCAATGTTTACTTCTAAAGTCATTAGAATGTTAACTTTTTTAAGAAAATGTAAAAGAATGTCTTTTCAAAATTGGCAATGAGAATGCAAATTCCAAAGATGTAATGTCACTTGTATTTCAATCAACAGGCCTTCAACACAAGTTTCCCATATTCTATTATAAAATCTCTGGTTTCAATGATAAATGTAAGAGAATACATGTCAATATAGAATAATGACAATACACCAATGGCATTTTAGGGAAAAAAAAAAAGTTTGCTTATTATCAATAATTAAATTTACAGTTATATGAAATAAAATAAACATACCCATTACATGCATCACAAGGTAATTTGTTTAAGAAATATTTTTCCATTCTTATGATACTCAGTTTCATAATATCCACAATTATCTGGGACATTTTTTTACTTCTTCAGCACATAAAGCTCTTGCAATAATCAAAGATCTTTCCATCTATTTTATAATACTGACGATTTGTTACACAAGACACCACACTGATAAGCACAAATGTATATTACCAAATGAAGAGTTTTTGTTGAAAATAAGGAGGATGAATTATTCCAATACTTATATTTGGAATTAAATCATGCACACAATCAAGTTCTAGATATTCCTTTGTTAATCATTTTCTTTATCATTCAGGACTGATCGATATTCTTGAACAGTGGTGTGACAATGGATATTGCACATATTTTTTAGTCCACAAAGCACCAATTCTTAACTTCAATAAACTAAGATATATCCTATGCATTTTTACACCTGAAAGCCATTTCATGATAAAAACACTCCTTTCTTCATTATGAATACCTGAAACAAAGAAAGAAAAAACAGAACAAATTTATTTTTTAGTCTTTAAAATCATATATCATATAACTATTATACAGGTGAAATGTTATAAAGACCTATGTATGTAACTTTGTAAAGACTTATAAATTAATATCATAATATATTTATAGAGCTTGGGTCAAAATTATTATTATGAAATATAATTATTGCTGTATGTCTCTTTTTCTTTTTAATAAACAACAAGGTGTTAGCCGAGGTTTCCAAGCCTCGTTACCAAAGTGTAAGTGGTAGAGCCTTATCATGTCAGGAAAAGTGCAATGACAGAAAAGGATACCGGACATCCCTTGCAGTCACACTTCATCATTCTTTATTTAATTATTTCAATAACTTTTCAAACTTTTAGTCTGTTTGCTTATTTTTCATGTTCCAAAACGAAAAGTCCCTAGGCCATTTCAAAGTCGTTTTCCAGTAGAAGCAGTCCGGCTAATTCTATCTTTGGATTTCTTAACAGTGAGATTTTTTATGGGGTGGGGTAGTTAGCCCCACACCCAACCCCCAACCTGGAGGACCAGTTCCCTGATATAATCCCCAGGGGCAGGGTGCCCAGCTATACCCCCAGACACTGGGTACCCATTTTACTCGCCTTTTACGACATGTATGAGCTACATTGGGACTATTTTTTCACACCCGGTCACCACACGGGTATATTAGTAGATTGATTTGTGCTTATTCACTGTGAATAATGTGAAGAGCAAATATTACTTGAGCTGAACATGTAGTACTATCCAGAAAGAGTCCATACAATTATTGCATAAATAGAAATATTAGAGTTAGATTGTGCAGAAAGAAGACATTATGGAATTTGTCTTTTTTCTACACTACTACACTATGCCATGTAATATGTTCTTTCTACACTACTACACTATGGTGTGGTGTTGGTGGTGTATTTATTTATGGCAAAGCACACTAGGGCTATCTGCCTAAGAGGAGGGATGCCTTTCGTGGAGGACTTTCTAAGGGAAACTGGCTCGTATACACGTTACACATGGGGAAAACCACGAAAACACCCATGCAGCCAGCCCGTTCGCGGGATTCGAACCTCGGACCGAACTACCAGTGTTCAGCGACTTTACCGCTCGGCCGCTGGTGGGCCTACTACACTATGACTACACTATGCCATGTAATTGCAGGATACAAAATCTTAAATAATGATGAACATTTTAAGAAACACAATTGAAATACAAAATAGAAACTTTGGGAACTTGAGAAGTAACTGAGTATAAAGAAAATTTTAAATAATATAAAATCTTCAGTAATACCAAAAACTTGGTTAAATAACTAAATAAGCAAAGAATAATATCTACAAGTCCAGAATAAAATATGATATTTAGCATTTAAATGTATAATAAATATGCTTCTTAAATCTCAGCTGCTCAGCAACGATGACACGTAGATATTTAGCAAAGGCGCTTGTAAATACAATATAGAAATTTCAGGACCTTGAGAAGTAACTTAGTATAAAGCAAATTAAAAATTATATAAAATCTTGAGTAATATTAAAAACTTGGTTAAATAAGCAAAGAATAATATATACAAGTCCAAAATAAATTTTGGCATAAAGCAATTTAAATGTATAACAAACATGCTTCTTAAATCTCAGCTGCTCACCAAAGATGACACGTAGATATTTAGCAAAGATGCAGTTTGAGAGAACTTTAAAAATTACTTTTAAAGACAGCATCAATGTTACTTTGCAAGTGTCTTTTTTTTTCTTTATTGGACTTAATATCGTCATTTTTCCAATTGCAAAGATTCTTGAGCATGATATTTGTGGCGTTCCGACAGATACTTCAACTTCTATTCATGAGATGGTGCCACGTGTAAAATCCAGTTCTTAATCGGAGCAGAAAAGCGACATCTTTACTCACTCAGACTTCTCGTCGGACAAGTGTACGCGACGCTAGCACGAACTGTGTTCCGAGCTCTGTGTTGATCTCTGCAATGTAATTTAAATTGTAATTTAGTACTTAATATATTCTTTTGTTATAGGAGATTGTCTACTCTTATTTTCTTTAATTATATCATGCATTAAGCACACACGACCACCAAAAGTGGTGACGCACACACGACCACCAAATATTTGTTGATATCCAAATTATCAGTTTGCTTATACTTTCACTTGTATGACCATTATCACAAATAGTATCATCAAAGAGCATTTCTTTTAATTCTAAAATTTTAAAAGTCAAATTTGCAACAATTTTCTTGTGATTTTGTTCCAACAAAAAATCTTCATATTCTTCACTACACAGCTTATTTACAATTAAATAATTATACATAATTATATTGACAATAAATGGTTTTGGCCACCTGAGTCCACCACGATCAAGATTCTTTATAAGATCATACGTTTGATCATGATTAACTGTGGAATTTATTGTAATGTTTTGTTTGCAGGTACAGCATTTCACTTTCTTTAAAACTGCATGACAACAGTAACCACCCAAATAAGTCAGAACTGGCAGATGGCTACTAATGCCCTTCACATCACTCTCCGTAATATTTAATGATGGGTAATATACTGTATTATCTAATTCTATAATATCATGAAGATTATCATCATATTCAAATGATGTTAAAGGGACAGTAGTATTTTTAATAATCAATTCTAACTTAATACTTGATTGTATTCTTAAATTTTTTTCACATTCTAATAACTGTCTCATTGAAATATGATACTGAGAACCAGAAAGTTGTCTGTATTTACCAAACCGGGCTTCAAGAGCATCAGTCTGAATTTTTCCTGGAAGTATATATTTCATTCCAAGCTCTTCAACACAATATCAACTCCAGTATACCATAAGTAGTTTGTTTGAGAGCTGCATGAGTTTCTTTTGTAAGCATGCCTGTTGAACATTTCATTGATTCCCATGCATCTAACCAGTTAAGAAACTGATTGAGAAAAATAACTTTTGGATCAGAATCATCTGCTGTTAATGGCTTCATAAATTCACTCTTTTGATGTATACCTTTAAACATAGTTTTAACATTCATAATATCCCACCATTTGCACATTATGGATATAAACTCAGATGTATCTGAATAGTGTGGTATTTCATGCAAAGGACCCAAATGAATCAGACCTTCAATAGTAAATTTATTGAAAATCTTAAGAACCAGTTTAATGTTTTGTTTCTCTAAATTAGAAGGTGAAAGACTTTTTAGAGTTAAACCATTAGAAAATGTAATCAGTTGGTCATTTTCAATTTCATGTAGCTTTCTCAAAGACATAAACGAAGCAGTTTTGAAGTGCTTCTTTGAAAGATCTTCAATATTTGGAAAAAACATACATGTACCAGGATTTTTCTGGTTCAGCCAATTGTTCCTTATATTTTTAAATAAATGAACTGCATCTATTATGTAGAAAAGAGGCCGAGGCCTATTCATTGGATGTTTGTAAATAAATGAATTACGTGGTGGATTTGAAAACAAACTCATGGCTTTTCTATTTATTGCATTGTTGTCTGTAATAACACAAATAACAATAATTCCCATATTTTCAAGACCTCTAATCACTTTTTTAATTACATAATGTAATGTTTCAAAATTTATTGTGTTAACAGGCATAATATGTACTACCTCTTTGAATGAAGATTCCAAACTGGATATCGTAAAAGCAAATGCACTGGTTGCCGGACTGGAAGAATCAAATGCAGCCCCAACGACAGAGCCTCCTTTGTAATCAAAATATGGCTGAACATAAATTTCATCTACCAAAAGAATCACTTTTCTTTCTCGATCCTCAAGGAAAGTTACACGATTTTTTATATATTTTTAAAAATTTTCATCAATAGTTTCATTACATGGTGACAATACTAAATTGCTACAATTTTTTTTTAAAGTCGAAGGATGAGGCATAATAATACTGCCACTATCCCTTAAAAATTTATATGCATGTGGTGATATAGTATTTAACAAGCATGCTAACACTAGTACATCAGGATTGTATCTAAAATTATTTTTAGGGCAAAGTAAAAGATTCATCTGGTCTTGCAAAAATTTAATAATGCTCTCATTTTTGTCGTTAGAGATAGTTTGCAGTAATTCATTAATTATATCAATTGTTATGGTTAATTTTGAATTTAACTCTTTGGTTTGAAGATTAGCCAATTTATCTAAAACAGTCCTAATTTCATTAAAATTTGTAACTTTATGTGGGAATGTGTAAGGAGATAATTGCATAATAGATTTTTCTTTAATAAATACAGACATTTCTTGATTGTCATTCACAACTACAGAATAATCAATTGATGGCCCAGGACTAAAAACAATATGAATAAAGCAAACAGTTGAGGTATCTGGAACTGTGTATACATGCCAAAATGCTGATATTCCATAGCGATCAATACATGACAAAATATCATTAGAACAATTAATTTTCAAATCATTATTATACATTTCATATTCTTTAAGGCTTTCACACAATGCTTTCTATAAATTATGGCACTCGCGGGCAGTTTTTTTTGCATCAGGATCTTCTCGTACAATGGTGCTACTTTTTGAACTGTATACAGATGGATAGTCCTTAAATATTGATGGCACTGTATTTTCTTTTAATCTACGCACCTGAAGTGGAGCAGAAATTAAAATTCCATTCTTAGAATCAAATGCTGAAGCTTCAACTTTAAAATCACTTTCCTTGAAATGCAATTCACAAACCTTTAGAGAAAATTAAAAAACATTATGTTAATAGTAATAGTTTAAAAATCAGAGGGTTCATTCTGAGCATTTGTAGTAAAGAATATTCATTTCACAGATAGAACCAGAGAATATTTGCAGTGATTAAAGCTATATTTCAATCTTTTATTTCTGTATATCCTGGTTTATGTAACAAAATATTATCATTTAAAAATTTCTGAATGAACCCTTATATGTAATTAGAATCTACACTATTAATTAATAACTCTACTTTACTTACCTTTGAACTCTTTTTGGGTGAAAAGTCTTTCCGTTGGATTGCAGAAAGCCACTCTCTCTTCAAATCTTCATTTTTAGGAAAGGAGAATACAGACACTTTTGGTCCTGTTGGGTAGTTTCCCTTACATAATGGGACACAGCATCTACCCGGCATTTTAATAACTGAAATGTTTTTATTTAAATTAATATATAAAAGGGAGTAAATAGTTATGTATAAAATATAAATTAATTATTTTTAAATATAAAAGGGAGTAAATAGTTATAGTGTATAGCTAATGGCATGTAAAATTTTAAGAATAAGCTGTGTTAGCTTATATTATAACATCAAATTCATACAGGTCCATAAAAAAATGTTTTATTCTGAAACAGATCAGGTAATATAATTATGCAAAGCCCGTTTATTCTACGATGGGCTGACACAACATTATTCAAAAAGAAATTATACATAGCACAGCAGGCTTGTCTCTACCAGAAATAACACATGTATACTAGAACATACGCCTAAAAACGTTGATATAATTAGAAATATTTTACAGAATTAGAATACTTTACAGAAGTAAAGTAATGTATTCTTACCTCTCTAAAATACATCCAACCTTAAAACCATAAAAAAATCAAAGTATTCTGCTCCAGCGTTCGCACAACGTAAGAAGCTTCAGCAATCAGCAAAGAGCCACTGCATGCGTTCCGAAGTTTATTATGACCAGAATTCGTGACGTCACACGAATTTTCGAACCGCGCGCTTAGGCTTGAAGTAGAGTCGGTGTTGTTGGTAGTGCTGTAAAAGTAACGAGAAATTGAGTACCCGTATGTATTCGTTACTCAATGAATCAGTACTCGTTACTTTCGTATCGTTACTCGTTACTTTCGGTAGAATCGACTATAGTAGGTATAAAGCGTCGCATCGCATTGAATCACGTGAACGGCTGAATCCCGCAGGAGTTTTTTTGCATCGCATTTTTGAGTAGAAATAATTCACTTTCTTTTGGCTATTATTTTGTGGTACACTCATATCATTAAATATTTAATTTTCTATTGGTGTCAGGGCTTAATTTTTAAAATCAGTAGCTCGGAAAGCTACGGAATGACGTTAGGAATGCAGAAAAAAATAAAGAGGGAAATAAAATAAATTATACAATAATAACATAATTATTAAATAAAATGATAAAAAGTAGTTATTAAAATACGTAATATTTAAAATAATAAAAAATTTATTAATTCTTAAATTTATAATGAATAGTTAAATAATAAACTAAAATACCAGATCTCATCTTACTGGCTTAATAACATTTCGTCCTGTATGGTTTCATCCCCAGCTCGAAAAAGTGTCTTTTTGTCCACTGCTTTCTCCTTAATTCCCTCTTTCCGTCCTCCAGGAAGGTATCCCTCCATTTAGGCAGATAGCCCTCGTGTGCTTTGCCATAATTAAATAATCCAATTCAATCCATCGGCTGTTCGAAAAACAGGTGTTCACTTTACAATAAGGCGAACGCCTGTTTACTTTAATTAAAATGGTTTCCAGGAGATAACTGTTTCTACTTTGACTTAGCTTTTCATTTCTAATACTATTTAATATTTTACGCAAACAAATTATGCTGAGCAGAATAATGAATTTCAGACGTGTTCAAAAGGTGTGTATGTGAATATAATAAAATTTTTTATATATAGTATCCATTTTTTTTTAATTTCACGCATTTCTAAAGCAGCAGAACCACGGTATCACTATTTTGACATGCACGCACACATACACACACACACACACACACACACACAAAAAAAAAAAAAAATGTGCAATTAAGATTCATGTTACATTCTTTATTAAAAGTAATGGGTTGTCTTTAAATGCAACTCTTTATGCTTTTAGAGAAATTCATGTGATGATCTTAAAAAAGGTGATGTTCACTACCAAGGTATGTTTATGTTCTCAAAAATGCAGATCTCTTTTAGAAAGTGACCTCTTCGTTATCCTGATGTCTCTGATGTCGTTAATAGATGTCCTCTTCTCTTGATGTCGTTAATAGATAGCCCACCAGCGGCCGAGCGGTAAAGTCGCTGAACACTGGTAGTTCGGTCCGAGGTTCGAATCCCGCGAACGGGATGGCTGCATGGGTGTTTTCGTGGTTTTCCCCATGTGTAACGTGTATACGAGCCAATTTCCCTTAGAAAGTCCTCCACGAAAGGCATCCCTCCTCTTAGGCAGATAGCCCTAGTGTGCTTTCCCATAATTAAATACACCACTACCACACGTTAATAGATATTTTTATAAATATTTTCTAATAGATTATAAGGTATTTCTCCCGCCTTCCTAGCATGTATTCGTGGTGTAGTGGTTCTGCACGCTGAACCGGTATTCCATAAGTCCGTGGTTCCATTCCCAGCGAAAGCGGTTTCTAATTTTTCAATCTCTCTTGCTTTCAAAAAATCCTAATGTCTCTACAAGATAATGGAATGAATGTAATTTAATGTCAATTTAAAAAGTGTACCTTTATATTAAGACAGATTTATGGCTCTAATATTTCTTTCGCAATTAACTGTTATGTAAGCTTAATTGTTTTCTAATACCATTTATTGTACATAACTGAAATATTTACTTTGAGACAGGCACACACACACACACGTAATAATAATAAATCCTATATTTACAATAAAAAAATCCAAAGAATATTCTCTATTACATTTTTATTTCACCACAGCAGATTTAAATTATTTTGGAAATGAATATGATGTCTCTTTTTGAAAAAAATTCAAAATCAAAATTCTCTTTTTCGAAATCTTTTTGCATACATGTACACATATATGTATGTTTCTCGCATTGTGTTAAAACAACGGTACCTAGAGCCATCCGATTTTGAATAAGGTACGTCTCCAACCGAATATGGGCATCTGGAAGCCCAAATTTGGATTGGATTATTTAATTATGGCAAAGCACACGAGGGTATCTGCCTAAAGGGAGGGATGCCTTCGTTTAGGGCTTTCTAAGGGAAACTGGCTCGTATACACGTTACACATGGGGGAAAACCACGAAAACACGCATGCAGCCAGCCTATTCGCAGGATCCGAACCTCAGACCGAACTACCAGTGTTCAGCGTCTTTACCGCTCGGCCGCTGGTGGGTCCCAAATTTGGAATTTGGAAGTTCTTTTATTTTCTATTTCATATTTTGTAAAAAATTTAACGAATTTTTGATTAACAAACTCAAAGATTTAAAAAGCGAGCAATGGCAATATTCTATGGGGGGGGACCTTTTTATCACCAGCGTGCGAAACTGTGTATCAGAAATTCTAAAGATATTCTCATTTTAAAATTATTTTGCGATATTACTGTAGAACTGAATTTTGGTTTAAGTGCGAAGAACATGATATTTAATAAAAGATGACAACACACAAAACTTAAAAAAAAAGGCCCCTTTGGACGTAATTTAATATTTGAAACCTTTCAGATTTTAAATTTTTTTTAAGATCCAAAGGGACAGTTTGCCCTGAAAGACTATTAATTTCGTTTTGGATTTTGTGTTGGAAACTTTAAAAGGGTGCATCACTTTTCAAATCGTTGCCACCATATATTATCGCTCTGTCTTATATTTAAAGAAATTATATAATGAAGAATCTACATGAATGCGTGTATGTTCCTCGCATTGTGATAAAACAACGGTACCTAGCGCCATCAAAATTTGGATAATATAATTTTCCATAGAATATAGGCATTTGGAAGCTCCTAGTTTGAATTCGAAATTCGTTTTATTATCCAATTCGTATTTTGTAACACTTCAAAGAGTTTTTCATTAACAAACTAAACGATTTCAAAGTGAGCAATGGCAAATACTGTACGGGTAAAAAAAAAAAAAAAAAAAAAAAAAAAAAAAATCTCCAGCGCGCGAGACTTTGTATCGAAAATTCTAAAGATGTAGAAACATTAGGTTACTTCGATGTAAGAGATGTGAAAAATAAGCAATATCCTCGCCGGAAATTGTATTACTCACCTCTCGAATACGCGCCGAGCGTCCTGACCACTATACTACGAAAGCCTGCTAAGAAGGAGGGAGAAATACCTTATATTCTCACCCTTTTAAAGGGCGACTGGGGATTAGGCGACCCAGTTGCCAAATCATGGTGGTGGAGAATCATTGTTGTGAGCTCCATGATTTATATTTGGTAACGACATTCATCAGCCGTTGTGTTCCATTTTAGACAGTTTTTTTTTTTTTTTTTTCAGTTTGGCAACGGTAAGAAAGCTTGGAATAATGTTTTGATTTCCTTAAGTGTGTAAGAAAATAAAGTTTGGCTTTCTTAAGCAAGAAAACGTAATTGTTTATTTAAAATATTTCTTCTCACGTGTTATAGAACGGAGTCAAATTTAATTTAAAGGCAAGAACGACTGAATGAAACAATATTCAGGTAGATTCAACGCAACAATCATCATCTACCATCTTTTTTAGTTCGGGCGCCATTGTATAGACATCAGGTTGTTTCGAAGCGAGATGAAAAATGAGCAATGCCTTCGCCGGGACTCGTAACTACGGACCTCTCGAATACACGCCGAGAGTGCGGACCACTGCATTACGAAGGCATGCCAAGAAAGCGGGAGAAATACCTTATAAAGATATGCTCATTTTAAAATTATTTTGCGATATTGTTGACCCAAAATGTTCAAAAAACGCCTCTTTGGACGTAATATAAATCTGAAACTTTTCAGATTTTTTTAATTATTATTTATTAGTCCAAAGAGGCAATTTTCCCAGAAGGACTATTCATTTCGTTTTGGTATTTTGCGTTGATTCACATGCGTTGTTTCACTTTTAAAATTGTTGTCACCAAACACAAGTATTATCACCCTGTATTATATTTAAAGAAATTAAATAATGAAGAATGTGCATGTAAGTTTCTCGCATAGTAATAAAACATAAGTACCTAAAGACATCAAATTTTGAATAACGTAATCCTCCTGAGAATATGGGCATCTAGAAGTGCAAATTTGGAATTTGTTTTATTATCGATTTCATATTTTGGTAAAACTTTAACGAATTTTTTATTAACAAACTCAAGGATTTCAAAGCGAGCAATGGCAACGCTGTACAGAAAAACAAAAAATAAAAAAAAAAATAATAAATTATCTCCAGTGTACGAAAATATGTATCCGAATTTCTAAAAATATGTATCGGAATTTCTAAAAATATGCTCAATTTAAAGTTATTTTTCAAAATAGCTCCTGAACTGAATTTTATGGTTTAAGTGCGAAGAACTTGGTAAAGGTAACACACAAAATGTTAAAACGACGCCCTTGTGAAAGTAATTTAAAATCTGAAATCTTTCAGATTTTTTTAGTCCAAAGGATCAATTTACCCAGAAGAACTATTAATTTCGTTTTGACATTTTGCACCGCTTCACGATAAGCGTTGTTTCAATTTTCAAATTTTCGCCACCAAATATTATCTCCCTGTACTATATTTAAAGAAATTAAATAATGAAGAATCTGTATGAACGTAAGTATTTTTCTCGCATTGTGATAAAACAGCGGCACCTAGAGCCATCGAAATTCGAATAACGTAATCTTCCATAGAATATGGGTATGTATAAGTCCTAATTTGAATTTGCAATTTGTTTTATTATCGATTTCATATTTTGTAACACTTCACTGTTTTTGATTAACAAACTTAGAGATTTCAAAGTGAAGAGTGGCAACAATGTACGAAAAAAAAAATATTTTTATCTCCAGCGCGCGAGACTGTGTATCGGAAATTCTAAAGATATGTTCATTTTAAAATTATTTTGCGATATTGCTGTTGAACTGAATTTTATGGTTTGAGTACGTAGAACATGATATTTAATAAACAAAGGTAGCACGCAAAACGTTAAAAAAAGGCCTCTTTGGACGTAATTTAAAATATAAAACCTTTCAGATTTTTTTATTTAACTTTTTTATTTATTTTCATCTTTCCTGATAGCCTTCCGTAGGCTCCATCATTTCTAATTTTAAAAATTAAACCCTGAGTGCAGCCAACGATTGCGAAAATAAAAGCCATGTAAGGAAGATGGATATAATATTATATATGATATATAGACTATATTCCTATAGTTTATATATATATATATATATATACTTTTGCATTTAATGATAATTTATTTAATATATATATTTACGTTTGATAGTATCGGCGATTGCAATAAAAATGGGTGGTGCACATCTAGATGTTACAGCGGTCCCATATACAAATTTTCAACGTTCTACAAGTAATCATTTTGGAGTTATGAGAAATGTATACATACATACGTACACGTCATGAAAAAAATCCCTTTTAAGTATCAGCTTAGAATCATATTCCTTTAATCCTACTTAGCAATCCGTTTTGGGAAGAAAGAGTCCTTCATTGTGTCCGTACGTACATACGTCACCCAAAAACATTATCCACATGGATTATGTAATGGTCAAAAATGGATGTTTCCGTAGAAATATGATGCCCAATATTTTTCGCGATTACAGTACTTACTTTCTTTTTACTTCGTACAAGTAAGTAAAGAACGTATATTGACCTACATATTCTTATATAAACAATACCTAAGTGCAGTATATAAATATTTCAAATCAATAAAAATATCCCAATGGCACCCTCAAGAGAAAATCAATAATTATTTAAATTATCCAAATTTTCAAATTACAAACATAATATGCACTATAAATCTTAATGTAAGTACAAAATAACGCTTCACGCTGTCAAAATGGCTCATCTTATTAAATATCATCAACTAAGTATTATTTCAACTAAAATACAAACACATAATATAAATAAGAGTTTACCCGATGAATTACACAAAAAAGTACGAAATTATCAATAAAAAAAATATGCGCGCATTGTGACGCACAGGTATTGTTAGCAACCTCATCATTCGTATTCGAACAGCAACCGCATTCGTATTCGAACAACCGCATCATTCGTATTCGAGTAGAAACCGCATCATTCCTACTCGCATCGTATGAGTAACGAAATGGATGCGAGTAACGAAATTGATTTGTGAGTACCGAATCGGTACTTCGAGTCAACCGATGTACCCGTTACTCGGTAACGAATACATGCGGTTTGCTCCAGCTCTAGTTGTTGGAGCAGGCCTGTAGATATCTAGTTGGCCTTGCATGACCCCCATTCTTTATTTTCTTCGGATTTGTTGGCGCTTACAGCTCGCTCAAGCACACTAACAGATTTCAAACGCCATACCCCTGATCAGAGGTTTTTTTTTTTTTAACCTCGATTTTCCTCTGATGAGAAAACGGAGAACCCCCCTATTTATTTAGATTAGGTTAGCTTTTTCAACACCTCTCTCAACATACAACATTACATTAGTCTCCATTATAAGGTGATAGGTCACATGTATTTCTAAGTCCGTTACAATTATGCGAATACAAACGCTGACGGTTTACGGAAGTTAGCGAGTCTCACGTGACTGGTGGCAACAATACGTCACAAACTATTTGTCTGGGTTACTATAATTGGCTGTTTTCCACTTTTTTATATGAATTTCGAGAAGTTTAGTTTATAGAAAATCCTTAATATCATGATGTAAACAAACACCGATGGCAAAAAATTATTTGGTAACTACATCCATTACGTATTGATAAATGTTTCGACATGATTACATATAACTGCATTAATAACCAAATAAAACAAACTTAGATTACAAATGCGTTATGTAATGGAGCATGTAACTAAAACTTCAGAATTGTAGAATCCTGAAGATTTTTTTTTCCGAGTTAGAAGTATAACAAAATACGAGCAGTGTTCTAATAATTTTTAAATCTTCATATTCTTTAATATTACTGCTGTTTTTGATAACATGATCATAACATAACTGATGATCATAACATCATTTAAAATGAAAGCACGAGAATATTTTAATGGGATTATTAAAGTATCTGTAATAAAGAAAAAAAAAATAGGTTAGGAATAAACAGTAAGTAAAAGGAAGATTACTAATAATATATATTAACTATTGTATATATGTGTAATTTTGTGAATTGTGAAATAATGATATTTGTTCATTTTATAATTTAATAAATAAAAATTGTGAAAAAATTATATTTGTTCATTTTATAATTTAATAAATATTATGAAAAAGCTACGTACTTTTTAAAAAATCATTTGCACTTGTTTTTCATTATTGCATTTAAGTTTTATTCATTATTTGAATCAATATATATAAGAATATAAGAGAATCGTATACATTTTACGAGTAAAATATTATACGCAGTATGAATGGAGATATGTTACTGTAAGATCGTAAAGTCTGGTAAATCCAAGGTTTTACCAGTAAAACCTAGCCTTTACCAAAGTAGCTTGTTAAAAGCTCAAAGTATGCTTTAATATGATTCCACTTCAGCCTTTGAGGTAAAACCGAGGAGTTACCAATGCCTTCTGGTAAAATCCTGAAACGAGGGATTTAAATCAACCTTGAATAAGCCTCCGCACACAAATTCCGTCATGACACTTTTCTGTTCCTGCCTCTCCTTATTTGCACCATTCGCAGTCTAACTTGGACATAATTTAAACAAGTGTAAGCAGCTACGATCTAAAAAAGAAGAAGTTTGGGCGCAAGTGCAGAATCGCCCACTTATCGATGTTCACATGGACAAAGTCAAGGGAGTGCGTAGTGCCGAGTTTGTGTAATTCTCTGATGTTATTTTAAGCAAAAATAGGTCGTTGTGTACATGGACACTGAGTTTGTGCAATTCTTAGACTTGTTATTTTCAAGTTGGCGATTTTGAGAAATGCGCTAAACAGGGGTGATTCTGCACTTTCCCTGAAGTTTGTTTCCATTTTTACATACTTTGCTTTTTTTATTTTGCTGATGGGAAATGAGTGATGTTATGCGGAAAAAGATTATGACATTTTGTCTGAATTTGTAAAAAATAAGCCTGATAACTGCTTTTATTTAACAAGTGAGAAATATGTGATGGAGAAACAAACAGTTCATTACAGAAGGTTGAAACGTTGTCGTATTCTAATTGGAGGAAAGGACAAACTTATAATATCACTATTTGCAAAAATCCTATATTATGTTACAACTGATGAAGTATTCAACACAGCACTCATATTGCAATTGGCCATGGTGAAAGAACTTGCATGATTAAAGAACTGAATCGTAAGTACAAGAATGTAACAGTAGAACCTATTTTCACATATTTAAGACTATGCGAACCATGTCAGAAGAAACAAAAAACTGTGAAAGATGGGATTGTAATTAAATCAGTTGTGCATAGTGAAATGAATTCTCGATGCCAAGTCAACCTAATAGATATGCAGTCCAATACTGATCATGATATGAAATTCATTTGAGTGCATCAAGATCATCTTGCACAATTTGTCCTACTCCGATGTCCTACAGTAAAAGAATTGTTGAAGTAGCATATCACTTTCTGGATATTTTCATAGCTTTTGGAGCCCTGAGCATTCTTCACTCTGATAATAGGAGGGAATTTTGCAACCAAATCAAATCATAAACAGTTTATGTGAAATGTGGAGTGATATAAAAATAGCTCACTGAAAACCGAGACACAGTCAGTCACAAAGTTCTGTCGAACGGGTGAACCAAGATGTTGAGAACATGTTGGAAACAAATAAGATAGGAAATTGGTCAGAAGGATTAAAATTTGTTCAGAAATAAAAAACAAAGCATATCAGGAAGGATTCAAATGTTCATCTTAATGAAGCTATCCTGTGATGTCCTGCAAAGTTGTCTTATGAAGCTAGGACTTGCTAACTCAGTTTTGCCACATAATTTGATTAGTAACATGACCACTGAACAGGATTTAGAAAAAAGTTATAAGTATGTATTACTAATGAATGTGTGATTAATACAGAAAATGGGAAAACTAATCTCGAATCAACAGTTAATTTAGAATTGCAAGATAATAATAATGCATATGAAAAATAATCAGACATAACAATGGAAGCAGATACTAAAGTTTGAATTGAAATGAAAGAACCAGATATATGCTCTGACACAACGGGTGCAATTATCAAGAAAACTCAAAATGTGAAAGTGTTTCGAGAGACAGTTAAGGAAGGACTTCAGAAGCAGGCAAAGAAGATGAAGACTGTGTCTACTAAAAACTTTCCGAAACCTACATTTGGACAAATACTTTTGGAAAAATGTTAAAATAAAAGTACCTGATATTGATAGATCAAAAATGGATCCAAAATCAATAATAGCCGTTATTAGAGATATTTAAGATGATGAGTTTTTATGTTTTTGATAGTAAGTTCGGTAAATTAAAATCGTTGTAAACAGGAAAGCAGTTTATTTTTAGTAAAGAAAAATTTTTTGAACATTGAAGAAGTTGGTATAGAAGAAGTAAGTGTATGTGAAATAGTAAAAAAAAAAAAAAAAAAAAAATTCTTTAGTTGGGGTACAAGGACTTAGAAAATGCAGCTGTTAAAAAAAGTGTACTACGAACATCTGTTTGTGCAAATCAGCTGATCTACTTTGTAAATCCAAATGCCATAACAATCAAACTTGTTGTAACAGGTAATAAAATGTATTAAAGTAGTAGTACTAAAGAAAAACATGCTACAGTTTTCTTATTTTTTTAGTTACGTGCTTATTTAACTCTCCCTTATATGTTGTGGTATTTCAATTCCTAGGTTTTTAATTTTTTTTTCCCTCGTTTTCAATCTTAGAACTTTGTATTTATCAAGTAATAAAACAGAAGCTGCTTACAGTATCATCTGTATTCAGGCTTACAGTACTGGATATTAAGATCCTTCAAGATTCAGTGTTATTCAAGTTTGGCATGTTTGATAGTGAATACAAGTAAAATATGTTACGAATAAGAAATATTTGAATTTCAGTTATTATACGAGTACTTGATACTCAAGTCATAAAAATGTTATTTATTCCTTGTTAGTTGAAATCATATTTTAGGATATTATGAGTTAAATTTCGTAAACTATATACTTGAAAAGAAAAACCTTTGAAAATTTGTCCTTAGGTGATAAAACAATATTAAAATATAGCATATAAGCATAAAATTAGAATTCAATAGCCAAGCCAGAATTTAAATTACTAAAGTTTAAAATGCTAAATTTAAATTACTAAAGTTTAAAATAGTGTGAAAAAAGTCTCATGTTATTTCGAGCTTCCCAATTATGTTTAAGTAGAGAATTCTTTATTAGAGCAGGACAAAGAAGGAAGTGATCACTATCCATAAAGCCAGAATGGCAGAGATAATCAAGACTATTAAAAATTCCAGTCTTACTCATGTGGACAGCCCAGCAATGATATTCCACTGCTAATCAAAACACAACTATTGTATCTTCACAAGGGCACCAGTCTAGTAAATCATCAAAATCCTTGAGTTTTTCCCTCAATGTAAATTAAACAAAACCCTGCTGAATTTCAAGCTTTGTGGCTCAAAGTTTATCCGAGACATCTATGAAAGTCTAAGAATGTTGTTGAAACTTGAGTTGGAAATTTGTATCTCATGAGACATGCACAGTTGTCCAGTTAAGTATAAAAGTAACTCTTAGGGTTGTTTTTTTCAATGCCAGTCAAGGTGAAGAATCTGATTTTGCATTTGTTCCAATTTGTTCTTCAAATCCTCAAAGGCAGTTATTAATTGAGTGCTGGAATATTTCATAACAGTAAGTAGGTTTGTAAGTTGTAAATAAAGTGGAAGTCGCATATCCCCACCTTACTCCTGTTGTTTAATTACATTGAAAAAATTATTTATCTTTAACGTTAGTTCCTCCACCCATTAATTCCAAGACCAATTCCTATTTAAGACAATTACCATGTAGTTAAAAGTTTAGAAACAATTATTTCAATGATAATTCCTCCAATCCATTAATTCCAAGACAAATTTCTATTTAAGACAATTCCCATTTAGTTAAAAGTTTAGTATTGAGGCACATGGATATTATTATATAAAACTCCAAGTCAAAAGGCTTGTGACACAATACAAAAGTTATACAGGCAGGCTTTTCTGTTTCTATGCATGTTATTTAATTGGCACCAAGTACTCAAGTCTTCATGACATCATTTAATTAACTATTTCTGTGTACCTTTTTTGAGGATGGAAGACCATGTCACCAAATTTTCAGCATACATCAATACATTTACATCCCTATCTTCTAACATAAATATAAGGTTATTGACATGTATATTACAAAGAAACAGCTGAACATAGTATCCTAGGGAAGACGGGACTGAAGTTGCTGTGATAAGATATGAGTAAAGTGTAATGCAATATGTTGTGTTATTCATAACACAGTGCATTTATTATAAGACAGATCATTTAAAAAAATCATTATTTGAGTTTTGCATTTCTATTTTTTATTTTATTTTCTATTACTTGATTCTCCCTTTAAAACAACTGTAATAATAGAGATACAAGACTGAAATAATGATTTTGTTTCTTATCTGCTTTAAAATGAACACACTGTATGTCAGTGTTAGACTAATATCAAATTATATGGAACTAGAAGCATATCTTCTGTCCTTCATTTCTTTCCAAATTCATTACCAAGCATCATTTCATCATGTGGTGGAATATGCAAATTAAACTGTTGGTAATACAGGTATAATTCCACTACGTTAATGCTGCAGCCATCCAAATTTTGATAGAGAACACCCCTGGGGATACATCTGAGGGTCTTCCGTTCCTTCTTTCCAACAAGCTACTCTAATAATTTTGTGGTTCAAATGTTCGTTAAGTTCGTAAAAACGTTATTGATGCTTCTTCTAGCTTTTCCACCAAAATTTGCATTAGTGTTATCTTCACAATAGGCAATGATTTTATAGTTTAAATTATTATTTTTTTAAATAGTACTTATTGAATCAAAAATTATTTCTGAAGTTTCACCCGGCAGTGAAATAAAATCTAATATTCTAATTTTAATTTCTGTTTCTAGATCAAAAAGTTTAACAATTGTGGAAAATAATTTAAAATTTTTGTGGTTGGAAGCATCATAATATATGGATATAAATGTGCATTTAAAATCTAATTGTTTCTGCAATTGTGAAAACGAATATAGTGAAAAAACATTACAAATAATTGCTTCAGTTTTTGTCGTTGCTTCTGCAAATTTTTTGTCGTACAATGTTTTGATCATTTACGATGTACAATCAATTGATCTGAAACTTTGATTTGGTTTATAGTGTAGAAAGCAAATAGCCCTTTGAGCTAATGCTAGCTGTTCCTCCATTAACAATAGATATTCCTTGACGAGACGTAACGACAATGATCGAACACCACCGAGTAAATCTAACTCGTTACATCGCCTATTTTAGTGTACTCTGCATACATTTTATGTGTTTTTTTTATTTATGTATTTTTTATTTCTTTATATTTACTATAATAATTAATAAATAATAGGTAATATATTTTAACAGTACATTTAAAATAAGAAATGCAGATGTTTTCTAAAAAAGCGGGACATTTTTAAAAATCTGTGGGGCACGGGATAGTCCTCCAAAAAGCAGGACTGTCCCACCAAAATCAGGACGTGTTATCCTAGTAATTTTGACATTAGTAATAA
This sequence comes from Stegodyphus dumicola, assembly GCF_044657685.1. Classification (NCBI taxonomy): domain Eukaryota; kingdom Metazoa; phylum Arthropoda; class Arachnida; order Araneae; family Eresidae; genus Stegodyphus; species Stegodyphus dumicola. The sequence continues at coordinate 24,514,807 of NC_140781.1, forward strand.
TGAGAGCAATAATTGCATTGCTTTAGCATTTTTCTCTTCATAAAAGAAATTGAGTAATGTACTTCAACATTGATGTGATAAGATAGAATCCTTCTGTAAGTGATGCCAAAGAACTGAAAGATCTGCTAGAGAAAGGGGATAATTATTTTATTTTAGAAAATATTCACCAAATCATTGCATCAGGGACTTGAACAATGGAGATCATAATTAATTAATCATAGTGAAGAAAAAGACCATGCATTTTGCTTCTGTTTTAGCTGTTTTTCAGTAATAAAAAATCACTCTCTTATGATGCATATAAGGACTTGGAGCATTTACATCTGCCTCTGAAAGGAAATAAAAGACGTCTATAAACCACCTGAAACCTCATGAGAGCTGGCACTAGAATCTGTGCGGTCACACCAGATGACATTATTTAGAAATAGGGGCCCACCAGCGGCCGAGCGGTAAAGTCTCTGAACACTGGTAGTTCGGTCCAAGGTTCGAATCCCGCAAATGGGTTGGCTGCATGGACGTTTTCGTGGTTTTACCCATGTGTAACGTGTATACGAGCCAGTTTCCCTTAGAAAGTCCTCCACAAAGGCATCCGTCCCCTTAGGCAGATAGCCCTCAAGGCTTTGCCATAGTTAAATAACCTAACCTAACATTTAGAAATAGTTGAGATTACAACAAGTGGAAAAAAAAATCTAGTGTTGAAAAGGCCTAATCGTGAATCCCATAAGAAATGATTCATTTGTAATCTAAAATAAGAGACAGTAGATTCGATGCAATAAAATTATTAAATGTAGGCTTTAGTGTACAAAAGCATAGCAAAACATGTAATGGCCACTTCCCAAAGTTCAGCTGAACTTTTATATCCAAATTGTTACTGAAAATATCTAAAAGACTACTTTAAATTATTTCAGAAAAAAACATTAAAGTAAGTTGGTTTATTTTATTTCTGGGACTAAATAAAAGGAAATAATTTATGCAGAAAAGCATTAAAATATAATGATTTATTTTGTTTCTGAGAAGATAAAACAGAAGAAAAGTTATGCAGTCAGGAATGCTAAGTAATGCGACATATTTTTAGATAATAGTCATTAAATGATATAAGCAAAATACATTATAAGGTTTCTTAATGTGGATGAAGGTATGTTCCATGTATAAAAATTTCTGAAAATTTCACATATGAAAATATATTCTGAAAATTCAATTTAAACTGAATATTTATATTAACAAACATTTATCAGATGCAAATATTCTTGTCCCAAACATGTGTGCTCAAAGTCATGACAATAGATACCAGATGAAAAGAATACATTTAGGAGTTCCATAAATAATGCATTAGGGATTTGAAGCACAGAGCTGATTTTTATATTATCTCTTTACGTTCTCTGAATCATAAGAACTGATTGAATTGGAAATAATGCCTCAACGTTTTCTGGTGAAAGGTCTAGAAATTATGTGTTTTTATAATTATAAATATCAATACATATTTTTGAGGTTACACTGAGGAATTTTTAAAACATATATTGCAATGCTGACTCTAACTAAGTAGAGCATTACATAGATATTTTTTTGCCTTAAGCAGAGGCATACCCCTATGTTTATTGAAATTAATGATATTTATACGCTTTCATATTTATTGAAGATAAATATTTCAAATCACAACATTCTATTACTTATAATATGTTCAATCATAGCTTTATATATTCAGAAAAATTATGTTACAATTAATGATCTATATTTATAAACTGAGAAATGTTTAAAAAATAGCAAATATTAAAGAAACAGAATAGATAGCAATGTAAAAAATGCTGTACTAATTATGTAATTTTATATACAGTCAAAAGTCGTTAATTCGGACACCCATAATCCGGAATGATATATAATCCGGACCTCAAATCTACAAAATTTCTGCGCATGCGTCAAAGCAGGTAATGTTGCAGATTGCGTTGTTCCTTAATCTTCGAATTGGATCCGGCTTATTATTTTTTGCAGACTGTTACAGCAATTTTATAAAAGTAAGCTTGAACTTTCTATTATGTCAAAAAGAATTTCCGATATATATTTACTAATATGTAAAGGATCTACAAAGCGAAAGTATGTTTCGAAGTCCATTAAACCAAAAGTGGAGTTGCTGCAAAAAATGGATAAAGGCATATCCTTTGATTATCTAATCATTCCGAAATATGTTTATCAATTTCACGCTGCTCTGCGGGGGAAGGGAACGACACGGCGCGCAATGAATTGGAAGTTGATCTGTCAGCACTATCCTTATCTTCAGGGCAGATGTTTTTATTTTATTTGTCTTATAATTCCTTACTAAATGCAGTATTTTATCTCCATGTACTCCGTCTTTGATATGATTTAAATCAAATTCCTCCTCATTATAATTCGCTTCCGATAGTGAAGAAAGTGACACAGAGGTTATTGAAAACGGAAAAATTTCGATTGACAAATTAGTCGGTATTCTCGACACAGCAATTATAGGACTTGACCAGCGGAACTTTGTAACTGAAGAAGAAATTATGTCTGTTTATAGAATTAAAGAGAAAGTATTATCACATAAAACAAAGCAACTTAAACAACTTACATTGAAAGAAATGTTTAATAAAAAAAAACAAATAAATATTAAGCTTTTTTTTTTGTCAATTTTGATATCCTTTAGATCATAATTGTTCTTTATTTCATAAATTACGGTTTCATATTTTTAATTTTATAACTTCTGCATGCCATCTTACCAGATTTAAACTGATGATCTATAATCTGGAAAAATCGATAATTCGGAATCGCCAAAATCCCGACGAGTCCGGATTAAAGACTTTTGACTGTATATAATTTAATTCTCCTTACCTTTATAGAACAAAATCATCAATATTTTTTCCAGAAGAAATTTGATAGCTTAATTCATATTCTATACAGAGAATAGATGAAGATGTTTCATAATTTTTTCTTATTTTAAGATTATAGAAGCTTCTCTTACCATCAGCAACAGTAACTGGGAATATTAGCCTTATTTCAGCTTCAAATTTCATTATAATTGAACTAGGCTGTATTTAGAGAATTATCTTCAAAATATTTAAAGCAGTCTTACTGTTCAAATAACTGGTTTTTAAAGCTAGAAAGTTGTGATGAAATTTTTATTTGTATATCATTTAGGTATTTAAATGCTAAATTATAAGCTTCTTCATTTGGATAGCTTAAATTTTATTAATGTTAATTTTTCACTGATTAGAAAATGAAAGTCAAAAGATAACTCGTTAAATTTACATATCTCAGTTTTTTTTTTTTTTTTTGTTGTTGTTTTTTTTTTTTTTTTTTTTTTTTTTTTTTTTTTTTTTTTGTTTGTTTGTTTGTTGTTGTTGTAAGATTAAAACGTATATTACTTCTTTCATTTCTACTACGAGAATTCCCCCCCCCTACAAAATTAGTTCTTTTATCAATTTATTACATTTTCACCTTCTCTTCAGATTAGGTTACTTATTTAAAGCTAATTATCAAATTTCTAAAAAATGTTTTCAGAAATAATTTTATGTCTTCATTCTAATCAATGACAATCCCTCTTTTTTATATTTATATAAATAATTCAATTCAGTTGTAGATTGTCAGGATTTCTTTGATATGGGAGATGTGAAAAATTAGCAATGCCTTCGCCGGGACTCGAACCTAGACCTCTCGAATACGCACCGAGTGTACTACCATTACACCTCGAAAGCATGCAGAAAGGAGGGGGGAAAATACCTTAGGCTGCTATCACACGTCGGTTTGTTTCGAAAGAACAACTGTTTGGAACAATTTTTCTGCTTTGTCACAACAGCCAATCACCACAGCTCGCTTTGGGGTTAACACAGGGAAAACTGGTTCTCCATTGCAAACAAGATAGCAGCGTTCGGCGCTGATAGCTGATTGGTTGAAAACGAACAACTTGCAACTTTTTTCGAAAGGAAGGAAAAAGTCGCACGTCTTTCTTTCAATAGTAAAACAGGCATAAAAATTGTCCGAAACAGTTGTTCATGTGAAACAAACGCCATGTGATATGGGCTTTAGGGAACTCAATCGCCAAATCCTGGTCGAAGAATCATCATCCACCATCTTTTAGGTCGGGGCCACTGTAGAGTCATTAGGTTATTTTCGAGCAAGAGGATATGGAAAATGAGAAATACCCTCGTCTTCAGGACTCGAACCTCGTCCTTTCGAATACGAAACGAGTGTGCTAACCGTTACATCACGAAGGCATGCTGAAAGGAGGGAGAATAACAAAGCAAAATAAAGGAAATTTTCTCCTGGGAAATTCGAAATGAAATTTAGAATGCAAAAGTGGGCTATTGTGGTAATAATTGGCAATTAAGAAAGCATTTTTAGATTTGAATATAAGCTACCAGATTATAAATAAAGGTACAGCAGTGTAAATAAAAACTAAATAATAGAGTAAAGCAGAAGAATTATTGCTGATTCCATGGACAGATCCCGACTTTTTAAGGGGAATCAATAACATACATCAATATTGGGTTTTAACGAAACTTTCCCGCCACCGCAAATAACGTCTTCGCAAACATAATACGCTGGCGTGTTTAATCATATTTTGTCAAATGATTTTTGGCATTTGAAAAAAAAGAGATTTGTTTTAGAACACTCATAGAGATATTAGGTATTTTTTGGAAGCAGAACAAGGGAAAAATTAGCAAACACCTTGGCCGGGAATCGAACCACAGACCTCTAGAATACTCGCCGAGTGTGCTGACCACTACACTACAAAGGCAGGAGAAATTCTTTATATACTCTCCCTTTTAAAGGGCGTCTGGGGTTTTAGGGGACCCAATCGCCAAATCCTGGGTGTGGAGAATCATCATCAACCACCATTTTAGTTCGGGCGCCACTGTAGAGATATTAGGTATGTTTTGGGAGCAGGAGAAGTTAAAAATGAGCAACACCTTCCCCGGTAATCGAACCACGGACCTATGGAATACGTGCCCAGCGTGCTGACCACTAAACTGCGAATGCATGCTAATAAGGCGGGAGAACTAGCTTATACACTGTGTTGTGAAATTTGTAAAAAATTATCGTTACTATTAAGTACAAGGTGTCTGAAATAGAACTATCACGCTACCAGATTAGAACCATCATTTACTTCCAATTCTGTTTCAAAAAATCAGCTACAAAATGTCACCAAATCATGTGCTACAGCTTTAGGTACTAATGTCGTAACATATGACACTAAAAAGGTTTGGAACCGAAAGTTCAAAAACAAGGACTGGGCTCAAAAGCAGAGCGCTCTGGCAGGCCTACTGACGTTGATGAGGCCTGCTTGCGAGAACTTGTAGAAGAAAATCAGTATAGAACTCATCGAGAACTTGCTAAGGAGTTAGACGTTAGTCCCATATCCATTAGCCGCGCTATACGTCGCATAAACTTGACGTATAAGTTCAATCGCTGGGTGCCACATGAACTGTCTAAAAAAGATAAGGATATACGTGTTCGGGCCTGCACTAATCTGCTCGAATATCAACGCAAGGACAAAATTCTGGACCGGATCGTCACTTGTGATGAAAAGTGGATTTACTTCAATAACACAGGCCGAAAAGAGGGTTGTTCTGTGGCCTGTGAGCCCGTTGGCAGCGTCGCAAAGCGCAATTTGACTAACAAAAAGATACCTTCCAGAATACGTTGGCTCATGCGAGCAGTGTGTGGTCGGGCGTTGTACTGCTGATAGAGGGCATTGGCCCTGAAGGTACAGAAGTGTCAGCAACCGCAGCACATGATCCACGTATCATTGGGCCGTCATAGTGCTTTGAATACGAACTAGAGGTGACCTGGAATCGTAAGCAGTTGGCCCCCAAACCATGATGTCGCGCAGTGGAGCGTTCCACAATTGCTGCCGGGATTGAACCTGTCTCCACATTGACGCCACACTCGTACGCGGAGACTATCATTGGAGAAACAGAAGCTTGTGTCATCCTGAGAACACGACCTTTGTGCCATTCCGTCGTCCACATCGCTCGAGCACGGCACCATTGCAGACGTTGGAGTGTATGATGTGGGGATCAATTGCAGTTTCTTAGCGGACGCCACGAATGCAGGCCACTAGCCACCAATCGACGGCAAATAGCTCTGGTCGATATTGGAGCATGCAGGTTGTCTTGAACATGCTGCAGAATGGAGGTAGAAGTGACTTGCGAGTGCACCACCTCCTGTCGTCGAATGCGTCGGTCCATACGTGCTGACGTCATTCTGGCTGCACCGGCACCCGTCGAACTTGGCACATTTCCTTGTTCCAACCATCGTTGCCACAGCTGGTACTGTGGACGCATCAAGGTGTGTGTCAGCTGAGATTTGCCGTATGGACCAACCTGCCTTTCTCAGTCCGATCACCATGCCCCTCTTAAATTCTGCTGTAACTGCCTCCGTTGACGGCCTGGCATTCTCTGCTATTAGACGCGTCCTCTAAGATAAGAACAGATTTTGTACAATGATTTCCCTAGCAGAAATAACGGCACTAAAGTTGAACATTCTGCAGGTTTCTTCCCTTATATCTTTTTCAACATGCGTTGGAGAGCTGCACATCTCACATCATTCGCATAATTCGGTGAGGTGCGTCTACCCTGAAATTTGCGTAATTTTTAGGCCTGTCCTGCTTGGTGCTGCATTTTCCAATGTTGGGTAATGTATTTTCTCTCATATCCATGTTTTAAACAGTGCAGAATTTCGATTTTTGTACCGTTAGATAGGACGAAAAATAATATTCCAAATCAAAACTTTTTGGAACTTCTAAAGTAATTTACCAAATTTGTACTTTTTAAAAAAAAAATCATTCAGTTTTTTTTTATTATGGCGTTATTCTTGATTGTGACTAATTTATGATTCGAAATATTTGATCCTTCGTTTTTAGCAACGTACAGTTTCAAGTGATGGGCATTTAATTTGCACACACATGTAGATTTCAGCAGGTAAATTAGGTACTAATTATGTTAACAGATGCGGGCTTGGAAGAGTTTGCCGCGTTTTAAAATATTTTGAATTTTTTGAGAGAGATTATGTTGCAATAGGACATTTTGAATCATCAAAGCGTTCCCTCAAAGCTATCGGCAAATAATGTTTACTTCTTAAATTTTATTTGAAATAAAACAGAGCCTGGTGTATAACGCAATTCAAAAAGGAAGAATTTCCATATTAAAAATTAAAGGGCCTGAAATAAAAATAGAATTTTTATCTTATACAAACATACACATATGCAAAGTGATTAAAAAATATCAGCCAAAAATGAAAGGCAGATAGAAGGGATGAAATAAAGAGATTTTGTAATGGAATATGTGTGCTTTGAGGGGATACAGGCCGTTGTTGAGCAGTAAGTAAAAGCGTTTAGCTGGCGAAAATCATCGTTACTCTTGCAGATTTGGAGCGGCATGCATCCCTAAAAAAACACGAAATTCGGCGGTAAAGCTCAGAACCAAGGATACTGCCTTGCGGGATACTGGATCTTATAGGTCTTGGAGTTGACTTTTCATTTCCTTGTGCAACGAAGAATGTACAGTTTTGCAAAAAGGAGAAGATCAGAAGAATAAGTTCTCTAGGAAGTCCTAGTTTGATAAGCTTGAAGATGAGCCTCTCATGGCAGAGGCGGTCAAATGCTTTTGCCACGTCCAGCATAAGGAGCGCAACACTTATTGTGAAATGCAGATCCGACGAATTCAACAATTCTCACGAGTTGGCAAGTCATGCTAAGATTTTTTCTGAAGCCTTATTGATCGTTAGGTAAAAGATGAAAATATGGCTCGATTCTTGTAAGTATAATTCGTTCCTAAATTTTTCCTAGGCTGGATAACAGACTGATAGGTCGATATCCGTCAGATTTGGGGAGAAGAAAGGTCTTTGCTTGATAACAGAGATCAGGAAAGTAATTTAGTGTGAAACAGGCGTTAAGTATGCTGGCAAATTTACTGATAATATTTCTGGGAAAGTTACGAAGCATTTTGTTGGTATCTTATAATGTCGTGAAAGAAAGGAGTGGCACTTAAAAACAAAGGCCATAAATTATTGATGGGTAATTTCTTTTCATCCCCCAAACTTTTTTTAAAATTTATTAAATGAAAATAAAACAAATGCATATTGAACTATTATTCTGTATAGGAAGCATATCCAAAACGATATAAGGGAAAAAATATCTGAATAGAGGAGAAACGAACAGTACGTTTCACAAATGGGATGACAACTCTACGCTGGAAAAATAAGCTTGACATTTTCATGTTGATTCATATGCATAATCTAGTGGTTATACACTGACTACCAATAAGTATTTGGACACCTATGCAAATGATGATATCTGTGGTCCTAAGGTACGTCACGGACTCCGCAGGTATATATCGTGTAGGAAACAGCATCGGCTTTAGTCGCGTGCAAGATGCCTCGCAGTTCGGAGCTCTCTGATTTCGAGAAAGGTATAATTATCGGGTATCACAAATGTGGCCGATCCTTAAGGGACATATCTAATGATCTGAAGTACATCGACAGTGGCCTATGTGATTAAGAAGTGCAAGGTGTGCAATGATTGTCGGAATGTGCCCCGAGTCGGCAGACCAACGAAACTGGAAGATAGAGACCGACGAGTGCTGTCCAGAGAAATTCGGAAGAACCACACCCAACCAATGTCCCTCATCCGCGAGGAGTTTCTACAGGCATCCGGGAGTATTGTTTCAATGAATACCATCCGTAAGGAAGCACATTTGCTTGGTTTTAATGGTCGTGCTGCTGCCCATAAGCCTTTGATCACAAAGTCCAACTGCGCTGTTCGGTTAATGTGGTGCAAAGCACATCGAAATTGGACCGTAGATCAGTGGAAACGGGTTCTTTGGAGTGACGAATCAAGGTTCACCCTTTACCGTTCGGATGGCAGGGTCTGGGTCTGGCGTCTACCTGGAGAACGTGTCCTGCCAGAATGCATTGTGCCAACAGTCAAGTTCGGCGGAGGTGGAATTATGGTCTGGGGGTGTTTCTCCTGGTATGGGCTGGGACCCTTGGTCCCCATTCATGGTAAGCTCAACTCCGATGCCTACTGCACTATTTTGGATGATAATGTGCTTCCTACGTTGTGGCAGTTTTACGGGTTGGACCCCTGTTACTTTCAGGACGACAATACCAGTTGTCATGTTTCGACGTTAACCAAGGCTTGGTATGGTGCCAATGGAGTTCATCGAATGGACTGGCCTGCCAAGAGTCCAGACCTGAACCCTATCGAAAACCTCTGGGACGAGTTGCATCGCCGAATTCAGGGGTGCAATACCCGTGCAAAATTGGCGAAGGAACTTCTATGTCTTCTCCAAGCCGAGTGGAAGAATATACCACTAGCTGTCATACAAAGACTTGTGAAAAGTATGCCCTGGAGGGTCCACGCTGTAATTACCTCTCGTGGAGGCTCTACCAATTATTGATTTTGAATAAAATTATTTTTTCTTTTCTATCACAGGTGTCAAAATACTTATTGGTAGTCAGTGTAGCTGCTGGGAAGTCAAAACTCGAAATTGCAGCTTGTTGCTTTTCCCTCGTGTCTAACGTGATTTATAAGCCGCTTTCTCTCGAAGTCTTCGACGAACTTAAAAGTTAAATTAATTAATTAAAGAAATTCGAGGACTATCTGTGTGGGAAGAGATGCCATCGTAGAAGACTTCCTAAGGAAAGCAGGCACACATTCACGTTTTATATGAGGAAAGCCATGAAACCTTTCATGTTCGCCTGAATTTTAACCCCGGTTGACCTACCAGTGTTCAGCGATCTTACCACTCTTTCGCTGGTGGGTTCCTCCACAAAAGTATCCATATTTTAGGCAACTAGCAATGAACTTCTGAAAACTAATGAACAGATTTTAACGAAATTTGCTATGAATATACATTTATAACAGAGAAAGAGATGTACTATTCAAAAATCATATCATATATGCGCGATTGTCAATAAAGTTCACGATGCAAGGATGTCGAAAATCCACGTTGTGATATCGAACTAAAAATAAGTGTAATATGGGCTATGTGTCCCTCTCACAGCAAGACAGGTCGCGCAAGGTGACGCCATACTGGACATGAGGCAGTTAAGGAATCCCTGTGTCAGGCGATCCCACTTCTACAGCAAGGCAGTTTTCAACTTCGCTTTAGTTCTTGGAGGGGGAAATGGCGAGATTAAACTGGACTACCAAAAGCGTCGTCGAAGACATGTTTTATAGGATTAAGGTGAGGACATCTAGCTGGCCAGTCTATGTTGACAAATATACTTACTTTACTTTACAAGTAATGGTTGACTAGCTGAGCCCTTTAGAGACGACCGTTATCGTTTATTAACAGGAACCCACCACCAACTGCGCTCCTGGAAAGTCGAAAAGAGAGCTCTAAGGTCTCTCTGTACCTTGTAATAGTCTGGAAGCATTTGTCAAACACATGCAGGGTGTGTGGCTATTCAACATAATGCCTGTTCAAACCATTACACTTCCACAACCATAATGATCTTTTTTCTGATGAAGAGGGGGTGGTATCTTGTTGCATACTCTCTCCAGATAAAGATACGCTAAGAATCAGTGCCCCAGGATGAATCGCGGCTCACCTGTGAAAAAGCACGCTGCTCCGCTGAAATCTGGCTCAAGGCACGTGTCATCTATACTATGCTAAACATGTTCTCTTCCGTGCTGCAGTGAGCAGAACGCAACCAGAGATTTTCCTGGCATACAGCCCTATCTCACGAAGCTTTGAGGCAACTGTAGACCGTAAACCTCGAGTTACATTGACGGCACACATCTCACGTAACAGCTGTAGCGGTCCTGTGTCGCCACCCTGAATGTGCTAAATTATGATTCTTTCATCGTTTTAAATGTTTGTGGACCTTGTCCAGGTCTTCTTGATATAGATCCATTGTGTACTTCTCGCATATAAAATAGGAACGATATAGATCCATTGTACTGAAACTACTTCCGGAAATTGCAAATGGCACTGGACTTTACATTGCAGCCATCTGCGCTTTTGACTGTCCTATCTCCAATCTACTGATAATCCCCCCTTATTCCATCATCTATACATTCTTGGCTACTAATTTTACCTGATACGTCATAAAATTTACCCCCCACTCTTGCGAGAAACACAGCAAATGTTGTGAAGAAGTACAAGTACACAAATCGCCGAAAACCCTTCGTGCGGCCTAGATACCCTCCGCAGATATGCGTACGCTTTATATTCGACATGTTTCATCATAATTCTTTAGAGCCATAATTAGTATCTTTGGTTCAATACTTTTTGTAAAAATAGACATAATTTGCAAATTTTCTTAATTTTGCACTTCAGTGTAGTTATGCCAAGGCCGTCTTAACGCATGTGTCCGCTGAGGAACACATGCGTAACCTCAAGTGCATACGCCCTATAGCCCCAAGTGCGTACGGGCCCTATGCTTATGCGTTTATATTTCACTTACATTTCATTTTTCTGAGCAGTGGCTAGCTACATATCTCTTCAGGTGTCAAACTGATGTTATGAAATTTTAGAATGTTTTTCATTCTGTAAATTTTACTACTTTCATGGGGAGGGCACAAATAACCACTATAATGGTTTGGTTTATTAGATTACGGCAAAGCACTCGAGGGCTATCTGCCTTAAGGGAGGGATGCCTTCATGGAGGACTTTTTATGGGAAACTAGCTCGTATACACGTTATACATGGGGAAAATCACGAAAACGCCCATGCAGCCAGCCCGTTCGCGGGATTCGAACCTCGGACCGAACTACCAGTGTTCAGCGGCGTTAGCGCTCGGCCGCTGGTGGGCCCCTATAATGACTCTTCTCATTAGGGAACAGTAATAAAGGAGGGCAGAAAAGTGATTTGGATCGTGCCTTTCTAAAGGGCTTTACAACCTTTTTTTCGCTGTTCTAAACGATGTTTTCCACGAAAAAGCGCGAATTAGGGAACTCAACAACATGTTTCAGCTGTTTTTAGAATGATGTCTGTTTGTGTGTGAAAATTTTTCCATCAACAATAACGCTTGCTGGAACTTCCAAAAATTCCCATTTTCCATATTTAAGCTTTCTACATTCGTACATAAAGAGTTGATTAGATTTTGGGCAAAATTGGACAACTAGAAGTGGTACTTTGCTTGAAGCTCATAAGGCCTGTTTACACTACTTATACTCCAACCAAGAGCAAAACTTGTCAGCAGTCAATGTGTGAATGACATTTTTACAAATTTGAAAATGTGCATATAAAGCATATTTTTATTACCCATTTATTAATTTTTAATTAAATCATTAATTGTAATCCATTTAATTAGATTAGCTTAAAATATCTCTCTATATAAAATTGAATAAATAAAAATCTTATAAATTATATGCATATTTTATTAGAAATTTTCCTTTTATTAAAGCAGAAATATCAAAATTTACTAAAACATTATTGATGCAAATATTTTAAATCAAAAATAATCATAGAGAAAATTAGAATCCATAAATCATATATATTTAGGTTTCTGAATTCTGATTTCTACAGAAAAATAAAATTTAAAAAAAATTGAATTTTAGATACAAAAGAATAGTACATATAATGATCATAAAATTACTTATAATTTCTTTACAAATAATGAATATAAATATTTATAGGTAGCATGCTTAGTAAGATTAAGCTCTAAATTATGGAATTTTTTAAATAAAGTTTCTTTTCCCATTATATTTAACCTTTTAACTGTCATGCCCGAGAGCACTGGTGTTCAAAAATGTCATGCCCGAGTATTTCTTAGGGTAATTTTTTTTTTGAGTGCATCGTATTGTCATACCCGAATATATATCGGGAGATGTTTATTTCGGGTACATTTGGTTTTTCCAATAAAAAAATTTGACAATTTGTGTACCCAAATCATCAAAATAACTTGACAGTTAAAAGGTTAACTTTTCAATTAGAACTGCTTCAAGAGTTTTATGCCTAAATATGGTTAAAATTCGGTCTTATCTTTTTTTTTTCTTTTAATGGAAAAAAATTCTTTTGCAAGCTGTATTGGAACTTAGTATAAAAAAAGATAAATTTAAAAAAAGATATGAATGGATGCATTAAATACAAAGTAATGCTTTTTGCTTTAATAATAAGCAAAAACCACTACTTTGTATTTAATGCACCCATTCATATCTTTTTTAATTTTACAGTTTTTCTCCATACTATATCAAATCTGCATCTTCTTACTTTCCAGTTTTGGTATTTAAGACTTTTATATCAATGGGAACAACTAGATTTTTCTTAATATACACTGGAAGTGATACTTTTAACACTTGGAACAAGCTTTTGTAAAAAGACAAGAGAAACTTCTGAAATTTGGTATTTAAAATAGGTACGTGATTGAGAACAACATATTATATTTACAAGCGTTAAATGTATTTTGGAATTGTGCTAAAAGCTATGAGAATAAATTCATTATGAAGCAATTAAATGTATTAGCCTTAGTCCATAATTTCATATTTATTTCACTTTTCCAATAAAAATGCTTCCACCAAATGTTACTGTTATGTGTTATTTTTAAGGATACAATTTAGCAACTACACAAAGAAATGGACTGACATAGTTGACACTATATTGAGAATTCTAAAGATTAAAAAAAATATATGATTAAGTCATTGATTTGTGAATCCGAAACCATATATGACCACAGGATGACTTCATGTATCATTATTTTTTTTTTATATTTGATGGGAGGAATGAATACTAAAAAATGACTAGTGTTTATAATTAAGACTGAGCCATAAAGTTAACAAATTAATTAGATTTCATTTATAAATGATCAACTAGATACTGATAGTTCACTTAAAGCTCGTTATTATTCTGTCAATTCCACGTCTCAAAATGGTTAGAGATGTGCTGGCCACATTTCTTAAATCTGAGGAATATTTATAGTTGCAATATTTGAAAATAACAGAAATCTGGAATAAAAACAAGTGAAACATATCATCCATCTTCTGTGAAATATACCATCTGCTTTTTTAACAATTAACAAGAATTCAAATGTAACTTTACCAGATGTTCTTTAAATTCTATATGGGGAACATATTTTTATATGTCCTAAAAGCAATTATTTTCTGAAAGCTTTACAAATATATTGCACAGTCAATCACAAAAACAATTGCCATTGGGACTTAATCTCTTCTTATACTGGCATGGCATCCATCCATATAAGAGATCATTCAGCTACCATGCAACTAAAAAAAAATTATTTCAACAAAAAAGTGTTTTAAAGCATAAAAAAATATGTTACATAAAGATAATAAAACTTAAATTTATAATTTCACTTTTAATGTTACACAAAAGTTAAATCCTTAATAACAGCACAATCAAGATTAAATATCCTGTTACATTAAAAACTTCATTAATATCTAATTCATCAATCATCTGTATATTTTGTATGTAATCAGCCTTTATGAAACCACTCATACAAGAAGAAATTCCCAATAAGTTACCGAAAAATAGAAATCTGGTTTTCATATAAAAAGCAGGAAATTATGCTTAATTCTTTTCAGTCATTTCCTAAAATATATTTGAAAATTCCAGAACAAGTTAAAATAGGTTCCCGGATAAAAGACCACTGGACAAATCCCATTGTGATACTTGCTCGTGCAAAAAATACCTATGTGGATAGCAGCCAGTGACACACTTAAATACAGCAGTATTATATATCCATAACATTTAAATGTTAAAATACAGTAAAAGCTGGACTATCAACTAACTGGAAAATTTTTAATTTCAGAAAATTTAAGTGACATATAAAGCAGGGACAGGCCTCCAGAAACCCTGCTGATAACTTCTAAATTGTGAACAGATTTACATTTACACATTTTTCTTACATTCCCTCTTCCCCACTGTTATATCCATCATACTGTTCTAAGAATTCCTCCAGAGAATAGGCCTCACCCAAGGCTAACAGTAACTATAATAGTCCTTATTGTTAGCTCTGATTCTTCTCACCAGTTGTGGGAAGTTACATAGTTCAGTTCCCATTAGAAGTCCTTTGTTACTACTAGAGGGGAACATAGATTTCTTGTGGTGAGCAAAAAGGACCAAGGTCACTGCATAGAGTGGAATTTGGAAGTGCACTTGAACACAGGTGTTCTATCAGAAATTGTTTTCACCTGTTTTACTAACAGATTTTTCATTAAATTGGTCCTCAAGTTGAATAGGCTATAGGTAACAATTTCTAAACATCTTTTAGTGTGACAGGAAATTAATATTGTATCTATTTTGATTAATTATCTATCTACTGACTGAAAATCTTTGCCAGAACTTGACTGCAAAAATGGAAGATTCTTCAACATATAAAAAACAAAATAATTAAGTTTTGAAAAAGGTGAAAACAAGCAAAATTTAATGAAAGACTTTAGCATCGGATTAATTATAATTTATGACATTAAACTGGGAAAAAATGAATGAACAATGGTGATACAAAGTGCAAAATTATCATACAAAATTTAAGTTTTTGATATGCTATATCCTTAACTTGAATCATGATATTAAATAAAAATTGGCCATTTTCTTTAAGCTCCCACTGGAATGAATGGTGCAAATTTGGCAACATCTCCTTTAATTTTCATGATGACATTTAATAAGAAGATATTTTAATTTCATATGCCAAAAGCATAGTAAATACATACAAATTTATGTGTGAAGTTTTTTTTAAATGTTACATAATTAATTGTAGGCTTTTGATTAGAAGCTGATAACAAATAAGAAGACAGTTTTTATAGTATTAGACCTGAAATTTCTTTCTCCATTAACAGGACTTTTTGCCAATTGCATTTTATATATTATTATCCGGAAATTTTATTTATCAAGAATTTGCATATCCCAAGCATTTCATAGTCCATCTCTTACTGTGTAATATATACGAGTCAAAATATGTATTATTATAGTAGTAAATGTGCTAATGAAATAGCAATAAAATCATAAACTTAATTACTGCAGTTAAACCGATTTTTACAATTTCATTGAAATTTTATCATCATTTTCACATATTCCTTTAGTTAGGGATAGATTTTTTTTGTTCCTTAGTTAGGGATAGATAAAAGAGAAATCTTAAAAATTGCATCCCTGACGCTTACTGAATATACAAATTTTTAGTAAATGTGCAAATAAAATAGCAATAAAATCATACAAACTTAATTACTGCAGTTAAACCAAATTTTACCATTTCATTGAAATTTAATTATTTTCACATATTCCTTTAGTTAGGGATAGATTTTTTTTTTTTTTTTTTTTTTTTTTTTTTTTTTTTTGTTGCCTACATAAAAGAGAAAGCTTAAAAATCACATCCCTGATGCTTACTGAATATACAAATTTTATTTCATTTATGTACTGAATTTTTTGATATTTCAATCTTCACTTAAGTTACATGCTCAGATTTATTTTGAAAGGAAGAATGCCTGGAAGTAGATAATTTTACATTTTATTCAAGTTGGCTCAATCTTGAAGGAAATAATTCTTAATATTTCTTCTTTATTACCTATTGCTATGTAACACTTCAAGAAGCATTTTTTTGCGATTCTTATTTTAAAGTTATTTGGGAAAATGCTTTCAGTTTACTTACACAGAGCATATTTCTTCATACCCTATGTATACATTCTTCCACTTATGGAATTTTTCAAAATAAGATGAAGACTGACTCCATTGAGGATTTTGATTAAAAAAATAACTTTTTCTATAGCTCCCAGAGAGGAAAATCTCCAATCAGCAAAATATGCACTGATCTGTTTAAAAAAATTCTATCTATGTTCGAACTTTGCAAAAGTTAATGTTTAATTGATTAACAGAACAGGGCATTGCAACGGCTTAAGCTATTGTATCGACCACCACAACATTCTGAGAAAAAGAATGGCGGCTTTGAAAGTTCCCATGGACAGAGCATTTCTTAACGAATTCTCAGAAAGAAAGTGACCAGCAGCCACAAAACAAACTCAAGTTTTTGTTCCTCTTATAGTTGTCCGAAGGGAGACGTTCTGTTCCCTTTCATCAGTTTATAGGTGCGTTGTCTCAGACCACCTGGTTTGAGTCCCCAGGCTGTCTTCATTATATCCGGTTTTTAATCAAGGTCCTCTTGCCAGTCAAGAGGCACTTTTAAAATTACGAACAAATGAGGATCCTCAATATTTTTTCAACATGCCCAGGACAAATGGAACAAAATCACGGAACACAGTTTTAGAGAAGGAGTGAGAGTGAGTTACAGTAAGTGAAGAGAGAAACATTATCTTGGTTTTTCCAGCTTGGCCATGCACAAATTTTATTTCGCTCTGCATAGTTAGTACTACGCATTAGTATCTCTGCCAAGAGTTTACAGTGAGGTAGCCGGGTTCGCGTTACCTTACCAGACAGTATCCAACTCAGTCCGGGAACCACTGACTTGGAGAGACGATTAATTCTAAACAGCCTCGTCTTGAATTATTTTGAAACAGGAGCTTTTATCTACAATCAGTGCTAAATGGAAACTTTATTCACAATGTCTGGTTGTTATAGTTCTCCCCCCCTCACCCTGCAATGAGTTTATTTATTTTTGCATATAGCCTAGAAAGAACCCCAATAAATTTATTTACACTACCTCTTGCCTTCTGAATTCGTCACAGCATGGAGGACTTCATAAAGACTGGCTCATATTTACATACACAGTATGAGCAAAGCTATAAAAGCAGTGTGAAACTAGCCTCTTTGCCAGCATTCAAACCTTTGTTAAGTGATAAAAGTTTAGAGCTGTTTTATTCACTTAGCCACAGGTAAAACTGATAGGGTCAACTACCCTCAGGATGTTTGTGACAGCAGTCGTATGCTTTTTTTTTAATCAATTAACTGAATATTAAGAAGTTTTTATTGTGAAAATAGTACTTATTACAAACTAAGAGTCATCCTTTTTGAAAGTCGAATTCCTTGAACTAAAATTTTTGGTAAGCTAGCCCTTTCTTGGATTGCTTTATAACTGTTTTCTTACCTTCCTTTCTTGCTAAGTTAAAATCAGACAATATCCTTTTGCATTAGAGGTCATATAATGTCCTTTGTGAAATTTTGAAATACGAAATAGTTTATCTTGTGATCTTTTAAGAGAAGCTGCATGCCTTCTTGTGGCAATTCAAAAATGTATTAAAAGGTAGTTTTATAAATACAATCTACATTTCCTCCATTTGGAACACCATGAAAATTAACTATTTTAAATCTGCATTTTTATCCTAAGCTCTAAAACATTAATGCCCTAATTGCCAAATTTTTTATCTTGATGATAATCCCCAACTCTATGCAAATACGAATACCTTATTGTATTTTATTAAAATTAAAACATTTAAAAGTTGTGTTTTAGCTTCACACGCAGTTACTGTTTCACTCTACAGATAGCTACTGATAAACATATATTCGATTACCTGCTGGGTTTTAATGGTTCATTAAAAAAAAAAAAAAAAATTTGAAACTAGTATATGCACTTCTGATATATAGCTATAAATAATAGATTTGATTAACAACTTGTCTTAATTTAAAAATGTCAACGAAATAACATCTGCTAATGAGTAAAGAAAGTATATCTGACAAGTGAAAAATTAAGACTACTCAGTCAGTTTAGGACCACCGCTGACTCTCCCAATATTAGTAATAATAAAAATTAAATTGAGATATTACGAATTTTCTCAGTGGGATTATTGAATACATTTTCTTCTTTGAAAAATAAAAATAGAATTCTATTAAAAGGAATGAATTTACTCATTAACATATTTAAAATGGAATTAAAAGCAAAGTGCAATCAACAAACCAAGTAATTATTGTCCTGACCAGAAATTAGTTGACTTTTATAATTAATAGATGCGAAAGAGTTTCGTCTTTTTCTCCAGTAAAAATCAAGATTTAAAAAGCTGTTTAATAAAATTATTCAAATTGCTCATAAAAAAACAGAAACTGGTCATTCTATCAAACTTGAAATGCAATCTTCAAATCGGAATATATAATTCTTATAAGAGCAAGTTTTATTTTCTTACCTGAAAAAATTGCTTTATGACACTTCTGCCTTTGATTATTTAAAAACAATGCAAACTTTGTAAAAACAAGTGTACAAAAACATATTCTCATAAGACAAAAATGAAAATTTAACATTAAGAATGTATGAAAAAGAAATTTTACATGTACATTAAATATATTTATGTAAATAAAATTTAAAAAGTAAATTCTTCTAGCTATTGCCTATGAGCTAAAGTGATACTTTGGTTCCTTTGCTAAGTAGTATAAACACAATGTAAAGATTCAATTGTAATTCAAAAAGTAAAAACATAAAATATATGAAATAATAGTTAGGAAAATTAGAAAGCTTAACTTGATTTAAACTTAAAAGTTAATATGTAGAATAAAGTTTAAGCTATCTCAAAACACATTAGAAAAAATACTACCCTCCCAAAAAAACTACAGCTAAGCAGCGTCGCCTTGCATTTTCCCATTTACCGCTGCTTTAGTAGTAGTTTTTGTTTTTTAACATTTTTTGTAGTATTTTTTCTAATATGTTTTGAGGTAGCTTAAACTTTATTCTACATACATATAAACTTTTAACTTTGAATCAAGTTAAGCTTTCACCATTTTCTAACTTTCTTAATTAGTATTTCATATATTTTGAGTTTTTACTTTTTGAATTACAATTGGATCTTTACTTTGTGTTTATACTACTTTGCAAAGGAACCGAAGTATCACTTTAGATCATAGGCAATAGCTAGAAGAATTTACTTTTGTCGCATAGGCAATAACCACAGTGGGTTTATTTTTGGTGCTTTTATCCTCCTGTCACTGTTAAAAGGTTATAGTACTAGAAAAGCATAAAAACAGTATTTTAACACATAACACATTGTGAAAATCTAACTTAAGCATTAACTATAAAGAATACTTAAATTTTTTTTTCAAATCCATTGAGACAATATAAAAATACACAGGTTTCCATGCCACCCAAGAGGTACTGTACAAGCTCGTTACCATGCTGGTTCCCCTAAACTAACATTTTTACATAGCTGCTCTTTTGGTAACGTCAATTCTGAACATTCAAAGAAAATTATATCAGCTAGTTGAAAGAAAAATGATAATTTAAGGCCTATATAAAAACTATGTTACAAGGCTTTAAACAGCCAATTTTGAAGCTAAGTACCATCAAGTGTTACTAAAAATAACAAGACAAGACCAATTTAATACGGGAAATACATTTCGGAATTAAATTTTACAAACACTCAATTCAAGGTTTAAAGCAAGAAAAAAGAAAATTCATACTAAATGCAGTCTTTGAATTTACAAGTTACGACAGTAAAAAGCTTAGGGCACAGGAAACACAAGATAAAATACTACCTACGTGAGTTTAATGCTATATCAATAGGTCAGAAAACAAAAATTAAATAATATTTAAAACAAATGAATTATATATTTAACATCTATATTTCCACAATCTCTCCACCTAATTGTGTAAAAATAAACTTCCTAAATTCATATGAATTGAAAGCCTGTTTAACATCTAAATTTCTGCTAATCTGATAGGCATAATAACAAATGAATACTCCACAACTCATGCCATCATTCTGAATAGCGTGATTGGGAAACGAACAATACCAATTATCACATATATCTAAAACATTATTAAGGATACTTTGCCACAAATGAATTAATGAATATACAGAATTTTGAACGGCATTAAAACCAAGTGGATCATAAAACTGAAACATTCTATCTCTAATCTTTGCAACAAGCAAAACCCAATGATTATTATTGATAAGAGCTGGAATAAAAAAGAAATCAACAGATGCAAAATCAGCTTTTTTCCATACATTTTGAGTTTTATTACCTGACTGAAAAAATGGTGTATGGTAACATTTGACAGCTATGGAAGAAGTATTATGAAGAATAGTAAAAACAAAAAGCATCAATAATATTGTCACTAAGGCAGCCAAGCTGAAAATTATTATTTACAGCCTTCAGGGCTAAAATTTCTTCATTTGAAATATAAGGATCAAGAGATTTTATATTGAGAAATGTTAGAAGTGTTTCCCCAGCTCGCAGAATACATTTTGAAATATCAGATACATTAAGCTCAGAGGTAAAAGAATTATATTTAAGTAAATTGCTACCCTTAACCTTAATTGTGGTATCCTGTGATGATTTATGATCATTCACATTAATATTATTTGATAACCCTAACAAACCTTCCGTGACATTTTTTTTATTGTAAGTATCGGGATAATCTAGAATTTTACGTTTTATACCTTTCACAGATGTTGTACGAAACAGAGTTTGACGTGATAATTTTAAATTTGGAGCAATCTGAGTAAATGGCATTTTATCAAAAAAATCTTTCAAATGGTTTGATTTTATTGCACCTTTACAATTAGAAACTATATCTTTTAAATTCTTTGTTATACTAGGTATTAATATCTTTTGGATTGTTGGATGCGGCAACATAACTAATAATTCAGACATTAAAGTCTTACAAGTGTTAATTTTAGGTTCAGTGTTACACACAACAGTATCTGAAATAGCATTAGATTTTTTAATCAATTCTAGAGGGGAGGAGTTTTCTTCTTTAAGGATATCTGTTGCAATTACAGAAGGACTTGGTTGCCTGTATGTAATTGAGTGTATTTTATGTACGTGTTTACATAGTGTGCTGAAGTCTGGACAATTACAATTATATAAATGATGACACAGATTTAGACAGGAGAGGTTAATACACTTTGAATAACAATGATCTGTTTCTGAACATAGTTCATGCAACCGCTTAACTGTATATTGAATATTTTTACGTGTCTGTAATTTTATAGACCACAAACAAGGATGTGTTTCTGTTACATCACTATCAGGTATTTTTATTCCAGATTCATGTCATTTATTATAAGTTGGCGGGTAGATGCTCTCTTTACAGTTAATTTCAACTTTATACTTATAAGCCATGTAAATATCTTCTTCAATTTTTAAAAGCACATTAATTAAATTATCGAGGCGTCTGTTAAATTTACGTTTTAAGTATAGTTTTCAATTTATTGTGAAATGACTCGCAATACATGTTAGTATCTGTGAATGCATGAGGGAAGTTTCTGCATGCCATTGACCACAGATAATAATACTCCTCAAAATAATTTACGAACGATGGTGCAACAGCTCGAAACTTTTGAAGGAAATTATCCATCATAGAAATAAATAAAGAAGAATTAGTTTCTTCAAGCAATATAACTAAATTAAAATAAATTTCATCCCTAAGTTTTTGACTTGAAACCATTCGAAATAAACTACGTTGCCATGCACGATGTACATGCCATTTACATAGTATATGTTTAATACCTGGACCAAATGATTTTTCAAATGCAGGATGTGTAGTTTTATCATCATCTGTCATTAAACAATTAATATTAAGCTCAGGTATTACACATTTGATACTAAGAAATAACCTGATCCAACTGATTTGAAATAAAATGTGCTACGGGGTAACCACTACCAAATTCATCTGGGACAATTAAATTTAGCAAATAAAAAAAATCATACTGATTTGTTTTGTGAGTAGAATCTATACATAAAATCCTGCTACAACCTTTAATCATCATTTCTTTTTGCTCCTTTGTCTGCAATCCTAGTGCAAAAGACAGTGTGTCAAGGCCTTTCGGACCATACAATGTTGGTTTTCCTTGAGGTTTGTAAATAAGAATAGGGTCATACGATTCCTGCCTAAATTTCTCAACTATGGCAGCAACAGAAAGTGAATCATCACTAAGAGAAGAAATCATTACACGCTTTACATAGTAATTTATAGTCCTACATGTTAGAAAATTATCTTTAATACTTAAGCTCCCTCTATTATCACGTGATACACCTAACTGAGCATAAGTTTTGATTTGATCACGACAATTCTGACTAAGCTGTTGAAATTTGGTATTTTCAAACGACAGCTCATGATTGTGACTTGAATAAAAAATAGCTGTCGCAAGATCTTGTTCCTCAGAAACTAAAATTCTGGATGGACATCTGAAGCCTAATGGTAAAGAACCTTTAAGATTTTTTCTACTTGAAATTGGCACTGGTTTTTTTTTTTTTTTTTTTTTGTGTTACAGTGAAGTGACAACAATAATAATGGTATGCTTTATTAACTTTATGTTTACTTCCAGAACACTTCTTAAAAGAACTGAATGTTTCCTTAGAATGACATTCTAACCACAGCTGAAACTCCACCATTGATGAAAATGTAAGCTCCTTCACATCCATCTCAGAATTGTGAAATTCAGCCAAATGTTTATTATGATCACTAATAAACTGGAAGGATGCCTTGCAATCAGGAAAAACACACGGTTTACAAATATTTAAATTATTTTTAGAACAGCAAAACTTATGATGAAAAGGTTACTGCGGGTTTTACAGTCTATTTCACAGTTGTCACAAATATATGATTTTGAATCAATTTCAGAAGACACAGATTTACACCTTTTTTCATGATTAAAAAATGACTGTCTTGAAGTATATGATTTCATGCATACCTCGCACGTTCTTGGATATTTATTTTCTATTTCATCATTCTTTATGGTAGTACATAAATTATCCTTATTTAAAATTTTACAGTTACGTTTGTGTCTTGATAAAGTTTCTTTACAAGAGAAATCTTTCTTACAACATGGACAAATTATAGTCTTTATATTTGGGTTAACAGAGGTAATAACTTTGCAGTTTTCTTCAACATACCCATTTTCAGATTTCTGTACATTACTTTCACCCTGATTAGAATCATTTGCACCCCCAAACTTAATGTTAGAACATTCTGAATAATTTTTAAGAATAGAAAACTTGTTAAAATGAAAATATGGATGGTAAGAATTAAAATTTGCACAAGAACCAACAACTGATGGTCAAGTATTGGAATTGGTGACAAGCTGAGTAGATGAAACAGAGCCTCAAAAGCCAGTAGGCTGAGAAGTGACTAACGACATAAAAGAAAATTTCGATACAGATATAGTAGCCTTCTGCAAATCTGAATCAGAGCAAACAAATGAACCCTTAAAAACTGGAAAATTAGACATGGAAGTACAAGAATTGAAACTGATACCAAGATGAGATGATGATGAATTGGAATCCGAAGAGCCTGCAGGTTGAGAATTAGACACTGAATTTCCAGGAAGTTCAGAAATAGCTGCAGTATCAGGAAGTTGAGATCCAGTAGAATTTAAAACACCTGATATAGTGTGGACAGTACATTCGAGAGCTGGAAAATCCAATACATCCAAAACACTGGAACTGCTATCCAAAATCATACTAGAAAATCCGTGTTTTAAAACATCTGAGTAAAGTGGCTTAGGAGGTGGATCCAAAAAATTTACACTAGTGCCAAGTGAATATTCAAGAAGTGGAAAATCTGATAAACTCGGAATACTGGGATTAGTATTCAAAACAGAGCTAGTAAAACAATCATGCATCATGCTTTAAAACATCTGAATAAAGCGGTTTAGAAGAAGAAACATGGCACAAAAAATCTCTAGAATTACAAACCCGAACACTGGAAACTAAAGAACGTTTCACAACATCTGAAAAGAGTGGTTTGGAAACAGAAGCACCAAGATTACTACCCAAATGAGTACTCAGAACAGAAGGAATACTGGTTAATGCTGGGAAACTGCTAAGGGATGTAGAACAAAATGGTGCACTTACCTCTGCAACAGTCAAACTTATCCTGATATCTTTTACAAAAATTTTCCCCAGCTGCTGATTACCTCTCCGATTTAGGTGTAAACCGTCTCTGGATAAACAAGTACTCCAAGAATAGTCAAAAGAGCTGCAAAAGAAAAACCCATCTTTACCTTCGTATGTTGCGAGAAATCTTGAATTTATGTTTAGTATCTTCCTATTAAGTTCTTGTAGGTGATACGTGTTACAATCTCGATATAAATCCGGGCATCGTGGGAGAACACCTGAAAACAGAATGACCTTCGGGTTTAATCGTTCAATTCCCTTATATAGACAACCATATTTACGATGAATTTCATCTAAATCGTCATTTGCATTATTGGTACCAACGTGGACAAAAACTAAATGAAAATGGTTGTTCATAAAGGCAATCTCACGTGTCAACCTTTCAATCCTAGCTCCTGAAAAGAAACGAAAATCAACTTCGTAATCAGGTAAATTCGCAGACAAAATATTCTTGTAAATATTTAATCATAGAATCCCCGATTATGAGTATTTTCATCTTTTCAGATTGGTTATCAGCGCTAATACTACGTACCTTGCTTCCCCCACAGCAGCACGTGCAAGCAAAATGGCGAAAACGTGTATTGCTTACTTCGAAAAATTACATTTGGCTTCATTTTTCAATTTTGGCGCAAATTACGGTAACCTC
This sequence comes from Stegodyphus dumicola, assembly GCF_044657685.1. Lineage (NCBI taxonomy): Eukaryota > Metazoa > Arthropoda > Arachnida > Araneae > Eresidae > Stegodyphus > Stegodyphus dumicola. The sequence continues at coordinate 24,540,133 of NC_140781.1, forward strand.
TTAGTGTTGCCATCTGTCACGTGAGACCCGCTAACTTCCGTAAACTCTCAGCGTTTGTCGTCGCATATATCTGCAAACCTCTGTATTTCTCCCTTACTTTGTTTGTTTCACTTCACTATACATTCATGATCAAGTTATTCCAAGCTTCTGTTTCTTCTTCTCTGTCTTACTTAAGCCCGCGAATATTCTTCTATAAATATACAGTCTGGGCCTTATTTTTTTCCTTTTTTTTAACCTACTTTTTTACCTGGCTTTAAAAAATTTTCGTTTGAAATGCTGAGAAATAATTTCTTCTTTTTTCTAACAAAATTGCCCTCTGTTTGTTTGCCTTTTCTTCGCTTCTAATATCGCACATAGATATATTGATTTCACACCCTGCGGGCAGAAAGACGTAGTGGTTGTAACACAAAACATCTGTCTTAGTGTACTAACAACAACCTGATTGCGAAAAGAGAAAAGTTTGTTGGTGTTCTAGACTTCACGAGATCAGTGAGCGTTTGTTTTGAAAATAACTAGTGGAGCTAAAGGTAAGTGTGGAATTGATATTATGTGTTTAAGTAAATTTGAAATGTGCCATGATAGGAGGAACGGGTTTTCATCCGCAGAGAACCCGTTGGCGCCGTTGCATTTTTACTCGCCAAGCTGAGCCGAGCCGTAAACGTGGTTTTTAGTGTATGTAAATTCAAGTTAGCAGACAATGGTAGTAAAAATTCACAGATAATAAGTATGTAGATGTAAAACTAACAGGTTAAACGTGATATACGAAAATAAATTTGTATTAAATTCAAGTTAGCACAGAAAACAATGTATTAAGCATAACGGGAAGTAGAAATTCATTTAAAAAATAAAAATTAGCATTGTTATACTTACGTTTACATTATACTTCTATGTATTTTCTCTAATTCATATAGAATACTAATATTTCTATTACAAGTGTCATTTTTCATTATTAAGTACTTGGCCTGTTGATTGATGTATTTCGGTAAGAGCCATGCCCATGTAATAAATTAATGAATGCATGACCTTTAATACGTCCATTTTACAAAGTTTTCAGTATTTTTTTTTTTTTTTTTTTTTTCAAGTTACTTGCATACAGCTTAAAGCATTTTACGTTGCAACAAATACCTGTCCTTTTTCATAATATATTTCACAATACAAATAACCTTCAACAGTAATGAAATTTTCTTCAGTAGCATTGTTAAGTTAATAAAACTAGATCTTTATACATTTAAAAATTATTTTAGGATTTGGAAACCTTATGGTTCTGCGTGCTTACAGCTGTTAATAATTAAGAACATAACGTGAACAGCATGTTACAAATTAGCATTCACCCCTCCCGCCATATTTTCTTCCTTTGATCCCGAACTGACGAGCCGAGAACCGGCATCTTTCGACAAAAACTTCTTTAATTATGCGAAAATATTTCTATCTATTCGTTGTTAAAAAATTCAGAAAAAATAAAAATAAATAAGAGAAGAATAATATAAATCTCCAAATGCGAACGACGACAACCTTCGCACAAGCAAATAGTATGAATTAGCTAGGTTACCATGTTTGAACTATTATCGCCAAAGTTGGCGATGTTTACATTTACCGGGTTCTCTGCGGAAGTGCTTCCGGAGGAACTACTCTGATATAAGCCCTCAAGTCGCCAAACATTTTTGGTGAGAAACTCCACGCTGCCATTTTGCTATCTAAATTTTTTGTCTACATTTCGAACTTTAAGCCTAAAATGTCTCCAAAAACACGGTTTTCGCGAAAGCAAAAATCACGGGTTGATCTTTACATTATGGTAACTTGGCATTTTTTTTGCGAAAATTTGGCGACCAACTCTCCTACAGCAACCCTCAATTTTTGTTTTCCCGCCGCCATTTTGTCTTCACGAAATAAAGACATGTTTCTTTTCTTTTTATCTACTGAACACTTTTTCCAACAATCTACTAGCCGAATTACACTTATGCTAGAAATTTTATCAAACAAAACTGCTTAATCATGACAAATATTCAATGCAAAATTGGGAAAAAGTGCACAATACCATACTCCTTACGCATTTTTCAAATAACACATACACATAAACCATGTACACGTCGACTTATTTTTACTTAAAAAAACATCCCAGAATTAAACAAAAATGGCATTGCGCACACTCTTCACTATATCCATGTACACTGCTTTTTTCTCATAAATTAGAAAAATTTCACGAAAATACATGACAATTTTCTCAATCTTTAAATCCGGTAAAAAGAACATATATGAAATTACCTGATCGCGAAAAAGTATATACCCTTTCTAAATATGAACATTTCCACGTATAAAATAAATAAAATATCCAAAAACTTTTACCTCTAAATCATCTATTACATTATACACGTCACCAACGAATTCATACCGCAACCATTACAAATACTTAGTGTCAGATATTTAAATTATTTCCATGCACGTGTACTTCAACTAAAACGTATACCAAATTCCTACAAACATAAAATTCACAAAATAACTATCATTTAATTAAAATATAATTAAATTCAAAAACACTATTTAAAATATAAATGAGCACATACATTAAATTAATACATACATAAATACCCATTTCGAATTCACTTTAGTTACGGCCATGGGATCCAAAAATTCACGAACACTTTCACACAACACAGAATAAAGCCAAATACAAAATTTCCAGATTTTTTCCCAATTTCCCCCCTTTTCCGATTAAAGAACCGTAATTCGTCCATTAATATCACATGACATATCCCATGATCTCTCATTTCCCTCACACAAAATAATGCGTAATCGGAACTGAGTACTGCTCACATTATTACCAAAGTCCCAGGTAGTAACCTTTATCGCCTCCAAAATGTCGCCAAACTACCAGTTACCATATTGTAAAGATCAACCAAATCACGTTTCGAACACACAATTTAAGCTAAAAATCCGAAACGAAAACAAATAATTTAGATAGCAAAACCACAAAGTTTCTAACCAAAGTTATTTGACAAGAGTCCATGTACACAGCGATATGTTTTAACTTAAAAAAACATCTACGAATTTGCACAATTTAGGCAACAAACGAATCTACGAACTATGCACACCTCACTTTAATAAATTAACATAACAACAATAAATTTCAAAGAATACCATGTATACAGCGTTCTGTTTCAACTTTAAAAAACATCTACGAATTGCGCAATTTAGACGGTAGGCACTAATCAACAAAATAACTAAAATTTCAAACAATTCAAAAAAATAATAATAACAACAGAAATTCATACTAAAAAAACAATGAACATAACATTCTACGCCACAGATACTTAGATAATAAAATAAAATGCAATAAACAAAAATAAAATAAAATGCACTTACCATGAAATGCTTTCTCGAACAGCAGAAATACCAATTTCATACCACCTTTAACATTCCGCCACATAATCACTATCGTATTTATATGACAGCCAGACACACTATCCAGAAAATTCATACTATGGTTCACAAATAAATAAAATAACAAATAATCACAAATGCCTGCTTCTATCATGCACAGCCACTTTAAAAGTAATCTCCCAGACCCTCTTTCCACACCTCCAAATACACACTGCCCCTAAACAGGATGGCCACGATGATGTTTCCTTTTGCCGAACTTAAATTCAACAACTTCCACCACTTTATCTCTTCCCCCTAGCTTCTCAGACACAAAGCATCACGCAAACCAACAAACTCCAGCGAAAGATTTTTCAACATCAACAGGGTTGCCATACAACACGCAAACGCGCCAAAAACCAGCGCAGAACACATGTCGCTGCATTTGGTGAAATTAGGGCGTATATCAGAGTTGTACCCATGATAGATGTGGAGTTGGATGTTGGGAGCGCCATTTTTCAAAGGACCAGTCATCTTTCTTGTTTTATCATGGCTGGAGAACCCATTTCCTGAAGAGAGACATCAGATAAGTTTTATTTTTGTATCTTAATTTGGTAGTTTTTAAATAATAATTTTATTCTTAATGTAAAGATACTTGTTATCATTTAAGGCTGAGCTAAGTTCTAAAATGAGCAATTTACTAAAAGGAAATTTAAAATTAAAAGATAGGGATTCTAATGTTTTTCTTAGTTATATTGTTAAGCTTACGATTACTCTGAATTCCGAACATAATTCTCTTGATGCAATTGTTGATGTCTCTTCATATCATTTGTTGCTTTACTGTGCAATATTTCTTCAAACCATAAATAATTTGTGTTGAAAATTGTTTAAAGAGTAATGTGGAAGAGAGTTATATGTTTAACTGACTCCTAGTAGTGCCCACCACCGCCGGTAGACTCACCACCGCCGGAGAATTTTTCTGAAGCCTCTTTTGTTTAACTTAGTAACTGGATACTTAAAATTAGTCTTAAAGCTAATTTCAAATATAGAAATGACTGAAATAAACACTAGTCCTAAATTATTTAGAAAAGTCTAATTTTGCTTTAGTCATCAGAATTGCTGGTATATCGTGTATTGTAAAAAACAGATCTTTCTCACGGAACAGCTGTAGCATTTATATCATTTGAATAATTAGGGACTAAATTCTTCCTTTGTAAAATATTTAAACCCAATGATATTAATTTTTCATCAATTTAAGTGGAAACAAGAAGCTATCTTGTTTGATTTTTGACATCTCCATTTTAGATGTAAGATTGCAGTACGTTTCATTCCTATTAGAAGCACATAATTTTTTCTGGTAAAATTTAGATCTTTTATCAATTAACTCTTTGCAATCTAATTTATCAACGTTTGTTTTAATTTCTCATCATGTTCTGTTGATATATTCATCTTCAAAGTTAAAATTTCACATTCTCAAGAATATTTTCTGTCGCATTTGATAAAAAAAGAAAAAAATTCCTTCTATTATGTTTAATTCAATATAGCAAAACAAAGAGAATTGTTTGCCTAAAAGAGAAAAGACTTTCACAAAGGATTTTCTAGGATAACTGGCTCGTATTTACGTTACACATGGGGGAAAACCACGAGAAACACCTTTGTCACCAATACATTCGCCGGGGTTTGATATTAACCCTTTCTGTCACGCTACCTTTTAAAGTCAGAGTTTTGATAAAAAAAAAAAAAAAAAGGTAGGCAGTTTAATTAGGCCTAGAGGAGTACACAAGTAAAATTTTGTGAAGATAGCACTTATCGTTTTAATTCTGTGGGTTTGCCCAAAGTGGGCACACTGATTGAATAGAGCTTCGAAAAGAGTGCTGAAACGAGCATTGTTGTCAATGAACTGACCGATGAAATGCGGAGAAACAAAGAATACAGATTCTCAGTTGTCCTAGATTATCGGTGAGCCCGGTCTGAGCACACCTAGGATTCGCCGTTTGATTTTAGGCAAGATTTCAAGGTAAAAATTTAAAACTAATATAGAATAAGGAGATTAGCATACAGCCAAAAAAATAACATAGAAATTTCTTTTCAAACAATTCCTTTTATACCCTAAAAAAAGTCTGGAAAATTTCTTTGAAAAATCAGGATCTTAACCCATTAACGCCCAAATTAACAATTCTTGAAATTTTGCCTTGAAATTGATAGACATTGTTAGAAATGCATAAATTGAAAGTATTTCAAAAGCATTTTGAAAAATTTTAACTGCAACCATATTTTTTAAGCCGTCCTCATTTGAGGACACTGGGCGTTTGTATATAAAAATGTAAAATTTTTAAAAATCAAAATTTTTTACATAAAATGATTTAGTTTTAATATATAAACAAACTAATAGACAAAATAATGTTAAAAATCAAAATTTATTTTAAGACGTGTAAGAAAACTTTTTTTTTTTACATTTTTAAGATAGATTTTTTTTTATGGAAAAGAGGAAAGCATTGAATGCACAATGTTACATTGCATTTCATGCAATATGTTCTTGCCTTTGAGGCACAATTGTCATATTGGCAACGCCTTTGTTTATCTCTTTTACCAATAACATGCTGTATTTTGTCGAATTTTATGTCAGGAAGCACGTTCGATCTGCATGTTATCCTCCTTTGTACTGGTCTTCCTAGGATTGCTTTTGAGTCGGCTCCTTTTTTCAAATAGGTTACTGCAATGTATCTCCTAAAATCTTTGATTAACATTGAACGATGGATCCTTTTATAAATGAGATAGACATTTACAACAGCCATATCTATCATCCTAGTAATAAGACAAAAATACCATTTCTTTCCTCGTATGGCTATAGAATGTTTCTCAAGAAGCCAATCATGAAGATCGACACCCCCCATAAATGAGGTATAGGAACTTATAGCATGAGGCTGATTTACTTTCACCTTTTCTTTTTTCTCTACACTCCATCTTTGTACTGAAGATAGCGGCATTATTGTGTCAAAATTAGTGGCCAATGAAACACACTTATTGTCTTTCCATTTGACAACAAGAATTTCATGTGTTGTGTCAAATTTACTATCGTAAAACACTCTCTCTTTCTTACTCATTTTCTTGTCATCCATTATTGGGCATTTTTCAGTACGATTTTCTCGAATTGTTCCACTAGCTCTAAACTTCAGTTCTTTCATTTTTTTTAGTAACGCATGACTGGTAAAAAAATTATCAAAATAAACACGATGGCTCTTCGGATCTTCTACAATAGATAGTAGATTTAGCATCACTTTTGTACCTAAAGGCAGTTTGTCAGATTCGGAAGTATTTGTTTCCTTTCCACAATACAGTGCAAAGTTATAACAGTATCCATCGTTGCCAGACAGAGCCCAGAGTTTATACCCAAATCTAATAGGTTTAGATTTTATAAACTGTTTCAGTGTATGATGACCATAATACCGGACGATCATTTCATCAACAGACAAATTTTCATGGAAAATGCCCCATTTTTGAAAATTCTTGGAAAGCATTTCTAACAAGGGACGTATTTTAAATGATTTATAATTCTTGTTATATTGATGTAATTTATTATCTTGGAAATGCAATAATCTTTTGAGCTCTAAGTAGAAATTTCTAGTCATAGCATTTTTCACTATTGTTACTCCTAAATCATCTGCTTCTGCCCAGTAGTCCCGTTCACTGGGTAAAGTATGATAGCCCGAAAGTATCAGAAATCCTATAAATGTTTTTATTTCATCTTTAGTCACATTATAATTCAATTTATTTTTCATTTCGTGAGCATATCGATTAGTTTCCTCTACGATCATATCATAAACACTTTCAGTAAAAAATTCTTCAAACAGCTCAACTGGACTCATATTATTAGTTTGCGCTGTCAGTATATCAGAATTTCTCTTGGACAAATTTTCCAAATTCCCAAATGTGTAAGCCGGGCTTTCATTCGTCCATACAATTGACTCTCTTTTACGTTTACGGGAATTGTTTTCCTTTCTCTTATCCGAAATAATAGGGTTATCATTATCATCTGGCATTGTAATTTCTAATGTACCTGCAACATCTGATACAACTGGAGTACCCAAATTATCATCATCGAATTGCTCTTCATCTGTTAGATCATCCACATCCGGAGGCATCGATATAATATCTGCTTCTATTTCTTCAGAAAAAAGATAAGCAGTTGCCTCTTCTAAGCTTTTAAATATTTTATTTCTACTCATTTTTCAAGATTTATTTATAGTTTTTCTGCAACAAAAGTAACAAACACTTAAAAAATAAATCTGAATACTGCATAAAAACTATACTCAAACGCCCAGTGTCCTCAAACGAGGACGGATATGTTTTCCTGTTTATTACGGATATATTTACAACAATAAATATTAACAAACATGCTAATGACACAATATGGGCTATCTAGATTATATTTATAACAAATTGAAAGAATTTACCTCATAAATCCAGTGCCATACAGTGGAACATAAAATAAACAACGCGATTACCAAAAAACGGGTAAATTATACTTTATCTTTCCCGCGCAATTTTATTTAGTTCCAAAATAATTGCACATCTCCCATTGTATGGTGGTGTCATCTATTGGACCAAATTGTACATATAAAAAAATTTTTTAATTTAATGCAGGGAATAACAATTTTTTACAGCGTCCTCAAATGAGGACACTGGGCGCTAATGGGTTAAAAAACTAAACATGGCTAAAATATATGGATTGCTTTGTGTTGAGCTGCCATCTACTGTAAATTAAGAAGGTTCAGAGTAACCTATAAATCCTTTTTCATTCAATGTTTTTTTTTCTGTGCGTACAGAAGGAAATTTTTAGGTTTGTCCAGACCGGACACACTATGCCGCAAAGGGTTAAGCTATTCTTTTTCTTACAGTATTAAATTTGATGATGATACATATAAAATTTTAAATCTATTTGCAATGCATTGTCAACCCATTGCAATGATTTATCATTTGATGTTGTATATAAATTTAGACACACGGCAGTGTGTCAACCAAGTTCGGAACAGACAGAAAAGAAAACAGTGAGACACTGGCCGTGTGCATCTTACACGAACCATTTCAAGATATTTTCGACCCCCGCATTACTCAAAAACTATTAGACCCATAAACTTATAATTGTTTATGGCTAATTATTTGTACATAATATTAGTCTGTGTTTATGGTCTATTATTTGTACATAATAGTGTAAGTACGACTCAAAATTGGCATTAAAAAAGTGAAGGAATTTAAAAATTGGCTGTATATTAATAGAAGTAATAAAAACGATCATGGATTCCAGAGGATGCATATAGAAGAAGAAAATATTAAATAGCAAAATACAAACAAAAAAGTTGTCAAAGATTAATTCTAAAGTTATAGCGTGTTAATGACGACATTAGAAAAGGGTGCAAGAAATATTACAGTCCGTCATACATATTAGCATGTCTGGCTGGTAGTTGGAGGCTCCGTGCTTCGAATTCCATTGAGAGCACAGATGATTTCTCATATTTTCCACCCCAAAACATCTAATGATTTCTACAGTTACGCACAGGAAATAAAACAGGATGGGCAGTAATTCAACTGTAATTTGTGTTAATTGCTAAACCGTGAAACAACAGGTATATGATCCAGGCTTAGACCTATTTCATGATAGCATAGGTAAATCATTTACATGCTGTATTAGAAATTTATAACTACTTACTAAATGCACAACAATGGATAATAAATCCGTACTATAGATAATTGTACAACACTCTGAGATAGGGGTGCTACAGCTCAAGTGAAAAAAGTATTGGAGAGTAATAAAAACATGCTAATGACACAACTTCAGGAGCCTTTAACTTTGCTTAGGTATAACGGAGTATTTTGATGCAATCTGGAAATTGTTTACATATGAAAAGATCCCTCCCCCGATTCCAGGCGAATGGGCTGGCTGCATGGGTGTTTTCGTGTTTATTCCCATGTATAGCCTGGATATGAGCCAGTTTACCTTAGAAAGTCTTTCATGAAAACATCCCTTCCCTTAGGCAAATAACCCTCGAATGCTTTGCTATAATCAAGTAAACCAAACCATTCAGCGAATGACTAAAGAATAAAAGCTTTACTGAATAGAATAAAAATTTAATTTTTATAATTTACTAATGTTTTTACCTTTGTCCTTTTTTGTATCATTAAATCTATATTAGAATTTGAAAGACAGAGTGATACGAGATATTTATTTTGAAATTAATTGTGTAAAACTTTAGTAATGCATTTATATTTTATTTTTAGCTCATACTTAGTGAAGGAAAGAGAACTTAGAGAATTGAGTATTCATCAAGAACATGGAAGATCTTACATTACGAAAAGTAAGAATCCGTCATCATATGAAACTGTATCTATAGTCATTCAGCGCATTTGTGCATAGTCTTAAGTATAGCTTTTACAATGATGTACCAAAAAACTGATGAGTCATGCATATTATATGGTAATGCCGCTTATATAATACTGGCGGAATCTACTAATACATATAGCATACTTGCCAACCTATGACACTCAAAAATCAGGAGATTTTTCACAATGTTAAAAAGACTTTTTAAATGATAAAAATATAGTTTTTAATAATGAATTAACTTTTAATAGTTACTAAGTCTTAAATGCAAGCAACACAAAAATACCTTAGACATAAAAAACATTTTTATTACTTGCATCGTTAAAAAAAAAAAAAAAAAAAGGCACTTTAATCAGTTTTCATAAAAATCTTACGAACAGTGGCAGATTTTGCCTTCGTTAAGAAAGAAACATCATAATTATGTTCATAGCAATTGCCACGTAGGCCTGCTTTCGCTAATGAAAGTTTTTCTAATGTGTCATCACTCATATTAGATCTAAATTTAGTCCTCGTTTTCGCAACAACACCGAAAATCCTCTCGCACTCCGCATTACTATGGGGAATTCTCAAGATGGCCAACATAATTCTAGACAGTTCACTATATTTTAAAATTCCATCAGCACCTTTCAGTTTTCCAATTAAACTCCACTGGGTGTCAATCCTAGCTGATTTTATAACTTCATCCAAGTTTTCTAATTGTAAACTGCAAAATTGCGACTGCAGTATATCAGTAGCAACATCAATATCATCATCTTTCATGACTAAACTAAGTAACACAGGAAATCTGTTCAAAAAGTACCTTATATCAGAAAAAGATGCATTTGCTAGAGCAGAAACATCACAAACTTTAGCATGCAAAATCACTTCATCGTTAACTGGAAATTTATGTAGTATGTAATCACATACTCGACAGAAGTAACTTCTAGCATGAAGATAAAACTTATTTTTGTCTTCTGAAATTCTTCCACTACTTTTGTAGTTGCAGCTCCTATTACCAAATCTTCATCTTTCTTTTGATTTTCTATTTCACCTTAATTCACATCATATATAGAGTTACAAGACAAAACACAGACTGGTTTTACAAACTTTGATAAAATGTCTTTAAACAGATCATAAATAATTGATTGCAAAACATGAATTAATGGAATTGTGTTAAGAACATCGAATGATGGCAAAATGAATTGTAAAAAAAAGCAAAAAGCTTTGTTAGGGTCCGAAGAAAAAAATATACATATTCGTTCTTCACAAGATAAACTTACAGTAATCAGAAAATGTTTCGTGTGTTGAGCAATTTTTTTTACTTTGAGAGAAATTTGTATCAGCTTTATGCTTATATTTTGCAGTATTATTTTGAGAACTGCCAGTTGAATTGCTGAATGATGCAGAAATTACTTTATGTTTTCATACCTATTTTTAACAATTGAAGTAGTAACTACATCTCCATTTACTTTAGGTACTTTATAACTTTGAATAGAGCCTTTTATCTTAACTCTCGAAGCATTTACTTCTTTAAAAAATGCAAGAAGTGAGTTCCATTGATCGAGGATTCTAGATAAGCATTTCTTTAAAGACAGCTAGCGTGTACATACATGTTTCAAAATTTTTCTCATTTCAGTATTATGCAGCTGTTGGAACTGTTTCAATTTTTCCTTTCTTTTAGAACACCTTTCAAGATAATATTAAATATCAACAATGTGTTCATCCACATTTATTGGTAAAGAAGCTAAGCCCTTTTTCAGCTGTTAAATTTAAGAGGTGACAGGTGCACCTCATAATATGCAAATCTGAATTTGCCTTTCTTAAGATGCCTGCAACACCAGTCTTCAAGCCTACCATTACTGGTGCATTATCGGCACCAAGTGCTAAGCAATTATCCAGAGGGACTGCATTTTCTTTTAAAGTTTTAATAATTAGCTGTGCTATATTAAAGCCTGTCGAATGTCCTTCTAAAGTGAGGACAGAAAGTAAACTGCACTCAGTTTTTGAAGACTCTGGATTAAAATAAGAAACAACATTTGGATACAGTTTTGAATTGGTATTATTGCTTCCATCCATAGAGAGGCACAACGGAGCTGTTTTAATGCAATCAAAAACTGAAGATTTGTTTTGGTCCTTGCACTTGAGTATATCTTAGCAATTTCACTATCGGGAAACATTTTTCTAAATAAAGCTGCAGCATGATCCGATGCATTCAGTGGCAGGTTGTGCTCCAGTAAAAAGGCAGAGAACAGACATTCTGCATTGATGACTTTTTGGTCTTTTGTTTCCAAAGAAAAATTTAATTTTTCGGTTTTTTTTTTTTTTCAAAACAACTTATGTTGTCCTTGTATTTTTGTGTACGCACATGTTTGAGAACATTCGCCCTTCCACTATGCGAAATCGAAAAATTGCAATGACAGGCGGTACACATCGCAAACATCACATCCAAAGGAGTAGGGACGACTTGCAGAAATTTAACATTGGTTGCCTATTGCAGCATGTATAATTGTCAAGAAAAAGCTGGTTGTAGCGCCTCATTTCACAAATTAGAATTTCTACATATTTTTATTTTTGAAACTCAAATCGATTAAAACAATTTAGCATATTTATCAAGCATAATTAACATTCCAAATAATTATAAAGCTATTGCATGCTTTCAGAACTGGATATTTTTTAGCTTTTCCTATGCTGTAAGGAAATTTGTGACTACTTCTTTTAGAAAATAATATTTTAAATCTGAACTAACAGAAAATTTCAAATAATCAATTTTCTCTTGCAATTTTTATGCTTTTTATTGGTGTAAATAAGTAAAAAATATTAAAATATTTAAAAACAAATTTTTGAAAGTTGTGTTTAAAATTATAAATTGTGCTGCTTTTTTAAAATTATAGATGAGTATTATAGCACAATTTCTATTAAGGAATTTTATTTCAATTATATTTCATAATACATCAATGTGATAAACACGTTTGACTCCTTAAAAATGTTTATACATTTAATTCTAATATTAAAATTGTATTTAACCGTAATAATTAATTTTGCTTGTATTTTATAGTGATTTTAAATTTATTTTTAGTTCTGCATAATATTTTTTATTTAATTTAATTTATTAGCTTAAAAAGGCGGTAGCCTAGAAAGGCTGTTAGTTTCAAAGCGGCATTTTGCGCTGTTTTACTATAAATGTGCGTGTCTCTTGCAAATTGTTGTTACCAAATATTATCGCCCTGTATTATATGTAAAGAAATTAAATAATGAAGAATCTGCATGAATACATGTATGGTTATCACAATCTGACAAAAATGACAGTATCTAGAGCCATCAAATTTTGAATAATGTAATCCTCCACCCGAACATGGGCATCTGGACGGCTGAATTTCGAATTTGTTTTAATCTATTTCCTATTTTGTAAAACTTTAACGAATTTTTGATTAACAAACTCAACGAGTTCAGAGAGAGCACCGTACGGAAAATAACAGTTTTATCTCCAGTGAGGAAATTCTAAAGATACGCTGTTTTCAAATGTATGTGGTTTACGGGCGAAGAACATGATATTTAATAAATATAGGTAACACACAAAACATTAAAAAAAAGGTTTCTTTTGGGCGTAATATAATATCTTAATGCTTCTAGATTTTATTTTACCATTTTTTTCCGCTTCATTACACTCAGAAAATTTTATGCTCTGAATTTTATAAATTACTAAAATAAATATTCCACTTTAATGTTAATAGGTTAATGATGATATAAATCAAATAAATGATTGTTTTGTAATGTTATTATAGTTTTGAAAATCATTGCCTAAAAATGGTCATTAAATTTTTAAAAAAAAGTTATCAGATCTTGTTTAATTTTACGTTATTTGTGCGCAAAATTAAGTTCATAAATTTTGTGCCTAGAGTTTTTACCGTTTTACCGTTAGTAAAGATGTTTGTACAAGAATTACGCGTGAAAAAAATGTGCGAAATGCAGTAAAATGTGCTTTAATGAGATATATTAAATCCTATTTGAAAAAAACTGTGGCTTTCATAATCTCATCAATATACAACGTATCACATTTAATAATTAAAAAGAGTTATGTGATACAAACGCCAGGTTTTCAGTATTAAAGTAAACCAGATCGTACGTACTCTTTCTTGCCGACATGTCCGTGACGCGCCCCCCCCCACACACTGGGTTAGTCTATCTCTTATAAGGTCCATGTTCTGGATACGTATGCTGTCACTCATAAAGCAGAAATTCTCATCTGATTCGCAAGGTTTTATTTTAGATATAATCTAGAGAAAATTCAGTTGCTTTCAGACATCCAAAATCACTTTTTTTTTTTTTTTTTTTTTCTTATAACGAAGTATTAAGCCAAGTTCCATAAAAATCGTGAGAAATATTAAGAATAAGAAAAAGTCGGGAGAAATATATTGTAAATCGGGTTGGCGGGAAAGTGGTCGAAAATCGGGAGTCTCCCGTCCAAATCGGGAGAGTTGGCGGTTGATCTTTGGATTATAGTAACTTGGCGAAAATTTGGTGACCAATGCTGCTACAGCAACCCTCTATTTTTTTTTTTCCGCCGCCATTAAAGACATGTTTCTTTTCTTTTTATTTACTCAACACTTTTTCCAACAATCTATTAGCCGAATTACACTTATCCTAGAAATTTTATCTAACAAAACTTCTTAATCATGACAAATATTCACTGCAAAATTGGGAAAAAGTGCACAGTAGTAAACTCCTCGCGCGTTTTTCAGAATAACACATACACATAAACCATGTACACGCCGACTTATTTTTACTTAAAAAAAATCCCAGAATTGCACAAAAATGGCATTGCGCACACTCTTCACTATATCCATGTACACTGCTTTTTTCTCATAAATTAGAAAAATTTCACGAAAATGCATGACAATTTTCTGAATCTTTAAACCCGGTAAAAAGAACAGATATGAAATTACCTGATCGCGAAAAAGTATATACCCTTTCTAAATATGAACATTTCCACGTATAAAATAAATAAAATATCCAAAAACTTTTACTTCTAAATTATCTATTATATTATAATCGTCACCAATTAATTCATACTGCAAACATTACAAATACTTAGTGTCAAATATTTAAATTATTTCCATGCATGTTTACTTCAACTCTAACGTATACCAAATTCCTACAAACATAAAATTCACAGAATAACTATCATTTAATTAAAATATCACTAAACCATGTACATGTCGACTTATTTTTACTTAAAAAAACATCCCAGAATTGCACAAAAATGGCATTGCGCACACCCTTCACTATATCCATGTACACTGCTTTTTTCTCATAAATTAGAAAAATTTCACGAAAATGCATGACAATTTTCTGAATCTTTAAACCCGGTAAAAAGAACATATATGAAATTACCTGATCGCAAAAAAGTATATACCCTTTCCAAATATGAACATTTCCACGTATAAAATAAATAAAATATCCAAAGAATTTTACCTCTACATTATCTATTATATTAAAAACGTCACCAACTAATTCATACTGCAAACATTACAAATGGTTACAAATATTTAGTGTCAAATATTTAAATTATTTCCATGCACGTTTACTTCCATTCTAACGTATACCAAATTCTATAAACATATAATTCACAAAATAACTATTATTTAATTAAAATATAATTAAATTCAAAAACACTACTTAAAATATAAATAAGCACATACATTAAATTAATAAAAATTAGCTTACAATCCTAATTACTTTAAACTAAATCATTGCTAATAACAATTTTTCAATAATACCAAATTACTTTACTTCCACCTTACATTTAGAACAATGCATAAAAATAATATCCTCAAATAATTAAAAATACTAACTTACCTTATCTTCTTCAAAATCTTGCTTACATGGTGGATACACTTTTATTATTGATTCAATAAAATTATTGAACGATTTTTTTCTGCGAATTTTTCCTCCACACTTCCTCCGCTAAATAAAAAGCAAAATTCTCTTTATCACATTGCCTCGGAATGGCGCTTTTTATAGCACTCCATGTGCCCTCTATTGTATTGGCATGTGCACCTGTTTCCGGATCTTTAAAATAATATTAGACAGCGCCATACAATCCGAAAATTATTCAACACTACTTCACACAACACACAATGAAGCTTAATACAAAATAATATACTGCCACAGATATTTTTCCAAATTCCCCCCCTTTTTCCGATTAAAGAACTGTAATTCATCCATTAATATCACATGACATATCTTATGATCTCTCATTTCCCTCACACAAAATAATGCGTAATCGGAACTGAGTACTGCTCACATTATTACCAAAGTCCTAGGTAGTAACCTTTATCGCCTCCAAAATGTCGCCAAACTACCAGTTACCATATTCTAAAGATCAGCCGAGTTGGCAACTCTGATATAGGAAGTGATAGTCATTTTAGGATATTTCTAGAGCTGTTCTCGTGAGGTGGGTATATTATTTCAGACATAGAAGCGAAAGGTGGGTTTTTACATATGACCGTTTGAAGATTGTCCCTTGACTAAAATATTTCTGGCAAAACTGCGATTTTATATCAAACATGTAGCCATTAAACTACTGTTATTGAGAATAACCAGCATTAACTGATAGAAATTCTATTACGCAATAAGTATACAATACTGCCTCAAGCAACACTGAAATTTAATGCTGGGTCTTTAGTTAAACATCCACATGAAAATTATAGATGTTGCCTTCGAAGCAGACACCCAACATGATCACTCTTGATGCTCTTGAATTATGCATGATAGTGCTATGCAACTGACTGAGCAAATCGGATACTGGATGCTTGTTTGGTTGAAAATAAGTGCTTTGCTGTGACTAGTCATATTTCTAACTGTTTGGGCCTGATGAAAGGATTTGCGCATTGGGAAAGTCTCGTGTATCTGTGAATTCCATGTGTCAACAGGAGACTGTACAGACTATGATAGCTCCATAATGGCGAAGGTTTATCTAGTTGGCGTTTAGTAGGGAACCCAGATAACAACTATAAACGGTTCTCACTGATGAACTCAGTTGCACATCTTGTGAATATACCTATTCAACAGTGTCATAGGTGGAGAGACCAAGGGGGACACCTGTTCATGGGTACAGCATCCACAAAGTGCCGAACTGATGTTACGAAATTTGAGAGTTGAAAGTTTTTCATTCTTGGTAAACAGGAGGGGGCATGAAACCATTAGTTGTCCCCAGGTGCAGAAATCTCTAGCTACGACTCTGCCAATCAAGTCCAGCATTCATTGCAATAGGTTTGGCTTCCTTTAACACAATCATGTGCCTAAAAATGTATCTAGAGATAGCAAGTTATGGTGAGAGAAACGCTAAACTAAATTTGGAATCTTGATTGGTTATTTGAATACAGCAAAGTACATGTAGACAATCTGTCTAAAAAAAGTGGCTCATATTTATTCTAGACATGTGGAAAATCACAAAAAGCAACCATGCAGCCAGTTACTTTGCTTAGGTTTGAACTCTGGACGAATTACTAGTATTAAACTGCTTGCTATTAAAGTACCACACTCTGCCTAAGCTATTACACCTGAAAGTTATCAATCACATCTAGAATGCCATGCAGTGCATTACAAATACAGTAATCTTAAGTATTGAAATACAACAAAATAATGTATTGTTTGTGACAGATATGGTGTTCCTTGCGTACAGAATATGTCTGCATATTTACAAAGACCCTGCGTCTGCAGATTTATGCTCCCACGAAGGATACCTGATAGGTGTACCAGTTTTTTGGGCACTTCACTGTACATTGTTTATACTATAGGTATTGCTTAGACCAGTAGTCCTCTACCTTTTTGCCCCATGCACCCCCCTTTTACCTCTACTAGACCATCATTCCGCCTTCTTTTTCAAACTAAAAAAATGCAGATTTATTTAAATTAAAATTATTTTGTAATGTGTTTTACAAATTAATTAAGAAAAAGTATAGAAAATGTTATAAATACCATAACCTGACAAATTAATTTTTGTTTTCGTAAACTAGATACTTAATAGGTAAATAAAAGGCTAACCACATTTCTCTTCCTCTGAAACTATAAAATTCCACTCCAAAGGCGAATTCCCCCCTGAGAATCTTTGGTGTTAATATACACTAAAAACATAGAAATATATTAAATACACCTGAAAACGTTTTACAAAAATTAAACCATTTGCATGCATTTTGAGTCTATTTAATATGCATATTAAAATGAATGCCATCCATAGAAATATAAATGCAGTTAGATAGGTTTATTGCAGTTGGTTACCTTACAGTAGGCATGTAAAAGTCAGTACCTCAAGTGAGCCAGATAATCATCAGGGTACAAAATTGCGGTCTGCAAGGGCGAAACAAAAGTATTTTCATTCTTAGTATGTACACTACCGGACACTGAAAATGGCAAGAAGGAGACACCAAGATGTGGCCCAATGCACAGCTCTCCAGACCACGCTAAAGAAGATATAAGAAAAGGAACCTGCAAAGAGGATGTTTGTAATAGCAGATAATGCCAGGCCGTCTTCAACAGAGGCAGTTCCAGCAGACAGATGATTCAACGATGGGCATGGTGATCGGACTGAGAAGGGCAGGTTGGTCCATACGGCAAATCTCTGCTGAAATACACCTGGACAGGTCCACAGTGTACCGGCTGTGGCGATGATGGTTGGAAGAAGGAAATGTGGCAAGTTCGAGGGGTGCCGGTGCAGCCAGAGTGACGTCAACATATGTTCATCGACGCATCCGCTGACAAGCGGTGGGGCATCCGCAAGCCATTTCTACATCTATTCTGCAGCATGTTCAAGACAGCCTGCAAGTTCTCATGTGTGCCAGAACCATTTGCTGTTGATTGGTGGCTAGTGGTCTGCACTCGTGGTGGCGTCGTTAAGACTACCATTGATCCCACATCATAAACGGCAAGGTCAGCAATGGTGCCGGTGATCGAGTGATGTGAACGACGGAATGGCACAGGGTCTAGTTCTCGAATGAGTCACACTTCTGTTTTTCCAATGATAGGCGCCGTGTACCAGTGTGGCGTCGATGTGAAGACAGGTCCAATTTGGCAGCAATTAAGGAATGCCCCACATTGAGAGCCATTCTTCAGGACATCATCCGTAGTCTCATTGACTCGTACCTAGACATATTGCTTCATGAATCGCCGTCCAAGCTGGTCCGGCAACCCACTGAGCCGACGCTGTTCTTGCTCTGTTTTATGCATATCATTTCAAAATAAATATCACTTATTGTTTGTTGCTGTCTCTCTCTGTTTGCCGAGTTTCATCACTTTCTGGCTACTCCTTCTTGGTATAGTGCAAAGTCTGTAATCTGGATGCCCATTATCTGGAATGATCTATAATCCGGACCTCAAAAGCACAAACTTTATTTTTGTATGCTTTACGCATGCGCGTTTAGCACAAAAAACAAAGCAACTTGAACAACTTCCATTGAAAAAAATGTTTAATAAAGTAAACAAACAAATATCAAGCTTTTTTTTTTTTTTTTTTTTTTTTTTTGTAAATTTTGATACTTTTTAGATCATAATTGCTCTTTATTTCATAAATTATGGTTTCATATTTTTAATTGTATAATTTCTGCATGCCATTTCACCAGATTTAAATTGATGATCTATAACCCGAAAAAACCCTTAATCCGGAATCGCTAAAGTCCTGACGAGTCCAGATTATGGACTTTGTACTGTATTGCATTTTCAATGTCAGCTAGTGTATTTAAAACCTGAATAAATACATAAAACCTCAGGTAATGCTGTGGTTTTTTAAAATGTTGAAGGAGTATAAAGAAATCTTGGTGGTACCTATTCTTTACTAACATTAGGTAATTTTTCCTGTATGCACTTTTCAAATATTTTCAGACATGCTGTCTACCCTAGAGATTTTCAGAAAGAAAGCCAGGTGAATGTCATTGAACCGTTTCGTGCCAAAAGGTACGCATATGGCCAGCAAGAACTGCCTTTATTTTCCGGCCGGCGTGCTGCTGTGCCAGAGCATTTTCTCGTTCACCCTGCCTGTCACATATTTGTGCTAGCATCCTGGAACGTTTTAAAGATCACTAGATTGGTGAAAAATTGCAAAAGTAGTTCCAATTTTGTCACATGGACAGGCATCTGTAGAAAGAAATTTTTTCGAAGCATGTTATGTTTTGTAGCTTTTTATGTGTAATTATCATATTGTTTTAGAATAAATGTCATAAATTAGTTATTCAATTAATGCATGCTTAATTATGCTAATTATTAAATTATCTTTACTAATAATGTATCCTACTTAAGGATTTATTTTGCTTCTAGAATGGTATTACGGCAGTGAATTTTGGGTATCGGATAATAAGTTGCTTTCTTTTATTAAATTTCCTCTGCTGATAGGTCCTTAATTTTTTTCATTAATGATCCTTAAAGGGCCTTAATTTCCATGTGCAAAAATGTGTGTGAACCCTGCTCTACAAGGGCACCCATTCCCTTAGACTGATAGCACTTGACTCACTTTGCTATAATATAAACAAAGCCAATCTTTCATAACAGATAGCCTGGCTACCTGAATAATTTGTCAAGAGGGTATCTATTTCTTCCAAATCTTAGTTGTAATGAGAATTCTTTGGCAAAAATTTCTGAGCAAGTATGAAAATGTGTTTCCTTTCGTTTATAAAAAGTTAGTGGTGCATTTTTGTTTTCATTTAGTCATAAATTACTGACTACCTAGAATTCAAGAGCTCTGTTATCAGTCTTGTGCAGGAGTCTCAACCCTCTAGGCCAGCGATTTTCAACCCTTTGACTAATGTGTACCATCTAAACGAAATTGAAAACCTTTAGTACCACCACTACAATGTACTACCACTCTCGAACAAAGGTCACATCGCATAAATTTACGAGTGTTAAAGAAAAAACTCAATCAGGATGTTGGGGTTTTAATTTTTGAATGTAATAGTTAAAAATACTTTTCTTCTTTGCGTACCCACCTGTTGAGAACCCCTGCTGTAGGCCTTCTTTGAATTTTCAGGATTCCATACTTAGAAGCTGATTTCACCCAGTCTACAAATGTTTACAGTCTGCCATCATGTCATGGCTAAAGGACTGTGCGCGTGGCTGGAAGCAGTTGATGGCACTTCATTCAGTTCTGACAAATGATGTATCGAAGACATCATCGCAAAATCGTTAAATCTTATTTTTGTATTAGTATTAGAACATAAATATTGATCTAGGTTAACTTGTTTCAAACTTGCTGTTAGATAAAGCTAGGCATAGGATAGAGCATTCCTTTGTGTCAACATGAGTTTATCTGAAGGTCATTTAATTTTGTACCTCGTTGAATAATCAGTTTTCGGAATGTTCCCCAATTAATGGATTAATGAAATTTTAACTGAAATTTTATAAAACTTAACTTATAAAGTTTTCACTTAGGTTTATTAAGTTTTTAGCATAAAATTTGTCTGTATAAAGTTTATTCACAGATTGTTCTTTTCTAGGTACCTTATGAAGATGAAAGATTTTCAGATAGGGAAGTCCCATCAGAATGGAAACAAATCGTGGTTGAAGCTTTTAATCAAAGCATGTACCACGATGTTCTAGATTCTGAAGATGTGAAAAACAACATTGGAAAAAGTTTTCCTACAAATCAGAAAGTTATATGTGATAGATACAGTTGCTATTATGAGGACAAGTGTTTCAAGCTCGGTTTGCATTATTTTCATTTTGAAAAAAGGCATTTACCGGACAGTGATGGCAGATTTAGTGTTCATTTTGGAAAAGAATGCAGGGATAAACATTTGCCTGTGTATAACGTAATCGAAAGCAAATATTTAAATTTATTTGCGACAGACATCTGATGTTTCTTTTTTTTATGTGCAAAACTTCATCATCAGGGTTTTTAAATTTCATAAAAGTGTCATATTATCCAATACAAACAGGATTATGTAATAAACTATGCCGTTTCCCAGTACCAGCATTTTATAAGGTGAACTTTGATTCCAGCTTGAATATTTAATGAAACAAGGTATAAGATCAAGATACCATCATCATCATCAAGTTACTTGCAGTTTTGAAAGAGTTTGCAGAGTATTTAGGAACTAAAAACTTCGTCTTTAAGTAATTTTCTGAAAATAAGGAACTGAAATTGAACTCAAAATAATTAATACATTTTTTTACAGATCTATTACTGTAAGTTGTGTCTACAAATATGCCCATCATATATTGTAATAGTAAATAACATATTGTATGTAATAGCATTCTATTTTTGAAAACCAATGTTGACTTTAAATGTATTTTATTTCAACATAATATTTTTTTGTCATGCTTATATTCAACAAGGATTTAAAAATTAGGTGTCAAGAAAATAATTTTTGTAAGTACATAAATTTTGAACTTTTAAATTTTGCTTAAGAAATGCTTAAAATGTTCATTCTGAAAATTTCAGTATTCATATTCAAGTTATGTACGTCTTGATTGATCTGTGTCTGTTAATTAAAAATTTTTTTCTATATTACTTTCTTAAAAAGATTAGTTTGTTCCCCCTTTCGAGCATTAATTTATCAAATCTGTGAGAATTATAACATTTACTGCACAGATTCGATGGCCAATTATTTTTTTCATGAAAATCTCTATAAAGTTTAGATTTTATATGTATTAAATATGATGTAATATTCAGTATTTTTTAAATTTTAGTTTAATTTATATTAACAGTATTTTATAATATGTAGAAACCTGATAGATAAAGAGACATTACCACTTTAAATTATTTTTTTTAAGTGTACTTTTTGTTGAAAGTGCAGCTTTTTACTTTGAATTTATCTTGTGCATTAATGTTATTTTAACAAAAAATATTATTTAAGTGTGCCTTTTGTTAATTATTATTATAAATCGCCTGTATCCATCAGTATTCTCCATTATGAATGAATACTGCTTAAACATTATTGCTGCGGGTTCATAATACATTGAATGCACCCAGAACTGATGATTGTTGACGAAATTTATTTTCCAAAATGAAACATTTTGCAAATCTAAAACTTTTTAGAGAAGTACTAGTACATCTGTTCTCAGCAGAATCAGTAGTTAGCACTTCGACGTACTAAGAGCATAAAACGCAAGACAATGTATAAAAAAAAAGGCCTAAGCTTACACAGTGATCTCTCAGTACTCTCAATTATGAACTAAACTAAACTGATGCTGTTTCCTTTCTGAGGTGGTTTTTCCATTTCTGTTGAGAAATTTCTAGTACCATAGATTTCTCAAAATTGCTGAAGGCATACAAAGGACCAAAATGTTGTCAAATGTTCGTAAAGTTTCATGACTTTTTAAGGTTTCTTGCCAATATTGGTAATAAATTATAGCTGATAAAACACATTGCTATCTAGCCAACCTCAATGTTAAATGGACTGTAACCCTGTTTTTTCGGTAATGCTTTATGCTCTTGATGTCTTTCATGTTGAATTATGTAAGTTGAATTATGCACTTAGCATATAATTTCACTAAAATTATTTACATTTATATACGTAAAATATGAAACAAAATTATTAAACTTAAATGGAACCAACTGGCAATCGAACATTTTAATTCATGAATTTCAATTAAACACATCCCCGTTTCAAGTATATGCTTTGCACCAGTTTGTATCACTCTGCGGCAAGTTGTGTCACTCTTTCACTACAGTTTCTTTGCAATGTGAGGTCTAACACAAAGACTTTTCGGCTTATAATTACGACCGCAGTTATTGCACGTCACCTTTTGATGCACTTTGATTGCACTTTTGATGGTGTGCACCCCCCCCAGTGGAATGGTGTCAGAACACCCGAGTACCTGAGCAACAAGGCTCTACCCCATCTGGAACATATTATGAAGTTGCAAATGTTATTATAAATTAGCCAAAATAAGCAATAATAATTTTTTTTAAATAGTAAGTAAAATTATGCGGATTACTGGAGAAATTAGTAGGAAATTAAATAATAGTTAAGTAAAATGCATCTTAATCGAGAAAGTCTGGACCGTTGAGGTGGTGAGGTGACAAGTAAATGATAATGAGGTGATTTGGAACCTGTCATAACAGAAGCACATGATTGACTTTCTGTAGCAGTAACATTGGCATTAGCATGATTTTGAGTAGGAACTTTTTTCATGGTAACATTAGAATTTAATCGCAAGAGTATTAGGTTTTGGATTATCAACAGTATAATTAGATACAAATTTCGGACACCCATAAAAGTTTGAGGTATGTCCGAATGGTATACAGTTACAACACTTAGTTTTATTAATACGTTTAGCAATACAATCACTTGATTTATGTAGCTCAGCCAACGCCACCTAGACTACAAAGCCAGAAAGCTCCACTTATGAGTCATCCCAGTTAGGCTATCGAAATTACGGTAGCGCAACGACCATATAGTTTCGGAATGAACTTACAATCTACTTTTTTACCGTTGACGTTTGATTTTAATATATTTATAATTACTTTCCTCCTTTAAAGCACTTGCATCTTGATTTTCAAATTTAAATCGAATTTTCTTTAAAATAAATACTAATCAGTTAAAGTTACATTTTCAGCACAGTAAATGTTAAACTATTTTTTTCTGAAAGGTGTTATAATTATGAAAATTATATTATATATTTTTCTCATACATTAACTATACCTTCACCTTATTTAAAATATTTTAAATAATGTCAGACTTAGAACTTTTATTTTGATAACACAATTTAAAAGCATTTTTAACGAAAAAATCCATTTCACTGAAACAGCAACTATTTTTTTTATTATTATTATTATTCACAAAAACAGAAATACAAACTACTACTCAGAATCACAAAACTAATAGAAGGATGAATACAGTTTGAAAAAAATAATGCATTATACAATTAGTTTTAAGCAAAGGATCTGATTTTATAAGCAAGATTAGAAATGTGGAATTCATTCAAAATTATTCGATTTGTGGGATTTTACACACATTTTCTACAGTGATCTCATAGGAAGTACAAAAACTGAAAAACATTAAATTGCAATTCAAAACATAAATTATAATGATAAAAAATCTCGTTTTGAAATTTAAAAAAAAATACAAAAAATAAAGTTTTTGGATTCATTTACAAGAGCTGGAGTAAAATATATCTATAAAGAGCTAATTATAATTTAAAATAAATTATAATACAACATATATTGTCATGACGAGTCGAATGAATAGCATACATAGCATTTAGAAATTTGAACTGCTTCTGTGATTATAAAAATTATTCATTTAATCAGAATTACGTAGTAGCAATGTCTGTTCATAAAACAGACTAATGGTTGAAAGTGAATTATATAAGTTATGACTTAAAAAATTTAGAATGGAAAAAAAAAAAATGTGTTTTGAAGCTATTAGAAAATTGCAGACATGTCTTTAAAGCTCAGGAAGTTACTACTAAACTTTTATATACTTGTGTTGCATTTTTAGAAATTATTATTAAAACATGTTAGATACTTTTTAAGACTAACTGTAAATTGCTTTTTTATTTACTTTATCAAAGTTGATAATTTTCTTTTTTTACAAGCAGGTTTTTTTAAATCAAATTTTTGTTTACAATAGTTGTTTAACATCGTGTTTGTAGAGGATTTGATTATATTTTCAGCTATGGGATCAAAGGAATGGCCTTTTACACATGGTTCAGTATCCAAATCCTCATTTGACATCAAAGCATTCAGAGTTAAATTTACAGCTAAATTTCTTTGAGCAGGGTGTTTTAAAAACTTACTTTCAAACTCTTGAGATACAAGTTTTTGTACTACAATAAAATTATATAAAACAATATTTAAAACATGAGGCATAGGATACAAAAGGCCACCCCTATCTAATTTTCTGATTAAATTAAATTCGGAAGGGATATTGAGTTCCCTATCAATAACACAAGTCATTTTACAAAATTCACATGGATATTTTTTAAAGGTAGAATAAAGGCAATAACCAGCTATATAAGTTAATACGGGTACATATGGCTGAGCTTCTATCATGTCGTTTTAAGATACTACAAGAGAAAAAGTTTCCACAAGAGATAAATCAATGTTTTCCTCCTCACAATCATTCCTTTCATTTATTTCAATAGCAATATTTCTAAAAGTACTTGAATTAAGCTTTAAAGGTAATAAACTTTGCATTTGTAATTTTGACTCAGATTCATAAACCTGTCTAATGGAAATACGGTATTGCGAACCAGAAAGTTGGCGATACTTGCCAAAACGATCTTCTAACAAATCTGTTTGTATTTTAACAGGTAAAAAATAATTCACGCCTAGCTCTTTAATGCAATACTTGCCCAATTCAATAAGTGCATATGTTGTGTTTCTCAGAGTATCATGAGTTTCTTTTGACAAGCAACCAGTAGTGCATTTTGCATCTTTCCATTTGTCTAACCAGTTTACAAAGTTATTTAAATACTCTACATTTGAAAATATCAGTGGTTCTTGAAAAGAACATTTCAGTCTTTTGTCTTTAAGAGGTGTTTTGGTATTTACTATACACCACCATTTATAAATTATATCTATATAATTAGCTGTTGATTCATAACTATCCAAATTGTGTTTATTACCTAGTTCTGTTAAGGCTGTGATTACCCAGTTAAACACTTGTAAAACTAATTTAACATTCTGCCTTTCAAGATTTGAAGCTTTAAGAGTTAAACCATACCCATATTTAATTAAACTATCAAATTCAAGATCATGTAGTTTTCTTATAGTATTAAATGAGGCTGCATTAAATTCTTCTCTGCCAACAGCGTTAAATTTAGGAAAATACATAAACAAGCCATCATTTTTTTGGCCAATCCAATTGTTACGAATACATTTTAACAAATGAACAGGATCAATGAGAAAAAAAAGGGGGTCTGTGTGGTTCATATGGATTTTGGTACATAATTTTGATTTCATGCTTCTCACTAAAGAAGGACACGGCTTTCCTGTTAATGCTATTATTATCACTAACCACACAAACTACCTTAAGACCTATCTTTTCAAGACCTACAATTACATCTCTTAAAATTTCAAACAATTTTTCTGCACTAAATGATTTTATTGGCAGGATGTGAGCAACATCTTTGTAAGATGATAATAAGCTTCTAATCATAAATGTATATGCTGAAGAAGCAGCAAATGCACTGTCATATGCAGAACCAACAATATTGCCACCTTTAAAATCATAAAAAGGTTTTAGATGAATTTCATCCATCATTAATATTACATTGTGCTTACATTCTTTTAATGTTTTAAATTTTTGTTTAATATACTTTAAGAAATTAGAGTGCTGCTGCTCTTCAGAGACACTGACATTTAGATTAGAACATATGTTTCATAGAATAACAGTGTGAGGCATGATTAGATTTCCAAAATCTCACATAAATTTATAGGCGTGGGATGAAATCGAATTTAAAATACAGGCAAAAATTAAGAAATGGGGGGGGGGGAATATCTTAAACGTTGTTTTGGAAGGCACAGCAAATTCAGTTGCTCTTTTAAAAATGTTAAAACATATTTTTTTTTCATCTGAAACAATGGCATCCAGTTTATCTATAAATATATTAATAAAATTTATTATATTTACAATACTTTTTGGAGCTCCTGCTTCTAGAAGTTCAAGTGCATTTAAAATATTATCAATTTCATGAATACTTTTAACATGCATGGGTAACTTACTATCATTTAACACTTTTAGTTCTGCAGATTGGTGAAACGCTGATAACTGCATACTATTATTGATAGAAATACAGTATTTAAATACTGGAGAAGGACTTATTTAAAAAATTCCAATAACAATTGTATTTGATTTCATGACAACAGTAAATTTTTGAGTAAAATTGTTGTAATTTAAACAGTTCTGTAATTCACTGAATGTTGTAAACACTGATTTTGAATCCTCAGATTTTTATCACATAATGCTTTTGGAGATAGCCATTTGTAGTTGTCAGTTTTCACGGATTGTTTGTCGTTCTTTAACACTTTCTCTTATGGATACATCAGTGGATAAATATGATGGGGCACCAGGAAGTTTTGTTGGAACTGCATCTTTCCTTAGTCTCAGAATTTTTAATGGAGCTGATAATGTTTCACCAGTTTCTTCAAGATGCATATACGTCTCCTTTTCAATATCACAAGGGCTAAAATGAAGTTCACACACCTGTAAAAAAGTAATTTTCACTTAAGAATCTGTTATACATAAACATACAATTTACAAGATTGAAATCGGTTTAAAACCAATTCATAACTGTATTTTAAAACTTATAAAACTGAACTTACAGAATAATTTTCTTTTAATTTAGATGTTAATACTAATTCAATATCTGAATGTAACCTGTTATGCACAAAACAACCAGATACAATTACAGTTTTAAACCCAGAGAATCAGTTTTTTGCCCAAAGATAAATATTTTAGCAAAGAATTAAGGTGATAAAATATTTATGAATTCAAGACATGAGTTTATAATGCATCACAATTTCTCCTTTCGGAAGAAAAAAGAACCTCACCAAAATGAGAATCGAAGTACATTATAACACAATTTGCAATGTTTGCATAAACAAAAATAAAATACGTAATTTCTCTGATAAGTTAAAAATTTTTTTATTTTACATCGTGCTTTGGCTACATATTATGATTTATATATTGTGTAATACAACCAATAGTACGATACCCCTTTAGAAATACCTTAACGTTTCTAAAAATATGCAAGAAAATCGTGTACTATAAGAAATACTAGGATTTTACCGAAATTTAAGCAAATAATGTGACAAAAGTAGTTATTACAGCAGCATATAATTTTACAAAAGAATAGCGTTATCTTTAGGTAAGTAAGTACTATTAAAAATATTAACCTTAGTAATAATAAATATAAATTAACTTACCTTAGAATTTTTAGTTGGCTCGAAATTGTCTCGTTTTATTGAATAAATCCATTTCTTCTTCAATTCAGGATCTCTTGGGAAGGAAAATACGTGGATACGAGGTCCACCATTATAGTTTCCTTTACATAGGGGTACACAACATTTAAACACCATAGTGAAATAATATAAGTGCCTTAAAACATAATACTACTATAAGAATAATTGAGGACGATTTTAAAACACGTGCAAGCGCAACGTTATGCCACACACATCGACGGATTCACACCTGCAGCTTCGTTCAGTGCTAAGCCTAAGTGTGATGACTCATAGCTTCATTCTCACACCAGTATTCCGGCTTTGTAGTCTAGGTGGCATTGGCTCAGCACACTTGATACATCTGGGCTTAAGTTTACAAATATCAGCAGAATGATGGAAGTATTGGCAGTTGTGACACTGCACAACACAATCCATTAATTTAGTTATATCTTAAATACTTTCCACCCTCAGGGTGTTTTCAAGTTGCATCTGAAATAATGGCATAGAAGCTCTAATTTTGATTTTATGCGTTTGTGCAACAAACGCATAAAATCTTCCTCAGTTTCCCAGTCTTCCTCAGTTTTTAGGAATATTTTTAAAAACTCACCATTAATTTTACCTATACATTCTCTTTGTATCAGCCTTTAAGATTTTGAGAAAATCACTGAATTTAACAGCCGACTTTACCATAATTGGCCTAATTTTGGGAGGTTGAATATTAACTTGATTAGTGGCCATTACATGATCAATAATTTGAACTTCGTTTTCAACATTATTACAAGTATTATCATTCGGTAGCGAACTCTTCAAATTTATTTGCTAAAGGTAAATTAACATTGTTTTAACAAGTTTTGCATGACGGCTAGTATTTTTAGGTAAAACAAATCCATCTTCATCTCTGGTTTCATTAATTGATCGTATAATGGCTTTTTTAGAAGATCTTTTAGTCTTAGACTTAATCTTATGACAGTTATCAGAGTCATTAGCAAAATGATTGTTAATACAATTATTTTCATTAGCATTTTTAACAGTATTACTTTCAATAGTATTTTTAACATTGATAACTAGATCAGAGTTGCCAACTTTCCCGATTTCGGCGGGAGACTCCCGATTTTCGACCGTTCTCCCGCCAACCCGATTTACAATATATTTCTACCGACTTTTTCTTATTCTTAATATTTCTCACGATTTTTATGGAATTTGGCTTAATACTTCGTTATATGAACCAAAAAAAAAAAAAAAAAAAAAAGTGCTTTTGGACGTCTGAAAGCAACTGAATTTTCTCTAGATTATATATAAATTAAACCTTGCGAATCAGATGAGAATTTCTGCTTTGTGAGTGACAACATACGTATCCAGAACATGGACCTTATAAGAGATAGATAAACCCAGTGTGGAGGGGGGGCGTCACGGACATGTCGGCAAGAAAGAGTACGGACGATCTGGTTTACTTTAACACTGAAAACCTGGCGTTTGTATCACATAACTCTTTTTAATTATTAAATGCGATACGTTGTATAGTGATGAGATTATGAAAGCCACAGTTTTTTCCAAATTCGTAATTTTTTAAAAAAATTTAATGACCATTTTTAGGCAATGATTTTCAAAACTATAATAACATTACAAAACAATCATTTATTTGATTTATATCATCATTAACTTATTAACATTAAAGTGGAATATTTATTTTAGTAATTTATAAAATTCAGAGCATAAAATTTTCTGAGTGTAATGAAGCGGAAAAAAATGGTAAAATAAAATCCAGAAGCATTAAGATATTACATTACGCCCAAAAGAAACCTTTTTTTTAATGTTTTGTGTGTTACCTATATTTATTAAATATCATGTTCTTCGCCCGTAAACCACATACATTTGAAAACAGCGTATCTTTAGAATTTCCGCAATGGAGATAAAACTGTTATTTTCCGTACGGTGCTCTCTCTGAACTCGTTGAGTTTGTTAATCAAAAATTCGTTAAAGTTTTACAAAATAGGAAA
The DNA here is from genome assembly GCF_044657685.1 of Stegodyphus dumicola. NCBI lineage: Eukaryota > Metazoa > Arthropoda > Arachnida > Araneae > Eresidae > Stegodyphus > Stegodyphus dumicola. The sequence goes on from NC_140781.1 coordinate 24,570,716, forward strand.
TAGATTAAAACAAATTCGAAATTCAGCCGTCCAGATGCCCATGTTCGGGTGGAGGATTATATTATTCAAAATTTGATGGCTCTAGATACTGTCGTTTTTGTCAGATTGCGAGAACCATACATGTATTCATGCAGATTCTTCATTATTTAATTTCTTTACATGTAATACAGGGCGATAATGTTTGGTAACAACAATTTGCAAGAGACACGGACATTTATAGTAAAACAGCGCAAAATGCCGCTTCGAAACTAACAGCCTTTCTAGGCTACCGCCCCTTTAAGCTAACAAATTAAATTAACAGTAAATAAAAAAAAAATATTATGCAGAACTAAAAATAAATTTAAAATCACTATAAAATACAAGCAAAATTAATTATTACGGTTTAATACAATTTTAATATCAGAATTAAATGTATAAACATTTTTAAGCAGTCAAACGTGTTTATCACTATGATGTATTATGAAATATAATTGAAATAAAATTCCTTAATAGAAATTGTGCTATAATACTCATCTATAATTTTAAAAAAGCAGCACAATTTATAATTTTAAACACAACTTTCAAATATTTGTTTTTACATATTTTAATATTTTTTACTTATTTACACCAATAAAAAGCATAAAAATTGCAAGAGAAAATTGATTATTTGAAATTTTCTATTGGTTCAGATTTAAAATATTATTTTCTAAAAGAAGTAGTTACAAATTTCCTTACAGCATAGGAAAAGCTAAAAAATATCCAGTTCTGAAAGCATGCAATAGCTTTATAATTATTTGGAATGTTAATTATGCTTGATAAATATGCTAAATTGTTTTAATCGATTTGAGTTTCAAAAATAAAAATATGTAGAAATTCTAATTTGTGAAATGAGGCGCTACAACCAGCTTTTCCTTGACAATTATACATGCTGCAATAGGCAACCAATGTTAAATTTCTGCAAGTCGTCCCTACTCCTTTGGATGTGATGTTTGCGATGTGTACCGCCTGTCATTGCAATTTTTCGATTTCGCATAGTTAAAGGGCGAATGTTTTCAAACATGTGCGTACACAAAAACACAAGGACAACATAAGTTGTTTTGAAAGAAACGAAAAATTAAATTTTTCTTTGGAAACAAAAGACCAAAAAGTCATTAATGCAGAATATCTGTTCTCTGCCTTTTTACTGGAGCACAACCTGCCACTGAATGCATCGGATCACGCTGCAGCTTTATTTAGAAAAATGTTTCGCGATAGTGAAATCGCTAAGAAATACTCAAGTGCAAGGACCAAAACAGGTGCAATTGTTAAAGAGCGACGCATTCTGTAAGTTCACATCAGCGTTAAAATCTTCATCACTGCTATCATCACCACTTATATCTGATTCCAGCTGTTCAAGGAGGGCAAGGTACTCTTGTGTACTCAATCCTTTTCCTCTCGGCATTGCAATGGAGAGAGAATATGCTCCGTTCTGGATTTCAATTTTCTCCCGAGTCATCACGATAAAAGCTGCGTGTTTCCCAATGCGCAGAAAACGTAAACGTGGCATCGGGAATTCGAAAACGGACATTCGCTTAAAAATATGTCGTTTTTCTTATCAGGTCAAAATGACCCCAGTTGGCTGTTTTAGGTATATATGCGATTATTTATTTAAATAATTAACTTACAATTATGAAAAATTGCCATAGTATACTTGGAAACATTTTAGAAAAAGTAAAAAAATATCAGCTTTCAAGCTCAGTTGTATGTTAAAAAAAACGCGGAAAATTAGAAAAAAAGGTCAAAATGACCCCCAACGGCGCTTCTAGTGTTAAAACGTGTGATTTTATGCCATGTAGTTATGGGAGTTCATTCAACACTCTTAATTGCTTATTTTAAACTTTTTCAGTTATTAAATTGCTTTTGAGATGAGATTGCAAGTTTAAAAATTTTTATTTACATTTTAAAATATGTTTTAACTTAAAAAAATGACATCTTCTTTTCGAGACAATGGATTGTAAATAAAAAGTTTTGAAGTGCAGTTTTCTTTTTCTCTTTTCTGTTTTCCTTTCCCTTTTTTTAGAAAAGAGAATGCTCTAAATCTTTCCTTTAAAATGTTCTAAACGTAGTTTGGATGCTTTTTAAATGTTCGCCATATTTTATTCTGTAAATCAAGTTAAGTAAAATAATAAGTAAAATAATGTGGGCTTCTTGCAAGCATTCGAATTTGGTTTAGTCACAAGACTTTCGAGGAGTGTTGTACATGCCCATCGATAACCATACCATTTAAAACAATGAGAAACGTTTCTAAAAATGCTTAGGAAAGACCACGTGAGACCTATGTTTGATGAGCAGTATATCAACTGGTGTGGTTTCAGTAGTTTGTTGAGTGAAAAGAAAGAGAATATGAAACAACTAAGCAATTTCTTTTGTTTTCCCAAACCGATGAATTCTGACACTTCGAAATGGGTTCGATCTCAGATGAATGTTCTAGTTTTTCCCAGGCATGACTTGCATACGAGTCAGTTTCCCTCAGAAAATCTTCCCCTCAGGCAGACAGCCCTCTTATACTTTACTGTATTTAAGTAACCTAACATAATCTTTTTATTAATCCACAATATTGCAGTAATAATTTAAATTATTAAATCTTTGAATAATACTTGATAATGAATATTGACTGAATATGCTGGCTTGCATGGAATTTTTGTGATTTTCTTTTCCCCAAATATTGTAAATGTGTCAATTTCCCGTAAAAAATTCCTCGCTGAAGTGTACCTTCCTTTAAGAAACAGTTCCAAGTGCTAGCCTTAGTTAAAAATCCTTTGAAGCCAGTACTAACCTGACTCACAAGGGATCTAATGGATACGACTTCTGAATTCTGTCAGTTCAATCTGGATTCGGTATTCGATGGTTATGTGGAATAGCTACTACATGGGGGTTTTCATTTGTTTTTCCTTACGTGCATCGTGAATATGACTGAGTTTCCCTTAGCCAGTTCTCTACGAAGACAAATATAAATTACAAATTGAAAAGTCTAGCATAAATATGAATCAATTTCGTCATGTCCTTAGGAAAACCTTTTTCTTTTAGCCTTCTAGGATTTTTGACAAGCGAATGCAAATGAATAAAACAGCAGTAATGGATGCGGCGTGAATTGTAAGAGCCATGACAAAAATTATACGTGCAACATAGAAATCTGGAGATGAATTATGGAGTATGGGGCATGGTAACCCTGATTCATTAATTATAAAATTTCTGTTAAAGCAGATTGAAAATCAGTTATACATCGAAAGAAAAATTAAAGTACACACCTTTGAATATTTATTAAGAAAATGTGCATTTCTAATTTCTCTGATTCGGTTTAAGCAAATAAAAGTTAATATTCGGCTTTAAATACTGGTATGTAATGTTTTAGAGACAATAAAAGCCATTGCTTATAATGAAAATTTTTATTCAAATCATGACAGTTAGGGGAAAAAAAAAGAAATATGTATTGCAATGTCCGTACCCACGCTACATTCCTGGGAGGCCCAGAAGGCAGATTCTTGGGAAAAATCGTAGTTCGCTTACTTTCAGTTTTAGCTGCAAGAGAAGGAAAGGAAAAAAAAAAAATCCGCTTCTTGAATTTAGTAATGCGTATGAAGGGAAGATGATTTTTCTTTTACTTATTCATTTATTTTTGTTACAACAATTTCAGTACTTAGATATTTGGTGGTCGTTTGCTTAATGCATGATATAATTAAAGAAAATAAGAGTAGACAATCTCCTATAACAAAAGAATATATTAAGTACTAAAATTACAATTAAAAATTACATTGCAGAGATCGACGCAGAGCTCGGAACACAGTTCATGCTATCGTCGCGTACAGTTGTCTAACGAGAAGTCCGAGTGAGTAAATGACGTCGCTTTGCTGCTCCGATTAAGAACTGGATTTGACACGTGGCGCCATCTCATGAATAGAAGTTGAAGTATCTGTCGGAACGCCACAGTACTCCCCCCAAGTACCATCGGTACGTTATAAGTACTTTGGGTTAAATTTAACCTTTCTTCCAGATCTGGTAGTTTTAGGTTGCTCTTTAACGGGATGTAAGCTTTCTTCCGGGAGTGATGTTGATGAGGGAGTTGTATGATCTTGCATTAGAAATGGTGGTTTGAGACGATCGATTCCAATCACTGATTGTTTGCCATTGCAGAGGATGGTGAAATGTTTCGTTGTTCGTTTGACAACTTTGAATGGACCATCATATGAAGGTGTTAAAGTTGGCTTAATCGCATCGTTGCGCTCGAATACGTGCGAAGATGTCTCAAGCGCAGGATGTACAAAATAGCTTGGCTGGTTATGCGAGGATGCTGGGGTTCGCGAGATATTGCTCATGGTCTCACGTAAACGTTGAAGGAATGTTGGAGGGTCGATAACTGGAGTAGATTCTGGGTGAAAGAATTCACCTGGCAGACGGAGTGTTACACCATATAACAGTTCAGCACAAGTGCTACCAATGTCTTCTTTGAATGCTGTGCGAAGACCGAGCAAGACTAGGGGTAAGGTTTCTGTCCAGTGTGTGCTACTGTGGCACTTCAGACCTTGTTTGAGAGATCGGTGAAAGCGTTCCACCATCCCATTTCCAGATGGATGGTATGGTGTTGTGCGAATATGGCGAATACCAAGAAGAGAGGTGAGGGATGCGAACAAGTGACATTGAAATTGTCGGCCTTCGTCGGTAGTGATGGTGGTAGGCATGCCAAATCTTGAAAGCCACTGGGAGATGAATGCTCGAGCTACAGTTTCAGCGGATATATTTTCAATAGGAATGGCTTCAGGCCATCTTGTATACCGATCAATACAAGTGAGGAGGTAAGTGTAACCATTTGAAGGAGGCAATGGGCCAACCAAGTCTAAGTGCACATGATCAAAGCGTCTTGCTGGAAGGTTAAATTGTTGAATGGGACTGCGAGTGTGACGGAATACTTTACACAGTTGACACCTAATACATGAACGAGTCCATTCTGTGATGTCTTGATTCATTGCTGGCCAGACAAATCTGTCTGCGATCAGCTTTTTGGTGGCACGGATTTCAGGATGTGCCAAATTGTGCAAGGCATTAAACACTTCACTTCTAAAATTGACAGGAATATAGGGACGTATTCTATTGTTCTCTATGTCACAGTAAATTTTAAGCATTGGATCAATGTGCAGCGGTTGTAACTGAAGGGAGGTTTGTCGATTTGAGATTAGGTTCTTGAGTTCCTCATCATACAATTGAGCTTTTGAAATTTCAGAAAAATCTGGGGTAGTGAGGTTGATATTGTTTACCCGAGACAAGGCATCAGCGACACAATTATCAGTACCAGAGACATATCTGATATCTGTACTAAACTGGGCGATGAAATCCAGATGTCGAAGCTGACGAGAAGAACATGAGTCAGAGTTTATTCTAAAAGCGAAGGTTAATGGTCGATGATCCGTGAAAATGATGAACTCGTGTCCTTCCAAGTTGTGCCGGAAGTATTTAACAGCACAGTACACAGCAAGTAGCTCCCTGTCATATGTGCTGTATTTCCTTTCTGCAGTAGTTAAGTTTTCTGGAGAAGAATGCCATTGGGGAAAGTCCTTTAGTGGTATGGGCTTGAAGCACTGCTCCTATGGCCGTGTCAGATGCATCTACCATTATAGAGAGCTGATCACTAGGTGAGTGATAAGAAAGTGTGACTGCATTTTCCAGATCGTGTTTGCATTGCACGAATGCTGCAGATGCAGATTCAGTCCAAGAGACAGCTCATTGATCTTTTTTTTTTTTTTTTTTTTTTTGCTATTCTTCAGAAACTCATGTAGGCAGGCTTGTGTTTTTGCGGCATTTGGCAGAAAGCGTCGGTAGAAATTTAACATTGCTAGAAAACGTTTAAGTTCAGAGATGGTTTTGGGCTGAGGTAGGTCGTTAATTGCTTTGACTCTTTCCGTTAAAGGTTTGATTCCATTCTGGGTGATAAGACATCCAAGAAAGGAAACTGAGGGTTGACCAAGTACACATTTGGATGGATTTAGTTTTAATCCATGATCTTTAAGGCGAGTGAAAATCTGACGCAAATGTTGAAAATGTTCTTCCGCATCCGGTTCCCTGTGCTAGCATGAATTCAAATTCTTTGCAAGCAGCCTTTAGCATCACTGGAGAAAGACGACGAGGCTTGGAAAATACATGTGGGCCATGTGTTTCAATGTGACTCGATACAACAGTTATGTTGGTAGGTACGTTCGATATGTGAGAAGCTTGGCCCTGTGATGTCAGCTGAGTTGTAGCATCAATTAAGCAATTATTCTTGACATCCACTAGAAGGTGGAAATGTGTCAAGAAATCGACACCAATAATTGCTTGAGTTACATCCGCAATAATAAAAAGCCAGTTGAAAGTTCGGCGCAAGTTTAAATCAAGTGTCAATAGTTTGGTGCCGTAGGTTGCAATTTGGGTACCATTGGCTGCATACAGTACAAGTTTATTATGTTGGTGAGCATTTGTTTTAGTTCTCGGGAGCACTGATATGTCAGCTCCAGTATCTACCAGAAAACATAACTGAGTGGAACGATCAGCCAGAACTATTCTGTCGATGTGGCGAACATTCTGTTGGTCACCAGAAGACAGCCCATTTAGTTTCCCGCTTGTTCAAAAGTGCATGGAGGGGCACACATGCGAGCTTGAGCGCCAAAATTCATATGATAAAAGCATATGCCACTTGTGGGCTCTTTGTACTGCGTTCGAGTATTGTGACGAGATAGACTCCTACTTCGGGCAAGAAATTTTTTACGTGGGCCCTGATTTGATCGATTGTATCTCCGTGAAGCATGAAGACTTGTAGAGACTTCAGACACTTTTTGGTCAATTCAGCCACTTGTTGTTCGAGGGATGAACTGGAAGGTGCAGCATTAGCAGCTCTGACATAAGCTGGAGTAACAAGTTCATTAATTTTGTCAGCCATTGCTGCTAATCGGGTTAGATCTTCATTGGAAGCAGCAAGAATTATTTGTATGTTATTAGGGAGACGCGAAAGCCATAGTGACTTCAACAAGTCGACACTAAAATGGCTTCCTGCCAGATCACGCATTCGTGACAGCAAGTACGAAGGTAGCTGATCTCCAAGTTCAAGTCCTTGTAGTAAAGTACGTATTTTTGAAGATTCACTTTCTGAATAGATTTCGATGAGCCGCTGTTTCAATTTGGAGTATTTATCACAATCAGGTGGTTTGAGAATTAAGTCATGCACTGAATTCAGAATATCAGACTCAATTGCTGCAATTACTTGGTTGAATTTTGTAGAATCCTCACTAATACGAGCGATAGAAAATTGTGCTTCGATCTGAGCGAACCACAATAAAGGATTATTTTTCCAGAAAGGCGGTGGCTTCACCGCAACGCGTGTGATTTGTGGCTCTGGTGGAATATCGTCGGGCATACTGATACATAATTTTCACTTTAATTAATAAACAGTTAACAGCACAAATATTGTAGCAAGAGGATACACTATTGATATTTTGCCACGATAACAATAAATATTTTAACCATGCAGAAAAAATTTACGTAACGATACACACACAAATAATACAGGGTCAGCAATTACACACACAAATAATATTTTACCGAAATGCATTTGAAAAGAAACCCCTATTTGAGAAAAAATGATGCGTTCATTTTGTATTGCGCACACACAAAATCACCACTTCACACTGCTGAGGCACATTATCGAAGGAAAAAGGAAATCACTCCTGTAGCACGTGGGAAAGAAATTCACTACTTTCGAACACTGAGGGAAGAATTTTGCCGTAGCACGTTGCACAAAAGTTACTGATGTAGCACATTTAGCGAAAATCACTGTTGTAGCACATTTGTCACAAAAGTTGAATGATCGAAGAATTATTGCACGACTGGCGAAGTCAGCGGAACGGAACAGATCACATTGATGATTTGCTGAAGCTCCTTGCGATGATATGCACGACTTTGAAAAAAACACAAGAAATATATATCAATACTTCTAGAAATAATTGAAGGGGTACGTTGTAGCATACGTTTAATGTCCATATTCGTTGTTATTTTTAGTCAGTTCTTCAGAATGCCTTGGATGCACGTGGCTTAGGGTCGTTGAAAATCCATTGTCGGCAGCGTGCTCAGTCAAAAGGTCACCAATTTTGGTGGTCGTGTGCTTAATGCATGATATAATTAAAGAAAATAAGAGTAGACAATCTCCTATAACAAAAGAATATATTAATTACTAAAATTACAATTAAAATTTATATTGCAGAAATCAACGCAGAGCTCGGAACACAGTTCATGCTATCGTCGCGTACAGTTGTCTGACGAGAAGTCCGAGTGAGTAAATGACGTGGCTTTGCTGCTCCGATTAAGAACTGGATTTGACACGTGGCGCCATCTCATGAATAGAAGTTGAAGTATATGTCGGAACGCCACAGATACTTAGATTTTTAAATTTAGTAGGGATGATTGTTTGCTCTGTAAAATCCAGCACCGTTCCCTAAGCTTATCAGGTTCAATGTTCCGTCTTACTTTCTTCGGGAACATGCAAGGACCTGACTCGGAACAGAGAGCTTACTAAAGCTATGTTCAATCACTGTGGGAAGTAGACAGGATACCCAAGAAGGGTATACAAAACCCTTTATTTTTCTCTATTTACAATAACTTCCGTACTTCGGAATACACAGACCCACTACTTGTGGTCTAAACGTAAATATATAAAAATAAAAATAAACTCTAATTTAACTTTAAAATAATAAACGTGGAAGATTGGTCTTATATTAACAGGAAGCCGTATGCAGTACAGAGAACTGTGAACACTACAATACGTTTAAAAATTATCAAGAGGATTAAAACCTCTAGCCTGGAAGGCAACCAGCAACTGAGTAAAACTTCTAAAGTAAGCGGCCTGCTTCGACTCACTGCTTCCTCTCTTTCGCTTGGCAAAAAGCCACAACTTAAATACTTGGCGTTCGCCAGACAAACTTTGCATAAATACATTAACGCTTATAATTCTGGCCGGAAGTAGAAAATAAGAAGTGATAGTAAAGATTTAAAATAAAATAAACGTTAGTAAAACATAAGATCCTTACATACTTCCCGCCAGAGTTAATTAGTTTGAAACTGAGGTCTAAAACGACCTTGTTGAAAACTTTTAGCTCTAGAATGTAACGCGAGGCCAATCTTTTACAAATATTTTTCGCTAGAAACTAGAAATTTAAAAGAAAGAAATTTGTTTTTACAATAGCAGCTCCCAGGACACACATTTTGTTTCATCTGTACTGCATCTAAACAGGAGCTTTTATTCAAATCTGGTTCATTCCAGAGATCTGGAAGGAAAACTAGTTTAATGAAATGTTACACAATGAAATGGCAAGTAACATGTATAATTATATTTCTCTTACCATTCTTATTTCATTCATAACTATTTTAGTTATCTCTCCCCGTGCTCTCTGACATGTGTTGTAAAAGAACACCAAACACGAATGTGTTTATGTCTATGTGTTCAACACTTCCTCCTACAATCAAAACACTAACGTGTTAAAATTCAACATACCAAGACCTCGTAACACACCCTAATTTCAACTCTAAACCCTGAGGTACTATTCTGAATGTGGCTAAATCTGAAGTGTAGCGTCAGAGAGCCTAACTACATCATTCAACCTTTAACACATATTCACCATGATTTAGTCTTTTTACAGTCACACGAATAAAAAAAAATTTAACATTACTTTCACTTTTACCATATCACGGTATTTCTTAACATTTAAAATAACAGTTCACATTGTATATAAGAACATATTAACATGCCGTTAATTTTACACATTTGAAAACATACATTAGTAGTACATTGTTAACTTCTATTCTTTTCAAAGCAAGTGCCAATTCTTTCTACATTGAAATACTACATTTTAAAAAGTCTTTCAGACTAAAACTTCTTTCTTGCCAGAAAGTTTTAAATAAAATTTATACAATAACTTTTTACAATATTTAAGTCTTTACACAACGCTATTATACATCAACTTTAGTGTTACGCGCGAGTAATTAAAAAACATAATACCAAAATCGGTAACAACTCATTTCTCGCCCTTTTGGCGATAAAGGTAGACCTCGCATGAGGTAAAACTTCTTGAAATCTGCCACTTGCAGTAAGAATGAAAGATTAACTTAAGTTTGCAAAGTAACATAAAATGTTACTTATCTTTGTGATATTCGGACATTATTTTCTGGGCCCAGTCCTGAAAAGTAATGCAGATTGTTGTTTGATTTATCCTCCTTCTTGTACGGGCTCGCCCTTCAGAGCCGTCCTCTAGAAGCTTTCTTTTTTTTCCAGTTCGGTCACCCTTGAATACCTTCTTTTTCGCCTTTGCCTGTGGCGTTGGCCGTTTGATGGCAGCTGGTCTTGGCGGAACCGGGAAACTTCTTTCGTGTTCCTGCTTGGACCTCGTTGCTGGCCGTTCAAATTTTCCTTGTAACTTTTCCTCCGCCGCTGGTGGCCCTTCCACAGTTCGGCGACATTTGCTGCAGAGAGTCCTGTCGGATGAGTAGATCTTCCGTTTTAGAGCACGGGTTCTAGTTGCCGTCACTTTTCCTGGCTCTCTTTGAATACGTCGTCCTTCTCCCTTCTTCACTCTGGGGGTGTTCGTGGGCTCTCTTTTCTGGACGGTGGAACGGCTTCTTTTTCTTGTTACCTTCAATTTTCCCGCGGGGAAACTTTCTTTTCACTTGCTCCTGCCTCTTAGTGGCTCGCCCTTGTACTTGTTATTGTTCCACCTCTAGAGCTTGTGCCTGCGGTGTCTGCCGTGCCGGATCCTGCAAAAGATCACTTGTCAGATTCTTCCTTGCTCGTCATTAGGCAGGTGGTCAAGATTTAACGTCGGCGGTTCAGCCTTTTCTGCACGAACTGGTTTCATCGTCAGTTTAAGGGACGCTTCATTAAAATCCAGCGTTGCTTGTGCCTCTGAAAGAAAATCTATTCCTAAAATAATATGTGCTTGCAGATTCTTTACTATGAAAAACATCACCTTTACTTGTTCGTCCTTGATACGGACATACAGCGGCAATTTACCTATACACTTACATTTTTCTCCTTGCGCCGCTAACACTGTCGTATTATCCGAATTATATATGCGGTATTTCCGAAAATACTTCCTAAAAAAATCTTCTGCCACACAGGAACACTGCGCGCCTGTATCCAGGAGTGCGGTGGCTGGGATATTATTCACCAACACTTCAATCTTCGGAAGAGTCAAATTTTTCACCATTACTGTAGTTAACTTGAAGGAAGAGGGGTTTTCGTGGCCTTCGGATTTCCGCACCCTCCCGTCAGCAGAAATCCGTTTTAGTTTAAATTATTTTTCATTTCCGTGCTTTCCTTCTTTTTCCACTGGCCTTGAGACTTTTTTCCTGGATTGCTATTGAACTGTCGACGTTCGCCGGCTGTTTTTGAATGCTCGGGTTTCCTTGCCCACTGATTCGCTTTGCTTCCGTAGCCGTGTGCTTGAGTTTGCTGTAGTCTTGGCGCACCAAATTGGTTTCGCTGTTGATATTGGCGTCTTCTTTCAGTGTCCGCTGTTCTTCTACTTTCAAACTGGATTGCTAGCTCAAATAACTTTTCCAGTGTAGTCGGATTTCTTAATTCAATAAAGTCTTGCACTTGGGGCAGTAACCTCGGTAAAATCACTTGAATTATCTCAGGATCCGGACGGTTTCCATACAAGAGTTTGAAGACGTGAATTTTTCTTAAAATAAATCTTGAGAGATTTTCGATTCTTTGCTGATATATACTGAATAGTTCCGTTTCTAATTTCGCACGATCCCTTACAACAGGGAAGGCTTTTAGTAGGGCAGTCTTGAAATTTTCGTGAGTATAGGTGGAACTTCCTGCTTGACCCAAGAGACTTCTGCCTATACACTTGAACCAGTTAAACGCTTGGCCCCTCAAAGCGCTGGTAGCTAAGGTAACATTTTGAAATTCATGCACGGGGTAGAGCATGAAGTGGTCATCCAATTTTTCCAAAAAACTGGTTACCGGTGAGTTTCCATTAAATGTTGCTTCTGGTTTCATCGAAGCGCGCATGGTCTGGACGATGTAACCAAATCCTTCCAGGGCGGCAGCTGGCATTTCTGGATTCTGAGCCGCTTCTGCAGGCAGCACAGGTTCTTCTTGAAACTCGGCCATGGTTATTCTTCTTCGTTGGGCGCCACTATCAGGTTCAATGTTCCGTCTTACTTTCTTCGGGAACATGCAAGGACCTGACTCGGAACAGAGAGCTTACTAAAGCTATGTTCAATCACTGTGGGGAAGTAGACAGGATACACAGGAAGGGTATACAAAACCCTTTATTTTTCTCTATTTACAATAACTTCCGTACTTCGGAATACACAGACCCACTACTTGTGGTCTAAACGTAAAAATATAAAAAATAAAACTAAACTCTAATTTAACTTTAAAATAATAAACGTGGAAGATTGGCCTTATATTAACAGGAAGCCGTATTTAGTACAGAGAACTGTGAACACTACAATACGTTTAAAAATTATTAAGAGGATTAAAACCTCTGGCCTGGAAGGTAACCAGCAACTGAGTAAAACTTCTAAGGTAAGCGGCCTGCTTCGACTCACTGCTTCCTCTGTTTCGCTTGGCAAAAAGCCACAACTTAAATACTTGGCGTTCGCCAGACAAACTTTGCATAAATACATTAACGCTTATAATTCTGGCCGGAAGTAGAAAATAAGAAGTGATAGTAAAGATTTAAAATAAAATAAACGTTAGTAAAACTTAAGATCCTTACAAGCTTAACTTGTACATTCGTGATTTATGGGCAAGAATCTTATTATTATAATTGTACTAATAATTATTTATTTTTCCCTTTCTATATGAACGCTTAAATTTTACGTGGCAGTGTTTCAGCAGGTTTTTCTCGCTCATTACGTGAAATATATTTAAGATGATTATTGATTAATTCGTTATGGCGATTTACTCCAATAATTTAGTACTTTTATCTGATGCTGCACTGTACTTGTAGCTAAATGCTGTTTACTTTGTACGCAGCTGTAGGTCGATCTCTCTCTCTCTCTCTTTTTGGTTAATGTAATTCCACATTTTGTATAGATATCTGCTCCTGTCTGTTGTGTTTCCTTTTTCTGTTGTGTCTGAAGGTGTAAGCAAACATATTACTTGGTATTATATGTTTGAACTTACATCTTGCCCAAAATATTTTTTCCTGTCTTAACTTAATGTTAGTTTCTTCACTAGATTTATTTAGATTCTTAACTAGATTTTCTTAACTAGATGTTTTATTTGTTATGTAACTGGACCTCCATGACCCCCATTCTTTATTTTCTTCGGATTTGTTGGCGCTTACAGCTCGCTCAAGCACACTAACAGATTTCAAACGCCATACCCCTGATCAGAGGTTTTTTTTTTTAAACCTCGATTTTCCTCTGATGAGAAAACGGAGAACCCTCCTATTTATTAGGTTAGCTTTTTCAACACCTCTCTCAACATACAACATTACATTAGAGTCTCCATTATAAGGTGATAGGTCACATGTATTTCTCCCTTACTTTGTTTGTTTCACTTTACTATACATTCATGATCAAGTTATTCCAAGCTTCTGTTACTTCTTCTCTGTCTTACTTAAGCCCGTGAATATTTTTTCTTGAAATGTACAGTCTGGGGCTTATTTTTTTTTTAACCTATTTCTTTACCTGGCTTTAAAAAATTTTGGTTAGAAATGCTGAGAAATAATTCCTTTTTTTTTCTCTCAAAATTGCCCTCTGTTTGTTTGGCTTTTCTTCACTTCTAATATCGCACATAGATATATTGATTTTACACCCTGCGGGCAGAAAGACGTAGTGGTTGCAACACAAAACATCTGTCTTAGCGTACTAACAACAAGCTGATTGCGAAAAGAGAAAAGTGTATTGGTGTTCTAGGCTTCACGAGATCAGTGAGCGTTTGTTTTTAAAATAACTAGTGGAGCTAAAGGTAAGTGTGGAATTGATATTATGTGTTTAAGTAAATTTTAAATGTGCCATGATAGGAGGAACTACTCTGGTATGCGCCCTCAAGTCGCCAAACATTTTTGGCGAGAAACTCCACGCTGCCATTTTGCTATCTAAATTTTTTGTCTACATTTCGAACTTTAAGCCTAAAATGTCTCCAAAAACACGGTATTCGCGAAATAAAAAATCACGTTTTGAACACACAATTTAAGCTAAAAATCCGAAACGAAAACAAATAATTTAGATAGCAAAACCGTAAAGTTTCTAACCAAAGTTATTTGACAAGAGTCCATGTACACAGCGATATGTTTTAACTTAAAAAAACATCTACGAATTTGCACAATTTAGGCAACAAACGAATCTACGAACTATGCACACCTCACTTTAATAAATTAACAATAATAAATTTCAAAGAATACCATGTACACAGCGTCTTGTTTCAACTTAAAAAAACATCTACGAATTGCACAATTTAGAGGGTAGGCACTAATCAACAAAATAACTAAAATTTCAAACAATTAAAAAAAAATAAGAATAATGACAGAAATTCATACTAAAAAAACAATGAACATAACATTCTACGCCACAGATACTTAGATAATAAAATAAAATGCAATAAACAAAAATAAAATAAAATGCACTTACCATGAAATGCTTTCTCGAACAGCAGAAATACCAATTTCATACCACCTTTAACATTCCGCCACATAATCACTATCGTATTTATATGACAGCCAGACACACTATCCAGAAAATTCATACTATGGTTCACAAATAAATAAAATAACAAATAATCACAAATGCCTGCTTCTATCATGCACAGCCACTTTAAAAGTAATCTCCCAGACCCTCTTTCCACACCTCCAAATACACACTGCCCCTAAACAGGATGGCCACGATGATGTTTCCTTTTGCCGAACTTAAATTCAACAACTTCCACCACTTTATCTCTTCCCCCTAGCTTCTCAGACACAAAGCATCACGCAAACCAACAAACTCCAGCGAAAGATTTTTCAACATCAACAGGGTTGCCATACAACACGCAAACGCGCCAAAAACCAGCGCAGAACACATGTCGCTGCATTTGGTGAAATTAGGGCGTATATCAGAGTTGTACCCATGATAGATGTGGAGTTGGATGTTGGGAGCGCCATTTTTCAAAGGACCAGTCATCTTTCTTGTTTTATCATGGCTGGAGAACCCATTTCCTGAAGAGAGACATCAGATAAGTTTTATTTTTGTATCTTAATTTGGTAGTTTATGAATAATAAATTTATTCTTAATGTAAAGATACTTGTTATCATTTAAGGCTGAGCTAAGTTCTAAAATGAGCAATTTACTAAAAGGAAATTTAAAGTTAAAAGATAGGGATTCTAAAGTTTTTCTTAGTTATATTGTTAAGCTTACGATTACTCTGAATTCCGAACTTAATTCTCTTGATGTAATTGTTGATGTCTCTTCATATCATTTGTTGGTCTTGCTTTACTGTGCAATATTTCTTCAAACCATAAATAATTTGTGTTGAGAATTGTTTAAAGAGTAATGTGGAAGAGTGTTATCTGTTTAACTGACTCCTAGTAGTGCCCAGTGGTAGGCTCACCACTGCCGGAGAATTTTTCTGAAGCCTCTTTTGTTTAACTTAGTAACTGGATACTTAAAATTAGTCTTAAAGCAAATTTCAAATATAGAAATGACTGAAATAAACACTAGTCCTAAATTATTTAGAAAAGTCTAATTTTGCTTTAGAATTTAATTTGTCTAATTTGTCATCAGAATTGCTGGTATATCGTGTATTGTAAAAAACAGATCTTTCTCACGGAATAGCTGTAGCATTTATATCATTTGAATAATTAGGGACTAAATTCTTCCTTTGTAAAACATTTAAACCCAATGATATTAATTTTTCATCAATTTAAGTGGAAACAAGAAGCTATCTTGTTTGATTTTTGACATCTCCATTTTAGATGTAAGATTGCAGTACGTTTCATTCCTATTAGAAGCACATAATTTTTTCTGGTAAAATTTAGATCTTTTATCAATTAACTCTTTGCAATCTAATTTATCAACGTTTGTTTTAATTTCTCATCATGTTCTGTTGATAAATTCATCTTCAAAGTTGAAATTTCACATTCTCAAGAATATTTTCTGGTGCATTTGATAAAAAAAGAAAAAATTCCTTCTATTATGTTTAATTCAGTATAGCAAAGCAAAGAGAATTGTTTGCCTAAAAGAGAAAAGACTCACAAAGGATTTTCTAGGATAACTGGCTCGTATTTATAAAATTATGAGGGTACACTTTTAGCTATTAGAAACTATTTATTTACAATCTTAGAATGTATAATCACAGAGAACTGCAATACCAGCTTAGTTCTCTTTTCCAATCTGTATCCAAAGTGTTGCCAATTACAAGTTACTAAATATTAAATGTTACCATTTACAAATTATTAAATATTACATCTTCCGTTGTTTTAAAGAGTTCAAAAGTTTTAACAGTCTAAAATCAGTCCAAATACATGGCCGGCTTTCTAATCAGTCTCCCACTTCTAGTTCTTAGCTCTCACCGTTCCTTGTTTCTGAGTTAGCAGAGTTTGGTAGTTGATCTTCTAAACTTTGCCCTTGAGAATATCTGGAATCATATCCTTTTACATCTGTTTTCTGTGTATTAACTCCTTGTTCTCTTCCTCTGATATTCTCATCAACAGCTGAACTGTTTCCTCTAATATCTTTTCTATTTCTTCTCATTACTGATCCACCTAAGTATATATGATCTAGGCGTCTTATGCACTTCTTCTACAACTGCTGGTTTCCAGCAATTATCTTGATATACCCGAACACAATCTCCTTTATTTAGCAATGGTAATGTTTTTGTATGATGATCATAATATGACTTCTGTTTAGTTCTTTCTTGGTTGATTTTTTCTTTTACATTTCTCACAACTTGAGGTTTAAGTAATTCTTCAGGTGTAGGAAGAATCGTTCTTGTTCTTCTACTCATAAGTCGTTGAGCTGGTGATCCTAGCATCTCATTAGTTGGAGTGTTCCTATGAGCTAACAATGCTAAATAAGGATCAGCATGATCTGCTTGAGCTTTCTTTAACAATTTCTTCGCCATTTGTACTGAACGCTCTGCTAATCCGTTCGACTGTGGATGGTATGGACTGCTTGTTATATGTTTAAATTGGTATTTCTTTTCAAATTCTGAAAATTCTTTACTTGCAAACTGAGGTCCATTATCAGATATCACTATCAATGGTATACCGTATCTTGCAAAATGAGATTTCATGTAACTGATCACTGTCTGACTTCGAGTATCCGGTAGTTTGGAGATTTAAAAAAAGTTGGAATAGTAATCTACAATTAATAAATATACATCTTTGTTAATCTCAAATAAATCTGTCGCAACTTTATACCAAGGTAAATTGGGAATTTCATGTGGTATCATAGGCTCTCTTATGTTTTTCTTCTGGTATTCATTACATATAGAACATTTTGAAATTTTATCTTCTATCTGCTTGTTCATAAATGGCCAAAACAAAACATCTCTAGCTCTTTTCTTACATTGTTCTATACCAAAGTGACCCTCATGAATTAAATTTAACATTTCCTTTTGCATAGATAAAGGAATAATTACCCTTCCTCCTTTGAAAAATAAATCATTTTCCATTGTCAACTCATCTCTGTAGTCCCAAAATACTTTGACTTGAGGTTCTGCCTGATGTTTCCTTTCTGGCCAGCCTCTCAGAATATATTTCTTTAAGCACTGTAGTGTAGCATCACATTCACTTTCTTTCTTTAATTCATAAATTTATCATCAGATGCTGGAATCAGTGTACAAATTTCTGTATCTTCATCATTATCTTCTTTTGTTGTATTCAAATATGCTCTACTCAAAGTGTCTGCTATTAATAAGTCTTTCCCCTTTTTGTATTGTACATCTAGATCATATTTTTGTAAATTTAACAGCATTCTTTGCAATCTCTGTGGTGCTTTAAAAAGAGGTTTCTTAGTTATGCTTTCTAATGGTCGATGATCAGTTTCAACTGCAATACGTTTGCCATATATATATTGATGAAATTTAGAACATCCAAAAGTAATAGCTAAAAGCTCTTTTTCTATCTGAGCATAATTTTTCTGACTTTTTGTTAGAGCTCTGGAAGCATAAGCAATTGGTTGGTTTTCTTGTAGTAAAACAGCACCTAATCCTTCAGAACTTGCATCTACTGAAAGAGTTACATCCTTATTAACATCATAGAATTTTAATACGGGTGCTTTTGCAACCTGTTCTTTAATTGTTTCGAAAGCTTTTTGATGCTTTTCAGTCCAGTGCCAGAGGACATTTTTCTCAAGTAACTGTCTTAATGGTGCAGTAATAGTAGTTAAGTTAGGAATAAATTTGGCTAAATAATTAATCATTCTCAAAAATCTTTGTAGCTTAGGCACATCTGTAGGTTCTGGCATTTTAACAATTGCTTCCACTTTAGAAAAATCAGGTTTTAGTCCATTTTCACTTAACTCGTGTCCTATATAATTCACACGATTAACTTTTATTTTACATTATCCTTATTGAACTTCAAATTATTTTCTCGTGCTCTCTGGAGTACTTTTTTAAGTCGTAGCTCATGTTCCTTTTCATTAGATCCCCATATTAAGATATCATCTATAATACATTCAACGCCTTCTAGACCTTCTATTATTTGGCTTAATTTTCTTTGGCAAATTTCTGGAGCTGAACATATGCCAAAAGGTAATCTTTTAAATTTGTATCTGCCAAAAGGTGTATTGAAAGTACACAAATTACTACTTTCTTCGTCAAGCTGGATTTGCCAGAAAGCACTATTAGCATCTAAAACAGAAAATATTTTTGCGTTAGGCATTCTAGTGACAACTTCGTCAATGGTTAACATCGGATAATGTTCTCGTTTTATAGCTTTATTTAAATCTCTAGGATCTAAACATATTCTTATTTTGTTCGGTTTGACAACTGTGACCATTGAATTTACCCATTCAGTTGGTTCTCTTACTTTCTCAATAACATTTAAATTTTCCATTCTTTGTAATTCTTTCTTAACTTTATCACGTATAGCTATGGGTATTTTTCTTGGAGGATGAATGACTGGCATTACATCTTGTTTTAACTGGATTTTATATTCTCCATTCAAACAACCTAAGCCTTCAAATACATCTTTGTATTCCTCCAGTAAGTCTTCAGTGTAAACAGACATTACTTTCTGAATCAAACCTAGTTGCAAACATGATTTTAATCCTAATATAGAAGGTACTTCTTTGTCAATAACTTGGAATTCCATAACAATTATTTTTTCCATATTGGCAGTTAAGTACTACTTTTCCTAAAGTATCCATTTTATTCCCAGAGAATGTAACTAATCTTTTAATTTCAGACTTCTGTATCGGAACATTTAGCAATTTCAGTTTGCTTTTAGAAATAACATTGCACATTGCTCCAGTATCTAACTGCAAATTTATTTTACTTTTATTTACATTAATGTCAACAGTCCATTTCTCTTCCTTGTTATCTGAATTAAGGTTTCATGTGCCAACATAAAATTCTAACTCTTTCTCAGAGTCATGATTTATTAATTTAATTTGTCTATCTTTCTTGTTTACCTTGACTGCTTCATTTTTTATTATATAGCTTTTACAATGACTCGCGAAATGATTTGCCTTTTTACATTTATGACAGATTTTTCCATATGCTGGACACATTCGATACTCATGAGATGTTCCACATTTAGAACAAACTTTTGTCTTTTGTTTATTGGTATTTACCTCTTTGTAGGTATTCTTATTATATTTACTTAGTTTCTTTTTCACTAAGTTTACAGCAGTTTCCTCATCCTTTATGATTTTCATTTGATGTGCACTTATTTCAGCAGATCTGCATATATCAAGAGCTTTTTTAATGTTAATTCTGTTTCATGTAACAATCTTGCTCTCACTATATCATCTTTAATACCACAAACAATTTTATCCTTTATTAAACTATCCGTTAATTGTGCAAACTCGCAAGTTCTAGCTTTATTTCGAAGATCAGTTACGTATTCATCTATGGTTTCTGACGCAGTTTGATTTCTAGTAAAGAATAAATGTCTTTCATATGTAATATTTTTCTTAGGAATACAATATTCTGTAAATTTTGTTTTAATTTCACTTAATTTAATTTCTTTACCCTCTTCTATAGGAAATGTATTATATATTTCAAGACCACGAATTCCTATTACATGAAGAAAAGTATTAACTCTTACCTTCTCTTCTTTATTATGTAATCCACTAGCTACTTCATATATTTCGAATGATTGCAGCCATCTCTGCCAATTCGAAGCCAGATTTCCATCAAATTTCATCGGCTTTGGTGGTTTTAAACTTTCCATTTTGAAAGCAAAACGCTCCTGACACCATATAAAATTATGAGGGTACACTTTTAGCTATTAGAAACTATTTATTTACAATCTTAGAATGTATAATCACAGAGAACTGCAATACCAGCATAGTTCTCTTTTCCAATCTGTATCCAAAGTGTTGCCAATTACAAGTTACTAAATATTAAATGTTACCATTTACAAATTATTAAATATTACAGTATTTATGTTACACATGGGGGAAAACCACGAGAAACACCTTTGTCACCAATACATTCGCCGGGGTTTGATATTAACCCTTTCCGTCACACTACCTTTTAAAGTCAGAGTTTTGATAAAAAAAAAAAAAAAAAAAAAAAGGTAGGCAGTTTAATTAGGCCTAGAGGAGCACACAAGTAAAATTTTGTGGGCACACCCACAGAATTAAGTGTGCCCAAAGTGGGCACACTGATTGAATAGAGCTTCGAAAAGAGTGCTGAAACGAGCATTGTTGTCAATGAACTGACCGATGAAATGCGGAGAAACAAAGAATACAGACTCTCAGTTGTCCTAGATTATCAGTGAGCCCGGTCTGAGCACACCTAGGGTTCGCCGTTTGATTTTAGGCAAGATTTCAAGGTAAAAATTTAAAACTAATATAGAATAAGGAGATTAGCAAACAGCCAAAAAAATAACATAGCAATTTCTTTTCAAACAATTCCTTTTATACCCTAAAAAAAGTCTGGAAAATTTCTTTGAAAAATCAGGATCTTAAAAAACTAAACATGGCTAAAATATATGGATTGCTTTGTGTTGAGCTGCCATCTACTGTAAATTAAGAAGGTTCAGAGTAACCTATAAATCCTATTTCATTCAATGTTTTTTTTTTTTTCTGTGCGTAAAGAAGGAAATTTTTAGGTTTGTCCAGACCGGACACACTATGCCGCAAAGGGTTAAGCTATTCTTTTTCTTACAGTATTAAATTTGATGATGATACATATAAAATTTTAAATCTATTTGCAATGTATTGTCAACCCATTGCAATGATTTATCATTTGATGTTGTATATAAATTTAGACACACAGCAGTGTGTCAACCAAGTTCGGAACAGACAGAAAAGAAAACAGTGAGACACTGGCCATGTGCATCTTACACGAACCATTTCAAGATATTTTCGACCCCCGCATTACTCAAAAACTATTAGACCCATAAACTTATAATTGTTTATGGCTAATTATTTGTACATAATATAAGTCTGTGTTTATGGTCTATTATTTGTACATAATAGTATAAGTCCGACTCAAAATTGGCATTAAAAAAGTGAAGGAATTTAAAAATTGGCTGTATATTAATAGAAGTAATAAAAACGATCATGGATCCCAGAGGATGCATATAGAAGAAGAAAATATTAAATAGCAAAATACAAACAAAAAAGTTGTCAAAGATTAATTCTAAAGTTATAGCGTGTTAAAGACGACATTAGAAAAGGGTGCAAGAAATATTACAGTCCGTCATACATATTAGCATGTCTGGCTGGTAGTTGGAGGCTCCGTGCTTCGAATTCCATTGAGAGCACAGATGATTTCTCATATTTTCCACCCCAAAACATCTAATGATTTCAACAGTTACGCACAGGAACTAAAACAGGATGGGCAGTAATTCAACTGTAATTTGTGTTAATTGCTAAACCGTGAAACAACAGGTATATAATCCAGGCTTAGACCTATTTCATGATAGCATAGGTAAATCATTTACATGCTGTATTAGAAATTTATAACTACTTACTAAATGCACAACAATGGATAATAAATCCGTACTATAGATAATTGTACAACACTCTGAGGTAGGGGTGCTACAGCTCAAGTGAAAAAAGTATTGGAGAGTAATAAAAACATGCTAATGACACAACTTCAGGAGCCTTTAACTTTGCTTAGGTATAACGGAGTATTTTGATGCAATCTGGAAATTGTTTACATATGAAAAGATCCCTCCCCCGATTCCAGGCGAATGGGCTGGCTGCATGGGTGTTTTCGTGTTTATTCCCATGTATAGCCTGGATATGAGCCAGTTTCCCTTAGAAAGTCTTTCATGAAAGCATCCCTTCCCTTAGGCAAATAACCCTCGAATGCTTTGCTATAATCAAGTAAACCAAACCATTCAGCGAATGCCTAAAGAATAAAAGCTTTACTGAATAGAATAAAAATTTAATTTTTATAATTTACTAATGTTTTTACCTTTGTCCTTTTTTGTATCATTAAATCTATATTAGAATTTGAAAGACAGAGTGATACCAGATATTTATTTTGAAATTAATTGTGTAAAACTTTAGTAATGCATTTATATTTTATTTTTAGCTCATACTTAGTGAAGGAAAGAGTACTTAGAGAATATTCAAGAACATGGAACATCTTACATTACGAAAAGTAAGAATCCGTCATCATATGAAACTGTATCTAACTCATTCAGCGCATTTGTGCATAGTCTTAAGTATAGCTTTTACGATGATGTACCAAAAAACTGATGAATCATGCATATTATATGGTAATGCCGCTTATATAATACTGGCGGAGTCTACTAATACATATAGCATACTTGCCAACCTATGACACTCAAAAATCAGGAGATTTTTCACAATGTTAAAAAGACTTTTTAAATGATAAAAATATAGTTTTTAATAATGAATTAACTTTTAATAGTTACTAAGTCTTAAATGCAAGCAACACAAAAATACCTTAGACATAAAAAATATTTTTATTTCTTGCATCGTTAAAAAAAAAAAAGAAAAAAAAGACACCTTAATCAGTTTTCATACAAATCTTACGAACAGTGGCAGATTTTGCCTTCGTTAAGAAAGAAACTTCATAATTTTGTTCATAGCAATTGCCACGTAGGCCTGCTTTCGCTAATAAAAGTGTTTCTAATGTGTCATCACTCATATTAGATCTAAATTTAGTCCTCGTTTTCGCAACAACACCGAAAATTCTCTCACACTCCGTATTACTATGGGGAACTGTCAAGGTGGCCAACATAATTCTAGACAGTTCACTATATTTTAAAATTCCATCAGCACCTTTCAGTTTTCCAATTAAACTCCACTGGGTGTCAATCCTAGCTGATTTTATAACTTCATCCAAGTTTTCTAATTGTAAACTGCAAAATTGCGACTGCAGTATATCAGTAGCAACATCAATATCATCATCTTTCATGACTAAACTAAGTAACACAGGAAATCTGTTAAAAAAGTACCTTATATCAGAAAAAGATGCATTTGCTAGAGCAGAAACATCACAAACTTTAGCATGCAAAATCACTTCATCGTTGACTGGAAATTTATGTAGTTGTAATCACATACTCGACAGAAGTAACTTCTAACATGAAGATAAAACTTATTTTTGTCTTCTGAAAGTTCTTCCACTACTTTAGTAGTTGCAGCTCCTATTACCAAATCTTCATCTTTCTTTTGATTTTCTATTTCACCTTAAATCACATCATATATAGAGTTACAAGACAAAACGCAGACTGGTTTTACAAACTTTGATAAAATGTCTTTAAACAGATCATAAATAATTGATTGCAAAACATGAATTAATGGAATTGTGTTAAGAACATCGAATGATGGCAAAATGAATTGTAAAAAAAAGCAAAAAGCTTTGTTAAGGTCCGAAGAAAAAAATATACATATTCGTTCTTCACAAGATAAACTTACAGTAATCAGAAAATGTTTCGTGTGTTGAGCAATTTTTTTTTACTTTGAGAGAAATTTGTATCAGCTTTATGCTTATATTTTGCAGTATTATTTTGAGAATTGCCAGTTGAATTGCTGAATGATGCAGAAATTACTTTATTTTTTTCATACCTATTTTTAACAATTGAAGTAGTAACTACATCTCCATTTACTTTAGGTACTTTATAACTTTGAATAGAGCCTTTTATCTTAACTCTCGAAGCATTTACTTCTTTAAAAAATGCAAGAAGTGAGTTCCATTGATCGAGGATTCTAGATAAGCATTTCTTTAAAGACAGCTAGCGTGTACATACATGTTTCAAAATTTTTCTCATTTCAGTATTATGCAGCTGTTGGAACTGTTTCAATTTTTCCTTTCTTTTAGAACACCTTTCAAGATAATATTAAATATCAACAATGTGTTCATCCACATTTATTGGTAAAGAAGCTAAGCCCTTTTTCAGCTGTTAAATTTAAGAGGTGACAGGTGCACCTCATAATATGCAAATCTGAATTTGCCTTTCTTAAGATGCCTGCAACACCAGTCTTCAAGCCTACCATTACTGGTGCATTATCGGCACCAAGTGCTAAGCAATTATCCAGAGGGACTGCATTTTCTTTTAAAGTTTTAATAATTAGCTGTGCTATATTAAAGCCTGTCGAATGTCCTTCTAAAGTGAGGACAGAAAGTAAACTGCACTCAGTTTTTGAAGACTCTGGATTAAAATAAGAAACAACATTTGGATACAGTTTTGAATTGGTATTATTGCTTCCATCCATAGAGAGGCATAACGGAGCTGTTTTAATGCAATCAAAAACTGAAGATTTATTTTTCAACTGAAGATTTGTTTTGGTCCTTGCACTTGAGTATATCTTAGCAATTTCACTATCGGGAAACATTTTTCTAAATAAAGCTGCAGCATGATCCGATGCATTCAGTGGCAGGTTGTGCTCCAGTAAAAAGGCAGAGAACAGACATTCTGCATTGATGACTTTTTGGTCTTTTGTTTCCAAAGAAAAATTTAATTTTTCGGTTTTTTTTTTCTTTCAAAACAACTTATGTTGTCCTTGTATTTTTGTGTACGCACATGTTTGAGAACATTCGCCCTTCCACTATGCGAAATCGAAAAATTGCAATGACAGGCAATACACATCGCAAACATCACATCCAAAGGAGTAGGGACGACTTGCAGAAATTTAACATTGGTTGCCTATTGCAGCATGTATAATTGTCAAGAAAAAGGTGGTTGTAGCGCCTCATTTCACAAATTAGAATTTCTACATATTTTTATTTTTGAAACTCAAATCGATTAAAACATTTTAGCATATTTATCAAGCATAATTAACAATCCAAATAATTATAAAGCTATTGCATGCTTTCAGAACTGGATATTTTTTAGCTTTTCCTATGCTGTAAGGTAATTTGTAACTACTTCTTTTAGAAAATAATATTTTAAATCTGAACTAATAGAAAATTTCAAATAATCAATTTTCTCTTGCAATTTTTATGCTTTTTATTGGTGTAAATAAGTAAAAAATATTAAAATATTTAAAAACAAATTTTTGAAAGTTGTGTTTAAAATTATAAATTGTGCTGCTTTTTTAAAATTATAGATGAGTATTATAGCACAATTTCTATTAAGGAATTTTATTTCAATTATATTTCAGAATACATCATAGTGATAAACACGTTTGACTCCTTAAAAATGTTTATACATTTAATTCTAATATTAAAATTGTATTTAACCGTAATAATTAATTTTGCTTGTATTTTATAGTGATTTTAAATTTATTTTTAGTTCTGCATAATATTTTTTTTTATTTACTGTTAATTTAATTTATTAGCTTAAAGGGGCGGTAGCCTAGAAAGGCTGTTAGTTTCGAAGCGGCATTTTGCGCTGTTTTACTATAAATGTCCGTGTCTCTTGCAAATTGTTGTTACCAAACATTATCGCCCTGTATTACATGTAAAGAAATTAAATAATGAAGAATCTGCATGAATACATGTATGGTTCTCACAATCTGACAAAAACGACAGTATCTAGAGCCATCAAATTTTGAATAATGTAATCCTCCACCCGAACATGGGCATCTGGACGGCTGAATTTCGAATTTGTTTTAATCTATTTCCTATTTTGTAAAACTTTAACGAATTTTTGATTAACAAACTCAACGAGTTCAGAGAGAGCACCGTACGGAAAATAACAGTTTTATCTCCAGTGCGGAAATTCTAAAGATACGCTGTTTTCAAATGTATGTGGTTTACGGGCGAAGAACATGATATTTAATAAATATAGGTAACACACAAAACGTTAAAAAAAGGTTTCTTTTGGGCGTAATGTAATATCTTAATGCTTCTAGATTTTATTTTACCATTTTTTTCCGCTTCATTACACTCAGAAAATTTTATGCTCTGAATTTTATAAATTACTAAAATAAATATTCCACTTTAATGTTAATAAGTTAATGATGATATAAATCAAATAAATGATTGTTTTGTAATGTTATTATAGTTTTGAAAATCATTGCCTAAAAATGGTCATTAAATTTCTAAAAAAAAGTTATCAGATCTTGTTTAATTTTACCTTATTTATTTCAAAGCATCCTGTACTATCAATCTTATTTAATTTTACGTTATTTGTGCGCAAAATTAAGTTCATAAATTTTGTGCCTAGAGTTTTTACTGTTTTACCAAAGTAAAGATGTTCGTACAAGAATTGCGCGTGAAAAAAATGCGCGAAATGCAGTAAAAAGTGCTTTAATGAGATATATTAAATCCTATTTGGAAAAAACTGTGGCTTTCATAATCTCATCACTATACAACGTATCACGTTTAATAATTTAAAAGAGTTATGTGATACAAACGCCATAGGTTTCAGTGTTAAAGTAAACCAGATCGTCCGTACTCTTTCTTGCCGACATGTCCGTGACGCGCCTCCCTCACTGGGTTAGTCTATCTCTTATAAGGTCCATGTTCTGGATACGTATGCTGTCACTCATAAAGCAGAAATTCTCATCTGAATCGCAAGGTTTTATGCAGAGAAAATTCAGTTGCTTTCAGATGTCCAAAATCACTTTTTTTTTTTTTTTTTTTTTGGTTCATATAACGAAGTATTAAGCCAAGTTCCATAAAAATCGTGAGAAATATTAAGAATAAGAAAAAGTCGGGAGAAATATATTGTAAATCGGGTTGGCGGGAGAGCGGTCGAAAATCGGGAGTCTCCCTCCCAAATCGGGAGAGTTGGGGGTTGATCTTTGGATTATGGTAACTTGGCGAAAATTTGGCGACCAACTCTGCTACAGCAACCCTCTATTTTTTTTTTTCCGCTGCCATTAAAGACATGTTTCTTTTCTTTTTATTTACTCAACACTTTTTCCAACAATCTATTAGCCGAATTACACTTATGCTAGAAATTTTATCTAACAAAACTGCTTAATCATGACAAATATTCACTGCAAAATTGGGAAAAAGTGCACAATAGTAAACTCCTCGTGCGTTTTTCAGAATAACACATACACATAAACCATGTACACGCCGACTTATTTTTACTTAAAAAAACATCCCAGAATTGCACAAAAATGGCATTGCGCACACTCTTCACTATATCCATGTACACTGCTTTTTTCTCATAAATTAGAAAAATTTCACGAAAATGCATGACAATTTTCTGAATCTTTAAACCCGGTAAAAAGAACATATATGAAATTACCTGATCGCGAAAAAGTATATACCCTTTCCAAATATGAACATTTCCACGTATAAAACAAATAAAATATCCAAAAACTTTTACTTCTAAATTATCTATTATATTATAATCGTCACCAATGAATTCATACCAAAACATTACAAATACTTAGTGTCAAATATTTAAATTATTTCCATGCATGTTTACTTCAACTCTAACGTATACCAAATTCCTACAAACATAAAATTCACAGAATAACTATCATTTAATTAAAATATCACTAAACCATGTACATGTCAACTTATTTTTACTTAAAAAAACATCCCAGAATTGCACAAAAATGGCATTGCGCACACCCTTCACTATATCCATGTACACTGCTTTTTTCTCATAAATTAGAAAAATTTCACAAAAATGCATGACAATTTTCTGAATCTTTAAACCCGGTAAAAAGAACATATATGAAATTACCTGATCGCAAAAAAGTATATACCCTTTCCAAATATGAACATTTCCACGTATAAAATAAATAAAATATCCAAAGAATTTTACCTCTACATTATCTATTATATTGAAAACGTCACCAACTAATTCATACTGCAAACATTACAAATGGTTACAAATACTTAGTGTCAAATATTTAAATTATTTCCATGCACGTTTACTTCCACTCTAACGTATACCAAATTCTACAAACATATAATTCACAAAATAACTATCATTTAATTAAAATATAATTAAATTCAAAAACACTACTTAAAATATAAATAAGCACATACATTAAATTAATAAAAATTAGCTTACAATCCTAATTACTTTAAACTAAATCATTGCTAATAACAATTTTCCAATAATACCAAATTACTTTACTTCCACCTTACATTTAGAACAATGCATAAAAATAATATCCTCAAATAATTAAAAATACTAACTTACCTAATCTTCTTCAAAATCTTGCTTACATGGTGGATACACTTTTATTATTGATTCAATAAAATTATTGAACGATTTTTTTCTGCGAATTTTTCCTCCACACTTCCTCCACTAAATAAAAAGCAAAATTCTCTTTATCACAATGCCTCGGAATGGCGCTTTTTATAGCACTCCATGTGCCCTCTATTGTATTGGCATGTGCACCTGTTTCCGGATCTTTAAAATAATATTAGACAGCGCCATACAATCCGAAAATTATTCAACACTACTTCACACAACACACAATGAAGCTTAATACAAAATAATATACTGCCACAGATATTTTTCCAAATTCCCCCCCCTTTTTCCGATTAAAGAACAGTAATTTGTCCAGATAGTATCACATGACATATCTTATGATCTCTCATTTCCCTCACACAAAATAATGCGTAATCGGAACTGAGTACTGCTCACATTATTACCAAAGTCCTAGGTAGTAACCTTTATCGCCTCCAAAATGTCGCCAAACTACCAGTTACCATATTCTAAAGATCATCCGTGTTGGCAACTCTGATATAGGAAGTGATAGTCATTTTAGGATATTTCTAGAGCTGTTTTCGTGAGGTGGGTATATTATTTCAGAGATAGAAGTGAAAGGTGGGTTTTTACATATGACCGTTTGAAGATTGTCCCTTGACTAAAATATTTCTGGCAAAACTGCGATTTTATATCAAACATGTAGCCATTAAACTACTGTTATTGAGAATAACCAGCATTAACTGATAGAAATTCTATTACGCAATAAGTATACAATACTGCCTCAAGCAACACTGAAATTTAATGCTGGGTCTTTAGTTAAACTTCCACATGAAAATTATAGATGTTGCCTTCGAAGCAGACACCCAACATGATCACTCTTGATGCTCTTGAATTATGCATGATAGTGCTATGCAACTGACTGAGCAAATCGGATACTGGATGCTTGTTTGGTTGAAAATAAGTGCTTTGCTGTGACTAGTCATATTTCTAACTGTTTGGGCCTGATGAAAGGATTTGCGCATTGGGAAAGTCTTGTGTATCTGTGAATTCCATGTGTCAACAGGAGACTGTACAGACTATGATAGCTCCATGATGGCGAAGGTTTATCTAGTTGGCGTTTAGTAGGGAACCCAGATAACAACTATAAACAGTTCTCACTGATGAACTCAATTGCACATCTTGTGAATATACCTATTCAACAGTGTCATAGGTGGAGAGACCAAGGGGGACATCTGTTCATGGGTACAGCATCCACAAAGTGCCGAACTGATGTTACGAAATTTGAGAGTTGAAAGTTTTTCATTCTTGGTAAACAGGAGGGGGCATGAAATCATTAGTTGTCCCCAGGTGCAGAAATCTCTAGCTACGACTCTGCCAATCAAGTCCAGCATTCATTGCAATAGGTTTGGCTTCCTTTAACACAATCATGTGCCTAAAAATGTATCTAGAGATAGCAAGTTATGGTGAGAGAAACGCTAATCTAAATTTGGAATCTTGATTGGTTATTTGAATACAGCAAAGTACATGTAGACAATCTGTCTAAAAAAAGTGGCTCATATTTATTCTAGACATGTGGAAAATCACAAAAAGCAACCATGCAGCCAGTTACTTTGCTTAGGTTTGAACTCTGGACGAATTACTAGTATTAAACTGCTTGCTATTAAAGTACCACACTCTGCCTAAGCTATTACACCTGAAAGTTATCAATCACATCTAGAATGCCATGCAGTGCATTACAAATACAGTGATCTTAAGTATTGAAATACAACAAAATAATGTATTGTTTGTGACAGATATGGTGTTCCTTGCGTACAGAATATGTCTGCATATTTACAAAGACCCTGCGTCTGCAGATTTATGCTCCCACGAAGGATACCTGATAGGTGTACCAGTTTTTTGGGCACTTCACTGTACATTGTTTACACTATAGGTATTGCTTAGACCAGTAGTCCTCTACCTTTTTGCCCCATGCACCCCCTTTTACCTCTACTAGACCATCATTCCGCCTTCTTTTTCAAACTAAAAAAATGCAGATTTATTTAAATTAAAATTATTTTGTAATGTGTTTTACAAATTAATTAAGAAAATGTATAGAAAATGTTATAAATACCATAACCTGACAAATTAATTTTTGTTTTCGTAAACTAGATACTTAATAGGTAAATAAAAGGCTAACCACATTTCTCTTCCTCTGAAACTATGAATTCCACTCCAAAGGCGAATTCCCCCTGAGAATCTTTGGTGTTAATATACACTAAAAACATAGAAATATATTAAATACACCTGAAAACGTTTTACAAAAATTAAACCATTTGCATGCATTTTGAGTCTATTTAATATGCATATTAAAATGAATGCCATCCATAGAAATATAAATACAGTTAGATAGGTTTATTGCAGTTGGTTACCTTACAGTAGGCATGTAAAAGTCAGTACCTCAAGTGAGCCAGATAATCATCAGGGTACAAAATTGTGGTCTGCAAGGGCGAAACAAAAGTATTTTCATTCTTAGTATGTACACTACTGGACACTGAAAATGGCAAGAAGGAGACACCAAGATGTGGCCTGATGTACAGCTCTCCAGATCACGCTAAAGAAGATATAAGAAAAGGAACCTGCAAAGAGGATGCGTGTAATAGCAGATAATGCCAGGCCGTCTTCAACAGAGGCAGTTCCAGCAGACAGATGATTCAACGATGGGCATGGTGATCAGACTGAGAAGGGCAGGTTGGTCCATACGGCAAATCTCTGCTGAAATACACCTGGACAGGTCCACAGTGTACCGGCTGTGGCGATGATGGTTGGAAGAAGGAAATGTGGCAAGTTCGAGGGGTGCCGGTGCAGCCAGAGTGACGTCAACATATGTTCATCGACGCATCTGCTGATAAGTGGTGGGGCATCCGCAAGCCATTCCTACATCTATTCTGCAGCATGTTCAAGACAGCCTGCAAGTTCTCATGTGTGCCAGAACCATTTGCTGTTGATTGGTGGCTAGTGGTCTGCCCTCGTGGTGGCGTCGTTAAGACTACCATTGATCCCACATCATAAACGGCAACGTCAGCAATGGTGCCGGTGATTGAGCGATGTGAATGACGGAATGGCACAGGGTCTAGTTCTCGAATGAGTCACACTTCTGTTTTTCCAATGATAGGCGCCGTGTACGAGTGTGGCGTCAATGTGAAGACAGGTCCAATTTGGCAGCAATTGTGGAATGCCCCTCATTGAGAGCCATTCTTCAGGACATCATCCGTAGTCTCATTGACTCGTACCTAGACATGTTGCTTCATGTATCGCCGTCCAAGGTGGTCCGGCAACCCACTGAGCCGACGCTGTTCTTGCTCTGTTTTATGCATATCATTTCAAAATAAATATCACTTATTGTTTGTTGCTGTCTCTCTCTGTTTGCCGAGTTTCATCACTTTCTGGCTACTCCTTCTTGGTATAGTGCAAAGTCTGTAATCCGGACGCCCATTATCCGGAATGATCTATAATCCGGACCTCAAAACCACAAACTTTATTTTTGTATGCTTTACGCATGTGCGTTATACATGCGCGTTTAGCACAAAAAACAAAGCAACTTGAACAACTTCCATTGAAAAAAATGTTTAATAAAGTAAACAAACAAATATCAAGCTTTTTTTTTTTTTGTAAATTTTGATACCCTTTAGATCATAATTGCTCTTTATTTCATAAATTATGGTTTCATATTTTTAATTGTATAATTTCTGCATGCCATTTCACCAGATTTAAATTGATGATCTATAACCCGGAAAAACCCTTAATCCGGAATCGCTAAAGTCCTGACGAGTCCAGATTATGGACTTTGTACTGTATTGCATTTTCAATGTCAGCTAGTGTTTTTAAAACCTGAATAAATACATAAAACCTCAGGTAATGCTGTGGTTTTTTAAAATGTTGAAGGAGTATAAAGAAATCTTGGTGGTACCTATTCTTTACTAACATTAGGTAATTTTTCCTGTATGCACTTTTCAAATGTTTTCAGACATGCTGTCTACCCTAGAGATTTTCAGAAAGGAAGCCAGGTGAATGTCATTGAACCGTTTTGTGCCAACAGGTACGCATATGGCCAGCAAGAACTGCCTTTATTTTCCGGCCGGCGTGCTGCTGTGCCAGAGCATTTTCTCGTTCACCCTGCCTGTCACATATTTGTGCTAGCGTCCTGTAACGTTTTAAAGATCACTAGATTGGTGAAAAATTACAAAAGTAGTTCCAATTTTGTCACATGGACAGGCATCTGTAGAAAGAAATTTTTTCGAAGCATGTTATGTTTTGTAGCTTTTTATGTGTAATTATCATATCGTTTTAGAATAAATATCATAAATTAGTTATTCAATTAATGCATGCTTAATTATGCTAATTATTAAATTATCTTTACTAATAATGTATCCTACTTAAGGATTTATTTTCCTTCTAGAATGGTATTACGGAAGTGAATTTTGGGTATCGGATAATAAGTTGCTTTCTTTTATTAAATTTCCTCTGCTGATAGGTCCTTAATTTTTTTCATTAATGATCCTTAAAGGGCCTTAATTTCCATGTGCAAAAATGTGTGTGAACCCTGCTCTACAAGGGCACCCATTCCCTTAGACTGATAGCACGTAACTCACTTTGCTATAATATAAACAAAGCCAATCTTTCATAACAGATAGCCTGGCTACCTGAATAATTTGTCAAGAGGGTATCTATTTCTTCCAAATCTTAGTTGTAATGAGAATTCTTTGGCAGAAATTTCTGAGCAAGTATGAAAATGTGTTTCCTTTCGTTTATAAAAAGTTAGTGGTGCATTTTTGTTTTCATTTAGTCATAAATTACTGACTACCTAGAATTCAAGAGCTCTGTTATCAGTCTTGTGCAGGAGTCTCAACCCTCTAGGCCAGCGATTTTCAACCCTTTGACTAATGTGTACCATCTAAACGAAATTGAAAACCTTTAGTACCACCACTACAATGTACTACCACTCTCGAACAAAGGTCACATCGCATAAATTTACGAGTGTTAAAGGAAAAACTCAATCAGGATGTTGGGGTTTTAATTTTTGAATGTAATAGTTAAAAATACTTTTCTTCTTTGCGTACCCACCGGTTGAGAACCCTTGCTGTAGGCCTTCTTTGAATTTTCAGGATTCCATACTTAGAAGCTGATTTCACCCAGTCTACAAATGTTTACAGTCTGCCATCATGTCATGGCTAAAGGACTGTGTGCGTGGCTGGAAGCAGTTGATGGCACTTCATTCAGATCTGGCAAATGATGTATCGAAGACATCATCGCAAAATCGTTAAATCTTATTTTTGTATTAGTATTAGAACATAAATATTGATCTAGGTTAACTTGTTTCAAACTTGCTGTTAGATAAAGCTAGGCATAGGATAGAGCATAGGAATAATTCATGCATAGGATAGAGCATTCCTTTGTGTCAACATGAGTTTATCTGAAGGTCATTTAATTTTGTACCTCGTTGAATAATCAGTTTTCGGAATGTTCCCCAATTAATGGATTAATGGAATTTTAACTGAAATTTTATAAAACTTACCTTATAAAGTTTTCACTTAGGTTTATTAAGTTTTTAGCATAAAATTTGTCTGCATAAAGTTTATTCACAGATTGTTCTTTTCTAGGTACCTTATGAAAATGAAAGATTTTCAGATGGGGAAGTCCCATCAGAATGGAAAGAAATCGTGGTTGAAGCTTTTAATCAAAGCCTATACCACGATGTTCTAGAGTCTGAAGATGTGAAAAACAATATAGGAAAAAGCTTTCCTACAAATCAGAAAGTTATATGTGATAGGTACAGTTGCTATTATGAGGACAAGTGTTTCAAGCTCGGTTTGGATTATTTTGATTTTGAAAAAAGGCATTTACCGGGCAGGAATGGCAGATTTTATATTCATTTTGGAAAAGAATGCAGGGATAAACATTTGCCTGTGTATAACGTAATCGAAAGCAAATATTTAGAATTATTTGCGAGAGACATCTGATGTTTCTTTTTTTTAATGTGCAAAACTTCATCATCAGGGTTTTTAAATTTCATAAAAGTGTCATATTATTCAATACAAACAGGATTATGTAATAAACTATGCCGTTTCCCAGTACCAGCTTTTGATAAGGTGAACTTTGATTCCAGCTTGAATATTTAATGAAATAAGATATAAGATCAAGATACCATCATCATCATCAAGTTATTTGCAGTTTTAAAAGAGTTTATAGAGTATTTAGGAACTAAAAACTTCGTCTTTAAGTAATTTTCTGAAAATAAGGAACTGAAATTGAACTCAAAATAATTAATTTATTTTTTTACAGATGTATTACTGTAAGTTGTGTCTACAAATAAGCCCATCATATATTGTAATAGTAAATAACATATTGTATATAATAGCATTCTATTTTTGAAAACCAAAGTTGACTTTAAATGTATTTTATTTCAACATAATATTTTTTTGTCATGCTTATATTCAACAAGGATTTAAAAATTAGGTGTCAAGAAAATAATTTTTGTAAGTACATAAATTTTGAACTTTTAAATTTTGCTTAAGAAATGCTTAAAATGTTCATTCTGAAAATTTCAGTATTCATATTCAAGTTATGTACGTCTTGATTGATCTGTGTCTGTTAATTAAAAATTTTTTTCTATATTACTTTCTTAAAAAGATTAGTTTGTTCCCCCTTTCGAGCATTATTTTATCAAATCTGTGAGAATTATAACATTTACTGCACAGATTCGATGGCCAATTATTTTTTTCATGAAAATCTCTATAAAGTTTAGATTTTATATGTATTAAATATGATGTAATCTTCAGTATTTTTTAAATTTTAGTTTAATTTATATTAACAGTATTTTATAATATGTAGAAACCTGATAGATAAAGAGACATTACCACTTTAAATTATTTTTTTTTTTAAGTGTACTTTTTATTGAAAGTGCAGCTTTTTACTTTGAATTTATCTTGTGCATTAATGTTATTTTAACAAAAAATGTTATTTAAGTGTGCCTTTTGTTAATTATTATTATAAATCGCCTGTATCCATCAGTATTCTCCATTATGAATGCATACTGCTTAAACATTATTGCTGCGGGTTCGTAATACATTGAATGCACCCAGAACTGATGATTGTTGACGAAATTTATTTTCCAAAATGAAACATTTTGCAAATCTAAAACTTTTTAGAGAAGTACTAGTACATCTGTTCTCAGCAGAATCAGTAGTTACCACTTCGACGTACTAAGAGCATAAAACGCAAGACAATGTATTAAAAAAAAAAAGGCCTAAGCTTGCACAGTGATCTCTCAGTACTCTCAGTTATGAACTAAACTAAACTGATGCTGTTTCCTTTCTGAGGTGGTTTTTCCATTTCTGTTGAGAAATTTCTAGTACTACAGATTTCTCAAAATTGCTGAAAGGCATACAAAGGACCAAAATGTTGTCAAATGTTCGTAAAGTTTCGTGACTTTTTAAGGTTTCTCGCCAATATTGGTGATAAATTATAGCTGTTAAAACACATTGCTATCTAGCCAACCTCAATGTTAAATGGACTGTACCCCTGTAACCCTGTTTTTTCGGTAATGCTTTACGCTCTTGATGTCTTTCATGTTGAATTATATAAGAGGTACTACACTTAGCATATAATTTCGCTAAAATTATTTACATTTATATACGTAAAATATGAAACAAAATTATTAAACTTAAATGGAACCAACTGGCAATCAAACATTTTAATTCATAAATTTCAATTAAACACATCCCCGTTTCAAGTATATGCTTTGCACCAGTTTGTATCACTCTGCGGCAAGTTGTGTCACTGTTTCACTACAGTTTCTTTGCGATGTGAGGCTTAACACAAAGACTTTTCGGCTTATAATTACGACCGCAGTTATTGCACGTCACCTTTTGATGGTGTGCACCCCCCCCAGTGGAATGGTGTCAGAACACCCGAGTACCCGAGCAACAAGTCTCTACTCCATGTGGAACATATTATGAAGTTGCAAATGTTATTATAAATTAGCCAAAATAAGCAATAATAATTTTTTTTAAATAGTAAGTAAAATTATGCGGATTACTGGAGAAATTAGTAGGAAATTAAATAATAGTTAAGTAAAATGCATCTTAATCGAGAAAGTCTGGACCGTTGAGGTGGTGAGGTGACAAGTAAATGATAATGAGGTGATTTGGAACCTGTCGTAACAGAAGCACATGAATGACTTTCTGTAGCAGTAACATTGGCATTAGCATGATTTTGAGTAGGAACTTTTTTCATGGTAACATTAGAATTTAATCGCAAGAGTATTAGGTTTTGGATTATCAACAGTATAATTAGATACAAATTTCGGACACCCATAAAACTTCGAGGTATGTCCGAATGGTATACAGTTACAATACTTAGTTTTATTAATACGTTTAGCAATACAATCACTTGATTTATGTAGCTCAGCGAACGCCACCTAGACTACAAAGCCAGAAAGCTCCACTTATGAGTCATCCCAGTTAGGCTATCGAAATTATGGTAGCGCAACGACCATATAGTTTCGGAATGAACTTACAATCTACTTTTTTACCGTTGACGTTTGATTTTAATATATTTATAATTACTTTCCTCCTTTAAAGCACTTGCATCTTGATTTTTAAATTTAAATCGAATTTTCTTTAAAATAAAAAATAATCAGTTAAAGTTACATTTTCAGCACAGCAAATGTTAAACTATTTTTTTCTGAAAGGTGTTATAATTATTATGAAAATTATATTATATATTTTTCTCATACATTAACTATACCTTCAACTTATTTAAAATATTTTAAATAATGTCAGACTTAGAACTTTTATTTTGATAACACAATTTAAAAGCATTTTTAACGAAAAAATCCATTTCACTGAAACAGCAACTATTTTTTTTTTATTATTATTATTCACAAAAACAGAAATACAAACTACTACTCAGAATCACAAAACTAATAGAAGGATGAATACAGTTTGAAAAAAATAATGCATTATACAATTAGTTTTAAGCAAAGGATCTGATTTTATAAGCAAGATTAAAAATGTGGAATTCATTCAAAATTATTCGATTTGTGGGATTTTACACACATTTTCTACAGTGATCTCATAGGAAGTACAAAAACTGAAAAACATTAAATTGCAATTCAAAACATAAATTATAATGATAAAAAATCTCGTTTTGAAATTTAAAAAAAAATACAAAAAATAAAGTTTTTGGATTCATTTACAAGAGCTGGAGTAAAATATATCTATAAAGAGCTAATTATAATTAAAAATAAATTATAATACAACATATATCGTCATGACGAGTCGAATGAATAGCATACATAGCATTTAGAGATTTGAACTGCTTCTGTGATTATAAAAATTATTCATTTAATCAGAATTACGTAGTAGCAATGTCTGTTCATAAAACAGACTAATGGTTGAAAGTGAATTATATAAGTTATGACTTAAAAAATTTAGAATGGAAAAAAAAAAAATGTGTTTTGAAGCTATTAGAAAATTGCAGACATGTCTTTAAAGCTCAGGAAGTTACTACTAAACTTTTATATACTTGTGTTGCATTTTTAGAAATTATTATTAAAACATGTTAGATACTTTTTAAGACTAACTGTAAATTACTTTTTTATTTACTTTATCAAAGTTGATAATTTTCTTTTTTTACAAGCAGGTTTTTTTAAATCATTTTTTTGTTCACAATAGTTGTTTAACATCGTGTTTGTAGAGGATTTGATTATATTTTCAGCTATGGGATCAAAGGAATGGCCTTTTACACATGGTTCAGTATCCAAATCCTCATTTGACATCAAAGCATTCAGAGTTAAATTTACAGCTAAATTTCTTTGAGCAGGGTGTTTTAAAAACTTACTTTCAAACTCTTGAGATACAAGTTTTTGTACTACAATAAAATTATATAAAACAATATTTAAAACATGAGGCATAGGATACAAAAGGCCACCCCTATCTAATTTTCTGATTAAATTAAATTCGGAAGGGATATTGAGTTCCCTATCAATAACACAAGTCATTTTACAAAATTCACATGGATATTTTTTAAAGGTAGAATAAAGGCAATAACCAGCTATATTAAGTTAATATGGGTACATATGGCTGAGCTTCTATCATGTCGTTTTAAGATACTACAAGAGAAAAAGTTTCCACAAGAGATAAATCAATGTTTTCCTCATCACAATCATTCCTTTCATTTATTTCAATAGCAATATTTCTAAAAGTACTTGAATTAAGCTTTAAAGGTAATAAACTTTGCATTCGTAATTTTGACTCAGATTCATAAACCTGCCTAATGGAAATACGGTATTGCGAACCAGAAAGTTGGTGATACTTGCCAAAACGATCTTCTAACAAATCTGTATGTATTTTAACAGGTAAAAAATAATTCACGCCTAGCTCTTTAATGCAATACTTGCCCAATTCAATAAGTGCATATGTTGTGTTTCTCAGAGCATCATGAGTTTCTTTTGACAAGCAACCAGTAGTGCATTTTGCATCTTTGCATTTGTCTAACCAGTTTACAAAGTTATTTAAATACTCAACATTTGAGTCTACATTTGAAAATATCAGTGGTTCTTGAAAAGAACATTTCAGTCGTTTGCCTTTAAGAGGTGTTTTGGTATTTACTATACACCACCATTTATAAATTATATCTATATAATTAGCTGTTGATTCATAACTATCCAAATTGTGTTTATTACCTAGTTCTGTTAAGGCTGTGATTACCCAGTTATTAAACACTTGTAAAACTAATTTAACATTCTGCCTTTCAAGATTTGAAGCTTTAAGAGTTAAACCATACCCATATTTAATTAAACTATCAAATTCAAGATCATGTAGTTTTCTTATAGTATTAAATGAGGCTGCATTAAATTCTTCACTGCCAACAGCGTTAAATTTAGGAAAATACATAAACAAGCCATCATTTTTTTGGCCAATCCAATTGTTACGAATACATTTTAACAAATGAACAGGATCAATGACAAAAAAAAGGGGTCTGTGTGGTTCATATGGATTTTGGTACATAATTTTGATTTCATGCTTCTCACTAAAGAAGGACACGGCTTTCCTGTTAATGCTATTATTATCACTATTCCACACAAACTACCTTAAGACCTATCTTTTCAAGACCTACAATTACATCTCTTAAAATTTCAAACAATTTTTCTGCACTAAATGATTTTATTGGCAGGATGTGAGCAACATCTTTGTAAGATGATAATAAGCTTCTAATCATAAATGTATATGCTGAAGAAGCAGCAAATGCACTGTCATATGCAGAACCAACAATATTGCCACCTTTAAAATCATAAAAAGGTTTTAGATGAATTTCATCCATCATTAATATTACATTGTGCTTACATTCTTTTAATGTTTTAAATTTTTGTTTAATATACCTTAAGAAATTAGAGTGCTGCTGCTCTTCAGAGACACTGACATTTAGATTAGAACATATGTTTCATAGAATAACAGTGTAAGGCATGATTAGATTTCCAAAATTTCACATAAATTTATAGGCATGGGATGAAATCGAATTTAAAATACAGGCAAAAATTAAGAAATGGGGGGGGGGGGAATATCTTAAACGTTGTTTTGGAAGGCACAGCAAATTCAGTTGCTCTTTTAAAAATGTTAAAACATATTTTTTTTTCATCTGAAACAATGGCATCCAGTTTATCTATAAATATATTAATAAAATTTATTATATTTACAATACTTTTTGGAGCTCCTGCTTCTAGAAGTTCAAGTGCATTTAAAATATTATCAATTTCATGAATACTTTTAACATGCATGGGTAACTTACTATCATTTAACACTTTTAGTTCTGCAGATTGGTGAAACGCTGATAACTGCATACTATTATTGATAGAAATACAGTATTTAAATACTGGAGAAGGACTTATTTAAAAAATTCCAATAACAATTATATTTGATTTCATGACAACAGTAAATTTTTGAGTAAAATTGTTGTAATTTAAACAGTTCTATAATTCACTGAATGTTGTAAACACTGATTTTGAATCCTCAGATTTTTATCACATAATGCTTTTGGAGATAGCCATTTGTAGTTGTCAGTTTTCACGGATTGTTTGTCGTTCTTTAACACTTTCTCTTATGGATACATCAGTGGATAAATATGATGGGGCACCAGGAAGTTTTGTTGGAACTGCATCTTTCCTTAGTCTCAGAATTTTTAATGGGGCTGATAATGTTTCACCAGTTTCTTCAAGATGCATATACGTCTCCTTTTCAATATCACAAGGGCTAAAATGAAGTTCACATACCTGTAAAAAAGTAATTTTCACTTAAGAATCTGTTATACATAAACATACAATTTACAAGATTGAAATCGGTTTAAAACCAATTCATAACTGTATTTTAAAACTTATAAAACTGAACTTACAGAATAATTTTCTTTTAATTTAGATGTTAATACTAATTCAATATCTGAATGTAACCTGTTATGCACAAAACAACCAGATACAATTACAGTTTTAAACCCAGAGAATCAGTTTTTTGCCCAAAGATAAATATTTTAGCAAAGAATTAAGGTGATAAAATATTTATGAATTTAAGACATGAGTTTATAATGCATCACAATTTCTCCTTTCGGAAGAAAAAAGAACCTCACCAAAATGAGAATCGAAGTACATTATAACACAATTTGCAATGTTTGCATAAACAAAAATAAAATACGTAATTTCTCTGATAAGTTAAAAATTTTGTTATTTTACATCGTGCTTTGGCTACATATTATGATTTATATATCGTGTAATACAACCAATAGTACGATACCCCTTTAGAAATACCTTTACGTTTCTAAAAATATGCAAAAAAAATCGTGTACTATAAGAAATACTAGGATTTTACCGAAATTTAAGCAAATAATATGACAAAAGTAGTTATTACAGCAGCATATAATTTTACAAAAGAATAGCGTTATCTTTAGGTAAGTAAGTACTATTAAAAATATTAACCTTAGTAATAATAAATATAAATTAACTTACCTTAGAATTTTTAGTTGGCCCGAAATTGTCTCGTTTTATTGAATAAATCCATTTCTTCTTCAATTCATTATCTCTTGGGAAGGAAAATACGTGGACACGAGGTCCACCATTATAGTTTCCTTTACATAGGGGTACACAACATTTAAACACCATAGTGAAATAATATAAGTGTTTTAAAACATAATACTACTATAAGAATAATTGACGACGATTTTAAAACACGTGCAAGCGCAACGTTATGCCACACACATCGACGAATTCACACCTGCAGCTTCGTTCAGTGCTAAGCCTAAGTGTGATGACTCATAGCTTCATTCTCACACCAGTATTCCGGCTTTGTAGTCTAGGTGGCATTGGCTCAGCACACTTGATACATCTGGGCTTAAGTTTACAATTATCAGCAGAATGATGGAAGTATTGGCAGTTGTGACACTGCACAACACAATCCATTAATTTAGTTATATCTTAAATACTTTCCACCCTCAGGGTGTTTTCAAGTTGCATTTGAAATAATGGCATAGAAGCTCTAATTTTGATTTTATGCGTTTGTGCAACACGTCTAACCTTTTAACCAATTTTAGATAATTCATCATTAATTTCAATAGAAGGGCAGTTGATCACTAGGCCACTTTGATTGGTTTGTCTAACTTAGCAATTATAACATAATGATCAATTTGTAATTTCCCTGTGATCTTCCTCAGTTTTTAGGAATATTTTTAAAAACTCACCATTAATTTTACCTATACATTCTCTTTGTATCAGCCTTTAAGATT
Source organism: Stegodyphus dumicola (assembly GCF_044657685.1). NCBI lineage: Eukaryota > Metazoa > Arthropoda > Arachnida > Araneae > Eresidae > Stegodyphus > Stegodyphus dumicola. The sequence continues at coordinate 24,613,216 of NC_140781.1, forward strand.
TTGAGAAAATCACTGAATTTAACAGCCGACTTTACCATAATTGGCCTAATTTTGGGAGGTTGAATATTAACTTGATTAGTGTCCATTACATGATCAATAATTTGAACTTCATTTTCAACATTATTACAAGTATTATCATTCGGTAGCGAACTCTTCAAATTTATTTGCTAAAGGTAAATCAACATTGTTTTTAACAAGTTTTGCATGACGGCTAGTATTTTTAGGTAAAACAAATCCATCTTCATCTCTGGTTTCATTAATTGATCGTATAATGGCTTTTTTAGAAGATCTTTTAGTCTTAGACTTAATCTTATGACAGTTATCAGAGTTATTAGCAAAATGATTGTTAATACAATTATTTTCATTAGCATTTTTAACAGTATTACTTTCAATAGTATTTTTAACATTGATAACCAGATCAGAGTTGCCAACTTTCCCGATTTACAATATATTTCTACCGACTTTTTCTTATTCTTAATATTTCTCACGATTTTTATGGAATATGGCTTAATACTTCGTTATATGAACCAAAAAAGAAAAAAGTGATTTTGGACGTCTGAAAGCAACTGAATTTTCTCTAGATTATATCTAAAATAAAACCTTGCGAATCAGATGAGAATTTCTGCTTTGTGAGTGACAACATACGTATCCAGAACATGGACCTTATAAGAGATAGACTAACCCAGTGTGGGGGGGGGTTTACTTTAACACTGAAAACGATCTGGTTTACTTTAACACTGAAAACCTGGCGTTTGTATCACATAACTCTTTTTAATTATTAAATGCGATACGTTGTATAGTGATGAGATTATGAAAGCCACAGTTTTTTCCAAATTCGTAATTTTTTAAAAAAATTTAATGACCATTTTTAGGCAATGATTTTCAAAACTATAATAACATTACAAAACAATCATTGATTTATATCATCATTAACTTATTAACATTAAAGTGGAATATTTATTTTAGTAATTTATAAAATTCAGAGGATAAAATTTTCTGAGTGTAATGAAGCGGAAAAAAATGGTAAAATAAAATCCAGAAGCATTAAGATATTACATTACGCCCAAAAGAAACCTTTTTTTTAATGTTTTGTGTGTTACCTATATTTATTAAATATCATGTTCTTCGCCCGTAAACCACATACATTTGAAAACAGCGTATCTTTAGAATTTCCGCAATGGAGATAAAACTGTTATTTTCCGTACGGTGCTCTCTCTGAACTCGTTGAGTTTGTTAATCAAAAATTCGTTAAAGTTTTACAAAATAGGAAATAGATTAAAACAAATTCGAAATTCAGCCGTCCAGATGCCCATGTTCGGGTGGAGGATTATATTATTCAAAATTTGATGGCTCTAGATACTGTCGTTTTTGTCAGATTGCGAGAACCATACATGTATTCATGCAGATTCTTCATTATTTAATTTCTTTACATGTAATACAGGGCGATAATGCTTGGTAACAACAATTTGCAAGAGACACGGACATTTATAGTAAAACAGCGCAAAATGCCGCTTCGAAACTAACAGCCTTTCTAGGCTACCGCCCCTTTAAGCTAATAAATTAAATTAACAGTAAATAAAAAAAATATTATGCAGAACTAAAAATAAATTTAAAATCACTATAAAATACAAGCAAAATTAATTATTACGGTTAAATACAATTTTAATATTAGAATAAAATGTATAAACATTTTTAAGGAGTCAAACGTGTTTATCAATATGATGTATTATGAAATATAATTGAAATAAAATTCCTTAATAGAAATTGTGCTATAATACTCATCTATAATTTTAAAAAAGCAGCACAATTTATAATTTTAAACACAACTTTCAAAAATTTGTTTTTAAATATTTTAATATTTTTTACTTATTTACACCAATAAAAAGCATAAAAATTGCAAGAGAAAATTGATTGTTTGAAATTTTCTATTCGTTCAGATTTAAAATATTATTTTCTAAAAGAAGTAGTTACAAATTTCCTTACAGCATAGGAAAAGCTAAAAAATATCCAGTTCTGAAAGCATGCAATAGCTTTATAATTATTTGGAATGTTAATTATGCTTGATAAATATGCTAAATTGTTTTAATCGATTTGAGTTTCAAAAATAAAAATATGTAGAAATTCTAATTTGTGAAATGAGGCGCTACAACCAGCTTTTCCTTGACAATAATACATGCTGCAATAGGCAACCAATGTTAAATTTCTGCAAGTCGTCCCTACTCCTTTGGATGTGATGTTTGCGATGTGTACCGCCTGTCATTGCAATTTTTCGATTTCGCATAGTTAAAGGGCGAATGTTTTCAAACATGTGCGTACACAAAAACACAAGGACAACATAAGTTGTTTTGAAAGAAACGAAAAATTAAATTTTTCTTTGGAAACAAAAGACCAAAAAGTCATTAATGCAGAATATCTGTTCTCTGCCTTTTTACTGGAGCACAACCTGCCACTGAATGCATCGGATCACGCTGCAGCTTTATTTAGAAAAAATGTTTCGCGATAGTGAAATCGCTAAGAAATACTCAAGTGCAAGGACCAAAACAGGTGCAATTGTTAAAGAGCGACGCATTCTGTAAGTTCACATCAACGTTAAAATCTTCATCACTGCTATCATCACCACTTATATCTGATTCCAGCTGTTCAAGGAGGGCAAGGTACTCTTGTGTACTCAATCCTCTTCCTCTCGGCATTGCAATGGAGAGAGAATATGCTCCGTTCTGGATTTTAATTTTCTCCCGAGTCATCACGATAAAAGCTGCGTGTTTCCCAATGCGCAGAAAACGTAAACGTGGCATCGGGAATTCGAAAACGGACATTCGCTTAAAAATATGTCGTTTTTCTTATGAGGGTCAAAATGACCCCAGTTGGCTGTTTTAGGTATATATGCGATTATTTATTTAAATAATTAACTTAGAATTATGAAAAATTGCCATAGTATACTTGGAAACATTTTAGAAAAAGTAAAAAAATATCAGCTTCCAAGCTCAGTTGTATGTTAAAAAAAACGCGGAAAATTAGAAAAAAAGTTCAAAATGACCCCAACGGCGCTTCTAGTGTTAAAACGTGTGATTTTATGCCATGTATTTATGGGAGTTCATTCAACACTCTTAATTGCTTATTTTAAACTTTTTCAGTTATTAAATTGCTTTTGAGATGAGATTGCAAGTTTAAAAATTTTTATTTACATTTTAAAATATGTTTTAACTTAAAAAAATGACATCTTCTTTTCGAGACAATGGATTGTAAATAAAAAGTTTTGAAGTGCAGTTTTCTTTTTCTCTTTTCTGTTTTCCTTTCCCTTTTTTTAGAAAAGAGAATGCTCTAAATCTTTCCTTTAAAATGTTCTAAACGTAGTTTGGATGCTTTTTAAATGTTCGCCATATTTTATTCTGTAAATCAAGTTAAGTAAAATAATAAGTAAAATAATGTGGGCTTCTTGCAAGCATTCGAATTTGGTTTAGTCACAAGACTTTCGAGGAGTGTTGTACATGCCCATCGATAACCATACCATTTAAAACAATGAGAAACGTTTCTAAAAATGCTTAGGAAAGACCACGTGAGACCTATGTTTGATGAGCAGTATATCAACTGGTGTGGTTTCAGTAGTTTGTTGAGTGAAAAGAAAGAGAATATGAAACAACTAAGCAATTTCTTTTGTTTTCCCAAACCGATGAATTCTGACACTTCGAAATGGGTTCGATCTCAGATGAATGTTCTAGTTTTTCCCAGGCATGACTTGCATACGAGTCAGTTTCCCTCAGAAAATCTTCCCCTCAGGCAGACAGCCCTCTTATACTTTACTGTATTTAAGTAACCTAACATAATCTTTTTATTAATCCACAATATTGCAGTAATAATTTAAATTATTAAATCTTTGAATAATACTTGATAATGAATATTGACTGAATATGCTGGCTTGCATGGAATTTTTGTGATTTTCTTTTCCCCAAATATTGTAAATGTGTCAATTTCCCGTAAAAAATTCCTCGCTGAAGTGTACCTTCCTTTAAGAAACAGTTCCAAGTGCTAGCCTTAGTTAAAAATCCTTTGAAGCCAGTACTAACCTGACTCACAAGGGATCTAATGGATACGACTTCTGAATTCTGTCAGTTCAATCTGGATTCGGTATTCGATGGTGATGTGGAATAGCTACTACATGGGGGTTTTCATTTGTTTTTCCTTACGTGCATCGTGAATATGACTGAGTTTCCCTTAGCCAGTTCTCTACGAAGACAAATATAAATTACAAATTGAAAAGTCTAGCATAAATATGAATCAATTTCGTCATGTCCTTAGGAAAACCTTTTTCTTTTAGCCTTCTAGGATTTTTGACAAGCGAATGCAAATGAATAAAACAGCAGTAATGGATGCGGCGTGAATTGTAAGAGCCATGACAAAAATTATACGTGCAACATAGAAATCTGGAGATGAATTATGGAGTATGGGGCATGGTAACCCTGATTCATTAATTATAAAATTTCTGTTAAAGCAGATTGAAAATCAGTTATACATCGAAAGAAAAATTAAAGTACACACCTTTGAATATTTATTAAGAAAATGTGCATTTCTAATTTCTCTGATTCGGTTTAAGCAAATAAAAGTTAATATTCGGCTTTAAATACAGGTAAGTAATGTTTTAGAGACAATAAAAGCCATTGCTTATAATGAAAATTTTTATTCAAATCATGACAGTTAGGGAAAAAAAAAAGAAATATGTATTGCTATGTCCGTACCCACGCTACATTCCTGGGAGGCCCAGAAGGCAGATTCTTGGGAAAAATCGTAGTTCGCTTACTTTCAGTTTTAGCTGCAAGACAAGGAAAGGGGAAAAAAACCGCTTCTTGAAATTAGTAATGCGTATGAACGGAAGATGATTTTTCTTTTACTTATTCATTTATTTTTGTTACAATAATTTCAGTACTTAGATATTTGGTGGTCGTTTGCTTAATGCATGATATAATTAAAGAAAATAAGAGTAGACAATCTCCTATAACAAAAGAATATATTAAGTACTAAAATTACAATTAAAAATTACATTGCAGAGCTCGGAACACAGTTCATGCTATCGTCGCGTACAGTTGTCTAACGAGAAGTCCGAGTGAGTAAATGACGTCGCTTTGCTGCTCCGATTAAGAACTGGATTTGACACGTGGCGCCATCTCATGAATAGAAGTTGAAGTATCTGTCGGAACGCCACAGTACTCCCCCCAAGTACCATCGGTACGTTATAAGTACTTTGGGTTAAATTTAACCTTTCTTCCAGATCTGGTAGTTTTAGGTTGCTCTTTAACGGGATGTAAGCTTTCTTCCGGGAGTGATGTTGATGAGGGAGTTGTATGATCTTGCATTAGAAATGGTGGTTTGAGACGATCGATTCCAATCACTGATTGTTTGCCATTGCAGAGGATGGTGAAATGTTTCGTTGTTCGTTTGACAACTTTGAATGGACCATCATATGAAGGTGTTAAAGTTGGCTTAATCGCATCGTTGCGCTCGAATACGTGCGAAGATGTCTCAAGCGCAGGATGTACAAAATAGCTTGGCTGGTTATGCGAGGATGCTGGGGTTCGCGAGATATTGCTCATGGTCTCACGTAAACGTTGAAGGAATGTTGGAGGGTCGATAACTGGAGTAGATTCTGGGTGAAAGAATTCACCTGGCAGACGGAGTGTTACACCATATAACAGTTCAGCACAAGTGCTACCAATGTCTTCTTTGAATGCTGTGCGAAGACCGAGCAAGACTAGGGGTAAGGTTTCTGTCCAGTGTGTGCTACTGTGGCACTTCAGACCTTGTTTGAGAGATCGGTGAAAGCGTTCCACCATCCCATTTCCAGATGGATGGTATGGTGTTGTGCGAATATGGCGAATACCAAGAAGAGAGGTGAGGGATGCGAACAAGTGACATTGAAATTGTCGGCCTTCGTCGGTAGTGATGGTGGTAGGCATGCCAAATCTTGAAAGCCACTGGGAGATGAATGCTCGAGCTACAGTTTCAGCGGATATATTTTCAATAGGAATGGCTTCAGGCCATCTTGTATACCGATCAATACAAGTGAGGAGGTAAGTGTAACCATTTGAAGGAGGCAATGGGCCAACCAAGTCTAAGTGCACATGATCAAAGCGTCTTGCTGGAAGGTTAAATTGTTGAATGGGACTGCGAGTGTGACGGAATACTTTACACAGTTGACACCTAATACATGAACGAGTCCATTCTGTGATGTCTTGATTCATTGCTGGCCAGACAAATCTGTCTGCGATCAGCTTTTTGGTGGCACGGATTTCAGGATGTGCCAAATTGTGCAAGGCATTAAACACTTCACTTCTAAAATTGACAGGAATATAGGGACGTATTCTATTGTTCTCTATGTCACAGTAAATTTTAAGCATTGGATCAATGTGCAGCGGTTGTAACTGAAGGGAGGTTTGTCGATTTGAGATTAGGTTCTTGAGTTCCTCATCATACAATTGAGCTTTTGAAATTTCAGAAAAATCTGGGGTAGTGAGGTTGATATTGTTTACCCGAGACAAGGCATCAGCGACACAATTATCAGTACCAGAGACATATCTGATATCTGTACTAAACTGGGCGATGAAATCCAGATGTCGAAGCTGACGAGAAGAACATGAGTCAGAGTTTATTCTAAAAGCGAAGGTTAATGGTCGATGATCCGTGAAAATGATGAACTCGTGTCCTTCCAAGTTGTGCCGGAAGTATTTAACAGCACAGTACACAGCAAGTAGCTCCCTGTCATATGTGCTGTATTTCCTTTCTGCAGTAGTTAAGTTTTCTGGAGAAGAATGCCATTGGGGAAAGTCCTTTAGTGGTATGGGCTTGAAGCACTGCTCCTATGGCCGTGTCAGATGCATCTACCATTATAGAGAGCTGATCACTAGGTGAGTGATAAGAAAGTGTGACTGCATTTTCCAGATCGTGTTTGCATTGCACGAATGCTGCAGATGCAGATTCAGTCCAAGAGACAGCTCATTGATCTTTTTTTTTTTTTTTTTTTTTGCTATTCTTCAGAAACTCATGTAGGCAGGCTTGTGTTTTTGCGGCATTTGGCAGAAAGCGTCGGTAGAAATTTAACATTGCTAGAAAACGTTTAAGTTCAGAGATGGTTTTGGGCTGAGGTAGGTCGTTAATTGCTTTGACTCTTTCCGTTAAAGGTTTGATTCCATTCTGGGTGATAAGACATCCAAGAAAGGAAACTGAGGGTTGACCAAGTACACATTTGGATGGATTTAGTTTTAATCCATGATCTTTAAGGCGAATGAAAATCTGACGCAGATGTTGAAAATGTTCTTCCGCATCCGGTTCCCTGTGCTAGCATGAATTCAAATTCTTTGCAAGCAGCCTTTAGCATCACTGGAGAAAGAGGACGAGGCTTGGAAAATACATGTGGGCCATGTGTTTCAATGTGACCCGATACAACAGTTATGTTGGTAGGTACGTTCGATATGTGAGAAGCTTGGCCCTGTGATGTCAGCTGAGTTGTAGCATCAATTAAGCAATTATTCTTGACATCCACTAGAAGGTGGAAATGTGTCAAGAAATCGACACCAATAATTGCTTGAGTTACATCCGCAATAATAAAAAGCCAGTTGAAAGTTCGGCGCAAGTTTAAATCAAGTGTCAATAGTTTGGTGCCGTAGGTTGCAATTTGGGTACCATTGGCTGCATACAGTACAAGTTTATTAATGTTGGTGAGCATTTGTTTTAGTTCTCGGGAGCACTGATATGTCAGCTAAAGTATCTACTAGAAAACATAACTGAGTGGAACGATCAGCGAGAACTATTCTGTCGATGTGGCGAACATTCTGTTGGTCACCAGAAGACAGCCCATTTAGTTTCCCGCTTGTTCAAAAGTGCATGGAGGGGCACACATGCGAGCTTGAGCGCCAAAATTCATATGATAAAAGCATATGCCACTTGTGGGCTCTTTGTACTGCGTTCGAGTATTGTGACGAGATAGACTCCTACTTCGGGCAAGAAATTTTTTACGTGGGCCCTGATTTGATCGATTGTATCTCCGTGAAGCATGAAGACTTGTAGAGACTTCAGACACTTTTTGGTCAATTCAGCCACTTGTTGTTCGAGGGATGAACTGGAAGGTGCAGCATTAGCAGCACTGACATAAGCTGGAGTAACAAGTTCATTAATTTTGTCAGCCATTGCTGCTAATCGGGTTAGATCTTCATTGGAAGCAGCAAGAATTATTTGTATGTTATTAGGGAGACGCGAAAGCCATAGTGACTTCAACAAGTCGTCACTAAAATGGCTTCCTGCCAGATCGCGCATTCGTGACAGCAAGTACGAAGGTAGCTGATCTCCAAGTTCAAGTCCTTGTAGTAAAGTACGTATTTTTGAAGATTCACTTTCTGAATAGATTTCGATGAGCTGCTGTTTCAATTTGGAGTATTTATCACAATCAGGTGGTTTGAGAATTAAGTCATGCACTGAATTCAGAATATCAGACTCAATTGCTGCAACTACATAGTTGAATTTTGTAGAATTCTCACTAATGCGAGCGATAGAAAATTGTGCTTCGATCTGAGCGAACCACAATGAAGGATTATTTTTCCAGAAAGGCGGTGGCTTCACCGCAACGCGTGTGATTTGTGGCTCTGGTGGAATATCGTCGGGCATACTGATACATAATTTTCACTTTAATTAATAAACAGTTAACAGCACAAATATTGTAGCAAGAGGATACACTATTGATATTTTGCCATGATAACAATAAATATTTTAACCATGCAGAAAAAATTTACGTAACGATACACACACAAATAATACAGGGTCAGCAATTACACACACAAATAATATTTTACCGAAATGCATTTGAAAAGAAACCCCTATTTGAGAAAAAATGATGCGTTCATTTTGTATTGCGCACACACAAAATCACCACTTCACACTGCTGAGGCACATTATCGAAGGAAAAAGGAAATCACTCCTGTAGTACGTGGGAAAGAAATTCACTACTTTCGAACGCTGAGGGAAGAATATTGCCGTAGCACGTTGCACAAAAGTTACTGATGTAGCACATTTAGCGAAAATCACTGTTGTAGCACATTTGTCACAAAAGTTGAATGATCGAAGAATTATTGCACGACTGGCGAAGTCAGCGGAACGGAACAGATCACATTGATGATTAGCTGAAGCTCCTTGCGATGATATGCACGACTTTGAAAAAACACAAGAAATATATATCAATACTTCTAGAAATAATTGAAGGGGTACGTTGTAGAATACGTTTAATGTCCATATTCGTTGTTATTTTTAATCAGTTCTTCAGAATGCCATGGATGCACGTGGCTTAGGGTCGTTGAAAATCCATTGTCGGCAGCGTGCTCAGTCAAAAGGTCACCAATTTTGGTGGTCGTGTGCTTAATGCATGATATAATTAAAGAAAATAAGAGTAGATAATCTCCTATAACAAAAGAATATATTAAGTACTAAAATTACAATTAAAATTTATATTGCAGAGATCAACGCAGAGCTCGGAACACAGATCATGCTATCGTCGCGTACAGTTGTCTGACGAGAATCCGAGTGAGTAAATGACGTCGCTTTGCTGCTCCGATTAAGAACTGGATTTGACACGTGGCGCCATCTCATGAATAGAAGTTGAAGTATCTGTCGGAAGGCCACAGTACTCCCCCCAAGTACCATCGGTACGTTATAAGTACTTTGGGTTAAATTTAACCTTTCTTCCAGATCTGGTAGTTTTAGGTTGCTCTTTAACGGGATGTAAGCTTTCTTCCGGGAGTGATGTTGATGAGGGAGTTGTATGATCTTGCATTAGAAATGGTGGTTTGAGACGATCGATTCCAATCACTGATTGTTTGCCATTGCAGAGGATGGTGAAATGTTTCGTTGTTCGTTTGACAACTTTGAATGGACCATCATATGAAGGTGTTAAAGTTGGCTTAATCGCATCGTTGCGCTCGAATACGTGCGAAGATGTCTCAAGCGCAGGATGTACAAAATAGCTTGGCTGGTTATGCGAGGATGCTGGGGTTCGCGAGATATTGCTCATGGTCTCACGTAAACGTTGAAGGAATGTTGGAGGGTCGATAACTGGAGTAGATTCTGGGTGAAAGAATTCACCTGGCAGACGGAGTGTTACACCATATAACAGTTCAGCACAAGTGCTACCAATGTCTTCTTTGAATGCTGTGCGAAGACCGAGCAAGACTAGGGGTAAGGTTTCTGTCCAGTGTGTGCTACTGTGGCACTTCAGACCTTGTTTGAGAGATCGGTGAAAGCGTTCCACCATCCCATTTCCAGATGGATGGTATGGTGTTGTGCGAATATGGCGAATACCAAGAAGAGAGGTGAGGGATGCGAACAAGTGACATTGAAATTGTCGGCCTTCGTCGGTAGTGATGGTGGTAGGCATGCCAAATCTTGAAAGCCACTGGGAGATGAATGCTCGAGCTACAGTTTCAGCGGATATATTTTCAATAGGAATGGCTTCAGGCCATCTTGTATACCGATCAATACAAGTGAGGAGGTAAGTGTAACCATTTGAAGGAGGCAATGGGCCAACCAAGTCTAAGTGCACATGATCAAAGCGTCTTGCTGGAAGGTTAAATTGTTGAATGGGACTGCGAGTGTGACGGAATACTTTACACAGTTGACACCTAATACATGAACGAGTCCATTCTGTGATGTCTTGATTCATTGCTGGCCAGACAAATCTGTCTGCGATCAGCTTTTTGGTGGCACGGATTTCAGGATGTGCCAAATTGTGCAAGGCATTAAACACTTCACTTCTAAAATTGACAGGAATATAGGGACGTATTCTATTGTTCTCTATGTCACAGTAAATTTTAAGCATTGGATCAATGTGCAGCGGTTGTAACTGAAGGGAGGTTTGTCGATTTGAGATTAGGTTCTTGAGTTCCTCATCATACAATTGAGCTTTTGAAATTTCAGAAAAATCTGGGGTAGTGAGGTTGATATTGTTTACCCGAGACAAGGCATCAGCGACACAATTATCAGTACCAGAGACATATCTGATATCTGTACTAAACTGGGCGATGAAATCCAGATGTCGAAGCTGACGAGAAGAACATGAGTCAGAGTTTATTCTAAAAGCGAAGGTTAATGGTCGATGATCCGTGAAAATGATGAACTCGTGTCCTTCCAAGTTGTGCCGGAAGTATTTAACAGCACAGTACACAGCAAGTAGCTCCCTGTCATATGTGCTGTATTTCCTTTCTGCAGTAGTTAAGTTTTCTGGAGAAGAATGCCATTGGGGAAAGTCCTTTAGTGGTATGGGCTTGAAGCACTGCTCCTATGGCCGTGTCAGATGCATCTACCATTATAGAGAGCTGATCACTAGGTGAGTGATAAGAAAGTGTGACTGCATTTTCCAGATCGTGTTTGCATTGCACGAATGCTGCAGATGCAGATTCAGTCCAAGAGACAGCTCATTGATCTTTTTTTTTTTTTTTTTTTTTTGCTATTCTTCAGAAACTCATGTAGGCAGGCTTGTGTTTTTGCGGCATTTGGCAGAAAGCGTCGGTAGAAATTTAACATTGCTAGAAAACGTTTAAGTTCAGAGATGGTTTTGGGCTGAGGTAGGTCGTTAATTGCTTTGACTCTTTCCGTTAAAGGTTTGATTCCATTCTGGGTGATAAGACATCCAAGAAAGGAAACTGAGGGTTGACCAAGTACACATTTGGATGGATTTAGTTTTAATCCATGATCTTTAAGGCGAATGAAAATCTGACGCAGATGTTGAAAATGTTCTTCCGCATCCGGTTCCCTGTGCTAGCATGAATTCAAATTCTTTGCAAGCAGCCTTTAGCATCACTGGAGAAAGAGGACGAGGCTTGGAAAATACATGTGGGCCATGTGTTTCAATGTGACCCGATACAACAGTTATGTTGGTAGGTACGTTCGATATGTGAGAAGCTTGGCCCTGTGATGTCAGCTGAGTTGTAGCATCAATTAAGCAATTATTCTTGACATCCACTAGAAGGTGGAAATGTGTCAAGAAATCGACACCAATAATTGCTTGAGTTACATCCGCAATAATAAAAAGCCAGTTGAAAGTTCGGCGCAAGTTTAAATCAAGTGTCAATAGTTTGGTGCCGTAGGTTGCAATTTGGGTACCATTGGCTGCATACAGTACAAGTTTATTAATGTTGGTGAGCATTTGTTTTAGTTCTCGGGAGCACTGATATGTCAGCTAAAGTATCTACTAGAAAACATAACTGAGTGGAACGATCAGCCAGAACTATTCTGTCGATGTGGCGAACATTCTGTTGGTCACCAGAAGACAGCCCATTTAGTTTCCCGCTTGTTCAAAAGTGCATGGAGGGGCACACATGCGAGCTTGAGCGCCAAAATTCATATGATAAAAGCATATGCCACTTGTGGGCTCTTTGTACTGCGTTCGAGTATTGTGACGAGATAGACTCCTACTTCGGGCAAGAAATTTTTTACGTGGGCCCTGATTTGATCGATTGTATCTCCGTGAAGCATGAAGACTTGTAGAGACTTCAGACACTTTTTGGTCAATTCAGCCACTTGTTGTTCGAGGGATGAACTGGAAGGTGCAGCATTAGCAGCACTGACATAAGCTGGAGTAACAAGTTCATTAATTTTGTCAGCCATTGCTGCTAATCGGGTTAGATCTTCATTGGAAGCAGCAAGAATTATTTGTATGTTATTAGGGAGACGCGAAAGCCATAGTGACTTCAACAAGTCGTCACTAAAATGGCTTCCTGCCAGATCGCGCATTCGTGACAGCAAGTACGAAGGTAGCTGATCTCCAAGTTCAAGTCCTTGTAGTAAAGTACGTATTTTTGAAGATTCACTTTCTGAATAGATTTCGATGAGCTGCTGTTTCAATTTGGAGTATTTATCACAATCAGGTGGTTTGAGAATTAAGTCATGCACTGAATTCAGAATATCAGACTCAATTGCTGCAACTACATAGTTGAATTTTGTAGAATTCTCACTAATGCGAGCGATAGAAAATTGTGCTTCGATCTGAGCGAACCACAATGAAGGATTATTTTTCCAGAAAGGCGGTGGCTTCACCGCAACGCGTGTGATTTGTGGCTCTGGTGGAATATCGTCGGGCATACTGATACATAATTTTCACTTTAATTAATAAACAGTTAACAGCACAAATATTGTAGCAAGAGGATACACTATTGATATTTTGCCATGATAACAATAAATATTTTAACCATGCAGAAAAAATTTACGTAACGATACACACACAAATAATACAGGGTCAGCAATTACACACACAAATAATATTTTACCGAAATGCATTTGAAAAGAAACCCCTATTTGAGAAAAAATGATGCGTTCATTTTGTATTGCGCACACACAAAATCACCACTTCACACTGCTGAGGCACATTATCGAAGGAAAAAGGAAATCACTCCTGTAGTACGTGGGAAAGAAATTCACTACTTTCGAACGCTGAGGGAAGAATATTGCCGTAGCACGTTGCACAAAAGTTACTGATGTAGCACATTTAGCGAAAATCACTGTTGTAGCACATTTGTCACAAAAGTTGAATGATCGAAGAATTATTGCACGACTGGCGAAGTCAGCGGAACGGAACAGATCACATTGATGATTAGCTGAAGCTCCTTGCGATGATATGCACGACTTTGAAAAAACACAAGAAATATATATCAATACTTCTAGAAATAATTGAAGGGGTACGTTGTAGAATACGTTTAATGTCCATATTCGTTGTTATTTTTAATCAGTTCTTCAGAATGCCATGGATGCACGTGGCTTAGGGTCGTTGAAAATCCATTGTCGGCAGCGTGCTCAGTCAAAAGGTCACCAATTTTGGTGGTCGTGTGCTTAATGCATGATATAATTAAAGAAAATAAGAGTAGATAATCTCCTATAACAAAAGAATATATTAAGTACTAAAATTACAATTAAAATTTATATTGCAGAGATCAACGCAGAGCTCGGAACACAGATCATGCTATCGTCGCGTACAGTTGTCTGACGAGAATCCGAGTGAGTAAATGACGTCGCTTTGCTGCTCCGATTAAGAACTGGATTTGACACGTGGCGCCATCTAATGAATAGAAGTTGAAGTATCTGTCGGAAAGCCACAGATACTTAGATTTTTAAATTTAGTAGGGATGATTGTTTGCTCTGTAAAATCCAGCACCGTTCCCTAAGCTTAACGTGTACATTCGTGATTTATGGCCAAGAATCTTATTATTATAATTGTACTAATAATTATTTATTTTTCCCTTTCTATATGAACGCTTAAATTTTACGTGGCAGTGTTTCAGCAGGTTTTTCTCGCTCATTACGTGAAATATATTTAAGATGATTATTGATTAATTCGTTATGGCGATTTACTCCAATAATTTAGTACTTTTATCTGATGCTGCACTGTACTTGTAGCTAAATGCTGTTTACTTTGTACGCAGCTGTAGGTGGATCTCTCTCTCTCTTTTTGGTTAATGTAACTCCACATTTTGTATAGATATCTGCTCTTGTCTGTTGTGTTTCCTTTTTCTGTTGTGTCTGAAGGTGTAAGCAAACATATTACTTGGTATTATATGTTTGAACTTACATCTTGCCCAAAATATTTTTTCCTGTCTTAACTTAATGTTAGTTTCTTCACTAGATTTATTTAGATTCTTAACTAGATTTTCTTAACTAGATGTTTTATTTGTTATGTAACTGGACCTCCATGACCCCCATTCTTTATTTTCTTCGGATTTGTTGGCGCTTACAGCTCGCTCAAGCACACTAACAGATTTCAAACGCCATACCCCTGATCAGAGGTTTTTTTTTTAACCTCGATTTTCCTCTGATGAGAAAACGGAGAACCCTCCTATTTATTTAGATTAGGTTAGCTTTTTCAACACCTCTCTCAACATACAACATTACATTAGAGTCTCCATTATAAGGTGATAGGTCACATGTATTTCTCCCTTACTTTGTTTGTTTCACTTTACTATACATTCATGATCAAGTTATTCCAAGCTTCTGTTTCTTCTTCTCTGTCTTACTTAAGCCCGTGAATATTTTTTCTTTAAATATACAGTCTGGGCATTATTTTTTCCTCTTTTTTTACCCTACTTTTTTACCTGGCTTTAAAAAATTTTCGTTTGAAATGCTGAGAAATAATTCTTTTTTTTTTCCTAACAAAATTGCCCTCTGTTTGTTTGGCTTTTCTTCACTTCTAATATCGCACATAGATATATTGATTTTACACCCTGCGGGCAGAAAGACGTAGTGGTTGCAACACAAAACATCTGTCTTAGCGTACTAACAACAAGCTGATTGCGAAAAGAGAAAAGTTTATTGGTGTTCTAGGCTTCACGAGATCAGTGAGCGTTTGTTTTTTAAATAACTAGTGGAGCTAAAGGTAAATGTGGAATTGATATTATGTGTTTAAGTAAATTTTAAATGTGCCATGATAGGAGGAACTACTCTGGTATGCGCCCTCAAGTAGCCAAACATTTTTGGCGAGAAACTCCACGCTGCCATTTTGCTATCTAAATTTTTTGTCTACATTTCGAACTTTAAGCCTAAAATGTCTCCAAAAACACGGTTTTCGCGAAAGCAAAAATCACGTTTTGAACATACAATTTAAGCTAAAAATCCGAAACGAAAACAAATAATTTAGATAGCAAAACCGTAAAGTTTCTAACCAAAGTTATTTGACAAGAGTCCATGTACACAGCGATATGTTTTAACTTAAAAAAAAATCTACGAATTTGCACAATTTAGGCAACAAACGAATCTACGAAGTATGCACACCTCACTTTAATAAATTAACATAACAACAATAAATTTCAAAGAATACCATGTACACAGCGTCCTGTTTCAACTTAAAAAAAATCTACGAATTGCACAATTTAGGCAACAAATGAATCTACGAACTATGCACACCTCACTTTAATAAATTAACATAACAATAAATTTCAAAGAATACCTTGTATACAGCATTCTGTTTCAACTTTAAAAAACATCTACGAATTGCACAATTTAGACGGTAGGCACTAATCAACAAAATAACTAAAATTTCAAACAATTCAAAAAAAAAATAACAATAATGACAGAAATTCATACTAAAAAAACAATGAACATAACATTCTACGCCACAGATACTTAGATAATAAAATAAAATGCAATAAACAAAAATAAAATAAAATGCACTTACCATGAAATGCTTTCTCGAACAGCAGATATACCAATTTCATACCGCCTTTAACATTCCGCCACGTAATCACTATCGTATTTATATGACAGCCAGACACACTATCCAGAAAATTCATACTATGGTTCACAAATAAATAAAATAACAAATAATCACAAAGGCCTGCTTCTATCATGCACAGCCACTTTAAAAATAATCTCCCAGACCCTCTTTCCACACCTCCAAATACACACTGCCCCTCAACAGGATGGCCACGACGATATTTCCTTTTGCCGAACTTCAATTCAACAACTTCCACCACTTTATCTCTTCCCCCTAGCTTCTCAGACACAAAGCATGACGCAAACCAACAAACTCCAGCGAAAGATTTTTCAACATCAACAGGGTTGCCATACAACACGCAAACGCGCCAAAATTCAGCGCAGAACACATATTGCCGCATTTGGTGAAATTAGGGCGTATATCAGAGTTGTACCCATGATAGATGTGGAGTTGGACGTTGGGAGCGCTATTTTTCAAAGGAGCAGTCATCTTTCTTGTTTTATCATGGCTGGAGAACCCATTTCCTGAAGAGAGACATCAGATAAGCTTTATTTTTGTATCTTAATTTGGTAGTTTATGAATAATAAATTTATTCTTAATGTAAAGATACTTGTTATCATTTAAGGCTGAGCTAAGTTCTAAAATGAGCACTTTACTAAAAGGAAATTTAAAATTAAAAGATAGGGATTCTAATGTTTTTCTTAGTTATATTGTTAAGGTTACAATTACTCTGAATTCCGAACTTAATTCTCTTGATGCAATTGTTGATGCCTCTTCATATCATTTGTTGGTCTTGCTTTACTGTGCAATATTTCTTCAAACCATAAATAATTTGTGTTGAGAATTGTTTAAAGAGTAATGTGGAAGAGTGTTATCTGTTTAACTGACTCCTAGTAGTGCCCAGTGGTAGGCTCACCACCGCCGGAGAATTTTTCTGAAGCCTTTTTTGTTTAACTTAGTAACTGGATACTTAAAATTAGTCTTAAAGCAAATTTCAAATATAGAAATGACTGAAATAAACACTAGTCCTAAATTATTTAGAAAAGTCTAATTTTGCTTTAGTCATCAGAATTGCTGGTATATCGTGTATTGTAAAAAACAGATCTTTCTCAAGGAACAGCTGTAGCATTTATATCATTTGAATAATTAGGGACTAAATTCTTCCTTTGTAAAATATTTAAACCCAATGATATTAATTTTTCATCAATTTAAGTGGAAACAAGAAGCTATCTTGTTTGATTTTTGACATCTCCATTTTAGATGTAAGATTGCAGTACGTTTCATTCCTATTAGAAGCACATAATTTTTTCTGGTAAAATTTAGATCTTTTATCAATTAACTCTTTGCAATCTAATTTATCAACGTTTGTTTTAATTTCTCATCATGTTCTGTTGATATATTCATCTTCAAAGTTAAAATTTCACATTCTCAAGAATATTTTCTGTCGCATTTGATAAAAAAAGAAAAAAATTCCTTCTATTATGTTTAATTCAATATAGCAAAACAAAGAGAATTGTTTGCCTAAAAGAGAAAAGACTTTCACAAAGGATTTTCTAGGATAACTGGCTCGTATTTACGTTACACATGGGGGAAAACCACGAGAAACACCTTTGTCACCAATACATTCGCCGGGGTTTGATATTAACCCTTTCCGTCACACTACCTTTTAAAGTCAGAGTTTTGATAAAAAAAAAAAAAAAAAAAAAAAGAAAGGTAGGCAGTTTAATTAGGCCTAGAGGAGCACACAAGTAAAATTTTGTGGGCACACCCACAGAATTAAGTGTGCCCAAAGTGGGCACACTGATTGAATAGAGCTTCGAAAAGAGTGCTGAAACGAGCATTGTTGTCAATGAACTGACCGATGAAATGCGGAGAAACAAAGAATACAGACTCTCAGTTGTCCTAGATTATCGGTGAGCCCGGTCTGAGCACACCTAGGGTTCGCCGTTTGATTTTAGGCAAGATTTCAAGGTAAAAATTTAAAACTAATATAGAATAAGGAGATTAGCATACAGCCAAAAAAATAACATAGCAATTTCTTTTCAAACAATTCCTTTTATACCCTAAAAAAAGTCTGGAAAATTTCTTTGAAAAATCAGGATCTTAAAAAACTAAACATGGCTAAAATATATGGATTGCTTTGTGTTGAGCTGCCATCTACTGTAAATTAAGAAGGTTCAGAGTAACCTATAAATCCTATTTCATTCAATGTTTTTTTTTTTTTCTGTGCGTAAAGAAGGAAATTTTTAGGTTTGTCCAGACCGGACACACTATGCCGCAAAGGGTTAAGCTATTCTTTTTCTTACAGTATTAAATTTGATGATGATACATATAAAATTTTAAATCTATTTGCAATGTATTGTCAACCCATTGCAATGATTTATCATTTGATGTTGTATATAAATTTAGACACACAGCAGTGTGTCAACCAAGTTCGGAACAGACAGAAAAGAAAACAGTGAGACACTGGCCATGTGCATCTTACACGAACCATTTCAAGATATTTTCGACCCCCGCATTACTCAAAAACTATTAGACCCATAAACTTATAATTGTTTATGGCTAATTATTTTTACATAATATAAGTCTGTGTTTATGGTCTATTATTTGTACATAATAGTATAAGTCCGACTCAAAATTGGCATTAAAAAAGTGAAGGAATTTAAAAATTGGCTGTATATTAATAGAAGTAATAAAAACGATCATGGATTCCAGAGGATGCATATAGAAGAAGAAAATATTAAATAGCAAAATACAAACAAAAACGTTGTCAAAGATTAATTCTAAAGTTATAGCGTGTTAATGACGACATTAGAAAAGGGTGCAAGAAATATTACAGTCCGTCATACATATTAGCATGTCTGGCTGGTAGTTGGAGGCTCCGTGCTTCGAATTCCATTGAAAGCACAGATGATTTCTCATATTTTCCACCCCAAAACATCTAATGATTTCTACAGTTACGCACAGGAACTAAAACAGGATGGGCAGTAATTCAACTGTAATTTGTGTTAATTGCTAAACCGTGAAACAACAGGTATATAATCCAGGCTTAGACCTATTTCATGATAGCATAGGTAAATCATTTACATGCTGTATTAGAAATTTATAACTACTTTTTAAATGCACAACAATGGATAATAAATCCGTACTATAGATAATTGTACAAAACTCTGAGGTAGGGGTGCTACAGCTCAAGTGAAAAAAGTATTGGAGAGTAATAAAAACATGCTAATGACACAACTTCAGGAGCCTTTAACTTTGCATAGGTATAACGGAGTATTTTGAAGCAATCTGGAAATTGTTTACATATGAAAAGATCCCTCCCCCGATTCCAGGCGAATGGGCTGGCTGCATGGGTGTTTTCGTGTTTATTCCCATGTATAGCCTGGATATGAGCCAGTTTCCCTTGGAAAGTCTTTCATGAAAGCATCCCTTCCCTTAGGCAAATAACCCTCGAATGCTTTGCTATAATCAAGTAAACCAAACCATTCAGCGAATGCCTAAAGAATAAAAGCTTTACTGAATAGAATAAAAATTTAATTTTTATAATTTACTAATGTTTTTACCTTTGTCCTTTTTTGTATCATTAAATCTATATTAGAATTTGAAAGACAGAGTGATACGAGATATTTATTTTGAAATTAATTGTGTAAAACTTTAGTAATGCATTTATATTTTATTTTTAGCTCATACTTAGTGAAGGAAAGAGTACTTAGAGAATTGAGTATTCAAGAACATGGAAGATCTTACATTACGAAAAGTAAGAATCCGTCATCATATGAAACTGTATCTAGAGTCATTCAGCGCATTTGTGCATAGTCTTAAGTATAGCTTTTACGATGATGTACCAAAAAACTGATGAGTCATGCATATTATATGGTAATGCCGCTTATATTATACTGACGGAGTCTATTAATACATATAGCATACTTGCCAACCTATGACACTCAAAAATCAGGAGATTTTTCACAATGTTAAAGAGACTTTTTAAATGATAAAAATATAGTTTTTAATAATGAATTAACTTTTAGTAGTTACTAAGTCTTAAATGCAAGCAAATACAAATCTTACGAACAGTGGCAGATTTTGCCTTCGTTAAGAAAGAAACTTCATAATTTTGTTCATAGCAATTGCCACGTAGGCCTGCTTTCGCTAATAAAAGTGTTTCTAATGTGTCATCACTCATATTAGATCTAAATTTAGTCCTCGTTTTCGCAACAACACCGAAAATTCTCTCACACTCCGTATTACTATGGGGAACTGTCAAGGTGGCCAACATAATTCTAGACAGTTCACTATATTTTAAAATTCCATCAGCACCTTTCAGTTTTCCAATTAAACTCCACTGGGTGTCAATCCTAGCTGATTTTATAACTTCATCCAAGTTTTCTAATTGTAAACTGCAAAATTGCGACTGCAGTATATCAGTAGCAACATCAATATCATCATCTTTCATGACTAAACTAAGTAACACAGGAAATCTGTTAAAAAAGTACCTTATATCAGAAAAAGATGCATTTGCTAGAGCAGAAACATCACAAACTTTAGCATGCAAAATCACTTCATCGTTGACTGGAAATTTATGTAGTTGTAATCACATACTCGACAGAAGTAACTTCTAACATGAAGATAAAACTTATTTTTGTCTTCTGAAAGTTCTTCCACTACTTTAGTAGTTGCAGCTCCTATTACCAAATCTTCATCTTTCTTTTGATTTTCTATTTCACCTTAAATCACATCATATATAGAGTTACAAGACAAAACGCAGACTGGTTTTACAAACTTTGATAAAATGTCTTTAAACAGATCATAAATAATTGATTGCAAAACATGAATTAATGGAATTGTGTTAAGAACATCGAATGATGGCAAAATGAATTGTAAAAAAAAGCAAAAAGCTTTGTTAAGGTCCGAAGAAAAAAATATACATATTCGTTCTTCACAAGATAAACTTACAGTAATCAGAAAATGTTTCGTGTGTTGAGCAATTTTTTTTTACTTTGAGAGAAATTTGTATCAGCTTTATGCTTATATTTTGCAGTATTATTTTGAGAATTGCCAGTTGAATTGCTGAATGATGCAGAAATTACTTTATTTTTTTCATACCTATTTTTAACAATGGAAGTAGTAACTACATCTCCATTTACTTTAGGTACTTTATAACTTTGAATAGAGCCTTTTATCTTAACTCTCGAAGCATTTACTTCTTTAAAAAATGCAAGAAGTGAGTTCCATTGATCGAGGATTCTAGATAAGCATTTCTTTAAAGACAGCTAGCGTGTACATACATGTTTCAAAATTTTTCTCATTTCAGTATTATGCAGCTGTTGGAACTGTTTCAATTTTTCCTTTCTTTTAGAACACCTTTCAAGATAATATTAAATATCAACAATGTGTTCATCCACATTTATTGGTAAAGAAGCTAAGCCCTTTTTCAGCTGTTAAATTTAAGAGGTGACAGGTGCACCTCATAATATGCAAATCTGAATTTGCCTTTCTTAAGATGCCTGCAACACCAGTCTTCAAGCCTACCATTACTGGTGCATTATCGGCACCAAGTGCTAAGCAATTATCCAGAGGGACTGCATTTTCTTTTAAAGTTTTAATAATTAGCTGTGCTATATTAAAGCCTGTCGAATGTCCTTCTAAAGTGAGGACAGAAAGTAAACTGCACTCAGTTTTTGAAGACTCTGGATTAAAATAAGAAACAACATTTGGATACAGTTTTGAATTGGTATTATTGCTTCCATCCATAGAGAGGCATAACGGAGCTGTTTTAATGCAATCAAAAACTGAAGATTTATTTTTCAACTGAAGATTTGTTTTGGTCCTTGCACTTGAGTATATCTTAGCAATTTCACTATCGGGAAACATTTTTCTAAATAAAGCTGCAGCATGATCCGATGCATTCAGTGGCAGGTTGTGCTCCAGTAAAAAGGCAGAGAACAGACATTCTGCATTGATGACTTTTTGGTCTTTTGTTTCCAAAGAAAAATTTAATTTTTCGGTTTTTTTTTTTTTTCAAAACAACTTATGTTGTCCTTGTATTTTTGTGTACGCACATGTTTGAGAACATTCGCCCTTCCACTATGCGAAATCGAAAAATTGCAATGACAGGCGGTACACATCGCAAACATCACATCCAAAGGAGTAGGGACGACTTGCAGAAATTTAACATTGGTTGCCTATTGCAGCATGTATAATTGTCAAGAAAAAGCTGGTTGTAGCGCCTCATTTCACAAATTAGAATTTCTGCATATTTTTATTTTTGAAACTCAAATCGATTAAAACAATTTAGCATATTTATCAAGCATAATTAACATTCCAAATAATTATAAAGCTATTGCATGCTTTCAGAACTGGATATTTTTTAGCTTTTCCTATGCTGTAAGGAAATTTGTGACTACTTCTTTTAGAAAATAATATTTTAAATCTGAACTAACAGAAAATTTCAAATAATCAATTTTCTCTTGCAATTTTTATGCTTTTTATTGGTGTAAATAAGTAAAAAATATTAAAATATTTAAAAACAAATTTTTGAAAGTTGTGTTTAAAATTATAAATTGTGCTGCTTTTTTAAAATTATAGATGAGTATTATAGCACAATTTCTATTAAGGAATTTTATTTCAATTATATTTCATAATACATCAATGTGATAAACACGTTTGACTCCTTAAAAATGTTTATACATTTAATTCTAATATTAAAATTGTATTTAACCGTAATAATTAATTTTGCTTGTATTTTATAGTGATTTTAAATTTATTTTTAGTTCTGCATAATATTTTTTATTTAATTTAATTTATTAGCTTAAAAAGGCGGTAGCCTAGAAAGGCTGTTAGTTTCAAAGCGGCATTTTGCGCTGTTTTACTATAAATGTGCGTGTCTCTTGCAAATTGTTGTTACCAAATATTATCGCCCTGTATTATATGTAAAGAAATTAAATAATGAAGAATCTGCATGAATACATGTATGGTTATCACAATCTGACAAAAATGACAGTATCTAGAGCCATCAAATTTTGAATAATGTAATCCTCCACCCGAATATGGGCATTTGGACGGCTGAATTTCGAATTGGTTTTAATCTATTTCCTATTTTGTAAAACTTTAACGAATTTTTGATTAACAAACTCAACGAGTTCAGAGAGAGCACCGTACGGAAAATAACAGTTTTATCTCCAGTGCGGAAATTCTAAAGATACGCTGTTTTCAAATGTATGTGGTTTACGGGCGAAGAACATGATATTTAATAAATATAGGTAACACACAAGACGTTAAAAAAAGGTTTCTTTTGGGCGTAATGTAATATCTTAATGCTTCTAGATTTTATTTTACCATTTTTTTCCCGCTTCATTACACTCAGAAAATTTTATGCTCTGAATTTTATAAATTACTAAAATAAATATTCCACTTTAATGTTAATAAGTTAATGATGATATAAATCAAATAAATGATTGTTTTGTAATGTTATTATAGTTTTGAAAATCATTGCCTAAAAATGGTCATTAAATTTCTAAAAAAAAGTTATCAGATCTTGTTTAATTTTACCTTATTTATTTCAAAGCATCCTGTACTATCAATCTTATTTAATTTTACGTTATTTGTGCGCAAAATTAAGTTCATAAATTTTGTGCCTAGAGTTTTTACCGTTTTACCAAAGTAAAGATGTTCGTACAAGAATTGCGCGTGAAAAAAATGCGCGAAATGCAGTAAAAAGTGCTTTAATGAGATATATTAAATCCTATTTGGAAAAAACTGTGGCTTTCATAATCTCATCACTATACAACGTATCACGTTTAATAATTTAAAAGAGTTATGTGATACAAACGCCATAGGTTTCAGTGTTAAAGTAAACCAGATCGTCCGTACTCTTTCTTGCCGACATGTCCGTGACGCGCCTCCCTCACTGGGTTAGTCTATCTCTTATAAGGTCCATGTTCTGGATACGTATGCTGTCACTCATAAAGCAGAAATTCTCATCTGATTCGCAAGGTTTTATGCAGAGAAAATTCAGTTGCTTTCAGATGTCCAAAATCACTTTTTTTTTTTTTTTTTTTTTTTGGTTCATATAACGAAGTATTAAGCCAAGTTCCATAAAAATCGTGAGAAATATTAAGAATAAGAAAAAGTCGGGAGAAATATATTGTAAATCGGGTTGGCGGGAGAGCGGTCGAAAATCGGGAGTCTCCCTCCCAAATCGGGAGAGTTGGGGGTTGATCTTTGGATTATGGTAACTTGGCGAAAATTTGGCGACCAACTCTGCTACAGCAACCCTCTATTTTTTTTTTCCGCTGCCATTAAAGACATGTTTCTTTTCTTTTTATTTACTCAACACTTTTTCCAACAATCTATTAGCCGAATTACACTTATGCTAGAAATTTTATCTAACAAAACTGCTTAATCATGACAAATATTCACTGCAAAATTGGGAAAAAGTGCACAATAGTAAACTCCTCGTGCGTTTTTCAGAATAACACATACACATAAACCATGTATACGCCGACTTATTTTTACTTAAAAAAACATTCCAGAATTGCACAAAAATGGCATTGCGCACACTCTTCACTATATCCATGTACACTGCTTTTTTCTCATAAATTAGAAAAATTTCACGAAAATGCATGACAATTTTCTGAATGTTTAGACCCGGTAAAAAGAACATATATGAAATTACCTGATCGCGAAAAAGTATATACCCTTTCCAAATATGAACATTTCCACGTATAAAATAAATAAAATATCCAAACACGTTTACTTCTAAATTATCTATTATATTAAAAACGTCACCAACTAATTCATACTGCAAACATTACAAATGGTTACAAATACTTAGTGTCAAATATTTAAATTATTTCCATGCACGTTTACTTCCACTCTAACGTATACCAAATTCTACAAACATATAATTCACAAAATAACTATCATTTAATTAAAATATAATTAAATTCAAAAACACTACTTAAAATATAAATAAGCACATACATTAAATTAATAAAAATTAGCTTACAATCCTAATTACTTTAAACTAAATCATTGCTAATAACAATTTTCCAATAATACCAAATTACTTTACTTCCACCTTACATTTAGAACAATGCATAAAAATAATATCCTCAAATAATTAAAAATACTAACTTACCTAATCTTCTTCAAAATCTTACTTACATGGTGGATACACTTTTATTATTGATTCAATAAAATTATTGAACGATTTTTTTCTGCGAATTTTTCCTCCACACTTCCTCCGCTAAATAAAAAGCAAAATTCTCTTTATCACAATGCCTCGGAATGGCGCTTTTTATAGCACCTGTTTCCGGATCTTTAAAATAATATTAGATAGCGCCATACAATCCGAAAATTATTCAACACTACTTCACACAACACACAATGAAGCTTAATACAAAATAATATACTGCCACAGATATTTTTCCAAATTCCCCCCCTTTTTCCGATTAAAGAACTGTAATTCGTCCATTAATATCACATGACATATCTTATGATCTCTGATTTCCCTCACACAAAATAATGCGTAATCGGAACTGAGTACTGCTCACATTATTACCAAAGTCCTAGGTCGCCTCCAAAATGTCGCCAAACTACCAGTTACCATATTCCAAAGATCAGCCGAGTTGGCAACTCTGATATGGGAAGTGATAGTCATTTTAGGATGTTTCTAGAGCTGTTTTCGTGAGGTGGGTATATTATTTCAGACATAGAAGTCTAACCACAATGGCAAGAAAGAGACACCAAGATGTGGCCTGATGCACAGCTCTCCAGACCACGCTAAAGAAGATATAAGAAAAGGAACCTGCAAAGAGGATGCGTGTAATAGCAGATAATGCCAGGCCGTCTTCAACAGAGGCAGTTCCAGCAGACAGATGATTCAACGATGGGCATGGTGATCGGACTGAGAAGGGCAGGTTGGTCCATACGGCAAATCTCTGCTGAAATACACCTGGACAGGTCCACAGTGTACCGGCTGTGACGATGATGGTTGGAAAAAAGAAATGTGGCAAGTTCGAGGGGTGTCGGTGCAGCCAGAGTGACGTCAACATACGTTCATCGACGCATCCGCAAGCCATTTCTACATCTATTCTGCAGCATGTTCATGACAGCCTGCAAGTTCTCATATGTGCCAGAACCATTTGCTGTTGATTGGTGGCTAGTGGTCTGCACTCGTGGTGGCGTCGTTAAGACTACCATTGATCCCACATCATAAATGGCAAGGTCAGCAATGGTGCCGGGGATCGAGCGATGTGAACGACGGAATGGCACAGGGTCTAGTTCTCGAATGAGTCACATTTCTGTTTTTCCAATGATAGGCGCCGCGTACGAGTGTGGCGTCGATGTGAAGACAGGTCCAATTTGGCAGCAATTGTGGAATGCCCCACATTGCGAGCCATTCTTCAGGACATCATCCGTAGTCTCATTGACTCGTACCTAGACATATTGCTTCATGAATCGCCGTCCAAGGTGGTCCGGCAACCCACTGAGCCGACGCTGTTCTTGCTCTGTATTATGCATATCATTTCAAAATAAATATCACTTATTGTTTGTTGCTGTCTCTCTCTGTTTGCCGAGTTTCATCACTTTCTGGCTACTCCTTCTTGGTATAGTGCAAAGTCTGTAATCCGGACGCCCATTATCCGGAATGATCTATAATCCGGACCTCAAAACCACACACTTTATTTTTGTATGCTTTACGCATGCGCGTTATACATGCGCGTTTAGCACAAGAAACAAAGCAACTTGAACAACTTCCATTGAAAAAAATGTTTAATAAAGTAAACAAACAAATATCAAGCTTTTTTTTGTAAATTTTGATACCCTTTAGATCATAATTGCTCTTTATTTCATAAATTACGGTTTCATATTTTAATTGTATAATTTCTGCATGCCATTTCACCAGATTTAAATTGATGATCTATAACCCGGAAAAACCCTTAATCTGGAATCGCTAAAGTCCTGACGAGTCCAGATTATGGACTTTGTACTGTATTGCATTTTCAATGTCAGGTAGTGTATTTAAAACCTGAATAAATACATAAAACCTTAGGTAATGCTGTGGTTTTTTAAAATGTAGAAGGAGTATAAAGAAATCTTGGTGGTACCTATTCTTTACTAACATTAGGTAATTTTTCCTGTATGCACTTTTCAAATGTTTTCAGACATGCTGTCTACCCTAGAGATTTTCAGAAAGGAAGCCAGGTGAATGTCATTGAACCGTTTTGTGCCAACAGGTACGCATATGGCCAGCAAGAACTGCCTTTATTTTCCGGCCGGCGTGCTGCTGTGCCAGAGCATTTTCTCGTTCACCCTGCCTGTCACATATTTGTGCTAGCGTCCTGTAACGTTTTAAAGATCACTAGATTGGTGAAAAATTGCAAAAGTAGTTCCAATTTTGTCACATGGACAGGCATCTGTAGAAAGAAATTTTTTCGAAGCATGTTATGTTTTGTAGCTTTTTATGTGTAATTATCATATCGTTTTAGAATACATATCATAAATTAGTTATTCAATTAATGCATGCTTAATTATGCTAATTATTAAATTATCTTTACTAATAATGTATCCTACGTAAGGATTTATTTTGCTTCTAGAATGGTATTACGGAAGTGAATTTTGGGTA
The DNA here is from genome assembly GCF_044657685.1 of Stegodyphus dumicola. Lineage (NCBI taxonomy): Eukaryota > Metazoa > Arthropoda > Arachnida > Araneae > Eresidae > Stegodyphus > Stegodyphus dumicola. Next base: position 24,641,076 of record NC_140781.1, read on the forward strand.
TCGGATAATAAGTTGCTTTCTTTTATTAAATTTCCTCTGCTGATAGGTCCTTAATTTTTTTCATTAATGATCCTTAAAGGGACTTAATTTCCATGTGCAAAAATGTGTGTGAACCCTGCTCTACAAGGGCACCCATTCCCTTAGACTGATAGCACTTAACTCACTTTGCTATAATATAAACAAAGCCAATCTTTCATAACAGATAGCCTGGCTACCTGAATAATTTGTCAAGAGGGTATCTATTTCTTCCAAATCTTAGTTGTAATGAGAATTCTTTGGCAAAAATTTCTGAGCAAGTATGAAAATGTGTTTCCTTTCGTTTATAAAAAGTTAGTGGTGCATTTTTGTTTTCATTTAGTCATAAATTACTGACTACCTAGAATTCAAGAGCTCTGTTATCAGTCTTGTGCAGGAGTCTCAACCCTCTAGGCCAGCGATTTTCAACCCTTTGACTAATGTGTACCATCTAAACGAAATTGAAAACATTTAGTACCACCACTACAATGTACTACCACTCTCGAACAAAGGTCACATCGCATAAATTTACGAGTGTTAAAGAAAAAACTCAATCAGGATATTGGGGTTTTAATTTTTGAATGTAATAGTTAAAAATACTTTTCTTCTTTGCGTACCCACCTGTTGAGAACCCCTGCTGTAGGCCTTCTTTGAATTTTCAGGATTCCATACTTAGAAGCTGATTTCACCCAGTCTACAAATGTTTACAGTCTGCCATCATGTCATGGCTAAAGGACTGTGTGCGTGGCTGGAAGCAGTTGATGGCACTTCATTCAGTTCTGGCAAATGATGTATCGAAGACATCATCGCAAAATCGTTAAACCTTATTTTTGTATTAGTATTAGAACATAAATATTGATCTAGGTTAACTTGTTTCAAACTTGCTGTTAGATAAAGCTAGGCATAGGATAGAGCATAGGAATAATTCATGCATAGGATAGAGCATTCCTTTGTGTCAACATGAGTTTATCTGAAGGTCATTTAATTTTGTACTTCGTTGAATAATCAGTTTTCGGAATGTTCCCCAATTAATGGATTAATGGAATTTTAACTGAAATTTTATAAAACTTACCTTATAAAGTTTTCACTTAGGTTTATTTAGTTTTTAGCATAAAATTTGTCTGTATAAAGTCTATTCACAGATTGTTCTTTTCTAGGTACCTTATGAAGATGGAAGATTTTCGGATGGGGAAGTCCCACCAGAATGGAAGGAAATAGTGGAGGAAGCTTTTAATAAAAGCGTGTATCGTGATGTTCTAGATTCTGAAGATGTGAAAAACAACATAGGAAAAAGCTATCCTAGAATTCAGAAAGTTATATGTGATAGATACAGTTGCTATTATGAGGACAAGTGTTTCAAGCTCGGTTTGGATTATTTTGATTTTGAAAAAAGGCATTTACCGGGCAGGGATGCCAGATTTAGTGTTCGTTTTGGAAAAGAATGCAGGGATAAACATTTGCCTGTGTATAACGTAATCGAAAACAAATGTTTAAATTTATTACCGACAGACATCTGGTTTTTTCTTTTTTATGTGCAAAACTTCATCATCAGGGTTTTTAAATTTCATAAAAGTGCCATATTATCCAATACAAACAGTATTATGTATTAAAGTATGCCGTTTCCCAGTACCAGCATTTGATAAGGATATTTATGAAGAATATTGAAGAAACTTTTGTTATAGAACTTTGATTCCAGCTTGAATATTTAATGAAACAAGATATAAGATCAAGATACCATCATTTAAGTTACTTGCACTTTTGAAAGAGTTTGCAGAGTATTTTAGGAACTAAAAACTTCGTCTTTAAGTAATTTTCTGAAAATAATGAACTGAAATTGAACTCAAAATAATTAATACATTTTTTTACAGATGTATTACTGTAAGTTGTGTCTACAAATAAGCCCATCATATATTGTAATAGTAAATAACATATTGTATATAATAGCATTCTATTTTTGAAAACCAAAGTTGACTTTAAATGTATTTTATTTCAACATAATATTTTTTTGTCATGCTTATATTCAACAAGGATTTAAAAATTAGGTGTCAAGAAAATAATTTTTGTAAGTACATAAATTTTGAACTTTTAAATTTTGCTTAAGAAATGCTTAAAATGTTCATTCTGAAAATTTCAGTATTCATATTCAAGTTATGTACGTCTTGATTGATCTGTGTCTGTTAATTAAAAATTTTTTTCTATATTACTTTCTTAAAAAGATTAGTTTGTTCCCCCTTTCGAGCATTATTTTATCAAATCTGTGAGAATTATAACATTTACTGCACAGATTCGATGGCCAATTATTTTTTTCATGAAAATCTCTATAAAGTTTAGATTTTATATGTATTAAATATGATGTAATCTTCAGTATTTTTTAAATTTTAGTTTAATTTATATTAACAGTATTTTATAATATGTAGAAACCTGATAGATAAAGAGACATTACCACTTTAAATTATTTTTTTTTTTAAGTGTACTTTTTATTGAAAGTGCAGCTTTTTACTTTGAATTTATCTTGTGCATTAATGTTATTTTAACAAAAAATGTTATTTAAGTGTGCCTTTTGTTAATTATTATTATAAATCGCCTGTATCCATCAGTATTCTCCATTATGAATGCATACTGCTTAAACATTATTGCTGCGGGTTCGTAATACATTGAATGCACCCAGAACTGATGATTGTTGACGAAATTTATTTTCCAAAATGAAACATTTTGCAAATCTAAAACTTTTTAGAGAAGTACTAGTACATCTGTTCTCAGCAGAATCAGTAGTTACCACTTCGACGTACTAAGAGCATAAAACGCAAGACAATGTATTAAAAAAAAAAAGGCCTAAGCTTGCACAGTGATCTCTCAGTACTCTCAGTTATGAACTAAACTAAACTGATGCTGTTTCCTTTCTGAGGTGGTTTTTCCATTTCTGTTGAGAAATTTCTAGTACTACAGATTTCTCAAAATTGCTGAAAGGCATACAAAGGACCAAAATGTTGTCAAATGTTCGTAAAGTTTCGTGACTTTTTAAGGTTTCTCGCCAATATTGGTGATAAATTATAGCTGTTAAAACACATTGCTATCTAGCCAACCTCAATGTTAAATGGACTGTACCCCTGTAACCCTGTTTTTTCGGTAATGCTTTACACTCTTGATGTCTTTCATGTTGAATTATATAAGAGGTACTACACTTAGCATATAATTTCGCTAAAATTATTTACATTTGTAACAGACCTATTTAAGTGTAATTGAACTATTTTATTCACGCCATGAACTCATGAACTGTAACCGAACTATTTTATTTAAACGCCATCTCGTGGCGATATGAAAAAACGTCAGTCGACCTCCAGCCGCCATGATGATAGCTTACCATGTTATGTTATTCTCAATGTTTGATGTTCCATTTGGTATATGTTTCATTTTTATGTATATTTCTTTTGTTTGTAACCGTTCCTGTGTGCTCTGTTAATAAATCCTTTTAAAGCTAGCCGGCGTTAGTGTCTATTGAGAAACGGCTACATCACATTGGCGCCCAACTAAATTTGAATCCAAAATGGCGCAACAAAATGTTTAGAATTTCTGTTTGGCTTTAGCAAGCTCTTACTCCCGAATTTAACTTTTAGTTGCTGGAGATCGGCTCAGTTTCTTTTCAGGTGTGGACTACTGGTCAAATATTCTGGAAACCAATTCAGGAATTAAAATTGTCATACCGTGCTGCTAGCACATCGAATCATCAACTGGACAATTTCAACGGAAAAGATAAGTTTCGTTTACATTATCGTTTAATCTGAGTTTAAAGTTCTTTTAAACTGATTATTTATTCTAAGCTGCTTCTTAAAGCAAATGTAAATTCTTTACTGAAATCTCATTTATTGATACTACATAAGAGTATTAAACGAAAGCAAACGGCTTTCTGTTAACCAAACGTTATTTCTTGAACTGTAATTTGTTATTTTAAAATGTTAATGCGCGTTATTTTAAAATGTTAATGCGCATATTAAATTAATTTGTAGATAATATTGTTTCACTGAATACATGTTTTGATGTTAAAGTTTGAATATATTCATTGACGTTGTTCATTAGAATTTATTAGTTTCGCTTCTGACATACAGCAGCAGATGTTTTCCCCCCCGCGGAAATGTTTAGACTAGCGATGATTTATGATGTGTTTACGTCAAATCTTTTATTATTTTTATTTCCTTTGAGTGCTGTTGTTCCTTATTAAATGTTTTATTCTACATAAAATAAAATATTGTACTTCTTGATTTATCTTTCGAAGAACATTTTGAGAAAATGATTATAATATACTACTTCAGGTAAATATAATTGTTTTCAATTGTCTTAAAAATATTTCTTGAAGCGAAAGAAAATAATTATGAATAAAATCGAATGACTATTTAAATAAAGTAAAAGAGTTACTAAGTGTGTGTTGCTTAATCAGCTTAATATTTTGTTAAGATTAAGATTTCGAAGAATTCAGCTTAAATATAAAAGCTTATGGTAAGACATTTATGTATGTTTTGTATGTTTTGCTAAGTAGTAAACAATTTTTGAGCAATTTATTATATGTTATTTTCTTGATACAAGTTGAATTTATGAGGGCATTTTATGATATTTTTACGACTCCGAAATAATAAACTTTGTGAGTATTATTGTTTACATTTATAAATGCTGTTTAATAGGGGTATATACATTTTACTTAAAGGTATAATTATTAATTCTAAAATACTGTATTGTGAATAAAATCGAAATAACAACAAATTCAACTTCATCTTTTTCCTCCCCCTGACCTCTCATATAATTATGGCTTACCTTGCCAAAGCACGAAAAGAGGATTTAAAAACTCTCGCTGCAGAACTGAGTTTCACTGTAAACGACACTATGCGAGTAATAGATCTTAAAGATCTTATTGTCAATTCTGACACTTATGATGAGGCTTTTACCAGGAATCTTCTGGAAACTTTAATCGAAACTAGACAACAAAAACAACGTGAAAGCAACGATCTGGAGACACGTCAAAGAAAAGAACAAGAACTTTTATTAGAATTGGAACGTTTAAAATTAAACCTGGCAGCTGCTAGCTCAAATCCTGGCTATGCCGCCTTTGCTTCAAATGCAGCTATTGGAACAAATATTCAACACCTAATCCCTAAATTTACAGGAACATCTGACATTGCAACCTACCTGCAAATTTTTGAAAGACAATGTGAGAAAGTTAATATAAAACAAATAGATTACATCACTCATCTCCTACCTCTTTTGCCTATAGACATTTCGCAAATTATTTTAAGAGAACCAAAAGACAAATTAGAAGATTATTCTTACATCAAGAAGATTCTGCTACAAAGATTCAAATTAAATCCTGAATCATTTCGAATTAAACTTACTACACACCAAAAACACCCTGGGTCTTTATGGAAAGATTTTACTTACGAATTAAACAATTATCTCGAAGAGTGGCTCCATAGTCTCGATGTTACAGACTTTGAATCACTCAAAGACTTGGTCCTGACGGATCAGCTTAAAAGAAGAGTCAGTAGTGACGTTAAGGAGCATTTTATTGATACTTGGGGAAAAATAAAGAGTTCATCTGAATTAGTACAGAAATTGGATGATTATGAATCTGTACGTGTTAAAAATACGAACTATAAAACTGAACTTCCTGGCAGGCGGAACTATTCTTACAAATCGACTAATCCATCCAAACACAAAGTGGAAAATCGAACAAGTGACATACAGGGAACTCATAAAACCTTTTTAAATCGTGGTCAGCAACAAACAGAGGAAAAGCGGCCTCCTTTAACATGCTATGGGTGCGGAAAAACTGGTTTTATCAAGTCTAAATATCCAGCCTGTAACCCCCCAAAGACTTCAAATTCATCAAATTTTGGCACTATCCAAATCCGATCCTGTTTATCTTCCACTCGGACTGCTGTATTTCCAATTAGTATTGGTGGTGTTTCCGGTACAGCTTTCGCCGACACTGGTGCTAGTCACTCAATTGCAAGTGAATCCCTCTATCATATTCTGCAAAAACAAGATGCAGTATTTGAAAAGACAACACTACAGGTGTCTTTCGCTGATGGTTTGGTATCTGAAAAAGAGGTACTTCGCACCGAACAAATCATTCTTCTCGAAGGCAGAGAGTTCAAAACTCCGCTCCTTGTGTTGCCTGATGCAAAAAATAACTCGACTCTGTTAGGAATTGACTTTCTTCAAAAAGCTAAAATTGTTTTAAATCTTGCTGAAAATAAGTGGAACTTTTCTGATGAACCTCGAAGAAAATATAGCTTCGTGAAACCTCATCAATCCCAAGTACTGGAAGAAATCCCAGTTGTTGTAAATAACTGCCGACTACGAGAAAATGAAGGACAACAATTATCTACAGCCCAACGGCTTGCAACTGATGCATTGCTTAACAAATATCACACTGTCTTCAAAGTAGGAGGAGAAGCCACTAATCAAAAGCCATCTGGCTTACTTCAAACTCCAATCTATACTCAACGTTTTGAGACCTTGTCAATTGATCTTTTCGGTCCCCTTCCTGAAACACCGTCTGGTGAAAAATGGATTTTTATTGTGCAGGACTGTGCCACGAAGTGGACAGAACTATTTGCTTTAAAGGAAGCCACGGCCAGAGAATGTGCCACTATTCTTTTGGAGGAAGTTGCCCTTCGATTTGGGTTACCCAGGAAAATAATAAGTGATAATGGTACCCAGTTTACTAGTGCTGTTATGCAACAACTATGCTATATCTTGAACATTGATCAAAGTCTTACTCCTGTCTATCACCCACAATCTAACCCAGTTGAAAGGAAGAATAGAGATCTGAAACCACGTTTAGCAATACTTGTTGGTAACGACCATCAGTCATGGAAGGATAAACTGCCATTAATAAGGTTTGCTTTGAATACAGCCAAATGTGATTCAACTGGACATTCTGCTTCTTTTCTTCAATTTGCACGAGAGTTACGAACCTTAGATGATGTAAAGCATGATATAAAAGCCGTAATTGAGAACGATAATTTTGTTCCCGAAATTACTCCATATTTGAAACGTTTTGCAAGAAATGTACAACAGGTACGAGAAAGAGTCGAAATGCATCAAGATAAGCAGAAACGATATGCTGACAAAAAACGAAGAGAAACACCGAAATTTGTTCCTGGAGATAAAGTTTGGGTCACCCTCCACCCAATCAGCAAAGGTCCACTGAAGAAAACTGCTAAATTCATGCCCAAGAGAGATGGTCCTTATGTGATAGTGACTACAAGATCTCCAACCACTTATGATATTGCCGATCCTCATGAACCAGACAAAATTATCGGCAAGTATCATGTTTCAGCCTTGAATCCATATCAAGATCGAAATAAGTTTCAAAACACAGCTCGTGTAACTCCAGTGGTTCCCTTAAAGAAAAGAGGACGCCCGAAACGTGTAATACCACCCGAATCTGCACCTGTTGCACAAGGTGCTGGTGACGCTAAATTTCCTGCTTGTCAAACTGGAGCCCATTCATCTGATTCTCCGCCCGCTGCACAAAGTAGACAAAGGTCAGTTCCTGACTTCTTGCCGAGACGTCTACGAAGTCATAGGGGGAGGATGTAACAGACCTATTTAAGTGTAATTGAACTATTTTATTCACGCCATGAACTCATGAACTGTAACCGAACTATTTTATTTAAACGCCATCTCGTGGCGATATGAAAAAACGTCAGTCGACCTCCAGCCGCCATGATGATAGCTTACCATGTTATGTTATTCTCAATGTTTGATGTTCCATTTGGTATATGTTTCATTTTTATGTATATTTCTTTTGTTTGTAACCGTTCCTGTGTGCTCTGTTAATAAATCCTTTTAAAGCTAGCCGGCATTAGTGTCTATTGAGGAACGGCTACATCACACATTTATATACGTAAAATATGAAACAAAATTATTAAACTTAAATGGAACCAACTGGCAATCGAACTTTTTAATTCATAAATTTCAATTAAATACATCCCCGTTTCAAGTATATGCTTTGCACCAGTTTGTATCACTCTGCGGCAAGTTGTGTCACTCTTTCACTACAGTTTCTTTGCGATGTGAGGCTTATCACAAAGACTTTTCGGCTTATAATTACGACCGCAGTTATTGCACCTCACCTTTTGCTGTGGTGTGCCCCCCCAATGGAACGGTGTCAGAACACCAGAGTACCTGAGCAACAAGGCTCTACCCCATGTGGAACATATTATGAAGTTGCAATGTTGTTATAAATTAACCAAAATAAGCAATAATAATTTTTTTAAAATAGTAAGTAAAATTATGAGGATTACTGGAGAAATTAGTAGGAAATTAAATAATAGTTAAGTAAAATGCATCTTAATCGAGAAAGTCTGGACCGTTGAGGTGGTGAAAGGTGACAAGTAAATTATAATGAGTTGATTTGGAACCTGTCGTAACAGAAGCACTTGAATGACTTTCTGTAGCAGTAACATTGGCATTAGCATGATTTTGAGTAGGAACTTTTTCATGGTAACATTAGAATTTAATCGCAAGAGTATTAGGTTTTGGATTATCAACAGTATAATTAGATACAAATTTCGGACACCCATGAAAGTTCGCGGTATGTCCGAATGGCATACAGTTGCAACACATAGTTTTATTAATACGTTTAGCAATACAATCACTTGATTTGTGTGGCTCAGCACACTTGATACATCTGGGCTTAAGTTTACAATTATCAGCGGAATGATGGAAGTATTGGCAGTTGTGACACTGCACAACACAATCCATCAATTTAGTTATATCTTAAATACTTTCAACCCTCAGGGTGTTTTCAAGTTGCATCTGAAAAAATGGCATAGAAGCTCTAATTTTGATTTTATGCATTTGTGCAACACGTTTAACCTTTTAACCAATTCTAGATAATTCATCATTAATTTCAATAGAAGGGCAGTCGATCACTAGGCCACTTTGATTGGTTTGTCTAACTTAGCAATTATAACATAATGATCAATTTGTTTATGATCCAGGTGGCAAGTAATTTCCCTGTGATCTTCCTCAGTTTTTAGGAATATTTTTAAAAACTCACCATTAATTTTACCTATACATTCTCTTTGGTATCAGCCTTTAAGATTTTGAGAAAATCACTGAATTTAACAGCCGACTTTACCATAATTGGCCTAATTTTGGGAGGTTGAATATTAACTTGATTAGTGTCCATTACACGATCAATAATTTGAACTTCATTTTCAACATTATTACAAGTATTATCATTCGGTAGTGAACTCTTCAAATTTATTTGCTAAAGGTAAATCAACATTGTTTTTAACAAGTTTTGCATGACGGCTAGTATTTTTAGGTAAAACAAATCCATCTTCATCTCTGGTTTCATTAATTGATCGTATAATGGCTTTTTTAAAAGATCTTTTAGTCTTAGACTTAATCTTATGACAGTTATCAGAGTCATTAGCAAAATGATTGTTAATACAATTATTTTCATTAGCATTTTTAACAGTATTACTTTCAATGGTATTTTTAACATTGATAACTAGATGGTTTCTGCTGCGTGTATCAGTTAGAATTTTAATAAGAATTTTAATTAGTTATTAGTAGTTATAATCAGATTTTGATTAGAATTTCATGCCAAACATGTTAAAAAACGTGAGGTAGTTAAACTTACCAAGCTTCGTTAAGAAACTACTTTTGCATTGGATTTTCGTATTGCTCCCAGAACTGCACTAAGTTTTGTAATCATATTTGGCCGCCGCTATTCCATATTTGCACATTTTGCATTAAAATTCAGAGCTTTCGAAAGATTTTCAGCCACATCGTTTTTTACTTACTAATTCAGAATTAAATACAAATTTGAGATTCGAGAACGCGCCAAGAAAAGCGAAGTTTCGCCAATTGGTGGACACTAATGCGCCAAAAGAAGAGTTGAGTCAAAGATGTTTGTTGAGTTGAATTTCTAGGAGTACCTTGGTTGAGTGAGAGGAAGACTTATGAAGAAACATGCTGTGCGACATGATTGTGAGGCGTAAAAGGTGTAAATTTATTTAACAACCTGAAATCTTGTACACTCCTGTTCTTTACATACTTTAACATTCAGAACTTTCAAAAGATTTTTCTGCAACATCCTTTTTATTTACTAATTCGGAATTAAATGCAATATTAAACTTTGTAATTATCTTCTATGCGAGTTTTGCGTGCAAAGTAGTCATTTCACAGTACTCTTTTTAAGAGCTTATTTCTTTCTGGGTTCTCTCTGTATCCTTCAGATTTTGATTCTAGAATTAAACTGTGCTGAATGATTTTTTTTAAATTGCTTTTAGATTTTCTTAGTTTTCATTGCCGAGTAGTCTATGAGAGTTTTAAATTTGTTTCGTAGTAGCTTACTCTTTTGCAGTTGTTTCAGCCATACCTGGGCATTTTCAGCTGTATACGGCCGGAAATATAGGTCTTTGGTGATTTCACATTCGAACATGTGGTTATCGATGATGACTGTTGAGCCGTATACGCATGAATCTGCATGGTGTAATTCGAAGCGAAACAGGTAGGCCGCAAAAGGGCCATACGCCGTCAGGAAATACGTCATTGCTCTGCTTGTAGTGTTTAATTCCCTTGAGGGTACCGAGAGGAAGTTACATGACCTGCCTGTTAGCTCTTGAGTCCAATTAGTTTTCCACAGGGAGATAAGGTGCCGTTCCAGTTTTGATTAAGATGCGATAATGGAATTTGCAGACAGATGGCAGGGACAAGTTGTCCATTTGCACTCTTTTTCTATTCTCAGTTGGTCGGCTGCTTCATTGCCCACTGTGTCTCCATGGACGCGTGTCCAGTGGAGCTTTGGACGGCTTTTCTCTGGGAAATAGGATAGTAAGTGTTGAATTTCCGTTACTAGTGGCAAGAGGCTCAGTCCGATTATTGCCTGTAGGCATGAGGCACTGTTGGATATTGTAACTCTTTCTTCTTGTTGATTCCTGGAAAATTTCACATCTTCTCTCATGGCTAGCAGTTCAGCTTGGAATACAGAATTGGTGCTGTTAAGCTTTGCCTGCCATGTTTTAAAGAGCAAATTATTTCTGTAGGCACAGAAGGCACTTCTGAAGCCCATTTTAGTTTTTGACCCGTCCGTATAGATTCGGATTGGGAAATGGTCTATTGAAGAATTCACTATTTGGTTTTCTGTGTAGAGATGGTTTGGATGTAGGTCTAAATTGTGCTAATGTTCTTCGAAATCTGTTGGATGGTACATCGTATTATTGAATGTGCTGGTTTGGCGCAGTCGTGTTATATTAACTTTTGTTGCCTGTTGTTGTATTATAATGGTGATCGGTGGAATGCCTGCTATGACATGTAAAGCGCTTGTGGGAGCCGTTGTGATTGCCAGGAAAAAAAGTCTTTGTACAAAAAGTTTGCCTTTGGGAAGGCGTATTGAGGTTTTTGCCCCAAGCTGAAACGCCATGTAGTAGAATTTTTCTGTTACTGTAATGGTACCATAATTTTTGTTATTTTGGAAATATCCCCCAGTTGCTAGCAGCCGTGAATTTCTGATAGTTGCATAGGATTATAAGCTTGTCTCTGACATATTTAATGTGTTGATGCCAGGAGAGTCTGTTATATATTATGATGCACGGATAAAAGATATTATTTCCATTTTGATTTTCTTATTACATATCCATATTAATTGGTATTTAGCATTTCTGATTGAAGCTCCCGGTTTTGGAATGTAAAGTGCTTTGCATTTTTGTATCGATATTTTCAGCTGAAATTTGTCCACCCATTCGTTGAATAAATATTAACTGAATTGTTTGAGTTTTATTTTATTTCTCTGCGGGTTGTGCCGTGCGTTTTTAACAATCGTCGGCATAGACCTGTACATTCGTGTGGGGGACGTTGTCATACATTTTAAGCGCTTCATTGGCGATTAGGTTCCAAATGACTGTTCTGAACAAGACTCTTGTGGGCATCCTTTAGTGATCTTGTACGTTTGAAAGCTAGTGTTGGAGGTGTCTTGCAACGATCTCTTACTTAGAGCTCTCTTAATAACCTCAGAATTCCATCTGAACAGTTTTTCGTTGATACGATTTGTAAAGCATCCTTCCAACATATTGAGTCGAAGACTGCTTCTGTGTCCAGCGAGGTAAATAGAGAATGTAGATTCTGACTTATTTTGTTGCAGATTCTGAAATGCATGGTCTATGGATTTATTAGCCATGAACCCGAATTGGTTTTGGTGAATTAAACTGGTGTGCAAAACTTAAGCAACGATGTAAAAATTTAGCAGATAGCCATGAAATTGAAGAAAAGGAGGTCTGGAGATCAGTACAGTGAACACACATCAGTACATGAAGTCAGTAGAAACGTCATGCGTATGCAAATATCAGGAACGAAATGTCAGAGGCGACATGAGCGTACACAAAACGCGTGATGTCGGCGCGCGCAGCTCAACAGTAGAATAAAAGGAAGGACGGAGACGCAATTCAATATATTCGCTGCAAGTGCCAGTGAGTCAGTTCGTGAAATATGGCTAGAAGAAATCACCTGGACGACTTCACACGTGGAAGAATGATCGGAAAGCTGGAGGAGGGGCGTACTGTCACCAGTGTAGCTTCAGAGTTCGGAATCAACAAACCTGTCGTTTCGCGCGCTTGGAAAGCGTTCCAAACCACAGGTACAGCTGTTAGAAAGGTTGTTGGTGGCCCCCCGAGGACAACAACTGCAGGGGAGGACCGATATATCGTCCTGCAGGCGAAAAGAGGCCGACAGCAGTTAGCAAGAGCCATTGCTCAGCAACTCTGTACAGCAACGGTGCGACAAGTGTCGCGGTTTACTGTGGCCAGACGCCTTCACTAAGGGGGCCTATTCGACCGCCGTCGTGAACGCTGCCTTCCGTTGAAAGTTGGCCACCGTTTACAGTGGTGCAGAGAGCACAAAAACTGAACAACTGATCAATGGAGTCTTGTCCTCTTTACGGATGAGAGTCGGTTCAGTACCAGAAGCGATTCTCAACACGTTTTGATTTGGAGAGAGGTCGGGACACGGTTTTATCCCAATAACATCAAGGAAAAACACCGAAACGGTGGTCTTGGGGTTCTTGTCTGGGGAGGCATTATGCTGAACGGGCGAACTGAGCTCCACGTTTTCGACAGAGGGTCTGTAACCGGGGATCGCTATTGTGAGGAGGTACTCCTTCCCCATGTGCGTCTGTTCCGAGGTGCCATTGGCCCAGACTTAATTTTTATGGATGACAATGCACGGCCACATCGGACTCTTGCTGTTGAGGAGCTACTGGAAAGTGAAGATATCACTGTTAGCATAAATTTAGGAATTTTGCATAATGAAACTCGAAAGGCATACGAAACGAATGTGCGTCAAGGTATATATTGGCGAGAGAAAGTAAAGCTCGTGTGCAATGCAGTATATTTGATTTTCACCCTAGCTACTTGTACCTGGCCAAAGGTCTAATCCAGTAGTACTTTCTTCTCTTTCAGGTACGATGGCAAAGTATGTTCACGTTTATTTTTCTTATTGCATAATATAGGTAAGCCTGATGATATTTAGTACTGATGATGATTCTATGTAAGTTATTCTTTTGAATGCTTCAGTTTTAATGTCCTTGAACATTATTACCTTTTGTTATGCTTAAGTTAAGCAAAATTATCCTATTTTATTAAATAAAGATTTCGTAGTTAATCTTTTGACTTATGATTCTTTAATTCTGTGCTTGAGGAAACGTACTCATTACGCCTTCAGTGCTAATGCACAACCAACAAAAGATTATGAGACTGAGAAATTGAAATTTTGTAATGTTGTAAGATTCCAGGGGCATAAAGTGTTAAAACTCTTTGTTGAAAAAAAAAAAAAAACTAGTTACAAAGTTTATAAGAATAATTGTAACAAGTAATAATGTCTATTCTAAAAGAATCAATTTGTATAGAAAATTAACAGATGAAAATTATTCAGTGTGGAAATTTAAAATAAAACAACTTCTAATAAAAGAAGGTTTAGATGATGTTGTATTCGAAGAAAAACCGGAACCTGATACTGATATTTGGTTAAAGAATGATCGTAAAGCTAAAGCTTTAATATGTCTAAACATTTCGGATTCGCAAATTATCCATGTTTTACACAGTAAATCTGCAAAAGAAGTTTGGCAGAAGTTAAAATGTGTCCATGAATGTGTAAATTTAAGAAATAAGTTATTTCTTCTTAGAAAACTACGAGTATATTCCATAGATATAATGAAAGTTCTAAAATGCAGGAACATATCAAAGGAGTACTAGAGTTGGCTGAAAAGCTGCGTAGTATAGGTGAAGAAATTAAAGAAAACAACTTAATAGCAATACTACTATGTTCTTTACCAAATTCATACAACTCCTTAATAACTGCAATAGAAAGCAAATCGGAAGCTGAATTGTCGCTAGAATATGTTAAAAACAAACTAATAGATGAGTATTGTAGACGTGTGGAAACTAAGAAAGTTCAAAAGTACGATTCAGTTGCTTTAAAAAGTAAAAGCGAAACTAAACCAAAGTATGTTACACAATTTTGTACTTATTGTAAGAGAAATAACCATACGATAAATGACTGTTTTCATTTAAAACGCAACGCTAGAACTTCCCCGAAAACAGATGTAAATAATAGTAAAGTAAGAAACTATTCTCAAAATTATAAAAGTAATGCATGCCAAATAGCAAATACGCAAAGTGTAGAAAACATAACAAAATTTAAAGAAAATAAGTATTTTAAAAGTATTGAAACTGAAAATTCGCAGATTCAGTTTAATCAAGTTCTAAAAGTGGAAAATAAACATGAAAACACGCAAACGCAAGAATGGGTTATCGACTGAGGAGCTTCCACTCATATGACGAGTGATAAGAAATTTTTCTCTCAGTTAAATGACTCTAATAAACAAATAGTAACTGTAGCCAATGGTGCTAAATTAAATTCTTATGGTATTGGTGAAGGTTATTTTAAAGTTCAAAACTTAAAGGGTCAGGTTACACAAATAAAATTGGAAAATGTATTGTATGTACCAAGTTTAGATAGTAATTTACTTTCTGTTCAATCTGTTACCAATAAAGGTTGCATTTTTACATTTGATAGTAATAAGTGTTACATAAAGCGTAACAATATACTCGTAGCCGACGGCAACGCTCAGCAAGGTTTATATAAATTGATCATAAACCCAATTGATGAGAAAGCATACTTAGCTAATAATGTTTCATGTTCAAATACGAACTGTATACTAAAATGGCATCAAAGATTAGGCCACAGAAATATAGATGCCATAAAAACACTTGAGAAAAATGATTTGGCAGACGGCATTAAACTTGGCAAATGCACTCATAGTGTGGAATGTTGTACTTGTGTAAAAGCGAAACTAACTGAAACACCTTATCCCAAAACTAGTTTTAGATCTAAAAATCCACTGGATTTAGTGCACACAGATGTGTGTGGGCCAATTGATGTTGATGTATTTAATTATGGCAAAGCACACGAGGGCTATCTACCTAAAGGGAGGGATGCCTTTCGTGGAGGACTTTCTAAGGGAAACTGGCTCGTATACACGTTACACATGGGGAAAACCACGAAAACGCCCATGCAGCCAGCTCGTTCGCGGGATTCGAACCTCAGACCGAACTACCAGTGTTCAGCGTCTATACCGCTCGGCCGCTGGTGGGCCGTGGGCCAATTGAAGTCAACAGCTTAGGAGGGAAAAGATATTTCGTAACTTTCATTGATGACTATCGCGTTATACTCAAATTTATTTTATTACTTCAAAAGATGAAGTATTCGACAAACTTAAACAGTATGTTGCATCGACAACAAATAAATTTAGAAAGAAAATAAAGGTTCTCAGATCCGACAACGGTACAGAATACTGTAACAAAATTACTGAAAATTATTTAAAGAAATTAGGTATTTTCCATGAAACTTCGGTTCCTTATTGTCCGGCACAGAACGGCGTCGCAGAAAGGAAAAATCGCTCTTTAATAGAAATTACAAAAGCTATGCTAATAAACTCTAAATTACCGAAAGGATTCTGGGCTGAAGCAGCAGCTACTGCTGCATATCTTCAAAATAGGTTACCAACTAAAGCCACAGATAGAACACCATATGAATTGTGGAATGGTAGAAAACCAAACTTAAGTCACTTACGAGTATTTGGCTGTAAAGCATTTTATTAGGTGAACAAACAAAAACGGCGTAAATTCGACAACAGAGCTGAAGAAGGAATATTCGTAGGATACGATTTACGAAGTAAGGGATACAGGATTTATGTAGGTGGAAGGAATATAATAGTAAGTAGAACTGTTAAATTTTCAGAAAACGCGTTTTTACCTGACAAACTTGCAGAAAATAATGCTGAAGATTTAGAATTAATTCACTTCAATAACTCGCAAGATGATGAAGAAAATAATGAAGAAACATCTCTTGGCGATGATTTTACAGAAGATTCAAAAAGTTCCGAAGAGTTAATTAAATGTGAAGAAAATGTAGAAAGAAGGGTTTCTAGCAGATCAACCAAAGGGGTCCCACCGGAAAGATTCTCTTATAAAGCAGAAGACGAAGAATCAATCTTACTTAAAATTAAAGATCCAGAAAGCTTTGAAGAAATTCTAAACTTACCAAAACGTGAACAAGAAGCTTGGATCAAGGCTATGCAAGAAGAAATACATTCTCTAAAAGAAAATGAAACCTATAAACTTACAGAATTACCACCAGGTAAACATGTAGTAGGCAGCAAATGGGTGTTTAAGACAAAATATGATGAAACTGGTAAAAATATAAAAAGCACGCTTAGTAACCAAAGGATTTACTCAAAAATACTGCAGTGATTATGATGAAACCTTTTCACCAGTAGTGAAACACACTACGATAAGAGTTTCTTAGCATAGGCAGCGTATAATAATGCCAAGGTACATCAACTAGATGTTAAAACAGCTTTTTTGTACGGCAACTTAAATGAAGAAATATATATGGAACAACCAAAAGGATTCGTGGTTCCGGAAGAAAGACATAAAGTTTGTAAATTACAGAAGTCGATTTATGGTCTCAAACAAGCAGCTAGGTGCTGGAATGCAGAAATTGAAAATACACTGAAGAATCTGGGGTTCAGTCAAAGCAAAGCAGATCCGTGTCTTTTCACAAAAGTGGTTCGTGATAAAAGAATTAATTTAATAGTGTATGTTGATGACATCCTAATAAGTTCTACAGAAGAAGGACTAATTCTTCAAACAATTAATGATTTAAAGAAACGTTACCAAATAACGCATCTTGGTGAAGCTAAATATTTCTTAGGCATGGAAATAAATCGCAAGGAAGATGGAAGTTATCTCTTATCACAGAAAAATAAAATAAATCAACTTGTCAAGCAATTTCAACTTGAAGAAGCGAAACACGCTAGCACACCAATGGAAACGAACTATTATAACCTAAACAAGGAAGAAAATCTCCTAACTTCAAATGATAAATTTCGCCAAGCTATTGGAAGTCTTTTGTATATATCGTCTATCACAAGACCAGATATCACAGCTTCAACTCACATACTCAGCAGAAGGTGTAATAATCCACGTCAAAAGGACTGGAATGCTGTTAAAAGAATCATTAGATACTTAAACACGACAAAGAACCTATCCTTACAAATTTCGTCGAGTGAAGAACCTAATATTACAGTTTATTCAGATGCTGATTGGGGACAAGATATTGAAGATAGAAAATCTACATCAGGAAGTGTTATTTTATTAGGAAGGAACTGTATTTCATGGTTTTCAAGAAAACAAACTTGCGTTTCTTTATCCTCAGCAGAAGCTGAATATGTTGCACTATCGCAAGCTACGCAAGAACTATTATGGCTATTAAAATTAACAGAAGATTTCAATCTACCCCAAACTCTACCGATAAAGGTATTTGAAGATAATCAGTCTACTATAAGACTCGTAGAATCTGAAAAATTCAGTTCACGCACTAAACATATTGATACAAAAGTTCATCATATACGCGACTTGAATAACAAAGGGATAGTAAAACTTGCTTATCTTTCAACAGAGGAAATCGTTGCTGATATTATGACTAAACCAATTCCTAAAGCTAAATTTCAGATTTGCAGGAATGAACTACAATTGGTATGAGTTTCATTAGCAAAACAGGGGCAATGTTAGCATAAATTTAGGTATTTTGCATAATGAAACTCGAAAGGCATACGAAACGAATGTGCGCCAAGGTATATATTGGCGAGAGAAAGTAAAGCTCGTGTGCAATGCAGTATATTTGATTTTCACCCTAGCTACTTGTACCTGGCCAAAGGTCTAATCCAGTAGTACTTTCTTCTCTTTCAGGTACGATGGCAAAGTATGTTCACGTTTATTTTTCTTATTGCATAATATAGGTAAGCCTGATGATATTTAGTACTGATGATGATTCTATGTAAGTTATTCTTTTGAATGCTTCAGTTTTAATGTCCTTGAACATTATTACCTTTTGTTATGCTTAAGTTAAGCAAAATTATCCTATTTTATTAAATAAAGATTTCGTAGTTAATCTTTAGACTTATGATTCTTTAATTCTGTGCTTGAGGAAACGTACTCATTACACCTTCAGTGCTAATGCACAACGAGCAATCACTCGAATGGATTGGCTAGCGTACTCCCCAGATTTAAATCCCATCGAACATGTGTGGGATGCTTTGGGGAGACGCATTGCAGCACGTTTACATCCTCCGGAGAACATCGAACAACTGAAACAGATGCTGATTGAAGAATGGGCACTCCTACCGCAAGAAATGTTGCACTAGCTGGTTCTGAGTATGCGGAGACTGTGCGAAGCAACCATTGCAGTGAGGGGAGGGCATATACCATATTAAGAAACATCTGCTTGTTGTTCTTCCTCTTGGATAGAAAATCGTGAGTCACGATATTATGCGTTCAATACAGCTTGTTTTTGTTTGATTCCATATCGTATTGTATTCCTTTTTCAGCTCCGATGCTTTCGTCATCCTTTACGTACATAATACTCTCCTTCATTTCTGCATTTCATGTCTCTCAGTTGATTTCTCGTGGAGTTATGGCAAAAAACCCCGCTGTTGCTTAAGTTTTGCACACCAGTGTAGTTTGTTTTTGACGAGGTGGTAGTTGATTCTCGCTAATATAAACTTTTCTAGAAGTTTTCCGAGAGCAGGTAGTAAGCATATTGGTCTATATGAGTACAGATTGTATGTGGTTTGTTTTTTAAGAATAACACTCATTCTGCTTAATAAGTTTCTGAATGTTGCTGATCTTCAGCAAGCATTTGTCATCAAATACTGTGATGACAAAATATTTGTCATATTAACTACGCAAACGATCTGTCGTCAAATAGAATAATCCTATCAAATACAAGGATTTGTACTAGTTTTGTTGAACATAAAGTTGAAGAATATTTAAACAAAATATAATACCAGCGGTGATGCTAATTTTGAATTAGGTACAGTTAATTCTCCAAATTATGTATTGCTTGCCTGTTATAACAACAGTTAAAAATATTGGACACTGATTTCCTTTATGAAAGAAGCAATGAAAAAAACACATTAACAGTACACATGTAAAACATTAAATACCGCAGAACAGATTTGATAAATATTGAAAAGCGAATGAGCGAAATATTGAAAAGGCCTACTTTGCTCTGGCAAAAATGAAAATAAATAACATAAATAAACATGTAATACAATTAATATCGCATAAAGGATAAGGGATTAGAGAATTAAATGGTCCTACCGAAAGGATGCTAGGCTATTTAATTTGAATATGCGATTTGACAGGCGCTGAGGCGCTTCACAGATACTTGATAATTTTCACGATAATTCATACAGATACTTGTTAATTTTCACTGATAATTTTCACGACAGTAATCCTTGAATTTTTCTGCTTAATAGCACTTATAGATGCCGCGTGTTTCCTGTCAGTACCGTCGTTTGCGACTTGCTTAGAAGTATTAAAATAATAATAATAAACACTTGAAGACACTCAAAATCACTGAAACACACAGGAACTCACTTGAAAACACACAAAAACTCCGGTCAACTCTTTCGAAAGGGATATTTTGCTATATCTTGAAGTAGTCCCAAAACTGTGAGCAAACTATCCCTAAAAAATGCATACATCCAAAAATTAGGTTAGCAAACGCATAACATCGACATCCGCAGTGACTGTACGCCGCTTTGCCCGAAGAAGTTTCTTTGAAATTGTTAAATTCGAAGCTAAGTATTTTAAAACAAAAGTAATGTATCAATTTGCCACTGAAGCAACTACGGCCAATGTTTCGATTTCAAATCCCACTGCACTTGAGGCTATCTTGAAATTTCCTCGTTTAAGCATTCCGAGTTTCAATGGTAAATATGAAGGTAGACAGACTGTTTGCTAGGCTATTATTTTCTTGAGAGATGTTATTTCGGGTGCAGGGACTTCACGGCTTGAAGATGAGTAAAACACGCTATTCAATCTCAGAATACAGTCTTATTCCACATATTACTGATAGTAGGGCAAATAAACGTTCAAATTTAAAAAAAAAGAACGTCTGGTATCAGTAATTTGTGCATCAGTCACGCTGATCGATAAGAACCTGTACACGTCGGGACATTAAATCATACAGGTTCTGAATGTAATCCCGGGGAATGGCATTCCATATGGCTTCGAACTCACGTCAAAGTTCAGTCTCAGTGTGTGCTCTACTAGCTGTAGAAGCGAGTCGTTCACCAATGAAATCTCAAACACGTTCTAAGGACAACACATCTGGGGCATAAGCAGGCTCTGGAAGAAGTGAAACCTGTTATGCTCTTGTGCAATTTGAGAAACATGTGCATGGGTACCTGCTGAAATATAGCTCCCGGAATGCGTCAAGAATGGGAAGGACCTCTGGCTCCGTAGCTTTGCCTATGTAGCCGATCACTGTTGAGGTTGCCCTCAGTCTGCACTGCATGAGATCGACAGTTATACCCAACAGCTCCCAACACCATAATGCCAGACGTTTGTGTAAACACTGGATAATACACTGTGAGAGCAGACGTTCTCCTCTGTAACGTCTGACACGTACTTCATTGTATTCCAGATTGTATTCCAGCGAGATTTATCGGAGAAAACAACTTGTTGCCACAGTGCCCAACTTGTGCCCTGTGTTTTGCCGTGTCCATTGAAGTCAGAAGCGTCTGTGATTCAGCGACAGGGGGATCCTGCGTAGAGGAACACTCAGTTCATGCTGCTGCAGCCACGGAGACAACACAACACCTGTAGCCGTGCTCCAATGTTGTGCTAACACACGAGAGAACACTGTACAATCCGTCTTAAGCGTGCGAACGAGGTAACTGTCGTCCCATGCCATTGTGCTATTGCATGCCTCACTGCCAGGATATCGCCTTGTTTGGTTCTCTATTTCTTCCAAACACGCATCACCGTTGAGGCATTACGTTGCGTGCGGGCTGCGATTACGGATACGAAAGTCCACCCTCTCGCATACCGACGATGCAGCCTCGTTCAAACTCCATTATTTGTTGGTATGGCGCCTTCCACAGTTAACGAGGCTTGTTGACCATTAATTAAACTTTCACTGCAGACAGAGGACGATAAACGGATTTCAACGCAACTTTACAGTCTTTTACATACATAGAACAAGCGGCCGGTTCTCACTCCACGCATGCGTAATCGCTTTGTAATTCATGCATGTCTTACCTGACTTTGCATTTCCTGTAAGTTTGGTTCACTTCGCATACTTCCTTACTGTGTTGCAAGGAAACATTTTAATCACATGATAAAGTAGATTAGCTACGGTAAAGGACGAATAGACATGGTTTTGGATAGAGGCTGGCATGAAAAAAGGATGAATTGTACTCAGGGCTATGCACTAAGCATTTTGCTGGCCGGTGCAAGCTCTGTGGGTCCTAAATTCTGCTGCCCGGCGGCAACAACCTAAATTCTAAAAATTTTGCCTTCCCTAGATTCTGCTATTTAATGTCTTTTTTATTTCCATTTTATATTTTTTAATATGCATTATTAATTTTTTTACTTCTTTATACGAAATACTATAATCGCCAAAAAATCATATTCCACCGAAATACCCCTTTTGATCGTTCCCGAATCCATTTGGACAATTTTCGTGCGTGACTTTTTTCCATAGATAAAGGACTTTTTTTTTCCAAAACGGATTGTAAAATAGATTCAAACTAGATTTTTTTGTGAAGTTTGTATTTTACGTACGTATTTATGTATGTATCTAGCATTACGCAAAAACTATTAGTTTTCGAACGATGAAATTTTGTTTATGGGACTGCTATAACATTAAGTTATGCACCATCTTTTTTATTGAAATCGGCAATACTAAATGTGTTGTAGCAGTGGACTTAGATGTAACGATCTAGAAGCATTGGTAGCATAGATCGTCGAATATTGAATCCGTAGTGAACAGCAAACTTAGTAGCCGAGACAGATTAAATATTCATCTTTATTTCAACTGACATATGCGGCTACAATATACTTGGAACTCTAACCACGAGTGTTCAAGAACATTCACATTTTTGATACCGTGGCAAGAGAGCAGCAAGTTTGCGTCTTAGCGAGAATAGCGGTAGAAGCAAAAATAGGCAGTTATCCAATATGCTGTAACTTCTGAACACCCGTGTTAGGTATATAACAAAGCAGAAAATCATACTGAAAACAGAAATAATTGAAGAACATATAAATTTAAGATGAATTTTGATAATATAAAGATTTGAATAATAATAACTAATTGAAAGTAAAACTTATAAAGATTTTAAACTTCGGGAAAAACACAGAAATGGAAACGACACATTTATATACTATTTCATCGAGAGTGTATGGAATGTATGTATCTGCTTTATGTTTTTTTTTTTTTTTTTTTTTTTGTTATGCTTTGTGGCTTGGCCTCTTCCCTCATAGCCATATGGCAGGTTTCGCCTGCTAGGTGAGCTGGGGGCTAGTGTTTAGAACTAACTAACTAACTAACTAACCCGTGTTGGGTGAAACAGTTGTCTTTTAAATATTTATTTAAAAAACTTAATAATAATTTCTTGATTAACATATTACTATTAATTCGATGGACGCTGGATTTGCGTCTTCTCCCGAATCTTTCACTACATAAAAAGCTCACACGCAAAGCCCTCTCTTCGTTTTGTTAAAAGTCTATAGGAAATACCTGGAATAGGGTAATTACTAATTCCCTTATGTCCGGAAATCGCACCAGGGAATTTCCGCAATACGTTGCCTCAAAGTTCTAACTGACGATTAGTCTCTGAACAAAAACAGGAAGTTCTTCTCATAAAACACCTGTGTGTCAGAGGTGAGTATATGTTACAACCCTTCTCGTCTCCGAGGTGGGTTCAGAACTCCAATTCCTGGTACCTTTTACCACAGCAAGTTCTCAAAAGTAAACACTAATTAATAAATATTAACACTATTATTTTTTTTACAACGCTGTGTTAAGTACCAAGGATAACACAATAAGATCTTATATTGAGGCCAGTAAATAAACATATAAACAACATAATACTAAGAACTAATCTTGTAAGGATCTTAAGTTTTACTAACGTTCATTTTATTTTAAATCTTTACTATCACTTCTTATTTTCTACTTCTGGCCAGAATTAAAAGCTTTAACTTATTTATGCAAATTTGTCTTGCTAACGCCAAGTACTTAAGTTGTGGCTGTTTTCCAAGCAAGAGAGAGGAAGCAGTTATTAGAAGCAGGCCGCTTGCCATAGTAGTTTTACTCGGTTGCTGGTTGCCTTCAAGGCCAGAGGTTTAGTCCTCTTGATAATTTCAAACGTATCGTAGTTTTAGCAGCTCTCTGTACTACATACGGATTTTGTTAAATAACGGCCAATCTTGAAGTTAGGCACTTGTATATTAATCCAAAGTGAGTTTTAGTTAGAGTTTTAGTTAGTATTTTTATATTCTTACGTTCAGACCACAAGTGGTTGGGCTCTGTATTCCGAAGTTCTGGAAATCGCTGTAAAGATAGAAAAATAAAGGGTTTCGTATACCCTTCCTGTGTGTATTGTCTACTTCACAATTTATTGAACATTGCTTGAGTAAGCTCCCTGTTCCGAGTCAGGACAGTTCATGTTTCCAAAGCAAGTAAAGAGGAACACAAGTCCTGATAATCTTAATCATTCACATACAATATAGAACTTACAGTTTTCTGAAATATGTATTATACAATATACATTCCTAAGTCTAATACTAATTAGAGATCTAGCCAGGCTGAAAAAGGAGACCTTGCAGACGTTTAATTTTCAGTTTGTGATAATCTCTCAAAAGTAACCCCACATCTGGTCCAGAGCTACTACATTTGACCTCAAAATAAATATATATATTTAATTTGGCATTAACATCAGAAAAAACTACTTCAGTACAAATTGGATTTACATCATTCATGAAGTATCTATATTTACTCCTTTTTGACCCTTCTGTATTAGGCGCTAACCGAGATAAATGATGAATAGGGGATTCTTCTATTTTCCTTGGTAAATTAACACTACTCGGCGTCTTGGGCAATTCTCTTATGGAATTTTTAGACATTTGCAAACCTACCGAGTCTGGCTGGTACGAAATATCATATGGCATACCTACAGTTTCTTGTTCGTGCCGAACCGAAAGGGAATTTGTAAACATTTCCCCAAGGATTACTTTGATCGCCTAACACGAATAAGTCAACAGATGGTTTTACAACGTCACGTGTCTTCTGTAGATCAGCTAACTGCGCCTGGTCTATTGTAATCAGTGACAGTTCGTTTACGTCGGTTTCAGGCGCTTATTCACAAAGCTTACAGACCGTTTCTGCAGCTGTTTGCTCCGGATTGGGAAACGTAAGGTTACAGAATCTAGTGCTTGGCTGGCGACTTTTGGTTCATCGCCTTTACAATTTGTATTTTAGCGTCGTGTACCAAAAGGTGGGCATAATCCATCGGAGAAACCGCAGCTCAGCGGTAACGAGCGCGGGGAAAAATTTGCAAGTTTCTAGATCGCCGGATCTCTTCCCGCTCGTAGCTTTCATAAACTCTGCTTTGCAGGGATTTATTTTTATTTTAACATTATTGAATGACTTTGTCTTTTCGCCTTCGGGTGCGGTGTTAAAAATTAAACGCCTTTATTTTTTCTATTTTTGTTAATTTTAATGTTTCTTATTTTTATTTACTGGTTTGTAGTCTTTGTAGTAGGTACCAGTAGCAAGATTACTATCCAAGATCAGAAAAGCATTTCAATAGAAATAGCGCATAATGGAATAAAATATAATTTTAGCTATAGTTACTCATAATTTAGGTAGAAAGAATAGGTATCCGACGCCCTTAAATGTTTACTGAATGTTTTCCTTTGGTTAATTTTTTAATATTCCTTTATTTGTATAAATTAATGCGCTATGGAAATTTACACAACAGAAATGACGAAAAAGTGCATATGCTATCTCCATGTAAACACCTTTTCTTGTAAAACAATTACGTACTTTTAAAAGTTTAAATTCAAATACAAATAAACTATTAATAAGATCAGTAGGTTATTTAAAATATATTCCACACAATTCCTATAAGCTTTCATTCATAAACTAAAAAAACATCGAATGAAATAACGTTTTTTTGCGTTAATTACCACGCCTACAGGGCGATAACTCGCCACTCCAAATATGACCGCCAAGCAGATGTTTCCTCCAATGAGAGCAGCCCGTAGAGAAATGGTCTGTAGGCTTTGTGAATATGCGTTTCAGGCAGAGCGAAATTGTTTTTCTGCAACCCTTTTGTTTGAAACAAAACGATACTTCTTCCGATAACGAGGGGAGAATTTTCGTTGGAGGGTTCGCGTTCCGAGTCTTGCGGATAACTTCCCCCGATTTCGTTCTTTGACGGACGGAGTTTCTGAGCTTGGGCCTCCACCGCGTTTACCTAAAAAGAAAGTCTGTCCAGTTGATCTGATTCTATTTTCGCAGCCGTTCTGTTCCCTAACAAGTACCGACCTTGATCAACTTATTTCGAATAACCGCTGCTTTTGTTATTACCCGTTTAAAATTTCCTTCTATTTTAACGTGTACTAAGGGTAAGCCAATTGGGGCCGCCTCAAGCGGTTGTTTTATCCAGACAGTCACGCCCGTCAGCATCGAAGGAGTGACATACACTGGTGTGCAAAAATTAAGGACGAAGTCGAAAATTTAGCATATCAGCTGAACGAAGAGGCAGAGCGAACAGAAAGACCAATCAGGAGATTAAGTAAGGTGATGTACGGTAGCACATGCGCAGATATGCAGGTAGACGTAATGGGGGAGTGTCTGAGTTGTATAAAGCATGTTGTCGGTGTAAGATCAGTATTTCTGGCAAAGAGATTGCACGCCGTATAGCAGTTAAAATCACACCGAGTTGCTGCCTCAGCGAGAAATGGCGAATAATCAATCTGTTAGACGACATCTGGATGCTTTTACCCGAGGTCGAATCATTGGGAAGTTGGAGGAAGGCCGCAGTGTGACAAGTGTGGCTGCAGAGTTCGGAATTGCTCACAGCATCGTTTCACGACTTTGGAGACAATTTCAAACTACAGGAACAGCTATCCGGGGGTTTAGTAGTGGTCGTCCACGTGGAACCACACCCGCAGATGACCGGTATATTGCCTTACAGGCCAGAAGAAACAGGCGGCAGACAGCGGGAGAAATCGCTAGACACACGACACAGGCGACTGGAAGACCGATATCGCGTTTTACCGTGGCCAGAAGACTGCACGGTGGTGGTCTGTTTGCACGACGCCCTGTACGGTGTGTACCTCTAATACCTGCCCATCGGAGAAGGCGTTCTCTGTGGTGCCGGGAACACCGGAATTGGGGAGACAATGAATGGGGACGAGTACTCTTTACATATGAGAGCAGATTCAGTCTGAGTAGCGATTCTCATCGCATACTCATCTGGAGAGAGCGGGGAAGCCGCAATCATCCCTCGAACATCATTGAAAGGGACAGGTATGGAGGTGGCGGTGTTCTCGTTTGGGGAGGCATCATGCTTGTTAGTCGTACAGACCTTCACATCTTCGACGCAGGTTTAGTCAACGGGACCAGTTATTGTAACGAGATTCTTCTTCCATATGTGCGTCCTTTTAGAGGCGCTATGGGTCTGCAGTTCCTTTTCATGGACGACAATGCACCATGTCATCGCACAGTAGCTGCTGAACAGCCTCTTAGAGAGTGAGGATATTGAACGTATGGATTGGCCGGCACGATCTCCGGATCTCAATCCCATCGAGCATGTATGGGATTTTCTAGGCAGACGTTTGGCAGCTCGTACCTTACCACCAGTAACGATTCCGGAGCTTCGATTGGCGCTGCAAGACGAATGGGCAGCAATGCCTCAACATCTCATTGACACCCTCATTCTCAGCATGGGCAGACGCTGTGAAACCTACCTAGCAGTCAGGGGAGATCATATCCCCTATTAAAGACCGGATGTTTCTTGCTGGACACCCATCACAGGGATGTTTCGGCCTTCAGTCGCATTGCGCTCCATGCTACTTTTTCAATAAAGCTTCTTTTTATCCCTCTGATTTCTCTTTTAGTAAGTGTTGCTTACATTACTCATGCCCTTACGTATTGGGGATCTTACGGTATTAAATGTGTTGATTTGGAAAGCTTTTGTACAAAGTTATATTGAAAAAACCGTCTCGTCCTTAATTTTTGCACACCGGTGTATTTGTTGCATATTATGTCAATGCATGATCCGGTATCTCTCAAAACTGGGAGATCGAAACCGTTCACTTTACCATCGTTAGATACGGGGATAAACAATCTTCTTCAATCTCCTGGACCCTATTTACAACAATTTTGGCATGCCCTGTTCCGCAACTCTAATATTAGTCGCACTACAGGTCCCCCACTCCTTAGAACAAGAGTCGGAGGTTTAACATCTTTTCTGGCCCCTTAGAGAGGGAGGCGCACCGCCCAGGTAGTCACCCGGAACGGCACTGGTCGTCATTTGCTACTCGGACTCTATTTACAATAAATAATGATTTGGAATCCTTTTTAACTTCCGGGCATTGAGGCCTTAAGTGTTCGGTTGATCCACAAAAATAACACTTAAGTGGTCCTCTTATATCAAATTGACGCTCATTCTGATTTCAGAGGTTTTCATTTTTTCAGAGGCATGATGTTACGTAATGCCGTCAATAAACTTCGGAAGATATCCACGAGACAGTTTTATAAATAACTTTATTGAATGAACACGAGACTTTTAATGTATTATTAATGTTTTAATGACGCGAGTTTTATGCATCCTTTTTTTGTGGATGGCATCAGTTTTCGGCGTTGCCATGCACGTTCTAATCCGTGTTTGCTTAGTGATAGAAGTGTTCTATGAATTTAATGTTGATATGAATTGAATTATTATATTGTATTTGTGTTCTGTTTATTAAATAATATCCTAGTTCCTACTTTACTTCAAAGAAACTGTTTTAATGCTGATGGTCATTCGTCAAGAAGGCATGTGCAGAATTCAAGTAGATAAGATTTATTTCTTTTTCTATAAATATTGAAATTGTAAACAGATATTCTAATAGTGGACTCACTGTGTCTAATTATTATTAAGGTTTATATACGTATATATTAAAAACTTGTGCAGAACAACCGTTGACGGGTAGTCTCGGCGTAGTTCTGATATTTTTTGATAATGTTTTCGTTACAAGTGGCGTCCGCGACAGGACGCAGTGAGGTTTCTGTTAGAATTATTTTGTTGAATGGTATTTTGTGAAGTAAAGTTGGTTTCATTCATCGTTTTATTATGAATCCTTTAACTGTAAAACGCGGAGGATTGCGTTCTTCCTTTACCAAGACTGTTAATGTTTTGAAAAGCGAAATTGGTAAGGATGATTTTTCAGCAGGTATAATTAAAGATAAATTTACAAAGTTGCAAATGTTACAGAAAGATATTGAGGAACTTAACGAGCAGATTTTGAATTTTATAATTTCGACTGATGTAACGCTTGAAAAAGTTAACGATGAAATGGAAAGCTGGTATATTTATAAGGATGGATTTATTACCATTTCTAGCTTAGTTAGTGAGAAATTAGGTGCCTTAGGACAGATAAATTTAGAAACTAGGTCGCAAGGTAGTGTTTCTAGTAATTCACCTCGTAATACTAGATCGTTAAAGCTCCCGAAAATAGAGCTTAAGAAGTTCGATGGAGAATTATTGAACTGGCTTCCGTTTTGGTCTCAGTTCGAAAAAATACACGAAGACCCTGATTTGCACGAAAGTGACAAATTTCAGTATCTTGTGCAAAGCATGAAACAAGGGACGCGCGCTAGAGACTTTATTGACAGTTACCCAATGTCTGCGAAAAATTATTCAAAAGCTATTAGTGCTCTTAAGGAACGTTTTGGGAATCATGATTTATTAATTGAGGTATACGTGAGAGAACTTGTAAAGTTGATTGTAACGAATGTTAAGACAGGCAGTAGTGAAAAATTACCATTGCCGCAATTATTTGATAACATTGAAGCACAAATAAGAGCTCTCGAATCTTTAGATATTAAAACGGAAAGCAATGCTTGTTGGTTATATCCCATTGTAGAATCATGCCTCTCGGAGGAAGTCCTCAGAGCCTGGCAAAGAAGCCCGCTTTTTGGAGAAGTAAAGAAAAGTCAGAATATTTCTCGGCTAACTAATTTGATGAGATTTTTAAGATGCGAAGTGGAAGGGGAGGAAAGACTTAAGTTAGCACGAGAGTGGATTTGAAATTTTTGAGCAAAAAGACAAGTATTGCAATAAATCGAAAAGGGATTTAAAAGGTCAATTTAAATCGAAACAGTTAACAAATGCCCCTACGGCGATAGGTTTCCTTACGACGAAAGATAATAACTGTATTTTTTGCGATAAACTACATGATAGTAAGGACTGTTACGAAGCACGCTCCCTGTCATTAGATGAGAAAAAGAATAAAATTAGGCTTAAGAGGTGTTGCCTAAAGTGCCTTTCGCCTAGACATGTTGCTAAGTCGTGTAAACAGTTTGTACGTTGCTATGTGCGTGGTAAGGCTCACGCAATTTCTCTCTGCCCGGATCTGCAGATACAGGAAACGCAGGAAAAGGCAACAAAGCCAGACACCATTCAGGCAACTACGGCGGGACAGATGTGTTCCACGGAGGTAGCTCTCATGACAATTAAAGTCAATGTGTTAGGAAAATCAGGCACCAGAGAAAAACGTGCTCTTCTCGATTGCGGATCACAAAAATCATACATTTTGAAGTCTACGGTACAGAAATTAGGACTAACTCCCATTGCTGAGGAAACTGTAGCTCACACGCTTTTTGGAGGGGTTAAAATTGAACCGAACGTACATAAAAAGTATCGGATCAAGCTACGCTCTCTAAATCCGTATATGAGAAAAGAAATGGAATTTGTATTTTTGGATCAGGAATCTATATGTGGAAATATAGTACGCGTACCTAAGGGCCCTATTTTAAAAGAACTTAAGTGTAAAAAGATATGGCTTTCAGACATAGGAACAGGTTGCCCGAAGATAGAGATGCTAATCGGTAGTGACATTTACGGTTCAATTCTTACATTTTTCTTTGTATTTAAAACAGCTTGATGGAGGTTTGACTGCAATTGACACTACATTAGGATGGACTGTTTGTGGTCCACTTAAGGAGCATTCCGAACCACAAAGTAGTGGTATATCTACTCTGAATGTAAGTCTGACGTTTCGGGACCTAAACGTATCCGATCTTTGGAACTTAGAGACAATAGCAATTTCAGATTCCAGCAGTAATTCTACAAAGAACGCGGAAGAAGATATTGCTTGGGAACAATTTTTAGGCTCCTTAGGTAAAAATGAAGAGGGAAGATACTGTGTTGGTTTACCCTGGTTAGAACATAACATAGATTTACCATCCAACCGCGATATTGCGGAAAAAAGGCTTCTCAGCACAACACAAAGACTTAAGTCTTTGAATATATTTGAAGAGTGCGATAAGGTTTTTAGCGAATGGCTTGCTGAAGGCGTGATAGAGGAAGTTTCGGTGTGCGATCTTAAGTCTAAAGGACATTATCTGCCGCATCATCCTGTTATTAAACCGGATAGTCTTACCACCAAGGTACAGCCAGTATTTGACGCATCATGTAAATCTAAACGAGCACCCTCTCTTAATGATTGTTTGGTAAAGGGACCGAATGTGATCGAAGAAATACCTGCCTTATTATTAAGATTCAGAGAGAAACGCATAGGAGTTACGGCTGATATAAGACGCGCATTCTTACAAATTGAGCTTAGAAATGAGGATAGAGATTTTTTAAGATTCCTTTGGTGGAAAAAGGATGGTCTCATAAAGGTGTATCGTCACACAAGGGTAGTTTTTGGTGTTAGATCCAGCCCGTATCTTTTAGGTGCTGTCATTTCTTTCCGTTTGTCTAGAGTGTCTTCGGAGCAAAATCACGTAGCAGAAAAGCTTCGAAATTCTTTTCATGTCGATAATTGTGTCACGTCTCTTGACACAGTGGAAGAGTTGAAGGATTTTATGGATAAATCAATTGACATTTTGGCAGAAGCTAAGATGGACCTACGGATGTGGACATTCGGTCCTATAAACGACGTTAATAAAATTTCGAGGAATGATAATTCAGAATCTCTTTCTAAGAATCAGATTTCAGTCTTGGGTATTCTATGCGACAGAACGGATGATAGCCTTTCTGTTCATATTAAGCCTGTGCGAAATCTAGACAACCTGTCAAAAAGAGAGATTTTGTCATTAACACAGGGGATTTTCGATCCGCTAGGGTTCTTAGCTCCTGTATTATTACCGGCTAAGTTATTGATTCAAGAAGTTTGGTCTATTAAAGCAGATTGGGATTCTCCACTGTCAGAAAAGGTCAAACAAAAATTTTTGAAATGGTACTGTGAATTACAGATCTTATCAGATTTGAAAATATCCCGCAGAGCAGGATATGGAAACAAACAAACTTGGACTTTGCATGTTTTTTGTGACTCGAGCCAGAAAGTTTACGCGACCGTGATTTTCTTACGCTGCGAAAACAATGGTGACACATGTGTAAATTTTCTGATCGCAAAATCTCGTGTTGCACCTTTAAAAAAGATGACAATACCACGTCTTGAACTTTTAGCTTGTGTTTTAGGAGTACGTCTAGCGAAGTATGTTGTAGAGGCATTATCCTTAGACGAAATTGAAAAACATTACTGGTCTGATTCCACCACAGCTCTGTCATGGATCAAGCGCAATGATCAATGGGGAACTTTCGTAGGAAATCGTGTCAGAGAGATTTGTGTACTTTCAGAGGAAAATCAGTGGTCTTACGTGCCAAGCCAGTTAAATCCAGCTGATATACCATCTTGTGGTTGTACCCCTCATCAAATTCTAAAGAATTCATGGTGGGAGGGTCCTAACTGGTTAAAGAATCCAAAGGATAGTTGGCCACGCCTTGAAATTAAACCCAATGAGGCATTAATTTCTTCCGAAATCAGAAAGAAAACTGTAGTATTAAACGTTAGTGTGAGTACTGATACATCTAAGTGGTATGAAAAAAAGTCTAAATTTTCAGCAATCGTAAGAATTTTAGCATGGGTTCTAAGATTTATTAGACGCTGTCAGGCAAAATCTGTAAATAGAGCAAAATTCTTGTCTGCAGCCGAGTTAAAAGATTCAAAAAACACTTTGAGTCTACTAGTTCAACTTGAAAGTTTTTCTCAGACTGGAGATGTAATAAATGGTCTTTCAGTCGTCAGAGATGAAATAGGACTGATAAGAGTGAAAACAAAGATTCTCGCAAGAGATGATGAATTTGGATTTAAATATCCAATTCTACTTCCGTCAAAGCATCATATTGTGCAAAGTCTAGTGCTCGAATACCATAAAAAGAATTCTCATGCCGGTGTTCAAATGCTCATGTCAATGATTAAAGAAGAATATTGGATTATTTTAGCTAGACAAACAATTAAATCAATAATCAAGAAATGCATTACCTGCAAGAGATTCACAACAAAGTCACCTTCAACCATACCTATTCATTTACCTTTAGACAGAGTACGGGACTCTCGAACTTTCGAAGTCACCGGAATTGACTTGTGTGGTCCCCTTATTCTTAGGAAAAGAACTAAAGCCTGAGTAGTGCTGTTTACATGTGCAGTCTACAGAGCAATACATTTGGAGATCGTGACATCCTTAAGTGCAGATTGCTGTGCACTCGCGTTGAGAAGATTCATCACTCGACGAGGCCGTCCGACAGTTATCTATAGTGACAACGGCACGAACTTTATCGGTGTCTCTGGTGCATTGAACCAAATTGAGTGGCAAAAGATAGCTGCTCTTGAAACTCTAAATCCAATTAACTGGAAATTAATTCCCCCAACCGCAGCATGGTGGGGCAGTTGGTGGGAGAGACTAATTCGCATAGTGAAAAATCTGCTTGTTCGAGTTCTTGGTAAGTCGTCGGTTACGACGCAGAAGCCACCGTTAACAACCGCCCGTTAACATACATCTCCAACGATGCAGATGAGTTGAGGCCTCTAACACCATCCAACTTTCTCCAAGATGTAAAAGAGATTGGAACGGCTGATCTTGATCATTTGGATAGGAACAAACTGGTAAAGAGAGAAGGTTATTGCCAAGAACTGCGTGAACAATTCAGGCGACGATTCCGGAAAGAATACTTAGGTCAGTTGGTGCAAAAAGCTGGCACATCTGTCAAAATTTTCAAAGTTGGAGAAGTGGTCCTTGTTGGTTCTGAAAACCAAAAGAGACTTAATTGGCCACTTGCAGTGATTGAAGATTGAAGAACTGTATCCAGGGAGAGACGGCCATGTGAGAGTCGTCAAAGTAAAAACTCCACTTGGTCATCTCGTTCGTCCAGTCCAAAAAATTTACCCTCTAGAAGTTAATTATTCTGGGGATCCCATTATACCAGATAAACATACTACTAATGACCTACCAGCAACATCACAGAATGACATTCCAATTCAGAAGGATGTTTCAGCAGCTCCTCCGACGTCAAGAAGCGGCAGAGTAATCAAGATACCTAAAAGACTGGGCTATTGAAGTTTCGAACTTTGTTGATTTACCTCGAAGGTAGCAAATCAAGGTGGGAGGATGTTACGTAATGCCGTCAATAAACTTCGGAAGATATCCACGAGACAGTTTTATAAATAACTTTATTGAATGAACACGAGACTTTTAATGTATTATTAATGTTTTAATGACGCGAGTTTTATGCATCCTTTTTTTTTGTGGATGGCATCAGTTTTCGGCGTTGCTATGCACGTTCTAATCCGTGTTTGCTTAGTGATAGAAGTGTTCTATGAATTTAATGTTGATATGAATTGAATTATTATATTGTATTTGTGTTCTGTTTATTAAATAATATCCTAGTTCCTACTTTACTTCAAAGAAACTGTTTTAATGCTGATGGTCATTCGTCAAGAAGGCATGTGCAGAATTCAAGTAGATAAGATTTATTTCTTTTTCTATAAATATTGAAATTGTAAACAGATATTCTAATAGTGGACTCACTGTGTCTAATTATTATTAAGGTTTATATACGTATATATTAAGAACCTGTGCAGAACAACCGTTGACGGGTAGTGTCGGCGTAGTTCTGATATTTTTTTGATAATATTTTCGTTACACATATCTCTCTGCTCTCCAGACAGGTGATACTTTTGCGACTCTCTTGAATTTGAATGGTTTTCATGCCCCGTTGTGACTCCGTACTATGAACGGGAGAAATCTTCTTCTGGGGTTCCCGTACATTTTCACACTCTTCTAGCATTTCTGCTAATTTATCTGGAGTCGTTATCTTCGACCATTCGTCAATAAAATGTTGCCGCACTTCGACATTTACACGACGCTTCATTAGGTCTGTTATCATGAGATCTTTTAAAAGTTCAAAATCTGTAACTTCCAAACCATCAATCTATTCTTTAAAATAATTCCTTAATTCAAAAGCAAAATCTCTCCAAGTGGTTTGAGTGTCTTTCTGGGATTGCACGAATTTAATGCGAAATTTTTCTGGACTGAGCTTAAACCTTTTAAGCAGTATTCCTCTTACGTAAGCGTAGTCATAAGCCTGCTGCTCTGGTTCTCGCATAATCAGCTGAACTATGTTAGTTGGCAAAATTGTCAATAAAACAGAAACCCATTCTGATTGGTGAAGATTCGCACGCTTGGCTTGGCGCTCAAACATAACTAGATACAAACTAATATCGTTCTCTTTAGGATGAAACTTTGGAATCATTTTTTTCAGATCGTAACGGCTTTTCTTAAGTCCATTTTCTTCATTCCCACCATTTACAAAGTCATTTCCGTTAGCGGCTAGTAATCTTAATTTCGATAATTCAAACTCCATTTCTTCTCTCCTAATTCTATCCTTCTTCGCTACTTCTTCTCTCCTAAAGCTTTCCTGCCTCTCTTCTTCCTTCCTAATTCTTTCTTGCCTCTCTTCTTCCTTCCTAATTCTTTCCTGCTTCTCTTTTTCTCTCTCAAGCCTCGTTGAAGTGATATTTTCTAACAGACCTTTCACGAGTTCCTCTTCATAGGATTCATTTCTTAAAATCAGCTGTCTTAAATTCAATATCCTAAGTTCAGGCTGATTTTTTCCCCTAACCCTTCAGCCAAGGGTTTTAAGATCCTCTTTCCTACCTTTTGTTAATAATGCCATGATATAAACCCAAATTATAATGACAACCTAACAATTTCAGCAACCTCACACTGCCTATATATAAGACTGCTTTAAACAAATATCATTTTCATGAAGAGAGAGTGAAATTGAACCCTAAATATTTTTTCACAACATATTCTATAGATCTAAACACAAATGCAAAACAATTTACACCATAGTATGCACATTATAATTTGTTACTTGAGAGCTTCAGATTACAAATACTGTTAACGTTTTACAAACTTAAAATTCGGTTGAGTTAACTCAAAAGTTTATGATAAAACCGTATACTTTCATCAAAATTTGATATATGTTAAAATATGCATTCAAAAGTACAATAAATTACACAACACATATCCACATGCTCATAATTAAACACTGATTTCGCACACACAGTTAAAATAAGACATTGGGGTTTCTAGCTTTACCAGTTCAACAGAGAACCAAAAAGAAATGTTCAGTTCTTAAAAGAAAATTTTACACCATACTGAAAATATTAACATTTAAAACATTCAATTTTATAAGCTTAAAACAGCACAACGTGTAACCTTTTAGATGTTAACTATCTATGAACACAGATTCAAACCTAAACTTTATGCTTCTTAATATAAAAATAAACCAAACAACACCTTTCTTTAAGTTTTACAGAAAACAGTGTCGACTGAACAGTTAATTTACAGAAATACTTAAACTACTTCACTACCTCAATATAAAAAAATTCAAAGTACTTACTCATCTGGATTTGTAAACTCATGTCACGCTGTTGAATACTAATGATATATGACTATTTTGTCACACAAATCACCACCAATATATACGTAGATGCTGATGATTCAGCCACTTTTCACTACACTACACATTCATAATAATCTGATGATCTTCGAACAATGACTGTCCCACACACTTCACTGCACTAAATTTTCTCGATGATCGCAAAAATTATAAAAATTGCTGGCGATATCTGGATACAGCCGAAATTCAGTAGATCGAAACTCTGGCGTCCGTAACTTTTCCCGTGAATTTGCTAATCCACCTGCTTCGATGAGCTGTAATCACTTTAACTGGACTGTCATCGTGGATTTATACTAATCACACTTCTTAATGAATGACGTGTTCACGTTTTCGATCTGATGTTCCTAACTTTTCGTGGAAATTCAGAACCTGATGATCTGTAATCTCTGCATGGATTTTCTCATCTGTACCGCTGCCACCATTTTACTAAAGCTGTAACGTCTGAACACCCGTGTTGGGTGAAAGAAAAGAACAGTTATCTTTTAAATATTTATTTAAAACTTAATAAGAATTTCTTGATTAACATATTACTATTAATTAACATAATCAACCATTACAGCCATAATTCACACAATGGCCTCTGGATGCAGCCACGATGCTGGATTTGCGTCTTCTCCCGAGACTTTCACTACATAAAAAGCTCACACACAAAGCCGTCTCTTCGTTTCTTAAAAGTCTATCGGAAATACCTTAGAATGGGGGTAATTACTAAGTCCCTTATGTCCGGAAACCGTACCAGGGGATTTCCGCAACACCTTACTTCAAGGTTCTAACTGACGATTAGTCTCTGAACAAAAACAGGAAGTTCTTCTCATTAAGCTCCTGTGTATCCGAGGTGAGTATATGTTACAATGCCAGCTTGTTAGCATAATAAGTTCCGAATTAGCTACGTCTTGAGCATTATGCAAGTCATATGGTCTAGAATTGACGCAGTTTAGAGATAATTATTACTATTTTTAGAACAGAGATGGGAAATACCCCCAAAAAAGGAATTAAAGGGCTATTGTTAATTTAAATTATAGTTTTGATTTACATATTCTTACATATATCATTACTTCTAACTCTACTGGCTTTCTGCATTTCGACCTACCTGGACTGCTGTTTGCTGCTCTCTTCTTACTGAAAAGCTATAAAAAATGTAAATGTTTCGGAATAGATAGGAGTAGTCTGGCAGGTTGTCTGTGGCAGCAACAATAAAAAAATATTAAAAAAAAAAATAAAAATAAAAAGCTGAATATTTAATCTGCCTCAGCTACCCAGTTAGCTCTTCAATACGGATCAACATTTCAGCATTCTACGAAATCAACTTATCTTACAACATTACATCTAAGTCCACTCGCTTCATCACATATGCATGTGATGTTGTAGTTTAGAGGTTCACGATGTTGTAGTTTCGAGGTATGTTTTACGTTTTAGTCATGGTCGAATTGCTTCTAGATGTGACTCACAGTGAGGACGGCATAATACATGTCGTAAACTCTTAGAAGAATCATGAAATCCTTGGATAATTACAATATATCTTTATTTCTTGACGATTACTTTGTTCAAACATCATACTGAGTAGCACAGCATAATGGGGCAATCTGCTTCCCAAAATTTTAAAATACTCACTCACATTTTTTAAACACTAGAGAAAGAAGGTGAAGCGAGAGACGTGGTTTATGTAAGCAGCAGCAGGCGAGAATAAGTAATGCAAATTAACTGCGGTCGTATTCATAGCTGAAAAGTCTTTGTATTAATCTTACAAGTACTGGAACTTACTCTGAAAAGTCTTTGTATTTGGACTGAGCTTAAGTATAGACTTTGTATTTGGATGTCACAGTGCAGGGAAATTTCAGTGAAAGAGTGGTGTTAACATGTTTTGGAGTGACGAAAAATAGTACAAAGCGTATCGTTGAAGCGAGGATGTGTTTAATTCAAATTTATGAATCTGAAGATCTTGCTAGTTGGTTCCAGTGAAGTTTAATAAGATTGTTTCATATATATATATATATGTTGAAAACATCTAACAATATTTAATATCAGTTCACTGTTGCGGAAAAAAATGTGTATAAATCAAGGCCGAACAAGGAAGTCATGTGGCGTCTATATCAGATATTTTCAAATTGCGTCTTTAGGGAAAAATAATATCTGTATTTAAGGGGGAAAATACAAATAAAATAAAATAAAATAAACCTGTCTTCAGGAAAAAATTACTTGGAGCCAAAAAAAGTATTTCTTTTTTCTAGTCAGTACTATTGAATAACAGTAGAAAATATGCGATCAATCTTATACTGTTATATGTTATAAAGTATTTCTCCCGTTTTCTTGGCATGCTTCGTGGTGTGGTAGTCTGCACGCTGGGCACGTATTCCAGAGGTCTGTGGTTCGATTCCCGGCGGGGGCGTTGCTCATTTTTCATCACTCCTGCTTCCAAAATATCTAATGTGTCTACAGTGACGCCCGAACTAAAAGGATGGTGGATGATGATTCTCCACATCCAGGATTTGGCAATTGGGTCCCCTAAAACCCCAGTTGCCCTTTAAAAGGGGGGAATATATAAGGTATTTCTCCCACCTTCTTGACATGCCTTCCTGGTGTGGTAGTCTGCACGCTGGGTGCGTATTCCAGAGGTCCGCTGCTCGATTCCCGGCGAAGCCATTGCTCATTTTTTAATCTCTCTTGCTCCAAAACAATCCTGATGTATCTACAATATTACCCATTTATATTAAAACGCTTCCTCCTTTTATATACTACTAAAAATTAATTTTGAATGTTTAGTACTGTCTTGCATTATTTTTAATAATCACTATCAATAAAAGTAGAGTTTTTCCTAGGAAAATATTAAGAACCTTTATTAAAATTCTTAGAAGTATTTTAGCTCAGAAATTACTTGAACAAACTATAGGAATAGCACAAAGGTTATAAAAAACGGAAATAGTAAGTATTTTTATTGCATCTGGTCTTCCTTATTCTTCTTTAGCTAAACCGGCAGTGCGTTTCGTAAAAAGTCGTTCCATTAAAGCCCTGCAGATGTATGTATTCTTTTCTGAAAGGTTCTGTAAACATTTCGTAACAGCTGTGAAACAGATTTTATCCCATTAAAAGCATTATAGGGATAAGATGTTTGAATGGGTTGGAAAGAAGGCTACGGAGATCAAGCTAAAGCTTTCGGACCAAGACTATGAAAGAATGAATTTCATTTTGTGCACTCTTACACTTACTGAGTTAGATATGTAT
The DNA here is from genome assembly GCF_044657685.1 of Stegodyphus dumicola. NCBI lineage: Eukaryota > Metazoa > Arthropoda > Arachnida > Araneae > Eresidae > Stegodyphus > Stegodyphus dumicola. The sequence continues at coordinate 24,680,752 of NC_140781.1, forward strand.
TTCTAATGAAAAGTATCTTATGGAAGGCACTCTATCAGATACCTTATAGGTATCTTATGGACAGGTAAGCTTACTTCATCCTCTCTCTGTATATATTTGCTATTTTCGTGAGAAATTCGTGTTTTTCAAAAAGATAAGATTCAAAACATTGGAGATGTTTTAAGAACTGATGATTCTGAATCTCTTTGTTTTTTAAACAGTTTTTAAAGACTGAGATGAGAACAAATATAATTTACGACAATGAGGCGAAATAAAGCTGTTTTTATTATTTTTAAAAATATACTAGTTGGTATAAGGCATGGTGGCCAAACTTATTGTCAGTAGGAGCCACAAGTCAGGTTACAAAAGTGCTCAAAATTGTAACTAGATGATGCATAAAATTTTAAAAACAGTAAACAGTTTTTAAATATTAAGAAATATTTCAAATGAATCAAAAATGATTGTATGTATTTAATTAATAAGACTATAAACACAAGTGTAAATTTCTTCTTGTTTTATGTTCAAGAAATATGTTTCTACGTTACAAACTGTAAACTTTTTGTGTGAAGCTGAATTTTTTCCCTTCTGTATGTTGGTGCTTTCAGAAATACAACTTAATTAATTCTTATAAGCGTGAATCTAAATCAAAAGAAGACGTAGTGATCTTTGAATTATGGAATCACATTATAGTGAAACGGAACACAGTAATCTGAAGATCAGAGTCAACGCTTTACTTTTAATTAATAAGCAATGTTTGGAGAGGGTAGAATAATGTGTCATGAACAATGTGTCATGCATAACGTGTCAAGTGAAATTTTAAAATTATAGACTTCAGATGATCGGAAAACTGGAACGATTTTCGAAATTCGCTAAAATTTCCTTTCATGTTCAAAAAATTGTTTCAACATTAGATTTTAAGGAAATCGAACTTTGAAAAAAAAAAAAAAAAAAAAAAAAAAAAAACCCACTTCATAACATCGTATTTTCATACACAAACAGTACGTATACAAATTTTGAACAAGATCAGAAAATTGTTTAATTCTAACCATTACGACAGACACCAAGACCGAGCTAAACAAAAAACTTCTAAAAAAGTAGTCTGACCCTGTAATTATGGTCGGTGTGTCAAAGATCAGATGATGGAATGTTTTGAACTGATGGAAGATTTTCATCTGAAAACTGAGTGGTTGCCTAAAATGAACGCTTTCAGTGTAAGCTGAGATTTTGTTTTGTATCGTAAAAATACGGAGCCCTGTATGCAGCCTTTCGTAACCTCAACTTGAGAGTAGCTGAATTTGAAACAGAAAATCCTAGCGTTTTTTCTAGGGTTTAAGTGTGTTGGATCAAATTTGAATTATGATTGTCCCTTTTGACTCAGAGTGATTCAGCGCTTTAATTTGTTTAGTCTTTCCGGAAAATAAACGCCGTCGGCAGAAGAACGAAAGCCAACTCCACCAGATATAAATTAAATATTCGTATTTGTTTGCATATTCTTTTCATATGATTCACCATTGGAATGTATAGATATGCGAGTGTACTGATTTGTATTAAGTGGATATGGCATGTTTATAATCTCGGAGATTTGTTTCCGTTTACAAAAATGATTTGTAATTGTATAACTGCATTCGAAATACGAAGCTAGTTTTCCAGCTAGACAATTTGTACATATATTTTTTTCCTGCGAACTGTTTGTTCCCTTGTTTAGTTATTTATGTTTGATAGGTTTGAAAAGAAATGATTTCTCTTGCCCTTAATACATTTCAGTCCATTATTGCAAACAAATTTAACATTTTTCGCGCGTTGTTTTTATTTTTATCGTTAGAATCATCATAGTTATACGGGCCCACCAGCGGCCGAGCGGTAAAGACGCTGAACACTGGTAGTTCGGTCTGAGGTTCGAATCCCGCGAACGGGCTGGCTGCATGGGCGTTTTCGTGGTTTTCCCCATGTGTAACGTGTATACGAGCCAGTTTCCCTTAGAAAGTCCTCCACGAAAGGCATCCCTCCCTTTAGGCAGATAGCCCTCGTGTGCTTTGCCATAATTAAATACACACCACCATCATAGTTATACATCTGTAATGACGCACATCTGTTGTTCAGAAATGCTACAAATTTTTTGAAAGTGGGAAATCATCTTGTGACGTTTGTTCGTTTATGTGTACCATTTTATTTTGTTGTGAGTGGAGTTGAAAAATAATATTCATAAGTGGATGGGAATGAACCGACAAAGTCGAATTGGTCAAGACGTAAGAATGATTGAAAGATCTACGATCATGACAGTGTTGGCAGCGGTGGGATGAATATTTGTCGACTTGGAAAAACAATTTATAAACGTGCGGAAGAAGCACGTGACACACGTGTAAGCCTATGAAGGTTCAGTTTGGTGTTTGGGAGCGTCTCTAGTTACAATGTTAGTTCTTTGCAAAAAGAAATGTGCGTGTGGAAGTCGACGAGAAATGGAATGCGTAAAGTGCTTCGAAAACGTGCGGGCGGAAATCGACAGTGCTTCAAAATGTGTAGTGACAAATGTATGGTTTCAAAATGTGCGTGATAGTGCTTCAAAATGTGCGCGACAGTGCTTCAAAATGTGCGGTGCACTTCAAAGGTCTTCATGCTTTATGTATCGGTGTTCCAGAAGGGGCTCGGTAATGTGAAAGAATATATAATCCCTGATTAAGAAAATTAGCAGTGATAAAGAAATAATAATAATAAGGTGTGAGAAAAAAGAAAAAGCTTAAGTGAATTCCTTACGAGTGTTCGAATGCTGCAAAGCATATTAAGTAGAATAATTATCTTCTATCAGGTGTGCTCAGGTTCTCTTATTTAAGTGTATTATTTATGAATTTTTATAAAAAATTTGCTGTTAATGTAAGGGTATTCAAAGTATTTTATGACACAGGAATTATCAGTATGAATACTTATGAGATATGAATTAAAGTGCACTTATCTTTTATTATATGAGTGAATGGTCATGCATATATGACATAGGTGAAGTGGTGAAAACTTACGTGAAAAAACCACAAACATCCCAGAGGTTAGGAGGAAGGAAAAGTCTGTGAAGGTAAACGCAGGGAAACTAGAAGGAAACACTAGTGTGGGAAGGAATCTTGATGAGAAAGAAAAGGTAGAATCAAATAAAAGCCAAGAACGCCAGTCAGGAAAAATATGTACGGCGGATGTATTCAGAAGAGAGCAGGAGACTTGTGAATCTCTGGTAGAATGCTCAGAAAGGAAAATGGAATTATTATACAGTGGATAACTTTCTCTTTCATATGGGCAAAATTCTTGGGGAAAGTGTGGGGCAATTAGTTGTACCTAAAAGTCGAAGGGAGGAAATCTTGCAGTTAGCACATGGGGGTTAAGAAGACTGTAGAGAGAATTAGATACTCTTTCTATTGGGAAGGTCTGAGGTTAGACGTTCAGAAATTTTGCGAGGCATGTAAAGAGTGCCAATTGACTAGATCAATTAAAACTGTTGACAGGACACCAATCACCCCAGTAAACGAGGCCAGATCTGCCTTTCCAAATTGTAAACATTGACGTGGTTCGATTGAACTCCCAGTTCTAAGGGTCATAAGTATATATTATGCTTAGTTGATCAGCAGACCAGATGATGGCATCTACTTGCACGCTACTCTGCTCGTTGTCTGTGTCAGTATTGGTCTAGCGTGAAGGTGCAATTTCCTCTCGCTCGTGTTACACCTGAATTCTTAGCCGTATCGCCCACAGAAAGTTAACTCAGGATGAACTTCTGTTCATCGAGTTGTAAAACGGCCTTGCCGGGCTAACATGCTTTGTTGCTACTGCTTTTGCAAATCGTTATTTTGCAAATTTTCTTTTCTACTTCTCTCATTGGAAAATGATCGACAAATTGATTGACCTCCTTAGCGAGCTCTCATCTGACTTAGAAGCAAAGGGTGAGGAAATCTCCGATGCTCAAAAGGAGAACTTGGAATTCTTACGTGCCATGCGTGAATCTACGAACAAATTGCTGCTTCAACGGCGAAATCTCATCAACCAAGCCACTAACTCGCACCATATGACTGAAGACCGAATTAATCAACAGAAGGACGCTACTAAAGGTCATCCCACCGAAACCCATCATCACGGAGCCAGCTCGTATTTCACTCAAGCAAGCACTCAGCCCCACACCGGAAGATGAAGCACCAGCGATCGTCAAATTCAGTTTTGATGATGAATCTGATAATCCTAACAAGATTCCCCTTGATATTGACAGCCCAGAGGAAATGGGCGAAGGAGAATTCACGACAGTTACTAAGAAACAGACGAAGGAAAAAGGACTTGGCCGCACACCTGCAACCATTTGCGAAAAAATCTTAACTCCTGAGAAGTAAGCACCTGCAAATCCCATGACTCCTGCATCGCTGATCCCTCAAGCGGACCACCAGCCAATCGGAATCCTTACTGCTAACGCTACCACGACAGACGCACAGGCCCCTCCCTCTGCGCTGAAATCCGTAGGAAAGAATTCTAGGGTGCCTCCATTAATCGTTTGTGTTGAAAGTTTTAACTAGTATAAACTGATGCATTTACTGCAATCCCACAATATCCAGCAAGGGATTTCTATGCTGAAATGATCAAAGATGGAACAAAAATTCGAGTTTCAAATCCCAATATTTATCGTCAAATTGCGAAAGTATTTAAAGAAACAGGGATTCATTTTAACGCTTTAATCCTACCCGAAAGCAAGCATCTTAAACTCGTAATTATAATTACGCCAGTATGTACGCCAGTTACGGAGTATGCCGGACAACATTAAACCTGAGGACATTCAAAATGAATTGATCGAAAAAGGATTAAAGTGGAATCAGTGCGACAAATGACCAGACGTCGAGAATTTTCCTGCTTTTTTTCCTGCTGCAGACGATGATGAACGCTTTTAATAATAAGAAACTTCACTTTCTATGGAAAGGCCAACATCTGTAGCCAATTCTTCGGGCATTTTTTCGGCGTCTTCTAATACAAATTGTTGTATCAATACCCCATGCCGTTTCAGAGATCTCGTCTCGAATGTCTGAAAATTCAGTCGCTAATGATTCAAGATCATACAATGCTTCTCTAAAATTCATTTTAGGATCTTGTAATCTGAGCTGCAGACGATCAGTTTTCCTCAAAATTTATGCCAAAAATGGACTTAAGTTATGAAAGTAAAATTCAGTGTATTTTGCAATAAAAATTTTTAAAATTTATTGCAAGTTCTACTACTCTCCGGGTACTATTCTTTTTTAATAAAAAAAAAAGAAGAATAGTACCCGGAGTACCGGTAGTGCTACTTGGGTATTGAATATAGTACCGGAGAATCTGCTTAGACTGTATAGGAACTTGAATAAATTTACTGTTAAAGTTAGCTAACCTTTGCCCTTGATGGAAGATGTATCATCTATTGCAGGAAACACGTGTGTTCAGTAGAATAGATCTTAAAAACGGTTTTTTCAACAGTGGCGTTCATAAAGATATTTGTGTCACGCAAAGGGCAGGTTCAATTTTTGAAGGTACAAGTCTGTGTTTCATCACTTCAAAAACACTGTTCAAAGCTGTTTTCCGTTCTGTGACAAGTGATATGAAAGTGTACGGTTACCTTATACCACTAGTCTTGGGGTTCCGCGAGTGAAACTCCAGGCTTCCATGAATCAAAATAAGAATTCGACATATGATGTATGTAAAAGAGAATGACGTGCAATGCTTTGGAAATCTAAACAGTTTTCTAATGGAATTTAAAATGCATTTAAACGACAGTGTTAAAAATTTTATAATGAAGCACATTTTTCAGTTGAAGAAAAATAAGAGAATATTTCCCAGTAGAGAAAACAACGTATGTATGACTGGATAAAAAGTCCGTTCAACTGCGATAAGTCAGAAGGTTTGCTAATAAAGAAAAGGGAATAACTTACCGACAATATGAACAGATTCGACGTTAACCTCTAAATTCAAAAGAACAGCTGCTAAATTTTTGGTCACAGTTTCATAGACATTTTAACGTCATTCGGAACAACATATTTAGGTGAAGAATCTTTCTCAACGTATATGGTAATAAAAACAAAATATAGAAACAAATTTAACGTAGAATATGAAATGCGATTGCAGATAACAACATTAGAGCTAGACTTTGTAAAAAAAGGAGCCATATCTCAGTAACTAAATATAATGCAAGTGTAAGTGATACTTGGAGCCCGAAGTAATGCTAATAATACGTAAATTATATTAATTTTATGCTAAACACTTTTAATAAACATAAAGCATTTTTCTACACACATTGAACAATGAATTAGAAACCCAAGATGAATATTTTATTGAACCACCCTTTGCACAGATAACTGCTCTGATTCGTTTGAGCATTTAGTCTACATGTTCCTGGAGTGCATTTACGCCAGAGTTGAATACATTGCCTATGCAACTTTTTAGAGCTTGTAAATTTGATGGAAGAGGGGAATGCTGTCGGGTGCGTTTTTCTACCATATCCCACACATTTTCTATGAGGTTAAGATCCGGGCTATGCGGTGGTCAGAGAAGTGTTGGAAATCAGACTGATGTTCAAGGAACCAATTTTGAACACCATTTCAACACATTTTGACACCATGTATAGTTGCATCATCGTCCTGGAAGTATCCGTCGCCATCAGGGTAAAAATGCAGCATTGCAGGGTGCACTTGGTATGCCAGTTCGTATATCTAGGTATCTCATGACTGTTTCTTTACCATCAAGGAACACCACGGCATCACTTCCATGCCGGCAGAACATGACCCATATCATGATACTTCCACCAGACCCTTGCACAGTACGAATTTGGGTTCGCACATTCAACATTCTAAATTTCCATTTTCTACAAAGAAACTCATTGGATTTCTTATTTTGTGCCACTTATCTGTGGTACAAGTAGCTCCAGCTATAAATTACAATAAATATATTCTTAAAACCATGAACACGAGATGCAAAACATGTAAAAAACTGCCACAGCTATTGCAGCACTACATCATTTTGGTGGAAATGTGGACGTAAACAAAACTGAGATAATATTTTCAATTCAAAACTGGGGATAAATTTGGGGGATTTTTTCCCTTCTAAAATGTATATATTAAGTCTTATGCTTCTATAACAAAAATATGTAGCAATAAGTATCTAATTATTGTGTCCTTTTAAATGAACATCAGGTCTGAAACGGATAAAAAAGAAAAATCTTATTAGATCGAAAGCTTAATTAAAAAGATATTTTTCATCTACTGTTATTAGATGATTCAGAATTCACGGTCGGTAAGTTCCACAAACTTTGAAAAGTTTTAGTTAGACTGCTCGCAGACATAGTTTTAGTTTTTCTTCACTTTTCGCTATTGACTTTTCCGTCGATTTTTGAGAAAACAACTCAGACCCGTTGAATGCGTTGTTAAGTACTCATAACCCGATAACCTGATATTTTAAACGCTGAAATAACTTTAGCATTTCTTTCGCTTGAAAAACCGATTAGCTATTGGAACATAATTTTTTATTATCGGAGTTTCCTCAAAAGTCCTTCCCATTTTTCTTAAGCCCTTATTTTTCCTGTTTTGCTAAATTTGTCTCAAAATGTTTCCATTCTTTAAAAACTTGAGACTTTTAACGTCTTCTATTAATTAAAAGATTATTTTATGGTATTGTATTTATTATTAAACATCTTGAGGAAAACCTTTTTTTTTCAGCTCAAAAGATGCTATGTCTCTAGATAGGATTTTGCATCGGTTCACTATAAACGGCCAGATTTGGAATTTTATATTTCATATTTTGTAGAACTTTGTTATGAATTTCTTTAACAAACTCAATGATTTGAAAGCGAGCAGTGGCAACACTGTACGAGATAAAATATTTTTATCTCCAGCGCGCGAAACTGTCAGTCAAAAATTCTAAAGATATGCTGTGTATTTTATGATTTTTCTGTTTAATTTAATTTAAGCGCGAAAAAATTATATTTTATAAATAAAGTTAACACACGGAATGTTAATAATAAAATATAAGAAAAACGTTTTGAGAGCCATCTTCCTAAGAAAACTGATTATTGATATGACAAAGTGAGAAAAGGCTGAGCAAACAGAAATTGTTTTTTATTCCAACGCTTAACACACCATCGGGGATTCTAAATATATGCTTCTTTCAAATTTTTTGCAATTTTGCCGTTGAACTTTATATGTCGTATGTATGAAGAAAATGTTGCTTAATAATAAAGCTAATGTAACGAAAGTTCTAGATCAAAGTCGAATCACTCATAATCCAAAAGACGAGATGCATGGCCTGGAGGGTTTTCCATAAATTTTAATTAAACTTAATATTTACATATATACAATGTAGGCTAAAATGCCTGAATCGAATATTTAATGCTCAAAAGGCACTGAATAATTCCAGCTAAAATCTAAATCGAATTCTATTGCGTAGTGCATCGAAATTCTAACTTCAAGAAGAAGAATATTTTTTCAAGTCACGTGTTCAGAAGGGGAAAGGTTAAGTAAGCCAATAGATGGACTCCTAACGCCATCTCTTGGCGATATCAAAGAATATTCCTTAACACACTCCCCACCTGAACTCTGACAAGAGTTCATCTAACTCAGTTATACATACAATCAAGTACATAAATCACTATTCTATAAAAATATTAAAAAATACTAATTAGTCAAACACTTCAATTCCAATAAAGGTATCAAATAATAAATGTTATAACTAATAAATGAACTAAATTTTAAAATATTTTCCACTTAACTGAACAAACTTAACTAACGATATTCAATTTAATCATTAATAGACAAAAAAAAAAAAAAAAAAACATACCTAAATCGTTAAAGTTCAAAATATCTAAAGTTCAAGAGGATATAGATGTTGAACAGTACGTTTTAAAATCCCATTACCAGTTTTTAATTCGAATGATCGGACTTTACCATCACGTCCAGGAATAATTTTTATGATTCTACCAAGTTTTTATAAGAGTTTGTTTTTATTATCTCCTTCGACTAAAACAACATGTCCTACTTTTAGTTCTAGTTGAAGTTGCGGATTCTTAGAGAAATGGGCAGTTCTAAGATCTAATAAATATTGTTGCTTCCATTTCCACCACAACTGTTTTAACAGCAATTCTTGATAACGCTTTCTTTTTAACAGCGTTTCTCTTGTCGTTTCGCCACCGATGATTATAGCAAAGGTCAAAGGATACTTCAAATCAGTTTGTCCAATGTTTATGAAGTGCATTGGAGTCAACGGTTGCGGCTCGTCATTGTCGTTGTAAACGTAACTAAGAGGTCGTGAATTAAGAACTGACTCCACTTCGACAAGTAGTGTAGACATTTCTTCGAAAGTCAACAATGCTTTTCCTACGATTTTTCTTAAACATTCTTTAACAGATCTAACAAGTCTCTCATAAAACCCTCCCCACCATGGGGCTCGTTCGATTATAAATTTCCAATGGATTCTTTCTTTGGCAATGAAATTCTTGAATTTGTCATCTTTTAAAACTTTTGAAAAATTCTCAAGTTCAATCTTTGTCCTCTTAAAGGTCTTGGCGTTGTCAGAGTAGATGATTACGCAGTTTCCTCTTCTGCTCAAAAATCTGCGAAATGCAAGTAAAAAGGATTCTGTTGACATATCTGATACAAGTTCTAAGTGTACAGCTCGGGTTACTGCACAAACGAACAAAACAATATAGGATTTTCGAGTGTCTTTAGAATTCTTTACGTAAACTGGTCCGGCGAAATCAATTCCACAGACTGCAAATGGAGGCGATTCTTGGATTCTATCCTTTGGTAAGGGTGCTGTCATCTGGTCTGCTGGTTTAGCTAAATATTTTTGGCAAATTATACAACCTTTTAATGCTTTTTTGATTAACTGTCGTCCTTTAGGAATCCAGAAGCGTGATCTGACTTTAGCTAAAGTCGCAGCAATTCCTCCATGCATTATCTTCTCATGTTCTTTGCATACTATCAGAATCGTTAGTCGAGAATTTTTAGGTAAGATTATTGGATGTTTATTATCTAGTGAGAAGTCAGAAAATTCCAGTCTTCCTCTCAACCTCATGATTTCCTTTTCATCAATGTAAGGAAGAAAATTATACAAAGGAGAATTTTTTCCAAATGAATTACCTTCTTTGAGGGATTTATATTCTTCGGGAAAAAACTTCTTTTGCTCTGATCTTATCCAGAAATTTTCTGCTTCTTGTAACTCTTCAGCTGTGAGAGTTCCTTGAATGTCGCTAGTTTTTCTTAATTTTCTAATGAAACGTGTTGTGCAAGCAGTGACTCTTAACACCTTCTCTAATTTGCTATATTTTGATATGTCGAAAAGATCATCTGAACTTTTTTCGATTGTACATTCAAGTTGATGTATATCACCGGATCTCTTTCGGTATTCCAGCTTGTTTTCATCTATTTTTTCTTTAATATCTAATCTTGGCCAAAGTTCGTGAGGGAGTTGAAGCCATTGGGGACCTTGCGTCCAAATGGTCTCATTTATTAACTTGGAAATCTTCGTTTCCCCGAGATACGAGATCTGCAGGGTTGTCGACACCTGGGCAATAATGCCAATCTTGAGGTGAACCTAATTTTTGTGTTTCTTCGACACGATTCCTGACAAAGGGTTTGAAGGCTTCAGGTTGTTTCTGGATCCAAAAATAAGTAATTGTTGAGTCTGTCCAAAAATAGCTCGGAATTCTCAATTTCAGTGCTTTCAGAATATTGCTGACTAACTCAACTGATAACAATGCCCCCATTAATTCTAACCTCGGTAAAGTAAGGGATTTTAGTGGGGCTACCCTATTTTTAGAAGAGACAAAGGCCGTTTTGATTTCTTTATTTTCTGTCGTGAAACGTAAATATGCGACTGTACCATAGGCCTTTGACACTTGCATCTGAAAAGCAATGTAGTTCGAGATTTTCGACATTAATGTTCGAGTGCATGAAAAGGTAACGAGAGATGGAGAATTCAGCCATTTGAGGTAGCTCTTCACACCACTTTCTCCATTCAGAGGACAAATCTTCAGGTAACGGTTCATCCCAATCTATTTGTGACAACCAAATCTTCTGTATTAAGCACTTTATTCTAACAGTGAAAGGTCCTAAAATTCCAATCGGATCGAATATCCGACCCAACACTTGTAGAAGAAATCGTTTTGTTTCTATTGGTTTAGATGTGAAACACAATAAGTTCCGAACATCAAAATACAGTAAGTCTTTTGAATTATCCCATGCCATACCTAAGACTTTAAATGGGAAATTTTCTCTATTAAAATCTTCAGGATTTTCATCTGGAACGACACCCTTTTTTACCCACAATTCATGCAATTGTCTCGAGTTACTATGCCATTTGTGAAGCTGCATGCTTGCTTCCTTAAATATTTGGACCGATTCTAGACTCGTAGTTAATGCTTCATTGATCGTTGGTTGGTTTCCAATCACATCATCTACATATACGTTCTCATTCAAAAAGTTAACCGTTGTAGGATAAAGTTTATTATATTTTTTCAGATGATGTTTAATGGTAGCGGCTAATAGAAATGGACTACTATTTATTCCGAATAAAACACTAGTGAACCTATATATGTCAGGAGAAATAGTTTCATCATTAGGGAAATCGGAAAACAGAAACCTGGTTGCGTCTCGATCTTTTTCATGTATGAGAATCTGTAAAAAGGTTTGTTTTATATCTGCGGTGAAGGCTATTAGATTATAGCGAAATCTTAAGAATATTTCGAATATTTCAGGGTATAAATTTGGCCCAACATGTAGACAGTCATTTAAAGAAATGGATCCTGGGGCATGCGATGATGCATCATAAACAATACGTAATTTACTTGTAGCTCGATCCTCGAGTATAACTTCCCTATGTGGCAAGTAAAACACGACATCCTCTTCATTTGAAATTTCTGAAACTGGTTCGATAATATTTTGATTTAACTGATCTCTTAATACGTTCCTGTATTCGGAAAATAGATTAGGATCTTTTTTAAATCGTTTTCTAAGTCGATGAAATCTTTGTTCTGCGATTTTCCTATTATTATTTAGATTTGATGTGTCATGTTTCCAAGGCAATCTAACTTTATAGCGAGAATTTTCATATGTTATATTTGATTCGAAATATTCGACGACTTCATTTCAGTTGAATCGAAGTTTTCCCTCTTATCAATAAGTCCTGAGTTTTCCAAGTCCCAAAATTTTGTTATTTGTTTGGAAATCAAATCTTTCCCTACAACTACATTGAAAGCTAAAGAGACATCATCATCACCTTTTCGTCCATGTAGGCACCAGCCGAAAATAGTTTCCACTGCAACAAGATTTTTGCTTAAGTATTTAACGTGTCCCATTACTATGTTGTAATAATAATCTGCACCAATTAGAATGGTAATGGGTTTTTACAATCGGGAAAATCTGCGAGCATCAAATTTTTTAATTGTCTGTTTTGCTTAATTTCTTCTGATTTAGGAGGTGGAATATCTGTACCTGATATATGATCAGTTACTAATAATTCAACTTCTATTCTAGAATCGGGAGAACTTCTATGTTCTAAAGTTAATTTAACTACGTCATAATTTTTTTGGATGGGAGAAGTATTCCCAAAAGTGTAGACAGTCAATTTTTCTTTTCTTATGACTTCGAGGTTTAATCTGTCCGCTAACTCGCGAGCACAAAAACTTTTCATACTTCCACTATCCAAGAGAAGTCTGGCAAACACCTTTTCCTTAGCTGTTTTAAATTTTATCGTGCAAGTCTGTAAAAGAATTGTATCATTTGCATTATGTGAAACGGCCGAAACAATTTCTTCTTTCTGTTCCTTAGTTTGTGTATCATTTTTCGAAATTAATATACTATCCTTTTTATCACTTGGTGTATTTTTAACTATCGAACTGGATTAAAACATATGGCTTCTGAATGTTTACCTTTGCAAATTTTACAAACTTTAGTTTGGCGTTGTCGGCACTGTGAGATTTTGTGTTTAGGGGCCAAACAAAGGAAACAACGCGCTTGTTTTTTTAAAATATCTCTCTTTCATTAACTGTAAGGCATAAACAGGACTCTGAGTCATGGTTTTGAAAACAAAAAATGCAGTTTCGATTTGATGACGCGGCTGCCATAAATTCATGTGTAGTGACAGTTTGTTTATGTTTCGGCGTCGGTGGATATCTGTTAATACCTTTCATTTCCGGGTTTGACTTGCGTGGAAAGGATAACGAATTAATCTTTTCTCGCGATTCAATTTCTAATCGGAGAAAGTCTAGAAATTTGTTTAAATCATAGGTTGAAGAATTTTCAGTATTTGTACGATGAAATTCTAAAGTTATATCGTTCGGGACAATTTTCATCAAAATTGGAATAAACATGTTGGAATATGTTTCTGGTTTCACACCGAATGCTAAAAGGCTTCTGACTTGAATGTTAATTGTATCATAAAGTTTTCGCAATTTTGCCACATCACTTGAACTTCACTTGCCACATCACTTGAACGGGATTTAAATTTAAGAGATTAGAAATGTGTGTATTGATAATAAGGTCACTTTGACCGAATCTATTTTTAAGAATGTTTATAGCAGAGTCATAATTAGCCTCTGAGACTGAGAGACCTTCTATGGCTGATGCTGCGTTTCCATATAAATAAGTTCTCAAATAATTAAATTTTCCTGTCTTCGAAAGTGTAACATTGTCATGAATAGTGACCTTGAATGAATTCCAAAAATTCATCCAATCGTTATAATCTCCGGAAAATTTGTGAATTAACAGTTTGGGCAATTTCACATTGCCTTCAATCTGTCTTTTGGTTTCAACTTCTGTAGATGAATTATTTAAATTCGTGTTGATATTTTGAGTATTGTATTTCCTTAAATAGCGGTTGATTTTAGACTTCGCTATTATTATTTTATCGTTATATTCCATAGAAGTGTTAATATCTGAATCTAATTTTGATTCATCTTCAATCAAATTTTGTATTTTTTCATTTAAATCATGTAGTTCCGTTTCTTTACTATTTAACAATTCCAAACAATTTTCTAACTCTTCTTGTTTTTCTTCTTTTAAATACACATCTACATTTTTAATAATTGGAGTTACAGAAGCACGTATATGTGCTCGATTCTTAGTGTATTCTGTTCCATTTTAATAAATTATCAAAGGAGAATTAACGTGAGAAGTCTTCGCTTAGAAAGCTAATCCAGAGGGCGAAAAACACAAATTTTCAAATTAATCAGGTTCTTTTCTGGAGCCGATGCACCATTATGTAACGAAAGTTCTAGATCAAAGTCGAATCACTCATAATCCAAAAGACGAGATGCATGGCCTGGAGGGTTTTCCATAAATTTTAATTAAACTTAATATTTACATATATACAATGTAGGCTAAAATGCCTGAATCGAATATTTAATGCTCAAAAGGCACTGAATAATTCCAGCTAAAATCTAAATCGAATTCTATTGCGTTGTGCATCGAAATTCTAACTTCAAGAAGAAGAATATTTTTTCAAGTCACGTGTTCAGAAGGGGAAAGGTTAAGTAAGCCAATAGATGGACTCCTAACGCCATCTCTTGGCGATATCAAAGAATATTCCTTAACACTAAAAAGACAAAAAGAAACGAATTAGCAGGAGTGAGCGCAGCAGCAGACTGGTAGATTGCAAGGTCAACGAGAACGTGGAAAACCTTAACAAATCCTTTTGGCGATCGTTGAAATTTGAAACCTTATAGATTATCATATTTACTTTTCTCCCCTGAAATGGAAACTAACATGCAACTAAAAATTTTTGGAATAGTCAATTAATTGCTCAGCCACAGGATGCTATATTAGAACTGGTATAACATAGCAATTCATAAGTTTCCTGTAAAAGCCGTCCAAAGAATAAATACTCAGTCACATCTTAAATAATCCCACATAGCACAAAAACATCCTTGGCATATCCCAAGGATGTTGCTCGCGGGATATGCACACATCCTCAGGACATCCCGGAATATCCCGCGAACCTCCTAAACACCTCCTCCCGAGTGCTTAATGTCACATCCCGGGATATCCTCAGGACATCCTAACCAAGCCCCATCGACAGCGTGCGGGATGTTATTAGGATATGAACTCCTACTTACTACATCCTCAGGACATCCCACAAACCTTTTAAGCACATCCCATTATATCCTAAAAACATCCTATCTATGTCCCATCGACAGCATATGGGATGTTATTAGGATTTAAAGTCCTACTTACTACATCCTCAGGACATCCCGTAATATCCCAATTTCCTCCTAAACTCATCCTCCTGAGCGCTTAATGTCACATCCCAGTATATCCTTAGGACATCCTATCTACGTCCCACCGACAGCGCATGGGATGTTATCAGGATTTGAAACACTAGTTACAATATCCCTTTAACCTCTTAAATACATATTCTCAACTGCTTAGTGTCACATCCCAGTATATATACAGAGGAAAATTCCAGTGAAAGTAGTATGTGAAGGTGTGATGATCTAAAACCTACTTTTTTTTACACAGATAGTCTCAAATCGTTCTCCTATGGTTACTATGGAAAAATCAGAAATGTTGAAAATATTTATACAACTTATTTTGTTTTTAAATTTGAATTTGTGAATATATTAAAACTGAGCAAGGAAATTAAAATGAATTATTAATACAAAATATTAAAACTGAAAATTTTGCTTTTATTTTTAAGATATTAAAAATCTTTTGATCATTTTTAAACACCCAATAGCCTCTAAATTGAATTATTCATAATTAAATTATTTTACAAAATCAGTTTCTAATTTCAGTTAATTTGTATTAAAAATTGAATAATAAAATTACCCATTTAATAATCTTTACATAAATGAATCATCTTTCTTTAAAACATGTAAGGAATTTATAGTGTTTTGATGACACTGTTGGGAAATTGTTAAAAGGAATAAATTGTATTTTTAAAACTAAATCAATTCCTAGCCTCAGAATAAATAAATATGTTTTCGTAACATGAGAATGCTGCAGGCTTTTTTATATATTTAATATTTAGTTGTAAAAATTTGACATTATGTTAATAATTCTTTATATCATTCAAAAGGTAACTCAAGAAGCTCTTCTAAAATTCTATCTTTATGCTCACACAATTAAAAAAAAAATCTGAAAGGCCTTAGATTTTAGCAGTCACTCAAAGAGGCTAAAAGTTTATGAATGCATAGATTATCAATACAGATGGGGCAGTGGAAATAGCAAAACATTTTATAAGATACTGACACCAGAAAGTTATATATCTTCTATATATTTGAAAAGTGAAGAAATATATCATGTAATTATGTAGAAATATTAAAATGTTTTCAATTAGATATATCATGAATTAAATGCATTTTAAATCAATCAGATTAAAAATTAAAAAAAGCATTGTTAAGAACTGTGTGTAATGCTTTTAATTAGCTTGGCTTGTTAGTCAATAATATATTAGATTTTAAAGGTAAATATGTTAAATTTTGCCAAATGGCAAGACTTGAATGAAAAGCGAAACAAGTTTACGACTGACGATATGAAGTCACATTTCAAAACTAATAGCCCTTTTAGATTAAAAAAAAAAGTTCTGAAAATAATTTGCAATGGTTCATTAGTATTATTTTACGCAAAATTCAGTAAAATGAAATTTACCCGTTGAAATCAGCACCAAATTAAACTTTGTAAATTCTAGCGCATGTTAAAGGTTGTCTCATCCAGAATTGTATTACATTCATTTCAGAGCAAAATAAAACAGTAATCGCCATTTATATGACAATCAATATCAAAAATTTAAATCTGCATTTTACGCAACATAGAAAAACTTCAAAAGATCTACTGTTTACCATGCAATTAAGGCATTTTATTCTGCTATCAACTTTACCAATTATTAATTCCATTAAGTATATTCAGTTTACTCTTTCTGCTCAATATATGCAATGTAAAATTTTCCATAAATTTATTAATTCATTTTATTTTAAGGTGAGCTTTTATTCAACTCTCAATGTCAACGAGAATGTTTAGTTCATTTTTTATTCGGTCTCAAAAGAGAAATCAAAATACGTGCATTTATGAATCAAAATACATGAGAAATCACAGTGAGAAAAGCACTGCTACCTTAAACTGTGATTATATATAACAAATGCAGTGAATTATAGTTAAAAAATAGTGAAAATATTTATATTTCTGAACTATTTCATATATAACATTTTCAGTTTCGCATATGTGGCAATTTAAGAACTTTTTTACGTATACCAATTTTTTGAAATATCTGCAAATTTTTGTATCTTCAAGGAAAGCTTATTCTTTCACATTTAGTATATAAGTAATGGTAATTTACCAGATAAAATTACTTAATGGGGAATACAGAAAAATATCTAACCACTTACCTTTGTGACTTCATCTGCAAAGAGACTAAAAAAGTAGTTCAGCTAAATCTGCTATAATAAAGTTAAATTATGCAATATCTATTAATATGACAAATTTTTGTAAAGCTATTTATTTGGATGAAAAATAAACACATTCAGAAATTTATGGCACTATATTATGATTAACAGAGGAAAAACACTTTTCAAAATTCAAAATAGTTTTTATTAATCCAATTTATCACATTTTATTTGAATTCATGAAAAACAATCTTATATCCATGTATTCTTATGTATATAAGAACTCTTGATAAATTGGATGTCTGTCATTGCCTTTCACAGCACCTAAAATAAAAAAACACTCACAATTACTATATGTGAATATAATTCATAATTAAATTTAAACAAATGACTATTAGAATACAAATTAAAGGAAGCATTTAAAATATTTTAACATTTAGTACCTATAAACAGAGTAGCAATTATTTGATTTTTCGATTATAGTAAAATAAACATGGGGGATGCCTTTTAAAATTTTTTATGTCAGAAAATAAACTCAAACCACCAGCTGAACATATGAGCAGTTTTATCAATCAGCCACTGGTACTGAATCAACATATAAAGTTGCCAAGATAATGAGAGAAACAAAATTATGATAATCACATCTTACCTATTCATAAAATGATTTTAAATTTAATGCCGGCAAGTCCAAAAAGAGTGAGAATGAATTTATTTTGCAACACAAAGTAAAGTCTTGCAGGAGCAAAAAAAAACTTGTCTCATGAGATTGGCAAGTAAAAAATAATTAACTGCATCTGGTAACATTTATCTGACAACACATAAGTAATTGTTAGCTACGTGCAGAAAATAAAATCTGATCAGGGGTGTAGCTAGAGGGGGGGAAGGGGGCATCTGTCCCCGGGTGCAGAATCCAAGGGGCGCCAAACTGATGTTAGAACATTTTAGAATTAAATGTTTTCCATCCTTGGCAAGCAGTAGGGGGTGCGAAATCTTCAGTTGTCCCTGAGCGCTGAAAACCCTAGCTATGACTCTGAATCTGATCATGTTAATGCAATTTTAAACTTTTGAATTTAACCGCAGAAATTTACCAAAGAAGTACTTGTAACAGTACTAAATGAAGATGTGGCTAATCTTTACTGTATGGTACACCTTGGTTTCTGTCTGAAAAAAAAATCGCAAAGTGGTATTGGTTGTTTGTGAAATGTGGAAGCCCATTGCGTCAAATAAGTTTTTCGGTAAACCTAATGTTGATAATGTTGGCGAAAGTAGCCTTTGGGGAAAAGAAACGATTCACCAAGGGTTACAGTAGAGTAAATTTTTACCAAAGATGTTCTACCATAATCACCATTTCAGTGGTTTAAACACTAGTGGAGCAGTATGCAGAGATGAAGATTTGAGTTTTGTTTACACAGCATGATGGTTTAGGCACTCCAGCCATTACAGAGAACAAAATTATAATAAACATAGCCACAATAATTGTCTATAAATATTGATGTATAACACTGCATTAACTAATATATTTCTTATGCTAGTATATACAGAATCCTTAATCGAAGGGAAAATCAGAAGACTGAGCATGCATTTTCCTTTAACTGAAACATGGATTTGACCATACAAATCTCAATCTTACGGGACATGCCACACTATGCAGATAGACAGTAAAAAGTGCTTGTGTTGTTTTTATTTGTTAGAGGTATGAAATAAATATACTTCTAGATTTTAATTTTTTCTTTTCTTGTTTTACATTTGGATTACCTATCAAAAAGTAAGGAATTTTGATATTATTACAATATCGGAGTTAAAATAACAATTATTGGACATGTTAAAGTAATGAAAATTTTAAATTAGGTTAAAAAGTAACCCTTAATGTGGCATATTTTTGAATTAAACTCTATCGACATTAAAAACAACAAAACGTCCCTCATTATTAAGGACTTTAATTAACTAATTTTAAATACAGAGCTATGAATGAATTTTTTCCGTTGCATGTTATAATGACTGAAACAAAATTACTCTGATACAGTCAAAATTCCTAAATGCAAGTACATAAAATTTACTTTAGCAATTTAAAGAGATGAGACACACTGAACACATGAATAAATTTCTATCAAAGAATAATTTATTAAATTTGGCCCGTTCCATAGTAAACTTTAACCATTAGATTACATTATTACACCATGTTATCAGTTTGAAAAGCAAGTCATATGCCAGATCTTGGATGTAAAAGAAATGCACAAAATAATATACAGATTATTGAAAAATGATGTATACCAATGTTTATAGATATGATTAAATGTAACAGAAAATTTACTGTCACAACCACATTTTTAAGTGAAATGTATTATTTTAACATTTTACAATATTTAAGGTATGGCATTAAATGCAATTATGTGCCTGGATGTAAGTTAGTAAATTAAAAATAATAATAATAATAATCAAAGAATGAATGTCATGAAAAATTTCAAAAACAAGCAGAATTTAATTTAGAAGACCTTTAGACACTTATGATAAATAAATTTGAGAATTCTTCACCCAAAATTAAATTATAATTAACTAAAACCAGTTTGACTGACCTTCTACAAAATCCTTCAGCTGCAATTTTTTCTAGCTTGAAAACCAAATTCTTCTCCACATGGTAATAACATCTTAACCAGTTGAAATTCCTGCAGAAAGTTTGATAACACAGTAATAGAATTAATAGAATAGAAAAATTAACACAAAAGTATAGAACATCATTTAAACTTAACATTATTACAAATTTTGGTGCTTTCTGACTATCTGCAAAGATGTGAAAATTGGCAAAATGGTTAGTTTATGGTTCATATCTACTGCTCTGTTCACAAGTAGTAATTCAAATAAGCATTTTATAAGAAACAAGAAATTTTAGGATGCACACACACAAAAATATATACATTGGGTCAATATTCACATATTTTTCATCCAATGGAATACTATTCAGAAATAAAGATTAAATATAAAGCATGTAAATACATGTGTGTGGTATGCATATTCATAGTTTGCTATTATCGTGTGCATACTCTTGCTGTTTTAGCATAAGTTGAAGCTGTGAGGGCACATGATAAGAAAGTATCAGAATTTTTCATGTATAAGAAAAGATTGCCCTGACAATAGTATCTCAATTGTTTAGCACTAACATTTACATAGCGCATTAGAAATATATAGTAATATATGTATAATAAAAAGATAATTGCATATTATTAATTCATTTTTTGAAATGCCAAACTTTAACAATTCTTTCACATATACTTAAACAGAATTCTTTCACATGAACATCTAAAATCCATTCTTAACTAAAGAATAAATAATAAAACCATGTAAATTTCTTATCAAGCCCATCATTTCCGAAATGTCTACTTCTGAAAGTTCCCAGCATTTCTCAATATATTATTAAATTACTAAAATAAGCATCAATGATCGTCATGTTCGCTAATGTGGCAATATCTTTCACACTTCTTTGTTACCACAAGTAACAAGTAGGCTTCAATAAATCTTTAACTGTTACATGCTGCTTTTGTCTAAAATTTGTACAAATAATAAAATTAAATGAGCTCTTTATAATATGCTCAAAGAAATAATTTTGTATGAAAATTTGTATGTTATATATTGGCCTGATTAATGATTCAGGAAATAATTCGGGTTTTCAAAGTGCTTCTAATAATTCAAATTTCAGCTTGTGTCAAAATAAAATCTATAACACAAATATAAGCAAATTTCCTTATGAACAATGCATTTTAACATTATTCAATCACTGGCAATCACACAGTACTGATTGCTTCAATAAACATTACTGTAACTGTGTTATTTAAAAGACTGTAATGTTTTAATTATTTCCTTAATTAAAACATTACAGTCCTTCTAACACCAAAAGAAAACCCAGATAAGAAATATAAAAATATCAGTAAAAATAAATTATATTATTGAATGACACTTTACATTAATTACACTTATGCATATATTATTTTATTATAAATTATTTCAAAATCAAAGAAGAGAAGGGGGAGAAACTTTAATATTGACATTTCTAAAATGATATAAACATTAATCATTTAGTACAGTTTGTTATTTCAGGCAAAAAGAATTAATTTTTCTGGATAGCATTTATATTTCCATCTCACTTTCAATGAAACATTAAGAGAAATGCATATAATTTAAACACCAGTTTATTTTATTTATCAGACAGATATGTCAACTCAAAAAAACCTATCAGTAAAATTCGGTAGTAATAATTCTGAATGTTAGGCAACTTGCAAGATTCAACAAAAATTATCAATACTTTTATTATAATGACAATACTACAGTAACATGAACATAAAATTAAACTGCATATAACTATAAAATAAGCCAGCATATAATAATGGTGCATTGGTTTCTAAAACAATGGACTCGATGAAAAAATACATGTATTATGGTAGCTATTCATATTCTTCAGCTTTACTAATATTCTCATGTTCACTTTACATAACTAAAGTATCTAAAATACAATAAAAATGCAAACAATATTTATGAGAAAATGTTAAAAAGCAATCATAAGCATTTGATTGAATGACCATATTTTGTCTTCCTGCAAGTCGAATCTTAAAATGATATGCAATTTGAAAAATGCTCAATCCTTTTATAAAATATTCAAAAAAGATTAAAAAAAGGTAATGTTCTGTTATCAGGACCGGGTTCAGAATTGTATTTATGTATGCTTGTATATTTGTGTGTCTACATATACACATCTATGCACATACTTACGAACACAGGTTCATACATTTCCGATTCTGGTCCCAATAACAGAACAGTACCCCAAAAAAAACTTGAATTACAAACTAGATTAAGATAATGTTTCAACCATACATATTTTGGACAAAACAATGCAAACTCTTATTTTTGTACAATTGTTCAAACTATTTAACATAAATATATTGCTGCAATAAAATAATAAGCAATCTGATCACACATATTATTTTGAAACTGAATGCATAAACTAGACTAAAAAAAATTCAGTCATAAACATTTGGATAGCAGGGCAAATTAGATATTTGAAAAGACAGCCAGCCATTGAGATACACGTAATTCACGACAGAATGGTAACAATTCATTAAGCTGTGAAACATTTAACTGTCAAAATGACATAAATAACATAAATTCGAAAAGCAAAAAAAGTAAACATACAAGTATTGCAACTGAACTTACCTTTCATGCAACAAAAAATATCCATACAAGTTAACCTCATGGCGCAGCCATTTTGGATTTTGTTTCAAATCAGACAGATGTTTACGGATTTGCGGAAGAATACGAGGAACTAGTAGTTTGCCGGATACAATGTGCAATGACGCGAAAGAATATAGTTCTGTAGAACTTTCTACATTATTCCGTAATAAACAGTACTATTTCCTAATTTTTTCTTTATCTAATTAATTAATTAATAGGGAAATAGTTAAGTAATGCCGAATTCATTTTTAATGAAATGTAAAATTTTGTATGTATGGGACGACCACCTTCCGTCCAATATTTCTGAGAATATAAACAAATTTTGGAATCTGAGAGTATCAGTAAATAAATATATAGAATATCGCCTCTCAAACGACCACTTCTGAAAGTGACCAATAGTTCTGAGATTATAAATAAATATTGATATTAAGCATTATTTCTATAAGACGACCATCTCTATATAAGACCAAAGTTTCTAGAATCTTGGATAGTCATCAGAGATGTATCTTTACTGCGAAATTATCGCAATATCAATATATCGCAATATAAAATTCAATATCAATAACAGATCGCGCGATTGAAAAACATTTTCTGTCCTGTAATTAGAGGAAAAATATTTTCCTTATGAGGTATTTCTCCCGCTTGCCTAGCGTGCCCTCGTGGTGTAATAGTTCTGCACGCTGGGCCGGTATTTCAGAGGTCCGAGGTTCGAATCCCGCGAACGGGCTGGCTGAATGGGTGTTTTCGTGGTTTTCCCCACGTGTAACGTGTATACGAGCCAGTTTCCCTTAGAAAGTCCTCCACGAAGACATCTCTCCCCTTAGTAGTGGTTCTGCACACTGGACCGGTATTCCAGAGGTCCGTCCTTCGATTCCCGGCGAAGGCAGTTGCTAATTTTTCATGTTTCCTGCTTCCAAAAAAATACCTAATGTCTCTATACCCAAATTTAAAAAAAAATTCGTTTCCGTAATTAAATATATCTATATCTAATTTTACCCATATTTGTAGTAGGGTTTGTAATCTGTAAGTAATTATACATGTAATTTATACATTTTTTATAAAAAAATATATGTTATTTAGAATTTTGCAAATATTCTAGAAAATGCTAATCCATTGAAAAAAATCTTTTCTATGACTAAATAAATTTTTAAAAACGTCAGAAAAAATAGCAGTTAAAATTAATAACAAAATAACAAGAATAAATCATCAATCATATCAATATTTTTAATGTACAGCATTTAGAAACAACTTAGTAAAATACATATGAAAAATAAAATAATGTATTAGTTTCAGATGTGCAATGTCAAAAAATTAAAACTGGTAAATTTGAGAACAAATATCCTCAAAATGTTTGACAACGAAAGTCCTCCGGACAATGCAGAATGAATGTCCTCAGGATGTGAAATTGGTGAACTCCTCAGGACATCTGAGAATCAACATCTTCAGGACATCCTGTCATATCCCGGGACATAGCGACTTAAATAAGACATCCTTAGGATGTTAAATTACGATCTCCTCAGGACATCTGAGAATCAACATCCTTAGGACATCCTAAGTATATCCCGGGATATTGCGACTTAAATAGGACATCCTGAGGATGTTTTGTGCTATGGGGGATGATATAAGTTTTGAGACCACCATGCGGTATTAATTAACAGTGAATTTTTCCCCCTGTCATTTGGTTTTGCCATTTTGAACAGCTCATTTTTGAAGAGAAATATGCATTTTAGATTGATTCATACTACATGAATACGTAGACATGGGATGAAGAATTATTTTACACTTGTCTCATAAATTTAAGTTCGCAATAGCACTTTTTCGAATTTTAAACAAAATGTAATATTCTTTTTTTTTTTTTTTTTTTTCTTTTCTCAATACTTCTTACATAATAACGTTCTGTCATTAACTGAACGAAATACAGTCATATTTTTCATTAGGCTTAATGTGTAGCATAGGAATCCAGCTAGATTGTAAATAAAGATTGGCCATATGGATGACATGTATTACTTGGCCAGTGGCTTTCTTAGACGCAATAAAATCAGTTTCATTGCTTTTCAAATCATGTACGTCTATTTTATAGTCATCGAAATTGATCTTGCAGTTTTTAGTCTCACGGGATAAAAATAATAAGTCTTTTAAGATACAGGAAATTTAACATATTTGTATTCTACATTTTGGCTTTATTCGTTTTGGAACGGCTTTTCTCGAAACACTCAGTATTCACTCACTATTTATTAAATCGGTGTCTTCATGAATAGACTGATTATTTTGTCTACTTATCACACAGCAACATATGAGAGAAATGGCTTCAGTTTCATACTCCCCACACCTCATCTAAAAGATGATTTATAGAATAGGTGATCCCTCTAATAGACCAATTCGAGTTGGTGACGAATGAGAATTTATTATTTTTAGATAAGGCCTGACTAGAGATATTCGGATTTTTTCGAAAGATTCACTGTGCCGAAAATCGAAGCTGAGATTTCTGATTATCGAAGTGATACGATACACCAGAAGAACATGATTTAAGAGGAATGCAATTAATCTTATTCTTCAAAAGCTTAAAAAAGTGAAGCTATTGCTGCCTTTACAGGGTTTCCTATATAATCTCCTGAATGACCAGACCGTAGGAAACAAAATCGTGACCTTGTGAAGTATTTTTGCAAAATTAAACAATTGTTATGATTTAAGCCATTTATAATCTATCCTTCTTATCGTCACCAGAATGAAAATTAATTAATCATATATTTAAACTGAGGACTCTGAATATTTAGATTAGAACTCCTAGCAGCCGCATCTTGATGTTATCGCCATCCGTGCCAAAGTTGTGTTCCGGTTTTAGCGTCTTGCTAGCGTCCAGCTTGCTTGCTTGCTAGCTTCTGGCTTTAACGTCTTGCTTTAAAAACACTTTAAATAGACTATTTTATGTGTAGTCTCCGACTACGTTATCTGCATTTGAAATTTAACTTTCTGTTACGTTAATTTAAATACCCGCAATGTAGCGTAAGTTTGGTTTTAGTACAAGCAATGCCCTGTCTGTTAAATTTAAGTTTGAAAAGTTTATGTTTGTCAAAGTTAAGTTTGAAAAGGTTATGCCAATTTAAGTTTGAAAAGATTCTTCTTCTGACTTTGTAATTGTTTCAGATTAGCGATATATAGCTATCAATCTAGTTGGATCTGCAGGAATGTGACGCAAGCTTCTAGGTACAGTAGAGCACTACAACCTTTCTGTAAAACTTTATAAAATGGTCCCTTTAAATTGTTGTGATCTTTTATAAATCTTTATGGTGGTTACTTTTTAAGCACAGACATCAGCAGTAACTAGCTCTCAAGATAATTTAATATACTGTGGTGCAAAATCCACAACAGAAAAAAGAAATATGCATTTAGTTACAAAATATTCAACTAATTATTGAACGAATTCGCTTCTGAACTGCTGAAAACAAAGAAGGGGACAAAAGATGATTAAAATACATCAGGTAATATTCAGACTTTTTTCGCTAAGCGAAACAAAGGGAGACTAAAGAAAGGAGAGTAAGTAAATTTTTGAATTAAGTGCTAAATGACTAAATTTGAAAAAAGGATTAAATTTTGACATTTTAGCAATTTCGCTATTAATTTTGAACAGAGTTGTGATGAATACAAAATTTTCTCGAATCCGAATCCACATCCTAAAAAATTCTCAAATCTTTCGAATCTTTTGTGTAATAATAATAATAATAATAATAAAAACATTTTTAATATGCGAAATTTTTAATTTTAGCAAACTTTTCAATGAAAAACACATTAAAGAATGTGATTTTTAAAGATGTATCAATATTTATTCGTGAAGTACGAATGAAAAGTAAAATACAACACTGATACTCTTGAATTTTGATATATATACACTTTTAAATCTTGACGCAAATTTTTTTCTGGTGGGGGGGATAATAACTTTTCAAATGCTTTACAACTTTCCATATTCTTTTGAAATTAAAGCAACTATAGAGGAGAGAGCCTTGTTTGAAAAGTTAGTATGGACAAGAAGTAAATATGGAATGTTGAATTCCACCCAGAAGACAATAATGGAGTTAAGATAAAAGTTAGTATGGATAGGAAGACAATAAGATAAAAGTTAGTATGGATAAGAAGTAAATATGGAATGTTGAATTCCACCCAGAAGACAATAAAATAAAAAATTTTTAAATGTTTAAATTTTTTAAATGTTTAAATTTTTTAAATGTTTATAAACATTTAAAAAATTTTTATTTTATATTATTTGATTTGATTTTACTTTTTTAAGTTTAAGAGCTCATGAAAGCACGTCACTACGAAGTGGCGCTGATGATAAAGACACAACCGAAATTGTAACATTGGTGGTTTTTTTAAATAAATACTTCTTTGGACATAATAGCTAATTTGTAACATAAATACCGTTTATAGAACACTGATATCAATATTTTCTATCTATGGATAAATGGTTCTGTATGTAAGAAAAGTGTCACAAAGGTCATTTAAAAAAGTCCTACAATTTGTAATTCCTAAAATTTGAAATAGTTTACATAACAGCGAAAAGTTTCTTTTGCTTAGATTTCCGGATTGCTTTCGCACTTATGAATTATTATTATAGATGCTTTCACAATTATGTGGTTTTCCTCTGCGTAACTTTAACTGATTATATTTATCTCCAGAAATAAATCGTCGGTTAACACCGTTTTGTTAAGAGTAACTCATGTTTGAAGAAAAAGATGTATGAGGAGAGGTTTGTAAACTTGAAACATATATTAATAAAAAAGTAATATTGGAAGTTTCATGCAAATATTCCCCTCTCCTCCAAAAAATCTGTGTGGAAGGTACCGGTTCTGTAAAATTGCAAAAGACAAATTTAGGCGAAAGTTTAAAACAAAGATATCACCATCCTGTCTTTCAAATTTGCATATTTTGTTGTGATACTTTCATGAAACTTCAAAAGCGTAGTGCGTGTAAAAAAATCAGATTTAATGCAAATTCGATGTTCTCTAGAAGGAAATTGGAATCGAAAGTCGAACTGCAGGAAATTTCCCAAGAGACGACATACGACTCGTATATCCAGTCCTGTAATCCACTCGTATATCCAGTCCTGACTCGTATATCCAGTCCTGACTCGTATATCCAGTCCTGTAAGTAAGAAAGCTCTAAAAGAAGTAATATTTTTCTCTACATGCCTAGTTCCGATATTTTATCACTGAGAATTTCTTACTGAAAGGTTCTCGCTGAGGCTTTAAATAATAGTAACTACAATAAAATAGCCAGGCGAATGATCAATTATAACATAAACAGAATTGTTACTAAATGCTGATTGACGTAAATTTTTGTTTAATAAAATGATTAAATAAACAAGCGTTCCTTTTCTTTAAAGTTTTGGTTTAAACTTGGCCCCTTATTTGATTCACCCATAGATGGCCAGTAGAGCCGGTGTCAGAGCTCGTGCAAATGGTGTGATCGCACCGAGCGGCAGAATTTAGGAGCAGGAAAAGGTTTAAAATTTAAGAAGAAACCGGATTGGCAGAATTTAGAAGCCGCAGAGTTTGCACGGGCGGCGAAAACCTAGGGGCGGCCTTAATGGCCAGGCTATTATTATAATCCTGCAGCCAACAGCTAACGTTTGATCCACTTTACTTGGAGATTGGCGTATAAATCAGTGGCTCTCAATCCTTCCTTCCCTCATGAAACCCTTTCATCATTGCCACATGATCATTCCCTCGTTTCCTTTCTCAAATTCGAAAAAAAAAATATACATTGATTAAAAAAAAAGACTATTTTTAAATGTGTTTTATTAATTAAACAATAAAAAACTACAAAAAATGTTAATAAATACAAAAGCTTGAATAAAAGTAGCTTTTTGTATTCGTAAACTAAAACTAACTACTTAATAGGTAAATAAAAGTCTGACAGCGTTTCTTATTGAAACTGCGAAATTCTTCCCCAGGGTGGAATTCGTGCCCCCAGTACAGAAACCTAAGTGGTTGTCAGACTTCATGTGTATCGGACAGAGAAAATGATCTGAAAGGTGCAGATTCTCATCTCTGATTTTTAAGGAAATTTCATAGAATAGAATCTGACCTGACCAAATCGGTGGTACACCTTGTTTATACCAGAGGTTTTTCAGTTCTAAAAACTATCGCTATTTTAATTTTTTGACCTACATATAAAAGAATTAGAAAATAAAATCATAGTCTATTTCTGATGAGTGTGGTAACAAAAACTGTAGCTAACATTCTTTAATTTCTAGTTGACGAAAGCAGACGATTATCTTAGTGTTTTGTTGAACTCGAGAATAATTCGCGAATATGGTTCGTCTGGCTAGATGCACTCTTGACAAGCTATCTCCGGCAGTGAACACAGTCTTTCACAATATATAACATATATTACGGTGAAACACCGAAATCTGGAGAATGTCGACTTTCACCGGTGAATGTCAACATTCTCATAGTCTCTTGGTGAATGTCCGAAATATTTTCCAAATACTCTTATTTCTGACTTACACCGGTCAATGTCGACACTCACCATGTACTAATGGTGAATGTTGAACATATAACAATATTATATTTTCTTCTCCGTTATTCAGTCGCGAATAAACGCACTTGAGGCTTCAAATAAGAACTTAAGAACATGAGAACCTAAAACACACAATACATTCAAAATGAGAATGGAAAATAATAGAAGTTAAAAACTTACTTAATTATACAGTACGTTCTAAATGAGAAAATAAAATAACAGTAATAAAAAACTTACTAAATTATGTGATGCAAATCTTATTTATTGCAACAACTTAAACTATTATGGCACTTTATGACCTCTCTTTTCGACTTTCACCAGAGCATATAATTGTCGACATACACCGGTGAGGGTCCGAATATACAAGAATGTAGTGAAATATTCGATCTTTCACCGACGTATTTGGTGAATGTTGATATTCTCCGGTGAAAGTCGACATTTTCCAATTTCGGTCTTTCACGGTAACATATATACATAAAATCAATCCCATATTTACAGCTTTCGCTGAATCATTCTTAGAAGGTTGGTGCAACGAAAGAAATAAAACCCAGCCTGCATCTTAATAAAAAATAGCACAAATTTAAGTTAATACTTAAAATAATCTAAAAAAATTAATTAAAGCAAGCTACATCTTTATATATACCTACCCCCCCCCTACGGGACATAATAAATAATGCGCAAAATTTTAAAATTATACCATTAAATTCATAAACAAGCTTAAAAATGCTTAAAAATTTAAAATGAAAATTATTTTGAGCAGACCGAGTACTGAAAACCAAGCATGTAAATACATGCAATTCAAGACATGAAGAAGAAATAACATATGAAATTTGAACTATACAGTCCGGAGTAAAACATTGTTTACAAAGTTATAATGTCGAAATCATAAAAAAGCGTAAAAATCTAAAATAAATTATTTTGTATTTAAGCGGACCGAGTCCAAAAAAACAAAACATGTAAACAGAAGCAATATAACATATGCAAAAATAGCAGCAAATAAAAATTTGATTCAAATACATAAAATGGAAATAAAATGTGTTGCTGCTTTCAGTGTTCACTTTAATTAGGATTTGAACTGCTTCGCATTTATTTATATACATATATATATGTGCGTATGTGTGTGTGTGCAATGATTTAGTTAGATGGCTTGAAGATTCGAAAAACAGTTGCGTGGATACTTAAGGTGAGAGAACGGGAAAGAAAAGCTTCCAGCCGGGGCCGCTGATTTGAACACATAATTTTATTTTCTCGACAGAGCAAGGCCTTGAGATACGCATAAACATATTCTCAAGCATCATTAGTGGGTGCGACAAGTATAGCCTTTACCAAGGACCAAGGCGTTTGAATTCCGGAGTACCTTTGCAAATAATTGCAATAACCTCCACATCATCGTTCAGAGAAATGTAATAATTAAGAGAGAAGCAGTCGCTAAAGTTGATGAAGAAAAGCAGATAAGCTAAAATTCAAGAATCGTTGAGAGTCCTCTTGTTTGGACACAGGAGGAGAGAACAAGCGTTCAGCGTTCATCACAATTGAAGGCGTTTAGCCCCCCCCCCCGTAGTGAGTGTCAACTGCTTGCGCTCGATAACAAAAGAGAGGCAACCGGAACGCAAAGTGCCTGGATGGTTGCCATGGAGACGAATCAGTTGATGGAGTGAGGCGTGGTAATTCGGGCCTCGGGAAAGGTAAGATACCTGTATTCAAGCGTTGAGCTACAAGCATCAAGGTGAAGCAAAGCAAAAAAACGGACGACCAAAGGAAAAAGAAGAAGAAAAAAAAAAAAAAAAAAAAGCGAGATTAGCAAAGATCGCAGAGATCTTTTATACGCAAAGATCTTTTATACCAAAGCATTAATTATTACATTAAACAGATTGCATTTCGGATCACATTACAAGAATGAAACATTCAGCGAATTAAATTTCAGATGCTGGGTTAAGATTTCATTGCAATTCAAGAATAATTCTGTAATAGAAATCAGATTATAGATCACTTTTCAGAATTTATAGAAAGTAAAGATTATGTTAGAAAAGCCGTCCAAATGGTATAGTGGTTAGGGGAGGCTACTGCGGTACCGAAAGGCCTGGGTTCGAATTCCGGACAAGGCAATGGTTGTAACTGTCCCTCCCTTCTTAGGAGACAACGTTGACAGCTTATTAGGTGCCTCCACAATAAAATGGCCACCACTTCTGGCCTTAGGAGTGAGTGGCCAGTGCTGAATAGGGCAGGTGTCCGCCTTGATTGATAAGAAATATTAGAAAAGTTATTGCTTTGCTATTTATTAGAATGAAGAAAAGAGCATGCTCAAATTTAATAGAGGAGTTAAAGAGCTATTATTAATTTATTATTAGAAAGATAGATATTTTATATTTTACATATATATATATATATTGCCATATTTTACACACACACACACATATATATACATATATATATATATAATGCCTAATCAAGGAATATATATATATATATATATAATGGTGATCGAGGAAGGCTGCTTATAAAACTAAGAGATCCATGTGAGGTATTTTTTTGTGACTGTAATGTGAATAAGAGCGTTTAAAATGCATTGGGCTGAAAGTTTCTTTTGAAGTTGAAGAACAATGACAAGCCATATTATCAGTACGTTATAGCTAAGGTATATGACCAATGACAGACGTGCCTTTTGATCCACCAATATATTTACTTTATTAGATGTGAGTACCAACTTTAAGTGATTATACGAGACATTGAGAAGACTTTTCATTCTGTTTGACTTCTTAGCTAGAAAAACCCCAGTCAAAGTAAAAATTAAATACAGTATTCACACATCGACCTGACGATTACACAAACTGAAAATCAACAAAAACAGAGCTCCGCTAACTTATGAGCAGACAACAGCTATCCAACACAAGTTAAGCATGTATAGTATAGTAAGCAATATTAACAAAGCCGTGCTCAAATCTTGGTTCCCTCTGTCTAATTTCTAGTGAAGGATCATAGCAAGTAGATCTTTGCCGGATAGCTAATTAAGAAACAGGTGAAATTCGTAACAGCTACCTAAACTGCCGAACGCTTTCTGATAAATTGTAAATATTTCGCTTATTTATAGTAAACTAATTTACATTCTGATGGAAGTTGACGAAAACTAAAGTATAAAGCGAAAATGATAGAATAAGTGGTTAATTAAAATAAAATCTTGTACACTCATGATTATTCATAATACTGCCTACATTTAAATATTCGGGTATAAAATGACGAACTTATTTATTACTTTATGTTTTATAGTATATATTTATAGTTTAAGATTATTATTAATCCGTTGCCTCTGCTGTCGTTTAGTTCTCTGTTTAAAGCATTTTGTTTTTTAGTTATAACCTGAGATATACAGGAAGCTTAAAACAATTTGTTCGCTACAAACTTTCATACTAAAGCAAAAGAGATGAAACTTCATAACTGAGAAATTTCATCTTTCTTGCTTCGGTTTCGGAAGAAAATTTTTTAATGTCTTGAAATCATTGCTGGAGGCAACGTAAATGTTTTGAACCGGCAGCGTAACTTTCTTATGGAGATACTCTATTTTTGTCTATTCCTTTCTAATGAGCATTTGAATTGAAAATTAAAATATTGCGTGAATTAAAAGGTATATAATTAAAAACATTGCAGAAGAATGTACACCTTTCGATCTATTGACCGACGTTTCATAGCGCACACTAACATTTCATTTTGTGCAAAATCATTCCGACTTTTATACGTATTTTAAGGTTATTAATATCATTGATTTCATTAATTCATTTATATAAATGACGTATTTCTTGCAAAACCGTGCAGAATGTGTTTAAACTTAAAAAAGAGAGAAACATAAACCGTAGTTCGTCTAAATGTCCTGAGATTTTCTGTAAAACGTACCAGCAAATTAAGATAAGATTTCACCTAAATTTAAAGTCCAATTCTACATATCACTCGTTTTATATTGCATTTTTACGAGTAAATACCGATAAATTTCTATTTTTATTAATCTTAAATTATGCAGATTTAAGTCACAGTATAAAGACCTTATTTTATTCTAACCAGTTATTTTTAGTTTAAGAAACATTTCTTTCCCTTGCTGCTAAAATGCAAATTTAATAAAGTATATATATGCAAATCTTAGTGACTTCAAAAATAATATTTAAGTAGCAGATTTTAAGAGTTCGAAGTGTAGGAGAGTTAGTTCTGAATTTATGCCGCATGTCTGAAAGTAGTTCTGTAGTTGGTGCTAGCCACTTACTTTAGATTACATTGATATTTTAGGCTCGCCTTTGCTGTGTGCAGCCGATTTAAGCGGTTTAGTAGCGATTTAAGCGGTTACAGTTGGAGCCAGTCGTGTAAGTAATTTATTGTGATTGTACATTCAAGTTATTTAGCCACAAGTAGTGGTTAAACTGATAGCACCGAGTGAGTGCATTTTCTGTTCCGTTTAGTTAAAATAACGTCTTTTCAGTAGGGTCTATAGCGTATGCTTCCAAAACACACAACAAGATGCTGCAATAATATGTAAATTGCGATATCAATATTTTTAACTGTGCCCACCTCAGAATGATTTAAAATTTAATATTCTTAAAGCAACTCAGCTCAGTAAAAAATTACAAATTTGCTGCACCGATTTAATTTCTTAATAACGCACCAAAGGAAACACTAGTAAACTGTGTTGGTATTACTTGGAAATATCTTTGACTTTTGTTTATGCTTACTTTAATTCTCACAGCAATGGAAACATAATGTTATAACTATCGTCGTTCTTAAACATGGTTTAAAGATCTAAAATGTGCTTCTAGCTATTGAACTATTAAGTATTTCACTTTATATTATCAAAGTTTTTAAAATATTTATTAAAAAAAATGTCACAGAACATCTAGGAAAAAATAATCTCATTCGGAAGAACCAGTTCGGCTTTCATAAAGGGTATGGTACATCTCATCCAATTTTGAATCTTACTTAATTTATCGCAACATCTTTTTACAAAAAGAAGTCAGTTGCGGCATGCTTTCTCGACTTTGAGAAGGCATGTGACCCCGTTGGGATTCAATGTCTCATTTACACGCTCATAAAAAAATTCATTTTCCTCCATACTTTATAAAGTTTATCTAAATTAAAACGTCAGAATTTTCAAGTTGTTATTGATGATACTGTTTCCACTAAAAACGTCATTAAGACGAGTTCCGCAAGGCTCTATATTTGGTCCTCCGATTCTTAACATCTATGTTAATGACATCCCGGAATCATTTGGTGCAGGAGTTCTTATTTCACAGATGACACTGCAGTGCTTTCCAAATCCTTAATTCTCCAAACTACTATATTAAATTTTCTACTTTTAGTGAATATAATTTACCACTGACGTTCAGTTTGAAAAATTACTAATTATGATCCTATAACTGACTGCATTGTGAAGAGGCCAACAATCATTGTCAAGAGGCCATCATAATGGTAATTCTCCTCGCATTGATATTAGCTGTTTTCCTGGTTATCACTTTTTATCAATTTTTTATTTTAAGACCTTGCTTAAGTTTCATTCAGTGATTACCTACATTCACTCAGTGTTCAGCTTAACCATTCTACGCCTTTGTGTTTCACTTTTAACATTACCATTGACGTCCTGCGTCACTTCCAAATATACGAGTAGGTCCACTTAATGCCTTATAGACTTGTTGGACCAGAAAGATCTAGGACTTAAGAAGAAGGTAATGGACAATGTGTGGCTTTGTTCTATGAACATCTAAGTAGAGTTAAATAATAATGTCATCTGGCCTTCGTGTCTATCTGACAAGCTCACTGGGACGACTAAGGAAAAAAAAAAAAAAAAAAAAAAAAAAAAAAAACACCGGTCGACACACCTTTCCACCTTTCCCGTGGTCTCCACCAAGATGTCAAAATAGACTTCTATCCACAACAAGCTTTTGCAAATCACGGAAGGTTTCCCGCGTACTTCAGCAAGGTCTGCCAGCAAAACGTCAAATGCGCCTGCCGTGCCTCAGCTCCTTCAGCAGACGTCTCATATTACATCCACGACTGCCCACTCACTTCTCCCATCATAGCCTACCTTCCTTAGCTTCAGGAATCACATAGCCTTAAAGAGCTTCTTCAGGATTTACGGACAGCGGGGCGTCTGAACCATCATAGAGTATGTCTATTCCAAGGGAAACATAATCATAGCAGATAACCAGACGGCACATGACGAAATGTAAAGGCAGCAAGCATCCATTCATGTATATATGTAAATATCTCTAAACAAACTAACCCTTTTTGCTAATTTTATACTCAAAACATTGTAAGTTGGAGCACCCAACAAAATGTAGACTCAGCATTGAGGAGTTATGTTTAATTGTACTGCAAGGCACAAAAATATCTTTAAAAGTGGTATAAAATTAATGAAAAATGTAGTTTACCATGCTTTTGAGGGAAAGAACATTAAAAAGATCCGGCAAAATGAAACATCGTTTGAGTTAGGGAAAATCAAACTAGCGCAAGAAAGAACTTGATATCACGAACATGCGAAAAGATTTGTCTCAAAATACACATCATTTTCAATAACAGATCCCTTAAAGAAGAATTTGAAGTGCTTTATTAAAAACGTTAAAATCTTAATTATTTCAAGTATTTTCAAGAACAAAGTCATTTAATCTTTCCTTTAGCCCTTTGAGAAAGTGTTTAAAAACAAAAAAATGTACCCGGTGAGTTAAAACCCGGAAATCCATTCGAATATTCTTGGTGAAATAGCGAATAATGTAATAGTTGATGGGGTCGAGAAGATCTGCGCAGGGAATGGGAAACTAGGAAATAAAGGCGAAAGAAATTCAACTTTCACTCCAAGATTGTTTTATAAATAGATTTCAAAGAACGCAAAAATCAGATTGACAGAATTACGGGCAATTTGCACCAAGCGTGATATTCAATGAAATTATTTTTTTGCTCATATCTTCGTTAAACGAACAAACTAAAAAACTCTGAATTTTACCGTTTGTACCATCGGATAGAGGGAAAGAAAATCTAAATTTTACAAATTTCTCAACTTTTTGGTTATTTGACGTTCATTATTTTTAAATTTCAGCATCTAAAAATGTATTACTTACAAAGTTTTATAGACTATAAAATAAACTCTTCTCTCCCTCTTTTAAAAAATAATAAAAACATATTATTTGAGCGATTTTCTATCTTTAAAAGAAAAATATGCTACATTGTGAAACAGAATAGGGCTTCTTTCTTGGGTACTGCTGGGAAATATAGCTTCGAGGTTAAGTCATTACATCACAGTGTTCTTGTTTCTTTATGGATTTCTGTAATAATGAGTGTATGTATTTCTTTATTAATCTCATTCTCTTTGTTAGAAAGAATTACAAAGAAATTAAGCTTACTATAAAAGGTCTTCTGCCGTTTAATAACTACTAATTTATTTCTACTCTTTTCCCATTTCGTAAGGCTGTAGAGTCATTAGGTTTATTTCTGAAGCAGGAGAGATGAAAAATATGCAACACCTTCGCCGGGAAACTAGCCGTGGACCTCTGGAATACGCGACCAGCGTGGAGACCAACACACCACGAAGGCATGCCAAGAAGGTGGGAGAAAAAGGTATTCAAAAAAGGTATTCAGAACCTTATCCATACTCAGAGAATCTTTTAGGTGACTCAAAAAATTCTAGCAATCTTTTAGTCGAGTTGTCTTAAACAGGAAAGTGAAAAATAAAATAGTATGCGACTTTCTGAATTAAATAAATTCCTGTGGCAAAAGTTTTTAAATGTATTAAAAGAGTCCATTTTAATCAAAAGGCATTTGTTTAAAGAACGTTAGTATCTCGAATACAACAATGGAGACTGTGCAATAAATGTTTTGTTATTTTATTTCAGTAAAAAAGATTCATAGACACTTTGGTATTTTTGGAAGCAGGCAAGATGAAATTTAGCAACACCTTCGCCGGGAATCGAACCGCGGACCTCTGGAATACGCGCCCAGCGTGCAGACCACAACACCACGAAGTCATGTCAAGAAGGTGGGAGAAATACCTTGTATACTCCCTCCCCTTTTAAAGGGCGAGTGGAGTTTTAGGGGACCCAATCTCCAAATCCTGGGTGTGGAGAATCATCATCCACCACCCTTTTAGTTCGGGTGCCACTTGTAGAGACATTAGGTTTTTTTTTTTCGAAGTAGGAGAGATGAAAAATATGCAACGCCTTCGCCGGGAATCGAACCGCGGACCTCTGGAATACGCGCCCAGCCTGCAGACCACCACATTCCCCACGAAGCCATCTAGGAAGGCGGTAGAAATACCTTATAAGGCTATATGAATTTTTTTTTTTTTTTTTTTTTTTTTTTTTTTTTTTTTGCGCATAATGTAAAAATGAAAAATGTATCTATTATAAAAATTTAAAAACATCACAGGTTTTTAAAACGTACCCTTTTAAAACAAGAAATGATTAAAAAAGTGTATTGACTGGGGGACATCTTTAGAATTTATTTTGAAACTTCTTGCTCGGTCAGCCATTAAACTGGCATGCATAAATCGGC
Organism: Stegodyphus dumicola; assembly: GCF_044657685.1. Lineage (NCBI taxonomy): Eukaryota > Metazoa > Arthropoda > Arachnida > Araneae > Eresidae > Stegodyphus > Stegodyphus dumicola. The sequence continues at coordinate 24,718,325 of NC_140781.1, forward strand.
AGACAGAATGCATGTCAGATGTGGTAATTTATCTAGACAGAATCTGTAGAAGATCAGGCATGCTGTTGGGTGCTACGAGTTAGTGGAAATCATCAGTTCAGACAAGCAGAAAGGAAATGAAAGCTCATAGAATTTATTATAAAATGACCATGAGCCCCCAAAATATATGTAAAAAGCTCATATGAGAACGCGGATATTAAGTCATCCCCCTTAGCTCACGAAAAATACCGTCAGTTTTCAAAATATCTCACAAGAGTAAAATTCTAAATATCAGTTAAGTTAACCATTTAATGTTACAGCTGATTAAAAACTTGACTTTCAAAGTCTCGTAGTCTTATTTATATAGCGTAATACGGACTTCTGGAAACTTCGGGAAGAATGAGCTTTGGATAGGTAGTTTTCCTGGATCTCTTTGCAGATATTTCATTTTACAAAATTCATCTATAATTTTGTATCTCGAATAATAAAAGTGTGGGCGCCTAAATAACGAAATATATTAATCACATTACATTATCAAAAGTATAAGCCGTTATCGTTTTAAAATTATTAAGGCCGCCCCACGCTTTTATACTTTGTGATATACGAGTTAAATCCTAAAATTTTGCAAAGAGACTTATTAAATATCATATTTCTGTTAAACTGTATTATAAATTATTTTTCTCCTTTCGGTTCATTAATTATCTTATGCGTGCTAAATAAAAGCTTATTTTACAAAACTTCTTTTATCCCTTACTTTTTGTTTTATTTAGTATTTTTATGTGATGGTGCTTTGTAAGATGGTCTGATTTCGAAAATGCGTATAATTTGCCGAATGAATACTTCATAGCACAGAATATCCTCAGGATGTCCTATTTACATTCCGAAACATAACTTAGGATATCCTGAGTACACTATGGTTCTTCAATATCCTGAGGACATCGTAATTTAACGTCCTGAAGACATCTTGTTTAAGTCATTATGCCCTTTATATGGGAAAATGTCCTAAACATGTTGATTTTCTGTCATCTCGGAGACTTCACCACTTTCAAACCCTGAAAATATTCATACTGAATTTTCCGGAGGACTTGTGTTGTTAAACATTCTGATGACGTTTAATCTCAGTTCTAGCATTAGTTTTTCAAATTTGCACATTTGAAAGCATGTATATTCTTTAATTTTCATTAATAATTTGCTTCTTAAAAGTTGTTTCTTAATGTAATTCTTAATAAATAAGAGTGATATTATGGTTAGACTTGCTATTTCTTTAATAATGTTACTGCTATTTTTATGGAATTTGTAAAAAATTATTTGCACACATAAAATGAACAGTTAAATAATTGTGCACTTTACTAAGCAATTGATTATTATGTATGGCTTAGTAAATTTCTTTTCATTCTTTTGATTATAATTCTGAGAAAATGTATACGGTTGTATACTGATCGCATGTGCATCTTAATTTGTCTTGGGCTGTAATTAAAGAAATAGTTAAGTAATTTAAGATATCAATTTTATTCAAAGAGAGTTGAAATAAACTTTAAAGGGCTAAAAAATGAAGTTTAAAACTGAAAAATTGAAAACATAAGCTGAGTAAAAAATAAAAAAAAAATAAAAAATGAAACGAAAACTAAAGCTGTAAAAATATTTATTCGCTGTAAAAATAATTTTATTAAACAGACTGAAAGAGTAAAACTTTTCATGAAGTAATAAAATTTATATGACCTGCGAAATTTCTGAGAAAAACTACTGCGTAAGGATATACCATCCAACGCGTACCATCCAAACAAAACTGAAAAACTTAGTACCACCACTAAATTTTACAATGATTATTTTTCAATTTCTCAATAGAAATATTAAAATAAAATATATATTGCATTTGCACAACCAATTGACTATTTGTATTAAATACGAACGCATGAAAATATTTGATTAAAATTTGGTTACATTTAGTTATCAAAATGTAAGTTATAATACTTTAATTCTAAAATTTTGGGCAAATTCTGATCCTGTTTAAGAGAGATCAATTTCTTTATGTTTAGTCTTATTTCGCTTAGTTTCAACCGTAAATTAGGATCCACTTTTAATTAATTTTGTTCTGTATTTATTTTTCAAACATAAACATTGAAGAAAATGCTTGTTCACACAAATAAGTTGTGCAAAAATGCAATATAAATTTATTAGATTTATGTGAAAGGCCTTTTCTCTTTCTTTTTTTTTCATTCTTTTTTTTTTTTTTTTTTTTTTTTTTTTTTTCAGTGAAAAGTTAACAAATGTGTTATTTTTGAAATCTTCAGTTAACGTTCGGGCACAGGAGATTTCTATCAATTGTTCTTTTTCTTCACGAGATGAAATTTCAGATACATTTGAACAAAATGTATTTCTAATTCAATTTTCTTTTTCATAGCCTCCGAGAAAATACATGTTGAAATTATTTACCAATGAAAAACAATAATTTTTAATGTGGGATGCTAATACTTCTTTTATTTTCAAATTATTTTCGGTTAGGAAACTTTCTAAAAGTGGTAAAAAGCTTAAAATATTATTATCCAATTCCCTGATTATTAGCTAGAGTGTTTTTATCATTGTACAGAAACTTTAGATTACTTGGAAGCAGAAAACATGAAAAATGAGCAACGCCCTCGCCGGGACTCGAACCACAGACCTCTCGAATACGCGTCGAACGGAGAAATACCTTATATACTCACCCATTTAAAGGGCGACTGGGGTTTAGGGGCCCCAATCGCCAAATCGTGGTGGTGAAGAATCATCATTCACCACCTTTTTAATTCTGTCACCATCGTAGAGACATTAGGTTTTTTTTTTAAGCAGGAGATGTGAAAAATGGGCAATGGCCTCGTCGGGATTCGAGCCACGGATCTTTCGCAGGGAGAGGGAGAGATTGAGGGATTCTTGATAAAGAAAAATTTCTCACAATTCGCCTCTTGAGATGATTGCATAACTGATTAGGAAGAGAGCTTTATACTCTGAGGACTCTTTTATGGATGTAGGATAATTAACTCCGAGGAACAGTTACGTCATGATACTTAATGTAATATATGTTATTCTACATACTAATATTACTACATTCTGCAGTATACCAGTGGCTAAGGTTTACGTTAAAAAAATGGTAGTCCTATATTGGGTCATCTGGTTTCACAAATCGCCACAACAACATTAACGGAAAATAATATATATAATATCCAATTTCCTCGAGCAAACTTAACGATGACCAGAGAGTTAAGCAATTGATTACAATAATATTATGTATTCATTTATCACTAAAAATTGTAGCTAATGTCACATCACTGTTGAAAAAAGAAGGTTGATTTTAGTACTACATAGGGTTGGCGAAGGTAATTTGATTAGAGCAATATTTTCCTTTTCTTCACACTTATCGATTTCGTTTTAGTCAGTGAAGCAAAACTTGACAACTGGTAGATGAGAATGCGGATAAATGAATTAAAATACTCATCAATCGCCAGAAGAACGTTGATGTTGACAGTAAAAAGGCATACTTTAATTGGTATGCTTCTGTGAGCTGAACCAAAACCAAAATGGCATCTAGTGTCATCCGTTGGAGTAAACATGTCACGCTGATCTATCTTATACCAAATTCTCAGAATATTTCAAATCAACTTGTGGCCGAAATTAAGAATTTGACCTTACCATTTACTTCCGCTATTAATGGGAGGGGGAGGTGACGAATAGGAGGATTTTTTTATTGTTTTATTTCGTGCCCTTTACTTTCTGAGAACATAAGACTAAGATGACATGGTAGATTTTTGCATGAGAAACAACAAGGTGTTTATCTAATCTTAATTCTAACGTGTTCCTGATACTTTTGTTAAATCAGTTCATTTAATGTCTAATTATTTATTACATTTCGTACAATGTCGCACAGTATTTATTGCATCCTAGTTTTTCATGTCACAAACATTTTCATCGGAGTCTTTGTTACTTTTAATTCGTGCGTTATCATTTTTATCATTGCGAAAGGCAAAATATCTTTAATTTATCTTAAAAGCTAACCTGGCGGAAAGAATTCCAGAATTTTGCTATCCTGTGTGATATGGAATCTGTAATTTATCTTCCAATTTATAATTGGTTAACATTTAAAAACAATAAAAGCATTTCAATGCTATCTTTCAATAATACAGATAACTGATATACATGTAGAGACATTAGGTTATTTCAAAGCAGGATACATGAAAAATTAGTAAGGCACTCACCGGGACTCGAACCACGGACCTCTCAAATACGCGTCGAGCGTGCTGACCACTACACCACGAAGGCATACTAAGAAGGCGGGAGATATACCTTATAATTGCATTTATTTTATCTCTAATGGCAAACAAATTAACACTTTGTCCTTGTAATCCTACATTTAATTCATTTAACGTTCCAGAAATATCAGCTAAATATGCTAAACGCGCCAACCATAATACAGTATATAAACATTTTTGCAATTCAAATTTTGGATTACGCAGGAAAATTTAAATTTCTGATGGAAGTTCAAAAAAGTGATTTAAAACTTTGCCTCTGGATAACCACCTTACTTCGGAATATAATAAAAACGTTTCATGTTCGCTGCGCATCTTTTGGCATAAAATCGCAATTATTCTTGAATTTAAAGCTCGGCTTTTAATAAAATTAACAATTTTCACAGCTTTATTCAAAACGATTTTGAGGTTTTCGAGGATTCTTTTGAGTAAATTTAGTTTCAGTATTTGACTTTCTTTACTTCAGAAATAACACCGGAATGTTTTCCTGTTAATGCTCGAGCTCCGTCACTGCATACGCCAATGCACTTATTCCAAACAATATCAATTACTTTGAAAATTTCATTTGCAGTTGTTCTATCATGATAGTCCCAAAATAAATACTCTTCGCCAATTCATTTATCTTCTTTGAAATGTATGTAAATTAATGATTTAACAAAGTTTGTTATATCAGTATTTTCATCCAATTGCAATGCAAAATACTCAACGTGTTTTATTTTTTTGAACAAATGTCTTCTTTTATGGAATTTGCCATTTCATGAATTGTTCGACTTACTTTATCATTTGATAACGGAATATTATTAAGTTCATTAGCCGTGTTTTCCTTGAACAATGTTAAAACGAAAACTTTAGCCGCTGGTAATATAAGTTTTTCTCTAATGGTGTGACCTGCTGAGTCTTGGTAACTCTTAGGCTTACTGGGTAATTAGCTTTAATTAGTAATTAGCTTTAAGTCAAAGTTATTAGTAATTAGCTTTAAATCAAAGTTCTTTCACTTGAAGTAACAAAACCCTTTATTCCTTGTTTATTATTTTTAAACTCCGATAATTTCCTCCCACTGTATTCTTCAGAATTATTCAAACGTTTGCAGTGGACGAATTGCAGTGCAGTTGCACGAATTGCAGTGGACGTTCAAATACTTTTTTTTAATTATTGTCATAGAATTATGAAATTTTGCATGCAGGTATATTTTACTATAATTATATCAAATATCTTTGAAAAAAATTTCTGGATCGTTGCAATTTAATTTTTTTTTTTTCAAATTTCTTTTGAATTTTTTAAATTTTTTCAAAACGCTCCATGCGACTTAATTTTTTTCTGTTTCTTGTTATTTTTGCTTAATTTTTATTAAAAATGAAATGCAACACAACTTAGTATCAATTAGTGAATTGCATAAAATGTTAGTTTTTAATTAATATTTCTTTCACATATACCTGAATTTTGGACAAAATTTAATACATTTAAATGGACTTTTATCCCCTTAATGAATTTGCATTCAAAAATGCATACTAAGTTTTGTTACATGTATAAATGGGAATCTAAATTACAAATTACAGTCATTTTGAACATAAAATAAAGCGCATGGAGCATTTTGAAGATGTAATAATCGCGAAAATTTCATTATGAGAAAAATACATTTTAAGAATATTTTTACGCTTACCTATAATATTTTCTTCTTAACATGTCCTAATATATGATTTTATTTAATATAAAATATTTTAACATTATTTTACGTATGCATAAGTAATGTTTTTACTAATAAAATTGTAGAATGGTATGAAATACTAAGTATTATTTTAGAAATTTTCTCGAACACTTTCGGTAAATTCATCCAACTACTTTTTTTAAAACTAAGAATCACTTTAAAAACGTCCTACACCATATGTTTCCCCTTCCTCATTTACATTTTCATTATGTTTACCTACCTTACATAGTTTTCATGGTAATTCTTCTTTTCTTGTATCCAGTCGAATCCCTCTTTTTGCTTTGATGCATACGACATTTATCTTGCCTCTGTCCAATAGATATTGAACATGAATTTATATCTTTATGTTCCATACCTAAAGTATTTAAACACTCAAAATTGAAGTCACTAATTGCTGTGATAACAGCTATTTCGAGTCTGTTTTCAATACAAATGTTTCCTTCGGGCAGTTCTTCCAAATGTCGCTATGTGAACTCTCTTTAGTGTTTTGTATTTTTTCAGATATGGATCATGCTAAAAGCTGATTACTGGCTAGTCATTGATACACTGGCAATATTTTGGATAAAACATTTACTGTTGATTTGCTTTTCATCATTGAATGAGATTTAGGTTTCATATTTTTAGCAATGCTACACTTTCAAAAAAATGATATGATATCTTTTGGGTATTTATAATGTCTGGGTAACTCATTCGTGAAACGAACTTGCATAAATAGCAGTATTCATAACCTTACACATTTATAACTTACTAACAGTAAGAGCCTACCAGCGGCCGAGCGGTAACGTCGCTGAACACTGGTAGTTCGGTCCGAGGTTCGAATACCGCGAACGGGCTGGCTGCATAGGTGTTTTGTGGTTTTCCTTATGTGTAGCGTGTATACGAGTCAGTTTCCCTTGAAAAGTCCTCCACGAAGACATCCCTCACTTAAGGCGAGATAGCCCTCGAGGCTCTGCGATAATTAAATAACCTAACCTAACCTTCTCGCATGCCTCCGCGATATAACTGGAAGTACTCTCGACGCGTAATCTAATAAACCGAAACCTTACTAACAGTAAAAAGAGTGTCGCGGAAATTAAAATATTGTTTCTCAAATGTTTGTTTACCTTTTTATTGACTTTTAAATGTCCCTTTAAATGTCACAAAAAAGGTAAACAAGCGTATTCAAACGCTTATAACTTCTTTAAAAATAATTTTCCATAAAAGCGGTTTTTTGTAGACGATAGAGTTAAAACCGAAGAATATTATCATATGAAATTCTTATTTCCCAATTTTTGGTCGATTTTTGCTAAAATCATCGTCCACTGTTCCCTTAAACTGGCATGCTTAGATTAACGATGTTTTTTTAAAGCTATGGTTCATCCTTTGTTTGGATAATAGTTCACCAAACAACGCATTGAAGTTGAGAGTCCATTTTCTCTCCATTCCAAGTAAACCCAAATGATAAATGACGTTCATTATACTTCCTATAAACAATTTTTCTTTTTCTTTTCAATAGTCTTAGTGCTAGTAGATTGTCTTCGATCCATCTCCTGTAAATCATCACTTTTCCGCTCAGTCAATCATAGCCATTTTTCTATTTTGAAAATCTAGGTTTGTTTTAGTATTTATTCACAAATATTTAAATGTACAATATTTACGATTTCTTCAGAAACAAACGACGATATTCTCAAATCGAATAGAAAAGTGAGGAATACAAAACAATAAGAAGACAAAATATCTAGTGTTAGAGACAGCAAATCAACGTAAAGAAATTATTTGAATTGAAAACAGAGCAATATTAGCCCGGAATTGGTGGCAGTAAAGTATAGACATGCTAATAAATCGATTAACTCTAAAAGAATTACTGATGTACTATTATCTTTTTATAGGAACTTGTTTTTATTTCCTGTTAAATATAACATCCACTTGTATTACTCATTTCAACAGCATCATTTATTGCAAACTTTGTTATGTCTATGGTTAAAAGATTTTTTGTGAAAAGAAAAAATTATTATTTTGCTAAGGTCCTATGAGCGGCTATTGACCTTGACCAAAGCTCAGATCGCATACAATTACGAGTGTTAGAGCACTTAAAACAAATTACTGAGGCATTTAATATTTTAATTTAACAGCTAGAAATACTTTGTGTCTTTGCGTACCACCGGTTGAGAATTGCTGTATGAACGATTCTCTTGGAAATAATTAATGGAAATGATAAAAACGACTGTGTTCTGTGTATGCAGTTAGTTAATTTGCAGACTTTAGGAGTAAAACTTCGCAGGGGTGTGATTGAAAAATATATGAGAATTTTAATAGATAATGGTTCCCAGCTATCCTACATTTCGAAGTATGCAATTAGTATTATGAATTATAAAACAAGTGGTAAAGGCGAACTAATCCATGGTTTGTTTGGAGGAATTGAAAAGAAAGAAACTCGTAGTAAATATTTAATTAGATTGAGTACTCTTAAAGGAGATTATCGCGGTAACTTTCAAGCTTTGGATCAGGACAAAATATGTCCTGACATTTTTCAAATTGGTAGAGATATTTTAGTGAACTGCGAAAACATGAAATTCATTCAATTGACATGTAGAGTAAATTTATGGATTTGATGTATGAACAATCACCTTCAGAAACTCATGTTCTTATAGGCGCAGATGTGTTTGCTTCTAACCGAAGCTTTAGCTTTCTCGCTACATCTAACCGATCTGTTCTAACCGAAAGATTAGACAACTAACATGTGGCTTAACATATAGAACACCGGATTAGGATGGACAACGATGGGGAAAACTGAAAAGAGTGAATTCTCTAACAGTACGAAAACTGCATTTTCACTTCATGTTAACGATGCTAAAATTTCGGATTTTTGGTGTCTTGACTCGTTAAGAATAACTCACCCTGCTACAACCCAAACAACAAAGGAAATGGGTGAAATCGCTAAAAATTATTTTCAGCCGTCATTAAAGAGAGATATTGAAGGTAGATATCAGGTGTCTCTTCCTTGGTTATAAGGGCATGCAGGTTACCTGAATAGCAGAGAAAAGGTTAAAATCCTGTGTAAAAAACCTTCAATCAAAAATTATCTTAGAGAATATGAAAATATTTTTAATGAATGTGCTGAAAAACGTATTATAGAATCTGTTGAAGATTGGAAAAGCGAAAATTGTCATTACCTATCATATAGGGCTGTAATTAAAGAAAATTGAACCTCAAAGGTAAGACCCATATTCGGTGCATTAGTAAAGGAAAGAAATTATGTGTTCTTAAATGACTGTTTAAAGAAGGGCCCAAATTATTTGGAATTAATACCGAGTATTTTAAACAGATTTCGCCTAAGTAAATATGAGGTTATCTCAGATATACATAAGGCCTTTTTGCAAATAAGTGTTTTGTCCTCGAGAAAGAGACTTTCTTAGATTTCTGTGGTGGGAAAGAGGAGATTCCGAAAAATTGAAAATATATCGACATAAGCACGTTCTTTTTGGCGTCAATGCCAGTCCTTTTTTTCTCACCGCAACACTAAATTATCATTTCGAGAATGTTTCGGAACACCAACAAGAGGTAGCTAAAAAACTAAGTGAATCAATGTACGTTGACAACTGTGTGGCCAGAGCTGACACTATTGGAGAACTAAACGTTTACATTAGTGTATGGGAAGAAATTATGTCGACTTCTAAATTTGATTTAAGAGGATGGTGTTACAATGAACTGAGAAATGAAACTTTGACAGGAAATCCTTACAGATCAGTTCTCGTGTTGAAATGGAATTTATCAGATGAGAATTTATCAAAATGAGAATTTCATTTTTATGGAATTACTCAGATGACACATTGTCCTGTAATTTTAAAAAGAGTTCTACAAAACAAGCAAAAGAAATATCTTATCAGTAGTACACAGGATATTTCACACGATTGGGCTTACAGCTCCTGTTACTCTGATTCCAAAGCTAATGAGTTAAGAATGCTGTAAACAAAACATTTTATGGAATAGCAATATACTTAAAATCATTTCAGACAAATTGGAAAGTTGGAAAAATATATTACATAATTTGGAAAATATAGTTACACCAAGAAGAATTTTTGCTGATTTCGAAAGAATATCCAATTTATCTTTACATGTGTTTGCAATGGAAATTCAGTTACATGTCAACTTGATCCATAGTGGCACCTATCAAGCCGATCTCCATACCACGATTAGAGCTCTTGCTTGTATGATTGGCGCTAGACTGGCGCATCGTGTTAAGGAAGACTCGAGACTAGAAACTTTGCCTATTTATTAGTGGATAAAAAAGAAGGAAAACTGGGCCATGTTCGTCTACTGAAAGAAATCTGTTTTCTAAGTGATCCAAATGATTGAAATTATGTTCCCGGAATTCAAAATCCTGAGGACCTCCCTTCACGGGTATGCAGTCCGGAAACCTCGGTCAAATCGAAAATGATGAGAAGGTCCCCCTGACTAAGAAATGCTCCAGAACAATGGCCTAGCTCTGAAATTGTACCAAACTTTGATATTATAAATGCTGGAAGAGAGAAGACAGTAATTTCTATAGTTAGTTAAAATGTTAAGACGACGGCTAATTTTGATAAAATTTCTTCATACAATACTATTTTAAAGGTAATATCTTGGATCTTCCTTTTTTTAAAAAAATGTCAGGTTAAATCCTAATGAGAGAACTTTTGGAAATATTACAGCGGATGAAATGAAAGGAGCCGAATTAACTCTTCTGAGATTAATGCAGAGTGAATCATTTTCTGGATTAGAGGACAAAATATTACGTATAATTCACCCAATGATTGATTCTAACGGAGTCCTTCGGGTTAAAATCAGAATTCTGAGAAGAGATGATATAGAAAAGTTTCGATTTCCTGTAATTCTTACTTCTGATCATCCTATTGTATTAAAATTGATAAGGATAAGAGCTAAACAAGAAATGACCAATAATGCAGGAGTACAATTTTTGATATCTGTTTTATGAAAACGATATTAGGTTTCTGAAAACACGAGAGACTGTCAAGAAAGTAATACGAAGCTGTATTGTATGTCAGATGTTCGATATTATTTTCTTCGAAAACATCCAGTGAGCCTCTCCCTGAACAACGTGTAAGAGAAGCAGTAGTCTTTGAGATTGTAGGTGTTGATTTGACTGGACCATTGCTACTAAAGGGAAATCAGAAATCGTCGATAGTAATTCTTACTTGGGCTGTTTTTCGCGCAGTACGTTTTGAATTGATTTTCTCCCTATCGACTGAAAGTATCCTTCAAGCGCTTAGACGTTCCATTGCTAGACGTGGAAGACCGCATACTATCTATTCCGACAACGGAGCGAATTTCACAGGAATGACAAATTATTCAAAAGCTTAAATTGGGATAAAATCTTAGAACACGCTAGTATCCACAGGGTCATATGGAATTGCCGTCCGCTCCCTGGTGGGAAGGATGGTGGGAGCAATTAATAGGAATCCTGAAAAGAATCCTTCGCAGTGTTTTAGGACGATCATCTCGCAATCATGAAGAAATGAAAACAATTTTGTGCGACTTCAAAGAAATAATGTGTCTCGGAAGATGCTGAAGATTTGTCTCCGATCACACCTTCCATGTTTCTCCATCATTTTCAACAAATTAGTGTTCCTGATTTGGATAATATAGATGCTAAATCTTTAAACAAAAGGCTTATTTACCGAAGCAAACTTTTACAAGATCTACGTAAATGATTTAGGATCGAATAGCTCGGTCAGTTAAGGAAAAATTATTAACACATGAAAGCTTCACATCCTCTGAAAACAGGAGATTTAGTTTTAGTGTCCGGTGATAATAGAAAGCGAACAGATTGGTTATTGGTGAAAGTAACCGAGATTATCAAATCTCGGGATGGACATGTGTGATTAGTTAAGGTCAAGACTAAGTTTGGAGAAGTTTTACGAAAAAGCAAGCATCTGTATCCCTTGGAGATAAAATCCTCAGATGAACAGTCTAAATTTAGAAATATGTCAAGAAGCTGTTCTGGTGAAACATAGACTACTCCGATCCTAAGATTCGTAATGACTTGCCTCAAGTTCTTAAGAACGACAAGATTCCATCGATAACTACAAGAAGCGGCATGTTAAAAGGTAGGAGTATGTTGAAACTCTCGCCGTTAAAACTGTTGTCAAGCGATTAACGCCACGTGATTTGTGCATGTGCGTAGCCTAAAAAGAAACAGAACTTTAATAGAATTAGTAATGGATGAGTGAATGAAAGATGTAATCCGTAAATTTTCTTCTCTGTGTTGTGTATATGATTAGTTAGTAATATGTATATTAAAGTATGTTATATTATAGAAGTGCCTTTTGTGATAAGTAGTGCCTTAGATTGTCTTCAATTAATAAAAATGTTCTCGTCTTATTTGGATTATATGAATATCTTCTGAAAAGTTAAGCCTTTTGCCTTTATTCTTGGAATGTTTAGTCTTGATATTCATAACACTGACGCTATTACCCTCTAAGGCAGACCTCTTATAATACCTGCCATAATTTTAGTTATGCTTCTAAATTTTAAACTTTTAGATTTTCCTTTTCAAATATTTTAATTTAAGGTTAATCTCTTAATGAAATTATTAAAAGGAGACATGCAAATATAAATTAAAATAGCACATTCGAAATGCCCTTGACCGATTGCAATAATATCAAAAACTAAAATTAACTGCTTTGGGGCCATTTCAACATTGATTCATTTGACAAGAATTGAGAATGTCAGTATATACATTACAGTAATGTCACAAGTAATTTAAAGTATTTGTTTTATTCTTCAAAGGAAACCTATGCGCTAAGCTATGTTGAAAAAAGCACTCTTGTACTTTACCGCATTTAATTAAATAAACAAGCGCACAAACTGCATGGAATTAATGATCAACTCCTATTATTTTAGAATATGGCAAAGTACTCGAGGATTATCTGCTTAAGGCAATTGGTGCATTCGTTGAAAACGTTTTAAAGGAAACTGAATCTATTAAAATTACATATGGGGGGGGATATAACGAAAACTGACATTTGCCGTTAACCCGTATCAAAGTACCGGCATCCAGCAATTTTATCGCTCCAGCCGCTGGTAGACCCAGAATGATTAGCAGCTCTTTTCATAAAAGTAGTTTTGCTGTTACGTTAAGAACGGAAAATACGACTTATATATAGCAGATAATATAGTTTAGCCTGACTGCGAAATTAAGCACTCATTCCAACCGTAAAGCATATTTGATGGTCTAGGCTGGATTAGAAAACAGTCATCTTATTTTAGAGAATGCTATTATAATTATCAATACCATTGTTTACTTATGTTCTCATATGCCCTGGTCATTTTCGTAAATGATCACCCATGGCACAGATTCATAAGGGGTCATTATTGTCTACGATACAGGAAGCGCAGGTTCATGAGCTTTTGTGTCAAAGGGAAAAAAGTAAAATATTAAGATATAATTTTAATAATTATTCAGCTTTCAGACGAACAACCTGCCTATGAATTGCAGCTCAGTTAAAGTGGAACGTTTATTTATTTATTTCTGCTGTCATCCTCAAAACTGAATGTCAACTTTTACCATAACTTCAGTTTACAGTATTAAGACCGTTGAACACGGTAGTTTAACCTGGGTTCAAAGACTGGCTGCCAAGCTGGCTGCATGGATGTTTTCGTCGTTTTCTTCATGTTTAAACGGCGCCCAATAATTGTGGAGCGATAAAATTTCAGAATTCATAGGTCGACCCGGGTTCAAATCCCTACAAACGGGCTATCTGTATGTGTTAGTCTAGTTGGACATGGCAAAGAAAACAAGGGCTATCTAATTGAACTTCTATTCAATTCTTCTACTAATGGCTAGTATTCACCGTATACCTGCAAAAAATCAAGAAAATCAACCACGTAACTATGCCGTTAGCTTGGGTCTGAACCCGAGACGAGCTGTTAATATTTAGTAGTTTTTAACCGCTTGGCTAATAGTGGGCCCTGGCTGCATGAAAGCTTGAATACAAGCTGGTTTTCATTAAAATATTCTCCAGAAAGGCATCCTTTCTCGTAGGCAGGTATCTGTCGCTTGCATTCCCTAATGTAAATTTCACTAGATCAAATGTAAATATAACCTTTTCGTAGATAGCCCTCGTGAGCCTCGCCATATTCAAACAACGAAATGAACATCAGATATGTTTTCATTGCACACCCAAAAGGAAGACCTTCTTAATTAACATGCCAAAATTACCCCGTGACTGATGAACGGTAAGTAGCCTGAAGAATTCAGACGTTTACAAGATGTTGGTACTTACGGATAACTTGAAGAAAAAGCGAAAAGCTCAAGTTCATTGTTCGAATCCTGTCTTTGATGTCAGAATAGGATAATTCGAAGTATTTTCGATTCTGAATTCTGACGTTGGCGCTACAGCTGGATTCGATTCTGCAGCAGCAATGAAATTCGTGTCTGGAGACACCTCTTTCGTGCGGTTACTGTCGAAGGCAATGTAACGACCGAATCTTAAATATTCTGTCAAAGAAAAGGCAATTGTTTTCTGCCTTCTGACATGTTTACTTTCTTATACGAAGTAAAAGAAGTATTGTAATCGGAAAAAAATTCGGGTATCATATTTCAACGAAAATATCCCTTTTGACACCCCCCCCCCGATATTCCCGAATCAATTTGGAAGGTGTTTTGCATGACGCCTGTACGTACGGGCACCCCCGAGCTGCTCACTACGTCTATATGTTGGGAGTGGACAGGAGGATTGAGATAAGCTGCTTTCACAGTGACTAGAAACATCGCCTATGCGAAGAACCATTCAGGTTCGGTACAGAGAACCATTCAAGTAGGTGAACCATTCAGGCTTACTCAGGTGTAAGGGTTCTGCCAAGTCTGTCTCGGGCTGTGTGGTTCGATTCCTACGTATTAAATATTATAAGGGTGGTCCTTGGAAGCTCCGGCATAACGGAATAGTCTCTAGCAAGAGACAATAAAAACGGTGTTATGGGCTTCTAGACGGCCTAGGTCTGGGTGGATCTCGTTCCTTGGTGTGATGTATGTACGGACAGAATAAAATACTTTATTTTTCCCAAAGCGAATTGTAAAATGGATTTAAAATAGATTAAAAAGGGATTTGTTTGTGACATCTGTAAGTATATGTGCATCTCACATGACTCAAAAACAATTAGCCGTCTTGCTCTGCCTTTATTTTCGCAGTCGTTGGTCGTAGTCGTATACCTACAATTAAAGAAGTGTTTGAAGTGAGGATAATATTTAGGTTTCAGCAATGTCAAATTTAAAAAAAAAAATCGACAAATAACGAAATCTAACTTTTAATGCGGTCTTCCGGTTCTTATGCTTATATTTGGAAAAGATTTTTATACTCGTTTTGAAAAAATAAACTTATAGGAAATTTGACTCACATACGACTAAAATTGATCGCGATATTTAATTTCAAAATTTCAGTTTTAGATGTCATTTTCAGCTTTCCTTAGGGGATCGGTTAATTAAGTTAGAACAGCTCGAGGAAGTAAGTTTAAATGATGTGTATTTTTTAGTCGCTCGTACAAGGAAGTCAAGTGGTTTCCACATCAGATTTTTATAACAATATCGGCAGGTGAACCAGAAATATTGTGAACAGGTGAAATTGTGAATCAGAAATATTGTGAACATATTATCGACGGCTGAACATTGCTATGTTCACTTGTGTTTCGAGAATTTATCATATCGCGATTGATCTATTTCTATACTGGAACTTCAGTGTATGCACGATTTCTTAGTTAAAAGTAGAGAATTCTTATTTCAGAGGAAATGCCATCCTGTATTTATTAATATTTAAGTATGACGCCGGCCTCTGCCAAGCTGGGGCCCTCCGTAATTTCGGATATTGCGAGGCCTCTGAGCAAAGCCAGGTGAACCAGAAATATTATGAATCAGAAATATTGTGAACATATTATCGACGGCTGAACATTGCTATGTTCACTTGTGTTTCGAGAATTTATCATATCGCGATTGATCTATTTCTATACTGGAACTTCAGTGTATGCACGATTTCTTAGTTAAAAGTAGAGAATTCTTATTTCAGAGGAAATGTCCTCCTGTATTTATTAATATTTAAGTATGACGCCGGCCTCTGCCAAGCTGGGGCCCTCCGTAATTTCGGATATTGCGAGGCCTCTGAGCAAAGCCTAGCATCTACACTGGTGTGCAAAACTTAAGCAACAAGTGTTATTTTCGCCATAACTCCTAAAATAATCATCTGAGAGACATGGAATTCAGAAATGAGGGACAGCATTTTGTATTTAAACGATAACAAAAGAATAGTAGCGCAAAAATGAATACAATGCATACAGTATGCAATCAAACAAAAAAAGGCTTTATTGAACTCATAGTATCGTTACACATGATTGTCTGCACAAGAGGAAGAACAACAAGTAGATGTTCCTTAATATGGGATATGCCCTCCTCTAACTGCAATGGTTGCTTCGCACCGTCGCTTCATACCCAGCACCATATTGTCTAACAAATAATGAGGTAAGAGTGCCCATTCTTCAATCAGAATTTGTTTCAGTTGTTGGGTGTTCCCCGGAGGATGTAATCGTGCCGCAAGGCGTCTCCCCAAAGCATACCACACATGCTCTATGGGATTTAAATTAGGGGAGTGCGGTGGCCAATCCATTCCAGTGATATCTTCACTTTCCAGTAGTTTCTGGAAAACAGGAGTCCGATGTGGCCTGTATTGTCATCCATTAAAAACAAAATCTTCTCCAATCGCACCTCGGAACAGACGCACATGGGGAAGGATCACCTCCTGACAATAGCGATCTCCGGTTACAGAACCTCTGTCGAAAACGTGGAGCTGTGTCCACCCGGCAGCATAATGCTTCTCCAAACGAGAACTCCAGACCACCGCAACGGTCTCTTTCCGTGATGTTGCTGGGATGAAACCGTGTCCCGACCGCTCTCCAAATCAAATGGCGTTGAGAATCTCTTGCGGCACAAAACGACTCTCTTCCGTAAAGAGGACAAAACTCCATTGATGAGATGTCCATGTTTGTGCTCCTTGCACCACTCTAAGCGGTGGCGCCGATGGCAAACTTTCAAAAGGATGCAGAGTTCAAAACGGCGGACGTAGGCTAGCTTCTGCGTCTGGATACGCAGATATCTGAACACAGTAAACCGCAACACTTGTCGCCCCGTTGCTGTACACAGTTGTTGAGCTATGGAGCTTGCTGACTGGTTTCAGTCTCTCTTTGCCTTCAAGACGATATATCAGTCATCCACAGGAGTCCACGGAGGCAACCATCAAACTTTTTCTAAAAACTGTACGTATGGTTAAGGCTTTCCAAGTGCTCAAAACGACACTTTTGTTGATTCCGAACTCTTGAGCTACACTGGTCACACTATGCTTCTCCTCCAGCTTTACGAACATTCTTCTACGTGCGAAGTAATCCAGGTGATTTCTTCTAGCCATATTTCACGAAAGACCTCATCTAGACTTGCGTCGAATGTCTTTAATTGAGTCTCCGTCCTTCCTTTTACTGTAGTCTTGATTTGAGTGTGCCGATTACACGTGTTTTGTGTACGCTCATGTCGCCTGTGACGTTTTGTTCCTGACATTTGCATACGCATGACCTTTCTACTGAATTGCGTATTCATTGTACTGATCGAAATAACCCCTTTTTTGAAATTTCATGGCTATCTGATTAAAATTTACATTGTTGCTTAAGTTTTGCACACCAGTGTAAGTACTGTTTCGTTGAATGAAAAAAACTTCTTGATGAAATTGTTTAATTTTCTTACCAATTCATTGTATAAACTCTACAAATTAAATTTATAAAAGTCTATGTGTAAAGATTTCAGTTGTCATCCTGATATCGGGGTAAAACGTTCTTTGGCGCCCTTCCCTGTACGCCGAAAACAGAGAAATTATGGTAGACCGTTTCACAAAAGATGCTTTTTAGTGCTCTAAAAAAAAAGTCATGATTATTCGGTGCAGCGCCCCCCCCCTGCATTTGGTGTCTGGCACGGTTGCCTTACTTCGTCCCTCCTTAAAACCGCTGCTGGTTAAAGCAGTGTATGTATTGCAAGCTTTTTTATTCTTATTCGATATTTTTTTGGAGGTGAACGAACTAGATTTATTCAAACTTTAGACTATTTCGATAACCATCGTTAAAGTTTTAAACAAACTTCAGTCTACAATAGACACATTCAAATATAATTTATTTCTTTATTTGCCACTAGATGGCAGCACAATGCTGACATGTTTTAAACTACTTGGAATATCGATTTTTTTTAGAGATAATTAACTTGCGTAACTTCTCATATTATTTAGATTCATTTTGTGTAATTTTTATACTATTTATTTTCTTTTATACACTTTTATTTTTTTTGAAATGTCAACAAACGATTTTACTTTGTTTAGATTGACAATAAATGATGACGTACATATAGAGGGTATGTAATGTGTTTTAACTTTCTGTATGCTTGAATTCTAATACGCTTTTATTTTTATCAATTTATAATAAATGGAATGGGAATTGTTTTGAAGTTTGTGTATATGTATCGTAATAAAGAAATGATAAAACACTGCAAAATATTTTAACTTGTCCCATTGGCATATATGGAAGGGAGCGCCTGCCCCCGAGAGGGACATTTTTGATGGTGGCTTATTGCATTTGAACACTAATTATTAGCAGTAATTAGTTATATGGATCATCTGAGCAGAAAGAATGACTGGGATTTCTTTTTCTCCCATTATGGCATTGCACAGTATAGTTATTTGTCTAAAAGAAAGAATGCTTTTGGGGAGAACTTATGTCCTCCATTAATGGCTTAGAAATTGAGGACTTGCTCACATTCAAGTCCAAAAAGGAGACTTGTTTGTATTCACGGTATACAAAGGACAAAAACACGAGAACGCTCAAGCAGCCAGTCCGTTCTTTGGAACTTGATCCCAAGTCGAAACTAACGGTACACAGCGTTTTCTCCATTCGATCATTAGTGGCGTGATAACCAACAGAGTGAATTGCTAGACGAAACTGCATTGAAGAGAAAATTGTTTTTACACAGAAAAGAGTAGTAAAAGAATTCACAATAAGAATTTAACACCTTTATATTCTTGCTAAGCCTTCACTTATTCCGTCGAAACTTTTGAATGAAAATGGGAATGTCAGCTAAATTATGAAAGTAATAAGGAAGGATTCCCCGTTGAGAAAGAAATGCTTGAAACCTGTATTTCTGTCATAATTCTTGTAAAGATAATAGAGATATAAATGGATTATCTCTTAGGACTCTTACAATTTATTACAAAAAAAAAAAAAAAAAAAAAAAAAAAAGAAATAGGCTGAATGTTCTATATTGTGCTATTATGGATTTTCCTTACACTGCTGTGAATATTACTTGCTGTGGAAGGAATTTTCCTGAATATAAAAACTGATTAAAAACCACTTAGATCTAAGAATGAGTGATTTATTCCTATTTAAAAAATCTTACTGTACTTTTTTCAGAATGGCAACTAATGGAAAAAACTTCAAGAACGTCGTCGACGATTTTAGTAACAGAAAAACAAGAAAAAGCGCACCTTAGTATATTGGGATTAAGGTTTTACTTCAAAAATGCTGACAGAAATTTCCTTTGTTTCTCTATATCCTGTTTTGAAATTTTATAGATCAGAAAAGTTTAGTCTGAAAATTTTTAAAGTTTACTGTTTGAAAACAAGTTACAATTCGCTCAGGAACTGAATGAGAAAATACCTGAACACTCGAGATAGCTAAAAGAATTTTTCGAGACGTATTTGTATTGTTAGAACACTTTGCATTTCACTATCTTGTCAGTAGATGGCTGCACCAGTCCAATACATTGGATTTGAACTTAGCATTTCAGTGGCCTGGTGATAGCCCAGACATTGGTAAAAAAATCAATTTAAATTATGAAAGAAAAGTGTAATAATTATTTGTCATTGCTAATAACTGTAATAATGTGCATTTAATTTTTTAAAATTAAGTGTGTGAATTTTCAGAACATTTTTGTTTTGCTGTGTTATTGTTTTTAAATTTTCATATGTAACTGTAACATTGACTAAAGAGTTTGTTGACCATGTGATTTTTCGTTCAGGACAGGTGTTGGTGTTGGGTGTGCTCAAGGTGGACGTCTGTAATTTTTTTCTAGTGCTGTTCATGATTATGAATAAAAGTTTGCAATGAGTTGAACTAATATCTGGTGACCCGTGTTTTATTAGGAATGCTAATCTTTTAGTTTGACTAAAATTGCAAACATGCCATTGGACAGTGAATCTGCATCTACTTCAAAACTTGAAGCTAGTAAAGTGAGTGTTAAGATACCGCCATTTTGGATAGAGAAACCTGAAATGTGGTTTTTCACCGTAGAGGCACAGTTTAAAATCAGTGGAATTACTTCCGAAGACACAAGATTTAATTACCTGGTTGCACAACTTGAACCCAAATTTATAGAAAACATTTGGGACATCATTCGAGACGACACGCCAAACAAATATTCAGCCGCTAAAGAAAGACTTCTGAGCACTTTTAAAGAAAGTGAAAACAAACGCATCAAGCGATTGCTAACTGGACTAGAATTGGGAGACCTAAAGCCCAGCCAACTACTCCGAAAAATGCGTGTCCTTGGAGATGCTGATGATGTGTCTGAAAAAATTCTGAGAACCTTATGGATGGAGAAACTGCCAGACCAAGTAAAAAACATTTTAATTGTTAGTGATGAAGGTACTGATAAGTTGGCCACAATGGCCGATAAAATTCTTGAGATGAATCCCCGGATAGAGCTTGCAAGTGTGGTCCAAGAAGCTGGCCCATATGATATGTTGCTAAAAAAATTTCTTCACTTGAGCAACAAATTGCGACTCTGCGTGTTCAACACACAAGAGACAGACGACGAAGTCAAAGCCATCAAAGAAATAGGAGCCGCAGCAGATCCCGCAAGCGTTTTGACCCAGATGGAAAATACTGTTTTTTCCATTTCAAATTTGGAAAAAAATGCTACCCTGATAAATGCAAACCTCCCTGCAGTTGGAAGCAGCCGGAAAACTGCAACTAGCAGTAGAATCAGCGGCAAGCCCTGCTGCTACTGGAAACATTAATTGCCGCAAATTTCGCCTTTTTATCAAAGACAGAAAAACAGGAATCAAATTTCTTATTGACAGTGGAGCAGATATCAGCTTGATTCCAGCTGATACGAAATCTAAAAGTACCTGCACTTCATACAAGCTATACGCAGCTAACGGAACTGAAATCCCAACGTTTGGAAGTAAGGTGTTGACCGTGGACCTCGGACTACGTCGCCCATTCCAATGGCCATTTGTTGTAGCAAAAGTAAACAGAGGCATTTTAGGTGCCGATTTTCTGAATCAGTTTCACTTACTGCTCGACATTCGCCAGAGAAAATTAATTGATGGTGTGACAAATATGTTTGTACATAGTGATGTAATGTCAGTAACTGAAAATACTGCGATTAGCACAGTGAGCAATTCTGTAAAATTCTCTGAGCTGTTGCGAAAGTACCCTGGTATTACGAAGCCCAATTTATTGAACACCAAAGTGAAACATAAGGTCCAGCACTATATTGCTACAAAAGGACAGCCAGTTTACTCTCGTGCTCGGCAGCTTGATGCTAAGACACTGAATTTGGCAAAACAAGAGTTTCAGTTCATGTTAGACAATGGTATAATCAGGCCATCTAAATCACAGTGGGCTAGTCCTCTGCATCTGGTTACAAAGAAAGATGGAACTTTAAGACCATGTGGTGATTATAGACGTCTGAATGAGCAGACTATTCCGGACAGATACCCGATTCCTAGGATTGAGGATTTTCATTTAATCTTGAGTGGGAAAACAATTTTCTCAAAATTAGACCTATTCAAAGCATACTATCAAATACCCATAGCTGAGGAGGATAAACCAAAAACAGCCATTATTACACCATTTGGACTGTACGAGTTTAACGTTATGAGTTTTGGTCTCCGAAATGCTCCCTCAACCTTTCAAAGATTTGTACATGAGGTGTTTCGAGGGCTTGATTTCTGTTTTTCTTATCTTGATGATGTTTTAATCGCCTCGTCATCTGCGGATGAGCATAAAAAACATCTCAGCTTAATTTTCGAAAGGCTTGATAAATATGGCCTATGCTTAAATGTGTCAAAGTCCGTATTTGGAGTTAAAGAAATTGAATTTTTGGGGTATCTCATTACGCCTTCTGGTTCGCAACCTCTGCCAAACAAAGTTAAAGCTATTCTTGATTATGAACTGCCATCCACTCTTCATGGCTTAAGAACGTTTTTAGGCATGGTAAATTTTTATAGGAGGTACTTGAAAGATGCAGCGCAGACCCAGGCCATGCTACATGAAATGCTTAAGGGAGCAAAGAAAAAAGATAAAAGTAAAGTACCTTGGACTGAAGAAAGCATAAAGCAATTTGAGAAGTGCAAAACTGACTTGGCTAATACTGCCCTCTTAAGTTATCCAAAGCCTGAATGTCCATTATCTCTGTGCACTGATGCCTCAGATTGGGCAATTGGTTCAGTTTTGCAACAGTATGAAGATGGTAACTGGAAACCAGTTGCATTTTATTCAAAGAAGCTGAATGGGGCTCAAAGAAAATACAGTACATATGATCGTGAATTGCTTGGAATATATCTCTCTGTGAAGCAATTTAAATACATGCTGGAAGGACGAGATTTTCAAATTTTCACTGATCATAAACCACTGATTTTTGCATTCAAGCAAAAGAATGATAAAGCTTCACCTAGGCAACTGCGTCAGTTACAGTACATCTCCCAGTTTACTACAAATATACAGCACATTAGTGGAAAGAACAATATTGTAGCAGATACTCTCTCCAGAATTGAAGAGATATCTATAATTGATTATGAAGAAATTGCAAAGGCACAACAGAATGACCCTGAGTTGAAAGAATTAATTGCAAGTAACACCTCATTAATTTTCAAGGAATATGTACTACAATCTAAAAATGTCCTATGGTGTGATACTTCAGCTAGCAATATTCGCCCATATGTACCTCAAAGTTTTCGCAAGAAAATTTTTGATCATATCCATAGTTTTGCACATCCTGGTTTCAGATCCACTGTAAAACAGATAACTGCCAGATTTGTATGGCCCAGGATGAAGAAACAAGCAAGTGATTGGGCTAGAGCTTGTCTGCAGTGCCAGAAAGTTAAAGTAACAAGACACACCAAATCGACCTTTGGCACATATCAAGAACCTGATGCCAGATTTAGCATCATCCATATTGATTTGATTGGGCCTTTGCCACCATCTAATGGTAAAATTTACTGTCTAACATGTATTGATAGATTTTCCTGTTGGATGGAGGTAGTTCCATTAGAAGAGATCACTGCAGAACTGGTGAGTAAAGCTTTTTATGACCATTGGGTGAGCAGATTTGGAGTGCCACAGTGTATTGTAATTGACCAAGGTCGCCAGTTTACCTCCCAAATGTTTAAAAATCTTGCTGCTATTTGTGGTGCTAAACTTCTGCATACAACGCCCTATTATCCCCAATGTAATGGGAAAATAGAGCGCTTTCACAGGACACTAAAGGCTGCAATAAAAGCTCACAATAATGTAAAATGGAGTGATATGCTACCCACTATTTTGTTGGGTTTAAGAGCTGCTATCAGAGATGGTACAAACTATTCTGTTGCTCAAATGGTATATGGTACCAATATCAGGCTTCCTGATGAATTTTTTGAAAAACCCAGTGTCCACGTTGAACCTGACACATTTGTGTACAATCTGCAGCAGCAGATGGCCCTAGTAAAGCCAATGAAGTCTGCAGATACATGTCAATCTTATCAAAAAGTTTTTGTACATAGAGATTTAAGGACCTGTACTCATGTGTTCGTAAGAGTTGATCGGGTGAAAAAACCACTACAGCCTGCATATGATGGCCCATTTCCTGTAGCAGAAAGACATGATAAGTATTATTCTGTGCATATTAAAGGAAAAGATGTTAACATCTCTATTGATAGGCTGAAACCTGCTTACCTTATGAATGCAGATAGCATGCCAGAACTACCGAATCAGCTTCTTGACGACGATGTCAATGGTGGATCCTCAAAGGAAATGCATCATAGTAATTTCCCAACAAACACTCATTGTGGTAGAGAAATAAAACTTCCTGTTAGGTTTCGAACTTAAAACTAAATCACAACTCTTATCTCTTGTTACTGCAACTATTATTATTCATGATCTACTTCCCCAATTAAGGCTAATGTCATATCGTATTTATCTCCTTCACAATAATGTATACTGATTTTATAATTTCTAATTTATGTATCTTCTGTAATATACCAGAGTCGTAGTGGTGTAGATATTGAGCAATATATTACTGTTCATGAATATATTCAGATATACTTTCCATATTGTTTTTACTGTTCTAGAAATTTTTGCTTCAAATTCTATATGCATGCATTAGCTGTAAGGGTTGGTATTATTGTGTTTTGGAATACAGTGTGTTTTTGCTTAGGCATAACATCTGCATTACCTCCTTAGAAGCTATCTTATAAAATACAATTATTGTTTCAGTTAGAATATTTCAGTGCTATATAGTGTAGTGCACATATATCTATGTATTATGAGATATGTCTTTTTCACTAATTTGTTAATGTTAGATTGCAGTATTGAAAATTAAGAATTTGAGCTGTATGTAAATAAGTAGTGTTCTAATCATGTTGGTATTAGGCATATATGAGCTTTAGAGCAAATATAATTTCTATCCAGCTGCAGCTTAATGCAGTACTAATACCTGTTTTTCAGAAAACTAATAATTTTCAAAGAATATTAGTTGCTAAGGTGTATATTCAGGACAGTGTTGCATTGAGTCAGTCAAGAGTGAGTAAAATAAGAAAAGAGTGCATTTGGTGTTTAAAATACCTGCTATGAAATGTGAAAATTTTAGTAATACTGATCAGATTTTTATTGGTGTTAACTATTTTCATGTCACTGAAAGCATGTCATTGAATTGTTCAGTTAAGCCCAGATATGGAGTATGTATGTATATATTAACTTTGAGATATAATAATGAATGTATAGAATATTGAATGTGGTATCTACAATTATGTGGATTTCCAGCATGGAACAAAAAAGATTAGTGATATATCTTGAAGTTCCAGCTACCTTAATTATTATTTGTATTTTAATTTGCTATAACCTTACAATTCAGAACCAGATGCAAGCTTAGAAATTCGTTCTTTTATACGTGAAGTGCATTTTGATCAGGAGATGTAGTGATCACGTTATTCGATTATTGACCTTACCAATGCAATTTAAGTATCGGAACTTAGTTACTGGTGAGTTACCTTACCAATGCAATTTAAGTATCGGAACTTAGTTATCTGGGCTTAACTGAACTTAGTTACTGGTGAGGGAGTAATGTTAGAACACTTTGCATTTCACTATCTTGTCAGTAGATGGCTGCACCAGTCCAATACATTGGATTTGAACTTAGCATTTCAGTGGCCTGGTGATAGCCCAGACATTGGTAAAAAAATCAATTTAAATTATGAAAGAAAAGTGTAATAATTATTTGTCATTGCTAATAACTGTAATAATGTGCATTTAATTTTTTAAAATTAAGTGTGTGAATTTTCAGAACATTTTTGTTTTGCTGTGTTATTGTTTTTAAATTTTCATATTGACTAAAGAGTTTGTTGACCATGTGATTTTTCGTTCAGGACAGGTGTTGGTGTTGGGTGTGCTCTAGGTGGACGTCTGTAATTTTTTCTAGTGCTGTTCATGATTATGAATAAAAGTTTGCAATGAGTTGAACTAATAGTATCATAGATCGAAACAACTGAATCGAACACCCACACAAAAGGAAAAAAAGAAAAGAAGGAGCAGAAACGAAAATCAGCTTAATTGCAGGTTCCTTTTAAAGGAGAACACTTCTGAACTGTCAGATTACCAATTAGAGAAAAACAGAATTTGATCGAATTTTCAGTACCATTTTAGAAGCCGAATTCCTAGAAAAAATTATGATTAACTTTTGGGCAGATATCAGCAGATAATGGGTATGAACTCTTTGACATAGTGTTTGTAGTTTTTGGTAGCCAACCAAGCTGAGCTAGTGAAGAGGGATATCTTTTAACGAGTATTAAAAGTTCTTCAAGGATCTCGTTAAACATCTGCTGCGTATAAATTATCTGTTGTATTTTTCATAGCCACCAACTATGTAATGTAGAGTAAGCATATCTGTATGTAAGTGGTGTGTGTATTTTAATTATGGCAAAGCACACTAGGGCTATCTGGCCTAAGGGGAGGAATGCCTTCGTGGAGGACTTTCTAAGGGAAACTATCTCGTATACACGTTACACATGGGGAAAACCACGAAAACACCCATGCAGCCAGACCGTTCGCGGGATTCGAACCTCGGACCGAACTACCAGTGTTCAGCGACTCTACCGCTCGGCCGCTGGTGGGCCTATCTGTATGTAAGTATATTAAGGTATTTCAGGTTTTAAAGTAAGCAAATGCAGTCTTTGTATTGTTATAGTATACACAATTTAGGCATTAGGAAATGTAATTTTGTTGAGACATTAGGCTTTTTCGAAGCAGGGGATGTGAATAATGTGCAGTGCCTTCGTCGGGACTCGAATCTGGACCTCTCGAATACGTGCCGAGTGCGCTAACCGTTACAGCACGAAGGTATACAGAAATGAGGGAGAAAATACCTTATATACCCCCCTTTTAAAGGGCGACTGGGAATTAGGAGTCCAAACCCCAAATCCTGGTGGTGAAGAATCATCATCATCCACCACCTTTTAGTTCGGGCGCCACTGTAGAGACATTAGAATTTTTGAAGCAAGAGAGATGAAAAATGAGTAACGCCTTTGCCGGTACTCGAAGCTATGAACCTCTCGAATACGCGCCGAGTGTACTAACGGTTACACCACGAAAGCATGCTGGAAGGAGGAAGAAAATATCTTACAATTTAGCTCCTATTGCGAATTATCATGTTTACAATTGTAATTCATTGCGTTTTGCGAATTCTGAATGCAAATATATATATGTCAGTATGTTTACCTGTTAATTCGATCACCTTTTTAATTCTATCTGAAACGATAGTACAATGTATTTTTTTCCTTCCGTACTGCGTGCCCTAGTCGTGTTATTGGAAGCACTTATGGTTAGCTATCGGAAGGCTCGGAGCTCGAATTCCGGCAAGTGCATCTCTGATTACTCATGTTTCTCGGTACTAAAAAATATAAATTTCTCAGCACGCAGTTCCTCAACTTAAATGTGCTGAAAGATAATTCGTCATTATCTGGAACTGGGTCTTCGTCTTCCCAGTAGCAGTTTAAGTGGGGAAGAATATAAGGTATTTTTCTCCTTCTTATCGTGTAGCTCCATGGTGCAATTGGAAGCACATCCGACCAGCAGTTGGAAGGTCCGACCTCGGACCTAGGCGAGGAAATTGCACATTTTTCATGTTTTTGCTTCAATAAACCTAATGACTAACTACACAAATTATAAAAGTTTTGCAGATACAAAGAATGCAATTTATGTTAATTAGCTGCTAAGTATATGGATGGAGGTGAGAAAAGGATAAGAACAACTGCTGTAGAAGACAGTGAATGAAACAAAAAACAAAAAAAAAAATGTGCTTGTTGCTCAAATACTTAATTCATTCTCCCATCAGTTACTGCAAGATAATTTTTACGAGCATTTTAGCTTATTTTCAGTTATCAATTATTGCAGTAATTCATGTACTTTTGTAAAATGCGAGTTAAACCACATTGAATAATGCCTCGTTTTTTAACACTTGATTAGCGCTTCCGTATTAGGCAAATAAGCTCAAAGGGATCGATATACTTCAAACGTAAATTCAGAGTAAATTTGGCACTTAGCTTAACGCCTTTCTATTAGTTATTCATTTATTTCTTACTCCGAATCTGATCTAAAGGATCTTCTAATTCCTGGTCTCCTTTACCTTACGAAACAAAGAAGAACTTAGCTTTGAATTCTACATATAATTTGACACCCAAAGGTAATACCGCCATTCGAAATAAATTCAAATCTTTACTCTTATGATCCTTTCAAACATTCTGTCGCAGCAGCCGATTACAACATTGCGCACGAAAATTAAATACTAAAACACACGATTATTTATCATATATCCATCATATAGCTATCAATCTAAACGGCGAAAAATTTATACCAGTTTATTCTTCATCACCGCGTAATCACGAACTCGTGGAAGCCTGCGACTGGTTTGCGCGGTTATCAACAAACAATCTTCCAAACCCTAATAATGAGCACCAAACAGTAAGAATAACTTGCAATTAAGTAAGGCTGTAGAATAAGGACAACGGAACTAGGATACGTAATAAAAGACATAACTATAAAATACACTTGAAATTATAAGGACATTGAAAAATTAGTGGCATGTAGCAATATATATTATAGAACATTACACAAAAGTGAGAAATATTGCTATATAGGATATATATATATATATATAGGGAGAGAGAGAGAGAGTAATGTTGCTATATAGGATATATATATATTGTTACGAATTTGGTATTTAAAAAGCTAATGTTAGTTCAATTATAAATTAAATGGTTTTATTTCTCGCGCAGTGCAGCGCGTGACGAATATTAAAAGAATGCTAAGCCGGAAAACTGAAAATACAAGAGCGCGTGCATTAAATAAATAAATATCTCTTTTTGATTTCGAGAAAGTACTGGAAAATTCTAGCGCGTGATTTTAAAATCTTATAAAGGGAGGAAAACATCTCAGTTTTTAGTAGTTGCTTAGTTTGTTGTTGTTTAGAAAACTGCTCTTGTTGATTGTAGCGAATTCGCGGATTAGCGTTCTTTAGCTGTTTTGAATTATTGGACATTTGAATAGTTAAAAGATAACTACTGTGAAATATTGTAATACTGCATGATAATTTCAAAAAATTTAAGCATTTTTGTTGTGATAATAATAAATTTTTGTTAATTTTTCATCGGACTTGTGCATTCATTTCATAACGAACCTGTACGCACGCAACAATATATATATAGAGAGAGAGAGAGACAGAGACTAGTGTTGCTGTTGCTATATAAATATTGCTATGTAATACAAATACTAGATATTATGCAAGTTCAGCAATGGGTGATTACATAACACCATTTTCCCCTTTCCTATAATTTCACACGCTTTAGATATGTCACGAATGGGCTGTGTTCACTGCAGACTTGGGAGAGTTAAAATGGAGAGCGAGTGGTTGTCTTAATGCGAAATGTGAAAAGATGGATAGAATGCATTGGAGAACTAGGAGACGAAGCGGCAAGCTTAGCGAGCTGACGTAGTGTTTCATTTCCTTGAAACATACATCTACAGACAGTAACGAATCCTAATATAAGAGAGATTTCTACAAAAGCCATTTTGCAGTCATCTAAAGAGTTGAACGTCGGTGCAGGACGTTAGCATCGAACAAAGAGAAAGTTTTATAGAGTGAATCAGGAGATTTTTCCTACTCATCAAATACTCCTTTTTTGAGAAATTTTTTCACTAGCTGCTTATTGAAACTGACATTAATTTGAATAAACAAGAATTTAACAAACATTTATTGTTTTCGTAAAATGACCTTCAGTATATAATTAGCTAATTTACTTCCCTTAATGCAAGCAGATTTCATCTTAACGCACAGTTTCATCCTTTTGCGTTAGTCCTCTGGTTTCTCAATAAATAATAGCTCAAACCGTTAGCAATCTAAGAGATATGTGTAAGGATTTTAGTATTCTTCCACAGGAATGAAATATTTAAAAGTTACTGGTAAAGAAAAGGAAGCAATTACATTTCACTGGACAATTTGGCGTTATATTTAGCTACAATTCTCAATCTGGAATACTTAATCACATCACAATATTAAAAATTCCTACGAACCGTATTCGGTGTGAATTAAACAAACCAGGGATCATCAAGGAGCTTCCAGACAATCATTGTCACTCCTGATAATGGAATTGGACGAGTCACTCAAGGCAATGCAGTTCTATTCCTTATTAGACCAGTTTCTTCAGGAACAACACAACAGCACTGCAAATGGACGCGTTTGTCAAAGGCGTAATGTAATGGGCGCCGTGAAACTAAATACCCTTTTATAAGAACTTTTAAACAGTGCTGCAAGATACTGTTACTTGTACCACTGGTACTACCTACCTCTAGGGGTTGGGCATTAATAACCGTGTTGAGGACTTCATATAGCCTAGGTCTGGGGCCCCTTCTCCCTATGCGCTGTACTACTACTACTGGTGCCACCTACTTCTGGATGGAAGGTAATGGAACAGATGAAAGTGCTCGTGTTTGCCCGAAGATCAGATGCTTCTATCTAAGGGGGATATGTCGAGGACGTTCTCAGCCCTGTTGCCGTGTGTAAATACTCATACACTGATCCCAACACGTCCTAACAGACTAGTCAGAATGGCCCAGGTATCCAGTAATTTATCGTGCTAAGATCCAGCAAGTTCTAGTATTCCAAAAAAGAGTCGCCTCCTAGACAAATTCTCTTCGACTGAATTTTAAAGGCATATCTATAGACTGGAAATTGCTTTCCGGAGAATTACAGGTAGGTAACATCCAGGAGTTTTTTTTGAGTACAATTATGTCCTTTTTTTTATCTAATCACGTCAAGATTCTAATCATTTTCATATCTACTTTAAACATAGTTGCATGCCCAGTTTCTGAGCAAAGAATCATGTTTTGTACGTTAAGTTTTTTTTCTTTAAATAAATTAGACCGTTGAATGGAATGCATGCCTCGTTTGGCGCCCTTAAGATAAGTACTGTTATCTCCACCTTTTGAAATTACCTGTTTTTAGTTTCTCCATTGCTGTTTCGAAACGTATTCGTTTTCCTGAACTTATGGCACTCTTTTCGTAAATACCTAATTTTATCATATAGAAAATTAAAATGGTGAAATATTACATATTCCACCATTTTAATTTACCTCACTATCCTCCTGTGTCTTAAATGAATGACGAGCCTGAAGTCTTTTCGTTATATCTGTAATCGCTTCAATATTAGGTCTTCCAAACTGTCAGCAAAAGCACTTCTAACAGTTCGACTATTTTTTTGTTTGGAGTCTGGAATGTCTCTATTTCCATGGCATGTACAACAGTACCATTTAGATTCTTATTGTCTACGTTCAGATTATTTGCTCAGTATTCGCTTAAATTATACCTTAGATAAAGTACGAAAATAATAAAATAGCTCTGAATTTTAGAGCAGGGTGAGTCCCATAAAAAATTCGTGAGCTTTTGAAGTGACTCTCCCCCCCCTT
This sequence comes from Stegodyphus dumicola, assembly GCF_044657685.1. NCBI lineage: Eukaryota > Metazoa > Arthropoda > Arachnida > Araneae > Eresidae > Stegodyphus > Stegodyphus dumicola. Next base: position 24,749,555 of record NC_140781.1, read on the forward strand.
CTTTTGGGAGCAGCTTTAGCTGAAATTTATAGACGAATTACAACTATAAAGTCTTCACATATGCCTGCATTTTCCCCCTTGCATCAAGGCAATAAGATGTAAGGTGTCGAAAGTCGAATTCATTGGCTTGCCTCAGAAATTATTTTCTATTAAAATGTATCGTTTCAAATGCCCGCTACATAATGATTTTTCCATCATATGGTGAACGTTTAACAGTGGGTCGTGACTAAGCTGAGACGTGACTAAACATCAGAAGCCGAAAAAAAAAGTTGAAGAATTTTCATTTATGAATTCTGAATTTCTTATTCAGACCATCTATCAGGCGATTTTTGAGAGTGCTTTTTGATTTGATGATAGTGCTTTTGATTTGCATATTTTTGATTTCACTGACTCTTTATCAAATTTTCTCTCTGTAACCTGAACTTTCATATTTACGATATATACAATTTTCTTTTCTAGATTCGCTTTGCTTTCTTCATGTACGAAATAGCACAAGTCGTACACTTTCATTCTCTTCAATATAATCTTTATCTTTAAGAAAACCAACCCAATACTTTCTTATATTTTCGCTACATTTGCTTCTCTTGAGTTTTCCATGTCTTTATTTCAGTAGTATTCTTCTCAGCTGAGAAGACAGGACGAGAAGAAGGGTGCGGGACACTAGAATTCCTCCGTTGGCTGTACAGGCATTATAACACCGAATTAACTGTACAGCTCTGGCTCAAGTTTGACAGAGAGCAACCAGGGGACGGATCGGAGCATCCCCCAGCTGTCTTTGTCAAGCTACAAACCACCCGAGTTAGCTTTTGATTCATTTGCATTTTAAGTACCCCCATGCCGCCCAAACGTTTTACACCTACAAACATGTATGACTTCTCCAAGATTTAAACTTGGATGCATAGGTACGTTAGCATACTTGGGTAACCACTAAATCGAACAGGGTGACTTCCCAGCTGACAGGGATCATGTCGGTTTGTAAAGATCTAAATAAACAGCATGAAGTCTGAATGTCTTTTATTTTACACTGGAGAGAAAACATGCGATACCTGTAGTTTAAAACTGGTATTTGTACTGGTGTAGTTTAAAACTGGTTCATGAATAAAGATCACTTTCATAAAATCGCTTATACTGATAGGTGTTTCTGTTAATTTGATAAATCCCTCTGCATATTCGTATGGAAAACTCATTGCGACAAAGCGAATTTCGTTTGCCTTTATTTGCATTATATTTGCTTTTATTTGAATATTTAATGCAAGAGACGCGCAGAATCTTTATGCTCATACAAATGGAGTAGTTTCAAAAAATAAAATGTTATTAAAACTTTAAATTTTATACTCAAATGTATTGTTCCTATTTAGCAATTAGTGTTCATTTTGTAGAGAAAAAGAAAATAACGTTTTGTAACTTTCAAAAGTATTTACTGAATTTGGGAGAATTTAAATCCTGTAAACAGGCACTTTTACTAATTTTGTGTGTATGTGTGAAAGAATTCATAGAAGTTAAGAGAAAGTGTTGATCAGTTTATTTATAGAAGGTTTAGACATTTATTTGCCACACCTGAAAAATCAAAAATACATTCTGAAGTTTCTGTTCCTACATTCTTATATGTTTTATTCAATCCATCAAAATGTGATGTATACGGTATTTCTAGAGATATTATTCACGAAATTGTTTTGAATGTTTTAAAAAAATATGTGCTGGTATTCTCATTTATATAACGAAATCCCTCTAGTAGATATTTGGAGTGTTGTTGTATAATGAAAAGCATCCAAATACAGGGGAAGAGGGGTATTTACACATTTTTTCGAACGATTTATGTTTAAAATGTGAAGACTGTTTTTTAAATATTCGATCTCATAGCCTTTTTTTTCTGGACTATAAGTTTACATCGTTATTTCCATGATCGAAAAAATCATAAAATTACTAGAGTTCTGATTTCCTACTTTCCGGAGTCCATCAATCTGGTGAGTGTGCGTTTAGAAAGAACAGATTTTTCAAGAAACCAGACGCGCGATAGTCCATAGATGAAACGTTAGTGGACTTCCCAGGAATGCATTGAGAATGTATATGTGCAATATTTGCATCAGTCTTAATTTTTTTCAAGGAATGCAGTGGTACCTTTTGAAGTATGACTTGTTGTTTTGTCTTTATGAAGTTTCACTCTTTGAAAGTTATAGGGTTAACGAAATGGATTTTTTTTATGAATATCGTACGTAACACTGTAACACTTTCTCTTGACAGTAGGTGGAGTTGAATTTAACATTTTTTACGCTCTACTTATTTTAAATTTTCCACTGTAAGAGAATTCTGCGACAATCATAATCGCCTTATTGAAACTTTCTTTGCGGTGCCGGAACCAGGTTTGTACATTTTGTTTTCTTTTCGTTTTTGAGACTTTTTTTTTTTTTTTTTTTTTTTGTTGCAGTCATCTAGGTAAACCCATGCTTCATTAAGGATCACAATGTATTTCCATTTATTCCTTATTAAATAGTTTCATACAGGGTTCTACAAATTGCTCTACGTTGAGCCACATGCCTTGGCAGTGTTTTGTAGCTTTTGTGGGTTGTAAATCTTTCCTTATTATTTTACTTATGTACTTAAAATTTTGCAATTAATTACTGCGTTGGGGGGGATTTTTTTCTTGTTACTAATGATTTAACTTTAGAAGCATTTGAAATAGTATATAGCCTTTACAAATATTCATTTGAAGTCTTCTGTCACATAGAATTAATGGCTGAGGTTTTTCCCCTTCCGATTAATAATGTTGCTTATTTTGCACTGAGTGTGTGACCATTACCCTAGGAAGGCATGCTTCAAGGTTCTGGTTCGAGTCCCGTCAAGGGTATTTCTCATTTTTCATGTCTTCTGCTTCAAAATAACCCGATGACTCTACTGTGGTGACCAAACTAAAAATGGTGGCTGGATTCTTCACAACCAGGATTTGGCAATTGGGTCTCCTACTCCTGCGTCGCCGTTGAAAAGGGATAGCATATAAGATATTTAATAAAAGGGATAGCATGTAAATTTTTAATATCATACACTTCAAAAAGTTTTTGAATTATGAAACAGGAATGTTTCTCTTCGGAAAATACAGAAACATATCCTGCAATGCTTAGTTTATTTACATGCGCCATTTTGGAAGAAGAATAAATTTAAAAGCAGCATTGCCAGTAAGGTTTAATCCAAAACGTTGTTTTCTAATTCTTTGTAGAAATTGTTCTAAAAATGTGTAAACACCCTCTGCATATGCACATTTTTGTCCTTTGAAGCTAAATGCTAAAAGTTTAAAATTGTAGAGTCATTGTGTGCCCTCGGCGGGACTCGAATCTGGACCTCTCGAATACGCGCAGAGTGTGCTACCGTTACACCACGAAAGCATGCTTCTAGGTGGGAGAAAATATCTTATATGCTATCCTTTTAAACGGCGACGCAGGATTAGGGGACCCAATTGCCAAATCCTGGTGGTGAAGAATCCAGCGACCATTTTTAGTTTGGTCACCACAGTAGAGTCATTAGGTTATTTTGAAGCAGAAGACATGAAAAATGAGAAATACCCTCGCCGGGACTCGAACCAGAACCTGAAGCATGCCTTCCTAGGGTAATGGTAACACACTCAGTGCGTATACGAAGAGTATACGCGCTGTGCTACCGCTACTCCAGAAAGGCATGCTACAAGGAGGGAGAAAACACCTTCTAAAATTATTACTTGAAAAAAAAAAATAAATAAACTGCATTGTTACATTGTCACTAGCTTGTATCTTAGATTATCAGATATGAAAGAATGGAATTCATTAACAAGACAGCATATTCATTGGAATATTTCTTGTGTGTATAACAGGCTTTATTCACAGATATGAGCCCTAAAGATGTAATAAATTTTCAGAAAGCATGCCTAGTATATATGAATTAAATAATATCCTATATGAACCATGGCTATCCCTTACAAAGACCAGAAATCAATACTATGATTATTTTGAAATTTTTCTACAGAAACTGGGGGTTAGAATCTTTAAATGATTTACTATAAGTATTTAATTAAAATGAAAAGAAACATTTTCTGATAATTTTTTCGCTTAATTTTAGACTATATTACGAAACTCTAAAAGATAATTAAAATAAATTAATAAGAATAAATTAAATTGTACAGCAATTTAATTAATCTAAGTTGTCAGTGGATTCATTAAATTTTCAGCAAAAAAATGTGTGCTATATATCTCGATCAAAGCACTGAATGTGTAATGATAAACGTCGTAAAATTCATCTTCGTTTATTATGGCAATGTACTCTGTGACATTAATATTACCTCATGATTTCTGCAAAAACCCACTACGTATTTGTCAAATAATAGTATGTTAATTTACTTGCTTCCGTTATAAGATCTTCCTGATAAGTAACATATTGCATTCTACATTTGCTCACAAAAAAGTTAAACACATTTAATCTATCCCTGCATTAAAATGCACTGATTTATATTGCATGTTCTACATACAGCTTTGTAGTACGTTTTTTACTCGGTACTCAAAAGTACTGTCAACACCAGCATTTGACATGATATTGTACGTATTCTTGAAAAGATTTTTAAAACCGTGTGATGGAACTTTCCTCTCGAACCTTGAGAAACTTCACAAGTCAACACACTTTGAAAACTAATATTAGTTTAAAAGAAGGAACAGGAAATGGAATCTAATCGAAATAACTACATTTGTGACATATTGGGTTAAAGTTGAAACAGATTGTATTGGTTTTCTAAAAATTGTATTCAGCTAAATTATGGATTTTATTAAACAAAATTAATTTATATAATTTCAGTGGATGTGTGATATAAATAAATAAGTCAAAGAAATTTTCATTGAAAGTTTATTTAAAAATAAAGCTGTTTTATACAAGAACTAAAGAATGGTACAAATAATACATAAAATACAGATCAACATCTAATAATAGATAAATAAATATTTACTTAAATTAGTTCTACTTCACATGGAGGACGAGAGCCAAAATTTCCGTAACGCTGAATGCCCGATTTTAAATGAGCATACCTCAGTATTTATGCTTTAAGACAAGACTTACCGTGGGTTTTATGCTTTTAATGCTACATATTTGAGCTCTGTAGCCTGCGTCTTCCCGAGACATAAAGTGCTTCTAGAAGGAAGCCAGGCTTCTTGCATTTATTAATTAACTGATTATAATTAAAAAATACCGAACTTATATATATATTCATGAGTCTGTTGCTTCTAAAGAAAAAAGCATGGTTACTTTCTTCAGTATTTTGCATTTAATATGTTTTGATTACACATAAGTCTCAAGAAAGGTGATCAAGTCTATGGACATAGTTAGAGGCCAGTTTTAAAATCGGGGTCTTTGTAAAGCGTAAGAAAATTATTCCTGAAGGCACTGGCCACAGGTTTGAGAACCCGTCAGACATTGTGTATTGAGGCTTCTGGAAACACCGGGCATGTTGGATTTGGCACAACGTCGAAAAAAAAAGAAAGGAAATACTGATTTTGCATTCAAACACTGGAAGCGATTGGCAAGTTTGAAACCCTAAACACAGACAGACATTTTTCAAACAAAGACGACAAGCAAATAAAACACGTAAAAACATATAAACATGAAAAAATGAAAACATTAAAAATGGAATGAAATAAATACAGGTACCTTAGGCCTTTTCATTTAGAACCGAGAATTGAATCAATAAGTTTAGAAAGAATTCTTAAAAGCTATTATTTCTGAGAAAATACTAATCTTTATTCTCCATGATGTATTTCCTAATGTAAAAGGTAATCAAAAATAAAGATGTTATTTCTCGTAAGTCCCATAATTTTCCTTCTTAGGGGTTTTATCTACTAAAGCTAACTCATCATATAATAATAATAAAAGTTTGGCAATTTTTATTTTCGTCAATTAATTGTAACAGTTATATTATTCCCTTTGTGACAAGATAATGCCTCAGTCCAGGTTTTATTTGCTGTAGACCTAAGGTACCACGAATAATGCAATTTTGAGGTATCAGCACAAAGCAGCTGCACTTTTCCCTTAACCATACGTTTCAAATGTGCACCTTCACTTCTGAAGTGAGTACACACTGAACAGACGGCCGTGCACTTTGCGCATGAAATGCCTATTTTTAAACTGACGACTGTCCTCAACAAAGGCACGAAAGCATTTATTAAAATTTTCTCTCAAAACTTCAGTGTCCTTGTTCCTAATGAAACAGTGACAGAAGCTGGAGATGATCAAGAGCAAGCCAGCATAATTATGACGCTGGTTTATGCTAGGAAATCCGATCCGCTCTGAATGTCACAGTTCCAGAAAAACTGATTATAGAAACTTAGTCTATTTTTTCTTTCTTTTACACATCTCCTTTCTTTTTCAAACTAATTTAATTTTAGCTGCCGTTGTGAAATTAGTGTTTGAGACTTTATCATGAGTATTATTTACGGAAGAATGCCTTATTTAAGCGTAAAAGTAAAGGTGCTTGAGGTTGACATTCTTTAGGATCACATTTCATTATTCCACCATATTCACATCGACACTGCATGCAGGGGCCACTAGCTGGTCGTACAAGCTGATTTACTCGATAAACTTTACCGTTGATTTCACAACCTGTAAAACATATTATACCACATTACATTACTCAAGTTTAATTTCGTAAACATTCTTGATATTAGATGGTAGCAAAAATTTTATAAAAACTGTTGAAGAACAAGGGAGTAAAAAATTATAAAATGTTTCTTGCTATTGCATAAAATTATTACTCTTAGAAAGGTCTTGATACCGAAAAAAATTATTATCATCCATAGTTAAAATGACATATACGAAAACGGAATTTGTTTGTTATCTTGTTCTGGAAAATATTCATTATTAACGCATTATTAATTGAGAAATATTTCTTTCACCCCTCTTTTGTTTGTAATGTGAGATATGAATGAAAAGCTTACTACATCTGTAAACATATAGTAATCGTTGGCATTTCTCGAAAACGTTCTGAAAACGTAACTAGAGTAAACTGTAGTAGACCGACGTATTCAACGTTTTATATCCAAAATTAAGAATGAAAAGCCACCACTTTTCCATTAAGGAATGCCACTTTTCCCACTGTCTAAAAGAGTTTTTAGACAGTGTGGTAGAACTATAAATGTGGTACTCTAGTACCCTATTTTATCAAAGTAGCTTGACATATTTATTTTTACTTGTTTTTTTTATTTATTCCACTTAATTTATTTTTCGAAAAAGGATTAAACTGAACTAACCAAGAGCCATGAGAGGCTATCTGTCCAGTCCAGGTTTGACGGAAGGGCCTTCGGAGAAATGGAAATCCGGGGAAATGGAATCTTGTACGAGTATACCTCTTTTTATACTTCAAACGTTTTAAACAGTTTCATAAAGGAATAGGAGTATTACTTTGTTGAATACTTTCATTCTAAAGCAAAGAATATTCTCGAAGGGATTGAAAAAAAATCATTTTAAATTTTTTAATAAATTGGTGAGATTAATTTAATCCTTTCTGGTTTATTCGTTATGCATAATCCAACCCATACAGTAATAGAACTACCACTTTGCATCTTAAAAAAGAAAAGAAAGACAATTTTTTTTAGTTGCGCAAATAGCATGCACAGAAATCTGAACGATCGCCAGATTTCATAATTTCATTGCTACAACCTTTCCCCATAGGCAACAATAGCTACAAAATCTGAATTTTACTTCTTCTAATGAAACTAATTCTTAATTTCCAAGCAAATCTATAAATTATATTGTTTTGCTCATTCAAAAAAATTTCTTTTGATGCCATGCAAAATTTCTTTTGATGCAAGTCCAAAGCCTTTCAACTTTCACCAAGCAGTTTCTCGGAACATTAAATTCTTTTGTTAAAAATGTTTAAGTACAATGTTTAAAGCAATTTTGTATTACACAAGTATCACCAAATGGGCTTCCTTTCAGTTGTAAATTTCAGCCTCAAATGAACTGCGTATTTGAGAATTCCTTAACTTTAGACGGATTAACAATACTTTTTTCTTAATTTGACACTATTATGTATGGTGCAATTTGACCATCAAAATTGGATATTTTGTCTAAGAGTTAAAATTGATTTGGTGGATTTTATTTTTTTATTCTTTGAAACTGAAATTTACTGAAATAACGATGTATTCCACTTTGAACTGAAATAACGATGTATTCCACTTTGAGAGCAACCTTTTACCGCTTATATGCTTATTTTGCAATCATAAATTGTTTAGATAACTAAGCTTTCCCATATTAAATGAGTTTCTGAAGTAGTTTTAAGTTATCTTCAGATTAATTTAATTAATTTTGAACGTGAATGTATAGGAATCGACAAACAAATGATACGAAGAAGAAGAACACGATTTCAATTTTTCAAAATAGCACCACTTAAGTAACTTTTATGAAACACAAAGCATTTGCAAATAAGTACACACTGATTTAAAACCAGCCTAAAACTTCATTGTAGAGTAAAAAATTTCATAATAAACTAATCTAATAACTATAAAAATGATCTTGATTCTTAAATGAAATAATTTGAGATACAAAATAAAATATCTTAAATATATTAAGGGAAGTAAAATACCTGTAGCTTCGACAGTTTTTTGAATAATCTGCCCTAGCCTTGGTTGTGCAGTTGTTGTTGTCGTTGTTGAAATATTAAAATGCGTTTCGTGGACGGCTGGAACACAGAAAGGTTTAAATTAAAAGACTGTAACTGTGCGTTCTTAAAATAATAAATAAATAAATAAATAAATAAATAAAAATCATTGCGGAGTTGGGGAATTACACTAATAGACATAAAAAAGATATTTCTGAACAAAGGGAATAAGAGAATAATGATCATAAAATTGTGTAAAATTTGAAGTAATTATGTAGGATCTAATCTTCTTTGCTACCATACAATTAGTGCGATCTTACTAGGAAGCCTGGAAACTTCTCGCATAGGCATGAATAATATCAGCACATAAGAAGGGTGAAACAAACACTTTATTATTCGTCAAACTTTTGACAAAAGTGCATGTACTTCGTGCTCACAATAACACCTACTACTTGCAGGGGAAATTTAAGAAATAATTTAACAAAAAATTTAAATGGCAAAAAGTAGTGCTACTTAAGACTAACAGGTTGATTCAGTACTAACAGGCTGATTCGGCGAACATACTAAACGGCCAGAAGGCGTATCAGCAACTCAGAGTAACAGCAGGAAAGATAGAATAACAACGTGCGCTATGCTAGCCAAATCACGCTCTGACTAACTTTCTCTTTTCGCCCGTTCAACTACTTTCTTTCACCAACTCAATTTGTATCCTGGCGAGGAAATACGAGAGGAAGATGAGGAGTTCGGAAAAGATAACACAAATTAGAATAACTGATTATTCAAACTAAGGAAAACCCTACAGTTGAGGATAATAATGAAGAAAGTTCCGTTGCTTGTAGAAAATTCTAAACCTGTGACTTTATAATATCAAAATAATGAATATGGAGTTTAGCACCAAAAGAAAAATTATTCTGAATAATGAGAACTAAGAAAATGATGATCATAAAATTATAAGAAATCTGAAGTTGAGCTAGTTGATGATAATAATGAAGCGAAGTACTAAAGCAGATAAGGATTCTTTCAAAGAGTCTCATCAATACTGGCGACATTTTAGACCATGGTAAATGACTCAAAATTTAAGGAAATGGTTAAGCAAAGCTTTTAAATATTAGTCTGAATATATTTTCTGACCAAATATCAAGGCAAAAGATATAAGGAATATAAATGTATTTTAAATTCGTGGTTTCGAACCTTCTTGGTTACAGAAAATAAGATAAGGAAAATAATTTGAAGTATTATTTTGAAGACAAGCTCAGTGATTGAAAACAAGCTTCTTGGTTTTCAGAATACTTCAGAAATTACGTTTTCAGTACAAATGATAATTAGATTTCAAGAAAATAAAGCTTTCGACTGAACACCAAACAGTTCGCGTTCTATAACCAAAATTCATACATTTTGAAAACTAATTATACACAGTGAACGAACGTATCTCATGAACGTGCTGGCAAAGAAAAAGACCGAATTTAAATATTAAATATTGAAATTTGATATACAGGTATTTCTTTTTGAGAATGAAAAGTTGATTTTAAAAGTCCCAATTCAACATCCTACAATGATTCTATTTGAAATGCAAATATTTAATTTGAAGAATTAAAACTGATTTAAAAATTTATAATTCATCATCTTACAATTATTCTGATTTCGTAAATGTTTCAAACCTTTAGTTTAAATTAATCAAACGATAAATATTTTACATTTTATTTAATAAACTGACAATTTGGAGGTTGTATTCAGTAAAATGAGTAAGCTAAAAAGAAGTAATTGAATAAATATACGTTAAAAACATTAGGAAATTTAACATTAAAAAAATTAATTTTTATGGATTAAAAAATTTAAAATAATTATTGCCATTGTTATTGCTTGCAAAGTAGATACGATGCATTTTGAATTTTGAGGAGAATGTTATTTAAAAGCTGTTCATATCTAATATCTATGAAACTAAGCTACTGTAATAATATACATGCATAACAATTTTGCATTAACTTTCTAAATGATTTTGGAGAGTAAAGAAGTGAACTTACGACAGTGAAATCTTGGGCAGCAGAATCCTGGGATAGGTGTTGCAAAACAGTTACGAATTGGAGGTGGACAGGCTTGTTGAAGACATAGAATTTCACTTCGGAAACAGAAGCAAAACTCGCATGGGTCCCTTCTGGGTATTTGTTTTGCAGATGGGAAGATACGACCCTCATAGAAACAGACTAAATAAAGAAAAACAAAGAAACATTTCAAATTAAAAACTTTACCATTTTCGAGTGTTTTTCTTTAAATTGTTTTTAACATTTTCACCGCACAAGTGCAATAAAATTCAACAGTGATGAGCAACTAGCAATCTACTGAAATTTTACTCTAGATTTATCTGAAATGTAAATATTATACAGTGGAACCTTGAGATACGAGCACCTCTGTATACGAGAAATTCGAGATAAGAGGAAAGTTTGAGCGAAACATTTGTCTCTAAATACAAGCATTGATTCGAGTACCGAGCAGCAAGCCAGGCTGCTGGTATGCGTGGCACGTTTCCTGATCCGGCTCGACTCGAGGAATCCCTTCGTCAGATCACTTAGTGTTTTTTAATATATGTGTTTGCGCGCTTGTGAGTTAACTCTTTTTACTTTTAATGTGAAAATAATTATTTTACGATGCTTCTCAAGATGATTGTTGCCTCGGATAGTGCTGCAAAGAAACCGAAGGTAGCCATGAACGTTGAAATTAAGAAAGAAATCATAGATAAACATAAGCGTGGTGTAAGACTGACAGAATTGGCAAAGCCTTAGGACCGTTCGGCATCAACGATCTGAACTATTCTAAAGAAGAAGGAAGAAATTAAGAAACTTGATGTGGTCAAAGGAGTTACCGTTACATCCAAGCACCGTCCAAAACTCCTAGAAGATGTTGAGAAGCTGTTGTTGGTGTGAATTAACGAGACGCGGTTAAAAGGAGATGCGGTGTCGGAAGCTATCATTTGCGCTAAGGCTAAGAATCTGTGCTTGGACCTTCTCCGAAAAACACCAGCTACGTCGACTGAGGATGAGATGGTAATGAGAGTTTTGGGGTATTGTAGGAAAGAACACTTGAAGAATATACATTTATGCAGGAACCTAACTGTTCTCTATCCAAAAAATATCCCAGTAAAAAAGATCGTTAGGATAACGATAGATGAAGCTTGAAGCTCGGTGTTAGTCTATCGGAAATATTATTCAGAGGCAAAGAAATATCGAAAAGATGCAAAATTATTATTTTGCATTGCATTTTGCGCTAAGAAAATTTTGAAACAAAGTTTCAAAAGTTTTCAAAGTGTCTTTCCTTTCTTGATCATTAAAAATTGCAAATTTTATCAGACCTTCAGGAGTGATTAATCTACAGGTTAGAGAATTTTGAAGAAAAGGTGAAACGAATATGACGATATCCTTTTCAATGCTGAGAATCAATATTGAGATGCAGAATTCTTAAACGTGCACTGTCCGTCCAAGAAAAGAAAGACACGCAGTTCGACGCGCGTTGTAGGGAAATAAAGATTTTCTATTACTCGCAAATTCATAAATTCAAGAATTTCCAGGAAACTGATACTATGCTTTCAAGTAGACTTTACAAGTAGACTAAGCACGGATTTTTCACACTTACATCTCTACAGCACTCATCGAAATTTTCTGGTACGCATCCAACCACGGATCTTTCTTTCGTGGATGGACAATATCTACATAAGAAGTTTAAAACAACTTTATCCCCCAAAAAATATTATGGCGTTCATTTTATATATTCTTCAAAATTTATCACGAATCTGTTATCCCTGGTAGACAGTATACGATTTAAACAGCAAAGTTTATTTCTTTCTACAGCCCGTGCTATAGAATTTAAGACAAGGACTATATAAACGACTTTGCATTATGTATTGATATCACTTAACTTTTGAATAAATTAAATGTAAATTTTCAAGGTCAAAATAAGCGTGTACTGAAATGCTGGATGCAATAAAAGCGTCAGAAAATAAACAAAAAATTAATCGGCAAATGGAATCAAATAACATGTCTCATTTTCAAATTCTAAGAAAGTTAAATCCCTCTGAAACGAAAAAATATTCAAGTAAAATATACGAATATAAAAAAAAATTCAGTTTACTCTTCAAGCAACGAGCAATGAGAGTGTTCCTGAAGAATTTCAGATGCATATAACTAATAACAAAACAACACTGAGCTCAGAACTAAGTTTCCATGTGTTAGTCTTACTGATTTTCATAACAGTTATTTATCGCACTTTTAATTGCTGACTACTTAAGTCAGACGAGTAATGAAATTATTTGGCAATGTTTATCTATGAATATAATTGTTTTCTAAATGAAAAAAAATTAGAAATGCAGTCGCAAAAGACACCTTGATTATTAGTGATTAGAAATTGTATCCGATATATTAAACTGAGAAACGAAATGTGTCAGATACGTAAACTATATACCAAGGCACGCGAGGGCATTTTACCATAGTTACTTAGTTATCTAGTTGAGTAGCTGTACCACCGGAAGGCCTTCAACTTTTAATGCTTAATAGGTGAAGAAACCTACTGGCATTTATATAAATACCAGAGTTTACATTGCAATGAAAAATAAATACTAGCTGCTGCTTAAGATTATGTTGCGTATTCACATAAATTTTAAAAAAAAGCTTACATTAATTTTAAAATAACCAGTGAGGAATGTTATTACAGTCTTAAAAATAAAGTCACCGTTAAACAAAACAAATTTTGCTTTACAAAACTAACTGAGTCAAACTGATTTGAGATCGTCGCAGTTTTCTGAAAGATAACGCAATAATGTATTTAATTTATGACTTAGTTATGAAAGTTTCAGTTTCTGCAAAGAGACATCCCTTTACGTTTTTCGTGCGTGTATTGTCTAAAATGGAGATCCTGTGTAATTTTGCAATCAAACATATAATGATCTATGCTTCCTGTTTCTCCGTAAGTACATTTATTCATGGCTTGCTGGACAAAACGAAATGTATAAATCACAAATCGACCATATTTCTTGAAGGTACTGGGGTAAAAAGGAAAGTCTTTTGTCCTGCTGTTGGTTGCTCCGAACAAGATTTACGTAATCTTTGCAAATATTTTTCTAACTTTATTTTTATAAAGAAACTCGGTTTGATAAATGAATTATGATTGTTACTGAGCCATTAGCAGCCTCTCTTGCCTTTATGTCAGCTAACCTGTTGCCGAGACTGCCGAGCTTCGTGGTGGGCTTTCTAAGGGACACTGGCTTGTTATGTTAATTAGTGGGAAAATCATCAAAACAGCCACGCACACATTCCGTTTGCCGATATTCTAAACTAGGGTTGATCCGGCAATGTTGAGCCTTCTTATGAACTTGAAAGTTCAACTGCTTAAATTAAAAGAGAAATAAGTAATTCGAAAGCTACTTAATTTCTTTTTATTAGAAATTATATATTCATAAACCTGTGCATATACTAAAAGCATTATTAATCAAATTTTAAATAAAACTTTTTCTGTAAACCTATGTCTAAAATAACAAATCCTGTATCATGAATTACTTTTTAATACAAATATTGAAATGTACTTAATATTGCGTTCATTGTAGTTTGCATGGAATAACAGGTTTTTCAGTTTTAGGCTATTGTAAAGCAAGAATTGCTCATCATTAAATTAGAATAAAGAAATGCATGTGGAATATTCTTTATTGTCTTAAAATCCAGTTTCTGTAATATCGTCAGTATTTTGAAAATTCTTGAATTCAGCCCAACTTTACATATTACTGCATACAAATAGATTACCTGAAAATAAATATAACTACTCAAAACATTAATCTTAAAGGTTTTGATTTAAATGAAAAACTCATTTTGCCCTGTCTATTTCACAATTGCAGCACTCAAAAACAGAAGATTTCTCTTGGCATTATTATCGAATTTTTAATTTTTTTAAAAATAAATCTATCAATTAGAAGCCTATAATATGAATATGCTAATAAATAAAAAAATTCTTTCAGAGCTTTGATTCCTGCTGGATAATTTCGCAGTCGGTTCAGCGTTACCAAAAAGCGAATACCCCAGGGAGTTTCTTTCACTTCATGATAAAACGTTCCAAGACGAAACATATTCAGGAATTCACGCGTGATTTGAACAATTTCATAAGTGAATGACTGCGTAAGATATTTTGCTTCATTAATCTCTATTTAGATTTCTAGTGCTTAAACTTTCAAATTCTTTTTTTCTTTCTAATTTTCAGCTCAATGAAATTATGTTTTCCTTCCCTAATCTTATTTGGGCCCACCAGCGGCCGAGCGGTAAAGTCGCTGAACACTGGTAGTTCGATCCGAGGTTCGAATCCCACGAACGGGCTGGCTGCATGGGCGTTTTCGTAGTTTTCCCCATGTGTAACGTGTATACGAGTCAGTTTCCCTTAGAAAGTCCTCCACGAAGGCATCTCTCCCCTTAGGCAGATAGCCCTTGTGTTCTTTGCCGTAATTAAATACACCAAAACACCAAAACACACCTAATCTTATTATTCATAAAAGATATTCAGAGAGTGAAGAGAAAGGAATTTAATAATAAGAACACTTACTTCCTTCTTCCTGTAAAAGATGTTGATAGTCCTCCAGACCAAATCCTGAAATAAAATGTTAGAGAGTTTTAAATCTAAGGCTACCTGAAAATTAAAGTGTTATAATAGACTGCGAAAAATAAATAGAATTCGTCTAAATATTACAAATTAAAGTAGACCATTGATCATAACGCTTCTTGAAAATTTTAAGTTTTGTAAAACATTTTAGTTTTATAAAATACAAGATTATCACACTTAAAGCAGAAATTTAAACACTGATATTTTTTCATTTTGAGATTAAATCTATATCTCTGTCTATCTATCTCTACGTCTATATTTGTATATCTATATTTATGTATCTAAATCTTTATCTCTTTCTCTGTCTATTTATCTGTCTAAAGGGCAAACGTGGCAGACGTGACAGATTAAATATTCATTTTTATTTCAATTGACATTTGCGGTCACAATTCAGTTGGCACTGTAATCGTTCCTATTTCAGCCATTTTGCATGTTTGACAGTTTTGTAAAGTATTTATTTTATTTAAACTAAACAGTTATTTTATGTTCAGTAGCTATACTGTCATTTCTCCCTTTCCGTTTTCCTGCCAGAATGCAAATTTTACCTCACGCATATTTAAGTAAGGTAGAAAGAGAGAGCATTTAAAGGGAGATTTTACATAGCTTAGTCAAAGCGCATTCCACCTGCTGAAGGCCCCGTTACTGGTTGATATTTTACGTTAGCAGTTTGTTTTCGGCGTTGCTTTATTCTTACCAATGGGGCTTGTCACACTGGTGTAAGTTTAAGCCAAGATGCGAGTTAGCTATTTTTGCGTAGTCTTTGGCTAATTCAAAGACTTAACTTCGGTTTAAATTTGAATTCCTTACCTTTTGAGTTACGCCCTAAATGGTGACTGGTTTGGTAAGCAAAAGAAGTGGCTTGTGTTCAGTGATTTGAGCTCTGAATAAAAAGGTCTTTCACACCCTTCTTACGTTTTGTTGTTTACCTAGACATAGCGATAAGTCGCTTAAGTTCAAAAAAGTTTCTGATTTAGTGTATGCTACCTAAATAGTGAGACTCTACAGCCTAGTAGTGAGAAGAGAAGTAGGCTGGAAACGTCTTATTGGTAACAGAAGTAGAAAACAAATGCGGAGTTACCCAACGTAGAAGCTCACTAAGAGAAAGGTTTCAGTCCTCGAAATTTTGAGTTCAAGTTCCGAATTAGATACGTTGTCAACGTTATGTAAGTCATGTGATATGGATTAATATAAAAATGCCGCAGTCCAGAAATAATTATTACTATTTTTTAGAATATAGATGGGAAATACCAAAATTAAAATAAGGAATACAGGGGATATTAAGTTATAATTTTGATTTATATATTTTTTATTTTACATATAGATGCATACAAAACTGCACTCAGGCCCCTATTAGGATAGTCTGAAGTCCTAGACACAGAACACGTTCAGGGGCTCCAAATTCTTATTTTCCTTATTTAATGAAGAAGAACAGTGTCATGAGGAACAGGGATTTAGGGTCCTTTAAAACCTGGGGCTTTAGGCCTAGGCAGTAGTGAGGCACTGACAACACGACAAGGCTGATTCAGAACCTAGCATACGTTTCCTGACAAAAGCTTCCTGTTCTTAAAGTTTACTTAAGCTGAATAAAAGATTTAATGCATTTGCATAGCAGATTTCTTCGAACGTATATTCCCAAACCTTTTCATTTACATTCTGAAGCTCAGCTTTTTGAAAAATGTACGAAATTTCGATGCTTACACAGGGCATGTCTCTAAAAAAAGGATAGTACGAAAAGCAGAAAAAGACGTTTCTGGATTATTAGAAGTTAACAGCTTTAAGTGTGCTTCTTTTTGAGAAGAGAAGTGGTAATGCGTAATTGTTCGGTTGCTTAAGATATTTAAGGATTTGAGTCAAGTAAAACTGTAATAAACTAAACTACTTCTAATTAATACTATTAACATGAAAGTAATACTAATATATTGTAGTGAATCCAAATATCAATGACAGATCAAGGAGGCATCATCACAGACTGCATAACCTGATACGTAGACGTGTGTTTTCCAATAACACTTTTTATGCAAAACTGTTGAGTTATAAAATGAAGTTTTATATAATGACAAAAATGGAAATTTTAAACTCTTGAATAAGCTTAACTACTCAGGATGTTTCAAAAATGTTTAACAGATAAATATCTCTTAATATTTTACCCGGAGAACCACAGTTCCAGTATAAGAAATTTTAATGAATCAAATAATGACTTTCGGACTATGACAGTAACGAGACACTTTATTGTACAAATATAAGGAATTCAAGTTCACGGGTCTGTAGAAAGAAAATTTCAATAATTAAATTGTCTCTTATCCTATGAAAGATCACTGGCGGAGGGACATACAGAAAACTGAGCTTGAAAAAAACTGTCTGCGTTATACAACTCAAGCCACGTTTACTCAGAGTAAAACCGAGTGTTTTACGGAGACATTTAATCAAATTTAATTAAATACTCTTCTTTTGTTTAACCTTTTGATGCCGGGGCTTTGGTAGCAGTAAAAGCTACCAAAGGACGGGGAATCTTGAACCGAATGCTTCCCCCCTTTAAGAAATCACCTCCTATTTGCAACAAAGATTCTTGTGTGTAGTTTAATGGATTCTCATAGGAATGCATCTATGTCGCAAAAGGAAGACGTTTGAAAGAGATAAGTTGTTAAAACCCTAGGGACGTCAAATTTGACATTTCACCCCACTTTTCAGCCTGGAAAATGGGGGGGGGGAGACATTGCCACTAAAGTGGACAACCTCGTCTTTTCAAAGAGAGGACTCTATGGCCACTATAATGGCCATCCCGTCTTCAAAAGGTTAAGCGTTTCTTCAAGGAATATGTTTTTACCGATGCTAATTAATTTTTCTTTGGAAATTGAAGTTCGAAACCTTCACATATATTAGCGGCCAGCAATGTTTGCATATTGTTTCGAAAAATTTAGTTAATGATATCACATATAATTTTACATTCCTCCACTAAATAATTACTCCTCTTCTAAATCGGAGCAGGGGTTCAAAGAAGGTACAGAGAACGATTCCCAAGTAACACCTTTAAGCAGCTGCTCCATAGATAAAATGCATATAGGCGAGCTCCGCGTTTGTATAGCGATGCACATCACTCAAAATACGTACGGAGAGTGACAGTTTATACCAAGAGAATGCTTTTATTTATCGTTCAACAGCCTCCTATACCACCCGAACGCACCATTTACGGGTATATTTTTCATTACCAAATCTGCATATTTCGGTCTCCTTATCTGCCTTCATGTTTTTGCTAGATATTTTTGAATCACTATGTGTATATGTGTGTGTGTGTGAGGCGAGCTTATGCGTATGAAAATCACACACCTCCAATACCAAACAAAACGTATTCTGAAACTCCGTGTCTGAAAGGTTTTAATTTTCGAACCCCCCCCCTCCGAAATTCTAATTTCGTTACTTCGCCGCTTGTGGCATCTGACGTTTTAAATCAGCAGCGTAGTCGCTTTCCTATGAATAGGCTTGCTTCTGCAGCTCTGTAGAACTTAAAACTAATGTTAAAGGAGGTTAAAGGAAACTTATGCGCTATGTATATTCCAATGTATAGTAAAATGCAAGTTAACTAGCAAATAAACTGAAATGTAGGGACCGATTAATGGGAAATTTTAGAAATGAAGCTTAACTCTAAATGAAAAACAAATAATTTATACAAGTAATAAGTTTTCTACATTGACATAAAAATTTGGGAGGAAAAATAAGAAAAAAATTCACGGGGGGGGGAAGAAAAACAGCAGTGATATTTTTTAAATTTTTTTTACATTATTAAATATCAAGTTAACTTTTTCCATTATTAAATAGTAAGTTAGCTTTAACGTTAAATAATATATCAGTGAGTTATTTACCTGAAATCGTTGTTGGGTACTGTGATTCAAAGGATCCATTTGTCGCGGATATCATGGCTACAGGACTATATTTATCAAAAATTTCTGAGACAGTTTTTAATAGGTCTGTATATACAGGTGTAGTAAATGGAGCCTTAGTTCCTTGATCTGTTTGTGGAGAAGTGACACTGGATACTTCTGGACTTCTATGCTTGTCTTCTTCTGGAAAATCCGTACTGATAAAAGATGTGATGTCTTCTGTTCCGAATATATGTGGAATTTCAGAAGAGGAATCGTTAAGCTGTAATATGAGAGAACTTTCATCAGATACGTTAGCAGTTCTTGTTGGCTGCGTATCAGTTAATGTAGATTCAGTTGAGTGTGATACTACTGTGGAAAGTAATTCTGAAGGCTTTACAGTAGTACCAGATTTGAAACTGTCAGAAGCGGTGGTCTGTGAGAATGGTGTAGTATGTGCTATTGCAGTTAAGTTCTTTTGTAAAACATAATCTTTTATTGGTTTCGCTGTAATATGTACTGCAGTACCATCAGTCTGAGAGTATGTTTCATTTTCTTCCGGCTCAAAGCCTCTGACGGGAAGTGTAGGAGTAGTAGACGTAACACTAGAAGTTTCAGTAATTGTGGAAGAAGTATCAGTAACAGAGAGTAAAGCTGAACTGTTTGTGGAAAATTCATGCACCGTTTCAGTTACTTTAGGTTCTGTAATATTGCCCGTTTCGGAAGATTGTGTAACATCTATATTTGTTTCATTATCATATGATGAAGTTGAAAATTCATGCTTTTCTTCAGTTTCAGCTGGTGATGTTGAGGATACTCTTTCAGTAACCTTTGTTTCTACTTCTTCAACATTTATGCTTGTATCCTTTTCTGTAGTTGTTTGAATCCCTAAGAAAGAATCATCCTGAAACTCTTCTGTAGTAGAACCAGTGCGTTTCTCGTCGATATAAACTTCAGAATGACTTTCAACTGTAGGTAATATTTCTTCTGTCAGAGGTTTTTGAGTGATAGTTTCTGAAGAAGTACTAGAAAAAGACGAAATACTTTCTTTCTCTTGTGGCAAAGTCGTTTTAAGTAAATCAATTATTTCCTCAGTAACTACATCAGTTGGCAATTTAGAGGAAGACTCATATTCTTTAATATCAGTTGAAGAAATATTCGTAGTTGTTTCCACTACAGATGGCTTGTTAGATTTAATTTCAGTAGAATCTCCAGGAGTTCCTGTATATGTATCTATTGCTTCAGCAGAATGTTCAGATAAATCGTCAAAAATTTCTTTGAATGTTGGTTCTATAGAAGGTTGTATAGTAGTTGCATTCACAGGTAAATCATGTTGAGTATAACTTGTGGAGACATCGAATTCATCTGATGTATTTTCTAATAAATCATCTTGAGTTTGATTTTCATCAGCGATTTCTATGTTATGAATTTCATCAGAGATTTCTACGCTAATTTCTGTTTCTGGTTTCCCATTATCAAGAGAATCGTTTGTTGGTTTTGGAGAAGCACCATCAATACTTTCAAATACGTCGTTGCTCAGAGATACTGAGACCGTTGTTGGTAACAGACTATCTGTTACTGAGGAACCAATACTAAGGGTAGCATTAGGAGAAACATCTTCATCAGCCTCATTAATAATAGTAAACAGTTTTGTTGAATGCACTGCTTGTTCAGTTAAAATTTCTGTTTCAGTAGAAGTTTGAACTTCTTGAGTTTGCGAGACGTTTTCATAAGCAGGCGAAGAAACTGAAAAATCTGTACTTGAAGAATTGATTAACTCTTGATAAGTAACCTGGGGTGAAGCTTCCTTGTGTTTCAATACTTCTTCCGTTTCATTATCTGCTTGGGTAAAGTTCGTTGCAAGATGAGGGATTTCAGGTGTCGTGGAATCACTTGTTATGATTTCCGGTAATCTAGTTAGATCTCCGTCAGGAATGAAAGTTCCTGCATGTTTTTCTTGATGTGTGCTACCATGAGAAATTTCGTCATCGAAACTAAAAGATACTGTTGTTTGTTGGGATTTTACATCCTGTGGAAACGTTGAATTAGCTGTTTGGAGATCTTTTATAACGAGAGGTACTTCAGTGTATATATGAGATGAATCTTTTTCTTCTACGCCAGAAACAGATGACTCGCTTGCAGACGAACTATGTGCGCCGTCTACCAAAATATCGGTTTTCGTGGAATATGTACGCGTTTCGTTGTCACCTGATGTTTGGGTATTTTGCAATAAATATATGTCTGTTGATGGATGATCGGTGATACCACTTTCTTCCGAAAAATGACTGTCTTTAAAATTCTCAGAGTCTGAAGAACCTTCGCTTTGATCTTCAGTAATGGTGACTGAAACAGGTGTTGAGAGGCCATCGCTAATAACTTCAGTAAGCCCAGGTAAAATAGGCTGCGGTGTAACATGTTTTAAATCTGTTGATTTAGTAAACAGTTGATCCTCAAATTCGGTAGTTTTAGCTGATTCTGTGGAAATATTCTTTCCAATAACTGAAAATTCTTCAGTAGTTTGGGTCTTTAGTATTTCTTGTTGAAGAGATTCGTCAGTGGCATCAGTAGATGCTTTTATTGTTATGCCAGTTGTGGATGGTGTATCTGTTACTGTGAAAGTAGTTTCCATTGAGGATACAAAAGTATCATCGCTCAGGGACGACTTAGTTTCATTTAGATTCGTTAAATTAAAAGAGGCAATTGGAAAGTCTACATTATCTGTTTTAATAGAAGTCAACTTATCATCGATGACATGTGTAGTTTCCTGAAATGAATCCTTGTTACTCTCACTGTGCACTTTTGCTTCAGTTACGTCAAAGGTCGAATTTGTCAAATCATTGTACACTAATTTATCTTCCAAACTTGGGCTATAAGAACTCGTTAAAGAATCTTCTGTGGTATCAAATTTACTCAGCGAGCCATCGATTTTAGGAGGTGGTTCTTCATGAGAAACTTTAATCACAGAGAGAATTTCAGGAAATTTTCCGGTTGTGTTTTCTACAAAGACAACTTTCACATTTTCATCTAGCGACAACGTTGTATAATCTCTTGGGGGATATGTAACAGTTGATTTAGAGGTAACGCTTTCTGGTTGAATAAAATCTGTTGGCAGATTAGAAATTTTGTTTGTAGTTTCAATTTCTACGTTATCTGGTACTAAAGTAATTGTATAGTCTTTTATTCCCGTTGATGTTTCAACTTCAGGGTCAGACTCTGTTAATTTTTCTTCTAGTATACTTGGACTAATATCTGGAATTTTGAAACTAGACTCCGTGCTAACATTTTCTGCTGATTCTGATCCCGTGGGCAGCACACTCGATGCAGGAGTAAATTTACTATTAAGTTCATCGTCTGTCTTCGACGTCTCAGACAGTTCCGTTACTTGAGTGTTAAGTTCTTCAGTTGATATTTTAACAGAGAAAACGTCTTTTGTTGTTTGTGGAGTAACCTCTTCGCTTGATATTTCCGTAACAAATGCTGATTTTGAAGTTTCAGTAATAGGTTCATCTTGTGATGTTTGGGGAGCCAATTCATCTTTTGTTGTTTGAACAGAAACGTCCTCTTTTAAAACTTCAGTAGAAAATTCCTCCTTTGATGCATCAGGACTTTCTTCTTTTAATACCTCAGTAGAAAATTCTTCAGTTGATGCATCAGAAGAACTTTTTTCCTCTGGTGATTCAGTAGAAAACTCTACTTTTGGTGCATTAGAACTTTCTTCTGTTGATGATTCAGTGACAAAATTTTCCTTTGTCGCATTAGAAGAACTTTCTTCTACTGTAGATCCGGTAGCAAATTTTTCCTTTGGTGCATCCGAGGAACTTTTTTCTTGTGATGATTCAGTAACAAATTCTTTTTTAGACACATCAGAAATTTCTTCTGTTGACGATTCAGGGACAAACTTTGCCTCTGATGTATTAAAATAACTTTCATCCTTTGAATGTTCAGTAGCAAAGTTTTCCTCTGGCGCATAAGAAGAACTTTTCTCTTGGTATGATTCAGTAGCAAATTCTTCGTTTGATGAATCAGAACTTTTTTCTGTTGATGATTCAGTGACAAACGCTTCCTTTGGTGCATTAGAAGAACTTTCTTCCTTTAAAGATTCAGTAGCAAATTTTTCCTTTGGCGCTTCGGAGGAACTTTTTTCATGTGATGATGATTCAGTAGAAAATTCTTCTTTCGGTGCATCAGAACTTTCTTCTAATGATGATTCAGTGACAAACGATTCCTTTGGTGCATTAGAAGAACTTTCTTCCTTTAAAGATTCAGTAGCAAATGTTTCCTTTGGCGCATCAGAGGAACTTTTTTCTTGTGATGATGATTCAGTAGAAAATTCTTCTTTCGGTGCATCAGAACTTTCTTCTAATGATGATTCAGTGACAAACGTTTCCTTCGGTGCATTAGAAGAACTTTCTTCCTTTAAAGATTCAGTAGCAAATTTTTCCTTTGGCGCTTCGGAGGAACTTTTTTCCTGTGATGATGCTTGAGTAGAAAATTCTTCTTTTGGTGCATCAGAACTTTCTTCTAAGGATGATTCAGTGACAAACGTTTCCTTTGGTGCATTAGAAGAACTTTCTTCCTTTAAAGATACAGTAGCAAATTTTTCCTTTGGCGCTTCGGAAGAACTTTTTTCCTGTGATGATGATTCAGTAGAAAATTCTCCTTTTGGTGCATCAGAACTTTTTTCTAATGATGATTCAGTGACAAACGTTTCCTTCGGTGCATTAGAAGAACTTTCTTCCTTTAAAGATTCAGTAGCAAATTTTTCCTTTGGCGCTTCGGAGGAACTTTTTTCCTGTGATGATGCTTGAGTAGAAAATTCTTCTTTTGGTGCATCAGAACTTTCTTCTAAGGATGATTCAGTGACAAACGTTTCCTTTGGTGCATTAGAAGAACTTTCTTCCTTGAAAGATTCAGTAGCAAATTTTTCCTTTGGCGCATCAGAGGAACTTTTTTTTTCCTGTGATGATGATTCAGTAGAAAATTCTCCTTTTGGTGCATCAGAACTTTTTTCTAATGATGATTCAGTGACAAACGTTTCCTTCGGTGCATTAGAAGAACTTTCTTCCTTGAAAGATTCAGTAGCAAATTTTTCCTTTGGCGCATCAGAGGAACTTTTTTCCTGTGATGATGATTCAGTAGAAAATTCTTCTTTTGGTGCACCAGAACTTTTTTCTAATGATGATTCAGTGACAAACGTTTCCTGTGGTGCATTAGAAGATCTTTCTTCCTTTAAAGATTCAGTAGCAAATTTTTCCTTTGGCGCTTCGGAGGAACTTTTTTCATGTGATGATGATTGAGTAGAAAATTCTTCTTTTGGTGCATCAGAACTTTCTTCTAATGATGATTCAGTGACAAACGTTTCCTTTGGTGCATTAGAAGAACTTTCTTCCTTTAAAGATTCGGTAGCAAATGTTTCCTTTGGCGCATCAGAGGAACTTTTTTCTTGTGATAATGATTCAGTAGAAAATTCTTCTTTCGGTGCATCAGAACTTTCTTCTAATGATGATTCTGTGACAAACGTTTCCTTTGGTGCATTAGAAGAACTTTCTTCCTTTAAAGATTCAGTAGCAAATTTTTCCTTTGGCGCTTCGGAAGAACGTTTTTCCTGTGATGATGATTGAGTAGAAAATTCTTCTTTTGGTGCATCAGAACTTTCTTCTAATGATGATTCAGTGACAAACGTTTCCTTCGGTGCATTAGAAGAACTTTCTTCCTTTAAAGATTCAGTAGCAAATTTTTCCTTTGGCGCTTCGGAGGAACTTTTTTCCTGTGATGATGCTTGAGTAGAAAATTCTTCTTTTGGTGCATCAGAACTTTCTTCTAAGGATGATTCAGTGACAAACGTTTCCTTTGGTGCATTAGAACTTTCTTCCTTTAAAGATTCAGTAGCAAATTTTTCCTTTGGCGCTTCGGAAGAACTTTTTTTCTGTGATGATGATTCAGTAGAAAATTCGCCTTTTGGTGCATCAGAACTTTTTTCTAATGATGATTCAGTGACAAACGTTTCCTTCGGTGCATTAGAAGAACTTTCTTCCTTTAAAGATTCAGTAGCAAATTTTTCCTTTGGCGCTTCGGAGGAACTTTTTTCCTGTGATGATGCTTGAGTAGAAAATTCTTCTTTTGGTGCATCAGAACTTTCTTCTAATGATGATTCAGTGACAAACGTTTCCTGTGGTGCATTAGAAGAACTTTCTTCCTTTAAAGATTCAGTAGCAAATTTTTCCTTTGGCGCATCAGAGCTTTCTTTCTTTGATTCAGTAACAAATTGTTCATTTACTGTCTGAGTGGTAAACTCTTCTTCTGATGAATGTGTGAATTCATCCTTTAATACAGGAGCTTTAATTTCTTCCTTTGTAGCGTCTGTTATTAACTCATCTTTTGTTACCAAATCATCTACTGGCGTCTGTGTTTCGAATTTTACTTCGAATTGAGTAGTAAGTTGTTCGTC
Source organism: Stegodyphus dumicola (assembly GCF_044657685.1). NCBI lineage: Eukaryota > Metazoa > Arthropoda > Arachnida > Araneae > Eresidae > Stegodyphus > Stegodyphus dumicola. Next base: position 24,775,080 of record NC_140781.1, read on the forward strand.
TGGCGCAGAAGTAACAGTTTCTCCTTTTGGACTTTGAGTTTCAAATTTGTCCTGTAATTCATCAATTGCAAAGTAAGTCGTTGATTTCTGGGTCACTGAATCTTGTGTTGATGTTTCGAATTCAGCTTTTAAAGATTCAGTGGACGTCTGAATATTTATTCTGTTTGAAATTTGAGTGGTAATTTCGTCTTTTAATGCATTGATTTCAAATTCATCTCCTGTTACATGAGTAGAATATACTTCTTTTGACGGCTGAGTGCTAGATTCCGTTTCTGAAGTCTGAATGATGAATGGTGATTCAGTAGAAAATTCTTTTTCTGAAATTTGAAACATAGATTCGTTTGAAGATGCTTGTGTGGATAATTTTTCTGTACTAGTCGTCATGAATTCTGTGTCAGTGCTTTTATCTGCGGAGTCGTTAAATGCATTTGTAATTTCATGGACAGTGGTAAACTGCCTATCATCTGAAACTGTTTGATTCTCTTTATAAATTATATCTTCGACGTCTGGAATCACAGATGTTATTAAACGTATATCACTTTCTTCTCCAACATCTGAAGGAGTAGATAATGCATCTTTTAGATCTTTTTTTGTGTGTAGTTGTTCATCATACTCAGAAGCCTCTTCTGGGAAATCAGTTTCACTGCCTAAAGTAGAAAGGTCATAATTAACTGAAGTAACATTCAAACGTTCTTCGTGTTCAGTACCTATTGCATCTGTGTTCAACTGAGTTGTAATTGTTGCATTAGCATTTGCCGCTCCGGAGTCTGAGATTTGTTCTGGAATCTTAGCTGTTTCATTATGAACAGTGTTTACATCTTTCGAGGTTTCAGAAATCGCAACTAAATGTGTATCGTTGATGTTATTAGGCTCTGTAGGTAGCACTGTATATTCTGTAGATTCAAAATGATATGTAGGTTTCTTTGTGGTTGATATGAGCGTGATGTCGATAAAATCTGTTGTTTTCGTATTTACTCTTTCTTCAGAATCCTCTTTTGTAACAACAGTTTCTGTTAAACCTAAAAATGAGGTCGTTGATTCTGAAGTTCCTTCATGCCAAAAAGACTCAGCTGTTGTTGCTCTTTCTCTGCTTCCAGTTTCCTTTTCTTGTACTTTGGGAACAGTTTTATCAACTGAAGTTAATTCGGTGATGTCTGTAAATGATACGTTTTGAAGTGCCTTGCTGTCAGTCTGAGTTTCTGGTTCCGAAGCTATTGTAACAGTGAAAGGAGGCAAATCTGATTTTATTTCATGAACTTCATCATGAATTTCCGGACGTTTTGTTGTTGTTTCTAGCTTATGTAAATATTCAGTCGTAGTATCGTCGATAAAGGTAGAAATTTGTGAAATGTTTTCGTTAACAGCGAACACAGAAGAAATATTCTTTCCAGTCTCTACAGGCTCTGTTTTCCTTTCGTCAAAACTATCATAGGAAGTGACAGGTTGCTCGAATGAAACTGTGCCATTTTCCTTATCTTTAGAAAGGTATTCATCTACTGAAGCAGTTGAAGCAATTCCTTGTTCACTTTGGGCGCCCAATTCGAAAATGAGGTCTTCCGGTATATGCTTTACTCCTTCTTCTTTCATACTATTTTCGGTGCTTATGTTCAAATGGAATGCTGTAGTTCCATCGATTGCATCATCTGAGTGAGACGACGGTGCTTCAGGTAGCTCAGTTGTTCTTTCTGTAATAATTTCTGTTTCAGCTTCTGTAGAAGTATTAATTATTTCCTTTCCTGAAGATGTGGTTTCCTTTTGTGTAACAAACTGGTCTACTATTTCAGGACTTAGATGTATAGTAGAATCCTGAGCTGTTTTATTCGTAGAAGGACTGTCAGGTAATTCTGCATTTATGTCTCCAGTAATTCCCAATTTTTGATAATCCTTATCTGTCACCGTTTCAGACGTAGGATATTTGGCAGTATCACTAGAAAGAGTGGTGGTTTCGGAAGCCGTTTCGTCTAATTTTAACGTCGTCGATGTGTATGAAACGATCGCTTGTTCCGTTATCCCTGATGGGGACTTGTCTTTAATTAATAAAGGTTCTTTTGTCTCAGAGAAAGTATCGTGTACCGGTTTCGAGTGCTCCTTAACTTCAGAGATTGTCACATTGAATGGTTTGTCACTAGGCGACGACTCGAGGAAATCTGAAAATCCAGTTGATGTTTCAATGTCTGGCGTTAAAGATGTAGTTGATATTTTTATGCCAGCTTCTTCATTTACTTCAGTCAAATTTGTGGGTTGACTTCCCAGAATTGAATTTGAGTCACTTAAATCTGTTTCTGTGCTTGTTTCAAAATGGGAAGTTGAAAGTTCAGTGTCAATAGCTGTAGCAATAGTTGATGTCTGCTCTGTTTCAGATGTAATTCTAACATTTGTGCTTATACCCTGCGACGTTTCTCCTTTCACTGTAGAGAAATCAGATATTTCAGAAGGTGAAATTGTTGTGAAAGTTGATTTAGTCTCTTCGTCGAGTGACACCTTTTCTGTCGTAGATTTTTTACCGATGATATCTACTTGTGTAGGCTGTGCAGTAGGTAAATATTCAGTAATAAAATATTCCGTCGCTTCTTCACTATCTTCTACCAAAGGTTTCACTGTTTGGTTTGGAACAGTAATGGTTTCACTCGTGGTAGAGATATTATCAAATTTGAGGATTTCAGGAACATCAGTGGTGTGTATGATACCATGCTCTGGAAATATTTCTGTAGTAACATCTGTTTTTTCCGATATATCAGGAACTTGTGGTGAAGCAGTTGATAATTTTACTACAACTTCATCAGTGTGTTTTTCTTCAACAAATGGAGTGCTTCCATTCGCGGTTACTGTGCCGGAAGTTACTATTTCTACTTTGTCTGTATCTACGACTTCAGATGCAGCTGTCGTACTTATTGTGGTTGTTTGTGGCGATGAAAATGCCTCCTTTTTAATACTCTCTGTTTCGTTTTTGTATGTGGTGTTTTCAGATTTTGATGAATCTGTTTGTGATGTTACATCATAAACTTTTGTATCATTTGAAACTTCTTGACTGATATTTTCGATATCTTCAAACGACAATTTTGTGGATGTTAAAATTTCTGGGAAATTATCTATTGAAGGCTGCGATTTATTTTCTTGGAGAGTAGTATAAAAAGTTTCGTTTACTTCAGGATGCTTACTTGAAGTTGAAATTTCAAGATCAGAGACTTCAGGAATTTCTGTTAATGTTGTCACTTCTATGGCAGGTACAGATGTAACAGTTTGGTATGCTTTATCGTCTACTGCATCTGAATGCTTATCTGCTTCCAAAACTGAAGATGTTATTTCAAAATCAGTTTGAGAGGATTCTGATAGAGAAGTTGGCAAGGTCGATGTCTTTAATGAAATAATTGATGCATCTTTTGTTTCAGTCTCTTCGAAAGGAATTACAGTTGACAAATTAAAAGTTACAGGGGTTGGGTCAGAAGAATATTTTATTGTAGTATATGTATATTCAACTGTTGAAGGGTTTGTTTCACTTACGGGGATGCTTACATTATTTTCTGTCACATGTATGGTTTCTTCTGCATCAGATACATCTGATGTTTTGCTTACATTCTCATATGTATCATTTATTTTTCCAGCTACAAGAATATCATCTGATACGTGTGGCAGACTATAAGTAGTAGATTCTGTTTCCTCAAACAATTTATCTCTTTGTACTTCTGTGCTTGGAGGAGTCTGGGCAGCTTCTTCATTGCTCATGTTTAGTGTGAGAATACCAGTAAAAGTTTCTATTGGTAGTTCTGCGACATGAGCAGTAGTTTGTGAACTTTCTTCGATGCTGATATTTAAAGGGGGAATACCAGTTGAAGCCTTTTCTGGTACTTCGGTAATATGAGCAGTAGTTTGCGAAATTTCATCTATACTGATGTTTGGAGTTAGTTTCTGTTTTTCCTCTGTTAATATATCTTTTGATAGTTCCGTTACAGAGGAAGACTCGTCAATACTAATACTTTGAGTAAAGTCTCCGTTTATCGTCTCTGTCTGTATTTCCGTGAATGAAGTGGAAGGTTGCGTAACTTCTTCAACACTGATATTTACAGAGAGAGTGCTTCCTGCTGACGTGTCTCCCGATTCTTCTGATATCAAAGAAGAATTCTCGGAACTTTCTTTCGGGCTGTCAGTCAGAGTTGTTTCATCTTCTACTAAGGCGTGTGTTGATGATTCTGGGCTCCAAGAAGATGTTTCGAAGGCTTCTTCAGTGTTAATATGTAAAACCGTTTTATCACCTGTTGCTAAAATTTCCTCAGATGTATTTGGAATTTCTGTAATAGCAGTCTCTGAAACGGTTTGGTTGCTCTTTTGAGGGTGAGCAGTGGTAGGCGAAATGAATTCCAAAATATCGGTTTCTGATACATTTTGAGGTTGATCAGTAACTACCTTAGTAAAACCGAATAATTTGTCTGGTATTGTAGACGTTATTAGATCCAAAGTACTTTGCCAGAAGCTGGTAGTAGTTAAATTTCTTTCAAGTATTTCTTCATCACTGTCAATAGGTGAGGTTTTGTTTCCGAAGAGAAGACCATCAAAAATAACTTCTTTATCTTGCGTCTGGTTTACGGTAGTAACTGACAGACTAATGTTATCTGTCGAACCAAAATTATCTGTAAATAAAAAAAAAAAAAAAACATTGCATTCATTATTTTACGCAAGACATGATATATGTTTTGAAAGTGATAATTTATTTTGTTGAATTTTTCAAGCTCAATGAAAAGTAGCAATATATCTTACTTTAAAATAATGTGCTGAACAGAAGACATCAGAGAAAATACATTTCTTTTTCATACAGTTATTTTGAGAACTATATATATAGATTAAATCTAGTGAAAACTACGCACATTAGAAAAAAAGAATTGATCACGACTTTAAAATCAAATTTTGTTAATTTATGACTGAAAAAATGTTCAAAGCTGTTCATAAAATTAACACGCTACTGTTCATCCAGCAAGATAAATTAAATTTTGTTAACTTATGATTACATAAAATGTTGAAAATGTTCACAAAATTAATACTGTACCATTTAGCAGTATAAGATACAACTGAAAGTATTCTTGTGTAATACAACATTTTTTCACAGTTTCTTTCAACTTGTTCTGGTTTCAAGAAAGAAGAAAAACACGCCAAAATAAAATATAAAATTAGGGAAAGTAACAAACTTTTGTTCAGCGTATATTTTAACACCAAGGCTCTACTGATTTGCAGAGACACAGGTGCAGGTCCCTTATCATCAGGAGAAAAGAAATTCTACAAAGTCTAGAAATATATTGACACCAAAAGCAAAAATTTGAACAAAAGAAAAGGTAGCGCCATCTGTCCCGAGAAATAGTAACGAAACCTAAAAAATTAATTCAATAGCAATTTAGGGAACGTTAGGAAGAACTGGATTGGTGTTAAAGGCTTTAAATAAACAGGATAAATCTGTGCGAATGTATAAAATTTCACGGAAATCCAGTTCACAAATAGAATAAGATTTTTGCACAGTTTTTGCAGTGAAATTAAGTGGATATTAATTTTTCAGTTAACTTAAGTGAAAATTACGTTTAAATTTTAAACAATGATTAGTTATGAAAGATTTGTTTATTTCGTCTTTTCGGACATAACATTTGTGTTTCTTCATGCGAAGCATTAATGACCTTTTAGTTTTTTAGATATATCTCAAACCAGATTGACAAGCTATGCAATACACTTCCCAAGAATTAAAGTTAGAAATGGAAACGTTAAGAATCTAACGATGGATTTTACTGATACGTGAGAAAATGACTTGAAAACTAAATTTCTGGAGAATCAGTTCAATTTTCTAAATGATAGAATGAATGAAATGGAAGAACGACAAATTTATTAATGCTGTTTCTAATAGCGGAATGTCTTCTTTAATGGCAAGATGGAAATCTTTTTTTAAAAGGCTTTACCAATAACCAAGGAAGGAGAAAGTAAAGATTCTGAGGTGGAAACTTTGAGAGCACGAAATACATACTAGAACACTGGTCATTAGAATTAGTCAGAAGTCAGAAATAAAACTTAAGACTTAATGAAAAATTATTATTAGAAATTGGTACAAAATCATTAGTTAATATAAATTAGCTTTTGTTAACAAAAGCATTAGATAACAAAATGTTCGGTAGTTGATTATTCGCAAAATATTAAAATTAAAACCAAATTTATGGATACTGGAAAATAATGGATAATGTTTTTCTTTAATATGGTGTATGGTAACCTCGGACAGATATGCATACCTCACATTTTGATTTCATAGAAGTTTTGATCAAGGGCTGTGGAATTGCGTGCCACTCTTCTGAAAGTGCCCTTTTCAGCTCCAGGAGGGTACGGGAAGGAATTTGGCGCACTGAAATTCGCCGCCCTAAGGCAGGCATCACTCACATGCTAACCGGGTTCAAGTCGCGTGAATAAGGTGGCCAATCCATTCGAGTGATATCTTCTGTTTGCAAGTATTCTGACACCACATATGTTCGATAAGGCCAAGCATTGTCATCCACTAGCAAAATCTCTGGGCCAACAAGATCCTTAAATTGGAATTCCAATACTTCGTCCACATATCTCCGAAAGGTTATAGAACCTTCTTGAAAGGTATGCAGCTCGAAGCGACCGCTTGTCATGATTACTTCCCAAACCATTAAGCATGAGTCGCAGAAACAGGATATTTCGCGGGCAAATAAGGCAAGTGGCGTATTCCTTTCTCTCTCTAGAACAAAACACGTCTAGAATCACCGTTCAAATTATATTTGGACTCGTCAGAAAACAAGCAATTTTCTCGTATACAGTCCAACTTCGTTAAGCTTTCGGGCAGCAGTAGAACGGTTAATTCGAGTTCTTGTGGCAGTTTGAAGATCTAAACCGAATCTTTTGTAGTCGCTTCGCGGATTCTTTCGCCACATTTTACCTTCTAAATAATACCCTTGAGCCAAACTACTGAATATTGATCCCTCTCAGAAACCACATTCACTTTAAACAACACTACAGACCAGAATTTCAGTATGCATCCACTACGCGCCACATTGTCAATCACCGGATTTGCATATTTCAGGTGATAACGTATGCCCGGAAGTGCAATTTTGGGTTCAATTGTATTTAATTAACATAAATAATTACAGCAATGGCCATTGATTGCAGCATTAACTAAGTGAGAGTATTTTTTCTCATTATCCTTTAATTATGATGACCAGTGTAAAGAGAAGACATTTTTTGTTTTGGCTTACATGATTTTGCATGCGGAGGAAAACAAACAAAAAAAGGGTTTACAGTAAACAGTAGTGCTGAATGAGGAGGATCAAGGAAGGGATTTTTAGTTTCAAAAAATGAATTGGATAGCTGGGTCAATCGAATATATAAGAGATAAAATCTGGAAAAAATCTTCTTTACTACCATTAAAAAGTGAAAGCGTCGTCTACTTAGCGAATCTAGAGACGAAATAAGTTTCTCAAATATTTAGTTTTGAAAACAAAGTGGTTTTGACTCAGCGACTTTAATAAGGGAAATTAACCCTTTAATTTCAGTGTGTGTGAAATGGAAATCTCGAAGCTTAGTTTCAAGGCATTTTAGTGTTCCTAAGACTGGGAACATTAGTAAACAGTGATTTAATATAAAAAAAAAATAATAATTCAGTGCAGGAGAAAACTACATTTAAGTTTATCGACGACTTCAAAATCAATTTTTTACAGTGTAGATATTGTTAGAAAATAAAGGAGAAACATCTAGAAAATAAATATTTTACCAAAGGCTATAATGCTGTCCCTAGTATAAAAACTATAGGTCAAAAAGGAATTCCAATTTTGTTGACTTTTGGCAGAGCATAAAAACTAGCACAGTAAGCAATAGGTGGAATGAGTGATTTTTTAAACTGAGTTACGAGTAGATGAAAAGATTTAACAGTTGTTTTAAATTTCGTGAGCTTAGAAGTAGAAGGATCCTTAAGAATCGAACTGCATGGAACTTCTTTTATCAGTTTAGTGGCTCCATCAATGTATGTATGTTTATCTATAACAACGATCCATCCACCCTTATCAGCTTTGAAAATAATGATGTCAAGATTATAAGAAATTTCATGTAAGGCCTTCCTTTCCTTTTGGTTAAGATTAGAAACAACAATTTTCTATTTATATTCCTCTTATTAGTAATTAAGTGCCAGATTGTATCCTTCTGTGTTTCCGAAATTTTAGAGAATTTAAATCTTTTTACAAAAGCTATGATTTAAGTAGCAGAAGGTTTAAATCTCTTTGGAGAGTTGTCGGTTCTATACCAAGATGTATAATCAAAAGAGGAAACATTTAAAGTGGAATAGGCATTTTTTAAACGAAGGTAATATAATTCATATTCATAGACAGACGTTTGTGCTTGATTTTTATACTGTGATAAAGAAGCGAGAATTTGAATTCAAGCATAATTTTCGAAACATGAACAGAAGAATTGAGATTGCATTTGATTTGCGTAAATTTGGCAATGATATTCAAATGTTTGCATTTAAGTAAAAAATTTAGATTTTTCAAGAACTTTCTGATCTCTTTAAGTCAAAACTACTTTGTTTCCCAAAATAAATATTATTGTCAAACTGAAGGATTAACTATGGGTAACTCTTAGTTTTGAACTTGTTGACCTTTACATGCGTTATTTTAAGATCCAATTATTTGAAAAGGCTCACTAGCGGCCAAGCGGTAAAAGCCGCTGAACACTGGTAGCTCGGTCCGGGGTTCGAGTTCCGGCTAACGGGCTGGCTGCTTGGCTGTTTTCATGGTTTTCCCCAATTGTAACGTGGATACGAGCCAGTTTCTCTTAAAAAGACCTCCATGGGGCATCCTTCCCCTTCCGTGTAGCGCCTAAGGGAGGAGAAAGTAATAAGCAAAAAAAAAAAAAAAAAAAAGAGTTATTTGAGAAACTATCATTTCGTTTTCTGATTCACTATGTAGACGATACTTTCGCGCTTTTTGAAGGTAATATAGAGATTTTTCGCAGATTTTATCTGTTATAAATTCGTATGTTCGAGCCATCCAGTTCACGTTTGAAACTATATCTGACAATACCCTACCCTTCTTATCATCCCTAATGAATCTAATTTTAGCTCTATTGCTTACCATAAACCCTTAATTCTCGGAGAATTTATAGCATATCTTCTCAATGTAGTTTGAGATATATCGGCCAAACTAAAAATGCGTTACCAACCAAAGTTTCCCCACCAAAGAACACGAATTTTACGTTCGAAAAGAAGAAATAAACAAATCTTCGATAGCTAATCATAGTTCGAAATTTAATTACAGTTTCGACTTTGTGTTTGCAAAAATTATACAAAACGTTTCTTCTGTTGGTGAGTTGGATTTTCTTGAAGCTTTTCACATTTGCAAAGATTTATCTTGTTTAGTTAATGACTTTAAATACAATCCACTTCTTGCTAACGTTTTTAAAATGCTATTTACTTAATTTTTCACATTTCGTTACTATTCTGTGGACAGATGCTGCTACCTTCTCTTTCGCTTTATGCTTTTGCTTTTGGTATAAATACAGTTCCATTCTATGCAAGAATTGCTCAAATAATGTGATGAACAGAAGTTTGTTTCTTTGCGTGATTTTATTGTTCTGGTTTATCTCAGTGCAGTTTGTGTTGTTGGTAGAGCTCTTTTGTTTATCATTAAACCTTTTATTTGTGGTGTCGTTAGGTCGAATTACTAACTTTTTTTAAATAAATAAGGTACTTAATTTATTTTTTGTAAGTCTTCTTGATGAACAAGTGCAGATGGCAGACTAAAATAATATATTTCACTTAACGGATATTTGTACTTTGCCAAAGGCAATTATTTGCTGGTTTTAGATAAGAGGTTAAAAGAATAGTAAGAAAATTGAACCGGTATCATTACACAGGGTGTCCCACTCGAAAGAGGCCTCGAGAAAAATGTGATATAAATCTTGTAATAAAAGGAAACGAAACCAAATTTCTACATGACATAACCTTTATGTTTGAAAAATGAAAGTGCATTAGAAAAGGTGCTGAAAGTGATCTCCCCTGCCTATAGGTACAGTTAAACATGACACTGCATGTTCGCGTATGTTGCTGCCAGAGTATTGGGCGTCATTCCTTGGATTTCACGATGGATGTTCTGACGCAAATCGTCGATATGCGCAAATCGTGGTTTGTGCTTGTACGCATTACCTTTAAGACGACTCCATAGAAAAAAATCAAGACAGATCAAGTCTGGAAAAGTGGGAAAAGTGATTTCACTGCGATCATATTCGCTACAGGTGTGTGGCATGTTGTCCCATCTTGTTGGTAAGCCAAGTGGCAGCTTCTCATCATTCCACTGGTTCACAAAATCATGAAAACGTGCCTGTTGACAATAATGTAAAAGCATTGGCCTATAAATGCGCCGCTGTGATAACGCACAAAAGACACCCATCTTCTTTGAATGAAAGGGTTCCTCGACGGCTACATGCTGGTTGTCACTACTCAATAAACGTGTGTTCCGTTAGTTCACGTATCCTGACAAGTGGGAACACGCTTCATCACTCTACCACGTGTAATATAGGAACAAAATCCACGAAAATGCAACACCGTGTTGAATTGTGTATACAAGTAGGAGGAAGTCACTTTCAGCATTTCTTCCAATGTACTTTCATTTCTCAAACATAAAGGCATGTTATGTAAAAATTTGGTTTCGTTTCCTTTTATTGTAAGATTTTTATCACACTTTTCCCGGAGCCTCTCTCGAGTGGGACAACCTGAATTAAACAGATAAAATATTAGTATAACTTTATTACCTACTGAATGCAGCATGAAGGAATAAAAATTTTAACTATCACTTCAGTCAATAACGTATTCTATATTTGAAAGCGTGTCACTGTGGAATTTTAATAGTTCTTCAGCTTACAGTATTTACATGAACTGGAGCAATTTTTCTCCGCAAAAAGTAATATTCTTGCGACTGGTTTCCATTAATTAATGAATAAGTCAATGCTTCGCGGTAAACCACCTAAAGCTAGTGCGATTTTCACCAAAATTTTTTTACGTAGTTAGTGAAGGAAAACTGTGCAAGTACATCGTATGAAAATTTACTTTTTATGATTGGATAGAAGTTAAAAGAAAACATATTTTAGAGTTGGTCGTTATTTTTTGCTTTAAAGACCAATTAAGAAAATACAAAATTGATATTTTAAAGGAAAATGCTCTGTACATTATTTAATAAATGAACTACAGTAGAGTAACTTTTGCCAGTCCAAGATTCAACAGAAAGACTGAGAAGTTGTCAGATGACTGATATTGAGGGTTTTCTCCCCCTAGTTGTAGGGATTTAATGGACTGTAAACAAAATTTTTAAACATAGTTTTCTCATCAAGAAAATTTAGGTAAACAAGGTCTAGAGTTGAGTTTTTTCTAAAATTTAATAAGGTTGTAAGATTGGTGGCAGGGGAAGAGAGATGGGACCCCCGGTAGCTTTCCCTCGAAATTGGGGGTGGAACATCACAGTTAGAGCTGCGTGACTATAGTTGTACAATCAATTGTGAATTTCTGGTGTTGCGCTCACTCTTACCTGGACCTGCAAAAACTGATAGGTAATTAACTTAGAAACGAAGCAAGATATCTCTCTCGTAACATCTACCATGAAAGTTTTGCATCAGCATGTGCTAAATGTACACATGTTTAGTTGTCTTATAAGGTATTTCTCCCATCTTCTTAGCGTGCGTTCGTAGTGTAGTGGTCTACACGCTGGGCGTGTATTCCAGAGGTCCGTGGTTCGATTCCCGGCGAAGGCGTTGTTCATTGTTCATCACTGCTGCTTTAATAAATAATCTAATGTCTCTACAGTCTAAGCTAACAGCAATTTACATAATTCCCACATGATGGGCTAAGCTACTTGCAGTTTACGTAACTCTCACGTAGTTGTTGCAAGATAGAAGCTGGATTTGGATGCACAGTCATGCGAAATGAATCGAAGACAGATGGAGGTAAGTGCTGTTTACAGACATGCATATTTATAGCTACAGTATTATCAAGCGTTTTTCGATATCGACGGAACCTGCTGAATACACTAAGACACATGCTGTTACAAAAGTATTATATATGAACAGACAGTTACCATATAGTGTTTGCTTGGGTATTTGGAATGATACTTTTAGCTAGACGCGCAGATCGCAGTGTGTTGGAAAATGCCAGTGATAAAAAATATAGAGGACGGTATCCCTAATCTTCATAAATCACTTTCTTATGCAAATACAATAAAAGAAATATTCCTTCTGCAAGATCGTACTTCTCACCAACACTGAGCTCTACTAGAGGAAAAATGCAAGCATAGAATTTATACCTGCTTTAAATGAAAAAAAAAAAAAAAAAAAAAAAAAACATTGCCTGCCGACTGAAGTGACTGGCATCGCATCGTTAAAAACAGTGTAGTCTTGGAATTAATTAATTACGTTAATCTATTAGATAATTTTCCGATAAAAATATTTCTCGTATAAAATGTTTTAAATGCATTTTAACACTGATAACGTAATTCGTCTTGTCTACAAATTTTATTAAATCCATTAATCTTTTTGGTTTTGTCTACGGAGAGTTTTAAGATTTTTCTTAGTTTTTTGAAACCAACAGCAAGAAGAACAATGCCTATACGTTCAACAATATTTTTTCTAACTTTTTTAAATAAATACGTATGCGTGCACCTTGAAATATGTCCAAACCGTTAAGGCTATAGATTGGAAGAAAAGAGTCAAGAAATAGAGCGGTGTGTATGTGTGTAGGGGGGTGTATTTTGGAAAGTACTTCTTTCTCATGGGTTTCCCGGAACTTTGTGATTTTGGGATTCAAGAGCTTTACTAGGCGTACTCTTGGCAATTTTTAATGAAAAGTAAATTTTTAAAAATTTCTCTCTTACCCGTCGTTACCAAAAGACAAAATATTACTTTCGGTCCCTTTCAAAAACCAGTATGTTACATTTTGTTTTGAAAATTTGGTATGTTTCTTTTCTTGATATTTAACTACTCCTTGATATAATATAACTGTTACTTATTTTCTCTCTATTTTAATCTTTTCCTTTGTTCACATCTTTGAACACGCCGCAGAAAATAATGTATTTATAATCAGATAAAGTTTGAATGTACAAGTTTTAATATAATGTTTTATTTTAAAAATAGCGAGCATTCTATGACCATATTTACGCGCTATTTTATACAAATTTTGCGCCAGACATTTGATTATTAATTTTCATGTCAAATAATTAGCAAGACACGTCTTTTCTTTCTGCTTTATTACATTTAAGTTATGAAGTAATTCTATTTTTAATTACGATAACGGATCTATTAGTATTTCTAACTTTATACTCACCACATTCATAACGTGGACAACATTCATCTGCTTCCTGAATGATCCTGCAGCTAGAGACATTTTTTGTCTCAGTTTCGTTACAAATGACATCTGAGCAGAGTATAACACTATCGATGCATCGACAGTCCTTTTTACAGACATTTATTGGTTTCATAACCTGACCATTTTGGTACACAATATCGCCGACTTTGCAAATACCTATAAATAAAAAAATAAAGATAATTAAATTTTTGTAACCAAGTAATTATTAAAATTCTTCAAAGTTCTTAATACTGTTGGTTGTACCAGTTGTAAAGGTACTAGTCTATTTAGCACAGGAACACGAAAACTCAGCCGAATAAAAAACCTCCCTAGATAACCCACATACTTTTGAATTGCTGACTATCTTTAATAATCACTACTTAACAGAATCGATTATGACACGAATGCCATCATTCCTTACAGTTAAAAGGTAATCCGGCTATCACTATTAAATAAGAATATCTAAGTAAACCTAAAAGTATGCTATTTCAGTATTCTTTTCCAAAATCATACGACCTATTATGATGCATGAATGCTGATTTATGATGCATGAATCAGATAATATCTTTCGCTTTATGTTTTGCCCTATACAGACAAATCGCAAGTGGCAGCTCCTTATTAAGTAGAAAGGTAGCTTACAGAATTTGGATACGTGAACATCTGAGTTATCTAATGACATGTGTAATGATACGCACAGCGCGGGTCGGACCTGACAATATCAGTATGGCCCCCGCCATACAGAAGCCAACAACCGTAGAAACGTTCGTTCTTGTCCTGCAACCTGTCCCGATGTACAACGCCGAAAGAGACCAGCTCGGAAGGGTACAGACACCTACACATTGAAGCTAGGCCAGCACCTATGCGTTAACAGTAATGTATGGTATCTTTAGGTATTAACAGGCTTTGCTAATTGTTTAACTTCCACCGAAGTTTTGAGGAAGAAAGAACACCACTGGGTAACGGTCAGAAGAGTTCCCTCTCCCTCTCTCTTCTTCTGCCATCAGCCTCTCGAAAGAACTTTCGGGACGACTGGTATTTCGAGCTCCCCCTTACCGTACAGACACTATAGCGCCTTACAAACATACAGGCCCAAACACTATAGTGCTTTACAAACATACATGCCTTCTCCGGGATTCGAATCCGGGACCATCGGTACGACAGTCAGTGTCGCTGACTTCTATACCGAATGGGCGGCGCCCTATACAGATGAATACAGGTTGAGACAAGGTTGGCGTCTGTGCATCCATCTAGGTATATTAAGCATCGCCGAGGCTTGCTAACTGCTAATCTTCCCCCCAGATCGAATCTTGAGGAAGAAATTCTGGGGGAGGACAGTTCGAAGTTGTCCCGTCCCTCCTTTCTCTAACAGCAACCTCTCGAGAGGATTCCGGCTCGCTGTGTATTTTCAATGCCCACTTTACCGCTCAGATACTATACTCTTACAAACATCTACGCCGTCTCCCGGATTCGAACTCAGGCTCTTTGGTACAGCAGACAGCAACACTAACAACTATCCCGTCTCAGCGTCAAAATTTTTCAGGCAATTGAATTAGCATTTATGTTCATGCATTCGTGAAATCGTCTATAGCAGTATATTACTCATGTGCCACAAAGTGTCTTTCATGTGATGTCATGCCACATGTACCTAAGGTGATTTTAGTCTCTAGAAGTAGTACTTCGTCTCTGTGCATTTGTAATTCTATCATAAAGGAAAATATTCGTTTTAATTACGATCAACTATAATTTAATTTAAAAATGGGACAGGAATCGGGACAGGCCTAAAAATTAAATATTCTTGCCAAATAGACAGGAATATTGAATTTTTAGGCCTGTTAGCCAAAAATTTCTAGGCAGAACAATGAAGAATTTTTCAAGAATAAAAATCATTATCTTTACTCTATTTAATATCTCCTGCAACCAAATTTCTCAGAATGCATCTGATATCTTGCCAGAAAATGAAACTACATCTATTAAATCTATAGTTAACCGTAAATGTTAAAAGGTTAAATATAAGCCACGTTTATTACCACGTTCATATAGATTTCAGTACAGTGCACGCTTTTTATAGCCATTGCAATAACTCTTCTTGCTGTTATTTAACATAATTCCATTCAAAAGAGGATTTCCTGAAAGTCAGCAAAAGGGTCCATAAAAAAGTGTGTAGAGATTTATATTTCTTTTAACTAACAAATTAAGGTTTAATTTCAAAAACTTTTCTATAAGCCTTCATTTCCCTAATTGTCAGTGCCAGAATAGTTAAATTTTGTAGCGCGCGTGAAAGAATGCAAATTTCTACTTTGAAGGAAGTATTTAAAACCCGGGTTTCGGTAAGAGAAAAAGCAGAGTTAGGCTCTGGCCGCCACCTATGCCGTAGATGCGTTTGCTTATTGCTGGTTCAAGTGGCTTAAACTGCATTTATTTGCTGCCACTAGCTTCGAAGGGTTTTAAGTTACGGGATCTCGCTAAGCCCTGTAGTCTAGTTCTATCGTTTGTTAATATCTTCAAAGTTTAGTTTCGTTACTTTATTTTCAGTTACCGCCCAAGCAGAGGCGAAGTTGTTAGCATCGAGTTGACGCATTGTAAATTTTCAAAGATGTAATAAAGGGTACTTTAACCCTTCTCTTGTGTAGTTTACTCCTACTCCGATTTTCATACAGAAGTTTATCCACTGGACTCTTCTTTTAAGCCAAGCGTTTATTTAGGAGTTGAAAAAATTTATAATATTCACCGAATTTTAACAAACTATTTAACGGATCCAGGATTCTAATATTTATATCCCAAGAGTGGGTTGGCATAATGTTTACTTATTTATTTTTATTTAAAGGATATTATAATGATTTCCCTTTGAATATTCAAGATATAGCATAAACAAAAATATTTCTCACGTACCTTCTCCTGAAACAGATAAGATAGGCGGCAGCTTTTCGACGCCGTCTTTGGTGACAGGCGCAACTGTTGACTGTCGTATTTCACCCGGAATAGCACCAATTGGAAGGAATGGCCTTCTTCTCAAAGAATCTGCATGTATAGGTTGTCTTCCTTTACCACGAAAATGATGCTCCTCCTGAGGAGTACCTTTTACCCCAACATGATTTATTGCCGGTTTTTTCTGAGTATCATCAACTTTAGCTGGAACTTCCTTAACGCCCATAGGTTTGAATGATGGCAAATGAAAGTTGCTCTCGGGATCAGATATTGCCTCATTCTGAACTCCTTTTACGCCTGAAGGTTTTAGAGATGGCTTTGATGTTTCTTCTTCTGAGAAATTTGTTGAGGTAACCTTTCCATCCAAGATGCTGCTCTCCAGTAATGTCTGAGTTGTCACTTCAGAAGAAATTTCAGTCACATTTCGCTCGATGTGCTCTTCCAGTGGAACATGTGTAGTAGATTCTTTCACGTAAAATTCCGTTGTAGAAGACGAAGAATCAGGCGACACTTCAG
Organism: Stegodyphus dumicola; assembly: GCF_044657685.1. Classification (NCBI taxonomy): domain Eukaryota; kingdom Metazoa; phylum Arthropoda; class Arachnida; order Araneae; family Eresidae; genus Stegodyphus; species Stegodyphus dumicola. The sequence continues at coordinate 24,791,878 of NC_140781.1, forward strand.
ATATGGAAGTTGCAGAATGATTCTTTTCAGAAACACCTCCTTTTACTCCAAAGCCTTTTATTGCTGTACCTGATGAAGGTTTAACGGAGTAGTCATCTATAGGGGTTTTGCTTGTTATTTGAATTTCTTCCACGGAGTAGTCATCTATAGGGGTTTTGCTTGTTATTTGAATTTCTTCCACGGAGTAGTCATCTATAGGGGATTTGCTTGTTATTTGAATTTCTTCCACGGTGTAGTCATCTATAGGGGTTTTGCTTGTTATTTGAATTTCTTCCACGGAGAAGTCATCTATAGGGGTTTTGCTTGGTATTTGAATTTCTTCCACTGTGAATGAAGTTTCTTCACTGTCATTAAATTGGTCTCCAGAGTCATCATCTGATTCAGAAAGAACCGCTAGTTCATGCGGGGGTGGTCTTGTAGAAGATACAGTCTTCGATCCTCCTTTGATTCCAGACTTTTCCCCTGGTTGAGGTTTCGAAACAACTTTGTCCGAATTTACGATTTCTAAGCTGGATTTATCTGTTTGAGCATAGTCATCCGTTAACAACTGTGTAGTGGCTTCCTGATCATAAGATAATTTTGATGGTGCATCTTTAACACTTGATGATGGAACTCCAAAGCCTTTTATTGCCGTACCTGATGAAGGTTTAACGGAGTAGTCATCTATAGGGGATTTGCTTGTTATTTGAATTTCTTCCACGGTGTGGTCATCTATAGGGGTTTTGCTTGTTATTTGAATTTCTTCCACGGAGTAGTCATCTATAGGGGTTTTGCTTGGTATTTGAATTTCTTCCACTGTGAATGAAGTTTCTTCACTGTCATTAAATTGGTCTCCAGAGTCATCATCTGATTCAGAAAGAACCGCTAGTTCATGCGGGGGTGGTCTTGTAGAAGATACAGTTTTCGATCCTCCTTTGATTCCAGACTTTTTCTCTGGTTGAGGTTTCGAAACAACTTTGTCCGAATTTACGATTTCTAAGCTGGGTTTATCTGTTTGAGCATAGTCATCCGTTAACAACTGTGTAGTGGCTTCTTGATCATAAGATACTTTTGATGGTGCACCTTTAACACTTGATGCTGGAGAATATTTTCCTGCTTCGATGCCTTTTTGTGATGATCCTTTGATTCCACTATTTTTGATTGGTGCAAGTTCTGTTGATACGTCTGCTGAAGATGCGAAAACAGTGGTGAAGCTTAAAAATGTTTCGGGGTGGATACTTGAGCTTTCCGGCAATTGTAATACGGCTGGAATGAAATGGAAATAAAAGAAAGTGAGCATACTACAGTAATATTAATAACAATAACATAAGAATATTATTGAATAAACGCAGAATGCTTCTATTTATGTCATTTGGGCAATGCTATCTAGAACGTTACTGAAAACACTAATGCTATATTATGATGTGTTGCCTGAGTTCCAATTAATGCAATTTTTAAATTCTTATGTCTTACATTTAGAAGACTATTTAACTTATGCATAGGTTTTAAGAATTAAGGTATACAGTACTCCCTATTGTTTAATACTATTCTAGACGACATTGATATTGTTACTACCATTAAAAATGAGCTCCGAAACTCATTTTTGTCTTGAAAATAGTGAAGCATGCACGTACTATATATAAAAGGAAAGTGTAATATAAAATAAAATGTTTTCATTTATGTGAAGGTCTATTCGTGTTAAATTTTTAATAGTTACGTCATTTATATTATTCAATGTGATAAAACTTAAATTTGATTTATTTACATAATTTAAGTATACTTAAATCATCTTTTGACATTAATGTTAATAAAAATGTGACTCAGTGTATGTCAAAAGGCGGTATAGATATCGTTTGGTTAGGAGCATTAAGTTATTCTGTGCAGGTGCACCAAACAGTATGGTAAGTTAACATAGGAGACTTATATAGAATACATAACACTTATAACGTTTCATTTAGTTTCATTAACCAGCTATTTTATGCTAATTTGCCTTTTTATCCTTCTCTTTCCCCATTTTCCGGCCAAATGTAAATTTCTAGATTATTTAGGTTTTAGGTAGATCGGGTTCCGCCTGCTGAAAGCCGCGATGCTACTTTGAATCTCTTGAGAGAGATATTTTGCACGTTGCTTTATTTCCACAATCACGCTTGTCATGCTGACTTTAGGTCAGAGCCAACTTGCGCATTTTGTTAACTGTGTTAGCCATTGGGCTAACTTACATTTATTTAGTTAAGCCGATTTCATTACCTTTGATTTAAGCCATAAATGATGGCTATTCTGTAAGCAAGAGCAATGCGCCGATGCCTTCTGTTATTTGAGCTAAATAATCCTCTAAAATATTTTATTTGATTTAAATAAAAGGGTTCCTTGCACCCTTTCTCTTTCTTTGTGGTGCTTTACAGGACATAGTAATAATTCACTTAAGATCTTAGAAGTTTCATACATATATTTTGCTACCAAAGAAGACGAAACCTTATACACTATCTATGGATTAGAAGCTAAAGAAATATTCTAAGTATTTCAGTCTATTTTCTCATTTATAAATGAAATTCATGGTTTAGCTCTTAAAAGATAGGTTTCAACTACAGGGAATTTGAAGCGGTCCTTACAGGTATGCAAATCTTAAAAATAGAACGTTTTTTTAATTCCTTCCTTATGCAGTTGATTTAATACAATCATTAAAAGCATCATTTACTTATGATCAACAATATATATATACATATATATGAGAAAAAAACTTATGTTGTTGACTGGTAATTAACTATAAGAAAGCACTGCAGAAACAGTGAAAGAGCAGCATTAGGAATGCTGTACTTACGACACTCATATCTGTCTGGACAACACTGATCTGGTTTTGGTGGAAGAGGTTTACAGTCATCGCCAGGTGCTTGGCATTCTTGTATAGCACAAACAACTTCGTTTCTCATGCAGTAGCAATGTTCGCAAGGATTAGTAGAATTAACAGCTGCCCCATCTTCTACAAAAGTGCCATCAGGAAGATTGCAGCCTTCTGTTTACGGAAATAAAAGCAAAAAATTAGTTTCAAAATTTAGTAATTGCCAAGAATTTCGTCTAATTTTTAGGTACTGAACTAAAATATTCAGAAAACTGTAACAGCTTCTTAAATTCGCCATATACTTATTTACTGAGCGATATGGAAAACGAATGACAGCGTACATACTTTGCCCAAGTTTTTGAGTATTTCCTTAATCGATTACTTTTATTAGGAAACAATCTATGTCATTGAGTAAGCAGTTTCTAAATTATCATTCTTAAGTTTTCATTTAATAAACGATTTTAAACAAACGATTTTATTACCCTATAAATTACATGCTGTCGTAGAGGGCGCTGTAGCGATGAGATACTAGTAAAATCTTACCATAAGCGAACAACTGATTTTTATTTATTATTCAACACGTCAAATAACAGTTACAACATTGCCAATTATCAGCCACTGCTCAAATACGGCCCTTGTTAAATAAGGGCTCCACTGAACGTAATAGTATTCTGAGGAATGTCAGTACACGCCATACGATATTGCTAAGGATTTCATATATATGTAAATAATTTTAGTGAAATTATATGGAAAACTGTAGTATTTTTTGTGTAACGTGACACTAAATGCTTGAAGGAGACTATGCTTTGCCGAAAAAGTAAGATTACACAGACGAGTCTACTCAACATTGAAGTAAATCGCCAAGCTGGTGGTGACTAAATTTTTTCCACCAAACTTAGCAAGAGCGCCAAACTGCCAAACATGGCGATCATTTGACGACATTTTAGTCCGGTCCCTATATAACTGTAACTGGTATTGATCCAATATTGATTAACCCTTTGCGGCACAGTGTGTCCGGTCTGGACACACCTAAAAATTTCCTTCTGTACGCACCGAAAAATTGAATGAAAAAGGATTTATAGGTTACTCTGAACCTTCTTTATTTATAGTAGATGGCAGCTCAACACAAACCAGTCCATATATTTTAGCCATGTTTAGTTTTTAAGACGCTCATTTTTCAAAGAAATATTCCAGATTTTTTTTTTTTTTTTTTTTTTTTTTTTTTTTTTTTTTTTTTAGGGTATAAAAGGAATTGTTTGAAAAGAAATTTCTATGTTATTTTTTGGCTGTATGATAATCTCCTTATTCTATATTAGTTTTAAATTTTACCTTGAAATCCTGCCTAAAATCAAACGACGAAACCTAGGTGTGCCCAGACTGGGCTCACCGATAATCTAGGACAACTGACTGTCTGTATTCTTTATTTCTTCGCATCTCATCGGTCAGCTCATTGACAACAATGCTCGTTTCAGCACTCGTTTCGAAGCTCTATTCAATCAGTGTGCCACTTTGGGCACACCCACAGAATTAAAACGATAAGTGCCACCTTCACAAAATTTTACATGCGTACTCCTCTAGACCTAATTAGACTGCCTACCTTTTTTTTTTTATAAAAATTCCAACTTTAAAAGGTAGCGTGCCGGAAAGGGTTAATTGGTAATTGATCCTTATATGTAACTGTAACCGTATTCGGCCTTCATATACCTTACAATAATTTTGAGAAGTGAAGGTACTAGAGATTTCTCGGCAGTCGGGAGAAAACTATACAAACCGGAGACAGCATCAGTTTCTTAGTTGTTAGTTCAGAGCTGATTTCGGAGTATTGAGATATTCGTATTTTATATACATTTTGCGTTGCTTTGTGTTTAACGTTCTTAGATTGAAGTGTAACTACTGATTGCGTCTGTGATTCTGCGAAGAGCTGTAAGAGTGCTTTTGGGGAAAGTTCCAGAACTGTCAAGTGTTTCTTTTGGGAAAATAATTTTTTTCAAGCTATCATCGGTTCTGTGTGCATTCAATCCATTACGAACCCCTACGCACGCAACAATATTATCAGATATATTGTTAATAGCCTTTTCAGTTCCAGTGAGTTTTTTCAGTTCGATTGAAGTGCCGTTAACGTGCTTAAAACACCTTTTGCTTAACGTACCTCAATAAGAAACTGTAGAATAATAGTTCTGAAACTATAGCAACATAGTTATTGAAACTATAAAATATTCTTGAAATAAATTTAAACAGCGATAATGCGATGCTCAGTCACCTAAATAGGTTACTTGGTCACCTAATGCATGATGCTAACTATATTATGCGAGTCAAAATACACTATGAACGTGATGGTAACCTATGTCTCCTTCGGCAGTGAAACTGCAATCTGCTTAATCCATCCCGACTTATATGTGATATACTTTAAAATTTAATTAATTCTGTAATTAAAAAAGTATAAGAAATTAAACAGTAATGAGTTATAACAAGCAACAAGTTTATAATAAATGTACCTGGCGCTTATAAGATAAAACAAAAGCTTCGAAATACTATTACTTATTAATTTAAATTCAGCGCATTAACTTCTGCTGAGAAAACTGTTTTAAGTGTCGAGAGTGATAAAGGTTTCCCTTTTCAGCGGAAAGAGAAATCTTAAAATATTTCTACCCACTCTGAATATTTGACTTGGAACATTCTTCTTTAAAAACTATTATCATGGAACACTTTACACATTTATTACATAATTTATTTCCAAATTATTTAATTTTACCTGCTAGTTCCTGCAGCGTTACACCAGGAGGAGCTGTGGTTGATTCTTCATAAGCTGAATAAATAAATTGAAAAAGAGAAAAATGTTATTTATTTTCCTATAATATAAAATCAAACAGAAGCCCAAGAATAAATTAAAAGCGAGCAACTTACTGCAATTATACCGGCAAGGACAGCACTGACCCTCTTTGTAAACAGGCGAACAACCTTCTACTTTGAGTTCACATTCTTGCATTACACATGCTGTACTATTTCTAATGCAGTAACATACTTCGCATGGTCTTTTTGGATCCCGGGGTAACTGTGCTCCATCAGGATAATATTTATCATTCAAATAGCATCCTAATAAAAACTTATTGATTAAAGAATGGTAAAAGAATACAAAATGTATTCAGTACATAATGATAATAAGATCTGGACTATGAAACAGTATCAGAGGAAGTTAAATCTCAAAATTAATTTTCCTTCACAGACATCTTCAATAAATAATATCACCGAAAATTAAATTTATGCTATGTAGTGAGCATATAAATTAAATTTGATGTAGCATAATTTTATTTCTTAGGTCAGTGGTCTGAAACTTAAATTGCGCCGGGAGGGGGGCGAATTCTGTCTGAAAACAGCTGATAGGTCAGAATATTTTTTTAGCAAAATTTAAAAACATTTTTATCAAAATGAAAAATAAAATTAAATAAATCATATATTTCACTTCAAAGCATTCATAAACAATAGTAATAACACAAAAGAAAAATTTCAAATTTATGTTTATTTTTTAACCTGAAGTCTAAAGACTAGTAGCTGAAAGTAATTTGCATTGGTTCTACTTTAACGCCTTTAAAGCATCAATTTATGAAGCCGGATACATCACAAATCTCGGCGAACTGTGTTCAATTTGATTCAATTCATTCTATCTTTTTTCCTTCATTCGCTTCGCAGTTGCGAACATTAGCTCAGTCGGTATCTTTATCTCTCTAAAACTATAAGCACAATATTTGCAACGAATTATATAGTTAAAATTTATTCGCTGGCCGCATGCGACGTGCGGTCCGTAAAATTAAGATCGCTGTCTTAGATAATTACATAAGAATCCATGTCTTTGATATAAATCTCGTTAAACATGTTTTTGATATAAATTTCGTTAAACATGTCTTTGATATAAATCTCATTAAGTGTCACGTGGCTATTAAAACGATCCTAATTATAGAATTCCTTCTTCTCATATTTAAGTACTTGTAAAAAGTTTAAAACTAAACAATAAAATAACCTTAGGCTTAGCGTAGATTTTGATTAACATTGTATCAGTTTCGAAGGTGAACACACGTAGGTTCATCTCTGTAATGTCATGCGTCTTCATGTGCCTCATAGAGAAATGATCCACCCTTCTTCGCATTTTTAAATGTTTATTACACACACAAAACTAAACACTAGACCACTAAAACTACACTAATAATAACTGAAATACGTGCATTTATTAATACGAGTTAATTTCGGTTTCACTTTAGCGGCTCCTATGAGCCTTTTCCTTTCTATAGTCTCTCTCTAGGTCTCCCTTCCGGAAACTAAACGTTTGGCGTCTCTCAGATTGAAAGTTAGCGCCCTCTACGTATGTCGTTGGTTGAAGTCACCCATACATCCCAATCACGTTCGTGGAGACAAATTTTCTTTTGCGTAAAATGTTTTTGATCCAGTGCGTTATTCAAGAGCCATTGCGAAGCAAGGATTCAGGTCTAGTGTTCTTTTTCCTACTTGGTTTAAATGCATTAATTAATATGTTATCGATGTTTGCTGATCTTCCTGGCAGACTGGTTAGCTACTCGTAATATAAGCAAAATTAGAGGAAATTGATCACAGGCTTTGCCGAGATTAGCAAAAAGGAGCGTAATTTTGTCATATAATAAGTTAAATAAATATCTGACACAATTAATTCATTTGTACCAATTTTTAACGAGAATTTTAAATTATAACTCTTTCAAAATTTCCTTAAGCTAGATTTAAATTTTCATTTCTAATAACTGTTATCAAGAAATAACTATGCCCCGGAACTGTGCATCTATTTATCTTTTGCAACGAAATCTCTGAACAGATCAAGGAACATTAAAAAGAATAATTAAAAGCTGTTTCTGAGCTGGTGCAGCCATCTATTAACAAGAATATACATTTTAATTATTGATCATATCTGGAGAAGTATAAAGTTAATGAACAGTTCAGAACATTCGACGCATCATTTTTTTTTTTAACGCGGTTGAAGAAAAGTTAGAATTAATGGTTGAAGCTCTTGAAGAATTAACCTTTCAAACTATAACACTGCAAATTTACCCATGTTACGCTGATCTTTGTTGCTAATTACTATGCATAACACTTTTTAGGGGCGTGTTCGTTTTACAACTATACATATGATATTTGAACATACATGCATTGCCACCTTTAGGACTGAGCTATAGAACCCTGGGATGCCTATATTTTCACAGATCTTTCGTACTTGTTCGATTTAAGTAGTTCTTTATATTTGTGAAAATCTTTATTTTATGACGAATACACAACATAATCCCACTTTTATTATTCATGATATTTAAAATGAGATGATATCCTTATCTTTACCCCCCTTTCCTGTCATTGTTTTGTCTAGTGTGCATTAATGTGATAAATTTCCCCAATTTAAAAGGCAGAGAGCGGCTAATGTTCTATGTTAAAGAATCCTGGCAGCATTTCAGTTTGATTGACTGAAGAATGGTACTCAATTTTAAAGGAATTATAAAATATTTGTTTCTATTTTTTTAATACTGTATTAAACTAATTTCAGAGTACTTTATTTATGAGAAGTCAGTAAATTTTTCTTATAAGTGACACATAAGTGATTGGTTTATTTAGATTTCTTAGGGGCACAGGTGTTAGGTTAAATTATTTGAATATGGTGAATATGAGGTTAAATTATTTAAATATGGTAAATATGAGATTAAACTATTTGAATATGGTAAAGCACACGAAGACTACCTAACCAAAGGGATGGATGCCTTCATGGAAGACATTCTAAGGGAAACTGGCACGTAACCACTTTACTCATTGAGAAAACTTAAAAAGACAACTATGCAGACAGCGCATTCGCTTAGAATTAGAAACCCGATTAATTTGCGGCCTTGAAAGATCAGCCTTTTAAAAAAAATTAAATTTTATTTTATTTTATTCATTATATTTTTAGTGGCAGGAGGGTTTGGGTTTATGTGATTACGGCAAAGCCTCGAGGGTTTTCTGCCTAAGGGGAGGAATGCATTCGTGGAGCACTTTCTAAGGGAAATTGGCTCGTATACATATGGGGAAAACCACGAAAACGTTCATGCAACCAAACGTTCGCAGGATTCGAACCTAACAACCTAACTACCAGTGTTCAGGGACTTTACCGTTAGGCCGCTGGTTGGCAGTGGCACAAGGAATAAAAAAAGGGGCACAAGGAATAAAAAAAAAGTGGCACAAGGAATAAAAAAAAAGTGGCACAAGGAATTTAAAAGCGTTTCATATTTTCTCTCGGAGCTCCATGGCTCGCTTTGGGATTTTTCCCTGCCTTAACAGAATATTGCTTGGGTGAGCATTTTATTGCACCTTACAACTATCTTCTCAAAAGTAAATTTAATTTTACAATTCCGTGCTCATATACTGAGTGACAAAAATTTGGTTTGCCCGTGTTTTTATGGCAAAAATAGAAGAAAAAAAGCTAAAGACAGGATTTCAACTCAAGAATGGTAGAATTTTAGTAAATTCCGAAGAAATTCATTTCGAGAAATAAATGTAGGCTTTAAAAATTCGAAACATAAAATCCGAACGATTGATTTCGTTACCTTTGACTCAAGCTACTACTCAATGGTTAAACATTCAAGGAAAAAATCTGAAGTTCATTTACCATTTATCTCCTTTCAGTCTGGCTCTGATTTTACACAAATTTTCAAATGATTCAGAGCTCATTTCTTCTGGAAATTGAAACAAAACTATCATAATACTCAAGTTTAGCTGAGCATGTCTTCGTTTAACACAAGTTTATTGCAATACATTTTGTAGCAAACATCTCCATAGAGAGAATTTCATAAAATTATTTTCAGTTGCGCCGTCAAGAAATGTAACTATTTTAGCATTACAAGAAACAGCGTAAATTTTGATTTATAATCAGAATCAGGTTTAAGAAAAAAAATAGTATTATAAAAATCTATATCTGATCAAGATACTTCGTCTTTAGAAAGTTCTGTTAAAAGTGCAGCAGTTTCTTCTGGTATACGTTCTAATTTCATGCAATTACGAATGGAATTTTCAGAGTAATAAAAACTAAATAAACGTTGGAACGTGTATCGCCAGCAAATCGCTCACAAAATGCTGTTGTATAATTATTCGGAGTTTTGGAGTAGGAAATTCCAAAAAGGAACTGTTCCTGGTCAGGATTCGAACCACAGATCTTCTAGCTGCTACATGGGCATGCTAACTATTTAAATCACAAGAGCACGCACGAGGAGATGCTATCATTCCTTACACTACAAACATATTTAAAATATCTAGGACAAATGTAAAAGCAGGTAGAAGGGACGGAAATAAGATGATTTTATAACAGGATATTTACGTTGACGTAGTACAAGCCGCTGTTGAGCAGTAGATAAATATCTGATAAAAGCATTCTGCTGTAGATAAAAGCATAAAGCATAATTATAAAAGTAGATGAAAGCATTTTTCTAGCGTAAATCTTCATTCTCAGGGCGACTTTGAGTAATATGCATCGCTACGTGAACACAGAGCGTGCTGATGTGTATCTTATCTATGAAGCAGTTGTTCAAAGCAGGTATTCGGATATCATTCTCTGTCCTTTTTTTGAGTAGTTAGTCCGTTTTAACCGCAACCCATATATAAAATGCATGCCCTACATTCGTATAGCGATACATATAGCTCGAAATTCGCTCGGAGAATGACGATTTACTTCAGGTAAACGCTTTAACTCAGGGGTTCTCAACCGGTGGTACGCAAGAGAAAAATAGGTGGTACGCAAAGAAGCAAATTATTTTCAACTATTAAATTCAAAAAAATTTTTAAGTTGAGATTTGTTCTTCATTACCCTCAATAATAAATGATAGTTAAATTGGTATTATTATCAGAAACATAACACCATTTCTGTGAATAAAATATTATAGTTACACAAGTTTAAAAATTTGCTATTAAACATTTACCTGGGTGCTGGTTATGCTTCTCATCATGGCTAGGGTCATCACATTTCTTCTCATTTATTACTAAAAATACAAATGTAAGAATGTTTCAAATTTATGATATTTATCAGTAACAGTATAAAAATAACAGTAAGAGCAAATTACACTTATTTTCAGAATTTATATTCATATAAAAGACATTCGTATATAGAAGTTTTATATTTAATACCCTAGTTATACACAGAGTTTTACACTGAGTTTAATACCCTAGTTATACACAGAGCATCGCTTTTCTAAATGAATGACATTCTGAAGCTAAATACTGCCAAGTTAAAAGCGCTAGATCTCTTTGATATCGGTAACTAAAAACTCACTTCTTAAATTCATTAGAAATTTCCTGTACACTTTTACAACCATTAAAAAATATAAATGTCTGATATTCAAAGCTACTCTTATATTTGTGATATATACTGTTTGGTATATGATTATAAAAATTGTTACCTTCTGGACACCAGATTTTTGGACAACAGTCTCCTTCGTCTCTTTCAATGATACACTCTTCACCCACAGGCTTGATGAACGGGCAAATTCTTAAGTAACACATTAGCATGCTATTGAGACACGTGCAGTTGAGACACGGTTCATTAGTAACAATCCTCTCGCCGTTGTCATAATGATCACTTAGGTAGTAACATCCTGGAAATAGTATAAAGAAATTTTAGTATTTCAGAAATCCTCATCTCATGAATCGCATTTTAAATGAATTAGAAACGCTGCTTACCTTTTTCTCTCGCCCGTCTTCCCAATGCGTCTTGCATAGGAGCTACAAAAAGGACAAATAAAGGTTAGCTAAATGTTAAATCTTAATTAAACATCTTTTAAATCTTAATAATTGTAACAATAGCTCTAAATGCACTACTAACTGGGAATATGCATATTTTTGATCGTATAATAAGTTTCCATAGACAAAATACTAGAGCGTGCTTATCGCATAAATTGCATATATTCTTTCTTTCTTCAAATGTAAATATGTAGTTTCATGCTGACAAGTGGTTATAACTTGTAAAGTCATTAGTTTTTTTTTTTTTTTTTTTTTTTTTTTTTTGAAGCGAGAAACATGAAAAATGAGCCATGCCTTCTGCGGGACTCGAAACACGAACCTATCGAATACGCGTCGGGTGTGCTCACCGCTACACCACGAAGGCATGCTAAAAGGAAGGAGAGAATACCTTATATACTCCCTCTTTTAAAGGACGACTGGAAATGAGAGGACCTAGTCGCCAAATCCTGGTGGTGAAGAATCATCATCCACTACTTTTTTAGTTCGGGCGTCACTGTAGTCTTTTTGTTTAAGCAGGAGACATGAAAAATGAGCAATGCCCCCCCCCCGGGACTCGAACCTGGACCTCTCGAATACGCGCTGAGTATTCTCCCCGTTACACCATAAACTAACGGCCATACCATGCTAATAGTACTCGTTCTCGTTCGATTATCGAGGTCAAGCAGCATCGGGTTCGGCCCGTACTTGGGAGGGTGACTTTATATATCTGCCTATTATTGGAGATATACACAACAAGAATTTGTTGTTCAACTTCTCCCATAACTCTTGTTCGGCGTGCCATTTTAACTTAGCATCTTCCTATTCAGAGCCCTTTCTGACCCACCCATTCTAATTAATGTAAGTCGATTGGTATGCAGATTGATCACTAAGAAGAGAGTTGCAAAAACGGAAGAAAGTTCTGCTCTTTTCGCCATCAACAGAAATGTTATGCAAATTAGAAAAAACACACTACTGAATAAAATTCGAGTATAAACGCATTTCAAGAAACTTCCTCGTTTTTCGGATTCGAACCTATGTGATTACAGGCCGTGCGGGGTCCTGAAAGAAACTGTTTATCGACAGAATGTACAAAATTCGTCTGAGCGGAAAGTAAGAGTAATAGAGCGGTCGCTGATGTACCTCGTGAAATCTTCTAAATTGTTGTTTGTCCTCAATAGTCTGATATGTTTGCGCTGTACCCTTCTATCGATTTTATAAATTTTCATTCTTTCTTATGCTTCCATTCATGTAGAAGGCTACCATACTATATACTGTTGTAAAAGAAATAAAATTTGCACTTTTTAACTTGTGTTTGTTGCTTTCTAAAGCCCCATTTTTATCTGGTAAGGAAAATCAAAATTGTTTTCTTCTGCTGCTGAAATTTCTTCCCAGTAATCTGAAATAGACTGCATACCAAGTTACATCGAAGTATCGTGATTAGAATGGATCTAGATTGGCACGACAGATATGACAAGGTATAGTCTTTAAATAAAAATCAACCGCAAAAGCTTTTGTCCTAATGTATTTTCAGAATTATTCCTAGTTCTGTTTTTAAACGCTTAAAGACTTCAAATAAGCTATACGATTTATTTCATACTCCGCTAAATAAAAGCTGTTCTCCAAGTTTTTTTTTTTTTTTTTTTAGTGAAACTTTTGAACTCATTTTGCCGTTTTTATTTGGCAAATGGAGGTCCCACGATAACAATATGATTCTCAGTCAGTCAATTGTCATTTCTTTTTTGAATTACAGCGCCGTACGTGAAATTCCATGACGGATTTACCTCTGAGCGCAGCTATCTGTCGAGAGGTGTAGCATTTCTTTGTGTGTAGGAGGGGGAGGGCTTGTTAAGGATACTGTCTTTGCGATTCCTTTCTCTGCTGATCTTCAGGCTCTTCGCAACTGCATCATCACTGTTGGGGTTCTGGTTGATAGTAATATGTTGGAAAGACATTATCGTATAGATGGCTTTCGTGTAAAGATAAATGGACACATTAAGCATTTATAAAATATGTTTAAGATGATGAGTTTGCCTACATTTCAGTATAGTAAAATTTCGTATCACTTGCGTAGCTTATTTGTCATGAATTCTAGAAATATTTCATGGAATTACGGATAATACTGTATATTGAGTGTCATTACACTCATTTAAAGTAAAGGAATAATTCAGAATATGAAACTTCAGATTTTATAAAACAAATGATTGTCTTAAAATTTTACGCTCTGGCATTTGTTTCAATATAGATAAATATACACGCAAGATGAATGACTAGAAGAAGGAATATAAGAACACAACTTTACATTTACTGTTCAAGAATCTTGTCTTCCGTATAAACAAATTATTTCTTATCTTTAAATTAAATAATATTTTGTTAATTGCTGAACTGTTTTATAGAAAGTGAATTTAATCTGTTTATCTTTTCAAACTCTGATTCTGCCGGAATCAAGTAATGCACAGCTCATAACTCAATGAGCTTATTTTAAAACTTCTATTAAATGGCTCGTAATGCAATCGGTATATTTCACTTTAATATTAATTAAAAATTAGTTTTTAAGGATTATTTTAATTTTCAATAGTTATTTTTTAATTTTGAAACTCTTCCCTTTAAATTCTTGTTTTCCACCTACAACTCCCTGCCAGAATGAGATTTGAATATCGCATTTTATGAAGTAGAGCAAGAATTTAACGGGAAGTTCAATCTTTCCAGTAGAAGAGCTAAGAAGTTATCAGTACAGCATGTTCTGCTTTCCGACCACGTCGTTGCTTTAAGTCTTATCTTACTACATACGGCCGTAATGTGCCTGTTGGTATTCGCCGGTGAGGTTTGATTACGGGCCAACTCGCTAAGTTATCTCTGTACAGCTTCGGCTAAAGTTTAGCTAGTTAGAATTGGTTTAGTTTCTTATTTTCTATCTTACGTTAAAGCCCAAGTGAAGGCTTTCCTGTAAGCTAGAGAGGAGCAATCTGTTAGCATTTCTTTGAGTGAATGAAAAGGCTATTTAACCCTTCTTTGTGATTAATCCTTGAGTGATTTAACCCTTATATTTCATAGTTGTAAAGAGATCAGCAAATAGTCGCTAAACACTTCCTTAAGGTTCTAGTAGCCAAAAACACGTAAATTAATTAGAACTTTATAAGTTACATTATTAAGCTATGACAACATGTACATTTATCAGAAGTACGCCTTTGATGTGGACTTTTAATTTCTAATTAATTATAATTCCTTTTTAATTTTCTATGCTTATGTAATTTTTTAAGTAGACTAAAAGAAAACGTTTCTCTGATTTAGAGTTAAATTAATTCAGAACATAGTACACAACACGCTTGAACATACTAGATGCTACAGAAACTGGCTCATCGGACTACCTAAGACGACAAATAGCGCAAATTAACAATGAACCCTCTGATAGAATAATTAGTTATTGCTCAGTAAACAATTAAAAATACCTTTTTTCTTAATCTTCTAAAAATTAATACTTTTAACTCCTACAGAAGAAAATTTCCGATTTAAAAACTAGATTTTGAATGTTAAAAAGAAAACTATCAGTCCATGATTTATTAAATTCACTAACTTTCGCTCTAAAAATTGTGTTTGCTCATTACTAGATTTGGAATAATTCATGGCCTAAGATGCAAAAAATCATGCCTGTTTTTTGAGAAATTTAAATTAATTTAATAGCATAATATACACCGTAATTATTTTTACATCTTCATTTATAGCAAATTCCCAATTGAATGCTCAATAGTTTTCCTCCAGTTCCTTCAAAATGTTTAGTTAATTTTGTGGTACCAATTGTAAAACTGAGTTGCTGAAATTTAAGTTTATATTCCTGCAGTTATATTCGCTTGAAATGATTCTGTAACAATTTCTTGAACTCTTGTGATTTGAAATGCGTGATAACATGTAAGAAAAAAGTCTGAGTGCACATGTCAATTAATGCCTCAAATAATATTCAGTTTGAAGTTGTAAGCCAATTTAAAGAATTGGCATAGCGTGCTCGAAAGTCGTTTTTAGTTATCGTAACAAAAGGGTACTTTAAGTACCAACATTAGAATTTTTTAAAAGCTTTAGTTGTTCGAAAAGAAGAGAGACTATAAAGTCTCAGAATCTGATTTTTGTAATCTTTTGAATAATAAAATCATTTGTGAATTCCTGAAAATGAACATCCAAAGAAAATCAACTGTCAAACTTAACAAAAGCGACACCAAAGGAAACAAAATGTGATGAAATACCTATTGATGACTGTGTTCGCAATTAATCTGGTGCGTGTGGATGGAGATGGGGGCTATAGAAAATGATCAGTTGGGCTGATGTCCCTCCTTACCGCCACCATCTAGAAAGCTATCCTGTCTTTCAGGCAGAATATCCATCCACTTAAGCCACCAGCAAAGGAGAGAAATTATGGATTTTATTGCTTAAAGGTCTTTCACCTTGGCCTTGAAATACTTCTCTGTTCTTTGACTTCATTTTTTATTTAACATTTTTCTATTTTGCCGTCTCGCTTTATTGTTTCTCGCGGGTCAGATACTTATTGCTTTGGGAGCACTTTTTTATCCTTCCCCTTTTTTTCTTTTTATGACTTGCTGCCGAGCGCTCTGAAAATAAAAAATCCCCACCGATCCCAGTCATTTCATTGTAAAGATGGTGCGGAAATCCAGCCAGGGTGCATTCTAGCGGGCAGTTACCTGCTTTATATTGTATTATTAAATAACTTTTTCTAGCGTTTTTATGCTCTTGAATAGGAGTAAAGAAAAGGCACATAAATAAAACGGAATTTACGCTGTAGACATAAAATGTTACAAGGACATAAAATGATCTAAGACTTTTATGTATCTATCTATACATATAAAATAACTCAGAAAAGTATACAATTAAAATTTCAATTAATGTCCCTTGTTAACGCGTATAAAGATGTCGTTGACAAAAGATAGTAAATATATAAAAGTAAACCTGCCAAAAAAATTTTATATTATTTAATTTAATGAACCACAATCGAGCATCAAAAGACTAAAATGTGCAAGTGAAAGCGAAATGCAAACGAATTTAAAATAAGAAATTAACAAAATTTTCGTTTTGATTTTAAGCTTATATATATAATGAACAAATTATATATCACCACAAACACTTCAGACTAGCAATACAGGATTAAAAACAAGATAACAATAAAACTAACTATACGACTAGTAAACAAAACGATACAATGAAAACTGATTGTGAAAATATATCATATTCTTGGGAACACGTAGTCTTCAAATTTTAGGTCTTTTCTGCGATTTTAATTTATTCATCAAATAATTCTTTTATTAAAAAATTATGAAAGATTTAAATTTAACTTAATTGAAAAGACTGAAGCCAAATCGAAGTTGAATATAAGATTAAGAATGTTTGAAACCGTAATTTTTTTAACGCACAATGTGTGTCTCTCTACTCGTATTGTTCGCGCCACAGACGTGTTTTCATCTTGGGAGTAATATCTGATTAGTTCGTTAAGTATTATTACTTTATTTACTTCGCTATAGTGGATTGAGATAAAAACGTGTTTATTTGCTAATTTTAGATTTGTATGCATCTTTCTTTCAATTTTTAATCATTATATTTCTCGTTTATGCATGTTTTGATCTTTTTACGCTCCTAATGAAAGAGGGTCACTAAATTCAATACAACCAAATTCTGTTTTCTTAGCAGGTTTAATTTTATTAAATTTAATGCCACATAAACTTGCATAACGCATTATTTCAACAATAATATGAAAATCTGAAAACTGAAATCTGAATTAAAGAAGAGGAACACGTCAAATCCAAACTCGTTATTTTTATCAAACTTTTCACTGGAATCTTAGCATTCTTCACTAACTTTCAGCTCTGGTAATTATCGCCGCTCATCTTTCTTTCTTAAACTATATTGGTTTAAAGATGTAAAAGGAGGCACCAGTGTACTTGATGAAGAACAAAGCGCAGATATTGCCAATTATGCTGTATATTTTGTCTTCAAGAATGTAGGGTGAGGTTGCTATCTATGAGCCACTTAAAAAATTATCCTTAAAAATCCTTAAATTTTATAGTTTTGAGCATGTTAATGTAAATATTACTTTTCATATCATACATATCTAAAAATATACGTTACAATTATGAAATGTTCAGCAATATTAGAAAAATAAAAATAAGTGCTACTGGCTCAATGAAGGAAACCGGTTGCCTTCATTGGGCCGGTAGCGGTTTTCGTTTTAATACAGTATCATCTTAATAGAAGTCAATAAAATGTTAAAATCTATTTTGAGCAGGATTCGTAAATATAAAATGCTGGATGCAAGCCAATACAGATCACTGAAAATACATTGAAACATACTGATAAAATTTATAACAAAAAAATTAAAATCGTTATCTAATTAATACATTTAATTATTCCTGATAACCTTTTACTAAATCAGATACAATGACATTTTGCTCTTCAGCTCAGAAAAGTTGCAAAATATTAGTCTCGATATGTTTTCCATGGTTTAGCCACCAGCCCATTCATAGCAACGCGGGCTGGCTCATTGAAAGCAACTAGCGGTCGGTATGTACTTCGTTCGTTACTTCGGTTATAACAAAGTAAACAACCATTGTTAATGTAGCCAAATAACGCTGACTTAACACAGTGTTAAATATTATCAGTAACAACTAAAACACTATTAGGTTCTTACTGATATCCTTATTTTATTTACATTGATAACAGTCAAGACGGCGGTTTTCAAGCTTCATTTAGTACACTAAACAGTCAACACATACCGCCTACTGCCAATAACCGCAAAATAATAGACATGGCTCAACGAAGGAGCCGCTCTATCGATAGCAATCTTACCCTATTTGTCAGCAGAAATAAAGAAGTATACTTATTGCTTAACATCTTTGTAAAGTAAAATTTTGAACCGTTAACAGCATTAAAAGAACGCAAGGAATATGAACTCTTTTCTTTTTCAAATGTTAAAATGATTCCTTCTTTATTTCAATAGTTATGTCATAATAGAATAAGAGACCACTAACAGAAAATTTTAATCTTTGGGAATTTTAAATTTTTACCCTCTGACTGACAAACGTGACGAACACCCCTTTGACTGACAAACCCTTTCCGTGACAAACGTTACGGTATTTTCACCGGGCAAGCAAATGTAGCATTGTTCGCTCATTCTTCATTTTTTTTAACCGGTCTGACAGCGGCCGAACTGTAAGGTCGCTAAACACTGGTCGTTCGTCCTACCTTTGATTGAAGGCGGAGGGGTTGTCTGTACGGAAGTTTTCGCAGTATTCAATTTGCCTTAGGAATTCCTTTATGAAGGCATCCCTCCCCTCAGGCAGCTAGTACTGGCGTGCTTTGCTGTAATTAAATAAATCAAACTTGCCATTGGTTTTTGACTTTTTTATTCGTTTGTGTGACCATTTTTTCCTCCTTTATGTGGTCACAAAATTTTGTGAACATTATTAACTTTATTAAGTTTAATCTTGTCCAACGTATTACAATAGTATATGATTAATGTTCTTTTTGAATAAAGCTCTTGCATATGACAAGGATAACACAAAACATGGCAAGAAATTTTAATCTTTTACTACTTACTGATTTAATTTTGTTTTCTAACTTAAAAATAGGGACTCACCAGCGGCAGAGCGGTAAAAACCCTGAGCACCGGTAGTTCACTCCGAAGTTCGAATCCCGCGATCGGGCTGGCTGCATGGGCACTTTCGTGGCTTTTCTTATGTGTACCGCATTAACACGAGCTAGTTTCTCCCAGAAAATCCTCCACGAAGGTACCCCACTCTTCCGTGTAGTGCCTTAGGTCAGAGCACTTAAATAATAATAACTAAAAATACGTTGTTATTTTGCAAATCTTATATAATTGTAATGCACTGATTACCTTTTGCTGTATTTTTGTAATTTCATTAGCTTATATATAAAGCTAATTTTATAAAATTCATTAGCTAACTTTATAAAGTTTAAAACAAATGCGCATTTTAATTTTCAAATAATCCGCCCAACCGCGTAGTGGTTAATGACTGTTACTGCAGCACCAAAGGGCCCGGGTTCGAATCCCGGAAAAAGGTATGGTTCTTTTGTAAATGTATAGTGTCTGCGCGGCATTGAGGCACTCTAAGTACGTGGCAAGTCAAAAGTCCTCTCGAGAGGTTGGTGGTAGGGAAAAGCCCCCCCCCGGGGCGCTATCCTTGAAAACTGGGTGCGGAGCTGACCAAATTCGTACTGTCACCTGTATGGTGCTCAAGGCTCTTCCCAACGACAGGCGCAATTTTGCCTCCTTGCCGCAATGAATTTCGTCGACTTTGTTCTGACATTACACAAGAGAAATAAGTCACAATGCAACAACAATAACAACATTTTAAAATAAAATGTAAGCAATATAAACTATGCAAAAGCGGTGTTAGTCCCATAAACTTGGCAGGTTGATGGTTGTGTATAAATTGTTAACTTTGCCGTCCATTTCTCCATGGCACATGAAATCGGAGCGCTGCCAGACATTTGCGGGAAAACCCCACATCCTTCTTAAGTACTGCATCAAGAAGATACTTAGGCCTCGTTACAAGTCTATCATTTATTTTGTTTTACGTAAGGTTCATTAATTTTCTGATAAAAGTTCTGCGTCATATGATATTTTATGCTCGATGTCTGATCGTATCGAATTCCTATGAAGGGTATCAATCTTTTCCCTTACAATATAAGACACTGGTGCGCGTAATTAACAAAAATATGTACGCTCAACAAACAGGTTTTTGCTATCTATAAATTCAGAAACTCGTTATGGTTTATACATTGATATAATACTCCGCTCTTGGTTTTTTTTTAACTTTTTAAAGTAAACATAATTTTCATGACTCAGTTAATGTTTGTTAGAATTACAAATATTTTGCGAAACGCTTCGATTTAACAAAATAAATTGATGTGCTTTTTCATAAATATTTGAATTCTTAACAGACATATTTTTTTATTTTATTTTTCTGTTGCTGAACTGTTGACAAAATGATATATATTTATCTAGTACTAAATAATTACCATAATTTTAAGCGGAAATTCTCTTTCTAAATGTTGTAATGTTACATATTCTCCGCTCCAAAGGGGCTTTGTCAATGAAGGACTATTGTTTTCGTTTTGCGATTTTGCG
The DNA here is from genome assembly GCF_044657685.1 of Stegodyphus dumicola. Lineage (NCBI taxonomy): Eukaryota > Metazoa > Arthropoda > Arachnida > Araneae > Eresidae > Stegodyphus > Stegodyphus dumicola. The sequence continues at coordinate 24,812,580 of NC_140781.1, forward strand.
TTGGTTCACTATAAATGTCCGTTTCACTTTTTAAACTGTTGCCACCAAATGTTAGAGTCCTGCATTATATTTGAAGAAATGAAATATGAATGAATAAATAATGAAAAATCTGCATAAATTTATGCATATTTCTCGCATTGTGATAAAACAACGGTACCTAGAGCCATCGAATTTTGAATGACGTAATCCTACTGCGAATACGGGCATGTGAAAGCCCAGATTTGAAATTTGGAATTTGTTTTATTATCGATTTCATATTTTGTAAAACTTTAACGAATTTTTGAGTAACAATCTCGACGATTTAAAAGCGAGCAATGACAACACTCTACGGGGGGAGAAAACTTTTTATGAACTTGATGTAGCACTGAGCACATGGCAGAATTTAAATGCTTTATTTTGTGTTTTAGCTGAAAAATGATAAAATTTAGAGAAAATAGAATGTACGTTAATCGAAAAACAAATTCAGGAGCTATCAGTCTCAATTAAACGAAACTCGAATTTCCTTTTTTTATTGCTCTTTATCTCTGTATGAGTGGCCTTGAGATTGGCAATGATCTTGGTTACGTATGATGGCAGAATAACTTGACCGCTCCGTTTCAGTTTCGATCCAGAATCAGGAATGGAATCGGAGGAGCTCGTACGTTTCTTTGGCTACCAACAACCTTTTCAGAAGACTTTGGTTAAACGTATTTTACGTTCCCGCATGATATGAAACCTTTATGCAGGTACATGTAAAAGTGTGCGGAGCACCAGAATTTCACCATGCTACTTAGGGCACTAACAGTGCAATTCCGCCTCAGTGCTGGTGGAGAATACACGGGAAGACGGATCCGAGGTTCTCCAGTCCGTCTTTCACCACCACCAAACCGGATGAGAGGACTTTCCACTAACAGTATTTTAAGTGAATCCATGACACATCGATATTATACCTTTACAAACATCTACACCTTCTCCACGATTCGAAGAATGAGCTAAACGATATGGTAACCAATATTGCTAACCACTGTAACGAAAACGTTATGCAGGTACAGATATCCGTGTTTTCTCCGAGATTTGAACCCTATCCCACCGTAAAGGACAACAGGCATTGCTAACTACGATATCTTCTCGGTTGGTCAAGAAATCCTTTCTTTCTCTTAGTAAGTGGGGAACCTTAAACCTTCATTAACTCTATTCTATCCAATAATGTTATCTACAAAAGATAATATTTTAAAATTCAGAGATAGTAAATAGTAAAATATATTACATTTTCTCCATATTTTCATGCATTAACACTTTCGTAAATTCGATATATTTTGGATGATTATGGTTATATTAAATGTGGTATGCATGTAATCAAAAGCCGCCTCGTAATATTAATCTTATATTAGAATGCAACTTCATTCAGCATATAGCTAATCATTTAATTTTAAAGTGGCACCATTTTACAAACGTTTATTTTTGTTTGGTACCATCTGTAAGTAAATGGAATATGTCAACTTGTTTATGCTTATTATGTTGTATTTGAGAGGAAGATAAAATATTTTGACCTGTTTTTTTTTACGAATAAACGACGACAAACTGACAAAAATCAAAAACCAGTGCAATAGGGAAAGAAAAAATTGGAAAGTAAAATAAGAAAGAAAACATAATAATATAAAATAGTAAATAAAAAATTTAACTAAGGGAAAGAAAAATTCGCTGAATGAACACGAAAAGATCGTTTTATCCAGGAATTCAAAGATAGCCTTTCATTACTACTTTCTACGGCTCCGCTACGCATTTTGAAATTCGTGTCATAAAATCCACTGTGGAATTTAAGCATCTCTGAACTCTTATCACATAGTCTACATTTTAGCTATTTGGCATGAACTGAACAAAAAATGCAGATTTTAGTCTCAGTTGTAAAGCACCGCTTTAAAACATTCACCCTCCTTCTAAAGACAAATTCGTTAAATCCATTGTTAAAAAATTTTCCAGCGTTACTTTGTTAAAAACATATTTCAGATTAAAAGATTAAAAAATTTACAAAAACTCAAAGTTTTTAAAAAATCCGATTTTAGAGAAACGCATTTAATACAAATATTTCTTCGGGAAAAAAAAGAAAGAGAATATAAAAAGAAAAGTTCCTTAAAATAATTTACCTTTGTAAAAACAGATGTATAACATAACTAGTTAATATATTAAAATTAAAGCAACACAAAAACGAAAGGAAATAATAAATTATCAAAAAAATGCAAAAGAAAGCTAAAATGAAAAAAATCAACTCACATCTGAAGTAAAATATTCAAATTTAAAATTAAAATTTTAAAAAGGAGTAACGCGATCCAGCCCTTTGGATCCAACCTTTCGGCTTTGACTTTAGTGTCTTGCACTTACACCATCAATCTTGCAGTCTTCTTGGAGGACGTTCTAAGGAAATCTGGCTGACATTCATATTGAATATGGGTAAAGCCACAAAAACTGACCATACAGCCAGCCCGTTTGGCCTAGGTTAGACCTTGTGTCGAACTACTGCTGTTCAGCGGTCTTAACCACTCGTCCTCTGGTGGGACCATTAGATTTGCTTGCTTATTTCTGAAGGGAATGCAGTAAGAATTTTCAAACTGATTGCGTTGTAAATGAGCGGAAATATAGGACACAAGGAAAGAAAGGATGATTTCCTGGAGAACTTTCAAAGGAAAATTAGCACACATTAACGTTACACATTGAAAAAAAATCACTAAAATTATTATGCAGCTAGTCCGTTTGCCAGAATTTGAATCTGGGTTTATCCACCAATGTTCAACAGTCTTAACCACTCTGCCATTAGCGGGCTTTGTATCTCAAAAGAGTGGAGGATTTTTTTCAGTGGTTTTATTACAGTGATTTCATAAAATATTCGGAAAAAGTATTCTGAGCGACTTGCGCGTTTAACTAAAAATAAATTAAATTAAATTATTCAATAACTGAACACAGTTTAAAAATACCAACACGGAAAGAAATGCTAAAAATAAGGGACAAATATACCTCCAAGGTAAAAGAAAAAGTAAATGAGGATATATCAGAATACAAATATTTATAGAAACTGCAGACTAAGTTAAAAGCAGATAGTGAAAAAAGAGAATGAAAAAGCTCTAAAATGAGTTCTCTTAACATGCAAATAAAACTAACTGTCTAACAAATAAGGAAGCTATAACGTACATTTATGTAATATGTAATATGTAAAAATGAACCCACGTGCTTAATTTTGATAAAATTCATTCTCAGGATATCTTGTACATACACTGTTCACTTATATATGCTATAACTAGAAAATAATGTAAACAGCAATAAAAAGACAAACAACAGTCTTTCAATAAACGAATATAATGTTTAGAAGCAATGGAAGAACTAATGCATAAAATATACAAATAAAATAATAAAATGGGGGTGGTTAAGGAGGAGATGGAATCTTCAGTTAAAAATGCAAGTTGCTGTTTTAATGGAAAAAAGGCTGATATCTTAAAAATTGTTATAAAACAACTAAAATCATTATATTAAACATTTTTAAATCGAGATTTAAAATCCAGATTCAGCACGGTAAACTTACAAATATTAATTACTTTTGGAAGGAAGAAAACTAAAACCGTTAGTAAAGAAAGTAACACTTGATTAAAATAAGGGTAAAGCTGAATTGTTTAAACAATAAATTGCACTAAAACAACAAATTTTAAAATTTCGTTTAACTAAAAGAATACAAAGTTGTTTTTTTAAAACACAACGTGATTTTTATTTGGGTTCCGTATACCTAAGACTGAATAAATTCAGTTGTTACAGATGATCTACATTTTATGAGATAATTAATTTTGTTTATCACTGGAGCACCAAAAATGCTAAACAAAGTCGAAAGAGAAATAGAGACAAAAGTAACCACTAAAAGTTAAAATAAATGTGTCGCAATAAAAACTTAAATGAAAATTTAAAAAGAAGTTTTAAGTCGAAGCTAAATGCGCACCCGAGGTATGCACATTGCATTCCATTTCTGATTTCGTTTTAGCGATTCAGAGTACGAATCTGTAACGCGAAGCAAAGGAGCAGACGCTAATTTCTCAGCTACGATATATTTTTTCCAATATTTTGTTTGTTTTTATGTCAACAGTTATATATTTTGCGAATATGTTAAAACTATTGAAATGGAAACAAATTTGGGTTGATCTTTAGATTATTAGGAAATCAACTTTTAGAGTTTTTATTCGAAACGGAGATTTATAAAGAAGTCTGTAGAACTACTGAACACTTTTCAGCCGTAATAAATATACTGGAAAAATAAAGTGATTACTCTTAATTTATATTTTACGTAGTATTGTATTTACATAAAATGAGTGTAAAAAGTAATCAAGAAAATGCTCTTATATATATATATATAAATTTAAGATTTTTTTAATCCATTTACAAAAGATTTTGAATAAAGTTAGGAAAAAAACGAACCTCTCAACTTATATTTTTACTGTGAAGACCACACTTACGGAAATCCTAAGCAGTTTTAATGTAGTGCCTTTAAGTGTTCAGAAGTAAGGAGAAAATTCTAGATGAACTATAGTCTGCGTGAGTGTTTAAAGGAGATAAATGCGTACCGTAAAGATTGTGACCATACCACTTCTTGTATTAGCTTTAAATGGACTATGTTACTCAAGGCCAGTTTTCCAACGTGTTGTAGAGCTAAAAATGTTTGTGGTATTTTCATATTCTTTAAAGAATTTTTCGCAACCAAAACAATAGCATTAAAACCTGCATTAAAATTGATTTATGAGGGTTGGATAATCTTCAAGTTCTGTGTTTGTTGAGTCATTTAATTTTTATCGCAGTTGAGTATTCTTAATAAAGATGTAAGAAAGAAGATAAAATGGCATAAAGAATATCATTTTATTAGTCCTTTACGTGAGTACGTTCGGTGAGTCGCAATTAGTAACGGGATAAGATAGTTTAAAAGAGATGAAAAGAAAATAATAATAATAATAGCAAAAAGGACACTTAGTACTACTTATTTATGATATAGGTTTTGTACGTTTTTTCATAGCGTTACTTATGCGTATACCGTTTACTCTCCCTATATAATAATTTTTGTTATAGGTAATGATGTTAAGAAAGGCAAATCTTAACTAACGGATCTTTAGCCATTTCGACCGGTATTTCCAAATACGCAGCTGGGAATTTAAAGGTCGGGCTTTAAATTTCAAACCATGCTACGCTTTCTTTTGCAAATTTACGTTTAGAGTTATTTTATTCTATTGATAGCAAAGGAGGCTACTACATGTAAATTATATATTTTAAAAGTAATAGGTATTGTTATATAGCAAAAGGAAGTTAAACGTTTCGGTCTTTCTATACATGCAAGAAGTTCAATAGGATATCTGAACGGCATAATATAATGAACGACTTTTTAGGCTGCAAAACTTTAGATTTATTTCAATTATTCCACTAAGACAACTTTTGTGTTATTTTAAAGAGCCTATGAGCAGGTTGTAGTTTTAGGCAGAAAACGTTTTCGGAAATTTTAAACATTTGAATTAAAATAGCACACATAATAAGGATTATTAGAGATGCCAAGACTGCATATTTATGAATATTACAACGATTCTTGCTGCTTTAACACCTCAAACAACCGTTATTGCAACTGCAAATTTATGAATTTTACTCTTATCCTTTCTGCTTTAGCACCGCCATAACTGTTTCTGAAAATTTATAAATATTACGCTTATTCTTCTTGTCTTAGCGCCTCCAATAGTGGCTTCTGCAAATTTTTCATTATTATTCTGATTGTAATTATCTTACCACCTCCAATAATCGTTGCTGCATATTCAGGAATACTATGATACTTCTTATTGCCTTAGAACCTCTAATAATCATTCTACAAATTTATGAATATTACTCTGTTTCTTATTGCCTTAGCAACTCCAATAATTCTTCTACAAGTTCATGAATATTATGCTGATTCTTGTTGTCTTAACACCTCGAATAATCGTTTCTGAAATTGTATGAATATTACACTGATTCCTGTTGTCTTAGGACCTCCAGTAAGTGCTAGATAGTTTATAAGAAGTGCGAAAACTATCCGTATTAATTATTCTTATATTTTAAAACGAAGAAAACTTATTAAACAGTACGGAGTTAGAAAACGAGAAAGAGCCAGTTGTGAGCTCTGTTGAAAGAAGTTTACAATCTTTGAATAGAAGCAGTATACTGATTGGTAAATTTCTTAATAATATCTGTTATCATTAGCTCAGATTAAGAGAATCACTCATTCGTAACATGTATTTGGTATTGTTCGATAAAGACCGAGCTTATGGCTAAAATATTTTTACAATGTAGGGTTATAACAACAGTTGTCAGCCAAGTTCTCAAAGTCGTGTATAATGCTTGCCTTATCTCTGACTAGACAAAATTTACATATTTCTACGGCTTAGTCAAATCACTCTTCAAATTATTACTGAATTTTTATTTATAGGTTTTTCTCGTCCTTAGGGTACTTTAAATATGGTTCTTTCCCATATATAAGTACACATAATCTTGCAATGTGAGCCCTACGGAATCTGCAAGATTAAATCTTTTCAGTGTGTTTCTGTGATAAGACAACGATGTTTTTGCTAAATACCATGTTATCAGAAATCAAACTTTTGTGGAAACTATAAGATATTCTTCCTTAGCAAATTAGTAAGTGTTACCAATGCTGTAAGAGATGAAATACTTTTTTTAATGGGCGGCTTCATTTAATAGCCGTTAGCCTTGCGCCACTACAAGGGCAGGAAGTGGTGGCCGTTTCATTATGGAAGCACCTAGCAGGTGGCCACCGCTGCCTTCTATGAAGGCAACAGTTACAACCATGCCTTCTCCAGGATTCGAAGCCGGGCCCATCGCTACGGCAATCAGGGTCAGTAACCTCTATACCGGCTGTCCATTGTAAACATACTGTGAAAATTATGCATTGCTGATAGGGCAGACTTAATGGAGAAACTAACAGTTGGAAAGGATGAATGAAGTACGTAAGTGGAACAGAAATTCTAATAAACGAGCTTTTTCTTTGGGAAGAATGGATTATTAAGTCAAAATATACAAAGCTATCTGGTTAAAATACATTTCCCATTTTATAAGCAGTAGCTAAGAGATATCTGACCGTCGCATACACATTTTTTGCTACTACTGATTTCTAAACAAAATTTTCAGTTTGATGGATTTGATGTCCAATTGTTTCATAAAGACAATATTATTACAAACGCCTACGCCTTAACCGGGATTCAAATACGAGACTAGAAGCATGGCAGTCAGTTAGCCTTCGAGAAATCCCTGACAGTGTCAAGGGAGACTTAACAGGAAAATAACGAAGAAAAGAAGCAAAGTAACATATTAGACTACACAAGAACTGATTCTGAACAGATCGAAGACATCAAGAAAAAATATGTGGAAAAGTATTAAATCTACTACAATCTAGGATAACATTATAAAACTTGTGTTAAATAGATCAAATATGAGACTGGAGGCGGTCTACTGATCGCAATGGTCAAAGAAGTCATCGTGCAGTCCTAGAAATAGAACTGCTAGAATGATTTAAAGACTTTAACTATAGCATAGTTAATGCCCGCACAAACTTTGAAAAACTACGTTTCTTAATTACTTCTTACCTATGTTATGATTAGAATTTTCACTTCGCAATTGAAATATAATCTAAACCATAACTCTAAGTAAGTAAATAAATCTAAAGCAACCAAACTTATTTTGACTACAGTCTGGGTTTAGCATATTCATGAATGTCGCAGATCAATCCTGCAACTCCTAGTTTTGGTAGCATGAATAATTTTGTGTAATTATTTGTAATTAGGCACACAGCTTAAAAGAAACTGGAAGCATAATTAGCTGGGTTTCATGATATTCTAATCAATCAGTTTACGTCTCAGCAATTTGAGACTTTTAGACAGTTAATTGAGCTGCAAGTTAACACAAAACTAGAATCAGTAATCTTTTTTTTAAGTCATTTCCATATTTCAGTAGTAAAAGGATATGAGCAAGAAAACTAAGATAAAAATTAGATCTAAGTGTTAGCAAAGTAATCAAATCTTACGCATTTTACTGCATGGTATGTTTACTCCGTATAAAACTAAGAAAAACTTGAGGTTTTTAAAGAAAACTGACTTCTGCAGAAAATAAGCTAAAGCACTGGTTACAATGAAATACCTAAAGCCATACTCTGCCCTTAACGGGGATCTTAGAATATGATGTGAAAACTGCTTCACCTCAACAGCATGAATGCAAAGAATATCTTTTAATTCTTTACATTCTCTACCTCCCCGCAGAAATTGATTGGTATGGAAACCGGTTTTGTGAATTCAATAGAAAAAATATATACATATTTTTATTTTATATATTAAAAAATTTGAAACGTCAACATCGTATTCAAGTTAATTGTAAAATTTTGATATTTTAAATTTTAAATATTTATTTTAATATTTATTGATGTTGTAAAATTTTAATATTTATTCTATTATTTTTTAATTGTAACAATACTTTTTAAATTTTTTCTGTGAGTGATATTTTAAATACCTATAAAAGAATTTGGAATTGAAAGTAATTTAAAATTATTTTTAAATGCAGCAATAATATGATGTCAATTAAATAAGAACCACTCAAATGGCCTTCACTGGATAAAGGTGACATTGCCATTTTCATATGATAGCCTAAAGCAGCGTAAGTTGCTATATATTACTCCAATCTAATAAATGACAATCTTGAATTAAGCTAAAAAAACAGACGTTAAAAAAATTTAACGATTTGTTTTCCTGGGCATAAAAATGTCTTCAAAAAGATCTGGTCTTATAAATGCTCTCATAAATTTTTAGGATTCCACACGGAACCCTAGTGAGCTGCGTCACGCTTCCTCAGTTTAACGGCCTAAAAACATACGAAATGCATTGATAAGTCAGTAAGGTTTAAGCTCAGTGAGTCATCATGCCAAGACAACCTACTGCTATAATCACTTCTTTCTCAAGTCATGCGAAAAATATTTCGTGTGCATGCAAATTCCGAGTAGTTCCTGAGATGATATCTTCTACAGTTTCGTCATAAAATGTTCAGCAAATGATTGCATTCAACTTTCGCTGAAGAATAGTTTAAGTGCCCGTGCTTATTGCAACAAGAAGCCGCATGGACGAAAAGTCAGTATTGAGATGATCCCAGTCTAATTATCTGATTAGCATGCAAGATCTCATTCCGAGACTTGTTCATGGAAGATATTATGTTAGAAAAGTTGCTTGGTTTACGCGAAACTTCTGATCTACCTCAGGCTCTTAAGCAGAGTTAAAGTTAATAAAGTGTTTGTGTAGCTATCACAAGGGCATCGACCTCCTTGAAATTGCCCATTAAATATAACCCATAAATTTACCTAGCCGGTTTTAATAAATCTGCATAGACATTCTACCGGCTTTCTGTCGTTTTTAGTGGATACGAGTCACATTTGTGAATGTTAATTATGAGTAGTTATATCGTGACAAAGAGTTCAAAACCACAAAGTCATTAACTACCGAGACCTTAAATATCATTTAATTCGAAGTACGAAACGAAATGTAATAGCTATTATTATGCTAATTGGATTCTTTGAGAAGGTTTCAATTTTGACAAATGAATGGGAGGGAAGGTTGTACAACAGGCATTTACGCACGGCAGAAATGCAGCATTTTTATCTTCTTTTAATTTTTTATGAGCAAGGAATTCTTGTTGAATTTTATGTCACGCATACTACTTTCGTTACGTGTGATTGTTTAAATATAGTAATCATGAACCAATTGACTTTTATGACTTCAATAAGCATGATTTTAAGCTCTCAAGTTTATCAAAAATTAAATAAAAATTAATGCAGTTAAAAGGATGTTAGTAAGGAAGTTTCATGTCTCAAGCAAGTTAGACAGCTGCTTAAGCAGATTTATCAACCAGAAGAAATTTTTATTTAATAAATTATCTATATCAAATAACATGCCATAAAGTAAACGAACGAAGTTTAAAAAGAAATGCTAAAATTCACAATGCATCTTATACAGCAGTTACCAGCACCTAACGGCTGAGAAAGAAATTGCCAAAAAAATTTAAAACTGATTTAATTACTTGATGATTAAAGTATTTATTTCTAAATGATTTAGTGCGCAACTACATAAAGGATATAACTGCTATGTTTATAAAACACACTTTATATTGGAAAAAATTGCATATAAAATAGGACTCAGATTTCTCTTTTCCCTTATTAGAAGAGAAGAGAATGTTAGAAAGATTTTTAAATGTAATACTATTTGAATATATTACATTACAAAAGGTACATGTGCCATCTAAATTTGATGATATAATTGAAATATTTAATATTAAATTTTAACTTAAATAACTACACATGTAGGCATATCTTCGTCCATTTCTTGAAAAAAGAAGGTCTTTGATTTATAATTATGATTTTCGCAAAGATATACATATCTTCTTTTATTTCTTAAAAACGAACTAAATTTTTATAAATATTTTGAAATTTATCCGTAATTGTTATGCTCGTCAATTCAGCAAATGTTTATGACAAAAGCAACTTAAAATTATATTTAAAAATATCTAAAACCACTCTTTTTTCTGGCTATTGAATATCCGTGTAAAACCAAAAAAATAAAAAGAATTAGTTGTCTAGAAATAGACGATTCAAAATGTGGTTCTGTAAAATGTTTTTATATGTAGGCTTCGAAATAATATTTTTCTTCCAAAATGTGATTCAGGAAACGAGCTTTTGAAAGTGAACTGCTTTTAGAAAACGTGGTTTGAATGATGGTCAAAGACTTTCGCTAATCAGCTGAATGAAGAATAAATAACCTTAGCTCCCGCCCATTTGTGGGAGGGAATAATTTGATGACACTCTTCTGTCTTGCTAAATCTGTGTCTAGAATTATGTATTCCGTCCACGTTAACGATTTCTTTCGACTCGTTTTGTCCTTGCCATAAGCGGTGCTATCATTCATCTTCTAGTTTGGAATCTGTGATACCATGTCTTATTGGTGGACTTCGATGATTCTTAATATATATGCCGTTTAGATGTTTCGAGGTAATTTATGATATAACTTGATGTTAGAAATTAGCTCTTATGAGTAAGTCGTTACTTAGATATCAATTAATGCTCCATTTCTGAAATCGCTTTTATGGTTATGGGATTTTAAGCTCCAAATTATTGCAGAAATTATCATCATTAATCTTGTATATGGTACAACGGCTCTTTCATCGCACAAGTTGAACAACTATTTAGAGTTAGACCGAAATCAAAATAGAGCCGTTTGTATTTAATTGGATCTAGCATTCAGAAACAACATAATTTCGACTCAGAAATGCTTAGCTCTTGAGAGAGAAACTTCAGAAATAGAAAAATATGTTAACAACAAATTTAATTATTTTAAATTTACATAGCAGGAAATATTTATTATATATATTATTTTGGTGGGAGAAATACTCTAAAGTTACTGAACTTCTGATCGAAATGCAGGAGAATGCTGTAACTTGCATTGGAATCACTTATGTCATTTTCATTGCTTATATCATTACGTATGCCATTGCGGTTGGAATTATTTATGTCATTTTGACTTCATCCTTCTAGCACATCGCAGCAGCTTAGCGGTTGCAGTTTCCGAAGTCATATCATAGTGCTCTCCTTCGACTCCATATGTACTGTGATTGTTGTAGCTACTGCTGTGAAATTGTATTGTTGTATTGTTGTAGCTGTGAAAGAAATTTATTTTAGCGCATCTAAAGCTATTTTCTATTGTAGTTTTGTATTTTTCTAAGGCAATTATTTATTATCCTAATTTTTATATAGTTATTTCATTTGCTATAACATAATTTTGAGTTCATTCCATTTGAAATCTAACGTATCACACCAGAACTGTCAATATTCTAAACATATTATCTGATAATACGCTCATATTTTGATCAAAATGATAGCAAAGCAATATAAATGTATCATTTTTAATATGAGCATTGTACCTGTTTTTTTTTTGTGTACCAATATTTATGTCTAGTATTATAGACATCAGCTCTTGCTAAGAATGCATTCAAGATGTTCGGTTTTACTTTTATATATATATATTTTTACATCTAAAAACATAAAATGTTGTTCGAAAATATACATCCTTTCAAGAAGAGGCATCATGAAGTTGAAAAGTTCGTGAAGCATTGAAGCTTTCAGTAAGTTAGTAAAACTTATAATAGTGCACTTAGAAAGTAATTTTCTGTGTGTTGCATAGGTTGTAGCTCCAAATTATCTAGCCATTTTTCACTTTAAAATTAATCACAGTCTACGTTCACTTTCCTATACTTCTAGATTATAGATATTGGCCGCTACTGTAATCATAGATATTGGCCGCTTTTTGAAAGCTTGAGGGTTAGGCACTCTTGGTCTCACGTTGAGGTTGTAAAGAATATTAGGTTTTTCGGTAAGGGATGCATGAAAAATCAAACGTGCTCTTGCTTAGTTTCAAACCTGGATTCAGACCATGTCTGCATTCAAACCACTTGCTAACTGGACAGGCTAACCCTATGCGCGAAGGAATGCGATAAATAATTTCAAGTAAAAGATAAGTAAATACATTTCAAATTAAGGGATAAGAGAATAACCATCTTATACCATTTTTAATTGCTATGCTGTGCATATAAACAAATTATATGTTTTAAAGAGTATTTTAAGAAAGAAAATAAAGCATAATCTTATAGTTGGCTCAACAAAGTAATTTAAAACTCTTGTATGCAATGATAATAAAAAAATGAATTGAATCGTAACTTTTTTGGATTTTTTACTCTACCTCTTACAATTAAACTAACAACAAATCAAATCTTACTTGACAGAAAAATAATTCCCTACTTTAGTTTTTATAAATTAATTGTTTGATAGAACATGTTATGATAATTGTAACAGCTTACCTGAAACTGTTAGCTTTATCCAAAGGATGAAAAGGAAGATGACGCTCACTCTGTAACAGGACATATCTGTAAAGCAGAAAAATATTAACTTTCAAAATCTTAGTTTATAAAATTATGATTCAAGAATATAATTCTAAACAATTTCTATTTATCAAGGTATCCCATTTATATCTAATGATAAGCTTTAAGCTCAGTCGTTAAAAAAGGATCTTACATATTCAGAAAAATGCTGCTTAATTGCATTATTATGTCACTTTTAATTACTTTTGGCTGAATATCATTTTAATGTTTCATATGTATTACGAATTTGCTAACACATCATATAAAATTTAAGATAAAGCTTGTGAAGATTTAGCATGTAAATTAAAATCATGTGAATGTTTAGCATGTAAATTAAAATCATGTGAATGTTTAGCATACAAATTAAAATCATGTGAATGTTTAGCATGTTCTAAAGTAGCACGTACCATAAAGGTTTAGCACGCCCATTTTTTATCGCGAGTAGTACAGTGCGAAATGCTTCAAAATACATTTTGTGTTTCATATCAGTTTTAATTTAATAGCACTTTCGTCTTCAAAATGATTCATACCAAAATACCTTAATTTATTTATTAGAATGTAACAGAGAATTTTGCGAATAATAATGCAAGAAATAATTCAAAACCTTAATTTGAAAATCAAATAAAAGTTCAGTTGCTATTAAGTTACATACTAATAGCAAATGCCTGGATTTGTTTAGTAGCCTGCATTTCATTTTAATATATTTTACTTGGAAGAGAATTATTCTAAGAGAATAATATAACAATTCTTCGTCATCAATCAAATTGATCGACGACATTCGAGTAAAATAAAAAGGGTTATTTACTTATTGGTTAGAAGAATAAGCGATGAGTTATATAAGCGATAACAGGTTCGGGAAAAGAATTCAAGAAAAAAGAAACGTTCTTTAGGAAATAAAATCGTGAGAGGCTGCATTTTATGGTGAAAAACTAAAATAAAAACTAAATCCAAAAGCATTAGTCATCGTTGTATTCTTGTTCTTACTCATTTTGTTTTTATTTTTGTTGTAATGAGGTAACATATTTTATAAATATCTCAAACAAAATTTCATTTGTGGACCTCCCTGAAATTGCTGAATTCAACAGTAGCTTGTACGAAGCCAACTGTCATCTTTTGAGTCGTCAAAATCTTTCAGTGGGGTTAGATAATATTCCTGGCTATACTTCAGTTTAGGAATAAATAGAAATAAAAAATATTTCTCAGCTAAGTTAAAGAACTTAACGATTAATTCGAATGCAACGAATATTTAGTAGCTGGCAGCTAAATTATTTTTTCATGATGGTCGAGTTTTCATGACCATCATGAAAACTCGACAGGCTGTCTCATGACCTAGAAAACTTCTCATAACCTCGACACTTCTCATCGACTCATTTAATATATATTTTCAAAATATATTTAAAGAGAATTTTGCCATCTAACGTCAATGAATTTTACATTATTCCTATAATTTTTTCTGTAAAAATAAAACAGACTAATAATATATTTGTGTACTTCAAATCTTGGACTAATATATTCAGTGGAAGTTTTGATCTCCATATAAATGCTGTGCATTTTTAAAACAAAAGACTGCAAATGATGCTACAAAATATATTTTATGCAAATTGGATAGATAAGCAAGGGGAAACATCAAAAGAAGATTCCCTCTACTTGAAAATATTACGACTTTTGTGAAATGTATATCACAGGAAGACTTAGCGAGCAACAGAAAAATTTATTTGCCTCGGTTTAGAACAACATTTAGCCTTTTTATACCGCTTGTTAAAGCTATATGTAAAAAATGCGGGAATTCTAAAAACAATTTTCTGGCATAGGCTAATCTACTTCTTTCATTCCCTTAAAATTGGTTCTAATAGCACAAAATAAGTCATGTTTGAACTCAGCAGTATGAAATATGCAAGAAACATAAAAAAATATTGTAGCAAAGGAAACACGTTTTTAAATACAGTGATTGATCATTATGTATATAGACAAATAATAAAAACTAACCGTCTAATTTTTCTATAATAACTTAATGCCTGTGCATTTCATTAAAATAGTACACCTACACATCTCCTTTTTTTTGTAATTTTTCCCATGTGTAACTTGTATACGAACTTATTTTCCCTAGAAAGTCCTCCACGAAGGCATCCCTCCCCTTAGGCAGAGAGTCCTCGAATGCATTGCCATAATCCAATATACTGAGCCATACACGATTTAATAATTTATTTAATGACTTGCTAATTGAAAAAGATATTAAATTCCTTAATTTTCTTCTGCATTGATTCATTTAATAATATCTTTCTTCTTTCCCTCAAATGGTTAAACCATTTGTATAGCTTATTGTCCTGAGATTATTAGTATAATATCAGAATATTAGAAACTGAACCTAATTCTTCATGGCCTTTCTGACTTATTTCATCGTTTAGTCTTTTATTTATTCGATGTTAAGTCCTTTAATTAATAGAAACCCTCACACTGGAGAAGATCATCAGCCAAATAAAACGGATGTGACTTTTCTTCCTGAACTTGTGAAAGATATTTAATAATTTTCTTCTTTATTAATTGATTAATTAATACCTTTCTCCGTTTCTTCAAATGTATTTTAACTACCTGAGGTTATTAGTGAAATATCAGAGTATTAGAAATTGATTCCAATTCTTCATGACTTTTCTCACATTTTATTGCTGTCTTTTATTTAGTCAATGTTAAGTTGTTTAATTAATAAAAATCTCACACAAACTAGAGAAGATCATTTATCAAATAAAATAAATGGATGTGATTTTTCTTCCTTTTTTAAATTTTCTCTCTTTCCCTAACTGTATCAAGTTAAAATTGCTTCGCTCATTTGTTAAAAATACGATGTAATGATTCAAAGAGCAGTCATGCTTCGATAAATCATTGAGAAAGATGATAAAACATCTCACATAGGTTTTCAATATCCATGTTCACAGCTTAATGGAAACGGAATGTTTTTGTTTCTCGTGTAGTCGCTCCAGAGTTTAATGAAGATAAACAGTCAAACAGATATTTTTCGTTTCTCATGTTCTCTCAAAATTTGATTAAGATGATACATGATATATGATATAATGATGTCCGTACAATGATTCATTTACCTACGCTGTACTTGGAATATTAAGGCAAAATTTGTGTGTGTGTGTATAATTATGGCAAAACCTCGAGGGCTATCTGCCTAAGGGGAGGGATGCCTTCGTGGAGGACTTTCTAAGGGAAACTGGCTCGTATACACGTTACACATGGGTAAAACCACGAAAACGCCCACGCAGCCAGCCCGTTCGCGGGATTCGAACCTCGGACCGAACTACCAGTGTTCAGCGACTTTACCGCTCCACCGCTGGTGGGCCTAGACAAAAGTTGTTTTTGTTATCTAAATATAATTTTTAGATATTAAAATCTAATATCTATATATTTTTCAAGGAACAGTTATTTAAAATATGAAGAAATAAGATATGATTAAAAAATTGTTGCTTAACTTCCATCGAATTTGAGATGTTAAGTTTGCTAATTGATACAAAGCACACGAAATCATGTGTTCGTTGCTAGTTTTGAAAGACAACATATAAATTTAAATAATCATTCTAAAGTTTATCATCAAATAATTTGCTTACACGGAGTCTTCTTGAACAATACGGCCTTTTTTTATAGCAAGGTTACACTAATAATCTGAATGTACTAATAATCTGAATATTAAGTACTTATGTTATCGTAAAAATCTACCTTACTATTTTTTGTTCGAAGCAACTTCTTAGCTACAAGTGGTACAACCCAAAGTAAATACAAATACTAAATAAAATAAAATAACCTTAAATAAAAATATTTATTAACACCTTGACGGTTATACAAACTGAAAATCAACAGAAACACAACTGAACTAGCCAGTGGGTAGAAGTAACTCTACTACAAGTTAAATCGAATGCATTATAGCTCATACTGTAGTATTGCTCATACTGTAGTATGAGCAAAGCCGAGCCTCGGCATCAAATAGACTAAGTTCTCGCAAAGAAATCGCGACAAACAAAACTCTGCCAATATGAGTAATTGCTACCAGTGCACTGTTGCCAAACTTTTTCTGATATACATTTCGAAACTCGACGCATATTTATACTAATTTAAACGCATATTTATGCTAATTTAATTTTAAACTAATTTACACTCTGATGGAAGTTGACTAAAGCAAATATTTAAAAAAGCCAAAATAATAAAATAACTGGTTAAATAAAATAAACACCTGACTCCTAATTTCTAAATGGCAGTTTTTTTGATGTACTTGTTTATTGAATGCTTTCACCGTTTGACAGTTTATAATTATTTTTTCCTTTTATGAGCTTTTCACACTAACTAATATGCGTTCAGGTTTCGTGCAGTTTTACAGTTAAAAATTATTCAAGTCCCTGTCTTCGATGATTTCTAAGGATTCTTTAAAATGAATAATTTTTCTTAAATGCAAAAATACTCTTATGTTTTAAATCAGCAATAACATTCTTGAATAATATCGCGCATTAAAGAGAATAAAGTTAGATTTACTTTTTAATATTTTGCAGTCTAATAATTGTTTATTATGTGTAACAAGAAGTCAACAAGCTTCCAGAATGTTTTACTCATTTAAATGTTTACGGTATTTTCTCCCTCCTTTTCGCATGGCCCACCAGCGGCCGAGCGGTAAAGTTGCTGAACACTGGTAGTTCGATCTGAGGTTCGAATCCTGCGAACGGCCTGGCTACATGGGTGTTTTCATGGCTTTCCCCATGTGTAACGTGTATACGAGCCAGTTTCCCTTAAAAAGTCCTCCACGAAGGCATCCCTCCTCTTAGGGCAGATAGCCCTCGAGGCTCTGCGATAATTAAATAACCTAACCTAACCTTCTCGCATGCCTCCGCGATATAACTGGAAGTACTCTCGACGCGTATTCGAGAGGTCCAGAGTTCGAATTTCTTCGATTTCCTTGCTTCGAAAAAAATTAAAAAAAAAAAAAGAGGGAGGGGACTGTACAAGTGGCTTCTGAACAAAAAACGATGATTTGTCACCACCAGGATTTGGCGACTGGGTCTCCTAACCTTTTAAAAGGGGGAGTATATAAGGTATTCTCTCTACTTTACCGTATGCCTTCGTAGTGTAACTGAAAGCACGCTCGACGCGTATTCGGAAGGTCCGGAGTTCGAATCCCAATGAGGGAAAGTGCGGATTTCATCGGTTTACTGACATCGATATAGCCTAATGATCCTACGATATAATTAATCCAATTCCCTGAAGAAAATGTCTTCTAAAGATTAGTCTTCTTTTATTTGAAATTTGAGTTAAATAATGCATGTTTACTCCATATCCCACGCGTTAAAATCATTCGACAAAAGGAATTTATAAATTGGAAGTAGCAAATAAACAAATTAAAAAATTAAACCGAAAAATTATTTTGCACTCATCAATATGTTACTTTAAGAAGCGTTGATTATATCAAGTAGGTAATTATAACAATTTTAGGCGCACGTGATGGTATTAAAAATGGGGTGAAACACAACATGATTGCTGAAGAATCTCCCCAGAATTTACGATCGCGGGTCCATGTACCATATCCCCTTATTTTCTGACAGCTGCCTGCTTCTCATCTATAAGGGCATTTAGTTTTTATCCAGAAGTTGGCAATAAAAAACACTCAGTAGCCGATGGCAATGATATACGAAAGAAACTTCTAAGCAGTTTTAGATTATGACGCATCATTTATCTGCATATCGCATGAAAAAAAATCTTGTCTAAGCACAAAAAATAGAAAAACATGTATTACGATCTCTTCACGTTCTGTTCATTGACTTCGGGATAGTTTACATGTCAACGATCTCAGAGATTCTTTAAATGACAACACTAGCGTCGTCTCGCATCACAAATAATTTTCGCAGTAAGAATATTGTTCAGCTTGCAAAATTCACTAGATTTCAATTTTCATTCATTCCCTCTGTACTTTACTAGATAGATACACTCCTCTCAATACTTAACTTTTTTCGGGTAAATTAACTTTGCAAGAAATTTTTCCTACGAATACGTCTGACATAATTATGAATACCCTACAGGTTTTAGTAAATATAAACTATTTCCTTCAAATTTCTAGAAGCCACATGCGTTTATAGCCAATTGATGTAACGCATAAATATTTGAATTTGCTTTAGCTACTTTTATTCCTTGATGCAAAAATATTTTGCATTTGCCATTTCTTATTTTCATAGAAAAATCCATTGAAACTAGATTTACTGAATAATGAATAAAATTTCCTAATATTTCACATAATAATAATTTCATATATTAAAAGAACTGATTTTTAAATTGGTTCAAAATTGTTTTAAATATTACACGTACATTTAGCCAGAAAAATACAGAATCTTTCATTGAGATTAATGCGTTTAGTAAATCAATAATTAAATAATGTAATGCTATAAGGTATTTCTTCCGCCTTCTTAGCGTGCCTTAGTGGTGTAGTGGTCTGCATGCTGGGCGCGTATTCCAGAGATACGCGGTTCGATTCCCGGCGAAGGCGTTGCACATCTTTCATGGCTCCTGCTTCCAAAAAATACCGCATGTCTCTACAATGCACTAAACATATCACTGTAATTTAGTGCATTCATATATACTACATATTTAAACTTTGTATGTTATAAATAACATAGCATGCAAATTTTATATATATTCTGAGAATAACTAAGAAACAGTTCACCTCTTAGTATATTTTGTGATTTCGACTTTTATACTTTTGCATTTCTTCAGATGCGATGTCATAAATAAATTTTTAACTTGAAATCTTTGTCATTAAAAATTTTTGGTTTGCAACAAAGACCTGAATTTTAATTAAGCTTACTGTTTAAAGGACAGTTGTAATTTGTTGATGTAAAAATGTTTCTTCGCTTATTAGTTTACTTTTACAGGGTTCTCTTCTTATGTGAAAACTTTATTTTTTAATGTTTTAACATAAACTAAGTAAAACTTTTTAATCTTCGAGAATTTGTCTCTAAAAAAGATACCGAATATAGATCTTTTTCATTGAAATTAGACTCTATATTAGTAACTGAATAATATTTTCTTTCTATTGAAAAAAAAAAAAAAAAAAAAAAAAAAAAAAAACTTTTTTTTTTCATTTCCATTCCTTAATATGGAAGCAATCAATCGAGGGTCTTTCAATTAAATACTTGTTACTGTCTTAGCTTGTGAAAATATAAGCGGCTATTGTATAAATAAGATGAAACTTTTACTGTTTCGAATGCTGTGAGAGCTGAGAGTCAAGCACCTGACAGTGAAAACGATAAATTTGATTTAATTACTGTTGCAGCGAAGTAGCTCTATATAATGAATAAAATGCAACTGTAAATGATAACAGAAAAAGGGAAAACTGAAAATTTTCTTGCCGATAAATTTCGTAAGTGCTACTTTATATTGCTTAGTTAGGGAAAGTAAATTACATTTATGTACTTATCTTGCAAGTAGTATGTAATATTTTTTTATATCACTGTGTTAGTTTTAGTTTTGTCCAAAGAAAAAATTATCTTCCACATTTTCTTTAAACTTTTGCGAAGTGCAAAGTTTCGTTTTATAAGTATAAATGTTGATTGATTTATAAATGTTGATTTATCTATTTTACTTTGCTTTCAAAAACTTGAGATTAATGCTGTTTCAGTATAAGCAGCAGATACAGAGAATCTGCTAATGATATCAAATATAGCCATTTCCCATGGCAAGCAATTTGCATGCAGGCTGGCGCTACGTATGTTCATTGATACAATGTGAACTTAGAAAAATCAATAAACAAATTCAGTATCCCTGCCCGATAAAGAAGGTTTTATGTGATTTTCTTTATTTGAAGCATATTTTTGCCACAAAGACTCATTTAACGAATCAGCATGTCGTATTGTAAGATTTTTCTCCCACTTTTCTAGCGTGCCTTCGTGATATAGTGGTTCTTCACGCTGAGCCGGTATTTCAGAGGCCCGTGGTTCGATTCCCGGCGAAGGCGATTGCTAATTTTTCATCTTGCCTGCTTCCAAAAATCCTAATGTCTCTACAGTATGAATATTAGCCTGGATTGTTTTTCGTTTGGCAATGGGAAGGAAAAATCTTTCAAAGTGGGTAATTAATAAATCAAAATAAACAAATCAAGGAAAGCCACTTTATAACAGACTTCATTAGCGTAATTACTTGTAGTAGAGACGTACAGGCTTGCTAGTAAGCCAAAGTATGTCAGATGTTGTGCAATGGGTAGTAGCCCTTGGTGTTTCCAGGAAACGTGGAATCAGTTTTTAAGCGCAGAGACGGGTAACGAAGGCTTAGACTTACGACCATTATGCAAGATAGCTACGCAGGAATAACTGCTCGAAAAAGCGACATGGTGGCAGCCAGTAATTTTTGCACTCTTCAAATCACGTCACGAGTGGTTACTTGGGAATTGTGCAAACATATAAACTGGATTGAAAGCCACTAGAGCTCTTTCCTTTTTACCCACTCGCGAACGGGCTGGCTGCATGGGTGTTTTCGCGGTTTTCCCCATGTGCAACGTGTATACGAGCCAGTTTCCCTTAGAAAGTCCTTCACGAAGGCATCACTCCCCTTAGGCACATAGCCCTCGAGGCTTTCCCGTAATTAAATAACCTAACCTTTTTACCTACAAACTCAGATATTGCTTGCAAAATTGTTCTGAGACCTGTAGTAGACTGTCCATCAAAGGAATTGTCAATGAGGGAAGTTCGTGGATGTTTAAAATAAAGCTCACAAGTCACAACTACAGAAAAATGCTCAAAAGTAGAGAAAGGATATCCTGAACCTTTAAATACACCTATATGAAGATATAACAGGTGAAGCATTCAAGTTACAAAACGATAACGTCAGTTCCTATTGAATGGAAAAATAGCAATAAGACGAGACCATTGCGCATATGAGCTGATCAACTCAATCCCTCGACCTAAATCCAATTCAACATGGCTCTCGAAACATGTTACTGCCCTCAAACAGCCATCTGGCACCAGGGGGTAGCTTATATCTGCTTTAAAAGATCAATGCTCGTTACTCTCTACTAAGTTGATTGATTGCATCAGAAACATCACGGAATTTCTTCGGGAGAGCATTACTGTACGATTCCGCTACCTCTAATATTGAAATTCTTTGTCCATTGCATTCTTAAATCTTATTTTCGAGCAAGATGATCTGCATTCAAATATTTTGAAGAAAAATGATTCTCAAATAAATTACCTTTATACGACTAAAAACTAATTACGGTTATTAACATTTTATTCATCTTCTCAATATCGGTATAAACTGCACTAACTCAAATGAAATAAAAAGAATCGTTTAATGTATAAGCTTTGTGTTGAAAGAAATTATGCATATTGTCGAATTATGAATCCATTTATCCTGTCTTCCATAAAATTTAATACTTTTTAGCACAAGAACTAAACTTTAGCATATCATAAATGAATGATTATTCCTATTTTATAAGACATATTATTCCTATTTTATAAGACATATGATTATTCCTATTTTATAAGACATATGATTATTCCTATTTTTGAACCTATATTAAATGTAATTGAAATTCAGATTGAAATAATTTTACACAGATTATGTTAAATGAATTATTTATATCTGTATAATTTACAGTCGGCTACATACTTATAACTTTAAATTACTTTCCAATCAAACGGCGTAATTAGCCGATTGCATATTTTGAAATATTAGCTTTCAGGTTTTACTGAAAGAAACGTAACACTTATTAGTTTAATATATATACTACCAGCAGCTTCGCTGCCAGCCTTCGTCTGGCATTTAAATGTACCGGAAAAATGGCTGAAGGGAACACCAAACGTTAAATTTAAGAACTGCGTAGAATTTTAGACTGCAGAACAACTTCATAAAAAAAGTTATTACTTATAACAAAATTACAATGAAATAAGCAATATCCCTTAATACAAATATTAATTATGCTAATAAATAAATTAACCAACTTTTGCAAAATCTTAATAACTCAAATGGTATAATGGAGGTTAAGAAATTCGTTTCCTAAAAAATCACTCAAAACTTTTCAATGTCTTAAAAACAGTGAAATGAGCAATAAATAATATAAAAGAATACAAAAAACAAAAAATTCTGAAAAGCAAAGTATAATTAAGGATATTTTATCTTATATTTTCAAGATAAAAAAATTACAATGAAATAAGCTATATCCCTTAATACAAATATTAATTATCCTAATAAAAAATTAACCAACTTTCCGTTGAAGAAAAAAAATGATGCAAAACTTTTCAATATCTTACAAACAGTGAAAAGCAAAAAATAACATGAAAGCAACTCAAAAAACATAAAATTCCGCGCAGAATTTTACTCTGCAAAACAACTTTATCAAAAAAAAAAAAAAAAAAAGAAAAGAAAAAAAAAAAAGAAAGAAAAAGTAAAATTTTAAAAATGTATTATATATGTATAAATGACAATGAAATATGCCAATCTCTTAAAAGCAGTGATATAAGAAATACGATGAAAAATTGTTCCAAACCCATATTTCTAAAAGAATGAAACTATTCAAAATGATGCGGTTTCATCAAAAATCTATCAACAACAATAAGACAGGAAAATAGTTGCCAAAATCACATTTTTAAAGATGTGAGCTGTGAGAAGTGTACTCGGAAGTTTCATTTAAAACATTTTTTAAAAATACTAAATATTATCATTTTTCCAAAATTCTTTTTGTAAAAGCAGTCGCAAGGATGAAAGTTCAACGTGTCCAAAAATCAAAGAAAAATAAACTCTACATTTTTAAAAATAAACTTTTTTAGAAAAAATCCCGTTGAAAAGGTGTTAAGCTCCCTTTGTTAAATAAATTCGTATTTAATCGATTTATTGAAACACGAAATTTATTTTAAGTTCGTAAAATAGCTAAGTGCCTACATTTCATGACGATGTGAAAATGGAGTGTGTAGAGTAAAATCTCGCTTTCCTATAGCCCATTATGTCTCAAAATGACGCGATTTCGTCAGATATATATATATATATATATATATATAAATGACAATGAAATATGCCAATCTCTTAAAAACAGTGATATAAGAAATACGATGAAAAATTGTTCCAAACCCATATTTCTAAAAGAATGAAACTATTCAAAATGATGCGGTTTCATCAAAAATCTATCAACAACAATAAGACAGGAAAATAGTTGCCAAAATCACATTTTTAAAGATGTGAGCTGTGAGAAGTGTACTCGGAAGTTTCATTTAAAACATTTTTTAAAAATACTAAATATTATCATTTTTCCAAAATTCTTTTTGTAAAAGCAGTCGCAAGGATGAAAGTTCAACGTGTCCAAAAATCAAAGAAAAATAAACTCTACATTTTTAAAAATAAACTTTTTTAGAAAAAAATCCCGTTGAAAAGGTGTTAAGCTCCCTTTGTTAAATAAATTCGTATTTAATCGATTTATTGAAACACGAAATTTATTTTAAGTTCGTAAAATAGCTAAGTGCCTACATTTCATGACGATGTGAAAATGGAGTGTGTAGAGTAAAATCTCGCTTTCCTATAGCCCATTATGTCTCAAAATGACGCGATTTCTTCATATATATATATATATATATATATATATATATATATAAATGACAATGAAATATGCCAATCTCTTAAAAACAGTGATATAAGAAATACGATGAAAAATTGTTCCAAACCCATATTGCTAAAAGAATGAAACTATTCAAAATGATGCGATTTCATCAAAAATCTATCAACAACAATAAGACAGGAAAATAGTTGCCAAAATCACATTTTTAAAGATGTGAGATGTGAGAAGTGTACTCGGAAGTTCCATTTAAAACATTTTTTAAAAATACTAAATATTATCATTTTTCCAAAATTCTTTTTGTAAAAGCAGTCGCAAGGATGAAAGTTCAACGTGTCCAAAAATCAAAGAAAAAAAAACTCTACATTTTTAAAAATAAACTTTTTTAGAAAAAAATCCCGTTGAAAAGGTGTTAAGCTCCCTTTGTTAAATAAATTCGTATTTAATCGATTTATTGAAACACGAAATTTATTTTAAGTTCGTAAAATAGCTAAGTGCCTACATTTCATGACGATGTGAAAATGGAGTGTGTAGAGTAAAATCTCGCTTTCCTATAGCCCATTATGTCTCAAAATGAAAAAAACATAAAATTTAAAAAATTCATAAAACAGAAAACATAAAATTTAAAAAATTCTAATTCGAATTTCGAAAAATTCGCTTCAAGGTGCACTGGTTTTTGTCTAGATGCACTTATGTACCAAATTTCGTAGCCTTGGGTCTATTAGCTTACGTGCAGCGCAAACGAAAGGCACACACAGACAGATTCTTTCTTTAATTATATGTAGAGATATTGTAATTATCTTAAATCTAGTATTAAGGGTTTTAAAAGATAGTATTTAAATTTCTAATCACAGAGCACTTTTCTCTGAACGCAATGCATCAATAAAATAACAGAAAAATATAACTAATTCAAAGAATATAAAAATTAAATCTTAACTGTATACTATGTATACTGAATATCAGCATTCCTGTTAACGTAGTTACTTATCTATCTATTATATAATACTTCTCGGATCACACCTTTCAATTAAATGTGGAAGAATTTATTCTTTTTGCCCTACTCTCAATGGTCATTTCGCTACTGTGATAAAGGATCACCCCTCAAAGTGATTCTTCAAGTTAAACCGATGCATCATTCCCAACTTCCTCTTCCTTCTCTTTTTCTTCAAATGTGTCAAGTTCTTCTCTTAATTCCCTTGCCTATTTTCTCGTTTCTCGTGTAGTTTCTTATTGTTATTTCATAAAGGGAATTGAGACAATGAGTGTAAAGGAAAGAAAAGCAGTAATATCAAATTTATATTTTTGCATAACAGTTTTGTCATATTATATAAATCTCTTCTTCCTGTTTCACTTAACAACCAAACATCAACAATAATACTGAATTTTATATCGAAAACATGTTCCCTGTTACCTATGCTCTATTACATTCCTCAAATGTTCTGTATATTAATGAAAATTAGAAGTTTCCCTTTTCGGAATGTGACAATTAATTTCTCTCTCTCTTTCGCCATCATCCATATCAACACCTTATAAAAGCTACAAGTTCCATTTATAAACAACGATACATTTAATTGAACATTACTGTATGTAACAAAATTTAAAATAGCTGTCATAGAAAATAACAAATAAATTTTTAATTATTAGAAAAATAATTATGTATTTCATACAAAATAAATATTTTTCACATTGCTTACTTGGCTTACCGTTTCGTTTTGATGCAAATTTTGGTTATCAATAGTTCCAAATTGGCGCATATGAATCGATAATATAAAGCAAAATAATATTTGAGTACTTACCTGTTAAGTCTCCGATAGGCATTTCATGTGAATATCTAGACTAACGATTAGTTAATTACTTACCCTTGCAGTTTTGTAGTTGTCGATAAATATGCATTCTATAATTATGTTTTCATTATTAAGAGAGGTCATTAAGCAGTTTCTTATTGGATTCAATGCGTAATATTTAGGTAATGCATAGTTCTGGCTAGGATAAAACTTAGGTTATTATTGAAATTAAAGCTAAAGGTTTCATGATAATTTCTTTTGCCACTCAGAACCCCGTATAAAGATAAATTATATAAATTTATCTTCCCGTTTTCACTTGAAAACCAAAAATCAACAATAATACTGAATTTTATATCGAAAACATGTTCCCTGTTACCTATGCTCTATACTTACCTATCTCAAAACTTAAAAACAGTTTTTTGTTGTCCTTTATGTACATTACTGTTATCACTACTAATAAGTAGTCAATCAATATTTATGGTATTCTGACTTGTAAGGTAGACAAGGTGAGCTGGCTAAATAAATTAACTAATTATTTAAGTAGTGTTTCCATGATTTCTTGACTCTTCAGTATAATGCTTGTTCATGGAGCGACAGAGTACATTTATTTGAATCAGAAACGCAGTTTAAGAAAATTCATGGAATGTTACATGCTAGGATTAAACTGGAAAACAAAAGAAGACGTAATTATTTTCACTGCTAAAAGGAGAGGGGATGCGAAAGGCAAACGGATAATGTCTTACTTTAGAACTTCGTAATTTAAAATATTAAAATCTGAAACTTTGCATCTCATTGCGAAATTGCAAAATACCACATTTCTTGTGAAAAACAAAATTCTTTCGTGAACAACAGTTTTCAGATAACCGTAGAGGCTAAAGTTTTTAAAGTAGCTGGGAAACTAAAGAATTTTCTAAGAACGGTACTCTGCTTTGAAACTTCTTCGAATTCTAAATAACTGGAGAAGTCCAGAAGGCAAGCCGTTTTTTAAATAAAGGAAACTAAATACATTATTTTTAAATTTAGTCTGGTACTAGAGGTTTCCCGATAAAAGGTTTGTGTTAATTAAATACATGACAAATTTTGCTTATAGCAGACTGAGTATGGCGGACCAGTAATTAAAATGCGATTTTCTTAACCTGTGTTCAACCAACAATATAAATTCGAATATCAGAAAGAACATTTACAGCAGCTTCTGTCTTGAGCGAAGATCTTTACTTTGTGACAAGAGCCAATTACTTCTAATTCTTTATTTTTAAGAGATTTTACTGGAACGATTTCTGCTGCGTTTTTTACAACATGCACTAAAATTATCAAACAGAAGTTAAAACACTCTTTTTGTATTCGTCATCTATTCTCTGCAACTTGATTTAAAGATCTCAAATTTTCTGCCAGAAAATGTGATTGATTTAGTTTATATTATACTAAGGTATTAAATTTATTAATAACATGAAATTTATCCATTTTTCTTGCTAAATATTAGAATAGTATTCCTCAATTTCTTCCTAGCTTTCGAGCAAATTAGTGAAATGATTTACAATTTTAATTATTTCACATTCACTTACATATTTACGAGAATTTGTATAAAAACTTTATCTTTGCCTTTTTTAAAAGGGAAATTGCCTTTAATTTAGTCTAAATTTTCGGACAATTACTAAAAGCCACATTTTATTTTCTGTAGTTTATATAACAAATAAATAATTAATATAAAATACCAAACAATGCTAAAAATAATGATAGAATTATGAAATGTAAATTTCCAAACGAAAATCACAACCAAATAAATTCAAATGACCATAAATTTAACACAATTGTAAAGAGGTTCTTCGGTATTCAAATAATTTTAAATTATTAAATTCGCTCAACTAAAACAGACCTTTTCGTATCTTTCATCCTAGATTTTCTTTAATTTCAAATAATAATTTTAAATTAGCAAAATTATAAGAGATGATTTTTGTTTAAAAATATTACCATCGTCAAAACTTATCGCTCTGTGTTAAATATCATAATTTAGACAATTTGTTTTTTACTTCTACATAATTGGAATTACAATACAGTGTCAGGAAACTATTTCGCACATAAAAATACATTAATCGCATTTGTGCAGAAATAAGGCTAACTTATTATTTCCAGTTACATCACCAATTTTTTGCAACAATTTAGCAACAAACATACGTAGCTTCCTAAGTAGAAATTTATGGTATTACTTATAATCTTTAGTCATACTAATTACATTTTACATATATGTTTTTCAATCTGTGTGCGTTTTCTAAATCAAAAGCAAAGTTTGATTCTTTTTCTTTATGGCAAATTCTTCAAATTTTTCCCGGATCCGTTTTTAGAAGCACATTTAATTAAAAGCAGTTACATTTCTCCTATTCCGTAGTGTTACAAATCTAATCTTTCCTAATGTTAAATGTAACTCTAAAAAGCGGAATGCCATAAACCGTTTCAAACAGCAAGGGATATTTAAAGCTTGCATTAAAATGAATATCTACAATCATATCAACCAAAAGTGCAATGAATAATAATGCGAGAGAATGTAAAATGATAATGCTTCTTCGGTCTCGTAAGAAACAGCTCTCGATGTTCGGAGGTTTGACATTAATTTGCACTGATTTTCAAGCCGAACGATATTAAATATTATTTAACACAGAATTGTAAATTTATTTAATATGGTTAGCAGTTCAAGATGGGGTTTGCAGCGTTTAAGAATCGTTTACAAATTTCTAGTGACAGCGAAATTCAAGGCAAAACCCAAAATGAAATAATGTGGAAGAAAACACCTGCTATTCTACAATGGTTAAATAAAAGCAAGAGCTATTCATTCCGCCTCGACAAGCAGTTTCCGTAAAGAGAAAAACTGAAGATCGGTCAGTGAGGAAAATAGGTCTCGGAAAGGATATGCAGTCTGTTAAACAATCAAATACACACTAGTTTGAAGATCTAGGACGTAGTAAAGATGTTAAGGTCGGCGATCTTCTCCTCACTCTCTCTCTTTCATCTTTTCTCGTCTACTTTTTTCCCTTTATGCAGAAGGCGGTTTGCGCGGTTTGCGGAAGTCTTTCAGATAAAAAGCGAGAGCGAATTTCAAATCTCTTCAAGGTCGGATAACTCATCCCATCTGACTTGAACCGCCGAAGAAATGACAGTTCCTTATTTTGTAATTAAAAAATTATTAATTAATTCTAAAAAGGAGTGGGAATTATTTCTAATTATTTTGAATTAGTCTAAAAGGGAATTATTTTGACTTCTATGTAGTCCGGTTGTATCATATGCTGAATGTACAGCAAAAGTTTTGAATTTTTACAAGACGAAGAATTACGGAATGCCCAAAATTTAAAAATTAAGAAATAAATTTCCAGAACTAATATGAAAATTTTTAATTATTAAACGATTTTTATATCTAAAAATTTAGAACACGAAGTGCTTCCTAATGTACATACCTGTTTTTTATAAAGGGATGATGTGATGGAATAAATCCGGTTCAGAAGACCCAAATGAACTAACTGCTCAATCTAGGAGCCATAGAGGCGACCAATGTAAAGTCGATGAGAATCGTCGCGTTTAAATACCTGCAAGGAGCCATCGACGGGGTAGTGCTATGATTGGTGGGTGAGAAGACCCATCATGTTCATAGGCTGGATAGGGGAAAAAAAAGCCGTCCGAACTGGAATCGGGCAGGGATCATGAAACAGGTGACTGGCCACTTTCTCCCGCGCTTATTCTTAAACAGATCTGTTTTCTCGAAATCCTTCTTTGCATTTAGGCATGATTGATTTTTCTGTACTCGTGTGGTCTCTCGATTGATATATATATATTTCATTATTCATTACGATTTCCCGTTTTTTTTTTTTTTTTTTTCATTTGAATGCACTTAGAAAGGAATTCGCTGTAAAAATGAACTTGAGGCTGAATTACGGAGTTCATTGTCTTAGAAAAGTCTAAAATTATCCCCCTTTCTGTCAGTTTTGAGCTATTTAACCTATGAGTGCCTGCTTGCATTGGCATAGTTTGCATTCTTTTTAAATATTAAAATTCTTCCAATCGCATATCTGTTGGGTTAAAAGTTTAAATAAATGCCGAGGCTAAATAATGATTTTATTTCAAGAAATACCCAAAAATTTGCCCTTGTTTAGTCAGATAACCTTTCATAGATATCGCACTTTTCTTTATTTATTTCTTATTCTGTCTGGGCTTTAAATACCTTCATCAGCGTTATCCCATGTATATTTATTTTACTTGCTTACACATCGCGTATGAATGCTTGTATTATATCTCTGCTGCTTACGTATTAAAATTTACGCATATTTCGAAGTTCACACATATTTTAACACATTAAGTGAACAAATGGAATGATAGTTTCCTGTTTATTTTTTATTTATTTATGCATTTATTTTTTTTAACTTTTAAGTATACTAGAGAACTCAAATTATAAATTATCCTAAATTCAACAGCCAGTGACGTTTCTTTGAACTTTTTCGTGAGGCTACGTCAGTCGAAGTTGTAACATGCTTCATTTTATTTCATTAACAATTTAGGTTTTATTTCATTAACAATTTAGGTTTTATTTCATTAACAATTTAGGTTTTATTTCATTAACAATTTAGGTTAGCAAATACCCTTTCCTTTCAGTACTACACAATTTTTACTCCTTTCATTTGATACAGTAATTGTGGTTTTTTGAGGAAAAAAAAATTATTTTACTTTAAAGTATCCCTGAGTATTGATTTTTAAAAATTCAAATAAAGGACTCAGAATGCCTGCTAGAAAATTAGTAGGTAGTTCGAAAATTAATAGTTAACACTGGTAGTTCGGTCTGAGGTTCGAATCCCGCGAACGCTGCAAGGGCGTTTTCGTGGTTTTCCCCGTGTGTAACGTGTATACGAGCCAGTTTCCCTTAGAAAGCCCTCCACGAAGGCATCCCTTCCCTTAGGCAGATAGCCCTAGTGTGCTTTGCCATAATTAAATAAACCAAACCAAACGATAACTCGTCTCTGCTTGGATTTCGTCAGCTGTACTTCAGAGGTGTTCGACTGCTTTGATAAATGAGGATTTTTACATGAAAACGCGTTTTTCTCCATACGTGATTTTTTTGTTTTTACTCGATGTACCTTTTCTCAAGAACTACTGCTCACAGGTATCTAAAATCGTTATTGCTTATTTATTATTGTTGTGCGCGTAGAGATTCGTAATAAACTGAGTGTACAAGTCCGATAAAATGTCAATAAAATTTATTCTTATTACCAGAATTAAAAAGTGCTGAAATCTTTCTTCACAGTTATTCGTACAATAACACAATACCACACAGTAGTTATATTTTAAAGTACTAAAACGTTAAATAGAACTCAATTCAAAGAACAGAAAATGCTAATCCGATCTCACTGCGAATTCGCTACAATCAGCAACAAAAACTTAGTGAACAAGTAATAAACAACTGAACTGAGATGTTTTGCTCCGGCTTTTCTAAGCTTTTTAATCATGCACGAGAACATTCTGGTATTTTCTCGAGGTTTCTGAAAAGAAAAATGGTGTAATTACGAGATATCTATTTATTAAATGTTAAATGCACGTGCTCTTGTATTTTTACTTTTCCAGCGAAGCATTCTCTTAAAATTCGTCACGCGCTGTATTGCACGGGGAAGTAAAACAATTTTAATTATAATTCTACTGAAAATGGAAAATTAAATACAAAATCCTTAATATTATGTTTATTAATATTTACTGAAATAAACTTTTTGAGATAAATTAAGATTTTTTTTTTTTTTTTTTTTTTTAGAAAAGTTTTTTAAACTTTTACTATACCTAACAAAATATTCAATAAATTACTCTAAAATTCAAAATGTTTCAAAAGCTCATATCCGT
Organism: Stegodyphus dumicola; assembly: GCF_044657685.1. NCBI lineage: Eukaryota > Metazoa > Arthropoda > Arachnida > Araneae > Eresidae > Stegodyphus > Stegodyphus dumicola. The sequence goes on from NC_140781.1 coordinate 24,844,764, forward strand.
CGTATAATCATATACTTTAATTACACAAAAAATTTCAAGCGTGTATCTACAGCAGATTTTGAGAAAAGGTACATCGAAAATGTCCAATTTAAAACATTGTCGGTATAGGGTTTTCCGATTACCTTCATGCCAGATTTCAGTCGCCTTTTAAGTGCGGAAGATTTGTTTGGTTTATTTAATTACGGTAAAGCCCACTAGGGCTATCTGCCTAAGGGTGTTGGTGTTGGTGTATTGAGAATACGGCAAAGCATACTAGGGCTATCTGCCTAAGGGGAGGGATGCCTTCGTGGAGCACATTTTAAGGAAAACTGGCTCGTATACACGTTACACGAGGGGAAAACCACAAAAACGCCCATGCAGCCAGCCCGTTCGCGGGATTTGAACCTCGAGTCGAACTACCAGTGTTCAGCGACTTTACCGCTCGGCCGCTGGTGGGCTTAAGTGCGGAAGAATTTAAGCAAATGTCGATGTTCGTTCATAAAAGGAAAGTTAAAAGAAAGCATTTAATAAAGTAAATTTCCCTCGCTCAGAGGTAGCTGACAATTTATAAAAATGCGTAATGATTAAATCACGCCAAAGTGGCAAATTTACTAAAATGAAAAATAATATTTAAAATAGAAATGAAAATTGGATTTGATTGAATTATTCAATTATGGCAAAGCACACGAGGGCTATCTGTCTAAAGGGAGGGATGCCTTCGTGGAGGACTTTCTAAGGGAAACTGGCTCGTGAACTGGCGAAAACGCCCATGCAGCCAGCCCGTTCGCGAAATTCGAACCTCGGACCGAACTACCAGTGTTCAGCGTCTTTACCGCTCGGCCTCTGGCGGGCTCGAAATGAAAAATTGAAGTAAAAATTAAAAAATACAAAATTAATACAAATTTTAATAAAGAATAGTTGAAAACGTTTTGGTCTTTCTCAGGCAGTTGCCGAAAAAGTTTCAACACAGCCACATTCCTAAATATATTTGGATGATTATCAACGACAAATTCAAAAAATTAAAATTAAACTTAAAAGGTAATAATTTAAAGTAAATCAAAACAATACTAAATTGTCAATAAGAAACTAAAATATAACAGCAACATTTTAAATTAATTCTCAGTAAACTGATTTCGAGTTACGTCGGAGCAGATTATATATTGATGATTAATTTCCAGTTTTGTTATTTAAATTTCTTATTAGCATTTAAATATTGTTTTAATTTATTTTGCAGTAATTTATTTAAATTATTTACTTTTAATTTTAATTTCAGTTTTAATGTTATGAATTTGTTTAGATAAACATCCAGATATAATTCAGAAATGTGGCTCTGTTGAAAAATCATTTTAGTTCCTGTTTGAAAAAGACCGAAGAACTTTCAACTATTATTTATTTAATTTCGGACTTATTTTGTTATGCTGTTTTGTTTTTTGCCTCAGTGTAGTTTTTTATATTAAATATTATTTTTCCTCTTAGCAAGTTTGTCACTTTGGAGAGATTTATTCATATTAATTATCACTTGATTATTTAATTAATTTCGCTACATACTGCGCGACTTTAAAAATTAATAATTAATTCTACAATTTTGTATCTGTAGAATATATATACATGTGCGTGTGTGTATGGGTGCGTGTGTAATAGAAAACAGAAAACCTTTTATTATACTCTTCCTGTATCAGCTAGAATTCCATGCATTAAGGTCTATAAAGAAAAGCATAATAAAAGGAAATCAAAAGACAAGAGCTCCATGCATCAATGTACAACACAAATTAAGAGCAAAAATAACCAAAACTCTTATTATTCTCTGTTTGTTTACAAACTTTAAAATGTGTTCATTTTTCTTACTCTTTGATGTATCGAGTTCATGTTTTTTGATTTCCCTTCAGTGTAATAATTTAAGGTACCGAGTTCTGGCTCATTCGAAATGTTGCAAATTTTTTTTCCCATTTTGCATTATTCCTCCTGGATTAACTTTTGCTTTTAGAGCGTTTTTTTTTTTATTTTATTGATTCTTTTTAGATAATTTCTTCTATTCGTTTCGGTAAATATATACTGAAAGGATTACAAATAATCAAGAATGACCAGGGACTCTATATATGTATTAACATATGTATAAAATAATAATAATAATAATACATATTGTTACGAAATGTATAGGCCCGGTAAGATGGCTTTCCCGCAAAGCAGTTTTAGGGTTGTTTTGTGTATGTAACTTGTACATAGTGTAAATATCTGTTTCTTTAGTTATATTATTTATATATACCTTATGTTTATTTCATTACGTTTCGTTTGTATCGAATTAGGCTTCTGACCAAGGGTTGTACTGCCCGGGACGTGCGGTCCTTGGGAGGAGGCAGTGTTACGAAATATACAGGCGCGGTAAGATGGCTTTCCCGCAAAGCAGTTTTGCGGTTCCAAGGAAGGCAGGGTTGCCACATTTGGCGAAAAATAGCCCATTTGGCGATATTTGGCGACAAAATTGGCGATATACCATGGACAGATGGAGAACCTTCTGGAGCGAATTCTTACCGGTTTAGCCCAGAATGTTCTCGAACACAAGCCGAAAGCTATATAAACTACCCTGCTGGTCCACAGTCAGGGTGAGTGTGCCTCGTCGAGTGCGAGTCGAGTGCCTCATCTAGAGTGCGAGATAGTTAGTCTCGAGTTAGTCAGTCCGTGCGGAGGCGATCAAGTTGACAGCCGGGCAGCGAGTGCCGAGTGGGTCGTCGAGTGCATCGAAGAGTCTCTTAGTGTATCGCGGTTAGCGCATCGTAGAGACAGTGAACCGAAGAGTCGGGAGCTGTGCTCTGTGTGTCGTCGATTGCATTGCGAGGTGTAGCGTGGAGAGTCTCGAGAGTAGGTTGAGTCCCGAGAACGACTGAGCAGAGTCGGGAGCCGTGCTCTGGTGCTTTGCAGTGAAGCTGTCTCCACCGTTATTGCCTGACAGTGTGAAGGCTGTGTCGCTGATTGTGTCAGCGTGTTTATTTTAGTTCATCGACGACTGTAAAAACGTGTTTTGGAGCTGTCCTGACAATACTGGCCAATAAAGTGTGTTTCGATACTTCAACAAGTAGTATTGTTGTCCTAATCCTCACGAACCCGTACGAACGTGAAGGAATAAAATAACATAACAGCTGGTGTCAGAAAAGAAAAAAATGCAACAATATGTATAAAATATTAATTACTCCTTTCCTTATAAAATTTGAATAAATATAAAGAATAGGATAATTACTTCCTTTTTTTTTTTTTTTTTTTACGAATCCTAATAGTAGATTTTTATTTTGAAGATAAAAAATATCTAAAAGTTTTAATATGTTTTTATTGGCAATTCTAAATAGGTTTTTTTTTTTTTAATTGGAAATATTATTATTATTTTTGTTTTTATTCTCGGAAAACTACGATTAACTATTTCTATAAGCGATACTTTATCTGTAATTTTAGCTTGCAAGTTTTAATTTTAAATTGGTTTTCAAACTACATAATATTTGTTCATTTTAAAGCTATTTGCTTTTCATTTGCAACAAACAGTTGCTTGGTAGCTGTTACTTTTGAATTTTGGTTTTTGAAACATTATTGCATTTTTTACCTACGGTTAAATGTAAAGGTGTATTTCTAACTAAAAGGGCATCTTTCAACTTCCGTCAGTATTTATCAGTGAATATAACCAAGTTGGTATGAGTTTCAAAGTCAACAGAGGAAACTTGAATTTTTGCTGTTTTTGAATCCACAAAGTTTAGAGAATTGTAGAAGGAAATATTGTCTAGGATCGCGAGTGTAGAGAATATTAAGGAAAAACTTCTACAAAAGGAAACAAATACAACAACTGAAAGTAATGAAAATATGTTGAAGAAATAATACAGATATCCATAAGAATAAACAAGCGCGATGATTAAAAAGCTAAGTTATGAAGTTTATGTACTAGTAAATAAACCGGGAAACAAGGGAATTTAGAAAGAAAATTGTCAGAAAGTTAAAAATTGTTAATTAATGAAAAACATTTACAGAGGAAGATTGGGTTAAGGTAATATTATATAAGGTATTTTTTCTCCCTCTTTTCCGCATGCCTTCGTGGCGTAATTGGAAACCTACTCGACGTGTATTCGAAAGATCAAGGGTTCGAGTCCCGGCTAGAGCACTGACCATTTTTCACCTTTCCTGCTTAAAAAAAAACCTAATGACTTTGCAACTATATGTAATGTCTTATTTGGATTCATGACTGTAAAACTATTTAATTAAAATGAAATGTTTAGATTTAATAGATTTGGTTCAGAGCTCAGTGCACAGCATAATGGATAGGCGCACACAGTACTTAAGAAGATTTCCAAGCGAAGAAAGTCAATCATAGCATCCTCGATACCTGAAATATCGAACATCGAATACGATTCGGTCAAAAAGTTAGGATTCCCTTATATGGTCTAGGAGACAACGAAACAAGACCAGTATATGGCAGTTATAAAGATTACATTAAAACTTAAAAAGAGATGGTTTCCAGTTATGGAAATTATTTATTGATGCAAAAAGAAGCACCTTGTTACCCTAATTTGAAATTTAAAACAAAAGTACTTAAACATTCGAAATATTTCCTTATTACACTGCCAGTGACCTCAGTCTTACTTAAAATGTACAGTAGCTTCTAAAATGTAAAGAAAATACTACAGATATAACTAAACGTATTGTAGAAACTATGTGCCATTTAAATCCTAATAACCACCTAAAAGAAACAGGCTTCAATCCTATAAAAAATGCCTGGTCAAGTAATAATTAAATCAACGGGTACAGCACTAAAAATATTTTTAAAAGACCTGCTTTTGAAGCTTGATACACAGCTATTTAAGAGAAATTATTATAACACTTCTAAAAAGTGCTATAATAATTTCTTGCTAACGATTATTTAAGAAATGTATATTTTTTTTCAGAAAATTAATCTATGTTATCGGCTTCAGTGTAGTGTTTATTTCCCCATCAAAACTTTCTGTAAAATATTTACTATTAAAAATAGTTCGTGTCTCGTTATCAGATTAATTATTCACTATACTGAAATAAATAGCTTATGTGCTTGGCTTTTAAAGTTTTATATGCACATTTTTGCTTTTTTTTTTAATTAACCCTCTGACTGCTCAATTTGTGGACCAAAATCGCTTCCAAAATTGCGGGTTTTTTTTTTCTCCATATTTTAAATCTATATATATTGGAGAATTGAAAATTGCACTTTTTCTTTCTAGAAAATATTTTTTATATAGATTTTTATCATGAGAAACTAAGTTGCCAGAAAAACCAATTTCAGATTTTATCATAAAAAAAATCTTTTTTTAAAAAAATTAATTTCAGTCGAATTAGAGTTAATTTTTTATTGCATAATATAAAAATGTAAAATGTATAAAATTTAAGAAAATATAAAGCGCTGAAAGAAAAATACCTTAGAAATGCAGTTTACTATGATAGAGTTCAAAACAGGGTTCAAGGCAAAGTCCAACTGCACAGTCTTTGCACCAGATTCAATAAATCTAATTATTAATCTAACCAATAAATATAATAAATAGTTCAATAATTTAATTAAATAATCAAGATAATCCCTGAACGTTTTCTAGCAGCCATTTCTGTAAGAAAAAAGCGGCAAAAAGTGAAGTTTGAGCGCAAATACCACGTGCCTTCAAATGCCGCAATTTAGTGGACTACTAACGATATCTGTTGGCCAAAAACGTAAACTAAACGCCTAATACTGTATCTAATTTATTTCAATGATTCAACGGGGGAAAACGGGATGCGCTCCTCAATAAAGGAAGATAAACATATGCCCGCGGAAATCGCGGGATGAGCAAATTTTCCTACATTTGAGTTGCCCGTGGAATTCGCGGGATGATCAGCCAGAGGGTTAATCAACAAATTTATAATTATCTGAATTTTTTCATTGTTATGAATTCATCTAATATTATTCATCATCATTATTTATTCATCAAAATTTGTAAATTGGGTTTAATTTTCACTGTTTAATTAGTGATAAAGTGGAGTGCTGTATAGCATTTAACCTTATATTGGCAGTATTAATTACTTATGTTTAAATTCCGTAAATTACGTTAGGTTAAAGCTGCACACTCAAGAAATATGATTGTAATGGTGCATTGTGTGTCATACGTACCCCCAGATAAGTTCTACAGATAGTTAATTTCTATCATCAAAAGATGCTTCATCTTTTATTTACTGCTTCACTTCTTCATGTGAAACACAATTTCTCATAGTTTGCTTCCGATTGTTATTTCACAGTTAACTTACATTAGTATGTTTCCATCAACAATGAAATCTCAAGCAGTTTAGCTTATTCATTTTCCCATGCATCGTTTTGATCTAAATTACTTGACTTCCCTTTATTTGACTAAAGTTAAATAGTCCAAAACAACCAACAGACATGAAGAGAATTGCCGTTTTATTATCGTTAACTACAGACTCAAGGAAAGGTTTAAATAAATCTTTTTATTTTAACAAAACTTGAACATAAATGCACGTTCTTGTCCTAACAAAATCAACCGCACCTTGTGGTGATGAAACAAAAGTAACAGCAATTTCAGTTTAATACGTAGACTAGTAGTCAAAGACTACATAACTTAAATCAATCTAAGGTGGCTCAGTAACTCTACCGGTGCATCAAATTCAAATATTGGTAGCGATAAGGCAAAGCGAATAGTTATAACTTAACAGAGCTGGCAAGAACTAAACGTATCGTGAACGAGCTGGCCAGAAACACGCTTTTTCTTAAAATACAACAACCTCAATTTAAATGCTGTCCAACCTCATTTACATTCTGGTGAGGAAACGGAAAGAAGTTACAGTAAATGCTGAAATTATAAATAACTGGTTAATTTAATAACTTTTTAAAATGATAGTTCATACATATACATAATGGAATATATAACAAGTTAGGTATAAAGTACCAATTTTTTTTTAATTTGCCAAAGTTACAAAGCTAATTAATTGTGCACAAATACAACCACAATACTCCTAAAGAAAACTTCCAAAAATCTTTTCAAACACTTCATAATCAAACCCACATACAGAGAAACTATTACAGTGTAAAATACATAAATCAAAAGTTAACAACAAATTTATGTAAATTGAACAACAACTGAAAAGAAATTTAGAAAAATAAAAACAATTAAGACGGATACTGTCTTTCTCAAGCGGACAGCAATCTCAAATCTTAATGCGGTCATTTCTTTTTTTCTAACTGTCATTAGATGAATTCAAATAGACAAAAATAGATAAACATTAAAAACATTTTCTAAACAATAATAATTAAGTAACCAAAATTCTTATTAATTAGAATTGCTTTTGTATAAATTTTAATTATTTAATTATTAATTTTTTATTACATTACTTTAACGTTAAACATTTTTCATTAGTCATCCAATGACCATTTTTAGAAATACGACTGAAAATTCTTATTTTGGAAATATTTTTGTGACTTTTGTATTTTTAGGTTATGGGTTAGCTGTTTATACTTTTCTAGTTTCTTTTGTTTATACTTTTCTAGTTTCTTTGACTATGATTTTGATTATTAGGTGTTTTAAAATATATTTTAAACTACTTATGTATATATATACAGAGAGAGAAAGAGGCACTGATATATATAGATTTATAGATTATATTAAATTTAAAACAAAAGCTAAGCAGATTCAAATGTCATTTTTAATTCTGGAGGGAAGAAATGGTGCATAAAAACTTTACAAATGCAAAACACTATTATAAAATCAAAATAGAAAATGAGAGTTATTCCGAAATTCCCAGCGAATCCAATATTGTGCAAAACCAAAATTCTTATAAAAAACACGCTATAGGGAAGATACTAAGTACATAAAGAGTGAAAAAAATTATAAAAGCAAATGGGAATAAATATTGCCACTGAAGTAATGCAACTTATGTAACATGATTTGGGTTTTCATTTTCAATTTAATTTTCCCTTCATTTAAATTATCCAAATTTATATATATCAATACATATGAAGTAAATAAAGAAATTCAAGGAAACGATACGTGCTATAAACTGCAGTATAAATAAACTCTAATATAGATAAAAAAAAGGAGGTAAAAAATGGAAATATAACAGTTCATACTACATGATTTTGTTTATCGCTATTGTTTCGAGTTTTGTATAATGTAACATGAAATGCCTGAAGAACGAAGCTTTGCCGGAAAAATAAAAGCGTTATGAAAAGCGTTCTTAGTAGTTCGAAGTGTAATTCCTGATTGGGTTCGGTGATACTCAGAAGGGTTATAGGAATACTTTAGCGGAACGTTCCAGAAGTTATAGTGTTTCTTTTGGTTAAATAAATTTTATTAAGCTATCATCGGTCCAGTGCGCATTAATCCAATGCAAACCCGTAACCATGCAACACTATAACTGCAATTTTTATACTAGACGATGATTAGCTATCTCGTATAAAAAATGCCAAAATAGCCTTAAATTAAACGGTGATTAGCTATCTAGTAAAAACGAAAACAAACATTACAAAGCAAAACTTGGAAGTGAATTCTGTAATAAAATTCTGATTAAAAACAAAATTTCAAAAATTATTTTGCTTCCCAGTATTAAATTGCGTGTCAAACTAAGCGATAGGATGCCAAATAATCAAGGTTTTTTTTCACAATATCTGCTTTTTGGGGGGGGGATAGCTAACCGGCGTCAAGTATATTTATTAAATTTGTCAATAAAATTCAATTTTCTCTCTTTTATTCGCATCAATTTTGCAGCGATAACTGGGATTTTAATAGTTTTTTATGAAGTTTTATTTTTCATTATTGCTGCATAAATTATAAATGTGTACATACAGGTAAGATATATAGATATTATATATCTTGATAGGAAGACAAAAATTGAAGAAAGGAAATAATAATAATTGAAGATAGGCATACTTATTCAAAAGATTATCTCAATCAATTGAGTTCGAATCTGAATGTTCTTCGCATTATCCTGAAAATACTAATTCTCAGATCAGCGTGTTGGTTTCTGTAAGTTTAGTTCTTTTTTAATGCTATGCGCATCATTGTCTAATAATTTAGTAATATGTTATTAAATAATAACTATTTATCAGATAATGTGCGTGTAAAGTAGTATCAAATGCTTTTAAAATTAACTTCAGTAATCAGAAAGTTTTAAATATATTAAAAAATGTTTGTTTATCTTCAGATTTTTGTTCAGATGTTTGTTCTTCCCAGACAAAGCAATGTTTAATTTTAATTTCGTCGGTATATCTTATTTATATATGCAGCGAGTTTCTTCAGTATGCAAAGCGCTACCTTTATCGAAGTCACGCGAAGGAACGTAAAAATCGACAGAAGCAAAAAAGCAACTAAGATGAGGCGAAGGCAGAACGATCGCAGAGATGAAAGAATATAACAGTGAAAACGACTCCTTAGAAGAAGCCGACTTTCCCGGGATTGTGGCTTTTAATAAGACGAGTGCATAAGTGAATTTTGTTTTATTTGTGAAAGTTCATTCTAGACTGTCAGATATTGATATTCCTTTCTGCAGCAAGTTCAGGCTTGCGAAAGAAATGTCATACCCTTTGTGTTGTTTATTATGCATTTATTTATCTTTGAAATATTACAAAATAAATGCGTAAACTAATGATCATGGAAAGAAAACTTAGTGCAGAACGTGGTCAATATACCTAACATTTTTTTTTCCATGATTTCTTGCAAACGAACTTTTGCATTTATCATAATCCTCCGGCACACGTCTTCCGAAATAATATGTCACGCCTGCATGACAGAAGTCTTAAGTTGAGCTATATTTGCAAGCTTCCTTGCGAATACTTTTCTTTCAAAAAATTCCGTTATCACGTGTATTAAAAAAACCAGACTCGCATTAAACTTCTCATTCAGAAAATCAAAAACAATATTTCCACTGTGGGCTTGCTCCGTGTTGCATAAACCTCTGACTGTGTAATGGGAGACCTGTTGCCAATTTCAGGGTGCAATCACTCGATAAATGCCGTCGGTTTCTCTCGTAGTAGAATATAGAGACAATTTATGATACAATGTGCGAATGGCAAGGAATGCATCTTGTAACAAAGCGTGCACGAGAATGTGTTAATGTCCCACCCAAATCTTGGTTTCTTCGAATAAGTATTACAACTTTCACCTTCTATTTAACAATCAAACGGTCGTTTTTTGCCATTTAACAAATTGTTGTTTCACGGCAAATTAGATCTGATACTGTCATCTTTTAATGTCCGCTGTATTTTGCATCAACAAAAGCATCCTAATATACGTTTTTAATATTCAATACATAATATTAAAAATTTTATGTGTGAGTGAGCTTTTTCTACATTTCATACGCTACCCTGAAGCATATGACAGAATTTTATATAAAATTATGCCGTATTTCCTTACTCGTATGAAAATTATCATTGACTGAAAATAATCATTATGAGATGCTTAGTCGCGGTTTTTTTTTTTTTTTACTTATTACATGCTCCGCCCTTAGGCACTACACGGAAAGGGAGGGATGCCCCGTGGAGGTCTTTTTAAGGGAAACTGGCTCGTATGCACGTTACACATGGGGAAAACCACGAAAACGCCTATGCAACCAGCCCGTTCGCCGGGACTCGAACCCCGGAACGAACTACCAGTGTTCAGCGGCTTTTACCGCTCGGCCACTGGTGGGCCTTAGTCGCGGTTTGGCTCATTAAATATTAGTTATTTTGAATGTAATCTGTTTTTGTTGTTCTGTGGTTTTGTTGCATTTAATAATACTAACAGAGTCAGCGACTAGTTCAATGCTCAGAGGAAATTTGTCTTAGCAATGTTCCCGAAGTTAGTAAAACGCAGATTGCAAAATGTAGGCTCTGGGCGAAGACGATGCTTCACGTTTATATAACATAACCCAATTTTAGTGATTAAGAAAGTGCTTTTAGGTCTGTATGCTAGATGATCTTAACTTTAATCTTTTAAAACAACATGACGTGTTGTGCTTACTTTCGATTCGTTCATTTCTTTAATCAAAAACTTACGTGGACTTACGTGGAGGGACTTACATGTCCTCCATAAACATGATCTTTCAGAAACCTCACAACCAAAAGTCACAGAGATTGAAGTCTGGTGAACGAGGAGGCCAGGCAACTGGAAAACTTAAACTGGAAATTACCCGATCATTTCCAAAGTGGGCACGAAACAGTGCCTTCCCTGGTCCAGCAATGTGGGGTGGTACACCCCCTTGCATGAAGACGGTAGTCTCTAAACATTTTCATTTTCGTCCTAGTAAGGTAGGACTGACTTGCTGCTGAAGAAGTTCGCAGTAACGGGTACTTGTGATGAAACATATTTTAAGACCTTGGAGTTTGTTCTCCTCAAAGAAAAAAAAACACTAAGATTGAAATCAGAAGTAAACACACACCACACAGTAATGTAGTCAGGATGCAGAGACCGTTCATGTACAACATTAGGACTTTTAGTATCCCATATGCGACAGTTTTAACTGCTCCAGCTAGGGTAAAATACAACTCGTCCGGGCACAAAATATTCCAAGGCCATGCATTTTCAACGGTTATTTTGGCCCAAAAATATCTAAAAAATCAGTGCTTTTGTCTGGGTCTGGAGGATGAAACTCTAATAGAACTCTGATCTTGCAATGGATTGAAGAACCTTTCGTAATGTCGACCAACGGATAGACAAATCACGTGACACCACTCGAGCACTTGTCGAAGAATATTGTAACTAGACGTTCTTTCGACAGCGGCAAGAGCGACTTCTTCCACAGTTTCTGTTTCTATCTGCGGCCTCGCAGCACGCACTCATTAGGCTCTTCAGATTTAGTAATCATCTTTTCCAAAGCCTTCCTCCACATAGGCCCTTTCCAAAAGCCTTTCTAGCGACGATATTTTCACAAAGCAGCTGAACAATTACTGTCGTTCTGATGAAACACTTGGCTCAATAAAGCTCGATCTTTCTTCTCTAAAGGAATGATGTAGAATAATTTTACTACTGGGCCTGACTATTGGCTTTTTTAAACCGTTCCAAAGTTGCATATCGTCCTTTCCCCATTGCATGAAAAGCATGATCTTTCGATCAAAATTTAAACTATTAAATTTTATTGCAGATTTCTTTTCCCCATGGTCCATATAATGTATATACCAAGTTTCAACGAAATAGCTCTACCATAATGGGCTTTACGTAGGTCTAAATGGGGTAATTTAATTAGAACTTCACTTGCTACACTTGACTGCGTACAAAACAAACCGCATTTGCTACAATATCGAGACCCTCACGAGAATCAGATCATCCGCATTAACTTTATCGGGAACTCTAACGGACACGTTTCTTAGCTTCCAGCCGGTGAGTGTCGTTTTATAAAAAACGTCAGCATTTTCTAGAGCATTTTGGCCCTTCCAGCAAACGGCAGAAAGTTTTTAGAGCACTCACCAGCTACTCTAAATATTTCTATAGGTACTCGCATATTGATGATTTGGATGGTGAATTTTTGTCTGCATTTTGGAAGAAAATTTCGTTTGAAGGCTTGGATCTGATTTCATATTTTGAACGCGTGTACCAGATTTCAAATTTATGCTACACAATGCTCCTTAATCTTTGGAGTAGCCATCATAAATTAAGGCTATGTGCGTCTTGAACTTGACAACAAGCGGAAAACATTCAAGAAGAGCTAAAGCTATATCAGCTGCGGCTTCGAAAAAAAATAGCAACAGGTAACTTTTTTTATCTTATTTCTGTTAGGTTTTATTGACGGTAAAAACTGTAAAGATAATTTGGGAACGCTATGTAATATATCAATGAAATAAAATGCGAAAAGTACAAACATGTGTGAAATATTAAGTTTTTAAACAAAACAGGAAAATCAAAACTTTTATTTTGTGTTCTACTCTTTCAGTGGTTCATCCTGAATAATAATTTAAGTAATCATTCGTATAGCTTGAAAAGCATAATTATACAAATAATAATCATAAGGAGCTTTAAACAATTCTATCCCTTGTATTTTAAGAACGATGCTTTGTAAAACATTGGAAATTTCCCTGCTAGATGAACCTTACTCAAATGTTTCTTATTTTTCTCTAACTTGACAGCGAACGACGATTTTATAAGTGAAGTCCTGTTTTCCCTAAGGCGAAGAATAGTTCACAGCAGTTTTAGAGATTAAACAACTATAATGATAATTTACGTCTTGTATGCGTCAAATCGCGTTTTTCTTGAGGCTAGAAATCAGACGTGTCTTTCATCTCCTGTTGAATTTTAACGCTTGCTAAGAGAAATTTCTAGCAGAACTAAATCTTTTTATTCTGAAAATATGAAAACCTACCAGTAAGCAACAATAGACGTTGCAAGAAGATCTATGACTTACAACTGCATCCATAAATTATGATTTGTATACAGTTTAATTATGAAATTAAGATGGTTGAAGATAACGGAATAAACAATATATTTTAAACTGGTAAAAATAATTAAGGATTTAAAAATTTATAAAATCCTTTAAAAGTCCTTTTGTGCTATCCTTTCGAGTTGATTGATCACAAATTTCGGGTCCTTTGCTGTTATTCTTGTATACAAATGATTTTAGCTTAAAATGATTACAAATGATTTACAAATGATCTTTAGCTTAAAATGATTTTAAGCTTAAAATGATTTAAGCTAAAGAAACTTTTTTGAGTCTGTAATTTATTTTTAAATTTAACTTTTTTAAAGACAAATTTGACAATAAAAATATAATTCTTCTCCTACAATTTTTAAATGCTTTTCCTTCAATTTCTTTTATTGTATTTATGAGAATGTTCGTAATAGCTTAAAAGATCGATTCTGCAATTAATTAATCAATTTCTGAGCAAGAAAATGAAAAGCATATTTATATGTGTAAGTTTGAAAAAATATCATGTCAGTTACATTTCTCACTTTCAATTATGCTTTTTTTCAAAATTTTGTGCAACCCATCCTTGTCTCTAAGTAATAATAGACAAGCAGTAAAAATACTAAATGATTTAATCCATATCTGTGTAAGTTTTAGGAATTTAAGTAAAAGGATTTATCGAAAAGATGCAAACTGAGAAAGCGCAGTTTAAAGAATGGAAACTCTCTAAAGAGTTATTAAATCATTTCAGATTTCTTAAACATATTTTACTGAATTTTAATATACGAGTATATATCTCTTAAGTAAAATCCATTACTATTCAGTTGGTGAATATAAACATAAATTTCGCTTATCGGAAAGGATTTATCGAAAACAATTCGAAGTTAGAAAACGCAGTTTAAAGAATGGAAACTCTCTAAAGGGTCATTAAATCATTTCAGATTTCTTAAATATTTTTTACTGAGTTTTAATGCGTATACATCTAATGTAAAACATATTACTATTCAGTTGGTGAATATAAACATAAATTGCAATCTTTTATTTGAAAAATCATGTAAACGAAAATATTGCAAGAAAAATTATAAAATGCAAATGGAATTTTCTTTATGTGTTTTAGTTTTGTAAAAAACGTTCAGAACAATTATAATATATTTTCTAAAACAATAAATATTAAAAATATTGATTTCTCATTTTATTAATTATTTCCAAAAGTAAAATTTGAAATATGAAAAGATGTATACCTTCTTATTTAAAGCTGCCCAGCAGCATACATAATTTCTTCTCGTTTTTCATCATTTGTTCTTCGTCATTTGTTCTCGTACATAAATTGCATTTTAAACTAATTTAGGTGAATTTTAAGTGATTAAAAAGTTTAATGTTTGTTCCAGCACGATTTTCAATAATGCTACAGTTAGGACGTTGATCACTTAAGTGATTAGAATTTTCAGAATGTAATAATAATTTGAATTGTAGGTACAAAGATTCACAAAAGGAAAGAAATTAACGCAGCAAGTAGAATACTTCTATTGCTTAAAAATTCAGTTATTGATTATTCGAGCGAACTGGCATTCTTTCTAATGTCTAATTTACAAACTATCGTTTTGGTAGCCGAAATGTTTACACTTTTCTTTTTATGAACCCTACTATACCAGTATTCTTTTTATGAACTATCTTCGTAATCAGTAAAAGTTTGTAAAGTTGTAAGGTTTATCCTAAATTTTTAAGTTAATTTTTAGTTTAAACCACTTTCCTAGCTTTCTTAATTTCAGCTTGCAATTTCCTGCCAGAACGTGTTTTCAGAATCGCTGTTAAATGCAAATGAAGGAAGAGCAAGTTTGTAAAGTTGAAGTTCTACTGACTTCGTTAGACAGCCAGAGTTTCTGACCAGCGCGTGTTCGCCTTTTAGGCTACACTCTCTCTAAGCTATTTCTATGCTCAGCCATATTTCAGGCCCTTGATAACTTCGCCGTTTAGTTAGCGTTGATGGGTCAACTGCTGTAGAATTGTGATATCTTCGGCTATATCTCTTTAGTTAAGTTTTATTTCTTAGCATTCTTGAGTTCAAGCCCAAGTAAAGGCTTTTTTATATGTCCTGAGAGAGAACCGTCTGTTAAATTTATTTTGAGCAAATTTATTTTGACCTTCCTGAGAATCTCTTCTCTGTCTCCTGAACTAAAGCGATTATTCGCTTACCAGTTCTCAAGGTTCCACACAAACTCTTCATATTATTAAATTCACCCAGCCTCTAATTTGATGGTTCCCGAAGTTGTAGAAACGAATTAGGATTCTATTTTGAAGAAGGAGACCTGAAAATGTGTAGTGCTCTTGTCAGGACTTTATCTACGAACCTTTCTGCTGCTAGTCAGACGTGCTTTCCAATTACAATACGAAAGATGAGGTAAGGCGAAGAACAAAACCTTGAAAGGTATTCCTGAAGAAAGAACTGATTCTGTCTGTAAAGAGGCAAAAGTATACATGGCTATTCCATAAAAGCTGGGAGTGAGAAATGTGCATTTCGAAACTCATAATTCATTTGACAGCACATGTCTTAAATAAATTTTAAAAAGGAGATAATTCTGATTTATTATATTACCGCGTCTTCAACACATGTCCTGAACGATTTCACCTGCTTTAAACATGCGTTACATTGTTTAAAACGAAAGTGAATTTCTTTTGTATTTGTAATTGTGCTTTGCGAGGAAGGTCCACGAATGATTGGTGTTCAGCACCTGAAAAAACAAGCAATTCTTTTTTTTACACACTTCAACCTAATTTTTTTAAGTACAGGTCATTAAACTTTTAGATACCTGAGGTAAAGATCTGCGTCCACAAGGCAAGCGGCCCTCCTTCCGAATGAGCATACACAAAAGAAATGATTGTCATAATTCCGGAAATATCCGAGATGAAAATACACGTGAGAAAGCGTCGTTAAAACCCCAACGGCGTCCGATTTGATGAACATCGTGTTTAAGGTGATGCTTCTAGGAAACGCCTTTAAAATTGAAGGTCAAGGTTCGGCGAGACCTTGCAAGGACAGTCAGGCGCCCGTTTAATTGGCTTTTCCACTTGGCGGATCGATTCGTCCTTCTGTCGCGTTGATCTTCCCTTTGAGGAATGGTGAGCAAGCTTGTTATTTACTTTTTTATCGACGGTTATTGACATATTGAGTGCTCTAGATGGAAGGCAAAATAGCACTGAGTTCACGCCCATTGTGCGAGAGGAAATCCAAAACAAAATAACATTTCACCGCTACTGTAAATAATTTCTTGTTGACCACATCGCAAAACTCCTTGATAATGGAATTTTTTTTATCTTAATGACTTACGAGAACTCGATTCAGAATTTCAGTTACATTACAGTGCGTAAGAAAAATAAATGATGCTGAAGGAATCATTATTGCCTACGGTACGTAAAGTTAGAGATTATTTACCATCAATTTTCTGAAGTGCTTTTGATTGCGTGTTGGTACCGTCAGCTGCGAATCCACTCTTCAATTCCCTTAAAACGAAAAAAGACACAATAGCCAGGCTTAACATATGAACATCGCAGGAAATTTCATTTTACCACAAGCTTTCCCAACGAATCAGCCCATAGCTACCAGACATCAAACTTTCGACACTTCATTTTTAAACGAAGATTAATTCATTTGAAAAGAACAAAGAACTCTTACTCTTTTTATATTATTTAGCTAGAAGGACTTGCCCAAGGGGAAGAATGCTTCGTGGAGGACTCTAAGTGAACCTGGCCTATATTCACGGGAACACGTCACAGTTTTCAAAACCGATTCAATGTTCCAGTTGGACCTGATGCGAAAACCATTCGCATGCTCTTCGCGAAATTTTAACGGACTGGCAGCGTGGCTGATGATCGAAAGGGAAATGTTGGGCTTAGGCAAACTGTAGTCATTCCTGAAAATGCAGCCAACGTTTCTGGAATTGTTCAGCAAAATTCTAGGAAAAGCATCCGACGGATGGCATCAGAGACAGGTTTGAAGTACACGAGCATGCAAAAAATATTAAAAAATAGCCTACGGCTGTTTTCATACAAAAATTCAAAGTCATCAGGCCATACCCATGAATGTTGTGCAACAAAGGGTTGACTTTGCGAATCAAATTCTAATGAGCTGCATCTGGTTCACAGATGAGGCACATTTTCATTTGAATGGAGTCGTTAATAAACAAAACTGGAGATTTTGGGGTAATGAAAATCCTCATTTGTGTGAAGAGAAAGCACTGTATTCGCCTAAACTTACTGCATGGGCTGCGATATGCACCAGAGGCATTATCGGACCATTTTTCGAACGAAAAACGATAACTACTGAATGTTACGTTACAATTTTGGAACAATTTGTCAGCACTCAACTAGCGTTGGAGGATCGACCAGGTATCGACAGATTTATGCAGGATGGGGCTCGACCACATCGAACAGATAAAGTTTTTCGCTTTCTTCATGAATACCTTGGAAATAGAGTAATTGCGTTAGATTATCCGCAATTTACTGACACAGGAATAGCTTGGCCTCCATATTCTCCCGATACGAGTCCTTGTGACTTCTTTCTGTGGGGCGCATTGAAAGACACTGTCCATCGAAACAATCCCGCTACTCTAGAGCTTGAATCGTTGATTGGTGCTGCATGTGATTCCATTTCCGTTGAGACATTGCAAGACGTGATGTCAAATTTCATTGTTCTTTTACGCCACCTCATTGTTTCGAACGGTGAACATTTTGCAAAAAATTTATTTTGATTGCAAGGGCTGTTACACTTTATTCTTTTTTTCTACTCCTTTCAGAGAAAAAGTTTTCAGCACAGAGCGCCATCTGTTAACGATTTTCGTAACTAAATTCTCTAAACTTTTGTACGCCATTTTTACAGTTTTGCTAATGAACGTACAATTTACCGCATAATTCTATCGATCTTTGTTGTAGAGATATTTAATTTTGAAATCAGGGCTTATTCGCTGATCACCCTATAAGTTCATAAGCTCATGATCTCATATCGCTTTCAGTCGTTTTTAGTGTTTTGATTTTTTATAAAATTTAGTTATTCAATTTTTTCGAGAAATGGTTTAAAATAAGCAAATAATAAAAAAGAGAAGACACAGTTTTTCTTTTCATTAGTTATAAGCGATTAGTAATTTTTAGTATATTCGCAGATAATTTCATTTATGGGTCGCATCATTGTATTTTACGTGCGTCAGCTTGTTAACATATGTTTTCTAATTATAAAAAATTAGCATTTTTATTGCAGAACCTCAGTGTTACCAGTAGCACCTGTTTGAATGATAAAGATTTTAGATAAATAAATTTACCGTTTAGAAATGTTTAGAGAAGATTTGCTGCAGTTATTTGTTCTGAAAATAACTATACTGTTGAACAGGGTTAGACTATTATACAGTTATTTTAAATTATAAATATATAATTATTTTAAATTATAAATATATAATTATTTTAAATTATAAATATCTATATTAATATCAATTATAGTTATCTATATTATTATTTGCTATAAATGGCTGCATTAATGTCACTTATAATTATAAATATCTATATTAATATCAGTTATAGTTATCTATATTATTATTTGCTATAAATGGCTGCATTAATGTCACTTATAATTATAAATATCTATATTAATATCAGTTATAGTTATCTATATTATTATTTGCTATAAATGGCTGCATTAATGTCACTTATAATTGCCCGAGTTACGTCGGTCATTATGTTTTATTAAATCGGAATACCGAAATCCTGTTCTGTTAAAGGATATTAACTGAAGGAGGACTCGTTTGAAGGTATTGCTTTGAGAAATTTGTTATTTGCAAAGTGCAATAACCGCGATCTCATAAAATATGCTAATAATACATGTGTTACATTTCTAACATTGATCAGTCAGTTCCTTATTAAGATCTTAATGATAAAATTAAAAACGCATAATTAGAATTATTTAACTAGCAATTTCTGCAAATGTATTTATTATTTGTCTGCATGCTTTGTTTTCTAATACACACGTAGGTAGCCATTAAAGAAAATAAAATATGCAACATTCTGTTCAGTAAATCTCTTAGAAAGTCATCAAATAATATGCTATTCATAAGTTTATTCAAATGAATTTGATGGTCTTTTTTACCACCTTCGATAAAGCTACATAGATATTGTACATACGCCCTTTAAGTATGATATATCACCCGAGGCTGGAATTTTAGCACACAGGGAAAGTATACCCCATAACTGGACGGTAATTGCCACTCTTGCCTTAGAAGCTAATATTTTGTCACAGTTCGCGAGTCCTGTTCATGCATAAACATT
Organism: Stegodyphus dumicola; assembly: GCF_044657685.1. Lineage (NCBI taxonomy): Eukaryota > Metazoa > Arthropoda > Arachnida > Araneae > Eresidae > Stegodyphus > Stegodyphus dumicola. The sequence continues at coordinate 24,864,393 of NC_140781.1, forward strand.
ATGTACAATAGCTTATCTCCTTCATTAGGTTAATGGAGAGTCTGTTACATCTGAGGTGTTGTTTAACCAGGATATGCTGTCTTTATCTACATCACAAGTTTTCTTATTACTCTTCAGAAAGATTCCTTTAATATTACTAACTTTTAGTGTATTTATTTTGATTATTTTCTTTCAAATCTATGCTTAATTGTCGATTATTGAGCTTGCACTCTGCATTCAAAATTATAAAGTTTATTTTCGTACTTAACTACCGGATGTCCTGTTTCTGAGTCATTACTTTCAGAAAACCGACATCGCTAGAAGTCGAATTTACTTAAACATGTTTCGAATTGTTTATTTACAATAAAAATAAATGCTAGTCATGTAATTTAAAACTGTACACGTATGAATTCCCCAAAACTGGTCTACAGCAAATCATTTAACAGATATTTCGTCCAAAAGTCTTTTTGAAAAGGCCTGTGTGTCGATAGCATTAAACATCGAAAAGTATTTTTACGAGTTTTGTCTTATGAAATGTCTGAAGAGACGACTCTCTGCCGGAAGAATAAGATTACAGGGGCAAGTCTATTTAACATTGTGGGTAAACGCTTATCTCGTTAAACTGGCGAAATATCGGTAAACTGGCGATGGTTTTGGCGATTATTTTCTGTCGCCAGATTTAACGAGGATCTTCAAAAGTCGCCGAAACCTAACGACCATTTGGCGACGTTTTGTTCCGGTCCCTGTGTAGTTGTAATTGATACTGTAATTGAACAACTTTAATTGATCTCTATATGTAACTATTATAACCGTATATGGCATTTATATATAACTGTATATAAACAGGCAGGCCTTTATATAAAACCATATATGCCTTCCATAATTTTGAGAAAGGGAAAGTACTGGAAATTTCACGTCTAAGGGCGAAAACCATGTAAGACAGCAGAGGGCATCAGTTCTCAGGTTTTACTTCAGAACCAAATCAGAGTAGTTAGAGATGTCCGCCTTTTAGATGCCTTTGCTTTGCGTTGTGTTTAACGTTCTTAATAGTTTGATATGTAACTATTGATTGCGCTCTGTGACACTAAGAAGAGCTGTACGAGTACTTTTCTGGAAAGTTCTAGAACTTTAAAGTATTTCGTTGGAGAAAATAATTTCCTTTTATCAAATTATCATCGATTTTCTGTGCATTCAATTCATTACGGGCGCATGCAATAGTATCATGTAGCTCTCTGTTCATTATTTATGTTTACACCTAGGCTATACTAACTGCTCGGAAACACATGCAAACACATCAGAATGTCATTTTTTGACTTTTAAAACTCTTTATGATATTTTACAATTGAAACTTGCTTATCAACCCTTTGCATTATTTGGTAATAAATTGGGTATTAAGATTTCGTACAAGATTTAGAACGACCAAAGCTGGCTCCTCCGCATAGATCAACTTTAATATTTGACTCTGTAATGATAGTGAAAGAGAAACCTACTGTGCGAAACGCGTAAAAGTTTGTAATACGAGTACATAGTTTGTTTATTCTTGCAAGAAATAGGTCTCCAGGGTTTGAAGCTCCGATATAAAAAGTCATTGTTACAAAAAGAAACAATATTAAAAATCTAAACATTAGAACATGTGAAGAAGCAACTAATCATTCTGAAAACAAGAAACCTTATTACATTTCATGTTAAATGGCGCATGAAAATGATGGCAGAAAAGTTAAATGACCAATTCAAATAACACATAAAATAAAACATTAACGTTTCCCAAACAGACATTAATTTTTATGGACAAAAAAAGTAACTGAAAGCAAAAGTCGGGCATGATTGAAAAACTTATCCTTACTTACTTAGCATTTAACAATTAATTTTAATTATGTGCAAAAACAAGAACGATAAATTTAGTAGTAAAAAAGTCTTTTCCTCCCAAAGAATCAAAACTGGCAGCTGAATTGTAAGCTGCGTTAGAAAATGTTTTGTACACAGGAATTACAAACACTGAAAGACCAGCAATAAAACAGACCAGGTGAAGCATGTGTCAAGGAAAAAAAGTTATCACGAGAATGCTGAATACATTTTTAATAAATTATTCTTTATTCGAATATTATTTTTGTTTTAAAGTGCTTGAAAATTTGTTTTTCAATTTTTTGTTCGTCGTAAGGAAACACAATGATTTAACATTATTCATTTACTATGAGTGACTTCTAATATATTATTAACTGCAGCAGCTTTGTAAACACATTTTTAATGTAATTTTAGCATTTGTTTCTTTGCTTTATTACTTTATTTATATATACATTTGCGTTTGTATAAACGTAATATAAATATATATAAACCAAAAATCTATATCTAATTTAATTTGCAATAAACTCTTAACTTAGCATTATATTTTGGTTATTTTCCTTTTCTGCTCTCAAAAATAGTAACTGTTATATTAAACTTTGTATCATTCGTAAATAATTAGAGAATGTAAATGTGTAGCTAACTCAGCGAAATCGTAGACTGAATGTTAGTTCGTGTTTGCTCCGCTGTAATTGGTCCTTTCTTGTATTAAGTTGGGATAAAAGCCAACGATTATAAGAGAAAGGTTCGGCGTGACCTTCTCGGGTAGTTTTTGAGGGTTTATTTTTATTAGCGAGACAAAAAACAACCATCACGTGGACAAATCCGTTTAGAGGAGCTTGTTTTCTGAACGCATTGAACAAAGGGGAAATTAAGCAAGGAAATACGGTATGTATAAATATGGATATAGATCTAGGTGGATTGATATAGATATAGATATAATAACTAATATCTATATCTACATATATTATTTGCAATTAAATAAAATAGTTTTTAGCGATATTCTTAATAACACCATGCACGAGATTTGTAATTGAATTTACGAAATTTCTTATCGCAATAGTTGTACAAAATTTCAATATCATTCTTTAATCTCCATGAAAATTAGAACTGCAAAAAATCTGGTTTTAATTTGTCATCGACTGCTCTTATCAATGAGGATGTTTACATAAAAACGCGTTTTTTCTCCAAACGTGATTTTTTTTTATACTCGATGTATCTTTTCTCAGGAACTACTGCTCACAGATATCTAAAATTTTTATGGCTTATTTATTAGGTTTCCTAATATTTACTGAAATGAGTTTTTTGTGATAAACTTAGGAAAAAAAAAATTTTTAATTTTCTTGTGTACGAAAAGTGTTAAATTTTATTATGCCTAACAAAATATTCTGTAAATTACTCTAAAATTCAAAATGTTTCAAAAGCTCCTTTCAGTATCATCAAAACGGTATACTTTAATTACACAAAAAATTTCAAGCGTGTATCTACAGCAGATTTTGAGAAAAGGTACATCGAAAATGACCAATTTAACATTGTCGGTATAGGGGTTGCTGATACGCCTTAAGTACAATTCGAAACTATTCATTTAAACAATGAGAACAGATAATTTCTTCTTTGGTTTACCATGAACTTCCTTGAAAAGTGGCTACTGTACTCGGGATTTTAATATAACATCAAATACGAAATTGTAAATGATGCAGTTTCATTTATAACAATTTTATAATATTCAAATAAGGTTTTTTTGTGCAGAAATACGTGGTATAATTACAATTCTTACGAATTTTAAATCATTTCAGTTTCGATTAATGTATGAATTGAAATTAATGAACAACTGACATTTGCTGTAATTCTATTATTATTATAATAATTATGTCTCTTATGTTTATATAATGTAAGATGAGATTTTTCTTAGTATGTTGCATTTTAAGCCTTTAAATTTGTACAAAATACCTTTATTAAACTTGTAGCTTATGATGATCATAAAAGTAGAACCAAAACATCCTTGAAAAACCATCTTCTCTTTTGAACTAAAACCACTAGCGAAATAACAATTACCCAGCACACATACTATATTATTTCTTTGATGTTCTGTGCTCTGTGAGATAGATAGCCCGATGTTGCTGTTGTTGTCTACTTCAAATGGATAGTTTCTTAGTGCAATGAAGTCGTGTGATGAGATTATTATGACAAGGCTTGGAAATAAAATGATATAGTACGGACGAAAACAACTATGTAGATGGCTATTTATGAAAAGGATCCATCAATCACACAACCACTTCTTGACAAAGGATACGCTCGACTCAAGCTTACAAAGTTTAAAAAATAAAATCGTGCATGAAGCCTATCAAAATCAATCAACAATAGATTTATACCTAGCCTTGCACTCTTTGAGAACTTCGTGATTTCTCGTTGATTAATTTTTTTTTAAGAGACGGAAGTTCAACTTAGTTTTTGAGTTGAGTTAATTGAATTAAAGAGCTTTAACTTGGAACACATTTCTTCTATTTCATATTTGTATAAATTTGTATAAATTTGGAGGAATGAATAAGATACAAGTATATAAATTCAATTCAATTAAACATTCCATACTCATAGGCCAAGATGTTGGTTTATATTCTACAGTAAGTTTCGAGCCTAGAGCATAGCTTAGGACAAAACTTCTGAAACATTTTTTTCAAATGTTTTATGCCTTTCACAAGTTTGTAGGAGACTCGTAGGCTGTTGCAGCCTGCAGTTTGAGAACATACACTCCATTTCTGATAAATCTGACGTATTTCAAATTATTTTTTGAGGGGCTAACTGCTTCCGTGCAGAAATTCAAATCATTATAATTCATCACGATCAGTCGCGAATCATTCTTCACACTCAAATCATCAGAATCAGTCATGAAACTACACAATCGGATGACAATTTCCAAGGAGATTTTATAAGAAATTACGGCATTCCCCATGCGTGCTCCCGTGGTATAAGTGCTTAGCATGTTCACCATCTATGGTTCTAATCTTGGCAAAGCTACAATTGAGTTTTCACATTTCCTGCTTCGAAAAAAACCCTGAACCTCCAAACTGTCTCTTTTTTTAAGAACATTAATTGAAGCTCTGTTCTGAGAATCTCAAAAGCAGATAAATTTTGCAGACTGTTGATATAGTTCTGCATCATTTATATGAAAGTATGAGTAAAATTGCTGAAAGCGCTGAATTACTTAAATGGTGCAAGTAAGATTCATTATACTAAAGGGTTTACGTCGAGCAATTAAAATTCGACTTAACACGAAATAAGCGCCGTCAACATCCACTCAAAATGAACATTCCACTAATCCATATTTTTTGTACAAATATAAGTGCATTACATGTTGCATTCGTACAAAGAAGGCGGTGGGAGAAAAGTAAAATTTTAGCAGAGAAAATCGTAAAAAATCGATAATATATCTATAGTAAATTATTGTGTTATTCGATATTGTAAAATTATGTACAATTATTTATAAATAATTGTACGGTTATTTGTAAAAGAGTCATCTATCTTTTAATACTTTCGTCAATACCGTCTTATACAACACAAAACAATATAAATGCTGTAAGTAATACAAACATTGCAAATTTAAAATGAAAAGATAATGAGAAACAAATTACAGATATAAATAGTCATAATAAAGTATGAGAAATACGATTGCTTTATGCAAAATAAATGCATCCGATATGATAACTAATTTTAAGCTAAAACTACATATTTTTAAATGAATTATTTTAAACATTTTATATCGCAGATGGTTACAGCCGTCTTGCATTAAAAATTCTTCAATATATAACTCATAATTCCTTTTTATGAAATAGCTTCACTTTTTTCGTAAGCGAATCTTATATAATTAGTGGTATGTCATATGAGACTTATAGGTTATTTTGTACGGTTTAAATTTATAGTATTGTACAAAATTCGATGAAATATAATCGAAAATAGCGAGAGATTGTAGCTTTCCTTTTAAGTCAAAGAATAAGTCCATTAGCAAAGAAGCAAACAATGCTTATATTTGGCTTTTTCCATACATTTTCATCATTCAAATATTTTTTTCATCATTCAAAAATTTCATAATTCAAAATTACACATTAAAAAATATCATTACTGACAGAGCTACAACAATATAAGAACGGGGGCATGATTATCAATCTAAAGTTATGTCTCAAATAATTATCTAAAGTAGCATCTATACAGATAATACATCTTTTAAAAATGGATTATCTTTCAATGAATGAAGTAATAACTGAATCAATGAATGAAAAAGAAAGAGAGGAAATTAAACGGAACAGCAAAAGTAAAATTATAGGTTTGCTATGGTTGTAGAGGTATTAGGTTATTTCGAAGAAGGAGAGATGAAGAATGAGCAAAGCCTTCGCTGGGACTCGAACCACGTGCCTCTCGAATACGCGCCGAGCGTGCTGACCACTACACAATGAAGGCATGCTAAGAAGGCGGGAGAATTACCTTATATACTCCTTGCGGCACGAGTATTATTAGTGATATTAATTTAGAAGTCAAACAACAAAAATCAGCGTTATATTTTCAAATTTTTACAGGACTAGTTTCGATAAACTTTTTCTGCTTTTTCTATTTACTATTTATTTAATAATTTATAAAGTTAATCTTACATAATTATAATTAGTATTATTTTATAACCTTTTATTTTAACTGTTTTGAGCAATTACTCCTGAGCACATAACTTTAAATTCAAAGCCTGATTCAGGACTGCACATGGCATCCGGTGATTAAGTATATATATGAAGACACATCCAATCATCAGATGGAATAGAACGCTTTTAAAACTCTAAATGATCTACGGAGAGAATTCAGTTGATTTTTCACGTTTTCCTGCTGTTGAATAGCAAAACAGTTACCCTTTTATGGAATGTCCTCTAATATAACAGTTTACACAGTTTTTTGAGTATGATTTTATTTGTCTCTCTGAAGCCAAAGCTTCGATAAAAGTTACATAAACTGTGCTACTAACTGTTCAAAATGCTTTCAACTGGTAAAATGTTTGCACTTTTAATGCGTAATTATTTGAGGCTGTGATTTTTGTTTTATTTTTCAGTAACAACTATGTGATCTATAGCTTCAAAAGCAGAAATACTTTTCCAGAGCAAACTCTATTTCAGAAAATTACCGTAGTATATTTAAGTAGTATTATTAATCATTAGCCTTGAAGCTAATGATTTTCTGGGTAATGAGTCTTTGAACAGTTTGGCTCCATTTCATTATAAACGTTTGGAAAACATAACGTGCGATTTTTAATCTCGCAGGTAAATATTATAACAGTTATTTATGACATAGCATTCTGAAAATCAAAATCTAATACAATTCATTAGACAGAAATTATTCATAAACTTTTGGCAGATTCTAAATTGAAATCTTACACAGACGGAAAGGTCTTACGAAAAGGCCAAACTCCAGTTGTTATGTACTAGGTTTGCCATAACGTCAGACAAGAACTGCAACTGGAGTAACCTCATGTAAGAACATAATTATTTCTCTTTTTCGGCTAGTCATTTTTACCTCACAAAATAAGTGATGCAATACAGGTTTTCTACGACATGCCTAATAAGGTTAAAGAGGCGGTCATGGCGAGATGGGCGCGAAAGTGCCATATGCTCCAAGTGAGCAAGCAGAAGACTAAAAAAATCATGAAAGTGAGCATTACAGCATGCATGGTTAAATTAACCTGAGAAAGAGGGACTGAAGCTCTTGAGTGCACGACCGAATTTGCTCCGACTGAAACTTGTTTCTTTTCAGAAAAATATCTCTTGGCTCACTTCTTCAGAAAAATATCCCTTGGTTCACTTAAGAAAGGTTTGCCTTCAGACATAAGAACTTTATAAAAAAATCGATAGGAAATTCACTTGACATTAATGACCTACCTCAGAATGCAATAAATACGTGTTTTCAAATTCAGGAAGAAATCTTTCGCAGGAAGAGGGAGGGATTGAGAGATTCTTGATAAAGAAAAATTTCTCACAATTCGCCTCTTGAGATGATTGCATAACTTTAGGAAGAGAGCTTTATACTCTGAGGACTCTTTTATGGATGTAGGATAATTAACTCCAAGGAACAGTTACGTCATGATACTTAATGTAATATATGTTATTCTACATACTAATATTACTACATTCTGCAGTATACCAGTGGCTAAGGTTTACGTTAAAAAAATGGTAGTCCTATATTGGGTCATCTGGTTTCACAAATCGCCGCAACAACATTAACGGAAAATAATATACATAATATACAATTTCCTCGAGCAAACTTAATGAAGACCAGAGAGTTAAGTAATTGATTACAACAATATTATGTATTAATGTTTCACTAAAAATTGTAGGTAATGTCACATCACTGATGAATAAAGGTTGATTTTAGTACTACATAGGGTTGGCGAAGGTAATTTGATTAGAGCAATGTTTTCCTTTTCTTCACACTTACCGATTTCGTTTTAGTCAGTGAAACAAAACTTGACAACTGCTAGATGAGAATGCGGATAAATGAATTAAAATACTCATCAATCGACAAAAGAACGTTGATGTTGACAGTAAAAAGGCATACTTTAATTGTATGCTTCTGTGAGCTGAACCAAAACCAAAATGGCATCTAGTGTCATCCGTTGGAGTAAACATGTTACGCTGATCTATCTTATACCAAATTCTCAGAATATTTCATATAACCTTGTGGCAGAAATTAAGAATTTGACCCTACCATTTACTTCCGCTATTAATCAGAGGAGGAAGGTGACGAATAGGAGGATTTTTTTATTGTTTTATTTCGTGCCCTTTACTTTCCGAGAACTTAAGACTAAGAAATGCACATGGCAGATTTTTGCATGTGAAACAACAAGGTGTTTTATCTAATCTTAATTCTAACGTGTTCCTGATACTTTTGTTAAATCAGTTCACTTAATGTCTAATTATTTATTACATTTCGTACAGTGTCGCACAGTATTTATTACATCTTAGTTTTTCATGTCACAAACATTTTCATCGGAGTGTTTGTTACTTTTAATTCGTGCGTTATCATTTTTATCATTGCGAAAGGCAAAATATCCTTAATTTATCTTAAACGCTCTGGCGGAAAGAATTCCAGAATTTTCCTATCCTGTGTGATATGGAATCTGTGATTTATCTTCCAATTTATAATTGGTTAACATATAAAAACAATAAAAGCATTGCTATCTTTCAATAATACAGATAACTGATATACTTGTAGAGACATTAGGTTATTTCAAAGCAGGATATATGAAAAATGAGTAATGCACTCACTGGGACTCGAACCACGGACCTCTCGAATACGCGCCGAGTGTGCTGACCATTACACCACGAAGGCATGCTAAAACGGCGGGGGAAATTATCAACTTATATACTCCTCCTTTTAAGGGACGACTGTGGGTTAGAGGATCCAGTCGTCAAATCCTGCTGGTGGAGAATCATCATCCACCACGTTTTTTAGTTCGGGCGCCACTGCAGAGACATTATATTCTTTCGAAGCAGGAGACACGAAAAATGTGCAATGGGGACTTCAACCTCGAACTTCTCGAATACGCGCCGAGTGTGCTGACCATTACACCATGAAGGCATGATAAGAAGGCGTGAGAAATGCCTTATATACTTTAAAGTGCGTTTAATTTACAATATATCTGTTTGATAATTATGAACATGTTCATCATCATTATAATTAATTAAAGATGTTTCTAACACCAATTTAATTTTTGCGAACGTTTCCTGAAACAATGCACCTTTTATTTTTCCAAATAACATAGCTTGTAGAATTAAACAGGTTCATCTTTAACCTATTTAAGTTAGTCTTTAACTGAAAGTAAGGTTTGCTGCTTTTAGAAAAAGGCTTTTTTTGAAGATATTTCCATGAGTGATAACCAACAGAATGTTGGCTTTTCCTACACTTTTAACGCTTTGATAAATTCATGTTACTGTTACTACGCCATATTTTATTCTGATGCTGAATATTTACTAAAAAAAGAAGTAACGGCAATTAGCATGTGAATTTTGAGAAGTGTACGATAAGCTAATTAATAATAACGTTTGTTAAATGAACGAGTCATACTATGAATACAGTGTTCCACCAATAAATACTAATTTTAAAGCTTAATTCATAATTCTTTTTGCATTCATCTTCTGTGCACAACACTTTGTTCTCTATTATTTGCTCGTGCTTTTCTCTGTATGCTTCTTACTCATTTTACATATAGTTTTTTACGAAAGGGGAAAAAAACTGAATTTTTTTTTCTCTGATGTAATTTGTCTTGACACTTCGCATTTTTTACATTATTCTAAGCGCAGAGGAAATAGGCTTTTGCTAAAGTGAGGTATGCATAATGTATTGCCTGGTAGTAAGTGCAAGTGTCCAACTATGATAGAAACATGATTTTAGCATGATTTTGGGGCTATCAAAAAAGCATTTCCCGCAATATGAATTAAATGGCAATGCATTTTAAAATTTTTTTTCATTTTCAATTCAATGACACTTATGCATAAAAGTCTTTTTTTTATTAGAGCGTCATTTAATTTGACTTTTCTTTGCTTTGAGCATTGGGTATATTTTAAACTGGAACAAACGCATGTTTTTATAGTTTCCTTATTTGTTGCTGTTATTATTTACAGAGTTATGCTGCATTTCACATGCTAATTAATTAGCGTATATTGCTGCCCAAATGGGATAGTGGTTAGAGACTCTGACTGCCTTACCGAAGAGCTCCGGTTCGAATCCCGGAGAAGGCATCGATGCTTGTAAATTTATAGTGCCTGTGCCTCATGGGGACACTCTAAACATGCGGCGAGACGAGAATCCTCTCGAGAGGCTGTGGGTAGGGGGAGAGGGGTGAGAGACCTTCGAGCTTCGAGATCTTCTAGTTATTCTTCGGGACAGTGTTGCTCATCCCCCCCCCGGGGTGCTGTCTCTCAAAATTGGAGGCGGAACTGGGCTAATGTCGGGCTGTCATCTACTACATGGTGATCATAGCTCTTGCCAACGACAGGCGGATGCAACTCCTAGCCACGACGAATTTCGTGGGCTTGTGGCTTGTGATGACCTTTGCCAGACTAGTGAGCTTGGTAACAACAATAATACATCTTGTAACATATAAAATATGTTATATTTTTTCCCTCCAGAGGAATATACGGAAAATATACGGAAAATAAATACACGGAAAATAAATCCGTATAATTTCGTTGCAGGTACTTTTAATTTATTTCCTGGGTGCTTCTGAATAGTTTAACAACTAAATAAAATTATATTTCCTCAGAGCAGAGCAGTTCTCATTATTTTGTTCATTTTTTATTTAAATGTTTTCCTTTAATTTGATTCTTAAAGAAAGCCAAACAGAATTCCCATATTCTTTTTACTATAAAATTTAATTTGGAATTAAAGTGTAACTTGCATCATTTGCAGGCTATTGTTTTCTTTCCTCCTGGGTGGCAATGACCTTTTGTTTGTAGTTTGCAAGGTTAACACTTTTCACTTCCGCGACTTCATTTAATGAATCGCCGGCAAACACCAAACGAAAGCGTACCCTCAACTGAAGATTAAAGAAATTTATTCCGACGCTGGCTCTGTTTGATTATTTTTATTTAATAATAGCTTACATTTTATCAAAGAGTCGTCCGCGATGATATTTTCGCCTAAAGTTTATTTACGAATACTTTCTCCATTCACTTCAGTTATTGGGCAAAACGGTTTTCAACGTCCATTTGCAGTTTCATTGTTTTTTTACATTTTATTACGTTCTCTAGAAAACCAAAACAGCTACCTTTGTTTCTAACAACATCTTTCACCTAACACAAGAAACTCTCCCACAAAGGATCACCTCTTGAAGCAATAAGTAAAAACAAACAAAGTAAACGTGTCCCAGTGGCAGCATACAGTGCACATGTGAGCTGCGAAGCTGTAGAATCCTGCGCTGAAAGTGCCACATAGCGATCCTCATTCATCGTTATGAATCTTAGTCGACCTTGTCCAGGTCTTCTCGATATAGATCCAGAGTCCTGAAACTATTCTCACAAACTGCATAGGACAGCGGGCGTTACATTGAGCTCTGTAGCCATCTGCGCTTGTGATTGGCCTGTCTCCAATCTAACGACTATTATCCATCTCATTCCATCATCCATACATTCGTGGCTACTCATTTTACCTGATATTTTATAAAATTTACCCAACTCTTGCGAAAACACTACGAATGTCGTGAAAGAGTTCGAGCACATAAATCGTCGAAAACCTCTCGTGAACTTTATTCCCTCCACAATCACAGCTTTCCAGACACGCACGTATATGCTTATGTATTCAACTTTGAATATTTGCATAATTCTTCGGCGACATAATGAGTAACTTTGGCTCAATACGTTTCGTAAAAATAGACATAACTTTCAAGTTCTCTTAATTTCGTACCTTAGTGTACTTAATTTTGGGTTTAGATTAATACATTCAGTAACAAACAAATGAAAATTGGTCAACGAAAAGTCAAAATTTCCAGCGCTTGCTATATAAATAAAGCTATTTTTATCGAGTATGTGATTTAATTCTCATTTTTGATTCACTAATTTTATTATCGTCTGGCAATGCGCTGTGATATATCACATAAACTAAAGTAGAAGTTTATAATACAGCACTCCAGAAACGAGTCAGGACATTCCCGAACTGTTTATACTACATAGCCACATTATAATTTTCCCTCTAGGCAGTTGGTGACGTACAACGGAATGGCGCCAAAACAGCTCACTTTGTTTTTGACGTTATTGCAATTAGCCACGTTTGTTTCGGAGTTAATAGTTCAGTTATGGATGCGTGTTTTTTACATACCAATTTTGCGTAAGGTGCCTACAGAACAAAAGACAAAAATATGAAATTTAGAAACAAAAATCAATAAATCGTTTTTGGTACTTTCACTAAAAAAAAATAACGCAATCAAATGTGATACAAATATAGGGAAAATATAAAAATTCTAATAAAATTTTAATTTCTTTTTTACAGTATTACACATCTCTTATCTGAATATTATAGGATAGTTATCTCTTTAAATATTTATACGAATTTAAGTTTGATTTCAATATACAAGTAGTATTACAGCAAATTTAGAACTTAAAAATTAAGTAACAAAATAGCTTTATAGAAAAAAACTGGTTCTTATTAACAAAGGAAATCACGTCAGTACTAAATAAAGAATTACCCCAAAATGAACATCGTATTTCTTAGATTTCATCTTAGTCTATATCTTACAGATTGTTTTTAACGCTTATTAAATTTACGTTTAGATTTAACTACTAATAGTTTATTAAATTTTTAATTTAGAAGCATTAATTGCACATTGTTCACAAACCTTCAGTTTTTCAGTTCTTAAACTAAATTCATTATCACAAAAATACACACACACGCGAATATATACATATATATATATATATATGCAATTAAGAAAAGCACTTTTCATTTTTCATTAATTCTCAGTATAATATGATTTCCTTACGCTTCAGAACTTTGAAATTTCCTTCAGATATGAAATAGTTGAAATGCAAAATAAAGCGATACCACAGCTTTTGGAGCCCACTTAGTGGACGAATGGTAAAGTCGCTGAACACTGACAGAGAGACTGGGGTTCGAATCCGACGAATGGGCTGGCTGCATGGAGGTTTCCGTGGTTTACCCCATCTGTAACGTGGATGTGAACCAGTTTACCTTAGGAAGGCCTCCACGAAAGTCTTCCTTCTCTTAGGCAGATAGCCCGGTGTGCTTTGCTGTGATAGAGTATACCAAAAAACCATAACTTCTGTGGTTTCTGATAGAAATGACGATTCACATAGGTACCGGTGTTAGTCTTGCTGCTGTCTGTCTGAAATTAAGCACGGGCGTAAAAAAGCAATGTTTAAAAATACGTCCAAAGGGATTTTTAATCGTTTAGATTCGCACCATAACTCTTGGGTTTGGCAAATTAATATGATTCTATTTTTTAACGGTTGCATGGGGAGTTTTTAAAAGTTTGGAGTTTCGTTTCATTTTTGCAAAGTATTTCTTAATCCTGGCCAAAATTTCCAATGGTTCATCCACGAGCAAATATTCAAAACATTCACATTTTTCCCACCTTATTTTTTATTATTTTTTTTCAATACCAAACTTGAAGGTTTTACAGAAAAGAGGAATCAGAAATAAAACTTCTTTGTCTGTAACCTAAAGTAAATTCAAAAACGAAGCAAACTTTTTACATAAGCTCATAATGAAATTCGAATAATTAATAAGCAGAACAGGCTAACGCGTGATGAATAACACCAGTTCAACAATCGCGCCTAAATACATATTTTTTTCAGTCAAAAGAAATTTCATGCTTTTTAAGACTGGGTTAAATTAATATCCAACGTAACTACAAAACTGTTACTCTCTACAGTCACTTAAAATAAAATTATGATACAACAAATCTATTTAATGGAAAACAGTTGAGGCATCTTAGAGGAGAGAATAAATATTAATCTCAGCATAATAACTACACGGAAACTGATCACGAATATCTCAATTTACGCAAAAGTCGGTTCACGAAGACCCTAAACTTCTACCTGGAAGAAATTACAGCCAGATTAGATAAAGTTTAACAGAGGCTTTAATTCTTTAGTTTTTTTTTAATGTATAATATTGTATCTCTAGACAAAACCATGGTTATAGGGAATTAATAGAGAGTGGAGAAGTTACTAGAGGGACATAAAAAGGACACTATCAAGGAAGAAGTACAACAATTCTATGAGCATCAACAAAATGCGATTATGCAAGAGACTGTTGCAGAAGAAAAGGAAGAATAAAAATGATCCTAAATCTCTGATCCGCGAAATTTGAGTAAGATGAGGTAAGGTGAAACGTTTCCACGTTCCAGAAGCCCAGTAAGTCTCAAGCAGAGTCGAGGACTCAAAGCAAAGGTGAAAGAAGATGCCCTCTAAAATGTGTTATCTGATGGCTTTTGTGGAAGGAAATTTCCCATCCAAACAAAAATATTTTCCTCATTATTTCCCACCTATGGCTTCATGCACTCTTTTTTGTGCAAGTACATTAAGATTACATTACATTTTCGTCTATTTTATCTGTTTAGTATTGCGTTAATTTGTTATACATATAGATATGTATATAGATATAGAGACAGATAAATAGGTAGATATATATATATATATATATATATATGTGTGTGTGTGTGTGTGTGTAATAACTCGGAAAAATTTGGTGACGTAGTAAATACTTAAATAGGAATAAATTGACAGACAGATGTATCCGCAGAAACAAAACATTTTATTACTGGGTAAAACAATTTTTGAGACTCATAATCTGATTCGGGGCACAATGTGCAACCCCCATTTTTGGAAGTTAAGCACATCTTAAGACAATGGACAGAGAGAAGAGACATCTGCGTGTGTTAGCTAGAGGGAAGCAAGCGAAAAAGTGAAGCATTCAGAAGAAAAGCATGGAAGAGAGACAAAAAGTTTCGGTTTCAAATGAAATCTTATTCAGGAATAAACTAAAAGGTGTCTGCTTTGCATTGTTATGTAAGATCATATGATGCGGAATAATTTTAAAAGTATATATTTATATATTATAAATAAGTAAATAGGATAGAAAGTAGAAATACCCAAATTAAACTGAAGAATAAAAGGGGTTATTACCATTTAAAATTAGAAATTTGCTTTGCATATTTTTATCTTACATATATACTATAATGGGCTTCCCTCAGTTTTGTGTTATGAACTTGCGCATAAAGTTCTTTTGTAAAGTTTTAATATGCAATATGTGCGGTCTAGGCAAGAATTAATCCATTTTACATTAATTTCTATGAGCAAAATTGTTTCGTTTTACGAACATTTCAGATGACAAGCGGCCTTCAAAGAGAATTAAGCTTGCGAACTGAGATTTCACTGCATATATAATTGTTTAGTAGCAGCATAGCCATTACATCTCAGGTTGAATATTAAAGTTTGACGAAAGTGTTTCAACAATGAATAAAAGGATTATTTTTTCCCGACAAGAAACTTAAAGTTTTTAATTTACAAAAGGTGATTTAATAAAAATTAAGGTCATAAATGACAAAAGGTGAAAAGTATTTCACGATTCAGAATTACAGACTTGCAATAAAACTTAAATTTAAATGAATCTTTGAATTTAATTAAATGTTAATTGTAATTTTAATAATGTTGTACGGAACCGAATTAATATCTGTCTCTGTGAAGGCAGTCAGGCAACTTATCACTGCCTCTTTACTCTCTAAGTAACGTAATTCTGACGTAATTATTTAAAATAAACATGAAATGTGTACAAAAGTAATAAATTTAAGTAAAATTTAAAATAATTTAAGAAATTTTTTAAATCTTATTTAATAAATTTATTTATTATATTTAATATAAAATAGTTTAATAAAATTATTTAAAATAAACATTTTTATTCGTTCGTTAGCCTAAAATTCTACGCGCCCTATATAATGATAGAATAGTCTCCGCAGCTTACGGAAATCATAGGCACAAAATCAAGGCATTAAAATGCGAGATTAAAGACAAACCACGCCTGAAAGTTTTGGCTCAGGCTCTCAAATTATATGGCGAACAACAAATACGGCTAAGAAGGCTAAAGCCGACTCAAGTAATTCATAAGCCGGGTGAAAGTCGTAATGAGGTAGTCAGCAGTCGCTTCCAAAATCTCTAATCAAGAAACCTACACGTCTGTTATATACATCAAGTAATGAAACAAAAATGCAATAGCAAAAATAATAACATAGCTAGTTTATAAATATAAAACCCTACAATGCATTTTACCAATAAGCAATAAAGATAAATGATACAAGTTATTCAATCATTTTAAGATACTGGTATTCAGGATATAATGAGCCCTTTCTCAATGAGTCGCACAAGTGGCCAAGTGGTTAAGACCGCTGAATACCGTTAGTTTGATTCGAGCTCGAAAACAGGTGAACAGGCTGGCTACATAGTTAGCTTTTATGACTTTCCGGTGTATAACATGCAAAAGAACTAGTTTTCTTAGAAAGTCCTCCTCGAAGTCAATCCTCTCACACGGGCAGATAGCACTTGTGCTCTGCCGTATTCAAATTCCTCTCAACGGCCTGGCACGGAATGCTTAGCCATTGCTTAGGCAATGCTTTAAGTCTTAAATCATTATCAACATCTCATCAGACTGAAAATTGACTTCGCCAACTACCGCACCCTCCGATACGGATGCAAGACAAGAGATGCAGAGACAGCAAATAATTATTAATCACCAACATGAAAATTTCATAGACCTTTATGACTTGCGAAGGTAACGCACATATTGAATATAATCAATCAGCTTTGATTTACAAAAACAGTACTATTTCCAACTTAATGAAAAATATCCCTTGCTTTGTATTGCAGATGTTTATGAGTCCAAATAATATTTATTAAAGAATATGTTCTTTTATAAAAGGAGGAGAAGCAAAGCTGTTCTTTAGACACGGAAACTTTCAGAAATAAATTTACTTCCAACTTTTATTTCCTTGATAAAGTCATCTCGGTTAAAACCTGTTAAGATATTATCAGAAAATTTATGCCTCTGTAAATTTTTGCTGTTGTAAAAATGAACATAACAGAGCAATTACATCATTTCTAAAAGACGTTTAAACTACTTCTTCTCTGAAGGATTATGATACTTTCAACAATAAGCTGTCCCGATGAAAAAATGCTCAGGAGAAACTAATTTCAACGCATTTCTGAAATTCAAATTATTCGGTTGACGATCTCTTCGAATCACCGATTTCAAGTTTTTAATCCTGAATTTCGTATGATGAAGAGTTATCTAAATAATGCCAGATTTGAGATTTGGAAGAACGTGACACTCATCATTATCCTTTCTTACACTCGCTTCTGCCCTGAAGCCAAAAGATCAGGGTCATCGTCACCTTCTCGCTCCGATGCTTTTCCCAACTTGAACGGCCGCCCATTACGCCAGAGGGATTCGCATCATTTCTTTACTTCCCCCAGCGCACTGTCCATTGAGATCTGCATATGCGTAAGAAATCCATTGCGGATGCGTTTCGGAAATGTTCAAAAACTTGAACTACTCATTTTGGCACGTGTAAATGAGCAAGAAATGAAATACTGTCTTCCCGGTGGTGAAGACATCTTACGCAGATTTCGATCTATAACCTGTTTGAATCCATTGTGAGCTACCCTGGTATGCCCATAAATTTATCGTCCCTTGAAAGCAATCTTTCTTGGCAATATAACATCTCCGGCTTTAGATAACGATACTACGTGATTAAAAAAATTTTAAATGTCGCATATATATCTGCTACATTGCGATTTTCCATGAAACAGCATACATTGACCTTATGAGGGTCACTTTCGGGTTACAAAGGATGGTTATATTTAGTAACACTGTCGCCTTTTTTCTTTATAACACAATTTCACATGTAATTCAAATTTGAAACCGAACAAAGTGTAATCATTTAATTGATGCACTATTTTTATTTAAATTAACTTCTCAAATTAAATTTTAATAATAGCATCGTATGGGAACAATCCAGAGAAAAAATAAGTTGAAATTTATTGATATAAACTAATTAATCTATAGCAAGAGTTATAGGAATCATTATAATATTAATGTTTGGAATTCTGCATGTGTAAATAATAAATTAAACTAAAGCTCCGAAGTTAGCTTACAGTACTCAAATTTAAACTATCATTTCTTTAAAGCTTTATTTTCCATGGTTAACCAAAATACTCATCCTAAATCAAAATTTCCAGAACTCAAATTCATCTAAATTATTTAGGAAATTCTACTCCACTTTCAAGGTAAGTAATAGATTATTAAAAAGAAATAAAAATCTATTTAATGCCGAATACGAAAAGTTACAGAATTTATTGATATAAAGAATTAAATACTATTCCAGTTCAATAAGAAATTATTTCTAACAGTCTTACTTCTACAAAATGCTAGAAAAGATAAAATCTTTTTTTATAACACAATTTCACATTTAATTCAAATTTGAAACCGAATGCACTAACTTTATTAAAATTAACTTTTCAAATTAAATTTTAATACCATTGTATGGGAACAATGCAGAAAATCATAAAAATATTTTCTAAGGTATAAATTATAATCAAGAAAGAGTACTTTAAATTCTTGTAATTAATTTCAACCAATTTTCAGCGGAGTGCGATAACAGTTTGTCACTTGTTCCTTGTTTCAAAACTTATATAAACTTATATATGGAGAAATATATTCAACCAGATTAGTCAGGAATTAAGATCTAAATTAACAGTTCAGATTTAAAAATGTAAAAATGTAAAAAATCTGTAATTGTCCAATGTAAAAAATCTAAAATTTTGATTTCACTATAAAATGATTGTCTCTGCTCTCATCTTTGCATCTCTTTTTCTCCCCTTCTGAAGAAAATATGTGTAAATGTCTTCGAAATGAATAGCATTTTAATCAAAACCTACACCAATCCTAAATTTTTTTTTGTCTTATTTTAAGCAAAACACGTTATCGAACTTGTTGCTAGTCCCGTGAAAGAGTAATGATGCGTATAACAGTGAATTTTGCATGTAAAGATTCTAAATGTTTTTGTACATATTAAAGCTTAGTGGTTTCAGTTGGAGACCTTTCTCCACGGGGGGCCGTATAAAAAGTTTGATTTGATATATACGAAACCTTACAGTAGGAAGACCGTTTCAATAAAGCTTGTAGCTTACCATTGAGAAACTTGTTAACTGGAAGTATCTAAAAACCTTCAGCTTTAGGCATTTTATTTAGTATAATTTATCTTTAACTGGAAAAGTTCCTATTTTGTCGTGCTTGACAATGGCATACTCTACAAATGCTCCAGAAATTAAACTTCTTATGAATTAACAAATGTGAAATATTAACTGAAGCCTAGGAACGCATATAAAATGCTCTGTTGCCTATATGCCTGCAATAATTATACGAGAATCATATACAGAATTGTCATCCAGCTTCTCTTAAAAGTAAACATCCGTACTGAATAAATTTTAATATTCAATATAAAATTCAGTGTGAATAATTCAGTGTAAACAAATATATAATAGTACTTCTATATAATATTAAATATTCATTAATACCCAATTTTTTATATGGAATTCTTTAGTTTCATATAAACATTTACTAATTAAAAAAATTCAATAAAAATTACTTATACAGTTATTTAATTCAATAATACTGCAATATACAAATTATTAGTAATGTACCGTGTAAGATTACGAAGTTAAAAGTTAAACTCTTCTTGGATCAAGCTAAACGGTGACCCCCTAGGAAACAGTTATGAGCGACTTTTCTTTCTCCTCCTATTCAATGTGTTTTTCTAATTGAATTTGAATTTCAGTTTTTTTTTTAAATACGGAAGGCACGGCAGACGTTTGGATATTCCTAGCTCTATAGCTACCGTTTTTTCATGTTTGCAGCGGTAACTTGCGCTGATGAGCCCAGTCCACCAGATGAGCTAAGGCTGTGCTAGTGTATTTTCTTGTAAGAGACATTGCATCAGTTATTACTAAAACGTCGTTAAAATATCAAAGTGCACTTGTGACAGAGGGAGAAATGATTCATTTCTTGCAGTGTCGAGTTCGTTACGAGATTAAGTACGGTCACGCCAAAGCATGATCTCCGTGGGCAGGCACTATGCTTTATATACTTTGTTTTTCATGCTTATGCTTTGTCCTTAGTGATTTATGCAATATGTTTTATGTTACTCTTACGTACTACGTCTTATGTACTTTGTTTCTTTATATCTTTTATTCTTATCCTATTTAACCCAAAGAATTTGTAACTTTCTCCAAGGACCATGTATGCCCATGTAACCTTTTCTTAGTTACATTAGAAAAGCAAATTTAACATACTCAAGAAACATTCTTAAATCATTTTCATACAAGTTCCTTGGTTTTTTTTTTTTTTTTTTTTTTTTTTTTTTTTTTTTTTTACATCCCCGTGTGAAAATCTGTAAACTATTAATTTTCTTGTTTAATATCATTACATTATGTAACAGAATTCTAATGATTTATTACAGTTTGTTTTGACAATAATCTTTCTCAGCATGTTAAGAAAAGTACTGGCACGATAATTCCAATTTTTTACATATACTGAGTTTAGGCGAAATGCTACGTTTAGATGGCAATTTGAAGGACGCTTTCGCCCATTGTTGTAGCTGTAGCGAGATAATCAGTTATTCCATTACCTCTGTGGCGACATGTATTTCATTCCCTTGAAACACGATGGTTTCGTTGCTAGGGGAGAAAAATTTCTTATATCATGTAAAAGTGCCTTTCTTAATATACCTTCGCAGGCGTCTAGTAAACTTAAACGGCTATCTGCGTGGACTGGGCCAGTACAGTGTTTGTTGAGGACCAGCCTTGTGTCTATTATAATAGTATACAACTCAGCCTAAAAGAATGAATTAACAACCACTGGTTTCGGTGAATTTTCTGAAGACAATCTTGTTGCCTTTTTTCTCAAGAAACGCTAGCTTCTCCGTTATTTGTTTTAGAGTCATCTGTGTAGATGCTGACCTCAGCGACTCTGCTTTTAGTAGAATCAGAAAAGTTTTCGTTGTGCAGTTTTGCGTGAATATGGGCATACGCGATTAATTTCTGATAATTCATGTTTAGCAATCTTCCATGGAGCGTATTTAAATCCTTCTGCATGCACAAGTCTTCTAGTACGACGTCATGCAGCAATTTTCAAATTAGTTGGATTTAGTATGACATCTGTCAATGCAATCGGGAAATCTCTAGCTTTTACCAAGCCGGGACTTCTTTGAAAACTGAGTAAGGTTTTATAAAAGCTGAGATTTAAGGGAGGTAAGCTGGGTGCTTCATGACACACAGGTGGAACAATGACTGCGTTGTCCCCCTCCTTTAAAAATTACCTTATGTTTTCATGGACATCCTTAGCAAACTTTCTGAAAAAATAGATGGCTTTTCTTTCGGATAATTAATGTGTGATAGCCATTTAAGTTTTTCATATAAGATAACGTCTGGATACTTCAGTTGTAGATTCTGTTAGCTTTATTTAGAAGTACGAAACGTGAAAAATGAGCAATGCCCTCTCCGGAATTCGAAATTCGGACCTACCGATGCTAGCCGGACGTGCTTCTAATTACGCCACGAAGGCAAGCTGTAATTAAGCAGAACAATCCCGTATATTCTCGGTTTCTTAAAAGACAACTGGGTAGGAGAAGGCGCAGTTACCCTTTTTGGTGACTGCGCCATAGTGACGCATTTAAGTTCCACTATATTTAGTTCACTGCATTTTAGTTCGGGAGTCACTTCAGAGTCACTTGGTTTATTTAGGAGGAAAAAAAAAACATGAAAATGAGCAGTACCCTAGCCGAGGTTTGAATTCCTGACCTCCGATGCTATCAGGACGTGCTACCAGTTACATCAAGAAAGCGCGCGGTAAAGGAGATAAATACATTACACAGTGCCTTTATGTGTTTGAGATTTTTAGTGAGTGACTTCGAGTATTGAACAGCAGGGGGCAGGGAAGGCTCCGCCGACATTTGTGTATTCTGAGCGTAATAGTTGGGTTACCCCCCCCCATGTTGCTCTTGTAACTTATGCTGCTGACACATGTCGACCAGACGACAAAAGGCTCCACCTGCATTCTTTTCTGGTATGTGTCTGGTAGTTGCACCATTTTTGCCTCGAAAGTCGTCGACAAATGCTTGTGCTACTGGGGTGACATTACTTACTTCATGTAGCGCCGAGTTCATTATGGCATCCCGTAGGATAGAACGTTAGCACGATTCCTATTGAGCAGCCTCTATTACGGTAGATAATTCTGCTGCCTTGTAGGCACTTTTATGCTCTATAAGGCAGGTAGCACGAGCTTATTCTATTGAAGTCTACGCCGAGCTGTTGTTGTATTATTGTAATGTCATGTCATCATATATTGTCAGATGCATCTTTTACTGACAATATATGATGTGACATTACAACTGTATAAATCTCTGCTTCAGTATGCCAAGGGTATTAGTCTTGAATGTTATTAAGAGTGTAATCCACGAAAATTCTTTCTCTGAAATTACACTGTTGTACATTGAGAGAGTTGTACAGATACAACGAGTGATGCAAACAGAAGTCCTACTGGGATTCGTTTTTTTTTTTTTTTTTTTTTTTTTTTTTTTTTTTTTTTTAGCAATTGCGAATATTTCTGGTTTGTATTTGTTTTCTTCTTTGTTGAACACTTCCTAATGTTGATGTTCCTAATGTTCACTGATGTTCCTAATGTTCCTAATGTTCACTGTTGCGGGTTTCTGCAGGCTTAGGAGCACCTCTTCATTGCTGCAGCCTTTTCCTTTCAAGTGCCTACTTCGCATTCGATCTGTAGCTAGCTGAACTACTGCTGCATTCTTCTTTTTATAGGCTGTATTTGAGTTTTATGGTACGCTGGAAAAGCAGTTCCTCTGTTGCTTCATTTTATTACTCTTTTGTGTTGCATGACAATAATGTAGCTTTGAGGTGAGATTCATGCTTCAACATATGTTCGTTCAGTTTTTGGTCTCAAGAAACAAATATTCATCATAAAAATATAGACTCAATATGATATACGTCACTTATAATTTTGGTGTCGCTTATAATTTTGGTGTTGAGAGATATTTGCCAGGGATATCCGTCCATCATCTTGCCCTTGAAGTGAGAACTTTAGGTGGAGATTAATACCTTTTGAGATTTCAAGCCTTGTCATGGAATGAAGAAGCTGTGCCCTATTATTTGTTTTGTCCTTGAGCTACAAACTGAGCTTTCACTGTTAGTCTCCTCTCATATTCTGATTGCTGCCATCTGAAACGTTGGGAACCTGTAGCGCGATTAGAGTTTTCTGTATGTCTTTCAATCGAAAGAATTAGTAAGAAATGATTCTAATTGTTTCTGTGCTGGATTTAACTATTATTCCTATGTAGCTGACGCACTATGTAACAAAAGGGTGTTCAAGTGCCAGAGCAAACTGTTAGTGTTTTTCCGTTTCCACACATGAAGATTATCCAGCGATAATGAAAAAATATCTGTGAGGTGCTTGTTGATGGATTTTGGATCGCCTTTGATATATTTCTTAGAAGACCACGACATGCAATGGATTCTTATTTTTTTTCTGAGATAAGCTGTAGCGGGTTACGTAGATTTGTTTATTATTCCTTCGTCTATTCTGACATTACTCTAAAAGCTCCATAAAATTATCTTTTGGATAACATTTTTCAGTATGTTATTGAAAATAAAGCACCATCAGCTGAAATGTATTGTTATTTACGATAATTTCATTACTTCTGTAAATCATTTCTCAGATCTCTAAGGCAATTCCATCTCTTCCTTTTAATTTTCAACGCTCGCTTTTCAAAATGCATGTTACATAAAATCATTGTCTTGTGAGTTACTTGGGAAACTATTTCTAGATATATATGACTTGATCATATGATATATATGCACTTTAAAGAATGTTACATACTGCAAATATTTTTGTCCCCTCATCAGGCTATGAACATTAGAGTACTATTAATATAATGCGTTTTTTAATCAAAGCAATCTTGTACTGTGTATGGGTATATACTGCATTGCTGCTAAAGTACCTGCATCAGTTCTTTGCAAACTGACATGTATAAGATTCAGCTTATAACTGTTGGCTTGCTTTGTTCCAAATTCCATCTCTGAGGTATCAATGATTTTTCATGTATATAAGCAATAAAAACAAGAATAAAATATCAAAAGTTTTTTTTCTTGCTTTCGTTTCTATTGTTAGCGATAATTCCTGTATGATACATACTGGTATCTACGAACAAAATCAAAACAATTATCCGACTAAACGAATTAGCAGTTGCATTTTTTTAGACAACATTGCCTTCAAGATCTTAGAACTATAAATCTTTATTTTTAAATAATAAAATTTTAATCTCTTTCCCTTTAAATAACGAGAAAAGCTATTATTTTTACGTTCTGCAAGAATGTAAAAAATAGCTTAAACGCTTACGACACGATGACGCCCTTTCGCTTCTGGCAATTCTATAGCTTGCATATCTTATTTAATTACGCCGTCAGTTTTGAACATACGGAGCTTCATTGGTTGAAAATCAACACAGCTTTCTCAAACTCTTTTAATTGTTTTTATACAGTGCACGAAAAACAGCATTTTTCATTCATCTAAACATGCTGATAATAAATTTCGAGTTATTTAAATAAATTTCTTGAACATACATTGAATTAAGGGAAATCTTACTTGCATGTGTTACGTGTTTAGAATATGTTAATAATTTAAACACCTTAATGACTTAAGCGTCCTTCGGCTATTAAGAAAAATTTTAAATCTCATCTACAGTTCGTGTGAGCCGTTTAGTGATCAAACAAAAGTGTTCACTAGAAGAATTTAGGATATAACACGTCGATTCCTGAGAAATTCCTGAAAATATTTTTGGAGTTTATCAAGATGCCTTGAGTATTCATGAAAAAGAAACCTTTGGAATATCCTCAAGATTTTTCCTCACATGTGAAAATGTATTACTCATTATTATAATTATTTGTTTTATTATTATTGTAGCTATTTTATTATTATTAACGTCAGAGCACCTTTTGAGGGATTCAAAACACCAACTGATTAAAAAAAGTACTTTATTAGCAAGCTAGGTTAAAACTAGGCACACCTTTCCATAATAAACGTTTCATATTTATTCACAGCTTTTCTAAAACTGTTGGAGAGAAATCTATGACCCACACGACCTGCTTTTCTGATTTACATTACTGAGGTACTATAATGTAAAGTGTGTATATACTGTAATGCATGCTGCCTTAAATGAACATGCAGAACTAACCATTTTCTGTAATTTTTAACCTATTTCAATATCTAATTACTAGCAAACGACTCACATTTATAAAGATATCAAAAATAGTCGACAGCATACTATGCTTGCATAATAAACTGAAAATTTCTTAACGTTAAACGAAAACTTTTCTTTATTTAATAAATTATTTATTTAAATATGGATAATTTTATTCTTTTTCATATTGCTAGATACATTTTTTAACAGGCAATGCCTTTTATCCTTTTTCT
This sequence comes from Stegodyphus dumicola, assembly GCF_044657685.1. Taxonomy (NCBI): domain Eukaryota; kingdom Metazoa; phylum Arthropoda; class Arachnida; order Araneae; family Eresidae; genus Stegodyphus; species Stegodyphus dumicola. The sequence goes on from NC_140781.1 coordinate 24,890,286, forward strand.
TTGTAGTCTGGAGGACCATCCCCCTTTTTTGCACTAATTTTACCTAGAAAGTTTCTTTCCCATTCCAAATATCCTGTTCTTTTCTTTGCACCCTTGTAGAGACATTGGGATTTTTTGAAGCAGGAAAGATGAAAAATGAGCAATGCTCTCGCCGGGACTCGAACCACGGACCTCTCGAATACGCGCCGAGCGTGCTGACCACTACACCCCGAAGGCACGCTACGAAGGCGGGAGAAAAACCTTATACCTTTTACACCTTTCCTAATACAGATCGATATTCTGGTTTTTTTGTGAGAAGGGGCAGGATTTAAGTATTAGGGTTTTCTTCCTATTCAACTCTTTTCTTAAAACCTATGTTATTCCAACCTCTTTCTTAGTACAGACATCTCCTACTTGCCCAAGTTCAAACTTTCGTTCTGTTAACCTTTTTATTATTCTTTTTGATACTAAAAAAAAATCTCAATCTTTTTTTCAAATCCTTCTCAGTCAATGGTACCATCATAGAAATTTGAATTCCTTACACAAAGATATCTTGTTCTACCTTCATATACAGCTCTAAAATAATCATTTGTTGAGCACGCCGAAAACAAAGTCTGGAATCATCATATAAGACAACCACGAAACCTTTTATTCTTTTGCCCTAGAGCATTATCACGAAAAAGGGCCTAGGCTCTCTGTATATTTTACGTCCTTGACCTCAATGATGCACTCTTTCCCCCAGCTTTTCTGCTCCAAGATGCTTTCATTGTAAGCAGTGAAATTACAGTGCTGTTTTTGTTTGATTCTTCCGTTTGTTCATAGGGAAAAAAACGCAGATTCGGTTATTAGTTAAGGTTATTATTTTCTATTAGCTTACATTTATGATTCTATGAATGAAACTTGATCGTCTTCTTCGGCTTTCTTTTATAGCGGCATTTGGGTGCAACCATAATCTAAATTTCGAAAGCAACTACTCAGCAACGAAATATAATCTATACACGCACAAAAAAAAAAAAAAATATTTATTTTTCCTGAAATATCTGAAATCAAGTTTCCTATCTCTCGCGAGAGGCTTTAGCTTCAGTTGCCAAAATGCTCCGGTTCACTATATTTCATTTTTAATGTTAGTGAACATTAATAAAGTAAATTTTACTTTTTTTAATCTACAAACTATTGTTGTCCATGAGGTATTTTTAAGAATCAAATAATATCATCACAGCTATCAAATATAACCAAATGATAGTCACAAACAGTTTTGTTGTTACATCAGCCGTTCTCCTGGCACGGTAGAAAGGAAGCCGGCTGTAGTAGTTCTGTATCCTGATTCGAATACTGGACAAGACATACACTGTTGTAAGTGTAGATTGTTCGCAACATGGTTCGCAACTCGATCCCAAAGTCCTTTCGAAAGGATGATGGAAAGAGGCGAAAGATGTATCCTTCCCTAAGGTTATTTTTCCTCAAACTGGGACGGAACAGGACAAATTCCTACTTTCATCATATGACAGTAAAGTCAAACCTATGACACGCGAGTCATAAGTGACACGGGAGCCCATTTTCGGCCACACGCTTCACAGATGTGAGCCGTCGACGGAGACAATAAATTGCATAATACAAAAATATTTGCCTCTTTGCAAAGGGTTCATCATTGCCAACGTGCGCTGCGCTTACTTCGGGTGCGTTCGAGTTTATTCTTGGCAAACAAACGCATGACGTGGATGGCAGGCGGATCATTCTGCATGTGATGCGACACCAAAGTTAAGATAGGGTTATTCCGAATTCTGACATGCGAGTTCAAAATATATGCCATTACTGAATTATAAGAAGTCCAGGGTCTAAGCAAATAATATGCGTAACCCTTCACTCTTGACAATCACAAATTCGTGAGTTTATAAGATATAGTCTCCCTTTTTACCTTATGCCTTCATGGTGTAAATGGATAGCATGTCTAACTAACATGTCTAACTGGGAGGTTCGATTCAAATCCTCGGGAGGACATTGCACACTTTTCACGACTTCTGCATCGATATAAGTTAATGACTCCAAGCTAATGACAAGTAGCATCCGAACTAAAAGGTAGTGGACGATAATTCGTCACCACGAGGATTTGTCGACTGATGGCGACTAGAGCGAATAAGGGTCCCCTTATCCCCAGTTGTCCTTTAAAATGAGGAGCATATAAGGTATTCTGTTCCTCCTTGCCGCTTGCCTTCGTGATGTAAATGCATCGGGAGATCTGGTGTTTAAATCCCAGAGAGCACATTTCACATTTTTCACGTCTCCTGTATCAATATAACCGAATGACGTTAAAAGTTTTATATTACTTACTATATTAGATATTACTCTTAGAAAAGTGAGAATTCGAAATAATAAAAAGACTATTACATCGAAGTAACAAAAATATGTAGTAACTAGGTTTACGTATTCAAAATATATTCCTCTTAGATACATAGTAAATAGTTGGTGCTTATGTTATAATTAATCATTTCAGTCTTTATATCTGTTTTTTTTTTCTTATTTTGTTTTGTCTCTATGGACGCAATTTTTTTTTCCTAATGGCGGGCACTTGCCTATAACGGCATTGGCAACTCCTAAGGCCAGACGTGGTGGCCATTTTATTGTGGTGGCACCTAATAGGCGTCCACCGCTTCCTTTGAAGGGACAGATAATTTTACATCCATACGTTCTCCGGGATTCGAACCTGGGATCCTTCGGTATCGCAGTCAGGCTCCTCTAACCACTATACCGTCTGTGCGGCTGACTTAATTTTAATTGCATTAATATTTTTTATAAAATGTTAAAAATGTTTTAATTGAATTGCAGTTTGCTTTGGTCTCCAAACATGAATGACCGCGATAACTGTGAAACAGTTCTGAATTAATTACAAAATAGTAGAAGTAAAATTCCCAAAATTTGGGAAATATTTAAATGACATGCGATATCATGTCATTGTTTAAGCAAAATTGTTTCTTCCACTAACCCAGAAACTTTCAGCAAAATTCATTTTGCTTCTACTTCGAAGCAACAGCTGGCTCTGAAATGCAAATGCTGAATTATGTTCTTTTTCCAGGCTTAGTTCTTTTGAAAATCATCACTTAGTCTTTAGAAGATCAGTATGGCATCGCCTGAGGTAGGCTTGTGTTCAGTTATATACAAGGCTATTTAAAAGAACGTAACTGCGCTTAAAGTTAACCACAGATTTCATTTTAAATCATGTTTTATAGTACGAATTACAAAGTAGTTCTTGGGTGTGTGACGAGATAGCATTTTTGTATTTGTTGAGGCCAAGTGATGTAACTTTTCCAAATAATCTAAGCTTTAATTAGCATCGGTGTGGTCCTCAACAGCAAGAAATCTGAACTAAAAGCATCCCTTGGCTTAAGAGGTGCGTCACCTGGACTTGTACATTTACGAAGCCAATCCCATTTTGCCTTCGAATTATCTTTATATCATCTACTCATACAGATCCTGTCTAAAATTATCCAATTTAAAAGAATGATCGTCAAAAACACAAACATATTTAGTATAAATTTAACAGCGAGACATATGTTTCATGCCACGAAAATGCTTTATGAGTGTAAACACAGTCGCTTACAGTTGAGAGTTAATAGATTCTTTATGCCTTGATTACAGAAGTAATGCGTAACTGAGTTACTCTCTAACAACGATAATAGTTTATATTAGATTAATGTATTTTGAAATAGGATAACGTTATTAAGAATAGCCTTTTCTTAACCATTACAAACCTCAGAACGAAATTTCTATCTGATGCACACTGTAGCCGCGTTTTTGATTTTTTCCAGAAAACATTAGTTCCATAATTCAACCTTTTCAGCAACTAATATTAGAGTGATGAAAGGACACTGAGTAATGGATGCGAGTAAAAATGAACAAGGAAAAATCAAACTTCTTTATATGCTATATGTGCTGAATAAAGCTGGAATCTCATTTCAGAAAAGACAGTAAACAATAAATACTACTTGTAAACATGCTTATCTAATTTGGATAGAGTTGCATTAATATGCAGACTGCTGTGAAATGTGTAGAAAAACACAAACAAATTTTAATAAATCTCAATTTTTAGTATGGAATGTAAATGGCAAGCGTCCATTGCAAAGGCAGTTCTGTAAATGAAAGAATTAATCTGCATAATCTTTTAAACAGAAAGAAAAATTAAAGATAGCGTGATATTTTTAATTAAATAGGTAAAATCATATAAAATTAGACTTTTCTGTTTTTCTTAATTTTAAATTTTACATTTGCGCGTTTCTTTTAAAATTTGCTTTCTTCGATTGTCAAAACATGAGATTTGTTTCATTCAATTAAGTAAAAATCGGATTTTTCCTTACATGAAATAAATAGTCAGCTATTTTTGCAGTCGTACTATAATTGGATACACTTAGTATCATTTGGAAAGGTTGATATTAACTTATTCACTCGCATAGGTATAACTGACACAATGTACATTGGTAATAAATCTGGGATTCGTAGGTTGGTAGGATAATTTCTGAGCGAATACTTACACTAGTCACTGAACTAGAAAGGCTAATTTAAATCTAATTTATCGAAATAGTTTGATAAATAGTCTCCAGTTCGATTGGCACCTGCTTAAATGAAACCCACATAGTAACGTCTGAAAAACAGTAACACACATTGCAAACTACTAATTCAGCTACCATCTGCTTATCTTTAAATGCATTAAGCATTCTTCCTTCATGTGGCATAATTTTGCGAGCATTTTAAGTGATAAGATTAAGAATTTTGGGTACTTGTTAACTGATAAGATTTTGAAAAATGAGTAAATGAAAGGATAGAATTAGTCAAAAAAGAATTTAATTAATTCAATACATATTAAAATTTTACAATCCTTTACATTGTAAAGTTTAGATATCTTCTTGGCAATCATAAACTATAGCTAAAACTTAGACTTGCAACGATTTATCGCGAAGTCTAAAGAACTGAAATATGATAAGCTGTAAAAGACCCTTTATTTAAAACTGAATAAGAATAGAAGGCACACTTTGTGCTTACAACTCAAACAACCACTTGTTGCGAACTAACTTAAAGTATGAGTTACTTCAAATGTAAATTTTAATTTAATAAACTACGCGAATCAGTTAAAGCTAGCTTGGGTATCAGGTATCGGCAATTATAATGCAAAGCGGAAGACTGCAAATCTTATCTTATCTAGAAAACATGAAAAGCTGTAAAAGACCTTTTATTTAAAACTGAATAAGAATAGAAGGCACACTTTGTGCTTACAACTTAAACAACCACTTGTGGCGAACTAACTTAAAGTATAAGTTAGTCCAAATGTAAAATTTAATTAAAGTAAACTACGCGAATCAGTTAAAGCTTGTGTAGGTATCAGTTATCGGCAATTATAATGCAAGGCGGAAGACTACAAATCTTATCTTATCTAGCAACTTAGTAACGTGGTCTCGAGAGGCAGAACACGCTAGCTTAGAGTCCAAAAACCTAAGCTTAAAGACACGCGAACAAAATTTACATTCTGGCTGTAAAACGGAAGGCAGAAGTTACAGTAAAGATCCAAAGAATAAAATAACTGGTTAATTAACATAAAGAAATCTTATAAACGTTAAATGCTTTCTTTAGCTTTTAGAGAGCTTTTTTGTATGCATTTCTTTTTTTTTTTCATCACTGTATGAAATAAAAGAATGCACACAACTTATCAGAAGGTACTTCCTCTGACTATTTGGTTTACGACAGTGATGATTTTTTTATTTACTATAAAAGCTGCTGAATACTGCGAGTTTTACCAGGCCCCATCAAAGCTATCTGAACAAGTTGGCTGCATAAATCGTTTTCGTGGATTTTCAAATGTGTAACATGAATACATGCCAGTATCCGTTAGAAAGCCCTGCACGAAGGCGTCCCTTCCCCTAATCAGAATGTCCTTGTATGCTTTGCCATATTCGAATAACCTAACCTAATTAGAAAGGCTCCTTATGGAAGTATACTTTCAACAGTGAAAAATGCTATTTTTTCACTTTCATGCTGAACGACATTATTCGGTTTCATATCATACCATAGCTATTTATTCAGTTTTACGTTGAATGACAGTACACTTAAAAATATTGAAAGTGATATGATGTAGCATCAATATACGTGGATCATGTGGCATATAGTTTACCCAGTACTAAGTACAATATTGTCTGTGCAATTTGACTGAATTAGTGTCATCATGGCTATTCTGAATCAGAAGTTTAACAATGCTAATTAAGAAACTTTCCATATTCATTGTACTTTGAGAAATATCCTTTTAATTTGCAACGTACCTTTGAGAAACTCGGTGCCAAAAACCTGAAATTCGTTAACTTATCTATTTTTAGTTCCTCTGGAGAATCCGTTTTTATAAGCTTTTATTTAATTCATTCATGATACCTGCCGCTATGATCGGAAGTGTTTCATCAATTTTTAACCTGATTCCAGATATATCGAGTTCAAATTTGGTGATGTGGATGATCGTGCGATATGATGAAGCGATTTTTGAAGATCCATTTAAATTTAATGTTTAAACTATTTTTCGCACATGTCATTTAATGAAAAACTAAAAATCTCAGATATTAACTATTTAAAACATTAGATAAAACAATCCTTTAAATGAAATGGATATCAAGCTTTTAATGAAATTTGCATCAAATTTTTAACCTCAGTTTTTGCTTTCAAGAAAATCGATTGATTTTGGTTTCGTTTGTTTGAGTATGGCAAAGCAGTCAAGCGCTATCTGCCTAAGAGAAGGGATGCCTTCGTGGTGGACTTTTCGAAGTGAAAAGGGCTCATATACACGTTACATATGGGGGAAATCATGAAAATGACCATACTACCAGCCTGTTTCAGGGATTCGGGCCTCGGGCCGAATTATAAGTATTCAGCGACTTAACCGCTAATGTGCCTCGGCATTGTTGGGAAAGATAGCTTCAAAGTTATAAGGTTATTGCATCATACTGAAATCTAAGACGTTATTCTTAAAACATTTTCCGTAAGTTTTTATATATATTACATATATATATATATATATACATATATATATTAGTTTAGTTTAAACTTAAAGCATCTAATATTAAAATTAAATTGGAATCAAAGCAAGGAAATTCCTCAACAATATTAATAATTTCAACCGTGGATAAGAGGTTAACTCTGTATCTAAACATATTAAAATTAAAATAAGAATTCATCAGTAGAACTAACTCGAAATATAAAAATGCGAAGAGGAGAAAATATACAAAATTGTAAAAATATATAAAAATTAATCTCCTTTTATTGAAACTCTAATTCAGAACGCATCAAGGAAAAATGAGTTTCATAAAAGTCTATTAATATGTTTCGAAAACATGTTTTGTTATTCTGGTTCATTTGAGATCAAAAACGGAAAAAAGATTCAATTAAATTTCCATTTAGCACATTAAAATTCATTTAAAACTGAAACCACGAATCTCAAATGTATCTAGAATTTTCACTACGCGCTTTCGAAACACTTGAAAAAAAGAATAAAACATTACATTGCCAAATTGATTACTAAAAAAAAAATAAATAAATAAAAAATAAGTAAAAACAATAGAACTCTACATTATGGAAATAGACCACTCAAAAAAATAAATTAGCCAAGTAACATTATATGTAATTCCGACATTCAAAAGCAATTAAAAATTAAAGAACGAAACAAATATACGTTAAATCAAATTGCCATTGAGTGTTGTTTAACACTCAAAAATTGGGTGGCCCCCGATTATGCGATCCTAAACTTTTAATACCAAGAAAACGAAAAATTTCCAACCAAGAAAACGCCTTTTAATACCAAGAAAAAGAAAAACTTTAATACCAAGAAACGAAACTAAAACTATTTTAGTTTATATATATTATATATGTATTAGTTTAGTTTAATATATATTATATATTAGTTTAATATATATTAGTTTAATATATAATATATAATATTAGTTTAATATATATTAGTTTAATATATAATATATAATATATAATATTAGTTTAATGTATAATATATATTAAACTAATACATATTTTAATTTCTAAGTTAGAGTTTTACAAATCATTATCGAAAGTAAGTTTCCCAAATTTAATATATGACGCCCAGAAAATCATTTCTATGTTTGCTTCATCCTAAATATGTGAACAAGTGTTTTCCACTATGAACTTTAGAAAGAATTATTTCAGAAGTAGACTGACAGAGGAGCATTTATCCTCGTTCCTTAGAATCAGTATATCTTACTTCGAACTTCAATATAAGGAACTTAATAAAACTGAAATCGCAATTTTATCCATCTCATTAACATATTTAAATCGTAATACTTGTATATTGCTTTTAAAATTTTAGAAAAACTTATCTTGGCCCGCCAAACTTTTATTATTACTTTTTGGCCCGCGACCGACAAGGTTTGCCCATCCCTGATCTAAAACAATGATTTACTACAGTATGCAACATAATCATAATGCAAATGATTGCACATAAATAGCATAAAGTCAACAATTAGATTAAGTATACGAATAAAATATTTGAAACATGTGCTTTATTAAATTTACGTTTTATTATTTTTTTCTTATTATTATCACATTTCTTATTATTATCACATTTAATTTTACAAACATAAATAAGTTTCCAGAAACAAAACCACATATTCTAATTGTACAAAAGTTCAATTTTAATTAATGTTATGTTGTATTGATACAAATTTTTTTCACTATTTGGCATACTTCTATCACATCTTTCAAAAGTAGCTAATCTGTTTATTGTTTTCCTTTCTAGTACGAGTTTTTGGTATTTATTTTTATTGTGTTTTTGCGTTTTACATTTTATATTGCATTTATTGCAGAAAACAATTTATGTATTTAAAAATATTATTGATTTAATAAATAATTTTAGTGTATTTTTCCCTTTATTGCATATAATTTCTTCCCTAGTACGTGGTATAACTTTATATCAATAAACAATCAGTTACCAATTTAATTAATGATTTTTCTTTGTAATCAATAGAATCTTGATAATGCTGATCACGTGCCGGTGCACCTCCAACTTTCAACATCCATTCGACCCCTTGATCAGGACTGACTTCCAAAGGGCCAGTACCGACCGCGTTGGGATACCCTTATCTAAATAATCTGATAGAGAATAGTAATGTTTTCAAAACTGACCTTGAATTAGTGAAATATATAGTACACACAACTCTTTATGGATGCTAATCCAATGTGATGAAACGATTTTTTTTTTCAAAATTTTATTTGTTTAATTTAATGGTGAAACGATATTTCGTACATATCCTCATTTAACGAACATACTTAAAATCCCAGAATTTTACTGCTCGCATCAGATAGACCGAGAAAATATTTTAAATTATTTTAAACGAGGTTTACTTATGAGAGTTTGTTTTTCGAAAAACTTCTACATGTTTTTGATCATTTGGCGTAAACAGCTGTTTATGCCAGCTGTTAAAAACTTTTTTAAAAAATTAAATTTTTAAAATAAGCTTTTATTTAAAACTCGTAAAATAATTAATGAGCTAAAAAATAATTTATCACATAGCTTAATGAGAGCCTAAGATTAAATAATTCTCTTTAGAAAATTCATTTACAGTTTTGTATCACGAAAATTAAAAGCTTGGGTGCCTAAATAACGAAATAAACGAATTTCATTGTCAAAAGTATAAGGCATTGGTTTTATGCGTTTATCAAGGATGCATTACGCTTTTTATTACTCATAATATAAAACTGTAGATGAATTTTGTAAGAAGTATTATTTAATCTATGGCTTCCATTAAAATATATCATAAGTTATTTTTCTACTTTTAGTTCATTAAATATTTTATAAGTTTTAAATGAAAGCTTAATTTACAGAAACTTTCCTTTAATTTCTTTTTAAAATCTGGATTCCAGACATGTTTATAATCAACAGCAATTCGTTAAAGTTCTTTTTACAAAGATTTGTCAATGTTGAAATTTTAAGTGTAACAGTTCGAGGATATTTGGAGGATTATCGCAATTAAAATATTAAGAAAGATTATTTTCCATGCATTTAAAATCTCATTTTAGATCATTCAAGACTCATTTAGGATTTAGTTTGGACGAGAGCAATTTTCTTGTAGTCCTTCCACATCTAAAATGTCGGTACTTACGTAATATCCCATCGACCACGAAAGTTGACTACCATCGATTTATTAAAGTTTGAGGAGATCTCCCCAAAGTTGAGCGAGTCATTGATGTGGAATTCTGAACCACAATTCTGGCTGAAAATCTTCCAATAAAATATCGTCAATATCTCTACACAAACCATCAAATAGCCACTGTTGTGGACGTATTTGATCCACTTTGTTTTTGTGCTTCGTAAGAAGATTTTCGTAAATTTCTATTATTTTGTTAGGCTCTGAGATTTTCCCGACAGCTCTGAAATGCTTTTTTTTTTTTTTCCTTTTTTGCTTATTACGTGCTCCGCCCTTAGGCACTACACGGAAAGGGAGGGATGCCCCGTGGAGGTCTTTTTAAGGGAAACTGGCTCGTATCCACGTTACACATGGGAAAAAACCACGAAAACGCCCATGCAACCAGCCCGTTCGCCGGGACTCGAACCCCAGACCGAACTACCAGTGTTCAGCGGCTTTTACCGCTCGGCCGCTGGTGTGCCTCTGAAATGCTTTGAAAACAAACTTCCCGCAGGTTATTGTTCCAACTGTATTGTCAGACATATCGAGTTGTTTTTCGCCTTTTCACAAATACTGATTCTTTTGAACAACTGTAAATGAACCAGAGTTTGGTCACAAATGCGATTTCACATATTTTTTCAAAATACAAGGAGAAAATGTAGCAATAATAGTTCATTTATATCATTGTTTATGAAAACAAAAGGTGACTTATCCAGAATCAGTCAGGGTTACATCAAACGAAAGCGCAAATGTTATCAATATGTTGTTATGTCACATTTATCCATAACTAGCACTAAATCGTTGGGTGACATTTTACGATCGACGGGATAATACGTATGCAGCGAAAATTCTTTACTATGTTATATATGTTTTCCTTATCATGAAAGGTCAGATACATTGTTTTTCAAAATGAAACATCGTTTAAACTAATTTAAGCAATTTGATTTGTTTAAAGCTGTTTTTAGTTCTGAAAAAATACATTTCTAAAGGCTCGGGGAAAGTTTTTGATCGGAGACTGAAAGGACCTTAAAGTAGAAGTTACCTTGCGTTTGGAGGTTTTATTCCGACTGATTCTCAACCTCACTTTATGTCTTTAAGAGTAGTATCGTTTTAGACAACTAGCTGGAATCTATCTCAAAAATGTAAACCAACGCATGAATTTTAAAATGAAAGCAACTAAAATTTATTAACCTGTAACTTGGTTAGACCTTAAAATATAATAGGTAAAATGCTGATGCCTGATAACAAACTACCGTTATATAACTCTTACAAAAAGGTGCCAAATATTTGCTAATACTGTGGAACGAATTTAACTAAACAAGAGAATATAAAGTAAGAATTTAAATTTAAAAGAACATCTACTTAATATTCACACATGTCTCTAAGTGAAAATAACTTTTCTCAAGTCAGACTTACCCCTCAGGCGTTTTAAAGTCAAGCCAACCAGTAGGGAATGCAGACTCACAAACATATACTGCCAGCAGGTACAATATAAGGAGCTGTCTCTCAGGTACTAAGGTCAAGGTTAATCTCACTTTACTTCAATAAATCCTATTTACACATCTTCTTTTTCTTTACATGTTTCTAAATTGAAAAGGTGAAATAAGCAAGAAGAGACAGGACGGGAAAAAAGAGCTAGTTCTTAACAATAATTTAAAAACTCACAAGCTGACATAAAGAAATTCGGAATAGCTATAAACAAAGAAAGCCCTAACAGATATAAATAGAGAGCAGGGCACTAAACATAAGTAAATTTAGAGTTTTGGGCATGCTGAATAGAGTTGCTTTGAAGATAGTGAAAAGCACAATATTTAACAACGTAATTATTCTGAATCACAAATGCTGGATAACTATTTCTCATACAGCGAAGTTTATGTCACATGTGATCTTAATGAGTTAAGGTATCATAAAAGGTCTTACCATCAACCAAAGGAAATACTCCCAGCTAGTGACTGAATCTCCAACTAGTAAAAGATAACTGCCAACTGGTGAGTCATGAATATATCATTTTTATTTTCAAATGGGAAAACGAATTCAATTGTTGTATAACATACTAGGGAGAAATTTTATAAGAAAATTTGTACAGTTTCTGAATTCTTTTGAAAAATAAATTGTTTTATGAGGAATTGCGTTTAAATAAAACAGCTGAAAGGAAATGATGGCTTTATTTTTGGCGTTTGTGAAGAGAAAATTACAAAGAAACCTATCTCAAAATGCAACACTTAAAGGAATGGAAACTTCGTTAGGTTATGCAAAGATTATCGTAATTGATATGCATGCAGAATGGGAAGAGAGAGAGTTCCAGACATTTTTAAACAGTTTGTATAAAAACAGAAACTGAAGAAGGAAAACTACAAATTTTAAGAGATAATTATCAAAACGAGATAAGGTAGAAATTTTAAGACGCTCTGTTTCCAAAGGAAGGAATATCAGCACTCTAGCTTAAATGAAAATTCTGATCATCGTTTGTTTTCTGCGTCACACGTATACACTTCAGAAGTATGTGTGACGCAGGAAACAGGTGTTAGTAATTTCCATTTGTCGCGCTTAGATGTTGCTTGCGAAATAAAGAAAATAAAATGCTCACCCTGAAACTTTCCGTGCTAGCAGATTCAGTAAAACGTTTAACAGAATAATATGCAAAACATCCACAAGAAAAAGCATTTAAAAATGGAAAAATGCGATTTAAAAATACAGCCACCGTATGTATAAAAAGTAACAGACTATCTGAAATGTTAATATGTTTCAGTTATGAATTTCATTTAACTCACTTAATGAAATTAAATCAATTTAGGATTATAGATAAACCTCAATATAAAAAAAGATCTGATGCAAATGTAGATCAGTGTACACTGGGCAGATTGAATGCACAAAAAATTACTTCTCGGTTAAGAAAAGTTAACCGAGAACTTCTCGGTTAAGTCAATAAATTCCTAAAATTATTTAGTAACGATTAACGCCGTGTTAAATGGCAAATGGCATGCTATTCAACAACAAAACGAAATCAATGATTATTGTAAAACTGGAATATCTTCGATGATTGTTTGTTTGTTATTTTCGGGAGTGAGTTTAAGAGCGACTTTTAGCACCTATTAATCTCGATTCTCCCATTTTGGTCAGTATCATTTTTCAAATAAAAGGATTTTGTCACAAAATGTATTATTTTTAAAGAAATAATAAAGCGAATATAATTGGGCATATTTAAAATACTATACTTTCCCTCCATTAGGAATTCTAACGATGTGCTGCTGTTAAATATTTTGGGATTTTTGCTATTAAATTTTATGTGCGAAGAAATAATGTTTAAGGAATAAACTTAAAAAGTTAAAATATTAGTAATAAAAAGAAAACAATGTGTAAATTACCTCAATAAAACAAGCTGAACACTGATGTGATGAACTCAGTAAAGGTCAAAACAAATTAATGGTAACATTTTTTTTTAATACAATACCGGAAATTCTAAACATATATTGCTTTAGAAAATTTTGCTATTGAATTCTGTGTGGCGTTAATTGTAAAGACAAAATAAATAGACAATAATAAAAAGACAAAAACTGTTGCATTAACAGGCGTGCATCCAAGAGCAGACTGGCAAACTACGAAGCAACGAACTCGGCGAGAGCATAACAAACTCTCTAATTCGATGCTCAAATCTGAATCCATTCAGATTTCAACATCGAATCAGAGAGTTTGTTATGCTCTCTTCGAGTTCGTTGCTTCGTAGTTTGCCAGTCTGCCCTTGGATTCCTTCCCCCCCCCCGTTTATCAAAGCTATTTACTAAACCGGCAAGAGTGGTCGAGTGGTTAAGACCGCTGAATACTGGGAGTTTGATCTCAGGCGAGCCGGCTGGCTGCATGGTTGGTTTCCGCGGTTTTCCCCGTGTTTAACGTGAATACTACCCAGTTTCCCTTAGAGAGTCTTCCACAAAGACATGCCTTCCCTTAGACAGCTTTTGTAAGTTTTTCCATTAACTTAATCTAACCTAAATCGAAAGACTGGTCATCTAAATACCTCTTGAATTACCAATCGCGAGATATAATTTCAGACTATAAACTGGTTTGATCACTTGGTATCCTTTAATAAAATTATACTAAACTGAAAATTTTAAACGCACCTGGAAACAGAAAACATTAAACGAGAAACTTGCTTCGGAATGTAAAGAATAAAAAGGACAGCCATGTATATTAAATTTTTTAAATTTTTTAAAAATGGCTTTTACTGTGTTAGTAAAATTCAGAAGCGCTAGTTTTAAGTTATTGTTTGCAGAAATGATAAAATTTGAAATGTTTTATCTAAGGATTTTTTTTTTTTTTTTTTTTTTTTTTAAACTCATAAATCGATGCTTCTCACTTTTCTTTTCCTCCGGTGAGAATGGAAAGTCACACAATTCTGACAATTTTTCCTCTGTCAATCTCTGATATTCAAGAATGTCTTACTTTCTTTAAGAACTTTTAAGTAAAGCTGCTGAACAAATTACTTTACTTAACAGAACTTTTTTCGTAATAGGCGTGAGTAAACTTCTAATTTTGTATATGTTTACTAAAGGTTGCAAAGATGTTAGTTGATAAAATTTGTCATAATCTCAAAACTTGTTTTACTGTATTTAGCTCTTAAGTCATATTGTAAGGGATTTTTGTTGTAAGGGCCATGCTGTAAGGGATTTCTTACCTTCGTGATGTAATTGGAAAACACGTATGGCTAGAAATCAGAAGATCCGAAGTTCGAATTCCGGGAAGGGCATTGCACCTTTTTCGGGAATAATGCTCCCATAAAACCTAATCGCTCTCCAATGTGTCATCCACCAAATATTCAAGAGATCGTGCTCTCTTTTTGAAACACCCTGTATAGATTTCAGGAAATATTTCATTTATTCCATTAGACGTTTCAGAAGGACTTATAAAAGATCGCCCTCGAAATCGACAGAGTTTTATTTCAAGTTTTCAGTTGTTTAAGGTTACTTTTTTTTCTCTTATTCTACGTTTTACATTTACGTAGTACTCTTCCAGTAAGGTCTGATTTTCATGACATTTGTTCATTTATTACTTGTTATTAAGATCCTATAGTTCTCAACCGGGAGGGGGGGGAATTTTCCCTCTGAGAGGAATTTCATAGTCTTAAGGGAGGAATGATGTCAGCCTTTTATGTACCTGTTAAATACTTTATGATTACTAACTACTTTTATTACCAGAATTTTTTATACATTTTCTTGTTTAATTTCAAAAACTCATTAAGAAAAATTTAAATTTAAATAAACGTATATGTGGTTTTCGAGTTTTGGAAAGGAGGGGGGGGGTGAATGATCGTCTAGCAATGGTGAAAGGGGTGCGTGGGGCAAAAAATATTGTGAACCAACTGTTATGGACACACAAGGTGCACGATTAATGCAACATACACGATTAATTTATGTTTTTTTTAATTAAAAAAATTTCATAACCCTTTTTTTAAATAAAATTTTCTATTTCGTAAATTACAGAACGTTTTATGATATTTAAATCCTATGTTTTAAAATTTGCGCGTCATATGATCCAAAAACGCATGTTTTTTAATTTACATTTTATTTAATTAAGGAATCGACATTGTTTGATTAATTTTCATTTACTTCTGATGTTTAGTTAAATTTCCAACTCAGTGTGCAAGACTGGACAACTGGAATATTTTACGATAAATTGTTAAGGAATTTTAATAAAATTCACAGTACTCTCCACATTGTGTAAGAACATTTTCTTCAATTTTTGAAAATAATTGTTTGTGTTGCTCGCACTTTCAGAATAGACAAATAGTAAACAAATTTGTCAATTATGTGTCAGGACAATGCATTTACTTGATAAGAATGACAGTCTACACATGAAGAAAGCATCCTTATAAAACTTTCTCGTTATCACTGAAAATTTCTTTTAATTTCATTTTATTTGTCTGTGAAATAACAAAATACAGGGTGTTATTAGCGCACTATTTATAAGATATTAAAGATGAGTGAAAAGTTTAATCTCTTCAAATACCCGCTAATTCGGAAAATGAAGTTCAACGAATTCGATAAAATAGACTGCATAGAATCTGACTCCCGGTGAAAGTAGTTTGCCCTTCACAGACTACTGACCAACTGACACATCTCAGCATCCCTACAGCGCAAATTACAAATAACTTTGCAGTTAAAGTGACCCATTCTTTGCTCACACAGGGTGCTCTATTTTCTTATTTCTTCCGCAAACATAAAGTATCGCGAACGATAATAACTGCAACGAGAAAGCAAAAAAGTTTTCTTATTTGTCTATTACACTAAGAAACATCCACGAAACCTGAAGAACTTTAATCGATTGGTATCGTAAATGGAAATCAGTCATGAAACTCATAGAACCATTTCCTTAATTTGTGGGAAGTTCTGATGCTTTCGAAAAGTAATGGAAAGGAAGAAGTAAACAATAATTACTTACAAGAGCTAATGGTACTTTGCAGCTTAAGCTAACTGTAAATTAGTTTTCTTAAGTGCTTGCTTTTGCAGGAATATTAGAGATGAAAACAGGTTTTATTGCTCTTCAAAGCCAAATTTCTTACTGTGATAGAAACATATTACCACTAAAGATCGAAGCTACATTACTTTCCGTAAAATATATCATGTTAAACTACCTCAAAAAATAGGTAACATATCAACACTTCATGCCAAAGAAATGGAAGCATTTAATAAGAGAAATGACACAGGATTTTCATTATTTACAATGACCCTTAATAAGTTTTCTGAACATTTCAGTGTTAAATAAACGTATACGAATTGCTGAAGGTAATAGCAAAAATTTGGAAAAGGAAAAATGATTCTATAAACTTAAGTTAAATAAACCAAATAAACCGGCATACGCGTTATGATACAATGTTGCTTCTTATCTGGGCTGACTAACACAAGCCCAACCAATTTCAGATTGCGAAACCTAAAAATACGAATGTTTTCATTTTTACAACTGATTACAAAATATTTTGCAATATTAATGTCTACATGTTTTTATTTTTAACGATAAAACGGGAAATTTATTTCCACACATTATTTTCAAAATAAGCAGCTCTCTTGGCTAATATTAAGCTTCTTGTAACGTTTATTCTAACTTCGGTTACAGCCGAAAACATCGCAGACGAAAATGTCGCGGAGAAAACAACGCAAGGCGAAAACGTCGTGATACAAAACATCGTGGGAGAAAACATCGCAAAGAGAAAACATCGCAGTTCTAAAACATCGTGATACAAAATATCGTCGTCCAAAATAAAGCGGTTCAAAAATTTCGCAGTTTAAGAACATCGTCGGCGAAAATATCGTGGTAAAAAATAAAGTATCTACAAATCATCGCATGACGATAACATCGCAGACATGTTTTTTTCAGGCTTTAATAATTGTAAATGGATATTTCCATAATGATTTGTGAGCGCAAGATGGAAAGAAGGACATTCTTTACTTTCATATTTTTTATTAACTAATAAATTTTTGCTGAAAAAGTAAGAAGGAAATTTAAGCATAGAAAATTAAGGCAACTTATAACACTTAATATAGTTTTAAACTGACATAGGGTCATTAATAAATCATTTTTTATAAAGTTTGTACTGGTAATTTTTCATTAAAAGTATAATCTAAAAATGTTTAGAAAAAGGAAGCTACGTAACTGCATGAACTTATCTATAAAAAATTGCTAATTATGAGATTATTTTCTTCACTTTTATCAATCTAATACTCTTAATGAAAATTATTTCTTCTTCTGCTTCAGTTTATTCTTAAGTATTAAGTTTCCTTCTTACTTTTTTAGCAAGAATTGATTAGTTAATAAAAAATATGAAAGTAAAAATTATCTTTCTTTCCATCTCGCGCTCACAAATCATTATGGGAATATCCATTTACACTTATTAAAGCATGCCTGAAAAAAGCATGTCTGCGATGTTATCGTCCTGCGATGATTTGTTGATACATTATTTTTTGCCGCGATATTTTCGACGACGATGTTTTTAAACTGCGAAGTTTTTGAACCGCTTTATTTTCGACAACGATATTTTGTACCACGATGTTTTAGAACTGCGATGTTTTCTCTTTGCGATGTTTTCGCCCACGATGTTTTGTAGCACGACGTTTTCGCCTTGTGTTGTTTTCTCTGCTATGTTTTCGCCCGCGATGATTTTGCCGCGATGTTATCGGCGGACACCTCTAACTTCCTACCAGTTGTGTTCAATTTTGTGACCTGTCCTTTCTCTTCTGATGCCCAAAATTTACCTTATTTAATTTATTTCCTAAACTGGTACCATAGATCTGGTTAAAGCGCAGTCTTCTTTAACCGTTCCTGCGTATGTAGTGCAACCTTTTGAAGCTACGTATGCAAATAATGCATCTTGGAGCGGAGTTAGTAATTTATCAAAGGAAGAAAAGCTGCAAATATTAAGAAAAACTATTTTTAAACACAGGAATATTTAAATATGAATATTTCGGCTAAACATTCTTTGTAAAATTTATAAAATAAACAACAAATTGTTTTATTCATATGCAATGAGTAAATGTGAGACGAGTTAAGTGATTTATCGATTGATAGATACCAGGATCAAATTCTACAGAATTCTACGTGACTGTAAAGCAGATCATGAAGGAACAATAGGAAATGGGATTTTCCTTCACGGTTGACAACACTCGATATACACACCGGAGACGATAAGAAGTGGAATTCCCTAAAATTGTCGCACCGCATCGTCTTCAGTAAAATGTACAGCAATATTTTTACCGACCTGAAAATAATTCAAGGTGAACAACAAGCGCTGGTAGTCAGATATTAAGTACATTCTCCTTTCCCAGTGCAATTTCACGTTTTTTTGAATATCTCTTTCGTTTCCTGATGTTAACTACATTACGAAACTACATTCGCGTTTAGTTGGCATCATAATTTTTAAATATTATCAAATAAATTCTGAAAATTATGTAAGTCCTCTTATTATGAGTAGATTAGATAATGCTAATTTATTACAAATCAAATAATAAATAATGATTTTTAAT
This sequence comes from Stegodyphus dumicola, assembly GCF_044657685.1. Lineage (NCBI taxonomy): Eukaryota > Metazoa > Arthropoda > Arachnida > Araneae > Eresidae > Stegodyphus > Stegodyphus dumicola. The sequence goes on from NC_140781.1 coordinate 24,909,445, forward strand.
ATTATTATTAAATACTGTTAAATTATTAAATGTTTATTTAAATAAATAATAAATTAATTATAAAATGCTGAATTATAGAGTACACGGTACTATTCTGTTTTGAGGGCCGTAAAAAAATTGCAGCGAAAATTTATGCGCAAAAGCGCCAAATCTAGCGAACGCACCCATTTAACAGCGCGACAAATCTAGCGTACGCGCTGATTTCAGATTGCGTAAGTTTATATAGTTCTTTATTTCTTAAGACGCTATTGAAATACTTGTTTAATTTTTAAATCCTTTTTTGATTTTAAATTCTTCTTTGATATCCTATGGATTAATAATTTGGGAATTGCCCATGACGAAAAGTCGGCAATAGAATTTTGGGTAAAGTGCAGAATCACCCACTGCTTGACGCGTTTTTAAGAATTGCACATACTCAGTATCCATGTGCACATCGACCTATTTTCACTTAAAAAAAAAATCCGAGAATTACACAAAAATGGCACTGCGCACACCCTTGACTTTATCTATGTACACATCGACCTATTTTCACTTAAAAAAAAAATCCGAGAATTACACAAAAATGGCACTGCGCACACCCTTGACTTTATCTATGTACACATCGACCTATTTTCACTTAAAGTAAAAGAAAATTGACAAAAATCCAATTGTTTTTACCCTTATAAAAAGCGGCAAACAAATAAGTGAGCGATTCTGCACTTTACCGAGAATATTTGCAAAGAAAAGGCATCATTCATTATAGAAAATTACGTTTGAACAACCAACGAGATGAAATTATGCTTTAGCGATAAGTCGGTAGCGAAATAGCGATGCAGGCATCCATTCAGTTATGTTTAGCAATTTTTATATAAATTATAATAATCTGAAATAGTTATTTACTCTTATGCTTCCATTCAGTCATGTTCATATAAATTACAATAATAAAAAAGTATTATATGAAATTAACCTTTCATCTAAATTAAAACATCAATCTTAGATAGTTATTTACTATTGTACTTGCTTTCTTTCCGCCATTATTAGGGTTGCCGCAATTATTTTTGGCAGCATTGGCATCAACAAACGTTTGGCGATTTTTTACGGCCCTCGAAACCGAATAGTACCGAGTACAGACTATATATGCCACAAATTTAAACGAGTTTTATTATGACCAATGTTGTATTATTTGTGCGTTTTTTATTTTGCTTTAGCTGTTTGGCTAGTCAGAGAAATTGTGATTCTCCGATAATGAAACTGATTCTGCATTGTTTGCAAGCAACAAATTTTAATTTATCTAAAGTTAATGCGTTTTCTACAAATGTATGTGAATGCTTTCTATTACAATAATAACGAAAAATTAATCAAGTAGAAAAATATCTTTTTACGCTTGTCATCATAAAACTTTTAATTCTGTGTTCTAAAAATTTCCAGGATCTCCTTGAAAAATTTCAACTTATGTATTTTAAATGCTTTTCATCATGCTCGAATTTAGATGAATCAATTTAATTCACATATAAATGTAAGTGCGTTTCTTCCCAACATGCAAATTACATGTACCAGAGCAATCAGTTTCCGCAGAGAATGCATAAATCAGTGTTATTATCTCAATGCATGTAATTAATAAGATCAGTCCTAAAAGTATATACTGAAATTTATTTATGATAAATAAAAAAATAGAACTATAATTTTATATATTATAAATAGACTTAAATACGTACTTTTTAGAATACATGTATAAGTAACAGATTTAAATTCCAAACACATTTAAAAAAATTCATGGAAGTAATTTTCCGTTACCAGTTTTGAAAATTTGAGTACGATTAAATAATATGATTCCAGTACTTAGCAGCATATTTATGGCATCGGTTCTGTGTACTGCAAATGTGAACAGAATCATTGGTATGATTTGGCAGGGCTTTACTTTTTTAGCTGAGTTTGTAATAATTATTTATTTGGAACTTCTGTTTATTACTTACTTTAATATTCGGTTTCGGCTGGGTAATCACTAATTATATATTATATAGACAGTTCACAACACAAAGGTCGTAAGTCTATTCTTCAGGAAAATGGAATTGAATATGTATATTGAAGTGCGAAGCAAAACAATATGTGTGCTCTAAGTAATTAATTCCTAAATTTAAATATGTTGCCTTCAGATGATGGACAAATTATATGACTTTTGGGCAAATTATATTACCCTTTATTTTTCGAAGCAAAACGTACTAAGACCTTTTGTTCATAGCAGAAATTGACTGCAGATAAAATTTGAGTTTATTATAAAGGCATCTCGGATGATACATTTTGCTTAATAGTGTAATAGTTAGAAAACAAGCGTTAAAAATGTATTATTATAATGGCTATATCAATTACAATGACTGAAATTTAGATAGATGCAATTTGAAAGAATAGCATCATTTTATGTGACCTTTTAAAAATTATTGGTTAGATGATATATTTCATCAAATAAACTCAAGCGAGGTAGATCTTTTTATAGTTACTCTTAAAAAAAAGATACTGTACAAAATTACAAGGCCAGTCATATGTTGAAAAGAGGACCGGCTTTATCTTTTTAAGTATATCTCTAATTTGTGATATTCAAATTTAAAAACCGTTCTGATGAGGAAAACGGTCAATATGTTACCGTTACGCATGGTTCTGAAACAATGACCTTGTCTCTCTCTTCTAAGGTGCAAGAAACTCATCTAGCCGTTTTTGAAAGAAAAGGTCTAAGAAAAGTGTATGGCCTATAAAAAATGTATGTAATGTTAAAAATTGGTGGCTTGTAGCGACATGGATATAACAATGAATTATATAAATTATATGAAGAAAGTGATATCGTCAAGTAAGGCTTGTAGCGACATGGATATAACAATGAATTATATAAATTATATGAAGAAAGTGATATCGTCAAGTAAGTAAAATTAATCGCATGAAATTTTCTGCTCACATTTAATGAATAAATTCTTCTTTAACATTAACATTTTTAATTAGAAACCAATGAGAAAACAAGTCTCAAGAAGGTCCAGGTTTCGATGGTTGGACTATCGATAGTGACATTAACATTATTCAAATTACCTTCTGAAAACGTCTGGCCAAATGGAGAGCAAGTGAAAGAAGGCCACCGCCCACCCTGGGCTGTCGTGCCAATAGAAGAAATATATAATCTATATAATACTTTAACTTCAATCATCATACTCAATGCACTGTTTCATATAAAAAGTATATATCCGACAGAATATGCCCTCTTTGAGTTACCGTTACCTTATAAAATCAATGACTGATTTTAGTTTCTTAACCCTCTAAGCGGCAAGGCCCATATACGGCCTAGAATCTTTACTGTGATATCTGTAAGAACGTATATACACGTGCATATTAAAATATGTCAACGAAATTAAGGCAATATATCAAAAGAAAACAAATCCAGGTATGAAATACAAGTAGAATTTTTACATTAAAATAAAAAAAAAAAAAACAATTTCTTCTCATATTCATAGTAGTTTACAAAGCGAACGGCATGTGAAGAATGAAACTACTATGAATTAGAAGTTTCAAACTACTAATTCATAGTAGTTTTTGGAAATTTGTGCTTTCTTAGCGAAAGCCCTAGCCGCCCAGAGGGATTACTTTCCTTTTTCTCATTTCTCTCCAAGATAAATACGCCATTTGTCTTCTGAGTCCCTCGTACAACAGTGATAGAAAGAGAAATAGATAAATAGATCATAGGTGTATATACAAGTTGAAAACAAGTTCTTATATAAATAATGTATATCACGCTTTGCTCCGGAAAGAATATTAAAAGACTTTACAGAAGTGAAGAATATTAATAGTTTATTTCAACTTATTTAAAAAGCTGCTTGATATGTTATAGTAAATTTATTTCCTCTGCTACCTTTCACACCTAGAAAGATTTTATAAAAAGTTAGCTCTTTGCAATCATACTTGTTTTCTGTTTCAGTTCTCCATGGATCATGAATCTAAATCTTATCTATGATAAGGTGGGATTTTTAATGTAAAACTTAAGGCAGAATCTATTCTCACAACCATTTGAAACCAATTCGACGGATGAGAAACATTTTTCTTTATTCATGCATGCGCAGCACGCATAACTCATCCCTCGTTCAGTTCATCTCAAGCAGAATTTACGATTGCACTAAAGTAAGTAATCTCTCACCTCTTTTGACCCTCACGGCAACCATAAAAGTACGTGGAATTTTGATCTCGGCGACGAGTCGTCGCTTTTACATAGACAGGCACAGACATGTGAAAAAAAAATTATATAGCGATTAATTTATTTATTTTTATTCCCGAATGATTTTCGTATTTGGGAACTGCTCTTGGATAATAAATCTGTCACATTCAGGGCAACGCTATCCTCAGCCCCAAAAAACATATTATTTTTTGAAAAACTGATAAACTTTCTTCTTGCATCCTCAGCGTTCATGCAATGACAGCATGAGTTTCCATCCCTGGAGTATTGTGGAAATCCTATTGTTAAGAGAGAAGAAATAATATACAACACAGACAACTGTGCAAACGGAAAGGGTTTTTGCAAGGAAAAAGACTTGGAAATGCAATGGAAAAAAATGCATGGAAGTACTGTATGTCATGTGAAATTAACATTTGAAAAACGCTATAATTATGATGATACTTTGTGGGAAACTTCACAGTAAGAAGAGAGTGTCCAAAACAGTTGAAAATATTTCAGAAAGGAAAGAGTGAAATCTTCTTTCCAAAATGTGAATAAATCATGTTTCTTGGCCTGTGGAATTGAATTTATTCATGCAAATCAAAAGATCACAAATGGAATATCATTTGGAGCTGAAATAACGTGAAGCTAAAGTTTTAATCGATATGAGTGATTTAAGAATCAGTACAGATGCACGAAACTCAAATGGTATTATGGATATATGACGGCATGAAGACCTGCCAATTAGTGTACTGATAAACAAGAAGGCCCATAACCAGCTGTCTTCAGTGCACGTTCGGCCTTCAGATGACCTTGAGCAGGTCAACGAAGGGTCGACTACCAAACGACACACTAACAGTTCATTAGCATGACAGGCACGTACTTGCATTAGATACTAAGGCCAGTCTGCTAGAAAGCTCAAGAGATCGCTTTTTCCCGCCAAACCACTCTCATCCCTTGCATTCTTCACATGCCGTTCGCTTGGGAAAACTCTCTTTCGTGCACATTGAAAAATCCTGTTGTTTTCCACACTGATACGTTGAAAGCTATAAATTCCTTTTAAGAATTCCTTAGTATAGGTGTGCAATGAATAAATGAGGAACTCACAGTACTTTGGGTTACCCAGGACATGTTTCAGTTACCTGTTACTTTTAATTTGTTACATAAAATAGACATATAATTTCAAATTTCCTTTTTCCGCCAGAATCGTTCAACAGTTTAATTAGAGTTTCAAGTCAAAGTTTAAGAAGAAAAATGTGAAATTCTTTGTCATTTACGTACATGGAAACTGCAGATGATGAACAACAGAAATGCTGCAGCATGTCTTTAAACTGATGTAGTCAATCACCGTGGTAATCTAAGACCGTTTTTGTTTTTAGAAAATTAAAAGCAGAATCCTCTAACTGTTTCTGGATTAAAAATGTAATATTAAAATCTACATGGCAGTTTCACAAAATGTCTAATACATTTGCTAAATATAAAACTACATAATATCCTTATACAGATTTTTTTTTTTCAAAAATAGATAATATATTTTATGCCCAACTCTGACTCCCAAAGTATATAAAAATTTTAAGAATTGTTTCCCTATTTTTAAAAGAAGCTAAAATGTTCTATATGCTCTGGGAAATATTCCGTTTCTGATGTACAGCTAGGGAGACATTTATATTACATTGCGTCACAAATTACATGTCCAGAAAATTTTAGTTTGGATTCTCTTGTTTCTGTAAAAGAAGTTTAAAATCTGGAGTCCTTCTCTACATATCTAGATCGCTTCTGCCAATCCACATACTAAAATTGTAAAGGGTTGTTGCTTATTTCTCACTGTTAATGCCACTCTTTACATACTACCTTCTATAATTTGTCGCCTCAGAAGAAAGCACTTAAATAAACACAGAAATATACAGTTTGAGCACAAAAATAGTCTCTAGTTTCGAAAAAAAATTTATTTTGTTACTGAAAGGACTGTCCTGTCCAAATTTTAAAAATTGTGACATAAACCCTTTCTGATGATATTGATGAGCATCTGAAACACTCAATGCACGCGCCACTTGTCACATGACAAGCATCAAGACTTTGTGGGTAGTGGAAGTACATAGGCCTTGCCCTTGACAAGTCCCCTAAGGGTAAAATCACACGCATTTAATTCCGATGATCTCGCGAGCCACTTACACAAATGCTGATCATTGGGGACGGCTCTCTAATCCATCTGTTTGGAAGTTTACCGTTCGGGAAGCTGCGTTGCTTTCAGAAAGCACAGGACTACTTATTCTAGCAAGTTCTAACACGTACCATTTCCTTTACTGCGGGGGGAACTACCTTTTAGATGTCACTGCTCTCTAGCTGCTCAGGTCAAAACTAGTGATTATGAAAAGAAAGATATGACTATATTTTGAGTTAAATGAGCTCTTTATACCAAATGCCATCAACATATTTAAGTAACCGTTAATTATATGAAATCTTGACATCAGGGATTGTTTTGTGCTCATCTTGTATATACAAAACAAATTATTTTAAAATTATCTTGGGTTTTTAACCTATTACATTCATAGTTACAACAACAATTCAAACGGACGGAACATAACTATTCTCACTCTACTTAGGTTTTAAGTAAAATGAAATGCTACTAAATAAAATTATCCAAAAAAAATGCCATTCTTCTAGGCAATTATTAATTATATTATAATATTATCTGTTAGTAATAGCTGAGTTGAATATCCTGAATCATCTCGCTTGAAATCAAGAAGCTTTAGCCAAGACCGCAGTAAAGGGAACGGTGTCATCTTTACATTCATTACAATGATTTGCCTTTTCGTTGTTCGAATGCTTTTAAAAACGAGTGTTAGAAACAGATATAAATGATGCTACTTACAGCCATTCATTTGACTCTTTTCTCGCTATAAATGTGTTCCTGTAATTACCAGCCCATCTCTTAACTAGGCTGAAGTTCTCCAAACTGAACAAGCTTACACAGAATGCCGTAACACTAAAGTCGGTAAAGAAAATTATCCGAAAGTGCTTTTAGCATTGAAGATCATTTTGTAAATTGAAAATATAGCAGTCCGATTACAAAATCTTACTTCAATACAAAGTTGCTTTTACTAAACGCGGCCACAGCCCGATATTACTTAACGAATGAATCTCATGGGGAAACATTTTAGCAGTATCTTTCTCCTCGCATTATGTAATTTACATTACACATGTTTTCCTCACAAAACTAAATAATTTACGTTTTGAATATACAGGATTAATAAATGATATTTTCAATTCTATGTCCTTCCACTGGCTTCTACCAAAGAGGAGAGCTTTCACTGGTAGCAGTGACGCGATGTTGCCGGCACAGACCTAAATTTTGTTTTCTCTTCGTACCACTTTTCGACAACGCACAACAACGTACATACAACGTACGCTTGATAGTACTAGAACCGACCTTCTCTGACCCCGATGTCTGATCTCCGGTATTTGATATTTGTCAAACTCACATAAATCCGCCTCATAGAAAGGAAGGCCATAAAGAAATAATGTAGAAATTTAATTCTCGCGTTCTTCTAGACTAGTTAAGTACTAATCTTGTTTTGAATAAATTTGGTTCGGTGCATATTCATGAAGTATGTTCGGTAAAGAAGACAGCAGAAAAGGAACTAGAGAAAATCAAGGTTTTCGACTTATATTATTCTAACTCAGAAATAGACTTTAGAGACACTACACCTATTTTTGGAAGTACTAAATTCTCAAATCTTTGGACGTAAATCAAACATAATTCTTTCAGTAACTTTGAATGACTCCACAGCTGTCTGTGATCATGTTAGTTGTTCTGAAATATTCTGTCGTAAAAAAGAAGATAATAATAGTACATTAAAAAATAAAATCATGAACTAAATGGCCAGGCTGTCAGGTAAAGCATTTTGAAAAACAAAAATTCAGACAGCGAGTTAACTTCTTGAGTGACAATTTGACAGTTTTACTAATACTAATTCATCAATTGTCTAAGCTCACTTGCTTTGTAAGTTTGCTTTTCTATCTTTTCTATCAAGATATTGTAGACGAAACCCTCTTTTTTTGTCTTATATTTTGTTAGTATACTATTAAATAAGTTCATCCAACGATACCATTTGCTTAAAATTACCTAATTAAATTTGCTTAAAACCTTAGAATAACCGAGAGCGTGAGATGGAAAAAAGAAATTTCAAAGAGCTTGAAACAGAAACGCTTTTCTAGATTTTTACAAGCAAGTACTTAATTATGACGGTAATCCAAAGCAGTAAATATGTTTTATTTTAAAAGACCATCCTGTTGTAGTCTTTATAATTTTTATTACTTTTATTAAATGATTAGACTGGAAAATGAAACAATATAACTCCTGCAGTTCAGTTCGGAAAAAAAACATACATCTGCAATTTCCCTTACTGAAAAACAGGAAAATAAAAATTATCTTTTTGCACATTTTTACAGCAATCTTACATATTCCTTTAACGCGTGACTGAATAAAAAAAATCTTTTTATTACATGACCATTTTTTTTTAAGACGCACTCGGTAAAGCTGCAAAATTCTTGTTTCATCCTTAAGAAAAATATGTATATTGGACAACGTTACCTGAGCTCCGGCAACAAATATGAGTCTAAATATTTTAGCAATAAGTGTCAAGCGTTTTAATTTCATTATTATTAGATGTAATAAAAATTAGCATTAAGCAGTTTCTTTTTGAGAAATCGAAATGTTACTTATAAAGCTTTGCATAACTTGCGCACAAAAGTAAGCACGATATGCTTCGCAAGATAATTTGGAAAAAAAGTATCCGAAATCTCATGCAGAATGTCGGTTTATTGGCTAGGAGCTGTTCATGAAAAGAAATTTATACAGCTGTCAGGTATGGTCTTATAAATAAATTCTCGTAACTGTGAATCCTACGATATGCAAAGTTGTATAAAAGGCATTATGTTCTACGGTCATTGTTAGTTCTATGAATGTAGTCCTGGGATGATGATTCATCAGTTGGACAATGGCAGTTACAATTGCTGGAAAGGAAAAAGAAGTTTTTAAATCCTTTCAGGCTTTGGGTAAGTTTGTAGAAAGTATATAAGTAATAGTCCTCGACGGAGAGCCCTAATCTATGCCTCGGGTTAAAAAACAACCCATATTTTCGAAATCATTTTCCTTTCAGTCAGCTTTTCTATTTAGGAATGAAATCTTGGACTAAGTATCAAACTCCTTCAGAAGAAGTCTCAAGCTAAAATGGGTAAGGACGAAAAGAATTAGTTCGTTCAACATCTTGAACTCTTACACGCAAAGTAATTGTAACTAAATTCACTTTTGAAAAATGGTTTGAAGTAAAACTTACGGGTTAGAATCATTTGAAATTTTGGATGAATACTCCTGAACCAATGAAATATTACTCAATGAAATAAACATTAGTTAAAAAATTAGCCGCCAGCGAGATAATGAGTACTTTACTTTAGGGAAAAGGTGTTAAAAGAAAACACGCAATCATGACTGACAATTAGAATGTTCAATAGGCTTCTCTTAGCTTTCTGACTCAAACTCAAACTAGTTTGCTTACAGAAAATAGCCGACAGTCTCAGTAGAGATATTGCGGATACAATACGTGTTGCTAACTTCTGCTAAATTTTCAAGGTGTCTATTTAGCGCAACTAAAAGTAAAATCACATGAATTTAATTCTGGTAAATGTGTTGGCCTGTTACAACAAAATAGATGATTATTCTTTCATTTTTTTAATTGACGACTAGGTAACAGCTTCATTTGTGTACAAAATATGAGGTAGAATCTCTTATATGAAAACAGCGGTATCTAGACATTGATGCTGCTGCGTTGCTGACAGTGCTGGTATAACGTGTTTAACATGACGAGATTTTTAGGACAAAGTTCTTAAAAAAGAAAGAACAAGCAATAAATGTTGGTGCAAATGTGCACCACAATGAGTTCTGGAGAAGTAAAAGATATATGATATAAAACATGAGGGCTTCCAGTTAATCAGATCTTGCAGTTTTGCGTATTAACAGTACTGTGAAGTGGCTGAAAGGTGCTTCGCCAGTCCATAAAATACTAGTTTATCAGTTTATCAGTAATATTTTTGAAGGCATGTGTGAAAAACTGGGCATACGTCATTTAAAAATGGTCCCGTATTGGCCGCAATCAAATATGCGGTACGGGTCAACAGAAAGATAGTTAAAATTACTCGTAGTTATGTTAAAATTTTTCATAAAAGCTGGGATAACCATGTCAATGAATTAGCTTTCGCCGTTAGGACCGTCAAACATGATACGACGGTCAAAACCCCTGCTGAGTTATTTTTAGGCAGGAAAATTTTAACCCCACTGTATAAACTGTTTTATGTTCAAAAAAGGGCCCCTAAATTTCAAATGGCGGATATACAAATGTTAATTAATGAAGCAAAGGAAAACACTGAAGTATCACAGAGAAAACAGAAATTGTATTGCGACAAGGAAAGACGGGAAATGACTTATGATGCAGGGGATGATGTTTTAAAGATAAAACACTCACTTCCTTCAGCGCCAGAAGATATAGTAGCTAAATCTTGCCCACGATTTGAAGTGCCTTTTTATATTAAAAAAGTAACCCATGCTGTAGTGGCCTTAAGAGCCAAAACTGGCGAGAAAATTACGGCAAATATCGACCAAATCAAGCCGTATTACAATTGAAATAAAATGGAAATTCTTCAAAATCTTCTGCAGAATCCGGTACGGCAGGCGTCATCTCAAGATATGGCACGACAACAACGACCGGCAGATTCAGCCACAAGTAAGAATAGAGGCAAGAAAAGAAAAGCCTCCCGATGGAAAGCAGAGGTAACAAGAAGAGTTAAGATAGTCCTCCGACAAAGAAAAGAGAAGGTATGACCAGCCCCAACAGGAGGAAAAGAGGAATTCCAACAGTAACGAAGCGGACAAGAAGAAATGGCCGCGGCCATAGCACCTGTGAGAAAAGAAATAGAGATTAGTCGGAAAGGGCTCTATGCAGCAAGTTTCAAAGAATCTACCCTGGAAAATCTTTTCCAGACTCAACGCAGGAAGGAAAATTCGAACAGCGAGCAACCGGAACCCGGAAAGAACCGACAAGAGATATCCCGACGACTCCAAGGACAGCACCCATCAAGTGACCGGGAAAGCAACCAGCGCATAAGAAGCTTTTCAAGGTTCGACAAGAACGTTCTAAAAGAAAATGGAAGGAGGAGGAATCTGAGGATCAGCCCCGAACAAGACGACGAGTAAATCAGACCATAGTCTTCCCTACCTTTCAGGAGTGCGCGGCAAAACGGATGTTCGAATATCACAAACATAAGTAAAACTTTATGTTACTTTGCTAAGTTAATTTTTCGTTCATTACTACAAGCGGCAGAATTTAACAACAAATGAGTTTTATCTCATGTGAGGTCTACGTTATATCCAAAAGGGCGAGAAAAAAGTTTTACCTATTAATTTTTACTATGTTTTTCAATTACTCGCGAGTAATCTAAAAGTATTGTGTAATAGTAATGTATAAGTACTTGAGTATTGTAAAAGCTTTTCTAACAGCATAGAAAAAGTACCTTAACAATAGTGTAAAAGTATTGCATAAAGTTTTATTAAAAATATTCTGTTAGAAGAAAAGACAATTTAGTCTGAAGGACATGTATGAAAGTGAAATGTAATATTTAAATGTAAAAGAAAGAGCACTTGCTTTTAAAGAGGCGAAAGTTAACAAAACATTTTATTACTACTGTATCGTTTTGAAATTTGTAAACTTAATGACATGTTAATGTCTTCTTACGTACATGTCAACTGTTCCTTTAAAATTTAAGAAGTACTGTGATATGTTAAAAGTGAAAACATTGTATAAATGCCTAAGTTTAAAACTTAGTAGTATGACTGAAAATAGCGCTACGCATTGTGAATATGTGCTAAGTTTGGAATGAATGAAGGCAGTTGGGCTCTCTGACGCTACACTTCAGAGTTAGCCCACTTGCTTAGAATATTACCTCAGGGTTCAGATATGAATGTAAGGTGTGTTCTAAGGTCTTGTTATGTTCGATTATAACACGTTAGTGTTTTGATTGTAGGCGGTAGTGTTGAACACTAGACGAGCCCGTGTTTGGTATATCTCTCTTTACAACACATGTCAGAGAGCACGGGGCGATAATTAAATAAAAGTATGAATGAAATAAATAAAATGAGAATAGCGTGTTTAATATATGTATATATATATATACGTGTTCATACTACTTGCCATTTAAATGCTGCGACCAAAATCATTAAACTAGTTTTCCTTCCAGAAATCTGGAAGGAACCAGATGAAAAATATTGTTTTTAGGTGCAGTGACAGATGAAGAATTTTTGTTCCAGGAGAAAATTTTGTAAACTACGTTTTTATATTTTTAGGTTAGATAGTTTTAGCTGAGGAAGGTTTTGTAAAAGATTGGCCTCGCGTTTAGAGTTAGAACGTAGAATTAAATGTTTTCAACAAGGTCATTTAGACCTTATTTTCAAACTTCTTAATTCTGGCGGGAAGTATATAAGAATCTTAAGTTTTACTAACGTTTATTTTATTTTAAAACTTTACTGTCCGCTCTTATTTTCCACTTCCGTCCAGAATAAACGCGTTAATCTGTTTAGGCAAATTGTGCTTCCTAACGCTTAAGTATTTGAGTTGTGGCTTTTCGCCAAGAAAAGATGAGTTAGAAGGGGGAGAGAGTGAACTTTCTTGCCGCTTTATTTCACGCGTACTTTCAGTCAATTGCTGTCCGCCTTTAAGGCCAGAGGTTTAGTCCTCTTGATATCTGAGACGTATTGTATTTTTCCGCAGTTTGCGTTCTACATACGTAATAATCTGAAAGACCAACCTTAGTGTTATTCATCTGTGTAAAGAATTCGAAGTTGGCTCTTACTTAAATTTAGTTAGCTATTAGTTCTTATTTTCTTAGGAGAATTTTAAACTCGCCCTTTATGTCTATGTTTCATATTACTGAGAATTTGTAAGTGCGTGAGACTGACATAAAGAATAAGAAAAATATCAGTGTCTAGGCTTACTAAATGAGATTTAACACTTTTTCTGAATGAGATTTAATTCAGTCAGTAACATTTTTAGTTACTTTAGATTAAATAACTAAAAATATTTCGAAATGTTACGAATATGCCTTATTTATATTTATAGTTTTTCAAAATACCGTAAATCTGATAATTGTTCCCGCAGTTACATTTCACTAAAAGCAGAATTTTCGAGTACGTTAAAGATAGAATGGGGGTGCTAAAACCACCAGTAAAGATGAATCACGGACTGAAAGTTTCCATTCAAAAGATCTATCTTAAAATCTTCGTTTCCTGTTCCTTCAGTATCATTGCCCACCAGCGGCCGAGCGGTAAAGATGCTGAACACTGGTAGTTCGATCTGAGGTTTGAATTCCCCGGACGGGCTGGCTGCATAGGCATTTCCGTGGTTTTCCCCATGGGTAATGTGTATACTAGCCAGTTTTCCTTAGAAAATCCTCCACGAAGGCATCCCTCCCTTTAGGCAGATAGCCCTCGTGTGCTTTGCCATAATTAAATAATCCAATCCTTCAGTATCATTATCAGCTAAAATTATATTGCATAATTTTCTCTTGAGCATCTCTCATTTCCGCTGTAGCTATATTTTATCTTTATCCATAAATTTTGGAAACTAATTGATTCACCTGAAAGGATATTCTTTTCTTCGACGTCTATTACATCTATGGGCTCATTATATTTTCGGCCTGTATATTAACACAATACCAATAAGTTTCAAATTTCAGTGATATTTATTGACTGCAAATAGAGCATACAAATCTGATCATGAATAGCCACCTTGTACCGTTGCGTTATGTTAATTAACCAGTTATTATGATTTAGACCTGTACTGTCACTTCTTTCCGTTTCGATGCCAGAATGCAGATTAGCTCGCGTGTCTTTAAATTGAGGTTATTAGACTGTAAGGCCATGTTTTGCTTTTCAAAGCCACGTTACTAAGTTGTTTCTAGCTCAGATAAGATTTGTGGTCTTCAGCCTTGCATTATAATTGCTGATATTTGAATATCTACACCTGTTAGGGCGTGAGACAACTTCGCGTTAAATGGGATTTTGTAGTCTTTGACTGCTAGCTCATTTTAAATGTAAACTTGACTGTTACTAAAGTTATCTTGCCATAAGTGCTGGCTGAGTTGTAAGTACCAAATGTGCCTTCTGTTCTACTTTAGTTTTAATAAAAGGGTCTTTTACACCCTACTCAAGGCTCAGTTGGTATTTTAGACTTAACAACAATTCTCTGCCGTAGACTATCTATTAATTCATGATAGCAAAAAGGACTAAGCTTTATAACTTTCAAATAGGTAATACGCTCCATCTGCAAAGCAGCTAATCAGAGCTATTCTACAGTGAGCTTTCGTCCAACGAATATTATAAAAATTCCAGGGGCTTAAATTCACTGGAGCAGTTGAACAGGGAAGAACACCAGTTTCGTACTCCTGACCATCGGAAGAACTGGACAGTGAGGAAGACACTGATCTGTGAATGTACAAATCTAGGAATTTGATCATGTGTAGTTTACTTTTGCTGTTTTCTCACCACGCTAATAACGTAATTTCTTTTTTTTTTTAAAAAAAAAAAAAGATGTTCGAAGTTCTCCAGACTTTTTTGCTATCGTCATATTCATATGGCAATTTTTGTCACACTGAAACAACAAGGCCTTATAATTTACCGGTATATAAAAGCTATAGTTTTTCAAAGCATACATTATAGTAGTATATTTTATTCTACTTATTACTCTATTTATTCTACTTATTACTCTATTTATTCTACTTATTACTCTATTTATTCTACTTATTACAATATATTTTATTCTACTTTTTTTAGTCATGACAAGTTCCATTTTAGAAAGTTAAAATTCTCTCAAGCATCATTCTGGGGAAAAAACTGTTTTCGTCACAGTTGAAATGTCTTAAATTGTAAATTTCACTAAATTTAGCAGATCAGTGCATCGTTGCACTTTCACCGCATTCGAGCTAATCGATGTCTTTTTAAAAATTTTAAGATCAATCATATGATGCAGAAAATTTTTCTGATCCGATTGTCTGTATATAATTATAGCTTTCTCTTTCGTGCTTATTTACTACTAACAAGCTCAGGCCCGCGCCAAGCCTAATCGGCGCCGTCGTGCAAATGTCTAGCGAGAGCCTCTATGCAGTGACGATATTAAAGGGACATTGCTTATGGTTAAAATTTAAAATGAAACATTATTAGCATAATAATATGCAAAACCAAAAAATTACATTTTATCTTTTAATTTGTCTAAATATGCAAACATTTTGTGCTTTGTTAAAACCCACACTCAGACATATTTATTGTAATAAAAAGCCGCCCAACCGGTATAGTGGTTAGCGTTGCTGACTGCCGTGCCGAAGAGCACGGGTTCAAATCTTGGAGAAGGCATGGATATTTGTAAATGCTCTGTATCCGTGCGGCATGAGGGCACTGTAAATGTGCGATGCAAAACTCTTCTCGAAAAGTCGGTGGTAGGTAAAGGTAAAAGTACGGGGGACACCAGTGATGTACCATAGGTCAACTGGTAATGCCTTCCCATACTAACTCTTTAAAGAAAAAGGGGGAACTGCAAGTTTTATAGGAATTTACATAGACTTGAAGCTTTCCAAAAGGTCTAGAGTTTGCCTATTATGGTACATCGTGCAATCCCACAGTACGCCCTGCATCCAGTATTTAATTAAAATAATGATATAGGACATAAGTAGATTACAAAATAGTCGGAATACAATTTGAGATTCACAAGATAAATTGAACATCTGATTTGGTGCAACAAAAATAGGAGATAAACATAATTAATAAACAGATAAACATAATGAGATAATTATAATTAGTACTGACAACACAATGTTAAAATGAATTGTAATAATAATGCTAAAGAGGTGGGTGTCCATGGGTTATTTCGGATATATTGGTTTATTGCAGTTTATAAAGTTTACGAGGGAAGCCATTTTATCCATAATCAAAGGAAGTAAAAGTTTACTAAGCAGTATGTGGACTTACACTTGACAGAGATCTAGGCCGTAGGAAGAGAGTCGTTGCATAATTTTCTGAAACTTTGGATACTGATGTTTATCTTTGATTAAAAACCTTTGGAATGCCAGGAGATCAGTTCTTGGGGATTTTATGTGAATATCCTCAGTTAAGGGGCATGAGAAAGTGTAATTCATCAGGAATTCCCAGGGAAAGAGGGGTGGGAGATGATCGGACCCGTCCCCCAGGATGCTCTCCATCAAAATTGGGATCGAAGTCTTAAAACAGATTTCAAGCTCTAGGAAACAGCAATCGGCTTCAGCATTGGCACATACATAACCCGTAATATAAGTTACATTAAAATGACTTATATATTATTATAAGAGAGTTCGAGTTATAGGAAACAGCAGTCAGCTTCAATATTGGTACATACAAAAATAATCCGTAATACCATTTGCATTTATTTCAGTTCAAAACTATTTCTCGTCCAAAGTAATTCCTGTATGAATATGAATTAGGTTATGTTCTTGGTGTAATAAAACTGCATTTAAATAACATTAAACGCATTTTAATGTTTGAAATTTTATAAATTACTTATATAAAATGGTATCGACATATCAAATGTAATAAAATTATAAATTTTCCCGTGGGGTATAGGGGTCAATTTTTATGCATTAGGGCCATTTAGTCAGCTATTTTAATAAGAAGAAGCAGAAAGCCAAATCAAGAGGTCTTTACACTTCCTACTCCGAATTTAAAAAATAAATTTTAGATCTCCATAATTTGCTGAAGTTTCTCGAGAAACACTTAAAGTAGTGAACATTGAGACATATATGTCTCACCACGCTGGAAAATGTTTTAAGAACGTAGCATATTAGTAAATCAAAATGGAACAGCTCTGAATAATCTTAAATTGAAATAAAAATAACTTCGATTTATTCCAATTTATTTTTGACCGGCTGCTGAAGAAGAGGGATAAGTTGAGTTTTCCGGCTCTGGAAAATACATAAAAATTGTAAACTTTAAAATTAAGAGTCTTAGCCAATTTTTATCTACAGAAGCCAAACTGTTTGTCTTTTTTATCTTAGAACTAATACAAAATTTCACTAAATACACTCCTGCTCAAAAAATAAGTAACAAAGGCAAAACACTAAATAAAAAACTGTTTAATAGATATGCATGAAACTGATCCGAGAGGTTGGTGTGGCATTACTAGACCAAATAAAGCATAGATATGCATAAATACATGTATAACGATCATCACATCGCGAAAGAACAAATGGGCCGGAAGAATGTGCAATGGAAACATCACCCTAATAAGGGGTATGATGCCCTTCAGCTGGAATGCATGCTTGAAAAACAACGAGGCAAGCTGGCAAATGTGTCTTTTAGCAGTAGCGCCCATTTCTGTAGTAATACATGTCGATGTTTGAAGGGTGCCCGTCGGCGCACTGTGACCTGCTATCCGTCGTTCCAACATATCCCACACATGCTGTATGGAATTCAGGTCCGGTGATCTAGCAGGCCACGGTAGATGTAGAATGGTTTCACTCTCCAGATAACTCGGCACCACTCGAGTTCTATGCTGACGGGGGCTATCGTCGATAAATATCGCATCGGTGCCTATCTCAGCGATAAAAGGACGCACAAGAGGGTGTAGAATTTCGTCGCGATATATGACGGTTTTGATGGAGCCACCAAGAATCACGCAGAGGTTGTTGCGACCGTTCGTTTCTATCCCAACCCATACAACTAAGCCTCCTCCATAATGGTCTCTTTCGACGATGCTTAGTCCCCGATAGCGTGTCCTTAGCTCTCGCCATATCGTTGTCCTTCGGGAATCGTTTTCGAAAATGTGGAATCGAGATTCATCCGCAAAGAGTACGTGGTCCCACTGCTCTAGTGCCCATCCGGGATGTTCGTGGGCCTAATTCAGCCGCCTTCTGACATGCGATGTTGACGATGGAACATAAACCACAGATCGTTGAGCTTACAATCCACTTTCCCGCAGCTGACGCGACACATTTTGGCAGGATATGGGCCATCCTGCACAGCAAAGAGATACGACGCCAGCTGTCCTGCCGTTAACGATCTATGGCGTCTTGATTATGATGGAAATTATAATAGAAAAAGTCATAATTTATTTGGTTTAAATAGAAGTTATCAACTGGTATTTCTGCTGTAGTAGCACATGTACATTCAATTTTAACACTAGTCGCTAGTGTTTTCATGCATTTGATTGACTGCTTTGTTTAATATTTTGATAAAATGTGAGTAGGCCTCATGTTATATAACATTATTGATGCTGCATTAATTAAAAAGTGAATTGGGAATAACGTGAAACAATTCAGTAACATCTTTCAAATTACATGGCTTAAAGAACTGGTTAGAAAGAATGAAAATAGAAATGCCAAAAGCTTATTTTAAGCTATACAGATGTGAACTGAGGGCATATGAAACTGGTTTAATGAGGCATAATCTTTCTTTAAAGCATAACTAAAATTCTTAACAAACCTTGCTTCATAATAATTTTTTAAATTCATTAAGAAAAGAGAGTGGCATAAATCAGTTTGAATTGAAACTTTCTGTATTTGTTGCTTACTATGTACCTATACTGTCATCGGCCATCTGAGCGGAAGTTTTAAGCAAGAAATGCCATCAAATTCATCACATGATATTTTACATTTACATAGTGTAAAGTGCACAGCATTTGTAAATGAATTGCTCAAAGTCACTGAAATTAATAAACCGTCATTTTCTCTAATATTGGATGAATCTACAGAAGTTTCATGTTGTAAGCATTCTATGCTTATTACCCTGTCTTTAGTGGGTATTTATTGCACACTATGCTGTATTTAATTATATGCTACTTTAGTATATACAAGACACATCACGCTGTACATAAAAGCTTAAAAAAATACCCACGTGCAACTTCAACGACCGACACTTACGGCCTGACCACGTCCACACTCAATTCGCGCGCTACCCGATGCTTGGCGCATGTCAGTTCTAAATTCGATTACGCTTAAGTTTTCGATACACAACACTTATGTGTATGTTATTATAACAAAAAAATAAAATAATCGACAGTGTTTTTAAGATTTGTTGAAGATGTAGAGACAAAAATTAAAGTATCACCAGGTTTTAAGTAACAGCACAAACAAGTTTAGCGATGAGAGATCATAGCGTTTATTAGTAAACACTTATCTTTTTTAGTAAATTTTATGACATTAAACTAGTTTAAAACAGAGAAAAGGAAACTGCCTAAAAATCATTAAAAACTGAAGTAAAGCGAGAAACAATGAATTAAAAAACAAATTGCCAACTCAAAAGATAACATCCTGTCTTGGCAAGAAGAGCAAGAACCGCACAGAGAGATTATCCCCCCCCCACATACACACACTGCATTTTTTTACATTTAAGAGCTTTTTCTAACTCAGGATTATCTTAGAGAACACGGGTTTCCATTTGAAATTTGCTACATTTGTCACGTATGTTCGCTCCTTTAACAACAGTTCTACTCAGTTTTACATATCTTCCTCTATTCCCATTCCTTTTCGGCTATATTTTAGATTTGAACACTTTTTGGAGCCTCGCATTTACTAACCAAAATTGCTATTATGTTAATAATAATTTACCTTAGCTTCGCATAGTCCCTCTGAACTTCTCCCAGTGCCATCAGACATACATTTTTCATCAAAGAAGCAAGCAATATCTATAATTAAAAAGCTAATTTTTTATATCAAACTCCCTCTTCTAGACGAAGAGTTAGTTATTGTAACTCCAGTCATAAATATTTGTATTATAAGGTATCTCCTTTCGCATGCCTTTGTGATGTAAAGGTATAAGGTATTTCTCCAGCCTTCTTAGCATGCCTTCGTGGTGTAGTGGTACGCACGCTCGACGCGAATTCGAGAGGCCCGTGGTTCGAGTCCCGGCAAAAGCGTGGCTCATTTTTCATCTCTCCTGCTTTAAAAAAAACACTAATGTCTCTACAGTGGCGCCCGAACTAAAATGTGGTGAATGATGATTCTTCACCACCAGGATTTGGCGATTGGGTCCCCTAAAACCCCAGTCTCTCTTTAAAAGGGGGAGTATATAAGGTATTTCTCCCGCATTCTCAGCATGCCTTCGTGGTGTAGCGGTCAGCACGCTCGAATCGAATTCGAGAGTCCCGTGGTTTGAGTCCCGGCGAAGGCTTTGCTCATTTTTCATGACTTCTGCTTCCAGATACACTAATGTCTCTAAACCGTAGCACACTCAGCGCGTAATCGAGAGGTGGAGGTCGTCCGAGCTAAAATGTGGCGGACAACAATTCGTCACCACCAGGATTTGGCGATCGGGTCCCCTCATCCCCAGTCGCCCTTTAAAAGTGGAAGTATATAGGTATTTTCTCCCACCTTTCCGCATGTGTAGTGTAACGGTAGCACACTCGACGCGTATTCGAAATGAGTCCCGGCGAAGGCGCTGTTCATTTTTCACGTCTCCGAGTGTCAAAAGTCTTAATGCCTCTACAGTATGAAATATTTTTATCAAACTCTATATTTTGTTTCCTTTATATACTAATTTTAACATTGTTTTATACGTTGTGTTCTAATGATGCAGTGATGATGTAGAATTATACAGAGTATATTTCTACAAATTCTACCTTTATATTTGCTTTTATATATTTCCAACAAACAAATATTTTTGATATCGCATTAGAATGAAAGTTTAAAAGGTAGAAGGAAAAAGAAGTTTGAATAAATTAAATAAGAAAAATTCAAGAAACTCTCATCGCTTCAGGAAATTCATGTCTCACAGACATGATATAATTAACTAGTTAAACTGCTTAATTTAGAGAATACAGTAAAAGTCCGATAATCCGACTTACATATATTTGATACGAGTGCTATCTTATAAGGTATTTCTGCCACTTCCCTAGCGTGCCTTCGTGGTGTAACGGTAGCACACTGGGCCGGTATTCCAGAGGTCCGTGGTTCGATTCCCGGCGAAGGCGGTTGCTATTTTACATCTTTCCTGCATCCAAAAATTAACCTAATGTCTCTACAGTGGCGCCCGAAATAAAAGGGTTGTGGATTATGATTCTCCGCACCCAGAATTTGGCGACTAGGTCTCCTAAAACCCAAGTCGCCCTTTAAAAAGGGGAGTATATAAGGTATTTTTCCCATCTCCTTAGCGTGCCTTCGTGGTGTAACGGCAGCACGCTGGGCCGGTATTCCAGAGGTCCGTGGTTCGATTCCCGGCAAAGACGGTTGCTATTTTTCATCTTTCCTGCATCCAAAAATTAACCTAATATCTCTACAATGGCGCCCGAAATAAAAGGGTTGTGGATGATGATTCTCCGCACCCAGAATTTGGCGACTAGGTCTCCTAAAACCCAAGTCGCCCTTTAAAAAGGGGAGTATATAAGGTATTTCTCCCACCTCCTTAGCGTGCCTTCGTGGTGTAACGGCAGCACGCTGGGCCGGTATTCCAGAGGTCCGTGGTTCGATTCCCGGCGAAGTCGGTTGCATATTTTTCATTTATTCTGCTTCCAATTAACCTAATGACTCTACAATCTGATAAAATACAAGCTATTCGGCTGTAATTAGAAACGTTCGCCAATTTCCTTGGGCCACCATCATTATAACTGAATGCCATGTAGCAAATTTCTGTCGAAGAAAGTAAAAATATTGATAATTCTATGATTCACAACTGTAAACTGGTAAAATCGATGGAGAATGTTTCTTCGAAAAATTATCTAGTGGCAGTTTGTGAAGATGAAATTTGTCGAATGAATTATGGAAGCCGAAGACCAAGCAGTTATGGAAAAATCGGCTGTTAAATCAAAAGAAGTGTCGAGTAACGACGTGGAAGGGTTAACTAACATATTACTTAGCGTAAAGCTTGAAAATAATTAAATCAATGTATAAATTTCACAGAATCTAATAACCTCGAAACATTGGAAAAATTAATCTTCTCATTCTCCTCGATGATGTTTTGATATAAAGGTGAACATACAATTTCTGAAATGTCTTCATGCAACAGCACAGAAGATTCCAACTCATAAATTGATTGAAAAGAATAAATTATGTATAATCTGTAGTTTATGTTCTAGAATACTTTAAATCGTTAACTGTGTTTATAAAATTGCTTAATATTACAATTTTTTTGGCTGCAGTATCTTGATAAGTCCTATAATTCGGCATTAATTAAATCCCGAACTTTTCTAATTATAGAACTTTTACGGTAACCGTATTTTTGCTAATGAATTAACTGATAAAGTAAGAGTTAATTCATTTGTCATTTGTTTTATGGGAAGGATAATAAAGATCAATGCATAAAGCATACAATTTCAACGTTTTTTAATAAATAGTACTTTTGGCTGTTCTTCTAAGGATAATTTTAACGTTTCTTATTTCTCTAGAAGAAAACGTATTGGGTTGTTGCGAATAGAATGGATGAACTCATGGATGTTTGGAAAAACAGACAGGAAACGAAAACGAGAAACCCATTAATCAAAGTGATCACTAGTAGCATCAGTACACTGCTGGCAATGGGAGGACAGGTTGTTTACGCCGTGTGTGGGAATGATGCCTTCAGCTCCTTAATCGATAGAAATAGTACGAATCTTTTCAACAAAAACACTCCAACTGCTGAGGGGAAAAAAAGGCAATCAATTGAAAGTGCAGAAAATTGGTGAAGTGTCGCACAAGTTTGCATCTCAGCATGCATATCTAGTGCATGACTCTCAACATGATATGGGGGTTGAAACTTACAGACGAGGGGCTGATAGACACGATGTCTATTGAGCAGGGCTGACTGTTCAATGCACAATTTTTTCTCATTTGCTACATATCTCTTACTATACTCATCTGATACCGTGGTTTGATAGTGAGAAACAGATTAATAATAGATGAAACAAGAAGCAGACTTCTACAAACGCCGAATTACAATCTTTTGTTGAAGAGGAAGGAGCTTCAGAGCACCTTCTGAAGCTCTCTTCACTCTAATAAATTGAGCTGATGGCTGGCAGGATCCTAAAGGAGAAACATTTTAGCAACAATACGAAACATTGGAGAAACGTTGCTGTGTATTCTTATTTTAAAAAGGAGATCGCATACCGTATCATTTGTCTTATTTCAATTGATAAGTGTATGAAACTTTCACATGTCAGGCTTTGTTTCCTTATTTAGTAATACTAAGTGGTAGGAAAATATTAATTAATAAGCATTCAGCTTCAGCAGATTCTTCTGTGCGCTTAGAACAGCTTAAATTAAGTCCTTTAGTTCAGCAGGATCAAGGCAGATCAAGGATCCTTGAGAACGTCAAAGTTTATAAGGTATTTGTCCCGCCTTCTTAGCATGCCTTCTTTGCGTACTGGTCAGCACGCTCGATGCGCATTCGATGTCCGTGGTTCGAGTCCTGGCGAGAGCATTGCTCATTTTTTATCTCTCCTGCTTTTTCAAAAAAAATCCTAATGTCTCTGCAGTGGCGCCCGAACTAAAAAAGGTGGTGGATGATGATTCTCCACCATCGGGATTTGGCGATTGCTTCCCCTAATCACCAGTCGCCCTTTAAAAGGAGGGATATATAAGGTATTTCTCCTACCTACTTAGTATGCCTTCGTGATGTACTGGTCAGCACGCTCGACGCGTATTCCAGAAGTCCGTGGTTCGAATCCCGGCGAGAGCATTGCTAATTTTTCATCTCTCCTGCTCTAAAAAAAATCCTAATGTCTCTACAAGTTCATTTTCTATAGTTGTATCCATAGATCTAAATTTTGGAAACCAACGCCGAATGCTTCATTTGGTAGCTTATTCTCAATCAAAAGTTTCACTGGGGTTTTTGAATGCAGTTCTTTCAGCATTGGCCCACTAGTTATAAGGTGTTTTCTCTCTCTTTTCTGCATGCTTTCGTGGTGTAACGGTAGCACACTCGGCGCGTATTCGAGAGGTCCGGGTTGTTGGTGAGGGCACTGCTCATTTTCCACGTCTCATCTTCAAAAAAATCCTAATTAAAAAAAACTCCTAATGACTCTACACAGTGACCGAAGGGATAAAACCGCTAAACATTGGATTTGACCCAGGTTCGAATCCCAGCTAACAGGCTGACTGAATGATCGTTTTCATAATGTCTCACTGTGTAACATGAATCACTGAGAAAATCCTGTACAATGTCATTCCTCTTCCCAGGCAAACAAAGGTGATTTGCCATATCCTAATAAATCAAGATCTTTCAGTCTTCCCAAATTTAAACTCATAAAGAAACTGTTTAGTTGACTTGTTTCTGTGCCTGAATTTTTCTCTTTATTATACGGCATTTATTATTACAAATCACTGAAACCATAAGCGGCTCTTACTGAATTTTCTTCTCTTTTATGCATCTTGTATGGTCAAATATTTACATAAAACTCAGGTTTTTCTTTTTTATTCAGTAAAGAAAATTCCTGGTGTCGTTTGCTTGCAAGAGTGTTTCACTCATCAGTGACAGTAACTAATTATGCCTAGATTAATATGTGTATATTCAAAGTATGAAGCTTTGTGTCCTATTTTTCTCAGGCACTATCTCCATCTTAGTATCTCTACGATCTATTTCGAAGTTGGAATGGATAAGGATAAAATTACGAAATAAATGTTATAACACCGATTCGTAGTGTTAGCAAATGAAGTGTATTCACAACGTTCTACATTTAAAATTCATTCAAGTTCGTGCATTAAAAGGAAAAAGGCATTTAAATAAAGATAAACTCACAGAAATTAATCATGCCTTACTAAAAGCTCTTGAAAGAGCGTTTAGAATTTTAAAATAGAATATTAAGATGGAAGTCCATTATTTATTGTTTTATTGTGCCTATGTGAATCAAATATGATTACAGATTTCTTAAGATGCTTTAAATTCGACCATTGCCTTTTTGCAAATCATTTATCTTTTGTTTGAAATTCCATTGAAACTTTTAGGGAATGTTTACATTAATTTATTTAAATTGCAGAATAAAATGTTAAACGAGATTCATTAGCTCTTTTAAGCTTATCAAAACTATATATCAAACTTCCCTTTTTGGGGAGGGGGGGGCTCAAACCGCACATGATAGTCATTACGCTACACCGGTTCAACGATATTAGACTATGTTTTTCTTTGAGGTAATGGTCAAGAGCTTTTAAAACGCCACTAATTTATCTTCTTGACAAGACGAATTTTCATTGTTGCAGTGTAGTAAGTGCTTCTTTAATTCTTTGAAGATCATTGCTCCTTCAACCTTTCTTTATGCAGTGTTTACTTGTCAGTCCAAAGATCTGGTTTTCCTAACATAGTAACACCTGGAAATCATCACACATTGACACTTTGCGAGTACATTTAATTTAACAGTTTTATCTGATAATAAACCAATGATCTCATCTCCCCGAGCTTGAATTCTAATGTGTGATTCTAAATGCTCTAAATTACATAAACAAACGAATATTTTTTAAGAATTTAATAAATTATTTAAACGCGTTTGAACGAAAAGTTTAATCTTTTATTAAACTTAAATGATATTTAGGTTAATCCGAACTTGAATTCAATCAAAGTCTTGGGTTAGTCTTATAGGTTAGTCTTATAGGTCTTTTTATTTTCAAACGTTCGTTATTAGTTTTGAAAATGTTTTCATTTGTTTAAATATATCTGTTCCAGTTTGAATAGACACTTTTCTCTGCGTCTGAATAGCAACATAAATGTCAGTAGAAGCGCATTGATTTAGAAAATGCTATGCACAACAGTCTGAGCTTTAGGCCTTTTTTTCGATTTGCTTCGATCCAGCTCGATTACTGCTGATGAGACGTTAAATAGATTCTAGATTAGTTTACTTTGTTTGTTATTATAATTAATTCCGTTTTAAAGTAGACTGATTGTTGATTTAGACAGAAATACCGCTGAACCACACACATAGAAATTTAGATGCGGCATTTTAGATTTACTGTAGAACTTTGTTAGATACGTCGCGCCATTATTGTCTATTGAACAAATTTGGTTCCATCGGCGCGAAGCTATATTTTCGATACTTCGATTCGATGCTTATGTCTTGTTTAGGTTTATGTTGGTTAGCTTCAAATGAGCTGAAACTGGCTGCATTTAGATACTATTTTTTGGATCAGTACTTATATTTCTTATTCTATTTTATCGGAACTGGTGTAGCCGCCCCAAATAAGATCTGTTGTACATTTTGGTAGATCCTATGAGCCGGAAAGAAGGATTAAGAAGGATATAAACTTAATGATTATTCGACGAGTATTTCGAAGGATTTGTTCGTGTCAAGATTTGGATTCCATTAAATAGTTGGATATACATCTGAAAAGATAGGAATATTTATTTTCTTTAATTACGATGAAACTGGAAAAGTTGAAAAAAGTAAGAACTAGTCAAAAAGGCTCAATTACAAAGTTGGTCGGTAAAACAGATAAGAATATTGAAGAAAATGAACCAGTGTATAATTTAAAGGCATTATCAAAACAGTTGAACACTAAAATAGAAAATATCAAATTAACTCATAATTCTGTACTGATTCTGAACAGATTTAAAGAATTTTGATGCGGATATTAATTCTTTAGAAGAGTAGCACAATAATCTATTAAAATACTAGAATAATCTTATTGTTAAAATTGAATAATTACCAGAAAGTACTACAGATAATAATTCTCATGAGTGAGTAAATGTGCCCAGTTCTACTTATCTTCCGAATCGAAGTACGGAACCTTCATTTATAAAATTGCCTGAATTGACTATAAATATATTTTTGGGGGATTCAAGCAACTGGGAGGAACTTTGGAGTCGGTATGAAGCAGCTATCAATAACAGTGACTCATTATCGGAAGTAAGTAAATTTAATTGCGTAACCCTTTCAGTCCCAATGAGTTATATAAGTTCCAGTAGATGTTTAAAGAAGCCTAGAGGGAATTACACGCATGTGGGATCTGAAACTCTTTTCTGAAAATTCTCGCCTACATCTTCTTATAGAGGCTTAGTGAATTTGTTTATTATAAGGCAAGCATATGCTACGTCTTTACGTTTAAACAAATAAATTGGGGCTGAAAGGATTAAAGTCGCTATTAGGTGGGGTAGCTTATAATGCCATTTGCGGACTTTTCACTTACAAGTGAGGAATTACGACTCAGCTACCGAATTGTTAACTAGCAGATTTGAGAAAAGAAAAGATTTAGTAATAAATGCTCACATGAATAACCTTTTAAATCTGCTCCCTGTTAGAAATGTAAGAGACATAGGTAATCTCAGGAAACTCAAATTCAAGCTTAAAGCCAATAAACGCGATGTAAAAAACTTACGGTAGCTTATTTTGTGCACTATTCCGCCCAAACCGTACAGTGGTTAAGGGACCCTACTGCGATACTGAAGGACCCGGGTTCGTATCCCGGAGAAAGCACGGTTGTAAGTGTTCGTCCCTTCATAGCAGACAACGGCGGCCGCCTATTAGATGCCTCCGCAATAAAAAGGCCACCATGTCTGCCTTTAGGATGCTGAATAGGAAAGTGCCTGGCATTGGACACTAATAATAACAATGTAATAATAATAATAACTTTGCCCAGTATTGTTAAAAATAGTTCCATCAGAGATTACATTAGACCAGAGTTTCTTAAACTGTGAACTGCGACCCTACAGTACCTGCAGCACGGGTTAACCAAAACTTTTAAGCAATTTTGATATTCCTATAACTTGTTATAATAATTTTAGAATTACCAAATATTTTCACATAATGTATCTGAAAATAGATAAAGATAAGCCAATAGAGACAAATTTAAAATGAAAACGTTTTGAAGCATTTTTTTGCAAAAGAAACGTTTATTTTACTTTATAAAATACTTTTTTACTTTATAAAAATTAAAGTTAATGACCTAAAGCTTCAATAGTATTCTACAAGTGGAGAAATTGACAGTTTCATTTACGGGTGTGTCGGATTTGCGCAATGCTTATGGGGTTCCCCAAAAGTTTCCTAAATATTATGGGGTCCTCACACCAAAAAGTTTAAGAAACCCTGCATTAGACTATAGTCGCAGTAGAAACAGTGGCAAAACGTTAAATGTTAAAGAATTAATCGGAATTTATTTCTTTTATTTATTTCGTCGAATGTGAACTCGTCGAATGTTCGTAGCTGTGAATGAACGATGCAGTTGAATGACAGTGGAGAAACGTAAACAAAACTTCGAGCGGAAATGACTCATTACTGAGACCGTAAATCAAACGATCGTCTCCACTCCGCCCACGATAATGTAAACAACAAGCGCAATGCATAGCTTCAACAAAAGTTTGCCCAAAACTTACGAATATATTACTCCAGTCACTAGAAATAATTGTACGTATTGTAACGAACTACACGACTCTGAGCGTTGTAAAATTAAACCCGTGAATGAGAAAATTATTTTTAAAACTGAGTTTCAGTTTAAAACTTTTTAAACTGAAAATTATTTTTATTACTGAGAGCGTAAATCAAACGATCGTCTCCACTCCGCCCACGATAAT
The DNA here is from genome assembly GCF_044657685.1 of Stegodyphus dumicola. Taxonomy (NCBI): domain Eukaryota; kingdom Metazoa; phylum Arthropoda; class Arachnida; order Araneae; family Eresidae; genus Stegodyphus; species Stegodyphus dumicola. The sequence continues at coordinate 24,938,136 of NC_140781.1, forward strand.
GTAAACAACAAGCGCAATGCATAACTTCAACAAAAGTTTGCCCAAAACTTACGAATATATTACTTCAGTCACTAGAAATAATTGTACGTATTGTAACGAACTACACGACTCTGAGCGTTGTAAAATTAAACCCGTGAATGAGAAAATTATTTTTAAAAAATAGAGCTACTTGTTTTTATGCTTACAAAAAATAGAGCTAGTTGTTTTTATGCTTAAATCTCAGCATAGACTAAAAGAATGTAAAGAAAGAAAGCAGAGTCAAATATATAATAAAAATCACAATAGGTCTATTTGTTTCTAGCTCGAAACAAAATCAGATAAAAGTAGTAAAGTGGTCTCGGTAGTTTCGCCCTGTAAAGATGATGTTCAGATTAGTCAATTAAAAACCGAAACTTCCCGCAGTACATTTCTACAAACGTGTACTGGAATGATATGTCCATTCTCTGATAGGGATAATTTAGAACCAGTTCCTATTCTATTAGACAATTGTTCGATGAGAAGTTTTATAATTCGGGACATATCAGAAAAGTGTAAATTACCTGTTATTCGAAGAGACCTGGTCTGTATTTGCCTTTGAGGTTAATCAGGCAACAGAACCAACTTATAACGTTGTGAACGTCAAAATCAAAAACAGAACTGAAGTTTTAGAAAGTAAGCAAATATGCTAAATTCATTTAAGTTTTCCTGATATATCAGTATCTGAAATTAACAAAGAATTCAGAGGATTACAGTTGGCTGGTTCTTGTGAATGCAGTGACAAACATATTGGTATTATATTACTATCATGCAATAATAACGGTCTTAAACGTTTTAAAATAAACTTATAGCTTTCGAAACAGTATTTGGATGGTGCCTTCAAAGCCAGACTGATTCTAATGGTGAAGTATTAAATTTTGCTGGTGATTACGGGTTAATAAAAATTGAATGTACACAGAATTGATGATAGCTTGATAAAGCTTACTTTACCAAAAGAAAAGCTTCACAGTTCCGGAACTGTGCATAAATAAGCGTACGGCTATTCACAGTATCATATAATACAATCAGCAGCTACACTTCAAACTATTAAGAGCGTTAAACACCATGCAATGCAAAACAGATCTAAAAACGCGAAACTCTCTCAAATATCTCAATACTGCGTAGTCACTCTGAAATAACAGCTAACAATTGAGAATCTGGTTCTCTTTCTGGTCTTATATAATTTCCCCCCTGCCGCCGAGAAATCTTTAGTACGTTCTACTTCTCGAAATCACTGGATGGCACACGAGGGCCAGATTATGTTTACAACTAATATAGGAATCGATTACAGTTATTAAATCCCAGTACCCATTACAGTTATACACGGACCGTAGCAAAATGTCGCCAAAATCGTTGCCAGCTTGGCAACATCTCGCCAAATTAACGACATATGCATTTATTCAGCGTTAACTAGACTTATCCCTGTATTCTTATTTTGCCGGCAAAGCATCGTTTCTCTCAAGCTTTTCATGGTATATTATACAGAAATGTGCAACAATTCCACGTATAATTTCACCAAAATTATCCATATATGTACAAAATTCGTAACATTGCTCCCTTCCGAAGGACTGCATGTCACGGGCAGTACAATCCCAGGACAGGAAGCCATACATACAACTAAGGAAAATCAATGCCATACCAAAAATATAGTTTCAATAAATGACATAAAACAAATAAAATGCTAAACGACTAAATAAATCCATAAATTTACAAATTTATATGTAAATATGACAACGGTCTTACTATATTATTTACATTATACACACTATGGGGACTACGTACTATCGTTATACTAAGGAGCTAGGCTGTCGTAATGAACGACTTTAGGCTTAGAACTTGATGATGACTTACGGATCCGAACTAAGACGTCATTCAGCCTATTCAGGATTGTAGAAGGACTGTCCCAAGGTGATTGTAACTTAGGAGAGAGTTCTCTCCGTCTAACTTCGTTCCAAAACCACACCTTGCCACCTTTGTTGAATCGATGTGTTGTAGCTGAGCCGTATCGGGTCTTCATCTTCTCCGTCACTAAGATGACTCGCTCCCGTACAAAAGTTTGCATCACTTCAAGCTATATCTGGAGATCTTGTATGTGTTCCTTAGGCGACGAAGGCGCATCCGGAATGCGACCAGACAGGATTACAAGGCAGACAAAGGTCAGGACCAAACAGCTTTTGTAATGGAAAATAGTCGGTAGTCTCGTGGACAGCACTATGATAGGCCAATAAGAACAGTGGTAACTTCTGGTCCCAGTCCTGCTGGTTTCTGGAAACCATCGGCGATGTTACTAAAGATGGTTCGATTAAATTCCTCTACTACGCCGTTTTATTTCGGATGTAAATGTGTCTTTTTTGGTTTTGTCGATTCCAAGTAGTTTGCAGAGCTCTATAATTACAGCTGAGATGAAATTTCTTCCTTCATCAGAATGTAACTGAAGAGGCACTCCGAACCTGAAAAATCCAATGTTGTATCATTACCTCTGCTACCGTGACAGCCTCTTGATCAAGAATAGGATACAATTCAGGCCACTTTGTGAAGTTGTCAGTGACAATGTGGATGGATTGCCTTTGATATCCCAGGATATCAAAGGCAATGCATTCAAAAGGCGCTTCTAAACTATAATGTTGCAGCTTTCCTCAGCTGTGTTTCTTCGGTCCTTTCTCACCCACACAAACGTCGCATCACTCTCACCAGTTTTGAAGGTCAACCCTTACATTACTTCAGTAGAAAAGCCATCGAACTCTATGCAAAGTTTTCATTGTTTCGGAGTGGCCTCCTGCTGGACTTACGCAATTCTTTAAGGAAGCCCAGGATCCAGGAGCTTGAAAGTATCAGCTGTCATCGTAACACCTTTCCATCATCCGATTCGAACTTTCGATACAAGACGCCGTTTCACGCATAGAGTGAGTTTCACAGAGCTCAATATTTTTTTGTCGTACGACTATAGATCATCCTGCCAGATAATTTTCCTGTTTGAAGACTTCATTAAGTTAATTATGTGTGTAATGTCGCCGTCTTCCAACTAGCATTTCCTGACTTCTTCGTCATTCCATAAGTCTGACGATGCTGAATTCATAACTTGGCGTACGACCGGATTAAGCAGCTTCTACCCTGGAAAAATATTGGCAGCTTTCTGGGCAGGATCTTCTAGACAGGGCATCTGCTTTTCCAGATCCCTTCCGATGACCCATACTGATATCATATTCTTGGATTCTGTGTATCCATCTAGCTGTTTGGCTTTCGAGATTCTTGAAATTTAATAGCCAGGTCAACGATGCATGATTTGTACAGAATAGGAATTTTCTGCCGTAAATATAATGATGGAAATGTTCTATGGCTTTAATTATTGCGAGCAAGTCTTTCCTGCTGACGCAGTAATGCCTCTCCGGTTTAGAGGGACACTTTCTCTAGTACACTAAGACACGTTCTTGACCATTTATTTCTTGGGACAAAACAGCACCGACATTCTCATTCTTCGCATCTGTGTCAATAATTAATGGTTTATCGAGCTGAGGATACGTCAGGATTGTCGCAGATGTTAAAATTTCTTTCAGTTTATTAAATGCATTCCCACATTCTTTTATTCACATGAACTTTTGCTTGCTGTCTGTCAGCTTGTGAAAGGATTATGGAAGAAAAGTCCTTCACAAATCTCCTATAGTAAGTGCAAAGCCCCAAGAAAGTTCTCAGCGGATGGACTCCAATCTGTACAAGTGGTAAGGTGAAATTAAGAAGCGATAAGAAAGGAAGTTTAACTCAAAATTTAACTGTTAATAAAATTAACATAATCCTTACAGACTAAGGTGGGCATTTGTGTAGTATCAGAGGGCTAATGTCCTGTTAACCTTACCGTGTTAAGCTAGCATTGGGAGGTAAGGAGTGCAAATCTCTGCTACGGTATGGAGATTCATCTTTTTTGACTAATACTTAACTTTTAGTTAAAGCAACTTTCTGCTTTTCACCCACGCTTTCCCGCTAGAATGTTAACCAGTTAGCGCGTGATGATTCAAATTAAGGGAAAAAGAAGTGATATTTAAGCGAAGGTTTAGGAAGTTGATTTTAGAGCATGTTATGCCTGCTTGAAGTCCACGTTGTTACCTTGAATGAATAGCGATTTGATTCTATGGCGCTGAGTGTTTCTAGCCATTGGGCTTGTTCCGCCGGCTTCTACAAGCCAGAGTCTTCCTTCGCGATTAAATTACCCTGTTGGCCATTTTAAGTTTAACATTACTTAAGTTAAGCCAGAAGTGTTGGCTTATGTAAACCCAAGTGGGGTCGTCTGGGAACTCTTTGTAATTGAATAACGTGTCATGTGCACCTTCTTTTGACTTTATTCTAAGACCCGAGGATAATTCCTCTACAGTCTTTCTAGAGATCGTTAGCTTATGCTGCCAAAGAATATGAGACTCTATACAGGTATTGCTCATTTTTTCCATGTTTTCTGTTCCAAAATTAACCTAATGTCTCTACAGGCCCACCATAGGCAGAGTTGTTAAAATTGATGAGTAATAACAGTTAGAACCTGGTTTAAATCCCGAACGAGAAGTCTGCTTGCTTACTTTGTTGCATGGGTGTTTTCATGGTTTCTCTAGTGTGTAATATAAATATGAGCCAGTCTCCTTCGTAGATATACCAGTCAGTCTCCTTCGTAAAATACCTTCGTAGGAAAATACCTTCTATAGAAGGTATTTTCCTACGAAGGTATTTTTCATCTTAAGCAGATAGGTGTTATTAAGTAGATAGTTATTGCGTACTGTTGCCGTATTTATTAAGAGAGGTAGAGTACACCTAGACGATGGAAAATCACATACAGCGTTCATATAACAAATGGTCGGAAACACTTTATTGACGCGGTAGTGACACACTAAACACAAAAAAAGGAAGAACACGAACAGTATGAGAAGGCATGTTTTATTATGTTTAGTACAGCTGAAATCAACAAATAAGAACGAAAACATACAACGATCGACCTTAAAGAAGGTGTTCGAAATTACGATCCCGAACCGTAATGCAAGCCTCTCATGTCCGGCCCATGGAAGATCTGCATCACACATGGACGATCGCATTGAAGATGCATGACGCACGGTTCCTGCATCTCGGTCCGGGGGGTAATTTCGAGCACTTTCTTTGATGACTATCATCTGTTTTTGTTCTTATTTCTTGGTTTCCGCTGCACTAAGCGTAGTAAACATTACTCTCACCCTGTTCGTGTCCTTCCTTTCTTGTATTTTGTGTCGTCACTTCAGCACCAAGAAAGCGTTTCCGACCATGCATTGCTGTGTGTTTTTCCATCGTCTAGGTGCATTCTATCTCTCCTGAAAGTTTGTAACCGATTTTCTGAAACATCCTCGATATATATATATATATAGTTAAAATTTAGATTTTATTCTGCGTTGAGTTTATAAGGACGTTGCGTAAAATAATAATTTCCACATTATTTAGTGTCCAATAATATTTCCCGTATGTTCGGTGTGTGAAATTAAAGGAAATTTCTTATTTGTTCTTAAGCTAAAATTTATTAAAGTCCTGTTATTATAAAAATTACTTTTATGACTTTAATTATGGGCTACTAGTATAAAGTACTATGGAGTTTGTCATTGCTATAAATGAACGAAGTTATTTGAAACGGGCAAAGTTTCCAAATCCTCTGAAAATAAAGCATCCTTTAAAATATAAAACTCTTAAAATACGTAATTTCAGAAATAATCAGTATATAAACTGTTCAGTTGAATGAAATTTAAGATTTTAATTCCAATGGCAAAATAACGACATTAAAACACCTAGTTCAGAATTCCTTTCTTTAAAAATTTCAGTCGTTTATTACGAATTTGATAAATCCTTTTTGACAAGTGAGTTGATCCTACTGTTTGTCACTTGCTGTAGTGATTCAGTTATTAATAATGATTGATGATGTTTCCTGCAGCTACTGGTATCCTACTTAATTAGGAAAGTTCTAACTGGAGTCTTTTAATGATAACTATAACAGTATTAAATGACTAGTCACCTGATACTTTATTAAGCACATATGACAGCGAAACATATATGGGCATACAAAGCACATATGCATTAATATTTGCAATCATTTCTTTGCTCAAAGAAATGAAATCTTGTAATATAACACTCTTAAAAAATTTATAAAAGTATCTAGGGTCTTTTAAGGTCTGCCGAGCCTCTTTTTTGTTTTAAGAACATTAGTTCGATGACTGGTGATTATTCATTTCATTTACAATTCAGAAATCTTCTATAATTAGAGGACATCAATAACCAATCTAACTGACTTTTTTTTTGTTCTAGTGCTCAAAGGAATAAGACTTTTCGTGCCGCCCAGACGGTATAGTGGTTAAAGCAGCCTACTGAAATACTGAAGGGCCCGGATTCGAATCCCGGAGATGGCAGGAATGTTTGTAAATGTATAGTGTCCGTGCGGCATAGGGGTATTCGAAACATGCGGCTAGCCGAAAGTCCTCTTAATGGTAGGAAAAGAGGGTTGGGAAGCCCTCGGACCCGACCCCCCGGCGCTCTCGCCATCAAAATTGGGGGGGGGCAGAACTGAGCGAACGACGCTCACCTGTACGGTGCTCAAGGCTCTATAGCTGTATATCATAACGAAAATTAACATGCATTGTTTGAAAATCAGTTAACCAACAACACAAGTAGCACGGCAACGTCGTAACGACGTTGCCAAACTCGTCGCGGATGTCGTTCAAAAACGTTGCAATATGTCGTCTTTAAGACGCCCAGATGTCTGTGAAACTCCACTGTTTTGCAACTGTTGCAAAGACGTCTTTATTACGTCTTTGCAGAAAAAGTTCAAATATTTTATCATTTCCTGAAAACCAGAAGATAATACAATTTTTCTCTTGACTAATGCATAATTAATAATAGCCTTAATTATTTTCAGTAGTTTTAAACTATATTTTTTAAATAACTTAAACTCTAAGTTACGATTATTTAAGATTTCGTCATTTTTTTCGTTAATCCTTTAGTATGTAAGTAAGAGTAATTATGAAAGTGTTTACTATAAATATATAACAATAATAGTAAATAAAACTCAATCAGACATAAATAAAAGTAAAGCTTTATATGTGGGTAGAAAAAAGAGTTTCTGATTCTAGCAGCTTTATCATATTTATTTCTGTTAAATCTCAGAGACAATAAAAATTGCCCCTCACATGATAAATTAGGAAGCGTAAGGTAACATAATCAGTATTTTACCTGAACTCAAGTATAAATTTATTCGCGTTTCATAGTAAAAAAGATAACCATTAACTTTACCATTAATGTAACCATTTATATATCCAAGATATGCAAATAAAAGACTATATAAAGTAGTTAATAAGTGTGATCAAAAATATTTCATACAAAAATATACCTAAATTTAACAACCAAAAAAACTTCCCATATTCATATATAAAATGAAATAATAACCTAACAAACAACATACATGACAGCACTATTTAAGAAAAAACATGGACTAGCAGTGTTTGAAAGTATAAATAGCAGAAAGAAGGTAACAGAACTAAAATTTCTAATTAATAAAAAATTATTTGCGTTTTTTTTAAATAGTAAGCAAGTAAAAGTGAAATAACTATGGATCGCAGTATTTACTAGTAATGCTGATGTTTCTTAACACCATTTCTTTCGATCATATGTAAATGTATTTACTTATTTTTAGTTTCTACATTTTAGAATAGTGTTAGATTACAATGATCATTTCATGCACTTTTTATAATCAATAACTTTTCTAGAAATAATTTAAATAATATAGTATACGATAGTAAGCTAAGTGCGTTAAAGTAAGCTCTTGGTTAAATAGCACACGTTGAAACTTTTTGTTTTATTATGAATTTCTTTGTTATCACATGCACATAAAATGTAAGCACTTAAATTTAATAATGAATCAAACCTAATTTCCAACATTCATTTATTGAGATAATCTAATAGACATTCATAACAGTAATATTTAAAAAATTACACAGTGTTTGGAAAAATAGATACCAAACGAAAAGTAATAAAACTGAAATTTGCAATCAATAAAAAAATATTTAGTATTTTTTAATATTACACACTTAAATATTGCATAATTATAGATTACAATATTTCATAGTAATGCTAATGTTTCCTTAACACTATTTTTTCGATCATATGCGGACATTATAACCGAATCCGTGTATCGAAATATTGCACCGCTGGATCACTGAAGATTGGAGAACACCACTATATAAGTTTAATCACCGGAATTACATAAAACACCAAAACAGTTCACTATATGGAAGATTTTAGTACGTTGCATTGTAGAGCAGATATTCACAAACAAAATAAGCAGAAATTCGGCATTAACACGATGATTTCTCCTCAATTCAAAATAAATTGCCATCATTATATTTTTGTACTTCGTTCTTTTGCTGAATTGAAGCTCTCCAGTGTTTAATTCCGACGGTGAATTACAAAACCACGAAGAAAATATTCCTAAAAATAAGATGCAGTCTGAAATTATTGCGCCGTTCACTAACTTGTTCGAATTTGGCAGCTAGCCAAAGCGCGCAAGTCTCGAGCTCAGATGTTCATTTATATAATCAGACAGTAAATAATATACATGGAATGTCAATCGAACAGCAGTTCAATGTAAACTTTTCAGCGTTTTATATGATTGCATTAAACCTTTCGACGGTTCTTCTGATAATTTAATAGAATCTTTTTTAAATGGCCTAGAAGAATTGTTTCAACTGAATAGAATTACGAACAATGTTCACAAGATTATATTTACAAAAAAAAAATATTTATCGGGCTCGCTAAAACATATATCAGTGTCGCCAAAGCCCGAGTGTACCGTATACTAGGATTAATCCAAGCATTTACTGAATGCATGCAGATGGACAAAAACGTAAATCATAACTAATAGTTCATCAGAATTTTTATAGATATTTCACATTTTGTATTTTTGTTCACAGTTTCTTTAATTTTGATGTCAACATTTATTAGTAATTTATGAAAGACATTAATTATGTCGTTTTCCATGAAAAGTTTTAATATTTCTTTCTCCTTTTCCGTTAATTTTTCCGTTCTGCTTCTCCTGACTGTCGGTGAGTTTTCCGTCAGATATATTGGACAGCCGTTAAATATGCATGGATATGCAACGTCTTTTAACATTGGACGTTTTCACGGAACTCTTAAAATCGCCCCATTTTTATCAGTGAATACATCTTTACGTACAATCATATCTTCGCGAAAATTGCACTTTTTGCTCTGTATGCGGTAAAATGTTTCATAGTATGTCAGCATATTAATCCAAATAAATTCGTCTTTACTTCAAAAATAATAAAGTCATATTTCAGCAGTGAAATAATTGCTAACATGTGATTTGCACTGATTTCGGAAACATGATTTTGTAAAATATATAAAATGCATAACTTATAACTTACTTTATAGATTAGTTTAATTTTTAAATAGTTTGCTATAATATTTATAAAAAATATTTTAAGCATTAATTATTTTAACAAAATTTTAAACAATAATTTAGCACATATTTTTAGTACTAATTAAATTTAATAATTCAAGTATTTATATTAAATTTATATTTCATTAGATGAATCTACCTTAGATTAATATATTTAGATAAAATAAAGTAATGAAACGTTGCAAAATAAAATCTTATGCGGACTTCAGAATCTTGAAAAGGCAGATTTAGTCTCTTTTCATTCTAAAAGTAACGCTGATTGACTATGAAAAAGATGCTAAAACGACAACGTCTAAAAGCGGTCATATCATGACGTTTCAGCGACGTCGAGAAATTGCCAACAATGGCAAATATTTTCCGTCTTCGCTACGTTGTAAAGATGTCGTAAAGGTTATTGCAAACTCTCGGACCAGTTTGCAACGTCTTTGCTACGTCATGTGCTACTTGGGAATGAACCGAAAATAATTAGCCTAAAAGATATTTTATCCCTCCTTACTGCGTGCTTTTGTGATATAACTACAAAGCACGTCCGACTAGCAATCGAGAGCTTCGGTGTTCGAATCATAGCGAGAAAATAGCGTATGTTTCATGTTTCCTGTTTGAAGAAATCTTAATGACTCTACAAGCCTCAAATAAGAGTGCATAATTATTAATTCAATGGAAGATAAAGCAGAAAATCAGAAAGAGAGCTAGAATATTAAAACTAGAAAATTGTAAAAACAAAGGTTATGACTGAGAGTTGGCTTATATTTGAAAGCAGCCGATTCATCAGGATTTAGAATTTCTTAATTCGTCAATAAATGCTCATGAAGATTAAAAAGACACCTTAAAACAGAAATTAAGTGCACTAGACAGATTTTCCTTTAAGTTTAATCAATTTATACTAAAAATTAGTAAACCTGCTTTACTAAAACTGTAACAGAATTGAAAAGTTCATTCTGATAGCAATTAATATATTTATTATCTACTGTTTGTTTAATATGAAATATTATTATATTTACATATATTTAAATTCCACTGTGGTGTTTTAGGGTACCGACAAATACACTTCTTTATCATATAAACTTATGAATCAGTGCTGATAGCCATATTTTGTGTAGTTGCACTAAAGGATTTCTCATGTGAAAGAAATCAAAGCAAATTCCCTATACACTGTAATACTGAAACTGAATTTATTATGCGTATTTAAGATTTCGAGGAAAGAAATGGTATTAGAAATTTCGAGTTTCACATTACAGTTCCCATCCACGGAAATTATCCACGGAATTAAAAGAAGACGAAATCTAATAAATTTAAGACGAAATCTTGATTAAATCCACTTTGTTGCTGTAGAAGGGACTAGCTGTATCAGTAGAGTAACACACTAAAAAATTGGAAACTAGGTTGTTCTTCTGCTTTTTTAATTTATATCCAAAGTAGAATATGCTTATATACACACAAATTTATATCCAAAGTAGAATATGCTTATATACACACAAATTTATATCCAAAGTAGAATATGTATATATAAGCATCCACAATGATGATGTGCATTATCAAGAAATAAAATTATGTGTGGAATTTACCGTTATGTCCCTCTTTGAGTGTCATCTTTCTAACCTCGCAGTAAAGTCTCTTCAAGTTATAATGTAGAGAACCATCGTCAATCCGTTAAAATTTTCTTTCACCAAGTCATCTTATTACATACACATAGTCACTAAAGCCGGATGATTACTTCTTTTATTGTTAATAGTATATTTTAATGCAGCCACAGATAATTACAGGCAAAAAACACACCATTTCTTGTATAGTTACATTAGAAAATTTATTCTTTCAGGAATATTTGAGGAAAGAAGGAGCAGCAGCGGCTAAGCCAGAGAAGCGAGAGAAAAAAAAAGCAACTTTATTCTTCGAACGTTAGGCTAAGACTGATTTACTTTTGATTAACTTCAGTTTGATTGCTGGAATTAAGTTCCAGTTCATAAATTTTAATACTGTGATTGTTTGAAGCATTATGTAAATGCCCGCATCATTAGCGTTATGTAAGAATCTTATGACAAAGATTAATTTTGAAATGACTCAGTTTAGAGAGATTTATTATAAGCAGTTGCTATTTTTAAGACAGAAAGGATAAATAACGAAATTAAAATGGAGACTTAAGGGACTATTTCAAATTAAAAGTTTGAATGCGATTTCAATTTTTGTTTTAAATATATATGCACTCAGTTGCCACTAATGATCGCACATACAAAGAAATATATTTATCTCAGTCTTAAATACTGTCATTAGAAAGAATATCCTTAATTCTTCGCTATCACAGTCTTTACTCTTCGAAGAAGTTTTCTAATAAGTTTATATAAATGTTTGTTGGCATTTTGCTCTATACCTCCCGTAGCAGTTCTCTGTTGTTGTTAGGTTAATTTTTGATCTGGTTCACAACCTGTGCTTCCGTTCATTCCAAGAATTCTCAGATAGGTTGAAAACGAGGTTTTGGGGGCCCGGTCAAGTTCATTCATTCCTATTACCTCAAAACCACTCGGTTGTGATCTTTGTTTTGCGTTGGGCGTATTGTGATGCTAAAAGAGAAAAAAGACAAGTTTCACACTCATGCTTCAGGAACGACAGGATCGATCGATTTCCCTTCATAGCAATCCGTAAACAACACTTCGCACAAAACCTAGTAGACCAAGACGAAATTTAGAAAGTCGAGCGTACAGGAGAATTTCTTTTTCACCAAACTTTTGTAATAGGAATTGTACACTTCAGTAAATAGCGTTGCCCTGACTATTGCCAAGTTCACGCTCATCCATCAGATGTCCACAATGCATAACTTAATCCATCACTCCATAAGATGTTCCTCCGTTGTTTTACTGTCAACTGAAGATAAACTTTGCGCAACGGTGTTGACAGGGTAGCGTTTCATTGAGTGCTCACTGACTTACGTGTTGCAGCTCGTTCACACCATACAAGTGCAAACACTTCCAAGTGGGTGGCACAAGAGCTACCTAGTTAGATCTGCCCCCTAGTTTGACCTTTTTCACACTCCAGAAGATCTGCTTCTCAGGTCGAGCTTGGAGATTTATTATTCTCTCACGTTTCCATATAATTAAAACATCACTCACTGCTGCATGTAGCATCTGGTTCTTGCTACAAATATCTCGGATGAAATGATCGAATGGTTAAGCACCGATTGATCATGTCGCATTGAACTTCACTCAACTCGCGTCATGGATTCATTCTGAAAGCAGTGCTTGTTAAAACATATGTTTTGAACTTACAGTCCTTTTATCAATATTATTACATCATGACGTGTAACGATAACGTACAGTCAATACTTCTTATATTACAGTGGGTATCCTGTCATTAATGGCAAGATAGTGTATGAGAGTACATATATACATGCGAAAGTTTTTGAAAGCAGAAAAATATACGTTGTTAAATGTAGCTGAAGTGCTAGCTGGCAATAATTATTTCTTCATTCAAGTAATACATATCGAAAAAAACTGGTCTTAATAATTTACAGAATCAAGTACTATAAATAAAATGAAATATTTTGTGAAATAAAATAAATATTGTAAGCAAAATAAAACATTACAATTCTGTATCAAATTTGTTACAAATATTTATTCTTAGTTAATACTCTATTCAAAACTGCAGCTGGAGCGCAGTTTTCACCTGTAGATTCGAATAAAAATAGCAACAATCGGATTAAATGGCATTCTTTTAGTTTGGGTACTGCTTTCAAAGGAAGAGAGCAACTATTTACAACAGAATTTACTTGCTAATCCATCTTCTTCCTTATTGTAGCAACTCTTTCTTGAATTAGTACGGAATCAGATGCAGCTATTTCAAGATTGTGAGACAAAGAATCGCATTCTTTTAAATAGTACACATTGATCTGTATAAAATTAAAACTCCCTGCATTCAACTCAGAAATGTTAGAAATCTAATTTATTATAATTAATATCTGTAAATAAATTATCCGTATTTACCTTGGTTGATATTCATTAAGCTTCTTTAAAATAACTTAAACTGGCATAAAGCTCTTTTAAAATGATCATAAAAGACCAAGATAAAAATAAGCAGAAAGATAAACATGATAATCATAACAAAGTGGAAGAGAGAGAATGAGAGAACTATGCATGATATGCCAGTATAAAATATTTTAAATCTCTTGCGAAAAGGAATAGCGAGAGAGAATGGAAAAGACAAAAAAATCAAGAGGAAAAAAACTGAGAGATTTCTCATAAGGTTATTATTTATTTTAAAACTTTTTTGCTGCTTTGAATATAAAATATATGAAGCAGAATTTGAAAAACTTTCTTGGTATTGTAAATGAATACTTTAAAAATTAATATAAAATTTATAAAATTTTATTTTCCAGTTATAATTCACTGGTAAATTTAAGTTGCATTTTTAAAAACATCGATAGAAAATTAATTTAGCGGCTTGATACGTCAAATCCACGCAATTGCACTAGTGCAAATGTAAATCAAACGATGGTACATGAGTGACACTGAAATACAAAGGGACCATCACGAAGTAATGTAATTAAGAGCTCAACGAGTGCCGCATTCTAGAGAAATTCGTGATGACATCACTCCTCTTACACACACGCAAACTCATGCAGTCGCACATTAGGATTCAGAGTTGACAGTTTCTTTCTTTTTGCGAATGATATTCGCATCCTCTAAGAGATGTCTCACAAAGTAGCATTGTGAGCTTCACAAACTATCGTATGGAATTTAAAAAACACCTAACTTGTTCCACTAATGCTTACTGCACGACCCGCTATTTACACACACGGAAAAGCATACTTTACTCTATTTGGTGCAGAATGACTTGAGGTCGTTAAATTAATTTAGTACCTCTGACTTACACACATACAGCTAGAAACTGTAATATACTTGTCGGAACAAAAGAAAATGAAAACTCACATTATAAAAACGTTTGCGCAGTAATTTAGTGAATAAGCGCTTCTTAGTTTTGAGGAGAAATAACAATTTTATAATTTTTCATTTGTTTTCACTATAAAAAAATTATTATTGTATTACGGCAAATTATTCAAAAGGAAAGAAAATACGATGTTAAATGCTATTTTCATTTTCATCTCCCTGAACTGCAAATGATTGTATTTATTTTGAAATAAGCTGCTTCAACAAATATCACAGTTTTAGTACCCAAGATTATTATATAGTTCCCTCGTATAACTTTTAAAACGAACTAGCATTGGAGAAAAATTGAAACATTGCGTGTGTTCAGTAAATGGAATACGCTCAGAACTTAAATAATAAAAATCTTTACCAGTATTACAGAGAGTAAAATAACAGTTCTTATCACAGCGCTTGTAACTTTCTTACAGCGATCAGGAAGCGTAGTAAAGTTGTGAATAACAAGTACCCTCTAATACTAATATTGAATAATTTCATGACTGATGTGCCAGAATATCGAAGTATACTTCTCTGGAAAAGTTCCGAAACAAGGTATTTTGCTCAAAATATTTTTAACAGCAAGTTTAATAATTTTGTGCATCTCCAAATCAGATGATGGTGGTTCAGTGGGTTTACTAATTTTAACACTTTTACATTTTAAACAATATTTTAATTACTATATACAGAGCGTATTCTTAGGCCGCCGCCTTCAACATGAACAAACTTTATTCTCTCACAACTAAGCGAGCAACAGCGCCCTCTAGCCTTTTTCTTCAAATTACACAACACTCCCCACCTGAACTCGGTGGAGAGTTCATCTTTCAATAATATATTCTAGAATATACAATTAATATTTCGACAATAAATCCTGGAGAAATGGTTAAATATAACAAACATGCATACATAATTATAAGCACAAAAAATTTTACAAAACATTAAATGATACCTATCAGCAAGGTCAGGAGAATCAAACCTAAAAATACAAAATACAAACATTAGTTAAGTTCCATATTATATAACAATTGTATAGGCCTTTTTAAGGTACCAGTAGGTGTTTTAATTATGCAAGATCTTATTTTACCATCTCTGCCTGGCATTAATTCCAAAATTTTACCTATTGTCCAAAGATTTCTGGGATGTTTGTCGTCATGAATCAAGACAATATCGTTGATTTTAAACTGAGATGCGTTAGAGTGTGGAGGACAAATATTGGCAGATCTCAGATTAAAACGATACTCTGATCTCCAACGCTTCCAAAAATGATTTAAAATATCTTGATGGTATTTATATCGTTTAATAATTGAATTTCTTGACCCAATCAAATTATTTGATGTTATTTTATTAGCAGGCAGAGATAGCAATCGTCTACCAACCAGAAAATGAGAGGGTGTTAGTGGAGAAGGTTCATTGGGATCGGTAAACACGTAGGTAATTGGTCTACAATTAATTATTGCCTGGATTTCAAGCTCTTTCACAGTAAGGGATGCTCGACCAATAATTTTTCGCAAGCTGGATTTTATGGTTCGTACCATACGCTCCCAAAACCCTCCCCACCATGGACCCCTCTCAATAATAAATTTCCAATTTATGCCTCTAGCAGAAAATAATTCTTTCACAGATGAGTCACTCAAAGTTTTAAAAATATGTTTTAGTTCTTTATCAGTTCTTTTAAAAGTCTTGGCATTATCGGAGTACACGGTGGTACACAGTCCTCGGCGAGCTAAAAATCTTCGGAAAGCTAGCAAAAAACTTTCAGTGCTGAGATCAGTTACTATCTCTATATGTAAGGCACGAGTGACCGCACACGTTAACAACAGCATGTAAACTTTACCTTGCCTGTCTTTCGTAAAAAATGGACCGGCGAAGTCCAACCCGGTCACAGCAAATGGAGGCGCCTCTTGGATTCTGTCTGGAGGAAGTGGAGCGATATCCTGTACCCCAGGACGAGCACTATATCGTTTGCATATCACACATTTGCTGATGATAGTCTTAACACGCTGTCTTCCCTTAATGATCCAATATTTGTCTCTGATCTGAGTTAGTGTCGAATTAACTCCAGCATGGAATACCCTTTCATGCGAGTCCGTGATGATCAACTCGGTAAACTTGCATTTTGAGGGTAACAGAATAGGATGTTTTAAATTCTCGTGACAGTCTGCAAATTGAATGCGACCTTTCAACCGAAGAATTCTCTCCTCATCAAGTCATCAAGCCTTGGATTAAGGGAGTAGATGGAAGAATCGAGAATTGATTTTTTATTTGATAACTTAATTATTTCCGTTTGATACGATTCTCGTTGCGTAATTTTTACCCAATAATGTTCAGCTGCTTTAATCTCAAAAGCACTTAAAGGTCCATTCCCTGTAGACCTTTTCCGAAGCCTCCCAATAAATCTAAATACATAGGCAGTAATTCGAAGTAATTTTCCTAAAGAACTGAATTTTTCTATATGCAAAATTGGGGATTCATTGTTAATTACAGGTGCAGTCAAAATAATACTTTTTCTTAACTCCAACGATTCTGAATTTGGTTTTAATTTCTTTTGTTTTGGAAAGTTTTCAATAGGAAAACGCCCATGCCACCACAAATCATTCTTAATTAGTGACTGAGCACTAATTCCTCGAGTCAGTAAATCGGAAGGATTTTGTTTTCCTTCGCAGTGGTTCCACAATTTTTTGTTGCATATACTCTGTATTTCTGTAACACAATTGGCGATAAAAGGTTTCCAATTATTTGGCGAACCTTTAATCCAAGTAATGGCGATTTCGGATTCACTCCAAAAATAAACATCCTCAATTAAATCACCAAACAATTTTTTCAAATATTTATACATTCGAGCAGCCACGAGTGCTCCCATTAACTCTAAACGAGGAAGCGTGATTGCTCTTAAAGGTGCAACTCTGCATTTCGACATGATAAAGGAAGTTTTAATTTTAGAATCACTCGTACAATATCTGAAATATGAGATGGCCCCATATGCTTTAGGACTAGCGTCCGAAAATAGGTGAAGGCTTATATTCATTGGATCGTCATCAAAGAAATTTCTCTGTATCGATATTTCAGTTAAAACATTAAGTTCCTCCCGCCAAATGTTGAATTTGTCCTTAATCTTTGCAGGAAGGACCTCATCCCAGTCAGAACCGGAACACCAGATTTCTTGCATAATAATTTTTGCCCGAATAACAAAGGGTGCAATAAATCCAAATGGATCGTATATTTGGGCAATGCTTTGCAAAAGTTTCCTTTTTGTAGCAAAATCGTTTCCAGTAGAAAAGTCAATTAATTTTTTTAAATTTAACTTTATATCGTCTTCAATGGAATTCCAAATCATGCCTAAGAAATTCGATTCACTAGTTAATTTGTTATCTGATTCCTTAATCCCATTTGAGACCCATAAATCGTTTAATGCTTTAGAATTAGTTCTTAATTTTCTGAAATTCATCCCAGCATCCTTAAATATGTTAACCGCATCTACGGATAACCGATATGCATCTTCAACCGTTCCTGCTCCAAAATATAGGTCATCGACATAGACAGAAGAATTTAACATTTGGAAACTGTCCGGCATTTTATCTTTATATTTGCGAATGTGATATTTTATAGTGGTGGCCAAAATGAAAGGAGATATAGTCAAACCAAAAGCTACGCGACACATTTGCATAATCTTAAAGGAGTCATTATTTTCATTAAACCAAAGAAATTTTAGAAATTTTCTATCACCTTCAGCAATTCCTATCATCAAAAACGCTTTTCCAACGTCTCCACAAAACACTATCTTAAACTTACGAAAATTTAACATAATGTCTAGTATATTTGGATTTAGATTAGGTCCCGATTCAAGGCAGTCATTTAACGAATTCGTGTCCTCTGTCCTTGAGCTAGCATCGTACACAATTCTTACCTTAGTAGTTTCACTAGGTCGTATCACTGCTCGGTGAGGCATAAAATATCCCAAATTTGTATCATTATTTGGACATTCCTCCACAATTCCTTCTAATATCTGGTTCTCAATTATATTTTTATATTCCTGAAAAATCTCCGGAGTTTTACTTAGTTTATTGTGAAGGTTTGCGAATCGTTTCCTAGCTACCTCAAAATTATTTCCTAGATTATTCGGACTGTATTTCCAGATTAAATTTGCTTCATATCTTCCGTTTTTAAACTGCAAATTTCTTTCAAACTGGTCTACTATTTCGCAGTCAATATCGAAATAATCATCAGAATCATTAATTCCCATATGTTCTAATTCCCAAAAACCTCTTAAATCTTTCAACACAACAGTGTTTGTCATTACCGCTAAATTTTCAGAACAATTTTTGTTTGTTTTATTTTTCTCGATTCCTGCGGCAACCCAACCAAAGACAGAACTGACTGCGTACAACCCTTCAGATATTTTAATTCTTTCAGAATAAACTACATTCCAGAATTCATCCCCTCCAATTAATATCTCAACATCTATGTTATTTTTTCTTGCGCAATCGGCGATCTGCAACCCCATATGCTCCATGAAGTCTGCAATTTGTTTACTAGGCACACTGATGGACGCCGAGGAAATAACATCCGAGATCAAACATTCAATTTTTATTTTATTATTTTGTTTCCAATTCTGAATTTCGATTTCAACGACCGGATAGGAATGATTCATTGCCTTCGTCGCACCAAATGAATAAACAGAAAGTCTTTCATAACGGATTGGAGTAAGTTTTAAATGGTCGGCCAATTTTTTCGTTATAAAGGATCTGTGACTGCCTTGATCAAGAATTAATCTAGTTAATTTTGATTTATACTTAGAACAAGCATAAACTGTACAAGTTTGTAATAATATTTCCCTGGCATTACAGTCATTATTATTATCACCTTGAGGAACAGAAGCAATCAATTTTAAGTTTTGAACTTTATTTCTTTCCTCAGAATTCAAAGTCAGAGATTCAGTTGCATTTTCGGAATAACCTTGTTCCAACTTTTTGTTTACAAGGGATTAATTAGTACAAATCGATTCATTGTGATACATACCGCCACATTTATTACATTTAGTTTTATTTCTGCACCTTTTTGATGTATGGAATTTTTTAAAACAAGAAAAGCAGCGGTTTTCGGATCTTAGTTTCTTTAATTTATCAGAAACACTCACTTCGCATTTAAATGACTCGTGCAAATTATCACAAAAGATGCATTTTCGGTTAACTGCAGTATGAAATGCAGCCGTGGGTGTATTTTTTACATATTTTCTAGTTTCATATTTTGATTGATCGACTCGCGGAGGCACAGGATTTTTCCTTTCGCTTAATACTAGATTTGAAACTTCCCTGCATTCTATTTCCGTTTTAATAAATTGTGTTAATTCCGAAACTTCAACTTTATCTTTCGATCCTCTTTGCCGATTAAATTCCAAAACTAAATCGTCCGGAATTAATTTTAATAATATTGGAATTAATAAATGTCCATATGAGCCAGAAGTTACTTCTAAAGTTTCCAAATTACGAATCGAAACTTCTAATTCGTCATATAATTTACGTAAAGCCTTTACGTTAGCAGAATTTTTAACGGCTTCTAAATTGAGAATTTTATTCATGAATGAATTAATGATCAGGTCTTTTCGACCATATCTGTCCTTTAGTAATGCTACACAACTATCATAATTACTTTCTGTTAACTCAAAGCCTGACACAACATTCGAAGCTTGTCCCGTTAAGAACGTTTTTAAGTATACAAATTTTTGTATTTTTGAAAGCGTTTCGTTTTTATGTATCGAATTTTCGAAACTATTCCAAAATTCATTCCATTGTTTGGGGCCTCCCCAAAATTTATCAATCATTAATTTTGGTAATTTCAGCGTACTACTCCCACTAGAACTGGAACTTACATGCAAAATTCCATTACCACTAGACTGGTTTAAATCAGAACTTTGGGGATTCCTCGCTGGCGGTACTGCGGTAACCGTACCTAGAAACTGCTTTATTTGACTACAAGCAATTATACATTTGTCATTGTATTCTTCGCTTATACTACAATCTTCTTCAATTAAGTTAACATCAATTAACTCTTGTATTTCATCATCAAGCGTTCTCAAATTATTTTTCTTTTCGGTTAATAATTCAAACAATTCTCGTAATTCTTTAATCGAATTTTCCTCCCCTTCAATTTTTAATTTATCTTCAATCACTTTAATTAACCTAGTAACAGACGATCTCAATGTGGAACGTTTACGTTTCAATCTATCTAACTTCTCTTCCATTTTATTTAATTTAAATACACCCACGACAGCAATAATAAATACTTACTAATGTACTACAAATAATCACTAAATAATTAATTTAAGATTTCCCTACCTTTA
Source organism: Stegodyphus dumicola (assembly GCF_044657685.1). Taxonomy (NCBI): domain Eukaryota; kingdom Metazoa; phylum Arthropoda; class Arachnida; order Araneae; family Eresidae; genus Stegodyphus; species Stegodyphus dumicola. The sequence continues at coordinate 24,958,852 of NC_140781.1, forward strand.
TTTGGAATTCCATTGTCACTTGAATATGAAATATCCATTGAAATCGAAACACTTGGATCGAACACCTAAAATCTTCACAAAGCCTTAATTCCTTACGCCGATGCACCATCTAATAATTTTGTGCATCTCCAAATCAGATGATGGTGGTTCAGTGGGTTTACTAATTTTAACACTTTTACATTTTAAACAATATTTTAATTACTATATACAGAGCGTATTCTTAGGCCGCCGCCTTCAACATGAACAAACTTTATTCTCTCACAACTAAGCGAGCAACAGCGCCCTCTAGCCTTTTTCTTCAAATTACACAACAGCAAGGCAAGCAACTAAAGTTTGAAACGCAATAATATAATGTAGTGACTTATTGTGTATTTGATTGTATTTATATTTAGCATCTCTCATTAGCCAGCACAGATTTTCAGAAAATCGTATGCTCTTAAAAACCGTGAAGAAAATGATTACTGTAGTTGCAAAAATATTTCCCGTCAGGTTCATAAGGAATTTTCTCCCGTTTTCCGCATGCCTTCGTTATGTAATTGGAAGCACGCATGACGCGTGTTGGAGAGGTTCGGAGTTCGAATCCCAGCGATGTCATTGTACATTTTTTATGTTCCTGCATCGATATAACTTAATGAATTTGCAAGTTCTGTGTCTCAATATGATGTCCCCCCTAGACTGAATTAATATTTCGCATCTGCTTTCCGTACTTTCAGTAAGACAATACAGAGTATAGAAACTTCAATCCGTTTCCCAGATCTGAGAAGAGTGGATGAGCAGCTTTCTTTCTATATTACTACCATGAGTATTCTCCAGGACTGAGTTCTCTTCACTTAGCTATAAGGTATTTTCTCCCTCCTTCCAGCATGTCTTCGTGGCCTAACGGTAGTACACTCGCGCATATTCGAGAGGTCCAGGTTCGAGTTCCAGCGACAGCATTTCTCATTTTTTCACGTCTCCAGCAACAAAAACCTAATGACTCTACATGTCAAGCGCATCGAGTCTCTCAATAATTTTATCTCAGAGAAACAGTGTGATTAGAACAGCCTGGTGGTGCTAGCTTTTATTGATAGTGTTAGGTCGAGCATTAACTATTAAAAGATATGAATCGCAAATCTACTTGCCTGTACATAGTATGTTACATTAATCAGGGATTTCATTCCAGTATCTTTTAATGTATAGAGTTTCTCGAAATAGAACTTGAAAATCGGTATGGCAAGCAAAAGAAACTTTGTTCAATGAACGATAGCGTCTATGAATTCTTTATTGAAAAATATTAAAATCGACACATCTATTGGGTCATTCAGTTATGATTTGGACGAGTAAAGCGACAGATGATACTTTAATTTTCGGAATAAATACATCAGTATTACGGTATGGGAATGCTGCACCCACCCAACTAGATGCAGCATTCTCATTTCCCAAGAAGTTTTCGGATGCCTGAAGCAAACCATTTTTCAGGAGCACTAAGAACCCACTCACGGGCAGTCTATTGTAGTTTTTGCTGATTAACCGCTTGCGCTACGACTAAACTTCACGGTTGCGGTGCCGTGCGCTACAATATAACAAGCCGTAAAGTGTCTCATTTACGCCGTTCCGCGTCTACGAGTGCAATCCAGATCTGTAACTCGAGAAATAAACAATCTCGTTGTTAGGCGACGTGTGCACCACGTTATTTTCATTTTTGCGATAAATGTCTATCGACGTGGTGTTCACGTCACTCGCGGTTTGAGACAATAGCATCTCGACGTTCGTGGCACGTCTTTTTAGCGCAAGTGGTTAATCGTTAATCACGCAAAAAGAGTCTTCTTTATCGTATCGAAACGTGCATAGTCCGATGCAACAACTCCTGGGAAGTTATAACACGTTGCTGTTTTCTCGCTTGGTCAGTCTCGCTTCTGTAGCACCACTGACCCCAAACTTTATGCATTTATAAATATTCATGCACTACTGTGTGTAGAGTTTCTCTACCAATACTTACTTTACTTTGTACCTCATCGAAGGCAGTTCTTCGATTTACCAGAATCAAACTGAAAGCTGCTGTACTGCGTTTTGTATACGCCGCACAACTGATATACCAGTGATCATTCGTTTTATTACAATTTCTTTTCTCATTCTGGAGATCCTACTCTAGTTAAATACAGAGCTTTCCTGTAGGAGCTTTCTCACTGTATACAGCCAGTAAAGTGCTTTAAGGGGACGGTGGACTTTAAAAATTAGTTTATAAAGTTTTTGTGTTTAAAAATTAGTCTTTTAAGTTTTTGTGTTTTCAACACGAAATTTTATACATATATATATTATAACATCAGTTTATAAAATATATGTTCAAAATTCCAATTTATTTTAAATTAAATAATTTTAAAACAAATAATTAAAGATTTAAAATGCTCCTTGCACGCTAATTTTCAATATTTTTTCCTAATTTTTCCTTTAAGTTAGTTATAAAGACTTGACAAAACTTTTTGTGTATCCGTTATTGAATATGATGGATCAGAAAAATTTAAAAAGGATTTTTGTGAACTTAAACCCAGTTTTCGGAAAAAAAGTTACCTTTTGTTAAACATTAGCACAAGTTTAAACTTCTTAATAACCTCATATCCAAAAATGCATGTACAGATCTACTGTAACGTACAACAATATAGTTTCTTCCAAATATCATTCATTTTAAATTAAAAATGAAACGCATGGAGCCTTTTCAAGACATACGAACTGCGAAAAGATTTGTTTTAAGAAAACCGAATTTAAAGTTTATTTTTCAAACTTACCTTTAACACATGGTCATGGGAAACAGCAAATTAACTTTAAATCTGAATATATAGACACTGGATACTATTTTCGTATCATTTAACTATTTTTAATCTCATAATATTAAATTTGAGAAAATAAACATATCGCAAATTGGTATGCGATTCGAAGTTAGAGGTAGAAAAAATTTATGCATTATATCCAATGAAACTTTTAAAATTCATCCGCATCATATGATTTACCTTCATTTCTTACATTTATATTATTTTTTAATCCTTTAAAATATTTTTTACTATTTCTGTGTTTTTCCCAAGCAAGTAAACTTCTCTTTTTGCTTTGGTTCAAGCAACGTTGAACACGCTTTTTTGCAACGAGTAGGGAAAACGAGTTGGCTTCCTCCTGTTCTACGCCTATAGCATTTACATAACCAAAGTTAAATTCATTAATAGTTGTCAATACTGACATTTCTAGCCTTTGTTAAAGAAATAAGCACTTCTCTTGGTTAAATATATAAATTATAACATCAGTAAATAGCTGTTGAAATACATTTTTTTTTACATTTTCTCTAAAATTTAAAGGGCAAAGTTTACGCCGTTTACACATTTTAAATGCTTGTAACTTCTTTAAAAATTAGAATATTTGAACTTGGTTTTTTGCATATGATGTAGTTACGTATGTGGAATATTACGAGAGTAAAAAACAAATTCAATATTTTGGTTGATTTTTTAGCTATCTTAAAGTCCACCGTCCCCTTAAATTTGTCCTGCTGATTGTCTTCTTTGCAGAAGTCATAGAGTCTACTTTTGACCATGTGCATTACCCTCCACTGCACCACATATAGACTTGTGCAAGGTCTTCTCTACTGCGTTTCTCGTAACTAACTACTCACTACTACTCTCGTAATTGCACTAGCCGAGCCATTGTATGGCTGAATATTAAACTCACACTACCATCTGGAATAGATATCTTCATGAGGCTGAACTGTTTGTTACACTGGATCAGCAGTATGAGTTCAAATTGTTATCGAAGGTACTATCATTTAGCTCATTTTCTTTTCAATAATAAGATTTCACATGAGTCAAATTTTAACCTTATCTGTGAGGAGTTCGAATCTCCTTGTTTTCTGCTGCTCTAAGCTGTTGCTTAATTTAGGTTTTCAGGATTACGGAATAAATGGATAGGTTAATAGTATCAGGTTCAATGTTCCGTCTTACCTTCTTCGGGAACATGCAAGGACCTGACTCGGAACAGAGAGCTTACTAAAGCTATGTTCAAAACTGTGGGAAGTAGACAGGATACACAAGAAGGGTATACAAAACCCTTTATTTTTCTCTATTTACAATAACTTCCGTACTTCGGAATACACAGACCCGCTACTTGTGGTCTAACGTAAAAATATAAAAATAAAACTAAACTCTAATTTAACTTTGAAGTAATAAACGTGGAAGATTGGCCTTATATTAACAGGAAGCCGTATGTAGTACAGAGAACTGTGAACACTACAATACGTTTAAAAATTATCAAGAGGATTAAACCTCTGGCCTGGAAGACAACCAGCAACTGAGTAAAACTTCTAAGGTAAGCGGCCTGCTTCGACTAACTGCTTCCTCTCTCCCGCTTGGCAAAAAGCCACAACTTAAATACTTGGCGTTCGCCAGACAAACTTTGCATAAATACATTAACGCTTATAATTCTGGCCGGAAGTAGAAAATAAGAAGTGATAGTAAAGATTTAAAATAAAATAAACGTTAGTAAAGCTTAAGATCCTTACAATAGTAGGTCTTTATAAAATCTTTATAGGTAAACTTGCTTTCTCGCCGTAGAGGCATATATTCTTCCTATTGCTATAAACATCGTTGGCTGTGGGTTGAGATGTTGTTTTCTTTCTTTTTCGCGTCCAGAGATCAAATGAGAACATTAAGAAGTTGTAAAATAGCATTTGTCTCCATTGAATTTAATCTAGACCTAGCAGGCTATTTCATAACTGTACAAGGCAAGGCTGCCTGTCTATCATTTAGTTGCCTTGCTACAACAGATTTAAGTTTATCCTACTTTTAATCTTAGCAAAAGTCTGAGTCATTACTAATGTCCTCTTAACACGAAATGGTTACGTTAGGGGCTTTTTTTAATTCGAAAGTCTATATCAGAAGTGAAATTCAATTGACGAAAGGTACTGATACGGTTAAATCCTATATCCTAACTGGTAAACATTTTGCATGATTTTTTGTGAGACACAGATAAGTACAGATTTGAAACACTGTAACAGTGGAACGCTACATATATTCATAAATGCTCACTGTCTAAAGTATAGTTTACTATCACTTAATCTGATTGAAAACATTGTTGAGCATTTGTGGTATGGTGCCTACTGGAAAAATGACTGATGATATTAGCAAATGAGTATCAAGTTCGTGCCATCATGTCCTTTGAATGTAAGGGATTTTCTCTGACATTTAATCAGCATTCATGTGTTATGCAAAACGGTTAAAATTCTTGGTTAGGATCTGTGCTTCATCAGTAGTCCCAGAGTGCTGAGGAATTTTTTACTATTCAGTCTCAAGCAAACTTAGAGAAAATATTCCTTACGTTTCTTAGCTAGCTTATACGGAACCCATTGATTAAGCTGACACCTTTATTAATAACAGAAAGGTATCGAAATACAGTTAAAAAACGGATGCTTAAATTCTGAGCGCCTTGCTATAATACCCTTTTGTATAAATTCGATTCAGCGCTGTTGCTCATTTTAACAGAATTAATTCATAAAATATTATTATACCATTTTTACTAGCGTTTTGCAAACCAATATGATCCACCTGAAAGTTTCTAGCTGCTGTATTTATTTTCTTGGTTACTTCATATTGAACCGTCCAAATTCAAGCTTATAAAAATAACTTACCTGCACTTGATTTCGTTTTAAAGTCATTTTGGCTTTATCATCCTCTCTGTTGCCAATAAGAAAAGAGTAACTATTTATAGTATTACAACCTCATAAGTTTTAGTGTAATCAAATGTATGAACTTTTCGTACGTTATGTATTGCAACACCAACAGGAGCCTGCAGACTGTTAGCTATTTTTGCAACCATCTGATACGTTGAGAATTTCTAGAGAAAAAATAAAATTTCTAATTTCTCTTTTCACTAGAAATATTTCTAAAAATAACATCGACATAGAATTTTTTAAAATTATTTCACTGTTTCTTTTATGAATAAGAAAATGGTATTGAAAGTGAATTATCATAATGTGAATATGAAACTGATCTTTAAACAATAGATCTTTCGATATGTTGAGATGTAAAGAACCAATCAGTTACAGATAATCAATGTATTTTTTAATATTTAAGCATTTTTCCTATTTGCAATATTGCATTATAAGTCTCCCTGGACGATAGAGTACTTAGCGAAAGCTGATATCGACACCAAACTCTAGGACGAGTGTTCGACTCTACGTAAAACTCGCTTACTTTGCGTATATTTTTAACTTTCTTAAAGGTACGTTATTGGTATTCCCTCTGCGGTGCACCAAAGTTCTCTTTGGTGAAATGGTTTAGAAGACCAATGTATGCAGCCATTCCTAAGGGCTCCAACTTGAGACTAAACTAAAGTTTCAACTAAGGTTCCACCTGAGAGGTCTCCAACCAATAGATTTTTTAAAAAAAATATTTAGTACAAAAAGTATGAAAAGGAAGGTGAAGAAAAGGTGTGCCGCCGAACTGGTATAAGTGGTTAGTGACTCTGACTGTCGTACCGAAGGGCCCGGGCTCGAATCCCGGAGAAGTCATGGATGTTTGTAAGTGTATGGTGTCTGAGCGACACGGGGGCATTTTAAATATGTGGCGAGCCGAAAGTTCAGTTGAGAGGTCGGTGGTAGGGAAAGAGGGATAGGAGACTCGGGGACCCATCTTCCCGGGGTGCTGTCTCTCAAAATTGGGGACCGAAACTGAACTAAAGTCAGATTGCCACCTGTATGGTGCTCAAGGTTCTTGCCAGCGACAGGCGCATTTGACTGCTTGCCACGATGAGTGTCGTGGGCTTATACTGACCATTGTCAGGCAAGTGAGTCTGGTAACAAGAACAACAGAAAAGATTTTATCAGCCATTTTGAGTTATAATCCAAAGTGGAAAAGTAGAATATAGTGAAGATGATGAAGAATTGTTTAGAATAAAAATATGAGTTCAAAAGCAATAAGTGATATTACTAACTTTATTGTGTGAAAACTGCTAACACATCATTGTCGACACTTAAGCTTGCTAGGATAGTTGTCAAATATTTCAGAAAAGAAAATACGGTGTGGTTGACTAAGAAAGAAATATTGCAATTTTTGTTTGTTAATTTAGTGGGGGAATTAACAGTTAAATAAAACAAAAGCTCCTTACCTAAACTTAAACATATAAAAGACAAAGATACATATGCTTTTCTCTTTTCACATCTTGTCCACCTAGAAGTTGAATTATTGGAATTGTGTCCTGTCATGCTAATAATCCCAGGCTCGAATCATGATCAAACTGTTTTAACATGGAGGATGGCGATTCAAGATCTTCTTAAAGCTCCACGTTCCGGTCTAACATTCCCTCTTTATTTTGGAGTGATATACAAATTAATAACAGGAAACAGTATATCACATGGTGAATATGAAAATACAATAAACCTTTTGTCGCGAATTTTGTGTTGATTTCTCATTTTAAATAGATCTATTAAATATTAATTATTTTTGCAAATGTGCTACCATGTCATTTACGAAAGTAGCATGTTCATTTCACTCGCATGCTTTCTGTATGAAAGGATTAAACACGTAAAGAATATACGCTGCCTTTCGATTGGTTTTTATTACCGAAATTTTAAAGTAAACAAGATAGAAACATGAAATTTGGCACCAGTATGTACTTTAAAATGACGGTTATATGTTATAACGGTTGCACTTCTTGCATTTTTGAAAAAATTACAAAACATGATTGTCAGGAAACATGAATACTAGGAGATACGAAGGAAATGTTTTTTCCTCAGATAAATGATAACAGCCTTCTGAATATTATAGAACATGCCCTACTGTGGACTGAATGGAAGACTAGCACTTCCTCTCTACGCCATCGATTACTGTCAGATACTTTCACCTATATTGTAAACAAGTATTAAATTTTTATATGTGTTACTCATGAGATGTACAATGTAAACAAATATTAAATTTTTAGAAGTATTAGTCACAAGTTGCGCAATGTTAAGAAAGATGAAAAATCTTAAATTTAAGGGTTTATTTGGTTAATTCGAATAAATTAATTTTAACAAACAAAACATGGCGTCTAATTAACGGAACTAAATGAGTTTCCTGTATAGGATTTCTCTAAAGCGAAAGAACACAAAGTATACTAAGACGAGCATGAAATCATTACTCAAAGCATAAATGCGTAAGCTGCTTTCCTGTCACTTTTTTTCGTTTTCGCTGTTCACACACGATTAAACTGCACATTTCTTTTCTTTAGGAAATATATATATATACTCTAATACCCCGATACTTTGAGAAACAAAAACAGAGTATCAGAGTGGTGGAGTGAGAAAAATATTTATTTCGAGCCAGATTAGGCTTCCGAGAAATTTCTGTTTTCAACCTAGAAAAATTTTTTATGAGTTGTAAAATCTTCCGTTAGTCGAATGACCTCTTGGAGCCTACTAGTGGCGCCGTCTATCTCGAGAAAGGTATCAATTAAGTGGTTATTCTGTGCCATCTCGAGACATTGATAGATTACTGGACTGTATCCTGGTTTCCGACAGAGGTCTACAACCTTTAGACTTTTAATCTGAATTCCCTCGATGTTCTGCCACATTTTCGATAGGATGGACTCGCGATGATGACTACAAGGAGCTGTCAGAAATTCCTGCTGTATGAGTCGAAAGCCTTTCGTTTAGGAATGCAATAGCTTTGCACGCATCTGACGTGTTTATAAGTTCGTAAGACGAACCTCCTTCATTGGAATTCTTGAAGAATGATCTCCTGCAGTAGTGATAAACAAGGTGCATTCACTCTCTCGCAGCTCCTAAATATCCCATAAATCTAGATCTAAACTTTCTCCTCAGGTTAAGCAACATACGCTTAATACTCTTATGAAACTGGGCGAATATGTACACAGAGCGACAGGTGCTATTTAATGCTGAGATCTCCTTAATTCATGCTACGAATACTTTCATTTCTTTGACACTTCCCATTTATCTATTGACACTGTTTCATTCTTTTATCTCATTGGATCTATAAAAATTTCATATGTTACACCACATGCCTTCCTTGTACGGCCTATTAAACTATACACAATTGTTTTGCTGCACTTCATTTAAACTCATTTCTTCGTACTATTTTAACTATATCGACGGATCACTCAATGCAAGCTGATGACACCAAAAATGACGCCAAGCTGAAAATGACACCAAAAATTGCAAGGTTTAAATGAAATGTGCCAATCAATTATTGTCGTACGGAATCAAACTTCTTATAATTTTATTTTTTCATAAACAGTATAAAACTTTTTCAAACATGAGGTACGTTCTCCCACCATTCTGTATGCCTTCGTAGTGTAACGTTAGCACACTCGGCGCGTATTCGAGAAGTCCATGTTCGATTCCCGGGTAGGCCTTGGCAAAATTTTCATGTTCTGTTTAAAAAAAACCTACTGACTCTATAGTTAGGCTTGAACTAAAAGGATAGTAGAGGCTGATTCTTCAACACCAGGATTTGGCGACTGGGTCCCCTAATCCCCAGTCGCCCATTAAAAACGGGAGTATTATCTTCCTTTTTATGCATGCCTTCGTGGTGTAACAGTAGCGCACTCGGCGCGTATTCGAGGGGCCCCGGTTCGAGTCCTGGCGAGGGCATTGCTCATTTTTCATGTACTCCTGCTTTTAAAAATACCTAATGTCTCTACAAAGTATAGAAATCGGGAGACCGCATTAAAAGTTAGATTTCGTTATTTGTGAATTTTTTTTTAATTTGACATTGCCAAAGCATGCATATTTTCGTCATTTAAAACACTTCTCTAATTGGAAGTATATGATAACTAGAAACGATTGCGAAAAATAAAAGCCGGGTAAAGGGGTAAATATATACAGGGTGATCATCAAAAAACTTTCCCAATATATGCGCTCTTAGCAGCCTAGCCGCTCAACCAATGTATATAAAATTTCAGATGTTGTTATTTGGAGGTACGCACTCGAGATTGTGATGATTCAAAGCAATGGAGCTCTCACGCTTACGTTTACAGTGAAACCACTTCGAAATTTTCAAATGGCAACACCCACTTTTTTCCTGCGTAAACTGATCAGCGCACTAAAAAAAAACATAAATGACGTTGGAACGATATGCATATCACGAAAATTGCCGGCATAAAATATTTACAAAGAAGAGCATTGTAAAGGACTAGAGACAACAGAAGAAAGGAGAGAGAAATGAAAATTTATTAGAATCACAAGTTTATAACATTTCAAGTTAGAGTCATCTCTCGTAACTTTGCAGTTTCGTGGCCACCACAATCTCACTCCAATGGATTTCTGGTTCTAGGTTTATCTGAAATCTAAGGTGTAATCTTCAGAGCCGTGAGATTTGACTGACTTTGAAAGATACCATAAAACGTCAAGTCATACATAGATTTCTCCCGCGATGTTACTTTCGTTATTGTTATCAACAATCTCCCTCATGCAATGCGTTATCATCTGCGAAGGTGGGCACTTCGAAAACTTGTAACTCCAACAAGAGATTTTTCTTTCCTCTCTTCTGTTGTGTTGTCATTACATTGTCTTTACAACGTTCTTCTTTGTAAATGTTTAACGGTGGCAATTTTCATTCCAGCGCCTTTTATGGATTTTCAATGCACTCATCAATTTTCACACGCAAAACGTGGGTGTTGTCATTCGAAAATTTCAAACATTTTCCACTGCAACCGTAACCGTGAGAGCTCTATTGTTTTAAATCATCAGAATCTCAAGCGCATACGCTCAAATAACAATATTTTAAATTTCATTTCGATTGGTTAAGCGGATATGCCACCAGGGGTTCGTATACCGGGATTGTTTGTTTATGACCATCCTGCTTATATATAATGAAATTGCTCAATTTTTGTAATAAGACTACGTTATTATTGTAATAAGATGGATTGGATTGGATTATTCAATTATGGCAAAGCACACGAGGGCTATCTGACTAAAGGGAGGGATGCCTTCGTGGAGGACTTTCTAAGGGAAGCTGGCTTGTAAATACGTTACACATGAGGAAAACCACGAAAACACTCATGCAGCCAGTCCGTTCGCGGGATTCGAACCTCGGACCGAACTACCAGTGTTCAGCGTCTTTACCGCTCGGCCGCTGGTGGCCCTGTAATAAGATGACTTGGTAGAAGTAACTTGCAATGTGTTGGCGGTGATTCTCTGCATCATATCCTGAAGACAATTGATTGCGTAGTTTGAACGATGGATGCATAAACCAAACCAAAACAACAAAAAAACATAAAACTTGTAGACATGGCCTAAATTCAATAAATAATTTTATTTCTGGATAAAGAAAATTATTGCTGTGGGTGCGCTATGTATACCACAATTTTATACAGTCTACATTTCTTACAGAATGGACGAAATTTAGAAAAGCAAACTTTACGTGGCTAACGGCAATGCAAAGCAGCAAAACGAAGCAAGAGAAAAGAGAGGGAACTGCGAAGAAATTAACCTTTTATACCATTTCAGACCACATGACAGTTTAATGTTCAGATGTTGGGTTCAGATTTCATCGATAAGTGCGCAATACAGATTATCTTTTTCGTTTAGTTAGAAAAATTATTATTTTTAGAATGAAGACAGGAATTAAAGGGCTATTATTAATTTATTATTTGAAAGCTAGATTTTATATTTTACATATATATAAATCGTCCAATGAATTCGGGAAAGATGAAAATAGATATTTGCGTTGAAATATGATACCCGAAATCTTTCGTGATTGCAATACTTCCTTCACTTCGTAGAAGGAAGTAAAAAAAATACATGGAAATAATGCTCATTTAACCTTTTAAGTAAGTTTGTATTATTTTGTATCTGAAGGTCTTGTCTTAAATAAAATAATCGTTTTAAATTTAAGTAAAGGAATGTAAAAATATACATGCAATTCAATCAAACATTTTTATTTTTCCTGCTTTTCAATGTACCTAAAATAGAAGACGAACAATGTTGTTTTGAACAGTAGACAAATATATTTTATTATATATATTATGTATTTATGATATATTATGTATTTACGAATCTTAAATTTCGTGCAATTTCTGGATTCTTGAAGCGAATTTATTTAGAAATCCACTTATTTAATTTTAACGTTTAATTGTTTAATTCTTTTAAAAGAAGACTAGGAGAAGATTCGAATAATGAAGAGTCATCCATCAACTTCTATCTCATGCGTGTGATTTTCCCTTGATGTTTTTCTTATACCTGACGCGCTGAACGAAACTGGTAAACCATGACGACATTGAAAACCCTTTTATTTTTTATTATTTCGTTTTATTTGTTTATATTTGTTTGACCTCTTCTTATTCTTTTCCTTCCACCTTTCCTTCCACCTATCAAATTTTACATCCGCAGTCCTAGCTTCTTTTAGTTTGCATTTTAATTCATATTTGAAGTTATGTAGTTTATTATACATGAGTTCTCTTCATATTGTAAATAATAAGTTTTTGTGAATGTTTATTTCATTCACTCAGAAGATATTTTCCCTTTCTTCTAATAAGCCATCTTGCGTTGAAATAGACAGATTTCTATTTGTACCACCAGGATCGGAATTCTCACACAATATATGAAAATAAAAGCAAAATTAATTTGTTAAAGAAATTTTCAATTAACTTCGGTTCTTAAGTTAAAAGGAAGAACTCAGCTCTCTGTCATGAAAATTTAATTACTAGCATTTTTTCCTTGACCATATCTAATTATTTCACCTCTGAATGAATAATTATCAGTAAGACATTGCTTCACAGAAACAATTTCTAAAATATTCCTAGTATTTTCCGGTAAACAAGTTAAGAGCGAATAACATTATAAAACATTAATAACGTCTTAAGAAATGTATTTTTCAGGGAGGAAATAGCTGACTGGTGGAATTTCTGCAATTTCCTTTATGCCCTTAAGTTAAAAAGACAAAAATGTCTTCCAGTAACATTTCGGAATTATATATCTTCCTCAAGAAGCAGTCGGCGGTAATAATTTATTTCAGTGTAGTAGAACAGATCAAAGTTGTTAGCAGATTGTTTAGGCAATATTAAATGATTTACGAACCCAACATTATTTAAGAAACAAATCAGAAATTATTGTTCAAGAAACCTGCTCGATACATGCAGTCAAATATGCAACAACAATAGCTGCGCATTTCTTATAGTAATATCCAGATTCAATGCTTTTTTATTTCAGATTACGCTAATATTTAAAACTAGAAAGAAATTTAAATTTTCTCAAACCGAATCTAAATTCGGTTTCTAAAAGATTCTTGAATATCTCGAATCTTTTGAATTTCGAACTGCTAGAAACACTCACGTAAAAACTGCTGGCCATTAAAATTTTTACATCATGAAGGCGGGATGCAAAAAACATCAAATTCGCAGGAAACACACTACATGCTGGTATATGCAAATGATTAGTATTCCAACGCATGCGCACAAAACAGGTATGAGTAACAAATGAGAAGACTATATAGTGGGTTTCTCATTTGGAATTCGCATATGAGCGTTGATTATTTGAGTAAAGCTCGTGTAATGCCTCGTGTAAGAAGCAAAAACTCTAACCAAGACGTGTCGTAATTCGACAGCGGGGAGGATTGTGGCCTTTCGGTATTGCGGTTTTTTGTTCTGCGACATTACGCCTCGCGTTGATAGGTATCCCATGACCGTCAGATGAATATGGAATCGAGGAGTTCAAGAGGACCATATTGAACTCCATGCATAATGTCATTGCCCTCGGGCCACTAACGTACTAACATCTGAGAGGGCAGGCATGTCCTCTCGGGCTCGCCATAACACGTAAGATAACGGCCATAACACGTAACATGTACAGCTGTAACACGTATAGCCATAATACATAACCTGAGTCATGAATTTAGTTCGTGTGCGGGAGACAAGTGTCCGCGCGGACAATGAGACAACGTCTGTAGCACCTCGCACTGTAAGCACGGCGACCATTGCTGTGGCTTCCCTTAAAGCTGCGACAAAGACAGGCATACCTGTAATGATGCGACGAATGACGACACTGAACACAGGAGTGGTACCACGCCGTCTTTTCAGACGAATCTACGTTCTACGTACAGCATTATGATGAACATATCTATGTGAGAAGGCACCAAGGAGAATGAACGTTGCCAGCTTGCATTCGTCATCATCATACTGGCTAGCACCTGGCGTGCTGGTATGGTGCGCCGTTGGGTACACATCCCAGTCATCTGTTGTTCGCATGACCGGTAATGTGAGCAGTCACCGTTACATTTCTGACACGTTCAGGCCCGTGGCTGTGCCATGTCTTCGAGACCTTTAGACGACATTTTTCAACAGCATAATGCATGACCGAATGTTGTCCGTGCTGCTCTGACCTTCCTCGACACAGAAGGTGATATGATGTGAGGATCGCGGCCGGACCCTCCTGTCGGACTTTACGTCGCCCTGTGGCCTTTTTGCTGTCTACACAACGACACAAAGGGTGTTCGATGGCCAATTAAGGGACCTGGCCAGCACGATCTCCAGATCTTTCACCCACTGAATATATCTAGTTATGGGTTGGCAGAGACTGTCATGCTACCACTCTCCAGACACTATGACTGATGAACCTTGGCATTGAGTTGAAGCCGCAGGCTACCCGTATCTGTCATCCAAAGATTTCGATTCGAAGCCCAGCCGGATTACAGCCGTTATTGCTGTCGGTGATGGCATCTCTGTACTGAATTCTGCACGCTGTATACCCTAAACCACTCACAAATTTAATCGTGTTTTCCTTCCATTATACTGTACGTATGCAACAAATAACTTTCTGCTGTTTGCTTTTTTTCCTGGTGTAGCAACTTCAATGGCCAGCAGTTTAAAATAATACAAAATAGAGGAAACTACTACTTAATATTAAAAGCTTTTAATTAAAGCAAAATTTGAAATTTGCGTTTAATGAAAAATAAATTTAAGTAAACAGTTCTAGAAAGACACCTATATTAGTTAAGAAGCTGCAAAAGAAATTTAGTAAATGAAGTACAGGATTAAAATTCTCGAATTTTAAGTTTTATCTTATCAACACAATTTGGCAAAACATTTTGAGAATTATATCAAATTTGTACACAGATTGCTTCATTAAAGGTGACTGAATTTATATTCATCTGAACAGCAACTAAATTTTCATCAAATATAGTCCGCTGTTTAAAGTTTGGTGTAGCAATAAATTTTTTAACTTTCTCATAATTACAGCATAATCTCACATCAGTTTTCTTTCTTTCGCTTTCCATTGCTTTTCGAAAGACTGAATCATTCATCAATTGATAGAACTCTTTTTCAAAGTCATTAGCAGCTTTAGTTCTCGTTTCTGTATTCACATCTATATAGTATTTCTTTAACCAAGGAGATTGTTTAAATTCAAATATCTTGTGAACCTTTTCTAATTTTAAATCCATTTTCAAATATTGTTTAAAGTTTCTATAATGAACAGCAAAGTGTTCTTTATCATACAAAATTGTCAGTAATTTAGCATGTCTGGAGCCATCTGGAATTCTATTTTCAGGGGCTAACGGCATACTTGAAAGTTTATCGCGTACTTCTTTTGGATATCTTAAATCAACTTCGAATATATACCCAGTATCTGAATCATCTATTATATTAAGGCAATCATGTGTTGCTCTATTTGAATCCACCATACGGCGCATAGCCCATCCATATAAATTATTGGCATCTAGCTACTAATAACTACATTGTTTACTTTTATCATAAGTTTCATGCGTTTATTATTTGCTTTTCCCTATTTATTACAGACCCACCAGAGGCCGAGGCGTTTTGCGAATCTACGGAAAAAACAATGTTTCTGAGGTTTAAAAGTAGTTAAATCAAGAGAATAAGTTGCATAAAATAGAACAGACGTTTCGTAGCGGCTTCATGGTCATTTCGCAATCGGATAAAATTTTATTGTCCACGTCATAATTTCCATCATCTGTTAATCTTCTGCAAAGACTAAGGAACATTCTACATTGTATTGTAAAACGTTATCATCCTTTTCAGTGTTTGCTTTCAATATTTACTATTTTTTTTCCTCTAAATACTTCTTATTGACAACATTTTCTAGTTCAGTGGGATCTTTAACGTTTCAAATTCTTCTACCTTTCGCATCTATTGTGTCTTTAATTTTTAAACAATTTGCCGTCTATATGTTCCAAAACAAACTCTTTATTTGGGATGTCTTTTTTATTTTTCGGATTTCCACAATTGGTTAAAATTTTATTTTTCATACCATAATTCCCATCGCTCCCAGCTTGAAACCTCGTTTTCCTCTGTTTGTTTTACTTCAGGAAGAATACGCTGTCCTTTTTTAGAGAATAAAAATTTTTAATTTCCCGAAGGAGGGTATCAGAGAAATTTGTTTAGGAACCATATTAATCTTATAGACTCTTCTTTGTTACAATACGAAGAGAAATCTGAAAGAGAAATTTGGAGCCTTTCTTAGTTCATAAAATCTAAATAGCCTAATTCTAATCTAAATAGCCTAACATGAGAGACTGAAAACAAAATCATAGGATAGAGCCTTTCAAACTGTTTATAACTTATGTTATCTGTTTATACTGACAGCCTATTTCCCTGTTGATATTATTCAATCCTGCTTCTAAAAGAGCAGAAAACAACTGATTATATTTCTTACTAGTAAAATCCATTTTATATGGTTCATTTGGAATGTTTATATTGTTGTTTAATGTTAGCCAATAAGAAATTGTATCTAATTTGGCAGATACTATAGTGTTCATCTTAATGTTTTTTTCCCTTTTAACGTAGTGTGAAATCACGTAGATACTTGACACTTCAGCTGACGATGATTTGACTTTACACATACCATTCCAGCTTGTCAGCGGCTTTGATCTTTCAATTGTAAATTTATTCCAGTTTATTTCAAAATATTTATTGGAATTTTTTAATTCTAAGGTTTTTTATTTCAGCATCTATTGTGAAAATAACAAAAGAAAGCATCAAGCTCACTTCTTCCGTAACAACTTTGTAGTCGTTATTATCAGCTGTGTATAACATAAATCTTTATTCCTTTCAAATTCCATTTTAATTTTAAAACTTGTAATACCCTAGCGTATCGTTAAAGAAGTTAAACATATGTTTCAAGGGTGTATAAACAGTTATAGCTTGACTGTCTTTCGCAAGCTGTAATTCTTCTACAAAACATTGATTGTATTTTTTTCTAAGTTTTACTTTTGAGTAACATCTGATATCTTTTTTACGTGTTCATCAGTTCCAGAATAATTTTAAAAAACGTATCAGCATGATCGGATGTATCTTTGTAGGAAAACCCATTAGAGGGCTTAGAATAAGGATAAATCAGTTATAAAGTCTTTAAAGCTCAGGATTTGTAACATGGGAGCAGTGTTTGGATGATTTTTGTCAATTGATTGTGCCTCCTATATTTTAAAAATTGTTGTTATCATCTGAACCCTTCAGCGAAAATTCTATTTTTGCGTTTTCGTCGTTGAGATCAACATTTTGCTGTTTTTCAATATTTTATATTCATAACTCTTTAAAATTCAATTGTAATAATAATTCGTATTACTTAGATCACAAATCTTGCCCATTTATTTAGAAATAAAATATGGTTTATATTTTTTAAACCTTTACCCGTCACAGAGTATGTATACCTCTAAATTTACCAGAAACAACAGATTTAGTTTTTCTAATGGCTCATTGCCAGTTTTGGCTAAATTATCTTTACCACTGCCAATGTTGGCTAAAATGTTTTTAAAAAACCGTCTTCTTTGGATTATTTTTTTCTGTTTCTATAATATCTATGACGATTCTTTCATACAGAAGAAAACTTTTACAATAAATTGTATTTTAAATATCCTCATTCTTCATTTTCAGATTCAAGTATTAAATTGCATTTTTACTTTTTGCTCATTCAGGTTTAATAACTCATTCTTTTGATTAGTAATTTTCATGGCAATGCTCTTAACTTCTCTGTTTTATATTAAAAAATAATAGGCTTATCAAACGCTTCTATAGTTCGATGGTCTGATGGTGAAATATTTGTATTGATACGTAAGAATAACAATCCGACGTCTTATTATTGCTTAAAGCTCCTTTTATAATATCGCTGTGAGTGTAAATATTGTTATTTCCATTCGTTATATTGCCGATGTATTATCCATATTCTTCGCGGTGTTCATAAATTTTGCCTTCAGATCCTCAGTTTACTCACTGGTAAATCTATTTTATATCCGTTCAGTAACTTAAGAGTATATCGTTATCTACCTCTCAGGATACCAAACTGAATGTATAGTTCATATTTCTCTACATTTTCTTTCAAGTTGTTAAAGAAATAAACTTCTAAATAATCTTTCAGCTCTGTAATTGCCATCTTTAATAATGAAATCAAACCACGGAAATCTAAAAAAGCACATTTGGTCTCCAAAAATTAAGAAAACTCACAAAAATTACTATAACTCGTCCAAAAATACACCAATCCGTATAAAATTTGAATATGTTGTCAAATAGGAGTTGTTGAGTAAAACCACAGCATACAAATTAGTGGCACTACATTCGGAATGAGTCGTCTGCGAGGAACATAAAATTGAATTTTGGAGAGAACACTTGCAAATTTTGCTGTGATACTGAGATAAGAAATCTAGGATAGCCAGTTCCTAACATTTATCTCTAGGCATCATTTGTCCGAAGAACTGCGAAATAGAGCTATTGGGATACTAGTGGCAGGATAAAGTCAGAAAGAAGTAGCCAGATGGCTAAATGTTAGTCCTTCTGTAGTTCATAGACTTAAGGAACAATTTCTAACCACAGATTTGGCATCCAAGAGGTTCAGCCAAGGACCGCTAACCGCTACGACGCGCGATGACATATATTTGTTGTTATGCGCACGAAGGAATAGACCGCATCTTCGACTCAACTCAGAGCCTTCATTGCTTGCTTCTTTTCTTGATGTCAACACGCCAGCTATACGTAGAAGGCTGCAAGAAGGAGGCCTGTATGCAAGACGAGCAGCTGTTTGTGTGCCGCTCATGTCCCGTCATAGAACGGAACATTTAAGTTGGGCATGTTGACTTATCCACTGCATGGTTGATCAAATGAGAGTTGTTCTCTTTGCGGATGAGTCCAGGTTTAGCCTCCAGAGCAACAGTATGCGTCATTTGATATGGAGAGGCCATGGAACCCGTTATCCTCCAACAAACATTCGTGAAACAGATGCATACGGAGGAGGCAGTATCTGTGTTTGGAGCGGTATCTATTTGGGTGGACGCACAGACCTCCATGTCTTTCCACTGGGAACCGTGAATGCTCAGGCCTATAGAGATGACATCCTTGAGACTTATTTTGCCCTTATGCCGGAGCAATAGGTGATGATTTCCTGCTACAGGACAACAACGCTAGACCGCACAGGTGTCGCATCGTGGATGATTAGCTTCAGGAGCAATTCATCGCATGGAGTGGCCAGCTCGATCACCGGACCTGAATCCTATTGAGCATGTTTGGGACGCTTTAGAAAGATGTATAGCTGCTCTCAGTTCTTCTCCTCTGACCCTTCCCACGCTTACAACTGCTTTGCAAGAGCAGTGGCTCATACTGTGGAAGTGATAGACCGTATAATTGACAGCATCACACATTGCTGTATGTGCTGTATTGCTTCTACGGGAGATCAAACTCTATACTGAAGGTTATTTTCCTATACTAAACTGACACATCCAATTTGTTCGTTTCATACGTATGCTGATTTCTATAACACCATAATCGTCTGGTACTTTCTTTTCATATGGTAATTTCTTATTTTTTCTATCCGCTTTGTGGTTACAGTACTCACATCTTGTAAAACCTTGCACATTTGATACCAGTAGCAATGCAGTGTGCGCATATCCGTAGTAGCATACCAAAGCTTTTCAAGGACGGTGCAGACTTGTACCACTTGTGATGCGCGGACTTGCTTAATCTGTCAATTTTAAGTGCAAGTGTCAGAGACAAACACTGCATGTATTTTCTGAATTTTGAAAAGAAAAAAAGTTTAGCAAATATTTTCAGAAATAAGTAATTAGGTTTGTAGTTAGGTAATAAAATAAAGTGAATCATAGTCATCTTCTTTGAACTTTGAGGAAAAGTAAGTATCCCCCTCTCTCTCTCTTTTTTTTTTTTTTTTTTTTTTTTTTTGCGTGTGTGTGTGTGTGTGTGTGTGTGTGTGTGTGTTCATAGGATATTCTTATTATAGTAGTTCCTCTGACTGCGTAGAGAAGTCGATCTCATTTACAATCCCACTTAATTTCTAAAATTTAAAACGAACACATAAAAATAGCAGCAAAGTAAGTTTTGCGAATTGTTGGGAGGAAGCGGTTCCCGGCTTCATGCTGCAGCAAGAAGGTACTCCACCACACTAACGTAAAAACGTACTCCAGTACCTAAATAATAGTCCCTGGAAATTATTTTGATTATAAATAGATGGCACTAGCATCCAGTGTAAACGTGACATGCACTTTTGATCTCCACAGCAAACTCCTCACCATACCCTACTCTGTTTTTTTTATTTGATTTCAGACGCGAGTTGGATATGAGGAATAAAGTTCCTATTAATAGCTTCGATTCTTTGATTATTACCGTATTTGATTGTATTTTATTATATTTAAACTTAACCACCAATGTGTATGAATTGAATGTAAATATTATGTATCGGAAGGGGTAGGGCCAAGCACTTTCGATCTGACGTACTCGTGTTTTGAACTATTAGTAACTTTCAAAAATGGAACTTAGTGAATGACTTTCAAACCAATACTATCTTCTGTTCGTATTGGATTAATTAAAATTGCTTGGATAGTCTTTACTCTGATATATGGGAAAAAAGAGGTAAGTTTTGTTTTTATTGTTGAGGACGAATACTGATAAATTGAAAAAGAGATCTGCCCAAAAGGGGTGTAATAACTAATCAAAGCTATTGAAGCCATAAAAAGGATCCAAAAGCTTTGAAAATTCTTTTGTCACAATTAACTAAAAAATACTATCATGGCATGACATTGATTGATAATGAAATATTGGACTTAATTGATGAAAAAGATGTTAAAAATGAAGTAATTAGTGAAGAATACTTAGATAATTTACTAAAATACAAATGAAAACTGAACGAAAATATTAAGAATTAAATTTAGAAGTCTAACAGGGTTTTCTATATGAGTCAGACTACAAACAGTACTGTCTTAAATACTGAAAAAATGCTGAAATGCATTCGATCAGCTTGACCAAATTAAAGGCAAATAAATTTTTTGGCGATTCCTCGCAGTGGTTAGAATTCGTTGGACAATTCGAAATTGCTATCGATAAAAACCTTATTTGAGTTAAGTTGAAAAATTGATTTATTTACGGAATTTCCTTGTAGGGCCTATTTTCGGCTTAGCGCTAAAAGAAGGAAATTATGACACTGCTTTAGAACTTTTGGTGATGTATCTATTTATTATTATTTTGCCCGTATCTATACTGGCAAAATAATTCTCATTAATTCTCATTTTGGACTATTCTTGAGTATTCCCCAGTTGAGAATTCTAGCGACATTGTTGATATAAGAAAACTATTTGATCGTGCTGAGATCCAGGACTGAAAATTGAAAACATTGGGAGTAGATTAAAATTCGTACGGAAACCCGCTTATAGCAATTCTTATGAAAATTATACCAGCAGGAGATCTTTCACTAGAATATAGTTGATTAAATTAAATCTAAAATTTGAGATCTAGAAGGTTTACTATATTTTTTGAAGGATGAAATACATAGCAGAGAGCGAGTCATGTCTGTCCAATCAGAAAAAATAGCGTTAGAACGGATTATAAAAATCGTTTATCCCGAAAACGAAACTCTGAGAAATCAAAACGACGCCAAATAAAATATACCGCTCAGGAATTACTAACTAGTGTGAATTCGAAGTGCATGCTTTGTAAATAAGACCATGACTCAGAGACATGTCGAAGTATTAGTATAGATACTAAAAGCGAATCATTAAAGAAGGAAGGGAGATGTTTTCTTTGTTTGGCTCAAGGGTATAAAATTAATGCGCGTAATCGTAAAACAAAGAGTCTCTTCTGTCATAAAAAACAATCAAAAGTGATCTGTTTTCGATTTCATAAAATGAACATTTCGTGTTCGAGTAACACGACTGTTAATGAAGAATCTAAAGTGATAATTGTAACTTCTCATTGTCAAACAAGGAATTAATATAAATTTTATAGAGCGTATCTACAGACAGGTTCCAGCATCCATTCGTAATAATGAACGCTTAGAGAAAGTTAGACTGTTGTACTGTTACGAAAAGCCCAGCTGTTGTAAGATAGCTTCCCCACTATCTTACCGCAGCTGGTGTTAGGGTTACGCAGTAGAAGGGGCAGTGTTACGAAAGGCCCAGCTGCGGTAAGATAGCTTCCCCGAAAAGCTGTGTTAGAGTTGCCAGAAAGTGGCAAGGAAAGGTAGGGTTGTCAGATTTGGCACGAAATCGCCCATTTGGAGACACTAGGCTATAAAATCGGCGATATCCCATAGACAGATCTAGAACATTGTAGAACGAATTCTTACCGGTTTTCCCGAGAATTTTCTCGAAGGCAGGTCAAAAGCTACATATACCCCGCCTGTACCCGGAACAGGAGAATATCTTTGGAGTATCAAGGATATACTGAGTAACGTTTTGAGATTAGCTTGAGAGCGACCGAACCGAGTCGAGAGCTGTACTTTAGTGATTTGCTGTGAAGCTGTCTTCACCGTTATAAGTTGATAGCCTGAAGGCTGTGCTGCTGATTGTTTCAGCGTGTTTATCGTAATTTTTCGACGACTGTAGTGCATCTTTGGAAATGCTCTGTGTAGTACTGACGAATAACTTGTGTTTTGATTCTTCATTAAATGTTGTCATCAATCACGCTAAATTCACGACCTCGTAGAACGGCAACAGTACGATAATGGTTCTATGCGTAGTTTTTTTTATCTGTAGAGATGTTTCGAAAAAATTAAAGCTCAAACCTCTTCGGAAAGAAGTGTTTTCTGTTCTAGTAAACACATTTTGTTCCGATAGAGAAATTTTTAATGGCAAAAAATTAAATTAGTTAATTAAATTGAAATTGAGAAGTAAATGCACCACTCAGAGTGTTTGTCCCACACAGAATTTTATTATTATTATGATTGGACATCAATCGATGTAGTAGTTTAATTAAATTATTGAAAGTCACTTCTTACGTTCTGAGATTTTGTATTCAACTCTAGAAAGCCTGTTAAACGAAAGGAAGCACTTAATCCAGAGGAGATTCAAAGGGTAGAAGAATTTTGGATTCGGAATGTGCAGGCATAATTTTACAGTTCTGAAATATCGAATTTGACAAGTAATCTTGAAATTAAAGCTGATTCTATCATTTATACTTTATCTCCCTTTTTGGATGCATCAAAAATTCTTAGGGACAGAGAAAAATTCGAGGAATCTGAACTCTCCCTTAGAAAAATACATCCTATAGTACTTCCAAAGAGTTCGAAATTCTCAGAACTTTTAATAAAGTAAAAATATGGAAACATTACGCTGGACGTACCCTTTTTCGCTTCTCGCAGACTCTCCGCCGCACCCCGCTCTCAGTTGGATAGGATGGATTAACTTACTATTGCTAGGTCGATTCTTTGATTATCACCATATTTGATTGTTTTTGAACTGAACCACCAATGTATATGAAAGTAAACATTTTCTATTTTAAACTCTTTGACGTTTCAATTGTTTGCAATATATCCTCATCGCTGGATTGGCCGTGCTGATTCGAACGATATGCCATTGCTTTGTTGGCCACCGAAATCTCCTGACCTAATCACATGTTATTTTTCCTATGAGTTTTGTTAAAGTGTCCGTACCTCCATTTCCCCACGATTTATAGCAACTGAAGCAGTGGATAACCGAAGTTCTCGAATCGTTAGCATAGAATATTCTATCACGAGTGTGGCAGAAACCGGAATACCGTATAGGTATTCTCCGTGTCATCGGAGGGGCACACATAGAACATCTATACAAACTTTAGTTTCACTGTAAATTTAATTTATCAAAATAAAATAATTACAGCGTTCACATGTATGCTTCTTTTTGTCCCATTCAATACGAAATACTCTGTATAACAGTTTGTTTAATTATCAGATTATTAATACCGTCAAATACATTTTTCTATGGGATACTAATCACATTGCAACATGATAAATACCTGAAAATATGTATTTAGTCTGTTTCCTATTATCTTCCTTTCCGTAAACTAATATCATTGGCTTTGAAGCATATTGAGGAAATGCTACTGCATTTTGTCAACTACATTAACATTAAATTTTCTTCAAATTTGTAAAAAATGCTAATTTTTAATGTGTATAAATGCAGTATAAAGTAACGAGCATGTGCATACTGGAAAATGTAAGTACGGGAAAAAAATTACAGTCTGAAAGAAAACAAAAATTATCAATCGGTACTGGCACTATTAAATATATACTTGCAACTACTAATGCAGTATAAAGTAACGAGCAACTATACAACTAATACACTTGCAACTACGGAGTTGAAACAAGTTAATTATACATATGAAAATATAGTTAAATGTTCCGTTATATTCCATTGAATGGATTTTTTATGAAACAAAATGCTTCCATTTCAGAAATTCTTTCCCAAGAAACATGATTATTTCCACATTATTTTTATCTGGAAGCAGTAATCAGGTAGAAATAAATAATTTGAAATAAAACTTAATATAAACTCCCAAAATAAATTGAATCATCAGAGTGCACACTCCATTTGAGAAAGTTAGCTACTACAAATCATGATGCAGTTTCACTAAAACGTATAAAGCAAACATTTTAAAATCCATTCAAATTTTCGTGACTATAAAATTATTTAAAAGGAAATTTTCATGCATTTCTTTATAAATTTCTTATTAGAAGGGTACTACTGATATTTAATGATAAATTTTACTTAGTTTACGTAATTATATGCTGTAATCTTGTGAATGTAAGCTAGGATAAAAAATAATTTATATTTAAAAACTAAAAAATATATATAATTTATTGAGCCGATTAATATATAGTATATTAATTGATTGATCAATTAATATTTATTTCTATATTTATGCTTGTTTTTAAGGGTAATGAAATTGCTTTATATAATAATAAGCATTTTATGTTTTTCAAATCAAGTTTTGCTTGTTTTTTATCCAAGCAAATATATTTCATGTAAAATATAATCAATCTTCCGCTTTCCAAATCATATGTATACTTCACATTGACTCTCATATTTTTGTTATTCCCTGTGTACAGATAAGTATCTTAAATAGAATTTCTATAATGGGTAAAATACCAAATTACAGTTTGCAACGCACTGATTTCGCTCAATGTAGGCTAAGAAAACACTCGCTTAAAGCGTAAACAAAAATATTTTAAGTCCTTAAAGGGCGTTATTTCATATAGATATCAGGTGATATTTTTGAATTCCCAAAGGGCGAACTAAACTATTTCGCTCATTTTTAAACGAAGGAGAAGCAAACTTTCGGCGGGCAGAAGAGTCACTCCTGGAAGTTTAAAGAAATTATCGTCGGATGCTGGTTTCAAATGCCACCCGCTAGAACTCAGATACGATCCTTTGCATCTTAAAATATACGATAAATATTTCGGATAATTTGAAAGTTTTTAATTTACTGGAAAATATTTTTAAATTCTGAACAACATAACTTCTTATTATCGTGAACCTCTTTTACGAAATAGGAAAAAAGGAGTCCGGAATACGAAGAACCGCTGACATATCGTATTTACAAAAAAAAAAAAAAAAAAAAAAAAACGTTACATATATAACCTTATACAGCACACCATTTAATTGCAAAAGTTTACAGCAGAATATATTACAGTGGAATTGCCATACAGTAGTGAATTTCTCAAAAATCAAAATAAAATAAAAATTTTACAAAATTTATGTCATATATTTCTGATGAATATAAATCATTTTATAAAAAATCTTAATTAACAACTCCCTATATTTATTACGTTAATTATAAATAAGAATAGAAATTTCATTGAAGATTTAAGTCCATTTCCTATGTTTATACATATAACTACATTTTGTAGTTCTTCAAAGGATTTCATTTCATTGTTCAAGTTTGATTGAAAATGTTTTTCGCGTACCTCTTCCGGCATCATTTTAAAAAAGGAAAACCCTGTCATTTGTTTTTGATTATAAATAAATTGCTATTGAACACGGCCAGCTAAAAGGCATTGCATTCGAGTTCAGAAAGAATGTGATGTGTGAAAGTCAAAAGGTTAAAATTTTAGAACATTAGCTTGGTTTGCCAAAAAAACGCAATTTGAATTCTTTTTTCCTCAAAATGGAGATTCATTTGGGGTTTTTTCTCAGCCCACCACCGATCAAGTGACTAAGACCGTAGATGACTGATTGTTTATTTGAGTTTCGGTTCCCAGGGAACGGCTAGAAGCATGGTGTCCACGCTCCACCATTGTGTAAAGCGATTGTGAAAGCTTTTCTTAAAAAAGCAGATTGCGAATACAAAATTTCCGAAAATTATCTAACTATACTGCGTAATTATCAAGCACGTCCTTAGTCCCTAACTTTAAAACCATAAACAATAAAGCAATTTAAAACGAAAGGCACTATCAGCACTCCAGTATTTATGTAAGGATAGCTTATAATAAAACTAATGATTAATTTTTTTAAAAAAAAGTTACATTAAATGAATACTTAGACTTGTTAGACGCTCACTTTTGAAGTATGAATTCTAAGTGGTTTAGAAAAATGAGATCCTAAGATACCTTTGCACACAGTTAAAGAGAATACAAAATGAATATGCATTCATTCCAAAACGGATGCTTGGAAGATGTAAACTACGCAGGAAACTGCATAAGACTTTTTTAATATTTCACTATTAAAATTTAGAAATGCATCTGCTGCGGTCAATGGGATTAATTGGTTATTATTAAAACAACCAAATAAACCGGTAATAAAGAATAATCTATGTGAATTTATCACATATTATTATTAATAATTTCCAACAATGAACTGTAAATGTAATAATTTTCAATGCGTTCAGGTTGCGTGCAGATGGAAGCGCCAATATTTTTTTTTCAGGACGCTAACAAATACACTGACGGAGAATTGCAAAGGACGGACAACACTATCACCCATAACAATCACAAAATGAAAAATAAAAAGGAGCAAAATGTGAAAAATTAGTACAAATGAGGGATACAGTAAGAAGAGAAGTACGTATGCATATCCTCATTTCCTCGGCTGTTCATCACGAGATAGCGCTGCTAAAAGATTTAAAGTATTTGACGCGAGCGACCAGTTGTTATACCAAATGAAAGTTTCATGTAAAAAATTTAATTGAAGACCTTGAAATTTTTATATGTTTTCCCGACATCACTTAGATGACATGTGGCTGTATCAATGAACATATCGAAGAAGGGAGAAATAAAACAGATTTTTGCCAGGAAGTTAAGCATCGCCCACAGCGTTTTTTCACAGCTGTAGAAAGTGTTTAAAATAACCGGAACCTGCACGCAGCGTCACTGAGCAGGTCTTGTTATAGGTATGATACCTGTAGGTGACAGATACATTAATCTATTGGGAAAAAGAAACCGGCGCACTACAGCTCAGCAGGTGGCGAATGAGTTTCATGCTGCCACAGGACTGTGGATCTCCGAAACGCTGTAGCCAGAAGTTTGGGAGAAGGAGAACTATAGGCTAGAAGACCGTAATTTTTTGTATGTTGCATTTTATGAGCAGCATCTTACCACCCGTTTTCAATGGCGTCGGGAGCATCGCAGTTGGACTGGACAGGATTAAGCTTGCATACTATTCGCAGATGAGAGTAGGTTTAGTCTGTCAACGGATTTGTCGCCAAATGAACTGGCGTGGTCCAGAAAATATCCAGGAAAAGCACCGATATCCGAGACGCAGTATTATGACATTAGCCGCCGTCGTGAACAATGGCCGCACTCTCCTACATGCAGTTGCAAATCGGACTATGACCGGCCAAAAATACATTGATGAATTTCTGCTGCCTTATATTCGTCTTTTCCGTTGCGCTTTCGGTAATGAATTTCTTTTCATTCATAACAATGTATCATGTCACTGAACACTCGCTGTTCAGGATTGTCTAGTTAGCGATAATATCCAATGCTTCGTATGGTCAGCATGTTCTTCATATCTAAATCCCACTGAAAATGTTTGGGACGCTTTGGGTGACTTGCTAATCGAAAATATCCTTCAATATACAATAATACCCACATACGTGACAGAGGAGTGGGATCAGTTGCCTCAACAGTTGATGGATAATCTTGTGCAAAGCATGACATGACTTGTGGAAAGTTACACCGCACTCCACGGCGGACTTATCCCATACTGACGCTTTTCTCTAAGGTGGTACTTGTCCTTCATATGCATTTTTCCATTTCTTCTTCATACCGTTTTTACTTTTTTTGATGTTGCCCAAACCGCCTGTATTTTCCTGAACAATAAATGTTCTTTATCCTTAACGTCCGAACAGCGTAGCAATAATATTTTATCCTGCTTAGCCTCCATCCCCGCTTAATGTTATGCTATATTGAAATTTGAGATCCGTCCTTTGCAACTGTGCAGCAGTGTACTACGTACTTCTACAGTTTTTTCTGCAGTTTATATAGTTCTACGTTCTGCTTAGTGTCAATCATATGTTAATTTCATTGTCAGGTACTAGCGCGTGCATAAATGTTTTGAAATTTTCACGGATTTTACTTATTTGTAAGCACAATGGATGATGATATAGAAGTGAAGAAGTCACGTTTTGCCGATCATGCTGACATGCTCAAAGCGAAAAAAGGAAAAAAAATCCTCAGTTATTTACAAGACAAAAGAATAACTTTTTTTTCAAAAAGAAAACAAATTACCAGAAGATTATCAACGACAATCAAGATATGATACTGTAAGAATTGAAAAACTTATCATTCCAACTGAAAATGAAAAACATCCGATTTTTTCTTATACTTTTATGGAACAGAATTTTCTAATAATTTCTGAGATTCGTATTGATATCAGTTATGCTGAGCGAAAAGAACATTACAGTCGAAATTATACTGATATATTTAAATCTTTGTGAACATTTCAAGAGAAACAAAACGTTTCAAGAAAAGGTCTTATTGTTACAAATTAATAGCACAGAACTACATTCGAGATATTAAGTTGATCTCATTGACATGCAATCACAAGCGAACAGAGAGAAAGTTTATGATGGTTTATAAAGACCATTTAACGAAATTTGTTCAATTAAAAGCGTGTAAGCACGATTGTAAATTATTTATTGTTATTAGACAAAATATCTATTGAGAAAATGGCAACAGCTAATTTCTGGATGTCATTCTATTTATAATTTTAAAAAATATACATTGAGATGATGTACGCTTGAAATGTTTAATGGTACGATGCAGTAAGTACGTTTGTTATGTTATGTACGTTTACGAATACGTTACGTAAGATTTATCTTTAAATAAATGTTTGTTTATCTTTTACAACCATTTTATGAGTGATTAATTTAACTACAAAAGGAAGTTAACAAGCGTTAAAGCCAAAAAAGACAAGAAAGTTGTTTCACATTCACTGGATGTGTTTACAGTATTTGGAGCACCATGCATCGTGAAAAGTGACAATGGCAGATCATTTGTAATAAAATTATTGAAGAAGTTTGTGGAAAGTGGAATAAACTGTTTGTGGAAAACCTGTTTATGAAAAACCAAGATATAATCATTCGCAAGGCTCATTTGAAAGAGCAAAACATGGCATTGAAAGTAGAGTGTTACAATTTTTATGCATAAAGATAGGTGATTTTAGTGAAATTATTTATAATTGCACTAAAAACTGTTGTATTTTTTTCTGCATAATGCAACATGAAAATATAGAGGGCGATGCTCTTCCGGAAAAGTAAGAATACAGAGAGAAGTCTATAGGGTGTATCAGTACAGCGGTAACAAACTTTCAGGAGAGATAGAGTGCACCTAGATAATGGGAAATCACATAGGAATGCATGGTCGAAAAAACTTTTTTGGCGCGAAAAAGGATTACTCGGAGTACAACAAATTCAAAAAAAAAAAAAAAAAAAAACCATGAAGAGACAACGATCATCATCAAGGAAGGTGTTCGAAATTACGACCCGTTCCGTGATGCAGGAACATTGCGTCATGCATTTTCCATGCGATCTTCCATTCCTGATGCAGATCTTCCATGCGCCAGACAAGTGAGGCCTGCATCCCGATTCGGGATCGTAATTTCGAACACCTTCTTTAATGACGATCGTTGTTTATTTTTGTTCTTATTTGTATATTTATGCTGTAGTAAGCATAATAAAACAGGTTTTTGTCTCACTGTTTGTGTCCTACCTTTTTGGCGTTTTCTGTCGTCACTACCGCGTCAGGAAAGCGTTTCCAACCATGCATTTCTATGTGATTTCCCATTGTCTAGGTGTATTCTATCTCTCCTGAAAATTTGTCACTGCTGTACTGATACACCCTGTATTTAACACTGAGTAAATGGTTATCTTGCTAATTTAGTAAGAAATCACCGAAAGTCGCCAAACTTGGCGACAATTTGGTCTTGTCCCTGTATCAATGTACTAAGTATTGTAATTGATTTCATCTGCAGCTGTTTCATCTGGCCCTTATATGCCTTCCAATAATTTCGAGAAGCAAAATGTACTAGAAATATCTCAGCGGCTGGGGGAAAACTATATAAGACCGGAGAGCATCAGTTCCTCACTTGTTTCTGTAGCTGGTAGTTCAGCGTGAGTTCAGAGTACTGAGATAGCTCTGGGTTAGCTTCATTCTTCAGATGCGCTGGCATTGCGTTGTTTTTAAATTGCTTAGTAGTTTGATGTGTAACTACTGATTGTACTGTGAAGAGTTGTACGAATATTTTTGTGGAAAGTTCCAGAAATGTGAAGTGTTTCCATTGATGTAATAAATGTAATCAGCCTATCATCGGACCTGTGTGCATTCAATCTATTACGAACCCACACGCACGAAGCAATATTAACCACTTGAAACAATTAATGCAACAAGGTGGTCAGAAGGAACAAAATTCATTCAATTTATGAAAAACAAAGCACATCACTCTGGAATAGATCGCAGTCCATATGAAGCTGTATTTGGCTGTAAGGCTAAAGTAGGTTTAAGAACCTACTTGCCAGTCGATACTTCTTCAGGATTTACAGCTGAAGAAGATCTTGCTGCTTTAAGAATCTAATGATGAAGTCCAACTTCAGACAGTAATCTCAACCGTGGAAGAAGATACAGGGGCAATGAATGATAGCAATACAGAAGTGAAACTGAGTGACTCCACTGAAGACCTGGAAGTAATAACTGTTGCAGATCCAATCAAAAACAGAAATAAGAGTTCTGGGCTGATTGAAGCGGGAGAACATAATTCTGAGATAGAAAAGACAGATGATGAAAAGAGAAAGGCAAAACGTTTCGTTGATGTTGAAATGGAAGGCTACGAAATACAATGAAGTCTCAGAAAATGTTCAAGAAGCTAAACTATCTTTAAATAAAGCAAGCAGGGAAAATGTTACTGTTTTCGAAGTTAAAAGCCCAAGATAATAATGTGGAAGAAATATTCGGATAAGAATACCAGAGGTAGATATGGATAAGATTGATAACCAAAATATTATAGCTATTATAATTTCTAAGGAAAATAAAAAATTATATAAACTAGCTACAAAACATGGTATTTTAAACAAATTCTACACAAGGAATAACTTTACTACCTGCGAAGAAGCTTTTATTTTAATCAATAAAGTTATAGATATTAAAATATGTCTAAGTGAATGTGCTCATAAGAATTTTAACTTAGGTGATCAAGGACTTTAGTACTACAAGCAACTGTAATTCATATCGCTGCAGGTGCAAAACGTCCAAAAACTTTAAATTCCACGACGCTCTTTCTACCAAAATAAATAAATTGTTAAAAGCGCAATACCAACTTATTTGATGTTCAATTTGTTTGCAATTTGTTGTTTTTGGAACTAGACTAATATTGCATTTGCAATGGAGTTTGTTTAGAACTTTTTATCGCCTTGTTATCTTTCACACTGATTGTATTTCATTGGTAATAAAAGGGGCCCACCAGCGGCCGAGCGGTAAGGTCGCTGAACACCGGTAGTTCGGTCCGAGGTTCGAATCTCGCGAACGGGCCAGCTGCATGGGCGCTTTCGTGGTTTTCCCCATGTGTAACGCGTATACGAGCCAGTTTCCCTTAGAAAGCACTCCACGAAAGGCAGATAGCCCTCGAGGCTTTGCCATAATCATACACACACACATTGGTAATAAAAGTGCTGATGTATGTAATTTCCTGCATTTCATATTGCACGACATTAAAATTTAGATAAGAGTTGCGGGTTTCAATTTAGTATACTTAATTAAACACATTGACCAAACTTCGTTGGTAATTATTAATATTTACCTGCAAATGTGATTATTTTACATTATTTATCACATTAAACAAAAGCCATGTTTATTGTCAATAACAACCGGTTTTTATTACTCCTAACCGGATTATGTACTTTGACATCTGCAATCAGTAAACTATGTAATGTGGTCACAGTTATAATAGAGGCGGAAAGTTAAAAAAAAAAAAAAACGCAAGTAAAGAAACTAAAACCAAAATCGTTTGATGTATTATTTTTTATAAGCATGCTTTCTATACACTTTTTCTATAATGTTTTTTTTTTTTTTTTTTTTTTTTTTTTTTCCAATTAGTCAACAATTTCTTTCGTATTCAATGAACTTAATTACCGACTTCAGCCTGTTGTTCATTGACCAAACAAGTTTTTCGTCTCAAATGAAGTAATTTTTAAACCGTTCTTCTTTCGGTTTGCTTCTTCAGTAAATCGTTCATCGGCCTAATATTACGTTTTTGATCGGAACTCAAGGACTGGATCCATGCACCATGTGATTATTTAATAACACGAGCTTGCGGAATTTGTGATTTTATTTTATTTAAACGGAATTTATTGAAAGTTCTAAATTTAAAATGACTTTCGCTACACATCTTCCAGTCAGGCGTTTTATTTTTAATTATGTGAATTTCATCTCCCAGTTTGCATTTTATAATTAAATAGGGTATAAAGCTTAGGTAAACATAAAAAAGTAAACTTTGATATTATTATTATTGCATAACAAGTAGGGAAAAAGCTTACTGCCCATTGGATTGGATTGGATTATTCAAATATGGCAAAGCACACGAGGGCTATCTGCCTAAATGGAGGGATGCCTTCGCGGAGGACTTTCTAATGGAAACTGGCTCGTATACACGTTACACATGAGGCAAACCACGAAAACGCCCATGCAGCCAGCCCGTTCGCGGGATTCGAACCTCAGACCGAACTACCAGTGTTCAGCGTCTTTACCGCTCGGTTGCTGGTGGGCCTTACTGCCCTTTGAGTGTCAGCAAAGTTTACTCAAAGGATAGTAAAGGGCAGTTTAATGACACTCAAAGGGCAGTAATTCATAACAAATCAATAATATATTAATATTGTGAATCTTTGATAAAGATTATAATGACTTTCTTGAATAGATAGACTTTTCATATAACCTTTTCTCAGAAGATGGAATACAGTTTCATAAAAACGTCTTAAAAAGTGACGTGAGACTTGAATTAAACTGATAGTAAATCAAATTCTTATTAATGCCTTATAAGTGCGTCTATGTCCTTTATGCATAGCTTAAAAATATAAACCACGTAGGTTATCATATTTCAGGTAAAGTGAAAATTTCCAAAATTTTCTTTCTGAGGAAAAGCAAAGCGTAATTTTTCAGTAATTTTCGTAATTTTTCGTATTTTTCGTTTGATGTATTACTATTGTATACAACTTTTTACTATATGTACACAACTTTTTACTATATGTACACAACTTTTTACTATTGATGTACCTTTTCTGATGTAGTAAAAACTTCCAGTTTTATAAAGTTCCTCTCTCTTCCCTATATATCTGTTTCCGTGCCCGGAACAGTGTTTTTTGTATTCCTGAGTGACTTTTTAAATTTCCCAGTACTTAAATTACTAAAATTTAATTTATTAATTATTATTATTCAGTTCGCAGTAAGATGACATTTAGAAACGCGGATCTGATTGTGATCTAAACATTTTTCATAAAAATTCGTGAACTAATTGTTTAATCTTCTGAAAAATGTGCGTGATTATGGCAAAGCCTCGGGGGCTATCTGCCTAAGGGGAGGAATGCCTTCGTGGAGAACTTTCTAAGGAAAACTGGCTCGTATACACGTTACACATGGGGAAAAACACGAAAACGCCCATGCGGCCAGCCCGTTCGCGGGATTTGAACCTCGGACCGAACTACCAGTGAGCGACTTCACCGCTCAGCCGCTGGTGGGCCCTCTGAAAACTCTGAGCAACCTCCTTAAAATTCACTTCAAACTATATAACAGCGCCATATTCTCATTATTTAAAGGGAACATATATCTCTTTTTTCTATTCTTTGTCAAATAATTCTATTAATTAAAATGGTGCAACAACAACTTCAGGAAAAGAGATTAATTAAAACTTCAAAGACAAAATATGGGCAATATCATTTATCATAGCACCCATATATTATTATGTATCGGTTCTAAAGAACCAAAATCTCTGAAGAGCTTTTAATGTAGCAATTTTCATGAAATCCGTCTTCTCCCGACACTTTTTATCTTTTAATTTGGAAAACGACGGTTATGATTTGTAAACTAATATATATTTGTAGACTAACAGTATCACAATATCTTATATAATAACTTTATATCAGATTTATAAAGTTGTTTGATAACATTATACAAAATTTGATTAAGCTCTTCTTTTGTATTTTTCTGGTTTTTGTAATTTTTGAAAATTTAGTATTTCACATTTCTTTAATTATTATTTTAAAAATTTATAGGGTATTATGAAATTTAATAGTATTGAATTTCACTTCTTTTAGTTCTTTGTGAAACTGGTTCTAAATTTCTTACTTTTTGTAGATAACACATATTTTAATATGATTACCAAAATACAATAAAGTTTTCAGATATGATTTAAATATTTCTCAAATTATTTTTTTATTTTTAGATAATTATTTAGTTACATAATATATATATATATATATTTGAGGGGTCAAAATAATATAATTTGAGGGGACAAAATGGAAAATATAATCATATAAATAAACATTTTGTTGAACTTCTAGCTTTCAGAACACTATTTCCAATTTCAAAATGAATATACGAGGTTCGAATCCCGCGAACGGGCTGGCTGCATGGGCGTTTTCGTGGTTTTCCCCATGTGTAACGTGTATACGAGCCAGTTTCCCTTAGTCCTCCACGAAGGCATCCCTCCCCTTAGGCAGATAGCCCTCGTGTGCTTTGCCATAACTCAACACACACACCCACACTCAAAATGAATATATGAAGCAATGCTTAGGTTCTAAATGAGATAAAAATAATTTTAAGTAGGGTTTGAAAGGAGAAACATGTGGCTTTAAAACTATATCAAAATGTAAAATCGATATTTTGAACGAAACCGAAGTTTTAAAGGTGGGCAAATATCTCATTTTTTTTTCATCACGCACAGTTTTACTGTAATTTGCCTTAATTCTATTTGGCTGTGGTAGCATGTTAAACTGCATGATGAAAAACTAATACAAATTAAACAACTTAATTGGAAAAGTAGGAATATTTTAGCAGAAAATGTATTATGTACGTAGAAAATACTCAAGGATCCACAATTCAGTTCCAGATGTGACCGCATACATAGTGTCCCCCATGACATAGTTATGTAAGTTCTCAAGCGGATAAAAGCAGGTATTAATTAGTTACTGGAAGAGAAGCAAATATTTGCGCATGCGTAAAAGTAAGTGACAGAAATTTAAAGTATGTTCAAACCTCGAATGTGAATGACATAAGACATTTCAAGATTGATGAGTTTATGCGACAAGAGGCAACCAAAACATAAACAGTAACATGCGTGTTAATATGAATGGAATGCGAATGAAGTTACGGTCAATGATTACGTTTAAAACTGACAGCTGAGAAAATACGAATTAATCAAGAAAAAAGCAAACTAATTTTAACTGAATACTTTACCGAAGTTTATGCTTCATACGGGCATTTATTATTTCATAATGCCCTCTTTGTGAGATATTACCTGAACAAAATGCATTACTCAGATTACTTGGATCATTCCGTCTATTCAACAAACCTAGTTTCGTGAGAGTTTTCACTACTTCCGAAATTAAAAGCTGCGCTGAAAGGACGGCGGTATTTTAATGTGGCTTACATTCAATAAAATATGAGACCAGTTATCAATATTATTCCATAAAATGAGTTACAGGTCACTTACAGGTAAGGGAGCTCTGTCCAGTATATATGTACGCAAAAGCAATATTCAAGTCAACAGTATCCAGTAGCGTAAAATTTCGCATGTATTCTAGAACTTAAGTTGTATAACTTATATATAAGCAGAGAAAATGAGAAAGTGTATATGTATTTTATACATAGAAAACATTCAAATACGAAAGATTAGTTATTCAGCAATAATCTATAGTCGTAATACATCAAAGAATAAATATCTTTTCTCTGTTTCGTTAATGCCTCGCTGAAAACAATTCTAGGAATATGTGTTTGTTTGTGTTCACTTATGGTAAGGCATGTAAAACATATCAAGTATAGACACGAATTTAAAAATCTTACTAACACTTGATGCTTAGGCTGCTTAAGCTCAAGGATTATTTATTCATTATTATTCCTTATTCAGCAGCTCAAGGATTACAATTTTTGCACCATATCTTTAATAATGATTAAATATTCAAAATCTTTATCATTACTCAAAAAGATTCGTAATGTCATTCCTTGAAGCAATCGTATATTTTTTTTTCAACTTCATTCAGGACAAGTTAAGCCCACCAGGGACCGATTGCCTAAAACTTTTCAGCACTTAAAACTTTTCTCGAGCTCTGTTTCTTTCATAGGGCCATTTTCATTTTGTTCTAATCGTTTACTGAATGCTAATGTTAAATAACATCTCATGATTTCAGCAAGTTTTAAGAAGTCCTTTAAACAGTCCCTCCTTTCTTTGGCAGGCAATCCTTGTGTGGTTTGTATTACTTAATATTGACTGGCCAACAAGATCAAGGCCTTTCATCTAGCATTGATGTTCTAATATCTGGTTCAATGAAAATGCAATACAAAGCTTAAAATTCGGACTCCCAATGTCCCGGACTTCCGAACCACCAGCCAAAGAAACTTTCCTTCTAGAAATTCTAGAATATAATACTACTCCACAAAAAGGGAACACATGTGTAGTAAATGCAATTTTTCACCCGGCTAACTGAGATTCTTGTATATCACTTTCAGACACTTGCCGGCTCTTGCACCGTAGTCAGTCACAATGCATTGACTGACGTTGTATTAATGTTGACAACAATCCCACGTTCGGTTCTTGATTTGTTGTGAAAGTAGAATTTTTCTATCTGACCTAAACAATAAGTGACCGTATTGCCATGGTTGGTTGATTTTTTAATGGCACAAAACCTCGAGGGTTATTATGCGCCAGACAAATGGGGAATACCGTATTGCCATGACTAAATATCGTCATACTATATTAAAACTGATGATCTAAAATCCGGAAAGGGCCCACCAACGGCCGAGCGGTAAAGTCGCTGAACTCTGGTAGTTAGGTCCGAGATTCGAATCCCGCGAACGGGCTGGCTGCATGGGCGTTTTCGTGGTTTTCCCCATGTGTAACGTGTATACAAGCCTGTTTCCCTTAGAAAGTCCTCCACGAAGGCATCCCTTCCCTTAGGGAGATAACCCTTGAGGCTTTGCCGTAACTAAAACAAACCAAACCCAAAAATCCGGAAAATTTCAAAACACTGAATCGCCGAAATCCCGACGATTCTGAATCTCGGATTTTGTACTGTACTTTTTTTTCAAGTCAGCTTCTGCTATAAAATAAAACATTTCACAGAGTTACATGCATTGCATTTTTCAATATCTTCATAAACTTTTTTATGAAGCTAAGAATGATAGGAACCAGTTCGTAAAGGAAAGAAGGAGGGATTCCAGAGAAGGGATTGTTAACAAAAACTTGAGGTGAAATAACTCTGCGGCCAGACTGAAGAAATAGTTTAGTGGCCAGTGTTTTAGCTTTCAGTGCTGTGTCGTCCACTCTACAAAAAACGAAAGCTTGAAGCCCAAGATACAAACACGATATTATACTCTCCACATATCATCAATTTATGATCGTTGTCTTTCATATACCTTAACACTGATTTCAAATTTTTATGAATTTTCTTGAGGATATAAATAATGGTCAACTGACACAGACGCATAGTTTATTCCATTACTCAAAAGAGAAATTGAAAGTATGTTTCTTCCAGCAAAATCAAAGAATAATTTTAAATGTACTCGAGATTCTACATCTAACATCTTCCTAATGTAGGAATTTTGAAAATATGCCTCTATAATTGAAAATATGCCTATATATATTTTTATAATGATTATTTCCCCGGTATTTGCTATTTCATTTTATTTCAATGAAAAGGCATTAAAATACATTTAAATAAAGTTTCCATACGAATTGGTTTAATCTCTGAAACAAAATGATTAGCGATACGTTGTCGATTTATAAAACTTAACATTGTTATCGCTAATTACTTATAATTAAATTCTCTTAAGTTTCCTTATCAATTTATTTTAAATGTGTTTAAAAAAAATCATAATTCATAACAAAAACGGGAACAGATTCTTAATTCTTTGCTTATACCACTAAATCTGATAATCAAAATTTCTTCATGATTAACACTAATTGTGTTTTGTAATTATAGTATGTAAATATTAATGCACCTATTAAGTGTTTACAAAAAAAAAAATATCTACTTTGTGGGGAAATAAGGCTGATTTTTTTCAGTCGCACGGGGCCCACCAGCGGCCGAGCGGTAAAGACGCTGAACACTGGTAGTTCGGTCCGAGGTTCGAATCCCGCGAACGGGCTGGCTGCATGGGCGTTTTCGTGGTTTTCCCCATGTGTAACGTGTATACGAGCCAGTTTCCCTCAGAAAGTCCTCCACGAAAGGCATCCCTCCCCTTAGGCAGATAGCCCTAGTGCGCTTTGCCATAATTAAATACACACATTAAAAAATTTCAGTCGCACGTGTTCGTAATCTATCAATCAAAGCAGTATGCTTTGATTGGTTCCACGTCAACTCTTCACGCACAGTTCATCGCAGAACAGTTCATTGCGCAGTTTATCAAGTTAACATTTGTCGTAGTGACTATTAGTCCCGCTCATTACGTCCAGGGCGTTTTCGTGGCCAACACAATTTATCATAACGGCAATTTTTCGCATCACAATTTTTGATGGATTTATTTACGATGATGCTAGTTTCTGATATTTACAATAACACAATGCATTAAAAAAGATTAACAGAGAGCTAGACTTA
This sequence comes from Stegodyphus dumicola, assembly GCF_044657685.1. Lineage (NCBI taxonomy): Eukaryota > Metazoa > Arthropoda > Arachnida > Araneae > Eresidae > Stegodyphus > Stegodyphus dumicola. Next base: position 24,998,290 of record NC_140781.1, read on the forward strand.
TAAATTTGTTGCAACTACTTTCTGGAATTTATTGAAAACAATTATGTTATAAGGTATTTCTCCCACTTCCCTAGCGTGCCTTCGTGGTGTAACGGTAGCACTCTGGGCCGGTATTCCAGAGGTCCGTGGTTCGATTCCCGGCGAAGGCGGTTGCTAATTTTTTATCTCTCTGGCTTCCAAAAAATCCTAATGTCTCTACAATGTTATCATTTGTTACGTATTAGGTGGAAATATGAAAATAAAATATAGTAATGGACCTCACTGTGCAAAGTCATCGCAGCGAAATCCGATTAATTTACTTCTGGCGATTTTCTTTATTAAAAGTATGCGTAGCAGAAAGGCGGTAAATGCCGAAATTTCTTATTTTCCTATTTTGGAACTGTATTTATTATAGATTTTATAACTGTATTTTGCTTTATTGTATGCCGTGTAATATAACAAAACACATTTTGAACACAATGCCGTATTATTTACTATTACTATTGGAATTAACAAACTAAAGCAGACGGAGGACAACAGTCACTTTATAATTGAACAAAACTAACAATATCCAGGGCTTATAAACTATCTGGATCCATTGAACTTAATCTGAAAACGTTAAATTTACGTTGCTGATGAAAAAAAAAAAAAAAAACTGCTGCCAATAAAAATATAAGCATAAAGTCACGGCATAAAACATTAACCTAGCTGATTATACTTGTTGTTTGTTTATGTAACGTATCACAACAAGGAGAAGTCAAGGGGAATGCATTCATTTCAATAAGATGAGTAATTCATTAATCCTGTTTGACCATGTTTACAACAACCTGGTAAAATTAAAGCTCGTGAGAAAAAAAATTCACTACTGACGAACTGTTTTCGCCAAAAATTCTGTATAAGAAAACAGTAACGTAAAAGCGAGAAATTTCAATCTCTTTGGTCACGGAAGGATCGTAGTAACGTTGGAAAACGGCTTTAGAATCGCTAATCCTGAAATGGAATTTTGAACCAAGCACAATGTTTTCTCCAGGCTTCAGGCAGCGTTAAGATAACTGGAATGTGCTTCAAACGCATTGCGGAAGATCACTTGCCCTCTACGATGCCACAAGAAGAACAATACTTAGCAGTAACAGCTACGCAATCGACCCTACATTATCAGCCAATTAGAAAACTGCCTCTATTACAGATGATACGAGAAGGAGGATAATCTCATCAAACTGTGGCCTATACGTTTGAATTACATATACACATATATGCATAAGACTGTATACTCGAAGAATGATAGTCTATACACATACATGCATAAGGCTATATACTCGAACACTGATAGTCTATACACATACATACATAACGCTATATACTCGAACACTGATAGTCTATACACATACATACATAACGCTATATACTCGAAGACTGATAGTCTATGTAGAGCTATTTAGAGACTGCTGTAGAAAGCGTTTGTGTGCTGTGAAATCCATCGAAAATGGATAATCCTGCTATAGTATAATTTCTTATTCTCCTGTCAGTTCTCTTTCACATCAGATGAGAGCGATGTCTGTAAGAGTAAAAAAAATCTTTGTGGAAAAAAGTAAGAGATATTTAATGTTTAATGCTTAATCGTAAGGTTAACTTTTTTTAATCGTATGCATTCGTAATTAAAGCATACTGCTTTGATTACGATTGCATATGATTAAAGCATACGATAAAGCAGTATGCTTTGACTGGTTCTGCGTCAACTCGTCACACATAGTTCGTCGCAGGAACATTTATCACCACTTTAGTTCGCTGGCGTCAGAAAGTAACCACGCCAGAAGGTAATACAAGAAAGGTATCATTATGATGGTGTTGAAGTGATGATACGGGGCAACATCATCCTTCAAAGACGTAATGGACTACAGGGTACTGAGCAATGGCAGTAGGACAAGCGACTATTACTTAAACAGGTTATTTAGCGGTATATTCATTTGTTGTGCAGTGCCATTAGACAAGCATACCTCTTTATTAATGACAGTACTCTTCTCTCAACGAAACAAAGAAGCTCCTGGATAAGAATATCCATCGAATCGAGTGCAATATATGCTCCATATATCTCAGCATCCTTGAGCACATATAAGACACTACCGGAAGGGAACTAGTAAGAAGCAAGCTGCCGGAAACAAGCAAGTTTAATTCATACTCTAAACGAAGAATGGAATAATATGTCCCAAAGGTTTTTTAAATAATTTCGTAATAAGCGTGTTACGGCATTCTGATTGTTTCATTTAAATTCCGGATAAGCATTTTCCCTACTGAGAAGTTAAATTGTTGGTCTAAATCAACTTCTACGTGAAATTGTCCTGCAAACGAACTTGCGATTACTGTTTTGATTTATTTAATCTAAAATTCTGTTGGTTATTATCTTATGACGCATATCGCGAAATAAATAGCTTGAAATATTTGTATATAAATATAATATTTTTAAATAAATATATATTTGTAAATAAATATATATTTGTAAATAGATACAATAAATCTCCATCTGTGTATAATTATCTTGAACTATGCAAAAATGTCATTCGTCTTTAAGTTTTATCTTCTCACCAAAGTGACATAAAACTAATGAATTAAACTGGTATAAAACTAATAAACTTACTAAATAAAGGTAAAACATAATACTTAAGTTATACCTTTATTTAGTAAAGTGACGCACCAGCCACCATTTGACAATTACTTGATTAAAATATCATCTTTGTCCTGCAATGTGCGTACTCAGTTTGGCAAGACTAATGCCTAATTACAGCAACAAGATCATGTCTGATTCATCGTTTACGAATGTCATTGTTTACAATTACTAGAATCATCAGATCATTCCCTTCACGCTACATGAGTGTAAGTTATTTTCTACGGGTGGCGTATTTCCATTCTCACCTTGAAAAACACAACTTACGAAAAAATTTCACTGTTTAGAAAACATAGAAAAACTATGACATTAGAAACAGTAAAGGTTGTGGGAAAGAAAGGTAGTATGTAGTAATGTAGGGTGCTTGTCACAGAAACTTTTGTTCCGTACGGTCAAACATGATTAATGAATTACTCATCTTATTGAAATGAATGCATTCCCCTTGACTTCTCCTTGTCGTGATACGTTACATAAACAAACAACAAGTATAATCAGCTAGGTTAATGTTTTATGCCGTGACTTTATGCTTATATTTTTATTGGCTGCAGGGTTTTTTTTTTTTTTTTTTTTCTTTTTCTTTTTCTTTTCATCAGCAGCGTAAATTTAACGTTTTCAGATTAAGTTCAGTGGATCCAGATAGTTTATAAGCCCCGAATATTGTTAGTTTTGTTCAATTATAAAGTGACTGTTGTCCTCCGTCTGCTTTAGTTTGTTAATTCTTATAGTAATAGTAAATAATATGGCATAGTGTTCAAAATGTGTTTTGTTATATTACACGGCATACAATAATGCAAAATACAGTTATAAAATCTATACTTTATTTTGTCACAAGAATTGAAATATTACTTCACTCATTGATTAATTTAGTTTGTTTGTTTTTTAGACGAATTTGAGCCTCTACATGTTATGTTTCCTTTTTCATAACATATTTGAATAATTTACAGAAGATTATTTTTTTCTTTCCGCGAATAAGGTTTGAATAACTTTATATTATCATCCGCTCTAGTTGGGTCAACAGACAATAGATTGGTCAGGGAAGAAAAAAAACATAAACAGTTAAGTGAGAAAGCTAAGTTATCAACTCTCTCATGTGAAATAAAGATTTATAGATTTATCTAAACTAAGACAGTAGTACTATGTAAGAGGAACGCTTAAACCTTTAGCAAAAGAGACGAATTCAGTAGAAAGTGTGTGTTTTATTATGGCAAAGCCTTGAGGGCTATCTGCCTAAGGGGAGGCATGCCCTCGTGGAGGACTTTCTAAGGGAGACTGGCTCGTATACACGTTACACATGGGGAAAACCACGAAAACGCCATTGCAGCCAGCCCGTTCGCGGGATTCGAACCTGGGACCGAACTACCAGTGTTCAGCGACTTTACAGCTCGGCCGCTGGTGGGCTCTCAGTAGAAAGAAATGAAACATTTGAAAGTCTGATTTTGCTATTACATGTAAAATATTATAACAAACACGACAAACAAATCTATGAAGATTTACAGATCATCGTTAAGTTAACGAGAAAATATATTATTGCTTTCCTTGCCTGTAGGGCATAGTTTGCAAACAAATTTGCAAACTAGGTCACACTGTATAGTGATACTTGCCAGAAAGAGAATTATTTAAACCATGATATTAGAACAATGGTCACAGTGTTAGATATATTCTACTAATAATCCTGTACAAGGTACTGTTACGGTCTGCACATATAAAATTAAGCCTAATGAAAAACTTTTTTAAGGCCATGAACAAGAACGTAAAAAGATTTGCGAAACTCCAGAATTCAGCCTCCAAAATTTAGTGACGCGGAAGTTAAGTGAAGTGAGAGAATATAGTTGACCCCGAATTCGAAGACTTGTAAGAGATCCATAACTTTCGTAAGAAGTTAAATAATGATAAACTAGCAAACTTTTGATGAAGGAGTGAGTTAATTTCCGAGAAATAAATGGTGTAGTGTGTGGTGGTGGTGTATTGAGAATACGGCAGAGCACACTAGGTCTATCTGCCTAAGAGGAGGGAGGCCTTCGTGGAGGACTTTCTAAGGGAAACTGGCTCATATACACGTTACGCATGGGGAAAACCACGAAAACGCCCATGCAGCCAGCCCGTTCGCGGGATTCGAACCTCGGACCGAACTACCAGTGTTCAGCGATTTTACCGCTCGGCCGCTGGTGGGCCCCCGAGGAATAGGAAAGCAGGAAAATGTTGACAATTGATTCAGAAACTCAATTATTACAGTTTTCGCAAATTAAAATGGACGATGTCTCTAAAGATACATTTTCTACATTCACGTCTAGCCATTTTCCTCTAGAACTTGGGAACTGCGAACGATTAAAGAAGATAGTATCCTTACGTGAGGGACAACTACAGTTGGTTTTAGTTAAAGAAAGCTACTAGCATTACAAGGGGGAAAATAGTTAAATTATTCCTAATTTTAGAATACTTTCCATATTACTTTGCAAGTTTTAATTTAGCAATAGTATATATAGTTACACTATTAATTCTGAAATTTTTCATAATGTAAGTCAATATTTCCACTCATAATTTAGTACATTAAATTAAACTTAAAAACTTATAATAGAGACTTTTAAATAAAGTCCTGGAGTTATAAAGCGACTAAATAAGGTTACATTGTCGTATTTTATGTTAACTTCTGCGCTAGAGAAAAATATTATTTGAAAAGATTTCTTAATTACATAAATAATAACGCAACTAGAAATATATGTTAACAAAACTAGAATATTTCGTTTCATTTGCCAGAATTCCTCATTCCTGTCACTTAAAACTATCCCATGTTGCGTAACTTTATATTAAAATTTTCGTATTCATTGATGGTCAGTTTAGTTAAGATGCCCTGCGTTCTTTCATGTGGTAGACAAAAAGTTAAACTATTAAGTAGTGTAATTAGAACAACAAGGATGGCATTGTTCATTCTAAAAGATGGGCGTTATTATTAAAACTAAGTATTTTAAAGATTCTCTTGAAATTCTTCTCAGTACTTCCCGATTAGCGAATTCACAAAAAACGTGTCGATAGTAGTTGAGGAATAGTCAAAAGGAATAAAGAGGAAATTTTGACTTCCCTTTTTATAACTTTTGACTATTTATATCTCAAATAAATAATCAAATTATCCTCTTACTTTTAATCTTGTTCTTATTCTGGGCTTGCTTTCCCCCCCCCCCATTTTCTAGCAATAAATCTGTTCTTTATAGACAGCTCATTAAAAAGCTTAAACCCCTTCTTGTAAGGAGACTTAAATTTTTAACGCTAATGAATTAGGTATTGTGAAAGATACGTAGTTGCCACAAACAGACAAATAATATTTCAAGCGATTATCTTCCTCCCAAGGTGTCACACCGTTATTAGAAAAAAGTAAAACGGATTCTAAGGATTGGCCTTGGCGGGCCGTTGGCATTAGAGAATGATGCCCCGGGCTTCAATCTCGAGCAGCAATAACAACAACGGATACAATGACGGTTCTTGCAGCTCTTGTTTTGGCAACCCTTTGAAGCCTCTGCATCGTCGACAGCTCAACAACCCGATCTCCTCACCTCCAATTTCCCACGTTCAGCTCACACAGGGAGGGAACCTTCACAAAATGATTCTTCTTTTTGTGGAAACAGAAATTCACGCTTCGCAGAATACTCTTTGTAGTTACTTAATTCACAGAATAAAAAAAAAAAAAAAAAAAGATGGAGAGAGAGAAGAATATTGGTGGTGGATCCGCCACTTACGAGAAGCTTTACACGCTGTAGTTAATCCCTAGTCGTGAAGTAAAGTAGGATCACGATTGCAAGATTTTTGATACGTTAGATCATTTTAAATGTCGTGTACATTATAAATTTATAAGGCAGAAGGTTTTTCTTTCTTTCTTTCTTTTAACCTTGTTGAATTCCCTTACACCAGGGATTCTTAACTGGGGAAAAATTTGTTCGGGTTTAAATTGGTAGCCTCAAACTGTAACAGAAGACTCACGGCATAGGCATGGTTAATATTACATGACCTAAAAGGACCGAAAAAGTTAGTTAAATGTAGCATCATCATAAAAGTAACAGCGAAGCTAGTAGAAAACGTTTCCTTATTTACATTAATTCAATGCAACGGTAATTTATAGACAAGGTGGTCATGAAAACACAAGAGAGGACGGGGGGGAGGAATTTTTACTGATATTACCAGTTTTCAACGTCCCCACCTTCGCAGATTATAACGCATTGCATGTGGGAGATTGTTGACAACAATGACGAACTTAACATCGCAGGAGAAATCTTTATAACTTCAAGTTTTGTGGTATCGTTCAATTCTGACAAATCTCGTGGACCTCATAACCGGAGATTTCAGATAAACCCAGAACCAGAAATTCATCCGAGTGAGGTTGGTAGATCGTGATGGCCACAAAACTGCAAAGTTACGGGAGATCACTCTGTCTTAAAACGTTGTATACGTTGAAAACTTGTAACTCCAAATAAAAGTGTTTTCCTTTCTCCTCTCTTCTGTTGTCATTGGTCCTTTACAATGCTCTTCTTTGCTAATGTTTTACACCGGCCATTTTCGTCATATGTGTGTCGTTTCAGCGCCATTTATGGTTTTTCAATGCGTTGATCAATTTGTGCACGGAAACCGTGTTGCCATTCGAAAATTTCAAAATGTTTTCACTGTAAACGTAACCGCGAGAGCTCTATTGTTTTAAATCATCATAATCTTGAGCACATATCTTCAGATAGCAATATATGTAATTTTGTTTTGTTTGATTGAAGGGATAGGCCGCTAGGAGTTCATATGTCGGGGAAGTTAGTTTTTTATGACAACCCTATTAATAAATTAACAATGCATCAAAGCAAAAAATTTTTAGAATCGCCGGCTTACATCACTTAAGTATTATGAATTGCATCCTACTGAAAAGTACTGGACTATAGCAAAATAAATGCCACATTTACAAATTTTTGTTCCGAAAACTAACTTTTGCTTTTCTCTTTCCTTCTCCCCCCCCATTTCTAATGTGAATTTGTTACCTAGTCTTCTTTGCTAGCATATAATGCTACTAGACCTACTTGAAAATCTGTGTATCGACTTATCGCTCAAATTGGACTATGAATACAACAGGGAAAGGGTTAAAAGACCCTTTTATCGAACTCAATTATTTACAGACAGCACAGTCTCTGTGCTTACAAAACCCGTGGTGAGGAACTTAAAGATAATGGTTACAAACTGAATTTAAATTTAAGCTAATAGTTTAAGACTACGTAAATTAATTTAAACTAGCAAGTTGAGTCAGAAACCTACACCGGCGTGACATTAAACTTCTTCGGCAACAGTGCGAAGCCGAGATTCAGAATTCGTATAGAAGAAATGACAATGTGCGCACTCAGTAGCGAAAACACGCTTTGACTGATCCTTTCGCTACTTCAGTTTAAATACACTCTAGTTCACCCTAACTCATTTACATCCTAGCGAATAAACAAGAAGCAAGGGCATCCTAGCAAGGGAAACAAGAAGTGACAGAAAAGGCTTACGAATTAAAATAACAATTAGCAAAACTAATATAATCCATTAAATTATATCGACGAAGATAAAACTTCTTAAAGATATAAGGGAACTTGAATGTACCGGATCGTTCTTAATTTATTATTTACTTAATTATTTATTGTTAAAAAGCGGGTTGAAAATTTGTAAAAATAGGAATGCACATGCTGGTAATTTCAAAATTACTCAAGCCTGGAAAATAAACTAGATGAATAAAAATTGTGAAAGCTTTCAGATTTTACATTACTCCCAAAGGGGCGTTTTATAACGTTTTGTGGGTTACCTTTATTCATTAGATATCATACTCTTCGCACTTAAACCATAAAATTCAGTTCAACAGCAACATCGCAAAATAATTTTAAAATGAGCATATCTTTAGAACTTTAGTTTATAATTTCTGTTTTACCTGTTTTGCATTTTAAGAAGCATTTTATAATTTTTTACCGCATTATCAATAGTTTGGGAATTGCATAATTGCTTAAGAAAGTATAAGAATAAAATCATCAAGATAATACCTGAGTACATTTATTTCGCATCTTAATTTTATGAGACAGTCATGCGCGCTGGAGATAATTTTTTTTCGCGTGCAGTGTTTCCATTGCTCGCTTCGAAATCCTTGAGTTTATTAATAAAAAATTCGTTAAAGTTTCACAAAATATAAAAAAGATAATAAAAAAATTCCAAATTCCAAATTTGGGCTTCAAGGTGCATATATTCGAGTGGAAACGTTCGTTATTCAATATTTGATGGCTCTAGGTACCGTCGTTTTATCACAATGCAAGACACATACATACATTTATAAAGATTCTTCCATTATTTAATTTCTTAAAATATAATACAGGGCTGTAATATTTAACGACAAGAGTTTGAAAAGTGAACCGACATTTAGAGTTTTCAACGCAAAATACCAAAACTAAATTAATAGCCCTTCTCGGCTAACGCCCTTTGGGCTAAAACTTCAGTAGTAAAAATAACCGAAACTGCAGATGACAAAATGAGCTCATAAATACCATTTTGCAGTTTTTACTGTGATACCGAGAAAACTAAAAGACAGGGGAATATTAAGAAAATTAAAGCGGAACATTATCCTAACATGTAAGTAAATTTTAACCGTGTTTAAGGAAAACAATCCTTTTAAATTATGATCTCTTCTTTTCCATCTCTTTTTTTTTTTTTTTTCACAAATGTGGTAACTGCCGTGATCCCTTTTTAAGACTAAAACTTGAATTTTGGATGATTTTATCCTCTGGAGGTGAAGTTGTCTTAGAAAGATAGCACCCAATTATCATTGTTTATTTATGTTCTCAAAAATGGTAGTCATTTTTAAAGGTGGCTAAGAGGTCTTATTGCGCTCATCGTGGAATAACGTTCCAAGTATCAAATGTAGCGCAAATTTCGAAACGCAGGGGGTTTTAGAGAAAATGCGTACTTTGAACAGCTTGAGCTTATGTACAAAACTTTTACAGGCAGAAGTTATAAACAGTCATCTAGCATGATACGAGTCACAGGACTCGAACATCTCTTTAAATCTAATTACTTATTGCTCCCCAAACATCGACCTGGAGAGCACAGAGTGTATTTCGGAATACCATCATTCAATTACATGTTATTTTTAAAATAAAATTATTAATCATTCATGTGAATAACTTATTTGAAAAATGCTCGAAAGATGTATAATTTTAGTTATGGATCCAATAAGACCTAGTCAAAAGATTTACACTCACCTCACCACATAATTTTTTCTTAAGATATAAACGCTATGTATTCATAACAAATTATGCAGCAAATAAAGCACGTCGGGGGAAGGTAAAAATTTTAAACAGAAACGATGCGTAGTAAAAAGAAAGTAAAAAGGAATCAAAATCTTAAACATTTTAATGATAGCTGTATTCCTTATATTCCTTATATTTCCTTATATTATATATAATTCCTTATATTTGGCTTCGCATACACACGTATATATGTAAATATCGTAACAGACCACCATCTGTAAACATATGGCATAAAATATAAACATGGAATATAAACATATTTTTATGTAAAAAAGTAGGCCGTCCTTAAATATGGTAGTTAATCGAACTTGCCACATCATTCGACCTGGATTCGAATCGCAGAGAAAGCGTGGATGTTTACAGCAGTTCTCTATTCTCTTTCTTATTGCCTATAATAATTAGTATAATGTCTGTAGTGCACTTTGAGCAACGGTCTCGGTGAAACGATGACTTATACAAACAATTGATTTGGCCGTTCCCGACGACCGTTTAATGAGCAAGCATTCAGCCATTGGACAAGAAAAAAGTAAAATTAAATAAAAATGATAAAAAAGTAGCTATAGATGTATAGCAAGCACGTTACACATATTATTACTGTCTCATAAAATTAAGATGCGAAATAAATGTACTTAGGTATTATCTTTATGATTTTATTCTTATATTTTCTTAAGCAATTATGCATTTCCCAAACTATTGATAATGCCGTAAAAATTATAAAATGCTTCTTAAAATGCAAAACACGTAAAACAGAAATTATAAACTATTTACAAAGATAATCAGTGTCATCTAATAAAAGCTATGGAAAATGCCAGCTCTTTGTTGAATTTGATATCAGTAACGAATAATTTACGTTATAGCTTAAAGCGTTTCCCTACTTCACTAATTTCGGAGATAAGGTATTAACTTAATCCGTAAAAAGCAGTTCTATTCTAGAGCTAATTAGAAAAAGAAAATTAAGCATTATTATGTATCTAAAACTCAAGAGCAACTACGTACAGGCAGTTACTAAATCTTTGATAGTCCAGTTATTATCTTCAGAGCTCATTGTCTATATTTATAAATTAACATTTGGTACTGAATTTTTGTATTTTAAAATAAACTAAGATAACCTTCACTTTCTTCAGTATACAGTAATTATCACATTTTTAAAAGAATAGTTAATGATATTATGTTACCTATCATTTAACAAATTAATTATATCATATTAACTGGCAATTAACAAACGACTGCTGAATATTTTTGTTTCCATAAAATATCTTAAATTGTTTAGAAAGCTTCACTTCTTTAAACTGCATGACTGTAAAATTTTAAAACTCGACATTCGAGTTTTAAAACAACCATTCGAGCAATCGGTTTGAAGAAAGGAAAAAGTGCCAGAAATTTAAAAAAATGGCTTTTGTTTTTATTAACATCTGTGTCTGGTATATGCGACGCTTGAAAGAAAGGAGAAAAACCAGTTCATTTTATGGTTTAAGCGAGCTTCATTAGCAAGAGAAAAGTACGCATTCGGTGTAAGAAAGCTAAGGTTTTTTTGCCTTTTCCCAAAATCTCAGTTTTGTTTTTGTTTCCTTCTTCAAACTGCCTTTCTATATATCCACGGCAACTGGAAGCTTTCTTTCCCTTTTAAATAAAGATTTTCATTTACTTTCAGTAGCGTTACTATGATGTGTAGTACTCGATTTATTAATTTGTTCTACAGTTTCACAATTTTAGTTCCAAAATTCAATAGCATGAAGTCAATGATAGCATTATTGTGTTCTTAGAATTACACATCTTACAATTTTTATTGTGTATCTTGAAATTTTGTAAGAATCTTACATTTTACTGGGTATTTAAGCAAAAATCAACTTTGTATTTGTTTGTCATACGAGTTGTTATGTGAATGTATAATTATAATAGATAATGCGTTATAAAATCGCAAATACTGAACTATTTTTTTTTCTAAAAGGCTTCTTATTCGTAGTAATAATTTTATTTTATTCGCCGATTCAATAAATAATTTTTCTTTGGTTAAATAATACTGATTCATAATCGGGATTGCATATTTAGAATTTATTTTAAAAGAGGAAATAATTATTATAATGCAATTCCCTTTCTTTTTCGCATTTTATTGATACCTTGGAGGTCAGACATCTACTCTCCTGGTATACCGATAAATCTTTGTTTTTTTTTTTTTTTTTTTTTTCTCTTCTTTTCTAATTTGCAGTATTTTTCTAAATGTTAATTCACTGAATTCTGATAGTTCCATGTCTAAATCCGAGAAGACTGCACTCCGAATCTAATTCTTAAGTAGAAAAACTGAAGCTGGTTGCGCTTTTGGTAGCTTAGCAGGTAACAATCTCTTGTCCCGTGAAGCTGGACGTCTTCGCTTGAAATTCAACACAGATCCCAGGTGTGTACACTAGCTCCCAACTAATCTAAAATTCTTCTAGTGTAGAAACCCTTTCACCAAAGTTGCACTTCGTCGAGATCCGCTTTACTCCAGACAGAAGTGTTATGTACCTGGAGTATTAGCATTAGTTAGGTTGCAGAGACTCATTAGGTTTTTCGAAGCAGGAAATAGCTGTGCCTTGGCCAGTATTCGAACCACAAACTTTCACTTGCTAGCTGGAAATGCTTACGACTCCACGACAGCATGCGCGAAGGAATGCGATTATTCCTTACAAATTCATATCACTAAGGTTGAAACTCCTATTATTTGAAGCCAGTTTCCTCATTTTTCATTATAATCACCGTACCGTCTTTTAGGCTTTTGTTAGTTCTGGGAAGCCGATCGATATTTTGTCGTAAGAAAATTATTCCGTTTAAAAATATCAAAATTATTATGCTACAAAGTAAATGCTGACTATGCTGTTAAAAACATCTTTCTTTTTCACTGAGCATAGACAGATATATTGACAAAGATGAAAAGCTGATGCAGCAGAGCACAGAAAACTGGCGTTTAATCGGAAGAATAACTTAGGCACAGTTGAAATTTATTGGCTGAGCTGTTAAGTAATTTACAGTGATAACAACCTGTCAACGCGATTCGAAGCATGGATTGGATTCAAAGAGTAGCTGCAGTGAATTCCATCGCTCTCTACTTCTGAGTACTGCAGTGGTGGTCCCCATTTTAATCCTGCGACTCCACTTGAGACTTTCTGACTTCATACGGTGGTTTATTTTTGTTTTTTATTTCATTTCTTTCTTTTACTTTTACAAGGTGTGGATCCATTACGGAAAGCAATTAGCCCCCCCCCCAAAAAATGGGGAAAAACTTCGTGTCTCTCTGATGAGAAAATAAAAAGGAAATAATGTAAGGTTTCTCAGTGGGATTCCATAATTGTTAATGCCTCGGCGATGATGAGTGTGATTAATAGAACGAAATAATACAAGTTCAATTTTGTTGTGACGCAATCGTTATGGTATAAACCCTGATTTGAAGCCATGGCAATTTTAAATAAAATAGTTTCGCAATTGGCTACCATATATGAAAGCTGTTTCTGTTTAGATACTTTCCTTCGTATCCTTCAGAAGAAAAAGAAAACAAAACGTGGAGCATGTTACGTGTGGAGACATACAACGTCCCATGGTAGTGACAGCTGCAGTGATCCGTAATTTTCAATTGATCACGTTCAATGTCATGTTGTAAGAGAAGGTTGTCAGACGGAATTTAATTTGCGCTTGGTACATTGTCTGTAGGTCCTGATGTTAATGACTTATACTGAACATTTCGTGACTAGTAGTGATTTCTCAAAGCAATAAAAGTGAAGAATATACAGTACTTTCAATTGGAAAGCTTTTTTATTATATTTATATTTAATAATTTTACTTTTATTTCTGCAATATTAGCAACTTCTGCTCAAAGATCGTCTAATAACTTCTGATCTAAAGATCGTCTTGTTCCCTCAACTGAAAGAGAAAAATTAAAATTTTAATGTTAAGCTTACAAGTAATTTCCTCCTTCCTTCTTGCATGCCTTCGCGGTGTAACTGAAAGCAAGTCTGGCTAGTAATCAGAAAGTCTGGAATTCGAATCCCGGCCAGAGCATTTCCGATTTCACATGTCTGCTGCTCCGAAAAATATGATAGACTCCACAAGCAGCGCCCGAACTAAAAATGTGGCGGATGATAATTCTTCACCACCTGGATTTGACAAATGGTTCCTTCTTCCCCAGTCTCGATTTAAATGGAGGAGAATATAAGTAATTTTCTCCTTCCTCCATGCGCGACTCTACATGCTTAGTTAGAGAGTTAAGAATCAGCAAGCCAAAAATTAACGCAGAGAAACTGTTAGATTATAAGAACTTCTTAAGCATTTTGTGATCTCCTTGTTAATTTCTTCTTTTTCGTTCGGCTCTTATCTTGAAAAAAAAAAAAAAAAAAACACATGAAAATGTTATTTATTTTCAGTCAATGTTTACTTGCAAGTGAAAGATGGTGTTTTCTTTCGGAACGCTCTCTTGTTGGCAAAATCAGAAACATGAGGGACCTGTCTCAGTTTACGGAAAGAAGTAATGAGTCCGTTTTTTAAGTTCCTTTCTGAACTTCACTGACATTTTTTTTTTCGCTCAGCAGACGAGAAATTCTGTTTTTATACCACAAATGGGTAGTTCTGAAACTGTGCAACAAGTAGTTTTTCGAGTCGAAATAGTTTGGAAAACATAACAAGTATGCAATTTTGTATGCTGCAACATAACTGTAGAACTAGTTTTTATGGCTATTTATGCCGAATGGCAAATTATTAAGCAGGAATGTAATATGACACTTTCTGAATTTTATTTTTGGCTTCTGTTAGTCTGTTTTATTTCATGTGTTTGTCCTTCGAACAGTAAGTGAATAATGCTAAACTCGCGTATTTTATAAGCAGAGAAAAAAGCGCATGCACGGGTTTTAAAATACGTTTGTTACCCTTAAAGATGTGAGAGTGAGGTTTATGGCGCAAAACCAAAGATGATTATAATGCGCCAAACACAAGGTGGGATGATCAAAATTGATGAAATTAAAATACAATAAATAAAAACAGGTGGACAAATGTACCAAATCCAGAGGATGAAGTCATATAAAAAAAAAAGATAAAAGCACACATTAAAATCCAAGACAAATTGCATTATGTAGTAAAAGCCAGTCTCTTTTAAATAATAAAATAAATTACAATTAGCCTCTCTTCCGATTACACGGTCGAGAGGTAAGTCACAGCTGTTAAAATATTTCTGACGAAGACTATTAAAACAAGGACATTCAATTAAAATAAGACAAACAGATAAACAAACTTTACAATTTGAACAAACAGGCTCATTCTCAGCTTTCAAAAGGTGTCACTCTAGTGTGACCAATTCTGAGGCGAGTCAAAAGAACTTCCTCCTTACGATTTCCAGCAAAATTCCCAATGCTCAATTCTAGGCTTTACATTTCTCAACTTGTTGCGAAGCTTATCCTTAAAGATAGCTGACAACTTTAGAGCATACAGCAAAGTTAAAAAAGTATGCTGCTTAAAGCAACTGAACATATCCGTTTAGGTATCAAGTTTTGCACCAGGATGAAACTTACCAAGTTAATCTTTTGCTCTTCAAGCCTTTTTATAGTGAGTGAAACTATTAACCTTGAAATACTTTTGTTCCATGATTATTAGTTCTAATATAAAATAACTTTTTCTGAAATGCCTTCATCGGTACGATATATAGCATTATGGCTGATCAATCAATAAGTGGTTACAATCGCTTCACATCAATAAATTCTTTCTAGATTTCATTTCAGTAATTGATTAAATTGGCATCGGATGTCGCAGCAGCTCAAATGGAGTTGTAATATAATATACTGTTCATACTCCTAACAACGAACCTAACGAATTGTAAAGAAATTAATCACATCAGGTTAATCGAAAATACCGACAACACACTCTTAAAGAAAATTAGCGAAAATTTCATTAATTTCTTGTTTGTAATTTAAACATGCATATTATGGAATTTTTAATACCTATGGAAAATAAAATTTTAAAGTATTTTATTTTTGATTTGCTAAAAGGAACAGAAAACGCACTTAAATGCTTCCATTAAAAGTTCGAGAATAAAGTCGAAGATACAGATGCATAATTTTACTAAATATTTCGGGATATTTTTCAGGTTTTATGTTTGCTACGCCTAACCAGGGAACTTTTATCGTAGTATTAAGGCTCGCAGAGGTACTGTACAGCTTTATGCTGCACAGTACCTCTGCGTGCCTTGATATTACGAAGGTGGTAAGCTGAAATTGTTGATAAGCTAAAACTATGCTGGTGAAGATACGAAGCGGTTCAAGATACATATTTTTTTAACGTGCTAAAAATTTTTCTGATACGGCCGTTTTCATTTTAAGTGCATCCTGGATCCTATGCTTTTGCATTAAGTGTTAAATCTTGCATGTTAACACTGAAAGTTAGAGAGTACTTGATTTACTTGTTTGCATAAAGCACTTAGACCAATTATCTAATTGTTGTAACTTACATTTTTAAATTTACGCTAACCTCTTACTTTTCATTGTTCGTGTCCACTCTAAATCGCATCTCTTCTTGCATACAAAAATTGACCACCAGCGGCCCGCAAAGGATCGCTGAGTACTGGTAGTTCGACCTTAATTCAATTCTCAGCAAATAGGGTCAGATAGCATGAGGCTTGGGGCCCACCAGCGGCCCAGCGTTAAAGTCGCTGAACACTGGTAGTTCGGTCCGAGGTTCGAATCCCGCGAACGGGCTGGCTGCATGGACGTTTTCGTGGTTTTCCCCATGTGTAACGTGTATACGAGCCAGTTCCCTTAGAAAGTCCTCCACGAAGGCATCCCTCCCCTTAGGCTGATAGCTCTAGTGTGCTTTGGCATAATTAAATACACCAACACCAGCATGAGGCTTGCGTTATTTTCACCCATGTGAAACGTGAATGCAAGTCATTCCTTATAAAGCCATCTGTCCCTTAGGAATATAACCCTTATATGCTTTCCTATAATCTCTTATATAAGACATTAATGCTGTTTACCCATATGGAACGTGCATTCAAGTCAATTTCCCATAGAAAACCGCCCGTCGCTTAAGAACATAAGCTCGACAGGCTTTACTATAATCTATTAAACATACGAGTAATATACTAATGCATTTTGTTAACCCATGTGGAACGTGATTACAAATCAGTTTCCCTTAAAAAGCCATCTGTCTCGTAGGAGTATAACCCTGACGTGCTTTAAATTATCGATCAAAAAATACACTAATGCATTTTACCACGATGTTCTGGCTGCACAGTGTTGAAAATCCATCCACATGACAGTAATGAGCAGATACCAGCGTGATTAAATTTTAATGCATCCCACTGCCTTTTGAATGGCTGAGTAAATAAGACCGCTAAATACTGGGAGTTTGACCAGGATTCTATCACAGGCTGTATAGTTCGTTTTTTGTAGTTTTCCCCGTAAAAACGTGAATACTAGCCAGTTTCCCGTAGAGAGTCCTCAACAAAGGCTTCTCTTTCCTTAGGCAGATAGCCTTCGTGAGCTTTGCCACATTAAACTAATCTAACCTAGCCTAATCGAATAATCTAATTTAATGCAATACATTATAAAAAGCCGGAGTACGACCGGAGAAGTGGCAGAGTGAAATATCCACCAAAACTATTTCGTATTAACTTGCGTAAGAAAAAGGTACCTGATTAAAAAAAGGCATTAAATTTTTGTTCACTTATGTTTCACTCTGTTTAGAGCATTTCGCTGTAGTATTATCATAAAAGACCTCAATAATGTATAATTCCTAATTTAAATGTATGTTTGACAAATATGAAAAAAAAATTTTTTTTAATTTTCCCAACCTTTTCTTTACTTCGTACGAGGAAGTATTGTAAACGCGAAAAATTTCGGGTATCATATTCCAACGGACTTTCACCTTTTCATATATAAAAAATCGCCAAACTGCGCCAAAGTGGCTGCGTTTATACGCAAATACCATATTTCGTATGTAAAATTTAAAATTTAGGATAATTTTTTATTTTGTTATAAAATTTTGTGCATTCAGCTCGCATGCAGTGTGAGTTTGAGACCACTGGTTTACAAGACAAAAGCTGTGTCTATTGATGACCTCCGAACACGCATTACTGTATCTTTCGAACACGTCTCAATGACATTCTGCAATGCAAATGACAGGAATCGAAATATCGTTTCTTTCCTTCCGTAAAATTAGACATGCACGCATGGAGACATACTGATCAAGTTGTACAAAACTGTGACAGTTTCTTTGATGCACAAACGTTCTTTGCTCTATCATGTAGTTTTTTCTCTTAACAAGCAGCCTCAAACCGTAAACATCCCATGTGGACACTTTGTATAATATTCACGGAAGGATTCTGCAAATAATTGAACGTCGTACATTAATATAAAAGTTTTAAAGATCATAATTTTCTATCAAGGGAATTTAAAGCAGAATTAAGATCATAATTATATTTAATATAAATGCAACTAGTTCGAAAATTAAAGCATTATTCTAGACCTAGTATCTAGTTATGAGTTATTTAACCTTTTCATTAAAATAATATAATCATAGTACATTAAAATACAAAGTAATAATGCAAATGTTTCTGTATTTTATTTACATTCAGGGTAACTGATATTATAGTTGTATAATATTTTAATATAAATGCAACTTTATAGCTACATAACGATGATAATAAAATTAAAGTACATCCAATGCTGGACATGTAAAACGTTTTACCTAATGAAACAAAACAACTGACCCTAAATATAATTACTGTTCTTACAAAATTCATAAAAGATAAAACTGTAAATGTATAGAGACTAATAATTTTCAATGACAATGTCATGTCTCACTTAAAAAACTTTTTAAAACGTAAACAAAACTATTTCACATGGGATAAATTTTTAAACATAGCGAGTTTCAAACAGAGTTCAGTGGTGCTAAGAGACAAAGAAAAGATGAAGAAAAGAATGCCTCAAAGAAGACAGTTACTTGAAATTTTTATAGGAAAAGACACCTCTACCAAACAATCCCTTCCTCTTCATCACTTTCCACTTATGGCTCTTCAGTACCCTTCGTACATGTACAATGAAATTAAGTTTTCATTTATTCTACCTCTTTAACACAGTCTTTATTTTTTTTTTACCATAGATTTAACGATTTCCACTGCTTTTTGTATTGAACTTGTGTCCATAAAGCTGAAATGAGTAATCATCTTCATTTTTTTTATCATAGATTTAACGATTTCAACTGGTTTGTGTATGCAGTGGAAACACTGCTGAATTTGTGAGCAAAGCACTGCAGTAAAGTTTAAATAAGTAATCATCTATAAACCAAAAACGAATTAATCCATTTTACAGTTGATTCCTATACTCCTACAGGAAAAATGGTTTCGGCTTACGAACTTCTTGAAAATGAACGACCCTCAACACCGAATTAGATTTGTGGTTTCAGTACTCCGAGTGCAGTGGCGTGTGGCGCCATCTGTTGCTTTTCGTGTAAACTAGTTGTGGAACCTTTAATAAAGTATTTCATACTTTTCCAAATAGAGAATTCTCTCCCCTTCTAATTTTTTTCATCAGTACTCTGTGTCTAAACACTCTCACGCACTCATATAAATTTTCAAACGCGTCAATGGGTTTGGTTTTGCCTCATGAAATACTTTTGATTAAAAATAATACTGCAAAGCGGCTACTGATGACACTATTTAGAAGGAAACTCCAGTACATCCAATACTACAGGGTTTCTTAAACTGTGGGTCGCAGGACCTGCAGCAGGGGGTTGCAAAAATTTTAGCATTTTGATATTTAACTTATTATAATAATTTTACCATTACAAAATATTTTAATACAATGTTTCTGAAAATAGATAAAGACAAGACAATACAGACAAAGAAAAAGACAAAAACGTTTCGACGCATCCTTTTTATAATACAAACGTTCATTTTCCTTGCTTTGCACGTGACGCTGTCATTTCGCCTGTTACTTATTTAAACTTTTTCACATTGTTCTATGTCTTAAAATTAGAAATTAAAGTTAATGACCTAAAACTGCAGTAGTATATTACAGTACAAGTAAAAAAATTGACAGTTTCTCTCACGCGTGGGTCGAATTTGCGCAATACTTATGGGGATCCCACAAAATTTTTGTAAATATTATGGGGTAATGTTGGTCGTGAAAAAATCTCAGTGATAAAAAGGGGTCACGACTGAAAAAAGTTTAAGAAGCCCTGCAATAGTATATAGTCACAAAATATGAAATCCTTTCAAGATATCTTTCAAGATGTTTATTATCAATATAAAAGAACTCAAATGTCTGAAAAGGTTTTTTTTTTTTTTTTTTTTTTTTTTTTTACGTGGACTCTAATCATAAAAATGAACAATGTATTTTGATAGAAAACGGATCAACTACATTTACTGACTTCATTTTCTAAGTCGCTTTCAACTGGAAAATTTGCATTTGAACTTCTGCATTACAAGAAAAAAATCATCCCTTCCCCCCGCTATAACGCTGTAATTTTTGTAAAAATATAGTTTTCGAAGTATAATACAAAGTATTTGACAGCTTGGAAGTTAAGTAAATCGAGAAAGCTAAAATTCTAACGAAATATATATACAGATGAGTTTGCCTTAGAAAGTCCTCAACGAAGGCATCTCTTCCCACTAACAATCCCAGAGTTTTTTTTTTTTTTTTTTTTTGGTTTTTTTGTTTTTCTGTAATCATATAATTCAATCATATCTTAAAGGTCTGAAATGTAAATTTACAGAAGGAAACTGCCTAAGTGTTCTTTAATTGTAATTAATCAAACTGATGTCTGTACTCGAAATTCATGACTGTAACTGAAGAAGTCAATAAATTTCATTTAGTAACTGATGCTAAAAATAAACATAATTAAGAAAATTAACAAATGAAAGTTTATTTTTCACATAAAATAAAGAAATATATTTTATTTTACATTTTAAAAGTTTTACACCGAAAAAATATTCAACGAAAATTTGGTAATAATTTTATTCATGTAAAAAGGTATGAGAAGAATAGAAAATGCAATTTTGACTTTTTCTCATTCTTTAAAATCCCTTCATTATAAAAGACACTTTCCTGAATTTGTAATAAATTGTCTTTAATAATTCCAAATATTCGACTGTATAAGATCTCAGATTTAAAATATCAGATTTTAATGTTGTCTATTATTTCTTTCTACCGTTTAAAAATTTATTGAAAAGGCAAAGAGAAAAAGTGTACCTTGCTTTAGATTGCTCGGTAAAATTTATTATAATGAATTTTAATGAAGGAAACAGTCATTGCCTTGAGTTTTACGTGACTGAATTTCTAAGTAACGCTCACGAAAGCCGGTGAATAATTCCTTAAAAAAAAATTAATTATGGCATTTTCAGCAAATCAGAAATTAATGAGATTAAATTGTACAGCATGAAATGTCTGACAAAAAATTTCATTTTGCATAGCAAATTTCGTTCACATTTTCATATCATGCATATTTAAACACTGCAACAAGAATGTTTCCTTTTATAACGACAACGAAAGGCAAGATTTGTTTCCGAGGAGAAATACAAAAAATTGAAGAGGGAAGTGTGATCTGCGTAATAATTGTAACTTTCTCCTTTTTAGCTAATTAAAATGCGCATAACAGCGTGCAAATGAACAGACACTCAGTGATAAGCTGTGTAAGAAGGGTACGTTGTACTTAACATAAGGGTAATGATTTCTGAAGTATTTGGATTTTGTTATTATATTGTTTTAGAATGTACAGCTAGTTCTGGGTTAAATTGATTGGTCTTAGAACTGTCTGAAACACTAGTCTGGCGAATTAGACTTTCCCCCCCCCTTTTTTTTTTTCGTTATATACCTATTTAGTTGCGTATTTTTTCTCGCATATTTTTGCCACTAACTTTATTATCACATGATTCAGAAACATTTCGTTTATTTGCATAATTTTCAATTTCCTCTCTCAATTCGACAAAGTTGCACCACTTCATAATTTATAAAAAAAAAAAAAAAAAAGAGAGAGAGAGAGAGAGAGAAATGCTCCCCCACACACACACCGTTTAAAAAAAAATACTCCCAGATGTTGTAAATAATGTCCTAGAAAACGAAATATGTCATTTGAATTGGCGAAGAAGTGCTATAATTTGTTAGGAATCATTGGTCAAGAGCTCTGCAGAGCAAACAAGTAAAAAAGTCATTGCTCGTTTTAAATAGCTTTCATGGGATAAAAAATGTAAAGCAAAAAAGCACTGTTCCTGCCATAAATCCAAAAAGATTAACATTTTCAACTACCGGATGTTTAGACGAACAAAATCACTTAAAAGCTATCTTCGTCAGTGCAAAGTAAATAAATATTTTGAAGCAGTACATTCACTAGATAGCATAAATACAGCTATCCAACATCCTACTGAAATTATTTGCTTATGAAATTTAGGTACATGGGCCCTCTTTGATAAAGCAATAATATTAAATAGCTTCAAAAAGTATAATATCTAATGTTTTTAATGGCTTCAATGATCTTTCGTATGAAATGATGGAGATTGCAAAGATATTGACGATGATTACGGCATAAATTGCGAAGGAGATGCCAGAGGCAACAATGGAGGAATGATGCATTTATGAGCCAGATTTTGCTTAAAAAATTTGCAGTAAAAAGTAGTGTAACTCGTCTTAGATTCGTTTAATATTTGTTGTTATATCCTTTTCCCAGCTATAAAAGGTTAGGTTAGGTTATTTAATTACGGCAAAGCCTCGAGGGCTATCTGCCTAAGGGGAGGGATGCCTTCGTGGAAGACTTTCTAAGGGGAACTGGCTCACATACACGTTACTCATGGGGAAAACCACGAAAACACCCATGCAACCAGCCCGTTCGCGGGATTCGAACCTCGGCCCGAACTACCAGTGTTCAGCGACTTTACCGCTCGGCCGCTGGTGGGCTGACTTTGTAACGGAAACTGGCTCGTATACACGTTTACACATGGGAAAAACCACGAAAACCCCCATGCAGCTAGCCCGTTCGCGGGATTCAAACCTCGGATCGAACTACCAGTGTTCAGCGACTTTTCCGCTCGGCCGCTGGTGAGCCCAGCTATAAAAGATCTTCGATATTTAAACGTAGATTAACCAGAACATTTGATTGCACATTATAGACCGAGGGATGAGCAACAACATACAGCGTATAAGCAAAAATAATAATAATAACAATATATATATAGGAACTGTTCATTTCAAAACACTATGTCCTAACAAAAAATAACTGAAATACTTTTATCAGAAGATCAGGAAGTGATTCAGGAACATAATCTCAATTAAGAAAATAACATAAAAAGGACTCTCAGCTCCATTTAAATGTGTGATCGCGAAAGACGACCAAATTATTCTAGAATGCAGGGCAAATAACAATCAATATCAAATTAAATAATTGAGAAAAATGATAAGTCATTCGCTCACGAAGCATTTCAATACAAAAATGTAAACTGCATTAAACTTTGAACCCGATTAAGCAACTTGTAAACAAAGAACTTGCCGAAGGAATCACACTAAATAATTGTAAACGTGATAACATGTGCAATTAATGCATAAAATGTAAACTAACTGATTTTCCATATTCTAAAGAATCGAAATTTAGAGCAACCCGTCCGCTCGAACTCGCTTGCACTCGTGTTTCACTGAACACCAATCCAAACACCTTCCGTTAGTCGTTACCTATATTTCGCAACTTTTGTTGATGATTACAATAGATTTATGACGAGTTACGTAATGAGAGAAAAAAATAAGGTAATTTAAAAACTAAAACAATTTATTGACCTTACAAACAATAAATTCGAAGGAAAAGTAAAAACGCTAAGAAATGCTAACAGTTGGGAATACACCAGTACAGAACTTGAAGAATATCTTATGAAACGTGGCATAAGTCATCAGTTGATTGTGCTGTATTATTCAGCTCAAAATGGACGTTCACTAACTGCAGTTTGCGCTGAACGGAGTTAGATCTCTAATAGGAATGTCTTTTAGCCGCTTCAGATCAACCCCACAAATACTGGGCAAAAGCAGTGCTGAGTGCAAATTATCTACAAATTGGTACATTTGTTTCTGTGAAAGACCGAAATCTAAAGCATGTCGACATTCTCTGGTGAATGTCAACATTCCCATAGTCACTTGTGTATGTCCGAAATACTTCCTAAATATCCTTATTTCCCACTTACACCGGCAAATGACGACATTCACCATTCACTGATGATGATTGTTGAATAAAAATATTTTATGTTTTCAAGTCATTCTTTATTGTTCAAACATATTATGATATATGTCAAAACAGGAGAAAGCTTAAGTAACAGCACATGTAAATAAACTGTTTAACTTAAAACTAAGTATATTCTAAATGAGAAAGAAAATAACAACAATAATGATAATATTACGCGATTGACTTTATACAATTTATTTATTGCAACAACTTAAACTGTTATGACACTTCGAAATGCACAAGAGTTCCTTGATTTTGCAACTGCATTAGTCGTGGAACACTTCTTTTTGCAATGGCAGTGTGTACAGATTTGCCCTGCATTTCTCGAATTAGTCGCAGCTGCTTCTGTCAGCGACATTTCTTGAGAAAAAATCTCATCTATGGAAAGCAACTTGTCTTTACAAATACGGAACTGCTTACGAGTATAAAGCTGCTCGAGGATACCATTTTTGTTTGCTAATTTATAAAAGTCGGAATCTTCTATTCTAACAACAACCGCTAACATATCCCGGGCATCGGTACGACCACGGTCGATATCGGGACTTGTGCTCGCACGGTATCACCAATTTGAACAGGGCGAAATTTACCTTTTAAGATTCGTAACATTCGTAACATTTAATCTGCAGACAAGTTTTACAGAAACGTTGTAACAAATGTCAAAACTGGATATTTTCTTTTCTTAAGCCAACAACAAGAACATATATAGCATAATAACTATTCAAGCGCGCGGGGAAAACTCGTTTAATCTTTACTTTTCAGTTCACTTCGTTACGTGCATGCATCCGAAAAACTGAATTCAAGGAGGAAATACCACGTATCGCAATAAAATTCCTTGCGTTAGCGTAGGCAAGTTGATAAATTCTGAGCTGCAAAGAAAGAGGATCCAAGAAGGCGTCAGTGGGTGGTTGGGCTGCATCACGTGTAGTGTGCACATTGCTTCATCATTCGTGTAGAGGGGAAAATAAATTTTCCTCTGTATCAAATATCTCCAATAGTGAGAGAACTAATTTCAGCTTCTGCAAAAGGGATTTCAAAGTCCCAAATTTAGAAGCCAATTCAGCAAATTTTTGCATGAAAGTCTCCTAAATTTTTATCAGCAAAAGCGTTGTTTGTACGGAACGAAGAAGGTACCTTCTACGGCGGTGCGATAACAGCAGGATGCGCTTTCCTATTATTTGGAACAGCACAGGAGGTTTCTTCAGTCTCTGTCAGACCTGGTTTCTTCGAAGATGAAGATTTTCGCATTTTGGAAAAAAATACACAGTTTTTAGAAGCAATGTGTTGTGATCTGCATCTCACACAAGTCGGCTTCGCGTCTTTAGGTAGCTGACAAATATAGGTTAGGTGATCTTCACCACATTTGAGGCACCTAAGTTTGTTGTTACAAAACATTTGACCATGTCCTTAACGTTGACATCTGAAACACACAATAGGACGATTACCCTAGCAGGGTAATTGTCCTATTGTGTGTTTCAGATGTCAACGTTAAGGGGACAATAGGACACCTATTATTTATCTATCTGGCATCTTATCTTCACTTGCAGTCAAATGTATTCAAATTCAAATTCAAATGTATTCAAATTCAAATTCTTGCAGTTTCAAATGTATTCGGAACATTTGAAAGAGTAGATTTTCCTGCCTTCATCCGTGCGACAGAAAAAAAATGAGTTTTTTCTTTCACATTAGTTTGCTTGGTGAATTGCTTAAATTTTAACACTGGAAAGCCCTGTTCTTTAAGCTCCAGCAGGATACCCTCCTTCCATGGTGTCAGCAGGGAGACCTCTGATGACTGCTTTGATGGGGGATTGTACTTTACTTCTGAAAGTGCTAAACTGTATTTCTTCTTTCATAAGGCAGGTTACGGCCTTATCTCGCATGGCATTAGAGTCGAAATAAATAGAGATCTTTTCTTTGGACAGTTGTCTCGTAAAGTCTTGGATCTTATGGCTAGAAAAAAAACATCTGTTATCTTTCCAGGTCACCTTCGGTCTGGGGCTGATGATCGGAGGTAATCCTTCTTGTCTTTGCTTTCGGCAGTCTTTTCGACAAGAAGAATTTCCCTTTGTACAGGCACGTGATTTTCACAAATAGGAAAAGTCCGGCATTAACATTCCAAAATTATTAGAAGTCGAAATCACTCTGACGAGGTGACCTTGTGTTTAACTGTGACGAGGTTTTCTCTATCTTACATCTTTCTACACAGAATGTAGTTCGGATATGACTTGAATACTGAATTCACTGCCATTATCTTAGTGCAATATAGCTGTAGCACCAAATGTTAAAAAAGTTAGAAGGTAATACGCTATTTCTTCAGCTGTCTTACTTTTCAAAGGTCGTAACTGCACAAACTTTGTCAAATGATCCTGATACACCATTATGAACTTATATTCGCGATCCCTGTGTAACTGCACGTCTTTGAGATCGACTTGACATCTTGAGTTTAACTCCGAGCTCACCACTGATATTTGGTGCAAGGCTATTGCTTACATCGATAAATAGAAAAGAGGTAAGCTGGATGATACTGTTACAGAAGGAATAATCGTCAGCTCATGACTGCAGAAGTAAAGTCTACAGAATTTTACTTCCTGAAAATAAAATCATAAGAAGTCGATCTGTCTGCTTCATTTAACATTGTAACTAATGCTTGTTAACATCTCTCTTGACCAAAAATAAAGAAAATCCTAAGCAAGAAAGCTTGAAACAAGAAGAAACAAAAAATGAAATTCCTGAAAAGAAAGAAATATCGGAATCAAATGAAAAATTTTTAGACCTTAGGAGATCAAACAGAACCATAAAAAGTAAACCTCTTGATCACTACGGATATCATTCATGTCGGATATTGCGAACCTAAAACTTGGTCAAACTTTAGAAGAAAATGGGAAAATGTTGTTAGAGTAGAAAATAATTCATTAGAGAAAAACAGCACCTGGGAGCTGGTTGACTTACCAAAAGAACGAAAATCGATAGGCCAATGGACCATAAACCAGCGGACGTTTTCAAAATAAAATTTAAAGCAGAAAGAAAAAGTGAAAGATGTAAAGCTAGATTAGTTTAAAAAGGATTTACCCAGTTTAGATCTGACTTTGATGAAGCCTTTGCTACCGAGGTAAAATGCAGAGCTCCACGGCAAGTTTTCTTATGTCCATTTTCTTACAAAAAACATATGTGTCAGATATATTGATTTCAAAACAGCTTTAGCCGGCCATGCTCTCAGCACCATGGCCGGCTTTATCCGGTCATGAGATTTTTTGTATATTAGCTTATAGTTTAAGCTACTTGGTGTGTATATTAGCTTATAATTTAAGCTATTTTGCTTTCTTACTTCCATTAATAATATAAATAAATCCATTAATAAATGTTATCTTATTTATGAAAATAGAGTCTAAAATAGGTAAATATATAAATTTGACTAATAAAGGCTCTTTAGATACAGGTCTTCATGACAGATCTAAAACCCAGGCCGCTTAGAACGTTAAGCTGTCAGACCTAAGCAAACACGAAAATTTTCAGTGAAACCTACGCAATGGTAGTTAGAGCTGCCACTGGTGTTAGCAACAATTTATATGGCCCAATATGCCTCGCCTTCTTCCAGTATGGTCCAGAGAAGCTATAAGACTGGACAGCTCTGATGCAGACGATATAGGAAGTGAACGCGGAAATGATGCAACAAAAACAATCCGACGGCTTAAAGAGAAGTTAGAAATATAAAACTTAGGAGAAGCCATCTACTACCTTAGCATAAACATCAAAATATCTAAAGATGGAAACTCTGTCATAAGCCAAAGGAATAAAAGCAAAAATATAGTTTAAAAAATCGGACTTTAAGATGAAAACCCAACATAAACTTCAATGGTTGCAAACTGGAAAAAGAAGATAATCTTCCAGAAGACAATACAGAATGTTGGCAAGGAATAGAAGCATTACTATACATTGCAAAAATCAGTCGGCCTGATATAGCATGTGCTCTCAAGCTACTGAGTATGAAAAACAGTTTGGAATGCTGTCAAGAAAGTCATTCGATTTTAATACAACTAAGACTTGAAGCTGGTCTTTAGCAAAGTTCAAAAACCTATACTAACTGAATATTCATGCGCATATTCGGAAACAACCAGAAAACCTCTTAATAGATACATAACTAAAAAACAGCTGCATTTCATGAAGCAGCAAAGGGCATAACTGCTGTGCATTATCTTCAACTAAAGCAGAGTATATTACAGCAGCTATAACAGCTCAAGAAACTCAGTGCCTGTTAAATTTACTTGAGGATTTAGGACTACAACAAAAATCTACCAGTTATCTTCTATGAAGATTATAAATTATGCATGACTTTTACAATGTGAGAAAAATAATTCCATAAAAAAATATACAGTTATCAAATACCATTACTTACATGAACTTCAACAACCTGATCCTACGGCTGCAAAAGTTCCTACGTGATCGTAGACCTGTTTACCAAACAGCTGGGAAAACATCTGTTTGAGAAACTTCGAGAATCGCTGCAGATAATGACCCTGCTCATCAAGTATGGGGTTTGTATACGGTGATGGACATCATTAATCACCAACAAGGTGACAAATGTTCTGTCCTGGTTTGCTTTAGTATAGAAAGTGAGGGACTCACAATCAGAGCCGGATTTAGATTTGATAAGGCCCTTAGCTATTTCAAGACATAAGGCCCTTTATAAGTTTGTTATACTATATTTATATTAAATTTTAATTTTTGGGGTTCCCCAAGAAAACGGGAGCCAAGCTATAGCTTCTGTAGCTTATATATAAATTCTGCACTGCTCACAATAATTCACTTCTTCATGCTGATGAGGAAGCGCCAAGACAGTGCACAAAGTTCTCTCACATAATGACTGCTTAAACTTTCTATTAAAAATCGTAAACATCAAACTATTTATGTTCCTCGTTAAATATGAGTTAATTCATTTAATAAATGTTTAACATTTCTCATGCAATATTTTTGGGATTATAAAAAGAAAACTATGGTGACGCACCATACTACCGACACTTTGATAAAATTCCTCTAATGCTGCACCGGAAGGAAGAATTTAAGTTAAGTCGTCCAAGAATTGGCCACTTCCGAATCACTCCCAGTTACCTTTTATAATAGCAGAGTGAACGAATGTGTCATAACTATGAATGTGTTTCTGCCTAAACGTCATTTTTAATAGAACATCCTTACTTTAACATGCGTCGTTATATTTTGATGTGTCTCATGTTTTTGATTTTTATTTGATCGTTTGTATCTGAAATGATTATCCGAGTTTCATACACGTGTTTACGTCAGCATTCATCATTTTATGCCTACTGAGTTTTAAATTTGTATTTGGCGATAACTTGCAATAGTATGCGAGTTGTTTAGACGTATCCAACATATGTTTGGCGCATATTGTTCGCCAAGAAATCCACCACCAGGTTATTCGCCAATAAATCCACCACCTGCAGTTCTCTTTTCTACCTCTCCTTTTGTCGTGGTAATAAAAATCACTATCAACGATAAAGACATCGTTTTCATTTCGATCTATTGTTATCCTAATGATGTTATAGGACTAATAGAATGAAATTAATGGTATTATCAGCTTCGTTGATGGAACTAAAATATTTACCTGTGGTGACTTGCTAAAAACCTCTCAAGAGGTCCATATCAAGATTTAGCTGATCCTAAGGAAGACGCTATTATTGATTTTTCAGTATTAATAATTTTCTTAAAAATCCAGATAAACTGGCATCTTCCGGAGCTAGAGGTGGAATGCTAGATTGATTTGACGATCGTGAAATCGATATTTCCATTAAGATGGTCTGTCTTTTTGGACATTTCCTATACTAATTATCGCTATATTGAAATTCCCTCAAATATTATTGGGGGTGAAAAACTTCAGGTAAACCAAGATTGAGTGAGAAGAAATGGAGGAACAGAGACGTAAATGTATTGTTACGTTTTTTTTATTCTTCTGACACCACTTGTTACGTTATTCTCTTTTCCTTCTCGTTCGTACGGGGTTCGTATGGATTTGGAGTGAATAATGACGACACTACTTGATGAAGTATCGAAACACACTTTTATTAGCCAATATTATTCAGGACAGTTCCAATAACACTTTTTACAGTCGTCGAAGATCTACTATAAACACGCTGGAACAATCAGCGACGCAGCCTTCACAATATCAGGCAATAACGGTGGAGACAGCTTCCTGCAAAGCACCCGACTCTGCTTTCCGGAGTACAGCTCCCTGCTCTACTTGGTCGTTCTCGGAACTCCACGTACTCTCGAGACTCTCCACGCTACAACTCGCGATGCACTCGACGACACACGAGCACGGCTCCCGACTCTTCGGCTCAGTCGTTCCCGGAGCTCAGCACGCTCTCTCGACGATGCAATAACCGCTATACACTACAAGACTCTTTCGGTGCACTCGACGTCCCACTCGGCACTCGCTGCCCGGCTTTCAACTCGATCGATTCCGCAGGGATTGACTCGCTAGACGAGACGCACATACTTTGACTGCGGACCAGCAGGGTTTATATAGCTTTCGGCTTGTGTTCGAGAACATTCTGGGCTAAACCGGTAAGAATTCGTTCCAGAAGGTTCTCCATCACTCTATGGCATATCGTCAATTTTGTAGCCAAATGGGCGATTTCTCGCCAAATATGGCAACCCTGCCTTCATTTGTCATTTTATGGCAACCCTAAAACTGCTTTGCGTGGAAGCCATCTTACCGCGCCTGTACATTTCGTAACAGTGTGTAAGGACATCATAACCTTGTAAGCGCTAAGGGCCTATAAAATTCTTAATCCGGCTCTGGTAAGAGACGTAAAAGGAATTAATCGAAAAAAAGATGATGATCCTTATCTGTCTTTTTTGTTTATTGCATTACAGGAGCAAAGTTGGTGGTTAAAGTTATATTTCAACGATTGCAGTTTTACTTGTCCTCTCATGACTTACTATTTAAGAATCAACAGGGCTTCATGCGAGTACAGGTATAGTAGATAGTACAGTCTCGTAGACCCAACATTCCGTATAACTTGATAACTTTTTAGGAACTTTTTAAGCTAGCTTTAAGCCAAGCAGAGCAAATATTATATACAGTACACATAATTGTTATTTATGCGCATGTCTTTCCCGTTCTGTTACAAGATTCGAGTATTATTTTTCTATAATTTTTCCCTTCTAGGAACTGCCAAACAAATTTCACCATATGTTGTACTGCTTGGCAACATTGTTTACTTCTTTCGAGGATAAGAAGAAAGTCAGGCAACAGCTGGCCGCTGGCTCGCATTCCTTTCTACTGCTGCCAAACGTTAGACTTGTCTGAAGTTTTGTCACTGCATCTTTTTGCAAACTAAACTCGCTCCAGTTCATTGCGGGTATCGTTCCTCAGTTCACATTCAGACGTATAAGTGTTAACATATTTTTGGAAGCTTTTGACATTTTGTGAAGTGAATATATCGTTCGAAAAGAAAAATAAACAGACTAACGTGACAGTGAAATGAAACTAGATGCCTTAAAAAGATGGACAAAGGGAAAAATGTACACAAAAATTACCATGAATTTAGGTGTTCGATGGACTATTTTGATAGGGTGGGAAAATAAGCGGTCTTGGTGTGTAAAAAGAGCATGTACGGATAATTTAAAGGCACGAACAAGTATGAAAGGTTGTCAGTATGAAAAAGTGAGCAAGGCGCTTTATATGTGGTTCAGGCAGGAAAGGGAACACGAAACACCCATTACAAGACCAGTTTTTTTTACAAGAAAAAGCCCTAAAATTGTATGAATTTCAAGGACAGCCTGGATTTACTGCTAGTGCTGGCTGGACAGATGGAAAAAGCGGCATCAGTATGATGCTTAGGCGTAATTTTATTTGCTATCCACGAGAAATTAAATGTTCTCAAAGACCTACAAGAGCGCAGTGTTTAAAATTAGATGCAAAAATTCAAACTTGACATTTATTTCATCTGTACTTCCAAGCTACACACGTGCGTATCCACCGAGTGTTTGACAACTGACTGCCCTTGCTTTATGAGAATCTTAGAACTCTGTAAGAAGAGAAATGTGTACTCTGTAATCACGTGCTGCCGTCTCTCGGCTGTTCTGGAGTTAAATTGGTAGGAAGTTTTTTTAAAGGCTTTTTCAAATAGAATAAACCACAAGAGTATCCCCCCCCCAGTAAAGTGAGAGAACGACAGTATTTACAGGAATTTGGTGTTGGTGTATTTAATTATGGCAAAGCACACTAGGGCTATCTGCCTAAGGGGAGGGATGCCTTTCGTGGAGGACTTTCTAAGGGAAACTGGCTCGTATACACGTTACACATGGGGAAAACCACGAAAACGCCCATGCAGCCAGCCCGTTCGCGGGATTCGAACCTCGGACCGAACTACCAGTGTTCAGCGACTTTACCGCTCGGCCGCTGGTGGGCCGGAGGGAATTTGAATGCTGGCTTGTCAGTTGCTGAAATCGTTTACATACATGAAATTAAATAAAAATAAATAAAAAAATAAATAAAGTAATGCAGGTTGAATATAATTGGCATAAATAAATGAAAATAAGAGTTTTTCAGTTCTGAAATTTTGTAGAGGATAAACGTGATGTGATGAACATTGAAAAGGAAATAATTCATGAGTAATTATCAGCAAGTTAACCAATTTCTGTGATGAGTCTCTTGCAAAATTTCACAATTCATCTAGATTTTGTGGTTTTGGAATGGTTGACAGAGTTTCCATTAGTGTTTTCTGGGATTTTAGATTCATGCTCATGAGGAATTTGTTGTATTTCCTCATTATAGATGAATGCAGGTTTCGTTCTATCTATGAAAACACTGCTTTATGTGCATTTAAACACTGCATTTATGGATATTTTTATTACTTTGTCGCTTCGACTTATGACACTGTGAGAACCTGTATATGGTTGAGTGAGGGGTGGCGTTATTTTGTCCACACGAAGGAAAACATCTGTACACTTTTTCAATTCTGGGTGCACAAACATTTTTGTTTGGTGATTTTGGCTGGGAAATGGCTTTAACTGCTGCATTTGTGCCTGGAGTTTCTGCACATACTCATATGATGGAGTTGTATTTTGGACACTTTGGAAAAATAAATCAGCCGGAAGTCTTAGTGAAGTTCCATACACAAGATCAGCACTTGATGCTTGTATGTCAGTTTTAACAGCAGCTCGAATGCCAAGGAGAACCGTTGGTAATGATTCAGTCCATCTTGGGTTTTCACGGGCTTTTAAAAAATTTTTCAAGACTCTCTGAAGAGGTTTCACCAAGCCATTTGCTTAGGGATGAAAGGCTGTAGTGCGAATTCTTGTTGTTCCTATAATTTGTGTGAGCTTACTGAACAGAGGGGACTCAAATTGCGACCTTAATCTGTGATAATGGTAGAAGGGCATCCGAAGCGGGATATCCATCCTTCGAACAAGGCTCTGCATAGTGTTGCTGCTGTCATATCAGCGATGGGTTTCACTTCTGGCCATCTGGTAAACCTGTCGATGATGGTGAGGCAGTACATTTTGCCCTCAGAAGGAGGCAATGGTCCTATTAAATCCGCATGCAAATGGGAAAACCTTGCATCTGGCGCAGCAAATGTACCCAGAGGTGTTTTTGTATGCCTGTGAACTTTGGACCGCTGGCATGCATCACAACTTTTTACCCAATCTTTAATATTCTTTTTCATATTGAGCCATACATAGCGAGCAGAAATTAACTTGCAGGATCCTGTCATGTTCCTGGATGCGAGAGGTTGTGAAAATGGTCGAACACTATTTACGAAAGGATGCTGGCACAAGAGATCTTGGAATTCCGGTTGATACATCACAAACGAGTTCTGTTGCTGACACTGGGCTGGGCATGGACTTTATTTCCAGTGAATGATTGGTGTTTTGCAGATTTTGTAAATTATCAGCTTTTTGAGCATGACTAAATGCTTCAAAATCAAGAAATGAGGAATTTAGGATGTTGTTTATCTCGATTCTGGATAATGCACCTGCAAGTGTACTATTTACACCATTGGTATGACGAACGTCTGTGCTGAGCTGAGAAATGAAATCAAATTGACGCCACTGGAGTGGGCTGCATTTCTCTGGCTTTTGCTTTTGGGATCAGTGAAAATGACAGTCTTGACCTTCCAGCAAGTGCCGGAATCTCTTCACAGCAGTGTAAATGGCCAATAGTTCTCGATCATGGGTGGAGAATTTTTGTTCACTGTTGGTGAGCTTGACAAAGAAGGCAACTGGTTCTCAGTTGGTTGAGCTGCATCAAGGAACTATCAACTGCAAGGTCACTGGCATCAACCCAAAAACTAAGTTTGGCTCTTGGAATTGGATGACGAAGGAGAGCTGCGATAGCTAGTGCATTATTGGCATTTGTAAATGCCTGTTCGCCAACCTCAAGACCATTGAAATGTTTCTTTTGAGTCATTTCGTTTAAGTTTTCTGCTCTTTTTATCATTTCTGATACCCTCCAGAAATTTATTTAAGAGCGCTAATATGTGTGCTGCTCTAGGAACGAAATGTCGATAGAAATTAAATAGACCTAAGAAGCGTCTTAATTGAGTTATGGTATTAAGTTTAGGAAAGTTCAAAATACAGTTTACTCTATCTTTCAATGGTTCAGTTCCCTCTTCGGATACTTTGACACCTAAGAAATTTAATGAGGAAATACCGAAAACACACTTAGGTTTAAGGCTAAGGCCATAATTTTGCAACCTTTCAAAAAGAATTCTTAAATGCCAGATATGCTCTTCCTTAAATTTAAATGCTACCAATATATCGTTTACAAATGCATAAACAAATGTTAAATCTCGAGTAACTTCATCGATAAATCTATGGAATGTGGCTGCGGTATTACATAGGCCAAATTGCATGCAGCAGCTTTCAAATAAGCCAAAGGGAGTAATTATAGCACTTTTGTGAATATCATCAGGATGTAGAGGGATTTGATGATAAGCTTGATTATCATCTTTATTTGATGATAATTAAATCAAAAATTTGCAGCCATACAGTTCAGAAGTGAAATCTAAAATATTAGGAATGTTATAATTATCTTTTATCGTTTGTGCATTAAGGGCTCTGTAATCTCCTACAGGACGCCATTCCGTGCTGTCTTTTTGGGGATCATATGCACACGCATTACCTTTGCATCGTGTAACTATGCATTTTTGAGGGACGAATGTGGCCTAATTCTATATTTTGGAATTCTTTGGCGATTCGTAGGCGGTTCTGGGGCAAGACGTTGTGCTTTAGCAGTGACGGGAGGTCCTGCGGTTTGGATATGATGCACTACTGTGTGCTTAATTTCTTGGTCAGCACACGGTGGTTTTGTGATTTCTGAAAATTCTAATAATTTATGGTACATACTGTCGGCAGTTACTGTCTTTATTGAATGTATTGCACTAACTCGTATGCTAACTGCATTTAGAGTCAAGATTAGTGTTAGCGTCGATTCATCTTTTTGTGTGAAGGTTAGGCATTAAGAACTGCACCAATAATAGAGATTGAAACACTGCCGATAAGAAAGGTCCATTTGAAGATGCGTCTTAAACCTAAGTCTAAAGAGAGATTTTGGCTAGTGTAGACTGAAACTGGTGTAGTGTTTGCTGCTGAAAGGATCATATGGATACGGTTCCGCCTCTGCAATGCTGTTGCTGGAATTATAGATACATCAGAACCCGTGTCTATGAGAAAGTTGACATTTGTGCGCGCATCTCTTAACAAAAAGGCGACGAGAATTGAAGGGCAAGGCTGCAGTCGCCGCTATGCCTCGCCTGGGCCGTTTTTTGAAAATTTACAGGGTGGGGTACACTTTTTAGCTCTTTCGCTAAATTTAAAGTGACCAACAGGTATCAATTTTTTTTTCATTTTGAGATGGGTTTCGTTCTCTTTGGCCGCGATGTTTATTCTGACTACGAGTGCGGCTATAATCACGCGATATATTATCGATTCGTACATGCAATTTTTTTATTTCTGCGAGTAAACGTTCTTCAATCGAGTCCGAGGTGTTAGCAGAACAAATATTTGTGGCACTTACCGCTACAGGAGATGGTGATACATCGATGACACAATCCGCTACTTCCGCAGCTTTATCCAAGGTTAAGGGCGTGATCGCCGCGAGTATCTACTATACGAAACTTGGAAGATGCTGTAAAAACAGTTTTGAGCATTAGTTCATTGGAAACGCTGTATGACTCAGCGCGTCGTCGCATTATGCGTAGGAGTTCAACTGCCCGGCGATCTCCCAACTGTTCGCCGCCGAGGAGTTTTTTGATTTCTTGATGCGTCGATTCTCCGCACCGCTTGATTAGCTCAGTTTTAATGTGATTGTAAGGATCTGTGGAGTTGGGGGCCTTGATCACATCTCTCACGATTAATGCGGCTTCGGCGGGCAGGTGCGAAACAATATAATTATACTTCGTGCGAGACTCCGATATCGCTTTTGGTGTTCCCAGTTCAAATGTTGATTCGCACATGGTGAGCCACAGTGCAGGATCGGCAAAGTTGTATTACAGGTATCTTTACTGCTCCGATTAATGCTGTTCCTTTAGTCACGTGGCTAAGTCCCGAGTAATAGGTAAAAAAAATTTTACCCTAAAACCATTATAACCTACCTCAGCTTAGTAAAAAAACTATACATTTGAATTCTCTTAATCCAATGGTGTTAGTAAACGCATAATATTCGAGGCTAACTGTAGCTTGAGTCATTTTCTCGAAGTAAATGCATAATATTGGAGGCTAACTGTAGCTTGAGTAAATTTCTCGATGTAAAGAGCGATAATACGCTGTGAGCATTAATCCAAATATTAATGCGTGATAAAAATCGCGAAAGTGAAATGTCAGCGATTAATGAAACTCATAAAACGAAAGCACTACGATATTTTCTACTATTACGACATACATTTATAACTGCGAAACAAATGCAAATTAAAACATAAACAACATACGCTCACATGCACGAAGATTTAGTGTCACAAGAGCAAGAGAGGCTCACTGGCCCATTTTTGAAGCCCCTCCCTCAGTGGCTACGCTGATGTGCACTTGTGAAATATGCAGCCCGTTCGACGGGACTCGAACTACCAGTGTTCAGTGCTTTTACCACTCGACCGCTGGTGGGCCTTCAGTTAAACGTTTGTACGTGAAAAGCTATCTGCCGACTTGAAAAATGCTGCAGTATTCAAGGATAATTTCCACAAATGAACTGAAAAGAAGGGATATCTGGAGATTAAATTTATAACTGTGATGGAGACGGTCCGAAATTTCTAATGCGCCCTTCAAAACGCTGGCATACAGGAAAGAAAAATTGGCACCTGGCTACAAAAGAAGGAAGGAGAAAGTGACGATCTTGGTATGAGCAATGCAACAGGCAGCCATAAGCTCACTTTAGTGCTTATAGGCTAATCAAAATATCCTTGGGCATCTAAAAACGCAAAAAAGTACATTAATGGGACTGAAACAACTATGATCTTCCTTTTTGGTATTGGAATCTGTCAATCGCATGGATGAATGGGGCAATATCTAATGATTGGTTTCATCAGCAGTTCGTTCCCTCGGTGGAAATGTTTTTAAAATAATAAAAATCTACCAAGGAAGGCAATTCTCATTCTAGGCAAGACCTCATCCCCTCCTGATGCAGAACAGTTAAGAGACAAAGATACAAGTGCTATATTTCTCCCTCTTAACGTAATTTCAGTGTGTCAGCCGATGAACCAGGGCGTTTGGAAGGCATTGAAGAAAAAATATAGATGTAAGCTTCTTTCATCTCTTGTCCTAGCCATGGAAGAAGGATGTGATATGATAGAGAAACAGAAGAAAATAGATATGTTGGATGGATAGCTCATTCTGGGAGTGAAATTGAGCAGCTAAGCCTGTTTGTTCCTCGAGAAAGTTGCTGGACCATTCATGAATCAAATTTCCCGAAAGCAAAGAAGAGACAGAAAATTGTGAAACAGTTAACTTACTACAGAAAATTCCATGCTGCGCAGAAGTTACTGATGGTGATGTTAAAGAATGGATGGGACAAGACAAAAATTCTGATTTAGGACATGCAAAAATAGTTGCACTGGTGAAAGACAATGTGGATAAAAATGACAAATCAGAAAATGAACAGACTGAAGACAATGGAAAAACTAAAATGATGAGCCATAGTGAAGGACTGAAGGCCGCAGAAGAAATGCTCCATTACATGGAGAAGCAAGATGCATCTGGTATGGACATTTTGTTCCTCCGTCGCCTACGGGATGAAGCTGCACGACGACGGAATGAGTGCGAGAGACAAACTACCATCACAAGATATTTTTCTTAATTTTTGTAGGTAAGCTTCTTACTCCATTATCTTAGGGTATTTGTTTTTTTTTTTTATAACTCTTATTGTGCTAGAACTTGACATAAAAAATAAATATTAGTTTAATTGTATGCTGCACTTTGCCCTGCCCAATATTGTGCAAGAAATGTCTAGAGTAATTTTTTATAGTTAAATATAAAAAGAGTTATACATTAAAAGAGGTCTGAAAAACCCATCCCTTATTACGTAAAACTCGACAGTCTCTCAGTCCACATTATGTCGAGTTTGCGAAACTCTACTGTACTAACCATGCTATATATAATATTATTTCAGAGACTTAACGTAATAAGAAAGATGCTACTATTGTATCTTTGAATGTGAAAAGCATATTCAATAATGTGTGGCGGTCGTTGGTCTTACAAGAATTAAAACAGATGAACTGCTCGAGAAATATCTTTTTGTTGATTGATTTCTTAAAGTCTCGATATGTGATGGAATGTGTCTGGAACCATACGAGTTTTTCAAGAGGTTGCCCTTAAAAGTAACTCCTTGGTAAACAAAGTAAAGGTGATGCTGTGGGTGAAGCATTTTAATGTCTTCAAGAACCAGCATGAAGACTGGCCCTCAGGTTCAAAATAATCTAACTTCTAAGCCGTTACTTGAAGAAGTCAGGAAAGTTGATAATGTCTCAACATCCGAGTTCCTGAAAGATGACTTCTCACTGTAAAATGACTCTAGGCTAGAACAGTTTTATAAACCACATTTAAAAACAAACTGTCAACATTCTCCGCTTTTGATATTACTATGATTTTTATCATGCAATATATAAACGAATTGGAAATAATTTGTTATCGAAACACTGTTTCCAGGAAACACACTGAATGTAATAATAGTTATAATTCTAAATAAAATATCAATAAAAACATGAAATTTTAAAAGAAATAAACTATACAAAGCTGTATTTTTAATATAACGTTTAATAACACTTCAAGCAGCTAATAAAAATTCAACAGTTCCCACCACCTTCGCAACAATACATATATATTACAATTACATACATAGATGCACTGCCAGATATATCACAATATCTTCTCAGAATCACCATAATTAAACATAATCACAGAAAAGTACAACTTAGTGACATTTCAAGCAATAATTAAGAAATGCAAATGAGCATTAATTCATCAAGAAAGGTAATGAGCATAAGTTCATCAATACATGCAACTGAGCATTATTTCATTTAAAAGTGGAAGTCAGCATTAATTCATCAAGAAATGCAACTGACATATTAAAAGTATTTTCATTTCAAAACAAATGATTCCTTATTTGCAGTAAAAATATTAGTTTCTATGTAAAGTATTTAAAAATACCATCAATAGTGATTATTAAAATGGCATTTATCATCTTGCATATGGAAACGCTTTAAAAAATATTTCTTCATAATTTGTAAATTAGCTGTAATACTGGGAACACACACACAAAAAAAAATTCTACACTTTTAACAGTTCTTATGTTTTTATTAAAAGGTTGCATCAGTAAATAATAACTTTATTAAAATCATTGGCAATTACCAAAAACTAAAGTAAATTTTAACAAAATATTACTTAATACTTTCAAAACGAGAGCATTGCCTTTTTCCTTCTGCAAAGATTTATATCTGCCCTCTTACTTTTTACTAATTTCATATATACAACTCCACATTCAAATGGAAATTATTTAAGATGCACTTATCAGTACTAAAAATTCAATTTCATGCAAATATTCATCACTTTTATACTTGCACGAAATATACTCAGCTTTGAATAATGTTAAGGTCTCTACAATATCAATCTCAATAAATTACTGATCATAGTACTGTATTTCCTTACACAACTATACTACATATTATGTAGATGTAGGACTTTTCCTTTTTTGTTTCATACATATAACCATACTGCATTACAGAAACGCATCTAATATACCTTTTTGTTCAAGTTGCTCTGAAAAGTTTGTTATAATGCAAGCATTTCATACACATCTATTCTTTTGAAGACACCTTGGATGACACAAGCAACATCAGTTCAGCAATAGAATGTAAATAAAACATTGCTTTTTCTAATGCATCTGTACCAAAAAATAAATAAATAAAAATAAAGATGATGATAGAATTTATTATTACATTTTAAAAATGAAAAAACACTTTTTATACTCTAAACAATGTCTTTTAAAAATGTATCACTTTGCATCAACTTTGAATATTATGTTGCTTTTAATACTTTTCTGCCTGCTGAAATGACTGATATATGAAGCAAATACACAACCCTTAACAAGACTCAACTTTATTAAAAAAGTTTTTTAAAATATCATGCTCTGGTATACCAGCTGTTTTATGTGTTCCGTATTTCTATATGTATATTAAAAAAATGTTTGAAAATGTCTTGGAAGTTATGTTTGTATGATAGCAAAATAAAGATTTCAGTATGTTGCAAGTATGCCTTCTTTCATAACAATGGCAATATTTCATTCTAAATCATTATTTCAAAATAAATAAGTCCTAGATCAGCATTTCTTAATTTTTTATAACTGGAACCCTTTTTAATGCCCACTTTTATCATGGAACTCCATGTTTGCTTCATTAATATGGGTTTAACGGAACATTCTGCAAATGGATTACTTGCAACAAAAATGACATATTTCAAATAATATTCATTTGTTGCTAAATCTGATATGCTGAACTGTCATTTGAAAGTGTGAGTTTAGCTTTTTTTTTTTTTTTTTTTTTTTCATCTATTGTACATTTTACCAACTCCAAATAACAAATAAGTAGGCTACTTTGCATGTGATAGCGAAGTAAGAAGCCTCAATTGCTTTTTCATTCACTGTTTTTGTGGTACGAACCTAAACATTTTAAATTTTGAGTTTGTCACATTTCTGAATGAAGAATTTATTGTTTCTCGTTTTAAAATCACTATGAACAGATCTTTTTTAAAACACCTCTCCATCCTGCAATAAAATAGAGAAAATAATTTTAGCTTTAAACTCACTATGAAGATTTTTTTTAAGACACTTCTCCATCCTGTAATAAAATAAAGAAAATAATTTTAAGACAAAAAATACAGCAGAAGCCATCTTTTAGGACCAAATAAAATTTAAATGGTTACTTACGTTGATTTTACTGTTAACAGTGGAATATAAAACGCAAATTACTAATACAATTTCCAGGTTTTAAAACTTTAAAAGCAGAATATTACAGCCTGTCTCCATCTGCTCTGGATAATGTGATATTTACTGAATAATGGTGATTCACCAAACATCTACTGCAGATTACACGATAGGTTTATATTTCAATTTGAAGGTATGAATGACAGATTACAGCCACAATTTTGATTCTTCTTTTATTTGTGCGTGTGATTGCCAGAATTAAATGCTTGTCTGTTATTTTGGTTGGAGTTCCTTATAATTTACATTATGGATGCCAAGATGATGCGTTTTTACTTCTAACCTTATAAAGAAGTATGTATGATCTGATGTAATGTTATAAAAATCAATAAAGTTATCAACAAAAACTTAAAAATTTCGATAAATCTGTATTTTAGAAAACAAATACTGAGAAGTGACTGTTATGCCCAGCTACCTGTAGCATCCCTTTATATTTAAGCATAAGATATTCTCTCACAAAACCGGGGAATTCTCCTCTATTCCTAGATCTGTGGAATAGCCCATGTACAATGATTCATAAAGAAAAGAGCTGGGGAATAACGAATACAGCATTCTGGTGATTTCCCAATAAAATACCAAAAACTCTTGGTGCCATTGTCAAAACTTACGATATGGCCTTGCATTTGCATCCAATATCTAGATTAGTTAAATGGAAGAAAGGGTTAGTACTTATCTTTTTTTTAATTCAATATGCAGGCTAATTTTTAATTCTCTTTTTAAGTTATTTTCTTGAATGTTATGAGAAAAATGCACACTGTTCCGAGGACATCCATGCAGATCACTCAAATTCTGTGAAGTTCACCCAAAAATTCACTAAGGGTCCACGGAATTCTTAAATGATCTCCACAGAGACTTGGAGTTCTGTGGAACATAGTTTAAGAAATGCTGTCCTAGGTAATCTAACATTTTTAAATCAACATGACATCAAGCAGTATACATAACTTGAACACCATACTAGTATGAACATCGCACAATAAGTTTACATTCACCATACATACCCACAAATCAGTTAAATCATCTACCAGGTTTAAGAGCAGTATTTTTATGTCACAATTCTTTCATAAAACTTAACAGAAGCAGATTTAAATTACATAAAACCATACAGACAGCCTAATCTTGATAACTTGTGCACAATTAACCTAAATTTGCACCGATTACTGGCTAATATCAAAATCAGATATACTTTTAAAACTTCAATTAAGGTGTTGAAACTAAAATTCATAACAAAAACATTCTAAAAATTACACAAA
Source organism: Stegodyphus dumicola (assembly GCF_044657685.1). Taxonomy (NCBI): domain Eukaryota; kingdom Metazoa; phylum Arthropoda; class Arachnida; order Araneae; family Eresidae; genus Stegodyphus; species Stegodyphus dumicola. Next base: position 25,041,148 of record NC_140781.1, read on the forward strand.
ATATAATATGGATTAACTTAATCACCAGTCTGAAAAGAGCTAAAAATGTTAAAAAGTGTACTACAAGTTTAAAAATAAATTTTTATTTCAGAAATATTTTCCAATTTCAATACAAAGGTGAATTATAGAGACAAAAACTAATTTATTTTCTGTTCAAGTAAACTAGTAGATAACACTTGAGTTACATTTACACATAAAAATAAATAAAATGAAATAAGTTTGTCCTCTTCCTCAGACAGGTGATTCAATTAATTACAATTGTCACAAGATTTCTAATAACTTGGAGTATTTATGTGCGCTATGTATATATACAGAGTAATAGGTCTTTATGTTGGCAAGGTACAATATATAAACTGAGAACAAAGCTCAATCCCTGAGCTAAAGGCACAGGTAAAAGGTAAGCTTCTTTGGCTAACCATAAGTTATACATATATGCTTCATTTGTAACTACAGTCATTATGTAGTAGTTTAATTCCTCAACTTCAAGACACATGTAGAGACCTGTACAACACAAACAGCACATTAAAAAAAAATTTACATTAAATATTCTTAAAAGAAAAAGAATTTTTAGCATTTGTCTAACACTGACACATTTAATTCCTACATTATTCATATGCATACATATAGATATATAGGGTATCTTGCTAGTATTGTGGAAACCAAATAGTGATATTTCTTGCTCTTGCAGCACTCCCAAGAACCAGTCAGATACCCATACCAGGAAATGGGTGTGATTGCACATCTGCACTTTTGCAATGCTAGTATGATATTTGAACTTTAGGTAACAGAGCCAAGTTTAGCTCCAAGCATGTTTACCACCTTCAAGAGCAATGGGGCCACACAGAGCTGCATTTCTTATCTCTGCTAACCTGACGGTGACATGTACAATAGCAAAGAAAGCAAGTTACATTTATGACTATGAATGTAAAAACAACACAGATTTCCTCCCACCTGAGAGCAAATGATGAATGATAAGACACATACAGTACCATGTCAAAAAGAGAAACAAAAGGACTCAACCAGGTATGCCCATGCACTGAGGCCACAGCCCACCAGCACAACAAACCACAATGCATGGAGTTCACAAAACATGCCCACAGCATGGGCTTAATACTGATGATCAGTCCCATCCCTTCATATAACATTAAAAGTGCTGGGAGAAGCGAGTGTATCGGCCTGAGGACCATCAGACACTTGCACCAGGAAACAAATCCAAATACTGGAAGCAATTTCAAGGCCCTTTTGCAGCAGCAGAACGGCATTTGACTTTTACATCCCAGGTTCAAACCCCAAGGTCATTTACCACTTTCACAGACACTGGGACCACGTACACTGCATTTCCTATTTGTATTAATATATGGCGACAAGCAATAACAAAGACAGAAAGCTAAATGAATGAGGATTCTGAATGAAGGAGTTCAAAAAAACTATATTACAGTGACCCAAAGTCTGAGAACAAAATTATAGAAAAATCATGATACAATATTTGTTGCAATGAAAATAAATGTTACTTTACAGAATCAAAAAAGTGACCTAGAAACAACACCTATTGATAACTAGCAGGTTTCAGGTACCTTCATTTTTATAACAGGTAAAATATCATTCATAATATACTTGCAACAAATGCACCCATTATTAAGTGCATATTACACCTGCTACACATCAAATATTATTTTAAACACTAATGTAAATATTCAATAGTATTTTAATATAATCATTTGCCAATGTAATTTGTCAACAAAACTTAATCATTAGGATGCAATTATTAAAATCAGAAAAAGACTGATGTTTTTCTAGCAGCAAATGTAATTTGGAAATATAACTTAATCATTAAAATGCAATTATTAAAATCGAAGACTATTTTTTTCTAGTAAGATACAAAGCAGCTGCATGTATTGCAATACAAAAATGCAAATAACCTTGCTCATATTTTAAAACTTAGTCTCAATAAACACAATACCCTACATCAACATTCTCACACGTATTACTATTGGCAAAATAATATTTTAACAGCTTTGGTGTTCATAATATAAGTTAATTTTCTGCAAACAAGGCAATGTGCCACAATTTCTCCTTTATGTCTTTCCTTGAAACTTATGGGTCATAGAAATATATATATTATAACTCCAGATCCTTTTTGTCTACACAGAGCAAGGGATATCATTATGTAAAATCTATGTAATATTCACAAGAATCCTGCACACACATAATATATATAAAAGTAAAGGTTTCAGCTGAGCACTACTGTCCATTGAATTTTTATTACTAATATTTTATTTGCATTTTTAAAGAGACAATGTAAGAACTTTTAAAATAATTTTCAACACACTCCCACTTAATTATCAAATAAACTGGGTGGGTTTAAAATCTATCCAGTGGTAAAATATGAAACCTTCATGCAACTTAGCATTAAAATGCTACACTATGTTGTGTGTGAACATACATATATATATTCATGATATGATAGTAACTTTATAGCAGCAAGAATTCCTATGATTACTTTTTATGAACTTAGAGGTACTTTAAGACAACATTTTGTAAGAATTTATTGAAAATATGCACAGTAAATTAGTCCTGATCCAACATTTAAATCAGAACTTTGAACTATTTTAACTTAATTTTAGCTAGACTTTTGAATTACAAAGAAATGCAATTTTTCAAGGCTATGTTCAGTAATAATCTGCTATCTGTCAGTACTGGAAAACAGTTCTGAAGACAAACAATCCTTTTTATAGTTAAAAAAAAACTACCAAAAGAAATTCTATAATATGTAAAATAAAAATATTCTATGAATTAATAAGGAAAACATGACCTTATACTGACTGCATTCTCAAAATTTGATTTACAGTTTCAATTAAAAAAACACACACAGCATAATGCTCATTTAGTAACATATTAGTTATTTTAATACTGCTTTGCATCCTAAATGTATTTTGGAAGGAATATCGACAATATTAGAATAAATTCTTGGCTGTAGAAATTTTTAATGAAATTATCAGTGCTGTGTGAAGCTGTAAACTTTTTACAGAATATCGAAAATATTAATGTAAAATTCTTGGCTGTAGAAATTTTTAATAAAAAAGGTCAGTGCTATGTCAAGTGGTAAACTTTTTACAAATTTTTACTATTTATCTTCACTTCTCCACAAATTTTTTCCCTTTTCCCCCACAATAAAATTACTACCTTATACGTGGTCAAGCCACTTTTATCACAGAAATGCTATTTTCCACAGGTTTTTAGTAAAACTGAAATCCCAGTAAAGAATGGATCACTCAGACCTCACCTCAGCTCAGCTTTTCAGGTTTAACTTGCACTTAAATCCGAGCAACAAAATACAAAAAGAAAATATTTAGAATGATTAAGTTACAAATAACATGGAACATGAGATGTTGTTTTAAAATTCCGTTTATAAATAAACATATTAATGGCTAAGGAACACAGATACTGTTTAATAAATTACAGTGCAAAGAAGCTATTTAAAAAATAGCACCTATTAAAAATAGGGGTACTATATTGCTTCTTGAACAGAATAATTCAATATTAGAGAAGGCTTCACTATAAAATGCTATAGGAAATAATTACTCTGCTATATAAATAATATAAAATTATGTAAAAATTCATATTTCTCCTTGTTAAAAGAACATGTCGATAACAAATATACTTTATGAACTGCTTCAATTATGTTTCACAAACTGAAAATGTAAGACTGTACAATTCTGAATAGCCTGCAATTTTTTGTTTACTTATATATCCAGATATAACATGCCTAGAAGTGAAATGAAAAAGAAAAGTAGCCTAAACAATACTATACTGGATGAAATACAACATAAAATACAATGCATCTAATGATAATGTGACTACGTAGATACTTCCAATAAAAAAACTCCAGACATTTTTGCATAGCAATTCAAAGACTGGCTGTGCATCTAATAAGAAAGTAGGTGGGTATTTGTGAGAAATATCATTGCTTAATCACCTAATCTGGAGGCCGCTTTTCTGAAAATTTCTTAGTAAATTCTTCAGCATTTTTAAAAAACTTCTTCCTATCTTTACTGTACTCTTCAGCTAAATCAGCTCGCAAAGGGTGCTCAGGCTCAGGATCATTAACTAGAGCTACTAGGGCTTGTATAACTGAAACATAAATGACAAAACTTTAAAATACACTTTTAATTGATGGTTTTTATGACAATAAAGAATATATATTTGTAACTTTGCAACTAGTCAAATCTATTAAAAAAAAATCTGGATCCCTGAATGAGCAAACAATGCACTGTATTTCTTCAAATTTAGGATGCATCATTTTTAGCATATAATGGGGTGCACATTATAATCTATGGCATTTTAAAAACAGATCTGTCCTAACTACTAATTATTCAGAAATAATTAATTTCTCCAACTTAATAATTTAAATGAATCTAATATTCTTAATAAATCAAAGTCAATAACTACTAGACAAAATAATTGCTAGATGTGTTTTAATGCTCTATTTCATGCTTTTTTTGTCTTCATAAGTCTTTCTCTGTTGGCAGGACTGGCATTATGGAATGCCATCTTAAAATTGAAAAAAATACAGTGTGTGTAGTAAGTATACATAAATATATAATAGTAAATACATAAAATATAAATATAAAATCTACTATTTCATATAATACCTAGTTATCTCATGAAAAATCTGATCAAGTGGGTAAAAAATTAATAATTCTACATTTCAACTAGTTATTTCACAGAATAACAATTTACACTCTATTAAAATGAAAAATAGCCAACACAATTCATCTAGTTTGTTAGTATTAGCTACTCTACTGTGGCAATTTTAATTAAAGTTCTGAATTCAAAAGGCTGTAGAAAGCAAACCCTGGTCAGAAACAATCCATAATTTTTAACCCAGCAATAAGATGTTATACAATACTATATTTTGGAAATTATATGCAATTCCAAGTGTCATTTTAATAATCTGTGTCATTACAAATGGTTTTTAGCATATAAATAACATTACATTGTTAATTCAGTTAAACTGTTTCTTTTACACTTTAACTGTGTATCACTAGTAGCCTAGTAGTTATTTACAGAATAACTATCTAGTAGTTAATTTAAAGAATAACTAGTTGTTCTGTGAAAAAACTTGCTAATGTATGGAAATATTGATTTATTACACACTTTAACTGATTCACCAATTACTTCATTAAATTACCATGTATAATTTTGTTAATTACCATGTATTATCATTAAATTACCATGTACCATTTTTTGAAATAAATGAATTATACACTTAAAGATGGTGTATTTAACTATGGCAAAGCATACTAGGGCTATCTGCCTAAGGGGAGGGATGCCTTCCTGGAGGACTTTCTAAGGGAAACTGGCTCATACATGTTACACAAGGGGAAAACCACGAAAACACCCACACAGCCAGCCCGTTCGCGGGATTCGAACCTCGGACCGAACTACCAGCGTTCAGCGACTTTACCGCTCGGCCGTTGGTGAGCCTTATACACTTAAACAGCAACATATACATAAATACAGTGTCTTTACGAGGTTTTCATGTTTGCAACCACTGGTCTCAAACATATACTTTCAATAGCAGAAATGTTTAAAATAAGGAAAATATTTACAAAATCTAATTCTGACTCTTCCCAGTCTCTAGAGTTATCTTTATTAGGAATTTAATATTCCTTCTAATCAATAAAACATAAAAAACTGAACTCCTGCATGAAAAAATCAACCAAAAGTTTTAGATCGTGTTCAGAGGTTATACACAAATTGAAGAATGAAATGTTTTGCATTTGTATGTATCTAAAAACGATACTGCAACTTAGAAAAAAGTCTCTGGGGATAACAGATTAAGTGATGAGCATTGTTGAGCAGTCATGAAAAGCACTAATCAACTTTTTTAATGTATTTATTTCTACAATTCGCACTGTAGAAAATAGTGGCATTGGTACAAAAAAAAAAAAAAAAAAAAAAAAAAAAAAACTGCAACATTATTAGCATAAATTAAAAATGAAAAATATTTCTAGTTAATTATTAGTTTAATGCTAAAGGAAAAAACTGCATGAGAACATTAAGATGTTTTTAGCATTTGAAAACTTGTAAACTACTAGATTGATTAATTCTTTCATATTGCCAGATGTAACAAAATTATAAATTAATGACTATTAAACACAAATAAAATCACAAAAAACTATCACCGAATGACATTAATTAAGGGGAATTCACCTTGAATTATTAAAATTTTTTTAACCGACTCCTTAAAAAAACAGATGAATCCCAATGCTGACACAGGCAAATGAAAGATAAAAGGCAAAAATCCCAAATTTTGAAATTAAATATCTCAGTTAATTTTTATCATGCGGTTCGAGTTCTTTCCTATAATGAGCATAGACATTTATTAAATAAAACTATAGGAAAAAGAGACCATATAAAAAGTTAAATTTAATTTGTATACAATTAATTTCTTTTTTTAATTTAAAAATATCAAGAAATGAACTTTTGCATTATTTAAAATATTTTTGGTATAACTGAGAGAATAGACTGTGACCAATAGTTACACAAATAAAAGCTGCATTAGGACTTGTAGGGATAAAGTTCTGCATTAGGACCAATAGTTACACAAATAATGGCTACATTGGGACTTGCATAGGATGTGTATATACACTCTTAAACAACAATAACAACCAAAAAAAAAAAAAAAAAAAAAAAAAAGATGCCCCGAGTAAGATATAAAGCAAATTGGACATAAATTGATATGCATACAGGTTTCGACAGAAAATGCAAAATTTTACATTTTGGCTGCCAACGAATGAACAGTTGTCACTAGAGCACATCTGATCTGCGCAACTGACAGGATATTTAAAAGGAGAAATTAAGATTCCAGGTCATAAATTCTTTACGAATTTCATTCTGTGTACTCTGGTAGACATTAACTATGCCTCGCATACAGGTGCACGAATGAAATATGCAGATGTCAGAATTTGAGAGAGGTCGTGTAGTTGGGCTCAAAGAAGCCAGTTGGTCTTATCGGCAAATAGCTCGACATTTGAACAGGAGCGATGCCACTATTAGACGATGTTGGCAGAAATGGGTGAACCATGGCCGTGTACAGCGTCAAGAAGAAAGCGGTAGGCCTAGAAAAACGGCAGACCGTGAAGACCGAGCAATCATCAGAGCGGCACTCACAGCCCCAGGCGCACCATTATCATCAATTGTACGTGCAACTAGTGCTTCAGTGACCGCAAGGACCATTCATAGACGGTTCACAGAAAGGAAGCTGAGGTCACGGCCATTGATCTGTGTACAACATCAAGCCCATTTGCAGTGGTGTCAGGCTCATTCGCACTGGATTGTCACTGACTGGAGTAGAATAGTCTTCAGTGATTGTTGAACCGATCCCTGATGACCAGCGAAGGCGAGTCTGGAGACACCCCAGAAAGCAGGGTGATACCAACCTGACTGTCTTCCGGCAGACAGGCCGACAACCAGGAGTGATGGTCTGGGGTGCCATTTCATTTCATAGTAGGACCCATTTCGTTGTCATCCGTCGCAACCTTACAGCACAGCAGTACGTCAACGAAGATCTAAGGACTGTTGTGTTGCCCTTCATGTCACACCACCCTGGGCTCACATTTCAGCAAGATAATGCCCACCCCCACACTGCACGTTTCTACTGCTTGCCGAACATTACCTTGGCCAGCAAGGTCACTGGATCTCTCTCCTATTGAGCACGTTTGGAGCATTATCGGCAGGGCACTCCAATGCGCTCAGGATGTTGACGATCTAACGCGCCATTTGGACAGAATTTGGCGCAATATCCGTCAGGAGGACATCTGCAACCTCTATCAATCGATGCCAAGCCGAATAACTGCTTGCATAAGGGCCAGAGGTGGACAACACATTACTGACTTTTTCACTTTGAGAAGCTCTATCACTTCAATAAATCATCTAATTTTTTCAAACTGTAATCATTTGTTTTTCTGTACACGCACAGCACTTATACCGATTTTTGTCCCATTCGGATAACTCCGTCTTGGTGCGTCATTTTTTTTTGTCTAAGAGTGTACAAAAAATTTCATCACATTCTCAAAGCAAGAATTTATTTAAAAGTTTCTATCAAGATCTTGCAAAAGTATTAAACTTCATCTCTACTTCAGCCTGTTATTTAACAAACAATATTTCTTAGAACGCTGGCTGCTTTAGTTTTAAACAGGGAAAAAAAATTCTTATTTTTACACATTCTGCACATTACTAAAAATTTATAGCAGAAAACTGCCATAATACTCTCTTTGGTACTCTCTGATTAACCGATCATCAAACCTTGAGAAGAATAACCAGGAAATGCACTATGTCACCAAAGTAAGCAATCCAGAATTTTATGAAAATATATTTATCTGGTATTCCATAAATTAGTGCACGTGCATTATACCAGTACTGAAGTCTGCTTTTAAAATTCAATAGTTATCTTTATGACTGCTGCTTGTCAACTGTTCTAACGTGATTGTGATAGTAACTTTTTCCAAATCTGTGCACTTCTCAGACTTTTTTTAAGTTACAACGGGTTAATGCAAACATTTAAAAAGAGCCAAGGAAAAAGAAGGTTACCTGTTTTATTATGGATGTTTCTAGCACTTTTAATTTAGTTAATTTTTTGTTGTTTTATTTAATTTTCAGTATTTTATTATGGATTCTTCTTATATTTTTAATTTCATTAATTTTTATGTAATTTTCAGTATGCCAACTTTTACAAAAATGGCTACTAATATTAATAATATTAATGACCTTGTTGTGCTTCCATTAATAATATTAATGACCTTGTCGTACTTCCATTATTAATGACCTTGTCATGCTTCCATTTTATCCTTTTGTTAGCTATAAAATTGCACGGATTCTCCAGAAATTCAATTTTCAAGTCGGTTTCTCCCCTATTAATAAAATTCACCTTTCGATTCTAAAAGATTGCGTTTCTGTCTTGAATTCTTGGGGAATTTATAATATATGTGGTTTAAGATATATTGGCCAAACAAAAAAAGCGTTGAAGTTTCGTATCAAGGAACATGAATCTTATGTCAGAAAAGGCAAAATTAACAAGTCTTCAATAGCGTATCATAGTTAGACTTTTAAACATAATTTTGATTTTGGGTCTGCAAAAATTATCCAAAAGGCTTCTTCCACAGGCGAGTTGGATTTTCTTGAGGCTTTTCACATTCACAAAGATTTAGCAGGTTTAGTTAATGATTTGAAGTCCAATCCAGTCCTTCCTAATGCCTTTAAAATTCTACTATCTTAATTCAGTTATTTTTGCCGATAGATGGCGTTACCTCCTCGCGTTTGGTAATACCAGAGAGTATAAAAATCCGTTCAGTGGTTGCTTTCCATTATTTGAAGTTCAGATTTTGAGCATAAGGTACATTTGCCCCTCGCTCCCTATTTTAACTTCGCTAATTTTTTCTTGTCCTTTATGCTTGATCAGATAGCCTAGCTCAGTAAAAGTAGGCGGCCAGTGCAACTCTGATTAAAAATCTAGTTATAACCACGTGCAGTGCTGATAAGGACCACGTGTTTCTGTGACTCCTTTATTTTCTTCTTTCTATGTATTTCTTTCTCCTGATGAGAAGGGACCTTTAGCTGCCCTCGAAATCGATCAAGTGTTTCATTATACCTACGCTAAATACAAGGTTGTTTTTACGATTTTGATCATTATTTTACTATTGAAATATTTTGTTGTATACTGCTACAATTGAATGTGTTACGAAATGCACAGGCGCGGTAAGATGGCTTCCCCGCAAAGTAGTTTTAGGGCTGCCATAAAATGGCAAAGGAAGGCAGGGTTGCCACATTTGGCAAGAAATCGCCCACTTGGCGACATACCATGGACAGTTGGAAAACCTTCTGGAACGAATTCTTACCGGTTTAGCCCAGAATGTTCCCGAACACAAGCCGAAAGCTATATAAACCCTGCTGGTCCGCAGTCAGTGTGTGCGTCTCTCATCGTGTGTGTATGCCTCGTCTACCAAGCTGATAGTCAGTCATTGAGCGAGTGTCTCAAAGTCTAGCGCCGAGTTGGTCGAGTGCAGAGTCTTTTAGTGCTTCATCGAGTTTTGTCTTAGACTGTGCTGAGTCGAAAGCTATACCCTTGTGTATCACGAGTTCTAGCGTGGAGGGTCTCGAGAATACGTGGAGTTCCAAGCAGAGTCGGGAGCTGTACTCCGGAAAGCAGAGTCAGGTGCTTTGCAGGAAGCTGTCTCCACCATTATTGCCTGACGGTGCTGTACCGCTGATAGTTCCAGCGTGTTTATAGTAGTTTTTCGACGACTGTAAAAAGTGTTATTGGAGCTGTCCTGATTAATATTGGCTAAATAAAGTGTGTTTCGATACTTCATCAAGTTTCGCCGTTATTCACTCCAAATCTACGAACCCCGTACGAACGTGAAGGAAGAAAATAACGTAACAATATTAACTGGATTAAAACAAAGTTACATACTAGAGGATGTAACTGTAATTAGTAGTATCAATGCAAAATTGAATAATTAAAATTGCATGCTAAAAACTAAGTATGTATCATAATACCCCTTCATACCAAGAAGTCATTTGCATATGATGTCCTGAGAGTGCATAATTCATCCCATCAATCTTCAACACAATTATCACAACAGCTGCATATATGGAATATCCAACACCTTTATAAATCAACTGTGCTATAAAAACTATCAGATATGAGAAGTATGATGAAGCAACACACTGCACAACAGCATGCACAAAATTTGAGCTCCTTCAGTGAGTGAATTATTTCAAAGGCCTACCCACTATAATTTTACTGCTAAACTATTTTTTATGTGGATATTTGAAAAGGAGACTGCAAATCATGAACAGTAAATGCTTTGGAAGCAAACATAAATGAAGCAATTCAGGAAGTACCAGCAGATATAATGGTAAAGATGTATGAAAATACTAAGTACTTGATTCCTCCCAGTGCAAAACATTGCCCTCATATTTCTGACAAAATTATGTAAGCCACTTCAAAATCCATTGCACTATTTTATTTAGATCAAAATTATTGAAGAGATGATGTATAGTAGCAACTGGATCAGCCGATATTTATTACTTTGAGATAATTTAATATTTTACCTATTCAAAGCATATTAATTTACTTCTTATCAATGCTTGCTTAAGGGAAACTTACTAGCTTCTAATATCAATGCTTATAGACTGTTAAGCCATCCAATGCTCGCCGAAAGAGCGCGCTTCCGATATTCGTGTAAAGCTAAAAATAATGTATTTCTACTTTTAAATGAATGAAGTTTTCTGTGATTGTGTTTCAGAGATGTGGCAACACGCGATTATTTTTATTGTAATTGTGTTCTAAAGATATAAGTGAATTGTGTTTCCAGTTTCCAGAATTGTGTTTCCATACTGAAATACGTTGGAGCAAGAGTAAAATATTTATGATATTTGTTGTGTAGAGTTTTGATTTCCAGCCCATTCCACAAAGAGGTGAACATAACATTTTTGGTGTCAGGAAGTGGAATAAAGTGGAAATGTGATAGTAATAATGTGTATCTCTAAATTTTGTGAAAAAATAGTATGTTGATATGGGAATATGTGTTGCAGGGAAATTAACAGTGAAGATGATGGTTTCCTTGATTATGGCGAGTAATTATTTGGTTTGTTGTAATAACATTTAGTGTTAAATTCCGTTTATTAGTGTTGTGTATTGAGGTGTTCCTACTTGATAATTTGAGCTGATAGAGTCTGTGTTGAGTTTGATTGTGTTCGTTTTTGTACTCATTGTGTTCTAGTTGTTAATTCAAGGTTGTATTTTTCTTTGAATTAAGATGAGTCTGAAGTCACTTAAGTCATTAAAAAAAGACGAGTTGACGCTCGGCGCGGATGTATGTATGTGTGATTCTGGCAAAGCCTCGAGGGCTATCTGCCTAAGGGAAGGGATGCCTTCGTGGAGGACTTTCTAAGGGAAACTGGCTCGTATACACGTTACACATGGGGAAAACCACGAAAACACCCATGCAGCCAGCCCGTTCGCGGGATTCGAACCTCGGACCGAACTACCAGTGTTCAGCGACTTTACCGCTCGGCCGCTGGTGGGCCCCCTCGGCGCGGAGGAATTAGGATTAGTAATTCCGAGCAGGGCGAAAATTGTTACTTTGAAAACTTTAATAGAAAGTTCAGAAGTTTGTGCAAATGATGCTGAATTTGTGCAAAATGCTGTACCTACTAAAGCAGAATCCTTTAATCTCTTTTTTCAATCAATTGAAAGGGCTTTTAGGACAAAACAAGTACCTGAAGATTTAAAAGCAGAGATCCTATTAAATATTTTGGGAGAGAAGGTCACTAATTTAATGGTATATGTGAAGGAAGAAGATATTAATAATTACGATAAACTAAAGTCCATGATTTTAAAGGAATTTCAACCAACCCCTCAAGAGTGCTTAAATCATTTTCGTTCTATGCAAAAATTGTCTCTGAGAACTTTGTACAGTTTGCATCAAAGTTATGTGCAAATTTTGAATATTATTGTCAGTTGAGAAATCTAAAAGATTTTAAATCGTTATGTGATCTTATGATTTCGGATAAAATATTCAGTGAACTTGATCGTGAATTAAAGACCCATATAGCAGTTAAAGAGGGAGAAACATGGTTCGAACCCCAAACCTTAGGTCGTGAATGCGATATTTATTTGTCATCAAAAGGTAAACAAAAACCAGAATCCCTTTTTGCAAAATCATTTACAGGTAACGATAATAAAAGAGGCGATGGAAATAATGTTAATAAACTTCGTAATTATAATTACAAAAATATTTCCAATGTATATGTATCTGGTGCAAAAGATCAAACATGTATTTTGTGTAAAACTAATCAAAACCACCCGTTACAAAATTGTCCTAATTTTAAAAGGCCTTTCAGTAAATGAGCGTGTTGAAATTACTAAGCAAAATAACCTGTGTTCCAAATGTTTTTCTTCGCAGTGTAATGCGAAAACATGTAGAGCCAGAAATTGTTTCTGTGGGAAAGCTCATCATTCTATGATTCATTTTTATAAACAAAATAAACCTCTTTCCAAATTAGAGAACGGTGGAGCTGAACAAACTCAGTGCAATGCTTCAGTATCAAGGTCAAGCCTAATACATAAATCATCTGTGCTGTTACTCACGTGCAGTGTATACGTTAGCTCTGTTGATAAAACAAAATTGAATAAAATGACGCGCATATTATGCGATAATGGCTCTGAAAGAAGCTGGTGTACGAAGTCCCTTGCCAATTGCTTAAAATTAAAATCAATTAGAAAGGAAAGTTGTCAGATTTTTCCTTTGGCTCAGCAAAGCCTACTGAGAAATTATACGAAGTAGTAGAATTAAAATTATTTAGTAGATACAACCCTAATCAGTGTATTGAAATTGAAGTGCTAGTGGCTATTACAGCGGCATCTGTTTCTGTTCAAAATGAAGAAGTACAAAATATTATGCAGTCCCGCGGATTAGTCTTAGCCGACTGCTGTGACAGTGATATAACCATTGAGATATTAATTGGGGCAGATGTGTTTTGGCAGATTATTGAAGCTTCAGCTTTCGGAAAAATAAACCAGGAAATTACTTGCGTGCCAACGATTTTCGGATTTGCTTTACATGAAGTCAAGATGTTTACAAGCCAAATGTTAAGACTGCAGTTTCAGCAAATTTTTGTGTAACCACTTCAGATGTTCAGATATTATGGGAGCTTGATGCTTTAGGCTTCCATTAGGAATTAAAGAAAAAGAAGAGTTAAATGTAATTGATAAAGCGCTGATAGATGAATTTGAGAAAAATTTAAAATTCGTGAATGAGAGATATGAAACCGATTTATTATGGAAGTTTAGTTACGATGAATTAGGAAATAATTATTTTTTAGCTAAAAAGAGGTTTGATGAGTTAGTAAAGGATTTTTCTAAAAATGATTGGGTTGCTAATGAGTATAGGGATATAATAAATGACCAAAAGCAAAATGGAGTTATTGAGGAATGTGGTAGAGATGAGCATGAGTATTTTATGCCTCATAGAGCAGTTATTAGAGAAGATAAAGAAACAACTAAAGTTCGTATAGTCTTTAACTGCAGTTCAAAATCTAAAGGTAATCTTTCTTTGAACGATTGTTTGGAAATTGGCCCAAATTTAAATCCAAATTTTCTTGATGTGATTCTAAAATTTCGTAATTACAAAATAGCGTTTAATGGTGATATAGAGAAAGCTTTCTTAATGATAAAAATTTCTGAAAGAGATAGAAAATTCTTAAAATTTCTTTGGTATTCAGATAACCCTAGTGAAGAATATAAAATTATGAGAATGAAAAGACTACCCTTTGGATGTAAAAGTTCCCCTTTCATTTTGAGTGCTACGATAAAGCATCATATAAAACAATATAAGGAAAGTAAACCGAAGTCATTTGAAATGTTAAATTCGTCACTTTACGTAGACGATTTATATTATGGTGGAGACAGTGTGAGAGAATCATTTGAGTTGTCGTCGGATGCTGTATCAATATTAAAGAGTGGTGGATTTAATTTAAGGAAACTGAGGTCGAACAGTAGAGAATTAGAAAAATTGTTGATAGAAAATGAACTTAACGACAGTGAGATAGTGGGAGTTCAACAACTGAAAGTCCTAGGGTTGAATTGGAATCCTGATAGAGATGAGTTGTTGTTGGAGGTGAAGGGTTTGGTGGATTTGTGGAAAACTATGCGATGCACTAAAAGATGTGTTTTACAGACAACTGCAAGAATCTTTGATCCTATTGGTTTGATTGTGCCGTTTCTGATACGTATAAAGTTATCGTTACAGGAAATTTGGGAGAGAGCGTGTGATTGGGACGAAGAATTGCCGGAGGACTTGCAGCAAAAGTGAATAACGTGGTGTAAAGAAATTGAAAAATTGATAGATGTTATTATTCCGAGATATTGTTTTCTGGATTGTGAGAATGAGCAATCCGAAGTACATGTATTTTGCGATGATTCACCAAGTGCTTATGGAACTGTTGTTTATTTTAGATATTGTGAGAATAATGGAAATTACAGAGTATCTTTTATAATGTCGAAGAGTAGAGTGTCACCGTTAAAGAAACTAACGCTGCCAAGGTTGAAGCTAATGGCCATAGTAATAGGTGCTAGAGTGGGAAATTACCTTAAGAGTGTTTTTAAGGATAAAATTGGAAGAATAGTGTTTTGGAGTGATTCTTGTATTGCATTGCACTGGGTGAAGGGAAGTGCGAAGAGATGGAAACAGTTTGTTGCCAACCGGGTTGTGGAAATTCAGGAAAGATCCGAGTCTAAGTGATTGTTATTATTGTCCGTCTGACGATAATACCGCAGATTTGCATACTAGAGGAATCTTGGCTGAGAAGTTGGTACTTAATGAAAAATGGTGGTCAGGTCCAATTTGGCTTCGAAAAAGTTTTGAGAGTTGGCCTAAACTCTGGGTTAGAGGGTTACCAAATGTAGACAGTATGGAAATACTAAGAGAGCAAAAAAAATTCTGTCAAATGTTTTATAGTTCAGTTGGAATTATTTGAGCAGCTTTGGAACAAATTTTCAGTTTGGAGTAAGTTGCAGAGAGTTGTTGCTTGGTGTATAAGGTTTATAAGGAATGTGAGGGGGAATAGGATTTTGGCTCCTTTCTTAGAAACAAGTGAACTAAAAGAAGCGCATCACATTCTAATCAAACTAGTCCAAAGAACTGAGTATAAAAAGGAAATAGCTACTTTAGAGAAAGCGAGAGTGTTAAAGAAAAGTTCTTTATTTTCTCTAAATCCGTTCTTAGACAACAGTGGCATACTATGTGTAGGAGGACATTTAAAGAAATGCCAGCTTACCAGATTCTGTGAAACATTAAATAATATTGCCTAAGAATCATCCTGTTACAAAATTGTTAGTGACATTTTATCACCTTAATTATATGCATGGAGGAGTACAATTAGTTAACTCTGCGATGAAACAAGAGTATTGGATTATAGGAGCAAAAACTGCAATACGCAGAGAAATAAGAAAGTGCGTTATCTGCGACAGATTTTGCTCCGAGTTTTCGAAACAAATGATGGCTGATTTACACCTTCTGCAAGAGTGAATCCCGGAAGACCATTTCTTAAATGCAGAACTGATTTTTCAGGACCATTCTTGATCAGCCCTAGACGTGGTAGAGGAGTTAAACCACTGAAAATTTCAGCTGATGACGGAGTCATGGGGGCCCAGTGTGTTACGCCATCCATTGCTCGCCGAAAGAGCGCACTTCCGATATTTGTATAAAGCTAAAAATAATGTATTTCTACTTTTAAATGAATGAAGTTTTCTGTGATTGTGTTTCAGAGATGTGGCAACATGCAATTATTTTTATTGTAATTGTGTTCTAAAGATATAAGTGAATTGTGTTTCCACTTTGTTCGTTGGAGCAAGAGTAAAATATTTATGATATTTATTGTGTAGAAGTTTTGATTTCCAGCCCATTTCACAAAGAGGTGAACATAACATAGACCAAAAGCCCAAAGATTGGCTTCTTTCTTTTAGCACTGCTTTAACAACCCAATTCTCATTAGCTGATATTCTGCAATTTATAAATATAACTCAGTTATATAAAAGTGTTTGAATTTTTAAGAAAGTTCAAATGATTTTTTCTAGTGGTAAATTATCATAATTACAACAATTCAGAAAATGATGATAAAAATACTGAAATATGTCCTACTGTCAAGTTGAGCCTGATAAATAATTTAGGAATTTTGTGAATGAAAAGTTAATCTCAATTCTAAAGAATGTGAAGATAAAAATTTATTATAAGGAGGAGACTTATTTCAAGCACGTCATTCACTAGCTAGCACTTTGATAGGTATTATAAATGACACAACAGATGTAAATAGGCATCAAAGTACAGTCAGAAGTCGTTAATTCGGACACCCATAATCCGGAATGATCTATAATCCGGACCTCAAAGCTACAAACTTTCTGCGCATGCGTAAGACCTTTACCGTGTGAATTTGCATGTGCGCATGCGCAAAATACGTTTATGAAAGCGCGTTTAATGTATAACGGACGGGATAAGCTAAGCTAAAATTATCTAATTATCTACTTCAGTTAATGTTGCAGATTGCGTTGTTCCTTAATCTTCGAATTGGATCCGAATTATTATTTTTTGCAGACTGTTAGAGCAATTTTATAAAAGTAAGCTTGAACTTTCGATTATGTCAAATAGAATTTCCGATATATATTTACTAATATGTAAAGGATATACAATGCGAAAGTATCTTTCGGAGTCCATTAAACAAAAAGTGGAATTGCTGCAAAAAATGGATAAAGCCATATCCTTTGTTTATCTAAATTTTAACGTTTGTTTATCTAAACTTTGTTTATCTTTAACGCCGCGGCGTGCAATGAATTGGAAGTTGATCTGTCAGCACTATCCTTATCTTAAGGGCAGATGTTTTTATTTTATTTGGCTTATAATTGCTTACTCCATGTAGTATTTCATCTCGATGTACTCCGTCTTTGATATGATTTAAATCAAATGCCTCGTCATTATAATTCACTTCCGATAGCGAAGAAAGTGACAGAGGTTATTGAAAACAAAAAATTTCGATTGACAAATTAGTCGGTATTCTCGACACAGCAATTATAGGACTTGAACAGCGGAACTTTGTAACTGAACAAGAAATTATGTCTGTTTATAGAATTAAAGAGAATGTATTATCACATAAAAAACGAAGCAACTTAAACAACTTACATTGAAAGAAATGTTTAATAAAGTAAACAAATAAATATTAAGCTTTCTTTTTGTAAATTTTGATACCCTTTAGATCATAATTGTTCTTTATTTCGTAAATTACGGTTTCATATTTTTAATTTTATAATTTCTGCATGCCATTTTACCAGATTTAAACTGATGATCTATGATCCGGAAAAATCGATAATCCGGAATCGCCGAAGTCCCGGCGAGTCCGGATTAACGACTTTTGACTGTTTAAGTGAGGCATGCAAAGTACTTGAAATTATGAAATTTTAAAACACAGAAGTCTAACATTTTCACTAGGAATTTTACAACCTTCCATTACATGTGAAAATTACAAATGCTACCATGCTCTAATGAAATATTTTACTAATATTAGTGATCAAAAACAATTTTCACATTAATAAACTCGTAGTAGTAGCAAAATTATATTTCAGCATGGATAACATGAGAAAAAATTTAGACCAACTTATGCTTGAAAAAAATACAAAAGCATGAAAATACATATATGAAAGAGCATTTTAGTCATCATCTAACTTCCCTCTGATTATGAGTTACAGAAAACACCTCTCCAGAAGCAAAATTTGGATTAGACACCAAAATGTTACACATGGACATCAGTCCTTCAAACTGGTTATATGAAAACATATATTTCTAATAAAGATGTTGCAAATAGCTCAGATTGCCTCAACTACCTTTACGCCACTCTATGCCTGTGCCAAGCTGATTTTGTTACTTTTTGTTTGAATTTCAAAACTGAAATTTCCTCAAATTTTTTATTTGGATTTACACTTAGAACATGAAAATCTTTATACTGTAGATATGTAAATAATATGCAATAAATAATACAGTACAAAGTCCAATATCTGGAATGATCTAAAATCCAGACCTCAAAACTGCCAACTTTAAAAAAAATGTTTTACACATGTGCATTTGATTCCCCCCCCCCCCCGTAGATAAAGGAGAGTCCCGATTCTTAATTTCTGTTGTCATTAAATAAAATACCTCATTATTGAAGAAACAATAATTTAGCATAAATTTGTGTGATCAATAATTTAGCTCTGTAGTTGTGTATCTGCTTAGCATACATCTCAAACCGATACATTCTTGATAGAAACATCGTTGATTTTACACCTACTAATATTTTATATCCCTGATGCCAACCTGGCGAATCAGTATTTATTATATTTTGCTTTCATCACTACATGTTTATCAACACATGACAACTTGAGTAATGACTCATGCAGCAATGCCGAAACATTTTTTTGTATTAGTAATTTTCTATATTAGTACAAAGAGTATGGTAACCTTTTATGTTGACATTATTACACTTGGCAATGATTACAGATTTAAGTTAAATACACTAAGAAATACTGACGAGGAAAAATTTAAAAATTTCTTTTTATATGTTTAAAAATAGATTTTGTTAATGATATTCATAGGCCAAAACATTACATTTAATGCTATTTGAATTAAGAATAAGTAATTTGTTTTTCACATAAACCCAGAACCACCGCCAGAGCACAGGACAGCAGAATTTAGGGAAGACAAGATTTTGGGAATTTAGAGAAACTCCAAGCAACAAAATTAAAGGATGAAAATAATTTTAGAATTTAGGAAAGCACTGGGATCCAATACTTAGGGGCAGCAAAAATTTAGAACTTACAAAGGCGCTTGGTTGAAGAATTTAGGACCTGCAGAGAATACATCAGGCAGTAAGATATCTAGCGCTGGCTCTCGATAAGCTTCAAGTATACGTGAGAATTTATTTATTCAGAATTCAGATAAGCCTTAAGCAAGAAATACAAGTAAGTATAATCTATAACTCAACAAATACAATCAGGCTTGTCTCAGTGCAGACAAAATTTAGCAGAACAAGTTGTCTTTCGTCGCCAATCTCATGAAATATAGCGCACACTATTAAGCTAGGCTAAAGTTGTACTTTACTGATCCCCAGGAATTTCAGCTAATATAGCAGATTGCACTGTTTCTTATCATTCTGATTTGATCCAGCTTAATTATCTTTTGCAGGCTGCTTTTATTACAGCAATTTGATGAAAATTAAAGTTTCTACTTTCGATCATGTCATAAAGAGTTTCTAATTCTGGAGCTCTAACAGGATCTACAAAGTGAAAGCATGTTTCAATGTCCATTAAACAAAAAGTGGAATTGCTGCAAAAAATGGATAAAGTATATCTGTCTCAAAATTATGCAAGGAATATGGCATTGGAAATTCAACTGTATATGACATAAGAAAACATAAAAAGGAATTTTTTTTTGATTCCGACACCTCACTTGCAGTGAATATCAGAAAAATTATTCATTATGTTAATAATGAAGATCATGACAAAGTGATAATCGAATGGATCAGACAGCATCACAGCAAGGACGTGCCATTGACAGGTCAAATGCTAATGGCGCAAGCTAAAATATTTCACTAAAAAAATTAATTTAAAAACTCGGTGCACATATTCAATAAGTTGGTTAACCAATTTTAAATACTGCCATGGTATAAGACAATTGAGAATTTCAGGTAAAAAAAGCTTCAGCTGACACTGAATATGAATATATTGAACTCATTAATAGTTAAAAGTTATCTCCAGAAAAAATTTACAGCACTGATGAAACTGGTCTTTTCTGGCAATATGTACCGCAAAACAATTAGCAACCTGTATAGAAAAGGCTCCAACTCGTATCAAAGCGAGGCTAGCAATTTTTAGCACGCACAAATGCGGCAAGTATGCACAAGTGTAAATTTTTCATAATCGAAAAAAATAACCACCTCGAGCATTTAAAGGAGTAAAAAGTTTCCTGTTATATATCATGCAAATAAAAGAACACAGATGACACAAGCGTTAATGAATGATTGGTTTGGAAATCATTTCATGCCTGAAGCTTGGCAGAATTCGGTTGGTTTACCTGACAACACAAAAATTTTCCTGATTGTAGATTGATTGTAGACAACTTTTCAGCTCATATTTTACTTAAAGTTTTAGTGAAAGACAATGCATCCATATTATTCTTTCCTCCAAATTGTATGTCAATCATTCAGCCTATGGATATCAGAATAGTGTGGAAGCTGAAATGCAAATATAAAACAGAATTTTTAAGATCCACGTTAAATTTTCTTGAATAATGGCAAGAATATTCAATAATTTAAAAAATATTTTAGAGTAAAATCTGCTTTGTGGAGCATTGCAATATGGTAGGAGGATGTGTCTCCAGATACTTTAAAAAATGCTCGGCATAATTTATGGCCAACTTTTATATTTCATGGTGAGATTAATGAATATGATAGCCGCGAATGTGAAGGTTTTTGGATATCACAAGCTAAAGGTTAAATTTTTCCAATTAATGGATTTTTTAAAGAAATGTGGAGAAGCTGTAGTAAGTGTAAATGACGTACCAGAAGTTTTTCATTGCGATGATAATGCCCCAATTATCAATCAACGGATGGTGAAATCTGTAACATGGTTCTACATCCAGAAAATACCGCTAATGATAGTGAAGAAGGTGACAGATTGGTTATTAAAAACGAAAACATTTTGATTGACAAGTTAGTCAAAATTCTCGGCATAGCAATACAGGACTTGAACAACAGAACTTTGTAACTGAATAAGAAATTACGTCTGGCTACAGAATTAAAGAGAAAATATTGGCCCAAAAAAACAACTTACACTGAAAGAAATGTTTAACAAATAAATATTAACCTTTTTGTAAATTTTATTACCCTCTAGATCATAAGCACTTCATCATTTCATATTTTTTATTTTAAAATTTCTGCATGCCATCTTAATAGATTTAAACTGATAATCTAATATCCAGAAAAATCCCAAATTCAGAATCGTCGAAGTCCTGACAAGTCTGGATTTCAGACTTTGTAATTTATAACAAAAGTATAACCAATTTCCTTAACTTTCAAGCATAAATCACAAATTTTTCAAAACAATGAGGAAGCATGTTCAGTACAACATTTAAACCCTCATAAGTGTACAGCCGAAAACTTGCCAAACACTGTCCAAAAGTTCGCATTTGATGATGAAATAAATACCATATTTCCTCATGTATTCCCCCCTCTTTATCCAAAAACCAAGAGGGGAAACAGATGCAAAGAATTTAATTTTGAAAGGACCATAAGAATACTCATTAAACATTACAATACCTAATGAGGTATCTTCATTTCTACTTCTCTGCAACTTGCATCTCACCAATTCTTATCACTGTCGCTACTACTCCTTATGCCTAAATTACCCATAAATAATTAGAGAAGGTAAATGTGCAGCTAACTCAGTGAAATTGTAGACTGAATGTCAGTTTGTGTTCATCCTACAGTGTTTGGTCGGTTTTGTATTAGGCTAGCATGAAGTTCAACAGTTGATCTAGGCCCACCAGCGGCCGAGCGGTAACGTCGCTGAACACTGGTAGTTCGGTCCGAGGTTCGAATCCCGCGAACGGGCTAGCTGCATGGGTGTTTTCGTGGTTTTCCCCATGTGTAACGTGTATACGAGCCAGTTTCCCTTAGAAAGTCCTCCACAAAGACATCCCTCCCCTTAGGCAGATAGCCCCAGTGAGCTTTGCCGTAATTAAATACACCAACACCATCAACAGTTGATTTGGCATGACCTTCAGAGGTAGTTTATGAGGTTTTATCTCTGTTCTAAAACAAAAAATAAATCACTATGTGGGCAAAACAATTTTTTAATTTAGGGTATCTAGCTGAATGCACTGAAGAAAGAGAAAATCATGCAAATATTTTTGAATTTTTCAGAATTTGGTTGTAAAAAGTTATGCATGAGGGATAAATCCATGAGGAACTACAGTAAGCAATCAAAATTTTTAAAAAACTTGCATTATTTTGTTCCCTTGAGTTACCTATAGATATCCAAAAGCTAGCTCTTAATTCACACTACTCCTTTTGAATGTCCAGTATAATATTTTTTACCAACCAATTTAATGTTTAAGTTGAAAAGATCTTAGTCAATAAAAGCATTGATATAAAATAATTATAAGGAGAGATAATTAGCATGCTTTATCAGTTACATTAAAATTATTGAGAAGGTACCTTCTACATACAATTGCAAGAGTTTATGGAAATTTTAAAGCATGTCTAATCAGAGAACAGCAAGCAGGCAGAGGAGGCAATTATACTATCTATCAGGAGAAAAGCTCTTGCCACGGTGTCTGGTGAGTGGTGGTCGCTATAGCAACAAGGCTAGTACATTTCAAGTATA
Organism: Stegodyphus dumicola; assembly: GCF_044657685.1. Taxonomy (NCBI): domain Eukaryota; kingdom Metazoa; phylum Arthropoda; class Arachnida; order Araneae; family Eresidae; genus Stegodyphus; species Stegodyphus dumicola. Next base: position 25,064,123 of record NC_140781.1, read on the forward strand.
CGCAAGTCAAGTAAATGTTTTGTTATTTTGTTCTTGACCAATGTTGGCTGAGGGAAAGACGAAGTTCACCATTCGTCTTCTTAGTTTATCCCAGTTGAGTTCGTCTTCTCTATACAGCTTTACAGTACTTTTAATTATTTCTGTTCATTGTTATTTCTTTTATATTGGTATTTATTAAAAATTTTGTGTTTATTTTATTTTTCCTAGTGTTTTAATAATCGCCAATTTTTTAAAATACTCTTTCAGTCTAAGACATGTCACCTGTAAAATCTCAGGCACAATCGTGTGTAATGTTGCAGTATTTTGTGCTTCTGAAGCTTCAGTGAAGTCTTTTTCCTCTCTCTCTAGTTTTGAAGAGTACATCCCAAGCAACTCGAGTATAGCGGAATACAATTAAAAAACTTAGACATGAAGTATTGGCAATTGGTGAAGAGAAAGCACACCATGAAAAAACCATAAAAGGCACACTGATCGAAACTGTGAATGTGATAATTTTGATAAATGTATTTACACTGCAGATAATATGATTTCTATATCAAAGAAAAGAAAATGCCATCCACATAGAAATTGCTATCTGTGTTAAGCAAAAAGACACTTTGTGTAATGAATTTTCCCTAGAAAAAATACATTACTGAATTTTCGTTTCATGAATTGCATTTGATGAATTCAATGAATTTTCGCTAGAAGAAATACACTAATAAAAGAAAAATTATCTTTGAAAGACTCAATATTGTATTTTGAAGGAATAATTACTTGCGAGAAACGTTGAGGAAAGTGAACGCCACATCATTTATATTGACGAAACATGGATCTATAGTAACTTAACATTCAAGAAATATTGGCAAGATGACGTGGTTTTGGGGACAGAAATGAATGTCAATTCGAAAACGACTGATTGTTGAGCATGCTGACTCTTCTGCAGAATTTGTTCCAGGAGCTCAACGTGTAAACAAAGCATCGGGTCAAAGACCACTGGCATATGGCAAAAACAAAAAGGCCAGTGGCAAATGAACTATGAAAATTTTGAAAAATGGGTATTGGAAAAGCTTCTTTCAAACTTATGACCCCAAAGTGTGGTATGCATGTAAAATGCTTGATATCACACAAAACTTAAGATCTGTCACCCATGAAATATACTACAAAGCAAGCGATGGTAAATTGGCTGATGAGGAAGGGGATAGGCAGCAATCTCCAAATTTGAATAAGCGGTATTGTTCAACTTAATAGAATGCAGTAACTCTAAAAAATCTAATCTATAAAATTGACATCATTATAAAAGAAAATATGCACCACGTTGTGTGGCTTCCCCTCATTACCACTGTGATCTAAATGTCACACAATATGTTTGATTCAAAACTCATCAGGGAAAAGTATATAACTTGTGACTTAAGCTTAGAAAATTTGAAGAGTTTACTGCCCAAAGCTTTGAATGAAATCTCTTCTCAAGTAGGCAAACTCGTTGGGACTTCGGCGATTCTGGATTAGGGGTTTTTCCGAATTATAGATCATCAATTTAAATCTGGTAAGATGGCAAGCAGAAATTATACAATTAAAAATGTGAAACTGTAATTTATGAAATAAAGAGCAATTATGATCTAAAGGGTGTCAAATTTTACAAAAAAAAGCTTTGTTTACTTTATTAAACATTTCTTTCAATACGCACATGCGTAAAGCATACATTACACATAGTGGAAATTAGAAAATTGCAACCAGAAAACTTTGATGTGTATTCATGATATTTATAATGACGAGGAAATTGATTTAAATCACATCAAAGACGGAGTACATCGAGATGAAATACTACACTTAGTAAGGAATTATATAAGCCAAATAAAATAAAAACATCTGCCATGAGGATAATGCTGACAGATCAACTTCCAGTTCATTGCACGTCGTGACGTTTCCCCCTCCCCCCGCAGAGCAGCATGAAATTGATAAACAGATTTTGGAATGGTTAGAGAAACAAATCATTAAGCCAAGCTGTTCTGATTACGCAAGTAATATCGTGCTAAGTAGAAAAAAATGTGGTTCATTTAGACTATGTCTGGACTTAAATGATGCTTAAAAACCTGGTGAATCCCTTTCCGAATATTTAATTGCCATGCGTGAAATAGCCACTCGCGGCTCTGTTGATGATTCATAAACTCTTGTTTATGTAATCAATGGGATACCCAATCAGAGTGCAGTACAAAGTCTTTAATCCGGACGCCCATAATAACAAAGCTACAAACTTTCTGTGTATGTATTTAAGCATGCGCATAATACCTTTACGCATGCGTGTTTAATGTATAACGGATGGTATAAGCTACGCGAAAATTATCTAATTATCTATTTCAGTTAATGTTGCAGATTATGTTGTTCCTTAATCTTCTAATAGGATCATGCTTTTTATTTTTTGCACTGTTAGAGCAATTTTATAAAAAGTAAGCTTGAACTTTTGATTATGTGAAAAAGTTTCCGATTCTGGAGTTACCAAAGGATCTACAAAGCGAAAGCATGTTTCGATGTCCATCAAACAAAAAGTGGAATTGCTGCAAAAAATGGATAAAGGCATATCCTTTGTTTCTCTAACCATTCCGAAATCTGTTTATTAATTTCACGCTGCTCTGCAGGGGGGGGGACGTCGCGGCGCGCAATGAACTGGAAGTTGATCTGTCAGCACTATCCTCATCTTCAGGGCAGATTTTTTATTTTATTTGGCTTATAATTCCTTACTAATGTAGTATTTCATCTCGATGTACTCCGTCTTTGATATGATTTAAATCAAATTCCTCGTCATTATAAATATCACGAATACACATCAAATAGTTTTTTGGTTGCAATTTTCTAATTTCGACTATGCGTAATGTATGCTTTACGCATGCATGCATTGAAAGAAATGTTTAATAAAGTAAACAAATAAATATTAAGCTTTTTTTCGCAAGTTTTGATACCCTTTAGATCATAATTGCTCTTTATTTCATAAATTACGGTTTCATATTTTTAATTTTATAATTTCTGCATGCCATCTTACCAGATTTAAATTGATGATCTATAATCCGGAAAAACCTCGAATCTGGAATCGCCAAAGTCCCAACGAGTCTGGATTAGAGACTTTGTACTGTAGTAACAAAATTATTTTGTACGGGTATAAAACTATTTCTGAATTCAAAGAGAAATTAAAAATTTATAAGAAAATCTGCGTTCCAGATACGAAGAATAAGGGTTATTCAAGTACTAACACACAAAATAAAGCACACGCTACACCTAACAAAAGTAAAGAACCAAGGTGTTATAACTGTAGAAGTATAGGGCGCGTAATGTATCCGCATTCTTTTACGCGCATGCGTAAAAGCATACAAAAAAAAAAATTTGTGGCTTTGAGGTTCCGATTATAGATCATTCTGGATAATGGACGTCCGGATTACAGACTTTGTACTGTATTAATGATTTCTCCTTTAATTATAATATTCATTCATTAAAAATCCAAGACATTCTTTTAACTACAACACAGCCCCAAATATAAATAGGAATACAGGACTGCTCAGGTCAATCTCGGACATCTGGTAACCTTACCAATAAAGCTCATATCTGACAGCCTATGAGAAAATATAATTGAGTGACTGAATCTTTAACATGCAAATGATTAAAAATTTAACAGATTACATGAAGGTAATTTTTTTTCAATATTTAATAACTGAAGAAGAAAACATAGCAAATTACTCATTGTTTCCTCAAGATTTTATTAACAATTATTTAAAATTATTAAACATCTGAAATAAGATGCTCATAATGAAGGCTAGTATGCCACAATTCCTCAGAAGGAAAATGGCAATGCTAAATATGAAAAAATAGTGTACTTCTTCCTTGTAGCAGCCCCTAAACATGTTTGGCGATTTTAGACTTGTGCCCAGATCTCATCTATAATTTCACCAAGCTTGCGAAGCACGAATGTAAAAATAAACAACACAATTTATAATAACAATAATACTCACATATTTACCTAAGAATATTTTTAAGAATTGTGTTCCTCACCTTTATTATTAGTTTATTGCATGTAACTGTTCCAACTGCAGCACTTTCAGACATATTTAGTTTGTTATATAATTTTATGGATGCCAACTCCTCTGCACAAGAATACGTAAATCTAATAGCAGTCACAAAAAATATTCTAGAACCACTGAACCAATTTCTAACATGGAAGACCTTTTTTTGCAATTTTTATAACTGCACCTCCAAATGGTTTTGTTGTTAACAAAAAATTTCATGTTGTGACCATTTCTGCATTCTCGTTTGTCAGGTAAAATTCTTTCTTGAAAATACAGCAACCACCTCATTACTTGGTAAAGACTGTTAATGTCATATTCACAAAAAAAAAAAAAAAAAAAAAAAAAAATAAAAAATAAAAAAAATAAATAAATAAATAAATAAATAAAATAAAATAAAATAAATAAATAAAGAGCAATGAATATATTTTTAAATAAACAATGCGAATTCGAAAACCTCGTCAAAAATGAATGATATAAGAACATGCAATGACAGCAGAAATGCAACACGGTGATAATATACAATTACATTATGATGTATAAGAACATGCAGCCGGTAACTAATATATTATCATCTGGTGAGGTATAAGAACAAACAGACAAATTTTGGTGAGATCTAGGTTGACAGGCGATTTAATACTGGCATGCCACTATAACAAAGAAGTACCAAAAATAGAAACAACTAATTCACAGAAAACTTCCCTAATGACATACATGCAGACAATATATTCCATAAACATACACTGTACAGGAATAATGCTACTTGAATTTAAAGTTGTGCATTATACAAGATGTTACAAAAAGACTACATGACTAAAAATATCAGTTGTGGTTTCAGTCAAATAAACCACAATGCTGCAACAATTTTGTCACAATACTTTTATTAAAACTACTATAAATTTATTTAAATTCAGGCACCACAGAAAATAAAGTATTCTCACATCTCAATTACTCAAAAAATAATGCATCCTTATACACTCCTTAAATTTTTTTGCATGGTTCAAAGTATTTGCAAAAAGTATAATTTTGTATACGGTTCCATAAAACACAAGATCATCTGCATAAAATATTCCACAACAGCAGTAAAAGGTAAATTTTCCAATACAGCAGAAGCAGATTAAACGTAAGGATTACAAATATTTGTTCTTTCTGAATATCTACACCTCCCCCAAAATATTACGAAGTGTTCATCATGCAAAGCACTGTGTTGCCTAAACTGTTATGTGGCAATGCACAATGTTGCCAAAAAGTATTCATGTTTCAGCCACCATAAATATGTAGCACATTTGTTTTTGCCAGTACAGAATGCCATATTGCGCAGATACCTAGTCTGCCGTTCTTTGATTTCTTTTCAGCAAAAACAGATCGCTGTGTACATGGTGACAACAAAAGATCAATAATGAATATATAAAAAGAAGATGAGTGTTTTATTACCAATATTTCTTGCCTCCGCCAAGTTTATTGACTAAATACTCTTGTATGAAGTGTGCCACAATTTTGAAAATGGCTTCGCAAAAAAATTAGTCATCACAGTTTAGAAATGCTCTCCAAAGTAACCAACCAGTTTGTGATATTTTAGCAAGAGGTACAAAAAATAAAAAGCAAAAAGTACTTTTAAAATATTAAACATATTGTGATCAAATACACAATTAATAGCTCAAGCTTTTAAGTTCTAGTAGTCACATGAAAGAATTAAGGCGAAAAAAATAGAGTTAACATATAAATTGAAAGTTAACCAGATAAAATTACTTTTAACACCAAACTGAAAATTGGCATTGTATTTCAAATAAAAATTGCCATAAAATTACCTGTAGGACTTTTAGAAAATTTGTATTCAGGCATAATTTGAAATGAATCAAATTGCAGGGGAAAAAATAAGTATGCCTCAGGAATTTGGAGAAGCCCAATTTAGACTTGAAACCTTACATTACAGTAATACATAAAAAATAATATATAACCCTAGCTATTTTTTTAGGCTTGGAAAATATAAACTGAAATTTGCTGATTAACCAATTAGAAAAGTACGGATTTAGAGTACAAAAAGAGAGAGTAGACTGCTTCAGCACTGAAAAGTAATTTTACTAATCTAATACTTTTTCCAAAATTTTACTTCTGAAATGTAATTATAACTTAAAATTTAACAATGATACGGAAATTTTGCACGAATTTCTAATCAACTCATTTCCTACATAATAAGCATGGATAGTAATAAAAAGTGTTTTAAGAAATGTTCAAGTTTTGAATAAATGAAGAATGCTGTCACATGCAAAAATGAAACAGCTTTCAATTTTTTAAGAAGAATATTCAAACCATGAAGGTAAAATTCTTCAACATATCTAATAATTCTAACTAAAATACTGATAAGTAAATTCTAAAAAATTTCATATTGCACTAAAATTGGTACAATAAATATGTCTATGAAAAATAGATTTGAAATATTACTTATTTGAGAGAAATGTTCAACATAGTTATATTCTCCACAAGAAAATAAAATTAAAATGTGTAGTTAGAATAAACAAAATTGATTTCTACAATAAATGATTAACCATAAAAAAACTAACATTTCTTAGCACATTCACTGCCATATCAGATATATGTAAAGTCTCTAGAAACCAACTAAATTGAAACAAAGTGTTAATATAGACCTTACCATGCACTCATGCATGATCAGCTGTTAGGTGATAGCACCATACCACATGCTTGTACATGACTAAAGAGAAAATGTTTAAGAATTGTTCAAGTTTTGAAAATGTTACAGAATTCGTTATTCTGGTTAAACCAAATGCTGTCAGTTTTATTGCTAAGAATAAAGGTATAAAAAAATTTAAGAGCTAGTTCACAGCTCTGATATGAACTTCACATTTTCTGGATGAAATGGATCATACTTTAACACACAGTCAAGATATTCTACATTACAATAATATCTTTGAAATTAATATATAATGGATATTGTTCAAAATATTAACATAAAAATGGTTTAATAAAGCAACTGAGAGCTATTGCACTCCTCCTATCAGTATCAATTCATTGGCTAATCATTTCAGATCAATTTTTGGAAACCATTGAGGTGCTTAAGGGAACCAAGTTTCTTGTATTTAGTATTACTCCACTTTCTGAAAGCACTCTTTGCAATAATACTTTGTCTGCAACAATATACAGGCCATAGTTGTCCTTTTCAACTGCAAATGTATCATGCAAGCCATTATAATGAATCCAAAGATTACACTGAATTCTATATCAAACATATGAAAACATCCATTTCATATTAACTTTCTAACTAAATATTTCTAAAAATAAGAGAAAATTACAAAATCTTCTTGGTCACAGTTTGTTCCATCAACAGGAACTGAATCTGGGATGAATTACAGGCATTTCTCAGTAACTGGTTGGTTTGGTTAGAATAGATTTACGGGTGCCTCTTGGATTATCGTCAAGTTAATGTTTCATTTATGGTAACTTGAGTAGTTGAATGTTATGGAAACCATATTATGATGTAATTGATTGCATGATTGCGGTTAATTTGAATCATGGAAAAAGACATTGAAAGTGTGCGTCGAATTTTCGAAAAGTACGTTGTTATTTTAAGGTTTACACAGTAAAATGGCTGAATATGGTAAGATTAATTATAAGTTCTATATGATTTACAACGAAAGAGAAAAAAGCATTAATTGACTAGGTGCGTAAATGAAGGTTTACTTAGTAGCCATTATTAAGTGTCCTATTTGTAGGAAAGAAATGCATACGGTCGAACGATATCGGCACTACGGAGAATATTTTTTACTCTTATTTCTGTGAATTTATGTGGTGATGCCAGTATACAGATTCTAGCTCAGATAATTTTAGGAAGATTTTGGATGCTGTCAAGGCATTTTGTTTGACTGAAGACTTGTAAATTCATAAATAAGGCAAAACGCTATTTCCTTTGTGTAGTGCTACGATGAGTTTCCTTTTTTATGTTATTTCATTACTTGATTTAAAATGTAGTTTATTGAGATTATATATTTTTTGTTGGCTGCGCCTTTGACTTTTTAAGTGAATATAGATCCATGTGGACATGAACAAAGTCAAGGTGGAGCACAATGCTTAGTTTGTGCAATTCTCCGATTTTTTTTTTTAAGTGAAAATAGGTCGATGTGTACATGGATACAGAGTTTGTGCAATTCGCGGTGTCCATGTACCGCCAAAAATTGCAATTATCGCCAGGAGCATTCATAAATATATTTTTACTATTGGTTCTATTTAGGATTTGAAACAGCATATAACAGTTACCTAAAAAGCTACTTAAACAATTACCAAGCTTACATCATAAAATATCATACTAAGACTTGGTTTGGGCATTTCAGTTATGAAGAAACTAAATGTATTAAATATCTTTGGCAATAATATAAATGTCAACAAAGACGGAACTGAAATTTCTTTTTAAAACTACAAAATTTACCTTGGTCTGTCTTAGTAGCAGGTTTCCAGTTTTCAGTACTGATAATTGGTAAGCATACTTGACCTTTTTCATCAATGTTGGGATGATAAATTTTTGTCCGAAAAGTTATCTTAGGAGGCTTGAAAGGATACTCTGCAGGAAAGTTTATTTCAATACGGAATGCTCCTTTGTTATATGGTGCATTATCCTACACAAAGTTGAAAAAAGAAAATTAAAATATCAATCCATGTTTGATTATCACCAGACTGCAAAACTTGTCATATATCGCTATATGCATATTGATCCAAAAGTGTATATGGCACATTATACATGATTTGATTTTCAAAAGCAAACTATATTTAATAACCATTCTGTATGAATAATTCACACAGCATCAGAAACAGGCATTAATAATAACAAGATAACTCAGAAAAACTCTCTTATAAAGGCATTAAAAATTATTCGTAAATACATTTTACCAATTAATGTGAAATTAGAAATATCTAATTTAAGAAATTATGAAAGACATGCCATACCTTATCTGAGAAAAATTCTGAGGTACTATTTCAATATTTAAAAGCACATTCAATTTTTACACTATTAATTTTTCTTTCCTTAATGCATAATAGGTACTTTTTCAGCAACTTCACCTAAGAAAGGTGCAAAACAGTTTGACCAGCAAGTTCCGACAGCTAATTTTTTTTTAAACTACACTTGCCAGTTTTTACTTTTTTTGATTTATAACCATATTTACTGCTGCTCTGAGGTTTGACATTAAACCCTTCCTGAGAAGTTTTTGTAAGCTAATCAGTAAGTACTGAATAATGAATATAAATTCAGAATTTATTGAAATGAGCCCAGCTGTGTACACTGATAAATTCATACAGTATGGCAAGGTCTTGGACAATGAATTTTTCTATTAATAAGGTGACATTCATGTGTTTGCAAAATCTATGACGAATACAATTCAGGTGGGTGAGTAATACACAAAACCTACTTGAGGGATATCTGCCTTAAATGGAATGGTTTTAAAGATAGCTTTCTGATGAAAACTGGCTCATATAAGACACACTGGAAAAACAACGAAAACTTTATGCAACCAGTGAGAACTAAATACACTTTTCATTAATCTTGAACATTCAGTCTCTAGTGAATCCGTAACTGCTTATGATCTAATTATCTTAAAGAAATCTAATTATATGTATTTACACACAGAAATATAAGATTTGATATGATCTTACTTGATACATAAAAAAAAACTTACACCTAGTATTTGTTTTATGAAAGCTTTCTATTCCAGCTATAAGAAGAAGCTGTTCATACGTGTGACAATGTGGGTTAAAATAACTTCAGCCCTGGAGTTTGACAGTATTTCAAGATGGACTTCATAAGCACAAATACAATAGAATTCCAACAATCTGCGACTGCTTAGTTCTCACTTTGAACGTAAACAAACAAAATTTTAATTTTGTTCTGAAACATCTTCTATGTATTTTATACTTTCCAGCCTCTAAAATATGAAAAAATAAAATCACCATCTTCGAGTGCAGTCACTTAATCAGTGTCGCAAACACAGACTAAAAAACATAAATAAAAATCGGACCAAAAAAAAAGCTACCAAAAGCAAAATATTTTTTATTTGGAAGATCATTTTTTAATTTACATATGAAGCTGACTGTTCAAGAATGATACATAATTCAACTCCAACTAAATTTAGATGCACAAAAATTCCACAAAAATTGGATTGGTAGATTTGGATAAAAAATCAAGAACTGATCCTAATAAACAGAGAAACAAAGTTATACAAAGCAGTTAATAAACAACTCTTCTAGTGGTACCACATTTTGTCAGGTTACAGAAAAAAGAAAGATAAGTTTACTGAGAAATATTGCAGAATTTTTGCTTAAGGCAACATTATTCAAAAATTATTTCAAAATATTGAGGTACCTAATGAAGTCAGCAGCACTGGCATATGTAATAACATTTTACTTGAATCATGTGGAACAGACATACAACTATACCTTCTAAATCTCATAAAGGTAAGAAAAATTTACTATTAAATATACTGTTCTTCAATATAGAAAATTACTATAAATAAGAAAAATGGGTTAATCTTTGGATTATGGTGACTTAACGATTTTTTGGCAAAAATTTGGCGGCCAACCCTGCTACAGCAACCTGCTAGTTTTTGTTTGGACGCCATTTTGTTTTCACAAAGTAAAGGCATTTTTTTTTTTTTACTCAACATTTTTTTTCCAACAATCTGCTAGCCGAATTACACTTTATGCTAGAACTTTTATGGAACAAAAGTTCTTAATCATGACGAAGATTAGGTGCGAAATTGGGAGAAAGTGCAGAATCGCAAACTGCTTGTCGCTTTTTTAAGAATTGCACATACACGGTATCCACGTACACGTCGACCTATTTTCACTTAAAAAAAATCCCAGAATTGCACAAAAATGGCATTGCGCACACTCTTGACTTTATCCATGTATACTGCTAAAGTCCTAGCTAGTAACCTTTATCGCCTTACCAAAATGTCGCCAAACTACCTGTTACCATATTCCAAAGATTAGCCGAAAAAGGATATAAGCTGATAGAATATTGAAAAACGTATTTCCCAAAAAGTTGTTTATAACATGACTGGATCATTAAAAAATACAGGGGAAAAGCCTTTTATTGTCAGTATTCTAAAAAAAATTAATCACAAAAAAATTTAAGTTCAACATACAAATACTGACATTCATTAGCTGATGAACTATCTATAATAAGGTACAGCAGGACATCTGCCTCAGCAGGAATGCCTTTGTAGAGAAGTGTCAAGGAAAATTGATTTGTACTCATGCTACTAAAAGGGATAAAGTGAAACAGGCACCGAACATATACAAAACCTCATGTGAACTAACAGCAGTCAGCTATGTTTAACACAGTATAGAATTTTTATTTCTCTTTATATATAAATGAATTTAATAAACTTTTACATTTATAAATTCTTACAATTAGATAAAAAAATTAAAACATTTTAAAAACAAAGTTAAAACATTTTTTTGACATGCTAAAATCACGTTTAAAGAGTTGTAATACAGGAACTTTCACAGATGATCATGTTCATCAGCTGGAACTGGAAAAACAATTCAACCAAATGTTTCCTTTTATTATTTGCTATATTCTCAGAGCCAATGTCCAGACAGCTGCCAACCTTAAAATATAAAAAACCAAGAGGTTCTTGGACCAAAACTGGGAGTTTCTGGGAGGCTTTTGTGCTACATGGTGGTATCATTTCAAAAGAGATCCAAATTGACATAAACTCATTTAATAATTAACAATTTAGGTTACTCAACAATTTATAATACAATTCAGGTGTAAAATATACTAACATTTAGCCAAATTCTCTAAATTTTATGTTCTTTACTTAATTTGGTTAGAGTAGATTAATCGGCACCCCTTGGATTATCGCTAAGTTCCTGCTTCATTTATCACCAAGTTGTTTTATTCATGGTAACCTGAGTAGTTGAATGCTATGGAAACCCCATTATGACATAATAGGTTGTGTGATTGCAGTGAATTTAAATGATGGGATGGATTTTGGTATGCTGTTATTTTGTGGTTTACATGGTAAAATGGTTGAATGTTGTAAGATTACTTTGAAGTTTCTGTACGATTCCCAATGAAAGGGAAAAAAACATTAATTGACTGAAGTGTAACTTAAGGTTTACTTAGTTGCCATTATAAGTGTCCTGTTTGTAGGAAGGAAATGCATATTGAACGTCAGAGGATACCTGCACTACGAAGGCTAATTTTTTAGTCTTATTTTTGTGAATTTATGCGGCAATGCCAGTATACAGAATCTAGTCCAGATAATTTTAAGAAATTTTGAATGCTGTTAAGGAATTTTGTTTGACTGAAGACAGGGAAATTTGTAGCTAAGGTAAGTGGATATTTCCTTTGTGTAGTGCCAAGATGAATTTCCTTTTTTATGTTATTTCATTGTTTGATTTAAAATGTAGTTTATTGAGATTATATATAGGTTGAAGCGAAAGTCATGGCAACTATTTTTTTTTTTTTTTTTTCCTTGGAGATACCAGTCCGGTTGGAAAATGTGACATATACAGACGAAAGGACAAGGTCTTAACTACATGTGTGGACAATGAATAGAACTGAAATATTGTAACACACGAATTATTACTGTAGTATACAAGGCAATATGGCCTTCACCATGCAAAAGAATAACACAATGCACATAAAGTGGACATGACAAACCTGGGCCTAAAGGACCCTCAATGTTGTCCCCTGCTACTGTCACCACATGCTGTCAACGATGTGGGAAGCACTAAATACCATCAGCCTCAGCATTTGCCACACCATGTGTGAATCGGGTCATCTGTTTGCACACAGCATTAGCAATGTCCTCTCGTGTTGCAAACCACCTACCACATATTGGTTCCTTTATCTTGGGAATGAGATCAAAGTCACAGGGCGAAAGGTCAGGAGAGTACGGTGGGTGCTCTAATTTTTCCCATCCCCAATGTCACAATAGCTGCCATACACATTCTGCTTTATGTGGTCTTGCACTGTCATGCAGAATTATTACACTGTCCACAAGATCCGGACGTTTATCCTGAACGCCACGTCGTACCTGTTTCACCAGGAAGTCCCTGTAGTCACTGTTCTGCCATGAGGAACAAAGTGGCAAACAATGACACACCTGACACCATACGCGACAATCACCATCTATTTGACTGGAAAAGGATTCTGACGGACCTTCTGTTGCCTTGGTGATCCAGGATGTTGCCACTCCGCAGACTGACATTTCAGTTCTGGTTCGTATGCCCTGGCCCAAAATTCATTGATGGGGATTATTCGTGACAAGAATTGGTCGGAGAATATTGCACAGCACACCCACCTTTGAACTTCCGTCAGTGCATGCGGTACCCACTGCAAAGCGATTTTGCGTAGCTGTAGCTCATTATGCAATATCCTGTGGACGGTGCATTTCTCGATGTCCCTTGCCCTCTCTAACTCCAGTAACGTCCATTGTCTGTCTTCATTCACGAGGTGCTCAATGACGGCACGTGCCAAGTCTGTCCACACATTCACCGATCGTCCCGAACGTTGCTCATCACTGGTTGACACACGTCCTTGCTGAAACTTTCCTACCCACTGTGCTACTGTATAATATAGTAGGGCCTTATTCCCAAGAGCTTCTACTAATTCACTGTGACATTCCATCTCATTTCTCCCTCGGAGAATGGCTATTTTGATGTAAGCGCTCTGCTCAACACTAGTTACTTCCATCTCGCACGATACTCACCAACTGACTGATTTCAGAGCCATCACTATCACAGAGCCATCTGTTGTTCTGCATACACACTATGCCTGCTGAACTTCCACACGAAACATATGTTTTGTGATCCGTTCACATATCTACAAGAAAAAAATAGTTGCCATGACTTTTGCCCCAACACCTTGTATATTTTTTATTAACTGCTCCTTTGACTTTTTAAGTGAATATAGATCAAGGTGTACAATGACAAGGGGAGTGCACAATAGCTAGTTTTGTGAAATTCTCCAATTTTTTTTTAAGTGAAAATAGATCGATGTGTACCCGGATACCAAGTTTGTGCAATTCTTTGACTTGTTATTTTGGATTTGAGTAGCTGCGATTTTTGGTGCAAAAATTGCAGCCACGCACAAAGCCAAAATAACAAGTCAAGGAAATGTATAAACTCAGTGTCCCTATATTGCCAAGGGGCACCTGTAAATATATTTTTACCCTTAATTTCATTTTATAATTCCTCTACACTTATACTGAGAAAAACCCGAGTAGAGAAGTAGAGCTTTAATTTATCAAACTACTTTTAAATAACAAAGAAAATAAAATGTACCATTTATTGATGTAAAACAAAATTAAAGGCAAACATTAACCGATTAAACATTGCTTGAATCTTGATAAAAAATTATATAAACATCTATGTAGATTAAGACAATTGAGATCAAATAAAATTTCATAAGAAAAATTATGCTGAAAATCCACTATGAGTAGGAGAATAAGAATAAAATTGGTATAATTTAAGTCTCATTAATTCAATAAACTTAGTTTATTACTGGAAAATAATTTCCTTACTGAAGGCTAAAAATTAAAAACCAGGAGATTCGGATGATCTACCATGAGATGCGAGAGATCGTGAGTCTCCCAGTGAAACTGGGTAAGTTGGCAGCATGGTCTATTTAAAAGAAAGTGCCTATTGAAATACAATCTAGTGGTGATTTCTAATGCTTCTCTGATTTTGCCTCATTCAATTACTGAGTTTGGATGCTTGAGGTGAATTTAACCAAAGATGTGCCTTTTTTTTAATGTCCAGGTTAGCAAAAGGTTTGTAAATGTTTTTTATATGCTGAGTAATTATTAATTTCCTATATATCAAAACAAACAAATTACAAATGCCAGATTAAAATAAATTAAAAAGAAAAAACTTACAGGAACAATTAATCCTTGCCATGTAAGTATATTTGCATCATCTACATGAACGTCACGAAAGGATTTCATTCCCGATTTTCGCATATCTTGAAGTTCCTAAAAAAATAACAAATCTTAGTTATTTAATTTATGGAAGTTTTTCTAAGTTTTAGTTATATTAGTAATAATCATGATGAATAAATACTAGCAACAGCATTCATATAAACTTCTGTTACTTATTTAAGTTTTGTACATACGTTTTATGTTAAAAACTGATGAACAGAATTATGGCAAAAATGGAGTAATAGTTAAGGCAAACCAAATTATTTGTTAAATCTGTAAGTAAAAGCTGATAAACTGAAAATTTTCTAGATGAACATAAGAAAGGAGCAACAAAATATTTTCCTATTAAAAATGTGCAAATTTCTTTTATTACAACTAAAATTATATATTTAAAATCTGTATTATAGAAGGTGGTACATACTGCATCAATCAACTTTAAATTAACAATAAAAAGGTGGCCCATGGTCGTAGTAATTTTATGTGATCATGAAATAAGGGTGTACATGCATGAAGGTCACTGCTATCCTTACAATTCATGATCATAAATCATGTTATCATCATTGTACACTGCTCAAAAAAAAAAAAAAAATGGGACAGTGCTATATCTCCCGTTCTACTGGGGCGATTGACAAAATTCAAACTACGGTTTTCATGTCTCGAAAGCGCGACTTAGGATATATATTAGATTTATATATAGTACTATTCTAACAAAGGTATTTTGACACAAAATCGGACTTTTTCTGAAATAACATACTAATTTTTTTACATATTTCGATTCTACGACTCAAATTATGCCAGAATACCAAGTTTTGTAAAAATCGTACGAATAGTTTTTAAAATATTAGCTCTCAAAATTTTAGCTCCTCAATGTTAATTGAATTTGGTAAATATTTATTAATATCTCTTTTTTTATTAAACTTTTTTGATTTTTTCTCTCACATTTCGAAATTTTGGTTCATTCCAAATAAAATTTACCCATTTTTTGCGTTTTATTTTTTAAATTTTTATTTTTAAATAATTTCTATAGATTTTTCGAAAAAAATTTTGAATTATAACCTATAAAATTTTTACCATCATCTTAAAGTAGGTGTATTTTTAAGCATATCTGCAAAAAATTAGACTTTTTTACTCAAAATTTTCTAAGATATACACGAATTTACATAATTTCGCGTTTTGAAATTTGGCACCTTTTTTTTTGAGCGATAATAACGCCAAATGTGGTCTATGGATTTTTGTTACACTGAATTGCCACAGCTATTTTTAACCTTAAACTTCAAGTAAAATTTTACAGAGAATTAATTATATGACATTTTTTCCCTCAATGATGCGTAATAAATATTTATTAATACTATATGAAAGGCTATTTTTTTAAATTATAGATGATATTCAAATTTTTAACTATTTTTTTAATTTCTCTCGTATCTTTTCTTTTTTTAAAAAATTTAAGAGTAAGTTTTTGTAAGAGTAAATTTTTACCTTCGGCGTTTTATCGTCTGCTACTTTACTTCGTTAAAACGAATTGTCTAAAACTGAGAATTTTCGTTTGATATTTATTTGAATTTTATGACATTAACTGCATAATTTATTTCTAAACAAACTGTTGCTTTTGAAGTGGCTGAAAGAGCGGCTGATACTATTATCCATATTTTTAAAGCACAATATATTTTTATAGAAACATAATATTTAGAATAATCATTTTTTATAAAAGTGAAATTATGATATAAACATACAACCCTCTAGAGACTGAATTAATGGAAGTTCAATGGTTATGTAAAAATGATCTGCATCTACTTAATGGCTGGATAAGTCAGCAGATTCTGTGGACAAGTAGGAATAATTATATAAACGACACCAACATTCTGGATTCAATAAACAACGAGGATACGATGTTTACTAAATGAATTTAAGAAGTTTTAAAACATAAAAAATCAACTCATTTTTTTCCTAAAATGTATTTTTGTGCGTAGCGTATTTTCATTATATCCTTAAAATTCTAATTTAGAATGTAATTGTCAAGAACTGAATCCTAATCATCAGTAATATAATAAGTAATTATTACTGTTATTAATAAATCCTTCTTATAAAGTAATTGCAAATATTTCAAAAAACTTTCTGTCTGAATGCAAACATTTTTCTATGCAAATATTTTTAATTTTATATTAATCAAGATTGCACACCATATTACTTATTTCCACTTCAATTCTTACCGTCAGTTCTAGTAGAATTTACAAATCAATTATATTTAGTTAAGGATTGAATTGGATTATTTAATTATGGCAAAGCACACGAGGGCTATCTGCCTAAAGGGAGGGATGCCTTCGTGGAGGACTTTCTAAGGGAAACTGGCTCGTATACACGTTACACATGGGGAAAACTACGAAACCGCCCATGCGGCCAGCCCGTTCGCGGGATTCGAAACTCGAACCGAACTACCAGTGTTCAGCGTCTTTACCGCTCGGCTGTTGGTGGGCTATTTAATTAAAGAATGACCATCTAAGTCAAGAAACAGCATACCGTAACAACATTTCAATTATTGGTTCCGTATCTTTCATGTTACTCCCGATTGGCTAGCTACATGATTTTTAATGAGTATTCGGATTTTACTAGTAACTTCACTTGGAAATCGCGCTTAAACTAGGTTAGTTGGTTATTTGAACATAGAAAGAACATGGGAGCTATTTGATTCAGATGCTTTCATAGAGAATCTTTGTAAAGAGAACCTAAAAAACTACGAAAACCAACCATGCAGCCTGGGTTAGACTGAGCAGCAAACAATTAGTATTTAACAATCTTTTCTTTTTCAAATGCTAGGCAACTGATGAGGCTCCAATTAAATCTCCAATTTTATATTTTATTTGTAAATATTTAAAATATTGTTGTATTCTTTGACACAAAAAGCAGAATTTAAGTTTTGTTAACTCGTTAGTAAACTACCAAGCCGTAGTGCAAATGAATATTCAATTTCTTTGGCAATAATTGTATTCACTTAATATTCTTGGAATATGAGCTAAAGAAGGAACGTTCTCGGAAGATTAAAGAAGTGTTTAAATCCAGTGATATTAGGTTTGTCTTACAAGCTCAGGATCAAAACGATTCTGCAATTGCCCGAGTAGTTGACTTGTAAATGGATGTGAATTAAGCAGATGACTTTTAATCTTACGTTATTCAGCCAGAAAACGTATTCCAAATGTTATGTATTGCATGACAATGCATCTTTTCATTATTCAATAACCAGTCGGAGAACCGCTTGTGTTCGGAAAATAAGTATGTATATTCAATCGTCCTGCATGTTCTTCAAATTTGTCTTCTTGTGATTTTTTTCTTTCTCAAAAACTAAAGTTGCCTCTCAAAGTAAAGTTTTTTGACATTGAAGAGACAAAATTGATATGACATCTACTTTTAGAGGCATGTGAAAAACAGATCTCTACAAACCTTCTCTTCCATTACATGTTGTGCAGTCAGACAAAAAGTTATCAGCGTAAATTCTATAATCTATTTTTATTACACTCTGATTACTTTATTAACATACAGTGAATATATACTAAATCTTTTACTTTAGCTTAAGTAATTCGGAATTTTTGACGGAATTGTTGTCGGAACTAGGACTTAGAAGATAAGTCAAATTAAATATTTCGATAACCCAGTAAATTCAAGTTCGAAATTTCAATATTTTATTTTCGGAGGGAGGGGAAATGTTTTCAATTTTGGTCCATTATACTAAGTATATTTGCTTCGATTTTTTATTTTTCCATAAAAGCGAAAATTTTACGCATGGTATACATATAACGCATAGCTTCAAATTAAAATTTAATAATATGCAGAGTGGTTATAATTAAAGTTCCACATTGAAACGGTCATAAAAGGAAAACTACTGGATCAAATGTTATCAAACTTGGAAATCGTGTAAAGGAGGTCATGGGAATTTATTTTCCGCGAAAAAAAGGAAGTTCGAAACCTCACCACCAGGGGGGGAAATGGCGATGTATGCAATATTGTTAAACGAAATATGGGTCGGAATCTAACTTAACCTTTTGTTAAACGGGTTTAATATGTTGTATACCCTTAAGAAACTTTGAAGTAGGCAAATTATTATTTAAAGACGTTAAATTCGATAAATGTCGAGTGCGCCATCCCTGTAAGTGAGAATTTCGTCCGTGAAAACCACGAATTAGCGATTAGAAAATGTAAGATCGCAAATCACTCTCACAAGTGCGTACAATCTGGAAATCGTTTTCTTACAGATCGCTAATTTGTAATTTTTGAAGCCTGAATTCGGCCCTAAAACATAAAGATACTGATTCAAAACGCTTTTAATTGATTTGGCCCAAAGAAATTTCTCATGTTATCTATCTAGTTCCATTGCATTCTCCTACTGCGTTCGATTGCATAACAGTCATTTCACACCGTTTACTGTTGTATGACAGCTAGTTTTATAACTGAACCATTTTTTTCTGAAGAGCAGTCGACAGCTGGACCACTGCGATTGCAGCTCACTTAGAGCCAATATTAAAATGTTTCGTGATACATGAACTGCAGTAACGTGGCATTTTAGATACTACGATTTTTATGCAGGGCTGGGCACCATCTCAAGAGTGTCGCATAGTTACTTAAGCAACATTTCACGAATGAACGTCTTATAGGCCAACACTTCCCCTCTTCCCACCAGACCTCAACCTCTGTGACTTTTGTCTATGAGGTTATCTCAAAAGCACTGTTTATGGTGATAATCTAAACAATTTGGCAGAAATGAAAAATGTGATACACTGATAACATTCCTCCTGATATGCTATGTGTAACGTGTATACGAGCCAGTTTCCCTTAAAAAGTCCTCCACGAAGGCATCCCTCCCTTAAGGCAGATAGCCCTCGAGTGCTTTGCCGTAATCTAATAAACCAAACCAAAACCAAACCTGATATGCTAAGAGCTGCTGTTGAGAATGCAGTAACATGATTTAACTTGCTTTCGGAAAAAGCTGGACGCTACATTGAACATGCTTTGTAACACGTTTCGGAAAATATTAAACACATTTTAAACAGATGTTTTCGTGTCTTATTTCATTTAACAATATTGTATACAGCGCCATTTTTCCCCTGATGGTGAGTTTTTGAACTCTTTTTTTTCCGCCGAAAATAAATTCTCATAACCTCCTTTACACGATTCCCAAGTTTGATAACATTTGGTCTGGTAGTTTTCCTTTTATGACCATTTCAAAGTGGAACTTTAATAATAACCACCATGTAAAATAAGCTTTAAAAGTCTGACAGTTTGGTTCAAGTCCCAACTTTAAAAAATATATATATAAATATAAATTTTTATATTAATTCTCTTAGAAAGCATGTTTTAAGAAGCTAATTTTTCTCTCGCGTTATAGATTGCATAAAAAAACATGATCTTTAATATGATTTAGAGTGTTTCAGCCGATATAAGAATCGGGTTATTCTGTGGTACAGAATAAACCCTGCTGGACTGTTTTATTTCTTTGTCATTTAGCAAAAATCTTTTAATTAAAATATTTATCCTTTGGACTTCGCTTTAAACTTTATTTATAGCTAAAATGACTAGAAAATGAAAAGCTGTCTTTAGCTGAAACGCAATTTATATAATTGATATTTTAAAAAATTGACAAGAATGTAAAATGTATGGAAGTCTAGCAGTCGAAAAATCTTAATTTTCTTGTGTGAGCACTGAAAATAACTGTAGAAGGAAAGAAGAAAATTAGGGAGAAATGTAAGCAAAAATTTGCGGGGAAATTTGGCTGTCAGACGTACCAAGATGTTCAAAAAGTTGGACGCTTTCGAATATACTTTCAGGATACTTCAAAGAATTTAGGTGTTCAAAGAGGACAAAGAGGTGTTCAAAGAGGTGTTCAAAGAGGTTCAAAGAGGAATTTAGGTGTTCAAAAGGAATTGATGGTATTTGCTGGTGTACTCACTTGGACGAGTACACCAGCAAATACCATCAATTGAGCTTGTGTTAACAGAAAAGACAAAACGATATCATTGCAGATTAAAGTGAAGAGCGACAGGTTTTAAACTATATGGTTGTGTAAATTACGTTATAGAACATCATATCGTATCATAAATGGTGAATCCCATGATTTCCTCAGTCGAATTATTTGAAGATTCAGGAGTTTATCCAGTGATATATGTGGATGTCACTTAAAGATGTTTTTTCCCTTCCTGATGAAACAGCGGCCGAGCGGTAAAGTAGCTGAACACTGGTAGTTCGGTCCGAGGTTCGAATCCCGCGAACGGGCTGGCTGCATGGGCGTTTTTGTGGTTTTCCCCATGTGTAACGTGTATGCGAGCCAGTTTCCCTTAGAAAGTCCTCCAGGAAGGCATCCCTCCCCTTAGGCAGATAGCCGTAGTGTGCTTTGTCATAATAAAATAAACCAAAACCTTTTGATGAAACCAGTCTTTCCTTTCATCTCATAGCTTCAAAATGTTTAGCCTCTAAAGACTGATAAAGGCTCTGACGAAATACTTCGTGAAGAACTTTCTAAGGGAAACCAGCTGTCGTACGCGGTACACATGAGAAAATCCACGAAAACGCCCATGCAACCAGCCTGTTTACCGGGGTTCGAACCCCGGAGTGAACTACCAGTGTTCAGCAACTTTACCGCTCGGCCGTTTGCGGGCCTTTATGAAATGGAAGGCGATAACTTTATTTAAAATGATTGTCAGAAATACCAAAATGTTTCAAAAAGTTGGATACTTTTCAATATACTTTCAGAATGCTTAAAGAAACAGAGAAGAAAAATAAATTTTTTCGTAAAATTTAATATTCGTATTTTTTAAATTTAAAACTTTTCAATCTTATGATATTTGATTCTTGCGATTTCAAAAATAAAATATTTGACTAAAATATGAATAACATTTTAAGAAACCAAATGTAGGATAAAATTGTGTAAAGCAATGGGCACAATGACAAAACTGCTTAAAACAGTGTATGCAAGTCATTTTAAGTTAAAATATCGGTTATACATCTCTCTTATTTATATATATTTTTTCTGAACGGAACATTGAAAGGCGTGTAAAACTGTGCTTTACTGTATTTTCTCTTTTAATATAGTATGCAGTTTTCAAACGCATCGTAGTCTGGGTTACAAAGTATTCTTCCGAAAAAAACACAGTTCAAATAAATAAAATCAAATTCTGGAAAATTGATATTAATAAATATATTTAAAATGCTCAGTTCGAAGGAATAAATAGAAAATTTTAAAACAATTATCTGAAGAGACAATGCAACACAAACAATTAAAATAAAAGTATAAAAATTTAAAAATGACCTAAAATAATAGCTATGATGAAAAATATATATAAAGAAACATATTTGAACAAAAAAAAAAAAAATAAATAAACGCTGCACCTTTATTTACGCAGTTCGAATAGGTAAACTGAAATTTTTAAAACAGTTATTCGAAAAAAAAAAAAAAAAAAAACGTGCAACTTAAACAATTAAAATGAAATTCGAAAAGAAAAATTACTTAAAATAATAAGTTATAATTAAAAATATAATATAAAGAATATTATTTGGAAAAAAGGAACGATGGTGACTTTTTTTCCTAAGGAAACTAGGTTGCCATATATTAAGAAGTTCGCCAAGTGAAGTATTCGTGGCGCAAACTGACAAAAAAGTGCCAACATAAATTTGTGAATTTCTCCGTAAATTTCGCTCCAAATTTTACAAAATTCCATATTTAGGCGTAATTTGAGTCGTAGAATCGAAATATGTAAAAAAATTGGTATGTTATTTCAGAAAAAGTCTGATTTTGTGTCAAAATACCTATGTTAGAATAGTGCTATATATAAATCTAATATATATCATAAGTCGCGCTTTCGAGACATGAAGAACGCAATTTGAATTTTGTCAATCGGCCCAGTAGATCGGGAGATATAGGACTGTCCCATTTTTTTTTTGAGCAGTGTACATGTTTTCTCCACCTTATTAGTGACTTGCGGTTTAAGTCAGCCTTTATCCCCATGGTTTTTATGAAGCAAAACACATTAAATGTAAATGAAGTGGGGGGGGGGAAATTAAGCAATTGAAATTTTGGGGGGGGGTATCTTATAGTTGTCACTGTTCAGTCAAGCAACAGAAAATAACCTTGAAGTTCCTTGAAAATAACCTTAAAGTTCCTATTTCAAAGTTAGGCTACAACTTTCCACAGATAGAGGTATGCGATACATATGCACATTCTGCCTCGGCTGCTAAATCAAATGAGCAGAAAGCATGACACCTCATATTTTCCCCTTAAAAATTTATTATGTCTGTATAAAGTTATACATTTAATTTAAAAATATACAGTATTAATACAAGCAAAGGCAAATTTTATGAAGAGGGAGGCTCATCTCAACTTTTGAGTTTTTTAAAATTACTAAATTGGATCCGTTCGGATTGTAGCTGCACTCTCATAAATGTGTCTCTGAATGCAAAACAATTATTAACCCGGGTTTGATCGCGCTGGGTGTCTCAAACCCAGTGACTGCTTTTTCGCACTTTTTCTTCCCAACCTTTTTTCAAAAATGGACAAGTCTTCGAGTAGCTGCTTCAAAGGTCAGGGGACCCGTGGAAGGAGAGAATCGGAGAAAGAATTCTAAAAATAGATCTACTTAAATTGTGGGGCTTGGGTATCTCACACCCTGAGCGAGCATTTCTGTAACTGTTCTCAGTACAGGCAGACGTCTAAATCATTCTTTCGTTATGACACGTTACCGGACGAAGAAATGCGGTATTTGAAAAATTTACTGGATACTGTTTCTTCTAATGAAGAAAATACAGAGGAAGATAGTGGTTTTTAAGGTAATGAAGAGCCAGATGACTAAGAATATTGTAGTGATCATGATTCTTCAACAGAAATTGAATCTGATTCTGAAAACGATGTTTCAGATTCAAGTGAAGATAATTATTTTATCGGAATAGATAACATAACGAAGTGGAATAAAAAGAAATTCAAAGCTAATGTTAGAATTTCTGCGAAAAATATAATATCAAAACTCCCAGGAAATACACCCGTTTCAAAGAATGTAACTTCTCCTGTGGATGCTTGGAATCTCTTTACATCTTCTGATATGATAAAGAAGTTAGTGCATTGGACTAACAGCTTTACAGAATTGATTCGAGAGCGTTTTTCACGGAAAAGAGATGCAAAAGAAACTAATGAGGCTGAAATTAAAGCATTTATTGGATTGCTTTATCTCATTGGTTTGCATAAATCATCACATGTGTATATACGAGATCTTTGGGCAACAGACGGCACTGGAATAGAAATATTCCATACAACCATGTCATCAACACGTTTTTATTTTTTATTGATATGCATCCAATTCGATGATATACAAACTCGCCAGAGCAGAAAAGAATTAGACAAACTGGCCCAAATACGTGAATTCTTCGAAAATTTTGTAGAAAACTGCCAAAAATCGTACAACATTGGAGAATATGTAACCATAGATGAGAAATTAGAATCTTTTAGAGGGTGATGTCCATTTTGCCAATACATGCCAAAGAAACCATCGAAGTATAAAATAAAAGTTTTTCCGCTCGTCGATTTGAGAGTGTTCTGTACTTGGAAAATGGAAATATATGCTGGTAAACAGCCGAAAGGTCCATTTCAAGTAGATAATTCTCTCAGTAGTGTCATAAAAATATTCATGGAACCTCTGTATAATTCAGGAAGAAATCTAACAGTGGATAACTGGTACAGTCAAAAGTTGTTAATCCGGACTCGTCGGGAATTCAGCGATTCCGGATTATAGATCATCAGTTTAAATCTGGTAAGATGGCATGCAGAAATTATAAAATTAAAAATATGAAACTGTAATTTATGAAATAAAGAACAATTATGATCTAAAGGGTATCAAAATTACAAAAAAAAAAAAGCTTAATATTTATTTCTTTACTTTATTAAACATTTCTTTCAATGTAAGTTGTTTAAGTTGCTTCGTTTTTTATGTGATAATACATTCTCTTTAATTCTATAAAGACATAATTTCTTGTTCAGTTACAAAGTTCCGCTGTTCAAGTCCTATAATTGCTATGTCGAGAATACCGACTAATTTGTCTATCGAAGTTTTTTCGTTTTCAGTAACCTCTGTCACTTTGCTATCGGAAGCGAATTATAATGACGAGGAATTTGATTTAAATCATATCAAAGACGGAGTACATCGAGATGAAATACTACATTTAGTAAGGAATTATAAGCCAAATAAAATAAAAACATCTGCCCTGAAAATAAGGATAGTGCTGACAGATCAACTTCCAATTCATTGCGTGCCACCGTGTTAAAGATAAAGTTTAGATAAACAAACGTTAAAGTTTACATAAACAAAGGATATGCCTTTATCCATTTTTTGCAGCAATTCCACTTTTTGTTTAATGGACTTCGAAACATACTTTCGCTTTGTAGATCCTTTCCATATTAGTAAATATATATCAGAAATTCTATTTGACATAATCGAACGTTCAAGCTTACTTTTATAAAATTGCTCTAACAGTCTGCGAAAAATAATAAGACGAATCCAATTCGAAGATTAAGGAACAACGCAATCTGCAACATTAACTGAATTAGATAATTTTAGCTTAGCTTATACCGTCCGTTATACATTAAACACGCATTCATAAACGTATTTTGCGCACGTGCACACGCATATTCGCAGCCGTAAAGGTCTTACGCGCATGTGTCACTAAGACGCATGCACAGAAAGTTTATACCTTTGAGGTCCGGATTATAGATCATTCCAGATTACAGGTGAATTAACGACTTTTGACTGTACACTTCTTATCCACTTTCACAAGAACTTTTGAAAAAACTATTACAATTGTTAGAACATTGAGAAAAAATAAAGAAATTCCTCCAATATTCTTGAGTACAAGAAAAAGGGACGTTTACTCTTCCATGTTTGGATTTCAGAAAGAAACGACTATTGTTTCGTATGTACCAAAGAAGAGTAGAAATGTTCTTCTGCTCTCAACAATGCATAACGATAATGCAATAGACATCACTACTGGAGAATTAAAGAAACCCGAAATAAACCCTTTCGGCTGATCTTTGGAATATGGTAACAGGTAGTTTAGCGACATTTTGGAGGCGATAAAGGTTACTACCTAAGACTTTGGTAATAATGTGAGAAGCACTCAGTTCCAATTACGCATTATTTTGTGTGAGGGAAATGACAGATCATGAGATATGTCACGTGACATTAATGGACGAATTACAGTTCTTTAATCGGCAAAGGGGGTAAATTTGGAAAAATTATTTTGTATTAAGCTTCATTGTGTGTTGTGTGAAATAGTGTTGATTAATTTTCGGATTGCATGGCGCTATGTAAAGTGAATTCTAAATTTTTAATACGTAATAATTAATAATAAGTTGACTACTGGATTTTGGATTTAGAAATTAGCAGTAGTACTGCAGCCGATTGGAACTCTTTCTGTAGGGAAGTGTGCGTGCCACGTAATGAGGATTCTGAAGAAGATTAGGTAAGTTAGTATTTTTAATCATTTGATGATATTATTTTTATGCATTGTTCTAAATGTAAGGAGTAAATAAATTAAAATGGTATTATTGGAAAACTGTTATTAACAATGATTTAGTTTAAAGTAATTAGGATTGTAATTTAATTTTTATTAATTTAATGTATGTGCTTATTTATATTTTAAGTAGTGTTTTTTAATTTAATTATATTTTAATTTAATGATTGTGATTTTGTGAGATATGTTTTTAGTATTTTGGAATACGTTTGAGTAGTATACGTTGAGTATTTTCATGCATTTTCGTGAAATTTTTCTAATTTATGAGAAAAAAGCAGTGTACATGGATATAGTGAAGGGTGTGCGCAATGCCGTTTTTGTGCAATTCTGGGATGTTTTTTTAAGTAAAAATAATTCGACGTGTACATGGATTAGCGATATTTTAATTAAATGATAGTTATTTTGTGAATTTTATGTTTGTAGGAATTTGGTATACGTTTTAGTTGAAGTAAACGTGCATGGAAATAATTTAAATATTTGACACTAAGTATTTGTAATGTTTGCAGTATAAATTCGTTGGTGATGTTTATAATATAATAGATAATTTAGAGGTAAAAGTTTTTGGATATTTTATTTATTTTATACGTGGAAATGTTCATATTTGGAAAGGGTATATACTTTTTCGTTATTAGGTAATTTCATATATGTTCTTTTTAATGGGTTTAAAGATTTATAAAATTGTCATGCATTTTCGTGAAATTTTTCTAATTTATAAGAAAAAAGCAGTGTACATGGATAAGGTGAAGACTGTGCGCAATGCCATTTTTGTGCAATTCTGGGATTTTTTTTTAAGTAAAAATAAGTCGACGTGTACATGGTTTAGTGATATTTAAATTAAATGATAGTTATTTTGTGAATTTTATGTTTGTAGGAATTTGGTATACGTTTCAGTTGAAGTAAACGTGTATGGAAATAATTTAAATATTTAACACTAAGTATTTGTAAACTATTTTTAATGTTTGCATATAAATTCGTTGGTGACGTTTATAATATAATAGATAATTTGGTTGATCTTTACATTATGGTAACTTGGCGATTTTTTGGCAAAAATTTGGCAACCAACTCTCTTACAGCAACCCTCTATTTTTTTTCCCCCGCCGCCATTTTGTCTTCACGAAGTAAAGACATGTTTCTTTTCTTTTTATCTACTGAACACTTCTTCCAACAATCTACTAGCCGAATTACACTTATGCCAGAAATTTTATCAAACAAAACTGCTTAATCATGACAAATATTCACTGCAAAATTGGGAAAAAGTGCACAATACCATACTCCTTATGCGTTTTTCAAAATAACACATACACATAAACCATGTACACGCCGACTTATTTTTACTTAAAAAAACAACAAAAATGGCATTGTGTACACTCTTCATTATATCCATGTACACTGCTTTTTTCTCATAAATTAGAAAAATTTCACAAAAATACATGACAATTTTCTCAATCTTTAAACCTGGTAAAAAGAACATATATGAAATTACCTGATCGCGAAAAAGTATTTACCCTTTACAAATATGAACATTTCCACATATAAAATAAATAAAATATCCAAAAACTTTTACCTCTAAATCATCTATTACATTATACAAGTCACCAACGAATTCATACCGCAAGCATTACAAATACTTAGTATCAAATATTTAAATTATTTCCATGCACATTTACTTCAACTTAAACATATACCAAATTCCTACAAACATAAAATTCACAAAATAACTATCATTTAATTAAAATATCACTAAACCATGTACACGTCGACTTATTTTTACTTAAAAAAACATCCCAGAATTGCACAAAAATAGCATTGCGCACACTCTTCACTATATCCATGTACACTGCTTTTTTCTCATAAATTAGAAAAATTTCACGAAAATACACGACAATTTTCTCAATCTTTAAACCCGGTAAAAAGAACATATATGAAATTACCTGATCGCGAAAAAGTATTTACCTTTTCCAAATATGAACATTTCCACATATAAAATAAATAAAATATCCAAAAACTTTTACCTCTAATTCATCTATTATATTATAAACGTCACCAACGAATTCATACCGCAACCATTACAAATACTTAGTGTCAGATATTTAAATTATTTCCATGCACGTTTACTTCAACTAAAACGTATACCAAATTCCTACAAACATAAAATTCACAAAATAACTATCATTTCATTAAAATATAATTAAATTCAAAAACACTACTTAAAATATAAATGAGCACATACATTAAATTAATAAAAATTACCTTACAATCCTAATTACTTTAAACTAAATCATTGCTAATAATAATTTTCCCAATAATACCAAATTCCTTTCCACCTTACATTTAGAACAATGCATAAAAATAATATCCTCAAATAATTAAAAATACTAACTTACCTAATCTTCTTCAGAATCTTGATTACGTGGCGGATACACTTTTCTAATTCATTCAATAAAATTATTGAAAGATTTTTTCTGCGAATTTTTCCTCCATACTTCCTCTGCTAAATAAAAAGCAAACTTCTCTTTATCACAATGCCTAAATACCCATTTCGAATTCATTTTAGTTAGGGCCATGGGATCCAAAAATTAACAAACACTGTTTCACACAACACAGAATAAAGCTAAATACAAAATTTCCCGATTTCCCACCTTTTCCGATTAAAGAACCGTAATTCGTCCATTAATATCACATGACATATCCCATGATCTCTCATTTCCCTCACGCAAAATAATGCGTAATCGGAACTGAGTACTGCTCACATTATTACCAAAGTCCCAGGTAGTAACCTTTATCGCCTCCAAAATATCGCCAAACTACCAGTTACCATATTGTAAAGATCAACCGATAATTTAGAGGTAAAAGCTTTTGGATATTTTATTTATTTTATACATGGAAATGTTGATCCTTGGAAAGGGTATATACTTTTTCACGATCAGGTAATTTCATATATGTGCTTTATACCAAGTTTAAAGATTAAGAAAATTTTCCTGCATTTTCGTGCAATGTTTTGTAATTTATGAGAAAATAGCAGTGTAGATGGATAAAGTTAAGAGTGTGTGCAATGCCATTTTTGTGCAATTCTGGGATGTTTTTTTAAGTAAAAATAAGTCGACGTGTAAATGGTTTATGTGTATGTGCTATTCTGAAAAACGCGCAAAGAGTTTGCGATTGTGCACTATTTCCGAATTTTTCAGTTAATATTTGTCATGATTAAGCAGTTTTGTTACATAAAATTTCTAGCATAAGTGTAATTCGGCTAGTAGATTGTTGGAAAAAAGTGTCGAGTAAATAAAAAGAAAAGAAATATGTCTTTACTTCGTGAAAACAAAATGGCGGCGAAAAAAAAAGTAGAGGGTTGCTGTATCAGAGTTGGTTGCCAAATTTTCGCCAAAAAATCGGCAAGTTACCATAATCCAAAGATCAACCTAACTTTCTATAATATAACGAAAGGAGCTGTCGATGTTGTCGACGAAATGGCTGCAACATATTCAACAACTAAAAAAAAAAACAAATTGATGGTCTATGACGATATTTTATGCAATGTTGAATGTAGCTGCTATAAATGCACGCATTATTTTGCTATCCACTAAGGAACCACCGACTCAGAATCGAACACAACGTTCTTTTCTGAAAAGTTTGGGATTTAAACTAATCGAAGTCTACAAAAAGATCAGAAGCCAGCAAACAATGCTCCCGCAAAGTTTGAAAGTAAAACTGGTAAAGAATGAGGACTCTCAACCATCTGCTAAGAAGGCAAAAGTAATAATTAAAAGATGTGCTGAATGTGGATCTAAAAGGGACAGAAAAACAAAATATATTTATGAAAAATGTCAAAAACATGTATGTATGGAACATATGGCATGTATTTGCACAAAATGTACAGAATAATTGTAAGTAATATTTTAAATATATGTTTAAAACTTTTTCGACTTTTATCTTTTTCTTCTGTTTTATGTTTTGTGTAAATTTTATAGTAGAAAATAGGAAGAAACCACCCTGGGCATGACACACCCAGCGCATGTAATGCCGCTCGTTTTTCTCTCGCATGTAATGCCGGGTTAATAGCACTAATCAGAAACAAGTTAAAATAAACCAAAACTAAGTAATTTAAGATACTTCCAAGGATTTCTGTACACATACATTTAAGTCTTAAGTATTAAAAATATAAGATTTTCCAAACAATTAGAGCATTTTCCCCATAACAATAAAGAGCAGAAATATAATAATGCTAAAATTGTTTTCAGTATTGTAGTGATTACAATTCAGAGGGAAGAAAAATTATAAAGTATACTTCTGTTTATTAGAAGGTATAGAGAACATTGCTGTGGAAAGCAGAACGATTTACTAAATATATAAAAATTAAAATGCAGTAAGAGTTATAATATAGCGAAATAACTTGATGAAACACATTCACTTTTTACTGCATAAAAAAACTTAGAAGGTATTATTTGTCCTTTTTTTTTTTTTTTTTTTTGCAAAATATTGAGTATTGTACTACTTTTATCAACTTATGCTTATCAAAATGCTTTCTAGGAATTACTGCCACCATTACTGAAGAGATAACAGATATGCTCTCCCAAGTAAGATAAAGGGAATTCAGATAACAAATCTCAAAATTAAGAGATCATAATATTGGTCTTAAACTCCATATACTGAAACTTGAAGCGTTACTTTATAATCACATGAAAATAAAAATTATTCACCTATTGATATATATTTCCTACCGCAATGTAAAACAGCATCTTTCCTTTGAAACACAGTGCATTTTCACTTACTTTTCTTTTACAGTACCCAAAGGAAAAGAAATTGAGGATATCTACCCTCTATTAAGTTATTTACTTCAACACTAACTATTCATTGCTACTGGCTGCCAGCTTTTATTTTGATTAATAAATAACCTGTTTATAGTATATTTCTAAAAAGATGAAATTAACATAAATGAATCAATAAAATGTTAAAAGAGATTTAAAATATGGATTTTCATGCTTTTTCCCCATCCTCCAAATTCTAACCTAAAATTATGTCAGATGTTTTAACTGGATTAAAAAATATATTCTTTTTAACATCTAGAAAGGGCATTTATTATAAAAAGTACAAATGTTACTATTTTATTGGTACTTGGATCACTGTGTTGCATCTTTCAGCACAATATTCTTTACTTTCCAGTTTAGATTTGCAGTTCCTTATTTAGTGTTCATCTACGTTAACATCTAAAATCATCTTCCTCCTTCTTGCTTTGATTAAAAAAGGACTCAAAAAATGTCAAAATAAATAAAACTACAAACCAAATATATTTTGTGAAATTATGTCCAAGAAGTAAATCTCAGAGTTTAAATATTACATTTCATTTATAAAATTTATTTTTTACATTAATAAATATAGGTGTATATTTTAAAAACTAATCTTAAGTTTCTTTTTCCATTATGCACAGATTAATACTACCCTTTGATTTAAAAAAAAAAAAAAAAAAAAAATACGTTTAAGCAAAAATGTGTTTTCTTTTTGTTTATTATTTTTACATGAAGAATTCCAAAGCCTCTAAGTACTCAAATTCAAGAAAATTTAGACATTACTCTCACTTCTAAAAATTAGCTATTAGTCATGTCTTCAATTTAATTATTGTGATTCTTTTCAAAGTTATGGATTCTTCAAGGTTTCAGTATTTTATAAACGAAATTTAGGAAACACTATGGCTACATTTTTTAAACCTTCAACCATTCATAAAAAAACACACAAGTATCTTTTTCCCAACACATGATAAATTATAGATTATATACGAGTTATAAGCACATTATTTATACATGACAAGAAGTCCCCCCTCCCTATTTCTTCTTCAGTAATTCTTCTATGAATGCTTCAAAGACACAATTACCTATATTTGGTTACCAAGTAAACAAAAATTTTCTCATATGTACTCTACGATTTTGTATTACTCAAATCAATATACATAACAAGCCTACAACTCACTTAAACCAGATTCTTGACTTTTAACCTAGCATAATTTAAATTTGAGCAATACAACTGTACTTCTCTTTACAAGTTGATTATTATATTTGCTCTTACTTACAGAAGTCATTTTGAGGCACCATCCAGAAAACTATCATTATATTCTTTTTCCCAAAGCTGTTAAGACCTGACAAGTCATTAACAAATTTCATTTAACCAAATTCCCAAACCAATACATTCATTCCATGCTCAGAACACGGTTTTGAAGCACTGGAGTAACACTCTTCCAGACTGATCTCAAAACGTTTTGAACTTCGAAGCTCGATTCTGCTGTACAATAAAATGAATAAACGTTAAAAGAAAAATGCTTACTAAGTCAGTAGGAGGCGAAAATAGTTCAGTTCTTTTTACATGATAATGAAAAACTGTTAACGAAAGGGATAAATTTCAGCGTGCCCATATGACTTTATTAAAGCACAGTTAAGTAACAATTTAAGATGAAATAACACAGATAACTTTCATGAAGGCTTGGGTTAAAACTCAAATAATACAGTTTTATTTCATATTAATTTTATTTTCAGGAATTAATGATATACTTATTCAAACACATGGAATTTTCATATTGATTTGTCTGTAATGCAACCACTATGAAAAAGAGGAAAACAATACACTTAAAAAAATAGTATTTTACAAATCAAAGCTGTTAATTACATTAAATTTTTCAAATAAATCTCTATTACCTTCTGCAGTCGCCTAGTCGCAGCCATTTTAACAGAAGCCGACACTCAGACTCCTAGAACGACTTTTGTATCAAATAGAAACAGAGTAACTTCCAAGAAAGAAACTCTTCGCAACCTCAACGTAAGCTGAACTGACTACTGCGCCCCCACAGCTTGGCAAAAAATAATATCGCAATAAAAGAATTAAACAGCGTCGCCCATTACAACATAAAATTAGAATAGATTTACTTGGTTATGGCAAAGTATTCAAGGGCTATCTGCCCAGGGAAGGGATGCTTTCGTGGAGGACTCCCTAAAGGCACTGGTTTGTATCCGTGTTTTAGACATGGGGAAAACCACGAAAATGCTCAAACAGTCAGCCCGTTCAGGCGGTTTGTTGACAAATGTCTGCCTATTCTTTCAACATAAACAAGGGCCCTAACCTGGACACCGTCGAGATAGAAGAACGGGTCGCTTTTTGCGATCTACTCGACAGAAAGCGAGTCTGGTGTCATCACCAGACTCGCTTTCTGTCGAGACCAGACCAGATCATTACAGAGATCGACGCGTCGGAAATTTATCCGTCAGCTGGACAGCTGCCGTTTAAGTTTCCGACTGTCGTTTTAGAGCTAAACTGAGGACGGCGAAGGTCACGGATTGTTTTTGAAAGTGTACGTAATAGATATTTTAATTTCTTAAGATTTGTGAAAAACTTGAGTATTTCGCTATAGAAATAACGCATTTGATGTTGACGATTCTACATTATTTATTTATTCTACATTACCAATTCCTTAATTAAATTTTAGTGAAAATAATGTATTTGGTGTTTTCCTATTTCACATATAAAGAAGGGGCGCATACTTTTAATTTAAAATTGTAATTTTTAAACAAATGTATATATCAATGTACTTAATTTCATGTTTTGATGAGTAATTTATAAATTTTGATATTTTATGTTTTAAATTATAATGTATTTCCCTCTACTTTTATTTGAATTTGTAGTGCATAAAAATGTAATACATTAGACATGCATTAAAGAATATGCAGTATATAATTCAAACTATGCACATCCTAAATTCAACATTTACATTAAATTGCTTTGAGTTAAAAAATTTAAGTAGTTTTAACTGTACCGATATCAGTGTCAATTTCCAATAGTTTCTAGAATCTCCTGTATAAAACAAGTTAAATTCCTGTATAATTTTCGGTTAAATTCTTGTCAATATTATAATGCAAAATTTATAATTAGTTATCAGATTTTTTAATGTGGGCTACTTTTAGATATTACATCAGTTTTGTGTATATTTATTCAGATCAAAAAGTGTTTAGTTTTGGTTTTATGTAATTACGGCAAAGCCTCGAGGGCTATCTGCCTAAAGCGAGAGTTGCCTTCGTGGAGGACATTCTAAGGGTTACTAGCTCGTATACTCGTAACACATGGGGAAAACCACGAAAACGTCTATGCAACCAGCCCGTTCGCGGGATTCCAACCTTGGACCGAACTTCTAGTGTTCAGCGATTTTACCGGCCGCTGGTGGGATCGATTTAAAAAGGGTATAAATATATATGTACTGCAATTTCTTTCACTGCATCTGTTAATATATTTATACAGTTATATATATATATATATATATATATATATATATATATATTTAAAACAGATTTTCTGTGCCTTAAACTTCTATGCTTCTGAAAGTTACCAATGATATATTGGTAATGACAGATACATTGGTAATGACGCCCATGCGTCCAGCCCGTTCGCGGGATTCGAACCTCGGACCGCACTACCAGTATTCGGAGATTTTAAGCTGGGCCACTAGTGGGACCGACTTGAAAAGGGGATAAATAGGAATATGTACTGCAATTTCCTTTCACTGCATATATTAATATATTTATAATACATTTATATATACATATAGTTATTTATTTAAAACAGGTTTTGTATGCCTTAATTTTTTATGCTTTTGGAAATTACACAAATATGTTGGTAATGACAGATATATTGGTAATGCAACAAACCCGTTCACAGTATTTGGACCTCGGACCGAACTACCAGTGTTCAGCGATTTTAACACACGGTCATTGGTGGGATCGATTTAAAAAGGGTATAAAAAGGAATATGTATTGCAACTTCCTTTCACTGCATATGTTAAAATACATATATGTGTGTGTGTGTGCAAGATAATATATCTTATGATTTAACCTATAGTTATTTAATTTTTATTATTTTTCTTCCTGTTACTTTTGTTAAAAGTTTGTTATATTTTTACTCATTGCTTATTGGTATCTACGATACATAGTATATTTGTAGCTACGTGATAGGTATAATTTCTGAATAAATAAAATTATTGATATAATCATGGGTTGCTAAAAATTAAAATTTTTTTGATTCAAATTCATTAGGAATATTAAACACACGTACAGTCGGTCACAAAAGTATTCGAACACCGGCAACCATTCAGAAAATTTACTTTTCCGTTGAGAAACAAAATTGTCTCCAGAGTCCATCTTGGTTCGATGGAAAAGAAAACAAAAGGATGGCTCATGTCCAAAATTGGCTAGGTGCATGAAACAAAATACAACATGACCTATCTGGGTGAGATGGGAAACAAAATGGCTGCTCACGTAATCCATTATTGCGCTCATAGAAAACGCAAAGTGTCGCTGCGGCTCGTCTCGTTTCGCGAAGAGTGAAAACCCAAAACGGTCTGCAGTGTCTATCTTTGTTGGATGAGAAAACAAAAGGATGGTTCATGTCCAATTTATTTAGGTGTGGGAAAAAATATAACGTGACCTATCTGGATGAGATGTCTCCAGCGATCCAGTATAGACTTTTTCCCCATCTGCAATAGGTGACATCTATAAACAATTTCATTGAAATCTCCTCGAAATATAAGAAACAGCTAGCTCGTGAAATTGTAAGGTGTTCCCAAAGAATTCCACTTCTTGAAGAAGGAAAAACATCCTAGCTGCAGATGAGGTAGAGAGAGAAAAAGCATGTTGCACTATGGAGAGCCCGCACGGTTCTGAACAGAAAACGTTGAATGCTTTTAGAGAAAAGAGTTGAAAGTGAAAGTAAAAGCCGATTGGAAATTTTTCACTTGGTTGCCGACTGGGAAAATTTTTCAGAGCTCAGAAAAAAATTTTGAGATGTAAATCCTTGCGACGTTTAAATTTTGATTGAATGCCTAACAATCGCATGCTGAAAGCATTAGGATTGGTCAAATCTAAACGCCAGGTGGTTTGTTCGTCTACATAAATAATCAGCATGGGTTCGTATTTATTCGTATAGGGCTTGGAGGAATTCACAAGTGTCGCATTCGCTAAAACGTCCAACTGGAAAATAAATTCAGATGTTTCGTGATAGAACCGGGGTTGAAGTTGGCTGCAGAATTGAATATAATCATCATGAGCGATCGAGATTTCCGGCAAATGGACATGAATACCACCTCCTGGACGAACAGCCACAATAAAAGTAAAATGCTTAAGGGATAAAAAGTAAAATTTTAAGGTTGAGAGAATAACAGAATCTACATAATCGTAGAGCATAGATGAAGGAAGGGATGCATCGCATTCGGTTTCAATATCAATATCTAGGATAAGGGAATGATGGGTCGTCGAGCAAAGATCCATTGTTAAAAAAAGATTTTCGGCAGACGTTCGAGTATAAAATCGAGAAAATTGTGCGTAGTCTTTTCGGTTACAGTAAAAGAATCCTCCCGACATCTGGTAGAAAATGTAAGCATCGTTGGGCGCATCTGCAACCGAATTAATCCTTGTTAAATAATGGAGGCTCTGCGACATGATTATATATCTTTAACTTGATTATTATTTCTTAAAAAAATACAAGCAATGCTTTGTAAGTAAATATCCTATAAAATCTCCACGTGCTCCTCTAAAGAATAGATAAACTGAGCACTTTTACCTTCATAAAGTCTGTTCCTATATAATGTTGAATTCACGGCACCGAATGATTTAAAGTGAAATTCGTTTCGCACGTCTTAAATAGTTCTTTCTAGCCAGAGTTCTTTCTAGCCAGAGCTCAGAAAAAATTCCAAAGTAGATTAAAAAAAAAAAAAAAAAACTTTTTGTTAATTTTTATCATGTCTTCTAGACATGATAAAAATTAACCCTACCCCCCTTTTGTGTGGGAATGTTGTCTCACTGTTTCTAGAAATAGACCATGACTCATTCTAGGAATTATATGTTTTAGAAAGGATGAGTCATGGTCTTTGGGTTTCTCCATTCCAAAGTAAACAAAGTGAAGACATCAAATTAATAGAAAAAAAGGAACAGTTTTTTTTTTTTTTTTTTTAAGCTTTGGAAATTTTTTCCCATTCGACAGCCAAGAAATATTTCCAGCCAACACGACTTCATTTTTACTTTCACTTTCAGTTAATTTCTTATATCTATAAAAACAATCCACATTTCTGTTCAGATCAGTGTGGGTTGTTGACGATGCAACATCTCTACCTCATCCCACAACCAGGAAGAAAAGATGTTGTTTCATGAGGAATTGTTTTGGCTTTCGAAAACCACGATGGCGTGATGATTATAATATATTTCTGTTCTAATCCGTGGGGTTTGTGGAAAATACATTCTCGGTACGTAATCCCCCACCCAGGAAGAACAGAAAATGTTTTAAAAGGAATACTTTGGCCTGACGTTTGAAAAAAAACAATGATCACAGGGCTGTTGGGATAAGATTGAGAACCCATGATGATGTTGTGCGATGAGGCTAATCTTTTTTACTTAAACGGATCTTCTTCTAAACATCCAAGGTATGATTGTTTCCCTAGATGAAAGAAAACAATACTTTTTTTCTTTTTTACAAGAAAAGTATCCTCAATAATGTTGCTGAAAAGATTAAAGCGATATTTCCTCATGGAACTATTGGACCGCTCGTCTATGTTGTTGTCGGAAGGGATATCACATTCAATCCTTTTTTACCGACTCACAAATCACGAAAGGAGTGGCTTTCCAGCATCCAGTGCACCCAGCTTCCCTTACAGAGTTCCGTGAAGGAGGCTCGTGGGTATTGAATTCTATTTCTGTGTGTTGTTTCTCAAAGACGCACAGGATGAAATCCATCTTCCTCCCTCGCGATTGACTAAAAGAATTCCTCTTCTTGAGAAAGAACATCCTAGGTCTAGAGGAGGTAGAGAGAGAGAGAGAGAGAAAGAGCATGTTGCACCTTGGACAGCCCGCACGGTTCTGAACAGAAAACGTGGAATACTTATATAGAAAAGAGTTGAAAGTGAAAGTAAATCGCGTTGGCTGGAAACATTTCTGTTGGCTGTCGACTGGGAAAAAAATTCTCAGAGCTCAGAAAAAAATTCTGAGATGAAAAAAAAAAAAAAATCTTTTTGTTAATTTTTATCATGTCTTCTAGACATGATAAAAATTAACTCTACCCCCTTTTGTCTGGAAATGTTGTCTCACCCTTTCTAAAAATAGACCATGTATACCAATATACTACAAACGGACTTGAACGCCTGTTCTCAGTATGTAGCTATACAAATTTGAAGGAAAAATTAAAAAAAAAGACATCTTTTGGGGGAAAAGGGAGTAAATTTGTATAGGAATATACTAGAAACGGAATTTAAGGCCTGTTTTCAGTATATAGCTATACAAATTGGAAGGTAAAAAAAATTAAAAAAAGACATCTTTTTTTTTCGGGGGGGAAGGCAGTGAATTTGTATAGGAATATACTACAAACGGACTTTAAAGCCTGTTTTCAGCATATAGCTATACAAATTGGAAGGTAAAAATATAAAAAAGACATCTATTTGCTGGGAAATTAAGTGAATTTGTATAGGAATATACTATAAACTGACTTTAATGCCTGTTTTCAGTATATAGCTATACAAATTGGAAGGTAAAAAAAATAAAAAAAAGATATCTTTTTTGGGGAAAAGGAGTGAATTTGTATAGAAATATACTACAAGAACATCAAGAAAAGAACATCATGGGTCCAAGAATTGAAACTGAAAGTCCAAAAACGAAATGTTAACAACTGGTAAGAAAATTTTCAAAGCTGAAAAAAGATTTTGAAAAAAAAAAAAATCCTTCCTTTTTTTTTTTCTTAATTTGATGTCTTCATTCTTTTGACCTTGTCGAAATTAAAAAAGTGAAGACATCAAATTAAGAAAGAAAAAAGGAAGGTGTTTTTTTTTTTTTTTTTTTTTTTTTTTTTTTTTTTTTGTGGAAATTTTTCCAGAGCTCTGAGAATTTTTCCCAGTCGGTTTCTAGAAGCAACTCGTTAATGTATTTAAACCACTCGCGTTTCGGCTTCAGATCAGTCTGTGCTGTGCACTCAACGTGGATACACGCTTCTCACTCTCCTGGGAAGAGCTTCTGTGAAGGTATGTGAAAATTTTTTTCTTACTCTTTTGTATTTCATAGACTACAAATATTTATTGAGTCACCCATTTTATAGAAATGTATTCTTATTTCTTTTCAATACTTTGAGGTAGGGTAATATTTCCCCCCCTGCTACTGTTTTTGTTTTTCAAGGATGGAAATATTTTACTCAATAGCTGTTTTTATAGAAAACATGCTATTATTTCGTATACTGATATATTTTGTGAAATTTTAACAAATCCTTTTCAACAAGGCAAGATCATGTGAGCCACAGCTGGCTAGACACGTCAATGTAATCGGATCACGATTGTTCCATCATATACTGATATATTTTGTGAAACTTTAACAAATTCCTTTCAAGAAGCCAAGATCTCGTGATCCACAGCTGACTCCATTAGTCAGGAAAAACGGATCACGATTTTATCAATCGTATACTGATATATTTTGTGAAACTTTAACAAATCCCTTTCAACAGGGCAAGATCTCGTGATCCATAGCTGGCTAGAACAGTCAGGATCAACGGATCACGATGTTTCCATCGTATACTGATATATTTTGTGAAACTTTAACAAGGCAAGATCTCGTGATCCACAGCTGGCTAGACTAGTCAGGATTAACGGATCACGATTTTATCAATCGTATACTGATATATTTTGTGAAACTTCTTTAACAAATCCTTTTCAAGAAGGCAAGATCTCGTGATCCACAGCTGGCTAGAGCAGTCAGTATAATCGGATCACGACTGTTCCCTCGTATACTGATATATTTTGTGAAATTTTAACAAATGACTTTCAAGAAGGCAAGATCTCATGATCCAGAGCTGACTCAATCAGTCAGGATTAACGGATCCCGATTGTTCCATTGTATACTGATATATTTTGTGAAACTTCTTTAACAAATGACTTTCAAGACGGCAAGATCTCGTGATCCAGAGCTGACTCAATCAGTCAGAATTAACGGATCACGATAGTTCCATTGTATACTGATATATTTTGTGGAACTTTAACAAATTGCTTTCAACAAGGCAAAAGATCCCATGATCCACAGCTGACTCCATCAGTCAGAATAACGGATCATGATGGTTCCATCGTATACTGATATATATTTTGTGAAATGTTAACAAATGACTTTCAAGAAGGCAAGATCATGTGATTCAATAGAATTGTTCAATCGTATACCTGGCATATTCTGATAAAACAACAGAATGATCCAATTTTGAATACGATCCCAATATGTTTTTATAAAATCCATTTCATATTTTGTTAAACGTGAACGACTGACTTTCAAGCTGGCTGCATGGGTGTTTTTTTTTCGTGGTTTTTCCCCATGTGTAACGTGAATACGAGCCAGTTTCCCTTCCAAAGTCCTCCACGAAGGCATTTCTCAAGGCAAATAACCCTCAAATACTTTGCCGTCATCCGAATCGACTTAACCTTTCTCCAACTTCCACGGTGTCATTTGAAATCCATTGAACCAACCCATCAAGACCAGTATGAAACGAAACACACACACACACAAACACACAAAATCTGTGGCCACTTTCCCGAATAAGGAAACGTGGGGAGTCCACAGCACAGACTGAGCCGAAGTGAAACAAGAAATGCTTCCAAAGATAACCGAAAGTTCAGTCTGAAAAAATAGAAGGGTGTCTCATCGATCGAGTCGGCTATTGGAAAAAAATTTTTGACATCTGAAAACAATATCTCCACACACCTTCACAAAACCTCTTTCCAGGAGGAAGAAGCGTGTATTCAGCTCCAGTGCACAGCTCAGACTGATTTAAAGCTGAAACGCGAGTGGTTTAAATAGATGAGAACCCTCTATAGAAATAATTTGAATATATCTGGTTTTGTGAATCAAGCCGACTGGGGAAAATATTCTCAGCGCTCAGAAAAAAATTTTGAGTTGTGGAAAAAAAAAAAACTTTTGGTTAATTTTTATCATGTCTTCTAGACATGATAAAAATTAACTCCCTTCTCTTTTTGTCTGGGAATGTTATCTCACTCTTTCTAAAAATAGACTATGACTCATTCTTGTGGAATTCTGTTGGGCTTTTACTTTCGATTGGGTTTTGACTTTGTTTCAATTCCCCAGTTATCTATAAAAGCATTCCGCGTTTCACTTCAGATCCGTGTGGGCTGTGGAAGAGGCAACACGTCTCTCTCTTTACCCACTCTCATGATATTCTTTAAGAATTTCTTAGCCATTTTTCAAAGAAGGGGACTATAATTGAAGAATTTATGAATTTGGGAACATGTCACAATGGCAAATCTAAAATCTTGGAACTGGATACTGGAAAGCCCCGCTCTGATTATAATTTTGAGTTCTAGCATGGGACATTTTTTAGATCAATAAGCTAAACTATTTTTCTAGTCTCATATTCTCTCGTGACTAGGGTTCTAGATTTGGGTAGAGAGAGACATGTTGCCTCATCAACAGCCCGCACTGTTCTGAACAGAAACGCGGAATGCTTTTATAGAAAAGTGAAGAGTTGAAAGTGAAAGTCGAAAAAGGAAATGGGATTGGCTAGGAAAAATTTCTTAGAGCTCAGAAAAAAAAATTTTGAGATGTGAAAAAAAAAAAAAAAAAAAACTTTTTGTTAATTTTTAATTAACTCCCTTCTCTTTTTGTCTGGGAATGTTGTCTCCCACTTTTTAAAAATAGACCATGACTTATCCTTTCTAAAGAAAAGAATTCCAAGAAAAGATTGGGTTCTGGTCTATTTTTAGAAACGGTAAGACAACATTCCCAGATAAAAGGGGGATTAGATAATTTTTATCATGTCTAGAAGACATGATAAAAATTTACAAAAGGTTTTTTTTTTTTTTTTTTTTTTTTTTTACATTTCAGAATTTTTTTCTGAGCTCTGAAAATATTTTCTCAGCCGATCTCATTTCGTTTTTCGACTTTCACTTTCAACTCTTCTCTTTTCTATAAAAGTATTTCGAGTTTCTGTTCAAAACACTGTGGGCTGTTGAAAAGGCAACACGTCTCCCTCTCTACATTAATTGGGAATCCAAGATGTTCTAAAGAAGAATTCTTTGAGAATCTCTTAACTTTTCTGAACTTTAGACGAGCTAGCTGGATATTTCTTCATTTCTTTTTCAAGTATGGGTTCAAAGGATTCTTTTAAATAGTTGCAAGTAAGACGTTGTATCATTTTCTGTTGATCATTATTCTATTAAAAAATTTCAATGCCTAGTTTTAAGGCTACCTATACCCAACATGGTTCATATGTTTTACTCTACGTTTTAGATGAGACCCTCTCTTAAAAACATGATTTTCCTATTCAAAGTTGAAATGATTTTCCAAAAGCTTGATCCTTTTAAAAAAACATGTGTGTTTGTGTAGGTGTGGTGGGACGGTTAGCTTTCTTTCTTACGAGATAGTCATCTCCACGAGATGTGTTTTGGATATCTTCTCCACCCTCTCGTGGTCACTGAAATCTCGTGATGGCTCAAGTGAAAAGGGTTCGTTTATTTTGACTCACAACCACGTTATATTTTTTTGGATATCTCCTCCAACGACTCGTGGAACTCTTTTCCCTGAAATCAGGTATGTTTAACAAGCCCTCTGAAGTGAAGCTCGGAATACTTTGACAAATCCTGTCGAGTGGATTCTGAAACCATTTTTAAAGGATCTCAGAGAAACACCCATGAAGACAATAGCAACGTGTCGTTTTTTCGGAAAGGATGAAGCAGGCTCATGGTGAGAGATGTTGCTGTAAAATGTTTTTTTTTCTTAGAAATTTGAAAAAAAAATAGAGACACAGTCTCTTTTTTCGAAACTGAGTAGGAGGGTCATTTTGAGATGAGCTGGAAAATATTTTCTGAGAGATTTGAAAAAAATTTTTAAAAATAAAAAAATATATATT
This sequence comes from Stegodyphus dumicola, assembly GCF_044657685.1. Lineage (NCBI taxonomy): Eukaryota > Metazoa > Arthropoda > Arachnida > Araneae > Eresidae > Stegodyphus > Stegodyphus dumicola. Next base: position 25,107,510 of record NC_140781.1, read on the forward strand.
ATATAATATATATATTATATAATATATATTATAAATACTTTTTGTTCATTTTTATCATGTCTTCAGACATGATAAAAATGAACGACATCTCTCTTTTCTCTTTGAAACCTCTTTCAACCTATCTCGTCCTGTTTCTCAAGTAACATTCCTTTCCTGAAAAGCTAATTTCTTTAGAAACCTAAGACAACTCTTTTCCTGAAAAGCTAATTTCTTTAGACACCTAAGACAACAGGTAGAGACATACTTCGAACCAAAAAGAGAGTAGAGATCCTTTTGAATAATGTCGAATAGACAAAACACGAGTAGCCATTTCCGTTCTGTGATTTTTCCTAGGGACGATCCACGAAGGTTCTTGTTTTGTTCACGACCCGTGGTTAACCCATGAATTAAACACGTAGGCTCGAAACTTTCTAACATCTCTACCTCTACGGTGCAGTTTGAAAGGAAGGTGACCCACCCATCCCCCCAGCTATGAAATGAAACGTCAAAACAGTGCACACGTTCTAGAATAAGAACCCTTGTAGACATTTGGGGGCTCTACAGCACAGACTCAACAGAAACAAAACGATAAAAACTTTCATAGATCCCAGAGAGTGGATGCTTAAAAATAAGGTGATGTCTCGTCGATCAAATCAGCTGTAAATAAATGTCTAAGAGCTGTGAAGAATGGATGGCCTACCTTCACAAAAGCTCTTTCTAGGAGGGAAAAGTATGTATCCAAGCAGAATACACAGCACAGACTGATGTTAGTCGAAACTGGAGTGATTTCAATACACAAGTATGAATTCGTTCTAATAACCCTTTAGATAGGTCTCGTTTGACTCATCGAGTCGAGGGGGAAAACATTGACGTGTTGCTTTTCCAACAGCCCACACTGTTCTGAACAGAAACGTAGAATGCTTTTATAGATAAAAGAAGAATTGAAAGTGAAAGTAAAAAAACGAAATCGGATCGGCTGGGAAAATTTCTGAGCCGAGAAAATATTCTGAGTCAGAAAAATAATAATAATAATAATAATAATAACCCTTCCTTTTTTCTTTTTTAATTTGATGTCTTCACTTTTTGACTTCAAAGTACAAGGTCAAAAGAGTGAAGACATGAAATTAATAAAGAAAAAGGAAGAGGTTCTTTTTTTTTTTTTTTTTTTTTCAATTTCATAATTTTTCCTCAGCTCTGAAAAATTTTTTCCCAGCCGATCCCATTTCGTTTTTTGACTTTCACTTTCAATTCTTCTCTTTTCTATAAAAGTATTCCGCGTTTTTGTTCAGAACAGTGTGGGCTGTTGAAAAGGTAACACGTCTCCCTCTCTCTTTACCCAAATCTGGATCCCATGATGATCTTAAGAAGAATTCTTTAAGAATTTCTTACGATTCCTGAACCTTAGACAAGCTGAATGTTTCTTTTTCGTATTTCGAAGCTATTGATGGATCAAAGAAGATTTCAATGGAATGACTTCATCGTTCTAGGATAGAATATTTTTCGAAATCTCTTCCTACTTTCGTCTACACAGAAATGCTTTTCACGAAAGTTAGGTCCTCTTTTACATTTACTTTTTAAATAGTTGTTCAAAGGGATTTTCGTCCTGCTGATTCAGGTTTCCCGCGCTTCACGCTACCCATCCTCACCCATTTCTAAAGGATCTCAGAGAAAATTAAAAGGGAAAGAAATAGCCTCCAGTGAACACAACTCCAACAACGACAGTGGATAGTTTTTTTTCTGTCCTTCCAGAGATATCACCGGTGACCGATAGGTTGTTAAGCCAAACGGGTGTCGTGAAAAGGCACACCATGCCTGTTTCCCTCCCAAAAATGTTTCTTCGGAAAAGGGAAAGTTTTTTTCCCACCCCTTTGGAGATTCCTTTTCCGCATCGATACCCAAACCCATCGGCCAGAAAAATAAATTTTTTTAAGAACATGAGGTTTCTGAAATATATTACAAACATACGTATTCATTTTAATATTTTACCTTCATTGGATGAAATAGTCTGTAAACTCTAAATTTCTTAAATGATTCCAACAACATGAGATTTTAGTGTTATTTCATCAATCTTTTAAGTATATTGTGTCTCGTCAAATCCTTTTTATTTGAGATGGATGATTGCTAAACAAAATGGTTGAAATAGCATGATAAGAAGGAAAATATGTTATGTTAGCAAATAATTTACGTGACATAAATATTATCTAACTATTTACACGGATCCAGCTAACTCAAACTGACTGTATATAAATTGTTTTGAGGGGGGAGGAATTAAATTCATCTTGTCACAGGTTTTAGCTAAATTGTATATACAATTGTAAGGATCTTAAGCTTTACTAACGTTTATTTTATTTTAAATCTTTACTATCACTTCTTATTTTCTACTTCCGGCCAGAATTATAAGCGTGAAGGAGTTTATGCAAAGTTGTCTGGCGAACGCCAAGTATTTAAGTGTGGCCTTTTTGCCAAGCAGAAGAGAGGAAGCCGTGAGTTCGAAGCAGGCCGCTTACCTTAGAAGTTACACAGTTGCTACTTTGCCTTCCAGGCCAGAGGTTTTAATCCTCTTGATAAATTAAACGTATTGTAGTGTTCACAGTCTCTGTGCTACATACGCTTCCTGTTATTATAAGGCCAATCTTATTCTAAAGTTAAATTAGAGTTTAGTTTTATTTTGATATCTTTTAAGTTAGACCCCGAGTGGAGGGTCATTGTATTCCGAAGTACGGAAGTCATTGTATATAAAGAAAAAAATAAAGGGTTTTGTATACCCTTCGTCTGTATCCTGTCTACTTACTACAATTAGTGAACATAGCTTTAGTAAGCTCTCTGTTCTAGTCAGGTCATTGTATGTTTCCGAAGAAGGTTAGAAGAAACATTGAACCTGATAGTGGCGCCCGACGAAGAATAACTATGGCCGAGTTTCAAGAAGAACCTGTGCTGCCTGCAGAAACAGCTCAGAATCCAGAAATGCCAGCTGCCGCCCTGGAAGGATTTGGGTACATTGTCCAGACCATGCGCGCTTCGATGAAACCAGAAGCAACGTTTAATGGAAACTCACAGGTAACCAGTTTTTTGGAAAAATTGGATGACCACTTCATGCTCTACCCCGTGCACGAGTTTCAAAAAGTTACCTTAGCTACCAGCGCTTTGAGGGGCCAAGCGCTTAACTGGTTCAAATGTATCGGCAGAAGTCTCTTGGGTCAAGCAGGAAGTCCCACCTATACCTACGAAAATTTCAAGACTGCCCTACTAAAAGCCTTCCCTGTTGTAAGGGATCGTGCGAAATTAGAAACAGAACTTTTCAGTATATATCAACAAAGAATGGAAAACCTCTCGAGTTTTAGTTTAAGAAAAATTCACGTTTTCAAGCTCTTGTATGGAAACCGTCCGGATCCTGAAATAATTCAAGTGATTTTGCCGAGGTTAATACCCCAAGTGCAAGACTTTTTTGAATTGAGAAATCCGACTACACTGGAAAAATTATTTGAGCTAGCAATCCAGTTTGAAAGTAGAAGAACGGCGGACGTCGAAAGAAGACGCCAATATCAACAGCGAAACCAATTTGGTACGCCAAGACTACAGCAAACTCAAGCACATGGCTACGGAGAAAAAGCGAATCAGTGGGCAAGGAAACCCGAGCATTCAAAAACAGCCGGCGAACGTCGACAGTTCAATAGCAACCCAGGAAAAAAGTCTCAAGGCCAGTGGAGAAAGAAGGAAAGCACCGAAAGAAAAAATAATTTAAACTAAAACGGATTTCTGCTGACGAGAGGGTGCGGAAATCCGAAGGCCACGAAAACCCCTCTTCCTACAAGTTAAATACAGTAATGGTGAAAAATTTAACTCTTCCGAAGATTGAAGTCTTGGTAAATAATATCCCGGCCACCGCACTCCTGGATACCGGCGCGCAGTGTTCCTGTGTGGCAGAAGTCTTTTTTAGAAAGTATTTTCGCAAATACCGCATATATAATGCGGATAATACAACAGTATTAGCGGCGCAAGGAGAACAATGTAAGTGCGTAGGTAAAGTACCTTTGTACATCCGTATCAAGGACGAACAAGTAAAGGTGATGTTTTTTATAGTAAAGAATTTGCAAGCACACTTAATACTAGGAATAGACTTTCTTTCAGACGCACAAGCTACACTGGATTTTAATGAAGCGTCTCTTAAGCTGACGATGAAACCAGTGCGTGTAGAAAAGGTTGAACCGCCGAGGTTAAATCTTGACCACCTGCCTAATGACGAGCAAGATAGAATCCGACAAGTGGTAAGTGAATTTGCTTCCTTATTTAGTGATATTCCAGGATTTACCCAGGTTAGTAACCATAGTATTGACACCGGAGATGCATTGCCGGTTCGTTAAAAACCATACCGGTATGATAAGAATAAGGAAAAAATTATAGAATGGCATATTACCGATATGCTACGTAAAAAGATCGTAACGCCTATCTCAAGTAGTTATGCTAGTCCGGTGGTTTTATGTAAGAAAAATAATGATTATCCTTTGGAGCATCCAAAAAGGTGGAGATTCGCTATTGATTACCGTAAATTAAATTCCATAACGAAATATCCGGTATATCCGTTACCGATTATAGAAGAAATTTTAAGGAACATAAAATCAACCAAATTTATGACAACTTTAGACTTAACGAATGGTTATTTTCAAATAGGGATCAGGCCTGAGGACGTGCCTAAGACTGCTTTTATAACCAAGTCTGGCACTTATGCATTTTTGCGAATGCCGTTTGGCCTTTCAGGCGCCCCAGCAACATTTCAGCGATGCATGGACATTGTGTTAAGACCTGTTCTCGGAAAGTCCACATTTATCTATTTAGACGATATCATTATTACTAGTGATAATCTCGACCAACATGTACAGGATTTAAGACAGGTGTTTTCTTTATTAAATGAGGCCGGTCTAAAAGTTAATGTCGAAAAATGCAAATTTGCAGCCCCTGAATTAAAATATTTAGGTTACAAAATATCGCAAAAAGGGATCGAGACAGATGAATCAAAAATAATCGCTGTACAAAAGTATCCGACTCCAAACACAGCAAAGAAGCTCTCTTCTTTTCTAGGACTTTGTTCATATTATAGGTCCTTTATAAAAGATTTTGCGGCTATCGCTGAGCCATTGTCAAAATTAAAAAGGAAAAAGGCAAGATTCTCGTGGACGGCCGAAGCCAATAGTGCTTTCGAAAAATTAAAACAAGCATTAACGCAAGCCCCTGTGTTGAAATTTCCTGAAAAGGATGAAAATTTAGAAATTTCAGCGGATGCTTCGGATTATGCGGTAGGAGCGGTACTTTCGCAAAATCAGCAGCCAGTGGCATTTTTTAGCCGAACTTTAAATCAAACACAAAGAAACTATTCCGCGACCGAGAGAGAGGCACTTGCAGTTCTGTTAGCAGTGCAAAAGTTCCGAGTCTATTTTGGAAAGGCGCCGATAACAGTATATTCTGATCATGCGGCGGTAACTAGATTGTACTCTGGAAAAAATTTATCCCCAAGGTTAATAAGATGGGCACTCAAGCTGCAAGAATATAATCTGGTAATCAAGCATACCCCCGGAAAGGAAAATATCGTAGCAGATGCCCTGTCACGAATTAAATTAGACGAACAGGGTAATACCGTAAAAGTTGCAATGCTGACAGCGTGTACAATAAATTCCCGAGAAACTGTAATAACCGAACTGGGTAAGGATCCTGAGTTTGGAAGTATTTATGAGTATTTGAAGGATCCTGAAAATTTTAGCCACCAAGATATTGTGGCGATAAGAAATAGGGCGGCCCATTACGAACTAATAGATGGTCTATTATTTTATACAAAAACTACGAATTCCAACAACGAATTTCGACCTGTTATCCCAGCTAGTCTTAGATTAAATATCCTGCAAGAGCTCCATGACAGCCCTTTAGCTTCTCATGCTGGTATTCGAAAAACTACTCAACGCGTACGCGAGGCAGTCTACTTTCCTGAACTGCAAAAGTTAACAAGGGCGTATGTCCAGTCCTGCCCAACATGTCAAGCCGTTAATTATATTAATTTCCGCCCGGCCGGGTTTCTAAATAGTATTAAATCCGAATTTCCAAATGAAATAATCGGCATCGATTTATTGGGCCCTTTCCCAAAAAGTCAGTTAAACAAAAGTTGCTATCTCCTTGTTATAGTTGATCATTTTAGTAAATGGACCGAAATTGTTCCCTTAAAACGAGCCTCCGCGAAATTAGTTACCGATTCTATTTTAAATAAATATATTTTAAAATACGGGGCGCCCCTAAAAGTTATATCGGATAATGGTCCTCAATTTGTAAGTAATATATTTGAAGACATGTGCCAAAAACTGGGCATACGTCATTTAAAAATGGTCCCGTATCGGCCGCAATCAAATATAGCGGAACGGGTCAACAGAAATATAGTGAAAATTATCCGTAGTTATGTTAAAAATTTTCATAAAAGCTGGGATAACTATGTCAATGAATTTGCTTTCGCCCTTAGGACCGCAAAACATGATACAACGGGCAAAACTCCTGCTGAGTTATTTCTAGGCAGAAAGGTTATAACACCGTTAGATAAACTATTTTATGTGCAACAAAGAGCCCCAGAATTTAAAATGGGTGATATAGAAAAACTAATAAAAGAAGCAAAAAAGAATACGGAAGTAGCACAAAGAAAACAAAAATTGTATTATGACTTGAAACGACGGGGAGTAACTTATAAAGTAGGGGATGAAGTACTAAAAATTAAGCATTCACTTTCTTCAGCACCAGAAGATAAAACTGCCAAATTTTTTCCACGCTTTGAAGGACCACATGTTATAGAAAAAATAACTCACGCTGTTGTAGTGTTAAAGGCAAGAAATGGTGAAACCTGTTCCGCAAATATGGATCAAATCAAGCCCTACTTCGATCGTAATAAAATGCAAATCTTTTCAGATCTTTTGCAGGATCCGGTACGGCAGAAAACGCAGGTACAAGTTCCAGAGGTGGGAAAACGACAAGTACAAGGGCAAGCCAATGAGAGACAGAAGCAAGTGAAAAGAAAATTGCCCCGCGGAAAAATTGAAGGTACAAAGAAAAAGAAGCCGTTCCACCGTCCAAAAAACAGAGTTCACGAACACCCCCAGAATGAAGAAGGGAGAAGGACGACGTATGTGGAAAAGACCGGGAGAAAGGACGGCAACTATAACCCGGCTGTGAAACGGAAGATTGACTCATCCGACAGAACTCTCCGCAGCAAAAGTCGCCGAACTGCGGAAGGGCCATCAGCGGCGGAGGAAAAAGTACAAGAAAAATTTGAACGGCCAACAACGAGGTCCAAGCAGGATCACGACAGAAGTTTCCCGGTTCCACCAAGACCAGCTGCCTTCAAACGGCCAAGACCACAAGCAGAGGACAGAAGGAAGATGTTCAAGGGTGGCCGTAGTGGTGAAAAACGGAAGCTTCCAGAGGAAAGCACTGAAGGGCGAGCCCGTACAAGAAGGAGGATCAACCAAGCTACGGTCTGCAGCACCTTTAAAGACTGGGCCCAGAAAAGGATGTCTGAATATTACAAAGATAAGTAAAATTTTATGTTACTTTACAAACTTAAGTTAATCTTTCATTCTTACTGCAAGTGGCAGATTTCAAGAAGTTTTACCTCATGCGAGGTCTACCTTTATCGCCAAAAGGGCGAGAAATGAGTTGTGACCGATTTTCTTATTATGTTTTTCAATTACTCGCGCGTAAAACTAAAGTTGATGTATAATAGCGTTGTATAAAGACTTAAATATTGTAAAAAGTTATTGTATAAATTTTATTTAAAACATTCTAACAAGAAAGAAGTTTTAGTCTGAAAGACTTTTTGAAATGTAGTTTTATTTCAATGTAGAAAGAATTGGCACTTGCTTTGAAAAGAATAGAAGTTAACAATGTACTACTAATGTATGTTTTCAAATGTGTAAAATTAACGGCATCTTGATATGTTCTTGTATACATGTGAACTGTTATTTTGAATGTTTAGAAATACCGGGATATGGTAAAAGTGAAAGTAATGTTAAAAATTTGTTATTCGTGTGACTGTAAAGATTAAATCATGGTGAATATGTGTTAAAGGTTGAATGATGTAGTTAGGCTCTCTGACGCTACACTTTAGAGTTAGCCACTTTCAGAATAGTACCTCAGGGTCTAGAGTTGAAATTAGGGTGTGTTAAGAGGTCTCGTATGTTGAATTTTAACACGTTAGTGTTTTGATTGTAGGAGGAAGTGTTGAACACATAGACAGAAACACATTCGTGTTTGGTGTTTTTACAACACATGTCAGAGAGCACAGGGAGAGATAATTAAAATAGTCATGAATGAAATAAGAATGTTAAGAAAAGTATATTCTATATGTTATTTGCAATGTCATTCTGTAACATTTCATTAAACTAGTTTTCCTTCCAGATCTCTGGAAGGAACCAGAATTGAATAAAGCTCCTGTTTTGATGCAGTACAGATGAAAAAGAAAAAAGATTGTTGTATATTCCGGGAGCTGCTATTGTAACAAATTTCTTTATTTTAAAATTTTCTAGTTTCTAGCTAAGTTATGATTGTAAAAGGTTGGCCTCGCGTTAGTTTCTAGAGCTAAAAGTTTTCAACAAGGTCGTTTTAGACCTCAGTTTCAAACTAATTAACTCTGGCGGGAAGTATGTAACGATCTTAAGTTTTACTAACGTTTATTTTATTTTAAATCTTTACTATCACTTCTTATTTTCTACTTCCGGCCAGAATTATAAGCGTGAAGGAGTTTATGCAAAGTTGTCTGGCGAACGCCAAGTATTTAAGTGTGGCCTTTTTGCCAAGCAGAAGAGAGGAAGCCGTGAGTTCGAAGCAGGCCGCTTACCTTAGAAGTTACGCAGTTGCTACTTTGCCTTCCAGGCCAGAGGTTTTAATCCTCTTGATAAATTAAACGTATTGTAGTGTTCACAGTCTCTGTGCTACATACGCTTCCTGTTATTATAAGGCCAATCTTATTCTAAAGTTAAATTAGAGTTTAGTTTTATTTTGATATCTTTTAAGTTAGACCCCGAGTGGAGGGTCATTGTATTCCGAAGTACGGAAGTCATTGTATATAAAGAAAAAAATAAAGGGTTTTGTATACCCTTCGTCTGTATCCTGTCTACTTACTACAATTAGTGAACATAGCTTTAGTAAGCTCTCTGTTCTAGTCAGGTCATTGTATGTTTCCGAAGAAGGTTAGAAGAAACATTGAACCTGATACAATGTATTAGAAATTCCTTAGAAACTTTAAACAATATAGTTGTAAGAGGTTAGAAGAAAGAAATAATAATACGGTTCTTCCAAGCTACTTTACGTAAGATTGACGAAGCATTGTAAGAAATAATAGATAAGCTCGTAAAATACATGTATGCGTGATTTATTAAAAATATTAGACTGAATACGTATCTTATATTGAGTTTCAAGAATGGAAATGTTCTTAAAAAAAATTTATTTTTCTGGCCGATGGGTTTGGGTATCGATGCGGAAAAGGAATCTCCAAAGGGGTGGGAAAAAAACTTTCCCTTTTCCGAAGAAACATTTTTGGGAGGGAAACAGGCATGGTGTGCCTTTTCACGACACCCGTTTGGCTTAACAACCTATCGGTCACCGGTGATATCTCTGGAAGGACAGAAAAAAAACTATCCACTGTCTTTGTTGGAGTTGTGTTCACTGGAGGCTATTTCTTTCCCTTTTAATTTTCTCTGAGATCCTTTAGAAATGGGTGAGGATGGGTAGCGTGAAGCGCGGGAAACCTGAATCAGCAGGACGAAAATCCCTTTGAACAACTATTTAAAAAGTAAATGTAAAAGAGGACCTAACTTTCGTGAAAAGCATTTCTGTGTAGACGAAAGTAGGAAGAGATTTCGAAAAATATTCTGTGCTAGAACGATGAAGTCATTCCATTGAAATCTTCTTTGATCCATCAATAGCTTCGAAATACGAAAAAGAAACATTCAGCTTGTCTAAGGTTCAGGAATCGTAAGAAATTCTTAAAGAATTCTTCTTAAGATCATCATGGGATCCAGATTTGGGTAAAGAGAGAGGGAGACGTGTTACCTTTTCAACAGCCCACACTGTTCTGAACAAAAACGCGGAATACTTTTATAGAAAAGAGAAGAATTGAAAGTGAAAGTCAAAAAACGAAATGGGATCGGCTGGGAAAAAATTTTTCAGAGCTGAGGAAAAATTATGAAATTGAAAAAAAAAAAAAAAAAAAAAAAAGGACCTCTTCCTTTTTCTTTATTAATTTCATGTCTTCACTCTTTTGACCTTGTACCTTGAAGTCAAAAAGTGAAGACATCAAATTAAAAAAGAAAAAAGGAAGGGTTATTATTATTATTATTATTATTTTTTTCTGACTCAGAATATTTTCTCGGCTCAGAAATTTTCCCAGCCGATCCGATTTCGTTTTTTTACTTTCACTTTCAATTCTTCTTTTATCTATAAAAGCATTCTACGTTTCTGTTCAGAACAGTGTGGGCTGTTGGAAAAGCAACACGTCAATGTTTTCCCCCTCGACTCGATGAGTCAAACGAGACCTATCTAAAGGGTTATTAGAACGAATTCATACTTGTGTATTGAAATCACTCCAGTTTCGACTTAACATCAGTCTGTGCTGTGTATTCTGCTTGGATACATACTTTTCCCTCCTAGAAAGAGCTTTTGTGAAGGTAGGCCATCCATTCTTCACAGCTCTTAGACATTTATTTACAGCTGATTTGATCGACGAGACATCACCTTATTTTTAAGCATCCACTCTCTGGGATCTATGAAAGTTTTTATCGTTTTGTTTCTGCTGAGTCTGTGCTGTAGAGCCCCCAAATGTCTACAAGGGTTCTTATTCTAGAACGTGTGCACTGTTTTGACGTTTCATTTCATAGCTGGGGTGATGGGTGGGTCACCTTCCTTTCAAACTGCACCGTGGAGGTAGAGATGTTAGAAAGTTTCGAGCCTACGTGTTTAATTCATGGGTTAACCACGGGTCGTGAACAAAACAGGAACCTTCGTGGATCGTCCCTAGGAAAAAGCACAGAACGGAAATGGCTACTCGTGTTTTGTCTATTCGACATTATTCAAAAGGATCTCTACTCTCTTTTTGGTTCGAAGTATGTCTCTACATGTTGTCTTAGGTGTCTAAAGAAATTAGCTTTTCAGGAAAAGAGTTGTCTTAGGTTTCTAAAGAAATTAGCTTTTCAGGAAAGGAATGTTACTTGAGAAACAGGACGAGATAGGTTGAAAGAGGTTTCAAAGAGAAAAGAGAGATGTCGTTCATTTTTATCATGTCTGAAGACATGATAAAAATGAACAAAAAGTATTTATAATATATATTATATAATATATATATTATATAATATATATTTTTTTATTTTTAAAATTTTTTTCAAATCTCTCAGAAAATATTTTCCAGCTCATCTCAAAATGACCCTCCTACTCAGTTTCGAAAAAAGAGACTGTGTCTTACTACTCTCTATTTTTTTTTTCAAATTTCTAAGAAAAAAATAACATTTTACAGCAACATCTCTCACCATGAGCCTGCTTCATCCTTTCCGAAAAAACGACACGTTGCTATTGTCTTCATGGGTGTTTCTCTGAGATCCTTTAAAAATGGTTTCAGAATCCACTCGACAGGATTTGTCAAAGTATTCCGAGCTTCACTTCAGAGGGCTTGCTAAACATACCTGATTTCAGGGAAAAGAGTTCCACGAGTCGTTGGAGGAGATATCCAAAAAAATATAACGTGGTTGTGAGTCAAAATAAACGAACCCTTTTCACTTGAGCCATCACGAGATTTCAGTGACCACGAGACGGTGGAGAAGATATCCAAAACACATCTCGTGAAGATGACTATCTCGTAAGAAAGAAAGCTAACCGTCCCACCACACCTACACAAACACACATGTTTTTTTAAAAGGATCAAGCTTTTGGAAAATCATTTGAACTTTGAATAGGAAAATCCTGTTTTTAAAAGAGGGTCTCATCTAAAACGTAGAGTAAAACATATGAATCATGTTGGGTATAGGTAGCCCTAAAACTAGGCATTGAAATTTTTTAATAGAATAATGATCAACAGAAAATGATACAACGTCTTACTTGCAACTATTTAAAAGAATCCTTTGAACCCATACTTGAAAAAGAAATGAAGAAATATCCAGCTAGCTCCTCTAAAGTTCAGAAAGGTTAAGAGATTCTCAAAGAATTCTTCTTTAGAACATCTTGGATTCCCAATTAATGTAGAGAGGGAGACGTGTTGCCTTTTCAACAGCCCACAGTGTTTTGAACAGAAACTCGAAATACTTTTATAGAAAAGAGAAGAGTTGAAAGTGAAAGTCGAAAAACGAAATGAGATCGCCTGAGAAAATATTTTCAGAGCTCAGAAAAAAATTCTGAAATGTAAAAAAAAAAAAAAAAAAAACCTTTTGTAAATTTTTATCATGTCTTCTAGACATGATAAAAATTATCTAATCCCCCTTTTATCTGGGAATGTTGTCTTACCGTTTCTAAAAATAGACCAGAACCCAATCTTTTCTTGGAATTCTATTCTTTAGAAAGGATAAGTCATGGTCTATTTTGAGAAAGTGGGAGACAACATTCCCAGACAAAAAGAGAAGGGAGTTAATTTTTATCATGTCTAGAAGACATGATAAAAATTAACAATTTTTTTTTTTTTTTTTTTTTTTTTTTTTTTTTTTTTACATCTCAAAATTTTTTTTCTGAGCTCTGAGAAATTTTTCCTAGCCGATCCCATTTCGTTTTTCGACTTTCACTTTCAACTCTTCACTTTTCTATAAAAGCATTCCGCGTTTCTGTTCAGAACAGTGCGGTTGATGAGGCAACATGTCTCTCTCTACCCAAATCTAGAACCCTAGACACGAGAGAATATGAGACTAGAAAAATAGTTTAGCTTATTGATCTAAAAAATGTCCCATGCTAGAACTCAAAATTATAATCAGAGCGGGGCTTTCCAGTATCCAGTTCCAAGATTTTAGATTTGCCATGGTGACATGTTCCCAAATTCATAAATTCTTCAATTATAGTCCCCTTCTTTGACAAATGGCTAAGAAATTCTTAAAGAATATCATGAGATTGGGTAAAGAGAGAGACGTGTTGCCTCTTCCACAGCCCACACGGATCTGAAGTGAAACGCGGAATGCTTTTATAGATAACTGGGGAATTGAAACAAAGTCAAAACCCAATCGAAAGTAAAAGCCCAACAGAATTCCACAAGAATGAGTCATAGTCTATTTTTAGAAAGAGTGAGACAACATTCCCAGACAAAAAGAGAAGGGAGTTAATTTTTATCATGTCTAGAAGACATGATAAAAATTAACCAAAAGTTTTTTTTTTTTTTTCCCAACTCAAAATTTTTTTCTGAGCTCTGAGAATTTTTTTCCCAGTCGGCTTGATTCACAAAACCAGATATATTCAAATTATTTCTATAGAGGGTTCTCATCTATTTAAACCACTCGCGTTTCAGCTTTAAATCAGTCTGTGCTGTGCACTGGAGCTGAATACACGCTTCTTCCTCCTGGAAAGAGGTTTTGTGAAGGTATGTGGAGATATTGTTTTCAGATGTCAAAAATTTTTTTCCAATAGCCGACTCGATCGATGAGACAACCTTCTATTTTTTCAGACTGAACTTTCGGTTATCTTTGGAAGCATTTCTTGTTTCACTTCGGCTCAGTCTGTGCTGTGGACTCCCCACGTTTCCTTATTCGGGAAAGTGGTCACAGATTTTGTGTGTGTGTGTGTGTGTGTGTGTGTTTCGTTTCATACTGGTCTTGATGGGTTGGTTCAATGGATTTCAAATGACACCGTGGAAGTTGGAGAAAGGTTAAGTCGATTCGGATGACGGCAAAGTATTTGAGGGTTATTTGCCTTGAGAAATGCCTTCGTGGAGGACTTTGGAAGGGAAACTGGCTCGTATTCACGTTACACATGGGGAAAAGCCACGAAAAAGAACACCCATGCAGCCAGCTTGAAAGTCAGTCGTTCACGTTTAACAAAATATGAAAAGGATTTTATAAAAACATATTGGGATCGTATTTAAAATTGGATCATTCTGTTGTTTTATCAGAATATGCCAGGTATACGATTGAACAATTCTATTGAATCACATGATCTTGCCTTCTTGAAAGTCATTTGTTAACGTTTCACAAAATATATATCAGTATACGAACCATCATCATTCCGTTATTCTGACTGATGGAGTCAGCTGTGGATCATGGGATCTTTTGCCTTGTTGAAAGCAATTTGTTAAAGTTCCACAAAATATATCAGTATACAATGGAACTATCGTGATCCGTTAATTCTGATGTGTCTAGTCAGCTGTGGATCACGAGATCTTGCCTTCTTGAAAGTCATTTGTTAAAGAAGTTTCACAAAACATATCAGTATACAATGGAACAATCGTGATCCGTTAATCCTGACTGATTGAGTCAGCTCTGGATCACGAGATCTTGCCGTCTTGAAAGTCATTTGTTAAAGAAGTTCCACAAAATATATCAGTATACAATGGAACAATCGTGATCCGTTAATCCTGACTGATTGAGTCAGCTCTGGATCATGAGATCTTGCCTTCTTGAAAGTCATTTGTTAAAATTTCACAAAATATATCAGTATACGAGGGAACAGTCGTGATCCGATTATACTGACTGCTCTAGCCAGCTGTGGATCACGAGATCTTGCCTTCTTGAGAAGGATTTGTAAAAGAAGTTTCATAAAATATATCAGTATACGATTGATAAAATCGTGATCCGTTAATCCTGACTAGTCTAGCCAGCTTTGGATCACGAGAGCTTGCCTTGTTAAAGTTTCACAAAATATATCAGTATACGATGGAATCATCGTGATCCGTTGATCCTGACTGCTCTAGCCAGCTATGGATCACGAGATCTTGCCCTGTTGAAAGGGATTTGTTAAAGTTTCACAAAATATATCAGTATACGATTGATAAAATCGTGATCCGTTTTTCCTGACTAATGGAGTCAGCTGTGGATCACGAGATCTTGGCTTCTTGAAAGGAATTTGTTAAAGTTTCACAAAATATATCAGTATATGATGGAACAATCGTGATCCGATTACACTGACGGTTCTAGCCAGCTGTGGATCACGAGATCTTGGCTTCTTGAAAGGAATTTGTTAAAGTTTCACAAAAAATATCAGTATATGATGGAACAATCGTGATCCGATTACACTGACGGGTCTAGCCAGCTGTGGATCACGAGATCTTGGCTTCTTGAAAGGAATTTGTTAAAGTTTCACAAAATATATCAGTATATGATGGAACAATCGTGATCCGATTACACTGACGTGTCTAGCCAGCTGTGGCTCACATGATGTTGCCTTGTTGAAAAGGATTTGTTAAAGTTTCACAAAATATATCAGTATACGAAATAATAGCATGTTTTCTATAAAAACAGCTATTGAGTAAAATATTTCTACCCTTGAAAAACAAAAACAGTAGCAGGGGGAAAAATATTACCCTACCTCAAAGTATTGAAAAGAAATAAGAATACATTTCTAGAAAATGGGTGACTCAATAAATATTTGTAGTCTATGAAATACAAAAGAGTAAGAAAAAATGTTCACATACCTTCACAGAAGCTCTTCCCAGGAGAGTGAGAAGCGTGTATCCACGTTGAGTGCACAGCACAGACTGATCTGAAGCCGAAACGCGAGTGGTTTAAATACATTAACGAGTTGCTTCTAGAAACCGACTGGGAAAAATTCTCAGAGCTCTGGAAAAATTTCCACACATTAAAAAAAAAAAAAAAAAAAAAAAAAAAAAAAAAAAAAAAAACCTTCTTTTTTTCTTTCTTAATTTGATGTCTTCACTTTTTTAATTTCGAAAAGGTCAAAAGAATGAAGACATCAAATTAAGAAAAAAAAGGAAGGATTTTTTTTTTTTTTTTTCAAAATCTTTTTTCAGCTTTGAAAATTTTCTTCCCAGTCGTTAACATTTCGTTTTTGGACTTTCAGTTTCAATTCTTGGACCCATGATGTTCTTTTCTTGATGTTCTTGTAGTACATTTCTATACAAATTCACTCCTTTTCCCCAAAAAAGATATCTTTTTTTTATTTTTTTTACCTTCCAATTTGTATAGCTATATACTGAAAACAGGCATTAAAGTCAGTTTATAGTATATTCCTATACAAATTCACTTAATTTCCCAGCAAAAAGATGTCTTTTTTATTTTTTTTACCTTCCAATTTGTATAGCTATATGCTGAAAACAGGCTTTAAAGTCCGTTTGTAGTATATTCCTATACAAATTCACTGCCTCCCCCCCCCCGAAAAAAAAGATGTCTTTTTTTTATTTTTTTTACCTTCCAATTTGTATAGCTATATACTGAAAACAGGCCTTAAATTCCGTTTGTAGTATATTCCTATACAAATTTACTCCCTTTTCCCCAAAAAGATGTCTTTTTTTTTTTAATTTTACCTTCAAATTTGTATAGCTACATACTGAGAACAGGCGTTCCAGTCCGTTTGTAGTATATTGGTATACATGGTCTATTTTTAGAAAGGGTGAGACAACATTCCCAGACAAAAGGGGGTAGAGTTAATTTTTATCATGTCTAGAAAACATGATAAAAATTAACAAAAAGATTTTTTTTTTTTTTTCATCTCAGAATTTTTTTCTGAGCTCTGAGAATTTTTTTCTCAGTCGACAGCCAACAGAAATGTTTCCAGCCAACGCGATTTACTTTCACTTTCAACTCTTTTCTATATAAGTATTCCACGTTTTCTGTTCAGAACCGTGCGGGCTGTCCAAGGTGCAACATGCTCTTTCTCTCTCTCTCTCTCTCTACCTCCTCTAGACATAGGATGTTCTTTCTCAAGAAGAGGAATTCTTTTAGTCAATCGCGAGGGAGGAAGATGGATTTCATCCTGTGCGTCTTTGAGAAACAACACACAGAAATAGAATTCAATACCCACGAGCCTCCTTCACGGAACTCTGTAAGGGAAGCTGGGTGCACTGGATGCTGGAAAGCCAATCCTTTTGTGATTTGTGAGTCGGTAAAAAAGGATTGAATGTGATATCCCTTCCGACAACACCATAGACGAGCGGTCCAATAGTTCCATGAGGAAATATCGCTTTAATCTTTTCAGCAACATTATTGAGGATACTTTTCTTGTAAAAAAGAAAAAAAGTATTGTTTTCTTTCATCTAGGGAAACAATCATACCTTGGATGTTTAGAAGAAGATCCGTTTAAGTAAAAAAGATTAGCCTCATCGCACAACATCATCATGGGTTCTCAATCTTATCCCAACAGCCCTGTGATCATTGTTTTTTTCAAACGTCAGGCCAAAGTATTCCTTTTAAAATATTTTCTGTTCTTCCTGGGTGGGGGATTACGTACCGAGAATGTATTTTCCACAAACCCCACGGATTAGAACAGAAATATATTATAATCATCACGCCATCGTGGTTTTCGAAAGCCAAAACAATTCCTCATGAAACAACATCTTTTCTTCCTGGTTGTGGGATGAGGTAGAGATGTTGCATCGTCAACAACCCACACTGATCTGAACAGAAATGTGGAATGTTTTTATAGATATAAGAAATTAACTGAAAGTGAAAGTAAAAATGAAATCGTGTTGGCTGAAAACATTTCTTGGCTGTCGAATGGGAAAAAATTTCCAAAGCTTAAAAAAAAAAAAATAAAATAAAATAAAATAAAATAAAATAAAAAAAATCTTCCTTTTTTTCTATTAATTTGATGTCTTCACTTTGTTTACTTTGGAATGGAGAAACCCAAAGACCATGACTCATCCTTTCTAAAACATATAATTCCTAGAATGAGTCATGGTCTATTTCTAGAAACAGTGAGACAACATTCCCACACAAAAGGGGGGTAGGGTTAATTTTTATCATGTCTAGAAAACATGATAAAAGTTAACAAAAATTTTTTTTTTTTTTTTTAAATCTACTTTGGAATTTTTTCTGAGCTCTGGCTAGAAAGAACTATTTAAGACGTGCGAAACGAATTTCACTTTAAATCATTCGGTGCCGTGAATTCAACATTATATAGGAACAGACTTTATGAAGGTAAAAGTGCTCAGTTTATTTATTCTTTAGAGGAGCACGTGGAGATTTTATAGGATATTTACTTACAAAGCATTGCTTGTATTTTTTTAAGAAATAATAATCAAGTTTAAGATGTCGGGAGGAATCTTTTACTGTAACCGAAAAGACTACGCACAATTTTCTCGATTTTATACTCGAACGTCTGCCGAAAATCTTTTTTTAACAATGGATCTTTGCTCGACGACCCATCATTCCCTTATCCTAGAAATTGATATTAAAACCGAATGCGATGCATCCCTTCCTTCATCTATGCTCTACGATTATGTAGATTCTGTTATTCTCTCAACCTTAAAATTTTACTTTTTATCCCTTAAGCATTTTACTTTTATTGTGGCTGTTCGTCCAGGAGGTGGTATTCATGTCCATTTGCCGGAAATCTCGATCACTCATGATGATTATATTCAATTCTGCAGCCAACTTCAACCCCGGTTCTATCACGAAACATCTGAATTTATTTTCCAGTTGGACGTTTTAGCGAATGCGACACTTGTGAATTCCTCCAAGCCCTATACGAATAAATACGAACCCATGCTGATTATTTATGTAGACGAACAAACCACCTGGCGTTTAGATTTGACCAATCCTAATGCTTTCAGCATGCGATTGTTAGGCATTCAATCAAAATTTAAACGTCGCAAGGATTTACATCTCAAAATTTTTTTCTGAGCTCTGAAAAATTTTCCCAGTCGGCAACCAAGTGAAAAATTTCTAATCGGCTTTTACTTTCACTTTCAACTCTTTTCTATAAAAGCATTCCACGTTTTCTGTTCAGAACCGTGCGGGCTCTCCATAGTGCAACATGCTTTTTCTCTCTCTACCTCATCTGCAGCTAGGATGTTTTTCCTTCTTCAAGAAGTGGAATTCTTTGGGAATACCTTACAATTTCACGAGCTAGCTGTTTCTTATATTTCGAGGAGATTTCAATGAAATTGTTTATAGATGTCACCTATTGCAGATGGGGAAAAAGTCTATACTGGATCGCTGGAGACATCTCATCCAGATAGGTCACGTTATATTTTTTCCCACACCTAAATAAATTGGACATGAGCCATCCTTTTGTTTTCTCATCCAACAAAGATAGACACTGCAGACCGTTTTGGGTTTTCACTCTTCGCGAAACGAGACGAGCCGCAGCGACACTTTGCGTTTTCTATGAGCGCAATAATGGATTACGTGAGCAGCCATTTTGTTTCCCATCTCACCCAGATAGGTCATGTTGTATTTTGTTTCATGCACCTAGCCAATTTTGGACATGAGCCATCCTTTTGTTTTCTTTTCCATCGAACCAAGATGGACTCTGGAGACAATTTTGTTTCTCAACGGAAACGTAAATTTTCTGAATGGGTGCCGGTGTTCGAATACTTTTGTGACCGACTGTCTGATTATACTATTACAACCACGAAATCTCGAAATGGATGGGTTTTACAGTTGACTACGGTAAGACGCAGGGAGACCTGTCATCCCTAGCTCCTCCTAGGAATTCTGAAGATACTATTACAACCCCAAAATCTCAAAAATGATAGGATTTACAATTGACATCGAGTCCCGAAACCAATCGAGCTGACCCTAGAGAGATTGGAAAGGAAGATGGATTCGATGGGAGGGAGATTATTCTTCTTTCGGAATGGAAACAATATTCGTACTACTTTTCTTTCAAGAGGGAAAGGGGCATCCAATCCCACAACCTGTCGAGCGGACCCTAGAGAGGTTGAAAAGGCAGACAGATTCGACTGGGGTCGGTTTCGGGTTAAAAAGAAGAGCCGTTCCGCTTTTCTTCCAACATGGAAAAGGGTATCTAGTCTCACAACTTACAAACGCATCTTCTTTCAAAATGTTAGAAAGGATTTTAAAATAGGTTGGAAACTATTTTCTTCTTAAAAATTCGGGAAAACAACAACATACGCTTGGGTTCCAAAAATAGTTAAAGAAGGCTAAATGAACAGCCCGTCTAAAGTGAAATTCCGAAGAGAATAAATGGGTAAGGACTCATCCATCGAGACGGCTGGGTAATGGTTTTCTTAGAAATTAAAACGGTCCACAAATAAACAACGTGGTAAACAATATCAACAAAATGGTAAAGCAAATCTATTGAGCTGGTCTCTCAAATCTCACCCCGCAAAATATTTTAAACGTAAACAAGTCAACAACATAGTAAATACCATCAATAAAATAGGATAATAACATCGGCTAGAAGGGAAAAAACCTGTCAGAGAAGCAAAAACACAAAAGAGTGGAAGAAAAAATGTTAACATACCTTCACAGAAGCTTTTTCCAGGAGAGAGAGAAGCGTGTATCCACGTTGAGTGCCCCGCACAGACTGATTGGAAGCTGAAACACGAGTGGTTTAAATAGCTAAGTGAGAGTTCTTTCTAGAAACAATTTGGAAGTCTTATTTTGATCATCGAGTCGACTGGGAAAAAATTCTCAGAGCTCAGAAAAAAATTCTGAGATGAAAAAAAAAAAAAAAAAAAAAAAAAAGAACTTTTTGTTAATTTTTATCATGTCTTCTAGACATGATAAAAATTAACTACCCTCTTTTGTCTGGGAATGTTGTCTCCCACTTTCTAAAAATAGACCATGACTCATCCTTTCTTAAGAATACAATTCCAAGAAAAGAATGGGTTGGGATCTATTTTTAGAAACGGTGAGACAACATTCCCAGACAAAAAAGGGGGGTAGTTAATTTTTATCATGTCTAGAAGACATGATAAAAATTAACAAAAAGTGTTTTTTTTTTTTTTTTTTCATCTCAGAATTTTTTTTCTCAGCTCTGAGAATTTTTTCCCAGTCGACTCGATGATTAAAACAAGACTTCAAATTGTTTCTAGAAAGAACTCTTACTTAGCTATTTAAACCACTCCAGTTTCAGCTTCAGATCAGTCTGTGCTGGGCAGTCCACCTGGATACAGGCTTTTGGATACAAGCATGGTTTTTCTCAACTCGCAGAAATTGGTTTCCAGCCGACTCGTTTTCACTTTCCCATTCAAGTCGTCTCTTATCTATAAAAACATTCCGAGTTTCAGCTCAGTTCGGAACGGGCAGTTGGAGATGCAACACAAGATCCTTGTTATTGATAACAATATTCAGATTTCCAATCTATGCGTGCTGTTCAAGGTGGAACATAACGGTTTGAATCTCTTCGACTTAAAGAAGATGACGTATTCCATCCTTTTCAAATCTTTGATTACAAGTGGGGTAAGTTTATGCCTTTCCTTCATACTGTCCAGCTTTACTATTTATCTGTCATTACATAAGTGATTTGCTTGACCATTTACATGATTTATTATTAAACATAGCAAGCTAGCCATTATGAAAACTATGCCCCCCCTTCATGGTATTTATCTTTCAGACATATATATTATTGATTAAGTTATTTCTTTATCAATATCTCCTGATCCTGGCACCCATTCAAAAAATCATTAATAATAATTTAATATCATTAATACAATTTTGAAACCTTCTAGTATAAACCTTTTTATCAATTTTTAGTAAAATAAAAAAGATCCTAAAGTCCTTACCTTTTGAATATGGTGTGTCTCATAGGACAAACCGGTTTGTCCTATGAGACACACTAGATTTAAAAGGTAAGGAGTTTAAGATTTCTTTTATTTTACGGTCAAGGAAATTTTAAAAGTTTTATGGAATCCTTATATTTTTTTAATCAATTTAATTTTTAGGTACCAAAATAGGATTAGATTAAAAAATATAAGACGAAGTGAAAAATAATAGATAATTATTAATAATGAAGGGTAGGAATTAAGATGAATACTGAGGAATCTACAACATTATCTGAAAGGAAAAGGAAAAGAAAAGCATATTTGAAACATTATTGGTCACTGGAACGAGTAAAAGAAGCAAATCGATGGAGAAAACGAGAAAGGCGAAAAGATCCAAACGTCCGATTCAAAGAAAATGAATACCAACGAATGAGACGATGGAAATGTTGGGATAACGGTCTTCCTAAACATAGACATAAGCCTGACAACACAGTATTCAAACAATGTCCGACAATGGAGGAATGTCAAAACATTATTAAACGTATGAATGTTTCGGAACGTACACGAGCTAAGTATGAATTTTATTTTAATGAATTCTATGAATGGTATCGAAAACATGGTGACGGTATAAAGTATTATTATAAAACAGCATTAGACCAATATGAAAAGTATCTGACTGAGGAAAAGAGGAAATCGTATAATAAAATAAAAAATAAAATCGTGTTTTTATATCGTTTGCTCGGTGAAAAAAGGGAGCGCCCGAAACAAATTCATATTAAAAGGTGTCAAGGTCCTCTTCTTACATTAAATGACCTAAAAAAACTTAGAAAAATAGTTATAGATCGTTATGAATATGAAGAGATGCCTTTATTTATTCTTGTCATTCTTGAAACTGACTTAAAAGCAAACGAAATTTTAAAACTTCTGAACGAAACAGATCTTCGACGACATTATGCAGAAAAGAAAATGGCATCGTCCAATATATGGGATCAACGTAATCGATATTTGTATGAATTTTTGGCTTGGGTTATTGCCGGCCCACTTTTCCCTCGATCATTAGATAGTTGCTCAAGAAAGTTAAAACGATTCTTCCGAAAGTATTTCCCGTATCAACTCTTTAATCCTTCCTATACCATCATTAAACGTTCTATGAAAATTGCAAAGTATCGGAAACACATGCGAGAAGAAGCTAAAAAGGAGATGGAATCAATAATAACGTAACAGCTTATTCTTTTACGTATCTTTATCTTCCTAATAGGTAAGTATTTTCCAGGTTTGGAGGAGAAAGATGTTGTGTTGCATCTCCAACAGCCCGTTCCGAACTGAACTGAAACTCGGAATGTTTTTATAGATAAGAGACGAGTTGAATGGGAAAGTGAAAACGAGTCGGCTGGAAACAAATTTCTGCGAGTTGAGAAAAACCATTCTTCTATTCAAAAGCCTATATCCAGGTGGACTGCCCAGCACAGACTGATCTGAAACTGAAACTGGAGTGGTTTAAATAGCTAGGTGAGAGTTCTTTCTAGAAACAATTTGAAGTCTTGTTTTAATCATCGAGTCGACTGGGAAAAAATTCTCAGAGCTGAGAAAAAAAATTCTGAGATGAAAAAAAAAAAAAAAAAACACTTTTTGTTAATTTTTATCATGTCTTCTAGACATGATAAAAATTAACTACCCCCCTTTTTTGTCTGGGAATGTTGTCTCACCGTTTCTAAAAATAGATCCCAACCCATTCTTTTCTTGGAATTGTATTCTTAAGAAAGGATGAGTCATGGTCTATTTTTAGAAAGTGGGAGACAACATTCCCAGACAAAAGAGGGTAGTTAATTTTTATCATGTCTAGAAGACATGATAAAAATTAACAAAAAGTTCTTTTTTTTTTTTTTTTTGTCATCTCAGAATTTTTTTCTGAGCTCTGAGAATTTTTTCCCAGTCGACTCGATGATCAAAATAAGACTTCCAAATTGTTTCTAGAAAGAACTCTCACTTAGCTATTTAAACCACTCGTGTTTCAGCTTCCAATCAGTCTGTGCGGGGCACTCAACGTGGATACACGCTTCTCTCTCTCCTGAAAAAAGCTTCTGTGAAGGTATGTTAACATTTTTTCTTCCACTCTTTTGTGTTTTTGCTTCTCTGACAGGTTTTTCCCCTTCTAGCCGATGTTATTATCCTATTTTATTGATGGTATTTACTATGATGTTGACTTGTTTACGTTTAAAATATTTTGCGGGGTGAGATTTGAGAGACCAGCTCAATAGATTTGCTTTACCATTTTGTTGATATTGTTTACCACGTTGTTCATTTGTGGACCGTTTTAATTTCTAAGAAAACCATTACCCAGCCGACTCGATGGATGAGTCCTTACCCATTTATTCTCTTCGGAATTTCACTTTAGACGGGCTGTTCATTTAGCCTTCTTTAACTATTTTTGGAACCCAAGCGTATGTTGTTGTTTTCCCGAATTTTTAAGAAGAAAATAGTTTCCAACCTATTTTAAAATCCTTTCTAACTTTTTGAAAGAAGATGCGTTTGTAAGTTGTGAGACTAGATACCCTTTTCCATGTTGGAAGAAAAGCGGAACGGCTCTTCTTTTTAACCCGAAACCGACCCCAGTCGAATCTGTCTGCCTTTTCAACCTCTCTAGGGTCCGCTCGACAGGTTGTGGGATTGGATGCCCCTTTCCCTCTTGAAAGAAAAGTAGTACGAATATTGTTTCCATTCCGAAAGAAGAATAATCTCCCTCCCATCGAATCCATCTTCCTTTCCAATCTCTCTAGGGTCAGCTCGATTGGTTTCGGGACTCGATGTCAATTGTAAATCCTATCATTTTTGAGATTTTGGGGTTGTAATAGTATCTTCAGAATTCCTAGGAGGAGCTAGGGATGACAGGTCTCCCTGCGTCTTACCGTAGTCAACTGTAAAACCCATCCATTTCGAGATTTCGTGGTTGTAATAGTATAATCAGACAGTCGGTCACAAAAGTATTCGAACACCGGCACCCATTCAGAAAATTTACGTTTCCGTTGAGAAACAAAATTGTCTCCAGAGTCCATCTTGGTTCGATGGAAAAAAAAACAAAAGGATGGCTCATGTCCAAAATTGGCTAGGTGCATGAAACAAAATACAACATGACCTATCTGGGTGAGATGGGAAACAAAATGGCTGCTCACGTAATCCATTATTGCGCTCATAGAAAACGCAAAGTGTCGCTGCGGCTCGTCTCGTTTCGCGAAGAGTGAAAACCCAAAACGGTCTGCAGTGTCTATCTTTGTTGGATGAGAAAACAAAAGGATGGCTCATGTCCAATTTATTTAGGTGTGGGAAAAAATATAACGTGACCTATCTGGATGAGATGTCTCCAGCGATCCAGTATAGACTTTTTCCCCATCTGCAATAGGTGACATCTATAAACAATTTCATTGAAATCTCCTCGAAATATAAGAAACAGCTAGCTCGTGAAATTGTAAGGTATTCCCAAAGAATTCCACTTCTTGAAGAAGGAAAAACATCCTAGCTGCAGATGAGGTAGAGAGAGAAAAAGCATGTTGCACTATGTAGAGCCCGCACGGTTCTGAACAGAAAACGTGGAATGCTTTTATAGAAAAGAGTTGAAAGTGAAAGTAAAAGCCGATTGGAAATTTTTCACTTGGTTGCCGACTGGGAAAATTTTTCAGAGCTCAGAAAAAAATTTTGAGATGTAAATCCTTGCGACGTTTAAATTTTGATTGAATGCCTAACAATCGCATGCTGAAAGCATTACGATTGGTCAAATCTAAACGCCAGGTGGTTTGTTCGTCTA
Organism: Stegodyphus dumicola; assembly: GCF_044657685.1. Taxonomy (NCBI): domain Eukaryota; kingdom Metazoa; phylum Arthropoda; class Arachnida; order Araneae; family Eresidae; genus Stegodyphus; species Stegodyphus dumicola. The sequence goes on from NC_140781.1 coordinate 25,132,895, forward strand.
CATAAATAATCAGCATGAGTTCGTATTTATTCGTATAGGGCTTGGAGGAATTCACAAGTGTAGCATTCGCTAAAACGTCCAACTGGAAAATAAATTCAGATGTTTTGTAGGGTTTATATTTATTTTAACTAACATTTATTTTAAGTTTAAACTATCTTTCCTGTCAAGCCTTACTTTCCCCTGGAACTGCCAATGCCAGAATATGTAAATTTGAGTAGAACGCGCAAGCATTCAAATTATCAGCGGAAGTAGTATGATTTAAATAGAAGGAAACGAGTTCGGTGAGAGAGTTATTCTTACTTAGCGAGCGCGGTGGTAGAATCGAGAATTGAAGAACCCCGCGTTGCGGCCTATGTGCTTGGCGGGAAGTAGTTGCAATTGTTCCAGTGAGCTTCAAGTCCGCTGAATTAGCTGCGGCTTTTGTAAAACGCGGTGAGTTAGTTATTTTAGAGAGCCTCGTAGTTAGAATATTGTCTTTACTTTCTTTTCAGGTTCTTATTTTTATTTTGACTGCCGAGTTGGCACCGTTTGTAAGCGTCAAGAGAACGCAATTGTAATTCATTACGTTGAATAAAAAGGGACTTAAACCCTTTACAAGACTCTGTGGTTTATACAAGCTTTCACAATCACCCTTGGTTGCGTGCAAGTTGTAGGCGCGCAACGTTATATTGGCGCCCGAACACTTATCGAACTGAAATGGCCGAAAACTGGATGGAAGCCGCTGGACAACACCAAGAAATGACAACTCAGTTAGAAGGATTTGGATACCTGGTCCAGACTTTGAGAGCATCAATCAAGCCAAACGTCTATTTCGACGGAAAAAATTCGGTGTCCGTATTTTTAGAAGGTATAGAAAACCACTTTCAGCTCTATCCTGTGCCTGAAAGACAAAAAGTTGCTATTGCCACATCAGCACTAAGAGGACAGGCCGCGCTATGGTGGAAAAATATAGGCAAATTTCTTCTAGGTGAATTTGGAAGCCCGACGTATACATTTGAAAATTTCAAAAAATCGTTAGTAAAGGCCTTCCCCATAGTGAAAGATCGCGCACGGCTGGAAGCCGAGCTATATAGTTTCTATCAACGGGATACAGCAGAATTGACGGACTTTATTTTACGAAAAATCAAGCTAACGGATATGCTGTATGGCAAGAAACCCGATGCGGAGATTATTGAAATAATATTACCAAGATTGTTACCCGCTGTCCAAGACTACTTTGAAATTAGAAACCCAACCACATTGCAGGAACGTTTCGAATTGGCGGTGAAATTTCAAAATCGCAGAATAGCGGAAAGAGCGAGAGGGGAAACATATTCTCAAAGTACCAGAAGGAAGGAGGAAACCAGAAATGGAAATCGCTCATATGGGGGAAAGAACTATCAAGCTAACGCATCGAAACTCGAAGGTCAAGGCCCAAAAAGAAAATTTGAAAATAAGCATCCGCGTACCCAGAAGACACAGATTGAAAGGAAAGCTTTAAACGACTAGAGGGGCCTGTGAAAGGGAGGGTCCAGACCCCGGAAGTTTTAGAAAAACCCTCAAATAGACATCTAAATACAGTCATCGTAAAAAACTCACAGCTACCAATTATACAAGTCCTGGTTGGTGATGTACCAGTAGAAGCCCTCATCGATACAGGGGCAGAAGGAAATTTCATGAGTGAAAAGTTCTTCAAAAAGAATTTTTATAGGATACGACTATTCAAAACCAGAAATACGCAAATTATAGCGGCGCAAGGAAAAACATGTCACTGCATCGGGAAAGTATCATTAAACTTACAGATAAAAGAGGAAAATCTCAAAGTATTAATTTTTGTGGTGAAACACCTCCAACACTCTCTTATTTTAGGTATGGACTTTTTAAGGGCCGCGAGGGCCAAATTAAATTTTCAAGATAGTTCCGTGGTGCTGGAGATGGACCAGAGGGTGGTGGAACCTGCGGAGACACCTGAATTGGACCTTAGCCATTTGAATGACCAGGAAAGTAAAGCAATACAGCAAGTGGTGAGTAATTTTTCTCATTTGTTTTCAGAAAAACCGGGAAACTGTCAGATCGTGACTCACAAGATTCAATTAAATGCCGAAAAACCTTGTAGGACTAAACCGTATCGCTATGATAAACAAAAAGACTTAATCATCGAAGAACATATTCAGGAGATGTTAAAGAATAAAATAATAACGCCCATAAATAGTGAATACGCGAGTCCAGTCGTACTATGTAGGAAAAAGAACGAGTTTCCTCCTTCGGATAAAAGGGCTTGGAGGTTTGCTATCGATTATAGAAAACTAAATAGCATAACTAAATTCCCAGTTTACCCTTTGCCGGTTATAGACGAGATCATTAGACAGATCAAATCGACAAGATATATGTCTACTTTGGACTTAACGTCTGGCTACTATCAAATAGCTATGAGACCCGAAGATATACATAAAACCGCGTTTATAACAAAATCGGGCACATATGCATTTTTACGCATGCCTTTTGGGTTGTGTGTGGCCCCATCAACATTCCAGAGAGCTATGGACATTGTTCTAAAGCCTGTCCTAGGAAAATCAACTTTAATTTATCTAGATGATATAATTATAACGAGTAATACGTTGGAACAACACATTAATGACCTCGAACAAGTTTTTAAATTATTAAAAGAGGCCGGTCTTACAATTAACGCCTCAAAATGCAAGTTCGCAACTAAAGAACTTAAATATCTCGGTTATAAAATTTCGCAAAAGGGTATAGAAACGCAAGATTCAAAAATAAAAGCTATTAAGAATTTCCCACCGCCCAACACCGCCAAGAAACTTTCGTCTTTCCTTGGACTATGTTCTTACTATCGATCTTTCATAAAAGATTTCGCTAATATTGTTGAACCACTCTTAGTAATCAAAAGAAAAAAGAGTAAATTTACGTGGACAGCTGAAGCTAACACAGCTTTTGAAAGATTAAAAGAAGCGCTTATTAATGCCCCTGTTTTAAAATTCCTTGAGGGGGACGAAAACCTGGAAATTGCGGCAGATGCATCAGACTATGCGGTGGGTGCGGTTCTTATGCAAAATAACCATCCGCTGGCATTTTTTAGTAAAACATTGAATCAGACACAAAGGAATTATACAGCTACAGAAAGAGAAACATTAGCCGTATTCATGGCTGTACAGAAATTTCGAGTTTATTTCGACAAATCGCCAGTAACAGTCTTTTCGGATCATGCGGCTGTTGGTAGACTTTACTCGGGAAAAATCCTAACGCCCAGGTTAATAAGATGGGCTTTAAAACTCCAAGAATATAATATCACAATAAAATATAAACCGGGTAAGGAAAACAATGTAGCTGACGCACTTTCTCATATAAAACTGGACGATGAAGGTAATGAACTTAAATGCGCTGTGTTGACTTCAAAAATTTTAGATTCTAGAGATACGGTTATTACTGAACTGAAAGCTGATCCTGAATTTGGAAATATCTATGCTTATTTGAAAGACCCCGAAAGCTTTGAGCACACAGATATCGATGCGATAAGAAATAGAGCACAAAACTATGAAATAATAGATAATTTATTATTCTATACGAAAACAACAAACGAAAATCTTGAGTATAAGCCAGTCATCCCAGCCTCGCTTCGATTAAGCATTTTGAAGGAGTTGCACGAAAAAAAAAAACAGCGGGCCACCTCGGGGTCAGAAAGACTTTAAAAAGGGTACGCGAGGCGGTATATTTCCCGCAATTATACAAAATAGTAACGGCGTATGTCAGGTCCTGCAATCAATGTCAGTTAATAAATGATATTAATTACAGCCCGGCCGGGTACTTAAATAGCATTCGCGCTACATTTCCGAATGAAATTTTAGGCATAGATCTCCTTGGTCCCTTCCCCCAGAGCGAGTTAAATAAAAATCGTTTTCTTTTAGTAATAGTAGATCATTTTTCAAAATGGATAGAAATTGTTCCACTTAAACGCGCGTCAGCCAAAACAGTCGCAGATGCATTCTTACACAGATACATTTTAAAATACGGTGCACCGATAAAAGTCATTAGCGATAACGGAAAACAATTCATTAGTCAAATATTTGAAAACATATGCAATGGACTTGATATACGCCATATCAAAATGGTTCCGTATAGACCACAGGCTAACATAGCAGAAAGAGTTAATAAAAACATTGTAAAAATAATTCGCAGTTACGTTAGCACACATCACAAGCGCTGGGATGGCTACATAAATGAATTAGCTTATGCTTTAAGAACGGCACATCATGATACTACGGGAAAAACTCCAGCAGAATTATTTTTAGGCAGAAAGTTAATTACGCCTTTAGATAAATTATTCTTTGTGCAACAAAGAGAGCAGGAATTTAGACAAAAGGACGTGCAAAAGCTAATTGATCAGGCGCTTAAAACCTCGGATACGGCAAGAAATAGGCAGAAAATTTATTATGATAGAAAACGCCGTGAAGCAGATTTTAAAGTTGGGGATAAAGTATTGAAACGGAAATTTTCTTTATCAAGTGCCCCAGACAATTTTATGGGAAAACTAGCTCCAAAGTTTGAAGGCCCCTATGTAATTCAGGAAATCAAAGGAGTAGTCTTATATCTTAAAAACGAGAGAGGGGAAATCTGTAAAGCAAGTCCCGACCAGGTGAAAAAATACTATAATCCAAATGATTTCGAAATCCTTAAAAGTTTCTTGCAGGACTCAAGTCTAAACGAAATAGAAGGGCCAGAGACTGCAACATCTATTCCACCACCCAAGAAACGGAGAACTGAAGAGAGACCTAGCACTTCTACAACCCGGACGTCGGCATCAAACAGAAAAAAGGATTTTCAAACTCCGGCGTTTAAGAAAAACAAAAATACACATGAACCGGGTAAAGAAACCGTGGTAAAGACGAAACCACCACCTACAAAAGATGGCAGGAGAAATTACACATCAAGGAGAACGCGCACACGGCCACAGAGTCAGGTGCCAGCAAGGCCGCCGTTCCGGAAACTGAAACGCCAACAGGAGGCACAAAAATACGATGAACAGAAGAAATTCAAGAAGGACTCCAGACCGGAGGACGTCACGACCAGCCGTCCCAGGCAGAAACGCAAAGGCCAACAACCAGACGATTACTCCGTCAAGAGGCCAGCATGTAGAGGACGCAAAAGAAAGAGCAACGGGGACGACACTCGGCGATCAATAAGGAGAAGATTGACATCCATGACACCTCTAACTTGGGATCAATTTTGTCAAAAACGGATGACGGAGTTTCAAGCATCGAAAACTCAAAGATAAGTTAAAACCTTCTATAAATTTTTTTTCTCTTTTGTTCCGAAATGTTATGCATAAGTACGAAGTTCTATGTTTTGACGAAAGTCAATATGTCTCGGTGGAGACTTAGTTTTGTTTTACTTTATTTAGCTAAGGCAAAAGTATTATTTTCTTTAAGTGTAAAAGCTAAAAAAAAGCATTTTCTGTTGGTCGAAAGACTAATTCTGTTATGTTAAAGCCAAAATTTGGCTGGAGATAAAAATAACTTCGTATTCTTATACTAATAAGAATTTTAGTTTCAGTGCCGCCAGCTTGGCGAAGAATGAGTAAAGTAAAAATTTATTTTCTCTTATTCATTTTATGGTAAATTGTAAAAATCATATGTATTAAACTTTTGTAAATGTATGTAAATACTTGCATGTTATGTAAAAGTAGAATTTAGTCTAGAAGCATAAAATTGTAGATGCTAAAAGTGAATGCTTAAAAGCAATGAAGTCAAAATTTAAGTAGTAAATTGTAGATAAAGTCATGCTTTAGAGCGAAAGCCTGCATGTTTAAAGATGAATGAGGGGGAAGTTAGAATGAATGTGTTTTGTAGGGTTCTCCACCTACATTTGAATTTTTAAGACTATTAAAGTAGCTCATTGAGTTGTAGAATGTCGAGTAAGGTGTGTCTATTTGGGTGTTGAATTCTAACAAATCATGGTGGTTAGGGGAAGTGTTGTAAGACTAAAACACGAATATTCCCGTTTGACACCACACACGGTGGAGAGCCAGGGTAAAGTTAAATTAATGCTTGAAAAATTGAATGAATGTGAAGTAAGCAATAACTAAGAAAAACGAATCGCTTAAAAACAAAAATTTATTGTGTCAAGAAAGTGTAAATTATAATGTATGTAGAAAGATACTGATACTTATTCCTTCCAGATGCTGGAAGGAAAGACCAAGATTGATTGATGAAGTCCAGGAAAAGTTGCTGTAAGAAGAAAGCTTTGTAACGAGCAAAAGAATTTTAGTATATAATTGTTACATAAGATTTTTTTTGTGTAAACGAGGCTTTCGCCAGTTAGTTCAGAATTAGATAAACTTACAACAGGTCGTTTGTAGGACCTGCTTCCAAGTTTTCCAAATTCTGGCAGCGGCAAATGTAGGGTTTATATTTATTTTAACTAACATTTATTTTAAGTTTAAACTATCTTTCCTGTCAAGCCTTACTTTCCCCTGGAACTGCCAATGCCAGAATATGTAAATTTGAGTAGAACGCGCAAGCATTCAAATTATCAGCGGAAGTAGTATGATTTAAATAGAAAGAAACGAGTTCGGTGAGAGAGTTATTCTTACTTAGCGAGCGCGGTGGTAGAATCGAGAATTGAAGAACCCCGCGTTGCGGCCTATGTGCTTGGCGGGAAGTAGTTGCAATTGTTCCAGTGAGCTTCAAGTCTGCTGAATTAGCTGCGGCTTTTGTAAAACGCGGTGAGTTAGTTATTTTAGAGAGCCTCGTAGTTAGAATATTGTCTTTACTTTCTTTTCAGGTTCTTATTTTTATTTTGACTGCCGAGTTGGCACCGTTTGTAAGCGTCAAGAGAACGCAATTGTAATTCATTACGTTGAATAAAAAGGGACTTAAACCCTTTACAAGACTCTGTGGTTTATACAAGCTTTCACAGTCACCCTTCGTTGCGTGCAAGTTGTAGGCGCGCAACGTTATAGTTTCGTGATAGAACCGGGGTTGAAGTTGGCTGCAGAATTGAATATAATCATCATGAGCGATCGAGATTTCCGGCAAATGGACATGAATACCACCTCCTGGACGAACAGCCACAATAAAAGTAAAATGCTTAAGGGATAAAAAGTAAAATTTTAAGGTTGAGAGAATAACAGAATCTACATAATCGTAGAGCATAGATGAAGGAAGGGATGCATCGCATTCGGTTTTAATATCAATATCTAGGATAAGGGAATGATGGGTCGTCGAGCAAAGATCCATTGTTAAAAAAAGATTTTCGGCAGACGTTCGAGTATAAAATCGAGAAAATTGTGCGTAGTCTTTTCGGTTACAGTAAAAGATTCCTCTCGACATCTGGTAGAAAATGTAAGCATCGTTGGGCGCATCTCCAACCGAATTAATCCTTGTTAAATAATGGAGGCTCTGCGACATGATTATATATCTTTAACTTGATTATTATTTCTTAAAAAAATACAAGCAATGCTTTGTAAGTAAATATCCTATAAAATCTCCACGTGCTCCTCTAAAGAATAGATAAACTGAGCACTTTTACCTTCATAAAGTCTGTTCCTATATAATGTTGAATTCACGGCACAGAATGATTTAAAGTGAAATTCGTTTCGCACGTCTTAAATAGTTCTTTCTAGCCAGAGTTCTTTCTAGCCAGAGCTCAGAAAAAATTCCAAAGTAGATTTAAAAAAAAAAAAAAAAATTAACCCTACCCCCCTTTTGTGTGGGAATGTCGTCTCGCTGTTTCTAGAAATAGACCATGACTCATTCTAGGAATTATATTTTTTAGAAAGGATGAGTCATGGTCTTTGGGTTTCTCCATTCCAAAGTAAACAAAGTGAAGACATCAAATTAATAGAAAAAAAAGGAAGAGGTTTTTTTTTTTTTTTTTTTTTTTTTTTTTTAAGCTTTGGAAATTTTTTCCCATTCGACAACCAAGAAATATTTCCAGCCAACACGATTTCATTTTTACTTTCACTTTCAGTTAATTTCTTATATCTATAAAAACATTCCACATTTCTGTTCAGATCAGTGTGGGTTGTTGACGATGCAACATCTCTACCTCATCCCACAACCAGGAAGAAAAGATGTTGTTTCATGAGGAATTGTTTTGGCTTTCGAAAACCACGATGGCGTGATGATTATAATATATTTCTGTTCTAATCCGTGGGGTTTGTGGAAAATACATTCTCGGTACGTAATCCCCCACCCAGGAAGAACAGAAAATGTTTTAAAAGGAATACTTTGGCCTGACGTTTGAAAAAAAAACAATGATCACAGGGCTGTTGGGATAAGATTGAGAACCCATGATGATGTTGTGCGATGAGGCTAATCTTTTTTACTTAAACGGATCTTCTTCTAAACATCCAAGGTATGATTGTTTCCCTAGATGAAAGAAAACAATACTTTTTTTCTTTTTTACAAGAAAAGTATCCTTAATAATGTTGCTGAAAAGATTAAAGCGATATTTCCTCATGGAACTATTGGACCGCTCGTCTATGGTGTTGTCGGAAGGGATATCACATTCAATCCTTTTTTACCGACTCACAAATCACGAAAGGAGTGGCTTTCCAGCATCCAGTGCACCCAGCTTCCCTTACAGAGTTCCGTGAAGGAGGCTCGTGGGTATTGAATTCTATTTCTGTGTGTTGTTTCTCAAAGACGCACAGGATAAAATCCATCTTCCTCCCTCGCGATTGACTAAAAGAATTCCTCTTCTTGAGAAAGAACATCCTAGGTCTAGAGGAGGTAGAGAGAGAGAGAGAGAGAAAGAGCAAGTTGCACCTTGGACAGCCCGCACGGTTCTGAACAGAAAACGTGGAATACTTATATAGAAAAGAGTTGAAAGTGAAAGTAAATCGCGTTGGCTGGAAACATTTCTGTTGGCTGTCGACTGGGAAAAAAATTCTCAGAGCTCAGAAAAAAATTCTGAGATGAAAAAAAAAAAAAAAAATCTTTTTGTTAATTTTTATCATGTTTTCTAGACATGATAAAAATTAACTCTACCCCCTTTTGTCTGGGAATGTTGTCTCACCCTTTCTAAAAATAGACCATGTATACCAATATACTACAAACGGACTTGAACGCCTGTTCTCAGTATGTAGCTATACAAATTTGAAGGTAAAATTAAAAAAAAAGACATCTTTTTCGGGAAAAGGGAGTAAATTTGTATAGGAATATACTACAAACGGAATTTAAGGCCTGTTTTCAGCATATAGCTATACAAATTGGAAGGTAAAAAAAATAAAAAAAGACATCTTTTTTTTTCGGGGGGGAAGGCAGTGAATTTGTATAGGAATATACTACAAACGGACTTTAAAGCCTGTTTTCAGCATATAGCTATACAAATTGGAAGGTAAAAAAATAAAAAAGACATCTTTTTGCTGGGAAATTAAGTGAATTTGTATAGGAATATACTATAAACTGACTTTAATGCCTGTTTTCAGTATATAGCTATACAAATTGGAAGGTAAAAAAATAAAAAAGACATCTTTTTGCTGGGAAATTAAGTGAATTTGTATAGGAATATACTATAAACTGACTTTAATGCCTGTTTTCAGTATATAGCTATACAAATTGGAAGGTAAAAAAATAAAAAAGACATCTTTTTGCTGGGAAATTAAGTGAATTTGTATAGGAATATACTATAAACTGACTTTAATGCCTGTTTTCAGTATATAGCTATACAAATTGGAAGGTAAAAAAAATAAAAAAAAGATATCTTTTTTGGGGATAAGGAGTGAATTTGTATAGAAATATACTACAAGAACATCAAGAAAAGAACATCATGGGTCCAAGAATTGAAACTGAAAGTCCAAAAACGAAATGTTAACGACTGGGAAGAAAATTTTCAAAGCTAAAAAAAGATTTTGAAAAAAAAAAAAAATCCTTCCTTTTTTTTTTCTTAATTTGATGTCTTCATTCTTTTGACCTTGTCGAAATTAAAAAAGTGAAGACATCAAATTAAGAAAGAAAAAAAGAAGGTTTTTTTTTTTTTTTTTTTTTTTTTTAATGTGTGGAAATTTTTCCAGAGCTCTGAGAATTTTTCCCAGTCGGTTTCTAGAAGCAACTCGTTAATGTATTTAAACCACTCGCGTTTCGGCTTCAGATCAGTCTGTGCTGTGCACTCAACGTGGATACACGCTTCTCACTCTCCTGGGAAGAGCTTCTGTGAAGGTATGTGAACATTTTTTCTTACTCTTTTGTATTTCATAGACTACAAATATTTATTGAGTCACCCATTTTCTAGAAATGTATTCTTATTTCTTTTCAATACTTTGAGGTAGGGTAATATTTTTCCCCCTGCTACTGTTTTTGTTTTTCAAGGGTAGAAATATTTTACTCAATAGCTGTTTTTATAGAAAACATGCTATTATTTCGTATACTGATATATTTTGTGAAACTTTAACAAATCCTTTTCAACAAGGCAACATCATGTGAGCCACAGCTGGCTAGACACGTCAGTGTAATCGGATCACGATTGTTCCATCATATACTGATATATTTTGTGAAACTTTAACAAATTCCTTTCAAGAAGCCAAGATCTCGTGATCCACAGCTGGCTAGACCCGTCAGTGTAATCGGATCACGATTGTTCCATCATATACTGATATTTTTTGTGAAACTTTAACAAATTCCTTTCAAGAAGCCAAGATCTCGTGATCCACAGCTGGCTAGAACCGTCAGTGTAATCGGATCACGATTGTTCCATCATATACTGATATATTTTGTGAAACTTTAACAAATTCCTTTCAAGAAGCCAAGATCTCGTGATCCACAGCTGACTCCATTAGTCAGGAAAAACGGATCACGATTTTATCAATCGTATACTGATATATTTTGTGAAACTTTAACAAATCCCTTTCAACAGGGCAAGATCTCGTGATCCATAGCTGGCTAGAGCAGTCAGGATCAACGGATCACGATGATTCCATCGTATACTGATATATTTTGTGAAACTTTAACAAGGCAAGCTCTCGTGATCCAAAGCTGGCTAGACTAGTCAGGATTAACGGATCACGATTTTATCAATCGTATACTGATATATTTTATGAAACTTCTTTTACAAATCCTTTTCAAGAAGGCAAGATCTCGTGATCCACAGCTGGCTAGAGCAGTCAGTATAATCGGATCACGACTGTTCCCTCGTATACTGATATATTTTGTGAAATTTTAACAAATGACTTTCAAGAAGGCAAGATCTCATGATCCAGAGCTGACTCAATCAGTCAGGATTAACGGATCACGATTGTTCCATTGTATACTGATATATTTTGTGGAACTTCTTTAACAAATGACTTTCAAGACGGCAAGATCTCGTGATCCAGAGCTGACTCAATCAGTCAGGATTAACGGATCACGATTGTTCCATTGTATACTGATATATTTTGTGGAACTTTAACAAATTGCTTTCACCAAGGCAAAAGATCCCATGATCCACAGCTGATTCCATCAGTCAGAATAACGGATCATGATGGTTCCATCGTATACTGATATATATTTTGTGAAACGTTAACAAATGACTTTCAAGAAGGCAAGATCATGTGATTCAATAGAATTGTTCAATCGTATACCTGGCATATTCTGATAAAACAACAGAATGATCCAATTTTGAATACGATCCCAATATGTTTTTATAAAATCCATTTCATATTTTGTTAAACGTGAACGACTGACTTTCAAGCTGGCTGCATGGATGTTTTTTTTCGTGGTTTTTCCCCATGTGTAACGTGAATACGAGCCAGTTTCCCTTCCAAAGTCCTCCACGAAGGCATTTCTCAAGGCAAATAACCCTCAAATACTTTGCCGTCATCCGAATCGACTTAACCTTTCTCCAACTTCCACGGTGTCATTTGAAATCCATTGAACCAACCCATCAAGACCAGTATGAAACGAAACACACACACACACAAAATCTGTGGCCACTTTCCCGAATAAGGAAACGTGGGGAGTCCACAGCACAGACTGAGCCGAAGTGAAACAAGAAATGCTTCCAAAGATAACCGAAAGTTCAGTCTGAAAAAATAGAAGGGTGTCTCATCAATCGAGTCGGCTATTGGAAAAAAATGTTTGACATCTGAAAACAATATCTCCACACACCTTCACAAAACCTCTTTCCAGGAGGAAGAAGCGTGTATTCAGCTCCAGTGCACAGCACAGACTGATTTAAAGCTGAAACGCGAGTGGTTTAAATAGATGAGAACCCTCTATAGAAATAATTTGAATATATCTGGTTTTGTGAATCAAGCCGACTGGGAAAAAAATTCTCAGAGCTCAGAAAAAAATTTTGAGTTGGGAAAAAAAAAAAAAAAACTTTTGGTTAATTTTTATCATGTCTTCTAGACATGATAAAAATTAACTCCCTTCTCTTTTTGTCTGGGAATGTTGTCTCACTCTTTCTAAAAATAGACTATGACTCATTCTTGTGGAATTCTGTTGGGCTTTTACTTTCGATTGGGTTTTGACTTTGTTTCAATTCCCCAGTTATCTATAAAAGCATTCCGCGTTTCACTTCAGATCCGTGTGGGCTGTGGAAGAGGCAACACGTCTCTCTCTTTACCCAATCTCATGATATTCTTTAAGAATTTCTTAGCCATTTGTCAAAGAAGGGGACTATAATTGAAGAATTTATGAATTTGGGAACATGTCACCATGGCAAATCTAAAATCTTGGAACTGGATACTGGAAAGTCCCGCTCTGATTATAATTTTGATTTCTAGCATGGGACATTTTTTAGATCAATAAGCTAAACTATTTTTCTAGTCTCATATTCTCTCGTGACTAGGGTTCTAGATTTGGGTAGAGAGAGACATGTTGCCTCATCAACAGCCCGCATTGTTCTGAACAGAAACGCGGAATGCTTTTATAGAAAAGTGAAGAGTTGAAAGTGAAAGTCGAAAAACGAAATGGGATCGGCTAGGAAAAATTTCTCAGAGCTCAGAAAAAAAAATTTTGAGATGTGAAAAAAAAAAAAAAACTTTTTGTTAATTTTTATCATGTCTTCTAGACATGATAAAAATTAACTCCCTTCTCTTTTTGTCTGGGAATGTTGTCTCCCACTTTTTAAAAATAGACCATGACTTATTCTTTCTAAAGAATAGAATTCCAAGAAAAGATTGGGTTCTGGTCTATTTTTAGAAACGGTAAGACAACATTCCCAGATAAAAGGGGGATGAGTTAATCTTTATCATGTCTAGAAGGCATGATAAAAATTAACAAAAAGTTTTTTTTTTTCTTTTTTACATTTCAGAATTTTTTTCTGAGCTCTGAAAATATTTTCCCAGCCGATCTCATTCCGTTTTTCGACTTTCACTTTCAACTCTTCTCTTTTCTATAAAAGTATTTCGAGTTTCTGTTCAAAACACTGTGGGCTGTTGAAAAGGCAACACGTCTCCCTCTCTACATTAATTGGGAATCCAAGATGTTCTAAAGAAGAATTCTTTGAGAATCTCTTAACCTTTCTGAACTTTAGACGAGCTAGCTGGATATTTCTTCATTTCTTTTTCAAGTATGGGTTCAAAGGATTCTTTTAAATAGTTGCAAGTAAGACGTTGTATCATTTCTGTTGATCATTATTCTATTAAAAAATTTCAATGCCTAGTTTTAGGGCTACCTATACCCAACATGATTCATATGTTTTACTCTACGTTTTAGATGAGACCCTCTCTTAAAAACATGATTTTCCTATTCAAAGTTGAAATGATTTTCCAAAAGCTTGATCCTTTTAAAAAAACATGTGTGTTTGTGTAGGTGTGGTGGGACGGTTAGCTTTCTTTCTTACGAGATAGTCATCTTCACGAGATGTGTTTTGGATATCTTCTCCACCCTCTCGTGGTCACTGAAATCTCGTGATGGCTCAAGTGAAAAGGGTTCGTTTATTTTGACTCACAACCACGTTATATTTTTTTGGATATCTCCTCCAACGACTCGTGGAACTCTTTTCCCTGAAATCAGGTATGTTTAACAAGCCCTCTGAAGTGAAGCTCGGAATACTTTGACAAATCCTGTCGAGTGGATTCTGAAACCATTTTTAAAGGATCTCAGAGAAACACCCATGAAGACAATAGCAACGTGTCGTTTTTTCGGAAAGGATGAAGCAGGCTCATGGTGAGAGATGTTGCTGTAAAATGTTTTCTTTCTTAGAAATTTGAAAAAAAAATAGAGACACAGTCTCTTTTTTCGAAACTGAGTAGGAGGGTCATTTTGAGATGAGCTGGAAAATATTTTCTGAGAGATTTGAAAAAAATTTTTAAAAATAAAAAAATATATATTATATAATATATATATTATATAATATATATTATAAATACTTTTTGTTCATTTTTATCATGTCTTCAGACATGATAAAAATGAACGACATCTCTCTTTTCTCTTTGAAACCTCTTTCAACCTATCTCGTCCTGTTTCTCAAGTAACATTCCTTTCCTGAAAAGCTAATTTCTTTAGAAACCTAAGACAACTCTTTTCCTGAAAAGCTAATTTCTTTAGACACCTAAGACAACAGGTAGAGACATACTTCGAACCAAAAAGAGAGTAGAGATCCTTTTGAATAATGTCGAATAGACAAAACACGAGTAGCCATTTCCGTTCTGTGCTTTTTCCTAGGGACGATCCACGAAGGTTCTTGTTTTGTTCACGACCCGTGGTTAACCCATGAATTAAACACGTAGGCTCGAAACTTTCTAACATCTCTACCTCCACGGTGCAGTTTGAAAGGAAGGTGACCCACCCATCCCCCCAGCTATGAAATGAAACGTCAAAACAGTGCACACGTTCTAGAATAAGAACCCTTGTAGACATTTGGGGGCTCTACAGCACAGACTCAACAGAAACAAAACGATAAAAACTTTCATAGATCCCAGAGAGTGGATGCTTAAAAATAAGGTGATGTCTCGTCGATCAAATCAGCTGTAAATAAATGTCTAAGAGCTGTGAAGAATGGATGGCCTACCTTCACAAAAGCTCTTTCTAGGAGGGAAAAGTATGTATCCAAGCAGAATACACAGCACAGACTGATGTTAAGTCGAAACTGGAGTGATTTCAATACACAAGTATGAATTCGTTCTAATAACCCTTTAGATAGGTCTCGTTTGACTCATCGAGTCGAGGGGGAAAACATTGACGTGTTGCTTTTCCAACAGCCCACACTGTTCTGAACAGAAACGTAGAATGCTTTTATAGATAAAAGAAGAATTGAAAGCGAAAGTAAAAAAACGAAATCGGATCGGCTGGGAAAATTTCTGAGCCGAGAAAATATTCTGAGTCAGAAAAATAATAATAATAATAATAATAATAACCCTTCCTTTTTTCTTTTTTAATTTGATGTCTTCACTTTTTGACTTCAAAGTACAAGGTCAAAAGAGTGAAGACATGAAATTAATAAAGAAAAAGGAAGAGGTTCTTTTTTTTTTTTTTTTTTTTTTCAATTTCATAATTTTTCCTCAGCTCTGAAAAATTTTTTCCCAGCCGATCCCATTTCGTTTTTTGACTTTCACTTTCAATTCTTCTCTTTTCTATAAAAGTATTCCGCGTTTTTGTTCAGAACAGTGTGGGCTGTTGAAAAGGTAACACGTCTCCCTCTCTCTTTACCCAAATCTGGATCCCATGATGATCTTAAGAAGAATTCTTTAAGAATTTCTTACGATTCCTGAACCTTAGACAAGCTGAATGTTTCTTTTTCGTATTTCGAAGCTATTGATGGATCAAAGAAGATTTCAATGGAATGACTTCATCGTTCTAGGATAGAATATTTTTCGAAATCTCTTCCTACTTTCGTCTACACAGAAATGCTTTTCACGAAAGTTAGGTCCTCTTTTACATTTACTTTTTAAATAGTTGTTCAAAGGGATTTTCGTCCTGCTGATTCAGGTTTCCCGCGCTTCACGCTACCCATCCTCACCCATTTCTAAAGGATCTCAGAGAAAATTAAAAGGGAAAGAAATAGCCTCCAGTGAACACAACTCCAACAACGACAGTGGATAGTTTTTTTCTGTCCTTCCAGAGATATCACCGGTGACCGATAGGTTGTTCAGCCACACGGGTGTCGTGAAAAGGCACACCATGCCTGTTTCCCTCCCAAAAATGTTTCTTCGGAAAAGGGAAAGTTTTTTTCCCACCCCTTTGGAGATTCCTTTTCCGCATCGATACCCAAACCCATCGGCCAGAAAAATATAATTTTTTAAGAACATTTTTATTCTTGAAACTCAATATAAGATACGTATTCAGTCTAATATTTTTAATAAATCACGCATACATGTATTTTACGAGCTTATCTATTATTTCTTACAATGCTTCGTCAATCTTACGTAAAGTAGCTTGGAAGAACCGTATTATTATTCCTTTCTTCTAACCTCTTACAACTATATTCTTTAAAGTTTCTAAGGAATTTCTAATACATTGTATATACAATTTAGCTAAAACCTGTGACAAGATGAATTTAATTCCTCCCCCCTCAAAACAATTTATATACAGTCAGTTCGAGTTAGCTGGATCCGTGTAAATAGTTAGATAATATTTATGTCACGTAAATTATTTGCTAACATAACATATTTTCCTTCTTATCATGCTATTTCAACCATTTTGTTTAGCAATCATCCATCTCAAATAAAAAGGATTTGACGAGACACAATATACTTAAAAGATTGATGAAATAACACTAAAATCTCATGTTGTTGGAATCATTTAAGAAATTTAGAGTTTACAGACTATTTCATCCAATGAAGGTAAAATATTAAAATGAATACGTATGTTTGTAATATATTTCAGAAACCTCATGTTCTTAAAAAAAATTTATTTTTCTGGCCGATGGGTTTGGGTATCGATGCGGAAAAGGAATCTCCAAAGGGGTGGGAAAAAAACTTTCCCTTTTCCGAAGAAACATTTTTGGGAGGGAAACAGGCATGGTGTGCCTTTTCACGACACCCGTTTGGCTTAACAACCTATCGGTCACCGGTGATATCTCTGGAAGGACAAAAAAAAACTATCCACTGTCGTTGTTGGAGTTGCGTTCACTGGAGGCTATTTCTTTCCCTTTTAATTTTCTCTGAGATCCTTTAGAAATGGGTGAGGATGGGTAGCGTGAAGCGCGGGAAACCTGAATCAGCAGGACGAAAATCCCTTTGAACAACTATTTAAAAAGTAAATGTAAAAGAGGACCTAACTTTCGTGAAAAGCATTTCTGTGTAGACGAAAGTAGGAAGAGATTTCGAAAAATATTCTATCCTAGAACGATGAAGTCATTCCATTGAAATCTTCTTTGATCCATCAATAGCTTCGAAATACGAAAAAGAAACATTCAGCTTGTCTAAGGTTCAGGAATCGTAAGAAATTCTTAAAGAATTCTTCTTAAGATCATCATGGGATCCAGATTTGGGTAAAGAGAGAGGGAGACGTGTTACCTTTTCAACAGCCCACACTGTTCTGAACAAAAACGCGGAATACTTTTATAGAAAAGAGAAGAATTGAAAGTGAAAGTCAAAAAACGAAATGGGATCGGCTGGGAAAAAATTTTTCAGAGCTGAGGAAAAATTATGAAATTGAAAAAAAAAAAAAAAAAAAAAAAAAAAAAAAAAAAAAAAACTCTTCCTTTTTTTTTTATTAATTTCATGTCTTCACTCTTTTGACCTTGTACTTTGAAGTCAAAAAGTGAAGACATCAAATTAAAAAAGAAAAAAGGAAGGGTTATTATTATTATTATTATTATTATTTTCTGACTCAGAATATTTTCTCGGCTCAGAAATTTTCCCAGCCGATCCGATTTCGTTTTTTTACTTTCACTTTCAATTCTTTTTTTATCTATAAAAGCATTCTACGTTTC
Organism: Stegodyphus dumicola; assembly: GCF_044657685.1. Classification (NCBI taxonomy): domain Eukaryota; kingdom Metazoa; phylum Arthropoda; class Arachnida; order Araneae; family Eresidae; genus Stegodyphus; species Stegodyphus dumicola. Next base: position 25,150,691 of record NC_140781.1, read on the forward strand.
TGTTCAGAACAGTGTGGGCTGTTGGAAAAGCAACACGTCAATGTTTTCCCCCTCGACTCGATGAGTCAAACGAGACCTATCTAAAGGGTTATTAGAACGAATTCATACTTGTGTATTGAAATCACTCCAGTTTCGACTTAACATCAGTCTGTGCTGTGTATTCTGCTTGGATACATACTTTTCCCTCCTAGAAAGAGCTTTTGTGAAGGTAGGCCATCCATTCTTCACAGCTCTTAGACATTTATTTACAGCTGATTTGATCGACGAGACATCACCTTATTTTTAAGCATCCACTCTCTGGGATCTATGAAAGTTTTTATCGTTTTGTTTCTGTTGAGTCTGTGCTGTAGAGCCCCCAAATGTCTACAAGGGTTCTTATTCTAGAACGTGTGCACTGTTTTGACGTTTCATTTCATAGCTGGGGGGATGGGTGGGTCACCTTCCTTTCAAACTGCACCGTGGAGGTAGAGATGTTAGAAAGTTTCGAGCCTACGTGTTTAATTCATGGGTTAACCACGGGTCGTGAACAAAACAAGAACCTTCGTGGATCGTCCCTAGGAAAAAGCACAGAACGGAAATGGCTACTCGTGTTTTGTCTATTCGACATTATTCAAAAGGATCTCTACTCTCTTTTTGGTTCGAAGTATGTCTCTACCTGTTGTCTTAGGTGTCTAAAGAAATTAGCTTTTCAGGAAAAGAGTTGTCTTAGGTTTCTAAAGAAATTAGCTTTTCAGGAAAGGAATGTTACTTGAGAAACAGGACGAGATAGGTTGAAAGAGGTTTCAAAGAGAAAAGAGAGATGTCGTTCATTTTTATCATGTCTGAAGACATGATAAAAATGAACAAAAAGTATTTATAATATATATTATATAATATATATATTATATAATATATATTTTTTTATTTTTAAAAATTTTTGTCAAATCTCTCAGAAAATATTTTCCAGCTCATCTCAAAATGACCCTCCTACTCAGTTTCGAAAAAAGAGACTGTGTCTTACTACTCTCTATTTTTTTTTCAAATTTCTAAGAAAAAAAACATTTTACAGCAACATCTCTCACCATGAGCCTACTTCATCCTTTCCGAAAAAACGACACGTTGCTATTGTCTTCATGGGTGTTTCTCTGAGATCCTTTAAAAATGGTTTCAGAATCCACTCGACAGGATTTGTCAAAGTATTCCGAGCTTCACTTCAGAGGGCTTGCTAAACATACCTTATTTCAGGGAAAAGAGTTCCACGAGTCGTTGGAGGAGATATCCAAAAAAATATAACGTCGTTGTGAGTCAAAATAAACGAACCCTTTTCACTTGAGCCATCACGAGATTTCAGTGACCACGAGAGGGTGGAGAAGATATCCAAAACACATCTCGTGGAGATGACTATCTCGTAAGAAAGAAAGCTAACCGTCCCACCACACCTACACAAACACACATGTTTTTTTAAAAGGATCAAGCTTTTGGAAAATCATTTCAACTTTGAATAGGAAAATCATGTTTTTAAGAGAGGGTCTCATCTAAAACGTAGAGTAAAACATATGAATCATGTTGGGTATAGGTAGCCCTAAAACTAGGCATTGAAATTTTTTAATAGAATAATGATCAACAGAAAATGATACAACGTCTTACTTGCAACTATTTAAAAGAATCCTTTGAACCCATACTTGAAAAAGAAATGAAGAAATATCCAGCTAGCTCGTCTAAAGTTCAGAAAGGTTAAGAGATTCTCAAAGAATTCTTCTTTAGAACATCTTGGATTCCCAATTAATGTAGAGAGGGAGACGTGTTGCCCTTTCAACAGCCCACAGTGTTTTGAACAGAAACTCGAAATACTTTTATAGAAAAGAGAAGAGTTGATAGTGAAAGTCGAAAAACGAAATGAGATCGGCTGGGAAAATATTTTCAGAGCTCAGAAAAAAATTCTGAAATGTTAAAAAAAAAAAAAAAAAATTTGTTAATTTTTATCATGTCTTCTAGACATGATAAAAATTATCTAATCCCCCTTTTATCTGGGAATGTTGTCTTACCGTTTCTACAAATAGACCAGAACCCAATCTTTTCTTGGAATTCTATTCTTTAGAAAGGATAAGTCATGGTCTATTTTTAAAAAGTGGGAGACAACATTCCCAGACAAAAAGAGAAGGGAGTTAATTTTTATCATGTCTAGAAGACATGATAAAAATTAACAAAAAGTTTTTTTTTTTTTTTTTCACATCTCAAAATTTTTTTTTCTGAGCTCTGAGAAATTTTTCCTAGCCGATCCCATTTCGTTTTTCGACTTTCACTTTCAACTCTTCACTTTTCTATAAAAGCATTCCGCGTTTCTGTTCAGAACAGTGCGGGCTGTTGATGAGGCAACATGTCTCTCTCTACCCAAATCTAGAACCCTAGTCACGAGAGAATATGAGACTAGAAAAATAGTTTAGCTTATTGATCTAAAAAATGTCCCATGCTAGAACTCAAAATTATAATCAGAGCGGGACTTTCCAGTATCCAGTTCCAAGATTTTAGATTTGCCATGGTGACATGTTCCCAAATTCATAAATTCTTCAATTATAGTCCCCTTCTTTGACAAATGGCTAAGAAATTCTTAAAGAATATCATGAGATTGGGTAAAGAGAGAGACGTGTTGCCTCTTCCACAGCCCACACGGATCTGAAGTGAAACGCGGAATGCTTTTATAGATAACTGGGGAATTGAAACAAAGTCAAAACCCAATCGAAAGTAAAAGCCCAACAGAATTCCACAAGAATGAGTCATAGTCTATTTTTAGAAAGAGTGAGACAACATTCCCAGACAAAAAGAGAAGGGAGTTAATTTTTATCATGTCTAGAAGACATGATAAAAATTAACCAAAAGTTTTTTTTTTTTTTTTTCCCAACTCAAAATTTTTTTCTGAGCTCTGAGAATTTTTTTCCCAGTCGGCTTGATTCACAAAACCAGATATATTCAAATTATTTCTATAGAGGGTTCTCATCTATTTAAACCACTCGCGTTTCAGCTTTAAATCAGTCTGTGCTGTGCACTGGAGCTGAATACACGCTTCTTCCTCCTGGAAAGAGGTTTTGTGAAGGTGTGTGGAGATATTGTTTTCAGATGTCAAAAATTTTTTTCCAATAGCCGACTCGATCGATGAGACACCCTTCTATTTTTTCAGACTGAACTTTCGGTTATCTTTGGAAGCATTTCTTGTTTCACTTCGGCTCAGTCTGTGCTGTGGACTCCCCACGTTTCCTTATTCGGGAAAGTGGCCACAGATTTTGTGTGTGTGTGTGTTTCGTTTCATACTGGTCTTGATGGGTTGGTTCAATGGATTTCAAATGACACCGTGGAAGTTGGAGAAAGGTTAAGTCGATTCGGATGACGGCAAAGTATTTGAGGGTTATTTGCCTTGAGAAATGCCTTCGTGGAGGACTTTGGAAGGGAAACTGGCTCGTATTCACGTTACACATGGGGAAAAACCACGAAAAAAAACACCCATGCAGCCAGCTTGAAAGTCAGTCGTTCACGTTTAACAAAATATGAAATGGATTTTATAAAAACATATTGGGATCGTATTCAAAATTGGATCATTCTGTTGTTTTATCAGAATATGCCAGGTATACGATTGAACAATTCTATTGAATCACATGATCTTGCCTTCTTGAAAGTCATTTGTTAACGTTTCACAAAATATATATCAGTATACGATGGAACCATCATGATCCGTTATTCTGATTGATGGAGTCAGCTGTGGATCATGGGATCTTTTGCCTTGTTGAAAGCAATTTGTTAAAGTTCCACAAAATATATCAGTATACAATGGAACTATCGTGATCCGTTAATTCTGATGTGTCTAGTCAGCTGTGGATCACGAGATCTTGCCTTCTTGAAAGTCATTTGTTAAAGAAGTTTCACAAAACATATCAGTATACAATGGAACAATCGTGATCCGTTAATCCTGACTGATTGAGTCAGCTCTGGATCACGAGATCTTGCCTTCTTGAAAGTCATTTGTTAAAGAAGTTTCACAAAATATATCAGTATACAATGGAACAATCGTGATCCGTTAATCCTGACTGATTGAGTCAGCTCTGGATCATGAGATCTTGCCTTCTTGAAAGTCATTTGTTAAAATTTCACAAAATATATCAGTATACGAGGGAACAGTCGTGATCCAATTATACTGACTGCTCTAGCCAGCTGTGGATCACGAGATCTTGCCTTCTTGAAAAGGATTTGTTAAAGAAGTTTCACAAAATATATCAGTATACGATTGATAAAATCGTGATCCGTTAATCCTGACTAGTCTAGCCAGCTGTGGATCACGAGATCTTGCCTTGTTAAAGTTTCACAAAATATATCAGTATACGATGGAATCATCGTGATCCGTTGATCCTGACTGCTCTAGCCAGCTATGGATCACGAGATCTTGCCCTGTTGAAAGGGATTTGTTAAAGTTTCACAAAATATATCAGTATACGATTGATAAAATCGTGATCCGTTTTTCCTGACTAATGGAGTCAGCTGTGGATCACGAGATCTTGGCTTCTTGAAAGGAATTTGTTAAAGTTTCACAAAAAATATCAGTATATGATGGAACAATCGTGATCCGATTACACTGACGGGTCTAGCCAGCTGTGGATCACGAGATCTTGGCTTCTTGAAAGGAATTTGTTAAAGTTTCACAAAATATATCAGTCTATGATGGAACAATCGTGATCCGATTACACTGACGTGTCTAGCCAGCTGTGGCTCACATGATCTTGCCTTGTTGAAAAGGATTTGTTAAAGTTTCACAAAATATATCAGTATACGAAATAATAGCATGTTTTCTATAAAAACAGCTATTGAGTAAAATATTTCTACCCTTGAAAAACAAAAACAGTAGCAGGGGGGAAAATATTACCCTACCTCAAAGTATTGAAAAGAAATAAGAATACATTTCTAGAAAATGGGTGACTCAATAAATATTTGTAGTCTATGAAATACAAAAGAGTAAGAAAAAATGTTCACATACCTTCACAGAAGCTCTTCCCAGGAGAGTGAGAAGCGTGTATCCACGTTGAGTGCACAGCACAGACTGATCTGAAGCCGAAACGAGAGTGGTTTAAATACATTAACGAGTTGCTTCTAGAAACCGACTGGGAAAAATTCTCAGAGCTCTGGAAAAATTTCCACACATTAAAAAAAAAAAAAAAAAAAAAAAAAAAAAAAAAAAAAAAAAAAAAACCTTCCTTTTTTTCTTTCTTAATTTGATGTTTTCACTTTTTTAATTTCGACAAGGTCAAAAGAATGAAGACATCATATTAAGAAAAAAAAAAGGAAGGATTTTTTTTTTTTTTTTTTTTTTCAAAATCTTTTTTCAGCTTTGAAAATTTTCTTCCCAGTCGTTAACATTTCGTTTTTGGACTTTCAGTTTCAATTCTTGGACCCATGATGTTCTTTTCTTGATGTTCTTGTAGTACATTTCTATACAAATTCACTCCTTTTCCCCAAAAAAGATATCTTTTTTTTATTTTTTTTACCTTCCAATTTGTATAGCTATATACTGAAAACAGGCATTAAAGTCAGTTTATAGTATATTCCTATACAAATTCACTTAATTTCCCAGCAAAAAGATGTCTTTTTTATTTTTTTTACCTTCCAATTTGTATAGCTATATGCTGAAAACAGGCTTTAAAGTCCGTTTGTAGTATATTCCTATACAAATTCACTGCCTTCCCCCCCCCGAAAAAAAAAGATGTCTTTTTTTTATTTTTTTTACCTTCCAATTTGTATAGCTATATACTGAAAACAGGCCTTAAATTCCGTTTGTAGTATATTCCTATACAAATTTACTCCCTTTTCCCCAAAAATATATCTTTTTTTTTTAATTTTACCTTCAAATTTGTATAGCTACATACTGAGAACAGGCGTTCAAGTCCGTTTGTAGTATATTGGTATACATGGTCTATTTTTAGAAAGGGTGAGACTACATTCCCAGACAAAAGGGGGTAGAGTTAATTTTTATCATGTCTAGAAGACATGTTAAAAATTAACAAAAAGATTTTTTTTTTTTTTTTCATCTCAGAATTTTTTTCTGAGCTCTGAGAATTTTTTTCCCAGTCGACAGCCAACAGAAATGTTTCCAGCCAACGCGATTTACTTTCACTTTCAACTCTTTTCTATATAAGTATTCCACGTTTTCTGTTCAGAACCGTGCGGGCTGTCCAAGGTGCAACTTGCTCTCTCTCTCTCTCTCTCTCTACCTCCTCTAGACCTAGGATGTTCTTTCTCAAGAAGAGGAATTCTTTTAGTCAATCGCGAGGGAGGAAGATGGATTTCATCCTGTGCGTCTTTGAGAAACAACACACAGAAATAGAATTCAATACCCACGAGCCTCCTTCACGGAACTCTGTAAGGGAAGCTGGGTGCACTGGATGCTGGAAAGCCACTCCTTTCGTGATTTGTGAGTCGGTAAAAAAGGATTGAATGTGATATCCCTTCCGACAACACCATAGACGAGCGGTCCAATAGTTCCATGAGGAAATATCGCTTTAATCTTTTCAGCAACATTATTGAGGATACTTTTCTTGTAAAAAAGAAAAAAAGTATTGTTTTCTTTCATCTAGGGAAACAATCATACCTTGGATGTTTAGAAGAAGATCCGTTTAAGTAAAAAAGATTAGCCTCATCGCACAACATCATCATGGGTTCTCAATCTTATCCCAACAGCCCTGTGATCATTGTTTTTTTCAAACGTCAGGCCAAAGTATTCCTTTTAAAACATTTTCTGTTCTTCCTGGGTGGGGGATTACGTACCGAGAATGTATTTTCCACAAACCCCACGGATTAGAACAGAAATATATTATAATCATCACGCCATCGTGGTTTTCGAAAGCCAAAACAATTCCTCATGAAACAACATCTTTTCTTCCTGGTTGTGGGATGAGGTAGAGATGTTGCATCGTCAACAACCCACACTGATCTGAACAGAAATGTGGAATGTTTTTATAGATATAAGAAATTAACTGAAAGTGAAAGTAAAAATGAAATCGTGTTGGCTGGAAATATTTCTTGGCTGTCGAATGGGAAAAAATTTCCAAAGCTTAAAAAAAAAAAAATAAATAAAATAAAAAAAAAATAAAATAAAATAAAAAAATCTTCCTTTTTTTCTATTAATTTGATGTCTTCACTTTGTTTACTTTGGAATGGAGAAACCCAAAGACCATGACTCATCCTTTCTAAAACATATAATTCCTAGAATGAGTCATGGTCTATTTCTAGAAACAGTGAGACAACATTCCCACACAAAAGGGGGGTAGGGTTAATTTTTATCATGTCTAGAAGACATGATAAAAATTAACAAAAAGTTTTTTTTTTTTTTTTAATCTACTTTGGAATTTTTTCTGAGCTCTGGCTAGAAAGAACTCTGGCTAGAAAGAACTATTTAAGACGTGCGAAACGAATTTCACTTTAAATCATTCTGTGCCGTGAATTCAACATTATATAGGAACAGACTTTATGAAGGTAAAAGTGCTCAGTTTATCTATTCTTTAGAGGAGCACGTGGAGATTTTATAGGATATTTACTTACAAAGCATTGCTTGTATTTTTTTAAGAAATAATAATCAAGTTAAAGATATATAATCATGTCGCAGAGCCTCCATTATTTAACAAGGATTAATTCGGTTGGAGATGCGCCCAACGATGCTTACATTTTCTACCAGATGTCGGGAGGAATCTTTTACTGTAACCGAAAAGACTACGCACAATTTTCTCGATTTTATACTCGAACGTCTGCCGAAAATCTTTTTTTAACAATGGATCTTTGCTCGACGACCCATCATTCCCATATCCTAGATATTGATATTAAAACCGAATGCGATGCATCCCTTCCTTCATCTATGCTCTACGATTATGTAGATTCTGTTATTCTCTCAACCTTAAAATTTTACTTTTTATCCCTTAAGCATTTTACTTTTATTGTGGCTGTTCGTCCAGGAGGTGGTATTCATGTCCATTTGCCGGAAATCTCGATCGCTCATGATGATTATATTCAATTCTGCAGCCAACTTCAACCCCGGTTCTATCACGAAACATCTGAATTTATTTTCCAGTTGGACGTTTTAGCGAATGCGACACTTGTGAATTCCTCCAAGCCCTATACGAATAAATACGAACCCATGCTGATTATTTATGTAGACGAACAAACCACCTGGCGTTTAGATTTGACCAATCCTAATGCTTTCAGCATGCGATTGTGAGGCATTCAATCAAAATTTAAACGTCGCAAGGATTTACATCTCAAAATTTTTTTCTGAGCTCTGAAAAATTTTCCCAGTCGGCAACCAAGTGAAAAATTTCCAATCGGCTTTTACTTTCACTTTCAACTCTTTTCTATAAAAGCATTCCACGTTTTCTGTTCAGAACCGTGCGGGCTCTCCATAGTGCAACATGCTTTTTCTCTCTCTACCTCATCTGCAGCTAGGATGTTTTTCCTTCTTCAAGAAGTGGAATTCTTTGGGAATACCTTACAATTTCACGAGCTAGCTGTTTCTTATATTTCGAGGAGATTTCAATGAAATTGTTTATAGATGTCACCTATTGCAGATGGGGAAAAAGTCTATACTGGATCGCTGGAGACATCTCATCCAGATAGGTCACGTTATATTTTTTCCCACACCTAAATAAATTGGACATGAGCCATCCTTTTGTTTTCTCATCCAACAAAGATAGACACTGCAGACCGTTTTGGGTTTTCACTCTTCGCGAAACGAGACGAGCCGCAGCGACACTTTGCGTTTTCTATGAGCGCAATAATGGATTACGTGAGCAGCCATTTTGTTTCCCATCTCACCCAGATAGGTCATGTTGTATTTTGTTTCATGCACCTAGCCAATTTTGGACATGAGCCATCCTTTTGTTTTTTTTTCCATCGAACCAAGATGGACTCTGGAGACAATTTTGTTTCTCAACGGAAAAGTAAATTTTCTGAATGGGTGCCGGTGTTCGAATACTTTTGTGACCGACTGTACGCGGTGCTATATTTGAATGATTTGACTTATGACGTTGTTACATAACCGTTTCAGACAAAATAATATATTTTAATCATAATATTCCTGTTAACAAATAGTTTACAAACATGTAACCTTTTAAAAATTTCCATTTTGCAAAAGATCATACGTAAAATTATGTTTACGTTTCTTCACGTACCTGAAGTTTTGAAAAGGCCATTTCTTTCTGCGTTTAAAATATCCATTAACGTTCCCCATTTCTTTTCTCCATACTCTTTACTAAATACTCCATACTCTCCATACTCTTTTCGAAAAATTTCACCATTTACTCGAACTCGATTTTTTTTTTCTGCCGCCATCCTTAGTAATAAGCACGTGCGAAATAGCCCCTTTGACAACAAACTACCCCCTTCCCCTGAGCCTGGAGCAATGTACGAGTGGAAAGAGAATCCCGACTCGTTTTCCAACATCGATCTCGACCGGTGTCCAGACTAGACCCCAAAATTAGACCAAAAAATAAAGTTCCACCAGGAAGATTTTCCGAACTTTAGGGTGAAGGGGGGAGAAGGAGGGAGGGAGTAATTCTTGCTGTTCCTAGTTATAATTTAGTTTCAATATCAGTAGTCAAGACTGCAACCATAAGACGCCGTTTCGAATATGGACTGAGTCACACAGAGCGCAGTATTGTTTAGTCGAAGAATTATGGATAGAAATATTATATCAAGTAGGTTTCTTATTTAGACTTCATCAGGTTAATTGTAGGTTTAATGTCGCCTTCTTCGAATTGGTATTTTCTGTCTTCTTCGTTGTTCCAGGTGTTGAGATCTCCCATAGAGGGCGTTGTAGCACCCCTCAACTGTGTGAGAAAAGTTTCGATTTGTACGAGAGATGGCGTGGGTTTTGAAAATGTAGTGTGAAGAGCTGTGTAACGCGTATTTGCTATGTAACTATACTATGTAATATAATGTAATTAAATGTGTTTATTTAAAATGTGGAGTAATTTTGTGGGAGCATACTTCACATTTTTTTTTTTTTTTGATCCACCAAATGAGGAAGAGTCGGCCTTAGAAGCTGTGAATTCTAGTGGTTTAGTTGCAAGCTTTGTTTGGGAATTTGCGGAATTTTGCAGGAAGTGAAGCTAGGATTTGTTTTGTTTGAAATTTGAGTTGTTATAAAATGTCGGAATTACCTAAGTTGAGAAAGGAGCGTAGCGCAGTTAGGTCTAGGTTAGCTAAGTTAATTAACAAAGTTGAAGCTTTTATTATGGAAGATTCTAGCGATATAGATGTTACGAATAAGGTAGATACTTTAAAGGAATTTCGAGCGCAAATAATTGATAACTAATTTAACCCTCTCAGCATTACGAACGGATTTTTCCGTATTGAAATATGGCTTTCCAAAGCGTCACACACGGATTATTTTGCCAACTTTTGGTGAATCCGAAAGCGTTTCAAACGAATTTCATGCCTTACAATTTCCGTCTCGAAATCGTTGAGGACGGAATATTCTGTACTGTCGTCCCCTCCGACCTCCTGTCGCGCTCATTTGGCAGTGGGGAAACAGCGATCGTTAAAAAAAGATGTTACAATGGGAGGGTCATAAATAAAAGCATCAAATCCAGCCATACCATCTGCCGACCTGAGGGCGATTTTCGTGCCGAAACTGGAAAATATTGAAAAGCCTTCAACGCAAACCTTTTTATGTATGTGAAAAATTTGCGAAGCAAAATTTCTTCTGCAAAAGTAAATGTAATTTGCAAGCAAACCATGAATAACTTTTAAAGAATTCAGCTTCACCTAAATAATTTCTTTTAGCATAGAATAAATACTTAAACAGGTATCTAACAATGACTGTAAAAACCGAGAAATTTGATATAATTTTTGTTTTAGCTGTGAGCATTGATTAAAAATATTGTATTTTTTAAAACTGTTATAACAATTCACAAATAGAGTTACTTCAATATATATTTTGAATAATTGTTCTGAAATAAAAATGAGATTTTTGAAAGAGTTTAAATCTTGTAATTCCGTTTCAAACTAATGTGCATTTATATGTTTGTATCGAAATTCATTTAGTTGTGTGAATGCGAAGTATGGACATTTTATTATTGAAATATGTGGACAAGGTGCGTTTCCTTAAAGAAAAATTCGTTTGACTCTTCTGATTTCTCGTTTAAAACGAACTACTGAAAAACTTCCTTGGCATGATATGAAAATCATTCGCAAATAATATCGTATTTGATTAGATCGCTTTTTGGCGTTGATAAAATAAAGTAGTGAAAGTACATGAAATTGTATGATGCATTTTTTACCCTAAGCAAATTACTTCCGTTTTACTGAAAGTGTTGTCGAATAAAAGGGTCCGGACGATATTTGACTATGAATATTTGACTGTTATGAAGATGTGTTTATTTCCAAATTTCGAAACGGTTGGGAGATAAAATTTTCAGCAGGTAAGAGTAAATAATTATAAAAAATAATTGTTAGTAGAAAAGACATATAAATAGCTTTTTATAAAATCGTCGCAAGCATTATACGAAGGTGGAAAAAATATGATGGTGATCTGAGTGGTGCAAAAAAATTCGAAAAAGGAAATAAGAATTTCCGATTATTTGTCTATAATCGAAAAAATTTGACTCAGATATTTTAAATTTAATTTGTAAATGATTTTTCGCACATATCTTTGTTTAACAAAAAAATTAAAACTCATAATTTTACTGTTGGTACAATCGGATAGAGCAGAAAAATCTTTTAATTGAAATTTATATAAGATTTTTAAGGTATTTTCTAATTTTTTTGATAAAATCGCTGAATTTTTTTACCATCTGAAGCAACAGAATTTTTCGAAACAAAAGAATAACTATTAATTTTCAAAAAATGGTTTTCAGTTGGATAATTTAATTGAAAACTTGTCATTGAGAATAAAAAGATAAAAATTTAAAATGAGAGAGAGCTCTTAAAAATTATCTTTGATTTGAAACTCATAAAATAATTAATGAACTAAAAGGAAAATATATTTTATTATATGGTTAACGGGAAAGACAGATTAACTAGTTTTCCTTACAAAATTCATCTGCGATTTTATATCGCGAACAACAAAAGCGTGGGTGCCTACACAATGAAATCGAATTGCATAATCAGAACTATCAGAACTTTATAAATTTACCAAGGGCGTCCCATGCTTTTATTATTTATGAGTTATAATTGTAGATAAATTTTGTATAGAGAACTCTAAAATCGCTTGTTCTTGAACTTTTCGAAGCGAGGAGCTTGAAGGAATTCTAAATGCCCTCGTGCGGATTCGAACGCCTGACCTCCCGCATACGTGTCGAGCATGCTCCCAATTACACTACGAAGGCATGCCGAAGGGAAAGAGAAAATACCTTATGAACTATTTAATAAACTACTTTTCTCCTTTTAGTGCGTTAATATTTTTATGAATTGTTTACAAAAGAGCCTTTATAAAATCCCTTTTTGATTTCTCCACACTAAAGTCATACTGGAAAAATAAAAATGAATTATTTGTTTTGGCATAAGACTGGCAAATTAATACAAGATATTCAAATTGAAAAATTAATATGGCGTTGGTTATGCAAATTTGCATCCTAATCACTGAATGAACATTGAATAAAACTCGAAAATCTTATAATAACGAGTTGATACAATTAAGGCCAGTCTATTTATTATATATTATATTCTAAAAGCAAAATCAATTAAAGAAATGTAATAATAATTATGAGCGCTGAAAATGAATTTTTTTTAATTTATAAAGTAGGCATCAAAATTAAATTCCTTCTTAACCTGATTCCTTCTTAATTCTTCCCTGCTGATGTTGCTCTTATTTAAAAACGTTGCTCTTAAGCAACATTATTAAATAAATAAATAAAAGTTACAAAATAATTGCCTCTATATTTGACGAAATTTTTATGGATTAAAACATCTCAGACTATGCGGAATACTAGGGATCCGATATATTCTTATCCTGGCGTAAGATTACATTAAACTTATTGAAATTTTTCCCTAATTTAAAAATAAGATCTCATTATGCCTTAGAGTCGTAAGGCAGAAAAACAAGTAGCCTTTCTAGCACCTACACAGTAGCTAAGAATTTATAGCTAACAAAGGATTTTTGAGAAACGGCCGAAATTCGGCAATTATGTTCCATATTACATACATTCATTTGAGACATTACTTTTCAGTTAATCCGACTGTGCAATTCCACGATTATTAGGTTTTGGAGGGGGAGGTTAAGGATTTTAGTATTGATAATTAGAAACAATAATAATACTGATAGCAGTATTTTTATTTAGAGAAACATGAGTAAAACTTTTATGTAGTATATACCCTCTGTAATACCAGACTAATCTCTACGGTTATATCTCTACTATTATATAACGAATATGTATGTACCTTTATGAAGAATACGATGAACCTTACTTAAAACGCATCATAAGCGACTAACAATCAGATACTACAATATGTATGTATGCATATTTCTTTCGCATTGTGGAAAAGCTGAAATACTTACAATCCTTTTTGAACTGGATAGAGCCATCAAATTTTAAACGTCTCCCGAACCACCCGAACATGTGCGCCTCGAAATCCGACTTTTGAATTTCGAACTTGTTTTTTTATTTATTTTTTAATTTATTCATAATTTATGGGAATTTAAAGAGCTTTTGAATATGAACTCAGTGATTTAAATTTAATGTTTTAAATTTGCTCAGAAAGCGGAACTTTGTTCAGATAATTCAAATTTAAACAGATAACTCAGTGGTATAAAAGAAGTCTGCTGTCAATTTGCAAAATCGCAATATAGTATTTATCTTTCAGATTTAACCGCATTGCGGGAACACAGCGGCACCTAGAATTTTTAGACACACATGGTGCTGTGCTCGAACATCCTCAGTTCGAAGCCCGAATTTTGAATTTTGATTTTATTTTTATTTATTTATTATTTCGTGTGAATTTAAGGATTTTAATTAAAAATTAAGCAGTTAAAATCTTTGTTTTGTCAGTGAACAAAACGTAAGATTTTTTAAACGCATATATTTCAAATTTCAGAAATGTCAGAGATAAAAAAAGAAGCGTGATGCCACTCGGCTAAATTCCAAAATTTCGAATGTAATCAACAAACTCAACGATCTAAAATAAATGTATTGCCACTGTCCGAATTAAATAATTTTATTTTCCACACGGCAGTGTATTGCCATTCAGCAAAGCGTAAGATAGTTTTTAATTTTTTTTTTCCAAATTTGTTCTTATTTTTAATTAGCAGACTAAGCAATTGAATAGCAATAAAGCATATTTGTTTCATTTATTATTAATCATTAGCTGGAGCCAAGAAATTGCATTAGCTATATTTATTAAAATCGTATATACTTTTTTCTTTTTTTTTACAATTACCATTTCAGGAGTCTAGTCGCGCAAGCGGCTAGTTCTGTAATACATTCATTCATCTATACCGATACATTTGCTCGGAAATTCATTTGGCATCTTGATCTTAAATGCTCACGTGCATATAGTTTTACCTTTTAAAGTGCCTCAGTTTTAATAGCAGAGATTAAATCGCTTTAGTTGTAACAAAATTGATTGTTTCGTATTTTGAACTTTTACTTTTCTAATGTTTTCATTACTTGTGTATTGTTAACAATGCATTATTAACAGTAGTGTTCTAATGAGCCAAGTAGACGTAATTCAGATCATTTTAATATTAATATTATAAAGAAATAGAATGATGGGAAAGAAAAATGCAAGTATAATTTACATTTCAAGCATCGAAATCATCTGCGTTTCGCACTACAATTAACAAACTGGAGAGAGCAAGAAATATCATAAGACTAGAATTATCTTACTGCCAATATTGAGAACTGCAGTTATCCGGAATGTTTGATCTTCTTTCTAGCCTAATATCGAAAATTAAACTTATTAACTCATTCATATGTTTGCAATTTTTTCTTTGATATAAATAATATTGGAATGAAATACATAATATACAATTTTAGCAAACTTTGTATTTTGTTCTTAAAATGAGTACTATATATCAATAGAATTATTGCCTCTGTTTAACGAATAACCGAACAAGTAACCGAACGATAAAGTAGTAACCCGCAAGTAACCGAACGATAAAGACTACAAAATACTGATAGGTTGATTAAGGTTCGAACCCAAGTGAACGGGATGGCTGTATCACAGGTGTTTTGACAGCTTTCTTCCATGTGCAACGGGAATATGAGCCAATTTTCCTTCGAACGCTCTTCACGAAGGCATCCCTCGTGTGCTATGCTTATTCAAATAGTCTGTTTTTAGTTTAACAGACATAAATTATGCTTTTTGTTATGTGCAAAGAAAGGAGCATGTTTAATTTTAGTTCTTAGGAGTGGGAGGGAGATTATTTCTTTATTCCTAACTCAGCCAGCCATATGAACAGTATTATGAAAATTAATTTTCCTTCTTTTAGTTGAAGTAGACACAGGTTGCTAATTTTGATGAATAAAAGTGGTTTTACATTTCAGTTTTTCCATAGAATGCCTGTTTTGTATTTCAATTTATGGAAATTAAAATATTTAATTTTCTTAGGTGTAAAACCGTAATTGAGAAAAACATTCTAGAAACAAAAAGATTAGGAAGCAAACCTGTTGCCCAGGATGTTCACATTATTTCGGGTATTCGAAGTATCAGGTTCAATGTTCCGTCTTACTTTCTTCGGGAACATGCAAGGACCTGACTCGGAACAGAGAGCTTACTAAAGCTATGTTCAATAACTGTGGGAAGTACACAGGATACACAAGAAGGGTATACAAAACCCTTTATTTTTCTCTATTTACAATAACTTCCGTACTTCGGAATACAAAGACCCACTACTTGTGGTCTAAACATAAAAATATAAAAATAAAACTAAACTCTTAACTTTGAAATAATAAACGTGGAAGATTGGCCTTATATTAACAGGAAGCCGTATGTAGTACAGAGAACTGCTAACACTACAATACGTTTAAAGTTATCAAGAGGATTAAACCTCTGGCCTGGAAGGCAACCAGCAACTGAGTAAAACTTCTAAGGTAAGCGGCCTGCTTCGACTAACTGCTTCCTCTCTCTCGCTTGGCAAAAAGCCACAACTTAAATACTTGGCGCTCGCCAGACAAACTTTGCATAAATACGTTAACGCTTATAATTCTGGCCGGAAGTAGAAAATAAGAAGTGATAGTAAAGATTTAAAATAAAATAAACGTTAGTAAAACTTAAGATCCTTACATACTTCCCGCCAGAGTTAATTAGTTTGAATCTGAGGTCTAAAACGACCTTGTTGAAAACTTTTAGCTCTAGAATCTAACGCGAGGCCAATCTTTTACAAACATTTTTCGCTAGAAACTAGAAATTTAAAAGAAAGAAATTTGTTTTTACAATAGCAGCTCCCAGGACACGCAATTTTTTCATCTGTACTGCATCTAAACAGGAGCTTTTATTCAAATCTGGTTCCTTCCAGAGATCTGGAAGGAAAACTAGTTTAATGAAATGTTACACAATGAAATGGCAAGTAACATGTATAATTATATTTCTCTTAACATTCTTATTTCATTCATGACTATTTTAATTATCTCTCCCCGTGCTCTCTGACATGTGTTGTAAAAGAACACCAAACACGAATGTGTTTATGTCTACGTGTTCAACACTTCCTCCTACAATCAAAGCAATAACGTGTTAAAAATTCAACATACCAAGACCTCGTAACACACCCTAACTTCAACTCTAAACCCTGAGGTACTATTCTGAAAGTGGCTAACTCTGAAGTGTAGCGTCAGAGAGCCTAACTACATTCCTTCAACCTTTAACACATATTCACCATGATTTGGTCTTTTTACAGTCACACGAATAACAAATTTTTAACATTACTTTCACTTTTACCATATCACGGTATTTCTTAACATTTGAAATAACAGTTCACATTCTATATAAGAACATATTAACATGCCGTTAATTTTACGGATTTGACAACATACATTAGTAGTACATTGTTAACTTCTATTCTTTTCAAAGCAAGTGCCAATTCTTTCTACATTGAAATACTACATTTCAAAAAGTATTTCAGACTAAAACTTCTTTCTTGCCAGAAAGTTTTAAATAAAATTTATACAATAACTTTTACAATATTTAAGTCTTTACACATCGCTATTATACATCAACTTTAGCTTTACACGCGAGTAATTGAAAAACATAATACCAAAATCGGTAACAACTCATTTCTCGCCCTTTTGGCGATAAAGGTAGACCTCGCATGAGGTAAAACTTCTTGAAATCTGCCACTTGCAGTAAGAATGAAAGATTAACTTAAGTTTGCAGAGTAACATAAAATTTTACTTATCTTTGTGATATTCGGACATTCTTTTCTGAGCCCAGTCCTGGAAAGTAGCGTAGATTCTTGTTTGATTTATCCTCCTTCGTGTGCGGGTTCGCCCTTCAGTGCCTTCCTCTAGAAGCTTCCTTTTTTTTCCAGTTCGGTCACCCTTGAATACCTTCTTCTTCGCCTCTGCCTGTGGTCTTGGCCGTTTGATGGCAGCTGGTCTTGGCAGAACCGGGAAACTTCTTTCGTGTTCCTGCTTGGACCTCGTTGCTGGCCGTTCAAATTTTCCTTGTAACGTTTCCTCCGCCGCTGGTGGCCCTTCCGCAGTTCGGCGACATTTGCTGCGGAGAGTCCTGTCGGATGAGTAGATCTTCCGTTTTAGAGCCGGGTTATAGTTGCCGTCATTTCTCCTGGCTCTCTTTGCATACGTCGTCCTTCTCCCTTCTTCATTCTGGGGGTGTTCGTGAGCTCTCTTTTCTGGACGGTGGAACGGCTTCTTTTTCTTGCTACCTTCAATAATTTTCCCGCGGGGAAACTTTCTTTTCACTTGCTCCTGCCTCTTAATGGCTTGCCCTTGTACTTGTCGTTGTTCCACCTCTGGAGCTTGTGCCTGCCGTGCCGGATCCTGCAAAAGATCTTTGAAAATTTGCATTTTATTACGATCATAGTAGGGTTTGATTTGATCAATGTTTGCGGAGCAGGTTTCCCCATTCCTGGCTTTTAACACTACTACAGCGTGAGTTATTTTTTCTATGACATATGGTCCTTCAAATCGTGGAAAAAATTTGGCAGTTTTATCTTCTGGTGCTGAAGAAAGTGAATACTTAATTTTTAATACTTCATCCCCTACTTTATAAGTTACTCCCCGTCGTTTCAAGTCGTAATACAGCTTTTGTTTTCTCTGTGCTACTTCAGTATTCTCTTTTGCTTCTTTAATTAGTTTTTCTATATCACCCATTTTAAATTCTGGGGCTCTTTGTTGCACATAAAATAATTTATCTAACGGCGTTATAATCTTTCTGCCTAAAAATAACTCAGCAGGAGTTTTGCCCTATCATGTTTTGCGGTCCTAAGGGCGAAAGCAAATTCATTGACATAGTTATCCCAGCTTTTATGAAAATTTTTAACATAACTACGGATAATTTTCACTATATTTCTATTGACCCGTTCCGCTATATTTGATTGCGGCCGATACGGGACCATTTTTAAATGACGTATGCCCAGGTTTTGGCACATGTCTTCAAATATATTACTTACAAATTGAGGACCATTATCCGATATAAATTTTAGGGGCGCCCCGTATTTTAAAATATATTTATTTAAAATAGAATCAGTAACCAATTTCGCGGAGGCTCGTTTTAAGGGAACAATTTCGGTCCATTTACTAAAATGATCAACCATAACAAGGAGATAGCGACTTTTATTTAACTGACTTTTTGGGAAAGGGCCCAATAAATCGATGCCAATTATTTCATTTGGAAATTCGGATTTAATACTATTTAGAAACCCGGCCGGGCGGAAATTAATATAATTAACGACTTGACATGTTGGGCAGGACTGGACATACGCCCTTGTTAACTTTTGCAGTTCAGGAAAATAGACTGCCTCGCGTACGCGTTGGATAGTTTTTCGAATACCAGCATGAGAAGCTAAAGGGCTGTCATTGAGCTCCTGCAGGATATTTAATCTAAGACTAGCTGGGATAACAGGTCGAAATTCGTTGTTGGAATTCGTAGTTTTTGTATAAAATAATAGACCATCTATTAGTTCGTAATGGGCCGCCCTATTTCTTATCGCCACAATATCTTGGTGGCAAAAATTTTCAGGATCCTTTAAATACTCATAAATGCTTCCAAACTCAGGATCCTTACCCAGTTCGGTTATTACAGTTTCTCGGGAATTTATTGTACATGCTGTGAGCATTGCCACCTTTACAGTATTACCTTCTTCATCTATTTTAATTCTGGATAGGGCATCTGCTACGATATTTTCCTTTCCTGGGGTATGCTTGATTACCAGATTATATTCTTGTAGCTTGAGTGCCCATCTTATTAACCTTGGGGATAAGTTTTTCCCTGAGTACAATCTAGTTACCGCCGCATGATCAGAGTACACTGTTATTGGCGCCTTTCCAAAATAGACTCGGAACTTTTGCACTGCTAACAGAACTGCAAGTGCCTCTCTCTCTCGGTCGCGGAATAGTTTCTTTGTGTTTGATTTAAAGTTCGGCTAAAAATGCCACGGGCAGTTGATTTTGCGAAAGTACCGCTCCTACCGCATAATCCGAAGCATCCGCTGAAATTTCTAAATTCTCATCCTTTTCAGGAAATTTCAACACAGGGGCTTGCGTTAATGCTTGTTTTAATTTTTCGAAAGCACTATTGGCTTCGGCCGTCCACGAGAATCTTGCCTTTTTCTTTTTTAATTTTAACAATGGTTCAGCAATAGCTGCAAAGGCTTTTATAAAGGACCTATAATATGAACAAAGTCCTAGAAAACAAGAGAGCTTCTTCGCCGTGTTTGGAGTCGGATACTTTTGTACAGCGATTATTTTTGATTCGTCTGTCTCGATTCCTTTCTGAGATATTTTGTAATCTAAATATTTTAATTCAGGGGCTGCAAATTTGCACTTTTAGACATTAACTTTTAGACCGGCCTCATTTAATAAAGAAAACACCTGTCTTAAATCCTGTACATGTTGGTCGAGATTATCACTAGTAATAATGATATCGTCTAAATAGATAAATGTGGACTTTCCAAGAACAGGCCTTAACACAATGTCCATACATCGCTGAAATGTTGCCGGTGCCCCTGAAAGGCCAAACGGCATACGCAAAAATGCATAAGTGCCAGACTTGGTTATAAAAGCAGTCTTAGGCACGTCCTCAGGCCTAACCCCTATTTGAAAATAACCAGTCGTTAAGTCTAAAGTCGTCATATATTTGGTGTATGTTATGTTCCTTGGATATACCGGATATTTAGTTATAGAGTTTAATTTACGGTAGTCAATTGCGAATCTCCACCTTTTTGGATGTGTCAAAGGATAGTCATTATTTTTCTTACATAAAACCACCGGGCTAGCATAACTACTTGAGATGGGCGTTATGATCGTTTTACGTAGCATATCGGTGATATGCCATTCTATAATTTTTTCCTTATTCTTATCATACCGGTATGCTTTGTGGCGAACTGGCATTGAATCTCCGGTGTCAATACTATGGTTAGTAACCTGAGTAAATCCTGGAATATCACAAAATAACGAAGCAAATTCACTTACCACTTGTCGGATTCTTCGTTGGTCTTCATTAGGCAGGTGGTCAATATTTAACATCGGCGGTTCAGCCTTTTCTCCACGAACTGGTTTCATCGTCAGCTTAAAGGATGCTTCATTAAAATCCAGCGTTGCTTGTGCCTCTGAAAGAAAATCTATTCCTAAAATAATATGTGCTTGCAGATTCTTTACTATGAAAAACATAACCTTTACTTGTTCGTCCTTGATACGGACATACAGCGGTAATTTACCTATACACTTACATTTTTCTCCTTGCGCCGCTAACACTGTCGTATTATCCGAATTATATATGCGGTATTTCCGAAAATACTTCCTAAAAAAATATTCTGCCACACAGGAACACTGCGCGCCTGTATCCAGGAGTGCGGTGGCTGGGATATTATTCACCAACACTTCAATCTTCGGAAGAGTCAAATTTTTCACCATTACTGTATTTAACTTGAAGGAAGAGGGGTTTTCGTGGCCTTCGGATTTCCGCACCCTCCCGTCAGCAGAAATCCGTTTTAGTTTAAATTATTTTTCATTTCCGTGCTTTCCTTCTTTTTCCACTGGCCTTGAGACTTTTTTCCTGGATTGCTATTTAACTGTCGACGTTCGCCGGCTGTTTTTGAATGCTCGGGTTTCCTTATTCGCTTTGCTTCCGTAGCCGTGTGCTTGAGTTTGCTGTAGTCTTGGCGCACCAAATTGGTTTCGCTGTTGATATTGGCGTCTTCTTTCAATGTCCGACGTTCTTCTACTTTCAAACTGGATTGCTAGCTCAAATAACTTTTCCAGTGTAGTCGGATTTCTTAATTCAATAAAGTCTTGCACTTGGGGCAGTAACCTCGGCAAAATCACTTGAATTATCTCAGGATCCGGACGGTTTCCATACAAGAGTTTGAAGACGTGAATTTTTCTTAAAATAAAGCTTGAGAGATTTTCGATTCTTTGCTGATATATACTAAAAAGTTCCGTTTCTAATTTCGCACGATCCCTTACAACAGGGAAGGCTTTTAGTAGGGCAGTCTTGAAATTTTCGTAAGTATAAGTGGGACTTCCTGCTTGACCCAAGAGACTTCTGCCTATACATTTGAACCAATTAAGCGCTTGGCCCCTCAAAGCGCTGGTAGCTAAGGTAACTTTTTGAAATTCGTGCACGGGGTAGAGCATGAAGTGGTCATCCAGTTTTTCCAAAAAAACTGGTTACCGGTGAGTTTCCATTAAATGTTGCTTCTGGTTTCATCGAAGCGCGCATGGTCTGGACGATGTAACCAAATCCTTCCAGGGCGGCAGCTGGCATTTCTGGATTCTGAGCCTCTTCTGCAGGCATCACAGGTTCTTCTTGAAACTCGGCCATGGTTATTCTTCTTCGTTGGGCGCCACTATCAGGTTCAATGTTCCGTCTTACTTTTTTCGGGAACATGCAAGGACCTGACTCGGAACAGAGAGCTTACTAAAGCTATGTTCAATAACTGTGGGAAGTAGACAGGATACACAAGAAGTGTATACAAAACCCTTTATTTTTCTCTATTTACAATAACTTCCGTACTTCGGAATACAAAGACCCACTACTTGTGGTCTAAACATAAAAATATAAAAATAAAACTAAACTCTTAACTTTGAAATAATAAACGTGGAAGATTGGCCTTATATTAACAGGAAGCCGTATGTAGTACAGAGAACTGCTAACACTACAATACGTTTAAAGTTATCAAGAGGATTAAACCTCTGGCCTGGAAGGCAACCAGCAACTGAGTAAAACTTCTAAGGTAAGCGGCCTGCTTCGACTAACTGCTTCCTCTCTCTCGCTTGGCAAAAAGCCACAACTTAAATACTTGGCGCTCGCCAGACAAACTTTGCATAAATACGTTAACGCTTATAATTCTGGCCGGAAGTAGAAAATAAGAAGTGATAGTAAAGATTTAAAATAAAATAAACGTTAGTAAAACTTAAGATCCTTACAGAAGTTCTGTTGAAAAGCTTATTTCTAGTTCAAAGCATGTTTTATATAATTTCTAATATTCACATTTATATTGACACATAAATAAAAATAACACATAACTGAATGAAGGTGAATTTAATCGTAAACTGTTATGCCCAATTTTGTTAAAACATTCGTTATCATTTGCAAAATTTTAGTGCAAACATAATTTTTTTCTTTTCATATTTTAAAACTCTCACCATTCGTACCCTTCAAGATAATTCCATATTATTGTACTGAAAAACTAAATTTAAGAATGTAATGAATTCTGAGAAATAGTCTTACTTCAATGAAGTATAAAACTAATAAATGCATATGGAAATATGCGGAAATAAATTCTACTTTTCTAATTAAAAAATATTGCATTTTATTGAATATTAAAAGCAAAGTTATCTGTATAAATATTTAAAAGATTTTATGTTTCTGCATTAGGTAACTACGTTGAAAGTAAAACTGAAAGACAATATTCAGTAAAAATATATATTACCTCTACTTATATATAATATTTTGAATAATTTAAAAAATATTTTCAACTTTCCGATTCAAAATACAAAACTCACATTCCATAAGGAGGCCCATCAGCGGCCGAGCGGTAAAGTCGCTGAACATTGGTAATTCGATTAGAGGTTCGAATCCCACGAACGGGGCTGGCTGTACGAAAGTTTTCGTCGTTTCCCCCATGTGTAACGTGTAAAGAAGCCAGTTTCCCTTAGAAAGTCCTCCACGAAGGTATCCCTTCCCTCAGGCAGATAACTCTCGAGGCTTTGCCATAAGCACATAAGCCAAATGTTTCATAAAGCGCATCAAGAGAGCTGGTACACCAGCGGTTCAGCGGTAAAGTGATTGAACACTGGTAGTTCGATACGGTTCGAAACGCGGTGAAAGGGCTGGCTGCATGGGCGATTTCGCGGTTTTCTCATATATAATTTGTGTCTGATCCAGTTTTGCTTAGAAAGTTCTCCTTGAAGGCATCTGTTCACTTCAGATAGCCGTCGAGTGATTTGAACTAAATTAAATAAAATTATTAAAAATAAGCATTAAAAGCATTAGATTATTGCTTCTGTATTTTCCAATTTAGAAATATTAATTTTGTAGAGTGAAGAAATTTGGAAATTAAATTCATGTGCTCTCTGAGAATCGAATCAGAGACTCTCTAGTTGCTACTTACAGGTGGAGAACATTACACCGAAAGGACGTATGAGAGAAATTTCGTAATTTTTTTTTAAATTGTTATTATTTCAGTTATTGAATTTAAAGAACCGGGACTGCGAGTCTAGGCCATAAAAACATAAGAATCAATCCACCAAAATTCGATTTTTTTTTTCATTAACGCTCTTATAATTTTTCAACACCAAGATTTCTAAGAGCAACTGTTTATATTTGCTCTAACCCCCTCCCACGCCCAAAATAATAAGTAGTAAAATTGTAAAACATACTGATATTTTCTTAAATTTTAAACAAAACAATATCGTTATGGCATACTTAATAAACCCGCTGCTTTCCTTCCTTACCGCTATACACAAAAGCGGAAAACTGAGTGACCAAAACCATAGACGTATGTGATTATGATTAGGAAATAAACAAGTTTTTTTGCTTCATATTCAGTTAATTAGTTCGGCCATTATATCAAGTAAATTGAGAAATATTATTTACATTCGCAATTTGAGATAAACTCAGAAAAAACACCCAAAGTTGCAAATAAAATAAGAAATTTTCGAAGTGTCCAAGATAATTTACTTTAAAAAAAGGGAAAACATATAACATATCGAAAACAATTTTGTTTCAGTGAGAAAATATTCCTTCTGTCATAGGCAATCAATCGTATATAAGAGGTAAATTAATAAATAACTAAAAGTGAAGGGTATTAGAAAAGCAAAAATATCTTGATATTACGGGCGTATGTACATAAATTGTCCATAAAAATTTAAATATATATATATATATATATATAAACACGCACGCACATCTACATACATACATAAAAATGCAGGTTTATAAACAGGAAAAGAAAATTAAACAGTTATAATTCTTTTCAGGTTTCCACAAAATTTTCATTTGGTAACATAGTCCGTAACTAAAGCGAACAATTACTGCTACAAGTCGGATCGCTTTCCAAACACTTGAAAACTCCTGAAGGGCAAAGTTCTGACAGTGATTGATACTTTTTACAGCGGAAACTAATCAGTCTATCTGATCATTCTTCTGCAGGTGTGTGTTTGTGAGGGGGGGTTGAGAAAACTGCTTAAAGCTTTTGATGAGTTCTGTGAAAGACAGGTCTAACAATTTTCAAAAGCTCTGGTGACAAAGCTGCTAACGCTTTAGGAAACAATACGTCCATAGGGTCAGAACTTCCAGAGGGTTAAAACGATTAAACGATGAAGTCAAACGTCTTTGTAATTGTGATGATATAGAAGAGGAAATTAGTGTCAGAGAAGTATTCAGAAAAAAATATCCTCAAACAAAAGATAACCAATGTAACTGATAGATTAATGAAAGATGAAATGAATATTAGTAACGTATCCTTTTCTATTCCCGCAACTGCTCAAGGTACACTAGAAAACTAAACCTTTAGAGAAACCAAAACTGTTAAACTTCTTAAATTGTTCTTAAATGTTTATTTAGTAGAAAAACTGAAAATTATCATAATTTTAGTAATGGATATAAAAGTAATTCTAGGAAATTTGAAAATAAAAAGCTTAATACTAATAGGAATATATCAACTGCTAGTCATACAACAAATGTTAAAAGAAAGTGCATGTTTTGTATTAGCAAAGAACATGAATTTTGCGAACTGAAAGTATCGCGGAAAGTAAAAATAGATTAAAAAGGGATAATCTATGTTTTCGATGTTTCTCAAAATTCCATTTAGCGCGATTCTGTAAAACTAAACTCGACCCATGCAAGAATTGCAACAGCTTAGCTCACCACTCCTTGCTATACGAAAATAATAATAAATCAGCTGAAGTGGAAGGAGGGAAAGATAATTCAAACGCGGTTTGACTCAATGCAGCTCCTCTCAACGGCGGTCAAATGCTAGTGCTTTACTGAAAACTTGTACTGTACTGGCTTGTTCGAAAGGAAACTTTAAACTATGTCGGGTGTTAATGGATAACGGCAGTGAGAGATCTTGGATAACAAAATCTTCGGCAGATGCCCTTAGACTTAGGACCATTCGAAAGGAAAGATTGTCAATTTATGTTTTTGGGTCTATGAAAGCCATAAATAAAACTTACAGTGTAGTAAAGTTAACATTGAGAAGTAGGAACGATCCTAAGAAATATATTGGGATAGAAGCATTAGTTACTGAAATGATTACTGCCGCACATATTGCATTTCTCAATATAAAAGTTCAAAATATTTTTAAGCAAAAGGGTTTAAATTTAGCTGAGGAATGCATGGATTCAGATGAAGGTATTCACATTTTAATAGGAGCGGATTATTTTTGAGTCGTCATTAAAGAGTCGAAAGTAGAAAAAATACCCAAAACGCTAAAGTGCATACAAACTGTTTTTGGCCCTACACTGCAGGGAATACAAAATAATTCTGAGGATAAAATTTGGCGAAACATATTATCAACAAATTTTTGCGTTGGCATCGATATGCAGATGTTATGGAATTTAAAATCGTCAGGAATTACAGATTCTAATAAGTTATCATTTGCAGATGAGAATTTGATAAAACAATTTGAAGATAATTTGAGATTTGTAGATGGAAGATACGAAAACTTGTTTGTTATGGGGAATAAAGCCAACGGATTTAAAAAGTAATTTTTGTCTTGCTAAAAATGACTTGAGGACTTAAAAAACAATTTCGAAAATAATGAATGGTTGGCGAATGAATACAAAGACATAATTAAAGATCAGCAGAGTAAAGAAATAATTGAAGAATGTTCTAGGGAGGCGAAGGAATATTTCATGCCACAAAGAGCAGTTGTGAGAACAGATAAGGATAGTACTAAAGTTCGCGTGGTTTTCAATTGTAGTTCGGAAGCGAAACTAAATCTCTCTTTGAATGATTATTTAAAGACTGGGCCGAATTTGAATTTCAATGTAGTAGATGTTATTTTAAATTTTAGGAAATTCAAAATTGCATTTTGTGCTGATATAGAGAAAGCATTTTTGATGATTGGAATTTCAGAAGAGGATAGGAAATTTTTGAAGTTCTTGTGGTTATCAGAAAATACAATGAAGACTACAAAATAATGCGTATGACACGTTTGCCGTTTGGTTGTAAGTCATCGCCATTTATTTTAAGTGCAACAATAAAAAAGCACTTAAAGCAGTACATGAATAATAAACCCGAATGTGTTGAAATGTTGAACTCTTCACTGTATGTAGATGATTTATATTTTGGGGGAAATAGTGTTGAAGATACATTTAAGCTGTCTTCTGAAGCCGTGTTGATTTTAAAAGATGCAAGTATGATTTTGCGAAAATTAAAAACTAATTCTGAGAAACTGAGGTCATTGTGGATGCAGAATGGACTTAGCGATGATACTTGCATTTCTTATTGTCAGTTGAAGGTTTTAGGCTTGAACTGGAATCCAGTAAATTGTAAATTTTCTTTAGATATAGCAAGATTAATGAATAGTTTAAAGAGTTTGAATAGCACAAAGCGTTATGTCTTGCATGTTGCAGCAATGATTTTTGATCCAATCGGGTTTGCAGCTCCATTTGTAGTTAGAATTAAGTGTTTGCTACAGGAAATTTGGGATGAGGAATTGCCAGATAACCTTAAAATCAAGAGGACTAACTGGTGTTCTGAGGATAAATATGTGAAGGATATTTCAGTTCCGAGAAATTTATTTGTGTATTGTGAGAACTTAAATTCACAAAATGGAAGTACACGTATTTTGCGATGCATCTTCTATAGCTTATGGTGCTGTAGCGTATTGTCGTTACTTCAATGATAAGGGTGACATTTCCATGTCGTTTGTCACGTCGAAAAGCAGAGTAGCTCCTTTGAAGAAATTGACGTTGCCACGATTGGAACTAATGGCAGCAGTCATAGGAAGTAGAATAGGAAAGTATCTGGGAGCATTTTTTAAGGATCTTATTGATAAGTTTGTGTATTGGACCGATTCCTGAATTGTCTTGTTTTGCATAAAGGGTTCTGCGAAACAATCGAAACAGTTTGTCGGTATTAGAGTGGTTGAAGTGCAGGAAAAATCAGATCCCAGGTCTTGGAATCATTGCAGTGGAAGGGAAAATCCTGCTGATTTAGTTAGTAGGAGTGTGCCAGCTCAATGTTTGTTGGAAGGTGATCGTTGATGGTGTGGTCCATATTGGCTAGAAAGAAAAGATAGTTTTTTTTCCTCAGCATCCACTGAAGGATATCCCACTGGAAGTATTAGAACCTGAGAGAAAGGGTTGCGTTGTGCATACTACTGTGATTAAGAATTTTGTGATTGATGAACTGGTTCATAAATATTCTTTTTGGACAAAACTTTTACGAGTTATAGCTTGGTATCTCAGATTTATTGCCAGTTTGAAACGGTCATCAATAACAAGGACAAAATCAAATTTTCTCTAGACTGGAGAGCTAGCCCTAGCACATTCTTGGGTAATCAAGTCTGTGCAAATACAAGAATTTAGTAAAGAAATAGATCATTTGAAAAAGAGAAAACTAGTGAGTCCTCGCAGTAAACTGAATATATTGAATCCATTCTTAGCCGATGAGGGTATTCCAAGAGTGGGAGGATTGTAAGAGCGGTGTTCGTACAGTGAAGATCTACGTTTGCGTTTTCGTATGTTTTAGTACTAAGGCAGTGCATTTAGAACAAGTTGGAGACATGACGACAAATTTCTTCATAGCAGCTCCAAAACGATTCATTGGTAGACGTGGAAGACCGGAGGAAATGTATAGTGATTGCGGCATTAATTTTATGGGGGCGAACAGACAACTGAAATCATATTGTTCTAATCAAAAGGTAGCTAGATACTTAATAAAGGAAGAAATTAAGTGGAATTTCAATCCGCCTTCTGCGCCGCACTTTGGTGGACTATGGGAAGTCGCGGTAAAGGCTATGAAATATCATATGAGAAGAGCAATTGGTCCTCAAGTTCTAACTTTTGAAGAATTTGCTGCTTATCTAGCAGAAGTCGAGGCATGTCTGAACTCAAGACCATTAGTAGCGATTTCAAGTGATCCAGATGATTTTTCCGTGATTACACCGTATCATTTTTTAATAAGAACATCATTAAAGGGTATTCCGGAACCAAATGTGTGCGACGAGACACTAACACTTCGCAATCATTGGAAACTAGTTCAGAAAATGTCGCAGTCCTTCCGGAGGATATGGTCTAAGGACTATTTGACTCAACCGCAAGTTCGCACAAAATGGCATCGTGCTTCAGCAAATGTTAAAGTAAATGACCTAGAATGAAGACATGAAGGAAGAAAACACATCTTCCTTAAAATGGAAACTGGGACGTATCACCGAAATTTACTCAGGTAATGATTACAGAGTTCGTGTTTTAAAAGTAAAAACTGCTGATGGTGAATTCAAAACACCCTTTCACAAACTGTGTGTGTTACCAATAGACAGTTAAGTATCGTGAAAACATTTGAGCTTTAACTTAATATTCATCGATATTCATTTGAATTCTTTAAGTTTTAATTTTATTGTGTTATTACTTATTTATGTTATTAATTTTGTGTAATTCATTGTTTACATATGTTGTTTTAGGCTTAGTATTACTCATTTATAAGCAAGAGCTATTTAATCAAGAAATTATATGTTTACTAAGAATAATGTTAAGTAATAGTCTCATGTAAGAGGTAATTTGATGTCCTGAACGGTCATCCATGGGGAGTATGTTGAGATCTCCGATAAAGGGCGTTGTAACACCCCTCAACTGTGTGAGAAAAGTTTCGATTTGTGCGAGAGATGGCGTGGGTTTTTAGAATGTAGTGTGAAGAGTTGTATATCGCGTATGACCGGCTCGTATTTTGCTTTGACCCTGCAACAATATCCGCAGCTTTCTGGACAGAGTCTTCTAGACGGAGCGTCGGCGTCACTGCGTGAGGATGTTATCCTATGACAGATACTGATGTCACATCCGAGCAGTCTCTGTATCCATCTGGCCATTTGGCCTCCGCGGTTCTTGATATTCAAGAGTCAATTCAGCAATGCATGATCTGTGCTGAGCAGGAATTTTCTGTGGTAGAGGCAATAGTAGAAATGGTCTACGGCTTTAACTATGGCGGTCAACTTTTTCCTGGTGACCCAGTAATTCCTCTCCGGTTTAGATAGACATTTGCTGTAGTATGCCACTACACGTTCTTGACCGTTTATTTCCTGGGACAAAACAGCACCTATACTCTCATTGCTTGCCACTGTATCAAATAGCTTGTCGAGCTGAGGGTACATCAGGATTGTTGTAGATATTAAAGCCTCCTTCAGTTTCTAAAATATACCGTCACATTCTTTTGTCCGTAAGAAAGTTTTCTCGCTCTCTATCAGTTTGTGAAGGGGATCTTGCGATGAAAAAAAAAAAAAAAAAAAAGTAAAGATGCAAGAAACGTCTCAGTTGATCACTTTGTTCGAAGTCTCTCCAGTCTTTAATTGCCGATACTGCAGGTAAAAAGCTCATGAAACACGTTTTGACTTGCGTGACGGACAATCAAACTGACTAGTAAGCAAGGGAACTTGTTCGTAAAATCTTCTTGACCTACCTCTTTAAGATGGTAAAAAACTGCAGGACGGCTAGGAAATGCCAGAGAAAATAAGTTTTGTCTTGTTGGAAAAGTTATGCTTACTTTTTATTAATAACTTTTTTCCCCCCTCCAAAATTAAAAAAAAAAAAAAAAAAAAAAAAAAAAAAATTTAGACACGCCTCCAGACATTTGCCTTATTTCCTGTTCAGAAGTTGCGCACAGGTTTTTGGCAGTCTTGGGATCGTCAGTTGTACCGTACACATTCGTCATTTTACGAAGTGTGCGTGTGTGTAATTGTGTTATAACAATATATCTACTGTGCTGAGAACCCTAATTAGTCCAACTTTTGTGCTAGTGGAAATTATTTTTGCTAAGCAGGTAAATTTAATATAAATGTTTCATATGATGGGTTAGTCTGTGAAGAAGGATGTCTGCTTTGTAGAGTATCATCCTTATGAGCTGGTCGTACCAGTAAACTTTTCGTATCTTGATAGTTAGGCCTATTCCTTTCGACTATTTTGCATACATATAGATGTGTATTGTAATATCAGTGCTTGCTTCAAAACGTTAACAGACATTTTATTAATACTGAAATTTCCACACGCTTATTTATGTTCTTAATAAAGTTAAACTATTGTTTCTTTCATGCTTTGACACGCTTATGTAATGTTGTGGTTACCGATTTCGCCCATGCTTAATCCGATGTGGAGTTATGCTTTTGTCAGTTGCCGTATGTATTTACTTAGAACGTTATTTAAGGGATATGCTGATGATCGACGCGTAGAATCGTAACGTAAACATGATTTGGGATCGTGATTGTCCGCTTTTAAGTTGTAACTGAATTTATAAATTTTATTTATTTATTTATTTATTTATTTTTTTTTTTTTTTTGCTGTCGAAAGCATAGCTTTAGCTGTTTAAAATCAAAATTTGAACCTAACTAGCTTTAATTTTTTTTTCCCTTTATTGTCAGTTATAAGTTTTCTGAAGTAAATATTTTATATACTGAAATTTTTGTATCCGTTCAACAGGTTCGTATCCCGTATAAATTTTGTGTTGTTTTAATTGCTGATATGTTTTTAAACAAAGATTTCTTATGTAGTTTGAGGGGAAGTAACCTCTAGAAACGATCCAGTCGTTGGGTGGTGGGTATAGAATTGGGAATACCTTTGACTATAGAATTCCTCTATATTTGAGGGTTTCAACATGAATTTAATGAAATTAGTATAATTTTGTTAAAAATCTGCTCTCCTTTTCTAAAGGAGACAATAATATGCTTCAGTAGTGTCTTGTTCTTTAGGATGATGATGATGATACATCAGATTTTATGCATTAGCTGTTAAAATATCTTCCCACCCCCAGATTACGGTATGGAACATATATTAATTTTTTTTTATTTAATCTTAAGAAATTCCCTTTTTTTATTTGTGCAGATTTGTGCACAATGAAATTAAAAAAATTCTGTGCCGTACCTTTGTTATTGATTGATGAATTTTAATATTTTTGAAAGTTGGAAATGTGAAATTTTTAAATATTGATGTAGTGTGAGGTGTATAGTACAATAGTCAGGGACAGATTTATTCATATAGATATATATATAAATGAAGAATTATAAAAGTTATTAGTTTTCCTTATTTATTTATGTATTGATTGATTGATTTGTTGTCCTGTGCAGCTCTTGATCAAGTCTGATTATTCAGTTTTGTTTAATTCATCTAATGTTCGATCATGATTTTCAAAATGTTGGTTGGGAGCAAGCTTCTCATAGGTTGTGAAATGTTTCCTTTTGGCACTCGGGGGGGGGGAACATGCAAATCCATTTATTATAAGTAATAAATATTTGTTATTTTATTATCACATTACTTTATCTGAGGACCATTTTTGTGTTTTTTTTTTTAGCACAACTGTATAATGTGAATTGTTCTATAATGTTGAATTATGAATTTAGAGTCATGACGTTAGTAAGTTTCCAAAATACTTCAACAAGGTTTAGGTGTTAGGTTGAGAAAAATAATGGTTAATCTTTGGATTATGGTAACTTGGCGATTTTTTGGCAAAAATTTGGCAACCAACCCTGCTACAGCATCCTGCTAGTTTTTGGTTGGACGCCATTTTGTTTTCACAAAGTAAAAAAAATTTTTTTTTTTTTTAAACTTAACACGTTTTTCCAACAATCTGCTAGCCGAATTACGCTTATGCTAAAACTTTTATGGAACAAAAGTGCTTAATCATGACGAAGATTAGGTGCGAAATTGGGAGAAAGTGCAGAATCACAAACTGCTTGCCGCGTTTTTAAGAATTGGACATACACGGTATCAATGTACATGTCGACCTATTTTCACTTAAAAAAACATCCCAGAATTGCACAAAAATGGCGTTGCGCACACTCTTGACTTTATCCATGTACACTGCTAAAGTCCTAGCTAGTAACCTTTATCGCCTTACAAAATGTCGCCAAACTACCTGTTACCATATTCCAAAGATTAGCCAAAATAATTTTTTTTTTTTTTTAAATGAGCATGAAATAATACTTATATGAAGAGAATGTTTAATAATGAAACATTTCTTTTCTGCAGTGACACATAAATTTTATCTGAATGTTATATTCTTTTATGTGTAACTATATTGTATCTAAAGTTTTTGTTTATTTGAAAACCCACATCCTTAGAAGATGTCAAGTTTTTCAGGGAGGTAAATTTTTTACACATATGTTAAAATATACGTAAATATTTTTTGAAGAGTTAGACATTGTTAAACAAATTGTTATAAGTTTTTCTAGGAAGAACTCAGTTTTTGTATTTGTAGGCATGAAAATCAAGAATTGCAGGAAAATATTGAGTAGAAATTTTTCTGAC
This sequence comes from Stegodyphus dumicola, assembly GCF_044657685.1. NCBI lineage: Eukaryota > Metazoa > Arthropoda > Arachnida > Araneae > Eresidae > Stegodyphus > Stegodyphus dumicola. The sequence continues at coordinate 25,183,771 of NC_140781.1, forward strand.
GAATTTATCAGTGAATGTTAGGTTGAATTTTAGAAATTGTGGAAGCTGTAACATCTGACATTTTACCATATGTTGATTATTTTTGTTGATTTAATTTTTGTTTCCTCATACTGTTAGTGTTTACTTAGGTTAGTCTATTTTTTATGGAACTACTCCTTTATTCACCCTCAAGTCGTCAAGTTTCTTGCCAAACATTTTTGGAGAGAAACTCCATGGTGCCATATTACTCAATTTTGTTATCTACATTTCGAACTTTAAGCCTAAAATGTCTCCAAAAACCACGTAATGAACACACAATTTAAGCTAAAAGTCCGAAAAAAAAAAAGATAGAAAAAACAAAGTTTCTAACTAAAAATATTTGACAAGAATCCATGTACACAGTACAGTCAAAAGTCGTTAATCTGGACTTGTCGGCACTTCGGCGATTCCTGATTATAGATCATTAGTTTGAATCTGGTAAGATGGCATGCAGAAATTACAAAATTAAAAATATGAAACTGTAATTCATGAAATAAAGAACAATTATGATCTATTGGGTATCAAAATTTACAAAAAGAAAAAGCTTAATATTTATTTGTTTACTTTATTAAACATTTCTTTCAATGTAAGTTGTTTAAGTTGCTTGGTTTCATGTGATAATACTTTCTCTTTAATTCTATTAAACAGACATAATTTCTTGTTTAGTTAAAAAGTTCTGCTGTTCAAGTCCTATAATTGATGCGTTGAGAATACCGACTAATTTGTCAATCGAAATTTGTTCGTTTTCAATAACCTCTGGGTCACTTTCTTCACTATCAGAAACGAATTATAATGACAAGGAACTTGATTTAAATCATATCAAAGACGGAGTACATCGAGATGAAATACTACATTTAGTAAGGAATTATAAGCCAAATAAAATAAAAAATCTGCCCTGAAGATAAGGATAGTGCTGACAGATCAACTTCCAATTCATTGTGCGCCGTGGCGTGAAATTGATAAACAGATTTCGGATTTCGAAACATACTTTTGCTTTGTAGATCCTTTACATATTAATAAATATACATCAGAAATTCTACTTGACATTAAACGCGCATGCGCACACGCATATTCACAGCTGTAAAGGTCTTGCGCGCACTCGTAAACGCCTGTGCACATGAGTGAACGTGACGCATGCGCAGAAAGTTCGTAGCTTTGAGGTCCGGATTATAGATCATTCCGGATTACGGGTGTCCGAATTAACGACTTTTGACTGTACTATGGTTCACAAATAAATGTTCAAAACCTTCTTTTCCTAAACCTTGCAAGATTTCCAGCCATTCGAAAAAATAGTTGTACAAGGCTCAATCCACTCTTTAATGCACTGCATCAGTGTTTCCTTACTTCTGTCGTGTACAGCCACTAAAAGTAATCTCCCAGACCAATATGTTTTAACTTAAAATCTACAAATTGCACAATCTAAGCAGCAAAAGAATCTATGAACTACGCACATCTCACTTTAATAAATTAACATAACAATAAATTTAAAAGAGTACCATGTACACAGCATTCTGTGTCAACTTTAAAAAACATCTACGAATTGTGCAATCTAAGCTGCGGAAAAATCTACGAACTATGCACACCTCGCTTTAATAAATTAACATAACAATAAGTTTCAAAGAACACCATGTACACAGCGTTCTGTTTCAACTTTAAAAAACATATACAAATTGCACAATCTAGGCACTACACACTAATCAACAAAATAAACTAAAATAACAAATAAATTTTAAACAATTAAAAAAACAACAACAATAATGACAGAAATTCATACTAAAAATACACAATGAACATAACTTTCTACAAAATAAAAACAAGAATAAAATAAAATGCACTTACCATTAATGCTTTTTCGAACAACAGAAATACCAATTTCATGCCGCCATGTAATCACTATCGTATTTATATGACTGCCAGACACACTGTTCACTACTAACATACAATGGTTCACAAATAAATGTTCAAAACCTTCTTTTCTTAAATCCTTGTAAGATTTCCAGCCATCTGAAAAAACAATTGTACAAGGCTCGATCCACTCTTTAATACACTGCATCAGCGTTTCCTTACTTCTATCACGCACAGCCACTAAAAATAATCTCCCAGACCCTCTTGCAACCACGTCTCTCATTGCAACATAGGCCATTTCAAAACATGTGCAAATTGAACCAACGAGCAATTAAAACACTCAAGCAAAAGAGTATTCAATGTCAAAAGTGTTGCCATACAATATGCAATCAGGCCAAAAAACCAGTGCAGAACACATATCGCCACATTTGGTGATCTTGAGTGCATATAAGAGTAGAGCCTTTTTTATGATGGTATTTTTTAGGTACTATTTCATTCTTTTGTGATATTGAGCGATTTCCTATAAAGTCTTGTATCTTTGCATCACAAAGGAATGAAATATTTGCTAAAAAAATACCAGATAATGAAGTATCTGAAAATTTGCTAACATTTCTGGCATAACTATGGAAGGCATTTGAGGGGGGGGGTTAGCTCCCTAAAAAAGCTTTTTAGGGAGAAACCATTGTGGGGAATAAACGAATTACTGAGTGTCTGGTTTATGTGCATAAAAAAGATCCATTTGGTTGATCTTTACATTATGGTAACTTGGCGATTTTTTGGCGAAAATTTGGCAACCAACTCTCCTACAGCAACCCTCTATTTTTTTTCCCCTGCCGCCATTTTGTCTTCACGAAGTAAAGACATGTTTCTTTTCTTTTTATCTACTGAACACTTCTTCCAACAATCTACTAGCCGAATTACACTTATGCCAGAAATTTTATCAAACAAAACTGCTTAATCATGACAAATATTCACTGCAAAATTGGGAAAAAGTGCACAATACCATACTCCTTATGCGTTTTTCAAAATAACACATACACATAAACCATGTACACGCCGACTTATTTTTACTTAAAAAAACAACAAAAATGGCATTGCGTACACTCTTCACTATATCCATGTACACTGCTTTTTTCTCATAAATTAGAAAATTTCACAAAAATACATGACAATTTTCTCAATCTTTAAACCCGGTAAAAAGAACATATATGAAATTACCTGATCGCGAAAAAGTATTTACCCTTTACAAATATGAACATTTCCACATATAAAATAAATAAAATGTCCAAAAACTTTTACCTCTAAATCATCTATTACATTATACAAGTCACCAACGAATTCATACCGCAAGCATTACAAATACTTAGTATCAAATATTTAAATTATTTCCATGCACATTTACTTCAACTTAAACATATACCAAATTCCTACAAACATAAAATTCACAAAATAACTATCATTTAATTAAAATATCACTAAACCATGTACACGTCGACTTATTTTTACTTAAAAAAACATCCCAGAATTGCACAAAAATAGCATTGCGCACACTCTTCACTATATCCATGTACACTGCTTTTTTCTCATAAATTAGAAAAATTTCACGAAAATACACGACAATTTTCTCAATCTTTAAACCCGGTAAAAAGAACATATATGAAATTACCTGATCGCGAAAAAGTATTTACCTTTTCCAAATATGAACATTTCCACATATAAAATAAATAAAATATCCAAAAACTTTTACCTCTAATTCATCTATTATATTATAAACGTCACCAACGAATTCATACCGCAACCATTACAAATACTTAGTGTCAGATATTTAAATTATTTCCATGCACGTTTACTTCAACTAAAACGTATACCAAATTCCTACAAACATAAAATTCACAAAATAACTATCATTTCATTAAAATATAATTAAATTCAAAAACACTACTTAAAATATAAATGAGCACATACATTAAATTAATAAAAATTACCTTACAATCCTAATTACTTTAAACTAAATCATTGCTAATAATAATTTTCCCAATAATACCAAATTCCTTTCCACCTTACATTTAGAACAATGCATAAAAATAATATCCTCAAATAATTAAAAATACTAACTTACCTAATCTTCTTCAGAATCTTGATTACGTGGCAGATACACTTTTCTAATTCATTCAATAAAATTATTGAAAGATTTTTTCTGCGAATTTTTCCTCCATACTTCCTCCGCTAAATAAAAAGCAAACTTCTCTTTATCACAATGCCTAAATACCCATTTCGAATTCATTTTAGTTAGGGCCATGGGATCCAAAAATTAACAAACACTGTTTCACACAACACAGAATAAAGCTAAATACAAAATTTCCCGATTTCCCCCCTTTTCCGATTAAAGAACCGTAATTCGTCCATTAATATCACATGACATATCCCATGATCTCTCATTTCCCTCACGCAAAATAATGCGTAATCGGAACTGAGTACTCCTCACATTATTACCAAAGTCCCAGGTAGTATCCTTTATCGCCTCCAAAATGTCGCCAAACTACCAGTTACCATATTGTAAAGATCAAACATCCATTTATTTAAGCATGTAATATTGAAACTTTTGATTAAAATCTTTCAAGTTTATAGCTGTTCACTGCTGTATCCAGTTATCCTGGTACTCAAAGTATTTTATTTCTAACTATACTTTAGTTATCAGGAAATCATTCTTTTGATCTGAAGGTTCTAAAAAATGCATTAACAGTATAACGAATCATTGCATATGTATAGGTAACAGATTCTGTGCAGATACTTGGAATAGATGGAAACTTATTGAACTGCTATTTCATATGATGTGCGCACCAGGCTGTATATAAGTATTTAGAGTCATTGCAGCTTCTGAAAAACAGATTTTAATATCTAAGCTTAGTAAAATTAGTCTTTTCAAAGAACTTTAGTTGTTAATGGATTGACAAAATTATGCACTAAAATTTATCCATATTCAAAGGATTTGTGAGAGTTTTAAAAAAAGGCTGCTAAGAGGAACTTTAACTAAAATACAAAATAAAGAATCTTAAGTGTGGAAAGGCATAAAAAATAAACATTTATCATAATATTTACAAACGTTACGAAAGAAAGAAAAAAAGTGTCCTTTGTGTGATGAAGCATTTTTTTATATGAATGGCACTGGGAACAATCGGAACTGTTTCGTGAGGACTAGGCAAAATTCCTTGTTTCCCCTTCATAAATTGCCTCTGCTTTGGCCTAAAGTCATATTCTGATGTGAATTATATTTGCATTAATCATAGGGCTGATTTTAAGTAGTTACTACAAGTAGCCTCCTAGCTTGTTCAATAATGGGCAGGAGAACCATTCTAAAGTTGTTAAACAATGGTTACAGTTTTTAAGAATGCAAAGATCGTTCACCCCTGTACTAAATGTGATCAAACTTGCTTTGATGAGTTGTGAAAATAAACTAGCGGTAAATATCTACTCTGATGCAGTACCCCTTGGTGAATCGTTTCTTTTTTGATGCCAAGATTGGTGCCAGGAAGGATAGGCGGAAATTTCAAGATGGCCGCTACACAAAACCAAAATAAGAAGTCAAAGTCTTGCACAAAATCGATGTCCTTGTACACATCGACCTATTTTCACATAAAAAAAATCAGGGAATTGCACAAACTAGGCATTGCACACTGCCTTAACTTCGTCAATGTACACATCAATCTATTTTCATTTAAAAAAATAAATCAGAATTGCACAAACTAGGCATTGTGCAACGCCTTAAATTTGTCCATGTACACATCGATCTATTTTCACTTAAACAAAATCAGGAAACTAAAACAAAATTAAAACTATCATGGTAACCAGAAAAACTTTGCCGCTGCCTTAACACACAAAGACGAACAAATAACCAAAAATACGCAAACAAAGAGTAATAAATAACCAAAAATATGTATTTCCTAACATAAAAATATTAAACAACAAACCTTTTACCAAAAAGAGCACACACAGATGAATAAATAAATGAAATTTCAATTTTTAACATACCCTTTTTTCACATGCATACGTTTAGGCTTCCTACCACCATTTCCTCCATCCTCCAGGTAAGCGATTCAGTTAAAATTTTCATCGTTTTGTCTCATCTGCTGTTATCATCATTCATCCTGGTACCCACAGCAAAATAATAGCAAGGTCAAAATCATATGCCACACATGTGCAAGCAAACACAGCAAATGAAAAGAATAGTAAGAACCTAAAACCCGGGTCCACATGAAAGGGTTACTATTACAAAAAAGCGCGCAGCGGGCTTCCCGATTTTACGAACAGCCAATACCTCTTGGCAATTTTTTTTCAAAAAAAAAATCAGGTTGTACCGTACAGTGAAGATTAGCCAAACTAGCTAATTGATTGTTTTATCAAATTTGTAACTTTTCTGTTTGACTTATGCATGGTGAAATGTTATTTCATGAATAAGATGCACAGTGTAAAATATTACTATTATTTGCCACTAAGTTGAATGAGGCAGCTTGCTGGGCTTATGATATCTAGTTATGACAAAATTTTCCCAAAATCTGTTTTCTTGGTGCTGCTACTATGAGCTTCAGAGATGCCTTCTACTAGTTATTAAAAATGTCTTTACTCAGCATTTATTTATTGCTATAAAATGTCTTTAATCAGGTGCCTTTGTGCAGTACTTAAACAGTGATTGTATAACAATCTTGAAAGTTGAGAAAGGAGGTATGGCAGTGTTTCTTTTTTGGCGCCAACACCTTTTTTTTTTTTTTAAATACGAGGAAAGATTTGAAAGTTATTTTTTCAGACTTAAATATCTGAAGATATGACATTTTATGTAGTTCGCATTTTTACTTTCAATACAGATAAATGATGCACAAATCACCATTTTTTTTGTCAGTTTAGTTGGTTGAGTTATATTAAGCACAAGAGTGCATTATACAGTTTTTTAGAGCTTAAAATCTGTGAAAATGTTGTTTAGCCCACTGGTTTTTACAATCGGTATGTTTGGCGTGTTTTGTGCGTTGTCTCTTTTAGCTAAAACTATCCAAGAAACAGTGCACTGCACAACCACATAAGGGTACTTTTCCGTTTTGCCGGCGCAGGAAATAAAGTCGCCAATAATGGTACAAACAATGCCAAATGGAATATCCTCCTTGGTAACCTTTTTACTCCTCATTTTCAAAACAAGTCGCAGCCATTTCTTATCAGATTAATTTTTTCTTTCAATACTGGCATACAATTACATACAATTTTTACCAGATAGTTCAGTTTTATGCCTTAAGGCCATTCTCGGGCAGTAATTAAGTTAATTAGGATGCAATCACACTGCTCACCCGATGGCGAAAACATAGAAAAGGCAGTCAAGTGTTAAATTCATCAGTTCTAATGAGAATAAATAGTGAAGGAAAGCACTGCGGTTTTACATAATTTCTGAATAAGCAATTCGTACAAATTGAAATAATTCTTGCATTTAAACTTTTATTCCACATTAAGATTTAACATGAAATTAATATAGATAATTACTAATTAGCTTTTTGTAGCATAGTTTATGTGAGATGAGTTCACTTGGGGTCACGTGATATGAACCGACGAATCAGGATATTGTACCATGAAAGCATGGTAAATTCTTAAATTAATGTCTTTTTACAAATTTATTGTGTTTATTTATTGGCTTCTTTACAAAATTTTAAATGACATTAAAATGTTTATACCTTTGAAATAAAAAATTCTTAGAACTAGCATTTGTCAATATTTTTTATGTGTATACTGTGTGTTGTTGCTAATAAAGTGTGCTTGGCGAGATTTGCGCCGGCGAAACGGAAAAGTACCAACGTAAGAAATGTAGACTGAATAAAAACTAGAAATTTTTGACTAGCTCTAATGTTTTCCAGTCGTTATGTAGATCTTGATAATTCTTGGTTTGTACACCTTCCAAACCAATTCTTCATAATCCTTAAAATGTTGCAAGTACTGAAATGGCTCTGGTTAAACCAGGAACCTTTTCTTAGACTCCGACAAACATCATGCACATTCACTCTTGTTTACTTCTGACAAGCCGCTCAAAACCATCAGTCGTTCCAGGTCTTTTGCACAAATGCATACTATATCCACACTTTGAACACTTATACTCAGGAGTAATCAAACCCACTTTCACTTGATTCAATCTGAAAGCCATCTCGGGGGATGGGAATTATATTATAAAAATGTGGAGAACAGAAATAGTTCAACTTGCGTTAGAACAGCATAAAAATAAAATTGCTGAATCCATTAAAAGCAGTGGGGTCTGACAGTGATCTTTGACGTCACCAGTCTTCCTTAATTGGTTAAACCATCAGTGACGTAATGCGCATGCCTGATGTCTCAAGTGACATCATCATCAAAAAGCTCTGCCTGCCCCCATTTTGAGAAAGGTTGCCAATCTTGGTTCGGTTATCGCCACTTCCCGTAATAAGTCTGCTAAACAGCATTCCACCTCTTCAAATCTTTAGTACATATAAAAATAAATGGTATTCATTTGTGCTTATAGTGAAGAACAAGCTTATATGAAATTCACTTGGAATCATATGAGGAAACTTATAGGTAAAATGAAGGTAGTTTGGTTGATTTTTATTTTTCTCTGTGTTTACTTGGTTCCTGACAGTTATTTGTTCATTAGAACAATTATGTTTTGTTTAAACAGAAATCTTACATTATAAAATGCCTAAATATTACAGTTATTATTGTAAAGTTGCCGAAACAGTAGGTGATTTGAAATACTTCAAAAATAAGGAAGCATTAAAATATTTAAAACTTAAAAATTTCAAAGTAGTAGAGTAATTGCGGAAAGGATGTTAGCATTATCACCTCAATCAAATGATTTACAAAAATGAGTAAATGATAAAAGGCAATTAAAAAAAGCAGTTATATGGCAAGAAATGACAGATAATAGTTTGACATATTTTCCACATTTAACAAGAGAAGAATTGAAGGAGACTGTCCTTGGGTATATAATAGTTGAAAGAAGGAGAGAGTTATATATCTGAACATTCTGAAGGGCACAATCTTTACAAGCTGATTATCCACAGAGAATGCTCCGATATAATAAGGATTTTGATTTGTATGGATTCAATATATTTGAACTGTCATCCAGTGCTGGTATTGAGTGCAAGGTCAGAGCTCTTGTGGTGGGGTGTTAGTGCTCATATTATATCTGTATTGTGATTTCTTGGGTATTAGACACATTTAGCATCACACCTCAAAATCAACGATGCATTACCTAGATTTCTTAGAAGATGAAAACAGAAGAGAAACACGCCTAGTGAAACATAAAATTAGTAACACAACAACCTTGATTTTGGTGTATATTTATGGCTAGATCTGGATCGATTTCGATGACGAACAGGAACCGCTTCATCAAGAGCAAAAAATCTCTGCAAAACTGGAAAGCAGTGTGCATAATCATTGTATTTTATACTCCACAGTAAAACAGGGTTCATACGGTCCTTAAAAGTCCTTAGATTTTTTGGAATCGATTTTTGGTCCTTAAAATTCCTTAATTTTGGCCAAAACCAGCAGAAGGTCCTTAATTTTAATCATCTGAAATTTCTGTCTTTTTACGACTGCCATTTTGAGTGTGAATTAGCATTTTGGAGGAATACATTTGGCGATTCACTGCCGTATATATGGTTATCTTTTGAATGGGTTCATGAGTTTTAATTTGTTTCTATTTCTAATATAAATCATGGGATACTCAAGTTTCTAAGCAAGAAGTGAAACATAAGCATTTCAAAATTCATTTTTTCTAATAAAGAACTCTTAAACAACTTTTCGCTTTTGGGGATGTGAATTCTTTTATTAAACAGTTCTAAATTTTGCGACTTTAAGATTAGTTTCTATAGAAACTTTTTAATTCCGAGATCTGAGAATTTTTCGACGATTTTTTTAAAACATCGTAACAGTGATAAATTTCATTAAAATAATGGTAATTATATTGAAATTATATTTAAAAAATAACATTAAAAATTTAAATAAATATTTTTTTCGCTGTCATATTACAAAGTTTCAGTTTGGCAACTTATTATACATTATTTTGAATCTGAAAAATAAGGTATAATACTATAAAGCACAATTTACAAAACAGCTCTTAGCAAAAGCAAAATTAGCTATGTAATTAATTAAAAATGTCTTATTTTTTAATTTTTTCATAGTAAGAGTTTTTCCCATGTAAATTGTCTCGGAATATTCAAAACTCTCAGAATGTGCATCAATTTTCTCTATGTAATTAATTTTATACTTTCTCCCCCCTTTTTTTTCCAAAGTATTTCTGTCTTTTTGCTGTTACAGAAATGGTAAGGATAATGTTTCTATAGGATTTTAGACATTGCAGCTTGGAAAGTTTAGAAGAATTTGAGGGCAAGATTTATAGACCCACGATTCTAGAAGATTCGAAAATATGTGACAGAATGAAAAAATGTCTCCTTGGTGTCAACACATAATGATGTATTTTACAGAAAGTTTGCAATGAATTTCTTACTTTTTGGAAGAACAATGAAAACATAATACTTGAATGTTTACTTTTAATACTAAAATCTTAACATGTTTATCTTCCCTTTATTTTCTCTACTTTTCACTAGACACAAACATGGAAATTTTTTTTTTAAGGGGAAAACAGATTACTGTGTACACAAGGTATAGACCCCCCCCCAAAAAAAAGAAGAAATAAATAAAAATAAAGAATGATGTGATGATGAACGTGTTTTATTTTTTTAATATACAGTCAAAAGTCGTTAATCCGGACTCGTCGGGACTTCGGCAATTCCGGATTATCGATTTTTCCGGATTATAGATCATCAGTTTAAATCTGGTAAGATGGCATGCAGAAATTATAAAATTAAAAATATGAAACCGTAATTTATGAAATAAAGAACAATTATGATCTAAAGGGTATCAAAATTTACAAAAAAAAAAAAAAGAAAAAGCTTACTATTTGTTTACTTTATTAAACATTTCTTTCTATGTAAGTTGTTTAAGTTGCTTCGTTTTATGTGATAATATTTTATCTTTAATTCTATAAACAGACATAATTTCTTCTTCAGGTACAAAATTCCGCTGTTAAAGTCCTATAATTGCTATAATTATCAATCTAAAGTTTTTCCTTTTCAATAACCTCTGTGTCACTTTCTTTATCGGAAGTGAATTATAATGACGAGGAATTTGATTTAAATCATATCAAAGACGGAGTACACCGAGATAAAACACTACATTTAGCAAGGAATTATAAGCCAAATAAAATAAAAACATCTGCCCTGAAGATAAGGATAGTGCTGACAGATTAACTTCCAATTCATTGCGCGCCGCGGCGTTTCCCCCCTCCCGGGCCGCAGAGCAGCGTGAAATTGATAAACAGATTTCGGAATGGTTTGAGAAACGAAGGATGTGCTTTTATCCACTTTTTTGCAGCAATTCCACTTTTTGTTTAATGGACTTCTAAACATACTTTCCCTTTGTAGATCCTTTACATATTAGTAAATATATATCGCAAATTCTATTTGACATAATCAAAAGTTCAAGCTTACTTTTATAAAATTGCTCTAACAGTCTGCAAAAAATAATAAGCCGGATCCATTTCGAAGATTCAGGAACAACGCAATCTGCAACATTAACTGAATTAGATAATTTTAACTTAGCTTATACCGTCCGTTATACATTAAACGCGCAAGCGTAAACGTATTACGCGCATGTGCACACACATATTAGCAGCCGTAAAAGTCTTACGACTTACAACGCGACGCATGCGCAGAAAGTTTGTAGCTTTGATTTCCGGATTATAGATCATTCCGGATTATGGGTGTCCAAATTAACGACTTTTGACTGTATCATGTAATCCTTATTTTAAAATTAAAGTTTTTATTTTAAATTGCAAAAATATGTTGACTTTCATATGTTGATAAGAATTACAATAATTATCGATACTTCAGAAATCTTTTTGAAAAAAGCTGCAAAGGCAACCAGCTTGTGCCCAGTAACTAACATTTACCCTTTCATCTGTAAAAAATTGCCAGATTGCATCAAGGTGATTCCATTAATACGCAAGGACACTCAAAATGTAGATACAACTAAATGATAAGAACACAAAACCGTTTTCTTTGGTTTATTCACTTGGAAGTTGTTTTAAATGGACTGCTTAAATTCTTGTTCAGCGACTCATGTAAGAGTAACGGAAAATGCATTACGCATGCAAGAGTTTTGCGTAAATGCACTGAATGAGTAGTTTTTATCTAGTTTTGTGTTATCTTGTAGTTGATACAAGGAACAAAAATATTATTTCATATGCCAGTTACAAGTATACCTGTGTGAATTTTTTTTAATGTGAATGTAATGTTATTATTTAAATAATAAAACAGCAGAAAATAATTGAAAAGCATACAATTTGTATTAGAGGATCATTGCATGTGTGTGTGAACAGTAGCACCATTTCAGCTTTAGCACTGAATGTGCTAATTGAGTGTCTGCAAGTTAAAGCAAAAACATAATTGTTTGCAGTATTTATAAAGGTTTTATGTTCTGACACTGATCATTAAAGAAAAATTTTAAGAAATAAAGGGGGATGTTAAACTAGTTTGATGAATTGAATTCCAGATTACTTCGACAAGCTCAACTTTTAAAGTTTTTTATTTTATAATTATTTTTCTATTACCCATAGCTAGAATTTCTAGGGTTTTTTTATTATGATTTTCACTAACTACTGAGTTATATTTTTTATTCATTTTAATTTTATTTCTAATATTTTTGTTTCTTTTTAGGAATTTGAAGTGCATGATGAATGTTTGGAACAGTAGTGATTCAAGAATTTTTGTGGACAAGTCTTGCATTTAGCAGGTTTTAATTAGGAATATTTTGCGATATGGCATCTAACTTTTATTTAGTATAGGCAGTTTTTTAAAAGTGAAATCTGAATATAACTGTTGTTTTGCATTAACATTTTATAATGGTTTTCTACCATTTATGAAAGATTTTTGCTAGAAAAATGATGTATGAAAAGAAATGGAGAAAAATAAAGATGCTGTCAAAAAGCCTTGCGTGGATTGTTATGACAGCAAGAAATTAGGTATATCTAAGCCAAATATATTTAAGAATAATGCACATTTATATGGAAGGTCTGATAGAGGAAAAAAGTTATCATATATATCAAGATCAAAAAATGCATCAAATTCAGTAGATAAAAAATCTGGTTTTTATAGTAATGATGCTAAAGCATATTTAAAACAACCTTGTGATAAATGTGAGGTTAAATCTGGATCTCATATAGTTGTGAACACTATTGGAAAAGAGAAAATTGATCCTTCAACTTCAGATTTAAATGGAGCACTAGCATTTAATGCTCATCAAGCATTATGCAGTTTTGCTTGCTCTGTGCCTAATATATCTAGTTTTAACAAAGTATTAAATTACTCACCAAATCAACAAAATGAAATACCCTTACCTAGATATGCAAAGCATAAGCAAAACATTGTATTTCCAGATCAGAGAACTTATAATTCAAAAGCTAGTAGCAAATCAAATATTTCATATGGAAACAAAGTTTCTGCTGCAGTTGCTGCAAATAATAAATGTCATTGCTCAAAAAATACACATAAAAAATCCACAAATGCAGAAAGTAATCTTAAAATGTGCACTGATCCAACAGTTGGTGAGCATGCTATAAATGATAAATTTAATTCAAAATGTAACATTAAATATGCGTCATCTGATGCATCTTTATTTAATAATAATGCAGGCTTGGTTGATCTTCCAGTATTAGAGCATTCTGATTTGGTTAAAGAGTCTTGTGCTGCATATAAAGTTGAATGCTGTTCAGATGAGAGGTTGCCAATAATTAAAAAACAACGAAAACAGTCTAGAAAATGGGATCGTGTGTCACCTACGTCCAGTTCAACTCTAAGCTCTAAGTCTCTTGATGAAACTGATAAAATGCTTTTTCCAGCTTTACCTTCTAATAACCATAGTGAACAAGTAAAATTAAGTTCTAGTTGCACTGATAGTATGCCACCATCTGAGCACTCTTCTGCTGAGAATTCTGATTTAGAAAATGCACAGTCTTTGCTTAATGCAAATGTTAGTTTTAATGCTGTTTCACAAGTGTCATGTATTTCTTCTATTCCACAAGCTTCTTATGCTGATGTTATTCGAATGTCTGCACCTTCAACTGGCATTCAGGGGTTTCTTCCTTTAGATTATGATAAAACATCGTCTGAGCAAAGTTTCATAACACATACATTAACTAACTCTGTACAAGATAGATTGCAAAAGGATGAAATTGTACAACCCGGTAGCTCAGACTGGGTAATTTCTAGATTATCTCAGCTTGATCAAAATTCATCTGATCCTGTAAATAATATTTCTTTGACACACACTAGCCAGAATGGGCAGAACTTTGTTGCTCCTCGCCCTATTGTTGTCAGTCTAGAAAAACCAAGTTTTTATAATTCAAGCCTCCAAACTAATAAAAATGTTTTGACTACACCTCCTTCCCATACTCATATACCTTCATCTGATCGAAAAATGGTGGAGAATGACAGCTTAATTCTTGATTGTTTGTGTACTCTTGAGAAAATATCAATGGACAAATTTCCAGTATTGCCTGGCCCTGCACATGACTCCAGTATTTCCGAATTTACTTCTGGGACACATGTACAGGATGCAAGTGTAAAGACTGATTCTGTTTACAGCAGCCAGAGTAGTATTAGTTCCTTCAGTGATGCATTTAAACAAGCTGAAAGCAGAGATCTTACTGGGGATAACATTTTGAAAAGTGAAGATCCTCCTGTGATTATTATGAACAATTGTTCACCTCCTGAAAGTATGTCTGAGATCAGTTTTGGAATTGAATATGAAGAAATGGTAAAGCTCTGTGCTGACAGTTATGAACCAAAAGTTATTACTGGACCAGCTATTAAAAATGCTAAAGTTGGCTGCCCTTCTGAAAAAAATAAGATTGATAATACTGATGTGAAGTCTGTAAAAGCCCATGAATTAACTGAAAACAGTAGTACTATTTCCAAGTCTGCTATTGAAGGAGCAGAAAAGAGTATTATAGTGAAAGGAAAGAAATTATGTTGGAAAGATTTTGATGTGGGTAGTAAAAGTAATCATATGCAGTTGGCTGAATATTTTGCTTCTGGTGAGTATAATATATTAATTTATGCATTGATTGTTTTTTATTTTATATGAATAATTTGTACAAATTGATATTATTTGCAAGAATTAATTTAATCTTTTTATCAATTTTTACTGTTACAAAATTTGAAGTTTATGCTTTGTGTGTGTTCAGTATTTCATTTGCTTCAGATTCCATAATAGAATTGTTTTAAGTATGTGACATATATATATATATATATATATATATTACATCAAATACTGCTTTCCTGTGATTTAAAAAGTATGCATAATTTGCGAGTGAGAGACAGTTCTAAAATTCTTCTTACTATCTTAAATTTTTGTAAATACAAGGAAATACAAGTACTGTTCAGAAAGTATCGAGACTGGTTTATTATGCGAAACAGGTTTTGAGTCAATATCCTTCGAAATATGCTCCATTGGCAGTAACATACTTGGCCCAACGATGTTCCCAGTCCTTGAAACATTTCTGGAACTCCGACTTTGGGATGGCCTTAAGCTGCTGCGTCGAATTCTGTTTTATGGTCTCAATGTCCTTTTAAGGTGTTCTTGATCTTGGGAAAGAGGAAAAAATCTGGAGGTGACATGTCCGGCGACTAGGGAGGATGTGCTGCTTGGATTGTTCCGTGTTTAGCCAGTTTCTGTCATCCAAGCCAATTTCGACTCCATGCCTAACCAGGTAAGGGCAGTTGGCAGCTAAAATACTGTCACCCCTGTAAACCCCCTATATACTATAGATGAATATATACTAAATAGACCAGCGGTTCTCAACCTTTTGACTAATATGTACCACCTAAACAAAAATTGAAAACCTTTAGTATCACCACTACAGAGTACTACTACCACCGCCACTCTTGAATAAAACTCAGATTGCATTTCATAAATTTACGAGTGTTAGATAAAAACCTCAATCAGTATGTTGGGATTTTAATTTTTGAATTTAATAGTTAAAAAAACTGTGGTTCTTTGCGTACCACCTACTTTTCTTGTGCATACCACCGTTTGAAAACCCCTGCTATAAATCATAGAAACATATAGATGTTTCTGCTAATTTCGCACCCCCAAACTGCTTACAAATTTAACCCTTTAACTGTCAAGTTATTTTGATGATTTGAGTACGCAAATTGTCAAATTTTTTAATTGGAAAAACCAAATGTAGCCGAAATAAACATCTCCCGATATATATTCAGGTATGACAATACGATGCACTCAAAAAAAAAAATTACCCCGAGAAATACTCGGGCGTGACATTTTCGAACACCAATCTCGGGCATGACAGTTAAAAGGTTAATCATTTTGTCTTCATGCCATACTGTTTACGCACAATAAATATCTTTTTTGTATTTGCTTTCCTTCATGGTGTTGTAATTTTAATGGCCAGCAGTGTAGAATTGGCCAACCCTTTGTGAATGGCAGCTGTTATATATGAGTAAGTGTTGCTGCCATGTGGTTAAAGAAGTCGCACTGTATATGTGCATTTTCACAAGCAGCAATAGCAACAACTGTATATGTGCATTTTCTCAAAATAGAGCATCTATATTCCAATAATAGTTATTTCATACCTATTGCATTTGATGTAATGTTTTTCCTTTATTTTCAGATTATGAACGGTTTCATTCTTATTATTTTATTCCCTTTTCCCTCTCTCTCTCTCTCTCTTTTTTTTTTTTTTTTTTTTTTTTTGTGTGTGTGTGTGTGTGTGTGTGTGTGTTTGTGTTTAAGAGAGAAGTAAGAACATGTTTCTTAAGGTGTAAACAGAAATTCCCATTTACCCTTTCTAAGTGTTGTAGTATAGACCTCCAGTTTGGGAGCAAGTTCCTCAGTTTCATTTTCTGAACGAAAATGTTTTCCCTTGTAGGAGATTTCAGAATTGGTATATCAGAATAAAAGTGGGATTTGCATTGTCTGTTGCTAGAAGATAATTTTACTTCAGTAATATTGAAGATTTATGAACATAACTCTGAACAAAATGATTGTTATCTTCATGATTCAGAAATACCTTCAGGAGGTTATAGTGTATTTCTCCTGCCTTCTTAGCATGCCGTCGTAGTGTAGTGGTCTGCACGCTGGGCGCATATTCCAGAGGTCTGTTTTTCGATTCCTGGAGAGGGCGATCCTCATTTTTCATCTGTCTTGCCCCCCCCCCCAATATCTGATGTCTCTACAGTGGCACCCGAGCTAAAAGGGTGTTGGATGATGATTCTCCACACCCAGGATTTGGCGACTGGGTCCTCTAAAAACCCCAGTCGTCCTTTATAAGGGGGAGTATATAAGGTATTTTTCCTGCCTTCTTAGCATGCCTTTGTAGTGTAGTAGTCTTCACGCTGGGCATGTATTCCAGAAGTCCATGGTTCGATTGCTGGCGAGAGCGTTGCTCATTTTTCAACTCTCTTGCTTAAAAAAAAAAAAAAAAAACACCTTTGTCTCTACAAGGTGAAATATATTTGTGAACTTTGGTTATCTATTCCCTTTCTTGAAGCTTGAGAATTAAATTTTGACATGTGCATATTATGCAGAAACTATATAGGATAATTGATTAAGTATTTGAGATTTAAAAAAAGTCTTTTTAAGTATTTCAATGGAAGTAAAGAAATATTTATGCTTATTCTTATAAATAATATAACAAGGTGAAAATAATTATTTAGCTTCCAAAATGTTTTCTTTAATGTTCTGTAAATTAGGCTTATACCGACCTTTAGTGTGAAATTGCTTGCTGCAGTTTCTGTCTCCATTATTACTTGAATGTAAATTGAAGTGCATTCTTGTCTGTAAAAGGTTAAATTTAGTTTATGTTCAAAGATTAATTTTGTTCAGTAATGTATTATATTTTGTTCTCGTTTGTTTAGTTTGTTAAATTTTTAGTGTTGTATATCCTATTCTGTGTTAATAATCAGTGAAATGGACATTCACTGATATTTATACCCATGCACAATACAGGTCTTTAGAAAAGAGCAGATTTTAAATGCTTGCAGAATTATTTCTTATAATACAAAAATAAATTGTATGTCATCTAATTAGGAAAATGGGTGACTTACTTTTCCTAATTTCTCGAAAACTGCTGTATTTGGCCAATTTTTTCCATTTTCCTGGGTTCTATATTTGTTTTATCTTTTTTTTTTTTTTTTTTTTCTTTAAACTAGTATTAGTGTACTTTATGTCTTACATCATAGTCCTAAAATCACACCAGTATGAATGAAACCTAGTTGGGTTTGCTATTTAAATTTTTCTCATAATAATATGTTGATTGTATTCAGAGATGAATGTATGATTTTGCTGCGCCTAATGATAAAAGCTGCTTTTTCCTTTACCTTTAGCAATTGCTTGTCTCTTATTTATTTCAATTTTATTAATGATGATGTGGAGGTAATTGCAATTAATTTCAAAGGTACCCCGAAATCCAAATGCCTTGGTCCTTGGTCCTAATGATATAAACCAGAATATAATTTCGTATGTGTTTATTTTCATGTAAATACAATACATATGTATTTATGATTTATACTACAGTTCAAATGTATAAAGGTACAGGAAATAATTCAAAATAAAAAAAAGTGCAATAAAATGATAGGAAGCCAATATGCAGTTTCTAGTTTAGTTTTTGATAATTAATGTGCAAATTATTTGCTACAAAAGATGAAATTATACCGTTAGTACATTAGCATTTATTTTCTATTTTGTATTATACTTCTGTTAAGTCATTAAAATAAATATTGAGTATATCATGTTTTATTGTCAAGATTTCTTATTTGTTTATTCTTCCTTCAGATCTTGTTGGTCGTAAATAATTTGTCAAAAGCAAGAAAACAATCATTCAGATATAAAATTTATGACAACAGTATTTTAGAATACAGTCAAAAGTCGTTAATTCGGACACCCATAATCCGGACCTCAAAGCTAAAAACTTTCTGTGCATGTGCTGTGTTGGCACATGCGCACAGGCGTTTTACGCGTGCGCGTAGACTACTGCGCATATGCAAGTGCGCAACTGCAGAATACGTTTTCGCCTGCGCGTTTAATGTATAACGGACGGTGTAAGCTAAAATGATCTAATTATCTATTTCAGTTAATGTTAATGATTGCATTGTTCCTTAATCTTCGAATTGGATCCCGCTTATTATTTTTTGCAGACTGTAAGAGCAATTTTATAAAAGTAAACTTGAACTTTCGATTATGTCAAATAGAATTTCCGATGCTGGAACTTCCAAAGGATCTACAAAACGAAAGTATGTTTCGATGTCCAACAAACAAAAAGTGGAATTGCTGCAAAAAATGGATAAAGACATGAAGAATGTGACAGAGAGGTTAGTGAAAACGAAAAAATTTCGATTGACAAGTTAGTCGGTATTCTCGGCACAGCAATTAACGGGACTTGAACAGCGGAACTTTGTAACTGAACAAGAAATTATGTCTTTTTATAGAATTAACGAGAAAGTATTATCACATAAAATGAAGCAACTTAAACAACTTACATTGAGAGAAATGTTTAATAAAGTAAACAAATAAATATTAAGCTTTTTTTTTTTTGTAAATTTTGATACCCTTTAGATCATAATTGTTCTTTATTTCATAAATTACAGTTCCATATTTTTAATTTTAGAATTTCTGCATGCCATCTTACGAGATTTAAACTGATGATCTATAATCCGGAATCGCCGAAGTCCCGACGAGTCCGGATTAACGACTTTTGACTGTATTTGCAATGATATATCACTGTTGAGGTAGGGCAAGGAGCTAGTAAATTGCTTACAACTATATTTTTATTTTCATCATTGTTTAAATGTTTCTTCAATGTTACACATTCTTCAATATTTTCAATAACAATTTTATAAAAGTGCATGTCAGAAATTTTTAAAATTTCTATTTGTTAAATTTCGTGAGCAGATAAATAGTTCAGTTTGTTATACATAAATTTTAATATTATATTAAATGTCAAATTTATGACAATGACTTGTGTACTTTCCAGTTTTCTAATTTTGCAAGCAATTTGTCAGGTTGCCTATGGGGAAGCCTATTTTAAAAACAACTGATTGGTCAATTTTTTTTCTTTTTACAAAATGAAAAATTTATTAACAAAATTTTAAAATATTTTAAATAAATTTTTAATATCTTGTACTAAGTATTTATCGAAACATACATAAACAATAATTAAAAAAATAAGAAAACAAGAAAAAATTCAAATATGTATTTCATTTATTTCAAGTAATTCTAAAACATTTAATTAATCATTAAATAACTTCAGTTTAAACTATGAAAACTCTTAGTTTTCTGAGAAAACTTGAAAAGTGGGACAGGATTTGAGAAAACATAATGACAGCCTAGTCTCTTTCTCTTATTTATTAAATTTTTCTTTAACCCGTAAATAAAAATACATATATTTGTGTGTCAATTATTATAAACATTTTTACTGCATGATACTTGATGATTTTGATAAAATTTTTAGCCTTTGAGAGAAATTTTCTTCACCACGAATTGTAGATGCTCATCGGGCTTTGTTCTTATAATTCTGATTTGTGAAAAGAACTATTCGCATATAAATGTATTCCCAAACAAAGTGAATTTTTTTAGTGCAAAAGTTTGTAACAGAGCTTATTTATTTTTTGACAAATATAAGTTAATAAAATCTATATTTTCAAATCCTTGAGTAAGGTTTATATCAGTCGCATTGGAAATCAATAAGATAATTCCATTTATAGATTTCCAGGTGTATTGTACATGTTTGTTTTTTTGATGGAAATGCAAATAATATAAACTTAGACTTCAAATAACTAAAATTGTAAAATCTTTGCATCACTGTATATGCAACCAAGGCATTATTGAGAGAGATTCATGGATGCGCAAAATTGATTCAAGGGTCACATGCAGGCCACTAGTTTTGAGACCACTGGGTGGTAAAGCATTAGTTATCTGTGTATGTGAATGCTGTTAAGCTTCTGCAATTGTTGTTTCTTGAAGATCAGCAAATTATCAATAACATTTGACCGTCAGATAAAGCAAAATAATCTTACGGTATTTATCAATGAACTAAAAAAGTTAATAATGCCTCAAGAACAACTTGGATATTGCATGGTACATACTGCATTAATTTCCTTAAAATGTTTCTAAAAACTGATTTTAAATTCTTTACGTGTTCTTAGTATTCTAAGATTGACCTTGGCATCTTTAAAAACAGAAAATGTGTCCTTTTGTAAAGCTTTGGTCAGTTCATCTCATTTATCTTTAGTTTGCAATAAAAATAAATTCACTTCACTGGAACTGAAAACTGAAATTTAAACTCCCCCCCAAAAAGCACTTTATATACATGACACTGGTATTATCTTCCTAACACCAATGAGTGAGATGCTGGCTGATTTATGTGAATTAAATTAGGAATGAGGTTTCAATGTTAATAAAACTGAAAGATATCCTGACAACTGGCAAGTGTTACCATGCATCAGGGCAGTGCTGTTGCTATATTTGTTCTAAGTTCTTTGTGATGCTTGAGGGAAAATAGACGGTATTTTTTATCAGTTTAAATATATTCATAGTATGCTGTTTAAATGCCACAGAGTTTTGAAATTTTTTCATAATTAATAAAATCTACAAATCGTATGTTTTCATTAGGAATAGAAAACATATATAGCCCACCAGTGGCCAAGTGCTAAAGTCGCTGAACACTGGTAGTTCGGTCCGAGATTTGAATCCTGTAAACGGGCTGGTTGCATGGGCGTTTTTCTGGTTTTCCTTATGTGTAATGTGTATATTAGCCAGTTTCCCTTAGAACGTCTTCCACGAAGTCATCCCTTCCCTTAGGCAGGTAGACCTCAAAGCTTTGCTGTAGTCACATAAACCAAACCAACAAACTAACATGTAGGTATTGTGACATATTTCCTTAGGGTTAATTAGACTGTGAATTAAATTTTGTAAGATTCTAACATCTAAGAGCACATCTGGGCTGGGATATAAGGCATGCAGTAACTTGGCAGCCTGAGACATTCCATTTATGTTCAGCTAGATTGAGATCTATCCAAGCCAGTGGAATAGTATCATCTTATTCAAGATACCTCCAGACAACCTGAATGAGCTTGACAATTATGGTCTGTAAGGTGTGTTCAGGCATAATGGTCGCAAGCAGCTTTTGCTAAACTTCACCACTAGGCAAGACTACATTACATCACTACATTAGAGAAACGTGTGTAAGGATTTCGTCTAAATATGCTAGCTTTTCGGCTTTGCTGTAAGCGGTTATAATCTGCCGAACCATGGTGATGCAAGTAAGTTGAAGACAAGTTTACACATACATAAATTTAGATTCATTGATTAGTTATGTTGTATACCCTGCTCAATAGGTGTGAACAAAGCATAGAGCAGCCTGGGCAAATAAATAGTTTTCTTTCTTTCAGAAACAAAGCAATTTCAGTGGTGCAATTTATGTTATTTTCTTTCTCCCTGGGGTCTGTTTTTAAGCTTTAGTTAAAGTAGGGTTTATTGGTTACATACATGTTATACTGTTACCTTAGCGTCTATGTCTGATTTTTGCAATTGAGAACTTTGGGCAAGTTTAAAACTTGTGTTCATGGGAGTCGGCACATTTTAACTTTTTTAGCAAAGACATGTGAAGGCACTAGTAGTTATACAGCAATTTTTTAAATTACAAGTGTTATAAGATGCTAGAATTAATGAGATCAAATCCACAACAGGACAGTTTAGAGTTGAAATAAATCTGATTAGGTATTGGAGGAGTGAGAATAAGCTATTAGCAATGCTGAATTCACAAAGGAGAGCTTTTTGTGGATCCCAAACTAGAAAATACCTGAAAAATTGGTCATGAAATGACAAACTATGCAATATTATAAAATAAAGAGTAATAATTAAGAATAGTAATATAAAAAAGCATTTAGTACAGTAACTGTGAGTAATATAAAAAATAATAATATTCAACAGAATTCCAGTAAGCAAATGCCTGTAATGTACATTTCTTTTTGAATGATGGAAAAATTCAGAAACCAGCAGTTTTAATGGCAATTTTCTTACATGCATATGCAAATATACTTATAGCAAAAATATACAAGGGCATGTTTTGATGTGAGTGAATTTATTATTGAAATAATTCGTAATTTTGTTTATGTGCAGTAGTGCCCCCTTTTTTTCATAGAATGCATAATGTGTAAACATTTCATCATTGATAAGTCTGCATCTGGGTACATGTTTTGCTGTCTTTAAAAATTCATGACTTTATGTGGTTTAACTTGCATAAAGAATTTGTTTATCTACAGTTTTTCAGATATGAGTTCAAATTTAAATGCAGTACCAAGTGTCCTTTTTAGCGAGTATTTACATTTAGTGGAGTGAGCCAGCTTGTTTGCTTTAGTGAGAAATAGGGGTAGATTCTTAAAAAAATAGCATCTGTAGAGTTTTTTTTTTTTTTTTTTTTTCATTAAAAATAGAAGGCATGCTAAAGAAAAAAAAAAGGGGGGCTAAAGGATAGAGAAGTTTTCTTGCAATAAATCCAGAATTTCAATGCTGTCATTGTTTGTTACTGCTTGTTATCCAGCTACGCATGCACAAAACATAATGGCAGAATTAGTGTATTTCAGTTCGGGAAAGTTTTTTTGCAAAATTTTTTTAACTCTTCCCCTCCTCTCAAGAACTTAATTGTTTCCTCAACTGAAACAAAAATATCTAGCAATTTAGTGAATTTTAGCATATGTAGTTGAAACAGCTCACAAATAGGGGTGTCACTTTTCAAGTTTGTAAGTTTGGCATCATTCTAGAAGAGCAGTTTCAATATCTTTTGATTTCCGATTTCTTTTGTTCTTCCTTGAAACAGCTGCACATTTTTTAGTTATTCTTCAATATAAATTCTTTACGTAATTTGTATAATGCTGTTTTGGAAATTTTGGAGTTTAATTGTAGCTCCTCTTAGTCTGTACAAAGCATGATCATCATCTTATTTTAGCAATATATCCTTCTTTTTCGCACTGAAACCTTTTTGTTTGGCCATTTTTAACTGCACTCAACCAATCACAAAATGCTTCCTCTGGTGATATGTCCAGATTTAGCAAGTTATTCAGTGTTACCAAGATTGCACTTCATCGCTTAAGTCATATGCTAGATAGTATGACTGATGCTCTCTGTATTTCTCTTTTAGCCTATAATAAATGTCTTTTCATGCAAAGTCTGATAATGGAGAGATTTAAAAAGTTTTGAAAATTCCAGATCATGTGTAAATTTTCATTAAGTAGTTCACGGTCATTTATAGGAATTAATAGGATACTTTGGGACTAAAGAATAAAGTTTGTGAATTTGAGTTTTTATAAACAGCAAAGATATGGTTTTATTGTCATAAAATAGTTATATATATGTATATACACTGAAGAGCCATTACATTATGAGTACCCTCCATGTATAACAATGGGTTTTCCCAGGAACAAAACCACTGCACATGCACGGCTGATGTTGGAGTATATAAAGCAGCTGATTTATAAAGGCTCGTCTACACGAAGTGATTTTCTCGGCCTAATTTCTCGTAGAGCAACAAGTTTAAGGATCTGCGCATGCATGAAAAATCGGTCATGTTCTCTGCCACAATTTGAGAACTGGTGTTCACTATTCACTAGCATACGATAAAATCAAAGTCTCTAGCCAATAAGATTGCTTTGAGTGATCATGTACTTTTTCTCCTCATTTGGAATAATAAACATGGTTGTATTTCGTTGGAGCATAATTTTTAAAAATTTTGCTGCAAAGTATATAAATCACATTGCATTGTTCGTAAATATTTAACGAATTCCACCATGTCTTCAATATGCAACTCCCGGAGCTGGAATCATCATGGATTTCACCACCAATTTTATGTTCACCATGAATTTCTCGTCGTTTGACCCAATTTCTGGTCCAAATGCATTTTCTTTTTTTTTCCCTTTCTGCAGTAGTAGCCGAGTTCAAAATTGTAGCTGTAGTAGCAATTTAAAGTAAAATAGTCATCCATTATTTTGACTATTTTAACAACACCGTAAGCTTTGTTTACAAATTGTAGACAGAGTGGCACTGTAGAGAGCGGGAACACTTCCTTTCACAGTTATTGGCTGAGTGAATGAGTGAATTCCTGTACTAACAAGAAAATTGTTCTGTGTGGATGAGCTAAGTCGGCTGAGGAAATCGCTATGTGTAGATGGACCTTTATTCTTAAAATTTCTCATGATTTTTACGTAGCTTGGGTTAATACTTCATTATTTGCCCACAAAAATGTGATTTTTGGCATCTGAAAGCCCTTGTTTTTTTCTACATGCATATAAAAAAGATTGAAGTAGTTTCATTTCTGCGTTATGTATGAGAGTCTGAAGCACGTGTTCAAAAATGTCGTGTCCTAGTTTTCCAATGAGAATCAAGTGCTGTTGCAGGTTGTCTGGCATATTTTAGCCAATGAAACAAAGCAAAAGCAAGGTTGTTTATTTCGTTTGTCTTGTCAGTGAGTAGCGTAAATTTCTTGTGCTTCTCTGAAACAGTTTAAGAAACTATGATCTTTTACATTAGTTATGTCTGTGAAAAATGTGAAATGCTCATGTCCTTTTCAAAAATCGTACACAGTTGACTTTCCTGTTATTTTGCCAAAGAAATATAACATTGCAATCTGCATCGTTTGCCATTATGATTTTTCAATTTCGCACGGTGGAAGTAATGTTCTTAAACATGCGTATACACAAGGACAATGCAAGCTGTGCTGGAAAAAAAATTAAACTTTTCTGTGGAAGCTAAGAAACAAAAAGATTAATGCAGAATGTCTGTTCTCTGCCTTTTTACTGGAGCACAACCTGCCTCTGAATGCTGCGGCTTTTTTAGAAAAGTGTTTCCCGGCATTAAAAATCGCTAAGAAATACTCAGATGCAAGGACAAAAACTGTTTAAAGTTAAAAACTAAAAAAAGTTTTTAAACTTTTTTTTTTATTTTCAGGCGTTAATAAGTTACTATTTAAAGTTAATACATTATTAAAAATATATTTTCTTCCTAAATATTTTTATTATTTAAAATACCTTTTTTATTATTGAAAAATTCTCCTGATTTCTTAAAAAGATATGATTTCTTAGTGTCATAGGTTGGCAAGTATGAAATTCTCTTCTCACAGTAAAGTACCCCATAGTTTACTGTTTAATATTAAGAAATTTAACTGTCATTTAAACTACTGATATGTAATTTTTTTTGGACAAAATGAGTTAGAAAACAGTCCAATAAAGGGAATATTGTATGTGGCTGACAATGGTTGTAGAAAATTGTACCAATTCAATTAGAAACCTGCAAAGGGCCAAACATTTAAGCTTGCCATAATAGCCAGGCATAAGTATATATTATTTTTCCTTAGTCTATCCTGCTTAAGCATTCCTTTTCTAAGTTGTCCTGGAGCCAGTATCTTTAAACCCCTTAAGGACGAGCGCCGGGAGAACGGAGCTCAGTCACAGGACCGGACCCGCTAAAATGGATTGTCGCCACCAGCTCGCGCATTTTCAGCAGTTAAGCATAATTTTACAAAAACAAACAAACAAAAAAACTTATAAAATCAGCATTTTATTATTAGGACTTCAATTTTTGAAGTTGCTTATTTAATGTACTTGTTTTTAATGTGTATTAATATAAAGAATATCACACTAATAATAGAAGAAAAGTAAACAGGAAAAGTACTAAAATCATAACTATACACAGAAATAAGTACTGAACATGAAAAAAAATTACAAATACGAAATGAAATTAAAAAAAAAAAAAAAAAAAACTAGACAAGAATTACATGTAGTTAATTAAATTCCAATTTAAAAATTCTGCTGTGTGTGAAATAATTCAAAACAGGGATTGACACGCAGTCCTACATTGCATATTTTGCACTCAAAATATGTTGTTTGCTTTCACTTTTCCTTGATTTTAGTGCACACAACGCATCTTCTGCTTTTATTACCTTTTCCGTCAATGTAAATTTTTGGAACCTGTCTTCCAGTTAGACAGAAAGGTGGAGTGTCAGGTGATTTTTCACATATTTTTTAAGTTTTTAAGTAAAGTCTCTTAGCCATGGCTAACAGAATGAAACTGAATATAACCCCAGCACGTGCCCCAAAATTTTTTCAAAAGACACTTCGAAATATTTCAGCCTCAAACCCTCTGTGACAGCAGGTTTATATTCAAAAACTTCCTGTTTTTCTAAATCAAAAACAGCGTCCACGATGACGGGAAAGTGATCCAAGGAAAGACCTCCACTGGCGGGATATCTGTTACTGATCACATCAATATATACATTATATGTAAATACATTATATACCAAAATATAATGCCTGTGTCATATATAATGACCTATTAAATCGAGTAAGAAAAACAAAAACGCTGGCTCTTTCCTGAGAAATGTGAGCAAGACGCATACACGTCGAGAAAGCTGATGGTCTTTCCCCGTTTGTAATAATGTTGTAATGTTACTTTTTAATTAACCAAGAAAGCTTATGTTAAGTTCCAAAGTAAATAGAAAAACAAAAAAAGAAAGAAAGAAAATCCTAACTCAAAACTAGAAGCACAAAACAAACTAATGCCAGTACATGAAGGTCAATGCCGTATGAATCAACCTATGTGAAAACGGTTACCACTTAGCTCCATTTACTGGCTTTCAAAAAAATTCAAATAAATCATTCAATTTTAGTGTCACGTATGCGCGAAGCTGGGCTGGTAGATGTGGAATCGTTGCGCCTCGTATATGTGACACTGGTCCTGAGTGGGTTAAGATTGTCATGAGTATAATGTTAATTATGCAGAAAGGTAAAACTCATGAGAGGCTTCATCTGCTGTATGTTGTTATCTCTTACAGAGTTGGTTTTATTTCATTTACTTTGTTCTGAAATGTATTATGATGCTTTCTTGAAGTTGTATAAATTTTGTGCAGCACTGTTGAGAAAAAATTAATTCCTAATTTGTAGGATTAGTGTAGTTAACATTTTTGTGTCAAATTTAAAACTTTGCATTTTGTCTATAATAAATGTATGTATGTGTGCATAAAAGTTTTCCTAATTAATTGTTATAATTTTTATTTGTAGTGTGGGATGACATTGAGAAAAGCTCCAAAAAGGAATGGTAAGGCAATTTTTATTTAATTAATATGTAAACCAAGTTAACTCATTGAATTTTTTTTTTAATCTTTAATTCTTTGTTTCTTTGGTAATTTTGAATTAAGAGCTTTTCTTTTCATCAAATCCATGCATGCTATTTGTTTAATGTTTGTCACTGTAGTTCGGAAAATTGTTAACATTTAATTATAGATACCAATTCATCATATAGTTGCAAGCAGTTGAAAAAATATGCTGTTGTATTTCTAAGGCAAAACATATTCCCTTCACTTTGTTGGGTAAACATAAGTATTCTTGATCTTGTTTTTATAGCACATTTTGAAAACAAATTGATTCCTGTGCCTCTGGTCCCATTCTTATTAAAATATAAGGTACGACACGCACAAAAAAGGAGACTGGTCCTATAAATCATTGTACTTACAGAATTAGTTTCTCTGTGGTAGTATCACCTTCAAAGTAGTCCCCTTCAGCATTCACACACTTCTGCATTCAGTGCTGCCGTTGCTGGTAACAGTTCTGGAACAAGGTTTTTGAAAGACCCTTCAGAAGATTCTCTCTTTTTGCCTCTTCAACTGAGGTGAAATGGCTTCCCTTTAAGCAAGATTTAACTTTTAAGATATATAAAAAAAAAAAAGGTGCATGGAGCCAAATCAGTTGAATAAGGAGGATGCCCAATCACAGCAGTGTTTTTGCTGGTCAGAAACTGCTTGACAGATACGGCTGTATGGGTGCATTGTCCTGGTGCAACAGCCATCTATCACTCTACAACTGTGGCCTTTTTTCCTTAATTTTTTTATGAAGTCAGTACTTCAGTGTAGTAGTGTTGATTAACAGTCTGACCTCTGGGAACACGCTCGGTCATTTAACATTGCCTTGAATTTTTATTTTGGCATGCGTGTTTTGTCCCTTCCCCCTGAAAACCACATGCACATACACATGCACGAGACAAAGTTTCATCTCCATAAACCTCAGTTAACCTTTGAAATGCTTCCATGGCTGATTTCTTAAGTTTCATAAAAAACTTGTTGATTCGCTGTTCAGTTTATACATTAGACATTTTTTCCGGCAGAATGCAGTTGCACATGTTCACTCAATGAGGCAGTACTCCCAACTGGTGCGATCCGTTAAGTCAAAACTGGCCCCATGGATAGAGGAGGTGAGTGGGATGACGTCACCAAAACTGTTGTCTCCACCAAAACTCCACTCTTTTTTTGAAGCTACACACTTAAACTTGTTTTTTCTTTGGGTCGCACCTCATATATCATATTTATTAAGATGACCACTGAAAATTAAGTAAAAAATTTTTATTTATTTATCAGAGCTAAAGAATGCATTAATATGGGGATCATTAAGTAGTCACTTTTATAGCAATCGCATGTTTTGGCAAAGCCTCGGTAGTTGCTTACTCATGTCACCATTTATTAACGCCGGTAAGAAGTGCTGCATTGCATGACCGGGACCCGAAGCTGGGTCGGTTAATGACGAGTAGAATAGTCTATGTATAGTTTTCCGGTTTGTTCTTACTAGATTGTTTCACTGCTACTATTCCCCCTATTTAAAGTTTGTATGTATGCATATATAGTGATGATAAATATGTATATATAATTACAGAACAATTTGAAGAAAACATAATATAATCATGCCTAGTATTTTCACACATTAAGTTGCTGAAAAATTTTCAGTTAAGTCAGAAAGTAAGAAGTTTAGAACCAGTTTTCCACAAAGACCAAAAATTGAAATTCATAAGTAATAAATTTCATAAAATCCTATAAATGTAAAAAAATAATAAATCTTAAAACTAAAATACTTCAAATAAATAATACCCTAATTCAAAAAATCAGTGAAATTTAAGGAATAAAGAATATAAAGGGATTCAATCAACCTCAATGCTACTTTGTCGCAATGTACTTTGAAATCAATTGAAATCTCTCTTCCATAAAAAATCCTTGCTTTTCTGTGTCCAGAATTAGCAGATGAACCAATTACGTTAAAAATATATTTTAGGGTGCTCCTTGGTGAAAATTGCTGATTTTTGGCAGTTGGACAGCAAGGCAAAAGGCTGCTCCACAAAACCAAAATAACAAGTCAAAGAATTACATAAACTCATTGTCTATCTACACATCAATCTATTTTCACTTAAAAAGACATCAGAGAATTGCACAAAGTCGGCATTGCATGCTCCCTTGACTTTGTTCATGTACGTTTCGATCTATTGTCACTTAAAAATCGAAAGAGCACCCAATTCGACACTAGAGCCAAACAAAAAATATACAATCTTAATAAACTGCATTTTAAATCAAACAATGAAGATCATCACACAATGAAGGATAAAAAAGGAAATAATCTTATGCCATCTACGTACTACACAAAGGAAATATCCACTTGCCTAATTTAGAAATTTTTGTGTCTTCAGTCTGTGGCACACAAAATTCCTTAACAGCATCTAAAAACTTTCCTCAAATCATGTTCTCTTTCTAATGGAATGCTTTATATGGAGAGCATTTGACCTTTCTTGCGACAAATGTATTCAAAGGCCATCGGAACGATCTTTATGTTCGACCATACGCATTTACTACTTAAAGCTTATAAAGGCTACTAAATAAACTTTCATTTACACACCAGTCAAATACTGCTTTTCTTCCCTTTCGTTCCAAGTCATAAGGAACTTCAAATTAATTTTCTCACATACAGCCATTTTACTGTATAAAGCACAAAATAAGCAATGTACTTCCTAACCAACATCCAGCACATAAATAAGCCCTTATAAATATTTTCCCATCAGTCAAATTCACTGCAGTCACGCAAAAAATCACGTCATAATAGGGATTCCATAACATTCAACTATTCAGTTACCATGAATGATACAACATGGCAATAATTTAAGGGGCACCCAAAAATATAGACTAACCCCATTTATATATATGCGTACAAAGTCTGTGTAAAAAGCATCTGAGCTTTGACTGGAAAAAATATATTACTTACATAAGAGGATTGGGACTTTAATCCCCTTCAAAGTTGCCCCTTACGCTTCCACACACTTAGACTACCATTCCTTCGGCTGCCGAAAATACTTCTGAAAGTTTTCTTTTGGAATTGTGTTCAGCTCCACTGTCGCGTTCAGCATTATCTTTTCTCTTCTGTGAAAACAGAATCCTTTTCATGTCATCTTAAATTCTGTAACAACCAGAAGTCTCAGGGAGCCATGTCTGGAGAGTAAGGAGTTTGGCAAACAACTGGAGTTCAATGTTTTGCAGAGAAAGGCTGTATCCAGGTGGGATGAATGAGTTGGAGCATTATCATGATGCAACTTCATTTTTCACCACATAGTGCTCTGTACTTTAGCACCAAACTGCATCACAGAGTTGTTGGAGAACTTCTTGATAGTATTCTTTTGTCACTGTTTGTCCTTATGATGCACATTAGTAATGCACAATTCCTCAGATATCAAGGAACATGATTAGCCATCACCTTGACTTTGCTTCTCACTGTTGTGCTTTTTTTGCCTTTGGGCATCCATGAAGCTTCCATTGCAACGACTGAGCTTTTGTTTCTATGTCATACCTGCACACCCATGACTCATCTTCAATTATCACAGTTTTTATAAAACTCAGGGTCACAGTCAGTAATGCCAAGCAGGCTTTGTGCAACCTTAAAATGGAGTTAGTTCTCTTTGTTTTGCCGACAAAAATCTGGGTCTTAAATTTTGCAGCCATTCTGTGCATGTTCAAATTAGCGTGCTAAATTGTGTGTGCAGATCTTAATTGATCTCATCCTGGCAATCTTTTTTGTGCAATCAAAGGATGATCTCTCATTAGTTTTTTTTTACCCTCTCAACAACAGCCACATTTCTAGCCATTTTTGGCCTCACGAACGCTGATCACTCTCCACTGATGTCTGGCTATTTTTTAAGCAGTTGAACCACTCTTTAATTTGTGTTACTCTCATAGCATCGTCTTAAAAAATCTGCTGAATGTTTTTCTTTCACTTTGCGAATCAGCAAGTTTTTGACAAAATTTGATGCAATGTCTCTGAAGAACACTGATGAACTACAAAAGTAGTTCACTCAATGGCCAGTAGGCAATGACGGACTCACTAGAATCAAAAATTGAAGCATGTGCTTAAAGCTGTCTCATTCCATTATGCACAGTAGTGCTGCCTAGTATCGCTGCCATGCATGGGAAAATTCAAGGTCTGATACTCCTTATAGTGTAGTTTGACTCGTGTATATACAGTCAAATTGTACTATAAGAAGCTTCAAGGGTCCAAAGTTAATTTTGCTATGATCATTACTCATAAAGAAATGGCTTTCTCTTAAAAATATAACTTTGAATCACAAAAAATTGATTAGCCTTGTAACATGTACCAAGAGAAGTGAATAATTTTTAGAAAAATTATATTAAGTGTAATTATTATCATTAATTTTTTTATTCTTCATCTTTACTATGCATTAATAATTTTATGCCATAAATTGCATAGCATAAAAGTCATGTTTCAGATCTTTCCCTCTAAAATATGCATTTTTAATAATGAATAATCATATTCATGACACAAGATGAACTCCTGAGATCTGTGTATCTAGGTTTTCTAAGAATTGGATGCCACAGCTGCCTTGAATATGCCTTTATTTAGAACACAGGAAAAAGTAAATGTGAATATACAGGGGTTGTAAATTAAATAGTGGCAACTTAACCTTGAAACTCACAGAAGGGTGGGCATGCGCAAATAGGGTATGGAAGCGGTGAGGTTGCGCTGTTGTCAATGTGTAGAGTGCAAAAAACAGTCGATCTGGTTAGAAGGGTAGTTGTTATGTGGCCTTAAAGTGAGGAGTTTCGTTTCCATCGCTCTAAACTTTGTTTTCAAAAGTTGGTCAGTGGTCAAGGCTTAAAATCGAGGTTGCCCGAGGCAAAAATGCAACAGAATGCTACCAAGGATTAGAGGAAGCCTGTGGCACAAATGCTTTATCACAGTAGCACAATGGGGTCAAGCATTTCTTTTGGGTTGGAATGAGACTGCAGATTTGCAACGTACAGGTCGGCTCTCCATTCCTCAAAGCAGATTGACATCCTGAGCAGTCTCCTTACCATAGACCACCGATGGACTGTCCGAGAATTGTCCTTAGAGGTTGGTCTGAGTCATCAAACAGTGTGGCACATAATGAAGAAATCTCTCAACATAGAAAAATTGCTTCCCGCTGGGTTCCACATCGACTAACTGAAGTACAGAAATAGCACCAGCATACACTGGCTGGCACCCACTTAGAGAGATACCACAATGAAGGAGACGCATTTCTGCAGCATATTGTCGGCATTGATGAGACATGGTCACAAGCCTATGAGCCTGAATTAAAGTGTCAATCGAATGAATGGCGTCACCAAGGTTTGCCACATCCGCAGAAATTTCGACACAAACTCAGTCGGGTGAAGGTTATGCTGATTGTGGCATACGACTGGGACTGTGCGATTCTTACACATGCTGTACCTGAAGGACAAACTGTCAACACAGATTACTATTGCCGATTTCTACAGCACCATCTGCATCCGGCTATGCTGCACGAACGTCCACGTTTATTGCACAACAATCTCCCTATTGCATGACAACGCTTGTTGCCATGTCGCAAACAATGTCACTCTCCTTTTGCGATGGTGGCAGTGGAAAATCCTGGAACACCCTCCCTACTCACCCGACATGAGTCTTTGTGACTTCGATCTGTTTCTAAAGCTTAAGAAACCCCTCCAAGGTCACCGATTTTATTACATATCATCTGTACTCCATGCAGTAGGGCGCTCGGTCGCTCACATCAACAATCAACACCTTGCCACTGGCCTACAATGGCTTCCCGACATTTGGCAAAAGGTTATAAGTTGTTCTGGTGATTACATAGAAGGAATGTAATGCAGTTATGCTTTTGCTGTATAGATCCTTTGACAGCTCCAGAATTGGAAACTCTTTTTGACATAATCGAAAGTTCAAGCTTAATTTTTATAAAATTGCTCTAACAGTCTGCAAAAAATAATAAGCCAGGTCCAATTAGAAGAATAAGGAACAGCGCAATCTGCAACATTAACTGAAATGCCTTAGAGTCAGTAAAGCTAAACTGAAATGCCTTAGAGTCAGTAAAGCTAATTTTTAGCCTAGCTTATACCATCCATTATACATTAAACTTGTATGCGTAAATGCATTACGCACATGTGTAAAGTATGCCAAAAAAAGTTTGTGGTTTGTACTGTATATGCTTCTTAGATATATTGGGTGTGGCAAAAAATTCCATTTCCTGAGATCAACACTTGTAAAAACATAGCATCGCTTACAAAGAAAGCTAGCTGCCTGTTCTGAAAATGTGAAACTTTCCACTTGAAACTGCAAACATGTGTCAGTAGTTGGCGGGCTAAAGTTTCATTAAATGGATGAATTATCTTTGAGATAAGTTGCTATTCGATGCATATACACAGTAGTTACCTGTACAGGATTCATTGCATTTTCAGTTTTATCATTAAAATATTGAGTAACTTTGTAAACTTGTAATGAAAAGATTGAGGCTTTTAAAAATAAGTTAACATGTTGTCTGTAAAAATCAGCCCTGTCTATATTGTGTTACTTAGCAAAATGTTTTTCAAGTGGCAGTATTTTTCTTTTTTATTATTTTTTCTCAAAATGATTTCTGTAGCATGTTAAAACCAGGGTTGCCACGCTACCTGGAAAACTGGGAAAGGTCAGGGAATTCGAATATTGACCAAAAAATTCAGGGAATTTAAATATTTTAGTCAAAATCTGGAAAAGTCTGGGAATTTCATACAGCGATCCCATCAAAAAAGGCGAGTTTTGCGTCTACGTTGAAAGTGATCACTTTCTTCACAAATTGTGTATCACGTGAGCGTCATTCGGGCAGCTGGCATAGAAAGTTTCCAGCAACTTTTGGTTTCCAGTAACCTCAAGAATTGCATGTGCAGCGCATGTTGAACTAAAGAAAATACTTATTCTTGTAGAAAACAAAATGGGTTTAATCCAAGGAGGTTAGAATAGAAGGAGGGAGAGTTCGCAGTTTCCTCCACTATCGGGGAATGAAACTCCACGGAACAAGCGGCGTCCATGTTTGTAACTTCAAAACGTTGCATTACGACAGTGAAACGTACATGTTTTTAAGCTGCTCCCTGCATGTATTTTCCACTAAAAATATGTAAAATTTATAATGAAATACTTCGCTATTGTTAGTTTTTTGTTTTAAAGTTACAAAGATGATATCCGTAATTTATTATGTACAGAAAATCATTAAGAAATAGTTCGAAATCTAAATGCATGTGCATAACATTAAAGCCTTTAAAAATAATGTTTCTGCATATTTTAGGAATTTGTTTAGGTTTTATTAGCAACCTGTTGGGTGTACTTTCCAGTTTTTCCTTTAAGAAGTGATATTCCTGATTTATTCGCAATATTGTAATTTATTAAAGAATCATTTAAAATATATTTAACCTGAAATTAATAGCAGATAATTATCTAAAAAAATAGTCTTAGGTTGCATTTTTTTTTAAATGAAAGTTTTAAATAGATTCTTTTCACAGCCAACAACCTTATAACCCCAAGAATATAAATAATAATAAAATAAAACAGATTTATCTGAATTCAGTGATTTCAGTTTATGTGCGTTTCATATTTATGAATCTCAAATTGCCTTGAATTAAGCTGAATTACAGAAATATACCTATATTTTTGGACACATCTTTCTACATGTTTAGTTGTGTAAATAATTTACTTACTTTTATCGCTATACTGCCCACAAATTTGTAAATTTATGCAAAAATATTTTAACAACAGAAAAGTTAGTTTATCTTGATCAAATGCACAAATTATATTCTTAACAGTTCAAAAAACATAAAAATGAAAAATAATTAATGCATAAAAAAAAGCATTACTTTATTTAACACCTTTACAATTCATAAAAATAGTAACAATTGGTGTCTTGCTTTTCATGAAAATTATCAAATGAATTACCTAAAACGTTCAAATTATGCAGTTTAAATCCTAGCATACATCATTGTATGTTACGGAACAAAGATGCCAGCTATAAACAGAAACATTAAAATGCATTTAACATATTTTGATTATTATTAAGTCCTTTTTTTAACATCTGGAAAGAAAACAACATGACGTCATATTTTTTACTATAGTTATCAAATTACTTAAAAAAAAGAAAACGTGAAAAGTAATTCTGGGAATCTTTTTCGAAAATCTATTTGTGCATCCATATACAACACAAGCTGACATGCTTCAAAAAGAAAAAAAAAATATTGCAATTACAGACTTCCTTGCACAAGTCACAGCGATAACAGGAACATGGCCTCCAAGCTTCACCGTTTGAGTTGAACCTTCCTTCCTTCTATTCTAACCTCCTTGGTTTAATCCTAGTGTATGGTACTATGGAGGTTAGAATCAAAGAATATGTATTGTAAAGAAGGGAAACAGCTGTGTATGTGCAAAATATCTGTCACCAAAGCTTGAAGCCGGTGTCAAAGTTCGAAGGTCACATTATCAAGAGTTCATAAAATGAATATCGTTTAAAAAATTTCTTTAAACTTTAAAGGAAAAGAAAACATTTTTTGGCGTTAGTAAATTAATTAATAGATTAGTTATTTTGGGCCAAAAAATTACGAAAATTCGTTTTTAAATTATTGCGAAAAATCAAAGAAACGTTTTGTCAAAGAACGTTTCTTCTTAACACATGTTCCTCAACTTCCTGTACACATCGCGGAGAGGGAAATTCTGGCCGCCAGGTCCATTGCCAAATCCCTTAGCAAATTTTCCCACCACTTTCTAGAGGCGTAATATCATTACATCTATGAAAACTTTTCTTCTTTACATAGACATTCTTTCGTTAGAATAACCTCCATGTATGGTACACACAGGATTTGGTGACATTACATTGAGCAATAAACGGATCATTTTGGTGTTGGCGACAATTTTCAAAATCGTCTCAAGGCCTTAGCATATACTAAGATTTAAACTTCCCCCCCCCATAAATGGTTATTTGTTATTTTGTGGTAAAGTAAAAAAATGGTAATCAGTCATCTAGGCTAACCATGTAACATAACTATATTTGCTAAACTATTGTTGATTACTCTAATTTAATTTTTAAGTAATTATCTTTATGTTATTCATATCATTTAATGCTGCTTCTTCCCTCTAAATTTATATTAGTAAATAATACTTCCAAATTTCAGCAATTTTCTCTGCCATAATCCTGAAAGAATTTCTAGCAGTATGATGACATACCATCATAAAATTTAATACACATATTTTTTGCTTATGTATGCTGCGAAATAAATATAAAATACGTGAATTGATTTAAAAAATATCATTAAATAGATTTCTTTTTTTCGTTTAGCTGCAAAATGTCTGCAAAAAAGCCTTCTTTTATTTCAAATTGGGCAGATTCTAATCTCAATCTTTAGTGAAAAAAACAACTATTATAATTATAATAGTAATGCTTTGGGACTATAAGTCATATATAATTGGTAAATTCTTGTGTTTTCAAGTAATACCATAATTAATTTACCTCTTAGCACAGCCAACGTGCATTACACGGATAGACTGAAATTTTTTACAAGCAAAAAAGCCTTCTTTTATTTCAAATTGGGCAAATTCTAATCTCAATCTTCAGTGAAAAAAACAACTATTATGATTATAATGGTAATGCTTTGGGACTATAAGTCATATGTAATTGGTAAATTCTTGTGTTTTCAAGTAATACCATAATTAATTTACCTCTTAGCACAGCCAACGTGCATTACACGGATAGACTGAAATTTTCTTAAAACACACCTGGAAAAGTCAGGGAATTTCATTCTCCTTTTTGAGTGGCAACCCTGTAAAACTTATGTGTTTAAAAATTTTGAGGACAGTACTGGTAAGGCAGTTTTCAAAATGCAAAAATTTATTATCTAGTAACTTCAAAGTAATACATGTGCAATGCACAAACTTGCTTAAATGCTATTGATATTCATGACCTCATTGTCATACACTTGTCCTTGCATTATTTTAGATAGCTTGAGTTGTCCAAAAACATTGATCCTCTAGAACCATCTAACACTTTACCGACCGGTAGCGGTTCGAACATACTATGCCCTTTCACCGCCCGCTCAGCCGCAGATCGTCCAAGACACCGGCTCGGTTTCGGCCTAGACTGACGTGCGGGAATATATGTGCTTTTCTTAAACTCTGGTAAAATTGTATGCTTCGTGTTATTGTAGGGTAACGGAATTTAAAATAAAATCTTTTACTTTAATCATATTAATGTTAAACAATATTTATTTTATCTATTACAATCGTTTTCAGTTTATTATTTACATAAAATATACCATAATCCATATAACAATATGTGTCGAAAAAAGAAGTTGTTTAATATTTTTTTAAACTATGATAGTGCTCGAAACAATCACCTTTGTGTAGTGGGATGTTGCAGTATTTACAAGCGAAACCTGTTCTGCTTAGTTTTTTTTTTACTTGCACAAACTCTGCATTGTCGTAGGGTTTTTTTACATTTACCGCTGGTCACTATATTTACTAGTTTATGCTTTTCGAAATTTGCCAGTCTTCCAGGATGATGAAATCGGGATGTGGTTCTTGTGGGTTCGGAATTAGGTAGATCCTTACCTTGTTCTTCAGTTTCGCAGTCTTCTATCAATGAAAGTGCCGCTTTGTGCAGAAAATTTTTATATGTAATCCTCTGTCTGTTCAGAGTTGTATATACTTTAAAGGAGTTAAAAAGTGCACAATTGATGAAGAACATTACAATACGTTTCGTCCATTTTTTTTTTTTTGTTTTCCTAAAAATGGAGTAATAGGACAGATATTGATCTGCGTGATCTACGCCCTTCATATATTTATTATAATCTATTATTGAAATAGGCTTCTGTATGGGGCAATCTGATGTCCTGCTTCTGTTTCTAGATTCCGCCATTTGTGCAGAATGTATTGTCGATATCATGTTTGCATTCTTTTTGCCATTATTCCATATTTATAATAAACTATGTCCATTTCTAAGAAATTGATGTTGGCCTCTTGAAAGCTTGACCGTTTGAAGTATTTGAGGAAGACCTCTGTTCTTTCAAATCATCCCGCACACTCGCAATTTATTTAAAAAAAAATTTAGCTATATTGACACTATTATAATAATTATCTTGATATATATGGTGCCACGTGTTCTTATACGGTCCAATGACTGATAATACTGTTTCTTCTAATTTTTTTCCATCAGCGGCATACACACAAAAGTTGGATACGTATCCTGTACGAGCTTCAGACAGCACTCTAACCAGTATTCCATATTTTGAAATTTTTGCCGGATTATATGTTTTGATTGACAGTCTACCTCTCCACAGAATTAAACATTCATCTACAGACAATTGTTGATCTGATTTATATACGTTGTTAAATTTTTCCTTGAAATAATCAATGACAGGCTGGACCTTCCAGCCTATGCGAATTGAGAGAAATATCGTTATTATTACAAAAATGCCAGCTTTGCATTATTTGTAAAAATCTGTTCCTACTCATAATCTTTGAGAAGAACGGCATTTCTATAGATGGGTCTGTAGACTAATAATTGTAGAGAACGTCCTTCTTTACTTGTCCCATGAGAATGATCAGGCCCAAAAATTTCTTCATTTCAGTCACCGTGACGGCTTTGCATTTTTTCGTTTTTGATGTAATTCTATATTTTTCCACAATTCGATAATGATATCTATTAGATTCCCTCACAAAGTGCTCAATCAGGTAGGTCACTTCCAGTGAATAAATTCACAATATCCATTATGCTTTCGGAGGAACTTGGCGTAATTTTTACGCCAGAGCTGCCTTCGAAAGGTTCCAAAATTATACTCTTGTCATTCGTTGACCATGTATTATTGTTGTCTTCAACATTATTATTCATGTCCTCGTCTTCTGAATCACTGTATATTAGCGGTACAGGACGTCGCTTTCGAATGGCTATACTACTGCTATCACTTTCGTCATCAGTATTACTTGCTGAACGGCGGTCAAGACAATCTGACAGGTCGTCGAGATAAAACTCGCCGAGACTATCCTTTTCATTCATTTCTAAGGACTAAAGTTTAGAAAAAAGCACCGATTATCTGAATAAAGAATGCGAAATGCTTGCTGCTTGCTACTTGTCAATCTAACATAACCAAATCTAACAGAAAGATCAAAAGTCGATTAACCGACGACCGGTCGGGTAAGTGCTGGGGAGCAAATGTCGATTAATCAACGGCCGGCCGGTATGCGATGAGAACAAAACGTCAATTAATCGACGGCCGGTCGGTAAAGTGTTAAATTAGTAAGTGGGATCAAATGGTAAGAAATTTGACTAATAAGGTATTTTCTGAGTGACAGAGCTCTGCTTCTGATCAAAGAAACTTAAGCTTTTGTGCCAAATATCTTTCATTAAAAATGAAACATTGACTATGTAGTCGAAAGATGTTTAATTCCGTTTGCACTACAGCCTGAACTATGTTCTGTTGTGTCACGTCATTTTATAATTTCATCAGAAAATATTACAAGCTTCTTGCTTATGCTATGAGTTTTTTTATAAACCATTTGAACAGAGGAGCATTTTATTTTTGACTTAACCCGGCGGAAGTCGCACCAAGAAAAGTTACTAGAGTGGGCGCGTGGGGTATCACATATCCCAATATTTAAAATACAATAAAAATAGTATTATTTAGTTTTAAAATTTTTTTTTTGTTTTGTTCTCGTGTATTATAAATAAGTGAATAATAATTGTGTTTCAAAAAATTAATTTTTAAAATATTCTTACAGTGAAAATTAAGATAAATGAAAATAATAAAAAAATAAACATCATGCCTCTAAGTTTCATTGCATCTCTAATACACCATGCTTATTTTATTTCTTCACACTTTGAACGAAATACATTCATATGTTCCTGGCACTGAATGTTTTCACATTTTAAACATAGCATTCACGTTCTTCTGTCCTTAAAAATTTATCACTTCTTTCATATTTAGTTGTTTTGAATTTCATGTATTCGTTTTAATTCTTCGTCGAAATTTCTGCTTTTGTTTTGCATACAGTACGTCAATTTCTTGGAAAAGTATTAATCTCTGATCTTTGTTCAATACGTTTTTTCATTAATTGTAATGCTAAGTCCTTCAAAAACCGACTTCTGTTTCTGGTTGGTGGATTAGCAGTTGAATGTAATATAATTCAAGCATTTATTACAGCAACATTCAGTGCAGGAAAGAAAATTACCATTGGCCACCTCCTTGTTATTCTGGCAATTGAATAATTGGCTGATATTTCATCCCTCATATCCACTGCTCCTTTAGTCATATTATAAAAACATATAATACCTGACGTATTTTCTCCAATAGTATCATCTATAGTATGATCGTTATATAATGTTGAAAGCATAAGAACAGTTTTTCCTTTTTTAGGAACAACAGGAATTAATGTTTTATCTTTTTCTAAACCAAAACAGCGTAGAAAATATTCCTAGTTTCATCTTCAGTTTCCAAAATCCAATCTTCATCGCTTTCAAATATCTCTAATAAATCTCGCATGCGTTGCATCTCCAGTTCATAGGGACTCGTTCTTTTTACCATAATGCGGTTAGAAATTTCTAAGAATTTAATGTCAAGTACTTCAAAATCACTTGCGAGTAGAAATATTTACTGTTATACTCTGGAAATAAATTTATGAACTAAATATTCAGTTAGAAGAACACTTATGCGAACAGGCGCGTGGGGTGTGTCATACCCCAGTTCCAACAAAATACCGATAAATCTTTTTCTGAAACACACAGGCAAAGAAAAAGCGGTTCTGAAAGTCAACCAGAACTAGAAACTCAGCTACTGAAAGCAGCACAGAATTTCAGTTTCACAAGTTAGGAATATTCCACTTTTATATAGGGTTGGGGTATGATACAGCCCACGCGCTTTCCCGCCGGTAAAATATGCCAAGTTGTGGAGCTAAACTAAATGTATGAGGACAACTGATTTTACAGATTCTAGAGGATTTATAAATATTTTATAGCATAAGAGTAATTTTGTCATGTTAAATTCATAGCAAAGTTTTATGATGCATTGTGTATAACCATAAGTATCATTGTTTACTGTTTGGCCATGGTTAGCTTCAAATTCTATCTTTGAGAAATATTTGTTAAAGTATGTTAAGAATGTCAGCAAATTGTTGAGAGCTATGCATGTTCATTTTTTTAATGATCGAAGTTTTTATCGACTGCTTGCTTTCATGCACAAAATAACTAATACTTTGTTAATGTAAGAATTTGTGATAACTTAGGAAATACTTTAAATGAAAGTGTAAAATGTAATTTTAAAATGCTAAGCTTCTCTCATTTGAGTATTATCAAGTTATTGTTACATTTGCTTATTAGATCAGCAGAGCTAGACTAATCTTTGAACCCATTATAAACAGTGATTAAATCATATTTGTAAATTGCATTTTGTCATATAGGTCTTAGCATTTTAAGTATCATTATGATTTTTTTTTTTTTTGTGTGTGTGTGTGTTTAATACTTTAAAAATTTCAAGCTGTAAGCCTTCTGTTATAAATTTATTGTTATTTGTTTAATATAGCATTTACAAATAATTGTTTTCCTGTCATAGGTTCAGCTGGGATCTGTAAAAAA
This sequence comes from Stegodyphus dumicola, assembly GCF_044657685.1. Taxonomy (NCBI): domain Eukaryota; kingdom Metazoa; phylum Arthropoda; class Arachnida; order Araneae; family Eresidae; genus Stegodyphus; species Stegodyphus dumicola. The sequence goes on from NC_140781.1 coordinate 25,226,509, forward strand.
TTGACGCATTTTCATGAAAAATGAAGATGAAATCTGCAAAAAATATGTGTATGCAAGATAAGGAAATTGAAATGTGTTTCAAATTTGAAGTTATCTTTGTTGGATATGACAAAAGATCGTTTGTAAATACCTTGAATGTGTTCTCACCGTATTTTTTTGGTAATGTTGCTTGTTGCAAAATTTTTTGTTGCAGTTGAATTTGTTAACGTTATATGTTATGACCTTTACAATGGGCCCACCTTGAGAATTTAATACCGTAGATTTTTGTACCTCAGTATTTTTTCTGTAAAATTTTTCAGTTTTTGTTAGATTTATATATGTTTGCCTTTTAACTGTCATAATAGTTGAAGATATAACAGTATGAATATTTATGTGCCAGGGGCATGACAAAGCCAAAAGCTGTTTGTTGCGTTAACTGAATGATTTTCATATTTAGTATTGATAAAGGTGATTGCATTGATCACATTTCTGGCTTTTCTCTAAAACTAATTTCAATTTAATATTGCATTTGCCAAATTTTAAAATCCCAATGATAATTTGATTTTCTCTTGTAATCCCACAAATATTTTGATTGGGTACATATTAGCACCGAACACACTCCAAAAGGGACGTGTGTTTTTTTAATCATTTTTATTCTTGATAAAGTGAGTGTATTTATGTATGAGATGCATACCTCTACTTTACTTTACTGTTCAAAGAGTCAGAGAAGAGTGGATGCTCTCTGAATTGTATAGAGAGGGGTGCATGCCAGTATATGTTGTTTCGAAAACTTTAACTAGCATGATCAAAGTTGGAAATATTTTTGGTGGCCACTCTGTATTAAAGTTAAAACTTTATAAATAAAAATATTTTTGCAAATTGGTTTAAAATAGCTTTTATTAGCACTAATTTTGTTTTAGTACTAAACATACTTTTAATCAATTTGTATAAAAGTACTGATGATTGCTTTTAATTTCCAATCATCATAAAACTTAAAGATTAGTGTTATCCAAATCATCCTTTTTTCCCACTAATGTAAGTTTTTATCATATTTGCTGCTTTCTTATGCATGTCTTCTCTTAGTAATGACTTAAAGTAGAATTACTTGAAGATTCACATTCCATATCCTCATTTCATTAATAGGGATCAATGTGGTATGTCAAAAAGTTGCATTGTTCTTTGTTTAAATTTTATCAGATGTGCTAAAGAAAACAGAAATTAGTAATATGCAGTGTTATGGTTTTTAGGATCAACTGTGAATGTGGACAGGGATCCTTTTAGCATTTAGTTCATTTGGCATGTTCTTATGTGGTCTTTGATCTAAGATGTTACAATTTCTGTATTTATCAATTCTGCTGTTATCATACTACTTAAACAGTAAAGTAAAATATAAGTACTTATATTTTTTATTTTTACATTTAGTATTTAAATTATTTTAAATTTAGTTTTATAATTTAAATCATGGAAAATTCTGTCTAATGTTGGTATTTTTGATTGACACACACAAAAATTGTTTTCATTCTTACAAACTAATGTAATATAAAATCTGATGTTCTATAAAATAAGCTATTTTTTAATTCGTATATCTATTATATTAAAAATTGTAGGTGATTTGTGACATTTTCATGGTATCCAAAGTTTTTGGATTCTCAAGTAAATTTTATACTTGCCATTTTAGTTCTATAATCATCTTAGTTTTTTAAGCATTGTTCATCATTTTGTCCATTAGAAAAAAATGTAACTTTTGCTCCTTTTTAATTTAGTCTTATGACCTTTCTCTCACTGTTCTCAAGTAACTTTGGCCTTTTTTAAATATTACTATTAGATGCATTTTTACATACATTTGGCTGTGAGAATCATTTTCTTTTTCTAGAAAAAAAAAAAAAAATGAAAATTTTTCTCATGGGGAAATATACAGCTTATCGTCATGAAAATTTAGTGAAAATGTTGTTAAAAACACATATAGATGGCATATTAGGTAAGAAATAACAAAATTAAAGCACTTGGAAAATTTATTTTTAAATAAAGTAAAAATATTTTGGGGGGGCGGAACCTAGAGTTATTTTTCGTTGTTCGTTCTTGTTTCTTCACTTGTTATTAATAGTAAATTTTCTGTGAAGGAATGTGCATGCCAGATTGTGGGAATGGTTTTGTATCACAGATACTAAATTTAATTTTTTAAGCATCCTTCACCAACTCATGAAGTTATAATGCAAAGAGTGATGATCCCTTAGTATCTGACCCTTAATATCTAGTGGTGTTGCTTACTGTGTATGAGAATTGAGATTAAGGCTGTGTTCTGATGGCGGCATAGAGGCGTAGTCATAAGGGCATAAAATACGGGAATTCCGTTCATGCGAGAATGCGTTGTAAGCTGTGGCCAATGAGAGAAGCTAAATTTGCGTATGCGTGGATGTGTCTACAACTTTCCTGCGCTGGTCTCCTGCTCAATTGATTTCCCGCTTTCGCTCTGCTTGTTTTGTAGCAGCGAAATCTATTGTAGAACACCATTTCATTTTAGCTTTGCTCTGATTGGTCAACGCTTATCCCAAACTCTGCGTAAAGTTGAAAACTTTGAACCCTATGCTACGAGCCCTAAACCAGATTTTGTGACGTAGCACAGACTGGTTGCCTTGGCAATGGAGCTTGGCTTTAACCACTTATGCCCTTTACGTCCCCGTCTGAACGAAGTGTCAGTCAGGAAATGGTAGATTAGAATAGGTAATGAGTGTTTTGTTCCATTAACAAGTATTGACATATCTACTGTCGCCAGACACCATTCCATTTTTAACCAAGAGTATCTGGGAAATGATATTAGAGGGTCTTGGACCCTTTTCCACCAACTACAAAAGATTTATCGACTAAACATGTTTCTGCTGTATGTAGGTGTAGTAACTAAGAACACCCAAAGCTTACACAGATTCAGGCTTTTTCTAACTAGTTTTTATTTCCTGTTTTAAAGAACTTAATATTGTGTATTTTTTTATGCATCATTTCTTTATTAGTTGCTTGCATTTACTAACAGTTACTAACTTTCACCCTAATTTTACTCACTCATTCCTTCCAAAAGAAAACTACATAGTTCTTTATTTCCGAGTCATTTCTGGCTCATCAAAATTATCTGTTTCTTGTACAGCATGATTACATGTATTTAGCACTGCATAATTAACCATTTTTCGCTTTTTATATCATCTTTAGCTTTTCTAGAGCTGTATCATACTTAGATGCAAATGTATACCTAAAAGTTTTCCATAACTCTTCTAATAAATAAAATACAATATGAAGGTCATTCTGAAATTTTTTAGTTACTGCTAAAATGGTACAAAATAAATGTAATTAAACCTAATTGTTCAAAGTAGCCCTTTCCAACATCAATGCACTTTAGTCGGCAGATTTTTCAGAGATAAATGCTTCAAGGTAACCATTTCTTGGAATTGATGCTTATGAACCATAATTAATCATATTTCAAATTAAAAATAACCTTTTGATAAATTTTGTTTTAGATTAAAAAATAGCGAAAGGTCACAATGCAAGATCAGAATAGTAGGGTGAATGTTCTGTCACTTAGACGTGTTTCTGTTCAAGACAATCAACTGTCAGTCATATTGAATGAGAAGATGAATTATTATGGTGAAGCAAGAGTCCCTTAATATCTACTTCTTGATGAATTTATGGAAGACATTTTGTGTACCATTTAGCTCTAAGTGTCTGCTGGCCATTTTATTTGATGGCTTTGACCCTTGAAGAAAAAGGCATATATTACTTTTTTCATTGCCCATTGTCTTTTCACCATTGTAGGTTAGGGGTCATCCTCAAAGATTCATAATTCACTTTTTTGGTGTGTTGAAACTAAAAAGAAAAAAAAAAAAAAACCATGTAGCACATCACAAAACTTCACTAGATGTTATATTGGAAATAATGCGTCCTCCATCATTCTTTTGTATGGAGAATTTTTTTATTCATTTTCTGGGACTAAGCAGCTGTCGAAGGTCTTTCTGTACACTTTCCATTTAAAATAATTTTACCTTTTAAATTTTCTAAATCATATGAATATAGAGGCAGAAGATGGAGCGTCATTTCCATGTGCTAATTTGAGGCATTGAAAGCATTCTTAATTTAAATCGTAAAACATAAACTGACAATGGTTTCACTTCAGCCTCCTTTTTTTTTAAATTTATTCTACAATGGATAATTTATTCTACGACAGGTAAATTGCAGTTGCTGTCATAAATTATAATCTGTGGACATATAAAAGTTTATACATCTAAAAAATAATTTTAATGCATATTGGCTGTCACTGTCTAAAAACATTTATGAGTGATGTATGTATTGGATCTTTGCTTAGAATTGGGTTACTTAATTATGACAAACCGCACAAGGGTAATCTTCCTAAGCTCTGTCTGATTTTGAGGGCAAACTCTTTAAAAATTAGAATTTATGTGTTTTAAATTATTTTTCCCTAATGCCAACCTCTTGAGAAATCTTTTGGTTTGTTATATTTAGGGTAAGACATAATGTATATTGACAAAAAAGAAATGGAAGTTGATCAGAAGTAGAATGGTGTTGATGACAACAGCAGAGAAACGTTTAAATTAATTTACTCGACAGATGCTATCCAATGCAGTAAATGAGTCTGTAAGCATATTTGCTAATTATATTGTGCATCTGTAATCACAAGCACTCCTACATCAGCTTTGAAGCTAAACTTTTTGGTAAGCTTCTCTAAAAAGACAGATATTTTAGAAGGTGAGATCATTAATAATTGTAAGCAATTTCATTACAGAAATATTCTATTCTGTCAAAAAAACAAAAAAAGTCTCAAAGGCAGCTATTCAAATCCTATTAATAACATTGATGCTGAGAGATATTTTACTAGTATAGATGTGAGTTAATGACATAGACTGTAGTAAAAAAATATTAAAACTACAGGAATGTTAGGTTTCAATAAATTAAAAAAAATAATTATTCATCTAGTGTATTTGAATACAATAAGTTTTGATTGGTATAGTTTCTAGTGAAGGTGGCTGCCGTATTGTTAGGTCCAGGTTTGAATCCCAGAGATGGCTTGGATGTTTTTAAGTATATAGGCATGGGTGCACTTAAATACTGGCGAGCCAAAGGTATTTCACAAGAGGTTTTAGTTCTAGGGAAAAAAGGTGGGAGATCTTTAGATCAGTTCTAGTGAGATTCTCTTTCAAAATTCTTCTCACCACTAAGGTGCTCAAAGCCCATATCAACATTAGAGGCCACAGCCCTGCGGTCCTGGCCTTGATAAAATTCATAAACCTGATTTGATGTTATTATGAGGTGTGTGTGATAAGTCACAGCTCGCAGTAAGTTCCGAAAACTGGTTTGCATTTTCCCCCACCTTTTTATGAATAATGCAAGATTTTCATTTTTGATCTTTTTCTTTTGTGAAATTTACCTTTTTTGAATATGAAAATAGTGTATACTTGCTTTTTGTGTAATATTTAATGTTTGAAAATTAAATATGGGAAATAGCAGTGTACATATTTAATACTTAGCGGGATTCATTTGAAAAGTGTCTAGATACTATTTTTGGTGTGGGCTTTTGCATATCCTTAAGCATGAATGAGTAAACTTTTCAAATGTGTAAAATAGAATTCTAAAATGCAATAAAGATTTGGCCTTAGAAATGCTTTTCTGACAGATGGATGTCTGTGACTGCAGTAGGAAAGACAGCATTCAAAATGCCTAATTCAAGTGTCAAATGACAAAGCTCTGTGGCACAGAAGTAAAGCGCAAAGAAATAGAGTAAAAGGTTCCGAGTTTAATCCTTGGACAATAATGAGAAGTAGAAAAGTGTGAATAAGCTTTTTTTTGCCTCCTACAATTTTATTTTCAGTGTGTAATTTTATGTACATTGTCTTATTTTTCAGTGTATTGACAATGATGCTGGTCCAGTGTGCTTATGCTGGTGCATTGCACTGATGTCAGTATGAGTAGATTCATTTTTCTTTTTCTCCTTGCTTTAAGTAACAGATTTGATGACAGGGACCTAATCAGTAATTATATTTTCTCTTGTAAAAAATCCTTGTTTTTAAGCCAATAAAAACAAGAAGTTGGCTGTAATTATTGTTTATGAAAAGGATTTAAATTAATTTGAAAAGAGTGACTCTCATTTGGATTATAATTGTATTTATTTCCTACTAAAGCATCTGTTAGATAATTAGAACCAAATGAAGGTGCACTGCTTAATACAGATTCTGCATGTGCTACTGTACCAAGAATTACTGAACTAAGTGCTAAAAGGTTTGATCATTGTAGTAAAGGGACTAAACCTTTGAAAGTTTTTACTCTGAAGCTTTTTAAATCAAATCAGAGGAGAAATTAGAAATTTACATTTATCAGAGAAATTGACCTTATATTTTCATAGGGTCGAGTGGTCACCAGAAAAGTGTTTCTTCCATTAACAGAAGGAACTAGAACTAACTTCTTTCATTCTTATATAGTCTGTATCTCAATTGAAATTTGCATGTATGTAGAAAATCAGTACAGGAAGGGGAAAAAAGTTCTTTTTACCTTGATTTATTTAAAATGTTCTGTATTCCATCACTTTCTTACCTTCCCTTTTTAATTTTGTGTAAGTATTTCCCCTGCAGTTTTCTGTAGTCTGTATTCATCTGTACTTTGCTGTCATCATTATGGTGCCAATTTTGCCCGAGATCAGCTGCTGTTTTACTAAAAAAACATTTTTTTTAATTGCTTGCCGGTGCCTTTTGTTTATTTCATTCATTTTTTCCAGTGAGATTTTTTATTTCAATCCAGGTCATGTAAATAAAATATTTTATTGACAAACACTTGAAATTATAACTTTGTGAAAAGAAATACTGTAGCAATAATGGTACGTTGCAGAAAGATTGAATAGTAACCATTATTGCTCCTGTGATTTATTTAATTGTAAAAATGTATTTCTTTATGTCCGAAAAATGAACAATTTTGTTGTGTATTTGTGTGTGACTGGAATAAAATTGTGCATATTGTAGTGTTAAGTTTTAGTTGATTTAATTTTGATTGCTGCCAGTTTCGGCTATTTTTCTATTTTCGTTGAGTTTTATAAGTGGAATAAATATATTCAAAGTAAAATCAAAAAATGAGAAAAACATCTGTAATTCATCTATTACTACGATCATACTAAATTTTAATTATGTGCAATATTAGAACAGTACAGAGATTAATTAAAGTCCTGGGCATAAGAGTTTCATCTTGAGCTATAATATGAAAACAGTTGAGCTATAATATGAAGTATTAATTTTTTTTTTTAATTTAAAATTATGCAGTGTAAAATGCATTAATCTGTTTTACTTAGTAAGCTATTTTCCAATAATTTTGAATTCCTGTATCTGATAAAGTGTTTTAAAGTTTATGGTCATTCTAATAGTGAAAAATTGAAATTATGTAGTGTTTTTGGATAGTCCTTTCAAACAGTGACAGTTCTGTATTTTCCTTTAACATTTTCCTAATTCTGTTGTGTGTGTGATTCCAAACTAATTTCAAGATTTTAAGTGATTATTTTGTAAACTTTCTAAGCTTGCACCGGCAAAAAATATGTTCACGATGTTCTGACATAAATCATCACTACCATTATTATCTGAAGTCTGCTGAGGTCTCTTAGACTCATTATTATTATTTTTTAAAGTAGGAAGGCCTGAAAAATTAACCAAGCATTTGAACTTTGTTGCTTTTATGTTAGCATACTAGCTGGGTATACTGACCACAAGGAGTTGTGAGGTGAACACTTTTAATTCCTTCTGCCACTTGAAGGGGAACTGTAAGGAGACGGCAAGACCCAGTCAGCAAAATGAAGGTGAAAATAAGTTACCTAAAAATGAAATAAAACCTTCTTGATTGGCATACGAAACGACTGCATACAAAAGTTTGAACATAACCAAAAAATGCTACTTTCACAGACACCTATCTGCTTTGTCATTTGAAGCTACAATCTTAGCTCTTATTAAGAAAGGAAAGCAATGGTAACCCAAGAAGCTACTTTTTGTTTAACCTAAAACATTTGATTTTAACTACATTCAGATCATGTATGCCCTTTAAAAAATAAGTTAGCCTTAACCACATTTTAGTTAGAATGATTATGTATGAGACTCCAGGGTCTTTTTTTGGGGGGGGCTAGAAAAATTAAACTGTACTTTTATGAGGAATCATGAGATGACTGGAAGAATGGTAGCTTCCATTTGCTAATTGAATGTGCTGAATAATACATCACTGTGACACATGGGTGACATGCCTTTAATTTTAAACTGTGTCACAAAAAACCTTGCAAAATTTTTTGTTCTTTTGGTAGTAAAAACCTGTTAATCTGACATTTAACTGTTCAGCAGGTCCAGTGATCCAACATCTTTTTCAGCAACATTCCTATCGAAAGGTGATGCTATTACGAATTGTTTTCGCAATTTTTGAAAAGGCTGAGCAGTTGCTTCACATCTTTTTGCCATTTTAAGTTAGTTTAAAATTTTCCCTTTGTATTATTTGCTTTCATATCTTCATTTAAAATATTTTCAAAATTTGGTAAACATTTTGGAAAGGAACGAAGCAGAAACATGGGACTTTTTTTTTTAACTTGCTTAAGTTTGAAAGATTGTCTTTCGCAACAGTTGTAGAGTATGTCTTGCAACCTTTGATCTCAAATTGAGAACATTCAGTGTTCACTTTCTGCTAGAGTGGAATCTAAAAAAATAGGTGAGCTTTGTGCATTCATCAGGACTTAATTTCCAAATTTATAAGTGCCAGAGTCCTTTGGGTTGTTCAGAAAGACGAACAAAAATAAGATAATAAATAAAAAAAATCCTCAATATTAAATGAAACATAAAGAGAAAAATGAAGTAAAATTAATGACAAATAGTTAAACAATAAAACAAAATGCTAGATCTCATCTCATTTAGAACTTTATAATTACAGTTTCTCTTAAAAACTTAAAACGTGAGCTGGGCTGCAGAAGTCTGGAAATTTATTGTATTATGTTTTCTTTCAAGGTATAATAAAAACACAAATTCTTTTTCACTAGTGAAACGAGAATGCTAAAAACAGTATGAGAATATGGAAGAAAATTTTAATGGAAAAGTTTACATATAAAAACAAACGAGTCAAATACTCTCCTGATATCAAATCATTGCTGATATAATTATAGCTATCAAGCAGAATGCATGACAAAGGGAGGGGATTTGCCCCTGAATCCAAAGAGTGATCTGTAAGCTTAGAGGGAGAAAAGTTCTGAATAGATAAGTATTTTTATCCCCCCATATTCAGTGTTACATCTGTTCAAAAAGACCATAAATGCTCTTCCATGTGGAAGGCACCAGTGTTGTACATGTCTGAGCTATTTTCCTTAATATTTTACTACTGTAAGTCTATTATAATATTGTGATTTGGGAGCATAACAAGATAGTTCCCTCTTTCCTGTCTCCCTGTGAATACCAAATCTGTGGATACTATAATCTGTGCTATTACTTTAGGGAGCGAAAATTTGCCATTTACAAACAAGCCATAATAAATTTATTTCCCTTCTTGCAGTTTAAATTTCAGTATATGGTTGAGCCTTTTTTTTTTTTTTTTTTCCTTGTTTTAAATGTCTGTTTTTACTCAAGTTTGTTTCCTAGGTAAAAATAAGCATATGCATTCAGAAGTTAATATCGACTTCCAGGTTTTATTTATTGCTATCAGATGGGTGCTTTCTTATTATCTGTGCCTTCTACTGAAAAGTTGCAAAGTGGTTGGTGACTTTTGAGAGAAATGTTTGACTATGCTCATGTCTGTTTCAATGATGCATCTAGTGCTGCCTTTTTTGTAAACAATCTTTTCTTAGAAGATATGCATACTCCTTGGAGGTTATTATACCAGTTTATTGTATAATCCCACTTATTCACAGAATTTCAGTAACATATTCCTTTGTTGATCAATAAATAAAGCGAATGACAGTTGCTGATGAGATTTTTAAGCCAGTATTAACCTGCATTCTGACTGCAATTTTTCGCATTGCACATTCGGTTATTTGAGAAGTACAACTTCATATGATGTTAATTTGTGCATTTTTTTTATTGCTGGACAAAACACCCTATATCTGAAGAAATGCAGCGCTTTCTTTTTGATTAGCTGGCAAACACCACAATCGCATTAGGATTTGTTACAACACAAACAAAAGTATGAAATGCACAAAGAAATGTGTTTTTTCAAACACATATGGGCTACATTGGCGCATAAATATTTTCTGGCAGCATCGTGGGTTGTTCCATAAATATTTATTAGTGACACACTGTTATTGCATCATTAGTACTTTTTCACAGTTTTTGTGAAGAGATTTTTTAAATAAACAAGTGTGAATAATCAGAAAGATACCATGAGATGTTATGAAATCAGAAGAATTTTCTGTTGAAATTATGATTCAGTTTTTAAAAGAAATAAGTGCCTGGGCTCATCTTATTTAGGGCTATGGTGTACTCCAGCTGCAACTATGATTTATCTTTGAAGCTAAGGAGTATCGAAGCCTTGCTGTGGTAGGCCTATTAAATATGTTTGCAGAATTATCAGATGCATTATTTTTTCATTTCTCAATGCATTCAGTAAAAAAAAAAAATATTGTTTGGTTGCATTTACAATTTTGTCTGATTCATCATTCAACTGTTTCATTTTGTAAGCTCTCCAAATTAAAGCTAAAAAAAAGATCAACATTGAATGCTTTATTTATTTATATGTTGTGGTTCTTCCTTACATCTTTAACTAATTCTGAGAAAACATTTCTGATATTAAAAATCAAAAGCAGCTTCCTAATGTAATCTTATTACAGAACTCTGATTCCAGTCTCATGTAGTACCAGTGGAATATGGCTTTACCCATACAGCCAATAGAAGAGAAATGAAATTTAATTTCTTAAGATTTTTCGGGTGCTCCATCTGACATCGGATTGAAAGAAATTGAATTCCACTACTGTACTTGATTATTTGGCATTGCAAAAATCCAGATGTGCTAGATTATTGGACTTTTACTGTGTATGAAAATATTTAAATAATTCATTCTGTGGAAATTTACATACTGATTTTTCATCATTTTTATAATTATTATTTTTTCTGTTCTAATGTGTTTGCTGCTGTTTATGAGAATGTCAACTCTGGTACTCCTTTTCCTAGCATTTTTTAATATTGTAATCTTTGTTAGAAGCATCTCTTTTTTGAACAGAAATGGTAAAAACTTGCAACCGTAAATGGCAAATTAAATTACTGTTTAATTTTGAGTAGTTTTGAATTATTTTAAATTTTATGTACAATCTGATTTTTTTTATATTAAGTGGCTAATATTTATTTCTTTGTGACTACATGCCTCATTATGAAGAGCATTTCTGTGTATTAGGAACACAGCGGATAATATATAAAATGAAAAATATGAATTGAGTAACCCTGAAAATAATAGTTAAGTATTCTAAAATGGTAATCTAGCTAAAGGATGATTCGTTAAGACAAAACATGTGATGACTATTTGCTTAAAGTGAGGGACACTTTCATGTAGCCCTTTCTAAGAGGACTTGGTTAACCCTGTGCTTCCTGGTGCTTTGCTTGGATTTGAATCAAATATCCTGTATTCAGCAGCCTTATCCATTCTGGTGGGAAGTCTAGGTGAAAGATAGTTTAGTCAGAACAGTGTTCTCCAGCGGTGTTTTCGTTTGCATTTAAGAGAGAACCGGGATTTTAGCATTTTATTGCGATGAGTAGCCATTTAATTTATTATTAAGCTTCATTTACTTTTTGTTGATGAAAATTTGTGTTGCCTTATGTGCAAGTTGACTGCTTTGAAAACTATTCCCATGTCCAATGATATCAGATATTAAACTAGAATGAAGAACTGTGCATGTGGAAGAAATGTAATCCCCATATTTTTCATTGTGCTTAGTTTAGTTTTACACATTTGGGTTTTTTTCAGGTTGTGTGCATTATTATATAGAATAAAGGACATTTAATTAAAATTTTAAGGAAATTTACTATATGAAGTAAAAATAAAGAATCAAAAATGTTTTAGAATGAAGCATGCAAATAAATTAGATAAAAATTTGTTGAATATCCTTTTTAAAGTTTTAGAAAGGAAAACTCATAAAGTTGCAAAGAACTCTTTGTAATTTTTTAAATGTTCAGGAAATAAATTTTTATTCAGTGCATATTCTGCAACGTTGTGTAAATGATACATGTATATAATATAGGATAAAAGAAAGGTAATATAAAATAGTAACTAATCTGTAATAGCATTTTAACTTTGCATTTTAACTGTTCCCATATGCTGATGCTGAGATTTGTCTCAATATATTTTTGTCAGACAAGAAAACAGAAACTTTTTCTTTCACTTAGCAAGTAACGTTTTATACCTTTTAAGAGGTCTTTTTAAATTCTGATTGGAAGCTACATTTTTTTCAGCAACATTGACTTCTAAATAAGGTACAGTTTTAGATTATTACACGTGTTTCTGTTTTGAAGTTCTGCAGATTTAATTTTAGTACTTAATTATTGCAGCTAAGAGATTTTATGATATATTAAAAAGTAACTTTCACTAACTTTGTTGAATAATTAGAACTGACATTGTTGAATAAATTTAGGTTATCAACATTTAATGTATTATTACTTATAAATTGATAAAAATTTTAAATTTTTTTGAGAATGTGGTAAATATGAAACAGGAATAATATGAAATAATTTTGAATATTAGTAGAGAAAATGATAAAAACTATGTGTTTAAGCGAGTGTTAATGTTAGAAATTACGAAAAGTTGTGATTTTAGATAATGTTCTTATCAATATTAAAATATAAATGATTTAAAAATTGAATAATTATAAATTTAAATATGGGTAGTTAATTAAAAAGTGAAATGCAGGAAAAGTTATCTGAAATAATCTGATAATAAAATTAATCTGACTGTTTGTTCTAGTTACATAAATTAATAATTATTTCTAAGAAGTAGACTATGATGTAGATAGGAGCATTGGTTCAGAATAACAGGGGTGCTTTTTCTTTCTGAATTAATTTTTCCTTTTACCCTCTCTTACAATAAAAGATGAAGGTTACCATTTATAAGAATGCGATATTTTTTATAGAATCTTTATTTTGGAATATTTTAATGCAGTTCTCAATTGGCCAGTTTTTATGCAAGGAATGGAGGCCATTTCAAGTAACACGCCAGGTCAGTTACACATACGTAATTTTTATATGGGAATGTTTGTTTTTAGAGAATGGTGGGGACTTCTTAAAGTAAAATTAGGAATTTGAAGTCAAATATAAAAAGAATGCAACCATATTTTTAAAACAGATTGTTTATAATATTAAAAGGAAGATTATAATTATAAAAATTAGAATGTTATACATTTTTTCAATTTTTTACATTGTATTGAAATAAGTAATGGTTATGAGAAATTTTTCAATACATGATATTCTTTCACAGGGGATTAAGGCTTCTGTGGAAAAATTTTTTTTGCAAAAACAAAAAGGGACTTTTTGAAATTGGACTGAATATCAGAATTTTAATGAGACTTAATTGTTTAATTTTAAAAACATAGGCTCAAAATTTTTATTCTGTATCATTTAAAAATATTATCTAGTTTGAAATTTCATGATTTTTATTTTACACATTATGTTATTTCTCTTCTTTAAAAGCTTTTCAGTTGTCAAACCTTTTTTCTCTGTTAAGGAGGATATATAAGATAAAATACTAATTAAAATTTACGGTAGCCTTAATTCTTCTTTAAATGTAGTTATTTCTTTCTGTCCTTGAAAAATAGTAGCTGCTCAGATTAGCCCTCCCTACAATGCATCATTTCAGAATTAATTCTCATGATTCTTGCATAATGCTAATGACACAGACACATAATGCTGTAGCCAGTCATATTCAAATTTAGGAACCAAGATCAGTCAATATGAAGCTGAACCAAAACTAAGCTAGTCTTTTTCAGATTTTCGAGGTATCATCTGTAGACTTTTTCTCTGCTTTGCAAGAAGCTGGTTGCATGCTGCGCTTCTGTTCTTCAAATATGTAGCAACAATATTAAAAGCATTTGTCACTGTTTCAAGAACAGATGTACTTTTTAAGCCTATTTAACTGTGTTTAACTGAAAAATTTGTTTTATCAGCAATAAATGAAAATATTCAATTGACCATTCATTAACCCGTTCGCAACGAGCACCTGTGTTACCGAAGCGTTCTTTTGGGACGGCGCATTAACCGGATGCGTCGTCCTGTACGGGCAATTTATGCTGCTAAGCCTAACTTTGGAAAAAAAATCGTATAAATGAAATTTTTTTCCCAATTTTGGGTACGTTATGAGAAGAGCATTCAGGTAGTCGTCAGAATTAGTTTTAAGCCTTTATTATTATATTTTCCTTAAAAATTTTAAAAAATACTTATTCCAGAATAATATAATTTTTTCCTTATCCCACAAATAAATATATATGGAAAAATATCCAAACACTCGCAGATTTTTATTTAACACAACACATAATTAAAATTAAAAAATATTAAAACTGTCTTTCATAAAAATTCAACGAGCAAACACCGAAAAGTAAGCAATGTTTCAAAATGAGACAGTGTATGATATTCTTTGAAACATGGTTGTACGCAATGGTAAACATGGTAAACGTCCAACGTTGCATTAGTCACAGGAATATTTACTCAGCAAATTTGACTCCCTTTAGCATTTGTATATGTTCTATGGTCAGATAGTGCTTTCGTTTTGCCATTTAAAAACAAAACCTTTCGCTAAGCGATATAAAATATTCGTCTCAATGCCGGGAAACTCAAAGAGTAATAAAAAAGTCTCTAATGACATCTACTCCACTATAACCGATAAAAAAATAAGAAAAATTAATAAATTAAAAGTATTCCAGAGCATCGAGAACATGTTCATTTGTTTATATAAAATGACGCAGTGAGAGCCATTACATTACTCAACACTAACGAATTAGTGATTATATATATTCTATGTTTAGATACTGCTTTTGTTTGCCTTTTAAAAAAATACGTTTTGCTGATGATTAAAAATATTCATCTCAAAGCACGAAAAATCTAAGAATAGTAAAAAGAAGGAAGAATTTAAGCGTAATAAAAAAAATCTCGAATGGTAAAACATCTATCTCTCTATATTGCAAAAATAAAAAGTACCTCAATGCAGTGAGAGCATGTGCATTTGTTTATATCAAATGATGCAGTTAAAGAGACATTACATTGCTCAACAACCACCCATAAATCTCACTCTCATTCTGAAACAAAATACCAAAAATAAAAATCATTGCATAAGAATGAAAGTAAACATACTTAACTTTTGATATATTTCCCCATAACAGGCATACAGCTACATCTAGCAGCAATGAAAAATAATAATTAAACGTTCTATCTGAAAAGTCAAATGTGGTATGCCCGGCCGGTAGAGTGAATTAAATGGCGATTCAAATATGACACACCCTGCCGTGAGGTAATGTTCGCTGCTGATGCACATATGACGCACCCGTACTGAACGGGTTAATGGTTCTTAATCTTTATTCCACATCACCATCACCTAAATTCTTACATATATGTAAGTTAAGAAATAAGTACTCACTTTAATTCGCAATAGCCTATTGACTTTCATATTTAAATTGGTTATTTTCCCTTTTTATTTTAAATGTAGTAACATGTTTATGGTAAATCTTTCTAAACTGCATTATTTCAATATCTTTTCTCATGGTTCTTATATAATGCTTCAGCCAACTGTAACATTAAAAATTTTGAACTGTAACTTAACCAATCAAAAGGAACCAAAACTGAATAAGTCTTAATTCTGACTTTCAGGATATCATCTGCATATTCGTTTTCCACTTCTCTATCCCACTAGCTTCCTGTCATCACTTTTCTTAATAAATGCAAGTGCATCAAAAAAATGTAAGCGCTCATTAAAAAATGCATGTCTTGTGCCAGCTTAGCTGTGTGTGTGTCAAGAAATAAAATGTATGTATTTTAAGAAATGAAATGTTAATGTATGCAACATTTTCTGCTATATCTTTTATGCATCATCACTGTGTCATAATATCTAAATTATAACATATATATATATATATAAATGTTTTCCCTGCAATAAATTGCTAATATTTGGACAAATCAGTACTCTAATTCATATTTTTTTGGGTGTGTTAGTTTGTGGTGTGTTCTAAAGGTACGTTTTGATGTGAATAATTGCTTGTTGTGAAAGTCTTTTTAAAAAAATTGTCTTATATATGTTCACACATGACAGAATCACAAAAAGTACTTTGTAGCAAGCTCATGCATTCCTTTGAAATTAAATTCAAGACTAAAGTGTTGAGGTGTTATTCAGTCTCTGCAAATGGTGGGCTCTTCTGACATGCAATTAAGTTTTATACTTAAAAAAAGTCTGTAGAGAAATTTTATCTTTCATGTAAGATTTTCCAGATGCTTTATTTCAAGAGTGTGTGTAGTTGGGTGCATTATGTAATGCTGTTGGGTGGATTATGGTGTCATTATTGGATAAACATTTTAATAATGGTAATAAGTGGAGAAAATAAAAAGTTTTAACTCTCAAGTTGTGGAGCCATTTATTTCAGTTGTGTGCTGTTTTGATTTCATATTTTCCCATCTGCTACTTTCACATTGCATTCTTTGATGATTTTGAAAATATATAATCTGTGCTGAATATTAAAATATATGTTAAAGCAAAATATTCAAAAGCAGTATGGTAAAGGCTATAAAAGTTTCTTTTGTATATAGTGCATATGAAATGCATGCATACTATAAATACATGTGTATACAGTGCACTGCCACTTAGTGGTTTAGAACTTCAGAGGTTCTTCCACTGAGGCACGTTAAACACCATCTCTTTTGTTGCCGGAAGTATGCCTTTCTCATCAACATTTCAGAGTATCCTTTGACTCTCTGAGCATTTTCTGAATATCAGTACTAAAATACAAAGCTTTTACATTTTCATGATTACTCATGGAGTTCTTTCATAGTAATAAAAATGGGCAGAACTTATGCTATCACCAAATAAAGCTATGCTTCATGCTCATGGGATTTTTTTTAAGTGTAGGGGGTTTTGATCATGTGAATGATTAGGGCCACATCTTACTTGGCTAAGAGATTAGCAGACTGCATTCTGAGGATTTTACATAATAGTAATAAATAACGTGCTATTTTTTTTTTTTTTTAATAGTGCTTAGTTTTAAAAATAATCTGAGAATTTAAACAAAAAATGGAAAGCATTTATTTATGTAGCAGAAACGATAACGAATCTAAAAATGGATGAGGAAGGATAGGAATTATATTTTTTCTAGTTGTTTAATGATAAATAGTTTTCCATCCTTTTCTATCATTAACTAAGTGAATATCAATTTTCTAGTATGTGAAAATAATGATTTAGTGTAAGCTCTGTTAAAATGAGATATCTATCAAGGAGATGCAATAATCAATAGTTTTTTGTTGAAAATTATTGAAATAGGAATTTAAAGATACTCTTCTTCCTCGTAGAAATAATAAAATATTTTATTATATTCTTCATTTGTAGCTTTAGAACAACTGTGCTGCATTTCTTTAAGGAAATCTTTGTCCTTTTTAATTAATATGAGCTTTCTTATATGTTAATTGTATTTGGGAGGGGCATAATTTTAAAAAATCCATGTATTTATAGCCACATATATATTGGTATTTTTATATACCAACACCATTGAAAGATAGATGCATATTAATGCAGTGGTACATATTAAATTTTTATATAATGCCAATGGAAGCATTATGATCTATATAATGTATAAGAAACTGTAGATCAGCTGCACTGGAATTTTATTTTACTAATGCAAAGTAATGCTTTAAAGTATGATTTGATTTAACCAAAAGAAAGATTGAGATTTAGAGAGATATTCACTGTACCCAGTACTGAATTTTCATGATGGATATTTTAAAAGCAGTGCTCAGAATAATCCTCTTTATTTTATTTATTTTTTTTTATGGAAAAATCTGTTAATATATAAGTGAAGGCTGTTTATTGATATCAGTAAAACTATAATGTATTCTCATCTGTTGCTGAAAATGTCAGCTTTTGAACTTGATTCATTGTCTCCTTTAACAAAAAGTTTTATCGGAATAAAATATTTAAAATATGAACAAGTCTTGATTTACCTAGGATGGTATGATGGTTAGCGAAGGCTGGCTGATATTCTAAATTCCAGCAATGTGTGTTTGAATCGTATGTAAGGCTTTGTTGTTTGTGTGTGTCCTTCCTCTCCTTGCAAGTGTAGTAGCAGTCTTATCACTTCTAGAGCACACAGAGCAGTGTTCTTTGTGATGAGATGGTAAATGATATTTGGGTTTTGCCATTCTTGATGAATGGCTTCAAATAAATGCCCAGTAATTTGGGGAAAAGCATAAAATACATTGGGTAAAATTTTTACTTGTTTATTATGAGACCAGCAACCAAATTATGCACAAATGAATTTCCTTGACAGCAAACGAGATAAAGTATTTGTAATGAGTCTATGATAATAAGAAGATGGCCTTAAAAAAAAAAAAAAAAGTATGTGTAGAAATCATTTTCACTAAAATTCTGGAGCATACATTGTTACAGTGCTATTGAAGGATGGTAAATGTTATCTCATTTCCAAATTATAATATTCTAAATGTATGTAAAATATTTTTGTTAGGCCTTGTTTTAGAGATCAGATTATAAAATCTGAGAAAAGGTTCTTTGAAATACTGAAAGTCTAACACTATTTTCTTAGAAATCACATGACCTTAAATGCAAAGTTGTAGTTAAAAATATGTAATAAGTTTGAAGAAGTAATTGGAATTGTGAGCCTCTAATTCATTCTCCTTTTTTCCAATTTGATGTATGCCTTAAGCCTTTGGGTACATTTGATGACTTAAACTTGTCATATACTTGTTTTGCCTAAGTTATGGATAATGAATCTTGATCATCATTCAGACTAGGACAAAATTAAACATGTACATTCTTACTAATTCAGAAGTCAAACAACAAAAATCAGCATTATATCTACAAAATTTCGGCGTGTTATTGTGTCTTAATGTACATTCTTGTTCATGGCAAAACTGATTGTTGTCAGTTATAAGAGCAAGTTTCTTTCGGTACTTCAGTGAATATTGTTTGTGAAAAGTCAACAGAAGAATTTTTTTCAAATAAATCTGTACCTTATTCAATCATTTATATATATATATATATATATATATATATGATGTCTGGCTTGCTGCCATGTTGGTGAATCCTCTTTCATAAGGTTTATAGGCACAACTAGTTTTGTTGGTGGTTTAATTTTTTTTAATAGAACAGTCAATGCATGAGGCTTCAGTGTTTTCTCATGCATAAATTAAGCACTTGTATGTGCCTTGTTTTCATCGGAAAGTAATCCATTATGGCACTCATCCCCTTTAGTAGATAACCCAGTATGCTTCATCATTAATTGATTAGCATAATCCAGTCCAGTATAGTCCAAGGGCTTATAATGATTATAAACATTGAAGAGAACTAGTAAATACCATGTGTACTTTCCACTAGCATTTTAACATAAAGCTATGAAAGTTTTTTAAATAGTCTCATAATTTTCCCTTCCTCGGCATGTTCAAAAAAACAAGCTACTCTAACTTTTAAAATGCATTCATCTGTACAGTGATTGTTTTCATCTTATTAATTGATTTGCTTGCGGATTTTGGGAGTGAGAATATTGAAGCATACTAGTGAAGAAAATGGATGCTGTGGATGGTTTTGAAGGTCAATCATTGCATGTGGGAAGACAGACCCAACAATGGTGATTATTTGGAATCTGTAGCAGATAACACAGACAGCAGTTCCAGCAGCACTGAATGATTTGAGGCTTAGGGAATAGCAGTAAATAAGTGTGATCATTCAGGATACATGAAAGCAGATATGAAGATATCGTATTGGATATTTCAATGTTAATATTACTGTGTATTCTTACTGGAATGCACATTTCTTTTTAAATCAGTAATATTGTGGTAGTTAAGCAGTTGTTTATTCATGAAGATTATTCATTTTTTATGTTCTTTGTAACCACATTCTTCAGAAATTAAATTATTTGCGTAACTCCTTTCAATTTTTGTAAAAAAAAAAAAGGGGGTGTGAAATACACCAGTTTAAAAATAGTAAATATAGCATTCATTTTATATAAAATATTCTGCATAGAAATTATAAATCTGGTAAAGTTTGCTAATTAGATATTTATATTTATCTTATTAAGATGATAAAAAAGGTCGCCCTTAAATGCTTTTTAATATCACATAAGTGGTATAAATCAGTAATATTTTCATAAAATAGTCTAAAATACATCGTAAAAGAATGCATTGGGAGTAACTAGTTACGAGGTTACTTGTACTGCAACCAATCAAGATTGTACAACAACGCTCACCCAGTAGTTACATCCCATCTCAGGCAGGGGTCATTGGTCTCGCAAGGATCAATGCATCACAGAGGGCGTGGAGTGGAGAGTTGAACTGGCCATGACACCAGTCTACTGAGAGCGTTGAAGCCATCTGCTTTCCAGGACAGTACTGACTGCCCCTTCCGGTATCTAGGTTGATATATTTTGTGCCCTCAGAGTTTTTACTATCATAGTACACTACTAAGCCAGTTCATGCTACCCCAGAGGGTCATTGGAAGTAAGCTTTGAAACGAACAAAAGAGATTTAAAATTCCAAGTACAAGGTTCATTTATCTTCGTGTGTTTTGGCATTAAAAACTTCCTATGCAGAGTCTGTGACTTGCCACAAACTAGTGTCGCCACTAGAACAAGATCTTTTTTTCTTTCAAATAACCATATGCTTAACCATTTCTTAGCATATTGCTGTTCAACGAAACTATAAGATGTTTAATGTAACTTTCAAATTTAATCAGTTTGTAATTGTGTAACAAACCTAACAGTTTAAAAGCAATAAATGCATTTCTTAATTATAATTTAATAATATATCTAGCTGTAAATTAAAATATTTGCAGCATTATTCTAATTACTTAAATGTTCCTAATACTATTACATACTTGATATAGAATCGTTTGCTTTAGATTATTATTTTTTGGTCATGTTTGAAATGAAATTTTTTATTGAACAGAAAAAGAACAATTTAGATCTGCAAAAGTTTTTTAAAAATTAATTTTTGGAAAGAATGCATGTGCAGTTTTCTTTCTATATATATATATATATATATAATATATAATGTTGTATGAACTTAAATCCATTTAGTGCGAATACAAGTTATTATTACTTGCGCAATTGCTGCAAAGTTAGTTAATAATAATTTATTTCCTAAACCGTATTGATTAATTGATTATATTATCTTCTAAGTTTAATTAAAGTAGAATTATTTTAAAAGTGTGCATCCATACTGGTAAGTTATATTTTGAAAGATGTTTTGAAGTAATTTGAAAGCAAAATGTTAATAATGTTTTAACGGGGACTGGAGTTAAATCATCACGAAGAATAATATTACAATTGTAAAAGTAAAAATTAAAACATGTAATTATTGTCATTGATCGGAAATTAGTTGACTTTTCAAGGGGAACAAACCAACTCCCGTTCAATGATCAATAATTGATAGAAATACGTAAATATGAAAGTGTTTCGTCTTTACTCGAGTTATAAATTAAAGCCAAACCGGCAATTCTAGTCAGGCCAAATATTTCCGCGAATAGTTGTTACTCAAAGAACTGATTCTCATGAAGCATTTTAGTCAATTCAATTTGGAGTAAAAATCAATTACTGTAGAGAAATCTTGTAAAACTCGAGTAATCGTCCCCGACACTATCATCTTTATGTATTTGAGTACTATATTATTTGTAGAAATTAAACATTGGAAATTGTCATTATGAAATCGAAATCAAAGTAAAGTTGAAATAAACATAGAAGATTATAAAAAAGATAAATAATGCAAACTTTGCAAAAACAAATCAAGGAGAACATAAAAATAATATTCTGAGTCAGACACGAAGAGAACACACTGCCAACTCCCCCACTAGAAAGAATGTAAGTTACTTAATACCTTTCTGGCCTTTATATCTTCATGTACATTCACTGATCTTATTTATATTATTTTTATGTTCTCTTTGATTTGTTTTTGCAAAGTTTGCATTATTTATCTTTTTTATAATCTTCTATGTTTATTTCAACTTTACTTTGATTTCGATTTCATAATGACAATTTCCAATGTTTAATTTCTACAAATAATATAGTACTCAAATACATAAAGATGATAGTGTCGGGGACGATTACTCGAGTTTTACAAGATTTCTCTACAGTAATTGATTTTTACTCCAAATTGAATTGACTAAAATGCTTCATGAGAATCAGTTCTTTGAGTAACAACTATTCGCGGAAATATTTGGCCTGACTAGAATTGCCGGTTTGGCTTTAATTTATAACTCGAGTAAAGACGAAACACTTTCATATTTACGTATTTCTATCAATTATTGATCATTGAACGGGAGTTGGTTTGTTCCCCTTGAAAAGTCAACTAATTTCCGATCAATGACAATAATTACATGTTTTAATTTTTACTTTTACAATTGTAATATTATTCTTCGTGATGATTTAACTCCAGTCCCCGTTAAAACATTATTAACATTTTGCTTTCAAATTACTTCAAAACATCTTTCAAAATATAACTTACCAGTATGGATGCACACTTTTAAAATAATTCTACTTTAATTAAACTTAGGAGATAATATAATCAATTAATCAATACAGTTTAGGAAATAAATTATTATATATAATATATATATATACATATAATATATATATATATGTATAATATATAATTTATTTCCTAAACAGTATTGATTAATTGATTATATTATCTCCTAAGTTTAATTATTTTAAAAGTGTGCATCCATACTGGTAAGTTATATTTTGAAAGATGTTTTGAAGTTATTTGAAAGCAAAATGTTAATAATGTTTTAACGGGGACTGGAATATATATATATATATATATAGATTTACTGAATGAAAAATGTTTGGGTATTACTGGCATAATTTTTTTTTTTGAATAAGTGTTAGTTTAATTAAAGAATGTGCATTTTTATTGGCATAGGTGTGCTGAATGAAAAATAGGGAATTTCTGCCATAGAATATATATATATCTTGTGTGTGTGTAATGAAACTGCGATTTGATGTCATGACACGACATGAATGATTTTATTATGATTGCGGCACAAAGAGGTAATGAAACTGCGGTTTGATGACATGAATGATTTGATTATGAATGTGGCTCAAACTTGCATTAAAATTTTTGGTGAAACAGGACTTTTCCCATGATTCACTATGAACATAGAATAGCAAATCTGTTTAGATTTCTTTATAATTAGAATAGGCCGAAAAATGTAATGAAAGCACAAATTTGGAAGCACTGATGTAAGGACGCTAAGATATAGAAATGCAGAAATACTGATGATGTAGATAGTTGATGCTCAGAGCATTCATGCATTTTGAAGAAGCAGCAGTTGAGCCGGATAAAATTCCATATTTATTTAAATTGTCATCTGTGGCCACAATTCACTTGGCACTCTAGTCGTGCCTAGTAAAAAAAAATTACATTTTTTATACTACAGCAATGGAAGCGAACATAGATGATAGCAGAAGCACCTTAACAGGATGAAAGCATAAGCGAGAAGAGAGAGAGTGTCGCATTACCTCAAGAAAAAGAAGGGAGGGAGTCAAAAATTTTTTGGTTTACAAATTATTTTGATTGGACTAGAGATATCTGCATTAAGGGTTATATGAGATTGCACGATTAATTTTAATGATGCAGTTTAGATTTATAGTGCTACTTTTTAAGACAGATAAGTCCACAAATTAAATGAAAATAAAAGAGGTTATAGCCAATTAAAATTAGAAGTTTGCTTTCATATTTTTTATCTTACACACATACACACATATGCAGTATTTTAATATGTACAAGATGGCCACATTTCAGTCAGTCCCAGTTTGTTCTTACTTCTATTTCTGACCAAATCTTTCTCTATTCATTCCAATCTGCTCTTACTGCATGTTTAACTTTTAGAAGTTGCAGTAGGACAGGTATTAAGACCTCACATCTGTAAAATTTGAGCCATGGGCCTTTCAAGTCTTAAAATGTGCAGACATGAGTTTTACATTATTATTTCTTTTATTATTACGTTACTATTATTTTTTATAGGGTGACTTTTAGAGGTTATTTGGTGCACCGTGAATTTAAAATTTACTTTTGAATCTATAAGAAAATGTTAGAACTGTTCAAGAAATGTTTAGTGATTAATTAAAAATTTTAGTTTTTATTTATGAAGACAGACATTTGCCGGGTGGTGATATTAAGTATTCAGAGACTTCCTGTCCCCCCCCCCCCCCGTCAAAGGGCTATCTTGTGATAGAATGTCTTACATGAGCACGAATTTGAAAATACTCTGATTCGAATAGGTGAAATTTGCTAGTGATAAAAATTTTTGTCTTTATTAGTTGCAGTGTGAATTATTTTCTGGTGTTCTTTGATAAATTAAAGTTTTCTTTTTTGTTAAGTTTGCTTTAGTATTTGTGAAGCATTTATATCAATTCATGTGTATTGAAGAATTTTTAATAAATTTGGAAATAAAGTAAATTATTTAACATTTAACAGTAGAAATGCAGTTATTATATATTCCTCTCTGCTTTTAAATTAAAGATGTTTTATGAATAATTTGTCTATTTCTATAGCTTTTATTTATATAATAAAGCAAGTTATATATAGGTTGAACATAAGAAGGTAATTTTAATTTTTTCTAGCATGCAGTTTAATGTTTGAATCAAAAATTTAGTTTACTTAAATTTTTTATACTGTATTTGCATTTTGTTTCATGTATGTTTTCTTTACTTTTATTATACTTGCATGATAGTTTATATTGCAGTGTAAAAACAAAAAGTCTGTCACCAGCTTTCGAAGAAAATGCTCCTTCTTGTCTTTTTTTTTTGGGGGGGTAGGGGTTCAGGAGTACATTTTATTAATCTGTCATAATTTCATATAGCCAAAAAATGTACAAAATTCATTTTCCCCAATTATTAATTGTACTAGTCAAGTAATTTGGTTAATTTTTTCATTCAAAAATAGTTTGAGCACTCTTGTATATGATGTTTTTGTTAACCTTCTATGTGATAATGCAATTGCAGAAAAATGATTGTGAAAAAATTACCCATGTGAAAAAATTACCCATTTTGTATGATTTAGTTTTTACTTCTGCATACATTAAATGTAAACAATACCAAATCACCATATATAAAGTACGATAATTTCTCGGTTTTAAAATCCATGGGCCAGTAAAATATTTTTCATGTGACTAGACTGAATTAGTAAGAAAACTAATTTTTAAGTTTTTTTTTTTTTTTTGTAAAAAATTGAATGTGTACTGTTCTTTTAATTACTGTGTTCTTAAATTAGTTTATAATAACAGTATGAAAAATGAGAAAGTCATTTAGACTGTATTAGTGATACAATTTTCGTTCAGAAGTTAAGTTCAGTTATAATAATAAAATGGTTGGTCTTCATTTATGACTAGGTCGTTTGAAGTGTGCTTGAGACTTCAGAATAAATATAATAAAAATGTAAAGTGATGAAAATATTTGCTATTAATTATTACTGAAAAAATTCATTATTTAACTGTTATCTCATGCATAGGAAATTTGAGTTAACTAAATTGTGGTGATATCGAGTTCACTGTATATGCATTGGGGAGATTCTAGGTGCATTTTATGTGATTTAAATTTTCTTTTAATTCAGGATGTGTGTGTTTGTGTTATGCATTGTGTTGTTGCAGTGGGAAAGCAGATGTGTGTGTCAATCAGTCAGTATTTTTAGTTTAATTTTCCACCTTTTCATGCCGGATATATTGCCTTACATTTTATTTTAAATGTTCCTGTGCATTAAAGCAAACATAACTGCCACATATTTACATATGATAGTTAATAGTGTCTTATGATTTACCATTTGGTGACATTAATAGAGTTGACATTTAAAAGTGTGCTTGTTTATTAGGCCATATATAAACATTCCATCTTTGTTTCTTGTATATTTATATGTGTTGTTGAATTGCTCAGCTTTTCTATTTGTGTGTAATCTGTTTATTATTTTGTGTAAAAAAAATTAAGTGCTTTCTAATCTTCCTTATTTTGGTCTCTGTGGAAGTAGATGTTGAAATATCAAATCTTATTAAAGAATACAATTTTTATTTAAAAAAATAGTTTCTAATAGAGCAAGTAATTTATAGATTCAAAGCATTAATTAACTTTGGTAAATATGTACAGTTTTTGTGAAAATTATTTACAACATGAAAGTTTATTATCAATTTTATTAGTACATTGATAATATATATATGCTTTGCTGAAAAGTATGCTAATTATTGTTGTATTTTAAGATACTATTTGTTGTTAATTCATTGTCTTAAGTGAAAATTTAAATATATCAGATTTTGTGTATTTTGAGAAACTAAGCTTTCAGTAAAGAATGCATTATTTAAATATATAGAAGTAATAAAGTTTATTGTAAGTGAATTTATTTCTGTGAAAGGTTGTAGTTTTGGAATCTTAAACCACAATTGTACAATATTATCATCATTTCACTCACTCAATTTTGATTGTGTTTTTAAAGTGAGGTATTAAATTAGTTCTTGATAGTAAGAATATTGAGTTTTTATGTGTGTTTTGCTTTCTGTACTTGAAACATCATGCAAGTATGCATTGAAGGTATGTTCATGGTTATGTGAATAAAAGAGTAGTGACTTACCGAATCTAAAATTATTGGGAGTGTGCATTTTTTAGATCTGCTGTTAGTATGCATTATACTATTCACTTGAATGTTGTCGAGCTGCACTAAATATACATTATACTATAAAGTCTTTTATCTAAAATAACATAAGGGCCTGATAGTTTTTAAATTGAATAAAAAAAAAGGGTGTTTCCCCCTCTCTTTCACAGTTTTTTAATTTATTCATTTTCAGTCCCTTGCTATTCTGTTTTGTGAACTGTCCCAGCATTTCTTTCCCTAAGGAATGAAATGTCTTTAAGGAATGAAATATCTTAAATTTTATTTTTGCTATTTGCAAATTCAGAGAGAGTTGTTTAAAGAAGGATGGATAAATTAGCATTCTATCTCTTAACTGCTAGAGGAAAAGGACAGCATTATGAAAAGGAGTCAAAACTGTCTGTGGTTGCATATTTTGTTACTGATTATGTAAAATATTTTTGTACTTGTATAAGCATTTGAGCTTATGCAGCAATAGAATTCCATTTATTTCTGTTTATATGTCATGTTTGATAACTCTTAATGAATGGTTACTGAATGCATTCATGAATGGTTACTGAATGCATAGTGGTTAAAAACTCTTAAATACTCAGAATTCAACTTTTTTTTTTTTATCCCAGGTGAATGGCCTGCCTTAGTTGCATGAATGTGAGCCAATTTCCCTTAGAAAGGCCTCCACAAAGGCATAGCTTCCCTTAGGCAGATAGCGAGCTTTACCATATCGGACTAACCTAACTTGAATTTGTATCGAGAAGGCTTCCCCTAAATTTACCCTATCTCATATTCCACTTTCGCCATACAATCCTCTCGCACATATATGACAGGATTGATGAAAAAAGGTGTGCAAGTGAGAGACTATTTTAAATTTGAAATTTGCATTTGCATGGATAATAATAATAGCTTAATTGTTGTATCATGTTTTAAATAGAAAAACAATGTATATGCTTACGTTAATTATACATACTCTACAAGATACCAAATATATCTTCTAAAAAGAAGTTATCAGTATTAGTTTGCATGTAAATAGGTAATTCATAAAAACTGCATTTTCTAGCTCTTTAAAATATATTTCTGCGAGTGATCATTTGTAATATTAAATATGGAATAATATAAGCAGCAGTTTCCTTCTCATTATCTCCTTCAGCCATCAGTTCTTTTCAGATAACTTGAATATGCCTTAATTCTACTGTTAATATATTTTCAGCTGCATAATCTTGAAAAGAGATTGAGCAATGATCCACAGTTTTTTTATCAGTGTTAAAAATTTAACAGCTTCACTATTTTCTAATGTAAGCTGTCCTGTAACTCTGAAATCTGCTTTATTGAAACAGTTACATATAATTTGAAGGGGGGATATAAATTTATCCCAGGATGATGTCAGTATGTATACAGCATCCACAATTGAAATCTAAAATTTATTTCATTTTCGATTAGAAGTTATTCTTATCAGACATTATTATCCAACAGAATGTTCAAAAGCATAAGAATAAGGCTAAATAATAAGAATTCAGGCTAAATCTTTCCCATAACATTTTTTCATAGACAGTGTAACACTAAGATTCTGATAAAGTCAGCTAATGGCGTGTGTCAATGATGGGAAGTCACACTTATGTGCAGGCCTAAAACAATAGGATTTTCGGTTTGTTTTTGTCATCATTTTATCAGATTCAGTCAAGAAGCTTTGTTAAACTATAGATGTCATGCATACCTTTTTTTTTGCTGTTTGCTTGTGAATGCAGCAGTTTCTTGAAGCAAAGTGGTTTCAAAGATAACCAATAACTAGAGATGAGTCCCACTAGTTAGTGGGGGATTAAGACAGCTGGTATTTCAGACCCTGGCAAATGGGCTGGATGCATGTTTGGTTTTTGCGGTTTCTCCATGTGTAACGTGAATACAAGCCAGAAAGTCCTCCATGAAAGCATCCCTCCCCCTTCGGCAGATAGCTCTCGTGTGCTAGGTAGAGATAAAAGTTTCTTCCTTCGTACAACAAAGAAACATGGTCACTCTTTGAACTGTGTCAAAACTCCTGTTTGTTTTATTTGACAAAACGTGATAAAAAATAAGACATTTTCTTGCAGCTGAAGAAGTCTTTTATGTTGCAGCCATTAATTAAACTGAGTAAGCTTATTGCCCACTTGACTTTTCAAGTGAGAAAAATCACTGAGATTTTTTTTTTTTTTTTTTTTTTTCAAGCTATTCCTGAGAAGCTAAAAAATTTTGGATTTCTGACGTTTATGACAAAATGAGTACTTTTTCTTGCACTAACTCACTGTTGATGGATAAATTAGAAGTTTGAATTCTGTGAGCCATCAAATTAAAGCGGATTCCAAAATCTGAGATTTTTCAATTCTGAATTCTATATTGTTTCTTTGATTGCGTTGCATAGTCACTACTTTGGTTTCTCATAGAATCCTTATTTTTTAAAATCCGTTAAGGTGGTTGTTGGTAACTGGAATTTTTGGCTTACAAATTTTTAATGCCATTGGGATGCTTTCAGGGAGTTTATACTTAAATGAGGTCAGCAAAGCTTTTCTTTTGTAAATGTTCCTTAATTTCAAATTTAAAAGCAATACAAATTAAAAAGAAAGAAAATTGCATGAAAGTTCTGTATAGTGCAATTAATATGATACAATTAAAAAGCATATTTGAGCCAAGGTCAATGAAAAAAAATTCGATTCCAGGTGATCCAAAGAAGCTTTGTTTTTACAACACATAAATGAGAATTCTCTTCAAAATGCAGCTTGTGAAGCAGGGACTGGGAAAAGTGATCAGGTTGGTTTGTCTAAATATTGAGCCTTTGGTGGTCAGAATTCAGAATACATTTGTTATTATTGGAAGAAAATATTATGAAACCACATATGCACTATTTGCAATTTTTTTTTTTTTTTTTTTTTTTTTTTTTAAGGTAACATCTTAAATCCCATTACTGTAAAATGTCTGTGGTTTGTAGTCAAATTGTGATAAGCGGTTTTTAGAGGGTTGTTTTGACATCTTTCAGGGAGTTTTTAAGAGACTGAAATAAATGATAGTCTGATGGTGCTAAGTTGTGTTTATGCAGATCAGGGATCCCCAAAACTATTTTGGACAAGTGACCCCTTTTCCAAAATGAACTGTTACCTCAGACCCCCATGTCCAAATTACCTACTTTTAATATCAACCCCCTTATTCATAATGATCCGCTAACTTAAAACAGCTGCTACAGAGTGTTATTTTCAATCTGACTTAGGTCAATAGAAGAAGACAGAGTGAGAATTAGCAATGCAAGTTAGCAGACTATTATGAATAAGGGGGGGGCCTATCTTTAGTTTTTTCCTATTGATAAGGTACTAAGGTACCAATTAGAAAACTTTGCACTTGGTTAAGTGAGTAAAGTTGACTTCATTTTCTCATCAAAATTTAACAAAATAAAAAGACATACAATTCAGTAAATATCAAGTTTAATTTATAATGATTATTACAAATTAAGTACTTAAAGAATCTTAAGTAGGTAGGAAATTATATTTAAAAAAGTATTAATTCGCAAAGAGAAAATAAAACATTCAGTGTGATGGATGAACCTGGTGACTATCTACCAATCTAGCTACATCCGGTTCAATATTGGTGAGTTGCAGCCTTAAATCTCCACTTTGGTTGATTTTCAAACGGTTTCTTTGTTTCGTCAAAATGTTTGTTACCACACTGAAGCTTTTTTCAACTAGGTATGATGATGGAAAAGCGATAAGGTATTTTTCAGCGATGTTCCACAATGTAGGATACTGTGTTTCAATGTTGCGTTGCAACCAGAACTTCTGATAGCCTTGGTTGAACTTCTGCTTAAGCTCTTCGTCTGTGCTGATGGTAATCAACTCTTCTTGCATTATCACATTGGCTTCTTCTATGGCTGTGGTATTGTACGGATTTATTATCCATTGAGGAATTTGTAAATTTAAAAGATCCTCAAACCTCTCCGTAAAATCCTTGTGTAATGCGTCCAAGTGAGTGACATATAATAAAATGTCATCATCTTGAAGCATTTCTAGTAATTTTGACAAATGCGGAAACTGCGAATATTCTTTTCTGCCTAAATTTTGTTTATAAAGAATTAGTTTACCCACGAAGGCCGATATTGTTGATTTTGTTTTAATCAAGTTAAGATCGTCACCCTGCAGTTGCAAATTAACTTTGTTGAACATTCCAAACATATTAGTCAAGTAATAAATATCTGTTTTACAATTGTTCAGATTTTCTTTCAAATGCGGATCATTTTCTTGTAAAAACTTCAACACAGATTCAAAAATGGCTGAAAATCTTTCTAAGCAAGAGCCTCTTGATAGCCAGCGAACTTCAGTGTGCAGAAATAATCGAGTAAAGACTTCGTCGTTTTCCTCACATCGCTGAGCAAATAACCGAGAGTTCAAAGAATTGCTTCGAATCTTGTTGATAGCATTTATTACATATTGTAAAGACTTATGCAATCTAGGACTCAGCTTTTTTGCTATTAAATGCTGCCTGTGAATGACCAGTACATCAGGCAGTTGTCGCTTTAAGTGAGCTATAAAACCACGATGACGACCAACCATAGACGGTGCACCATCAGTCGCAATAGAAACAGTGTTCTTCCATGGAATAGCTTTGTCAGTAAAAAAATCTTCCGCGGCCTGAAAAATCGATTCTCCTCCGGTATCAGTCTCTAAATATGTAGCAAAAAGCAGTTCTTGGCACATATTTTCATCTTTGATAAATCGAACATATCCTAACAACAGAGCTTCATTGCCGGGTAATGTAGACTCGTCCAATGGAGAGAGAATCTGTTAGTCTGTAAGAACTTGCATAAATGTTTTTCACATCGCGTCCCATCTCTTCTATGCGTCTCTGAACGGTGTTATTGCTCAAAGGTATTCTCTTTAAAATATCATGTGCGGGTTTGTGCAATACATCGTTAAAGACCTCTGCAATGGCTGGTAAGATAAGCTGCTCTCCAATTGTGTGGGGTTTCCCCGACTTCGCTATTAGTAAAGATATATTATAGGACGCTCGTAAAGCATCATCGTCTTTAATAGATGATGACGCAAACATCGATCTTATGGATGGCCTTTTGTCTAGTTTTTCTTTAAGTGCTTGAAAAAATGACAAGGGCTTACTTTTTTTTGTCAGCATGTACTCTTTTTTTGTCGCAAGTGGTCATCCATTTTTGAAGGCTTCATGGCATCGTTACTAAATACTTTTGCACATGAGACACATCGGCAAGTGTTGATTTGATGGAGATGCAATAAATCCGAACTTCAAGTAGTCCAAACTGTATTGTCTGCATTTTTTTCGTGTCCGCCATCATAAAACTCTCAGTAATCAGTCACTTTACTTCACTTAATTAGCTATGTAATAACTTTGTAATCTCTTGAAATAAATGAGTACTTATATGAGTTACTATCGTTCAAGCTCCAACGAATTTCAAAACGCAAATGAACTTTCAACCTAAGTGCAAGCTCGTTAAATAGTAAAATATCAGGAACATGTTTGGACTTGATCATGAATTCGTTCGTGTTAAATCGCGTAAGCGTCAAATAGAGAGCAAGTCAAAACGCGCCTGAAAGACGTACGCTCGAACTCATTATCTTGCACAAACTTGTCCACACAGACTTGCCGAGTTCTTCATCTTGTACGAACTTGAGACTTTACATTACTACAACAATGCTGTTTCCTACAAAAATATTAATTATTCTTAGTACACGTAACACAACATAAACAATACAGTACCTACCTATCTTGAAAGTTTTAAATAAGAACTTGTGTTAATTTAATAGGAGTCGATTTTTAGACCTCGTCGACCCCCAAAATCAGTTTTCGTTTATGTCGACCCCTAGGAAACCGATATCGAAACAGCACAGGTCCAAGTGTATCATTTTGCGAGGCGGCAGCAGCTCGTGGAAGAACTGTTGACAAGTACTAAGAAGCATTTTGGAGCGATCATCTTAAGCATTGAAATTTCTAGAATGAAAGTGACTGAACTGTCTTTTGGCTGCTGCTTTTGTATTGTAACTTGGCCATAAACACGACAGATATCTTCATGGGCGTGTGCAGCAATTGTGCCTTATGTAAAATGCGCTTTAAATCGTAAAATGTAGTGCAGTTTTTGCAGGAAGTTCACGCATCTTCATCGTTCAATAACTTGCTCCGAAATATTAGAATTCCAACACTTATTGCACATCCACTAGCCTATCTGACCCACTGGAACTCCAAAAACCCCGAGATTTGAGACTGTAATATTATCTCGTGAGACTATCTAGTATAGCCGAGGGATTTGTGGAAAGGAGAGGCATGTAGATTACTATACTATATCAAACTGATTAAAATATAAAGTAATTTGTATTTCTTCATTTGTCCTGCATTCATATTTGCACTGAGTGGCAGCAACTTTTATCAGTACCATTTATGACCTAGGAAACAATGAGCTTTGACGTCTAACATAGGATTGCATTAGTTTCATGAGCTAGAAAACTGGTACTCTTCACAGAGGTAGGGCCCACTAACGGCCGAGTGATAAAGTCGCTGAACTCTTCTTTTGACCTGGATTCAATTCCAGGCGAACAGATTGACTGCATGGGCATTTTCATGCTTTTCTCCATGTGTAACACGGATACGAGCCAGTTTCCCTTAGATATCCACAAAGGCAATCCAATCCTTGGACAAATAGCCATACCAAAGAGCTAAGTATTTTGAGTTTCTATATTGGAGTGGACCTATGAACTGTCCTCGTATTTTCAGATCTGATGTTACATGCAGTGAACGTAAGCAACAAAATGGTATATATTTGACTGGGTTACTATAGGTTCTCTTAAATACGGCAAAGCATACGAAAGCTGGATGCCAAGGGTAAGGATGACGTTATAGAAAATTTTCTAAAGGAAACTGGCTCTTATTTACATTACATATAGGGTTTGGTTTATTTTATGATGGAAAGCGCACTGGGACAACCTGCTTAAGGGAAAGGATACCTTCGTGGACTTTCAAAGAGGAACTGGTTCGTATAACATGAAAGCACCCATGCAGCCAGCCCTTTCACCTGGAATCAAAAGTAGGTTGAGCTACCCATGTTCAGCGACTTTAACTGCTCGGCTGCAGGTGAGCAGTTGCACATAAGGGAAATTATGGAAACACGCATGCAGCGTGTTTCCATAATGGGGTTGAATAAGAGTCAAATTACCGGAGCTGAACCGACTAGTGAGGTTTAGTCTTCAAAAACATGACATTATAAGCATAATAATGAGGTTTGCCTATATATGTAATGAGGACAAGTCTGCTACAGATTTCAACAGCGGACAGTTTCCAGACAGCCATGAACAATTTTGTTGCCTTTTATGCCAACATGTCCAGGAATCCAACAGAGGGGGGGGGGGCTGTTATTTCCTATTTTTTAAGAGTTGTAAATCGTCGAAAGGTTGACACTCAAAGTATTACAATCAATTGAAAACATTTTTATATTTTAATTAGGAATATAAGGATGTTCCATCAGTATTATTTAGGCATGAAAGGTAAAGCATACTGAAGAGTTATCTCTTATGGGAGACTGAAACAGACTGGCTGCAATCAGTAGCCTGCAAATTATTACCCTTCTGCAAGCTGCTCCGACACTGTTACCGTCTTTCGAGTTGTCTGTGTGTAAATGTATATAACTGTGGCATTCGAATCTTTGTGCCTCAGAAAGCTCCCTGTATAGGATGTCGCTGATGTCTGAGTTTTGGAATTTATAGTTTATTAAGAAGTTGAATAAAATTTACAATAGGTTCCCAAACCCAAAATTCTGGCTAATAAAAAGAAAAATGGCCTTTATTATAAATAAAAGAAAATACTATTAAAATTTTACCTGCAATTTTAAGCTGTATAATTTAGGAAATCGTTCATTTGGTTATGTAAATTAAGTAAGCATTCAAAACAAGACAACAAACACTTAAAAAAATCATATTACTCTTGTATTTCGATAGGATATGTATCAACAGGAAACAGGAGATTAATAACTTAACTTATTTTACAGTTTAGCAATTTTTTTAAGGATAATTTAACAATATTTATATATTCTAGATCAGTGATTCTCAACTTTTTTTTGTCGCGGCACAGTTTTAGCGATTTCTAAAGTTGGCGGCACACAAAGAAAAAAGGTTTAAAAGTTGTTTATTTACCTATAATACACTGTGTAAAATAGTTTATGATAATAATCTTAAATGTAAAATAAAATAATATGTATTACAAAAATAGTAGTACTTTTATTAAGGGATTAATTACAATTTAATACTAAGAATACTTTTAATGAGAAATTTGAGCTTGATGTTTTTGATAATTTCGTTTATATTTGGTCGTAAAATGACAATGCTCCTCTCATACCGTCTTCTACATTTAACAGTCTCTATCTTTTTTTCGTTTTTATGTTGGTTAATACTGAAAATCCGAATTCACACAAATAAGATTTAGAAAACTGTAATAGTATTTTTAAAGCTTTTTTGGCCATCATGGGATAATGGCATCTAATGTAATCCAAAATGAATTAATTGGCTCTCCCGAATATTTTAAAATTAAATTTCGATTATTAGAAAGGGAAATTGCAAAGTGCCGCGGCACAGTGGTTGAGAATCACTGCTCTAGATCATGGGTTCTCAACCTCTTTTGCTCCCTGCATTGCTTTCACCATTACTAGACGATCATACCCCCTGCAATTCCCAAATACATTTATTTAAATGTAGTCTATTTTTTAATGTGTTTTATAAATTAAACACGAAAGAGTATAGAAAATGTTAATAAACATCATTATTTGAATAAAAGTTTTTTATATTCATAAAATAAAACACATAATAGGTAAATGAAAGGCTGACCGCATGAAACTATGGAATTTCTCCCCTCTTCTACATTGTGCGATTAAATAACGCATATTTCTGGAAAAAACGATTCCTAAATACTGTGACATATCTGCTATCACTGCGATTAGCTGAAACATTTTTTTAGTGTTTCATATTTCCTATAGAAATTTTATTTTATCTGATGGTTTGTGATAATAACTTTTTTCATGTTTCGCGGTAATTTTTGTTTTAAACAAGGCGCGTCTAATCGGGAGTTGACTGTATTTGCATCTGACATGATATTCCTTGAAAAGCGAATGAACTTGTAGATGAAAGAAGAGCATATGTGAAAGTTGATTTGATACAAGAGGCGGTGCAAGTAATCAAGTATCGGGAGTTAAACCGTATTTTGGCCTTGCAGCTTGATTTTGAAGCAGTGCTTGAGAGATAGTTACTGACATTTTATTTGCGTGCGTGCGTGTGTGTGTGATTATGGTAAAGCCTCGAGGGCTATCTGCCTAAGGCGAGGGATGCCTTCGTGGAGGATTTTCTAAGGGAACTGGCTCGTACATGCGCTACACATGAAGAAAACCACGAAAACGCCCATGCAGCCAGCCCGTTCGCGGGATTCGAACCGAACTACCAGTGTTCAGCGATGTTACCGCTCGGCCGCTGGTGGGCCTACATTTTATTTGCCTCAAAGCCTTTAAGAATTCAACGTGTAAACTGCGTTGGAGATGTAAAAAAGGCCATGCTAATTTGTAAATATTAGTCTAAAGTCATGTTTCGACCGTATATACACGGAGCGTTGAACTGCGGTTAGGTTTCCTGGAAGCAATTGGTAAGACTGAAAATATTCGTAGTGTAGGGTTCGTCGATATCTTTAAATGAGATAAGCAGGAAAGAGAATTCAGATATTCAGCAATTCTTCCAAAGCGCACCAAAAATGTCATCAATTCCCCAAAATCACTCGCAGAGTAAACTCTCTGTATAGTAAAGTAAAGTATGGGTCTTCAACCCGTGGCCCGTTAAAGGCATTTAGTGACCCCACATTTGAAATTGAAGAATTTTAAGAAATTTTTATTTCAAGAAAAATTCCCTTGTCAGCTTTTTGTCTTAAAAAAATTTTTTTTTCTTTTATTCTTGATTTAAAACATTTTATTGATATGTCTGATATTATTTGAGATAAAATTTCCTGAAAATGACGAATTTTTCAAAAATTTCACTTTATCTTATGTAATTTTGAAAATAAAAAATTTGACTACGCATAAAATCTCAATACCATAAAAAGGATAGATTCTTATCTCTAACAGATTTGGAACAGATGGTCAATCTTTCGTCAATACTTCGCCAAAGGTACTTTGAGCGTGTCGCTACTATAGAGGGAAGAGGGAATAAATTAACAGAATTCTACTTCTAAATGTTGCAAAGGGAACGGTGATCCTAAACACCCTGTTAGATTTGGTGATAAGCAGATTTTCTACAGTTGATTTTTTAAGCTAGGTTACTCACGCTCATTCCACATTCTAAAATTCATAAGCGTTTGTGGTCTTTGAATGAGTGCGCAATGGCAAGCCGTGAGAACAAAAAAAGAAAAGTTGAAGGAAAAGAGATTTTTTTCAAGAAAAGTGGTCGGATTTTTTTTTAACTTTTATTTATTATTATTATTATTATTATTATTATTATTTTGTTGTTGTTGTTGTACATAAGGGTAAGGCAATTTGCCTTTTTTGCAACGACAGTGTAGCTGTGATGAAGGAATGCAGTATTAAGAGACATTACGATACTAAGCACAGTCAGAAATATTCTTCATTGGAAGATCATTTTCGAAGTGATAAGATGAGTGAATTAAAATCAAAAGTAAATTTTCAGCAGTCTTCACCACAGCGAATAAAGAATCTGAAAATAATCTTCGTGTTAGTTACATGATAGCAGAAAAAATTGCTAAGCGTGGAAAACTCTTTGCTGATGGAGAATTTTTGAAAGAATGTCTTCAGAGTGCAGTTGACGTGCTTTGTCCATCACAGGCTCAAGTCAAATTGAATATTAGCTTGTCTGGTGTGACAGTAGCAAGACGCATAGAGGATCTCGCAACGCATAGAGGATCTGCACAATTAGCCATTTTTATTTGTGGCGTTGACAGAGACTTCACAATTGTAGACGAATTAGCCAGTGCCGTTGCACTTAAAGGTACAATACGAAGAACAGATTTGTATTCGAGTCTGCACAAACTTTGGATAAATGTGAGTTAGACTTCAGTAATATATCTTCTATAACCACGGATGATGCTTAATCTATGACTGGAGAGAAAATAGGAGTAACAACCTTACTCAAATCTGATGTGAAGGCAAGTAGAAATAATACTATGATGACTTTCCACTGCAATCATCCACACAGAAAATTTGTGCGAGAAGTCCTCAAACTTTGAACATGTGATGAATGTTGTTGTAAAAGTGGTTAATTTCATTCGGTCCAAAGGACTTAATCACAGTCGATTTCAACAGTTCTTGGATGATTTCGAAGCTGAATATGGTGATGCTGTGTATTACGCGAAAGTGCATTGGTTGAGCCGAGGAAAGATGCTTCAGCACCTCTTTTCTTTGAAGAGCGAAGTTCAACAATTCAAAGAATCTAAAGGGAAATCTGTTCACGAGTTCAATGATGAGAAATGGTTGAGAGACATTGCATTTCTTGCAGTGGAGTAGCGAGCATAACTGGCGCCCGGGACAAAGTACTTTTTCGGCGCCTCCCCCCCCCGAAAAAAACACTTACAGTAATATGATATATAGAATATATTAGTAATAGGAAAATAATGCAAATAATAATAAAATACTGAATCTGCCATAAAATACTCTTAAAATATATTATGAATATTCACTACCTAACTACACTAGCATTGAATTCGGAAATGTAACTGTGCCAGCGGAATAATCAGACATACGCTGATCTAGAGTTAGTTTAAAACAGGTATTATTTATTTTACATATTTATGTAATTGTTTTTAAAAAAGTACAATTTTCAAACAATTAAAGGTTTAATATATATTATAGATAAGTAGATATATTTATTAATAATAATATTATAATACAATTACTATGTATGCATTTTTCTTGCCTTGGGTGAAGCAAATTTATCAATTTGTCGATCATTTCAGTTTTTTTTCCTTTCCACATTTAAAAATGCTAGATGACTTAGGGGATCTTGTCTCGTCGTTGATTGTAAATATGTGAAAATTTATTTTAATTTGCTGAACGAACGTTCATAGTTAGTATTTGATAAGGAAATAGTAAGAAGTATTTGAAGTGCGACTTTTAGGTTTGGAAAAACATTTTCTCCACAGATCTGTAACGGAGTTTTAGGTTCAGTTTCTTTTCTACTGCGGAGTAACATCTTGCAGTCACATTCACTGCTCAAAACAACTAGGGGATATTGCGAGTTCGGTATGAAATAACCATGTAATCGACAACCATTTTAAGAAATATAAATAAAAGAGATTATAAAGGAAAATTATAATGTTTACAAAGTTTGAAATATGCAAATTTAGTCTATGACGTCGAAAACTATGCGAAGAAGGAGCAACCTGCAGCATTCCTTGTGTAGTAGGAGATTAAAAACAATTGACACGCGTTTACTGCTTTGTAGCAGCGAATATACGATATCTCAAGCAAAATGACTTAGTTGAATCGGTAGCTAGGAAGGCCATCAGTCGTTTACAGGACAGTCAAACGCAATCCATTGTAGCGGAAGCGTTAGGAGTTTCCCCAAATGCCGATTTCCAGACTATGGAATCGGTTTTAGGAAAATGCATATGTTCGAGAAATTCGGGACAAAGTCGTGTTATCATTTTAAAATTAAAAAAGCGGGAGCTATACGTGTATTTCGTTTAAAAAAATAAAATTATATCTCTATTTTAGAAAAATAAAGTGGTCAGAAAGAACGTTTTGTATGAGGAGATATTTGGTTGATGTACTGTAAACATTTTATCATACATTTTATCAGACAAATCAAGAAAATAATTAATTATATTACAATAATTATTCATTTCAAATATATTTTCTAGAAATTGATCAAAACAAAAACTGAATTTTTCCGAAAAATCTTGTTTGGAGACCATTTGGCGCCCCTCTGCGAGCGGCGCCATAACCCCCTTGCCCCCCTCGCTACGCTACTGGTTTCTTGTCAATATTACAGGTCATCTCAATGATTTGAATTATTTCACAAAGTAATAAAGTAATAATTTATTATTACTTTATTACTTTGTGAAAGCTTTTGAAACGAAATTAATCCTATGGGAAAGTCAGTTGTTAAATAAGAATTCCATTCACTTTCCAAGATTGATGGTGTGAGGAACTCTACAACATGGAATTCAAATAATTATGTACAATGCATTTGAAATTTGAAAGAGGAATTCAAAAGCAATTTTTCCAATTTTCGTGAAAATGAAATTTTTATCAGCATGTTCTCACTATTTTCAGCAGACGATGGAAGTGTTCCACCTGAACTTTAATTAGAATTTATAGATTTACAGTGTGACTCTGCAGTAAAATGAAAGTTTCTTGAAAATCCTACATTAATTAATTTTTATTCGAAGTACGTGACCGAAGACAAGTATCCAGGAATTCGTAAACATGCCCTCTTCATGTCTTTTATCTTTGGCAGTACCTACATATGTGAACAGCTTTTTAGTAAAATGAAAATCCTGAAATCAAAAACAAGAACACGGCTGACAGACAAATATTTGGAGGAAACTTTATGAATTGCAACAACACAGATTAAACCGGATATTGAAGCTTTAATCGAGCAAAAACAATGGCAAATTTCACATTAAAACTAAAGTAACTACCGTCTCCCGCCAGTAATGTTAGTTTTCTTCTTCTTTTTTTTATTGTAAATGCATTTTGAAACATCGGTCATCTTTATGCTTTTATATATATATATATATATATATATATATATATATAGTTAAAGAAAAAGTTGCAAAACACTTTAATTCGATTTCCATTTGACTTTTTGGAATTAATGTATATTCCTCCAATGCATGATTTTTTATATTTGTACCAAACATTTTTTTTGTTCGTGGTCATGGGTTAAAAAAATATGGAAAAATATTTAACATTTTTTATTGGTTATTTTTTGAATTTTTAGGTTTGATGCATATATGCATCGTCATGCATTTAGCACTAAAATGTAAACCATATGAAAAATAGTTTTTACAATAATATATTTAATAAATATTGGCATAAAATACTTAATTATTTATTGTTTATAGAAGATAGTGACTTTAATTAATATTTTATTAACACTTAATTCTAAATAATCATATTCAGACTTTATAAAAATTAAAATTTTGATGAAAATTTAAAAAAAAGAACGACGTATCAAATACATGTATATTTATTGTGCAGTTTGTATTGTATTGTATGGAAAATTTTGAAGCAATTTCTATCCTTATTTAGACATAATGCTACAGTGCATTCTTCACATCCAATAAATGTTTGGAATTTGCTATTTGGCATTTTACAATGAGTACGATTTTTGTTTCATATGGGAACACGTTGAATTTCATCCTGTGTGACGCAGGTTGGAGGAATGTTTGATGCAGGATCTCTCTGTCATTTCACATTGTAATCATTTTTTAAAAGACCGCTCAGCCTTCCACGCTTAGGAACTGAACTTTCACCCATTTTGTACAGTCCAACAGATATCTCAACCCAAAAAGCGGCCAGATTTAGCAAATCCTTGGAGTTGGATACATTCTGTAGACACACTCTTTTGTACAGCAGCCACGCATTTATGGCTTTAGAAGTGGTAAAAATTTTCATATACAACATTTTTTTTTATCTCAGAGTTATTTTATATCTTCTTATGTGGCTATCCAGCAAATCTAAGACACCCATATGTTTGTTCCATCGTTTCACAACTTTTGGGCGGTCCACAGTAATTGTCTGTTTTTTTTCTTCCTATCGAAACTAGATATCTCTTCAATGGAGTGTTTCCTTTCAAACGTAGACAACAGGAGCACATTCTTATTGTCTTTCCACACTAAATTACACATTTCAATTCCACCGCAGTCTGCAATGTATTCAACGCTTGTTCTCCTCGACTCTCTTCAGTTGCTCTTCTGCAAGGAGCTTGCAACCTGGAAATCTGTTCCTACGCACAGTTCTCAAACAAAGAATGCCCTCATCAGCTAAACACTTCATTATGTCTCAATTGACATAAATATAATTAATATAAATAATATATAATAATTAATATAAAAGTTATCGAAATACAATTTGAAATTTTAATTTCGAAGAATCTTCCTACAAAGTCTAATCACAACATTTACACTGGCGCCCAATTCTGCATCATTTGCCAAGTGATTATGAAGTAGGTTTACTTGGCCTGAGTATACCTTAAACTTGTGAGAAAATCCATCGAGACCACATAAAAATGAATATAAATAAAAAAAATTAAAAGAATTTTTAATATAAACAAACAATATACATACTGCATAATTAGATACATAAAATTAATATTTTATAACTAAATAAGAACAATGCATGCAAATATCGAGTGGGTGTTGCTGTTATAAAAATAGTCATAAAATAAAAGGTATTAGGAAGTCTTATAATTAAAAATCCACTCTAAATTTTAACCCGATTCATATATGCATCACACTGCACTCTAGAGTGAAATCTAATCATAAATGCATAGTGATGCATATATGAATCAAACAGAAAAATTGAAATATTTCATTAAAAAAAAAAATCTACAGGTAAATATTAACATAGAATTGAAAAGTATATACCTTCAGCTATACAGAGTAAAATTTTAAGGCGGCTAATATCGAATTTATGAGTAACACAAAGTTAGCTTGCCCACTGAAAAAACAAATGAATTCTGTGTTTTTGGCACTAATGCAATAAATAATACAGTTTTATGTTGCCATCTGCTAGGGAAAAGAATACCTAAACATTGATATGGATATAGTAATATAAAAATCAGCTCAGTAAAAACCGTGTGCTTTGTAATATTTTTAATGCTAAATTCAGTAAAAAGTGGTATGATTCATATATGCATCACTATGCAGTGGCGTAAATAAGGGTATGCAAAGAATGCCGTCGCATAAGGGCCCGAAGGCTTACAGAGCCCTTGAATGTCCTGCTATGATAAATGTAGTTACATTTACATGTTTAAACCTAAAAGACGACGGATTCTTTTATATATATAATAGAATCCGTCTTCTTTTAAATTTCCAGGGGTCCTCTTGCGTCATATGACACAGGGGGCTCTAGGAAGCAGACAAAAAATAAAATAAAATAAAAAAATAAACTGAATTCAGTGTTAACATACACCAAAACTTCAACTGAATAGAAAGCAGAAAAGCTATATGCTTTTTGTTTTGATTCTCTTCTAGAGAAGAGCTTTCGCCGCCCAATCGGTATAGTGGTTAGCGTCGCTGCCTGCCGTGCCGAAGGGTCCGGTTCCGAATCCCGGAGGCTTAATGGCAAACCGCACATTGAGTTGATCAATGTTAACGAATTTCGCTTACTGCGCATGCTCAAATGGTGTACCGCTGGCGTGAGAGAAAATACTGACGACTAAGCATACGCAATCCTACACAAGCCTGTTCGTCATGTAGGTCTTATCGACTGTTTACAATTGCAGCAGTCTATTTCATTTACTTACAATAATTTATTTGACCTTTAATTCAGTAATTTAAACTAGATTTAATCCTTAATTTGCTAAAGTATATACGAATGGAACGTGTGTTAAATACTCAATTGTTTTTATTCCTCAGAAGTATAATCAGCTAATATATCTTGTAATATTTCCTGTTTTGTAATCCTTTTTAAAAGAAAATTTGGGTAGTTTACAATCGACATTTACACTCCAAGTAATGAAGCAGCTTACAACCTGACGCGTTTTAAAACCTCGAACTGTTTACCCCAAGATAACACAATATCAACCATATACCGTATTTATCTTCTTTTAAAATTGCGCCAAATTCTCTTTTAGGCATGCGCAGTAAGCGAAATTCGTTTAACATTGATCAACTCAATGTGCGGTTTGCCATTACGCATCCCGGAGATGGGAAGGCATGAATGTTTGTAGTGTCGGTGCAGCATGGCAGCAGTCTAAATATGCAGCGAGCCGAAAGTCCTCTCGTGTGGTTTGGCAGAAAGAAGACCTTCGGAACATAAGAATTATAAAATGTTCCAGAAAATATTTCGGCATGAAATCACTGAAGAAGGCGAACTATCGTAAAATAGCTGACGAAAGATCAGACAATATTCCAACCGCTCTTAGAGATGTAAAAAATGAAAGATATTCATCCGATTTTGGTCATTATCCAGAAATTCTTACAAAGAATAAGAAAGGATTTATTTTAAATTTTGACCTTTCTAGATATCTATAGATAGACATCTATAGATATAGATATGTATAGAGATAAATAGATATAAATTTTGGCCTTTCTAGGCCAAAAGATATCGATTTTCCCCAATATGGAGACAGCAGATCATTTTCTTCTGTTCATTATACAGTGATTAATAATTCCCCAAAATAAAGTTTTAGAGACAGATTTTGCTTTGTTATTCATTTGAACTTAACAAAGACTATTGCGAACCATGTTGGTTAATTTCAAATAAGGACAGATGTGGTCGACAGGAA
This sequence comes from Stegodyphus dumicola, assembly GCF_044657685.1. Taxonomy (NCBI): domain Eukaryota; kingdom Metazoa; phylum Arthropoda; class Arachnida; order Araneae; family Eresidae; genus Stegodyphus; species Stegodyphus dumicola. The sequence goes on from NC_140781.1 coordinate 25,270,748, forward strand.
TACAGTACTGGAAAACATTACCCATAAGAAAAGAAAAGAAAAGCGCGAGAGAAGTTCTCATGATATCGCAAGCTGTATTGAAAAGAAAAATTGAGAAGCAAATGAATGTATTGCTCAAATATGGAAAAAAATCTGTAAAAGATGAAATCAATTTCAGTTAGTTTAAGAGAGATTAAATCCAGATAAGATCCAGAGTAAAAAGTAACAATGGTTACATACATAGCTAATTTTTTACCTGATGTCAAATTATTGGAAGAATATGACGTTGTAGAGACATAAGGTGTTTTTCGAAAGCAGGAGAGATGACAAATGAGAAAAGCCCTCGCCGGGACTCGAACCACAGACCTCTCGAATACGCGCTGAGCGTGCTGATCATTACACCACGTAGGCATACCAAGAAGGCGGGAGAAATACCTTACATACCCCCCTATTAAGGAGCGACTGGAGGTCAGGGGACCCAATGACCAAGTCCTGGTGGTGAAGAATCATCATCCATCACCATTTTAATTCTGGCGCCACTGTAGAGACATTAGGTTTTTTTTTTGCTTGAAAGCAGGAGAGATGAAAAATGAGCAATGCTCTTGCCGGGACTCGAAACATGGACCTCTCGATACGCCCCGAATGTGCTGACCACTACATCACAAAGGCATGCCAAGGAGGCGGGAGAAATATCTTAAACAACGTTATAAAAATGCTCTCAAGCACTGTTAAATATTTGAATTCTGCTACATAAAATGAGTTACTTGATTGTTTATGTAGTATTTGTTTGAAAACAAAGCTTTTGGATGAAATTAAAAATTTTCTTTTTTATTTCTTTGTACGAATATCGTGTACAAAGTAATCGTAATCGCGAAAACTTCGGCTATCATATTTCAATGGAAATATCCATTTTGACCGTTCCCGAATCTATCTGGGGCCCACCAGCGGCCGAGCACTAAAGTTGCTAAACACTAATAGTTCGGTCCGAGGTTCGAATCCCCCGAACGGCCTAGCTGCATGGGCCTTCGTAGTTTTCCCCTTAAAAAGACCTCCACGAAGGCATCCCTTCCCCTAGGAAGGTGGCCCTCGAGGCTTTGCCGTAATCTCATGAACCAAATCGAATCCTCCATTTTGTGGCGGTGGGGAGGGGAGCGTTACGTCTGTACGTACAGACAAAATAATCTTTTTTCCAAAATGGATTCATAAGGTATTTTTGCCTCGACACTTGTATGTTCGCATGTACGTATGCATATATGCATCGCCTAACTCAAAAACGATTAGCCGTAGAGCGTTAAAATTTTGAACATGGAGCTGCTATAATATCCATTTGTGAACTTCTCTTTTTTATTGCAATTGGCAGTATACATCTGCATATATATATATCACCCCCTTACTCAGGCCTTTATTTTCACAATCGTTGGTCGTAGTCATATCTGCCCATTACAGAGGTGTTTTAAATGACGAAAAACATTTTGGTTGTGTCAAATTTAAAAAAAACATAATTTTCGGCAAATAACGAAATTTAACTTATCATTCGGTCTCCCGATTCCTATACCTATACTTGGGAAAGTTTTGTACTCGTTATGAAAAAATAAATTAGAAGAAGTTTGACTACCGTGTGAAAAAACCTAACCGGGATGTTTAATTCAAAATTTGCAATTTTTGATGCCATTTTCAACTTGCCTTGAGGGATCGAATAATTAAGTTAAAATTATTAGAGGAAATAACATTAAATGAAATGCAGCAAAAAGTGTGTGTAATTTAATAGGCGCTACAAGGAAGTCATGTGTGTCCATATCAAATTTTTACTATTAATCCTAATCTTATAAAAATTGTTATCAAAACCTGGAACCCTGGATTTGGAGACGGGTAGTACTGTAAATTTATTTAAGGAGACAAGAATTTTTTTTTTGCATAGGGGCCCTAGAGTTCTAGTTACGCCACTGCATCGAAGATATATATATATATATATATACACAAATCTGAAACATTATCACTTCGCTTAGAATCAATTGCAGTCTTGCAAAACAAACATCGGTTTTTTATATAAATTTCCTAACAACACTATTTTTTTGACAGACATGTTGCCCGCGGATGTTTGTGAATTTATTGATGTGGCTCTCGGTCATGAAAGGTTGAAGACCCCTATAGTAAAGTAAGAGTAACTCAGAGTAAATGCTTCGTATTTTTCAAGGTCAGTAGAAAAACAAGGTTATACTCTTCGCAATGTTGACGTCAAAAGATAGCGAAACAAAGATACAGCGTAGATGGTTGTTTTTGAGCAGACTAGAGTATGGACCGTATAAGAAATAGACCAACCCAAATGGGTTTCTCACTCGTCTGACGCATTCCTGGCTGTCCCCTTGACCACATCCGGACTACGACTTGCAGAAACTTGCAATAGTTGGTTTTTGCAGCATGTATAATTGTCAAGCACAAGCTGGTTGTAGCGCCTTATTTCACAAGTTAGAATTTTTAGATATTTTTGAAACTGAGATTGATTTTTAAAAATTTAGCATATTTATCAAGCATAATTAACGTTCCAAATAATTATAAAGCTGTTGCATGCTTTCAGGCCTGAATTTTTTTTAGCTTTCCCTGTGCTGTAAGGAAATTTGTAACTACTTTTAGAAAATATTTTAAATCTGAACTAATAGAAAATTTCAAACAAATAATTTTCTCTTACAATTTTTATGCTTTTTATTGGTGTAAATAAGTAAAACATACTAAGATACCAAAAAATGAATTTTTGAAAGTTTTCGTTTAAAATTCTAAATTGTGCTGCTTTTTTTAAATTATGATGAATATATATTATAGCATAATTTCTATAAAGGAGCTTTATTTCAATTATATTTCGTAAAACATCATAGTGATAAACACGTTTAACACCTTAATAATTTTTATACATTTATTCTAATGTTAAAATTGTATTTAACTGTAATAATTAATTGCGCTAGTATTTTATAGTGATTATTTTACTTGAATTTATTTCTAGTTCTGCTTAAGATTTTTTTATTTACTGTGAATTTAATTTATTTGCCCAAAGGGGCGGTAGCCCAGAAAGGCTATTAGTTTCGAAGCTGCATTTTGCGCTGTTTCACTATAAATGACCCTTCACTTTGCAAATTGTCGCTATCAAATATTATCGCCTGTATTACATTTAAAGAAATTGAGTAATGAAGAATCTGCATGAATACATCTATGTTTTACTCGCACTTTGAAACAACAACGGTATCTAGAGCCATCAAATATTGAGTAACGTAATCCTCCATCCGAACATGAGCACCTGGAAGGCCGAATTTCGAATTTGTCTTAATCCATTTCATATTTTGTAAAACTTTAACCCTTTCCGGCACGCTACCTTTTAAAGTCGGAGTTTTGATAAAAAAGAGGGGGGGGAGGCAGTATAATTAAGTCTAGAGGAGTACACAAGTAAAATTTTGTGAAGAAGATACCACTTATCGTTTTAATTCTGTGGGTGTGCCCAAAGTGACACATTGATTGAATAGAGCTTCGAAAAGAGTGCTGAAACGAGCATTGTTGTCAATGAACTGACCGATGAGATGCGGAGAAACAAAGAATGCAGACTCTTAGTTGTCGTAGATTATCGGTGAGCCCGCTCTGGCATACCTAGGGTTCGCCGTTTGATTTTAGGCAAGATTTCAAGGTAAAACTTTAAAACTAATATAGCGTAAGGAGATTAGCATACAGCCAAAAAAATAACATAGAAATTTCTTTTCAAACAATTCTTTTATACCCTAAAAAAATCTGGAAGATTTCTTTGAAAAATGAGGGTCTTAAAAAACTAAACATGGCTGAAATATATGGACTGGTTTGTGTTGAGCTGCCATCTACTAGAAATAAAGAAGGTTCGGAGTAACCTATAAATACATTTTCATTCAATTTTTCTGTGCGTACAGAAGGAAATTTTTAGGTGTGTCCAGACCGGACACACTGTGCCGCAAAGGGTTAACGAATTTTTGATTAACAAACTCAACCAGTTCAAAGCTAGCAATGGCAACATTGTACGGAAAATAACATTTTTATCTCCAGCGCGGAAATTCTAAAGATACGCTAATTTCAAATATTTTGTGATATTGCTGTTGAATTGAATTTTATGTGGTTTACTTGCGAAGAAAACGATATTCAATAAATAAAGGTAACATACAAAACGTTAAAGAAAATCCCTTTGGGCGTAATATAAAACCTGAGTGCGTTTTTATCTTCCCCCCCCTCCCCCCAGTTACACTCAGAAAAGTTTATGCTCAGAATTTTATGAATTATTAAAATAAATAATCATCTTATCATCATCTTGTAATGTTAATAATTAATGATCATATTGTAGAGTCATTAGGTTAATTGGAAGCAGAAAATATGAAAATATGCAACCGTCTTCGCCGGGAATCGAACCACGGACCTCTGGAATATTGGCCCAGCGTGCTACCGTTACACCACGAAGGCACGCTAGGGAAGTGGGAGAAATACCTTATATACTCCCCTTTTTAAAGGGCGACTAGGCTTTTAGGGGACCTAGTCGCCAAATCCTGGGTGCGGAGAATCACCATCCACAACCCTTTTAGTTCGGGCGCCACTTGTAGAGTCATTAGGTTAATTGGAAGCAGAAAAGATGAAAAATATGCAACCGCCTTCGCCGGGAATCGAACCACGGACCTCTGGAATACCGGCCCAGCGTGCTACCGTTACACCACGAAGGCACGCTAGGGAAGTGGGAGAAATACCTTATAATATAATCAAATAAATGATCGCCTTGTAACGTTATAAAAATGCCTGAAAATGCTCATAAAATTAAATATATATATATATAGATATCAGATTTTGTTTAATTTTACCTTGTTTGTTTCATAGCATCGTATACTATCAATCTTAGTTAATTTTACTTTATTTGTAGGCAAAATTAAGTTAAAAAATTTTGTGTTTAGAGTTTTTACCGTTTTACCAAAGTAAAGATGTTTATACAAAAATTACGCATGAAAAAAAATTCGTAAAATGCAGTAAAAAGTGCTTTAATGAGATATATTAAATCTTATTTGAAAAATCTGTGACTTTCGTAATCTCATCACTTATACAACGTATCATATTTAATAATTAAAAACAGTTATGTGATACAGGCGCCATATGTTTCAGTGTGAAAGTAAACTAGATCGTCTCTACTCCTTCTTGCGGACATGTAGGTGACGCGGGGTTAGTCTATTTCTTATAAGATCCATGACTAGGCGTCAGTGACGTCACACAAGAGCAAACCTTGCAGTATAATAACCGCTATATTTATATAAGTAAACAGGAGCTCCTGGAAGAATCTGTCGTAGGACTTCAAAAATGTGTTTTCCCAAATCTTTCGGAAAATCATCAACTTGGTGACAAAAACTTTTGCTAAGGCCCATCAGGAGCATATTTACCTGTATCTCGCATTCTACTTGAACTATTTTTTCCAATTTAATCGTTGTTGGACTCAGAATTGGTTCTACAATTCTGCATAAGAAATAAATACTTACGTACAAAACGTGGGCACGAAATCGATTAATAGAAAATAAACCGTAGAATTATTACTCTAAAAGCAACAGCAACAAAAAGAACAGAGAATGAAAAATAACTAAGTAAAACAGTACACAGTTTTACAACAATACAGGAAAAGAATAATACAATCAAAAACAATTTATATATCTACATATATTTTAAAAATAGTTTTAAAGCACCTATATCTCGAGGAAAAGGAATGTGACTTACTATGGAGTAATACGCTTAAGAACATTGCTTCATTATGATTAACAAACTTAAATTGATTGGGTCTTCTCTCATGACAGAAATATTATTACACAATACATGACCTTTAGTTTTTAAAACAATTTTTTCCATTAAATCAGTTTGCGATGCACCTAATCAGAAAGTTACTAATTTATAGTGTAACGAACTATGGAGGCAAGAAAGGAAGGAGGGGCCAAACTGGCACTACAAGTGAAACACTGCTGAGAGGCTTCGGTCTCCAGGTGGGGTGTTTTTTGTTTACATTCAGAAGGTTCCTTGACAGCACTCTGATAGTATTTCGACACACGACAGTTCCATATAAATAGGAAAATGGGACACTTTCGCATAAAAGGATTAGGATTACTCAGTTATGGCAAAGCACACGAGGGCTATCTGCCTAAAGGGAGGGATGCCTTCGTGGAGGACTTTATAAGGGAACTGACTCGTATACACGTTACATATGGGGAAAAACTACGAAAACGCGCATGCAGCCAGCCCGTTCGCGGGATTCGAACATCGGACCGAACTACCAGCGTTCAGCGTCTTTACCGCTCGGCCGCTGGTGGGCCCTTTCGCATAAAAGAAACATTTATAGTGTGATGGATAATAGCAATTTGTATAGTTAGTGACATTTACGCAAAAATCACATCTTGGTTATTTTTCGATAACTAACAACAGCGATTTTGATTATGAATTTGTTTTATAAAATTCTGAGTTGTTGAACTACAAAAATATAGATTTTAGCAAAAATGTTATGCTTAAAGAATGAAAAATACCTTACGGTACCTTTAAAATTGTATACATCTTTCGATCCCCTTGATAGAGTATTCGCTACTTTTATTTTATGTTCCAAACGCCAAAATGTTTTAAATAAAATAATTTTTTTTTCATTCATATACTATTGTAACATTTAATTTTTAAAAATTTTTAGAGGAGAGGCCTTTATAGTTGCTTATTTTAAACTCATCATTTTATTTTTGTATAACTGAGAAATAATCACTTTAGACTTACACGTTTCACTTATCTGGGTTAATTAAAAAATAAAATTACCACCAAATGCTGCAATCCTCGTCAAAATTAATAAATATACACACAGATTTGCGAATAAGTTAACTTTTCCTTGATTTGTAACGATACATTTGTGTAAAATTATGTACAGTTTTACATAAATGGGTGGAACAGAAGACGGATACATTTGCGAATTCCGCGGAAGAAGCAATACTATACAGAGTAAGGCTATCAAGATTGTGATCTGATTATGTATTTTATTATCAGATAATTATTAAACTGCGTAAAATCTCTAAAAGAGATACTGAGTGCTCTGTCAAAATATATTTGGTAGAAGATTTGAATTTGATAATGAATGTCTCCTAAAACGTGTTTTAAGTCAAAAGTTTGAAACTTGATGGCTAAATGTAAGTATAAAATTATGCATGTTAAAATATTTGTTAAAATATTTTAAGCACATAGGTCAGGTTAATTTTTTATTAAATAGAGTAAGGCATGCAAGGGCTATCTGCCTAAAGGGAGAGATGCCATCCTGGAGGAATGTCGAAGAAAAACTGACCTTTGAGTGAATATTAAAAATAATGCATGTAATTTTCATTCAAATTATATTTATACATATTTCTTATGTAAAAATTTCAGGTATATGCTAAATTATTTTAAATTACTTTACTCGAAAAATATAGTGAATGCACAGAAATTAAAGATTTGCACATACCGAAAAGGAAAAACATGAAATACGTATGGATATTTATGCATATGCTTGCAAAAAGCTTGTATCAGCCTTTAACAAAATACGTAAATATTTATTAAATTATTTATAAATGTATTTGAAATGAAGGATTTATTCATTCATAAACTCCTGTGAAAGTTACTGTGAAGAAATCTAATTATGAAATGTATCTAAATTTATAATGATTCTATGAGATGCGTACTTAAGGAAGTAATAAAGAATAGTTTTAGGATATGTATTGTTGAAATTAAGGGTAAAAAATTTGATAAGTATAATTAAAGAATTCTTCTCTTACATTTAAATAACTCAGTTACAAGTTTTAAATTATATTTAAAAAAAAATCCTTTTTTATTCCCTTTCAGAAATATTAAGAGAAAGTTAAGTACTTTTTAACGTATTTCACTATTAAAATAAAAGGTGCTCTAATTAGAAATGGACCGAATAGAGCATTTATTATAAATTGGCTTAGTTTCTCGATTTAAAAGATGCCTCAAAGGCTAAAAAATCATGTCATATTTGAGAAAGTATTTTAGGAAGAAGCTCTAAAATAAAAAAGAAATAATGCATATTTTAATACTAATAATACAATAATCTTTGATTTTAATTTCTATCATCCTCAGCCGAATAAAATCGAATTACCTTAACATATTTTTCTAATTTACACTCTTTTGCAAAAAAAAAAAAAAAATCGAAGCACCGTGAAGGAAATTGTTGTTTTTGATGAAATTAAATATGTGTATAGCTTATACACGAAATAAAATGATTAAAAAATCAAGGTCATAGTACCTGTTCACGGCTCACAATCATCCATTGAGTGTTCAAATTAGTAGTTGGTCGAACCGCACCTGGCGGCAATGCATGCTTGAATACGTCGAGGCAAGGAGTGGTAGAGGTTCCTAATGTCATCCTGCGACACATTCTGCCAGGTATTCATCAGTTCTCGCTCCAGATCTGCGAAATTTTGTGGTGCCAGAATCTGGCGGCCTACCATGTCCCAAATATGCTCGATTGGTGAAAGGTCTGGTGACCTTGCTGGCCAAGCAAGAGTATCAGTCGCAAGGACACAGCCCAAAGATAAGCGAGCGGTATGTGGCCTGGCATTATCTTGTTGGAAAATGGTCCCAGAATGATGTGCCATGAAGGGTAATGCAACCGGCCGCACGATGGTATCAACATATCGTTGAGCTGTTAAAAGATGTACGGAAGATGACTAAAGATGACCTGCTGTCATAAGAAATAGCGTCCCACATTATCACACCAGGGGTTGTGGCTGTATGCCTTTGTAAAACAAAGGCTGATTGGGACCACTGGCCCCGTCCTCTCCAGACACGAACACGGCGGTGATCTGCTTCAAGAGTGAAGCGGGCTTCATCGCTGAACATTGTACGATGCCAATCTGATAGCAGCCATGATAATCGGCTGCAACACCACTCCAGACGACTCCGCCGATGTTGTGGGGTCAGAGGCAAACGTCTCAAAGGCCCCTGTGAGCGTAATCCCGCCTCAGACAAGCGCCGTGAGATGGTGGACGGTACCACTGGAGGTATAGACTTGGCTGTAGTGCGTTGGATAGTCGACAATGATACCGTTGGTGCGGTTCGGGCCTGGCGAACAATCATCCTATCTTGCCTCGCATTTGTGCTCCTTGGCCTTTCAGATCCTTCATTTTATCGGCAATTTCCTTGTAGTAACTATTGTTGCCAACATCATCCAGCTTCACGCAACCCTACAATGCGACCACGTTCGAATTCGTTTAGTTGTCTGTAAGGTCTTCGATATCGTCGTATTGGCATCTTTAGTTACTTCTTTATGGAATTACAATGGCAGTAAAAAAAGATAAATTTTCCGCTCTGTTACTGGTTTTATACTTCGAGAATTGCGCACTAGAAATGCACGCTATGATCGCCATTTCCTGTTCATTTGCCTTGAAACTTCGATCATTTGCATGTTCGATCAAGATGCTTTTGCATGCCAAATTTCGTCACGATTGAAAAAGTCCTTCTTGGTGCTTCGATTTTTTTTTTTTTTTTTTTTTTGCAAAAGAGGGTAATTAACGAAAACTTGTGAAAATATTTCATTCAAATTAAACCGTTCTGAGCAAACTGTTCTATAAAAAGTATAGCATTTAATTCCGTTCAGAATGAAATGTTGTTTAAAAATGTATTCTTTTCATATACTTAGGACTCTGAAATATTGTAGAAAAACAAAATATATACATTTATGTGTATATTTACGACGTAATTACAAAATATTTACTTTCGATCGTGTCAAAACCCCCTGATCTTAATGGTAAATCACCCAGTGTTTTGTTCACCATGAAGGGATTGCCGGTGCTTCAAAGCAGTGTATGGGGGAAACCGGTTAGAGCCACTCCATCTTACTTCCTACCTCCGTGGTACCAATGGTTGTTAGAGAAATTCCGAAAGTTCTTTTAAAATCAAATTAATTTTAATTAAAATGTATCAGCCAGCAGAGAATTTTTTTAACTTTCCATTCCGATTCTATAAGAAATTTTGTATAAAAATATCGACTGGCTGCCGCTAAATTATTATTATATACAGATCACAGAGAATGTTGTGTCCTTACGTTGTATCGAGGCTTCTCGGTATAGATTAAGAAAGGAAGAATTTTTCCTCGCAAAATGCGTTACGGATGGTACTAAAGAAGGAATTCTGTTTATAGGAGATTGACTTTATTTTAAATTGTATTTTTTGTTGAATTATTGCGGCAAGCTCAGTGTCTAAAGCAACGTTTATTTGAGAATCCATAGTTCTGGGCTTCGACCATCTCATGCATCATGGAGAGGAACAAGAAGACACAGATTTCTATGCTAAGTCTAGCCAGAGCCTACACGGTCTCAAAAGCCCGGTTATTTATTTTCTACCCGCTGGCACGAAGACTGGGAGACTTACAGATTGGCATTAGCGGGAAGTGCTTGAAAGCTGCGTTCCTTTAAACTGAGGCCAAAGCTATATGGGATAGTGGCTCGTCTCTCAACTATTAGAATACTTCTTTTCAGCTACAGGCGTTTCTGTGCTCAGCAAATATATGAATAATGATATTACCACAAGATCCCGCAATATGTGTGTGTGAGAGAGAGAAAGCATCAGAAGATTTTTGAGGGGGACCTCTGAAGAGGCAATTAAGTGGAAATGGGCATAAGGAAAGATTGCAAGAATACCTTGGAATAACCTCACCAATCCTCATGGAGAAGAAACATCTGATGGCATCTGGCTTAAGAGCGTTAATTGCGCAATAGACTTTCAAATAAAAACTGACTTCACGCATAAGAAGAAATCATCAAATCCCTCATGCTATTTCTATTTAGATGCCTGTTTAGCCATCTGATCAGTCATCTAGAGTAAAATGCCGGGTAAATTACCAGTGTTTCGAGACGTTATCCACTTGATCGGTTGCTAGTTTTTTTAGTGTCAAATCTGCCTGTGTTTTCTTATGACAAAAAATACACGTGTGTTTAGTTTCTTCTTCAGAGGTCTTTTCGACTATCAGTTTTATCTTCATGCCAGTGCTAAGTGATCAGTTTATCTTACCAGTGCTGTTATTTTGAAGACAAAGTTGATGACATGCGATTTAATATTTTATATATAACTAAGGATAGCAACGTGAAAATTCTTTGACCATGTGATGTTAGCGAAAAATTAAACAAAGATTAAGAAAGGTATGGCAGTTCAATAAAATTAGCGATGAATGTGAAAAGCTTCACCTTGGATTTCAAAGTTATGCGAATTCGAAGTTTTTTGAAAGTTCAATAATACTTTTTAATGCAATATTTATAGTGCAGCTTCTGAATTTTAAGATTAACATGCTTGTTGTAAAGGTTTAAAATATTTTAACTAAATTTTACTTTAGAACTTTCATAAGAATCGATTATTGTGGATGTTTAGTTTTTTTTTTTTTTTTTTTTTCTCTTTGTAGAATGATTGCTTCAGATTTTTCCGCATTATTTTAATCTTCGCGTCAATAACTAACTTCTCAGCATGAAGTTTAAGTCGTTATTTCATTATTTTAGTCGTTTCCTGAATGGTTCAGCAACTTTCTTCAGGAATAAACGAGGCTTTATACGCTCGATTTTATTCCAAGATTCAGATATGTACGCCACTTCAATTAAGCCTGTTTTCTTTAGTTTATCGATGACTACATACCCTTCGTCCATAGCTAAGATCTTCGACCATAGATAAGAGATGAAAGAAGTTTACGTCAGTGTGCTTTCTTGGTAATTCTAAAATGCCCTGATCCATTGGTTGAAATACCGAAATAACATTACTAAAGACAAACATGGCGTAACTGTACCACGTCAGAATGGGATGAAGCATTGTCGAAAATGTGGGCATTAACTTGCAGAAGTATTGTGTGTATTGTAATTAAAATTTATCTATACTGTTTGCACAGTATAGGAGATGTTAGAAATTATAAAAATTTAATTATTAATAGACCACCGCATTATATCAAAGGTAACGTTCTCCTTGACTAGCAAAAATGATTCTCTTAAAACAATAATAATAATAAAAAAAGAACGTGTACGTCCAATTATACGAAATGTAGATATTATTATTATTATTATTATTATAAGGGCACTGCCCCGATCCTCCTAGCTGGCCGTATGTTAAAAAAAAAAAGGGACTGGCCAAAAACAAACAAATATAAGGGGGGAAAAACATATGGGAATGTAGATATATCGGGAGTCGAATTTGCGGGACTCTACTGTGCTTGTTTTAGTAATGACTACATAATTAATTGTAAAAAGCATCAAAATTAAACGTCTGTGTGTGTTATTCTGTTTTATGAATATATTCATTTCATTATGGATGGCAAAGTATCTCATGATCTGAAATTAATTAAATACTATGCGCCAACATTGCTGCAAATTCAGTTTTGCTAATTCTCGGAAACATCTAAATACTTGCGGTTCTGTGTACGTTTTAACTTCTAATTCCAGAGGAACTCAGATTACGCATTGGACATACACTTTATTTAATGACGCAGAGACACATAAACTTACGTAAATTGGTGTACATCACTGTAGATCATTTTATCTACGAATCTAATAAAAATTGCCCCAAAATATCGAACATAATTACTCATAATACTAATGCAAACATCGATCATTTGCTTCCGCGGCATCATGCGCACAATTCAAATCGGAAGTATTAAACTTCTCACGTTGTTGCCAAGTTATCAATGAAAACAAATGTGAGGTTGCAACGCCCTGCGGCACACATTTCCCACCTGAACTCTTAGAAAAGCGTCATCTAATAAAAAATACAAAGGCAAAAAAACAAATATGAATATAAACAAATTTCAAAGTTGTTGCTCAAACTCTAAATTATACAATAGGGTAAGTACATAGTTAGTACGAATTATTAAATGTAAATTAAACAAATCGCAATATGTAAAGCTCTTAAAAAGAATTACACCAGTATAAACACAAAGACATTTCTAGCAAATGAGTTATAAATTAAATTGACTAAATCAAATGATCGACAGAAAGGATTTGATATTTTACTATTATTCGTCAGTCAGTTATAGTGGTGTGGTGTAGCGGCTGAAACCGCTATACAAACACCGAGTTGTAATACAGAGTTGAAATGAACTTCTAACTCAAGTTATAACAATAACAGGAATTTTAATAAAATAAAAACATTGAACAGTTCCGATTCTTGATAGTGTGGGACTTGGATACATTTAGTCCCGTAGTTTCAAAACTTTGTTAACAAGAAAATGCTCTGTCGCTGTTAACATTATACACGAAGCGGGTCGACATGCTCTTGGCTCCAGCAGGAAAGTCCTGGCCCTTCTCAGGAAACCACCTTTTATATCTCACTGTGTCGTCACCTGCGCTGAACTCCCGGGAGGGAGATTCTTTCACTGGTACATAACAAAGGTGTCCATCTCCTGAACCATGATGATAAGGCTTCTTTTATCTCTTTGTCTCTTGGAGTGACCTTCGAGGCTGCAAACGGATTCATTAACAAAGGCACCTCATTGCATAAGGATTTCACCTATGTGCTGAAAAAAGTACTATTGCAATCTGAAATCATTCATCCTAGAGAACCTTTATGCGACCTTGTCACAACTCCTCCCCTCATAGAAGCATTTTCATAGACTATCGAAAGGAAAATTCTAAGTGTTTTTCACTGCTTTTAGAACAATAGTGGTAACCATTTAAGTTATAATAGAGAAGACAGTTACTTTACCCTTCACTCATTTCTAGATAACATCACCTTGACAGATAGCATAAAAAAAGATAACAAACAATTTTGAATTTAAAAAAAAATTGTTTTTATACCGCTACAAAAAATTATTTTCAACAATTGTCATTAATTTTCAGTACACAAGAAAAAATTTTTCTTTTTTTACCCCAATGACATTGTATCCACTAGTGTCATTCAGTCACTGGACTGAGGCACGACTCAAGCCTTCCGCACTGCCATGTGATTTGCCTAGCCTATGAACAATTTCAAAATTGTACTGGAGACACAATGCCCAGCGAGTCAAACGAGAATTTGATCCCATCATTTTGTTTAAAAAAGTCAACGGATTATGATCCGTCTGGATCTTGAATTTTTGTTCGTCTAAGTAATGATTTAGTTTCTTTAGTCCATAAATAATGGCAGCTAATTCCCTTTCAATTGTGCTATAATTACGCTCAGCTTTAGAAAACGTTTTGCTAAGATACAGTATAGTGTGTTTCTCCCCAATCTAAATTTGAGAAAACACAAGACCCACACCAAATAAGCTGGCGTCGGTCTGCACAATAAATTCTTTAGAATAATCTGGTGCAAATAAAAGCGCACTTTTTACTAATTTAGTCTTAAGTTCGTTGAAAGCATCGTCGCACTCTTTTCTCCAATTTACTTTTTCTCTTTTATTTTTGCCCTTCAAAGCGTCTGTGAGAGGTACCGAAATACGGGCGTGGTCTTTTATGTACCTTGCATAGTAGCCTACAGTACCAAGGTAGCTACGTATCTGTGTTTTAGTTGTGGGGGTCGGAAATTCTCTGATTGCTAGAATTTTGGCCTCACTAGGTGACCTTTTCCGATACCCTACTTCATGACCCAGAAATTCCACATGGGAAAATTTGCATTTCGAAGACTTAACAGTCAATTTTGCCTCCTGAAGGCGACCTAAAACCACATCCAAATCCTTCATATGCCTGTCCCAAGTCGGCGAAAAGACTGCAGTGTCATCAATATACTGTAGAACAAAATCGTTCAATCCTCCTTAAACTTGAGCGATCAATTTACAAAAATAGAAGGGCGCATTTTAAAGCCCAAACATCATTTTCTTCGGGATGAAAGAACCAAAATGCAACACAAATGTAGCACACCTCTGTGCACGTTTTGTGAGCGGTATCTGGAAGTATCCTTTTGTTAGCTTTACGATGGTGATAAACGGAGCTGCGCTGACCTTTTTTACAACCTCTTCTATATATTGGGAAGCGGGAAAAATTTGGTCATAGCTTTTGAATTTAATTTTTTATAGTCTATACACGGGCAAGGATCTTTTCCTGAGACCTCTACTAAGATCATAGCCGATGCATAATCAGATTGCCCAACTTCTATGACTCCTAACTCAAGCAACCGCCTAATTTCCTCCTTTAAGATGTCGGTTTGTATCGCCGACATTCCGTAAGGCCTGACTCTAACCGCGGTCTCATCCAGTAATTTAATGTCCATTTCAATTCAAATGTACTGCCGGGGTCGGACGAAAACACCGCCCCATACTTCCCTATGATTCTTGGAATTTTTCTATTTCCTCTGCCGAAGCTCGTTCCTCCAGCTTACTATCTCCAACTATTTTCCAAAAATCTATCTGCGTTCGATCAGCCAAGGAATAAGGAATTTCAACTTCTCCCTCGATATCCTCCATGACCTCC
Source organism: Stegodyphus dumicola (assembly GCF_044657685.1). Classification (NCBI taxonomy): domain Eukaryota; kingdom Metazoa; phylum Arthropoda; class Arachnida; order Araneae; family Eresidae; genus Stegodyphus; species Stegodyphus dumicola. The sequence continues at coordinate 25,286,125 of NC_140781.1, forward strand.
TCCATCATCAGATTCACAAACTCGGGGCGCTGATGATAAGGTTTCATCAAATTGACATGATAAATGGTGTCACTGTTACGCTTACCCGGAATCTCTACCGTATAATTGGTTTCGGAAATCCCACTAGTTACTTTACCTGATCCTATCCAGTTTATAGCCATTTTGTGTGTTTTAGACGTGGCTAAAACAAGCACGAGATCTCCGACCTTAAATCTTCTCGTAACAACGTTGCGATCATATCAGAGTTTATCAGAAATCATATCAGATTCTGACACTCTTTCATCCTCTCTACAGTCAGCTCCTGACACTTCTTTAATCTGTTTACCAAGTCTAGAACATAGTCGACCACAGTGCGGTCTGAACTTTCTTCCTCTAGCAAGTTTTCATACACGATCGTTTGGGGCGTTCTCAAATTTTTCCATGTACTAACTCGCTGGGACTAAAACCTGTGCTCTCATGGCTAATAGTTGTGAGGGCAAACAAAGCACATGGCAAACATTCTTCCCAGTCCATCCCGCTTTCCAAGCAGAAAGCCTTCAATACCCTTTTCAAGGTGGAATTCAACCTTTCAACAGAAGAATGATACACCTTAATTCCGAACTTACTAAACAACTTAGATGTAAGTTCACTAGTAAACGATCTACCCAAATCACACTGAATTTCCTTAGGGTAACCTGATCTAGAAAAATATTTGTATTAAGGCTTGAATCACACTTTTAGACCTTAAATTCTGCACAGGAATGGCATCTGGATATTTGGAAGCAACACAAATTGACGTAATTAAGTATTTATTTTCACGTGAACTAGGTATCAGAGGTCTTACTGCGTCAATATTTAATCTGCTATACACTTCTGATATAACTGGCACAATTTTCACTGGGGCTTTCTTTTTATCCCTATTATGACATACAAACTGACAAGTATCGAACGTCCGCACAAATTCTTCAATTTCCTGGTAACAATTAGGCCTGAAATAGTGTGTCAAAACTCTATCATTGGTTTTTGTTACCCCTAAATGACCAGAGATTTTCTCGTGACATAACTTCAAGATCCATTTCCTAAAACCAAGAGGCACACGCAGCTGAAGCTTATCTTCCCCCTTTTTAGATACTGCCACTCTGAGTAGCATCTCCTTTACAATTTATAAACACCTTTTCCCTTTCGCTTTCCCCTTTCTTCCAGAGGGCCACTACACTAGCGCATGTTTTTTGGTGCTTCCGAAAATTCTGCTGGCGAAACATCCGCAAGGATAGACCTTTCTTCTGAACCGATGACTGGAATTTCAATGCCCTCCTCCGTATTACTTGTTAACTTCTCTTCTTCTGAACTTTCATTATTCATAACACTTTCTATTTCCTCATCTTCCGATCTGGAATCTAAGTTTTCCGCGCCCGCTCTCTCTAAATTCCTGCGCGCATGCGCCTGACTACGAGGTTCCACAGCGTTCAAGAGAACCAGTAGTTCCCTAATTTCCTCTATAAAACCATGCAGTTTTATTTCCTAACAAATAGCACTCTTTATCTAACTCCACAGGAGTAACCGCTGCCTTTGTGGTGACCACACCAAAATTACCTTCAGTGGTGACTTTCGCCAAGGGTAAACATTTACATTCCGTGTCCAAAGGCTGTTTTATCTATACAGTTCCCCTAATAAGTCACTAGTATTAATCCAAGTACTGTTACAAAGATCTATTCCAGCTCCAGTATCTCTCAGATATTCTCTCTCTACCCCATTTTAATTACCACATTCTTGAAATACGGCTCAAAATACTTCCCTGAACTCTGCGTTCCTAAATTATTCACAAAATTAGCCTTATTTGTTTTCCAGCGATGGACAGTTAGGTCGGATATGCCCGTTTTTTCCACATTGGTAACACTTTATTTTTTGCTGTTTCTCGAGCTTCGCTTCATTGAAAACCGGCTCTTTTTTAGAATCCTCCACTTTTCTATGCTCCTCCGATTTAATTCTTTGATGACCACTACTTTTCTGATTATAACTACCATTGGAATTTACATACCGCTCTCTAACTTTCTCAAATGGTTTCTTCAACCCTGCTCTCTGTTTAACCTCCTCATATATCTTCCGAAAACCTCATACCTGTCGCATTTCTCTGCTAAAATAGAAGCTGTTTCAAATTCTTCCCATTTGTCTAAGTAGTGCTCTCTTGTTTCTAGAGGGACTCGCCGCTTAATTTGCTCGGTGAGCATAAGTTCCTTAAGACTTTCAAAATCTTGAACTTCCACTGAATCCAACCAATTCTCTAAATACCCTCGCAATTCATACACTAAATCCACCCATAACATTCCGTTTTTTTTCTAGAATGTTTTTCAAATTTTGTTTTTAAAGCCAAAGAACTGGGCTTGAATCTATGCATGAGTAATATTTTAACATGCTGATAATCATCCCCTTTATCCGCTGGTTCTTTTACTATTAACTGAGCTACATCATGAGGTAATAAAGGAATTAATTGCGAGACCCAATTAATGTTCTCCTTTTGAGCCTGTTTCTCAAATAGCATAATGAAATATCTACATTACTCGGTTCAAAACGCGGTACTAGATCTTTCAGATTAACCCTTTTTTCTCTAGGTTGTTCAACTGACGAAACCGTGGAAGTTAAGCTATTAGTCTTAACTACGTTCATCAGTTTTAACTTCTCCAATTCAAAAACTCGCTCACGTTCCCATTCTGCATTCTCTTGTTCACGTTCCCTCTGCTCTCTCCTGTTCAAGTTCCCGTTCTCACTCTACTCTCTCTTTTTCAGCTATTTCGTTTGCTTTTTCCTGCTCAGCCGCAGCCCAAATTCTTGCCGCGTACTCTTTTGCCGCTTCCTCTTCATAGTCCTCGACATTAAGAATAACCTGCCTAATTTGTCTTACTTTATTGGCTTGAGACACATTTGTATCAAACTCCTTCGCTAATTCCAATAACAGAGCTTTAGTAAATTTCCTCATAAACTCACCCATTATGGAAAGCTAAAACAAAATAACCTACCCCAAAATACAATAACAGGTCTATTTCTCCAAACCTGAGTAATACCCTAATAATTCTGAACACTAATTGTCTTACAATACTTAATGATCTCTAACTAATTCACCTATGCATACATACAAAACATAAGTTACAAATGCTAAAAGAGATTATACACGAGGAATGATCGTCCTTAGCAGGCCAACATGCCCATAGCTCTAAACAGGAAAGATTGTCCCTCTTCTCAGGAAACCACCGTATATATCTCTCTGTTTTTACTTGCGCTGAACTTCCAAGGGGGGAAGATTTTTTCACTCATACATAACAAAGTGTCCATCTCCTGACTCTGATGAAAGACTCTTTGTCTACTGGAGCGACCTTCGAGGCTGCAACCGGAATCATTAACAAAGGCATAGGATTGCATCACGGATATGAAACTATTGCACTCTGAAAACTCATCCTAGACAAAGAACTTTTATGCCACCTTATCACAACGGCAAGAGCCAGGAACACGCTATCGGGTGCCGAGCATCGTCGAAAGAGACCATTACAGGAGAGGAGGCGTACTTATGGGCTGGGATAGCAATGAACAGCACCGACTTCTGCGTGATTCCTGGTGGTTCCGTCATAGCCGTTCGGTATCGCGAAGAAATTCTACACTCTCTTGTGCGTCCTTTTATCGCAGGTATCGACTCGATATTTAAGGATAATAAAGCTCGTGCGCATAGAGCTCGAGTGGTGTGGAGTTATCTGGAGCATGAAACCATTCTACAACTGCTGTGTCCTGCTAGATCACCGGACCGGAATCCCATAAAGCATGTGTGGGACATGTTGGGACGACGGATATCAGATCGTAGTGTACCGCCAGGCACCCTCCATGAGCGTCGACATGCATTACTACAGGAATGGGCGGTACTACCACAACAAGCGATTAATGACACTATTGCCAGCCTGCATCACCATTTTCAAGCATGAATTTCAGCTAGAGGGTATCATACTCGTTATTGGGGTAATGTTCCATTGCACATGCTTCTAACTCATTTGGTCTTTCGCGATGTGACGGTGGTAATACGTGTCCTTTTGTATGGCGTTGCTATAGTGTTTGCTATTTGGTCAAGTTATGCGACACCAACCTCTTGGATCAATTTCACGCATATCTATTAAAACTGTCTTTGCTTTATTCAGTGTTTTGCCTCTATTGCTTATTTTTTGAGCAGGAGTGTAAATTATGATTACAATGATGGAAATAAGAATTTCTTGCTGAAAAAAAAATTCTTGAGTTTTATTTTCGTCACTGCATTTGGAGGTTGAGGGTTAACTGCCATAGAGAACGCATTGGCGGCAGTGCATTTTTACTCGCCAAGGTCTGATCGAGAATAGTTTTAGTTAAAATGAAAGTTAGTGTTAAGCAGAAAGAAACATGGTTTTAAGCATATAAGTGAAAACGCATGACGTTTATTGTATATGATTCATATAATATAGATTAAAATTATGAGAAAAAGCATGATATTAAGCAGATGTAAATGAAAAAACAGTTTGTTAAACATGATATTTAACACGTGTAAATTAAAAGTAAAAGGAAAAAACATAATATCAAGCATATGTAAGTAAAAATTATAATAATAAAAGGATATAAGCGAAGGATAATAAGCACATATTAGTTTATGAACCAATTTAGCCTAATCTATATCTCTCTGTTTTTACTTGCGCTGAACTTCCAAGGGGGGAAGATTTTTTCACTCATACATAACAAAGTGTCCATCTCCTGACTCTGATGAAAGACTCTTTGTCTACTGGAGCGACCTTCGAGGCTGCAACCGGAATCATTAACAAAGGCATAGGATTGCATCACGGATATGAAACTATTGCACTCTGAAAACTCATCCTAGACAAAGAACTTTTATGCCACCTTATCACAACGGCAAGAGCCAGGAACACGTTATCGGGTGCCGAGCATCGTCGAAAGAGACCATTACAGGAGAGGAGGCGTACTTATGGGCTGGGATAGCAATGAACAGCACCGACTTCTGCGTGATTCCTGGTGGTTCCGTCATAGCCGTTCGGTATCGCGAAGAAATTCTACACTCTCTTGTGCGTCCTTTTATCGCAGGTATCGACTCGATATTTAAGGATAATAAAGCTCGTGCGCATAGAGCTCGAGTGGTGTGGAGTTATCTGGAGCATGAAACCATTCTACAACTGCTGTGTCCTGCTAGATCACCGGACCGGAATCCCATAAAGCATGTGTGGGACATGTTGGGACGACGGATATCAGATCGTAGTGTACCGCCAGGCACCCTCCATGAGCGTCGACATGCATTACTACAGGAATGGGCGGTACTACCACAACAAGCGATTAATGACCTCTATTGCTCCATTTTCTCAAAATTGTCCTAAAAGAAAATTTTTGGAGACATATTTACCTTACATGAATACCTTCTTCAATTATAATTTAAAATTTCCTTGAATGTATCTTACGCATTACGTTCCGTTTCATGCCGAACAAGCATTAGAGCCAGCAACTTTCTAGATTTTTTTACGGAACACTTTAACATCACTTTTAGAAAACATAGCATGGATATTAGACAAAATAATAAAACATAAGTGAAGAATAATTTATGTGTGCAAGTAAATTTCCTATAGTAGAAGAAAGCCAGGCGAACGCAAGAGAAATGGTTGCTACTTCCAAACAGTTTCATTTTGGGGATTACCAGCTTTGTGCAGTTATCACCAATTTTGGCGATGTTTATTCTTTTCGAGTTCTTTGCGGTAGCGTTCCGAAGATGAAACAGAAAGGTGAAAGGATGGACACTTTGAACTTTCGCAGTTTATACAAACTTCAGAATTCTGCTCCAAAGAGTGTAACACCCATGTAAATTTTTGTAAAGTGAGCAGAAGCTCCTGAACTAATAGTGTTCACATAATTTAGTTTGCGAAAACAAGCCGTGTTTCTTGGGCTTCAAGTCTTATCTAATTCAGATGATGATTTCATATGAGTCTTCTCTACTTCGAATGACTGTAAATTAAAAAAAAAAAAAAACAACAACTTAAGTTTGATGTAACAAGAGCTTTTGCTAATGTAAGAATTTATATTATTTTTAACATTACTTCATCAGATTCTAAAATCTTCTCATTGGTTTCTCATGGTCTCCAGGACTTTTGCGATGTTCTGAGTGCGTTAGCTACACCTAAATTCTCGAGAAAACAAGAAAATTGCCAAAATGTATGTGTCAGAGTGCTGATATGCCCCAGGTATTGATAATACTCATACCTTGAATGGAATTAAGATTTGCAACAGTAAAGTGAATTTTGCTACAAATTACCAATAGAATTTATAAAAGAGAAAGTTAATAACCTACTAAAAATAAACTAAAAACAATATGAATTTACCAATAAATTCAGTAAATTATGGGATTTTTATTTCTTGCTGACATGCTGCAATTCTACCAAATAAATTGCTCACTTATGTTATAAAAAGTCAAAACAATGGCATGGATTTTTTCACCGTTGTTCTTCCTATTTGAGTCATACATGCACCTAAAACCGAATTGAAATTATGATAATCGGTAGTGCTCTGTAAATTGTACAAAAATAAAAAAATAATTTTACAAAATCGCGGTGTTTAAAAGTGTTTTAAAGTGTAAAAAAGTGTTTACAAAATTACCATCCATACAGACAGGTTTAATCGTGTTAGCAATATGTAAGAAATAAAACTGTAGAAAATTAATGTGTAAATGTGATCTCTTACAAGTTACACATACCAAATAAACAAGCTACTTTTTATCGCATCTATCAGTAAATAATGCGCACAATAAGAGATTTCTGTCATAAAGAAATAAGAAAGATCTGCTGCAGCACTGGAAATTTACACATTCCTAAAAAAGGAATAACTAACTACTTTGTATCACATCTTTCAATTTTTAATGCTCCATATATGATAGTTCTGTCATAAGGAATAAAAAAATGTTATAAAAAACTTGAAGAGATTCACTTCCGGGAGAGCTTTATCCATTGTTTCCCAGTAAGCTTATTTCGAGATGCAATCGCTCCTGTCTGACGTCGAAACAAAAAGGTCTTTGGTCTGAATGACCGCGCTTCATCGATTGGCTTAATTTTCGTTGGAATGAATACTTATTATAAAATTGAACGTTATGATCACGATTCATGATTCTCTTTTATTCACGAGTTGGGAGGGAATCAATTTAATCAAGAATATACGAGTATATCAAGAGTCAATATACCATTTTCACGTAAATATTCAACTCGAAAATAAGAACTTCCACTTGAAACACAGAAATATTTAATAAAGAACCTATGCACATTATTTACATTATTCAAAACACAAAATTTACATGTAGTATATATTTCCTCATCATAGGGCCAAGATTAGTTTTATCAAGTACAATTATTATAATTGTTGATTAACGCTATGCGGCTAAGAACAGATCATTTCAAGCGTTACACTCAAACTAAACTAGAAGAGTCATTACATTCTTTCTCTGCCGCCAGTTACGTGACCTAGTCCGGCGACAGACGATAAATAATAAAAGAAAAATTGGCTCCATCGGAAGGACAAAGAAATAATTTTAACAAACTTCCCCCCGATGAACAATAGGTTCATCACAAATTTAACTAACCATTACAATATTTCTATAACAATAAGAAACAAATAAAAATTACTTACGCATACAGATCACATTATATCAATAATTTCTTAATAACAAGACAAAAACTTTCTGAAACTATAGGAAAAAAAACCAAAACATTTAAATTAACATTTCTCAAAATCACCAGAAATCATTAAACCAAGGAAAATAATAAAGTGAATAAATGAAAACATTATGAAAAAGAATATTTTTTATGTCTATCATCAGTTTATCAGTCATTCAGTCTATTTTTGATAAGTCACTGCTTATTGCAATTATTGATAGCATCAATTTCTAAATTGTACAATAGCTGCACTGGATGTTTGATTACCGAATTACTAGTTTTCACTACGCACGATCTGATCATTTCATCTCTAGCAATACAATTTTTGGTTATTCTTCCTGATTTCCACCAGCTTCTAGGTAAGTTTTCTTCATGAACAAGCACTATATCATTTACCTTGAATGCGGATGGTTTCTTCTGACCGGTATAATGAGCAGATCTCAAGCACAGGAGATTCTTTTTTCCAATCTGTTCCAAAAGTGATTTATTAGATTTTCTGGTGTACGGAAACGTTTTAACATTATTTCTCTAGAACCTGGTAAATTCAAGTCATTCGTCCTTACAGCTGGCAAACTCAAGAGTCGTTTACCAATCAACAGGTGGGCTGGAGTAAGTGCGGAGGGCTCTTCAAGATCAGAAAAGACATATGTTAATGGGCGTGAGTTTATCATCGCTTCTATTTCAAGCAAAACTGTTTCTAATTCACTTTGAGTCAAAGATAATTTCCCAATGTTCTTTCTTAAACTAGTTTTTACACTGCGAAGTAAACGTTCATAAAAACCGCCCCACCAGGAAGCACGTTCCACAATGTATTTCCGTGCGATTCCGTGCGAAGCATAACACTTTTTAACTTCAGGGTGGTTAATCACTTTCCATATTTGCTTTATTTCAAGTTCGGCTCTTTTAAATGTTCTAGCATTGTCCGAGTACACAGTGGAACACAAACCTCTTCGGGATACGAACGTGCGAAGCGCAAGTAAAAATTCTTGAGTGCTTATGCTTTTTACGATTTCCAGGTGAATAGCTCTTGTAGTGGCGCAAGTAAACAATAAAATGTAGTATTTGTTGTCATTTTCTTTTACATACAAGGGACCTGCGAAATCAAATCCACCAATTGCGAAAGAAGGAGATTCATTAACTCCATCCGCTGGAAGAGACGCAGTGACTTGTTGTCCAGGACATACATTATATTCTTTGCATAATATGCATTTGAGTAGATCCTGAGTAAGATTGATTTGACATATTGTTTTTCTCTTAAGGGTCAGAATTTTTCAGGTACATGCACTAGAGTATCAGATACTCCCGCATGATAAACTTTTTCATGAGCGTCTCGTACTACTAATTCACTTAATTTATGTTTTGAAGGGATTACTATCGGATGTTTGTGATTAAATAGTAGGTTTGACTTTTGTAACGGACCTCGTATCAAAAGTAGACCTTCATCTGGAAATATGGGATTTAATTCGAACAATTTTGAATTTTTTGGAATATGTTAGTTTTCTCTTAGGGACTCTGTAACTCCAGGAAAACTATCTTCTTGAGCTTCTTTTAACCAAAAGATTTCAGATTTACTGATTTCTTCGGCTGAAATTTCCGCAAAATTTCTGTTTTCCCTTTTTGCTTTTAAATTTGACATAAATCTGAAAATCCAAGCAGTCACACGATAAAGTTTTTTCAATGAACTAAATTTTGTCAAATTCATAAGTGGAACTTTATCAGTTTTGTCCGTTTTGATCACACACGCTAAGACAGCTTCCGATTTTCGAGATTCTTCTGATACATCACATAATTTTGGCGTTGATAGTTTAGGTTTTGGCCATTCACTTTCAGGTAACGAAAGAATGCAGGGCCATGTCACCATTTCGGAGAATTTATCAGTTTTTTTGCAGAACAACCTTTTGTTATTAGATCTGCAGGGTTGAGTTTTCCTTCGCAATGTCTCCATGAACAAGGATCTGAAATTTCATGTATTTCTGAAATTCTATTAGCAATGAAAGGTTTCTATCTTTTAGCTGTACTTTTAATCCAATGTAGAACTATTTCCGAATCTGACCATAAAATGTCATTTGAAATATGTAGAATATTTTCAGGTAGTTGGCAACCCTAGCACCCACCAGTGCTCCCATCAATTCAAGGCGGGGAAGCGATAACTTCTTTAATGGTGCAACACGTGATTTTGCCAAAACAAATGTAGTTTCAAATTTATCTTCATCAGTTCTATATCTCAAATATGCGACTGAGCCATATGCATTCGGATTAGCGTCTCTAAAAATGTGTGATTGAACAGTGTCCCTGTCCAAATTTTTTACATGAAATTAATATCTAGGAATTTTCAACATTTTAAGTTCTTTAATTTCTGAGAGCAATATTTTCTAGTCATTTTTGAGTTCTCCAGAAAAGACCTCATCCCAAGCTAGCCCTTGAAGCCATGGCTGTTGCAATAAACATTTAATTCAAATTAACAAAGGGTACGACAAATCCAGATGGGTCACAAATTTTGTCTGATATTTTTAATGCATTACATTTGGTACAGTCAGTATTTATATTGGACAGTAAGGGTGTTAATTCTAGTCCTAAGACATCTTCATCATTGTTGCATATTAAACCTAGTACCTTTAAGGATGTACATGGAGTGTCACTATTGAGAGAGATAAACGTTTCCTCAAGTCATTTCTGCTTTAAGCTCTAGGGAATTGGTTTCAAATTTTCTTAGATTTAGACCTCCTTCTGCAAGAATTTTAACAGATTCATTTGATAGATTAAGCGCTTCTTCAACTGTTGTCCTCCAGAAAATAAGTCATCCACGGAAAGATTTGAGTTAAGCATTTCAAAAGGTTTAAAGTTAGAATTATTGTACTTATCAATGTGATGTTTTATTGAGCAGGCAAGGATGAAAGGATTACAAGTTACACCAAAGGTTGCTCTTGTCATTTTGTAAGAAATTACACTATCTTTTCTTTTGAGGTTTTTAAAATAAAGAAATCTCAGATAATCTGCGATTGATATCTGAAGGAATGCCTTTTCAATATCTGCCGAAAAGGCCATCCTATTCTTGAGTAATTTCAAAATAACATCCAAAACATTTGAATTTAGATTTGGCCCTGGCTGAAGACAGTCATTGAGAAAAAGAGCATTATTTGATTTTGAAGAAGCATCGTAAACGATGCGTACCTTTGTTATTGTTTTGTCGTCTCTAATTACAGGATGAAGAGGCATATAATAAGAATTAAATGTCGACCTGTTTTCAGGGCATACCTCTACAATTCCTAAATGTGCTTGTTCCCTGAGAATATTGTTGTATTCCTCAAATAACATTTCATTACTCTTAAATTTATTTTCTAGACCAGCGAATCTTCTTTTAGCCACATCAAGATTGTTTCTCGATAAATCGCGAGATTTGTTCCATAGTAACTTTGCCTCATAACGACCATTTTTGAATTTCAAATTATTTTAAAAGTCATTTATAATTTCTAAATCAGTGGAATTCTTTTCGTTATTCTCAACAATACACATGACTTCTAAATCCCAACATTTCTTCAGTTTATTATTTTCACTCTCAACTGATACAGCTCAACTGAATTTATTTTTCTATTTTTTGCATCTATCTAGCCCTGAATAGTATGTCTGAAAATAGTTTCTGCAATGTATAAATGTTTTCCAATTTTTCCTACATTACCTTGTAAGGATCATAAGTTTTACTAACGTTTATTTTATTTTAAATCTTTAATATCACTTCTTATTTTCTACTTCCGGCCAGAATTATAAGCGTGAAGGTTTTTATGCAAAGTTTGTCTGGCGAACGCCAAGTACTTAAGTGGTGGCTTTTTGCCAAGCAAGAGAGAGAGGAAACAGTGAGTTCGAAGCAGGCCGCTTACCTTAGAAGTTACGCAGTTGCTATTTGCCTTCCAGGCTAAAGGTTTTAATCCTCTTGATAAATTAAACGTATTGTAGTGTTCACAGTCTCTGTGCTACATACGCTTCCTGTTATTATAAGGCCAATCTTCCACGTGTATTATTCTAAAGTTAAATTAGAGTTTAGTTTTATTTTTTTACTTTTACGTTAGACCCCGAGTGGCGGGTCATTGTATTCCGAAGTACGGAAGTTATTGTATATAGAGAAAAATAAAGGGTTTTGTATACCCTTCGTCTGTATCCTGTCTACTTACTACAATTAGTGAACATAGCTTTAGTAAGCTCTCTGTTCCGAGTCAGGTCCTTGTATGTTCCCGAAGAAGGTTAGAAGGAACATTGAACCTGATAGTGGCGCCCAACGAAGAAGAATAACCATGGCCGAGTTTCAAGAAGAACCTGTGCTGCCTGCAGAAACGGCTCAGAATCCAGAAATGCCAGCTGCCGCCCTGGAAGGATTCGGTTACATCGTCCAGACCATGCGCGCTTCGATGAAACCAGAAGCAACGTTTAACGGAAACTCACCGGTAACCAGTTTTTTGGAAAAATTGGATGACCACTTCATGCTCTACCCCGTGCACGAGTTTCAAAAAGTTACCTTAGCTACCAGCACTTTGAGGGGCCAAGCGCTTAACTGGTTCAAATGTATCGGCAGAAGTCTCTTGGTCAAGCAGGAAGTCCCACCTATACTTACGAAAATTTCAAGACTGCCCTACTAAAAGCCTTCCCTGTTGTAAGGGATCGTGCGAAATTAGAAACGGAACTTTTTAGTATATATCAACAAAGAATCGAAAACCTCTCGAGCTTTATTTTAAGAAAAATTCACGTTTTCAAGCTCTTGTATGGAAACCGTCCGGATCCTGAAATAATTCAAGTGATTTTGCCGAGGTTACTGCCCCAAGTGCAAGACTTTATTGAATTAAGAAATCCGACTACACTGGAAAAGTTATTTGAGCTAGCAATCCAGTTTGAAAGTAGAAGAACGGCGGACGTCGAAAGAAGACGCCAATATCAACAGCGAAACCAATTTGGTACGCCAAGACTACAGCAAACTCAAGCACATGGCTACGGAGAAAAAGCGAATCAGTGGGCAAGGAAACCCGAGCATTCAAAAACAGCCGGCGAACGTCGACAGTTCAATAGCAACCCAGGAAAAAAGTCTCAAGGCCAGGGGAAAAAGAAGGAAAGCACGGAAAGGAAAAATAATTTAAACTAAAACGGATTTCTGCGGACGAGAGGGTGCGGAAATCCGAAGGCCACGAAAACCCCTCTTCCTACAAGTTAAATACAGTAATGGTGAAAAATTTGACTCTTCCGAAGATTGAAGTCTTGGTGAATAATATCCCGGCCACCGCACTCCTGGATACCGGCGCGCAGTGTTCCTGTGTGGCAGAAGTCTTTTTTAGAAAGTATTTTCGCAAATACCGCATATATAATGCGGATAATACGACAGTATTAGCGGCGCAAGGAGAAAAATGTAAGTGCGTAGGTAAAGTACCTTTGTATATCCGTATCAAGGACGAACAAGTAAAGGTGATGTTTTTTATAGTAAAGAATCTGCAAGCACATTTGATCTTAGGAATAGACTTTCTTTCAGGCGCACAAGCTACACTGGATTTTAATGAAGCGTCCCTTAAGCTGACAATGAAACCAGTGCGTGTAGAAAAGGTTGAACCGCCAAGGTTAAATCTTGACCACCTGCCTAATGACGAGCAAGATAGAATCCGACAAGTGGTAAGTGAATTTGCTTCGTTATTTAGTGATATTCCAGGATTTACTCAGGTTACTAACCATAGTATTGACACCGGAGATGCATTGCCAGTTCGTCAAAAACCATACCGGTATGATAAGAATAAGGAAAAAATTATAGAATGGCATATTACCGATATGCTACGTAAAAAGATCATAACGCCCATCTCAAGTAGTTATGCTAGCCCGGTGGTTTTATGTAAGAAAAATAATGATTATCCTTTGGAGCATCGAAAAAGGTGGAGATTCGCTATTGATTACCGTAAATTAAATTCCATAACGAAATATCCGGTATATCCGTTGCCGATCATAGAAGAAATTTTAAGGAACATAAAATCAACCAAATTTATGACGACTTTAGACTTAACGACTGGTTATTTTCAAATAGGGGTGAGGCCTGAGGACGTGCCTAAGACTGCTTTTATAACCAAGTCTGGCACTTATGCATTTTTGCGTATGCCGTTTGGCCTTTCAGGCGCCCCAGCAACATTTCAGCGATGCATGGACATTGTGTTAAGACCTGTTCTTGGAAAGTCCACATTTATCTATTTAGACGATATCATTATTACTAGTGATAATCTCGACCAACATGTACAGGATTTAAGACAGGTGTTTTCTTTATTAAATGAGGCCGGTCTAAAAGTTAATGTCGAAAAGTGCAAATTTGCAGCCCCTGAATTAAAATATTTAGGTTACAAAATATCTCAAAAAGGGATCGAGACAGATGAATCAAAAATAATCGCTGTACAAAAGTATCCGACTCCAAACACGGCAAAGAAGCTCTCTTCTTTTCTAGGACTTTGTTCATATTATAGGTCCTTTATAAAAGATTTTGCGGCTATCGCTGAGCCATTGTTAAAATTAAAAAGGAAAAAGGCAAGATTCTCGTGGACGGCCGAACCCAATAGTCCTTTCGATAAATTAAATCAAGCATTAACGCAAGCCCCTGTGTTAAAATTTCCTGAAAAGGATGAAAATTTAGAAATTTCAGCGGATGCTTCGGATTATGCGGTAGGAGCGGTACTTTCGCAAAATCAGCAGCCCGTGGCATTTTTTAGCCGAACTTTAAATCAAACACAAAGAAACTATTCCGCGACCGAGAGAGAGGCACTTGCAGTTCTGTTAGCAGTGCAAAAGTTCCGAGTCTATTTTGGAAAGGCGCCGATAACAGTATACTCTGATCATGCGGCGGTAACTAGATTGTACTCAGGGAAAAATTTATCCCCAAGGTTAATAAGATGGGCACTCAAGCTGCAAGAATATAATCTGGTAATCAAGCATACCCCCGGAAAGGAAAATATCGTAGCAGATGCCCTATCACGAATTAAATTAGACGAACAGGGTAATACCGTAAAAGTTGCAATGCTTACAGCGTGTACGATAAATTCCCGAGAAACTGTAATAACAGAACTGGGTAAGGATCCTGAGTTTGGAAGTATTTATGAGTATTTGAAGGATCCTGAAAATTTTAGCCACCAAGATGTTGTGGCGATAAGAAATAGGGCGGCCCATTACGAACTAATAGATGGTCTATTATTCTACACAAAAACTACGAATTCCAACAACGAATTTCGACCTGTTATCCTAGCTAGTCTTAGATTAAATATCCTGCATGAGCTCCATGACAGCCCTTTAGCTTCTCATGCTGGTATTCGAAAAACTATCCAACGCGTACGCGAGGCAGTCTACTTTCCTGAACTGCAAAAGTTAACAAGGGCGTATGTCCAGTCCTGCCCAACATGTCAAGTCGTTAATTATATTAATTTCCGCCCGGCCGGGTTTCTAAATAGTATTAAATCCGAATTTCCAAATGAAATAATCGGCATCGATTTATTGGGCCCTTTCCCAAAAAGTCAGTTAAATAAAAGTCGCTATCTCCTTGTTATGGTTGATCATTTTAGTAAATGGACCGAAATTGTTCCCTTAAAACGAGCCTCCGCGAAATTGGTTACTGATTCTATTTTAAATAAATATATTTTAAAATACGGGGCGCCCCTAAAAGTTATATCGGATAATGGTCCTCAATTTGTAAGTAATATATTTGAAGACATGTGCCAAAACCTGGGCATACGTCATTTAAAAATGATCCCGTATCGGCCGCAATCAAATATAGCGGAACGGGTCAACAGAAATATAGTGAAAATTATCCGTAGTTATGTTAAAAATTTTCATAAAAGCTGGGATAACTATGTCAATGAATTTGCTTTCGCCCTTAGGACCGCAAAACATGATACAACGGGCAAAACTCCTGCTGAGTTATTTCTAGGCAGAAAGGTTATAACACCGTTAGATAAACTATTTTATGTGCAACAAAGAGCCCCAGAATTTAAAATGGGTGATATAGAAAAACTAATAAAAGAAGCAAAAAAGAATACGGAAGTAGCACAAAGAAAACAAAAATTGTATTATGACTTGAAACGACGGGGAGTAACTTATAAAGTAGGGGATTAAGTACTAAAAATTAAGCATTCACTTTCTTCAGCACCAGAAGATAAAACTGCCAAATTTTTTCCACGCTTTGAAGGACCACATGTTATAGAAAAAATAACTCACGCTGTTGTAGTGTTAAAGGCAAGAAATGGTGAAACCTGTTCCGCAAATATGGATCAAATCAAGCCCTACTTCGATCGTAATAAAATGCAAATCTTTTCAGATCTTTTGCAGGATCCGGTACGGCAGAAAACGCAGGTACAAGTTCCAGAGGTGGGAAAACGACAAGTACAAGGGCAAGCCAATGAGAGACAGAAGCAAGTGAAAAGAAAATTGCCCCGCGGAAAAATTGAAGGTACAAAGAAAAAGAAGCCGTTCCACCGTCCAAAAAACAGAGTTCACGAACACCCCCAGAATGAAGAAGGGAGAAGGACGACGTATGTGGAAAAGACCGGGAGAAAGGACGGCAACTATAACCCGGCTGTGAAACGGAAGATTGACTCATCCGACAGAACTCTCCGCAGCAAAAGTCGCCGAACTGCGGAAGGGCCATCAGCGGCGGAGGAAAAAGTACAAGAAAAATTTGAACGGCCAACAACGAGGTCCAAGCAGGATCACGACAGAAGTTTCCCGGTTCCGCCAAGACCAGCTGCCATCAAATGGCAAAGACCACAAGCAGAGGAGAAAAGGAAAGTATTCAAGGGTGGCCGTACTGGTGAAAAAAGGAAGCTTCCAGAGGAAAGCACTGAAGGGCGAGCCCGTACAAGAAGGAGGATAAACCAAGCTACTATCTGCAGTACCTTTAAAGACTGGGCCCAGAAAAGGATGTCCGAATATTACAAAGATAAGTAAAATTTTATGTTACTTTGCAAACTTAAGTTAATCTTTCATTCTTACTGCAAGTGGCAGATTTCAAGAAGTTTTACCTCATGCGAGGTCTACCTTTATCGCCAAAAGGGCGAGAAATGAGTTGTGACCGATTTTCGTATTATGTTTTTAAATTACTCGTGCGTAAAACTAAAGTTGATGTATAATAGCGTTGTGTAAAGACTTAAATATTGTAAAAAGTTATTGTATAAATTTTATTTAAAACATTCTAGCAAGAAAGAAGTTTTAGTCTGAAAGACTTTTTGAAATGTAGTATTATTTCAATGTAGAAAGAATTGGCACTTGCTTTGAAAAGAATAGAAGTTAACAATGTACTACTAATGTATGTTTTCAAATGTGTAAAATTAACGGCATGTTGATATGTTCTTATATACATGTGAACTGTTATTTTAAATGTTAAGAAATACCGTGATATGGTAAAAGTGAAAGTAATGTTAAAAATTTGTTATTCGTGTGACTGTAAAGATTAAATCATGGCGGATATGTGGTAAAGGTTGAATGATGTAGTTAGGCTCTCTGACGCTACACTTTAGAGTTAGCCACTTTTAGAATAGTACCTCAGGGTTTAGAGTTGAAAGTATGGTGTGTTAAGAGGTCTCGTTATGTTGAATTTTAACACGTTAGTGTTTTGATTGTAGGAGGAAGTGTGGCACACGTAGACAGAAACACATTCGTGTTTGGTGTTCTTTTACAACACATGTCAGACAGCACGGGGAGAGATAATTAAAATAGTCATGAATGAAATAAGAATGTTAAGAGCAGTATAATTCTATATGTTACTTGCCATGTCATTGTGTAACATTTCATTAAACTAGTTTTCCTTCCAGATCTCTGGAAGGAACCAGAATTGAATAAAAGCTCCTGGTTAGATGCGGTACAGATGAAAAAAAGATTGTTGTATATCCTGGGAGCTGCTATTGTAACAAATTTCTTTCTTTTAAATTTTCTAGTTTCTAACGAAGTTATGTTTGTAAAAGGTTGGCCTCGCGTTAGATTCTAGAGCTAAAAGTTTTCAACAAGGTCGTTTTAGACCTCAGTTTCAAACTAATTAACTCTGGCGGGAAGTATGTAAGGATCTTAAGTTTTACTAACGTTTATTTTATTTTAAATCTTTACTATCACTTCTTATTTTCTACTTCCGGCCAGAATTATAAGCGTGAAGGTTTTTATGCAAAGTTTGTCTGGCGAACGCCAAGTACTTAAGTGGTGGCTTTTTGCCAAGCAAGAGAGAGAGGAAGCTGTGAGTTCGAAGCAGGCCGCTTACCTTAGAAGTTACGCAGTTGCTATTTGCCTTCCAGGCCAAAGGTTTTAATCCTCTTGATAAATTAAACGTATTGTAGTGTTCACAGTCTCTGTGCTACATACGCTTCCTGTTATTATAAGGCCAATCTTCCACGTGTATTATTCTAAAGTTAAATTATTAGAGTTTAGTTTTATTTTTTTACTTTTACGTTAGACCCCGAGTGGCGGGTCATTGTATTCCGAAGTACGGAAGTTATTGTATATAGAGAAAAATAAAGGGTTTTGTATACCCTTCGTCTGTATCCTGTCTACTTACTACAATTAGTGAACATAGCTTTAGTAAGCTCTCTGTTCCTAGTCAGGTCCTTGTATGTTCCCGAAGAAGGTTAGAAGGAACATTGAACCTGATATCCTAATTGAATTTGCCATAAAAAGTCTGACCCTAGTAAAATAGTTATTTCCCGTTTATGGCCCTGTATCAACAGGATTAAATATTCTCCTTTTCAATCGTTGACTCAAACCTTTGTCTGGAATTTTGACTGTAGCGCCAGTTATATTTTCAATTACCAAGGCTTCAGTATTTATGGAATTGCTTGATTGCGAAACATTTTGTAATTCAAGAGAAACTACGTCAAATTATGATTCTTGTGGTTTTCGTCCGCCAAACGAATATACTAATAAATTTTCTTTTCTAATGGGCTTTAAATTCAATTTTCTTACAAAATTTTCTTTTATAAAGCATTTTTCTGAACCACTATCACACAAAACCCTTGCATGGATTCTGTTTTCACCACCAGAGACATATACAATGCAAGTTTGGAGTAATGTAGAAATCGTTTTATTTTTCTGTTCAGAAACGCAAGCTACTAAGGTTGTGGATTTATCTGTGTTAATATTTTCAGGACTTTCATGTTTTTCTGATTTATTACAGAACAGCTCATTGTGAAATTTATTACCACATTTCGAACATGGGTTTAATTTACTTTTACAGTTAGAAGACAGGTGTGATTTTAGGAAACACTTGTAATAACGTCCTACCCTTCTTTAATTTAAAGCGTTTCTCTTGGTCTGTATACCTTTTACAATTCAAGCTTGTATGATCTGAAGAGTCACAAAATACACAAAATATTTTTATAGAAGTGTTCAAGGCAACAGCCGAAGGAACACGTTTCTTAGAGAAAAAGTTCTGATTATATTTTTGTTTGGAATTAAAATTAGTGCAAATGTCATGTATTTTATTACTAGAAGAATTGTTTACTAATAATGTGGCCTCACGGGCACGTAAATCTTCTCTTATAAATTCCAATAGGTCATTGACATTATACTCATTTTCTGTATTCTTTTTCTTATAAAATTCTAGAACCATATTTTCTGGTAACAATTTTAACAGTATAGGCAAAAGTAGATGCCCGTATGAACCTGATGTTACACCCATTGACTTAAGATTTCTGATATGTATTTCACATTTATCATACAAATTTCTAAGCCCCCTTATATTATTTGATGATTTTACTGGCTCTAAGTTCAAAATTTTATTTATGTGACTATTTATATCTTTCGTTTAACAATTTTAGGCATTCGTCATAATTTTCATCAGTGAGATCAAACCCTGATAAGACATTATATGCAGTACCTGTCAAAAGAGATTTCAGGTATTGAAATTTACTTATTTTTGACAAAGAATCATTGTTATCCACAGCATTTTTGAAATAGTTAATAAATTTTAAATAAGTGCTGGGATCACCAGAGAACTTTTCAATATTTAATTTCGGCAACTTAACTGCCGCAACAAATTTATTTTCAATTACAGGAGTTACAGGTGCATTTTGAATTACGTTAACTTCAGTATCTGCTTTACATTTTCTTAAGATATTCTTATTCTTGGATTTCATACTCAAAATTTTATGAGAGTATTTTTCAACAGATTTTATTTCTTCTTCCTATTCAGCTTTATCTTCAATCAATTTATCTATCTCTTTATCAATTTCATTTAAATAATTTCCTTTTTCTGACAAAATATCCTGATACTCTAACAAGGAATCTGTGTCTGTTCGTTCAATGGCTGCTACCAGCAAATCTTCTGCTTTATTTATTTGTTTAGTGATTGCAGATCTGATAGCAGCTCTTTTCGACTTTAATTTATCTATATTTTCCTTATTTCAAGTAATGTAATATAACCTTATAAAATTCAACAAATAATTGTAATAAACATTAACGTACAGTATTTCAGTATTTCAAGCACTTCCTTTAAAAACAATATTTGTAATCCACAAGTTTCCTTCGATTAAGATCAATTATTTTTTCAAGCATCAATCAAATATTATTCTTTCAAGTAATATTTCAATAAATCAAAGCAAATATTCAATATTTTTATTTAAATCAATCTTTTTTTCTTCATGGTTGAATACTTCAAGAAGGAAAAGAAAATGGCTTACCTGATATTTTCAGGTATCCTTCCATTACTCCAGCATAGGACGAATCAAGAACTATATTCACTTTCGATTTCGTAATATCTAAAGGTCCGGGATTTTCGGCACTAAAAAATATATAAACCTGAACGTTATGATCACGATTCACGATTCTGTTTTATTCACGGTGTTGGGAGAGCATCAATTTAATCAAGAATATACGAGTATATCAAGAGTCAACATACCAATTTAATGTAAAGATTCAACTTGAAAATAAGAACTTCCACTTGAAACACAGAAATATTTAATGAAGAACCTAGGTACATTAGTTACATTATTCAAAACACAAAATTTACATGTGGTATAAATTTCCCCATCATAGGGCCAAGATTAGTTTTATCGAGAGCAATTATTATAATTGTTGATTACCGCTATGCGGTCAAGAACAGATCATTTCAAGCGTCACACTCAAGCTAAACTGGAAGAGTTATTACATTCTTTCTCTGCCGCCAGTTACGTGACCTAGTCCGGGGACAGACGATAAATAATAAAAGAAAAATTGCCTCCATCGGAAGGAAAAAGAAATAATTTCAACACTTATCATTAGCTTAGTGTGCCAGCAATAATTATATCATGCTATTACCAGCACCACAGATAATCCTGACTAGAGAAAACCCTGTATAAATTACCGAAGATTAAACCATTTTAGGTGAATTGTAATTTAAAAGTTTTTAAGGCCCATGTCTATGAGTTATAGTATGCAGTGGCTTGCACACTGATATATAAAATGATGGATTTGTGCTAGTGTAAGAGTATGTAAATCGCTACGAGTTATAAGAAAAATGTACGTGTTATCAAAATATGTTTGGAGCGTGATGAAAAGACATGCAAAAAACAGAAAAAAATTTTAAATTCTTAGAGCAAGTAGAGTGCTACTCAAGTACTGACCGTAGGGAATGCTGTTTAGAAAATATGCATCGTGTAAAAGCCTATCGTGTTTTATCTTAGTAGAGCTTGTAGAGTCATTATTCTTTAGAGATGTGTCTTTATGCAAAAGATAAAGATAATATGCCTATTTTTACATCCACTACTTTAATTAAATTAGAAAATATACTAGTTTAGGATATATCCACTGATAAACGAAAATAAATATCAGATATCGGTCGTTCGACACAATCAAAGAATGATCACAGGCGGGGATGCACGTTAGTAACAAGCATTCCAGTTGCAGGAAAGTCGGCCGGTATTACGCGACACGAGCGAGGTCAGTTCGATACCTCCCCGATGACTGCCAGAGATGAACTGTCGAGGGACAGTCACAAATTATCTTCCCTACTGGGCGAGAGGGAGAAAAAAAAGCTGGTCCTTGGGCTCTGGCTGGTACTTAAAAAGGTCATCCACAGTATTCATCCCCGAGGTTCCAAAGGCACGAAGGAAAAACGTCATGCTCCCACGTCTTTCCGAGAATGTAATGACTGGTGGATCACTGGGAGGAAGCGGAATGTCGAACGAAGAAGTAGGATTTGGAGAAGCAGGGGGATCCGGAGAAGCAGGATGATATCTGACAAAGCCGTGCCTAGATATTTTTTCGCATGAGCAAAAAGGTAAATGCGCGTCTCTACATGCTGTCAAATTAAATGTATCTGTATACTTCCATTTTCAGTAAATGTAATTATACAAAACCATACCATATGTCTTATGATATTTTTAATCATAACTTTACACATTTAGAAAGCTAATATATATAATAATTTATAATTTTTTAAAGGAAAAACTTTATAAAGCACCTTTTCGATAAACAACAAATAATTTTGAAATAATGTAAATAGTGCTGCAGTTAATATAAAAATAAAATCTACTTGGTTATTTAATTTATATTTTAGGGCGATAAAAATGACACTGAAATTTTTCTGGGGCCAAGAAAAGATTTTGAGTTTTTTAATTTTTTCTTCTTGATTTTTTTTAAATTTTAAATTTTTAGAAGCTTCTTTCACCTTAACATTAGTAACTGGAAACATTAAAAATGTTCTTAATGCAGTTTCCGAATTCAAATATGATCGGACTAAACTGCATTCCCGAATTCTTTTCAAAAGCTCTGATTTTGCTTTGTTGAAATAGCGTCGTTTTCAAAACTAGGTATTTCTGATGGAATGCCTGAAGCATTTATATAATTTTGGGTATTTAGTGTTAAGTAAAAGCTGCTTCTTTTTAAAATGCTTAAATCCAATTGCATTAACTTTTCACCAGCTAAAAATTTAAAATCGGAAGCTCTCTCGTTTAATTTTTGACATCTCCATTTTAGTTATGAGTTTAAAATATCTGTCATTTATTCCATTTCTGCTGTGAAAAGATATTTTTTTGGCAAATTTAGTTCTTTTATCAATTGATTTTTGACAATCTGATTTATTAAACTTCATTTTTAGTTCTCTTTATATTCTGATGATATATTAAATCTTTAAAGCTAAATTCTGACATTTCTCAAGATTATTTTCTCTCATTTTTCGTGGAGAAAAAGATCTTTCTTATATCACGTTTGTTTGTTTATTTCAATATGCAAAGTAAACGAGAGCTGTTTGTGTAAGGAGAGGGATACTTTCGTCAAGGCCATTTTAAGGGAAACTAGCTAGTATTCACATTACACACGGGGAAAACCAATAAACCACGCATGCAGCCAGCCCGTTCACCAGGATTAGATATTAAATTAACCCCTCTGTTAGGTGTTGCAATTTTTAGATTTTTGAATTTTTGATTGCGATACTTTATTCACCTGTAGTCTTTTTCATGGAATATTAGGTTCTAGGAAGATATGTGTAAAATTTTAAATTGCATTGATTAAAGAGGTTATTAGTTTTAGACCACTAATGAACTTAAAATATATAAAGTACATGATAATGATTCTTTTTTGTTTCACTTTAAATATTTAATGTTTAAGAGTTAATCAAGTTTTTGATTTAGTTTTGTTATGAGTAAGAAAATACGCGAGAGTGCGCAAGTGTTCATGAATATAACGACCTTTTTATTGTTTTAAATACGCTATTTAAAGTAGGTGTTTCTCGATACTTTTCAAAATTGAAAGTTAACAATCAAAATTTATCTTGTAATTTATCTTGTATTTCTAAAATTTGAACACGTACCTTCACTTGCCTCACCCTTGTCCGGACTCTGATCACGCTTCGCAAAGATCGGAGGATTCAAAGCTTCCAAGAATGCAAGCTTTAGGCGATCGGTTCGACGGTTTCTTGTCACGCACGAGAACGGTGAAATTTTCGGTGCCGCGTGCACAGATTTTGAAGAGATCGTCATATGAATTAGCGGGAGGTTTTTTTTTTTTCGTGTGGTTATGCACAAACACATGAGCACAAGTACTCTATGCTGGATGCAGAAACGAGGTTTATGTGTTGGGGCATGATGTAAGAGTCGGATGTCGCGTTTTCATCGCTTCTCAGGAAGTCTGGAGGTTTCAGACGATGGTTCGACTGGAGTAGAGAGTGGTTAAACTTTGAAAGAAGATAGTCGAAGGGTCATACTGTAAACAAGTTCGGCAGATGTACCCTGAAGGTCTTGCTTGAAGGCAGAACGTAGAGCCAGAAGTAAAAGAGAAAATGGTAAATAATGATGGACTAAAATATTAATTCTGCTAGGAAGAGGATATTTGCAGTTCACAAGACATTGTAGGCAGGAAAATTGAGATTTCTAGCAGGTACGTGATCGGAAAATCTATGTCACTAATATCGTGTTCTAATATCTTACAAACCTGAAGCAGAGTAGGTCTTCATTGTGATAGTATCAACACGCTTGGCTGATCAGTTGATGAGCATCCTGATGGCAAATAATTCGGCCTGAAAAACTTAACTGTTGTTGAGGAGACTCGTTGTGTGAATTATTCTAGAGTGTCTCAGTACGCATAAGCTGATACTCTTTTAATGCCAGTTGAAAAGATTATGTCTTTCATGTCAATTGGCGGTGATATATCTACGGTTAGGTGAAAATAATTGGAGGTAAGATGAGGAGGGCTAACTACTTTCATCTTAGGAAATCGTAGAATTTAGGTCTTGTCCCAGAGAGTTGTGCTTCCAACGTCTTGTAATAGCCTTTGTGATGATATCACCTTCCGGTCAAGACCTGAATACTATAGATTATTTTAAATAGCTGGCCAGTAACCGTTGAATATTGGCGGGGCAACCTGCAATAGTTGTAAGGTATCTTGCTACCACAAAGAGTCAAAGGGTTTCTAGATATCAATGGAGATCAGACAGATATGGCGTTTAGATTCCATGGTGGCTTTGATTCGAGGGAATATATTGCTGAGATCGTGTTCCATTGATATCTCCGCCTGGAAAATGTCTGTATACACGATATTGTGAGATGTTAGATGGTAGTTCAGATGAAAGGGACTAATCCTCCATTACTTTGCAAAGAACTGGAATTATTCAGCAAACTGGTGTTATTTTTTTCTAATTCCTTACAGTAACTATATGTCATTTTCGTAAGAAATCTCAGAGTACAACGTCCTTAATAAACGAAACACATACGAGCATCATCTGCAGACCACAAGGTTTCGCCTCTGGCACGAGAACTTCTCCTACACTAGGGCCGAAGCATTGTCGCTCGCTCGAATAGTTAACATACAGCCCCACCTTTCATTGCCAGTGACCGCATTGGGGAGTCATCTGTAAATCAGAAGTCGGTTACACACACCCTTTTTGGTTGTCAGCTGATCATGAATCAACTAATGCGGCATCCGTTATCCCCACTCCTAATTCATTTAGAGTTTCATCAAATGAATATGGTTTCATTTAGAGCAACCAAGAACCCCTGATACTTCGAGGGCTGTATATCACTGATCTTGCTAAATGAGCTTTTGCAAACTGTCAACGTCCAAAGAAACTGGAGTTGGATTCGACCAAAATTTGTAGTCCCTTGCTGAGATATAATGCAGGTATTTCTTCACTGAGTTACATGAAAACGTTTACTCTCTTATCTATATGCACACATTCTTTCGAGTTGCCTCTTGTCTGAAATACCCAACTTGAACTCAAGTATGAGAACAAAAAAGAATTGAAGTTTCTGGATATCTATGGAAATCTTTTACTCGAGTGTCCGAAGTTCCACTGGACAGACTATTATTATTATTATTACTGTCTTCGTCGTAACTGTTAACTACTATTATTGACTATGGATTTCCTAAATTTTCGTATTTTAACCAACTTGAAATCATCTTTAGGTCTCCTTGAATTGTCAAAAATATATTGAAAAACTTACTGATTGTTTCACGTGGACGAACTTCTTTCTTATGGAGGATCACAAAATTTTTATTAATAGCATTTTGTTATTTTAGCGGCCAGGTTAATTCACACCGGAATTTACAAATTAAAATGTAAAATACATTTTAATTTGTGAGTCTCGATTTAAGGGCATAAATACTTCCTGGAAAAATTCACTTAAAACGGAATTTTGAATTTCTTATATGCATAAATCTTACATTTTCTCTTGATGTTGCATATAAAACACAGACGAAAAGGATAATTTGGAACATATATATTCTTATTCCATCAATCCGTATTTATTACCTAAGGATATATTTCTAGTAAATATTAGTAAAATACAACATTACATTGTCTTTGCCTCCAGCAAAGCATATTAAACGGGCCATTATATAAAAAGAAGCTGGCCCTCTCTGGTTTATTATTTTGCGCTTCTCTGTGCATGATTGAAGAAGAATTTGTAATCATTTTAATGCATGAGAATCATGTAAGAAAAATACACCAGAAAGTGATGCTCAACTAGAAAAGAAAAAAACATAAAAACTGCATAAATCGGGCTCTAATTATTATTTACTATTCCATAAAATAATCACACAATTATCTACTGCGATATTAAATATTATGTTGATTCATTCTGTAGGAGAATTTTTTGTCCCTCGAAGGATTGGAAAAACAACTCGGACAGCGCAGACAAACCATATTTTATTTGAAATTTCTGCTTAAGAAATTAATTTATTAAAATTGAGGCTTATTTTTATTAATACATTGTTTTCAAATATAAAAATTTCCTGCGATTCGACTTCGAGTCAACTAAGAAAGATATGCAAATTAAATATGCTTAAACAACTTGTGAGAATCTAAGTTAATGGAAGAGTATCGAGATTTAGCAAAGAGGTGCTATAACTCTCAGATCCTACCTAAGGCGACGCTGTGTTGATTCGCAGTTATAGCTTTTAGTAGTAATTTTGTTAAAATAACATATTAGTGTAAAAGCAGGTTCTTAGTCTTTAACCTGATAATGATTTTGTTTCGTAGATAAAGGAAACATTAATGCATTATTATCCCGCGAAAATCGATTGTTAAATTTCTGTTAATCATTTTAATTTTTGTATCTTAAAACCGAAGTACAAGCAAATTTTTTAGTTGATTTTTGATGTTCATCACATTCTGTTATTGGATTCTAACAGTGGTCAGTGCTGCATTCATAAAAGTAAGTAAATCGAAACTCATATTTTGATCTAACATATAGAACATCATACGTAACAACACTCGATTTTAATAAGGAGTGCTACCTCTGACATTTTTGGTTGGAATAAAACAAGTTTTATACTAAAACCCAGAAGTCAAAATAGTTTTTATGCCTCATATTTAAGTAAAAGAGACACCAATAATTGTTTCTCAATGATATCAAATTTAGCAAATCTTGGTTAAAGCAAGGGGAGCAAACTTGGTTAAAGGAAGAGGAGAAAACTTGGTTAAACAATTGGCTCACTGTAAGTATATTGTTTTTCATTAGCTCTAATTTAGGCATTTTATATAATACAATCTTCCATTCTGTGACCTTTCTCTGTATGCAGATTTCGTAAAAGAAGCTGGCCTTTTCTGGTTTATTATTTTGCACTTCTCTGTGCATGATTGAAGAGGAATTTCTAATCATTCTAGTGCATGAGAATCAACTAAGAAAAATACAACAGAAATTGATGGTCAACTAGAAAAGAAAAAAACATAAAAACTGTATAAAGAGGGCTCTAATTATTATTTACTATTCCATAAAATAATCAGACAATTTTGTACTGCGATATGAAATATTATGTTCATTCATTCTGTAGAAGAATTTTTTTCCCGCGAAAGATTGGAAAAACAGCACGGAAAGCGCAAACAGGACATATTTTATTTTAAATTTCTGCTTAAAATTTAATTTATTAAATTTGAGGCTTATTTTTATTAATACATTCTTTTCAAATATTAAAATTTCCTGCATTTCGACTTCGGGTCAACTATGAAAGATATGCAAATTAAATATGCTTTAACAACTTGTGAGAATCTAAGTTAGGGAGAGTATCGGTATTTAGCAAAGAGGTGCTATAACTCTCAGATCCTACCTAAGGCGACGCTCTGTTGATTCGCGGTTATAGCTTTTAGTAGTAATTCTGTTAAAAAAAACATGTTAGTGTAAAAGCATGTTCTTATTCTTTAACCTGATAATGATTTTGTTTCGTAGATAAATGTAACATGAATGCATTAGTATCCGCGAAAATCGATTGTTAAGTTTCTGTTAATTATTTTAATTTTTGTGTCTTAAAACCGAAGTAAGAGCAAATTTTTTAGTTGATTTTTGATGTTCATCACATTCTGTTATTGGATTCTAACAGTGGTCAGTGCAGCATTCATAAAAATAAGTAAATCGAAACTCATATTTTGATCTATAGAATACCGTACGTAACAACACTCGATTTTGATAAGCAGTGCTACTTCTGACATTTTTGGTTGGAATAAAAAAAGTTTTATACTAAAATCTAGAAGTCAAAATAGTTTTTATAACTCATATTTAAGTAAAAGATACAACTATAATTGTTGCTCTATGACATCAAATTTAGCAAAACGTGGTTAAAGCAAGTTAACATATTCAGCGAATATAAAATTCCTGTTTAGAATATATAGGAAATTTTGACAGTACCCGTTCTCAAAATTTAAAAATGTTTTTTTGATTGTACGTTGATAGTCATGTATTATTACGTAACTCAACTCATCTGTTATTCCTCACAGATGACCATCTGTTTCTCGCGATCCTATTTGCTAAGACAGGCTGATACTTCGCAGCCAATAGACACACTGATATTCAGACCTTACTGTGAGAACAGCTCATTTCGCACGAAGAACTTGTATTCGTTTCGCACTAAGAATTTGTATTAATGAAAATGGTTTGTACATCGACGATGCAGTGCAGTTCTTATAAAATCTCAGGAACAATTGGCTCGCTGTAAGTATCTTTTTTTTCATTAACTCTAATTTAGGCAATTTATCTAATACCATCTTCCGTTGGTTGACCTTTCTCTGTATGCAGATTTCGTAAAGCGAACACTAGCTAATATCGAAAGGTAGGTTTCTACGTAAATTTTAACAGGTTAAAATACAAAAGGGAATCTTTAAAGTTTGACTAAATCATGTAATTGGACATATAGTTAAAAGTTAGACTTTATTAAATAGCTAGTTTAGACTTCATTAAATAGCTAGTTTAGTCACTTTCGATTTAGAGTAAAATGTTTCGAAATCTAATAATGTGTTTTAATCTCAGAATGTTATTTCTGTAGTTAAAAGTTATTGCTACCTTATTCGTTTAAATGAAAATAAGTAGAAAATTAAAAATATTTGCTTTTTAAAATTACATTTATTGTGCTTGCTGAATGCGTTTCCGCGATTAAACATATAAATTTGAAAAACTGCTTTGACAAACTAATAATTGATAATAAAGTCGCTATCTTAAATCATTAATGCTTATTTCATGTTTTTCTTTTATGTTTGATAACGAATTTGTAGAAATTATTACTTAATAGGGAATATTGCTGGCCATCTTTTTACTCACTTTCGATTTAACCATTAAAATGTTTCTAAGTTCTAAAAATATATGTTTTGATTGTCAGAATGTTACCTCGGTAGTTTAAAGTTATTGCATCTTTATTCCGTTTAAATGAAAAGAAGTAGAAAAGTAAGAAAAATTTGCCTTTTAAAACTACCTTTATTGTGCTCATTGAGTACGTTTTCGCCATTAAACAAATAAACTCTTGAAAAGCTGCTTTTACAAACTGAAACTCTTGAAAAGCTGCTTTCACGAACTAATAATTGCTAATAAGGCCTCTGTCTAAAATCATTTGCACTTATTTCATATTTTTCTTTTATATTTGATAAGGAATAAATAAATTTTTACATCTGCGGAGTAGGATTAAGATCTAGTAGAAACTGTTACTTAATAGGGAATATTGATGGCTATCTTTTTAATTGGCCAGTGGCTTCTCTGAGATGTTTAGGTCTTTAAATATTTTAACAAAATAATTCTTGACATATTATCAACGCGCATCAGTAATGAGACAGACTAAGCGAATTGAGTAACAGAACTTCTAAATGAGAGATCAACGACTTGTCAAATAGCTCTTGAGAAATGACCAATTACGTAAACAAGGATGGGATAGCTGCTTAAAGATAGTTTTCGGATATATAAAAATGTCCGTAACTTGTTAAGCTCAATAAAACTATGAAAGTTTCAGATTTGGTTACTTTTACATTTCTAAACCTATTATAGTTAGCGAACGTTTATAAAGCAGATCAGAAAGTAAGAATAGAATGTAGAGAAACAAGGCTAAAAATGATTAAACAATATAGAATTATGATTGATTTCTGAGAGTTTCTAACTGTTATTATTGCGCTACGTTTAACCATTGCAAGATTGAATATCATAACCCTGTTATGAAAAATGTTTGAAGTGTATTAGTCTTTACATATTTTATTTACTGAAAGTATATAATTTTAAATATCATAACCCTGTTATGAAAAATGTGTGAAGTGTATTAGTCTTTACATATTTTATTTACTGAAAGTATATAATTTTTATGAATTCATGCTTTTACTTTATGATTTTGAGCCGATGTGAATGGACTTGATTTTAATTTCATACTATGTGGGATTTTATATTTAATTTATCAGTATTAATTTGCTGTTTCTCTTTAATATCTAATTATAAATTATTTCTTCAAATATTCACCTTCTTCAGACTGTATAAAAATTGCTTGAGTATAAATGTAAAACAGGCTACATTCTTAACAAAAATCATTACATGATGCATGATAAGTAAAGCTTATCATACTATGTGGTATTTTAGATTTAATTTATCAGTATTAATTTGCTGTTTCTCTTTAATATCTAGTTTTAAATTATTTCTTCAAATATTCAGCTTCTTCAGACTGTATAATAATTGCTTGATTATAAATGTAAAACAGCTACATTCTAAACAAAAATCTTTACATGATGTATGCTAAATAAAGCTTACCATACTATGTGGTATTTTAGATTTAATTTTCCAATATTAATTTGCTGTTTCTCTTTAATATCTAATTTTAAATTATTTCTTCAAATATTCAGCTTCTTCAGACTGAATAAAAATTGCTTGATTATAAATGTAAAACAGGCTACATTCTTAACAAAAATCATTACATGATGCATGATAAGTAAAGCTTATCATACTATGTGGTATTTTAGATTTAATTTATCAGTATTAATTTGCTGTTTCTCTTTAATATCTAGTTTTAAATTATTTCTTCAAATATTCAGCTTCTTCAGACTGTATAATAATTGCTTGATTATAAATGTAAAACAGGCTACATTCTAAACAAAAATCTTTACATGATGTATGCTAAATAAAGCTTACCATACTATGTGGTATTTTAGATTTAATTTTCCAATATTAATTTGCTGTTTCTCTTTAATATCTAATTTTAAATTATTTCTTCAAATATTCAGCTTCTTCAGACTGAATAAAAATTGCTTGATTATAAATGTAAAACAGGCTACATTCTAAACAAAAATCTTTACATGATGTATGCTAAATAAAGCTTACCATACTATGTGGTATTTTAGATTTAATTTTCCAATATTAATTTGCTGTTTCTCTTTAATATCTAATTTTAAATTATTTCTTCAAATATTCAGCTTCTTCAGACTGTATAATAATTGCTTGATTATAAATGTAAAACAGGCTACATTCTAAACAAAAATCTTTACATGATGTATGCTAAATAAAGCTTACCATACTATGTGGTATTTTAGATTTAATTTTCCAATATTAATTTGCTGTTTCTCTTTAATATCTAATTTTAAATTATTTCTTCAAATATTCAGCTTCTTCAGACTGAATAAAAATTGCTTGATTATAAATGTAAAACAGGCTACATTCTAAACAAAAATCTTTACATGATGTATGCTAAATAAAGCTTACCATACTATGTGGTATTTTAGATTTAATTTTCCAATATTAATTTGCTGTTTCTCTTTAATATCTAATTTTAAATTATTTCTTCAAATATTCAGCTTCTTCAGACTGTATAATAATTGCTTGATTATAAATGTAAAACAGGCTACATTCTAAACAAAAATCTTTACATGATGTATGCTAAATAAAGCTTACCATACTATGTGGTATTTTAGATTTAATTTTCCAATATTAATTTGCTGTTTCTCTTTAATATCTAATTTTAAATTATTTCTTCAAATATTCAGCTTCTTCAGACTGAATAAAAATTGCTTGATTATAAATGTAAAACAGGCTACATTCTAAACAAAAATCTTTACATGATGTATGCTAAATAAAGCTTACCATACTATGTGGTATTTTAGATTTAATTTTCCAATATTAATTTGCTGTTTCTCTTTAATATCTAATTTTAAATTATTTCTTCAAATATTCAGCTTCTTCAGACTGTATAATAATTGCTTGATTATAAATGTAAAACAGGCTACATTCTAAACAAAAATCTTTACATGATGTATGCTAAATAAAGCTTACCATACTATGTGGTATTTTAGATTTAATTTTCCAGTATTAATTTGCTGTTTCTCTTTAATATCTAATTTTAAATTATTTCTTCAAATATTCAGCTTCTTCAGACTGAATAAAAATTGCTTGATTATAAATGTAAAACAGGCTACATTCTAAACAAAAATCTTTACATGATGTATGCTAAATAAAGCTTACCATACTATGTGGTATTTTAGATTTAATTTGTCAGTATTAATTTGCTGTTTCTCTTTAATATCTAATTTTAAATTACTTCATAAACTATTCAGCTTCTTCAGACTGTATAAAAATTGCTTGATAATAAATGTAAAACAGGCTACATTCTAAACAAAAATCATCACATGATAAAATCATTACATTATACTAAATCTCATCACTTACAATTCCAAATATTTTTTTAATATATTTTTAAATTTTCAGTCATTCAAGAGGAAGATTTTGATCGATTTTTAGGCCATTAAAATGTTCTCCCATTCGTGAGAGTTTGGCATTTTAAAAACTTAAACTGCAGTTTATCCTTATTTATATGTACTTTGTAGAGACATTAGGTATATTTGGAAGCCGGAGGTAGGAAAACTGAGCAATCGCCTTCGCCGGGAGTCGAACCACTGACTTCTGGAATACCGGCCCAGCGTGCAGAACTACTACACCACGAAGGCACGCTAGAAAAGTGGGAGAAATACTTTATTACCTCACTTCTAACCTTATTGATTCCCAGGATGAAAAGTGTTGTTTACTAGGCATAAATTTATCTGCAACAGAAAAATTTGATGTTTGCAGAAAAATGAAATTCAACCCATGTCTAATTCAGTCCAACTAAAATGATTCAGTTCATTTTAACTGAGAAAAATTATAGTAAAAGACTAAAGAAACTCAAATTTGGAAAAATTACTAAATAATAAAATGCATTTGTGGATAATAGTTGGTTAAAAGTGAGGAAATTAAAAACTGTTATTGAAAATTATTGTCAAGTGCTCTCTAATATTTAATACTTCATATTTTGTAGAAGATTATTAAGTGCTAGAGTTAGTAAATTTCTGCTTACTATGGTGATATCCTTAGATCAAAAGTGAATCTGTGGCATAACTGAAAATCCATTTTATATCTTTACTTATATATGTATTTTCTCTAGTGCATTTAAAAAAGACATTTACAATAGATCTGCACTATAACTAGCTTTGATAAAACAAGGTAATTTAGTATCAAATAAGAATCAAATAATGATTTTAACATAGCGCTCATTTCTAGACAGGTAGCTCATTTTCACAATGAATTTTGGTATTCTACAAAGAAAAATATTATTAATGCCTAGATAGTCGAAATTGCCATTTCATTTTCATCCCTATCAAAGTACATATTAAAAAAACTTGAGTTTTGCTAAAATAGTAAACGAATAATTTATATTCAATTTTTTATGTATAGATTAAAAAAATCAGATTAATAATGTTGTATTTTTAACATGTTTATTACTTAAAGAAGGCATAAGAAATAAAAATCTGAATTTTATAGAATAAATATTAGTTTTGATAATCGTAAACAAATATACTTCATTTAAATTTTATTTCTTAGTAACTTGTATGTTTATTTAAATAAATCAAATGAATTTTTAACTCCACTGTATAATCCTCTAATTAAAGTAAACCTTCTCTTCTTAACCTTCCCCCTACCGAAAGTAGTTAATCTAAATTTAAATTACTAATTTTGGTTGAATATTTCCTTCATCTTCTAATTTCATCAGTAGAATATAAAACGAAAATAATCATGAAGTATTTTATGAAACGTAAGTTATTGCTTATAACACAAACTAAAAGGTTAAACCTAGCCTACTGTGTTTAGTTTTTAGACATAGAAAATGTATTCCTAGAATTTAAGAGTGGAGCTTTCAGTTTTGCAAATTTTATTGAAAACAGCTGTGTAAATCTTAATTGAGCATGACATTTACTGAGGACTGTAGAAGCCCTGAAACTTGCTCAAGAAAACATGGTTTTGTGAAATAAAGTTTTTATAATAAAAAATGTACAAGAATAAACTTTCTTTACTTAAGGATATTAGTTATAAGTACATTTTGCCTATCTCATCCATCAGCAACAACTGAAAGCTTACTTCAGATGAATAAGAATAAAATAAGAAATCATCAATAAATTTCTGTAAATAATGACTTCTTTTGACAAAGGGAAAATGGAAACATTTCTTTTCACCAGGGAATGATTTTATTATTTCTTAATATATTAATCTAGCAAAATCTGCTGAAAATAATAAAAACTTCTAGTATTTTTCTTGTATGTGATATTATATAAGATATCATATTAAATAAATGAAATAGCAATGTAAAAATTGTTAATGAAATAGATTCAGATGTCTGCATGTAAGAAGAAAAGTTAAATAACTAAAATTTTAATCATCACAGATGACTACAGCGAAGCGAGTCTTAATTCTTTATTTATTTGTATGTCGGATATATGTAAATTTGGCACTTTTATGTTGAGTTCATCTACAATAATAAGACAGTAATGTCGAAAAATGCCCCAAAGAGAGTAAAACAAAAGCAATTTTAATTTACTACTTTTTTCCAGATCTAATATTAATTTCTTATATAAGTTAGAAAATTTATTTGCTGTGTAGTAGTCAGCTTGGTCTTAAAGATGAAGTTTTGTCGGGACTTTGGTGCTCGTTGAATTTTAGTTTATCAATAAGCAAATTTTGAAAATTTTAATTTTCAGGAAATGTTTATGTAGTAGTTTTACTTTCATGCGAAAAAAAAAACACGCATTTTGTTTATTGAATGTTTTACAATAAATAACGCTTTACAACAGTGTACAGCTAATCTGTAATAACAGTGTAGTTTAGTGTAGACCTGAGAGATTTGTGTCTTATGTACCTGTGCATTACATATTCAGCATTTTCATTTTATTATTTAATTTTATGTTTCTTTCAAGCTGAAAATTTCCTCAGTTAAAGGTTTATTTGAAAATTTTGTTATTGAAATATTTTTGCTGTCAGTTTGGAATATGTTCTGAGTAAAACGAATGGTGTTTTTCTATTATTCGTTCGTACGATATATATGTAAACATTTCACTTACTTCGAAGAAGCTATGGAATTATTTTATGCATTTATGTGGTAGTTAGGTAAAACAAAAATTAAAATAGCTCTTAACTAATGGAATTATTATCTTAGTGCAACAAAATTAAAATCCGTGTTAAGCCATGATATTAAACTAATGTAATGAATTTATTTTAAATTACAACTGAAAAGTCTGAAACGTGCAGCTAGAAAACGTATATTATTTGGTTAAATGAAGAAGTACTTTAACAAAATTTTCTGTTTAAAAATAATCTGATTTTATTAAAGGTGATATTAGAGCAATTTTCCTGGACACATACAAAATTAACCCATCCACAGCCCAGAATTTAAAGTGCTGTGATTAAAAAGGAAGTTTGATATCAAATAACTTAATTCTTTATTAATATTTTTGCTTAAAAAGTGTCCGAAACACATAATCATTATTAAGTATGATATGGCCAGTTTGGTAATTCTTTGCAATGACTATGTCTTGGTGAACTGAATCCTATATCTTACGGATAAGTCTCTCATTTATAAGAAAGTATCTGTAACGTATTTGAGTTTTGAGGTAGAAAGTGTAACAAGAATTCATATAGCTCTAACGCTTAATTTAATTATTTTGAATAAAATATACGATAAAAAATGCCCTTGTGAGTTACACTAGTTCTCTGTAAAATTACCCTAATTTAAAAGTTTCAGTATTTCTTTCATACACTGGCATTTTAAGATTTTACGACCATTTCTGATGGAAATACATTAAAAATACCACTTAAATTTAAAACAAAATTGCTTCATTTAAATGATTTATCTATAAGAAAATTTTTTTATTTTATATCTTCATTTTAAACCAAAAATTCTCTTGCGCTAATCACGAGCCTTACAATTTTCCCAGAATTTTGTTGTTTTGCGAGTTTTTCTATTTCGCCTAGGGCGACCGACTATTCAGAAGACTGACTATGGCTACTGAGCTATCGAAATATAAGGTCTTCAGTTCTTACTTATTGCTCGTTTCAGAGCTTTTTACAAAGATGTTCAACTAAAACAATATCCAATAAAATCAAGGATCTTAAATTCTTCGGAACACTAGTGATAAATCCTTGAATATATGTTGTGAATTGCTGGCTATTCTTTTAAGGATTTTCTAAATTATATTTAAAGGATATGTTTTCAGTCCCAGTGGCTGTTACAGATTGAGCTTTGAGCTCAACACTAAACGGCTAGCAACCAACTGTGCGTGGCATTTCTTGTAACAAAGGGCCCTGTTTAGTTGCTGCATAATGTTCAGATGAATCAAGATTAGTTAAATTTAGAAGGTGTTAGGGAACTATTAAGGCCGGAAATAGTAGTCGCTTTATTATGGAGACACGTAAGAGGTAGACCACCGTTTCCTTCTTTGAAGGGATGGGCAGATTACAACCATGCCTTCAGCGGGATTCGAACCCGGGCTCTTTTGGTACTGCAGTCAGAGTCACTAAATACTTCCCCGCTTGGGTGGCAAAACTTTTTTTTTAAATCAGCTTTCATTGAAAGCATTCCCAAATAAGTCCTTAAAATCGATTGTATTTAAGTAAAAGTACATTATTCAGTTTTATGCGTATTATCTGGATACGGTTTTAGTTTACGAGGATTGTTTGTGATTATTTTTCTATCATTGCGCAATAAACAAACTTATCTTTCCTTTAAACAGTGCCCAGTTAACCAGCCCCTAATTAAAAAAAAAATCATGGCTTTAGTTTCTTTACATTCAGAACCATACTTCACTCTGTTCCTCACCATGTTTTATGGTTTTTAGTCCCAGTGACATTAACAGAGATATTTCTCAATTTTGACGAGCTTATTTCCTTTCTGCGCATTATTTCTATAAACCGATAAAAAAATAACAACTTTGCATGACAGACAAGACCATCGAGAGGAATTAATTGCACCGCAGAGATGGAAAACAGATGTTTATTCCGAATTCGAGGCTGGGAGTGTACTTGCTCCTTTCCATCAATTACCAATTGAAGAGCTGTGAAATGATTTATCTCGGTACAGATTTGGGGTTCGTTTGCTATCTAGATTTGGAATTTATGTCTTTCGAGTGGTAGAAATCCTCATGAGCAGGAAGCTTCAATGGCTGTGTTTATCTAAGTTGATTTGAAAAACATTCATTTTTCTCATATTTTCTGAATGGTTCGTAGCAGCCGCTTAAGATAAACATACTCTCTTTAATGTTTCTAGACGACTAATTTTCAGAATGCGTGTTTAAGACAAATGTGTAAAATGTTAAAATTTGCAACTTACATGAACAAACATTCTGATAAATAAAGCAAAGTATCAGTGTATGAAAGAAATACTGATAAATAAAGAAATATGCTATAGACAGTGGTATAAAACAATTCGGCCAGCGAATACATTCATTTAGGTATCTGTTATAAAGGTTTCCAGATTTTAATTATTTGAACTCCGAGTTTACATTATCTTACAGTGTGATATAAATATTATTCAAAGATATGAAAGCACATACTTTATTAACTTTTATTAGTACTTACGAATTAGTTTATTTGGGAATATATTTACATATGAACAGACTTTTTTCACATTTGAAAATTAATAAGAAAAAAGCACGATTAAACGAGGGACATCTAAAATCCATAAAGAAGATAATTTCTAGTAATTTTTCTACACTGCATGGGCATTATAAAACAAAATTAATATTTAAATAAAAAAATGATATTTTTTTTACGTATTTTAATGTGTCGAAGAAAAATTTTATAAATAAGAGAAAGGAAGTAGGTATTCATTATTTATTTTCAAGGTTTGTTCCACTTGGAAAGCTTTCTATGAATGTTCTAGCTTTTTCTTTAAATTTAAAAATAAACAAATCATGAAAAATTTCTAACTTTATTTAAAGTAAGTTATTTAATGATTAATTAAGCAAATTAGATTTATTTGAAACATTTTATAAACGTCAGTTTGAAATATTAATATTTAGTTGTCAAAGTACTTGAATTACAAAGTGTAACCAATAAAATTGTCTTCTAGGTACCAAACTTTAGGTTTCTGATAGGAATTTAATATAAATTTGAATTTATTTGCGTCATTATTATAGCTGTTTATATAAACATTTAGTAAGCGTTGCTGACAAAAATTGTTCATTGTTCTGGGGAAAAAAAAAAAGATTTTGACCCGTTAGTTGTTTTGAGACTGTGAATTCGTGCAATTTGAGACCACTGCTGTAGACCACAACTTTACACAAAAGCATTGTCCAATTGTTAGCGCTCCCTTTTTTTTAAATCTTTTTAAAATAATATATGTTATACAAATGTGCACAAACTCATTCGAAACTTTATTTATTTTTATTTTTTTGAAATCTGAAAATGATTTGAGATATAATTCAACCAAGAAAGAACCATCTTCTCTCAAGCAGTTTCTATATCCATAAAATATTAGATACGTTAACAGAATTATGAAATTAATTATTTAATTAAAAATGAGTCAAAAAAGCGGCCCAAGATTGGAGTAGAGTTTGAATAAAACTCTGTGGATACCAAGGGCGATCTGATATACAGTGGATGGACAAAAATAATGAAACACCTTGTGAAATGCATGTTTGAAAAGAAAAATTGATTTTAATGAAATATGTAGGTGGCGCTGGGGTTTTTGACTACTGACGCCACCTATACAACTTCGTAAATGTGCTAAACAGTTCAGTTGTTGTCGGAGTACTGTTATGTGAGGTTGTCATTGCATTATGTCAGAGTTAACAGACTTCGAACGTGGGCAAATTGTTGGAGCACGTATGGTAGGTGCTTCCGTAAGCAAGGTAGCCGAGGTGTTTAGTGTTTCAAGAGGTACTGTATCGAAGATTTATTCCGCATATTTGAAAAGCGGAAAAACATCATCTGCTAAATCACAGCGCGGGCGAAAGTGTGTCCTGAGTGATCGTGACAGACGATCATTAAGGGCAATTTTGACGAAAAATAAGAAGACCACAGCTGCAAAAGTTACTGCTGAAATGAATGTTGTGTTACCGAACCCTGTGAGTACCAAAACAATTAGAAGGGAGCTTCATAAACAGGGAATTGCTGGCCGTGCTGCAATTGAGAAGCCACTCATCAGTGATGCTAATGCCCGTAACAGGAAAAGGTGGTGTTTAAGTCATAAAGCCTGGACTATAGAGCAGTGGAAGCGAGTAATATGGTCTGACGAGTCTTCTTTCACATTGTTCCCACTTCTGGCCGAGTTTACGTCTGGAGAACGCCATCTCAAGCCTATAATACAGACTGCTTGTTGCCAAGAGTGAAACATGGCGGGGGTTCTGTTATGGTTTGGGCAGCCATATCGTGGTTCTCTGCTAGCCCCATGATAACTGTGTCAGGGCACATGACTGCCAAGACTTATGTGAACATTTTGGCCGATCAAGTTCATCCCATGGTACAAACTTTGTTCCCCGATGGTGATGGTGTCTTCCAAGACGACAAAGCCCCTGTTCACATAGCTCACATTGTCCAGGACTGGTTTTCTGAGCACGAGGATGAGTTGTCCCATCTCCCCTGGCCACCACAGTCACCAGACCTGAATATTATGGAACCTTTGTGGTCTACATTGGAACGGAAAGTGCGTTCTCGTTATCCACCGCCAACATCGTTATCTGAACTTGTCACCGTTTTGCAGGAAGAATGGTATAATATTCCCTTGGCAAACATACAGGAACTGTATTTATCCATTCCGAGAAGACTGCAAGCTGTTTTGGATGCCAACGGATTTCCTACACCATATTAAGCAAAGAAACATGTTTTTTTAAAGGTGTTTCCATATTTTTGTCCAACCCCTGTAAGTTCCTTTTATCAGGAAGGAGAAAATATGAAATTTTTTCAACGTCACTTGTATTTATTTATTTATTCTTAACGAGTGGTATTCGCCGTGAATGGCATTATCACTGTCATCATTATTATTACCATATATATGAAGTATAAAGTGCATTACATCGGAGTTTCGTTATTCAGAAACCATTACTAATATTTACTCTTTACATAGATTCTAAACTTAAGATAAATCTCAGTAATTATTACTCTGCTACCTTTAGAATGCTAAGAAAATAACGCGTTGGAAATTTTGTACTCAACTGTATTTCTGGTCGCTGAGTGAGCTGGTTGCACAAGAGTTTTCCGTTTTCCTTCATGTGTAACACAATTAAACAAATTCTACTTAAAATGTCGTCCACCCAGGTAATCTCTCCCAATACCAGATATTCTTAATATGTTTTCTTACAATAAAGTAATCCAATGCATTATACCAATTAGTCTGTAAAGTTCCTTTAGTATCCAATGAGTGCTGCATTTTAAAATGTTACTCTGCTGTATTTGCTGATCTTACTCATCCTGGTTCATTTACTTATACAATACTAATTACTAGTAGCCTTCCATGTAACACAATGAATTTATGATCAACAAGAAAGCTTGCGCACCAATGTAACTTTAATAAAGAGGTGTGAAGAAGTGTACCATGGAAAATACGTGGAATTGCTAAGTTAGCGGAACGCGAATAAAGACACATTTTCTTGAATTTAAATAATGTATTACAATTAAAATGTTTGTTTTTAAATGCAGGGTGTTTATAAAGTCCTGGACACATTTTGATGTTTAATAACTCATAAAATAATGAATATATAAACAAACTGATGGCATTTATTGATGGAATAACTTATATATTTTTCTTTTCAGGTTTGAATATCTTTATTTTTGTAAATATCGTGTGCTTATTAATTGCATTTTTCTCTCTTTGGTTTTTGGCATCTTTCTGGCATTGTTAATCGCCATAATGGGCGCATATGGGGATCTGAGAACCCCCATGAATACCGTTAGGCACAAAGGGATTCTCCAAAGGTTAATGTGTGATGTGGACTAATGCACGACCGAGTCATTGGGCCTTTCTTTTTTACAGAAAAGACGGTCTCATCAGTCGTATACTTAGACATGTTGGAAAACTCTGTATTTCCATAACTAGAAGAGCTTCAGCCACATGTCTTTTTTCAACAAGATGGTGCACCACCTCATTGGGGTACCATCGTTCCTAGTTCTTTGAATGACCATTTTACAGGAAGATGGATTGCGCGAGGAGGTCCAATTTTTTGGCCACCCAGATCACCTGATATAATGCCGCTGGACTTTTTCCTTTGGGGATTTGTAAAGGACAACGTTTACAAGAGTAGAGTGTCGAACATTGATGACCTGAAAGCCAGAATTAAACCGCAACAGCCTCTGTGGATGCCGACATGCTTGTCGGTACCTGGCGTGAAATTGAATATCGACTTGATAATCTCCGTGAGACGAAGGGGGCACACGTGGAAGTTCATTGACAAGGGTCATAAAACTTTTTGAGTTTATCTAACCATTTATGTTATTAATTTTAATATATCTTTATTATTTTATGAGTTATTAAACATCAAAATGGGTCCAGGACTTTAATAACAGCCTGTAATTAACATACATAGCTTTACTTCTGAAAACTCAGATAGTCAAACTGTAACAACTGATTTACAGATTGTTTTAATTTTAAAATGTAATTAAAGTTTATCATAATTTTTTGTGAACGTTTTGTCAAATTTTTATCTATCTAGAAAATTTTTTTGGGTTTTTAATTCATGATTTTAATGCATTGAATGAATATTGGAATTCCAAAGTCTCATAAGCCAGAGTTTCAAAAATATGCTACAGTTTTGCATAATCAGTAATATAAAAATAAATTTGGAAGCTTAGAAATAATTTAATGTATTGAGTGACATGATGTATTGTGCAAAACATTTCATTGTTTCTTACCTTAAAATTTTAAATCATTGATTAAATTTATATCATTGGTTTATATGACAGTTATATCTCGAGTGGAATTTAGCTCTTATTTAACCCTTTTCCGTAAGTTGAAAAAAATGAATGTCATAGTAAAGTTATGAAATCATTGAATCAATATATCATAAATGTTTTTAAATGCGGATCTCTTAAAAAGGGATACATACAGGCTTAAGATACGAAAAGCTTATCTATGCATTAATGTATTGTTCATATGTTCATTAAAAATTAGCACATCCAACGCAACATATATTTTTTTAACTTTTTATTTAATTGAAAACTCAGAAGTTCGTCAACGTTCATGCATATACACCACTACTCTGTAAAAACTCTTGCCAGCTATCATACAGAGATACGATCCCGTCTTCACAACTGATGCTTCAGGCTGGGGTCTCGCAGCAAACTTTAGCCCTCTGCAGAAAAGTGGTTGTAGTATTTCTTCACCGTATTACAAGACACTGTTTTCTCACCCACTGATTACACAAATCTGCCTGCGCTAGCTTCGAAAAATAGCCATTACCGTGTAAGGTATTTCTTTCGCTTTCCCAGCGTGCCGTCGTGGTGTAGTGGTCAGCACACTGAGCCGGTATTTCAGAGCTCTGTGGTTCGATTCACGGCGAAGGCATAGTTAATTTTTCATCTTTCCTGCTTCCAAATTACTTAATGTCTCTACAGTGGCGCCCGAACTAAAAGGGTGTTGGATGAGGATTCTCCACACTCTGCATTTGGCGATTGGGTCCCCTAACAACCCCAATCGCTCTTTAAAAAGAGGAGTATGTAAATTATTTCTCCCGCTTTCCTAGCGTACCTTCGTGGTGTAGTGGTCAACACACTGAGCCGGTATTTCAGAGATCCGTGGTTCAATTCCCGGCGAAAGGCGTTGTTAATTTTTCATCTTTCCTGCTTCCAAATTACCTAATGTCTCTACAACCAAAAGTATCGAAAATACTCTAATCTCATTTGTTCACGCGTTCAGTCTGTTTTGCAGAGAAATGAATACTCATTATGATTAGGTAAAGGTCATTATCTGCTATAAAGAACAAATTTGGGTATTTATTGCCATAAATATAACACAAGAGTGTCGAGATTTACATTGGGCAGCCTGAAATATTTAATAACTTAAAATTAAGTACTTAACGTGCTATGTCCTACCAGCAGCTGAATGGGAAGACCGCTGAACACTGGTAGTTCGATCAGGGTTCCAAATCCCGGGAAATAGCCTGGGTTCTTGCGAGGCTTCATGGGTTTCTCCATGTATAATGTGAATACGAGCAGTGTCTCTTAAAAGTCAACCACAAAGGCATCCCTACTCTTAGGCAGATAGCATTCGTGCGCTGTGCCATAATAAAAATAATCTAATCTAATCCAATCTTTTTGTTTTGAACTTCTCATAAAAGCATGTGTTGTGCATTAAGAGCAGTTTCTAACATTGCAGCAAATAAATGC
Organism: Stegodyphus dumicola; assembly: GCF_044657685.1. Lineage (NCBI taxonomy): Eukaryota > Metazoa > Arthropoda > Arachnida > Araneae > Eresidae > Stegodyphus > Stegodyphus dumicola. The sequence continues at coordinate 25,329,593 of NC_140781.1, forward strand.
AATGTGGAAGAGTAAAATAAATAAAGGCTTACAGCTTTTTTTATTATTTACAGCTTTTTTTGGCTGTATTAATATAATGAGTGCCCCAAACAACATGAAAATGTATTATCGCGATTACATCTGTTTTGATTTGTATGTGTAACTGTTTTATTTTAAGAGTTTATTGATTGGATTTTAAAGATAGGCCCCTCTTCATCAATTCGAAAGTTTTGTTATATGGGCTACTGAATTCTGAAAGAAAGTTGTTTATCGTAACAACATCGTATGAAAATAACCCCCCCCCAAAAAAAGGCTAATTAATCGTACAAGGAAAATCGTACTGAAACGTTAATTGAAGGTAAATTTTAAATTTCGATATCTATTCGTTTTTAAGGGGCTTTATTTTAAACGTATTTTTTTAGTCTCTTTCAAATTTTTCACGTTTACCTAAAAAGGTTTGAGTTCACGAGTTGCGACTTTCAGAGAAGGATTCGATTAAAAAATAGGTGTTATGAGAAAAAGACGTAAAATTGTTGCCCATTTCAGTGGTAAAAGCTTCTTCCCAATTAAGGATATCAAGACGTTCAGTGCCAAGAATATTTATTTACTTTGTAGAGTACCTACCTCACTTTGGAATTCTAAGTTAATGTTGGAAGTGAGGAATCTAAGAACTGATAAGCGAATAATCGCTTGCGTTCGGTGACAAGAAACAACAAGATAGAAGGGTAACTAACTCTTTATTATTCTAATAAGATTTAACAAACTCCGCCTGGGAGTGTACAAGCAAAGCCCGCACTTGGACTTGAACTAAAAAGACGTAAGAATTAAACTAAAACTAAGATTAACTAAAAAGAAGTATAGCCGAAGCTATCAAGGTTCAATTTGAGTTGTCCCTTTGACTTATTTTACTACGAAGCTTAGCAAGGGCCTGAGTACGGCCGAGCGACATAACAGCTTTGAGAGAGAGAGTGGTCAAAAAGACAGACGCGCGTAAATCAGAAACTCTGATTCTCTCTGACTTCAGTAAGTAACTTTGTGGTTTAAATACCGCTTCTTCTCATTTAGTATTCAGCAAATTCCAAAAGTACGTTCTGGCCGGAAGTAGTAAGTTGAAGTTAAAAATTTGACAGGAAAGGAACTTTAACTTAAAATTTAACTGTTAATAAAATTAACATAATCCTTACAACTTATTTGTCAAATACGGCAAAGCACCTATCTGGTAAAAAAGGGCTATCTGCCTAAAAGAGGATGTCCTTGTGGAGGAAATTTTTCGGAAAACTGACTCGTAATCAAGAAAATATTCAAACTGGGTCGAACTGCCAGTCTTCACATATGTCTTTATTACTTGGCCTCGTATGGGAGCGGGGGGGGGGTAATTATAAAATCAGAAAATTCTTTCGAAATATAGCTTTGGCAGCCACTCAAGGTTTGAGACATTAAAAAGAAGTATTAGATAGCAAATTTTATGCTCCAGGTGATAGATAACTCTTCAAAACAATGAAAATGTTCAAGTGTCTAGTTCTGCTACGACGGTCATTTCCAAATGAACGGCCATGTCATTAAATAGAAAGGGCGATATTGAACACTTTGAATCAGTATTTCAATACTGTTGCGTCCTTTGAACCCACACAATTTTTTTAGGTGATGCGATTTAAATTGATTCGCTGCTCACGGTTGATTGTATTCATTCTAAAAGAGTTTTTTCTGAGATGAGTCTTTTTATAGACATCTTTTTTCGGATAGAATTAATATTTGATAAAAGAGTAACTGGTCTAAATTGGAAAACATTCATTGGAAAAACAAGATCAAATGATGCTGATGAGCTTAGAGCACCAGTTCGACAGCATCTGGGCCCTATTACCTTAGAGACAACCACTTGCAACTTTAACTTACACTCTTTTGCTTAAGTACACTGCGGGGGAAAAAAATGAAAAACAAAAACCCTATATCTCTCGTTTTACTGGGCCGATTATCAAATTGCGTTTCCTATGTCTCCAAAGCGCGACTTAGGATATATATTAGATTTATGCATAAAATGGGTCTTTTTCTGAAATAACATAACAATTGTTTTCCATATTTCGATTCTACGACTCAAATTATGCCTAAATATTAAATTTTGTAAAATTTTGTGCGAAATTTACGGAGAAAAAATGTAGCTTAGCGCAGTTTTTTCAGATTGCGCCAAGAATAATTCACTTGGTGAACTTCTTAATACGAGCAACCTACTTTCCTTTCCCTTCCGTTTTGTAAAAGCGAAAGAAAGTCGCATCGTTCCTATTTTCAAATAATTTTAACAAAGTGCTTAAACCACATTGCATGTTATTATCGTTTTCAACAAATATGCCAAATTTGAAAACGCGCCAATATATAAATTCACGTATGTCTTCGGAAATTTTGAATAAAAGGCTCTAATGTTTTTCAGGTATACTTAGAAATACATCTACTTTAAGATGAGGGTAAAAATTGTACAGGTTACAATTCAAAATGTTTTTCCAAAAATTTATAAAAATTATTTAAAAATACAAATTTAAAAAATAAATCATAAAAAATGGGTGAATTTTATTTGGAATGAACCTAAATTTCGAACTGCGAAAAAAGGAATCAAGTAAGTTTAATAAAAAAGGATATTAATAAATACATACAAAATTGAATTAACCTAGAGGAGCAAAAATTTTGAGTGCTAATTTTTTAAAAACTGCTCGTGCGATTTTTACAAAACTTGGCCGTTTAGCATAATTTGAGTCGTAGAATCGAAATATGGAAAGAAATTCGTATATCATTTCAGAAAAAGTCCGATTTTGTGTTAAAATACCTATATTAGAACAATGCTATATGTATATAAATCTAATACATATCCTAAGTCGTGCTTTCGCGACATGGAAAATGCAGTTTGAATTTCGTCAATTGGCCCAGTAGAAGGGGAGACATAGAACTGTCCCCTTTTTTTATAGTCCAAAGAGCTTAGACCCTGAAGGACTATTGCTTTCGTTTTGCGATTTTGCGTCGATTCAATACAAACGGCGAATCACTTTTTAAACTGTTGCCACCAAATGTTAGAGTCCTGTATTATATTTGAAGAAATTAAATAATGAAAAATCTGCATAAATGTATGCTATTTCTCGCATTGTGATAAAACAACGGTACATAGAGCCATCGAATTCTGAATGACGTAATCTTCCTATGAATATGGGCATATGGAAGACCAAATTTGGAATTTGTTTTATTATCGATTTCCTATTTTGTTAAACGTTAACGAATTTTTGAGTGGCAAACTCAAGGATTTCAAAGCGAGCAATGGCAACGTTGTACAGAAAAAACATTTTTATCTCCAGCGCAGGAGTCTCTATATAAGAAATTCTAAAGATATGCTCATTTTAAATCTATTTTGCGATATTGCTGTTGAACTTAATTTTATGGTTTAAGTGCGAAAAACTTGATATTTAATAAATAAATGTAGCACACAAAATGTTAAAAAAAATGCCCCTTTGGACGTAATTTAAAATATAAAACATTTCATTTTTTTTTCGCAGTGTACATGTACCAGAATATTTTTTAAAAAAGTCGATTATTTTAAGATTAATTTTATACTAACATTCGCAACTTTTAAAAACGTTCTTCATGGAGTAGAGCCTTGTTGCTCAAGTACCCTGATGTTCAAACACCTTTCCACTTAGATGCATTGAGCTCAGAGCTCAGTCCTTGCAGAGTTTTAATATGGGAATATATTAAGGACAGATTATGCATCGATTTCACTCGAGTAACTTGTTAATCAAATGGGGAAACTAGTTTATTTTTATAATTTCTTCTTTCTAAATTGAAGGATACAGAGCTCCCATAAGATGTTATGAAGAAATTTCTCATAATTTCTGAAGTTTGATCAACCATTTATGCTTGATGTGCAAACTCATGCGGCGCAATTTTCATAACATCATGTAGGCGTATATTAGGTATTGTTTTTGCGCGTTTATTTTTAAAGAAAATTTTCATAACAACAGTTTTAGATATACGAAAGTTTTCAAATTTCCTTTATTATTTTATAATGTTAATCTTAGTTATGTCTATGATAACTGAGAGACAAATCTTAGTTATGAGGAAAATACAAAATTGTTTTCGTAAAATTGTTGCCCATTTCAATGATAAAAGCTTCTTCCCAATTAGAGATATCAAGACGTTCAGTGCCAAGAATATATATTTACTTACACTAGTGTGCAAAAATTAAGGACGAGATGGTTTTTTCAATATAACTTTGTACAAAAGCTTTCCAAATCAACACATTTAATACCGTAAGATCCCCAATACGTAAGGACATGAGTAATGTAAGCAACACTTACTAAAAGAGAAATCAGAGGGATAAAAAGAAGCTTTATTGAAAAAGTAGCATGGAGCGCAATGCGACTGAAGGCCGAAACATCCCTGTGATGGGTGTCCAGCAAGAAACATCCGGTCTTTAATAGGGGATATGATCTCCCCTGACTGCTAGGCAGGTTTCACAGCGTCTGCCCATGCTGAGAATAAGGGTGTCAATGAGTTGTTGAGGCATTGCTGCCCATTCGTCTTGCAGCGCCAATCGAAGTTCCGGAATCGTTACTGGTGGTAAGGTACGAGCTGCCAAGCGTCTGCCTAGAAAATCCCATACATGCTCGATGGGATTCAGATCCGGCGATCGTGCCAGCCAATCCATACGTTCAATATCCTCACTCTCTAAGAGCTGTTCGGCAGCTACTGTGCGATGACATGGTGCATTGTCGTCCACGAAAAGGAACTGCGGACCCATAGCGCCTCTAAAAAGACGCATATATGGAAGAAGAATCTCGTTACAATAACGGGTCCCGTTGACTGAACCTGCGTCGAACATGTGAAGGTCTGTACGACTACCAAGCATGATGCCTCCCCAAACGAGAACACCGCCACCTCCATACCTATCCCTTTCAATGATGTTCGAGGGGTGATTGCGGCTTTCCCGCTCTCTCCAGATGAGTATGCGATGAGAATCGCTACTCAGATCTGCTCTCATCTGTAAAGAGTACTCGTCCCCATTCATTGTCTCTCCAATTCCGGTGTTCCCGGCACCACAGAGAACGCCTTCTCCGATGGGCAGGCGTTAGAGGTACACACCGTACAGGGCGTCGTGCAAACAGACCACTACCGTGCAGTCTTCTGGCCACGGTAAAACGCGATATCGGTCGTCCAGTCACCTGTGTCGTGCGTCTAGCGATTTCTCCCGCTGTCTGCCGCCTGTTTCTTCTGGCCTGTAAGGCAATATACCGGTCATCTGCGAGTGTGGTTCCTCGTGGACGACCACTACTAAATCCCCGGATAGCTGTTCCTGTAGTTTTAAATTGTCTCCAAAGTCGTAAAACGATGCTGTGAGCAATTCCGCACTCTGCAGCCACACTTGTCACACTGCGGCCTTCCTCCAACTTCTCAATAATTCGACCTCGGGTAAAAGCATCCAGATGTCGTCTAACAGATTGATTATTCGCCATTTCTCGCTGAGGCAGCAACTCGGTGTGATTTTAACTGCTATACGGCGTGCAATCTCTTTGCCAGAAATACTGATCTTACACCGACAACATGCTTTATACAACTCAGACACTCCCCCATTACGTCTACCTGCATATCTGCGCATGTGCTACCGTACATCACCTTACTTAATCTCCTGATTGGTCTTTCTGTCCTCTCTGCCTCTTCGTTCAGCTGATATGCTAATTTTTCGACTTAGTCCTTAATTTTTGCACACTAGTGTATTTGATCAAATACGGCAAAGCGCTAAAGGTGGTCTATCTAAAATATCATCTTTGATATTATCTTTGTCTTTTCTCAGTTAATCTATTTAATCTTGATTTTTGTAATTAATTCATAAATCTTAATTTATTCATTCTTTCATTTCTCTAAAATATATATAAATTTTGTTTCAGGATTTCGTATAGTCACTTCATTGACCCTACGAAACCTCGGATAAACCCCGTTATTTTAGACGAAATTAATCCTGAAATTCCAGCACCAGAAATTCCGCCCCATTTGCAAGGGGCGTAATTTGGAAATGAAAATTGTCAAAGCAAGCTGCATAAAGCTGCTTAAAAACTTTGTAAAATGAAAACTGAAATTGGAAATGAAAATTGTCAAAGCAAGCTGCATAAAGCTGCTTAAAAACTTTGTAAAACGAAAATTGAAATTTGTAAAATGTTGCTATTAAAAAAATAAAACTTTCTCTGAAGCATTTGCAAAGTTTCTGTGTTTCATTTCCTTCTTAATACACTACTTTAGGAATGAATGTCATCCAACGTAATGCATCTCTGAACGAGTAGACTCCCGTATTTGATGTAGTGAATCTGCAGCTTTTTTGTGGATTTGTGAGGCAAGTAATCGTATTATCATATGATATCGTATTGGTATGTACGCAGGTCACTAGTAAAATGAAATGCAAACCATTCTTTGATTTCAAATAATAAAACGGTTAAAAATAGTAGAAAGCCTTTCTACCAAATAAATAGAATTTAGACGATAGCATTGTCAAAAACCTGAAACCGTTGAAAAATATGATCCTAAAAACGTTTTAGCCTGGAAATATATTTTGGTCGTCACAATTCACTATACAACTATTTCTCACAAAAACGACGAAAACTCGCAAAGTATTTTGAAGACAGTCAAAAGTTTGGGTTAGGTGAAATTCAGAGACGATTTTAAGGAGTCGGTAACTTTTTATTATAATGGAACCAATGTTGATGGCATTGCATGCAAAGGCTTCTAAAAACGTTTTATATACCTGTAAGGTATATCATAATTTTATAACAGTTATTTTAAGTATATACCACTCTCCTATCTCTTCCAGCTTCAGCTTACAATTCTTATCAGAGATTTTAGAACCGCGTGAAATGCAAATGAGAAATAGAAAGTATTGAAGTCAAAGTTCCACTGACTTCGGGAGAGTGAGTTAGGTTTCCTAAATAATGCGCGTTTTCATTTTGGCTACGTCTCTCTAATTGTACTATGCCCGGCCATATTACGTGCCTTTTGATAGCTTCGCTACCTAATTTAATATTACCGGCCAACTAGGGTAGAATTTGTGTTAGCTTCGGCTAAATCTATTTAGTCGTTAGATAGTTCTTATTTCTTACATTTTAAGTTAAACCAATTAGTCGTTAGATAGTTCTTATTTCTTACATTTTAAGTTAAACCCAATTAGTCGTTAGATAGTTCTTATTTCTTAAGTTAAGCCCAAGTGCTCCCTGAGAAATGGGCCATCTGTGAATCTTTATTTTGAGCAATATAGTGTAATTAACCCTTCTTGAGTTTATGTTTCTTTTCTCGGACTTAAGCAATTATTCGCTTAGCAGTAGTTCACTAGGTTCTTGAGCATTTACTTTAGTAGAATAAATGGGAAGAAACACTACATACCTATATACTTTGAATCGCAATTAGTGCTGAAGTGTAATAAATAAATACACATAACTACTTAAAATTATCACTATTTCAATAAAATTGTGATTTAATGTTTTTACCTCTAAATATTACTTTCTTTTTCTCTGCATATCAAAACTAAAAGGCACAAAAATTTAAATTACATCAAAAAATTAAATATTCTTTGGAAATGAAAGTAAAACATCAAACTGATAAATGAATTAATGGAATATTTTTAAATTAAAATAACTGAGTGTTTAATTATTAGATGGCTTTTAAGGATTAATAACTTCTTTCTTTGACTTCTTGCTAACAGATTCATCAATTATTTTCTAGATATCAATGGTAATAAATAATACTTGTTCCATATACAATAGAGACACACAGTTTAATAATCTTCTGGCATCGTACTTCTTGAATAGTTTTAAATCCTTTTTAAAACAAAAGAAGATCTTTGGATGCATTACAGATTGCTGAAGTAAGAAAGTTGGTTTTTTTTTTTTTTTTTTTTTTTAATAATTTCCACATTTGGAAAACTTTGTGATATTTGTCATGCGATTATGTGACATAAATAGTTTTATCTTAATTTTTTTAATTAAAAATAATGTACTTTATAATAATGTATTCATCTTTAAAATGCCGTTATATCCATATCATCTTTATAAAGCTTTTTTAAGTTTTCTACACATAATACTTTGTCAAAATTCAACAATTTTAAATTAAGGAATATTTTAAAATATTTTAAATTTTCTACATTATTTTATGAACTTCATTTATCAGAGTAAGTTGTGCTATTATGTTGTCGCAAATAATATTAAAAATGTATTTCGCGCGTTGAAAGCGATTTAAATTCTCGATTACTTTCATCAAAAAAAAAAAAAAAAAAAATCCTAATTCTGTTCTTCAAATATCAAAGATGCCATAGAAATTGATATTTTTTCCGCGTGAAAAAATTCATGGCGGAATCGTGCAACAAAATTTTTCAATGATTTTAATAAATACGTTCTTATAGAGATGTGCTGGTGGAATTAGTTCTTAGTAAATTGATATTTCAAAATATTTTCTCGAATAACTGTCATTTCATTATCTGCATAATTGTTATTAAAGATGTAACTTTCACTACAGTTACTTTTTTCCTGAACTTTTGAAGCACAGATGTCAGATAAGTTTTCTTTTATATGGTTGTAACCAAGTTTTAACGCTAGTAAGTCATTTGCTTTTGCCAACCCTCTAGTATCGGATAATTTTGTTTATCGTTAAATTTGTGGGGATTTATTTAACAGTTAATTTTATTTTTCAACAGCCTTTCCTGCTACTGCTCTTGCTTTCAACCCACGCTTTCGTGTCAGAATGAAATTTCAGTTTCGAGTCTTATGCACAGTAAGGGTGGAAAGGTACTATTTAACTTGGTGTCTTGAGTTACTTCAGAGAGAGCGTGTCCTGCTTGCTATTTTACGGCCGTGCATATTTATTGTCGTTTAGTCTACGTCGGTGGTAGGGCCAAGAGCAAACTACGCGCTAAATATATCTATGCAGTTTCCGTTGATTATTTTATTTATTTTTTATGAATATTAATTTTAACTCCTCGAGTTTCACAAAGTATACCTCGAGGTTTACACAAGTAAGTTATACCACTAACAAAATACACGAATGTGCAGTAGCACTGCAAATGGGTACAAATTATTAAGAAAAAAATTAATTAATTAAAAAAAAATAAATGTTGAGATCTCCCATAGAGGGCGTCGTAGCACTCCTCAACTGTGTGAGAAAAGTTTCGATTTGAGTCAGAGTTGGCGTGGGGTTTTGAGAATGTAGTGTGAAGAGTTGTGTAACGCATATTTGCTATGTAACTGTAAAGGAGCGTACTTTACAATAAAGAAAGAAAGAAAATAAGTAAAAGAAAATTATTGTATTAGCATTATTTTATTATTGTATTAGCATTATTTTATTACTAGAGAAGTAATAAAATAATGCTAATACAATAATCTAAATCGAGAACGAAATTTCGAAAAGCAGAAACTGTTTGTTTAGTCCGAATTCAGCAAACCTTGGTGTCCGAGGCACAGAGAGATGCTTTAGATTTGCCTGAAATATCTTCCTCTGCTGGACATGAATGCACTCAAGAATAATATGCTTATCATCTTCATCGCCGATACCACAGATGCACAAAGCACTTGAGACTAGTTCAGATCGCTTTAAATGGCTCTTAAAATTGCCACTTCCAATCAAAAATTTAGTTAATTTAAAATCTGCTGAAAACTGATCAACTTTATCTTAAAATGTAGAGAAAAAACCCTTTGGTCCATTGTGCTTTTGGTGAAGCAGATCTATTCTCTGTTCCAAATATACATAGCATCACTTCTATAAAAGCGCTTTCAATGAGAAACAGGAATACGGAGATTTAAATCAGTATGAAATATCACGGCTTTTTTTCCTAGAACATCAGCTTTTTTATTTCCAGAATTTCCAGTGTCCACGGACGTTAACAAAATGAATGTCAATATCGAGGTCTTTCAAGGTCTTAATAATAACCCGAATTTCAATAGCAAGTTTCTCTGAAACACTAATTATCTGTAATAGTCGTAACGAAGAAAGATAATCACTATATATTAAAATACGCATTGAAATATTTCAAAGAATCCATTTCACACCAAGGTTTAAACACAGCGTCACAGCCTGAAAAACAGAAAACAGAGCACTTATCATTAATCTGTACTGTTTGAAATTTCTTTGAACAGAAGCAAGGCCAGCCTTTTATTCATCTTACTTTAGTCTGTAAAGCAAATTAATTTATACTTGTCAAGAACAGCATCAGAATAGCCAACAACTGGTATAGGATTCCTATTTGATCAAACTCTCAATATCTTTGGGTGGAATACTAGTTACAGTAAAAAGCAGATCGTAATTAATAGTCCTGTAGCAACGAACAATAGTAGTAAGCCACGGTAACCGGCCGGCGCCCGAGGCTATAGGGGACGTGGTGTCCGCCATCTTGGATTACGTAACAACCGAAAGTAAGGTTTTAAGTAAAAAAGTTTCTAAACTGAGTTTTGTTTTGTCACGTACGAAAATTAGCAATATATTAGCAGTGGACTAGGAAACAAATTTTCAAAGATAAATACTGTGGTATGAAAATTAATCAAAAAGTATAACATTTTTCTTCGCAATAAGTTATGAATGTTTTCGTTTCAGTAGAATGAAGTCAGAAAGTACAAATTTGGTAAAGAAACAAGCGCTGATTTTCTTATGAATGTGACATATTTTCTTAGATATGTTTCTAATGAAATTAGTATGTAAACTTCTTTTAGGAAAGAAATAGACTTTATGAGAAAAATCTATGACAATGCAATTTTTGGTGACTTGGAGAAAATATTCAAAGTCTGTATGATCTGTGTTAAAAGTCTCCATTATCTACTACATTCGAATACCTCAGTGCTAGGGAAAATTAATCTATTCCTGTAGTATACTAAGATAAAAAATTCCATTTCTTTTCTTAATTTCTGATTCGGTGTGGTAGTGTTGTTGATGTTAAATCTTCCAAACGTGTAAAAAGTTATTAAATCATATCATATAACTATTTAATAAAAATTTGTTCCCAAATCTTGACAAGGACTTGTAAAAGATAAATAAGAAAAATATTTGAAAAATTAAATGATTTGCAGTGGCCGAAATATTCAAAGTTTCAAAAGGTAGTTCACAAAAAACGGTTTATGAAAACACGAACACATCACAACCACCCACAAATAACTTCCGTCACAACTGAAAATTTTGTACTCAAAATTTACATTGAATGCAGGAAAAGAAACATTAGGGGTTTCAAAATGAAAATTCTCATGTAAACTTTCCGGAATGAAATGTACAGTATTTCAGGAAATATTCATTTAACTTCCAACTTGTTTGCAGTTTTGTTAAATCATATGTAATGAGCGTATGTGAGACACGAAATGCATTCGTATGCGAAAAAATAACAAACATTTAACTATCTGACAATGAATCAAATTTCATTGGAAATGTAATGGCATGAAAAGTAGTACAATATATCTGTATGGAAAATCTTGATGATAATTTCTGTGTGTTTTTTTTCGAATAAAAAAAAATAGTTAAAGGCTCCTAGGTTAGTAATGAACTACTAAATTCGGTCAATTTTCATCAAAAACGCCGTAAGAAGTTCTCCGTACTGGTAAAATATTACTTAAATTTTCTAGCTTTGAGACTTCCCTCAGACATTGGCAAGACCAACGGCTGTCTGGTCAATACAGGATAACTATGTGTTTAATAGGTGACTTCAAAACTATGAAAGAAATAAGAGTTGGGTAAAAAATACGGACATTTTCAAGAAACAAATGTTCTCTTATGTCCTTTTGGCATTATGGTTATAAACAAAATGCAAAAATTTAGTAAATACGTAGATAAATCTCAGGAAAAATGGTAAATTAACATGAAATGTTTACTTAAAGTCTATGTATAGTTGGAAAACAGTGATCGTAATACATTTGAAAAATAGTTCATATACAGCGCATTAAAATTTTGCACCCGATCTATGAATTCATGAAAATCGGCCCAAAAATGTCATTTATCACGTTCGCTTGCTTGCAGTATATTCTCTTGTCGTTTTAATCTTTTTGCTTTTGAGTTGTATTATTTCTGAAGTTGTAATATTTCTGAATCTGAAGCTTTAAAACACAAAATCACTCTGATTTATCAACTTGCGTCTAAATGTAAAGTACAGTCAACCAAATGGAAGATTTTAGCATAAGTAAATGTACTACAGACAAAATAAAATTAAAAATTCATCATTATTTTTCATGCTCTGTTCATGAAACTAGTTCTGACTTAAACCATTCGGAACATTTTCAGAAAAAATATTCGTTTCTTGTTCATGTTTTTGCATACTTAGATACTAATTTTGTTTGAAATATGAGATTTTCTTATTCCATTTTATATTTCACTATTAACGTCTGTCTTGGGAAAATTGTTTTCCTTGGAAATGGCATACTTGTCCTATATATCTGTGACTGTTCTAATAAATTACATTACTAACAAGTGTGAATAAAATCTCTAGTTATACAGGAATTATCTTGAATGTTTCCTTAATCTGAAATGCAAAATGTAACCCATGTGCAAAAATAGAGCAAGTTTATCTTAAAAAAGTTCTCCACGAATACATCTTTTTCTCGGTCCTTTCATGCTTTTCTGTATTTATGACTCAAGTTCATTGTGTACCTTTCTTTCATCTAATTTGTGAAGTATTCCTCTTTGAATACTAACATTTGAATTTGTTTAACTGATTTTAAAGTACATGTATATTTTGGTCAATGCGTGGGGAAAGGAGGAACTGTGGCCCTGAGTGTTCTAAGCATTCCATACTGCATTTTTCTTAAGAGTACAGTTCAGTTAAAAGAGAAATGTGTTTCGTACTTTGTGAAAATTTTATTTACTTATTATGTGTCATGCTCATGATAAATAAAAATGTTATACATGTGCGCAGGACTGCGTGGTTCCAATGTTTAATTAAAATAATGCTTTTCAAAAAAAAAGTGTGGTCTTTTTTGTGACATATTAAAATGCGTTAAAATTTTTAAAGTTGGTAACTATAGTAGATTATATGGAGTTTCTGTCATTATTACCTATTATGTATAATTATTTGTGTGTAGTTTTATTTACTATCTATGAGAAGTTAAATGTCAAATAAAGCTGTAAGAGTTAAACAATGTCAGTTTGAAATTTCTATCTTAAAATTATTTGTGTTAGGTCTTTTACGTTAATTACTATGTTAGATCATTATTTGGAACTCTACTCAATATTTCGTGTAATGTATCATAACTATGTAGGAGTCATTTGTCAGGTACGATAAATTAAATTTCGTTCTCTAAAGGCTGTAAGAGTTCAGTGCTAAATAAATTATTGACAATGTGAAATATGGATATTTTTCAGTTAATTTACAATGAATACGTTAAAAATATTCCAAGTTAACAAATTTTTATATTACAAGTTGGGAAAAATCGATAAAGTTTCATTTTCCATGGCTGAATATTAATTCCATGTGTATTATAGACTTTAAATTCTCCTTCACAAATGTGACTATAATTCAAATTTAAAATAATACGTTACAATGTAGATATTCTTCTCTGTAGTTAAAATATAATTCAATCTTCTGTATCTGTTAAGAGAGTAAGGGGTTGATAAGTTCAAATAGAGTAGTGTTTATAAAGTTCTGCGGTAAATGGTGGAATCATATTAAGAAACCGAGTGACGTTTTCACATGAAGGAAAAATCAAGGTTCAGTGTATGTTTGGTGATTTAAGTAGAATGTGTGCAAGAAAATATAAGATATTTTTTGTAAAATATTTCAAAGAGTTAGCAAAATTTGTGTTAGTAGTATAAATGAATCTTACTGAATAAAAGGGAGTGTTCTGAATATATATGTATAAATGTCTGTAGAGTAAAATAAGAAGAAATGAAGTACTATTGGTACGTATCTAAACTAAACTGGGTAGAAATGTTCCATGCATTGATTTGAGTGGGCTTCATACCATGAAAATTTATTGCTCCTTATAAGATTTATTTAAAGTCAGTAGGTCTTACAATAAAGAAACATGTGTAAGTCTGTATTTATTATGGGGAAAAGGAATCAGAAATACAGCATGAATATGTTTTATAAGTTAAATATAAGGGTAAATGTGTAAATGGAAAGTGTAAAAATTACATTTGTCAGACATAGTTTGGTGAATCCTTTGAATAAAAGTAAGACGTGTAAAAGGGAATCAACAAAGTTTTGTATAGTTGGCCAAAAAGTTAATACAGTCATTAGTAGTTAGTACAATATATTAGAAGGAAAAGTTCTGAGTATCTCCAACTTAGTAGTAAAAAAGTAAGAAATGTAGTATTCCAGTTAAACTATATAGAAGGAACAATGTGTATATTGGTTTAAAATTACAGAAAATATTATTTAGTGAAGTTATATGCATGTAAATTCCAGCTTAAAATTTCAAAGACGGAGAAATGTAGGTAAGTTTACTTTTGGAGAAATGGAAGTGTAACATGATGTTGTATTTAAAACAAGGGGAAAAATAGTTAAGGGTAAAATAAAAATGTAACAAAAAAAAAATTAAAGGAAAGGGAAAGAAAAAATAAAATTTACTTTTCGAAGTAAAATGCATAAGGGAAAAAACAAAAAACTGCATATGTGTAAACAAAAAAACTCAAAAAAAAAAATAAATAAATAAATAAATAAATAAACTAAAAAAGAAATAAACTTAAAAAATTCAAAAAAAAAAAGTAGAAACATCTTTTTTTAAAAAAAAAGCGGAAAGGAAAAATTAAATTTGTAAAAATAGATATTACTTTTGTTAAAAAAAAATTGCAAAATAAAAGGTGAAAAGGAAAAAATTAATTCGTAAAAATAAAATATTACTTTTGTAAAGCCAAAAAAAGAAAGTCAAATATAAAAAAATTAAAGTAAAAATACAAAAAGGAATAAATTAAAAAAAAAAGAAAAAAACGAAAAAAAAAAAACGTTGCAAGATAAAAAGTAAAAAGAAAATTTAAATTCACTTTTGTGGTAGTAAACGTCAATTTGCGAAAGTTAAAAATAAACTTTTTGTTTGGGAAAGGGAAAAAAAATGAAATAAAAAATTAATAAATTAACTAATAACTTAAAAAATAGTCAGAATGAGATCAAAAAGGAAAACAATTAAAAATATCTTAATAATAATAAAAAAATTAACTGTGGAAAAATCTTACATTTAAAACAACAATGAATAAAGTAATGATTAAGAAGCCAAAAGAAATCCTAGCCGTCATGTAAAAACAAATGTGTGACGCGGTTTTCATGTCAAAGCGCATGCTCAGACTTTCAGCCTCATAACATCAATGGTGCAAAATAAGTCAAAGGGACCAAGAGAGTTTCAAATAACAAGCCTGATAAGACGACGGGGTAGCCGTGTGGTAACGTTCAGGTTTTACACTTCAGCGATGGCGGGTTCGAATCCTAGCTGCGAAGTTACTTTTAAAATTCAGGGAAAATAATATTAAATTCCATAAAAATTAATTAAAGGTAATAATTAAAATAATGACGTACTAAATAATTAAAATACTTATTAAAAAGAGTAAATTAATGACGTATTAAATAATTAAAAATAATAAATTAAAAGAGATGTCATGCCAAACACGTGGCTCCAGAGCTCGTTGCCACACAATAAAAATAAAACTTCCAAAAAACTTAAATTCTGAAATTTCCATTCACTCGTACTTCCACTTTCAAACAAACACTTCTACTTCCACTCAACTCCACTCGAAACCACTCAACTCCACTCGACAACATGGCGGCACTTCCGGTCACGTGATCCAAGTCACGCCCCTTTTCTGTGACGTCACTTCCGTAGCACGAGTACACCGGGTTACTACTAACAATTCTTAAAAGAAATCTTCTTTGAAATTTCCTTACACGCTTGCAGTTTACTTTTGTTGCAATTTTTCATGGTAGAGGGCGCTGTTGCCCCGAAAGAATTTTTCTGTGTTTAGATTATGTAACTGTTGGTTCGCCATTGCGATGCTGCTGTATTACTGTGATATATCTTTTTGGTGTTTTCAGTCTATTAGGAACTAATAAAGGAAAATAATCTTTTATAACTCTTGTTCCAACATCTACCGATAATTCAACCCAGTAATAGCACCTGCTGTGAATGCTAGCCTAGACCTTTCACTCAGCAGATATTGCATGTGATGCGTAACATTATGTAGGTGCAACGATGTAACACTATTGAAATGGAGATTCTTAGCGTACCCCCAATAATCCTCAATTTTGTTTAATGATAAAGCCATTCACCTGCACATTGCTGTATCAGATACTTTATTCCTTTTTTTGTGTCCTTTTTTGTATTCATCTCTATCCTTAAACTTGCAAAATCAATCATCTTCACTTTCCGTGCCCATACTGAGTGGCAAACAATGACGAAACCTTATTATGCAAAGAATTCCACGGATTTCATCATTCTTCGCAATTAACTTCTTGATATTTCTGATGTGATGGACCGTCTCGTGATCAAGTGAATAGTTTTTCTCTTCTAAATAGTTTCGCACTGGTTTAGTATTTCCTTTTGGCATTATGGGCCCAATAGCGTCCGAGCGAATAAGTCAGTGAACGAGGGAATTGTTGCCCTCCCGGACTGGAGGAAACGGCGTTCGCCAAAGTCCTCATCTCATTTCTTCTTGCTTAAAAGAAAGATTGCTAAAAGTGCTAAAGTCGGTGAACACTAGCAGTTCCAGTCTGGGTTCGATTACAGATGAACAGACTGGCTGCGTGGGCGTTTTTGTGGTTTTTCTCCATGTATAACGTGTTGTACAAGCCAGTTTCCCTTAGAAAGTCCTCCAGGATGGTCTCCCTCCCCTTAGCCAGATAGCCCTAGTGTGCTTTGCCGTAATCTTAATAAATCAAAGTAAACCTCTTAGCATAACAATAGGTTTTTTTTTCGTCGCATCCTACCCTTCTTCCATTTAAAAAAAACTTTCCTTTGGTTCAAACATTGCCATTTAATTAAAAATATTAAAAGATACATTATGTGATATTGTTGATGAATAAACTTTTAACCTTACATCGCGCAATCACCTCTTCTATCTTTATTCTCAAGCTTTTACTACACTGGTTTGCTACTATTATTTTGACTATTTCCGTAAATATTTTTCTGAGAATTGCTTTTCAGGGTTAAGGATTATATACCAAAAATTTTTTCCAAGTTAAAAAGAATCTAGGAAAGTTCATAGCAGTCTCATAAATATAAGCAATTATAATACAGAAATGAAATCAACAGAAATGCAGTCGTGATAGTGAAATATTTTTTATTGCCCTATTTGCGCAATCCTGTCAGACAGCCTGATTTATTTAGCTGTAATTTATATAGCTGTCAGTAAAAACACAGCCTAATTTATACAGCTGCTGCCAGTTTACTTTTAAATACCGTCGCTGAGTTCTACTTCAAGAGCCGGGTAAGTACTGTTATCTTAAAGTAGCAACAGAACTAATCGAAGTAAGTTAGTGTTGCTGCGTAGTTGGACCTATGATTTCTTTGGTCTGTATATGCTTTCGTAACTATTCTTTTTCTAGTCTAGAGATTTCTCCTAACACTTTTCTTGCGTCGATCCTCCTTAAAAAATTATTTTCTTCATCGGCACCCTTATAGATAATAATTAGACTAAGGATATGAACAGAAGTTTTGAAAGAAATGATTTATTCTTTTTTAAATTTGTTTTATACTTTTTGTATTAATATCATTTAAATTTAACAAATATAAACAAGTTTTCAGAAACGGAATCAGACTGTAATTACAAACGTATTCGATTTTAATTAATGTGATGTTTGCACTTTATGTACTTTCTTTCTTTTCACCATCGACGGAACAGCTGGCCCACTGGGTTAGGTGCTTTTTAGCCTGTTGGATCCCGTCGATGGAATTTTAAAAAAATACATGAATAAATATAATTAAAGAGCTTAGTACTGTGTCCTCAGGGGATTGGCCACGAAACGAGGAACATTGAAGTGAGAACCAGAACATGGAAAGAAGGTGCATGGTGGGGACTGCTGAGAATAAGCGGAACACTTTTCACTATTATCGTACATGTTAGGCATGCAGTTATATTAAGAATGTGCTATAAAGATCAGGGACAGATGTAAAGATGACCAAATACATTACAAATTGGGGAATACATTAAATGTGTTCTGGATATTAAATATAATTAAAAACAGCAAAACAAACAAAAAAAAAAAAACACAAGACATTAAGTAAATTAATATATGTACAGAGCAGGCTGCTGACGGCATGGTGTCCAAGGAAAGAAGTCACTCCAGGTTGTCAGCAATGCTTTTAGCAATGGTAGTGCAGTCTCTAATACAGCTGAGCGCATATTTATTCTTAATTGTGTTCTTGAATCATGCTGGCGTATTGATTGCAGTTGGTCTTTTCAAATGTGAATTCCCTGTGTGCGAGCAGTCAAACAGATAGTGATCTGGGTCACCAGTACTGCCACAAATACATTGGTCACTGTCTCTTAGGCGAAATCTGTGAAGATAGGACATATATGGGCCAGCAATTTATTTTACTGGTCTAACGTTTGGCATAAAATCGCTTAATTTAATTCTTAAATCCCCTAATTAAAAAGAAATATTCAATCTACTATTGGTTTTTCGCAATAAATCATAGACATAACTAAAGCATGTTTCCACTAGGTAAAAAGAGAAGTAAGCTGGTTCGGTTAACAACTTTTATTTTTGGACATTTCTCTCGGAAGAATTTTAAATTTCAGACCTTAGCATATAAGGTATTTCTCCCGCCGTCCTAGAGTGCATTCGTGGTGTGGTGGTTCTGCACGCTGGGCCGGTATTCCAGAGGTCCGTGGTTCGATTCCCGGCGAAGGCGATTGCTCATTTTTCATCTTGCCTGCTTCAAAAAATACCTATACCCATGTGGTTTGAATAAGATATGTGCATGAACATCTTCCTTCAATGCAATCACCTAATTTTGTATCATAATTTTAGTACATTTTTCCCATATATTTATTTTAATTTTTTCTTTACTGTATGATGTAGCTTTATATCAATAAACAATAAATTATTCATTTTATTAATGATTCTTTTTTAATGAAAGTGATCTTATTTATACTGATCAGTGCTAGTGCATATTCTGCTATCGACCGCCAACTGATCCCTTGATCTTTTTAAAGTCTGTTTTACTTAGCTATGGTTTTTGCGTAAGTCTAGACTGAGCGAGTGAAGGGAAACAGGTAAGAAAAATATCTATATGCCTCGAAATTATCAGCAAAAATGATAATGCCTGTGAAGCAATTTTCACGGCAATTATTCAAAACGTGCTAAGAAAAGTATTCTCGGGAACGGTAAAATGCGCAACAAGAACACGCGGAGAAGCTAATTCAGAAAACTTCAAAGCGGGAAAAGCTATGAGATGCATCCTTTGAATACGGTTTGAAAGAACAAGTAAATATGAAGATCGCATTTAGTTTATCCAATAAAACTGAATCGAGACTCATAATACAAAACTATAAAGTTGAAGAATAAATGGCGAGGTGCATGATTTCACATACTAACTGAATAGTATCCTTGGACAGACGTGAAGACTTCTTATAGGATTTAAAAAGAAAGAATACACACACACACACTACTATGAATTTTGCAGCTGCGAAAGGACTTTGTTTTATCTCTTACATAGGTATCAAGAGCTCAACTCATTGCTAACATTTTATAACAGGTTATCTGTCGCACAAAACTCAATAATAACACGAGTTAAGAAAGTAAACGATTATAGATTATTATTCACTCGTCACAGTTTAACTAAACTCAGATCCAAATATTACGTGGAGCTCAAATGATAGTTTGAAACTAAAATACAGCTATTTACAAACCAAACTAATTTATTTTACAACTAACTAAAATATCACAACAAAAATTTTTTTTAATCATGCGTAACTTGTTGTTTCAAATGTCTAGAAATTTGCAACTTAATGCATTCGTCGGGAATGGCCAATTCTCAACAGCCATTTAGCCATCTCATCATCGAGAACGTTGCTCAAGGTACACCATAGGGGTAACCGATTTTACACTTGTGAAAATCGGGAATCTCCCTTCTTCATCTGTCACTAAAGCTCTCGAGAGGTTTCGGCTTAACGGTACTTCAAGAGCCCGCATGTCGCACAGACACAGACACTCTAAGCTTAACAACCAAGCCTTCTCCAGGATTCGAGCCTGGGTCCACAGTTAGTCAAATAGCAGCCCTAGCCTCTGAACCAATCAGAGCGATATTATGCGTAATTTACCAAGGGGTGAATCGATTTAATTTCCTGGTTTCTGGACCTGTAGCACTTAAATTATTCCTTTGAAGAACAGCAAAGTACTAATGGGTCTTCCAGAAAAGGCGATGCTACTGGAATCTGTGCTAACCAGAAATGGTTCCCTTTAAATCCTTTTGGAACATTCTTCGAAGACCTTTTTATTTTTTCTTCACTTCTCTAATTTATTTTAATTCCTTAGAATGAGTTTTGAAGGACATGTGAAATCGAGTTAAAAGTGTAACAGATAAGTTCAAGTATTTGGTTCAATAGATAGTACTTTCAGCATCAGAGGTAGTCTGAAAATCCGAAATATAGTACTAATTGTAATTAAATTCATATCACAATGAACTCAAAATACAATTAAATTACAAAATGCGGAACACAAATGTACTGAAAATATTTTTTTTTGATATATTTTTTATTTTAGAACTTGGAATCATTCCCTGGAGATGGATTTGAATGCTTTAAAGGCACAAGGGAACATCATTTAATCTCAATCTGAAGAAAATTGAAAATAAACTACTTAAGTTATGGATTTGAATGAATTTTCCATTTTAAAAGAAAACTGGAACGCATTGTTAAGTTTCAGCGAAATGAAGGCACTTAGTCATTGATTTCTGATAACTTATCGAAGACTGAAGATTGTAGGAAACACTACACCGATGATTTTTGAAGAAGCTGAAAGCTACAAAGAATTAGAAATTGTTGTAAACAAGTAAAACGAATTGCAAGAAACTGCTGCAGTTAGAATTGAAAAAAAAAAGAAATTTTAAATTTCCTAAAATCAAGCTGAAGGAATTTTTAGGGAACCCAAAGGATTATTTGCCCTTTTGGGAGCCTATTTTAGAAGTTTCATGAAGACAGGTCTGTACCTAATGAAGCTAAGATGCAACATCTGGTCTATGGAGCCGAATCGAAAGCTGAGCGTCTGATTGAGTTTTCCGGCAACACCATATAATTAACGAAAGGCCATCATAAACAGTTAAAAAAACAATTTGGATGCAATGATTTGCTTGTAAGCATGGTTACGAAGGACGCTGAGACTGGACGTGCCAAGGCTGATTCGTGCCAAGGCTGGACGTGCCAAGGCTTATATACTCTTCCTCCTTCCAGCATGCATTCGTGGTGCAACGGTTAGAACACACGGCGAGGATTCGAGAGGTCCGAGGTTCAAATCCCTGCGAGGGCATTGCTCATTTTTCATGTTTCTTGCTTCTAAAAAAAAAAAAAACCCTAATGACTCTCAGTCTTATTAGCAAGAACGGGGTTTAGTTCTTATTGAATTTTAAAAAAGAAGACTTCTGTACCTGAGGGAAAAAAGGAAGCTGAACTTGCGACGGCCTCTGCATTGATAAGCCTGGATAACAATACAAGTAACTGTGGTTTTTACGGTAAGTTCCATAAAATATAACTTTAAATGACAAACCACAGTTATTATTAAGGAAAGGTGTTTACTTTTCATGTCTTAAAAAAGCAAGTCATATAAGCAAATTTTGCAATGTTAAAAAAAATCAGTTGAACGTAGTGTAATAATTCTCATTTTGACATTATGTGTCCTCAACAAGGAAAAACGAATGTATATAAAACAGAGAATTCCGGTTCTAATTGCTGCAGGAACGAAACTGTTTACTTGCGAATTCTCTACGTAGTCACTCGGGTTCAAGGTTAAGATACGAAGATTCATACTTTCTGCGATTCGGCTAACCAAAGTGGCTACGTAATCGAAAGAATTCTGACATCGAGCGTTCCTCCACTTAGGCATGAAACTGTAATATACGCGCTGCTGTGGGGGAGGGGATGAAACGAAATCGAAGGAACATAAAAGTACTTTTATCGAGGTCAATGATTTAAAACGGCGTATACTTGAAGTTTGAAGTTCTTTCGGAGAAAACGATATGAGAATTTAATCGGAAAATTCATGAATGTAAAATTTTAAATTACTTGAAATGAAATAAAATAGATTTAGCAGGTATTTTCTGTGAAGAAAGTGAACTTGGCATTTTGACTGGGGCTAATGGTTTGCAAAATTTCTGAATATAATCTTAGTTGAGCTAGATTGGGGTTTGACAGCGGTAAAAACTGAAATTGAGTGGACGGTAATTAGAAAAGAGAATTCATGAGCAAGTTGTACCATTTTAACGACTTTGTCACTGCATGCTAGGAATCATTTGAGCACATTATGGGAACTTGAAATTTTAAAAATAGCTTATTTCTGTCAAAACTGTTTTAAGGAGAATAACTTTAACATATACATATACCATTAGTGGTACATATACCATTGGTGGTTCATTACAATATTTTAAGTAGTACAATTTTTACAGAAAAAATTTAAAGGAATGTTCAAAATGCATGTATAATTGCGCCCCTTTTAACATTTTGTTTTAATCTTTATTATTCAGAAACGCATATATTTTTCACTTTTTTGACGTTTACGACTCTAGCTTCAATGTTGAAATGTTGACTTTTCCAAGAGTTTTGAACAATTTTCCGACGGTACTATAAACTTGGAAAATCATTCTTGGAATTTTCTAAGAATTTATTGCATGATTTCCAAGAATAGTAGCGGCACTCCTGTATACTCGTAGTATACTTATTTATATTTTATTGTAAACTAAAAGTTTCATTTACAAATTACATAATATATATTTAAAGGGTTTTATTCTTTGATTATATACACTCCATTTAGGATGTATTGATTTTTAATGGCGAAATGCTTTTATGGTGGTACATATACTTTTGTTTCATATTTATGCGGTACAAAATTTGAAAAGTTTCAGAAACCCTGGTTTGAGGGAGTTTAACCAAACTTAAACCAAACTCTTCTTGCTGGGAGATATGAATTAGAATTGCCATGGAAATGAGATTCTACACATTTATCTGATAAGAAGGAACTAATCTAGAAGAGGCTTGAAAAAGTGATTAATAAGTTAGTTTTCATAGTTTTTGGATGCATTATAGGTGCATTCAATAGAGAAGGGATAGAACAAACTCCAACTCGACAGTGTCTATAAATTTCTTGCCATTCATTGCATGAAAAAAAAAGAAACTCCGTGTCTTTATCTGTAATTAATAATCAATTACAGATAAAGTTAGTTTTTAGTTATCATAAAAAGTGATACACTTTTATATGATAACTAAAAGGTATTCCAAGAATGAGAAAATTGAGTATCATTGAACGCCAGAAGAATTTAATAAGGAATTTTGCCTCACAAGCCAGTGATTAAATTAGGTAGTAACACAGGAATTCTTTCACAAAAGAAATAAAGTAAAATAATTATGACAATACAAAAAGTAAAATTACACGATAAAGGTCTTTTTTTCCCTTAAGGAATTAAATAATTCTTTAATAAGTAAAATTAAAAAAATAATAATGAAAATACTACTCTATACTGCTTTCACAATTGTTTAGAACTTAGATTTAGTTTACAACTTTGTTTAGAAGCTAGGAAACCCAAAAAAGAGAAAGAAAGCAATTAATTATTACGGTTCGTCAAACTTCAAAATTTGCCGTAATATCCCTGTCAAAATGTCACGTTTAACTCAAAAAAATCAGCAGAATATTCTCTGGCTACCGTCACCTTTGGTTAGAAAACTTGTTTAATATAGATTCGTGGTTTTTCGAAATAAAAGAGTCGTACATCATCAAGTGTCAGCAAGTTGGAATGATAAAGTTTTTTTTTTCATGATTCAGCCTTGCGGACAATGCTTCGGACAATGAATCAATGTCCCATAAAATGAAATCTTTCTGACTCCTTAATACTTTGACGGATAAAAACAAAGCCCACACTTCGGTTCTTTGTTGCAAAACTGAAGGTCATTTTCCGCATTTTGGGTGGTTCAGGTACATATATAAAGACTGGGTTCCTATCTGACCGTGTTGTCCCAGAATCTACAGCTGTAGTGCTTAATGTTTTTCATACCTCAAGCACTAAACATGAAGCTATTGGTACGTATTTCCTCTGTTTCATAGATTAAATGGTGCAAAATGAACAATAATTAGACAGTGTTGAAAATCTAAATACAGAAGAAAGGATCTAAATGTATTTAAAATTTATATTAGTGGAAGTAATGGTAACCTATAATCAAAATGGTGTAAGGTGAAAGATAATATTTACATCGTTTATTCGCTTTTCCTGAAATATATCTTAACAGATTAACTTATTCTAGCAGCATTTATGTTTACGTTTGTTCTTTTTAAATTTTTATAAGGCAATGAATTTGTTTTTTTATCAATCTTTTAACAGTGTCATTTAACTTGAAAGGTAGTTTCCTTGTTACGTGCTGTTTGAATAAAAGTAAAGTAGGAAAAGTAAAGTAAAGTAGGAAATAAAAGTTAAAGTGGTTACAGGGTTTCTTAGCCTTTGTTAATTTGGAGATGTTACAACTTTGTGCATAGTTTTTGTCTAATTTTATTAGTTATACAATATTTGTTTTTCTTTTAATACCCGGTTTCATTTTTTTTTTCTTCTGCTTGCATCGATTTTGAAACATACAACGTTTAATAACAGTCTGGTTGAAATAGATAACAATTATTTCGAACGATAAAGGATGCACCTCTAATTTTGTAGCAGCCATGTTTTCGATTCATATCAGACCTGTCTTAGTTTTTATTAAGTTTTTAGACTTTTAAAATCAGTTTTAAATCTTTTGTTTTCAATGTATTCTTCTTTGGATATCTAAAATTTGAAATCCTTATAAAAATACATGTTTTTCCTTTTATAAAAATTTTAAGTATTATTTTAATTCTGTGTGTTATTTTAACTTTCGTGGTGTAACTTTAAAGTACGTCCGACTGGAAATCAGAAGGCCCGGAGTTCGAGACCCGGCGAAGTTGACTTCACAACTTAAAGCTATCACTTATATTATTTCGATCTGAAAAAGCAGCTTTTACATTTTAAGTTTCTAAGCAACATTTTTAATAGGGAGTAATGCCTAAATTCGATATTTTTTCTTTGCTGCTGATTAATTGCAGCAACAAAATTTTATTTCAAATTGAAATAGATTCATAAAAGCAATCGATATTGATTCTTATTAACAAACACTTGCAGATACTTATGAGTCATGAGCAAGCTAGAAGAAGTATTCTAAAGGTCTAATGCACAAGTTTGTTTCGTATCTAATTACACTACCTCCCGACTTAAGCTGCCCATCCATCACAGCGTAAGTTGTGATAGGTGACGAATCGCAAAGAACTGCGCAACTAAGCACACATTCGCCGACTGATGGCGGCTGAGTGAAATATCCCATTCTACTATCTCGATTCTTTTTATCATCGTTTTGTTGTTCCAGACATTCTTTTATTTGATGCAGAGTAAAAGCGCGCTGTCACTTTCTTTCCATTCGACACAACTTCGACAACTAAGAACACAGGGGAAAACGCGGGATAAAGTACGAGAACTGAGACATTTATTGAGGTTTGTTGAACTGAGACATTTATTGAAGTTAAGGTTTGTTGTTATAAAATAGAAGACCGTACGAACTGAAGAGTCTCTTGATCCTGACAGGAGTAAAATATGCTTAATTTAAGTCGATGTGCAAGTACTTACTGATTGAAATAGCGGAACATGAAGACACTCGAGTGTTGAGCTACTACCAGAATAAAAAAAAAATAAACAGCCACGAGATCTCTGGATGGTTAAAGTCTGTTTACAAATCCGATGTCTGATGTTTACTTACTTGATGTTGAACTGATTACGTTATCAAACTCTTCACAGCTACTAAAAAAACCGCAAGATATCAAATTAATGCAGTGTAATTAGATCCCCTCTTTACAGGGTTATTCAAGGTTGCTGTATTCTCTGCCGTGCTACGTCTTCTAACACAGTGATTAAACTTACGTATTTTAGGAATGGAACTGGATAGATTTAGATATGATAGAACAACATAAACTAACGCGTTAGAGCAAATTAAAAATCTTTCATATTCATAAAGAATTCCTACAGATGACATATTTCTCCTGACATTAATGTAAGGTTAGTTATTGTCCTAGAGATAACATTTCTTACATGGATTGTTAAAATGGAAAAAGAGTCTGGTTTTGTAAAGAAACTTCCGAGAATACTTTGAACTATGTCATTGTTTTCATTAACAGTTTAAATAGATAAAAAAAAAATAGAAATTCCGAAACCAAATAATGCTGTATTTCATTTTGTAATGCAAAAAGCGATTTAACCAAGTTTTTAGCCTTACAAGTTTTTGCTTTGAAAAAAGAAGTCGCACGTTACCTTGATGTTTACCGCACCCAAAGAAAACATCTCTTTTTTTTTTTTTTTTTTTTTTTTTTTTTCACATTCTCTGTACGGAACTTTTATGAAAAACAACAGCTAGAATCTCAGAACTTTTTTAATTTTAAATCTCAGAATTTTTAAAATTTTTTTAAAAATTTTTAAAATGGAATTTAATAAAAGGCAATCGAAATTCCATTACCTTAAAAAATGAAGAACTAGAGATTTCGAGTAATTGAAGATTTTGCTTATCGAGGATTGGATTACTCAAGTATGGCAAAGCACACGAGGGCTATCTGCCTTAAAGGGAGAGACGCCTTCGTGGAGGACTTTCTAATGGAAACTGGCTCGTATACACGTTACACATGGAGAAAACCACGAAAACGCCCATGCAGCCAGCCCGTTCGCGGGATTCGAACCTCGGACTGAACTACCAGTGTTCAGCGTCTTTACCGCTCGGCCTCTGGTGTGCTCGCTTATTGAGGAAATTTAAAGTAAATTTAGAATTCTATATAACGATACTTAGTTCAAACTTAGCGAAACTTTTCAATTAAATTCTAGCTTTTTTTTTTTTACCGTAATGCCTTTTTTCTAGGCTGCAGCCATCCTTTTGTTATTTCTTGGCTTGGCTATAGGAACATACGTTGTGCCATACTACCCTTCTCTCGCTTCCATTGCAGCTGCCCCCTACCCTATTGTCTACTCTTATAACTATGGATATTCTGCTCCCTTATCAGCTGTGTGGCCATTATGGTATGGCAAGTAACCAGAATGTGTCGAAAAATGGAGGTAAGTTGAAACAAACTTATTGAGAATTTTTTTAGGCAAATTTAAATACTTGAGACGATATTTATTACCAATCAGTTAATTTTGCGGATTATGTTACTCTTATAAAAAATATATGTTTGCTAACTTAAGAATTACTTTGATATAAAAAAACATAACAGAGATATCGCATAGTAATTTTCCGGATAAATTTACAGAATTATCCCTCAGCCTATAAAATTGATTTGAAATGCAGTGCGTTAATTTAAATGACGATGCATAGAAAATCAAATAATTTTTAAATAGTTTTAAGAGAAATATCACTCAGCTGAATATAGATTAGTTGTTTTGTTAATTAAAGTACTCATTGGTTATTGGCTTAAGAAGGATCGCTTCATAGGGACCTTTATAATGAAACTGGCTTGGTTTTTGCATGTGGTACGCTTGACTACACAGACAGACTACATCATGGAAGAAATCCACGAAGAAGGCAAGTTTCGCTGCTGCTAACTGCCCTTGGGCATAACTTTTATTTCTTCGCAACTTTCCTGCACAGCCAAATGGCCGGCTCAGTTTATGGGGAAGCTCCTTATTGTTTGACAAAGAGGCATAATATTGTAAATGTACGAGTATAATGATTGTAAACTGTAGATGCAGATAGATGGAAAAATAATTAATTTGCTAAGTGTAAGGAAGTTGAAATAGTTCCATAAGAAAAATATAACACATGATCAATAAAATTTACATCTTCTGTATACTTCCTCAGAGAACGTATTTGAGGATCTCCCACTTTTCTTCCTATACCAATAAAGATGACTTTCGGATCGCCAGTATTTTAAGTCTCCCAGACACTAGATACTTATAAACATCCATATCCCCTCTGAGATTCGAATTTGGGCCAAATGAAACAGCAACCAGTATATTTAACCACTATACCGATAAAGAAGGCTGCAAAGCTTTACATAATATGAAAAATGAGATAATCCTCAGTGACCTAAACAGGGATACTTTGATGATAAACATAAACGTTGTTCACAATCTTCAGGAGCGTGTAAAACATCATTCAGAATGTAATGATTTTTTCGGTGATCTAAGTAGTATTCATGAGTCAATAAGAAGCCTTCAATTACAGTTTCTATATTGCAGTGTTGTTATGTAAAGGAAATGCAATGGGGGAATAATCACACTGTGCAAAAAAAGCACTGGGCTAATTGAAGGCGCATCTCGATCCCCTTTGAAAACAATTTTGGCCGCAACACTAGAAACAAATGTCATGTGCTTTCTATCTAGATCTCAAAATATACAAGGATATTAGCCAGTGAGCTTTGAAGTAAACGCCTCTGAAACAAAATCCGAGAAACAATCGCTTAGTAACGAAAGGTTAGGTTATTAGGTTTTTTTTTTTTTTTTTTTTGGACTATTTCGAGGAAACTGTATTCGAGTGGACGAGGCTGGCTGCCTAAGGATAAAGATGACTTTAAAGACTGGATGGCTTTCTAAAGGAAACTTCGTATTCACTACACACGGGAAAACCGCAATAACCAACCATACAGCCATCTATCGGTCTGGGCTCGGGCTCAGGACGAACTACCAGTATTCAGCAGTCATTAACCGTACGACCACTATGGAGCAATGAAAAGTTAGATAAAGGAAAGTAAACAAACTGAAAATCAAGATACGACCTACGTATTTAAATACTATTTGTAGGAACTACGCAACACAGAAGGAAAAAAAAAGAATTTATAATAAACAGCAAAATAAAAATGGAGTTAGGATTACGAAACAAAAATAAATTAAAAAATGAAAACCAAGACTTAAACTCAGCTGAACTATTATATGCATGGTTATTATTGGGAATCGACAGTAAAATTCTAGTGAACGTCACTAATTTTAGTGGATTATTTCAATTATTACTTTACTTGCGTGAGATAATATGTAAGTAAAAGGTCATGCTCGGTTAAAACTCAAGTCGATGTTATTGTTATTAAAAGATTTGTACATCTTACAAATTCTTATCTGTATATTCGTATATTCTTTTTTTTTTCAGAAATCGTTCACTTTGTAGAGACATTAGGTATTTTTTGGAGGCAGGCAAGATGAAAAATTAGCAACGCCTTCGCCGGGAATCGAACCACGGACCTCTGGAATACCGGCCGAGCGTGCAGAACCACTACTCCACGAAGGAACGCTAGGAAAGTGGGAGAAATACCTTATATGCTCCCCTTTTTAAAGGGCGACTGGGGTTTTTAGGGAACCCAATCGCCAAATCCTGGGTGTGGAGTCTCATCATCTACAACCCTTTTAGTTCGGGCGCCACTGTACAGACAATAGGTTAATTGAAAAAGCCGGAGAAATGAAAAATTAGCAACCGCCTTCGCCTGGAATCGAACCACGGACCTCTGGAATAGCGACCCAGCGTGCAGAACCACCACACCAGGAAGGCTGGAGAAGTACCTTAGAACTTATGATGTTAATTACCTGCAATGCTTAATTTTTTTTTCTTACGATAGATTTGCTTCTTGGTAAGTTTGTGATTCGTGAGCACCAACTACAGTGTAATACAGATTTGTGTTTAAAAGCTTCTAGTTCTTAATTACTTTGAAGGTCAAGGATTCGTATTAGAAAGTTATTTTATTCTGATCCCCTTATACTGTCTATTAGACTAAAAAATGTTTACATTCTCTGTTAATTGGAAGGGATGGTCAGAATTATGGAACCACCTGAAAATGTGAAGGCTGTCCAAGAAATATGGCGCAGGAGCGCCATTGGTGCCTAAGTCTTGAAATTCTTTTGTAGGGAAAGCATTCAAACTCTGAATGGCGATAATAGGGATTTTATACCTTTTTTCGGTTAGAAAACTGCTTCCTTGACAGGTGCTTGAAAAGAAAAACATGATCGTAATATAGTTTCTATCGCACCTCAGAGATTCACTGATATTTAAGTCTAATCACTGTGCAGGCCAGAAAAGACACATAATTTCTTCTCCATGTTCTTCAGATTTCTACTGAACAATTTCAGTGGGGGCCTTATCATCATGAAAATTACAGTTACATACAGAATATGACGTCTGCAACATTGATGGACATGGCCGCTTTAAATGGTTACTTAGTCAAAAATATTTATTTTTTCTTATAAGCTGATTACTGGACCTGCTGTAAACCACGATATAATGACCCAACACCATAACTGAACCACCACCATGTTTTCCTGTAGGAAACATACCGTCTGGATTGTAAGCTTCGGGCATAAAGTCGTTCTCAGGCGGAAAACAATGTGAAGGTTGACTCATCTGAAAACCGTAATATGTTGTGTTGTTGGTATTGTGACTTTGTAGAGACATTAGGATTTTTTGGAAGCAAGAGAGATGAAAATTTAACAAACGCCTTCGCCGGGAATCGAACCACGGACTTCTGGAATACCGGCCCAGAGTTCAGAACATCTACACCACGAAGGCACGCCAAGAATGTGGGAGAAATAACTTACATCACTTGCCTGACAGTGGTATCAGAACAAGCCCACGAAATTCATCGCGGCAAGAAAAGCAAGATTGCTCCTGTCGTTGGCAAAGCCTTGAACACCGTACAGGTGACAGTATGATTTCGCTCTTTTCCGCCTCCAATTTTGAAGGAAAGCATCCTGGGGAGACGGGTTCGAGGGTCTCCCACCCGTCTTCCCCTACCACCAACGTCTCGAGAGGACTTTCGGCTCGCCGCATATTTAGAGTGCCTCCATGCCGCACCGACACTGTACGTTTACAAACATCCATGCCTTCTCCGCCCTTTGGTATCACAGTAGGCTTCCCTAACCACTATAACGTCTGGGCGGCGAAAACCGTACTTCTTTCATTGATCAGCTTTTCCCGTGTGTGTGTGTGTAATTATGGCAAAGCCTCGAGGGCTATCTGCCTAAGAGGAGGGATGCCTTCGTGGAGGACTTTCTAAGGGAAACTGGCTCGTATACACGTTACACATGGGGAAAACCACGAAAACGCCCATGCAGCCAGCCCGTTCGCGGGATTCAAACCTCGGACCGAACTACCAGTGTTCAGCGACTTTACCGCTCGGCCGCTGGTGGGCCAGCTTTTCTCGCTTTATGTTCTTGCCACCACTATAGTCTGCATTTATTTTTGAATCAAGCAGTTTTGCGATAGCATCTGAGCCATTCTACTTATGCATTTCGTTTCATAGTGTATGGGACAACACTTGGTTCTGTAGACGCATATTAAGCTTTGGAGTCATCATTTTTCTCAGTAGGTTTCTTTCTAACGTAACAATCCTCTTTTGTCAGAGTTACGTTTTCTTCTTGTGTCTCGGAGACAATGTTTCGCCGAGAACATTTTATCTCTTCATTGCTTTAGGTACAATACCTTTCGATATCCTCAATAACTTAAGCGAAGTTACACAGGCAACAAAGGAACTAGGCACAAACAATTTGACCCCTTTAGAAAGTCAAGTCACTTTTTTTTTTTTTTTTTTTTTTTTTTAGGAAACACAACTGGAATTTACGATTTCTTACCACCTTGAGTTTATATATAAAATGATCATACAAAAAGTGATGGCCAGTTACAAGTTACTGTGTAATAGATAGAAATAACATTAATTTTTGGAAGCAGAGTGTTTGTATTTTTCTTTTGTACAATCCCTGTATGTATACATTACACACTCTTACTCGAGTAAGATAAAACAATCAATAAGATTATGTATTCCTCCCGGCTTCTTGGAGAGGTCAGCACGCTTGACGTGTATTCTAGAGGTCCGCGGTTCGATTCCCGGCGAAGGCGTTGCTAATTTTTCATTATTCCTGCTTCCAAAAAAATACCTAATATCTCTACAGTAGCGCCCGAACTAGAAGGGTGGTGGATAATGATTCTCCACACCCAGAATTTGGCGATTAGGTTCCCTAAAAACCCCAGTCGCCCTTTAAAAGGGGGAGTATATAAGGTATTTCTCCCGCCTTCTTGGCATGGCTTCGTGGTGTGGTGGTCTGCATGCTGGGCACGTATTCCAGAGGTCCGTGGTTCGATTCCCGGCGAAGGCGTTGTTCATTTTTCACTTCTGCTGCTTACAAATGTCTAATGTCTCTAGAAGATAAACAATAAGTTTTGGAAGCAGAGTGTTTACATTTTTTTGTAAAATCCGTGACATTACACACTCTTACTCGATTAAGATAAAACAATCTTTTTTCTGATATCAAGAATACAAAATATGTGCTACATATTTTATATAAATGTATATTTCGTATGTGGGAACGTGTGTATTTTAATTTCGCTGTTGTTTCATTAACGGCTAAATAATAGATGTAAGAAAAGTATTCTAAAAATAAACTTTAAAACTTAAAAAATTTTAACTTAAACTGGAAGGTAATTTTATAAAGAAAATTCTGACATGGCACGATACGCCAATTTAATCTGAATTTTTCCTAATTAAAACACCAAGAGATTGTCCACATATCGAAACTTGATGTAATCATTCATTCAATTCAGAATAAATTGCGTTAAATATTATATTACTTTTTAATATAAAATGAAGTACTTACAACTTTGTAAATACCTTGAAGTAATTAAGATACAATTACACGCCGAACAAATATTAATTTAGAAGTCAAACAACAAAAATCAGCGTTTGCGCTTTTGCAGCTGAGGATGATGGTTCGGTAAAAATATCGAAGCTAGTCCTGTGAAAACGTGAAAATATAACGCTGATTTTTGTTGTTTGACTTCTAAATTAATATCTTGAAGTACTTAACAACCTTGTAAATTCCTTTAATAAATGAGATGATTTTATGATTTGGTGTCATCTTAATGCTCTGTTTTATTTGTATTTACTCATTTTGCAGGAGGAAAGCAAGGTACTTCGAGATACAGCAGTATTAATACAGCAGATATTTTCAAAAAAACACCTACCAAAAGATTGTAATTAATCGAATTTATTGAATATGAATAAAGTTTATTTTTGTTAGTATTTGACTGGCATTTTTCTCGGTTTCTTTTGGATTGAATGCTAGAACTTGAGCATACTTTGACACAGAAATATTTGCTTCGCACGTATGACAGTTATAATTATACACAATTTCAGTCTTTTTTTAACAATGTGTTAGCACAAAACTTAGGCATTTACTTACTTAGAGAGAAGAAAGATGGCTGTGATTACAAAGAATAATTGTTAAATATTAAATCATTAAGTATGAATCATAGCATTAATAATTAAATATGAAAGTGTCTTTATTCATTATTAAAAACTTAGGCATTTACTTACTTAGAGAGAAGAAAGATGGCTGTGATTACAAAGAATAATTGTTAAATATTAAATCATTAAGTATGAATCATAGCATTAATAATTAAATATGAAAGTGTCTTTATTCATTATTAAAAACTTAGGCATTTACTTACTTAGAGAGAAGAAAAATGGCTGTGATTACAAAGAATAATTGTTAAATATTAAATCATTAAGTATGAATCATAGCATTAATAATTAAATATGAAAGTGTTTTTATTCATTATTTTGTTACATTTGGTATGGCGAAAAAACTTTCACACAAGTAATTTATAGATATTTAAAGTCTAAAAATACGTCATTATTATTCTCATGAAGATTTATTACTTTAAAATCATAATCGGATAATCTTAAAAATTCATTAATATAAAAATAATTTTCCTTTTTAATTAATTCAAATAATATCAGGAGTTAGCTACGTACCAATACCAGTGTTTTCTAGAGAGCAAACCTTAAAAATTCTGTGCATAAAATATCCATTTAAAAATTACATTGATCAATATTTTTATAATAATATGCATAGAAATGATCGCCAAGTAATATCCTAACATCAGAAAACCCTTTTGAAAAGATATCTTATATTAAGTTGTGAATAAAAAAAGCAAGCATTTCGCTCTTTGATTTGTATACAGCCCCTGAATGTGATTCCCGATTTATTGTCGAACAAGAGTCAAACGTTTTATAAATTATTTTTTTTTATAACGAGTGCAAAATTTTTCTAAATGTAAGTATAGAAACCGATGGAACATAGATTTCGTAATTTTTATAAAAATGATTTCTTTAAATTTAAGAATACCAAAAACTGAATCTTTTTGTCATTTAAAAAAAAATTGTCATTATATCTATGCCCAAATAAAGGCTGATTAAAGACTTTTGGGCTCATGCTGTATTATAGCTTTCACCTGTCTAACCATAACTAGTTTTCAATGAATTTCTTTTAACACATTATCAGTGACTTCCAATAAACAGTTTACTATTGCTTGGATGTAATTCAAAATTTAAAAGCTAATAATTCTTTGGTAAAAGCAAGAGCCGTTACCAGATATTTTTTCACTTGAGTCAAAGAGGTAAATGCGCGCCCCTATATGCAATCAAATAAAATGTATCTGTATACGTCCATATCCAACAAAATTAAATAAAACCATACCATA
The DNA here is from genome assembly GCF_044657685.1 of Stegodyphus dumicola. NCBI lineage: Eukaryota > Metazoa > Arthropoda > Arachnida > Araneae > Eresidae > Stegodyphus > Stegodyphus dumicola. The sequence continues at coordinate 25,364,222 of NC_140781.1, forward strand.
CGTCTTACAGTATTTTTAATTATAACATTATGCATTCCGAAAGCATATAATAAATTATAATTTTTGAAAGAAAACGTTGAATACTACCTTTTTGATAAACAGCAAATAACACTGAAATAAAATAAATAATGCAGCAGTTAACATAAAATTCTTACGTTGGTATTCAGGCTTTTTTTTATAATTTAATGTACTTAAAAATAAATTTATAATTTAATGAATTCTTTTATAATTTGAAGTAAATAGAAACATTAAAAATATTCTTATCACAGTTTTCAAGTTCAGATATGTTCGAACTAAATTGCCTTCCTGCATTCGTTTTAGAAGATCTGATTTTACTATTATATTGAAACAGCGTAGTTTCAAAACTAGATATATCTGATGCAATATTTGAAGCATTTATATCATTTGAATATTTTAGTGCTAAGTAATAGCTGCTCCTTTTCAAAATACATAAATTCAATAACATTAAGTTTCACCAGCTAGAAATCAGAAGCTATCTCATTTAATTTTTGATTCCTCCTTTTTAGTTAAGTGTGTATGTGATTATAGCAAAGCCTCGAGGGCTATCTGCCTAAGGGGAAGAATGCCTTCGTGGAGGACTTTCTAATGGAAACTGGCTTGTATACGCGTTACACATGGGGAAAAATAAGAAAACGCCCATGAAACCAACCCGTTCGCGGGACTCGGAACCTCGGACCGAACTACCAGTGTTCAGCGGCTTTACCGCTCGGCCGCTGGTGGGCCCAACCTGTTTTTTTTTTTTTTTTTTTAGGTTAAGAGATTAAAATATCTTTCATTTCTACTGTGAACAAATACTTTTGGGGGGGCAAATTTAGTTCTTTTATCAATTGATTCTTGACAATCGGATTTATTAAACTTTATTTTTCACTTCTCTTTATATTCTGTTGGTATAGTCATCTTTAAAATTAAATTCTGACATTTCTCAAGATTGCTTGCTCCCCTTTTCCGTAAAGAAAAAGGCATCTTCCTTCTATTATATTATGTTTGTTTCTTAAATTCAGTGTGCAAATTATACCAAGGCTATTTGTCTAAGCAGAGGGATATTTTCGTAGAGAGCATTTTAAGGGAAACCAGCTAGTATTTACATTACACACGGGTGAAACCATGAAAATGCTCATGCAGGGAACCTGTTCGCCAGGATTAGATATTGAATTAACCCGTTAAGTGTGCAGTATTTGCATCTTTAGAATTCTTGATTGCGAGACTTATTCAAATTTTCTTTCCTATCTTTTTCACATTTTTGTTTCTTTCTTTTTCACATTTTCTTTTAAATTCTAAGAAGACATATGTCAAGTTTTAAAATGAGTTGCTTGAAGAGGTTATTAGTTTCAATCCGTTAATGAGCTTTAAAATTTTTCACTTTAATTATTTATTCGTTAACATTTAATCCATTTTTTGTTAATTTGGTTAGGATTTCGAAAAAGCGCGATTGTGTACAAATGCTCAAGATTATATCACACTTTTTATTACATTAAATGTACTATTTCAAGGCAGTGCTTCTCGATACATTTCAAAATTGAAAGTTAACAATCAAACTTCACAGCGTGGATCGAGTTAGATATTTAATTGGAAGATCTATAGCTCGAATTCCAGCGAAAGTATAGCTGGTTTCTCGTTTTCCCTAGATTCAGAAAATTTAGAATGCCTCTAGGTTGGTGCCCGAACTAAAATGTGGTTCATGATAATTCATCATCACCTGGAATTGTTCGTTAGGGTATCATCGTACCTTTCCGCAGTCGTTCTCTCCTTAAGTAGGGAATAATAAAAGGAATTATTGAATTGTTTCACGCATGCTTGCGTAGTGTAACTGGTAGTACGTCCAGCTGGCAAACGTAGGACCCGTAGTTTGTCTCGGAAAGAACATAATTGATTTTTCAAGTTTCCTGCTTCAAAAAACTTAATATTTATAAATGCTACATATTCTGAATGAATATGATTTGGAATGTGGATACAAAACTTCGCTAATTTTTATTTATCGGCTCTTCAAAGCAGGAACAGAAACACGCTAAACTGGACGAATATTTGCACACAATCGCATTCTTCTTTCTGATTTGACTCAATGTCTTCAGAAGGCACTGAGCTGTTTTTGATGAATTAGAATATGCTGGTGTAGATAACGATGCTTTCATTTTACAATGGTATAATTCATATGGCCCCATTTTGTTAACAGATTTATAGCCAACGATTCCTAATGATATTTTTGTTAGAGAGTATGTGGCTAATAATCTCGAACATATTAGGTATTTTAAAGGATTGCAGGGAGGAGTTTTTTTTTAAAGATAGCATGCAGTGCTAATGAAGGGCAGTTAAAACTTCTTAATGATTTAAAGGACACTGTTCATATTTTGAAATCGAAATAATTAAACATATATTAACGATGTTTGCAAACAGTTACGTTAACAACGTTGCAAACAGTTTATTTATTACATTGTTTTTGGATGGATAATATTATAAATTTAATATCAATATTTATTTTTAAAAATTTCCCTACCTCGTATTATTGCATAATGTTTGCAATAACATTTCTCTAATTTCTTCCTTGCGTTTTACGTGACCATGCATAAAGGTATGGGAAATTTATAGCTAAATTTTGAGTTAAACGATGCAAAAAGTTACATTCAGGTTAATTGCAGCTTCTGTGTTTGCTCAGTGTTTGTTGTAGGTTGTCAACCAAGGGTTTAATAGAGCTTTTCATCTTTGAATTAACTGTTACAAGTCAAGCGTCCGTAGATATGCTACGCTCATCCGTTTTACCTCGTTTATACGAGCATTCTGTGGGGAATGATGAATTCTTCTCTCAAAAGACAGAGTAGCACCACAGACAAGTGCTAAATTACCTAGATGAAAATGTGCAAAGACGCTGAACTGAACGAAGATGTGCACTCGAGTTCCGACCGCATTCACGTGATTTAACACCTTTAAACTTTTATCTATGGTGGACGCTGAAAGATATAGTGTATTGCAGAAAAGCAGTAACACTGACGAACCTAACTGGAGGAATTAACCCCACGGATACTTTAGGCGACGTTTTTCTAGTAACGATTTGCTACTGTAATAAGTACTTGGTCACTAACTTCGAAGAAAGAAACATAAAGCAAGAAAATAATAGGAGTGCCAGACGAAGACGGGTCGCATAGCCGGCTAGTACATGATATTTTCATTATTAGCCAATGTAATTCACATTGCTATCGTTAAACAATACTAGAAACATCACATCAAGAACTTAGTTTCAGAATTATTAACATATGCTTAGTTAATATGCGTGTCCACAGATGGCAGCAGTTGCGTAAACCGAAAACAGCAAATTTGCATTATTAGTATCTGGTTTTTTTTAATTTCCACTTTTGTTCAAGTTGTAATAAAATTTGTCACTTTCCCAACTATAACCACAGCTTAAATTGTGCCTTCTCGATTATTAAGACCACACTCATGGACACAATCCTCCTTTTCTTCCTATAGGCCTTTTTTTTTTTCTTTTTTTTTTTTTTTTTCTATTACATGTGGGCCATTTATTTTCATTTTGTACCATCTTCAGTTCCTGCCCTTTGGTACTCGTATAAAATGTACGAAGTTCCTTTTTACTCTCCTCTGAAATACGAAATTGCCCCCTTTCTATAGACCTTTCCTTCGCAGGTAAGCTTGATATTTCGTCCATCGGTGCAGAAAGACTTAGCGGGTGAAAAACAAAACATCTGTCTACTTTGTTTGTCTCTCTGTCTAAGATAAAACGTAATTCCAGCCGGAGTGCACCAGAACTCTTGGCTCTTTTTCATAACTGAACCATAGTTTCAGTCGAAAATATTTTGGATTTCGAAAAATTTATTTAATACTTTAATTTTAATGTTATCTAATAAGTAAACCTTAGAAGTCGATTCCTTTTTCCCCTGACATATTCTCCTTCAGGGTTAGAATTATATCGGTGGGGCATCGTGATCAGAAAGTATTGGATTCTTCTGTCCTTGTTTTCATGCCAACTTATGTTCATGAAAATTTCCCTCTGAACTTTCATACCCTTTTCTAGTACTTTCTCTAGTCTCATGAGTGACGCTTTATGCGTTTTACCATTTTTTAATGTTTCGCTTGAAAAAGCATCTTTGTTTCCATTATCCTTTAAAACAATTTATTATGCTTAGTGTATATCCAGAGTTTGAGTTCAGTCGGATTTTAGTTGAGCTATTTCTTAGCTTTTGAGTGAAAGTGTAATTCCAGTCGGAGCCCCGAATAAGCCGAGGTATTTTATTTTATTAATTAATAATTTATTAAATTTTTATTTGTCTATTTACATTTTATTCAATTTAAATTTCAATTATTAGTTATTTTATTACTTTAATTATTAAATATTTCATTTTTAAATATTTTTTACTTTTATTTATTTATTTTTTTTTTTATGTCTTTCTATAAAAATTCGGTACTTTAAGAAATTAAGCTCTGGCTGTAGCGATTAATTATTCTTGATTTATTTACCCTTCCGTTTTTTATCTGAAACTCTAACTCAAACTTCCACCAAGTTTCCTTTATATGTTCAAGCTGAACGGTGATAAACAGAAATTTTAAAAGAAAATCTAGTTGCTTTTGATTGACGCCGTAAATACTTGATCACATCTATTGATTTTAAAGACCCCATGCACTGATTTTAGTGATTGCTTTCTGATGTCAAATACGTACTGAATTTTAAAGTTACTGTATAAGGTATTTCTCCCACTTTCCTAGCGTGCCTTCGTGGTGTAGTGTTTCTGCACGCTGGGCCGGTATCCAGAGGTCCGTGGTTCGATTCCCGGTTTTGCTAATTTTTCATCTCTTCGGCTTCGAAATTACCTACAACTGTACGTAAAAAAAAGTACTGAATAGTTTTCTTTAGCAAAAACTGCTCCCTTCTCGAATGACTAGGCGTGAACGGGATGAGAGTTTCAGTCCTGTGAAGCCCGACATTCTGCACAGCTAAATTTCCATTCAAAGATAATGACTTTCAAGCGGTTGGTTTGGTTTGGTTACGGCAAAGCACACTAGGGTTATGTGCCCAAAGGGGAGGGATGTTTTCGTGGAGGACTTCTTAAGGGCATCCACATGGGAAAAACCACGTAAACGATCATGCAGTCAGCTCGTTTGCCCAACTTTCAAATGATATAACTTATGGCTGCGTCCAGCAATTGTGGTCATTCTCATATTCGACTGGCTTGAATTTGAAAATTGAAACTCCTACAATTTTCCTTTTTTTTTTTTTTTTTTTTTTTTTTTTTTTTTTCTAAAAAAATCATGAATTCATATCATTCAAAATGGCTCTTTTCGCGCATACTCTAAGCATGAAACATAAATCAAAAACACATGTTACCTAGACAAATGCTTTGCCTGCATTTCATTCCTTTAAACAGATTTCGTCTTGGTGATTTATTTAAGTTTCCATCAGTGCCCATTAATACTAGTGAATGAAAGCATTGTTAATTAAAATGAATGTTTAGAAAGTTAATAATAATAGAGGAAAAAGAAAAAAGTTAACTTTTCTTACTTATTTTACGTTATTGAAAGTATATGTTGATATTCATTTGCCTATTGTATATTATAATAGTCCATATTAAATATTTTAAAATATGGTTTGTTTAATGTTTTTGAGTTACAGATTTCTGTAACTGAAGAAATAAACCATTTCCTTCAAATGATGCATAGTCTTTCTGACCCATAAACAGACAGATAATGGTGAATTAAGCAAGTCATGCAAATATTCGATCTTAAACTAGCTGGCATTACTGGCCAAAATTCCTCATTGTGTTTTATGAACATTTTTTAAGACCTCGTCGACTATTTCATAATTTATTTGATCTAATTATTATCCCTGTTATACCAGCATGCTCAAAATTTTCTGTAGTCTTTAAATACGCACAATTATTTTTACAAGGTACGCTCGTAAGGTAACTGGTACGCCCATAAGGTACCAAGGTACGCCCATAAAGTAACTGGACAAATTCAAAGACCATGAGATAAAATAAAGAAGTGAAAGAATGGATGTATGTTTACAAAAAGTGACATCTCAGTTCTCGTTAAAGCCAGTTTAAACTGGTTATTTTGTCGTCTGCATATCAAAAGCCATTTTCATTTACTGAAAAGGCATTTTAAAAACATTGCTTCGAGATGGAACAGTGTTATACCCTTAAATTTTGGTACAAATTAGATAAATTTGCTGTCGGAACGTTAGAGATGATTCGAACAATATATAGTGAGTCATCGTTGTCAGGAACACTAGTGTATGAGTGGTATAACCGCTTTAAATGTGGGAGCGAAGGCCTTGAAGATGAACCAAAGATAGAGCGCCCTCCAACTTCAAAGAATATGGAAAATGTGGAGAAAATTCGTTCTTTGGTAAAAGCTGATAGGCGTCTAACAATTCAACAACTATTAGACATGCTTGGGTTAAGAAAGGAAGCTCTGAAAAAACTCAAATTTCCACCACTGAATTTTCCATCATTACAGTTTCGCGCTAATTTCTTAATTTTGCATTTCACCCTTAATTCAAATAATCCCTCCACGCTTTTGTGATTACACATGTCTATAGAATCATGAATATAAAGCAACAATCCGAGGATTATCAGCTTTCATTTTCCGGCTTCGACCAAAAATTTAATAATTTCCTCCCTTAATCAATTCCTTCTCTAACATCTGATATTTATGATACAACTCAACTTCTAATTTCCTTCTGTCTTTTATTGGAGAGAATATCTTGTCAATGCTGGATTGAGAATTTGAAACTAATACGTCTCTGACCCTGACCCGTCCTTCCCTAAAAAACTTCTTCCAGAACATTTACGCTACGTTACTGTTTATCTACGTAACTCTGATGCAGTTAGTAATACTTTTTTCTGTTCTGATATGAATTTTCGCTCCACCTTAAATTAGAACATTACAACACCAACTCACAAGAAAAAATATGTAAAAGTAACTAAATCATTTATTGGTATTTCCAGGTTTAAATTATATTCCAGGTATAAATATTAACAAAACTTAACTTCCGCTGCTTTTGATCTGAGAATACAATAGGAGTTCAAACAGCTAACAAATCAAATATTAAAATCTAGGAACCTGGCTGCTGTGTTAATGAGACTCCTCATGGAATTGTAAATAAAATGCTAATTCACCAACAATCAGCGCAGCACTCCAGTAAGTTGAATCATCATTGCAAGGTTATAACTCTCTCTAAACTTAGATTTTTCGCATGTTATTTAAACTAATTTAATTTATATTTTCTGGTGGACTAGATGAAGCAATCGAAGTGTTAGAAACTTCAACATAAGAAACAACGTGTGAATGAAGGGGAAACCTTAAAAATTACCCATAACATCAAGCTAGAAGAAGCAAAATTTGGGCCTTCGAGCAAAACCTCGTCATTTACTTTTGCACTTAGGCATCTATCTACCTTTTTAACTGATTTTATGAGAGCTCGTTTTTAGTAAAAGAGTTTTTAGTACTCTAGAATTTCGTAGGAATTTAACGAGCTTTCAGTGTTTTCCTACGTAACGAAAACCGTTTATAAGATATAAAGAGCTAATCAGATATAGAGAATAAAAAAAATTGTTGACATATTCTTCCCTAGGAATGTTACAATGTACGTTACATTATCAGGTTCAATGTTCCGTCTTACTTTCTTCGGGAACATGCAAGGACCTGACTCGGAACAGAGAGCTTACTAAAGCTATGTTCAATCACTGTGGGAAGTAGACAGGATACACAAGAAGGGTATACAAAACCCTTTATTTTTCTCTATTTACAATAACTTCCGTACTTCGGAATACACAGACCCACTACTTGTGGTCTAAACGTAAAAATATAAAAAATAAAACTAAACTCTAATTTAACTTTAAAATAATAAACGTGGAAGATTGGCCTTATATTAACAGGAAGCTGTATGTAGTACAGAGAACTGTGAACACTACAATACGTTTAAAAATTATCAAGAGGATTAAAACCTCTGGCCTGGAAGGCAACCAGCAACTGAGTAAAACTTCTAAGGTAAGCGGCCTGCTTCGACTCACTGCTTCCTCTCTCTCGCTTGGCAAAAAGCCACAACTTAAATACTTGGCGTTCGCCAGACAAACTTTGCATAAATACTTTAACGCTTATAATTCTGGCCGGAAGTAGAAAATAAGAAGTGATAGTAAAGATTTAAAATAAAATAAACGTTAGTAAAACTTAAGATCCTTACAACATTACAGGAGGTTGCGTTTCGGAAGATCACTGTCAGCATACGTCAACCACTATTTCAGGAGGACAGCTAATATCGGAAAATAAAATACATTTGTTACATATTGTTTCAATAAATGTCCAGATCCCTTTCCTCATCGGAAAATAATGCTGCTTCAAATCTCGTATTAAAAACCATTTGGGCCCAAAGTGGCTTTCTTTCAAATAACATATGCCATTTACAAAAATACCAATAGTATTTAGTTTCGAATGCTGTTTAGAAAAATCGTCATGTGTCATATAGTTTACTGTTTGAAGATCATCAAATGCCACTTTTTCGCCTAAGCAGTTCGTATTAAAAGGTCCAGATCATTTTGGAAAATATACTTCATTTAGTCTACTTGCGGAAGAGTGGATAAGAGCATTAGACACTGTTAATTTAACCGGGTTCATTTGCCGGTGAACGAACTTGTCGCCAGTGTATTATATAGTTTGTTTCTTGTGTAATATGAATATGAACGAATTTTCCTCAGGAGGTTCTTCACAAAGGCACCGCTTCATTTCTTTCTTAAATAGATAGCCTCAGCATGCTTTATAATAATCAAATAAAACGGTAGCAGTGATGAACGAAGTAAAGACTTGATTTAACAGCTTAAATAAGAAAAATCAATATGCAAGCAAAATGACTGACATACGTAAAATCCAAAGAAGGAGATCCGGTGTGATTAGAGAACAAACAGACGGTCGAAACATTGAAGAGAATTTTTCCTGAGCTACAGATACCTTAAAAAGGATCACATCGTGTTACTGAAAAACTGAAGGCATCTCGATATGGATTCAAAACCTTCTTTTTCCTAAATATGAACTCCTACTATGCGAATGTTTAGCGCCATAACGGTGGTGACATGGAACAATTAGTCCACGACCTGGCGGTTGCACTGTTCGTTATCGGTGTTTTACTTCCAGGCCCGCACCACACGGGTGTGCTAGCTATATAAAGCATGAAAGTTCCTGATAGAAGAGCTGCCACCGAAAGATGATAAATAATAGTAAATTTTATAAAATGCTGTTATTGTTTACACTACACAATTTAACACCAGAACCACGGACATTTATCTTTGTCTAGAACCGAGATTGTGGTCATTTTGACTGTCATGTAAAAACTTTTACTGTGAAAAATTCATTATTATTTATAACTGATATACTAAGCAAAGAAATGAAATATTCAATAATAAAATTGCTTTGTAAATCATTTTAATATAATTAAAATTGTTTAATTTCTGTCCAAATGTATGTATGTTCGCATTTCTAAACAGAATGCTGTACAATTTTAAACAATGAATCTAAACTGAAGTACTAATTAGCATTTCAAAATGTAATTTATTTTTAAGCTATTTTATGAATGGTTTTAAATTAAGATGTAAAAACAAACGGAAAACATGAAAGAATGTATTATGCTTTAAATAAAAGTAAGAATAATAAAAATCTCTTTTTAACAAATGCCTCTTATAAAGTATTTACTTTTTATTAAAAAAATTGCATTGTTTTTTAATATTAGTATGCATGTTGACAGAAATGCACTTTTAAATCTCTTTTAAAACCGTCTAAATGACCCTTCCAGTAGATGACTGCATTATAACGAAAAAATAAAAAGAAGAATTGTAATGGTTTTAAACAAAAAACTGTAAAACATTAGACTACTTTTAATTTAAAAAATAAAGAGTAATCCGTCTCAAATATTTCAAAACTAGAAAGAGAATATATAATTATTGCGCTATAACGATTTATAAACACAAAATGGGCCAATCAACGTCCCTTTCCTATTCTACAAAGTTATAGCATTTGATAATAGGACACACATAGGAGGTCTGCAAATAAATTAATTAGATTAAAAGAATAACGTTTGATCTGGCAATACTATGAACTTTCCATTTGGAAGGAAGGATGAGGGTACATTCGATGCATAACCAATATGAGTTTGAACTGCGTAGAGTCATGTAGTTGTCCGTAGGATGTTTATTCATAAACTGTATTGTTCTAGTGCATTCTGAAAATAAGTCGCATAAATTTCGAGCTACTTTGTTCTATCAGATTTTGCTTTAGACACGAGCGCAGTGCGATAAAAAAACTTTTTCAAAGCTTCAGCAGACCAACGGAGATAATGCTTTGTAAGGGGCTATGTTTTCTGTTAGCTTAAGGCATTTTCAGAAGGAAGGGTTCCAACTTAAGACAAACATCACATGGAAAGGCTTGCAACTGCAAAAAATATCGAAAATGTTGCCAGAATCTTATATCTTCTGTGTTCTGATAGTCGCTTAATAATCAGAATGATTGTAGAAGAGTTGAATTTTAATCACACCAGCAATCCTCAGATTTTGACTTCTGAATTTGAGATGAGGAAAATCTGTGCAAAACGTTTTCCGAAAACCTTTTCGCAGGAAAAAAGCAGAACAGGTCCTTATTTTATTTATTTATTTATTTATTTATTTTTTTAAGCGGATTGAAAATGATCCTCATTTTCTGAAATGTACTGGTGACGAGTCTTGGGTGTTCCAGTACGGTCCGCAAAAGTCTCTCCAAGCAAGGAACGGCACACTTCAAACTCACTACGGAAAAAAAAAAAAAAAAAGAAAAGAAAAAGGTAAAAAAATTAAAAGGTCACAAGCATGCTGAATTACTTTTTGAATGGCCAGGCACAAAGCGTTTGTAACTTGAGGCCAAACGTTGAAACAATAAGTTTACCGAGAAATTCTTTCTTGAAAGGACTTGTAAAAAGGCTCATGAAAGTAAGACCAAGAATTAAGACCAGTCGGATGCTGTGTCACAACAATGAGCCATCTCCCACTGCATTTTCAGTTAATGAGTTTTTTTTTTTAAGTAAACATTTTCCTGTGACTCATCAGAACCTTATCGGTCCTAGTTGAGTACATGTAACGTTTTTCGATTCCCAGGATTGAAAACGCATTTTATAAGACCTCATTTTGGAACTGCCCCAATTGACCAGCTGAATGTAATTCTGGTACCCAATTTCTAGCACTGCTATGAAGAGTGGAAAAATCGTCTCCAGTGCTGTGTGGCTTCCCAGTATGATAACTTGAAGGAGACAATGTGATGTTATAACTTCAGTTGAATAAAAATTATTAAAATCCAATCTCCTTATGTACATCTAGTACTTTCTGCATATACCTAAACATGCTAACAAGTCAAGTATATTTTATTTACGCGTATCATGTGGTAATTGTTTCGCTCCACATTTTTATCCAAGACATATGCTCTTCTAACTTATTTTTTAAAATATTTCCGTTTTCCTGCGATCTTTTAAGAAACTTTCCGTTTACCTGCGATCTTTTAAGATACCAGGGTAATTTTGAATTGAGTAATTTTATTCCTAATGAGGGTCAGTGCTATGTCATTGCTTTATAATACTCAGTGCATGAAAGACAACTTCAGAACATATGCTGGACTTTATACTTCTTTTTTAAAACAATTCATTATCCCAAATAAACTTCTTTCTTTAGACTTAAAGTTTGGTGCAAATATTAACAAACGAAGGCAATTATCATTTTTGATACTAATTCCTTCAGTGAGAAAATTCTTTTAATGTCTAAAAAGTTGCTCTTTTCGAATATACGAGTGCTTCAGCATCACATCTAAAATATGTATATAATATTTTTTAGCATTTTAAATGTTTACTTTTTTTAAACGTTGTTTCATATGTTGCTCATAATTTCTTGATATGAATATAAAAACGATCAGTTTCAAGGTATTTTTGTCTAATGCTAGTTCATATATGGTCAGTGTAGTATCATAATATTCAGTTTGTGAATTACAGCTCCAGACCATAAGCTTGATGTGAAATTTTTTTATAAAGAACAATTTATTATTTCAAAGAAATGCATTCCTTTAAATTTTTAATTTTGAGAAACTGTTAAAAAACTGAAATTAAGGAAGTTAGCGAAGGAAATTATTATTCTTGATATTTTCTCCTGCAGTGACAAAATTATTTTAACATTGCATATCATCTTCAAATTACTTTTTCTTTCGAGAAATCTCATCTTTCTTAATTATGAAAGCTACTTTAGATACTTGCTGTAGAGATTCATAAATATCACATGTGATTACTCTGTGAAGCAAAATGAGATTGCTATTTTATATACATAAATATTCCTTAGAGATCCTATAAAGTGATTTTTCAAGATCATCTGCACTTACAAACGTGCGATTCATTGTATGTTTCCTGGTAAGCAAACTGCTTGCAGCAGTTTGAAAATATGTTTCATTTATACATATTTTGTTAGTAAAATATATGGTGAACATATACAGCAGAACGTATTTCTTTTTGAAATTTTATGCACTTCATATTTGAATAGATTTAAGTAAAGTCGTTTAATTTCATGTGAAACTGAAATGCTTAGAAAATTACAAAAAACATAAATTTTGCCAGTGGTCAGTCCAGTCTGACCTCTGATGCGGTTCTAGAATTAATTTAATAAGTAGTAAAATGACAAAAAATGAACACAGTCTCAATAACTGATGAACGGCTTTACTTTGATGTACCTCTTCATGATTTATGGGACATATGCTCAAGCATTTCTACTGCATCGAAATCAGAGCGTCGATATGCTAATCACGAACTACGTATTCAGATTCGAAAACTGTTTTTAGGCTTGCTGTTTCTATGAACAAAGAATGAAATAGAATAAAACACTTTAAAAATGTTTTATTTATGATACTTACTTTGAAATCAAAAATATAGTTACAACAGATTATGAGCAATTTATTTAATGTACTGGTGGCCAATAGGTAACCATTGACTCAGGTATCTTTCTATAGAAAAGTGATCGGTGCGTTTTATCCTAAAAGAGAAAAGATCCCAACTAGCTTTACTCAGACGCGATGTAAGGTTTATCCTAAGTTTTTAACAGTTATTTTAAGCTTCTTTCCTGTCCATCCTAATTTCAGCTTACAATTTCCTACCAGAATGTGGTTTTAGAATCGCGTTTAATGCAAGTGAGTAAGAGTAGTATTTAAATCGAAGTTCCACTAACTTCGAGAGAGAGCCTCAGAGTTTCTGGCTAGCACGCGTTTGCCTTTTGGTCACTTCTCTCTAAGCTGTTACCACGCTCGGCCGTATTACAGGCCCTTGATAGCTTCGCCAGCTAATACGATATTTAGGGGCCAATTACTTAGAATTTTGATAGCTTTGGCTATATCTCTTTAGTTAAGCATTAATTAAGTTTTTATTTTTTATTATTTTTAGTTCAAGTCCAAGCTGTACTCCCTGAGGAAGAGGCCAACTGTTAAATCTTATTTTGAGCAATAAAGGGTAATTAACCCTTCCCGAGTTTACGTTTCTGTTACTGAACTAAAGCGATTATTCGCTTAGCTGTTCACTATGTTCCGCCACATATAGTTGTTAGATAAAAAAGGGTGGAACCCGCAACACTACACTATAATTCTATATTTAACCAAATAAAATTCTACTTATTTAAAAGTATTCCACTTATATTACATAATCTCAAGAGTATTCAGCAAAAGTTTTCCATCGACTTGGAGAATGCTGCAAAAAAATGAGGGTAAATGGTAATTATGAATGGCTTTTTGGAAAACAGAGTTTCAGTTACTGGAAGTGGTCCGAGTTATGCAGTGATTTAATTCCTACAGGAGATTTATGGTAGAATATACTAATACAAAAAATATATTCAAATAATAAGCAGTATAAGACCGGTAAAGTTTTAAGAGGACTAGGAAGGTGCATATATAACAATAAAGGTATAACTTTCCATTTACTGAAAAAGGGAATATATGCTTTATATATTTACGGAATACACTTTCTCACATAGAATATTAGGATATGTACCGTTAAAGGACAACGTACGCCAAACAATTTTCTCTCGAGAGACATATGAACCAACGTCATTCTTCAGAGAGAAAACGTATTTTCGTCATTAGTTTACCTGGACGCGGTAAAACGCTCATAAAGTCTCGTCTGCTTTAGTAGCATAAACTCACGAGCTCTAGAAAGACTGAAGAAGGAATTATCTTCGTGTCTTTAAGCTGTAGAAGCTAAGTCAGAAGAAGGGTGTAAATAGCTCTTTTATTTGATCACAAAGAAGTAAATTTGATCCCACCTGGGTCTACATAAGCCAACACTTCTGGCTTAACTTAAAACAAGTAATGTTGAACTTAAATTAATTTAGACTAGTCCAACTGCTCATAGGATAAAAATAAATGCGCGGGAAGGCTCTGGTTCGTAGAAGCCGGCGAGACAAGCCAAATGAAGCACTCCACGCCAAATCGCTATTTAGTGACGGTAACGTTGCCTCAAGTAAGCAGAACACGCTCTAAAATCAACTTGCGAAATCTTTACTTAAATATCACTTCTTTCTTCCTTAATCTGAATAAATCTGAAATAGAATCTGAAGTAATACCTTAATCTGAAGTAGAATGGCAATAATTACTTGCTTTGAAAGCAAGAACACAAAATTATAAGAAATAAGAATAATAAACTTAATTTGACTGTGGCAAAAAGACAACATTAGCTATAGAAAGGGGTAGTTATGACAACGTTATAGCACGTTATAGCAGCCATGCCAATGCTATAGCAAAGTAAAAGCTACAGCAAACGTTAGCGTATAGCTGTCTTTCTGTAGAAAACTAGCGAATGTAGTTTTACCACGTAAAAGATCCGAATATTGCTTTTTCAGTTTTTGACATAAATCGACAATTTATCGTCAACAACTGAGATGAAATGAGTAAAAATAAATAAATTATACCTGTTGTTCAATTGCGCTTGGTTGTATCTTTCTGATAATCACTTAATTATAAACCTTACCTGTAGTGTTTATAAAAGTACATATTAATATGAAACAGAAATAGACAAAAATCTAGATATAAAATTGCCGCTTAGTTATCAAATACCTCAAACTTCCCAAAGAAATATAAACAGTTCTTTTTTTCTCTTTCGTATCAAAACTTCACCTTGCTGTGAAACATTTTGAGAAGCTGATTATCTAAAAGTGCATGAGAACTAGGCATGCAGGGAAATTTGCGTAGTACGTTCGTTGAATCTCAATTTCGATCCCAATCTACGAGTTTATGGATAGTGGCGTTTAAAACAGGTTCCGACCTTATTCTAAATTCCATCCGAATGTAGTTTCCGAGGACACGAGGGACGATAAGAATTCGCTTTAGCACAAGTCATATGTGAGGAGGTCAACATCGCGATTCTGACACGAAACTGGGAAGACAAAATATGAAACTTCTACCTGAAAACCTAATTGTCCTTTCTTGAACATATCCTCGGGGGATAAAAATGTAAACACAAGTAAAAATTACTTTCTAAAGCTCGCACTGTTTCTAAATTCTTAATTAGAAAAAAAAATCGGAACAGACTGAGAAAGCAGAATTAAACTAGTTTTCAGTGATACTCGATTAGGTTATTTGCTTAATTTGATTAATTTTAATCAATAAAGAGCATTCACCTTACTTATTCAATGTTCTCATCGATGTGGAAAATACTTTTCTTAACTTCCTGATTATGCGAAATTAACTATTTATCTATCTATATTTATTTTTAACCACATTCTTACTTCGAACTGCAATATAATCCCTTTATCTTGAAATATATTACATTTAAAAATATTTTACAAGCGCCCATCTTAATCCAGTAGTCATCTGGTGGCGGTACGCAAGGGCATATGGGATGAGCATCGACATTTTCTTAAATTCAAGAAAAAAAGGTGCAAGGTGCGTCTAACTGTTTAGATTAAAACGTTTAATAAGCCATCGCTACATAGAAACCAAAATGTAATGTTCTTCCGTGTTAAGTTTATTAGCTTTTTTTTATTATTTTTTTTAAATTTAAATTTCAAATTTCTCGCGTAAGAGACCAAACCAGACCGTCGTTTTCTTCGTAATGATGATTTCAGACAAATAGGAAACGTTATACTTTAACATCGATTGAAATGTTGAGCCTTTTAACTGAAAAGCCAAAGACCCATTCCTGGGAATTTGAAAGCAGAAGTATTCAGTCTTTTGATCAGTGGTCTCAAACTGACGGCTACCGAAGCAGTTTTTCACGGGTCGCGAATAACTTTCAGGTAAATTAATTAGCATTATTACGAGAAAAATTTGAAGAAAAAATTTAAGATTCTAATAATTTGGAGTCTAATTTTACCAAAGACGAATGTGAGTAACGCCCACAAAAATCTACAGGTAAAGCTAACTAATTCCCACTGTTATATAAATATTGTTTAATAATATTAAAATACAAATTTAGTTAACTTTTATTTTTCGTACTTCAGTAATCTTTAATTACGAGTTTTTGCAATAAAAATAATCGCTTCGTTTGGGAGGACATTTATATGAGAAAATGTTTTTCCGTAGTTGAAAATTAATAAGTCTTCAGGAAAAAAAAACAGATTGCTATTGAGTATCTACAATTCATGATGAAGATACTTTCTAGCAATTTTTGTACAAGCTTGCAAAATTTATAATTATTTACGTACAAATATTGTAATATAAGAATTTTTCTCTGTGTGTGGTAGAAAAATGTAATAATAAATAAAATAAACAGATTAGGTTGCCATTATTTTATTCTCCTGTTTGTCCCTCTTGGAAAGTTTTCACAATTTGTTTACTTTTAATTTAAGTTAAAAAGCAAGTTATTCAGTGTTTACTTTAATGTATTAGAATTATTTGACTAACCAACAGAAATTTCTTCTAAAACTTGCGTAGCTTTTAGATTTCAGACAGAAAATAAGTATCAATTTGAATTTTTTTCTTTTCGTCATTAGTATTACTGTTTATTTACGATTTGGAAATAGCGTTCTAAAAATTTTTTAATTTTTTAATTTAATACAAATTTAATTTAATGCAAATTCTTTTAATTTTTTTAAAAATTTTTGCAGCTGTGGCTTGCGTGCAATCGAATCGCGTGCAGCAGTTTGCGTTTGAGACCACTTCTTTAAATACTGAATAAGTCAGTGCTAATATGACAGATATATCATGAGTGCTGATATGTCGTGAGAAATGTGTTCTGAGTGTTTTTGAACTGTTGTTAATTAAGGTAATTTTAATGCCTGGAAGTTCAAGAGCATTTTTCAATCGTTATAAATAGTCTTCAGCACTATCTTTAGAGTACTTGCTAGAATCCAATGCACTATCTTTAGAGTACTTGCTAGAATTCAATGCACTATCTTTAGAGTACTTGCTAGAATCCAATGCACTATCTTTAGAGTACTTGCTAGAATCCAATGCACTATCTTTAGAGTACTTGCTAGAATTCAATGCACTATCTTTAGAGTACTTGCTAGAATCCAATGCACTATCTTTAGAGTACTTGCTAGAATCCAATGCACTATCTTTAGAGTACTTGCTAGAATTCAATGCACTATCTTTAGAGTACTTGCTAGAATCCAATGCACTATCTTTAGAGTACTTGCTAGAATCCAATGCACTATCTTTAGAGTACTTGCTAGAATCCAAGATGTATTTAAGCTCATTTATGAGCTGACAGTTCTTGGTTAGGAAATGGCAGGATATTTAATTATTGATTTGAGTGACAATACTTTTTAGATTTTCTCGTGAAATGCTACATTAGCGCAGATTTTATTATTTTAATTCGCGATATGATTAATTCCGCTATCCTGTCTTAATAACAGTCACGTCATGGCAATTAATTTTTAATTCACTAAAATAAATAAGAGTAAAATGCCTTAGAAATAATTTAATTTATGCAAAATGGGAACACATTTTATGACCGGATAAAGGCGGCCATGAAATTCAGAAGTTTTATAAAAAAGAAACTGCGGAAGTGATAGTTGGAGAACGAATGAATAACCTTAAAATTCGGCCACGGGAAATATAATTAAAAATCTTTGCTACTTTACTTCTGAAGATCCAGTTTCGTTCTGTTATAAATTTCAGTTCTGTCTTGTCAAGCTGGTATTTGAATACTGTTGCTTAAATGAAGCAAATTCTTTGAATTGGGTCTCACTGATCAACTCTAATTACAATACCTTCAGCCAGAGAGAATGAAAAATCTTTAAAGGTGTTTCAGCCTCATAAAGGGAAGAAAACAAACAGTATATTAACTATTCAATGCTAGTTTACAATACCTCTCTAAACCAATATTTGGAAATTGAATTCACACATATGACTAATAATGCAGCAATAATAAATAATTATATATCTAGTAATACGAGGTTTCAAACGCTTAGTGAGGCGCTTCGGTCTTTAGCACCGCAAATGTTTCTTCCCCCTTTTTATTTTTCTTTTCTTTTCTTCGTCTTCTTTTTATTTTTTTGTGTGAGTATGTCTTATTTCAGAAGCGATTAATTTTCAAGTACTACCATCCTAATCTAAGTATATTATCTGAATTTTATACACTATATCCTATTTTTATCTCTGAAATAGTTATATAGCAGTAAAGAACTTTCGTAACCCAAACGGACCCCATTATCTTCTTACATAATTTCATTGCTTCACCTTCTACTTACAGTTTATTGCGTACTGTTTGAAAAATAAACAATTCTTGAAACTTACAAAAACCGCCAAATGCAGGATTTTGTACCTTTTACATAGATTTCAAACTCATGTATATTACTGGTAGTTCGGTCCGAGGTTCGAATCCCGCGAACGGGCTGGCTGCATGGGCGTTTTCGTGGTTTTCCCCATGTGTAACGTGTATACGAGCCAGTTTCCCTTAGAAAGTCCTCCACGAAGACATTCCTCCCCTTAGGCAGATAGCCCTCGAGGCTTTGCCATAATCACACACACACACACATGTATATTAACAGCCGAGGAAATTAAAGGAGAAACTAGTCTTCATCTGAAGGAACTTGGCTTCCTAAATTTAAAATAATAAAAAAAGTTTAAAATTTTCTGTTTGTAATGTTCTCATACTCAATCGACTTTCGATGGAAGCAAAATTTCTGTAACAGTTTTATAAATGAGCTATTCAAATGTTATCGGAAAGTTTAGAATCAACAGGTTTTTCGATGCAGTAAACGTGAAAAATGTGCTACGCCCACCCCGCAGAGATTCGACCTCTCTCGATTACGCGACGGTCGTGCTTTCCAGTTACACCACGAAGGCGCGCAGAAAGGAAGGAAAAAATACCTTATATACTCCCCCTTTTAAAGGGCGACTGGGGTTGAGGGGACCCAATTGCCAAATCGTGGTGGTGACGAATTATCGTTTACCAGCTTTAAGTTCGGGCGCTACTGTAGAGTCATTTTAGAGCTTTTCGAAGTCAGAAAAGGGAAGAAATCCACAATGCCTTCGCCGGGATTCGAACTCCGAGCATCCCTATTATGTGTCGGACATGCTCCCGGTTATATTACAAAAGCAAGCGGAAAGGAGGAAAATACCTTATAAATTATTTGCGAAAACTGCAATGCTTAAAATGAAATAATGATATAAAATTCAACTGTTTCTGCAGCGAACGTTGTTTACTTAATAGAAAAAAATATTCCAGTTATGAGTGTTTAAGTAACATAAGCAATAAAAGCTGTTAGGTAAGTAAACAAAATGAAGGGGAATACTTAGTAACCATTTTTAATAATCATTTGTAATCGCTTATTCAACTTTCATTGAACAAGCAATTAAAATTTGATGTTCAAAGAAAATATCCACTTAATACACAATCTTTCCTTTAAACCAACGTCTTTCTGTAACTTAATATAAGTATCTAAAAGCAAATGTTCCTTTAGACCTCACACAACCAGTTTAGCGGCGAAAGATAACGCCACCGAGTTAAAAATAATTTTTTTTTCTATAACATAAAATAATGAATATGCTTAAAAAATTATTTCTTCTGCACTGTTTCTGTCATCAGCAGTTAAGAAGTTACTTAATGCATAGTTATGGAACAAGGGAATAACTCCCATAGGTTTATTTCGACTCAAATAATGTTTCGGTGCTGTGATTATTAAATTTTGTGCTTTATTTTTATATGTAATTTTACTCAACAATATTGATTTTTTATTGTTTTATTTTTTATACGTAATTTGTTCAATAACATCGATTCATAACTTTTATATTCTTCTCTAACTACGTAAGTTTAATCAAAAGACAATCTGTTAAGGCCATTTGCCTAGTAAAATCTCATTTCACCCTGTCATTTAAACAGCTTTTATCGAGAGAAACATGGGCACTAGAACATTTCTGAAATTGTATCATGGAATTTGACACTAAAATTTTGGCAGAAGGTAATTTAATTCTATTCATTCACTTGCTACAGATGCCACAGATCGTATTTTCTGTTCAATTATATCCTAGAGGTTACGACTGACGCAGCTTGAAGTCGGAAAGTTCATTAGATTGATGTCTGCAGAATTTTGTGTGCAAAGCCGTACCTGGAAACATGGGCGTAGCTGGAGGGTGGGCAAGGGGGGTTCATCTATCCCTTGCGCAGCATCCAGGGGGGAGCCAAACTGATGCTACGATGTTTTAGAACTAAATATTTTCCATTCTTGGCAAACAGGAAAAAGGGCGAAATCTTCAGCTGCCTCCGAGTGCTGAAAACCGTACCTACGACTCTGTCTGGAAACCTTTATGTTCAGCTATAAATCTAGTGCAGTGGCGTAGAGCATTATGCATTTGAAAAAACGTAGTTCTAGACTAGAATATTACTGTCATCAAGGAATTTTCCCTATTTACAGTGATACTCATTTCGGTAGAATGTATCAGAGCACCTGCATTTGAATTAACCTTAGCGCTGCCAGGAGGATAACTTTCCTGCCAGTAAGTATCGCCCTGAGAGATATTTGCTTGATGCAGGCTCAATAATAATAATAATAATAACCAAAGAAAACAACCTGAGAGACAAAGTTTTAATCAATACTGAGAGCAATTAGACCCTTGATGGTGTGGTGTATGTAATTATGGCAAAGCACACTAGGGCTATCTGAATAAGGGGAGGGATGACTTCGTGGAGGACTTTCTGAGGGAAACTGGCTCGTATACACGTTACACATGGAAAACCACGAAAACGCCCATACAGCCAGCCCGTTCGCGGGATTCGAACCTCGGACCAAACTACCAGTGTTCAGCGACTTTACCGCTCGGCCTCTGGTGGGCCTGTTTGTGTCTACGACTATTTGGCCAAGAATAAGACTCTTATTCGTTTTCTTCATTAGTGGTATTAAGAGTGATCCCTCCGAGTGTGTGATGTTCCTTCTATGTTTCTGCATGCTTTCACAAAGTATTTCCCTCTTTTTAGGAGCCTTTGTTTTTTTTTGTCCTCGAGATAACACTTTTCGACATGTACTGTGGTAACTTGAGTGATACTGCTGTGTCTTAAGACGTCCAGCTGTTCGTTTGCGATCATAAGCACTTAAATGTTATCTTATAAGCATTCTGCTTTCACTGTTAGCCCTAAAACATGAAAATTTAGAGCACTGCCTTCGGGAACCTATAATGTGATTTTTGCCTTACATTTCACTGCTTGAAAATTTGGATTAAATAAACACACTAAAGATTTTTAAGTCTCTCGATTATAAGTTGTTTCTCACATATATTCACGCTTATTCACCAAACTTTATTTTGGAGAATTTTTAAGTCTCTCGACTATAAGTTGTTTCTCACACACGTTAACGCTTATTCACCAAACTTTATTTTGGACAAATAATAAATAAACCTCTCGTACGCACTGCTTTTTATACAGATGAGGTCATGCACTACAACATTTCCTACACTCACATGTAGCAACTACGCGGTTGAGCTGGAACACCACTTGGCATAAATCAATGATTGATTTGATTTGATTTATTTAATTATGGCAAAGCACACTAGGGCTATCTGCCTAAGAGGAGGGATGCCTTCGTGGAGGGCTTTCTAAGGGAAACTAGCTCGTATACACGTTACACATGGGGAAAACCACGAAAACGCCCATGCAGCCAGCCCGTTCGCGGGATTCGAACCTCGGACCGAACTACCAGTGTTCAACCGCTCGGCCGCTGGTGGGCCTAAATCAATGATTACTTAGCAGTTGTAAAGCAGTGTATTTACAAGCAGTGTCCAATTTTTTAAAATCGAAAACGGGAAACACTTCTAAGCCACTTAA
Organism: Stegodyphus dumicola; assembly: GCF_044657685.1. NCBI lineage: Eukaryota > Metazoa > Arthropoda > Arachnida > Araneae > Eresidae > Stegodyphus > Stegodyphus dumicola. The sequence goes on from NC_140781.1 coordinate 25,386,480, forward strand.
TAAATCACTTCAGGGGTAGCTTGACTTTTCAATAAAAACTTGTAATCAACTTTTTGATAAAAAATTACTTGCAATCTATCTGTCAAATTCACGTGTATTATTTTATATGATGTTGTGTTGATCTATAAAAAGTATTTGTTGACAGACGTTAGGAACCAAAAATTGCCTTACGATGTTCTTGCTTGGTTTACTTGCTCGATAATATTTAAGTTCCTGGGATTCTTGTTTATTTATTCAAACAGAAGCTTATCTGCAGAGCAAGAAAACTTAAATTCCTCATTATATTTTGAGCTTCATTTTTATAACAGTACAAATTTCCCGAAACATGAATAATACCCATTCATTTTCTCTCTTTTGGTGCTGTAGATTTAATATTTTAATGCATCATATTAGTTAGATGATTATGCATTTTAAATAAATTTTAAATTTCGCTTACTAAATATTTATCAGAACATAGGTAGCCAACAATAATAATATAGCAAAGGTAAAGTTTCAAATTTATATTTATTTCCTTTATTTCAAATTTACATTATATTTATTTTGTATTCAAATTTCTATTTAATTTGGTACCTGTCAGGTATTTTTATTGGTTGTACCTTTCTAATTCAAACATGTTGACAGCTAAGTATTAAATTCTTAGATTGACATTACCTTCAAATAATTTTAACCTGTTTAATTAATAATTAAAAATAACCAAATTATGAAAACCTTACAAGTTTTCAAAGAAAATTTACCAAGTGGGACAAAACTTGGAGAATACATAACAACCTAGTCTCTTTATCTTATTTCTAAAATTTTTCTTCGCATATATAAAAATACATAAGTTTGTATGTAAATAATTATAAACTTCTTATAATAATTTTAAACTCATTAATTTTTAATTGTGAAAAAAAGCTGTTCACGTATTAATGTATTTTCAAACTAAGCGATAATTTTTAGTGCAAAAATTCGTAACTGAGCTTATTTATTTTTTGACAAGTAAAACATTTTGACAAAATTAATAAAATCGATATCTTCAAATCTTTAAATAAGATTTATATCACACTGTAAATTAATTAGCTTAATTTATAGATTTTCTCTTGCATTATTCTCGTTCGTTTTTAATGGAAGTGGAAATAATGTAAACTCGGACTTAACTGAATAACTGAATTCATGAACTTAATACCTTGAACTTGGATTTAATAACTGAATTCTTGAAATCTTTGAGACGCCGTATGTGCAACTAATGCATATTTGGAATGTCTTCGCGGACCGCATAAAATTGCTTCGGAGGCCACACATAGCCCTTGGACGGCCAGTTGGAGACCACTGACCTAAAGTACCTGATGAGTAAGCTTCAAAGATGTATGTATACATTTTGTGTATGCTGCATTTTTGAGGGGGGGGAGTTATTTCATTATAATTGCGTTGAACTGTATTTTGGTAATTTCTGTTGTTTCTCACTGAGATTACCATCCTTAATTTCAAAATATAAAATAGCATCACCAACCTATAAAACTATTTACGGTAATTATTTACCACTGACAAACTAAAACATCGTTATCTACCCTATTAGTAATTCTTCCGAAATTTCAAAATTCTTCCTTCTGAAAATGTTGACAGCCAAACAATAAAATCGCTGAACATTGGTAGTTTCACCCGGGTTCAAATTCCGATGAATGGGCCAGCTGCATATGAGTTTCTATGGTTTTTCCAATGTGTAACATGAATATCTACCAGTTTTCTTTAAAATGTCCTCCACGAATATATCCTCTTCCTATGTCCTTAAACAGTTCGCTATTGCTTTGCCACAATCTAAGTAACCTAACCTAACCTGATATGAAGACGCTGAATCTAATTCAAAAACAGAAATATCGTCATTTTCTTTCTTCGCAAAGTATCGATAAATAAAGAACTGACATGCAAGTCCGTACTGATACAGTACATGTCATGTTCGTTTCGAATGGCTATCCAAATTCAAACAGATTGCTTTTAAACAACATTTTCTCACTTCTTAGCCTTCTTCTTTGATATTTGTCGCTTATCACCCCCTCCCCTTCTTTGATTCTAGCGGATGAAACAGTCAATGCCCGATGGTCATTTTTAGGTATCGAAGTAAAGCTGATAATGATGCAGTCTTTAAAGAAAGCGTTCTGAAACTTAATTCAAAATGCTTTGATTTCAGATGAAAGTCGCAAACGTATTGTTTTGTAATAGTTTAATTTTATACAAATGCTTTTTAAATTCATATGTGAAATGCAAGTTGCTACATTGGTATGTTCATTCGTTACAGGTTGAATGAAAAGTGACAAAGGTTTAGATTAGATTTCTTAGATTGTGACAAAGCACTCTAGGACTATCTATACAAAGGGAGAAATGCCTTCGTGGAAGAATTTCTAAAGGAAACTGGATCACATTTGAAAAATGACAGAGATTACACCATTTGAAGTGCGATTCTATTTTAAAAATATAATAAGAGCGTTCTCTTCTGATTATTTTGTTAAAAGTGGCATGGAGTGGCATTGATCGAAGCGGATGTTTAAATACGGTCTTTTCTGTCCATACTGCATAACTCTAGTATCTCCTGTGGTTTAATTTCAGTGCAATGCTAAAGAATGGAGGACCCCCAAACTTCTTTTTATTATATTACGCTCTTTTATTTTAGAAAAGGAAAACAAGGGTAGTCAGACTTCTGGTAAAAAATTGTGCTATATATGTAAAAAGCGCTGTTTCTGATGATGTAGTTCGAAAATGGTTTAAGAAGTTTAAGCATGGAAATTTCAGCCTCGAAACTGATGCCACTCGGACGACCATCCAAGGACAGCAAGGACCTATTAAAAGCAGCAAGCACTGAAAATCTGAGTTATGCAATTTAGGAACTTTGGCATAAAATAAATATTCCAAAAGTACAATAAATGATCATTTGAAGAAGACTGGGTGTTTAAGTTGCTACAATGTACGGGTACTCCATACTTTAACTGACACGTGGTTTTTTGCGAAAAAAGTAAAGATGCTGCTTTTTTGAAACGACTCATTACAAGAGATGAGAAGTAGATATACAATAATGTTGCAAGGAAAAGATAATGAGATCAGCCATCGAGAGGGGGCTGCATCCCAAAAAAGTATTCCTTTGTGTATGGTGCAACTAAAAGGAAATGTATATTGTAATTGACTGCTGTTAAATATCACCATATCAGACATTAAATTCGAAAAAAATACTGTTCCCAAATGGCAGTTTTAAAAGCAAAAATCAAACCAAAACACTCAAAGTTGATCATTCTTCGACATTGTCTTCCTTCGTAACAATGTTCAACCCTACATTTCGATGAATGTCAGACGAAAACTTACTGAGCATGGCTGAAACGTCTTGTGTCACCCCCTTCCATATTCACTAAACCTTGCCATTTCAAATTTTATCTCTTCAGGTCACTTCAAAATTCTCTAAACGGCCTGGAGTTCACTTCTTTGGAGACTGTCAAACAGCATGTCAATAACTTCTTTACGAATAAACTTAATGACTTTTTAGAAAAAAGAATATTTCAAGCTGCTGGACAGATGGTAAAAAGTCATAGAACAATATGGTAATTCAATGAAATTTTTTTATGTTTTTGTGCTATTTTTATGGAATATCACAAAAGCATAAGAAAATTTGTTTTTGTCCTCAAAACACCTGAAAAGTTTTAGGATGATCCAATATATGTTAAAAATTCGAACTTTAATTTTAATGGTCCTTTAAATCCCTTTTTTAATTTGGTAATTTCCTCTTTGTATTCTGATAGTAATACACTAGTAATAAATGTTTTAAAAGCTTCATTTTAAAATTAATGCTTGCTATGCAATTGTTATATAACGCTAACGACACACGTACTTACTTAACGGGGGAAGACCTTTTATCCTATTATAATAAAATTGAAACTGTAACTAAATCAATAGCAATAAAACAATATGTGCCTCTTTTGCGAAATTCATTGTATAACTTCACCATTCTTAAATTTTATGCCAATGGCATAGTGTTTTTGCATCTTTACAGAAAACATCTCTTTACTTCATCACTTTGTAAAGAAAAGTGGAGTTAAGTTTTCTAATGAAGAAAAGCGGAGCGGAGTTAAACTTTATAAAGAATAAAATCGAGACACTTTTAATAAGTTTATATATATGTATATGTAAAATATAAAATAAGAAAAAAAATCTCTAACAAATTATTAACTTAATTAGCACTACCTCTTCAAATTTCTTTATTAGATTTTTATATGCCGTCCTTCTAGCATCTGAATTGGATCAAAATTCTAATAATTTATTTCTAGATTAATCCATACACATGATTAATTTATTCAACAACAACGTGACATGACTTAACAACGCTGATTACGTAGCTAATTCGGAACTTCAAAATTTCGAGAATTGAATCTTTCTGTTAATAAGCAACTTAAACCGAAACCGTTTCTTTTAAAAGGTTGTGATTTGAATAACTACGCACATTTTTGCTTCTATTCTTGTTACCGGACGTAGCTAATTCGGAACATGAATTCAAAACTTCGAGAACTGAAACTTTCTGTGAATCAGTAAGTTAAACCGAAACCTTCTCTTAATAGGCTGCCATATTGGATAACTGCGCACATTTGCTCCTATTCTTGTTACCGCTAAGACGCTGCCTCTGTGATCTCTTCCTATCTCAACAGTATACAAAATGTAAATATTCTTGAATAGGCACGATTAGAGTGCCAATAAATTGTGGCTGCAAATATCAGTTGGAAGAAAGATGAATATTTAATATACTTCGACTGCCCAAGTTTGCTGTTAATTACGGATTCAACATTCTACGTCTTTTTAATAATATACACACACATATATATGATATAATAAAAGCACAGAAAAAGACGGAGCGCTGTTGATGTGTAATACTCAGATAAGATAGATCGTCGATCCATATTGAAGAGGAAGAATTCTGATTGCGTAGTATGCTAATAGTATGTTGACTTGGTAATATCTAAGAGATTTGGCAGTCGAAGCAGTTTTAATACCATTTTTATTTTCCAGTTGACGTTTGTGGCCACAACCACTTGGCACTATTCAAGAACATTTACATTTTTGATATTGTTGCAATAGGTACAGAGCAGAATGAAACCGCGTCTAAGGAGCACAGAGGCAAAAGCTGAAGTGCGTAATTATGGAAGATAGAAGTACACGAAGAGAAAGGTTTTGGCTTGAGTTAAAAGTTTCAGTTCACAACTATTATGTCATGAGCGTGCGTTGCGCAGGCCATGCAAAAATTAATGATCTAGAAATGACGCAATCGAGAGAAGTTATGATTTTTAGAACAGAGAGGGAAAATTAAAAGTTTTACAGTTAGTTTATATTATAATTTTGATTTATATATTTTTATCTTACATATTTATTTATATCTATATAAAATATCTATCTTTCAAATAATAAAATAATAGCCCTTTAATTTCCGTTTAATTCTAAAAATAACAGCAATAAATTTGTCTCCCTGCAGTTCTGATGCGCACTTACCGATGAAATCTGAATCCAAAATCTGTCATGTGATCTGAAATAGAATTCGTATAAAAGCTTAATTACGTCGTAACCTTTTTTTATTCAAGATTTTTACGTTACTACTTCATTTTTAATTCGTATGATTCTACGAACTTTTGAACTTTTTACGGCCTATCTAGCTACTGCATACTTCTGAAGGACTTAGAACTCTTATGCCATTCACAGCTTCGAACTGTCTTCGCGCCATTTTCATCATGTCTCACTACTGCTTATCCTTCACTCTTACTAGCTACATTGCACTCACCATCTGCATTTGCCGTATAACTCACTGCACCTGCCTGCATGCTTCAATTTAATGCCATTGCTTATCACTGCACAATTTTTATGATGAGCGCCTACTTTCGTAAGTACTAAGATACCTGCTGGCGAAAATTCTTTAGTAGTTAGTGACCGGAAAAAAGTAAGTCATAAGTCAAATCAAGTCAACTCCCCCTTCTTCTCTTCGCTGGTCTCTTCTGCTGCTTTCCGCTGTGTCGCTAGCCACGCAAAGTTTACTTTTCTAAATTCGTCCATTGTTTAAAATGTGAGCTGTACAAAATTGGGAGGTGCATAGAGCAGCCACAGTGATAATGTACATTATCCATGAAATAAAATCATGTGTGGAATTTACCGTTATGTGTGTTCTTCGACTGTCATCTTGCCAACTACGCAGCAAAGTCTTCAAGTTATTGTGCACAGAACCACCGCCAATCCGTTGCAACTTTCTTCCACCAAGTCATGTTATTACAATAATAACGCAGTTTTACTAAACACACACACATATATAACACTTTTATTAAGTTATTTAATAAATCGACATACCTTTATTAAGGTTAGTCTTTTATTTTTAAAGAAAAATTAAAATATAGTGAATCAGAATAGTTTCATTTAACATAAATGTTTTCTAAGCAATCTATAATATGATTACACATTGCTGAACATAACGGAAAAGAAAGATCCAGAATTCTAATTTCAAATGAAATGTCCGATTTGTGGTACGTTGTTTCTCGGTTACTTTTCCTGTAAAGGATTTAAAATTTTTCGCGGTATTAAATAAAACTATTTCACACTTTGTAGCCAATACTTACATGTGAAATAACAATAAGCAAGCTTCAGAATAGCCTGTCTTTGATTTGATCTACGCATCATTGGCTTCTAATTGCCCTCAAAAAGTGTTTCCGAATTGTTGCAACTTTTAGCAACTGTGAATTACGAGGGAAAATATTATTTGATTTCTTGTAAACGTAATCAGTAGCGCAGAACAGAAAGTCAAGTTCAAATTGGACCGAACGGAAGTATTGCTTTCTTAAAATTTATTTACTTTCTAAATTGCTCCGAAAATTGCGAATAAACAGTAATATTGTTCTTTCCGGTCATAAAGAGGATTGAACTCTTTAAAGTAATACATGCTACGAAATTGTCTGAACTCTCGATTTTTACGCGTGTTTTAGGTAAACAATATTTCATTACTGAGGATCTTATTAGCGATTATCTAAATGGCTTTTAAGAAATTTAGATAAATACTAATAGGATAAAGAATTATTGTTTGATTGAATTATACTAACAGATAATTTTTTGGGGGGATTCAGCTAAAACCAATAGAGCATTACTTGGAGTTTTAAAATTAACACACAGGCTAAGTTCATTAAATGATTTTACATCACACAAAATACGTTTCGCTGAGATTAAGCATAACAGCATTACCATTGCCTGCCGAATTTTTAAATAATTAAACCTAGATTATATCATCTAGCTTAGGTTCAAATTTCTTGCTTTCATAACGTTTTGGCTGGTTGATTGATGAATTGATTGAGGCAAAGTAAACAACGTTAGGTCTGAAAGAATGGGTGCCTTCAGGGAAGACTTTTAAGAGAAACTTACTAGTGGGCATATTGCGTACGGTAAACCGCAGTTTTTAGGTATTAATCTATTAGCAAAATATTTAACCTTTTTAGCTTTGTTATTCAACTTAACTAATTTTGTACTATTACTATTATTACTTTTACTTCACACTTTGTCAAATACTGAAACTTGTACTTTACTTAATCTTACTTAAACGTAATTTAAAGGGTACTTACCTTGTGCTTAATTTAAAGAGTACTTACTTAAACTTGTGCTTACTTACGAGTGCTCGTACAAAGTTCTTACTCCGAAAAAAATTATACGTGTTTTTTGTTAGTTTATTCGATTATGACAAAGCATGCGAGAGCTATATGCCTAAGGGAGCACTTTCTTCGAAATATTGGCTTATTTTTACATTACGCATGAGGAAAACCAAAAATCTCCTATTCAGTCATCCTGTGAGGTGGGAATTGAACTCACACTGTTCTACCAGCGATCAGCGGTCTCAGCCATTCAAAACTATTATTAGTATGTCAATATATGTATTATGCCTGTATATTGTAATACTTGAAAACCCAACAATATTTTGGCAATGATAATTAGCGGTTCACAGCATAGGGCTTTACACGTAATTCTCACTTTCACATAGCATTTCTTTTGAGATTTTGAAACATACGCTTATTTCAATTTTTTTGGAATTATTGGAGCTAATGCCAGCAACTTTAGCTGCACGCGAACAATACCAGGTAAAAAACATTAGGTCACACATAAATATGAAGCTACATATAGCCAGAAATATTGTAGAATAAATGAGCTTATCTAAAATTTTACATTAAGTGGCTTTTCTGCGAAGTTACATAAAAAAATCGTTATCCGTCAAAGCTGCATTTCGACCGAACAATTTTATAAGGTTTGGTCCATTTACTAATTATGGCAAAGCACGCGGGGCTTCCTGCCTAAGGAGAGGAATGCTTTCGTGGGGGCTTTCTAAGGGAAACTAGCTCTTCTCCACCTAACAGATACAGTGTCTCACAAAAGTGATGGGACACTTGTGCTTTACAAAAGGAAAAAATCTTCTTGCACTATGTTTGCTACCTTGGCATAAGTAGGGTGGTGTTTAAGCGTTTTTGAACAAAGGTTGCTCCCACTTCGATTGTCCTGGATTTGAAACTAAAGCAGTACTTGAATATTCTCAAGCCTTGTGTCTACACAGAACAAACACTTAAACGTCTCTTTTCCGAAAGCTCCCTTGTTAGGCTTGTGGAAGGAGGATGCGAGCACGAAATCCTTATGCTGTATTTAGGAGGACCGTTGACTAGAGTATAGAGACTGTATTTGGACCAAGCTTTTATTTTGATACCACTAATACTCCAGATCCTCTCCAATGAATAAATGTAACTGAATTCATTTTCTTAATTTTGCTAATATTTTTACTAGAAATTTTAACGATTACTTCATCATTTAATATTACAAAATTTATTTTCTGAATTCTTGTTGGTTAGTCACCGTAATTTTCCTTAGCTCTGCAATGAACAGATTGATTTGACGATAATTAAGCAGTCTAAAGACATTTCATTTTATTACATTAGAAATTCGGCTACTCCAATTTATTCCCAATGCAACAATTTGCACTTTCAGATTTCAAAACTGTTAGATATATTTACTGGAAATAAGAAATATTATTAATCAACTCACAGGTTATTACTCTACAGCTAAAGTATATAATGTTAGAAATAACTTTTATTAATTACACTAAAGGTGAATTTTTTTATAAAACTTATCAGCTTTATATTTCAAATTATATCAATTAAACTATATTAGAAAGTCTTCCACGAAGATATCCCTCAAGCAAATAATTCTCGTTTACTTTGTCATAATCGAATAAATCCTACATTATCCTATCCGATTAGATTATAAAATATATCTTTTCACCGCATTTTGTTAAGGAGTGGGCTCTGCTCGCAGTCGTAACTCCTTTGACAACTGACAATTTTCCATACTAAGTAGATGAGAAGATCTAATGATACTTAAGAGTAACATCACTGGTAGAAACAGACCGCTTGGATGACTAATGCCATTGTAGCATAACATGACGTAATGCGAAAAATGGAAATACTATGAAATATTTCTAATCTCACTCTATTGCAGTTTATCCCGTAGTAAATTAAAGGAAATTTTACGCTTTACTACGAGTTCGCGTCATATGTCAATGTTTTCTGTTAAGAGTACCTTTCTTCGTTTTCTTGAGTATAATTTGAAACTGGTTTAAACCAGATTCAGAAAGTAGGATTATTTTGATACATTAACGAGATAAATTTGTATTAAATTTGTCCCAGAAATTTAGTTTTGAGGGAAACAAATTTCTGGAACATTAGTTTGACTTGTAGCTTCTATTCTTTTTACCTTTTGGAAACATATCAAAGAAATGAACCAAAGATTAATAGCAGAGTTCATTATGTCGTCGTGTTTCGTCAATCTCAGAATGACAAAAAGCCTTTATTTTGTTTTCTTTGGTAACCTAAATGCAGTGCCAAATTAACAGACGGGTTACAAATGCTACCAACTGTTGGGATACCAGACAGAGATATAACTTTTCGAGACCTTAAACCTGATGAGAGGCGTGATCAAAATTTGACTGAATTGAAATCGTATATTTTAGTGTAACCATTTCATACATTGTATACTTTTCTATGTTTTAATGCATTTTTATTGGATTATTTTTTCAGTTGCCTATTTTTTTTAAATAAAAGTAAACGAATAAATAGGTATTTTTCATTAGTTTTTCTATTAAAGGATACCACAGGCAGGCTGTAAAATATATCATTATCTTGCTTTGCTCGAATGATTTTTCAAGATTTGTCTTCCGCTGCGGAAATTTGAAGTCTGACGCATTAAAAGCCTTTGGAATGCAAACTATAAAGTCTCCTAAAGTAGGAACAAGACTATGCTATTTTCAAAAGATTTTCATGGAAATGTTTAATTTTATATGTTAAAAAAGAAACCGTTTTCTTGAAAGCGGGAAAGTGTTAAATTATAGTCTTCCATTATGAAAGCATTCAAAGAACTATCTGAAATATCCTTACTTGCCCATACTAAAATTATCAGTTCAAAAGACCTGTTATACGTTTGCTACAAGCCGATAAATTAATTGAAATGCAATACGCAACGTTGCCGTGGCTGGTGAGACCACTTTATCGAAATTTTTATAATTAAATGTCATTTATTTCCAAAAAGAAACTCTTTTCTTGAAAGCATAAAAATGTTAAATTCCCAATGCGAAAGCATTCAATGAACTATCTGAAATATCTTTACGTGCCATTACTATAAAGATCAATCCAAAATACCTCTTATAACTTAACAATTAAACCAATAAATTAATTGAAATGCAAAATACAACGCGGCCGTGGATGACAACGTACGTAAATGACGAACTTCGTTGGCTTTCACATCCTTGCGCATAGTGAGGCTACAGTAAAAACTTAGAAGAACTCATTAGAAAAGTAGTAGCGACATGATGGCCTTCAACATTGAAAGGTAATCAACGTGAAAGATAATTTCCGAAGGACAAAACTAATTTCATTTGCATAATTTTGCGAACGGTTCGTTTAAAATATTTTTTGCATCCTAGCTTTCGCCAAACTTTTTTTTTTTGTGTGTGTGTATCTAAAGATTCTGGTCTCCACTAGGCACTCATAGCCAGAATAGGTATTCTGTCGATAAACTTCAGATGGGTTCTACTGACAAATGTATTCCACTACAGACTGAATTGTTAAAGATTTAATAATATAAAGAAAAATAAAAGTGCAATTTTCTATTTACATATTTGTCATTACCGAATAAAAATATCAATTCGTGTTTTGCTCTCCCATGATACAATACAGCCTCCAATAGAGTATATTAGATAAACTCTTTAATTCATATGAACACAAATAATAAATGCGAGTTTACTTCTCGTCAAATAAATGTATCGGGTGATACCTTATGCTCCCTACGAGTATTTTGATGCAGTTAATTATGTTAGACCAACATTTTATAGTTGTACTGTATTCTGTTCTATTCCATTGCATAATTCTTACAATTATTTTCCTATCGGTTGGCTTACCAAGACATTTAAAGTGGCAGCACGATTATCCGTTTCGGAAGAGCTCATGTCTTAGTTGGAATGTCGATATAGAATTTTCAGAAGGGGGAAAAAGGAAAGAGAATGAAAGAAAATAGAAAGTTATAACGTATGTATTTTCCTCGGTTGCTTAGAGTTCAAAAAATGCTGCTTGTGAAATTAGGAGTTTGTACAGATGCTATAAACAATTAATTATCATAAAAAAATTCTTCGATATGTCTGAGTTAGTAAAAAGTGGACAAAAATGAATCTCAGCGGGAGGTTGTAGAAGGCGATAAAAATCCATACAAAGAAAAGCGTTTAGTCTCGAAACATGAATTTGCGATATTTCACTTTTCATTCGAGTCTGTTGCCATTCGGCAAAATGTAAGATATTTATCTTTCAAATTTAATCTGTCAGTTACTGATGAACAAACTAGGTTACTTAAAAGCAATAGATGCAATTCTTAAAAATATTACATTTTGACGTTTCAGTCTGATTTATTTAAATAAAAATGCGTTTAATCTAGATGCGTTAATCTGGATGTATCTAATAAAAACAGTAAATATTTTTATAGAATTACGTTATACAGTTTTATACTTTTCATGGATACAAAAGATATATATAAAGATATATCCCATGTCAAGTCTAAATGTATATTTATCTAATAGCCTAAAAATACTTCGATATTCTACTTGGGAAATCTCTACTGATAATTTTTACTGCTAAACCCTATTAAACTTTAAAAGAGCCCTTTTGAGTGACTCTTAAAATCTGAACCCTTTTAGAGTCCCCTTTACATGGAAATGTTATCGAATATAAATCTATATGAAAGTCTATCTAACTGTTTTAACATCAAGTGATGATTTGCATAATAGCAAATAAATAAATAAATACCATATAGGGATTTATATTCATCTTAAGTAACAAGTTAAAGTTTAATTTTAAACTTTCCTATAAGCCTTCATTTTCCTCATTGTCGGTGCCAGAATATTTAAATTTTGTAGGGCGCGTGAAGGAATGCAAATTTCCACTTTGAAGAAATAGTTTTAAAACTGATTTTCGGTAGGAAAGAGGAGAGTTAAGCTACAGCCGCCACCTGTGTTATTAAAACTTTTGCTTATTGCTGGTTCACGTGCCTTAATTGCATTTACTTGCTGCCACTAGTTTCGAAGGGGATTTAAAAAAATGGGATCTCGCTGAGCCCTGTAATTTAGTTCTATCGTTTGTTAATATCTTAAAACTTTAAGTTTTATTATCTGATTTTCAGTTACCGCCCAAGCAGAGGCGTAGTTTGTTAGCGTCGAGTTGACGCACTGTAAATTTTAAAGAGTTAATAAAGGGTACTTTTAACCCTTCTCTTGTGCAGTTACTAATATCCCAGTTTTCACACAGAAATGAACCTGCTGAACACTACAACCATCTAAAGCAAAATTTAACTTGCTATAAAACGTTAAACTTGCTATAAAAAGAATAACAGTATTACTTATGTTATACACTGGTTATCATATATTAAGGAAAAATCACGATTACTGAAAAAGTTACATGTAGAATTTAATGAAACTTACCCACAATATACAACACATAGTAAGGTATCAAATAACATAAAAAGAAATTACCAGACAAATATGGTAGTATAGAAATTAGCACATGTATAAAATGAACAAATCGAAGGTGTCAGTTTGCTATAGGAAAAGTACCTTCAATATGTAATATGATCGCCCCTAGAAACCATACAGCACTTACAGCGATGTGTGATGCTTTCATTTATGCGGTCTATCAGTTCCATAGGAAGCGAGAGCCATTGCTTTTGCAAAGCAGTTGCAAGCGCGACAAGCGTCTGAGGGGGAGGATTGAGAGCAGCTAGACGTCTCCCTAAAGCATCCCAAACGTGCTCGATAGGATTCAGGTCCGGGATCAAGCTGGCCACTCCATGCGCATAATTGTTTCCTGTTTAAGATAATCATCTACGATGCGAGCCCTGTGTGGTCTTGCGTTGTCGTCCTGTAACAGGAAAGCATCACCTATTGCCCCGGCATATGGGCGCACATAAACATCAAGGATGTCATCTCTATAAATCTGAGCATTCACGGTTCTCCTTGGAAAGACATGGAGGTCTGTGCGTCCACCCAAAGAGATGCTACCCCAAACACAGACACTGCCTCTTCCGTATGCATCTCTTTCACGGATGTTTGACGGATGATAACGTGTTCTAGGTTCTCTCCATATCAAGTAACGCCTACTACCGCTTTCTAGACTAAACCTGGACGCATCCGTAAAGAGAACCGTCCTCCATTGATCAGGCGTCCAGTGGAACTGTTGTCGTGCCCACTGAAAACGGTCCCTCCTATGGCGTGACGTGAGCGGCACACAAATGGCTGGTCGCTTCGCATACAGATCACCTTCGTGAAGCCTTCTACGCACAGTTGACGTTAACACGAACCTTCCGGTGGCTGCAGCAAGGGAGGATCTAAGAACACTCGGAATATCGCTTCTATTCCTGCGTGCACATAATGTCAAATATCGGTCATCGGCGCTCGTCGTAGCAGTTGGCCGTCCTTGACTGAACCTCGTAGATGCCGAATCTGTGGTTTGAAATTGCCTCCAAAGTCTATGAATCACAGAAGGACTCACATTTAGCCATCTGGCTACTTCTGTTTGACTTTGTCCTGCCTCTAGTCTCCCAATGGCTCTCCATCGCAGTTCTGCAGGCAAATGATGCCTGGAGGTCATTGTTATGAATTAGCTATCTCAGATTTCTGATGTCACTGTCACAGTGAAATATGTGGGCTTGCTCTCAAACATGGACTTTCATGCTCCTCGCAGAGACGTATTCCGAAAGCAGCGCCACTAATTTACATATCGCAGTTTTACTCAGCTACTCTTACTTGGCAACATATTCAAATTTTACACGGTTTGGCTTCTTTTTGAGGGAGTTATCGCTATTTTTGTGATTTTTCCTTAATTTATGATAACCAGTATATTATGCTCGGTAATAAAAAGAACACAGGCTATATCGTTCACATAATCTGTTACATTATTACTACAACTATCTTCATTACCTTATTAGAAGATAAACGTTAAGTGTTAATGAGTAAAGGGTCGAGACATACATCTTCTTGTAGCCTTTACCAAGGACATTTAGAAAACACAAAAAAGTTATCAGATTCTTTTTCCGAAACAAATGCGAGGCAAGATAATTTCGGCGATCAAAAATCTTTGCAAAAATAAACATATTTTGTTTGGAGGATAATATTGTTATTTAAAAACAATTAGTATTTTTAGTCGGACTTTTTAAGTTGTGAACGTATTACATTGAAACCCGCGTACAGACCCCACAGTTCCAAATGATTTCTGTCTTCTGAGAACGTTGTCACGTTAGAGACACATTAGACTGTATTGTCACATTAGATTATTAGCGTCCTTCAGTATCACTATTCACTTAAGTTCTCAGAAATAGTATTAACTTTTAGAGGTGGTCACACTGACAGCTTTCACTGCATTATCAATATATATGCTACACTACAATTATTCAAAGTATCTAGTATTTAGTCATTAACGTTGCAGATTTGAAAAAAAAACATAATTATTCTAATTATGGTAAAAACCTCAAACTGTTCTAGTCAGTTTAAGTGTTTATGCTAAAGCGGTTGTTTAATTCGTCGGGTATTTCATAGCTTTCGAAAAGAAATACTTCTTAAAATAATTTATCAGTTAATTGTTTTTTACCGAGTTATTTTTTACCGAGTTATTCCAATATTTATAAATAACAATATATTTATTATTTATAAATAAACATGGAAACCTGTGAAAACATCACGGTTGCTCTACTCGTTAGTGCCAGTTATGAATATTACACCAGCGACCATGTCATATTCGTGTTGAAAACCGGAACATTCTGCACACCAGTCTGATTTAGTATATTCTCATGGATTTTCAAAACTTCAGCTAATAAACAATTTGAATTGGAGTATTCATGTTTAACATATTAAAAAAAATTATCACTTTTTTTTGCATACCATCCGATTGTTCTTCTGTATAATCTAACGCTATGTGTTATCTGATACAGAGATATCTTATACGAGTGCATGATAGTATAAAGTGTAACATATCCGTAAAAATTTTTAGTTGTGTCTCAGAAACATATTGCACCTTACAAAAAAGGAAAAGATAGGGAAATAGGAGAGAAGAGACATGTGCGACCGAATCTAAGATTAAGCGATATGAGAAAGATACGCTACCGATCGGACAAACTGGTCATGATAAGAAGCGCTTAAAATTTATTACATGGTATATTTTTAAGTTGTTAAGGAAACTCGTTTCCTAAAAAGGGTCCTCTCACAAAAATTACTACTGTATTCAAAATAAACTTGACAGAGCTTATAAATAAACATGGAAGCTTGTGAAAAAACATCACAGTTGCTCTCCTAGTTAATGCCAGTTACTCGGTGACCCACCAACGATAAAACCGCTAAACATTAATAGTTAAAAGCGGATTCAAATCCCGATGGACGGGTTGGCTGCGTGGGCGTTTCCGTAGTTTTCCTCATGCATGATGTGAAATAATGTGATTACACTTAATATTCGCATTCGGATATTGTTGTCGATTTGCCGGTCCTTCCGTTTGAATACGAAAACATAGAAGATACATCGCACATTGTAATCAACAGTTCGGTTAATATGATGAAATTATTATAAAATAAAATTTTTAAGCTATAGAAAAATCTTCAAATAGGAAGATAAATTCGCCAGATAAGGTCAAAAAAGGTTATAAAAATGAGCGAAATGTATCCAAGTTAGGGGTTAAGTTGCCAAACAGCTTAATTTCGATTTCAGTCAACCATTTAAAACTAGGCAAAAATGCAGCCTTAGTTTCACATACATTTTGAATAACTCTATCTATTTTGAGGGAGATCAGACACAAGTCTTCTCCAAAAAGAAATTCTACAGAATGTTTTCTTTTTCCTTGAAATCAAATTCCATGAAAACATCGACGACAAATTAATGTTGCTTTTTTACCTAATTTAAAATTCCACGCGGGTATGTTCTCTCCCAGTGGCGAACGCCTTCCGAAAATTAAGAATTCTGTCCAGCATAGGTCAAATAATTTCCAGAAATGTTATTAACAACTCATAAACGAGCTTTTGCATTAAAGACATATTATGAACAGTTTATAAACAAACTTTTTAATTTTTCTATTTAAAATGCTATAAAAATACCTAATTATATGTTTCTTTTATTCGGTTAATGTCATCAAAATATCCATGGACAAATGTGATCGCGTTAAGCAGCGTTTACTGTAAACCCAAAACCAGTTGTTCGAAATGAATATATCGATAATTACTAAATAGACAGAGAGAATGGGCAACTTATCAGGGATTTATCTATTCTCTTCCCTTCAGCAATATGGGTTTCAAATAGTTGGCTAAGATCAGCACTCGAGCCTAGCCAGAGTTTTAAGTAGACGCTAAATTAGTACTGATATTAAGGCATTAATTACTATTATCGCTATATATAGTATCAGGTAATCGAAACCTAAACATTGGCAGTTACTAAGAAAGGGAAAAGGCTTTCAAGGAGTATCAGTACTGACTTTTCGCCTCATTGACACTTGTATCTATCTAGTACAGTGATAACCAATCAGATACGTAACATAATGCTCTTGACACTTGTATCTGGTATAGTGATAACCACTGTACCAGATAAGAGTGTCACTAGCATTATTTTAAGTACTTGATTGTCATTCTACTGAATTATTGGTTTAGTAAGTGTACTGTATTGGTTTTCATTTTTATAAAATATTGACTTCTATTACGTTCTCTTTCATTCAGTACACTTTCGCTTTCATTACTATTGAACACGCAAGATGGAATGCTTATTATGTAGAAGTCCAGTTTTAGAAGGCAAGTCTGCTGCAAAAGCAAGCGAGGACTGCATCGCATTGCTTTTTGCAGCAGACTTGCTACATGAAATTTTTAAACCGCTGCGTAGAGAAGTGGTTTCCTTTGCCACATATCTATGTCAGTTACCAGGACCGACGCAGCCTTCCTTCTCATTTTTATTTTAGAAGCGAGGTAAAGAAACACATCTGAGCAAAGAATTTTCAGGCAAGAATAAATATAAATATATGTGATAAATAATTTATGTTTTGCGTGTAAAGAGTGCTCAAAAAATGTAAAGACAGCTAACAGAGACCGTTGAAATAAACAAATTTTGAAAGAATATATGTGTGCTCAAATGGCGCGTTGAGATTGTAGAGGATGTTACTGTTTGGAGATTAAAGCACTCTGCTGGCGTGAGTAGTCATTCCCCACACGGATTTAAAGTAATTGGCATCGTTACCTGAAAGCTGAGCTCGCTAACAAGCATTTTGTCTGCAGGGTTGCAGATGGAAAGGGAGCAGATGCTCAAAGAAGGTACATGAGAATCATAAAATCGAATCTCTTTTCAATAATTGCTCCATTTTAGCCTTAGCCCCATAGACAAAAGCGGTGCATATCACTCGAAATCTGAATGAATCACAACTTACGCCAGCCGAAAGCTTTTCTCTTCCTCTCACCAGCGCACTGTAGTATATCAATTCGCTAGTTTGGCACACACATTCCATAACAAAATCTGCTCTTTTCGATTTCCTCTATCTGCCGTTACATTTTTACCAGATATTTTCCGAGCGCCCGGTATATGTTCTTAGTAGTTGTTTACATGCTTAGTAGTATGCTGGAAGTAAAAGCATGTAAACAATGTCACAGAACTCAGAGCGCAGGTTCGCATACTTGAAGCTTAGAAGTAGCGTTGACAAAGACAAGACTGAAGGTGACTCCGATTCAAAACGAAGGTTGAAGGTGACTCTGATTCAAAACGAAAGCACAGATGTGACAGACCATATATACTTTGGTTAAAAACGAACTCCGAAATCAATCGTTTTAAAAAATATTTAAAACAAATCAAACAAGACCTACTTTCCAGGGACATTTTTGATTATTTTCCATAGTCTCAATATTATTTTGCAGAGCAGCACACTTTCTAAATAAATTTTGATAGATAACATGTATTTCTCATTTATCGGTGACCTACTGATAAGAACTTGATTCTTCTCTTGAGATATTTTGACACCTTTTCGTCGATTACTATATGTCACGATACTGCATCCAAATAGTTATCAACAGTAGCAACCAATTCATGTTTTCTAAACACTGCGCTTTCAAAAGTAGCCATGCACTGAGACCCATGTACTACTGACGTAGCAGATTACCGAAACATTACGTGAATGGAAATATTTGTTTGAGACGATAAATTCAGTATAAGACATATGATGCATCATTTTATGTGCGCAGTAATTCTTAAGAGTAAGAAACGGATCAATGAGCAGCGTTTAATATTTCTTCCTAATAAATAATTAATTACCTGTATTGCGATATTTAATTCAATTGCTTAATGTCTTCTCTGGCTCCTGTAAATTCACTTTATACCTGTGTTAATGAAATAAAATGGGCAAATAGAGTTGAAAATTTGAATTCTATCACACGTTAGCATTATCAGTTTTAGACTTTCGGTGTTTTTTCACGGAAATCATATAAATCCCAATATTGTAATGATTAGAAAATAAATATTTTTAAAAGTCATAGAGAAAAAATAAGCATCTTCTTAATCTTTACCTCTCGCTCTATTTATATTGTTTTCTAAGGTCTAAAACTCCACTATAAATTCTGATTGAGAGCCTAGTCATATCGTTTGAAGGCCAAGTATTTGGGCTCACCAGCGGCAAAATCACTGAATACTGGTACTTCAACGAGTCCAAATCCCGGTGAAATGGCCGGTTGCATGGGATTTTTCGATTAACTCAATAAACAATATTTTGGTCCTAAAGAAAGACGTGTGCTTGACAACTTTCAAAATCCAAAATATTTCATTAAAAATCTACGCCTACCTAAAATTCCTTTATTTCCTAATTTTATAATTCTTTGATTTATTTTTCTTCATGTTTTGTAGAATAACAACCGAGGTTACGCTGAAAACTAGATATTTCAATTAAAATCTAATTGAACTGAAGAGAGAGTTTTAACATTCTATGGAGAGTAAAAAATTTTTAAAAAGAAACAAAATTAATTTACGAATGAAAATCACTTAAAAATCATATCAAACTATTTAAAATATATCCTTACTTATAGATTTAAAATATTATTTCCTTAGAAATTTCCCTTTTCGTTTTAAATTCAAATTGAATTTACTTATCTTAAGGCATTAAACTACTACAATACAGACAAATGATCAAATTTCTAACACTTTTTTTACAGACCATTCTCTCATTAGAAGTACCGAGATTAGTCAAAGAAAAGTGCAGAGCTCATTTGTTTCTTGGAAAAATTTCGCTCCTAACATTTCGCTCCTAAAAACTAGGGAATTGCTGCAATTTTGTATATACATAATGTTGAAGTAACAAATAATTAATGATATAAAGAACAGACAAAGAAATTAATATTTCTTTAGTGTAAAAAATGTTTTTTAACTTCTTCATCTCAATTTTTCATTCATTGCTTTCTTTCTCCATACACAAACGACAGAATAATAACACGAAATGCAGTCCCTCATACTTTGTACTAGCGATACTCCCATTTCTGTTAACAATTAATTCACGCATGCAGTTATAGATTATAAATCCAATATTATATTTCTGTATGTTTTCCATAATTCGAATCTTTAGAATTGCTGGTGACTTTTTTATTAATAAGTGACCTTGGTAATATATCTTTCTCAAGGAATCAAAGAAAGACATTTGGCTTACCTTGACTGGATATGAGAGCAGGAAATAGAAATCTACACTGAAAAATCTTTACAAGTTTATATTTTACCAAGGATACATTATTACAAATTATGATGTTAAAGGTTCTTGAAGGTTTTTTAGCCGGAAAAGAAGTTCCTATCTGACTAAAATGCGCGTATGCATTTAGCATGATAAATACAAAAGAAAGCCTACTTGAAAATGAAATCCTTACGCTTGCGTCAGCCTCCAAATGTTTTAATTTGCTTTTATAAATGCTTTTTAGCATAGACGTGACCTGCCCATTAACGAGCCCTTTTTATTCCATATTCTAATTCACTTTCATTTCAATCACGTTCCGTTCTTGTGAAAGAACATTATGCGCACTCATCTTACTGAGTAAAATGCAGCCCTTTCATAGAAATGGTTTCAAATATTTTCAGAATATAGTGCTCAGTTTGCTAAGATGTAACTATCCTTTATCACTACTATTATTTCAATTTTCATATCTAAAATCCTTAATTTCCGAGTTCTATTTATCAGTAACTACAAATCCGAAAGATTTCTTCCTGTTTTATCACCGACAAGGATTCTTTCTTCCTGTTTCATCACTAACAAGGATTTTTGTCTTCCTGTTTTATCACTGTCAAAGATTTCTCTTTTCCAGGTCACTCTTCTTTTGTAGGCCTTAGGAAGGCATTTAGTAAATTTTTTAATTCAAAGTAGTTCTAAATAGTCACTTTTGAAAAAGATTACTTATAAAAGACTTGTTTTAATTTATCTTTATACTAAATATGTAGAGGCTATTGTACACAATTTTTCTGAGACTTAAAGCAAAACATGCAGTCTGAAGTTCTAATGTTGAATATAAAATATGAAAAGCAATTGGTACGCATTTTATGAAACGCCATCATCAGCATAATTTTAAGTAAGAGATGACTCGCCTAGTTAAACGAAACGTTCTTCATATTTTGAATTAAAACAACATTGTTTATTAGTTTTGGGGAATCAATAAAGAAAGGTTTTATCTTTAACAAGGATTAATAACTTTATTTCGTGCCAGAAAATAACACAGCATTTTAATTGTATTAATTTACGTAAAGAGCAAAATTTTCTCAGTTTTCTGAGAGTTAAACTGATTGATGTGACAGAAAATTGCTCAGAAGAAAATGTTAAAATTCTAGTTGTTTTTTTGCATAACAAGAATTGTAGATTCTTATCCGGTTATTATGCTTTAATTAATAAGAGTATTTAAAAACTGCACATTCCCAGGAAATATTTAATTTGTGAAGAAAACATTAGCTAGTTTTCTGCCTGGAAAAAGGAATCTTAAATAACTTCTGTCAAGATGGGGACTGTTAAAAGGTTTTGAATCGTTTCAAAGAAGAAATAATTGAGAATATTTCTAATGGTTTCTTCTTTGCATTTTACAACTGTTATTTTTTTTTAACTGGGAATCATTTCAAAGAGGCAATAAATAAATATTGGAAAATTTAAATAAACTTTTCTAGCATTTGAATGAGCGTTAATTTATTGAAATTCAGCTGTGAATACGGGCATTATTTGCATTAAATTAATTTGTATGTAATGGTTTGTGTTTTTATAACCTGTGATGAGTTTTGCAAAATATTTTAATGTGTGTTAATTTAATTTATTCTGCAATGAAAACTGTTAAAAAACTAAGAATGCCTTTTTATTGAAAGTTTTTACCAAACACTTGAGCACATTTTAACTGGATTTTCTTAGGAACTTGTAAACACATTTAGATGTTATAATTAAAACAGAAATTCTATCCCAGGAGCAAGTGACTTCTCAGTCAAAAGGTCCAGCTACAGTTAACTTTTGTAACAATAAATAGTTAACTATTGAACAAATTTAAGCATCAATTAAAAAATTATGATTATAAACAGATAACTGTTGCGAAAAATTCTCTAAAAACATGAAAAATTTTGACAAAGACTTACATGTTTAACAGATGTTTCTGAACTGCTCGTATATGTAGTCAAAAACTGAATTGCGGCATACTTATGATTATCTAACTCTAAAATCTAACGACACATCCCAGTCACAAACAAATAATTCGAGTTTTTCCCCCTAAGGTAGACATTTTCTGAATTAGGTTGAGAACTTCTGTAGCTAAAACATTCTTAACCCTTCTGTAGCCGAAACTTCCCTAACATTTCGTTTCCCATAACTGAAACTTTCTTTTTTTCTCACTTTAAGATTTATATTTCAATCAAATGATTAATCTGTTATGGCATGTGTACGCACAAAATATTGTCCCCATATTACTCGCAAATTTAGAAAACTCATATTTAACCTTTCATAACTTCACTGAATTAGAGCCGATACGCACCAAATTGGCTCGTTTGGCTTTCAGAATCCCAGTTTTTCCAATGATTAATTTATTTACTTATATCAGAAACTTAACGTTATGATTGCAGTGAATATTAAGTAAGAAACTAAAGAAAGAATAAAAGACGAAGGGAAAGGAAAGCGCTTTTATATATCATGAATTAAAATTCATCATTTTCCTTTAAAATGTTTTAATTACCAGTAAACTGCAGCTGACTCTTCAGCAACGTGCGAGTTAGGGACACCAACAGCCCACGTTGTCTAAAGCCCATGTGTCACTTTTGAATTTATAGAGCACTTCTGTCTGTTGCCGATAGCATAAACAGCCAATTAATATCGTTTCTTGTCTGTAATAAGCTCTACGCTCTGTTTTCTTTTAGTAAAGCAAATTAGAGGAAATGAAACATCATTATACAAACCCTACTGCGAAAATACTTTTGTAACACTATAGTGTGTATTTCAAAACCTAATTAAATTAACTTTCTCTGTTTATAAGGAGAATTGCCTGTTTATCTGGATCTGCATAAATATTATGTTATAAACAAATGTTAAACACCCTGTACTGCTAACAATAAGTGATAAAAATGAATTTTTGGACTACATTTGTCTATATGTTACTCTAATGAAAGGAAAAAAAAAATAAGATATACTTAAATTTATAATTATGTTTTCATAGTACACTCATTTTTGGCTAATATTTTATAGTTTTAAGTTACATGATTCCTTTGCAAGTTATTTAAACTGTGGTAAATCTTGAGACATTTTTTAGAACACTTTCTGAACAAATTCGCGTATAAGTAGGTGCAGCCGTGCGTTTCAAATCCTCACTGTTCAAAGGGCAACCAACCATATTGATGTCCCCGTAGGACTTCGTTGCTTATGATAGGTTTATCAAACATGCACATGCTTTTAGAAAAGATGTTAACAGCTTTTATGTTAAGCAAGTTACCAAAGAATTTGTCCTTACCCATTTCAAAAGTGTTCACAATATGTGTTTATGAGATTTAACGAGTCGTTCATCCGATAACTTAACATTTCTGCATGCAGTGAAGCGACATTTGAGATTCAACAACGATAACTTAGACAAGCTGCAACATAACATAAACCCAATTTGTGTCGCTAGTGTCTTATCCTTCACTTTTAATAAACGGTCAAGCATCTCGAATACAAATGTATGGAAAACGTTCTGGCATATTTGAGACTTTAGAGATGTCAGGTAATAACCGAAATTAAAGCAATATTGAAGCAACATGATTTTTTTTCGCTTTGCCGAATATATTGAAGAATGAAAAAACAGCATATAGTAATTCTACAAACATATGAGTAAAATTTATTATTAAGTAAATTATTTCATACTTTATTTATATTTAATCAATTTTTGTTTTCAAACCGTCAGCATTACCAGTGCATGAAGTCAAATAAAGTTCGAATGTCCATTTGCTTCATAGATTCTGCTCTCCACCATCCTGCCAAAAAAGTAAAAAGGGAAAGTTCATTCCATGGCGGAATATAAATATTCATTATTTCTCCATTATTATATTTTTTAGTATTTTCGGTGACTTTCATGCATGTATTTAACGTTTCGCAATCCTAACGCGAAATGATAGTAGCTGAATCTATTTTCTCTTCTTTACTGTCCATGTTTTTTGGTATCTGTGAATTCAATACACTTTGCTATTCAATAGATTTTTACAACACACTTAAGATGTTGTGAATTAACTCTTCCACAATGCAGCTAATGACATAGTAGCCAAAATATCGTTGTCTGTAAATTCTACTCATCCCTAACCAGTTTATTTTTATCGCTTTCAACCCATTCATAAATTTCGTTTCTTAAAACGTGACTAATCCTTTGTTCGAAAGAAGATTTTAAAATGTTTTAAATAAATCCGACTAGTTAGTTAAATCATCAGTATTTTTGTCTTCTTCGCTAGAATTTCGCTTCATGGTATTTGACAACAAATTTCTCCAAGCATTTTTAAAATTGCACTCTTTATATTGAACTGAACTTCGAAATCCTTGACACTACAGTCAGAATTTAATAAATTTTGCATAAAATGTCCCCCCCCTTACGTTTAAAATGTTAAGTCGTTCTTTGATATATAGGTTGGACTACCAGTATCTAGTTTCTGGTCAATTGTTAAAGTCATTTGTTTCCGTTTTACTCCTTATTCAGCCTTTTTACCAAGTTTTGAAAATGTTCTGATTAAATGAAGATAAAGAAAGCTAACGATATATACACCTGAAGTTTTGACAGAAGACTTAACTGAAAATGGTAAAAAAGATGCAAAGCAGCAATCGAGCCTTTCTCAAAATTGCCATATTGAAACACTAATTAGCACCATTTTATGGCAGAAATATCTATGAAATGGATGCTGGATTATCAGGTGGCTCCAATCGATGCTGGAATATCCGACTTTTAATTCTTCTGATCCCACTGTTAATCCTTCTGATAATTACTTGAACACTTGCCTTGAATTGTCCCCTTTCCTTTTAAAGAAAAACGGATATCGCATGTTCTAGTGCAATATCTGGTTTTTAACATTTTATTTTTTATCATTTTTTGTAAGAGCGTTTGATACTACAATACTGCTACATTTTTAACTCAGATATCTTACTCGCAGTGGTATACAGGTGTAGCAGGTGCGTTGGCACAATATTAAAAATGCAAGAAGTTTCGAAATGGAGCAAACCAAGAATTAGTGTAATTCTCACCCTGATAAAACTATTTATGAATAATTGTTAGTGTATCGCGTTTGCTTTATTGTTCCTGTCTCTATTCAGTGGTTCAAAAATAAAACTTTTATTTTTCTGATAGAGGTGGATGATTTGGACATCCTAATATTGCTTGCTTCCCATATCAGCCTGTTCTTTCCCAAGGCTTCCGCTTCTTGTGGATAAGACTCAGGTATGACTTTAACAACAACAGAACTGATGCTAATCCTTTGTCTTGCTGATAGTCCCAAAGTAACGATTTTTTTTTTTTAAATCACAGAAAAACTTTTATTCAAAACTATTACAATTCCCTTAATATCCCCAACATGAAAGCAAAATTACAGACGGTTTCTTGTTTTCAAAATGCCAATAGTTAGCATTGTTCTGGTTACAATGCAATAGCAAACATATCTCAGGTTCTATACGTAGAATAAACAGAGATACATTCAGAAATGCATTTTTGGCATCTTGCTGTCTAGACAAATTTGTCGTACATGAACGATGCCTTGTGATATATTGCTATGCTGTGACACTCATAATCCAAGTATGCAAAATACACTAGTGTGCGAATTTAAGAAAATTTGTTCTTTATGTCGAACTTCTGAGAAACTATTGGACAGATTTTAATGAAATTTGATGTGAATATACAAATGTGAATATACATATGTGAATATCACAAAGAAATAGATGTACCGATCAAAAGCCATTTTATATACGCATGATTATCAGTAACGCTCATAGTGCAGGGAGGCCTCAAATCCCTGCTGTTATATCGAACTGAAAGTTAGTCTAATATGCGGTATGGTCCTTTTTCACAACCAGACGGAGTGCGCAGCGTGGCAGCATATTGGACAGGCAGTTGATCCCACTCGTGCAGCAAGGCAGGTTTCAGCTCCAGGATGGTTCTCGGAGAGAAGAGCGAGATAAAACTGCCCTCCCAAGAACGTCCAAGACCTGCTGTATAAGGTTAAGGTCAAAAGATCTGGTTGGCCAAACGATTTGGCGAATATCCTCACTTCCCAGGTAATCTTCAACCAGCTGAACTCTATGTGGACAGGGGTTATCGCCCATTAACAGGACCATCTGCGCCCCTAAAAAGTAGAACACAAAGCTCTAAGATCTCCTCTCTATACCTCATACCAGTCAGAAAGCCTTTGTCAAACACATGCAGGGGTGTGCGGCCGTCCAACATAAAACCTTTCCAAACAATTACACCACCGTAATGATCTTTTTCCGTGAAGAAGGAGGGATGGCGTCGTATTCTAGGTTCTCTCCATACACAGGTACGCCGAGAATCAGTGTCGAAGCTGCATCTCGACTCATCCGCAAAACGCTACAGCTCTAACTAACTAAGTCTTTGGGCAGCTGTATACCGTGAAACTCGGGTTCCAGTGGCAGCATTCATCTCGCGTGAGATCTGTGGAGCTCTAACAGTCCTGTGTCGCCGCGCAGCAAGTGCCAAAGAGCTATCCTCAATCGTCGTTGTGGATCTTGGCCAACCTTGTCTTCCCTTGTCTTCTCGATATGCATACCATGTCCTGAACCTATTTCTGCAAACTTCAGACGAAACTGGGCGTTACATTGAACTCTCAAGTCACCTACGCTTGTGACTGGCCTACCTTCAGTCTAACGACAGTTATCCATATCATTCCTTCATCCATACTTTCGTGGCTACTGATTTTACCTGATACCGCATAAAATTTACCCAACTCTGGCCAGAAACATGGCGAATATCGTAAAGTAATAGGAGCATACAAGTTGCTGAAAACCTCTTATGCGCTTATATCCCTCCAAAATCACGGCTCCACAGAGTCGCGCGTGTAAGCATACGTATTCGACTTCGAATAATTCAAAATAATTCTTCGGCCGTATAATTGGCACCTTCAGTTCAATACTTTTCGTAGAAGTAGACATTATTTTTCAAATTATCTTAATTTTGCGCAGAAGTGTATTTGCTTTAATTGACAACCTGGTCCTGACCTACCGATATACTGATACTATAAAATACTTCAGCCATTAAACCGAAAAACATTGAAGAAATCAAATGCTTTACAATTAAGCTTCTAAAGTTTTCTATATTCCTTCTTTCTTCTGTTATATAATTACTAATTATGTCACAAAATACACAAAGTTTTGTTCCTCTTTTGATTTTTGAAACTGTATGTTATTTCAGGTGTACATATTAGTCTCAAATTGTGAGGAAAAGGGAATGAATTTTCTTATCACTTTTTAAACATTGAGGGAGAGAGTTTCTGCGGAAGAGTGTACACACGACAAATTTTGGAGTATATTATAAAAGCTACCTTGCAGTTGAAAACATATTTAAGTGTAATTGTAAAATACAAACACGAGTTTAAAATGAGTTTAAATGAGCTGATGTGAATTTAAACTCCGTATATTTACAATTGAACTTAAAAACCGAAACATTAACCATTCATGTGAAAGACATTCCGTAGACGTTCGAAATTAATTTTTGAAATTATTGTGAGAAATTAATTTCGAACTCTTTGTATTTAACTGTTATGTGAATATTCATAAAATTTTACTTAGCATAAATGCACTAATATTCTTTTTAAATATATGTATTTTTTCTGTAAGTGACTGTGACGCATTAGCACATTTATTTCAACAATATGTATATATAAAACTGCCATGGAGAATCACAGCGGTGTCTTTTTCAGAGAAATTCTGCCACATAATGTTTTTATTGCTTGCGATATCTACAATATTGTGTTTTCAGATTGTCCTTTAAGTGCTCAATATTCTTTCACAGATTTCTTATTCATTGAGAAAATTCTACATCCCAGAAAGAAGGAAATATATGACCAAAATAAATCCTATTTCTCAGAAAAAATACATTTCCTTTATTAATTAGAGAAAAGGGAGGGAAAGGAAGGAAACCTTCGAACTAAACAGAAATGAAATAAACAAATGATTACTCATTATCGTCGAGATTCTTTCTTATATTTGAGAAAGGTGAGCCTCGAACGGCAGCCGTAATAGAAAGCGTAACGGAGAGATTTAGAGACAGGAAGGTCGCGTGGCGATCAACCAATTAGATGACGAGTGCCAGCTTACGTCATTCGGCTAGTGGACGAACAGCGTGCCTGAGTAAGTTCAGCGCGCGAGCATAAAATGAGCTCGTGGTTAATTCTTTATGAAAACGCACACAGGGATTCAGATCGGAACTCACACCATTCACCCGTTTGTTCCTTCAGCAATGTCCCAGATGATCTACCCCTACGAGAACGGGCACCCCGACGTCCGAACTGGGGAGGACAACTCTCTCTTTTCTACCGTAGACCCAGCGCCCCCAGTAGAGATCTTTGCTCTCCACAAAGCTTATCATGAGGACAATTTTGCAAAGAAAGTTGACCTCACTATCGGAGGTAAGAACAACAGTAAAGTTCATTTCACTATCATAATATTGTAAACACAATAACCTCTCAAATAGCTCTGCAGATATCCATCATTAAAAGGTTCCTTAAATATATAAAAATATAAGTATATAAAAATCACCTATTTTAATACGGACCTTGTAGATTTTAATTTTTTTTATTAGCATTTTTTTTTTTCAAATGACATCATAAATATCATTCACAGTGAAAAGTGATTGCTGTTCAACAACATTTACTTGGGCCTTATTTTTAAAGAGAATTTAATATCAACTGGATAGAAGGATATTCAACGATGATATATTAGCAAATACAAGTATCTGTATAATTCCAAATGTGTTTCCATAATTTTCTGATACAACAGACTTCTCGATTTTATTGTGTACTCTAATTTCTCTCTTTCAGACTGTATATTTTAAATACTCACGTTTATTTAATTGCTATAAAATGCAAGAGTAACCCTACTTTCATCCCCCCCCTTTTTTTTTCCTTTTTTTGAAAAGGGGTTTCTTTGTTTAAATCAGATTAAAGCGGATGAAATATATTTCTTTCTATGTTCTCTGTTTTGATTTCAAAAATAGTTCTTGTTACTTTGAGTTTAAACTGTTAAATTTCATAAATATGCAAAGATTTCCCCTTCTTATTCTTAAATTTAAATTTACCCACATCATTTGCTTTCCATTCATCAACAAAATTAAGTCTTAGTTTCTAATATTTTTATACCCTTTTTTAGTCGAGTGACTATTTGTACTCTGTAAATTGTACGTGGATGTTTATGTATGTTTACATTGCTGTATCATTTGGAGCCTCTCTTTTAAAAATATGTTAAGAAAGAGTAATGAAGAATAAGCTACTAATATTTTAACAGTTTAATAACATCTTAAATGTCCTCGTTGTCTGTTCAATAGTAATATGAATTTTAAGACTGAGCTCTATTCCAGTTTATCATTTCTGTCTTACTACCATTTCTGAAAGAGGGTAGAGAGGAATGAATAGCATAAGTTAAAGAGAATCATTGCTCGCAAAATGCGCTCGGTATTTTAGGTAGGCAAATTATTTCGTGGATCACTCAGAGGGTTTTATATATGCCTTTTTGGGATACTTTTCAACGGAAATTTGTTGTTGAATTTCAACTGAGGAAAACCAATAGAAATACCCACTCAGCCAGCCCGCTCAACCATCGAGCATAGGTAGTGAGATAAATAACTGTCTTTCGATTATCTTATCTACCCAATCGACCTCGGCAGAGACCCCGTTATGAACAACTATTCTGATGATCTAGATGTTGTAGCTTACTGATACCTGAAGACGGAAGAATCTGAAGATTCATAAAAGCACTAGCATTCTTTCTGAAATATGCGAGCTCCAAAACTAAAGTCTCCGGAATAAGGTGTCATAGTTTTGTACATGCTGTTTCATTATAAAATGGGTAACCTTTGCAAAGAGGAGTTAGCAAAATAATTTGTGAAATTTGAATCGCATGTAGAATTATTTAAGCTACAAGCTGCAATCTATGTTTGTCACAGACACTTTTCTTATTTTAATAAATCATTATAGTCTAATAGTTTGAAAAGTAGTTTTTCAAGAAAAGAAAATATTTCTAAGGAAATTCCTGAAATAACAGGAATGACAGATGTATTGTTATTACCTGTGATTCAGATAGAAGTATCTGTTGCGCTTGAAGGAAGATGAAACAGTTTTCACCTAAAGAGGTCTATTTAGCCTTAATTGAAAATATTGATAGTTAATTGTACGGGGAGAGGTTCGTTTGGAACTCTTAATTCAAATGAAATGCGATTATAATTGTACTAATTCAAAACTTTTTAATCAAAGTAGAGCATATCAAAACTTTCACTTTAAATTATATTCAGATGCATATTCATTATTTGCTAGCTTATATAATGGGTGAAATAATTTTGATCAAGCTGATTATTTAAAAAGCAGGTAACTATGTAGAGACATTAGGATTTTTTTGGAAGCTGGTAAGATGAAAAATGAGCAATCACCTTCCTTGGGAACGAACCACGGTCCTCTGGAATACTGGCCCAGCGTGCATAACCACTACACCACGAAGGCACGCTAAGAAGGTGGGAGAAATACCTTATAACTAGTTTCTAAATAGTTAATACACTCAAAGCAAAGCTAACTTGAAATCATTGGGAAAGTTCTAAGTCACGATTATCCGTTCAAGTAATGTATTTTGATACAAAAAGTTTGATAACAAGAAATAGTAACAAAAATTTGATGATGAGTAAAAAAAATCATTAAATATTATTTTTGTTGACTCAGTGGCAAAATGAGAGATTCTGTTTTTGATCTCCTATTGAAGAAAGATTTCTAGAATATAATTACTGCATTAAGTAAGTTGTCATATTCTTAATCTTGCACTCATCTTTCAACGAGTAAAATAACCCGTACAAGTATTTTTTGTAATCGCTCTTGCGAACACTTTACATAAAGTCTTTGATCCAGATAACCAGCTTAATATTTCTTCGAATGATTTTATGAAGTTTCGCTAAATAAGAATTTAATAGTATTACGCCTCGCAGTGAAATATACATAAACAAATTTGAATGATAATCAGGATAAAAAAATGCTGCTCTTCTTACTTCTTTAAGTGTCCTCAGATTAACGGGAATCCGGTTCTTCTCGTGCTAGAGGCAACAAACTTTCACAGTTCTATGTCAAGGCCGTCATTCTCAGAAATGGTTCAAAATGCGTGAAAGGATCTGAACTTGCTCGATGATTCTGGTTGAAGGCGAAAGAACAAAAGCTCTTATCAATGTGCTTTGAAATTTTGGGTCCCATAGCAAACAAACTGAAGATAATTTGTTTTTCGGCACCAACTAGTGATTCAAAACGCGCTTGCAATCATACGACAATAAAAACATTTCCGTAAATTACGTTTGCTTCCTCAGATTAAAATGCACCTTTGTAACGCAAATAAATATTTTGCACATTAACTTTAGCACGCTATAATTGAAACTTTTACATGCATCAGATCTGGAGTGATATTTTTAATATTTCTATCTCTGTTTTATAGATTTCTATGACTTAAAGATGTTGAAACAAACTTTTTTCTTTTACCAAGATTGGAGAAAAGTCTTTTCTGTTTTAAGGAAAATTTTAAAACTATATTGCTCATTTTCAATTATTTAAATATCCACTTTTCTTTTAATTAATTCTCATTTAATTTAGGTTCTATTTTAAAATTAATTTGTACATATCCATTCTTAAGAGATTCCTCACGCTTAGTTTGTTAGCCCTTTTGTATTAAATTTTTTGAGTTGGCAGTTAATTTGTTTAATTCATTGTTTTTTTGCTTAATTGTGAACATTTTAATTGAGGAACGTTTTTCAGTGAGTTTTCCGTTCTGCATGGTGGACTTATTTCAGATTCTGATTACTTAATAAAGCCTTCTTCTTTCACTGTTAAATTTATTTCGGTTGTTATTTAGAAATATGCCGTTGCTTTGATTTAAGTCATTTCCATTGCTTAACAATATTATAATCAGGAGAATTAATTTCATTTCTTTCTCTATTTGGGTACCCAATATATGTAACATTTCTTTCTCTGTTTGAGTACCCAATATATATGTTAATTTCTTTCTCTGTTTGGGTACCCAATATATGTTACATTTCTTCTTCTGATTGAGTACCCAAATATGTGTTTCATTTCTTTCTCTGTTTGGGTACCTACGCTGCAAGTTCTTTTGTTCGATTCGTTATCACCATAAAACTGGATTTAAAAGCAAAAGTGACTTAAAACTTAAATTGAGTTGACTTAAAAACAAAACACGCAGAACGCGAGGGGGGAAGGTGAGAGGTCCCGAAGCAGTTTTTTTTTAATTTCTTTCCCACTTCCCCCCCTTCCTCCTTCTCGTTATACCAGCGTCAGTCTGTGCAACCTTAAGAAAGGCTTGTTTCAGAACTTATCATTTTATATTACTCTGTTCATTCCATTGGTAAAGAATTTTTCAGTAGCAAAGTAGCGTAATTTGCAGTACTAATTTATTTTATTAAGTTGAGAGAATGTTAAGTGAATTCTTTCTAAACGAAATCTTAAATGACTATTTTTATTTAACGATTATCAGTGGAAGTCGCTGTACCGTCAGAACAACTTTTCTATCTAAAATATGATGCAATGCAGTGTCGCTGTTGAAGTACTATGTTTCTTAAATTAAGGAAGAACTGTCATGCATAATTGCAGTTTTGATCTATCCGAAGAAGGAGGTTACAATTTAAGTTAATATTTATAGGAAAGAAATTGCTCTAGGGCTTGTAGAATTTCCGTTGTATCGCTTAAAATTTTGAAAATATTTAACTTTAAGTTTCACATTAGGAGAATTTCCATTGAATGAAATGCGATTACAATTGTACTAATAATATTCCACTGAGATAACTAAGATTTTGACTGAAGAATTAGGGTATTTCTAAATGAAGCTTTATAAATCTTCTGTTGATACTTCTACCTCAGCTGAAAACAGCAAGTTGAAAAACTAAAGCAAAGGTTATAAGGTATTTCTCCAGCCTTCCTAGCGTGCCTTCGCGGTGTAGTGGTTCTGCACGCTGGGCCGGTATCCAGAGTTCCGTGGTTCGATTCCCGGCGAAGCCGATTGCTCATTTTTCATCTTGCCTGCTTCCAAAAAATACCTAATGTCTCTACAAGGTGTCCAAGTTTTCAAAACTTCAGGGCCTCATTGCCCAAAAAGATAAGAGGAAGGCCACACAGTCTAAGAAAAGTTACGCTAAGGGCTGCAACACAGAGTTTAAAGTGTATTAAAGACAAAAAATATAATATTTCTATCTCAGTGAATGGAAATATATTTACTTTTTTATCCAAAACGTGTTTATCAAGAAAATATATGAACTCAGCAATTTTAATGTGCATATTGAGTCTTTATTATGTTAGTGCCTGTATATCTATGTATAATAGATGGACAATAGAGAGGATGTAAAGATGGATGGATGCAAAGAATGTACTCAAAAGTTCATCGAAACTTTTATTCTTATTTAACTTTGTGGTTACATCACACGGGAAAAAATACAAAGTTTGCTTTCAGACGTACATGATTTCTAAAAGAGATGTCATGAATAGTATAACTTTCATGAAATACTTTTTTCAAGAAGGTAAAATTTACAAAGTCTGCTTACATATTTCTTTACATAACGAGTTTTACTCTATATAGTACGAATTTAACTATACTTGTAAGTTCACAAGTAACTTTGATATTAACTGAGATTGGAATTTAGCAAATATAGAAAACTGCTGTTAGTTTTCAAAATCTTAAAAATCTGTCCTGAAAATTTTCTAAAAAGAAATGGTATTTGTACCACCTATATATTACTGTTTACATGGCTTTGTGAGAATCAAATGGAATTAAATTCTTTTTTATAACGAGATATTGTTCGTTGATTGCTGTCATTGTTTAAAAATACCATTTATTAATTGCTCTTTGAGTTTTTTAAGACGCAAAACTAGTTCATTAGAGTAAGCAGCCATACACATCTAGTCAGCTCTCAATTTTAAATTCAACATAGTATTTCAGTTATACGAGGCGGGCCGGATCAACCAGCGTTAGGGAGCACGAGGCTATCGGGTTAAACATGCCTGGGATAAATTAAATAATCATTTATTTTCTACTTTATTAAACACATTATAATAATTAATAAAACACTGAAATATTCTTGCATTTTTTATTATAATGATATTTTATTTTATTAGACAGGAATTCTAGGATTTTAGTATTTTTATTCTCCTCTCATGCTGAAATATGTATTAAATAAAAGAACCTCAAAACAGCAAGTATGAAGATAAATTTCGAGTTAGGAATGCAATTCACTTGTAATTTATGTTGCTGTCGACTGATTAATTTTAAGTTCCAAAAATTATCCGTCGTTGTGATTTAGGAATTCATACTTTTCAATTTGTCTAAGCAAGAATACGCTTTTTAACTTATAAGTAAAATCTCTTACTTGTTTCGTCTTCAAGTATTACAAAGCACATGTAGCTTGAAACTGCAGCTGTATTGAATTAAACAAAACACGGATCAAAAGAGGGTAGGAAATGTATCCATCTTTTAATAAAGGGCAAAGTTAAACCTCATTTAGTGGAGTCTTAAGTAATGACGTAACTTAATATTTTTTATCGCTTAAAAAGAAAAAAAGAAAACAGAAAGAATTTATTCTTTTAGCCTTTGAATGTTTGCCTAGTAAAAAATCTGACATTTAGTCAAAGTAGTTTAGTTTATTCCATTGAAAATTTTTTATTTAAACGCTGTGATATTATTATCCTTTTCCTTTTTCAAAGGTAAAAACCTTTTACATCAGTTAGAGATCTCCATGCACTTCCACACAGTTTGTAAGATAAAGTCTACCTGAAGTCAAAATGACTTCTCAAATTTTGGCTTGTGTGCTAATCCTTTCCTAATTTGTTCTTATAACAATTGTTCGATAGTAATTGCCACTAGTCCTATTTTAGTTAAATTCTTTATAGTTATTTAATTGCCTTGATGAATTTCTTTCTATCTGTGCGCACTAATATATACCTACGAATAAATAGGAAAGCAGAAAATATTAAAATAGGCAACACTCTTTTCAGACGAGAATTATGTGGTTAAAATATTTTTAATAAATAAAGTAGAGATATTACTAAGGCTAAAAAATTCCAAATTCTGAGCATGGCTAACTAGCCATTATACACCTACAAAGTCAATATATCTTGCATATGCATGTTAGAATTTTGTGCTTTAAATGTTTTAAACAAATAAGGCATAGTATTAAAGCTAACAAATTCTAAATCCTGAGCATGGATAGCTAGCTATTCCGTTTTAACTCCTTTCGGCAAAAAGACATTTTTGAGTCTGAAAGCTCAAAAGTTACTACATTGCCCGCTTTGGAAGATGGAAGAAGCATCCACCTCCCGATCTTCTTCATGCTGAGAGCCATAGACTTCCTTCCTATCAGGGGTGTCCATTTGCAATGAATCTGAGAGTCTCAAAGGCATATACATACCAGGTGGAAGGCCGTAACATGAAAATATATTCCCATATTATACTGGTGAATAGTTAGGTTTATTAATTATTACAGAGAAACATATAATTATGCATTTTAAAAGTAGCATATTTATCGAATGTGACCTAAGACTGCGATCAACATCAATTAGAAGATTTAAGATTTCCACATCAATTTCTGTTGCTGCGCATAACCAAAAATGGAGTGGGGAACAGTTTGTGAGACAGCTTTTGTAGTAATTCCTGACAGATTTCATATTAGAAAATGCCCGTTCACGTAAATAATCATTGGCGTTCACTATTTAGGAACCCATTCATTATTTTTTTGGTCTATTATAATTTTATAAAAGGACGGATCACTCTGAAGATCAGAATCACAACTGTAATTTAGATGGTTCTTCCTCACTTGAGTGGATTATTGAATAACGCAGTGTTTCTATTTATCTGATCATAATCTGTAAATTTAGACTTGAAATCGTTCATCATAATCTTTATTTTCATGCATAACTCTGAGTTCATGTCTTAACGTGCGCGATAAGCATAAGCACTCATATGCATTTCATACAAATAGAGGAATCGAAAGAGATTAAAAGAACACGAAAAAAGAAGGAAATGATGGACGTGGGTTTTATATGTTTTCCTGGAATCGTTACACTCAAAACCATCAAATGTAATCGAACGGCTACTTGAATATGTGTACTTTTCTTTCTCACTCATATAATGAACTTAATTATTTAAATTATGTATGCACTATAACTTAAAGAAATACAAGAGTGGAAAATCTCTTATATAAGCTGCTAGTTCAGTCACTCAACAGTCTGAACGAATCTTTAGAAAAAGAGAACAACTTATTCATATGCCAAATGAAGTAATTCATGATTAGCATTTAGTAGCAAGAGATTTATTAAATGACACAAGAATTAGAACTCGAAAACTAAACACTTCATGAAAATATCTCATGTAAACCGTGACACACAATTGAACGAACGTTCAGAAATTTTATTTTCTGTGCCAAGGTGTTACGCAACGATTATGGAAAGTTGTGAGTTTTGATATGACTACAAATGAGTTGGAGGGCAGAGCTCGGTCTTTAAACTAGTTCCCCTAAAACTGTGCTATGCCCCAAAATCATGTACCGACCGGTTCCCAAAGTTATTTAATCAAGTCTCCCCTTCAGTTTTTATTTCTTCTTTTTCGTCCAATGGAGGTCCTCCCACTCAAGACCTTACAGCTGGATCCTAAGTGAAAGTGGGGTTGCAGGTTTCGAGGGAATGGGTCAGTGGGGAATAAAACTTTTTAAATAAACTTTCTATCTCCAGTTGATGCCATGCTTGCTTTAGAATGCTAATGCGGCAATTACCTCCAGGCTTTTAGTTAATGGAACATAAACTGTTTTCTTCAAAATCCTGACGCAACTCTGCCTGAAAGTCTTCGGACTATTTTATTTAAAAAGGAAAGTAAATGCCTTAGAGGTTATAAGAAAAGGATTAGACTTGTGAGTTTTTTCTTTTGAATCAACAGGAGATGTTGCAGTGATATAACCTTCTTTAAGCAGCACCATTAAGTTAACGCGTTCATTTGAAGATCTTAATAGGAAACGGTATTAGGATTCCTGCGGATTACGAAACTTTTCATGCAGGAGCAATTTAATTTTGTACTCTAAAATGCACCAAGTAGAGAGAGGCTCTTGTTTCAAATAAATGAATAAGCACGACGGCTGTGGAAAAATTAAGCTGGATTTGATTAACGAGGACGACAGCAAGAACTTTCAAGGGTATTCAAGTATGGCTATCTAGTCCTCGATGATTTATGGTGTTTAGCAAACATTATTTCTTATCTCGAAAATAAACTCTTAAGACAACTTGAGTTAGTTTCTGTGAACAGGTACTAGTAAATAACCACCTTAGGTTATACAAATGATGATGGGTTACTTCTATATCGATTATTTATCTACTACAACTCTAAACAAAATTAAAGATAGAAACTTAGCATATAAGATTCTAGTATATGTTTTCCAGCTTTAGATTCCTTCTTTGGAGGTCTTAGAACTACGACGAGAGAGAGACCACGACGAGGCTTAATGCAGATGATTCCTTCCTTGCACGGACATATTGGACTATGACATTGAAATGCTTAAAATCATTTATATTAGAGGAAATCGTGTGATAGAATTTGAATTCTTCTTTTTCAAATGATTGATGATTTTAAGCAGGCAAAACTGAAAGATAAGTTTGTAAGAACTGTTACATTTCCTTTTGCATGCGTTCGTCTATCTAAAAAGTCTAAATGTCTTTCCAGGTCTGCTTCTTCATCAGTAAAAGAATTCGAAGGCAAATTATGAGTCGCACATAGATAGAAATGTCAATAGATAGAAGACATATGTTCTTTGCAAATATTATTATTTAACTATGAAGCAAATTATTTTGGGTTCTTGTTAGCACAGATATGTCTTAATTAAGCACAGCTATGTTATTTATTGCAATTACCTTCCGTAAAATAGCACAATATAAACATCATAAAAAAATATTGTTTCTTGAAATCCAAACATATTAAAGAAGAAGAAAAGTAAGATTAATTATGGCTGGATTTTTAACATATCAAATTCTATGATGTCTTTGCATGAAGTCAAAAAAATTTAAAAAGAGACTGAAATCCTGGCATTCATTTCATTATTCGATACTGACTTTAGCCTTTAAAACAAGAATAAATTTTATCAAATTTCTTGCCCTTTTTTAGTCCCACTGTGGGCAAATGATTAACTGTTTCTAAAAAATAGGGACATAACTGTCCGGATCTTGCGTTTCCTTAAAAATTTATGCAATTAAAATGCGTGTTTTTAAAGTAAAATTAAAAGCTTTTTAATGCAGTGATTTGTTTAGAAAATGTGTTATAAAATGAAAAATTATAAACTTATTTGGGTTACAAAATGTAGCTAAGTTTAAAAAAAGCAGGGGGGAACTATAAAATCTGAACTTAATATAAAATTCCGTCCCGCATAGAAGAAAACGTAATTCCATCATCAATAAAACATAAATTATGAAAATATAATTCCATTATCAGTAAAACATAAATTATGTTGACATTAATATAAATTAATATAATTAATATAAATTTCAAGAACTAAAAGTAAGATTCATCTTCTCTCACTTTTCTACCCGCAGAAGAGTTGGCCTAACTTGATCATATTTTAAAGAAATGTAAAAACCTTAAAGAAATGCAAAAGCAAAAGAAATCTACTTTCCTCAAGCAACGGAATCTACTATCATTGATATTGCACGTTTAGAGGTCAAACGCATCGCAATTAACTTGGACGTTACACAACCGGAAAAGCTGTCTGCTGAAATGGAAAAAAGAGATTAACATTATACTCTAAATTAAAAGTAATCATTCCTGAAGAGTCGACTACCCAAGTATTGAAATCCGTAATTGTGTAAACAAATCTTGAATCTTGTTTGTAAGTGAGAAAAAAACTTGGTTAAACGCGTGACTGGAATCAAATGTTTTTACAGCTTGTGGCAGGAAAGGTCACACAAAGCGAGTAAGTAGTAATACATTTCTGTAGTTTCTCGCAGGTCGTTTAACTTCATTCATATTACGCAATCTCCCTTAAAGCTCGCGTCGTTTGAAAGAGCAAAATATTGAGGTTAGGGAATTACTTAGCTCTTTATATTCGCCAGAAGTATGTATTTTATGTGATAGCTGGGTTTTTTTTTTTTTTCCTTATATTTGCCAGAAGCATGTATATTATGTGATAGGACAGAATGAGCGTTATAAACAACATTTATATATGAATAGTTATAAACAACGCCTGGGCAGAATTTTGTAAAGGATGAAAAATAATGATCCTTTTAACTGTAATATGATAGCTTAGACAAAAATTGCATAAATCCAGTTTTATTGCGATGAGCCATTAATGAATTAAATTCAAGAAACCACAGACTTTTCTCAGCCTTCCCCATGTTGTTATACATGACAATTTCACAGCAGTTCTCATGGCTGACTGTATATTAAATTAAAGTGAATAAAAATATTTAATATCCGGAGTTGAAGAATTTATCTATTAAAAGTTTTAAAAAAATACACCGTTAAAAATTCTTGCGCCGCAATTGTCAGCATACGATTCTTCTAAATGTTCATTACTTCTGAGTTTGAAAAAAATAGGTGGACGACAACTAATTTAATTTTTATTTAAGATAAAGTATTCATAATGTCAAATTAGAGGAATATATTACGGGAAACGAAAATTATAATTTTTCATGGGCGTTTGCTTAGTAAATGCTTTTTTTCCTTCAGCTGACATTTAAAGATGCCAAAAAGCAAATATAAACTTTCTCCTTAATTGATCATATTAGTAGCACATGACCAACATATACTAATAAGTTGCCTGTATAAAAAGCAATATTATGACAGATTAGTAAGTGATATTTAAATTTAATTCGAATTTTAAATATTGTAAGTCACTGCAAATGCAGCAGAATTTTTAAATAACCAGTATCTCATAGATTTCGGCAGAAAGTTTTACTTTTGTAATCATTAAGAAGCTTTATTCACGCTATGCAAGATTTATATTAGTTTCGGACGGAAACTTTTATAAAAACAAATAAACTGTTTATCAAAATTCAAATATTTCATAATATTGGTTTGCAATATGAGGTATTTGTAACTAGTTATTCTGTTAGAAAACTTGATTTTTTTTCGTTTCCCCCTTTTCTCCTTTTTTTTAAAGAAATTAACACATAGTCAAGTCAAATTAACACATAGTTCTCCTTATTCAAGGACAGCATTTTTAGTCTACTGAAAGAATGAAAATGAGAGTGTTTCAAGTCTATGTTACTAGAATTTTATATTAACGAACTTATTTTTTATATGTTCTCTAGATGGAGATAAATGTCGTCTAGAGTAGCGTAGAAAAGAATGACGTTTTGAACCTTCAAAATTCCTCTGCAAGTTCCGTTGAACTATAAACAGTTTCTTATTATTTTACTGCTGTAAACCTAACAGTGGCCTGTTGAATAAGACTCCTTAACATTTGTAGTCCGACTTGAGTTTTGGTCTTGCTG
Source organism: Stegodyphus dumicola (assembly GCF_044657685.1). Lineage (NCBI taxonomy): Eukaryota > Metazoa > Arthropoda > Arachnida > Araneae > Eresidae > Stegodyphus > Stegodyphus dumicola. The sequence goes on from NC_140781.1 coordinate 25,427,231, forward strand.
AACGTATTTGCTGCGTGAACATTTTTGCGATTTCTCTCTGCATGCAATAGGAATATGAGCTGGTATACCTGAAAAAGTCCTCCTCGAAGTCATTACTTCCTTGCCAGACAGCTTTCGTTGCTTTGCCCTGATTATAACCAAAAAGGATTACTGTTGTTTTGTATTGAAGTGTGTTGCTCCTTGTTTTCATGACTTATCTCACTTTTCTGGCAGTAATATCAGAACAAGCCCACGAAATTCATTCCGACAAGGAGTGCAAGATTGTGCCTATCGTTGGCAAGATCCTTGAGCACCATACAGGTGACAGCACAACGGTCCTTAATTCCGCCTCCAATTTTGATGGGGGGGGGGTGCTCTGCCACCCCTCTTCTCCTACCACCAACCTCTAGAAAGAACTTTAGAAAGATTCTATGTAGAAATTATTCTATATAGAAAGGATTTGCATATTTAGAGTGCCCCCATGCCGCACAGACTCTATACATTTGCAGACATCCATGGCTTCTCCAAGATTTGAACCCGGGTGGTCCTTCTGTACCGCAGTCAGTGTCGCTAACCACTGTCCTGGTTGGGCGGTTATGTTGCTCCTTTCATGAGGTTTCCCATATTAGATAATAATCCCAGAAATCAAATTTTAATGCCGAAAAGTTGGTTTTTCTACAGCACAAGTACCTTTTAAAAACTGAAGATGTCTCTTGAGTCGCATATTTACTGCTTAGTCAGTAATAGACTAAAATGAGAGCTTGAAATAAAATTTCTCGGTCCAATAAACTAAAGCAAGGTGAATAATTCATATTCCAACAGAAGTACACGCTGATCGTAATTACATCTGGCCTAGTCAGAGCACTCTGTAGTTGTAACTAAAATGCGAATTGATTCAAAAATGTGTTGATAGATAATACAAAGAATCCTCTGAAAGATTCTATAATAATTATAATAATAATTAAACAAATTTCCCGTGCGAGGCGTGTTACCTCGAAAAGAAAGCAACAAATAGAGTATTCAACATCTGGCCGCAGCTGATGGCCAGTAATCTTTCGTTCATGCAACGTTTTATATGGTTATATATGTTACATATCGCTGAGTGTCCTGAGTTGTATATGGTTATATATGTTATATATCGCTGAGTCTCCTGAGTTGTATATGGTTATATATCGCTGAGAGTAAGGGTTTTCTATATTATCAGATTTGTGTTGCTTACTAATAACTCATTTAATTAGTTGTTAATGGTCATTCTAACAACCAATATATAGGTTAAATTAATAATTAGAAGTATTTCATTTATAACTGGTATTTGCGCGCTTTAGATACAATTTAAGGTTTTTGTGACCACAGTTCTTTCAACATCATATTTTCGCTTTTTTGCTCCCAGAAATACTTATATCATTGCCTAAAATCATAAAGTTTTTTGCTTCTTTAACCAGTTAAATATAATGTATTCTTTCAATCGATTTTCTTTCTCATCATTTCATACACTCTCTCAAGGCTTTGCAAATTAGTAAAAACTAAATAAAGAAAGAATTAAGAAAACGTAGACATGAAAATTTTAGCGGGTCAGCCTTTGATTGGGCTATTAATAAAGAGAAACCGTATGTGTAAATGTATTTATATTTGTCGAGGAGAAAAACCGAATTGGCAATTCCTCAGAAAAGTAATTCGTTTAAATACTGAGGCTAAATCATTCTGTGGACATGTAATCTGTAGTGGGCTTGCTACAGTAATTTTCCCTCAAGTCATATTTGCTCTTCTTGTTTCATGAAATAATGGAAACAATTACAGGTAAAAAAGTGACTGATTTATTTCAGTGTTACATTGATGACTGATTGCTTCCATTACCCTGAAGAAAAGCTTTTTTTCACAATTGTTTTTCATTAGGCTTGCTGATGATATTTTATTATGTGTTTTTTAAACATGTTTATTCATGCCTTTAATCAAATCTTTCTCTTTAGCATACCGTGATGAGGAAGGAAGACCATGGGTCTTGCCAGTTGTAAGACAAGTGGAGGAAGAAATTACATCCGGAAATAACCTAAGCCACGAGTATCTAGGACAGCTGGGCCTTGAAGAGTTGAGCAAAGCTGCCACAAAGCTTCTGCTGGGAAATGATTGTATAGCACTGAAAAAGAACAGAGTAAGTTCATATATCTTTCCAAAACAACGTCCCCCTTCCAGAAAATGCAAGACGTATATTCTAAAACTAATGCTTCATCACTCTTTTCAGCAAAAAGAAAAATTAAAAAATTAAGAATCTATTTTTCTATGATATAAAATATATAAAATTAAGTTTAAGAAATTCTACGCATAGTTTATTCAGTTGTATTGTTATTAACAAGCTAATAACGTAAAAAGGCAGCAAGTTAGCCTAAGAGATTTTACTTTTAATTTACCTTTTTTTTTTTTTTTTTTTTTTTTTTGACGCATTTGTTCTATTGTATTCTGGGTCATAGACCTATCTGGTAAGTCATTTTGTTTTGTTTTTTTGAGATCAATTTTAAGGCCCTGCACATTAGAGATTAAAATTTGCTTTTAAAACGCAACTTGTACTCTTTCATACCTAAAGAAAAGAGTTTTTCAACAAGCACAGAGGTTCACAGAGAGACTTATCTCAGTTCAACGCGTGAAGCACTTTATAATATCAATCTCATTTTTTGTAAATATCTCTGTATTTTCCTTTTATTATGGTTTATTTTAAAAAGGAGAAGAAGGACTGTTGCGTTTTAAAAGTCATGTTTTAATTCATTTGATGATAAGAGAAAAACATTAAATAAAAGAAAGGTAGGTAAATATCAATCATTAAATAAATCAAAGGTAAATATCAGTCATGAAATTAATAAGTCATGTTAATTAACATTAAATAAATCAAAAGTAATTAAATCTCCCCCGCTTAGAGTTATTTCTCGTTTATGATGATTTGTTATTTATGTTACGAGAACTTATTTAAAGATTCTATGCTGTAGTTACCTGTTATGTCAAAATGGTTTTAGAATTCCATATTCTCTCAGAATGATTTTCGTAATTTCCGAAAATTTTGGTATTTTGTTCAATATTTAATATTCATAACAAAGTCCGTCTATTGAAAAAACTGAAACGAAGAATCTTTTTAATTAAAAGAGTGAGTATAAAGAGAAGTAGCTGCACTTGTTCTTATTTCGAAAACTGACCACTTATTTTTTATTCAGGCATTCGGGGTGCAGACTGTAGGTGGGACTGGTGCTCTCAGAGTCGGAGCGGATTTTTTGGTGAAATGTGCTAAACTTACAGTTTTCTATATGGCTGATCCATGCTGGCGTAAGTAAAATATTTATAACTTTCTTGTCTATTTCAGAAGTAATTCTGCGTATGTTATATGTATACACATACACACACACATTCACATATCCGTTTGTTACTAGCTTGTTATATTTAAGAGCAATATACTTATCTGAAGTTTCCAGTAAAAAAAGGTAAATAATTTTGCAATACACGGATTTGTTCTTTTCATATTAAAAGAAAAGAAACCTTTGATTTTTCAAATTTTAAGCAAAGTACACTTCCTTCTTAATGCGTTTGAAGAAACTTACCACCATTTATTTTAAATGCATGAGACATAAAAAGTATATATTCAAACGTCACATAAATTGCGTTCGAGGTATGGGGAAGAACATTACACAAATTAATACATTCAGAATATAAAGGAATCTATAATCTATATAAGTGCATCTATATTCTGCTAAATAAGAAACATATAATTGCATCTGTATTCTGCGAGCTATAGTTAATAAGTCCATCGTCTTACTCTTTTCCATTGAGCCAGTTGAAAATGCAATCGAACTAAAGTTCATAATAATACTTTACGAGTGTAATAATACTTTACGAGTAATAATAATACTCGTTTATGACTAGTCATAATATTATTATGACTTTACGAGTCATAATAATACTTTACGAGTGTTTATTATACTTGTAATAAGCTCGTAAATTATTGGGTTATTTAGGTTATGGCAAAGCATGCAAGTGCTGTTTGCGTAATTGGATTGAGGCTTCGCGGAGGGCTTCTTGAAGGAAACTAGTTTTTATTCATGTCACACATGGCAAAAAGCGCAAGAAATCTTATGAAACCATAATTAAATTTCTAAGTTCTCTGGAAACTCATAAAATCATGATAGGTATGATATATAAACCATGATATAAAACCGTAATGTATAACCATGACATACTGAATTAAATTGAGAATTGTACGAGAATTCCTCAGTTAAATGTAAACTGCAAAGATAACTGAAGTACATTATCTGTGAATTATTATATAAGGAAAATCAATTTTTCCTTATATAATAATTCAATCAATCATTTCTTTTCTCTTCTTTATTCATAATTCAATGTCGAAATAAAAAGTTTGATGCTCGGGAAGGAGAAAAGAACTCCATTCAGGTAAATTAAATAATATTCGAGAATAAATACTTTACTTGTAATAAGCTCGTAAAGTATGAAAATGTATTATCTGAATTCATTTTTGTTCAACTTAATTCTGTAAATGAATCTGGGTTGTACATTTAATTTCACTAATAGCTAAAGACAAAGAATAAGCCTTAATTCATAAATAATAATAACCCTAAGATTACTAAATATTAGCTTAATCCAATCTCTCACACGTCTTTCTACCTGTGCGTAACAAAATTGCAGCCCAACTGAGATTTTTGTCTTCCCTACTTTTCCTCTAAATAAGGCAGTTATAAGAACGCTGTGGATATATCTTATAGTACAGTTCGTTTTTGGTGAAAAATGTACTTTTCTTCCGATCACGATTTTCTGGGTCAGATTACCATTTTAATCATGCTCTAGCAAAACATTATTTTATTTGTTCATAACAAAAAGCGTATTCTTGAAATCTATTGTATTTCATTATGAGTTTAAAATATCTCATCTGCGTCTTTGTCACATGGAATATGTTTACATACATTGTAAACAATAATAGCAAAAAAATTTAAATTACATAACAGATGTAAATCTGTATATGATTAGTAAACACAAAATGAAAGTGTTCATGAAAACCTAAATATCAAGACTCGGTGTCTACACTGAGTTCAGTTTCTGTAACAAATTTTAAAATGCAAGCAGTTCAACATTCTATATATATAAGCAACAGACATCATTCTCGAAAGATGCTCTTCATCTGAGAACCAGTTCCTACCATTCTCTACCTATCTTACACCACAATTTTTTTTTTTTTTTCAGTCTTTATAATTACTGACAATCACAACAATTTAGAGCGGAAAATGCTCTTAACAATACTTTAGAAATATGAAGAAAGATGTTAGTTCTGTCCAAATTTTTGAAGTAATGCGAAGCGATATAGTAATCTTACTTCCTTTACAATGCTGTAACTTTAGTTCAGTTTGTATTGGTTTATTTGATTACGGCAAAGAATTCGAGGACTAGCCACCTAAGGGAAGGGATGTCTTCATGGAGAACTTTCTAAGGGAAACTGGCTCGTATGCACCTTACACATGGGGAAAACTACCATCAGCCAACCCGTTCGCTCAGATTCGAAAACCGGACCGAACTACCAGTGGCCGCTAGTGGCCACTGTAATTTTAGATAGTTTAATTGAAACATAACAAACAAAATAACCTAAAATTTCTCCTGAATGTATTTTATGTTTAGCAAAATATATTTAAAATAAAATAAAAAATATTGTGTTTTAACTTTAAAAAGAATTTCTTTTCTTATTTTCAGCCAGCCATCATCTTGTTTTCCCTTATGCTGGTTTCGCTGAATGCAGAATTTATAGGTACTGGCATGCGATGAAGAAATGTTTGGACATCGAAGGAATGCTTGATGACTTGCGAGTAAGAATCAGTGTATCATTAAGTTCATTATAATACACTGCCTAAAATAAACCAGCGAAGAAGCAGCAGTTTTAGGATAAACTTATTTAGTAGCTTCCGCTAGATCTGTTGTTCTCAACTTTTTTTTTTTTTTTGCCTCGTGCACCTCTTTCGCCATTGCTAGAATATCATTCCCTCCTCCTTTTCAAACTTAATAAAGTGCATCTATACATTTATTTAGATTATTTTCCAGTATGTTTTATAAATTAAATAAGAAAAAGTATAGAAAATATTGGCAAATACCAAAACTTGAGTGAAAGTAGTTGTTTATAGTTACAAACTAAAACTAATTCTTAAGAGTTAAATAAAAAGCTTCAAAGGAGCTCACTGCATTCCCCTTCTCTCACGAAAATATGAAATCCTCCACGAAGAAACTTCCCCGTGGTTGAGAACCCCTGCGCAGGGGGAAAAAACGCCCCGTGCCGTTCTTTGCGCCTGTGCTATACAGAAAAATAATTAAATAAAAAAAATTTCACTCTCATGCAAAAATCCAAAGCTTATTGCTTAACTACGGGATCAAAATGATGAAACATCAAATTTAAGTAAATGTGGTTATATGTAAGTAAAAGATATTTAGATTTAAGTAAATTACATATATAATTTACCTAAATTACTTTTATACTTAAGTAAATTGCATATTTATTATTTAAAATTTTAACTACATTTACAGTTTAAGCAAATTAGTTTTGATAAATTATGGTGAAAAAATTATCATTTGTAATTAAAAAGCGTGACAACTTTCATAATGAAACAAACTATATATCTAGACATTAGCCACTTAAAAATAAGTTTAAATATTAACTAACTAAAAGAGTTTAATACTACATATTCTTCACCAGCTGAAGTGTTTTTTTAATATACTTGTACTGTGCCTGTATAATTTTGTTCGTTTAAATAGTAATCGTACAAAGAAATTACAGTGAATGTTTTCCTTTAAATAGAATAATGACAGAAAAGTTTTTCTTTTCAGGATGCTCCACAATATTCTGTTGTAATTCTTCATGTGTGCGCACATAATCCAACCGGCATTGATCCTTCAAAAGAACAGTGGATGAAAATTGCTGATGTTATGGAGGCAAGTAGTAAAGCATAAAAATAACTTGAAAAATATTTTTAAAATTATGGGCTAAGTTCTGAAATATATTCTCCTCCTTATATTAATTCCAGATTTATTTCCATCAATAAAAGTTTCTGCACATTTCTTCTCTATGCGTTTATCACCTAAAAATATTTAAATTACAGCTCCTAAAATGTTCCAGAATCTCTCATTAAAATAGACAAAATTTAGAAAGTAGAGAAATCTTCCGAAGACGACAATCTACGATTTCCTTTAGAGACAATCTAAGATTCTTCTGTGCAGGTAGCCCTTTAGAGAAGCGATCAGGTGTTTATTTATGTTGTAAAAAATACTAGTTATAATCAGAGGTGATCGACCACTGGATTTATCATTACGGAAGGTTTCACTGTACAGTTTTCATTTGACAGAACTTCATAGCATTATCAGCATAACAACCAAATATGACTTCCAGAATTATTTATTTATTTTGTATGGAACTACAAATTTAGAAGATTTATATTAGCAAAGAAGTCAAACGCATAACAAGGGAAGACAGCATAACTCTTGGTTACTAAAAAGGATCAGAATTTTAAGTACAAAAGATGGATACGAATGTCTTTCAGAAAATTTGGAGAATTTAGTATTCCTAAATCATTCTTATGTGTTCGAAAATTTAGTGTAAAATTTAGAAAATTTATTTTATAAGAATCGTGTGTTTTTTCCTTCAATATTTTCCGAACCTTGAAGATTATTTATATAATTTCTTTTTTTATTTTACAATGCAGAATTTGCTATTTTACTCACATAGTGTTATTTCACTCACAGTTGCCATTTTGCTCACAATTTCTATTTGACTCTCATAATTGTGAGAGTAAATATAGACTCTCACAGTAATTGCTTAATTTTATTTATTAAAATAGTTGCATTTCTAAGTGTCATGTGCTTACCTGCAGCGCACTAGAAATATGCTAACTGTGAAACTTATCTGTGGTGAATCTGGCTAAAGTGCTGTAAAGCATTCTCATGCAAAATTTCCTTTTTCATTATCGAACAGTCGCAACAAGAATCTATTTTGCAATCCTCTAGAAAATAGAAAATTTTTCATCCTTTCTTTACGTATTTTCCTATACAACTTTAAAGGGTTGCTGATGGACCATCTATATGTGTATTCAAGTGTCTTGTTCAGTCAAGAGGTTACTATTACACACAGAGGTCGATTTCCAGTTGCTATATTTTCAAGTTTATAAATATAAAAGAATTAATGATATATTTAAAAAAGAATTCTTCAACATTATAAGTGCACAAAAAAGTTTAGCTGCACACACACATTAAAAGTTTAGATAACTTCACATTAAAAGTTCAGCTATACGAGCATCTTCGAGGCCATAATCGATTTCATCTGATGCTCGCTCTAGCTTCTCTTTTGCCACAACGCCGTAGCGTGAAAACTGCAGTGACAAACTTAAACAAATAAAAAGGATGGTATTGGAGCAAGTAAAGATACATTTAGCCTTTCTCCAATCAAACAATCATTCAGCTAAACCAAAATGCTCTGTCAGTCTGTCTGTGCTTTGACGGAAGGTACAAGAAATATCGAAGTAAGTCGTAAAATTTTATCATATGCGCTGTGAGATTTACTGCTGTAATAATAATACTAATACTAATCATGATAATAATAATAATAATAATCACGTTTTCGGTTATTCAAATTGTTATAAACTTAACTTTCTTTTCTGAAACAAACTACTTAAATCATACTCTCGGTAGGACGGCAAAGGGTTGCAAGGTAGCCTCATGCCAAATCTCAAGATTTATTTGCCACTTAAAACGTCGCCCAGGGAACAGCGTCATTTGAAGGTAGATCGGTATAGCTTCCCATTTAAATTTGTATAATGTGGTAGAAGGAAACTGGAAACAAGTGTACAAAAGGCAGAAAAATATAAAAAGTTAACCAGTTAACGCACTTTCAAAATGAAATCTCGCAGTGAGATGGAAGTATGTAAAAGGATGTAAGATTCTTAGGCGTTTTAATCTGTAGCTAAAGTTGAGGAATCTTAAGAACTGATAAGCGAATAATCGCTTGAGTTCGTGAGACAGAGAAAAATGTAAGAAAGGGTGAAATTACCCTTTATTATTCCACTAAAGTTTTAACAGACGATTCCTTTCTTGAAGCTACAATAAAGCCTCCACTCGGGCTTGAACTGAGGAAACTAAGAACTAAAACTTAACTAAAGGATATAGCTGAAGCTATCAAGATTCTAACAGACTTGGCTCCTTAACGCTAATTAACGGCGAAGCTATCAAGGGCCTAAACTACAACCGAGCGTAGTAATAGCTTAAGAGAGAGAGTAGCCTAAAAAGGCGAACGCGCGATAGTCAGAATCACTGGCTCTCTAACGAAGTCGGTAGAACTTCCCAGTTAAATATTCCTCCTCATTTGCATTTAAACGCGATTCTAAAAATACGTTCTGGACTACAGTTGTAAGCTTGAAATTAAGAAGAGATAGAAAAGTAACATTAACTCAAAATTTAACTGTTAGATAAATTAAGATAATCCTTACAAGGTATTGCAAATTTCTATTTTTTTTAGAAGAAATTTAATTTAATGCACGACAATTTCAAAAATGTATGTTAATGGTTTATGTCACTTCATCGTTACTATGTATAATTGTTCGCTTCGGGTGAATGAAAATTTCGTGAATGTATCTGCGTCCTAAATTATAATAAAAAAAGGGGGGGGACGATTCCGTATTTTTGCTTTTTGAACAGTCCGAGAAATAGAAAATTTCCTGACTACGTCTGTATTCCTCTTTAATTTACCCTAACATATGATAAGTTTATAGTGAAATCTAGATTGATTTTCTTCTTAAATAGGAGAGAAATTTATTCCCATTCTTCGACTGCGCCTATCAAGGAATTGCTTCAGGAGATTTGGACAAAGATGCATGGCCAGTTCGTTACTTCGTATCCAGAGGCTTCGAACTGCTATGCGCGCAGTCTTTTTCAAAAAATATGGGGCTGTACAGTAAGTAAAAATTAGATGTTTATGTTGAATTAACTATTAACTCACAATTTTTTATCGGTTTAACAGGCAAATAAAAGCGAACCGAAATTATTTTTTCTGGTTTTATTGGATTCATATGTTGCATTTCAAATTTAACACATTTATTATTTTATCTTCCATAGGTGAAAGGGTAGGCAACTTAACTCTAGTGTTCAGAGATCCAAATGTAATACCTAATGTTCGTTCGCATATAACCATGATGATTCGAGGCAACTATTGCAATCCCCCAAGACATGGCGCCGGAATCGCAACCAGAATTCTCAATGATCCCACTCTCATCGACGACTGGTAGGTCAAATTCTTTTTTTTTTTTTTTTTTTTTTTTTTTTTTTCATACCTCATTTATTTACATATTCTCATTAGCAGCAAAGTGACAAAAGCAGTTTATTTTTGGAAAAGATGTAGAAACTGAAACTGCAAAGCCATAGAATTTCCTTTCGAACAGGAAACGAAAGAAATCAACGATGCCCACACCGGATGTATTTTCAGTTACACCACGAAGGCATGCGGTAAGCAGAGAGAAAAAACTTGCATGCCCCGCGCTTAAAGGGCGATAGGAGAAACCCAGTCACAATTGCCAACCCCTGGGAGTGACGCCCATCATCTTTAATTTCGGCGCCAAATTTAATGTCATTAGATTTATTTCGGAGCAGAAAATGTGAAAAATATGTAATGCCCTCGCTGGGACTTGAACTCTGGAACTTACGATTGCTAGCCGGACTTGTTTTACAGTTACACAATGGAGGTACACGGTAGGAAAGCATAAAAACCTACAAAATAATCAATTTACATTTACTAAAACCTTAAATTTGCAAGTATAAAATCATTCATACAAAAAGATTTAGAAGCGTACTTGTTTTTGCGCACTTTTAACGTGTATGAATTAATAATTTTATTTTATTTTAAATAAATTTTTAAGTTTTCTTTTATTTAAGAACTGTTCAAGAAGAGAAGTGTAAGTAATATTGATGCAAAGGAATTTGAGTTAATATCATCCTAAGTAAATTTACTTGAATTTCTTTATCTTTACTACCTTTTGCCAGATCTGTGTGTAATATTTCAATCGCTATTATTTATACCTCTGCAGACAAATGATTTTGCCCACATATAATATCCTAATAAACTCTTACGAGCAACTACTGTCATTAAACGAGGAAGTTTCCCAAAAACTGAAAATTCATTATCATAATTAAGCTTTTCAAATTATTATTGTATTCTTCCTTAGACCTCAATAAGGTAAGTCTGATAATGACGAGAGCTTTAGGAGAAAAGCGTAACTAAAGTAACGAATTTTCTGACTGTTCTTGATCAATCTTAAGCTAAACTTTAGTTCCAACTCTCAGTTCAGCATTCAACTAATTATCCATTTTCGTAAAACATGCAACATAGGTAACACTGATTTCAGAATCACTTAAAAAGCTTCTTTAAAACAGCAGCATTTCAGATTTTTCAAACTCTTTTTTTTTTTTTTTTTTTTTTTTCAGGAAGAATCAAATGAAAACCATTTCCATACGTATAAAGAGAATGCGATGGGCTTTAAGAACCAAACTTCAAGAATTGGGTACTCCAGGATCTTGGGATCATATCACTCGGCAGATCGGAATGTTTTGTTACTCTGGCCTGACAGGTATATACAAATATTTAAAAAAATGTGCAAGTAATGGTAATTCATGTGGAATTAAATTTCCTTTTCAGCATTTAAAAGCAGCACATTTTGTTCAAAAATTTTAGACTTATACTGTTTTAAAAATATTTTTAAAATGCATCAACATATGCATATATTTGAAAGAGAAAAAAGACATTTCTTTGATAGGTCTGATATTTAAAACAAAATGTAATTTTCAAAATGACTTACTTCAATAAAATGTGTTAAAAGCAAAAGCTGACCCAGAAAGCTCAAAATAAATATAAATTTAAAAAAATAATTGCTGATTTAACAATAAAACCTTATTAAAATATCAGTTTCATTTATTACTCTAATTTTCGTTTAATGAAATACATTGCAGTGAGAGATATATAGCTTATTTAACGCCTAATGCTCTATTATACATTCAAGAATTACAGATAATTATAGAATTGAAAAATTTTCTCAACAAGTCCTTCAAATGCTGCCTTTTTATTCATTAAAATGTGACTCATGTACTCCCATTAGGAAATTCAAAACTTTTTACTTTCACTACAGTCTTAGTTTTTTTCATTGGCATGTATTTAGGATCAAAGTCAAAATATTAATTTGCTAATGCAGTTTTATTTTCAGAACAAAACTTTAAGCTGCCGCATAACATCACATTAAAACGCGGATCTTTCCCACAATATTTGTCTTACTCTCTGTGTCATCTTATTTCATTTATAATTTCTAAATCAATGAGCTATTTTTTACAATTTAAGTTTCACACGAAATTCTTTAAAAAAATTCTTCTTTTGAAATTTCGAAGTTTTACCGAAAAGGAAATTTGAGTTTTTAGATGTATATATATATATATATAAACTAAGTTTGCATAAATATTTTCCACTATACTGCGAAATGAATCTCTAAGAACATGATAATGTAATATGCTTTTCCTTTTTTTCATTTAACTTTTCATACAGAATACTAATAATAATTTTAATACATTTTTATGTTTCATTCCACAGAGCAACAAGTGAAATACTTGATCCAGCGTTATCACATATACCTGCCAACAGCTGGAAGAATAAACATCTGCGGACTGAACGACAAAAATGTAGAATATGTTGCCAAAGCAATAAAAGATGCTGTATTAAATTTTCCTTCAGATGATATGTAGAAGCATGAGACTGATAGACTTCTACGTTCTGCTTGCCATTTCGTTTTCAATGGTATCATAGTCATCATAAAGTTAATATAAAAAGTCATCATATAGTTTTGATAAGTTAAATGAGCAACCTTACAGAAAATGCCACCGCTGAATAATATTTTAATACCATGTAATTTTGATATGTTATTTAAATATCATTTCGCTTCCATTCTGGAGTCATGCTCATGAGCTGTGTTATGAAATGTTCAAGAAGAAAGAGAGAGAAGTAATATAAGAAAAGAAGAGAAAGATGCATCGAAGTGCTGTTCTAAGAAATTATTTAAATTAAGGAAAGTTTGTTGTCATCGTATTTTATATCGATTTCTTTAATATGTTTATAATAAAATATATTTTCAAATACTTCAGTGTTTTTATGTAAGGTATGTTCACATACACATAAAATTCTTACAAATGTATAGTTAATTATAGCTCAGCCTGTCAATCTTTAATTGAAGCATTAAATCTTCAGTCTATACAAGGACTGAAAGTAATTTTAAACTTCAATTTTCCCCTTGCGTCTTCTGGCTATAGTTCTTAGGATTCCTTCCTCCTTCCTCCAAAGCTAGTAACAAAGTGTGTATACCCTTAAACTGACAGAAAATAATCACCCTTATGATGTCTTCTAACAAAGGATAATTACTTTATCTATGAACATGTTCAAATGAGTATCATTGAAGACTTTGTCTATATCTGATAACACGCTTCCGGTAGTGTCTCGCCCCACCAGAGGTCGCGTGGTTAAAGACTGCTGAATATTGGTAGCTCGACCTGTTCAGGTTTGAGCCCACGCGAACGAGATGGCTACATAAATGGTTTTCTTGGTCTTCCCGATGTCTAACGTGAATACGAGCTATTTTTCCTTAAAAAGTCTTCAAGAAGGCATTCATTCTCTTAGGCAGATAGCCGTTCTGGCTTTGCCATATTCAGATAACCTACCACCAAGTAGTCTCCCGTCATTGTATCTCATTTGAGAGTGATAGTTTTTGTTAAATTCGAATCAAAAGGGAATATGGAAATTGTTTCTAACTTTATAGTGTTGTGAGTGTTCTATCGAGAATGGCAGCCTTGAACAGGGTTCGATTTATAAACTGGAAGCTCAGCGCAAATGTATTACGGACCCAAACTCCATTATTTTTTTTTTCAACGTAGCAAATATCCTAAAATTGAAAATATGCATGAAATTTTATTATTTTAAATGCTTGTAGAGACATTAGGTATTTTTTGGAAGCAGGAGAGATGGAAAATGAGCAATACCCTCGCCGGGACTCAAACCACGGACCTCTCGAATACGCGCCGAGCATGCTGACCACTACATCACGAAGGCATGCTAAGAAGGCGGGAGAAATACCTTATATACTCCCCCCCTTTTTAAAAGGCGACTGGGGATTAGGAGACCTAGTCTCCAAATTTTGGTGGTGGAGAATCATCATCCACCACCTTTTTTAGTTCGGGTGCCACTATAGAGACATTAGGTTATTTCGAAACATGAAAGATGAAAAATAAGCAATGCCCTCTCCGTGACTCGAACCATGGACCTCTGGAATACGCGCCGAGCGTGTTGACCACTACACCACGAAGGCATCTAAGAAGGCGGGAGAACTACCTTATAGGCTATAGGAGGATTTGGAGGTCCTCTTGAAAGTGCTGGCCCTGAATACCATTTTCTCTTTTGTCCTTGCGGAAATGTGGCATGAACTTGAGAGATATTCGAAAACTAATTTGATGACAGCTGTTTGAAGTACCTTGTAGGTTCATTTTAATTGAATATTCGAGTACAGAAAACAGTTTTCCTGAAATGCGAAAAATAATAAAGTATTAAATTGATGATTTTTAAAAGCTTAAATAAATACACCTTGGTAAATTTTTGAGCATCTTATTGTTCATCCTATCGAGAATGGAACATTTCTTGATTTTCACCCTTTAAATGGTTAGTTATCGCCAAAGGAAAACCTGGAACTATTTCTTTGAGTGCGGCTCTGTTAAGATTTATACGAAAGTGTTGCATGTCTGAATCTATTGAATGTTATTATCGGATACTGAATCTGCAGATTTTAAAAATTTGGGGCTTCCTCAATTTTATTGTATGCGTTTCCAACACAACCTGCCTTTAAAGGAGCAGAAATTTGGTGTAACCTTTCTTTGTTGGATGCAGAGCTCAGAAACGAATTTCAATCCCCAGAAGAGAACTGAAAAAGTTAGTTCTGCAGAGTTGTGCCTGTCTACTGTATTTTCTAAGTTGATGTCAATAAGAAGAAGCTTAAAAGTACTAATCATTACATCACAACTCAAAACTCGAAGAAAGAATCAACCAATATTGCAACTGTTTAAGTATAACCCTAAACAATTGCCCTTTATCTGTTTCCTGAAATGAAAAACGAATAACAAGTGCCCAGTAACACTGACCTTAGAAATGGTCTCTGCAAGATTTTAAAAAATTTAAGGACGTCGCAAACGTTCTAGTAGAAATATCCCTTTGACATACTATAAGATTTAAAAAGTTAATTATTTCCGAACACAACTATTATAGTCTTTTCTAAATTATGCAATAAATGAGTCAGAATAGAGTTTGTGGCCAGGCTGACTCTGATGTTACATAAACTTTGCAATGCAAAACAATTATTCACAGTTAGAAGAACATTTCTATATTGGAAGGATAGTCCTTTCCCGATTTTTCATTTTGCAACCATTCGTCGTAAACGAATCCTTCCAGCTATAAAAATGTTTTAAACGATGAAAATATTCATATTTTTGTGCTTTTAAATAAAGGAAAGAAAATAATTTTAAATAAAGTACGAAATCTAACTTTTCATAGGTTCATTCTTACATATATTTAGGAAAATTTTATAATTGTTTTAAAGAATAAAACTCAAAATTTTGATTCCCGTACGGCAAAAATTAACTGAGATATTGATTTCAAATTTGCGATATTTGACGTCATTTTTAAGTTGCATTCAGGGACCAGTAAATAAATAAACTAGAATAAATCGAGGTTGAATTTTTTCCCTCAATTTAAAAGCCATTCGATGCCATTTAAGGTCATTCGATGATATTCTTTTGTGATTTACTTTATTTATTATTTTGTTACATTTGGTATGCCGAAAAAATTTCGCACAAGTAATTTATAAATTTTTAAAGTCAATTTAAAAATGCGTCATTAATATTCTTATGAAGTTTTATTATTTTAAAATTATAATCTGATAATCGTAAAAATTCATTAAAATAAAAAATTCCTTTTTAATTTATTCAAATAATATTACGAGTTGGCTACGTACCAATACTGAAGCCTGCCAGTGTTTTATAGAAAACGAATTTTGTAAGATTTTGCGAATAAAATATCCATTTAAAAATATTACATTGATCATTATTTTTACAATAATCCGCATCGAAATGATTGTCACGCAACAGCCTAAAATCAGAAAACTTTTTCTTATTTTTATTTGTGTACAAAGCAAACATTTCGCTCTTTGATTTCTGTACGGCCACTGAATGAGATTCACGATTTTAAAATAAAATATCTCGGTCATTTTTTTTTTTTTTTTTTTTTTTTTCGGACGGGAGTCGAACGGACCGGAAGAAAGTGTAAAAAGTTAGATTTCGTGATTTTTATAAAAGTGATTTCTTTAAATTTAAAAATAAATATGAATCTTTGAGTCGTTTAATTTTTTTTTATAATTAGATGATGTTTGTGCTCAACTGTTGAGAAAATAAAGGCTGGTAATGATTTTTGTGGACATGGTATATAGCTTTCATCTGTCTAACCAGAAACAGTTTTCAGTGAATTTCTCTTAACACGTTATCAGAGTTTTCCAATAAACAGTTTACCATTGCCCAGATCTAACTCAAAATTTAGTAACTATCATTTCCTTAGTAAAAGCCAGAGACATGCCTAGGTATCTTTTCACCTGAAGCAAAGAGGTAAATGTGCGCCCCTTTATGCAATCAAATAAAATGTATTTGTCTACGTCTATATTTAACAAAGGTAAATATATAAAACCATGCCATAAGTCTTACAATATTTTTAATCATAATTTTTTGCATTCGGAAAGCATATAATTATTTATAATTTTTAACAGAAAACGATGAATAGTACCGTTTTGCTAAACAGCAATTGATAAACAGCAAATAACACTGAAATAAGACAACATAATTAAAACCTTAGCTATTAATTCAAAATAAATGAAACCGTGCATATTTTATCTTTGTAAACTTTAGAATTTCTTGTCTTTTAAGGCATCAGAAAAGCTTAATATTAAAACAACTAAATTGGTAAGGAGTTTAAAGTACGCATGCATTCATGACTGTGATGGATATTATTGAATAATACTTATTCGGATTAAAATTTCTAGCTTTTATAAATGTAGATTTTTTTCCATAGCTATCTAAATACATTTCAGTATTAAAATGTTATTAATACGTTTTATCCGAATTAGCTTCTCGTACTGAATAACAATCACAGTAACAGAAAGTTTATTTATGAGTAACTACATAATTAATTCCTCTTCACACTTGTTTAAAATGTATAGAATATAACAGAATGTAATCATAAAATATTAACACACAGAAATTAATATTTTTAGCCTAAATTCCGAGAATAAAGTTCTATTATTCACTGATGTTAATTAGTGTATACTTCGGTGCTTAAATTTATTGCTGGATTTTGGTCAAATTCTGATTTATAAAACTTTCATTTTATTTCACTCACTCAATTAGATGAAAGTTAAAAACCAATATAAGCCTTTTAAATTTCCTTCAAGAGTCTTCTAAATGTTTTGTTCGCCGAAAAACAAGATTTTGTGTCTTGAAACAATTCGTGTACTTTTGTTTTCATTCTTACATTTTTAGATTACATTAAGTTATGCAGTCGTTTTAAGAGTTACAAAAAGTATTTCAAACTGAGATAGTAAATGAGTTCGACAATAGCTTATATTAGTCAAGACAATGCATAATCACGGCCATTACTATACTAATTAAAGTACCGTTTTTTATGCCCGTACGGCAAGCATTAAATATTGCGTTCAGAAGGCATGAAAAAAGTAAATGACAAAAGCACTCAAAGGCTTATTCTCAACCCAAAAGGAGCAAGCTAAACACAATGTGACTGGCGTTTCCGGTTGCCACCTTAGAGAGCGCACCACCGCACCCTTACTCTCAGGTGGCGAGCATTTATAGGCTTCTTCCTGAGCCACGACCGCTTTCCTCTCAATTATTCTTCCACCTCAACGGCCACGCCCTATGCCAATGACCGATGACGCCCTATACCTACCACTTTCTAAGTAGTAACCCGGGGTAACCGCTCTGCAGAAGTTACATCAAAAGAAAGGGGAGGGGTCACTGCCATCTTGGATCACGTAACAATCGGAAGTGACGTAGACAGGTTGGAATGATGTCACGCTTTTCATAGTTTCGTTTTTATTTTACGGCAAAGATCATATTCTTCAAAGTTATCATTTTGATGGCAACGATCTCCTGAACCACATGTTTTGGAATGACATCAACTTTATTTTAGTATTTTCAATTATTTAATAAGTGATTAATTTTAAATATTTTAATATGTCATTATTTTTCAATCTTTTCAATCATTATTTTTAATTGGTTTTATTATTTACAAGGTAACCAAAAAAGTTCTTGCTGTTTCCGATATGACATTGGAAGAGTGAAACCCAATATAAAAATAGTCGCCAAACCTGACGATGAAGTAGTTAGGATGCGAGTTCGGACATTGACCAAGAGTATAAAAGCGCATTGCATCGGTACTTCAAACATAACTCACACAGCGACTGATTGAAAGGGACGAATCAAAGGCGCTCGTTCAGAGTCATTTGGTGTATGATTTTAAAGTAGGCCTGTCCCGCAGCAGAATCTAGTCGCAGAATTTGTCAGACCTTTAGGGATGATGCCGTTAACGAACGAACCGCTAGGCAGTGCTTCCAGAAGTTCAAATCAGGGAATATGTCTCATAGTAATGCACCACGCAGCGGTCGGCCACAAGCGTTGGACGATGAGGTCCTGAGAGCAGCCATAGAGAATGACAGTAGCCAAAACAAGTATCTGGGTGAAACCATCAGACTCCATCTGCATCGTATAGGAAAGGCATACAAGCTGAGCAAGTGGGTACCCCCACTCACAGTCTATGCAAACAAGCAACAGCGTTGCCTGTTTGTCATTGCTTACTCGGCACCACAATGCATCCATATTTGATCGAGTACTGACCAGCGTCAAAAAGTGGGTCCAGTATGACACAGGCGTTCCAGACATTGTGCCTCTCACGGTGAGACCTTCTCTTCATCCACGCAAGATCATGCTCTGTATCTGGTGAACTAGTCGCCAAGTGGTGTACTATGAGCTCCTGCCAGTGGGCCAAACCATCACGGCAGGCCTGTACTCGCAGGAGCTGGAATGTGTGCATTAGACACTGATGCATAAAGAGCCAGCATTGGTCAATCGTAAGGGTGCACTCCTCTTTCATGACAATGCGAGGCCGCATGTGGCTCGGGAGGCCAGGGACACCATCCAGCGACTGAGCTGGGAGACATTACCGCATCCATACTCCCCAAATCTCGCGCCAACAGACTACCACATTTCCCATTCCCTGGACAACCATCTTCGCAGGAAATCCTTCAACAACCAGCCAGACCTCGAAAGGGCCTTCATGGACTTCTCTGTGTCCAAGACTCCAGAGGCACAGTTAGCCACTCGTTAGCAAAAGGCACTGGATGCCGACGGCGATTACTTTGAGGATTAGCGGTGATTATTATTTGTTTTATGACTTTTTCTTTCTGACTGTATAAAACGGCAAGAACGTTTTTTTGGTTACTTTGTAATTTAAAATAGTATTTTTAATGAATAAATTTTATGTAATTGCACTAGATTTAAAAAACTGGGATCGAACCTGCCACTTTTTGCGTGGAAGACACGTATGACGCCCCAAGGCCAAGCTTTTGTATTTTGAATCCTGTTATTCGACCTTGTCCAGCGAAAACCCACTAGGCTAAATTTTCGAGTTTTGTTTCAATAAAGTGATTTTACATTTTTAACTTTACTAATTTTACACAAGTAATATTTATTTTCGTAAGTCGTAATTTTAATATTTTTCCCTTTTCTGTTTTCACAAAGGGAAGTTTTTATTTATTTATTTATTTATTGTTCTGCCTTTTCAAAAGTAAATTTTAATTTTTTTCTATTCACTTTTTTTTTTCGTTTTTCTAAACGCAAATTTTTTATTCTTTAAAATTTTTTCTTGTTGCATTTTTATTTTAGCCTTAACTCCCCCCCTTGTTTTAAATACTTATTAATGTTACATTTCCATTTCCCAAAAAGTAACCTTAAATATATTCTGTGTCTATGAAATTTAAGCAGGAGTTTATATGCATAAAATTTCCGTCTGGAGGCTTTCATAGACAATATTTTCTGCAACTTTAAACCAAGAAGTTCAAGATTCATTCTATATGGTTTAAGTGCAATAAAATTTTCTTACTTTTTATGCTACTAATTCTTAATAGGAGATACTCAGAACTTGTCCTTTTAATGTATTGTACTAATTATTAATGACTATTTTCTTTCAGAAACACTATACAAAATATTGTGGATTCTTTTTTACACATCTTATTTTTATTCCAAACTATGTCAAACAAGTATAAACTTTACTACTTTCTGCTTACAAATTTCCCCTTATAACATTAACTTTTATCCTGCTTCTCAAACATATTCATATTATATTTCCGATTTCTTTATCGAAAACTGAACGCACACTTATAAGGTGTTTCTCCCACCTTCTTAGCATGTCTTCGTGGTGTGGTGATCTGCACGCTGGGGGCGGTTCGATTTCCGGCGAATGCGTTGCTAATTTTTCATTTCTCCTGCTTCCAAAATTACCTTTACAGTGAACCATTTCCTTTACAGTGAAATTTGATTCTTTGCCAAATAGTGAAAGATTTACTATTTTTCGCTTCCTTTCGATTCTGTTATTAGCTTGACTTTAGATCTTTCATCCATACACATTTATTTCCGTTTGGCAAGCATACAAAAATACTTTTAACTTTAACACATATTTCACAAAAATATTTACAATTGCTTTATTTGACTTTACGAAAAACAATTTCAAATCATTTATATTCAACAAAATTGCCTGTAAAACATGCAAAAATTTCCTAAACTCAGTCTCTGAGACTAAAGTAAACACCTTGTTCATATCTTAACTTAAAAATACACTGCTATAAATGATTAAAGCGTCTTGCTCAATGCAAAAATAAAATTGTTCTCTATCGAGCCAAGAACTAAAAGAAAAATTTCCAGCAAACTCCGTATTTAGAATTAAAATAAAACTTAAATAATCTCCGCTTACCTTTTGTTTGTTGAAGTCAGCCATTCTTTTCTGAAAAAACTGTTTTCAAGAGGGAAATTTTCCTGATCTGTTGCACCCGCAGTCACTGCCATGGTCCGCCGCTGCCCTCCATGTCCATCGGCTCTTTTCGTTTTAGAAGCAGCTCTTTTTTTCCCCAAACCACCTTCTTCTGGCGTTGATTAGGGCATGTAGCTGCTGGCTGCTTCTGGGCTCTGGCCTTCGACGTTTGTTGTTCTGTAGAGGAATTACTCACCTGGTTCTTCGGAGAATTCTGCTGTTTCCGAAGAAATTTCTTGAGCTGGGATTGTGGTTCCTCCAACGGCTGATTCCATGGTGAAATCTGCTCTACCAGCCGGTTGATGACCTTCTTTCTTGGCACCTGTAATCCGGATCGCTGGTTCCTTGATTGGCGTTGTTTGTTCTTCACCCGCTCGCTGCGTCTTGTAGGGGGTCTCATTCTGCTTCCGTTTCTTATCGACCTGCTCCTCTTTCTTGCTGGCCCCCGTTTGTTCATACTGTTTCCTTTAGACTCCTCATGCTTGAGTTTTTGACGTCTGTCTCTCCCACATTGGCCTCCTTCCTTTCTTTTCTTTTCTAGAATCACCATTTTTGACGTAGAAGTTCTTTGGCGTTGGTGCTTCCTTTCTACCAAAAGTTGACTCTTGAAAAATATCTCTAAAAGTATATATATCAGAGCAGTCGTAGTATGTTTTCATTTGGTCCACGTTTGATGTCATAATCTCCCCGTTATTTCCTTTTAGGTTATATATCGTGCCACAAATTCTTGGTATAATGAACACTTCTCGAATTTTGTACAGAATTAAGCCACTTTTTCTTGGGGGGGTGTAAGACAACAAATGTTTTATTTTAAGTACTTTGTCCCCGGTTGTAAAGTGACAATCCTTTCTTTTCCGATTGTACTATAGTTTCCGTTCTGCTCTTGCAGTATTTTTTACTCTTTATATTTAATTATGAATAATATACAGTTCAGCATAACCAAATGTTCAGAATACTTAACTGAATTCAAATCCGAATTCTATTTTAAAGTCTTGTGAAATCAATTTGAAACATACTTCTCAAATAACAAAGATATGGAAATTTTTAACAGAAAACGATAAAAATATCAAAATCAAAACTGACATCTGATTCATAAAAAAGAATAACTCATTATGATAGTAAAGAAAATTTACTGGCTGAAGCAAAAAATTCTATAAGCTTCATTAAAATTTTGCCACAGTTTATATCAAGCTGTGTATCTAAGCATTTTACAAAAGGAGAGATACGAAGAACCTATTCTAATTAAATTTAACATATACACAGCAAGTATTATTACTAGTAATATGATTATTTTTCTAAGGGGGAGGGACTAAAAAATATCTTCAAAGTAATCATTCATAAAAAGTAGTAGAAGCCTTACAGCATGAAAGCTGTAAATTAATTTTATAATTTGAGGAATAAAATACAATCATTAGTGAGCAGAATATTATAATGTTGATAATAATGCAATCCATCACATTAAAAACATAAAAATTTTTTCATCCGCTAGTAAGCTTAGACGTCTAGCTATTCCATAAGTGTTTACATTTGGAACTGCTAAAATGGAGAAGCAGCGCCATCTAGTGTACGCGACATTTTAGGACCCGTTTTTTACTAGGCAGTTTCACCTCCCTCATTATGCTCCATACCCTAAACCGCGGAGTGCCCTAAACTTTCGCGAGCTAATGTAGCTCCCTCTAGTGTGCATCATGACAACCAATTATGCAATTTTCTGCTCATTGAGATATTTTTCTGATGTGGAGGTACATGGTTTTGAACCATAGGCACTCCGTAACTTATTATCATTGACATTGGCTTTTACTCATAGATAACAACGGTTAATTATTGGGAGGAAAATCACGACTGCGGTAGCGGAAGTCACGCATTTGAATTTGATTCAACCAAGGAGGTTAGAATATTCTAACCCCCTTGGATTCAACGTTAAAACTTGCACCAAAAATTATTTGGCGATTGGCAACAAATTTGGGCGACTTATGACGCAATGCTTGCGAAAAACGTAATGGAAGAGTAAATGTTTTGAAGTAGAAAAGGGGGGGGGGGTTAGTGACGCAACAGAAGTAATGTGCGTCTAGTTTTTGTCTTAGTACACAAAAAGGTATATGAATATAATTTGTTTGAAGGTGAATATTCATGGTGCTAAGGTTAATTCCGTGTATGTTATTATTGCATAAATGTTGTTTATTTTTAAATATAGCCTTTTTAATTTCATGTTTTTTTGTTTTGGGTTATGCATTATCACTGTAATGCAGCCACTATCCTGGAAAGCTGTGAAATTATAGTTATACAGTGGTTTACATTTTATATGTTTATGAATTTATTCCCGTTTTCATTTAGTGCTTTTCTATCATAAAGTATTTTGAGGTCTCTTTTATATGTATAACGATTAACATCAATTGTTTGGCGGCTTTATGTATATCATAGTAACGCAATAATAATAAATAGAGTATAATTTCTTACTATTCTGCGTATGATACTTGTGTTTATAAATTTGTAACTTTCATTCGTGCGATGTACGGTTCTTTCAGGAAATCTAACAACTGCTAGTCATTTAACTTTCGTGATTTATTATTATTTCTGAAGTCACTTTTATTTAATACTTTCTAATAAGGTCTACTTCCAGTTTCTAGACATATGACAAGTGTAATTGCTTAATAAATTTACAGATATTCGAAGACTGAATGCGCTTTGAAAACTGCTTTGAGTTGTTTTTGGTTAGATAGACTCATACGGTTAAAGCAGACTTGTGTTCATCGAAAACATGCTGTAATTTCCATTAAAAAAATTTAACAAAAAAGGATTTGTGTGTGTAGTTTTTATTACCTTTCCCCAAAGAAAATATTTTTTGGAGTTTCTGAAAGTAATGCTATGTTAAGCCGTTCAGAGACATTTATTGTAATATCAGGGAACTGGACTTTTTTTTTAATTAAGTATGCTTTGACTGATTCAGTAAAGAATTGTGTTTTATTATTTACTCAAACTTTCAATTAAAAAAAAAAGTCTTTTATAGTTCTATACTTTAATAGCTAGTAACTTAAGTGTAAATTGCTAGGTAAGGAAATGTACATTTTTAGAGCTTGTCTTAATAGGTTGGTAGAAAAGATCTTTTCAAGGTTGTATAGAGACCTAATTTTAAAGTAAGAATGAGTCTTTGAAAATGTAGTGTAATGTGTGGTGTCACAGGAGGTAAAGCAAAATTGTTTAAACTTTTACAAAAGATCTAAATTAGCACTTTTTTCACTTAACACGAGAAACCAGAAGAGGAGGTTTCACTTTTTATGAAAAAAGGAGGAAAACAAAAGTTTAATTTGGTGTTTGTTTTGTGCAGTAATTGCAAAAAACTACAGCTTGTTGTAATACAGTATAATGCTACATCATAATTAGTCATGCTTTTATAAGTTTAAAGCTGCTTCTGCAAGCTATTTTGATTTTGCATGAAGAACTTTAAGGTATCTAAAACGTGTCATTGTTAAGAGCCAAGTATACTGACTAAGTCAGAACCCTGCAAATTATTACTTTTAAACTTTAGGCACTGTGCTCTTACAAAGATAAATTATAATAAGATACAATAGAATTCTGATTATCAGCATAGGTAGGAACTGAGGCCTTTTCAGATTATGAATAATGTCTTTCTCAATTTTGTTTACATTTTTTCCCTTTCTTGTTTTCTATTAAATGTGGACCATTTGCACATACATAATTAAGAAAAACACATTCATGTCTGAAGAATTATCAGTGCTTTCTGATTTTCCACAACCGAACAAAAAGTGTCAACTTATTGTTAAATTGGCAAAAAATGGTTTTTTTGGTTAATTTTATGGATCACTGTTGTTCTGTTCATAAATGATAATAAAAATAAGTATTTAATAAGGAAAAAAATGTAAAGAGGAAAAGCAGCTTTTTTCTTTTCAGCCGGTGGATGTTATTCTGCAAAAAGTCTGTTGGATGTAAAATGAATTCACCTGTTAGATGTAAAAAGGAGGAGTGAAAAGGAGTAAAAAGGAGGACCGAAAAGAGGAGTGAATTCATGCAAGAACATGTATGCTACATGGTAACTCGAAAAGGAGCCAAAGACAAAGCAATTTTGCTGAATGTTAAAACCACAGTTGCAGATAGTCAGAAAACATCAGATTATGTGAAGAAGCTTTATTGAATATAAAACTAGTTTTTTTGGGGGGGAAGGAAAATTATATCTGTACAGGGAAAAGATGCATTGAAGAAGTAAAATAAGGAAATATTTGAACAAATAAAAAACTTAAAATTAGATAAAACAAAAACTTGTGTTCGATATAGATTTTAATTGAGACTTGATTGATTTCGAGGGCAAACAGGTACAGGTTTCTTTTCATCAGCAACAAAAAATTCTGAAGAGAAAGGAGCTAATCTTTAGAATATGGTAACAGGTAGTTTGGCGACATTTTGGTAAGGCGATAAAGGTTACTAGCTAGGACTTTTAGCAATAATCTGAAACGTACACAGTTCGAATCACAGATTATTTTGTCTCAGAGAAATGAGACAGGTCATGTGACATTTTCCAGAAAATTCCAATCATGATTTTAGCTAATAAGCACTTAGAAACAATTTCGCTACTAAAGTGCAGAATCGCTCACTTATTTGTTTGGCGCTTTTTACAAGAATAAGAAGAATTGGATTTTTTCAATTTTCTTTGACTTTTTAAGTGAAAATAAGTTGATGTGTACATAGATAAAGTCGAGAGTGTACGCAATGCCATTTTTGTGCAATTCTGGGATGTTTTTTTGAATGAAAATAGGTCGACGTGTACATGGATACTGTGTATGTGCAATTCTTAAATACGCGGCATGCAGTTTGCGATTCTGCACTTTCAATTTCGAACCTAATCTTCACCATGATTAAGCATTTTTGTTCCATAAAAGTTCTAGTGTAAGCGTAATTCGGCTAGCAGATTGTTGGAAAAAATGTTGAGTTAAAAAAAAAAAAAAATGCCTTTACGTCGTGAAAACTAGCAGGTTGCTGTATCAGGGTTGGTCGCCAAGTTACCATAATGTAAAGATTCACCGAAAGGAGGAGCCACAGATATATGTATTCCAAAAACAAAGGGTAGAGCAAATCAAACACAAGTGTATAATCCCATCTGTCCAAGGAAATAGTAAAGAAACATGAAAAATTAAGATGTTAGAATTTTAAAAGTATAGGAAAGGACTGGACTGGAAGTAATGTCATTAATTAATCAAGGTAAATTTTTGTGAATGGGAAATTCTTCAAGAAAATCCGTTTCACCAACTGAAGAAGCTTTATGGATTATTTTTGCAAGATTAAATTTCTAGCTATGATAAGCTACAAATTCCCCTCCCTCTTCTTTTCTGACATAAGATTTCCTTTTTTTTTTTTTTTTTTTTTGGCTTGATGGGAAATTTAATGCAGTTTTAGTTTGGTTAATATATCTCAAACCACACTGACAAGATATGCTGTAATTCCCCAAACATTAAATTCAGAGATGGACCTTTTTAAGAATTGAACAAAGGATTTTATTGATAGGTAAGAAAATGACTTCAAAGTGGAACTTCTGGAGAATACATGCAATTTTATAGCTGATAGTAGGATGAAATGGAATGATGACAAGGTTGTTAATATTATATCTGTCTAACAGCAGAATGTCTTCTTTAATGTTGAGGTGAAAATGTTTTAAAGGCTTTATCAGTGACAATGGGAGAAAATCCTCTGTCATTGGTAACTGGTTTCAAATAATTAAGTTTATTAGAAAACAAAGCTTCTGAGGAACAAACTTTGACAGTATGATATATATAGAAGAGTAAAAAGAAGCCATTTTTTGCCTAGCCAGGTGACATGATTCAGCATGGGAAGGCAAACGGAGAGAAAAAGGTTTACTGTAAGCAGGTAGAGCTGAATCAGATTTATGGTAAAAGTATAGTTTAGGGTACCCATTGGCGATTTTTGGCGGTACATGGATACCGATTTTGTGCAATTCTTTGACTCTTTATTTTGGGGGAAAAAAAAAAAAAAACCAAATTGCACAAAAATAGCATTGTGCACTCCTTTGACTTTATCCGTGAACACGTTGACCTATTTTCACTTCCAAAATACACAAAAATGGCATTGTGCACTCTTTTAACTTTGTCCATGTACACATCGACCTATTTTCACTTAAAAAAAATCCCAGAATTGCACAAACTTGCATTGCGCACTCTTTACTTTGTCCATGTACACTTCGATATATTTTCACTTAAAAAGTCAAAGGAGAACCAAATTCTACAATATAGGCAAACAAAAAATACATAATCTCAGTAAAATGCATTTTAAACCAAACAATAAAATAACATAAAAAAAGAAAAACATGTTATACATTTAAGCACTACCAAAAGCAAATATTCACTTACCATGATTTTCGAGTTCGCTTTGTACACCCAGAGCCACGTAAAAATCAAAATATCAGTCATACTCAAATGACTTTTTTAAAACCAGGTACTCTTTCTGATCGAACGCTTCACACAGTGACCATCTGAACCTTACTTCCTACAAACCCATTCAAACCCATCTAAACTGTTTTTACATTTGACTAGACGCATATCCTTCCTACATACAGGACACTTATAATGGCTACTAAGTAAACCTTCATTTACTTACCAGTCTATTAAAGCTCTTTTCCCCTTTCGCTCCAAATCGTACAGAAACTTCAAATTAATCTTACTACATTCAGCCATTCTACCGTCTAAAGAGAATCCAGAGATGAAAATGTAGTTTCTGAAATAATTTGACATTGAAATAGTACATGTAAATGTCAGCAAATGCACCACTGAAGGTGTTAACCATACCTAATTCTTCATTTCAACAATAATATTTATTTTGGAAAATGAACTGGCTTTCACTCAAATTTTAGTGACAGAAATTAACTACTCAATATCAGTAAGTGTGAAACTGTATTCTCAAAGCTTTGATTTTGAAACATCTTATATTAGAGCTCCTTCAAGTGAAACATTTATAAACAATTATTTAACATCAAAAGAAACCATAATTGAGCTGCTGGGAGAAATATCTTTCGAGGTTTTCATTGACTTTAAAAGAATTTTTTACAGTATAAAGAAAAATATAAGGAAAAATCTAGAAACTAAATATTTGGCCAAAAGATGTGATGCTGTTCCTAAGTTAAAAACAGTAGGTCAAAAAGGAACTCTAATTTTTGAGTAGATTTTTTTAAAACTGAGTTGCAAGTATATAAGAAGATTTAGTAGCTGTTATAGCTTTCATAAGGTTTATAAGTTGAAGATTGTTCAGGAATTTAGCAGTATGGGCGTTCAGGTTTGCGATTCCGTCAATGTATGCGTGTTTGTCCATAACAACAATCTGTCTGTCTTTATCAGTTCTTTTCCTTTCTTTGCCAAATTTTTTGCTTCCAGTGAAGAAGGACATGTACCTGTTAACCCTCGAAATCAATAGTCTCAATTAAAATCTATGCCAGACTCATTTTGCCTAATTTTAAGTTTGACAAGTTTCTTGACATAAATCTTTTTGTAAACATGCATCAAAGAATATTATGCAAAACAAAAATTATGTCTACTACAAAATTGCTTTGAGAGGTATTTTTATTCTGTTAAATGACACAAATATATTGTTTAAGGAAACCTTAGCTGTAAGGATTTTTGTAAATTCACTCTGTATGTTAATTCCGCTATTATCTTCTATGCATGTGCTATTAGATTAATGATACTGCAGAAAGTGCTAGAAATCTCGGGGAAAGTGCAGAATCACCGACTGCTTGGCACGCTTTTAAGAATTGCACAAACTCTGTATTCATATATCCATCGACTTATTTTCACCTAAAAAAAAAATCTCAGAAATGCACAAAATTGGCATTGCGCATTCCCTTGACTTTATCATGTACATATTGACCTATTTTCGCTTAAAATGTCATAGAAAATTGACAAAAATCCAATTCTTCTTACTCTTGTAAAAAGCAGTAAACAACCGCCAAACAAATAAGTAGGCGATTCAGCACTTTACCCCTCTCCATTCTTTAACCTTTTTTTTTCTTTAGTTTTTTTTCCATTTTTAATCCGCTGGTAATTCGACTTAGGTTTTCCATTTCGTGCAAATGAGCTGACTGTATTGACATTGTCGTAGTTTTTCCCATGTGGTGTAATATTGAAATGAGCCAGTTTTACTTAGAAAGTCCTCTGCAAAGACATCTATAAATAATAGCAGAAAAACAAAAAGTTACGGATGCCTTTTTAAATCGCTCAAATGAGCTACGAGTTCTCCACATGAATGACTACAACACTAGTAAAAATTAATAACTAATTATTAAGTTAAATGTAGCTTAAAATTAGCATTGCTAACAAGGAAAATCCAAGTAAGTATAGCACTACATTCTATCAACATTAGAATTCAACAACCAGCATTGGTTCCATAACAGGGAAAAGTGAAACAAGAACGTAAGTTGAAAATCATAGGTGAAGTACAGTACAAAGTCTGGGAACTTCACTTATATGTGCCCTCAAGTCGCCAAATTTCTCATCAAACATTTTTGGCGAAACATTTTTCTAAATTTTTTGTCTACATTTCAAACTTTAAGCCTAAAATGTCTTCAAAAATGTGGTTTTTGCACATGCAAAAAGCAAGTTTTGAACACACAATTTAAGCTAAAAATCTGAAACAAAAACAAAATATTTAGATAGCAAAAACATAAAGTTTCTAACCAAAAATATTTGACAAGAATCCATGTACACAGTGATATATTTTAACTTAAAAAAAATCTACGAATTGCACAATCTAGGCAGCGAAAGAATCTATGAACTACGCACACCTAGCTTTAATAAATTAACATAACAATAAATTTCAACAAATACCATGTACACAGCGTTCTGTTTCAACTTTGAAAAACATCTACGAATTGCACAATCTAGGCACTATGCACTAGTCAACAAAATAAACTAAAATAACTAAAACAAATTTCAAACAATTAAAATAAACAACAATAACGACAGAAATTTATACTAAAAATACAATGAACATAGCATTCTACAAAATAAGAACAAGAATAAAATAAAATGCACTTACCATGAATGAATGCTTTTTCAAATAGCAGAAATATCAATTTCATGCCGACATGTAATCATTATTGTATTTATATGACTGCCAGACACACTATCCAGAAAATTGATACTATGGTTCACAAATAAATGTTCAAAACCTTCTTTTCCTAAACCCTGTAAGATTTCCAGCCATTCGAAAAAATAGTTGTACAAGGCTCAATCCACTCTTTAATGCACTGCATCAGCGTTTCCTTACTTCTGTCGTGTACAGCCACTAAAAGTAATCTCCCAGACCCTCTTGCAACCGCATCTCTCATTGCAACATACACCATTTCAAAACATGCACGACCCGAATGAACGAGCATTTAATCCAATCCACCAAAGGAATATTCAAAGTCAAAAGGGTTGCCATACAATACTCAATCCTGCCAAAAACCCATGCAGAACACATATCGCCACATTTGATGATCTTAGGGCGCTTATAAGAGTAGAGCCAAAGTTTGAAATCTGGACTCGTCGGACTTCGGCGATTCCAGATTTGTGATTTTCTCAGATATTGGATCATCAGTTTAAATCTAATACCATGGCATGTGGAAATTATAAAATTAAAAATAGAAAATCATGATTTCTGAAATAATGAATATTTATGATCTAAAAGGTATCAAAATTTTCAAAAAAAAATCTTAATATTTATTTGTTTACCTTATTAAACATTACTTTCAATGTTAGTTGTTTTAAGTTGCTTCATTTTTTGTGCTAATACTTTCTCTTTAATTCTGTAGACAGACATAATCTCTTCTTGAGTTACATCGTTGAAGTCCTGTGACTTTTGTTTCGAGAATTCCGACTAACTTGTCAATCAAAATTTTCTCGTTTTCAGTAACTTCTTTGTTCTTCTTTCTTCACTATCGGTAGCGGTATTTTCTAAATTTAGAACCATACTACAGATTTTACCATATTCATGATATAAAAACTTCTTTTATATCATCTTCATTTATTACCGCTTCTTGGCATTTCTTTACAAACTCTGTTAATTGGAAAGTTTCACCTTTGTTTTGCAATAACTGAAAACCTTTAAAATTAGCAGCTATCATCATCAAATTTAGCTATCCTTCACTATACATATTTGGCTATGCATCATGAGCTTGGTGACTAACGACAAGTTGTTCTATTAAATTTTATCTTGCACTGAGGCATTTAAGCCTGAATTGTATTAGTTTAGTTATTTATTATACTTATGTCTGTTTCTTGCACATGTTTAAGGCTTATCAGAGTTCTGAATAAATAAATTCCACCATATACTTAAGCCTTATTGAGGGCCGGCGCTAGATATCTTACCTCCTGATGCAGTCTCTGTGGGTCCTAAATTCCGTGACTCGCTGTGGCCATATGATCCCTGGCCAAAGAACGTCTATGGTCACTGGGTCTGGGTTTATGTGAATAACAAATCAGTTATTCTTAATTCAAATGGCCCTAAATGTAATCTTTGGGTCTATGAGTATCATCAACAAAATCTATTTTTAGTCTATGGAAAGAAATTTTTGGTAAATTTTTCCTTGTCAGCATTTTTTAACGCATTTAATTTAAATCTGTAATCATCGCCAAGTGTAATGTCAACATAAAAGGTTACCTACTCCTTTATTATTCGATTACTAACCTAAAAAAATTTGTTTAGGCATCGCTGCATGAGTCATTACTCAAATTCTCATGTTTTGATAAACATGCGGTGATGAAAGGAAAGTATAATAAATAATGATTCAATTCAATAGTGTATCTATGTGGAATGTTTTGGTTTGAGATGTGTGCCAAGCAAACACGCAGCAACTGAGATTACTAATCGTACAAATTTATGCTAAAATGATTGTTTCTTCAATAACAAGGTACTTTATTTACTGTCAAAGAGAAATTAAGAATCAGGAACTCTCCAGATGTTTTATTATGCGCGAAGGGGGGGAATCAAACGCGCATGCGTAAAACTGTGTTCGTGATTTTGAGGTCCGATTTTTAGATCATTCCGCATATTGGATGTCCGGATTTCGGACTTTGTACTGTAGTAGTTAAGTTTAAATACCGATATTACTAATTTGACAATCTGTAGCATATTATCATCTTTCAAAGTGAAATTTAAAAATTGGAACTTTGCAGTTCAAATATAAAGCAAGCAGAATTTTCAAATTTTTGAATGTAAAATTTAAATCATTATCAGCTACACAAGTTGAATACAAGCTCACAAGGCTATTTAATGAGTGATTCCTATGGTTCTTCCTGTTCTGATTTTGGGAGGGTGCTTCAATTAAACAGTATTAGTGTTCTTAGTGGAAGAGTCTGGAATATAGTTCCAACAGATATGTCACTTTTTCTAGAAGCCTTTAAGACGTAGAGATCAGTTTTCGCCGACACTTCTAATGAATAAAGTCTTTGAGAAAGGATGTATCCTTTCACCCCTGGAGGTATTGCTCCAGCGGTGATTCATCACCGCATGTTTATCAAAACATGAGAACTTGAGTAATGACTCATGCAGCGATGCCTAAACAAATTTTTTTAGGTTAGTAATCGAATAATAAAGGAGTAGGTAATTATTCAGTCAAATGTAGCTTAAAATTAGCAGTGCTAACAAAGAAACACAAAGTATAGCATTACATTCTATCAGCATTAGAATTCAACAATCAATGTTGCTATTCCACTACATGAAAAATTAAAACAAAAACGTAAGTTGAAAATCATAGGTGAATTAGTAGTTACGTTTTAATGTTGATATAAATTATTTTAAAATCTGTAACAGCATCTCTTCTTTTAAGCAAAGCCCTCATGTGCTCTGGCATAATCAAATAAATCAAACCACTTTCAGTATTAGAAAAAACTTTCCCATTAGCAATTCCTGTCTCTTTGCTCCTAATGTAAGCATATTAGGTCATTGTGCAGAATAGGAAAGCATCTGTGCATTGCATTTAATTGAAGTTCAGTATCTCTAAAGTTATGGATAAATAAAATCTTCCTGCATGCCACATAATTCAAAATTAATTTACATAATATATTTAAAAAAATTGAGACACTGGATTATGCACCCAAAAGTAAGAATTCAAAGCAAAAATTTTAGAAATTTATAGTTTATGCTCATTAAAAAAGAGCACTGATATGGATGCAGAAACTATTAAGTAAAAAAATAAAGAAGTTTCCTTCTAGGGGCTCATAACCATATTTGGCGATTTTAGATTTGTGCCAAGATCTCGGGTATAATTTCACCAAGCTTGTGAAGCGCAAATGTGAAAATAAACAACAGAGTATATAATAACAATAACAATACTCACATGTTGTTTCCTTAGTCATTTACTACATGTTATTTCTATTTACATGATTTATGTATTTATTATGTCATTATTTGTTTTGTTGTTACTTTAGATTTCCAAGACATGTTTGATATGATTTTTAAGAATCCTTATTATTTTATCACATGTTATTGTTCCAGTCAACTGCAGCACTTTCATATATATTAAGCTGTTTGTTACACCATTTCATGGATGTCAACTCCTCTGCCCAAGAATATGTAAATCTAATAGCAATGACAAATGATATTCTGGAACTGCTGAATTAATTTTCAACATAGAGGACCTTTTTCTTTTTGCAATTTTTAACTTTGCATTTCCTAATGATTTTGTCGTTAACGTAAAGTTTCATGTTGTGGGCATTTTTGCATACTCGTTTGTCAGATAGAAGACTCTTTCTTGGAAAAATTATATAGTATCCACCTCATTACTAGGTAAATTAAAGATTGTTAATGTCATATTCACAAAAATAAAGCAATGAAGATATTTTAATTAAGCAATGCAAATTCAAAAACTTCATCAAAAATTAATAGTATAAGAATGATGCGGTGAGGGCAAAAATGCAATGCATGGTGAGGTATAAGAATTACATGGTGAGGTATAAGAACACACAGCTAGATTTTTGGCAAGATAGATATATCGTTTTATTGCCATGCGGAGTATCTGGGGGCCTCTGTAACAAAGAAGTACCAATTCTGCCAATAAATTTGCATATACTGAATATTCTGCTAGTCCTAATTCCATTTGTTTGCATTCAAAACTGAGTGAATATTACTCCCATTTTCTGATTAATCAGTCATGTATTATGAGAATTTTAGTGAAATTGTTCGTTGTCTCTGTTCTTCACCATCTCCTAAATCCCATGGCTAATTGTATCATTACTTTTGTTATACTTATGGCATCTTATGATCAATCCCTTTTTAGATTTGAAAGTTGAAAAATCATTTACATGTTATTTCTATTTACATGATTTATGTATTTATTATGTCATTATTTGTTTTGTTGTTACTTTAGATTTCCAAGACATGTTTGATATGATTTGAAAGTTCTCTTCTCCTTTTTGAAAGCAGGGGAATACTCAGAGCTTTTCTTTGTATAATATAATGATAAAAATGCAAATAATAGCAACTGTTTCTTTAAGTCATTTTGATTTATGAAAGATTTCACGAGCTTTCCAGCTCCTTTTCTAAAGCTTGCGTATGTTTATATGTCAGTATGAAATATCTCATTCTGTGGTGAATACAGTAATGTCTTAGTATCTCTATTTTTCAACTGTACATGGTTCTGAAGAACCAAAATAAATTTTTAAACTTAGCATTTAATATTGCTCACATTTCCCCAGTACAAAAATCTTCCACACACTGTTACTTGCATGTTTGTTTTATTTTCATAATTTTATTATTTTACATGCATATTTGTTTACTTTTTGTTAGACTTTTGATGTTCTCTTGTCTCATTAATTTGGAGCTCATTCAGAACTTTGCTTCTAGACATAAGTCAAGAAAATGGCTTTCTAAAAGTCAGAGTTTGCATGATTTGGTAGATTTCTGTAATAATTAACGGAACCTTCTACGATAAATGTGTGTCAAGGCAAATTAGGGCCTAAGTTCTGATGGCAGAACTCTAGATATGAGCACAATAATACCTAATACAGTAGTCATCACATTAAACATATGTGGAGTAGGCTTTGAAGTAGTAAATAAAACCGATGTAGAAGAAATAATTTTGTGCCATGATCAACAGAAGTTAACACTCCATGAACTACACTACATGTAAAGGCTACATAAACTTATCGCAGTTACCAACAAAGAAGCATTAGAAGATAAAAGAGAAATGGAAACTGTCAAGTAATATTTCTATATAAAAAGTTTATTTCCAGAGCAGCTAACTGATTGTTTCTAAATTTTATCTTCTCATTGCAAGAAAATTGAAGTTTGAAAAATGGCATTACAAATCTGTTTAAAAAATATAAAGAGTTAACACAGAGATTCTGAAAAAGAGAAAAAAATCTTGATTATACTGTTTTTTTTTAATACATATATCGGGTTCTCAACCTTTTTACTAATGCGTACCAACTAAACAAAAATTGAAAAACTTTAGTACCACTGCTACATTTTACAATTGTTATTTTTGAATTTTTTAATAGAAATAATATATATGTATTGCAAGTAATGTAAAGGTAAATGTAATAGTAATGTAAAGTTACAAAATAAAATTACTGTGCCTTCTTGTAAAGCTTTTCCTTGTTAAATAGTAAGTTTTACATTTTCAATTTAAATTACAGCACATTGGGAAAAGAGCGATATAATTGAGACTTACCAAACTTTTTTAGATCATTAAGTTGGAAGTTTCTATTAGTGAAATTGCATTTATAGTATCAGTTATTATCGTTTGACGAAACGTGCTATATGTATTAACTTGATTCGAGTTTTGAGCTACTTTTCCCTGGATAAATCCGGTTCAAACATTGAGTTAAGCTAGTTACCAAATATTGCAATTTTTTGTACATATCATGTATTTTTGAAATATGTTTAATTTTTACAAGAGTCCTTTTAAAATTATTTGCATTAAAATTTATTAATATTTTTTCTCTCCCCCCTTTTTATTTTGAAGTCATCTCAACTTGTAATTTTAACATTTAGTTTTTATAAGATAGCTTTTACTACTTTATTATTGTTTCTAGTTGATGAATGATTTTACAATTTTGCTAAGGACTATAGAGTCAAATGTATTTTTTAGCATAAGCTTTTAAACATTTGTCTTACTTCTAAAATTTTAAAATCTTTGCAGCTCACAATGCGCAAAATTCTTGACCATTAAGGTCTCTCTAATTCATGTGTCTTGATAGTATGTATATATATAGCCATTTGAACAACTAATTTGCTACTTGTATTAAATATGCATGCATAAAAAATATTAGTTTAAAAATTGGTTACCGTTTTAATTATCAAAATTTAAGTTATAATACTTTAATTCTAAAATTTACTGTGAAATTTGGGCCTGCTTAAGAGAGATCAGCTTCTTTATGTTTTGTCTTATTTCACTTAGTTTTAACCATAAATTAGGATCCAGTTTTAATTTTGTTCTGTATTTATTTTTCAAATATGACACTGAAGAAAATCCTTGTTCACACAAAAAGGTTGAGCAAAAAGGCACTAAACATGTAATAACTTTATTTGAAATGCCTTTAAATTGTTTTTTTCGGTTGAGCCAAAAGTTAAGAAATGTGTTATTTTTTAAATCTTCAGTTAGATTTCGATCGCAGGAAATTTCTATCAATTATTATTTTTCTTCGCAAGATAAAATTTCAGATACATTTGAAAAAATAGATTTCTAATCAAATTTTCTTTTTTCATAATCCTCGGGAAAATAACATGTTGAAATTATTTATCAGTAAAAAACAAGGATTTTTAATGTCGAATGCTTATTCTTTTATTTTCAAATAATTTTCAGTTAGAAAACTTTCTAAAAGTGGTAAAAAGCTTAAAATGTTATTATCCAATTCTTTGATTATTAACTTGAGTTTTTTATCAGTGCATTTATTTTATGTCTTATGGTAAACAAATAATCCTAAATTTAATTCATTTAACTTTCCAAAAATATCAGTTAAATGTGCTAAATGGGCCAACCATAATTCACTAAATGAACAGTTTTGCAATTCAAATTTTGAATCACAGAGGAAAATTTGAATTTTTGATTGAAATTTAAAAAGATGATTTAAAACTTTGCCTCTGGTTAGCCATCTTACTTCAGAATATAATAAAAGTGTTTCATGTTCACTGCACATCTCTTGGCATAAAATCGTAATTATTCTTAAATTTAAAGAATTTATATATTGATTAATATTTTCATTAAATTGGTTATTGAATCCAGTTAATATACTTCTCTAGCACTTTGTATTGTTATCAGTCTGAATTAAATTATTCAGATTTTGCATGAAATTGCTAAATTGCATTTATGTGCCCTCATAATTTTATAAGGTGATATCTACCTTCTTTGTATGTGCGTCCATGGTGGTACTGGATAGCACGGCTGGCAATCAGGAGGTCCAGTGTTCAAATCCTGACAAGGGTATTGCACATTTTTCATGTTTTCTGCATCAGTATAACCTAATGACTCTTACAGTCTCATTATGTGTAGAGAGCATTGTAAAAATCTGATACCTGCTGATAACATATAATTTTTTTTTCATAAAATTGCTGTGGTTTTATTTTTTGTTTTAGTTTTTTTAACATCAATCATATGATTCCTTGAAATTGGAAAGAACATAATTAGATCCTCATCTCTTTTTTTTTTTTTTTTTTTTACTTAATTCTTTTCATAATTACAAGTCATTTTTTAGTACTACTGTATGCATACTGTGATCTGAATATGAATTTGCACTTTTTTTTAAGTTACTCTTTCCATTAGAGAAAAGGAAACATTTTATTCAAAAAGTGTCTCAGAATGATTTTCAAACTTAAAAAAATATCATCAAAAGTTATTTTTTGTTTTCATGAAATAAAAAATTTATCACATAAGCAGGTAATGAAAGATAATTATTAAACACAGAATGTTTATTTTTTAAAAACTTCCTCAGTTATGAAATGATTTCTCCAAAAGATGGTACAGGATCCAGAAGTTTGGGAACTGTACTTATACATGGCAGTACAGTCATATAATTGTATCATTCAAAATGCTTTTCTCTCTGTAGTCAGTATGGTTTAGCCCATGGAAAGTGGTTTAACTCATGTGCTGTGGTTGGTTGTCTTTGTTCTGTGATTTTTATAAGCATGTACTGATGTAAGAATGCGACATCAAATTTTGTCATTGTTCAAATAAAACAACCACAGAAACTTTAGAAAGGTTAATAAAGGTGCACGTTGACTTTAAGATTGCAAAATTTGCAATTTACTCTAGGATAGATATGAAATTTAGTTTCATCTGGCAGTTTCCGAACTTGAATAGTTCGTCTAGATTTTTTGTTAGTTTTAGCTAACAAAAAATTCATTAAAGTGAAAAAATATATATTTTGCTTTATGAAAACAAAATCTAATGATTCCAGATAATTCCATATCTTAACATGAAATTGGAAGAACAGCAACAAGTTTTAAGTGAACTATCAATTTCTGGTTGACCATTCATAAATAAAATCTTATTTGCTTATAAATTTTATAACTCAAAGTTAATTATACTACTCATTTTTATTATTCTATTCTCCCATATAATGGACAATGATAACTATACGTGCTCATGTATATGTCCTTTCTCTATTTTTGACTTGAAAATCCCATCGATCGCAGTATATCTTCAGTCATATAGTGTTTCAGATTTTCAAGTGAATGACTTAACAGTCACAGTTTTTTTAAAAGCAGAATATCTTTAGAATTCTCACTAGTGTTAAATGTTGCTGTACATTTCTTTTTCAGTCTTTTCTCAGAGTATGATACCAGGCTTTGGTTATCTTAATCCATTTAATGCCTATCATTCTAAACATAGAATGGTATATAAATAAGTCTTTCAGATATATTGAAATTGAAGCAAGTTCTAAATAGTTTTAAATTTGAAAATTATTATTAAAAGATGTGATTAAGAAAGTAAGTACATAAAATTTTTTATAAATTTACGTCTTTTAAAAGTACTTTTATTTTCACAAATTATTCTTAGATATATGGATGGGGTACTTTTGAACTAATGATTAGGTATATAATCTGGAATCTGAACAGTTGCTTGTATTTTAAACAATGTTCTTAAATTATGAACTGCTCTACCCATTTTACCATAAAAATGCCTTAAATTAGACTTCTAATGTTCATTAAAAAAAAGTAAGGTTTCAGACTGTCCTATTCTTTGTTTCACTGTGTTGTCTGTAAGAATGCATGGAAAACTTTTTTTTTTTTTTTTAATGTTTAAACATGTTTTTAATTACAGTTTGTAATATGTTTAGACATATTTAAGCTATTTCAAAACTGATGAATATTTGTGTGATAAAAATTCTAAAGCTTTAACTGCATAATGGTATCTTGTTATACTAATGAAACTTTACTTCTTATTTCCAGCCACTGTTTCATGTTCAGATGTTTAATTTGTGTAATTCTCCATCTACCCTTATTGTAATCGATGATTCTCCATCTCATTCTCATACATTTGTGTCTACTCATTTTATCCATTAGCTTATAAAACTTGCCCAACTCTTGTGAGAAATGTGGTGAGTATCATAGAGGAGTATGAGCTCACAAATTGCCAAAAACCCCTTATATGCTTATATCCCACTCACGAAGACAGCTCCACATGTAGGCTTATGTATTTGACTCTGAATTTGTATAATTCTTCGGCAACATAACTGGTACCTTTGGTTTAATACTTTTCTTAAAAATGGACTTCATTTGCAAATTCTCATAATTTTGCACAAAAGTGTATAATGTAGCTTAGGATTAATATAGATTTTCTAAAGCTTTTCAGAGCTTCTATCTTTGTGTGTATGTTTTTCCGAGTCTTGTGTTGGAACTGGATTCTCATTTTTCATAATAACACATAGGATCACCTTAAAGTTTCAAATAAAAATGTTTTTAAATTCTGGAATAATGACATATCTTAAAACTTCCCATCCAAATAATCCAGAAGAATTTAACTTTACTGAAAGAAATTAATATTTTGACATAAAACATAGTAAATAGTTTTTATTCTTCAATGTTGGTTGTAATAAGAATCTTTTGACATTTTTAGAATTTGTACAACTTTTAATAAAGCCATGGATATGAAACAAGAGAATGCTTCACTTGAAAATGATGGGAGATACCGAAAATTTGGTCTTCCAAGCTGGATGGTAAACAACATCGAGAGGTTAAATTTTGTTACTGATTTTGAGCAGTATGCTTGTAGTCCACCAGAAAATGAATGTTTTCTCACTGATCATATGAACAACCTGGATATTCCAGCCACTGAATCCTATTGCCCTGCAGGTGAGTTCTGTATTTATTAAAAGTCAGCATTTTGATGTAATATACTGTGAAGACAAATTTGTTTGGTCTGTGAATGTTTACTGGTATTCAAAATCAGGAGATTAAATACCCCCAGGTTTCTAAAAAAAAAATTATTGAACAAAAATTAAAAAGTAGTGGTAGCATTAATATTCAGTACATAATTGTATTCGTATGTGTAGCTGTTTTATCAGTAGGCATGAAAATTCATTTGCACACATAGGCAATAATCATAATGTTTTTTGTAAACTTTCATGGGTTGGGTTATCTGAATGTGCAGAGGTATGCAAAGGCTATCTTCGTAAGAGTTTGGGTGCCTTTGTGGAGGACTTGCTAAGGGAAACTGACTTGTATTTGTATTATACATGGGGAAAACCACAAGAAGCACCCATGCAGCTAGCTTATTTTCCTGGATTTGAAAAATTCAGAGAATAGACATTGACCAGTGCAAAATTTAGGTCAAATTACGAACATTAAGCAGTGTTAATTGCTTAATCACTGGTGAGGCCATTAAATTCACATGTGCTTGGAAGAGCAATTGCATTTTACCAGGCACCTCTAAGAACCATGTAGGATCTAAAATCCTGCAAGAACTATCTAGGAGTCACCTGTATTCTTATTCTCGTCTGGGAGCGGCCACCACAGGAATTGATGAAATTACCCTTTAAGACTGTGCCATGTATGTTGTTGAATGACATGTGTGTATGACTTGTGTTGTATAACATGTGCTGTATGTTGTTGTATGACCTTTGTTAGATAAAATTATACTCCTTGTTAGCTTCATTTTAGGTGCTGTTTTGCAGCATCGGTTTTAGATATTCATAGAAATATATAAATAACCACCACCACCACCACCACCACCACCACCCATAATTATGAATAATGGCAACCTATAATTGTGAATAATGCTGCAGCATTATTCACAATTATAGGTGGCCTTTTTTCAGTTCTGTAGGGTGTAAACTGCTCTGTATTCACAACACATTTATTCAATTGTATCTAATATTTTTTAAGAACTTAAAAAAAGAGGGTGTTTAGTTGTTTAATTTTTAGCATAAGTGTATGTAATACATGTAGAATTTCTTTAGATATTCTACCTAATTAACTTACTGAATCAGATTGCGAGTTCATTTTTGGACAGATTTGAATATAGTTTT
The DNA here is from genome assembly GCF_044657685.1 of Stegodyphus dumicola. Classification (NCBI taxonomy): domain Eukaryota; kingdom Metazoa; phylum Arthropoda; class Arachnida; order Araneae; family Eresidae; genus Stegodyphus; species Stegodyphus dumicola. The sequence goes on from NC_140781.1 coordinate 25,468,892, forward strand.
TTATTATAAATTATAAATAATTATTTAATTCTAGCAATATTTGTCTCTGTAGCCACAGTTGTCAATTCTTGTGCACGTTCATTTTGTAGCAATAAAAGGTATAGCATCTGAAATCGGATTTCAAATAAATGCATCCAAAAATTGTGCCTGTCATTTATTACTGTGCATTAAATATTTTACATCTCCATATTAGCACTTTTCAGATCTTCACTTATGGATATTTCAAAGCATTTTTAAAAATACTAAACAGTGTAATACTTAATTTGTTTTATCAAATACTAATTATTAGTAATATATTTTAGCACAATATAAGAATAGCTGCAAGCCAGGCATCTTTAAATTCAGTTTAACTTAGAATAAACTGATTTCAATATTATAAATAAACATGTCAAATGAGCTAAACAGGTACATGTGAATTAAAACATTTATGTCGGGAACATGTCTTCAGCTTATAAGTAAATCTGTTACGATTTTATATATTTATGATAAATTATGATTCTACTATGTGACTTATTTTAAATGAAGAAATGAAATTGGTGTATGTTTTTTGGTGATATCTGCTAGTTGCTAAATTGTAATTAAAAATCATATAGTTGTAACGGCATAAAATGTAAATAATTAGTTTGGGAGTAACTCACAAATATTTTTAATAATTATAAATGTTTACTTTACATATGGAAAGTATTATTGTTTTGGCAACAATTTTTATCTTAAAAATCCAATTTTTTAAAAATAACAGAAAATGAGGTTTTGACTACGGAGTTGGTGAAAAAAAATTATATTTGGTTTTGATTTGGTAATCTTTTTATTTATATATTTATTGGTAGTTCAGTCAAACATGCTGGGAATAGTAAAATTTTGTCTGCACTACGTTTTATCAACTGAGGATTCATAATAGGTGTTATATTTGGTGACCAGCAGCGTTCGACTTGTTTATTTAACATGACTATGGAAAACGTAAGAGAAGGAGCTACATTAATAAATACTAAAGTGAATAAAGTACGCATTAAAATTCCAACATTTTGGCGTGAAAACCTGATACTCAGTTTTTTCTAAGGAGAAGCCCAATTTCAAGTAAATAAAATCACAACTGAAGAGACTAGATTCAATTATTTGATATCCCAGCTTGAATTGAAGTATGTTGAAAACGTATGGGACATTATTAAAGACACTAAGCTTAATAAATATTTTATGGCAAAGGAAAGACTTTTAAATGTGTCCAAAGAAAGTGAAAATAAGCGAATTCAGTGTCTGGTTACTGGATTAGACCTCAGAGATTGTAAACCAAGTCAACTTTTGCAGCAAATGAAAAATCTAGCCACAGACAATTTTCTGGAAAAAGAGCTAAAATCTTTATGGTTAGATAAGATGCCCAATTTTATAAAGAATATTCTTCTCCCATCAAAAGGTAGTTCAAAAACTATCGAAACTGGTACTGCAAAAATTTTTTTTTTTTTTTTTAAATTTACACTGATTCTTAATGTTGGACGTTATCTTTTATTGTTATTCAGCGTGATATTTAAACTAAGCTAAAATATTCTTCTCATCAGTAAAGAAATTTAGAGAAATTGGCCTCGATGGCTGACAAAATTCATGAGATGAAATCTGGAAAAGAAATTGATGCTCTTTTGCCAAACGTTAATGATGCTTTATTTGCAAGAAAAGCTGCCCTAGAGCAAAAAAAAAAAAAAAAAAAAATTGATTCAGTGCAAATAAATGATGATTCCAGACCAAGATCTAGATATCATCATCAGAATACATCTCGAAGTTGTAGCCATTCGAAAAGATGATTTAATACAAAATATAAATATTTTTCATTTTAAATTTGATGATCGTTGTTGACCTGAGAAATGTTATTCGCCATGTGCTTGGCGAGAGAAGTCAGAAAATTCCATAGTGCGACAGCATTAGCGGCTACTACTGTTGCTGGTATCAACAACAGCTGCAAATTTTGTTTAATTGTGAAGGATAAAAAAACAGGACTGCGTTTCTTAGTAGATTCAGGTGCTCATGTTAGCCTCATTCGTGCGACTGATCGTGATACAAAAGTAGGTGATTTTAAATTATGCGCATCAAATGGAATGGAAATTCCTATTTATGGAATTAAAATTTTAACTTTAAAATTTTAATTCCATAAATTTCCATAATTCCATAAATAAATTTTCCAATTTCCGTTTATATTAGCTAAAGTTGATAAAGCTATTATAGGAGCTGATTTTCTAAATAAATTTAAACTTTTATTTGACAATCATAATAAGAAATTTATTGATGGAATAACTAACCTGTCTGTTCAAAATAATGTAACAACAGTGTTTTTTTAGTATGCTGTTAGTACTCTAAATAAAAATTCTAAATATGCTAATTTGTTACAACAATATCCAGATTTAGAACTTCTCAGTTCAACATTTAAGCATGGTGTTGGGCATTATATTACAACTAGAGGATAACCTGTGTATACCAGAGCTAGACAATTGGATCCCAAGCGATTATAAATATCAAAACAGGAATTTCAATATTATGTTAGAAAATGATGTTAATCATCCCTTTAAATTTCAGTTGGCCAGTTCTCTTCATATGGTTCAAAGAAAGATGGTTCCTTTTGAACATGCAGGGATTGTTGTCGTTTAAATGCACAAACAATACCAGATCGTTATCCTATACCCAGATTAGAAGATTTCAACCACATTTTAAAAAATACTCGAATATTTTCTAAAATTGGTTTGCATAAAGTATAGTTTCAGATTCCTATTATTGAAAATGATAAGCCAAAAACTGCCATTATAACCCCTTTCGGTTTTTATGAATTTAATGTCATGAGTTTCGGGTAGCGTAATGCATCTTCTATCTTTTAAAGATTTATTAATGAGGTATTTAGAGGACTAGAATTTGTTTTTCCATACTTGGATAATGTTTTGATTGCGTCAAATAATGAAGAGGAACACGGAAAGCATTTAAAATTAGTTTTTGATAGATTACAGAAGTATGTATTGAGACTTCATATTTCTAAATCTGTTTTTTGAGTTAATGAATTGAAATTTTTAGGTTTCCTAATTACACCTGAGAGATCAAAACCTCTTCCTGACAAGGTTAAAGCTATTTTTAATTTAATTACGTGACACTGGTCATCAGCTACGAAACTTTCTCGAAATGGTTAATTTCTACTGTCATTTTTTGAAAAATGCCACTAGTACTCAAGCTGTTTTGCATGACTACCTAAAAGATGCAAAGAAAAGAGATAATCAGAAAATAACTTGGACGGATGAGGCCATTGAGAAATTTGAAAAATGTAAACAAGCTTTAGTGGTTTCACTATATATGTATGTATGTATGTATAATAAAATGCTTGATGAAATCTTATAAAGTAGGATGCAAATTATCCATATTCAAGTTAGAATTTATTTTACACAAATTATTTAAGCACACAGGGAAATATTACAGCATTTCTAAATCGAGACTTACAGTAGCGTTTTACCATTTACCTCGTAACATCAAGTCAAAAGAGTTATAAGGCTCCCACCTTCTTGCCGTGCCTTCATGGTGTGGTGATCTGCACACTGGGCACATATTTCAGAGGTCCGTGGTTCGATTCCTGGCGAAGCCATTGCTAATTTTTCAAAGCTCCTGCTTCCAAAATACGTAATGTCTCTATACAGTCTACTCTGATGCCTGTCTGCTTTCCCCTTTTTTTGAGACCCGTCACCACCTGTTCTCCTTTGTCTTCATCTGAGGCACGCCTTTCAAGAAATATAGTCCGTTGAGATCGCTACATAAGCTATAGCTCTTCTCTCTCACCCAGACTTACCCTTTTGGTTGTGCACAGATGCTTTGGATTTGGCAGTCGGTTCAGTTTTACAACCATTTAGAAATGGTAGTTGGAAACCAATCAGATTTTTTTTCCAAGAAACTTAACATTACACATCAAAATTACACTACGTAGTATTGTGAACTTCTCACAATTTATCTTTCCATTATTTCAAACTTTTGTTAGAAGGACAAAAATTCATAGTGTATACTGCTCAAAAACCCTTAATTTATGCATTTTCTCCAAAACCAAATAAAGCTTCTCCGAGGCAAATTATGCAACTTCAATACATTTCAGAATTTACAACAGATATTAGGTACATTACAGGAGAGAATAACGTCGTAACGGATACATTATCCAGAATTGAAGAAATCGCCTTAATCATTTATGACAGAATTGCCGAAGAACAAGTGCGAGATCAACAATGAATTTAAGACATTGTTGAAATCTACAAATTTGACTTTTAAACGTTTTCCCTTCCATCTGAAAAAAAATTATGGTGTGATACTTCAACCCAGCATGTTAGACCCTATATACCCAAGTGTTATCATATTGTTTACGTTATTTTCTTCCTTCATGTTCGTACGGGGTTTGTGTGGATTTGGAGAGAATAACAACAACACTTGATGAAGTATCGAATAACACACTTTATTGGCCAGTATTGTCAGGACAACGCCAAAACACGTTTTTACAGTCGTCGATGAACTGCTATAAACACGCTCACACGATCAGTGGCACAGCCTCCAGGTTATCAGGTTATCATGGTGGAGATGGCTTCACAGCAAAGTACGGCTCGCGACTCTGCTTGGTCCTTCTCGGAACTCCACGTACTCTAGATCACCAATTTTGTCGCCAAATGTGGCAACCCTGCCTTTCTTTGCCATTTTAAGGCAACCTTAAAACTGCTTTGTGATGAAGCTATCTCACCGCGCCTGTACATTTTGTAACAGTATGAAAATATTTCATCAGTTTCACAGATTATCCCATCCTGGAATCAAATCAACAATAAAATTAAGCTCTTCAAAATTTATTTGGTCAAATAGTATCAAAAAAGATGTTCAGCATTGGGCGAAATCTTGTATTCCATGTCAAAAATCTAAAATGCCCACTAGTGGCCGAGCAGTAAAATTTGCTGAACACTGGTAGTTCCGTCTGGAGGTTCGAATTCTGCAAAGGGCTGGCTGCATGGGCGTTTTCGTGGTTTTCCCCATATGTAACGTGTATACGAGTTAGTTTCCCTTAGAAAGTCCTCGGCGAAGGCATCCCTTTCCTTGGACAGATAGCCCTAGTGTGCTTTGCCATAATTAAATAAACCAAACCAAAAATCTAAAATATTCTGGCATAAGAAATCTATAATTGGCAAATATCAAAAGCCATCAGAAAGATTTCGACAAATACACATTGATCTTGTTTGTTCGTTGCCACCATTAAATGGTAACATCTACAGATAGATACACAAATTGGATGGAAGCTATTCTGCTGTAAAAAATCTCAGCAAAAACTGTAGCGAAAACATTCTGTAGCAATTTGATAGCAAGATTTGGAATAGCCTTGCATCAAATAACTGATCAAGGAACTCAATTTTCATCTAAAGTATTTCAAATCCTGTCAAGAATCTGCAGCATTGTGCTTTCACACACTACAGCCTATCACTCGCAGTGCAACGGCAAGGTAGAACGGCTTCACAGATCAATAAAGGCCACTTTAAGAGGCCATAATAATAAAATTTAGAGTGAAACATTACCAACGGTTCTTTTAGGCCGATGAACGACAATCCATAACAATACTAACCATACTATAGTGGAGATAGTATATGGAGAAAATATAAAACTTTCTGGAGAAATCTTGAAAGAGAAAATAAGTCGTACACCACCTGGAACTTTTATACATAAATTACAAAAATTACATTAATTTGGCCAAAGGAAATACAATAGAAAGGTATCCCTAAATTATTTGTACGTAAAGATTTAGAACCAGCTTCTCACATTTTCTTTCGTATTGACAGAGTTCGGAAGCAACTCGAACCCCCATATGAAGGTCCGTATTTGGTTATCAATCGTTCACCAAAATATTTTACTGTCAAGATAAAGAAGTAAATATATCGATAGACAGATTGAAGCCAGTATATATTCAACCACAACAAATCACTGAACAAGAGAAACTTGCAACTCCAAATCATGTAAATAATGCACCTACGTCGATTGAAATTCAAACCAAAATAACTATCGCTCAAACTAAAATCAAATCAGCTCTAAGACAATTCCGAACTGGTAGAATTCTTAAGGTTAAGTTTAGAAAGTTTATATTTTGTAGATAACCTTTTTCTAAATGCTCTAATGCAATACGAATAAACTAGGGTTAAGAAAGACAATCATGTTAGTTTTGTTATGTCAGTTTTTAAATTTGTTAAATTATAGAAAAGTGAACAGTGGCACTTTTTGCATTAGTTTTCTATATGTACCGATGGACAAAATTAAGAGATGGAACACTTTTTCCCAAATATCTTGAGAAATACTGGATATAAATAAATGAAATTAGGTATAGTTTGTTGTATGGCAATAATGTATACAAACAACGAAAATGCCATTCATTAGCATGAATTATGGCTAAGCATCCAATGTGGTCCAAATACGAGTTTGAAAGATGCCAGTGAAAATGTGTCTAGTATTGTGTGTGGTTGCCTCTGACAGACAGACAGCATACACAACGAATGGCCATGCTATTAATTAGAGAGTTCAGGAGTGCTGTGTGAAAGTTGCACCCACTTCTCCACTAGAATAGTTTTTAACTCCTGAATGGTTCTGGGTTGGCTTATTGCAGTAGCCAAGAGCATCCCAAGCAGTTCAGTAGGATTAAGGTCAGGAGATTAGGCTGGCCATTCCATTCAGTGAATATCCCTGCTTTCCAGATAGTCATCAACCAGGTGGGCCCTACGTGGTTGTGTATTGTAGTCCATAAAAGTGAACTCGGGGCCAACAGCACTCCTGAAAAGTGGGACATAGGGCTCTAGGATCTCCTGCCTGTACCTCTGGGCTTTTATGGAACCAGTGTCAAACACAAGGAGCGATGTGCAGCTAACTTGCATGATCCCTGCCCTGACCATCACTCCTCCACCACGCTTTTCTATGATGTTGCCTGGGATGGTATCGGGTTGTAGACTGAATGTGGACTCATCCATGAAGAGAACATTAGCCCATTGAAGCTGTGTCCAGTGTTGGTGTTGTATGCACCATTGTATACATTCTCTTTTGTTGGAGAGAATGAGTGGGAGGCAAATAGCAGGGATTTCTGGCATGCAGACCTGTCTCATGGAGCCTTCTATCATCAAATGTCTTCCTTGAAACTGATGTTCCTGTGGCAGTAGCAAGGTCCACGAGACAGTTGATGTGCTCTGGCGCTTGGCTGAAAGTACCAAATACTGGTCGTCATTGGTCATTGTGGCACTCCGGTGACCTTGTCCTAGTTTTCTGGACACTGTTCCAGCTCTTTCTAAACTGATTCCATAAATTAAGAGATGACACTTCGTGTTGCATCCAGATATCTTGCAACCTGAGCTTGCGACTGCCCTGCTTCAAGCCTAACCACGATTCTCCATCTCATACCTTAGTCTAAACCAGGGATGGGCAGACTTTTTCGGTCGCATGCCAAGTATCGGAAAAAAAAAGTTTGGCGGGCCCAGATAAATTTTTCTTAATTTAAAAAACACCATAAGAGTTTTACAATTTAAATATGTTAATGAGATTAATGAAATTGCGATTTCATTTTTAAAGTTCCTTATATTGAGGTTCGAAGCGAGATGTACTGATTCTAAGGAACCAGGCTAAATGCTCATCTGTCAGTCTACTTCTGAAATAATTCGTTCTAAGGTTCATAGTTCAAAACACTTGTTCACATATATATGATAAAGCAAACCTAGCACTGGTTTTCTGGGTGTGAGATATTAAATTTTGGAAACTTACTTTCGATAATGATTTGTAAAACTCTAACTTTGACATATTTAGAAACAGTTGCTTGAGAAGATTGTTAGATTGCAACTCATTTAATTAAAGCTGCAAATCTGACCTCACTGCTTCACAATTTACATTGAAAGGCATGAAAAAATATCCATTTCTGTTTGAATGCCATTGAAATCTGCGTTTGAACTCAAAATGCAGTTCAATTTTCAAGCCATCTCCATAATTATTAAGCTTCTCTTCATTTACTAAGGGTATTGGATTTGACCTGGGGAAATGAGACAAGTCATTCTTAGCTAGCTGCCCAGCAAACAGATTAAGTTTTAGTTTAAAAGCTTTGAGATGGGGCCAGATATCATCAATAAATTGATTTTCCCCTTGCATCTTGGCATTCAAGTTGCTCATATCACAAAGATCTGTGAAAAATGCAAAGTCTGAAAGCCATTCTGTATCTTCTAGCATTTCACACTCCGCAGAACACTGTTTGTCATGGAAAAACAATACAATGTCATCTTTCAGCTGCTAAACTTGCTCAAAAACACATCCTGCACTCAGCCACCATACTTTCATGTAATACAGTACATCAGAGAATTCAGACTGCTTGAATTGAAGAATCTCTTAATTGCCTGTGAGTAAGCCCACGAGATCAAATAGTATTTACAAGCTTCATGACTGCATCAAGCACGAATTTCATATTCAATGCAGATTTACGGAGAGCATTTTGATGTATAACACAATGTAGATAAACAACATTGTTTCTGTGATAGTTTTGGTTAAAAAGTTCAAGAAATCCAGATTTTTTTCCTGTCATATTTGGTGCTCCATTGGTCTTAATATTACATATATTTGTTATAAGCACTTTCAAAATTAAAAGCCCTTTCTGAAATACACAAAAAATATCACATTCCGTTATTGTTCCCTGTGAAGAATGCGTGCACGCCAATTCTTTTTGTAATTTCAAAGTTCTCATCAACACCTCTTATAAAAAATACTAATTGAGCAATATCATTTATATCAGTGCTTTCCTCCATAGCTATGGAGCAAAATTTAAACAAAACTTTTAAATAAAAATGATCTTTGACTCTAATTGTGATGTTAAATTTTTATTGATGACTTTGATTCTAGAAGTCACCATTTTTCGAGATAAGCTTACAGTCTCAAAATTATTTTTCTTGTCTGGACATAAAACATCACAAACTTGGAGCATGCATTGTTTAACGAACTCCACTGAGGGCTTTATTATTTTAGCAATATTGTATGCTACAATGTAACTTGCATGTGTAGCTAGCTGCTTCTTGGATACTGTTTTTACCTTCTTGAAAAAATTTTGTCCACCTGACAATTTTTTTACAAAGACTTTCTGCATTTTGTTTTCTTTCATATTCGGACATTGCCTCGTAATTGGAATTCTTATGCTTAGATGTGAAATGACGGGAAATGTTATAGTCTTTGAAGACTGCTACAGCTTCATTGCAGATGAGAGACACACTGGTTTATCTTTTACAACTGTAGAAAAATATTTCCGGGTCCATTCTAGAAGTCACCGTTAATCATTAAAAGCACGGCACTCTAAATCAACTTTACGTTTTTTAGTAGCCATTGTGGGGTTGAAGTATTTTACAAATAACTCAAACAAGTACTAGCTACACTATACTTTTAATAATTTCACCACTATTCACAATGATGCTATATGTCCGCAATCTTTCCATTGCTCAATCAATAATATTAGAACTTGTGCCAAAAGAAAAAAGCAGCTGGCTGGAGTTTAAAATGCGCAGTCTGCCACATGTGATTCATCCATATTGAATTCCCATATGTCTGCTCCCCGAGAAAGAGATAACACTTCTTGACGCCAATCTACAGATATAACTAACAAAGAACTTCCGCTTTTAACACTTTACCGCTTGAAAGCTGTCTCTGCTTGCTATTTCCGTCGATTTACACTTTGTAGAACAAAAACAGAAAGTAAAAAGATCATCAGTCCTTTGAAAAAAAAGGAGGGAAAAAATATTTAAATAAAGTAGAAAAGGAGATGGATATATAATATATAAATGTATATTTCTTTTAATTTGCCTTCGGACCAGCAAATTAAAATTTAATCCGTGGGCCGTACAGAACCTTCCGGCAGGCCGGAGTTGGCCCAGCTCTGGTCTAAACAATGATGTGTACTCATTTTACTCAAAAAAACAACAAGATTGTTAAAAAAAGACAACAAAAATCACTACTGTACTGCAGAGTGGAATAAGTTGAGCTACTGGACGGGGACTTTTATACCTCCTGCTGGGCGTAGCAACACCCACAAGAATACGTAAACTCATCTCAGTGACACAAGTGCCACAATGACATTATATGGCAATTAACTGTCCAGATTTTGTGTCGTATTTTAGGAGAAATGTGAGAAAATGTTTTCCATCTCTGAATTTTTTTTTACCACTGTACGTTAGCCACTATACTACAAGGTAATCAAAAAAGTTCTTGTCGTTTTGGGCAGTCAGAAAGAAAAAGTCCTAAAACAAATAGTAATCACCACTAATCCTCAGAGTAATCACCGTCGACATCCAGTGCCTTTTGCCAACAAGTGGCTAGCTGTGTGATGCCATCGCAGTAAAACTCATGAGTTTTGGACTCAAAGAAGTCCGTGAGGGCCTTTTCGAGGTCTGGCCGGTTGTTGAATGATTTCCCGCGAAGATGGTTATCCAGGGAATGGAAAAGTGGTAGTCTGTTGGTACAAGGTCTGGGGAATATGGGGATGATATCCCTGGCCTCCCGAATCACATGAGCTCTTGCATTGTCATGAAGGAGGAGAACACCCTAATGATTGTCCAATGCTGGCTCTTTATGCATCAGTGCCTGATGCACGTGTTCTCATTGCTACGAGTGAAGGCCTACCGTGATGGTTTGGCCCACTGGCAGGACCTCCTAGTGTCCCATTTGGCAACTAGTCTGCTGGATACAGAGCATGATCTTGTGTGGGTGGAGAGAAGGTCTCGCAATGTGAGGTGCAGGGTCCTGTCGTGACAACTAATGTCTGGAATTCCTGGGTGTGTCATACTGGACCCACTTTTCGTCGCCAGTGAATACTCGCTCAAATATGGATACATCCTGGTGCCAAGTAAGCAATGACAAACAGGCAGCAATATGCCGTACCTTGTTTGCATCAGACTGTAAGTGGGGTACCCACTTGCTCAGCTTGTATGACTTTCTTATGCGATGCAAATAGAGTCTCATTGTTTCATCAGATACCTGGAAGTGTGTAGCAAGCTCACCACATGTTTCACTACTGTCACTCTCTGTGGCTGCTCTCAGAGCCTAATCATCCAGCACTTGTAGTCAACCGCTGCATGGTGCATTACTAAGAGACCTATTCCCTGTCCTGAACTTCTGGAACCATTGCCTAGCGGTTCGTTTGTTAACGGCATCATTGCCAAAGCCCTGGCAAATTTAGTGACTTGATTTTGCTGCTGACAGGCCCATTTTAAAATCATACAGCAAACAACTTCGAATGGCAACTTTTTATATTGGAGTCCACTCTTCCAATGTCATATCAGAAATGGCAAGAACTTTTTGGTTACCTAGTAATTTGGCTGATCAAATTATAAGCACTTTTTGGGGGAGGCAGAAGACAGCATGTAGAAAATTTTGTTCAAAACATTTTCAAAACAGTTTGTATGTAATTGTGTTCTTTATGCATGTACTTATATTCATTAAATTGCTTTTTGCAGTTGAACCTAGTAACTTGTCTGACACTCCAAAGATTGAAGTAGAGAATACTGCTGCGACTGCTTCAAAAGAAGTTGAAATACCAACCTCAGATCCTTATATCAAAACAGTAGATCATTCACCTACTCTGTATCATTCCATTTTAAATAGCATAAAACATGAAGAATTTCATTCATCTCCAGATAGTACACCATGTGCAACTCCTGAACCATCACCTGCACCTCGTAGAAAGATGAGTGGGCAAAAAGATACTGTACAAACTAATCCAGGACGATGGTTTTATTTAGGCAATTTAAAGAAACCAAAGCAAAATGTTAAAGGACAAACACTTAGTGTTAAGGAGAATAAGAGTAAAGAAGTAAAGAAATCATCAGATTCTGTTCTTGCAGAAAATGATGAAAGATCTAAAAGGGAAGCAGTTAAATTGGTAATTTCCAACTTCGATATAAATGCTATAAGTCCAACATCATGGTAATCTTGATGAATAATTTTTAAGCGATATATTGTTTACTTTTGTTTTTATTATTTTAATAATTCTGTATTTCTAACTTTTCTTCAGTAAATAAATTTTGATCACTTAAAACTTTATGAAAGTTTTGAATCATTGTTGTATCATTGACTTCCATATAAAGAATGCACTAACCGATATTGTTCATAGAGTAGTAGTTATGTACTTTTAATTTTTTTTTTTTTTAAATTTTAAATGTAACTGTTTGAACAATCAGTGAAACTGTATATCCTATAATTTTTATTCATCTTTTGTTGTTGAAAGTACTTGAATATCTTTTTTAAAAGTTTGAGTAAATATTATTACATGTATATTTTGTTGTATTTTTTAACCCAATGTTGTGTCTGAGCTATCTGTTTTAAATTTTTTATTTGTTTATTCTACCCCATTAGCAAAACGTTTTTATGTAGTATTTATCTTTTAGAACCAAAGAATTGTTAAGCTTGAAGGTAAATCTGTCATATGTGAAGGAAATATACTGCAGCTGTTTCCTTGTAATTTTTGTTTTTAAAGTCATTTTTACTCTGCATTTGAATGGGGGTATAAAATAATTCATTCATAAATATCATTCTCATTTGAAGAATGTTTTCTAAAAAAGGCTGTAATATAAATATGTGTTTATTTCAGTTTGTTTTTATTTTCCCTTATTTTATTTCGGTGTTGTGGATGTTTGCTTTATTCCATAATTAATAACTTTCTATCACATTGGTTTATAGTATCTATTAAAACTTTGAAATTTTCTTTTATTTAATAGTTATATTTTTATGGTTTGTTTTTAAAATCAAGCTGTATTTCATCAAGTATTGGGGATCTCTTAAATTTTATTCATATTCACTCATTCTTTTTCTGTATTTTTGCTAGTCATACTTTCAAATATTTAATCTCTCCAAAAAATTATTTCATCAGTTTTGTATTATATCCTAACATGTAATGAAATTACCAAGAAGTCGTTGCTTAGAATGCATGGTGTTTTAATGAATATTTAATTATTGTTATAAGTTGTTATTGTTATAATTTGTTAAATTGTAAATTGTATTCTGATGTCAACCTGTAAGTAGAAAATGGAGAATTATGTTTAGCTTTTGTGCTTAAAACGGTGATTACAAACTTCTTTTCTTAACCCCGAGTGGCATGACAGTCTTTATCTGGTCATGAGATTTTTTGTTATTTGCTATGTGTTATCATATTGTTTGAAATATTGTTTTCTGGTTTACTTAAATGATCTGAATATTATCTTAATAAGAGATTATGAAAATTATACTAAAATAAAAAATTTTACAAATTTGAATAATCACTTCTGTAATACAGTTTTCATAAGCAGACCCAAAACACGATGCCACTCTGGGTTAAATCAACTATGTAATGCATTTTCAGTGGTAGTGTTCATTGTATTGAAGTGTAAAATGTGTAAGTTTTGAATTTTTAAGCTGTAAACTGATAAGCTATGTACTGATACTCTGTGTCTTAAAATTTCCTGCAATATGTACAAATGAAAGGTATTATAAAGACAGAAATTTCTGTTTTGAATATAATGCTGAATTTCTGTAAATAGCATAAATTAGTAGATTAGGAAATTGCTGTTATTCCTGACAAAGAAGAATTGTGTGCTTTTCAAAATGTTTACTGAGTGTAATTTTCATAAATTATGAAATACCTAAAGTGGGCAGAATGCAATAATTTTATATGCTGCAATTGCTTTGTGCAGTAATATTTTTATAGCAATAGACTTATGTGTTGTACCTTAATATTTCATTTTTACTTCAGTAATCTTGAAAGATAACCAATAATCTTGAATAAAAGCGCTTACTGAAGATGAATGTCCAGGATAGCATTAATTGAGAAATTGTGCTCAATCCATGTGTGCTTTATGATAAATGAGAGAAACTAATGTGATGGCCTTTCAGCCTACATAGAATCATGTCTGGATTAAAATTAAGCATGTATAATGTTCTTGTAAAATACATCATGTATGATTTTTAGTGTATTTGCTTATTTTATATTAAAATGTTACTTTATGTTTGAAACCATTTTTAAATATTGACTTTGAATGTGTTTAAGTCATCTCAGTTACATTAGTAAATAATTTGTTGATTTATATTGAAGTTTGAGTTGAGAATTAGTGGATATTATATAGTACATAGAATTATCTTTTATGAAATGTATTTTGTGAATTTATTTCAGTTAAAATGCAGTTGTATTCCACTGCCAAATTTCAGGTGGCAGAAAATATAAAATGCAATTAAATTTGTTTATATTATGTTTCTGTTGGCTTTGTCTTTTCCTTTTGAAAAAGAAAATATATTTTAATGGTAACAAGTCATTACATGATTGTTCATTGGTACGGATTTTGTATGAAATTCAAGTTGCAGTTTTATATAAAATCGCTACTTGTTTAAAGTTCCCACTCCACCTAATTCTATATTTTACATGATGTGTTTGTTTTCTTCATAGATTACTATATTTGTCACCAGTATGTATCACATTAAAAGGAAAATTTCATAAAAGAATTGGTGCCCCAAAAAGCAAATGCTGACCAGCTCAGGCCAGGACCAAAGCCCCAAATTTCACTCCTTAAACTTTATTGACCCTCAAGAAAGAGAAAATTGGTTACAGCACTTAATAATTTTTCTTCAAAAAAAAAAAATTGTCATGCATTTTTCACCTTGTTATCCTAAGCACATGCTGAGCAAAGCTAGCATCATTCAAAAAGTCGGCGCTTGGAACCCTTGACAGCTTCTGCTTCAGTAGCATAGCTAAGAGAGGGCACAATTTTAGAGATGGTATTTTTTACGTGTAACATAATTTTGTAGGTGTTTCTAGACATAGGAACAAAGCACGCAAGGACAGATAGCTTAGGTGTGCTTTGCCATATTCGATTAAACGAGCGTTCCGGGACATTGCTTTCTTTCTTTTTGTTTGTAGATTGAGAAAAAAGCAACCTAACTTTGGAGTGGCAGTGGTGGAGTTAAAAATGTTTTTTCTTAGTAGGCAAATTTTGTCTTTCGTGTCCCTCACCTCTTTCCTTTATCCCTGGAAAATTTTTGCTTTAGTAGATAACTGTAATGTTTGTTTGAAGATAAGGTTTAATCCTTATGCCTGCAACTGAAAATTTTGCATGGTAGCTCTGAAATAATTTATTACTGGTTGGATGAGAAACTCAAACTGAAAATGTTCTTAAAACATTCAGATGTGTCGCCATAAGATTTCTTTGATAAAAAGGCAACTTTCTCACAGACAAGCCCCCTTGTTTGATGACGGGATTGAATTCTTCCTTCCCGCGTCTATGTGTAATGTAAATTGAAATGCTTCTATTCGTGTTCTAAATGATGTATGTCAGCCTTTACCAAAGTTATTTTGTTTCGCCCCATCATCATGATACAAAATTGAAATTATGCCACATCTCAAGGACCAATACTGATTGTTTTCTTTAACTTATTTAGAAATCTTCAATAAACAGTGGTTTCTCAATGGCATTCGATACGCAGAACACTGTTTTCCATAAGTTACTATGGGAATAATTCTTATCAGTCCCGCAAGTCTGGTTCAAAATCCTTAACTATCCTAAAAAAGTGCAGATAATAATAGAAACACCACTAATATTGGAAATGCTAAGTAATTTAACTAATTTAAAAGTTTTAAAATGTTTACATGCAGTAAATATGTACACAGTTCTCAGACTTTTAGTTCAGCTGTCATTGGCCTGCTTCCACAACTGCATTTGGTTTCATGGGAAGTTACAATTTCAAGACCTTGTTTAAAGTAGTGTAGGAATTGCCTTGACGTTTCTTCAAAATCATCCTGAAATTGTGCATGGCACTGTCAGAACAAATCAGTCACTTTGTTCATCTCAGCTTACTGAGATCTGCTGTCTACCTTTGACATGGCTCTCTTCTAATTAAATTTTCACTTTAAGTCATGTGAGATCAGTCTTAATTTTGACTCACAATTTCTTTATAGTCTTAATTTTGACATGAATATTTTGTGTTCATCACATATTCACAAGAAAAAGAAATTATCTCTGGGCTACTTCATGTTTGTGGTTATGAAAGTCTTGCAATTTTTGTGCGATAATGTACTATGAAATGTGGTTATTTGCTCGATTCCTCTGCTTGTTTACTTTTCATATACAGGTCATTTTTTATATTTAATTTCGATTCATATGTGTAATTGTTATGCAAAGTATCACTGTAAATGGGAATAATTCATCACCATATATATTCTTAATGGGACCTTATAACAGCTTCAAACATTTCAGCAGTACGACATGTAGAAACAAAGGCTAATACAGTATGTAATGATTAGATTGGTCATGTAGATTTGAAATTTGTGGTATGCTTACAGTGCAGGCCATTTGCCAATTGTCATTTTCTAAATAATTCTGACTTCAATCAAGCTCTGACCCTCACTGCGGGAAATGCTTTAACTTAACACGCTTTAACACTTTAACTGACAGCAAAATTTCTGATCAGACCCAACCGATCACCTGAGTTCCGTATTCAGGTATAGTTCTTTTGAGTACTTTGAGGTAAAGAAGGTATTTGAAAAAAATGATTGTTGAAAGAAAGAAGCGAAAATGGTTGTTGTAGATAGGTAAATTCATACCGTTCACTAAACTGAAATAAGATTTCTTCGGTATCAATTTTTCCTTCTTCCTAAACAACCAGTTCTTGTGAAATATGATCGGTAGAATCTACACCCCATGTATTATCACTGCATTTATCAGTACTCGAATCAGAATCTGAACATGCAAATTTGCTTATAATTATATTTCTGAAAACCCTCGACTGTTCCGTATCATTACTTTTCGAATTTTTGTAAGCCTGGCAACAGGTTTCTTCTTCACTGCTACACTGACTACCAGTAAGTATTTGGACACCTATGCAAATGACAATATCTGCGGTCCAAAGGTATGTCACGGACTCCGCCGGTATATATCATGTAGGAAACAGCATCGGCTTTAGTCGCATGCAAGATGCCTCGCAATTCGGAGCTCTCTGATTTCGAGAAAGGTATAATTTTCGGGTATCGCAAATGTGGCCGATCCTTAAGGAACATATCTAGCGATCTGAAGTACCTAAAATCAACAGTGACCTATGTGATTAAGAAGTGGAAGGTGAGCGGTGATTGTCAGAATGTGCCCCGAGTCGGCAGACCAACGAAACTGGGAGATAGAGACCGACGAGTGCTGTCCAAAGAAATTCGGAAGAACCGCACCCAACCGATGGCCCTTATCCGCGTGGAGTTTCAACAGGCATCCAGGAGTATTGTTTCAATGAATACCACCCGTAAGGAAGCGCATCTGCTTGGTTTTCATGGTTGTGCTGCCGCCCATAAACCTTTGATCACAAAGTCCAACCGCGCTGCTCGGTTAATGTGGTGCTAAGCACATCGAAATTGGACCGTAGATCAGTGGAAACTGGTTCTTTGGAGTACTGAATCAAGGTTCACCCTTTACCGTTCGGATGGCAGGGTCTGAGTCTGGCGTCTACCTGGAGAGCGTCTCCTGCCGGAATGCATTGTGCCAACAGTCAAGTTCGGCGGAGGTGGAATTAGGGTGTGGGGGTGTTTCTCCTGGTATGGGCTGGGACCCTTGGTCCCCATTTTTTCATGGTAAGCTCAACTACGATGCCTACTGCACTATTTTGGATGACAATCGGCTTCCTACGTTGTGGCAGTTTTACGGGTTGGACCCCTGTTTCTTTCAGGACGACAATGCCAGTTGTCATGTTTCGACGTTAATCAAGGCTTGGTATGATGCCAATGGAGTTCATCGAATAGACTGGCCTGCCCAGAGTCCAGACCTGAACCCTATCGAGAACTTCTGGGACGAGTTGCATCGCCGAATTCAGGGGTGCACTACCCTTGCAAAATCGGTGAAGGAACTTCTATGTCTTCTCCAAGCCGAGTGGGAAGAAAATACCATTAGCTGTCATACAAAGACTTGTGGAAAGTATGCCCTGGAGGGTCCACGCTGTAATTACCTCTCGTGGAGGCTCTACCAACTATTGATTTTGAATAAAGTTAGTTTTTCTTTTATATCACAGGTGTCCAAATACTTATTGGTAGTCAGTGTATATGGTTCACCTAAAAATTATTCAATAATTTTTCTTTTAGACATCGCAAGAAGTTGGAGCAAAAATTTTAACCCCCGAAAAGAAATTCAATCATTTGTCACTATAGGAAAAAATATTTGAAAAAGAAGAGATAATTTTCGAATCTCGTACCCTTTCTTAGATACTTCGTTCTTCAGGAACGATTTTAAACTAAATGCATGTCTCAAAATGTTTCGTTCTAGACTCCTACGACCGGAAACAATTTTGACGCATGGCATAGCAGCGCTCGTGGCCTAAAAGAGGGTTTTCTTATAAACTTCACTTGGCAGTCAACGTGTTAAAAATATCAAGCTTGTATATCTCGATATTGGGTTTCGAAACAAACTTTTCCCCAATGCCTTTGAATCAAAACCCGACTTTTCAAAATGGACATTGCTATGGCAACTTTCTTTTGCTCTCGAACTGTATATAGTAAGATGTGGTTGCCAATCTCTTTTACGATACCTAATTGCGAGCTTCTACCATCAAAAGTGAATCAAAGTGTAGTACCATCAAAAGTGGCTTTATCGAAGCTATCATAGCATTTACGAGATACACGAAATCTATTGTCTGCCTTTACAGAAGCTTAACTAAATCTTTCTGATTCTTCAAGCATACTTAACCATGAACGATGGACATTAATACACGGAATCTAAGTACTTTAAATTTTAAAATATAGCTTCGTGAAGACAATCTAGTGACTTATCGGCTCAGCGTAATGTCTCAGTAAAGTAACTTCACAGAAGAAAGCTTTTTTTTTTTTTTTTTTAAAGGTCGTCAGCCTTGCAGCACACAGCCTGTGTAATAACAGAAATTAAACTTAGCTGCTTTAGAGGATAACAGAAACAAAACGTAAAGCAGCGATGAACCTTTCTCTTACACTGACCTCTTTCAAAAGGATGGTTTTCTTCATCGACACAGTTACATTTTTTTAATACACATAAATCAACTAAAGATAACAGTTGGACAAGAAATGAATGAAAGTTTTGAGAAGTATGATATATTAGATTTATGTTTTATTACTTTTTGTGTTAATATAATTTTCTGTTTAATTTTGCAAACGTAAACGAGTTTTCATAAACAAAATCACCGATTCCAATCGCACAGAAATTCGATTTTAATTAAAGTGATGACTGTTTTTGATGTACTGATGCGGTATTTTTAATATTTGGCATAAAAGTATTTAACTTAATTCTTAAATCACCTCTTCCGAAAATATTCAACCTTTCTCTCGTTTTCTATATTTCTTGTCACTGGCCTGTTTAAAGCTTGCTTTTACTAGTCAAGAAGAGGCAAAAGTCAATTATGTAGCTCGATAACAACTTTTACTTTGAAATATGGCCCTCCGATGGCTTTTAAATTGAAAAGAATACAACGTACGTATCTTATAAATAAGACCAGAGCTTAAATTACGCCGGAGGCCTCTCCGGTACTTTTTGGTTTTTGAGATGAATCTTAAATTCTAGCCGGATCGTACCGGAGCTCTGAATCAGAAAACTCCGGCCTTTTTGTTTTATGTAACAACAACAATTTCAGTAGAAATTTGATCTCGAAAATTTAATATTTTGCAATAAAATTATATTACAAATCGTTTATTAAATTTGAATTTATCTCTTTAAATTTTATTTTATTTTAATTATTCAAACTTTAATTAACTATTTTAATAATAATTTATTTTATTTTATTTAATAATTGACAAATATTAGTTATTAATATTAATTAAGTGATAATTTCGTAATAATTATTTAATTTAAAATTATTAATGATGTTATTGGTCATTTTATTTATTTATCTGTTGTTCCTCTTTGCTGACGGTCTTCCATAGAACTCCGGCACTTCTAATTTGAGAAATTAAGCCTTGAATAAGACTTGTGCTTGAACATTCTTCGTCAGTGCAATCAAATATTCTTGCATCATAATATCAAAATCAGATAATTCTCAGTTCAGCAGTTGTATAAGACATACTAGCACATTTAAATTTTCAGTGTTTTAGCAGCCGAAATTTTGCAAGCAGCTTGTATATAACAGTATGCCTCCTAAGGAAGTTTTGCATTCTTCGTGTTTTTTGTGCATGGAGGGAGGGTGTTTTCTTGTGTTCGTGCGCTTTCCTTTTTTTATTTTGCACATTTTACATAAAAATTTATTATATTTTAAAATATATTTAATAATTTTAGTATATTCCCCCCTCTCATACTTATTTTATATGATTTTTTCTCACTACATGACAGCTTTAAATCAATAAACAAGTAATTAGTTTCACAATACTAATAATGTTTTGGTAATCATGGAATCTTAATTATGCCCATTAATTACCTGTGCATATTAGTTAAATCAATAAACAAGTAATTAGTAGTCGACCCTTTTGATCATCACTGATCTTAAACCCTTCGGCGCCTGCGAGATTAAGCAATTCTTTCTTCTCGCACACGTGCAATATTTGTCAGCTGTAAATCTGTAATGCGAGCTGTGTTCATTTGCGTCCATTGCGGTCCGTAACTGGAATCTGAGCTAAGCTTGTTCAGGATCATCAAAAGGTGAAAATTTCATTGATCCTCAGGAGATTAATAACGATAGCCGCTTGATCTAGATGATATAATTGTAACCAAGCAACACTAGAAAAGCATGTGAAGTATTTCCTTTATTAAAAATAAATATTGAGGAATATAAATTTGCTTGTTAAAAAATCAAGCTATGTAGAATTTAAGAAGGAATTGAGACAGATAAGTTGGAAATTCTTACGCTGAAAACTTTTAGAACACCAAAGATTGCCAAAAACTTGGCATCTTTCCTCGGCTTATGTTAATATTATCGAACATTTATCAAAAAATTTTCAGACATTGCCGAGGAGCTTTTGAAATTGAAAAGGAAAAAGGTCAGGTCTAAATGTTTTGAGCAGGCAGATAAGGCCTCAGAACCTAAAACAGGTACTGATCACAGCCCTGGTTTTGAAAGTGCCAGACACACAAAAGACTGCAGATTTATTTATACGGATGCAGCTTATGTTTCAATAGGAGTAGTTCTGATGCAATATCCAATACTGTATTTTAGTCGAAGTATGATTCCGGCAGGAAAAAAAAAAAAAAAAAATCCGTGACAAAACGGGAAACTCTGGCATGCATGTATGCAGTGAAGAAATTAAAGGTTTCTATCTTCGATAATGCAAGGTTAACGAAGCTGGAAAATAAATGCTAAGAATGGTCAGACGGACCTTGGAACTACAAGAATATGGTTTGAGATTTGAACAACGCTCTGGAAGGAAAAATAAAGTGCCGGGTTCTTTGTCAAGAATTAAGCTAAATGAAAACAGCGAAGAAATAAAATGCGGCATGCCCATCGTTTTGAATTTTAAGGAAGCGCTAATTAAGGAACTGGAACCGATCCAGAATTTGGGCTAATTTATGTGTATTTCAAACAGAGAAAAATTTCAGGCAGCGAAAGAAATTGCCGAGCATTATGAAATAATCGATGACATTGTTTTATAGAAAAACAGGGAGCAGGAAATTCGAATTAAAACCGGTCATCCCAGCTCTTTTTTATACTAGGTTTGCCCGAGTTATTTGAGAAGCCAATTTCAGCATATACTCTCAGCTTAGCGTAGGCAAGTTCCACGAACATGAATTAAATTGAAAAAGTATTACGAGACAGAAGGTGCGTCATTATTGAGAGAAACAGGAGTTCAATCAGGGGCACACCCCTTGTAAGTCGGAGGTCTAGGGCAACGCTGAGCAAGAAAGATTGTAAGTAATTGAGAAAAGGGGCCACCGAAGTGTAGAAAAGAGAAAGAAGTGCAGAATGCGGCCGAGAAGGGTGTGGAACAGGAAAAGAGAGAGTATAGAAAAGAGAAAGAGGTGCAGAAAGCGGTGGAGAAGGAAAGAGGTTGAGAAAAACGGGAGGACAGGATAAGGAGCTAGGTAAAAGTAAGAAGCAAGAGTCTAGGAAAATTATGGAAGCGGAGAAAAGCACTGTGGCAAGAAAATTGAAATGGGACAGCCAGACGAAAGATGGTAGTCCGACAACAAGGCCTTAACAGAAAGCAAGGATTATTGCCATGCTGAAGAAAGATTTTTCAGCCGGACACCTCATTCTTATAGAATAAACCGTACCGCTAGACTAGCATAACCGGCAACTAAAGAACTAACTAAACCAAAAAAAAAAAGGATTGGCAAAACTAAAGCTCGTCCCTTAACTCATCCTCCGAGGAGATGTGTTGGCCTTACCAACAAGCAATGGCATAACTAGAACTCTAGGGCCCCTATGCAAAAAAAAAAAAAAAAAAAAATTCTTAGACCCCTCTAATAAATTTGCAGTAACACCTTCCCCCCCCCCCAAAAAAAAAAAAAAACTCGAGGTTTCCAGGAGCCAACCTTTTGATAATGATTTTTATTAGATTAGGATTAATAATTAAAAATCTGATATGGACACAGATGATTTCCTTGTATCGCTTATTAAATTATACACACTTTCTGCTACATTTCATTTAAAGTTATTTCCTCGAGTAATTTTAATTTAATTACCCCATCCCTCAAGGCAAGTTGAAAATGACATAAAAATTGCAAATTTTGAATTAAATATCCCGGTCGGTTTTTGTTGTACGGGAGTCAAATTTCTTCTAATTTAATTTTTTATAACGAGTACAACACTTTCCCAAGTATAAATATAGAAACCAAGAGACCGAATGAAATGTTAAATTTCGTTATTTGTAGGAAATTATGAGGGTTTTTTTTTTTTTTTTAATTTGACACAGCCGACACATTTTTTTTTTTTCATTTAAAACACTTCTGCAATGGGAAGATATGCCTACGACCACCGATTCTGAAAATAAAGGCCGGGTAAGGGGGTTGATATATATATATGTGTGTGTGTACATTGCCAATTGCAATAAAAATGAGGAGTTTACAAATGGATATTATAGCAGCCCCATGTGCAAAATTTCATCGTTCTACGGCTAATCGTTTTTGAGTTATGCGATGCATATGTATGTGCATACATTTGTACATACATGCGAACATACAAATGTCGAAAAAAAATCTCTTTTGAATCCATTTTACAATCCTTTTTGGAAAAAAAAGAGTCCTTTATTCTATCCGTACTTACAGACGTGACGCTCCCCCCGCCCCAAAACTGGATGCGGTTTGGTTTATGCGATTACGGCAAAGCCTCGAGGGCTATCTTCCTAGGGAAAGGGATGTCTTCGTGAAGGTCTTTCTAGTGGAACTGGCTCGTATACACGTTACACATGGGGAAAACTATGAAGGCCTACGCAGCCAGGCCGTTCGGCGGATTCGGACTTCGGACCGAACTACTAACGTTCAGCGACTTTACCGCTCGGCCGCTGGTGGGCCCCAGACTATTTCGGGAACGGTCGAAATGAATATTTCCATTGAAATATGATAACCGAAGTTTTTCGCGATTTCGATTACTTTGTACGCGATATTCGTACAAAGAAATAAAAAAGAGAATTTTTAATTTCATCTAAAAGCTTTGTTTTCAAACAAATACTACTTAAACAATCAATTAACTCATTTTATGTTGCAGAATTCAAATAGTTAACACTGCATGAGAGCATTTTTATAACGTCATTCATCACAATGCCAACTCTTCCAATAATTTGAGCATCTTACAGGTGACAGTGCGATTTTGCTCAGTTCCGCCCCCAGTTTTGATGGACGGCACCCTCGGGAGCCCACCCACCCCTCTCCCCTTCCACCAAACCACACGAGAGGACTTTCGGCTTGCCACATATTTAGGGTGACGCCATGTCTCATCGACACTATACATTTCCAAACATCCATACCTTCCCATCTCCAGGATTCGAACCCGGGCCCTTCGGCACGGCAGTCAGCGACGCTAACCACTATACCAGTTGGGTGGCGAAAGCTCTATGGTACTCAAATAAAAGCATATAGTTTTTCTGCTTTGTATTCAGTTGAAGGTTTGGTGTATGTAACACTGAATTCAGCTTTTCTGTCTGCTTCCAAGAGCCCCCTAACTGTGTCATATGACGCAGAGGGCCCCTGAAATTTAAAAGAAGACGGATTCTATTTATATATATATATAGTATTTATAAAAGAATCCATCTTTAAGTTTAAAATAAATGTAGCTCAGCTGGACATTCAAGGGCCTCCTAAACCTTGAGGCCTCTGTGCGACGGCATTCTTTGCATACCCTTATTTGCGCCACTGCCAACAAGGTCATCTTGACCCTTATTCAGAATATTCGCAGAAATAGCGTGCGTTTTAGTTTACTTGTCCCTAAAGGCCCCCCTCGCCCGATCAAGACCGGTACTAAATGGAGTAACTATGCCTTTCGTAATGAAAGTCAATGTCGGGTGTTCTGGAACCAACCAACTAACGTTGGGGGGTGACCCGGAGCCCGGTCTAGTTACTTCTCGCACTGTGTCGAACCGACAGTTGGCGAGGCACCGAAGGCAAGACCTAACATTAAATAATACACAATAATCAAAGAAAAATACAGTATGCATCATAATGGATAACAGGAATAATAATCATGTATTTCATGACAGTATATTTCTTTCTTCTTCAAGTACCCACTGGTATCACATAGAAGACCACGACGGTTTTTATGTGCGCAAACAAGTTGTCTAGCTACGGCGGTCTTCGCTAACTAATACGAACCAAAGTTCTCAGGCATGCTGAAATCTCTTCGAAACCGTAGTTGGCTCTTGTAGCTTTTCCGGAAAGCTTCCGCAATAACAATTTGCATTATGTATACAATATCACTTTAATTAATAATATTATATCGAGAATAATTGTTAAAAATTATGTTTACCATTTATTCTTATTTACATAAACTAATCGTTAATTATAAACAAAATAGAAGAAATACATTTAGAAGCCAAACAACAACAATTTGCATTAACTATAATAATGATAATTTTGTTGTTTGACTTCTAAATTAATATTTGTTCAGCGTGTTATTTTAACCTAAAATATATTCATTTATTTTATATACTATACATAAACCTAATATTCATATTCCATTATTTACTTAATCATATAGATTAATAGCATCAACAGAATTTTTCAACATAATTTCACATCGTTTGCATTATACATGTTGTAAGGTATTTTCTCCCTCCCTTCTGCATGTCTTCGTAGTGTAGAAGCATCATGACGAGTATTCGAGAGGTCCAGGTTTCGAGTCCGGCGAGAATATTGCACATTTTCCCCGTCTTTCATATTCATAAAAAAATCTAATGACCCTACAAACAAAATTCAAATGAAACCATAAAAAAAGTTTTATTAGAGCTGTATAAATTAAAATAATATGATATATATCAATACAACTAATATAATAATTCTCCAAACGAAAAATATACATTATTAACGATTCCATTATACATAGAAATATTCATTATTCACAAACAGTGAAATATTCATACCTGTTTAAATTCATTATAATTTTTATAATGTCCAATCTGGCCATTTCAGTCATATAGAGAAATCTTTCAATATTACCTTAATCTCTTAATCTTAAATTCTATTGCAATTACTCTTAATCTTAAATTAAGAGCATTATGGTAATATTGCTAGAGCAATATTACCATAATGCTCTTAATTTAATTATGGTAATATTGCTAGAGCAATATTACCATAATGTTCTAACCTAATGCTTTTTGATAAAGGGGCAATCCCATGCATAATGGCTACTTTTTGCTTATTTACCTGACTACCCACATTTCCAATTTATTTGTCTTTTATTGAATCTTTGTAGGTATCTGAACCAAGTTGAACGAACCCAGTTTTCCTTTTCATTATTATACATGAAGCCAGAAAGAGGCTGTGATCCAGGCATGAATCCCATACATGATTATTTCTCTAACCCTGGAGCGTATCTAATAGTGAGATGTTGCGGCCCAAGACACCCCGAAAATGACCTGACAGCACCAGTATGGTCCCTGCCCAAGGTACGGACCTTGGTCCCTGCCGACCCTGAACCTGTGACCGAAGAACCGATGGTTCTGGTCCTGTGAAGAGTGATTATTTACCCCTGGTGCCAAAGCTGCCTAGGTACAGGTCTTAGCCAGTACGCAAGAGGATTTCCTTCGTCGGCGTCAATCCCCGGGGTGGGGATCCATTATTGTGTAGACTGTTTAGTTACTACGTGACAAAACGCACTGTAAAAATCCCCACCAAGGCAGGCTGCAGAGGTCTCAGTGCGATATTGTTGGCTATGTTGAAATAACCAGGATGACAGCGCTATGATGTGAACTTCTGTTCATAGTCATAATAGATTTGTACATGATTCCATAGAGTGACGGTCTGTGATGATCGGGACACTCTCGCAACACTAGCCTCCCTTTTATTGCCAAATCTAATGGTGCAAGGCCCAAAAGCATCTGTAAGAAGATGTCGGTGTAGGACGATTTGTGCGGCTTATCTTGAGAAGGAAAAACCTCTGCATTATAAGTAGGACAAGTGCCATATGAACATTTTAGACCTGGACCCCAAACAGAGGATTCATATACTGGGATCCGTTTTGCCACAATGCGGTACCGAATGAGAAGAATCTCCGGGGACATACCCTAGGTTTTCAGCTCGCTAGCATTTTAAGTGCTCCTATGCGGCACAGACACTATGCACGTAGAAAAATCCATGCATGTTTCGGGATTCGAAACCAGACTCAACTGTGAGGCAGTCAGTGTCGCTAACCATTACACCGATCATGCCGACAGCAGTTAACGGTACAGATAAAAGTGGGCTGGACACCAAAATTACAACTTTGGTCTTACAGGTATACAAGGAACTGCGGATATATTTAGAAATAAAAAAGAAAAATTGCTGAAACTCAAATTAATGTTAAAGCTCGAAGTTTCCATTTTGTAAGCAAACTCGCAGATGTTGCATGCTACACAAAAACATATAAGGTATTTCTCCCACTTCCCTAGCGTGCCTTCGTGGTGTTACGGTAGCACGCTGGGCCGTTATTTCAGAGGTCCGTGGTTCAATTCCAGGCGAAGGCGGTTGCATATTTTTCATCTTTTCTGCTTCCAATTAACCTAATGACTCTACAAGTGGCGCCCGAACTATTAGGATACTATACATGGGTTGTGGATGATGATTCTCCGCGCCCAGGATTTCGCGACTAGGTCCCCTAAAACCCTAGTCGCCCTTTAAAAAGGGGAGTATATAAGGTATTTCTCCCACTTCCCTAGCGTGCCTTCGTGGTGTAACGGTAGCACGCTGGGCCGGTATTCCAGAGGTCTGTGGTTCGATTCCCGGCGAAGGCGGTTGCATATTTTTAATCTTTTCTGCTTCCAATTAACCTAATGACTGTACAAACAAATGAAAGGAAGCCCATGAAAATTACAAATTTTTTAAACTGAAGGAACTAATGAAAGCTGAACTAACAAAGTTTGTGAATGAAATATTTCGGTCCATCTTTCGTCGTTTCTTTTGCACGCATGCAAAGCAAGATTGAACCTGAACAGAAACGGCATGAAAATTGGATAGCTAAATTAATTATTAGCCACGATCATTAATTTTAACAAATTTGTATAATTCGAATTTTGGATAATCTGAACCTTTTTACATTCGCTTCTGAATCCGAATTAACCGAGTTTGACTATATTTCGCAATGAACCTCTCAACCAACCACTGCGCACAGTTTAGGAACCACAGGTTTGTGGAATTATTAATTAAAAGCCTTTTCCGAGAAGAACTGGAAATGCGAATTAAAGCTCATATATGAAAAATGCGGAAAGCTAACTACCCACATAGCACAAAAACATCCTTGGGATATCCCAAGGATGTTGCTCGCGGGATATGCGCACATCCTCGGGACATCCCGGAATATCCCGCGAACCTCCTAAACACTTCCTCCCGAGTGCTTAATGTCACATCCCGGGATATCCTCAGGACATCCTAACCAAGTCCCATCGACAGCGTGCGGGATGTTATTAGGATATGAACTCCTACTTCCTACATCCTCAGGACATCCCACAAACCTCCTAAGCACATCCCATTATATCCTAAAAACATCCTATCTATGTCCCATAGACAGCATATGGGATGTTATTAGGATTTAAAGTCCTACTTACTACATCCTCAGGACATCCCGTAATATCCCAATTTCCTCCTAAACTCATCCTCCTGAGCGCTTAATGTCACATCCCAGTATATCCTTAGGACATCCTATCTACGTCCCACCGACAGCGTATGGGATGTTATCAGGATTTGAAACACTAGTTACAATATCCCTTTAACCTCTTAAATACATACTCTCAACTGCTTAGTGTCATCCCAGTATATATACAGAGGAAAATTCCAGTGAAATGATGTGAAGGTGTGATGATCTAAAACCTACTTTTTTTTACACAGATAGTCTCAAATCGTTCTCCTATGGTTACTATGGAAAAATCAGAAATGTTGAAAATATTTATACAACTTATTTTGTTTTTAAATCTGAATTTGTGAATATATTAAAACTGAGCAAGGAAATTAAAATGAATTATTAATACAAAATATTAAAACTGAAAATTTTGCTCTTATTTTTAAGATATTAAAAATCTTTTCATCATTTTTAAACATCCAATAGCCCCCAAATTGAATTATTCATAATTAAATTATCTTACAAAATCAGTTTCTAATTTCAGTTAATTTGTATTAAAAATTGAATAATAAAATTACCCATTTAATAATCTTTACATAAATGAATCATCTTTCTTTAAAACATGTAAGGAGTTTATAGTGTTTTGATGACACTGTTGGGAAATTGTTAAAAAGGAATAAATTGTATTTTTAAAACTAAATCAATTCCTAGCCTCAGAATAAATAAATATGTTTTCGTAACATGAGAATGCTGCAGGCTTTTTTATATATTTAATATTTAGTTGTAAAAATTTGACATTATGTTAACAATTCTTTATATCATTCAAAAGGTAACTCAAGAAGCTCTTCTAAAATTCTATCTTTCTGCTCACACAATTAAAAAAAAAAAAATCTTAAAGGCCTCAGAATTTAGCAGTCACTCAAAGAGGCTAAAAGTTCATGAATGCATAGATTATCAATACAGATGGGGCAGTGGAAATAGCAAAACATTTTATAAGATACTGACACCAGAAAGTTATATATCTTCTATATATTTGAAAAATGAAGAAATATATCATGTAATTATGTAGAAATACTAAAATGTTTTCAATTAGATATATCATGAATTAAATGCATTTTAAATCAATCAGATTAAAAATTTAAAAAAGCATTGTTAAGAACTGTGTGTAATGCTTTTAAATAGCTTGGCTTGTTAGTCAATAATATATTAGATTTTAAAGGTAAATATGTTAAATTTTGCCAAATGGCAAGACTTGAATGAAAAGCGAAACAAGTTTACGACTGACGATATGAAGTCACATTTCAAAACTAATAGCCCTTTTAGATTAAAAAAAAAGTTCTGAAAATAATTTGCAATGGTTCATTGGTATTATTTTACGCAAAATTCAGTAAAATGAAATTTACCCGTTGAAATCAGCACCAAATTAAACTTTGTAAATTCTAGCGCATGTTAAAGGTTGTCTCATCCAGAATTGTATTACATTCATTTCAGAGCAAAATAAAACAGTAATCGCCATTTATATGACAATCAATATCAAAAATTTAAATCTGCATTTTACGCAACATAGAAAAACTTCAAAAGATCTACTGTTTACCATGCAATTAAGGCATTTTATTCTGCTATCAACTTTACCAATTATTAATTCCATTAAGTATATTCAGTTTACTCTTTCTGCTCAATATATGCAATGTAAAATTTTCCATAAATTTATTAATTCATTTTATTTTAAGGTGAGCTTTTATTCAACTCTCAATGTCAACGAGAATGTTTAGTTCATTTTTTATTCGGTCTCAAAAGAGAAATCAAAATACGTGCATTTATGAATCAAAATACATGAGAAATCACAGTGAGAAAAGCACTGCTACCTTAAACTGTGATTATATATAACAAATGCAGTGAATTATAGTTAAAAAATAGTGAAAATATTTATATTTCTGAACTATTTCATATATAACATTTTCAGTTTCGCATATGTGGCAATTTAAGAACTTTTTTACGTATACCAATTTTTTGAAATATCTGCAAATTTTTGTATCTTCAAGGAAAGCTTATTCTTTCACCTTTAGTATATAAGTAATGGTAATTTACCAGATAAAATTACTTAATGGGGAATACAGAAAAATATCTAACCACTTACCTTTGTGACTTCATCTGCAAAGAGACTAAAAAAGTAGTTCAGCTAAATCTGCTATAATAAATATTTATAATAATGCTAAATTATGCAATATCTATTAATATAACAAATTTTTGTAAAGCTATTTATTTGGATGAAAAATAAACACATTCAGAAATTTATGGCACTATACTATGATTAACAGAGGAAAAACACTTTTCAAAATTCAAAATAGTTTTTATTAATCCAATTTATCACATTTTATTTGAATTCATGAAAAACAATCTTATATCCATGTATTCTTATGTATATAAGAACTCTCATTGCCTTTCACAGCACCTAAAATAAAAAAACACTCACAATTACTATATGTGAATATAATTCATAATTAAATTTAAACAAATGACTATTAGAATGCAAATTAAAGGAAGCATTTAAAATATTTTAACATTTAGTACCTATAAACAGAGTAGCAATTATTTGATTTTTCGATTATAGTAAAATAAACATGGGGGATGCCTTTTAAAATTTTTTATGTCAGAAAATAAACTTAAACCACCAGCTGAACATATGAGCAGTTTTATCAATCAGCCACTGGTAGGTAACCTGGATACTGAATCAACATATAAAGTTGCCAAGATAAAGAGAGAAACAAAATTATGATAATCACATCTTACCTATTCATAAAACTATTTTAAATTTAATGTGTAGGCAAGTCCAAAAAGAGTGAGAATGAATTTATTTTGCAACACAAAGTAAAGTCTTGCAGGAGCAAAAAAAACTTGTTTCATGAGATTGGCAAGTAAAAAATAATTAACTGCATCTGGTAACATTTATCTGACAACACATAAGTAATTGTTAGCTACATGCAGAAAATAAAATCTGATCAGGGGCATAGCTAGAGGGGGGCAAGGGGGGCATCTGTCCCCGGGTGCAGAATCCAAGGGGCGCCAAACTGATGTTAGAACATTTTAGAATTAAATGTTTCTCATCCTTGGCAAGCAGTAGGGGGCGCGAAATCTTCAGTTGTCCCTGGACGCTGAAAACCCTAGCTATGACTCTGAATCTGATCATGTTAATGCAGTTTTAAACTTTTGAATTTAACCGCAGAAATTTACAAAGAAGTACTTGTAACAGTAGTAAATGAAGGTGTGGCTAATCTTTACTGTATGGTACACCTTGGTTTCTGTCTGAAAAAAAATCGCAAAGTGGTATTGGTTGTTTGTGAAATGTGGAAGCCCATTGCGTCAAATAAGTTTTGCAGTAACCCTAATGTTGATAATGTTGGCGAAAGTAGCCTTTGGGAAAAAAAAAAAAAAAAACTTTTTTTTGTCAATAAAAAGGAGTTATTTCTGCAAATACTGCCAATGTGCTGTGATAAATTTAGTTTTGGGCTACTTTTTTAAATAGTAAACCTTTTGTACGGTCCCAGATTTTTGGTTCTTACCATTCTTTTCAATTGCTGTGTTTGGTTGCACGGAAGTGGTATGGTCTTGTATTTTGAACATGCTATTTATTATTTTGGTGTGGGTACCATCGTTCGAGTATGTCTGAGGTGACTAAGAGACAAAAAATTTAATTGAATTGCTTACCTGGAGGATGGTGGTGGGAAGCCTAAACATATGCATGTGAAAAAGGTATGTTAAAAAAAAATGACGTTTCATTTATTTTTTTGTCTCTGTGTGTTAATTTTTGTTAGAAGATTTGTTGTTTAATGTTTTTATGTTAGAAAATATGTATTTTTGGTAACTTATTCCTCTCTGTGTATTTTTGGTTGTCTGTGTGTTAAGACAGTGGTGAATTTTTTCTGGTAATTATGATATTTTTAACTTTCTGATTTTCTTAAAGTGAAAATAGATCAATGTGTACATGGACAAAGTTAAGGCAGTGCACAATGCCCAGTTTGTGCAGTTCTCTGTTTTAATAGGTCGATGTGTACATGGACACAGAGTTTGTGTATGTCTTTGACTTCTTATTTTGGTTTTGTGTAGCGGCCACCTTGAAATTGGTGCCGATCCTCTCAGGTGATGATCTTGATATAAAAAAAAAGAAACGATTCGCCAAGGGTTACAGTAAATTTTTACCAAAGATGTTCTACCATAATCACCATTTCAGTGGTTTAAACACTAGTGGAGCAGTATGCAGAGATGAAGATTTGAGTTTTGTTTACACAGCATGATGGTTTAGGCACTCCAGCCATTACAGTGAACAAAATTATAATAAACATAGCCACAATAATTGTCTATAAATATTGATGTATAACACTGCATTAACTAATATATTTCTTATGCTAGTATATACAGAATCCTTAATCGAAGGGAAAATCAGAAGACTGTGCATGAATTTTTCTTTAACTGAAACATGGATTTGACCATACAAATCTCAGTCTTACGGGACATGTCACACTATGCAGATAGACAGTAAAAAGTGCTTGTGTTGTTTTTATTTGTTAGAGGTATGAAATAAATACACTTCTAGATTTTAATTTTTTCTTTTCTTGTTTTACATTTGGATTACCTATCAAAAAGTAAGGAATTTTGATGTTATTACAATATTGGAGTTAAAATAACAATTATTGGACATGTTAAAGTAATGAAAATTTTAAATTAGGTTAAAATGTAACCCTTAATGTGGCATATTTTTGAATTAAACTCTATCGACATTAAAAACAACAAAACATCCCTCTTTATTAAGGACTTTAATTAACTAATTTTAAATACAGAGCTATGAATGAATATTTTTCCCTTGCATGTTATAATAACTGAAACAAAATTACTCTGATACAGTCAAAATTCCTAAATGCAAGTACATAAAATTTACTTTAGCAATTTAAAGAGATGAGACACACTGAACACATGAATAAATTTCTATCAAAGAATAATTTATTAAATTTGGCCCGTTCCATAGTAAACTTTAACCATTAGATTACATTATTACACCATGTTATCAGTTTGAAAAGCAAGTCATATGCCAGATCTTGGATGTAAAAGAAATGCACAAAATAATACACAGATTATTGAAAAATGATGTATACCAATGTTTATAAATATGATTAAATGTAACAGAAAATTTACTGTCACAACCACATTTTTAAGTGAAATGTATTATTTTGACATTTTACAATATTTAAGGTATGGCATTAAATGCAATTATGTGCCTGGATGTAAGTTAGTAAATTAAAAAAATAAAAAAAAATAATAATAATCAAAGAATGAATGTCATGAAAAATTTCAAAAACAAGCAGAATTTAATTTAGAAGACCTTTAGACACTTATGATAAATAAATTTGAGAATTCTTCACCCAAAATTAAATTATAATTAACTAAAACCAGTTTGACTGACCTTCTACAAAATCCTTCAGCTGCAATTTTTTCTAGCTTGAAAACCAAATTCTTCTCCACATGGTAATAACATCTTAACCAGTTGAAATTCCTGCAGAAAGTTTGATAACACAGTAATAGAATTAATAGAATAGAAAAATTAACACAAAAGTATAGAACATCATTTAAACTTAACATTATTACAAATTTTGGTGCTTTCTGACTATCTGCAAAGCTGTGAAAATTGGCAAAATGGTTAGTTTATGGTTCATATCTACTGCTCTGTTCACAAGTAGTAATTCAAATAAGCACTTTATAAGAAACAAGAAATTTTAGGATGCACACACACAAAAATATATACATTGGGTCAATATTCATATATTTTTCATCCAATGGAATATTATTCAGAAATAAAGATTAAATATAAAGCATGTAAATACATGTGTATGGTATGCATATTCATAGTTTGCTATTATCGTGTGCATACTCTTGCTGTTTTAGCATAAGTTGAAGCTGTGAGGGCAGATGATAAGAAAGTATCAGAATTTTTCATGTATAAGAAAAGATTGCCCTGACAATAGTATCTCAATTGTTTAGCACTGACATTTACATAGCGCATTAGAAATATATAGTAATATATGTATAATAAAAAGATAATTGCATATTATTAATTCATTTTTTTAAATGCCAAACTTTAACAATTCTTTCACATATAATTAAACAGAATTCTTTCACATGAACATCTAAAATCCATTCTTAACTAAAGAATAAATAATAAAACCATGTAAATTTCTTATCAAGCCCATCATTTCCGAAATGTCTACTTCTGAAAGTTCCCAGCATTTCTCAATATATTATTAAATTACTAAACTAAGCATCAATGATCGTCATGTTCGCTAATGTGGCAATATCTTTCACACTTCTTTGTTACCACAAGTAACAAGTAGGCTTCAATAAATCTTTAACTGTTACATGCTACTTTTGTCTAAAATTTGTATAAATAATAAAATTAAATGAGCTCTTTATAATATGCTCAAAGAAATAATTTTGTATGAAAATTTGTAAGTTATATATTGGCCTGATTAATGATTCAGGAAATAATTCGGGTTTTCAAAGTGCTTCCAATAATTCAAATTTCAGCTTGTGTCAAAATAAAATCTATAACACAAAAAGATAAGCAAATTTCCTTATGAACAATGCATTTTAACATTATTCAATCACTGGCAATCACACAGTACTGATTGCTTCAATAAACATTACTGTAACTGTGTTATTTAAAAGACTGTAATGTTTTAATTATTTCCTTAATTAAAACATTACAGTCTTTTCCTTCTTCTAACACCATAAGAAAACCCAGATAAGAAATATAAATATATCAGTAAAAATAAATTATATTATTGAATGACACTTTACATTAATTTCACTTATGCATATATTATTTTATTATAAATTATTTCAAAATCAAAAAAGAGAAGGGGGAGAAACTTTAATATTGACATTTCTAAAATGATATAAACATTAATCATTTAGTACAGTTTGTTATTTCAGGTAAAAAGAATTCACTTTTCTGGATAGCATTTATATTTCCATCTCACTTTCAATGAAACATTAAGAGAAATGCATATAATTTAAACACCAGTTTTTTTTATTTATCAGACAGATTATGTCAACTCGAAAAAACCTATCAGTAAAATTCGGTAGTACAGTCAAAAGTCTTTAATCCGGACTCGTCGGGACTTCGGCGATTCCGGATTATCGATTTTTCCGGATTATAGATCATCAGTTTAAATCTGGTAAGATGGCATGCAGAAATTATAAAACTAAAAATATGAAACCGTAATTTATAAAATAATGAGCAATTATGATCTAAAGGGTATCCAAATTTACCAAAAAAGAAGCCTAATATTTATTTGTTTACTTTATTAAACATTTCTTTTAACACGCGGATGCATAAAGCATACCTTACTCATAGCCGAAATTAGAAAATTGCAACCAGAAAACTATATGATTTGTATTCGTGATATTTATAATGACGAGGAATTTGATTTAAATCATATCAAAGACGGAGTACATCGAAATTAAATACTACATTTAGTAAGGAATTATAAGCCGACTAAAATAAAAACATCTGCCCTGAAGATAACGATAGTGTTGACAGATCAACTTCCAGTTCATTGCGCGCCGCGACGTGCCCCCCCCCGCGCAGAGCAGCGTGAAATTGATAAACAGATTTTGGAACGGTTAGATAAACAAAGGATATGCTTTTATTCATTTTTTGTAGCAATTCGTTTTTTGTTTGATGGACATCGAAACATACTTTCGTTTTCTAGATCCTTTGGGAGCTCCAGCATCGGAAATTCTATTTGACATAATCGAAAGTTCAAGCTTACTTTTAGAAAATTGCTCTTACAGTCTGCAAAAAATAATAAGCCGGATCCAATTTAAAGATTAAGGAACAACGCAATTATCAACATTAACTGAAATAGATAATTAGATAATTTTAGCTTATACCGTCCGTCATACATTAAACGCGCACGCGAAAACGTATTCTGCACTTGCGCAGATGTAAATGTCTTGCGCACACGAGTAAAACGCCTGTGCGCATGCGTCAATGCGGCGCATGCACAGAAAGATTTTAGCTTTGAGGTCCGGATTATAGATCATTCCGGATTACGGGTGTCCGAATTAACGACTTTTGACTGTAATAATTCTGAATGTTAGGCAACTTGCAAGATTCAACAAAAATTATCAATACTTTTATTATAATGACAATACTACAGTAACAAGAACATAAAATTAAAGTGCATATAATTATAAAATAAGCCAGCATATAATAATGGTGCATTGGTTTCTAAAACAATGGGCTCGATGAAAAAAGACATGTATTATGGTAGCTATTCATATTCTTCAGCTTTCCTAATATTCTCATGTTCACTTTACATAACTAAAGTATCTAAAATACAATAAAAATGCAAACAATATTTATGAGAAAATGTTAAAAAGCAATCATAAGCATTTGATTGAATGACCATATTTTGTCTTCCTGCAAGTCGAATCTTAAAATGATATGCAGTTTAAAAAATGCTTAATCCTTTTATACAATATTCAAAAAAGATTAAAAAAAAAGCTCATTTCGGATACCTGGCTCTTGGCTGAATTTGGCGAGTTTTTGGCCGCCATCTTGGATTTCAGAAATGCGCCAAAAAGCGCATTTCGAAATCCAAGATGGCGGCCAAATATTGTTTTCCCTATCCGAGGGAAGTGGACAGGGAAAACAATTCTGAACTGCCAAAAGGAAAAATTGAACTTACCCTTGTTCATGTTGACATGATGACGCCTGACGTTCCCTATTTCTTCAATGTTGTACAACATAGTTAATGTTATATTACTAAGCATGATATGATAACTTACTAATTGTAATTCAGTCTAAAGTAATAGAACAAGAAATTTTAATTAACGTGTACTTTAACGAGTGAAATGTTTTGCATGAAACGCTATAGGGCGAAGAAGTACTTACGCTCAAACTGTAAACAATCGATTTAAAAGAAAGCTTCCAACCTAAAAATTTGACTTGCATGTAATTTCGGCATTATATTATTTGGCATTTAAATTAATAATGAATTTATATTTAAATTAATTATGTTATGCAGGTAAGTGTATGATAGTTAAACATGATATATATGGATGAGAAATGAAAAATTAGAACATTTATTAAGGTATTTGTAATATATGCTAAGTTCTTTTTAAGAAACTTATTTTTCAGTATATAGCACTCATTTTTTTTTTTATTAATTAATCAATTTGAACATATATTTTCTATTTTTCCCTGTGTTAGAATTTCAACTTTTTTTTAATTAATCAATTTAAACATACATTTCTTAACTTATTTTTTAATATGCAAGAATTTCAACTCTTTTTAATTAATCAATTTAAACATATATTTCTTTTAACTTTTGTTTCAATATGTAAGAATTTCACCTTTTTTAATTAATAAATTTAAACAAATATTTCTTAACTTATGTTTCAATATGCTAGAATTTCATATTTTTTAATTTATCAATGTAAACATATATTGCAAAATGAAGGTACTTACCCCTAGATGACATTGCTTGTACAATCTTTGTCTTCTTAAATTATGTTATTTATATTTATATAAAAATTTCACTTTTTCACAAGAAAATTTTTATCCAGGTTCTCACAGTTTCACCTTTTCACAAGAATATTTTTATCCAGGTTCTCACAGTTTCATCTTTTCACAAGAAAATTTTTATCTAGTTTCTCACAGTTTTGCAAGAAAATATGTATCCAGGTTCTCACAGTCAACAAGTTCACAAGAAACTGTGTATATGATAACCAGGGCTAGAAAGGGGGCATATGTCCGTGGGCACATCATCCAAGGAAGGCCAAAATGATGTTACGAATTTTTAGAGTTGAATGTTTTCCATTTTTGGCCAGTAGTCGGGAGGGGCACAAAATCTTCAGTTTTCCCTGGGCGCTGAAAACAGTAACTATGACTCTGCTGATAACTTATAAAATTTCATTTTTTCACAAGAAAAACTGTTATAGATTCATTCCTTGTTAAAATCCAATACTTCGTTTCACTGAACTCCACTCTTATAGATCGAGGCCTGTTCATCAGATCTGAAAAAGAACAATTTTTACAAGCATTTTGCATTTTGAAATTAGAAATGATTCCATTTCCACATCACCTTAAGACTTACACGTACTTAAAAAAAGAAAAATCTTTTCTTCTGCTTTTTGACTATTCATTTTAATTGAAGCATTACCAAATTTTGTAAATTAGAGTTTTTATAATTATATTTAAATCAATTATTTATAAAAAATATTTATGCGGGTATTATCATATAATTTCATTTAAAAAATAGGCACTATTTTCACATTACATGACGTTACATGCAGGTTAAAGTGATTTTTAATTAAATCTAAATTTGATAAAAAAATAGAAACAGTAAGAAATGTGATTAATGATATTAGTGAAACAAAATAGTTACAAATAATCCCAATTTTTAAGCTAGTACGTGTAAGACTAGGAGGTAGGAATCCTGATGCGTTTTTTTTTTACGAGGTTTCGCCAGGAGCCATAATCCTCTAATTTTAATGTGTACACATATATTTTATATTACTTACCATTCAGCACCACATTTTGCAGTTTTCAGCAGTATTACTTGGCAGTTCACTATTTGGAGTTTTTTGTAGAGAAAATATCCACGTTGTATATGTTCAGAATACAAGATAAATAAACAAGATTTTAAATTTCATGATCATCGAGATTTCCTGTGGTGGCAGCAGTTGCTCAGTTCCTTCGCTTTCAGGTGTGGCCCGCATCAGTCGTTTCAACTCGGATGTGTTTCTTGAAAGAAAAACCTGGCTATACCCCCAGGCATTGGGTTTGTCATCCGAGTTGATTTCTCCATCTGCTTCTTCCCTCGTCTAAGTAGCAGCAAAATGTTATTTTTGAAGTCCCTAAACAAAATATCCATATTATGCATATTCAAAGTACAAGATAAGTAAACAAGATTTTAAATTTCATGATCGTCGAGATTTCCTGTGGTGGCAGCAGTTGCTCAGTTCCTTCGCTTTCAGGTGTGGCCCGCATCAGTCGTTTCAACTCGGATGTGTTTCTTGAAAGAAAAACCTGGCTATACCCCCAGGTACTGGGTTTGTCATCCGAGTTGATTTCTCCATCTGCTTCTTCCCTCGTCTAAGTGGCAGCAAAATGTTATTTTTGAAGTCCCTAAACAAAATATCCATATTATGCATATTCAAAATACAAGATAAGTAAACAAGATTTTAAATTTCATGATCGTCGAGATTTCCTGCGGTGGCAGCAGTTGCTCAGTTCCTTCGCTTTCAGGTGTGGCCCGCATCAGTCGTTTCAACTCGGATGTGTTTCTTGAAAGAAAAACCTGGCTATACCCCCAGGCACTGGGTTTGTCATCCGAGTTGATTTCTCCATTTGCTTCTTCCCTCGTCTAAGTGGCAGCAAAATGTTATTTTTGAAGTCCCTAAACAAAATATCCATATTATGCATATTCATAATACAAGATAACTAAACAAGGTTACGATAATGAAAACATAAGTTAGCGTATATATAAACACTTTTATTAAATGTTTTAATATTTTTTCTAAAAGTGTTCTTTCTGTTGTTTAGTTTTAATCTTTTGTTAACTACATACTCTTTTTAACTAGAAAATAATAATTGAACATAGTACAAAAATACACAATTACCACAAAAGGGTGGCAAGTTTAAGAAGTTAATAATGTAAGATTGAATCCTTATATTTAAAATAATAAATAAGTGGTAAAATTAAAATAATAAACGTAGTATGAAAATACATAATTAAAATAAACAGGCTGAAAACATTAAAAGTAATGAATTCACCTGTATATTTTCTGACTGAAGATTCATTTCTTTCCATGATTCATTTCTCATTTCTGCAATATTCTTTACCTGAAAGGGGTGATAAATTATCCTTAACAATAAAATGTTTTCTGGTAAGAAGTAGGCTGGAAACCTTTAAATTAATCAACTCACCTCTATGTTTGTCAATTTATCTGTCAAAATTAATTTTCTTCTTTCTTTTATTTATTTTTTTGGATTACCTAATTTGCAATAAAGTTTTTTTTACTGAAAAATAAGTAGGTAAACTTATACTAATAATAACTAAATAAATTTTACAGTTGCTTTTACTGAAGAAGTAGTATTAAAATAAAGTGAAGCAATAATTTGAAACATAAGCTGTGAATGGTTAAAATTTTGTCTTACCTCTGTCATAGTATTTCATGACATTTTGGATCTGCAGCTGTGAAAGAAAGTTTATTTTAATGAAGGAATAACAAAATATATAAAGAATAGCTCTCACGTCAAAATAAAAGTTGAGAATAACTGAAATACACATTTACCTCTTTTTGTAAAAGATATGCAACATTTTCGCAACATTTCCAACCTTTTGTTTTCTGGGCTCTGTTTTTTGGTTGAATTCTAAAAGGAAATAAAAAATAACAATTTCATGTAGTGAAAAACAAAAAGGTATTAAATCAAAATTTGTGGACCATCTGAACATTTACACAAATTATAGTAAACAATTTACTTGTATGCTTTTCTTATCATTTATTCCAGTTTTAAAACTTGGTCTGTGTTCCCTTACTCTGAAAAATAAGCACATAGATTATAATGGTATGTAATTTAATATTTAAATGCAATTTTTGTATGTATATATATGTAAATAAATAAATTATGTCAAAAATAAAGTTATATTTGTTGGTTTTACCCCATTTATCATCATCTTCCTGAATGAATGGTATATCATCATCTTGTCGGGCTGATTTCTTTGGAGGCATCAGGTCCTCAATTGCTTCGCTTTCTGATGTTGGTTCGTCCAACATTTTAAGTTCAAGGCCGACTTTTCCATGGCCTGGATACACAGCTTTAATGTCCTGTAGAAACTGAGCAAGTCTTTCTCCATCATAAGTAAAGGGCTTCAAGCGGAACCGCCTGTAATAATGTACAGCCATGTACTGCGTGCAAATATCATCTGTTCTCTTGCTCTTTATAGACCTCTTAAAAAGTTTGTTTTCACCCTCAAGATCATTTATAGTGTTCTGTTTATCATCGGGATCTACGAATACGCCTGTAAATAAAGGATTAATGAATGTTAAGGATGAAAAACAAAATGTCACTCATTAAAAAAAAAAAAAAGACACATATTTACCTTTCTTGTGATTGGTAGTTTTATGTGTTGCTGCCGGAAATAAATTTTCTATCCTTTTATATTGTGGAGCAGAGTCAGTGTATATGAAGGTGGTTTCTGGGTGAACATAACGTTTAATGTAAGGCCACAAATGCCTTTTGCTTTTTCCTTTAACCTTGAAAAATAATCCTTCTTTGTCTTC
Source organism: Stegodyphus dumicola (assembly GCF_044657685.1). Classification (NCBI taxonomy): domain Eukaryota; kingdom Metazoa; phylum Arthropoda; class Arachnida; order Araneae; family Eresidae; genus Stegodyphus; species Stegodyphus dumicola. The sequence continues at coordinate 25,510,385 of NC_140781.1, forward strand.
TCGACAGTAGATGCCTAAAACTACGATGGTCATATTTTTGGTTACCCTGCCGCGGTTGTACTTGTGGCGGGTCAAAAAAATGTTTCATCAATTAATATAGATTTTCCTTTACCACCTAACATTCTGCTATGATGAGAGGCAAAAATTTCGCATACCTCACGACAATATGATAAAAAGTCAACAATAGTCTCATTTGCAATTACTGGTAATTTTTGCTTTTCCCTCCATAGCTTTAGCTGCTGATTTATGTAGCTAAAACTGTGATCTAGAACAAAGTACACAGTTATGACTAAAGCTTCCCTTATTGGGATTTTTGTACCTTCAAAAAAGGTGTTTTCAATGGGGTTAATCATGCCAGAGCAGTTGTTGCGATTTCTCAGGCTGCAGACCCAACGCCATCCCAGCTTTGATTCCTTTCTCTTGTTGCTTCTCATGGGTGCCTGGCACTTGGGGCAAGGTGGTGCCTCATCCTCTCTGGGAAGAAGTCCAGCATTGGTGGCAAACTCGAGTGCAGCTGCCTCTGTATTAATTAAATGCATGTCAGTAATTAAACAGAAATATTTCAGTTTTTCATGCAAAGAAGCCATATTCAAAAAAGTCAGTACAGTGACAGAAATAGTTTAATGAAATTTATTGTTAGAAATTTCAGAAACTTGGCAATTATGCAAAAGTCAAAATTATCAGAAATAAAAAAGTTTAATAAAGATGAAAAGTAATTATAAGTTTAATTAAACAATATTAGTTCATTATAGGAAGATAGAGAAGTGAAAAGTTCAAACTAGAAAGTACTGTTACAAAAAAAAAAAAAAAAAAAAAAAAAAAAAAGGAAAATAAAAATAATAGTAATGATATGTATCTATGAAAACAAAGTATTAAAACAAATTTCAAGTGAAAAATAATATTAAAAAATGTAATGGATGAAAATAGATTAAAAGTAAACTTAGCTTTGGCAAAGTCCAAACCACGTTTTCACGTAAGTACCGAGGTACTGATTTTTTTCAGTACCTGACAGACAGACAGACAGCTGCACGGGCTTAACCGCGGCAAAATATGATCGCGAAAAATCTTCTTTTTTAAATTTATTTAAAATATTTTTGGAAAAAAAAATATTTTACTTTACAAATAAATGTTTTTCGGTACATATGTTCTTTTAAAACATTTTTAAACAGAGATGCAGAAGAATAATAGGTATTGTTATTTTTGTGTGCAGATATGCGTGCGTGATGAACTAAAAAATGATTTTGAAGGTTTCGTGGCATATTTATCCTCTCAAAAATATGCAACTTGCTCAACTTTTCGATTTTATTAAATTAAATAAGGCCTATCGATTTTTTTTTTTTTTTTTTTAAAGCACTGACAATGAAAGCTGTTATGTTCTATTTTTGCGTTTTTATCCCAAAGCGCGTTAGCCCAGAAGGGCTATTAATTTCGTTTTCGCATTTTGCGTTGAACTGTTTCTACCGAATATTATCGCTGTGTGTTATATTTAAAGATATTTAATAATAAAGAATAAGCATAAATATACGTATGTTTAACGTACATAACATTTATGCAGATACTGTGATAAAACAACGGTACCTACAGCTATGAAATTTTGAATATGTACGTCACCACCCGAATATGGGCATCTGAAAGCTCAAATTTATAATTTGTTTTATTAACTATTTAACATTTTGGAAAGCATTTATGTGTTTTTGATTAAGAAACTCGACGATTTCTAAGCGAGCAATGGCAACACTGTTCGGCGCAAGACTGTCTATCGGAAATTCTAAAGATGTGCTCTTCTTTTAAATGTTTTGTCATATTGCTGCTTAAGAGAGAAGACAATTCGGATGTACAAAATTTAAAGACCGCATGTCTGTTGATTTTGAAAATTCATTTCCATTGAATTTAACAATTGTTTTCAGTTGGCGAGAGGTATACATCTCTGTTGTACATTATTATTGGTAACCTTTAATTGTTGGTTATTTGTTACATTTTTTTGTCTTTCATATTGCCCTGGCTGCATTGGAAATTTCGTGGTTTTCTTCGTGTGTATACGAGCCAGTACAATTACACTAATGAATCATATCACTTAAATAATGTGAATAATTATAGAATTATTATATAAGTGTAGAATAATTGGGTTGGTTGTTATGTTCACGAGTTGTGTGTAAATGCGTGGCTTTGTGTGATTATGTAACTAATTAATGAAGATTTCAGCAGCGGCCTGGCGGTAAAGTGTGTGAGCACTGGTAGTTCTGTCCAAAGTTCGAATCCCGCTAATGCGCCGGTTGCTTGTTATGTTCACGAGTTGTGTGTAAATGCGTGGCTTTGTGTGATTATGTAATTAATTAATGAAGATTTCAGCAGCGGCCTGGCGGTAAAGTGTGTGAGCACTGGTAGTTCTGTCCGAAGTTCGAATCCCGCTAATGCGCTGGTTGCTTGTTATGTTCACGAGTTGTGTGTAAATGCGTGGCTTTGTGTGATTATGTCATTAATTAATGAAGGGTTCAGCAGCGGCCTGGCGGTAAAGTGTGTGAGCACTGGTAGTTCATCTCATTACACATATACTAGCTACGCATATATACATTATAGACAGTGGTGTAACTAGAATTCTTGGTCCCGTATGCAAAATAATTTCCTGGGTCCCTAAACCAATAAATTTAATGTGCTTAAAAATAAAAATTAAACTAAAGAAAAAAAACGTGAAAAGTAAAAAAAAAAAAAAAAATCAAGGATTCCTGGAGCCAATGTTTTCATGATTTTTATCACATCTGGATTAATTGTTAAAAAATAAAAGCACGTTCTCAGGGAACCATTTGAAAGTTATGTAATATGAAGAAAGAATAAAAAGGAAAATATTTCCCCTTTGCTAACTGGTGAAATGCAAATTTGCTTTAGTCTGGGTATTTGACGTCAGATGATTTTAATTCTGTAATTTAAGACTTTTTGTGTGCGTGCGTGTGAGTGATAGATAATTGATATTGACAGACAAGATAATTGATAAACTTACAGAAAAAATATTACATCAATAGATAGTACTCTGTGATTTTACTCAACTTACGAACATAATTTATGCAATAATATACAAGTACATTTGTTAAATATAAAACATATTTATCATAAACTTCATAAAGAAAACTATTTGAATATACAATTTTAGTAGAAAATATGTAATATTTTTGCTGTCCTTTTAAAAATCCTTTTGGTACACTTAACTACTTGAATACATTTTTATAAAAAAACATGAATGCTAAAGATTTTTCCTGTTTCTTTTTAATTTTCCCTCAGCCCGTACTGCTGTTCTTCTCTAATTCCCCCCCCCCTCAATAAGTGTAATTAAAGCACTGGTGACCGAAATTCATCATAAAGACAAAAATCTTTTTTATTAAAATTTGCGTCTCCTAACCTTCATTTCCGCAAAATTATTTATCAATACCTGGACGTCCATTTTCACAGCCATGTCAACTTCAACGCTCAATAGTGATAGGTTTAACAACCGATCTTGTATCATAGTGTTTCTTAAATATGTTTTTATTATTGAAAATGACCTCTCGCTCGTGGCTTTGGTTACAGATAATGAATGATAAATACAATATAAGTTAATTGCACTCCCGATTAACTGCTTGTCATGTCATAGTATTTTACCATTGCTAATTTAGCTAAATCCTTAACGGATTTCAAATTTTGGATATCTGTTCTGAAAGTATTTATAAATAATAAAAGTTGCACTTCCAGTACATTAGCAAAGTCTTCTTTATATTTTTTTCTGTATTTTTGAAACATTATTAATAATTTCCGTATTTGTTAACAATGACAAATATTCGTGATTTTCCGCATAAGTAACGTTTATGAAGTATGTTGTGGATGCATATGTGAATAAAGCGGGCACAGCCCGCTTATACCGCTGAACACTGGTAATTCGGTCCAACGTTCAAATCCCGGCTAACGGGCTGGCTGAATGCGTGTTTTCTTGATTTTCCGCATGTGTATGATGTTTGCAGTATCTTCTGGATGCATACGTGAATAAAGTGGGTGCAGCTCGCGCAAAACCGTTTAACGCTGGTAGTTCGGTCCAACTTTCGAATCCCGGAAAACAGACTGGATCCATGGGTGTTTGGGTGATTTTACGTATGTATACCGTGTATGCAGTATCTTCTGGATGCATAGGTGAATAAAGCGGATGAATCCCGCGAAAAACCGTTGAACGCTGGTTATTCGGTCCAACTTACGAATACCGGCTAGCGGGTTGGCTGCATGGGTGTTTTCGTGATTTTACGCATGTGTATTGTGTGCGGAGTATCTTCTGGATGAATACGTGAATAAAGCAGGCGTAACCCGGTCAAAACCGTTAAACGCTGGTAGTTCGGTCCAACTTTTGAATCCCGGCCAACAGGCTGACTCTATATGTGTTTCAGTGATTTTCCGCATGTGTATTGGGAATGCAGTATCTTCTGGATGCACAAGTGAATAAAGCGGGCGCAGACCGCGCAAATCCGCTGAACACAGGTAGTTCGGTCCAAAGTTCGAATCCCGGCGAGCGGGCTGCCTGCTTAGGTGTTTTCGTGATTTTACGCATGTGTGACGTGTATGCAGTATCTTCTGGATGCGCACGGGAATAAAGCAGGGGGAACCCGCGCAAAACCGCTGAACCCTGGTAGTTCGGTCCAACTATGGCATAACGGTGATATTTAACATAAGAACTCTTATACACGTCAACAATTAAAAGCGGGCTTCAGCCCGCTCAGCTGGCGGGCTTGCCCGCTAGTTATTAATAATTTCCGTATTTGTTAACAATGACAAATACGGAAATTTAAGTTCCAAAAATGAAAACATCATTGCGATTTTTGTTATTCCAGTCATTCTGTATTTTAACTGAGTATTTAAAATGTCGAGAGCAGCATAAAAAACTGTTACTTTAAAAGACATTTCGGAATTTTCAAGCCTGTTATCCTCACATAACTCATCAATATTTTCTTGTTTTTATTTTCTTCTATTTTTCAAATTTAGTTTCTATGTCCCATTTATTTTATACACAAAAATTTGTATATAAATTTGTATATTTGTATTTTTGTGAATATACAAGAATTGTATATTCAAAACTCTGCTTCTTTCATAATGTCTTCAAACTTCTTTCTCATATCTTGCATATTAATAGAACGGCTTTTTACATGTTGGTGAGCTCCATTCAAGTCGATTGATTTTCGATTGTCGTGTCGATTGATTGATTGATAGATCCTGCAGATAGAGCGCAGGACGTGTTTAAAAAATTTTGTTTTTAATTTTTGGCATTTTGCCAGAAATGTTTAATAATTTGTAGTTAAGCTCATCGACACAATGTATATTTCAAGATGAGAACGCACACTCTGTCACATGGATTTTAAAAGTAGTACACATAAATACTTGTTTTATACTTTCCTAAACAAGTATAAAGTTTAGTTAAAATAAAGTTGTATGAAACAAGTTTTGCGTACTTTGCAGAGAAATGCGCAAAACTTCATTTAATGAAAATAGGTTTGTGGTGGATCAAAAAGCAAAAATCAGTTAGGAAATGCGGATATATTTTAGGAGCATTAATATTTATGATTATTGTTATCTGCTTTATTTGCATCTTGAAAAACTATTAATGTCTCGGAAATTAATGACCTCAGATTTCCAGTTTTTACGCTGCTTATAAATTAAGCAGTATCAATTTTTTTATCTATCTATCATTAATTTATTAAAGACAAAAATATAAAAAAAAATAAATATAATGTATGGGAACATATATTAACGGAAGCTATTTATGTCTTAGAAAAGTTATGCAGTGGTTCTGAAATGAAAGATAGTAATGTACAAAGGGATTATATGAGTGAAAATCGCTTCATTTATTATTAAAACGTATTAAATAAATTTTTTAATTTGCGAAAATTATTGAAATATTGTAATAACGGGGGAGAATTCTTTACTGAAATATTCCATTCGTTTGTGTGGTGAAAATAGCAATGTAATTCGCGTTCTTTCAAATGTTGAAATGCAACTTAAAACTATTAGGTCCAACGCTGCCACTGATATGCTTAATATTTTCACTAATTAATTTATCGAAATTTACGAAGTAGTATATACTTTTAGTTGTGTGATACCATTTTTATTATCATTATTATATTATTACTGACGGTTTCACGTACTGAATGCTGTAGAAAGTAAATTAAAAGCAAAAGTAAAGTAAATTGTAAAATTTAATTTCAAATAACAATTAGAAAGGCGTTCTTGCCCTCCCGCTTATTAGTGTAAATAACAGAGAAAAAATCTATCTGCCTTTAACTTTGCCATTTGGTAATGTCAATCGTACTTCTAAATCCAAACTTTTTCTGTCCCTAACCATGCCTCTTCGTGCAACTGCACAGGTTGCAAGTACTGTCGTTTATTACATTGTGAGAACTATACATTTAAACCTGCAATTTCTTCCTTATTTAATGATAGTATTAAATACGTATTAAATAAATTTTTTAATTTGCGAAAATTATTGAAATATTGTAATAACGGGGGAGAATTCTTTTCTGAAATATTCCATTCGTTTGTGTGGCGAAAATAGCAATGTAATTCGCGTTCTTTCAAATGTTGAAATGCAACTTAAAACTATTAGGTCCAATGCTGCCACTGATATGCTTAATATTTTCACTAATTAATTTATCGAAATTTACGAAGTAGTATATACTTTTAGTTAGTAATTCCCATTTAACATTATTATCGGTTTTAATTCGCATTTAACATTATTATTTATTTATAATTATCGGTTTTAATTCATATTTACCATTATTATTTATTTATAATTATCGGTTTTAATTCGCATTTATGCATTATTATTTATTTATAATTATCGGTTTTAATTCGCATTTAACATTATTATTTATTTATAATTATCGGTTTTAATTCGCATTTAACATTATTATTTATTTATAATTATCGGTTTTAATTCGTATTTACCATTATTATTTATTTATAATTATCGGTTTTAATTCGCATTTATGCATTATTATTTATAATTATCGGTTTTAATTCGCATTTAACATTATTATTTATTTATAATTATCGGTTTTAATTCGCATTTAACATTATTATTTATTTATAATTATCGGTTTTAATTCGCATTTAACATTATTATTTATTTATAATTATCGGTTTTAATTCGCATTTAACATTATTATTTATTTATAATTATCGGTTTTAATTCGCATTTAACACTATTATTTATTTACCTACGCTCCGATCAAGTAGGAGACAAACTTCTCAACTTCTAACCACGCAGCAGAAGCGAAGAAAAATGGTCACGTGACCTTCAATATGAGCAAACAGAAGTTTTCCCTAAATCATTCCCGATACTCCGGATTCTACAGTAACCTAAACGTCAGCAGAAAGTTGTCGGGGTGGGTAGCCGGGTTTGGCGGAAATCGCGACCACCGGCCGCCGTAGCGAGGTCGCCAAGAGCCGGTTACCAGGACCGGGTTCAGAATTGAATTTATGTATGCTTGTATATTTGTATGTTTGTGTGTCTACATATACACATCTATGCACATACTTACGAACACAGGTTCATACATTTCCGATTCTGGTCCCAATAACAGAACAGTACCCCCAAAAAAACTTGAATTACAAACTAGATTCAGATAATGTTTCAAACATACATATTTTGGACAAAACAATGCAAACTCTTATTTTTATACAATTGTTCAAACTATTTAACATAAATTTATTGCTGCAATAAAATAATAAGCAATCTGATCACACATATTATTTTGAAACTGAATGCATAAACTAGACTAAAAAAAATTCAGTCATAAACATTTGGATAGCAGGGCAAATTATATTTGAAAAGACAGCCAGCCATTGAGATACACGTAATTCACGACAGAATGGTAACAATTCATAAAGCTGTGAAACATTTAACTGTCAAAATGACATAAATAACATAAATTCGAAAAGCAAAAAAAGTAAACATACAAGTATTGCAACTGAACTTACCTTTCATGCAACAAAAAATATCCACACAAGTTAACCTCATGGCGCAGCCATTTCGGATTTCGTTTCAAATCTAGAGCTGGAGCAAACCGCATGTATTCGTTACTGAGTAACGGGTACATTGATTGACTCGAAGTACCGATTCGGTACTCACAAATTCATTTCGTTACTCGCATCTGTCGTACGATGCGGTTTGTTCGAGTACGAATGATGCGGTTTCTATGCGAATACGAATGATGCGGTTTCTATGGCTGTTCGAATACGAATGATACGGTTGCGTCACAATGCCCTCATATTTTTCATAGATAATTTTGAATTTTTTTGGACATAGGGCAAACTCTTGTTTACATTATGTGTTTTAGTTGAAATACTATTTAGTTGTTGATATTTAAGAAAATGAACAATTTTGATAGCGTGAAGCGTTATTTTGTAGTTGCTTTTTACTATTGCTATTTATGTTTGTAATTTGAAAATTTAGATGATTCATCTTTTTTTTTTTTTTTCTCTTGAGCGTGCCATAGTCAGATTTTATTGATTTGAAATATTTATATACTGCACTTAGGTATTGTTTATATAAGAATATGTAGGTTAATATAGGTTCTTTACTTCCTTGTATCAAATAAAATGGTAGTAATTATTGATTTCGAGAAAACTTTTGGGTATCATATTTTAACGGAAATATCCGTTTTTGACGATTACGGAATCCATGTGAATTATTTTTTGGGCTGACGCCTGTACGTACGAACACAATGAAGGACTCTCTCTCTCTCTCTCTCTTTTTTTTTTTTTTTCCAAAAAACTTATTGTTAAATGTAATCCCATTTACTCTAAGCTGATACTTATGACTAATGATTATGACTCTAAGTTGATACTTGAAAGGGATTTTTTTCGTGATGTGTAAGTACGTATGTATGCATTTTGCATAACTCAAAAACGGTTAGTTATAGAACGTTGAAATTTTGTATATGGGTCCGTTATAACATCTAGATATGCACCTCCCTTTTTATTGCAATCGGTAATACTACCAAACGTATATATGTGTATATATATCAAATAAATTATAATTAAATGTAAAGTACACATATATATGTCTTTATAATTAAATGTAAAGTACACACACACACACACACACATATATATATATATATAATTTAAGATAAAAAGATAAAATTATATGAATCAGAATAACTAAAAACATTAATTCTTCCTCTTTATTCTAAAATCGTAATAACTTCTCTGCATTGCGTCATTTCTAGATCACTCTATGGCCCGCGCAACTCTGATGACGTAATAATTAAGAACTGAAACTGACCTTGTAAACCGAAACTTTTCTTTTCGCGTGCTTCCATCTTTCATAACTAAGCACTTCAGCTTTTGCCCTCTACTCTGCTAAGATGTAATTTCGCTGGCTTGCTTTCCTTCTCAATTATATCAAAAATGTAATGTTCTTGAATAGGCATAATTAGAGTGCCAAAGTGATTGTGGCCACAAATATCAATTGGAAATAAAAATGGAATTAAAATCGCTTCTACTGCCAAGTTTTATTTACGAAGTCAACACATTAGCTTACGACGCAATCAGATTACTTCCTCTTCAATATAGGATAACTACGCATCTACAGTGTTCTGTCTTTTCCTTTTTCTTGTGATTTTATTATTACATATATATATATATATATATATATATACTTATTTAGTGATAATTAAATAAAATAAATTAATTAATTATCACTAAATAAGTTACTTGACTTTTATTTTCGCAATCATTGGTTGTAGTCAGGACTTAATTTTTAAAATTAGAAGTGCTGGAGCTCTATGGAAGGCCATCAGGAACGATGAATAAATAAATAAATAAATAAAAATAAATAAAATAACTATTACAATAATAAAATAATTAGCAACTAGTATATTAAAGGATTTTTATTATAATTCAATAAAAATTTAAAGACAAATGAAAATTTAATTCTTAAATTAAAGATGAATAACTAAGTAATGAAATAAAATATCAAACATCGTCTTGTTTGGGGGCTGTGGCTAAAATTGCAATTTAAGAACTAAGCCGAGCATTAGCTAAATTTATGCTTTTGATGAGCAAATAATGTACTGTTTACCAGAGTATAGATAGAAATTAGAATAGCAGCAACTAGAAAATAGATAGCAACTAGAATATTAAATGATTATTATTATAATTCAATAAAAAATTAAAGACAAATGAAAATTTAATTAATTCTTAAATTAAAGATGAATAATAGTTATTCATGAGAAAATGTTTGGTAATGAAATAAAATACCAAACATCGTCTTGTTTGGGGGCTGTGGCTAAAATTGCAATTTAAGAACTAAGCCGAGCATTAGCTAAATTTATGCTTTTGATGAGCAAATAATGTACTGTTTACCAGAGTATAGATAGAAATTAGAATAGCAGCAACTAGAAAATAGATAGCAACAAGAATATTAAATGATTATTATTATAATTCAATAAAAATTTAAAGACAAATGAAAATTTAATTAATTCTTAAATTAAAGATGAATAACTAAGTAATGAAATAAAATACCAAACATCGTCTTGTTTGGGGGCTGTGGCTAAAATTGCAATTTAAGAACTAAGCCGAGCATTAGCTAAATTTAGGCTTTTGATGAGCAAATAATGTACTGTTTACCAGAGTATAGATAGAAATTTGGTTATGTAGCCCATTCTTCTAAAACGACGTTTCGTAGCTGCCTTCCACCACCAATTCCCCCCCCCCTTTTTTCGGTTTTGGTTTATTCGGTTACAGCAAAGCACACTAGGGCTATTGCCTACGGGGAGGGAGGCCTTCGTGTAGGATTTTTTAAAGGGAACTGACTCATATGCAAGTTACACACGGGAATAACAATGAAAACGCCCGTTAGCCGGGAATTGAACCCCAGACCGAACTATTAGTGCTCAGCGACTTTACCGCTCGAGCTTTGGTGGGCTCTTTTTTTCTTTTCATTCGCTGTTTGAAAAACGGGTGTTCACTTTACGATAAAGTAATCACCTGTTTACTTCAATTAAAATGTGTTAGACGATGTGACTCTTCCTACTTTAATCTCACTTAGCTTTTGATTTCTAATATCGATTCAATGTTTTCTGTAGACAAAGTATTCTGATTAGAATAATAGATTTCAAACATGTTCAAAAGGTGTGTATCTGAATATAATTAGGTTTTTATAACATAGGGCCCATTTTATTAGTTTCACATAGTTATAAAGCAATTGAAACACAGCATCGCTGTTTTGAAAGAAAGTAAAAATGTGAGAAATGTATAATGAACATTAATATACAAACTTTATTAAAAGTAGTCAGCCTTTTAAAACGTGACCGTCTATGCTTTTAGAGGATTTTTGGAGCTCTGTGCATTTGCTCTGGCATCCTAAAAAAGTCATGTTCAATATCAACGTATGTTTATGTTCTCAAAAATACAGGTTTCTTTCAGAAAGCGACCTCTTAGAAGTCGTCAATAAATAATTCAGTATAATTATTTTCTAATAGACCGTAGAATAAATTTATTTTAACGTCAATTTAAAAATGGCTGCTTGTACTAAGAGTTAAGAGCAATAAGACTCTAATTTTTCTTTCGCAATTAGCTATCATGCCAGCTGAATTGTTTTCTGCATAACCTTTATTGTGTATAATTGAAATATTTAGCTATGCATTCAACAAATATACAACAAATGTAAGACAAATCATTAAAAAAATTTTAATTTGGAACATTAATGATAATTTTTTTGTTATACATAAAATATTATTAATGAATGATGAATTTATATCATATTATATATAAATCAAAATTTAAACTCCTATTCCTTTATAATAAATTGAAGAAAAGCTATAAAGTGAATTAATTTTTAAAAACAAAACGAAAATTTAAAAAAAAAAATTGTCATATACCTAGAATCTAAAAATGACGAATACTGAATTTTACGACTCATGTGTGTATGGGTGTATTTAATTATGGCAAGGCACACTATGGCTATCTGCCTAAGGAAGGATGCCTTCGTGGAGGACTTTCTAAGGGAAACTGGCTCGTATACACGTTACACATGGGGAAAACCACGAAAACACCCATGTAGCCGGACCGTTCGCGGGATTCGAACCTCGGACTAAACTAGCAGTGTTCAGCGACTTTACCGCTCGGCCGCTGGTGGGCCGTTTTACGACTCATATAATAATAAATGCATATTCATATTGTAACAGAAATTTTGTTAGAAGTCTAGAATATGTATAGTTATTTGTGATCTTTTAAAACTGTCGTAACATGATGCATATTTATCATTATCGTGAACCAAAACAGTATGCTTTACATCCTTACAAATATACGTGATAGATTTTAATATTTATTTCTGCATATACTTACGTTTCCCAAAGACACGGAAATAAGTCAAGCAGATTTTTGCTGTGTAACTCTGTTAGCTAGTGTAACATAATTTCGGATGTTAGTGTAACATAATTTCGGACTCTATGAGCCTTCCAGAATTATTAGCAAAATAGTGGAAACGTCTTTACAAAGTGTTTTTATAAGCAAACAGCAGATGTACACTGAGCAGTGATCAACTGATATATTTCTTAAATGATTTGGTTTAGTTGATTATGACAAAACACACTGGGGCTATGTGCCTAAAAGGAAAAATGCCTTCGTAGAGCACTTTCTTAGGAAAGCTGGCTCGTATGGTACGTGGTAAGCTGGCTTGTAAGCTGGTACGGGAAAAAAACCACGAAACGCTTATGAAGCCAACCCGTTTGCCTGAGATCGAACTCAAGTCGGAACTACCAGTGTTCAGCGATTTTACCGCTCGACCGCTGGTGGGCCATTTTTTAAATGAATAAAGGTATACTCATAGCATTATGAAATATTTAGTGCTTCACTATTATCTCTAATAAAGTAACATAAAACTTTCCTTACCTTTTATAGATTTCTAAATTTCTTTTAAGTTCTTATTCTTACTTAACCTATACATTTGCAAATGTTTTTATCGATTTTATTGTTAAGTGTAAAAAGCAAGTTGATATTTATAATATAGCATTCCTTGTCTCAACAAATAACAGTCTCAACAAGGAGTTTTTGGAGAGGGGATGAATCGGGGAAATTTCACCCTTTCGTCATTAGCGGTTCTGATGAAGGGAATGGGGAAAGCAGCAAAAGAAATAACAAATAACGGACAAATAACGAAAGCTAATCTTTAATGCGGTCTCCCAGTTTCTGTATTTGTATTTGGGAAAGTTTTATGGTCATTATGAAAAAGTGAAAATTTGATATGGATTCCGCATGACTTCCTTCTACGACTATTTAAATTATGCTATTTTTTCTGCACTTCATTTAAACTTATTTCCTCGAATTATTCTAACTCAATTAAGCGATACCCGAAGGCAAGTTACAAATGGCATAAAACATTGCAAATTTTGAAACTAAATTTCCTGGTCAATCTTTGTCCTACGAGACTCAAACTTCTTGTATTTTTATTTTTTCATAACAAGTATAAAACTTTGCCAGATATAAATATAGAAACCAGAAGACGACATTAAAAGTTAGATTTCATAATTTGTCCAAAATTAATTCTTTTTTAAATTTGACATTGACAAAATATGAATATATTCGTCATTTAAAATACTTCTGTATTTTTGTTGCACCGTATTTAAACTTGCTTCCTCGAGTTATTGACATTAAATTACATTAATTCCATTATCTATCGGAAAATAATTATAGCAAATCATCTATTTACGACATCTCTAAGAGGTCACCTTTTAAGAGATCTCTATTTTTGGGAACATAAACAAACATTGGTAGTGAACATAATCTTCTTAAGACCACCACATGTAAAATCCTCTAAAAGCATGAATGGTTGCATTTAATGAGGACCCATTACTTTTAATAAGGAATGTAACATTAAGCTTAATTATACATGTTTTTGATGTGTGTGCCAAAATAGTGATAACGTACTTCTGTTGCTTTCGAAATGTGTGAAATTAAAAAAATGGATACTATACAACAAAAATGTTATTATATTCAGATACACACCTTTTGAACACGTCTGAAATTCATTATTCTGCTCAACATAATTTGTCTGCATAAAATATTAAATAATATTAAACAATCAAAAGCTAAGTCGAAGTAGAAACAGTCATCTCTTCTAAACCATTTTAATTGAAGTAAACAGACGTTCGCCTTATCGTAAAGTAAACACCTATTTTTCAAACAGCGGATGAAACGGGAAAGAGGGAATTGGTGGGGGAAGGCAGCGAACGAAATAACACTTTTTCGAGCTGGGGATGAAATGAGAAAGGACGAAACGATACTAAGCCAATAAGACAAGATCTGGTATTTTACTTTATTATTTAATTAGTCATCATAAATCTAAAAATTATTTTAATTTTTATTTGTTTTTACATTTTTATTAAATTGTACTTATAAGTATTTTATATTTCAGTTGCTAATTATTATGTTACTTTGATTATTCATTATTTTAATCACTATTTTTTATTATTTTAATTATTAAGTTTTTTAATAAGTAATTTTTTGTTATTTTAATTACTAATTAATGTTATTATTGTAATATTTATTTTTTTCTTTCTTTATTTTTTATTTTATTTTTTCCTGTTTTCCTGACAGCCCTCCGTAGGCCCTTCTGACTTTAGAAACTAAGCCCTGACAGCAATAGAAAAATTAATAATGAATCCAGTGCACCAAAAAATAATAGCCAAAATAAAGTGAATTACTTCTACCCAAAAATGCGACGCAAAACTCCATATCGCAGCACTACCCAGTTCCCGCGGGGTAGAATAGCTCACGTGATTCAATGCAATGCGACGTTTCAAGGCCCTTTTTAACGGGCGGCTAAAACCCGCCGGGAACTGGAGAAATTCAACCAATCAGAGACAACCGTTGCGCCAGGAACTTTTGGCGTCATTTTCCAATCGCCAAACGCAATTTTTGTGCAAAACTGGTATACAAGAAAGCAGTTAATGTTATGGTAACTTGTTCGTATTTCTTGGGTAGAAGCAAGGAGGTTAGAATAGAAGGAGGGAAGGTTTAACTTAAACGGTGAAGCTTGACGGCCATGTTACTGTTATCGCTGTGACTTGTGCAAGGAAGTCTGTAATTGTAACATTTTTTTTTTCCTTTTCTTTTTGAAGCATGTCAGCTTATATTGCATATGGATGCACAAATAGATTTTCGAAAAATATTCCTGGGATTACTGTTCACACGTAAGTATTGATTTTCTTTTTTTTGATGTAATTTTATAAATATGTTAAAAAATATAACAATGCCATGTTGTTTTCTTCCCAGATGTGACAAAAATAACTTAATAATAATCGAAACATGTTAAATACATTTTAATGTTTTTGCTTACAGCTGGTATCTTCGTTCCTTAACATACAATGATATATGCTAGGATTTAAACTGTATAACTTGAAAGCTTAGATAATTCGTTTTATAATTTTCATGAAAAGTAAGAAATCAATTGTTACTATTTTTATGAATTGTGAAGGTGTTAAATAAAGCAACGCTTTTCTTTATGTATTAATTACTATTCATTCTTAAGTTTTGTGAACTGTTACGGGTATAATTTGTGCATTTGATCAAGATAAACTGTTCTGTTGTTAAAATGTTTTTGCATAAGCTTACAAATTTTTCGGCAGTATAGCGATAAATGTAAGTAAAATATTTACACAATTGAACATGTGAAAAGATATATCCAAAAATTTATATAGGTATATTTCTGTAATTCAGCTTAGTTCAAGGTAATTTCTTTGAGATTCATAAATATGAAACGCGCATAAACTGAAATCATTGAATTCACATAAATCTGTTTTATTTTATTAATATTTATTTTCTTGTTGATATAAGTTGATTATTGGTTGTGAAAAGAATTGATTTAAAACTTTCATTTAAAAGAAAAGCAACATGTTACCATTTTTTTAGATAATTATCTGTTATTAATTTCAGGTAAAAATGATTCTTTAATAAATTATAATAATATTGCGAATAAATCAGAAATATCACTTCTTAAAGAAACAATTGGAAAGTATAATACCCGAGAAGTTGCTAATAAAACCTAAACAAATTCTTGAAATTATGCAGAATCATAATTTTTAAAGGCTTTAATGTTATGCACATGCATTTAATTTCGAAATATTTCTTAATGATTTTCTGTACTTAGTAAATTACAGATATCATCTTTATAACTTTAAAACAAAAAACTAACAATAGCGAAGCATTTCATTATAAATTTAACATATTTTTACTGGAAAATGCATGCATAGAACAGCTTACAAACACGTACGTTTCACTACCGTATTGCAATGTTTTGAAGTAACAAACATGGACGCTGCTTGTTCCGTGGAGTTTCATTCCCCGATAGTGGAGGAAACTGCGAACCCTCCCTCCTTCTATTCTAACCTCCTTGGGTAGAAGTAGTTCATTTGTTTTGGTTATTTTGTGTTGCCCTGATATGATTTAATATTTAATTTACTGTAGAAGCGATAAGTGAAGTATGTAAATCTCAATTTCGAAAACAAATACAATTTTATATTCCACTCAATTGGCTAACTCGATACCCAATAACTTTTCTTTACTTTTAAATAAAGGGTGAAAATAATAATTGATAAAAATTACTTACTGTGAAATTTCTGGGCTCTTTGTGTATTTGAAAATGCTTGTTGATATCTAGGTTCATATTATTTCATGTACTCTAAACATCGTGAAATTCAATAAAGAAAAATATTTTAAGAATGTGTCTTTTTTTTTTTATTTAAACTACTTTTAAAACTTTTAGAAATTTCTCTATTGTATATTTTTCCGTAGGCAAAAATCACATTAACAAAAACTCCTACTGAAATATAGAAAATACAATGATTATTCAGAGAATCTGTATATTAAAATGCTGATGTGGGATAACTCATAAAATAACCCAGGTAACCCAGTAACTCCCAAAAGAAAAAAAAAATAATTGAAAAAATTAACATGAAACTTGTTTATGCATTATTCTCCATCGAAATAATTCTGTTTCATTTCATTGTGTTATGTAAAAATAAAGATGTAATTTTTAAAGTCTTGGAACATTAGCACAATCAAGTAATTTTTATTCATGATGAATCTGTGGGGTATTTTACACTTTATATTACACCGTATGTGTTACTATGTACATTATTTTCTTTCATTGCCAAGACTTTTCTGAATAATATGCAGTAATTTATCACCTTCATTAGTCTCCAGAGTTTGTAATTATATTTTAGGAAATCACACAGTCTTTAAGCTGCAATTTTAATTCCACTTGCTTATGATTTCAGATGTCATGTATTAATCCCTAGCAGAAATTCTGTATAAGTTTTCTTGAAATCCAAAGCATTTTCTTTTTCTGTACAAATAAAATATTCCAACAACAGCTATCACCAATGGATGCCTCTAATTATTATTTTATAAAGAGCAACAAATTGTATATTGTAGTCTACACATCTGCTGCCTATGTTCCTATAATTTGCTATCATTTCTGATTGTGGTGAATTTTCATAATTCTGTATTATGCATATTAGAGCACCCATAAAAATATTTCAATTGGTAAGAGATTGTATAAGTGTTTTCTTTCTTTTTTTAAAAAAGTTCTGTATCAATGGTAGTAATTTATTTAATTCATTATTGCAAAGCAGGAAAACAGTATCTTCTTAAGGGTAGAAGACTTTCATGAAGTATATATTTAAAAGAATATGACTTCTGTTCATGCGGCACAAGAGAAATATCCCATGCAGCTAGCCTGCCTACCAGTGTTCAAACTATTAGTGCTTCTTAGTCTTATCCACTCGACTGCTGATGAATACTAATTATGGAAGATAGTAATAATTTTTCTCAGTGTGAAAATTTTGTGACCATTTTATAGAAAGTTTCTCACTGTAGTCTGCTCCAGAATCTTCGGATGAAATTATCATTACATGATATATCATAATTTATTCTTTATATTGAAACTGATTGGGGAACTTCTTTTATTTTATTTTTTTTTTCATCTGGAATAATTGTTCTTAGTAGCAGAATAACTGCACACAAAGGACTCTGTTTATAATTGTTATTCTCCAAGGAGATTTAATAAATTAACATCATTCAGTTTATTATACCAGTGTTGTATAAGAGTCAAAAACGGCTTTAAGACAAATGGGTGGTATCTGAGTATAAGTGTGCATTTAGTTACAATAATTAGTAATAATCATTTATTGTTTTACAATGGTTTACATTAATGTTATGTCTTCCTAATATCTAACATGTTAAATAACAATTCTATTTTGCTTGGTTTAAGGTTGGTTCCTAGGGACCAATGCTATATTTAATATGTTAAGAAATGACTGATGAAGTGTTAAATTGATAAAAACAACTTACTTATACATAGAAAACAAACACTTGAAATTTTGAACTTCAAGTTATATTTTGTGATTATTCATATGATCCATGCACAAAAAATATTTTAAAATATAGTATTAAAAAAGAAAATTTACAGAGTTTAAAAATTTATTAAAAAACATTCATATTATGCTACATAATCTGATATTTTGAGCAATATATTATCAGGTTCAATGTTTCTTCTAACCTTCTTCGGAAACATACAATGACCTGACTAGAACAGAGAGCTTACTAAAGCTATGTTCACTAATTGTAGTAAGTAGACAGGATACAGACGAAGGGTATACAAAACCCTTTATTTTTTCTTTATGTACAATGACTTCCGTACTTCGGAATACAATGACCCACCACTCGGGGTCTAACTTAAAAGATATCAAAATAAAACTAAACTCTAATTTAACTTTAGAATAAGATTGGCCTTATAATAACAGGAAGCGTATGTAGCACAGAGACTGTGAACACTACAATACGTTTAATTTATCAAGAGGATTAAAACCTCTGGCCTGGAAGGCAAAGTAGCAACTGCGTAACTTCTAAGGTAAGCGGCCTGCTTCGAACTCACGGCTTCCTCTCTTCTGCTTGGCAAAAAGGCCACACTTAAATACTTGGCGTTCGCCAGACAACTTTGCATAAACTCCTTCACGCTTATAATTCTGGCCGGAAGTAGAAAATAAGAAGTGATAGTAAAGATTTAAAATAAAATAAACGTTAGTAAAACTTAAGATCCTTACATACTTCCCGCCAGAGTTAATTAGTTTGAAACTGAGGTCTAAAACGACCTTGTTGAAAACTTTTAGCTCTAGAAACTAACGCGAGGCCAACCTTTTACAATCATAACTTAGCTAGAAACTAGAAAATTTTAAAAGAAAGAAATTTGTTACAATAGCAGCTCCCGGAATATACAACAATCTTTTTTCTTTTTCATCTGTACTGCATCTAAACAGGAGCTTTATTCAATTCTGGTTCCTTCCAGAGATCTGGAAGGAAAACTAGTTTAATGAAATGTTACAGAATGGCATTGCAAATAACATATAGAATATACTTTTCTTAACATTCTTATTTCATTCATGACTATTTTAATTATCTCTCCCCGTGCTCTCTGACATGTGTTGTAAAAACACAAAACACGAATGTGTTTCTGTCTATGTGTTCAACACTTCCTCCTACAATCAAAACACTAACGTGTTAAAATTCAACATACGAGACCTCTTAACACACCCTAATTTCAACTCTAGACCCTGAGGTACTATTCTGAAAGTGGCTAACTCTAAAGTGTAGCGTTAGAGAGCCTAACTACATCATTCAACCTTTAACACATATTCACCATGATTTAATCTTTACAGTCACACGAATAACAAATTTTTAACATTACTTTCACTTTTACCATATCACGGTATTTCTAAACATTCAAAATAACAGTTCACATGTATACAAGAACATATCAAGATGCCGTTAATTTTACACATTTGAAAACATACATTAGTAGTACATTGTTAACTTCTATTCTTTTCAAAGCAAGTGCCAATTCTTTCTACATTGAAATAATACTACATTTCAAAAAGTCTTTCAGACTAAAACTTCTTTCTTGTTAGAATGTTTTAAATAAAATTTATACAATAACTTTTTACAATATTTAAGTCTTTATACAACGCTATTATACATCAACTTTAGTTTTATGCGCGAGTAATTGAAAAACATAATAAGAAAATCGGTCACAACTCATTTCTCGCCCTTTTGGCGATAAAGGTAGACCTCGCATGAGGTAAAACTTCTTGAAATCTGCCACTTGCAGTAAGAATGAAAGATTAACTTAAGTTTGTAAAGTAACATAAAATTTTACTTATCTTTGTAATATTCAGACATCCTTTTCTGGGCCCAGTCTTTAAAGGTGCTGCAGACCGTAGCTTGGTTGATCCTCCTTCTTGTACGGGCTCGCCCTTCAGTGCTTTCCTCTGGAAGCTTCCGTTTTTCACCACTACGGCCACCCTTGAACATCTTCCTTTTGTGCTCTGCTTGTGGTCTTGGCCGTTTGAAGGCAGCTGGTCTTGGTGGAACCGGGAAACTTCTGTCGTGATCCTGCTTGGACCTCGTTGTTGGCCGTTCAAATTTTTCTTGTACTTTTTCCTCCGCCGCTGATGGCCCTTCCGCAGTTCGGCGACTTTTGCTGCGGAGAGTTCTGTCGGATGAGTCAATCTTCCGTTTCACAGCCGGGTTATAGTTGCCGTCCTTTCTCCCGGTCTTTTCCACATACGTCGTCCTTCTCCCTTCTTCATTCTGGGGGTGTTCGTGAACTCTGTTTTTTGGACGGTGGAACGGCTTCTTTTTCTTTTTACCTTCAGTTTTTCCGCGGGGCAATTTTCTTTTCACTTGCTTCTGTCTCTCATTGGCTTGCCCTTGTACCTGTCGTTTTCCCACCTCTGGAACTTGTACCTGCGGTGTCTGCCGTACCGGATCCTGCAAAAGATCTGAAAAGATTTGCATTTTATTACGATCGAAGTAGGGCTTGATTTGATCAATGTTTGCGGAACAGGTTTCACCATTTCTTGCCTTTAACACTACAACAGCGTGAGTTATTTTTTCTATAACATATGGTCCTTCAAAGCGTGGAAAAAATTTGGCAGTTTTATCTTCTGGTGCTGAAGAAAGTGAATGCTTAATTTTTAGTACTTCATCCCCTACTTTATAAGTTACTCCCCGTCGTTTCAAGTCATAATACAATTTTTGTTTTCTTTGTGCTACTTCCGTATTCTTTTTTGCTTCTTTTATTAGTTTTTCTATATCACTTATTTTAAATTCTGGGGCTCTTTGTTGCACGTAAAATAGTTTATCTAACGGTGTTATAACCTTTCTGCCTAGAAATAACTCAGCAGGAGTTTTGCCCGTTGTATCATGTTTTGCGGTCCTAAGGGCGAAAGCAAATTCATTGACATAGTTATCCCAGCTTTTATGAAAATTTTTAACATAACTACGGATAATTTTCACTATATTTCTGTTGACCCGTTCCGCTATATTTGATTGCGGCCGATACGGGACCATTTTTAAATGACGTATGCCCAGTTTTTGGCACATGTCTTCAAATATATTACTTACAAATTGAGGACCATTATCCGATATAACTTTTAGGGGCGCCCCGTATTTTAAAATATATTTATTTAAAATAGAATCGGTAACTAATTTCGCGGAGGCTCGTTTTAAGGGAACAATTTCGGTCCATTTACTAAAATGATCAACTATAACAAGGAGATAGCGACTTTTGTTTAACTGACTTTTTGGGAAAGGGCCCAATAAATCGATGCCGATTATTTCATTTGGAAATTCGGATTTAATACTATTTAGAAACCCGGCCGGGCGGAAATTAATATAATTAACGACTTGACATGTTGGGCAGGACTGGACATACGCCCTTGTTAACTTTTGCAGTTCAGGAAAGTAGACTGCCTCGCGTACGCGTTGAGTAGTTTTTCGAATACCAGCATGAGAAGCTAAAGGGCTGTCATGGAGCTCTTGCAGGATATTTAATCTAAGACTAGCTGGGATAACAGGTCGAAATTCGTTGTTGGAATTCGTAGTTTTTGTATAAAATAATAGACCATCTATTAGTTCGTAATGGGCCGCCCTATTTCTTATCGCCACAATATCTTGGTGGCTAAAATTTTCAGGATCCTTCAAATACTCATAAATACTTCCAAACTCAGGATCCTTACCCAGTTCGGTTATTACAGTTTCTCGGGAATTTATTGTACACGCTGTCAGCATTGCAACTTTTACGGTATTACCCTGTTCGTCTAATTTAATTCGTGACAGGGCATCTGCTACGATATTTTCCTTTCCGGGGGTATGCTTGATTACCAGATTATATTCTTGCAGCTTGAGTGCCCATCTTATTAACCTTGGGGATAAATTTTTCCCAGAGTACAATCTAGTTACCGCCGCATGATCAGAATATACTGTTATTGGCGCCTTTCCAAAATAGACTCGGAACTTTTGCACTGCTAACAGAACTGCAAGTGCCTCTCTCTCGGTCGCGGAATAGTTTCTTTGTGTTTGATTTAAAGTTCGGCTAAAAAATGCCACTGGCTGCTGATTTTGCGAAAGTACCGCTCCTACCGCATAATCCGAAGCATCCGCTGAAATTTCTAAATTTTCATCCTTTTCAGGAAATTTCAACACAGGGGCTTGCGTTAATGCTTGTTTTAATTTTTCGAAAGCACTATTGGCTTCGGCCGTCCACGAGAATCTTGCCTTTTTCCTTTTTAATTTTAACAATGGCTCAGCGATAGCCGCAAAATCTTTTATAAAGCACCTATAATATGAACAAAGTCCTAGAAAAGAAGAGAGCTTCTTTGCCGTGTTTGGAGTCGGATACTTTTGTACAGGGATTATTTTTGATTCATCTGTCTCGATCCCTTTTTGCGATATTTTGTAACCTAAATATTTTAATTCAGGGGCTGCAAATTTGCATTTTTCGACATTAACTTTTAGACCGGCCTCATTTAATAAAGAAAACACCTGTCTTAAATCCTGTACATGTTGGTCTAGATTATCACTAGTAATAATGATATCGTCTAAATAGATAAATGTGGACTTTCCGAGAACAGGTCTTAACACAATGTCCATGCATCGCTGAAATGTTGCTGGGGCGCCTGAAAGGCCAAACGGCATTCGCAAAAATGCATAAGTGCCAGACTTGGTTATAAAAGCAGTCTTAGGCACGTCCTCAGGCCTGATCCCTATTTGAAAATAACCATTCGTTAAGTCTAAAGTCGTCATAAATTTGGTTGATTTTATGTTCCTTAAAATTTCTTCTATAATCGGTAACGGATATACCGGATATTTCGTTATGGAATTTAATTTACGGTAATCAATAGCGAATCTCCACCTTTTTGGATGCTCCAAAGGATAATCATTATTTTTCTTACATAAAACCACCGGACTAGCATAACTACTTGAGATAGGCGTTATGATCTTTTTACGTAGCATATCGGTAATATGCCATTCTATAATTTTTTCCTTATTCTTATCATACCGGTATGGTTTTTGACGAACCGGCAATGCATCTCCGGTGTCAATACTATGGTTAGTAACCTGGGTAAATCCTGGAATATCACTAAATAAGGAAGCAAATTCACTTACCACTTGTCGGATTCTATCTTGCTCGTCATTAGGCAGGTGGTCGAGATTTAACCTTGGCGGTTCAACCTTTTCTACACGCACTGGTTTCATCGTCAGCTTAAGAGACGCTTCATTAAAATCCAGTGTAGCTTGTGCGTCTGAAAAAAAGTCTATTCCTAGTATTAAGTGTGCTTGCAAATTCTTTACTATAAAAAACATCACCTTTACTTGTTCGTCCTTGATACGGATGTACAAAGGTACTTTACCTACGCACTTACATTGTTCTCCTTGCGCCGCTAATACTGTTGTATTATCCGCATTATATATGCGGTATTTGCGAAAATACTTTCTAAAAAAGACTTCTGCCACACAGGAACACTGCGCGCCGGTATCCAGGAGTGCGGTGGCCGGGATATTATTTACCAAGACTTCAATCTTCGGAAGAGTTAAATTTTTCACCATTACTGTATTTAACTTGTAGGAAAAGGGGTTTTCGTGGCCTTCGGATTTCCGCACCCTCTCGTCAGCAGAAATCCGTTTTTGTTTAAATTATTTTTCCTTTCGGTGCTTTCCTTCTTTCTCCACTGGCCTTGAGACTTTTTTCCTGGGTTGCTGTTGAACTGTCGACGTTCGCCGGCTGTTTTTGAATGCTCGGGTTTCCTTGCCCACTGATTCGCTTTTTCTCCGTAGCCATGTGCTTGAGTTTGCTGTAGTCTTGGCGTACCAAATTGGTTTCGCTGTTGATATTGGCGTCTTCTTTCGACGTCCGCCGTTCTTCTACTTTCAAACTGGATTGCTAGCTCAAATAATTTTTCCAGTGTACTCGGATTTCTCAATTCAATAAAGTCTTGCACTTGGGGCAGTAACCTCGGCAAAATCACTTGAATTATTTCAGGATCCGGACGGTTTCCATACAAGAGCTTGAAAACGTGAATTTTTTTTAAAATAAAACTCGAGAGGTTTTCCATTCTTTGTTGATATATACTGAAAAGTTCTGTTTCTAATTTCGCACGATCCCTTACAACAGGGAAGGCTTTTAGTAGGGCAGTCTTGAAATTTTCGTAGGTATAGGTGGGACTTCCTGCTTGACCCAAGAGACTTCTGCCGATACATTTGAACCAGTTAAGCGCTTGGCCCCTCAAAGCGCTGGTAGCTAAGGTAACTTTTTGAAACTCGTGCACGGGGTAGAGCATGAAGTAGTCATCCAATTTTTCCAAAAAACTGGTTACCTGTGAGTTTCCATTAAACGTGGCTTCTGGTTTCATCGAAGCGCGCATTGTCTGGACAATGTACCCAAATCCTTCCAGGGCGGCAGCTGGCATTTCTGGATTCTGAGCTGTTTCTGCAGGCAGCACAGGTTCTTCTTGAAACTCGGCCATGGTTATTCTTCGTCGGGCGCCACTATCAGGTTCAATGTTTCTTCTAACCTTCTTCGGAAACATACAATGACCTGACTAGAACAGAGAGCTTACTAAAGCTATGTTCACTAATTGTAGTAAGTAGACAGGATACAGACGAAGGGTATACAAAACCCTTTATTTTTTTCTTTATGTACAATGACTTCCGTACTTCGGAATACAATGACCCTCCACTCGGGGTCTAACTTAAAAGATATCAAAA
Organism: Stegodyphus dumicola; assembly: GCF_044657685.1. Taxonomy (NCBI): domain Eukaryota; kingdom Metazoa; phylum Arthropoda; class Arachnida; order Araneae; family Eresidae; genus Stegodyphus; species Stegodyphus dumicola. The sequence goes on from NC_140781.1 coordinate 25,535,501, forward strand.
TAAAACTAAACTCTAATTTAACTTTAGAATAAGATTGGCCTTATAATAACAGGAAGCGTATGTAGCACAGAGACTGTGAACACTACAATACGTTTAATTTATCAAGAGGATTAAAACCTCTGGCCTGGAAGGCAAAGTAGCAACTGCGTAACTTCTAAGGTAAGCGGCCTGCTTCGAACTCACGGCTTCCTCTCTTCTGCTTGGCAAAAAGGCCACACTTAAATACTTGGCGTTCGCCAAACAACTTTGCATAAACTCCTTCACGCTTATAATTCTGGCCGGAAGTAGAAAATAAGAAGTGATAGTAAAGATTTAAAATAAAATAAACGTTAGTAAAACTTAAGATCCTTACAATATATTAAATTGTAATTTATCAACCTAGATAAAATTTTGATTAAAATATCTAGTGGTGAGCTATTAAAATATTAACAAAGAGCACACACTTTATTTTATAAAATTCAAAATACCAAATTATGTTTAATTTTTACAAAAACGGAAAACAAATAGTAACTGTGCATGAAAAAATTTAAATAAGAAATATCATGGAAATTACATAAAATAGCAAATAAATTTCATGATGTGCACAATTTGTGCCAGAAGTTGCCCCTCACTTTTCTTCTCACATCAGTTGATCATTTGTAAGGTTTTAAGAACCAGCAGAGATTTTTCAAAAATATTCTATTCTGCTAAAGGTTTCCCCATTTAGCATTGTCTTTAAATCTAAAACTTCATGTGAGTCAAAGAAGGTCTTATTGTGGAAACACTTTTCGTTAAGCTTAAAGCCTGCTTAGCTTCACCTCTGTTAATACTAATAGTCTTTATAATAACTATACCTTCCTTTACACTATTAGGAATTCCATTATGCAGTTTTCATGTTAAAACCATCTTGATGGAAATCCTAAAATAATTTATTTATATTTCATGTTTTAATGTAAAATTTAACGTATGTTAAAGTACGGTTACAACATGCAAGACATTTTTCCCTGGAATAAGTAATAAGCAAACAAAAAGAACTAAGGACAAATTGAGCAAAGGACGCGTGCAAACTTCGTACATCTCATCACTGAAGATATCATAATGGACTTTTTGTACCCCATTTAATGTTGAAAACACTTAATATTACTGATACTAAGAATAGGCTAAATAGATTTCACTTGTATATATATCAAAGCTATATTTGCAGACATCTTTAGAAATTTCAAGACACTTTCAACTCAGACTAATTGCCAAGCAGGCTCATTTCCATTGTAGAACTGATGGTAATGAAAAAGCTGATTTCCTCACACAGAAAAAACAAATTTACTGAGTGCACTAGATTTCACTTTCTAAAGCTTTTGACGAATTTAATTTGTAAATTTTTCATGCAGAGTCATTTTGAGCATGTAATCGAAGAACTTGGAATGCTGTTCAAACAAATCCACCTGTGGTCCCAGGTTCTCAAAAATATATAGTTGTCACAAAATTTGTCAGGTCATGAATTTCAAGATTAAAATAAATCAAGAAGGCTTAGAATGATGCAGAATTTGTATAATTCTTATTAATTTTGAGTGTTATCTGATATCTGTTCTTCAAAAGGCCAGGAATAAAAACCTTTTTTCATTTTTATTGAAGAAGAGGGACCTACGTCAGTTATTTCTTAAAACTGACACAAGATTTTATGTTAAGCTGCTATTTTTGCCTTACTTTAATTTTATATGTTTTTGTCAAATATTAGATAAAAGTATGTTAAGTATGACATACTTTTATCTGCTCTTGAATGTCAGAAACATTAATTTTTCTAAACCATGGGTTGTATCAAAATAAAGTACTTTGGAAGTAGATTTAAGCAAAATAAGTATGTTTCAGAGAAGACTCATAAGTATTACAGAAATATAAATTCTAATTGTATTGGAAGCCTATAACTTTAAAATACATAATTACAAATGTTTGATATGTACATATTTGGTTATATGGTACCTGTCCCCATACTGCTTGATAAGAGTACTCTAGCTGATGTATTTTGTGTAATATCTACATGACACATATATTTCACTGGCATGTCAGTTTCCGCAGCCACAGTAATCTTGTTTGCAGATCAGACTTAATATTGGGTACAAATACTTTGTTTTTCATTTACCATTTTATACAGATCATCAGACCAGATAAGCTAAGCAAAAGGTGTCCAAATATATAGTTAGGATATAAACCTAACTATCAGTGTTCAGCAGTCTTACCATTCATGGGCTCTTTTTCAGATGATTATCAACTGCATTATATTACATTATAAAGATCTTCCCATTTTACACTCCTCATGTTATGCTAATGACAATTTTTCTAAAAATCTATTTGTTACATGCATTAATCCTTCACACATCCTTCTTTTGAAATTGGGAAAGAATTCCATATTTTATTAGATAAACAAAACAATTTAATAAAATTTCATATTAACCTTTTCAAAAATACAGTACATTTGAAATTTTTACTATCAATTTATTCAACATGCTACATTTCTTAAAAATCAAATATCACACAAAAACGTAATGCATTTTAGAAAAAGTTCAATCAAATTATTTATTATTATTTAGGAATCTTCTAATATATATATATATATATATATATATGTTCTGCATGTGGCTTTGTTAGCTAAATTTGAGTACCTAATAAATACTTATATATAAAGAAAGAAAAAAGCAACACATCTTCTGCACAGGCCAAATTAATAAGCCTTTTTCATGTGCATTTTTTTCTTGATGATCAAAAAATAAATTCTTTCTGTAATTTTCAGTGCCACAAAATAAAGTGAAATGTACAGTTTAGCATAAAACTTTTGCGATACAACACCGTACACCTTTTTTTGCGGGAACAGGCTAGAAATTTTATTACACATTTCACGTGATAATCCACCGAATTTTCCGTATTCACTACATTGTCTTCTATAACAATAAAAGTTAGAAAACTATTATAAATTGATGCGAAAAAGACGTAATCAAAAGATACGAAAAGAGGAATATGAGCGGAAAATAAATCCAAAACAAACCCTTCAATTGCTGGCATAAAAATTGGTCGCCAAAAAACAGTCTCCGGCGGTAGCTTATTCTGATTGGTTGAATTTCTTCAGTTCCCGGCGGGTTTTAGCCGCCCGTCCCTTTTTAGGGCCGTAGACCGATAAAATAGGCTCAGGATAACGATCGATTTTACCGAAAGTAACGAGTAACGATACGATAGTAACGAGTACTGGTTCACCGAGTAACGAATACATACGGGTACACAATTTCTCGTTACTTCTACAGCACTATTCAAATCAGACAGATGTTTAAGGATTTGCGGAAGAATACTAGGAACTAGTAGTTTGCCGGATACAATGTGAAATGACGCGAAAGAATATAGTTCTGTAGAACTTCCTACATTATTCCGTAATAAACAGTACTATTTCCTAATTTTTTCTTTATCTAATTAATTAATTAATAGGGAAATAGTTAAATAATGCCGAATTCATTTTTAATGAAATGTAAAATTTTGCATGTATGGGACGACCACCTTCCATCCAATATTTCTGAGAATATAAACAAATTTTGGAATCTGAGAGTATCAGTAAATAAATATATAGAATATCGCCTCTCAAACGACCACTTCTGAAAGTGACCAATAATTCTGAGATTATCAATAAATATTGATATTAAGCACTATTTCTATAAGACGACCATCTCTATATAAGACCAAAGTTTCTAGAATCTTGGATAGTCATCAGAGATGTATCTTTAGTGCGAAATTATCGCACGACTGTAATTCAATATCAATAACAGATCGCGCGATTGAAAAACATTTTCTGTCCTGTAATTAGAGGAAAAAAATTTTCCTTATGAGGTATTTCTCCCGCTTTCCTAGCGTGCTTTCGTGGTGTAATCGTTCTGCACGCTGGGCCGGTATTTCAGAGGTCCGTGTTTCGATTCACGGCGAAGGCGGTTGCTAATTTTTCATCTCTACGTCTTCCCAAAAAAATCCTAAAGTCTCTCTACAGTGGCGCCCGAATTAAAAAGGTGTTGGATGAGGTATATCCACACCCAGGATTTAGTGATTGGATCCCCTTAAAAAAAAAAGTCGGCCTTTAAAAAGAGAAGTATATAAGGTATTTCTCCCGCTTTCCTAGCGTGTCTTCGGCCCACCAGCGGCCGAGCGGTAAAGTCGCTGAACCCTGGTAGTGCGATCCGAGGTTCGAATCCCGCGAACGGGCTGGCTGCATGGGTGTTTTTGTGGTTTTCCCCACGTGTAACGTGTATATAACGTGTATACGAGCCAGTTTCCCTTAGAAAGTCCTCCACGAAGACATCCCTCCCCTTAGGCAGATAGCCCTAGTGTGCTTTGCCATAATTAAATACACCACCACCACACCTAGCGTGTCTTCGTGGTGTAGTGGTTCTGCACACTGGGCCGGTATTCCAGAGGTCCATCCTTCGATTCCCGGCGAAGGCAGTTGCTAATTTTTCATGTTTCCTGCTTCCAAAAAAATACCTAATGTCTCTATACCCAAATTTAAAAAAAAAAAAAAATTCGTTTCCGTAATTAAATATATATATATCTAATTTTATCTATATTTGTAGTAGGGTTTGTAATCTGTAAGTAATTATACATGTAATTTATACATTTTTTATAAAAAAATATATGTTATTTAGAATTTTGCAAATATTCTAAAAAATGCTAATCCATTGAAAAAAATCTTTTCCATGACTAAATAAATTTTATAAACGTCAGAAAAAATAGCAGTTAAAATTAATAACAAAATAACAAGAATAAATCAACAATCATATCAATATTTTTAATGTACAGCATTTAGAAACAACTTAGTAAAATACATATGAAAAGTAAAATAATGTGCAAGTTTCAGATGTGCAATGTCAAAAAATTAAAACTGGTAAATTTGAGAACAAATATCCTCAAAATGTTTGACAACGAAAGTCCTCCGGACAATGCAGAATGAATGTCCTCAGGATGTGGAATTGGTGAACTCCTCAGGACATCTGAGAATCAACATCTTCAGGACATCCTGTCATATCCCGGGACATAGCGACTTAAATAAGACATCCTCAGGATGTTAAATTACGATCTCCTCAGGACATCTGAGAATCAACATCCTTAGGACATCCTAACTATGTCCCGGGATATTGCGACTTAAATAGGACATCCTGAGGATGTTTTGTGCTATGGGGGATATTTCTTAACTCTTCCAAAATATGAATAATCACAATAATCGATAAATATGGCTTCGGTGACACGTAATTTTCGTACTTTAATAGCAACAGTTCTCATCTGACGATGCATTAAATAAAATTTTGAAGTTTATAGTGCATTTATAATAGTGAAGCTTGCTGAGTGTAAGAAAACAGAACGGTGATTGAAAACGCAAAGTTTATTGACTTAGCTTTTATTTTAGAAGTAAAATGAAAGCTACAACAATCGGCGATGATTTTTTTTTTTTTTTTTTTTTTGCTTGCAATCTTACTTGACCTGTCATTCTTTCCTAATCTAGCTTTTTAATTATCGCTGCGAATGTTAATTTCATCCTTTATAGAAAATAAAAGTATACGACTGTTCTTTTCTAAGCTATAAATTCATAGTTTAAGGTAGTCCCTGCATTCCTTTTCTTCAGTTAACTACTACAAAAGTGGCCACCTGAATTTTAAAATGAAATGTATCAATGAAAACAAAAGGAACACAAACATTATCCTGCAAAAAGTCAATGGCTACGAGCGCGCTTCGTTGACCTACTTTTCATTGAACGATCCGGCGCGCTGACCTAGTTACAAAGACATTGATCTTGCCTCTGCAGCCCGGAAGCATTGCCGCTTGCTTAAATCATAATGATCGGATGGTGTGTGTGTGTGGAGGAAAGGAAGGATTACAACGTAAAAAAAGTCACGCTGAAGAGGCTTTAGCCTTCTTTTCGCTCCTGAAGTAGGCGTTAGTGTTGCATTCATTTACTCCTGATGCTTTCAGGATTAATGAGATTTGCTGCTCACCTTTTAATTAGCTAATTGTATTCCACAGGTAATGTGAGAGTGTCGTTTAATAAGACAGACACATGTACATATCTATAAATATATTTTCAGTCTGGAATTCAAGGAAAGATATACGTCCTTTTTGTGCTTCTAATTAAAAATATTTACTTCATTCATTTCAAAATTTTCTGGCATGATAAAAAAATAAAATTAAATCTAAGTATATTATGTGACTGGAGTACTTACTATAACTAAGAATAACTTACTATAAATTCACATCTCTAAAGAATAAGATTTAACAAATAACACTTAATCTTTGCTTTATTGATTTCCATATCCTTCAGCTGCCGAGTTAATAAAGCCCTTGAACACTGGTAGTTTAATGTGCTTTCGATTCCCGGCGCACGGCCAGCCTTATATGACATTTTTATTGTTTCCTTCATGTGTATTATGAATGCGAGCCGTTCCTTACAAAATCCTCCAAGCAGATATCACTTCACTTTGACAGATGCCCTCGTGTGTATTGCTGTATTCATTTAAACAAATATTGAACTTCTGTTTCATTTAAAGTGTGCTCATTTAAATACAATAATAATATTCGTATTCTATGTTAAACAATTTATTTAACGTCACCTAAACAGCAGAATAAATACATTTATTTGATGCGGTTGGTTCTAAATTGAGAATTTTTAAATTCTTGCAATATATTTTACTTTGTATTTCACTTAAATTTTCATTATAACAGATCGTTAAAACAAAAATGTATCCAGTATTTGATAAGAGACTTCAACGCTTTTGCTCTTTAATTCGTTTCCTGTTTTTAAAAACACTTTTTAACTTTTGTTTAATAAAGAATTTTTAGGGGTAGATGATAACTAGAATAAGACTCCTAAAAAACTACTTTTAATGCGTTTACACCATGTAACACCTTATAGGGTTAAACTGTTAAGTTGAAATAAATCAAATTACCAAAGTAACCATAAGAGGCTGCTGGATAACTTCCGTCCGATCTCTTAGCTGATCATGAATAATAAAACTGTTACATGTAGATCTGACTGGTAAATAAACTAAAAATTTAATAGGAACAAAGCTCTGTTAACTCACGAGTTCCACGATTAATTCCCCAGATGACAAACGATAAATTGGTTTCCCCTGTCTAACGAAATCTTTTACGGAAAACTAAATTGCAATATTAAGAAAAACAAATCTAGAGTAGATAAAGAGTCAGCCTACGCTGCCAAATGCTATTTGGAAAGCATTAAACAAGATGCTCATTTAACTAATTTACATTCTGGTAAGAGATGGCGGAAGTAGAAGTTATAGAAAAGCCAAAATATAAGGAAAGTGATTAAATTAGTAGCATTAATAAAGAATTTAAAATTCTGCTTAATTTGGAGCCAAAACTTATATTAATTCAAATTTTACACGGTAAAATTTTCAACTATAAAGCTCTTGCTTGATAAGCTCTTCTTATTGTGATTCTATGAACATCTTCGTTTATATTTGCATTTCACATCCTTTACTTCAATCTCTCCGAACTTACCATGTACGTAAAGTAATCTGAATTATGCGGCTTGCATATCTACCCATTCCGGCCAACAACATCTTAGCCAACTACCCATTCCGGAACTCTAAACCCAGTGGTTTTAAACCTTTTTTCTAGCGCGAACCATCTAAACAAAAACTGAAAACCTTTATTACAACCACTACATTTTGCAATGATTATTTTTCAATTTCTGAATAGAAATATTAAATAACAATAATAATAACAATAATAACAATAATAATAAAATCTAAAAGCTTTCAGATTTTATTATTATTGTTATTATTGTTAATATTTAATATTATTGTTAAAATTAGATTTTATTATTATGAAATTTTCAGATTTTATATTACGTCCAAAGGGACGCTTTTTTAATCTTCTATATTAATCCTTTATTTATTAAATATCATGTTCTTCGCACTTAAACCATAAAATTCAATTCAATAGCAATATTGCAAAATAATTTTAAAATGAGCATATCTTTAGAATTTCCGATAAACAGTTTCGCGCGCTGGAGATAAAAATCTTGTTTCTTTCTGTATAGTTTTGCTATTGCTCGCTTTGAAATTGTTGGTTTGTTGATCAAAAATTCGTTGTAAATTAAGTTTCAGGTGTGACTTTCTTTATTTGAGAAATCACTTCGAAATATTTTCCTGTTAAAGCCCGAGCTCCTTCACTGAATACGGCAATGCATTTATTCCAAGGACATTCTCAGACATAAAAATTGTCAATTACTTTGAAAATTTCACTTGCAGTTGCTCTATCATGAAGAGGTTCATAAAATAAATGCTCTTCAGCAATTTGTTTGTCTTCTTCGAATGTATGTAAACTAATAATTGAACAAAGTTCGTTCATCATATTAGTACTTTCATCCGATTGCAATGCGAAATACTCACCGTGTTTTATTTTTTGAATAAGTGTCTCTTTTTTGGAATTTGTCATTTCATGAATTCGTCGACTTACTGTATCATTTGATAACGGAATATTATTAAGTTCATTAGCCTCTTTTTCGTTGAATAATGTTAAAACGATACCTTTAAGTACTAGTAATATGAGGTTTTCTTCAATAGTGTGAGCCTGCCCTGTCTTAGCAATTCTTAGGCTTATCAGGTAACTAGCTTCCAAAGGTTTTGTTAGTTCAAGTGAAAAAGCTTTTTCACTTGAAGTAACAAAACCTTTCATTACTTGTCTACTATTTTTGAACTCCGACAATTTCCTCTTAAAATAGCCTTCAGATTTATCCTTTAAATTGGCATACTTAGATTCAAGATATCTTTTAAGAGACGATGGTTTTATACTTTGATTGGATAATAGTTCACCGCAAGCAACACATTGAGGTTGAGGGTCCATTTCATCTCTATTACAAGTAAATCCAAATGATAAATAACTTTCATTATATTTTCTAGCAACATTTTTCTTTTCTTTTCAATGTTCCTTGTGCTAGTAGATTGTCCTAGATACATCACATGTGAATCGTCACTTTTCCGCTTAGTCAATCCTAGCCATTTTTTCATTTTGAAAAGCTAGGTTTGTTTCATTATTTTTCACAAATATTTAAGTGCATAATATATTACGAGTTCTTCAAAAACAGACGGCGATATTCTCAAATCGCGTAGAAAAGTAAGGAATACAAAGCAACAAGAAGACAAAATACCTACCGTTAGAGATAGCAGAACCGACGTAAAATATTATTCTCATGGAAAATGGAGCAATAGGAGCCCGGAAATGGCGACATATAAAGTACTGACATGCTAATAAATCGATAAACTCTAAGAGAATTAAGGAGATACAATTATCTTTTTTATAGGAACTTATATTTATTTCCCATTAAATACAGCATTTTCTATTAAAAACATCATTTATGACAAATTTTGTTATGTCTACGGCTAAAAGAATATTTGTGAAATACACAACATGGAAGAACCATGAAAACTTCCATGCAGACAGATCGTTTGCCTCTTGCTAAAGTCTATGAGCGGCTATTGATCTTAAATAAAGCTCAGATCGCATAAATTTAGGAGTGTTGAAGAAAAAGGTCAATCAGGATGTCGGGGTTTTAATTTTTGAATTTAATGGTTAAAAATACTTTGCTTCTTTTGCGTACCACCTATTTTTCTCTTGCGTACCCCCACCGGTTGAAAACCCCTGCCCTAGACCTTTAAAACACCTTATTTTCAAAATCTAAAGCCTGTCTCTTCAGTTTAAGAATAAGTGTGTGATGGATAGAATATAAACTTTTCATTCTGGAAAAATCGTTGATTGCATTTTCAATGTCTTTCATTTCATTAAATTTCTGATTACATTTTTAATGACACTTAAATTCTGCAATGAAATTCCTCAAAAAGGCTGTTTTAGTGAATGAAGGCTAGAAAATCATTTCCATTCAGTCTGAGATAACAGGATAGTTATTCATGGATGGCATAGTTCATCAGAAATCATTAGGATACAGAAAATGCTACAGTGCTTGTAGCAAATGCTTTCTGTAAGTTTAATGGTGAAAGTGAAACAAAGCTGTAATATTGATATTTGGCTTCCGTAAATTGCTTTTAAAGTAATTTTGCTTTCTCTTCCCTGGTTTTCTGTTTCTCTGCAAATATAATTTCTTTAATTACTTTTATAACTAGTTTTATTTCTGTACATTGATGAAATCGGCATTCTGAACTTTACGTAAGCAGTCATGTCTTCGATTTTACGGACACATTTTTCTGTCTCTTCACGTAATATTCATTTTTAATGTGCTTAATTATGTAGAATTTCCTTGTTGGTTAATTTCTTGCCCGCATTTTAATTGCCGAGCTCTTGGAGAATGCCATTTAGTATTCTCCACTAGGTGGCCGAACTATTAGCCCGTGTGTGTATGTATTCGTATATGTATAGCAATCGACGAAAGAAAGAATTTAGAACATAAAACTTCATGCTGGAAGAGATAACATCAGAGAAAGGTATTTCTATTAGATTCACTCCTGATATTTTTCTAGGATGAGATATGCACTCGCTTAATTTGTTAATCATATTGCGCAAGTAATGTGTGAATGTCAGTTAATAAAATGGAATGGAAACAATATCAGGAACTTTTGCAAGCAGTTATTTCTTCGTTTTAACGAAAGCAGTTTTCTGTCTTTTCGCAAAATATTCCGTCACCCAGCTGTTTCCCACAGGCTCCTCTCATGCCTGCAATCTGCATAACAATAGTAGATTGATTTTGCACCTACAAAGCAGGTCTGTATAAATAGTACGAATGACCAGGCAAGGAATCCTACGAAAGTTCTCGGTAAACTCCTGGTGCTCAGCAGCGGCTGACTATCATATAGTTCGACCATCTCAAGCGCAACCCTGGTTGGCATTCTACCAAAATACATAGACTCGTCCAAAAGGGACGGTATTACTTACTGCGACGTGAAAGGTCTTCTTTTCTTCGGAAAGAGCTATGCTGGAGGGAAAGAAAGTCCCCATCCTTCCACCCTATTTTGAGAATAATTCGGTCTGAATGACGCATGTTTGCGCTCATGGTTGCGGATGAGGCGGTCGAACTATATTTGAGCGGTGCCAGTTTATAAGGTATTTCTCCCGCCTTCTTAGCATGCCTTCGTAGTGTAGTCGTCAGCACGCTGGGAGCGTATTCCAGAGGTCCGTGGTTCGATTCCCGGCGAAGGCGTTGTTCATTTCTCATTTCCTGCTTCCAAAATACCTAATGTCTCTACAGTGGCGCCCGAACTAAAAGGGTGGTGGATGATGACTCTCCACACCCAGGATTTGGCGATTGGATCCCCTGAAAACCCCAGTCGCCCTTTAAAAGGGTGACTATATAAGGTATTTCTTCAGGCTTCTTAGTATGCGTTCGTAGTGTAGTGGACAGCGCGCTGGGCGCGTATCCCAGCGGTCCGTGGTTCAATTCCCGGCGAGGGGGTTGCTTATTTCTCATTTTCTGCTTCCAAAATACCTAATGTCTGTACAAGTTGATCATTTGATTAGTAAGAAATGCTTTCGTGAAGCACCTTTGTAAGGAATACTGATCTCGTATTCACATTACTCGCGAGGAACAGCCCGTTCAGTCACCAGGAATTGATCCTGGGGTCGAAATACAACCGTTCAGAGGTTTTCAATACTCGGTTACTGCTGGACCCAAAGTTAAGTTCTATTTGTTGAAATTTTTAGCTGTTTCACAAAATCTTCATAGAATGCTTACCCACTTATGCTAACGATTTATCTAATTTTTAACGCAATATTTGTTCCGACTTTACGTTTTCGGTTTTTTAAATATCATCTTCTCCGTACTTTATTCCGTACTATTTCTTCTAATTGCCTTTCAAACATAACTGGAGTAACATAACGACACAAATGAGAAGGGTTTAATTACCCTTTATTTCTCACAGTTTACAGCCGTTCTCGCACTTCGGGATACAAAGACCAGTACTAATGGCCTGAAAAGTAAAAATAAGAACTAAAATTAACTTAATTAAATAAGAACTAAACTCAGATATTTTACAAAGAGTAGTAACGCGAAGATTGGCCTTTTAAACTTTACGTATGTAGTGAGTAGAATGCGAGAAACTACACTACGTCTTCAAGTATCAAAGAGAACTAAGTTCTGGCCTCAAAGGCAGACAAGAACTGGCTGAAAAGCGCGCGGGCGAGGTAAGGTAGCGAGCTCTTTCTCTCTCCTGACTAAAAGCCACAATTTAAATACTTAACAGTTTGCAAGCTCAATTTGAATAAACAAATCTGCTCGCTTTTTTTCTGGCCGGAAATGGAAAATAAGAGAAGATAGTAAAGTTTCAAAACAAAATAAACATTAGTAAAACTTAAAATCCTTACAACTTAAGTAGGTCGGCTTACTCTAGTTCGGGTTACCTGGAATTTCCGCGTGAAACGGACAACACACGACAGCGTCTGAAAGACCATCTCCTCTGTATTGATTTTTATTCTTTTCCCATACTCATTTGAAGTGTTATTTATGAGGTAAAGAATTCGACATTATAAAGGAATAAATATCATCCGAGATTGCAAAAGTATGCACTTTGATTGCCCAAATACTGAACTAATTCTGGATGTTATCTACACCTGTATTTCAATAACAACAGCATATCAAAATATTGATAAATATCAAGAAAAAAAATTTACTTTAGGAAAATTCTTCTAAATGCTCTAATTTTCTTGACAGCTTTAGTTAGCTTGACTTTTCGCTGAATGCAGGCTCAACGAACCTACAAATAAATCAAATCAGCAGTTTAATTTTCGTCACAAATACGCTAGACACCTAGACAGAGTCGTAGCTAGGGTTTTCAGCGCCCAAGGGACAACTGAAGATTTCGCGCCCCCTACTGCTTGCCAAGGATGGAAAACATTTAATTCTAAAATTTCGTAACATCAGTTTGGCGCCCCTTGGATGCTGCGCCCAGGGACATATGCCCCCCTTGCCCCCCTCTAGCTACGCCCCTGACACTAAAACTATTTAATTTGTTTTTAATTGACATTAACACTTTTTATTAGCATTTTAGAAGCAAAAGTTTATTGCAATTATTAATTTTAGTTTCTTCGTAACATTTCGAGAGAAACTAATTTTGTTTGTGGGAGAAGGAAATTATTTAATATTTTAACCAATTAATTTCATTTTTTGAAAATTATTCTTTATTTATTATGTTACTTTTTTTTAACATTTTTAACATTGTTACTCTTTTTTTTTTTTTTTAGTTTTTTTTTAAAATTTACTTTTCAAAAGGATGAGTATTTATTTCTAAAGAATCTTCTATTCAAGATTCCTAATGCCCACTGAAAAAAATGAAAAAATCCGAAACTCATAAAACAGGGAAAGAAACATAACAGAACTTAACTTTTCAAAACCCTTCAATGATGAGTTTAAAACATTCCCTGGCCTTTCTTTTTATCTATCCATTAGGCCTCAACTATAAACTTGTAGAGACATTAGGTTATTTTTGAAGCAGGACACATGAAAATGGGCAATGCCCTCGTCGGGACTCGAACCACGGACCTCTCGAATACGCGCCGAGTGTCCTGACCACTACACCATGAAGGCATGCTAAGGAGGCGCGAAAAATATTGTATAAACCATTGAAAAATGTTTTAATCTATTTTTCTAAACTAAAGAGTAATGTACCAATAAGTTTTTTACATACCTTTTTACCCTTTTACAAAAACGGAATTTAGCATTTTCTCAAACAATAATAATAATAATATTCTTGCATTTCAGATATAATTACGGTAGTAACCCCGTATCAGGGGAATGCGTTCCAAGACATACCGCATATAATAGCTGAAGCTGCGTGAAACAGGATATTGATATAACATGCATAAATTCGATGAAACTTAATTGATGAATCTGGCACACTGTTAAACTTTGCTTTATATTACAGTATACTCTTTCTTTCGCTCGGGTGTATCAAGCAAGGAAAGCTGAAAATTAAAGCTGATACTATAATAAGCAAATTATACATTAAGACCAGAGCAGGAGAAAATCCGACTGGACCAGCTGTACCTAGCTGTACCTAGTTGTACCTAGCTGTACCAGCTGTACCTAGCTGCGCTCGGAAGTGTTCCATGTTTGTGGAAATTTATATGTTAGATTTTTTGTGTGTTAAATTTAAAATTAGAATAAAATATAATTTTCCTCGCAAGAGCGTAAACTTTTGGAGATTATTTTAGCCTTGTAATCAATACATTTTATTCTGACTACTATGCTACTCACAATCAGGAGTAAAAACTAAATAATATTTACTCTTCCCCCCCCACACACAACATTATCTCTTCAACAACATGGAAATTAGTAAGTGCTGTTGCAAGCTGTGAGTAATAAATAAATTAAATATTTTTGTGAAAGTGTAAGTAAATTATTAATAAAGCTTCATTAAAACTTATAATGAGTTTAATAATTAACGTTTTCCCTACAATTACATAAATGGACCTTCTACCCCGTAACTTTGTTAGTTTATATTGTGCCCGACTATCAGAATTTTCGCTAGCGTGTTCGTGTTTCGTTACCATTCGTATACGCGGGTTCGTCATTTCTCGTAGGTACGTGCTCTTTACAGAACAATTTGGTTCAAACTATGAGGCAGACTACAACTTTGCCTCCGAGAGAATTGCGAAGTGTAGTGGAATATGCTGTATTTATAAGAAAAAGGTAAGCATTGTTTGTGTTATATATTTCATTATTTAAGAAGGCCTAACTGTAATTTGTGGAAAAAGTAATCAATGGAAAATCAGACAGAGATAATACATTGTCGTGACATTAAATATAATTTAGAACTTCTAGTTTCGTAAAGACACTATAAAAAATTATTTTTATTGCAATAGCACGGAATGCAGACTATGATTTGAAACAGTACATCATTGTGTAGGATCGTACTCTTTTCGCTATCATGCAAGTGTCGAGATCTTAGTGGGAAGCCTAGGGATTTCTCGAATAGGCGGGAAGAATAACAGCCAGAAGAAAAGTGTTTAAATAGCCCTTTTGATTTCAAACTCTTTAACAAAGAGACACGTAATTCTTGCTCACAATAATACCGACTACTTGCGGTGAGGAACTTAAGGATAATTTAGCAATAAATTTTAAATGGTAAATAGTACTGCTAGACTATACAATATACTTAAACAGGCTGACTCAACAACTACACCGGGGATGGACTTAATAAATGGCCAAAATACGTAGACGCAACAGAGATTAACAGTTGGAGGCAAAATAGGAAATGTGAACTACACTCGCGAAATCGCGATCTGTCTAACCTTCTCGTTTTACATGTTTAAATACTCCAGTCATTTAAATTAATTTGCATCCTGGCGAGGAAATGCGAAGGGAAATAAGAAGTTCAGAAAAGATACCAAAATTAAAATAATTGGTTATTCAAACTAAGGGAAATTCTACAGTTGTGAAAGTGCATTCATGTTTTTGTTTTTATACTCTAAGTTTATCGTATCATTAATTGCTTAAATTGAAAAAATATCATTGAAGTTCTCCATGTCGCTACTAAAAATATAATGCAGATTGTCATTGTAATATAGAAAAGTGACACCCTCTGAAGGACGAAAAGTAAATTCTATAAAAAACTATATTTTGTACAATCTTTTTTCATTACCTGCAATTATAAGGCTTTACTCTTTTGAAAATTGAGATATAATTAAAAATTTTAAACTTCACTTTAATTTTTTATAATGCATTTATATAAATACACTCCCATACACACACACATATACATATATATATATATGTGCACTCAGAAGGAAACGAACTACTATCACGAAACTTAACAAGTACGTAGTATATGAGGAGAAAAACAAATGATTACTGTACGTTCCGTTGTTTAAAAATAGTGGACTGTAAATTAACTTGATGTTACTTCAGTATAGAACTAAAAAAACCTCAGACTCCTAACGTTGACCGAAACTTCTTTATTGACTTTCAAATAGTAAGTTAGGCGAAGAGGAACGGCGAAGACCACACAAACTCCGACTTCAGTGGCGGCTTACCAACACAAACTCAGAAGAACCTCCGCTTAGTTGAAACTCCAGTAATTCACAGCAACCTCGAAGCTCTAACCGCGAGCTTTAACAACCTAACAAATTTGCGTCTGCGCCGCTCCTCGGTACAAAGAAAGAAATACAATTTGCATAACATCGAACATACCCCCAGCCTTGAAGTCCCAAGGGGGTTCAAACAATAAATTTAAACTGTTGAACTTCATAAACCTGAAAAAAAATTAAAGTCTCTAAATCAAGAATTAAATGGCAAAGCGCATAGCTTTGCTATAGGTCGTTTTATTTCACCATTAGACGTGCGTAAACTCACCACTCGAACTTTCTCATCCAGACCGGGATGCACTTTAATAATTCTACCTAATTTCCAACGTAGCGGAGGTAGATTTTCGTTCTTAATAAGAACCATATCACCAATCTTCAGGTCTTGTTGTACCTTGCACCACTTGGGTCTCTGCTGCAATCTAGATAAATACTCACTGCTCCAACGATTCCAGAAATGTTGAAATAACCTTTGCACGTTCCTCCAACGGTCACTGCAGCTCATGGTTTCTTGAATTTGGTTAGAGTCTGGAATAGCGTTTAAAGCTGCTCCGGTTAAAAAGTGTCCTGGTGTTATCGCCTCCAAGTCGCTACAATCACTTGAAGCTGGTACTAAAGGCCTAGAATTAAGACAGGATTCAATTTGGGTTATTAATGTCAAAAATTCCTCGTATGTTAAAATAAGTGTTCCTAAACATCTTTTTAAGTCGTGTTTCATAGACTTGATACCCGCTTCCCAAAGCCCTCCTGCATGTAAGAGGTTTGCTAAAAGTAACGCAGCACACAACTCTAGTCTCGGAAGAGACTGGGTTTTTAAGGGCGCTACTCTGGTTTTCGATGTCAGAAGGCTGACTTTGACTGACGAATCAAGGTCGATTGTACGGAGATAGATGACTGCACAATAAGCCTTTTCTGAAGCGTCGCAGAAAGCATGGATATCTATCACTACTGCCTTCGGACTCAAGACATACCTCGGAAATTGTAAGCATGAAAGTAAGGGTAATTCTAGATAGAAACGCTTCCATTTTCTACTTATTCTCTTATCAACAAGTTCATCCCAACCCAGCTGCAAGTTCCATAACTCTTGTAATAATATTTTCGCGTATATTATTGTTGGTGCTAACCATCCCATTGGATCAAAGATTTTCGCTATTTCTGATAAAATAGTCCTCTTAGTAAACTCTTTATCACTTATGCATACCGAAAAGTGAAACGTATCACTAGAGTTGTTCCAATTAATTCCCAATACTTTTACTTTCTTGTCACTGTTTATTTCAAGAGAAATATTGGATTCTCGTAAGCACTCGGGAATATTCTCTAAAATAGCTGAATTGTTTGAAATCCACTTCCTTAAGCGAAATCCACCCTTTTTCATCATTTCATTCAACTGCTGAACTAGAACATTCGCTTCCTCTTCACTTTGTGCCCCTGAAAGCAAATCATCAACATAAAAATCACGAAGGGCAATTTTTGATGCTAAAGGAAATCTAACTTGTTCATCTAATGCAAGTTGTTTCATTACTCTAGTAGACAAATACGGCGCACAGGCAGTCCCATATGTAACTGTCACTAATCTAAATGTACTCAAGGGCTCACTAGGACTATCCCTCCAAAGCATTCGTTGCCAATTTGTATCTTCTGGGTGGACACGAATTTGTCTGAACATCTTCTCTACATCGGCACATACTGCAATTTTGTGATTTCTAAACCGTAGAAGAATTGGAAACAGCTCTTGCTGAACTCTTGGCCCAACCATCAAAATATCATTCAATGAAAGACCCGATGTCGTTTTAGCTGAAGCATCGAAAACAACTCTCAGTTTAGTCGTAGTACTTGATTCCTTTAATACGGCATGATGAGGCATGTAATACGTAGAGTCAATAAGAATCTCTCCCTCAGGCACTCCCTCCATATGTCTCAGCTCAAGGTATTCCCTCATGAAATCCTTATACTGTTCATATATCTGAGGCCTTTTTAGAAGTGAATTTTCTAAAGATTGGAATCTACGCATAGCTAATTGTCTGGAATCTCCAAGCTGAGAAGGCGGAGAGTGAAACGGTAATTTCACAGTATATACCCCACTTTCCTCTCTCGTATATGTAGATTTGAAATAATCTTCACATGCTCTCTCCGATTTAGTAAGCATGTCAAACGTAGGTACAGCATTCAATTTCCAAAAGTCAGACAGCATCTGATCAGTTTCCACTTGTATATTATTAACATAGATAGTAGGATTAATTTCTGTTGAATTATTCACACTACCTGAAATAATCCATCCTAGTTCAGAACGAGAAGCTACCGGTTTATCTTCTTCGCTTTTAATTATTTCTCCCTTTAAAAGAGGTAAGGCAATATCTACGCCTAAAAGTATATCAACAGGCCCACTTTTGTAAAATGTTGGATCTGCTAACATTAAATCATTATATTCCTCAACGTACTTCTTATCCAATGTAA
This sequence comes from Stegodyphus dumicola, assembly GCF_044657685.1. Taxonomy (NCBI): domain Eukaryota; kingdom Metazoa; phylum Arthropoda; class Arachnida; order Araneae; family Eresidae; genus Stegodyphus; species Stegodyphus dumicola. The sequence continues at coordinate 25,553,999 of NC_140781.1, forward strand.
AATGCGGCAAAGTTCCAATAATTCTATTGATGATAAATACTGGTGTTTTAAATGACACTTTCGCCGGAAAATGCGGAACGAAGTTTATTTCCGTAATCCCATTAGTTTTCGTATCCAAAGACCCTAAACATGAAATAAAAACTTTGGCATTTCTTCTTGCTAACCCTAGCCTTTGTACACAGTCTTCTGAAATCAGGCTTGCTTGACTGCCAGGGTCAAGGAGGGCTCTACACAATTGGTATTCACCCGATGAATCTAACACTTTAATAACAGCCGTACATAATAAAACTTCACTCTGAAAATTAAAATCTGAAACACAAGATTTAATTACTGGACTAGAACTTGCGATATTCTTCCCTGACCCAGCCGATTGAGCGCGAGGTTCTGGCCCAGGGAAAAATGGCTTGGCCGTCACTGATAATTCATTCGAACTGTTCGTAACTCCTTTACGTGCCTTTGGCCCATTTTGAACTCTTTCAAAATGCAGTAGTGTGTGATGATTTTTAAAGCACTTTTTACATTTATGTGTACTTCTACACTCGAAAGCTTTATGGTTTGAAACCAAACAATTAAAACAAACATTATTTCTCTTGACAAAATTAACGCGTTCCTGCACATTCAGATTTAAAAACTTATTACATTTAAAAACTGAATGACCGGCTTTACAATACGTACACTGCGCGCGAATCTCTGAAGCCAATGAAGTTAATTTGTCTTTTGTAACTTGTTTTTTAACACCTTGCGGTTTACCTGCTTGCAAGGTTCTGGCATGAGATTTCAAGAACTCTAGCAGATTATTAAGTGTTGGTATTTCCTCACTCTTTAATGTTCTTTCCCACCATCCTCTCGTCGAAGAATCCAATTTAAACTGTACTATTAACATTAAAATAGTATCCGCGAATTGCTCCACTTTGAATCCTAGATTTTCAAACGAACATACACACTCTCTTACAGTGTCTACTAACGCTAATATCTGACTAGGAATTTCAGATTGTAAATTTGATAAATACAAGATTTTCTTTAATAACGATGAAAGTAATTCTCTCTTATGTGAAAATCTTTGACACAATAAATGCCACGCTATTTCGAAATTCCTGTCACAAATAGTTAAAGCTTGAACAATCCGCAAAGCATCTCCTTTTAAAGAACCCTTTAAATAATTAAGACACAATAACACGCTGAATAAATACTAATTCAGAAGTCAAACAACAAAAATCAGCGTTAATTTACAAAATTTTGTAAATTAACGCTGATTTTTGTTGTTTGACTTCTGAATTAGTAACCCTTTAAATATTGTAGCTTTTGTGCACCTGATAAACGGTCATTATCCACTATCGCCGTTTTAAATAAATCAAAAAATGATAACCATTCTTCAGTACTGCCACTAAATACAGGAAGAGTTAGCTTAGGTAAGCGTATACTCGCTATTTCACAAGATTTAGTTTCCACACTAATGTCTTTAACATTCTTAACTCTGGTTAGCATTAAAATTAACTCATCAGCAGTATCTTGTACGACCTGTTGTTCTTCTATAAATACATCAATATCTTTTTCTTCACACACTACAAATATGTTACTAAAAATATCCGAAAGTTCGGTCTTTAAGTCATTTAATCTAGATTTAAAAAGTTCCAACTGATCAACATCAGCAGAATCGTAAGACACTGTAATTTTCTCTTTCAGTTTACTTAACTTAGCTTTAGCTACACGCTTTTTAGTCTTAAGCGTTGTAAATTCCATTATCTAATAAGAAAGATAAAAAAACACACTGACTCACCAAATGTTTTGCGACTCCGTAGCTGACGGACCATTATTCATGTACGTTCCGTTGTTTAAAAATAGTGGACTGTAAATTAACTTGATGTTACTTCAGTATAGAACTAAAAAAACCTCAGATTCCTAACGTTGACCGAAACTTCTTTATTGACTTTCAAATAGTAAGTTAGGCGAAGAGGAACGGCGAAGACCACACAAACTCCGACTTCAGTGGCGGCTTACTAACACAAACTCAGAAGAACCTCCGCTTAGTTGAAACTCCAGTAATTCACAGCAACCTCGAAGCTCTAACCGCGAGCTTTAACAACCTAACAAATTTGCGTCTGCGCCGCTCCTCAGTACAAAGAAAGAAATACAATTTGCATAACATCGAACAATTACAAATTCAGAATAAAATATCGTTTTATTAAGAAGTTATGGCATGAAAAAGGTTACAAATCAGTAAGTAGTGTAGACGCTTCTGGCAGATGCAGGCCGAAACACGGCGTGGCATCGCATCAAGTAGCTCACCTATAACCCCCTGCGAAAGATCATGCCATAATTTTTGCAACTGGGCAGTTAATTCACCAATATTCTGGGACGACTGCAGTTGCCGTTCAAGCATGTCCAAACGTGCCATGCTATGGGAGTAAGTCATATTCTTAAAGACATTGTTCGGAAAGTCGCGCAGCATGTGGGCGATCGTTGTCTTGCTGATAAATGGCACCGGGTGACTTAATAACATTGGCAGTACCACTGGCGTAAAAATGTCATCCACGTAACTGCAAGCCGTCATAGTGCCTTTAAAGACAACTAGAAAAGATCCTGTGTCCAAAATAATCGCTGCCCACACTGTCACACCTTGTGTAATCCCTGGATGCCGCTCGACACCAAATGCCGAATCGGACCGCTGGCCTGGCCGCTTCCACACGTGCGTGTGTTGGTATTCAGCGCTGAGACTGAATCGGGATGCATCGCTGAAAGTCGGTAGCACTCCAGCTTGCCCGAGTTCGGTCAAAAATCCAGTCGCCACTGCCTATGATGTGGGTTAGTGGTAGGCGTCTCAATGGACATCGGTAGCACATACCAGCATCGGCCAGTTGTCTCCAAATGGTTTCCCTTAATACCACCGGATGCCTGGAAGGTGGTAAATGGTGTCGAATCTATGCTAGCGACGTTTTTGGCACGGAAGCGACCGCTTTTATGACTGCGCGAACCTGGAGTTCATTTGTGTTCCTGAGACGCCCTGACTCCCGACGACAGTAGACTATCCCTTCTGTGATCCATTGTCGCCAACACCAAGCAACTACCATATATCGCTTCGACTGAGATGGCAGCCTATATGCCTGTTCGACCAACCTGTTTCTCTGCGGTCTACTATACACCCCTTCCCAAAGTCCGACAACTGTTCGTACTGCCGCCGGTAACGTCTCAAAAGCATCCCTAGTCACAATATCGTTTCATCCAAGTCGGCAGATTCGTTTGACTAGGGTCGTACGGTTCCAGTCTCAGTTGCCGCTGTCGCCACATCTAGCTTGCTAAGTATGAAAGCTGTGTATAGTCCTATAGCATGAAAAATCATGCTTTTAAAGTCTCCAAGATGCGCATCTCATATGCGCATAGCGCGTTTACCCTTGTCTCATTGCCGTCGAAATTTAAATAAATTGCATTTCACATAGAAATCTAGATTCCTGTTGAGTTTCGTAATTGTGGCTCGATTTCATCTGATGCATGTATTTTTTGTGACAGAGTGTATTAATTTGCTTCTCCTTTTAATTTAGGTGTTTAATGCAGAACGAGAAGGAAATGTAGGTAGAAAATACTTAAATAGCCGAACACACAAAAAAAAAAAAAAAATTAAACGCGATGAAAAAATATACAGATAAGAAACTAAAAGGTTCTTTTTGAAATAGTATTTAAAAGTAAACATAAGAGACAAAGAACATGTTGCTATATCAACAGAAGAAATTCAAAATGTTGAGAATAATGAGCAGCGCAAGAACGACGACGACAATCAGTTGCAAAACGCTGAAGATTTTAGTATACTAACTCACTGCTGAAAAGATGAATCAGTAGAAAAACTTTTCTTAATAGAAAGTATTGAGATTGATAATCATCATAAAGATAATTTCAGAAATTCGAGGTTAGTACAATAAGTTAAAGTGCACTATACAAATGAAGGTACTTCTACTTGCTCTGAGATAATTAACCAGCGTATAAAAGATTATTTGGTTAAAAAAAAGTACCACTAAAATTTCTGTTAGATAATTTTCCCCTCCAAGATGATGGTACATTTTTTTCAAAGTTCATTTAAAGATAAAAGTACCAAATGGTGAAATCATAACTCGAACTTGTGTTATTTATTCTGAAAAAAAAAAGTATAAAATATATTGTTTCTGCTGACATCGTTTTAATGAGGATATTGTTTTAGCTACTACAAGAGTTAATAACTGGTTGAATATCCACATAAGATTGTATGATGAAAAATCAAAGGGTCGTTTAGTATCAGTGTTAAAATGCACAGTATTGGGGGGATAAAGAGTGCAACACGGAGTAGAATCTCGCAGTACACCTTACTGTCGAGGGGTTTACCTTTTCCCATATACTCTTTGTAGATAATACCACGGGAATCCCACCAGATTCAAAGCATGATCTTTTTGTTAGTCAAATTGCGCTTTGCAATGCTGCTGATGGGCTCACCAGGCGCAGACCAATCCTCTTTCTGGCCTGTGTTGTTGAAGTAAATCCACTTTTCATCACAAGTGACGATCCGTTCCAGACTGCTGACGGGCTCACCAGGCGCAGACCAACCCTCTTTCTGGCCTGTGTTGTTGAAGTAAATCCACTTTTCATCACAAGTGACGATCCGTTCCAGAATTTTATCCTTGCGCTGATATTCGAGCAGATTAATGTAGGCCCGAACAACGTCTGTCCTTATCTGCTTGAGTCGGCTCATGCGGCACCCAGCGATTGAACTTGTACGTCAAGATATGCGATGCATAGAGTCACTAATGGACACAGCACTAATGTCTAACTCCTTAGCAAGCTCTCAAGTGGCTGCATACCGATCTTCTTCCACAAATTCTCACAAGCGAGCCTCATCAACATCAGTAGACCGACCAAAGCGCTCTGCTCTTGAATGTCATAGTTCTTGTTTTTGAACTTTCGGTACAATAATTTCACAGTGCCATATGTTATAACATTAGTACCTAAAGTTGTACACAGAATTTGGTGACATTCTGTAGCTCACTTTTTGCAACACATCTGGAAGTAAATGATGGTTCTAATCTGGTAACGTGACAATTCCATTTCAGACACCTTGTACTTAATGATAGCGATATATTTTTACAAATTTCACAGCACAGTGTTCTAAAGCAAAACTATTTCTTCAAATGCCAAAAAATCATTTGAGAAAATAAGATTAAACAAGCCAATGCGAAGTGTTTGCGCAGATGATATTTGCGGTGGCGGAAGATTTTCATTTAAAAACCCATATTTTGGCCACCCTGTATTTCACGTATGGCTATAGGCCGTTTGTCACTTAGCATCGATTTTGAAACTTCAAAGGACTTTTCTTGTATTGTTAAGCACATTTATAAAAATATAATCGTTGTTACGAGTTCCGTGCTTTTATATTTGTGAACGAGCTTCAACGGTCGTTGTTTTCTATTAATTTAGACGGCGTTTTTTTCTTTTTAATTTGTGTATGACAACAATAAGAAGGATTAGAAAAAATAATGTTTGATTTTCTTAAGTGTAAAAGGAGTATGGAATAAAGGCTGTATATTTTTTCTTTGGCGAGAAAATGTTATTTTATTTTAAATGTTATTTTATTTTTTTAAGAAATATTACATGGAGACAGATTTAATTTAAAGGAGAGAACGACTGATTGAAATAATATTCAGGTAGATTCAACGCAAGAGCATAGATTCACTTTGAAACTTCAAAGGACTTTTCTTGCATTGTGAACCGGGTTTACAGAAATATGGTTGTAAAGCAACATAAATTTCCTTAGTCTTTCTCAGTTTGTTAATTCAATAGCGTATAATAAGAATATCATAATTTGTTATTTTAATGTGCCAAACATTTCCAATGTAAATTTTCTCCGGCGCAAAAAATATCAAGGGCATGAAAAAGGCACAGGCCTGGGAGTCTCTCTTTCTAGTGTACTTTACGCCATCGACAGAACAGCTGGCCCACTGGGTTAGGTTCTCTTTAGCCACCCCATTTTAAGTTTGAATTTCTTTTCTTGACGCTCTTTTTTTCACGCATTAACCATGTAAACCGGGGTTTTCACGCATTAAACAGTGTAAACCATAGTATTAGGATTGTGAATATTGCTGTTGCTTTAATCTGCAGTTATCTCTGCAGATTAAATAAACAGTTATCTTCAACTACAGTGGCAGTATTGAGGACGATGTCCACGGTTAAATCAAAATTGGGCTTAACCAGACTGCACTTAAAAATTCTCAATAAAGAGGTTTAGTTTGGTTGTTTAATCATCGCAAAACACGAACTATCTGCTATGGAAAAGGATACTTGTCGGAAAATACATAGGAAAGATAAATAACCCATATTATAATTAACAGAAAAATATTATTAAAATTTACATTTAATCAATATTCGAACCTGACACACATACCCTCACACTTGCACTGTAAAGCAGAATAATAAACGTCATTAAAAATCTAGGAATTAAGTTACAAATTAAAAGAATGATGTGTACAAGAGAACAATGTCACTAGTTTCAGGGCCCACCAGCGACCGAGCGGTAAAGTCGCTGAACATTGGTAGTTCGATCCGAGGTTCGAATTCCGCGAACGGGCTGGCTGCATGGGCGTTTTCGTGGTTTTTCCCATGTGTAACGTGTATACGAGCCAGTTTCCCTTAGAAAGTCCTCCACGAAGGCATCCCTCCCCTTAGGCAGATAGCCCTCGAGGCTTTGCCATAATCACACACACACTAGTTTCAGACTTTCATTTGAAAAGGTCATTGCAACTTTTTGTTTTCGACAGAGTTTTCTTTTTTTAAGTAGAGTACCTTATCTTGATTATGATTTAACAAGGCTTATATATAAATACGTAAAGCATAAAATACGAAAGACAATCACTAACAAAATTGCTAACTTAATTAGTAATAGGCTTTTTAATTCCGAATTATAATTTAAATACAACCTCCTTTTAAATACTTTAGCTCTTGTTCAGTCTCTGTTCAGAATTCAAACAAAAAATTTCCGAGCTATTAATACTACAGCTGCGTTATACGCCCTCTCTTTTGCTGCTTACTCTGCGTGAACAACCCACGTCTCTTCGCTTGGCTGTATGTTATATTATTTAAAATGTAAGCAGTGTATATAAAATTGTAGGGCGCTTATACCCTCCCCCCGGTGTTGCATCAATCAAGGATATGCTTTAAAAAATAAATAAATTCGGCACTTTTGCCTGAAACTTTATCATTGCATCTATGCAACAGTTTCAAGCTATCTGTTGTCTCCAAGTTAGCTTTTACAGATTCACCATTCTTTCGTTTTAAATACAACAATGTTTCTCCGAATCTTTCAATGAGAATGAGCCTTCGAATTTATTATAGAATTTCCCCATTTTTCCATCTGGTGGAAAAGAAATTCAATGCTTAATTTTCAAAACCCGCTTTTCTACATTAGAATCGACCTCACGCTTTTTCTTATCATAGTAAAAGTTTTGCTTTTCACTGGCAATACTAAGTTGCATGTTACCTCATCCACTAGTTTCTGAAAATCTGCCATCTTAAACTCTTCCGACTTTTTACAAGAAAATACAGTTTATCGAATGCAGTAATCAAATTCCTCGCAAGTGATAGTTCAGCCTCTTTCATCAGTGATGTCGTGTTTAGCGGATCTTCGTGTATAGGGAAGTTCCTTAACATAGCTGTCCTAGCGTTGGTAGTAATTTTTCGCATAATTGTGGACAATTTTAACTACGTTTCTATCATCCGTTCAACGATGTTTGACTGTATTCGCCAAGGGACTATTTAGAATGCTTTATGTCAAGACCCGTACACATTTCCTCAAAAATGTGACTTACGAACTGCTAATCATTGTCTGAAATTACTTTTATTGGAGTTCCGTATTTTAATGTAAGTTTATTTAAAAATGAATATGTGACGATCTTCGTGGACTCTATTCTGAGGGGAATTATTTCTACCCACTTCGAAAAAGATCAACAATTACGAGCAAATATCTGTTTTTAAATTTTCACATGATTCTCAAGTTTTCACACCAGTCTAACGGATCAATTCCTAAAACATCGTTAAGAAATGTGGCTTTTATGCTATTTAGGTACCCTGTCGGGCTATAAGTAACATCGTTAAAAACCAATTGGCAAGTGATACAGGACTTGGCATATTCAGTTACAAATCTTTGTAGCTGTGAAAATCAAACAGCTTGCCTCACTCATTAAACTGCTTTACTTGTTTCGAGATGGTCTGACAGTGGCACATCTTGCAGTTCATGTAAAATGCTTAATCTTAAGCTCGCTAGGATAACCGATCGCAATTCATTGTTTTTATTTATTCCCTTCGAATAAAACAGAAGGTTTCCAATGATTTTATAGTTGGCGGCACTGTTCCTATTTTCAGTTATGTTACGATACTCATAGTGATCTGGATGCTTCAAACAAGCATAAATATTTTTTTAAATTCTGGGCCCTACTTGTAGTTCTAAAACAATTGTTTCTCATGAATCTAAAACATTTGAAGTCAACATAGCACATTTTACTTCGTTACCCTCAGCCATCTATTTTAATTCTTGACAGGACATCCGCCACAAGTATTTCCTTTTCCTGGGTATGTTTATATGTTAAATTATTCTTGGAATTAAAAACCTATTTTATGAGTTTAGGCGACAATTTTTTCCCAGAATACAGACATACTGTGATTCGTGTATACGGTGACAAGTTCTTCGCCAAAGTAAACTCTAAGTTTCTCAACAGCCAACAGGACTGCTAATGTTTTTCTTTCGATAGCAGCATCATTTCTGTGTGTTGGATTACGTGTTTCGCTAAAATATGCTACTGGTTATCTGAGCGAAAGGACAGCTTCTATCACGAAATCAGATGCATCTGCAGCAATTTCTAACTTGCCGTCCGCTTCAGGATATTTCAAGACGATAGCTTGCATTAATGCTGATTTAAAATTTCTATAGTAGTATTCACCTCAGCCGACCAAATCAATCTAGTCCTTTTTCTTTCCAAATATAATAAGGACTCTGCCTTATTAGCAAAATCTGTAATGAATATTCTATACTAGAACAAGTCAAAAAATAATACCATTTCTTCGTCGCATAATTTTTTATTGCTGAATTCTTTTAATCTTTCGTTTCTATTCTTCAATCTGTTACCTTATACCCCAGGCACGGAAGTTCTTTGGGCAAGAATTTACATTTCGCTGCATTCACTTTTAAACCTACTTACTTTAGAAGCGAAAAATTTTGTTTCAAATCCTCAGTGTTCTCATCAGTTGTGTTACCCATGTTTCTTATGTACCTACGTATGTGAACGTTGATTGATTTGCCAAGTACGAGCCTTAAAATAATGTCCATTGCTCTTTGAAATATAGCGAGAAACACGCACAGCGAAAAGGCATTCTAAGAACGCTTATACCCCTAATTTAGTGATAAATGCTGTTTATAGCACGTCCTTAGATTTCATACTATCTGGAAATATCCAGAAGTGAGATCTAGTGTGATCATAGCTTGTCGATTTAATTTTCGTAATTATCTCTTCAATTATTTGCAAGGAGTAAACAGGATATTTTGTTGCAGTATTTAATTTTCTGTAGCGGCAATGAATCGCCATGCCTTAAAATCTGTGCGAGTAAGCTTACACTTTTTTCTGCATAATACTACTGGGCTAGCGTAGGGGCTACTTGAGGGGAGGATTATTTTATTTTCAGCATTTCCGAAATATGTTTTTCTATGGATTCTTCTTTAATTTATCGTAGCGGCAGGGGTTTTCTCTACATGGGAAAGAAGGCATTTGTGACTCACCACATTCGTGAATCATGGGTGTCATGAAATAAATCTGAAAAATTTCTTAACAGTTGCTCCAACAACTCGCGGCATGGTGCTCCAACAATATCGGTATGGTGGCACAAAGTCACGGTTTTTAAGGATTTATTTAGTAACTTACTACAAGTAAATACATTTAGAAAATCCACAGAACACAGACAAACTTCATTCGAAAGGCTCGAGTAAACTGTTATTGCAATTTTATAGCACATTTCTTTGCAAATAGATCTAGATACTTTTCAGCTTAGTTTCGTGTCTCTGCTTGCATTTATCATATGCAGACCATTCAGCCTCTTTTGACCTATGGTAGATCTTAAAAATATCTTTATTCTTTTAAAAGCACTAAAAACCTTTTAGCATTGGCAGTTTTGATTAGTAAAAGACGAAACATTTTTAAAATACTTTGTATATTACGAAACACTGAAGAAAATTTCAAAGCTTCCATTGGTGTGTCAGTTTTTTTTTGTGTTTATTTATCCAAAGCTTGTCTACAAAAGAAACTCTACAGAAAGGGAGTATATACCTAGAGATAAGTCACATTCACAGTTTCGAGCGAGATCTGTAATACCTCTATTAGGAAAGGCGGATTCAAAGTAAAATTTGGAAAATACTTTTTGTAACTTCCATATCATATTATTTATATATCAAAGCGGAGATCTAGCTCGAAAATAAGAAAATTTAGTCAGCCTAACTATATATTTGTTGCAAAAAATCCATAGGATCAGTTATGCGCGAATCAACACGATTTTGTCGAACAGTAGTGATTTTAGGAATCCTTACTTAACGTCCATAATCTCGGCGATACTCCTTTGATGGTTTTTGTGCTGATAAAATTTCCCCAATCTTCTTACTTAAAAATTGTGTTCTTAAGGCGAATTCTCATTAAAAATTATTTACACTTGTAATTGCACTGACAGTGTTTCTTATAATGGACACAGTACTTTCATTGTTCAGAGCTAAATGCAGTCTATCTGTTGTGAAACTGATCAAAACTTCATAGACATGTCAAAAGAGAACAGCAGTGAACAAGCCAAGAATAAGTGACCTTATAAAAAAAAAGAAATTGTCCTTAGTTTTTATAAATGTTAATAAAAATGCTATGGCCGAAGTCTTTTAAACTATATTTGTACAGTTTTCAGAATAACAACTTCTAACGATTTTAATTATTTTAATGATTTGCATCAGTCACTCCTGCAAAAAATTTTTCTGTATTGTTATAAAAATAAAACTGTTGATAAATGAATCAGCCTCGTTTGTTTTTATACTTCTACACCAAGCACCGCCTTTAGCATTCTCCGATAGTCATCATCACCCTACCCAGATATGTCAGCTTAAATTTTTATCTGGATTGCTCTACGTCTCGAATGAGTAAAAGGAGGTATTATTTCTGAAATATATTTTATTTTGAGCTTACTTATGTCAGGTAGATATTTTTAGCTTTTAATGATCTGTTCTAACATTATGATTAGCACAATGGGTATAAAAAGCAAAAACCTGCATATTTAAAATTCTTGCTTGGACACCCTTAAACGCACCACTCATGTTTGCATGGCCATAGTAGCCTTGACCGCGTAAGAAGGCAATATCCAAATCTACTGCTTTCTATTATTGTATTAATTTAGAAGTCAAACAGCAAAAATCAGCGTTATATTTTCAAATTTTCACAGAACTAGTTTTGATGGTTTTACCGAACCATCATCCTCAGCTGCAAAAGCGCAAATGAACGAAATAAGATATAATGATTAGATAAGAAAGCCTGGACAGGAGATAAGCCACTGGCGCCATTTGTTGATGAAACCAGAACTAAAACATAATTTCTTTAAAGGCTGAAAGCAAAGATGGATTGGAATTAGGGTCGTTAATTAGAACAGAAAGATATTTTTGAATGTGAAATGCCTCTAGAAAATCCAGTTCACCAATGGAAGATGTTTTTTGAATAATTTGGGCAGCAAAAAAATTGAAAGTGGGATTTTCGGACCAACAATATTGGGCAACAGAAGATTTCTGTGTTTCCTTTTTTCTAACATATGCCTCATGTTGCTTAACGCGAAATTTTAAGGCTCTCTTAATTTGGTTTTACATTTTACATCAAAAGAAACCATGAGTAAATTTCTAAGAGAAATGTTTATAACCTTTTTTACAAACTCCATTGAATTTTTTGTGGTGTAAATGTTATTGTCTAATAGAGTTGAAAATCTAAGTTTATAATATAATCTAAGTTTAAAATATTTATAAATTTGTAAAAATGGTTAAAAACATTTCTCTTAGAAATTTACTCATGGTTTCTTTTGATGTAAAATTATTCACCAGTGTTCCAGTGGAGGGTGCATTAAGATGTCTAGAAACCAGACTTCGCGAATTCATTTCTCTTGCTTTCAAATTGATGAGCTAATTTCTCTCACTCAATTCTGTTTGAAACAAACGCATTTTGTTTTCCAAAATAAATATTACAAGTAAACTGAGGGATTAGCCATGGGAAGCCCCCTCAGTCACATCCTGGCTGATATCTACATGCATTATTTATGAATCAAAATTGTTTTATACTTTAAACTTGCCGGTATGGTTCCGCTACGTAGACGATACTTTTACCCTGTTTGAAGGCAATAAAGATGATTTAAATAAAGTTCTTTCAACAATGAATTCCACTGATACTGCTATTCAGTTCACTTCTGAACTTGAGACTTGCAATTCTCTTCCGTTTCTCGACATTCTGGTCACACGTAACACATCCAACTTTAGTACTACGGTTTACCGTAAACCTTCATCGGTTTGACTTCCACCACACTTCAAATCATGTCCTCCATAATAGTTAGTTAAACAACAATAGTTAGCCAATAGTTCTATTCCTATGTTTTCCGTGCTCTTCAAGTTTGCTCCTCCAAACCATTCCTTGATGAAGAACTAAATTATTTAAAAGCAATAGCTATTGATAGGGGCCTTTCACCCAACATTATTAATGAAGCAGTTAAACAATTCTCATCTCAACACACCAAAAGGCACACTCTTGTTTTAGGAGATTATAAAAATTCTGTTGTCATTCACTTCTTTCCATCAATTAGTTATAAGGTTGCACGTATTTTGCAGAAATTTAACTTTCGGGTCGTTTATTCTTCCATCAATAAAATTCCGAGTTCCATACTCAAGGACTCAATTCCAGATATGAATTTCTGGGGTATTTACAGAATTCCTTGCCAGTGTGGCTTAATTTACACTGGCCAAACTAAGCGAGCCTTAAAATTTCGCGTTAAGGAACATGAGGCATATGTTAGAGGAAAGGAAACACAAAAGTCTTCTGTTGCCCAATATTGTTGGTCCGAAAATCCCACTTTCAATTTTTCTGCTGCCAAATTATTCAAAAAACATCTTCCATTGGTGAACTGGATTTTCTAGAGGCATTTCACATTTAAAAATATCTTTCTGTTCTAGTTAACGACCCTAATTCCAATCCATCTTTGCCTTCAGCCTTTAAAGAAATTATGTTTTAGTTCTGGCTTCATCAACAGATGGCGCCAGTGGCTTATCTCCTGTCCATGCTTTCTTATCTTATGTAATCATTATATCTTATCTCGTTCATTTGCGCTTTTGAAGCTCAGGATGATGGTTCGGTAAAACCATCGAAACTAGTCCTGTGAAAATTTGAAGATATGACTCTGATTTTTGTTGTTTAACTTCTAAATTAATATTTGTTCCGCGTGTTATTGCATCTTAATTCTATTATTGTGTTTGAAATTTTTCGCCCCTTAAGTTTGTTACTTTTGTGAATCCAGTTCGGAATCCAATTCCAGTTTTTCGATAGTATACTTTGCCTGATGAAAATTCCGATTACAAAATAATAGCTGTTTGGAAATACCATTGTCGGTGGTCAAACTGTAGAACTGAGAAGTTGTGTGTTTTTCTCAATTCTGTTTTGAATAATTTCTCCAAAGCACTGAATCAGTTCGTGTTGTGTTGTTTTATACAAACAGCATTATGACGCTTTGTCCTCAAATGCTCTTCAAGAATCTTTTGCATCCACCCTTTAACTCATTTTTTCTATTAAACTTAAGAATTTTTTTATTACGGGTTCATCACCATCATCGTAATTAAAAAAATAGATTTGTAGTAACAAAGACCTCTTAAAGGGATATTTTTCACACGGCTAAATGTTATAGTTTTCAAGATTGGTATTAATTTTTGTGTTTTGCTTTAAATTCTTCTTTGTTTAGCACTATCTAACGCCGTCTCAACATTTACAGTCAAAAGTCGTTCCGGCGAGTCTTATCGATTTTTCCGGATTATAGATCATCAGCTTAAATCTGGTAAGATGGCATGCAGAAATTATAAAATTAAAAATATGAAACCGTAATTTATGAAATAAAGAATAATTATGATCTAAAGGGTATCAAAATTTACAAAAAAAAGCTTAATATTTATTTGTTTACTTTATTAAACATTTCTTTCAATGTAAGTTGTTTAACTTGCTTCGTTTTTTGTGATAATATTTTCTCTTTAATTCTATAAACAGACATAATTTCTTCTTTAGTTAGAAAGTTCCGCTGTTCAAGTCCTATAATTGCTGTGTTGAAAATACTGACTAATTTGTCAATCGAAATTTTTTCATTTTCAATAACCTCTGTGTCACTTTCTTCTTTGTCGGAAGCGAATTATAATGACGAGGAATTTGATTTAAATCATATCAAAGAGGGAGTACATCTAGATGAAATACTACATTTAGTAAGGAATTAGAAGTCAAATAAAATAAAAACATCTGCCCTGAAGATAAAGATAGTGCTAACAGATTAACTTCCAATTCATTGCGCGCTGCGGCGTTTCCCCCTCCCCACCGCCGCAGAGCAGCGTGAAATTGATAAACAGATTTCGGAATTGTTAGAGTAACGAAGGCTATGCCTTTATCCCTTTTTTGCAGCAATTCCACTTTTTGTTTAATGGACTTCGAAACATACATTCGCTTTGTAGATCCTTTACATATTAGTAAATATATATCGGAAATTCTATTTGACATAATCGAAAGTTCAAGCTTACTTTTATAAAATTGCTCTAACAGTCTGCAAAAAATAATAAGCCGGATCCAATTCGAAGATTAAGGAACAACGCAATCTGCAACATTAACTGAATTAGATAATTTTAGCTTAGCTTATACCGTCCGTTATACATTAAACGCGCAAGCGTACACGTATTATGCGCATGCGCACACGCATATTCGTAGCCGTAAAGGTCTTACGCGCATGCGTCAATGCGACGAATTTTGTAGCTTTGAGGTCCGGATTATAGATCATTCCGGATTATGGGTGTCCGAATTAACGACTTTTGACTGTATTTTTTACCCTCAACGTTATCCACGAAATTATGAGATTTAATTACATGCAATTGTTTTTTTCACGTGCTCTAAAATCTTCTTCAGCCTTACGGTGAACCACATCCTTTTAATCTTAGTTCCCAACGTCACCATGAAGCGTGCGCAAAGGTTTTTACGACTGGGAGTTGTTTATATTTATCTCTATCCCTAACCTTTCTCGAGTATATGTGGCTCCTTCTAGCTTGCAATAAGTAAACTAACTTAGCAATTTTCTTATTTCTGCTCACTTTATTTAATTCTGATGAGGAGGTAAATGGTTTTAAACCATAGGCACTTCGTAATATGAAATCATTGGCATTGATAAAAGCGAGTCATTCACTGGTTCCCAACGAAGCTGTCGTACGACTCCCTACGACTGGGAAAAGCGAGTCATTCACACCCATATCACACGGCGTTTATTTCACACGAACAACTGTTTCGGACAATTTTTCTGCCTGGTTTACTACTGAAAGAAAGACGTGCGTTTTCAACCAATCTGCTACCAGCTTGTTTGTGACGGGGAACCAGTTTCCCCTGTGTTAACCCCAAAGCGAACTATGGTGATTGGGTGTTATGACAAAGCAGAAAAATTGTTCGAAACAGTTGTTCTTCCGAAACAAACCGACGTGTGATAGCAGCTTAAGCTGCCGCTCGATGGAATATTATTTGAGATTGTTCCTTTGCATACATTTAAAAGAAAGGGGGAGGAATATTCATAGGTTTTTGAAGATAAAAATGATTTTGACGATTTGGATTATTTATATTTCTTGGTTCCATGTCACCACCTTTCCTTTTCCACTTATTTCTTTGTTCCACAATCTTTGGCTACTGTTATCACAATTAAGTACATCCATTGACAGTAAAACTGCGAGTTTATGGAAAACATTTTTTTCCGCTTCGCCTACAGCCCATTGAATTAAAGATTTCTCTCCTTGGCTTCCTTAAAGAAGTCGCTTTTCTCTATTATCAAGTAGTTTCTGAACGGCCGCCCAGTCGGTCTAGTGGTCAGGGAATCTGACTGCGATGCCGAAGGGCCTGGGTTCGAATCCCGGAGAAGGCATGGTTGTAACTGTCCGCCCCTTCATAGGAAAGGCGATGGTGGCCCACCTATTAGGTGCTTCTATAATAAAGAGACCACCACATCCGGCCTTATATAGATTAATGGACTGGATTACATTTGTAATTGTTCACAATCTGCCATTGGGGGGGGAAGTAGTTTCTGAACGTACGGAAACCAACTCCTCTTCTTTAATTTTAATCGTGAAACACTTGTAAGGAATTATTTATAAGTAGTGCAAAACACGTTACAAAAAAAAAAAAAAAAAAAAAAAAAAAAAAAAAAAAAAAAAACATTAAAAACAACGATAATATCATTTACCACCGTAATTTAATTGCCATTTTAAACTTTAAAGTCACAAATTCGGTAAAGAAATGCATTTGGCAATGGATTGCAGGAAGTAAGTTTAAAATATGATGTCTAAGTGTTCAGGTGTTTTTATTCAAATATAGGAAAGATCTATAATTGATTCTTTACAATTCTCTGCCGCTAAAGAGCATTTATTTTCAACACATAGTCCTTATACCAGCGATTTAAGAGTTATGCAATTATTTCTTAAAGTAATGGATATAAATTTCTTCAAACATATTAAGTTGAGGGCTTGTAAAAATATGAAAGGAGCCTAATCTAGAGTTTATTTTACCCTTCCTTACTGAAACTCGCATCTGAAATTGCGTAATATACACATTAACTTGAGGATCTACCCACTTCCATCCAATTTCATATACTCACCCAAGACTCTTGATACGTTTTTACAAAACTTAGCGTTTTCTAATAGAAAAAAAACAACGGTAGATAAAGATAGTGCAAACAATAGTTGAACAATTTGTTCTTAAATTAAGTTAGGTAATACATACCTAGGATAGTAAATAATGTTGCATGAAATTTACAGAGCATTATACATTCACAGGCTGGATTAATTTTATACTCCGTTTATCATATCACGTCCACCCCTGAATATTGGGCTTTACCTGCTTGGAACTTGGCCAATATCTTGACCGTGTGCCGTCTAAGTTGTGTCTAGCGATCGCCGGTGAGAGAGCAAGTAGTGAGGTTTTTTGTGTGAAAGCCAGAATTTCAGGTAAGAATAATGATATTAGAAAGAACTGTCATTGTCATTGTGAACTTCTTTTGCCTGACCATGTGTATAAATCGTCATATCGTGACAAAATTGTGTAGAAGTTTTCCTTTCGTTTCAGTTTTACATTCAATTTCATGTGTTTTGGATGTAGATACCTGCTTATATTCATGTTTATGTTTCATACCTTTAGTATGTCATTTGAGAATTATTGTTATGTTTAAAATATGGTACTAAAAGTATGTTAAATTTTCGGTTTTTTTATATGTGTACCAATTTCATGATTAACTAATTAGCAGTAAAAACCGTCCTGTCATCCCTTCTGCTCTGATGATTCTCATATTCAATGCTAGTTAAATTTACATAATTAAACGAAAATTATTATAGAAGAATATATTTCTTAAATATATGCATTGCTGCGTGTAAGTGTAAGGCAAAGGGGCAATTTAAATAGCTGATGGATAGGTTTTTCAATAAAGTGCATGCAGGAAAATCGAAAAAAATTCGTGTAAATTCAGTTATAAAATTTGTCAGATGCATTGTTGCATAATAATCATAGAGTTCCCAGTGTTAGTTTATGATCTTATTCTTATGGATAAACGTACACTATGTGTATAAATGATTTTGAGAGCTTTTAATGAAGGTGCAAGTAAAATAGTTTTAGTAAACATTGAAACTAAGCCCAAAACACTATTTTCTTTGTTATGAACATAATACATTCCTCAAGCACTGTCTTATTCTGTTTGTTGTATTTGTGTAATATATGCAGCATTTATTTTATTACTATAGTGCATGTATATTTTGTTAGAAAATACGAAATATAAGTGCTAGTCATCATTATGGTCATCATAAGATCAGTTGGTTTGTTTTTTAATAAAAGTACATGTAACGTTTTCAAAATATGGAAATTTATCTACAAAAAATACTTAAGCTTTCTAAAGCTATATGTAAAAGAACACTTTTGTAGCCGAGACGGTATGGTGGTTAGGGGAGCATACTGTGGTAACGAAGGGCTTGGGTCCGAATCCTGGAGAAGACATAGATGTTTGTAAATGTATAGTGTCCTCGTGGCATGGAGGCACTCTACATATAGGGACATAAGTCCTCTCATATGGTTTGATCTTTCAAAATTGGGGTGGAAAGTAGAAGTCCAACCTCTCTTTGGAGTAGGCTCTGGCAACCATTCTTCCATGTAATGTGGACACGACAACAACAAGTTTGGAAGGGACAGTTTTGAGGAAAGAATAACACAGATGCATTATCTTTCATTAAAACTTTAAATGAAATATGAGCCGAACAGTTATCTACAATCAGGAGAATTTTTGCATCAGGTAAACGAACCGAATTCAATTTTTATTGAGCCTCGGATATGAAATGATTTTCAAAGCAATCATACATTAATGCTTGTGTCATTCGGGCTGCTTTATTTGCGTGATATATAACAAGAAAATATTTACTCCTTTAAATGTTTGAGGTCGTGTATTTTTCCTGATTACGTAAAGCTTACACTTGTGCATTCCTGCAGCATTTGCGAATGCTAAAATTGTTAGTCTAGCTTTGGAATCTTTGACACCAGTTGGAGCCTTTTCTGTAGAGTTTGCTAAGATATTTCCCGATACATATTGCCAGAAAAGACAACTTTCATCATTATTGTAAATCTGTGCTGGAGATAATGTTTCACTATTTATTGAAGCGAGGTGTGCGTAGTTCATAGATTCTTTCGCTGCCTAGATTGTGCAATTTGTAGATTTTTTTTTAAAATCCAGAAGCATTTTTTTTTAAAACATATAGCTGGGTACATGGATTCGTGTCAAATATTTTTGGTTATAAACTACGTTTTTGCTATCTAAATGTTTTGATTTTGTTTCGGATTTTTAGCTTAAATTGTGTGTTCAAAACATGGTTTTTGCCTGTGCGAAAACTGCGTTTTTGGAGACATTTTAGGCTAAAAGTTCAAAATGTAGCCAAAACATTTAGATAATAATATGGCACCGTGTTGGCGAGAAATTTGGCGGCCTGAGGGTGTATATAAGAGTAGTTTCAAATTTTTAATTGCATACGATGGCAATTTTAAAATTTAGTCAACCAATCTGTCAAATATGTACACTCAGTTTTTAAGTTCATTTCTTCATGAAATATTTTGGCGTGAGCCATTAGCATTCTATCTGTCAATGGCAATAAAAAAATTGGTTAGAGTTGACTTTAAGGTACCCCTTGTATTAATGCAAAGTTGTTGTTTCATGTATCACCAAGTTGTTGTTTCATGTATCACCAAGTTGTTGTTTCGTATATCGCCACGTTGTTATATCATTTATGGTAACCTGAGTAGTTGAATGTTATAGAAACCCTATTATGACGTAATCGTTTGCGTTATTCTGGGAAATTTTTAATCTTGCGATGTTTTGTAAAGGCTTTTGTGGTGTGTTGCTGAGAAAGTATATTGCTTGTTTCATTGTTTAGATGGTACAATGGCTGAATATAGTAGGATTAATTTGAAGTTTCGGTGAATCTTTACATTATGGTAACTTGGCGATTTTTTGGCGACCAACCCTGCTACAGCAACCTGCTAGTTTTGTTTTGGACGCCATTTTTTTTTCACAAAGTAAAGGCATTTTTTTTTTTTTTTACTCAACATTTTTTCCAACAATCTGCTAGCCGAATTACGCTTATACTAGAACTTTTATGGAACAAAAATGCTTAATCATGACCAAGATTAGGTGCGAAATTGGGAGAAAGTGCAGAATCGTAAACTGCTTGCTGCGTTTTTAAGGATTGCACATACACGGTATCCATGTACATGTCGACCTATTTTCACTTAAAAAAAAATCTCAGAATTGCACAAAAATGGCATTGTGCACACTCTTTATCTATGTACACATCGACCTATTTTCACTTAAAAAGTAGTCCTAGTTAGTAACCTTTATCGCCTTACCAAAATGTCGCCAAAGTACCTGTTACCATATTCTAAAGATTACCCCTTGCTTTGCCATAATTAAATAAACCAAAACCAAACTATTTACACAACAGTCATTAATGCATGTTTCTCCTTTCATTCCAAATCGTACAGAAACTTCGGCGGAACTACTCTGATATGCGCCCTCAAGTCGTCAAATTTCTTGCCAAATATTTTTGGCGAGAAACATCATGCTGCCATATTACTATCTAAATTTTCGTTGATCTTTACAATATGGTAACTGGTAGTTTGGCAAAATTTTGGAGGCGATAAAGGTTACTACCTGGGACTTTGGTAATAATGTGAGCAGTACTCAGTTCCGATTACGCATTATTTTGTGTGAGGGAAATGAGAGATCATGGGATATGTCATGTGATATTAATGGACGAATTACGGTTCTTTAATCGGAAAAGGGGAGAAATCGGGAAAAAATCTGGAAATTTTGTATTTGGCTTTATTCTGTGTTGTGTGAAACAGTGTTCGTGAATTTTTGGATACCATGGCTGTAACTAAAGTGAATTTGAAATGGGTATTAATTTAATGTATGTATTAATTTAATGCATGTGCTCATTTATATTTTAAGTAGTGTTTTTGAATTTAATTATATTTTAATTAAATGATACTTATTTTGTGAATTTTATGTTTGTAGGAATTTGGTATACGTTTTAGTTGAAGTAAACGTGCATGGAAATAATTTAAATATTTGATACTAAGTATTTGTAATGCTTGCAGTATGAATTTGTTGGTGACGTGTATAATGTAATAGATGATTTAGAGGTAAAAGTTTTTGGATATTTTATTTATTTTATATGTGGAAATGTTCATATTTGGAAAGGGTAAATACTTTTTCGCGATGAGGTAATTTCATATATGTTCTTTTTACCGGGTTTAAAGATTGAGAAAATTGTCATGTATTTTCGTGAAATTTTTCTAATTTATGAGAAAAAAGCAGTGTACATGGGTATAGTGAAGAGTATGCGCAATGCCATTTTTGTGCAATTCTGGGATGTTTTTTTAAGTAAAAATAAGTCGGCGTGTACATGGTTTATGTGTATGTGTTATTTTGAAAAACGCGTAAGGAGTATGGTATTGTGCACTTTTTCCCAATTTTGCAGTGAATATTTGTCATGATTAAGCAGTTTTGTTAGATAAAATTTCTAGCATAAGTGTAATTCGGCTAGTAGATTGTTGGAAGAAGTGTTCAGTAGATAAAAAGAAAAGAAACATGTCTTTACTTCGTGAAGACAAAATGGCGGTGGGAAAAAAAAAAAATAGAGGGTTGCTGTAGGAGAGTTGGTCGCCAAAAAAACGCCAAGTTACTATAATGTAAAGATCAACCTAAATTTTTTGTCTACATTTTGAACTTTAAGCCTAAAATGTCTCCAAAAACACGGTTTTCGCACATGCAAAAACTACGTTTTGAACACACGATTTAAGCGAAAAATCCAAAACAAAAACAAAAAATGGTACTTTTCTGTTTTGCCGGCGCAAACGATAAAGTTGCCAATAATGGTACAACCGATGCCAAACGGAATATCTTTGCTTGTAACCTTTAATGCTTTATTTTCAAAACAAGTCGCAGCCATTTCTTACCAGATTGATTTTTTTTTTTCAATACTGGCATACAATTACATAGAATACTTACAAAGATAATTAAATTTTATGCCCTAATACCATTCGCGGCAATTAAGTCAATTAGGATGCAATCACACTTCTCACCCGAAGGCGAAAATATAGAAAAGACAAAATGAAGGGTTTAATTTGTCCATTCTAATGCGAATGCACTAGCGAAGTAAAGCACTGCGGTTTTATATAATTTATGAGTAAGCTAATCGTATAAATTGAAATAATTCTTGCATTTAAACTTGTATTCCAAATTAATATCTAACTTGAAATGAGTGTAGATAATTACTGAGAGAATTAGATTTTTGTAGCGTAGTTTACGTGAGATCACTTGGGGTCACGTGATATGAACCGGTGAATCAGGATGTTGAACCATGATAGCATAGTAAATTCTTAAATTAATGTCTTTTTAAAAATGTATTTATTGGCTTTTTACAAAATTTTAAACCATATTAAAATGCTTATGCCTTCAAAATAAAAAATTCTTAGAACTAACATTTGTTAACATTTTTTATGTGTATACTGTATGTTGTCGCCAACAAAGTCTGCTTGGCGAGATTTGCGCCGGCGAAACGGAGAAGTACCCAAAAAATTTAGATAGCAAAAACGTAAAGTTTCTAACCAAAAATATTTGACAAGAATCCACGTACACAGCGACATGTTTTAACTTAAAAAAACATCTACGAATGGCACACTGTAGGCAACAAACGAATCTACGAACTATGCACACCTCGCTTTAATAAATTAACATAACAACAATAAATTTCAAAGAATACCATGTACACAGCGCTCTGTTTCAACTTTAAAAAACATCTACGAATTGCACAATCTACACTAAAAACAAATCAAGAAAATAAACTAAAATAAATTTCAGACAATTCAAAAAACAACAATAAAAACAGAAATTCATACAAAAAACAATGAATATAACATTCTACAAAATAAAAACAATAAAATAAGATGCACTTACCATAATGAAAGCTTCTTTTAAAAGCAGAAATATCTTTCCCCCTATCTTCTCAGATACAGAGCATACAAAGTCCAAAATACATTCGTTAATAAAATTTCGCCAGTCACACAATGTCTGTGAAGAAAACTTCCATGATTTTGCTATGTCACAAGGCTTCCTACGATTCAAAATTTCGAAAGTAACAATAAAAACTTCCTCCAACGTTAACTTACTACACGAAAACCAAGATCCAAACCTTAAACTCCGCTGACACCCACATACTTTATTAGCAACAATTTTACTGCAAACCCACTCAAGTCTATCAGAAACACCATTTTTCGTCCAAGTTCTCATATCAGCTCCGCATTTCGGACACGTCAAACTCCGTTTTAAAAGTCCTGACTCCCACAGAAATTCCAAAAATACACTACGATCCCCATAAATACATCCGTGAACAAAAGACTCATTAACAACTCCAACATCGTACCTTTTCATACTAAATTTACTCTGCACACAATCTGAAATACGCTGCTGAAACCTTCCCACCATGTCTTTCATCGCAACATAGGCCATTTCAAAAACACGCGACACGAACCAACTAGCAATTAAACTACTCCACCAAAAGATTTTTCAACGTCGACATGGTTGCCAAACAACACGCAATCGCGCCAAAAACCAGCACAAAACACATATCGCCACATTAGGTGAAATTAGGGCGTTTATCAGAGTTGTACCACTTCGGCTAATCTTTGGAATATGGTAACAGGTAGTCTGGCGACATTTTGGTAAGGCGATAAAGGTTATTATCTAGGACTTTAGCAGTGTACATGGATTAAGTCAAGAGTGTGCGCAATGCCATTTTTGTGCAATTCTGGGATGTTTTTTAAGTGAAAATAGGTCGACGTGTACATGGATACTGTGTATGTGCAATTCTTAAAAACGCGGCAAGTAGTGCCGCGTTTTTAAGAATTGCATTTTTAAGAATTTTAAGAATTTTTTGGGAGAAAGCGATTCTGCACTTTCTCCCAATTTTGCACCTAATCTTCGTCATGATTAAGCACTTTTGTTCCATAAAAGTTCTAGCATAAGTGTAATTCAGCTAGCAGATTGTTGGAAAAAAATGTTGAGGGGGAGGGAATCCTTTACTTCATGAAAACAAAATGGCGTCAAAAAAAAAAAAAAAACTAGCAGGTTGCTGTAGCAGGGTTGGTCGCCAAAATTTCGCCAAAAAATCGTCAAGTTACCATAATTCGAAGATTAACCGTTTTTGGATGCTGTTAAGGAATTTTTTGTGCCACAGACTGAAGACGAACGAATTTCTAAATAAGGTAAGGGGATATTATTTGCTTGGTGTAGTGCTAAAATACATAACAGGTTTTTTTTCTTTTTTTGTGTTTTTTATTGTTTCGTTTAAAATGTAGTTTATTGAGATTATGTATTTTTTGTTTACCTCTACTGTAGAATTGGGTGCGTCTTTGACATTTTAAGTGAAAATATATCGATGTGTACATCGAGAAACTCAAGGAAGTGCGTAAAGCATAGTTTGTGCAATTCTCTGATGTTTTTTTAAGTGAAAATAAGTTGATGTGTACTTGAATAAAGTCAAGGGAGTGCACAATGCCATTTTTGTACAATTCGGGGATTTTTTTTTAAAGTGAAAATAGGTCGATGTGTACATGGATACCGAGTTTGTGCAATTTTTGTTATTTTGGCATGTGTAGCGGCAATTTTTGCGCAAAAAAATCGCTGCTGCGCAGGCCAAAATAATAACTCAAAGAATTGCACAAACTCTGTATCCATGCACCGCCAAAAATCGCACAGTTTCGTCAAGGAGTACCCTAAAATATACTTTTACCAAAAAATTGTTTAGGCATTGCTGCATGAGTCATTACTCAAGTTGTCATGTGTTGATAAACATACAATGATGAAAGCAAAATATAATAAATAATGCTTTGCTAAGTTGGCTTCAGGGATATAAAATATTAGTACAGTCAAAAGTCTTTAATCCGGACTCGTCGGGACTTCGGCAATTCTGGATTATCGATTTTTCCGGATTATAGATCATCAGTTTAAATCTGGTAAGATGGCATGCAGAAATTATAAAATTAAAAATATGAAACCGTAATTTATGAAATAAAGAACAATTATGATCTAAAGTATGCATGCGTAAATTTTATTATAATAAAAAATAAAAATTACGTGCATGCGTAAAAATATTACACGCATGGTATTATGCGTTAACGCATGCGCAGAAAGTTTGTAGCTTTGAGGTCCGGATTATAGATCATTCCGGATTATGGGCGTCCGGATTAACAACTTTTGACTGTAGTTGTAAAATGAATGATGTTTCTATGTAGAATGCTTTGGTTTGAGAGGTATGCCAAGCAAATACGGAGCCAAATTATTGAACACAAAAATTTATGCTAAAATTATTGTTTTTTCAGTAATGAGGTATTTTATTTAGTGTTGAAGTGAAATTAAGAACCGGGATTCTCCACATTTTCTTATGGGGGAAAAAATCAAATGTGCATATGTAAAGCATAAAAAAAAAAAAAAAAAAAAATTGTTGTGTAATTGAGGTTTGGAATTTAAAATCATTCTGAATATTAGACGTCCGGATCTCGGACTTTGTACTGTAGTTAAAACATTTTAATTAGTTGAAAATGGGTAAATGAAGGCATAAATGATTGCCTTTACCATGTAAAGAGGAGCATTGTGTAAGTTTCAAATTATGAGTTATTGATTAATAAAATACCATGCTGAAGATCACATCACATGGCCCTTTAGCATGTTAATAGTATTTAATTAAATATGGCATAATTTTATTAAACTATAAATATGCTTTGAGGAAACTAGTAGCTCATTACGTTTTCTGTAGATGTGAGTGTGATCTAATGTATTTAGTTTAGGAATGACTGCATAAGATGTGTGTGACACCAGAATTGTTTTACAGCACAGATTATTGCTGTTCTATTAACTTAAGAGCTAATGCTTCTTGATTTATATCTAATCATGAGATAGATATCCATATATTAAGAAAATAAAAAATATGTTTCTATGTTGATACTCGTCTGTTAACTCTTTCGCATCGAGAGAGGGCAAAATCTCTCTTCCCCAAACATCGAAAACGCTGTGTCTAAGAATTTCTCCTGGAATGCTTTTCCTTCCCCCATGACAAATTGAATACTACAGCGCTAACAATAACCTACTAAAGTAAAGCGAAAACTTCTTTCACTCTGTGTGAAGTTCCCCCTTGGGACGGGATTGCAACTTTGGACATCAAAAGATAAACACTGACAGTAAACAAAGAAAAAAGAAGGGGCATTAAAATAATAGAACTACTTTTAGTAGCTTCAAAAGAATGATTGACATGCCATTTAACAACAACCGAAAGCAATGAGTAATGCAGTAATGTGATGGGGGAAAGCACTAGGTAGGAAATTATTCAGGCATTTCGTGCGTCCAGCCGATGTCAATGCTCAGGCGTTTGGGGCGACTTCGATGCGAAAGAGTTAATGGGTCACCAGTCAGTGTCAAACCCGTGTTGGTATGAAATTTGACTTGATGGTGGCACTCCTAGAGATACATAAAGCTTCGTAAAAGGAATAACTGTTTCGTGTATAATATATACAGTACTAAGTCCGTAATCCAGACTTATTGAGACTTCGCTGATTCCGGATTAGGGGTTTTTCCGGATTATAGATCATCAATTTAAATCTGGTAAGATGGCATGCAGATATTATACAATTAAAAATATGAAACCGTAATTTATGAAATAAAGAGCAGTTATGATTTAATGGGTATCAAAATTTACAAAAAAAAAAAAAAAAAAAAGCTTAATATTTATTTGTTTACTTTATTAAACGTTTCTTTCAATATAAATTGTTTAAGTTGCTTCGTTTTATGTGCTAATACTTTCTCTTTAATTCCTTAAATAGATACAATTTCTTGTTCAGTTACAAAATTCCACTGTTCAAGTCCTGTAATTGCTGTAACGAGAATACCAACTAACTTGTCAATTGAAATTTTCGTTTTCAATAACCTCTCTGTCACTTGCTTCACTATCGAAAGCGGTATGGCAGCTCCAGAATTGGAAACTCTTTTTGACATAATCTAAAGTTCAAGCTTAATTTTTTATAAAATTGCTCTAACAGTCTGCAAAAAGTAATAAGCGGGATCCAATTAGAAGGTTAAGGAACAGTGCAATCTGCAACATTAACTGAAATGCCTTAGAATCAGTAAAGATAATTTTAGTCTAGCTTATACCGTCCGTTATACAACACGCATGCGTAAACGCATTACTCGCATGCGTAAAGCATAAAAAAAAAGTTTGTGGCTTTGAGGTCCAGATTATAGATCATTCCGGATAACGGATGTCCAGATTACGGACTTTGTACTGTATAATGTTTAATCTGTGTAGGGCCAAGACTGTGCATGGTGTGAAATTTATGGAATTCTTAGATTTTTTTAAAGTGAAAACAGAGCTATAGAATGAAAATGGATACTTATGTATGTCCTATCAATTGTAAAACTGCAGCCAAGCACCTCAATTTAGCATCAATTATCGGTAAGCATGGCTTGAGAACAATCTGAGCTTTTGTTTGCAACCACGACTGATTCTTGATAAGCCTTGTTTTATATGCATAAACAGGGATATAAATTAATTCTAGTGTTAGTCTGTATTTTTTCTTAAAAGAATTATTACAATTTGAGATCTCTCTTCTATAGAAAGCAAGCAGTAGATTGTTTTCAAAGTTACGTGATTTTGCCATAAAAAAGACATGCGTCTGTGGGCATGATATAATCAACTGAATATGAACCGTCAAGGATTGGAACAATTATCTACGGAAAAGTCTGTACTCACAGTTTTCAAAACAAACTTCCAGTAAAATAAAATGTCATAACAAAATAGTAGCAATCCATGAGAGCCTTTTCGCAAAGCATGTTGACTGCTGATTGTTTATTAATGACGGAGCTGTCAGTTCCTTCAGAATTTTGTAGAACTGATTGATGCAACTTTGCCTTGATATCCACCAATTTTCATGTTTTGATGGTAACCAGGTTTCACAGTTGATGGGATAATATGTTTTAAGTACCCAGAACTATTGCTGTATGTAGGTAATGTTTAAATAACCTTATCACAGCACATTACACAGCTTTTCATTGCTTGGTATAAATAGGCTACAACATTTGGTGCTTTAGCATACATTTGTTGACTGGCACCCCATTAACAGAAAGGTACTATTTTTTAAACAAAGTTTCAGTTATAAACATTCTGAAACTTCTTATCTTTTATGCTCAGATTGTGGTTCTCCACTAATATGGTATTTAGTGGAGGCTACTTCCATTCGGGAATGCCTCAGTTCAAATCCTGAAGCTGACTGAATAAAAATCAGAATGTGAAAAAAGGGGCTTTCATAAACAGTGCCAGAGTAAGCAGTTATAATTTGAAAATTTTGAATAATTTAAAATATTGAAGAATAGTTTGTCATTAACAATTTTAAAAAAATATAACAAGGCCTTGCAAGTATTTTGCATTTCTTTTTAAAGGAAAATAATACTTACTGTTGAATAAAATTGAACTTAAAAGAATTCCTGTTTTTTGAAGTGTTGACGTTTGTTTCTGTATTTGAATTAGGAATATAATATTGTGTAATCAGGAAAAAAAAAAAAAAAAAATTAAAACGTATATAACAGTCTGAATGAATTTACAAAAGGAAATTTTCAATCCATACCGTACTTTCATCATCACCATATGATTGTATTTTGGATCCAAGAGGATAGTGAACAAAAGAAGCAAGCTTTGGAATTTTATAATTGATAAGGGTAGTAGAACTATATTTTACCTATCACACTTTGGGTATAAATTGAATTTGTAAGTAATTTTGCTTGAGCAAAGCAACCGTGTGGTATTTCTGGACAATTTTTTTTTTTTTTTTTTTTTTTTGGGAACAGACTGAAATTTATCACTAATTGAAAATATTTACACATTTTTGAGAAGCTAATAATAAAACTTTTATAAAAAATATGAGATTTAAAGTAAATCTGTTGTAAATACATGCAGAAACTTTTAAGATGATACAGAGGAAGACTGTATGGCATCACTCTTATATCATATGCATCTTTCAGGTAAACTTTGCTTTATAAAAAAAGTTTTGATATTTCAGTATCTTTGAGCAAGAGAAAAATGGACATGGCAATGCTGATCTACCACCTCTATTTAGAACTAAGTAATTTATTCAGTTTGATGAATTTGGAATCTTTTAAGTGATTATTACTAGTACATTAGAATATTTTAAGTTACCATTATTAAGTTATCCGCAGCTACAGTGAAAAGTTATGAACTCATTACCAGATTTGGAGCAGAATTTTTTTTTGTTTTTTGTTTATATCTTTACCAGGGCCGGATTTACGTATAAGCTACACAAGCTATAGCTTAAGGCTCCCAATTTCTTGGTGGCCCCCCCAAAATTAAAATATAGCATAAATAATATTAAAGTATATAATAACAGACTTATAAAGGGAACCATATCTCGAGTAGCTTAGGGCCTTATCAAGTGTAAATCTGGCTCTGATCTTTACAAATCTATCTTTGTTTCAGTAGTTTCTCATCTTTTTTTTTTTTTTTTCTTTCAGTATTTACATATTATCCCATCAACCATAAATGCTGTCTGTTATAGAACCATGAAAGTTAGGGGAGATCTCGCTAAAGTTACGCCAGTCATGCCTGTGGAATTCTGAAAGAATTGGAATTGCCTCTTTATTTAGTGAACAATTAGTATTCAACCCACTTTGTTTTTATGCTTTGTAAAAATGTTTTTGTTAGTTTCTACTGTTTTGTTTGTTTTCCTGGCAATCATTTTTCCATAAAATACATGGACAAAACAACAACAACAGTACAGACTTCCCGTAGGTAAATATTTCAGTATATTAATGTTTTTTGACCATATTTAGTTGACCATATCGTGGCCATTAACGCGTTCAGGACCAGCGTCGGGTATATGCGGTGCAACGATTCCACTCCTACCAGCCCATCGTCCTGTATACGCGACGCAACAATTCTGCTCCTACGAGCCCAGCGTCGTGTATACGTGGCATTAAACAGGAATGATTTATTTTAATTTTTAAAAGTCAGTAAATGGAGCTAAGTGGTAATTGTTTTCACATGGATTGATTCATACGGCTTTTGACCTTCATGTACTGGCATTAGTTTCTGTTTTGTGCTTCTGGTTTTCAGAGATTTATTGAAATAAACAAACTGGAAATCAAGGCTCTTTCTAAGTGCGCCTGTGAATCAAAGGGTGTTTTTGTTTATTTCGTTAGGATTTTCTTTCTTTCTTTCTTTCTTTTTTTTTTTTTTCGTATTTATTCTGAAACTTAACATAAGCTTTTTTGGTTAATTAAAAAGTAACATTACAAAATTATTCAGAAGGGGAAAGACTATCAGCTTTCTCAATGCGTAATGCATCTTGCTCGCATTTCTCAGGAAAGAGCCAGCGTTTTTGTGTTTCTTACTCGATTTAATAAGTCATAAAGAGATAATTCTACTAAAATTAATCTTAGGAGATAATATAATCAATATTTCTTTAGCAAATAAATTATTATGTATTTACTTTACATATAATGTAATTATATATAATGTATATATTGACGTGATCAGTAATGCATATCCCACCAGTGGGAGGGTCTTTCCTTGATCACTTTCTGGTAATCATGGATGCTGTTTTCGATTTAGAAAAACAGGAAGTTTTCTAATATAAACCTGATTTCACACAGTGTTTGAGGATGAAATATTTCTGAGTGTCTTTTGAAGTTTTGTGACATGTGTTGGGGTTATATTCAATTTCATTCCGCTAGCCATGGCTAAGAGCCCTTACTTAAAAACTTAAAAAATTGCCCAAAATCACCGGACATTCCACCTTTCCATCTAACTGGAAGACAGTTTCCAAAAATTTACGTTGACGGAGGAGGTAATAAAGGTAAGAGAAGATGCGTTGTGTGCGTTAAAACCAAGGAAAAGCGTAAGCGAACAACGTATTTTGAGTGCGAAATATGCAATGTAGGACTGCGTGTCAATCCTTGTTTTGAATTATTTCATACACAGCAGAATTTTTAAACTGGAATTTAATTACCTACAGGTCATTCTTGTTTATTTCTTTTTTAATTTCGTATTTGTAAATTTTTTTCATGTTTATAGTATTTAATTCTGTGTGTATAGTTATGATTTTAGTATTTTGCCTGTTTAATTTATTTCTATTAATGTGATATTCTTTATATTAATGCACATTAAAAACAAGAACATTAAATATGCTACTTCAAAAATTGAAATCATAATATCAAAATGCTGATTTTATACGTTTTCTTTCTTTCTTTTTCTTTTTTTTTTTTTTTTTTGTAAAATTGGGCTTAACTGCTGAAAATGCGCAGGCCGGTGGCGATGATCCATTTCAGAGGGTCCGGTCCCATGACTGCGTTTTGTTCTCCCGCTGCTGGTCCTTAAGGGGTTAATACACAGTTTTTTTATGGTAGGATCCCATAACTTTGAAAATAATTCACTGCTGGCTGGTAGAAAGCAAGTACGAAATTTTAATAATTTTTTTCAAAATGCAAGGAAAAATACAGCAGTTAATTTGTATACTTTTTTCATAAAAATGAAACATAGCTTATTCAGAATCAATAGGGGTTACAAAAAGTGCAGGTATTGTTATTGTTGATTAGGCCACTGTCATGCATGAGTCCACTGCCACTGCCCATGTCCACTGTCATGAGTAATGTTCAATCGCACTGCTTGGCGACTGTTTCATGGCTGATAAGATTATATTTGAGTACCCGTCTTTCTTTGCATCTTTTTTCTTTATCTTTCAATGATGCATCGGTACTTAATTAACACAACCACCTTGGCACAATCTGGCAGTTTTTTGCAAATGAAAAGGTAAAAAACTACTTATCAGATGCAAGCTGGCAACTTTTTAAGCTCTTTTTTTGAAGAACTTCTCAAACTATTGATTTGATTATCAAAAGAAAACGGACTTTATCAATTTAAAATACTAATTTCAATTATGTGATAAGAATTAAATGATGCATTAATAAATGAAGCAATAACATTTTTGGCAAAGTTCTTCAGATTTTTTTTCTGCTATTCTCCGCTAGTATACAGCAATCTGTTTTCATTTTAAAAGACATTAGAGAATATCACAAACTCAGCATTATGCATTGGCTATCTACTAAACACTTCTCATCATTGTTCCTTTTAGTGATTTTGCCACAAAATACTGCATTCCTACAGAAATTTTCCCACAGTTTCTTCCATTGCTTGCAAATTCCACGAGTGTGTATTTTAAAATTGAGTTTAAGGCAAAAAGTATCAAGATTTGCTTATAAAAGCCTTCGGAACTTGGAGTACAAGAAAAAGAATGTATTTAAAAATGACATTGTTGCTTCATTGAAGGATTCTACAAGTGTAGACTCTACTGTTTGCACATTCTGAAAATGTGGCAACTTCCACTAAGGTGCATGCGATAATACATAAACACTGATGCATCTAGTGCCATCTATTTTTTTGCATACATCTTTTTCCATACAAAACATGCATGCTTTTTTCTTCCTGTTGTTCTCTTTATGTACACAGTACTCTGTTTTTACTAAAAGGGAAAAAAGTATAATTGCATTATTTTGGCATTGAGTGCAACCAGAACCCTAGAATGGGAAGGAAAAAAAGAGACACATGATGTCTTTAAGCAAGCCTCTGCTTGTATGCAGAAAGCTAAGTCTGAGATTTCACCAAAGATGATGAAAATTGCAGTATGTGGTCCGCTGCTCAGCTAAAACATTGGAATTCCCATAGGATGGATCATAATCTGCAGATATGCTGGCAAAAATGTGCAGATAAGTGGAAAGCCATTTATAGGGATGCAATGTGCATAACTAGATTGCCATATGAATACTTTTTGGCATTTTGGTATGTTGCCTCATTAGTGGGGTGCAGATAATTAGAAAGCACATTTTAAAATTTGTTCTTTTATCTTTTTGACATATTTGATTTGAAGCCATAAAATAAACGCTGTAACAAAACAAAAACTTAAGAGCTGTGTGCTTAAAAAACAAATTTGGCTATACAATTGATGCAGCATTAAAGATAACAGATGCTGCATGTTTTAATGAGAAATTTCAAGTAGTATTATGGAGTGTTTGATAAACACACATTTTCATTAAGCAAATGCAAGGCAGGAGATGCAGTGTAAACAAGGCAAATATTCAAATGGAAAGGATGTATGCCAGTGTAAAATTTAAAATTAGACAAAAACAGAGAAAAAAACAGAAAAGAGCATCTTTAGTTTGGCATAGATTTTAAGGGCAATCAGACACAGGTCCTTCTTCAGGAGGGGGGGGATTTTCAAAAAGAGAGGACTGGCTGTACTTTGTGAGCAGAGCAAAATGAGTACATATATGTTGTTGCTTTTCCTCCGGTTTCTGATGAAGTCGAACAAAATCCAAAAGACCGTCGACTCTAAGAAAGTCGAGCGCTAGGAGGGGATTGGAGTAAATATCCTCCCTTAGAGAGGTCTAAGTAGTTTAATATATACTCAACAGACACCTGATGTTCTCAGCACTTGGTTGTTTGTGGCTAAGATTTTCATGCCCTCCTTGAAAGAGAGGCTCATAATATGACCACTGGTAATACGTGAGAGCGCAGTTCGGGAGCACCTATCGCGCTCAAGGGCACCTAACCAGGCTTGCTGTGCAGGTACCAGAGATGGGTGGGTGGCACCAACCACTCCACCATGATTTGTGATATTATCAGAGAAAATTCCAGATAGGTAAGGGCGGAAGAGGAGGGAGTTAAAAAGTCCACAGACCTCCTTTATTAGTTTGTCTGCCATTTCGTTGCCATAAAAATCCACATGGGATGGGATCCACTGATATCATGATGATAAATAGATGCTGAGAAATTAGGTGTAGTTTTTGTAGGACAGAGATACTAGTCTTATCGTCCACGTAAATCCAGTTACTAAGATGTTGGAGTGAGCTTCGGCTGTCAGATAGGATCCATAATCTTCAAAATTATTCTCCATTAGCCTTGAGTCCTAAATTGATTGCTATCAGTTTACTTCTGAAAACTGAACAGTGATCTGAATTGCGTTCGTGGAGTGTAATTTTTCCTTGGGGGTCTCGATATAAATACCGCTACCTGCGTAGTCAGCAATTTTGCTGCCATCAGTGAAGATCTTGGTAGCATTTTTGGGGATACTGTCTATTACCTCCTAGGGAAACTGTCTAAGGTGGTTAGTAATATAATCTTTCTTATTTATAGGAGTAGCAATGTTACAGAGAAAGTGAACCATGGAGAGTTGTTCTAATGGTTTAATGTTATGTGTACAGATATAATACCATCTCTTGAGTAAAATAGAAATGAAATATAAAAAATTAAAATTTTAGACTTCTAAGATTAGTTATAATGTAGCTAAGTATTAAATATTATGTCACTCCTCCCATTTTGTGAATTTTTTTATTCATGAAGAAGAAGGACCTGTGTCCTTCAAAACTGATAAAAGTTGTGTTCAAAATCTGTGCCAAATTAAGGCTGCTTCTTTTCTTTTTTGGCTTAACTTTTAACTGAATGTCTTTAAAGTGTTATTGCATGCTAACATTTTAGAACGTGAGAGATCAAACTGAATGGAAATAATTATTAAAACTGTAATTTTATAAATTAACAAATGCTGTTAGGCATCAGTAATTTTATGAATAAAAATAAAGAGAACTTGCTATTTGATACTTGATTACAGTCTGGCACCTCAAAGAAAAGTTTAAAAATATAAAAAATTATATCGCTTTTCTTCTTAAGTAAAAGTGTTTATTGTTACCAACATATGAAATTAAATTTTTACTGTTAAAAAAATTAAAACAACTCAAAATGAATTTCAATTTTAAAAGCTCCAGAATTTGTTTCTGATTTATTTTTAGGGGGTTGAAATAAAATGGTCTAAAATGATCATAATCAGCTGCCAGTTTTGGCTGCAGCCTTACAATATATAAGGGAAAAAATTAACCCTTTTGGGCTCAGATTATTGGGAACAGATTCCATATACTTAACTAACCTATAATTGCTTTTTGCCACTCAGCGATACCAAAGGGCCCCGGTTTGAATCCCGTAGAAGGCATGGCTGTATTTGTCCATCCCTTCACTGGAGGTAATGGTGACCCACCTATTAAGTGCTTCCACAGTAAAATGGCCACCAGTTTGAGCCTTAGTAGTGGTCAAGTTTAAGTCAGCTAAGTGCCAATGGAAAAAAAAATCTTTTCATTTTTAATATACAAAATTTCAGATTTAGTACTTTTTAGAAGAAACTGATGACTGTTTCTCCTTTATGGTTTCCTCTTCAGAGGATGAGGCTCTCTGCAAGATGTAGTTATGAATTTTTTTCTTGTTTTTGCCAGTATGCTGCTTTGGTCTCTGCTACTGTCAAACGGGATGCACCTGGCTAGCTGCCCTCACTAGTGCCAATTGGCTCACAGTCCATGATTCTGGTGGCTTGGGGATTAACTTTTGGCACTTAATTGCCTTTGGGAAATCTGACATGAGGCTTCACTTTGCATGTCGACTCAGTTAGCACTGGCTCAGAGATCTGCATTCCCTTCTTGGACTTCATGTCTGAATCTTTTATTGTCTCAAAAATGGCTCTTATACAAAATTCAAATGAAAAATTGGGAAATAATGGATATTTTTAGTAATATGATACAGGGTGTTTGGGATAAATTTGACATATTTATAATTGATTATATTTTCCCATAGGTTGGAAGTATTGACACACACTACTCGTCATTTAAAAGTTTGGACCCTTCTTCATTCATACACAAGATGTCAGAAAGGATGGATGACTGGAACCCACCTGAATCATTGAAGAGAATAACTTGCATCATAATGATTCGTGCCAGCCATCAAAATAAGGATATTATGACTGCTGCTCAATGCTCCCTGAACACAGTAAAAACAATCAGGCATGAACTAGAGACTTGCAATAGTGACTATGAGGATGTAGCAAGAAGAAAGATCCCTAGCAGACGATCTGATTGCGTTTATACAGCAGAATTCCTCGCAAATCTGCAGGAACAGGTGTTGAAGAACCCTGGCATTGGAATTCGGGCTTTGTCACGTGCTAAACACTGTAGTCAAGCCCTGGATAACAAAGGTAGCCAAAGGTAGGCCGTATGTATGGCAGTAGGATTTGGCCCCTTGCCACACCTCTGGGAAAAGTCAAAAATGGTTGTTTGAAAATTTCTACGTTTTTCAAACTCCAAACTCCCCAGACCTTAACCCCATGGATTATTTTGTATGGGGTGCAGTTGAAGAAGACACCAATCGCACTTCCAGTAATATAAAAGCCCAGTTAATGGATAAAATTAAAACAGTTTTTGAGGCCCTTCCCAGGGAGACTGTAGCATCAGCTTGTTCGAAGTTTCGAAGCAGGAATGAAGCTGTGATCGATGCTAATGGTGGTTATTTTGAGTGAATCTTGTTGATACTATTGTAATTTACTCTGCCTGTAATTTTTTTTGTCAATTCATTAAATTTAATAGATGCAAAGCGGATTTTCTTTTTCCTTATGAAACTGTCAAATTTATCCCGAACACCCTGTATATACTAAAAATGGGGAATTAGAGAATATGTTGCCTTTTCTAGTAAACAACTGTGTAACATCTGCTATTGGTGATCCTAAAATCATTAAGAAACTCTGTGGTGGGACTTTCAGTTTGAAAATGTAAACACTCTGCAGTTCATTTCACAGTAAAGTTTACATGTTCTAGAAACGCGGAAATTGTCATCTCTCCTCATAATAATTAAATTTTTCTCCTTGTGTAATATCTGAACTTGATCTTCTTTCAGAAACACTGAAAGAAATAACTGTAGAATTAATTTGAATTTATTAATGGTGAATTTATCCATACAAAGCAAGTAATCCTGACATTCAGGACTTCAGATATGCCAAAATTCATTAATCATTTCATCCAGTGCCAAAAGCTACTCCCAAACATTAATTTCCTGCAAATTTAAATTTGAGAAACACTCAATTTGCTTTGACTTTTCCAACTCTGAAAGCTATAATATGGATTTCTCCATGCTTGAGTTAAAGAGTGTTCTGTTGCATACTCTTAACCCCTTACTCGTCGTAAAATTTTGACAAAATTTATTCAAAAATCATCAATTTTTTATTAATGTTTTTAATACTTATGAAATTTAAAATAAATTCATATAATAAACACTATAGTTTTCGTTAAATTTAACAGTTTTTTAAATATGTAAAATTTTTTATTAACTTACCTTGTTTTACTTTATATTTGGCTTTCCTCTTACACCAAAGCTAGGCAAAAAAACTTCAATACAGGCCTTTAAGATTACATGTAAATTTTGAAGAGAGAAAAATCACGTATGTTTAAATAACACACACTATTATCTGCAAATGGTGATGCTTTTATTCAACATTAATAATAGCTGTAATATTTTTTCAAAAATTTAATATTTTTTTTGGGTATGGCAAAGTTTGAAACATGGTATGCACAGTCCTACATTGCAGTCTTTATAATAATACTTCGTTTCCCTCCTAATTCGTTTTCCATTTGCATTCTTCTTTGATGAATTAATTTGAATTTATTAATGGTGAATATTTAATTAATGGTGAATTTATCCATACAAAGCATGTAATCCTGACATTCAGGACTTCAGATATGCCAAAATTCATTAATCATTTCATTTTCTGGAATTCTCACTTTACATTCTCTGAAAGGGTTTCCTTTTTTTTTTTTTTTTTTTTTTTTTTTTTGTAGGTGGTATAGGTTCCAAAAAATGTCGTTCAAATAAATAATTTGATGGCGTTTCACTCGATGGACGACCTCATCTTGAAAATTTGGGGATAAAAGTAGGGTATTTGTCAATTATTTCATCGATTAAATCCAGTCTAAACTTTAAGTATGACTTTTCTTTTTATAAACTTGAAAAGCGTTGAAAATGGCTTGGTCTAAAAGGTGAAAGAATATTTTTTTATAATATTTTCCCCACCGTTTCTTGCTACTTGATAAATAGAAAGGTATTGATCTACAATATCCACACCTCCCATTGTTTTATTGAAGTCAGTTACTACCTTTGGTTTTGTTTTCAGTTTTTTACTTTGGGTCATTACTTCGACCGTTTCAGAATCATGAAAAGATGATAACATTCTTACTTCCTTTTTGTCCTTCCATTTGAGAGTGAGGATTTTGCCACGTCTAAATGATATACAGGGTTCATACAGTTCTTAAGAGTCCTTAGATTTTTTGGAATTGATTTTTGGTCTTTAAAAGTCCTTAATTTTGGCCAAACTCGGCAGAAGTTCCTTAATTTTAATCATCTGAAACTTCTGTCTGTTTTTACGACTGCCATTTTGAGTGTGAATTAGCATTTTGGAGGAATATTTTTGGCAATTCACTGACATATATGATTATCTTTTGAATGGGTTCATGGGTTATAATTTGTTTCTATTTCTAATATAAATCATGGGATACTTGAGTTTCTAAGTAAGAAGTGAAACATAAGCATTTCGAAATTCGTTTTTTTCCAATAAAGAGCTTTTAAACAACTTTTCGCTTTTGGAGATGTGAATTCTTTTATTAAACGGTTCTAAATTTGGTGACTTATCAACATTTTGGCGATTTTGAGATCAGTTTCTATAGAAAATTTTTAATTCCGAGATCTGAAAATTTTTCGATGATTTTTTTAGAACATTAGAACATTGATAAATATCATTAAAATAATTGTAATTATATTTAAGAAATAACATTAAAGTAAAGCATTTTTATTTTTTGCTGCCATATTATAAATTCCATTTTATCCACTTATACAATATCTTGAATCTGAAAAATAAATAAGGTATAATCTTATGAAGCACAATTTACGAAACATTTCTTAACAAAAGCAAAGTAGCTATGTAATTAATTAAAAATATTTTGTTTTTAAATTTTTTATGGTAAGAGTTTTCCCATGTTATTGTCTCAGAATATGCATCGGTTTTCTCTCTGAAATTAATTTTACATTTTTCCCCCTCTGATTTTTTTTTTCTCAAAATATTTCTGTCTTTTTGCTGTTATAGAATTCGTAGGAGTAATTTTTCTTTAGGATTTTAGACATTGCAGCTTGGAAGGTTTAGAAGGATATGAAGGCAAGATTTATAGACCCATCATTCTAGAAGATTCAAGAAATATGTGACAAAATTTGAAATGTCTCCAGAGTATCAACATGTAATGGATGTATTATACAGAAAGTTTGCAATGAATTTCTTACTTTTTGGAGAACGTCTGGAAGAACAATGAAAACATAATATTGAATGTTTTACTTCTGATACTAGAATCTTTTAACCTGTTTATCTTCCCTTTGTTTTCTCTACTTTTCACTAGACTCAAGCATCGAAAGTATCTGAAATGCTTCTAATCTTATCACATGGGCAGGCATTATAAAAAGTGATTTTTTTTATTAGTAAAGAAATTGAAAACTTGCAATTTAAAAGATTCATCTAATATGTCTTAATGCATCATACATATAGCTGGTACTAGGCATTTTCCCAGCTGACGCAATCTCTGTGGATCTTAAATTCTGCTGCCTAGTGCCTTTCTAAATTCTGCTTCCAATACCTCCTCTAAATTCTAAAAGTTCTGCCATTTCTAGATTTTGTTGTTTGGTGTGTTACTAAATTCTAAAAATTCTGCCACATCAGCTCTGTAATTGGCCTGTACCATAGATATTTCATATTTCTTCTAAATGTTCATATTGCTAAAGAAATAAAATTAACTGCTTTTTTCTATACATTCTAAATCATTTAGTGTTTTTTAGAATAACAGAAATCCTTATTAAATCCAGAAATTCTAAAATGAAAAGGAAACGTGTTGAAGAAACTGTATACATAAAGAAAATTATTCTTCAAAGATATATGCAGTTATTATTATTATGTAAATTACTCAATTGTTTATGATCTCAGCCTTTACTATAATTTCCCGTTTCTATTTCCTTATATGATAGAGTTACTGAGCTAGGTTAAATTAAAATTTTTTGTTTATGATCTCAGCTTTTACTATAATTTCCCGTTTCTATTTCCTTATATGATAGAGTTACTGAGCTAGGTTAAATTAAAATTAAATTGTATAGTCTTTGACCACTACTCCACATTCTTAGTTTGAATTTGACTGTTATTGTTTAATTACGTCACCGTGAGCTGTAATTGATTTTATTAGCATCAGAACATGCCTTTATGTTCTAAGTTCTTTTTAAATAAGCCTCTTATTTAAACCTTTGTCTGATATTGTACTTACTTTCAGACATAGCATTAATATGCTTCACATCTGTCGGGGGTTTTGGACTATTTAACTTTTACCAGATAATGTAAACCCTCATAGGTACATTATGGAGAGGTTGACAAGTTAGGAGATAATATGCAAACCAATGCCCTCGCTAGTTTCTGCATGCTTTAAGACAAATCTAATTGTTAGAAAAGATGCTTAAAGAGAAGGAAATCGATATAAACTAGCCAAAATGTTTAGGAAGGCTTCAAATTAAAATGACGGATAAATATTTTGTTGAGTGTTTTTGTTACAAAACATAAATGCTTTGTAGCTTTTAATGTGTAATAATCCTAATATCGTTTAAGAATCAATGCCATAAATTACATGTATTTTAAACTGTGAAATTTTATTAAATTTTGATTTTAATAGGGCTTTTTTAACAAATTTTGTTAAAAAATAAAATTTAATAGTGGTCATGTAAATCAATAATGGCTAAGGATATCAAACTACCTAATTTAATTATTTGTAACTAACTGCTTACCCTTAAAAATTATCTCTACATATTAAAGCAAGTTATTGCCTTTCATTAATATCCATTGTGGTCACAAGATAAATTACACAAATTTAAAAATTCGAGTAAAACTTATTCTTTGCATTTAGTGAGATTTAAAATAATATGAAATAACTTATCACCTCTGGTGCTTTAATGGCTTATTGAAACCTTAAAGTATATTAAATGGGTTATAATCCCTGGAACTCTACACGAGCCTATGACACTAACTGCATTAAACAGAGCCTGACTAGCTTTCAACACTTGCCAACCATGCCTACATCAGTCCTTTTAGGTTTATTCTAATCAGCAGGTCTCTCACAAGCAGCAGCAGTGACAACATTCAGTCTTTTGGTTATGAATAATGCTGATTATGATCTTACTTCTCATTTTAACCTATGCCATTTGACATAAAAATCTACCTGCTATTTACTAAACCTCTAGACTGACCAAGTATGTTACATTATGAGACATAAAAAATAAATAAATAAATAAATAAAAATAACATAAAGCTAACTGTTAGTAAAACATAAATGTCACTTCTTTCAAATATGTCCAAATATATAAGTGTAAAATATTTAATGCTACTTGATCAATTGCTTAAAGATTATTTTATTTTCAAACTTATTAATAATTATGTTAATTCATGTTTAGTAATATACTACTTACGGATATGATGCATACTACTTACGGATCTATTTTATTTTTAGGATGGTATTAAAAATGTGAAATGCAGGCACCGATAATGTTTTTAATTGAATTTATTCAGTTCTCATTTGCTCATAGGTCCTTAATTTTTTTCATTAATGGTCCTTAAAAGTACTTAATTTCCGTGTGCGGAAATGCCTACGAATCCTGATACTATAACTTCAGCAGTTTTTAATTTTTTATTTTTCAATGCTAAAGGTAAATCCTTTTTGTTTTGTCTAACAGTTCCAACCACTAATATCTCTTCCTGGAGTAATTGCTTTTTGATATACTTTGTTCAGATACTCCCAGATAGACCAAATTTTGTAGTTTCGGGTTAGGATGATTTTCTGGATCATAAGAATCATTGTTAACAAAATGCAAGTATTTTTTTATTTCACAGTATTGATTATATGACATAATCTTACGAAAAAAAGGAGTATCTACTGATATTTTCTTAGTCCAATACATGCTTTCTTCAGATTTTTTTAAAACTGAAAGTGCAAGGAACAAATGCATTTCATGTGATGATACAGGTTTCCATTCTCTTCAGTTTCCTTTTCCCAACAACATTACCTGATTGCTCAGCATAACAATTAGTCTCTTTTACAATTATATCCACTATTTTATCATTTATAAAATGTTCATAATATTGTAAAATGCCTGCACTTTCTTGAAATGAAATATTCACTTTAGGCAACAGTCTGAACTGAAAACGTGGAGGACAAATATGTGGGACATCCAGCATAATTTGGTTCCATTGGTGCCCTGGTAAAAGTTGTGTGCGATCGTCACTATCTTCAAAATCCGATACTTCAGAATCAAAAGCATCTGAAAGAAAGCTGCCTTCTGAATCATTTCACGATTCTTCAAGACTGAAATCCTCTTGTTCAATTGAAGTATTCATTTTACAAACGTTAAACACTTAAAAGAAATGATCACTGAAACTGCATCCTTTCAAAATATGTTGTAACGGAACAAAAATTTTATACTACATACTACCATTATCTAATCAACTTACAAGTATTGTGCTGCCATCTGTGCATAAATAGAATTGATACGGGCATGATAAAAATTGGTATTCCTTGACCTTTTTATTGCAAAAGCAGAGCCTGTGTGAGTAATGGGTGCAACAAAATTTATTCGTATTGGTTGCCCATATGAGACACGGGCACGACGAGTAAGGGGTTAAGTTTTCACCGGGTCCTGATGGCATTAACTATCTAATGATTAAGCATTTTGCCAGTAAGTCCTTGATAGTTCTTACTTTTTATGACAGTGCTGTCACTCTCTATAACAGTATGTGGAAGAGCCTATCTTCTCAACGAGCTAGAAGAAAGCTATTGTTATTCCTATATTAAAGCAGGGTAAAGATCCAAATTATCCCACCAGCCAGGGGCATATGAAGCTGGCCTGATTAGCATAGTTCATGTGTAGGAAGATGGCAGCACCTTTTTTACAAGTTGTCCATTTTTCACAAAGACGGAAAATTGCCTCATGATAAAGACACAATTGTATGTGGCATTCTTAGCAAGTTCAACTTAATTATGATGAATGCAACCTTCATCAAAATGCTGGAATGCCCATGTGAACATCTTTATATTGTTGTTGAATATCAGAAAATTTAGGTGTTTTATAATTTTATAACTTTGAACTTTGACTCAACTTATGGTGCCGGACAAAAAAAAAAAAAAATCAAAGCAAATCTAATTCATAATATTCATATATCATATCAAACAATCAATCGTATTGTGGTATTGGGTTAGTACAATCGTATTGTGGTATTGGGTTAGTACAATCATATAGTGGTATTGGGTGCGTTGTGAAGCCCACTAGGGAAAAATCAGTAACCCCAGTTCAGTAAAACTCCATGTTTCTTAAAAGCCTCCCGGCTCAAACAAATGGAGGAAAATGACAGACCACAGTAAATTACACACAAGATAAATACACAAATGCAATTAAATTTTAAACACACATTTATTAAATTCTTGAATATATTATATTATTAGTAAATACTTGGGTAACTGATCAGTATCCCCTACCACATATTTTTACTATGAAAATATCACATCTGTTGCACAAAATTTCAGCTTACAATAATTAAAATTAGTGATTTTAGCTTTAAAAAGCAATTTTGTAATAATTACTACCGTAGTTAATACAAGATAGTAGAGTAAACTGAGCTGTCTGAAGCCTGTTCTAATCGATATATCTTAATGAAATTTGATATACATACTGAGATCATGGGTAAGATGTTCTGAAGAGGGGGTTAGTTCAAATTTTCATCACTGATGGAAAACGAAGTGATACAGAGTCTCTCAAGAACAATTGGTCAAACTTTGTTAGAGAAATAAAATTTAATTTTACATACTCCTAAATATGGAAACTGTCTTTGTGAACC
This sequence comes from Stegodyphus dumicola, assembly GCF_044657685.1. Classification (NCBI taxonomy): domain Eukaryota; kingdom Metazoa; phylum Arthropoda; class Arachnida; order Araneae; family Eresidae; genus Stegodyphus; species Stegodyphus dumicola. The sequence goes on from NC_140781.1 coordinate 25,597,732, forward strand.
ATATGGTAAATTCAGCAACAGCCTGCATGAGGATGCATAGACTCCAACTACTACGGATTCTCCGTAGTTTCTACGGAAATTCATGAAAAACTACGAGCTACGAAAAGTATGGAAAAAACTACGGATTTTACAGAAACAAGAGCAGGAGAACCAGTACGCAAAACGGAACCAACTAATTCATCCGATGATTGGCTGAATACTCGTGTTATCATATATCACGTGTTGAGTGCGTTCCTAGTTTTGAAGAATTAGCCAATCGTAGATCAGTAACTCCAACCGTTAATGACTTATCAATAGTTCCACCCAATTGTCTGTCTCCCAGGTTCCTCGCTGATGCGTGTTTAGGCTGCATTCGGCTGCATTGTGTAGTTTACGGCGAGAGCTTAGCGTGCGTCTTGTGAACTGTGAATCAGGTGAAAGATTTTTAATCATAATGCTGCCTCGAACGAAGAAGCCAAAATTATCAAAGCAGAAGTTTAAAGATTCATATTCTTCAGAATTTCCATGCATTAAAGCGTCCGAAATTTCTGTGAATCACGCACACTGCAGTGTATGCAACAAAGACTTCTCAGTTGCTCATGGCGGAAAAGATGACTGTAAACGGCATGTGTTTTCTCAAAAGCATATAGAACTTGGCACCGTAAAATCTAAAGAAATAACAAAAATCTTAATAAAAGATGATGAAACAGATCCTATAAAAGCCGAATGCTATTTTGTTCGTTTTTTAATTGAACATAATCTACCGCTTTCTGTTTCGGATCATTCCAAAGAGCTTTTCAAAGCAATGTTTCCGGATTCTGCCATAGCAAAAAAATTTAGCTGCGGTCATACTAAAACTGCTGCTATTGTGAAAACGCTTGCAGAAAATACTGTTGCTGATATTATAAAATCAGTGTGCAGTACATCATTTTCTCTAAGTACTGATGGAAGTAATGATAACAATGATAACAAACTGTACCCATTGGTTATAACATACTACAGTAAAGAAAAGGGAGTGATAATTACTTCATTGATTTCTATTTTAGAATGCACGAATAATACAGGAGAAGGTATTTTTAATTGTATAAATGAAAACTTTAAAAACAAAGGTTTAGAATGGAAAAATTGCTTATCATTTTCTTCAGATAATGCTAGTAATATGATTGGAAAGTTTAAAGGTGTAGCATCATTTATCAAAATGCATCAACCAAGTATAATCACCCGAGGTTGTCCGTGCCACCTCTTGCATATAGCTGCAAAAAAAGCTACTGAAAAATTAATTGGCTCAGAAATTGAAATGTTGATAATAGATATATATTTTTACTTGGAGAAAAGTTCGAAATGGAAGCATAGCTTCAAAGTTGCTCAACAAATTTTGGGACAGAATGCAAAATCTCATAAAATTTTGAAATATTGCAGTACGAGATGGTTGTCTCTTTTAGAATCTATAACAAGGATTTTGGAACAGTGGGATGCTGTGATAAATTTTTTTGGAGATAAACCAGATAACAGTGAGAATGAAGGAAAGAGATTGCAAAACATTAAAAAAATTTTACAGTCACCGACCACCAAATTGTACTTGTTATTTTTGAAAAATACTTTGCCTTTGTTTATAACAGTAAATATTAATTTGCAACAACAAGCTCCTTATATACATAAATTGAGAAGAGAACTTTTTGAACTTTTAATGAATTTATTTGTTAGATTCGTAAAACCATCAGTAATTTCTAAAGAAAATGAAGATGTTACTCTAACGTCTATTCCATTTCAGAAGTATAGTAAACAAAAAGAAAATGAAAATTTAGTGATTGATGCGGAAACAAGACTATATTTAAAAAATGCCAAGTTGAATGAAAGTGAAGTGAAATCATTTTTCAATTCTGTGCGAGCTTTTTTTGTAACTGCATGTTCATATATAATTGATAAATTTCCACTGAGTGATCCATTTCTAAAACATGCTGAAGTTGCTGACATCAACTTGAGAACTGAAGTCTCATTTTCATCTGTTCTTTACTTGATGAATACTTTTCCATCCATTATTGATGAAAAATGTCTTAATCAAGTAGAAATTGAATTTTCCATGTATCAAGTAGATGATTTGAAAGAAATTGTAGATTTGCGTATTGATGTAGCATGGGGAGAAATTGCCAAATTAAAAAATATGAATGGGTGTATTAAATACAAAGTATTGCCTTCTGTAATGCTTGCTGTCTTAATAATACCTCATTCAAATGCAGCTTGCGAAAGAATTTTTTCTATTGTTAAAAAAAATCAGACGGAATTTCGACCAAATTTAGGTCTTAAAACTCTTGAAGCTGTTTTGATTGAAAAAATAAATATGCAGGCAAATGAAGAACTGTGTTATAAAAAAACATTCTCAGAATCAGAACTTAAGCTTGCTAAGCATGCTACATATAAATCTTTGCATTCATAAATTATGCATATTTTGTTTAATACTTATATGTATCATTCTTGGTTATTTAAATTTTATTTCCCTGTAGAAATCATATCCAGAATAAAGATATGATTTATAGCTTCTGATTTTTTCTATGATTAGTAGTGATTTGAAGTACTTTTTATTAGTGAATGCTTGAGGAGTTAAAAGAAAATTTCTAATTAAATGTGCATATAATTTACAAGGTATATTTTTAATTATTCAGTTTTATATGTATATGGATTTTAAATGTAATAAAATTGATTACAATTAATTATTAATTTAAAATTAATGAATGTTTAATTACAACATACGCTACGCGCACATTTTCAAAGTTGTAAAAATGTCGTTCGCACGTTGACTACTGACAAGGTTTGCTGAAGGTTGGAGTCTATGAGGATGCAAAGTATTCCATGTGCAACAGTTCTGAGCATTGAGTTTGCTATCTAATCAAAACCACATTTCATCTGTTTAAAAGGATATTTGAAGGCCACGTAAATTCTCTGCGGTCGGGTGAGGAACCTACGAAGTGCATTTAGGTAAATCACGTGCACGTTGCACAAAAAAAATATCATCCGTTCTACAGGACTGATTGTTAAAATTTAACTTGCGTTTTCCATGTCTCGAAAGCGCGACTTAAGATATGTATTAGATTTATATACAACATTTTTCTAGCATAGGTATTTTGATACAAAATTGGACTTTTTTCTGAAATAACATACCAATTGTTTTCCATATTTCGATTCTATGCCTCAAATTACGCCAAAGTGCCAAGTTTTATAAAAATCACTTGAATAGATTTTTTAAAAATTAGCTCCTCCATGTTAATTGAATTTGGTATATATTTATTAATATCTCTTTTTTTTTTATTAAACTTATTTCATTCTTCCTTTTTCACATTTTTAAGATTTAGGTTCATTTCTAATAAAATTCGCCCATTCTTTATGATTTATTTTTTAAATTTCAAAAAAATTTTGAACTACAACCTGGTAAAATATTTACCATCAGCTTAAAGTAAATTATTTCTATGCATACCTGCAAAAAATTAGAGTTTTTTATTCGAAATTTCCTAAAATATACGGGAATTTACATTTTAGCATATCCGTTATAAGCGATAATAACGCCAAATGTGGTTTACGTACTTTGTTAAAATTATTTGAAAGTGTGAAAGTTGACCTTTTTTTCCCCCGCTCATACGATGAAAAAAAAGGGGAGGAAAATAGGTTTTTTATTGAAAATTTTCTAAGATATAATTGAAGTTACATTTTGAAGTTTGGCATATTCCTTATAAACGATAATAACACCAAATGTGGTTTACTGATTTTGTTACAATCTTCAGTGAATTACCACTGCTATTTTTAATCTCCAATTTTCAAATAAATTATTACAGAAATTAATTATATAGATTATTTCCATCAACTTTATTAATGATGCATAATAAATATTTATTACTATTATATGAAAGGCTATATTTTAGTTGTAAAAAATATTAATCAGATTTTTAACTAATTTGATATAGTTCTTTTAATTACATTTGATTTCTTTAAATGTTTTGTAAGAGTAAATTTATACGTTTGCCATGTTATCGTCTGCTACTTTACTTTAATTTCATTTAAATGATTTTTCTAAAACTGAGAAAATTTATTTGACCTTTTTTTCACAATGTCAGAAAAGTAAGAATGCAGGGGAAAGTCTATTTAACAGTGAATAATTGGTTATAAGGTATTTTCTTCCTCCTTCCAGCATGCCTTCGTGGTTTAATGGTGGCACACGTGGTGCATTTTCAAGAGGTCTATGTTTGAGTCCCGGCTAGGGCGTTGCTAATTTTCACATGTCCTGCTTCAAAAAAACCTAATGACAGTGGTGCGTGAACTAAAAGGTGGTGGATGATAAAACGTCACCAACAGGATTTGGCGATTCGATCACCTCCTCCCCTGTTGCCCTTTAAAAGGGGGGATTATGTAAGGTATTTTCCCCCTCCTTTGGGCACGCCTTCGGTGGTGTAATGGATAGCATAGCGTATTTGATAGGTCCAGAGTTCGAGTCCCGCTGAGGGCTTTGTACATTTTTCCCATTTCCTGTAATTTGCAGTATAATTAGATGTTACACTTCAAACTACTAAGATCGTTAAACTCAATGTAATGGAAAGAGCATGTAAAGAGAAGGCTAACTCGGATATCTTAATTAACATGGAAGTAACAACTCGCAGTCACGATAACTAAGACAACTCGCAGTCACGCAACTGAGAGCAGATGCTGTCTCTTCGGCCTTAAATAGTTTTAACCGGCCGCGAGATATTTCTAGTACTTTCTGCTTCTTGAAACTACTGGAAAGCAATAGGATGGTGGAATTATGGTTACAGCTAACATAGTGGTCAATTACATTTATTCAGTTACAATACTTATTATGGTGATACAGTGACAAAACCAATATGTTGTCAAGTGGTTGCCAACTTTGGAGACAAAATAAGGCACCAAAACCATTGTCAGCTTGCCGATATCTCCCCAAATTACAGAGATACCCATTTACTCAATGTTAGATGCCCGTAGTAGTCTTACTTTTCTGGCATAGCTTTGTCTTAAAATTTTTCTTGTGCTACATTACACAGAAAAATATAACAATTTTACTTATAATTCTACTAAAATTACCTAAGTACAAAATTCATAACACCTGTTTAGATTAACCGATTCTACTATCTAAAAATATTTTCCGTATTGATAAAACCAGTCTTTCCTTTCATCGTATGCCTTCAAAATGTCTAGTCCCTAAAGACTGATAAAGAATCTGACCAAATACTGGTAAAAGAGAAGTCAGTACTTTTACTTAATGTGAAAATCCGAAATATCAAGCTGTTTCGAAAATATTTTCTGTATATCACAATCAAATATCAGGTGAATGATTTTTAATATATCTGCAGAATACTGACGGAAAATGACAAAACATTAAGAAGGGGGGAAAAATTGCATAAAATTTTGTATTTGTTTTAAAATTAAAATATTTTTTAAACCTTATGCTATTTGATTCTTGTGATTTTAAAAATAATATATTTGACTGAAATATGAATAATATTTTAAGAAACTAAAAGTAGGATGATATACTTGTATAAAGCAAGACACAGTGATAAAACTGTTTAAAGCAATTCATATGCTGCAACTCATACTAAATTAAATTTTCAGTTATACGTCTTTCTCATTTATGCATCTTTTCTGAACAGCCCATTTAAAACCACATTAAACTGTGCTTTACTGTATTTTCTCTTTCAATATTTTCAGTTTACTAATGCATCATAGTTTGGGTCACAAAGTATTTTTTCGAAGTAAATACTATTCAAATAAATAAAATTTATATTAATAAGAATGCTAAAAATATGTAGTTCGAATGAATAAATAAAAAAATTTAAAACTATTAATTAAGGAAACCATGCAACTAAAGCAATTAAAAGGAATTTTTAAAAAGGAAAACTAAATTATCTAAATTTAACAAGACATTATTTAAAATTAACAAGAAAATTATTCGAAAGCATAAACGACTCACCTACCCCTGCTCATGCGCAGTCAAAGGGAAATGAAGAAAGGTTGCCATAAATTAAGAAGTTCACCACGTGAATTATTCTTGGCGCAAACTGAAAAAAATGTTGTAAGATAAATTTTAAAATTTCTCTATAAATTTCTCACAAAAATTACAAGATTTAATATCTAGGCATAATTTGAAATGTAGAATCAAAATATGAGGAAAAAATGGTATGTAATTGTAGAAAAAGTCTGATTTTGTGTCAAAATACCTATATATATCTAATATTTAAACAAATTTAAATTCTTAACAAATACGTATAAAAGTAAAAAAGCAAATTTAAATTCTAAAAAATATATATCTAATATATATCTTTCAAGACAATTTATCTAATATATATCTGTCAAAACAGTATTAGATATATATTAGACAATTTATCTAATATATATCTAATATATATCTTTCAGACAATTTATCTAATATATATCTTCAATTTATCCAATATATATATCTTTCAAGACATGGAAAACGCAAGTTAAATTTCGACAAATCAGTCTAGTAGAATGAGAGATGTAGAACCATCCCATTTTTTTTTGTGCAAGGTGTACTTTCAGTTCTTATAACATCTAGGTATTGTACAGAACACTATTTTTAAATGGGCCACAAAACTGTGTGCCCCATGGAACAAGGCATGGGCAAATGGGCAATTCACACGGGAGAGGTGGCGCTCTATCAACCTCTGTAACAATTGTTTATGGTTATCTGTCTGCTTCTGGGTATGTTATTGTTTGTGCTGCATGCATTTTTGTGAATTCCTCAATGTGTAACATTAAAAAAGCCCTTTCATTCTTTGATATAACATCCTTACTAATATTATAAATGCGAATGGAAGTTTGTGTGTTTGTTTGTTATGCTTTTATGCCTTAATTATTTAACCAATCATCATGAAATTTGCTATCATTCTATCAATTGCTCTTTTTCTTTACAAGATAAAATTTGAGATATATTTTTACAAAATGGATTTGTAATCCAATTTTCTTTTTCATGATCCTAAGGAAAATACATGTTGAAATTATTTATCAATGAAAAACAGTGATTTTTAATGTCGGATGCTTCTTCTATTTTCAAATTATTTTCGGTTAGAAAGCTTTCTAAAAATGGCAAAAAGCTTAAAATATTATTATCCAATTATTTGATTATTAGCTTGAGGTTTTTTTTTTATAATTTTTTTTATCTCTAACAGTAAACAAATTCCTTGTAATCCTAAATTTAATTCATTTAACTTTCCAAAAATATCAGCTGAGTATGCTAAACGTGCCAACCATTATTCACTAAATGAACAGTTTTGCAATTCAAATTTTGAATCACAGAGGAAAATTTGAATTTTTGATTGAAATTTAAAAAGACGATTTAAAACTTTGCCTCAGGATAGCCATCTTACTTCAGAATGTAACATGCTAATAAATCGATAAACTGTAAGAGAATTAATGAGATACTATTATCTTTTTAATAGGAACTTATTTTTTTTCCCCTATTAAATACAGCATCCATTTCTATCACTCCTTTTAAAAACATCATTTGAGGCAAATTGTATGTCTATAGCTAAGAGAATATTAGTGAAACGTACAACATAGAAGAACCACAAAAACTGCCATGCAGATAGATCATTCACCTCTTACTCAAGTCTATAAGCAGCTACTGACCTTGAACAAAGCTCAGCTTGCTCATGAGTGTTAGAGGAAAAAAACTTGATCAAGATGGAGTTTTAATTTTTGAATTTAATAGTTAAAAGTACTTTGATTCTTTGCATACATATGGTTACCACCGGTTGAGAACCCCTGGGTTAGAATAAAATAAATACTTACAAACCTACCTGGATGTTGCCCTGCATTACCCTCCAGACTGTGTTTGGTGATGAAATTGAAATTGACGAAAAGTTAAACATTAAATCTCGTTTACAAGTGTTGCCAACCATCACACAGCATATGTAGCAGATATTACTGACTCTTGCATACTCAGATTAGACTTTCTAAAGAAATATAATTTTTACTTGGGAAAATAATGAACTGCACCCTGCCTCCGAGGGCATAATTCTGTATGGAATTGAAGGATGATGGAGTTAAATCGGTCCACCCAATTGTAGCTTACACAGTAATAGCAAGAATAGAATTTTTACTTCCTGGATCTGAAGCTGAAACTAGAAATTTTTGGTTTTGCATGGTAGAGTATCCCAAGAACTTTAACAGCTCGAAAGGTGTACTAGTAGCCTCAGCATTCGTCAACCTATTGAGGACCATCATCCCAGTCAGAGTTGCCAACGTAAGTGATTAGGCGAAAATCATTAGGAAAGGTAAAGTGATGTACAGCATGTACTCCTGTGACCTGTGTTTAACGGATCAGTAGTCTGCCAATTTCTTTGTCTTTGGAGAGCCTAACTTCGGAGTATTGCAGAATGCAGCGATGAAGACGAGTGCTGCAGAATGTGACATTCAGGAATTTGAAATGTTTTTATCCCACTCATCTTCTGACGTTGGTCGAACCAGTTTGGCTCAGTATGGAATTCGTATAGGAGATCATCCACCTATCAATCAATACAAGACTTCTACCAATTGCTAAACAGGAGGAGGTAGGAAAACTTCTAAAGGACATGCCAGAAAGTGATGTTACCGAGCATTCAGTAAATCCTTAGGCCTCTCCCATCATCCTTTTCCGAAAGAAAGATGGTTGAACTAGATTTTGCATTGACTGTTGCCGAATGAATGAACTTGTGAAAAAATACAGCTACCCTCTTCCTAAAACTGAGGACATTCTGGATATTTTTTCTGGAAGCAAGTGGTTTTTGATGCTTGATTTAAAGCGTAGATATTGTCAGGCAGAGATACACTCTGATAACCAAGAAAAGACAGCATTTACTACGGGATGAGGACTTTAGCAGTTCAACGTGATGCTGTTTGGATTATGTAATGTGCCAGCAACATTTGAATACCTCATGGTAATCATGTTGAGAGGTCTTTCTTAAGAAGCCTGTCTGGATGTCATTATTAATTTTGGAAAGAGTTTTGAAGAGCATTTAGAAAATATTAACAAGTTGCTTCAGAAACTTAAGCCAATCTAAAATCCCACCAAATGTAAATTATTCTGGCAGGAAGTGACTTACCTCAGATGTGTCATCTCTGCTGAAGGTGTGTGTACAGATCCAGGAAAAGTATCAACATTTAAAGACTGGAGATGCCCCGAAAATGTCCTTCAGCTGAGAAGTTTCCCAGGGACCTACTAAAGGACTTTGCACCTACTAAAGGAGATTCGTGCAGGATTTTTTTTCCATCGCAAGACCACTTCACAAGCTGACAGAGAGCAAACAGAAGTTCTTGTGGACAAAAGAATGTGAGGATGCATTTAACAAACTGAAGGAAGCTTTAACATCTACTACTATCCTAATGTATCCTTTGCTCAACAAACCATTTGCTCTCAACACAGATTTGAGCAATGAGAGTGTCTATGCTGCTTTAGAAATAAATAGTCAAGAATATATTGTAGCATACTGAAGCAAGAGTTTATCTAAACCGGAGAGGAATTACTGTCACCAGAAAAGAGCTTCTCACCATAAAAATTTTTGGTTTATAAGATTTTGGTTTAAGGTTTAGCCATGAACATTGCTATCATCTCTACTGTAGAAAATTCCTGCTCTAAGCAGATCATGCATTGTCAACCTGAGTTTTAAATTCCAAGAATCCTAAAGGCTAAATACCCAGGTGGATACAGAAACTTCAGGAATATGACATCAGTGTCTTTCATAGGAAAAGATCATCACATGGAAATGCAGGTACCCTCTCTAGAACTCCCTGCCCAGAAAGTTACCAGTATTGTTCCAGGGTCAAAGCAAAAGATGAGCTGATTAACAAAATCGTGGGTCAAATGGCATCCAGAGAAAGTTTTAGAATGGTAAAGTGTTTCTTTTGGTAAAAATAAATTTGATCAAGCTGTCATGGGTTCTGTGTGCATATGAATCTCTACTCGCGCAACAGTATTTTGCTTAGTTCATGCAGGAGTTTTTATTGTAATTATGTAAATATTCTATCAGTGGAATAGTTTCGAACATATGTTGCCAAATTTAAGAAGTTCTGATGTTGTTTGATATTTCTTACTACTTGAAAACATCTCAGACCTTGTGCTTATTAATTTAAATTAAAAATTTTCTTGCAAGCATGTTTTAATTACTTTGTTTCTTCTTGTACTTTGATTACAATTGAAATTTTAGCTTTGTTTAAGATATTTCATAAGTTTCACAGTACTTTTCTGAAGAACTTCTTTTGAAAGTGGTATCCATTGATTTTGGTAATATATCAAGTTAAAAACTTTGAATTGCAAAATTTAAACAGTGTATTAATGGAGATGTAAATCACAAAACAAATTTTTCTGAATTAATTTTATTATGTTATAACATCATTTAATGTGGCAGATGCTTCCAGTGACAAATTTGTAAAATACAGTTTATTAAGCATTGTTAAATACTGAAAGTATGTTTTAATTATCTGCAGTACTTGATATGTAATGATCTTAATCAAAACTCACCAGAGAAAAGGAAATTTTGAAAGCTGTTTTTCCATAAAAAAAATTAAATGAAAAAATGTTTCAAATTTGTTAACTGTTGTTAATTACAAACTTCCAACAACCGTTCACGAACTCGAAATATTCTTAGGCCTTTTTAATTTTTATCAGTGATATTTAAAAAATGCATAAAAAAGTATTTCCTGTATGACTACCTTAAAGAAGCTCAGAAAAAAGATAAACAAAAAATTCAGTGGATGAAGCTAAGGAACAATTTCAGTGATGGAAAGATGATTTAGTCAATACGACACTCTTATTTCTGAATCATAAACTACCTCTGTCATCATCTTCAGACTCGACGATTGGAGTTGTACTTCAACAATTTGAAGATAAGGGATGGAAACCTATTGCATTTTATTCCAAAAAACTAAACTAAGCCCAAAAGTATTTAAGTACTTATGATAGAGAGTTACTAGGAATTTACGCCTCAATCAAACACTTCAAATTTTTACTGGAAGGCAGAACATTTAAAATATTCACAGACCATAAACCCATAATCTTTATATTTAAACAAAAGCCAGAAAAAGCATCGCCTAGTCAACTTAGACATTTACAATACATCTGTCAATTTTCAACTGATATACAGCACATAGAAAGTCAAGACCACATTGTTGCAGATACTTTATCTAAAATTGAAGAAATTTCTATGATCAACTATGATAAACTTGCAAATGAAAAAATTATGGATAAAGAATTGCAAAATTTGAAGACATCAGCAATTTCCCTGAACTTCAAGCAGTATCCACTACCTTCTGGAATGTCTTTGTGGTGTGAAACTTCAGCGAATAGTATCAGACCATATATTCCTGACAGTTATTGCAAGAAAATATTTCATTAAATACATAATGCAACCCTCTGTGGTATTAAGTCATCTGTAAAGCTCTTATTGTCTAAATTTATTTGGCCAAGTGTCCGTAAAGATGTGCAGCTTTGAACTCGATTTTGCATGGCTTGCCAAAAAAGTAAAATTAATTGGCACACAAAATCAAGTTACAGTGATTTTCAACTGCCTTCAGAAAGATTTTGTGATGTGCCTATTGATCTCATTGGATCTCTACCACCATCAAATGAGAATATTTACTGTCTCACTTGCATTGACCGGTACTGTAACTGGATGGAAGTGATTCTGCCTAACAACATTTTAGCAGACACAGTTGCCAAAGCATTTTATTCTAACTGAATTTCAAGATTTGGTATGCCGTGTTGCCTAGTCACAGATCGTGGAGCGCAGTTTAGTGCAGAGTTGTTGAACAACCTATCAAAATTGTGTGGAATAAAATTGCAACATACAATGGCTTACCATCCCGAAGCTAATGGAAAGATTGAGTGCCTCCATAGATCTCTCAAGACTGCACTTATGGGATACAACAGCTTGGCTTGGAATGAAACACTTCCAAGTGTTCTTCTTGGCCTCGGCGCAGCTATGCAAGAAGACTCTGCATGCACTATTGCTCAAATGGTTTATGGATAAAATTATACGATTACCTCGAGAAATTTTCCAAGATAGCACTACTCCTACACTACCTGATATTTTTCTCAAGCAGCTAAAGAAAACTATGGAACAGTATCCGCTAAATATGTCCAATATTCGCCCCTCAAGTCTTGAAAACAACATCACGTGTTTATTCCAAAAGAGTTAAAAAGCAATTAGAATTTCCTTACGATGGTCCTTTTCAAGTGGTTGGCAGAAAAGGAAAATATTTTACTGTAAAAAATTCAACACAAAGATGTTACAGTGTCTATTGATAGATTAAAGCCTGCATATTTCTTGCAAATACCAGATGTTACTACGAAGCAATCAACAATGTCAATAAGACAGCTTGTCAGACCTCGAACAGACTTACCTTTTAAAGTTAAAAAGCTTCCTGCAAAACAGTCGCATATAGGATGGACAATAAAACCCCCTGTGAGATTTTGGGATTAGCATTTACATATATCTATAATATTTTTTGTAAAAAATGTGTTTTGAAGGTAATATGCTCGACAGTAACTTAGTTAATGGAAAGGGCACTGTTGTGGCTTGAACTTATACAGAAATTTTAAATAATGGTTAATATTATTTAATTAATTAATTTATTTATTTGTTGTTTTTGGAATGGCAACGAAAAGAGTATTCATTTGTTGTTAAAAAATTGTTTATGTTTGCTAAGAGTTTCGCAAAGATTATTTTTGAATAAAAAAATGCGGATTAAAGTTATTTAAAGAAACGGAGTTCCAATTATAAAGATTAGTTTGAAGTCAAGAGCCAATAGAACAAAATGGACTTGACACCAAGTTAAAAGAACATCTGACCTTAGAATTATTGATTCTAGTATGTAAAGCATTAAATACAAGTATTTCTTTATTTACCTGAGATCTCTCAGGGGGCTCACTTTTGTGAGTATGGGTGTGGCAATCCTGAGGTACCCTAGCCCTTCAGGGGATCATCTTCTTGGTGAGACGGGTGTCACGATCCTGGAGCCCCAGTGATCTATCCTCTTTTCCGTCTCCTCTCCTCTTGGCTGGAACTTTTTCCCTTCCCTTTTCCCTTGTGGTTTCTCTCTACGGAGTTTGGGGCTCGTCACGAGAGACTGGAACAGACCTTATCTCTAGTTTTCGAATGGCGAGAAAACTGCCCACGTGTTTGCCGTGCGTGGAGACCCATGTCTCAGGAAAGGAGGGTCCTGGTAGTTGAGGGGCGAGGTACTGTCCCCAACACACTACTTTGGCCTCAGCTTCAGCTAAACGGGAGTTACCTTAGTCGTCCTCATGGGTGTCAATCGGCTGGTCACTAGTCCTTGTGTCGTTGGCTTGGGGTCAAGCTCTCGGGAGTACCTGCTTTCGGGAAAGCCGACTGCGGGGCTTCAGTTTGCGTATAGGTCCGGCTAGCCCTAGCACAGGAATCTGTGTTCCCTTGTTGGGCTCCGTGGTGGGCAGGGCCGTCGGACCCGAATCTTTTCTTCTTAAATATGGCTTCTCTATTTATTCTTAAAAAACCTAAGTCGAATGAAACCAACCAAGATATGGAAATTGTCGACAAATCCATTAACAAGAAGATCCGTACAGATTCATATGCCAAAGATATTGAAATTGTTGACAAAACCATTAGCAAGAAGATTTGTACCAATGCAAATGCCAAGGAAAGTACTGAAAATCCTCGCTTCCTCGTTGTCTCTAGTCCTTCTGGTGAACTGCAAAAGATGTCTCCTTTTCTCGTAAGTAAATATATACATTCGTGTATAGGTGAGCCAAGGAACATAAAGCGTCTCCGATCAGGAGACCTGCTTATTGATACCATATAGACCTGCTTATTGATACCATATTGGCCACCCAGTCTGCTTCTCTTTCCCAACAAACCAAATTTGGAGAAATATCTATAACTGTGTCAGCGCACAAAACACTTAATTCTTGTAGAGGTGTGATCTCGGAGATCAACCTTCTGTGTGTCTCAGAAGAAGAGTTCGTCTCCGAGTTAGGTGACCAAAATGTCTGTGGTGCTAGGCGGATCAAGATGTGAAAGGAAGGTCAGTTGATTGACATGAAACACGTGATCCTGACTTTCAACACGCCTGATCTGCCTAAGAATATTAAGGCCGGGTATCTAAACCTTCCTGTAAGACCTTATATTCCTAACCCTATGCGATGTTTCCATTGCCAGCGTTTCGGCCATTCTAAGATGTCTTGTCGTGGCAGCCTCGCATGCGCCCGATGCTCACAGATTGGCCACGATTCTGAAAATTGTACCGTTGTGCCTTTGTGTATAAATTGCAAGGGTCAGCACCCAGCATTTTCACGCCTGTGCTCAAAATGGAAAACCGAAAAAGAAGTGCAGACTGTAAAAGTTACCAGAAACATCTCATATGCTGAAGCCAGAAAAATAGTTCAAAGCACACGATCAACTCAAACAAATCATATGCCAGTGCAGTTAAAACAACACGTAGCATTGCCACCCAAACATCAATAGGCACGCAGACTGTACCAAATAAAACCCAACCGACTTCATCCACCAAGAATAAGGAAAATGCAACTCATTTAATACAAAAAAAAAAAAAAAAAAAAAAAGAAACAGTCATTCAAAGTAAACCTAAAACTGCCACTAAAAAAATATCAAATAAAAATAGAAGTTCCAGCAGTAGCTCTTTTGATGAAATGATTTCTGAATCTGCGGATTCAGAAAGTATGGATGTAGAAGAGGGTCTAGAAGTTCCCAGGCATCTACTTCCACGAAAAACAAAAGAACAGCACAGAAAGAATAAAAACCATTCATAATGGCCACCCTCATCTCGTGGAACTGTTGCGGTTTCCACCGAAATTTGCCTGACATCAAATCTATAATAAATGCCTATCATCCTGTGTTCTTAGCAATACAGGAAACAAATCTGAAACCAGAACAACATGCAAAACTTCAGAGGTTTTCTTTTGTCAGAAAGGATAACCTTGCAGGTGAGTGTGCCAGTGGAGGTGTAGGTCTCCTCACCTCACTGGATTATCCCTCAAATGTACTTTCTTTGACGACATCCCTCCAAGTTGTTGCTACTCAAACAAATTTTGATATTGTTGTTTCATTTGTTTCCATATATTTGCCTCCAAATGAGCACATTGATCAGCAAGATTTAAATGATCTTATAGAGCAGCTGTCTGAGCCCTATATCATTATAGGAGATTTTAACGGCCATAGTCCGCTCTGGGGTAGTAAAGATACAAATTCCCGAGGGAGACAAATAGAGCAGATGATCGAAGATCATAGCCTTTGTCTCCTGAATAATAGGCAGGATACTTACTTCCATGAGCCTTCAAGGACATTCCACGCTCTCGATCTTGCCATCCGTTCACCATCTGTGTTGTCATTTTGCACCTTTAGTGTCGGAAATGATCTGTACAACAGCGATCATTATCCCATTTTTGTGTCTCTTGCACGAAGACGAGCAAACCCCATGTCGACTCCCTCGGTTTATACTGGACGGGGCAGACTGGGAACTTTTCTCTTCCGTTGCAGAGCTGACAGATGAAATGGTAGAAGATGTGCATATCGATGATGCTGTTACTAATACTATTATTGCTGCAGCTGTACTTTCTATTCCTAGAACGTCAGGAAAAATACTAAGATATACGAAACCATGGTGGAATCGCAGCTGTCGTGAAGCACTGAAGAAACAAAAAAAAAAAAAAAAAAGCATGGATAATTTTTCGTAGATATCCTACTCTGCAAAACCTCATAGCATTTTAAAGAGCCAAAGCAAATGCACGAAAGGTAAGAAGGCAGAGCCAGAGGGATACCTGGACTACATATGTGTCCTCAATAACATCCTCTACGACTAGTAAGCGGGTTTGGGAAAGAGTTCGAAAAGCATGCGGAATATATGAAGACCACTCACTTTCTTTTCTGGAAAAAGATGGCCGAGTCATTAGCTCCTTAGAAGAAATTGCGAATACTATTGGTGAGACATTTGCTGCCGTTTCTTCCAGCAGAAACTATTCACCTGCATTTCTCTCTATTAAGCAGCACTCAGAAATAAATCCCATCGCATTCAACTCTCCCAAATCTGAGCCTTACAATAGAGACTTTACTATGCTTGAATTAAGGAGAGCTCTATTGCAGACACATAGGTCTTGTCCAGGTCTGGATGGCATGTATTATGAAATGCTAAAGCATCTGTCCTATAAGTCACTGGTATTATGAAATGCTAAAGCATCTGTCCTATAAGTCACTGACTGCCCTTCTAACACTTTACAACAGAGTGTGGAAGGAGCGTACTTTTCCCAGTGCATGGAGGAGAGCTGTTGTAATTCCCATTGTTAAGCCAGGGAAAGACCCGAGGAATCCCTCGAACTATCGGCCAATTGCCCTTACCAGTTGTGTTTGCAAACTGTTTGAAAAGATGGTAAACAGCCGCCTAGTCTACTTCTTGGAAAAGAATAATATTATATCGCCTTATTAGAGCGGTTTTCGAAAGGGGAGAACGACCGTAGATAATATGCTTCTTTTAGAGACATCTATTCAAAAAGCCTTTGTCAGAAGAAGTCACCTTGTCTCAATATTCTTCGACATTGAGAAAACTTATGATAAGGCATGGAGATACAGTATACTTCGGGATCTTCACGAGAGTGGCTTGTGCGGCAACCTACCAGTTTTCATACATGATTTCTTGAACGCTAGAACTTTTCAAGTAAGGATTGGCTCTGTTTTTCGGATGTTTTTGAACAGGAAGAGGGTGTGCCTCAAGGCTGTGTGCTTAGTGTAACACTGTTCAGTTTAAAAATAAATTCTGTATTAAAAGAACTTCCTCCCACCATCTTGGGATCACTATATGTAGATGATTTACAAATTAGCTGTCGAGGGGCAGACATGAGATACACAGAGAGGCAATTGCAGATGGCTCCGAATAAGATCCAGGAATGGTCAAACAAACAGGGATTTACTTTTTCCAAACAAAAAACTGTGTGCGTGCACTTTTGTAGGAAGCGAGGTCTCCATCCTGAACCTGAGTTATATCTGAATGGTACAATTATTCCAGTTGCGCCCGAAGTAAAATTTTTAAGAGTGATGTTCGACCAGAAATTGACTTTCCTTCCTCATGTTTTAAACCTGAGAAAGAAGTGTTTAAAAACACTAAATATTTTAAAAGTGTTGGCGAACACCTCCTGGGGTGCAGAACGTTCCTCTATCCTTCGCATTTACAGAGCCCTTGTTCGCTATCCGCTCGGTCATCAGTTTTGTTAAAACTAGATCCTGTTCACCATCAAGCTCTGCGGATTT
Organism: Stegodyphus dumicola; assembly: GCF_044657685.1. NCBI lineage: Eukaryota > Metazoa > Arthropoda > Arachnida > Araneae > Eresidae > Stegodyphus > Stegodyphus dumicola. Next base: position 25,614,999 of record NC_140781.1, read on the forward strand.
GTTCAGGAGCTTTCAGGACTTCTCCTGTCCAGAGTCTGTATGTTGACTCTAACGAACCATCACTTTATCTGAGGCGTGAGCAATTGTCCCTTTTGCAATATTTTAATATTCTATCACAACCTGAACATCCCAATAAGCTGTGCTTACTTGATAATGTATGTAACACTTTATTTGAAACACGTCCATCCTGTGTTCCTACCTTTGCTTTAAGAGTTCGCCCTATCATTGAGGAACATTCCCTCTCTGATATGCGCCCCCACGCAGTACAGAACTTTGAAATCCCACCTTGGGAAAATTCATGGATTCAGCTTCTTGATGTTTTCAAACATCAAGTGAAGGCAAGCACTAACGAGATCGTATACAGACTACTCTTTGCTGAGCACAGGCAAAAATATAGCAGTTATCTTCCAGTCTATACAGATGGATCCAAGTCAAAAGATCATGTTGGGATGGCATTTGTAATTGAAGATCACATGGAGAGGGGCAGACGCTTGCACCGTGCTTTCTCTGTCTTAACATCCGAACTTACTGCAATATATTATAGTCTTTTGTACATCTCAAGGCTCTGCCACAAAAAGTTTATAGTTTATACAGACTCGTATAGTGCGCTTAAATCATTAGAAGCTTTTTCTAACACTCAAAATCCAGTAATAGTGAATATTCTTAAGTTACATATAAACTTAACAGGTCATGGATATGAAATCCTGTACTGCTGGGTTCCCGGGCATGTGGGAATAAAAGGGAATGAGCTGGCAGATATCACAGCAAAATGTGCTGTTGAACTGTCCAGTCGTCTCATCCCTTTTGGAGACATCTGTTGTGTTGTGAAAGAGAAAATCCGAAAAAAATGGCAACAACTTTGGGATGTTCAGCTTCAAAATAAATTAAGACATGTAAAGCCTAGAATTGAGCATTGGGAATTAACCAAAAATCGTAAGGAGAAAGTTCTTTTGACTCACCTCAGAATTGGTCATACTAGAGTGACACATAACTACCTTTTAAAAGCTGAAAATGAGCCTGTATGTTCAAATTGTAATGTTTGTCTATCTGTCCGTCATATTTTAATTGAGTGTCCATGTTTTAATGACCTCTTGACCGTTTAATCGGAAGAGAGGTCAATTTTAATTTATTTTATTATTTAAAAGAGACTGGCTTTTATTATCTAATGTAATTTGTTTTGAAGACTGTGTCTTGAATTTTAACGTGTGCTTTTAACTTGTTTTTTATGTGACTTCATCCTCTGGATTTGGTACATTTGTCTAGTTGTTTTTATTTATTGTATTTTAATTTCATCATTTGCAATCATCCCATCTCGTATTTGGCGCGCCATAATCTCTCACTCACTTATTTACCTGAGAAATTGTTTGAGGTCTGCTTTGTTACCAAAAATGCATGCATGATACATTTGTAATAGAAATTTCCAATAGTTATGTTGGATTATTTTTAAAGTTATTTTATTTCATTATTTTTAATAGTTGAAATGAGATCATTTAATGACTGAAGAATAAATTGAAAAGTGCTACAGAAAAAACACAAATCTTTTTCTTATTTTATATTTCTCTGCATTTGATGTGTTTAAATGAATAAGTGAAAATACAGTTGCTTGTTGATACTATATTGTTTCACTTTTTTAGCTTAAAATTTTTCATAAAAGAACATGAATTTGTTTCTTTTACATAGTTTCGTGCTTGAAAAGCAAAGGAAAGTGAAGATCATGTTTAGTTTCCATAAACCAAAAATCTATCGGTCAGTGAATGGATGCTGTATATGTAAAGCTAAGTCCTCTAGTTCAAGGTTTACAGATAGCAAGAAGTACGAACCTGAATTTGAAAAATGTTTCCGAATGAGTGAAAAGCGTTCTGGAGAGATATGTAATGCTTGTGTTCTTTTGGTAAAAAGATGGAAAAAGTTGCCTCTTGGTACTAATAGAGACTGGCACCATGTAAGTGATTGTTTTATTTATTTTTCTGATTTTTTAATGTCCTTGAAATGTGTGCCTAATTTAAGAATCTAAGAAATAAATTTTCACAAGAATAAGCTTATAGTATTTTATGCTTTGTTTAAATTGTTATAGTTTATGTTTCTGCCATTTTAATATTCTAAGTAAGTATGGATAAAAACAATCAAGGAAAACATTAAAAGAAGTATGCTTAATGCCTTTTCAGTGCTGCCTTGGGCTTGGTGGTTAGAAAGAAGGCTGCCATAGGCCTGGATTCTCTGGGGTGCCCCAAGTAACAAGTCCTGATGATGGGACAGCTGAATGGCTGATGGGTTCAGTCAATTTGTTTATTCTTAACAAATATCTGAAGAGCAAGTGTCATGTTATTTCGGGAAGGAAAGAAGATTTTGTCTGCTTTTCTTAATTTGAATGATAGTTTGTATGCAATGCTGGAGAATTTCAGAAGGAACTGAAAACCATGCCTGTTTAAAGTTTTCCATTATATTCCAAGAGACATGGAAACTGAATTATTGCATCTAATGCTCCTCTTAAGGAAAATTCATTATGGTTAAGCCTTTCTCCCCAGCACTCACAATGGTCAAAAGGATAAGACCAATGAATGTAAGTAGTTCACCCCAGGTTCAAACCCCAGGGAACGGGGTTGGCTGCATGAGTAATTTTGTCCATGTGTAATGTAAATATGAGCTAGTTCCTCCCAATAAATTTTACACAAAGCATCCTTTCCCTTAGTCAGATGGACTTAATGTGCTTTGCTGTAACCTAATAATTCCCGTGCTTCATTATAGCGTAACTGAAATCTTTTACAATTAGTGTATTGTCTGGAACTCAACAACTTTTGAATTGGATTGAAAAGGTACAGCTGATTATGCATATTAAAAAAAGGTCAGTTGTTGACTCTGTGCAGATAAACCAGAAAAATAAAAAGTTATTGATTGCCAAAAGCAAAATTGCTGAAAAAAAATTTGCGACACTTTGTGTGTTGCTTTACTTCCAGTCACTTGACTACTTTACTGAAAATGCTTCACAAATATTTTGTAAATTTTTCAGGCTGTGTCTTGAAAAAGGTCTGTTAATGCACTTAGATTGTTGCAGTATTCAAATAACATACTTGCGCTAAAAAGGAATGGCATCAAACAGCTGACTTCAAGAAGTCATTAGACTGTAGGCATTCTACTTATAATATACTTACTTCTTTCTTGATTAACTGGTTGATTAGTTAACTTATAATTGCAAACAGCATGAAACCTGTTTGTCTGAGAGGGTTACCTTTGTAAAGAAGATACTTTTCAAATAAATTAGAGAAACTTTTCACATTATACTGGAGAAACGTTGCAAAGGTCCTGTGCAGGTAGCCCATTCAACAGAAACAGGACTCTGGGCAAGCTACCATTATCCATTGGGCCTTATCGAGTTAATGCCTTATTCATTGGGCTACTAATTTATTTCTTATTAGTAGTATAACGTGTATAACGTCCTTAAGTGGAATTTAATTTTGCAGTTATATAATCTAACTTTTTATATGAATGTCTGGTCCTTATAGTGGTATTTAGTAAATGTTTATGCACATTCTGAAAATTAAATGCAAAAGACCTATCATGTCCTCTTGCATTGCATTAAAAATGCTGCCAAAGGACAATTTGGCAGTCTTGATGCTGTACCAGGAAGCTGATACAAATATTGGCAAGATAGCAAAAATATACTTGTGTGTGGCAGTACAATGTTTAGTTTCAATGCAGCAGACCCTAGTTCACCCTCCAAAGGTATCAACCACTGTCAAAGGGCACTGTAGGTTTTCTGGCAGGGCGTTTCCCATCTTTGGTAACAGATGGAGCTGTGAAACAATAGCAGCAGCAGTAAGTGACCTAATGGCAGTGTCTACCTCTAGGTGAAATAGTTGCAAATATTTCTGTTCTAATTTTAGAAATCTTCTAAAAAACATGTAATTATGTCTGAGACTGATATAGGAAAATTATTGCATTAAAACATTTAAATTATAGCGAGAATTCAATTATATTCACTTATTCAAAGTCAGAAATCCTGTTGAGACTAAAAACTTAAGGAATGCCTTGTTCTATATTGTTTAATGAGTTCTCCCTCTCCAGTAATCAAAGTTACTAAAGATTCTTCAGCTGAAGATAATCATGTATTTTTAGGTTGTAGATGCACGAGCTGGACCTGGAACAAAAAGTGTGAATAAAAACAAAACTAAGCCTGAAAAGAAACCAGTGAAGAAACTCCGGCTAAGGTTGTGCAGAAATAAACAAAATACAACTGAAGTTTTATCTGATGATATAGTTGGTAAATGCCCTTTTATTACTTCTATAATATTTGGGAATGAAATCAATTTTCATATTTATAGATTTTAATTTAAATAATAATTTTTAATACTTATTTTTGAGAGAATATTATATAATGAATAAAACTCAAATTTATCCTTGGTTTTCTCATTTATTGAACTTGAGTATTAAATGTCATCTGAAGCTCTGTTATAATAGCATTGGAATACATATATAATGTCATAATTTAAAGGTTGTGTGCATGGTGTATTCAGATATTTTTAGAAAAGATATAGCATATAATTTTCTGTAATTTTGCTTTGCTAGCGTCAAAATGTTTTCTAAGAATGCATTATATATTTGGTGTGTTTGTTAATGAAAATACTTTAACTATTACCAAATGCCTTTCTTATTAAAATTTTGTGTAGGTCATTTGAAATGTAATCTGTTCTCAAGTACACTGCTCATCAAAATTAAAGGATAATGACAGAAATAAAATTTAACTAATACTTAATGAAAAATTATTAACAGAAATTTGTACAAAAGCATTATTTAACATAAACTAATGTTCTGACAATTGATTATTCAAAAAATATTGAAATTTATGGAAACTGGAAAATGATGAAAAAACTAAGTGATCTCTTCTGGAAACAAATTTTTCTTTAATATGGTATATGTTTACCTCAGACAGATATACATACCTCACATCTTGATTACATAGAACCAAAGTGTTGATTAAGTCTTGTGAAATTGCGTGCCATTCTTCTGAAAGTGCACTTTTCAGCTCCTGAAGGGTTTAGGGAGGAATTTAGCATGCTAAAATTAGATGCCCCAAGGTATCCCACAAATGCTTCATCGGTTTCAGGTTGGGTGAGTAAGCTGGCCAATCCATTTGAATGATATCTTCTGTTTGCAAACATTCTGACACCACTTATGCTGGATGAGGCCAAGCATTGTCATCCATCAGCAAAAACTCCTGAGTGAACAGCACCTCTAAACTGTCTTAACTTGGGGTTCCAAAACCTCATCCTTATATCTCCGAGCGCATTCAAAACCTCCTTGAAAGATATGCAGCTCGGTGCAGCCATTTGTCATGATTCCTTCCCGAACCATGAAACTGAGGCTGTCGAAATGGGATATTTCACGGACAAAGGAAGGAAAGTTGCATGTTCTTTCCTCTCTCCAGATCAAAACACGTCTATAATCACTGTTCAGACTATAACAGGACTTATCAGTAAACAGTACTCGAGCTCAGTTGCCTTGGTTCCACTGAACATGATGACAGCACCAGTTTAAACGGGCCCCTCTGGAAGCTGGAATGAGTGGGATACAAACCATTAGTTTCCTCGCATACAATTCAACTTCATTAAGCCTTTGTGTAGCAGTAGAATGGCCAATTCGAGTTCCTGTGGCTGCCTGAATGTCTAAAAACCAAATCTCTTATAGTCGCTTCTTGGTTTTGAGCTGACAACAACAGAAAATGAGCTTCTGATTCAGTTGTTATTCTTAGTCACGCTTGACCAGGCTGTCTATCAACTGATCCAGTGCTTGAAAAGGGGCACCAAACTTTTGATATGACACTTTGAGGGATATTCAAATCTTGGACAGCCTCTATTTGTGTTTAACCTCACTTAATTCTACCAATTATTCGCCACTTTTGACTGCCACTTAAATTATGCCTTTGAGCCATAACTACTGAATAGTGATCACTCTCAGAAACCACATTCACTTTAAACAACAGTACAGACCAGAATGCCAACCTGCATCCATTGTGTAACATATTTTCAATCACTGAAAATGCATATGCTAACGATGCTAACACATACAAAGAAGTGCAGTTTTGTGTTCAATTTTATTTAATTTAGATAATTACAGCATTTGGGCATTGGTTGCAACATTAAATTCAAAAGCATATTTTTTCTCATTATCCTTTAATTTTGATGTCCAGTTTATTATTTGGAAAGTTATTAAAAGTTTGTCTTTTCGATGTTGCAATCTTCTGAACCAGATCATTGGGGATATTGTAAACAGTTGTAACTTTAAGAAATATTTCCTGTGTTAAATTTGATTAATGAAAATTGCTATTTTTATGAGTGGTTTTGCTCATAACATCATTTCATTCTTTAAGTGTGGATAATCTGATATATATTTAATCAAAAATGCATTTGCTTTTATTAATGCTGTTATTTGTTGATGAATATCTCTGTGTCATTCTTGTACTACGTACTGGTGCACCAGCAGTCGAGTAGGAAAGTTGCTGAACGCTGGTATTTTGGTCCAGGATTCAAATCCTGATAAACAGGCTGGCTGCATGGGAGCTTTCATGATTTTCCCCATGTTTAACGTGTATAGGAGTGAGTTTCTGTCTGAATGTCCTCCTTGAAGGCATCCCTCCCCTTAGGCTGAGCATTAATCAAAATAAAACAAACGGAACCTTGTACTAGATACTTTTGGCTACTAACTCTTTCGTGCCAATTGTCATGCGCATGAGTCATCAAGAACCTCATTCTTTTCTCATGTTGCAAGCTGGTGTGACAGACCATTTTCTCATTCATCTCTGCCAGTCACGTATTCTTGTGAGTTTTAGAACATTTCAGAAATTTTTGCCACAGGATGACATTATATGTCCATAGGATTTGAGATGTATATAGACTTGACCTTCTACATGTATCTTTCACTGGAAATGAGGCAAAGATGGCACACACTTGGATTTTGATTATATCAGCATAAGGCCAAAAACATGTTCTCAAGTCGCAAGCTTCCTAATTCTTTCTTTTTGGGGGTACAGCATTGTGTGTTTCTTAAATGCACATGTAGTATTTATCAATAAATGTTACATTTTTTTAAAGCATTTAGTGTTTATAGTCCAGTATCTAATTGAGAATTATACCTTGGATGTATGAAATGTTTCTGTTTTGTGTGTTACAATGTTGAAGTGTCTAAAACTTTATCATTTGGAAAAGAAGCAGAGTTAAAAGAAATTTTTGGATAGTATGGAGAAAGAGTTGTTAAATCTCTTTTTAAAGAACTTCGTTTATATATTGAGGTTTTTTTTTTTTTTTTTTTTTTTTTTTTTTTTTTTTTTTTTTTTTCATGTTTCCTCCAGTTGTGGATGAATTCATTAGACTTGCAAGAAATACTTGTGGGATTGTAATGAGGAGAAGGAAAGGCATGACTGAAAATTTTCCACTGCCCAAAAAGTAAAATTAGCGAGATGTTTGTTTTGCAGAAATCAAAACCTGAATTTTTAAGTGCTTTTTAAATATATATGGCAAGAACTTTGTTCAACTGAAAGTTCTAAGGAAGTATGACAGTGATACTTTATTCACACTCTTGGAAAAATCCTCCAAAAAGGCAAGTTAACTGTTATAAATGCAAGGACTGTAGATAGATCTGTGCTCTGAAATTTATCCCACTAAAAATGAATTTAGTAAAATGTTTGTTGTCAATTATATAACATCAAAAGTCACTAACAAAAAAGAAAATGTTGAAAAAAAAATTAATGCACAAAATAAAGATATTTAAACAACAACAAAAAACTCAAGTGTATGAAGTATATAATTAAAAAATATATAGAGCATATACTGTATATATACTCTAGAGAATATTTAAACAGCTCATTCATCTTTTCATAATTTCATGGATTAACCCTTTGACTGCTCAATTTGTGGACCAAAATTGCTTTAAAGATTGTGCAATTTTCTTTTTGCATATTTTAAATCTATATGTATTGTAGAATTGAAAAATGCATTTTTTCTTTCTAGAAAATATATTTTTATATAAATTTTTATCATGAGAAACTAAGTTGCCAGAAAAACCAATTTCAGATGTTATCACCCCCAAAAAATTTTTTAAAATAAATTTCAGTTGAATTAAAGTCCATTTCTATTTATTGCATAATATAAAAAAAGTAAAATATATAAAATATAAAGCCCTGAGGTAAAAATACCTTAGAAATGCAGTTTAGTATGATAGAGCTTAAAACAGGGTTCAAGGCAAAGTCCAATGTCACAGTCTTTGCACCAGATTCAATAAAGCTAATTAATAATTAATCTGATTAATAATTTAATTAAGTAATCAAAATAATCGCTAAATGTTTTCCAGCAGCCATTTCTGCAAGTAAAAAGCTCAAAAAGTGGAGTATGAGCAATAATACCATGTGCCTTCAAATGCCACAATTTAGTAGATGACTAATGGTATCTGTTATCCAAAACGTAAACTAAATGTCTAATACTGTATATAATTTATTTCAGCGGTTAAATGGGGAAAAAACGGGATGTGTTCCTCAATAAAGGAAGAAAAACACATGTCTGCGGGATGAGCAGATTTTGCTACATTTGAGTTGCCCATGGAAATCGTGGGATGAGCAGCCACAGGGTTAAGGTTTAGTTGCAGAAAACCCTCAGCCTCTGGAGAGACGTCTGCAGCAGAAACAGCAGGCCCCCAACAGTATGTGCATGTTTGCACCTTTCATCCTGAAAAGGTTAACATCCAACCTGATTACTGCCTTAGTGCACAAGTTCAGGTTTTTGCATAAGGTTTTGGGGGTATTATATTTGATTATTAAACACCAATTTATAAGGAATAAATTTTTTTAATAAATCGAAATGTACACATAGTGTTAGAATGACATTATTTTGAATGATGAACAGTGTGTGCAAATGAACTTGTAAAAACAAAAGGGAAGTACTTTTTTTGACAGTCCCACAAAGTCGAGATTCTTAGCACGCATGCGCTAGAAGGAGAGATGAGTTCCATAGCATTAAGAATCTTAGCATGGATGCCTTAGATGGAGAAATCAGGGTATGGTGTCAGTGGTGAAGAAATGTGGGAGAGAAGTAAAACTCCATGTCATCTCCCTTCCTGGAAAAAAAAAAAAATGCCCTGAAAATTCATAAAAGAGAAAAATAAAAATAAGTATTTCACAAATCATTTTGGAAAGTAAACATGAAGTGCAAAAAGAGTTTGGTTTGCAGGAGCAATTTTTTCTGGAGGCTCGTCATCTACTGGAGACAAGCTGGTTGCTGTGATGAGGCCCTGTCAACATCAGATAAAATATGAGGTACAGATACATTATCTGGGGCCAGATAGGCAGGTTTTACTCTGTTGATAGACACAGTGATGTTAGAGTGACATGACATGATGATGTTAGACACAGTGATTGTAGAGATGGTGAAAGTTTTATCACTACTTAGAAGCACTTTGTAAGGACTAGTGTATGGTGAGTGCTAGGAGGATTTTCCTGAAGAACATTTGTGTAAGTCATTGTAGACAAATATTTGCTTTTTTGAATAATTTATAGCAGTAGTCAGTCGAAGGTGCTCTATATGGTCACTTAAATTTTGTAGGAAGTCATTCTTCAGGTTTTTGCTTTCGAGAGGTGTAAAGAATTACTCTAGAAGATTTAAAGTTTGATCGTACACAGCTGAAGAGCAGTTAAGTTCCTTTTTAAAAGTGGTTCAAAGTTATAAAAGAGCTGATGGTAATGTAATAATCCAGTATACACATTTATGACACATAGACTATTTAAGTGACTTGTGCCATCTTTCAATGATACCTTAGGCTTGTGGATGGTATTTGGTGGTATGTGAAAGGCAACTCAAAAAAACTCGCTTTGAAATTCACTACCACAATCAATAGTGATCTGGGCAGGTACACTAAATCTAGAGATCCAGCCTGTGTAAAGAGCAGAGCTGACAGTCTCTGCCTGCAGTGGATAAGCTTCATGCGAACAAGTATACCTGTCAATGGGACAGACAGTAAGACATTCCTTGAGATGGAGGAAGAGTTCCAATCAAATCTATATTGATACGAGGGCCATCCAGGAAGTAGATTACGTTTCCGTCTGTGTCCGCTAGGGGCGGGGCTAGCGCGGCCATCTTGGGGTCAGAGCGTTGCGCAGCTCAGTCTGCATCTAGCCGTGCTAGTGAGAGGTTCGTGCTGTGCTCCGTTCAGATACTGTGACGGTTTGAAATGTCTGCGTTAATTGAAAATCCCGCGAGCTGCAAGGTGCGCTCAGTAATAAGGTTTCTGACTGCAAAAAACTGTAAACCGATAGAAATCTATCGGCAGCTTCATGAAGTGTATGGGGACAACATTATCACTGAAGGTGGAGTGCGTCAGTGGGTCATAAGATTTCAAAATGGCCGAACCAATGTTCACGACGAAGATCGAAGTGGGAGACCCAGCATAGTGACCGCCGAACTTCTCGAAAAAGTCGATGCTAAAGTCCGTGAAAATCGAAATTTCACAATAACGGAACTTTCTTTGAGTTTTCCACAAATTTCGCGAAGTTTGTTGCACGAAATCATCAGCGAAAAGCTTGGTTACCACAAGTTTTGTGCAAGATGGATTCCAAAAATCTTGACAGAGGACCACAAAAATCAGCGAATGGCTGCAGCGTTGAACTTTTTGGACGCTTACCATAAGGATGGTGACTCTTTACTCGATCGCATCGTTACTGGTGACGAAACATGGGTGAAACATGTGAACTGTGAAACGAAATTGCAATCAATGCGTTTTGATGACGACGCACAGCTGCAAGAAGAGGTAACGAAGTGGTTGAAGGCGCAGGCGGCCGAATTTTTCGACGAAGGAATTTCCAAGCTCGTACATCGCTACGATAAATGCCTTAATTTGTATGGTGACTATGTAGAAAAGTAGTATTTGAGTGTGGCTTTCATCTGTATATAATAAAATTTTTTTCCTATACTTTGTTTATTTTTTTATTCCAAAATGTAATCTACTTTCTGGATAGCCCTCGTATGTTAAAAATGCTCATCCTGAACAATAAAAGTAGTTAAAGGAGAGTGTACATGACAAGACAGCCTTTTGACATTGTGTGTGTAAGTTCATGACATGCTTTTTTATTCTGGGCCAGGCAAAATGGTCACTGATTAACTTCAGAGTTACTTTTGGTCCAGGATGAGAAAGGCTATGCAGAGCTGAAAAAACAGTTTTTCGATGACTGTCTGGAACAAAACTTCTTTAAATGTAGAACAGAATTTTCTTTTAAAAAAAAAAAGGATTGGAGTATGATGCCACTCTGTTGCACTTGCGACATAGGGTCCATAGTTAATAGGAATCAGGTTAGTAATCATTTCGATGCAAGAAAGAGTATGAGCTGGTCCATTTTCTGCAGCGCTCACTTGTTGAATATGAGTAGTGAACTGGTCATTGAAATTAAGTTGATTAATTTGTCGAAGGGAGAGCTTGTCGTAATACTTTTGGAAGTGGTGTATGATCTGTAAACATTGTAAACTTCATATCTTTAAGCAGATACCCGAAGAATTTAATATGGCAAATATTGCCAAAAGTTCTCCATCATATGTACTATAGTTCTGTACAGCATCACTCAGTTTTCTCGAAAAGAATCCCATAGGTTTCCCCATTTGTGTGTTAAGTTGCTGGGTGCAAGCACCTGTGGCTTTTTCCGAGGCATCACAAGTAAGAGCAATTTCCTTTTTGAGGTCTGGATGGACTAAATTGAACCTTCTAAGTCAGAACCTGTTTCATTGTCTATTGATCAATCAAAAGGTGTTTTGCCATTTTTCTTACATTCCCAATATAACATTTAAAGGAAGTTGAACTTCTGTAGCACGATATAAAAATCTCCTATAGAAATCGAGAATTATCCAAAAAAGTCTTAAGTTCATTAATAATTTTGGGTTTGCGAAAATCTTGGATTACTTCAATGATCCAAGATGGCAAAGGAATGATTCCGTTTTTCTTGATAATATGACCTAAAAATTTTGCACATTCTGAAACAGATGGGCATTTAGGAAGGCTGGCAGTCAATTATGATTTTTTGTTTCTTAAAAAAAATTCTTTCATATGAAGGACATGTTTATCAGAAGATGATGATTCAATCAAAGTAACATCTATATATATGAAACAGAAATTTAAATTTATCAAAATTTGATTTAGTAATCTTTGCATGGTTTGTGCAGCATTATGTAAACCAAATGTCTTATAGTTAAACTCAGGTAATTCAAAATGAGTAACTGTTGCCCTTTTAGGTATGTCAGCTTTATTCATTGGCGTGGGTTGACACGCTTTCTTGGTATCTAATGTAAAAAAAAAAAAGTGTTATTTTTTAAATTGTATGTAAAATCGTGTAGATACATAATTGGATAATTACCTGGAATAGTGATTGAGTTTAATTTATGATAGTGTAAGGTTGCCAAGGCACATCTGATCTCATATGCAGAAGACTACTCAAGCAGTTTTTCGAAGGACTAGAAATGCTTTTTTGAACTAAATAAGTGAATTCTGCTATTGTGACAGTCAATTTGTCATGTGCTAGGTGCCTTAGCCACTATTTGTGAAACTTTGGGTTCAATTACTTATGTAATGCCATGAGTATCCTTATCCAGAGGCTGTTTTAAAAAAGTGTTCAGAGTGAATCATATTTTTAAAGTAAATTATTAAATACATGTAACCAGTTGTAAAACTAGTTTTTAGTATAATATCTTGGGATATTTTGCCATCTGAAGCAGTGTTAATCACACTGTCAAGTGAATTTTGGGATTTCAAATTTACAACAATGCCATAATTACTTTAAAAATCTGAACCCAAAATTAGTTGCGACACATTAGCAATAGTAAAAATCCATAGAAAATGTCAGTGTAGACCTGTGCTTAAATTTACTTGATGTTTTCCATGTACACTACCGGAAAAAAAAAGGGGGGGCAGTTCTATATCTCCCGTTCTACTGGGCCAGTGGACGAAATTCAACTTGCGTTTACCATATCTCGAAAGCACAACTTAGGCTATGTGTTAGATTTCTAATATAGGTATTTTGAAACAAAGTTGGACTTTTTTGAAATGGCGTGCCCATTTTTTTTCCATATTTCAGTTCTACGACTCAAATTATGCCAAACTGCCGAGTTTTGTAAAAATCACACAAGTAAATTATAAAAAAATTAGGTGTCAATTTTAGCTTTTATATATTAATTGAATTTGGTATATATTTATTAACATATCTTTTATTATTAAACTTACTTGATTCCTTCTTTCAGAATTCAAAATTTAGGTTTAATGCAAGTATAATTCACACATATTTTATGATTTATATTTTTAAATTTGTATCTTTAAATATAAAATTTTTACCATCATCTTAGTAGGTGTATTTCTAAGCATACCTGTAAAAAATGAGAGTTTTTTATTCAAAATTTCCTAAGATACATGCGAATTTACATATTGCCGTGTTTCAAAATTTGGCATATTTGTTATAAGCGATAATAATGCCAACTGTTGTTTATGCACTTTGTTGAAATTATTCGAAAGTTTGAGAGATGACCTTTTTTCTTGCTCGTGTACAATGAAAAAAATGAAAGGAAAATAGGCTGCTATAAATTAAGAAGTTCGTCAAGTGAATTATTCTTGACACAAACTGAAAAAAATGCGGCAAGATAAATTTTTAAATTTCTCCATACATTTCTAACAAAAAATTACAAAATTTAATATCTAGGCATAATTTGAGTCATAGATTTGAAGTATGGGAAAAAAATTAGTATGTTATTTTAAAAAAATTAAAAAAGAGTCCTATTTTGTATCAAAATACCTATGTTAGAACAATGCTATATATAAATCTAATATATAATCCTAAGTCGCGCCTTGAATTTCGTCAATCGGCCCTGTAGAACGGGAGATTATGAAACTGTCCCCTTTTTTTTTTTTTGTGCTGTGTACATCAGTTTTTGTACTTTTTGCTGCACCTAATTAAAGCTAAGATGTTGGTTTAAAACAGTATTGTAAAGTAGGAAGCAAGACAAACAAATAGCTCTTGTGTCGACCAAAAATTGTGTTCACAAAGTTTTTTCATATACAAGGATGCAACAATTATTTTGGCCTATGACATTCGTTGCCACACAAATTTGGCCTTCTAGTTTTCCAATTTAAAAGTGCAAGGGCTGTTGCATTTAATGGCTTTTTTGCCAAACTTTTTGTGGTACCAACACATATATACTTTTTTGCTTTGTTTATTTCTGGGCAAGAATCTAGAATCAAAACGACCACAAGCGTGCAATCAAACACAAGAATGCAACGTAAAATGTTTTATATGTATATAATTTTTTTTATTTAAATTAGATATTTGTTTCTGCAAACTATCTAAAGCATCACTCAAATATATAGAATTAGTTACTTTCAAGCTGACTTCCATTGCATGATGCTGAGCAGGAATTGTCATGTCAGAGATTTTTTTCAGCCATAGCTATTAATGTTTTAAGCTCGATATCAGAAGAGGCTAATAATGGCTTGCATCTGGGGTGGAAGAAATTGAAACCATAAATATATTAATAATTTAGTTCCAACAAGAGGTCCAACCAATTCCTGCATTTGTTGGAATAAAACAGATGAGTGTTTGTTGCCCAGCTCGATCTCTAGAACATTTTTGTAATTTTTGTTTGTCAAAGTTAGCAAAAAAACTTATATTAATCTTTTTTTAAGTGTCATATTCATCAATAACTACAGGAAGATTAATTTTATCACTTACGTGGCTTAAGATATTAGTCTCGATGTGGCTACCATGATATGATATTTTGTGGCATTGACAGTTCTCACTTTTAATGAACTAGCTTTCAATCTAAAACCATATACTCAGATTATCTTTGCAGAATAGTGGCACTTTAATGGAAATTCTGTTGATTTCAAGTGCTTGCATTAAAACAATAGTATTGCAGGTTATTGACATGTTTGAACTATTAAAAACGCATTCTTCTCAAATTTATAATTACCAGTTTGGAGTTTTTTTATTTGGTTATTTTAAACACCAATTTGTAAAGAATAATTTCTTTTAATAAATCAAAATATATGTGTAAAGTTAGAAAGACATTAATCTGAGGAAAAATCATCATGGGCTGTCAACGTCAATGGGGGAGGTAAAACCTCACAGGCTTTAAGGAAATGAAAATAAAACTTTCCCGTAATTTCTCATAATACTATTTTTCTATAATGAAAACAAGGAAATGGGCATTAGGAACCCTTGAAAGGTGCATATTTTTCAAGAGACTGTGTTGAAAGGCATGATATCTTCAGATATTTTTTATATCTTCTATATAATTCTATAATTCACCTTCTATAATTCTTCTAATGTCTGTTCAGTAAAATCTTTTCACTTAATTTGTTAGTTGATTAGGAGAAAGTATTGATCCATACAAAAACAAAATACATATACATTTATTGGAACTTGACTTTTTTACCCAAATGCTATATACATGTTGCATGAGGATTCAAGAACTATGGTTGTAAACTTGTAATAAACACCTGAACCATCTCTCCGGAAATTAATCAGGAAGAAAAGAAAAAATGCGGAGAAATTATATACAATTTGCATACAAAATCTGTATACGCTATATGGTTGTAAATAATGATGCCGCATTTATGCTGGCGACTCTTGCACAAACTTGTACAATGGGCCAGAATGACAACAATGTGTCTGTTTCATCCATATAACTGATTTTATCACACATGCAAGTTATTTTGAAATATTGAGCATAATACAACTGCAAATTTATACGGGTTCCATACAGCTTTTTTTTTTTTTTTTTTTTTTTTTTTTCCTCTTTAGAGTAAATTCATATCTACTCATTTTGCATTACTTGTTCATTGCCCACTGAACAAAGTTTTTCCAAATTATTAGATGAAATGACTTCACTTCCCTGGTCTCAAAGCCCTGATCTTGGATAATGCAGTATGAGGAGTTTCATAAAATGTGTGTATGTTTATTGTTTAATAAATGTGAACTCCAAAGAAGCTATATCTGAAGGCCTTAAGAAAGTGATTACATGAATGTTGGATAACGTGAACAAAAAAACTTTGTGGTGCATTTTGCTATGTAGAGACCATGGATGGACACATATGAACAGTTTGGGTTCTTAAGTAAGAAATTGCCCCCTTCTATGTTGGTTCACGTAAGTGATTTTGTGATGCATGTACTAAAGTTATACAGAATTTTCTTCTTCACTGTGTGCCTTCATGTGTAACTGGTAGCACATGTGGCTATTAGATCCAGAGTTTGAATCCTGTTGAGGGCATAGCTGATTTTTATGTATCCCTCTTTTAAAAGCTTAACAGACTACAAAATATTTTAGGGGTTATGGGCTTTGTGTGCAGACTGTACAACAGGTATACATAACTCAGATAAGGCTGGAGGATATAATGCAAAATCTATGCCCAACATCCTATAATAATAATAATAATGCTAGTTTGGTAGCCAAATTATGGAGCACACAAAGACATGCAGAGACTCATCAACAGTAATAGCATTAAAAAACAGAACATCTCTAATTAAATATGTAAGGATCATTCATATAATATATAAGGATAAATGTAAGTAATGTTTAATTTTTTAAATAAATAAAAAATATAAGAGCATATTTAAAAACTTAAATTAAAATCATTAGTAATTATATCCATGAATGATTTTAAATTTAGGAAAAGAACAGAAATAACAAGCAGACCAAGTTGTATCAAAGATCTGGTCATTCTTTTATATATTTAATTGGCTATTCTTAAAAGAACAAGTACAAATGAAACCTTAAGATGGAAATCACAGATTGTAACCAGTGCCTTAGTGTAACTGTTGATTAAACCAACATGATAAGTGAATAGAAGAAATGAAGGGAAATCTCAGGGTTAAACAGGCAAATATTTAAGTTCTAACTGGCAAAATAGGCAGGCTGTCCATGAAAGTTCCATTAGAACTGCATAAACTAACATTGTGTTAATCATGATTTTAATTTTCTTTATTCACTTTAACATTCGCATTATATTTACCAAGGAATATCCTCAAGATTTTAAGTGCTTTACTTATTTTAAATTTACGCGTTTTACATATTTATTTATTTATACATATGCACATATTTTACACCAAGTCAAAAAAATATCTAATATTAATAGGGAAATATATCATAAGGACAAATCAATTCAGGAAAGAATCAGTGCAATAGCTTGCACTTCTTTATTGTTAAAATTCTCGTTTAGGAAATGAAGACAGCCTCAGTGAATCATCAAGTTTCTCAGTGCCACATAGTCGAGTGCCAAGTCCCTCTCCTAGTAACTCCTCAGATGATTCAACAATACTTGAAGAACCTGATGAAGACATGGAGCATGATATTATTCAAAACAAAAGAAGGAAAGATATCTTAAATAAAATCAACAAACGCAACAAAACACCATATAATATTCATAAGATATCTTCATTCTTAGATATGACATTTTGGAGAGAGTGAGTAGAAAAGTATTTGCATTTTAATAAATACTTTGATTGCTTTGTGATTCTTGTTAAAATTTAAAAATGTATGGACAAATTATAGATATCAAAAGTCAAGCCATTTCAAGGTAAGCTCAAATTTCAACTTTTCCGGCATATGTGATCAAGTTTTTTTGCAATGTAAATGCATTTATTATAATTCATTGTGTAGTTATATATTTTTAAATTCACGTATAGCCTTTTATATTGATCAGGATCCTCTTTTTTTTTTTTTTTTTTTTTTTTTTTTTTTTTTGTGTGTGTGTGTGTGTGTGTGAAAAGATGAACTAGCACTTACTGATTGGCAAAATGTTTGTATACTCTTCATTATTTTACCTCCTCAGAAAATGAAATGATAGAGAAAATTTCTTGCGTATTTCAGCTTGAAAAGTTTCATTCAGAAGAAATATTTTCTTTTAAATGTTAAAAATGAGCTTAATTTTGCTTTCCAATGTATTTGTGTACATGCTTGTACATTTTGCTGTTATATAAGTATATATTTTCATTTTGATGTGTTGTTAGAAAGTTATTTCCCTCCTTTGTAAAAATATTCTGTAACTGAAATATGTGAAAAGAAATTTTATGATATAAGAAACAGTTGCTATGATAAGAGGAAATAATGCTGATGAAGCTATCTTGTGATTTTGCATCCTGGGTGGATAAAGTAGTAAAGTAGGTTTACAACAATTGTTTTTTTTTAATCAACAGCCTACGTAAGATATGTCATGCCAACTTTACCAAATAAATCCCCCCAGGGGTCGACGTAGAGAACTCTGCGAAGCTACTGGTTAGGATCTGTACCTAGGCAGTCTCGGCCACGGGGGTATAAAATTTATGAACTTGGTGGTTCTGAAGGCTCTGGGAAAGGTCACTTATTGGCTGGCCTCGGAGTCTGGCACGTCCTAGCGTGGCGTGGTTCTAGTAACCCGGGGGTCTCCCCCGGGGTCGCTGGGTAATGTCCCGCTGCGACGGGCTCGCCCAAGCGACTGGTAGGTGCATTAGACGACCGGTGCCGCCCCGGGTGCGTCCCAGGCGGTGCACTGCTCTCCTGGAGGGTAATAGTGGAGGTTGAACCACCATGATGTGCCCGAAGGGGGAGTGGACCCGGAATGAGATTGAGTTCTCGATACGGGGAATGCCCAAAACTTCTTCTTCTTACCAAATAAAAAGGAGGAAGTTCATTAACAATGTGAAAATGAAATGAAAAAAAAAATTCATGAAAATCTTTTTTTTTTAAATTGAATAAAAAAAACCCCTGAGTCTTATTAATTCAAATGTGAGGTTTTCCAGAATAAAATACGAATCAGCGACTTACAGATAAAATTTGTAATAATGATTTTATCTTATTTTTTGATCCAAAGAATATCATCTTGTCCGTTGATCAAGCAGTTACAGATTATAAATGGAGATCAGAAACAGCAAAATATAGATATGGATTTTTTAACACTTTTCCAATATGAAACATTACATTTGTATGTATGGTTTGTGCTTTGTTGATATGCTTAATATAAAATTGTCCTTAATAATGCATGCTGTATACTATTTCACAAATAATTTGTTTAATTGAACACGCCCTCGATTGGCAACAAATTTCTCGCCAAACATTTTGGGTGAGAAACTCCACTGCATCATATTGCTATCTAAATTTTTTGTCTACATTTTGAACTTTAAGCCTAAAATGTCTGCAAAAATGCGGTTCTTCGCATGTACAAAAACCACATTTTTAACTCACAATTTATGCCGAAAATCCAAAACAAAAACAAAAAATTTAGATTGCGAAAACTTAAAGTTTCTAAACAAAAATATTTGACACGAATCCATGTACACAGCGATTAAAAAAAAAAAAAAAAAAAAAAAAAACAGAGAATTGCACAATCTATACAGTGTAGTAAGCTGGGAATTATGCACACCTCGCTTAAATAAGCTAACATAACAACAATAAATTTCAAACAATACCATGTACACAGCATTCTGTTTTAACTTCAAAAAACATCAGCGAATTGCACAATATAGGCATCGCGCACTCCCTCAGCATTGCGCACAAATCAACAAAATAAACTAAAATAAATTACAAACAATTAAAAAAAACAGTAACAAGAGAAATTCATAACAAAAAAAAAATGAACATAACATTCTACAAAATAAGAACAGCAAAAAAAAAAATAAAATGCACTTAACATTGTGAATGCTTTTTCAAACAGCAGAAATATCAATTTCAAACATCAGCAAAACTGATCAATTTTCACCACTTTATTCTTCCAACCTATCTTCTGAGACAGAGAGCATACAAAGCCCAGCATACATTCGTGTATAGAAACCACATAAATACACCCATGAACAAAAAACTCGTTAACAACTCCTATGTCGTGTTTTTTAATACTAAATTTACCTTGCAGACAATCCAATACGCAACTGAAATTTTGCTACCACGTCTTTTATTGCAACATAAGCCATTTCAAAACGCCCACCAAACCAACCAACCAACCACTACAGCAAAATAATGCAAACACACAATTGTGCCAAAAACCAGTGCAGAATACATATCGCCACATTTGGCGATGCCATTCATCTGAGGCCCATACACTGGTGTGCAAAAATTAAGGACGAAGTCGAAAAATTAGCATATCAGCTGAACGAAGAGGCAGAGCGGACAGAAAGACCAATCAGGAGATTAAGTAAGGTGATGTACGGAGATTAAGTAAGGTAAATATGCAGGTAGACGTAATGGGGGAGTGTCTGAGTAGTATAAAGCATGTTGTCAGTGTAAGATCAGTATTTCTGGCAAAGAGATTGCACGCCGTACAGCAGTTAAAATCACACCGAGTTGCTGCTTCAGCGAGAAATGGCAAATAATCAAGACGACATCTGGATGCTTTTACCCGAGGTCAAATCATTGGGAAGTTGGAGGAAGGCCGCAGTGTGACAAGTGTGGCTACAGAGTTCGGAATTGCCCACAGCATCGTTTCACGATTTTGGAGACAATTTCAAACTACAGGAACAGCTATCCGGGGGTTTAGTAGTAGTCGTCCATGAGGAACCACACCCGCAGATGACCGATATATTGCCTTACAGGCCAGAAGAAACAGGCGGCAGACAGCGGAAGAAATCGCTAGACACACGACACAGGCGACTGGACGACCGACATCGCGTTTTACTGTGGCCAGAAGACTGCACGGTGGTGGTCTGTTTGCACGACGCCTTGTACAGTGTGTACCTCTAACGCCTGCCCATCGGAGAAGGCATTCTCTGTGGTGCCGGGAACACCGGAATTGGATAGACAATGAATGGGGACTAGTACTCTGTACAGATGAGAGCAGATTCAGTCTGAGTAGCGATTCTCATCGCATACTCATCTGGAGAGAGCGGGGAAGCCGCAATCATCCCTCGAACATCATTGAAACACAGACAGGTATGGAGGTGTTCTTGTTTGGGGAGGCATTGTGCTTGGTAGTCGTACAGACCTTCACATCTTCGACGCAGGTTCAGTCAACGGGACCCGTTATTGTAATGAGATTCTTCTTCCATATGTGCGTCCTTTTAGAGGCGCTATGGGTCCGCAGTTCCTTTTCATGGACGACAATGCACCATGTCATCGCACAGTAGCTGCCGAACAGCTCTTAGAGAGTGAGGATGTTGAACGTAAGGATTGGCCGGCACGATCTCCGGATCTCAATCCCATCGAGCATGTATGGGATTTTCTAGGCAGATGTTTGGCAGCTCGTACCTTACCACCAGTAACGATTCCAGAGCTTTGATTGGCGCTGCAAGACGAATGGGCAGCAATGCCTCAACAACTCATTGACACCCTCATTCTCAGCATGGGCAGGCGCTGTGAAATCTGCATAGCAGTCAGGGGAAATCATATCCCCTATTAAAGACCGGATGTTTCTTGCTGGACACCCATCACAGGGATGTTTCGGCCTTCAGTCGCATTGCGCTCCATGCTACTTTTTCAATAAAGCTTCTTTTTATCCCTCTGATTTCTCTTTTAGTAAGTGTTGCTCACATTACTCATGTCCTTACGTATTGGGGATCTTACGGTATTAAATGTGTTTATTTGGAAAGCTTTTGTACAAAGTTATATTGAAGAAAACCGTCTCGTCCTTACTTTTTGCACACCAGTGTATAAGAGTAGTACCGTTTAATTAATTGATGAAATATATTATAAATATACTTTTACTTAAAAGAAAGTATTAAATCTTTACTACCTATTGAAGGTGTAATATATAAACGTAAATAAGTTTTTAAATCCTCATTTGCAGTTTTCACATTCTTATTTAAACATAATTATTTTATTCCTCTTCTCTGCCAAAATTGCACAAATGTGTTAATTAAACTTTTAAGGAAATTTTTCTGTATTAAAGTGAAACTTTTTGCAAAATCTAAATAAGATATCAAAAAGATATAGGTATGTAAAATTTCTGATTTTATAATACAGTTTAAAAGTCTTTAATCCGGATGTCCATAATCTGGACCTCAAAGCTACAAATTTTCTGCGCATGCGTAAACACATAATGCATTTACACATGTGCATTTAATGTATAACGGATGGTCTAAGCCAGTGTTTCTTAACCTTTCTAGCAAGTCGCACCCCATTGAATCTGAAAATATATCTCCCGCACCCCATTGAAAATTGTGTTTTAATTTTTTTAGTCTAGAAAAATACAGTTTTTGCGAAACTTATTGTTTATTGAAAAACGTACATTTTATATAAATACAAAACAATATTATTTTTATTAATGACTAGTCTGTTGTTTTTTCATTACTATACTGCCGAAGCAAGGTTCTTTTTTGAAAGACATACGCGTAAGTCACCACTTGCATTTAAGCGATTTCTCGCTTTAGATTTTATATGCAAAAGCGATGAAAATCCCATTTCGCACAAGCAGGTGGTAGCAAAGGGTAAGAGTAACTGCAGTGCTCCGTTCACCAATTCTGGATAACGTTGTAACTGTGAACACCAGAATTGTTGCAGTTCTAATTGTTCGAATTCCATTTGAACATGTCCACTTGCTCGCATTTCAATAAGTTGATCTTTTTTCAGATCACTATCATCCATTGGACTTACCATTGAGCCTCGAGGCCATCCCTGTCTAAAAGAAGGATTTTATCCAATTGTACACATTTCCACGTTTCCAAATTTATAACCTTATGAAAAATCCTTCTGCACACCGTATCAGAGGTAATATAAAAATCAATAAAAATAATCATTGAGCTCTGTTTATGCTGGAAACCACTTTTGATTAGTTGGGTAAATCTCTCTGACTGTTCTACGGCATTCCTTTTTTCCTGAAATCCTGATGGAATGCAATCATGTCTTTACTGATAAAAGAAGTCTATTACCAATAAATCGTTCAGTTAAATTATTCAGTATGTTGGTGGGGGAGCTAGATCAGTAACTTGACAATGTGCTAGGATTTTTGCTGTTCTTGATAATTTGAATAAATTGAGGTTTTCATTAATTGCTTGGTAACCCATTTGTCTAAGTAAGGATAACAATTTTATGTAATGTCTCATTTGACATTTTCGTTAAGGTTCATCTGAAATGTGTCTGGAAACTAAACCTTGTTGCAGTGGCATTAGTTGCAATTTTTTGGATGTCCATCTATTCACTCTACTTTTTTTATACCAAACATTCACCCTGAACTACTACTTTACAGCCAAAGTCTGTTCAATAAAATGTGACAGAATTCTGGAAAATTGCATCAGAATGACGGATATTACTTTCTGAGAGTGAAAGTGATTTCTTCAGTGCATTGTAAAAATCACGGAGGTCCATTGCAAGGGCTCTTTGTCTCCACCTGAAATTAATTGGTGACTGCATTCATGCTGAAATTCTGAAACTGTGTAAATATTTTTGATCTGTTCTTTCACAATTTTTTCTTGTATCTAACTTTTTTTGGGGGGGGGCTTATCTTACACCTCAGTATGGTCTAGGGAACTGTCACTTTCCTTAAATTCATTCTGACTTAACAGCTTTCAATGAGAGAACTCATTTTGTCATTTGAGAACTCATTTGAAATATAGCTCTGATTACAAGAGGTAGAGAAAAGTGGTAGCATATTGCCAGGATTAGCAAAACTTGCTAATGAATATTGAGAGAGGTATCCACAATAAAAAAGTGTGATGAATTTGAGTGAGGAGCAGTAATTAGTATATAATTAGCAGTTATGTTATTGAAGAATAAGGTTAGCATTAAAAGGGTGACTATTTATAGAATAAATATCACTTTTGTAAATTTATAAAAAAATTTAAGAAAATAAAAAAAAGAAAGAAAACATCTGAAAACTGTAATCTTGTGTGGCTTGACATTTTTAGGGTACTGAAGATAATGGGTAACAGCTTTACATTACTTAGGAAAATGGCTTTTTTTGCATTCTAGCAAATCTTCACTGTGGAAATGGGGACTGATTTGAAATTTTGAATGGTAATTCAACGTTTTAGTTTATACTGGTTACTTGTCAATACTTTGTAGCATTTTTACTTATAAATTCTAATGATATGGGAAATTGCACCATAGTAAACTTTGCTAGTTGTGAATCATGTAAATGTGCAACTCGAATCTGTTAATGGGAATTATTGTTCTTATTTTCCTTTTTAAGATTTACTGTAATGAATTGATTTTTTAACCTCCTTAGGGAGAGAATTTGTTGTGGAGTAATATTCCGAGGCCCTCATGGAGAGGCACTTATATATCCTAAGCTCCTCCGTCCATGTCACTGTAGAAGAAGTGGAAGTTCTGGAAATCAATTTTTGTCACAGGGAGCAGCTGTGCCATTTCTACCTAATGCAACCAACACTGCCACACATGTTGCCTGCTCACCAGGGCGAAACCTTTTTCCTAATGGAATAAGTGCTTAATTACTATTTATTTTAGTGTGTAATTTTTTGTCCTTGACTTCTTTCTTTGTTATATATATTTAAATAGGTTTATTATTTATTTAATCTTGAGCAACTTTTGTAGCTCTTGTAAATCTCGTCATTCTATTTTTCAAATGCAACATCTTGTGCTTCCATTTTTTAAATGAGAAGTTATATTGTCATTTTAAACTGTGTTGATTTGTTTCAGTATTTTACACTTGCTCACATATTTTAAATTGTTTTTATTGTTTTGAATTTGTTATTTTGTTTTGTTTTTTAAATCAGCAGCAATTCTGCAAATAGTTGTTTGTAAATGTCTGTCTGAAGTAAAAAAAAATTACTAGTCAGTTCCAGTTTCAGATGCATTTATATCAAGTTAATTAAAGATGAAGTATTCAGAAGTTCTGTGTTTGTTGCTAAAACTTCTAGAGATATATGACTGTCTATTTAATACTATGCAAAATTTTACAAAATATGTTTGTTACATGGAAGTGATCTTGTCAGAGTTTGAAACTGAAATTTTTAAAAATAATGCAAGTTTTATTGTTGATATGCATTTTATTTATTGTCATATGTTGAGTCTATAAATATTTATTTAATTGTTATGTGTTTTTAATTTATTGAATGTAAATTGAATGTGTGTGTTGACCCTTTTTAAATGCAGCTAGTGATAAAGTATCTGTTTAATGACATGTTAAATAGACAAAAATTGCAAGAAATTATTTTTTCTTAATTGTATCATGCCCCAAACTCTTAAAAAATGTTATACATTACATCTATGTATTTAACAATGTTTCTTGCATTATGATATTATTGAATTAACAGTTTTGTCATTTCATTTATGTATTTTAAACACTATTCTAAAATGAATCATAATTTACAAATGAACACTATCTAGTTCAAGTAAAAAATTAAATTGTCAAAATATTCATTACATTAGTGTTATTTCTATCTCAGTACAGTTTTATTAATTTTTATATGTATATATAGATGTGTGAAAACAAAAGAGCAATATTTTTTTTAATTGTGGAACAGTGATGTTTGTGTGTTATGTCATGAATGTCATAATATATTTAACAAGTATTTATTGTCTGTTTTAAATGTTGTATGAACCTCATAAATGTTAAGTATGCTTTCTCATGTCATATTACTATATTGATTAATGTAATACTTCTTTATTTTATTAGACTTTGTATGACACTATACACCATATTTTTAAGTAACATCATTCATTGATTTTAACAGATTTTTGTTTATGTGATGAATCTTTTTTATACACACATATATATATATACACTATATATATAACATGGCTTTTTTACTGTGAGAGTTTTATCACATTTTTTGCTATATAGAGAGGAACTCCAACTAATCTAAGAAGAAAAAACATAATATATCTTTCATCAATGGAATTTGTGCAGTTCTAAAATGGTATGGATTTTTTGCTTGGTGATGTGGTGTTGAACCATTATAATCCTTCACCAGCTCTGCATTTATTACTATGTGATAACCGTATTCAGGATCAAAACAATTAATGAATCTAAACTGGTGTAAAACATATTGTGTGTGCATTATTATTTTTAAGAAGTTATGTTTTAGTTGTTGGGTTTGAAGAATTTACTTTTTTTTTATAACTAGTTGTCATTTTCATCGAAATAAAAGATGTCTGTACTAGTCAAAATTTAGAAATAGTATGTTGATTTTTTTTTATGTTATATATATATACTAGTGGAATCATATATATTCAGTTACTATGTCCTTAGTATTTCTTGAAGGAGTAGAAAGTATAATAGTGATAATTGTAACCTAGTTTAAAGTTAACAGCACACCCTCTTTTTGGCATTGAGCAATGTGCTTAACATTAGAATTTTTTCATAGCATTTTATAAAACATAATCAAGGGATCTCTGTGATCTGGATGCTTTTCAATTCAGGCTATGAGATTGTAATTTAAGTTTCTCACTCTCAGGTGGAAAATAAACAAGATGATTGTAAATAAAATATAAAATATGACGATTTAATCGAAATGTTTTGCAAAATAAAATATCCCTGTTATAAATTTTGAAATTATGTATGTATTTCATATAAGCAGTTACTGTTTCAAATAGTTATTGCTAATGTGTTTAATCTCGCTTTTCATCCTGTTGAGAATTATTTCACTACAATGAAATTCAGATCCTAGTTTTCCTTACAGCTGTTTTCAGACTACCTCAGTAAAATAATGCATTTGTTTCTCTGTTGATTAATATTTCTGAATTTTATTTTGAAAAAGAGTCATCATGAATCAGAATTATTTCTGCATTAAAAACAGCATTTAAAGGATAAATGGTATCACTTTAATTTGATTTGAGATTCATTGTGCTAAATGTGTGTGAAAAACTTTATAATATTGTATCAATTAAGTTTTAACTTTTCAATCCTGACGGTAAGTATAATCTTGCTGAAACATATTTATGCCCTATGCAAATAAAATATATCATTAGTTTAGATAATTCTGCTTTCTATGTTAGCTACAAAAGCCTAAAGTTTGTCTAATCAAATACATGAAATTTGAATTTGTGTAAACAAAAGATTGCAAAACAAAGGATTTTAAACATTATGCAAAAATATTTTTCTGTTAGAACTCTGTAATTTTCTGCCTAGAAGTGAAGAATTTAATTTTAAATAACTTTTAAATGGTATGAATAACATTTTTCTGAAACTAAAAAAATAATTTTCCCCCTGTAAACATCCAGTGCAGATCTGAAAACTAAGTTTTGCCTTAATACAATTTTTTTTCTTTTCTTGAAGTTTTCAATTCTTTGAAATTATTAAACCTGTGAAGTGTTCTAAAATTCATATAAAATATACATATAGAGTTACTAGCAAAATGACCAGACTGGTTAATTAATCCACTAGGCATCTGAAGTCTGTTTACTGCAGAAAAGATACCTTTATATAACTTTATAAGGGAAAGGGCTTGAACTGTATGGGTGAAACTAGAGGAATACTTTTGCAGCCAGCCTTTTCTACCACCTGGAATTAAACTTGAATCACAGCTATCAGAATTTGCAACTTAATCTATGATTACTCAAAAATTTATTTAGCATTCTGTAAAATTTAGATTTTTATTATCTAGAAATCTGTCATGACAAAGCAAATTTTTCTTTGCAACTTCGTCTGTTTTTTATGTATATGTTTCTGAATTGTTAACTTTTTAAAATTATGTCATGGACAGATTAAAGACATACAGCAGAAGCTGAATCTTCTAAAGCATGCTACTGTCTGAATAATATTTAGTTAAAGATAGTTAACCAAAATTGTTAGTAGTAGGTTTTAAAAAGAAGATCAAAAAAGAAAAGAAGTTCTAAAAGAAAATTTATGATCTCCACCATGAATTTTAAATTCAAGTTTAGGAATATTGATTTCATTTTTATTTCACTCATTTAAATTTACTCTGATGTAAAAACATATCTTTTCATCTTAATTATTGTCTTTATTAAATAGTGTGCTGCATTTGTTTGCAGATGATTGATAAGGAAGGGAGTATAATGAATTTAAAGCATGGCATGCTTTTTATACAGGACAAATGAAATAAAATCAGTAAGTGTTTAAGAAGGAGAATTTTAATAGTAAAAGACTGTGTTCCATTTGGTTTTCATTCTTGAGTTGAATGCTTGTTGGTAGATCAAGAGCAAGACTACCATAATCAGTTTCTTACTTTATATTTACTGTGAGTAGAAAAATTATAGTTGGGCATTATAATATATTCTAGAACAAATTGTTCAACACATAAAGTCAGTTGGAAAAAGAGCTAAGGACAAATAATTTTTGTACCAATAAAATATGTAAAATGGTATCTTGTATTTAAATGGATCATTTTCTTTTACACATCAATTTTAATAATTGGTATAATAAGTAAGACTACAGAATTTTAACAATAAAGTTTATTAAAATGCATAGCATTACTTTTCAAAGCAATGCAATATTTAAAAATTTTAAGTGTTGGTCTTTAAAACTGAAAACTTCGTATTCACATTTAAGTTTTTCTTGAAAGCAAATGGTAGACCTTGACAATTTTAGTGTTTTCTTAGTATATCTTGAGTTGGATGATGAAAACTGTTGTCTTAGTTTTTCAATGTGGTAAAGGGGATGCAACTCCCACTCCAAAAACCTTTATATGATGACTAATTCATGAAGCAGTTAGCTCATTTAAATCTACAAATGCTGCCAGTGTAATTATTTCTGTAAAAAAAGTCTGGTGCAAATACGATATTTTATATTAAGAAATGTAGCTTATTAAATGCAGAGTTCTCGGATGTCCATCATATGCTTGAACTGATTAATTGTACCAATATGTTCAGAGTTTAGTCCAAAGAATAATCATAAAAAATGAAAATTTACTCATAAAAATCAATTAGTCTATTATGTAAATTTATATTCGTGAACATACAGATACAGCATATGTCTGAAAGTTTTTTTAAATTGCTTTGTATGTATATATGTAGGTTTTATAAAATTTCTAAGGTATTTAAGAAAACTATAATCTAAAAATTTTGATAACTAAAGTAATTCAACAGACATGCTTCAGTTAATCCTTTTAAAGAAATGAAACCAAATATTTTAGTTTTTCTGTGCAGAAAGTTTCATAATTTTTGTTTGGGTTTCTCATGTATACTTTTCTATACATTAAGGTTTTTTTTTTTTTTTTTTTTTTTTTTTTTTTTTTAAGTGGGCCAAAAAAAGCTTATATTTCTCACTAAATTTCTCCTTTTTTTAATATCTCTGGTGGAAAATTAAGCATAATTATTTTCCAAAAACTAGTCTGCATCAAGTACTGAGAACTGATGAGGAGTATCACTTAGAAAATTTCAATAAGTGTTGATTTAAATTATCAGTTGTTAGAAAAGAAAGACTAAATCAGAGACTGATAATTTTTGTTATATTTTCTAGTTTAATGAATATTTATTTCTGTTTGTATTGAAAAAGATAGCCTTTAATAGCACGTTCAAATAAGCTTAAAATTTTCACGTTACGTCATGCTTAGTTGAAAAAATTAAGGTTGGATTATGTTTATTGATGCTATTATTATTAACTGCATACATTTTTAAAAGAAAATAATTCAAATAACTCATTCTCTACTGATTTTGCATCACTGATTTTTGAAACTCTTATGTGGCATTTCCTGTGATTGTGTGATTAAAGTAATTATTCTAGATTTATTGAATCAGTTTAGCACTTTGGTGACCATTGCAGCTATATATCCACCTACTCAGTGGCTGCACATTTTTACTGATGGTTCTCAGTTTGACTGTCATTTTAAAGTTGGGGGCTGATGTGTTTTCTAATCTTTTCTTTTTACACCCCTGAAGGATACATTGGTACTTCCTTTTAATATGGAATTAGTACCATATGCATAGCCCTAAATCAATTATTAGCTATCCATGACAAGTTTGTAAAGGCAGTCATTTTTTCTAATTCTCATGCAGCCATTCATTCAGTCAGCTAACACAGCTGACACCCATTAATGCCTGAAATTTTGCAATGTCAAGAACTCTCACTTTAAAGTGGAAACATCATTTTCCAGCGAGTGCCTAGCCACTGTGGCCTTTGGGGCAATAAACAAGTGGATTTCCGTGCAAAAAGAAGTGTCAGCTTACTACAACATCCTAATACAGCCATTTCTTATTAGAGGATAAATTTATTTCCTTCTAACATCTTATGAGGTCTTCAGACTCATACAGCCTTAAAAAGTTTGAGAATGTTAAGTCCCTTTCTTTTTCCCAGTCAAGAGGCAATGTAGTTGTGACTGTCTGTCTACAGGACATGCTTGCATTGCTGTCCACCTGCATTGCATAGGCAGTTCAAGTGATCTTATTTGTTCACTTTGTGATTCTGGAGAAGAAATGTACAGGGACCACCTGTTCCAATGTGGGGCTCTTCATGGTCTTACAGAAGAGTCAACATACTGGGAGGCAAGAACACTCATTAGGGAATGACTTCGATCCTTTTGGTCTTAGTTCTATTGCTTGTAATGTCTGTTTATAAGATTTTACTTCTTTGTAACTTTTTGCCTAGCCATTGAAAATGAAAAAAATAGTTTAGCATTTTGAAGACAAATTT
This sequence comes from Stegodyphus dumicola, assembly GCF_044657685.1. Taxonomy (NCBI): domain Eukaryota; kingdom Metazoa; phylum Arthropoda; class Arachnida; order Araneae; family Eresidae; genus Stegodyphus; species Stegodyphus dumicola. The sequence goes on from NC_140781.1 coordinate 25,645,452, forward strand.
CTACTCTGAAAGACCAAATGTCTCCTTTTTTTTTAATTTCAAATTTATTCAGGGTTGCCATGCTACCTGGAAAACCGGAAAAAGTCAGGGAATTCTAAAATTGACCAAAAAAGTCAAGGAATTTAAATATTTTAGTCAAAATCTGGAAAAGTCAGGAAATGTCATTCGGCGATCCCCAAAAAAGCGAGTTTTGCACCAACATTGGGAGCGATGACTTTGTTGGCAAATTATGTATTGTGTGAGCATCATTCGGGCAACTGGCATAGAGCCTGTTTTCACAGCTCCAATCGGATTGTCTTGGAGAATGGCAAAACAAGTTTCCAGTAACCTTGAGAATCGAGAGACTCACATGTGCATGTGCAGTGCATATTGAACTAAAGAAAATACCTTCTCATTCTCGTTTAAAACAAAATTTGTTTAATTCTAGTATACGGTACCATGGAAGCTAGATTAGCCCCCATATACTCTATTCTAACGAAAGAAATGTCTGTGTAAAGAAGGAAAGCTTCCATAGACATTATGTAAACAAGTTTGCTATTGTGCCGCTAGAAAAAGGAGAGAAAACTCATCAAGGGATTTGGCAGCAAGAATTTCCCTCTGTGATTTGTACAGGAAATTGAGCATGAGTTAAGAAGGAACATTCTATGACAAAACGTTTCTTCTTTGACTTTTGCGATAATTTAAGCTCAGATTTTCATACTTTTTTTGCTCAATAACTAATCCATTAATTAATTTACTTGCACAAAAAATATTTTCTTTTCCTTTATAAAGTTGTTTAAAGTAATTTAAAATGATATTTGTTTTATGTACTCTTGTTAAACATGACCTTCGAACTTTGACGCCAGCTTTGGTGACAGATATTTCGTGCATGTGCAGCTGCTTCCCTCTACGTTGGGACGGAGCCACTTCTGTTGTGGAGAAGTTTTACATCTTAACAATACATATCCTTAATTCTAACCTCCATGTATGAAACACATGGGATTTGGCGACATTATGATGAGCAGTAACAACACACCTCTCTGTTTAAGAAGGTGTTTACAGTAAGTGAGTCATTTTGGTGTTGACGGCAGTTTTCAAAATTGTGCCAAGGCCATAGCCTAGACTAGGATTTTCCCTCAAAATCTTTTAAACATTTTTTCTCGCTTTTTAATAAAGGCCTTATTTTTCATTTTGCAGTAAAATTAAAAAAAAAAAAATAGTAATCAGTCAACTAGGCTAATTAATATATTCGGCAAAATGTCATTGATTATTATAATTCTTAAGTAATTTATTTTAATGTATTCATATCATTTAATGTTGCTTCTTTCCTCTAAATTCCTTTATTATTAGTTAATAATACTTTCAAATATCAGGCAATTTTCTCTGGCATAATTCTGAAACTAATTCTAGCAGTATGATGACATACTATCACAAAATTTAATGCACATATTTTTTGCTTATGTATAAATAAATATAATTAAATAAATATAAAATACCTGAATTTATTTTAAAATATCTTTAAACAGATTTCTTTCATTTAGCTGTGAAATGTCTGCGAAAATTTTTTTTTTTTTTTTTTTTTTTTAAATCCAAATTGGGCAGATTTTGATCTCAATCTTGAGTGAAGAAAAACAACTCCTATAATAGTTAATAATAGTAATGCTTTGGGGATTATATATATAATAAGTCGTATGTAATTGGCAAATTTTTGTGTTTTCAAATAATACCATAATTAATTTACCTCTCAGCACAGCCAAGGTGCGCTATGCGAATAGACTGGAATTTTTTCAAAACACATCTGGAAAACCTGGAAAAGTCAGGGAATTTCATTCTACCCTTTGAGTGGCAACCCTATTTGTTCTGATAACAGTTATATTTTAAAGTGTTTAATTTTTAATATGTGAAAGTTTCTCCTTCCTTTCAAAGTTCGCTAACAACTTTATTTTTACACTCATAATGTTTTGAATTTGCTTTTTATTTTTTCCTGCTTTTTGCAGCTGCTTGAGGAGGAACTGCAGCCAGCACACTTTATAAAATCATTTTGCATAGTAATTTATTTTCAAAGTTTAGAGGCAAAAGTATTTATGATTAACCAGATTTAAATTTATTACGATTATTTCATTTTATGTATGAAGTACATAAGCATATTTACTTGGATATGGTTACTTTAAAAAATAAAAATTTTCCTATTTAAAAAATTTTCATACTTGCAGAAAATGTTATTTTTTACTAAATGCAGATGTTTATATAGTTCTTGAAAAACAATTTAATTTTTTCTGTGTTTGAAAATGAGAAAAAATGTCACTGTATTAGAGAAATAAATTTAATTCTCTTAGAAAAATGAATTAGCCAAACATATCCAAATATATGAAGTTCATTCATGCATGTATCATGAAATCAAGCAGCCGAATGTATCTGCAACCATAATGTTCTTTCTTCTGGGCAGTAGTCAAATAGCAAAATCTGCGATATGTTATATTTCAAGTTAAGGAAGATTAGTTTTGATGAAAAATACTTATCAAAATGACAAAAGCCTAATTTAAACATTTAACGTATTCTAATTTATGTAGAAATAATAAATAGGACTCTTACCCTAAAGAGAAAAACTAGTTGGAATGCTTACAAAACCAGTAATATTTTTGTAGTATGAGTTTTTTTTTTGGGGTGTGTGTGTGTGTGTGTGTAATTGCAAGATATGCAAATGAAAGTTGGTGGCAAAGAGAAGAAATCAGAAATGCAAAAGATACAAAATCCCCGTCTCGTAATATATAAAACAACAGTAAAGGAAGAGGCCAGAAAAGTGTAGTCTTTATATAAATGACATATTTATCTCTGATATTGTCGTAAATGACTGAGTAAAACTGGCATTTCTATAAATTTAAGGTAAGCTAAATGTTTCTTGCAGAAATGTTGTTGCATTCATTTCGTCTGTAAGACAGGTAATTGTGGTCTGAATATAAGAAAAATTTCAAATGTTATGCTTGCTGAAATTCAAAATTTCAGGATTTGTGAAACATAGGTTCAATATCTATCTTAAGTTTTATTTTAGAACAAATGTGTCATTACATAAATTTAAAATTTTTAGGCACATGGAGACAGTAGAAAGTCATATTCTAAATTTTTCGGCTGAAGTATTCAGGTTGAGAGAAGATAGAAGACAGAAATACTTTCCTTGCAATGGCAAAACTGCTGAAATTTGTTTTAACTTGCTTCTATGGACCCTAGTGTTAAAAGTGAAGTGACTTGATCATGTGGGCAGATATTATAACAGACTATAGAACATGCTTGAACGTTGATGTACTAGACTGTAAAATATTATGTATTTTGTAACATATTTATTCTTATTAAAGAAAAATGTATGTGAAATTTTTTAATCCTAAAATCCTTCTCAGGAACCTGTTGGATGAGATTTTAGGAGTAATTTATTGAATAACTAGACAGTTTACCGAAATTCATTACATTTCATGAACAGTTCTTTTTCTCCTAGATATTCTTCATCTCAAGTTTTAAGGTATTTTCTTCCCCCTTTCTGCATGCCTTTATGGTGTAACAATTAGCACACATGGCACATATTTGAGAGGTCCAGGGTTCGAGTCCCAGCGGGGGCATTGCCCATTTCTTCAGTTTCTTAACATCAAAATGACCTAATGTCTCAACAGTGGCACCCGAACTAAAATAGATGATGAATGATGATTCTTCACTGCCAGGATTTGGTGATTAGGTACCCTTATCCCTAATCACCCTTTAAAAGGGGGAGCATGTAAGGTATTTTCTCCCTCCTTTCTGCATGCCTTCGTGGTGTAAAGGTTAGCACACTTGGTGCGTATTCGAGAGGTCCGGGGTTCGAGTCCTGGCAAGGGCATTACCCATTTCTTCAGTTTCTTGACGTTGAAATAACCTAATGTCTCTACGAAAGTGCTTTTTAATATGCACTCTTCAGATTCTAATCTAAAACTCTTATGATTAAGTGAAAAGCTGTTGTTTACAGTAAAATGTCTTGCTAATCGAACTACACATGTAACAAAGAAATATAGAACTGCAGCAGTTGCCAGAACTTGAACCTCCCCAGAAAGCAAGCTAAACTTGTCAGTTACATTTTTAAATGCTGAAAAACCATAAAAGTAAATAAATTTATGAAATGATTGTGTGAAACCTGAACTCATTTTTAGTAATTTTATTAAATTATTCTTTTTGCTTTAAAATGAAATTGTTTGGAAATATTGTATGCTTGCATGTATATATATTAAATTAATATTCTGAATTATGTGAGATTATAGTCAGATTTTTACACTCCATGGGTCTTTTGGGGATTTTTAAAATGAAGCCGCAGTCTCTCCTGGTAAGTATGTGAAATTTTTCTATCTATAGCATATGTCCTTTTTTATTCTTCTGTCATCGATAGATTTTTTTTGGCCCTTCTCTACTTTTCATGTTTTGTTTCAAAGTTAACTTATCCTTGTAACCTAAATAAAACTTTTTCTCTCATGATTTAATCAGTATTTGTCATCTATTCTATGGGTTCTAATTTCTTCACAATTTCTGCATAACAAAGGTTAGATTCATATGCTGGTACAATCCTGCTAGTTTTTGTTAGGTATCCTGTCAGCTGTTCCCTTTGACATTCATCACTATATTTCTGGCTTAAATGTAATTAAACATTAAAAGTATGCACATTATCTCCATTTTGATTCCAATTAAATTGACAGCAAGCCTTTTTCAACAGAAAAAGCAGCAAAACCCACTTTCCCCATTTCAAATCAAATTTATAACTACTGGCCATTTGATTTGCCCATGGAATGAGAATTGATAGCAATGCTTGCAATAGCAGTTGATTTCTTAGCTCAGTTACATTTACGTTCAATTAGCACAGTAATTTTTGTACTGTATATATTTCAGTTCTGTTTTTCCATTGAATTCTGTATTAAATTCTCTTTAAAGTAATATATAAACGTCTGCATACCGAACCAACATCGTCAGCAGCAAATGAGCGAATTCATTTGCGCTTTTGCAGCTGAGCATGATGGTTCAGTAAAACAATCGAAACTAGTCCTGTGAAAATTTGAAAATATAACGCTGAATTTTGTTGTTTGACTTCTAAATCTAATATTGCTTATTTACTGTGCAATTTTTTTTTAATGAGAGAATAAGCTTCTATAGAAATATATACTTTTTTTATGAACATTTATACAGATACTGCTGAACAACTTAATGGCAACACTCAAGTAATTTGATATAAGCATTTTAATTAACAATCCGATAAAACAAAAACCTGTATAGCAATATATTGTGTAAAATAATTTGCACCAATGGTGGAAAAAGAACTCACTAAATAACTTTATGTGAGGTTCTGTGAAATAGAACTAATTTATAATTTGATCCCCTTTTATTCTTATATATTCTGCGTTATAATGGATAATAATCATCATTATTATATGTGTATGTAAGCAGTTCATGATTAAAATTCCCATTCAGCTATCACTGTTGCTTTCTAGACATTTAGTAGGCAGAAATCTTGTTTTGGCCTAGTTGCTTTCATGTGGTTTATTTTAAATACTTTTGTACTTTGAAGATCTACTGAGTCTGCATAATCATTTATAAACAGAAAATTCATGCAAACAGAACCTCTGAAATATTAGCTCATCATCTCATTATTTGCAAATATGTGAAGTTCTTTTATTCATATTATATAATTTCTGGATTGGTTGCAATGCCTTAAATATATGATTCCTTTTCGTAATTAATAATAACTTTTAGTATGCTATAAATGAACTAGCGTGAGCAGGTGAATGGTATATAACTCGTATGTTGCTGGTAGTAGTATTGTTCTGTGATCCATTGCAAGATATATACAGGGTGTTTCAAAAAGAATCATCTGATTTAAAAAAAAATCTTAACTATTCAGCTTTTAATCCCTTTTGAATGAATAATGTGTAGGTAAAAAAGGGAAATCGTGAGTTTTGTGCGGTTGGCAAGAGATAGCATTAATTCGTGCAAATCACGAAGTATAAATCCGGTCACAACTGTTCAACATGATTTCCATCGATAATACCCTAGTGTTCAATAACCTACTGCTCAGAGCATTAAGTGATGGTATAAACAATTCTAAGATATGGGTTATCTGTGTAAAAAGAAATCACCTAGCCATCCACACATGTCAGTTGAAAATGTGGAGCACATTGGACAGAATATTACACATAGTCCACAGAAACATTTAATTGAACACCTTTAACTTGGTTTGTAAAAAATCTCATAATATAAAATTAATTTTAAATTTCTATGTTTGATATTTTTCATAATATATACATTTCAAATTGGATTTTGAAACACCTTGTTGAACACATTTGGAACGCGTTGTATTATTGTAGGATTCTTTAAATATTGCGTACTTGCATTTAATGTCAGTTTAATTTTATAAACTATTATTTTCATTTGTAGCTAAAAAAAAATCTCAAAACATTTGATGTAATGTGTTGTTATGTAGAAATTAACCCTTTCTTGTCTTTTATTAACTGTCTCAAAGCATTTTCTTTAGCATTGTTTTCTCAAGATAATATTTATTACTTTACAGATCAAGGCATTTCTTATCTCTATTTGAGATTCTACTTCAAGGCATAGGCATATGAAAATCTTCTGTCTTCAAGAATGATTTTTACAAAGATTAAATGTCATCCAAATAAATAAACAGTATAATTGATCTCTAGAGCTTTGAAAAATACAAGTAAATGAGTTCGATAGAAGTAATTTTTCTTGAATGAAAAAAGCTGACCAATAGCCGAGTAGTAAAATCGCTAAACATTTGTTCGATTCAGGTCAAATCCCGGCAAATAGGCTGGCTGCATGGGCATTATCATGATTCTTCTCATGTGTAAATGTAGGTATGAGTCGGTTTTCCTTAGAAAGTCCTGTATGAAGGCATCTTTTCCTTTAGATAGATAGCCTTCATGTGTTTGTTGTGCCATAATTAAACAAACTTCGAGTAAAGAATTCCGCGCTTTACATAAACTTGGGGGGAAAGGAGGTGAAGATAAATTTGCCTTTAATAGTGCATACATACTTAATGCACTTTCCAGAATCTGTTTAACTTTTAGAATTAAAATTCCGTAACTTTGTTTCCTTCATTTTAATGAGCAGTGTCTATTTTTATGCTGTAATATTTCAGTTGAATGAAACAAGTGTTTTATGAAAGTAATTGATACAGTTGTTGTATCTGATTTTAATTATTTATAAATCAGTTTAGTTCTATTAAAAGTTGGTTGTTTCATAATTTAGAGTTTGATTATTTTGCATATTAATGTCTACACTTTCAATATAACAAAAAATAATTTCTAGTAGAAATTTTTATTTAGTCAAGCCACGAGCCTTTTAGTCCTTGTGTTGTATGTCTAAGAATTTTTCTTAAATGGACGGAAATAAGTGTAATAGTTGAAAATCTAAAGTTTCCCCCCTTAAATTGTATAATAATTTATGGAAGAATTTTTGTAGTTTTTAAGCAACTGGTAAAGAAATAATTTTAAATAGTATGTGTTCACATATTCATTTGTAATGTTATGTCAGTTTCAAATTTATATGATGTTTTGTAATTTAAAATTAATCTTGTATAAGCTTTCATTCTAAACAGTTTTTCAACATTTTCAAATTTTGTACAATTTAATGAAAAGTATAACATTTTCAGTAAGAAAAAGAAGAGGGCACTTTTTGTATTGATTTCTCATACTAAACAATCAATGAATGTTTTTCAATGAATGAATGTGCAATCAGTGAATGAATGTTTTCATGCAGTTTACAGAAGGTACAGCTTTTTAAAATAAGATATGCATATTTTTCAAAGTAATAAAATAGAGATGTATATATTTATTATTGTAAACCTCAGTTATTTCTTTAACCTGTTTTAACTCTTCATTGCATACTTTTCATAGTTTAATTCAGAATTTTCTTCTGTTAATATTTAGTTGCAGTTTTTTCCCATATGTTCCTGGAGCCTTTCATCAATTTTCAAATCTCTAACAAGCAATTTGAAATTTTTATAATTGGGACTTTTGTCAATAAATATTAGCATTAACTTCTTAAGTCTGAGCCATTTTTCTGAATTGTATCAGACTTAACCAAAGTATTGCATATTTTAAAATCCATTTGGCCAATACCCGCCTTTCTTCACTGCTTAATAAATAATGAAAATCAAGCATTTATAAACTATTATGCCACAGTTCTATCTTTATATGATAAAAACTGATACATATGTGCTATTATCAAAGTTACTTTTTAAAAATATTTTTCACACTTATGAATATGTACAGGCCCAGCTTTGGCTCACCCTTTAAGTTGGTGCACCAATTTAGTTATGCCGTCTATACTAAGTGGTTAAAAATTTTTATATTTTATTTCAATTGCAGATTTAAAAAAAAAAGGGTGGCTTTGAAAAATAGCTTCTAAATGTTTAACCAGATTATTTTTAAGCTCATGTGCAAATTTCTTCTGTGTAATAAGTTGTAGCTAGACATTGAGATTGCTTTACATCCTTTGCTTTGCAATTTCATCTCGTTTTATTACTTTGTTCTATATCATATATATAAAAATATCTGTTATACTGCTGTAAAATGTAATTTTAATGGCATTTAACTGAAAATGTTTTAGAAATTTACTGGCGAAAAGCCTGATAAGAAAACAGTGTGTTTGAATGTTAATGAGGTGCTTCTACACAGAAAAGGGGGGGGGGGTATGCTATGCTTATACTTTGAGGTACTTGTGGTATAATGCTGTGATTTAATGGTGCAAAGCACATCTTATGTAGAGTAGGTATTGTTGCTGAGAGTATATAAATATAATACAGAGAAAGGTTACATATGTGTATATATATGCATATATGTATTATGTGTCTGTGTGTGTGTGTGTGTGTATATATATATATATATATATATATATATGTATATATATATATATATATATATGTATATATGTATATATATATTTGCATTTATAATCTGAAATATTTTCCTGTATTTGCTAGGAAGTTGAAATTGTATCTAGATTTAATTTACAACTTTATTCTAGATTTTACTCTTCAAGTAAGTCAATGAAAAGAATCTGTTATCAAGAAGTTTCATGTTGAAAAGTCTGAAATTTCTAATACAACGGAAATTACTGATGGGTTTTATTCTAGCTTTGCAAATGTTGGATTTTAAGAAGTGTATTATAGAAAACACACAACTTTTGGTATTGTAGTTAGCTAGTCCTTACACTGCCACTTATAAATGTTTTGTATCCTAATTGTGTGGAATGTGTATATGTGATAATTCAGAATGATTTAGTCAAGGGTAATATATAGTTTACTATAAATGTTGGATTGTATACATTTTTATGTGATGTTATTTGAACGAGGAAAGAAAAGATTCAGCAAGAATAAGTATCAGAACTAAGGATTTTTTTTAATTCATTATGGAAATTATATTTTTTTTGGTTCGTAGTATGTGTTTAGACTGTACAGAGTCAGAATATGCATATGTGCATTTAGATTCAAAAGGCAAACTTATTTAATATTAGTACAGTCAAAAGTCTTTAATCCGGAATGATCTATAATCTGGACCTCAAAGCTACAAACTTTCTGCGCATGCACGTTTAATGTATAATGGATGGTATAAGCTAAGCTAAAATTATCTAATTATCTATTTCAGTTAATGTTGCAGATTGCGTTGTTCCTTAATCTTCTAATTGGATCCGGCTTATTATTTTTTGCAGACTGTTAGAGCAATTTTATAAAAGTAAGCTTGAACTTGGGATTATGTCAAAAGGAATTTCCGATTCTGGAGCTGCCAAAGGATCTACAAAGAGAAAGCATGTTTCGATGTCCATCAAACAAAAATGGGAATTGCTGCAAAAAATGGATAAAGGCATATCCTTCGTTTCTCTAACCATTCCGAAATCTGTTTATCAATTTCACGCTGCTCTGCGGGTGGGGGGGGGGATGTCACGGCACGCAATGAACTGGAAGTTGATCTGTTAGCACTATCCTAATCTTCAGGGCAGATGTTTTTATTTTATTTGGCTTACAATTCCTTACTAAATGTAGTATTTCATCTCGATGTACTCCGTCTGTGATACGATTTAAATCAAATTCCTCGTCATTATAAATATCACGAATACACATCAAATAGTTTTCTGGTTGCTATTTTCTAATTTCCACTATGCGTAATGTATGCTTTACACATGCACGCGTTGAAAGAAATGTTTAATAAAGTAAACAAATAAATATTAAGCCTTTTTTTTTTATGTAAATTTTGATACCTTTTAGATCATAATTGCTCTTTATTTCATAAATTACGGTTTCATATTTTTAATTTTATAATTTGTGCATGCCATCTTACCAGATTTAAACTGATGATCTATAATCCGGAAAAAACCGATAATCCGGAATCGCTGAAGTCCCGACGAGTCCGGATTTAAGACTTTTGACTGTAATACTCAAACGTAATTTTCACTGTCTTCAATGAGTATTTACTTTTCAAAATGCATTAAGATTACAATAAGCATAGTATTTTTTCAATAGTCCTCAGTGTCTATTTTTCATGTTTTGTAAGAAAAAAATTCGATTGTGAGAAATTATGGGATGATTTTTTGGGCTTTAAAGCAAGCCTTGTGGCTGTAGGTAATAATCAAGCCTTGTAGAAATTGTAACTATTTATGTGAAAGTTTGTTGATTTTCAGAAAAAAAAAAGTATGTTAAATGGTGCCTTTACCTTTTGTGTAAAAAAAAAAAAAAAAAAAAAAAAAAAAAGCTAATATAATTCTGAAAAAGTTCTAAAAATGGCTCAAACAGTTTTTAGATACTTTTAGAAGATAAGATTTGTGCTGTTTATTTTTACCAAATGAATCTAGTATGTTTAATACATGACATTATACTACACCCTTAGCAACATTTGAAGCAAATTTTAATTTCCCTTAGTTCTGATACTGGTAGAGAGTGCCTTATGGCTTCAGTAACTCGCCATGTGACCAAGAGGTATGTTGAGCTTAGGGATAGCAGCAAAGCTTCTTATCCCTCATTTATTAGCAGAATGACTATTTCTGACTATGTTGTGGCATCGTTAGACATTTCTTTTGTCTTTAATCAGGAAATACTATTCTAGCTCATTAGTGTTTTTAATTTATAAGCTACTTAATGCAAAGATTTTAGTCTGTAAATGTTCATATGTGTTGCTGTCGTGTGATTTAAGTAAAAGTGTGTGTGAATTTTTGAACAAAGTCTTAATTCTCATTATTTATTCATCATTTTAATTACAGAGTGCAGTTAGAGTGTGCAAAGGCAGATGTTTTTATGTACTTTAACTCTGGGCCAAGTATACAAAATATATATATAAGTAAGTCTGTCATGCAAATTCATCTCTTACAAATTCTCGGAACACTACTACTAGTACATCAAAATAGTGTACGAAGACATAATTAAAGATGTAAAAGTACATTTTGCAGCTTTTATTTTTTATTGTCCATTATAAATCTGAAGCAGAGAATTTGTGATCAGAAATAATATAACAAATGCATGTTTTGAATGTGCTTTTTGATCTGTAAAATATCATTTGAAATTAATATGAAGACAAGCTGCATGAAACTATTTTTCAAGGTTAAAAATGTTTTAATTTACTATAGTCAATATATTTATTAGGCAAGAAGAAAAATTTTGTAAATAAATATTTTACCAACAACTTGAGGATGCTGGCTAGTTTCAATAAGACAGACAGTTTTATCAGGCTTAAGGGCTTTGTGATCTTCAGAGGCATAAGCCAAGCTTCATTGCTAGGTAGCCAGACCTAGCTACATCAGAAAAACTGGTATAAGAATTTTGCATAAATGTTCTAACTTTTCGCATTTATGCAGTTTATTATTAAAACCCACCAATCACAGCGAAGCAAACACGAACTGCTGTTTGGTCTACAGTTTCGTTCAATCAGCTGCACTTTTCGCATTTATGCAGTTTATTATTAAAACCCACCAACCACAGCGAAGCAAACACGAACTGCTATTTGGTCCACAGTTTCGTTCAATCAGCTGCACATTTATGCAAGTGTAACTTTAGCTTCTTTAACTGACTACGACTTAAACCTTGCTATCACAGGTGTAAATGGACTTAATGATTTTCATGCCTTAACCACAAAGCCTTTGTCTAAACAAAGTCTGCATAAACTTATCAGCATTTTTACTCTAGGGAATTGTTATGAAGGTGATCCTTTAGACTTTTAGAGTTGTTTATTGTTGATTAAAATCAAAATAATAATAGTTGTAATTAATAATGCTTGTATTTCCTTTTCATAGTGATAGTTTTATGAAATATTGTGATAAGTTTATTGATCAATATGTAATTATTTATTTATGTGTTTTTTGTGTATGTATCAGGTAAAAGCTCTTACCAAGAAAATGAATTTCCTTAAAATATATAGCATTCTGAAAGATTTACTTTGTGTTGATATTACATATAAGAAAGCCATCTTCAAAATTGGAATTTTCTGTCCAAATGTAAAAATTACATAATTTTAATATGAATTTTAAGCATCCACAATTTAATTGTTTATTAACGAATCATTCAGACATTTTTCTCTCTGAACATTCAGACACTGGCTGGTATAACTCATAGTTGGCCTTCCCTATGTGTAATGGTTGGTAACTATTAGATATCACTGTATTTATAAATTTAAAATGAATCTTCATTCAGAATTTTGTTCGGAGCTATGTTATGTAAGTAAAAAGTATAATTATGAGTGAAACTGTATTTAAATATTATTATTCAGTTTTTATAGGTTCAGATAGAAGTGGGTGGGACACCAAAATTTCACCATTGGTTGTATAGGTATGGTTCGACCGCACTGACTGTGCAATTCCAACCCAGTTTTGAGAGAAATCACCATGGGGAAGGTTGAGGGTCTCCCATCTCTCTTTCCCTATCACCAACCTCTCAAGAGGACTTTTGGCTTGCTGTGTATTTTGAGTCCCCTTTTGCCACACAGACACTATATGCTTACAAACAACTGTGCCTTCTCCTGGATTTGCCGAGCTCATCAGTATGGCAGTCAAGACTCACTAACCACTATAATGGGTGGGTTGCTATTTGAAATTATTGTACTTTTTTACAAAAAGTATAAGAAACGTAAAGCTGACTATAACGTAACTAAAGTCCTATAATATAAAGCTGGCAATTTGACTTCAAAACCCAATGAACGGACTGGCTGCTTGGGCGTTTTCATGGTTCTTCTCATGTGTAACGTGGATATAAGCCATTTTTCTTAGAAAGCCCTTTGTGAAGGCATTCCTCCTCTTTGGCAGATAGCTGTCATATTTTGTGTCATAATCGAATCAAACTAAATCATAAAATACTTTGACTAACTAAGAGTGGTGCCTGAATTGTGAAAACCGAGGAGTTTGTTGCAACTCTTGTTGTCTAAATACAGGGAGGTGTGTTCTCGCAGTATGCAAATACAGAGATGGAGCATTTATCAACAGGCAAATAAAATGTTTTCTGAAAGTTTCTGATACAAACATCAGAATTTCCTGATGTCACAAAATTCTGCTTGATGAGAAATGCCATAAAGCTTCAGAATGATATGGAAAGAACAAAAAATGAGAGAGATTGCATTTTAAACAATGAGATAGTAAAGTAAATGATCTAGGTGACATGATACTTTATATTTCTGGCATTATGTTTTCATTTTAGTTCTCAGTGTACAATTCCAAAAAACTCTCAACTTGGAGTAAACTCAAAACTGCAGTTTATCGGTGTTAGACAAGAGGTACATGAAATTAAAGCAATGACTGTAATGAACTTGAAGCAGTCGTTTTACAATCATGGTTACATGGAATGGCAGCTCTGAAATCAGTGTATGGACAGTACTGATGAATAACTTGGGGTTGTAACACTCTGTTGTGCTTAATTTATGTGTAAGGGATCTTTGAAAACCTTAATTTTAGAAGGAAATTATCCTCGATTCCAGTCCATACAGTCATTTGTGCTGTTTCTACAGGTCATGGAGATTGGTGTCCGATCAATAAAATGAATTTTTGTTTAGGTGCCCTATAATTGGCGAAACTGGAGTAATGCTTCTGAGCACTGCAATCTTCCTTGTAACGCTCCACTAGTGCTGCATTATTACGACCACTAAATACTGTTAGTTCAACCTGATTTGTTTTTGATCATAGGTATTTGAGTTAGCTGCATGTTTTGTGTTTATGGTTTTCATTAGGTGTAATGTGAATATGAGCCAGTTTCCCTAAAAAGGCCTTCTATGAAAGCATCCTTTTCCTTAAGCAAATGGCTTTCATGTTATTTGCTATATTCGAATAACTAACTACCTAATGTTCGTGTAATGCAGCTTTACAATGTGGCAACATTGCTTTTGTGAAAGTATCATTTCACTTTTCTTTGAAATATGTTACTAGTAAAGAAAAGGAAAAGTGTAAGAACTAGTGAAAAAGAAGGACTGAATGAACATTATTCCTCTTAATAGATGCTTTTTTACCTGGGATGTGTTGCTACTACCCAGTGCACGAACTTCATGTAGTGTTCTGTCATAGGTATTTGCTTGCTGGTTTCCAGTTGTTTAAAAATGTCTCTCTCACTTTTGTTTTTTATTCTACATATGCCACTCAAGCACTTTATGCTGTTTTTGTAACAAAATTCATGCTGTTGTGAAATTCCAATGTTTGTGTTAGCAGTTTTCGAATATTTTTATGCTATTACTGGGTACCTGTTCTGTATTTGTTTTCATATATTGTGTGTGTCTCTGACTTATTTTGCAAAAGTTGCAATGGATTTCTCGCTTTCCACGCTGTCATCATTTGGTCAGTTAATGATATGATTACCCTATGTTGAATTCATTCAACATTGTTTAAGATAGATGAATGAATATGTAATATATGCATTTACTGTGCATTAACTTTATATTTCATGATGAAATAAGAGCTAGTTAGAATGAAATGAGGCATTTAAAAAAGCGTATGAATTCACTATCTGTTTTACTTATTTTCGCACTCGCACACTAAAGAAAAAAGGGGGAAGAGGAGGGGGAAAATGTCATTTTGTGATTATTAAAATGTAGAGTTAATAAAAGGAAAATTAAGCATACCAGTGTGAAATTTAAGACAAAATTAAAATAATCTGAAATTTAATTTTGTCCAATTTTAAAATAATCCACAGATATCTAATTAAAAGTTACATTTTATATACAACTTAGGTGCTGAAATATGAAGTTGTGAAAAAACACCAATATATAGTTGATACTTGCCAGAATTTTATTTACATTTGAGGGGGGAATTGCATTATTATTTTATAGCATATCTAAAAATATTAGTATCAAACATTTTTTTGTTGTATGAAAATTTGTATTTCTCTTTGAAGTTGGCTTTCATTTTATAATAATATATGTTTATATTTTTTCTTGTCTTAATTGTTGTGTTATAATTAGTAATTCCAATATATTGTTGAGTTTTCCCTTTGTTATTGTTTCTGTTAAACACTGTTATCATATATGCCTTTTTCAATAAACATGTACATGTACATGTTTATATATTAATAAATACAAGTATGTGTTTGCATGTATATGTTTATGTAAGGAAATCGCTATTTATATAATTTTATGTTAGATGTTTTTCTTAATGTTGAAACAAAATGAATTCATTATGGAACATCTTTATATAATATTTTAGAATTTTTATGTGAATTTTGCATCAGTCACTTACTATTATACCAAAGAACTGTTAAATCTGCTCACTGGTATAACAATATTTGTTGACATTCCTTTTTGCTGATAAAAAAATCTTTTGTGAATGTTAGGCTGTCAATTATTTTTCAAGTCTTGTAAAAACTACAAAATTCCTTTTGAATTATTGAAGCATTGAGATACTATATGCATAATTATTTCGATGTATATTTACAGTCTCTAAAATTTGAAAAAGGATTTTCAGTAAATGCATTATAAATGAGAATTATGCTGTACTCAGGAATTTTTTAACAATCCATAGTTGCTAATGAATTCAGTACAATACAGCTTTAATGCAATAATCTAGATAAGTTTTGGAGGGTTTTTTTTTTTTTTTTTTTTTTTTTTTTTTTTTTTTTTTCCCTCACCCATATTATTTTCACAAGTGAATACATTCATTAAAGTAAATATTTTTGGTGTTTTAAGGAGTGTGTTCATATTTTTGTGGAAAAAATTCATGTATTAGTGCTTGGCAACTAACCTAATAACTGATGTAACTATTACTTTTAAAATGTGTGTTTTGTTTCTGCATTGGTTTTAATGTTAAGAACTGTCATTTGCATATTTCTAATTGACATACTGTGATACTGTGTGATTTGTGAAACTTTTATTTTAATCTCTCAATAGATGTAGTTTAGCTGCATCTTTACTCATTGCACATGCAAATGGTAGAACGGAATTATTAATGAAATTAAGAAGGATTTCTGTAAAATAATAAAGTTAAAAAATAATTACCAAAAGAAAAGAAATGTAAAATTTATTTAAAAATCAGGTGTGACTTGTATATATAGCCAGCATTCAAAATATGAAATTTTGAGCTGTAATATTCTCAGTGATAAGATGGCCAAATAACTGATGGATTTGGTCATTCCTCATGAATGCTTAACTAACAAAGTATCAAGCCATTGAGGGGGGAAAAGTGCATTGCTAATTTTGTTTGTTTATTTCAATATGTTAGTCCAATTATTTTAAGCGCCACTTAGAAGTGAGAACTAAAGCTTTCTAAAAATTACTTTACATTTTTATTTCATGCATTAAAATATAACTAATTGTAGGTTAATAAGTAACAATGAAACATATGCTATGTTCTTGAATTAATCAAATTGTTCAACTTTATTTTCGTATAGTTATGGTCAAGATAATGCTTCTAGGAGTGATATCTTAAGGTTTAGTAAAAGAAACATGCAAGAGAATAATGTGAAACATTTATTATTTTTTTGCACTTAACAATCATTTAATTAAATAAATTAGCAGTTTTATGAAATGATCAGTTTTTATGTTTACATAATGTTATAAGCCTTTTTGTAGAATACTTAATATGGAACATTTAATAAATCATTAATAATGAGTCATTTCAAGCAATTTGAAAATTTTTAAAGAATTTTTTTAATACATATTTTCTATGGTAATTCTTACAAACTGGTGTGAATGAGATATTATATCTAAGAATCATATAGAAAATAGATTCCAAAAGAATTTTTAGAGACATTTTCTAGTCTTCTATTTATGAAGAATGTTATATGTATTGATATTCATTATTTATCTTGACCATAAATATTTTCTTCAAAATCTTTAGATGTGTAATGCAATGAAATGCTACAAATAAGAATTATTATTTCTTCAGAAGTTTATATTGTTTTCCTTAGAGAAGAAATTTTTATTCCATTTCTACCTTGCAGTACATCCACCGTTGACAACGATGTTCATGCTCACTGCTGTCATGTCAATACATTTCACAAACTATTTGTTTTATCTTTCCAATCGTGCCGAGCATATGTTTTTCTGGTGTGTTTGTAATTGTTACTTGCTCCTTGTAGTTTTATATAGCACATTAAAATTTAAAGAAAATGAAAGGGCTCTTTTTTTTAAACTTATTTTTAATATGTGTAAAAGATACTTAGTCATTTGAGACTATTCATACACACAAACACATATCTGTCAGTGTTATGAAATTCAACATTTCATAGTACTCAATCACGTATTGTAACCATGTATGGCTTTTATAATGCAATTTTTTATTCTTGGACCTGCAACGATAAAAAAAAAAAAGCTTTCTACTTTGCTTTAAGAACTGAATACCTTGGAATATTAAGTAATAAATTAAATATAAGAATAAAAAATTAAATCCACGTTTCCCATACATAATAAGACTTCTTTGTTCAGCTGTTAGGTCAAGATACATTACTGTCTGAAAGTCTTCACAATAAAGTAAAATTAGTAATTATGATGCAGCCACCTGATGGCATAAATAGTCTAATAAAAAGACCGTATTGATGTAAAACATTTCCCATCCATTGTAAGTCATTAATTTAATAAAAGCGATAATAATTACATTAAAGTGCGAAGTAATGCTAATGTAACTAAGAAGATTTACATGAGAAAAAGGAAGCACATAACAGTTAATTTAAGAAATGCGATAATATTCATATGAAAACACAGAGTATCGGTAAGTGAAAAAATATTTAACGAAGAAAATTTACATTGGGTATTTTGATAAATATAATCTTTAAATAATAGCGAAAAATACGGAATAAAAATCATCATAAATGTTGAATAGAAAATTAATTAATTACATTAAAACAAAATGGATTGAACTAAAATGGTCACTAGGAAAATTCTGAAACAAAGGTAAAGAAAATAGTATAGAAACTATGCAAGAAATAGATGATATTGAATAATAAAAGTAAGCATGGGAATCTAATAAGAACAAATAAACTAAATATTAATATCTAATAAAAAATAAATATTAACATCTAGTAAATACAAACACGAAAAAGATATATGATAAAAAATAAATACATGCCTTGAATAGTACGTCTTGGTTCAGAACAGGAAGCGTGAAAGCAGCAGGAGGACAGGAACAGACATGATGAAAATCCATCGCATTACATCGTATGCTAAGTTATACAGCACAGAGCGCTCTTTTACTATGTTTCTAATGTCTTAATGAAATTAATCATTTTACTGTCCAAAAATCTGCGAGGCTTTGGTGGCGGGGCCATGTACATAATAAAAGAGATATTGTTACTAGTCAGAGTGATATCTGTGTAGTGGCCAGTGTTAAGTTACGAGAGTGTGAGCTGGGTATTTGTCTAGAGGAAGAGGAAATGAAGATTCAAGATTTCTGTATTTTGTGGGGGGAACTGTACAGAACGGAGAAAGTTTATTATAAGCATATGTATATAATCTTTAATGGTGTCAATGTTAGAATCTGAGTGAAAAGTGTTATTAGATGAACTATGGTGCATTCACTACTTCACGCAGAAGTTTGTTTTGTAAAACTTGGAATTTTTAGGTGTGTTTTAGCTGCGTACCCCCAGTTAGGGCATGCATATAAGAAAGAAGGGCTGGGTGTAGAATCATCTTGTACAAGGTGATTGTGTTTGACGTGGAGAGTACACTATGTCGACCTAAAAGCAGTCACATTGAGGCAGTTGTGGCTTTAAATTTGTCAGCAATTGCACAAATGTGTTTTTTTAATGTTAATTTACTATCTAATGTGACACCAAGATATTTTACATTGGTGACCCACTCTATTTCATCATCGAAAAGTGGGGGTGTAATTTGAGTTCTCTTTTCGAAATATAATTGCTTTTGATTTGTGTGTGTTAATTCCTATTGCTCGAAGAGTTAACTAGTGTTCCTGTGTCATGAGATAGTTTTGTAGGAGGCGAATATGTTTTGTATGTATTGTTCGAGTTAATATGGTTTTATCATAGACAAATAGGGGCAAGGTGATTGTGGGGTCTTCAGGGATATTGTGAATGTAAATAGTGTAAAGTAGGGGGAGGTACAGAACCTTGGGGGATATCCGCGGTTATAGAACGGATAGAGGAGTGAGTGTTTTGAATTTTAATTGTAAACTGATAGTTTTTGAGACAGATTGCAATTAATCCGATAATATAATCGGGGGAAATTTAATTAATTTGAAATAAGACCATTGTACCATACTCGATCAAATGCCTTAGAGACATCTAAAAAGATTGCGCTTGTTGGAATTTCGGCTTATAGCCATCTGTGATGTAATTTATAACTCTATGCAATTGATGCACTGTACTATGTGAGTAGCGAAATCCGAATTGTCCTGGCGGTGTGTAGAGATTTGAAGGTATTTTGTTGTGAATAAAATAAAGGGTGCTTTTTTCGTGATTTTTAGAAAGGCAGCTGAGTAAGCTTATGGGTTTGTCATTTTGTGAAAAAGTATTAGTTTGTTTTGGTTTCGAAAAGACTATCATCGTGGCTCTTTTCCAGGCTGTAGGAAAGTAAGAGAGTTTGATTATGTCGTTGATTATTTTTGTGAAGCAAGTTATTGCGTTGATGGGGAGATGTTTTAAGGCTTTATTAGGAATGTGATCATGTCCTGAAGCTTTCTTATTTTTGAGTGCGCTAATATATTGTGTGAGGAGAGACGGTGTGTCAAGGACTGTGAAATTAAGAGGGGCGGGGGAGTTGAGAAAATTATCTACTATATTAGTGTTACGGATTTGGTATTTAAATAGCTAATATTAGTAGAATTATAAATTAAATTGTTTTATTCCCTGTGCAGTGCAGCGCGTGACGAATATTAAAGGAAATCTAAGCTGGAAAATTAAAAATACAAGAGCACGTGCATTTAACATTTAATAAATAAATATCTCTTTTTGATTTCGAGAAATTGCTATAACAATCTCGCGCGTGATTTAAAAAACTTATAAAAAGGAGGAAAACCTCTCAATTCAGTTAGTTGTTGTTTTAAGAGTTTGTTTAGAAAACTGCTCTTGTTGACTGTAGCGAATTCGCGGATTAGCTTTCTCTAGCTGTTTTGATTTAAGTTCTGTTGAACGTTTGAGTAGTTAAAAGATAACTACTGTGAGATATTGTAATACTGTACGAATATCTGAGGAAATTTAAGCATTTTGTTTCATTTTTTGTGACAATAATAAATTTTATTCATTTTTCATCGGACTTCTGCATTCAGTTTATAATGAACCCATACGCACGCAACATTATTAACATGATCAATCTGGTTATCGTCATAAGGGGCTGGGTTTGGCGTGAAAGTGTCTTGAATAATGTCTGTAGGTGTATTAGCTTTGTCTGTTTCTGAGGGGCCGTGGAGGGGGGCATTTGTTTGCAGAGGTTTTTGAGTTTGCATGAAATGTCATATAATGGATTATCCTCAGTCGCCATAGATTTTAAGAAATTTGTTCATTTATTATTCCTGAATGTTTTCATTTCATTTTTAATATTGTTTTGGAGAGAGTTTAATTTGCGGGTATCTTATGTTTTTTCAATCTATTTTTTAGTATAATTTGGTCCTGAATGTGACGTGGAGGGAGGAACCGTTTGTTTATATGAAATATATCGATAGCATTATTAATTGCAGAACTAATGTGATTTATGAACTTGATCAATTTCTTTGTCTATATCGTCTCTGGAGTAAATACTGGGGTTTCCTGGGAGTGCGGTAGAAATGATATTGGCGAATTTGGAACACTTGGTAAAACCGACCATGCGTGACAGTGATGGGGAGGTTGAATTTGTATATATTTTAATGAAAACCGGATTGTGATCAGAGGTAAGTGGGGGAATTGAGGAGATATCACACTGAAATGGAAAATTATGAGCTATGAAAAACATCGATAATTGTAGAACTATTTAATGAAAAATGAGTGGGCTCATCTGATGGTTTTATGGTGAAATGATTTTGATTAATTACGTCCAAAGAGCAGGTTACCATTCCTGGTAAAAGTATAGTTTGAAGTACCCCTTGGCTGTTTTTGGCGGTACATAGATACCGATTTTGTGCAATTCTTTGACTCGTTATTTTGGCTTGCGAAGGGGCGATTTTTGCGCCAAATATCGCCGCTACACAAAGCCAAAATAACAACACAAACTCGGTATCCATGTACACATCGACTTATTTTCACTTAAAAAAAAAATTCCTCGAATTGCACAAAAATGGCATTGGGCACTCCTTTGACTTTATCCATGTGCACGTCGACCTATTTTCACTTTAAAAAAAAAATCCCGAATTGCACAAAAATGGCATTGCGCACTCCTTTAACTTTAGCCATGTACACGTCGACCTATTTTCACTTTAAAAAAAATCCCAGAATTGCACAAACTTGCATTGCGCACTCCCTTTACTTTGTCCATGTACACATCGATATATGTTCACTTAAAAAGTCAAAGGAGCACCAAATTCTACAATTTAGGCAAACAAACAATGCATAATCTCAATAAAATACATTTTAAACCAAACAATAAAATAACATAAAAAAGGAAAAACATGTTATACATTTAAGCACTACCAAAAGCAAATATTCACTAACCATGATTTTCGATTTCGCTTCGTACACCCAGAGCCGCGTAAAAATCAAAATATCAATCATACTCAAATGACTTTTTCAAACTAGGTACTCTTTCTGATCGAACGCTTCACATAGTGACCATCTGAACCTTTCTTCCTACAAACCCATTCAAATTCGTCTAAACGGTTTTTACGTTCGACTTAGATGCATATCCTTCCTACATACAGGACACTTATAATGGCTACTAAGTAAGCCTTCTTTACACACCAGTCAATTAAAGCTCTTTTCCCCTTTTGCTCCAAATCGTACAGAAACTTCAAATTAATATTCCTACATTCGACCATTCTACCGTCTAAAGAATCAAACCAACACACACCACAAAAACGCTTACAAAACATCCCATGATTCAAAATTTCCCAGAATCATGTACCCGATTACGTAACAATAGTATTTCCATAACATTCAACTACTCAGGCTACCATAAATGAAACAACAACTTGGCGATAAATCAAACAACAACTTCACCATAATACAAGGGGTACATTAAAGTCTACTCTACCCACCATTTCTGTTTGCACGGCCGGGATTCCAGCTGGGCTGTTTGGCATTATAATCACCTCCAGCAACTGAGATATGATGTGATGTAAGCAAATCTTTGAGTTCTGTGCCGTTTAAGTGATTAGTGAGAGGAATGTAAATGTTGAAAATAACGATAGTGGTGTTATCAGTTCTAATGATTATGTTTGTATTTTCAAAACTGTTTGAGAGAAATGGTTTTCTATATGTAATGCTACTTTTGAAGCACGTGATCACCCCGCCACACCCTCCTATATGCCTGTCTTGCCTATATAAGCAAAGTAATTTTGAAAGAGTACCGCCTTCGCCGGTTTGAGATGAGTCTCCTGAACCAAGACAACATCTGGATCAAGTTCCATGATTAAATCACTTAATTCATCTTTCTTGCCAAATAGTCCATTTGTATTCCATGTTAGGACACTGTAGAATCTGTTATTAATCACTGCATGAAGGTTAAATGTATTTTCTAACTTTATCAATTATTTCTGCGATTGATTCTATTTTGTCCAAGAGGTTTTTTCGTTTTAAATTTCCGATTCCCTGAGTTATTACATTCCATATGGTTTTTAGGGATTTGAAATTGAATATATCATTAGAATTTTAAGTTGTGTTAGAGGCATCAGGTTTGGCTGTATTATGGAGCTTTGTAAGAGGAGGAAAAATTTTCAGTATTTCTTTTCCATGTGCTGGTGGCTCTCTTGGAATGAATTTGTCTGTTTATCTTTTAATTTTAGGTATGGCTGGGCACCCGGAATAAGAAGCTGGGTGGAGCCCACCGCAGTGACAGCATCTGGCAGGGTCTTCAGGCTTGAGTTTACATTCTCTGGAGGTGGAGCGATGTAGTCCGCCGCAGCGTATGCACACCCATTCTCTTGTGCAAAGCAGCGAGTTATGGAAGAACCCCTGACATCTACAGCAGTGCGAGGTTCCGGGTTTCCTGCGCAGTGACTTCACTAGGACTCTGAGGTAGCCAACATAAGTTATGGGAAATATTTTCTTGGATTATTTGTTATTTAATAGATGCGCAAGAAACAAGAGCACTGGTGTGTTTTCACGTCTATTCCTGAGGTATGTTATTTATATGGCTTCATAACCTTGGTTGCGTAACTCCTGTGCAATGCATTGATGCTCAGTGGGAACAGGAAGTCCGCGTATTAGAAACTTTACGACTTTCTCCTCTTAGAGTTGATATGTATGTGATTTTAAGTTATTTTCATTAATAACTTTTCGTATATATCTATGAGAGGCGTGTTCACATGTAATTTTGTTCTTTCAACTTTCCTGTTATCCTTTTCCTGGTCTGAACACTAAGGGCTACCAGGAATTTGTCAGCATTTGGTACGTCATTTATGACAATAAGCGGTACTCAATTTTTCTTATTTTGAGGGGCTTCTGGATTTGTGATTCGGTGTTTTCATTTTCCATCGTTTCCTCATTATTTTCATTACTTTCAATATGAATTTGATTCATTTCATTTTTTAGTCTGCTATACCAATTTGTTATTTTTATGTAGGGTTCGAATACTTCATTATCTGAGTTTGAGGTATTCGTGGAGCGAAGTCTCTGTCCTTTACGTTGTTCTTTAAATGGACCCCCATGTAAGGCTTCCATCAGACTAGGTTCTTTGTTACAGCTCAATTATTTTACTGTCTCTGTACGCAATTTCATTAACAGCTTGATTTTTCTTTAAAGTGCTAGTTTTATTTAAGATGCAAATTAAAATGACAGCCTGGCGCATTCTTCCGCCGTGGAAAGGATGTGTAATTGTTACTCAAGAAATGTGATGAATTTATCTGCTTCAACTTCATTCTAAAAAAGAGCTTGTCTTTCTGCAGGGAAGGCAATAATTCAGAGACAGGTGAGCTCAGAGGCGAGCTTGTCATTTTTTAACTATTCTTTTCGGGACTTCTGTCTGGAGGTATTGCAGCAGAGTCCGTAACCTGATCAGCCATTGCGTAACATTGAAATACTCAAAGAGTATCAATCCGCAAGAACGGGGAAAAACAAAAAATCAAAGAGCCACTAAAGCTCGACCTACGCCGGGTGTACTTTCCAATGAAAGTAATTTGCTCCTCTTACAAGCGACGGCACGCAAGCTTAGAAGGTCTCAGCTTACCTGCAATCTAAAGTTTCTTATTTTCTTCTTGAGCACAAGAAATTGGTTGTACTATGAATTTACAGTATTATATAGCATACACTGAAGTGACAAAAGTCATGGGATACCTCCTAATATATTGTCGGTCCTCCTTTTGCCCGGCAAAGTGCAGCAACTCGACGTGGCATGGACTCAACAAGTCGTTGGAAGTCCCCTGCAGGAATATTGAGCCATGCTGCCTCTATAGACGTCCATAATTGTGAAAGTGTTGACGGTGCAGGGTTTTGGGCATGAACTGACCTTTCGATGATGTCCCATAAATGTTCGATGGGATTCATGTCGGGCGATCTAGGAGGCTAGATCATTCGCTGGAACTGTCCAGAATGTTCTAACCATTCGCGAACAATTGTGGCCCGGTGACATGGCGCATTGTCATCCATAAAAATCCCATCGTTGTTTGAGTACGTGAAGTCCATGAATGTCTGTAAGTGATCTCCAAGTAACTGAAGGTATCCATTTCCAGTCAATGATCGGTTCAGAGGACCGAGTCCATGCCATGTAAAAACAGCCCAGACCATTATGGAACCACCACCAGCTTGAACAGTGCCTTGTTGACAACTTGGGTCCATGGCTTCGTGGGGTCTGCGCCACACTCAAGCCCTACCATCAGCTCTTACCAACTGAAATCGTGACTCATCTGACCAAACCGCGGTTTTCCATTCGTTTAGGGATCATATGCTCACGAGAGTCGCTGCAGGCGATGTCGTACTGTCAGTAAAGGCACTCGAGTCGGTCTTCTGCTGGCATAGCCCAAGGAAGACAAATTTCGCCTCACTGTCCTATCGGACACGTCCCTCGTACGTCCCACATTGATTTCTGCGGTTATTTGACGCAGTGTCGCTTGTCTGTGAACATTGACAACTCTACGCAGACGTCGCTGGTCTCGGTCGTTAAGTGCAGGTGGTCGGCCACTGTGCTGTCCATGGTGGGATGCTATGCCTGAAATTAGATACTCTCGGCACACTCTTGACACTGTGAACCTTGGAATGTTGAATTCCCTAACGATATCCGAAATGGAATAATCCATGCGTCTAGGTCCAACTACCATTCCGCGTTCAAAGTCTGTTAATTCTCGTCGTGCGGCCATAATCACGTCAAAGCCTCTTCACATGAATAACTTGAACACAAATGAAAGCCCTGCCAAAGCACTTCGCATTTATGCATTTTCTACGCGATACTACTGCCATCTGTATATTTGCATATTGCTATCCCATGACTTTTGTCACTTCAGTGTATGTGTAAAGCCGTTACCAAGCAGTCTCGCATAGCCCTACAACGTGCCGAGAGGCGAGCGAAGGGAAAATTCCCCTTCACGCTCAAGGTCTTTCTTTCAGCAGCGAGGAGAGAAGCGTCCGTCTAGCTCGAATGAAAAATTGAAATGATAAAAAATGGCCCAGCGTCACTCTATACAGACCTTGGTCAGGATCCACGAGAAACAATCAGAAGGCGCCATGCGAGAGAGACTACTGCCCTCTAGCGGCCGTTGCGAAACTAGAAAGAATGTACTAGAAACTTCTAGCATGTATCTGCATTTGCAGATTTGCCATGACTTCAGAACAGCGGGGAGTTCTGTGTCAATAGATAAGCATGGAAATGAAACCAGATTACAACACAAACAGGATGAAACATGTGGTTGAGGTAACAACAGCAGGATAATCCGGGATGACAATGTGTGATCACGTCACGAAGAGGATGCAACGCGTCCCTGGTTGAGCCATGTTTTTGATGGCGTAGCAACTTTTGCGTGCTCCTCAGTAAGATATCTGATCCCTGTGGCCCAGAAGTAACATGGTCTACCTACTGATAGCTGTCGTGTGCTTTGTCATAAGACTTCGTTCAGACGAAGGCTTTCCAATCATAAGGCATAATGGTCTAAGGCTTAGAAGCTATTAAGTCCGTTCATTACTCTTTAACAGTATTTAAGCCGTAATTAATCAAGGAATGTAAAATTGAACGTGCGCTAATGTGTGGTTGAATCAGCGAAACCATCGACCGAATATAAAGTTTCCGTTTGCTTTTCTGTGATTGGTCGGTTCTTGTACCAAGTTGGCATAAAGATCAAAAGTCAGTTCTCTTAAGTAAAATCTTTAAACAAGTTTTTGTGACATAGCAAGGTCTGATTGCCTAGCAACCGAGATCAGTTTATACCTCTTATGACCAAAAAAACATCGTGTGAATGGTGCCTAACCAAATAACCTAAACCGAACTGTCCGAAACTAGCAGGTAATTGTACGCTTACATTGAAGACGATACAAACCGTGGTGTGAGCTCAGTATTTCATTATGTTACCGCTGGGACTTCTCGAAACGTAGACGTTTTTCGTTGCTTTACTGTTTTGTTTCGTATATGATTTGCTGTCCTTTTTTGTTCCGTTTGTTTGTTCCGTTGAATGGTGCCTAACCAAATAACCTAAACCGAACTGTCCGAAACTAGCAGGTAATTGTACGCTTACATTGAAGACGATACAAACCGTGGTGTGAGCTCAGTATTTCATTATGTTACCGCTGGGACTTCTCGAAACGTAGACGTTTTTCGTTGCTTTACTGTTGTGTTTCGTATATGATTTGCTGTCCTTTTTTGTTCCGTTGATAATTGAAACCATGGATACCGCTTCAGAGAATACAATGGCACGATTGTATATATAAGAGTTTATTAAAATAACCTCGTAATCAGATACTTTGAAAAATTACAAGGAGACTTTGCTTTATATGTATAAAATTCTGCAATAAAATAGTACTTAATTGCAATGAAAGTAAATAGAGATTTTTATGAAAATAAACTTCACATTATGCATTGAACATCAAATTTCACAGACAACCATGAGAAGCATTACTGAATCCAAGCTCTAGTAGCATCACTCCTTTTCTGTTTTAGGTACAGTATTGTAGTAAATATAAATTTAGCATGAAATAATAAGGCACTAATGAGAATAGGAAGAATTTTCAAACAAATATGGAAAAGCTAAGAAATTTTTAAGAGAGCTTTATAAAAGTCGCACAGCTTTAAATGACTGTAGACTGGTGCAGTAAAAGTCATCTGTAAAAGTCCATGTTGAAGCCATGACAGCCATTAAAGGTATACGTGCTAACAAGGTTATGTACGCTGATGAAAATAATAATTTAATTGAAAAAAGTAAATATATTGTATATCAGACCTTGTTAAAATAACTTCATAATCAGATACGTTGGCAAAGCGTAAAGAAACTTTGTTATATGTGAAATTTCTAATATAAAAATTAAATAATCTCATGACTCCAAATTTTAATTATAAAACAATCAATCCTCAATTAAATGTAACGGAATTAAAAACAATTGTAAATGAACATTGTGCTGTAAAATTTCGCATTATTGCAATGAAAGTATAAAAATGTATTCTTATTAATATACATGTTATTTCAAATTTTATATTCTTAAAACTAGTTCTGATATATAAATAATTAGAAATTATATTTTGAAAATTTCTTAACTTTTCAAATCTTAAAACTATATGAAATATATGCAAACATTGATTACTACAACTGCATCCCCATTGAGAATTTAATTTTGGTTGTTGCAACAATTTCTTTGAAAACTTGCAATTTTTTTAACTAGAACATATAAATGAAGACTAAATTATACAAAAAAAGGACTCTCATAACATTATTGTCGTAAGTATAAATAACTTGGATCAATGCCATTTAAACTATGGAATTTTATCAATCTAATTAAAATTTAATTAAAACTATAGATAATTATGAAAATACTTATGATACATAAAACAAAGTTGTGCTACCATTCGTAAGATACAGTACATTCTAATTTACCTTATGAATGGTATTAATTACTATAATTAAAATTTGTGACACACGAAATTACAAAATTTTGCTGTTGTCCATAGCTCATAAGGTATTTCTCCCGCCTTCTTAGCGTGCCTTCGTGTTCTGCACGCTGGACTGGTATTCCAGAGGTCTGTGGTTCGATTTCCGGCAAAGGTGATTGCTCATTTTTCAATCATCTTGTCTGCTTCAAAAAAAAAAAAAAAAAAAAAAAAAAACCTAATGTCTCTACAGTGGCGCCCGAACTAAAAGGGTGTTGGATGAGGTTTCTCCACACCCAGGTTTGACGACTGGGTCCCCTAAAAAACCCCAGTCTCCCTTTAAAGGGGGGAGTATATAACGTATTTCTCCCGCCTTCCTAGCGTGCTTTCGTGGTGTAGTGGTTCTGCACGCTGGACTGGTATTTCAGAGGTCCGTGGTTCGATTCCCGGCGAAGGGGATTCCTCATTTTTCAAACATCTTGCCTACTTCAAAAAAAAAAAAAAAAAAAAAAAAAATCCTGATTTCCAACTGCTCTGAGGTTTTTACAGTAGTCGAACCTGCGCCTGTATGGAGAAAATGTGTTGTCAAGCGTTAATGGCACTCACGGGATAATGTATTTTGTCCATTATTAGCGAATGTCCACTTAATAGGAGTGCATACACTCCTACTTCGACGCATCAGAGATTCAGGAGCTGTCCATTAATGTGGAGTGTCCGCTGAAGTAAAGTATCCGTTAATGGAATTTGGATTGCACCGATAAATTTTCACTTGCTTTGTTTACAAAAATAATTTTTCCTATTTGTAATCGATCCTTTTGAACTTATCAACGAAATATAAAAAAGGTACATGGAAGCCCTTTATAGTGATATAACCAATGATATAACTATTATATAATACAGAAGAACATCAAAGAGTGGTCAGTGTTCTGGATATACATATGTAGGAAATACAGGTCCATTATTACGCTGCAAATCAATTGAGGAACTTGAGGTAATTGCTCTTCCTCTAGTGCATGACCATGGACTTAATATCAGCTTCGCGTCGCTGATGCTTATCGCAATGAAGTCTTCAAACTTTTCCACATCCTGCTCCAAGATTTCCTGCAATTAATAAAAAGCATAAATTTAAAATCAAAGAGAACAAAATATGTTAACATTACACCCTCATAAAAAAAATTATGCAACTACGAGCATTTTCTTCTAGAAGGATCTCCCGCATTTATACTCCACATTGGATTGAAAAAAATGCAGCTGATTTTGCTCATTCAAAAACAGCGATACCATTTAAAGTTACCTGATAAATCATTGCAGACAGAAAAAATTTTTTAAATAATAAGTTTTTGATCGCCATAAGCGAACTTCATGATAAAATTCGAACAACATTTTGAAACTTCTGGAAATAGCGAAAGAGCTTTACGTTGTCAAACATGGTTGCGGTAATATGTTATTAATTGCCAATTTACATCGACTTTGCATATATGTGCGTAATAAAAACAAATTTAGAAACACTGATGTAGGAACACTGAGACGTAAAAACGCACAAATGCTGATGGCGCAGCACGTAGATATCATAGGCCTTAGATCCATATTGAAGAGGAAGAATATCCACATTGAAGAGGTCATATTTTTTATCTTACATATATGTGTGTATCTAATATATATAGTATAATGTAAATAAATTAAACTTATACATGGAACAAAATGCAGAGAAATTAAGATTCTGCATATATATATATATATATATATATGCAGAATCTTAATTAATAATATATATATATATATATTTGCTTCTCATTTTATATACGTATTTTCCAAAAATAAATCATCTAGGGATTCGGGAATTAGTATTTTGAAATTCATGGGAAAAAAACTCTGCATCACCAAACATAATTATATTTTACATATTTTTATTTGCTTGTATTCAGCATTTCAACAGCTAATTTTTTATAATTCATGATCACAAGGGATAAGTAACAATGACTGACTGAAGTTTTCCAAGAATTCTTGATAGGTATAGCAGTTTCTGTTGAAATTAATCGATAATTGCATGTCATTCTTTATGATAACTTGGCGATACGATTAGCTAGCTCATTGATCGATTGAACAGAAATTATGGAAAATCCATTATGCAATGTTTCCGCATAGATCAGCAAAGTTTTGTTTCGCAATAAAAAAAGTAAGTTATCGATAAGATGAGATTTTTTCCGGGAAAACTTAACCTTGACAATTTTAAAAATTCCTGTCTTGATGCACAATGCATTATATTTCAAATAAATATTCTTATGACGTTAATATTGTAATATATTTATTGCAATATAACTACATATTAATCAGGTACATAGTTACCCTTTTATTGTAAGAAATTTAACCTAATCATTGGACCTAATATTTTGTAGCGGAAAGGCAAGTGCTTTTTAGATATTGATATTGATGCGAAAGCGTTAATTATTTTATGATCCTACATCATTAGTTGTAAAGTTTATGGTCCTAGATTATTAAATATCGAATTCAAGTAGATCATCAAATGTAAAGTGGTAAGACTATAGACGGATGTTGTTTCATATCAACAATGCCCGTGTAATTGTGGCAAGCGATTATCCCTTTCAGAAATTAAAGCTGTAAGGAATTATTGTACCTCCCGTGCTTATTCTCGTAGTGTAAATGTTTAGTACGTATAGTTTGTAGAGTTGCGCGCCTCAAACCTGCACGCAACAAAGTGGTGACTGCTGAAACTGGGAATCAGACAGAGTCTTGAGAAGGGTTTAAGTCCCTTTTTATTCAACTTTAGAAATTACAAATGCGTGCTCTTGACGCTCACAAACTACGCCGACCCGGTGATAAAATAAAAATAAGAAACTGAAAAGAGATACTAACAAGTAACTAACTACGAGGCTCTCTAAACGTAACTAACCTCACCGCGTTTTACAATACCGCTGATACTTCAGCAAACTCTGAATATCACGTTGAAAGATTAACAATTGGCCGAGGCAAGCACACAGGCCGAAACGCGTGGTTCTTCAATTTCTAACTAGCCACCTCCACACTCGTGAAGCAAGAAAGCACACTTCGAACTCGTTTCCTTTCTATTTAACTCAGAATACTTCCGCTGATAATTTGAATCCTTGCGCGTTCTACTAAAATTTACATACTCTGGCATTGGCAGTTCCAGGGGAAAGTAAGGCTTGACAGGAAAGATAGTTTAAACTTAAAATAAATATAAAGCCTACGAATTACTAGTTGTTACATTGTAGTTTGAACCCCAACGACGGCATAGTGTATATTTCATGTTTCCTGTTTAAAAACACCCAGTAGTTTCTACAGTGCTGCCAGAACTAAATGTAATGGACGATAAATCGTCACTACCTGGATTTAGTCAACTGAGTCTCCTGCTTCTCCCAAGTTGAGGAGATCCCGTGCATGCTCTCGTGGTGTAAATTGTTTGTAAATCCAGCTAGCAATTGGAAGATACGTGATTCGAATCTTGCAATGGCAAAGTGGAATTTACGTATTTCCTGCTTCAAAAATCTAACTGTCTTTATACCTTATGAAATTTACAGCAAATATCAGTTAAAGAAAGGCGGGAATGCTTATTTTCTTATTTACCTGGCAAAGTCCGTTTATCCGCTGAATTCGTTCTTTTTCAAATGGCCAGGCATATTCAGCGTTCGGCAGTCTTGTTATGGCGGCCATTACACCTGCTTTTCCTATTCTTTCTGCTGACCGTTCAGAAAATTGACTAGCTGGAAAAAGAAAAAAAAGGAGGTGGCAAAGTTTTTAAGGATAATGAATTTGGAGCATTAGTAAAATTATTCAGAGGTTCATAAAAAATTATGCAAATTTTATCCTTTAGCCACAGGAAAATATGTATCGGTCTTTATTAAAAACATTCAAAGTTTTATTTTTCCTTGCTCGAAAAGTCTGATGTAGGATTAGGTTATAAAATAATTAATAAGAGAAGAAAAATCCATTCTGATTATTCATTTTTAAGATCGTATGCTTTAGTCGAATTTTGTCGGGCACGCGAGGATTATGGGATGCCTTCGTGAAAGATTTTCTAAGAGAAACTAGCTTATATTTATACTCTTTCTTAAGGATGCTATAAGGCGTTCTACATTTTCTACTAACAATCACTGTAGTTAAATTTTAGCCATCTTTCTTATTATTACCTAAACAATTAATTTAAAAATGTAAATTTTTATTCATAAATATATTAAAAGAGGGTTTTTAATTATTTTTTCATTGCGATTTCTCGGACTTCAATGTTTATATCAGTTATCTAATATCAGTTTATCTAACTTTTGTTTTAAAATTATATTCTGTAATTGTAGATGAAAACTCGTAAAGAAGTATGGGCAAACAGAAATGAGAAAGGAAGTGCCTTGTCCTGCTGTTTAAATGCGAAAAGACCCACTGCCGCTCATCAGGCAGAAGATGCATCTGGTGTGGTGTGCTAGGTACAGGCTGAAACAGGCCGGCACCTTTGCATCCAAGTAGGCATATTAGGTACCGATGGGCTTTGCTAATTGCTAAATTTCTGCTCCGGATGGACTTCTGAGGAAAATACCCAGGGGAGGGGTCCGAAGGTCTCTCACCCCTGGGTCTTCTCCCATTACCAAGTTCTAGAAAGGACTTTGAGCTCGCCGTGTGTTTTGAGTGCCCACTTTTCGCACAAACACTGTACACGTACAAACTTGCCTTCTCGAGATTCGAAATCGGGCCATCGGTACGGTAGTCAGCGTCACTTACCACTACAGCGACTAGGCGGCTGTGCTTTACTACATCAGAAGATTTTGGTGCTATTAATGCCCCATTAAGCCTAGCCCCCAAGCAACTACTCATATTACCTGCAAGACGCGACTTAGAAAGACGATACTGTTAATTTATTGCTTATGAAACTTATTGTTTTCATGCCTTACTTTAAGATTTGTTCATACTTGATACTGAAAAGCAAAACTTCGAAATTAGACCGAATGTTTCCATTAAGTACTTGACTGAAATAAGATCGGAACCCATTCCTACACCACCCTATTTTGAGATATGAAATAGATCCACTACACTTTCTACAACACACTATTCCTACACGATTCCTACACCACACTATTTTGCGATATAGAAATAGAAATTTTGAGATATGAAATGATCTGATTTAAAGATTGGTCGCCGCAATCTAATTATGATTCAAACACATCTGGGATGAAATGAAACGCCGAACTTATCTTTTGAAAATCACCTCCTCTAAGAATTCTCCTAAAAAACTTGAATCAACGGAGGGGGTTAGCGTGAATGGCAATAGACAAATCAGAAACTGACTGAAAGCTTGTCTTGAAGAATCCATCAAACTTTCCGGATTAATGTCATCCAAATTTGCACTAATTTTGGGAAATTAATACGCTTTTCCCTTTCAACTTATCCTATTACTTTTGCATGTATCACACTATTTTTGGCGATGCGATACACGTGTTCCAAAGTTTTCTATCAGCCAAGTTTATGGCCCTTAGTTAAAAAAGATGTAAAAATTTAGTCCTAGATAGCTTTCATCCATCTAACCATAGCTGCCTGAAGCAAGAGTTTCAGGAAAGCATATTTTTAATAAATGAAATAGTTGTACCTGGGAGCGCCAAGTTTACGAACTTGTTTGCGCAGTTCAAAACTTCATTTTGCTTATTTTCTATAGATATTAGGTTATTGACCAGCATTTTATTGAGGTCAGAAGGCACGATAGCTTCAATCTGGTCGCTCAACATGTCAGTAATCCAGGTATGGCAATCCTGAAAATAGAAATTAGATGATATTAGTAACTAAAACTCTTAATTTTTAAACTTGTCTAAAACTGCTGGTACCTATTTCAAGAAATGAATAAGCAGGAATTCCATTTGAAGTTAGTTTAATATATCCCTCCCTCCCCCCTCCACACAAAAAAGTGCTTTGGTATGGAACTTTTAAAAAGATAAACTCTGAATTCGGAAATGCAATTTACAAGGAATTTTCGCCATCTCCACAGTGTGCTTTTGTGATGTAACTGGTAGCACTCCCGGATAGCAATCGCAAGATTTACAAATAGCACCGGACTGAAAATGCTAATTCGTCATCACCTGCATTTTGCGACTGACTCTCCGCTTCTTCCCAATCGACCTTTAAGTGGAGGGATATATAATGGATTATCATGCGTGTGTTCTCTTCTGGTGTAAGTAACAGCACATCCAGCTAGCAACTAGAAGATTCATGGTTTGAATCTCGGCCAGGGTATAGTTGGTTTCTCACGTTTCTCTAAATAAAGCTAATAGTTCTACAGTGGCGTGTGACTGAAATATAGTCGGAGATAATTCTCTACCACCTACATTTTGTCTGGACCAGCATCTGTTTGCCGTCTCCGCAGTAGCTTTTAAAATGGGGGAAAATGGTATTTTCATCTTCCCAACTGTCTCATCGTATAACTCGTAATATGTCTGACTAGGAATCAAATGATCTGGAGCTCGAATCCCGGCAAAGATACAGCTGATTTCTCGCATTTCCTCTCTCCAAATACCTACATAGCTCTACAGCCTCAGATGTGAAGATTTTTCTTAGATATGCCTATATGTATTCCATTCAACAAACCAAGCTTGTAGTAAACTAATGTATGTGTCTTATTACAAAAGTGCAAAATTCTAAAATTTAAAACTTTTACTATGCACGGAAATTTGATGCTTTTATACCCTTAAAATACTGAGAAGTAATATTCAAATATAAGCACAACCTATACTGTTCCAGCGTATTTTGTAAATAACATTCAGTTTTCCCTGCTTCATATTTCTTGCTTTACATAAGTCAGATTTCTAAGAATATGGAATAAATTTGAAGCGAACCGAGCATAATTAAGAAAGAACCCCTGCAATTTTTTTTAACCTTTCACTTAGAAGGAGGACATAAAAACAGTGATTTTTGTCGCCACCTGCACCGCATCGGTGGAGTCCATTCGCTTTAATGTTGAAGCGATGCATGTGCGATGGGAATGCGCCATGTCTTCTGGAGGATGAGCAGATTATGGAATATATGTTCTTGTCACTGGTGGTGTGGTGTGGTGTATTTAATTATGGCAAAGCACACTAGGGCTATCTGCCTAAGGGGAGGGATGCCTTCGTGGAGGACTTTCTAAGGGAAACTGGCTCGTATACACGTTACACATGGGGAAAACCACGAAAACACCCATGCAGCCAGCCCGTTCGCGGGATTCGAACCTCGGACCGAACTACCAGTGTTCAGCGACTTTACCGCTCGGCCGCTGGTGGGTCTGTCACTGGTGGAGACATTCTTAATAAACTTGTATGTTTTTTCCAATGGGTACTACCAATGGGTAGGAATTTCATCTTTCTTGCGATTTTTCAAGAAGTCTGTAAAATATACGATTTTTCGAATAGGGTGCTGGTATTGGCATGCTGCGTGGTTCAGTGATAAAGCTCGCTTTACGAATTCATTTGTTGCATCGTTATCGATGATCCAAGTATACGACGGTACCCAACAAAGCAAACGTCTCGACTTTCTAGGCACTAAAAGCAGAACTCTCTGCTATTTTTAATTGCTGGTGTTTATTTATCATATTCAGAATTGAGAATATACCAGAAGAAGCTTAAGAGAATATTATGATCCTTATTGGTAAGCTCTGTGTCTCTCTTACCGGT
Source organism: Stegodyphus dumicola (assembly GCF_044657685.1). Classification (NCBI taxonomy): domain Eukaryota; kingdom Metazoa; phylum Arthropoda; class Arachnida; order Araneae; family Eresidae; genus Stegodyphus; species Stegodyphus dumicola. The sequence goes on from NC_140781.1 coordinate 25,681,642, forward strand.
GCGCAATTCCGCCTGATTTACATTGTTGTTACCTTCGATCTTCTTCTTTCAGGTGCGCACTTGTCTGTCATTCCTGTAAGCAAAAACCCAGAGCCTTTCTTTGCAGCCATTTATAAAAATGACTGTAGAAATTCACATAAGAGGCTTGCAGTTCAAACTGCAATTAACGTCGAAGAGCTCAGGATGATGAAATGTCACGGCGTTCGTAATCGCTATTGCCCTAAGCGTCTTAAATCGAACGGGAGTAGAACTGTTAATATTTCTTGCAAAACATTTTGTAGAGGTAGTTCTGTAGGTACAACTCTCTTTTTTGTTTTTGTTTATAATTTTGAAATTTCAAATTACAAATTAAATTCAATTTAACCTAAAAATTTCCAATTATATCAGGATACTTAATACATCACATTTATTCAATTCCATTTGTGTTATTACGTTTTTAATAATGGAAGCTTTAAAATACCAATCAATAATAAAAAATGCTTACATTATTTTACCAGGATATTCCTAAAAGCACTTTTTTAATGAGCATTAAACAAAAATTTTAAATGTGATTTACTGTAAATACACCAAAACAAATATGAATCATGTTCGTATACGAATCAATTTCATATATGAATTATGTACATTCTGCGTTTGTTCCTTTGAAGTACAATATATGACGTTCATTCAAGTTTATTTGCATTATTATGTTATTAATAATGAAAGTTTAATAAAAATACCAGTCAATAATAAACATATCTTACATTATTTCACTAGGTCAAAGATATTTCTAAAAGCACTTTTTTTCAAAAATTTATACCAAAATACATACTACTGTTCATTCTGTGTCTGTTTCTTTGAAAAATATATAAAACTTCTTCTTTTCCAAGCACATATATATACATACATATAAATAAGATAAAAAATATGAAAGCAAACTTCTAAATTTAATTGTCTATAACCACTTTTATTTCTTATTTAATTTGGGAACTTATCGTTCTATCTTAGAAATAGAGCCATAAGTCTCTTCTGGCTTATGCTTTCATCCTGTTAAGACGCTTTGCTGCAATCATCTATGCGCTGCAATGATCGCTTATATCACAATAGTATAAAATTGTTCTGGAAATAGGCACGATTGGCGTCCTAAAGTGAATTGTGACCATCATTGTGAATTTAAATAAATATGGAGTGTAATTCGGCTCGACTGTTATCTTAGAAACAATCATCAAAATGGATGGACGCTCTAAGCATCAAGTATCTACGTCATTAGTATTTCTACGTTTCAACGTCGTAGTCTTCTTACAGCAGTGCTTCCCAAATTGCTCTGTTATTACATTCTTCAACCAGTTCTAATTATGAAGAAATCTACACGGGTTTGTTATTCTGTGATCACAGTGAATCATGGGAAAAGTCTTGTTTCAGCCAAAATTTTAATGCAAGTTTGTGGCGCATTCGTTATCAAATCATTCATGTCGTGTCATCGAACCGCAGTTTCATTACATATATATATAAGATAAAAAATATGTGAATCAAAATTATAATTTAAACTAACGGTAACTCTTTAATTCTCTCTCTCGGTTCGAAAAATCGTAATAACTTGTCTCGATTGCGTCATTTCTTTCCTTTTTGCATGGCCTGCGCAAGGCTGATGGTTTAATAATTGGAAACTGAAACATTTTATTCAAACCAAATTAAGTAACGAATTTTAAGCTATTTAAATTATGTATAGGGAAGGATATTAAAGTAAATAATTATATTTTTGAATTTATGTTGAAAATTTTGAATTGTTAATAAGAATGTTTAAGTGAATGCAAAAATTAGAATAAAATATGATAAACAAATAGTGTTTTTGAGTAGTATTATAGGAATCATAAGTAGTATGGAATTATGTTAACTAATTTTAAAATTTACGGCTCATATATGTTCAGGTAAACTTTCAAGGCTCCCACTTTTATGTTTTTCATATATAATAAATTAATTTTTTTAATATAATGGAGTGTGGTTAATTTTTTTATAAATGGAGTGTTATAATGCAGTTCGCAAAGGCCAGTTACCTTATAAAAGGAACGGAGGCCTTTCCAAGCTGCCAAAATAGCTGGATATGTGTGTACTAGGAGAAAGCTGGGGGGGGGGTCTTCCAGTTTGTACAAAATAAGTAAATTAGAAATTTCGATAATAATAGTATATTATTTCAAATATGTTTCAAATAAAATTTTAATTACATTATAATATTTTGAAATATTTTACGATTTTGTAATGTTTATGGATGTGTTTGAAATTTTTATATTTAAAAAGTATTAAAAGTCTTCCCTAAAGAGGTATAATTATGAAAATTATTTTCTTATTAAATATTCATAAAATTAAATGATCCATATTATTATTGTAGGGCATTGTAGAATTCAATATATTGTTACGAAATGTACAGGCGCGGTGAGATAGCTTTCCCGCAAAGCAAGTTTAAGGCTGCTACAAAATGGCAATGGAAGGCAAGGTTGCCACATTTCGCGAGAAATCGCCAATTTGGCGACAAAATTGGCGATATGCCATGCACGGATGGAGAAACTTCTGGAACGAATTCTTACTGGTTTAGCCCAGAATGTTCTCGAATACAAGCCGAAAGCTATATAAATCCTGCTGGTCCGCAGTCAGTTAGTGTGTGCCTCGTCGAGAGGGCGAATTGAGTGTGTGCTTCGTCTAGCGAGCTGATAGATAGTATCGAGTTGGTGTCTCGTCTAGCGAGTCAAACCCTGCGGAGTCGATCGAGTTGACAGCCGGGCAGCGAGTGCCGAGTGGGTCGTCGAGTGCACCGAAAGAGTCTTGTAGTGTATCGCGGTTAGTGCATCGTCGAGAGAGCATGTTGAGCTGCGGGAACCACTGAACCGAAGAGTCGGGAGCTGTGCTCTGTGTGTCGTCGAGTGCATCGCGAGTTGTAGCGTGGAGAGTCTCGAGAGTACATGGAGTTCCGAGAACGACCGAGCAGAGTCGGGAGCTGTACTCTGGTGCTTTGCCGTGAAGCTGTCTCCCCCGTGATAGCCTGATAACCTGGAGGGTGTTTCGCTGATCCTGTCAGCGTGTTTATAGTAGTTCATCGACGACTGTAAAAAGGTATTTTGGAGCTGTCCAGACAATACTGGCCAATAATGTGTGTTATTCGATACTTCATCAAGTATCGTCGTTATTCACTCCAAATCCACACGAACTCCGTACGAACGTGAAGGAAGAAAATAACGTAACAACTGGTGTCAGAAAAGAAAAGCGCAACAACTGGTGTCAGAAGTGGGATTTGCGAGTGAATGTCAGTGACCCGCCTGAAGAAAAAAAGCCATGGCGGAGGAAACGAGGACTTTGATGGACTTCTTAGCCGAGATGAGAAATGAGATGAAAGCCGGACAGGAAGAGATAAAAGCTGAAATGAAAGCCGGATATCAAGAGATGAGAGCTGAAATGAAAGCCGGATATCAAGAGATGAGAGCTGAAATGAAAGCCGGATATCAAGAGATGAAGGCTGAGGTGAAAGCCGGCCTGGAAGAGATCAAAGCCGGACCGGAAGGGATGAAGACCAGACGAGAAGAGATAAATCCTGGCCAAGAAAAGGTGAGAGAGCAACTCCAACAGCTGAAGTGGAGCTTACAGAAGAAACTGGAGCCATAAAAGACAATATAGAAATGATAGAAATGGTATCTGAAGAAATGAAGGAAGTAGCTGATGAACTGTCTGAGGAAGATCAAGAAATGAAAGATGAAACAACTAACGGGATTAAAGAAAAAGAGCGAAGACATGAAGAAATAAAAGACGGGAAAAAAGTTCCTGATTCTCAAATGCTTGAAGTAGATATGGAAGAACGCGAAAATGCGACAGTAAAGTTTGTAGAAACTGATAGTGAAGTTATGAAGTCGCATTCAGTAAATGTTGAATCATGTGAAAGTGCATGTGATGCAGAGATGGGAGAAGCTGATGTGCAGCTTAAGCAGTGTACTCTAGTATTTCAGGAAAATTCATCCACTTCATAAACTGTGCGTGTGCCTCATAGTGCAGGTTTTGCAGACAAGGACTTTATTCTAAACCTGGATACTTCTACTTGTAAAGATCGGATTGTATTCATGACCCTGGTGCAAACATCGAAACTGGTTTTCAAGAAATCGAGTTAAATAAGCATGTACCAACTGCTAAAATTACTGAGAAGAACTGTACACGTGATGCGAACAAATTACAGAGCGGTGAACAAAATGTCTCAGATCTTCCTGTGAATGAAAGGTCTGAAAGGACTGAATCTTCAGACGGTGATATGTAAAACAGAAATGTATCTGAGAACTGCAGTGGAAAAGTATTTGACCCGGTTATAACTTAATGAAAAGACTGAGAGTGAAATTCATTCTTAACTTTAATTTATAAATTTTAAAATTTTATGTGTTTAATTTGTGTATGTAACTTATACATAATGTAAATATTTGCTTCTTTAGTTATGTTATCTGCATGTTTTAAAGCGGTTTGATTGTATCGAATTTGGCTTCTGACCAAGGGTTGTACTGCCCGGGACGTGCAGTCCTTGGGAGGGGGCAGTGTTACAAAATGTACAGGCGCGGTGAGATAGCTTTCCCGCAAAGCAGGTTTAGGGCTGTTATAAAATGGCAATGGAAGGCAAGGTTGCCACATTTCGCGAGAAATCGCCCATTTGGCGACAAAATTGGCGATATGCCATGGACGGATGGAGAACCTTCGACTAGATGGAGACTTCGAATTCTTACTGGTTTAGCCCAGAAAGTTCTCGAACACAAGCCGAAAGCTATATAAACCCTGCTGGTCCTCAGTCAGTTAGTGTGTGCCTCGTCGAGAGGGCGAATTGAGTGAGTGCTTCGTCTAGCGAGCTGATAGTTAGTATCGAGTTGGTGTCTCGGCTAGCGAGTCAATCCCTGCGGAGTCGATAGAGTTGACAGCCGGGCAGCGAGTACCGAATGGGTCGTCGAGTGCACCGAAAGCGTCTTGTAGTGTATCGTGGTTAGTGCATCGTCAAGAGAGCGTGTTGAGCTCCGGGAACGACTGAACCGAAGAGTCGGGAGCTGTGCTTTGTGTGTCGTCGAGTGCATCGCGAGTTGTAGCGTGGAGAGTCTCGAGAGTACTTGGAGTTCCGAGAACGACCGAGCAGAGTCGGAAGCTGTACTGTGGTACTTTGCCGTGAAGCTGTCTCCACCGCGATAGCCTGATAACATGGAGGCTGTGTCCCTGATCATGTCAGCGTGTTTATAGTAGTTCATCGACGACTGTAAAAACGTGTTTTGGAGCTGTCCTGATAATACCGGCCAATAAAGTGTGTTATTCGCTACTTCATCAAGTGTCGTCGGTATTCACTGCAAATCCACATGAACCGCGTACGAACGTGAAGGAAGAAAATTACATAACAGCTGGTGTCAGAAGAAAATAACGCAACAATATCTTTAATTTTTGCATATTTGTTCATTTCATTTAAGTAGTTTGAAGATTTTTATGGCCTTAAATTATAAATATAAACTTTGATAATTATACAATACTGGAAGCCAGTGACCTTTATCAAGGAACGGAGGCTTCTATGTGTAATTGTATTTAAGCATCCCACAGCAAGTTATCACGCTAATTTGCACTGTAGAGGATTTGCTCACTTTTATCAAAGTTTATTTTTTTTATTGTACTGCATTTTTACTTACTATGTATTAAGTTCTAAATTCCATTTTACATTACTCTACAATTAAGAAAATGTGGATTATTTTATAAATAATTAATTCAAATTTAATGAATCTATAAAAGAAAATTTTGTTTTTATATTGGCAACATCAATTTTTATGAAATACTTTCAAGCAAAGGACTGCAAAATACTGATTATGATTAATATTTAGGTACAGATTTTACAGGACAGTGAACTCTCCCAGGTATTGTTGGAAAAAATTGGCACAGTTTTACAGTGTTTTCACAGAAATATGAACTTAAAGACTTTTAATTTTCAATAGAATTTTCAATTTGAATTTATTGTTAAAAATGATATCTACAAGATTTTTAAAAAATTATTTATATCAAATTTCATGATATTTTCCCACTATTGTATTTTCCTTTCTTTTGCTACTGCTGTAATGTTTTCTTCTAAAAAGGCTTTCCTGTCGCCAAGCCTTTTTCTCTTTGAAGGGGGGATATGTAAGATAAAAAATATGTGAATCAAAATTATAATTTAAACTAACAGTAACTCTAATTCTCTCTACCTAGTTTCTGCCTATAAACCCAATAAAACCCAGACAACTGATTTGCAAATGTAATTGATTTTAATGGATGAAATCCCTGTTAGCCAACGTCCTCGCCGCTTTCTATAGCCGAACAGCGTATTGTATAGGCTCAAATCCAACAGTGGCTGAACGAAAGAATAATCAAATCTAGTTGCTCTGATTTTGCCGCCCCTATTGTCCTCTGCAAAAAGTGAAATGTATCTTGCCTACTATATATAGATTACCGACGTCCTAACAAGAAAACAGTGAAAGACAAATTTCCTCTACCCCTCATAGAGCAAATTCTTGATAATTTACAGAGTTCTGAGATCTTTACATCTCTTGACTTGAAAAACGGCTTCAAACAGTAGATAAATATTAGACTTGTGATAAGTGTCAAGAACACACATAAACATTCAAGTCTTACGAAGAATTCGTTTGAGATGTTAGCCACCGCAAATCACTAAATTGCACCATCATGACAGCTCATGATGTGCCTATGCAAGTATGAAACATGTGTCCTGTAAGCTTATATTTATGAAATATAAACTGGTACTACTAGAAAAGTATACTGACCTTTCTCCAATTTACCATGAAGAATGAGAAAATACGCACCTCAGAATGGGACAGCTTTTCCAAGTTTAAAACCTATGTCCAACATGAATTTCCTTTCGACTCGAATTAAGACCTCTAAGAATTCCTCCTAATAAAGGAGTGGGAAGAAAAGTAGCTTCTTTTTATCCAACAGATTCGAAGATTTTTCTCTTAAATAGACCAAAATTTCTGCTTTCGATTTACAGTGCACGATTAATTAATGCATTCATTTAAAAATCGTTGTTTTCTTAGGACAGAAAGTTTTGTATAGAAAAATACAAAACTTTGCATTTCTTTGCTCAAATCTGCAAAATTGGATAACAGTTCCTAAGTTTTTCTTTAATTCTGACTTAAATAAAAGTAAATGTATGAGTTTTAGTTAAAAAAAAGTATAGCAATAAAAATGGATTATGTGCTATGTTTTTACTTTTCTAAAGCTTGAAATTTGATAACAAAACAAATTAGTTCATTAGTAGTAAAATCTGAAATTTTATTATATTAATGCAGTATTAGTTCATGAAAATCAGCTTACTGTTTGCCCACTTAATTCATATCATTTGCTTTTGAGAAACTAGCTTGGTGTGTAATTAAATGTCGATTACGTTCAGGCTGCCTAGCACATGCAAGATCTCACAAAAGCTGGTGAGTTACGTAAGTTACATGCACATAGGGGTTTAATTTCTAAAATCAGAAGTGCCGGATGACAATAACATTAAAGTGTCAGGAAGAAGAGGAAAAAATAAATAATAAAATATATCATAATTAAAATAATTAAACAAGTAAATTAAAATGCAATAACATATAAAAATAGGAATACAAATTTAATAAATTAATTTTTGCTGATAAATAGTTAAATAAAAGAGATAAAATATCGAACTTCGTCTTATCTGGGGTTCCGGCTGGACTTAAAATTTCATTCGAAGAACGAAGAGATACTAACTCAGCCGGCCTCCGGCTGATTATAAGTCCCTGAATATACGGTATAACATACTTTCAAGGGATGTGAGAAACAAAAACCCCTTTTTTTTTCCAGCACACCAATGGAAAAATATAAAATGATTAAAGCGTCACTAATGAGAATAGAGATGATGCTAGAAACAATATGACAGTATAGAAAGAAATTTTAATGGAGAAGTGAAGCTTCGAAAGAATTGAGAGAAGAGTCCAAGGCTTTCTGACCGCGATGCTCTGCTGATATCATTCTCCAGCTGTTAAGCAGAATGCGACTGGGCAAAGAAATTTTGCCCGAAACCCATCCGATAACAACATGAGAACAAAGGTAAGGTTTGCGCAAATGGTAATAGTTTTCCTGTGTTTGGTTACACAGTTTAAGTCTATAGGAGCTCTGCAGTGTGAAGTGACTAACGTTGAAGTGCACGACCAAGGTAATAACTTTTAGTACTTTCGGAAACAAAACATTTTATCAGCTCTCATAAATTAATTGCACTACCCGGAGGACACGTGGACATATTGCCTTGGACATGTGGATGGATACTTTTCTTTCCTTAAAAATCTCAACCTTCGTCAAAGTATTTGTTTCTGAGAGAAAGCCAAGCATGCATTCGGAAGTTATAATCTGTTTTTAAAGCATATTTATATTTTAAATAAAATTTGTTCACCGAAACTGTGTGTTAGGTACATAAAAGAAGTGCCGGAGCCCTTTTATTTAGGGCTCCGGTGCACTCCGAATAGAATCCCTCTAGAAACTCCGAAGTTCCAGAACTAGGCTCCGGCGCAATTTAAGCTGTGGGCATCGTATTCGTTTAAATTTAATTCACACAGTAGACTTTTAAGAACCGCACCATATCACACACGAAGTCGCCCAAGATTTTATGCGTCACTTGAGTTACACAACGTCTCATTAGTAAAAAAATGGCATTATACGATACTTATGCAATTTCACAGCAGCACTGTTCCAGCTAGTCACTTCAAAGTACAATTCTACGATAGGTTCAGGTTACATATGATTTAAAACTGTCTATTTGATTTTTCTGAACTGGTTGGTTTCTATGTTCTAGTTTTAGGCTACAATGAATTGTGAAGAAAGATACCTCTTCTTGTCGCATATCATTTCCTAATGAGCTTTTGGGTGCCACAAGCAAAAGAAGGCTCTAAGAAAGACAGAAGCAAAAGAACTGTCATTTTTGCTACTAATTTTCATTTACTTATTTTGCTTACGTTTTTAATAGATTTGAAAATCTTAGCTTGAGAGCCGTGTTTCATCTTCTAAAGTAATTTCGCAGTTTCTATAAACAAAATAAAACTATTTTCCTGTAATGTTTCACTGCAATTTAGGTAATATAGTGCTGGCAAGTTTAATACGGTTCCTCAACGGTATTGAATACTTCGATAAAGTAAGTCTTTCATTTTCTTAACTGCCATTGTAGTTACTCTTTTTATGTGATCTAACATCCATTTTTCATTTCTCAAGAATCTAACTTAGAAGTCTCTTTTATTCGTAGACAGTAATCACTAATATAATACATACTACTAATGTTACTAATACTATAACTACTAATGTTACTAAACCGGACTTCTTTCTGAAGTAATGCGCTGCGTTTTCTTAACAATGAAGATTCAAGGTAAAATTATATAAAAGTGCAAAATTTCGCTACAGCAGAAAATAATAAAATATAAAATAAATAAATAATATTTTTAAAATCTCTTAAAAAATTCTGAAAATTTTATTATTGTTTTTCATACACTCTTCATTGATTTATAAAATCTCTTTTTAGCTGCAATTATTTTATCCTCTGGCAATGCGCTCGCGTATATCCACAAATTTTGTATTCTTAGTTTAATTAAATATATAAACTTTTAAATTAGAGTAAATTAAACTTAATTAAACTTTAAAATTTTAAAGTTTAAATTTAATTAAATTTTTTAAATGAATTAAACTATTAAATATACAAATTTTAAAATTGTACTGGATATTTAAAGGCTTTCATATTATCTTTCGATGTAGGTTTTTATATAAATGTCATTTCTGTGCAATAAAGGACTTTGATTCATTTCGAAGACAATAACATAGTGGAATGCTTCTAAAAATATACATAAATATAGCATTTCTGCTTGCAAAATATTTAACAAGAAGGCTCTGTTTTCACAAAGCTGGCTAGATTGGGTTATTTGAATACGGCAATGCGCGCGTGGGGTATCTCTTTAAGACCCTGGATGCCATCGTGAAGAATTTTCTAAAGGAAACTCTCTCGTATTCACGTTACATGTGGAGAAAACCACGAAAAGCAATCGTGCAGTCAGCCCGTTCGCGTAGTTCGAACCCGGAACGAACTCCTGTTATGGCATTCAAGAGGCTTTAACCATTTGGCTATTGGGGGGGGGAGTATAAAACGGAAGATACTTGTGTTAATTGACAGACCTGGATCTTCTGTAATTCTGAAATCGATACACTTATACAGACACTTACAATATAATCTGTAATACTTATACAGATTTTTTTCCTTATCGTTTATTTTCTGCGATTAACTTTCATTAAAATTCTTTACTTATAAATATAAACGGAAGAAAAAAATAATAAACTTTGTCCGCGTTCTTGTAGCTTAGACAAGAGACTGAACTTGAAGCAGCGTAATAAATGTATAAATGAAATAAATATGCTCACACGTGCGCTTGGATTTTCGTTACGAAATGCAAATAAGAATCTTCTTTTGTAAAAACGTGGTTAATCCGCAGAAAAAGAAATATAATTCGAGCAAAACACATTTTGTTTATGTCTATTGCTCCAAATTTCCGTATTTCCAGTTCAAAAAGCAAGAATTACTCAACAGTAAAAACAATCTCGATTTTTTTCTCTTTTCTGTTGCTATAAAATCCCACCAATCGGAGAAAACGGGATGATTTGAGTTGAGAAAGGATCATCCGCTGTCTGGCTGTCAGCGAAAATTTATTGACAGCGGAATTTTTTTTAATGTTTGGTGAAAGAATAAGTTTTTATTGAGAATGAAACGGATGTTTATTTCATGGAATAAAAAAGCAGCTGTAGAGTTTGAAAAATAATTACAGTTTATTTTATTACCTTCAATCATATAAGATGCATGAACTTTAAAAATGATTCTTTAACATTTGATTTTCATGATAAATACATCGGTCCCTTTTAAAATATAACTCCTGCCTACATTTAATGCAGTAGTTGTCATCACGATTAATAAGACGAATTGGTAATTTATGAGAATTCTGATTTCTTTCAAGATTAAACTCTCTTATCATAAGCGAATACTGGATCGACAGAGCATTTTTGTTTCGGCTTGAAACATAAAGCGACTTTTTAGTGTTGTACTTACACTACGTCTGCCAACTCGAACTGATCGCTTGCTTCTGGAGATACCAAAATGTGTTTAAAAAACTTAAAGTAAGTAAATTAATGTTACTTTATATCATTAATACTTCTATTAAGAAAATTATTTTTGTTTTTAAGTGTGTTATTTTTGATAAGAGAAATGTTCTAACTTCAGATTCTAAGTTAGAAAAATGTAAGTGTACATTAAATTAAACCTTGTTACATGTTGTAAAAAATATTTAAAATTTCGGACTAGAAAAGGTATCTATTGTACCCTCACAGGGATTTGAACCACAAATCTTCCACTTGCTTGTTGGAGGTGTTGACCACTTGCCATGAAAGAACGGATGGAGGAATGCAATTATTTTTTACAATCTTCTGACTTAAGGGCGACTAGAGAGAAACACGAAAGCCAGTCGACAAAATCCAGATGATGACACGTTATTGTCCGCCACATTTTACTTCGCACGCTCCTGTAAAAGCTTTTTTTTTTTTTTTTTTTTTTTTTTTTTTTGAGGAGGAGGACCTTTGAATGTTGGGAGTTCGACCTGTGTTTGATCCCAGGCAAACGGGCTGGCTGCTTGGCTGGTTTTAGGGATTTTCTCCATGTGGAGCTTGAATACCGGCTAGTTTTCCTTAAAAAGTCCTCTACGAAGTCATCCCTCCCCTTAGGCAGATATCCCTCGTGTGTTTTGTCAGATTCAAATTACCTAACTTAACCTAGTTTTCCGGTGAAGGAAAAGGGAAAAATCAATTGGGCCCTTACCGAAATTCGAATCAGAGTTCTTGCACTTGCTAGTTGGACGTATTAACCACTCACAGTACGAAAAAATTGCACAGAGTCGGGCGATAATTCCTTTTAATGCAATCATCATTTTTGAAATCTAAGAAAGGTTGCCATGAGTTTAAAACATATTCAAGTTAAGATACAATAACACGCCGAACAAATATTAATTTAGAAGTCAAACAACAAAAATCAGCGTTATATTTTCAAATTATCACAGGACTAGTTTCGTTGGTTTTACCGAACCATCATCCTCAGCTGCAAAAGCGCAAATGCCCTAGACGAAACTAGTCCTGTGAAAAATTTGAAAATATAACGCTGATTTTTCTTGCTTGACTTCTAAATATTCAAGTTATTATCGAGCACATTTAAATTAACTGGAGCTAGCGATACTCGTCGAAATACGTAAGCTTCAGTTAAGAAAAGCAACACTGCATTTTATATTACCATAATGTGGCTCATGCTGGAATAAACCTGGACAACGAAGAAAAGATATCCAAGATTGTGCAAAAGAAAAATCATTAGTGCAATTATTTGCATAAAATAAACGGATTTTTAATAATTTGGCTAACTTAAACCTAATATATCGTAATTTTTATTTACAGGTAAATGCACCCATCGATTAATAAGTGCAAAAAGAAAGGTTTTTTTAAATTTTGTTTATGACCATTATTATTTCAGTAATGATCACTGGTTATGGTACTGATACAGACTGAAGTAAAATTTAGGCTTTCAGCTTTTGAAACAAAAATGCGTATAAATATGCAGTCAGCTATTTCTTTCCGTAATTTTCCTAGTCAAATGATTTTATTTATTAGTTTTGAAACCAAAGAATGGGAAAACTATGTTCAAATAAAGATTACCTGGTATTAAAAGAAATTTTTTACAAGCACGTGCACAGAGCCTTGGGAAAAGATTAATGAATTATATTAATACTTAATTTTTAAATAATTGAGATCTTCAAAGACCTTTGATTCTTGGAAGAGGGGAAAAGGAATTCCTCCTTTCCAAGAAATAAAAGTCGATATAATAGTTATTCAGAAAAAAAAAAAAAAAAAAAAAAAAAAAAAAAACCTTCGTTCCGGAAGAATTTTAATAATTCGCTGAAGACAGTTATGCTTTAATGTATTGTTAGTCGTGCATTTATTTGTAAAAACATGGGCTAGTTAGCCATCGGAATTTTGAATCAGGATGTTGTAAGGCTAAGTTTATGAAATAGCAGCGCCAACTTTCACATCCTGAGCATGCGCTGTGCGCGCTTTAAACATTTAAACGCGCTTTAAACATCCATGTTCTTTATTTCCCTCTTGTGCTGTCAACAATTTTAATCGCGGATTAACTCAGTCGTGGATCACCATGAAGTCATTACAGATATTGTCTCTTTTACCTGATAGTATTACTAGTGTCTTGGCTATAATTGTAATGTTCATGCTATGTGACTTAATGTAAGTTATATTTATTGTATTTTTATTTGTTTGACTTCCGTAAGGTAAAATGTGAGAAAAATTGGAATCCTTTCTCAGTGAACGGCATTAACGCTTCTGTTCGGTCTAAATTTGGTGCAACTTTGCTTGCATTAGCTTGCTTTTTAATTTATCTCGCTTACTTATATTCTTTAATAATCTTAATCTAGAAATTATCCTAATTATCTGCAGTTTAAAAATTGAAGCAAGGAAATAATTTTTCAAATACGGCTAGTAAATAAAATATAAATTCAGAGGTTCGAGAGTGGATCTAAAAAGCCCTGTTATTGGTTACCCTTATTATAACTAATATATTATTAATTCATTTATATATTTTATTCAAAAAAAAAGGCAGTTTGAAATTTGTTTTAGCTTTTTCTTAAGAAGAAATAAAAATACATGAAAGTTGATAGGTAATATTTTATATTTATTTATTTATTTATTATTTGTTGCATACCAGGTACTCTTAATTAATTAGTAATGTTTTTTATTTCAATTATGTTCTCCATTTTAAAACTAAAGTTGGAATAGAAACTGCAAATAAAAACGAAGTAATAGGCCGTCTGAGAGAACTGTTTCGTGCACTGAAGACTTTGGTCACTAAGATCATTAAACGATGACAGTTTCTGTTATTTTGATTCTGTTAACAGGATGCACAAAATGTATAAATGTTCCTATGCATTTTTATGTATGACAGCTCCCCTTAAAGGAGACAGGACACCTTTAACTAACTCAAAATGCATAATAATCAACAAATATTGCAGAATTGTTTTAAAAAAATAACTATTGCACCTAGATTTAAAATTTTTTCAGGAGTATTAGTTATGACATTGATATGCGTGTAAAAAATTCTAAGTAGATTTGAAATAAAGTATGATGATTTAAAAAAATGTTTTTGTCATGCATTAATAATGCAAAACTCGAATCGTACTACTACATTGTGCTCAAGATATCTGATGCAAATTTAACATGATATGCAAAAGTTTAATATCAAATTAAATACATTAATATCATTATTTATGTGAACTGCAGCTTTTAATTAATTCAATGTTTTTGGAAATAACCAAGCCTTAATTAAAAATTCATTCAATATTAATATTTTCCCTAAAAACTGCATTGCATTTAAGGTACTCCATAATTACTTCATTTAATTTACTGCCTTGATATTTCTGTATATTATAAATTCTGACGTTATATCTTATCCAGTTTATAACATATCATGCTCGAAAGATTGAAAACCAATGAGAAATGTGCTTTGGGTGAAAGTTATTTAGAGTTAAAATTTCCCATTTGAAATTATAATTTTGATTCACTAGCAATAAAATCGCTTTTTGTGTAATAATTCAACACTTAAAACAATATACTGTGGTATTTAGGATGCTTAATGTAAAATAATTTTTAAAATAACACGAAATGAACTACTGAACAACAAAAATTATTAAATGTGTATGTAAGTACCCACATTAACTGTAGTACTGAAAATTAACTTAGCTGTTCTAAAACTTAGCGGTGCATAATGCTTGTGAGAAGATTCTCAAATAAAATATAAAAATTGTACATGGTATAATAAAATTTATCCAAATCTCTATAAAAATGCTTTCACCGAAACATACTATCTTTCAGAACAATTTAACATTTTTCACTCTGCTGTACAATTCTTTTATTTTTCTAATTTTGAAGTACTGTATGAACTTCTACGAATAGCTAAATTATTAAATTCTGTAGCATTCCCCCCCCCCAAAAAAAAGTGAATCGCATTATTTTGCAGCTTCTGATAAATGCTGCCATAACTGAAAATTCAAAGTTTGTATGATTTTCAGGCTTCCTTTCCTTCTATCATTAAATGCTACAATTGCTCCATTTGCAGAAATATCAGCAATTATTTTGCTTAAATTACTGGCTTTGAGATAAAATTTTCATAAATTAGAATTAAAACTTTCATTGAGCAGTGTTTAAATAAATTCGATTCTGACAAGTCTTTAAAACTTTAAAAAAAAAAGAAAATAAATAAATAGATAAAAAAATAAGGACTAGATAAAAAATATAAAACTTTGCACACAGCACTACAGTTATGATGAGTAGAGGAGATAATAGTGTATTTAATTATTGTTATTGTTTTGCTGTTTCTGCAGGTAAAAAGGTAACTATTTCAGTCTCTCTTGATCACAGACTTCAGAAATACAAATTACATTCTTTTATTTACTATTACTTATTATGATCATTAATTGTTATAAAATTCTTAAATGCCACAAAGGCAATCTTTCTTTGTCATTGAGATCAAAATGCTGGGTTGTTGTACCAAGAAGTTTACGTTTGGTTTTGGTTTGGTTTATTTAATCATGGCAAAGCACACTAGGGCTATCTGCCAAAGGGGAGGAATGCCTTCGTGGAGGACTTTCTAAGGGAAACTGGCTCGTATACACGTTACACATGGGGAAAACCACGAAAACGCCCATGCAGCCAGCCCGTTCGCGGGATTCGAACCTCGGACCGAACTACCAGTGTTCAGCGACTTTACCGCTCGGCCGCTGGTGGGCCCAAGAAGTTTACGAAAAGATATGTTAAGTAGAATTCATTATGATCATTTAGGAGTAGTAAAATGCGAGATCAAAGCAAGAGAAATATTATATTGGCCAAAAGAAATTGAAAATTTGGTACTGAATTGTCAAACATGTTTAAGTTTACAAAAAGCTAATACTAAAGAACCAATGATATCTAAAGAAATACGTGATGGTCCATGGGAAGTATTGGGAATAGATCTCTTTTACTTTCAAAGAAGAGATTATCTAATAGTTATAGATTATTTTAGTAAATATGTTGAAATTGGAAGCTTGGAAGATTTGTCAAGTGTAGTAGTGATAAAGCTGTTGAAATCAATTTTTGCAAGACATGGTATCCCGAAAATAGTATATTCGGATAATGGTCCACAATATAGTTGCAAAAAATTTAAAGAATTTGCAAGAAGATGGAATTTTGAAATCAGAACCAGAGTCCAAATTACTCACAATCTAATGGAATGGTTGAAAGACATATTTAAACTGTCAAGCGAATTCTAGAAAATGTCGTAATTGACAACAAGGATCCATATTTAGTATTACTGGAATATCGTTAGCTCTCCTATTTCAGATGAAATTAAATCACCTTCAGAATTGATGTTTGGAAGAAAAGTAAATGGATTGATGCCTATAAAAGAGAATTTCTTCCAAACTAAACGATATGAAGACCATAAACAACATTTACTGAAGAGACAAACTTTACAAAAAAGCTATTATGATAGGAATGCAAGATCATTAAAACCACTGAAGACCATTGAACCATGTGTACATAAATCATTGAATCATTGAAACCATGTGTACATAAAAGAGAAAGGTAAAAAATTAAGTAGGAAAATTATAGAAGAAGCAGAAAGACCACGTTCGTACAGGATTATAAGAACAGATGGAAGAATTGTAGAAAGAAAAGAAGAGACATTCTTAAAGGAAATAATCAGAAAGAGTTTGCAATACAAAGTAACTATGAAAATGAAAGTCCTGAGAATGAAGTTATAGATGAACCCGAGATACCTGAGAATAGCAGAAGCACTTCAAATTTAGATGTGCCTGTAAGTTCTTCAAAACCTAACAGAAGTGTTGTGCCACCAAATACTGAAAGAGGTATTGTATCACCAAATTCTGCAAATGGACATAACTACATTACTCGATCTGGTAGGACTGTTAAAAAAACCTCACTATTTAAAAGAAGATGTATAATTTTATTTTTATTATTATTTCTGTTAAAAAAGGGAGATTTTATATATGTAACTGTAACTGTATCTATTATTATTATTATTCATAACTGCAATATACAATAGTAGATTAGCAATGTATAATAAACGATGTTTTTGTACATCTTGCGATCATCACTGAGCACTTACCCAACATATAAAAATAATACATCTGTCGCCATTTGAAGAAATTTGGAACAGTGTCTAAGCATGGAAGGTGGGTTTTACATCTACAGTAAAATGTAAACATCTACAGTACAGTTTCATATGAATGAAAAGTACTGTAGATGTAAACATCTACGGTACTTTTCATTCATATGAAAAAAATTTTCTTTTTTTGAACCCTCTGTTCGGTGGTTCGAAGCTTGCAAAATTTCATTAATGGAAAAGAATATAATTCCTGTGAGACACTTTAAATGGACCTTCAAGAGACTTTTGTCCATTAAGTCCTTTGATTCCGTAGAAATAGCATAAAAATCTATTGCAGCTTTTGAGGAATGATTAAGATGGAAAATATACAAAACAACCATTTCTTACTGAATGACTTAATGCATAGCTAATTTATTGTTAGTTATTTTAATTCATATCACATATATTTCAAGACTAAATAAAGAAATTCTCTAATTACTAAGAATGTATGCTTTGCTTTTAGCTGGCAACTTTGATTTATAAAAAATGTAGAAACCTTTTTACGTGATAAAATATCTTCCGATAAGACAGTTTTCTTATTGAAATAACTGAAACCATTTGCACTGATTTTTCTTTGTGTAACGGCAAAGTTATTTTTAATATTAAAAAAAAGCGCAGCAATAATAGTCTCTATTTTAAGTTATTTCTGCACATTTGTTTAGCATTCCTGCTTGTAATTTTAGTAAAATGTGCAAAATTTCATAAATTAAATAGGTTGTATGATCTCTCATAATGCTGAGTGAAACTCGCGAGGAATTACATGAAATTACAATGCGGTAATGCATCACGGAAATGATTTTGGTTAAAGATTGAATAAAATTTATCATAGAGGCTATTAATAATCAAGGATGAATGAAGAACTGCAAAGTTCCTGTGATTCATGAGTGCTAGAGTCTGTAATAATGCTAATGACGATAATAATAATAAAATAATGATGAATGAGATGAATGTGAGATAATCTACATTTTATCTGCAGTGTATGCCAAAGGTTATGATTAATATTTAACAGACTGAGACAATTTAAAAATACTTCCAAAAAATGAATTCTTAATTTCTCTTTTATAATATAAAACTAGCGAATTCTCCCGTGCTAGTTTCCACATCAGGAAATGCTACCAATGTTCTTATTTTTCATAAATGTGTATATATTCTAGTTATGTGTTTTCATAAATATGTATATATTCTAGGTACATTCAACATTTTATATTTCATCTTCCGCAATTTCTTTTAATATATTTAACATCAACTTTTGGGTACGTTATAAAATGATAACATTTCAAAACCCGTTCTTGAAAAATTAAATCCTCGGTATAAAAAATGTCTAGTTTTCCCCCTACCGTTAATTTCTAATATATTAAATACATGTGCATATTTTCAAAATAAAAAAATTTAAATACGTCTTTTTATTCATCGGGCTAAAAAACTTTTCTGCGATATTTCTTTCTTATACTCAACATCCTGTAATCAATTGTACTCCTCTCAAATTGTGCTAATTGTAATCCACCCAATATCTAAGATTTAGTAATGTTTCATGTACATCTGCAAAAATGCTATGTGGCTTCAAACTCAAATCGACACATTAATAAAATAACCAAATTTAAGCTTAAATAACACACTCCTTAAGTAATTTTAAAAACTTTTACTCCCGGGAGTCAGATTATACAAATTTGACATAATCAATTAAACATATTTTGAATTTGCATTAACAATTTCTATTTTATTTATTTATTTATTTATTTATTTATTTATTTATTTATTTATTTATTTATTTATTTATTATTATTATTATTATTATTATTTTGTTAGATATTGAGAAAGGAGGAGTTACTCCTTTCAGTTAGTGGCAGTTTATTTCCCTACAACTTTTAAAATCACAGAAAAAGATAATAACTCAGGTTGACTAGAACAAAAATTAATTGAAAAAGAATAAATGCCACTTATTTAGAAACTAGGTTTTGATGCGGCGAAGGGGTCATATCTCCTATACAGAGATACTCCCATTTCTCTCAAGACTCATGCTAGTTGTCTGAAGCTGAAGATGCGAAAAAAAATATAAATATGGCCTAGAAATGGAGCAAGTGTTCACGCCGTTACGAGTTGAAAACGTAGAAGGCATGTGGTACCTTTGCAACCGTCTGACTGGGAAGCCCCTGAGAAATAACTAGCTCAAACATGCGGTCAGAGGCTTACAGTACTTGGAGTTGATCTTGACCGACAGAAGAGTGCTAACAGATCGTAGAAGACGGTAGCATTAGGCAAGCCAACTAGCGCAGAAGATGCTAAAGTACGGAGTTGTTTAAGTGCCATCAGATGTAAATACAGGCTTCGCAGGAAAAGCATCAAGATGCTAAAGCTTATGGCTAAATCTAGCCCGTTACAGGTGTTATAAAGTTTCAGTCATCACGAAATTAGAAAAAAGATTAAGTAATTGCTCGAGCCGCCCAGTAGAAAGAGGGAAATAGGGCAGCGGTAAACCGCTAGTGTATATAGCAGCTTACAGTAATCCAAAAAGACAGCTAGACAGGACTGGATCATAGGATTAATGGAGGGATAGAGATCCGAGCCTCTTTTTCTCCGTTTATTATAAAAGTGTATTTCAGTCTTATCTAGCATATAGAGGCGAAAACGCTTTTGCGGAAAGTAAGACCTCAACGTTTCCCGATTTTAAAGGGTCAAGGTTACCACATGCCCTTAGACTCGATAAAAAGGATGAGTTTTTCCTATTTTCCTCCGAGAACAAAACCATATCTCTCCCTCCCCACACACACACACAAAAAAAAAAAACTCAATTTTATCCTTTAGATATTAACTTCTTCACATAAAGCCAATTGGCTAACTACCGATTTTCCTGCGGAATAGAGCCCATCAATACCTGAAAGGAGATTGAGCACCTATGAGCTGCTTTGTAGTATCCAAGCTCTAAAAATACATATAAAAAAGACTATGTGAAATCCGGAGATAGGCAAACAAAACCATAATTAAGTTTATACAATTCCTATCCTAATTTACTTAGACTAAAGCTTCAAGTTCAACGAAAGTTTAATATTTTTATGCATACTGTGTATAAATTTCAGCTCGATAAATTAATTACTTCTATTTTTAAATATTTATAATACTCAGCCATAGCTTAAAACACTCATTCCCTCTTCTAGACAAGCCTTATCATAATCCCAAATTATGCTTAAAGATTAAAAAGATTGTTTACATTATTTTAACGAAATAAATTAATTGACAATATTTCAGAACTACTAATTAATTCTATTAGAGTTCTACTAATTTATTACCTTAAGCAGTTAGGATTTAAAACAATTAATAAAACAAACCCAACAGAAATTTAGAAAAAAATTAATTTAGAAGGTTCTAGCTTAATTATAGTTACTTTGAAGCCAAGATCTTTACTTAAACTGTGAAGCGACTATTCGCTAAGCTCAATTGCAACAACAAATCAACAACAACACGTAGGAAAAGGTGAAAAGGCCCTTTTATTCATCTCAAGAGCAGTATTTGCAGTTGACACTCCTGGTGCTTACAATTCCTCGCGGCAACTCGAAATGAAAATGTAAAATTAAAACTAAACCTAAGTTGAATAATCAGCCGAAGCTACACAAGATATTTTACCGTGTAGTTGGCTCTTGGCCTACCGCCGACGTAGATTAATCGGCAATTAATATACACAGTCGTAAAAGAGCAAGCTTAAATAGCAGAGAAACAATGTGGCCGAAAGGCAAAACACGCTGTGTCTGAAGTAACTCAGACACCAGCTTAAATAGTAGCTTTCTATCCTACTTTGCATAACTCGCGAAACTGAAATCTCATTCTGGTACGAAGGAGTGGATTGAAAACAAGAGGTATAGAAAAGGTTGTTTCCACAATAAAATTAACTGTTAATTAATTTAAATAAACTAAGCAAAATATTACCCAAAAGTTTCTCCCCCGACCGAGAAGGAACATTACATTTGGCTTACAAAAAGGACTCGGGGCGTAAACTTACAAATAAGCGCTCTTTTAGGAAACGAAATTTAAATTAAATATTTTCAGCTTGGTATAATAATAATACTGTAAATAAGTTGATCAGTCAGAGAGAATGATATAACAGTTGTTATATCAGTTACAAAGCCAATTGTCAGCTAGTAGAGTAGGATAACATAGTACTACACGTATAATTTTAACATAAATTCAGAATCGCAATTCTGTGTAAGCTCATAGCTCAAATAATAAAGCCAACAACTACAGCTAAAGCTTAGGAAGTCTCAAAAAGTAAACAAACAAACGGAGAGATAAGACATGTAGTCGAACAACACCCGACATGCATCCTCAAAAATAATAATGCAACTAAAATTTACAAAGTAATTGATCAATCAAACAACTACATAACCATTCTTACACTAAATCAAAAACAGAGACACAGTTATACCTTGGCAAAATAAATAAGACTAAACAAATTAGACTGGGAATAAATTATATGAATGCCAAAGCACAAAGACCCAAATGCCTAACGTTATGTTTTACTCTTCTGTCTTAAACTCAAACATATTAGACAAAGGAAAACTGTCCTCTGACGTATTGTCATTTAACTTTCTTAAATCACTGATAAACATTAAGAATTATCAGTCTCTTCAACAAATATTATTGGTAAGGTATAAGGGCTAGTATTTTCTTATATTATGTTTAAGGAAGCAAAGATGTTACTATGTTAGTAAAAAGTTTCGATAACTTGTAATTCTGCTCGGGTAAAAGCTAGGATAAAAATTTCCTGCCCAATACTCCAAATCATCGTCAAGCTTAAGCTGCACATTCATTTACTTGTGAATTAACATTAAGTTGTTGAACATATAACTAAGATCACACCTTTGATTATGTTGACATTAGCCGAAGAAATCCAAAGAAAAATTGGCAACTGTAAGTGCTTTTGTGTTAGAAAGAGTGTCCGCAGAACTAGCGACTGAAAGTTTACTCTGCAAATGTGCAGGCAAGTAGGGTATTATAATGTCAAGTAGGGTATTATTATAAGGAAGATTAGAAGTATTAGCAGAAATATGTTTTCGAAGAAAGGTGTGAGTTCACGAAAAGAATAGCAGAAATAGGGGTAAAGAAACTGAAAGTAGACCGAGATATGAGATTTGCATCTGCACTATATTTACTAGTGGTAGTGTTCCACTTACTATTGAATGATATTATCCAAAATGATATTACTGCCTAACATCATTGATCCAAAATGATATTACTGCCTAAAAGATGAGTAACCTTAAAATCTAAATGCAATTTATTATGCGTGAGAAAATGAATTCCTAAAATTGCACCCTCCAGAGCAGACAGTGGAACATCTGTAATTAAGCATTCAGTAGGAAATTGCTGTTTTTGAAATTCAATAATTAAAGTAACCTTTCTATTTATTAAGATTTTAAGACGTTCTATTTATTAAGATTAAGACGAAGAGATTTAGACGTTCGAAAGTTACATCAACACTAAATTTTCAGGCACACTAATTATGCTAATGAGAAAAAAAAAATTATACTAGGCCAGAACTGACAACTAGGGATTTTAACACAGATTTAAAACAAATAAAAATAAAATTATAAAATTAAAAGTTCTTATTTATATTTTTCAGAAATTTAATGTTTCATGATACTGAATTGAACTTTCTAAATTATGCATCACCAATTTCAAATATTCACAAAAAGTACTTCTACTCAATCAAAATGGTGAGTGATATTTGAAAAAACAAAACCACTGCATCAATAACATAAGAACATATCTGAGTGAAGATTTTGTGATGTTTTAGATTTAACGTATAACGAAAATGTAACAAACATACGTCTATACGTTACGGCTCTTCTTTATGAAAAAAATAAAACATATGAATTTATTCAAATAATTATAAATACATTTCAGTCAAACTTCAAATTAAAAATAAAGTTAATGATTAGATTAATTAAAGAACTAATGAACAGATTTTTTTCTGTAAAACAATTAATTATGAAAGTTAACTAGAGTAAAAAGTTTAAACATTTGGGATTATGCCACCTAAAATTAATAAATTTTTAATAACAAATTTTACTTATAATGATATTCAAGAGATCTGGAACAGCTCGTTTTATGTGTAATTCGCTAAAGCTAATAAAGCATTTAGACTGAATGCTTTTTTTTTTTTTTTTTTTCAAACAGACAAATAAAACTTGAACTTTGGCAAAGTTCATATGCTGTGTATAAATTTCAAGTCAATAAATTAATTATCTTTATTTTTAAGTACCGATAATTCTGAAATATCAAATAAACCAAACTGTGCGCAGAAAGGAGGCAAATGTGCCTCGGTATTTGTATAACGCTGTTTTTTCCTAATTTAGTGGCATGCCAGTGTATAAGAAAATTTCACTTCTAATATCACCTACTAAAGAAAAAATCTACTTGTGCTTTTCAGCTTTAACTAGAAAAACTAATCATATCACTTCATATAAAAAATAATAATTTAGTTAACTCATATTTCATAAAATTTACGTATTTTTTTAAACTTAATTTACACTGTAGAAATTTCAAATACATTAAAACCATGTTTGACATCGCAGTATAATAGATAGCAGATATGCTTTATTTTGAATAATAATTTTCTTTTCATACTACCTGTTTATTATATTGAAAAAGCTTAAAAATTTTCACTCAACTTCCTTTGTAACCCAACGGCTCTCAAGCGCAGGGGAAGACAGAATCCAGAAAATGGTAAATGACAACAGCAAGAAAAAGTTTTTTGGAATAACAGTAACTGCAAAAATTTTCAATTTCAGTTAGAACATTAAAAGGTTTATAAAGCAGTTGTAAATTTTCTACCATATTCTTTAATGCTAGCTAGACAAAATCCATTTGTCTTGTATTCTTAAATACCTCTTTCCTTGATTTTTTTTTAAACAAAAATATGTCAGGTCTATGGTAAACAGAAAAGTAACACGAAACATTGCGGAATTTTCTAGGTGTAGTTTTTACAACATATTTTGAATAGGTTCGTTTCTCAATGTTTTCCTTCCAATCACAAAATGCTGTCAAAGAAGAAAATTTCCATTCTGATATATATGATCATTCTTCAATCATCAAAATAAAAATTTTGATACCTAAACATACGAGCAACAAGATATCATCAGCAAAATGCTATTAACCAGAATTCCCCATGTACTCAAAAATCCCTCTTTACTTCCTCATTTGGCCGAAGTTCGAAAAACCGATTGCGAGCATTTGCGGTACACGCTTTATCTCATACTTTTCTCTCACACTTTCCTTTCCCTCCTCCCTATAAGTAACTCGCATGGAGGTAAGGACCTTACTCCCTACCTCCATGGTAACTCGAATACCAGCTAACTTGCCTAGGAACCTCCTTCAAGAAGGTGTGGCTTGTGAAGCAGATAATCTACTATCTTTTTACTGAGTCTTCAGATAGTTCCAGGGTAGAACTTGCATGCAGGACAGTGTTAAATTAAAAAGTTTCTTAAGTAAGGAGCCTCATGATGATTTCAAGTTATACAATCTATTAATTAACTGAGAAGAAAACTTAAAAGCCATGAATACAGGTATTTTTATGCATATTTTTAAGTGCATTCAGATCATTTGCATCACAAATATAATATTTTCATTTCTATTTTGTTACCTCTTTGATTTAAATTTAACTGAAGTTCCTCTTTTCATCCTCTTTCTCACCCATTCCCCAAAGAAACTATGCGAATTTGTACATGGCACCTTTTATTCAAATCAATTTCTCCTGCATTAAATTGCACTGATTGTATGTATTAAATTGCACTGATTGTATGTATTAAATTGCACTGATTGCATTAAATTTTATGTTTTAATCCTTAAAAAAATGTCATTTTCATTGCAGATTGCTTTATGTGATTGATGCAAGAAATTTCCAAGAGTTGATACTCGCTTATCTCCGAACATACGGATTCAACGAAATCTTCATCATTGGCGATTTAACGTTAGATGGGTCAACAATATACATTGTTGAAATTGACGAATTTGGGGAAGCGCATTAGAAAGGACAAAATGAAGAAAGAAAGAAAGGTGTTGAATAATTATCTATAATGCTTTTGTTTATAAATTTTTGCATTAAGTTCATATCAATTTCCCCCAAAAAATTAACTTCATTCTTAATGTTTTTTATATATAATTTATGTTCTCCGAATACAATTACTGCGAAATTGTT
The DNA here is from genome assembly GCF_044657685.1 of Stegodyphus dumicola. Taxonomy (NCBI): domain Eukaryota; kingdom Metazoa; phylum Arthropoda; class Arachnida; order Araneae; family Eresidae; genus Stegodyphus; species Stegodyphus dumicola. The sequence continues at coordinate 25,707,120 of NC_140781.1, forward strand.
TTTCCATACAGCAACTAAAATCAATTGCATAGCAGTTTTCATAACTAGTAAAAATTACCTAAATTAAATTGTATTTGTTTGCATCATCCATTCTTTACAAATAAATTTCTATAAAATTCAGATTATGTTATCAATTACTTTATTTTAAGTATATTTATTTATATCACGTTCGAAAAGATGTGTATAATCCTTTATCGTCATCGTTATTGTTATTATTTTATGTTACTTTTCAAAGTATCTTTCAACAAACAGTGATTTTTGTTTTGTAAATGACTGTGCGATTTCTTTAAATATACTTGAAATTTTTACTTTAATCAAGATATTATTTTGTATGTTAAATGTTTCCTGCGATTCTACTTTCCGTCAGCTCCAGCAGGAATTCAAATTAAGAGAGTTTTAACAGCCAGCGAAAATTCAAGCTAAATGACAGAATTCAAGCTAAATGCATCTTCTGCCTGCAGCTCTCCAGAAGCCCGTTTACATTACTGTACAATGTACTGGACGATAGCGGAAGTTTGAACCCAAGAAATGCACACGAACCTGATGACCGTGAGTGAATTAACCAGAGTCGTTTTATATTAGCAAGTTTCTTATCGTTAGGACTAGTACCACTTGCCATTTAGGTTGTGTTCTACTAGACATGTCTGTCTGGTTCATTCTAGTTTTAAACAATTGTTTGCTATAGCATTTAAACAACCTAGGCGATAATGCCATTCAAAATTTCAAAACCGAAATATAACCCCAGCACATGATTAATTCCATTCAAAATCCAGATATTACACAGAATTTTTGTGTTCACATGCATATCAGATTTATATATATATATATATATATATATATATATATTGTTTCAAAAGAACTTTAACTTTTTAACTTTAATTTTGCATTTTTACGTATTTACATGTTTGTTAAAATATATATACATATATGTGTGTGTATGTGTGTGTGTGCGATGAAGTGGTAATGCTCCGCAGGCATGGTGTTGAAACATAGTTGCAGATTTAGACGACTTAATATACCTTTTTTGTCATTGTTGACACATATTCATTAAATCAACGCAAATGAAAGGTGCGTATCGATATCTCGCCAAATCAACGAGATAGCCGTTTATTCAATGTTAAATACGCTTGCCCCTGTATTCTTATCTTCCCGGTAGAGCATCATTTCTATCAGGTTTTCATGTTACATTATACAGAAAAATACAACAATTTCACATGTAATTTCAATAAAATCATCTATCTATGTATGAATTTCGTAACAATATTAATTATAAAATTTAAAACTAAACCATAATGTACAATAAAAATGTTATGTACTATATTTTTAAAGTAATCAGGATTTTTAGAGTTATTAACATTTCAATATCTCAGTCCAACTTTAAAAAGTTCTTGCTTCTTCTTCCTCAAGTTCATCAAAATATTATGTATTATATTATAGGTAGCGAAAATCGCTCTTTTCAACCGAGCTCATCATAGCTTAGCGGAGAAGGCGCAGGACTCGAAACCTGAAAGTACCGGGTTCGAAACCCATCAACGGCAAGATGCCCAATAATTGGTTTTTATGTAAATATCCTTGTTGTTAATGTTATCTTATTTATGTAAATTTCCTTCTTATTCTTCCGGAACATTCGAAGTCTGGAATGTTTCAGCATGTTCACCAGCTGTATATAAGTAGCTCTTCATTCAGTTCTAGTTAATAAAAAGTCTTGAGTTTAGACTTGTACTTGCCTGTTCATTTGTAGGATCCCCTCATCTACGCGACAGTTTGGTGGAGGCGCCGGGTATTTCTCAGTTACTACGGCAGTGTTACGCCGAAGCCTGCGGATTCGAGGACTTCCTCCTGAGTTTGGGCTCTTACAGGATTCGCGTAAAAGATCGAGAAAGATGGTTGATGAGAAGGAATCCGAGCAGAATTCTCCAGCAGCCAGTTCCGCTTCAAGTAATATCGCACCAATACCAATCCTGACGTACCAACTACCCAGAAGCCCGTGTATATTCAGCGGGGATAGCCAAGAAGACACTAATAGATGGCTCAAGGATCGAATCGCCAACTATAACCACTGGGATGATCAAATGTGTCTGGCGAACGCCATTTTTTACCTTGGCGGAACCGCTCGACAGTGGTTCGATAATAATGAAGATACATTTACCAGTTGGACTGTTTTCAAGACTGCTCTTAAGAACACCTTTTTCCGAGCAGCTGATGTAAAGCGCCGAGCTGAACGAGTACTACTGACACGTGCTCAGCAAATCGATGATACGTCTGAAGCATACATTCAAGATGTTCTCGCTCTCTGCCGGAAAGTAAACCCATCTATGTCTGACGACGAAAAAGTGGCCCACCTCATGAAAGGTATTGCTGAAGATTTGTACCAGGTCCTGTCGTCCCAGGACTATGACAGCATCGATGCCTTCGTGAAACGCTGCCGTCACATAGAAAGCCTTCGACGAAGACGTATCGCCCGAAGACGATTCCAGAGGCTGCCTAATGTGTCCGCGGTCTCGGCCGATGCGGACGCCAGTGAACTAAAGTCTATAGTGCGCACCATCGTCAGAGAAGAGCTTCAGAAGGTCCTTACGCAAGTTCAGGGCTACACGGAAATAGAACCCGTAGCACCGAATGACATAGCATCTGTGGTCCGGGAAGAGGTTATAGAGGCGCTGGCACCACTCACAGGAGCAGGGAGAAGCAAAAACACTACCCAATGTTCACTTCCAGTTAGCTCGCAACCAAGACGTGAAGCCAGCCAGAGAACTGCTCCACAACGTAGGACAGATCTGTGGAGGACTGACGATAATGTACCTCTCTGTTTTCATTGCGGACGCCCAGGACATGTTCTGAGGTACTGTAGGGAAAGACGCCAGATATTTGAAAATGCAAGAGCCGCAAAGACGTCCAACCCTCGACGGGACAGGGACACTGAATCTACATACAGCTTCGACGACGAATATGCACAACCTAGTTCTTCCCGAATAAGGAGCAGTTCACCTTATCCGCGACGCTCTCTCAACCGCCGACAATCGCAGTCACCAGTACGCCGGTCCAGCCGTTCCCCACGCCGAACCAATGAGGAAAACTAGCTCAAGCGACCTGTACAGGAGGTGAGGCCGCAGTTGAAGAAAATCCTCCGACGTACACCACAGCCAAGTTGGAAAAGAATAACACTTTTATCCCGTGAACGGACAGTGTGTGAAAGCCCTTGTTGAGTCGGGTGCCGATTATTCTGTCATATCTGAACAGTTACGTCGACAGCTAAATGCTCCTATGTTTGCTGAGAATGGACCTGTATTGAAAACTGCCTGTGGTAAAACTGTAGCTGCCTCGGGACGCTGTGTATTGAAAGTTGATTTGAATGGGACTAAGAAGCCGTTTGAATTCCTTGTGTTTCCTGAATGTAGTCATCAAATGATACTTGGATGGAATTTTTTACGTGCCACCGATGCCGTTATCGATTGTGGAAATCAAGAACTTACACTTGCAGAAATCCTTCCAGACATTGAATATTTAAATAAGTTACAGCTCTCCTTGTTTGCCGCAACCGATTATGTAATTGAAGCAAACACCGCAAAGCGAATATGTGCCTTGAATTCAGAGCTACGGGAAGCAGACGAAGCTATGATTGTTGGAAATAGAGTTCTTATGTGCGAAAAAGAACTATCGATACCAGCCTCAATACTATAGAGGTTACTATAGAGGACTATAGGTTACCTATCAGATACTATAGAGGATGGTTGTGGTAAATTATGGGTAACTAATTGTTCTCGACGAACCCAACTGATACCGAAAGGGATGAATGTTGGCTATTTAACGACCATAAAAAGCGACGCTATTTGCTCCCTCAGTGATCAGGCTCCAGCAGGTTCCAAGGGACATAGGTCCAGGAAAAGGTTATCTCAAGAAAACTTAAAAGAGATTTTTGATACTGATTTGACCAATGCTGAGGAAGACGAGCTATTGAGTCTACTAGATGAATTTAGTGACATTTTTGACTTTAACAGTATTGCGAAAAAATCCCAATGCAATTCGGTGAAGCACAAGATTGATACAAGTGACAGTGCACCAATCAAACAAAGGTCATACCGTGTGTCAGCCACTGAGAAGCGTGTGATTGCAGACGAAGTGCAACGAATGCTAAAAGAAGATGTGATACAACCATCAGATAGTCCATGGTCATCTCCAGTCGTGCTTGTGAAGAAGAAAATGGTGAATGGCGTTTTTGTGTCGATTACAAAAAATTGAACAAGGTAACTAAAAAGGACGTCTATCCGTTACCTCGCATCGATAATGCTTTGGACTGCCTAGCTGGTGCAAAACTTTTCTCTATGATGGATCGGAAGTCAGGCTACTGGCAAATAGATGTTGATGATAAAGACAGAGAAGAGACAGCTTTTGTGACTCCATATGGTCTCTATGAGTTTAAAGTCATGCCGTTCGGATTATGCAATGCTCCAGCCACATTTGAACGGATGATGGACACGGTACTAAGATGTCTCAAATGGAATATTTGTCTTTGCTACCTCGACGACATAATCGTGTACGCACCTAATTTCGAAGAACATCAAAAGCGTTTGAGGGAAATATTGAAATGTATCCAAAGAGCAGGACTGACGCTAAATTCCAAGAAATGTTCATTCGGCAAAAAGAAACTGACTATACTGGGACACTTAGTCGATCAACATGGGATATATCCCGATCCACAAAAGGTAGAGGCTGTAGCAAAGTTCCCTATTCCGAAAAATATCGCCGATGTGCGAAGTTTTCTGGGCTTGTGTTCCTACTACCGACGATTTATCCAAAATTTCGCAGATATCGCAAAGCCCTTACATGACTTGTTGAAGAAAGATGCAAAATTTTCTTGGAACGCGTTACAGATTGAATCTTTCGCAACGCTCAAAAGGCTGCTGACCAGTGGCACTGTTTTGGGACATTTTATTCCAGACGCAGAAACCAGGATACATTCTGACGCTAGCGGCTATGGTATCGGTGCAGTACTGGTTCAGATCCAGGATGGCAAAGAAAGACCAATAGCCTATGCATCCAGGTCCCTTAGTGCAGCTGAAAGGAATTATTCCACCACCGAAAAAGAATGCCTTGCCGTCATCTGGGCAATTAGTAAATTCAGGCCATACCTCTACGGAAAACCCTTCACGGTAGTCACAGATCACCACTCTTTATGTTGGCTGGCCAATGTTAAGGATCCATCCGGAGGTTTTGCATGGTGGGCTCTCAGGTTGCAGGAGTACGACATAAATATCGTCTACAAGAGCGGCCGGAAGCACTCCGATGCAGATTCACTATCGAGGAAGCCTCTTATAGAACCAATAATTGAGAACAATGAAGACATCCCTTTCTTTGCAGCAATCATAGATTACGGAAAAGAGCAGCAGAAGGACAAACGATTAAAATCCATCATTACAACTCTCAAGAGAGGTGACGCATATCAAAATTATCAAATAAAAAATGGTATACTGTACAAAAGAAGCTATGACCCTATGGGACAGCAGTGGCTCTTGGTGGTACCAAAGCAACTTCGTAGCGAGGTTCTAAGAAGTCTTCATGATGCTCCAACCGCTGGCCATCTCGGATTTGCCAAAACGTACGACCGAATAAGGAGGAAGTACCATTGGCCAGGGCTATATGGAAGCACACGGCGGTATGTATCACACTGCCGAGAATGCCAAAGACGGAAATCACCGCCGCAACGTCCACCAGGACAGCTTCATCCGATAAAACCTCCTGACACACCGTTTACAAAAATTGGAATAGATTTACTTGGACGCTTTCCTGTTACTCGAAATGGGAACCGGTGGATTATAGTTTGCACAGATTACCTTACCAGATTTGCAGTCACAAAGGCAATACCGACAGCTGAGGGCACTGAAATTGCCAAGTTTATAGTTGAAGAAATTGTACTGAAGCATGGTGCCCCCAAAGAAATGATAAGTGACCGAGGACGCAACTTCCTATCCAATGTTGTTAAAGAAGTAATTCATCTATGCAAGACGTCTCATCTGCTGACGACTGCTTACCACCCTCAGACCAATGGCTTAACTGAAAGATTCAATAAAACATTGGCAGACATGTTGTCCATGTACGTAGACGTTGAACAGAAAAATTGGGATACTATTCTACCATTTGTAACCTATGCCTATAATTCAGCCAAACAAGACACAACGGGATTCAGCCCATTCTTTCTCATTTATGGCAGAGATATCCAGACTCCTCTCGACGTAATTTTCCCATACAGTATCGAAGATCCCGAAGATAGTTATGCGCAACATCTGATCACTAGAGCTGAAGAAGCTAGACAGCTTGCAAAACTCCATATTCTTAAAGCGCAAACCACAGACAAGCGCCGATATGACGAGAGACATCGACCTGTCCGCTACAACATCGGAGACTTTGTCTGGGTCTTCACTCCAGTACGAAAGGTTGGGTTATCCGAAAAGCTTCTAAGATGTTACTTTGGACCGTATCGAATAACACGACAGCTCTCTGACGTGACGTACGAAGTAGAAAGTATGGAACAAAATAAGAAACGACGGAATTCAAAAGACATCGTTCACGTGTTGAGGTTGAAGCCCTATCTTGATCCGAAAGTACAACTAGACGATGAAAGAAAGCCCAATATTCCCAGGAGACCTGTTACAAGAAGCCAGACCAGAACGCAGCGGGACGCTGCTTCTTCCTAAGGAGGGGATAATGTAGCGAAAATCGCTCTTTTCAATCGAGCTCTTCATAGCTTAGCGGAGAAGGCGCAGGACTCGAAACCTGAAAGTACCGGGTTCGAAACCCATCAACGGCAAGATGCCCGATAATTGGTTTTTATGTAAATATCCTTGTTGTTAATGTTATCTTATTTATGTAAATTTCCTGCTTATTCTTCCAGAACATTCGAAGTCTGGAATGTTTCAGCATGTTCACCAGCTGTATATAAGTAGCTCTTCATTCAGTTCTAGTTAATAAAAAGTCTTGAGTTTAGACTTGTACTTGCCTGTTCATTTGTAGGATCCCCTCATCAACGCGACAATATTTTTAAAGTAATCAGAATTTTTAGAGTTATTAACATTTCAATATCTCAGTCCAACTTTAAAAAGTTCTTGCTTCTTCTTCCTCAAGTAAGGCTTTACAAAACCTTTCAGAGAATATCAAAAATATGAAAATTTTATGCACCCATTACTTATCTTGATAACCATAGCAAACATCAAAACTTTATAACTCTGATTTTCATATTTATAAATTATACTTTAACATCATAAATATTTAACATTCTTACTGAAATTACGGTTTTTCGTTGTTATTATTTCATCCTCATTTCTTTATTTTATAGAAACTGGGAAGGCCCCCCACAATTCTTCAAAATAAGTATTTCCATCAAACTGGGTATATCCGTTTTGTGTGACTGGTGTGCAACTGCACCAATGGCCAAGAAATATTCGGCAGTTACTTCAAAAGGCCTCCGTTCCTTATATAAGATAACTAAGATTTTGTAGACTGTACAAAAACTTTATTTATTAAATTAATTCTATATTAAAAAAATTGCATTCAGTCGCAAAATACGAGCCTTCAACTTTTTCTTGCACTTGAGCACTTGACCTCCCGCCAGTTCCATGTTTTAATTAACAGAGAACTTCAAGTGAAGTATCAAGTGATAATTTACTTAAAGCTTGTTGATATTTAAAACATGAAACTAGTTGATCATTTGTAAATAAAATCTAAATCTAATTTGTTTACAAACCTTATGACTCAATCATAAACACTATTCATCTTTTATAGGGCCGTTCCTAGGCCATTGGCTGCCCGTGTACTTTCCTAAGTTGCCACTCCCAAATTAAAAAAAAAAAAAAAAAAAAAAAAAAAAAAAAAAAAAAAGAGAACAATGATTAATAATATTTTTATTTCATACTCACTAAGCATTTACATATGATAAATTGCATAAAAAGTACTTACATATGGCAAGTACTTACAATGAATTTAATGAGCTTAAAATATTTAGGCATGGTATCGCGAGAGACCGGCCGCCACTGATTTTCGCTCCCGGGTACTTTTAGGCGCTGCATTCCCGCTAGGAACGACCCTAGTTGTTTTACCGAATGCTGCCTACAAGCGATCAAGTCGTAAAGTTACAACTCATGTTTTCACGGGGAAAGCTGAAAAGGAGGGGATAATTCCTCGGGATCGTGAGAAAATGTGGGGGTCGTTTAAACATCTAACTTCTCTGCATTCAGTTTTATACAGAGGAAAATACAAATTGAATTCCTCGAATGAATGCAATTTTGTACAATGAAAACGTATTAACGATGAACTGTACGGCAAATAACATCTTTTTTTTAAGCCATAGGAGTAGAAAGACAGATATTTGTTACTTCAGTGAATTTGTAGTAAATATTGAGTTTTGCGTTTCGAATGCTATGTTCCATGTATGCGAAGTATCTGAGAAAATAGTCTTAACACAAATGGCTTTCAACCTTTCCGTCTAAGGACTGTATTTCAATTACATTGTGGTCGCTGCTTTTTGGTTAATTTTCTAATGCCATATAAACATTAATATGCTTTTATTTGAGACTTATTATAAAGTGACCAAGAGACAAAGCGAGACCATTGAGACAAAGCGGGACAAATGGAATGAAATGAGAATTGTAATTTAGTTACGAAAGCAGACCAATAATTCAAAAAAATATATTTTATTGTATGCATTCATTTACTTGTCTATAAATATACTACAAAAATAGATTTATTATTAACTATTCGTTACTATAAAAATATTTGTAAAAAACTATAATTTGAATATTATGTTTTTTAATTAATTTAAAGTTTTATTTAAAAAAATTATGATTTTTCTTTCACGGTCATATTTTTAATCCGAGTGAATACTTAACAATAGATTCGGATCATTTATTAAAATGTTGTGAAATTTCTCACATGAATTGGTCAAATTATATTTTACGCTTAATGCAAATTTTAAAGTTTTAATGTTCAACTGCGTTTTTTCAATTGTTCATATTTTATTGATACTAGGAAAAACACGTTCTGTTGCTGCATTTGTTCCTGGAAGGGAGAGCGCGTATTCTACAATTTTCATAAGGAATATTATTCTGTTTAAAATGAAGGAATAACTCCGTCTATTTTTTTGTCTGTTTCCACATTTGCAGACAACCAACGTTTAGTTTTTTCTTAAGTAACGTATCTTTTTTACCAATGACACCGCATCAAAAAGATCATTTTCGCAAATATTATGTTTTGGAAAATGGTTACTAATATATTAAAAAGATTTTTCCACATATTCCCATAAAATCTCCTTTTTTAATTGAATTGAAATGAAATTTTTAATATTCTCGAATTGAACTGTCTGTTCTTCAAGCTAATCCAAGCAGTTATAAAAATTTCTGACTTCTTTCAGAAAATACGGTCGTTTAATTCGCTCCTTTTTCTTCCAACCTAGTGATGTCCTTTCAAATAACTAAAGGAACGTAATCATTATCAATTCTTTCTCGCAATTTTGTTTTTAAATTATTGATTTCATTTGACACTTTCGTAATTGAAAGTTTTTCCCCTTCAATAATTTTCACAGCATTATGAAATAATGTAGCTTGGTTGTGGATGAACTGAAGCCAAACTTGCGATGTGTCATTTTCAAAAAAGATCTGCTATATTCCTGGACATTTATCTTGCGATAAAAAGTATGATTTTAATAGTTCGTATATTTTTAAATATTTTCTACAGCTGGTAAAAGAGCTAGCCATCGTGTTTTGCTGTAACCAATAATTCTTTTATATTCGATTTCTGCGCTTTCACAGAAATCCTTCAAACTTCCAACACTCACAGTATATATATAATAATACGAATAAATTTTTGCAATAATATTTTCAAGATCTACTGGAAGTAAGTCAGATGCTGTTTGAATAGTACTCTGTAGAATATGCTCTGCACAACCTACTCCAATAATTTTTGGTTCAAATGTTCGTTAAATTTCGTAAAAACGTTATTTATCCTTCTACCTTTTCCACCAATATTTGCGTTAGTGTTATCCTCACAATAGGCAATAATTAAAATTATTACCTATTGTAAGGCAAATTATTTTTATTACTATTAAATTAAATTATTTTTATTATTGAATTAAAAATTATTTATGAAGTTTCACCTGGCAATGAAACAAAATCTAATATTCTAATTTTACCTCCTGTTTCTGGAGCAAAAAGTCTAACAATTGTGGGAAATAATTTTAAATCTTTGTGGTTGGAAGCATCATAATATATGGATGTAAATGTGCATTTAATCTAATTCTTTCTGCAATTGTGAAAACGAATATAGTGAAAAAACATTACAAATAATTGCTTCGGTTTTTGTCCTTGCACATGCAAATTTTTTGTCGTACAATGTTTTGATCATTTGCGACGTACAATCAATTGATCTGAAACTTTGATTGTGGTTTATGGTGTGGAAAGCAAATAGCTCTTCAGCTAATGCTAGCTGTTCCCCCGTTAACAATACATATTCCTTGACGAGACGTAACGACAATGATTGAACACCACCGAGTAAATCTAACTCGTTACATCGCCTAATTTAATTTACTCTGCGTGCATTTTATGTGTTTTTTATTTATGTATTTTTTATTTCTTTATATTTACTATAATAATTAATAAATAATAGGTAATATATTTTTACAGTACATTTAAAATAAGAAATGCAGATGTTTTCTAAAAAGCGGGACATTTTTAAAAATCGGCGGGACGCGGGACAGTTCTCCAAAAAGCGGGTCTGTCCCTCCAAAATCGGGACATGTTGTCACTTTGACTTATTACCATTTTCACTTATCACAAAGGAATAGTGACAGTTGCCTTCCACCCACATTCCCCAAATGAATGTAGAAAATGGTGAACTTAAGTGAATATGACAGTGAGAAACTTACAGTACAATTTTGATGTTTTCAAATACTTAAAATTATTTAATACATAACAAGAAAATCTGAAATTTGTTAAACATTCTTCACAATTCAGGCAAAATTTCATTAATCATATTAAAGAATCTGAATGGGATTTGAACTCAGGATGTTATCATTTGCTGCTGAGAATAGATGCCGACAGTCGATGAGAAGCTGATAGTCAATAAATTCTAATATTTAGTTGAAGAAAAACATTTATGTATCCAAATTTTTCCATATTGCACACATTCTCGTAATTACAGATACATATATTTTACCCCTTTGTAATTTTCAATATATTTATTTATATTTCTAAGTAATAAATCTTTTGAAAGCAACGTCAAACAGCTGTCAAAATTATATTTTAAATTTATTATTTAGAAATGTGTTTATAATGGTTTTTATATTTACAAGAGATATTTCCGTCTTTACTCAGGCTCACTGTATTCAAGTCGATAGATCCAATGAATGGAAAGATCGATTTGTTAATTCATTCCTAGTTTCAAATCGGATGAATAGACTCGCAAAAAAAAAAAAAGCTATGAAAATTTTAACAAAGGTTTCGTACGTTATCTTAGCCCACCAGCAACCGAGTGGTAAAGTCGCTGAACACTGGTAGTTCGGTCCGAGGTTCGAATACCGCGAACAGGTTTGCTGCATGGGCGTTTTCGTGGTTTTGCCCATGTGTAATGTGTATACGAGCCAGTTCCCCTTAGACAGTCCTCCACGAAGGCATCCCTCCCTTTAGGGAGATAGCCGTAGTGTGCTTTGCCGTAATTAAATAAACCAAACTAAACCGTACTTTATCTTATGAAAACAAAGCATCAGAATATAATTAAATGTTTTACTTCTTAGCAAAACAGAAATTACAAATATTTGTAAATAAAAGGAAAATATCTTTAAAAAATAAAACTTAAATTTAAATTTACAAAAATATAAGAATTACAAAATTTTGCAGAAATTACATAAAATAGGGAATAAACTTATTCGTCTCAAGCTCCCTAAATGTAAAATTGATTATACATTCAGAAAGCTCTCCTTGTCAAAGAAACATACTGCTCATCGGGTTTAACGGTTATTCAGACTAACGTGCAAAGTTCAGTGAGTAGCATGTACTTTCCTTTGAATGAATAAACTAGCCAAAACAAAGGGGAAGGCGGCACTTGAAAATTAGATGCAAATTTAACAAATGGATTGAACAGCCATCCTACGCCTACCACTGTGTGTAAGCATTTTCGTGGATTTCCTTAAGGTATGTAAATATGAGCCCATTTTCCCTAGAAAATTCTCCATGAAATCATGCCTATCCAATCCTTGTATGCTTTGCCATATTCAATTAAATAAGCACACAAAATAAAAAATAGGATGCTTTCCGTAATTAATTAGTGCTAATTAGTGCTGTTCAACTGGAATTGGATCGAATTACTTGTTTATGGCAGTGCTTTTCAGCCTCGTTATGCTTTAAAACTTTAAACATTTTACATGTATGTATTGCTCAGGGGGAAAAAAAGGAAATTCCTAGACTAAAATAATGTAATAATGAAATATTACTAAACAAATAAATATAATCATAAAATGTAATGATAATTATAATATAATATGTAATGATAATTATAATTTTTTTTTTGCAATTATAAGGAGATATAAGTTATTAATAATCCAAAAAAGATGCATACTAATATTATTAAACTGTTTAATAATACATATAAAAGAGCACTTCGAAACTTTTCGCATCCTATATAATTGTATCCTATATAATTGTATAAGGATGTACTTGGTATGAAGAATAGAGAACTCTGTAGCTCCATTCAAATTTTTATTCCTGATATACTGATACTGAATGAGACCTAAAAACACTTTTCTTTTAAAATATATTCCTTAACGCACACGTTTATTTTCCCCTTCGCAATTAACGTCGATATCCCCTTCTTGACTGCATCTGAGACGCCACCGTTTCACCATTCTGTTCTCCCATACAAAAGAAAATGATAACTATGCGTGCTCATGCGCAATCCGTTCTCATGCTATAATTTGAAAATATCACTTCTATCGTAGTACTGGTCATACAGTGTTTCGGATTCACAAATCAAAGGTTTCACAAACACAAAATTTTTAAAAGCGGCATACTTTTAGAATTGTTAAGTGTAACCAAACACTTTTTTTTCCCCGCTCTTTTTGCAGTTCATGATATCAATGTTCAGTTTTCGCAGTAACATAACAACTTTTTTATTAGTCCTTTCAGCTTTATTTGTCCTTTCATCTTTATTTATTAAGCATCACTTTTTTCACCACATAAAGTTTCACAACAAAATAACAAAATCTTTTAAATCAGCATATCTTTATAATTACTAATTTAGTGTTAATTGGTTGCCAGACATTACTTTTTATATTCGCTATACTATTTATACATTCTATATTATTTCTTTAAAAATAATACACAGCGATAACATATAGTGGCAGCATCCTTTTATTTGAATAGTGATTTGATACAATAGCGAAACGGACACAACATTTAAGATTGAGGCTAATGCAGTATTTAATTGCTTCATAAAAAGAGCTCATCATCATTCAGGCGCCACTGTAGCGTATTAAACTAATGCGCTACAGTGGCGCCTGAACTAAAAAATAGGTGGATGATGTTTTTTCACCCTCCAGAAATTGGCGATTAGGTCCCCTAATCCCCAGTCGCCCTTTAAAACGAGCAGTATATATGTATTTCTCCCGCTTTCTTAGCGTGCCTTCGTGGTGTAATAGTCAACATGCTCAGCGCGTATTCGAGAAGTCCGTGGTTCGGGTCTCGGCGAGGGCACTGCACATTTTTCATGTCTCCTGTTTAAAAAAAATACCTAATGCGCTACACCCTTACCTATGCATATAGGTTTTAGAAATCATATAATACTATATTGGTAACATTGGTAATCATATAATACTTCAAAATTTTTCTTCTTGAACAAAAGTATTTGCGAAAGCTATACATGTTTCCCCTTAGCAACTAAAACATATGTATCTGTGTAAATGATTTTTTATTATTTTTTAAATATTTCCGTTAACTCACATATTGGAAATTTTTAGATATTGTAAATGACTATATTAATGAAACTGATATGAAGACGTTAATTAAAGTCAAGAAGTTAAGCAAAATCATACAAACGCATTTTTAAAATTCTAGTCTTTAAAACCTGAAATTGTTAGCTATTACGATTGCGTTAGATATTTGCTATAAAATCATTGAAACCTTGGATGATGATAATGAACGTTTATTAAAGTTCACTGCAGACAGTGAAATTATGCAGTTTAAAGAAAATTACCTGGAATGGAAAAGACATTTTTGATACAAACTAAAGATGCGTAATAATGGATAATAATAATAGATAATAATAATAATAATAAATAGATTTTAAAAAGTGGAATGAGAAAATGAATAAAAGCTGAATTAGAACACGCAAGAAAAACTATTGCAATCATTTTAAATACTACTACAGTTTTGTTTAATCAAATGAAAAAATAAGAAATATTTTTTGGATTTTCTTAAATATTTTAATTTACAATAAATTTTACTGCATATTTAAATTCGCATGTATGATTTTATTATTAATTGTTTTTATTGACTATGATGCATAAGGTAAAATCACATTATTTGTAAATTTAATCTATAAAGCACAAAGCCTTAATTATAACTTAATAAATTTACATCTAACGTGCTTCATATCATCACTGGCAATGATACAATAAACGAAAATATATATCACCATTTTTGACTTTCACAGCTAGTTGCTAATAAGAAAGATACTATGTTCATCTTTTTTTTTAGTTTCAGAATCTTTCTGCTTTTTATCCCAAATAAAAGAATGTTGTATCACTTAATAATCTGAAGTTAAATCTTCCTCCACATTGATAAAGTGCAATATCAATAAACACCTCCTGAAACTTCGAAGTCACTGATTGGCTAAACCCTTCATGTCGCACGCTTTGACTGAAAATTCCTTGATATCTTTCATGTGATGTATCAGCCGTGTTAATTTCCCCGTTGAAAAGCGGCCGTTCGGCTCAACGTTAGTGGAAACCCTCAGGTTCCCGTGCGTTTTTTGGGCTCTAAGTTCAACAATGTAAAAGGACCTTTTAACCCTCAGATTCTGGCTGAGCCGAATGTGCTGTGCTGAATATTGGTGAGTTTTGAATTTCGAATTTGTTTGTAGTCACATTAAAAGACGTGTTAACATAAGAACCAGGTTCTTAGCCTCTGGTTTGACATCAATTTTGTAAATAATTGAGGTACTGGTGCACTGTATGTCTTATTTAGAGTGTAACATCCTTTTGAGGATTTTGTATCCTATCAGATATTAACCTATGTATATTAGTGTTAAAAACCGAAGGAAATATGAAAAACGAATATCTGTATGTGCTTATCTTGTAGAGACATTAGGTTATTTTGAAGCAGGAGACGTGAAAAATAAGCAATGCCCTCTCCGGGACTCGAACCTGGATCTCTCAAATACGCGCCGAGTATGCTATCGTTACACCACGAAGGCATGCAGAAGGGAAGGAGAAAATACCTTATGATCTTATAGAGTCTTTCTCTTTTGTTCCACATACACTAGAGTGGACTCTATAATGACATGGCGAATTCTCGCATAGGCGTGAATGAAACTACTAACTCAGACGAAGGGTAAAAATAAACCTTTATTAATTAAAAATAGTTAACAGAAAGGCACGGACTTCGTGCGTTACAAAAACACCATCAACTTGCGGTGAAAACTAAACGTAGAATATGATGTAAGTCAAACCTAAAATAAATAGTGCAAAACAGCACTTAAGTTACGCCTAAGAGGTGGACTCACAAGGAACCTAACCAGCGTGATACTAAAATCTGATAAGGCCGGCTTAGTACTTACTAGCTTAACAGCTAGTAAAGGAGTTAAGCTAGTAAAGGACTTACTAGCTTAACAGCGAAATAACAATGAAATGTGCACTTGGCTAGCGAAACACGCTTTGAAAAACTCAGATATTCACACATTTAAATAAGCACTTCACTTAACTTTAAATTTACATCCTGGCGAGAGAATGTGAGGGGAAGTTGAGAAGTCTAGAATAGTTATCAAACTTAAAATAAATTTGTTATACAAAATAAGGAAAACCCTACAATCTGTCTACCATAGTACAATCTAAGAATTTTAAACTACTTTTATCAATAGAACCTAATGGTTCACAAATTTTTCCTCTGTTCATAAGAGGAATACGGCAGTTTGAATTTAAAGAAATTCTTTGATTACACGAATCTTGATTCTCCTTGATTTAAACAAATTCATATGTGCATGCAGAGTTTAGAGTTCTTGCGGAACATGAGGTAAACTAAATTTACTTGCGTATGAAAAAGTTATTAATAGTGATAAATTTCTTTTCGAAGACGACAGTTTCAACTTGTCTGTGGATACAAGAAACAAGAAAATAGTATTTTGTTATTTTATATTTCCTTATTGATATGAAGGAGGTATTAAAATAATCGTTCTAGTGAATTATCTCCAATTTGAATCTTGTTAGTGTTAAATAATCAGTATCTAATTAATGTTTTTACAGATAACGCGGATATCCTTTTTAGGGTTTGAGGGATATGAAATAACTCAGTCCTGACTTTTAAATTTAATTGGTATGGAGGACCAAGGCGTTTGGTTACGGAGTACCTTTGCAAAAATAATTGCAATTACCTCCACATCATTGTTAATAAAAATTGAAATAATTGAGAGAAAAGCATTCGCTAAAGGTAAAGAGAAGAGCAGTTAAGCTAAAGTCAAAAAGTCGCTAAGGAGTCCTTATTGTTAAAGACGCAGGCAGAGAGTACGAGCGTTTATCACAAAGGAAGAGCATTTAGCCCCCGTCATGAATCAACTTGCTGGTAACTCAGGTACAAAAGGAGAGAGCAACCGAAACGCGAACTGGTATGGAGGCAAGATGCCATTCCATTGGATTTTTCAGAAAGCGGGTAATACCGTGGCCTTCGAGATTAGATGGCCTGGTCAGCTGCAGAATCACGTGATTTGACGTCACGTAAGGCGTCTGAACTTTCACCCTTCGCACTGCATTGTGTGAACACTGCAAGCGAAGACTTCTTATTACGTTGATTGCGTGCTGTATATTTTTATTATTCGTGTCTTTTTTATTGCTAAATTTAAGTAATGTTGTTAAGGATATTTTCGTTTTTAAATTGAGATTACTAGTTAACTTATTTGTTAACAAGAATAACGATCGACGTCTACGTAGAGCTGTCTTCATCATGCCTGCACGATGTTGCGTTCCAGCATGCAAATCCAATTACGATGGCACTAATGAATATGAATCAGTATTCAAATTTCCAAAAGATACAGTAAAACGGGATTTATGGATCAAAAAAATTCCAAGGAAAAATTTTATTTCAAGTGATCGCAGCGTTGTCTGTGAAAAACATTTCGAAAAGATGATATTATTCGATATGATTATTTACCAACAAACGAAGGTACTTTTATTCAGATGTGTAGAGGGCATCCTAAATTAAATAATGATGCTTACCCATGCATTTTTTCTGGTTGTCCAAAATACTTATCTGAAAGTCCAACCCCTCAGAGGATGAGCAGGGAGGAAAAAAGAGCCAAGATGGAGAAGCATATTTTTAATGAATTTTTGAGAAAGGACAAAATAACATCATTTGAGGATTTTTCTTCTATATTACCAAATAAATTAAATATTTCAGATACTTCAAATTTTATTTTACACAAATCTGCTGCTGGTATTTATATTTTATTGCTCAGTTTTCATTCATATCCTAAAATTGAGAAAAGTATCTTTGTATCGCTTCATATAGATACAGCAGTTTATCTAGGAGATAAAGTTGTTCCAGTTGAAAGTAAAGAATAACCAGTAAAAAAGTTGGACAGCATTCTTTACTGGTCAAACTTACCGAGATATATGTACAAAACATTAACATGTTTGATGTTCATGAAACTTGTTTAATGTGTGGAATTCCCTTTTCTAGCAGATTAAAAAAATAATGAGCACCATTTCAAATATTTGTTTAAACAATTATACTAAAGTACTTTTTAAAAATAGTATACTAAATATGATGCAGTTTAAATATATTTTCAATAATGTATCTTTTACATTTAAATTTATTAATCCTTTTGCTGTTTCCTTATTATTTGATAATACTTCATAATTTTTCAAAATGAATTATCAATTGCGATTAATTATTGCTTCAGTATACTAGTACAACTTGCACAGTATTTGCTAATTAGACAGAAATGATGGTTTGTTCTATGTATAGTTGTTTTGAGGTTTTCGTTGGCAAATTTATTGATTTTACTCTTTTGTGAAACATTATATGGATGGCTTTTATTTGTAAATATATTATTTATTATGCATCTACGTATAACTAATAATGTAAATATTATTAAATGATGTAAATATTCTTATAATTATTGCTATAGATAACATATAAATATGTGAAAATTATTCGTTTTCTGTAATGTTGCAGCAAAATTGTAATTTATTTAATTTACAAAGTTTTGAGATTTAAATTTTTTCTGTGGCTTTTCTGTTCATTTTATTAGATAGTAATTTAAATGAATTAAAAATACATTTGCATAATGTTTGGAAGCTCTGAAATATTTATAGTTTTAAGGAAAAATTATTTTTTATGTCTTTTAATTTGCTAAATTATATTTACTTTTGTTACTGAATTATTTATGTTTCTAAATCTTTTCATTCCTCTCCTTCTCAAACTGTAAAGACATTTTTATGTTAATAAATAACAGCCTTTTTATTTATTTATTTCAAAACTTTCTTTTTTGAGTGTATCCTAACAAATTATTACAAGACAGTGTAAAAAAAAATGCACAAGGTAACCTAAAACATGGCATAGAAAATTTCGTGAATATTTCTTAAAAAATAATATTTATTAAGTTATTAATCTTAACTGCAAATGAATATACGACCTTTTATATACGTTTTCAAGTCTCTGGAAATTTAATTATTATGCATTATTAAAAACAAAACACTCTAAACATCGAACGAAACGCTCGCATTCAAATCTGAAGCAAAGAAAGTCACGGAAGGATCGGACGCCTTTCGTGACGTCACTCGTAGCTAACCAGGCCATGTTATCTCGAAGGCCACGGTAATACCCGACTTACGTGAACTCGAATACGGGGTTCTGTATTTTTCCCTCCCGTTTCTTCCCCAGCACTCGTCACGAAGATCATTTCGTGCATGTTAATCAGTACAACGATCAGTACGGTCATGTTTCACACGTTGTATTGTAAGGATTTATTTTATTCTAACCAATTATTTTTAGTTTTCCTTTCCTTTCCCTCCTGGTTTCAGTTTCCTGCCGGAATGTTAATTTTGTTATGATTTAGTATTCAAATTTAAACGGGTTTCAGAAGCAGTATTTGCGTTTTAAGAGTTCGAAAAGAGCAGTAACGAACGCATTTCCTGGTTTATGCTACATGTCTGAATTTAGCTCTGTAGCCGATGTTAGACACTTTTCAATTTATACTGATATTTCTAAGCTCGGCTTTGCTGTGTGCATCTTTTATATAAGCTAAAGAAGCCAGTTAAATATGTCAATTTATTAGTGATTTGTTACATTCTTATTTCTTCCCCAGCACTCGTCACGAAGATCATTTCGTGCATGTTAATCAGTACAACGATCAGTACGGTCATGTTTCACACGTTGTATTGTAAGGATTTATTTTATTCTAACCAATTATTTTTAGTTTTCCTTTCCTTTCCCTCCTGGTTTCAGTTTCCTGCCGGAATGTTAATTTTGTTATGATTTAGTATTCAAATTTAAACGGGTTTCAGAAGCAGTATTTGCGTTTTAAGAGTTCGAAAAGAGCAGTAACGAACGCATTTCCTGGTTTATGCTACATGTCTGAATTTAGCTCTGTAGCCGATGTTAGACACTTTTCAATTTATACTGATATTTCTAAGCTCGGCTTTGCTGTGTGCAGCCGATTTAGCTTTTATATAAGCTAAAGAAGCCAGTTAAATATGTCAATTTATTAGTGATTTGTTACATTCTTATTTTCTGTTAAATTACGTAGCCACAGTTGGTGGTGATTTGAGAGCACAAAGTGCGTGCATCTGTTTTAATTTAGTTTAAAGGAAAAGGTTATATTTAAACCTTTCTTCTGCAGTATTTATTCTTCAAAACTTAGCGAGAATTCGCTACTTCGTCTTCTACATAGAGTCCAAGTTGTATGCTACCCAAAAGAACAAGGAGACTCTATAGTATTCAAATGTTAAACTGCCCCCTCCCATCATCTTGCGTCAATCGATTGACAAAAGAGTCATCAAAACATTCAAGGTTTATAGAAGACTGTCGTTTGCTCATCTAAATAACTGTATGAGACAAAACAAACAGCTCTGTCTGACTTCTGGAGACAATTTACTGTTTCAGATCCCGTAAGGACTATCGGAGAATCTTGGAATGAAATTTTCTAAACATTTCTTCTGGAAGAAAATTTGTCGATTCTTTCTCAAAAGATAGACGAAAACCGCGACAGAAACTGAGCAGGCCTCTCTGTCTTGTCAGTCTTACCAGCCAAACTAACTAGCAGTTAGTTTGTGAGGTATATATTTTTACTAACAGTTATTTTAATTTGTTAGCGTTTTCTGTCATTCCTTGTTTCTATCGCGTTTCCTTGCCAGGATGTAAATGGGTTAGGGCGAAAGAGAGTGTATTTAAACTGAAGTAGAGAAAAAGTTAGAGCGTGTTTCGCTATTGAGCACGCACGTTGTTGTTTCTACGAGCTGCTTGAATTCTGAATCTCGGCTTCGCATTCTTGCGGTCGAAGTTTAATATCACGACGGTGTAGGTTTCTAAGTCAATTTGTTGGATTAAATTATGTTGTGTAGTCCTGAACTACTAGCTTATCTTTAAATTTTTTACTGCATATTTTCCATGTTTTTAACTTAGACAAACCAACGACATTAAAAGTTTCAGATTGCTGTGGAAGGTTTCTAAATATTTTGTTTTACAGCATCACCAAAGATCTTTTTCTGACAACTATTGATGAGCCATTAGATAGTAAACGACCGTCCTCGTTTTTAACTAAGTTTGGCAGCACAAAAGACGACAATGACTATTATAAATTATACCACTGTATGTCGTCGACATACCGCTGTGCTGTAAGTGTGTCTCTAATGACGACCACAGGGGTCCGGCTATTAAGGAAAATGGCACCCCAGACCATAACTCCTGGCTGAAGACCTATGTGGCATGCAATAGTGAAAGCAGGATCGGCACTCTGCTCTGGTCGTCACTAGACACGTCTTCGATGATCGTCACGACATAGTTGGAAGCGGAATTCGTCGCTAAAGACTAATATGTCCCCATTCAGCATCATTCCAACCTGGTCGAGCCGAGCACCACTGTAATCTGGCTCGGCAGTTGCAGGCGTGAGTGGCAGGTGGCGTAACGGTCGGTACGAGTGTAGATTTCGCTCTATCAGCCGTCTGTGAATGGTCATGGTCGACACACGTGTACCGGTCGCACGTCTGATGGTTGATAGCGATGAATCAGGCGCTGTGACAGCTGATCTGACAATCGCTTTGTCCTCCCGATCTGTTGTGGCCCTAGGTCGGCCACTACCATCATGACGCTGAAATCTTCCATTGTCCACCCATTCTTGCCAGCATCTTCTAATCGTCGCATCGCTTTGACTTTTATGACGAGCAATTCAATTTGCCCAATCTGCCTCTTTCAATCCAACAATCCAACCTCTTTCAAACTCTGACAGCTGCTTATAATGAGCTCGAATCCTGCGTCGGGGCGTTTTTTTCAGTCCTTGAAAGGTATCCTAAATCGCACTGCAACAGAAATGTTTTACAACAGTTCAAGAACAGCTTCTTATATACATCTGCTGGAGATCACACTATACATTCAATGGACACCCAATTTTATTCATTTGCATATTTTGATCAAAAATTTTATGCATACGAAATTTCAGAGCAATCAGATCATTCCTTCTTGGTGCACCGATATTTTTGTAATAGAGTGTACATAAAAGATAATAATGGTGGTAAAATTCTGGGTTAAATATAAACTATATACACTTATATACATGATTAAAAAACACAGTGCTGGAGTTACAGCCAAAGTCGAATTGAGAGGTCACGTGGATTAATTGATTCTCTTTCTGTGCAGGCAGGGTTTGTATGGCTTTTGGGCTACCTTCGAGAACATTTTGGTCCAAACCCGTAAGAATTCGTTCCAGTGTAAGATAGGAAGAAGTTTCTAAATGATAGCTACTATTAAAGAAAACCCAAGCGGAACCTAACCTATATTTGGAGCCAATAATTTGAATAAGGTTTACTAAAACAACATGTGAGCGCTGAAACGAGTGTTCTACATTCAAAAGTTTGCATTTCACAAATTTATAGATGATGACAGAAAAGAAACAAAAGAAACTCCACGCAGCATGTTACCAAAATTAATCAAACATAAGATAAGCGAAGATTATGCTATTGACGTTAGTTTAAGAATTGGGTTGTCGCAAATTAATTTCTCAACAGAGGGACATAGTATCGCTTTATTGC
Organism: Stegodyphus dumicola; assembly: GCF_044657685.1. Lineage (NCBI taxonomy): Eukaryota > Metazoa > Arthropoda > Arachnida > Araneae > Eresidae > Stegodyphus > Stegodyphus dumicola. Next base: position 25,729,612 of record NC_140781.1, read on the forward strand.
TATTGGTTTAGTTAAAAGTTTCTATTTAATTCTAATCGGATAAATAATTTTAATTTTCACATTTTTAATTACATGCGTCATAAATGTTATGTGAGAATTATATTACAGGGATGAGGCATTTTAGAAGAATTTATCAATACTTTTATTAGGATAGAAAAGTAAAATAACCAAATTAAAAAGGAGTCTTCAAGGGCTGCGCAATTTATAGTTAGAATTTAATCTTTTAGATCCCCATTCAGAAAGAGAAATACTGAGCGAAGGAAAACCTTTTTAAGATTCTTAGAACAGTAGAAAATGAAAAGAAATTTTGAAAACAATGAAATTAGCAACTGAAAAAAATTTCTAAAAATATAGAATATTAATGTTAAGCATCATATTATTTCAAAATAAATGCAAGTCTTTGAATCCTGCTGAAACCTCATTCTTAAGCTTAATCAATTTGAGAAAGTCCACATTTTTACAAAGTTATAAAAGTTCCTAGTTATCAAAATTCTTTAGGAAAGGGTTTTCAGTTTTTCTCATTTTTACGACAGAACCCCATGAAATTTAAGCAATTTTTACGTATCCATTACTTATTTCAATACAGTATAACTAATGACAAAAATTTATAATACTCTAGTATTCATATTTATAACCTACATATTAATATCATAAATGCTAAACATCATATTCAAATTACATTTTCGTTTGTATTTTTAACTCACTTTCACATCAGCTCTTATATAATTTATATACACATTCTAATTGAAACTCTACAGGTGTCTGGAAACAAACATGTCGATATAAAGAATGAAGAAGGAAAAAAAAAAAAAAAAGAGAGAGAGAGAAAGACAGAGAAAGATATGAATGAGGAAGGGGGAGAAAAAAAGAGAAAGTAGTAGTAAATCCTTTTTGGCAGATTAAGTGTGTTAAATAACTATTGGCTGAGGCCGCTGCATTGTTGTTGCTTGAAAGATCTTCGTTCCTCATGTGAGGCAACTGGCTTTCAAAAACTGCTATCATTCCTTAATAAACCCAGTGGCGTAAATAAGGGTATGCAAAGAATGCCGTGGGCCCGAAGGCTTAGGGGGGCCTAGAATGTCCTGCTGAACTACATTTATATGTTTAAACGTAAAAGACAATGGATTCTTTTATAAATACTATATATATATAGAATAGAATCCGTCTTCTTTTAAATTTCCAGTGCACCAAAACTTCAACTGCATACAAAGTAAGGCATGGATGTTTGTAGCGTCAGTGCTCATGGCAGCACTCTAAATATGCGGCGAGCCAAAAGTCCTGTCGTGTGGTTTGGCAGAAGGGAAGACCTTCGGAACGTAAGAATTAAAAATGTTCCAAAAACTATTTCGACATGAAATCGCTAAAGAAGGCGAACCATCAGAAAACATTTCAGCTACAGTCATTAACCAGTGACGAAAGGTCAGACAATATTCCAACTGCTCTTAGAAATGTAAGAAATGAAAGATATTCATCCGATTTTTGTCATTATCCAGAACTTCCTACAAAGGATAAGAAAGGATTTGTTTTAAATTTTGGCCTTTGTAGACCAAAAGATACCGATTTTCCCCGAAATAAAGATAGCAGATCATTTTCTTCTGTTCATTTACAGTGATTAATAACTCCGTTTTAGAGACAGATTTTGCTTTGTTATAAACTTGAACTTAACAAACACTATTGCGAACCATGTTGGTTAATTTCAAATAAAGACAGATCTGGTCAACAAGAATACAGCACTGACAAAAGTTACCCGTACGAAAAAAAAAAAAAAAAAAAAAAAAAAAAAGCGCGAGAGAAGGACTCATCATATCGCAAGCTGTACTGAACGGAAAAATTGGGAAGCAAATAACTGTATTGATCAAATATGGGAAAATCTGTAAAAGATGAAATCCATTTCGGTTAGTTTTAGGGAGATTAAATCCAGATAACTTTAGTGAAAAGTAACAATGGTTACATACATAGCTAATTTTTTACCTGATGTCAAATTATTGGAAGAATATGACGTTGTAGAGACATTAGGTATTTTTTGAAAGCAGGAAAGATGACAAATGAGAAATGCCCTCGCCGGGACTCGAACCACGGATCTCTCGAATACGCGCCGAGTGTGCTGACCACTATACCACGTAGGCATGCCAAGAAAGCGAGAGAAGTACCTTACATACCCCCCTTTTAAAGGATGACTGGAGATTAGGAGACCCAATTGCCAAATCCTAGTGGTGGAGAATCATCATCCACCACCATTTTAGTTCGTGCGCCACTGTAGAGACATTAGGTTTTTATTTGAAAGCAGGAGAGATGAAAAATGAGCAATGCCCTCGCCGGGACTCGAAACACACATCTCTCCGTACGCACCGAATGTGCTGACCACTACATCACGAAGGCAGGAGAAATACCTTACAACGTTATAAAAATGCTCTCAAGCACTGTTAAATATTTGAATTCTGCTACATAAAATGAGTTAATTGATTGTTTAAGTAGTATTTGTTAGAAAACAAAGCTTTTGGATGAAATTAAAAATTCGCTTTTTTTATTTCTTTGTACGAATATCGTGTGCAAAGTAATCACGAAAAACATCGTTTATCATATTTCAATGGAAATATCCATTTTGACAGTTCCCAAATCCATCTGGGGCCCACCAGCGACCGAGCAGTAAAGTTGTTAAACACTGGTAATTCGGTCCGAGATTCGAATCCCCCGAACGGCCTAGCTGCATGGGCCTTCGTAGTTTTCTTCCATGTGTAACGTGTATACGAGCCAGTTTCCCTCAAAAAGACCTCCACGAAGGCATCCCTTCCCTTAGGAAGGTGGCTCTCGAGGCTTTGCCGTAATCGCATAAGCCAAACCGAATCCATTTTGTAGGGGGTTACGTCTATACGTACAGACAAAAAAATAAAGGACTCTTTTCCAAAATGGATTCAAAAGGGATTTTTTTCTTCACAATTGTATGTTCGCATGTACGTACGTTATGTATGTACATATATGTATATATATGCATCGCATTACTCAAAAACGATTAGCCGTAGAGCGTTAAAATTTTGCACATGGGGTTGCTATAATATCCATTTGTGAACTTCTCTTTTTCATTGTAGTGTATACCTACATATATATCAACCCCCTTACCCGAGCCTTTATTTTCACAATCTTTGGTCGTAGTTATATCTTCCCATTACAGAAGTGTTTTAAATGACGAAAAATGTTTCGGCTATGTTAAATTTAAAAAAAAAAAAAAAAAAAAAAAAAAAAAAAAAAACCCACTATTTTCGACAAAATAACGAATTAAAACTTTTCATTCGGTTTCCTGTTTCCTGTACTTGGGAAAGTTCTGCACTCGTTATGAAAAAATAAATTAGAAGTTTGACTACCGTACGACAAAAACTGACCGGGATATTTAATTCCAAATTTTCACTGTTTGACGTCATTTTCATTATGCCTTGAGGGATCGGGTAATTAAATTTAAATTATTCGATGAAATAACTTTAAATGAAATGCAGCAAAAAGAGTGTATAATTTAATAGGCGATTCAAGGAAGCCATACCAGATTTTTAAATATTAATCATGATCTTATAAAATCATTATCAAAATGCTGGCTCTTGGAAACCTCAAATTTTTTGGGGGGGGTTTAAACTGTAAATTTATTAGGGGGCAAAGAATGTTATTTGCATAGGGGCCCTAGAGTTCTAGTTACGCCACTGAATAAAACATGCATTCTATAAAAAATATAATACCATATTCATTCACGTTAGTGCTAAGCTTTCATTTTTTCATAAGCTAGGATATGGATAATTATTTATAGAAAGAAAAACGCTCTTGTGATCCTCAATCAGTACTCCCTGCATCATACTTACGTTTTTACATTTAGCTGTAGTTGCAAAATTTGTTTAGATCAACAAAGAATAATTTCAAATTATCAATACTGTTTTATATACTTTTCTTTTTGATTACACATTCATATTCAATATTATACAGTTATTCATTTTTTTAGTTCATTATCATAATGATTAATGCTTTGCATAAACACTTCATGTTTCAGATTTATTTCATTTTAAAATCAAACGCAATATTTTTCACAATATATCCTAACTATAAAATTTGTCACACTAAGTGTAATGACTTTATTTTAGAATAGGATGTTCTTAGACGATTTTGGAAGTTTTTTTTTTTTTTTTTTTTTTTTTAAATTCCAAAGGAGCTTTGTCCCTGAAGGACTATTCTTTTCGTTTTGCGATTTTGCATCGATTCACTACAAATGGGGAATCACTTTCCAAACTGTTGTTACAAAGTATTATCGCCCTGTGTTATATTTAAAGAAATTAAATAAAGAAAAATCTGCATCAATATATGTATATTTTTCGCATTCTGATAAAACAACGGTACATAGAGCCATCGAATTTTGAATGACGTAATCCTGCTACGAATATGGGCATGTGGAAGACCAAATTTGAAATTTGTTTCATTATCGATTTCCTATTTTGTAAAACTTTAACGAATTTTTGATTAACAAATTCAAGGGTTTAAAAGCGAGCAATGGCAACGTTGTACAGAAAAAAACATTTTTATCTCCAGCGCATGAGTCTTTGTATCGGAAATTCTAAAGATATGCTCAATTTAAAATTATTTTGCGACATTGCTATTGAACTGAATGTCATGGTTTAAGTGCAAAGAACGTGATATTTAATAAACAAAAGTAACACACAAAATGTTAAAAAAACACGCCTTTGAAAGTAATTTAAAATCTGAAGCGTTTCAGATTTTTTTTATTTATTTTTTATTTTATTTTATTTTTATTTTATTTATTTATTTATTTATTTATTTTTTGCATATGTTTTCTACGTCCCGAGTAAATAATTCCTCGCATGGGCTTACCTGAATAACAAATCAGTAATTCTTAATCCAAACAGTATTAAATATTTTTCTTTTGGCTTATCAATACTGCTTAAAAATTTATTTTTTGCATACGGAAAGGAATTTCTGATCAATTTTTTGTCGTTAACACAGCACGCACATTCCTCAGCAGCTGATTATACGTGGCTGAAAGCGGCGAAGGTTACGATGTTTAAAAATTCTTTAATCGGTCTCCAGTAGAACGGTGCTTTGGTACACCAGGGTACCTGTGCCGAAGGCCCTACCCCTTGTAGATCAATTTGAAAAATGCGAATTATAAATACAAAATATCCTCCTGACAGGATATAATTGTTTTTTTTTACTTATTAAATATTAATTATTATATTTTAACTTAGATATTCATATGAGGTATAATGATTATTAAAGATATGTGATATATATGTATATATTTTTTTGTGCAGCTCTGAAGACCAGAAAGCTATCGAGCTGGTGACTGTATCCTGTAAAGCAAAGTGGTTAAATACAAGAGCAAGTGCAAAGTATGGTGCCCTTACTTAGCGAAGAACGAATGAGGAGAGGATGCTGGTATTCGAAGGTAAGCAATATATACATACTTTTACAATACAGTGCATAGTAAGATGGTGCAATTATACATGAATATAGTAAAGATACAATGCGATACAAAAACAATAAATGAGGATTACATTACTATGCTATGCTTAACATTTTGCTGTAAGGTATGAGTAGGAGTAGACAGAGATTACATTATCCATTCATTGAAAAGAATGGCCGGTGGCCTGTCTATGTTGTTTAAGTCGTAATAATCATAAGTTACAATTTTGATGGCAGGATTGTTTATTGTAAGTTGCTTGCTGTGAAACTTTTTGGCAATTCTGTAGTAGAAGGATTTGAGGGTGCGAATTCCTAATTCCTCTTGGATCCTATTGTTACGTATATACCATTATGCATTAGCTATTTGCCTGAGGATTGAGTTCTGTGCTACTTGCAGTTTGCCTCTATATCTATTGCATGAGTAGGCCCATACAGGGCATGCATAGCATAGTAAGGGACGCAGAATGGATTTATTAAATGAGTAACTTATTATCTATGGATAATACACTGTTTCGAGCCATTAAGGGGAAGAGTCTAGCTTTACGTGCCCGAAACTTCTGAATAATAGCTGTGATGTGTGGGTTCCATGACCGTGTCTTACTGAGGATCATCCCAAGGTAAGGGACTTGCTTGGCCCAGGGAACTGAGCTGCCATGAAAGTGTAGGTTTTTCTTGAATTTTTTCTTTCTGGTGAAAAGGATGGCCTGAGTCTTGTTGATGTTAACTTGAATTTTCCATTTCACTAGCCAAGCCTCTAATGCATGTTTGTAACTTTGTGGATGTTGGATAACTGAACCAGCAAATGCACTCTGTGTGAGGATCGCTGTGTCATCTGCATACATAGCTAATGTTTTGTTGTGTATTGTAGGGATGTCGTTCACGTAGATGTTGAAGTAGGTAGGACCTAAAAGGGACCCCTGGGGGACCCCGGCCCTAATGGGATGTTCAGTAGAATTTGTTCCAGAAACATTAACGACAAAATTTCTACCTGTTAGGTAGGACTTAGTGATGTTAGTGATGTAACTTGGGAATCCCAGGTTGTGTAGTTTGTAAGTAAGTGCCTCCAGCCAAATTCTGTCGGAGGCTTTAGCTATATCAATAAACAGTCCACCAGTAAATTTGTTATTTGACAGTCCATCTGAGATCAACTCCACCACCCTGTAGAGCTGGTTGGTGGTACCTAGATCCTTTCTAAATCCAAACTGGCTTGGGATGATAATGTTTTTGCTTTCCAGATGGTTATTGATCCTTTTGAGTATGATTGCCTCGAAGAGTTTACTGAGAGAGGATAGCGGACTGATGGGTCTGTATGCTTCCGGATCAGTAGCTTGTTTCCCAGGTTTCAGAATTGGAATGACTTTGGCTGTTTTCCATGTGCTCGGGTAGTATTGTAACTGGAGCATTTTGTCGAATAATTTGGATAGCAGGAAGATGACTTTGACAGGAAGCTTCTTGAGCATGTTGTTAGTGATCCCGTCTAATCCTGGACTTTTCTTCTTCTTGAGTTTATTGATATAGCCTACAACCTCCGAAGGCATAACTGGAGGGATGTTGTTTACGTATGTTTCTGTTGTGAGGCTGTTATGAAAGGTGTGAACAAGGTTTTCTGTTGCAGTGTCATGTATGTTGTTTGTTTCCAGGAACTGAGATTCCAGTAGCTGTGCTAATAATTCTGCCTTCTCCGTTTCAGTGTAGTGGATCCTCGTAGGGCCTTTAAGGGGCGGAATTTTATTGTAGCATTTGGTGTACCTAGAAATTGCTTTCCACAGTGAGTTATCATCTGTTGAAAGTGAATTTAGGTAGCTGGTCTAATTTTGTTGTGCTTGTGCATGTGTAAGAGACTTGACTGCATTTGAGAGTCTGTTAAAATACTGCTTATCTTCTTTGCATCGAGTGCGCTGAAATTTTCTTCTGGTAGCATTGCATTTCTTGATCAGAACGCAACAGAGACTTCTTAACGCAACAAAGAGACTTCTTGATCAGTCTCTTTGTTGCGTTTGACTTTTTGTCTGGTAATTTCACATTGAGCTTTGTCTCGTGCAGTGATGATAACATTAATAGTTTTATTCAGATCACTCAAAAATTGTTTTCGCATGCATAAAGCATAATCTCTGCTAAAGCGAGTTGCTACTTTGCGCAACTAATGGGACGTCTATCGTTCCGACGTCGGACGGGTAGGCACAGACATCTATTTTTGCTCATCTGGTGGAAGATAAGTGTATGCAATGTTGTGAAAGGAATGTCAAGCATGTTGCGTGGAATAAAAATTCGGCCATATTTGCAATTTTTGAATGTCTTTTATGTATACTAAATTGTAATTTGTCTCAGTTGCAATTTATACAAAGTGTTCTGTGTACGTGTTGAATAAATTTAGTGTATTGTAATGAGCAGTTAGAGGAAATAAGGAAATCAAGTCAGCAATTTTTTGAGAATATTATATAAGTTTGCATTAAAAATCATACTGGTGAATAGATGAGTTGGTAAGAGTGAAAATTTATTAATATGTTAATTTTTATAAACGTAAAATTTGTTATTTCAGTTTTTACTGTTAATTAAAGAGGTATAATTATCTTATTTTTGTGACCTTAGATGAGGTGAACTTCAGAATTGTTTTAAAATTATGTGTATGCAAAATTGGCCATAGTGTTGCCAAAATTGCCAAGTGGTAAATGATATTTATGAATTTTCTTAGTTGTTTTATTAATGATCATTTTTTTTTTTAAATCTTAGGAATCCTTTGAGGAAACTTCAGAGATATGGATCAAAACCTTATCTCGTGCAAGGGGTAAGAATTATTTCATACTGTAAAAAACTGTATATGAATTTATGAAGCATGAAAGGTGTTCTGTATTAATATGTGAACTATTATCATTTTACCTCATTCTTAATCAGTAGAGACTTCCAATTTAAATAGGGAAAAAATGTTTGAAATAATGTTGGTGGTTGGAGTGTTAAAAACAGGTGTAATAGATATATTCACTGTATTACTGATGGCCACATAGTTTAATGATAGTTTGAATAGTTTAATGATAGTTTGAATCCCAGAGAAGGCATGGATGTTTGTAAGTGTTTAGTGTCTGTTTCGCAATGGGCACTCAAAATACACATTGAGCCAAAAGCCCTTTCGAGAGGGTAGAGGTGGGAAAAGAGGAGTGGGTGACCCTCGGACTGCCTCTTTGGGGGTGCTTGTCCTCAAAACTGCTCTGAAACTGCATCGTATATGCTGCAAGACTATACAATCAGTGGTGAATTTCTTGTGTCCATCCACTTTTACCTCTACCTGTATTACTAACAAACTGAAAGGAAACTTTTCAGAAAAAAGTATGAAATATAAATTTCATTCTTGAAATCGTGTAGATCTTTCAATTGACATATAAATGAAAAATCCAGTTTTAAAAGTTTCATATATTTACTAATTTAAAACTAAATTCAGAACCCCTCATATAATACAGTAGATATGTTTCTAGAAAATACCATATTATATGAAACTGTGCAAATATATGAAACCATATTGTATGAAACTAACAGTTAATACAAAATAGAAGGATGCATTCCAAAAACTTTAAAAAACAAAATAATTTACATGTTTCTCACTGTTGGCTCATTTAAATTTAGAATTTTTGCATCATCTCACGCCATCTCTTTTTAACAAATAATCAAAAATGCGTATTTTCATTTCCAAAGAAATAAATTTTTGATTTAAAAGTTGCTTTCTTACTTTCAGATGTAGTTTGAGATTTAAATATAATTTCACAATAATTACTGCTAGAAATGATAAAATTAGTTAAGAACATATACCTAAAATTTTTTAAAAAAATATTCTTGCAAAATCACATTTGGTTTTTTCCAAATCACATTTAATAAATAATGGGCACAATTCAGTTTCGGAAGAATTCTGGTGTTGGAGACTGTGGTTATTTCTGGAATTTATTTTATTTATATTATGTGTATAAGTAAATAAGCTGTTAATGTGAACAACAGAGGTTAGTAGAGAGAAAGGTACCCTTTGTATTATCGCAAAATTGTTTCATTTATCGCCAAGTTGTTGTTTCATTTATGGTAGCTTGAGTAGTTGAATGTTATGGAAACCCTATTATGACGTAATAGGTTACACAAGCCAAAGAGTTGCACAAACTTGGTATCCATGTACCGCCAAAAATTGCAAATTTTCTCCAAGGGGTACCCATAAATATATTTTTACCACAACAGATGATGGCAAAGTATACAAGTTAATATTATAGATGTTTAGGTTAATCTTTGGGTTATGGTAACTTGGTGATTTTTTGGTAAAATTTGGCAACCAACCCTGCTATATCAACCTGCTACTTTTGTTTTGGATGCCATTTTGTTTTCACGAAGTTAAAGGCATGTTTTTTTTTTTTTTTTAGTCTTTTTTCCAACAACCTGCTAGCTGAATTACGCTTATGCTAGAACTTTATGGAACAAAAGTGCTTAATCATGATGAAGATTAGGTGCGAAATTGAGAGAAAGTGCAGAATCGCCCTGCTTGCCGCGTTTTTAAGAATTGCACATACACGGTATCCATGTACACATCAACCTATTTTCACTTAAAAAAACATTGCAGAATTGCACAAACATGGCAATGCGCACACTCTTGACTTTATCCATGTACACTGCTAAAGTCCTAGCTAGTAACCTTTATCGCCTTACGAAAATGTCACCAAACTACCTGTTACCATATTCCAAAGTTTAGCCGATGTTTATAATTATGCTATCAAAGATACATACATAATGTGTTATAAGAGGATTTAAGCTTGTTCATTGATATGCTAGAATGAAATCTTATTGCCATGCTAGATGAGGGTTTGAGTAATTTTCTTATTATGTAAGAGCAAAACTGTGTTATCTGTGTACTTTAATATTCTTATGCATAAAAATAAAGTTTAATAATTTTAATTTTTAGTGTAGGTATGTGAAATTGATCACGTCATGTACATGGATATTGAAGAATAAAGTTTAAAATTTCTATCTTTAAAACTCTAAAAATTTATCATAATGTACATAACTTGTAAAGTGTGATCTGTAACATAGTTTTAAACATGTAGAGTTTAAAATTGTGATTTTTAGGATAAGCTGTTGTAAATTGTGCTGTATTAGTGATTCAGTCCAATAAACCATGTTAATATTAGGGATGGAATGTGAAGCTTAAGAGAAACTGACTGAATATAAGAATATGACCATGATTACACCACCTAAAGGATTTAATTTATGTTTGTTATGGCATTCTGTTTTTAACCAATATATGCATTAGATCAGGAAAAAGCTGGGTGACTATTATTTGTGTGTTGCATTTTGTTCGTTGTCTGCTATATCTGCATTGTGCTATGTAACGTTATTCTTTTTTTTTTTTTTTGCATCTGCATTATGCTGTGCAATGCTATTTTTCTTTTACTGCATCTGCATTTTGCTATGTAACATTATTATTTGTCTTGAACTTAAATTAAATCTAGCATATGATTCATTTTGCCTGCAAATATTTTGATTGTTGACATAATTGCCATTATATTATTACTTATCAAGCTGTAAGTATTTTTGCATATTCTCTTTTTAAATCTGACACTGTGCAATATTCAAGTAAATGCTAATTCAGGAACATTACATTCTAGCTTATTATATTACCATAATCATTATTGAAGCTAGTTCAGTTGTTTTCTATTCAGAGTAGCATATGTTTAGTAAATTTTTGAGTTGGGAATAGGTGTGTGGGTGTTAAGGATCACAGCAAATAATTTGAGTGTTGATAAATATGAACATTTTTTTAAGGTTTATTTATAGTAGTAGTCTCATATCAATGGCTAACACATGCAACTAGAACTATTGATAAAAGTCAATTCTACGTACATTAAATATGATATTCTCCTGATATATGTAAATATGGTACAGTTTAATGCAGGGTTTCTTAAACTGTGGGTTGCGACCCCCTTGGGGGTCGCGGGACCTGCAGCAGGGGGGAGGGCAAAAATTTTAGCAGTTTTGATATTTTTTTAACTTATAATAATTTTACAATTACCAAATACTTTTACACAATGTATCTGAAAATAGATAAAGATAAGATGATAGAGACAAAGAAAAAAACGAAAACGTTTTGACGCATTCTTTTTATAATATAAACGCTCATTTTCCTTGCTTTGCACGTGACGCTGTCATTTTGTCTGTTACTTATTTAAAATTTTCACATTGTTTTGTCTTAAAATTAGAAATTAAAGTTAATGACCTGAAACTGCAATAGTATATTACAGTACAAGTGAGAAAATTGACAGTTTCACTCATGCATGTATCACATTTGCGCAATATTTATGGTGTCCCGAAAAAGTTTTGTAAATATTATGGGGTCTTGGGGGTCACGAAAAAATTCCAGTGGTAAAAAGGGGACACGACTGAAAAAAGTTTAAGAAACCTTGGTTTAATGGATAAATTACAGTGCATCGCTTTTTTTTTTGAACGCACGTATGTTTAAAAGTTATTTGCGTATATCTTGTACAAAGTCCATAATCCGGACGTCCATTATCCGGAATGATCTATAATCCTGACCTCAAAGCCACAAACGTTTTTTTTTGTATGCTTTACGCATGCGCATTTAATGTATAACAGATGGTATAAGCTAGGCTAAAATTATCTTTACTGATTCTAAGGCATTTCAGTTAATGTTGCAGATTGTGCTGTTCCTTAGTCTTCTAATTGGATCTGGCTTATTATTTTTTGCAGACTGTTAGAGCAAATTTATAAAAATTAAGCTTGAACTTTTGATTATTTTGATTTCCAATTCTGGAGCTGCCAAAGGTATAACGTGAAAGCGTGTTTCGATGTCCATCAAACAAAAAGTGGAATTGTTGCAAAAAGTGGATAAAGGCATATCCATCTCAAAATTATGCAAGGAGTATGACATTGGAAAGTCAACTGTATATGACATAAGCAAAAAAAAAAAAAAAAGGAACTTTTAGTGGATTCCGACACCCCACTTGCAATAAATAACGGAGAAAGGATTCGTTATTTTAAAAGTGATGATCATGACAAAGTCATGATTGAATGGGTCAGACAGCCTCGCAGCGAGGGCATGCCATTGACAGGTCCAATGGTAATGGCTCAAGCCAAAATATTTCATGAATAAATGAAAAACATTGAGTGTACATATTCGACAGGTTGGTTAACCAAATTTAAAAATCACCATGGTATAAGACAATTAAAATTTTCAAGTGAAAAAGCTTCAGCTGATACTGAAGCTGCTGAACAATTTGCACAGGGTTCGTAGCGGTCCTTATAAGTGTTTATAAGTCCTTATATTTGAAAATAAAATATAAAGGCCCTTATAGGTGCTTACTTTTTCTTTAAAGCTCTTATTTTTTTTTTTGTTTTTAGTGCTTATTTTTTGCTTTTAGTGCTTTTTTTTTTAATGAACACGCTATTTTTCCCAGTACCAAAGCTGAAACTAAATAAACAACTTTTCTTCTTAATATGGAATGTCAAATGGTGAATCATACTCCCGGAAATAGCTTTTCCCCCTTTCTCTGCATTAACATAACCTTTGGTGTGCACGAAGAGTACAGACAGGTGCCTGTCGTTCTATTGGTCAAAGAATTGCGAAAGCAGTTGAATTCCGTTACATTTGGCATTCTTTTTCTCCCACCCAAATATTACACACGCTTGAATTTCTATCAAGATCTTAATAATTTGCATTCTTGTTCCGCTTGGTCAGTTCATATTTGTGTTTATTATGATCGTTATGCTTATATTATGAGCATATGTATGAATGTTTATAATAACATAGTTGCAGTAACTGCTGAAGTATAGTAAACTTCCAAAAATGGTTGTGTTTTAACACAGATTAGCTTTCTAAGGAATAATATTCGGAATGGCTTAAATAAAGGAAAAGTAATCGAATAGTCAAAATAATTTCATTTTTTTGGCCAATACATTATACAGTACGAAGATTGGGAGGTTCTCCCATTTCTCCGCAAAATCTTGAATGTTGAAACCATTGCAGTTCGCTGCAAAACAAGTGATGGACTTTTTTTTTTGGTCACTTTCCAATCTGGATTGAATAGGACTAAACGTTCTGCGGTCTACCAACCCAAGCGAAGAATGATTCTATTCCGGAAGTTTAACGCCATCTGTTGAAAATTAGAATAAAAAACACCCCAGTTATTTACTTCTTTATTCTCCCAATACCGGCAACTGTTGATTCCGATTGCGTAATATCACATAGGGTAGAATTACGGCGCACGTATTGCGCAATAACGTCTGCGATATTTTGCAGAGATAATTAATTTTGATGTTCTGTCTGAGATTTTTTATGAAAACTTAAAAGAGTTTTACTGTGCTTGCTAAGCAGAATATTTTTCAGATCCATTGGTTTATTTTTATATGATGCACATATCGAAATGTCAAAAGCATTTATTTAGTGGAAAAATCTAAAGAGCGGCTACAGTCTACCCCCTCCCCCCCTCTGCTCCTCTTTTTCAAGTTACGCTTGACTGTCCAAATATTCGCCAATTTCCAAGTATGCGGGTTAGTTAAGCTTTTACTGTTAAAGGATGACTGCATGAAGCAAATTTTTGTCTTCTGAATTCAGAAATGTTCCTCTTTTTTACTTAAATTACTTTGCTTGCAATATCTGTTAAGGGAAAACTGATATACAATGAAAATTTAGAAAATGTTCAGAATTTAGATTTAAATTATTTAAATACCAATATGAGTGGAAAAATAAATTGTATTTATTATTAGGTTCCAAGCGAATACAATAAATATGCCTTATTGTTAATTTTTTTTCTATATTTTGAACCAAAATTTCATCATTAAATCTTGTAATATAGTTTAGTTCTGCATAGTTTTTTTTCTCTCATTGTAAACTAGTTCTGTAAATTGAACTGTTAATTAAAATAAAAAAAAAAGTAATTATTTTCCATGGTTGAGGTAATGCTTATTCTGTCTTAATAAATACTGCATTTCTCATATTTTAAATTACAAGTCTAATTTTTAAGGTTATGCAGTTGTGTGTAATGTAATTAGTCAGGTGCTTATTTTTTTTCTTAAAATGTGCTTGAAAAGTGCTTATAGGTGCTTATTTTTTTAACTAAAATGTGGCTATGAACCCTGTTGCAGATGAATTCATTGAACTCATTACTAATGAACAATTATCTCCAGAACAAATTTACAATGCTGATGAAATTGGTTTTTTATAGCAATATGTACCGCGGTATACCTTGCCAACCTCTAAAGAAAAGGCTCCAACTAGTGTCAAAGATTCCAATGTGAAACTAACAACTTTAGCGTGCACAAATGCTACAGGAACGCACAAGTGCAAACTTTTCCTAATTGGAAAACATGCACGCATTTAAAGGAGTAATGATTTTCCCTATTTTATATATATATCATGCAAATAAAAGAGCATGGATGACACAAGCATTGATGAATGATTGGTTTGAAAATCATTTTATACCTGAAGCTTGGCGACATTTGAATTCGGCTGGTTTACCTGATGACTCGAAAATAGTCCTGATTGTTGACAACTGTTTGGTGCATACTTCACTTAAAGTTTTAGTGAAAGATAATGTATCTGTATTATTCTTCCCTCCAGATTGTACGTTTATCATTCAGCCTATGGATATGGGAATAGTGCACGCGCTGAAATGCAAATATAAAGTAGCATTTTTTAAATCGATGTTAAATTTCTTGAACAATGGCAAGACTTTTTAAAAATTTTTAGCATAAAATCTGCAGTGTGGAGTAGCACAAGATCGTTTGAGGATGTGTCTCCAAAAAATACTTGTCTTAAAAAATACTTGTCATAATTTATGGCCAGCTAGCATATTTCATGGTGAGGACATGAAGATGATAGCCGTGAATTTGAAAGTTTTTGGACATCGCAAACTAAAGGTGAAAGTTTCCAGTTATTGGATTTTGTAAAGAAATGTGGAGAAGCGGGAATAAATGAAGATGATATAACAGAAGTTTTTCATTGCGACGACAATGCCCCAATCATCAATCAATTAACGGACGGCGAAATCTGTAGTATGGTTCTAGATCCAGAAAATACCGCTTCCGATAGTGAAGAAAGTGACAGAGAGGTTATTGAAAACGAAAAAATTTGATCGACAAGTTAGTTGGTATTCTGAACACAGCAATTACAGGACTTGAACAGTGGAACTTTGTAACTGAACAAGAAATTATGTCTGTTTATTGAATTAAAGAGAAAGTATTAGCACAAAAGACGAAGCAAATTAAACAACTTACATCGAAAGAAATGTTTAATAAAGTAAACAAATATTAAGCTTTTTTTTTGTAAATTTTGATACTCTTTAGATCATAATTGCTCTTTATTTCATAAATTACAGTTTCATATTTTTAATTGTATAATTTCTGCATGCCATCTTACCAGATTTAAATTGATGATTTATAATCCGGGAAAAAACCCTAATCCGAAGTCCCAATGAGTCTGGATTATGGACTTTGTACTGTATTAAATATTAGAACGAATTCCAAATGGTTTTTATAAACAAGTCATGATATTTTTTGCCTTAAATTTAATTTTAAAACATTAGCTTTTGAGATTTGCCAATAATAGTAGAAATTGCTCTAAAATTTTAGTATTAATGCAGAATCTGGTGGAAAAATTTCTGAAGGGATCAAAGATAAGATGCATTTTGTAGATAATTGCTATTGCTGAGGTTTGCATGATGCATAGTCTTTGCAAGTCTCTGATTTCTTTTGAGCAAAAAAGATTGCTGTGTACTTTGGGAAAAGAATAATGCAAAAAATTACCAAAAGATTTGAAGATGATTGTGCTTTTTTTTAATATATCGCATAATCTTTATTTAATAATTAAAATTTATATTTTAAATTGCCAAAATACATTTTTTTAATATGTTGATAATGTTTGCTACTTACAATGAATATCGATAGTTTGAGAATCGTTTTAAAAAAGTCACGACAGTTCCAACTTGCACCTGAGTAGTAACTACAGTACAAAGTCTGAAATCTAGACATCCATTATCCGGAATGATCTAAAATCTAGACCTCAAAACCACCAGCAACATTTTTCTCCTAGGTTTTACTCATGCACATTTGATTCCCCTCCCTCTGCACATAATAAAACATCTGGAGAGTACTGATTCTTAATTTCACTTCGACACTAAGTAATATATCTTGTTATTGAAGAAACAAACACTTTAGCATAAATTTGTACGATCAGTAATTTGGCTCCGTTGCTGCATATCTGCTTTTTGGCACACATCTCAAACCGAAACATTCCACATAGATACATTGTTGATCTGACGCCAACCTTGGGAATCATTATTTATTATACTTTCGTTTCATCACCGTATGTTTGATCACCTGCAAAACCTGACAACATGACAACTTGAGTAATGACAAAACATGACAACTTGAGTAATGACTCATGTAGTGATGCCTAAACAATTTTGTTTATGTTAGTAATTGAATAGTAAAGTATGGTAACCTTTTATGTTGACATTACGCTTGGCAATGATTACAGATTTAAGTTAAATGCGCTAAAAATGTTGACGAGGAAAAATTTACTAAAAATTTCTCTTTCCTTATGCTAAAAATACATTTTGTTGATGATACTCATAGATCTAAAGATTACATTTAGGGTTATTTGAATTAAGAATAACTGATTTGTTATTCACATAAACCCAGCGCCAAGACTCGTATGGCCGCATTGAGTCGCAGAATTTGGGACCCACAGATACTGCATCAGGCAGTAAGATATCTAGTGCCAGCCCTCAATAAGGCTTAAGTATATGTGGGAATTTATTTATTCAGAACTCTGATAATTGACACTTAAGCATGTGCAAGAAATAAGCATAAGTATAATAAATAACTAATACAATTCAGGCTTGTCTCAGTGCACGATAGAAGCAAGATAAAATTTAATGGAACAACTTGTTGTTAGTAGCCAAGCTCATGATGCATAGCCAAATATGTAAAGTGAAGGATAGCTAAATGTGATGAGGATAGCCACTAATTTTAAAGGTTTTCAAATATTGCAAAACAAAGGTGAAATTTTCCAATTAACAGATTTTGTAAAGAAATGTGGAGAAGTGGTAATAAATGAAGATGACATAAAAGAAGTTTTTCATTGTGAAGAAAGTGACAGAGAAGTTACTGAAAATGAAAAAATTTCGATTGACAAGTTAGTCAGAATTCTTGAAACAGCAGTTACAGGACTTCAAGAATGTAACTGAACAAAAGATTATGCTGTCTATGGAATTAAAGAGAAAGTATTAGCACAAAAAACGAAGCAACTTAAACAACTTACATTGAAAGAAATGTTTAATAAGGTAAACAAATTACTATTAAGCTTTTTTTTTTGTAAATTTTGATACCCTTTAGATCATAAATACTTCATTATTTCATAAATCACGATTTCATATTTTTAATTTTAAAATTTCTACATGCCATCTTACTAGATTTAAACTGATGATCTAATATCCGGAAAAATCCCAATTCCGGAATCGCCGATGTCTCGATGAGTCCAGATTTCGGACTTTGTACTGTATTATCTTTTCATCTGTAAATGTTGCAAAATTGTGCCAAGGTTGTTCTGTTAATATGTAAGTACCATTCTGTAATATCATCTTCATTTATTACTGCTTCTCCACATTTCTTCACAAAGTTCATTAATTGAAAAATTTCACTTTTTGTTTTCCATATCAAAAAAATTTTAAATTCATGGCTATCATTATAAAGCTTAGCTAGTGCTCGCTGCACACTATTGGCGATGTATCATAAAACTGGCAATCAGACTCATCTAGTTCTGCTAACTTTTGCCTTGCTATTGCATGCTGAGGAAGTTAAGCCTGAATTATGTTAATTTAGTTATTTATTATACTTCCCACATATGCTTATGCCTTATGAGTTTGGAATGAATAAATTCCTACATATACTTAAGGCTTATTTGCACAACATTCAGTTATTCTTAATTCAAACAGCATTAAACTTAATCTTTTGGTCTGTGAATATCTTCTGCAAAATCATTTTTTTTTTTTTTTCATATCGAAAAAAATTTCTGTTAATTTTTCCCTTATCTTTGCATTCAACATTTCGCATTGCAGTTGACTGAAGTCTACAATTGTCGTCAAGTGTAATGTCAATATAAAAAGTTACCATGCTGTTTGGTATTCAGTTACTAATATATATTTTTTTCTTAATTGTCTTGAACATCATGAGGAAGTCATTTCTCAAGCTGTAATGAGCTGATAGCTATATGATGACGAAAGCAACAAATAATAAGCAAGGGGATTTGCCAATTTGGCATCAGGGATATAGTTATTCGGTATATATAAAGTCGGAGTGTTTCAGTTTGAGTCTTATAGCAAGCAAAAAGATGGTTAATGGAGCCAAATTATTGATCATACAGATTTATACTAATAAATGGAATATTTTTAACATGGAAGTGCATTGTTAATTGAAATTCAGAATCTCAGTGCATGCTTTATTATGAAAAAGTCTATTGTAGATGCACTAAGCATATGCTAAAGCAAGACACTACTCTTGGAGTCTAATTCTTTCTCCCTTTTTGTGAAAAACTTTAAAAAAATAAATTGCTGTTGGACTTAAGGTCTGATATTAAATCATTCGAGATATTGAATGTCTGGATTTCAGATTTTGTATTGTATTTTTTTTTAACCAAAAACATTTTGTGTAGTTTTTTTTAAAACAAGCAGGTTTTAAAAAACGATGACTGTATGTGAAAGAAAAGTAAATGGAAAGCACAAGTATCTGAAAACAAATTTGAACCACAATATGTGAAATGGAGCATTACCAGTATTAAAATAAGAGTTAAGTACAGTGTCACTGCATTGCATATTGTGTTATTTAATAAAGCAATGCAAAATATATTGAACATTACTGGGTACTCTTTTTCTCTCTTATTGACATTTTGGCTTAACTCTTGTTGTAAAAGCAGTGCATGAGTACACTATCTCTTATTTCAAGGGAGGGTCAGAATATCTTAAGAAATGTACCTTGGGAAGGGAGCAGGGCCTGTAATTAAAGAAGATACACATGTTTCTGTCTGGCTCTCCAGGCATTTATTGCTGCAGTTGTTGTGGAATGGCTTATTCGATATAGTTGCTTTATTTCATTATGCTGTGCTCTTTGTTTTAAGCATAATTTTAAAACATAAAAGACATAAAACACTTTTTCTCCCCATTATAAACTGTGGGTATAAGGTCAAAACTGTACTTTCAGAAAATATTCAGTTTATGGAAGCGGGTGCAAAATCATTTATGTTATTTATTCACCCTCCTGAAGATTTGAGAGGAATTAATTATTTTTCATTTCAGTATTATAACTAAACTGGTTTGTTATATTTTTATGTATGATACCTATTAGTTATTCTTTATTATTGTAAAGATTTAAAAAAAGGTGAATCAAAGGCCGATGATAATTAAGTAGAGGCTTTATTAAATGATGGAATTAATCACGCACATGGAACAGCACATTTCTACATATCACACCAAAACCAAACTACAATGACTGTTGCCAATACAACCTAAGCAAAATATAAACAGTTACGGTTAATATACATATAACATCAAATCATAAACCAGGGAGTAAGTGTGATTATTCTTAACACCCTCCCTTAATCACATATTATTTTACATTTATCTCTTAAATAACATAATCTTGGTTTAGGCAAGCATTTTGTAAACAAATCATAGCTGATTTTTACTAGAAACATATACAAGATTTATATCATACAATTTTACAATATCCCTAATATACTTTAATTTAATATCCAAATGTTTTAGTCTAGCACAATTACTTTCATTTAATATTGCTTTAATTACAGACTGATTATCCTCATAAACTGAAACTTTAATATTGTCAACTCCTAAGATTTTTTTAGATACATTATAAAATACAGTTAGGTCTTGAATAGCTTTTGCTAAAGCCAAAATTTCTGCCTCAGTAGAGTACAGAGCAATAGATGTTTGCTTTTTAACAGACCAAGTTACAGGACAATCATTAAAGAAAATAATATACCCTGAAATAGATTTTCTATCATTTGTATCTGACCTCCAATCAGCATCAACATAAACATTTAACATAATATCAACACTATTAGATTTACAAAATAATAATTTGAGTTCAGATGTTCCTTTTAAATATTGAAGAATTTGCTTCAGACCAGCCCAAGCACTGTTAGTGGGTTGCCCTTGTATCTGACTCAGACAGTTCACAGAAAACAGAATATCAGGACGAGTTGTCATAGATAGGTACAGCAAAGCACCTACAAGTTCACGATAAGGGCCATGAAATCTTTCACCATTCACAAAATTTGATGAAGTTGACTTAGGCACTAGGGGAGTATCAGATGGCTTGCAATCTAACATTCTAAATCTATTTAACAATTTTTCAACATAAGCCTTTTGGCCTAAAGTAAGTTTGTTCTGTGAATATTCAAAAATTATTCCTAGAAATTCATTTGCAACTTCAGCCTTGGACATTTCAAATTAATTTCGAAGTAATTCAATCACAATTCTTACCTCTGAATCATTAGAACCAGAAATTAGCAAGTCATCCACATACAGCACAATAAATATTTCACTCTGTTTAGTTCTTCTTACAAAAGTACATGATTCACAGTTTAGTTGTTGGAAGCTTAACTGAATTATAAAATCAGTAACTCTCTTGAACCACTGCCTCGGTGCTTGCTTAAGTCCATAAAGACTCCCAAGAAGCTTGCACACATGACCACTGTTGTCACTGTAGCCCATTGCTTGTTCCATGTAGATTGTTTCTTGGATATCACCATTCAGAAATGCAGTCTTTACATCTAATGCATAGATTTCAAGATTCTTTTGAATAATGATAGCCAGCACAAGTGATGATGTACTAATTGCAGGAGCATAGGTCTCAAAGTAATCAATGTCTGGCTTCTGTTCAAAGCCACGAGCAACCAGTCTAGCTTTGTAAACATTGTTTTGTTTGATGCGCAACAACCATTTACAGGATATTGGCTTTTCATCCTTTAGCAAGTTGACTAACTTTCACAATTCATTTTTATTAAGAGAAGCTATTTTCTCATCCATGGCTTTCCTCCATAAGACTTGCTCTTCTTTTGGCAATATTGTTATATCCTCATATGTTACTGTATCAAGAGTTGCCATATTAGCTTCATACACAAAGTAATCATTCAACTTTACAGGTAATTTTATATTTCTTCTTTGCCTAGTAATTTCTTCAAGATTTCTGGATTCTACATCACTTGAATCGTATATTACTTCATCTTTAGCAGGATCTTTACTTTCTATGGAAAAATCATTTGAACTGAGATACATTTCTTTTTCGCTTCATTGAACAATACATTTTGAGAAACCACAACATGATTTGTGACTGGGTCCAGTAAACGATAACCCATGGTAGAGTATCCAAAGAAATCATCTTTTTTGATTTTGGATCCAATTTTGTTCTTAAGTTATCAGGAACTCTCATGTATGCATCAGATCCAAACACCTTAATAATATTCAAATCAGGCGGCTTCCCATATTTGAGCTCATAAGGTAGATTTTCAACAGTCTGATTTGGAATTCTATTCTTGAGATATGGAGCTGTCTGTACAGCATAACCCCAAAAGGATTTAGAAAGCTTTGCTTTTAATATTAGAGCTCGGGCCTTCTCTAAAAGATATCTGTTGGCTCTCTCAGCCACACCATTCAAAGGAGGTGAATATGGAGGAGCAGGATCTGTCAGAATGCCATTTTTTTTGCAATAATGAGCTAGTTCACCAGACACGTATTCCTTGGCATTATCACACCGCATTTTGTAGAGATCAGGATTCTGCTTTAGTAACAATTTAAACACTCATTTATGTCACTTTTGTGCTTTAAGACATGCACTTCAGTAAATCTAGAAAAATCATCTATGATTGTAGCAAAATACACTCATGTCCATAAATTAAGGATAATTCGGAGTCATACGGAAATCAAACTCTAAAATAAATATATCACCTGTAAAATCACTACATACATCTTCAAGAATCATATGCAAATTTCAGGAAGTAACCAGATGACACCGATGGTACGTCACAATGACGAGAGTGTAAGAGAGTGATATATAAGAAATACAGGCAAAGAAGTAAAATTCTTCGCAGGCGCTTTATAAGCATTTCAGTGCAATAACAGAATAGTTATGACACAAAGGATGCATTTGGATGATTTTTTATGTGGTAGAATTACCGGCCGTCTGGAATGTGGGCGTACCCAACTGGAAGTATCAGACGAACTTGGAATTGCCCAGTGTGTCATCTCCAGGCTTTGGTAATGATTCCAAGATGATGGTAATGTGAGTAGACGTTACAGCACAGGTCGCCCCAGAGTTACAACGCCGAATGAGGACCAGTATTTGGCAGTTACTGCCAAAAGAAACAGGCGGAGCACAGCCTCAGACCTGTCTCGTCAGCTCTTTTCAGCCACTGGTACGACAATTTCAAGGCAGAACGTGTACAGATGCTTAGGGCAGATTGGTCTATATGCTCGTAGACCTGTCAGGTGCATTCCTGTTACTGCAACTCACTGTCGCCTGCGGTTAGCCTGGAGTAGAGAGCATGCATTGTGGACACTGCAACAGTGGGCTTGTGTGATGTTTTCCGGCGAGTCCAGGTTTAGCTTGCAGTCTGATTTGCGCCGGACTTTCATATGGAGAGCTCCAGGTACCCGTTACCACCAAGAAAACATCATTGAACGACACTGTTACGGTGGTGCAGGAGTGCTCGTTTGGGGTGGAATTATTTTGGGTTCCAGAACTGACCTGCAGGTTCAAATTGGAACCATGACTAGCCAAATCTATCAGGACATCATTCTGGAACAACATGTACGTTTGTTTCGGGGCGCCATGGGCGCACAATTTGTGTTTATGGATGACAACGCCTGTCCTCACCGTGCAAACATCATAAGCGAATGCCTTCAATCGGAGGATATCACCCGTATGGACTGGCCAGCATTCTGACCGGACTGGAATCCAGTAGAGCACGTGTGGGACATTCTTGGCCGACGAGTTGCAGCCCGTCAACCTCCTCCTACATGTCTACCGGAATTTCGGAGAGCATTAATTTTTGAGTGGTGTAATATCCCCCAAGATCAGATCGATAATTCGATACTCAGCATGCCTAGGCGTTGTACGGACTGTATTGCATCATCTGTGAGACATACAATGTATTAACAATCATACCAACCATGTAATATTGGTTTTTTGTAAATAGGTGTTTTCTGTAATTTGCTCCAGGGAGAAAAAATCGCTAACTTTTTTAATAATATCAAACATATAGCATCTTTTTTTGCTCTTTTCCTTTTATTTAATAAATAAGCTTTACAAATAAGTCAAATTTGTTTTGCTTCTAACTCTTCCTTTGACTGATTTTGCATTATCCTTAATTTATGGACATGAGTGTACTTTTCACCTTCCCTAGTGGGTGGATCAATGGGACCACATGTGTCACTGTGCACCATTCTCATCGGCACATGCTCTCTGCTTCTAGGACCTTTGTTCGTAGGAGTGTTGGAATGTTTTGCTAGTATGCACTCTTCACAAAAGCTTGATGGTGACTCAGATACTCACAAACCCATTTCTTTTAATATTTTATCAGATGAGTGCCCCATGCTTCTGTGCCATAATTCTGCACTATGATTTGCAATGTATGTTGAAGCTGTAACAGGTTCAAATTGACTCACATACTGTTCTTTCTCATTGAGTTTAGCAAACTTAAATATTTCACTCCTCTTTTCAATAACAGCTACATCATTCTTAAAAATTACACTGTAACCTGCTTTTTGAATATTCTTCACAGATATTAATTGACCATTCAACTCAGGCACATATAACACATCTTTAAGTGATATTTCTCTTCCATTTAATGTTCCAGGTACTGTACCAGTACCTTCTACCTTTAAAGCATCATTTTTCGAAGCACATGCAACAGTTCCAGAAAAAGGTTTAATTTCTTGAAACCACTCGCCTTTATTACACATGTGTGTAGATGCTTCAGAATCCAGAATGAAATTTCCAACAGGCTCGCCAACCATGAATGTTACTGCAGCCGATTCTCTATAATCTGATTTATGCTTAAATCTGCAATCCTTCTTGTAATGCCCTGGGTGTCCACATCCAAAACAAACTAATTTTTTCTTGCAAAGCTTGGCAATAAGACATTTGCATTTGTGGCAGATGATATCACGCTTATCAGCTCTAAAAGCTACGTTATTACTTGAGCCAGAAACACGAGAATCGTAAGAATTTCTCTCACCTTGCAATTCTTCAGCATTCAATAATGTACTCAATTCAGTGTATAATGTATATCCCCATATACATTTTCAGAATTAACAAAAATATAGAAAAAATTAATTTTATATCCATATATTTTGATGCATCTAATCATAAGGATACAAAGTTATTTCCAACTATTATTAAATCATTTGATTCGAAAACTAGAATAAAAGTTAAAATTTTACATTTCGTTTCTTTGCCCGGCGAAACTTAATAATAGTTCATAATGGAACTGAAATAATTTTCAGTTCCATTATGAATGGAACTGAAAAGTGAAGTTCCATTATTAATGGAACTGAAATAATTTTCAGTTCCGTTATGAATATTTTGGGGGAAAAACAATTAAAAACTTAAAATGATTGCATATTGTACAGACAACACGAACGAAAATTTTGGAGAAAAAGCGAGACGATGTACAAATAATATTTTTCATAAATTAAACAAAAACCTTAATCAAAACATTATTGGTGTTGGTTTTTGTGCAGCATACATAATGCACACGACATTATTCAAACAGCTGCTGACTTGCTGCCCGTAGATGTTGAAAATATTGTTATTAAAATATGTTTTTATTCCTATATATGCGCACTGTGCACGTTAAAATGCTTAAAGAATTTTGTGAAACTGTGGAAGTCGAATATCAGAAAATACTTGGCAAAATAAAGTGTGGACATCAGAAAAATCACGATTAAGTGTTGAGACTTTGAAAGCCATTTTATGTGTGAAATATAATTTATCAAATTCTTGTGAAACATTCCATGACCTTTCAAGCAACAACAATCTACTAAAAAAATTCACTCAAATGAGAAATATGCCAAAGAATAAAATAGTGTTGTACATAATTTCTTCTAATGTATTTGTAAATTGTACTTTTTTGAAATTTTAAATATATATTACAATACTATTTTTCGTTCTATGAAAATTTGTGTTGCTCCATATAGACAAAATGTTTAATCACCGAGCCCCAGTCATTGGTGTCCCACTTTACCAATGTTAAAATCTGGTCACCTTACCTTAATAGCAACAGCTTTTTATTCATATTTTATGGTAAAAATACATTTCCAAGTGTGAAATTATTCTACTTTGTTGAACTTCTTAATTGATAAAGATTGTTGTTTGAATAAAATGCTATACATAGCAAATTTTCATTACATTAATTTTATTTAATGCTTTATGTAGGATGAGGTAGTGCTTGAGAAGCATGTTTCAAAACTTGAGCAGTAAGTGTTTACTAATATTTATTATTACATTTTAACATCTACTGTTTGATAGTTGTCTTGTGGGGCATTTTCTCAGTTAATTTTGCATCATTTTTTGCTTGTTTAGTGTTTTGAAATTTCTGCATGTTTCTTATAAGAGATTTATTAACAGCAAAAAAAGTTTGAAAACTGAAAAGTTTTTATATTTATGTTTATATTTGATTCTTAAATTTTTAGGTATCTGTATAGTTATTTTTATTAATGCAGTAACTGCTTGTCTGTGTTTCTAACTGTAGTCTGGGCCCTAACTAATAGTATTTATTGATTTGTATTAAATATATCTTTTCAAAAGTTAATTTTGGCAAAAGTTAGTGCAATTACTAAACTATCATGCATAATAAACATACATATTGATTGAAATGCCATGATATTCCTTTTTTTCCCCCAATCCAGGTTAGAAAACTCTACCAAAAAACTGTATAAAGACACAAAGAAATATGAAAATTGTATACTTGGTATGATACCTTTTTTATTTTTGAAAAATATTTTGAAATTTGGTTTCCATAATTTCTTATCCTGTATATGTAATATGCTATGTTTGAGTTATTTTCAATACATACCAAAAATTGAACAATACTGTAATTGCAACAGGCATGGCTGCACCATGTGGCAAAATTTTTGAGGCATCAGGCAGCAGAATTTAAGAGTGGTAGAGGTTGCACTCGGTGTCAAAAAAATTTAACACTGTCTCTCTCAGCTAATATATTAGCATAATTATTCTTAAGAAGTGGAAAACAGTTTATTTATTTGCTTCTGTTACTGTGAAATATTTTTTTTTTATTATTGCTATTCTTTATTCTTTCAAAGAGGTTAGTCATAGTGAGAAGAAAATGACATCAGATTTGTCCAACAGTCTGCTGTGTCATGATGAAGAGAAGCTTCGATCATTGGTCGAAGAATGGCATTCTTTTATATCTCAAGCTAATGCTTTTGATGAAGATTTAGTAAGATATTACTTTCTTTTTTCATTAAATACTTGCATGTTATATTTTTGATTTTTTTTAATAGTTACATATATGATCTTTAGATAAGATACAAGTTCTCAAATATTTGTTTCATATTAGCATTCTTATACAGCAGTCGGAGGTAGCTCAGTGATAAACCTGAGTGGGTACTTTCTGATTAGCAGCCCAATCCTGACAAGGATCTCAGGGTAAAGTGTTATGTTGCCTAAGTAGACACTCTAGAATTTTATGAAAATGTATTTATGTGGCAATCCACTAATGGTTGCATATGCATTATGCCTGAGCATACAGTTTTGAAATTTAAGGGTCATGTTTGTGTTTTCTGCATTGTTGTGATTAATGTGGAGAGTGTTTTCTTTTTTCTTGTAACAAGTTGTAATGCCACTGTGGAGTTTGCTTGCTAATGAAAAAGAAAGTGTTGCATTTTTGAAGAAATATGGCATTTTGCCTAATATCAGAGAATGCAAGAATGCACATTTCATGACATTAATTTGTGCAGTTCTGTGATGTTTTTCTAAGTTACAACAGGTTGATGTGTACATCAAGAGCAGTGCCAAGTTGCTCTGCAATGCTGAGAATTTTGTGAACAGGTTGATGTGTACTTAGAGCTCAGTGCTTTGTTGCTCTGTAGTGCCAAGAATTCTGGAATTCTTTTATGTTTTTTAACTTAGAGATCGCTATGCCCTTGAGCAGAAGACCAAGAAAAAAGAAAGAAAGGCCTTTTTATTTTGGATGGTGGTTATATTTTTGTTGCTTTTTTATGTAATTTTCAGTGTTTCATAGTTAATGTTTCTGTTTTTAATTTCATCAATTCGCTGCTGTTTTATGATATTTTCAGTGCAACAGCTACCGTTTTTCATATGCTAGGTCAGTGAAAAATTATTTGCTGTTTCCAACTTTGTAGGTGGGTTGTAGATAATCAGAGAGTACCCTTGAGTGCTTAATGAGTGAGTGAGTGAGTGGTAATTTTAATGTGACTGAAGAAAATACATACACAAGATGCTTCAGTGGCACAGTGGTGAGTGTAGACTGACTAATTAACATACTGTTGGTCTTGCTTTCAAAATGTCAGATAGGGCAAGGACAAATATGACTGTTTCTGTGATAGGAGGCATTTAAAACACATTGAGTCAAAAGTCTTCTGAGGGGCAGGTGCCAAAAGAATTCCATATTTGTATATCTTATTGTTGAAATTCTGGAATGCATTAATTGCACTTTCATTATATTATGATGAAATATGCTTGTGATAATAACATTTGCATAATCATGGTAACCCCCCATTTTGTTAATATCTTTTTTAAAAATAAGTGATTTTCTTCTGTAATATTTTTTCTCCATTTTCTTATTTACTTACTCAAATATTTTCTAGGGGGGGAAAAATTGGATGTGGATTTGATTCAAAAAGCTTTGTTGAGTTTTAATCATTGAACAACCTAAAGATTTGAATTTTTTAGAATATCTTTAGAAGTGTGGCCACATAGTGAGTGTCCTATATTCAGTGCAAACTGAAAGCTTAACTGATTGACATTACTTGGGCAGTCTGAGGTCCTATTCAAAGTTCATTCATGCTTTCAAGTTCAAAGTTTTCATTTAACATTATTTTTCTAGTATTAGATTCTGCTAAAATCTTCCTTCAGCTCGGTTTTTGATAAGAGAGAATAGGTAATCTTATGAATGCCTTCATAAGTTTCTTCTCATGATATCCTCAAAGGCATCCCTTTTCTCAAGCAAATAGGCATTGTGTGCTTTGCTGTATGCACATTAATGAGCAACTCGAGGAATTCTAGTTAACATGGAAAACGAAAGTAGAGTGAGAAAGAATGGAAGTCTTTCTCAAAAGGGAACTTGTGCCTTTCTTCCCATAAAATGTTGGCAAGTTCAGTTAATGATGATGGCAGTGGATAGCACTCACACAGGTATTTTTTCAAAATTACCCACAAAGACTCAATAATATTGATATCTAGTAACTGTGGTATCCGTGGTAGATATGAAAGTTCAGCCTCATGCTCATAAAACTAGTCCTGGACATTGTGAGCTGAGTGAACAGGAATTCTGTCATCTTGGAATACAGCATTGCCATTGGGGAACAAAATTTGTAGCATAGGATGGATGTAATCACCCAAAATGGTCACATAATCCTTGGCAGTAATGTGACCTTGCACAGTAATGATGGGTCCTATGGAATACCACACTATGTCTGCCCAAACTATGACTGCACCACCACCATGTTTCACTCTGGGCAGCAAACAATCTCTATTGTTGGGACAACGTTCACCAGATCTAAACTCACCCGTAAGTCAGAACTAGTGTGAAGCAAGACTCATTTGTCCAAATGACAGTCTTCCATTGCTCTACAGTCCAGATTTTATGACTTTGGTGCCACTTTCTCCTCTTACAGGCATTTTGACCACAGATGAGTTGCTTTTTAATTGCAGTTTGCCCCCAAATACTCTGCTTTTGGATCAGCACTCTGCATATTGTTTTGGTGCTGGCAGGCTTTGCAAGTGCAACATTCAGTTCAGCAGTCACTTTTGCCACTGCAGTTCTCTTATTTTTCGTCACAATTCTCTTCAGTGATCATCTGTCATCACTCAACACATATTTTGATCCGTGCTGTGATTTAGCAGATGTGTTTTTTTTTTTCAGTTTTCAGGTATAAGTTAAAAATCTTAGATACTGTACCTCTTGAAACACCAAACACTTAGCTACCTTGGTTACAGAAGCACCCACCATACGAGCCCCAACAATTTGCCCTCATCGAATTCACAACATGGCTCAATAATGAATCAGAACACTGTCTCAATAATGAATGATGCAACATATTTAAGATGTACAGGTGGTGTTAGTGAGCTAACACATCAGTGCCAACAATGGCTTTTGCAAGAATAAACATTTCAGTTCAAACATGAATTTTACGAGATATTTCCATATTTTTGTCCAACCCCTATAGATGCCGTAATGATTTTGAAAGACTACATTTTGTCTTCTATCTCATCCAACTTTTCCCAAGTCAGAACACTATTCCTACCACTTCTTTATCCATCACTCTGTGTGTAACATGAAACTTTTCAATTAAAACACATACTGTGTCACAGTATGAAGCAACAGTATCTGGAAACTGTTCATTGAATACCTATTTTGCATATTGTTTAGCCGTGTCGTCTGCATGAAACACATTCCACCAAAAATGCTTATTGCTGCATTAACATTGTGACATAACTTGTATTGCTCGGCATTCAAAAGAACAATGATCTAACTAACTACAGTTGGCTGGAAGGTGACATGCATCACCTTTACTTTTACATCTGTGCGATAGATGTGTCTATTCAATTGAAGGTCAAAATCTAGCTTCATATGTGTCCATGGCAGACATTCATGTACTACAATGCAAACAGGTGTATGTTTAAATACTTTTCTCACAATAACAAGTACTTGCATTCACTTTGGAAAACTTTTTTTTTAATGCGCCACACAAGTTTGTGCATTCAGAAAAGACAGTGACTGCTATTTCTAAATGAATTAAAATATTTTTTGCCAAACATTATATTTTCTTTAAATATTGAGTTGGTAAGCTGTGAGATTTTATTTTTTATTTGTAGGTGCTAGTGACACGACGCACTGTTGTTGAACCATTAAAAAAGTGAGTTACTATTTGTCTTTTTTTTTTTTTTTTTAATTGTATGTATGTGTGTATTTATATTAAATTTATTTTGTGTGAAATCCTTTAAGCAAAATAACTTAATAGTAGTACTTGTCAAAACGGTTAATATGTTTACATTTGTATTTTTTGTATTTTAGAAATAGCTGTTGAATGTTTTACTCTTTAAAATAAAGTATTTTTTGGTTTTAATACTGCATTGATGATAAATTTTGTAATGCTGAAATATCCAATAACTGTTTATTGCAGAATATCTTAAACTGTGGGTTGCGATTCCTTTGGGGGTCGCATGACCTGCAGCAGGGATTCGCCAAAAATTTTAGCAGTTTTGGTATTACTTTAACTTATTGTAATAATTTTACACTTACCAAATATTTTTACACAGCGTATCTGTAAGACAATACAGACACAGAAAAAACATGAAAACGTTTCGATGCATTCTTTTTATAATATAAACATTCATTTTCCTTGCTTTGCACGTGACGTGGTCATTTCGTCTGTTACTTATTTAAAATTTTCACATTGTTCTATGTCTTAAAATTAGAAGACCTAAAACTTCAATAGTGTATAACAGTACAAGTGAAAAAATTAACAGTTTCACTCATGCGCATGTCGTATTTGCACAATACTTATGGAATCTCACAAAATTTTTGTAAATATATAGGGTCCTGGAGGGTCACGAAAAATTCTCAGCGATAAAAAGGGGTCGCGACTGAAAAAAGTTAAAGAAATCCTGGTTTATTGCAGCTTGCTTTAAAACTGTCACAAGATTTATGGATGCTGTTAAATGGAAAATTGTTTCATAATTTTTTTTTGCTAAATAATTTTTGAGGTGACAATTAAAAAGTAGAAATAGGGTGTATAACTAACAGGCAGTGGGTGAAGGAGGATATAAATATTATCAGTTTTTTTTAAATGCTTTATTTGGATAGCATTTAAAAAGGGATGACAAGTTTCAGTGTTATTACTTGCTTGTGTGCATTTTTTCAAATTCAGTTTCTGATGGATTTTTTACAGATTTCAAGGTGTATTTGCAGATACAAGAGGTGCCTTAAAAAAGCGGGAGCAAGCTATGCAGGTAAAAAAAACATATTCTGCATCTTCATTTGCATACTGCATTCCAAATTTGCCATTCATTCAGTCTCCTTTTCGTTTTCTTTCTCAGTATGTTCAAATATTTAATAACCATATTTCCATTATGAAGCAGTGTCCCCATATTCGCAAGTAACATTTCAAAAGATTACCTTGGCTACATGAAACTAAATAATAGTGAATGGTATTGTTGCATGTGTATAGGTTCATAATGGATTGAATGCATGCAGATCCAATGATAGCTTGATAAAATTTATTTTACCAAAAGGAACACAGTAAATTCCTACAAAAATACTCGTACAGCTCTTCTCAGTATCAAAGAGCACAATATGTAGTGAACCTTCAAACTACTAATATTAAACATAAGCCAGTGTAAAGCACATCCAAAGAGTGAAGCTCACACAGAGATATCTCAGTACTCTGTAGTCAATTCTGAACTGAGAACTGATGCTGTCTCCAGCCTCATATAGTTTTACCTTGGCCATTGAGAAATGTCCAATGCCTTCCATTTCTCAAAATTACTGGAATATATGGTTAAAGTTACACAAGAGGGCCTGATATGGTTAAAGTTACATACAGGATAGTGTGGTTACAGTTGCAAATAGTTATCGATTACAGTTCTACAGAGACCGAACCAAAAAGCCACCAAATGATCGCAGATTTGGGGACTTTTAATAATTTTTCGCGAAGTTTGGCAAAAAAATTAGTCATCAAAACTATATCAGTGTATCAAGACCGCCATTTACCTCAATGTTCCTGACTTGCTCCTGTAATCTTAATTCTCCAGCAGAGCTTCATCTCTTTTAAGCATTTTATGTTACATAATACTTTTTGTATAACAATTTCACACATAATTTCACCAAAATTATTTATATATACATAAAATTTGTAACAGTATATTAAGTGTGGCATTCACATGACGTACATAAGTGCAGTCTATGTCAAACTAGTGAATAATAGCATTCTATGCTAAAAATTATGCTAAATTTTCTGCCAAAATAAAACTCATTCTATGCCAAATAAGACAATAAACTTTAAATAAAGTAGGAGTAAAATACACTATAGGTATAACGTTAACATTGCATGCTTTACCAGTAAATAATCTAATGCAAAATATGCTAAACTTTGTTCTGTCTCTTTTGCTCTCACATGTATATGGAAGTAAGGGAATCTGATATTTTATAGTCTATTCTTAAAAAAAAAAAAAAAAAACCAGCAACAAAGAATTTCAGTGCCTGTACTGTACAGTATTGTCTGCTGTTTCAAAAAATGGCATAAGTCATTCTTTTCTTAGCATCTGACATACAGGAACAAGGACTTGACTCAAATACCGTCTGACAAGAAAAAGTCATGATCCCTGGAAACATGCTTACACATTTTCAATAAGGGTTTGATTTAAGAAAAGCATGCATTAAAGGATAAGCTATAATCTGAAAATATATATCAGCTTTGGCAAAGACAGTTTTCATCTTTGTTATTTGGGTACTTTATTCCAAAGTATGCATTTGGGTGCTCATGATTGGGATTACTGTTAGGAATCAGTATTGAGAGGATTAGAGATACTGTATTTATTATAGCACATTCTCAGTTATGGCATGTATTTTAAAATCAATTTTTTTTATTTATTGTAAATAAATCACAGATACTGAATTACCTGATATGGGGCATAAGTAAAAGTTCAGAAAAATTGATGGTAAAAATCTTAAAACTAATAAAATTACACTTGGTTCTATTCAGATTGCCAGTTAATGTAAGAAATAGCTTTAAAAGATATTCTCTGCATGTAATTATGTTGCATTCTTTCAAATATATAGTTAATGCATATTTTTCAGGACTGTGTCAAAGCTAATCAAAAAGTTCAAAAGCTCGAGGAAAAAGAAAAGACTGGTGCCAATATAGTTAAACTTGAAGCAGTAAGTAATAAAATTTGATAATCTGTTATAAATCTAATTTAGATTTAAGTTTTATGACAGTATTTTTCCCACATGTAATTTGGAAGTTATATGTAATCATGAAAGTGATAAATTATGTAGTTATGTTGGAATACTATTTAACTAATTGAAAATGTTTAAGTTGAACTTAATTTTTTTTTTATTTACATTTTTCATGCAATGTCATTTCATCGTAAAAATAAAATTTGAAATTTGATAGGCTCGACAGAATTTAGCAAATTTGGAGGAGGACTTTCGAGGCCAGGATAGGGTTTTGAAGTCAGAATTGCCTCTGTTATATGAAGGTCGGATAGAATATTTTCAGCCGTGCTTAGAAGCCCTCATAAAAGCTCAGGTAATTAGCTGTTAAAATGAATTGATTTGTTTGTTTTAATTTCTTGAGAACTAGTATTTGTCTTCATCCCCTACAAGACATAGTTTGCTAATAGTTTTAATGCATTAACCTTCTTTGTTTATATAATCTTGTAATATTGTATAAAAGGATTTTCTGTGATCATGAAGTTATATGTAATAAACTCATTAATTTATGCAAAAACTAAAAAATTAAAATAAACAGAAATGGTTTCCTGGAATACTTTTAATAATTTAAATTACTTTTAATTTGAATAGTTTTGCTTGTTACTTGTATCTGAATTGGCAAAAGCCCATTGTAAATCTATTAAAATATTATCTGAGCAGTTCAGTATGCTTGCAAAAGCTGCAGCTTGAAGCAGAGTTGTTCATTCAATGAAGAAGTTTTGAAAAACTATGTGATTTGTCCTAGAATAGATTAATGCAAGTAAAACTATTTAATGTTATAAAATATTATCATTTCATAAATTATGTCAGTGTATGCAAAATAGTTTAAAACTGATTCCTCTAAGCATTATGGATGGAAAATTCCATAGAAGGGTGGCTTTCTTATATGAAAATTTCTGCCAGCTTTTAATGTATCTGATTTCGGGTAGAATGTATGTTGAAAGAAAAGGAATCAAGTTACAAAGTGAGAGAGTCTTTTTTAAATTATAACCAAGAAAATACCATTTATTCATGAAATTTTGAAGAAATTTGAAATTTCAGGGCAAAACCAGGAATGCTCGGATGATTAAATTTGGTTTTATTACACTAAAACTTGAACATTAATTCACACACAGGGTGTAAGAATATTCGAAAAGACAAAGTAATACAGCTTTGTTGTTGACAGGAAATAAAATTTTAAAGTACAATTATTCTGAAGGAGTGTTTTGTTTGAAAGAATACAGAAACTGTATATTGGTATGCAAAATTACATCTGCAAAACCACTAAATTCTCAAAAATTATGGAGCAGATTTGAATAAACTTACGTAGGGGGATTTGTAGCATCATGGCATGTAAATACACTAAAAAAGCAAATGAGTGCACATAACTCATCTTATTAACCCATAATTTAGTTATATTATGAAACAAGCAAAATTGAAATACATGATGACAGAATTTTAGAAAAGTGTAATTATCTGAGAAACAATGCACATTTTCAATATTAACATGATCAAAAGGAAATAAAACAAAGAAATATGATCTTCAACTTTCATGCATATTACTAAAATGTGATTTAGTGTTTTTGATAGAACACTCACTTGTTTTAAGTGATTAAGTTCTGCTTCTTCCGCATATGATCTTTAGAGATTGAGATCTGTAACAGGATATTTTTGCCTTACAGCAACTCATCCTGTGGTTTTTCTGGTTCTGGCTGAGTGCTCAAGACTGCTAAATACTGGTATGATCTGGTTTCAAACCAAGGCAAATGGGCTGATTGCATGGTTGGTTTTTGTGGTTTTCTTCATGTGCAATGTGTTATTCTAAACATTACTTTGATAAATAAAAAACTGTTTCAATAAACATGGTTTTAACTTGAAAAAGACTGAAATCAAATAGTCAACTGTTGAAATTTCCTGAACTTTGTGCAAGCTTGCTGATCTGCTATTAATGCCATGCCATTGTGTGTATTTCATTTGTCTTTTACGTATTCGATGAAAAAATAAATGAATTGGTTTCTTAATGAAATGTAATTATATATGTTAAAAGGTAATTATGCACACAAGTGTATCTTACACAGTGGATTCATTTACATGTTGATCATTATATATTGTCTACTTATTTTTAAAACCCATGCTACTTTTATATTGTTAATTCTCTGAATGTTTTAGGTGGAACATAGTGGAAACTCTGCTAATTTGTTCAAAGATACAATTCCTAGTTTGAACAGTTTTACTTTTTCTGACATGGAACTGATGGAATTACAAAATCAAAGACTTTCTGAGATCCATTCTTTGTCAATTGTTGGTGATATGTAAATGAAATTACAGTGTTCTTAAACTTTATGAAATAAAAGTTTTTGTTTTGCAGTTTTGGGGAAATCCTTAAATGTAATGCTGTTTATTATAACTCATTCTTTTTTGTCATGATTATCGTAATTTAAATTGTTTAAACAGATAATGCAATACATCTGTTACGAAATTATCTTAATCTTTTGTTATATGGTTAATTTTTCCAAGTCCATATTTAAAAGATTTGTTAAGGGTTATTCTCATTATGGAGATCTTACAAATGAAAAAAAATTGCTCAATTTTAGGATGAATTAGATGAAAAGAATTGGGAGTGAGAAGTATTCAATGAAGTTTAAGATTTGGGTCCATAGGAAACTTCAGATATCTGTTTGTGATTCTAAAGTTGATGAAAAAACAAACTTGGGGTTTATTATGAAAGGTTGCAAAAACTAAACATGCCGATGTGTTTGCAGAACATAAATGAAAAAGACAACCAAAAGAAATTGACATCACTGAATACTTCTGTTGTACCTCCTTCAAAGAATGAAGAAATTGGAAGAGATGACAGGCTATGGACATATGTACCTATGAAGAGAAAATCAGCTTCAAAATGTGTTATCAGAATCTGGAGGAATAATACTTATGCAAAGAGAAATGTGGAAAATGAAAGCGTTATAAGTCCCTTACAATTATTTATAGATAATGAAGTTAGAAGAAAAAGAAAAGAATGCATGAAACATATCTTCTTGGCATCTTTCAAATGCCAACTGATCATTATTATTAGATGAGCTCAGTGTCTGTTTTGCTCTTTGGTTTACTGAAGTACCTTACTCTGCAAAAGGAATCTTTAAGGAACAATATGCGGGGACTTCCATTTTTTTTTATCATGATAAAATGCTAAGGAATAGATTCAAAGAAATAATAAGCTATTTGAGATTTGATAAAATGTCTATGAAATCTTAAGAGATTACATGGGGTCAATTTTGCTTATGTATCCTTTGTTTGAGACAGATGAATTGAAAACTCAATTTATTGTTACAAACCAAAGGGAAATATAATGGTTGATGAACAGTAATTTCCATCCAAAATCAGATGCAAACCTTTTTTTACAGTACTTACTCAGTAGCCTGATAAATATCTGTTTGAATCATTTTTTAGTAAAAGCATTAAACACTGCAATCATTCCATGTAGTGTATGCATAGAAGCTACAAGAAGCTCAATTTCTGTGAGAGTTTTTTTTTTTAACTGCTTTCAAAAGAACTTCAACAAATATATACAAAAATCTGGTGTTAAAAATAATTTATGTCCGTTTTTAGTGAAAATTGATGAAATAATGTCATCTAGAAGGCAAAAAGAATAACTTTTACATTGTGAATCATTTCAGGGGAAAAAGTATTCGTATTTGTAATTGTGGAAAGTTTTTCATTCTGGGGGAAAAACTTGCCCCAAGAGGGAAGAAACATTTATGCCCAACTTCCTACATCAGACTTATTCAGGTTCGTTCTTGTTTCTTGTGAGGACAACCTTTTGGTTTCATACATCAGTTCTTGCGAAGTATGGAAAGTGAAAATTTCACTGCAGGCTCTGATTCAGTGGCTGAGTCTTCTGGCAAGAAGAGGAAGAAACGAGAATCTGCAATGTTATGAAAGTTTTGAGTGTGACTATACTGAAGTTGGAACTTAATTGTTTGTGTGAATTTTTTTTCCTTTGATTTTTGATAGTGAAAAACAACAAATTTTCAGAACTTCTATTGAACTTCGGAATTATAATGCCCAAACACTTGTTCTCTCTGATCTTATAATGAACTCATAGTCTTGTCATGTGCCAGCATTCTTGAGTTATGAGGGATCTGCATGCAATGCATCTTGCTCTTATCCAGCATGTTGTTTCTAAGACAGAGAGTGTAATTATGTGCAAGCTTCTATAAACGCCTTTTCTTCATTCCACAGCATTACAAGAAAGTGGGTTAAAAAAAGGGAAACTTTGGTTGTTGGTAAAACACAGGCAGATTGCAGAGGAAAAACTAACAAACCAAAAACATGCTAGTCTTGAGAAAATTATTTCAAAATAATCAAATTTTTCAGCTGTCTCAAGGGAAGAAAGTCTCATTATTCCTTAGGGCCCACTAGCATGCGATCGACCAGGAAACGTGATTCATCGGACCATGCAACTCTCTTCCATTCTTCGAATGTGTAATTCTGATGTTTCTTGGCCCACTGCAGACATAGCTGACAATGTTGTGCCATCAGTGCAGGGACATGTTTTGGCCTTCGGCTGCATAGGCCCGTACACAGTAATGCACGCTGCACTGTGTGTTGAGAAACACTGTTTGGGTCACCACTGTTGCCGCTCTTTTGTCATGGCGAACAATGCGTAGCAATCTCTGCTTTCCTGTCGAATCAATGTGCCATCAACTTGTTGTTTCACCATCCATACACCACTTGTGATATTGCTCACGATAACTGCACTTGAACAACCAATTAAACACACCATTTTTGATGTTCCCAGTCGTCAAACCGTAACAATTTGACCTTATTCAGTGGTTTTTAGTGGATGTGCTGCAAGAGAAGCAATGTAGTGGGGATATAAGAGAAAACAATATGCCATGAGCCCTTCCTCCCCAAAAGTGTTAATCTAGATAGATACCTGTTTGTTCAGCACTCTTATGTAAGACTTTCTGCTTAAGAAATATCCTCCCCTTTGTAATTCCTTTTTGGACAACTTGCACTTTGGTATACTTTTTTTTTTAAATTTAAAACATAGCCTGGGGGCATCTTTTTTTATTTTAAATGCATGTATATGCATATTTTGTCATGGCAGATAAATCCATTTGCAATATGTGTCACAGATGGCTACTTGGGAAATGTTGTTTTCTATAAATCTGTATGTCACAAAAATGTGTAAATTAACATTTGACTATGCTTTTTCCACATCAGATCCTATGTTATATCGGGCTTTTTCAACTTTTGCTGAATTAAAAAAAAAGTTGTATAAATCGCATTTTATTTTCTTAATTTCTGTAGCAGACTGTTTACATTGATCACACATGTGATATTTCTGCTTCCTATTAACATGAAAATCATTTTTAAATTCACTGTTGAGGAACTGATGATGTCCATAAAAATTTTGTAATATGATAAACTGCATTTTCACACTACATTCTTGATATAAGGTATACATCTTCCCAGTTCAGGGCTCGGAATTGTGGGGTGGGGCTTCATGTATGAAATGTATGTACATAGTTGCCATGCTACCTGGGGGGGGGGAATCATAGAAATTGTAAATTGACCAAAAAATTCAAGGGATTTAAATATTTTAGCCAGAATGTGGAATAATCAGGGAATTCAGAGATCCCCAAAAATGCACTTTTTGCCCCAACGTTGGGAGTGGATCACTTTCTTGGCGAATTCTGTATCACATTAGCATCATTCGGGCAACTCACGGAGTCAATTTTTGGAGTGCCAATCAGATTGTCTTTCAGAAAGGTAAAGCAAGTTTCTATTATCTATGATTTCTAGGGCCCACCAGCAGCCAAGCATTAAAATCGATGAACACTTGTAGTTCTGATCTGGGTTTGATTCTATGCGAACGGGCTGTGGCAGTATGGTCATTTTCGTGGTTTCGCCCATGTGTAACGTGTACACGAGCCAACTTCCCTTAGAAAGTTCTCTATAAAAGAATCTCTTCCCTTAGGCAGATAGACCTAATGTGCTTCCCCAGAATCAACTAACCAATCTTTGGTTTCCAGTAACCTGCAGAATCTAGAATGTGAATCTCATGTTTTTGCAAAGAGAACAGGAAATCTTTGCGGTACAGTGCATGCTGACCAAAAGAAAATTCTTTCTCTTGGTTTAGGGAGCGTATTTTTCTGTTGTCGTCTCCAATAAAAAAATAATAACTTTTTGAAACGTATGTTTACTCGACACTATCGTATTTGCTTGTTAAAATGAGAAGTCACATAATGCATTTTCAAAGTTAAAAATGTATGTTGATGCTATTTGAGTCATATTGCTACGAACTTTATATATAGATAGTTAATGTTAGTGAAATTATATGTAAAATTGTTGTATTTCTTTTGTATAATATATAATGAAAATATAAAGGAGGGAAGCTTGCCAGAAAAGTAAGAATACAGGGCAAGTCTATTTAACATTGAGTAAATGCCAATCTCGCTAATTTGGCAAGATGCCATTAAGCTGGCAACGGTTTTGGCGCCTAACTTTGTCGCCAAATGTGGCGACAAATCGCTAAAAGTCGCCAAACTTGGCGACATTTTAGCCTCTGGTCCGTGTTTCATAGTGATAGGTATTACATTGTAATAGGTATTACAATTGAATAACTAATTTATTCATTGTAATAGGTATTACAATTGAATGACTAATTGATTTTAGATGCTGTTGTTGTGAGCTGTTAGTTCAGAAAGACTTCGAAGTATTGGAAGATTTGCCATTTAGATGCACTTTGCTTGCATTGCATTCTTAGTACTTTGATGTATAAATACTGATTGTACTCTGTTATACTGTGAACACCTGTGCAAGTATTTCTGCAGAATGTTCCAAAACTGTGAAGTGTTTCTTTTGAGAAGATAAATTTTATCAACCTGTCATAGGACCTGTGTACATTCAATCTATTACGAACCTGTATTCTCGCAACAATTTGGGGTAGGAAGCATTTTAACCTAAATTTTTATTTAGATAAGGCTGTAGAAAAGACAAACATATTTCACTCTGCGTATTTGAAATTCTGGCATTTTAAAATGTCATTTCTACTGAGTACAGTGTGTTTCAGTAAAGTTCACTTTCACCCATTTAACCCAGGTCTCTCAAATACTCGAGATGCTTTGAAAAGCATGGTTTCTTACATCTGCTGTCTCATACGTATATATTATAAACTTAAAGCATCTGAAGTAAATATTAAATTGGAATCAAAGCAGGGCAGTTCCTCAGCAATATTAATATTTGTAACCATGTATAAGATGTTTAACACAAAATCTAAACAAATCAAAATTAAAATATGAATCATAGTAGAACAAACTCAAAAAATAAAAATGCAAAATTGAAAAATACGAATTGTAAAAATATACAGATTTTAAAATTTAATCTCCCTTTACTGAAACTCCAATTCAGAACGCATCAGGGGAAAATGAATTAAAGCTTCAGAAAAGTTGATTAATATGTTTCGGAAACATGTTTCATTCTCCTGGTTCATTTGAGATCAAAAGCTGAAAAAAGATTCAATTAAATTTTCAATTAAGATATTAAAAAGATTAAGATATTCAATTAAATTTTCAATTAAGATGTTTTTAGTTTTCAAATTTGTGCTACCATGAATTCATATTTTAGTTTTGATTTGTCTAGATTTTGTGTTAAACATCTTATACACGGTTACAATTATTAATATTGCTGAGGAATTGCCTTGCTTTGATTCCAATTTAATTCTTACTTTTGATGCTTTATTTTACTTCAGGCCTGCAGCTATAGAGCAGGATGGGTTTAAATAATTTTGGTTTCGATTTTTAGCCTATTATGTTATATATATATATATATATATCTAATAATAATACTTTATATATGTAAGATAAAATTATAATTTAAACTAATGGTAAAACTTTAATTCTCCCTCTGTGTTCGTATTGTAATAACTTCTCTGGATTGCATCATTTCTAGATCATTCCATTCTGAATGGCCTGTGTAGTGCTGATTATGTTATAATTGGGAAAAGAAACCTTTTAACTGAAACCAAAATCTTTCTCTCTTGTGTGCTTCCATTTAGGATAACTACGCACTTCAGCTTTGCTCTTTACCCTGCGTGGATGTAATTTCGCTGGCATGCTTACTATCGCAATAATATTAGAAATGTAAATGTTCTTGAATAGACACAACTAGAGTGCCAAGCAAACTGTGGCCACATATCTGAACTGTAAATAAAAATGGTATTAAAACTGCCTCGACTGCCAAGTTTCTTAGATATTACGAACTCAACATATTAGCATACTATGCGATCAGAATGCTTCCTCTTCAATATGGATTTACATATGCATCAACACTGCTCCGTCATTTCCTTGCTACTATTACATGTATATATATATATATATATATTTAAAGCTACTAACACCATGTCGTTTATATTTAGTGATTGCAGCTCCACCACAATCACTAAATATAAAGGACATGGTGTTAGTAGCTTGGCTACAGCACAGGTGGTTTCTGTGTTGTAGCCAAGACTTGGGTCACGTGCATTCTTCAGCCCCATGTATACAGTCTTCGATTTACTCATAAGCACATTAACAAATCAAACAATGTCGATGGATTATTTTTTCGATTGATTATCATTTGTATTGATTTGAAATTTCGTATTTTTTTTTTTTTGTGCAGAATTAGTTATATTGTTGTAATTTATCATATTTTAATGTAATAAATTAAAAAAAAATGTATGCGAAAACGTTTTGGATAAATTAAAATTCAAAACGAGAAAAATCATCGAATAAGCAAGCTTTGACAAGACGTATATAATGGATATAATGTTTCTTATGGATAGTGCTAGATTACACCTGCTATAGTGCTGGGATACTGGAAAAAAGTATTAACTCAAGTACACAAAATTATTTTCATAAATCAATCTGATTCTCATCCCTTCATATACAGTACAAAATCTTTAATCCGGACTCTTTGGGACTTCGGTGATTCCGGATTAGGGTTTTTTTCGGATTATAGATCATCAATTTAAATCTGGTAAGATGGCATGCAGAAATTATAAAATTAAAAATATGAAACCGTAATTTATGAAATAAAGAGCAATTATGATCTAAAGGGTATCAAAATTTACACACACATACACAAAAAAGCTTAATATTTATTTGTTTACTTTATTAAACATTTCTTTCAATGTAAGTTGTTTAAGTTGCTTCGTTTTATGTTGTGGTTCCTCCCCACCACATTTGTTCGGCGCTTCGAGTTCTCCTCTTCGCGCATGCGTGATAAAAATGTCATCTCTGCGTGACTGCAAAAGAAACTTTCGCCTTCTGTTTTTACAAGTTCATGTACTCGTTTTACTTATCGCTGAGATCCTGTTATTTATTGCCATGTACATATTTTGATTAATAAAAGAATTAATTTTCCTAAATTGGGTGTCTAGCCATTAATCGGACCCCAAAATGTGCTAATACTTTTTCTTTAATTCTATAAACAGACATAATTTCTTGTTCAGTTACAAAGTTCCGCTGTTTAAGTCCTGTAATTGCTGTGCCGAGAATACCAATTAACTTGTCAATCGAAATTTTTTCGTTTTCACTAACCTCTCTGTCACTTTCTTCATGCCTTTATCCATTTTTTGCAGCAATTTCACATTTTGTTTGATGGACATCAAAAGATGCTTTCGCTTTGTAGATCCTTTGGCAGCTCCAGAATCGGAAACTCTTTTTGACATAATCGAAAGTTCAAGCTTACTTTTTATAAAATTGCTCTAACAATCTGCAAAAAATAATAAGCTGAATCCAATTAGAAGATTAAGGAACAATGCAATTTGCAACATTAACTGAAATAGATAATTAGATCATTTTAGCCTGGCTTATACCGTCCGTTATACATTAAACGCGCATGTGTAAACGTATTATGTGCATGTGTAAACGCTACGCATGTGCAGAAAGTTTATAGCTTTGAGGTCCGGATTATGGATATACGGATTAAAGACTTTGTACTGTAGTAGTTTAATTGTGATGCCATTAACTGTTTGCAAGAGAAAAACCTTATTTCTCAATAAATATAATTAACTTAATTTTTTTTCCCTTTGTGTTTTTGAATATTGAAATTTATGCCTTTAGTATCTTTTTACTTGCATAAGAAGATAAATAAATTTAAGTCTTTATTCAGAATTCGGTATTTCTTTGTAATTTAAAAATAGAAAGTTTAGAAATGAAGCTAACAAAACTAAGGTAGCATTTTAGGAATCAAAATTAAAACTTCATTCCTTCTAATTATTTATTTCTTTCTAATTCATTAGATATTTCTGTACAAAACTCTGAATTTAAATAACAGACTTCCACATTTTAAAGATATTTATCAAGTATGTGTATTGAAGCTGCTTGGATAGTTACTGTATACAGCGATGATTTTAAATATGTATTGCTTCAAATTTTGGTATTTTTTAAAAATTCTGCTTGAAAAACTACATATTTTAAAATATGCTGCATAAGTTGTCACAAATAAAAATTTTCTAGTTTGTAATTTCAGTCAAAAGTATATTTTGTGTTAACGAAGCTGATGTTATTATGAGAAAAAAGATGTTAAATAATTTTTATTGGAATTTCATTTCAAATTGATCCCTCTGGTGGTTGTGAGATTAAGCAATTCTTTCTTCCCAAATACGTGCGATATCTGTCCGTTGTAAATCTGTAATGCCAATGTGTTCGCTAGTACCCATTGCAGTACGTAAACTGGAATGTGAGCTGAGCTCCTTGATGAACATCAAAAGGTTAATTAATACTTCATTTTATTAATTATTAAACTAATTAATAGACTTAATTTTATTTATTATCGAAATGTTTGAAATTATTGTATTGATTTTATCTTTGACAAATTTGTTTTCATAGTTGATTTGCAGTTGTATCGCTCTCTCAGTTCTCACAATTTTTCTTGGTATTGTCATTAATTCTAATTAAAAAACTTTCATTTTTTGCTATATAATAAATAGGCTTTACAATGAAGTTCGAACAATTTTCTCATTGATTTTGTTCAGTATTTACTAATTTTCATCCATTTTTTTCCTCAGGGTTTAAAGAGGCAAAAGTTTAAATGATATAAAAACATTCTTCTAGGCATTCAAATAAGGTTCCTAAGTAAATAGGTATTTAGGAAAAGAGAAAAAAAGTGGTTTAAAGATACTTAAAAATCGAGTTATTCATTGAGCTCAGTTGAATTCAGTATACATTTACATTATATAGTTTGGGAAAGAGAGATTAAGTATTTCGGAATTTTAGATTTGTAATAATCAC
The DNA here is from genome assembly GCF_044657685.1 of Stegodyphus dumicola. Lineage (NCBI taxonomy): Eukaryota > Metazoa > Arthropoda > Arachnida > Araneae > Eresidae > Stegodyphus > Stegodyphus dumicola. The sequence goes on from NC_140781.1 coordinate 25,774,573, forward strand.
ACTGTTAATCATTTAAGTAACCAAATCACTTTGGAATACAAACAATAGAAGCTGAAAATATGTTTTTTGTTCTTTAGAAAAGCATTTTTACTGTTATTTGTTATATATAAAAATAAGCTCAAAATTATAAATTCAGACATAAATCGACCATTTATTTTGAGAAGTTATCTTTTGCAAAGGGTGAGAATATTTCTCAAATGCAATCCTGTCTATAGCTTACTCAGTTTGTCTAGTACATCCTTATTTATTGTAAGTTACCATAATTTTCTTACCCGATTGATTGATCATAAGTTCCATTATAAACTGTTCTTTATTTCGAAATAAAAAATACATATTATTAACGAACAAGTAGAGAGTTCCATTTCATCCCGAGTGCTTTAAATATAAAATAAGAATAAATATGTCAAAATACACAAATAATTATTACAGTATTGCTAAGCTTTCTTTTTTGTACTTAAAAAAGTGTTTAATTATTAGACTGGCATTGAAAATTTATTGAGGTAACTTCAAAGCATGACATTGAAAATGTTTTGTGGTATATTATTAAAAATAAAGGCAATATTTTAAATCTTGTGTCATTATTACAGTCCTTTCTTCTCTTAGAAAATCTTTATTTGGCATTCCCATGAAATAGTTTATTTGTTCTTTCATGAGAGTTCATGAATTTTCTACAAATTTATATTGCTTTGCTTAAAATTATTAACAGGCATATTTGAAGATTTAATTTCACATTTTAACAAATAATGTCGTAAAAATACTGTTTTGTACAATTTATGAAAACAACAGTATGAAATCACAGTAACAAGGCAACTTCCTTTTTAAGGGAGTGAATGACATTAAAGTGAGATAAGAAGCGCAATTTACTCAAGTCCAAATCCTTCTGCATTTGAAATGGCTATAGTAAGTTTTTCTCGAAGAATATCTCGATTTTTATACCTGGGTAATACTAGCTGATTGAAACATGTATGTGAAATAGGTAACCTGAAAGAAAAAAAATAAGTAATGAATGTTAAGGAATTTGCTTTTTTAAAATAAATCTATAAATAATATAATTCAATATCTATCTGATTATATTATGGAGACATTTCACTTACATATCCGTATTATGGTTTAGAGCTGATATTTTGAAAGCCATTTCACCCATTCCTCCAACAGGTATTCTGTCACTTCCAGTAGTAAACCTTAAGAATTGCTTCTGAAGATCTGAACTGTAACTTTTGAGGATTTCCCAGAATTCTCTTTAAAAGAAGTAGATATAGTTATCAAGTAGATGACATTATATGAATTATTGAATGCTAATATATTTTTTACTCACCTGTGGTCATTTTTGATAACATTATAATTTTTAATGGCTATCTAATTATAGTTAGTCTGTAGTTTAATTATATAAAACTACCCTTCATGCATGCTAATCAAAAATGAGTTACAGAAACAAATTTTCGTAAGGCATCATGAAACCGAGTGTATTTAAACAATACCCCCCCGCCAAGAAAAAAAAAAAAAAAAAAACTCTAGGTAAAATGAATTGTATAAAAGATGAGAAATGATTAATAGTGTGATTTTATGACTGTGCAGCCACTGAAATCAAAGGTTCTGTTCGTTCTATATATAAGCTTTAAAATGTGCGGCATCATATCGTTTGTTTAGGTGTTTCCACTGCAGGATTTCTTAGGGTTTTTGCCTATCTTGTGGCACTATCTATAACTGGTATTGTGCAAGGCCATCTTGATGGGAGAAGGCCGAAGCTAACGTTTAATGACATCGCAGCCAGGGGCAGTCAGCAAGGCCTTCTTGATGGGAAAAGGCCGAAACCAAAGGGGTTCTTCCCTGATGTGACGTCACGAGCGAGGGTAATCGTACTAAGGCCATCTTCTAAGTACGAGTGTAAACAGAGCGTACAATTAATGTAGAAGTTCTGTAGCATTAACTATTCCTTAACTAGAGTAAATTTAATTTTTAGCGAGCTGTATCAAATGTTAAGTTTATTTACTAGCTCATTTTAATATTTTCCTTTAATTCATTCTGTTTGACCTGTACTTCTTAAAGTTAGTTCGCGATACAAACAATATTTTTATGATAAATGCAAGCTAAAGAGACTCCTCACCCCCATTTTTTTCATGTTCTAACACATATTTGTTACATATGCCATAACACTCATGTTAAATATTATAACAATCTAGTAAATTTCTCTTGTATCTTCCATTTTCAAACTATGTATCAAACACGAATCTCAGAATGCTTTATCAGAACAATTCCTTCTTCTAAATTAGACAAGATAATAATGTTAAAAAAATTCTTAAAAGTAAAAAATATTGAGCTTGTACATATATTTTGTACATTCACTAAGCTTAAATAGGAGTGAATTGATAATTATAGTGTACAGCATATTAATTAAATAGAATTAAATAATTCGCTGTAATTCCTTTAGTAATTATTTAATTAAGGTGCATAATACAGTATTAATTACATTTTTACAGATACAGCGAAAGTGTTGTGTTCCGGGATGCAAGTCAAATTACTATCCAAATAAGCTCTAAATTTTTATATTTAGTGAAAATTATTCAATGATGAATAAGTGGAGAGTTTTTATTTTGATATGCAATATGAAGTAATAAGTGTATTAAATTTTAATTTGTTTAATAATATAGGTGTATTATTTACTTGCAGAAACATTATTTTTTTTAATTTAATTTTTTTTTTTAAGCAGGCAAGATTAAAAATTTGCAAGCTCGTTTGCCGGGAATCGAACCACGGACCTCTGAAATACTGTCTCAGTCTACTGAACCACTACACCACGAAGGCACGCTAGGAAGACAGGAGAAATACCTCACATACTATTCTGGAAAACATTATATGTACATATATGTGTGTGTGTTTCTGCATGTATTTGTGAATGTTAAACTTTGAAGGAATTATAATAATCTGTATTGTATATGATGAAGTTACATCTAAAATAATGGCCTCAGTTTTGTATTCATTTTATACGAGTGAAAAATCTAAGTGTAAATCAAATAATGAAGAAATGGAATGCGTTTATATTGCTGTGTTCCCAGATAACATATTTTTATCTTAAAATTATCTGATATAAACAATTATATGTAAATAATAAGAAGACCTATAAGCATTTTTAGCAAACAATACTGAAGAACTGAGTACTGATCTTTTACACTTAGACGATGGGGTTGCATCTGAGGGGAGTTTCTCAAATAATATTAATTTTTGCATGCTAATCAGCAATATTCTTTACAATACTATATTTTTGTTACATAACATTATGCACAGTTTAACAGCATTAAGCACTGCAAAATCAAATAGTTCTACACCGGTTAAAATGAATATTATACCAAATTTTTAACCACAGTGTGACTGACGTTCAAAATTAAGTCATAACTAAATATTTTCACTTATTTCTAAGCAATACAAGAAACTATGTTTTTGCTCTCTCATATAAACCATAACCCAGAAATTCGAAAGCTTAAAAAATTTATATTTCAGGTTTAGTTAAAAGATTGACATTCAACAGACAGTTATGCTTCTCAGATAAGTTTTCTTATTATTTACTTATAATTGTTTATATCAGATAATTTTAAGATAAAAATATGTTATCTGGGAACACAGCAATATAAACGCATTCCATTTCTTCATTATTTGATTTACACATAGATTTTTTCACTTGTATAAAATGAATGCAAGACCTGAGGCCATTAATTTAGATGAAACTTCATAATATACAATACAGATTATTCTAATTCCTTCAAAATTTGACATTCACAAATACATGCTGAACACACACACACACACATATATGTATATATAATGTTTTCCAGAATAGTATGTGAGGTATTTCTTCCGCCTTCCTAGCGTGCCTTCATGGTGTAGTGGTCAGCACACTGAGCCGGTATATCAGAGGTCCGTGGTTCGATTCCCGGCGAAGGCCTTTGCTAATTTTTCATCTTGCCTGCTTCAAAAAAAAAAAAAAAAAAAAAAAAAAAAAAAACTAATGTTTCTACAGTAGCGCCCGAACTAAAGAGGGTTGTGGATGATGACTCTCCACTCTCAGGATTTGGCGATTGGGTCCCCTAAAAACCTCAGTCGCCCTTTAAAAGGGGGAGTATGTGAGGTATTTCTCCTGCCTTCCTAGCGTGACTTCATGGTGTAGTGGTCAGCACACTGAGCCGGTATTTCAGAGGTGTATGGTTCGATTCTCGGCGAAGGCGCTTTCTTATTTTTTATCTTCCTTGCTTCAAAAAAATACCTAATGTTTCTACAAGTAAATACACCTATATTATTAAACAAATTAAATTCTAATATACTTATTACTTCATACTGCATATCAAAATAAAAACACTCTCCAGTTATTCATCATTGAATAATTTTCACTAAATATAAAAATTTAAAGCTTATTTGAATAGTAATTTGACTTTCATCTCGGAACGCAACATTTTCACAGAATCTGTAAAACTTTAATGAACACTGTATTATGCACCTTAATTAAATAATTACTAAAGGAATTACAACGAATTATTTAATTCTATTTAATTAATACGCTGTACACTATAATTATCAATTCACTCCTATTTAAGCTTAGTGAATGTACAAAATATATGTACAAGCTCAATATTTTTAACTTTTAAGAATTTTTTTAACATTATTATCTTGTCTAATTTAGAAGAAGGAATTGTTCTGATAAAGCATTCTGAGATTCGTGTTTGATACATAGTTTGAAAATGGAAGATACAAGAGAAATTTACTAGATTGTTATAATATTTAACATGAGTGTTATGGCATATGTAACAAATATGTGTTAGAACATGAAAAAAATGGGGGTGAGGAGTCTCTTTAGCTTGCATTTATCATAAAAATATTTGTTTGTATCGCGAACAAACTTTAAGAAGTACAGGTCAAACAGAATGAATTAAAGGAAAGCATTAAAGTGAGCTAGTAAATAAACTTAATTTTCGGTACATCTTGCTAAAAGTTAAATTTACTCTAACTAAGGAAAAGTTAATGCTACATAAGTTCTACGTTAATTGTAAGCTCTGTTTACACTCATACTTAGAAGATGGCTTTAGTACGATTGCCCTCGCTCGTGACGTCACATCAGGGGAGAACCCCTTTGGATTCGGCCTTCTCCCACAAAGAAGGTCTTGCATTGTGAACCATTTGCTCCCTTGGTCTGGGTTTTAAGTAAATATTCTAATGGCAACGTTTGCAATGGAGGGACGTCTGTGAAGTGCCTGTTTATCTGGCCGATGCTGGCAGGCAAGGATAGAAACTGACAGCTCTATCCAAAATGACGATTTTACCGATCACTCAAAAATTACTTTTGGATTATTAGAATTTCCTGTTATAACTTTTGGGTTGTGTAACGCCGCACAAACGTTTCAGCGTTTCATAAATGATGTCCTACATGACTTAGATTTTTATGGGCCATATTTCGATGATATTCTTGTAGCTTCGACGGACAGAAATGAGCACATTGAATACCTACGTTTATCCTTGACCGATTTGAGACCTATGATGTAGTTGTCAATCCATCAAAATGTGTTTTCGGGAAATCCACAGTGTCATTCCTTGGTCATGATGTTTCCTGGGAGGGTGTTCGCCTGCTTAGTGATAGAATTACTGCAATTCAAAATTTCCCTGAACCCAAATCTGTCCTGGAGTTGCGCCGTTTTCTGGCCATGTTGAACGTTTATCGTCGTTTCCGCCCTTATGCCGCTGCAAAGCAGGTGTTATTGCATAAATATATAATCGGCAGCAAAAAGAACGATACGCGGCCAATTAATTTGGTCGGTCGAATCTCGTACAGCCTTTGTACAATGTAAAGAGAACCTAGCATCGGCAACAGCTCTTAGCTACCCTTCTAAGCATCCGTTAGCAATAATGGTTGACGCGTCTAATTCGTTCATGAATGCGGTTTTGCAATAACTTATAGACGGAACATGGAAGCTACTGGCATTCTTCACCAAAACATTTTCTCCAACACAATTAAAATATAGCGCGTACTATCGCGAACTTCTTTTTGCGTACGAGGCAGTTAAACATTTTCGTCATACGGTGGAAGATCGAGTGTTTTCTAACTATACCGACCACAACGCCTCTGATTTTCGCCTTCCAACAAAAGTGTGACAGGGCCTGCCCCAGGCAAATGCGTCACCTCGATTACATAGTGCAGTTTACAACTGATAATAGGCATGTTGAAGGCTCTCAAAATACTGTCGCTGATGCTGTGTTCAGAACTGAAGAGACTCAGTTGCCTTCAACAATAGGTTTCTCTGCCACTGCAGAATGTCAAAAACAAGATTCAGAATTACAAAATCTTTTGTCTGACAAAGCTTCACATGGACTTCATTTATTACCTATGCAGTTGGAACCAAATCGTTCACTGTACTGCGATATGCGGTACAATGTGGTGCGGGCATACATTTCAATGAAATTTCGACATGGTATTTTTAGCAGCCTTCACAATTTATCCCATCCTGGCATCAGAGCTTCCCGCATGTTAATTCAACTGCTTTTTGTGTGGCTTGGCATGCAGAATCGCTCTATGGGTTAGAGCATGTGCAGACTGTCAAAGATAAAAATTTCATAGACACACTCGAGCTCCATTGCAACGCTTTGAGTTACTATCTGCTCGCTTTAGCCACGTCCATATTCGATCTGGTTGGACTCTTACCCCACACCACAGGGTTATACATACCTCCTTACGTGTATCGACAGGTACATATGTTGGCGAAAGGCTATCCCTATTGTGGATATGTCAGCTGACACAGTGTCAAACATTTTTTTCCTCGTGTATCTCACGGTTTGGAGCATCCGTGTGCTTTACCACGGACCAAGGACGACAGTTCGAATCTCAGTTATTTATTTAATGCATTAACGAAATTCTTGGGAACTAAAATGATCCACACATCACCATATCATCCGAATTCCAATAGACTTGCCGAGAGGTTTCATTGCTCTCTTAAACAGGCCATTAGATGCTGTACTTCTGTTCAGTGGATTGATGTTCTTCCCACAGTGTTGTTAGGATTAATAACGGATTATAAAGAGGACCTGGGTCCTTCCAGTGCTGAAATGGTCTACGGTATCAATTTACGTTTATCTGGAGATTTTGTAAACCCTACAAAAAATCAATCAATGTCGAGCCTCATGTGTTTCTCAGACAATTGCGCGAAAGCATGGCTGCATTATCTCCTACACCCACAAGTGTACATTCTTCGAGACCCGTGTTTATTCCCCAAAAGCTTGCTAAATCCTAGCATCTGTTTTTAAAGTGTGATGCATCAAAAAAGTCTTTGGAGCCTACTTATACAGGCCCACATCTGGTTCTAGGTCGCACATCCAAGAACTATCGGATACTTAAAGGTAACAAAGAGTCAGTGGGGAGCATTGATCGTCTTAAACCGGGCTTTATTTTTGTACCAGAAATTGTCAAGACTAATACTTCAGTCACACTCCCTTCGAACACACCTACACCTTCACCCCATGTGTCTACACCTCCAGTTGCCACTGCATCATCATCTGTGCCTGGATTCAGAAGCAAAGTGCTCCTCAGTATAGATGTTCTAGACGTAGGGTCGGATTTAACCCGCGGTACCTTTAAGCAAAGTGCTCCTCAGTATAGATGTTCTAGACGTAGGGTCGGATTTAACCCGCGGTACCTTTAATTTCGTTGACACTGGAGAGGGAGTACTGTGGCGATACTCAAAGAACTTGTTTTCGTTATTCGTCAACCGCGTGCCCGAATATCTGGCTGTGACTGTCTCGGAGATTTTCGGGACGCGCTAAAAACACTTCACGCTCCGTCGTCACCGCGCTCGGTCGTATTTATCCTCCAACGCAAATATCTTCAATGTTAATTTCATGAGTAATTATGTGGTAATTGTTGTGATTAAAGGTTTATTATTTAAAATCAACCATCTCTATGTGTGTAATCCATGATACAAACAACCTAGCCAAGCCTCTACAGATACTTATTGTCGCACTCATCACGCCGCGACGAGAAGTTTTAATTAAGCCTGTTTCTAAAAGTTCTAGTTTCGGCTCTATATCTGAAATCAAGTTTATTGTAGACTTTAAATTAGGTTAAATGTTATATCTAAACTCTGTCGAATGATACATAAATATTTCGTATATTAAATAGCGGGTATTTCTTTATGTGAGGGTTTTTGCTAGTGTTGCATAGCAGTTTTGGTAGTGTACCAGTTTTTTTTTTTTTTTTTTTTTAGTTCAGCACATATTTACCTGAAAATCTGTGACATTATGACATAGTTAGAGTGTTTGGGGGAAATTTAACTTACCGTGCTTTCACGTTTTAATGAGCTTCTCATTTACGTACTGCTTGTTTCTATTTACGACCGCCTTGGTTCCGGAGTATCTCATAGACCTAGTGTTAGGACCTGCTCTGATTTAAAAGTACACATTTCCTCAATCTAAAATTCCCCATTTATTTTCTTTGTTTACCTCTCAGTGCCAAAACTTTGGATGGAAAATGGTGATATTAATTGAAGGATGAAAATTTTCCGACCTACCTAGTTGATAAAATTTGGTTCGCTGCTGACAGATACCATTCTGTGTACATATTTACTAAAGTCACACATCAAGAGACAAGTCTGAAACCTGTTGGAAGTTTGATCGATACAATTTGGGCGACCATTATAGGACCAAATGTTGTCATATAACTTCAAAACAATTATACTTACTTTATAATCGGTTCTTCTTCGTGGAAACCATCATAAACTGTAACTTTGCGTAGCTCATCCATATCTAAAGTTGGACATCCACAAACTAACATTTCCACTTCTTCTGGTCTTAACATCTGATTAAAATATGAAAATTTACTATTATAAGTTCCCTTGGCGTATTGCAAAATATTTCGATTTGCCACTAATTTAGGTGTGTTTTTGAGGGAGAAAAGTACTATGAAATTCTGGGAAATATGATTCTATATAAAGACATCAATACATTTAAAATTTGTCTTATTAAAAATTTCTAATTTTTTGCTTTATGAAATGTATAGCGTTCGAGATTTTTATATTATTTCATAATAAATTTTTCAAAAAAAAATATGCCACTTTGTCAATACTTACGATTAATGCATTGGATGCGCAGACACTGTGGAAGCCTAGATAAAACGCCTTAAAAGGTTGGTATATGGCTTTGTTCAATATGAGTTCAGTATATAAGTGCACATATTCTGAAAAGCAAAGAAAAAGCCTTAAAATGCCGTGTACATAATGTTTCTAAATCTCAAAATTATATCAGAACTGTACTCTGACTTGCCTTACCATTTTATTTGAAAATTGCCAAATGATTAAGGAAACTGGAACATTTTAAGGCGTATTTGTATATGTCTCTTAAAACTAACAAATCAGTAGTGCTAAAAAATCAGTAGCCTGTTGGAAAGCTACTTCTGTTAATATTGTGCCATTTCTATTCATGTTTAGGAATTCTCGATTTTGAAATGAATGGCAGATATCAGAAGTAGCGACAGAAAAGAGTTGGAATTTTCACCAAATCTATTTCAACTGCTTCTTATGTTTAAAACAACTATTTGTTCTAGTTTCTCAATCAAACCAGCTCTGCATTTGTATTTCATAGATGCTGCAAGATAATTATATACATTTGCATGTATTTAATTTTATTTAAGTTTATTTGAAGTTTTAATACTTTGTGTTGTGAAATGATGCGAATAATTACTTAGAATAATTCAGTAGGTGGGTTTGCTTTATACGGACGTAGCAGCTGACAAACAAGAAGCTACGAGCAAAGCAAGCCGGAGAATGAATATTAAGTTACAGCGAGCAGTTTGCATTAAAGTTTTTCCATTTTATCAAAGTACTGATGTAGGATATGATATTCGTCCTCAACAATAAGGATTTGACTAACAGTAATTATTGTTAACCTTACCATGCCTGTTATCATTTGTAACTGGAATATTTTCTCCGTCAGTTTTAAGCACGTGAGTTTTCACTGCACCAAATTCTTCCACAGATACCTGAAAAGAAATGTCAATTTACCATATGAATATTGTACACTAAATAAGTTTTCGCGAACTTAAAAATTGTTTATAATATTGCGTCAAGTAATACACTAAGTCTGTAATTAACACTTTAAGACCGCCGGCTGGTATATTAGGTGAAATAATTTGATGGATTTGGGAAAGCATACGGTGGATGTTTAATAAGTGTACGAATAAACGGCTAATAATTATCAGTTTATTTCTGCGAGACTGAGAAACGTTTTTAGTCAGTATATGTCTGTGGCTATCGAAGCTATCAACCATCATTTGGTGATAATACAGCAAATGTCATAATGTAATAAATGTCATGATACAGCAAATGTTCATGAACTACGTTGTCGTCTAATAGTGACACTGCATTTTCTTGTGTCCAAATGTGTAGGATGCTCTATTGGGAACAACGTCACTTGAAGCAGCAGAATGGGCGTTTCCACTGACGAATTGTGTAGGACAGTCCAGGAATTAAATGGTAAAAAATCGACCTGTGACAGTTTATCTGACTGCAGTGGAAAAGGGCATCGATAATGGGTCGATAAAAAAAATCTTGTATTAAATTTGGGTGTTTCAAAGGTATGTGCCAGATGATACCACGCATACTGACACCAGAAATGGTGAAAATTCATGGTGATTAACCCCGAGAACTATTGTCTTGAATAAACATGCATGCTGATGATTTTTTTTCGTGTCTTGTGACAGAAGCTGAGACATAAATTCACAACTGAGACCCTGGAATGAATGAACATCTGCGGCTAAAACGAAGCAGCTACTAAAAAGAGATACTACAATGAGCAACTCCTATGTACTTTTGAGTAGCTATTCCATTTTCGTTTATAGCAGCAGCATAAAATGCATGTCGTCGAGCTCCGCGTTCGTGTAATAATACATACCTCTCAAAAGCCGCACGGGCAATGACGGTTTACGCCAATAGAACGATTTAATCTCCTGCTCCACAGCGCTTGGCCATTTAGGCACGCACATTCCAAGACAAAATCTGCTTATTTCGATTTCCCCTACCTATCTTTACATTTTTTCTAGGTACTTTCGTATCATTGTTGTTATATATGTATGGCATTGTTCAATTAAATAAATACTTTTGGTTTTCCAATTAATACATACCTGAAATGTCATGCAGAAATCTTCCTCTACATTTCCTTCATAGGTCAGTAATTCACGAAGTCCTATGGCTACATCCTATATTTCAAGAAAATAATAATAATAATTCTAAAAGGAAAATTCAGTAAGAAATCATCAGTTTTGTTCATTTTCGAAAAGCATTGTTATTCCTGCGTCAGCAGTGTTTTGTTGCAACACTTTTATGGGTTAAGGGAAACAGTGCTACCGAAATTTACTAAATGTGCGTCAAAACACACGACTTGCTGAACAATGATTTTTAGTTTTAAGATTATTTTTTTAGTGCAACAAAAGCACACAGTTATAGTAGGGAAAAGAATAGTGTAAAAGGAATGTAAATCTAAACTTAAACGTACCGGCATAACTTCCGCCAAGTCATCAATTCCAAACTTCCAGACTCCTACATTCGCATGTTGCAGATTCTGAGGAACAACGGGGGGACTGAGCAATTTCTTGTAGCATGCTGTAGGAAAGTGGAGGTCTAGAATTATGGAATTATAAACAGCAAGACCCATGAGCTTGCGAATAAGTAAAGGATTTTATAACTTCCATAAAGCAGTACTTGAAGAATTAAGTAAAAAATTGACTCAATTTCGTAACTGGAGTTAGTAAAAACAAGTATTACAGAAATCGTGGAAATTTCTTTAAAAAAAAAATGTATTCTAATGTTATATATATTTTTATTTGAAGTTCAGTTAAAGAGTTTTAAAATTTAGAATTTCTGTAGCATTATTTACATAGTAATAAATTTAATGTTTAATAACGTCTGTAAATCAGTTTTAAAATTTAACATACCTGTAACACTATTAAAAATTTTCAAATTTAAAATTTCTGAAAATTTAAAATTTTCAAATTTAAAATTTAAAATTTAAAATTTCTGAATCGAAATAAGTAGCGCTAGCTTTTGAAATGACTTTCATCAATTATATCAATAATCTCATTACGATCCATTCACTCAGGTTGTTTAGTTGGAATTTAACGGAGTGCATAATGTGAAAAGTTAGAATTATGGCAGTCATATAATACAGCGGTCTCAAACTGGTGTCTCCGAAACTATTTTATGTGGCTCGCGAAGACATTTAAATTATGAATTTGTCGCAAATACAGCGTTACAAGATTTTAATTATTTGAAGCCCTCGTTTACGTTATTTTCATTACCATTAAAAACATAAACAGGGAATTTATAAATGGAGCTAATTAAATTATAACGTGACATAAACATCATTCAGTGATAAAAAATTGCACTTGTTCGAAAACGAATACACTCAGCTACAAATTTTTGCGTTAAGAATGATCGCTTTGTTCGAGAATACATTTATATGTTTTTTTTTTTTCACAGCTGAAAATTAAAAATGTAACTCAATGGCTTTCAAGCTCATGGTCACGGCAGGACAGAGTTGAGAAAATGGTAAATGGCAACAGTAAGAAAAAGTTGAAAAGAAAAAGGTCCTTAGAATGAAAGATGTAGGATCGTACTATCTTTGGTAACATAAACTTTGCTAGATCCTACTAAAGAACCTGTCGTCTTCTCGCACAGGCGTAAAGAATACCAACACAAAAAGAAGGTTTTATTATTCGTCAAACTCACCGACAACTTGCGGTGGAACTTAATAATCGTTATACAATAAATTCAGAAGAGTAAGTGCTGGACTAACAATTTAAGTTAAGGCTAACTAGGTTGTCTTAACAACCTACCCGGCGTTATACTTACTAACTGGCCAAAAAGGCTTATCAGCAACTCCGCGTAACAGCATGTAGAGACTCGTAACGTACACTGGATAGCGAAAACACGCTCTGAATAAACTACAAGGTTCATCCGCTTAAATATTCACTTCGCTTAACATTAAATTTGCATCCTGGCGAAGAAAGGCGAGGGGAAAATGAAAGGTTCAGGAATGGCAGCAAAACTTAAAATAATTTGTTATGCAAAATAAGGGAAACCCTACACAGAAACTGATAAAATATGTAATGATAAATAAAGTTTTAAAAGGTGTTGAAGAGGACCGGCAGTGAAGGATAAATGTCGACAGTGGGACAGGAGTTCTGCGGATGTATTATCTTAGACATTAACTTTTACATGACAGGTAATCCTTTCTTTTTTATCATGTGAATAAACAAATGTGAATGCATTTTAGAAATAAAGTTTCTGTTATAATACAGACTTCTGTTATACATATACTTTCAGTGTAATGTTAGCTTTAAAGGAGAAGAATAAAATATTTAAGAAGCTAACAACACTTTGATATATGGCGCATTGTTTGTAATAAGCAAAGAAAACGATAGACCGCTGAACAATCTGAGATGAAGATAACTCCCAGTAATTTCTCTCGGCTGCAAACTATTTCAGAATCGAAAAGCCATCAAGTGTCAAGCTGTTGTAAGAAATAAAACACAGAAAATGCTTGAAATGGCCTAAAAGATATTTCTGACAATTCTGAATTTTTATTTAATTGAACAGTATCTGTATTTAAATGCCAGTTCATAAATTATTTCTGATCTATAGTGTCTTGTAGACCGCAAATAAAAGGATACTACTCCAATAAGGTTATATTCCCTGAGATTTCCAGACTGAGATGTGCTGAACCAGTAACATCTGGATTTGTTATGGTAAACAAACATACCTATTAAAAAAAAAAAAAAAAAAAAAAGACTTAGTTTCAAATTGCATAAGCAAATGCTTTTCCATAAATATAAGTAAACATGATATTTATAAAGACAGAAGAGGAAACATACCTCAAATAAATCATAAAAGTGAAAACACAACCTGCGTTAGACATGGATTTTTAGCATAAAAACTCTACCGATTTCGAGGGCGACCAAAGTCACTATTCATCAGGAGCAAAGAAATCTACCCTTAATCCTGATTGAACAGTATATGAGGCAATTTAACAGCTGTTTTAACTTTCGTGAGGTCGGAAGTTGAAGGATTTTTAGGGATTGAGCAATATGCGCCTTCATGTATCAGTTTCGTGATTACATCAATATGTGTGTATTTGTCCATAACAACGATCTATCCACCCTTATCAGCTTTAGAAATTACAATGTTAGGATTAGAATGAATTTCACGTAAAGCCTTCCTTTCCTTTTTGGTTAAGATTTGGAATAAATGATTTGTTATTAGAATTTACGTTATGAGTAATTAAGTAGCGAATTGTATCTTTCTGGGTACCTGAGATTTTGAAGAATTTAAATGCTTTTATCGATAGGGGCGATTATTTGAAGAGCTGAAGGTTTAGATGTCTTCGAAAAACTGAAGTTATATTTTAATACTTTCACCCGGTCCTCTGAAAGATTAACATTCGAGATATTCACAATAGGATTAGCATTAACTATAGTTTGGTTTGGTTTATTAGATTACGGCGAAGCAATCGAGGGCTATCTGCCCTTAAAGGAGGGATGCCTTCGTGGAAGACTTTCTAACCCTTTGCAGCACAGTGTGTCCGGTCTGAACACACCTAAAAATTTCCTTCTGTACGCACAGAAAAATTGAACGAAAAAGGATTTATAGGTTACTCTGAACCTTCTTTATTTACAGTAGATGGCAGCTCAACACAAACCAGTCCATATATTTTAGTCATGTTTAGTTTTTTAAGACCCTCATTTTTCAAAGAAATCTTCCAGATTTTTTTAGGGTATAAAAGGAATCGTTTAAAAAAAAATTCTATGTTATTTTTTTGGCTGTATGCTAATCTCCTTATTGTATATTAATTTTAAATTTTTACCTTGAAATCTGGTCTAAAATCAAACGGCGAATCCTATGTGTGCCCAGACCGGGCTCACCGATAATCTAGGACAACAGAGAGTCTGTATTCTTTGTTTCTCCGCATCTCATTGGTCAGTTCATTGACAACAATGCTTGTTTCAGCACTCTTTTCGAAGCTCTATTCAATCAGTGTGCCCACGTTGGGCACACCCACAGAATTAAAAGATAAGTGCTATCTTCACAAAATTTTACTTGTGTACTCCTCTAGGCCTAATTAGACTGCCTACCTTTTTTTTTTTTTTTCTTTATTATCAAAACTCCAACTTTAAAAGGTAGCGTGCCGGAAAGGGTTAAGGAAAAACTGGCTCGTATACACGTTACACATGGGGAAAACCACGAAAACACCCATGCAGCCAGCCCATTCGCGGGATTCGAACCTGGGACCGAACTACCAGTGTTCAGCGACGTTACCGCTCGGCCGCTGGTGGGCCATGTTAACTATGGGAAGATAACCAGAATGCAGGGTTAGCCGAATGAGATGTTAGGTTTTTGAATTTAGAATCTAGTAAATTTTTATGGCGTACGCAAGCGATTCTAGCTCTAGACCAAGATTTATGGTCAAGCGAGGAAAATTTAAAATAGAAATAGCAACTTTTAAATGAAGGTAATATTATTATCATATTCAATTTTAGATAAACGTTTGTGCGTGTTTCTTACAATGTGATGAAGAAATGACAATTTGAATTTATCTATAATTTTCGAAACATGAACATAGGCATTAAGACTACATTTCAATTGTATACAATTGGGAATGATATTATTGTCAAATTTCTTTGCTCCTGATGAAGAGGGACTTTGTTCTCAGTCGAATTCGATAGAGTTTCTATGCTAAAAATCTACGCCTAACACAGGTTGTTGTTTCACTTTTATGATATTTATAAATTAGTATCGAATGGTTTTTAAACGCATAGGATCATATTTTTTCTTAAGGCATGATGATAGATTTATGTGCATCTGTCTCATTGTAAATAAGAAGTTACATAATTTTGCACTTACCGTAATCTGGATCAAAAATTTGTTTGATCAGAAGTAGGAACCATTCTTTTGTTAAGCCTCCCATATCAAGACCCGGCTCACCTACGAATGTCACTTTCAGTTTTTTCTTTAAATCTGACTGCTTTCTTGCGATCTGTTGAAGAGAAACAGACTTGTAGGTAAATAATACTAATACTGTCAGTGGTTTGTTAATTATGGGCATTTATTTCGTGCAACAAATCTGAAGTTTCAGGAACACCTGCGTAAATTTTCTAGTTTGAAAATGGATATATTTTAGAAACACAGAATAGAGTGAATAAAAATTGTTCGATACGGAAGGTAGAGAAAAGAACAGCTACCTTTATCATACGTTCGTTTCCTGGGATGTTAAAAGAAATGTTTCCCTTAACCATTTGACATCTTAAAAATAAATAAACAAACATGTAAAAAAATACTAACTACTAAAACATAAATGAATAACGTTTTTGATGAAAAGGAGAGGATAGATTTCGTTATAAAAGCATACGCTGAAATAGTTGCTGGTAGCTAATGCAACACTGCGATCAATATAAAATGCCGAAAATTATAAAATGCATATATTAATCAGCATTAAAATTAAAAGCTTTAATTTTAATTAAATTAATAAGCTAATTAGTATCGTATTGCATGAATTCGCTGATGATATATTTTGAATTTGGCCTGAATGATCGTTCTTCAGTCGTTTTTCTCACTTTAGCCTGCCCAATGAATTAGAAACCCAAGATCAATATTTCATTGGACCACCTTTTTGCACGGATAATTGCTCTGATTCGTTTGGGCATGGAGTCTGCATGCTTCTGGAGTGCATTTACGTCCAGAGAATACCATGCATTGGCTATGCAACTTTTTAAATCTTATAAATTAGATAGAAGAAGCGAGTGTTGTTGGATGCGTCTTTCCACCATATTCCACACATTTTCTGTGGGGTTAAGATCCGAGCTAATGAGTTCTGTCTGACAGTTATCTTAAACTATTTTCTTAAAATAAATATTCATGGATGCTTTATTAATGCATTCTTTTTTTTTCATTAATTTAAATATTTTTGAATACCCAAATTATTATCTTTTACTGAGCTAAATTTATTATTTTGGCATTATTTTATTAAGTCGAGATTTTCTTTAAGATACTGCGAGCTGCGGTCAAGACAGGCAGATATTTGTAATGAGCACCAATTCAAATATCATGGATTAATTCAAAATTAATGTTCGTTTTATCTGTCCAACATATAGTATCACGTTTGCACGTTGATCCATTTTTGGACATCACATTTGTGATTTTTAGACATATTCTATTGTAGTAGACTCATTTGTCATCAAACATCAAACAGCGTCTATTGTAGTAGACTTTTAAGTTCAGGGCAAAAAAAGCTAAGAGCCTTTCGAAATCATGTGACCTGGAGCTGGGAAATGTTAAAATTAGACATTATGTGAGCACAGCAAAATCAATAGCAACATTTTCTTATTTTTAGTTTATAAATATAATGATAATTTACATATTTATAAAAAATAATGAATGCTTATTAGATATAATAAATCTAAAGTTTATAAATGCATACATTTATGCTGCGATTTTTACCTTTACCTGTTATTTGGAATGCATTATTTAAAAAGAATAGTAATAATAAAACTTCAGGGTATAAATTGACTTACCTACATTTGATGCAAAGAGGGGCATTTGAGCAATTAAAGGTTGAGAATTACTATTCTTTATACATATACGCTTTTCGTATGTGCCTCACATTCATACGAGTATATTTCAAGATTTTACCAGGTTCTTGTCTTCAAATGCTTGCGAAATTTAGGGGTAAAATATATATTGTTTTAAAATTAAAGTTAATTGCTTATTGTAAGAAATAGTACTTTCATCTATTCTTATTAATTGGAGTTAACAGCTCAAAACACTCATTAAAAAATGGCAGATATTTTTTTACAAATACCTCATTTAAGGAATCTGATACAAGATGAGATCGTCTAACATTGAGGTTCAAGAAGAATACATCAATATCCGGAGCCTGTTGGTGTAATGCTCTGCTCATCAGACTCCTCTGTAAAAAAGAAGACATGCTAAACTGTATTATTTAAGTCATTCCTAATACCTATAATATTGTCAAAAAGTGATATTTAATCTTCTAGATAAACTTAATAGAAGAAGTGTTTTAAAATGTAAAATAACATCCGAAGCCACAGTTATATATTGCTATGACAAAAATATGACGAATTAATGAAGCTGCCGATAAAAAATAATGCGGTCTGGTTGTTAAATTAGGTTAGGCTATAATCATATACAAAACATTAGAAAGCTGTATTCCTTAGAATTTTTTTTGTACGCAATTTTTGGCGTACACCGGTTGACATTCCTTTTATGTGTGGGCAAATTCGAGGAAATTCCCCGTGGCCTGCAGTTCTGTTTTAATTTAAAGATATGAATTTACAACTGTAGGTTTGCATTATCACCAGACGTTAAGTTTCATTCGTCCCTTCTCCTCCAATAAAAAATTCTAATTGGTATGAGTTGTTAGATTATAGAAAATCACTGTAGGGCTATCTATCGAAGGGGCAGGATGCTTTCGTGGAGGATTTTGTAAGGGAAACTTACTGTTAAGCACGTTCATCCACTGTTCAGCGACACCGTTCGGCCGTTGGTAGGCAAAAATTTGTCATGTTACAAAAAAGTAACAGAAGGATTTAACATTGAATAAATTACATCAGTCACAAAAAATAAATTCTTGAGTCCTGTTATTAAATGTTTATTATTGTGCATCTTACAGATTTTTTAAAAATTATCTTAAAAATTCCGGTCATAATAGCAGCATTATAAAATCAAACCTCATTATAAGCTCATCCAGATATGTGACGCGCCCCTGTTTATAAAGCCTCATTTAAATCCCGACCATTTCAGTGTTTATGCTTATTGCATATAGTATTAGATCTGAAATAACAGTCTTGTATATTAGGCCTCTATAGTTTACGACACCAAGACAATGCCGTTTAAACAATTTTGGTATTTTCACGGTAAAAGTTCTTGCTAGAGAAAGCGTTTTTATTCAATTGTTACTTGTTATTCAAGCCTTTCACCTTGAATGCCACAGAACAGCGGCCATGGGTGAAAAGGCGATAAAGCGTTAATTCTTAATTTTACAAGCCGTACTGAGCGTTAAACCTGCCTTTAGAATATGTATGTTACATGTACTGAATGTATAAAGACCAATTCTTGTATTCATTAATTCATTCTTCAGAAGAGGACGGAAGCGACAATATCCTTCATTCTCAATTGGTTCACTGTGTGTGGAAACTCGAAACTGTTATTCCGGGTGAATTAGAAAATGCAGATGAAGTTACCGATGTTTCTGCCATGTAGTTCCGAAGGCATTATTTTGTAAACTGTTACATAGACAATGAATGCTGATGAGATTTTTGATGTTAAGAATCTCATTGAAAAGGTGATAGTATTTAAAGTTGACGCATTAGGTATATTAAGCATTGTGAGAAGACAGCGACAGCATCCGAGACTACTGAAGGACATTTCAAAACTTTTCGTAATATATAGAGAGTTTTGAAATCGAAAGACTGAAACTGCTATGCAAATAATGATCTCTTCAAATAGTTTTTGATTTAACTCATATTTCTGCGCAGTGTTATAAATAAAAATATATAAAAGAACTTTAAATGGAATGAAATAATTGTTTAAATTTTAATTACAGTAACTATAACGACGCTGACTGCCGTCCGGGTGGATCCTAGGAACCCCATGCGTCCCAGAGAATGCATGGATATTTGTAAATGTGTAGTGTCACGGGAGCACTCTAAACATGCGGAGAGCCGAATGTTTTCTCGAGAGCTTCGTGGTAGAAGAAGAAGGGTGGGAGAACCTCGAACCCGCACCCCCGGGATGCCCTCCATCAAAATGGTGAGGGGGGTGGAAATGAACAAAGACGTACTATCACATGCGTGGTGCTCAGGGCTCTCGCCAACCACAAGGGCAATCTTGAAATCCTTGTCATGATGAATTTCGTGGGCTTGTTCTGATGTTACTGTCAGACAAGTGAGATAAGTCACAATAACAACAATAGAGATTTATGTACATACGCGTTAATTCCAAATAAATGTTACGAAATGAAAGCATACACGTGTCTGTTGTAATGAATTTATTTCACCAATCTAGATGTAACAAGAAAATGCAACTTTCCAGTTTTCATTTGACAACATTGAAAAGCTCACCATTTTCGAAATGCTCTGAATTTCAGCCTTAGAGGTACTAACAGTACTAATAATCAGAATAACCCTATCAGCAAAACGAAAAACTTATTAAGCACTGGGGACTTCAAAAGTGGAATTGTAGAGAAATATCTGGAATATACGTTTCGGAATCAAATTGATTAAAGAAACGCCTCACCGTCAAAACATCACAAAATGGTTGAGACAGTTTCAGGAGAACAATTGCTTGGGAAAGGAAAAAAGCGCGAAATGGCAATGTCTCGGCAAGTAAATTGTGTAAAACATTTCCGTGACTTACCAAAAAAGTCCCAACAAGTCAATAATTGTACCAGCAGACAACGTATCGCAAGCATCTGAGGTTCAAACTTTGCAAGCATCACATGACACAGGCACTAAAAGTTACAGAAAAACGTAAACTGAGAAAGTTCTATGTGGATTTGCAGGAATGGCTGGAAGTAGATGATTCCGCGGATAGACTCGTGTTGACTGACAAAGCCAAGTTTAATTTATGTTGCTACATAACAACAAAGGGACAAGGGTCTGGAGCGTTCCACCTACAATTCCACCTCTTTCTACCTGCACAATTACGTGCATATTAGGGTTTGATGATGACGTCTAGAAATGGATATTTGTATTCAACAAGCACAACCTTGGTCACGGACGTATGTTAATCCCTCCGGATTCAACGCTATTCCTAATGCGCTCTTGAAAACATCTCATGCGAGGAGAATAACTCCTTTTTAGATTGCCATTAAGAATCTGATGGACAAGCTTCCCACCTCTCTTGCAAGTTTCTCAAGGTATGGGAGGTTAATGTCCGTCATTAAAGTATTCAGATTTTCCCGATCGAAATGTAAATTTCATTGGGTATTTTGTGTGAATTCACACTCAGTAAAATAATGAAGTGCATTTCCATCCCCTCAGCCGAACCCACAACATTTTGAAGAATCCATTCCAACTCTCTCGAGGTAGTACGGAAATCGACCATGACCAGTTATAAGTTGGTTGAGATAATGGTTGCCACAGAGAGCTCTCATGATTAGCTTGTTAGTTATCTGGAACGTTAATCGTCCAGTATCAGATTACTGCCATCGAGTTTTCCATTCACGAAGAAATAAATATATCTCTCAAGTTTCGTGTGAATTTCGTGAGAGGGATGGGAAGATTTTCATAAATCTCGTTGTTTAAGGTGGCGCGTTTCGCACGATCATCGGCCATCTCGTTTCCGTAATAGCCTACGTGTGTCTTGATCATTTTAGTTTAATCTTCTGACATACTAAAGCCTGCCGATATATAGTATTTTTAATTTCATTTACCAGGAAATGGAGGTGATTAGGGTTTGAAAAAGCATAGAGCGACGACAAACTGTCTGTGTGTATGGAAGTTCTTTTTCTTTTCCAGAACTACACGCACCACTCGAGAGCCTTCTTTGTGGTGAAGAGCTCTGCTTGGAAGACAATGTTAAGGTCTCCCAACCTATACCTTTCTTCATGAATCAGCACATCATAGTACAGTATTACGAAGGCCTCGTCAGTATGCCCCTCGAGCCCTGAACCTTCTGTGTAGATTTTCATTTCGTCCTCTTTAGGCTTTTTGAGGCTGAATGGTATGGCTAATCTTATAGCTGGTTATTCTCGACAGAGCTCAACTTTGGACTGAAAGTCCTGTGGATCGAAGGTAGCATCAGCTACTATGTAGCAAACTGAATAAGCATAATTTGAGATTAGTGAGCACAGAAATTCCGGATGCCATCCTGGAATATAACATGATTCTCCGAAGATAAAAGGTTTCTTCGCCATAATCAAAAACAGTGTATTTCGGCCTTTCTTTTTTGAGGAGTTACTGTTAAAAGATTCACCTACCTCGGCATCTATCCAAATGGTCGTTACCCCATTTGGAGGAAATGATGCCTGACATCATGTTGCAGTAAGATAATGCCCCATCGCACTGGCGTAGAAACGTACTCGATTACCTCAAAAGTATCTTCTGGAATGCTGAATTGATAGTGCTGGTTCGGATGTTGCCTCTAATATTTTGGCCCCCCAGATCATCCGACCTAACGTCTTCCGCCTTTTTCCTTTAGGGATATGTGGAGGTATCCGTACCCGCTCTTCCACAAGACATACAGCAATTTAAGCAGCGACTAGGTGATATGGTCGACTCATTTGATCATGTAACGTTGGCACGAGTGTGGAAACAACTAGACTATCGTGTAGAATCTGGCATGTTGTAAAGGAGCGCTCACATTGAACATCTATGAATGTCCGCACAAACATGGAAAATTACCCTTTCATATTACATCTGTATTTGAGAAGTATATTCATTACAAGAATCACAGGTAAGTTTTCTTTTGTAGCATTAATTTTTATTATCCTGTTTGTGCATCATAAATCGTATTAGTGGTAAATTTTGACCAATGTGTATTTTTAACGTTGGTCTAGAGACACATATTTTCACCTCTTTTATCCAAAGTTTTCCTGCATTTTATGTGTAGCAACTGCATATTTTATCTTACACTGACACCAAAACTGAATTATCGAAATATTAGTCATCATTGCTGTAATGCTTTTCGAAAGAGTGGACGGGTCTGAAGCAAAATACAGGGAAGATTTACGCAGTTTCATATAAAACATTAGTTTTATAAGCTTATAACTTATATTTTATTTTTTTAAAGGAATTAAAGAATTTTTAACCAGTTACTTGTTAACAAAAACTGTAATTGGAAATTCTTAAACTATCCCTTTACTTTTACAATGTCCCGTGAATAATACTACTGATTTCTTTGTATTAAGAGTGACTGGATATAATCTCAAAAGGAAAACTTACTCTTGCATTGAGAATCATTTGCTGTTCTGAGTCCCTTTGTAATATCATCTTTTTGGCCACTATGCTTAAAATGAATGGATACTGACAATAGGAAAATCTGTAACAGACAGTACTCGTGAAACATAAGCATACTTATTATTAGTAAACAAAATTAATTCTGTTTGTAATTTTTTCTACTATTTTATTTTGAATAGCTGCAAATTACCTCATAATACAGAGTTCAAAATGAGCATCATTTGCTTGTATGTTCAAAATAATCTTTATGAATTCAATCAATTACCGTGCTGTTAAAATAATTATAAGCATTTGTTTTTATATAGGATTTTTATCGCTAATTTTAGAAGAAATAAAGGCTTGATCTGGAGTAGTTGCTGAGAAACAAAAACAGTGTAGAATTTATTACTGGATGCTAAGGCTATTTATACTATAGGTTTTAATGCTAACTTTGTACTGCTACAAAGTTCGTATTTCAGATTTGAATGACGGAGATCTAACTAGATTAATGAAAGAAAGGAAATTTTACTTGTGGTGCTTATTCGGGTTTTGCCATCGATAATATTCAGCCATCAGATTAACGTGGTCCAGAGCACTGTTATAGAATTCAGTGTAAGGAATGATATTCGGATTGTTTCGACTATTCGCTGTATCTGAAATAAAATTTCACTCTATAAATACATTTTTAAGATAATACTTAAATGTTCTGAAGTTTGGATACAAAAAGTGCTCCAATTAGTAAAGGAAAAATTAAGGTACATAAAGGTCAGAGTTTAATTTCTGAAATTAAATGTATGGAAATCTTATAGAACGCTGTTAGAAATGTAAGCAAAATAAATTAATTAATTAACAATTAAAATTAAATAACTAATAATAAAGTAAATCAGTAGCAAATAGGTATATGAACTAAATAAATATATTTAAGTATTATTTTCCATTTTGCAGAGCAGCTATAAAACTTTGATCAATTAAATGTCAACAAACCCACAGACTTGATCTGAATGATCTCAGTAAATGAGACTTCGTCTCAGTATGAGATCTTGATGGACATGTATGGATTTGTATTCTTCGCAATCAGATGAAATTGCTCCTTATTTAACCTCTAAGGTAAAGAATTTCTTGAAGCAATAACGTATCCTTTCTCAGACCAGGATACAAATATTCTACACTACTCGACAGTTGCTAAGGAACAAATGATTTTTGTAAATTTGTGTTACTTACAGGTGAACAATCGCAGAAAAAATAAGCCTTGTAGGGCAAGACGTCTTATCTTAAAAGGCAGTGCACTCATGTTATATCCTTATCCGTAAATGAAAGCAGTAACGTTTGAGATAAATAATCATGTTGCCTGCTTCTGATTACATTACTAATTCTGTTTATTAAAACGAACAAGGCTGCCTAAAATATGAGTGTTGTGCGAAACTATGCCGGAGGCCATACGAGGACATGGAAGAGAGGATATAAGGTATTTCCTCCCTCCTTCCACCACGCCTTCGTGGTGTAACCGTAGCACACTCAACGCGTATTCGAAAGGTCCAGGTCCTGGCGAGGGCATTGCTCATTTTTCAAGCACCCCCTGCAATAAGAAAAACCCAGTGACTCTACAAAGATATGTTATGTCGCTCTAGTGACGAAAAAGAACGCAAATGCTACTCCTGACCGTAGTGGCAGACCTTACCAATGCTACGCCTTCGTGGTGTAACCGTAGCACACTCAGCGCGTATTCGAGACGTCCAGGTCCTGGCGAGGGCATTGCTCATTTTTCATGCACCCCCTGCAATAAGAAAAACCCAGTGACTCTACAAAGATATGTTATGTCGCTCTAGTGACGAAAAAGAACGGAAATGCTACTCTTGACCGTAGTGGCAGACCTTGCCAATGCTACCGGCGCTGGCGTTTCTTTGGAAACTAATTCTGGGCAGTTCAGTAATGTTGTCTTATATGAGAGGAAGTCTGTTACATGTATTCGTTATGAGCGCACCATCGTCAGAAAGATTATGTTGTTGTAAGATGCATATTCGTTGGAGTCAGCAACAGTGGTTCAGAGCCATTACTCTGACGAATTCAACTTTCCCATCAGCAGTGATTGTAGACATTGGCTAGTGTGGAAAGAGGAACTCCTTATTATCATTAGTATGTCCAAGAAGCTGATGGCTAACCCTAAGTAATTGTGTGGGTGGGTATCACACACAGTGTCAGAACTTCTTTTCACATCTTTGAAGGAGGTCCAATGCTATCACAGAGGTACTGCGCCAAAATGTTCCTAGCTCGCGTCTGTGTTTACTTTGGTATATTTGGTCCAGTCTTTATGGATGACAATGCCCGCTATCCAAGGACAGCTGAAATGTACGACCCATTAGCAAGGGAAGATATTGAACGCATGACATGCCCTTCATACTCCTGGACCTAAAGCCCATACAGCAAGCCTAGGATGCACTGGGAAGATGTAGTGTTCAGAGAAAGAAACCCTCCTTCAGTCGTACGGGAACTCAAAATCGCCCTGAGAGATGAATGGAGCAGAATATTCCATGATCTCATGGACACCTTCTTCAGTTTAGTTAATTTACGCGGAACAGCATGAGTAACAGATATCAGATATACAAGAGTATCTGAGGAGGTCACCCTTCATGTTGATGGACTCAAAATAGCAGTAAGAAACATCTTTCTTTATCTTACTTATCTTGTTTTGCCAAGTGACGATATCTGTAGCATTTTCATAATAATAGTCTAATTTCTTTAACCGTTGTCTATCATTGATTATAACGAAAAATGACTCTATTTCTTACCAATTATCAAGCAACATACTTTATGATGGAAAAAGTTACGGCATTTAGCTATGTTTCTTTTGCCATAGTGACCAAAGATATTCTTGTATATTTTAGCCTACACAGAGAAAGTGAGAGGTATTTAGTAGCTAGGAAAACCTTCTTTGGCAAGAGGATAATAACAGAATGATTTAAAAAGTGTAATTGTTACATACTTACAAGATATGCCATTATTCAAAGCACCCCCCTGCACTGCAGTGCATCTTTTTGAATATTTTAGAAGCTGTTATTAGCCTCTTCCAAAGAAGGTACTTGGTTAGATGCATACCTACTCTGAAACCGCTTATTGAACTAAAAATATACACTACCCGACCTTGACAATGCAACACCAAGAAGGAAAGGCCCAAAATTATGCAAATATTAGGGTACACGCACGTCACCGAGTTATGCGAATGGTGTGAAATACGCAGCTCTCCAGCGCACGTTGAAGGAGATATAAGGGAAAGAACCTGAATAATGTTCAATTTTCGTGTTGTTATTTCTGCTAGAAAATTCATCCTGGAAAATTTATTCTTGTCTCAGAGGACACGTGTAATAGCAGAGAATGCCTGGCCGTTGTCAACGGTGGCAGTTCCAGCACACAGACAATTTTACGAGGGGCATGGTGATCGGACTGAGAAGGGCAGGTTGGCCTATACGGCAAATCTTAGCTGACACACCCCTGCACGTATCCACAGTCCAACGGCTGTGGCGATGATGATTGAAACAACGAAATATGACAAGTTCGAGAGGTGCTAGTACAGCCAGAGTGACGTCAACACACGTGGATCGACGCACCCGTCGACAAGCAGTGGCGCAAGCCAGTTCTACCTTCATTCTGCAGCATGCTCAAGACACCCTGAATGTTCCCATATCAAACAGAACCATTTGCCTTCGATTGGTGGCTAGTGGCCTGCACTCTTGGCGTCCGTTAAGAAGACTGCCATTGATCCTGCATTATAAACGCCAACGTCTGCAATGGGCCGGGCTCGAGCGACGTGAACGATGGAATGGTACAGGGTAGTGTTTTGAGATGAGGCACGCGTCTGTTTCTCCAATGATAGTCGCCGCGTATGAAAGTGGCGCCGACGTGGAGACAAGTCCAATCCGATAGCAATTGTGGAACGCCCCACCGCGTGACAACGCGGCAACATGGTTTGGGGCGCATTTGCGTACGATTCCAGGTCACCTCTAATTTGTATTCAGAATACGTGGATCATGTGCTGCGTCCGGTGACACTCCCCTACCTTCACGGAGTGTTCAACGCCCTTTATCAGCAGGATAACACTCGACCACACACTGCTCACATCAGCCAACGTGCTCTGAAAGTTGTACACTGCTATAAAAAAAAAAAAAAAAAAAAAAAAAAAAAAAAAAGGACAGTGCTATAATTCCTGTTCTACTGGGCCGATTGACAAAATTCAAACTGCGTTTTTCATGTCTCGAAAGCGCGACTTAGGATATATATTAGATTTATATATAGCACTATTCTAACATAGGTATTTTGACACAAAATCGGACTTTTTCTGAAATAACATACCAAATGTTTTCCCATATTTCGATTCTACGGCTCAAATTATGCCAGAATGCCAAGTGTTGTAAAAATCGTAGTTTTTTAAAGTAGTTTTTTTAAAATATTAGCTCTCAAAATTTTAACTCCTCAATGTTAATTGAATTTGGCAAATATTTATTAATATCTCTTTCTTTATTAAACTTCTTTGATTTTTTCCTTTCACATTTCGAAAATTAGGTTCATTCCAAATAAAATTTACCCATATTTTGTGTTTTATTTTTTTAATTTCTATTTTTAAATAATTTTTATAAATTTTTCGAAAACATTTTTGAATTATAACCTATAAAATTTTTACCATCATCTTAAAGTAGGTGTATTTCTAAGCATACCTGAAAAAATGTGTAATAAATCTCGAGGGCATGATCTGAAGTGTCTGTTTTTAAAATTTCATCACATTATGACCCATACAACACTCTGCACAGGCCTCTGAGTTGGGGAAGTTTAATTTGGATAACCCTATATATGCAGTTTTCAAATGCATCGTAGTCTGGGTTACAAAGTATTCTTCCGAAAGAAACGCAATTTAAATAAATAAAATCAAATTCTGAAAAATTTATATTAATATATATATTTAAAATGCTCAGTTCGAATGAATAAATAGAAACATTTTAAATAATTATCTGAAGAGACAATGCAACACTAACAATTAAAATAAAAGTCTAAAAGTTTAAAAATTACCTAAAATAGTAACTATGACTAAAAATACAGTATAAAAAAACTATTTGAAAAAAAAAAATAAATAAACGATGCACCTTTGATTTAAACTACGCAGTTCGAATGAGTATATAGAAATTTTTAAAACAGTTATTCGAACGAAACCATGGAACTTAAACAATTAAAATGAAATTCGAAAAAGAAAACAATTGCTTAAAATTAATAACAATTATAATCAAAAATGTAATATACAGAACATTATTTGAAAGAAGGAACGATTGGGTCTTTTTTTCCTCTGACGCACTATATGTAGAAATGGAAACGAAAATAGGTTGCCACATATCAAGAAGTTCACCAAGTGAACTAATTTTGGCGCAAAATGAACAAAAAGCGCCAACATAAATTGTTAAATTTCTCCACAAATTTCGCACCAAATTTAACAAAATTTAATTTTTAGGCATAATTTGAGTTGTAGAATCGAAATATGGAAAAAAATTGGTATGTTACTTCAGAAAAAGTCCGATTTCGTGTCAAAATAACTATGTTAGAGTAGAGTTATATATAAATCTAATATATATCCTAAGTCGCGCTTTCGAGACATGAAGAACGCAATTTGAATTTTGTCAATCGGGCCAGTAGAACGGAAGATATAGAACTGTCCTTTTTTTTTTTTTTTTTTTTTTTTTTGAGCAGTGTACATTTGGTATGTGATTGGATGCCATTTGCAGACCGTGCCATTGCCGCGTTCAGAAGATGAACTGCGGCAAATTATTGACAGGGATTGGAGAGCCATTTCTCAAGACACCATCCGTAGCCTCACTGACTCTGTACCTAGAGACGTGTTATTTCGTGTATCGCCGTCCATGTTGGTCCTAAATCTACTGAGCGGACGCTGGTCTCGCTCTGTATCATGCATATCATTTCGAAATAAAGATCACTTATTGTTTATTGCCGTCTCTCTTTGTTTGCCTAGTTTCATAACTTTCTGGCCACTCATTCCTGGTGTTGCATTTTCAGTGTAGGGTAGTGTATTTCGTGGACTGCGCGCAAGAAGGGAAATCCCGTTCCACTTCAAGGCTGACGCAAATAAAATCTTCAGTTAGTTCATTGTGGGGCATACACTGCAGTCTATAAAGTTTAGTAGTCGTCAGCACGCAAGGGGGCATTTGTGGATATCATGGTGTCGGTTGATGAATCTCATCGGGACCAGAGAACATAGTACTAAACGGAGATGTTCATACCCAGTTGGGGCAGAATTCGCTTTTCAACTCCTTCGAAACAATCAAAGTAATCTGGTGTGTAGGAAACAACTAGCGTCTACTCTACTGAGAAAAAGCTAGCCAGTAGCAAAGAGACTGTGGGTTTGTTTTACTGGTAAGTTATTGTGTAAGCTAAGGCAGCTTTTTTGCTGTGAGATTCGGTTTTGGAATAAGAAAAACAACCAACGAAACTGAAGTATTTCTTGACAGAAATGACGTTCATAAATCATATTATAGACCATTTGCATTTGTTTATGAATTCAAGTTCCTTAATAGTGATTGGTTTTACAAGCAGTGAAATGCAACTTTTTATTCAGTCATAGGTGACACAACTGATTGAATAAATACTCTGTTAATTAGCAGGTACTCTAATGCTCCCATGTACCCACCGAAAGCATTTCTGTGACACTCTGTAGCCTGTCTAAATGTTTTCTACTGATCCTTCTTCCTAAAAGGGGCTGCATTATGTACAGATATATAGCGTGACTTTGATTTCAAAGTTCGGCTCCGTTCAGGTCAGCATTCGTCGTAGCATAGCAGCAGACCCGTTTATAATTGTGTGTTAACTTACAGATGCCTTAAAGATGAACTGATATTCACGGAAACCACTTATAATGCATCAAGAAGGGAGATAGGCATAGTTCATCTTTACCACACTGTAGAAACCATAGTGCTGTGTAATTATTATTCAGAATTATTGTGCATGTCTCTAATAGACACACCAAACTTATTGTAGGCTATGAGTGTCATTCACATGGATTACCTTAATTATCATACTGGGTAACTGAATACATACCTATGATATTCATTTGAAAAGTATTATGGGATGTCCGTACTATTATATTGATTTACTGTAATGGATATTTTTGCAAATTCCAGTGAAATTCGCATAAAACTTATGAACACATTTAATATAAAACACATTATGTTCTAAGTAAGTTGAGTACTTTTCAGATGCTAAAACTTGCATCCTATTTAATAGCTGGGAATAAAGATTAATTAGTTACAGTTCTACAGTATGCTATAGTTCGCAATGTGAATTTTCCAAACTTGATATATCTTTGAATTCCTAGAATAGAATTGAAAATTTTCAGAATTTCCGTGTTTCAGAAAATTAAAAGCTATAATTTCGCCGAGATACAAAATACAGTTGACATATTATTTTACACACCCTTAACATAAGAAATACAGATTACAATGGAGACAAGTGTATGCTGAATTTACTTACTTATTGGTTTACCTTATTTTGGAGCTCAAAAGATAGAAAAGCACTTCTGCCATTAATTGATTATATGAATACTGAACTTAAAAGCCACTTCGTCAAGAGGGAATTATTTTTGCGTTCACTTTAGAGAGCACCAGGGAGATGGTATTTTGTTTGGAGTTCTACAGATCATTTCTGTTCTATAAGGTTTGAACAATTGTCATTACTTTAAACATTTCGTATTTCATGTCATTATTCTTCATTAGGTACTACTTAAAGATTGGTAACTCTGATATGAAGAGTTTGCTGCAGTGTTGTCTCATCGCCAGATTTTTGATGGCATAAAGGTTTCGGTTTGCTCTTTCCCCACATACGCTTTTGTCATTATCTGACATATTCCTTTTATAGAAGTATGAGGGAAAGGAACCGTAACCACGTGAAAATAGATTTAAGTAGAAATCAACGGTTTCTCTATTTTTGCCGATTGTCAGCCAAAATTCATACATACATCTGCTTTAGGGATACTGTCCTAATCTCTTTGCTAGAGATCTTTTCAGATAGGTTCATTGGATTGACTGAGGTAGGTTGGTAATCCTGTTGTGGTAAACATAAGCGCTATTTTTGACTAATCAATTAAGAGAATCTTGAAATTAGGATAATGGGAATAACATCACCTTCATGAAGCATCGACAAGAACAGTTTCTTATATGACTATTAGTACAAAATTTTAATCAGCTGCTTTAAAAAAAGGCGTGAAGATTTTCAAATTAGATATTTATAAATATTCTAGCTTACTTATGAGGGCTAAAATCCTCGTTGCACATGGTATCCACCAACGACTCTTACTCATAGATGGAAGTTTGTGGCCGTTAGCTGGCGGAAATTCACGAATAGTTATAAACTGAAGAATCCTTTTAACTAGCTGTCGTAATCTTTCCGCTTCCAGCCTAGAAAAAATTATTTTTAACAATAAACGTTTTCATAAATAAATACATTTTTTAGTTTAAAATAAATAAAATAATATAAATATTCTAGTCATGTGTCAGTGAATTTGGAACATAATTATGAATTATCTGTTAAAAGTAGCATTAACCTCGTTTAGTAGTTGAGAACGGGAATTAAAGTAGCTTCTTCAAACAGAGACGAACAAAATTAGAAACCTATTTTAATCAGAATCTTACATAATGTGTTGAATACGTTGCTTTATTAAAATGGAAAAATAAAAGAGCAATGTCAAATGCAACACAGGCTATGAAAAGTATTTTATTTAAACATCTTATTAAGTAATAAACGTGCACAATATTTGCAGATTACTAACTGATGACAAAAAATTTGATGAAAAGAAAAGTTAGAGCTATTCTTTTACAAAGCATGTACGGTTACTATTATTTTACATAACTAGATATTTATATAAGCCTTTACTTATCACTTCCCCTTTCCGTTTCCTCACCAAAATGCAGATCAGTTAGAGAGTATTTAAGCAGAAATTTTTCGATTATAAGACACAGTTTGTTTCTGCCTCTCGAGGACACGTTACTAGATTTTTGACAGCCGAAATTAGTCGGCTTTGCGTTATAGGTGCCGTCATTTAAATTGGTACGCATGTGAAAAACTCTGAGCTACCTTGGAACTAAAGTTAATTGTGCAGTAATTGACAACTAGGCTTAGTTTAAATTTTGAATTTCACTGTTACTTTAAGTTGCATCGCTATTAGTGGTGGCTGATACTGGGAACACGAGCAATGCATTTATATTCAAGTTCTGGTTTCAAAAAAAGTTGTTTTAAACCTTTTCAGGACTCAGTAGTTCATTTCAAACGTAGTGATTATTCGCCTAAGGAGTTTGATGGTAGTTTATCTTTCTAAAGAAAGTGAAGCTCTATAAGCAAAACTCGAAAATCTGTATATTTTGTGATGAACTAAAGCTTAAACCTTTGAAGTGAATTAAAAAAATTAGTTAGCCAATAAACTGAGGAAAACAGATTCTAATTACTGTTATACAAGCATCTACGGAAAGAAGAAAACGACGACACAGAAAAATGTTTAAAGAGCACAACCGATTTAATCTGTTGTGCTCAGTCTTACAAAAGACTTTATTTTACCACACGTTTTGTAGAAAAAAAATTAAATCTTTCTAAAATGTTTCTCATGACTTAATCCGAGTGTTTTGATTATTTAAACGATAATTTTAGTAACACTCTTTACGAATAATTTCGGTTTTCTAGTCACAACTTTTAAAAGGTTTTGCAAAATTTATTTAAACTCATCACTCTTAAAATTTATGAATTAATTGTCTTAATTTAAAAGAAATGGGAGTTAAATTACTACGCTGTTAAATTAGAACGTATGAAATTGTGATATATTTCGCTTAAATTAATCTAAAGCATTGAGAAGTTGCCGAAAAATGCAATGAATATATCATGTAAAAATGCATTATCAGAAAAATACAATACCTAGAAAACCAGTTTATCAGAAGTTGATGATCTCCACTACTGAGTCCTACTATTCTTCGAAAAAGATGAGCAAAAACGGTATAAGAAGCCTGATTGCTGAATAACGGATTCTGAAATAATTTAAATCGGATTATATCTCTTTTTAATTTTCAAATTTCAATTAAATTACATATAACATAACAGATTTCATTCAGCGACTCACTTGCAATAAGGCAAAGAGAGCTTTCGTTTCATCTTTCGGTTTCAACCTGCAGTTTGAAAGACGTATTAAGCTTCAGTTATTTGTTATTGAATTAGATACAGTGGTGAGCTATATGGGGCTCTTTTGAGCCCTTTATTAATTCAGACCTTTTTTCAATTTTTTTGTTGGATTAAAACAAATAACTTAATACTATATTACTTCAGAAGTAATTTGAAAGATTAACACTGAAAGCGGGAATGAATTTATGAATGTAACTCAAGAAAATGTACTGATTTGCCTGGCATTGTCTTTATAAAATAGATTATTGCAGCAACATAATTATAAAATAAAAAAATGAAAATATTTACTATTCAGCTCAACGATGAAGAATTAAAAACGATTTTCAGTATTTGTTATCCATGACTTGAGACATGGTAGAAGTAACATGCCCATGACCGAAAGAACACAAAAGAAGACAAACAATCTAACTTCATATTAAAACATAAAGTGAAATATTCCTAGTGTTATAAAAGAAGCTGAAGCCTTATGAAGACTGCTGCTATTAGCAGCGCTGCAACTGAACAAACTTTCAGCGCGATGAACGATTTTCCACAGCAAAATCTTCTTTGGTTATATAGCATATTTCAGATTTAATGACAGTTCCTCTAAACGGAAAACCCTTTAAGAAAACTTAATCGTAAATTTTATGTAAAGCCTTTTTGAAAAGTCATCTCAAGGAATTACTAGAAATCAACTGATGGGAAAGAAGAAAATAATGTGGGGCGACTTCCTAGCATAAATTGAACCACAATACTAAATTTACTTGATATTTTATGTGATTGCTATAATATATATATATATATATATATATATATATATATATATATATATATATATATATTTTATTTAAAATTTTTTTGTTCATGCACAATTGTTCGTATTTTATATTTTTATAAAATGTTAAACATTTAATAAGAATTTGTTATTTCGCTTTATGAGATAAAGTGCGAATGTTTTGTTAAAATTTTTATAGCTCACCACTGATTAGATACATACTGAGAGTTGGTAGCAATGTATAGAAATAAATAAATTACTCATTAGTACTGTTTCTCTTCAGAGTAATTTATAAATTGGCTACAAATACGTAATAAAAATTTCGGACCCTTCACCTTAGACTGAGTAGAAAGCGGAGATCAATGCGCTAAGTGTAGTTAAAGTTAGTATCAAGTAAACGCACACGTTGGCTTTAAAAAAAAAATCCGTGGTGTAAATTATAAAACATTTCATGCATTTCGCGTTTAATGATTTCTTGAATGAGACCCTTTGTTCAGTGTAACTTTTAATTCATTTTTATAGAGCTTAGGAGAATTTTTAATAATTCTCATCAGAGTGAAATCTAGCAATCACCTGCTTTCAAATGACTTATCATGTGCAGTACTATGTTCATGCTTGTGAAGGATTCATCCAATAAAATCAGTGACAAATTAGAGTCGGTGATTGGAATCTCAGGGTTACAAATACAGACTATTTGGAAACAGTATAACGTATTTCTCCCGCCTTCTTAGCATGCCTTCGTGGTGTAATGCTCAGCACACTCGGCGCGTATTCGAGAGGTCCGAGTACGCAAGGGCATTACTCATTTTTCATCTCTCCTGTTTTCAAAAATACCTAATGTCTCTACAGTGGCGCCCGAACTAAAAAAGGTGGTGGATGATGATTCTCCACCCCCAGGATTTGGCGATTGGGTTGCCTAATTCTCCGTCGCCCTTTAACAGAAGGAGTATGTAAAGTATTTCTCCCGTCGCATACATCACGAAGGTACACTCAGCACGCATTCAAGAGGTCCGTGGTTCGAGTCCTGACGAGGGGATTGCTTACTTTTCATCTCTCCTGCTTCGAAATAACCTAATGTCTCTGCAATAGAAAAGGCAGTAGTTTGCTTTTACTAAGATTAGCTATTTTCCGTCCTTAATCTAATATCTTTAAAAGGCTATGCTACGTCTTTTTGCTAATTATCATATATATTTCAGATTACCCAAAATTTATTTCTTCATAATTTTATCCAGTTTTGTTTCGAATAGAAGAAGAGTTAACATCTTTGTTACGCCTGTTTTTACTAGAAATAATTTTTGTCTTCAGTAATTTTGTTCTGAGACATTTTTTACCTAAATTATTTTATTAGGTAAATTTTAAAAAATTATTACAGCCATCAAATAATAATAAGCCTTAAATAAATAAATAATAAAAAAAAACCTGGAAAAAGCGTAATGTTTTAAGAAGGGTTTTCAGTTATTCCCAGCTGTAACCAATTTTTATAAATATTTTATATACTAAAAAAATCTTCGGCGTTTATTTTTCCGGTAAAATCTCTGTTTAAAAACTAAACATAATTAAAGATAAATTTCCAAGCTCGTCACATATGTACAAGATGTCTAGATGAAACTTATCCAACGCAATTAAAATATACACCGAGAAAATAGTTATTTCACGTGTATACGGTTCTGGCGTACAGATGTAGATTTTCTAAGAACAGAGGCAGATTTCTTTTTTCCTGTGCCAACTAGCCGCTATGGTGTTTAGTGGAAGCTGGCTGCCACGCTGCATAAATGTTTATGTTTGAAGTATCTTGAAAAATATAGGCATACTTACAACCCGCCCAGGACGGCAGGGAAAAGAGGGACCGAAATCCACTGGATTTCATCCGTGGAAATGTTTTTAATAAAAATTGAAATGAAGAAGCTTAAGTCTATCCCTTTTGTCTTTGCCGTTAATTGAATAATCCAATTCAATTTATGTGACAACTTATACTCGGTCATACGCGTGTGTATATTAATAACCGTACATAATCCTCTTCCTTAGACATAGTGGATTCCCAGCTGTAATCAATTTTTATAAATATTTTATATACTAAAAAATCTTCGGCGTTTATTTTTTCGGTAAAATCTCTGTTTAAAAAGTAAACATAATTAAAGATAAATTTCCAAGCTCGTCACATATATACAAGATGTCTAGATGAAACGTATCCAACGTAATTAAAATATACGCCGAGAAAATAGTTATTTCACGTGTATACGTCTCTGGCTTACGCCAGAACAGATGTAGATTTTCTAAGAACAGAGGCAGATTTCTTTTTTCCTGTGCCAACTAGCCGCTATGGTGTTTAGTGGAAGCTGGCTGCCACGCTGCATAAATGTTTAGGTTTGAAGTATCTTAAAGATAGGCATACTTACAACCCGCCCAGGACGGCAGGGGAAAGAGGGACCGAAGTCCACTGAATTTCATCCGTGGAAATGTTTTTAATAAAAATTGAAATGAAGAAGCTTAAGTCTATCCCTTTTGTCTTTGCCGTTAATTGAATAGTCCAATTCAATTTATGTGAGAACTTATACTCGGTCATACGCGTGTGTATATTAATAACCGTACATAATCCTCTTCCTTAGACATAGTGGAACTATTTGTAACTAACTTTTAACCGCAAATTCAGCTAGTATCTCAAACACTCTTTCAATCAAATGGGGCATAGAAGGTTGGATGCCTAGCGAGGATAGTTGATATTTCAGGTTTCTCGCTCCCGAAATATAATAATCTGTACAGTTTTTGCCACAAACTAAAAATATAATAGACGACAGCTTGTTACCACTTGGATTTTGTTGAATGGCTCTTGTGCCTTTTCTTAGATACCTTTTACGTGGGAAAGAAAGCAAGACACTTTTGCATTCACCCACACGCGTTCTCGTGGTGTAAATGATTAGCACATATATATGCATATGTAGCACATATATGAGCAGCTGAATGATCCGTGACTCGAATCTCTATTCTAACACAGTTGATTTTTTATGTTTCTTGCGTCGGAAATCCTAATAATCTCTAGAGTGAAACCTGAACTAAAATGCGGTTGACAATAATTAGTCGTCAACCATGGGGCCTTATGCTGTAACCAGTCGTCCTTTAAATGGAGGAGAGGGTGAAAAATTATATAATTTCCCATGTATGCTCTCGTAATGTAAATGATTAGTGCATTTATCTAGTAAAGGGAAGATCAATGATTCAAATGCCGGCAAGGGCACAAAAAAATTTTTGCGTTTCTCGCTCCCGAAATACCTAATAGTCTCTACAGCCTTGTATCTAAACCTAATATCAAATTTGCGCTTTTGCAGCTGACGAGGGTGGTTCGATAAAACCATCGAAACTAGTCCTGTGGAAATTTGAAAATATAACGCTGATTTTTGTTGTTTGACTTCTGAACTAATATCAAGGTTTGAATTCGTTGCTAAAATAAACAGCGAAAGATTATGGCGCTAAAAAAAAAAAAACCCACTAAATATTTGTAAGGCTTTTTTTGAAAGCTTCTTCTCAGTTGTGGAATTTAAAGTAAAATGCATGTTTTCTCTTGGCTATATATTTTCTGTGTTTTTAGTGTTAATTGTTAGTCACGACTCACGACATTTTCTCCAGTGAGCAAACGTAATGGATAACAGTAAACGGTTTCATATTAGGATGAGGCGTTTAATATAAATATAAATAGTGTTTTATTACCGAGAAAACAAAACTCTGTGGTACTAAATAAGTAAGCTTTTCGTAATATAGCATTTGCACATTTTCAATATTTTGACAGTGCTGCAGATAAAGGTTTAGATTTACTAGCTTTTAATAAAAATGACAGTTCGTTTCCTCTAAATTTATTAATTAAGAAATCTCTAATATAACAAAATTAAGTTTCAGAATAACAAAAAAGAAGAAAAATAGGTCAACGTACCTGATATTTGTTGCAAGGACTGCTCCAATGGTAGCTTTCAGAGCTGCTTTGCTAATATAAGAAGGCTGCAAACAGATTAAGCGAATCAGATTGAAATTTAAACTGAAAACAATGTGGGCGATTTGTGTTATCATAGGGAAATGAAACATGCATAACGAAAAATATTGCGTTGGAATTAATTAAATTGTAATGTTTATTTATGTTAATTAACCTGTTACTTTTTAACGTATTTTCTTCCTCCTTTTAGCATGCCTTCTTGGTGTAACCGTAGTACACTCGGTGCGTATTCGAGAGTTCAGGTTCGAGTCCCGGCGAGGACACTGTACATTTTTCACGTCTCCTGCATTCAAAATAGCTTAATGACTCTACAGTGTTGTCGCCCTATTATTATTCACCATCCTTAAAAGGATGGTGAATAATAATTTGTCACCACGAGGATTTGGCGATTGGGTCCTTTAATCCCCAGTCTCCATTTAAAAGGAGGTATATGAAAAACTTTCTCACTCCTTCCACCATGCCTTCGTGGTGTAACGGCAGCAGCATACTGAGCGCGTATTTCAGAGGTCCAGGTTCAAGTTCTGGTGAGGGCATTGCACATTTTCCATGTCTCCTGCATTCAAAATAACCTAATGACCCTACAATTTTACGCTTCTCTCTTTCCGTTTCCTTATCAGAATGCAAATTTAGCCAACTTGTAATTTTTTTTTACTTGAACACATACAAATCTCCTCGTTCACCACAGACGTACAACACGGGGCTTACAAAAGTAAGTTAACTAAAACATAAAATATTGCATGCATAAATGAAACGAACAAAAACAGAGAATAGAAGTCTGGACTTAAAGAAAAGGTAAGTTCACTGGTTCTAAGTTTCGTTTTCTAAGACAGTTCGCTGGTTCTAAGTTTCGTTTTCTAAGACAGTTCACTGGTTCTAAGTTTTCGTTCGTTTGTCACGCCGAACATTTTTAAATCGTTTCGAAAACATAATCTAGGCTCTTGGGCCATCAAAGCTAGGGTATGAAAAAATCAAATGTTCCAGGTCGAAGTACTTTTTTCGAACATTCACATAAACTGTTTGATCTTGGATTGAAATGAAACAGGTAACTTGCAAATTTACCGTGACCAGAAAAAAAAAAAAAAAAAAAAAAAAAAAAAAAAAACTGAGAAACTTTAAAATTAAAGGAGAGGAAAGACTCAGAATGCACGCTATGGAAGGAGAGAACTTTGTGGTGCCCTCAGCATTATTAGATGATTTTGGTTTCCACGATCGAAACGTGAAGAACCCAATTACTGAGCTTCCATACCTTCCCAAGGTTATGCAAATGGAATCGAATGGTTTCCTCCGGCACTCCAAACTGTTATGGAAGTTTCTTGTAAGTTTGATAGGGATTATGCTGGATGTCCTCCTTCAGCAGGGCTTCGTCGATAGTGGATGGACGTCCAGTTCGAGGCTTGTTCTTGAGGTTCTGTCTCCCGATACAAATCGACTGAACTGCTGTCGCAAAGTGTGATCACTCGTTGACGGCTCTCCAATTCCGACAAATTCCGCAGCACAACTGCCCAATTTGATCTCTCAGAGGACGGTCTTAAATCATCCTTCGACAGTGACATGTTCACTTCAAGATTGAAGTTCCCTCAGAGCTGCCTTCGACACAACCGACAAGCCTCACAACTCTGCACTGGCAGTTGAGGGGAGCATCAACATTTTAAGTCATCGCTACAGTGCGTCCGACAACTTTTCTTTGTATTTCCCTCTTCGTTCCAGCGGCACGAATTTTTCTAGATGCTTGATAAGGCAATTGCCAGATAAAGAATCTGTCGATATCTGTTGGATGTTATGCATTGCCATATTAGCAGATTGCACACCAACGTATTGCTTGTTATTCAGCAAACTGTTTTGAGCCGCTTTCCTTCAACAGCGAACTTCAGACTCTTCTTTTGAAAAGGCAATCTGAATTCATGATGAAACAGATGCCGACAGCCAATGCATAAAATGTTTCCTTTTGTTGTACCCAATACAAGCATTTAGCAGACGTAAATACACCATTATAAAGCTATAATATTTTTTTGTAGAATTAATGAAATGGAGTAATTCCAATGCTAAGTAATATAGTTTAAAATCTCGTATGAAAAGATGCTTACCACTTCGTTCAGACTGTCATAGGTTTCGTATAGTAGGTCCATTCTGAGTTCTGGATCATCAGCTTTCGCTCCTTCAGAATCGGGATTGATCTTTACAATAAAGGTGAGTAAAAAGGAATGTTAGTTTGATGATTTACTTTACTGTTTTTATATCATCCAAGTTTAGCACATTTTTGAAATTCCCAGAAGTTAAAACTCAAAGGCAATATAATGCGAGTAGAAGAATCTGCATAATCTAGTATTAACATGATACTGGAGAATAAGTCGCTAGCAGCTATCCGATCTAAAATTATATTTGTGTAATTTACACTTTTTGTGAAAATATTTAGTATTTTATCTAGTTTAAAAAAAAAAAAAAAAAAAAAAAAAAAAAAAAAAAAAAAAA
The DNA here is from genome assembly GCF_044657685.1 of Stegodyphus dumicola. Taxonomy (NCBI): domain Eukaryota; kingdom Metazoa; phylum Arthropoda; class Arachnida; order Araneae; family Eresidae; genus Stegodyphus; species Stegodyphus dumicola. The sequence continues at coordinate 25,814,950 of NC_140781.1, forward strand.
AAATCGGGGGGGGGGGAACTATAAAAAAGAAAATCTGAAAGGTTTCAGATTTTAAATTACGTGTTTTTTAACGTTTTGTGTGTTATCTTTATTTATTAAATATCATGTTCTTCGCACTTAAACCATAAAATTCAGTTCAACAGCAATATCGCAAAATAATTTTAAGTTGAGCATATCTTTAGAATTTCCGATACAAAGACTCATGCGCTGGAGATAAAAATGTTTTTTTCTGTACAACGTTGCCATTGCTCGCTTTGAAATCCTTGAATTTGTTAATCAAAAATTCGTTAAAGCTTTACAAAATAGGAAATCGATAATAAAACAAATTCCAAATTTCAAATTTGGTCTTCCACATGCCCATATTCGTAGGAGGATTACGTCATTCAAAATTCGATGGATCTATGTGCCTTTATTTTATCACAATGCGAGAAATATACATACATTTATACAGATTTTTCATTATTTAATTTCTTCAAATATAATACAGGGCGATAATATTTGGTGGCAACAGTTTGAAAAGTGAAACGGACATTCCAGAGTGATTCGTCGCAAAATCGCAAAACGAAAACAATAGTCCCTCAGGGACAAAGCCCTTTTGGACTAAAAAAAAAAGAAAGAAAGAAAAATAAAAATAAAAGGAAAACTTTCGATAATTCAACCAACTGGAAATAGTATTTAATAGATTCACGCCGAAAATTATTCCAGCGAGCTGTATTCGTTTACAGAAAGAGTCTTCTATAACAGGTGTTCAGATCTTTCCTAACTTAATTTGTTCTTCACAAGAGCGTCCTAATGATTATTTTATATATATATCAATTTTTTGGTCTAGTAATAAAACGTGACGAAAGAACTATGCGAACTATGTACTGTTCCTTTTATCCAGTTTTACAATGGGATAACTTAGGAAAACTGGGACCTAGTCTCAGTGCTAAAACCTTTATCTGTGAAACATCAATCTGCAAAACATTTATTTTTTAAAGGATAGTTAAGTTTTTGTTATTTTCCCCACTTTTTAATTTTAGGAAATTTACTTGAACTCTTTTACGAAATAATACAGAATTTCAGTCGTTCGTTGCTATAAGCTGCTGAATTTTAAAATTACTAAAGTAAATGTATCATCTGTAAACATATGTAATTAATTTTTCTGCACATATTCAATTATTTCTGGCATCATGGGAAATAACTTTTTCCGAGGAAGGTTAAACATTGGGCATTTTAGAAAAACCTTTTCTAAAAACTCTGTTCAGTACCCTTTAAAATAAGAAAACCCACGTGATAGACAACATGAAATCTAATATTTGCAATGATAAGCACATTTACTTTCGTAAACGGAGGTTCAATAATATTAGGATGGAATGATGTTCAGTATTCAGCCGTTTTTAAACGAGATTAGATAACTGAGTCTGTTATAAACACTCCCTGTCATTTTCAGCTGATTTTTCCACGCGAGCTAAGGGGCCCGGCATTGGGACGAAGGGGTGCTAAAAGATGTCAAGATTTCTCTTTTGTATGTCTGCTTTCTTATAAGTCTTCCTAGTGTGGGTCAAGGTCAGTGCTAGGAAACTTCGGTATTATTGGTAGCAATTGAAAGCATTGAAATGAAAAATGGAGATGTAATGTGAAATTCATTCTTAACAAAGTGCTGAACAATACGATAGTTAAATAACAGTAGGTTGCATAGGGCATTGAAAAAGCAGTGGGAAAATGCCTGGTGACCTAAGATCATATCAGCAATCAAAGAAAGACATTTTTCTCAAACAAGAAGTCTGAAACATTCGTAAGGATTTTCACGTAATTTTTTTATATTATTATTATTAATTTCAAATCTGCTGTAAAACGCTAGACAGTGATTTTTATTTAAAAATGAAACCTGCGCTGTCAGAATAAAAATGTCTCTTATATTGCTATTTATCTATAAATATTCTTTTATATAGCCCCAGAAGACATAAAGTAATGCTGAGTGAAGAAATATTTAATAACATGACACTGCGTTTCACGTTTTTGTTTCCGTTTTGTATATTACATATGCATAAAATAGTTCAGAATATTCTTAATTGAAATTACATTTCCAGCGTTTACTGGCGATTTTAAACTTAAATTTACTGTTTGTTGCTCTAATCTTAAGCTAAAGACCTAGCTTAAGCAGTTAAACTAGGCTGTTAGGTTTTGATAAAGGAGTCATCGTTAGTAGAAGAGAACTTATAACCTAACTGAATAAAGATAATGCCTTCCTAATTACAAGTCAACTAGACACTTTGAAGTGTTCTAACCCTTAAATGCATGAATTTTTATTTTTAATTTTAAAGTCAAAAATACATTAGAACTAATATCAATTAAAATAAGAAAAATATTAAAAAATCTAAACTAAGTTTTTATTCCAATTTTTGAAAAAGTGTTAACTTTTACACAAAAATATGATAGGCAAATGTGTAATAACAATTTTATGTAATAATACATACCTTATAAACTCGTTCAAACAATTTTAAAACCTTGAATACATCAAAATAGCAACAAACACAACATCATGCATTTAAGTGCTAATTCTCTAATTTCGGCTTCCACATACCCCTAAAATGCTCTCAAAATTAATCAGATAGCAAAGCAGAAGTAACCTCTAAAAAGAAGCAAATGCTTATTTTATCAGCATAAGCTGATAAAATAAGCATTTGCTTCTTTTTATTTTGCATTTGCATTTGCTTATTTCTATGAAGCTGAAATGGTTAAACGTATTTTTTATTTAAATAATATTTATACAAAGCTTCTAAAAGGGACGAATTATAGCAAAGAAAACCAGGTAGATTATGAAAATACAAGACCTTAAAAATTTAACTGTTAGAAAATGAACATAATCTTCGAAAGTTTACAATGTTAGTGTTAATTGGCGAACTTTATTACTTAGATAGGTTTTAGAAATGCCAGACTGAAATGACCTGAACTTTTATTTTTAGCGGTAAATGAAGTTTAAAAGAGTTCTTAAAGAAAAGAGGAATGAAGTCATGAATAGTTGTAAGCGTTGCTTATTTCTATAAAACTTTGTATGTTAATATTGGCGTTTTTATGACTGTATAAAAGCTGTATGTAATTAATTAAGCGTTGCTTATTTCTATAAAACTTTGTATGTTAATATTGGCGTTTTTATGACTGTATAAAAGCTGTATGTAATTAATTAAATGTAAAAAGAAAAGGTTTGAGTCTCCTTTCGCACATAAAATTATGATTTCCTACTTCGTAAACTATCTAAGTCACAGGTTTTTTATTTTATTTCCTTTATAGCGCAACGAAATGCCTATAATGTTTTCTTGACAAATACAGTGGAATTACGTTAATACGACTAAAACTGCTTCGGATAGCTCAAAACTCAGAGAGAACTTAAGGCCTGAGTCATTCCAGATTAAAAATTTGTCAATTTTATGTGGTGCAATACTGTCTTTGGGACTCTTTCACGCCTTAGCATAACCCCATATTATATAAGAAAAGTAAAATATACCTTCATTTTTATCTTCGTGGTTCTTCCTTTGCTATACAACTAATACATGAAGGGCTTTAATTGGTTTGGTTAAATTGATTATGACAAAGCACGCTAGGACTATCTGCCTAAGGGGAAGAACGCCTTCGTGGAGGAATTTTTAAGGGAAGCTGGCTTGCAGACAATGTTACACATGGGGAAAACTACGAAAAGCCCGTTCGCCTGGAATCGAACCACCAATAGTCAGCGGTTTTACAGCTCGGTCGCTGGTATGCATTTTATAATAAAATTGTGTATTGTAATTACATTTTAATGTGAATGGCCTGTGGTACAATGCAATTAAAAATTAAATTAAGAAAGGTTAAAAAACACATTCTGTAACATAATTTATCTTTCTTTTTGCTACAATATAAGCAGAAGTGAGATATCTTAGTTAAAAGCTATTAATTTGGCCTTTAGATCATCTGTTTTGTGTGATCATCTGTTCTCTTGCACAAAGGACAGGCATTGCACAGAAATTAATTAAAAATTTCTGAGGTATTGCACTTGAAATGATAGATCTCAAAGTACTGTCACTTTTCCTTTCTCTCCTATACGAAGAAAATATATGCGGACACATAATTATAAATAGGACAGTAATTTTATCACGGAAGGAAAAAATAAAATTCGCATCACAAAATATAAAATTCGTAAGATTTTGCAACACAATATTTACATTTAAAGAACTGAATTTCTTACTAAGATTAAAGCACAGGGTGTTGATCAGTGATACCTTGTGGTAGGACAACTTCTGCGTCCCGTTGAACTACAAGTTCTTTCTCAAAATCGGGCGAATGAAGCGTTGCTTGACTCATTAACTTGCATTTTAAATTTGTAAATGCTCTCCCACAGTTTTCGACCCAGGAAGTCTCGCCCATCTTAGCTTTTCCTGCAAGGTGTTTGTTAGTGAAGCTTTTATCTTAGTGTAATTTTTCACATAACGGCTATACTAGCTGGTGAGGCCTAAGAACTTCATGCATTTGGGTCTTTGTCGTGGGTCTCGGGAAGTTCTGTATGCAACTTTTACTTTAGCTTCGGGATGGAGATCTAATTCCACTTCCAACTTTGTGTCCAAGATACTACGCGCTATCTTGAGCGAGCTTACTCTTAGATGGCTTGAATTTTAGTCGAGGCCAACGAAATGTCTCTAAAACCTCTGTCACATGCTCCAAGTGTTCCTTCCATTTCGTAGAAAAAATAGCGACATCATCTAGCTAAGGGATATAGCATAATTTTCATGTCCCTTCAATAATTCATCCCTGAATTTACTTAAGTAAGGTACATTTCTTAACCACAAAGTCGTCCGAAGCGTCAATAGCTTCCAAAGGATGTCACAAATGCAGCTATTCTTTGAGTCTTTTAACTCAACGGAATTCGCCAGCATTCTTTCACTAGATCTAGCACTTTTCTATACTTGGCGGAGGCTATCTGTTCTACCCATTCCTCATTATTTGTCAAAGGGAGAAATTCGGGCCGATTCACGTAGTTCAAATTCCAATAATCTCTCTTTATAGGGCACTGATGGCGAACCTATGGCACACGTGCCACAGTCGGCACGCAGAGCATGATTAGCCGACACGCGACTAAAATATTACATTCCTAATCAATAATCACAGTAAAATGATACTATGTAATTTAAATAAGTGTTCTAGTCTGTTCTTCGATTACTTACTTATCGCATAACACCACTATTCCTAAGCCTAAATATAAGATTTTCATATATCGCCATAGAAATGATATACATATTTAGTGACCCAATTTATGAGGTTTCAACTGTTTGGGCCAATCGTATTCCTTGTTACATGGCAAAGAATACACCAAAGTTGAAGCAGCTAATGTTTACTAAACGAATTCAAATTTATTGCAGACTGTCGGTGAGTTTTAATACTTTCATTTTTGAATAGATTCCAATTTTCACTGACGAATTCCTTCTTTCGCAGTCAGACACCCAGTGGCAAACTTCTAGTTACTATCTCGAAGCACTAGTACTGTCGTCAACTGCAGGATTTTGATCAAGCGGTTCGGTCGAAGTACCGGTAGTATCATACTTCGAAATATCTAAACAATCTTCAGGTGGTTAAAGAAACCCAAAATCCATATCGCTGCCACCACTCATTTAAGTCTGGAGTATCAAAGACTATCACGAAATTCAGAACTGCGAAGTTAAAGGCATGAAAACGTTTACTTCTGGATTTAAATACAACTAAAACTATTAACAATAAAAATCATCAAAGAGACATCTTTAACACTCGTCTATCGTCTAGCGCAGATCATCTGTAAGTCGTTTCTACGAAGCGAACAGTTATCTCTAGAAGCGAAAAATCCCTTTTCTGAATACCACTATTGAATCATCGCTGGTTTATAGCGCTAAGCGTGACGTTGCCAGCTCAGTTGAAGTATTGCCTTTAACGGAGCTTGATTTTGTTTGATTCATGGCAGTGTGATGACTCGTGAGGACGGAGATAAAGAGATGGAGCCTTTTTGTCTGTTGCGCTAGCTTCTTTTAATACTGATGCACAATAGGATGCTCGCAATGGAATGTCTGACTTTGCAATATTAAAGAGCATTTCTAAATACTCATTACGTAGTTTTTCCTGAAACCACATGGGAGTTCTAAGCCTAACTATCCACAGGTATGCAGAAAATGAGAATTGACTGCTTTTACAAGACTCAAATTTGCAAAACGTCTTTGCTTTCTTATTCAAATTCGCTTTCATTCGATGTTTCGATACGCATAGCATAGTGGCACAGCTGATTTTTTATCTAGTTCCAAGTATAAATGCCCCGTTTCTGCGTGACATGCAGCAGAGAAATGCACTGTCTCTATCCTCTAAGTCAAAATTTCGGATCATTTGCCTGGCACAGGGAGGATAACTGGACATCGAAAAATGAATACGCGTCTGAATAAACTATAGGATCTAACTTACTTTGGCCATATAAACTCAACTAGATCCTATTAATGAACCTGGAGGTTTCTCGCACAGGCTTAAAATAATACCAGCACAGACGTGGGAAAATAACCCTTTATTAATCTCAACTATGAACAGAAAGGCACATGCTTCGTGCTTTACAATAACACCGACAACTTGCTGTGGAACTTAAGCATTGTTACATAAATCAATTCAAGTCTAAAAATAATAATGGTCGACTAGCGCTTTAAGTTACGGCTAATAAGGCTGACTCGACAACCTAACCAGCGTGATAATTATTCAAATGAAAAAAAGGCGTATCAGCAACTTCGCGTAACGGCAAAGTCAGAAACGAAAACACGCTCTGAATAAACTCCAAGATTCAACGGCTAAAATACTCACTTCACTTAACTTTAAATTAGCATCGTCGCGAGGAAGGGTGAGGAAAAGTTGAGGAGTTCAGGAAAGATAACAAAAATTTGAATAATTGATTTGAACTAAAGGAAACCCTACAAAACGTCATCTTTCTTTTGGCAAACTTTCCTTTACCCAATGTTTTCCAATAAAAGGTAGTGGCTGATATTAATTTGCAGAGATAGGATTCAGAATATAAGCAATATCTGGCAAAATATAATAGTTTACTATTTCAGATATAGAAAATGGAGAAGAGGTGTTTTATGCAATACAGCCTCCTGCATGAGCAAACACTCCTGATGAAGATTTTTCAGAAGATGGACTTGGCAATTCTGTCCAAAAAAAAAAACGATTTACAGCTCATGGGACAAATTCGTAGATTTCTCCTAGCTCAAGATAGTACAAAAATAGTCATAAAAATTTGAGCAATGCGGAAGAAAGTTTATATGCAATGCAAAGACAAAATCGAATTATAGTTCAGGACCGCTACAAAAGCATTCCAAAAGAATTTTTGTAAAACGCTTTATAACAGTTAAGTGATAACTAACTATGCTATTTAACGTAAAGGGAAAGGGGCTTAAAGTTTTATAGATTAATGTAAGAAATAACTATATTTTCGTTCTTTCAAAATTTCATTTATAAAATAATTTCTAAATTGTTACATGGTTTCTCTTTTAGTTTCCTTTTACGTCGATAAGTAGACATCCGCGTATATCGACATAATCTCTCACTCCACAACTTAACGAGGTTTTATTATACATGCTTTTACGAAAACAAAACTTACCATCGATTTTGTATTTCCCTTTTCAGTTAAAAGCTTAAATAAATATATCTAGTTCAGTAGAACGTCTAAGGAGCATCTAGAGCTTCGGGTCTCTATGAGACTGCATAGTCTACATAGTCTCATCTATTGATGGACGCTATGTGTGGATACTGAGGAAATAATATTGAATTTTATGTTGTTGAGAAAAATTTTATTAATGTGAATTCTAGTGAAGACAGAATTAAAATTGTTTACCCATGAAAGATGATCTAATAATTGTGAGAAGAATTAGAAAATAATTAGAAAAAAAAAATCTGAAATTCAAGTCAGAACAAAAGAGATGAAAGCTCTTGTTGAAAGAACAGCTTGCGAGTATATCGTATGTCCTATGATCACTATCCTTCATCCAACAGTCTGTTGAAATCCTCTATGATTCTCGATACACTGTGATTCTGACACTCGTAACCAACGGTAAAGAATAGCAGCTAGATGAGCACAAGAGCTAACTGAAGATCGCGTGTGCGGTCTCTTAATGCAAAAGAGCAAACTAGGTAGGAAGTCTGAAAAGGTTACGATATACTCGAGCATTTATCTCTGAGGACTGTTTGCCTTTGAAATTGGTTTTAGATTTTCGCGTTGCTAGGAAATTTGCCTGTTGCGTTTCGCATCTTTCACTGTGATATGTATTTCACTTTACAACAAGGTCATTACTAGAAACTGTTATTCATGGGCGACCACGACCAGTTCTATGATTAACTTCAACTTTCGTTGCGAAAGCTGCCCTCCTCCCCAATGCAATGTTAAAGGCAATATCGAACCCGCCAGCCGTGCTTCTCGGACAGCGTAATTCCTTCGTCCTAAATCATCTAAATGTTTCATAGTGGCCATTTCATTGTCTTCAACGAAGAACGAAACTCACTGAACTTTTGCTTTTATAATATATATTCTGTAGAAATAACGTCTGATGTCTTGTTTCCAAAATCTGAATATGTGACAGCTTTCTGTTGAAGATCTAGTAAGTTGATGGACACCTCCTTATGCTTTCCTGCTCTAGTATGTGAACTTTAAAATAGTGTTGCTTTCAGGCTTTGTACGCCAGCATAAAAAAAAATATGTATAATGAGCAAATTAAATACTTCCTCATCGTAACATTCGACAAATAATGGCTTATCACAATATTCATTTTTTTTCTTTAATGGGGAAAAATAACACTTCGTCATCATTCATGAAAGTTTGTACTTGACAAATGCTAGTGGGAATCACGCATATTCACATTTAAAAAAATCTGGAAGAAATGTTTTCGTGAGGTAATTTTTATTTTGAACAGTAGCAAAAGAAAAAAAAATCATTTACTTCTGTGCAGTGGTTTTTGTTATAAACTTAGATTTTGCTACAGAATTATGCACTGCAAGGTTGGATAAAGAAAGAGAAAAGATAAGAGAGAGGTAAATTAGTTTAATTTCTTCCTTAAAAAATTGCTCCTTTATGAATTTTCGCTTAGAAGCTAAGTAAAACAACTGACAAGAGGTATTCACCCAGCTATAAAATTGATAGATCTTTCCGTCCAGAAATATATACTATTCTACTGCTGAGCGAAGACAGGGTGGCCGGTTAACGAGTTCAGAGAATATTAGTCGCCAGTTGTGTGGCATGTTCTTTACTTTACTCAGAATTTTGAACTCAAATTTTTGGCTTATTTCTCAAAAATATGCTCTAAAGTTTTGCATTACCGCTGTATAATTTAGTAGATATTGAAAGCTATTGATTCAATGATTATTGCTTTCAATATTTTCAGTAACTGCGTAGAGTTCAAACGACATCGGTGAATGTGTTCTCCTATAAAGGCTTGTTGTGAGCTCCGATAAAAAACTGTGCAGGTGTTACAGGTATTTTGCTGAATGGGGGGATGCAGATCTCAAGCTAGAGTAAATGACAGCTCTAGTCTCATATATTGGTAACGATAGGTTAAAAGCACTATGAATATACGTGTGTCTCATAAATTTTTCGTCAGAAATAGAAGAACTTTAAGAGTGGATAGACAAACACACACTGCACTACCGTACATTTTATCATCTCTCCTTTCAAGTGATACTGTTCTTCGTGATTTACACGCTTCTTAACACTACAGAAATTGGAATTTTAGGATCATATAAAATACAGTTTTCATGCTTGTAGAATACAGGACTGTAGAATTTCATAATATGCAGAAAATTTTGGCACAGTTCTTCAGTGAATAAGGCCGTGAGTATGTTATTTTTGTGACTCTCAGTGTTTTACCTGCTACTAAAGATGACAACAGCTTTCTCTGCGAATTACTTCTTAAACACTTTAAGGAGTAAACCTTGAATAAAAAATCTGTTATACTAAAGAAATGTCCACTTCTGATTATTCGGTATAAATGTTTTAATTATTTGGTATATTTTTGTTTTAAAAAAAATCTCCAAAGATTGGCTGTCTTCAAATCGTAAACTTTTCCATTTTGAAAAAAATGAGCAAGATTTTGAAGTATTTTTTAATGCGCGATATTATAAGTTATATTGTATGCTGTTTCTTGCAAGAGAATTACTATTATTTTAAATAAGTTTTCCATGCCGTTTGCATAAAGGCCTAATCGTAAACTAGTAAGAGTAACCATGTGCGCAGCTTCACAAAAATTGCTGTGACTTGAATAAATGTACGATCTTATTGCGTTTTTAATGATATCTGAATATGGCGTTTCGGCCCACAAGCGACCGAGCATTAAAGTGGCTAAACTCTGGAAGTTTTGCCTGGGTTAGATTCCAGGCAAATGGGCTGATTGTATGGACATTTTCATAGCTTTCTCCATGTGTAGTGTGGAAGAACGTCAACTTCTTTCAGAAAGTCTTCCATGAAGGCATTCCTTCTCTTAGCAAGATAACCTTGCGTGCTTTGCTATAACCAAAACATCCAAGCGAATATGCCATTTGAGCCAACGCTTACCTAGTTTAGCTTAGCTGTTGCCTGTTTACTGAGGTGGTTGACATAAAACTCTGCATAGAAAAGAAATTATAGAATAATGTATGATGGAAACACTCAGGTGTTTTCATGAAATAAAACTGATCAGTGAACTAAGCACTTTAAGGTAAAGAGAGTCATAAATTAAGAGAAATTGCATTAAAAATTAAGTAATATAGGGTACTTTCTTTAAATTAATGTATAACCGAAATGTATAAAGTTTAAAATTCCAAATAATTTTCAGTATGCTACGTTTTAAGTTTTGACCAAAATATCCAAAAATATTCAAATTTGACATTCATTTGAAAAATACTTCAAATTGCTTCTATTTACACGTGAACATTTCAGCCACATTCAATGAATACATTATTGTTTCTCAGAAGAATATTGTTAATTCTTATATATTTTTTAAAATTCTGGCCTTATTAATTCAGTTTAACATCATACGAAGGAGAGTCAATAATAAAATAAATTAATGAAATACTCATCTGAAAACTACTTCATTTATTTCTCAAGATAAACTTAATAATTATTTATGTACTTGTCCCATTGTTTTATCAGTGCTTTAATACAAGCTGTATAAAATCCTTTGGATTGCTGCCTCAGCCACATTTGGCCTTCGTTTTGAATATCGTCCTCATGTGCAAAAGCATTTGCCTCCAAGATTTTTTTAGTGGGGCAAACAAGTAGTGCTGTTGTTATTATTATAGTGCATAGTACATTTCTCGAATCAGTTCCTACACCCTGGAAGCTACTAAATTTGTCTCAGTTTGAAGAGGACTTCCACTTCGGGTTTCATCGCGAAATTCGGAGAGATCTTGAGAAAATTTGGCGACCCATTTCAGCACGGCTTTACGCGGCAATCACATCTTTCCATAAACAGGAAACATTCCTTTATGAATATTTTTCGCCCGAAATCCTTCCTTCACAAAAAAGGGGGGGGGATAACACAAGTTTGCTGCTCTTTTGTACAGTCATCAAATTCCATAGGTATTTTGAAAATTAACTACGCATGTGCAATTGGCACTTAGTAGCTAACGGAATAAATACCATGAACTATTACGGTTCTGCTACCTATTAACATATCCGGAAAATACTAACACGTAATTCAAATATAACCTACAGTTTGTAACTGAATAACCTTTCCCTCGTATATTACGTACTAACGTGACTATTATTTCGTAGCATTCCTGTAAGTTGTTTTTTGAAGCATTATGCCATACTAAGATCTAAGTAACGGCCCATGTTAGTCAGTTTTATGCACTCACCTTGAAAGTGGCACATATGTCAAGTAATGATCCGAACGTTGATTCATAATATTCTTGTAGCCTGGTGTAATCGCCTGTAACTTTAGCTTCCTCTAAATCTTCCCTGCAATAAAATGAGAATTTTATGAAGCAAATTAAAATGGAAGATGTGTGACAAATTATGCAAGTTCCCATTTAATTATAATTTAAAGATTTAAACACTGTATGCTTGTAGCCATAATTAAACTGACTATAACCAGGGCTTTGTGTAAAGTGACTACGATCGGAGATACTATCTAAATTATAAAAATATTACTTAGAACACGCACAGAATTAGCTGTTTGTTCAAATATTCAACACCAAATCCGATACGACACTGTAAGTCAAATATGAAAATCGGCAAGAATTTAAATTAAATTAGCCATAGTGTTTCAATAACTGGAGTTTGATTGACGGAATTTAGTTACGTAAACAATAGTACTGTAAGCTTTATCTTAACCTTTCTTCAGTATGAAAGCATTGGAAACTCACAGTCAGTGGAGAGTATCTGACATTTTGTTTAGATTATACACCGACCAGCTAAATTATTAGAAACTAATAAAAAATACAAAATGTCTCAAGGAAGCACGAAGAGGCCAAAAATTCTACAGACGTTGAAACTGTTTTTATATAATGGTTTCAAGCTATAAAACTAAAAAAAAAAAAAAAAAAATGTTTCGCTTTCTAAAGTGTTTTTTTTTACTAGTTAGTTAAGTGCTAAGAGAGAATTTTGTAAGAAGTGACAAAGACTCACAAGTTAGAGAAAGAGAAATTCAACCCTGTTCATAAGAATCTGCATGGTGAAAAGGAAGATGTAGATAGATCATGATGCGTCTGATAATATGGTTAAAAAACGTTTTACTTGGGCTGCTAAATAAATACAAGCCACACGGAATTTGTAATATAAACGAAACTGGACTATGTTACAGAACATTATCAGAATACACATTACCATTTGAAAATGAAACAGCAGCTGATTTAATAAATTGAAGGAATAATTTACTATGTTATTAACGTGCAATATGGATCCAACAATTAAGAAGACAGCACTAGTTATTGAAAAAAGCAGAAAATCTAGATATTTGAAAGGAGTCAAAAATTTACCTTAAACTTTAACTTAGCAATAAAAACTTGTAGAGTCATTAGTGTTTTTGATACTGGAAAAGTGAAATCTCAAGTAGTAGTCACTAAATGGTTACGAGTGTCTCGAGATTAAATTTGAATTCAGAATTCAGCGAGCTTAAATTTTATTCTATATCTAACGTCAGGTCAAGTGGACTTTTATCTTATTATACGTGGTGATAGAATGCAGCTATACAAGCAATATTCGTCATATAAAGTCTGGGCGGAAAGCAAACAGCGAGCTGCTAGGTGACATTGTAAATGATATAAAAGGGGTCGGTCCTCGCACCCAGCGGCATTTTCTACTGTAGATTGTCGAAACAATGACTGATTATATGAGCTACGAAATTTCCAGGGCGATGGATTGGTCGAGGTGGTTTCGTAGCTTGGCCACCACGGTCACCGGATCTCTCGTGTTCGGACTTTTCCCGCTTTTGGTTTGATTTTTATATCGCAAAATATTTACCCTCAGCGTATTTTGTTATATTACTTTTGGCTGCTTCGTAATAACCCAGTTAGTTATCGAGATAACTCATATCTTGTGTTTGTAAACTTAATTTTGGACACCAGTGTAATTAGTTATATTTTAAACAATGAGAAAATTTTCGATTCGCTAATTTTGTTTTTAAAACCAGTTACACGTCTACAGGTATACGTCTTTCGAGTACTGGATGCGGTAGAATTCATAGTACATTAATAAAATTATACTTAATTACTTATAGAAAAATAACTGTTTTTTTTTTACTTTTTCCTCTCGGTTTTGAGCGTTTTCACGGTTATACCCAAACGTAACGCAAGTATGAACCAGTCGTTTAAGAATAATATAGCCTTCCCTTTAACAGATGGTCTCTATGTGATTTACCATAATCGACTAAACATGACATAATCTACTAAACTCTGCGTCAAACAGCAATTACATAAGTACCATTTAATGATCAGTGTTTGAATATGGCCTGTGTCAAATAACGACTTCGTTGCACCGACGATAAGAGTGTGGCTGTTATTGTTAGAGTATGCATGGCTCAGTCAGAGGATACATGGAAATTTTGTGACAGACATTTCCTACAAATTATTTGTCACAACCCACTTCAGCATGTGCGGATTTATTCATACGGTGTTATCTCAAATAAGTCCTTTTTAGAATATATTCTGTCACAGAGACCTATCTGAACGATCGAATCAAAGCATTTGTGGACAATACACTTAGCGTATCGTTATGGCAGTAATGGACTGTTTTCGGCGTTCTTTCGGAAGAAAGTGTATTGCAGAGGATCTATCATTTAATCACACTCAAATAGCTACAGTTAGCATTTCTTGTGATTATCGTTTGACATAAAGTAATATAAATAAGAACGGAATTGTTCGATGTGAGTTTATCAACATGTTGTGAATTCCACCATATCCTGAATTATTTTATTATTATAAAGCTAACTATAGAAGTATAAGAGCTGTCGATGGATTTCAGCGGGGCTAGTTTAACTTGAAAGAAAAACTGAATTATTTAAACTATATACTAAGCACTAGCTAGATAGAATCATAATTTTATTTTTATATCTTTGATATTAATGTTAGAAAAATCAATGCTAAGCTTATCGCTATCATGCTACAGCTATTTTCCCCTTTACTGTTATGAACAATTTTTGAACAACGTTACAATTTTTGTTGTTTTAAAATTGCCAGGTTTTTAGAAATGTTAAATCATAAAAACGTCCAGTCTTACTTTAATTGCCTCACAGTCATGTCTTTGGTGGGATACAGAATGAGATTAGGTTGGAGGTCATCGATGAGAGTTGGTTTCGTGGCACTAGAAGCAGCAGATCCTGCGAGCAAAGAAGTGCGTCCATCAGAAGGCACGTAGGCTTGTTGTCTTGTTTCGTTCCTTAGAGTGACTAACTGTCCTTCTCCTCCTTGGCTGATAGGGGGCAGAGTAACGTATACAGGAGTTGCGTCTGGTGAAGAAGGGGGGAGTAAAAGCCCTGTGATGTAAGTGTGAATGACTCCTAGGGTGTCTGTGATTAAAGGTCCAAAGCCTGTGACTTGAACTATTTGCCTGCTTCCTGTATCCTGAAAAGCAAACACAGTTACGTTGCTATAATTTTGAAATTTCTCCAAAAAAACAGAAAACAAAACATCGAGAAGTAGGAAGAAAAAAGTGTGGGGATTTGAAAAAAGTAGAGTAGTGACTCCATATCCGCAAATAAGAAGTTTCCACGACTTTACTGTCGAATCGTGAAACCATAAATAAGATGGAATACTGTATGTATCAGAATATTCGTGGAACATACATAATTACAACTAAGTTTAATTAGTTAATTATGTAATTTTCATTTAATTTTTGTAAGCAAAATATTGCTAACATTAGAAAAGTAATAATAAAGCATTCCGTACCATACAATAAATCATTGTATAACTAAATAAAATATTGTAAAATTTATTTTATGCTCCAATACTACCTTTTGCACCTATGAAAGTAAGGGATTCTGATCTTTTAACTTAATCCACGAAAAACGAGAGAGACATGAAATGTGGTTCTTGTACTATGCTTTCTAACTGTACTGTGTTCCTAAGGATCGTAGAAATAAAAATTATTCATTTGCCGAGCATTAACGGATTATTACTAGTTTCCAAGCACTTGTCGCTTTATTACTCTTATGTTTTTGAAACCTTACTCTGGTCTCATTATTAACAAGGTATCATATTTAAGAGAACTACGATGATATGTTGCTAATGAGAAGAGAATGAATGCTAGAAGTAAGAATGTAAGAAAGTTTGAAAAAAAGTATGTGTGAGGAAATAAAGATAATACAAATAATATGTGAGCAGTAATAGCCGAGATTCCCATCATTTACGACCATCAAACTAAGGTGTGAGTTCAGAGACTGAGGCGCTTCCAATAATTCGAGAATATGCATAAAGTTCCACAATGAAAGATTCCATTCTTCCTGTTTATTTTCATCAGCTGGAATCGAACGTGCAGATTCCTGGGAGACAGTGTCCAGTGCATCCGAAGTGTAGCATTCGAAGCTTTCGAAACTAATAATTTTTTTTCTTTGCATCTGTCAACCGTGGATTATGAATCAGGGAATGCAAGGGTAGACTGTATTACTGAAAAATTGCTAAGCGTATCAGGGTCAATGTTCCTTCTAACCTTCTTCGGGAACATGCAAGGACCTGACTCGGAACAGAGAGCTTACTAAAGCTATGTTCAAAACTGTGGGAAGTAAACAGGATACACAAGAAGGGTATACAAACCCTTTATTTTTCTCTATTTACAATGACTTCCGTACTTCGGAATACACCGACCCGCTACTTGGGGTCAAAACGTAAAAGTATAAAAATAAAACTAAACTCTAATTTAACTTTAGAATAATAGACGTGGAAGATTGGCCTTATATTAACAGGAAGCGTATGTAGTACAGAGAACTGTGAACACTACAATACGTTTAAAATTTATCAAGAGGATTAAAACCTCTGGCCTGGAAGGCAAACAGCAACTAAGTAACTTCTAAGGTAAGCGGCCTGCTTCGACTCACTGCTTCCTCTCTCTCGCTTGGAAAAAAGCCACAACTTAAATACTTGGCGTTCGCCAGACAAACTTTGCATAAAAACCTTAACGCTTATAATTCTGGCCGGAAGTAGAAAATAAGAAGTGATAGTAAAGATTTAAAATAAAATAAACGTTAGTAAAACTTAAAATCCTTACATACTTCCCGCCAGAGTTAATTAGTTTGAAACTGAGGTCTAAAACGACCTTGTTGAAAACTTTTAGCTCTAGAATCTAACGCGAGGCCAATCTTTTACAAACATTTTTCGCTAGAAACTAGAAATTTAAAAGAAAGAAATTTGTTTTTACAATAGCAGCTCCCAGGACACACAATTTTTTTTCATCTGTACTGCATCTAAACAGGAGCTTTTATTCAAATCTGGTTCCTTCCAGAGATCTGGAAGGAAAACTAGTTTAATGAAATGTTACACAATGAAATGGCAAGTAACATATATAATTATATTTCACTTAACATTCTTATTTCATTCATGACTATTTTAATTATCTCTCCCCGTGCTCTCTGACATGTGTTGTAAAAGAACACCAAACACGAATGTGTTTCTGTCTACGTGTTCCACACTTCCTCCTACAATCAAAACACTAACGTGTTAAAATTCAACATAACCAGACCTCTTAACACACCCTAATTTCAACTCTAAACCCTGAGGTACTATTCTAAAAGTGGCTAACTCTAAAGTGTAGCGTCAGAGAGCCTAACTACATCATTCAACCTTTAACACATATTCGCCATGCTTTAGTCTTTTTACAGTCACACGAATAAAAAAAATTTTAACATTCACTTTTACCATATCACGGTATTTCTTAACATTTAAAATAACAGTTCACATTGTATATAAGAACATATCAACATGCCGTTAATTTTACACATTTGAAAACATACATTAGTAGTACATTGTTAACTTCTATTCTTTTCAAAGCAAGTGCCAATTCTTTCTACATTGAAATACTACATTTCAAAAAGTCTTTCAGACTAAACTTCTTTCTTGCTAGAATGTTTTAAATAAAATTTATACAATAACTTTTTACAATATT
The DNA here is from genome assembly GCF_044657685.1 of Stegodyphus dumicola. NCBI lineage: Eukaryota > Metazoa > Arthropoda > Arachnida > Araneae > Eresidae > Stegodyphus > Stegodyphus dumicola. The sequence continues at coordinate 25,832,522 of NC_140781.1, forward strand.
TAAGTCTTTACACAACGCTATTATACATCAACTTTAGTTTTACGCGCGAGTAATTGAAAAACATAATATCAAAATCGGTAACAACTGATTTCTCGCCCTTTTGGCGATAAAGGTAGACCTCGCATGAGGTAAAACTTCTTGAAATCTGCCACTTGCAGTAAGAATGAAAGATTAACTTAAATTTGCAAAGTAACATAAAATTTTACTTATCTTTGTGATATTCGGACATCCTTTTCTGGGCCCAGTCTTTAAAGGTATTGCAGATAGTTGTGTGATTTATCCTCCTTCTTGTACGGGCTCGCCCTTCAGTGCCTTCCTCTAGAAACTTCCTTTTTTCACCAGTTCGGTCACCCTTGAATACCTTCTTTTTCTCCTCTGCTTGTGGTCTTGGCCGTTTGATGGCAGCTGGTCTTGGCGGAACCGGGAACCTTCTTTCGTGTTCCTGCTTGGACCTCGTTGCTGGCCGTTCAAATTTTCCTTGTAACTTTTCCTCCGCCGCTGATGGCCCTTCCGCAGTTCGGCGACATTTACTGCGGAGAGTCCTGTCGGATGAGTAGATCTTCCGTTTTAGAGCCGGGTTATAGTTGCCGTCATTTCTCCTGGTTCTCTTCACATACGTCGTCATTCTCCCTTCTTCATTCTGGGGGTGTTCGTGAACTCTCTTTTCTGGACGGTGGAACGGCTTCTTTTTCTTGCTCCCTTCAATTTTTCCGCGGGGAAATTTTCTTTTCACTTGCTCCTGCCTCTTACTGGCTTGCCCTTGTACTTGTCGTTTTTCCACCTCTCTGGAGCTCGTGCCTGCGGTGTCTACCGTGCCGGATCCTGCAAAAGATCACTTGTCGGATTCTTCCTTGCTCGTCATTAGGCAGGTGGTCAAGATTTAACCTTGGCGGTTCAGCCTTTTCTCCACGAACCGGTTTCATTGTCAGCTTAAGGGACGCTTCATTAAAATCCAGTGTTGCTTGTGCGTCTATGCACTTACATAGTTCTCCTTGCGCCGCTAACACTGTCGTATTATCCGAATTATATATGCGGTATTTACGAAAATACTTCCTAAAAAAATCTTCTGCCACACAGGAAAACTGCGCGCCTGTATCCAGGGGTGCGGTGGCTGGGATATTATTCACCAACTCTTCAATCTTCGGAAGAGTCAAATTTCTCACCATTACTGTATTTAACTTGAAGGAAGAGGGGTTTTCGTGGCCTTCGGATTTCCGCACCCTCCCGTCAGCAGAAATCCGTTTTAGTTTAAATCCTTTTTTGTTTCCATGCTTTCCTTCTTTTTCCACTGGCCTTGAGACTTTTTTCCTGGGTTGCTATTGAACTGTCGACGTTCGCCGGCTGTTTTTGAATGCTCGGGTTTCCTTGCCCACTGATTCGCTTTGCCTCCGTAGCCGTGTGCTTGAGTTTGCTGTAGTCTTGGCGTACCAAATTGGTTTCGCTGTTGATATTGGCGTCTTCTTTCGACGTCCGCTGTTCTTCTACTTTCAAACTGGATTGCTAGCTCAAATAACTTTTCCAGTGTAGTCGGATTTCTCAATTCAATAAAGTCTTGCACTTGGGGCAGTAACCTCGGCAAAATCACTTGAATTATTTCAGGATCCGGACGGTTTCCATACAAGAGTTTGAAAACGTGAATTTTTCTTAAAATAAAGCTCGAGAGGTTTTCGATTCTTTGTTGATATATACTGAAAAGTTCCGTTTCTAATTTCGCACGATCCCTTACAACAGGGAAGGCTTTTAGTAGGGCAGTCTTGAAATTTTCGTAAGTATAGGTGGGACTTCCTGCTTGACCCAAGAGACTTCTGCCTATACATTTGAACCAGTTAAGCGCTTGGGCCCTCAAAGCGCTGGTAGCTAAGGTAACTTTTTGAAACTCGTGCACGGGGTAGAGCATGAAGTGGTCATCCAATTTTTCCAAAAAACTGGTTACCGGTGAGTTTCCATTAAATGTTGCTTCTGGTTTCATCGAAGCGCGCATGGTCTGGACGATGTAACCAAATCCTTCCAGGGCGGCAGCTGGCATTTCTGGATTCTGACCCGTTTCTGCAGGCAGCACAGGTTCTTCTTGAAACTCGGCCATGGTTAGTCTTCTTCGTTGGGCGCCACTATCAGGGTCAATGTTCCTTCTAACCTTCTTCGGGAACATGCAAGGACCTGACTCGGAACAGAGAGCTTACTAAAGCTATGTTCAAAACTGTGGGAAGTAAACAGGATACACAAGAAGGGTATACAAACCCTTTATTTTTCTCTATTTACAATGACTTCCGTACTTCGGAATACACCGACCCGCTACTTGGGGTCAAAACGTAAAAGTATAAAAATAAAACTAAACTCTAATTTAACTTTAGAATAATAGACGTGGAAGATTGGCCTTATATTAACAGGAAGCGTATGTAGTACAGAGAACTGTGAACACTACAATACGTTTAAAATTTATCAAGAGGATTAAAACCTCTGGCCTGGAAGGCAAACAGCAACTAAGTAACTTCTAAGGTAAGCGGCCTGCTTTGACTCACTGCTTCCTCTCTCTCGCTTGGCAAAAAGCCACAACTTAAATACTTGGCGTTCGCCAGACAAACTTTGCATAAAAACCTTAACGCTTATAATTCTGGCCGGAAGTAGAAAATAAGAAGTGATAGTAAAGATTTAAAATAAAATAAACGTTAGTAAAACTTAAGATCCTTACAAACGTATCTAAATTATTCAAATGTTCTGAGAAATACTTATGTTTTCTACTTAGACATTTCTTCTTTTAGTTTAGGTTACCATATTTGCTTCATTTGTTCCATGAGATACCTTAGAAGTATAGTAGGCCTCATGTCGTATCCTATAATTAGCCTCTCTGCCGGCAGAATGTAGGGGAAGGGAACCGGCTATTATAGTCATGGAGCGGTGCTTGAATACTGAAGAAAAGCACGGAAATTTTTAAATGTCTTTTCTCCTTTCCCGCGGATGTAATATCATTTCCCCCTACCCTGAGTAACATTCTTTGTTATGAGACCAACTAAATGATTGATAGATTCATCTATTCCCGACCAGTTCTGGAATAACAAGTGTCCAGCTATTCGAAGAATAAAAGAAAAAAATGTACTCTTATTATGAAATTATATTTACGATGAATGTTACGATTCTTTACTGTAAATCCTGAAGATCACGAATCATGTCTGCATACAGAATGTCTTCGGCAAATTCTCACAACAAGAAATCGATCAAGGAAATCTTTAGTAGCGTTTTAGTAGAAGAACTTAGGGCTGAGTAGAGCCGGGCGTCCGGCAGATATGACCCCCTTCTTCCAATCCAAGTGTTGATGACGCTTCTTCTGCCCATGATTTCCTGAATAATGATCAAAACATACGTCCCGAACGTTGTACAGCTTCAAATATTGTCTCGAACATTGTACAGCTTCACTCATTCTGGTGTACATGGGATTATTATAAATGTTCTGTTTCGTTAAACGTAAATATTTTTTTATTAACTGAAAGAGAAATAAATACAGAATTTTGTATATCTGTGTGGTAATTCCTGTGGGTTAGCAAAATCATCATCACAACTCAAGGAAACGAGAAATATAATAGTTATGATATAAAATTACCCAATTATTTGAACAGATTCCTGATGAAATTAACTAAAAGATATAAAACAAAAGTAAATAAATTAAGAAATAGATCTTGTCAAAAGATGAAATGCAGTTATGCTTTTCAAAATAGAAAAAGGATTCATTAAGAAAGTTTCAACCGAACACGCATTCTAAGCTTATAAACCATATGACTCTCCGTTAAGATCTAAAGACTGTAAAAGACTTTATTTTATTCTAACCAAATATTTTTAGTTTGACTTTCCTTTCCCTCCTGATTTCAGTTTCCTGTCGGAATGTAAATTTTAAATGACATCTAATCAAAACGTGTTTCAGAAGCAGTATTTAAGCTGCGTTTCAAGAGTTCGAAAAGAGTAGTAGCGGAGATAGTTCGGAGTTTATGCAGCATGTTTGCAATTAGCTCTGTAGTCGGCGTTAGACACCTTTCAGTTTATACTGATATTTCTAGGCTCGGCCTTGTTGTGTGCAGACGATTTAGCGTTTGATTAAACTAAGGAGCCAGTCGTTAGCCATCTTAATTCATTGTGCATTTCCAGCTTTATTTTCTGTTAATTTGGTTAGCCACAAGTGTGGGTGAATACTAAGCATTAAGTGCGTGCATCTGTTTAGGTTAAATAAAAAGGTTATTTAAAACCTTCTTCTGCAGTATTTATTCTTTCAAGACATAGCGAGTATTCGCTACTTTATCTTCTACGTAGAGCCTACATTTTATGCTACCAAAAAGAACACACCGGCTCGACAAGACATTTAAAGATTCACAAATTTGCTTAATATTTAGTTAAGCTGAGTGGCATAAAAGTATGCACCTTCCCATTGTAGTGGGAGATTTTTGTCAAGTGAAGTGACATAAAAGTATGCACCTTCCCATTGCAGTGGGAGATTTTTGTCAAGTGAAGTGACATAAAAGTATGCACCTTCCCATTGCAGTGGGAGATTTTTGTCAAGTGAAGTGACATAAAAGTATGCATCTGCTCTTTGCGTTGAGAGGTTTTTGTAAGTGGGGGTGGCATAAGAATGTGCGAAACTTCACTTTAGGGAAAGGGTGCACATTCCTATGCCTTGAGCGACGATTTCATAAACATGTTTTAGATCTTAATGGCGAGGCTTTAAGTGTTCGTGAGATCAAAACATTATTAATTAATTGTATTGTATGCTTTCCCCCCACTTCGACAGACATATTTTCATTCCAAGTTGTCGTGGTCTAATTTTTAATTTAGCTTTTTAAGTTTATTTATTTGTATGTATTTTCATTAATTTTATAATGAAATAATTCAAATAAAAAGTTTTTTGGAAATTCTTTACAATTTTTCGCGCACAACATTAGCGAACTCTTACATTAACGAATATTATCGAGGCAGTGTTACTCAACCGCCTGTCCGCAAACATTATTCGCTGATCCTTCCAAATTCAGAAGTATTATAGCAATATACCTACCGTCGTTTATAAAAGAAAAATATTAAAATCTCGCTATTGTATATGTTAATTATGCATACTTCTCAACGCATTAGTTCAAGCTCTCTCTTGTAGTTTGTTAAATTTACATTTATTAGTATTAGAGGACTATACATGGTGCCACGAACATATATTTGCGCGCGAGTACTCATATTAAATAACACATGTTATTTTTCAGTGGAGAAACTCTTATTATTCTTTGAAGTCCGTTGAATAATGGCAACTGTATTATTAGTGTATTAGGTTGTTTAAATTATACACTGCGAATTTCTCTTCCTGTTAGATACATTTAGCTGTCTATTTTGTAGGAAAAAATAGTTATGGATATAGATGAAGCATAGCCGTTGATTATAAGAATATTTTTACAAAATATAGTTAAAAATCACTAAATAAAGCAAATTTAAAGATCAGGCAATAAGTACAACGATGATAACAAAGTAAAATATTGGCCTGAAAACTTTGCTTGAGTACGATTAGATTTACATTTATCTGGACCAGGGGGTCCTCAATCAGCGGGAGTCCTTCCTGAGGGAATTTCATAATTTCCGGGAGAATTGCTGTCAGCCTTTCATTTACCTGTTAAGTAATTAGTTTTACTTTAGGAATATAAAAAGACACTTTTATTCAAATTTCGGTATTCATCAAGAGTGTCTATACTTTTTAGTTTAATTTGTAAAACACAAATAAAAAAAAATCTAAATAATGTAAATTTAAATAAAGGTTTATGTATCTTTCGAGTTTTGAAAGGACGGGGATGTTCATCTAGCAATGGTGAAAGGGGCACATGGAGCAAAACAGATGAGACTTGCTGATCTAGACAGAGTTAAAGCCGTATCATATTTCCAATAGCACTCTAAAAAGATAAAGATTTAAAGATGGAAAGTTAATGAGTGAACAAGGGAATTAATTGTTTCATTTTCAGCACTGCCGGCTGAAGAGGCTTGTCTGCCTTTTAGGGAAGGTACTCAAACTCTCAAGCGATATATAGAGATTATCTCCCTTTTTGTTCGGCCCACCAGCGGCCGAGCGGTAACGTCGCTGAACACTGGTAGTTTGGTCCGAAGTTCGAATCCCGCGAACGGGCTGGCTGCATGGACGCTTTCGTGGTTTTCCCCATGTGTAACGTGTATACGAGCCAGTTTCCCTTAGAAAGTCCTCAACGAAGGCATCCCTCCCTTAAGGCGAGACAGCCCTCGAGTGCTTTGCCGTAATCTAATAAAACCAAACCAAACCCTTTTTTGTTCTTAAAATATGATTGAATTTAGTTTGAACGCTTTAGGTCGCAAGGTTTTAGAGTACCAGCTTCCTTCTGGGGCAACCCTGAAAATAAAATCACATAAATAGCTGTGGAGCTCTGTCGCGAAAATCTCTTTCAGAAATAACTTATAATGGGTACGAACAATTATTGCCAACTTTCTGTTTCTATCAGAGAGAAATACATGACTTATTAAATTTTTGTTTTAAGTCCAGATAAGTTTTGTTTAATCTCTCTTTTTCTTGTTGTCCTTCTTCCTGTATTTAAATAAAAAATTAATTTCAAAATTATCTAATATTTACTTTTGCCTTCATTACTTATGAAAATATAAATATTTGGCGCAAATTTAATATTTCTATCTCGAATGAAAAAAGGACTCATGCCTGCTTTTATCAATTAACCTTTACTTTTTTGCTATAATATATTCTGGCTCTTTAGTGCTTTAGTGTACGTGGTAAGGATTCCATTATTTTCTAAATTTATGGGAAAAGACAAAAATAAATCTCATGAAAAAAAATAAATAAATAAATAAAAAGAGAGCTCTAAAATCTGTGGAAGTGCATAAATATTGACTGACTATTTTTAAAAAGCACCGGATCGATACACACTCTAGAGTGCAGATGTAAGTGCTTTTTTAGAGATCAAAATAGAATTGGCAAATACTCGTTTTAGTGGTGATGTAAATGACCGCTATTTAAAAACTGAGCTAGCGACCACTAAAAAATAAAGCAAAATAACTTAGCAGCTGTAAAATTACTAACAGTAAAGTAAGTAGCTATATCTAATAAAACACTTAGTAAATCTAGTAAAATTGGTAGTTATATCTAATTAATATTAACAGTAAAATATCACGAAAAATGATGATTTTTTCTACAAGGACTAAATAAAACGTTTTACGACTGCCTTAATTTCTGTTTCTTAGCATCAAAAGTGTAATCTAGGTGGAGTTTTTACGAGGTTATATCGGCATATATGAATACTGCAGTATTCATATATGGTTCAAGGTTTCACTATTTTGGTCACAGCGAGAGGTAGCACTTGGTACAATTTGTCTTAGGGTACGAGAAAAACAACTCTGAGCTATATGGCAGAGATGTGACTTTTATGTTAAACTTGGGAAAGCAGCAACTAGTTATTTGAAATGTTCAGTATGCGCATGGCGATTAAACAATTTACATATGCTTCATTATTTTAAAGATAGGAGCAGTTCCCAGGTGCTAATATTCGAATGATCCACAAAGTACGCTCTGGAATATCACCCGCTGCGGTTACGAATGTTAACACTGCACAGCAGATGGCAGACAGTAAACAGTCACTGTTATGTAAAAACTTGAAAACCATTTGCTAATAGCCATGAGGAAGAAAAGACAGGATTTGTCAAAAAAAAAAAAAAAAAGTCTTTTTTACTCCAGGAAAAAGCCAAGACGCATCTTATAGCTGTAGCATTGGCACTACTGTCCGAAGTCCATCTATCAACACTTGAATACAACCTATATTTAAGCAAGTATATAAATTTTATGTCCTTTTATCTAGACATATAGCCTAGACCAGTGTTTCCCAAACTTTTGTACGCAACACCCCACCTAAGTCTTTCTAAAATTCTTATGCCCACCTTAATTAAAAACAAAAAATAATATGAACTGGAGTAAACGTAGACTAGAAATGCATATTTAAATATGTGTGGCACATTTACCAAGCCGCAAAAAAAGCATAATTTTTCATCTGAAAAATTTTTCAGGAAAATTTCTCAAATTGAAATTAATAAAAATTACCAATTGAATTTACATACAATTTATATAACACTTATATTTATACAATATACGTAATTGTCTTTTCAATGTTGAGAATAGCGGAGCATATTATATTCTTTTGCTTAGGCTAATATTTCCCAAAGTCGGGCTCACGCCTCACATAAATAATATTGTATAAATACATTGTATAAATAAATATATATATATATATATATATTTATACAATGTATATATATATATATATATTAAAATAGCGAGACTTCTACAACAATTTAAAGACTGCTTATTTCAAGTTAACACCAAGGGTGAATGCGCAGTAATGCTGAGCGTTACTGCGAAACACTGCACAAACTGAAATCCCGGCACTAAACATTTAGCGCCATTCAGAACAAATAGCGTGAAATGCTTAGCGCCGTCCCAGTATAACGAGTAGTTGAATTCTAATGTCTAACAATGAAATGTCTACACATGGTGGGCAGAAGTTACTTATACTGAATTTTTTACCCAGCTCGAGTAGCGACTGAACTAGAATGCATACGGGAAATGCATACTGAGTCGCCCATACGGTTAACTTAAACTCTTGTATAAGTCCACTTTCGTATTGCCCCTTAACAACCGAATTGCCCCACTGTGAGGCGTGAGCCCGACTTTGGGAAATATTAGCCTAAGCAAAAGAATATAATATGCTCCGCTATTCTCAACATTGAAAAGACAATTACGTGAGAAGAGGTTCTCTTCAGATGAGGGAGTAAGAAAATGCCACATTAACAATGCTGAATTGTTATAAAAAATTCTATTCCATATTCAGAAATTATTTATAAAACACTGCGAAAGGTGAAATTAATTATAAAGAACTCATATTTGAAAAACGAAATAAAGATACAGGGCCCATAGAGTGCTGGTGATTTCAATAAGATTTCAAGTCTCAAAGTTTTTCAATCAGCTTGCCTACTTGAATATAAGTTTCAAATTTATTCTTAACATTTATTTGGCTTCCCGGTTTTTAATTTTGAAATTGGGTTATTGAGTTTTTTTAAAAATTATTATTATTATTATTATTATTTTTTTTTGTGGGACACGGACGGTACGCTGGATGTTCTCGTTTGTGTTTTATTTCTCGGCGCATCCCTATAGGTCATGGAATCTTATCGATTAGGCAGACGGGGGGGGCTGCGCCCTGTCTTTTCTTTGACCGACGAACCACACCAGAGGACTTTCGGCTTCCCATATATTTAGAATGTCCCCGAGCCGCAAAGATACTATACATTAATAAATATCCATGCCTTTTCCGGGATTCGAGCCCTGTCCCTTTGGCACCGCAATAGGCTTCCCTAACCTGGGCGGAGTATTTTGTAAGTAAAAGGTATATAAGAATTTTTTTTGTTTGTTTTGGTGCATGACAGACATAGGGAGTTTTAGGAATGTAGGGATACGTACGAGCTGGTTTCTATTATTATTAAAACCGGTTCAGCAGTTTAAAACATTTAAATCTTCAAAGATATTTGTTTTTTAAGTTTGATTCTTTTGATTTTTGATCCTCAAAGATAATTAATTTTTAATCCTTAAAGTTTGGCTTTAAATCATTATTTAAAATATTCGCTCTTTTCTTCATATTCGGTCAAATAAAGAAAAATTTTCTTTTCTGTGCTCAAAAAGAGAGATACTATATATCAGAGACTAGATATGAGACTTAAATTTACATTTAACTTGTAGTTTGTTTTTACTTCTCTTTTTATTTTCTATTTTCTTTCTTCTATTTTGTTATATGCTATTTCTCTGAACATATAACTCATAAAACTCTAAAAGTTTCATCATTTTATGAGAGTTTATAGAACCTCATTGAGGTTTTTGTCCGTTCTTTAATATAAAAAACAAATAGAGAGCAATGCATCAGCTTGGATTCCAAATTTCTGTTTTTCTTTAAATGTCTAATAATTTCACAAGAAATTGAGAACATCTGTTTATAAGGAGTTTAAATAACCATAAAAGTATCGTGTGCACCTAGACGCTTAAGCAAAAAAGTCTTGCATACGTGCAAAATTGCATGACTTTATAAGGAACTATTTTTAAACTTGTATACTTTCAAGGTAATATTTTCTAGTAATTAAAATATATCGAAAAATATTTGAATAAAATTTTAGCAGAACAAATTTACAAAATTTAGTTTTATATCGTCAAAGAGTCTCCTTCCTATCTTTGCGCATTCACAGACTGCAGACCCTTCCAGGTCAGACTACTGAACCTGACAAAATGTTTCGAGTGACTCCCACTTAACAGTGCGACTCGAATGATCTGGCTTAGATAACGTGACGTTAGTGCTTTTAGCTACATGAATGACCAGATGCTTTCTATAGGCTCTTTCTGTTTTGGTGGGCGATCATTCATGGTCCCATCAATTGAGTGATAGCTCAAGATAAGGAGCTCGAGGCTCAATTTTCAGTCGAAAGTCTGAGCTTTCTCAGCGGCTTATTAATACTCCCGATATACAAGGTATGTGACACACACACAAAAGCGACTAAGTGTGTAGCTTAAAAAAAGAGTGGAGTTGACAACAACTGTTTTGGTGACGTCATGCCACACACCTTCTCTATCCATGCAGCCAGTTTCGATTTAGCAGACCACGTCAATGGGGAGTACTGCGTCATTGTGTGAACACCTGAAACTACATTCTGCCGGAAAAATATCCAGTGTAAAAACCGAACAGCGAATCAACATCAAGGTTCTAGTGAAACTTAAGAAATTATTCACGGAGGAAACATGCGTCCAGCCTTGTTCATCATTATTGAATGGGTTTCCAATTGTCAGACTATTAATCAGCACTAATACATTGAAATACTAAAAAGACTTCGTGAAAAAATTAGGGAAAAAAAACGCCACAGTTGTGGTGTGATGGATGGCTGTTGCACCAAGATAATGCACCCGCTCACACGGCCCTATCTGTCAAGCAGTTTTTGACCAACAACAACAACATTACTGTGATGGGGCATCCTCCTTATTCACCTGATCTGGCTCAACGCAACTTTTTTTAATTTCCTAAAGTTATGTCTTGCTTAAAGGGAACCCATTTTACCTCATTTGAAGAGGTTCAGGCAAAAACGGCGAATCTCCTGAAGGGCCTTCCAAAATCCTCGTTCCACAATTGTTACCAGCAATGGCAGCACCGAATGCAGAAGTGTGTGATTGCTGAAGGGAACTACATTGAAGGTGATAATGTCACGGAGAACTGATTCTGCAAGTACAATGATTTATTGGACCGGTCTCGGTTTTTTTTTTTTTTTTTTTTTTTTTTTTTTTGTGTGTGTGTGTGTGTGTGTGTGTGTGTGTATGTCACACCTTGTATACTGCTTAAGAAACTCACGGGAGTTCTTGGTATTTTCAGATAGTGGAAGACATGGGATAAATACCTTTTACCCCTGTATAAGGCGTCAGGTATCCCCATCTTCCGTCGCCTATCACCTAGCAAGGACTTCCCCCGCTCGCTTTTCAGCAAACCGTACCCTACCGAAAATATAGGGAAAATCCGTTCTCATGATTGGCCGCAGCGTAAATGATGTTAGGGTGCTGCAGAATACATGTTTTCCTCGATATGTTTTCTTTGAGTAATAATGATAGATAAAGGGAACTTACAAGCACGTTCTCTGTAGATGATATTTCTCGAAATGTGGAATAAAAAATTTGAAAAGAACGCCGTGAATTAAGTCTCCATAATTAGCAAAAGAAAAGCATTTACGTAAACATTTTTGAGCATTCTCTATTGGAAATATCTTGCAGAAGACATTAATAACAAGAAATTAAAATTCAACATACAAATACTGAGAAATAATACATGAGAAAGCATGTAAACTACAACTGCCTCAGGAATGCCCTCATATAGAAATTTCTAAGGAAATCAACTTTATTCCCGTATACATGGGTAAAAGTTAACCGATTTTTCTAGGTATCAAATCCCAATTGACTTGGCAATATTCCCTGAGGCGAAAAAGATCACCTGCCTATGAGATAGAATTATTTTTCTGAAGTATTAATAAATACATTAAAACTGATAAATACGCTACAAGTTTTCCAAAGATTACTCCATTGTCCACAAATTCTTCTACTCTTATATATATCTAAATGATTTGAATAAAAATTTACATATATTGATTCTTAAAATTGGATTAACAAACTAAATTCGTTAACTACATTCTTCGGCTTTTCTCCCAATATTCTGTTAACAGTGGAAAAAATGTATGAAATTTTACCAACAGAGCAGTATATTTATATGTGTATTAGAAAATATTTTTTTATTCGTAAACACTGACTTAAAAATTATAAACAATTAAAAAAAATATCGTTTTTATGTAGTGGTTTAATTTTTAAATCAGTTCTTAAAATTTTCTTCACGTAGATTCCTAACAACTTTGCATTTCGCAAATACTGATCTTATCTCATTCTGCACATCATAATTGGCTCTTCATACCATAAATATACGTAACACACATGAAATAATAAGAGAACAATGACACCATCTTTCACGGGAAACATTTACGATTTCGTTTATTGAAAGCCTTTTGTTGCTACGAACTTATTAATATATTAATACAGATTGATATTATTAATACAGATATATTATATTATTAATACAGATTTTCAGAATTAGCCCACAGGTACCAAATGGAATCGTTTTCTCTCCCCCCCCCTCAAAAAAAAAGAAAAGAAAAAAGGTTGCGTCATTCATTTTTAAACTTGCGAAACGTCAATGCAATACGAAATTTATTTTCATAGTAACCCACACATGATACACTTCATTAGGAATAATACCTTTTTAATGATCAAGTTATAATTTAATGCTAGAAACAAAATTCAAACATAGGGATATACTCTCCATTTGGAATGGCGCCAAGGCGTTCTCTACCAGAAGAGGAATGAATGATGTAACCGAAAAGAGTATCTAGTAATTACGAAGGCGGTTTTCCCGGATACAGGCGAAAACATCACGGAAAAAACAACACAAGGCGAAAAACGTACACATCGTGGGAGATGAGCAAGGAGAAATTATCGTGGCACGAAACATAGGTCGTCGAAAATAAAGCTGTTCAAAAAATTCCTAGTTTAAAAACATCGTCGAAAATATCATGGTAAGAAATAAACCACCTACAAATCATCATAAAACGCAGTCATGCGATTTTTCGGGTTTTAAAAGATGTAAATGGATATTTGCATAATAATTTGTAAAAGACAGAATGAGAAATATTTTTACCTCTTAATTTCATATTTTTGAATTAACTAATAATTTTTTTCTGAAAACTGAGGAGGAAATTTAAGCATTCAAAAGTTGTAAATGAGAAGGCCATTAATGTTACTTATAGCAATTAATAGAACTTCAAGCTAACATAATTAACAAATAAAGGTCATTAATTAATTCATCTCTTTTATAAATTTTTAAGGTCATTTTTCACAAAAAATATAATCTAAAAGAAATTAGAAAAAGGAAAATGAGTAGCTGCATGACGTTACCTCTATTCAAATTCTTTCATTAATTATCAAATTGTAAAACTATTTTCTTTCACCCTTGTTAATCTGATGTTCTTTTAACGAAAATTAAACCTCTTTCTTAAATTCCTACTATTAATTCACACTATCCCTATAACCTTGTTCAAATTTTCAGTCGTTAATAAAATACTTTTTATTCATCCATTCAAGTTGAAATACATTTTTTTTAAAACTTGTAGTGGACATTGATGTTACTACATTACGTGGACACTTGATGTTAATACAGCTTCTTCACATTTTTATTCACTTTAATTTTTTCACATTTCACAGTTTTTTCACTTTAATTCCTTGAGTCGGATATGAGTTGTGTGAAATCATTAGATGGAATATTAATTGAAGAACTGGACTGCTCGAAACTCACTGGAAAGTTTCCTTTCAATAATGAAACATTACAAGCGATGGATAGAATGAGAAATTATAGACCACAATCAGCTTCATAAATTAGAAACGAAAAATTTTAATAATGTTAATGAGAAATAACTAAAATAAAATTTTTCTTTGTTGGTATAAGTAGGAATTGACTTAATTTTTTTTTTATTTTTCTTAAAGTGTCATTAACACTATCATGTGCAGCGTGCAGTTAATTATTTGGAATTCGGTTTTTTAGATATGAAGAAACATGTCAGCTACATGTTTCGTCGTAACTAATAAATCAATAACTAACAAATTTGTTTGGGCTCCACTTTCAGTAGGGACTTTCAAGTTTGTGAACTGCTACAATTTTCTATTAATTCTTCATAATTCAACTTCCAGAAGGTTACCAGAAATTCAGAACTCCTTTGCAGAAATGGAAGATCCCACTCACAGCAGTAGAACTCATCGAAAACTCTGGATACCCGTATCGTTAAATTTTAAATATTCTGTACTGGCGGCATTAATATAAGTTAATTAGCTCTGGATCTAGAGTTCGATTAGAAAGTTACAGATGGGAAGAAAAAAATACGAATAGAAAATGCAATCTTGTAGAGTCATTAAGAATATTTCAAAGCAGGAAACAGGAAAAATCAACATTGCATTCACCAGAATTCGAGTAGCAAACATCCTGATTACCACCCGGAGATGCTTCCAATTACACCACAAAGGCACACGATATAAGTAAGGAAATAATAACTTACACTCTTCGCCACTTAAAGGGTGGCTAGGAAGGAGCGAACACAGAAGCTAAATCAGAATAATAAGGAATTACTGTCGACCACATTTTTGTTTGGGCGTCACTTGCAGAATCATTGAATTTATTTTGGAGAAGGAAAAAGAAAAAATCAGCAATGACCTTGCTGGAATTTGAAGTTCCGATCTCCCGACTGACATCCAGAACGTCTTTTCAATTCCAACTCGAATATAAGAGGCAAGGACATTATTCTTCATCCATCGTTCCTTACAATCATTCTTCGGGTTGTTAGTGCTGTGTTGTTACTCATAATGAATGCAGGACTTACTCAGAATATATTTCCTTCCTGTAACAGATTATGAGAACATAACTTATCTCCTCCACTCTATTCTGGATTTTGGGGGATATTAACTCTCCAAGGCTGCTAACTTTAACAAGTTTTCAACGTAAGATGCTTTATAGAACTCTTAAACATTTGCAATACCACGCGCTTTAAAGAAGATTGTGGACTGTTACGTAAGTATCAAATCAGGTAAAGCAGTTACAGGCCAGTTATGTTTTACGTTATCCAGTATTGTTTCCTAAAAAAATATATTGGTATTGGATTGATGTGAATGAAATATCTGATCATAAATATAGCGGAAAAACTGCCTCCGGACCACAAGTACTGTTGAAGTCATGTATGTTACATTACAAAAGCACTACAAGTCATCAGGACAAGCTGTGTTACCAATGTTATTAATACGTGTAACACTGTTGAACAGAACGTCATCAAACTAAACGAAGGAAGAACTCTCAGAAAATTTCAGAGCGTAACATTTTCTCACCAACCACATTCGCCTTCGTTGGTTTTCACCTGAAGAGGTGATAACTTGACTATCTTGACTGCCTCTTAACCTCAAATATTCACTATTGATTGAGAAATCCAGTATGTAGTGGCAAATTCTTCGCATCGCAGAATTCGTACTTCTTTCGCCAAGGAATTCACTCGTTCAGAGAACTAAAAAAAAGTGTATGATTGGAAATGGAAACTACTTTGACGCAATTTGAAGATGATATATGTTTTGTCTCCCGCAATTAAACTGCGTCAGCCCCATAATTAATTTCACACTTTATGCGAAAGTTATTGCAACATTGTGTTATTTTCAAATTTTCTTATAATGCTTTTAAGTTTCAACAATTGGTTAAATTTAATTTTTTCTTACTTTTAGGCTGAACATAAGACTTATTTCTTTTCAAATGACATCGACATGGTTCTTCAAATAGAAAACTATCTGCTATTTTTGAAGAGAGAAGATTTGTGCATTCTTACTTTAAAAATGTTGTGAATATTTTTAATTTGAAAAATGGTGAATTTTACCCACTTCTGGAGTTCTAGTGGGAATACATTTCTCTTTCGTTTCATCTTGATCATGTAATACATTTTTATAGCAGTTATCACCAGTACAATTTATTATTCCGAGAAGTATCAATTCATTGCTCGGTTTTCCCTTCGCGGGGCTCGTGTTTCGGCCGGCTGTAGTTACACAAAAGAAATCTGAGCACGAAATTCCCTAGGGTAAAATGAAGATTGGTCAGTTTTTGTCAGTAACAATCTTGCGACATGCCAGCAGTAGATCGATATTGTCGAATTGGGAGAAATGCCGCAATGAAAACGGTGTAGAGGTTGTTAAAATATATGTCACTGGCACGCAGTAAGTTCATTTAAAGAAATTTGCCATGTTCCAAAGAGGTCTTTTGCCTTATGATTAAATTTATACTCTTTTTAATGTTCTGTTTGACTCGGTTCAATTACCAAAAAGAGAAATGAACTTTCGGGTAATGTACACGGGTACACGTATTTGTAACTAACTGAAATGTTAGCACGGAAAGAATTTTCCTGACTTAAGCTATCGTATTCATGGTATTCAAATCTTTAAATCGATCTTCTTGTCAAGCTCGGACTTAGATAATTTCAGTTGGCCCCAGTATCTCTCACGTATCTCTTCCTTTGGTGTGAAATCTTTATTATTTTAAAAATATTTCATTTCATGCAACTTATGGGTGTTGTTAAAGTTCTAATGGATGAAAATAATTTCGATTACTAGGAAACTAGTATCTTTTAGGAAGTAAACGGAAGGTTTATAGGATTGCAGTGACCCTGAGAGACGAAGGCAGCGAATATCGTGCCTTGAAATGAAGGAAGCGTTAGATCTTGGATCCAAAAATTCCTAAAATTGAAGGAGACAGCTTTTAATTCAATATATTTAAGTTGTGAAGCAATATCCTACCTAAAGGTCCAACTATTTCTCATGTGAAAAATTAATCTTATAACGAAAAGCTACAGCTCAGTCCGAAAGGATGAAATGGCCTACTAGCGGCCGACCTGTAAAGTCGCTGAACACTGGCAGTTCGGTTCGAGATTCGAATCCCGCAAACGGGCTGGCCGCATGGGCGGTTTTGTGGCTTTTTCCCATATGTAAGTGTATGCGAGTCAGATTCCCTTAGAAAGTCCTCCACGAAGACATTCCTTCCCTTAGGCAGATAGCCCTCTAGGCTTTGCCATAATCACATAAACCAATCAATATGTATGAATGAAAATTCAAAAATAACCCGAGGTTAAAACCCTGAGTCATTTCTTTTAAGATCTATTTAAAATAGATCAAGTATATAAGGCATCCTAATTCAGGTTACTTATTTTAGCTAATAAGCTACTTATTGCACCAAGATACCAGCCCTCAAGTGTTTCGGCGTAATAAGTAACATGATTTAACCACACAATTTTAATGAAGCCAAACTCTTTTCGCATGTAAAAGTATTGCACTAGCTTAAAAAAATTTGATATCTCGTTCTGTTCCCTTGAGCAAGACGCAACTAGCAACTACAAAACATTTTGGAGTGGAAATTGTAATGCATTTTCTAATGATCGCCTGGAGGGGCACAGAATAAAATGGGTTAGCTTGCTAAAACGTAATTTTTACAGTAATTATTATATTTGGAATCAGATTCTTATTTTAAAGGCACCCTAATCCCCTGATGAGAGTAAGGAGGTATCCGACAGTACTTTGACATCTGACTGTTTTTATGAAAGTATTTCATTCATGCTCAATCTAAACTCTGTCTTTCTGGTACCATTTTTGTGATTTGTTTTATGTGTGACAGGAATATGCGCCAGTTTCCCTAAAAAGTCCTCAAGGAAGATGTTTCTTTCCATAGACAGATAGTCCTCGTGTGCTTTGTCATAATACAAACAATCCACTCAAATCCTTTCTGGTGCCCTGATATGCATTCACTTCTGGTTTATCTCCACGAAGTCAGCTCTGTGTGAGCTTACAGGCTATCTGTATCCGGGAATGCTTTCGTCTTTTTAAATGTCTCAACTAAATTACTCGTTAAAGGAAAATTAATTTTACATGATGGTACTTCAACAAAAGGATTACAACTACTTAGTGAAGTTTATTTAGTCAAGTCCTTATAAAAGTGCTGGGTAGGAACACCCTTATATGAGGCAGCGGTGGGTGGGCAGGGTAAGGCATTTTATAAGTAGTATAATAATGCGTTTTGCACGTGCAATTGTGATTGGTGTATGTGCCACCAAATGAAAAAGTTTGAAAGAAGAAAGAAAAATGGAACAGAAGCATTTAAAGCGGATTTAAAGTCAAAGCAGAAATAGATCCATTTAAAGTCAAGGTAGAAATAGAAATGTTAACAAGGATTTATGTAGTACAAGATACACTAACAGTACGACACTATATAGCGTGTCTACAAAAGCTCTTATTCAGCCTTTATTTTCACATCCGTTGGTCATTAACATATACTACCTCTACTTACAAAAATATTTTAAACGGTGTAAAAATTCATTTTCGCGTTTTAAACTAAAACAATCAATTTTACAACTATAACTATAATTTTAAAACTGTAAAACAAAATATGGTTGACTCCTCTTCCAACGGTTGCGAAAATAAAGATCGTATAAAGAATTTTATGGCACATTGAATATTCACATATTAATTCAAAAAGGGCTGTTTGTACTGCATAAAAAATAAAATCATAAAAATGCTGTTTTTTATGACTTTTTTCTCCTTGAGGTCAAAACGAATTTAAATTTTTTCTTCGAGGCATGGAAGTCAGATCTTAGTCTAATATCATATACTAAACTAATCCCAGTAAGCTGTTTTCTTTTCCTGACGCTAAATTTGTTTTTTCGTCTTCTCTCCTTTTTTCCTGAACTTAATGTAATAAAAGTTTATATCCCCCAGAATAACTTTCAGTTTACTATTTCTGATAAAAGATTAAACGTTTATATTTTTTTAACATATTTTTCTAGTTTTTGATTGGAATCGTCAGGAACTTGCTATATATTTTTTTCTTTTCATCTCTTAAATCTCAGGTAGCAGTCGCTTTGGTAATTCAGTATTAAAATGATTATCAATCTGCACGAAAAGAGCAAGTTCACAGCCGCAGATGAGTCTCAGCAATTACGTCTGAATAGAGTAGAGTCCATAGAATGAGAGATCTGGTGTTTTCAACTTCTGCCTGAGAAGAGTAGAGTCCTTAAAATGGCACATGTCGTGTTCCTAACTTCCGTCTGAATAGAGTAGAGTCCATAGAATAACAAATGTGTATTCAGCTGACGTTTCGCCTAGTATGCGTTTTCCTTTCCAAATTGGAGGAGAAAATGTGAAGGGCGTGTTATGATCGCCGTCAAGTTCACGTTCAAGGAAGAAATCTCTTACGTTAGCATCGTCGAGAAAAAAATATCCGAAACAAAGCCATCATCTATTATTAACTTGTGCCTGCTTAAAGGATTTTTTGTTTTTATACCTGTAACTGAAAGCTTTTATAATAGAGGTATTGAAGCTTAAATTAGTTTAGAAGTCAAATGCCAGTTTTATACTTTACAAAAATGATATGGGTACAAATAAGTCGATAAATGTTGTTGCAGCTACACGTGTGCCCGTGAAATACAGCATAATTATGATAATTAATATCAAAATTATTTTACCATCAAATTTTATCCATCTCCTGTTTTCGAATGCGTTACATAGCAAAATATACACCGAATAGAATCATGTGCAATATTCAAGTTTACATTTTTTCAGTATATATTTCTTATTGAGCACAACTAATTACCAGAGTGCAATGCGCAAATCAAATGGCAGTTTAAAAGGTGCTTGTCTCTTTTAGCAATCGTTTGAAACTCCTACCTGATTTGAAGTCCGTATGCTTCCTCTTAGGTAAAACTCCGGTTGTGACCTTGATGCCGCAGTTCCCTAAAAATTTAAAAGAAATATTGAGTAATAATTGCGATAAAGATTCAGAAAAATATTTATTTTTTATTTGTATTTTTAAAACAAACATTCGAAAGAATATTACAAGAAAGATAGAAGGATGTTCAAGCAAAACAGGACAAAATCTTTCCGTTATCAAATGTTTAAGAAATAGATTAATCAAGAGTTATTTTGTTTATTTCGTGTTTCTTCACATATGTGCCGTAAACTAGGACTTAATTATTATATTCTCGAGGTATAACATGGATCGCTTATACAGCAGGTTTAGACATTCCTCATTTTTTTTCCCCTAAGCCACACGTAAGTAATGTGGTTCCAGTTTCCTCGCAACAAACCAGTGATATGCCAAACGTCTTATTTGATCCTTGTGAATACTTGGTCTAGATTATCATTGAGACAGATCTCGTTCAGGAGGGCTGTTCTACTGTCTGATTCGACTTCAGCAATACAGGCCATCTCCTCTTACCAAGAGTGTAAGGACATATGCGTGCAACAGTGTCAAGAAGTCATAAAAGAACTTAAGTCATAAAGAACTTCCCACAAAATATCTTTTCAATGGATACCTTCACACTGCGGTATTTATGGGAATGAGATGGCTGATATGCTTACGAAAAAGGGGGCTACGGTTCTCCAAAAGCCAGAAACGAGTGCAAGCCTCCATTCGATTAAGCTTCTGACATCACTAACATATCAAAAGACTTTTAGAGATTTTGTCACTCGGGCTTATGAGGGCAAGCATTGGAGTGTTCTCTCAACGAACCCAGCTTTTGTTTCTGACCACCGGCGGTTGCATCTTTTAGACTATTGACGGGACATGACTGTCTACAGAATCATTTATTTCGCATTGGACTAGCTGATTCGCCGTTGTGTGTTTTATGTAAGAGTGGACGGCCAATGACGGCGGAACGAGGAGTGTGGAGCACTGACAAATTTTTCTTGTAGATTTCTGTGCTATTGGCAAGCAAGGAGTTTAATGGCCTAACGGACAATGTAACTGGCATTTGACAAATAAGTACTTGGTCTAGAAATAACGCACTTACAGCTTAAAGTTGGGCAATTTAAAAAGCAACTTCTGTGCTATCATTTCGCGCTACGTGCGTTTTATCTTATAGAAAAATGAGAACAATATAAGGGCTTAACTGCTGACAAATTTTAAAATGTTTCAGAAATAACTTTTATAAAATATATAACACGTATACAACACACTGTATTAAGCAAATACGTGTACGTACGGAATGTAAGTGATGTGATTTTTGTTTACGTGCAGTTGCACCGTATGTGTCTGCTTTTTGTATGTAATGTATTTTATGTTTTCTGCTTAGCTTGTTGCTTTCTAATTACATAATCTAATGAAATGTTTAAAAAGGATTTCTAAAGCTTATTGAGTTACGAATATTTTAAAGTTAATTGATTTTAAAGTTTGTTTATTTTAAAGTTTATTGAGTTACGATTCTCATGTATTCTGTGAGAGGAAAAAGAGATAGATAGGTAAAATTAAAGTGCATTTTGAACTTTCAAAGTGATATGTAAGTACATACGTAACGTTTACATATAGTGCTGTACTGAGATATTTTTTGCAGAGTGACGTTAGCGAAAAAGTTCAACTTTTTCTGTAATGAGATCCCAATACTTTTCTGAAGTTTAACTCCATGCTTCAAATTATTTTTTAATATCAAGTTTTGTTACAAAAAAAAGTTGGAATATTTTTCGAGTTATTTGCTTTTAAAGTTTTAGAACTAGTTTTATAACCTCCCGCCAAAAATAATTTTAATTGGAGGAATTCTAATTTATGACAACGCTCAGTTTTTTTTTTTTTTTTTTTAACTCTTCAATGAATTCAGTTTTCAGATTTTTAGACAAGTGGTTTCCTGCAGTTTTTAAAATCTATTTCATTTAATTGAGTTTACTTCTTTTGGCAAAATTAATTAATTAAATTTATTTTATTTTTATGGTTGGATTTAAGCTAGGAGTTTGACCGTTTTACTTTACTTCTTTGGTTGTAACAAAACTACAATTACACCCATGTAGAGGTTGGATTAATTTAATAAAAAAATTAACTACTTCTTGTAATTAATTTACTTAGTTAAGTTAAAATTAAATTCATTAAGTTGCTCACTGAGTAGTTAGTTTAATAGTTTAAACCAAATGCAAAAAGTGTTAAAATTTTATAACACATGACCAAGAGCTTGATACCATGAGAAGCTGAGAAGTGCGGCTATTCTGTTTCGTCTATAAGGTATTTTATGTTAATTAACCAATTTTTATAATTTGGATCTGTACTATTACTTTTTCTTGTCGTTAACCCTCGTCAGGATGTAAATAATTTAAGATTATTTGAGGCGAGAGTTTGAATGTTTTAATATAGAGTTTTTAATAGTGAACGCCAAGTTTATTATTTTCTCTCATCCAGCTCTACTAAGTTAATATCCCGGCGTTAGCCATGTTGACAGCCGAAGTTAAACCGAGCCATTTAACTTTTCAGCCAGCTTTTAATTAGGCAAATTTGTGCAGTCCAGGCTACGAATCCATTTTGGATTCTGTTTACAATTTTACGTTATTTTAACACCTTTAAGCGGCGGAGTTTGATTATACGCATGGATTGTGCCTTCAGTTATATTCAAGTTTTAATAAAAAGGTTAATTTAAAGCCTTCCCATTGTCGTATTTCCACAGACGAAGCGATAACTCACTTGGCAGTATAATAGGTTTTGAAGGACATTTAAGTTAGTTAGAAAGTTTGGGCTCTATGTGTATTTTAATTACTCGGTAGTATTAGATTATTGCTGTTCTAAAACGATTATGAATTTATTCATCATTTCATTCGTATATATGTATGTATGTAATAATAAAAGCAAAGGAAAAGACGGAACACTGTCGATGCGTGATTAGATCCATATTGAAGACGAATTTTGATTGTGTAGTATGCTAGTAATGCTAACTTGGTAATATCTAAAGAACTTGGCGGTTGAGGCAGTTTTAATTCCATTTTTATTTGCAACTGATATTTGTGGCCACAATTACTTGGCACTCTAGTCGTGCCTTTCCACAGAAGATTTACATTTTTGATATTGTTGGGATAGAAAGCAAGCCAGCGAAATTACATCTTAGCACAGTAGAGAGCAAAAGCTTAAGTGCGTAGTTATGAAAGATGGAAGCACGCGAAGAGAAAAGTTTTGGTTTACAATTCGGTGATTGGTTGTCAAGAGGCATCTGGTATTAACGGTTACGTAAGATCGCATGATTAATTTGAATGACGCAATGCAGATAAGTTATTACGATTGTAGAATAGAGAGGAAGAATTAATGTTTATAGTTATATTATTCTGATTCATACATTTTTATCTTACATATTTCCTCCCTTCAAAAAGAAAAAAGCGTAACGACACGACTTAATTGTAATAATAAAAGCAAAGGAAAAGACGGAACACTGTCGATGCGTGATTAGATCCATATTGAAGACGAATTTTGATTGTGTAGTATGCTAGTAATGCTAACTTGGTAATATCTAAAGAACTTGGCGGTCGAGACAGTTTTAATTCTATTTTTATTTGCAACTGATATTTGTGGCCACAATCACTTGGCACTCTAGTCGTGCCTTTCCACAGAAAATTTACATTTTTGATATTGTTGGGATAGAAAGCAAGCCAGCGAAATTACATCTTAGCACAGTAGAGAGCAAAAGCTTAAGTGCGTAGTTATGAAAGATGGAAGCACGCGAAGAGAAAAGTTTTGGTTTACAATTCGGTGATTGGTTGTCAAGAGGCATCTGGTATTAACGGTTACGTAAGATCGCATGATTAATTTGAATGACGCAATGCAGATAAGTTATTACGATTGTAGAATAGAGAGGAAGAATTAATGTTTATAGTTATATTATTCTGATTCATACATTTTCATCTTACATGTATATATTTAATATGAAATAATAAATTCATAATCGTTAACCAGAATTGAAATATATATATATACATATATTAATAAGAAAATTATTTCCAAGTAAGAGAAAGAAAAAAAATGTAATCTTGAAAGTTAGTGATGTAAAAAGTTTTTAAAAACTGTTAAATTCATGAAAAAAGGAAAACACATGTGACGAAACGTAAAAATCAAATTAAATTGTAAAAGGCTAGAAAATTCAATTATTGTCATTGAATGGAAACTGATTGACTTTTTAAGGGGAACAATCCTGTTTCCATTCAAATAACAATAATTAATTTAAGCGATTATTTTCAAGAACCACGAGCCAAATGTATATATATATATAATTAAAGAAAAGAGAACAAACTATAAAAGACCTATGTGGTAAAAAACTTTGCGCTTTGAGCTGCAAAATTTAGAAAAAAGTTAAAAGAAAATTCCTAGTTCGTACGCTAAAAAGTTGCTTAGATACTGTGGTTCCGTGAAAATATAAGTAAAATAAAGTGCAATGAAATGTGTAAAAAAGATTAAATAAACAATATAAACACTTGAATATTTACATATAAAATTCAAGAGTAGAGTAGACTTTAAGGTACCCCTTGTATTATGGTGAAGTTGTTGTTTGATTTATCGCCAAGTTGTTGTTTCATTTATGGTAGCCTGAGTAGTTGAATGTTATGGAAACCCTATTGTGACGTAGTCGGGTGCATGATTCTGGGAAATTTTGAATCATGGGATATTTTGTAAGCGTTTTTGTGGTGTGTGTTGGTTTGATTCTTTAGACGGTAGAATGGCCGAATGTAGTAAGATTAATTGAAGTTTCTGTACAATTTGGAGCGAAAGGGGAAAAGAGCTTTAATTGACTGGTGTGTAAATGAAGGTTTACTTAGTAGCCATTATAAGTGTCCTGTATGTAGGAAGGATATGCGTCTAGGCGAACGTAAAAACCGTTTAGATGGATTTGAATGCGTTTGTAGGAAGAAAGGTTCAGATGGTCACTATGTGAAGCAAGTCATTTGAGTATGATTGATATTTTGATTTTTACGTGGCTCTGGGTGTACGAAGCGAACTCGAAAATCATGGTAAGTGAATATTTGCTTTTGGTAGTGCTTAAATGTATAACATATATTTCCTTTTTTATGTTATTTATTGTTTGGTTTATAATGTATTTTATTGAGATTGTGTATTTTTTGTTTGCCTATATGAATTTGGTGCTCCTTTGACTTTTTAAGTGAAAATATATCGATGTGTAGTCGACGTGTACATGGATAAATTTAAAAGAGTGTGCAATGCCGTTTTTGTGCAATTCGGGGATTTTTTTAAGTGAAAATAAGTCGACGTGTACATGGATAAAGTCAAAGGCGTGCGAAATGCCATTTTTGTGCAATTCGAGGATCTTTTCTTAAGTGAAAATAAGTCGACGTGTACATGGATACCGAAGTTTGTGCAATTGTTTGTCTTGTTATTTTGGCTTTGTATAGCGGCGATTTTTGGCACAAAATTCGCCGCTTCGCAAGCCAAAATAACGAGTCAAAGAATTGCACAAATCGGTATCCATGTACCGCCAAGTTTCGCCAAGGGGTACCCTAAACTATACTTTTACCAAATTCAATACTAATTGTAAGCAATATGCTGATCAAAGTAAAGCATATTTTAAACATTAGAATTAAAGTGCGACAAAAGACTTAAGCAAAAATACAAAAACAAAGAAGCGAGAAATGGTAGATTAGCCCAATTCGAATCTCATTAACGCTCTTCAGGGAAAATAATTTTAATGATTTTGAATCCAGTTAACTCCATATCGCGTTTCGCCGAAACAGACAATTGAAACTGTATACGAAACACTGAGAGAAGGATAGGAATACACTTGTATATGTATATATCTATATATAGATATATGTAATATATATATAACTTACTTTGCAACAATTGCGCAAGTAGTAGTAACTTGTTTTCGCACTAAATGAGTATAAGATCATACAACATGTAATATATATATATATATAATATATCAAGCAAGGTAGTAATTACAATTTTGAAAAGCTAATTTTGGTCTAGAAAACATCTTGCGCAATATGCTGCAAAATAAGTAAAATGTAAAAAAATGTAGTAAGCTCGCCTAAAAGTTACCAAGAGCTGTTGCTCCAAAAAGTTCAACACGTTTTAAAAAATTAATACATATGAAAATAAAACCATTAAACATGTAAAACAAATGAAATTTCCCTTGAAAAGCCAGTTTGGAAGTCGAGTTGGGCTAATTTACCATTTTCCGCTTATCTTTTTATCTGATTCTGTTTTTTTAATGTTTTACATGTTTAATGGTTTTATTTTCATATGTATTAATTTTTTAAAACGTGTTGAACTTTTTGGAGCAACAGCTCTTGGTAACTTTTAGGCGAGCTTACTACATTTATATATATATATATATATGTGTGTGTGTGTGATGTACCAGCTTTTGTCAGGAATAAATAGATTGTTGAAGAATCATCAATGTAGTCGTAGCTTAAATAATCAGACGATAAGTTTTAAAAAACAGGATCTATTTATTATATTTCAGGAGAAAATAGCAATTACAAAATCAGATATCCGGAGTAAATAAAAAAAATTACTAATCACTTTTTGTATGAAGTTTACTGCATCGTGAAATTAAAGAAAAAGCCCCGATATTCCTTTTGCGAGTCGTTTTATGGCCTCTGGAAAGGCAGAGCTTCCAAGAAATGACGTCAGCTTCGTCAGCCAACCCAGTTCGCTTGAAATATTTCCAGAACATTCTAAAACTGTACGTGTAGAAAAGGCTAGAAAAACAACTTGACTACGGGGCTGTGGATTTAATTCCACGTACTTTCAAATAAGAGAACGTACAGTTAGAATTTTAATTGTATTCTTGACTATGGAATTTTTTTATTACATATATATATATATATAATATCTCTATATCTCTATATCTCTGATATATGTAATATATCTATATAATATGTGTAATATATTTTGTATAATATATATAGATATATTATATAGATATATATAATATATCTATATATAATATATCTATATATATTATACATAATATAAATATGTACATATATATATTACACATATATACATATATATATATATATTATAGATATATACATATACATATATATTATACATGTATACATATATATATATACACACACATATACAACATATACAGATATATACTGTTTTATTACATATATCAGAAATGGTCAAACCTCTCGACTATAGGAACTGCATGTTAGACTTCATGAATATTCGAAAGCCGCAATTAAATTGATTTTGCAAAATGTGGATGTCTATATTTATGCCATTTTAGAAATAAGGAAACAGTTTTCAATAGAAAGAAACGTTTGAAGTAAATTAATGAAAATTTCTTTTTCTGGTGTAATTAATATGATTACATATAAATATAAATTAACAATTTATATTCAGGAAGGAATATTCCTACAATACAGAAAAGTCAAGATTTATATGATGCAAGTGAATACTCTTATATCAGCCAAAAAAATATTCCCTCTATATTCACATTAGTTGATTTTTAGAAAGTACCTTTTTCAGGAACTTAAATTTGTACGCTATTTTAGAAAAAAATCTTTCTCTTGAAATTATAAGGAATTAAAAGTATTCCTCATATGCGACCTCGTGCTGAAGTGAGCAGCAAATTGAGCTTGTAACTTGAAGGTTTAGGCATTGGTTCTCAGCTCGGGCACGGCTGATTTTTCAAGATTTCTCATCAAAATAAACCTAATGAATCTACAATGTAATAAACGTAATACTAAGCATAATATTCTAGGATTTCGCGGCACTCTATAAGGCAACAGAGACGTGCCAGAGTGTAGCGACACTGAATGGTGTAATTTATTACGTCATTTAGTATCGCATTAATGTGTAATTTATTATATCATTCGCATAACTCAAAGCCTCATTACAGCACTGAAGTTTCTAAAATTCCCAGTATGAACATCGTGGTTAGATAACAGATTTTTTTTAATGGTCTTGCTGTCTATAAGAAATAGGACATTGTTTCATTTTCAAACTGCTCAGACTTTTATATTAATAAATTTAGTGCTACGTTCTTACATCGCTTGAACTGACAATAGCTGTGCTCAAATAGTTTTGTATCATAAATGGCTTAGTAAAACTTAAGTTACATTACAAAACATTTGCAAAAATAACCGAAAGAGACTGCTTTGATCAAGAATCGAACCTGCGAGTTTTCGAGTCTATAGGCTACTGCTTTACCATCGAGTGTTTTCAACCGTTTTCTGGTTTCTAATTTCTACTTGAAGTTTGTAAACAGTTATACTTTTGTATCTAATTTTGCTTAATGATGGTCGAGTTCTTGCTCCGCGCATTACGTATAAAGTGCGTTGTAATGTATTTTCTTCCCCTTTACCTTCTTGACGTAACTGGAATTCATGCCCAGCTAGTATGGGAAAGTCCGAAGTTCGAACCTCGGCGAAAGCATCATTCATTTCTCCATTTTAATGCCTTTTAAAAATTCTAATGATGACGCCCGAACTAAAACACGGTGGAAGATAAATCGTAACTACCAGGATTTGTCAAAAGGGTCCTGCCTCCCCCGTCGCCCTTTAAGTGGGGAGGATGTAAGGTTTTAGTGAGACTGAGTGGTGTAACTAGAAGTACGGCCGCTATTTAATACGGAGGTTTGCAATTCGAATCCGAATGACAATTTTGCACATTTTTCATGTTTCCTTCTTCAACGAAACCTAATGACTGTACGGGGTTACCGAGGAAAAAGTTAGAAAAAGTTAGTGATTTCCATTTAAATGGTTCTTTTTTTTTTTTTTTTCCAATTTTTTTTTCCCTTTATTTCTTGTAACTATCATTGTAAAGATTTCCTTCTACTGGCAGTAGACCCTGAAACTTCTCGGGCTGTAAAAGACAACATTCTCACTATATTATCAAAAACATTAATTACTTCTGCATAGTTTCTACTTGAAGTTCGATGGCTAGATTTGTCTTTAGAAGTAAAAATTATGCAGAATAATAATTTTAAGTTTCGTAATCTGCAAACTCAAAATGTTACAATTCATTATAAGAATTCCAGAGTCAAGAATATGTATAATTGGTATAATAATTGTAGGGTTTTTGAAATAGGAGCCGTGAAAAATGTGCATTGCCCTCTCCGGGACTCGAACCCAGACCTTTCGAAATGCGTCGAGTGTGCTACCGGTACACCACGAAGACATGCTGGAAGGGGGGAGAAAATACCTTATATACTTCCTCTTTTAAAGGGTGACTTGAGATTAGGGAACCCACTAAAGGGAACTTGAGATTAGGGGTGACGAATTATCGTCCACCACCTTTTAGTTCGAGCGCCACTTGTAGAGTCATTAGGGTTTTTGAAGCTGGAGAAGTGAAAAATGTGCAATGCCTTCGTCGGGACTCGAACCGTGGACCTCTCGAATAAGCGTCGAGTAAGCTTCCAATAACACCACGACGACATGCGGAAAGCAGGAGAAAATACATTATAGAATAATTATTATATAGTGTTAAAAGTATAAATATGACAGGTGTTTTACTGTGATCTAAACATATTTAGAATACTTTTCACTCACTACAAAAACTTGCATCTGATGCCCTCATACTTGGGCTTTGAAAGCAAATGGTTTAAAATTACTTCCTGTTTAAAATTATGAATATCAAGCAGTTGAAATGTCATTCTTATGAAAGTTCCAAATAAATTTCGCTACTTATAAATGTCAAGCATTTCAGTGTTGAAGATTGCTATAATCTTCAAAAGGCTTCGTAACATAATTGTTGTAAGAAAACCATAGTGAATGTTCTATTTTTGATATCATGTAAATACGAATATTTGATTTTAAAAGTAAAATTAGAAAAAAAAAAAAAAAAAGAAAAAAAGAAAAAAAAAAAAAACTCACATTTACATTCTCTACCAATTGAGGAAGCCGGACCGGATCATCAGCACTCCTTCTTCTGAGGGATACGTCGTTATTTGCAGCTCTGTTGTAGAAGCTTCCACAAAACGGGCACATAGTACGCGCCCTCGAGGGCACGATGCTGATCCTGCAGGACGGACAAGTTATTGACGATGAATCGGCCATTCTACTCTCTTCAGTGACATCCATTGCCGACGTCGGGCTGAAGAGCAGTGTCTCCTAAATGATGGACCATTGATCGGTTACGGGGCTTTGCGTGAAGCGACCTTCGCCCGGCAATACAAAGCGTTGCCTGGTAACTCGTGGCAAACAAACCCTTTCGGGCAATAACTAGATCCCGGATGAAAAATTAATTCAGCATCGTCATCCCTAGCTGAGCGGAAAAAAATCAGCGTTTCATTATCTGGGTTATAACAGATCCACATTCCCACCGCCTTATATATGGATCACTGGCTCTTCCAAATGACAGTTTCAAACTTTCACCCGTAATAAATACATCAGCAGTATTAAATTTGACTTCATTTATTTAGTGAATAATTTTACAGTTTCTGAAGAAACTTATGCATTAGAACTTCAGAGATTTGCAGAAATAGTTTATTTTGATATTGTTACGGATTTTGTATATATGTGAATAATTTTAGTGAAATGGGGAACTGTAGTATCCTTCGTATAATGTAATATAAAGTGCTTGAAAGAATCAAAGCTCTATTCAAATAAGATTATAGGGGCATTGACTACATGGCTATCTCGTTAAATGTGCGAGATATCGCCAAGTTGGCAGTGGTTCGGGCAATTAATTTTTGTAGCCAAATTTATCGAGAAAACGCCAAAAGTCACTGAACTTAGTGACCATTTGGCGAAATTTTGGTGCAGTCCCTGTATTACAATAATTGGTACTGTAACTGTAACCGTATCCGACCCTTATATGTAACTTTAACCGTATATGTCTTCCATTAATTTCGAGAAATGGAAGTATTACACCTCACAACAATCTAATCTGAAAACACCTACAAGGCTAGAACGACGCGACTTTTCACACTGTTTTTCAAGTTATCCATACGCACTAAACTGCCGCGGATATTCAATTTCTCCAATTCGCTGCACATGTGGGCGACTTCTTACCAAACCCAACGTATTTAAGTAACAATCTTTTTATGTGATGAAGCTGCAGTTGAATTTGATAGTTAATTGTAGGGTAGAATGTAGGACGCATTATTCATTTTCTTAATTTATAAGAAATTTTTCGCTGTTATCTAAATGAGACATATACGAGTATGATGAAATTTAAAACCTGAATCGTTACTTAAAATGTTAAACGGTGGTGGTGGTGTATTTAATTATGGCAAAGCACACTAGGACTATCTGCCTAAGGGGAGGGATGCCTTCGTGGAGGACTTTCTAAGGAAAACTGGCTTATATACACGTAACACAGGGGGAAAACCCATGCAGCCAGCCCGTTCGCGGGATTCGAACCTCGGACCGAACTACCAGTGTTCAGCGACTTTACCGCTCGGCCGCTGGTGGGCCAAAATGTGAAATGGAAGCGCTAACAATGTATTCCTTGCAGTTTTGGTTAAATGTTTTTAACGAGACCGTTCGCAGTTAAAAGTAAAACATGTATATTTAGTAAATTTGGTAGTAAGTTACCATCTCATAATTTGTTAGCGTTTATGTAGTTTGTTACTTCCAAAACAGTGAAAGCAGGTAAAAATTTTCGATTTTTGTTTTCTAAAGATACTAATTTGATTTTAATTCCCCCCCCCCAATTGTTTAAAAATCTCTAACTATATTTTATAGCAGACATTATAAAAATTATATCATATATTGATTGTCTCCTAAGACGCATATTCTTCCAGTCATACCCAAACAATCCCCCCCCCTCAGTATGTCTTGTCCTATCTTGTTTATTACTGTTTAAAATAAAAAATGATATAAAAGCAAATGTTGGAAACTGAGATCGTCAGATTGCAGTCTACCGGCTAAAGAGTTTACCATTAAAAAATTCAAGGTATTAGGAAAATATTAAAAATTTAGAGCTTTAAAACGAACATAAAAATTACGAAACGAATGAGTCTATACCAATTAACCTATACTAATCAATTTAAAATGTAACATTAGAAATGTCTTTTGCTCATTATAACAAAGCGCAAATGTTACTAAGAATAAAAAGTATAAAATATTAAAATTATTACTAAAAGTATAAAAAAATTAAATTATTAAGTGCATTTATTGCTTTTAAAACAAGAACCGTATTAAATTAATAACTGTGTGAGGTTTTCAATAAAGTTAATTTTATTTACGAAGCAACCTTTCCAATAAGCTCTCGTTTTCAACCCACGCTTTCTTACCAGAATGAGATTCTATTTTCACTTAAAATGGGGTAGAAAGCTACTATTTAGAATGGCGTTTGAATTACTTCAGATAGAGCGTGTCACGAGATTGTTAAGCGCATGTTTAGAGCGTGTTAAGAGTTTGTTGACAGCGTGTTCTGCTCTTCGGCCACATTATTTCTCTGCTACTTAAGCTTGCTAGTTTACGACCATGCGTATTAATTGCCGGTTAGTCTACGTCCGTGATAGCCAAAAGCCCCACTCGTTAAATTATCTCTGTGCAGCTTCAGATGATTTATTCAGCTTAGGATTAGTTTTAATTTTAAGTGATAGCCAAGAGCCCTACTCGTTAAATTATTTCTGTGCAGCTTCAGATGATTTATTCAGCTTAGGATTAGTTTTAATTTTAAGTGATAGCCAAGAGCCCCACTCGTTAAATTATCTCTGTGAAGCTTCAGGTGATTTATTCAGCTTAGGATTAGTTTTAATTTTAAGTGATAGCCAAGAGCCCCACTCGTTAAATTATCTCTGTGCAGCTTCAGATGATTTATTCAGCTTAGGATTAGTTTTAATTTTAAGTGATAGCCAAGAGCCCGTTAAATTATCTCTGTGCAGCTTCAGATGATTTATTCAGCTTAGGATTAGTTTTAATTTTAAGTTTTCTATTTTAGAAAGTTGCCGCCAAAAGTGTTGATGAAGCCATGTATGTATCAGGAGTGCCATCTGTTCATATTATTCTGAGTTGAAATATCCCTTCTCATGTGTTGTTTCTGATACAAGTTGTACTTAGCGAACAGTCGTTTCACAATTCAAGCTAAGATCTAACCTCCAAATAACTTCAGTTTAGCTAGAATCTTATAACTGATTGCATGTATTTAAAAAAGAAATTAAGTTCTTATGCTTTGTCGAATGAAGCGACTATACGCGATGGCGCGTGAAAGGCACGTCTCTTGCTTCGCGCAGGGAGAATACATTACTTTTACAGATCTCAATTTATAAAAAGCAGGCTGATTTAGCTCTCTGAGAATGAGCGAATTATATTTTGCGGGATAGAACTGTATAAGTTAGGTAAAAACAATGCGCTTCCTTTGAGGTATAAAAATAACAAGCATATCATATGGAAAATCTGGCCGAGATAGAATAATATCCTTTTCACAGATGGAATCATCTGCATATCGAGCGTATTAATGAGAGAGTTGCATAAGCCACTGATAGTGTGTAGCGAGTTTGTCTGTAATCACTTAAAGCATTGAACTGTATGCGAGTCCCCGATTAGTATAATATAAAAACAGTCTTTTGCCCCTATAAAGTACCCTTGAAGACATCTCTTCCGTGATAGAGAAATTCTTCTTCCTTCTGTTTATACTTAAATTAACTGATCAATATTATGTATTGATTAGGTTAGGTGATATGAATATGACAAAGCACACAAGAGCTATCTGACTAAGGGGTGAGATGCCTACGTGGAGGACTTTCTAAAGGAAACGGACTCGTATTCGCGTTATACATGGGGAAAGCCACGAAAACAAACCAGCAATCTAGCCGCCCGTTCGCTTGGTTTCAAACCAAGGTCAAACTACCAGAATTCAGCAGACTTAACCATTCGACCACAGGTGGGGCACTTCCATATTAGGTTTTCTAAGGAATGCTAGCTTGTATTTAAAATGTTATTTATAACTGTTTACAGTTTTGCCTTTTCTTTAATTTGTGGTCTTGAAAAGATCCCTTGTATTTTCAGTTTGTGGCCTTTTTTTTTTCACTGAGGTATTAAAATCTCGCTAAGATTATCATCTGAAGAATCTGAACTATCCGACTCATTAGCGTTAAATTTCCTGCACTCATCGATGTTCTCCACCAGACAATCTAATTTCCATATTTTTTTCTTCTTCTACTACGAGCCTCACTCATTTAGCGCACTGCATAGGAATCAACTAATCAATTAAAGGACTTCGTCCTTTTTAAAAGTTCCGTTTTCAGATCCTACATGTCCTTTTACACTACTCTATATGAGTTCAGTTGGGTGCAGTTCGCAATGATATGGTGGTAAACGGAGCACAGTATGTCCATCTACAGCATCGATACAATGTAACTCAAACTGTTTTCGAACCTTAGAAACGAGGACTAAAATTTTTATATTAAACATATCAGCTTCCCAAGGATTTTTTTTTCAACCAAAGTTGAATTTTTGCTTTCCTTGTTCTTGAAGAATGAATGTTTTCAAACAAAACACTATGGTAAGACGCATTGTCCAACACAATTACACTGTTCGATTGCATAATTCAGAAGTAGATCCCTTTTCATTACCAGCATGCGTGATCCTTTTCCTGAGGGAGCAATTAAACCTGTTGAAAGGCCGCTCATAAAGGCTCTCTTAGCGCTTTTTATAGTCATATCCCCCGCAAATTTTGGTTTCAGAATGTCCAAAATTCACCCAAGTTTCATCGGTATAATAAATTATCTTACCCCGTGCACGATATTTTTTTTTTACATCTCTTAGATATCTGTGCCTCTAAGATTGAATATAGTCACTTTCAATCAAAACTGATTGGCGTTTCCGTTTTCTATATGCAAATTCTAAATCATTCATAATTCGTCCTACCGTGCAAACGGACATATTTAGCAAAATTTAGGTTGACCTGTAGTATACAGAGTTCTCGGAGACCGGGGTAAAACTATACTAGAACGTAGAGAGCTCTCAATTTCCACAGTTCAGAGTCGACTACGAAGTAATGAGATATTTTCGTTTGAGCTTCGCTCCTTAGATGCGCTTTGCATTACGTTGTGTTGAACATTCTTAGTAGTTTCTATCTGCGGGGCAGAAAATTAAATTATTCAAGCATAGAAATGCTAAGGCGTACCTTAAATCAAAATTTGAGGTTATTTTTGAAAGTTACATGAATTGAAATTTTGCTAATAACAACTGTTTATTTACAACTCACTCAAAAGAGATAATTCTGGGAACCTTTAATAACCCTTGATGTAGACACTAGCGTCGTGTAGAACCCGTTGCCAGTAATGTGGATTTCGTAGTATATGTGTAGCAACTCTTTTCTGTTGATGATTCGAATGCAGCGACCTTCCTTAAGAATCTCTGGAAGAATTTAGAAACGAATGCCACGAAGCGATTCCTTCATCTTAGACATGAAATCATAATCACAGTGACGCAAATCTTGGAAGTGCGGTGTGTGCCATAGCACTTTTATGCTCCATCGAACGAACAAATCAGCCGCATGTTGCGCTACATGCGTATAAGCCCTGTCCTGCAACATAATGGGAAGATTCAGAAGAAAGTGTCACTGTTTCGTTTGCGACGTTGGTCTCAGCTAAGTTCCAAAAATGAACATTAATACTGCATATTGACTGTATATTCTTAAGGTAGGATATGCATTATGATAGCAGCGTCTCAGTCATACTTGAGAATCACCATATCCTTAATGCTGAGGATGAATGTTTGATTTTCGGGGTGATTCGTAACTATACCACTTTAGGTCACTCTGCATTTCTAAAGAGTGCCTAGTGCTTGAGTACAGTACACAGCTGACCTACTGCTAAGTTTCTGGTGTATCTTATTCGACTGGTGTTTCAGTTTTGGTTCATGCGATCTGATCCATCTCATCATACGGTGAAAGAAATTCTCTCCTTTGCGCTCATAACCTCTCAAGTGCCTTTGAGTATCTTATTGTCCGTATCACTTAGCCATTTTTGCATTTCTAACATCTCCTCTTCTCCTTTTTCGAGAACATCTTGGTTACACAGTTTTAGGCCCCAATTCACACGAGATTCTATTCTGCTCGTCTGGGCACATGATCGCAGCAATGAAATAGAAAATCCTTTTGTAATAAGTTAGGCTAGGTTTCTATCTAATGTGTGTTATAAAAGAGAAGGTCCATTTCGTGGTACATATCCTGTACAGCTATGTTACTACTGTTAAAACTCCAACTTATGCATTTTATTCATGCCTATTTTAATATTCTTAAGCGACTGCATCGTCTGACGCATCTTCATTCCCCTAGTATAAACGCACTGAAATCGTTTTTATAGAGATCTATTTAAATAATATCTGTAATCTTTTATTTTCATCTTGGATTAAAGTTAAGAAAATGCTTTCATAGGAATTTGAGTCCATGGTTTTTAAATAAAGAAACAAATTTATTCACCTTTAATACAAAATATTAGTTTCTCGAAAATGGATGAATATATTAGAAAAATATTTTCATCATAACTAGTTTTTAAATGCACTTAAAGTAGGTCTTATTTGACCGAAGACGGCGACACCCGTTCTTTGCCATTATATTTGATGGTTAGAAAGGTTTAGCCTCACACTTGCCGCGCTGTAGTTAGGTAAATAATGCATAGGCGTGAGGATGATGCATATGAACATTGCTATGAAGAAGTATTGTGCAATTACACAAAGGAAGAATCATGTAACAGCTCACAGATACAGCCTGTTTGCCTCCAGAATATCCAGGGCGGCCTAGGTTTTGTGAAGAGTGCTTTTTGTTTGATGATATAGCGTTGTCACGGAATTCTATCTTGTGTACTATCCGGAAGTCTAAGGTGATGGTTGGATTATCAGTGAACAGCTTGTTAGGTAATGCTTGAAAGTTCTTGTATTACCGCAGATGCACTGATCTGCATTACTTAAGGTAATGTTTATGGAAACAAACTGGGAATGAACCATGTTATACCGTGTAAGCTCGGCTGTGGAAGTACGTTTTGCTACTGTTGAATTTGTTGCTGACTTTGGGAAAGAATAGATGGGTGTCGCGGCTTTGTGGTTCATGGTTCCATTTGTTTTTCTAATTTAGTTTAGTCAAGGTGATAATGACTCGTTTGAGGTGAGGGTACGATAGGAGTAGATATTAGGAATTTGCTCCTATGTTGTAAGTTGTCTATTTTGCACTGCATA
Source organism: Stegodyphus dumicola (assembly GCF_044657685.1). NCBI lineage: Eukaryota > Metazoa > Arthropoda > Arachnida > Araneae > Eresidae > Stegodyphus > Stegodyphus dumicola. The sequence continues at coordinate 25,869,585 of NC_140781.1, forward strand.
TGCTTGCTTGTTTCTTCGATTTCCGGCCTATGCCTTTACCAATTAAAGGTGAAAATTAAGGTATATCAAGCGTCGCATATCTCTCCGAGTAAGATGTCGTGTATACCTGAAAAAGTGTTGCTGTAGATACTGGAGGTTGCAATGTCTTGGTTACTGCATGAGCTATTGCCATAGCTACAATAAGTTTATCTCGGTGCATCATTTTTGTGAATTTTAGGGGATTTTATCATTTTCCCCGCATACCAAATGCGTTACCGGATTTTAGTAAATCCGAAAATTTCAGACTATTTCTTACAATTTACCAATTTTTTTATAATTGTTATTTTTTACATTTAAAAAATTAATAACTTTAATCCCGCTTTAATTGAATTTAGTTGTAAATATGCTACAAAATGTTCCTACTCCAAAATACAAACCAAAACAACGAACCCTTTAGATTCCAATAACTTTTAAAGGTTCGGCAATTGTTTGCAAGATACTATCTGGAATACGAAAACTCGTTTTCCTGAATCGATGTCCTTTACCATCAGTACCCCAAAACAGTGTCATGCCAAATAACTCCTTTGAAAATTTAAGAAAGAGTTATAAGGCTACAGACGCTACATTTAAGAGGAGAATCTACATGTGCGCAATACAAGTTATCGAAATCCATTCATTTAAAATAAAATCTTGTTTTCGTGCAACGGTATTACTAACATTTTCAGAATTTGATTGATTTATAAATTAAAGTATCAGTTTAAAAATATATATTAAAACGATAATTTTAACTATCTACAATCATTCGTTTAATCCCTTTTGCATTGCAGCCCCTTTTTAATGAAATAGGTGTCTTCCGTGAAATTGTTAGACTTCAGACCTAATCCCGGAATATTTCGGGGAAATAATACAACTTTTCCCTCGATGGTCTTGTTAATTTTACATTGCTTTCCTCAATCAAATTACTACCCCATCTATCATGTACACCTTTTTCTTTAGTAAAGGAGTTCTAATTTCACCCTTCTGTACTGGAATTTAAAGTTGTATGTATTTACATTTCATTCCTTCACTGTAATGATTTAACATAAAAAAAAATTTAGTTTGTGACGGCTTGCTTAGTTATATGTCGCTACCATCTTTACAAAGCAAAAATAATTCCACGTAGGCATGATAAAATTTGGATCTTTAAGACAGAAACCACATGTACGGCTCGTGTTAAAAGTATACTAAGTTAAAAGAAATCATAGGGATAAACTGTAGAGTAGCTTGTACTCCTAACAGACTTGGAGCGTCTGTCTGAAGATAACGACAGAGGCTTTAAAAGACTGAAATAATCCTCTTATTAACTCAAATGTTCAAGTTTGTTAAGCACGTCTAGTGCTCATAGAAATAGCCACCACTTGCGGCGATGTAACTTAAAGTAACAGTCACATTTAAATGTTAAACTTAGCCGAATAGTCAAAGACTATACAAATGATATTAGTTGGCTCAGAACTTCTCACCAGCGTACAAATTAAATGTCGGCAGCAATAACGCAAAACCGAAGAATTACAATTTTATCAGAGCCTGCGGAACCTTGTAACGTGGCCTCCAAAGGCAACGCAAAGCGATAGGGAGGCTCCCGCCCCAGCCATTTCTTCAATGGCCATACGGAATTAAGTGCCGACCCCGCGTATCTTAACAATCTACCATGTGACGACCCCACAGAGCAAGGGCAGACAAGTCACCGTACGGTCCCTGCCGAGCCTTACTCTGTCCCGAGAGCTCTCAGGCCTTCTGTGAAGTCTGTTAGTATACCCCCGTGGTTGAGACTGCCTAGGTACAGCCTCCAGAGGCAGAAAACTTCTCCGTCTTACCACCCTATTTTACGGTCCAAAAACCTCAGCTTAAATACTTTCTAATTAATTTACATTTCTAGTGAGTAAATTAAAAATGGGAAGATATAATAAACATCTAAATCGTTATAATTCGTTAATTAAAAATAATAACAACTATACAAGTTCATGCATTATTTGGAGTGGTCTAGACATGATAGTCTGTAGAGTAATTAGGTTTATTTCGGAAGAGGAGAGATGAAAAATATGCAACGCCTTCACCGAGAATAGAACCCCGGACCTGTGGAATACGCGTCCAGCGTCCACCACACCACGAAGGCATGCCAAGAAGGTGGGAGAAATAACTTATAAGTCTACGACAACAGCTGTAGTCTTGATCATAAAATAAAGCAGCATAATTTCTGCTACGAAATTTTGACTGAAATTAAATTAGAATTGATCATTTTAGTAACGATACGCATACATCAGTTTTCACAGAATTATCATTCATTCACCCAATGTCGATCGAGAGCAGAGCCGGTGGCTGCGAAAGAGGAACGGAAAAAATAAATTCAGGCTAGTATTCAGTTTTTTTTTTATTTGCATTGCTTTTCAAGAATATTTTGAAAGAAGAGATTTATTGCATAGAGAAAAGGTAATTTCTGGTACCAAGAGACCATTTGCTCGTGCTAGAAGAAACACCAGTAAGTAATACTAGGAAGAGGAGATTTGGCGTATTAGGAACAAGAAAAGAGGTACTGGGTGCGAATAATGAACCGCAACATTCTCACTAACGCAGTCACACATCAGGCGATGTTTATTAGCACTACTCATCAGCTATTGGCGCACAGAAGCTCTCAACTTGGACCTACTGGGAACTTCCTTTAAAGCTCAGTGCGACTGCCATGTCGCGTGCTGCCTCCTACTAAGCAATCTTCCTCGACCTCTATGGTCACCCAGTTTGTCTCCATCAATCACGTGTGGGATACGATTAGTCGAATTTTAACTCATATATCAGCACCCATATTTATCCCTAACTTATTGTAGACGCGTATTGAATCTGCACAGAATAGCATTCAACAGAAAGTTGAATTAAAAGTCATTAATGAAATAAATGCTTTATTAATTATTAAAATGCTAATAAAATGTTATCAATGCTAAAAGCGAAGTGCAAAACTTTTGAATATTTAAACGTTATACTTACGAGCATTCAAAAAGTTAAAATACCTTGAGTCTAAAACCTAGAGACAATATTAATACTGCAAAGAAAACAGACATAGTTGCTCTGAAATAAATGAAAAACATTAGCTAGTAAATATAAGGCCAAATGAAACTGCCTGGTGAAACCAGAGTTATGACCTTCACTTTAATATGAAATAAAAACATAAATTTAAGTTTCCCTGCTTTTATGCGTCTGTAGGAATTATGGAAGGTACATAACTAATTCGGAAGTCAAAGAACAAAAGTCAGCGTTAATATACAAAATTTTCACAGGACTAGTTTCGATGGTTTTACCGAACCATCATCTTCAGCTGCAAAACCGCAAATGAACAAGATAGGAAATAATGTTTAGATAAGATAAGAAAGCCTGGACAAGAATAAGCAAGTGGCGCCATCTGTTGGCGAAACCAGAACTAAAACATAATTTCTCTAAAAGCCGAAGGCAAATTTGGATTGGAATTAGGATCGTTAACTAGAACAGAAAGATTTTTATGAATGTGAAATGCCTCTAGAAAATCCAGTTCTCCAATGGAAGATGTTTTTTGAATAATTTTGGCAGCAGAAAAATTGAAAGTGTGATTTTCGGACCAACAATGTTGAGCAACAGAAGACTTCTGTGTTTCCTTTTTTCTAACATATGCCTCATGTTCTTTGACGCGAAATTTTAAGGCTCTCTTAGTTTCGCCAATGTAAATTAAACCGCACTGGCAAGGAATCCTATAAATACCCCAGGAATTCATATCCGGAATGGGGTCCTTAAGTATAGAAGTTGGAAATTTATTGATGGGAGAGTAAACAACCCGAAAGTTAAATTTCTGCAAAATATGTGCAACTTTATAGCTAATTGATGGAAAGAAGGGAATGACAACAGAATTTTTATAATCTCCTAAAATAAGAGTGTGGCTTTTAGTGTGTTGAGATGAGAATTTTTTAACTGCTTGATTAATAATGTTGGGTGAAAAGCCCCTGTCAATAGCTATTGCTTTTAAATAATTTAGTTCTTCATCAAGGGCTAGTTTGGAGGAGCAAACTTGAAGAGCACGGAAAACATAGGAATAAAATGAAGCTAACTTTTGTTTAGTCGAATGACATGATTTAAAGTGTGGTGGAAGGCAAACCGATGAAGGTTTACGGTAAACTGTAGTACTGAAGTTGGATGTGTTACGTGTGACCAGAATGTCGAGAAACGGAAGAGAATTGCAAGTCTCAAGTTCAAAAGTGAACTGAATAGCAGGATCAATAGAATTCATTGTTGAAAGAACTCTATTTAAATCATCTTTATTACCTTCAAACAGGGTAAAAGTATCGTCTACGTAGCGGAACCATGCCGGGAAGTTTAAAGTTTCAAATAATTTTGATTCATAATAATGCATGTAGATATCAGCCAGGATGGGACTGAGGGGGCTTCCCATGGCTAATCCCTCAGTTTGCTTGTAATATTTATTTTGGAAAACAAAATGTGTTTGTTTCAAACAGAGTTGAGTGAGAGAAATTAGCTCATCAATTTCGATGCAAGAGAAATGAAATTCGCGAAGTCTGGTTTCTAGACATCTTAATGCACCCTCCACTGGGACATTGGTGAATAATGATTTTACATCAAAAGAAACCATGAGTAAATTACGAGGAGAAATGTTTTTAACCTTTTTTACAAACTCTATTGAATTTTTTATGGTGTAAATGTTATTGTCTAATAGAGTGGAAAATCTAGAAACTAAATATTTAGCTAATGGATACGAGGCAGTACCTAAATTTGATACAATAGGGCGGAAAGGAATACCACTTTTATGAATTTTGGGAAGAGCATATAATCTGGCACAATTCGCAATAGATGGGATAAGCGAATGTTTTAAGTTGCTTGAAATGATTTGCGAAGATTTGATCGCAGTTTTTATTTTGGATAAGTCCGAAGGTGAAGGATCTTTAGGGATCGGATTATATGGTCCTTCGTTTAAGAGTTTAGTGACACCATCGATGTAAGTGTTCTTATCCATGACGACTATCTGGCCACCTTTGTCGGCCTTTGAAATGACAATATCCGGGTTAGAATGAATCTCGCGCATTGTAGCTCTTTCTCTCGCAGTTAGATTTGGTTTCAAAGGTTTATTATTGAATTTCACATTATGAGCGATAAGATGCCTAATCATTTCTTTCTGTGAATCTGAAACTTTACTGAACTTGAAAGCTTTTTCGATAGGAGCCAAAATCTTTGGAATCGAGGGTTTACAGGTTTGTGAGAAGTTAAAATTATATTTTAGAATTCTCTCTTGTTCTTCTGAAAGACTTATCAGGTTCAATGTTTCTTCTAACCTTCTTCGGAAACATACAATGACCTGACTAGAACAGAGAGCTTACTAAAGCTATGTTCACTAATTGTAGTAAGTAGACAGGATACAGACGAAGGGTATACAAAACCCTTTATTTTTTTCTTTATATACAATGACTTCCGTACTTCGGAATACAATGACCCTCCACTCGGGGTCTAACTTAAAAGATATCAAAATAAAACTAAACTCTAATTTAACTTTAGAATAAGATTGGCCTTATAATAACAGGAAGCGTATGTAGCACAGAGACTGTGAACACTACAATACGTTTAATTTATCAAGAGGATTAAAACCTCTGGCCTGGAAGGCAAAGTAGCAACTGCGTAACTTCTAAGGTAAGCGGCCTGCTTCGAACTCACGGCTTCCTCTCTTCTGCTTGGCAAAAAGGCCACACTTAAATACTTGGCGTTCGCCAGACACTTTGCATAAACTCCTTCACGCTTATAATTCTGGCCGGAAGTAGAAAATAAGAAGTGATAGTAAAGATTTAAAATAAAATAAACGTTAGTAAAACTTAAGATCCTTACATACTTCCCGCCAGAGTTAATTAGTTTGAAACTGAGGTCTAAAACGACCTTGTTGAAAACTTTTAGCTCTAGAAACTAACGCGAGGCCAAACTTTTACAATCATAACTTAGCTAGAAACTAGAAAATTTTAAAAGAAAGAAATTTGTTACAATAGCAGCTCCCGGAATATACAACAATCTTTTTTCTTTTTCATCTGTACTGCATCAAAACAGGAGCTTTATTCAATTCTGGTTCCTTCCAGAGATCTGGAAGGAAAACTAGTTTAATGAAATGTTACAGAATGACATTGCAAATAACATATAGAATATACTTTTCTTAACATTCTTATTTCATTCATGACTATTTTAATTATCTCTCCCTGTGCTCTCTGACATGTGTTGTAAAAACACCAATGACACGAATGTGTTTCTGTCTATGTGTTCAACACTTCCTCCTACAATCAAAACACTAATGTGTTAAAATTCAACATACGAGACCTCTTAACACACCCTAATTTCAACTCTAGACCCTGAGGTACTATTCTGAAAGTGGCTAACTCTAAAGTGTAGCGTCAGAGAGCCTAACTACATCATTCAACCTTTAACACATATTCACCATGATTTAATCTTTACAGTCACACGAATAACAAATTTTTTAACATTACTTTCACTTTTACCATATCACGTTATTTCTAAACATTCAAAATAACAGTTCACATGTATACAAGAACATATCAAGATGCCGTTAATTTTACACATTTGAAAACATACATTAGTAGTACATTGTTAACTTCTATTCTTTTCAAAGCAAGTGCCAATTCTTTCTACATTGAAATAATACTACATTTCAAAAAGTCTTTCAGACTAAAACTTCTTTCTTGTTAGAATGTTTTAAATAAAATTTATACAATAACTTTTTACAATATTTAAGTCTTTATACAACGCTATTATACATCAACTTTAGTTTTACGCGCGAGTAATTGAAAAACATAATAAGAAAATCGGTCACAACTCATTTCTCGCCCTTTTGGCGATAAAGGTAGACCTCGCATGAGGTAAAACTTCTTGAAATCTGCCACTTGCAGTAAGAATGAAAGATTAACTTAAGTTTGTAAAGTAACATAAAATTTTACTTATCTTTGTAATATTCAGACATCCTTTTCTGGGCCCAGTCTTTAAAGGTGCTGCAGACCGTAGCTTGGTTGATCCTCCTTCTTGTACGGGCTCGCCCTTCAGTGCTTTCCTCTGGAAGCTTCCGTTTTTCACCACTACGGCCACCCTTGAACATCTTCCTTCTGTCCTCTGCTTGTGGTCTTGGCTGTTTGAAGGCAGCTGGTCTTGGTGGAACCGGGAAACTTCTGTCGTGATCCTGCTTGGACCTCGTTGTTGGCCGTTCAAATTTTTCTTGTACTTTTTCCTCCGCCGCTGATGGCCCTTCCGCAGTTCGGCGACTTTTGCTGCGGAGAGTTCTGTCGGATGAGTCAATCTTCCGTTTCACAGCCGGGTTATAGTTGCCGTCCTTTCTCCCGGTCTTTTCCACATACGTCGTCCTTCTCCCTTCTTCATTCTGGGGGTGTTCGTGCACTCTGTTTTTTGGACGGTGGAACGGCTTCTTTTTCTTTGTACCTTCAATTTTTCCGCGGGGCAATTTTCTTTTCACTTGCTTCTGTCTCTCATTGGCTTGCCCTTGTACTTGTCGTTTTCCCACCTCTGGAACTTGTACCTGCGGTGTCTGCCGTACCGGATCCTGCAAAAGATCTGAAAAGATTTGCATTTTATTACGGTCATAGAATGGTTTTATCTGGTCAATGTTTGCGGAACAGGTTTCACCATTTCTTGCCTTTAACACTACAACAGCGTGAGTTTTTTTTTCTATAACATATGGTCCTTCAAAGCGTGGAAAAAATTTGGCAGTTTTATCTTCTGGTGCTGAAGAAAGTGAATGCTTAATTTTTAGTACTTCATCCCCTACTTTATAAGTTACTCCCCGTCGTTTCAGGTCATAATACAATTTTTGTTTTCTTTGTGCTACTTCCGTATTCTTTTTTGCTTCTTTTATTAGTTTGTCTATATCACCCATTTTAAATTCTGGGGCTCTTTGTTGCACATAAAATAGTTTATCTAACGGTGTTATAACCTTTCTGCCTAGAAATAACTCAGCAGGAGTTTTTCCCGTTGTATCATGTTTTGCGGTCCTAAGGGCGAAAGCAAATTCATTGACATAGTTATCCCAGCTTTTATGAAAATTTTTAACATAACTACGGATAATTTTCACTATATTTCTGTTGACCCGTTCCGCTATATTTGATTGCGGCCGATACGGGACCATTTTTAAATGACGTATGCCCAGTTTTTGGCACATGTCTTCAAATATATTACTTACAAATTGAGGACCATTATCCGATATAACTTTTAGGGGCGCCCCGTATTTTAAAATATATTTATTTAAAATAGAATCGGTAACTAATTTCGCGGAGGCTCGTTTTAAGGGAACAATTTCGGTCCATTTACTAAAATGATCAACTATAACAAGGAGATAGCGACTTTTGTTTAACTGACTTTTTGGGAAAGGGCCCAATAAATCGATGCCGATTATTTCATTTGGAAATTCGGATTTAATACTATTTAGAAACCCGGCCGGGCGGAAATTAATATAATTAACGGCTTGACATGTTGGGCAGGACTGGACATACGCCCTTGTTAACTTTTGCAGTTCAGGAAAGTAGACTGCCTCGCGTACGCGTTGAGTAGTTTTTCGAATACCAGCATGAGAAGCTAAAGGGCTGTCATGGAGCTCTTGCAGGATATTTAATCTAAGACTAGCTGGGATAACAGGTCGAAATTCGTTGTTGGAATTCGTAGTTTTTGTATAAAATAATAGACCATCTATTAGTTCGTAATGGGCCGCCCTATTTCTTATCGCCACAATATCTTGGTGGCTAAAATTTTCAGGATCCTTCAAATACTCATAAATACTTCCAAACTCAGGATCCTTACCCAGTTCGGTTATTACAGTTTCTCGGGAATTTATTGTACACGCTGTCAGCATTGCAACTTTTACGGTATTACCCTGTTCGTCTAATTTAATTCGTGACAGGGCATCTGCTACGATATTTTCCTTTCCGGGGGTATGCTTGATTACCAGATTATATTCTTGCAGCTTGAGTGCCCATCTTATTAACCTTGGGGATAAATTTTTTCCAGAGTACAATCTAGTTACCGCCGCATGATCAGAATATACTGTTATCGGCGCCTTTCCAAAATAGACTCGGAACTTTTGCACTGCTAACAGAACTGCAAGTGCCTCTCTCTCGGTCGCGGAATAGTTTCTTTGTGTTTGATTTAAAGTTCGGCTAAAAAATGCTACTGGCTGCTGATTTTGCGAAAGTACCGCTCCTACCGCATAAACCGAAGCATCCGCTGAAATTTCTAAATTTTCATCCTTTTCAGGAAATTTCAACACAGGGGCTTGCGTTAATGCTTGTTTTAATTTTTCGAAAGCACTATTGGCTTCGGCCGTCCACGAGAATCTTGCCTTTTTCCTTTTTAATTTTAACAATGGCTCAGCGATAGCCGCAAAATCTTTTATAAAGGACCTATAATATGAACAAAGTCCTAGAAAAGAAGAGAGCTTCTTTGCCGTGTTTGGAGTCGGATACTTTTGTACAGCGATTATTTTTGATTCATCTGTCTCGATCCCTTTTTGTGATATTTTGTAACCTAAATATTTTAATTCAGGGGCTGCAAATTTGCATTTTTCGACATTAACTTTTAGACCGGCCTCATTTAATAAAGAAAACACCTGTCTTAAATCCTGTACATGTTGGTCTAGATTATCACTAGTAATAATAATATCGTCTAAATAGATAAATGTGGACTTTCCGAGAACAGGTCTTAACACAATGTCCATGCATCGCTGAAATGTTGCTGGGGCGCCTGAAAGGCCAAACGGCATTCGCAAAAATGCATAAGTGCCAGACTTGGTTATAAAAGCAGTCTTAGGCACGTCCTCAGGCCTGATCCCTATTTGAAAATAACCATTCGTTAAGTCTAAAGTTGTCATAAATTTGGTTGATTTTATGTTCCTTAAAATTTCTTCTATAATCGGTAACGGATATACCGGATATTTCGTTATGGAATTTAATTTACGGTAATCAATAGCGAATCTCCACCTTTTTGGATGCTCCAAAGGATAATCATTATTTTTCTTACATAAAACCACCGGACTAGCATAACTACTTGAGATAGGCGTTACGATCTTTTTACGTAGCATATCGGTAATATGCCATTCTATAATTTTTTCCTTATTCTTATCATACCGGTATGGTTTTTGACGAACCGGCAATGCATCTCCGGTGTCAATACTATGGTTAGTAACCTGGGTAAATCCTGGAATATCACTAAATAAGGAAGCAAATTCACTTACCACTTGTCGGATTCTATCTTGCTCGTCATTAGGCAGGTGGTCGAGATTTAACCTTGGCGGTTCAACCTTTTCTACACGCACTGGTTTCATCGTCAGCTTAAGAGACGCTTCATTAAAATCCAGTGTAGCTTGTGCGTCTGAAAGAAAGTCTATTCCTAGTATTAAGTGTGCTTGCAAATTCTTTACTATAAAAAACATCACCTTTACTTGTTCGTCCTTGATACGGATGTACAAAGGTACTTTACCTACGCACTTACATTGTTCTCCTTGCGCCGCTAATACTGTTGTATTATCCGCATTATATATGCGGTATTTGCGAAAATACTTTCTAAAAAAGACTTCTGCCACACAGGAACACTGCGCGCCGGTATCCAGGAGTGCGGTGGCCGGGATATTATTTACCAAGACTTCAATCTTCGGAAGAGTTAAATTTTTCACCATTACTGTATTTAACTTGTAGGAAGAGGGGTTTTCGTGGCCTTCGGATTTCCGCACCCTCTCGTCAGCAGAAATCCGTTTTAGTTTAAATTATTTTTTCTTTCGGTGCTTTCCTTCTTTCTCCACTGGCCTTGAGACTTTTTTCCTGGGTTGCTATTGAACTGTCGACGTTCGCCGGCTGTTTTTGAATGCTCGGGTTTCCTTGCCCACTGATTCGCTTTTTCTCCGTAGCCATGTGCTTGAGTTTGCTGTAGTCTTGGCGTACCAAATTGGTTTCGCTGTTGATATTGGCGTCTTCTTTCGACGTCCGCCGTTCTTCTACTTTCAAACTGGATTGCTAGCTCAAATAATTTTTCCAGTGTAGTCGGATTTCTCAATTCGATAAAGTCTTGCACTTGGGGTAGTAACCTCGGCAAAATCACTTGAATTATTTCAGGATCCGGACGGTTTCCATACAAGAGCTTGAAAACGTGAATTTTTCTTAAAATAAAACTCGAGATGTTTTCCATTGTTTGTTGATATATACTGAAAAGTTCTGTTTCTAATTTCGCACGATCCCTTACAACAGGGAAGGCTTTTAGTAGGGCAGTCTTGAAATTTTCGTAGGTATAGGTGGGACTTCCTGCTTGACCCAAGAGACTTCTGCCGATACATTTGAACCAGTTAAGCGCTTGGCCCCTCAAAGCGCTGGTAGCTAAGGTAAATTTTTGAAACTCGTGCACGGGGTAGAGCATGAAGTGGTCATCCAATTTTTCCAAAAAACTGGTTACCTGTGAGTTTCCATTAAACGTTGCTTCTGGTTTCATCGAAGCGCGCATGGTCTGGACAATATACCCAAATCCTTCCAGGGCGGCAGCTGGCATTTCTGGATTCTGAGCTGTTTCTGCAGGCAGCACAGGTTCTTCTTGAAACTCGGCCATGGTTATTCTTCGTCGGGCGCCACTATCAGGTTCAATGTTTCTTCTAACCTTCTTCGGAAACATACAATGACCTGACTAGAACAGAGAGCTTACTAAAGCTATGTTCACTAATTGTAGTAAGTAGACAGGATACAGACGAAGGGTATACAAAACCCTTTATTTTTTTCTTTATATACAATGACTTCCGTACTTCGGAATACAATGACCCTCCACTCGGGGTCTAACTTAAAAGATATCAAAATAAAACTAAACTCTAATTTAACTTTAGAATAAGATTGGCCTTATAATAACAGGAAGCGTATGTAGCACAGAGACTGTGAACACTACAATACGTTTAATTTATCAAGAGGATTAAAACCTCTGGCCTGGAAGGCAAAGTAGCAACTGCGTAACTTCTAAGGTAAGCGGCCTGCTTCGAACTCACGGCTTCCTCTCTTCTGCTTGGCAAAAAGGCCACACTCAAATACTTGGCGTTCGCCAGACACTTTGCATAAACTCCTTCACGCTTATAATTCTGGCCGGAAGTAGAAAATAAGAAGTGATAGTAAAGATTTAAAATAAAATAAACGTTAGTAAAACTTAAGATCCTTACAGACTAACATTAGAAATATTAACTATTGGCTTGATGTTTACAATGGGAAGATTTTTTGAACTACTTGGACTGGAAGACTGTAAAAGAAGTTTTTCGAATTTAACTGCAAGGGTGTTTTTATGACGGTTAACTGCATTCTCCGTTCTAGACCAAGACTTTTGTTCAAGGGCAGTGAATTTTCGAGTCACTTACATCGATGGTGTCACTAAACTCTTAAACGAAGGACCATATAATCCGATCCCTAAAGATCCTTCACCTTCGGACTTATCCAAAATAAAAACTGCGATCAAATCTTCGCAAATCATTTCAAGCAACTTAAAACATTCGCTTATCCCATCTGTTGCGAATTGTGCCAGATTATATGCTCTTCCCAAAATTCATAAAAGTGGTATTCCTTTCCGCCCTATTGTATCAAATTTAGGTACTGCCTCGTATCCATTAGCTAAATATTTAGTTTCTAGATTTTCCACTCTATTAGACAATAACATTTACACCATAAAAAATTCAATAGAGTTTGTAAAAAAGGTTAAAAACATTTCTCCTCGTAATTTACTCATGGTTTCTTTTGATGTAAAATCATTATTCACCAATGTCCCAGTGGAGGGTGCATTAAGATGTCTAGAAACCAGACTTCGCGAATTTCATTTCTCTTGCATCGAAATTGATGAGCTAATTTCTCTCACTCAACTCTGTTTGAAACAAACACATTTTGTTTTCCAAAATAAATATTACAAGCAAACTGAGGGATTAGCCATGGGAAGCCCCCTCAGTCCCATCCTGGCTGATATCTACATGCATTATTATGAATCAAAATTATTTGAAACTTTAAACTTCCCGGCATGGTTCCGCTACGTAGACGATACTTTTACCCTGTTTGAAGGTAATAAAGATGATTTAAATAGAGTTCTTTCAACAATGAATTCTATTGATCCTGCTATTCAGTTCACTTTTGAACTTGAGACTTGCAATTCTCTTCCGTTTCTCGACATTCTGGTCACACGTAACACATCCAACTTCAGTACTACAGTTTACCTTAAACCTTCATCGGTTTGCCTTCCACCACACTTTAAATCATGTCATTCGACTAAACAAAAGTTAGCTTCATTTTATTCCTATGTTTTCCGTGCTCTTCAAGTTTGCTCCTCCAAACTAGCCCTTGATGAAGAACTAAATTATTTAAAAGCAATAGCTATTGACAGGGGCTTTTCACCCAACATTATTAATCAAGCAGTTAAAAAATTCTCATCTCAACACACTAAAAGCCACACTCTTATTTTAGGAGATTATAAAAATTCTGTTGTCATTCCCTTCTTTCCATCAATTAGCTATAAAGTTGCACATATTTTGCAGAAATTTAACTTTCGGGTTGTTTACTCTCCCATCAATAAAATTCCAACTTCTATACTCAAGGACCCCATTCCGGATATGAATTCCTGGGGCATTTATAGGATTCCTTGCCAGTGCGGTTTAATTTACATTGGCGAAACTAAGAGAGCCTTAAAATTTCGCGTCAAAGAACATGAGGCATATGTTAGAAAAAAGCAAACACAGAAGTCTTCTGTTGCTCAACATTGTTGGTCCGAAAATCACACTTTCAATTTTTCTGCTGCCAAAATTATTCAAAAAACATCTTCCATTGGAGAACTGGATTTTCTAGAGGCATTTCACATTCATAAAAATCTTTCTGTTCTAGTTAACGATCCTAATTCCAATCCAAATTTGCCTTCGGCTTTTAGAGAAATTATGTTTTAGTTCTGGTTTCGCCAACAGATGGCGCCACTTGCTTATTCTTGTCCAGGCTTTCTTATCTTATCTAAACATTATTTCCTATCTTGTTCATTTGCGGTTTTGCAGCTGAAGATGATGGTTCGGTAAAACCATCGAAACTAGTCCTGTGAAAATTTTGTATATTAACGCTGATTTTTGTTCTTTGACTTCTGAATTAGTATTTATTCGGCGTGTTATTGTGTCTTAATTAAGGTACATAACTTTTATTTATTCAACATGATATTTATTTTATGGGTAAACCTTGAATAATGGGCCAGTGGGACATTAGTCAATGAATAGTCAGAATGTGTCTCAATTAACATATTTTAAACATAATTCTCTTGCGGGTTATTTAATTAAAACGCAGAATATTTCTTCTATCAGTGTTCGTTATCTGAAGACAAAAGTCACGTAACTGCATAGGAAGATTAAGTTAAAGTTTTAAAAAATACACTATTTCTAAACATTCATCTGTTGACTTGACAGTTGCTTTGAAAATTTACATCATTTTGGTTAACAATGGAAATGTGCTCCCTGATGGTTTCTTACAGAATGTTTATCTCTAGTATGGGAAGTCCTGCGACAAATAATAACTTGAGAATTATCAGTTTTATCTCTCATCAAATATTCAACACGTTTAAAGACAGTATCCACTTGATTTCAGACAGAATCTAGCGAAGATGTTTAATGAAAGACTTTATATACTTTGCCAGGTTATTAATTTATTTTGCATACTTTTAGGTTACTGTGTGTGAAATATAAGCTTTGTATGACTTTTAGTATTAATAGCAAACTTTTGTGAAATGAAAATATTGCAAACAAAATTGAGTAAAAGAAAACTTTCTTCGTTTCTGTGTTTGTCAGTTCGGTTACTTGAGCAAATTTTACATTTTCAAAATCTACTTCAAGGTTGCTTAATCTGGAGCAAAATATCCTGGTAATTCAACAAAAGCATGCAATTTTCCCTTCCGTTTTGCGTGCAAAGGCACAGAAATGAACTTGTTTGAGCTATGAGCTAAGAACTCATAAGTTTATTAAAGAGATATTACTTTGCATCTTAATCTATTAGTATCACATACAAAATCCTGTCACTAAAACCTGTATTTTCAGCATGGATTAAAATGTGCATCAGTTAGACTTGATTCAACAGCTGAATGAAACATTTTATATCAACTACGCTTATTACAACCTTTTTTTTTAACAGTACAAGGAAGCCAGAATGTATAATGGAATAAACTGTAGAACGATCAGCCTTTCACAGAAATATTGATTAGACTCATTTCCCCCTCCAATTTCAGTCATTTCTGGGAAAGAAAAAAAGCTTCTGCACTATCAGCTCTACAATTTTTGCGTGACAACAGATTATCAGCATAGATGATCTATTCCTTTTCTAAAAAATTGCCAATCCTACGTGTATATGCCATTATTTTATATACTTACACCGTTTTATACCAAACTCAGTAATAATTAATTTCTTTCCTCAAAATATTTATAAAAGTGCAAAATAAGCATTTTTTAGGCTTATATAAAAAGCAACTAAAGGAGGCACTTTGAATAAGGTAAAAGATAGAATATTTAAGAAGAGTTAAAATTTGAAAAATATGTAAATTCCACAGTTATGCTTTTCGAAGATTTTACGTAGATTTTCATCTTCGTTTTTAACAAACAAATCCCTTATTTATTATTATTCGTTTTGCATATTATATCCGAGATAAGCCTACAGTTATCTAATTTTTGCTGAAAGTGAACGACATCCTGAATACCTCTTAAGTACTCTTAGGAGGTATTCAGGAGTACTCTTAAGAGGTATTCAGGAGTTATCTTAAGAAGTATTTAGGAATACTCTTAAGAGGTATTCAGGAGTACTCGTAAGAGGATTCTTATTTACAAATCTGGTGTATACCCAGTACAAGTCTGGTGTATACCCAATACAAGTCTGGTGTATTACAATACAAGTCTGGTGTGTGTCCGGAAAATAAAAGTCTGGTGTAACCCCCCCACTTCAGCCCCAGACTGATCCTATAATTATCACAATCTTATATTTTCCGCATGGAAGTTAGGAAAACCAGTGGTTCCCGACGGCGGCTTATAGGAGCTCAGGAAGTATTTTAGTACTTCTGCTTGGTTTTTACTATCGTGCCGTAGGTAAGTTGGTGGTGGAATAGAAAAAAGCAAGTAACAAAAATTATAGAAACCGTTGTTTTGAATACCTCGTATCACTTTGTCAATGGTTCTGAAAATTACTTTTGAGAAGATAATGTTGACAAATTTGCATGCATTCAAGGCCGTTTGAAAACCAAAGCTGCACTTAAGTTTACTTGTATTGTAGAGACATTAGGATTTTTTTAAAGCCGGAGAGAGGAAAAATTAGCAACCCCCTTCCCCCGGAATCGAACTACGGACCTCTGGATACCGGCCCAGAGTGCAGAACCACTACATCACGAAGGCACGCTAGGAATGTGGGAGAAATACCTTATAGTGCAGAAGGAAATCTTAATGAATTGTCTTGTAAAAATACATTGAGGTTAACTATCACTGAGGCTAAATCGCCAACAACTATCTAACTACTGGATATCATTAAAAAAAAAACGAATAAACTATGCGCAGCATCATGTTTGTGCAAAGCTTCGCTTTCGATGTTCGCTGTGATGAAGCAAGTACCGTGAGAAAAAATCAGTATAAAACAGGAAATGAGGTACTTGTGTCCTACTGTAATACCTGTATTTGAAAACCTATGCAATGGAAAAGACTTAATGTTCCCCCTAAGTGCGTTCAACTGCATGAATTTTCAAAACATTTACTTGTTTAACATATTTTGTATAATTATTTTTGAATCTGAAAGAAGCATTTGATTTATTTTAAAACTAAACCAACCTAACTGCGTAAGCTGAAAATTGTAACTGTGCAGCTCTATGCTCCGATTTGGGAAGTTGGGGAGAAAGAGCACCTTGAACAGAAAAATATCTGAGAGGCACTGAGGAAAGTAGACATTGGAGATGGGGTAGAGCAGAAAAACGCTGCGTCTAGGGCCATTAATCGAATCTAGAGAATGGTAGTTTACAAACGCCTGTCGCTTGGACAACAAATTTAAGGTAGAAATATTTTCTCTTTGCTCCTGATATTTAAAGCTCATAAATGGGAATGCCCTGGGGAAAAAAAACTGAAGAAAGTGTGCAATTATGATTGTTCAGCAAAACGTTAATTACGACGTTATAACGTTATTAAACGTTATAGAGATTGTAGAGACATTAGGTATTTTTTTGGAAGCAGGAAAGATGAAAAATTAATAAAGCCTTCGCCGGGAATCGAAACCCGGACCTCTGGCATACCGGCCCAGTGTGCAGACCACCACACCACGAAGGCACGCCAAGAAGGTGAGATAAATACCTTATATACGCCCCCTTTTAAAGGGCGACTGGGGTTTTTATGGGACCCAATCGCCAAATCCTGGGGGGGGGGAGAAATCATCATCCACCACCCTTTTAGTTCGGGCGCCACTGTAGAGACATTAGCTATTTTTTTAAAAGCAGGGAAGATGAAGAATTAACTAAGCCTTAGCCGGGAATCGAACCGCGGACCTCTGGAATACCGCCCAGTGTGCAGACCACCACGCCAGGAAGGCACGCCAAGAAGGTGGAAGAAATACCTTATAAGATCATTAGTCTTTTCAGTGCAGGAAATTTAAATAGGCAACTGTTGTTCTCGCTGGAATTCAAATCACGGATTTTCAAATTACTAGCTGGATGCACTATTACACGGCAAGAGAACGTACGGGAGGATGCGATAATTCTTTACAATCAGCCCTTTTTAATAAACGAATGGAGAGAGGGACGAGATCCATTCAACAAAATGCAGGTATTGACCACCGCATTTTTTTAGTTCACGATTATGCAGCAATTGTTAAGCGGTTTTAAAGTAGAAATCTTGAAAAATCTACTGCGTCCTCACGGGTTTTGAGCTGCTGTACTTACAATTTGCCAGACTTACAAATTAAGAATCTACTGCCGTCCTCACGAGTTTCGAACTGCTGTTCTTCCAGTTTGCCCGGCTTGCAAATTATAATTTAAGAGTTTGCCAACTTGGTAAATTATTCTGTAAAATTTTAAATTAGCGCACGGAGATGCGACAGCTCCTTACATTCCCCCCCCTTTAAAGAAAAAATAGGGAAAAGTACACGATCGAGTCCACAAAATAACGTTAATGATATCCACTGTGTTTTATTTCGGAGCCGTTGTAAAGACTTAGGTTTTTACGTTTTAGGATCAACTGCGTCTCAGCCAAGTCCCTAGATAGAGATGTTAATCACTCTTATCACGACGAAATACGATAATTTCTTACAAAGTTATGCAAGATTTTGTGTTAAGTAAAATATTATTGTGATTTGAACCTTGTAAAGTCATTAGGTTAATTGGAAAAGCCAGAGAAATGAAAAATGAGCAATCGCCTTCGAACCAAGGACCTCTTTAATACCGGCCCAGAGTGCAGAACCAATACACCACGAAGGCACGCTAGAAAGGCAGGAGAAATGCCTTATATACTCCCCCTTTTTAAAGGGCGACTGGGGTTTTTAGGAGACCCAATCGCCAACTCCTGGGTGGGGAGAATCATCATCCACCAGCCTTTTAAATCGGGCTCCACCGTAGAGTCATTAGGTTAATTGGAAAACTAGAGAGATGAAAAATGAGCAATCGCCTTCGCCGGGAATCGAACCACTGACCTCTGGAATACCGGCCCAGCGTGTAGAACCATTACACCACGAAGGCGAGGGAAATACCTTATAATTAATAATAATCCATCTGAACCAACATTCCAAACTATCAATGGATCTGGATGGCCGGATTTAACGCTCACAAACCAACCGATAGCTCAGTATATCCAGAATTGGACAGTCCACGTCGAAGAGGATATCTCAGAATATAGACTGATTTCCTACGAAATCTCCTCTCAATTCGACACGAAGACTACCAAAAGATTTCAAATTACCCAATCAAGAGCCCGAAAATTCATTAAGTCCATTACACATGCTATCCAAAAAATCGACAATGAAATAAATTGCTCAGAAAACAAAGCGCATCTAGATAACACCGTTACAAAATTGCAAAACACAATTCAAAAGCACTGTAAAAGCTCGTTCGAGATGAAATGCCCAGGCGACATCAAACGCTTCAATTGGTGGACCAGCGCACTCAGGTGTGAGAGAAACAAGACTAGAGCGTTAAAAAGGAAGATGAAAAAGGCGAGAACTAAGGAAGAAAGGAAGACGGCTCACGGGTTAAGCGAATGAACGGAATAGGATGGGGAATGAGCAGACCAATCCAACACCTCATCTACCATACAGTAATCGAGAAGATTGCCCTATACGGAGCAGCCATATGGGTAGAACCAATGACAAAAAGAAAGCAAAAAAAAAAAAGCTTCATATAATCCAGCGACCCTTCCTTCTTAACTATACAGGAAGCTACAGAACAACATCAAATGCGGCACTCTTCCAAATCGCTAACAGCACTCCACTTTTTATACGCGCTGAACAAGAATTCCATAAGACAACAGTACTACAACTACGAAAGAAGGGCCATTACAAATCATTAGAACTTTTAGCAGAGAATTACGAGACACCGGCACACCCATATGAACACCACCCAGGAAAGAAAAATAATATCACATTAAGCATGAAAAAAGAAGTAAGCGAAAAGAAATTCCCCCAACTCTTTACAGCCGGTCCGGCCTAGAAGAAGGTAAAGGCAACGCAATCAAAATCTACCTAGATCCCAATTCGACAACAGAACAGAAGTTCCACCTAGATCAACAAAATAGTGTATTCCAAGCGGAATCAGTAGCGCTCCTTGAAGCAATAAAATACAGCATCACAGACTCCCTAAAAGCAGCACATATCTTTACAGACAGTCTTTTAGCGATGCATGCCATCGCAAATCTGCGCCACCGATCAAAATTAATCCAGGAGATTACAGAAAGAACTTCAGCATCACAAAATCAACACTTCTTTGTCACTTGGCTGAAGGTACATGCAGGAACAAAAGGCAACGAGGAGGCTGACATCCTAGCCAAAGAAGCAGCTAGGGGTCAAAATGCACAAAATTTATCAATACCATGGCCTGGCTCGCACCTTAAAAAAATCTTAACCATCAAATCTAAAGCTGAAATGGCAGAACTGGTAGGACAACGCAGAACAGAGAAGAAGGACTTATCAGTTGTTCCCAAAAGTAGGCACAGCTCCCAGTTTAATAACTAGAGAAATAACGTGGTTCTTATCAGGGCATGGCCCTTTTCCCACGTACTTCTATGCAAGGAAACTAGCAACTTCAGATTAATGTTCATGTGGAGAAAGAGGCAGTCCCGACCAATATATATTCTAATGCCCCCTTACAGCTGAACATCATTTAAAGTCTCGAATTAAGAGGGTGAAGTGACTCCGTTTATTAGATACGCTATCAAGAACATCCATCTCCGAAAAAATCATAATTATAATGAACTTCCTGTCTACAAGAGGCACTGAGCTAATGCAGCACAACCTAGAATAATATAACAAAGCTACTACTTAAAACATAGTATGCAAGCAGACCTGGAGCTGCTTTCCATAGCATGTAAGTGCGAAAGGCACCAACTGTAAAAACACCAATGTATATTTAAGGAAGAAAGAAAGGCACTGCCCGCGGTGTGATAAAATACCAAGCATTGCAAGCAACGCCTGGCAGGATCCCCTGTAAGTCCTGTGGGGTGTAATTTATCTGGATATCTAGTGTGGCTGGACAATACCCACATTGCCAATGGTTAAACAATGGGTGTCCACCACATTTCTCCATATCCATATCCATATAGCCTCTACTTCCTTTTCCGTAGTTCTCACCAAAAGGAAAATTAGTTGTTGAGTTTGTGGGCTGAAGGTCTGAATGCTTTAACGTTAGAGCTTCTGGAAACCTCTCATTGCAGTTACGAACTATCAAAGTGGCAAACTTTACGAACTGGCAAAGTTTACTCCGGCTTTAGCCGTCTTGCTAACCTACTTTTAGAAGCGCGCCGTTAATAACTTGAACCAGTACAAGTAGTCTATTTTGTGTGTAGTCTTAGACAACATTATCTGAATTAAGACTTCATCTAATGTTATTTTAAATATCCGCAAGTAGCGGAGTTATATATTCTGTAGCACAAGTGGTGCCTTCTGTTATTTTAAAGTGTTCAACAAAAAGTTATTATAGCCTTTCTAAACCTTTGCCATTTGAATTCAGGCTGCAGCGATAATTCTCTTGTTAGTCTAGTATGGTCTGAAGGAATCTGAGTTAAGCTTTCAGACGTAGCAGAATCCTGCAGTTACCTTAAACATTTCTTGTTACGAAGAAAAATTTCAACAGAGAAAATCGTCATGTGTTTCTCTTTTCACACGAATCAACTACATTTAGAGTCGTGACCAAAGTTATATTTCTTAAATATAAAATTTTATTTCTGAACGAGAGGCAGTACTCAATGTATTTAGTCTTTTGAGCTGTCCAAGGAAATCTGGAAACCAAATATTAACGTGTCACTACGTGACGTTGTTATAACACCCAGCTGGTTTCTCGAACTGTCTCTCGGCCCTATTCTATGTCTTTCACCTAGTTATAGTTCTAGATAATCCATATCCTACTCACTTTTATGGAAAATTTTCCAAAGGAGTACATAAGTTTAAATTACAGCTCAAAATGTAACAGAAAAATGAAAGACTGTGTGGCTCGCTGACAGTTAAAATAGCACTTAGTTTGATGTAGCAATATAAAAAATACACGGCACTTGTACCTGGATGGAAAAACAGTTTGCTGTCATATATGTGTCTAATTAAGTAAATTATCCGCAGAACATACTTAAACCCTGATTTGCTTAAATGCTCTTGGCAAACCAGCAGGAGCTATAATTTCCCAAATGAATAGTTTCTAAGACACCAGTGATTCCCTCCAGTGAGCTAAGGGCAAAGTTAATTCATTAAGGCAAAGCAACTCGAAGGCTATCTGCGTTTAATTAAGTGCAAGAGTAATCTTGCAATTAATCAATCAATTCTATGCTTGCATAATTACATTCAATTTCTTTCTATATTTACATGTTTCTGAAAGGAATGAGTCATATAAAGCTTAACGGGTAGAAACATTAAAATAATGAATTAATAATCGTTTCTAAAATAGGTGTTTTCAGCTTTACTATGCGCCTAGTGCATGTAAGAAGTTAAAAATTAAATATTCTTAGGCTATGGGTGCAATACATTTCTTATACAGCATATGTAAGCTCAAATTAAATTTCTTTTGCTTAATAATTTTATTAGCTCATAATGTTAGACTGAAACTTTTGCTTTCAATCAAAAGATACAATAGCTATTGTGTCCGCAAGTGGTATGTATTTCTAGACAACACGGACTTACATAGTCGGATTGAATGAGTTTATTTCCCTTGCTTAATGTTATTCTGAAGTTCTTACCAGATATCATTTCTCAAGAAAAAGTACTCTGTAACAAAATGACTACTATCAACTCAGATAACTAGGCAAGTATCTATTGCGTGACTACCGCAAATAATATAGAGAAAATAGCAGAATACTTCCATTCTGAAGAACACGCCAATTTAACAGTGTCTGTCACATGGTTCGTTTAATGGAAGAAATATTACCAAATATAATCGAGACAGCTTTACGTCATAAGTGTTATCAATTTCATCCCCCCCAGGACATAAGTAAGTAATAAATATAAGTAAGATGCACTTGTAAATTGTTTAATTACTTCGTTAACAGTTCAGACTTTTAATGTTGTCGCTATAGTTTTCACTACTTTCTGTTTTACTCGCGCCCTGCGGGAAATGAGAAACGAATCTCTAAATGTAAAACACATAGAGATGGTTTATTGAGATTATGGCAAAGCACACTAGGGCAATCTGCCTATAGGGAGGGATGCCTTCGTGGAGGACTTTCTAAGGGAAACTGGTTCGTACACACACACAATAGAGATGATATTAAGTAGTGCTGCTAGACTGGTTGTTCGTTTCATCTGCAGAAGGGTTACCTGCAAGGTTCTATTCCGGCTGGTGTCCAACAAAAACATCGCGGAAAAAGAAGCGCAAAGGAAAACATCGCCGTGCAAAACACCGTCAGAGAATAGAAAGCGGTGGAAAAACTTTATAACTTAAAAATATTGTCGTGCAAAATATCGTGTTAAAAAGTAAAGTTCCTACAAATCATCGCAGATATGTGTTTTCCTACTCGCGCAGTGAAAAAAATGACCGAAAAGAATCTCAAGTGAATTTTTGCGTAAAAATTTGTGAGCACAAGAAGAAGTAATTAGTGTTTTTACCTCTATATTTCCTCTTTTTGTATTAATTAATAAAGCTGTACTGAAAAAGACGAAAACTTCAAAATCAGGAAGTTAGTAAAAATTAATGCTACCTATACATTTAGTAGAATTTTAAACTGTTATTGCTAACTATTAAAAGTCATTATTTAGTTAGCCTCTTACATAAAGGCGCATTTGCAGGTTTTCGTGGAAAAATAAAGCAGGAAATTATTAGAAATAAGATGATGCATAAGTTTGAATTTCTATTAACTGTTGTACATTGCAATGATTTTTACTAATTTTCAAATTTTGAATGCTTAACCCTTTCCGGCACGCTACCATTTAAAGTCGGAGTTTTGATTTAAAAAAAGGTAGGCAGTCTAATTAAGCCTAGAGGAGTACACAAGTAAAATTTTGTGAAGATAGCACTTATCGTTTTAATTCTGTGGGTGTGCCCAAAGTGGCACACTGATCGAATAGAGATTCGAAGAGAGTGCTGAAACGAGCATTGTTGTCAATGAACTGACCGATGAGATGCGGAGAAACAAAGAACACAGACTCTCAGTTGTCCTAGATTATCGGTAAGCCCGGTCTGAGCACACCTAGGGTTCACCGTTTGATTTTAGGCAAGATTTCAAAGTAAAAATTTAAAACTAATAAAGAATAAGGAGATTAGCATACAGCAAAAAAAAAAAATAACATAGAAATTTCTTTTCAAGCAATTCGTTTTATACCCTAAAAAAATCTGGAAGATTTCTTTGAAAAATGAGTCTTAAAAAACTAAACATGGCTAAAATATATGGACTGGTTTGTATTGAGCTACCATCTACTATAAATAACAAAGGTCCAGAGTAACCTATAAATCCTTTTTCATTCTTTTTTTTTTTTGTGCGTACAGAAAGAACGTTTTAGGTGTGTCCAGACCGGACACAGTATGCCGCAAAGGGTAACCTTCTTTCTTTTTCAGTGAAAATTTATAAGCAAAAATATGAAAAATAGAGGTTAAAAACTACATGTATCTTCTTGTCTCGCAAATAAATAGGCGATAATTCGCTCAACAATTTTTCAGTCAGAAAACGATGCTTAGTCTGCGATGTTACCATCCTACGGTGATTTTTTCTACCCCAATATTTTTCACAATTATGTTTTAAAACTGTGAAATTTTCATAACACTTTATTTTCTATTGCACTGTTTTGTAGCACAACGTTCTAGAATTGCGCTGTTTTTTTCCTTGCTTTCCTTTTCCCTATGACGTTCTGTAAAACGGCGTTTCACTATTGCTTGGTTTTCCCCGCGACACTATATTCCGTCACATCTTTGCGGCGATGTCTTCACCTGCAACCGTTATGGCTGACGTTGCTGAATTTAGATTATAGCTGCTGCTGAATTTAGATTATAGCTGCTGCGGAGGTTGGGAATCGCGGGTTTAGATCATTTTTATTTTTTCAGGTTAATTTTAGATATTACAGAACCGCATTTTTTTTAAAAAAATAGGGAGAAGTCTGTAACAGGAAAAGGAAGAAATAGTTAATTGGAACACATTTTTTATAGCAAATTTATTTGGGCAAAAATGTAAGTTTTGTGTGCTTTTCTAAAGATGTTGCATAGCTAAAGCTGATATGGAATGCTTATCTAATTCGATTTTTTAAAAATCTAATTTACCGTTTCACAGAAAGCATTGATTTGAAATCATCACAGTAGTCATGAATTGAAATCATTGATTTAGCATTTACATGGTTGAATGTTTACGTGCAGGAATGATGATGCCGTGTAAAATGTCATTCATATGGTTTCAGGGTATGACAAAGCACTTTTTTCCTCGAATCCAGAGCCTTAAAGATCCTTGTGCTGTGCAGTCAAGGGGATCTATGCAGAAACAAAATTAGGCATTTATCTTGTACAAAGCCTGAATACAAACTTACTGAATGCCTCTCGTATTCAGTATGAAAAATTTTAGATATCTGTCACGGTTTATAATCTCCCTAATAATTATATCATCTTTTATAGCACTATAAAAGAAAATTTATTCAAGATTTGTAAAATCGATGAGGAGTTTAGTTTTTTAGCATAAAATAACAATTTACATCTTACTATAGATGAGTTGATAACTATAGGAAGGCTTTTAATTTGCTGGTAAATATTGTTTGTTTAATGAATCAAAGAAAATACTCGAATCTGCCTGAGATGAGTGAGACGTTGGGCATCCTGCAAAATTTTCAAGAGAAAATCCCACTTACTCGTGTTATACGCAAAGGAATCCCAAAGCCATGTTGCCAGATCGTTCTAGCGCAGGGAACCAAAAGCGTCACTAAATATACTCCTGTTTGTGATAAATTGAAACACCATGAAGGAATCATGGGAACAAATTGAAACTTACAGAAAATGATAAGCAGATATGATATACACAAATGATTAAAATTTCAGAGATTTGCCTCTGAACTGTCGTTTTATAGATAGAGGGCTATAGTAATAGTAGTGTTCCGTTATCTTCCAGCGGTAAAAGTTTCATAAGAACTCAGTATGACTCATCCTTGAAAAAGAGCCCAGTATAAGGAAGTTATACGTTTTTAACGGGGCGAATGATCAGACGTACAGAAAGAGGATTTTACTATTGTAAAATCGCAGCTCATATGGGGCATAATTCCTCGTCAGTGATGCATGTTGGCTGGAAAGAGGACCAGACAAGTCGCAAAATTGATAGTGGACCATGAAATGCTACATCAGCACGGGATGATAGCCAGCTCATCCTCGTGTCAATAACGAACCGTGTAGCTTTCACAACTTTTGGAGCACTGCTATACGTGTGTCATTTTAGCGGCTTCAGCAGTTCGCCGGCGTCTGCTGCACCTTGGATTCTGAGCATGCAATCTTTTATGCAGGACTCCCTTGACGAAAATCGTTGACTACAATGAGGTCGTCAACACAGATATGGGTGTCCCGACTGGCGACACATCGGCTTTCCTAAAAAATTTCCGATTCCGTTTGAAATACAACGATGATCGAGTAACGTTATAGGGGTGAACGCCATCTTCTGGAATGTACGAGTATTATCCAATGCCATACATCCAAGCTCGATGGCTTGGAGTGCCGCTATGTATGATAGGCGATACGAACTGAAGGTATTCTAACTGACAACTGCTACACTAGGAAGGTTGTAGAACCTGAAATCACGCGTTAAATTCAATGCGTTCATGTAAGTGGTTTTCAATAAGACAGCGCTGTTCAGATGTTGCTACAATTGTTCCAGTGCATATCAGATACCGATTCTTCCTTAGCCTGCCTATTTGACAGACATATTGCTTATTGAACATGTCTGGGATTTCACAGGCCGGAACGCACTCGTGACAGTTTTCCCGAAGTCCAAACAGAACAACTTTGGACTCGGCTAGAAAGAATATGGAATGCTATTCCTCGAGTATACTTTCAAAACCTGTTTGATTCAATGGCATGAACAGTATGAGCTCTTAAGCTCTAACTTGAGCTAATAAGCTGTAGTGTGCATAGCAGCTTTACTAAATATTGATTTTTGGCATTAAATGTTCTTGTATTGCTCTCTAAATTTAATCGTTCCTTTGTGTCACCACAGGTCCTGTGTGGAGCAGAAGTGTATTAGAAGACCGTGGTCTTGGCGACTTGACCACTAGCGGTCTTCCATTATGTGTATACTTGCTACAATTATTAAACAGTGCTTGAGGTAGTACCTGTTAAACCTTCTAGGCAGATAAGAAAAATATTTTCCTTAAGCGAGACAATTGCTGCAATTTTTTTTAATAATTTTTTTTATTTTAGAGAGAGTAAGCATGTGTAAGCCATTACATTGAAGGTACGCAAAAGTAATTTTCAGAAGCATGTACTTTGTTCATAATAAAATTTTTAACAATTCAAAACTTTCTTGAGTAATTTAAACCTTCATTAAAAAGTAAAATTGCAAAAATAATTCTAATTGTTATAAAACCGTTTGATTGTTATTTTATGATTTAAAAATCATTTTTAATAAGGAAAAATAAGAAAAAAAATTAACTTTGATTGTTAAACCTTCTAGGCAGATAAGAAAAATATTTTCCTTAAGCGAGACAATTGCCGCAATTTTTTTAAATAATTTTTTTATTTTAGAGAGAGTAAGCATGTGTAAGCCATTACATTGAAGGTACGCAAAAGTAATTTTCAGAAGCATGTACTTTGTTCATAATAAAATTTTTAACAATTCAAAACTTTCTTGAGTAATTTAAACCTTCATTAAAAAGTAAAATTGCAAAAATAATTCTAATTGTTATAAAACCGTTTGATTGTTATTTTATGATTTAAAAATCATTTTTAATAAGGAAAAATAAGAAAAAGATTAACTTTGATTTTTAATGCAATATAGTAGATTACACTTGTGATTGTTATTTCCATCAGCGATACACTCGAATTAAATACAACTATTACAAAGGCTTGGTGCAAGAATAAGTGAAATGTAGTTTAATAAACTGAGAAAATGAAAGGAATTTTTTTAATGGATAGCTTTCTCTCACACAGCAAATTTTAACAGCTTCTTACTATGTTTTTCTGTTATATGTTTCTATAAAAAAGGATATTCAAATAATACTCGTGTCAAAAGCCTCATTAAAAATAACAAATTTGAAAGCTATTGTTAATTATTTTATTCCTTGAATAAATTTGTGAAGCTTATGTTGTTCTCTTTTGACCTTAATTTATTGAAAAGAGTCTGCAATAATTAGAAAAATAATTTTTGTCGTTCATGAAAAACGTTTACGGGAACAGGTGAAACAAATTTTAATACTATCACAACCTACGATACAATGAACAAACTATATTCGGTGGAACACTGAGTGTGTGAAATTTATTAGTTATGATCTCAGTAAAAATACTAAACTTTTAAATTTCTAAATCTGAAGCAAACTTCTTTGACATGTCAGATGCTATCTTCAATTGTTAGGCACCTGAGCCTGAAGCGTTCAAGTGTTTAAGACAGGTTTGCATTTGTTCTGTTATGTACTTTTGGGAGCAATTTTCTCACATGAACGCTGTTTTGAGTCCACAAACAGGCTAAGCTATATTCATTAAAAACTCGTATGGACTAGAAATATATCTGATATTGTACAGTTACAATTTATTAAAGTATTTTGAGTTATTTAAATATTTTTTGGTTTAAACTAGTAAATTTTCAATAACACTGGACTTTATGAATAAAATTTCGAAACCATGTTTTTGGATCATAAATACTGGAAAACATTATTTATATATTTGTTCCTTTTCGCATTAAAGTACTGAACAATCAAAATATTATAATAACTATTAATTTATTGAAAAATATTAATTCAATATTAAAATTTTAATGGTTGCTGCACATAAAAATACGGCGGGCGTGGGCTGTCAGATTGAAGCATTATTTCAGCATTTAAAAAGGTTGCTGAAACTTGGTATAAAGAATAAAGTTTTAGCTCGGTTTGCTTACTTACTGCTTTTCGTAAGTTAGTACTTTATACAGATATAGGTACACATTCTAGTTATTTCATTTTAATTTATCTTACTTTTGTGGGGCTGAAAATAAATTTCTGTGCTTCAGCTAATTTGCTCCACGATGTTGCTTATGATTTACTCATACATCAATGATAAAGATCCGTAAGATTTAACGAGAATTTTTCACTTAATTTAATTTATTATTATTTACACCATATAATTAATAAATAAGTCCACGACATTTAGAGCAACAGTTTTATTTTGAAATGTTTAATCTTAAAAAAAATTACAAAGGTAATAATAATTTCAAGATTTAATTTACAAAAATACTCTGAAGATATTTTTGTAAAGATAGCAAGAGATGAGCCACATATAAGTTAATTTAAAGTTCATATACAAATAGGCAGTGGAGCTCTAGCGAAATGAAAAAGATTTTTTCCTTTTTTCTCCAGCACATGCAAGTTCATCTGAAAATTCTACGATATGAAATATTTAAATAAAGAGCCATGTACAATAACATGAAAAACAGTCAGCAGAGTTAAAAACTCTTAAGAAAAAGTGAGCAATCATGGTGCCAGTATATAAGACTCTCAAGATAAGTAATCAGTCTTTTTTTTTTTAAATAACACACACACGCTAGCAAAAAAACGTATTCACCATCTGCCATTTATTCATGCATGGCATTTATATATTTATAATAATATTTAGGTCATATTTTATTAGTAATGGTGTATTAAATCAAAATTTGATGGAGAGTTTATTCCAGTAACTAACAAACATTTTACAAAATATAACTATATGCCTTTTTATAAATTTCTGGAATTATTTTCGTTACACAATTAAAACTGTGTTTACAGCTGGATGATCTCTAAATTTATGAATTAGTTCATTACATTTAATTTATTTCCAATCATTATAAACGGAATATAAGATTCATACCCTCCACACACGCATGTAGAGTAATTATACAAGAAAACAAAGTTAAAAATTTAATTTTACAAATAAAAACAAAATTATTCAAGCCAAAAACTTCGAAAATATGAATAATTTGGTCAAAAACTATACAAAAATTGGAATACAGAACAAGCTCATTTTTAACAATACTTAAATCAATAATGATTTTAAAAAGTAAATATATTATAAAAATACACGTTTCAACTTTAGCATAGAAAACTATATAAATATATATTTTATAATAACCATAATAACAATAAAAAATAATGGCTGCCCTAAACATGCACCTAAAATCCCAAATTTCAGTTAAAACAGATTTACATTCAAAGAGTTATTTCTGGTTTAGCTTATATCATTAAAATTTACCTTTATACTTTTGCTCTGAATTTAAACAAATAACTCCTCTAGATACCCTGAACAGTTTCAAAAATTAAAAATATATTGTACATCATATATACAAATAATGCACATATGGTCCACAGATTTAAACACGATTTAGCAACCGAATTTAAATATTTTTAGCAGAAATTATGCTTGCATTTCTAAACTACTTACAGAATGCCATCCCAAAATATATCAGAATAACAAATAAATACAGATTTGAAAACTTGCGGGCAGCACTGTTTAATAATAAATCATTCATTAAGAGGGAAATGACTCTGAATATTAATTTTAAATAAGCTGCCAATGAATATACATTTATTGAAATTAAACTGATGATTCAATATGCTGTAAATGTTAATGAAAGATAACAATACATACAGTATATTTATATACTATATGTTATCGAGAAAGACCGAAATTGGAGAATGTCGACTTTCACCGGAGAACATCAACATTCACCAAATAAGTCGGTGAAAGACCGAATATTTCACTACATTCTTGTACATTCGGACCCTCACCGGTGTATGTCGACAATCACAGATATGCTCTGGTGAAAGTCGAAAAGAGAGGTCATAAAGTGCCATAATAGTTTAAGTTGTTGCAATAAATAAGATTTGAATCACATAATTTAGTAAGTTTTTTATTACTGTTATTTTATTTTCTCATTTAGAACGTACTGTATAATTAAGTAAGTTTTTAACTTCTATTATTTTTCTTTCTCATTTTGAATGTATTGTGTGTTTTAGGTTCTCATGTTCTTAAGTTCTTATTTCCAGTTTCAAGTGCGTTTATTCGTGACTGAATTACGGTGAAGAAAATAAAATATTGTTATATGTTTAACATTCACCATATACTAATGGTGAATGTTGAGCATATAACAATATTATATTTTCTTCTCCGTAATTCAGTCGCGAATAAACGCACTTGAGACTTGAAATAAGAACTTAAGAACATGAGAACCTAAAACACACAATACATTCAAAATGAGAAAGGAAAATAATAGAAGTTAAAAACTTACTTAATTATACAGTACGTTCTAAATGAGAAAATAAAATAACAGTAATAAAAAACTTACTAAATTATGTGATTCAAATCTTATTTATTGCAACAACTTAAACTATTATGGCCCTTTATGACCTCTCTTTTCGACTTTCACCAGAGCATATCTGTGATTGTCGACATACACCGGTGAGGGTCCGAATGTACAAGAATGTAGTGCAATATTCGATATTTCACCGACGTATTTGGTGAATGTTGACATTCTCCGGTGAAAGTCGACATTCTCCAATTTCGGTCTTTCACGGTAACATATATATATATGCTATAAAATATTATAAAGAATGAATTTCAAAGTTTATTGTTCTGCATAGCCATTAACCAAATGAAATTGTAAGAGTTTCTCACAGTTCTAGAATAATTCATTTTCCAAGAGAAAATTTTGTACAGCACATAACATTTCACATGTTTTGTGGCAAACACAAATAATAACGAGGAACATGAATGTAGTTGTGCTTGATTATGAACTTTTTTCTGATGGTACAACAACCAATAATTTTTGTAAAGTAAACGTCACAGAATCTGTAAATAAAATAAGAAAGCTTAATTAAGGGCAATGAAAAGACAAAAATTAAAACAATAAGAAGTATATTGATCAAAAATAACTATTTATGTAAACGAAAAAAAAGCTAGGACATGAAAAATCTATAAAGATAGAATAAACTCCTTTATCTCAATGTATCACTGCACTAAGTAAAAAAGAAGCTAAATAAAATTACAGGTAATTTCCATCTAATTCAGATTATAGATATGTCATTAAGCGATTATTCTGCTAAGCGACACGCAGTTATTTAACTATTAGTTTCCCCCTAAACTTTAATAATAATGCAAAAAATTATCTAATACATTATAATATCAATTAACTCCAAAATAGATGCCTTTGAAAAATAATTTAAATAAAGCAGTTCTCACGGCATTAAACTATGTTGCTCTCTCATTCTTGAAGATCAGATAGATTAAAATGCTTTGCAAAAACTAGTATCTTCATTAAATGATTTTGCTGTAAATACTAATGAATCTTAGTGCTTGAAAAGGAAGTATATTGACTTCTATATATGACAAAGATAAAGCCAAATATTACCGGAAATGCAAAGTCATATAGATTTCCCCGAGATAGATCTTTTTACAAAACTCTCAGTAAAACTGTAAAGTATTATTTTCAGTTTCTTAACCCATTTTCTTATTATTTGTAACTTTACTACCATGAGTTGAGACTGTTTAATTCGGGTTACTAAAAGTTTCAACCAGCTCTGCTACATTAGTGATGTGGCATTAGCCATTTTACTATAAGTAAATCATACACTTAATAAATTGACCCGATGTTTGGTTTAGTTGTCTGAATCGTAGTCCGTACTATATAGTTAATTTAAACTTGAAGTTAAATTTTCTGTTACTGATATCCCGTAAGCAGCAGAGTTTTAATCTGTAAGCACAAGTCGAATGTATGTTCAGTTTAAAGTTTTTAATAAAAAAGTTTGTTTAAACCTTCTCAGGACCCAGTTGTTATTTTATAGATGGGGAGATAAATGGCTTATCTGTCTCATGAGAGTTGAAGAATTTTAGTGCAGCCCAAACGGGATAGTGGGTAGTGACTGACTACCGTTACGGAAGGGCAGGATTCGAATCTCGGAGAAGACATGGATGTTTGCAAATGTATAGTGTCTTTGCGGCAATGGGGCACTTTAAATATATGGTGAGCCTAAAGTCCTCTCCTGTGGATTGGTGGCAGAAAAAGAGGGATGAGAAACTCTCCGACCCCCTTCCCCAATGGGTTTTAAATCATAATAGGTAAAATACACAGCCAAAAATGTTACATTTCACCTATAATACTAAATTATAATTAATATTTCTAGATGAATAATAAAAAGTTCTTCATAAATGAATTATCAAAATTCTAATTTATTGATGCTACTTCAAATGATCTCAAGAATTTAAATTTCTCGACATTTGTATTATTGTTATGAAAGGTTTTTATCAGGACGTAAAAATACTAAAGCGTATACTTTAAAAAGCACAAGCATGAATATTTGCAAACGCAGCAATGCACATTTATTAACTTCACGATATGAAGTTTTAAGTGCAGATTCTTTAATTAACAGCATTTGTAAATGACCTATTAAAATAATATATCAAATCCATCTTAGTAGATAACGAATTTTCATACATAAGCTGAATATAACTGCATGCGTCTCGAGTTTAGGAGATATTAAAAATTCAATTTTCAGACTTAAATAGTTATATATCTACATAGCTAAATTAACCTTGATAAGATGATAACAGCGAATACATATTATTTACAAAAATACTGTAACTAACTAACAGTGAATACATATTATTTACAAAAATACTGTAACTAACTAACAGTGAATACATATTATTTATAAAAATACTGTAACTAACTAACAGTGAATACATATTATTTACAAAAATACTGTAACTAACTAACAGTGAATACATATTATTTTTAAAAATACTGTAATATTAAACGAATGTTTAAACTGGTTTTGAGAAATTGCTGAGTATCTTCTCACACTTACCAATTCCTTTTCTGATGGCTTTCGGCTTGTTTTCCCAATAAACAAAGAGAAAATACACTGGAACACCGGTTGCAATTATAAGAGCTCCAAATCCTGAAACAAAATATTTTAATACTTCCAGGAACACAAAAATATCGCTTGATATTAATAATCAAATAAGTATTACTGATTAAAAAATAAAGCCCTTTCCTTGCAAATGTTCCATACAGTCTAGCTACAACCAAATTACTTAAAAGTATATTATTTCATATTGTAATTACTCGGTTACTGATTCAATAAAGCCGCACTATGAAAAATATGATCAATATAAGAATATATTAGAAATGCATAATGAAATTCAGTATCACAAACCTGTGCCGACAGGATCAGCCATCATTGGAACAACGGTGATAAAAACTGAAGCTACAATATAAATTGCTGGGAATATCAAGTTAACCTGCAATAATCAATAAATAATAAAGTTAGATTTAAATTCACAAAATTTTCTAAACAAACAACAAATATTTATTTCATACTGTTTCTATTCCTGAAGTAATTATTATTTTCATATTCTGATGTAATAATGTATTTCGAATAGTTATCATAAGAGAAGAAGGTTATATTTTCTTATTATATATGTATTGCCCTTTTGAGTAGTCTTACTCACAGATTAACTTTTAGTGCTTTCATTGTATTGTTTTAGTAGCTACGTGTAGATTAAATGTCAATAGTTGAAGAAACCAGTCCTCTATGCTGTTTTGTGAGCACCATACATAAAATACATATTTGTTTCTTGAAAGAAATAAAAAGACCTGATTCTGGTTCCTTTAAAATGCACAGAATTTTTGGTACAAAAAACATTTTTGTGCACGATTAAGATGTAATTCTGGCGGCATTTATGCACTTGCTATTATTCAGGCTTTTCCCGTTTGGTCATAGTTACATATATATTATATACTGTTACTTACGTACGGATTTCCATTCAGGATCCAACGAAATAGGATCATGTGCCTTGCATATATAAATTTATGCCTAAAATCTGCATTAATTTTACACTTCATACCTCAAATAAACTTCGCTTTGATTGTTATCGTCTTATTAATTAAAGTTTCAAAAGTAACAGTTCAATTCATTCTTAAAAAGACGAGTTTTAACAAAAAAAAAAATATTAATGTTTGAACTGCACACTTCAGAGCATATGATTACGAAAATTTATTTATTATTAGAAAACCAGCATCGTGCAGAATTTAAAACAAATTATTCTCAGTTAAAATTTTCGACAATTTTTCTGAGACCATTCCCTAGGCCACATATTGTACGCCTACAGAGGTTTGGAATTAAATCCATATAATAAATCGCTGGTAGATCAGCGAAATCAATATTGCGTACCCTACTATACATATTCCTTCTAACGTTGTATACCTTCTGGTACATTCACAGAATTTTTGGATGCCTTCGTGAACGAAAATTATTGGAATGCTCTTTCATTATCTTGTTATGTTTTCCTGATTTTTTGAAATGCTGTTAACTGTGCCTTTTGCCGTACGATATCACCTTAGGGACAACAAGCATCCGTCTACAAAATGCCGAATTTGACGGGAAAGGGTTGATTAATAAAAGTTGCATTTTACCTTGTGGCAAAAACTTGAAGATTGCTCGAACGGATAGCAAAATTCTGTTACCAGTCCAACACTTTCTAGCCACCTATAATGAATTCTCAGAAATCGGCTATATTATTTCTTTGTAGATTATGCAGTCGACTGTCTTCGCCTTCAAGCAAAAGTTTCTCGTGAATTACTTCCTGATAATTAAAAAGGAAAATGCTCCAGCTGTATGGTTTTACCAGATGGGGTTTAGTCAAGGTGGATTTTCATTGGGCTTTCTTTTAGATTACAATCAATATTACTTTTGTCACTAGTAATGATCTGTCTAAAAAATTCCGAATTACCGTCTGCCATTTCAATAAAATCTTGAATGCGTTTCAGATTTAGACTAGTTAAGAGTAGATATCACCTGTATAAATTCAGGAACAAAAAATGTCATCTAAACTCCTATTCTTACGAAAATGGTATTTTAAAGAAGACAAAATATTGAGATTATTATTTTTAGTTATTATTTAACAGGTCCATTGGCTATGGAAAGTCTTAGGAATTCAACCTTAAGACTTTGTAGATGCACTTTGTGAAAAGACAATTATTTATATTAATAGACATAATTAAACATTTTACAGATGGAATTATGGAGGTAGGAAGTAAGATGAGTGGCCCTAACCGGTTTCCCCCATACACTGCTTTGAAGCACTGGAGATCCCTTCGTGGTGACCATAACATTGGGTCATTTACCATTAAGGTTCAATGGGTTTTGACACGATCGGATGTAAATATTTTGTAATTACGTCGTAAATGTACATATAAATTCATATACTTTCTTTTTCTACAATATTTCAGAGTCCTAAATATATGAAAAGAATACATTTTTAAACAACATTTCATTCTGAACGGAATTAAATGCTATACTTTTCACAGAACAGTTTGCTCAGAACGGTTTAATTTGAATGAAATATTTTCACAAGTTTTTCTTAAATACACCAGAAAAAAAAATTTAAGGTAATTCGATTTTATTCGGTTAAGGATTACGAAAATTAAGATCAAAGTTTATTGTATTACTAACATTAAAATTATGCATTATTTCTTTTCTATTTATAGAGCTTCTTCCTAAAATACTTTCTCAAATATGACATGATTTTTTAGCTTCTGAGGCATCTTTTAATTCGAAAAATCTAAGTCAATTTATAATTAATATTCTATTCGATCCATTTCAAATTAGAACACCTCTTATTTTAATAGCGAAATACGTTGAATAGCACTTAACTTTCTCTGAATATTTCTAAAAGGGAATAAAAAAAGGATTTTTTTAATATTATTTAAAACTTGTAACTGAGTTGCTATAAAATGTAAGGGGAATAATTATTTTAATTATACTTATCTGATTTTTTTTACCCTTGATTTCAACAATACATATTCTAAAACTCTTCTTTATTACTTTCTTAAGTATGCATCTCATAGAATTTGCTTTACAATACCTTTTAACAGATTGCTTTCCAGTACGACCAATTCTTGCTTAAATAGTTTTATAACGTATTTGCCAACAGGAGTTCAATTTATATTTACAATTCAATAATAGTCTGGAATCAATAAGAGGACCATTCATGATCAGACCTACTTTGGCAGGATACACAAATGTTTTAACTTCCGTCGATTACCCTATTTGTAATTTCTTAATAAGCTGTCTTAAAGATGTGGCACGTTCACGTGGTCACATCATCTTGACCACATATGGTACTTCCGCCGAATTTGCAAATGTATCCGTCTTCTGTTCAATACATTTGTGTAAAACTGTACGTAATTTTACACAAATGTGTGGTTACAAATCAAGGAAAAGTTAACTTATTGGCATATCTGTGTGTATATTTATTAATTTTGACGAGGGTTTGGTGATAATTTTATTTTTTAATTAACCCGAATAAGTAAAACATGTAAACCCAAAGTGATTATTTTTAAGTTATATAAAACTAAAACGATAAGTTTAAAAAATCAGCAACTATAAAGCCTCTCCTCTAAAAAATTTTAAAAAGTACATATCACAATAATATGTGGATGATAATTTTTTTTTTTTTTAAATTTAAAACATTTTGGCGTTTGGAACATAAAATAAAAGTAGCGAATACTCTATCAAGGCTATCGAAAGAGGTATACAATTTTAAAGGTACCGTAAGGCATTTTTCATTCTTTAAGAATAACATTTTTGCTAAAATCTATATTTTTTTAGTTCAACAGCTTAGAATTTTATAAAAGAAATTTATAATCAAAATCGCTGTTGTTAGTTATCGTAAAATAACCAAGATGTGAATTTTGCGTAAATGTCATATACAATGTCACTATACAAATTGCTGCTATTCATCACACAATGAATATTTCTTTTATGCGGAAATGTCCCGTTTTTCGGTTTGTATGGAACTGTCGTATGTCGAAATACTATCGAAGCGCTGCCAAGTTAGCTTCTGAATGTAAACAAAAAACACACCATCTGGAGACCGAAGCTTCGGAGCAGAGCTTCACTCTTAGTGCCGAGCTGGCCACCCCTTCCTTTCTTACCTCCATGAGTAAAGTTGAAGGGATACCACTCCTTCTCAGAGAACTCTAGTGGATTTGCACAGAGGGACAAAAACAGTTAGTCGCATTCGCTATAGTTAAAGTGATCCTGACAACTTTTCTTTGGATGGCTATTGATTAAGCAGTCTATTAAAGAAAACCTACACTACAGTTCACCATCCGGGTATGTCTATAAACTAGTAACGAGCCTTATGGCATTACAATTATACAATATTTTGTAATATTTCAATGCTTAGTATTCTTCTTTTATGCTGTTTAATAAATCCTCGCCGAATGAACGACAAAAGTTGAAAGCTTATTTCTTTAATCTCAACAGTTTTCAATCATGGTGCAAAACAGAAAAACATAACTAAATTTGAAAAACCATTCTAGGATATTTCTATTATCTTGATTTCTAAAGTGATATTTACATTCACTGCTCGAATTTTTCATTGCTCAAAAATGGACAATGAACTGTAGATATGCTTTAGTAACTTATTATTTCGTGAAAGTTAGTTTAAAAATTAAGGCGGTACTTACCTTAATAGGTCGAGGAAGATTAGGTTGTTTCCACCTCAAATAAGGAAGACAAGCTACTGCCAGACCAATTGCTAACCATGTAGCGAATCCAACGTAATTTATCAGAGCATAAATATCACTGGAGCACAAATACAGTATAGAAAGCAAAGCCTAAAAGAAAGATGTCGCTCATATTAATAAAAAGATAATTTAAAAAAATCATACATTAAAAAATATTACTTTCATATTCTAAATGAGATTTACTCGAATTTACCCGAAAGAGGTAAAATGACTCAATTTAAGAATTTAACCGAAAAACAATATTTGGTGTTGTCGCAACTAGAGATCTATCGATTTTCATAAGTTAATTAATTAGTTTTATAACAGATGGCACCACCATTTTTTCCCGTCATTTCATCACACGCTTAAAATTGAAAGCTAGTGAATTTTACCGAGCGATAGCCATTGATGAAAACGATTCAATTTCTGTGTCAGAATCAATAACTCCCATAGCAGAATAGTTTTCCTGCTTGTCTAAAGTTTTGTGGGGAAACTCGTGAAATCACAGAAAAAGATAAGAAAGGGAAGAATACAAAGCCTGAGATATTCCCTCCAAAAGGATGCAAACGTATCAGTCAATCAAAAAACCAAACGCCTTTTTTACCTTTGAGGATGTGAATAGTCGTTGCAACAGCGAAGTGTCTTTATTAGATATTTATGGGAGTTTGTATATTATTGGAGTTACGACACTTCCCAAGTGACCACTCAAATATTTTCAGGCAAAACAAAGAATATTGTGTGCGGCTGATTCAGTCTTTGTTGGGATGTCTGCGTAGAAATATTTCAAAAGCGACAACCCTTTCGCGTCCCTGGGCACGTGGTTGAAATCGACGAGTCGCTTCTACGATGAGAGAGAATACACAAAGGTCACATGCTTCTCAGTAATGAACGAGGCGAAGAATTGTCATCAAACGATTCCGACACAGGAAACTTCATCAACCAAAGAAAACTACGGCAAACTATTAGAAGAACCGTGGGTACTTGGTTTAATATGTCGAACCAACAAACTCGAAAAGAGCTTCTTCATCGTGGAACGAAGCGATTCCGCAACATTACATCCAAATCCATGGTGAAGTTATAGCAGGATCAATCATTATGAATGATGAATGGCCTGCTTATACGGATTGACTATATTAAGTTACGATAATAGGACTGAGTGCCGCCTGGGATAACCACTGACCTGACTTTGTTGTATAAGGTCTTACAGTGTTAATAGTCATCATGGCAGAAGTGATTATTTCTTCCATATATAAATATAACATGGGCATACAAGGCCTGTGTATAAGCATAGATATGTTAATTACAAACATTGTCTTGTATAAGTTACATGAGATACTTAGGTATAATCATGACAGTTATGTGCATACTTAAACATTATCTGATTTCATATTTAGACTACTGTTACTGAGAAAATCACAGTAAACTTATAATTGGGTTACACAACATGCAAGTTGCGACGTCAGAAATGCTCCCACGTTATCTTTCTGAAGCATGGGTGCGATCTCTTAATAAAAGCGACGACACTTTTCTGGTTATGCTGCGCGACGTTCTTGATGCATATGTTTGAAAAACTGATAAAAGTGGCCCTTTTGTTTTCTAAAAATTGAAAGGAAATAAAATTTATTATAATATTATTATTATTATTACGTATTTATATATTTTATTAAATTATTATTAAATTTACAAAAACTAATATACGAAATTCAGTAGATCGCCAGTTGCGACATTACCCAATATTTATCTATTTAATGTATTGTGTCAAAGCACGCAAATGCTATCTGCGTCAGGAGCTGGATGCCTCTGTGGAGGATTCGAAAATAGAAAAAATTACATAAGTGAGTTTTATTTTAACCAACACTTTTTAAGTTAATTCTGTCTCGATCTTCTGTTTCTTCTGTCAACCTCACTAGAAATGCGAACTGCGTAGGAATTACAGACAGAAGATGTAAACTAGAAAGCGATTAGCGACAGAAGATGTAAATTGAGAAAAAGTTTGGCAAGATATGTAACAAGTTGTTCCTGAACCGCTTTACTGTTAGCTGTGCTGGTTTTCGAGGAGTGATTTCTGCCAGTTTATAGTGTTTATGCATAATTAGGACCCAAGTTGACATAGGTATTAAATCTATTTATTTTTGTTGCTTCTATTTAAACTTTATTGCAGCGATTATCAACCGATGGTACGTTAGAGGAAAATAGGTGGTACGCAAAGAAACAAAGTATTTTTAACTACATTGAAAAATCTCGTGAAAAAAAAGAACAATTGATAGAAATTTCCTGTCATCAAAAGATTTCAAAAATAACACACTTGTTAACTTCTGGCTGAACCGAAAAAAAGAATTTAAAGGCATTTCAAATAAAGCTATTAAAATTTTATTGCCTTTTTTTCACAACCTATTTCTCTAAACAAGGATTTTCTTCCATGTTATATTTCGAAAATAAATACAGAACAAAATAAAAAGTGGATCCTAGTTTACGGTTAAAACTAAGTGAAATAAGACTGGACATGAACAAACTGATTTCTCTTAAACAGGCCCAGATTTCACAGCAAATTTTAGAATTAAAGTATTATAACTTATATTTTGATAATTAAAATGGTAACCAATTTTTAATGTAATATTTTTTATGTCTGCATATTTAATGCTAATAACCAGTAGGTTGCGCAAATGGCAAAATATCTTTTTTTTATATTTCTTTTCAGAAACTGAAAAATAATCATTGAAAAATAAAGTGGTGGAACTAAAGTTTTTCAGTTTTTGTTAGGTGGTACGCTTTAGTCAAAAGGTTGATAACCGTTGCTTTATTGCATTCCACGACTACATAAGGAGAGGTGGCTGAGTTTGTTAA
Organism: Stegodyphus dumicola; assembly: GCF_044657685.1. Lineage (NCBI taxonomy): Eukaryota > Metazoa > Arthropoda > Arachnida > Araneae > Eresidae > Stegodyphus > Stegodyphus dumicola. Next base: position 25,910,818 of record NC_140781.1, read on the forward strand.
ACTTTTAATTTCACCAAATATTCGTAGTGAATAAACTTTTAGTTTCATTTTACTCTTGTTTGTGTTTATTAGCGTTCTAAACTTTAGATTAGACATTGAGGACGATAAGCCATTTGTAACACTGTAAGGTTAAACGAACAGTAAGTTAAGAGCATATTAGGTTACATATTTCTTGCATATATTACCTTACATATATGCAAGAAAAGATGTAAGGGAAGAAATGAAAGAAGAAATATATACATTAATCAATAATGAACGTGTTGTTTTAGATTCCTATTTAGTTTAAGATATTTGAGACATTATTATTTAGCTTTAAGATAAAATAAAAAAGAAACAGAGTTAGATTCAGCATGGGGTTTCTCATGACGAATGGATGGATGTGGTTTGGTTGCCTGCCACTCACCTGCCCGACAGCTTGTTTACTAGAGAACATTACGACTGCTGTTCATCACTAATGTCCGACTTCGCGATTGCTCAACGACTCCTGTTTATATATCCGGATAGGTTACTGCTTCGCGGCAGAATTTGTAATATTTTTAATATTACGCCTACTTTGTTGTTTTATTAAAAGAATTATTTCACTTTCTAATTTCTCAAGTATTTTTATTGAAAACATTTCTCATGTACCAATTTGCATTTATATACTAATACGCACTGAAAACAAATGCTAAAAACAGTATGCATGAAACTGAAGTAAAGACTTATCAATAGACACGAACTAATACAATAATTTTGTAAATGGTCATTAAAATTAAAGTAAAATAAAATTGAATGCCAGAAGTCAAATTTTTGTAACTTCTGAACCTTATTGTTTCTGTAAGGGAACTCAAACCAGTGCAGGTACAAGCAAGTAATTTATTTTATTTGTAGCCCTTACTTACAGATACGAACAAATCATCAATAATCGTAAATTCATCTTAGTATCAATGAAACGAGGCTTGAAGCGATCACACTATCGGGAAATTGAAAAGTCGAGCATTCATGGTGCCAAGAAAACGTTGCCGGGCAAACTAAATAATTCGGTTTGGTTTTGATTTGGTTTTATTAGATTACGGCAAAGCACTCGAGGGTTATCTGCCTTACTAAATAATTCGGATAGAATCACTTTAGAATACTGAGTGTAATTCTGACGCTTATGTGTATTGTGCCTAAGCGAAATAAAAGCATGCAAAATTCATCCGTCCAAGAGTCTTCTAGAGAGGTTGAACCCTCAGATACGGTCTCTTTGGGTGTCTCGCCATACACGTGGGATGACGTTGGGCAGAAGCGTAGTACTGTAACTAGTCCGAAAGGCTTCTGCCAAATGACAATATGCAGTTGTTATCCTAGTCATCATTCCTCAGGGTCTGCTTGCATTTGACAATGCACAGTAACGCACTGGCAGTAATATACACATAATATACAAATCTTCATTCTTACATCATTTTCTTTATTGCATATCTTATTCATAATGTACACATCTTCTTTATTAAATTATAATATTCTACTTAAATATGAAAAAAATTACAGCTTAAAATGAAAGAACAATGTGAGAAAACCGTTCTATTCTAAACTATCCGGTCTTTATATTTAAATCGAAGTTTTTATGAACATAGTTTTCAGTATTTTCCAATCTTTCCTCAAGAAATGATTCAATAAGAAGATATTTAGATGAATTCCATTTTTCATGATAAAATTCATCTGGCAAAGGCTTTGGTATTTAGCATAAAAATGAAATTTACATATTACAGATTCTAATTTGCATCCACAAACTGAGATTAAAATTATAATTATATCCATTTCGATTAATTCTATATGACATTAAAATTGAATAATTTCAAATACTCAAATATAAACCGTATATTTAAGTTGTTAACATTCTAAATAAATAAACGTGTAACCCTCACCATGCATATAACAGCAGGAGCTGGTGTTAAGTGGCTGACTTGGATCATGGACAGAATTCTCGGCATCTGACCTTGTTCTGCTCCAGCATAAAATAACCTGAAAATTAATTAAAATATTAATAATTTATAAACAGTTTTTCCTCCGTACATTTTATAAAAACTATAATTTACTTTGCGTTGCCCATTCCATACAACAATTTCACCCACTGCCGATCCCATTTCTGTACGAATCATCTAAGTAGAGTTGAGAGTTACAGAGAAGTTTATTTGACAAACCGATTACATGTTTTGCTGTTAGCAAATAGAGTAGCTGTGTAGGAAAATCTGAATATCTCAGAGATCAAAAGTCAGATGCTTTCGCCCACATCACTCATTCAAGAGCTTCAGCGTTCTGAAACATAGTTTACTTCAAAAGACTTTTGAGAGCATTGTGAAAATCTTACATGCTTTTATGTTTTATTGTTGTTGCAATGGATATGCAATTTAAGCAAACCCAGAAGATTAAGCAGTTACTGGATTGAAGATTTTACGGCTTAACTAAGATTCCAAAAGGTTTTGATACTTTTGATGATCGACTTTCTGATGGAAAAGAAGTACATCTCATTACAAATCCTTCCCCCCCCCCCCCCCGCAATGGCGAGCGTGGGCCATCGTTGCCTCCTATGAAGGGATGGACAAGTTCCATCCATGCTTTCTCCGGGATTCGAATCCAGGCCCTTAGGTACGCGATCAGAGTTACTAACTACTTTCCAGTCTTAATTGTTCCAAAATTATTTTAAATATGACGTAGATATCGTCATTAAAAGGATAACTCATGAAAGCAGCATTATCCTATAAACCGTGTACTGGAGCGAATAATGTAGAGAATTTGAATAAAGTTCTGTACAAACTGTACAAATCATCATTTTTAAATCCTTTCTTCTCACGAAATAAACTATTTTGTGCAGTAAAGCTATAACTTCTAATCTGTATTATTTTAGAATTAATGTTGTGTTCTGTTATTGTGTATTATTTCAAAACTAACACTTCATTCCAATACTCTGTATTATTTCAAAACTAGCGTTGTGTTCCATTACATTTTCACAAATGACGAGCCGAAATAGCAAACTGGTGAAATTTCGAACTGGCTGACAGAGGACGAATTGTGAAATGGTCGAAACACATTCCGAATTCAAACAGAAATAATTAAATGCTGCAGAAATCATTAGAAGCTGGCTAAAGGTTGAGTAACTTACTTGTCCGAGAACGAATGGGTTATGTGTTCGATTCCAATTCGAAGCCAGATTTTACTACGTTTTAATTCCTCTTTCTGTCCTGTCATGTAGACCTTTGAAAACTCAGTAAAGCACTGATAATGTAATTTCACGATAGCCAAATTTCTTAGTTCTCCTTAAAAGTTTTACAATTAAACCGGTTCTATATGTTTTCATTCTTGCAATTTAAATAAATTTCGCAATCAAAATGCTTCATATGCGCAGCTGAAATTAAAAATGCCACGCAATGAATAATAATCCTGAACATTTGACACTAAATAAATTATATGATACAAGTTAAATTTGAAAGCATTACCATTTTTAAAAATATTGTTAATTTTCCTTTCAAATGAGTTGGCCCTTACTGGCAGTTATGACTATAGAATAACTAAAAAAAGCTTATGACTTATAATACAGATGTTTTTAAGTTACAAAATAAAGGCGCTTCTGACTTATAATACAGATGTTTTTAAGTTACAAAATAAAGGAAGATAATTTCAAATTTGAAGGTGACAGATTTCAATCGCGTACGTATATGTATGACTTGAAAAAAGCAAAGAAGATAGTTCAACATTTTGAGCAATTCAAAATGTTATTGCTGTTTACTTGTTTCGATTTAAAATGAAGTTCTAATTTAATGCAAAATTATTAAGATACATTATTAAAATAAGCATACCTTGATGATGTAAATAAAATTCCATTCACTCCGCCGAAAGTTGACATAGCCACAAACACAGGAACGATCCATGCCATCATACCGTATAAGCGATCAGCAAAAGTCTAATGAAAAGCAAAGCCCGTCAGTAAAATATTAATGTATGTTTTTTTTAATATTTAAATGGTGAAAACAAAAAATCTTATCATGAAAGCGAAATTTACTTTAAAAAAAATTTGTGTACATGTGCAAAAAGATGATAGGGAGTTAAAAATAAATTCACTACTATCATTATACGAAATTCAGAGATAACAAATTTTAGAAGAGAATCGCAGAAGTACCTTTCATGATTTCAGAATTGAAGATTTTGTTCAGCCTACTTGTATAATATTTACTATTTTCTTTTTACTCATTATAGCGTCTTTCAGACATGCAGGGAAGTATAATAATGGTGAAGCTACGAAGAGGTGGGATGGATGTGGTGGTCTCTTTATTATGGAGGCACCTAATAGGTGGGCCACCATCGCCTTGGCTCTTATATATTAACAACTATAAAACATGAAAAGTCTCATGTGGGGAATACATTTAATGCTCAAAAACCGAACTCGGAAAGAAATTACCTCACTCCATATTCAGACAGGCATAGCTAAATTTTATAGCAATTTAAGATGAAGCTGGCCCCCTTAGCAAGGCGCGATTAAGGCAACTGGTCAAAGTATTCTTTCAATTCCCTCTCCACAACTCAGATCTTATGAAGGATAAACAGAATTATAAGGCTTCGACACTTCAAATCTTGGTCCTCAAGCCATATTATGTGAAGCCTACGCTGGAAAGAGGCTTTGCTCTGAAGTTGGTAATTCGCTAGGAAACAAGAACGTTCTCAGTAAAGCTAAGCAATTAGCTGCTAATGCCACTAAACTTCTAATGAGCATTGTACATACAGAAATAAACAAAAGGAATAATTATGGATTTTAAAGCTCGGCATACAAGACACAACCCCGCTTTTCACAGAATTCAAAGGAAGGTGGTCCAAAATAGTTCTGTTTGTTTAAATGAATATAGGAAAATACACGAAAGCTATCTGCATAACGGAAGGGATGCCTTCCGGGACATTTTAAGGAATTATTTACGTTATACATGACGTGACATGTATGAATGGAGAGGCCACCTCGAATTTATCCTAAATGAATAGGTATAGGCCCCGTGCACTAGTTATAGTACAGATAAGCTGCACCCCATTTTGTCTCACAGCATCCTCGGCCAACTCTGCCACCGCCAGCAGGTCACCGGCATCCCCACTTTTCATCTCAGCTTTCAGCGATTATTGAACTTTCAAATTATGTCATGCGAGACATTCATAATTCCTGAAGTATACACTCTTTCTTGATACATATTCCGCATTCGTTAGTTGACACGTACCAAGCATGATATAGTTTCTAACTTAATTACGATTACGTACGTAGTCTTCCTTGACACTTAATCTTTTTGATACTTGCCATACATGATGAGAGACTATAGAAACATCCATGCCGAGACGTTCAGCGGGATTTGAATGCGGTTCTAACTCGAAGCTTGGTTTCCACTCTGCCATTGATAGGATCAAATAATTTTTCTTCACTTCAGAAATTCCTAGTTTCCACAATAAAAATCTTATTGCCTGTCTCTTACAAGCTGTATTTTCCTAAAATCCTCTGCGACACTGTAAATCGAGGTTTACATTTCTTAAAGCTACATGCGAAGCTGTTTCATGTTCTGTCAAGTAGATAATCAAAGTGAAAAGAGTAGGGAAAGTATTTTGACATCATTAGTTCGAAGTACATCTAATCCTCTCCATCTGCGTCAACTAAATACATCTGCTAAGAAACATCCTCATGCCTGTAAATCAAGCCTGTATTTAAAGAGGACAATATGCAAGGAACCGTCCTGCTCTCGCGAGCCAAACCAAAAGTATATTATTAAAGAAAAATCATATTTGGTTGTTTTTCAGTTGCTAATAAATGAGAACTTTAAATTTTCATAAATTTCTTTATGAACATCAGTCAGCGGTAATGATGTTTGAGAGAAAATTGATCTTAACAGAAGTACTGAAAAAGAACTTTTTCTACTGATAGCAATTAAAGATTCGTGTACAATTAGCAGTTCCTTTTATTTCTTATAAGACTGAGCAAATAAAACTTGAAAACGCTTCCAAACTACGATTTTTGTTTTGCACAAAGGTTAAAAGAATTTAAAAAAAGTATTCTCAACAATCTCTAATGTTAAGAATTCATTTTTTAAATTATTAATTAGTATGTATCAAGTATGAAATAAGACTAATATTTTGAGCCCTTTCAAGAGACTAAATGTTATAAAACATACCATACGGCAAAGTTAATAATCAATCTTTTATTAATACAATTTTGTTTTTTAGTTCTATGAATAGAAATGATACTTTGCATTGATATGACTTGGCTTCTTACAAATCTCTCTACAAAATTACGTTATATGTTTTGCAAGTGTATTTCCAGATTAAAATTAAGCCCTATTTTTCGTTCAGTTTTATTTAATTTATGCATTTTATGACAAAGCAAATAAACTGAAAAAAAGTGCTATTAAAATTCGAATGAAACTTCTATAAAATTGCATAATAGTGTTCACTCTATATCCTTATACTTTTCATTAAGTATTTGTAACAGAAAGCTTCACTTACCACAGCGACAGCTTCGGCGCCCAAAACTTCGGCAACGGATAACGTAGTATGAAAAGCTACCACTGTCATAGTATAAACAACAGTTACCAATATACAGGAGATGAATATAGCTTTGGGTAGATTCCTGAAATTAGGAATTAGTAAATCGGTGAACAACAAGAACACGCAGAACTTTCACAATACAAAAACTTTACATTTTATTAAAAATTTGATTTTATTCTTACTGATGTGGATTTTTCAGCTCTTCGATCACAAAATTCAAATAGTTCCTGAAAATAAATGTGTGAATTAAAAAAAGTGGATAGTTTTCAAATATAATTATAAATGTATGTATAATATTTATTACTAATTTCCTAAACTGGAGAAAAAATAATACGCTGAACTTTCAAGAAATTTAATACTCTTAAACATGTCCCACTTCATTAACAATATTAATCTTTACTTCTCACCGTAAAAAAACTCAATCTCTGATATGGACTTCTCACGCCTTTTGACGACCGCCTTTCTCGACTTTTTCAATTTTAAGGCCTAACTGTATGATCAGGAGTGTAAGTGGTAAGTACGTCCAGCTAGTCATTTAAAAACCCGAGACTAGATTTCCGGCGAGGGAACAGTTGATTTTTCACTTTTATTTCTGCCAAATCCCAATAGTTTGTACAGTGACATCCGAAATAAAGTATGTCTGCGTATGGAAGAGGTGATAATTCGTCACCACCTGGATTTGGCAGAGTCATCTCCAACTTTCTCTTTAGTTGTCCATCGAGTATAGGAGAATATAAGGGAATATCGTATTTCTCCTTGCATGCCCTCGTAGGCTAAGTAGTTAGTACGTCCAGCTAGTGCCGTTTTGTTCGCTATAATGGTTAGCAATGCTGAATGCCATAATATTGGACCCTAGTTTAAAGCGCTGGGAAGGTATAAATATTCGTATGTAGTGTTTTCGTGGCATGATGGCATTTAAAATATAATCTAGGTGGACCATGAAATTTCCGTTGCAGAAATAAATCCTACGTAGGTATTTCTCTGCTTCTGGGTATGAACTCTAATAAATACGAACTTTATCAAGTAGTAAAGAAAAAACATTTTTTGAGAAATCTCCACTATGTATAATCAAAAGCGCATTGGAGCTTTCCTTGAATTATCCATAGATAACTTTATTTGCTATAATAACGAATGTTAATACAGGCGTATAATCCCCAAATATTTGCAAGTCGTGGATGTTAGTCACTTGCTTTGTTTGACGAAGACTTTTCCTGTTACATATTCTTGATACTGCTGACTGGCTGTATCAATGTATATCAGTTCACCATATCAATGGAAAATTAGTCAAGGGTTTTAAAACAATTGATGTAGTCAGTCAGTCGATGATGTAGTTGTCTTAGGAATGAATAAAGAAAGTGTTTCAAGAGCTGCTAAAAGTACAGTGTTGTTTTAGAGAACATCTGAAAGAATCTGTAAAAAATATAATCAGATTGGAGGGGGATATCGCAGAAACAGAAAAACATTTTATGAGCTGAGATACAACAAGAATGTCATATTCCTATTAGCTCCAAGCTTATTTAAGAAAACGCCATGAAAGTATTAAAATTTTGTTTCGAAAGGGTGAATACAACAAGAGTAAATGACTGATATAGAAATTTTTATGTCCATCGTGACTTTATATGAACCATAATATATAATATCATGAATTAAACGATATCATGAATTTATATCGGCATAACTTTGTCCGATGTCTTGACAGATTTTCATCATGCAAAGTAATTATCAGTTATGGGGTATGGTAAGGCTAGACCATATTATCCCTTCCCGCTCCGTCTAATAAAAAGCTGTCGGGGATATCCCCTGATAAGGCAGAGGATGTGGGATGCCCCAGATGAGTCCCTAAGTCCGTCGCCTCTAGAAAGGAGGCCTTCTCCACATACGTCGCAGAATGTGGAATATATGCGAGTTTAATGAAGCTCTCTCTCTCTCCACGCAACCTGCCTGGAGCATGGAAAGTAGGAATTCAATTCATGTATAGTATAACTCCAGAACCGAGAAAGCAGAAGCACAGATCTCAGTCAGTACAGTAAAAGACCCGAGGAAGATCGCAAGAGTAAGAATGGAAGGAATCTTTCACGTATAATGTTATTTTCCAATACTACAGCTGCATCCATATGAAACAAACTATAAGAAAAGAGAAAGCTCGACCGCCACAATGATAAAAAGGTACAACAAGAATGGCATTTCTGTCGGACAAGCTTTCGAACTAGTATGGCACGTTCCTTTATTTTAATTAATTGTTTTATGTTTTGGATCTGTAGTGTCCTTCTTCCTCCACTATGCAAATTTAGTTCGAGTGTTAGTTATTGCCTTCGGACTTGCGTTATAATTAACGATAGTTGAATTCCGCGCCCATTAAACTTCTGAGCCAACTTCGCGTTTAATTGATTGTGAAGCCTTCAGCTACTAGTTTATTTGAACTTAAATTTTACATTTGACTTATTGTTACTTTAAGCTATCTTGCCACAAGTGGTTGGTTGAGTTGTAAGCGAAAGTGTGCCTTCTGTTCTTATTTAGTTTTAATAAGGGTCTTTTACACCCTTCTCAAGTGTTTGTTGCTTAAGTGTTTAAACTTAGCAATAAGTCGCTTAACATCTGCCAAGAGTTTGTATTGTATTGTTGTGACTTCTCTCACTTGTCCGATTGTAGCATCAGAACAAGTCCACGAAATTCATTGTGGGAAGGATTGCAAGAATGTGCCTGTCGTTGGCAAGAGCTTTGAGCACCATGCAGGTGACAGTACGACTTTGCTCCGTTCCGCCCCCAGTTTTGAACGAGAGCACCCTGGGGAGACGAGTCAGAGGGTCTCCTACCTCGCTTTCCCTACCACCAGCCTCTCGAAAGGACTTTTGGCTCTCCGCATATTTAGAGTGCCGCACAGACACTATACATTACAAACATCCATACCTTCTGCGAGATTCGAATCCGCGCTTTTCAGTACGGCAGTCAGAGTCGCCAACCACTACCCTTGTTGGGGTGACACCAAGAGTTTAGATACTTTTGATGATTGATAAACACATTAAATTCTACAAGTAGTATAATCAAAAGGTATTGTGACAAGATTAACCGATCACATTATTTAATCAAATATATTAAAGATCAGTAGTATAAAAGATCAAGTTACACGATTCTCAGAGTGAAAGAGGAACTAGCCGCAATTGGTTAAATGTTTCAGACTTCTCAATAGGAAAAAAGCGTTTCTGTGGATCTTTACTTTTAAGTTATCTTCCCACCTGAAACATAGAATTTAGCAGCATGATTTTACCTATTAATTTTATAACTTTATATGTCACGTACAATCAGATACAGCCTTTTAGCTGAAATGGTGTTTACTGCACTTGATTCTAGGCTACTCGCTTGAGAGTTCGAGGCAAACACTACGTAAAAATAACTGAAAATCAATAGCATCTAAAAATGCGTAAATAAATTACCGCAAATATTGTTATTGGTAAGGTAAGTAAAATATAACCTTATTTTAGCTGCTTATATACCGTTCGCCATGTTTAAAAGAATATAATTTCCAGAAAATGAAAATAAATTTTTAATTTCGAACATTTTACAGTGGTCCAGACGTTAAACAATAATATCAACATTATCATAGCTTAGCCAGTATCCAAGTTTTTTCTTTTTTTTTAATATACTTACACTTACAAGAAAACTTATGCTTAAGAAATGTAAAATTAAATCAATATCTCTCAGTCAAGGAAAAGCACGAATACCGTGATTAGAAGAATAGTGGAATACTCGTTTGGAATAGTTTTAATATTATTTTCAAGAGCGAATTAATTTAAATTACGGTTTAAATAAACGGCGACTATATGCTAATAGTCAATACCTATTTCTTAAAAATGTAACTATTGTCACTCTTAGATTCTACATTATAGTTCTCCTGGATATGACTACTCTAAAGCTTCTGGCATTGCCCTGCTTTTTACGAATACTGGAAATAAAATTATCTTGAATTATTCTTTCAGTAATAACAAGAGAGTTTCTTACTAATTCTGCGCGTAAACTGTAAAATTATTAAGAAACGTTTTGTTAAGAAATTCCGTGTAAAAATGCTGTGCAAAAAATTGCAGCATATTACCATTCTTAATGGATTCACTAAATTAAGCTTGGACTTATAAAGCTTAAATTAAGTTTGGACTAAGAGCCCAAATAAACTTTCAGAAAGAAAAATTTTAGAAGCAAACCTTAAAATATATAATGGGGCTGACACATCTCTTCCTCATCTTACGTTCTAATCAAAGACCATACATTATATGCAGCTTAAAAACAAGTAAGTTATGGTGCTAATAGGTCTCGCGGGGCATAGCGCATGAGTGGTATTTCTTTTGTTAAATATCAATAATTAATTAAAAATGATAAACATACCCTTTAAAGACTGAATGCTTAACTAAGGATACCCTAGTTCAACATCATGGCAAATTTTCAACTTATTTGATTTATTATGGTTTGGTCATTACGAGATTTAAAAAACATATTCGGGGGATAATTTTTATTTTTTCAAATGTTTTCCTATCAAATTTGGTTAGTTACCGTAAACTATTTCCAAAGATTTCGAATTCACTCAGACACATTAGAAAAGATGCATAAATACAACCAGGTTAGTGATGTAATAAAAGATACATATTTCAGGACAAGCAAATGGGTTTCGTTTGAGTGATTTGAAGATGTGGACAGAATTCTGAGTAGCAGTAGCAGTTTGAAACCAATAACAGAAACAGTAACTCACATTTTTAGCTGACATTCAGGTTCCGTTTTCTTCAAGGCTACTTCATTTACTACGGAACTTTCATCATCCTAATAATATCTGGAGGACACAGGGGATGCGTTTGTATAGAATACGTGCAGATAAGAGCAACACAGCTAGATGACACTCACTCACAATTTTCACGTCTAAAGCTGCCAAAGAGCTTAATCAGAGTGAAAGGTTGTAATTATATCATACACAGTTTATTCGGCGAACATAGCATCTGTTAGTAATTTCTTTGACAATTTTCGGCGACAAATCAATTAGTGTTTGAGGAGTAAGCCTGCTAACGTTTCCAGGGCGCTTCCTGAATAAACAAATACGGTGAGAAATTTTGCCGTTGTAGAAGTGAATAACAAATGAATGGCCGCTTCAAAGTAGCAAAGTCTAAGAGGCTAAAAGAGGACTGTAATCCCGGTTCTGACACCCCCTTTCTCAATGCCACAATCACGAGTTTACCAATGGCCGAATAGTAAAAACCGTTAAACATAAATAGTTCAACTCGATTTCGAAATCCTACAAACTGGCTGGCTGCACGAGTATTTTAGTGCTTTTACCCTACATGTAAAATAAATACAACTCAGTTTCTATTAGAACCCACCTCTACGAAGGCATTTCTCCCAGTAAGCAGTTAGCACTTTATGATTGACTTCAAATAGGCAAACAAACCTGTCACAACCTACAGCAGAATTTTCGCTAGGACCTATTTGCATGCCTTCGTCTCGCCTCGACAAGACTGTCACAAATATCGAAGCTATATCCCGGATTCAAACTCAAGTCTATTGTCGCGATAATCAAATGTGGTAACGACCTTACAAAACAGGCAGGTCTCCAGCTCCTCAAAATAAGATTTGAAAAATTAGCCAGTTAAAGAAGATAGCACTTTTTATTAATATGTAGGGTTTCTTCATGCTAATTAACCGAATTTTTATGTTTTGAATCTTTACTGACACTTCTCCGTTCCGTTTTCCGGCCATAATGCAAATTTAGTTCGCGTGTATTTAAAGGAAGTTTTCCGGAGTTTAATTCAGAGTGTGGTCTGCCTTTCATGGCCACGTTACTAGATTGCTATCTTAGATAGGAGTTCTTTTCCTCGGCCTTGCATTGTAATTGTCGATAACTGAATTTCACCCCGGTTAAATTTTCAGCCAACTAACCGAATTTCACGCCGGTTAAATTTTCAGCCAACTAACTGAATTTCACGCCGGTTAAAGTTTCAGCCAACTTGGCGTTAAATTGATTTGTTTAGCCTTCGGCTACTAGCTTACGTAAAATTAAATTCTAAATAACTTAAATCTGACTTACGTTAGTGTGTCTTCGTCTTCTTATTTAGTTTTAAATGAAAAGTCTTTTACACCTTTCACTAGTTTTAGTTGTTTCTTTAGACTTAGCGATAATTCGCTTAACGTCTACCAAGAGTTTGAACACTCTGTTGATTGCAAAAAATACTAAACTCTAAAAACATTTTCATAGTTTTTCAATGTGACTTCGGTAAAATGTATCGGTTTGCTATACATAAAATATAATGCATTATAAAAGAAGCAACGCATAATAGAAAAAATTTCAGAATTATTGATAGCAGCTGCCGAGTGAATTCTTCCGCTAAACAATGTTTGAAACTTCATTCCAGTTTTGAGTCCCATGAAAAAAATGGTTTGGCTTCGTACGTTTTTTAAACAGTTGTGCCTGAGTGCAACATTAATACAAACAGGAATAGAAAAATAGAAAGTCCTCCAGAAAAGCCTTCGTCATGAGTGATTATCCTCAAGTCCTTTGAATTAATTCGATTAACAAGGAATAATTATCTAATAGCTTACATTAAAAATGCAATGGTTGTTGGCTATTTAAGAAAACATTACTAAAATCTAAAATAGTGCTTTGTTAAATAATTTTTAGCCACCAAAATTTGTGATTTTAGGCAAAATCAAAAATTTACTCTGCTTTTCTGATCAGGATAGAATCAGTAAACAAGTTCATGACCACTTTACTGAATGCTTTGCCTCCAATTATGAGAATTTCGGCCAATCAGATACGGACTCCATCCTCCTTCGCACTTGATTTCTGATTTGAGTAGATTTTTATTTTCCGTCCCGCAAACATTTGGCGTCTGTAATGTAATCTATTCTCTCGCTGTTACTTTCAGAGTACATTTTTCTTAAGAAACTTTTATTGTGTTAAGTTTTGTTTCATTGTTTAAATTATATTATCTCATGTGATCTATATAAGTAATGCATGAAGACTTATGATAATTTTAAACGAAAAAATACGTATGATTTTATTTCCGCAAAATCTGATCATTTTAGCATGCATTAACACCTTAGATGCGAGTGTCTGAACACCATGCATTAAGTGGGTGAATCAAGTAAACCATTATTGAAAGAGCTATGGAACAGAAAATTTGCATTAGAACTTGCAGTTAAGTTTCTTGATATATCTTCTTGAAAAGCTAAACATCTCGTGAAAAAAATAATTAACCTGCTTTAAAATTCGCATATGCAAACAATTGGGAAATTAATCAATAACTTGAATTATTTTCTGTAAAATTAACCAAAGAACTATGAAGCAGCAACAGAAAATAAATCAAGGAAAATACAAAATAAATCAAGGAAATCAAGGGATGATCTCATAGCAATTAATTTCCTTTAGAACAGAAAGAAGTTTTATTTACTCGATAAAAGAGCCTATCACTACTAACTTCACAGCTGTTCTCGGATCAAGAGAAAATAAACTCATCCACATACGTGAATTAAATAAACAAGTCCAACGGACATTTCGATAAAAAGTCTCCAAATCTAAACGTGGAAAATTCTCGGAAACAACTACAACCAGATTCTTACAAACAAGTAAGTAGCCTTCATTTGAAGTACTCCTTTCTCTGAGTGATGAAAGATATTTTAATTGGCAACTAAAAAAACAATGAGACATAAGATCCAGAATCAGCTGTTTGGCAAAATCGAAATGAGATTAGATTAGACTGACTAGAGTTTTCCGACACCAATACGCCAAAAGTGAATTTTAACGACTCCGAGGGGGAGAATATGTTGGAAGCATGATCTTTTTATTTCAAACGATTTGTAAGCTTATTAGTTGATGTTTTCAGTTACTCGTTTGCTTAAGTGAAACTATCCGAAGCGACCCCATGATTCGAAACGCACTCCATCTTCTATGAAGATAGTTGCCATGGGAATCTTCATGATTATCTGTTAATATAAAACTACGCTATGTTGCTATTTATTGTTACCAGTGAGTAGAATTCAGTTATTAATGTTACAGAACTAAAAAAAAACATTAATGATATAATTAAGGAGAAATTCGTGCTTCATTCCATGTAATTTGAGTTTTATACTCGGACATTCTCAGGAATTTCCTACCTTATAAATTTCAGTGAATAATTTTTATCAAATAACTATCCTTCGTCAAAATATTTCCTTTCAGTAGCTAAGTTCGCATTTTCATTTTACAATGTTTTCAAAAAGGCGATCCATTTAAAATTATTCAAACGATTTAACCTGAATGTCCATATTTCAAGTACGAAACGCAGCTGGAATATAAATCCAGATTGTCTTTCGCAAATCAGCCTTCTTGTGCACCTGACGAATTCTCTGAAACGTGTATTTAGACAGCACGATTATTTGTTATTGAATATAATGTTCCTAATTCTAGAAACAAATCTTCATGGCCATGTGCAAGAACATGAATAAGTGGACGGGACACCAGAATTTTACCATAGGCTGTACAGATAGTCCCACGGCACTAACTGTGCAACTTCGCCTCAGTTTTGAGGAAATGATACCCGGGGGGCGGCGGTTCGAGGGTCTGCCACCCCTATTCCTTTATCACTAACCACTCCAGGGGGCTTTCGGCTAGCCGTGTATTTTGAGTACCCCCTTGCCTCATAGACAATATACACTTCCAAACATCCCCGCCTTTTCCGAGATTTCGAAGCATACCCATTGATGCGACAGTCAGCATCAACTACTACCCTGGCAACCATGCCCATATGCAGTAGGGCAAACGAAAGTTATATCAACTATATTCACAAAATCCAGGAATATTTACAGGATACAATATATTTTCAGGCACATATCCAGACGGGAGTATCCCGTGCAATCTAGGACATTTGGCTAGCAGTACCTTTAAGTGTTGGTGTAATATGCTTAAACATATAGCTAATCTATAATGTCCAAACGTCCCAAAATGTACGCGATTATTCTAAACTTAAATTCTTCAACCATCATCCTGGAACGTAGATTCAGCTATAAAAATTTCCCTGTGACAAACACGATAAGCCAAGTGAATTGAAAACTGTTTTATAAATATAACTGAGAAGTATGAAATGAAAGCATCAGAAAGTACATAACAAACCAGAGTCAGAAGATCACTTTTTACATTTAGACTATGTTTTCTAGTAAATAGGTAAGTCTATCGCAATATGTATATACCCATGTCCCGGTTAATACAGTCTCAGGACTTGAGCACAGCGATAATGCAGGGTCTTTGATGTCCACATCCATTGGTTTTTATTAGGAAAAAATAAAAACATTGCACAATCTATACCTACTAGTACTTTTAGACATTCAAGACGCAATAGTATTTTAACTAATATTCAAGTTTTTATAGTGCTTAAATATGCACTGTCAGGTATTACGTTTTAATGAAAAACAAGTTTTTTTAACTTTAAATAAAGATAGGCAGTATGCCCAAGTTTTGTAAATCTAGGCAGTTATCAGTACTTGGAAGTGCCTCGTTTCAGGCATTACTGAAAAAAAATAGATTAAAAAACATTCTTTGGACCCTAAAAAAGCGTCATGCCTAATTGCAGCGGGTCTAACAAAAATCATGCCCATCATATTTTCAAAATTCACTATATTTGGAACTATGTATTGTCAATTGCATTTGGAAAGATACTTTGGATCTTTTCAGCATAGTTTATTACTATATGATGTACAGTAATACACTCTAAAACCGCACCACTCTTACGAAACTTCTACGAATTATTTCTTTATTAACAACTAAACGAAACATTTTTATAGTTATTTCTTCTTTAATATCGATTATAGAAATAATTTTTATCATTTGTTTTTATGAAACGGACATAATAATTAAATTTATCTGCGTTTAGAATCTCGTCGTTTCACTTCGCTACGGTAGAATAATTTATGAAACATCTCTTTCTTCCGATTTTCGTTTATAAACTATTAAGTGGCTGATAAATGAACCATCTCCATATTTTTCTTTAATGGGAAAGGAAATTATCTTCCACCAGACCGGCATGATTGGATGAAAAGTCAATGTTGCGAAACTGCGAAATAACAAAAGGCATAGTGCAAAGAATCCTGCATCTGCTTTATTATTTATCAGTATCCTAACTTATGTAATTAATATTTTTATGGTAGTAACTATACAGTAGGTATTTTGTTCGAATAATCAGTACATTTAAAATTGAGGGGTCGAACAAAATATTCGGTCAGGTTGAACTTCTTAATACAGAAAAAACGGAAGGTAAATAAATTTAATTATTTCGCGGATTCAGCAATAACACCAGAAGAAACACCATTCGACATTAATAACCAACAGAAAGTTCAAAAAATACAACGCGTCTAATCCTCTTTGAAGTGGCGTTGCAATCTCTTTGAGATCCTCGCTTAATACGTTCTACTACTGCAAGCAGCAAGAGTCTATAACAGTTTGGAAATTCGAAAACCGATTTATTTTAACATTTGATTATTAATTATGCAAAACTATCAATGAAATTAATGATTTCATGAATAAATAAAGATATATTAAATCATATAAACAATAATTCTGTAGCTTAAAAATAGCTTTTTTTGTACCATTTAGTTATTATCTATGAATTCAAAAATCAGATAAATGACACTTACCATATCTTAATTTGTTTTTATTATCAAAAACAGTTTTTTGTTACGTTGCAAATTTTATAAACTACCATCCTTTAAAAAGTCATTCTATCAGAAACATTATTTATTTGAGAATTTTAAGCGTGTGATTTCAAACACAAATCTTATAAATCTCTGATGGCAGGTTTCTCTCAAAATGCACATTTTTGGAAACTATTTTATCTGCCTTCTTAGTTGTAAAGTCACAATAAATCAGCGACAGCAGTTTTTGAAAGGATATAGGTAAAGGTAACAGCACTTGTATATAAGAGAAAACAGTAAAAATTTACTATGAGGGTTTTCGCATACTTTAGAAGAGGTTCGCATGGAAATCTAACATTTTAGCCTTCCACACGTAAAGCTTGTGGGGTTTATCACTGAGTATTTGCAATTATGAGTGAAAATCTTAAGAACTAGTAAGCGAATAATCGCTTGAGTTCAGGAAACGACAAGTGAGAAGGATGAACTATCCCTTTACTATTCCAATAAAATTTAACAAAACTCCGTCTTGGAGTGTACAATAAAAGCCGACACTTGGGCTTGAACTTAAGAGACTAAGAAATAAACTAAAACTAAGATTAACTAAAGAGATATAACCGAAGCTATCAAGATTCTAATAGAGTTGGCCCCTTAACTCTATTTGACTACGAAGCTTATCAAGGGCTTGAGTACGGCCGAGCGTAACAACAGCTTTGAGAGAGAGTAGCCAAAAAGCAGACGGGCGCAAATTAGAAACTCTGATTCTCTCTAACTCAGCAAGTAGACTTCGCGGTTTAAATACCGCTCCTCCTCATTAAGTATTCAGAGTGATTCCAAAACTACATTCTGGCCGGGAGTAGTAAGTTGAAGTTAAGAATTTGACAGGAAAGGAACTTAAAATTTAACTGTGAATAAAATTAACATAATACTTACAAGCTTACTTTAATAAATTCTTTATTTCCTCGTACTGTATGTTTTCTGCAATTCGTCTTCTGTATCAGAAAATATAATTTTAGTGAAGTTAAATAATAAGCAAGAATTTAAATTTGAAGAGATAATTTTTGCAGCCTAGTCCTGGGACGTGATAATACTCGTTGGTATTCTGACTGTTGCTTGTGAGTCAATTTTTTCACTTTTAGTTACATAAGAAGGGTTGCTAACTTAAAAGCCAGGTTCTTATTAATATTTTGAACAGAAACATTGACGGGTTATAGCGCTATTAGGTTGCAAGCAGTGGATGGTGTTTTATATCGTTCTTAGTTGTTAATTTCAAGCTGTAACACCAATAAATAGTTTTATCGTTTTTACCCTTTTAATGCTACCAATTTGTGTTATAGTGGTATTAAGTTAAAACAGGACGAAAAATAGTTTGGAAGTAAAAAGAGATCACTAAATTTAGTTTGAGCTCAGTGTAGCTCGACTATAGAAAACTCAAGTACCAAATGTAAAAATGCGTTACAAATGTTTAAATATAAAAGCCGATTTAGAACTTTTCACAAAATAATCATGGCGCGCACCATAAGTGTGCTGGTTAAGTGAGGCAGTGGTTATGTGTTAAGCACATGCTTTGAAAGTCAGTTATCAAAAACGCAACATATTTTAGAGATAGTGATTTTTCATTCTAGAACAGAATTCGTGGTAGTAGAACGCACCTGCTGGAAGAGTACAGAAAAAGGTGTACTAACAGCTTGTGTTTTCGTGGAAGTTAGAGATTTATAGCCGTTCGTTTTTTTATTATTCTTCCACCTGTAAAAGCTTGTTATATTTCTGCTCCAGGGTTCAATGGCAAGGTATTAATTATCAAAGATGGATGACATCACCTCAAGACAAGGGTATACGTTAGTCTTCGTTCTCTACCTTCGCCTACTTTGCAAAATAATGTTTAAGACTGTTTCATTATTCATCTATCACAGGTATAAGCAGACTGTGGCCCACATGCAGGTATTGGTCTGTAAATTCGACTTGAGTCGTAACAGACTTAGGTTTTGTTTTTGAAATACAGCTGTAATTCTCAGAAATCATGTTAAACATGTTTTAATAGAACAGACAATGTAATATGGTAATATGGTATGCATACATTCATATATTACATTATGCACTATATTATGCATATAATATTATTAAATTTCTCTCAAAGTAAGCACTATGAGATAACTGTTAAAATAATAAACGTGCACGCTTAGTATTATTTTGCATTAACCAGTTATTTATAATTTCATCCTTTACTATTACTTCTCTTTTTCGTTTCCTCATCAGATATGCAAATCAGTTAGTATATAAATCGAGGGTTTTGGACTGTAAGATAGAGCGTGTTTCTGCTCCTCGAGGCCCTGTTACTAGGTTTCGCCAGTTCTGATAAGATTGTAACTCTTCGGCTTTGCGTTATTGCTGCTGACATTTAATTGTTGCGCCGATGAGATGTTAAGAGCCAACTTAGAGTTAAAATCAGTTGTGTAGTCTTCGACTACTAGCCTACATTTTAATTAAATTTGACTGTTATTTTACTTTCATCGCCACAAGTGGTGGTTGTTTTGTTAAGCACGAGAATTAAGTTTTATGTTCGAGTTCTGATTGAATAAACAGGTTATTTTAACATTCTCAAGTCTATGTTGTTAACTTTAGACACAGCAATAATTCGCTCTATGTCTGTTAAGAGTTTGCATACTAGTTATGCTATCAAGCAAGTCAAACTCTATAAACGAAAGTTAAAAAATCTTTTACTGCGACCTACTATGAAATGGTGAGCTAATTCTAAAACAAATAGTAACTCTGTGGCAGATATGGCAAATGCATCAGCAATACGCTGCTCCAGCGCCATACTTCAAATTTTACTGATCGGCATTAGAATATACATAATATAACAATTCTCCATATCATTAAAAAACCCAAAAATTATCTGCCGATTACTTTCGTATCTAAGAAATCAATTTAATGATTTGGGATAGGAAGGACATCCGTAGATTGATTCCGATGTTGGTTGCGTGGGAAAAGTACAAATTAATACGTTTTACGCGAAAGCCTTGGAATACTTTTGCATCTCAAATTGCAATATATTCAATATATTCACAACTGATGATGCCTTCTCTTAACCTCCTGGTACACATTCCAAAGGAATACGTATGGGCTAAATAATTCAGCCGAAAAATAAATTAGTTCTTTTTTTCCAAACCATTGCGTTATTCTTCACTCAAATGAAAAGCTTTTTCCATTATTGCGAAAAACCTATACTTCTTCTTTCGCTTTCAATTTATTTTTCGTGAACTTCGAAGGATAATTACAGTCAGAAAAAAATGCGATTGGTTTGCTGTCTGGGAAAAAAAGGAGGTAAACTTAAAATTCATTCCCTGTAGGTATATAATTCCCTGAATAGAGAATAAGAGAAACAAGAATTATTTACTTTTGTGTATAAATACACAGAATTAAAAAATTGAATCATTGTCAATTTATTTCAGACTTTTTATTCAGTTCAAGAACTGTTTTACTATTTTAAAACGCTATACACACCTACTTGCGTCTCGTATAAAATCTGCTTGCGGCTGATCGATGATGTAAATGAATTCTAATATGCGGTTTCAACTCACATGAAGTTTCGGGCATCCTCTGTTTAGAATATTATCAGCGAATTATCCACCTCAGGCAGTTTAATTCACTAGTAGTGATCTAGCTTGATCTAGCTCATTTTTTTTCATTAAATCTAGATTTGAGGTCAGCAAAATTGAGTTTATCATCATGGATTTACTGAACGTGAATCTCAGGGACCGATGGGTAATTGGCAAAACACTCAGGCGCTGTCGACCTTGCAAGTAAAACTTATTTTAAAGTAAAATGCATCATATTTAGCTACACGTGGGTTAAAACACTCCTTCAGCCAAGCCCATTCATTATTATACCTGGAATCGTACCCGGAACGCAGGTAACCAGCATTCAGAGGTCTTATCCTCTTCCGCGAGGTTCAAGGCCCGCTGGCCTTGAACTCCACGAAAGCTTTTACTACAGCGATGGTTATTTAATGTAGTACAGCTAACTCGTAGCAAAGAAGATGACAATGATGTAATTGAGGTAAATCGAAAATACTTCATACGCGTTTATTATTTTTGTTAGGATAAGCGTGTGAGCGGCCGATTTTAGTGAAGTTGCACAAGTGCCTGTACATGTAATGAACAAAACCGAGTGCTGGATATAGTATAAAACATACTGGGTTTTGATCACCGGTGAGTAATGCAAAGTATAAAACTAATTTAAAATGAGTTATACTCAATGAATAAAAAAGACAAAACTCTGTACAGAATATTACAATTATATTAAAAGTATATTTCTATTTCTTCACGCAGTAGATATATAAGGAATAGTTTTGCAATTCAGCAACATTCCAGAACCACATAGCTATAAGAAAAATTAAAGGGAACATTGGTTATTATAATGCAGTTTTAATCAATGATGGAATTAACAAAGTCCGTCCGTTGTTTTTGCGCTATGCAATAAAAAGAACAATAATACTACTTGATTTGAAAGATTTTAAATTATATCCCAAGTAGGAATTCAACAGTGAATGAATAAAAATCACATGGAGTGAGTAACAGGGCTTTGGGAAAAGGTAGAATGTGATGCGCGGGATTTTTAAAACAATAATTGTGGAAAAAATCGAAACAGAATATTTTAAAAAATGTAACAACTATAAACATCAGTAAATTGCATTCACATTAATTGCATAAAAATTATACATATGGTTACAGTAAAAATATATTTGTTCAGGAAACTGAAATATGTGTGCATCTGGGTGAGGTTTGATTGCCCAATAACGGTTTTTTTAACATCATGATCGACGACTTGTTTGCCCGATAAGTTGCTACATCTCGACAGATTTGTTATTAGACTCTGCCTCAACGTTTTATTAAGCGAATTAATTTACTGTTATGTTTTTAGCTTCGATTTATGTGAGTAATTTACTTCATTTCTTGTCATCACTGGTATCAGTTGCGTACAGATCATCAAAACAGTATCTTTCTTCGTGATGCTAAGCAATCAGTGTGTTCAGAAAGTCTATCGGGGAAATGAACTGATCCGCTTTCTTCTACCCTTCAGATGTACACATTTGGCACACTCGACCGTTATATTTCCAAGATTTAAATATTTCTGATTTCTTCCATAAAAGCAGAATAATTAATAATCAATAAAGTTTAAAACCGAGCAACTTGTCAACCAATTTATCCGGAATTAGAAAAATCACATAAAAATTAACTAAAATGAGGGAATTCTCCATTTATATTTAAAGCTCAAGCTTAAGTATAAATAAGAAAATAAATATGAAACTATTTCCTAAAAATAGTTAGATAAGTATAATTCAATAAAATACAATTAAAACATTTCAGTGGGATAAGAGCAGATAACCTGTAGAGCCATTAGATATTTTTTGAAAGCTGGAGAGATGAAAAATGAACAATGCACTCGTCGAGACTCGAACTTCGGACCTTTCGAATACGCGCCGAGTAGGCTGACCACTACTTCAGGAATGCATGCTAAGAAGGCAGAAGAAATCCTTATATACTCCCTCCCAGTGCGACTGGGGATAATAGGACCCAGTCGCCAAATTCTGGTGGTGGGGAATTATCATGCTAAGAAGGCGGGAGAAATACCTTATAAACCTTTTTTTACCGTTGTGTAATCCGAAGTTTTCAGTATTATAAAAGGTATAAGACAAATAATCCTATATCTACTTTATTATTTATCAGTAATAGTGTAGCTACAGAATAGAATGTTTTTGGTTTCATTTAATCCCTCCGTGCCTAATATGAGAAATAAAGGAGGTTGCAAAATTCGAAACTTAGTCTTTAAATAAATAAATTAAAATAAATAAATAAATAAATAAATAAATAAAAAAATCATCAATTAAAAAAAAAAGGGGGGGAGCGGAACGAATCCCATTCTTCCTTTTGAGGAAAAAGACGAAAACTCCCTTATAATCTACTTTGAATCATGTTACTCTGCGGTAACAAAGCTCATTTAGCCTTAAGGAATTGGCTTTTGTTTTTGTCTTCCTATTGACTTATCGAATTTTGGTAATATTTATAAAAACAAATATTCTGCTTTTCCCTTTTTTCCCCCAATTCTTGTCCTTTTTGCTCCGTTTTTCAAACTGATGATTAAATTATTGGGAGTTGTAAATGAATTTTATTGATCACTGTTATCATCTTAAAAATCTTAAATTAATCATGGTTGCTTAAAACCCGACTGAAAGCATTCCTAAATTTGATATTAACCAAAAAAAAAAAAAAAAAAAAAAAAAAAAAAAAAAAAAACTGTAAATGTCATTCTTGCCAAAGTTAGATTTAGAGCTTCTGTAAATGGCACAATCACCACAAGAGAAAAATAATCATTTTTTAGTTTCTACTTACACTTACAGTGCTCCGTTTAACGCAAAAATTCTATATTAAGCTTGTAAAGAAGCATTTAGTTTTAAACTAACCAGTTTTTGTTCAGTTACTTATCTTTTCTATTTCCTGCCGGAATGATATTTCCGTTATGCGTATTATGCAAAATAGGGTAAAAAGATACTATTTAAGGCGATATCCAAGTTATTTCAGACAAAGCGTGTTCTACCCTTCGGCCTCGTTGTTTCGCTGATTTAAGCTTGCTATTTTACAACCATGTATATTAATTGCCGGTTTGTGTACGTCGTTGGTAGGGCCAAGCTCTAACTCGCGTTAATTAGCTCTGTGCAGCTTCGCCTGCTTATTTAACTTAGTTTTAATTTTATCTTTCTATTTTGACTTGCAACCAAGAGTATTGGGTAAGTTTGTAAGAACTAGGAATGCCGTCTGTAAGTTTCTTCTGAAGGTGAATAAAAGTCTTTTCACCCTTCTTACGTCTTGTAATTGATACAGCTTGAACTTAGCGAATAGTCGCTTCATCGTTAATGTAAAGATCTAGCCAGTAAAGTCAAGTTAATTCAGTTAGAATCTTATAAGCTTAATACTCGACTTTTGTGCCGTTAAAACCATCTATAATTTGATCTTTCCAATGTCCGTGCCCCGTCCAGTTACTTTACTCTAAAACAGCATTAATCAACCATGTGCCCAGAAAAACTTTGCCATTCTACGCAACATAAGATTTTTATCGTCTACATAGCCTAGCAAATTTTCAGCTTTCAGTGGTGTTGCCATTCGGCATGATCGTCATGGCACATGATCTTGGTAACAATACTTATGTGCAGACATGGCAGTTTTTAATAAAATTATATTTTGCTTAAATTATACCTCTATTATCTGTAATTCCATTTCTCAGCTCGAATTTAACACCATAACCTTGGCTTAAGGTGAGTTAGCACTAGTATTAGAATAAAGAAATTTCAAATCACTAGAAATAATTTACAGTAAAGAAGACGAATACTATTTTAAGTGTTAAAATATCATTGAAGAGAGCTGAAACATCCTGATGAGTGTTCAAATACTGCAGGTGAATACTGAAATTTGCAAAAAAATTGCAACAGTTGGCATAAAACTGATGCAACCTAAGATGCAACGGTATTTTCTATGGTTTATCCCGTATGTAACGCGAATACGAGCCAGTTTCCTGTCGAAAGCTTTCCATGGAGGCACTCCTATTAGGCAGATAGCCCTCGTGGACTTTGCTTTAATCAGTTAACCTAATTTAACCTAAACTATTGAAACTCGTAGAATAAGAATAAGCACTTTATTTCAAAAATCAATAAAAGTCATTAATTTCTTTCACATTTATGTATTTGTAGAGAATAATTAATTAAAATTAATTTTGAAAATTATTTTTTGTGCTATCTCTGTTACCATTTAACTTTTTTGAGAAATATATTTATAGCATGCAATTATTAAAAACTACATACCATCCATTGTAAGCAAACAGTCCAGAATAGAAAGATAAGGCTATTTTCGTTACATCTGCTTCGGATCCTTCAAATGTGAAGTATTGTGTTTGTCCTACAGGTATGAAAAAAAAATATTTATAAAATGTATACAAGTACAAGCTAAAAATACAAGTTCAGAGAAAGAAAAATTAAAATAACGAGTCCTTTGAGCAATTTATACGATTTAAAAAATATTCACTCCACTTTAATTTAATTTCACTTTAGGAATATTCTTAGTTAACTATATTCGGACCAATAGCAAAGTATTGTGCAGTAAAAATGTAAAGCATTGCTAAATTATGCATGCGCTGAAAAACACTGAAAAACAGCCAAATGGCATGCGAAGTAAAAGCCAGCAATCTTTGCAAATTTTAATATTTGGTTATGAATATGAAAGTTGACATAGCCTAAGAGTTTAAGTTTTAAGATTCATGAGAGTCAATGATAGATGCTATGGATACGGAATGCGAATGGTTTGTCAGTGTTACAAACAGTACTTTAATCGTAATTACACTTGCAAATAGAGCAAATATGTCTTATACTCTTATTCCCTCCAGTTGTCTAATTTTATGAAGAATACTTAAACAGAATGTCGAAATTTTAGTCGAACTCTGATGTCTTCACAGTTCGAGGCCCTTTGGAATTTGGAGGTTCAGTGCAGATCCAATTTTTTTAAAGCGTGTGTGTGTGTGAGAGAGAGAGAGAGAGCTGATCATGTTTATCCAATATTGGGGCACACTTGGGTGTAGTAATACGGTAGTACCTTCCAGAGCGGCTGCGTCTTTGAAACACTGGAACCTGTCCTGGACCACAAATGCCTAGCGGTAGTCCATTTGTCATCATCAAATAACAATAAAATTTTGTTATTTATTTCAATCAGTAAATGCTTTACGAATAACGTTCGAATGTGAAAAGTTTAAGACAATTTGACGACTGCACCGCTAGGCATTTGGTGTCCAGGACAGGTTCCAGTGTTTCAAAGACGCAGCCGCTCTGGAAGGTACTACCGTATTACTACACCCAAGATTGGATTAACCATGATTAGATATCCAACAGAAAAGCTCATATTGATGAGTCACATATAGGTGGTTAATCCTAAGTTAAGCGTCGTGGGTCAGTAACAAATTACGCATGTTTCGCTCTCATTGCAACATTAGACAATTTCCAGATGCAACATTACATAGTCTAGTATTAACAAAATTAGACATAACCAACAGCTTCTTCCACGTATAGATAACTTGAAACTCTGATAGCAAAACAGAATTCCGTATTTCCCAAAATGTAAAACATCAGCGAAATGCTAAATTTCAAGTCTATGCGTATTAGCTCTATTGCTCTCTCCTTAGTGTTTCCTTCTTCGGTGTCGCTTGTATG
The DNA here is from genome assembly GCF_044657685.1 of Stegodyphus dumicola. Lineage (NCBI taxonomy): Eukaryota > Metazoa > Arthropoda > Arachnida > Araneae > Eresidae > Stegodyphus > Stegodyphus dumicola. The sequence continues at coordinate 25,937,222 of NC_140781.1, forward strand.
TTTTTAATAATATATCTAACTAATATAAATCAAAACGCTTCTACTGTAATTACGAAAAAATATTTCTAACGCTATATATTATGTACCCTGTAATATAAGCAGAAGCCTGATTCCTTTTCCATACCTTGTAAGGAAGAGTTTCGCAACATGCTTATGAATTTGCGTAGGGATGCTCTAAATGCAGCATTTTTCAGATAAGAAAATCTATGAAAAGAAGCGTTTCTTTTGAGGTATAACCTCTTGTTCTGTTTCGTCTTCTGTAGTAGAGCAACGTCTCCATACGTGCGTACAATACAAAGACTGTCAAAGTATAAGTCACTTCACAAGTATTTCTCGTTATCTAACTCTTAAGATACTTGAAGGATCTTCTAAACATCATCAAAAATAATAGACTGATGATCGAATGAAAAGACTTCATTTAGCAAAAAGATAACAAGAAATAGAATAATAAGGTGACTGGAATTTGTACTGCGTAATTGTTTACTTTTTCAATTTCAAAGAAGAATTATAGGAACAGATGCTATCAAAATAAGGAAATTACACTTAGGAAGAGGGGAATAAAATGATTAACTTTCTAATAGGAATTAATAAGTCAGTATACTGGCATTCATATAAAATAATTTTAACAGCTTTTAGCTGTTGGATAATTCCTAATTTACGCGACTGAATCTTCATTGCTATCCTGAAAGTTACTGAAATTTACTTTTAGTTTGGATCCTGAAACTTTCTGCGTGAAATACTTCTCCATTAATATCTTTAGACATAAATTTATTTAAAATTTTATTTTTGATGCCGTATTTCCTAAGTAATCAATTAAAACAAACTTAAGTTGTATCTCTTATTACGCTAGGGTCAACAAAACACTAAATCAAAGTTTTAACATCCGCACATATATTTATATTTGCATATATTCGACCTATCTACCGTAAAATCAAAGTAACCATGACTTAACATTGCAGTATTTGTTTTCTGCAGTTTGTGAAGTCACAATGAAAATCTAAATACAGGGTTATCGAGAAAGATGGCTAGATTTTAAACAGTTTTATTAGAAAGCATTCGGGGTAGCTTGAAAATTTATATCACATAATTAACATGAAAGGCCAAATACCCTTTTAACATATAATTCGTAAATGTCAATACGATTTCTATTGGCTACTCTGTAAATATCAAAGTAGTATTTTGTCCCCCCCCCAGATGGCATAGTGGTCAGGGGAGCCGACTACAATACCGAAGGGCCCGGGTTAGAATCCCGGAGATGGCATGGTTGTACATATCGGTCCTTTCAGAGAAGGTAACGGTGGCTGTCTATTAGGTACCTCTACAATAAAATGGCCACCACTTCCGGGCTTAAGAGTGGCCAATGTCGAAAAAAGACAAAAAAATGCCCACCGTTCGGGGGGAAAAGGATTCTGTTTTTAGCCATGTATGCTGGAACATGTCCTGGTGTGATAGTTAGTATCAAAGGCAATAAATGTAGCATTTTATAACAGATGGCCTGTGTTCCATAAAATAGCCATACAATACAATACTCTCTAGGACTATACGTTTTGTTGCACGGCTGCTATCTTCATGTAAACTGGCCGTCATAACTATTGAACAAAGCTTCTGCGTATGTCAAAATTGCTTGCCCGTCGCTACAGTCTAAACCTAGACATTTTCTAATTATTTCGGTATAAAAACTAGGAAGGATAATTTAAGATAAAGCACGATATATTGATCTGAAATCAAGTCCATCTTTTTCGACGAAACGATATCTGAAGCAAACAAATTTTCATGACGCTGTCGCAAGTCAAGAATGCAATATCTACCGAATCGCATTCTTGACTACCGGATTCCGAATCAAAGAGGAGGATGAGCCATTTCAAATTGGTTTCCTATTCACGTTATGGGTGATAAGCAAGCCTATTAGCAGTCGAAAAACTAGTCGCTAAAAACTGGTTGTAAGGGTCTCGTGTGATACTTTGTGGTGCACGAGGACTTCTTTTTCTTTAAATTAAAAAATAAATAAATAAATAAATAAATAACTGGTTCGACCTGGGTTTGAATCCCGGCGAACGGGCTGGCTGAATGGTTAATTTTCGTGGATTTCCCTCATGTGTAACGGGGATACGAGCCAGTATTTCTTTAAAAGTCCTCCATGAAGACATCCCTCTCCATAGACAGATAGCACTCGTGTGCTTTACCATATTCAAATAACCTTACCTAACCTGGGTAATAAGCGTAGTTTCTCTTAGAGAAACGTAGCGCCGAGTCAGATTACTGTTTACAAAGGAAAAGCCCTTGGAACACTACTGGATAAAGGTGTTTGCTCATAATCCCAAGCATTTTATTATTGAACTCACTAACGAAGGGGAAATTCCCCAAATATCTTCACGAAAGATGTTATGTTTGGAAAACATATAGGTAAGAAACAAAGCTACAAATTTTGAAAAAAAATGCAGCAGAATTAAAAAGCGGCAAATTTATATTATAAAACGCAGTTATGCTTTGAAATGAAAACAGTTTTAAAGTACTTTTTAAAAACGCATGTTGCATAAACAAAACAAAAAACAAAAACAAAAAACAAACAAAAACAAAAACAAACAAAAAAAAAAAAAAAAAAAAAAAAACGGAAAATGACACAGCAGATTAAGAAAATTGACGCATTAGAAATTATAAAAGAGAAAATGAAATAGAATAATATTTCATAATACAAAATTTTTAAACTAACTACAATATTTATATTACCTTGGGTTTCAAAGTTAAGTAAGCAGTGCAAATTAACAGCTTTCGAAAACGCAGTTGAATTAGAGTGGCTGAAAATAGCTTTGGATACAGATGGCCATATGAAAATATCGTATGTTACAGCCTTTCTGGACTGGCGGCTAGTACTTGACTAATTTTGCCTTTCTGGACTGGCGACTAGTGGAGAGGACTTGACTAATCTTGCCTTTCTGGACTGGCGGCTAGTGGAACACAAACACTTCGTACTCGGGCGTACAGTCCCTTCATAAGAACCCTGCGGCGTACAGTACTAGCAAATATTATCTTGCCAAGCGAAGCTGGAATCATTAATGTAATAATTGTGGAGGTCTCTCGTAGATTCCGCTTTGCTACTACAACAATATACCGATCTTCAGAAGAGATGAAACCCCTTGTTCGAAGTGTTTGTGTTCCACTAGCCGCCAGTCCAGAAAGGCAAGATTACTGTTGTCAGTAATCTTGCCTTTCTGGACTGGATTACTGAAAGTACTGTTGTCAGCATCCCAACCGGATTGTCTCAGACTGGAGCAGTGTCCAAAGTCCTGTTCCCGGACAAGTCCAGCTTTACCCAGGTTACAGTTCGGTCGTTTTCATCGCTGCACCATAAATACAAGTATATATATATTAGCGCCATTTTATGTTCATGTTGGATTCTTTCATTTTTGGAAATTAGTCAGTTTTTCATTTCAGTTTTATTTCTCCCAACCTTTTGATGATTTAATCCCTGTTAGACTTTTTTTTTTAAATTTGGAAGTATTTTAATAATATTCTATATTTTTCCTGAATCAGAATCATTGTCTTGCTTCTCTTTTGTTATTTACTTTCTATCGTTTTCAAATTTTTTTTATTACTGCCGTTTTCGATGTTTTCAAATTTTCTGTCAGTTTTGAACCATCTCATGCTTTGGGTTTTACCATCATTTTGAGTATTTTCCAATCGTTTTAATATGCCGTCACACAGCAGCCGGTTTTGTGAATAATGCCTAAAGCATATGAAATTATGGAAAACACATTTTTGCTGCGGAAGAAGAGAGGACTTGTACCTAATCGCATTTTTCAAAATCGATACAGCTGGTATTCTCAACCAGAGAGAAATAAACTCCTGGGGAAATTTCGTAGTAACGCGATCATCCCTTCATTTAGCTGTTAAGTATTTACTTTTAGTTTACGAATATAAATAACTACTGTCATTCAAGTTTTGATATTTATCAACATTTTTCATACTTTTGGTTGTTTAATTTACAAAACACGTTAAAAAATAATCTAAATCTAAATAAAGGCATATGTATTTTTCGAGCTGGGGAAAGAAAGAGGTGATCTTCTAGCAGCGGTGAAAGCTGTGCATGGAACAAAACAAGTTATGATAGAATTTTATTCAAAATATACACCAAAAAGGTTTCTTTTCTTTTTTACCTAATTTTAAATTTTACGTTGTTGTGTTTCTCACCAATTTGATTTTCCGACGGAATTTTACAATACGAGAGATGTTTTATTTTTTGCTACATATTATATCTGTAATCTTGCTAACATAACGCGATCTCGGACCTTTTATTAAAAATATTTATATGTTATTATAATCTTAATAATATACATAATGCACAATTAATTTATTGAAGAAGAACGTTATCTGAACTTTGAACTTTAACATGTGATGAAATGTTACATTCCCTGAAGGACCCAAGATCATGACATATGATACTAAAGATGGCCTTTTTTCCTTCTCTCCTTCTCTTTCGTTTAGAAATAAATTGATAAACAGTTGGCATATGTCTCCTCATACTGGTAATTTCCGCCTCCGGAAACATTCTTCTTCCACTTAATAGACTTAGATGTCTCATAGGAAGAAATTACAACCTATGTAGACACGTACTTAAAAGAATAATACAGATCCGAAAATCTTTTTATCTGATATACAATACATGTAAGAATAGAAGAAATTGTCGGCTGTACTGATGAGTAAGGCACGTCGATGACAAATGTAAATGTGTAAAAAAATACACAACGCATATTAGAACCAAGGATAATCCCTTATCTTTGCTCTTTTTCCTCCCTCTTTTCACATTACACGATTTAAAATTTAAAATAAGTATGTGATTGCAAATGTAGTTTTAAGACGAGCTATAAAAAAGGTTTTAATAATCTGTGCTGAATACGCTGTTTATGAGATTTTCCTTGATTTGGTAACTAGTCCAAAAAACACCTAATAGAAGGGAAGCGAACTATAGCTATGTCTGGAAGCAACTATAAAGCTAGGAAAAGATTTAAATAAACCTTTTTATTTAAACAGAACTTAGAACATCGCGTTCGTGTGCTAACAAAACAAAAAACAAAAACAAAAAACAAACAAAAACAAAAAAAAAAAAAAAAAAAAAAAAAACGGAAAATGACACAGCAGATTAAGAAAATTGACGCATTAGAAATTATAAAAGAGAAAATGAAATAGAATAATATTTCATAATACAAAATTTTTAAACTAACTACAATATTTATATTACCTTGGCTTTCAAAGTTAAGTAAGCAGTGCAAATTAACAGCTTTCGAAAACGCAGTTGAATTAGAGTGGCTGAAAATAGCTTTGGATACAGATGGCCATATGAAAATATCGTATGTTACAGCCTTTCTGGACTGGCGGCTAGTACTTGACTAATCTTGCCTTTCTGGACTGGCGACTAGTGGAGAGGACTTGACTAATCTTGCCTTTCTGGACTGGCGGCTAGTGGAACACAAACACTTCGTACTCGGGCGTACAGTCCCTTCATAAGAACCCTGCGGCGTACAGTACTAGCAAATATTATCTTGCCAAGCGAAGCTGGAATCATTAATGTAATAATTGTGGAGGTCTCTCGTAGATTCCGCTTTGCTACTACAACAATATACCACAGTTCATGGTGACGCAACTAAAGTAACAGTAAAATCTAAGTTAAAACGTAGATTAGTAGTTAGAGATTATAGAATTTAGTTTTAATCTAAGCTGGCTCAGTAACTCTAACCGGCTTATCAAATTCAATTATCCGCAGCGATATATCGCAAAATCAAATAATTACAACTTATTAGAGCCGGCAGGAATTAAACGCAGCGTGCACGCGCAGGCCACAAACACGTTCTGTATTACAATTCAAAAACCTCAGCTTAAATACTAGCTAGCCTCATCCACATTCTTGTGAGAAAACAGAAAGAAATTAAAGTAAAGGCTAAAATTATAAATAAGTGGTAAATTTAAATAATAACCTTATACGTTTGTAGAGACATTAGGTATTTTTTGGAAGCAGGCAAGATGAAAAGATGAGCAATCGCCGCGAATCGAACCCCGGCCCTCTGAAATACCAGCCCAGCGTGCAGAACCACTACACCACGAAGGCACGCTAGGAAGGCGGGAGAAATACCTTATATACTCCCCCTTTTAAAGGGCGAGTGAGGTTTTTAGGGGACCCAATTGCCAAATCCTGGGTGAGGAGAATCATCATCCAGCACCCTTTTAGTTCGGGCGCCACTTGTAGAGACATTAAGTATTTTTTGGAAAGCAAAAGAGATGAAAAATGAGCAATCGCCTTCGCCGGGAATCGAACTACGGATCTCTGGAATACCGGCACAGCGTGCAGAACCACTACAACACTAAGGCACGCTAGGAAGGCGGGAAAAATACCTTATACGTTTATTGCCAAAAGGTATAGAAAGCATCAAGAATATCGAAGCAAGAAGTCTTGAAAATAAACTATACATTTATCTGGAATTTAGCATGTGATCTTTGTGTATTAACCATTGCATGACAATAGCACAGGCCAGAAATGTCTATAAATATTTACATCCCCTCAGTCTAAAGGCGGCAGGAAAAAAGGTCTGACGAACCAATCCAAATCTAGTAATAGGCTACCTCCCACATTTTGGCTCATGCGCTAGATATAGAAATTGAAGGAATTGAATTCATGAGCAAGAAATACTTTTGCGGCAGAAAGAAATGTCAACCGTTGCATCCCAAGTGCACACGAAAAGGAATGTCATTAATTCCTCACGGTGTCATTAATTCCTCAATGTGAAAATTTGCTTAGCGGTTTATACTGATTCAAAAGAAATCAATCGTTAAATGAATTCATAAATCCACAATCATATGTAATCTTTCCAGTTGATAACATTGTAAGTAACATCAGAAATTAATTACATTGGCCATTAATTTTGTTTAGTATATAAAAGCACACAAATAGTTTATCAATGTTATCAGTATGCGATTAAAGCTTAGATAGATATTTAAGAAATATCTGAATCATTTTACTTAGCTTTTTTATTCCGAAGCACACTATGAATATCTCTCAGATTTTTAAAGAAATCTGCCATTTCTGATTTATCACTGCAGTAATTAAGATAGCTAAACATATTAATATTACTATTTTCCTTTTGTGATGCTGGCTGTAATTGGAGAAATTCAGTAGTAGATTTATCATTCCAGGTAACTTCATACATTTCGCTGGGTTTGTGGGAATTTTCGGCGCTTGCTTCCTCACAAAACTAAATCCGGATTTTATGGAATTTCTAGATTTTGTGCTTGGTCTATTTTGGGGTAATTTTGGGCACCCTCTATAAAAAGATGGGTGTTGGCCTAAACAGTTACCGTAGTTAGGTATATCTGTTTTATCTTTAATTTGCAATCTCAGCTTCTGTGTAATTTCGATCACTTCTCACAGTACTCATGCATTTTTGGTTCAACGAATCTCATTCCTAAAGCACGAAGACTGTAAGACGACTACAGATCCTATGTTTTCTTCCTCAACCCCCTCCGGAAACAAATAGACGTCATAATCCACAAAAACTAAAATTCTTGAAATTAATATGTACAACACTTCCTTTTTATATTTTGGATTGGAGTTTGAAAAAAAAAATTAAAATAAAAAAAAAATAGGCTATTTGATTGCACATTAAATTTTTAAAATTACATAAGCTTCATAATTACATTCTTGTTGCACGCTGCAGTTGATTGCCTCACTTATAAAAAAATTCTTCAAATATGTGTACAAGTCTGTACACCTGTTTTAAATATCTGTATTCTTTTTCTAAAAGCGATTTCCAATAAGAAAAAATCTGATGTGTACACCACATGACTTTCTTGTATGGAATATTAAATTATACGCAATTTTCTTGCATTTTATTTAAACTTATTAGATTGAATTAAACCTACTTCGCCGACAGCGCATAAACCACAATAGAATAAATGCATTCTTTAAAATTCACTTTTGTTTACCATAGCGACACTCTGGCACTAGGTTTACTTAACAGTATTATATTTCATTCATATTATAACTCAGAATGCATAAAATGTATATCATTTAAAGAATTATCTAATCGTTGCCACATGTTCTATTCAAATACTATAATAAAGCTAGAACTATGTATAAAAGAAATTAAGCAAATAAAACGAAAAAGAAACAGTTTTTCACAGACGATTAAGTATTTCTCATTTAATTAATTCAGTTCTTACTTCGCGAGAAGGCAAAAATACATAAAAACTCAAAATATCTGTATTAAAAATTACGAAGTAAATTCAAACGCTTATTTCCTCGAAAAAATTCCAGAAAGAATTAAGCATGATTTAATTGGCAATAATAAATGAATGCGTTATCTTTGTTGTTGCGAAGCTAAGTTTCTCTAGATTGGCAACAAATCCTCTAGAATCCTGTTTCAAATGTAAACATCAATGGCCGCCATTAAAACAGGCTTAGCGGCAATTAAACATTTTTAAAATTGCTGATAATTCTAAAAATATTGCACACAGATTTACTAAAGGCAAAAATCCTTAACCGGAAGATAAAAACCATATAATTCAATCATTTTTAAAGAAAAAAAATGTACAATTTACAAACATATAAGAGTAAAGAAACTGAGATCACTGAGCCGGGTAATAGAGTGGATATATATATAAATATATTTATATACGTTTGGTGCGGCCGATTGCAACCAAAATACGAGGTGCACATCTACATGTTATAGCAGTCCTATATACAAAATTTCAACGTTCTGAGGCTACTCGTTTTTGAGTTATGCGAGATACGTACGTACGTACATACGTTCGTACAGACGCCACGAAAAATTCTCTTCAGAATTAATTTTAAAGCAGTTTTATAATTTTTTTGAAGGAAAAGAGTATTTTATTCTGTCCTTACGTACAGATATCACGCAAAAACATCGTTAAATTGCATTCGATAGCGGTCAAAATGGATATTTTCGTTGAAATATGCTGCCTGAAACTTTTCGCGATTACAATACTTCCTTTTTACTTCGTACAAGGAAGTAAAAAGATTTCGTAAGTGATATCGGAGGCTAACATTTGGAAGAAAACGCAGTGGCTGAGCAGGGAAAATATTCATGCATCACTGAATAAGACTAGAAATATTATTTTCATACGAAAATGTTTACGCAAAGATCATCGGTTAAATTTAACAAAAAAGCTGGATAAACTTCGGGTGAACAAGTAAACGCCGTGGTTAGTTAAGCGATAACAAGCTCATGAATAAAGGCAAGCTATTTTGCAAAACTGTTTCCCACGACTCATAAGAAAAGGAAATGACGAATTTATGCGCCATGTGTGCCATTAAAACGAACCCATATTGCCAGCATATGAGAATGAACACCTGTTTACAAAGCTGATGCAATAATTCCCACTTAATGACAATCGTTTCCAGACGGAAATTCTCCGGTTTTATCCCCAATATGCAGATATGTTTATTTCAGAGACCTTGATCTTTATGCGAATGTATTCGAAAGCGCGCTAGACGCGCTTTCCAATTATTCACGGTTCTCATTTACGGTCGGATTTTATGTCAGACGAATGCATTATTTATTGGGACAAATAATTCAGACGAATATTCATCACTTATGACGAATCCTGCTCTGGGGATTGGATTTCGCAATTCGTATCTCATGATTCGTGCATTATAATTTAGACCTCACGAACGAATTCTATATAGAAAAAACATATTTCCTGATGCCAGAGTAAACTGAACCATTAAAGAATTTGCTATTTTTGATAAACTTCCATCGTGTAGCCTAAATTATCCAGTCTACTTCTGATTAACCGGATAATACCAAGGACAAAAGCCCACGGATGTCGCGGTTAATCTGAGGTCAGTTTTAAAAAAAATTAATTGAAATGGAGGAGGAATAACTAAAATTATAAGGTATTTTGTCCCTCCTTATCGCCTGCCTTCGTAGTGTAACTGGAAAATACAGCGGGCTGGCAATCGGAAAGTCCAGATTTCGCGCCTCGACGACCACACAGCAGATTTTTCCTGTTTTCTGCTCCGAAATACGCCTAATGAGACTTCAAAAATCTAAGAACATTTTACCTGCATTTTCAAGCAGCTTAATTTGCAGAGTAATTTCATTTAATTACGTAAATTCCAAATAAAAGAATTCACAGTGAATAACGAAAGATTAATGAAATGAAATGAAGGAAAAAAGGTATAATGAAATGAAGCAGCTATAAATTGATTAAATAACAATAGTCACAAGAAAACGGAACAGCGCCGTTGAGTTCAACTGGCGTAAGAAAGGTCATTTCAAACTCTTTGCTTTTGACTCTGCAATGTTTATGTGTACCGGAAAATGTAAAATTGAATTACGTACTGTTGTGGACGAAAACGATTCCGCAATACTATGATATCACCTGCTATTACTGCTCTTACTTCATGCATTTTTCCTTTTTTTTCAGCATTTTTCGTAGACAGTTTTGTTTTATGCTGATAGTTTGTGATAGTAATTTCCCCATCAGTCCACAATAAATTTAACTTTTTTATTTGTTTGTTTAGACAAAGTACCTTAAACTGGAAGCCGATTGTAATTTTAAAAAATGTTAAAGTCAAATGAAAATTCATCGTGCTGTTTCATTCAGCACTTTTCTCCGTTTTAATTGTTAGGTTATAGTTACTAAAATAAGGCTTTCTTTTACAACCATGATGTTCAGTTCGGATTCAGATCCACAATTAGATTACACAATTTAAATTGAAAATTTTAATTCGAAGCATAGCAAAGATTAAAAAAATATACTTTTATTAATTTAGAAAAACGACAAAATATATTAATAAATTCAGAAAAGGGGAAATAAAAAAAGAAAGGAATGGTCAAACAAAGAGAAAGAAAAGAAAAAAAACTTTTTACACTTCCAAACTGACGATTTCCACCGTATCTTATATAAATAGCTTGTTTAACGATTTACGATTAGAATCTCCAGCAGCTTTAACAAACGAATCCAAATAACCACCAATCATACCCTTTTTGTTCAGGTAAAAAAGTCCTGCTCACTCATTTTAATGTGTAATACACAAAACAGAAAAAAATTTCTCTTACAAAAAGCAGATAACCTCGCGTACTCCTTTATAATATATAAATATTTTTATGCTTTCGTTTCTTTTCTTTAATTTGATTATTTAAATTACTGCTGAAAATATTAGGGCTCTTTGTCCAAAGGAAAGAATGCCTTTGTGAAGGACACTCTAAGAAAAATTAGCTCACATTGACGCTACAGGTATACACACATTCACACTATACTGGCTTGTATATACTCGTATATACACATGGGGAAAACCTCGAAACCTCCCATGCAACCTACGCATTCTTCGTCAAAATTTGAAACCGAGTCGAACTACCTGTGTTCACCGATTTTATCCTTTGGCTGATGGTGGACTTAATATTTTTAAACGGGGATAAGCTCCGACGATGTTAGACAACGGTTAGCAGAGGAAAGTTGCCTTACCTATAGACCTGAGTTAAACTGTAGAGTTATTAGGTTAAGTGGAAGCAGAAAAGATGAAAAATATGCAACCGCCTTCGCCGGGAATCGAACCACGGGCCTCTGGAATACCGGCCCAGCGTGCTACCGTTACACCACGAAGGCTCGCTAGGGAAGTGGGAGAAATACCTTATATACTCCCCTTTTTAAAGAGCGACTAGGGTTTTAGGGGACCTAGTCGCCAAATCCTGGGTGCGGAGAATCATCATCCACAACCCTTTTAGTTCGGGCGCCACTTGTAGAGTCATTAGGTTAATTGGAAGCAGAAAAGATGAAAAATATGCAACCGCCTTCGCCGGGAATCGAACCACGGACCTCTGAAATACCGGCCCAGCGTGCTACCGTTACACCACGAAGGCACGCTAGGGAAGTGGGAGAAATACCTTATAAAACTACTGCATAAAATTCGGATGTTTACAATTATCTCCGTCACTTTAGAGAGTCCGATATTGCTCCATTTCACTGGTACATCTTGAATACTTTCTTGAAACCGAAAGGCCGAAATGTAGGATACATCGGGTAATACCTCGGCGAAAGCCTAATTGGTAAGGTCCAAGGCATTAGAGACGTAAAATTAAAAGAAACAGCGGCTGATGAAAGCGTATTCACAGTAACTAGAATATAGTGCGTTACAGTTTGAAACCTTTGAGGCACGTCTGTCAGATACTGGCAGTATTAAGTATGTTCGAATAGTGGAGTAGAACAGAGAAGGTAGAATTTGATCCATCCTCCAAGTTTTCTCCATGATGTTATTTTGTGTAGGCACTAACGAGGTTCTTTTCCATGCATGTCTTTCAGGCATTTTAAGGTCTGGCAGCATTAGTATTGCTTACTGATTATTGTATATCACTTCGTAAACAAAATAACCCTCAATACAGAGAGAAAGCGAAAAAACATTTACATGCAGAAATAACGTCGAAAGCATACTTTTCAGAAACTGCAAGGATTTCATATAGCAGGAATAACATAAAATACTTCCCTTATTCGTTTAGAGACTTGAATTGACTGTATGAAGTCATTCATTTGAGGCCGGAACTGCATTTCATTGTGTTAAGAAAGTTCAGAAATAATGATTACCCTATTAAGGATTACTACCTACACTATAATAACAACTTAATTAAATAAAACTCAAGTAAAATGTTTTATGGAGAATATTTGGTTTAAACGAGAGCGATAAACGTGAAAAATCAACTGAACTCTCGTCGCGATTTGAACCACGGATCATTCAGGTGCTAGTTGGATATACAAAGTACGCAAGTGTAAATGCAAGAATTACTTATATTCTGTCTAGCATTTAAAGAGTGCATGGGGAGAAGTACGAGATCCACTCGATCTAGTCCGAATGGTAGCGAGTTATCGGCCCCCATGCTTTTAATTAAGATGCCACTGTAAAAATTAAAAAGGTTTTAAAGTAGAAGAAGCGAGAAATAAGCTGTCCTTCTTTCGGGAATCTCATCACAGATCTTTCAATTTTGAGATTGATATTCACATTATCTGCATTTATCACCTGAATTTCAGGATGGGTTATAATATATAATTACATATAAATGAAAAATGTGCATTATTGCGTAGGTTTTGATAACTATTAAATTACTGGAACCAAGCGTTTATAGCACGTTTCGCATAACGGTTCTTTAACTTTCGTTTCTCCTGCTTTCTGAAAATTTTTGCTTTTTTATACGTTTCATACTATTTTTATTCCATTAATATTTTAATTTTTATATTTGTTTAATTGTTTATTTACTTATTTTGAAAATTTATTATGTTTTTATATCCCAAATTGATCCTATCTATAGGAGCAATTCATTATTAAATTTTTGTTACATTTATTATAGCTATTCATATAAGTAATTATTTAACGTATTATTGTAAATTACTGCAGAACATGCAATAATAATTTAGAACTGAAAATATTTATCTACATGAAGTTAGATAGTTGTGGTTTAAATATATTAGAATTAAGTTTTCATATATAATTTTTTTTTCACTTTCAGAAATTTGAAGTAGTAATCTTTCCATTAAATAAAAAAAGAAAATTAATAAGTAATAACAACTTTAAAAAAAATTCTGCTGGCATTAGGCAAACAGAAAACATACGGTATGATTCATATAAGGCGTAGAGCATTCACATCAAGATCAAATCAAGCAGGCCAACATTTCACTCATTTGTAGAAAATAATCAGAGCCGGTTTTAGCTGGATTAAATATTCAGAGCTGTATTTAAATAGCAAGAACAACCTGAGCGAGGACGAAGAATATCCTCGTAGGAATTTTAACTGCAGTAAAAACGCTGGAGCAAGACCCGACTGAAGAAGTATTCCTGGAAAAGTAGTACGACTATATCTTTGTTTACTTGGGCATAACAAGAAGGCGCTCCCAGTGATTGGCGATAATATTAGTTATCAGAAATCTCATCATATAAAGTAGAAACCGGTTATTGGTTGAGAAACTTTAGACGGAAAAAACAACTTGCTGGTGGATAAGGTATTTTTGGAGTAGAATTAAGCCCTAAGAATAGAATATAACTCTCGTCTTTGGCTTTTAATTCTTACTTGTGTGTTTGGTACATATACAGTTAAAAATAAAAAATATTTGTTCTGATTTATTTTTTAACATTTACTGTCTTCTAAAATGTTTTATACAGAAGAACAGACACTTACCATAGCATAACTGAACAATTCCTGTTCCAATTATAATTGCAAGAGCAATGAGTTTACCGAAGGTAAACAGATCTTGAACTCTTGTTGACCACTTCACATCCCAGCAGTTTACGAAGGTTAGAAGACCTAAAAAGAAATTATGAATTTATAAATATTACGTATACAGATGTAGGTTTCTAAATGCAATAAACTGATATTCACCAGCTTCGTATTAGTAGTCCTACTAATAGTATACTAGGACTAGTACTAGTCTAATATACCATTACTGTATTAGGATACTATAAGTGCTAATAATACTAGTATACTATAAGTGTATATAACTTATAGTATACTAGTAATATACTATTAGTAGCACTTCTTACTAGTACCAATGTAGTAATAGCACTACTAGTACTACTACTACTACTACTACCACCACCATCACTAGTACTACTAGTACTAGGAAGGCATGGATGTTTGTAAGCGTATAGTGTCTTCGCGGCATGGGGGCACTTTAAATATATGGTAATCCGAAAGTCCTCTCATGGGGTTTGGTGGAAGGGGAGAGGGGTGAGAGACCCTCGGAGCACCCCACGGGGTGCTTTCCTTCAAAACTGGGGTGGAAGTTGAAGTCCAACCTCCCTGAGGCTCTAGCAACCATTCTTCCATGAAATACATGAACAAGACAAAAACATTAATATTATTGTTGTTATTAATTTATTATTACTGCTATATTAGTATTTATGGTTACTATTCATCTTTATTATTATTATATTATCGTTACTATTATTATTTTACTAGCAGCTTCGCTGCCAGCCTTCGTCTGGCTTTTAAATGTACCGGAAAAATGGCTGAAGGGAACACCAAACGTTAAATTTAAAAACTGCTTAGAATTTTACTCTGCAGAACAACTTTATAAAAAAAGTTATTACGTATTACAAAATTACAATGAAATAAGCAATATCCCTTAATACAAATATTAATTATCCTAATAAATAAATTAACCAACTTCCCTTTGCAAAATCTTAAGAATTCAAATGGTATAAAGGAGGTTAAGAACTTTGTTTCCTAAAAGATCACTCAAAACTTTTCAATATCTTAAAGACAGTGAACTGAGCAATAAATAACATAAAAGAATACAAAAACAAAAAATTCTGAAAAGCAAAGTATAATTAATGATATTTTATCTTATATTTTCAAGAGAAAAAAATTATAATGAAATAAGCTTTTATTACATTGTTATTACTATTATTATTGGTGTTGTTGTTAATAATTATTATAATATATTGACCGCTGACTTCTGATGAGGGATTAATGTACGTTTTCATGCTTTCTTCTGACAGCACACATCATACAAAGTACACTGCAGATTTCAGATTTATGAATTATTGGTTTATTACTTTGCTGCTTTAGCGCAAGTTTTAGGATTTTTAATTTAATTTTAATTACTTTATTTTGAATCCTTACTAGTGAAAATTGATTTAGTTGTTTCGCATGAGCACTCACAAGTGTGCCCATTAAATTCTTACGTTTTAAAGCCGCTTATATTTTAAGAACAAAATATGTTCGAAACGACATTTTGGAAATACTTTATGTGCTTGAACTTAAATTTGATTTTGGTTTCTGAAAAGCTATATTACTTAAGCTAATTTTAAGTGAATATTAGCTAACAGTATCTCTTGAATTAATCTCTGCGTGTTATTCCATGACGTATTCCTTATTATTGGCTAAACAAAATAGAATGTGCTGTGTCTATTTAATAAACATATTAAATAGACCCTCTTGTGCACTGAAATTGGTTCTGATTAATTTAAGGGATACGGTTTCAAAGCAGTAGTAATTTTGTACAAAGGTACAAAGGCAATTTGGAGAAGTTAAATGTTTGTAAATGAAATGCATCAGTGTTTCGAAATGATGCACGCGCTAAATTGGTTTGGTTTCTGAAATTTAAAAACGATGAATTATCAATAAAATCCTGAGTGCAAAACGCCAATTCGAATTTATAGGCTAAGATCACTTTAACGAAAATACAGAACTTATTTAAAACATTCCTTTTATTTTTACCTATAATCTGCGATCTCTAAACTACTACAATGACACTCATATTCTCAGAAGAATATTTTCGGATTATGTGCTTTATCCTTTTCAGGGATTCCGATCTGAATTTTGGAAAAAATTCCGAATTGCATTCTGTTCAGTTTTTTTAGTGGAATTTAAAAATTTTCATTCAGAATTTTTTATTTGAAAAGTTTCGTATTTTCCCCCGTGGCCCAGAGGTCTTAGGATAAAATTTTCAACTTATGCTTGTCCTAAATGCTATCACCAAATTAATCTCGCAAAAAATATATAAAGCTATGTCATAAAATTCGTGAAAACTTGCTCTAGTTTGTTCGAAACTTTTACTTCCCATTTCGAAACATTTAAAAAATATATTCATATTAGCTATATATTTTATAGACTAGTCATCCTGCTTTATTTTTCCACATAATTTGTGACATTAGTTTAATACACCTCCCATTAATTCAAGTCACGAAGGATTAAAGTGCAAACTAACCAGCGTGATACAGCACTGAATTTCAAATTGCATTTTCTTAGTTATTTATTAGTGTTTAATTAAAGAAACAGATGGTGAATTAATTTGGAATTAAGGACATTTTTCTGTACGGTTGGAAGTATTTCAATCATAATTTTTCACATTATCTTTATTGCCTCTTTACCGTGAAGTAGACTTTTCTCTACATAAAAGCTGAAACAAGTAAACGTGCAGTGGATGGAATAATGTTAATGAAATAGATAAAATGCAGATTATTTATGTTTTCAGATGAAATATATCACGATTATTTATAATTTTCTGTCATTTTGTTTGACTACAAGGTACACTTGACCAACGTTTATCTAGAATTGTCTTTCCGCTTCATAATTCCATATTATTTTTCCTACAGTTTAAATAACATTAAACTTTCTACCTGTTATTAATAGCTTTGATTAAGGATTTGAGATTTCAGCAGCAATATAGAACAATTCTGACCACATATCAACAAAAAAATTAACTGGTTTTACCTAAAACCTATGTAAGTACTTATTTATGAAAAAGAAATATATCATTTACAACACAAAGATTTTTTAGAACTCAGTATAATTCTATATAATTTATAAGGGGAAAAGTCAAAGAACATACGCAAATAATATATTTCAAACCAGACAGAAATGAAAACAAAATTTATAATTGCAAGTAATAACTATTTCATCTAAATTAAACATTTTATGAGATCTTTAAGAACATAATTTCAGTGTTTAAAATGGGAAAGGTATGTCTATGGGTCACACGATTTTGAGCATCAATTTATTAGGATTCTAGCATCAGCAGGCAGTTGATGTTATCTTGAAATCACTGAGAGATTAAAGAGCTGTCAGCAAAAACAACAGATAAACAGATCCTGTGCAGATGGTGATTATAATGACGACATCCCAATCCGTCGATATTTATGATTCTTCATGTTATTTAACTCAAGTTATTTTCAACAAACATGAGTGATTTGCACGGGAAAGCATGATTGCATACAGCATGTCAAAAGTCTAAGCAAAATGTCCAGGTATTCTCGAGAAATTTCCCATACATTTTTACATTTGAGAACTTATCGGTCATTACTGGCCCTCAAGTAAATGCATTTTTTCGACATATTGACATATTGCATTTTTTCGAACTAAGACCATATTTGGAATGAAGTTAAAATCCGAAAAATTTTCAAGCTGGTGAAATTTTCAGGCCGAAAAAGGCTGGGTGAAAAATTCACCCAGCCTTGGTGCAAAACGAAAGTATTACACTACACTGGTGTGCAAAAATTAAGGACGAAGTCGAAAAATTAGCATATCAGCTGAACGAAGAGGCAGAGCGGACAGAAAGACCAATCAGGAGATTAAGTAAGGTGATGTACGGTAGCACATGCGCAGATATGCAGGTAGACGTAATGGGGGAGTGTCTGAGTAGTATAAAGCATGTTGTCGGTGTAAGATTAGTATTTCTGGCAAAGAGATTGCACGCCGTATAGCAGTTAAAATCACACCGAGTTGCTGCCTCAGCGAGAAATGGCGAATAATCAATCTGTTAGACGACATCTGGATGCTTTTACCCGAGGTCGAATCATTGGGAAGTTGGAGGAAGGCCGCAGTGTGACAAGTGTGGCTGCAGAGTTCGGAATTGCTCACAGCATCGTTTTACGACTTTGGAGACAATTTCAAACTACAGGAACAGCTATCCGGGGGTTTAGTAGTGGTCGTCCACGAGGAACCACACCCGCAGATGACTGGTATATTGCTTTACAGGCCAGAAGAAACAGGCGGCAGACAGCGGGAGAAATCGCTAGACACACGACACAGGCGACTGGACGACCGATATCGCGTTTTACCGTGGCCAGAAGACTGCACGGTGGTGGTCTGTTTGCACGACGCCCTGTACGGTGTGTACCTCTAACGCCTTCCCATCGGAGAAGGCGTTCTCTGTGGTGCAGGGAACACCGGAATTGGAGAGACAATGAATGGGGACGAGTACTCTTTACAAATGAGAGCAGATTCAGTCTGAGTAGCGATTCTCATTGCATACTCATCTGGAGAGAGCGGGGAAGCCGCAATCATCCCTCGAACATCATTGAAAGGGACAGGTATGGAGGTGGCGGTGTTCTCGTTTGGGGAGGCATCATGCTTGGTAGTCGTACAGACCTTCACATCTTCGACGCAGGTTCAGTCAACGGGACCCGTTATTGTAACGAGATTCTTCTTCCATATGTGCGTCTTTTTAGAGGCGCTATGGGTCCGCAGTTCCTTTTCATGGACGACAATGCACCATGTCATCGCACAGTAGCTGCCTAACAGCTCTTAGAGAGTGAGGATATTGAACGTATGGATTGGCCGGCACGATCTCCGGATCTCAATCCCATCGAGCATGTATGGGATTTTCTAGGCAGACGCTTGGCAGCTCATACCTTACCACCAGTAACGATTCCGGAGCTTCGATTGGCGCTGCAAGACGAATGGGCAGCAATGCCTCAACAACCCATTGACACCCTCATTCTCAGCATGGGCAGACGCTGTGAAACCTGCCTAGCAGTCAGGGGAGATCATATCCCCTATTAAAGACCGGATGTTTCTTGCTGGACACCCATCACAGGGATGTTTCGGCCTTCAGTCGCATTGCGCTCCATGCTACTTTTTCAATAAAGCTTCTTTTTATCCCTCTGATTTCTCTTTTAGTAAGTGTTGCTTACATTACTCATGTCCTTACGTATTGGGGATCTTACGGTATTAAATGTGTTGATTTGGAAAGCTTTCGTACAAAGTTATATTGAAAAAACCGTCTCGTCCTTAATTTTTGCACACCAGTGTATATGGCGGTCAATACGACCCTCGAATAGAGCTAATTCGTATATGTAGTCATTTGTTTGATATAAAAATCTAAAAATTAAAATTGCTCATTCACAACTTACTTAGTTATATCAGTATTATTTATATACTTGTTAAATTTCGCCTAATTTCAAACTAATTTCAACATGTCTAATTTCAAACATTCTTTCAAGTTGTAGTATTTGCCTGTCAATTAGTTGTTAACGCTAAAGCGAAAACCCTCGTCTTGTGTAGAATGCTTAAAATGTCAAGGTAAGTTAAAATATAAAATTATTTTTAGTAAACATTTCCTTCAGATTTCACAGATAACTGAATTCGTTTTACATTATCTGTGAAATAAGCTTTCGAAGACATCCCGATGGAAAAGGAAGTCTCACTGAGGTCATCTAGAATACAAAAATCTGTAGAAACAGGACGAAGAGTTTTTTAAGTACATGTTCAAGACAGAGCGTTAAACTAATAAATTGTTTAGTGTTAAGATAAATGCACTGTGCGATTTAAAATATTCTTAAATTCAGTTCATATTATCATAATTATTCAATAATAAGTAAAATGCAGTGTTCTGATACCAACTAATTAATAAAACTTCTCGTTTGCACTTTTTTAGTTTAATTTCGCATATTTCTCATACTCATTCGAATGACAAATTCAGTTCGTTAATAAAATGTCAATCTATTGTTGCGTATCACATGATACCAACGTTTAGTATCATGTGTTAGGTCCGTAATGTATTAAAAAAAAACCTAGGTGAAGGGCACAATTCCTTGTTAAAACAAATAACGTAAAAATGCATTTGGAATTTTGGCAAAAAATTAAGAGAAACACAGTGGTATACCTAGGTATTCCGCACCGTTCCTGAATTTCACAAAGCTGGGAGCATAGCTTTATAATCCATTATTATAATGGCTCAAAAAAATAATTTCGTTTTCACCTAATTATAATCAAATCTAACACAGATACTACGTTAAATACGATTAAATTCGATACACCACTGTGTCGTCAGAACAAAATCTCGAAAATGATTAAAAAGCGCAATGAAAATGCAGAGAGAAATGAAATTTGAAGCTATTGAATTTTCCGCAAATGAAAAAATTTCAACAGCCTGCTAGTGTTAATGAATGCGAATCTTAACATTAGCAATCCCGAACTAAAAGAGACAAATAAAGATTATATGTTGAAGATGTTCATTTTATTATTTGAAATTATCATTATTAGATTATGTCTATGACTTTGAACGCCTGAAGATACCAGATATACAGAAAATGAGTAAAATATGAAACTTATGCCGTAATCAACTCGTAAGTATAAATGAGGTTTCCGTAGGAAAGAGAGAGAACTCGAATATGACTTTAGAAGGTTAAGAATAGAAAAAAGGCTAGATAGGTAAGTAACCAGTGAATGCTGTTCTGCTAGAAAATAAACATTTCCATACGTTTCCTTTCAAAACACAAAATACTTATTGTTTATCTGTTTTGGGTTCTTAGCCAATTCACACAATATGACATTCAAATGACAAAATCCACCTTTGTTCCCAAATTTAGATTTTTTTGTTTTTACACTTGCCTTTAGTTGGGAGACCCAACAACGTCAGTAGCTGTCTCAGCAGCCTATCTCGTAGAACGAAACCATACAAAGGATTGGCACTAGAGGATTATGTGTCAGAGCATCCCATTCTAGCTCAGTATTTTTTTTTTCCAGCAAACGTTTGTAACAGATATGTTGCTTTTCGCATTTAGAGCTTAAGCTCCCAGCTTTTATCTCACAAGGATAATTATGCACCTAAAATTCAATAAAATTAAGAATCACGTGCATCACGATGTGTCCTTCCTCATATACGGTTAGCTTCTTACTATGTACACTGCGCAAAAAAATGGGGGGGGGCAGTTTTATATCTTTCGTTCCTCTGGGCCGATTGAGGAAATTCAAATTGCGTTATTTCATGTTTCGAAAGCGCGAATTAGTATATATATTAGATTTATATATAGCATTATTCTAACATAGGTATTTTGACACAAAATCATCGGACCTTTTTCTGAAATGACATGCCAATTTTTTTCCATATTTCGATTCTACGCTTCAGTCTTTGCCAATCTGCCAAGTTTTGTAAAAATCGCATGAATAGTTTTTAAAAGATTAGCTCTCAAAATTTTAGCTAATCAATGTTAATTGAATTTTATATATATTTATTAATATATCTTTTTTTTAATTAAACTTAATATGATTCTTTCTTCCAGAATTCGAAATTTAGGCTTAAGACAAATATAATTCGTACATTTTTTTATGATTTATTTTTTAAATTTGTATTTTTAAATATTTTTTTTATAAATTTTTCGAGAAGATTTTTGTATTATAGCCTATAAAAGTTTTAACATCGTCTTAAAGTATATGTGTTTCTAGGCGTACTTGCAAAAAATTAGAGTTTTTTATTCAAAATTTTCTAAGATATACATGTATTTACATATTGGAGCGTTTTGAAATTTGAAATTTTTTTTAAGCGATAATAACGCCAAAAGTGATTTACGCACTTTGTTAGAACTATTTGAAAGTATGAAAGATAACTTTTTTCCGACTCGTCTACAATGAAAACAAAGGAAAATAAGTTGCCATAAATTAAGAAGTTCGCCAAGTAAATTATTCTTGGCGAAAACTGAAAAAAAAATACGCCAAGATAATTTTTTTAATTTCTCTGTAAATTTCGCACCAAATTTTACAAAAGTTAATATTTAGGCATAATTTGAGTTATAGAATCGAAATATGGAAAAGCATTGGCATGTCGTTTCAGAAAAAGTCCGAGTTTGTGTCAAAATACTTACGTTAAAATGATGCTATATATCTAATGTCTAAGTCTATCTATCTAATGTCTAATATCCTAAGTCGCGCTTTCGAGACACTAATAATCTAATATATCTAATATATATCTGAGCTAATATATATCTTAAGTCGCGCTTTCGAGACATGAAAAATGCAATTTGAATTTCGTCATTTGGCCCAGTAGAACGGGAGATATAGAACTGTTCTCCACTCAGCTTGCATTTGATATAACATGTGCTCATTAGCTTATTCAGATACCAAGAATTGCGATAATCAGATATAATGCATGCAAATTAAACAGCTCTTTCGTTTGTTTGTTTTCTGTTTTACAACAGTAAAGCATAATTGCCATTAAAAGTCTGAAGATATTTCAACATGAGTGATCATATGTACCAAGCTTTCTTGAATTATTTAATTTTTTTGAATTACCACAGGTATTTCATTGCATACCTCGTTGATTTAATAATATAACAATTAACATAATGATCTCGCCTACCTTTGTCCAGCTAACCTGTTGTCTGCAGCCCGTCGTTTTTACCAACGGTTATGTAAAACATAACGCTTGCAATTAACGTAACCTCTTGCATAAGGTCACCTGTTTATATTACTTGTTTCAATAATGTTACGAAGAATTATGCCTAAAATAAAGTGCTGTATCAAATGGTTACGAAGATGATACGAAACTCAACGTTAGTCTTAAAAAGAATGTAATGATACACCAGCGCCTGTTATAATTGAAGAAAGAATTACCAGCTTCTGTAGTAAGATCTACTTATGTCTGCCTCTTCATCATCAGTTTGCTGTCTTTCAATATCAGTCGCTAAAATGCTTTGCTGGTTGAGTATGCTAAAAATGCTCAACCAGCAAAGACTGAAAATCTGAGCCATCTGACTAACCAATTCAAAAATAAAAGCATTCAATCCTGTTTTCAGATGAGACAATCTAATTTACATATTTTGTTTGTTCTGCAACTCTGTATAAGTATTTAGACCAATAAAAAGAGGGTTATCAATTCCTTTTTTTCTTTTCTTCCCGAATGCATTTATTGAACCTTATTCTTTTCCAAAGCTTTATTTCGCTACTCCAAATTAATTCCATTCAATTCAGTTCACAGTAGGTGGTAAATGAATAACCACATACCTCTAATGAATACCTGAAGTAACCGGGTAATTTGCATTTGCATTTTTGAAATCAGGGCTAAGCGCTATGCTTGCAAGGAAGCAGTTGTTTTCAGGTATTTGTAGTCCTTAAAAAAATAAAGCCTGTGTTTCTTGCGTTTTGAAGAAATATGCTTTCTATTCAGTACTTGTAGAGATAAGATGCATAGTCTAATAAAAATTTTCTGTTAAACCGCATGCTTGCCAGAAATTTGTTTCCTCGCTTGGCAATTTGTATAGGCATTCTCCGTTTATGTACTCCGTTTATGACTCCGTTATGTCCCTTAAGTGTCCGAGACATGTTTCGCTTTGAAAAGAATCCCAGTTTTTAAGAATAATATCTTTCACATTCTCAACATGCATAATTATACATTGTAAACATTTTCCCTACGGGGTGCCTAACCTGTTGAAAGGCATCTCGAATTTTCTTCCAGAACTTGGTACCGTTGCAGCCTGACCAGTTCTTTTTAATACAGTTTAAACCTAAGCGTGTTTCACAGATATAACGAACCTTTTAACAAAGTAATTTTTGGCATTTTATAGATATCGATATCTTCACTCCTGAATGTCTCGGCACTCAATTAAAACTGACAAACATTTTCGTTTATTGAAAATAAATTTTTAATTATACATTATTCGCCCTCCAGTAGGAATATTAATATATTTTGGAGATGGGTATCATCTTTAATGATAGTCATAAATTTTGCACATTAGATTTGCGTCCATTAAAAGAAGAAAGTATGTGTGAACTTTCTCTACTGCAGCAGACAAAAACTTTCACCAAACAAATAGACAAAACATTCACCGCAATCTTTTATTTTAGGTTGCGTACTGACTTTCAGAAGTGTTTTTTTTTTTTTTTTTTTTTTTTTTTTTTTTGTGTGTGTGTGTGTGTGTGTGTGTGTCTGTCCATTATAGAAAGTCAAAGACGTTTTAACGGCTTAGATTTCGTGAAATAAAGTTTTGTTTCAGAAGGAGCATCCAAAGTAGAAATAATTTACAAAGTAAATGTTGACTTTATTCCGCTTATTTGCCATGATGATTCCGAAGCAGTAATAATTTAAAAACATGATGCAGTTTATGAACTCATTTATAAGGATGAAGCTCATGTAATTTGTTGAAAACGTTCAAAATTGTATGAGAACTACTTAATGGCTTTTCTACCTGAAAAGGTTAAAACCAGAGCAATATGATGAACAGCAATCCTTCATACTCTTTCCCTGTTAGTATTGAACAATGCTGTTCGTTTACTTTTCAAAATGAAAGTGGAATATGTTATTTCAACTGGCAAGTTCTACAGCACAGAGCAAGAAGCATGATCTGTTCCTGTTTATGATAAAAACACTATTTAAAATTTTAAAGAAAGATTTGGAAATGAAATATCATGCGTTTTGTGGCTTCTTTTCCGTTTGCCAGTGACAGATTAGCTGACATCAGTTACAGTATACAGCACTGGTAACTGAAAACGCTTGGACCTTAGAGATTCGCAGAGGGGAGAAAAATCATACATGACGCGTAAATTGATAATAATTCCCTCTTTTTGCTTTAATGTAGATTTCTGCAGCTAATTTTACATTTTATTTCCTCACTTAGTCTTACAGATTAATAAAATTTATTTTTACCTTAAGTTTTAAGTTACACACGTACGTTTCGAATGAGAGCCACTTCTTATAAGCAAATTTTATTTTTTGAAAAGAAGAGTTCGCACTATACTTGTATACGTTTTGAAAACCGTTGTTCGCCTTTCCACTTGAAGTAAAATAACTTTTGACTTTTCGAGATGTCATTGCTTAGACATATGCTAAAAATACGCCTGGACGATCGATTTCAGAGGTCCATTAATATAGTTGTTTAAATAGCTACGCGTGGTTTTCCTTATGTGCAACGTGTATACAAGCCAGTTTTCCTTCGAAAGTCCTCCACGGAGGCATCCCTCCCTTTTAAGCACATGGCCCTAGAGCACTTTGCCATAAACAACCAAACGAAACAAAAATAATTCTTTATGGCAAAGCTCTGGGTGATTAACTGCATAAGGGAAGCGATGTCTTCATGAAAGACTATCGAAAGACTCATATTTTGCGTTATATATGGGGAAAACTACGAAAAGATTTATGTAGCAACTTGTTTAGCGATCTTATTCATTTGCTCGTAGTGGGTCCACTGTCTCCTATTGTTGAAAAGGGAATTTTTCCCCAGGTTGCCCATATCAGCAAGGGGGGCTACGAAATATGGACTGTATTCTTCAGCACGAGTCATGAGTTGCCCGACTGGACAGGTTGCGAACTGCATATAAACACTCCCTAGAGTTGAGTAGCATTGACAAGAGGGAAATCACTGTCCTAGAAATTTGGCTTTTATGCAATTTTTAAGGAGCCCAACATAAAGTGAATGACATTCTAAACAGCAAACCGCACCCATCTGTCACTCGATGAATTTCTTTACCACTAGCGACTATTAGTACGTAAGAATATTGCGTTACATCATACACAGCCTTTTAATCTAGTAATACAAATAACGACAGCTTTCAATCATATTTGAAGCAATTTATTGAGTTCCTTGTTTGTTCTTCATCCGAGAGCTCAGCGAATAAAACTAAGTATACTTAATTTCGTATTTTATCGTAACTAATTCAGGAATTTGTATTTAATACGATGTGATATCCTTCTAAGTAGATATCTCGTGAAGTTTATGCCCAAGATTTTGGGAAAAAAAGATCAAGAATGACATGTAGATTAATTTCAATTAATCTCTCGTTTTTTAATTAAACGGGACTTTACAAAACTAGATATTTAAAATTTAACATCTATTCCCTTCAACGAGGTATTCGAACAGTTATACAGAGTGGCGCAGATATTATCAGCATGCATAACAACAACGTTTTGAATAACACGTGCGACAGAGTTTACCTGCAATAGAAACAGCATGTTATTATTACCCTCATCAGGTTAGCTTTGTTGCATCTAACAACTCAATCAAGTATAAATATATGAATAAAAAATTTTAAGTAATTTCCTTAAAGGCCAAAAGATTGTAGGTCTGATTCCGGAACAAAGAAACAAATTCTATTCTTCGTAACTTAAATTATTAATAAACTTGCTTTTGGAATACAGTAACAAAACTGGAAATGAGGTAAGTTATTCAAGTACTCTTTAGAATATTTTTAAAGTGGCTGTAACTGGTTGATCAAACTAGTTTAATACAATATAGACAGAAACAAAGCCAGTTTATCCAGATGGTATGTAAATTATACTTGACCATCGCCTCCTTTCCCTCAAATAAACTTGGCCTCGGGAGACTGGCTTAGGGCTTTACCTCGTTTTACATTCTGTCCTTACTCTAAATCCATTTCCTGCCGGCTTTTTCAGTTGACTACTTCTGCAATTTTTGTACGTGGGAATGAATTGAATATTTTAGATGCAAAGAAATCTGAGCAACTTGCTTCAAAGTTGATGCGCAATGTTGATAAAAGTCTGATATTGGATGCTCATTTTTTCGTTGTGCTTAATCTTTATCGAGAATTGTTACCAGGAGCATTCGCTATTATATTTCTTTTAGTAGTGCATTACTAATTCTAATCGGTATTTCTTTTATTAGCGCATTACTACTAATTCCTCTGTAATGCACACTACGTTGCGCATCTGTAATTAGAATTCCCTATTGTTTTATAATAATAATACCAAATTTTCTTTATAATAACTGAGTTTCA
Source organism: Stegodyphus dumicola (assembly GCF_044657685.1). Lineage (NCBI taxonomy): Eukaryota > Metazoa > Arthropoda > Arachnida > Araneae > Eresidae > Stegodyphus > Stegodyphus dumicola. The sequence continues at coordinate 25,964,446 of NC_140781.1, forward strand.
GAACTGCTTGCATATTAATAATCAAAATGTAAGCTGATGTTAGTAAAAATAGTATTATCATTTAAATTTTCAAAAACTGTCACATCTTACTGCACACATCCTACTGTACATTACACCTTTTCCCTTTGATGTGAAAGGAGTTACGCAAAGAAAAATTTTATAGATCAGAAGATAATCTTTCTAAGATTCGTGGTTGAATAATTTTACATTCATTAACGAGTGGCATTAATGATATTCTGAATTTCTACATCAGGACGAAAAAAAATTGAATGACAATAATAGTGTAAAGAAAGAAAGAAAATTTTCTTACTTGAATTTGAATTTGAATTTGCTCAAAGTTATTAATACCCGACTTCTAGTTCCCGTAGTTCTACAGATTATCTATCACGCCATGACATATTAATTTCATTTGGATAACAGATTTCATGCAAAAAATTCATCGAGCATTTCAAATTTAACTTTTTAGTTCTTAACCTTTTAAACAATTTAATAAAATTATAAGGATAACATGTTTTGCACCCCAAAACAAATACAGAAAATTCTAGCACCCTTTTTCAAACGCCGTTGGAAATCACTCCAAATCATAGTGAATTTAAACTTTTATTTCAGTTAAGATGAATGTTTTCTTTTCACTTACTTTCAAATTGAAGTAACAGATTTTAATGCCCTCATTATATAATTTATAACGCAATTTTAAAAGAATCAAAGGACTTGAACATAAATACACTACTGAAGTTACCATATAATGGAGGAGAGGTGATATTTTCCCAGAATTAATGCGAGATGTTCCTATCACAGCAGTGTCAATACATTCTCTATCGCGTTAGCAATCTCGTAATGGCTAAAAAGTAGGTAATTCGAAGATATTAATTCAAACTTATTTGCAATTTCCATTGTCTATATAAAACTATAACTTTGGAAAAACGCAAACACATTTGCAGTCTCCCCCTTCCATAACATTCATGCAGTCTTTCGGTCTACCTTTGATATATAAAGAGGAAACGTATCATGAATTTAAGCATAAAATGAAGTTCTAAATCGATATATAATTATAGTGAACTCCTCGCGGCTATCACCTCCTTAAAATGATCAGCTCTGAAAATCACTGCTATTTCTGGAAAGAAAAAAAATGATGGTGCTGAACATCACTGACTGTTATGCTTTATAAAGTGACCTTCTCCGTAGAAGCCCATAATTATCGGCAGACACAGAAGTGGATTTCAGTCTAGTCATAACAAAGCCGCGAGACTATTCAGTATTTGTTATGGTTGAGAAATGATTCGAAAACAGTGAAACAGAACTACACTTACTATAGAAACGATCCAATGAAGTATGATCTACAGGAGTATATTACAGGAGGCTGTCCATGTTTAATTATTATACTCATTTTCCTTGCTTGGGAGCCCTAACATATGCAAAATTTAAAAATATCAAATTTGCACTGAAGGAAATTGATTTTTTCTCAATATGTTTATTTGAGCATAATATCGTGCTCTGTGTTTCCAATGAAAAATCCCTTCTTTTGCATTAATGCTTATTTTATACATACATACACTGTTAGACCAAAAAAAAAAAAAAAAAAAAAAAAAAAACGACGCACCGAGAAGATGTAAAGCAAATTGGACACAAATTGGTATGCATACAGGTATCAACGAAAAATGCGAAATTTTACATTTTGGCTGCCAATGAACGAACGGTTGTCGCTACAGCGCATCTGATCTGCGTAACTGGCAGGATATTTAAGAGGAGAAATTAAGATTCCAGGTCATAAATTCTTCCCGAATTTCATTCTGTGCACTCTGGTAGATAGTATCTATGCCTCGCATACAGTTGCGCGAACGACATGCGCAGATGTCAGAATTTGAGACAGGTCGTGTAGTTGGGTCAAAGAAGCCGGTTGGTCTTATTGGCGAATAGCTGGACATTTTAGCAGGAGCGATGCCACTATTAGACGATGTTGGCAGGAATGGATGAACAATGGCCGCACACAGCGTCAAGAAGGAAGCGGTAGGCCTAGAGAAACGACAGAACGTGAAGACCGAGCAATCTTCAGAGTGGCACTCACAGCCCCAGATGCATCATTACCATCGATTGTACGTGCAACTAGTGCTTCAGTGACCGCAAGGACCATTCATAGACGGCTCACAGAAAGGGGCCTGAGGTCACGGCGCCCCTTTCCCCGACTACCATTGACCTCTGTACAGCGTCAAGCCTGTTTGCAGTGGTGTCGGGCTCATTCGCACTGGAATGTCACTGACTGGTATAGAATAGTCTTTAGTGATGAGTCCCGCTTTGAACTGAGCCCCGATGACCAGTGAAGGCGAGTCTGGAGACGCCCCGGAAAGCGGTGTGATACCAACCTGACTGTCTTCCGACAGACAGGTCGACAAACAGGAGTGATGGTCTGGGGTGCCATTTCATTTCATAGTAGGACCTCTTTGGTTGTCAACCGTTGCAACCTTACAGCACAGCGGTACGTCGATGAAGTTCTAAGGCCCGTTGTGTTGCCCTTCATATCACGCCACCCCGGGCTTACATTTCAGCAAGATAATGCCCACCCTCACACTGCAAATTTTTTACTGCTTGCCGAACATTACCTTGGCCAGCAAGGGCGCCGGATCTCTCTCCTATTGAGCACGTTTGAAGCATTATGGGCAGGGCCCTCCAACCAGCTCGGGATGTTGATGATTTAACGCGCCAGTTGGGCAGAATTTGGCACGATATGCCTCAGGAGGACATCAGCAACCTCTATCAATCGATGTCAAGCCGAATAACTGCTTGCATAAGAGCCAGAGATGGACAAACGCGTTACTGACTTTTTCACATTGTGAAGCTCTATCACTTCAATAAATCATCCAATTTTTCTCAAACTGTAATCATTTGTTTTTCTATACATGTACATCACTTCTACCGATTTTCGTCCCATTCGAATAACTCCTTCTTGGTACGTCCTTTTTTTTTTTTTTTTTTTTTTGTCTAAGAGTGTATATCTTGAAGAGGAACACCCACGCTTCTAAACGGTTTTGGTCTTTTCGTGGAAATTGTCGCCTCTCAGTCATTATAATTAGTACGAATGTTTGTTTGCGTTCTAAGAAATTTTTGCCACGTTGAGAGACGGTCGTCTTACGATGGTTGTCAACAAAAGTGATTTCTCTGCGGATGCACTTTTAACATGCATATTCCGCAAATATTTAAAAATGTTAATATCATTTTACGAAGGAAACAAAACAAGTTTCGCTCACCAGCGGAATTTGCAATTCGTTTTGAAAAACAAAAATCCTTTATTCTGTCTGTATGTAACAGACATCATGCAAAAAAAAATCTTCCAAATGAATTCGAGAACGGTCAAAATGGGTATTTCTGTTCAAATATGATACCCGAAATTTTTAGCGATTACAATACTTTCTTTGCTTCGTACAAGGGAGAAAAATGAATAAAATAAAAGGTAACTAAATACATAAATTACATAAAATGAATAAACCATTGCAGTTACATAAACACTCAGGGATGAGTTTGCTAGTAAATAAACCAGATGAAATAAAAAAAACAGATGATCTCAGTTAATAAGAAGGAGCAATGATTACATAATAAATCTCACAAATAATACACAGTGAAGACACTATATTTACAGAGAACGCAAGCAGGGGAATTAAATGGGATCTTATTGAATTATAATAAACGCAAAAGGGATATATGTAGGAATATGTATATATAATATAATAATTAAATATCCTATAAAAGATTTTTTTTCTTTGCAGTTAATGCATTTTGGACTGAGCATAACGAAATTCCTACACATCAAATTTTGGAAATACACACAGTAGGCAATAATTAAAAAAATAAATAAATAAAAATGCAAATTGAAGTAAATTAAAGTAATATTTTCTTCCGCAATGGGTCAAAATTTTTGTACCTAAAATAGAGGTTATTTTTCCTATATGACTACATCCCTAGAAAAGACATGTTACTTAAAACCTTAGCAAAGTTAAGTACCATTACACCTGATATGAATGAGTAACCCTTGCCAGTATTCTAAATCCTCTAGGCATTTTTGAAGATAACTGCACAGTATTATCCAATATTATACTCTACCTATGTCAGTGAGATAACAATGGTGGAACTACACTTGACTTGTTTTGAAGAATAGTGAATACCAGTTTTGAAAACAAAGAACGGAATTAAAAATAAAATAATTTACTTTTAATATTTCACCTCTCCTTCCATCTATCCATTCTAACAATTCTTTAAAAAATTTAGAAAATACAACAGTATTTTAGCGTTAAGTATTGAAAATACAAAAATATAAGGAAACACTAATTAAGGAGCTATTTACCTTGTTTTTAGATGCCCCACTTTAGGAAACCTTTCATCAAAACATCTTTTTTCTGCATTTAATTCACTTCCTCGTACGACCATGAACTTAGATACTTCTTTTACGAGTAGGGTGTTGTGGTGTAACAATTTACTCACGCTTCAGTTGCAAGCAGATATCTGTGGTGACAAGAATGCCATTTAACCGTAGCAGAAAATCAAGTCATTGAACTGTCTCGGTGGACCAGTTATTTCTTTCGAGAGCCTTATAAGCAAAATCGCGTTTTCGCGTAAACGGAATATTGACTTACGACGAAAGAAGCTAAGATGAATAATGCAGTGTTCTTATTATTAAGATTTTTAGCGAGAAACTTCTTTCAAGCAGATTCCTGCAGCTCCTTCCTTCGTCCGATTTCAATTCTAGTTCTTCTTTTAAGAGTCATTAAAGTGATGTAAAATGCTTCAGAAGCTACGATTTCCAGTTTGAAAGCAAAATAACTTTAATTACATGTTAGAATGTTTTCCAGTTGCTGGCCCACCGAGCTGCAATTAGAGCATGAGAGGTCAATCGGTACTATTAGAACTCCTTCTTTTTATCGCTCTACAAAAACTTGGGATGATTCGTTAGGCATTTTCCACGGTCATCTTTTCCTGACATTATAATTATTTGTTTTGTCATTCTACGATCGTTTTTTCGTAGCAAACAGTGCAAAGAAATACCGTATTTATGCGAATCTAATGCGCCATCGAATCTAATGCGCATCCCCATTTTAAAACTTTAAATAATAAAAAAATTGTTTGTCGGCGAATGTAATGCGCATCAATGGTATGAGGAATTTATTGAATCTTATTTTATACAACAATGGATTTGTATATAAACTATCAATCAATGGTGTGATAATTTTATTTAAATTTAGATACCATATTTTATACAACAATGGATTTATACATAAAGTAACAGAACATAGAATTAACCTATTAGTGGGCTATTGTTATGTGAAACAATCATTGTTAATTACCACTACCGTATATACGGTACATATCGTAAAGTATGAACATGAAATAAATGGTAACATTTCTATCTAGCTAACAGTTTCTACAATCCGTGATTAATAGTAAACGTCTTTATTCACTATTTTGATGATAACTTTTTTAGTCCCCTTCTCCGTAATGGTGTAGTTACGAGGCATATCAAACCAAATTGGCGTCTCGTCAGCGTTGCCAATTTGGCCCATTGAAAAATTCTTTTCCTTCCGAAGTGTGATGACATACCGCTAAAATGTTAGTAGTTTTCCCTCAAAATCTGCAGGAAGCTTTTGGCATATTGTTGTACGGCGTCTTAGAAATAAGCCCATCCGCTTCATAAACCGATCCACCCATCGACGGCTAGCTTTAAACTCTCGTTTCGGTATTCCAAGAACTTCAGCCTCCTCTTTTGCTTTATTTCTTGTAGTGTCGCTAGTCACAGGTTGTCCATTCTTCCTCCTTTCACGTACAAATTCCAAAACCTTTTCTTCAATTTTAGGGTGTCTTCCTTTGCGAGGGCCAGTGAATTTCTTTCTACTAGTTTTAGTTGCAAACAGTGCCAATTTCTGTTGCCGCTACAAGCGAACATTGCTCTCAGCTACGTTGAACTCTCTCCCAGCCTTTCTATTGCCATTTCTTTCAGGATAAAGAATTACTTTACGTTTGAAACTAGCGTCATATGACATTCTTCTCTGCTTGCCCTCCATTTCGTGACTACGTACTCTGCAGTATGCAATAATGTGTCAACGATAAATGTAACGGTAAATGTAGTCGAGAAATACAGTAATCCATTGTTACGATTTAAATTCGGTTGACGTCATCGGCGAACTGCTGACGTCATCGGCGAACTTTGCACTCGAATCTAATGCGCACCCCAATTTTGAGTACTACATTTGGCCAAAAACGATGCGCATTAGATTCGCGTAAATACGGTATTAATTTTTCGAAAATATGCACACGTGCACAGGCTAGGAACAAAAAGCACATTTTATCGCTATTTTTGCTTGAATTGATCATCAGTTCGTTGATAAATTGTGAATAGATATGTGACATAATTCTATAATATCTCAAAGACTAAATATCCATTTATTGGATCCTTTTCTCCTTTATGACTGCTTTGCAGGGACAAATGTTAATTGTGATTGAGAAACAACGCCCAATTATAACGTTATGAAGAAACATGGAATTAAAACTATTAGCGTATTGTTATTCCCAAATTAAGAATATGTTTCTAGAAATTAAAGATAAGAGACTTATATATATATAGATGCTATATACATGCCGAGATCCAACGATAATTCCAACTGTAGAGTATGTGTGTATTAGACACACACACACACACATATATATATATATATAATTAAAAAGTAATTCTTCAAGCTATAGCCTACGAGCAAAGTGATACTTCGTTCCTATGCAAATAAGTATAAACACATAGTAAAGATCCAATTGCAATAAAAAATGTAAAAACATAGAATGTATGACAAAATAAGAAAGAAAAAGCTAAAGATGAATGCTTAACTTGATTGGAATTTGAAAGTAAATATGTGTGTAAAATAAAGTGTAAGCTATCTCATTACATATTAGAAAAATACAACAAAATATCATATTAAAAATAATAAGAACCACAAGCAGTGGTAAATGGAATAATTAGCCTAATTCGAACATCATCATGGACTTTTCAAGGGAAATGCATATTGATATTCGAAATCTGCTAAATTCCAGAACGCGTTTCGTCGAACAAGCATTGAGACTGATAGCCAAAAAATTATTTATTTTTAAAAGTCGGAATATTAATTTTAAACCAGGTCTCAATTTCCCTGTTTCATTTCCCGACGCTTCCGCTGTTTACGTGAGAAATAGTTAATTAATGCAGTAAAAGTAAATAGATCGCCTGGTAAGGCAAATTTACAGTTATAAAATAAATAGCGAAATTGCTATTAGTAAAAATATACACGAACTTTATGGGTGAACCTTCTAGTGTGAAAAGTTATAACTTTTAAAAAAGGAGTAATAGTAAAAATGTCTTAGAAAGAGAAAAAAGATTAAAGTTGGGCCAGTTTGTAACCAAAATTCATAACTACGAAAAGTTGAAATAAAAAACATACCTGAATCTTTCTTCTAGAAGCTGTTATACAAAAATGGCCGAAATAGGGTTCGGAAAGTAAATACATACGTTACCGTGAAAGACCGAAATTGGAGAATGTCCGACTTTCACTGGAGAATGTCAACATTCACCAAATACGTCGGTGAAAGATCAAGTACTGCATTACATTCTTGTACATTCGGACCCTCACCGGTGTATGTCGACAATCACAGATATGCTCTGGTGTAGGTCAAAAAGAGTGATCATAAAGTGTCACAATAGTTTAAGTTGTTGCAATAAATAAGATTTGAATCACATAATTTAGTAAGTTTTTTATTACTATTAGTTTATTTTCTCATTTAGAACGTACTGCATAATTAAGTAAGTTTCTAACTTCTATTATTTTCCTTTCTCATTTTGAATGTACTGTGTGTTTTAAGTTCTTATATTCTTAAGTTTTTATTTTAAGTCTCAAGTGCGTTTTTTCGTGACTGAATGACGGAGAAAAAAATATAATATTCTTATATGTTCAACATTCACCATTAGTACATGGTGAATGTCGACAAGTCAGAAATAAGAGTATTTGGAAAATATTTCGGACATACACCAAGCGACTATGTGAATGTTGACATTCACCGGTGAAAGTCGACATTCTCCAGATTTCGATGTTTCACAGTATCATACGTAACCCTTACACGAGTTATCGTCTGGTCTATACTCTCGCAATTGTTGGTTGTAATCATATACTTCCAGTTACAGAAGAGTTTTAAATGATGAAAATATTTATGTTTTGGCAATGTCAAATTTGAATTTTTTTTTTTTTTTTTTTTTAATAATAGCAGTAAAATATAACTTTTACCGTCTCCCAGTTCGTATACTTATATTTGCGAAAGTTTTATACTCATTATGAAAAAATTAAGTTGTAAGGAGTTTTATTCCCGTACGACAAAAATTAATCGGGATATTTATTTTCAAAATTCGCCATTTTTTATGACATTTTCAACTTGCCTTGGATCGGTTAAGTTAGAATAATTCGAGGAAATAAGTTTAAATGAAGTGCAGAAAAAAAATTAATAGAATTTAATAGGCCGTACAAGGAAATCATGTGGTGCCCACATGAGATTTGTTTATTCCGAATTGAAAAAAAAATTGAAAAATGCAAATATTTCTCCCGATAAAATAAACAGTGTTTCATGTAGCAACACAAAAATTGCTAAGCAATGTTATTTTACTTAACATGGTTTTTCGGAGAGAAACTGGTGATCCAGTAAATTCCAGCTATAACCTCTAACAACAAACACAGCCACATCTTTACAATAGGGTCAGCTTTGTCACTTGTCAAATTAAAATGAATTTAAAACCGTATCATGCATATCAAAGCATATCAGCTTACAAGAGTTCCAAATTGTTTTAGTTAGTATGATTTTGGAAAACAAGCAATTAAATTTCAACATTTTTCAGAAATGTGAAATATCAGAAGTTTTCAGAGGTATTTTTCAAAAAAAAAAAAAAAAAAAAAAGGAAGAAGAAGAAATATTGCTGCTGCTAATGTCAGGCTCATTTTACACATGTGCTTCACATGAATGCCTCACAGCAATAAAAAACGTACTTTCATACTCTTTTTTTTTTTTTTTTTTTTTTTTTCTGTGACAAAACTGGTGCATCTGAAACTTCAATAATTATCTGGGAAATTTTCGCTTCTAAATACACAATTTCTTTTATTTTACTTTGTAGCTAAAAAAAATTTTAATTGTAACATCAACAAAAGCTTAATAAAGCTTTGATATTCCATTATATATTTTATGATTTTCGAATTCGAAACGCTTTAGTGATTATTAATAGTTCGTGAATGGTTTGTTGATGATTATTTATATATATTACATACTTATTAGATAGGCAACAAAGTAAGATTTATTAAAATTATTTATAGGTTAGTTTGATGTAAACATAGGAATATTTACCCAGAATATTTTTCAAAATTTGTATACATCTTTTATACAATTTTAGCTGTGCGGAAGTTAAATCAATGTCTTCCCGACCCTATTAGACTGAGAAATGAGTTATCGCTCCATCTGAATTAAGATGAGAAAGTCCTACGAAGGTTAAAATAACTTTTTTATTAAATTTTTAAATTAGCACTACTTTAGCTTACAAATAGAACTCCGCCACTTGCGAATATTTAAGGTAACATTAGTAGAAATTCCAATTCGAGTGACGTAATCGGAGACTACACAAAATAATCTACTTAAGATACTCAATTATTTTAACGGCTCGTGTTAGCGTCGGCTAGCGAAAGTGGCTAAAGCCGGAATAATATCTGGCTGAGCTGAGGACAGTTCATAACTGCAGACGAAAATGCCAAACCTAAAGCATTCAAAGCCCTCCACTTAAAAATTTACACAATTAGTATGCATTCTGGAAAGACTACTGAAAGAAGTTTAGTAAAGGTTTAAATATTAATAATTAGTTTATTAGCATAAAATACTTATACCTTTAACAAAGGTAGTGGAAGTCTGAATTCGCCCAAAGAAAATAAGAGCACAAACTAATGATTATGATTAATATTTCATCCTCTGAACTTCATTCACTTACCATTGCTATTTTACTTCTTTTTCTTCAGTGGACTAATGCTTTACAAAGAAAGTCAAAGTGCTCTAAAGCAGTTTTCTTCTTTGATTAAACTGACAATAAGTTTAACAAATATTTTGATATTTTGATTACTGAGAAGAACAAAATTCTACAAATATGGTTTATGTTGTTGTACAGTCATTAGGTTTGTCGAAGCAGAAAACATGAAAAATGTGCAGTACCCTCTCCTGGATTTAAACGCCGCACCTCCCGATTACTTGCCGGACGTGCTTCCAATTGCACCACGAAGGTATACAGTAAGAAGGGAGAATATACCTTACACTGGAATTAAAATTCAAATGAAATTGAAGCTCAGTCTTCAATTTTAGATTAGAAAAATTCCTTTAGTCAAAATTCGGCAATAAAATAATAAAATTGATTTAAATCTGTAAAATATATTAATACTTGCTTACGGGAACATAATTGAGGATTGCTACACTTCAAAACTTCGCTATGCTTTAGGTAATACATTAAAAAACGTAAAAATATTAAATGTAAAATAATACGACTTGCTAATAAGAATATAAAAAATCAAAGAATTCAACAAATAAACAGATGACTTCAAGAAAAAAAATTCTCATTTCCTACAAGAATTATCAGCTTGCAATTTAAAGCCTTTTTCTTCAATCTTTTCTACATAGAATTTTAATTTAAGTGCAGTTTCCGTTAGCACGCCACCGGGAATTATACTTCATCCTGGCACACATCCCGTTCTCCCCCCCCCCCCCAATGCCTAGCATTTTTTTCTTGCTTCTTTCCCCTTTATTCTTACACATTCCCCTTTTCCTCTCTCCCATAGCTGTCGAACATAACAATTCTAGGCACAGTTCAGTGACAGCAGGTGCAAAGGAAGGAAAAGAAGAAAGCGGCGAGGAAGAGGAGGAGGTACGACGCGGATCGAAAGAATGATGCAACACTCAACGAAGAGATCGTCACGTTTTGTGGAGTGAAAAGTCGTTTTAAAGCTCAGTAAATTGACAGAACTGAATAATGTAAATAGCGCGACAAGAGCGTGTAAATTAGCCAAACATACTATCAAACAAGGATAAAACCTAAATGGCGAAATTTCAAATATGTGAATAAAGATATATTGTTGTCGCCATGGGCCAGCCGAAGATATCTTACAAAAATATATTAGTACTGCATTAATCAAATTAATTTATGCTTTGTTAATTTATTTGAATTTCATGATCAAACGCTTTGACCGAAATAAATGACAAATGAAAGGACTGAAACTATACTGCTTAAATTTCAAGTTGATAAAAAAATTATTTCTCATGCCAACTGGATAAGTTCAAACTAACCTGTTTAATGAAATAATCAACCAGTTTAACGCATTTTGAAGAATTTGCTGATGAACTATGCTGCCATAATCAACAAGATTTACTATTTTGATTTTTAGCAAAGCAATTTTCTTTAAATGAACTGAAATCACTCCAGGCGACAACCTCACAAAATCTGAAAGTGACCAATATTTCTGTGAATTAAATAACGACATGAAACATTCACCGACTGTCATGTTCATTAGGATGGCTACATCCACACAGGACAAAAGACTGAAACGTAGGTGGTCGGAGTTTCACCGCAATACAATGAAAATTTCTCATGCGGTTCATTTCCTAAAAGTGATCAGTATTTGTTAGAACCTAAATAAACATCGATAATGAACGTAACCTCTCTAAAACTATCACTTCTGCAGAAGACCAAAACCGCTTGGAACTCTGGGTAGACATCTTGGGAAAGTTTTACTTTACATTCAGCTTAAAGAATAGTAATTGCGAAAGTGTTCTCATAAAACTTAATCGTGATATATTATTAAAATAAATTATTCTATATTTAAACCCAAACGTGATAAAAAATGTAAAAAAATAAACAATACAAATTGGAGTTATTAGATAATACAGCATTCGTATTATTGGTATAGCTGAGACTCGAAATATAAACGGAAAAAATGTGAGGTTGGACGTTACATGGTCTTTTGGAAATGCAAGAATCCAAAACATGTACAGAGTTAATGTAGGAGAAAAGGCAAAACATTAGCCAACATAAATAAACGCAAACAAAACAATTCTAAATGTTTAAGAGAGAGAAATTATAAATGCTAATTAATATTAAAATCGTCAGTAATATTAGTATCAAAATATATAGTATCAAAAAGTATATTAGTATCAAAAATCGTCAATAATTTACAAAATGCTAAGTTAAAAAAATTATAAAGCAAGAAATAGTTAAAAATTTCTTTAAAATAATAAAAGTAATAATATTATATCGGTAATATTTTAGCTTTGAAGTAATTTTCAAAATGAAGTATTTTTTTATTGAATTTTAGCTTTAAAATGAAATTTTGAAAATGAGGTTGAAAATTTTAGCTTTAAAATAATTTTTGAGTATCAAAAATCGTCAATAATTTGCAAAAAATCCAAAGTTACAAAAATTATAAAACAAGAAATAGTTAAAAATTTCTTAAAAATAATAAAAGTAATAATATTATATAAGTAATTGTTAATCTTCAAAATAATTTTTAAAATGAGGATGCAGAAGAAAAGGATATGAAAATTAGTTTCCTATATCTCTTGCATCAGAAAAACAGATACTTTTAATCCAGTAGGAATAATCATGTTTTTAAACCGAAAAGGATTAGTATAAAGAAACAAACAGTTTTAGAAATAAATTAAAATTATCAACTGTTTTATGTTCCTGTTATTATTGCATTCATACTATTTATGTCTGCCCGTAACACAAAAGACAAGAAAAAGAAAGAATAATTTTTCTTATGGTACTTGTTGTATGATATTGAATTACCTTTACCTTAAGACTGTCACCTCTTCCATTCAAAAAAAATAAATTTAGTACCATCGTAAATGTGATGGCCAGGCAACTAAGCTATCTCAACTGGCAGTTATCAAGCTTTTCTCCATAGATTCCAAAACGAAAACATGGAAAGACAAATGAAGCAGAAACTGTCGTTACATTTATTTAAATTTAACTGCTTGGACATTCAGCATGCATTACCTGAACCCGTTAGATTCTGAAATGTATCTCCAACACCTCGTAGTGTTTTATTAGCTAAAAATGAAACCTGCACTTCGTGGATTTGCGATGAACATGAAACATAGGAGAAATTTTGACAAAAGATAAAAATTTCTAAAGAAACGCCGCAAGGGAAAGCAGATCTCGACTTTGCATTCGGCATGTCAGTATGTATGTTTCAGAATGTACATTATTTAGACAAAGACACCATACGCTACACAGAAAAGGAGAGAAAAAAATTAGTCTCCGTAATTTTATCTGGAAGATGAAGCAGAGTGAAGAGAATGAAAGGCAACGGAAAGGAACACTGGGTGTAAACAACACTCCCACCTTAGCAAGACTTCATTAAGGAGGTGGGAGGAATATGGGCGTAGAAGAAGAATCTTCTTTTAAAACTCGGTAAGGTCAAAATTCGCAGTCATAAATGTCACAGTACAGAAGATTTTATTAGTCCACAGGAAAAAAAACACGATCAATTTTAAAGTTTCAATAGAGAATGTAGTCTCTAATGAAGAGTAGTACGCTGTCGTTTATTTTTCACTGACATTGTTATCGATTGTAGCTCCCATCCCTTGATTATATAACTGAATATAAATTTATAAATTTAATGGCAGAAAAATATTTCCTCTTCATAAAATTGAGGCCGACAGATCAATCGTTTACAGTAAAAGGTGGTATGTGTCGTTTAATTATGCCATGCGTTTTTAAGCCACTGTATTTTACCTTTGAAACCTTCTCACTTCTGTTATTAAAGAGATAAGCATCATAAAGGAAAATATTTGAATAAAGGGAAGGCAAACACTACTAGGTTCTCGTTTCTGTGCTAGTGATAAAATGTCTTAAATTGGTGAATACTTCGTACATGAAATTTTAACACAATTCTATGAAAAATGACATGGAAATTATCAAAATGAATTAAAGGCAATGAAATTATGCAGAAAATAAGTAATGTTCAAATAAATAAGATAATTAAGTTTTAAATGTGTCTGTACTAAAGTTCAGTCACGTTCTGGAAGACAAAATGTGATATTAATGTGATGAAAAGCAAATTTTTACAGTGCAATTTATTATCAATATCCCACATAATAAACTTAATAAGTCTAATATCAATGTTTCAATTATTTATAAACAGACGAACATAAATGAATATCCCGTTTACCCTTTTAGCATAAACATTTATGTTTCATTAGTATTTCCCGATATTTTTGTCTTAAAGTAATTCAGGCCCGCCAGCGGCAGAGCGGTAAAATCGCTGAACACTGGTAGTTCCAACGTGGTTCGAATCCAGACGAACGGGCTGGCTGCATGGATGTTTTCGTAGATTTCCCCATGTGTAACGTATATACAAGCCAGTTTCCCTTAGAAAGCCTATAAGGTATTTCTTCCACCTTCTTGACGTGCCTTCGTAGTGTAATGGTCTGCATGCTGGGTGCATATTCCAGAGGTCCGTGGTTCGATTCCTGGCGAAGGCGTTGCTCATTTTTCATCACTCCTGCTTCCAAAATAGTACCTAATATCTCTACACGCTCTCCAAGAAGGCATCCATCTTTTAAGGCAGATAGCCCTAGTGTGCTTTGCCAAAATAAACTAAAATAAACCAAACTAACCTTAAAATAATTCGCGTTGTAATTATATTCCCAATATTTATGACAAAATGTTAACAACTACCCAACAATGTAAGACAGATTGATGACTGTTACATCGACAGCTGTCTGCCTGCCTTGTGAAACCTTTTTGGAAGACTTTTTAGAGTGAAGAAAAATTGCTCTCTCTTACATAATACATATGAATATTGTGAACAGAATTTCGGATGAAACTGCCAGAGTTCAGCAGTTTTATACATTCAGTGACAGATAAGGAATCAACATATAAATAGAGAGTTAAAGGTAATATTCAACGAATATGTTACTTTAATACTGATGGCACAGAAAGTTAAATATCAGATCATATTTTCTATATAGTAGTCTGATAATATAAAAAATGCAGCAAAAAAATAAATTTTTGATAGTCTGTTAAAATATTTTTAAAAAGAGAAAAGAAAACCGTAAGGAATCCAAGAAATGGTAAAAATCAAAATGATCGTTGAAAACTTTTAAAATTGCCTTTATATCTCCCTTAAGCAACCTGAATATACACAGAATAAAGCACTCTTATAGCTTTCAGATGTATAAATTTTCATAAAAATGTAAAACTGTGAAATGTAAATGTAAAATTAATAGGCGAAAAATGGAAGTAAATTCTACGTTAAATTCATTTTCAATTCTAAATGCACCTTATTTTAACATTAGAAGGCATCGCAAGTTCCTTGGTTAAGAAAAATTCCATAATCTTTTAATAATATAAATTAGATTAAACTCTACTTACTTTTAAAGAAAAATTATATTCAATTCAGTTTACCTTATGTAGAATGGACACAACATTTTCCTCAGAAACAAGGATTCGCGCAAAAAATAAAATACATGTTCTAGGGTTTATTAATTACATAAACACATGCTGAACAAAGCCTATCAAAATCTCTGAACTCGTACAGTTTCTACAGTGATATTTACTAGTTTTTACATCGCTGTCTATCCTTTGAAGCTGCCGTCATATTGCCAGAAGCCGTCTTACTGCACACTTGAATTAAGATAATCCCCACTGGCAATATGCTTTACTTAAATTCGTCGAAGTTTCAAAGAATCGTCACACTATTCTTATCGTAATTGATACTGTTTTAAACCAAGAAGCATCCCAAATTATGCGATTAAGAAGATATTTAAAAAAATGAACAAAATAAAGGCCATCCCCCTTTTTTTCTCCCTTAAAGCAACCTGCAGTGAACTGAGTGCTCATAATTGGCACATAATGTCGCCTAGGTTTGGCATAGCTTTGTATTTCAGCTGCTTGTGCTACAAGTGAAAACCAATTGTGCTTTCATGATTTTGTCTATCACGGCGCCTGTATTTCCACTTCGCTTTCTAGCTTTCCTCCT
This sequence comes from Stegodyphus dumicola, assembly GCF_044657685.1. Taxonomy (NCBI): domain Eukaryota; kingdom Metazoa; phylum Arthropoda; class Arachnida; order Araneae; family Eresidae; genus Stegodyphus; species Stegodyphus dumicola. The sequence continues at coordinate 25,980,498 of NC_140781.1, forward strand.
GTTTAGAAAATGGGAAAGATCTCATGTAGAGTTTGTGACTAAATCTTCTCCTGAAACCACTTATGAACTACAGCTCCTACTACACACTATTTAAATAAACCATTCAAAACATAATCTGAATGCAATTTGTCCTGAAAGTTTAATTATTTTTTTTTAATTTGTTGCAAACGTGAGATTTATATCTAAAGCTATATTTCATTTAGTGTTTCGATCACAGCGGAAACATTTATGTAAAAGTGGTAAAAGTCAAGAATCTCGGAGGAGGTCTAGTCTTATTCAGGAGGGAAGCGTAAAGTAACTTACTTGCAATAGTATCCAATAAAACTGAAGAAACACGCCAATACATGAATTGAAAGTAAACAAATGCGTTTACTACAGACATTATTATCTTAACGGCTGCTAAAGCGGTTTGCTTCATGAAACCGGTCCAGCGAACAGTTCATTGATAAGAACATAAACTCGTTGCTAATTTATTCACTTTCAGTTTTTCCATCGGCTTCAAAAATAGTGAATAATTAATCATTTTTATTTATGTAATATTATTTAATAAACACGGGAAAATAAAACACATTCACAGGTTAAAAACTAATACCCTTTAAAAAATTACATTTAATAACTCAACTGTTCAAAAACTAAAATTAATAAATATTAAAAATCTAAACTGGTTCGTTGGTGCAAAATTTATTATTTATAATGCATTCCATGCAAAAAATACTTTGTGTACTGAAATAATGCCACTTCTTGTCAAAATTTTGCATTTATTTATAAATAAAATTTACTATCATCATCATCATTACTGTGTATTTTTCCCGTCCTTTCCACTCTAATATGATTGAATCTTAATTGATGGAACTTCTTTCCAGAACTGCATATAATATAACTGAGTATATATATATATATATATATATATATATATATATATATATATATATATATATATATATATATACTATAATATAACTGAAGCTTAATTGATGGAATTTCTTTACAAAACTGTATTCTATAATAAGCATATAACTGTCTTCGCAAAACTGGATCTTGCAGAAAGATAGCCTAAACCTGAGATCTGAATTCCAGGTTCCGGAGAATTCGCCAGTCCTGCACTCATTTGTAGAATTTAATAATTAGATTTTAAAAAAATAATTTGTAAACATTATTTCGAACCAGTCCCCCCCTCAAAAAATCATTCCTTAACTGGCGAATGAATCCTTACTCAGTGAAAGGTAAAGACGTAGTATACCTCACAGACAGAAAAAAAAAAAAAAAGACTTTTAGTTACCTGTGAAATAATTAACTTACTTCTTTAGTGAATATTTTTTAACTCTCTCCTACAAGTTCCTGAGAACCAGCGCACTTAGTTATACAAACACGCTTTTAGGCTGTATTTTTTTATTTAAATTTATAAGGTATTTTCTCTCTCTCCTTCCGGTATGCCTTCGTGGTGTAATAGTTAGCATACTCGGTGCGTATTCGAGAGGTCTAGGGTTCGAGTCCCGGCGAGGGCATTGCTCATTTTTCACGTCTACCGCATCAAAAAATATCCTAATGTGTCTACAAATTAGCACTTCAAATGAATTCAAATCTGGTTAGTAAACATTTCGTAAATTTAAGCTCCAACCCAAGTGTGCAAGCATCTCAAAGACTTTATTTCCCCACCTTCAGCTTCTCAACTGGATTTTGAAATTAAGAGATTTTTAACTGCCTCGAACTCGAGCAAAATAACGAGGCAAACAAGTACCATCAATAATCTAACCTATCCCTGGGTAACGCAATAACTCCTCTAAATATTAAATATTAATAAATTATTCTTATAACTAATTTTAACCATGTTAGATTTATGTAAATGGTTTTCGCTTCAGATTTTTGTCGAAACGACGGAATTTGTACGAGTAATAATTTTACACATCTAGTGCATAATTTCTATCGATATCTTACCTATCGTTAAATTAATTCTCTCAAACAATATAACAACGAAACTTTGATATAATGGTAATGAATTCACATAATTTTTTGTCACATATTTGCAAATATAAAAAGATTCCCGCTTTCAGTTTCCCAAGCAAAATAGTAACTGTTGCCATTCTCCGATTTAAATAATTAACCTAATTAATCTGTTGAAATTCATATCCCCTGCATATAAAAAATAAAAGTGAAGAGCTATGTAAAATACAAGTGCAGTTTAAATATTCAAGTAACACATCCCCTTACCTTTTACAGTGGTTTTCTAAGAACTTGAAATTTATTTTTCTCCCTTTAATGTTTTTCCCTTTTATATTCAAATTCATATCCTCTGCATATAAAAAATATAAGTGAAGAGCTATGTATAATACAAGTGCAGTTTAAATATTCAAGTAACACATCCCCTTGCCTTTTACAGTGGTTTTCTAAAAACTTGAAATTGATTTTTTTCCCTTTAATAGAAAAGTAGGACTATAAAAGTTCTATTAAATAAGATCTTAATTTACGAGTAGTTAGAAGCTATTACACAGTTTAATTCCATTTCATCAATAACTAATCAGACAATACGCAAATAAAAGGTCTGCCGCCTAATCTGTTTTAAATGACTGCTTCTAAAATTAAAAAGTTCATTTCGCTAAAGACTTAATTAACTTTAAATTAAACTTACTGGCTAATAAGAGCCGGTGAAATAAACACAGTTCCTTCGCTCGTTATCCAGACGCCTGAAGCGTCGACAGACATACCCTCAGAAAAAGAGAAAACGAATTCTGGCTAAAAATGAAGTCGGTATCTGATTTTTCTCAGTCTGATTTATTCTTTAAACAGGCATTATTCCCTAGTATAATCGTATCGGTTTTCCAAGAATTTCATCTTCTCTCAAGGTTTGTTCCAACGGCGATTAAGCACAGTTCTATCAGCCAGACGCCATGCATTTTCAGACCTTATCGCGTTCAAAAGCGTGGTTCTGTCTACTCTCATGCCACAGTTCAATCAACTCAGACTGTTTAAACTGATTAATCTGATATACATCGGCTAAAATTAGTGCATATGACGTAAGGATTATATCTATTAGTATAATTTATAAATTACATACGTAGTTCAGATACGTAGTAGATTTAGATCCAATCGCTTATTGCTTACTGCGGTTTACTTCTATAAGATACAAGAATATATATATGTGTAACAATTTCAGAATTTAATTGTAATATTATAGATGATGTTGACATATAGATGCATAAGGAGTAGTTGCAGTCATGACCCGTTCAATCTCCGCGCTCATTTTTGATCACATTTGTGCTTTTTTATATCATTATGACACTGCAACTGATGATGGAGAAGAAAACAGTGACACGCTCGCAGAACAGCAATCGAGAGAGACAATGAGACAACTCCAAGATGAAAGCTTGGTTCAGATTGAGTTAGTTTCGGTTAAGCCTAATCTTTAGTGGTTTATTTTAAGTTTCTTTTTCCAAATTTGCACGGGACTATTGCCATTTAAAGTTAGAATTTTGATTAACATATTTTTACCTTACACACACATACTAGGTGAACAATATATAGAGAGATAAACACTTTTTTCATACCACAGTTCATTCAACTCAGTTCGTTTAAATTAACCTGATACATCTTGGTCAGAATAAGTGCATATCACGCAAGGATCACAACTATTAGTGTAATTTATAAATTCAATATGTTATTCAACATTTCGGAAGTAAAAATTTCTTTAGCTTATAATAAAAAGAAATGTTTGCTCTGGCTACTTCTATAAGGTACAAAAAAGGATATATATATATATATATACAAATATCAGAAACGTGGCTCTGTTGAAAATTCTTCGGCTTCTCCTTCAAAAAGAGTAAAGAATTTTCGACAATTTGTTTGATATTTTTTATTATATTATTTTTATTGAGTTGTTTAGTTTTTGATTCAGTTTTGATGTATGTATTGTTAACCTCATGTTTTAATTATTATTTTTTGATTTTATATATTAACTGAGTGATTCGAAAGTCATCATATTTTTTAATTGTTTTTTCATTTCCTATAAATTTGAAATTTATGGCATGCACTTAATACAGATATGAATAATATTACGAAGGGCTTAAAAATTTTACCATGTAAATTTTTATGTTTAGCTAACACTTTTATAAAAAATTTTCAGAAATTTTCAGCAAAGTCTTAACTACACAAAGAACTATAAGCATAAAAGCTAATATAGTAGAAATCTTTGTCTTTCCATTATACTATAAGGTACTCTAGCTGATATTTTATTTCCTTTACGAGTAGACAGATAATTAAGCTATTCCATCATTTTGTCACCTCAAGGATATGAGACTAGTAAGGAACCCATAATTTTTGTTGCAAGACTGAAAAAGATTATAAGTAATTTGAGACTATTCGTTCTTTGAAAGATCGTCCACCAATGATTGCGTTTCATGTGCAGAACTATCATGAACACAAGGAGCTGCAAGCTTTCCTAATGTTTCACCTCGAGCTGAGAATCAATACGCTATTGTCTCGAGAACACCAACATTAGTTCTTTAAAATTAAAAATTTCACAACTTCTTGAGTCCTTTAAAAATTTAGCTTGTTAAAATTTAATATGTTCCTTTAAACATTTAACAATTTCATTAGTTTATTTTTCCTGTTTCAAATCAAGTGCCATCTCGGGGACATAACTGTAATTAAAAAGCACAAAAATAAAATCGTTCGAAAAAATTGTTTTCAAACTTCATGCATTTCTATGCTGACTGTGCTATTGTGCACTGCAAATTCATTAAAATGTATTTTTTTAAATATTTTCTATTTCCTAAATCACTGGATGTATAACGAATTTCGTAGGACTGCTTCGAGGCTATTTAAGATATATGAGAAGAATTAGGGAAATTGGTAGGTACCTAGCAATAAAGTATCGCAAAACTCCGAATATTACAATTCCATATTTTATAGGAGTAGTTTTTCAAGTCACCGATGTTTTAGCTTGAATAACCGAAGGTAAACGTGACCGATATACAGAAGATTAAAAAAGATTCATTAAACTTTCGCATAATTCAATACATAATTTATAGTGGTAATTTAATTACAGTTGTAATACATACACGAGCGGAAGAAAAATGTAGGTGTCGACTAATAATTTAAATACTTATTAGGGTAAATCGTAATAATAAGAAAGATAATATCAATGTTTCCCTTTAAAAGTCAGCATAAAGTATCAGTTTAAAGCATTCAGTTTCTGGCAATGTTCCGATACGTTTCATAAAATTACCTAATTTATGTAATTCAGTTACAATAACGTTCAATTCAGACAATTCAGAATTTTTTGGTGAATCACAGTTAAGTGAATCTTATACATAGAGACATCTTATACATATCTTATACATAATCCTGAGTGGCTTAGATTACAGCCAAAAAGAAAACTGTATTCTGATTTTGAAACATTGAAGCACAACGCAGTGTTAGATAGAGAAGTCATTATCAAAAAACATAATTCTAACAAATCGATAAATCTTTTGGCAGCCTCATCTGTAGTCTGCAGATGCCAAAACCGGATGACGACAGATAGATCTCCATCAGTCGAGTTCCTTCAAATACGTCGTTGTTTTGTTGAGACGTAGATTGCGTATTGTTGCCTATAAATGTAACAAAATATTCCCTAATTTTAGAGCTACTTCTTGGAGATTAAAGAAACGGCATTGAATAATATTCCTTTTTCCGGCATTGAAGGTCAGAAGTGAAAACAGTATAGTGAAATCTCTCAAGTCAACCACTTTCCGTACATGATTATCTCTATAAACATAATTAAGTAATGGTATTGAACTTCACCGATAATAATATTCTCCGAGGCAATTGACTTCAAGACAATAATGTTCTGCAAACGAACAGATGACCGGAATTATCCAGACTGTGCGTGGCTCTGTTATAGAGAGGTTTCACTATACACAAATCTTTCGCACCGATAAATGAACAAATTCAGGAAACGTAAAACAATAGCCACCAAATGGAACTGTATTTGTAATGAGTGAGTTATGTAATAGAAGTGCTTATTATATGGCATCATAAATGTCTTTTATTGAATATACTAATGGTATAAATGTTAAAAACATTATTAACAAATATGCATATCATTTTTAATTGATTGTATACTTTTCTGATAACTAAGAGGCACTAACAAGAGTATTGTTCTCAAACTAGCCTCACAACCTTTCTGGCTCGGACATGTTTATGAACCACCAGGTGAATAGAGTCGCACGGAAAAATGAATTTGTAGTATTTGTATTATGGAAAAGCACGCAAGAGCTGTCTACCTAAAGAGATTGATTCCTTCCGTGGACGAGTTTTTCGGAAAAATCGGCTCGCACTTGGGATATACATGTTGAAAACTACGAAAACTCCCATTCGCACACTAAACCCGAATAAAACTACAATTCGGCCATTAATGTACACGAAGAGACAGACGGAAATTAGGAACTGCAGACTATATGTGCTCGGCAACTTAAGCCCTTCGTGTACAGATTGCAGCGAACTGTATTGCTTTTAAGTCTCTCTTTGTTAACAGTGTAGAGACATTATTTATTTTTTTAGAAGCAGGAAAGATGAAAAGTTAGCAACGGCTTCGCCGGGAATCGAACCGCGAACCTCTCAATTACACGCTGAGCGTGCAGACCACTGCATCACGAAGGCTCGCTAAGAAGGCGAGAGAAATACCTTATAACAGGTACAGGTAGAAGCTAGGCCAGCACCTCTATAATACCACAGGTCCTGAGGTGTGCACAGTGTATTGCTGAACCTGGTTAACTGTTAAGCTCTCAATTACGCGCTGAGCGTGCAGACCACTACATCACGAAGGCTCGCTAAGAAGGCTGGAGAAATACAGGTACAGGTAGAAGCTAAGCCAACACCTCTATAATACCACAGGTCCTGAGGTGTGCACAGTGCATTGTTGAACCTAGTAAACTGTTAAGCTGTTGCCCTAATTTTGAGAGAGAACATTGTCGGAAGGGGCAGTTCGAATGTCTCCCCCCCTCTTCCCCTACCATCAACCTCTCGATAGGATTTTCGGCTCGCCTTGTATTTCGAGTGTTCCCTTGCCGCACAGGCACTATACCTCTTGAAATCATTCGCACCTTTTCCGAGATTCGAACCCGGGCCCATCGGTACGTCATTCACCATCACTAACCACTCTACCAGCTGGGCGACGTTGAACATACTAAGATAGACAAATAATGACATACCTTGACATTATGCTGAATTCTTCCGCTCAGTTTGTTACAGGAATTGTTACAGGTGACAGGTTTGTTACAGTTATTTGAAAAATAAGTTATAAAAGTATTGCCGCTTTGAATGACAACAATTGAAGAACTGGCAGAACGCCAGGCTACATATGATCTTGTAACGTAACGTAATGCGAAAATGGACACTAGGTTATAGTCTTCTAACATCAAACACCAAATCCTTCATAAACGCATGCAAAGTGCAAAGGAGCTCACAAGCAAAGAAAGCAATCGGCCCAGCCAGAAATAAACTTCATGTAGAAATAAACTTCTGTAGAAATAAACTATGTAGAAATAAACTTCTGTAGGACGATGTTCCATCTTATACTTCTAGCTAAAATACAGCCAGTTAGATTCATATTTTTGTCGCTACATAAAATTTCCCCCTGCATTCCTCACTGAACAACCACATTATTCAGTAAAGAACTTTCTTCTTTCCAAAGAATAAGCCAATAAATCAGGAAAGCAAGTACTTAGAAATTGCTTTTCTTTTCATTTTTCTTTTTCCGGATAAAACACAAAACATAATCCATGAACGTCAATGTATTAATCTGGTTTGATAAATTTTTAATTTAATTCCTTGTTTATATATCCTGCGCTAAAATAACTGCCACCATTAAATTTTCATCGGGGAATAATATATTTTCCATATGCTAAACTAACAAGTTGCAATGATCTTCCAGGAAAAGATGAAACGTTAAAATCAAATCTCTATGCTCTACATACGTGCATAGTATGTGAATCGGAAGGGTGGTACATGAATAATTCAAAATGGCATAACCTTTATTTTTTAATATCAAAAAATTTAAAATATTCAAAAAATTTCCAACATTCGCACTTCCAGGCAGTGTGTCATAGGCATTCGAATGAATTATTGTCCAAAAATCAGACATTCACACACAGTTATCTGTTAATAAACATGAAACCAGAATATTAATGAGCATGAAAATCATAATTAAGTTAATGAGTGAAGATAATTAAATTTAGATTTCTTTCAGTGTCATGCAAATAATACATGAATAAATAAGCAAATAAAAATATTTACAGGTATCTGTAGCAATCATTATGGATTTCAAAAAATCAAATAAATAATATTTTTTCCAAGCAAATGAAAACTGTGGTTACAAGCAATTTAAAGTTATGTTACTAGCTGAAGTCATTTCGTAAATACGTGAGGGTTTTTTTTTAGCAAGAAATGTGAAAAATTATCTGTGCCCAGACCAGGATTCTAATTACGGATCTTCCCTTTTCTAGCTAAACGTGGAATCCGAAATTTCACTAAACACATACGAAAGTTCGTAAAGTGGAATGTGGTAATTCCTTATAACTTCAATTATGGAGAAGTGAAAATAACGAATTTTAGGTATGGTAGAATTAGGTAAATATTCATTCATGGCAGAACTGTGGTTAAGAATTACAAGTATATGGTGCATTAACAAAAACGTTGGAGTTAATACTATATCCACAAAAGTACTTTTATTTTAAAAAAATGGAAAATATTTTTACATACTTACAGCGAGCAAATGTTCCGATTTAAGAATGTTGAGTTTGATTTGACCTGGCAAGACTGGCATTTTCTCACTGTAAGTTAGTTCATTTCGCAGCTTAATCGGCCTGGAGGGCTGCACAAAGGAATAGCGAGTTTTGATTGTAGAAACAAGAGTGATTATGCACAGATTGTTAAGAAGCTTCGTGCAATCTTTTGACGTGAAAATTGCATATATTGCAATAATAAATCGCACTCTGATAAAGAAATTTGCGGACATATGTTTGACAATGGGCATTAAACCATCATGCTCTCAATTCCGACGGTTTATTCAAACCACCGCTACTGTGCATTATGTGTTCTTGCAAGTCCCAAACAATGTAAAAATAAAAGGACTTAAACCAGGAAACTCATTGTGTCATTAGTCACCTCGATAAGCAGGTATGTGAAAGAGTGATTACGAATTTCAGAATTTAATCGACAAAGAACGAGTTGTAGAGTTTACGTTTCTAACAGTTATTTTAATTTTTAACCATGCTTTACTGTCTATTCTTGTTCCGCACCTACTATTCCCTACTAGAATAAGTTTCTAGTATCGCGTTGCATGTAAATGAGGTAAAAAGAGTATTTAAAGGAAGGTTTCGCTTACTTTAGCAGAACAGCTTAGAGTCCTTAGTGGCGTGTGTTTGTCGTCAGGCTACTTCGTTGTTTCAAGCTAACTACGCTCAGCCGTATTGTAAGTGCCGGTTAATTTATAAAGCCCAGGTGGAGGCTTTTCTGTAACCCCTAGAAAGGGGCCATCCGTGGTCTTAGTTTGAGATAATAATGGGTGAGTTTAACCCTTCTCTGGACTTCGTCATTTACACACTTGGACTCAGCTATATGTCGCTAAATAGCTCAACAAGGTTTCTACGAAGTTCAACGTAGACAAAGTAGTTAAAAACATTACAAAGTCATGGAAGACATATCCCAAACATTATTTTCCGATTAATCGGATCTCGTTTAAATATGCAAAAATATTTTCCACTTTCTAAAAATAAAGTATTTTATTGGGCATACTGAATCCGGCTCATTTTTGGGACACCCTTTATATGGTATATCCATTGATAACTAGGTACACATTCAATAATTAGGCATAAGTTAAATAATAGGTTTGCCTTCAATTGTCTAATAATTATACTTTGTACCTAAGCTTTGGTAGATATGTTATTAAGAATCAATTTATAATTATTCGTTCATCAAAATGTTCAACAAAAATTTAAATAATTAAATCGAGCTAGATTTGATATGACAGTCTTTCAGTCACCATTATTATAGATTTACAGTCAGTTATTTACCATTACCATCACTGAATGTACATGTTACGGTGCTGGAGAATGTCGACTTTCACCGGTGAATGTCAACATTCACATAGTCTCTTGGTGTATGTCCGAAATATTTTCCAAATACTCTTATTTCTGACTTACACCGGTCAATGTCCACATTCACCATGTACTAATGGTGAATGTTGAACATATAACAATATTATATTTTCTTCTCCGTAATTCAGTCGCGAATAAACGCACTTGAGACTTGAAATAAGAACTTAACAACATGAGAACCTAAAACACACAATACATTCAAAATGAGAAAGGAAAATAATAGAAGTTAAAAACTTACTTAATTATACAGTACGTTCTAAATGAGAAAATAAAATAACAGTAATAAAAAACTTACTAAATTATGTGATGCAAATCTTATTTATTGCAACAACTTACACTATTATGGCACTTTATGACCTCTCTTTTCGACTTTCACCAGAGCATATAATTGTCGACATACACCGGTGAGGGTCCGAATATACAAGAATGTAGTGAAATATTCGATCTTTCACCGACGTATTTGGTGAATGTTGATATTCTCCGGTGAAAGTCGACATTCTCCAATTTCGATCTTTCACGGTAACCTACACATAATACCACAACTAAATTACTTTATTTCTACCGTTTGATTCTTCTGTTGCTAATCAAAATTACAAATTTTCAGTAATACCAAACTTTCGAAAGAATATTGGAAGTTCTTTTAAAGAAATTAAAAATAAAAACTATATCACGAATTCGAGAAATTGCAATTTTAATCTCGACGTTCTATAAGCAACCAAATCACTAACCATCAAGCTGTTATTCATCACCACCAGAAAGTGAAACAAACTTATGAAAAGATTGGAAATGGAACGTCAGCTCTATTCATATGCGCGACAAAATTTAGTACAAGACAGTCCAGATACATGTTTGCAAACATATTTGATATTTTTATAATTTCTTAGAACCCTTTTGGATTTCTGACGCAACTTCTCATACAGCTAACGTCAATTCCCGCAATGAATGCGTCACTGATTTCTTGCTGTTCACTACCTGCATGGACGATATTGCAATGTAGCCATGACAACCAAATATCGCGCGGATGAAATATCCACATAATACGAAAAAATGCTCCGTCTGTGACTCAGATTGAGAATTGATTTCCATATATTGTTCATGAAAGACAGCGAATGATTTTTTACACTTGCTTCTACACGCGGAATATATTTTAAACCTCGGATTGGAAAAAAAGAATGAATAAATTTTAATCCATTTGCAAAAACAAATTTCAAGAACAAGAAAAATTTTAACGTAAAAAAGCAAAGCAGAGAACAGAAAACACTTCCATGTATTTTGGAACCTTGAATCTGAGTCTCAGTCACAGACTGAACCAATTTGTATTTTTAAATATCATACACGAAGACATGAATAAGAAATTTACTACATCACCACCAGTTTTTGTTTTAGATAATTAATTACATGTGAAATTTTTACCATATCAGTTTACAGAAAGCTCATGCAGATTTTATAAATCTTTAAAGTAGCCAGAATTGCCCCTAAATTGTAGAGTTATTATAAACCCACCACACAGGGACTACAGAGCTCTTATCCAATCCAAAATGAATTCTGTGTCCGACTTGTTTCGCACTTCTTCCTATTTATATCGTCTCCATTTCCTGTTCTACACTTCCGGCAAAGTGCATCTGAAAGACTGGCTCATATTTTTAAATACGACATAAACCACGTATTAAGGTCTAAGTGAAAAAAAAATATGTCAATATAAAATTTTAAATTAGGCTAAAACCTACATAGAATGACTTAAATTTTGAATACTCTGTCGATTTCAATAGCGAATGGCATTTACTCCTGATGAATTTTTCTTTCCTCCCTGATGAAGAGGCACCTATGTCTTGTCATCCTTGAAGTCGATAGAGTTTTATTCAAAATTTACGCCAATCTAAGTTTGCTTTTTTAGCCTAATTTTAAACCTTGGATTGAGATATTTAAAGCAGGATTTCTCTTTTACAAAAATAATACGAACACAGCAACATTATTTAACGCTTTTAAGATTGAGCTGAAATGCACATTTTAAAGATTTATATGCTTTGAAAAGTAAATGAATTATTTGCCTTTCGAAAGAATACACGATTGTATTTATGTTATATGCATGAGTAAGAATCATAAAAACACAAAACACGTTACATAAACGCCGAACAAAAAATCTGCCTCCTCCCCCACCCCCCGGAAACAAAAACTGCCAGTACTTCGTTGTTGTATCCATTTACCTCGGAAATTTTTTAGTTCATTACGATGCCTAGACTTCTTTCCAATTACAATCCCTTAATTTTAAAAGTAAACATAATATAAACACATCAAACAAACTCGAATTATAACATTCGCTGACAATCACTTAGGTCTACCTTAATTTTAATGCTAAGAGGGAATAACCCAGCTATGTTATAATGGTTATTACTTTCTCTGAATCTTTCGCGAATTCTCCCACCAATTTTTATATGTAAGTATGATCTCTGTTGAAAGACTCTGGCTCACAAGTTCAGATGTTAACGTATACTGAATCATATCGGAAGGCCTATTCTATACAGCTTTAGAGCGTAAAATATATTTTTAATAGCAAATGCAAAATAGTCTGAAAAAAGGTGAATTCAGAATGGTAAATTTTTAAATGTAAGTTCCATGTCTTTTTTTCTTTTTTAATCTACGTTAAATGTCTGCAGAAGGAGGAGAAGAATTTTTCCTCCCTGTTTCTTCCATCTTCACTTAAACAATTTAAAAAATATAGAGATCACAACTTAAATCCCACGTCTACATATAAATTTAACAGTATAAATGAAGATGTTTCCTTCAGTGGTACTTCGCAGGAACTTTCCAATCACATGTTCGACGACTTTTCTCTAGGATAAACAATATTTTTAATAGTTTATTTGAAGCAAAATTTTAAAAATCTGATTTCTGATTAAGTTTGAATTTTTTATTCTGATATTTATTAGAATAATACAAGCAGGCAAGGAATGATGTGCCCCAGTGTTAAACACAGCTTACTGTTGGTTTACTCTGCCGTTTAATAAGAATAATATCATAAATTGTAATTTTTAAGCTAAGGAACGGGTGCTTAAACATTAAATAGGACTAACAGTTCATTCAACGCGCCATTTATTGGAATAATATCAATGTTTGATATAATTCTAATAAATAGCAGAATAGAAACGGAATACTCAAAATATATATTTACTAGGATCGGTGTTTTAACTTGATAAATTAAATTGCTTTAGATATAAAGTAAACATTTTTTTAAAAAAAAATTAAAGCTAAAATACTTAGCTTTTGTATTTCACAAAATATTGAACTATTCTCTTTTCCTGTTCAGATATATTTAAATTTTAGCGCACTTTAAGCTGATATTTTATATTTTACTAACCCGTCGAAATACATTTCGCAAGTTATGCGACACTCTTTGAGAATAATGCTATATACTGATAACAGTAATTCTCTCAAAATGCTTCATTTACATCTTTATAAATTTAATCGTTGTTTTTACCTTTATTTAATACGAATTATTATTACAAGATGAATGATGAGTAATGACGAAAGTTCACAATATATGAATATTTTATTATTTTAAACAATTAAACCTTTAACCATCACAACCTTTAAATTCTAACTAAGGAAAGAGCACTCACCCCGCACCGTAATCGTTTACATTTTAACCTTTTAATATTACTTCAAACAGAAACTAAAACTATCATAGTAACTAAATTCATTTTGAAATATCAAAGCTCTATATTAAATCAATTTCAAATAAAACTGATTTTTAATAAGCAGAGATTCTTATTGAAAAAGAATGAAATAATAAAAATTCTATTGCAATGGATTAAATAAATGTTACTTACAAATGCAGAGGACTGCTAGGAAACGGACAGATGCATCAGGTGGCTCACAATCAGGAAAAATAGGTCTTAAGACGTAAAAAGAGAAAGTGAGGGCCACTACTGCTTGCGAACAAGGCCTGACGATCATGCACTCTACCCAGAGCCTCAGGAAAGCGACGAAGGGACCAAATGATTCCATTATATAGGCATAATCCGCACCACTCTTCGTAATCATGCAGCCCAGCTCAGCATAGCAGAAAGCTCCTATCATGGAAAAAACACCCGATGCGATCCATACCACGAGGGAAAGGCCCACGCTGCCGGTACCCAAAAGTACACCTTTAGGACTGACAAATATTCCTGAACCAATAATACTGCCTACAATTACTGTGACCCCATTCAGAAGGCCCATCTTGGGCTTCAAGCAGATCGCATCGTCCGCAGGTGGGGCTTTCTTTGACCCCTGGTCTGCATCCTCCGCTGCGGGAACACCGCTGTACGCTGTTTTGCTCGCCATGCTCACAAACGATCGTTTCTCAAACCTCCGGATGCGAGTTCCCAACTTGAGTGGCCGGCTTTCGCTTAGACGCCGCGTGGCTCGGAGAAGCTTTCGCGCATGCGTGCTCTCTACCGGTTCTATTGGCGGAAGGTATAGCGTGCTGAAAAAAATACGGGGGAAAGACGATCCTGTTTAAACGGAGAAGTGTTTTTTTCCCAGCCGGAAGCTTGCTTTCCCTTTCGGATCATCGTTCAACTAGCTCCAGGAAAAAGGAACCAGGTGAGTCAAAGATAGGGATTTTTCTCAAGAAATCATAGACTCACTTTTAGTCTCATGAACTGTCAACGTAATACGTTTACGATTGTCTAACCCAGTTCCATTATGCTATAAAACGAGAACTATGAAACGCGTATCCAAAAATGCAGAATATTAGTGAATAATCATTGTAAAATTTCCTCATTCCGAGTAAAAAATTTTTATGAAGAGCAAATGAAAAAAATTTCTAAGGAAGCAACAATATCAATACATATTAAATACTAAAGGGGGAGAAATAATTGCAAATGATCCCTTCATTATCTCTGTTAAGCCTAACCAACTCCTTTTCTTTTATTTCATCTTCCTGATCACGAATGATCACGAATTCAACAGAAAAATGCAAATGGATCTTTCAGATTTTCGTTCAACTTCTGAATGGGATCATAAATCGATAACGCTGCCACGCGAAACGTGAGAATGTATCAAAAAAATCCAAACTGATATTTCAATAGGGAGAAATATCTGTGTACATACGCATGAAATATCAGATCATAAATAAAAATTATAAGAATTCCGAATTCTACAAGTTGAAACGGCCAAAATGCAAAACTGGCATGAGAACGTGCAAATATTTCGCTTCTCATTTTGAGTATAATTATTACCTAGCTTTTCTATCCAATAAAACCAAGCCTATACCGTTTAAATACTTAAAAAAAAAGGGGGGCCGATAAGGTGGAAATCATGTACGATAAAAAGTTTTGGCTTTCTGGGAGCTCCGCAGGAAAGTAGTATTTGTAAAGCTTGGGGATTCTCATTTGACTGAATTTTTGCTTTAGAGTTGAGTCGCGATGGATTTCTATTGATTGCATCTGTAAATGAAGTGGCACTTTTTGTTATGTTCAGTTTGGTTTCCTAAAGACACCTTGTCAAGAGTCATTTATAGCATCTGAAGTTGCGCATTCGTTTGCTATTCGATGGAATTCCAACTTTGATTAACGCATTATAGTAATTATACAGTTTTTTCTTTACTTCTTCGAGGTGGGCGGCGGAAAGATGAGTTAAGGCCCACAAGTTTGATATGTCTGCTCTAAAGGATAAACAATATCAAAAGCAATATTCACTGGTATCCTATAAATAGAAATTTAGCTCTGTAGATTCAATGAAATTGACTTTTCTTCAAGAATAAAACAGGGTAAAAAAAAGGCCATTGCTATATCGCTAGGATGATTTAAGCAACACTATTACAAAGAGATTCCTGTTCTTACTATATAATTTGCTATTTACTGTGTTTTGGGGGGATTATTTTTATTTATTTATTCTTTAAGAGTACTTTCAGATAGTATTATATTCATAAAGCTGTAGAGGTATTAGGTTTTTTTTTATGTTGGAGACATGAAATATGAGCAATGCCCTCCCCGGGACTCGAACATGGACCTCTTGAATATGCGCCAAGTGTGCTACCGTTACAACACGAAGGCATGCAGAAAGGAGGGAGAAAATACCTTATACAGTTTTGCACAGAGCATCTGAACACGCATTTCAATTAGTAAAAGATTGTATAATCTTTTATAAATAAACCTTTCTGTTCATGCTGTACAACGAAGATTTCTTTGTTTATTGCAGTGCAACAAAGTACACGATAACTATCTGCTAAATTGCTATGGAAGAATTTTTATGTCTAGGTCATTATAAAAAAATTTAGATCTTATTTACAATGAAAAATCCTCGAAATATACATGCAGCTACCCTCTTCGCCGAGGTTCGAACCAGAAAACGCCATTCCTCCGCCGCTTGAGCTGCTTGGCCACTGGTAAACTTTACACTGAATGAGAAGGATGATAAAGCCTTTTTCTAGCCTAGAAGCTGTTCACGTATTTTTTCCCTTTTATTGAAGGTTTTTTTTTCTCTTTATCATTTTCAATAAACTCTTAGCTCCACCACCACTTTTTTAGGTAAAGGTACATCACTGCACAGTACATCATAATTGATAATTCTTCATTTCAAAAGAGAAACGATAACCGCTTTTTCTTCATATGTATTATCTTTAACTTTTGATATGCTATTAACGAATATGATTACTTTTACAAGCATTGTCTAGAGATACATTTGATAAACAATCACTATGTAGGATTCTCACTCGTGTAATTCTAAGTTACTGTAGAAAGAGAAGACCTTTAAGAATTGATAAGCGAATAATCGCTTGAGTTCGTGCAACAAGAAATAGCAAGATGGAAGGGTAAATAACCCTTTATTATTCAGATAAAATCTAACAGAACTCCGTCTTGGAGTGGACAATAAAAGCCGACATTTGGGCTTGAACTTAAGAGGCTAAGAAGTAAACTAAAACTAATCTAAACTAAAGAGATATAGCCGAAGCTATCAAGATTCTAACCGAGTTGGCCCCTTAACGCTAATTGACTGCGAAGCTAACAAGGGCCTGAGTACGGCCGAGCGTAATCACAGCTTTGAGAGAGAGTAGCCAAAAGGCGGACGCGCGCTAATCAGAAACTCTGATTCTCTCTAACTCAGCTAACTCAGCAAGTAGAACTACGCGGTTAAATACCGCTCCTCCTCATTATGTATTCAAACGTGATTCTAAAACTACGTTCTAGCCGGAAGTAGTAAGCTGAAGTTAAGAATTTGACAGGAAAGAAGTCAAAATTTTATGTCTATTTAACTCAAAATTTAACTGTTAATAAAATTAACATAATTCTTACAACTATTTAATTCATTAAGGTACACAAAAAATCTTATTTAAGAATCAAAAATAGCTTTGCAACATATGGACTACTACGTATTGATGAATTAAAGTTTAGCGAATTAAGTAACATTCACATACAATTTTATAAGGCTTATGCTAATGTTCCGTTTTTGTAACTTTTAATAAAATAATTAAAGAAATATTAATAAGTGGATGAAATAAAATTGATAGACTTAAAATGCTTGAAGAAACCTGCCACCTACCCTTCAACATCTGAGAAAGGGACCAGTATGGCAGCAACGCTTTGATGGTCATCGTGTTGAACAACCGCTCAAACCATCAAGTCTTTGATAGAGGTTGTGTAGCTGCTACGATATATGGATATGAGATCTTAGAGGCTTAAGTTCAACTTTTCAAGTGTGCGGTTGGCCTCATTTCATTTTTATGAATGCCAACGCTTATTCACATACAGATAATCAGGTGGACGATTTTCTGAAAAATGTGAGGATTTTAGCGGATGGATTGGCAAGCCAGATCACCAACTCTAAAGCCCATCCCATAGAACGGGCTTGAGACTCTCCTTGGAGGGCAACTGCAACTCTTCTTCCCATCTTCAGAGCCCTCCAAAACCTGAAAACAACATTACTGCAGGAATGCTACCAACTGCAGCAAGTACTCATAAATTGCCTCGTTTCCAGTATGGTCATATCGTGAGAGCTGTATGACTGTTAGAATGGACCTAACCTCGTATCAGCCTCCTTTTTTATCGGATCTTGCAGCGTCTGCTTTAGACCTTTCCTGCACCAATGAGCTTACGCACTCTCATTCGTGTGTACCATGATTGTTGTGTGTTATATTTTTATGTATGATAACAACCTATATGAATACCACTTTCATTATGATCTGACCTTAAGTTCTGAAGAGAAAAGATCAGCTGTGAAATTTCTATTAATTTTGAACACCAGTATGTTTTGATGGAAATACTTACTTTAAATGTAAATGAACCGCAACAAAAAATAAAGGAGAGTTATGAAATCAATACGGGACTTGAGACGATGAAGATTGTTAACAAGGAGAACTTCTAGGAAATATTGTAGAGCTAGCCACCCTAAGACATATGACAAGAATATGCATCGCGTCACTTTACGATGTTCGTTAGTTGAAACTCGAGCCTTAACATTCGATAACAAGTTTCTGTATAGTAGTTTCTTTTAGCTTTTGCTTTCATCTGAATAAAAATTACTTTCGATTATTTTATTTTATTGCTAATTAACAACTTCTAGCAAAACATTTTTCAATGACTTTCTTATACCTATTATTACTCCTAAAATTTTGGAAGACCTTTATCTTGATGTTAACAAAATTAAAATAAACAAAAGACAAAAGTCACCTATTGACTAATGAAATCGGTGCAATTTGTTTTAAGTGCACTGCTTCAGCTTCATACTTCGCAGCAGAATTAAGACTCAAAGAAAGACCATTAATTGATGCTAATCTAATTGGGTACTATGTACTTAAAATTTTTCCTCTCTTATTTCAACTGAAAACTGCAGTTAAAAACAGGGTAATTATTTAATGTATTCTTTTTATTTTAAAACCGATTATTAAAGTGTATATCGTTTTCTATGGAATAAATCACCAAATTTGTGCTCAATTTTCAATTATGTGCTTTTATTGATTTCAATTAACGGGCTATTCAAAATGTTTGTTAGAAGCGAATTTTTCTTTTTTAATTTTATATATGTCTAAGTTTGTTTTATTCATTTTTATAACTGTTTGACTTTCCTCTTCAAGACAGATAATAGTATAAATGAATGGAACGTATTTTTAATATAGTTGTGAAGTTCTTTTATGGTAATTAACCAGTTATTTTATGTTCTGGATCTGTACTATCACTTCTCTTTTCCGTTTTCCCGCCAGAATGCAAATTTAGTTCAAGTGTATTTAAAGGAAAATTTCTGGAATTTAATTCAGAGCATGTTCTGCCTCCCGTAGCTTCGTTACTAAGTTGCTATCTAAGATATGAGTTCTCTCGCCATGCATTATAATTGCCGATAGTTAAATTTCTCGTCGGCTAAGTTTCGAGCCATCTTCGGGTTAAACTGATTGCGTAGCCTTCGGCTTCTAATTTATTTGAATTAAAATTTTACATCTGATTCGCTTCATACTTTACGTTATCTCCACACAAGTGGTTGCCTGAGTTGTAAGCACAAAGTGTGACTTCTGTTCTTATTTAGCTTTAATAAAGAGATTTACATTTAATTTATTGTTACTCTACGTTTATCTCGCACAAGTGGCTGGCTGAGTTGTAAGCCTAATGTGTTCATCTGTTATTATGTAGTTTTAATAAAGGGTTTTTTACACCTTGCCCAAGTTTCATTTGCTATTTTAGACTTAGCGATTATTCGCTTAACGTCTACCAAGATTTAGTCAATTTGGATGATAACTAAACATACTAAACTCTACAGTGGCACTGTAACTGCAGTCACTATAACTGTGGCACTAGACAATGTCACTATAAGCGTCTGAATGAGGCTTTTAATTCAAGCTAGCAAAATTAAAAGAAATTTTAATTAAAAGGTCCCCCATTGGCGGACACTTAGCCGACTTAGGCTTGGCTACTACTAAGGTTGGAAGTGGTGGCCACTGTATTGTGGAATCACCTAATAGGTGGGCCATCGTTACCGTCTATGAAGGGACGGACAATACCAGCCATGCCTTCTTCGGTACTCGAATCCGGGCCCTTTGGTATCGCAGTAGGCTCCTCTAAACACTATATAGTCTAGGCGGCTTAAATTAAAGTAAAAAGCTAGCTGTGTGCGTGAGTTAAAGTTAGGGTCCAAACACTCAAGTTTAAAGCCCGCTTTTGTTAGCACATTAGATGCAGTTTTGAAAGCTAGGTGCCTTTGAGTTCTAGTGAGTCTGAATTTTTAACATGCAGGATGATATTGTGCCACTTAGACAGAAGACACTGTCTCAATCTGTATAGTACATTTCTACTGCAGAGCAGTGGGGGAAGAGATTTTATTCATGGAATATATGAGTTGAATGAAAGAGCAGATAGATTTAAATTAAATGTTTAAATAAAAAAGAGGTAATGTAAATTGACGTAGTGTATCATATTTTGAATTTTTTCTGCTAAAGGCCTTTTTCCTTCCAGAAATCTGGAAGGACATGAGTGCTGAAAAAATTGTCTTTCGAAGAGAATCCAGCTCTTTGTAATGTAAATTTAAAATTATATACGTTTACTTAAAATTTCATGCTGTTGTAAGAAATTGGCTCTGAAGTCTTTTCTATTTAGAATTTAAGCTAGGTCGTTAATGACCTCCTTTTCGTATACTTAAATTCTGACGAGGAAAAATGTAAAGTATCATTTAATGTAATGTAAAGTGTAAAGTGTCGGTATAGTTCCTAACCAGTAACTTATATTAATATCATTTTCTATCAGTCTTTATATTTCCATGCCGGAATATAAATTTCTTGTTCGCCCGATATTCAAATTAGGTAAAAATTAGTGAGTATTTAAAGATTAAATGTATTTAAATGCTTTAAGGTTTTGGAAGGTAAAACTAAATTGTTTTCTGCCTGCCAGAAGTCCATATCGCCAACTTTGATTCTCGTGATTAGTATTTTGAGGCTTTTAGTTATTTTTCTCATTAGGCTTGTTTACACCGATTTCGGGCAAAGCCAGCTTGCGCGCTACTTAAACTGTGAAGACGTTAGGTTACACTTAGTTTCATTAATTTTAGTTCATAAGATATCTTTGATTTAAGCCAAAACTCTTAGCTTCTGTAAGCATGGGTTGGTGACGTCTGTTGAACTTTATTAAAGTTAATAAAGGGTTCTTTGCATCCTTTCCTTGTTTTTGTAGTACTTACAAGACATAGTGGTAATTCATCAATTGTCTTTTAGAGTTCGGGACTCATTACATTCTACTTATGAAGGCCAGACTCTATCCTCTGTTCAAGATATTTTTAACGTTGCCAATTAATATTATTAGGGTAAAGCTTCAATTAAAATAATAAAACAAAAATGCAGAATCTTCTTTTGAATTCCAAAAACTTTCAAATATCACAATTTTTTCTACAGAATATAAATAAACAAGTAGATTTTGAAGTTATTACTATCGATTTTACTAAAAAAAAGTATAAATATTAATGTAATATTTTTACATTATTTGCTATTAATCAAAATGATATTTAATAGTATTTTCTATAAAAATTTTGAATTATTACCCATTCTTTAAATTTTATCTGTTCATAGAATTATGATTTTAAATATTATAAGAGTTATGGTATGATTTAGTATTTATAATTAACTTTGCTGAATATACAAGTGCAGAGATACTACAGTTAAATTGTTTGTATACAGAGGTATATACGATTTACCTCTTTCCCTCAGATGAAAAAATACCTAAGCACGGCTTTGCTACAAACTATCCTTTATTACAGGGTTTCTTAAACTGTGGGTCGCGACCCCAGGGGGGTCGCGGGATCTGCAGTGGGGGGCCGCCAAAAATTTTAGCAGTTTTGATATTTCTTAACTTATTATAATAATTTTACAATTATTAAATATTTTCACACAATGTATCTGAAAATAGATAAAGGTAAGACAATACAGACAAAGAAAAGAACGAAGACGTTTTCGACGCATTCTTTGTATAATATAAACGTTCATTTTCCATGCTTTGCACTTGACGCTGTCATTTCGTCTCTTACTTATTTAAAATTTTTACATTGTTCTATGTCTTAAAATTATAAATTAAAGGTAATGACATAAAACTGTAATGGTATATAACAGTATAAATGAAAAAATTGACAGTTTCATTCACGCGTGTGTCGTATTTGCGCAATACTTATGGAATCCAACAAAAGTTTTATAAATATTATGGAGTCCAGGAAGGCCGCGAAAAAATCTCAGTTGATAAAAAGGGGTTTCAACTGAAACAAATTTAAGAAACCCTGCCTTATAACATCGAAATAAGCCTTTTTGGTATTGACGCCCAGAAAATATGAAAAAAAGTAACTTAATTTAGCCGGCATGTCATTATCCATATTTAACAAAAGAGAATAAGTTATTTTCTATATGAGGTTCCTTTATGTTAATTAACCGGTTATTTTATGTTTTCGATCTGTACTGTCATTTCTCCTTTACGTTTTCCTGCCGTAATGCAAATTTAGCTCGTATTTAAAGGCAGATTTTCAGAGTTTAATTCAGAGTGTGTTCTGTCTTTTATGGCCACGTTACTAGGTTGCTATCTTAG
Source organism: Stegodyphus dumicola (assembly GCF_044657685.1). Taxonomy (NCBI): domain Eukaryota; kingdom Metazoa; phylum Arthropoda; class Arachnida; order Araneae; family Eresidae; genus Stegodyphus; species Stegodyphus dumicola. Next base: position 26,003,155 of record NC_140781.1, read on the forward strand.
GAATTCTTGTCTTCGGCCTTGCATGATAATTGGCGATAGTTGAATTTCACAGCGGTTGGGCGAACTTTACGTTAAGTTGATTGTATAGCCTTCGGCTATTATTTTACTTGAATTTAAATTTTGAGTTAATAACTTGAATTTAACATCTCACTCATTGGTTGTGCTGTTGTTGGTGTTGTCGTGTATATGTTACGGTGAAACACCGAAATCTGGAGAATGTCGACTTTCACCGGTGAATGTCAACATTCACATAGTCTCTTGGTGTATGTCCGAAATATTTTCCAAGTACTCTTATTTCTGACTTACACCGGTCAATGTCGACATTCACCATGTACTAATGGTGAATGTTAAACATATAACAATATTATATTTCCTTCTCCGTCATTCAGTCGCGAATAAACGCACTTGAGACTTGAAATAAGAACTTAACAACATGAGAACCTAAAACACACAATACATTCAAAATGAGAAAGGAAAATAATAGAAGTTAAAAACTTACTTAATTATACAGTACGTTCTAAATGAGAAAATAAAATAACAGTAATAAAAAACTTACTAAATTATGTGATTCAAATCTTATTTATTGCAACAACTTAAACTATTATGGCACTTTATGACCTCTCTTTTCGACTTTCACCAGAGCATATCTGTGATTGTCGACATACACCGGTGAGGGTCCGAATGTACAAGAATGTAGTGCAATATTCGATATTTCACCGACGTATTTGGTGAATGTTGATATTCTCCGGTGAAAGTCGACATTCTCCAATTTCGGTTTTTCACGGTAACATATATATTACATGGAAGAATGATTGCCAGAGCCTACCCCAAAGAGAGTTTGGACTTCTATTCAACCATTTTTTCATACATATAAATAAACAGTAGCTTTGCATTTGTTATGTCTTTCACTTGTTTCTCAATTTATTTTTCCTTCTTTCATCAACAATGAGGTGTCACAAGAAAACTATTTTTCATTCCAGTCACATCACGGCTTTTAGTGTGTTTTATTACGTGTTTTTAGAGAGTTTATTGTGCTTAGAACGTGTTTGCATGTTTAGAGGGTAGACGCTTTAGAAGTGAGCTTCAATTCCCTACATTTTTTTTTTTTCATTGTTTGATCAAAAATATGTTGAGAGTTTAAATTATTTGAATTTTTCAAACGAAAACGTCTTATTGAAAATAAATTACACAAGGCTTAACTTAAATAGTAAGCTGTTATTGATGGAATATTTCTGTAGACAAAACATAGCAACAATATGAATCGTAAATACGGTTCAGAATATATTAAGAATAGATCCGCAGACTCAGAAAATACGTATTTACAGCTACGTGAATGTAAGAGCATGCAGAAGTGTTACATTATCTTGAAAATTAAGTATTCACAAATTTCTTCCTTTACTTAACGTTAATAACACTAAAAATACTCAATGCATTACGAAAGAGAAGTTTTTAAGACTCCCGAAAAGCACTGAGCGCTTTCATTTTGATTAACACCAAATATAAGCCTTTATTTGTAATTAAAATAATAAAAACGCTGAAAGCTTTTCGAGAGTAATCTCAATTATTAATTTTAAATAATACTTTTTCCCCTGCTTGTTACTTACTTCAATGCGCAATATATGCTGGAGTTTTAAGCAACAGTTTAATGAAGGTTGCAATAGTGTTCCACGATTTAGATCTTATACAGTCATTCGGTTAATTTCGGAAGCAAGAGAGATGAAAAATACGCAACGCCTTCGCCGGGAATCGAGCTGCGAACCTCTGGAATATGCACCCAGCGTGCAGACTACTACACCACGATGGCACACTAAGAAGGCGGGAGAAATACCTTATAATCTAAATTCAAAGATGTTTGATTTAATGAAGTTCCAAAGATAAAAAATACAAGATGATCCAGAAGTCAATATTCTTTTTTCTTTTTCCTATTTTTGTATTTGTGTTGATTTGCAACACATAGAAAACAATTAGCACAAAAATGTACAAAATTACTTTTCTTTACATTATTTCAAGGCATAAGTTTTCGGTTTTATCCACTAGACAGCTCTATGCCAAGACTGGCGTCATAAAAGTGTCATCTGTACTACTAAACTGCAAAGACAATAGTAAATGCAGCACTCGACATATCATTTTTTTATTACCTGGTAATGAACCTCTTGCTGAAATTTTATTATATCAACATCAATTACAATCCTGCGTCTGTGGTATTTTCTTTAGCTTTAGAGGTTTATATTATTTTTACTAACAGTTACTTTAATTTGTAGCTTTTTTGTCATTTCTTGTGTCTCTCGCGTTTCCTCGTCAGTATGTAAACGAGTTAGGATGAAGATAGTGTATATTTAAACTGAAATAGCGAAACGATTAGTCAGAGCGAGTTTTGCTATTTAGCTGATCTTTAAATTTAGTTTAGTTTACCATTATCTTTAGTTTTATTGCCACAAGTGGATGGGGGATTTGTAAGCACAAAGACTGTGCCGTCTGTAAATAACTGAGTTCTGTAAAAGAGTCTTTCGCACCCTTCTCCTGTTCTGTTTATCTTCTAATCTTAGGGATGAAACAGACTTTCAAGTAGGTCTAGAAGCAGTTTATGCTAGCCAAGAATACTAAACGTTACAAGCTCAAAGACATGATATGGAAAATATGTTTTTTCCAGGACTGAAGAAAATAGCTAGAAATATGAGTCACCGTTTCTCAGAAAGAATTTTCTAAAGACTTTATTTTGTTCTAACCAATTATATTTTAGTTTAAGAAACTTTCATTTCCCTTCGGATTTCAACTTCCTTCCAGAATGCAAATGTAATGACGTATATGAAAAAAAAGTGAGTTCGGAAACAGTATTTAAATCGCAGATTTTAAGACTTCGAAGTGTAGGAGAGTAAGTACTGAATTTATGCCGCGTGTCTGAAAGTATGTCTATACTTGAGTAGTTGGTGCTAGCCACTTACGTTACGTTAAGATTATATTGACATTCTCGGCTCGGCTTTGCTGTGTGCAACCGATTAAGAGGGTTAGATAGAGTTAGCAAATAATTCGTGTAGCTAAAATTTAATTCATCGTGATTATACATACTATTTTGTTTTCAAGTTACTTAGCCACAAGTGGTGGTTAAACTGTGGGCACCGAGTGAGTGCATTTTCTGTTACGTTTATTTAAAATAAAAAGGTTGTTATAACCTTCGTCTGCAGTCATCTGTTCTTTCAAGATAGAGAGAGAATTCGCTACTCCGTCTTTCAGTAGGGTCTCAAGTTTATGCTTCCAAAACACACTAGAAGACGATACGACTTTAAACAAATACACATCTAGCTTCTACGATTGCTGCTGCAGAAAATATTAAAGCTCTGTTGGCATTAACAATATATGAAGGGGTAGGTTGTTGCGAAGTTTCACCTCAAGTTGGAATTCCAGGTCTAAGAATTATTGTCTTCGTTAGATATCCCCGTAAAACCCAATATCTTCGTGAATTTATTACTCCTGATTATTAACTTACTGGTTTTGTTACAGATTAAGAGTCGTCCGACGGGTATAAGTTTGCCATTAAAAATGCACATGATAAGATTATTGAAAAAAAAAAAGGATAAATTTTTGCATGCGTGTGCAAATTCTGCTGTTGTGAGTTATAAGTTCGCAGATGTACAGATATTTTAAACATTTACTGATGTTTTGAGTATCCTTTAAAAGCTGATGTTAGGAAAGAAAGCAACTGAAAAATTCTACAATAAAATTTGCCCAAAAATTGTTTCTCTTATTTCTTTAAAAATAGTCAGTGGAAGGTGGTAGAAAGAGAAGTATGTCAAAAAAAAGCTCAGGCGAGAAATAGGAAATACTTTTTATTACACAAGCGTTGATTTAATTTTGGAGTGAATTTTTGAATCCTTAATACAACTCGCTGCTGAAATTTGGAATGAAATGTCTTCAAAAATATTATACTCAAACCCTTTCTAACACAGTTACGTGAAGTATTAAGGTCATGTCTTTACAAAATCGATTTGTGCCGAAGATTGAAACAATCTAAACATTTTACTTTTCAAATTAGTGATTTCATTCATTGCAATAAACTAAATAATATTATTAGTTTAAGTTAGCTAACTTGTATTTTCTTACATCAGTTAAATGTAAGAGTTTGAGAACTGACTAATTTATAACAGGTGGAAGCAAATAAATTATTTATAAAGCTTTAAGAACAAAATCTTGATTCAAGCCTTTCAGGATTAAAGGCTACGGAATTACCCCAGTTAAAGAATAAAACCTAAATGATGAGTTACTTCTGTCAAACGTCTTCCTTAAGAATGTTTCCTAAGTAAGCAATGCGGTAATACGTTTTTGAACGGGGTACTGAAAGCAAAAAGACAGCTATAAAATTAATCTCATATAAGAGTCTGATACCTTTAATTCTACTTTTATTTCTTATTTTAAGACCTGCAATACCTTTTTTTTCCTTTAATTCCAAATAAAAAATTTTTCAGTTTACCTACAAAACAGTTTTGATCGAATTCATTGCGAACTCGAAATTTTAACTTCTTCCAGTTTTCTTTCTTTCCTCCCTCCCCCTTAAATAATTTTGACTGAATTTTTTACCTTAAAAACCTTTTTACTGTTTCTTAAATAAATATCAACATTTGCCAGTTTACTGATTTACATTTGATTCCATTTATCAGAGCTATGAAAATGACTTTGAAAATCAATAAATTGTTACTTAGGGTAGAAATGGTAAATTTAAAAATTTAACCACGTAAAAAAAAATTCTGTCCTAGTGTGCATTTTCTGAACCTTCATTAGTTCAGTTTAACTGCGATTTATCAACAAGTGGGTCCTTTGAGTTTATTATAGGGATATACAAGTCATTAATGAAATCAAATTCTTTATTGATAGAAATATTAATCTTTAATTACCACTATAGATTAAGATACAATAAGACGCCGAATAAATATTAATTTAGAAGTCAAACAAAAAAAATCAGCGCTATATTTTCAAATTTTCACAGGACTAGTTTTGATGGTTTTACCGAACCATCATCCTCAGCTGCCAGTAAAACCATCGAAACTAGTCCTGTGAAAATTTGAAAATATAAACGCTGGTTTTTGGTGTTTGACTTCTAAATTAATACCAATATAGATTCAGCATTTTTAAAACATAAAACAACTTTTAGAATCATCTTACTGAAATAAATATTTTTGATGATTTTAGAAAAATCTGCAGAAACTAACCACCGAGAAATGAGGGTTTTTTTGTTTTGTTTTGTTTTTTTGTTTGTTTCTTGGGGGGGGTGAAATTTTACGATTTTCTTAATTTTAAGTAGTATCCCAATACAACAAAATACTTTAAAGATTTATTTTGTCTCCCTTTTTTTTAAATATCTTTATTGCATAGTCTTGCGTGGGTTCAAATAATGCTTTCCAATTTAACAAGGTTTTTTTTCTTTTTTTTTTTTCAAATATTTATGACACTATTTGATTAAAATAAATTTGTTCAGTCTCTTTAAATTAAAAATTATTGCACTAATTAAAGTACGAATTTTACACTAAAAGAAGATAACAGTTTAGGAAAGGACAAATTGAGAAGAACTGCGTATATCTACGAATGCTGGAAAAAAAATCGTGGAGAAAATAACACGAGGGAATATGCAATACGAAACATCGCAGTCATACATACAAAACATCACGGTCTGTTTGGGAAGCAAGAAGAGAAAACGCTCATACTGTTTAAAACATCACGATAAAATAGCAACAAAATTTTGAAGTTTCAAGTTATCGTTGCCCGAAACATCGCAGCAGAAAGCAATAGCTGAACATCTAATTTATAGCTAAGCTAACGAAGAGCTCCCAAAGAAAAAATATTATTGCAGAAATGCGCTTTTGTATGTATGTCTAACAAGTTTAAATATCTAAACAAACTTCGTTTCGTGACTGGCGTACTGTAATATAAAGTAATATAAAGACTAACTGCTGCATGGAAACCGAAAAAAAATTTTAGTTCTTCATTTCGGAAATGTTCCGCTGATTTCATTTTCTTGTGAGGGGGGCGGAAGCACATCAGAAGCTTCAATACACGCTTTTGGCGTCTTAGATAATTTTTTCTTTCTTTTTTCATTGCAAAAAAAAAAAAAAAAAAAAAAAAGTCCATTTTGTTTGATTTCGAGTTTATTCTTTTATATCTGAAGTGTAAAACCTGATATCCCCCCCCCGCTCCCACTGCTTGGAAACGTAAAACCTGGTTCTTCGTTCAACCCGTCCCTCTTTTTTTTAGCTTACGAAATGTTTAATCGAAACTCACTATTTCCGAGAAGTGGCAGAAGTTGTACGGGCAGTGTAATTTACTCCAAGTTGAAGGGGAACAATCATTTAGGATCCTGGAAAATAAAGAGAAATTTTATCAAGCAGCCAAATTTAAATCAACTGCAACATTTTTGCAAACATTTTAGGTAATATGATTTCATATATGTGCAACGCATAGTTTCTCTCTCTTTATGTAAAAGACCCTTCAGGTTTATATGCTACATTAAATATCTAAATTTAAAATATGCATCTTTCTATCAAAACAAGTTTGAAAAATAACATTCTAATTTAAACAAGCAGAAACAGCAAAAATATAGTTTCTTTCCGGTAATATACAAATATAAAGAACAAAATTCAATAATTCAATTTCATTTTATTTATTTCTGATATATTCGTGTGCATAAATATTTGTAACCAGATAAATGCATATTTGTAAACTTTTGAATAAAATAATGTTCTTCTCTCCCGCTTTTAAATCTGTCATGATGCATCGCTTGCCTTTATGGAATTTCTAACTCTCCCACGTGAACGGATCCTGAGTTTTTGTCAGTCCAAATGGCGTGATATGGCCCACCAGCGGCCGAGCGGTAAAGGCCGCTGAACACTGGTAGTTCGTTCCGGGGTTCGAGTCCCGGCGAACGGGCTGGCTGCATGGGCGTTTTCGTGGTTTTCCCCATGTGTAACGTGGATACGAGCCAGTTTTCCTTAAAAAGACCTCCACGGGGCATCCCTCCCTTTCCGTGTAGTGCCTAAGGGCGGAGCACGTAATAAATAAATAAAATAAATAAAATGGCGTGATATCTTTCATTTGTCTTCCAAATTGCAACAGCACATCGATGTAAAGAACAATATGCACTTCTTAATATTTTGCAACGGTATTTGCTAAGGTTTTCATCAACGTCACGCAGACATTAAGTTCCTTCTCTACGAAATTTCTCTCTGACTTTCCTACTTATGAATAATCATCACCATCAAATACAAAAGGTAATAATAATGATAAAATTGTGCAGCAACGCATATATATCCAATCCTTAGACGAAGATCGAAAGGTTGGACATAGCCCCCCTCCCCATTATGAAACATGAAGATGGAAACATTCTTCTCTGATAAAGATGTACAGTACCCACCGCTAATTAAAATTACTTCCATTCCAAACATATTTGAGTTTATTAAGCGACTGAGTTTAACAAACGGCGATCTGTACACTGCAAATTGTGATAACAGTTTTAAACTTAATCAGTAAAATAATAACTAACAACTAATCCAATAATTAGTGCTAAAGTAATAATTAAAAATTTTGCTAAAATTAAAATGTTATGCAAATTAAAAATTTATTATTTAAAATTTTTTATAATTTTATTATAAAAATAACAAGGAATTTTTTATAAAAAATTTTATAAGAATTATTTACAAAGCCTTGTTGAAATTTAAACGTGTTTTAAGACACTGACACCCTGCGTTGACTATAATATGCTTGACCATATAATATGCAAAGACATCAATTAAGTTATATATTTCAAAATTCTTCCACTTTCATAACAGTCCTATTTATCCTTTTCTCAACTGTTTTTCAGCAATGATATTTGTAAGCTTTTATAATACCCCAATATAAAGACAATGTTAGAATTTGTATTTGCAGGAAAAGATAGTACTGTTTTTCGTAAAAATATCACAAATATTTGTGCTGCACAGTTTTCTAATTTATAAAGCTACTTTTTCAATTTTGAATTCGCTGCTCTTTTTAAAATAAAAATATCACTTGTTACCTATGAATTCTTTAAGCTATGGTAACTGATAAGGTAAATTTTTAAGACCTATTAAGTATCGAGATTTTCTGCTTTTGTCAATAACCACTCCTCTCTTCTTAATTATTGAGTCCATATTACATGTTAATAACATAGTAGCTCATTCCTTCAATTTTTTAAGCCAGCTATTAATTCGCGTTTAAATATCAAAATATGTTCTGATGATGTTATGCAACGCAGTTCAGTTTCGTTTGTGTGTTATAAATTTCGTATGACTTGTATTCATTTAGCAACCCAACGAAAACGTCTTTTATCCAGTTATCAATCGCATGATGGCCTGTTTCTACCTTCTCACCATGTTCTCGATGAACAATATTATTTCTCTCTTTTCAACTTATCTGTCAGTTGATACAAAATTCTGTCCTAACACTTTAGCTAATTTCAAGGATATTATAATGAAAAGAGCTCTAGACATAAGAACATTTTGTTTTTCGTGCTTGAAACGATTCTAGAAAAGCAGTTTCAACGTCCCTTGATCTTCCGTCTCTTTTTGAGGATTCTTTGAGACTTTTGAATTTTTCATTAGTTTTTTATTTAAATAAATTTTCCAATACTTTTTGTGAAATTCTCAGTTTAAAAATGCAGTTTTTCTGTGACTGCACTTACCAAGAACATCAAGATCTTTGAACGAGTTATGTTCTTCTTTCACGTTTAAATTTAATGGAATTTTATATCATTATTAAGTTCAGATTTGAAGATAATAAAAACATGAGATGATTAATAACACAATTTTAACATTTGAACACTTAGAAATTACTTGTGTGAAAACTCAATTGTCATACCATATGTTTAAAAAAAATTAAAGAATGTTAAATAGTAGCAAAGCACAAAATGCTACCACTAACTTACATTAAAGAGGAATACACAGCCCGAATTCTTCGAATTTACCTTTTAGCTGATTTATCATGGAGAGCTAGCAAGGATGTTAAAAATCCCAAAGCCATGTATTTGACTATTTCTATCAATTTTTGTCGCACGGAAGTCAAACTTCTTGTGTTTTCTTTTTTTATCAAGAGTATAACTTTTGTTGGATATAAATATAGGGACCAGAAAACCGTATAAAAAGTTCACTTTATCAGGACTTGTGTTCCTCTTTACTTGCCTTGGAAACATGAACTGTCCTGACTCGGAACAGGGAGCTTACTCAAGCTATGTTCAATAAATTGTGAAGTAGACAATACACACAGGAAGGGTATACGAAACCCTTTATTTTTCTATCTTTACAGAGGTTTCTGGAACTTCGGAATACAGAGGCCAACCACTTGTGGTCTGAACGTAAGAATATAAAAATATTAACTAAAACTCTAACTAAACTAACTTTGGATTAATATACAAGTGCCTACTTTAAGATTGGCCGTTAATTAACAAAAAAGCCGTATGTGGTACAGAGAGCTGCTAAAACTACGATACGTTTAAAATTATCAAGAGGATTAAACCTCTGGCCTTGAAGGCAACCAGGAAACGAGTAAAACTACTATGGCCAGCGGCCTGCTTCTAATAACTCCTTCCTCTCTCTTGTTTGGCAAAAAAGCCACAACTTAAGTACTTGGCATTAGCAAGGCAAATTTGCATAAATAAGTTAAAGCTTTTAATTCTGGCCGGAAGTAGAAAATAAGAAGTTATAGTAAAGATTTAAAACAAAATAAACGTTAGTAAAACTTAGGAAATTTACATACTTCCCGCCAGAGTTAATTAGTTTGAAACTGAGGTCTAAAACGACCTTGAAAACTTTTAGCTCTAGAATCTAACGCGAGGCCAATCTTTTACAAACATTCCTCACTAGAAGCTAGAAATTTTTAAAAAAAGTCGTTTTTACATTATCAACTCCATGGACAAGATTTTTCATCTGTACTGCATCTACAAGCAGGAGTTTCTTAGTTGAAATCTGGTTCCTTCCAGAGATCTGGAAGGAAAACTAGTTTAATGGTGTGGTGTGGTGTATTTAATTATGGCAAAGCACACTAGGGCTATCTGCCTAAGGGGAGGGATGCCTTTCGTGGAGGACTTTCTAAGGGAAACTGGCTCGTATACACGTTACACATGGGGAAAACCACGAAAACGCCCATGCAGCCAGCCCGTTCGCGGGATTCGAACCTCGGACCGAACTACCAGTGTTCAGCGACTTTACCGCTCGGCCGCTGGTGGGCAACTAGTTTAATGAAATGTTACACAATTAAATGGAAAGTAACATGAATACTTATATTTCTCTTTTAACATTCTTATTTCATTCATGACGTTATTTAATTATCTCCCCGTGCTCTCTGACATGTGTTGTAAAGGAAAACACCAAACACGAGCGTGTCTATGTACAAGTGTTCAACACTACCGCCTGCAATCAAAACACTAACGTGTTAAAATTCAACATAACAAGACCTCAGAACACACCTTATATTCATCTCTAAACCCTGAGGTACTATTCTGAAAAGTGGCTAACTCTGAAGTGTAGCGTCAGAGAGCTTAACTACATTCATTCAACCTTTAACACATATTCACAATAATTTGCTCTTTTCACAGTCACACGAATAAGTTAAAATTTTTGGCATTACTTTCACTTTTAACATATCACAGTACTTCTTACTTTTAAGATAATAGTTCACATTGTATATAAGGACATATTAACATTCCGTTAATTTTACGCATTTTAAAGCATATATTAGTAGTACATTGTTAACTTCTATTCTTTTCCAAGCAAGTGCCAATTCTTCTACATTGAAATACTACATTTCAAAAGTCTTTCAGACTAAAACTTCTTTCTTGCCAGAATCTTTTAAATAAAATTTTATACAATAATTTTTACAATTTTCTTAAGGTACCTTTCTCAAAGATTATCAATGCTTTTACAATATTCAAGTATTTACACATTCCTATTATACATTAATTTTAGTTTTTCTCGCGAGTAATTGAAAAACAATATCAAAATAGGTAACAACTCATTTCTCGCCTTTTTGGCGATAAAGGTAGGCCTCACATGAGGTAAAACCTCTTGAATTCTGCCACTTGCAGTAAGAATGTCTGTGTGTGTGTGATTATGGCAAAGCCTCGAGGGCTATCTGCCTAAGAGGAGGGATGCCTTCGTGGAGGACTTTCTAAGGGAAACTGGCTAGTATACACGTTACACATGGGGAAAACCACGAAAACGCCCATGCAGCCAGCCCGTTCGCGGGATTCGAACCTCGGACCGAACTACCAGTGTTCAGCGACTTTACCGCTCGGCCGCTGGTGGGCCCTGCAGTAAGAATGAAAAATTAACTTAAGGTTTCAAAGTAACATAAAGTTACATTTCATTTAAATAAATTTCCCAATACTTTTTGTGAAATTCTCAGTTTTTCTGTGGCTGCACTTACCAAGAACATCAAGATCTTTGAACGAGTTATGTTCTTCTTTCACGTTTAAATTTAATGGAATTTTATATCATTATTAAGTTCAGATTCTAAGTTAATAAAAACATGAGAATATTAATAACACAATTTTAGATTTTGAACACTTAGAAATTATTTGTGTGAAAACTCAGTTGTCATACCATATGTTTAAAAAAATTAAAGAATGTTACATAGTAGCAAAGCACAAAATACTACCACTAACTTACATTAAAGAGGAACACACAACCCCGAATTCTTCGAATTTACCTTTTAACTGATTTGTCACGGAGAGCTAGCAAGGATGTTAAAAATCCCAAAGCCATGTATTTGACTGTTTCTATCAATTTTTGTCGCACGGGAGTCAAACTTCTTGTGTTTTCTTTTTTTGATCAAGAGTATAACTTTTGTTGGTATAAATATAGGGACCAGAAAACCGTATAAAAAGTTAACTTTTGTAATTTGTATAAAATGGATTATTTTAATTTAAAAATGTCAACATGGGGATATTTGCATTATTTACAACAGTTTTTGTAACTTTAAGTTGTATATGCTTACGACAAATGGTTGGAGAAGTAAAGGCCGCATAGGAACGTTTCTGTACGTATGTATACATGTATTATATATATTATCTTTCTCTGCCTGTTTAAGATTTAGGATAGCATTCGAATTGAAAAAAAAGAGCAATATAATTGAAAAAAAGTGGTTTATCTTCCAGGATCTGAGCGCACGCTTTCAGAATGATAACAAGAGCTGATTTCGGAGGAGAAAGTTCCGAGTTTCAAAAAAAAGCTTTTTTCTATTTTAAACTTTCTTAAAATTTCCAGCACTTTAGTAGGATTCTTCAGACGTTCTTCGAAAGTCTCTTTCACTACTACAATGACGATTATATACGAGACTTCACAAGAGAGTCTTCGCAAAATTCTTTCCATAAGCCATTTAAATAATTTTAAAGCATTCCGTAGTTATAAAGCATTATTCCATAATTATAAAGCTCCACTATGAGCTAATACCCTTCTTTTCCAGTGGTATAGATTATTCTTAACAGCAGTCATTTAGATCTATCTCTAAGTTGTAATAACGTTTCTCCAAATGATCTAAGACGTAAAGACACTAGATAAAGTCCCTAGACTTCCCAAGTTTAAATTACCTGTTCTTCCATACAAATGATAATTATTATGAAATGAAATAAACTTGATCACCCTTTTCATTATAGAACGATCTGCATTCTTCTGAATGGGAACTCCACTAAATTTTGAGATTTTACTTCCTTGACTACCTTTCAAGGTAGTCAAGCGTCTTTGACTTTCTATTCATTCATCTGCAAAGCCATTATTAGATTCGATACCAAGAATGAAAGATTTGAGTTGTCTTCTGACGTCCCAAGTACGTTCAGGGGTTTGTGACTGAATGTTTGTAGATCATTCGAGTTATTCAATATACATTTACAAAATGATTTTATTTGCACCATAGTTTGAAAACGACTATACCATGTATTGCTATGATGCTGATATTGTGAAAGGCCTTCTATGAACTATGCCGCCTTGGAAATTGGGGGTACAAAATTGTACAAGTCAAAGAAAAGCAATTATTTTTAACACGCATTTCAAGAATGTACTCTTTTTCTGTAAGTAGACACATTTCGCATTTTATCTGGGTTTCGGTTAATGTTTTCTTATTTAAAATAACGTCTGGGACGAATTTTTTAAAACTGACTTTGCTGAGAAGTTTATTATACACTAATTTGAGAAGCTCTGTGTTTAGTGGCTTCCTTTCAGAGAAGTTTAAAGCGTGAACTTTAATGCGCATCCTTTTAAACGTGAACTTTAATGCTCATCCTCAACGATTCTACGCGCAGTACGCTAAGAACAGTTACTGATTTTTAGAAATTTATTGACTGAATCAACGAAATATATTTAACTGAAAACAAAAATCAAGTATAATAAATTAAGATGGTTTTTAAGGCAGCGTTTCACAGGCTTTGGTCCGCGAAGCCTGATTTTGTAGTCCTAGATTGACCTAGATTTACAAAAATGTCGTGTTGTTTTTAAATTAAAATAATAAATAGAGAAATAAAATTTATATGTAGAGTATAATGCTGTTGTCATCAGTTCTTTCTGATGACACGTAGATGTACATCGGCATACCTTTCATATGTATTCTCCAAACTAAAGGGACTAAGTCTCTATCTACAAAGAAATTCTTTGACTGTTCTCAGTTCCTAATAGAAATTGAAGGGACTTGAGAGAAAACTTATTTGTGGAAAATAGGGAAATTTTTTACCATTTGCAACCTACCCACCTTTTTTTTTTTTTTTTTTTTTTTTTTTTTTCTAGTAGAAAATTATATCGTTATTGGGAAAGAATTATGCAAGGAGATATGTTTGCAACTCGAAATTCTGAGGTCACAATTTGAAACTTATTTTCCAAACGGTAAATATATAAAATTTTCGTGGGTTGATTAAATTTTCCATTGTGATACTAAAAATAACAAATTGTCATTGAATGAAAGAAAACGGTTAATTGAACTCTTCAATGACACCGGACTTGAATAAATTCCAAGTAGAAGGTATAATTAATTTCTGGAGTTTGTTACCAGTGAAATCGAAATGTAATGAACTGTACAACATAGTGAACTATATAATTCAATTTGCTTTTACGTATCTGTGCCAGAAACAGTTTTCATCGCTAATCCGAACAACAAAGGGCAATGCATGTGGCGATCTTACATATAAGCTTACCAGCATACATCAAGACACAGAACAGTTGTGCAAGACTCGGCAGGCTTATCCAATTCAATATTGAGAATACCGACATTTAATTTATCGTTTAGTTAATAAGATAAAGATCATTCAAACTTTGATAGCCTAGAATTAAAACCGAATCTAACTTTTCTTCTTTTAGCTTAACTGATTAAGGCCAATATAAAATTAAACAAATCTAAATTAATTGTATTTTAAAAATATAAGTAAACTGATAGCACCATATATGCCAAAAAATTTCTTTCAAATGAGAAAAGAGTGAGGTGGTTGGCAAACCTTCTAATTTATAAAAGTGGTCCCCCCCCCACTTGAAAAAAGGTTTGATAAACGCTATTTGAAAGGAACCATTAAAATTTGTAATAATAATTATTTTTATACATTGTTAATCTGTTTTTAAAATTATCAAATACAGTATGTAGAGTATAGTGCTTTTGACGTTTAATGGATGATAATTATTAGTTTTACTCAGGTCTATCCTATAAAAGTTAATTACTCCGCAATAGTTTTAGAATTTTAGCAAGAGTCATATGTTGTTAGTAGTAAAAAAATAGTGTAACTCAAAAAAGGTTGTTTCTTGAAAGGCATTATTAATTTAAGTAACGCGAGTATAAATAAATTCAGGATTTTCTTCTAATGTTCGCATTAACTGAACGAACTGTGATTAATATTTCATTAACTGTAAATCAAATATTGCACAATGGATCCATACTTGCACTATGATGATCTATAATTCGCTAAACTGTGTTTGCTATCTAACTTGCTTTTATAATTTTCACAATTTTCGAGGTTATTTGAAAATAATTTTTATTTATAATACTATAAAAAGTAATATATAAGAAATATTTCGGGTTATATTTACCATTTGTTCTTATTGCACAGTTTTAATTTTGATCCTGTTTCAGAAGGTGCTTTTTGGTTTTGTTTTTAGATGCCATCGACTAGGCGACCGTCAATCAAATCACCCTTTCAGTGGGGAGTAACATATCAGAAGACGGGATTTTTTAATCCCCTCTTTGTTATGAATGCTGATCCACCAGTTTTTTATTATTTTTTCTATTTCTTTTCCTTATCTCTTCTAGTTTAAACAAAAACAAGTCATTGTTCGGAAAGTATTCGAACTGAAATGCAAACATCTCGATACTTTGACTTCGCATCAATCAAATAACTGCACTCCCTGTATTCCAGATTGCAATGGATATGCATGATATTTATGAGGATTCATTTATTGGAATTTTATTTATTCGTTAAGTTTCTCACATATTTGTTAGAGAACGACGGATTTTTTTAGTTAAATAATATTCTGTCTACTTTAGAGAAATCTGACTGCAATTTTGTCAAAATACACCCATATAATTATTAAGTAGCGCAAAGAATTTGAAATTTTGTAGAGCATCCGACAAGTCATTCGTTTGAATATTTTGAACTGTTTTCCTTTAAAGTCAAAACTGAATTTTTAAAGTTTATTTTAACTAACACGTTATAAGGTATTTCTCCCACTTTCCTAGCATCCTTCGTGATGTAGTGGTTCTGTACGCTGGGCCGGTATTCCAGAAGTCCGTGGTTCGATTCCCGGCGAAGGCGTTTGCTATTTTTCATCTTTTCTGCTTCCAATTAACCTAATGACTCTACAACGTTATTTTTATGTTACTTCTTTCCTGTATCTTTCGTTTCCTTCTTTGGCTTCCCTAGCATTCAAATTGATTTGAGTCTAAATAGCGAGCGAAGTTGTACTTCCAGTCCTGAGATGTCTACCCAGTATAGATGTTTAACCTGAGAGCAAAGCTGCCAATTTAGTCGATTTATGGATTGGTGAGTAAAATTTGTAGCTTTTAGAGCATATGATTAAAATCCCTATGAGTCTAGGTAATTAGTAGAAGTTAAGACCGACGCCGGAGACTGTGCAACCTGTTCGGCCGCAACGGGTGGCAGAATTTAGAGGCGGAAAAATTTTAGAATTTAGAAAGGCAATGGGCGGCTGAAGTTAGGAATTGTAAATATTGCATTGAGCGATAAAATCTGGTAGAAGGTTAAGTTTTGTATATTGTTGCTTTAAATAATAAAGGACTATTGTTTGTTAATTTTAAGTTGTAAACTACAATAAGCACATTAATACACCATTTAGTCTTGTCTATATGATTTAAATATCGTTAGACTTCTGTTTAGTTATTAAGAACAAGAAGAGTTAAATAAGTACAATTAGTTGCATAATTAGGTTTAACCTTACAACTTTTTTTTCACTTTTGTTAAACACTTCAACATATTCTGGGTAGCTTATTTTCAAACATTTTCAGCAATATATGAACCCATCTACCATCTCTCTAGTGAACTTTGAATAGGGAAATTTATATTATCATGCCGCCGAATTTTCGCCGCTGCGTTCGACAAAAGTAATTGCAGTATTTGCGACTAGAACAGGTGTTAAGAACAGGTTAAAGAGACAGAAAGTCAAGGACGGTACAATGGCAGAGAGCATGGGGAACAAAAAGAAAACTGACTCTCTGAGTTGTGCGTAGATCCTTTTGCCATCATTTTCCTTGCCTTTCCACAATACAAACATTACTTGTTTGTACTGCACAGACATGAGCTTTTTTTTTTTTTTTTTTTTTTTTTTTTTTTTTTTTTTTTTTAATCCTCCACAGATTAAAGTTTTATAGTAAATTTGCAGCAAGCAAGTCAATTGCTGCCTATATTGAGTCTCCGTGTCAGAAATTTTCTGTTTTTTTAAAGCATTTTTGTTCCTATTTTACTGAAATAAGGTGAATTAATAGTCTCAGAATAACCACTAAGAGTTCACAAACTATATACGTCCCTGAGGTCAATAGCGTCAATGAAACAATGAAGTTTATAAGTTACTAAAGAATTGATTTTTACTGCTGTTAAAATTTCCCCCTACTTCCCATATTTTTTTTTCCTTTCAAAAAGTTTCTTATACCCATAACTTTTGCTTTTAATATACACAGGGCAAAATTTCGTGGCTTGCAAAACAGAAATTATTGCCAATAGATGACGTTTAAGATCTTTCATTAGTTTGGCATTGTATAAAATTTATCAGTTTGATCACTTAAAAGCAATACCCGCTTCTTAATTTGTATTACAGTTTATACTATTAGTACAATAAATAAAAGACATACCTAACACCATACAACAAACAGCTATATTAAAGAATTTCTAACTATACACTTTGCTTGCACTATCATGTGTATCTAAATAAAACCTAAATTTAAGTACGAAATAAATTACTTATCCTGAATTAGCCGTCTCTCTATGTATCATTTTTGTTTAAATTATAATGTACTTTTTAAAAATAAGTTGAATTTTTTCTACTTAGGCACTTTTATATTCAGAAAAGAAATCCAGAAACAAAACTCTAAGGTTTAACAAAGATACTTTTTTAGTTTAATTCTAATTTTATTCAACGGTAAAGATCTTATTTTATCAAATGGGAACAACAAATATTATTTTTCTTCATAAGAAAAGTGTTCTTTAACTTAATATGTTTCACAAACTATAATCAATCAACAAATGGACTGTATTCCTACACTTTTATTTCATTACACTAATTATAAATAATATGTCAGCGATGCGAAATAATTGATACAAACTAAGCGAGCCATTCTACATGGCTATCACAAACACAATTCTATCAATCAATTATCTTGTTGCCACACATAAAGTTCAAAACTAAAGGAAGAAAAACAAAAGAAATTTACGCTGTTTGCAACAATAAAATGAAGCAAACGATACTCACATAAACATCCTGGCCCTCGTTGAAATCCCAAGGGATTTCAACAGTTGGAGCATTTTGAAACTTCTTAGTCTGTAATAAAAGATAAACATAAGAAAAATAATACAAAATATTATATGCGAAGCAGTTCATAGTTTTTAGTCTGAGTAGGAAGAGGACACAATTTCACGACTGGTAGTTTTATGACACCATGACCAGTTTTAATACTAACAACTCTGACTCTATGATCTGAGCCCGGATGAACAGCAATTATTCTCCCTAATTTCCATTTAAGAGGCGGAAGGTTGTCTTCTTTGATGAGTACTAAGTCATTGACTTCTAAATTGTTTTGACTTTTTTGCCATTTAGGTCTTTGTTGAAGCTGAGACAGGTATTCTCGACTCCATCTTTTCCAGAAGTGCTGAAAAATAAACTGTCTCACATGCCATCTGTCAATGTGATTGAAGGAACTATAATTTAGGTCTGGTTCAGGTATGGCAGTTAAAGACGTTCCTATTAGGAAATGACCAGGTGTTAATGCAGTTAAATCATTTGGATCAGCCGATGTTGGACAAGATGGCCTAGAGTTGAGACAAGCCTCAACCTGCGCTATCAAGGTCTGAAATTCCGGATAGGTCAACACAGTATCACCAACAGTCCCTTTTAGATGTAATTTCATTGACTTTACTGCCGATTCCCATAGTCCACCAAAATGGGGAGATGATGGCGGGTTGAATATCCCTTTTATTTCCTCTAAAGACAAAAATTTGTGAATTTCTTGATTTTGCTTACATTGCAAAAAACATTTTCTGATTTCTTTGTCTGCACCTTTAAAGTTAGTACCGCAGTCACTATAAATCTCAAATGGTTTCCCTCTTCTTGCAATAAATCGTTTCAATGCACTTAAAAATGACTTTGTTGACAAATCTTCTACTACTTCAAGATGTACTGCCTTGATTACAAAACACACAAATAAGCATACCTAACATTTAAATGATTTTTGTCCACGTCCTGCACGATGTTTAATCATGAACGGTCCAGAAAAATCTATTCCAGTTCGATGAAATGGTCGCGATTGTGTTACTCTAGATTCCGGTAGATCAGCCATTATTTGACTTGCTGTTTTAGCTCTAAGTTTGCAACACGTGATACAAGATCTTACTACTTTTCGGATAGCAGATCTATCAGCTATGATCCAAAATTGCTGTTTAATTAAAGATAGAAGAAGTTCCTGTCCTGCATGCAGATATTTGACATGAAAGTGTCTAATTATTATTTCTGTCAGATTGTGTTTTGAAGGTAATAAGATTAGATGTTTTTCATTTTCTGATAGTTGCGCATTTTTCAGTCTTCCTCCTACACGTAACACTTTGTTGCCATCTAAAATTGGACACAAGCTAAGGAGGTTGCTGTTTGTAGGTAAGTCCTTTCCCAACTCCAAACATTGAATTTCTTTAAAAAAGTGAAATCGCTGTATTATTCGGACAATACAGAAAGTTGCAGCTCGAATTTCGTTACTAGATAAAAAAGACGTATTTCTTTCTAGATATGCTACTGTAGAATCGGTACTTACTGTCTAGGAATATGATGTTTGTAAACTTACTTCCGATGTGGCTGTCTAGAGGCTAATAAACTAGTCCGATTTATGTAAAACTTGAATATTTAATGAAACATGAAGAGTTGCTACAAACTACAAAGTAATTACATACATAGAAGGAAATAGATGAGATTATTTACAAACGAAGAGAAGGAATCGTATTTCATAAGCAAACATCTTTGAATCGCGTCATCGTCTTAATACCGGAATCGTCTGCCTTCTATCATCGGAAAAGTAAAAGATTTATTTTCACAGCTTGTCTCGTCATCCGATTATAAATGAACGATGCCAACCCACAACTGAATGAAGCTCAGGGAATTCAAAAATTGAAACGCGTATTACAGACTGCATCGGAATATTGACTAGAACTAAACATTAAGAAATGTCAATTTTTGAAGCGTAAAATCGAATTTTTAGGACACAAAATTAAAGATGGGAAATTATATCCTTCTTCTTCTAAAACGAAAGCAGTAATTAACTTTCCAGAACCTAGATGTTTAAAAGATGTTCAAAGTTATTTAGGTTTAACTGGTTCTGCTAAAGTATTTATTAGGTCTTTGAAAGGTATAATATCATGGAAAAAATTAAAAGAAAGTAGAAAATACACATCTTTCGTGACACAAAACGGACAGTATGAATTTCTGAGGGTTCCGTTCGGTCTTGCCAACAGCCCAAGTGTTTTCCAAAGATACATCTACGATATATTTCGTGATCTTTTAAAGGAGAATATTGTTGTAATCTATATGGACCTTTGGAGAGTTCTAACAAGAATTATAAATACATTTTCGCGGTTATTGATTCGTTTACAAAATTTGTTTGGTTACATCCAACTAAAACCACCTCTAGTAAAGAAGTAATAGCTAAACTTGAAATTCAAAAATCTTTATTTGGAAATCCCGGCCGAGCCCCCAAATCTGTAGAATCGGTACTTACTGTCTAGGAATATGATGTTTGTAAACTTACTTCCGATGTGGCTGTCTAGAGGCTAATAAACTAGTCCGATTTATGTAAAACTTGAATATTTAATGAAACATGAAGAGTTGCTACAAACTACAAAGTAATTACATACATAGAAGGAAATAGATGAGATTATTTACAAACGAAGAGAAGGAATCGTATTTCATAAGCAAACATCTTTGAATCGCGTCATCGTCTTAATACCGGAATCGTCTGCCTTCTATCATCGGAAAAGTAAAAGATTTATTTTCACAGCTTGTCTCGTCATCCGATTATAAATGAACGATGCCAACCCACACTACTTTAGAATTCGATATGAATCTTAATAATATCCAAGCAAATATGCGTTGTAACTTTGGAAATGAAGATATATTTGATATAATAGCAAGTTCCTGTACAGGTTCAGAAACTACAAATGAGACTGTTTTACGTGCATCTGGTAATGCCTCTTCATCTATAAGAATATTTTTAGACAAGGAAATCTCACTGCACTTTAAACAAGAAGGACCATTCCAGCACAATTGATGAGATAGTAGTTCTGCAGGAAATAACCCACGTGAAGCACAATCAGCTGGATTTTCCTTTCCATCAACGTGACTCCAGTTCTCAGGTGGTAAGATGGATTGTATTTCTGAAACTCTATTGGATACGAATATTTGCCATTTTTTAGGATCTGACCTTAGCCATGACAACACGATTTGTGAATCACTCCAAGCTTGCACTAAATCAAAATTTATAACTAATGCAGCTTTTACAGACTGAATCAAGCGTGCCAATAACACTGCTGCACATAATTCCAGTCTTGGAATCGTAATAGATTTTAATGGTGCTACACGAGTTTTAGCTGTTACGAGTTTAACATTAATGTCAGAGTTATTGCAAGTTTTGATATAAATAACTGCTGCATAACCTCTTTCAGACGCATCACAAAATCCGTGAAGTTCACATCGAAAATAATCAGGTAGCAGAGTTTTCCTAGGTATATTTATAGAATTCAAAAGTTTAACTTCTCTACATAGATTTCTCCAATTTCGATCAATCTCTTCTGTTACAGGATCATCCCATGATAATTGTAATTTCCACAATTGCTGAAGGATCATTTTAGCGAGAATTACAAACGGAGCTATCCACCCCAGTGGATCGAATAGTTTTGTTACGAATGACAAAATAATTCTTTTAGTCGAAACACTTTGATACTCTATTACAACGACATTACATTTGAATTCATCATTGTCCGGATGCCATTCCAATCCCAGAACTTTCAATGTTTTGTCTTCTATTACACGATGAATATTGTCACTATCTGTGTTTGTTAAGCCAGAGGTTTTTAACAATGACGGTTCACTTGTCAACCATTTGTGAAGCTCAAAGCCACCCCTTTTTAGCAGTTGTTGCAATTCGTCTATCAATGCAATACCTTCCGAACTATCTTTTACACCAGTTAACATATCATCAACATAAAAATCTCTTAAAACTATATTCAATCCTTCATCAATCGCTAACTGACTCAAAACTTTGGTTGCAAGATATGGAGCAGCTGCAGTTCCATATGTAACTGTTTTCAAACGACAAACTTGTATTTGTTTATACGGGCTATCTCTCCATAATATTCTCTGAAAATCTCTTTTTCATGAACCTTTATCTGTCTGTACGTCATTTTAATATCAGCGGTTATTGCAATGTTATGAAGTCTAAATCTTAGTAAAATACAAATTAAGTCATCTTGTATTTTTGGGCCTATCATTAGTGTATCATTTAAAGAAACACCTGTGGTTGTTTTAGCGCTCGCATCGAAAACAACTCTCAGTTTTGTTGTTAAGCTACAGTCCTTCAACACGAAGTGATGTGGGATATAATAGTGTTTATTCTCTAATTCATAATCTGTGTCTGGCACTAATTCTACGTGTTCTAGTGAAAAGTACTCTTTCATAAACTGAATATACTGGTTGTAAATTTCTTTCATAGATAACACCCTCTTCTCCAAGTATTGAAATCTTCTGTACGCCATTTCACGGGAGTCACCTAGAATATCTCTATTATGTTTGAATGGTAATGCAACTGAATAACGACCTGATGTGTCTCTAAAATGCGAGTTTTTAAAATGTTCTTCACAAAGTTTTTCTTCATTTGTTAAAGGTTGTACATTTGGAAACTTTTCTAACTCCCAGAAAGAATTTACTAACTCATCTGTGTTTGTATTCAAATGATTTACATATACTGGCTCAAAATTTGTAGATTCAAAATTTGTAGTACCCGAAATTATCCATCTCAACCTCGAATTTAGAGCAAATGGTAGATCAGGACCACGTTTGACAATTTCTCCCGTCATTAAATGCAGAAATACATTTACTCCAAATAAAATGTCAACTGGTTGTGACTTGTAAAATAATGGATCAGCTAATTGTAAATCACTGAAGATATCGAAGATGATTGATGGCAAAGATACATAGGGAATGTTATCTGTCACCTTGTCCAGTACAAACGCTGATGTTGATACACGAATATCACTTTTAAAATGAGAAGTGAATACTAAATCGACTTCCCCATTACTTATAGTATTAAATTCTCCTAAACATGATACAGAAATGGAACCATCTTTCACTCGTAATCCTAATTTCCTCACACAATCCTTTGAAATAAATTATCTCTGAGATCCAGTGTCACATAAACATCTACACTTCACAAACTGTTGTTCAGAATTTTGAACTTTTATTAAAGCAGTACACAATAAAATGTGACTGGTTTGATTACCTTTTGCATTCGAATCATAATGAGAGGCACAAACTGTGGCTGAAAGGTCCTTAGGACTCGTTAATTCATCTCTTTTAGGAATAGATTGCGTAGGCGGAGATATACTGTTTAACTGAGTTTTATTCTTTGAATTATTTACAATGTGCAAAATACTGTGATGCTTCTTAAAGCAATGTTGACATGTATTTAAACTCTTGCATTTTTTTAGCAAGTGCATATTAGATAAACAATTAAAACAGTAACGATTAGATTTTACAAATTCTATCCTTTGCTGAACCGATAAATTTAGAAATTTCGAACATTTGGCTAAACTATGTATGATCTTCTTTACAATAACCACAACCCAAAGTAGCAACCAGAACATTATTCTTGTTTTGAAACACAGATTTAGGTACCTTATTACTTGTTGATTTGCTATTTTGAAGTGTTCTTGCATAGTTTTTTAGGAATTCAATTAAAGTCGTAAGTTTTGGAATCTCATTAGATTTTAACTGACGTTCCCACCATAATTTTGTAGAAGGGTCTAATTTTTGCAAAATTAAATAAGTCATTAAAGTGTCACCAAAATTATCAATGGTTTGATTCAATACTTCTAAAGAACGAATTACTTCATTAATATTGTCAACTAAATTTAAAATAGCAAATGCTGATTCATTTTGAATAAATGGTAAGCTTAGAAAACGTTTAATATATGCAAAAATTTGTTCTCTCTTATTTGAATATCTTTCGTCTAACAGATTCCATGCTATTTCAAAATTACAATCCGAAATTTGAATGGTTTGAATAATGCGATATGCTTCACCTTTCAACGAAGCCTTCAAATACTGCAATTTTTTAGCGTTAGATAAATTTGTATTATTTCTTACACAAGCACTGAAAAGATCTTTAAAAGGTATCCATTCTGTAATATTACCACCAAAAGTCGGTAATGTTAACTTGGGTAATTTAATATTTTCAAGAACCTGTTCTGAAATTACACCATTAGAATTATTTTTACTATTTTGATTTTTTAATATTTTTCACCTTTAAATTTCCACAAATAAATTTTATCTGTGTACTCCTGAACATTATCTATTTCGTTTTCTAATTCCTTAGTATCTGTAATTAAACCTTCGATTTCAGAATCAAGCTTCCTTAACTCAATTTCTTTTTTTTTTCAATAATTCGACACATTCCTCTAGTTCTATTAAATTAATTTCATCTGCAGTTAAAATAGTTTCAATTTTCTTTACATAATTAGTAACGCTTCTGCGTAAAACCGTTCTTTTTGTTTTAAAAGTTATAAGTTCACACATAATTGATCAATTCAAAAACAGAAATTGTTCTTAAATCACTTAACACTATTATTAAAATGAAATCGAATTCTATGCTGTATTACAACATTGTTCTTAAAATTTAACAACAAATTAAACGAATTTTTGTTCAAAATCCACTTACCTCACAAATTGGAGTAATTTTTCACCAACCATATGCATATTTGCATTGTTAGAATACACTTAGAACAGTCACTATCTTCACTAGCTCTCCGGCTAGACTTTTGACCAACAATAAATGTTCTTTAACTTAATATGTTTCACAAACTATAATCAATCAACAAATGGACTGTATTCCTACACTTTTATTTCATTACACTAATTATAAATAATATGTCAGCGATGCGAAATAATTGATACAAAATAAGCGAGCCATTCTACATGGCTATCACAAACACAATTCTATCAATCAATTATCTTGTTGCCACACATAAAGTTCAAAACTAAAGGAAGAAAAGCAAAAGAAATTTACGCTGTTTGCAACAATAAAATGAAGCAAACAATACTCACATAAACAAAAAGAAAGGAAATATTCGCATGATTTCTCGCTGAAAGCTTGTTTCTCAAACTTCTGGCCATTCAAAATGCAACACCATGAAGGAAGCATCCAAACAGCATGAAATTTGCATCATATGTAT
The DNA here is from genome assembly GCF_044657685.1 of Stegodyphus dumicola. Lineage (NCBI taxonomy): Eukaryota > Metazoa > Arthropoda > Arachnida > Araneae > Eresidae > Stegodyphus > Stegodyphus dumicola. The sequence continues at coordinate 26,028,326 of NC_140781.1, forward strand.
ACCGCGATGGGATATGCAAATGATTACGATTTCAGCGCAAACTGTGCAGCATGGACGATTGCGACGCTACTTACAATACTTGTATAAAGAAAGGATAGATTACCGTTTTGAATACTCCCACCAGACGAGCCGCCTGCCTTTCAGAGACGCCGCTCCTCTATTACGGGTCCTCACACACCGTAACAAAGGGTCACATTCTTTCTTTCACCTTTTCAAGCTTCCGGTCGCTACGGATTATACCTTCATACAAAGTCAAGTGCCGAAGGGCCCACACTTCATCTGAGCTGGTAAAATTGCGCTTCGCAATAGATCAACATTAATGTGTTAGATTCGTATTCGTATTCATTTTTGTATACCGTGAATTGTTCTCTCATGATACTTCTTGCGTGTGCAACTTCAGTATGCCTCGTAGAAAAATACGAGTATCATTCGAGCTCGTTTCTGAGTTCGAAAGAGGCAGAATCGTTACATACAGAGATTGAGGATCATTCTTCTGCGAAATTATTCCTCATGTCGAACGTAACCAAGCAACAGTCATGCGGCTATGAAATCAGTGGATGCAGGATCGAACGATTGACATACACGAGCAACTGCAATCGCCTCACCGTATCACTCTACGGGAGGACAGGCATATTGTGCTAATGGCACTGATGGAGCGCACTGCCACATCCGCAACCATATCGCAACGAGTGCAGTCTATAACATAACAACTGGTGCCTACACGAGCAATTCTACTTCGATTGCAGTACAATTGCATTACAGCATTGCAGAAAGTATCAAACTACTTTTTGAGTTTATAGGCAATGTCATAAGATCACTGTTAATGATGCAGGGTAACTCAGAAAGAAATACCTAATTTCAAATTTTTATATAATTAAAAATGAATAAAATAGCCATAAGCATTATATGAATGAAAGGGAAGGTACCTAAGTACAAATATATAAATAATAGAGCACGCTAATTTATTGCTTGCAAAAATAGCGTCTACGCAGTTAAAAGAATTGTTTTGTTACAATGTCATTTGTAAGCAATAAGCCGAATGATTTGTTTTCCAACGACTGGGGTTTCTATTTTTCCAGTTACATCTCAAAGACATCTTTCTTTAGGGCTATGTGAAATAACAGATATTTGAACCAGCTAAGCCACAAGACTTAAAGAACTTGAAAAACATATTCCTGTTGTTTTAGAAATAACTATCATTGTTAATATTTTGGAGGATCACACACCAAAGAGGACAAAGCAGACACTGGCAGAAGAATATGTAATTGCCTTCTCTACAACAGGGATAAATTACGCACGGATACTTACATTATACTCTCATGTCGTTGCAAATGTCTATAGACATGTTTTCCAGATATGTGAAGGAAATTAGCAGATGTGAAAAACTGACAGGGCTCACGTTTCCGAAAATGTGAACGACTGGCAAGGTTTAAGCAGGCTGATAAACACCATTGCTACGCGTCCACTGCTTCGCTTATCTTTAAACCTCAAGCGTCTGCGTTAGTAATGGTGCACTAAACTTCGGACATGGACATCCGAATGGCATAACATTGCGTTTTCGGGCAAATCACGCTTCTGCCTGCAGTAGCATGATGGCCGGATTAGAGTTTAGAGACACCGTGGGTAGAAGCTATGTATCGTCATACTGGTCCTGCACCCGGTATTATGGTGTGTGGTGGTATTGGATTCCACTCCCGCACCCACTAGTATGCATTATCGGTGCACTTACCAGCCAACTCTATATTTCTGAGGTTTTGCAACATGTTCCTTACCTTCAGGACTTGCCTACGGCCCCATTTGAACAGGACAATGCCAACGAGTGATGGTGTAACACAGGGCTGCCTGTGTCAAAAGACTCTACCCCCATCGAAAATATGCTAATTCGAACACAATGCAATAAAAATATGCCCAAGATATATATTTTTTAAATTTTTTTATCATTATGAATTAATTATGGGCTTAATAAGCAAACTTGGGTAAATATTAGTAATTAATTAAAGCGTACGTATTCGGTAAAGAAAATGCCATCCGGAAAATCTGCAAGGTCCTTCGAGGCAGTGGGCACAGAAATAGCAGCACATAATAATTATTATTCAGAATTTCGTAAATGCAAGACCCAGTGTGCAATATTAAAAGAAAATATGAATGGAATCATAGAGTAATTTATATAAGCAGTACAAGTTAGAAGTAATAGTAACACACGAAACAAAAACAAAAACAAAAAAAAAAAAAAAAAAAAAAAGCCATACAGAAGGGTAACCAAAGTATAGTTGAACTTAATCAATAGTGTCTCTAAGAATGGCGATAGCCGTCATGATGTTACACATTGCTAGTTGAACTAAACATTTCTTCGAACATTGAAAACAATACAAATAGTTTATCAATAGCATGTTCTGCACTTTGCAGTTCAGGCATTTTTTCTGAAATCTTTTTTAGAATACTCATAACAGAGCCTTTAAATATTTCATAGACCTCTTTAAACACTTTATAAATATCAGTAAATTCACTGAAAGAAAAGTCAGAACTTTGCCCACTCTTGAGCGAAATAACCCGACTTACGGGTTTATCCGATCTGCCTTTAGTTGCAGTTGCATAGTTTACATCATTTGAGACATTAGCAATATTTATATCATTTTTTGCAGTTGGTCTGAACTGGGAATTAGTATCACTAGAGGGTTTAACATCATTGTTATCATTAACATTTTTCTGATTAGGATTTTTATGAAATTTAGGAAATTTGGGACATCCACGGTAATTCGCGGTATGTCCCGGCTGACGGCAGTTACAACACATTACATTTTCTAATCGCTTCGCTGAGCAATTTTGAGTTTTATGCGACCCCGCGCACTTCACGCAGTGGGGCTTAAATTTACATTGATTAAATGAGTGGTGAAAGTGTTGGCAGTTATGACACTGCACAACACTTCCACTTGATCTATACACAGAAACTTCATCATAAAAACACATTAGATAATTTAAGTCGTAAATTTTATCAACACCTGGAACATTTTCAATTTGCAATTGGAACAGTGGCATGGGTGCCTTTGAACGCATCCTGTGCATTGGCATGACCTTTCGTATCTTATACTCTAATTTTTCCAACTCCTCTTTAATTTCGTCAACAGGGCAGTCTATCGGGAGCCCTCGTATAACTGCTTTTATAGGCCTATATAATTTAGTGGAAATAATATAATTATCAATTTCTTTTTCCTCCAAATATCTGGTGATTAGTCTATGATCATCCTCCGAAAGGGGGAACACCTTTAAGAATTCACCATTAAATCTTAACTGAGAATTCAATCTTGGTATCATCTTTTAAGGTCTTAGTAAAATCCGAAAATTTAACATTTGACTTTACCATTACTGGCTTAATTTGGGGTTGGTTACTGCAATCACTTCAGATTCTCCCGGCATTTCAACAGCATTAACATTTTAATCATTGTCATTACTAATGCTTTCAAGTTTATTTTCAACAGATATGTTAGTATTGCACTTAACAATTTTGGCTAGCCTGGCCACATTACGCGGCTGAATAAAGCCATCAGAGTCCTGTAAAGCAGTTACAGTACGTTTGCCTTTTCTAGAACCCCTTTTGGGTTTAGATTTATCAGCACATACATCAGTTTTTGTTTTACATACATCAATTATAGAAATATCGTCATCAACATTTTTCTCGCTAATATTACACATCTAACCATCAGCATTACTAGATAAAGTTTCAACACTATTTGACACAATTTCATTACTAGATACAAATTAAACACAGTTTCATCGATATTAACTTCACCATTAGCATTAACATACATAGGATTTTGCACACTGAAAGTCTCGCACTTACCTTTGAACAGTTCGATGAGTCCTTCAACACAGGCTTTTTTATCCTGAAATCCAAAGAAGATATCATGATCGGCCTGTTGCGAACCAGCATGGTGAAGCGCTTTACACACCTGCCTTGTTAGCGAATCCAGAGAAGAATTTAGTAGCAGAATTTGCTGTGTCATAATGTGGTAATCCTGCAGCGTAATACAGTCCCTGTCCAGTAAACTTGACCAACCCTTCACTAGAACTTCATCATAGGCACGAATTTGATCCGACATAACTGCACCTTTTTGAAGAACAATCTTAGCCCGGGAGACTTTATTTTCATCCTTGCACGTGGCAGTCAGAGTCACTAAAACACGATGAATTCAAACACTAAGCATACATTTTAGATAAACCAAAAGATATTCCACAGATGTAACCATATCTCAGTCCACCGAATCCACTGAAATTTATTTTCGAATCCGAATGGGAAATTCAAAATCGAAGCACAGTAAAATAAACACGTGGCGCCTGACAGGAGCTTAGCACGAACGCGTCCTACCAGCACCAAAATATCGAATCAATCAACAGGACAATGCGCGAGCACACGTTGCACGCATTGTTTAAGCTTTCTTCTCAGCCCACTGTATTTCATTGTTACCCTAGCCTGCCCATTCTTCATATCTAACCTCCATCGAACATGTCTAGTCAGTGACTGGAGAACGCTTAGCCCGGCAGGCTGCACCCATGGGTACACCAGATGAACTCTCTCTATGTATATAGACAGAGATCATCTGTCTATGTATATAGAGAGAGATCATCTGTCTATGCATATAGACAGAGTTCATAGCCTGCCATTCCCCAACAATGCGTCCAAAGCCTCTTTCACTCAATGCCGCGGCGTGTAGCAGAGGTTATTGACAAATGTGGAGGCAACACTCATTACTGATTTCCTCTTCTTTCTCACCTCAAAGAAGGCTGCATTTCAATTAACACTTTAAAATTGATATTATGTGAAATAAATTTGGGTTTGATATCTTTCGTTCTTCTTCGTGTTGCATTTTGGATGGCCAGCCGTGTAAAACTAGTAACCTTTACAAGTTCTAATTATATATTATAAGCGTGTAAGAATGATATTTCTATATTTTTTCATTTACTTATCATACGGATGTATGAGCATCTCTTTTTGACCGAAGCGTCAATTTGTTTTCCTCATACGTTTCACATTGCAAGGTTATAAGTTTACCGTATTATTCATATGTCAAGTGTGAAATTTGCAAGACAGATAGTTAAGTTTTTTATAATCAATTTATTTTGTCCCCAAATTACTGTATTTATAGAAATTTTATTACATTACTTTAGCTAACTCGCTACTTGTAATTCTTTCCTGTAACTTCTATTGCTTTCGTCAGCCTTCATCATAAGGCAGCTTAGGTAGAGTTTAAATAGCAAGCAAATGTATAGTTTAGAGACAGAACTTTTGAAAACTACCGAAAAAGAATTTATCTCATAAACCATTCATCCGCCTGTATGCCGTTCTGGTTTTGATTAATGATTTCTTGTATTTGCTAGTGCTTAGGGCTGGAAACAGCGAGTAGCTAAAGCTGGATTGATTAAATATTGAAATTACTTGGTTGCCTAGTATATATTGTTACGAATTTTGTACATAGATAGATGATTTTAATGCAATTATATGTGGAATTTTTGTATTTTTCCGTATAATATTACAAGAAAATCTACGGTAGCGAGATATTGTCAGAAGTCGCCAAAATTGGCTACTATTTGGTGAGATTTTGGTCCGGTTCTTGTATAACTGCAATAGATATTCTAATTGAATAACTGTAATTGATGTTCTGTGTACCTGTAACCGTATGTGTCCTCATATACCTTCCATTAATTTCGAGAAGCAGCAAATACTAGAAATATTTGGCGGCCGGATAAAAACTAAATAAGTTCGGAGGGAGCATCTGCCTTCAGACAGCGTCAGTTCGGAAGCGTGCAGTACAATCCCTGGTCAGGAAACCATGCATACAACTAAGGCAAATCAATGCAATAATTAAGCAATAATTGCAATAAATGACATAAACAAATCAAACGCTAAATCAAGAAATAAATGCATAAATTTATGTACAAATTCATATACAAATTGGACCAAGGTCTCAGTGTACTTAATATTTACATTATATACACTATGCTGACTACTTACTACGGCCATAATAAGGGACTAGCCTTGTAGTAATGAACGACTTTGATGGCTTAACGAATCCAAACTACGACGTCTTTCAGCCTGTTTAGGACTGTGTAAGTCGAGTCGATTCCAAGGCGACAGTAGTTTAGGAGAGAGTCTTTAGCGTCGAATCGGATTCCACGACCACACCTTATTACCTTCTTTTAATCGATGTCCTGGTAGCTCTCCTGTAGTATCGGATCTTTATCTTTTCCGTCTTCAAGTTGACTCGCTCTCGTGCAAAACTGTGCATTATTTCAAACCGCACTAGGAGATCTTGAACGTAGTCCGCAGGCGATGAAGGCGCATCCTGAGGACGACCAAAAACAGATCATAAGGCAGTTCGCATGTAAATTGTCTTAGGCCCTCTTCACACATCCTTTGAACATCTAAGCTATCCAAAAGTATGCTATTCACTGCTTATCTGTTATACACAGGATTGGACTTTGTCAGGGTTCCTGAATGCATCCGCCAGTTTTGATGGAGACAATTTGGGGAACGTGTACGATGGTCTCCTATCCCTCCTCCCCTATCACGGAAACCACTCGAAAGAACGTTTTGCTGACAGTATTTTAAATGTCCTCCTGCCGTACACACACTATACACTTGCACACATCCATGACTTTCAGAATTCGAACCAAGCCCAGTGATTAGATAGCAAGCATCACCAACCATTATACTGATCAAGGCGGCTAGAAAAGCACATAAGAGGTAAAACTTAATTAACAGGTTTCTTAAAAGCTACCTCTAGCTGTGCAGCTAAAATTTACACGACCGGAGAGCATCCGGGATAGGGAATAGTCGGTAGTCTCGTGGACAGCATTGCCGATATGCCAGTAGAAACAGTGGTAACTTGTTCCAGTCCTGTTGGTTTCTGGAAACCATCAGCGAGAGGTTATTCAATATGGTTCGATTAAACCTCTCTACGTTATCATCTGGCTAGGATGTAAATGTGTCGTTTGCGTTTTGTCAACGCAGAATTCTTTAGTTACAGCTGAAACAAAATGTCTTTCTTGATCGGAATGAAACTGAAGGGGTACTCCGAACATGAAAATTCAATGCTGCATCATTATCACTGCTACCGTGATAGCCTCTTGATCAGGAATAGGATACGCTTCAGGCCACTTGATAAATAAATCAGTGACAACTAGGATGTACTTGTTGCCATCAGCAGTTTGTGATAACAAAATTCTTTCGTTAAACACTGATGTTTCTATTACTCTGAAAATATTGGTAGTTAGGCCTTATTAAATTTTAGCTGCGCAACTAGAGGTAGCTTTTAAGAAACCTGTTAGTTAAGTTTTACCTCTTATGTGCTTTTCTAGCCGCCTTGATCAGTGCAGCGGTTGGCGATGCTTGCGACCTAATCACTGGGCTTGGTTCGAATTCTGAAAGTCATGGATGTGTGCAAGTGTATAGTGTGTGTACGGCATGAGGACATTTAAAATACTGCCAGCAAAACGTTCTTTTGAGTGGTTTTCGTGATAGGGGAGGAGGGGTAGGAGACCATCGTACAGTCTCCCAGGTTGTCTCCATCAAAACTGGCGGATGCATTCAGGAACCCTGACGAAGTCCGATCCTGTGTATAACAGATAAGCATTGAGTAGCATACTTTTAGCTAGCTTAGATGTTCAAAGGATGCGTGAAGAGCCCCTAAGACAATTTACATGAGAGCTGTAAGGTAAGCTAAATCAGTTTCGTGCAACAAGTCAGTTAATACTATTATGCCGATATGAGTAATTATCGAACTGCTGAAAACGCAACGTCTACTATCAGAGCCTCCATGTGACGTCAGGAACAAGGAAACTTTGGAACGCTGTGGTTGGCTGGTGGTTGATCCTTAGCCTTTGACTGAAACAAAGAATAAGTGAAAATGCCAATTAACCAACTTTAGAGTTGGGGGGGGAGGACTGAATTTATAGTAATACTTTTAGAAAAGTAAAGTTAAAGAAGGTTAGTGTGTGGAAATAACTAAAAATTATTTTAAGATTAATAATTTTAATTATTATGAATTAATGTACAGTACTTTCAATAAAACGTTAGATTAATATTAATACGTATGCAATAAATAATATATAATTGTTGGTCAGTCTGAGTAATACGATAACAAAGACAAGTACAGTTATGTTAATTCAAACATTAAATTACTATGCAAGAAAAGGTTAACAAAAACGTTAGTCTAGTAAAAAGAGCACAGTTTCCAATCTTCTTCTGTTTTCACTATCAGTAAAATCATAACTCAGGTTTTGAACAGAAGTATTATTAACACATCAGAGGTTTCTACAGAACAATTTTGGCTAATTTTGCCATATATTTTCCCATACTTAATCTTTTGAACGCCTCGTGAACTGAAATACTTCAAATAAAACAACTACCGAAGGTAAGCGGTCTCAGGGTGGTATTCTGAAGTCTTCGCAATTTTTAAAGTGCATTTTACCAGCATAACTCCCAATAGGACAGGCGTAAATGAATATGGGACGCAGCATGGTCTTATGAATGAGTAACTTGCTACGGATAATACACAGTTTCGGACAATTAGAGGGTTCAGTTTAGCTTTATCGACCCAAAACTTAAACATGTAATGTGTAAACATGTAATATGGGAGTACTATGTGAGCCGTCAGTCAAGAACAACTGCAAGAATCATGACTTGCTTGGTCCAAGTGATTGTATTATTCATGGAAATATTCATATTAATATTTCTGTGCCTGGCGAAGAGAACTGCTTTCGGCTTATCAGCATTTATTTTGATCTTTTACATCTGATGGCAGGTCTCCAGTTCATGTATGTGTTCTTGGAGTGAGTCTACGACTGAACTCAGAGATTCATTTTGTAACATTGTAAAGCCTAGTGTTCTTAAGCAGCATAAACTAAGACTATAAAAAAAGTCTGTTGAAGAATTATCCTCAAATCATGTGAAGTACAGAAACAAAGTCGGAAGAAGGATGTATAAGACCCTTTTATTTGAACACAAAGAAAATAGCAATGTCCTAACTTGGGTTTACACGAGCCAACATTTCTGACTTAACTTAAATACGTAACGTTGAACTAAATCAAATATATTAGCTTATTCTAACGGCTCACAGGATAAAGGAACGCGCAGGAAAGGCTCTGGTTTGTAGGAAACCGGCGAGACAAGCAAAATGACTAGAAGCACTAAACGCCACAGAATCAAATCACTATTAAGTCACGGTACAACGTGACCTCAAGTATGTAGAACACGCTCTCTTGCGAAACCTTCGCTTAAATAATAGCACTTCTTTTTCCCTCAATCTGAACAAACGCTCTCTATCTCATTTATATTTTGGCATGAAAAGCGTCGATTAGAAGAGAGTGACAGAAAAATAATTGAACTTAACTATTAGTTAAAAATAAATAAGTAAATCCTCACAACATGATCTCTGTATCATCTGCGTACATGACAAGTGTAGCGTTGATGTTGTGAGGTATGTCGTTCACATAAATAACCTCCGGTCATACGTGATCAAAGGCCTTAGAAATATTGAAAAGCAATGCTTCTGCGGTTAGTCAATGTTTTAGACCTTGCGAGATGTATTCGGTGACACTGTCTGGCTTGTAGCATGCTTTAGACGAAATCCATGGTGCTGTGGAATTAAGAGCTTGCGTTCTTCCAGGTGCTGATCAGTTCTCCGAAAGATGGCTGCCTCAGCTGTTTTTCCGATAGTAGAAAGAAAACTTATCAGGCGATATATGATGCAGGGTCACTAGGTCCTTGCCGGGTTTCAGGATTGATGAAATAATTGCAGCTTTCCTTCTGGTCGGGAAATTCTGTATTTGCAGTGTATAATTAATAATTTTCGTGAATTTACATAGTATGATGAATCCTATTTCTTTAGTCATCTTCATACAAATTTTATCGATTCCAGGGGTCTTTCTGGTTTTTTGTTTTTCGATATGGCTTCTGAGGGCATCACAGGAGGAATGTTGTTTGCGTTTGTTTTTGAAAAGAATTGCCTTGAAATAGAAGTGATCAAAGTTTTTGTTTGTAGAAAGAGCAGAATTGTTAATGCAGAATTGAGATGCATAGTTATCAGCTAGAAACTCAGCTTTCTCATTTCCAGTGTAAGCGATATCTTTTGGGCTGTTAAATGGCGGATTATTGATATAGCATATGTCACGTTTAGAAACTATGTTCCAGACAGAATTATAGTTATTCGAAAGAGACTCTACATATCTGGTCCAGTCACGTTGTACTAATTGTTGTTGGTCCAGTCACGTTGCACTAATTGTTGTTGGTCCAGTCACGTTGTAGTAATTGTTGTTGGTCCAGTCACGTTGTACTAATTGTTGTTGGTCCAGTCACGTTGTTGTTGTTTTTGGTCCAGTCACGTTGTTGTCCAGTCACGTTGTACTTATAATGAGAGACCATGGCACTAAAACTGTGCTATGCTTGTACGACCAATGATGGAATTCTGATGTCCCGCCCACACCTACTTGTAACTGTCTGTATCTAGGAGCTCTATGGTTATGTGCGAAGACAAGAAGTTGCAGAGCGTAGTAACTGGTTTGTTAGTTAATCAGCTTTAACTTTACAAATACGTGAATTCTCAGTTCTAATACTTCTTTTCTTGGACAATATTTTGAATAAATACTGCTCATTTCTCCAGTTGACACGTTTTCAGCGAGGTAAGATAAGTTCGTTTCTACATACTAAGAAATATGTCCTAAGTTGTGGAAGAACATTTGGTAATAATGTGCAGATGCAGGGCCTGATAGGCATAAGTAGCAAAAAGCTCGTACAGGCGGAATGTCGGGAAAACAAACTTTGTCCAGAATGTTTGACAAACCATTTGCCCAGGAAACCTCACTAAGCTTCAATTTTCTGTAAATATTTGTCTTCTAATTCTTCTTTCTATATTATTTTAAATGATACTTTATGTTTTTGATTTCCAGTTTCTTAAGATAATCGCTACAAATTAATGAAGAAAGATCAAAACGAAAAAAGCGGAAAATGGCAAAGAAAGAGAAACAAGTAACCTATAAGGTATTTCTCCTGCCTTCTTAGCGAGCCTTCGTGGTGTAGTGGTCTTCACATTCAGCGCGTAATTGAGAGGTCTGCGGTTCGATTCCCGGCGAAGGTGTTGGTAACTTTTCATCTTGCCTCCTTCCAAATAAAATCAGTCACCTCAAAATCAGTCATCATTAATGATATAGAATCCACTTAGCTCTGAGTTTTATAAATACGGCGGATATCAGAAACTTGTGACAGGATAAGATAAATGTGTTGAAGTTTGGTCAAAAAAACATGCAAGAATTGACATATTTATGAATGGTAAAATGCAGTTTCCTTATTGTGAAACAGAGCACTTATTCCTTTATTGCGAACTTATTATGAATAACTTAGACATTAAAAGAACAAATTTTGTTAACCATCTTTGAAAAAATTACTCTCCAAGTCCGTACTTTAAATTATAAACTAATTTTTAGAACAGTATTTTCCGATAATTATAATTCAAAGCATTGGCCACATTCAAGCTGATTTATTGCACGTAGAGGATAACGGTAATTTAATGTAAATGATTCTTTTGATTTTCATTTTGAACTTGTTAATTCAGCTTTCCAAGTCGTTAATGTCAAGGCAGACAGATGATTATCCTTTGCAGTATTACGAGAAAATGGAACATGTCCAATTTCTACATGCTGCGCGCTTCTTCAGCTTTTGAAAAAACGCTAGACTCGGAAATTTTCTTACTCGAGAGCACTGGTTTCTCTAGCTCAGAAAAAACGTTCTTTTACGAAATAATTAACCTCTGGGCTGAAAAATTCTTTCTCTAGACTCGAGCTGTTCAGGATCGAAAAAACGTTACCTAATCGCAGAAAATATTACAATTTTTCTGATGTCGCTGCTCGTGAAGTCATATATTATGTAGTAATATATATTGCTAGATTAATTCAAGGAATTAACAATAATGATAAAAACACGAAAACTGTACAAACCTAATATTCAGCTTATAAGTTGGTGTTTTCTCCCTCCTTTCCGCGTGCCTTCGTGGTATCATTGGACAGCACATCCGACTCGTAATCGGGGGGGGGAGCGGAGTTCGATTTTCACTTTTGCAAATTCTCACTTTCCGACATCGATTCTACAAATTTCCTTGTTGCCAGAAGAAAATTCTAATTTTTTTCAGCTCAATGGAGATATAGTGTTCAAGAAGCAAAGATTTTGGTACACAATAACACCTTAAACTATGAGAAATCTCATCAAAATAACAAGCAAAATTATCACCGTGTTAAAATAATGTTCAATATATCAGTCCGTAAAATATTGGATTTCGCTTCAGGTTGTGCTGAAAGAATAGTTTTTATATTAATTATGCAATTATTATACACCTAAATAATACACACAGTTTAAAATGCAGAACGAAACAATTTTACTATTTAGTTCACGAAAATTGTATATACGTGAGTAAAATTGCATGTACGTGAAAAGAACGTATAGGATTACCCTTCTAAACTTGTAAACTTTATGTAACTTTATGCCTTATTAGTCTGAAATCTATAAATTCAGTCAACTTCTTTCTGAATCCAAAAAAGGCAAAATTTATATAATCTTCAAGAGCTAATCATGATTGGTCTTATAATCACAATTCTGATCTTGGCCAACACAGTAAACTTGTTTGTTCTTCAAGAACTACATCGGTACCGAATTAAAATCTTAAAATGCGTTTGAAGCAGCAAGCGACAGATCTAGCTAGCAAAACAAGCGGAAAGCGAATGCCATCAAATTTGGGTACGGAGTACAGAGTGGTCTGAGCTTTTGATTCACACGAGTTAGTTTCAATTTGCTTTATCCTTATTGGTTAATACTTCTAAAATTATTATTGGCCTTATGTAAATTACCTGCTTCATTAGCTTTATATAAGAATCATATCACAGCTATTAATTTGATATGAAGCACTTTATTATGAGCAGAGTTTATTATAACAGATACTCTTTTCAGGATGGAAAAGGGAAATATTCAAATTAAATCTAAGTTAAAGGAGTTTTTCAAATTAAAGTTACAATTTTGGTTTATATAATGTACTATACATATATATGATATTTGAAACTGCTTTAAATTTTTAACGAATTTTAAGTTTTATATATATTTTTATAAATATTTAAATCTTTTAAATTGTATAGTTTTTTCTGTATTATTGTTTTACCTATTTATTTATTTATTTGTTGTTTGTAGGGTGATAATTTTAGAGTTTTTTTTTTGTTTAATAAAATTTTTGGTGATATGCTTTACATATTAAGTTCCTATGTTGAATCCTAGGTCTTTCAATTCTGATTCTAGCAGCGTTTAAATTGTAAAAATAGCCCAAGTAGAGCGTGAAATATGAGAAAATGCACTCTAGGTAATAATTTTTATCATCAAGTTGGTGACATTTGGCGACTTTTGGAGAGAATCGAGAAAACACATTTTCGAAACCCTGCAACTAATTGTTCCCGAAGCTTCCAGAAGCCTGAGCTAGACTATATACTAAATGCGGCTGTAGGAGCTGTAAGGTTTAGAGGCTCAAAGAATGCTAGCTGAGTTACGACTTAGAGTTCACTCTGTTAGAGATTTTGGGAAGTGACGCTATTTCTGATGCGTTAAGGAGGAATTCCTTAATATACGTACTCTCCTTTAGCTGTTTCAGCTACTTACTGTGCTGTGTGTCCCAGATTTTTATAATTAATTGCCAGTTTCTTCCTGCTAATCTCGAATGATCATTTAAAGGAATATAAACCAACCCGTAGCTCGCAACAATTGGCGATAGCATTGTAAATCTCTTTGAGGACCGATATCAAGGAAGATGGAAGAACAACTGAAACGTATTATAGAAACAATTGCTGCTAGCCGGGAAGAGAGAGCAACTAAGGTCACTAAAATGAAGAACATCGAAATAAGTGCCCCTGAAATGACAGGCAAGTAGCCGCGAATGCCATTGGGATGAAAATACCATCGAAGGCAATTCCGCTAACATGAAGAACTCCATCGACGAAAATGCGGTTGAGATGAGCATAGAATGAGGAATATGATAGCAGCAAATGCTACTGAAATGGAAAGGAATATTGCCGCGGTTAAAGCGGAAATCGTGAATGCTGCCAATGAGAAAATACCCGCCATAGAGGAAAATTTAGAAAGAGACTTAAATTGTAAATGAAGAACTTTAAAAAGTAAAATCCTTTCTACGTAAACAAATTTGTGCAGTTAACGAAAGACACGAGAAATCAATTCAAAGGTTAGAAAAGAAATTTCTGGAACTGGCTTCATCTGTAAATAGCGTCCCAGCATAGCCTTTCATGATTGACGCTCTGGCTTAGCCTGTTATGAACAACATCGGTTCGGTCATCTCATTCAGCAATCAGAATCTCGCCAAATGACGGGGAAATCATCAAAAAACGCACGCAAAACATAATTTGAAATGATTTTGCAGACAAATCAACGAGACTTCTGTTAAATTATTTTCAGTCCTGAATAAAAGGGTCTTTTACACCCTTTTTAAGTTCTGTTTCATCATAGACATAGCGATAAGTCACTGTACACGTCTATTCAAGGATTTGCCACAAATTCCATTTAGTTACAGGAATAATCTCTATAGCTTAGAGTTAAAAACTTCCATTTCCAGATTTGAATTTTTAATCGATGTATACAAAAAAAAAAAAAAAATTACTTTCTTAAAAATGTTTGCTAAATAAAGGACGGGAAGGAAAGGAATAACTCTGAGTGTAATGTCATAAAATTATTTTAAAGAAATTTTTTTTCCACTTTTCGAAATAAATATTTGAAGGCGAGATAAATTCGCATTGTTAGAATTTAACTGATCAGGCCAAAAATTGTAATTTTTTGGGTGCAAAGAACGAGTTTTGCTTTCAGAATTTAAGAAATGTTCTTTTCCCTTCTTGGGGTGAGAGACAAATTTTGCATAGTTTTGTAAATATAATTACGAGCGAACTAAACATACCCGGATTAAACTGTGACTACAGTCTGCTGGATATGTATTTTTAAAAAGTTTTTTTTTTTTTCATTTATCGTATTTTATTTCAGCAAGGATTCCGCATCTTAAGAAAATAAAATATTTTTATTTGTATATAAAACAAAACGCGGTGCAAAGTTTTTTGACAAAAGTATGCAATTTTTTTTTTTTCGTTAACTCCTTTGTTCCCACGTGCACCAAAAAGCTAACAGAAACTGACTATAATGAGACTGCCAGTTTTACCACAAAAATTTGCTTGTATGAAGAGGAAACTGACATAACATCACCCTATTATTTAATCGTTCTTAGAAAACTTTGTTGTGCCTGAGAAGTGATGTTATAGATAAGCGTTTGTTGTGGCTACGCAATGATTCATGAAATAAACAAAAGATAACAGGCCCTATAAACAGTCCTTAATTGTTTTTCTGTTAAAACTTATAGCTATATATACCGATACATTCATTCAGCAAATAAAATTTAATAATATCCTAAAACAATATGTATGGCAATGTACTCTTTTTTACATCACTTACGCCAACGAGCAACATAAAAACAGTAAATAAATTAACAATGGTGTATTGGTGTTGGTGTATTTAATTATGGAAAAGCACACTAGGGCTATCTGCCTGAGGGATGCCTTCGTGGAGGACTTTCTAAGGGAAACTGGCTCGTATACACTAAATTAACAATGAGCATAATTTTATTTGACTCAGAGAAAAAAACAAGCGATCCGGATCATTGGAGCTCTGCTGCATTATTACAAACACATTTAAGAACTTCAGTATCTCAAATAAAGTTTAATTTTTGAAAAAGAACTTAGAATGGTTCTCCAAATAATTCAAGTAATACGACAAAAATTTGTTAGTAAAGAAAGGTCATCCAACTTGATGTTAACAAGAAATCTGTTTGCAAACTGCAGTTCTATAAAACTGTATAAGGTTTTGAAAATAAACATATGAAAGACATTTTATATGGTGATACTCAAACATCCATACAGTATTTAGAAAATCCGTGCTTTTCAATGGTCGAGATTTTGAACAATTAATACTAATTTTAACTATTTTATCTAATGTTTATTTAAAAAGGACAGCTTCCTTAAATTTCTAATATTTCACACTCTGCTGTGGTTAAAACTGTAAAAAGGTAATAAATTTAAATAAAAATTCTGTAGTAGAATCTCAAATTGCACATGAAAAGGATTTCGAAACGTTACCATGCAGAATTAGATATCGAAAATTTGGGACTAATATTTTCCTGCCAGCCGATCAATATGTCAAAGTCATCAAACTGTTCTAATTTTACTATAGACTTAAGAATTTACCATATGTTTATAACATTCTGAAGCACCTTTGGGAAAACGGAGGCATTTTTTCTGACCATTTATTTCAAAAATATGTTTGTGTGGTATATTGACAAATGAAACTGTTTCTTCTCTCCTTGGATTTCATAACTCTTCAACACTTCTCTGAGCATCGGAGCCCCATAAAGGTGTGTAAGACCTATCTCTATTATTCCACATAAACTAAATTAGATCCTACAATGAACCTGGCGAATTCTCGCACAAGCATGAATAAATTACCAGCACAGAAGGTTGAAAAATAACCCTTTATTAATTCAAACTAATTTACCAGAAAGGCACGGACTTCGTGCGTTTTAAAAACACCGTCCACTTGCGATGGGAAACTAAACGTAAAATATAATACAAGTCAAAACCTGAAATAAATAGTGCAAGAGCGCACTTATGTTTACGACTAAGAGGTGGACTCACAGAAATCTAAACGGCTTGATACTAATCTGATAAGGCCAAGAGGCTTGAAGCTTACCAGCATTACCGCGAAATAACAATGAAACGTGCGCTTGGGTAGCGAAACACGCTGTGAATAAACTTTGGAACTTTGCGGTTATACTGGCTTTCAGCAGGAAATTAAAGTCCTGCTCTTGCCAGTTCCTGATGTGATCCCATGTGGGGCCTGACAGAGTAGAAACCTGAAAGAAATTTTCTCTCGTGGAGGTAGAAGTGTGCTGGAGAGAGAAAAAGAGAAAAAGAAGCACTTTGCTCCTGTACTGCTACATCTTGGATGGAATCCGCCAAGCAGGGGCCGGAGAAAGAAACTTCGGATGACCTGTGTAGGATAGCCTGAATACTAACTGTTCATTCGTCGGAGCCAGTCACGTGGGAGGTCACCCTCCCAGAAACTGACCCCGATTGATTCTGCTTGAAAACCAGAAAAACTGGAACTTAGAATTCTGAACTCAAGAGGTGGGCGGCAAATGGGCGGAGGTTTTTGTCTTCAGCCAGATTTCGTAGATAAGAATGTCCGTGAAATTAGCGGGATTCACATTGATAATATTATTAAAAAAGTTGTTGTTTATTCTGCTGGGGTAGTCCTGAATAGTATCTATTTTCAAGTCGGAGTGGAGAGTCCTATTCCGAACATAGTAAGGAGCTTTTGTGATGATTCTTAGCACCTTATTTTGAAGCACTTGGAGTTTGCTAATTTCGTTTGCTTTGTAGTTTGCCCAGGCTGGGGAAGCATACGTGAGAATGGGTCGGATGACAGTTTCATAAATCCTCTTTTTCAGTCTGAGGGTGAGGTTTTCATTCTTTAGGAGAGGAAAAGCCTGAAAATGATCCCGTGTGCTTTTCCGCTTACTCTAAGCATATGATCCTTCCAATTGTAGTTCTTGTTAAGGGTAACTCCCAGGTAATTAGCTTTATCAACTGTAGGGATGATTTTGCCAAAAGGTTTAACCTCAGTTCTGACCCGTTTCCTCTGTCTGCGATTTCGAATGAGTAGAATCTTGGACTTTTCTGGCTGAATGCACGTTTTCCAGCGACTGCACCACCCCTCAATAGCAGGGATTTTTGCCTGAATTCTTGACAAGGCATACTCTGGGTTTAGAGACTTGGTGGCTATCGCTGTATCATCAGCGTAGCTGGCTGCGAGAACATTTGTATCCTCGGAAAAGCAAGGGAAATCGTTGGTATAGATGATGTAAAAAAGCGGGCCTAAAATTGACCCTTGAGGAATACCTGCGTAAATATTTTTGACACATGAAGTTGCATTTCCAACTCCAACGGTGCAAGTTCTATTTTCAAGGAAGGACTTGATAATGAGTATCAGATTTCTGGGGAAACCGAGATGAATTAGCTTATAGATTAGCCCTGGATGCCAGACGCGGTCAAAAGCCTTTGCCACGTCTAGCATCAGGATAGCAACACTCATTCTGTTCTGCATAGCCGCGCCGATGAACTCCGTGAGCCTGACTAACTGCGTTGTGGTCGAAAGTCCTTTCCGGAAACCGTGCTGGTGATCAACGAGAAAGTCCAAGTTTTCTTGCATTCTGAGATAAATAATGCGTTCCAGAATCTTGCTTATGGAGGACAGCAGGCTGATGGGTCTAAAGTTTGCCGGGTAATCCTGTGTTTTCCCTGGCTTAGGAATCATCAGGATGCTTGCTTGCTTCCAGAAAAGCGGGAAATAATTTTGATACAAACATGCATTGAGAATGCCTGTTAATTTGCATACGGTCTTCGGTCTTAAAAGGCATGTTTTTCAGCATCTGGTTCGTGATCTTGTCCTTTCCTGGAGCTTTCTTTAATGTGAATAAACTGATATAATCACACGTTTAAATAGCACTTCACTTAACTTTAAATTTACATCCTGGCGAGAGAATGTGAGGGGAAGTTTAGAACAGGAAATGAAACTTAAAATAAATTTGTTATGCAAAATAAGGAAAACCGTACAGGTGTATCGCAAAATTTCACACAATTCAGAAATGCTCTGTACAATTTTCTTTTGTACGTTTACTACGGAACCTATAACGCCTTTTATTTTGAGGTCAAACTGTACTAAACCATCAAAGCCAGCAACAGAGTTTATTTTATTCTGTCTTCTTCTTGGATAGATGGAATGATAATCGATCGTTAAAACTCCCTGAGATTTAATTAATTAATTAATTTTTCCAGCTTTATGATAAAATGCTTGACGAACTAAACAAAAGTTTGTAGGGTTTTTCTTAATTTGCATAACAAATTTATTTTAAGTTTTCCTGTTCTCAACTTCTCAAACTTCCCCTCACATTCTCGCCAGGATGTAAAAGTTTAGTGAAGTGCTATTTAAACGTGTGATTATCTCAGTTTATTCAGAGCGTGTTTCGCTAGCCTAGCGTATATATCTCTTCCCTCTCCATGTTACAGAAACGATGAGGAACTTAGTTTGGTATTTTCGTAAAAGAAACGTACAATGGTCGTTAAGAAAAGTAGAAATTTTAATCAATTTAATTAATTTAATTTAATTTTGTTGTTATTTTGTGATCACGCTAGTAAGCCTCTTGGGCATATCTGCTTAGTATCATGCTGGTTAGATTTCTGTGAGTCCATCTCTTAGGAGTAATTTTGAAGTGCGTTCTTGCACTCGTTTATTTTTCAGATTTTGATTTGTATTCTAGTCTACGTTTAGTTATCGCCGCAAGTGAACTGTGTTTTGTAACGCACGAAGTCCGTGCTTTCTGTTAATTTAGTTTGAGTTAAAAAAGGGTTATTTTGCACCCTTCTTCTGTTGCTGGTATTTAATTCACGCCTGTGCGAGAGTTCGCCAGGTTCATTATAGGATCTAAGTTAGTGCATGTGGACAAGTAGAGATAGATCTTACAAGTTAATAAAAGAATTTTCTCAGGCAACCTGTTGAAACCTGTTGAATTTATACTAATTTACAGCACTGTTGTTACATACTGTTGAATTTATACTATAATTTTAGTATAAATTCAACAGGTTATTTGTGTCTTAACCTGTTGAATTTATACTAAAATGAAACTGGCCGATGAATATTGGAAAATCGCTACTAATATCAGTAATAAAATATATCTCTTCCCTCTCCATGTTACAGAAACGATGAGGAACTTAGTTTGGTATTTTCGTAAAAGAAACGTACAATGGTCGTTAAGAAAAGTAGAAATTTTAATCAATTTAATTAATTTAATTTAATTAATTTCTATAATGAAAACAGTGAGATCTTAACAGAGTGCAGTAAACGTTTTAAAGGAATGGGGCTCCGGTGAGAGACCTTCGCTAAAGAACCAGACTGGTGCATCTTCCCTTGTTGGCTTGTTTATTAGTGTATCAATCAAACACACACTCTGTGTTCACTCCCAGCACAAATTTCTCATTAAGAGTTGAATGTTATTGTAACAGACAAGTGAATCATTTTGATAAAATCAGCAATAATAATAATTTAAAATAAGTCATTGCGGAGCAAATCTCGTGAGAGTTCAACTGAAAGATGTAGCTCTCAATTTTAATTCTGTTTTTTAGGTAACGGCACAGATTAGGTTGCACAAGTGTAAAAACGAGTTATCCCTGTACAAGAATTATGAACTTATCAATAGCTAAATAGACAGTAGCTAAACCTTCATTTTAACATAACGTGTGACGTAACTTAAAGTACAACATAAACTAAAGACTCGCTAATTAGAGAATAAATTTTAACAGTTGGCTCAAGACTTAGGATTCTAACTGCTTAATTAATTAGAACCCGTAGGAGCTTCACTACACAAACAACGTAATTTCAAATTTCACTCTCTGAAAGCTCTCGATATACGATGAGCACCTAATGCCGGAATGTCTCCTAATAACATTAGAACCTACTTCTTGAAGCAAGATGTAAGCTTTTTATTACTTAAGCATAAGGTCAAGTTCAGAAACATTACTATTTAAACTTACTATAACGTAAATAAGATTTGAATAAAACTTCTGAAATGGACACTCATTGTAACAGAAGCCCAAAAGAATAAGAAAACGTAAAAACTAGAATTTAACTGTGAGGATAGTAACATAATTTCCACGCAGTTATGTATGATATCAAACGAAAAAGGTTTGACATCACTGCTTTAATTCGTGCGTGATAGTGGAGTTTGAGTCATCTCAGCTGATAAAGCTTTATGGAGTAGCAACCAGGTTTTATTCCATATGCATCAGATTGTAAAAGACTATTAGGTTTTTCCGCGTAGAAAAAGTGAAAAATAAACTCTGCCTTATCGGGATTTAAAAAGCGGATTTTACAGCTGCTAGCTTGGCGTGTTAATCATTTACACATCAAAATAATGCTCAAGAAAATACGACCATTCGTTACAATCTTCTCCATTTAAAGCGCGACTGGGAGGAAATATGAGAGCCTGTTGACCATTTCCAGGTGATGATGATTTATCGTCTACCACATTACGCTTAACTCCACTGTGTAGAAGCTATTGGTAATTTCGAAGCAGAAAACGTGAAAAATCAATTCTGCTCTCCCAGGATTCAAACCATGGATCCTTCCAATCGCCAGCCTGGACGTGTTAAGCATTTACGCTGCGAGACCATAAACGGGGAGAGAATATAATTCCTTGCAAAATGACTTTCTTATTTGGTAAAAAAGAATGTTTTAACTGACGACTTTTTATTCTCAAAGAGTTAATTTTTTAACATTTTTATCACATTTCTTACGCAGGATTTTAGCTTTCTGTTATTAAAGAGAATAAAAGAAGTTATTTGAATGTATAAGTTCGCTGTATCTCAGTTTTTCATAGCAGTTAATTTATTCCAAAGTTACCATACCAGCTAATTCATTCGCTTTCTATTCAAAATAATTGCAGCACAGTTTTATTTGTTTTAACAGAATCTCAGCAATCGTGATGAATCAGCTTCAAAGAATGATGCACATTTGATTCTTATTATTTTACGTTTAATTTTCAAAAAAAAAAAAATGGAATGGGGTTTATTCTCCTGGCTTCTCAAAGTTTAAAGCGTGACTACGATTCAAATCGTTCAAACGCTACGATTCAAATATGTAAAGCGTTAGTATTAAATAGATTATATGGTGATTTAGTATATAGTAGTGCTTCCGTTTCCTCGTGTAACACTTTCCTGATAAGGGATATGTGAAACCGCCAATAACAGCGAACACTATGTAAAAACAGTAAATTACTGTAATGTGCATAATTATACTGGAGTCACCAGTAGAGGGCAAAACTTTATACTTCATTGCAATAACGGCGAGCAGGCCAAAACTCTTCCCATACAGCTATGAGTAATTCTTTTAAGTTTAGAGTAAAACTGCTTGCAACTCAAATCTACATTCTGGAATAAGCAAACCTCTTGGCGAAATAAGCCAAACAGGAAAGATGTAAATTAAATAACATTTGGTTAGTGAAACTTAAATGCCACACACTAATCACAAGTATTGGAGCCTTTTTTACGATAAAGAACTTACAAAGCAAGAGAAGTTAACACATTACTAGACACAATAAGTGAAAACACAGAAGCAAGTGTGGAAATCATCTTTAAAAGAAGGGACTTCGGGGTGACAATTCAAATCTCTTTCTCTATTAACAGCCAAGATTCTCACCAAAATACTTCTGATTATTAAACTTGAATGTGAGTTCAGAATTTTAGGATCAGAATTTCCTCTAAGCAAAGAGTATGCAAAATGTTTGCAAAGATTACTTCTATTATCCGTATCTTATTATATCGCTTAAAAACGAGCATGCGTTGGAAAATAATACTAGCCGTATTTGAACTTATTCTATTTCAGCTATTTTACTAAGTGTTAACACTTTTCAGTTTTTTTATAAGCTCTGCTACACTAAGCAAAGGATAAGTGAGACAAAGTCACGACTCTAAGAATGGTTCAGACTTTTATCAGGCAATACGATTTCATAACTACAGTTTTCATTATTACTATATATTATTACAGTATAACTAAAGTTTAACATTCAAATTTAACATTTAACGAAATTACCCAAAATTTTTTAAACCTCATTTTTGCAATAAAAATGGGCAATCTATCACACGAAACGGCCTTTATTAAATTTCCTAAACATCTATTCATAAGCGTGAATTTCTGAAGACCATTTACAATCGTTCTGAAAAACTCATCTCGTGTATCACCTCCGCTGTGACTAATGCTTAACAAGAGACCTACAAATCGAAACAATATGAACCTGAAAAAAAAATGAAAAAAAAAAAAAAAAGCCTTATTAGTTGGGTAGTACTTGAATTTTTTCAGCTACGCTTTTTCTTCATGCTGTAGGAGGAGACGGAATTTAAACATTTAGCAGTTTGTTTAAAAAGCAACAATTCTCTGTCAAAGGTTTTCTTTTGATCTTTCCAAACCAATACCCACAAATCTCTTATAAGGAGCTTAAACTCGTCAGTTTTAGGTTTCGAAAGAGAAGAACAGGCCATTAGTCAAAGCTCTAACAATGCTACTGTAAAATCGAAACGCATTCAGAATGAAAACAAAATTACCAGAAAAGCACACAAGTCCAAACTAGAGTATAATTCCTATCTTAATACGATAGATAAATCGCACCTAACTGGTTTATCAAGTTCCGTCATCACTCCAACTGAAAACGCTTTCGTTCTTTCGGCCGGTTATCGTCAGAAATAAGCTCCGAATAATAACAAACGGAGGAGGACTTTCAAAAACGGGAATTTTTAAGTGAATAAAAATTTAAAAATGAAAGATTCGAGGTTCCACTAGAAATTATTGCAATATATTAAAAAAAAACATTTATTTAAAACAGTTACGACTTTTTATTTTTATTTTTTTATTTATTTATTTTTGTATGTGGGTTGTTTTGTTGCGTAAATCGGGGGGGGGATAAAATTATAGCACCGAAAACTGAAAAATTCAAAGTAAAAGAGAAACAAGCCTATGTAAAATTTAAAATTACGCAAACAAGCAACTATAGTTTGGTGTGGAATGCGAGTAAATCTATCGATTTCGATAGCGATCAGACACAAGTCCCTCTTTTTAAAAATCAAAAATGTTTTGCCCCCGTTTTCTTTTCTTTGCTTCCCTCCCTTTCCTGTCCAGAATAAGAGAGAACAGTGTTTGATCGCCTTCGAAATCGATAGAATTTTAATCAAAATTTACAGTGGATAGTAGGATCCAAGCTAAGGTGTGTGTGTGTGTGTGTGTGTTTTTCTCTGATTTTAAACTGACGAACTGCTGCCAGCCACTTGGCGTATTTATAAGTTAAGTTTTAAACAGAAATATAAAGAATATATGATTATAATCTCCCAGAAAAGTTTTTAAACTTAATTTTTTTTTTAATTTTTCTTTCTGGAAAGAGTTTATGATTTTTAATACAACGAATCTTATTTCTAAGGCTTGGAATAAAACTTAAATCTTAGCACCTGAGAGCGTAAAAATAGGAAGGATGTGGCTGCGGAAGCGTAAATTATGTCTGAAATGTTGAAATAGTTTCTGGCATAAAACGGTGTAAAAACTTAAGCAAAACAAATATAGACTATTTAGATGGAAGAAAAGAACGATGGAAACCATAAGATTTAATCATATTGAGACATGCAGTGACTTAAAAAAGATGTAAAAAGAACACGAAAATGGGAATGAAAGTTTAATAGCAGTAATGACTATGGAAGACATTTTAAGATGTGGTGGAGAAGCTGTTAGACTTTATGGGTGAATGTATAAGATATTTCTCTCGCCTCCTTAGCATGACTTCGTGGTGTAATGCTCAGCAAACTCGGCGCGTATTCGAGAGGTTCAGGTTCGGGTCCCGGGAAGGGCGTTGCATATTTTTCTTGTCTCCTGCTTCAAAAAATCCTAATGTCTCTACACATGAAAAGAGTTCGAATTTAATGATGCCATAGGTTTGTGATGTGTGTGCTATATTGTATTCAAGAAGTCAAATCCCAGATCCTTTCCCCAAAAATAGAAGAATAAAACAGGCTTTTACTGGAAGAAAATTGAAAAATCGTCGTAAATTTTATCATTATTTTATTTAATCCTCATTTAAACTACACTCTCTAGGCTGTTAATTTAAAATTCTCGAAGAATTAATGGTTTGTGGATTCCAATTATTCGTGAATACGCGTATATTAATTAGTACAGATAATCGGAGTTTAGTAAATTGTTTATTATGCAGTGATAAACAATATATTCAAAAAATTCGCAGTAATCTTTGTGCTTCTTAATAATATTATCATATTTCGCAAATGAAAAAAAGTGCATGAGGTAAAATACGATTTAATAATATTTTGGTACTTATCGACGAGAAAAAGATCATAGTTTGAAAAAAGAAAACTTATCCAGCTTATGCACTGAGGATTCAGTGTTGGTAGTTCCATTGTTATTTACTAGCACTGAAAAGTAAAGAAACAAAATCAGATTTCGCATGATGACAAAACCGCCTCTTCCTAGTAGTCTATAAACTAAATTTAGATGTTACATAGAAGCAGCCTTCGACTTTCGCACATTCTACTTTCACACAATTCGCTACTTTGTACATTTTTAAAAATTCAACTTTTTAAAGGATTTGTGTAGACAATGATTAAATTTGCTCGCGCGTCAACCGTTTTCGGCTTACCCGTTCCAACTGCATTTTTTTTATTTACTCTCATCACCAGGAGGCGCTCGAGGGCGTGACGAGGGTGGTGGGGGGTAACATACGTTCATTACTTTCTTCAATAAGCTACTTCTCAGAATCCTAATCACCACTCTTTTTTACTAGTCTCTCTCCTTAGTTTTTATGATGTCACATACCTACGCCATTGCAATGCATCGCTCCGTCCTGCTGTGCCTCTTCGGCGGTCTCTTGCGTTTCCTTGCATGTCTGAAGTCACCCCCTCTCGCTTCATATGCCTCCTTGAAATTCTACGTTTTGACATCGCTACCTTACGCGCCTATGTGGCCACATCTGATTGAGCCGGAAACGTCGAGCTTCGCGCGATATCTCGGCAAAAACTGTTAAAAAACAAATTAATCACTACTGTGCTGTTTCGAGCAAGAGCTCAAAACAGTTTCAGTCTTGCATTAGGATGTGCTTCAATATGTTGTATGTTTTTGCCAGTTTATTTGTTTATGTTTAAGTATTTAGTCCGCATAAATTGATAAACATATATGAGAAACTGCGGTGTTGATATGAACAAAAAAAGAAATTAAGGGCTTAAACTTCCTACAGTCGAGACAAAGATGGAAATAATTAAACGTTCTGAAAACCGTGAAACTTTTGTTCAAATTGGACGTTTGTACAATACAAACAGATCTACAATATGTTCTGTTTTGAAAAATGAGAACAAAATTAAGGAATATGCTCAAAATTGTGTAAATATACCTTGAAACATGGTTTTCAAAAAACAAGGCATAGTGATGGATGAAATGGAAAGATCTTTATCATCATGGATTGATGATCAACATCAAAATAATGTCCCTTTGAGTTTTTCAATTTTTGAAGCTTAGGCTGTTAGTTTGCATGAAGGTTGGAAGACTAGATTAAATGTAGATTCAGACATGTTGTTTCAAGCAAGTAACGGCTGGTTCAAGAAGTTTAAAATTAGATATTCTTTAAATGATATTAAATTCAGTGGCAAATTGGCTGATGCAGCTAAAGATGCTGAGAAAGAATTTATTTCCTCATTATGCAAAATTATTGTACATGAATAATATTCTCCTTGTCAAACATTCAATGTAGATGAGACGGGTTTATTTCGGATAAAAACTTCTTAATCGTACATTTTTATCGAAAATAAATTCAGTTGCCCCTGGACATGAAACTTCCAAAACCTGATTCATATTGCTTTTTGATGAAAAGTTAGCTGGTAATATAAAAGAGAAACCACTGTTAATTTAAAAAATGGAATATCCTAGAGCACTGAAAGGGAAAGATAAAGACTTTTTTTAAATCATTTGGAAATCAATAAAATCGCCTGAGTTACTGTGTTAATATTTTGGTTTACTTTTCATTCCGTGCCGACAGTTAAGCAATATTGTGAAAGTAATAATTTACAATTTAAAGCATTGTTAATCTTAGAAATTATTAATCTACTCTAGAACACCCAAAATATGTGCAGAATTTATAGCTGGAAAGCAGTGTTGTGTTTCTTCCACGCATTACTACTTGCCTCATACAGCGCATGGATCAAACAGTGATAGCTACATTTAAACGGTATTATATGAGGACATCAAGACAACTGGCAGGGAAGGTGAGCCAACAATAACACATTTTGGGAAGAACCATAATAAGTGGAACGCAATAAACAATATTGAAGACTACTGAGAGGAAATAGAAGAGTTTACAATAAAAGGTTCCTGAAAAAACAATTATGCTAACAATTATGATGAGTGATTTTATTAAATTTTGAAGAAATGTATTTGTAGGATATTTAAGCTGAGGTTTTCGAATCTTGAGAGAGAGAAAGAGAGTTGCTGGAACTACTGTAGCATGCTTATATTTCTGCCAGTATTAGCTAAATACACTGACTACCAATAAGTATTTGGACACCTGTGATAGAAAAGAAAAACTAACTTTATTCAAAATCAATAGTTGGTAGAGCCTTCACGAGAGGTAATTACAGAGTGGACCCTCCAGGGCATACTTTCCACAAGTCTTTGTATGACAGCTAGTGGTATTTTCTTCCACTCGGCTTGGAGAAGACATAGAAGTTCCTTCACCGATTTTGCACGGGTAGTGAATCCCTGAATTCGGCGATGAAACGCGTCTCAGAGGTTCTCGATAGGGTTCAGGTCTGGACTCTGGGCAGGCCAGTCCATTCGATGAACTCCATTGGCACCATACCAAGCCTTGGTTAACGTCGAAACATGACAACTGGCATTGTCGTCCTGAAAGTAACAGGGGTCCAACCCGTAAAACTGCCACAACGTAGAAAGCACATTGTCATCCAAAATAGTGCAGTAGGCATCGGAGTTGAGCTTACCATGCATGGGGACCAAGGGTCCCAGCCCATACCAGGAGAAACAAAAATTTCAGTATGTGTGAAGTGAAATTCCCGAAGCCTAGTTTCAAGACAATTTAGTGCTCCTTCGACCGGAACATTAGTAAACAGCGATTTGACATCAAATGAAACCATAATGGAACGAAGTGGAGAAATATTTTTAAGTTTATCAATGACTTCAATAGAATTTTTTACAGTGTGAATATTGTTAAAAAGTAGAGGAGAAAATCTGGAAACTAAATATTTGGCCAAAAGATATGAAGTGGAATGTTATGTTGGAATACTTATGTTGGAAACAATTGGTCGAAAAGGAATACCTGTTTTGTGGAAGAGCATAAAGCCTAGCGCGCAATTAGTAATAGGTGGGATAAGTGATTTCTTCAACTGAGTTGGCAGAATGTGGGAAGATTTAATAGCACCTTTAACTTTCGTGAGGTCCAAAGTTGAAGGATCTTTAGGGATCGAGCAGTATGGGCCTTCATTTATCAGTTTAGAGACTCCAGTAATATATGTGTGTTTGTCCATAACAACGATCTGTCTGCCCTTATCAGCTTTAGAGATAATGATATTAGTATCAGAATGAATTTCACGTAAGATCTCATTTTCCTTTTTGCTAAGATTCGAACCCAAAGATTTGTTGTTAAAATTAACGTTATGAGTAATTAGGTGGCGGATTGTATCCTTCTGCGTTTCCGAAATTTTGGAGAATTTAAAGACTTTCTCTATAGGGGCGATGATTTGAAGAACTGAAGGTTCGAAAAGTTGAAATTATATTTTAATACTTTTAACTGATCCTCCGAAAGATTCCTATTGGAGATATTAACGATGGGGTTAACGTTTACAGTGGGAAGATCAGCTAGATAGGTGGGACTATCCGACTGGTGTGTGAGTTTAAGGAATTTAGAAATAAGCACATTTTTATGCATTCACCTGCATTCCTTGCCAAAATCTAAAATCAGTCGGAACACCAAAACAAAATAAGGTGAGTTTGAACTACCACCAGGAAGATTGTCTGTCAACCATATTGATCTCATAGGACCACTTCCCCCCATCTAAAAGGAATATTTATTGTCTTACTTGCATAGACAGATTTTTGAATTGGATGGAAGCAATTCTTTTAGAGGATATTTCATCTGAGAATGTCGCAAGAGCCTTTTATAGCAACTGGATTGCGCGTTTCGGAACGCCAAGTAAACTCATTAGTGATCGTGGATCCCAATTTAAAATGATACATTATACGAGCTTTGTCCAAAATCTGTGGCATCAATTTACAACACACTACTGCCTACCACCTCTCGTGTATGGCAAAGTTGAGCGCCTTTATCGAACATTAAAAACAGCATTAAAAGCCCACAACAACATATCTTGGATGGACACGTTACCAACAGTACTTTTGGGTTTGCGTACTGCTATTCAAGAAGATACAAATCATTCTATTGCGAAAGTAGTTTATGACCAGAGTCTCAGACTTCCTGGAGAGTTTTTCAGCGAAACAAGTATCCAGATATCATCGGAGACTTTTGCTAATAACCTTCAGAAACAGATGGAAGTTGTTGGACCTAGACTAATTCGTAAAAATTCATCTGAACGGATATTTGTACATAAAGACTTAAAAAATTGTTCTCATGTGTTTCAGCGAATAGATCAGGTAAAAAAAAAACCTTTGGAACCTCCTTATGAAGGACCATTTCTTGTTATTGATCACAAGGACAAATATTTTACTATTAGCATAAAAGGAAAACATGTTAATGTATCCTGGATCGCTTGAAACCAGCATATATTTTAGCTGAGGAAAATTCTCAGTTGATACAACCTGACTACATTAACTTGCACAGACCGGACTCCAATTCCGATATGAATCAAAAACATTCTCGCACAAGCAGAACTATACTTTTACCTGTTAGATTCAAAAACTGACTAAATTATTCTGATAGTGGTTAACACTGCAATGCTAGTTACTACCTATTTCTCCATCTTCGTAACGAAACTTAGTTACTGGTGGGGGAGTAGTGTAGTGGCCCAGTTATTGCATAAGAAATAATTATTTTTTATTTCAAATATTTGTTCATGTGTTTAATTATTTTATAAAATTAACTTTAATATTTTGTTAATATTCATATTTATATTTCTTTTATGTTAAATGGCAACAAGTAGTTCATATTTATATTTAAATTTCTTTATGCTGAATGGCTACTAGTTCTGATTCATGATTGCTTGGTTTTGGTTTCCAAACGTTGCTATTCTAGTAGCGTCGCATTTCGATAATTGGAAAATAAAAAGCAATAAACTAAGCTATTTGTTTATAATTCGTCCTGTTCCGATCATAATTCAGTTTTGAACATTAGTAGCCAAGGCCACACAATCAAACCCCCTGTATTCCGATCCCAGCATTGTATAATAATTACTCTGCATTACATCTCCCAGCATTACATTTATCGATAAATGGGAAACTGAAAAACTCATGGAACTTTTTAACACGCTAAACCAGTTTTCCATATTTGAAAATGTTATACATTAACAGCATTTTAAGAAAAAAGCAATAAGGCACATTTCGCCCAAATTTGTTTCTTTTTTACGAATTCACTGACTTATCTTTGTTAGTAATTTTATGTATATGTTATGATGATATTGAAACTAAATTTCTGCTTCAGTTCTTTTTTCCAACTCACGTCACAATCGTTGGGTAATTCCTTATGTAATAGTGGTAAAAGTAAAATAACGGTAAATCAACAGTCTTCTCGACAGACTCCACAGAAGACTGAAATCGTCTGGTCGTCGTATGGTTGTACTCGACTCGACTGAATCACCTTAGAAATCGCTAGACTGAAATCTTCAGGTCGACGTATGGTTGTCTTAGAAAAATTTTCAGTGTACGAAAAAAACCTCTTATACTCCCCACTAGATGTCATCACTTCGCAGCCGAAAGGTAAATGCCAAATGTAAAAACCTGGTATCTCTGTAAAATACCGTTAGTTGTACTTAAGCTGATTTCCATTCGTCTATGGAGCATGGGATATGCCCAAGTGCTCTGGAAATGCTTCAATAAATTCTAAATTGGATGTACTAGAAGAGATGATGCAATACCAAACAAGTACCGACGTGTTAGTGTATAAGTAAAGAATTCAATACAGAGAATATGTAGTTTAAATTATGTCTTTTAGACTTAACTAATGTTTATAAAATTTTTTCAAAAAGTTCCCTTAGATGATCCCCGATTCCCCATTCACAGGGCTTAATTTCTAAAATTAGAAGTGTAGGAGCCCTACGGAAGACCGTCAGCAAAGAGGAACAAAAGTAAATAAATAAATAAAATGACTATTAAAATCATTAATAATTTTAAATTTTAACAGTTAGTTATTAAGAAATTAATTATTATTTAATTAGTATTTTTAATTATTATTTAATTAATGATTATTATTTAAATAAATAAATCTAATTAATTAGTATTATTAAAATTATTAAATAATTAAAGTTTTAAGTAATTAAATAATTCAAATTAAATAAAATATAAAGAGATAAATTAAAATTTAATAAACAATTTTTAATATAATTTTATTGCAAAAAAATAAAATTTTCGAGATCAAATTCCTACTGAAATTCTTGTTTAGTTACATAAAAGAAGCGCCGGAGCCTTCTGATTTAGGGCTTCGTTGCGCTCCGACTAGAATTATGATTTAGCCCCAAAACTAAGAAGTACCGGCGCAATTTAAGCTCTACCCAGTCAGTTAATATAATAAGGGACTGCTTTAAGGGAAATATGACGACACAAGTCATGTCCTTTAATTAGGACGATACTTAAAAGACTATGACTTGACAGAGAATATGTAGTTAGCTTAGAGCCTAAATTGCGCCGCAGCCCACCGGATCCCGGCTCCGGTACGCATATTTCACAAGTGCACATCTGTGTAGCCACCGAAGGAGTGGCTTCTAGGATGGACCAATGAGTATCCAGTAATATTTCTGTCATGTCACATGACCTTTCGCGTTCTTTAATATGGTTGAAAACATTTTGCCACGCAATTTTCTGTACAAAATAATTAACGCATCGTCGATTTCTTCTGAAAATTTTCATTGGGAAGTTAGATCAAATATAAGCAGTTGTGAAGATTTCACTACTCGGTTGAAAGAATTTGAAATAAATGTTGGAGACCCCGCAAAAATATCCATGTGAAATATTACTTAATAAGTGGTAAATAACACGAAGAAATAAATATGTGATAAACATCTGAGCCCGAATGCTATCTTTACATAAAACTATGCATAGAAGAAAAATATTTCCACCAATTATATATTATGTAAATAGAAGTCAGCCTTTTTTTTTTTTTTTTTTTCTTTTCTTTCTGCAGTCTGTTTGAAAAAGATGTTCTATAATAATAGCCAATGCAGAATTTTATTCAAAGTAAACTTTACTAATTTGCATTCGTATATATTATGTTAAATTCCACATTTAATAACTGCTCACTCTTAAATGTACTATCTACACAAGCAATGCTCATCAAACAGAATGAATTTATCTTATTCACAACGAATATATTCAATTTATTCAGATATAACATTTAATACTAACAATGGATATAATCGTGTTATACACAATATGTATTCTGCATCTTACACTTTCAAAATCAAAAGAATGCAAGCATTTAAATAAGAAAACACTAGATTGATTGTAACACTTCTACTCCTTCTCAGCTCAATTAAAAAAAAAACTATACACTTGAATTCTCTTAATCCACAGCTGTTAGTAAATGCATAATATTCGAGACTAATTGTAGCTTGAGTCATTTTCTTGATGTAAAGAGCGATAATATGCCGTGAACATCAATCCAAATATTAATGCGTAATAAAAATCGCGAAAGTGAAATGTCAGCGATTAATTAAAATCAGAAAACGAAAGCACTACGGGATTTTCTACTATTACGCCATACATTTATAGCTGCAAACGCAAATTAAAACGTAAACGTTCACATGCACGAAGATTTAGCGTCACAAGAGCAGTACAAGCTCATTGGTCTATTTTCGAAACCCCTCCCTCAGTGCCTACGCTGATGTGTACTTGTGAAATATGCCTCCGGTACTTCTCAGTTTCTGAGATAAATCGTGATTCTAACCGGAAAGCACCGAGGCCTAAATAAAAGAGTTCCGGCACTTTTTTTTTAGTATAGATGACAGTTTTAGCGAACAAATTTTATTTTAAAAACAAATATACTTTAAAAATTGATTATAACTTCCGAATGTATGCCTGTCTTTCTCTCGGGAACAAACACTTTGTCGGAGGTTAAGATTTTTAAGGAAAGAAAAGCCTCCATCCACATGTCGAAAGCTTATTCTCCAGGTAGTGCAATGAATTTAAGAGAGCGGTTAAAATATTTCGCTTCCGAAAGTGCTAAAAGTGATTCCCTTGGTCTTGCACGTCCAGCCCTAATGACTTCTCACTCCAGAGCTCCTGCAGACTTGAACTATGTAACCAAATACGGGGTGGGGGGATTATCACTCGTGTAAACCTTACTTTTGTTCTCATATTGTTACCGGATCGGATTCGGGGGTAAATTTCTTTGCTCAGTCGCATGCTGCTTAACAGCTAGAATGATATAGGCAGGGCATCGCGGTCAGAAAGCCTTGGAGTGTTCTCTCTTTGTTTTCGAAGCTTCACTTCTCCATTAAAATTTCTTTCTACACTCTAATATTATTTCTATCATCCTCTCTATTCTCATTAGTGACACTTCAGTCGTTTTACTTTTTTCCATTGGTGTACTGGAAAAAAATGGTTGGAACCACAAGTGTACAACACGTGACATATAAAAAGTAAGTTATGTAAAGCATTAAATAGTACATGCATCAATGAAACAAAACACAGAACAGCAGTCTAGACTTCACAAAAACACATGAATTCGCTTGCCCAGGTCCCACTTCTTTAAATCGTTCTGTTGGCATAATCTAGGGCCATTTGAAAGTGGGACAGAAAAAATATAAATGTTCCACATCATGAAGAACCTTTTCCGAAAATTCGCATAAGTTACTTCATCTTAAACTCAAATGAAACACGTAATTTAAAAATTTACCGTGAATTGCAAAACTGAGGTACATTAAAATTAGTAAAGAAAGCCTCGGAATGCAGTCTGTGGTTAACAGTAGAGAAGAAGTTTTTGGTATGCTCAGTATTACAAGATGAAATATATTCTTCATTCCAACTTAGAGAAAAGCTTCTTGTGATAAAAGGAATTCCAATAACTTTGTAGTTTTCTCCAGAATGTCTTTCAAAAAAATATTTTTCCTAGCGCAGATAAAGCCTTGTATGTTTTTCCATAATAAATAACTTAACATGAAAGAAAAATAAAATATCCGACCAATCTAAACAATGACACGCAGTTATGTTAATTGTATCCTCTGATGCTTAACGAGATGTTTAAAAAATATATAAATTCAACTTTATTTCAACAAATTTAAATCAAATAGCACCATTTGTTCGTCAGTACTTTAAAATAGGTGAACATCAAATCATCAAAAACGTTAAACTTTTAAAACTGAAGTAGTGAAGAATTTAGGTAATGATTGAATTTGTTTTAACTTTGGCTTTTAAGATTTAATGAATTTTAATTGAAAATTTGCATCATACAATATGTAGCCGTAATGTCCAATACAGTATCCACTAGTCACATGTTGTTAATGGACACATGAAATTTGATTACTTTTATTTTTATTTGCAATTAAATTGAAATTTATACCAAATCTTGATTTTTTTTTATATTATGTCCCTTTTCCATTGAGTCTATTTCCCCCAGCTTTTTCGCAAACACAGTTATAACGAACTCACTTTTTCACAAACACAGTTATGCACTACTGAAAATGAAAGTTTTAACTTCCTTTTAGGGTCAGCTTAACAAAGTTATCTAAACCTAAGGTAAAGAAAATTATTTTTACAAATTTTCTTGCGTCAAGCTGGAGCTACATACATTATTTTGACTAAGTAGAATCGTGATGACAATTTATCTCATCGTTCCAATATATCTGGAAGGAAAACGTACAGTGGAACCTCGAGATACGTATTTAATTTATTCCAGTATTGAGCTCGTATAGCGAATTCCTCGTATCTAGAAACAGATTTCCCCATTGAAAATAATGGAAATCCAGTTAATCCGTTCCGCACCCCCAAAAATATCAACATAAAAATCAATTTTTCTAATAAATAACACTGGTAAATAATATAACCGTAGTTTACCTTTATGATAGCTTCCGACACCGAATCGCTTTTTAATTGCTTCTCTTTAATGCGCACCAACAATAACTTCTCAACATCTTCTAGGAGTTTTGGACGGTGCTTGGAAGTAACGGTAATTCCTTTGGCCACAACAAGTTTCTTAATTTCGTCCATCTTGTTTAGAATAGTGCAGATCGTTGATGTCGAACGGCAGTAAGTCTTCGCCAATTCCGCCAAACTTACACCAGGCTACGTTTATCTATGATTTCTTTCTTAATTCAATGGCCATGGCTTCCTCCTTTTTCTTTGCAGCACTATTTGAGGCAACAACCTTCTTGGGAGGCATCGTGAAATAATTATTTTCAAGTTAAATATAAAAAAACAATTAACTCACAAGCGCACAAACACGTAGATCAAAGAACATTGAGTGATCTGAAAATTGGATTCCCCGAGTCGATCCGGATCCTGAATTAATACCAAGCACATCAACAGCTTCGCTCATTGCTCGTTACGAGCTCGTAAAAACGAGCATTGACTCGAGTAATTCGAGAGACGAATTTTCTCATCATACTTTCCTCGTATCTCGAGATTCCACTGTATTAGTACTCTATGCAGAGCAAAATTTTTCGCTTTCCCGTACAATTTACATTTTATTACATTTACTCGGTCCTCAACCAAATTTCATTTACTCATATAGTTAACTCATTTCCCCAACGCTCTCCAGAAGGTTGTTCTATTAAGATGAGAGCGTGTAAATGTTGTGTTTGAAACGAACAACACTACCATCTAACCAACTTCCTAAAAATAAAATAAAATCTAGACACTCTAGACCTAAAATGACACCTTAATATCAATATTATACATAGTGTACTATGTATAGTATAAACTTAAAACACGCGCGAAAGTGTTTTTAAGTTTTTGTCCAACCGAAGAGTCTAGCTTTAACACATTCATACTATTAAATTTTTTCCAAATATTTTATTTAAAGTTCAGCACTTTTACATTCATCATCTAAAACTTTACTTTCAGTAAAACATTTTTACACTTTTAACATAATAACATTTTCAGATTCATTTTACATCAAAACGTACACATTTGCTGTATATAGTTTACAATACTTTTCTAAAAATTTAATTTTAACTTCTAGTTTGCAACGACTTGAACAGTAAATTCAAGTCTTTCTAGAGACATTCGGATTTTTTTGAAAGCAGGAGAGATGAAAAATGAGCGACGCCTTCGCGGGTATCAAACCACGGACCTCTGGAATACGCGCCCAGCATGCAGACCACTACACCCCGAAGGCATGCTAAGAAGGCGTGAGAAATACCTTATATCTTTAAGAATAAAAGATATTTACAGTACACGTTCTCGCGAACTCAAAAAAATGTTGCTTAGCAGCATCTAACAATTGTTCTTGCTTGAGAAAAAGCAACTTTCAGCAGAATGATATAAACTGAAGTTCAATTCAAAATGAGAAAACAAAGAAAATTTTCACTTATCGTTTTGCTTTCTGAAATCCTCCATTCTTTAGCGGATAAACTGCTCCCATGCAGCTTTCAGGCTTTGAAGTCGGACTTTCCTCCTAGGGCGGCCTTCACTTTCCGCGGGAATTCCTACCTCTTAAGGTCTCTGTTGACGAATCGAACTGCCTTTCTTTCCGATTGTAGGTTTTGGTAATCGGCTGTATTCTTGAATTGCCTGCACAGTCCTCCTTGCCATTGCCCTCCTTTTTGGCCTTCCTTACTGCAGGAACGACGTGGATGTAGACTCCGCTGACCTTTTGCCTCTCAGATGTCTTCGTACTGGATCCTGCCTGGTCTCTCTTGGAGCGGTTGTCGATAGGTAACTGCGAGCGTCTGATGTGGTTTCCTTCGTTGAGTCTGGACCCCTCTGTGATGGAACAGTTCTCTTTCCCGTCATGATTGGTGACTTCTTTTTCTCTAGCCCTGGGAATGGTTGCGATGGAATTCGCTTTGGTGGCCTTCCATTCGATGAAAGTTCCCTTTCCCCCGCTGGGGGAATAAACTGCGAGATTTCAACATCAGTACCTCTTATTTTGCTTCCAGGTTCCTGAAAAAGATCTCCTGAAGCTTCAAAATCATTTCTGAAATATGGTTTAACTTGATCAACGCTAGCCACCGTTTTCAGACCATTAACATCTTTTAAATATAACGTTGAAAACTTTATTCTTTCGATAACAAACGGCCCTTCCAACCTGGGCTCAAATTTGACCCCTTTATTTTCTGGCGCAAATGATAAAGATTGTTTAACTTTCAGGACTTTTTGACATACGGAATATTCGGCCTGCCGTCTGTTCTTGTCTTAGTACAATTTTTGCATCTGCTTAGCTGAATCTGAGTTTCTTATCGCCTCATCTATTATTTTCTGAATGTCCTTTAACTTAAATTCTTCTTGCCTTTGTTTCACAAAAAAAATGTTTATTTAAGCGAGTTAACATTTTCTTCCCTAAAAAGAGTTCTGCAGGGGGGTTCTTTTGCGTAGTATCATGCTTTGCCGTACTCAGTGCAAAAGCTAATTCATTGACACAGCTAGTCCAACGCTCATGATAATTCTTAATGTATTCCCGAATAATTTTAATATTTTTGTTTAGGCTTTGCGCTCTATTCGATTGCAGCCTATATGGTACCATTTTCAGATGGCGTATGCCAAGTCTTGTGCAAAGATCTTCATATAACTGACTCACAAAAATTCTACCGTTATCGAATATTACATTTAATGGGACCTCGTACATTAAGATATATTTATTTAAAAATGAATCGGACACGAATTTTGCTCACGCTTGTTTAAGGAGAATTATTTCCACCTATTTTGAAAAATGATCAAAGATAATTAAAAGATATCTATTCTTATTTAGCCTGGTTCTGTGTAAGGTCTGTGGCAAATCGATGCCCACGAACTCATTGGGGAAGTAGTCTTTATATTATTTAAGTTCCCGGCGGGTTTATAATTAATTAATGAGCACATATGGCATGACGTGACATACGCCGTCACGACTTTCTATAATTGCGGAAAATAAACCGCTTCGCGGACCCTTTATAACGTTTTCCTAATTTACAAGGTGTCCCGTTATAGGTTAATCATGCAGCTCTTCTAGAATATTTAATCGTAGACTTGCTGGGATCACTAGCCTGTACTCTTGATTGTCTTTAGTTATTTTAGTGTAAAATAACAATTTATCAATGATTTCATAGTGGGCTACCCTATTTCTGATTGCCGCAATGTCCACACGGTCGAAATGCTGGGGATTTTTGAGATACACAGTGGAACCTCGAGATACGAGTACCTCTATATACCAGAAATTCGAGATACGACGAAAGTATGAGCGAAAAATTCGACTCTAAATACGAGCACTGACACGAGTAACGAGCAGTGAGTCAGGCTGTTGGTACTTTGGGTGTGATTAACTGTTAGACACCCATTTAGAAAAATGAACTCTTTTAATAAATCAAAATATATACATATCGATGGGATAACATAAATCTCAGCGATGAATACAGTGTGTACACGGACTCGTAAAAACAGAAGGCAAAAGTTCTCTTTTTGCAGTCACGCAGAGATGGGATTCTTATCGCGCATACGCGAGGAGGAAAACTCGAGGAGCTGAAGAAATGTGGGGGGGGGTGTAGGTAGCCCCACATTATCTCCCTTCCTGGAAAAAAAATGCGCTAAAAATCTGAAAAAATGAGGGAAACAATTAGTCTTGCACGAATCGTTTGGGAAAGTGGACACGACGTCCTGAACGAGTTTGATAATTTGTAACACTTTTTTCAAGTGGCTGTTCGTTTACTGGATAGGCTGGTT
Organism: Stegodyphus dumicola; assembly: GCF_044657685.1. Taxonomy (NCBI): domain Eukaryota; kingdom Metazoa; phylum Arthropoda; class Arachnida; order Araneae; family Eresidae; genus Stegodyphus; species Stegodyphus dumicola. The sequence continues at coordinate 26,067,075 of NC_140781.1, forward strand.
GCTGTGATGAGGCCTTATCCACATCAGTTAAACTATGAGGTTCAGATGCATAGTCTGGGACTAAATACGCAGGCTTTTCTCTGTCGATAGGCACAGTGATATCATTTTTTAAAAATTTTCACCTTTATTAAATATGGTAAAGATTTTATAACCAAGTCGGAGAACTTTGTACGGACCCGCGTAAGGTGTATGCAACGAGGGATTTACTTGCGTCTACACGCAGATAAACATAAGAACATTTACCTAAGTGTTTATTCACAAAGATCTGTTTTTCAGAGTGATTTGTTGTAGCGGTCGGACGAAGACGTTGTATATTATGATTTAATTTTTGTAGGAAGTCACTCCTCGGAATGTTGCTGTCAGGTGGCATAAAGAATTGTTCCGGAAGACGCCATACACCAGTTCGTTTGGCCATACACCAGTTCGGCTAGAGAGTAGATAAGTTCCCCTTTAAAAGTGATCCGAAGTCCCAAAAGAACTGAAAGCAATGCGATAGTCCAGTGAGCAGATGCATAACACATTATGAGCGATCTGTGCCATCTTTCAATAATGCCGTTGGCTTGTGGGTGGTAGGCGGTGGTATAGAAGGGGGAATACCAAAGTTCTTGGCTAGTTCTCGAAAGAGTTCACTGCGAAATTGACTACGACGATCAGTTGTGATCTGGGAAGGCACCCCGAATCTTGAGATCCAGCCAGCATAAAGAGCAATGGCGACGGTCTCTGTCCGTGTATCTTTCAATAGGTACGCTTCAGGCCAACGAGTATACCTATCGATGCATGTCAGACAGTAAAACATTCCTTGAGATGAAGGAAGAGGTCCAATCAAATCTATATTGATATGAGAAAAACGTTCATCTGGAACTATAAAAGTAGTTAAAGGAGAGTGTACACGACGAGACACTTTAACCTTTTGACATTGTATGCAAGTTTTAGCGAAGTTCGTGACATTCGTTTTCATTCCGGGTCAGACAAATCGGTCACTAATTAACTTCAGCGTTGCTTTAGGTCCAGGATGGGAAAGATTGTGCAGAGATGAAAAGACAAGTTTTCTATGACTGTCTGGAACAAAAGGACATGTTTTACCATGTGAACTGTCGCAATACAGTTCTACAGAACTCTCTGGCATTTTTAACTTCTTTGATTGCAGAACTGGATTTTCTTTCTCCAAAAACGATTGGAGTACAATGTCACTCTGTTGTGCTTGCGACATAAATTAATAGTTAATAGGAATGACATTAGTAACCATTTCGATGTGGGAAATATCATCGGCTAGTCCATTTTCTGCGCCACTCACATGTTGAATGTCAGTAGCGAACTGACCTATGAAATTAAGTTGATTAATCTGTCGAAGTGAGAGCTTGGCATACTTTTGGAAAAATGCTTTTGTGAGTGGCTTATGGTCTGTAAATACTGTAAAGTTCGTACCTTCAAGCAGATATCTGAAGTATTTGACAGCGGCAAATATTGCTAACAGCTCTCGGACGTACGTACTGTACTTTTGTTCCATATCGCTCAATTTTCTCGAGAAAAATCCTAATGGTTCCCATGTTTCGCATTGAGCTGTTGGACGCAAGCGCCTATGGCTTTGTCTAATACGTCGCACATGAGAGCAATTTTCTTTTTTGGGTCTGTGTGGACTAAGTTTGTAGCCTGTGTCAGAAGCTGTTTACATGACTCAAAGGCTGTTTCAATGTGTATTGAGCAATTTAAAGGTGTTTTGTCATTTTTCTTACAACGTCCGAGCAGTTGAACTTCAGCAGCATGATTTAAAAATCTCCTATAGAAATTAAGAATTCCCAAAAAAAGTCTGAGTTCATTAACACAAATTATATCACTTTTGGGCTTTGGAAAATCTTGGATAACTAATTTTTTCTGGAAAAGGAATTATTCCATTTTTGTCTATAATGTGACCTAAAAATTTTACGCGTTTGCAGCAAGTGGGGTTTTAGAAAGATTGACAGTCAAATTATGACTTTTTCATCTCTCAAAACTTCTTCTATATGAAGTATATGTTCATCGAGGGATGATGAAACAATCAAAATATCATCGATGTATACGAAACAGAAATTTAAATCTGGTAGAATTTGATCAAGTAATCTTTGCACTGTCTGACCAGCATTACGTAAACCAAATGTCATGTAGTTAAATTCAAGTAATCCAAAAGGAGTAACTATTGCTGTTTTTGGTATGTCTTCTTTATTCATTGGTACCTGGTGATATGCCTTCTTGAGGTCTAATGTTGAAAAAACAGTTTTATTGCTGAAATTAGATGTAAAAATCATGTAGCTGTCTAATTGGATAATTATCTAGAACAGTGATTATATTTAATTTACGGTAGTCCCCGCAAGGCCGCCAAAATCCATCCTGTTTTTTTTATCATGTGTAGAGGACTACTCCAACAGCTTTTAGAAGAGCTACAAATGCCTTTTTTGCACTAAATATGCGAATTCTGCTTTTGCGGTAGCCAGTTTGTCATGCGCTAGGCAGTTAGCCTTAGCTGATACTGGAGAACCTTTAATTTCGATTACGTGTGTAATACTAAGAGTATTCTTATTAAAAGGCTGTTTTAAAACATCTTGAAACAGAGAATCATATTTTTAAGTGAATCATTAAATACATGTAACGGTTGTAAAACTGTAATTTTGGGTACAGTATCCTGTCATATTTTGCATCTGACGCAACGTTAGTCATGCTGTCAATTAATTTTTTGGATTTCAAATTAACAATAATGCCATGATTACTTAAAAAGTCTGCGCCCAAAATTGTTCGCGAAACATTAGCATTAGTACAAGTCCATGGAAAAATTCGGCTTAAACCTATGTCTAAATTTACTAAACATTTTCCATATACATCAATTTTGGTACCATTTGCTGCAATTAAATTGAGCAATGATGTTGGTTTACATCAGTCTTGAGGAGTAGGAAGCAAAAAAGATAGTTCAGCTCCTGTACCAACCAAAAAATGTATTCTTAGAGATTTTTCGTATACAAGGAGACGACAATTATTCTGGCCCATGGCGTTCGTCGCCACACACGCTTGGCCTTTTTGTTTTCCAATTTAAAAGTGCAAGGTTTGTTGCATTTAACGTCTTTTTCATCAAACTTGATGTTGTACCAACACATGGATGTGCTTTCGGTTTGTTTATTCGTAGGCAAGGACCTATGTCTAGAATTAGAACGACTACGAGAGTGAGATCGAACACGAGAATACAATGTAAAACGTTTATCTACTTTTTATTTAAAACAGATATTTGTTTCTCTAAATTATATAAAGCATCACTTGTATCAGTAGAATTAGTTACTTTCGATTTCATGTCCATTGCTTGAGGCTGAGCAGGACTGATTTTGTCAGTCATAGCTGCTAATTTTTAAGTTCGATAACAGAAGAGGCCAATATGGCTTGCATCTAGGCTGAAAGGCGTTGAAACCACAAAGATTTTAATAATTCAGTTCCGACGAGAGGTCCTGGCAGTTCTTGCATTTGTTGGAGTAAAACAGACGGGCGTTTGGCGCCTAAATCGATGCTTCTCAAAGTTTTTTTTTTTTTTTTTTTAAATTTTTGTTCTTCAGAGTCAGAAAATACTTCAATTAATATTTTTTAAGTGTGTCATAAGCATCAATAACTGGAGGAGGATCAATTATATCACTTACCTGACTTGAGATGTCATTCTCGATGTGGCCTACCACTATATGGTATTGTACGATATCGGCAGTTATCCCACTGTTAAAGAATTAGCTTTCAACCTGGCGAAACCAAATACTTGAATTATTTTTCCAAATAGGCGGTACTTTAACTGAGATTATGTTGATTTCAGGTGCATCCGTTGAAACAATAGTATCGTCGTTAACAGACATGTTCGAACGATTAAAAACGTAATCTTAATGCCGTAGTCACCAATTTGTCGTCTGATTAACTGCTAGTCACCCATTTAGAAAAATAAACTCTTTTAATAAATCAAAATATATACATAGCGTTAGGATAACATAAATCTCAGTGAATACAGTGTATACATGAACTCGTAAAAACAGAAGGCAAAAGTTCTCTTTTTGCAGTCACGCAGAGATGAGATTCTTATCGCACATGCGCAAGGGGGAGAACTCGAGGTGCTGAAGAAATGGGGGGGAGGTAGCCCCATAGGTATGAGTAGCGCTATTTCCCAATTTGGGTCGAATCGCGGAATCCCCTCGTCAGGTCACTGAGTCTTCTGTAATCTACGCGTTTGTGTGCTTGTGCGCTTATTGTTTTTATACATTTAATGTAAAAATAATTTTTTCACCATGCCTCCCAAAAAGATTGTTGCCTCAGCTACTGCTTCAAAGAAAACGAAGGAAGCCATGGTCGTTGAAATTAAGATAGAAATCGAAGATAAGCATAAGCTTGGTGTAAATGTGACGGAATTGGCGAAGACTTACTGCCGTTCGACATCGAGGATCTCCACTATTCTAAACAAGAAGGACGAAATTAAGAAACTTGTTGTGGCCAAAGGAGTTACCGTTACTTCCGAGCACCGTCCAAAACTCCTAGAAGATGTTGAGAAGTTATTGTTGGTGCGCATTAACTAAAAGCAATTAAAAAGCGATTCGGTGTCGGAAGCTATCATAAAGGTAAACTACGGTTATATTATTTACCAGTGTTATTTATTAGAAAAATTGATTTTTGTGTTGATATTTTTGGGGGTGCGGAACGGATTAACTGGATTTCCATTATTTTCAATGGGGAAATCTGTTTCTAGATACGAGGAATTCGCTATACGAGCTAAATACTGGAACAAATTAAATACGTATCTCGAGGTTCCACTGTACGTTTTCCTTCCAGATATATTGGAACGATGAGATAAATTGTCATCACGATTCTACTTAGTCAAAATAATGTATGTAGCTCCAGCATGACGCAAGAAAATTTGTAAAAATAATTTTCTTTACCTTAGGTTTAGATAACTTTGTTAAGCTGGCCCTAAAAGGAAGTTAAAACTTTCATTTTCAGTAGTGCATAACTGTGTTTGTGAAAAAGTGAGTTCGTTATAACTGTGTTTGCGAAAAAGCTGGGGGAAATAGACTCAATGGAAAAGGGACATAATATAAAAAAAAATCAAGATTTGGTATAAATTTCAATTTAATTGCAAATAAAAATAAAAGTAATCAAATTTCATGTGTCCATTAACAACATGTGACTAGTGGATACTGTATTGGACATTACGGCTACATATTGTATGATGCAAATTTTCAATTAAAATTCATTAAATCTTAAAAGCCAAAATTAAAACAAATTCAATCTGCCGTTCGACATCGATGATCTGCACTATTCTAAACAAGATGGACGAAATTAAGAAACTTGTTGTGGCCAAAGGAATTACCGTTACTTCCAAGCACCGTCCAAAACTCCTAGAAGATGTTGAGAAGTTATTGTTGGTGCGCATTAACGAGAAGCAATTAAAAAGCGATTCGGTGTCGGAAGCTATCATAAAGGTAAACTACGGTTATATTATTTACCAGTGTTATTTATTAGAAAAATTGTTTTTTATGTTGATATTTTTGGGATTTCCAAAGGCTTTTCTTGACAGGAGGTGACCAGACCCTCTTCTCGGACACCCTAATTAGTCTAAATCCTTTGGTTTTTCAGCCCCTTGCTTCTGTTGCTTCTTTTAGAGATCGCCAAATGACTTCGTTTGACCCGTCTTCTTTCTATGGACTCTTTCGGTCTTCTCCAATTGCTGATAAGGATATTACTTACTTTGAGGTCTCTGTTGAGACGAAAACTTCGATTACTGGCTCTTGCAAAAATTTGCCGAACGCATGTTTTTAGCTTTTCGTCTGCTTTGGAATTTCACGACGAGTTGAAATAGTCTTTCGAGTGTCTGTGTATTTCTCACTGCCAGAAACTCCGGAATCAAAGGAAGCAAACGCGGCAAAATTACCTCAATCAGTTCAATATCCGGCCTATTTCCATACACTAGATGGAAAACTTGAATTTTTTTCAGAATAAAATCAGTCAGTTCTTCCACATTCGTCTGATATTTACAGAAGAGCTCTGACTCTAATTTGCTCGGTCTTTGACTACAGGAAACGCTTTTAGTAGCGCGATTTTAAAATTTTCCCAGTTGTATGTTTCGGAACCTGGATCCTCCAGCAGAAACTTCCTGATGTCCTCGAACCAACTTACGGCTTGGCCTTTTAAGCTAGCCATTGTAATCGTAAACGGCTGAAGCTCGTTCACGGGATGTAGCGTAAAATGAAATTCTAGTTGTTTCAAGAATGTCATCACCGAACCTCTGCCGTTGAACGTCGCAGCTGACTTCTTAGCTGCCCGCATGGTTTCTACTATGTACCCAAATCCTTCCATTGGGTTTACTGATGCCTGACAGATTTGAAAAGTAGGAGGGTCCAATACAAATTTTTCTTTTTCTACCGCTCTTAGGCAGATAGACCTAGTGTGCTTTGCCGTATACTCAATACACCCCCTTTTTCTACCGCCACAGTCCGTTAAAAATTTCGGGCGCCAAATATAGTATTCCTCACTCTTTTTGGCTAAATTAATTGTCGAGGAACCTAGTGAACTGCAGTGGCGGCTCGTGTCTAAAACTAGTGGGGGTGCTGTTCCAAAAAAAATTTAACCTTTGTTTTAAAATTATGTAAAAGGAAAAAAACATGTATAAAAAGAAAATTTATTTTGAAACTTCATGAAATCGTTCAAGAAAAAAATTAAACATTTCTTAATTACTTTAACCAAAATTATTACAGTTCAATCTTTGTCTGAAATCCATTCCTCTTGTTTTAATTTGCGCGAAAAGATCAATAATTTTCTCCTTCATCTCTGGATGACAACTGAGGAAATTTTTCTTTATTGAAAGCAATGCAAGCGCATTTAGTCTTTACAAATTCATAGTGCTTCTTAGAAAAGTTTTCATTCTTTTCAATGTTGAAAAGCAGCGTTCTGCCTCTGATGTAGTCATGGGAATTCTCAAGAGAATTTTTATCAGTTTCGTAATTTCACTAAGAGCATCATCTAGATTATTTTCGAAGATAAATTTCAGTAGCTCAATTAATTTTCAGTATTCATGGATATCAGACCTACAATAGAATACTTTTAGTTCAGTTTCAAGCTTTTCTTTGCCAATCATTGGATATGCTTCAGTGGTCAGTACTATTTCTTCTGTAGAATACTCATTCCTAAAATTAAACATTTCTTGTTAAACAATTTAGCAGCTGCTAAGTTTTTAGTGGAAGAATATCTGTGCATTATATCAATGCATAGTATAAAGTCACATATTTCCTTAGCTTCAGCCATCAGTGTCTTTGAAAAAATTCTTACAGTACTTTGAGTTTCTTAAATCTAAAATAGCAGTTTTGAAAACTTTAAACACATTAATTTCTCTGGATTGCATTTAGTTGTATATTATTTCAACATGAGGTTATTTCAACATTATCAGAGATAAAAATTCTCTAACCAAAACTTGAAATTATCATCATTTAGATATTTTAAAATTTCTGTTGCTTTTGCAATAGTTTGATCTGCATTTGATGTCGACTGAATTTCAGTAAGGCAATTTTTTAAAAGTTGCAAATTTTCATGAACTCTGTTTATGGTCCGTATGATGAAATTCCACCTTCTGGAGGAATATCACACGCGCGGAGTAAAAAGAAATCACGTTTTCAGCACCGTGGCAGAATTTCGGCACTGCAAGAGCGACAGTGCTCTTCTCTCTACCCGGCTCGCGTGCTGTTTTCTGTGTGCCCATGCGCAGAACAGCCAAACACCACGTTGCTGGAACTGTGAAGCGCGCAGTTCCAACCTAACCGAAGCCTTAGCCAAAGCTATCACAAGTATCTAACGCATTTGGTGCTTAATTTAAACTAGCTGTCGAATAACAAAAGACACGTAATATACGATCGAGCGTAACAGCTTCAAGAGAGATTTAGCCCGAAGGCAAACACACGCTACTCAGAATTCCTAGCTCTATTTCACGAAGTAAGTTGAATTTCTTTAAATATTACTTCCAACTCATTTACAATTAAAGCGAATCTAAAAATTCATTCTGGTAGGGAGTTGAAAGTGGAAACAAGAATTGATAGGAAAGAACTTTAAAATTAAAATAACTGTTATGAAATTAAAATATACCTTACAACTTCACAGTCAATAGGTTTATAGTTGATGAATTATGGAGTTTCTTACAAACTCTGAGGAGTCTATAATGATACTTAGTAGTTTGTTTATTAGGTGTTGTAACACGAATCTGTCTGATCGTGCTGTAGCGGCCTATGCTGGGGCGGCGTATATTAAAATCGGCTTTATAGCCTATAACTAGAGCAATCGTTTTGTGCTTAAATTTAATTTAGAATTTCTTTGGAGCAGGGCATAAATAGCCATAAAGGCTTGATGAGCCTTGTTTCTGATTATTGTAACGTGTTGTTTAAACGTTCTCGTCTATATGAACACCGAGATATTTTATACATTTTCCCCTTGAGTTTCCCTCAGTACCGTTTAGTTCAATATTACCTATTTATTTTTTTTTCCCTTGAAGTAGATAACTGACAATTTATTAGTATTGATTTGGATCTTCCAAGCTTGACACCAGTTTGAAATTAGATGAATTGCTTTTTGTAGTTTTCCTCTTGCATGCTAAGGACATACTGATTTGCATAACATGGCCATGTTTTCCACGTATCATGCTACTAATGCGTACGAAGCGTAAGGCATATTGTTAATGTACAGATTAAAAAGTATTGGTGAAATGATAGAGGCCTGTGGTACACAAGCTCTGGAGTTCCTGCTAGAAAGAGTATTTTTAATCCTTACGCGGAATGTTCAATTATTTACATAATTAGCAATGAGAACGATAAGCTCAGGTAGAAAATTGAAGCAAATAACTTTGATATGGAGGTCTTGATGCCAAACCTTACCAAACTCTTTTTCAATATCAAGAAAAATAGCAGCTTCCGTTTCTTTTTGTTGAAGCCTTCCCCGATATGTACCACAATTCTAGTAACTTGCTGCACGGTAGAGAAGGCGTGCTTCAAATCCAAATTAGTGGTCTTTTATTACCTTATTATCTTCAATAAATTTATTCATTCTTGTAACGATGATACGATCGAAAATGGTTTGGGAAACTTGTTAATACTGAATTGTTTTTCGTAATAATCTGCAGACAAGTTAGCAGTTTCATCCGGGCTATGGATTAATTTGTTATTCTGCTTAATGGGTTCAATATTATTTTCACCTTTTCTGGGTGCTTTTGCAACTCTTCATACCGAGTGATCCGTCTGAGAAAACCTACTTACGAGGCTGCTCCAAGATTCGTTTCGGTAGTCCCTCATGATGTGCATGCGTTCTCTATTGCTTTGGTTATATCTTTATCTTCTGCTGTCTTGCGGATCTTGTGATTGTTGCGCGATTTTTCTGAGCCTATTTTTGTCTCTGATTTTCATTCTGATGTAGTGTGGGAGAATGAGGTCTTCATGAATTGAAAGATTCATGATTGCGGCGCGGATGTTGTTATTTAAATTGCTAATTATATTATTGATGTCATTGCTATTATTTAGAGAACAAGAAGCAGAAATCTATTGTTTATGATTTGGCTTCTTATAGGTGGTAGACCAAGCTACAACCCACATAATATGAAGCGAACGGGAAGGTCATCTGAGTTAAGGTCGTTATCTACGTAAGTATAAGAAACTTGACGTATATTTATCGCGATCATAATATCCAGTACATTAGCAAACCTAAATGGGCAGGTTGGGATATATGTAGGTTCCGTGGGGACGAAGATGTTGATGTCATTATTTAGCATGTAGTTATTTAACACCACTTCACCATGACTGTTCGTACGTGAATTCCACTTCGTATGTTTGCAGTTGAAATTGCCGTCTATTATTAGGCGGGTTACTAAACTTGTAATGTAATCTATAACTTTAGTGTTATGCGAAGACATGGGCGGCTTACACACTGAAACGTGTAGGTATTCAGTGTCTTTACTTTTAAATTTACATGCACAGGCTTCAAGGCTTTGTAAGACTGGTAGAGCGAATTTATAGCGGTTAAGATAACATTTAGTTGCAATGGCAGTTTTAGCGATCTTTAATTTACGGAAATCGTTTACAAAACCTGGTTTCTACTATATCCAGCGTTTTCGAGTTAGGCTGAGGTCAAGCACTACTTAAATGACAGCATGAATACACCAAGTATCACTGCACAAGATTCTAGAGATTGAGAAAAAAATTGCTAGTTTACCCGTATGCTAACAATCCTTTTGTAAATCCTCCTCCTTAGACATCAGCCCCTACTTATGGATCTCCTGTTTCGCTATGATCATCCCAGGTAATAAAGACCAGATTCAATAAGGCGTAAATCTGGAGGCCAACATGTTGCTTATTACTAAAATTAGTTGTTTGTCCACCTATGTCTGAGTGGTAGTAGTGCCTGCTAAAAAAACTACTTTCTTCAAGAAGCACAAAGATCTTGAAAGTATGCTGTCATTAACCAGCAAGCTACATGTTTCATGCATGTGAGAGGACACGGTAACATAAAAGAAGTCTATTGCCACAGGAAAGAGTTTAGATTTGCAAAGGATTTGATGAATCTTATAAATGGCAATAGAATAAGACTGGGAAGTTTGCTTTCATGTTTTCACCGTATTTTTTGTTTTAGTCTGTGTTGGGTGTGCTGCGTTAAACATGAGGCTGATTATTATCGGTTAGGAGAGTTGCAGTTCAATCGTATATTGCATTACATGTGAGGAGACTAACGTTTCTCCTAAGAACATGCCAACATATTCACAAAAACACTACAGCCTTGAATAGCACTATCCTAGATTTATGGCATCACTTGTTTACAATGACAAGTGACTGATTTCTTAGCAGCCAAACAGAGGATGAAACTGAATTCATTTAACTGCATAACTTGGCATTACTTTAATCTTTGAGTGTTTGGACTCTAACAAATCCTCTGATGCTGAAAATATATTCAAGTATTAAACTTTGCGCCATCTTCATTACTGTTGCTCTTTGTTGTACTGTTGCTTCATCACTTGGCGTAGACTGCATGAGCATTGACTATTGTCATCAATGATACAACAGTGCGAGACCTTTTAAATCCTAATACCTATCGCTTCAAACGGCATCAAGCAACAGCAATACGATCACTCTCAGTGTCACCAGATTTAACCTTTTCGTTGACAGCAATGCACTTTTCCGTAGCTCAGTTTTCTCCTTTTTATAGTTTACATATAAATTAGATAAACGGAAATGCTTCCGCCTTAGTTTGCTAAGGGTTGAAATAAATCTGTTGATGCTTGCAAAAAAGGAAACACTCAGTTTGTTAAAGCTGGAACTAAGCCTTTTAACAGTTGAAATGCTGGATGATTTAAATGAAGAAATATTAAGTTATTAGTTTTCTCTTTTGAGCTTCTAATACGATTATTTCTGACTAATGCCTGCGGGAATGAGTCATATATAAATAACCAATAATTGTCCTATATCAATTTCTATGCGTTTGAACTAAATAAGTAACTATTAAATTCTTTAACTACTTGCGATTTCTCCTAGCAGAAAATATGGAAAGAATATATTTTTATTTAATTAAAGCACAGAGATATGAAAAACGATCCTTGAATAGTAATAAACGCTGAAAACTAAATAAGAAAAAATATGTGACGATGAAATTACCGAGAAAATACAGCATAAATTTTCAGATGCAATATAACTATGACTGACAGTAACTTTGGAATTGCCAAAATCCCCAAACTACAATATTTAATCGACAATAAGACTACATTTTAGGATAAATTTTGAGAAAATGTAGGTGAATATTTGACGAGAGCACGGTTCTAATTAGATTGAAAGGCCAGCCATCTAATTAAATACAAGATTTTACTATGTATTTAAAAAGGAAAATTATTAATATATTGATATCTATTTGTTTTCAGGCAAACAAGCAAGCAGGAATGTGGATGCAGACCTAAACTGAAGTCCCTCAACTAGGCCTGGCTATTGACAATTAGCGGTTATATTTTATATTTGAGTTCAGAAGGAAAAAAAAAATTTTTAAATCCTATCAGAGAAAAAAGATGTAGGCCATATTTACTATGTCGTAATATTAAAAGTGAAAATTTATTGTAGTCAAAAGTTGAAAAGCTAAACATTTTGTATGGAAAGTTAAAATGAATTTATACAGTGGTGTAAGCATCAAATTAAAGAATATATGCATATACAGTAAAATTGTCTACTTCTATCAAGTATTCGAGTAATGCAATTATTCTCTAACGCTTAATAATAAAAATCTCTCCTCTCACTGTGCAATTTCATTTGTTAAAATATTCGATTACAAGGACTTACCAAATATAGTGGGAAAAAAAAAAAAAAAAAAAAAAAAAAAAAAAAAAAAAAGCGGTTCTAATTTTCGAGCTGCTCCAATAGTGGCCAACTAATATTGGAAATTCAAGTTGGGTTCGAGCCCAGGCGAACGGACTGGTTGCATGGCTGGGTTCTTGTGTGTAGCGTTAATACGAAACAATATCCGCTAGAAAATTTGCCATGAGGGCATCTATCTTCTTAGGCAGATAGCCCTTGTGTACTTTGCTATATTCAAATAACCTAATCTTACTTTAAACTAAATACGACTACTTCTCTCATGCACTTTCCTCCCTCCTTTAGTATAGTTTTATTATTATTCGTGTTAGTTACTTTACATGTGTTTATTTTCTTTATATCAGCTAAAGGTAAATAAATATAAACGTAAAACAACACCCAACTGACTTAAATTCACTTTATGACGCATGAGTCAAGTAACGGAATCGTTTATAGTATAATTCTGATTCAAAATATATTAATATTTAATTAAAATTTCTAAATTTGTTTTGTTGGCTAATTTCATTTTGTAATCTCCTCACACTTTCATCCTGAGTAGGAAAGATGAGCTTTAATTTACTATGTGCTTTTAAATACGATGAAGTCAATAATTAATGTACATACTCATGTATGGCTAAGCTTAGTAGTGTACAATTACTGAGGTAAAACAAAATTAAATACCTTCAATAAGAAGTTCCACAAATGCCTACAGTCGATTAAGACAATTCAGATCAAATAAAATTTAATGAAAAAATTGCTCTGAAATCGCTATGCGTGGAGGAATGGAATTTGCACAATTCGCGTTTCATTAATTCAATAAACTTCATTTTATTGCTCGATAACATTTTTCACAATAAAGGCCGGGAGAAGTGATGAAAAGGGGCAGCTATGCAATAGTTTCTAAATCTATACTTATATAGTTACAAAAAGGAAATATTTCATTCGAAGAAGCAACCATGAACTTTCCTTCCATGCTATAAGTTACCTATTATAACATTCTATGCCTATTCCAGATTCCCAAATTTATCACCGACGGAATACCATGCCTAATATGTTTTATTCATGCAGTTAATCATTTCTTATTCACTTATGCACTCTGTTACAAAAAGATATAAGCATCCAGAAAAAAATTGAACCACAACTACGAAAGGCGGTTTGGCCAGTTAAATAGATAATTAAAAAACTTGCAGCACCAATCAGTATTATGGAACGATATAACGCGTGCCTGAAGTGCGCACCTGATAGAATGTATAAAGACAAGTGAGGAAAGTGACGAGCATTTACAACCGCGCTGATGGCTTGGATACACGACACTGTAACGAAAGATACCTTGAAGACGTACTCAGCGGCGTTACGAACAGTTATCCGACTTCAAGAGGGGTTGCATCATAGGACTTGTGGAAGTTTCATAATGACGCGAACACATTTATAAAAATAAAAACTTTATTAAATACTTGCCGAAGAAGCTTGCTCCTACTTGATCGTATCGGACGTAAAACTCCGTCGACCTAAGGTCTCGTATCCCCTTGGCCAAGAAGCGTACCACTTAAAGGTCGCTCGAGGGCGGTAGAGATGATGCGTAACCTCAGAAATGAAATAACACAATGACACATCGAGGAGAAAACTGAACTGCTGTGTCATTTCGCCACTCTGCTGCAGCTCTAATAATTATTTTTAAGATTGAAAGAACATGTCTTGTTTTTCCACAGCAACATAGTATTTAATCTTATTGGTTGTTTCATTTCCATAGCAACACCACAGAGTACGCTCAGGGAGGGATATCGAACGATGCAAATATATATAACTGAAATTATACAAGTTATATGTAGCAGTTAGTAGACAAATGTTGAGGGAATTTCACATATTGTCCCGATTTTGTGATAGTTTTAGGAACAGCTGACATGGTATTCTTCAAAGTATCCGTCTTACTGGAAGGTTTAGTGTCGTGGGACTAAATTTTTATTATTAATAAAAATGCAGGTTTGAGTCGATCAATTGAGACAGTTTGATTCTTACCGTGCGAGGAGATGATAAAAGTTTTGTCATGTCGCTCAGTGACAGGATGATGACCCTGAGTATGGTTGCTGAAGAGGAGGCTTGGCAAAGTCAGTTCTCAAGTAAGCATGAGAACACAATTTTAATTTAGAAGTCAAACAACAAAAATCAGCGTTATATTTTCAAATTTTCGCAGTAATGAAATTTGGAAATATAACGCTGATTTTTGCTGTTTGACTTCTAAATTAATATTTGTTCGGCGTGTTATTGTATCTTAATTATGCGAACACAATTTGAAGGATGGATGAACGGGGACAGTGTTTTGATGTTGCAATGGGAATCAGAGACTGCACTGTAGATCGTAAACGATTGACATATGTTGGTGTCAGGGATGGCAGAGAAAGTTGATTTGAGCACACGGTATCCGAAGGCAGCTTTAAGGTAGTAGCGTAGACTAACTCACAGCAAGTTGCCTGGATGTTGTCTTTGACGGAAGATCGAATACCCAAAAGTATAAGAGGTAACGATTTTGTCCAGCGAGGGTTTTCTGGCGCTTTTATGCTGTTTTTCAGCTGGTGATGGAACCGTTCAATGTTCCGTTTGCTTGAGGTCTATAGGCAGTGGTACGAATATGATGAATGCCCAGCAGGTGCATGAACTCCCTGAAAAAATGCGATTCAAAGTTTCGACCCTGGTCGGTAATGATAGTGGAAAGGCATCCATTAATTAGACCATTACAAGTTGTTTCAGCCGACATATCAGATGTGGGAATTACTTCGGGTCATCGTTTGAATCAATCGACTATGGTCAAGCAATACTGATAACCTTCAGAAATTGGTAATGGTTCAGTAAAACCGATGTGAATAAGCGAAAATCTGGCATCAAGAAGTAAAAATGTCAAAGTGGGGGATTTCGTAAGCCTGTGTATCTTTGATCATTGACATTTCTCACAAGCCTTCACGGAGTTTTTGATAAAAGTATCCAAGTTAGGCTAAACGCAACGTTTGCGTATCAGTTCTGAAGTGGCAGATATACCCGGATGCGAAAGCTTGTGAATACTTTGGAAGATGATAGGTGTGAATGAAAGGACGAGGAACATCGGTTGTGGAGTCACAGTAGAGATAAATATCTTCAAAAGGGAAATACTAATTAGAGAGCTTCAAAAATCTAGAATTTTGAATTGCTGTGAGTTGTGACGAAGCTAACTGTTTGAAATCCAGAGTAGGTGAGCGAAAAACAGAATCTACTTCTATTCGGGAGAGTGTGTCAGCAATAACATTTTCCTTACCTTATTGTATATCAGTGGAAAATTAAGAGATATAATCTAGGTGTCTTAGTTGTCGAGGAGAGCGCTTTTCGTCTGAAAGTGAATGTTAGTGGTTTTTGGTCGGTAAATATGACGAAGTTGCGACCTTCTAACAAGTGCCGAGATTTCCTGATATAGATGCGTATACTGCCAATAGTTCGCTATCATATGTAGACCATTTCCGTTGACTCTTATTCAATTTTAAAGAAAGGAATGCATTTGGCTCCCATTGACCATTTGGGAACTGCCAAAGGCAACGTCAGATGCATCGGTCCAGAGACTGAGTCGAGCACCAGGAATTGGATGTCTTAAGAGATTAGCTTTGCCAAGAGCTTCTAAAAATTCTTTTCGGCTTCTTCAGACCATTGGAGAGGATTTTCAGTCTTTTTAGTTGGACGGAATGATTTCTTTTTGTTAGAATGACCTTCGAGAAACTTAATTAAAGGGGACAAAATGTGTGCAGCATGTGGCACAAATCTGCGATAAAAATTGAATAGGCCAAGAAATCTGTGAAATTTTGCTAAGTCTAGAAAATTTAGAAATTCCATCAACACGATCTGTAATTAGAGAAATATCTTCTTTAGATATTTTAAATCCTAAGAAATCCAAGTTTGGACCTCCAAATATACTCTTTGAGGGTTTGATTTCTAAATTGTAATGATCTAATCTTTTAGGTGTTCAATGTGTTCTTCGCTGCTTTTTAAGGCTATCTAAATATCAATAAATACATATATATCGTTTAAACCTCTCGTCACCTCATCAATAAACCTTTGAAAAGTGCTTGATACATTGTACAACCCAAATTGCATACAAGTGCTTTTAAAAATTCCAAATGGTGTACAGAAGCAGTTTTATGGACATCGGAATTTGATGAAATGCTTTGACTGAATCTACATGGAGAATATGTTGCACCCATGGAGTTTACTAGTGAAATCAATACTAGAAATTGGATACTTGTCCTTTTTAGTCTGAGCATTAAGGGCTCAAAAAATCACCGGAAGGATGCCAATCCTTATCTTTTTCAGTGACCATACACAGTGGCGAAACGCAATTGGTGTTGGATGAGCGAATGTGGTTGAAATCCAAACATATGCTGAAATTCCTTTTTTGCAATTTTCAAACTATCGGGTGCAAGCCAACGTGGTTTGGCAAAAACAGGAGGGCCAAAATTTTTGTGGAGAACTCTTTATTATTATTATTTGTCCACTGGCCCAAAAGAGGGCGCTACCAGCTTTCTCCCTCTTCTCTACTAGGGGAAAGTTCAGACTGGTTACTCTGTTCTTAGATGCCGTCGGTGAAGCATGCGCTCCTCTCTTTCGCTTCGTGACTGTGATACGACTTTTATGATTTTTTACCTACGTGGACTTACTACCTATAAAAATGCTTATCGTGCGAACTGTAGTCAATGTGACTGTGTATTGAAATATATATCTTTTTATAGTGTTAAATAAAAATGTTAAAATCCTCGAGCCAAGCTATCATCATTTTATTTGCAGCAACCCAAAAATGGCATCCATAGACAAAAGCCATAGTTTCAATATGATGCTAAACTCAATGTTTGACAGTTTGGTTTGCACATGGAACTTGAACAATATGCGTAAATTTATTTAAAAATTTAGAATAATTATTATTACCAAATATAGATTTCACAGAATATATATTAGCAACATGCATACGCCACGAGTTAGTTAACGGCCACGACGGGTTTTAAGATCTGATTGGAGATTAAAATAATGTTGGAAATCTACATCAATTATAGCAGTTTGAACGTTGCATATATAAAAAGGATAAACAGTTTTCTTAAACCTAAGAATGTTGGAAATCTACATCAATTATAGCAGTTTGAACGTTGCATATATAAAAAGGATAAACAGTTTTCTTAAACCTAAGTCTAAAAATAACATCTTTTGTTCACATACATTTATCTTAATACTATTTGTTGCTAGAAAAGTTTGAATAAGAGTAATCATTTTATCAGATTGGAATTACGGAACAATCATTACCAGTATTGGTTAAAAAGTTAAGCGATCGCGAACAAATAGGCGACAACTAGAAGGCGAGACGTATGTCACCGCTTCTCCTTGCCCTGGAAATTTCTCTCAAAATTAAGGAGTACACTTCTTTGCTTTAGAAGCAAATTTTCGGTGGCACCAACATAATTCACATGATTTCTCACTATCTGTAGTATGACAAAAATTACGATTATGAGAATGACTTATCGAACACCGTAGAAATGCAATTTCCTGGCGAAGCGATTTTATCTCTACAAGCAGTTTATAGTTCGGTGTAACACTAGATGATGCACAGGAATCAGAAACTACGCTTACCTGAGCAGGTGACACTTCCATTATTTTACTCGCTATTTCAGCAACCTTTTGTGTGGTTAGAGGGATGGCTGATGCTAAAATAGACTGCACATTTGTAGGTAGTTGCTGTAGAAATAATTCCAAAACAAGTGTCCACCACATTATGATTTTCCACACGTCACTGCATAACACGTAACAGTTCAGACTGCTTTCGATGCCCAAGTTGTTGACCGCCAAGTAAACGAAGTATTTCCTGCAATTTTCTTTCACCACAGCGAGCAATGATTTCATTTTTCAGTTTCCCATATGGATCTGATTTATCGGGAGAAATGATGATATCCCTGATGGTCATGGCGATGTCGGGAGGTTAGTTTGCTAACAGTGATTATTACCTGGTTTCGGAATTGCTAATTCAAAAGTAGAAATCACCATCGTAAACCACAGAGACGGATAAGAAGGAATGAAAGGGGACATTTTCACTGTTGATATTTCAGTTTTCGTATTTTGTCCAAATCCCATGAAACGATCAGAAAGATGCACTTACCCAGTGTCGGTCACCAATGTAGAAATATCAATAGTAAGGCAGAGATACATTTATAAGAATATAAACTTTATTAAACATAACATAATCACACTTCGACAAGAAAACTAAACTGCTGCGACATTTTGCCACTCTGCTGCAGTTCTAATAATTATTTTTAAAACCGAAAGTACGTGTGATGGTTCCATAGTATTTCATCTTATTGGTTGTTTCATTTCCATAGCAACACCACAGACTAACAGAGGACGACATATTGGTCAAAGCGATATGGTCATTGCCGTTGCTGGAACCAGTGGCTCAGTGTAGGCATAGGTAGTGGCTCGTGACGCTCCTGGGCTACCAACGCACCAGATGATAGTGCAATTAGAAGAGCTGCCACACCTGCATTAACAAAAGTTACGTTATCATCAATTGAACGCCATTTACCAACTCGCAGAGATATGATTTGCAGAAGACTAGGTGACACTGGGCTCAGATCTCACGGCCATTAAGACACTCCACCATAAGCAGTGTCGTCTTACATGGTACCGCTCTAGCTCCAGCTAGACAGTGCCTGATTGGAGAAATGTGGTCTTCAGCGACAAAATATGCTTTTCTCTCAATGCTGATGAGCATCGCATACATGTCTGGAGACAGAAATGTGAGCTGCCTTTATTACCGAGTGGTACATACAACACAGGGTTTTACAATCTCGAAGGCATGACAACGCTTGGCCACATGCAGCACAAGTTTCACAACAATGTCTTCGACTGGTCTGTCAGATCTCCAGATTTGTCCCCTGTCAAACATGTTGGGCAAGTATATTCAGCAGTGTACAAATATAGCCCAACTCGCAAACCAGTTGCCTCATATGTGATACAACCTACAACAGAGGAAAATTGGCAACTTAATAAATTTCATACCCAACGGAATATTGGCTTATATAGCTGCCAGAGATGTCTTTACTACCTACCGATTTTCACGTTCTTTGTATAGCTACTTATAAATAAAACATTTCTTTTGGCCAATTGACCACTATACTGCTGAACTTTCATACTTGTGGTTCAATTCTTTCTAAGTGGATATATTTTTTCGCAACTGAATGAATTTGTTATAGATTAACAACCAAAAATATAATTATTCTATACTAGAATGAAAATTTGATACATCTGCACATGCAATTTTTTTTTTACAGAAATGGGACAAAAACTAAGAAAAATAGGCTTAGAAAAATAATAAGTGTGTGCTCTGCGTTTCCCAAATCATGTTTTCTATGTTAGATTTATCAGATGGATTCATATTTATTTTTCAGTAATTAAAGTACATATCAATTCTATGCTTTATTTAAAACACTTATATGCAATTTTCATGTTTTATTCAAAACTTCTAGAAGCTATTTAATTCCCTTCTCATGAAGTATTTCCTAAAACTTTTCTAGCTGTTCCGTTTTAAGTCGCCACAAGATAGCAATCCATGTTATTAAAAATAAATGTTCTTTTGAAGAAAAGCTTTAACAATAAATCTTTAACCATGTCAGTATAACACTGAGAAGGAATAGAAACTGAATGTAACCACACTGTTCAGATTAATATTTTAACAAAAGTGTTTGGGTCATACCTCAGCGTTCAGTTGGATTATATCCATATAGTTATTTATTATTGTACAATTAAGAGTTTTCTTAATTTTTAATGTTGCTTGATTTGCATGATAGAATAAGCAAATATGCAACCACAGCTAGCAATGCAACCTTGGTTCACAAATTTAATTTTTTCTTGAAAACCGTTTACCCACTGAAACAATTTTTTTCTACAGGAATAAGTGTAAAATGGATTAATTCGCTCTTGGACCACAGGAGCCTGCTCATTTAAATTTTATAGCACGTTGTACAGAAGTTCATTATAAAAAAACTAACTGGAATTATTAAATATAGCACAAAAAGATTTTTTAAATATTAAATGGATAAAATGGACAAAAATTTAACCTTCTTGCATCTATAGAAAGGAGTGGATGGTATAATTGGGACATGATGAGGAACAGGATACTGCTCATATGCAAAATTCCCTTCCTTTAAAACATCTGGTTACTGTTTTCAGGTATTTCCTTTTACTTTTTTTTTTTTTTTTTTTGCCTAAGTGCCACTCAACACAGCTCAAGATCCACTGGGTTGGTTTCACTCAAACTGTATTTAATGTGACTAGCGACTGCCTATGTTTTAAAAGTGAGTTAGGGTATTTTCATTGAAAATACTTATGATATAGTGTGGTACTTCTTTATAAAGGTAGTATCCTTATGTGAAAACTTTGCATCTTATTCCATTTTGTACGAATTTCCTGGCAGAGAACTTAAGTCCCTTCTTGTTGAGCTAATTTTTGTTACGGCCCTCTAGTAACTTCTCCGTGTTTTCTTCCTAGCACATCATTTTACATAGAGATAAGTGTCAAAGCATTCAAATCTCTGCCTGGAACACAATCTGGCCATAATTTTCCCCAGGCTGAACTTATGGTTCTGTAAGTCACTTGCTGCTAGACTTTGTTAAGACTTAAGCAATGGAAAATATTAAAATGATGTTTTCAGAAGTTCATGAGTGTTACTTATGTGGTACAGTCAAAAGTCGTTAATTCGGACACCCATAATCCGGACCTCAAAGCTAAAATCTTTCTGCGCATGCGCCGCGTTGACACATGCTCATAGGCGTTTTACGTGTCCGACATTTACGACTGCGCAAGTGCAGAATACGTTTTCGCGTCGGACGGCATAAGCTAAAATTATCTAATTCAGTTAATGTTGATGATTGCGTTGTTCCTTAATCTTCGAATTGGATCCGGCTTATTATTTTTTGCAGACTGTAAGAGCAATTTTATAAAAGTAAGCTTGAACTTTCGATTATGTCAAATAGAATTTCCGATGCTGGAGCTCCCAAAGGATCTAGAAAACGAAAGTATGATTCGATGTCCATCAAACAAAAAATGGATAAAGGTATATCCTTTGTTTATCTAACCGTTCCGAAATCTGTTTATCAATTTCACGCTGCTCTGCGTGGGGGGGGGGACGTCGCAACGCGCAATGAACTGGAAGTTGATCTGTCACCACTATCGTTATCTTCAGAGCAGATGTTTTTATTTTATTCGGCTTATAATTCCTTATTAAATGTAGTATTTAATCTCGATGTACTCCGTCTTTGATATGATTTAAATCAAATTCCTCGTCATTATAAATATCACGAATACAAATCAAATAGTTTTCTGGTTGCAATTTTCTAATTTCGGCTATGCGTAAGGTAAGCATGCGCGCGTTTAAAGAAATGTTTAATAAAGTAAACAAATAAATATTAAGCTTTTTTTTTTTTGTAAATTTTGATACCCTTTAGATCATAATTGCTCATTATTTTATAAATTACGGTTTCATATTTTTAATTTTATAATTACTGCATGCCATCTTGCCAGAATTAAACTGATGATCTATAATCCGGAAAAATCGATAATCCGGAATCGCCGAAGTCCCGACGAGTCCGGATTAAAGACTTTTGACTGTATATGTTACCTTAACACACCTTTGAATATCATTTGCTTGTAACTTGTGTGCTCATAACTCGAGACACCATTCATCACCCAAGGCACTTTTCACTCAAATAATTTCTTCATCATCCAAATTGTTCATGAAGTACTCTGCTTGTGATCCAAGGTTTCATTGCAAATACGAGAGCTATGAAACTTCCTGTTGCAATGAATAATTCTGGCATATATACTTAAAAAGGTTAATTTCCCTTTGCCCAGAGTATACTTATCAATTTCATGAAAAAGATAATGCATAACCAACTGTTGCCTTAGCATAAGTATCAGTCTTAGAAAGTCATTTTACAAGGCATAAATTATTAAGACCTGAGATTTCTCTATTAATAAGTAATACTGTAATTTGCAGCAAAACCAAGAC
Source organism: Stegodyphus dumicola (assembly GCF_044657685.1). Classification (NCBI taxonomy): domain Eukaryota; kingdom Metazoa; phylum Arthropoda; class Arachnida; order Araneae; family Eresidae; genus Stegodyphus; species Stegodyphus dumicola. Next base: position 26,089,470 of record NC_140781.1, read on the forward strand.
TCTCTTAAGTACATGATCTCTCTCAAGTTCAATTAATTAAATTTAACTATTTTTCTGGCAACAGTTTTCTATCCTTCAAAACATATGAATATGGTAATAAATAGTACAATTTAGTACATTTAACAGAATCGTACTCATGGGACAAAAAAAACTGTCAGAACTTGCAGTTCATCATAACATTATTGAAGTGTATAAATACAAACCAAGTTTCAGATAAGATTACAAACAGATAAATACAAACTTCATTTTAGGTTTGAAATACCTAAAGCAGTTTATGACCTTTTTAATATTTATATGAAAAATGCAACTTTTGAAGTCTAGATGCAGTTGTTATAAAATATATTTATTCAATAATCTGAACACAAGGTGTGCAAAAACAGAAGGAAATAAATAATTTATAAGAAAAATCTTTGAATTGCCTTTCTTCAATAAATATAAAATTATAATGAAATCCAAATTTCAACAAATGCTAAAACTGATGTTAAAATACAACATCCACAACAGCACTTGTTACTAAGAAATTACATTTTCAGCATTAAAACAAAACACCTGAAATTAAGGAACCAAGTATTTTACAAAATCAGAAACTAGGATTAGCTATGAAATAAGCTGATATGGACTTAGAAATTACAAAAATGCATAGTTTTTCATTTTCATGCCTTTTAGCATGTCCCAAACACAGTCTGATAATCAAAAACTAATCTGTCAGCTATAATACAATCTAGTTTAATACAGTATTAAGAGGCACTTAGTAATAGCTGGTTTCTGGTAAATTTTAAAAAAGATGTTCATAACTTGTATTCAAAACTAGACAAACTGAATTTATTTCTCAAAATATACTTAAAAGACTGTTTCATTGCATTTTACTGCAACATAAAGTGGCTGTACTTCATTTCAACATTGATCTTTATACTTCACACGCAATTTCAAAATGAAACCTTCTTTTAAATAAAGGCAGCAGAATTTCAAGTATCGTTTTACATTTAATACACAGTATAACTTGGAAGGATAAGTTGTGAAGTAAATTATTGCATAGTTAAATATGTTTAGAACTTTCAAAACCATACTTGAATAATGCTATACTTTAAAGAAAAGTCAAGTGCATTTCGCTGGTTATTTAAAAACATTTCACATGCTAATAATATGTTTGGAACCTTTAGAACCAAACTTTAATATATACACTTCAAAGAAAAATCAAATGCATTTCAGAAATAGCTTTGCAAAATTTAACATGCCTCCACTTTTATCGATATAAAATGCTTACATCTGAACTATTAATTAAAACTTATAAACTAAAGTTTCCAAGGGATGAAATGAGGTTTCTTAATATTATTATTCCCTTATTTAAGTTAATAAGATATTGCTTTAGAAACTGCATCTTTAATCATTTACCTGCTTATATCTCACATTGTCCAGATAATGCAATATAAATACAAATTCTGTTTCTAATTCTGAACTTAGTCAAGACATCATAAAAGTTACTCCCTGAAACAGCTGTTTTTTTGAAAACACTTATTATACAACCAACTTTGAAAATATATGTATCATAGATTAACATGTTCAAAATCACAGAAGGTATCTTATTAGATTTACTTCTATTTCAAGAAGGCATAAAAATATCAAACTAAAATGATTATGAAGATGGAAATACTTTTTTAAGATTGCAGCTGAAATAACTTCGGCAATTAATGGAATTCTACTCTCAATGCATTTCCAGATAAGAATATGTTACTTTGACAACTATATAAATACTGAAAACCCTGATTTTAGTCATCCTTCTTAAAAGTTGCAAATAGATTTAGGCCACATTTTTTTTTTTTTTTTTCCTTTCTAAAAGACAAGCAAAAACAATTTAATGGATCAGCATGTGATTAAATATCTTAGGAAGAAAGGCAAGACAGATACCAACACAATCAAAAAGTTCGAGGATTCAATGCAAGGTGTAAAACTGAGAATACTGAGATGTGATGCAACAACAGTCATCTAGGTAGCTGCACTCACTGCACTGTGAAATACAGCCAAATGTTAGTTTTTAAGGAAACAATGCATGCTAAGTAGTACATTGTGTGTAAGGTGATCAAGCAGACAATCAAGTGCAGTATACCACAACTGAAACAAAACAAACATCAAGTTTTTGAAAAAATCACGCAAATCTGCTACCTAAAGCTTACGCATAACTTTTATGGTAAAGCCATGATCTGCTTGCATTTTCAAGTCATAACTGCATTTCACAGAAGGTCAGAGATTCTGCTGAGATGTGCATGCAGGGCAACTCACAAGCGAGATGACTTCCGTCCTAAGAAGCGCATGCAGGGCAACTGATGCCAATCAGAATGGCAAAGAAAATTCAGGAATGCATTGGGCAGACCATAAAAATGGTATGTAAAGCATTGATCACACTGCAGAAACAACAGATATTATTAATGGAATCTGCCATGCTATTCTGAAAGAAAATAGTGTTAACATCCCAAAGTTCCCACAAAGGTTAAAAGAAAACTAGTGTTAATAGAGGATGACCACAAGTGAAGTTCTGATAGAAAACACTGACAATGGTGTTACATTTCTGTTCTGTATCATAAAAAGAGATGAAATATGGGACTTTACTGTACGAATCTGCAAACAAAATGGCAATCCGTACTTGAAAGTGGTTATGGGTCTCCCAACCAAAAGAGACATCATGAAAAGCAGTCATGCTGCAAGTGCTTTATGTGAGCTCTGACACAGCATACACATTCATCCTTTATCACTTGTATGAATTCATAACATGAGAGTTCTCAACTTATAGTAAAACAATTTGCTTAATATCCATAATGATGCTCTAGTACATTGCTATATTTTTATGCAAGCGACTAAAATATACACAAGAATCTTGACAAGTTCTCTTCACCTGTCACTTTCCAACATGTTTCTTTTAGCATACAAAGCATAACATCTGCATAGATGGACTTTTCAACTCGTGGAAATCACCAACAGCATTTCATGTTGTTCCATAAAATGCCATCCAGGAGCGTTTCCAGCAGATTTAGTGATGCCACAAGTGCATAATAATTTTATACACATTACTTATTCACAGCCCAATTCTCGAACTTTTTGATTAGTGGTAAATGTTTCATTTTAAAAGAGACACCTCTCCATGTGTCTCATTTAAAATTAAATCTTCAAATATGTTTTTAATTCAAAAATTTAAAAAATTTATGTTTACTGAATTTTGAACCCACAATTTGTCACCCTAGGCATAGCAGTTTTTTTTTTTTTTTTTTTTAATGTTAGACTTTCCCAAATTTTTTAGTCCATGCATGTACATAAAAATTGCTTTAAGATATAGGAATTATTTATTTTAAGTATAATTTAATGAGATCCTCAATAATTCTATACAATAGCTTCAAAATAATTTAACTATATATTCAAAATAATTTAATTATAATATATTAATTATTTATATAATTTAATTCATCAATACACCATATTCAAACACACATTTTTTGAGGGTGGGTTTAAAAATTGTACACAACTAACCCTCTTTTCATAAGTCAGTTCAGTAATAGTATTGTATAGTAATTTAGTGTCACAGCTGCTTTACTTATAAAAGTGCAATAGCTGTTTTTGGTATCTACTGAATTAGAGGCTATCTATATGTAGAAATAATTCCAGGTATTTGCAGCTTAAACTACTTTAAAACTGAGCAGTTACTGATCACTAAAATCAAAAATAAAATTTTCCCCTCCCCCCAATATGATGCTTGTGGCTTATCACATATATGTATTCACAGATGATCAAATTGGACATATATATTAAAATGTGAAGCAAAGCTATGATTTTCCATGCATGTTATTTTCCCATCTACTATAGAGAAGGGGAAATACATAAAACTGAGATCAAACATCCGGAAAAAATACATCAGACACACTTTCCTTTTTTCCCTCATAAGTTCAATATTATTAGATCATCAACTATACAAACAAGAAGCTATGTACACCTTACAATTTATACATAAGTTCTTTTACATCAGAAAAATATGTATATAGCTCGTATATTTACATATTTTGCATACAATAATTTCCTTTTTCCTCAAGATGCATTTCATTCAGCTGAACGAAAATGTTATTGATGCTACACTAAGTGTCATGACATTTTTGTTTACACACAGGGTAAAACTGCACTACTGAAATTATTAAAATAAACACAAGCTTAATGAATAATAATAAGTATAGTACAACATTTTTCAACTGATGGCATAAATGAAAAATAAATATGCCATATTTCATGATGAAACAGCACATACTAGAATTTCCAGAAATGTATATAGTTTTACAAGCTCTATTTCAAACAATCTACAATCTCAATAACAGATGCAAACAGATACATGAAATGCCTAATTATTTGTATAATTAATATGCTAATTTATCACTCTGAAAAATAGATTTTTCAGTTTTTAAAAGATTTAACACAGGTTTACTAATAAATGCTTATTAACAAGCATCACAGTTTTTAGTCACATCTTAAAAAATGCTTCATGCAATGGTGTTTTGAAATTTTTATATTTTATACAAATGAGAGGAAACTGAATCTAAAAATGTACAATATAAAAAATAATAATTTTGAATTTTTTTAAATACATACACTTCAACTGCAATCTGCTTATAATTTTGAAATTCAGTTTAAATAGAAAAACAAGCATAAATTATGCCCAATTTTAATTTTACACAAACCATTCAGGAAAAGCAAATCCCGCTTTCTCCCCCACTCAGCCTCTATAATGTATTTTTAGCATCAGACCGTATCTTAAATCAAGCCCTCATGGCTGTAGAATATCTTGATAGTTATTAATACTTCATTATCATGCAGAAAAAACTTTCTTATAGATTCCAACTAGCTAGTGAAGAAATGGAAAATACTAGTTACTTTAAAAATGAAAACTTTCTCCCCAGAAATATTTTATAATTTTTTAATACATATGGTTCCATTATAAACAAAATTGGCCCATATTTTTCAATTAAAATGTTTAAGGTAGTGAAACTGGATAAAAAGGAAATAAATAAAAGAACACAAAAAGCCATTATAGTAGTACTGCTACGAAACCTTTCCAGGGAGATAAAATTTATAGGTAGAATTTCGCACACCATCACATGAAATTTTTTAGGGAGGGGAAGAAAAAGCATTTTCAGAACAGTAAATTAGTTTACTTCCCCACTAAATTTTGAAATCACCCTAATTTGCTAAAAATCTGGTAACATTTACTGCCAGATTTTAACTGAAGATACAGACCAACATATTCACATACAAAAAATAACAGTATTATTGGAATCCACGAAAATTCTTATTGAAATAAAAACAGGAAAAAAGGTTCCAACAGGATTACAAAAATGAAAAATGGCAAATTACACAAATCATAACATTATTAATTTTGAAATTAATAACACTAATAAATTATTAATTTCAAAGAGATCAGCAAAAATTTGTCACCAATATTAACAAGAGATTTAAATATTTTAAATGATTAGATCTTTATTCAAATTTCTTACTTTATTTTTCATCTAAAACAGATTTAAATAAAACAGATTAAATTAGATGATTAGATCTTTATTAAAATTTTTCACTTCATTTTTCGTCATAATTTCTTCTTATTCACATAGAGAAAAATTGAAATAGCTAATTAATGCAGAAGTATTAAATTCTACAAGTTTGTTAATGTCCCATATTGCTAGCAATATAAACTGAAAACGCCTTTGAACATAAAATGACGTAGTCTAATTACACACACATACATTTTTTTATTAAAAAAAATCATTTTTGAAAATACTCGATAATTTCTCATACTATAATGAATAGATAAATGGTTCTCTTAACATTTAAGTAATGAAAATGACATACAAACAGAACAAAATAAATATTCACACATTAACAGTTTTTCTTCTTTTAACAAATACATCATGACCAAAACAAATGTCAAAATCCAGCTTTGCCATTTCAAAGAAACAATTTAGCGCAAATGTGCATTCATAGACATTAAATCAACTGCAGTCTAAACTAATAAAGCTTAGCATTGCCATGACTTCAAAATTCCAGCTTCAATTTCATGTTGCATAGGATGATGACATATCTACATATCCTTTTTTCCCCCTCTTTAAATCATAAAACATATTTTGTTCATATTTAGGATGTCAGGATAGTCACATATTCCAGTGCATATTTTTTTTAATTCTATAAAGGCAAAATTATAAGCTGTTTTTCTTTCAGTGTACCTCTTAAGGAAATTGTGCTGAAGTTGAGACAATTCTGTCGCAAACAGGACCATTCTGAACTGAAGTTGCAGAGCATGTCTCCTCATCAAAAAGTGCTGTCAAATCTTTTTGCCTAAAATAAATAAGAAACATTGATGTGATCAAAATCCATGCAAATATATATATTTACAGCGAATAAAATGTTCTGAAAATACAGCAGTTACACATGTAATTCACACAGTATACACTGATAAGCTAAAACATTTACCCCACATTTTTCAAGGAACTTGTCAGTATGACATGCAGGGAACGTGAATTAAGTAGGAATGGTATTTAACTGCTGCTGGAGAAGGTAAGGAATCATTATTGCATTTACTTTTGTAATGGGAAAAGCTGCAAATCTAAGTGAATTTGATAGAGGGCAGATTACATTGCCCCAAAGACTCGGAACATGTGCGTGTGTGTGATTATGGCAAAGCCTCAAGGGGAGGGATGCCTTTGTGCAGGATTTTCTAAGGGAAACGGGCTCGTATACACGTTACCCATGGGGAAAACCACGAAAACTCCCATGCACAGGATTCGAACCTCGGACTGAACTACCAGCATTCAGCGGCTTTACCACTTGGCCACTGGTGTGCCACATGTAGCTCTGAAACTGCACGGCTGGTAGGTTGCTTACAATCTGCCATTGTTAGTATTTATGCAAAGTAGATAAATGATGAGTTTTCATAGACAAGGTGTTGGATGCACATGTGTTAACAAAGAAAAATGATCTTGGAGCCTGTCCCTGCTTGGTGCAACAAAATTGTCGCCAGACTCAACTAACAGTCCAATACAATGCATGTCCAAGTGCAAGTGTTTGAGAACACACAATGCAGTGGATACTGTTGGATATGGGACTGCGCAGCAGGCGTTCCACTTGAGTGCCCCTGTTGACAAAGCCTCATTGTCAACAACTACACCTACAGTGGATCTAGGAACATCGAGATTGACCATGGCTAAACGGAAGACAGTTGCCTGGTTGGTGAATCACAATTTCTCATTCATCACGTTGTTGGTCATGTCAAAGTACACCATCTTCCAGGTGAACAGTTGCTCCTCCGCTCTAGAGCAGGTCATATACAGGCTGGTGGTGATGGTATTATTCAATGGGACACATTCTCATGGGCAGCTCTAGGTCCCTTAGCTGTGGTAGAACAGACTGTGAAAGCTGCAGACATCTGAATATAACTGTGGATCAGTTGCACCCTAACATGGCAGATCAGAAGACAGATCTACTCAACTAGAAAAGGAATCTTCCAGCAGGACAACACCTCATCTCACAAGGCTCGAATTGTGTTGGGAGTGGTCTGAGGAGCATAAGGATGAATTCCAATTAATGTCCCGGCCACTAATTTGTGGGATCTTAACCTGAAAGACCACATTTGGGTTATTATGAAGCAGTAGCTTAGAGCCCAAACACCACCATTTTTCAAAATATGTTAACTTTGCATGACTGCTGCTTAGACATTTTGGTATAACCTGTCTCCAGTCATCTACCAAGAATTTGCAGCATCCATGCCAAGGTGAATTGCATGTTTTGCAGGCCAAAGTTCATGCAATGCATTACTGAGTTGGCGGTCATAATGTTTCAGCTGTTAAGTGTAAAACATAAATGTGATATACATGTATAAAATATACTCTAAGCACAGTTAAACTGTTTGCTGCATTATATATTTACCTCATACTTTCTTTTTATAGCAAAGGAGTCAGATGCATTAAGTCTAAATCTCAAGATACAGCAGATCAAAAATTAAAAAAATAAAATAATATACATGCAATGTATAGTTTCAAATATGCACTTCACTGTCAATGCACTGCATAAACAATTCCACATTGATAATGCACAATTTGTACTCATATTCAGGACTGCCATGGAAAGATTGTAGTGGGTTTATCAGACTTGTATTTCAACATGATATCTGATTCTTACTTGGAGGGACTTTAGTAGGATTTTTTTTTGTAATGTTTTCTAGAAGTTGTTGCACAAATTATTACTGCATAATACTGTTTTCCATGTAGAGAACTTTAATATAGAGAAAAGATACCAGATTTTTATTTTTTTAATGTTAAAGAAATTGTGAGCTTTGGTTAAAATTTGTACTAGAGATACCAGTATTGAAATGTGTATCATCTCCCAATTACTGCCATTATCCTATTTAAAAATATTCATCAGCAGCTGACATTCAATCTGAAATGAATTACTCTTCAGTGCAGTACTGAACTTCCTGGTGCAAAACAAAATGCTATTTCTTTCACACTGCACAGATTTATTTTCTAGTGCAGTAATAGAACAGAAGGCTTTCTTGTTACTACTGTCACCATACAATGATATATTTTCTGTATACTCTCAGATTTTTTTTTCCCCCCCCCACAAGAACTCTTGAGTTCCAGACAAAAGGTATGGAATTCCATTTTACTATTTAAAATTTTCTGATAACATTTTTAAGCCCCAAAACTACCTACTACAATTGCATCCATAGTTTTTTTTCCCTATTGCAATTACTCATTTGAAAACTCTATTTAAGCCCTGAAAAAGCAACATGTATGCAAAGGGGAATAAAAATAGTTACACATTCAGCCGTGTTCTATATGTATTATGCATTTAATTCATGCTGCCAATTCAATGTTCAGTGGTTCATTAAACTTCTGGTGGGAATAAATGTGCATGAAAAAATATAATTTCAACATGCATGGCAATTTTATGTCTGAAACAAGTTTAATCTCACCTGTTAGAAGATTCAGCTCTTACTCCACCTTTATCACTAGACAATGTACTAGCAGAACCAACAGGACCTATTTCACAGCCAGATTTCTCTCCTGACTTTTGTCTACTAAATAAATAATTTTAAAGTGAAATTTATTATTACACTGTAAGCATTATAAAAGTAAATATGACAGTAGAAATGCTACTACATGAAAATACAACAGCATAAACATGAATAAATTCAGTAGTGCTTTTAATTTAGGCAAGAAAGCAACCTTAGTTTGGCAAGATATTGAATAAAAAATTTTCAAAAAGTTTACATTCTAATCATCTAGTTCTGCCAATCTCCTAATTCGGCAACTGTTAATATTTTTAATGTTAATCTCTTGGAGAATCGCATGAGCGTATTAAGATATAACTTTAAGCAAGTAAACTTCCACCCCCATCTTATAACTCTCTTTGAAAAAGCTTTCAAATTCACAAAAATTTCATAGCCACAGGAAGATACAATCCACCATTTAATTACTGACAAGGTTCATTTCAACAGTAAATCAATCAAATCAAATTTTAATGAAAAGAAATGAAGGCCTTACATGAAATTCACTCGAATCCAAACATTATTATTTCTGAAGCTAATAAGGGTGAACAGATTGTTGTTATGGACAAATGCATATATGTTAGATTACAAACCGATTAGTGATACAACATACTGCTTGATCCCTATTGATCCTTTATCTTCTGATCTTTTGAATGATAAAACAACCATTAAATTCTCACATATATATATAATCTTAACTAAAAGCACTTTTATCTAAAAAAAAACTGCTCTTTTCACTTCTTGCTAATTGTGCTAGGTCTTATGCCCTCCCCAAAGTTAAGAAAAATTTGAATTTTTCACCACATAGTTTCTTATTTAGAAAGAGCATCACACACTTTGGCCAAGTATCTAGTTTCTAGATTTTCTCCATTATTTTCTAACAATACTCACACTAAAAAACTATTGTGAAGTCATCCATACACTTAAGGATATTTCTTCTATTTCTTCCCAGCATTCAATTATGGTTTCTTTTGATGTTAAATCACTGTTTACTAAAGCTTCAGTTGAGGGAGTATTAAAATGTCTTGAAATCAGTCTTTGACATCCCCCCCCATTTACTGAAATTCAGGAGTTAATTCTCCTCTTTAAATTGTGAGTCAGACCCACTTATTTTCCAAAATAATTACTATTGACAGATTAAAGTGCTGACTATGGGTTATCCTTTCTGTCCAGTATTTGCAGACATTTTACATACACTATTTCTAGATAAAATTATTCGAAAAACTGTATTTTCGGTTCTATGTTCATAACACAGTTGCACTTTTTGACTGTATTAAATATAGAGTGTGACTACTATTAAGGTTCCAAAGTTTTTTTTTTTCCTTTTCTTTTCTTTTCTTTTTTTTTTTTTTTTTTAAAAAGGTCAGAATGACTTCAGTATACATGAAGAAACGGGAATTTGTTTTGGAAAAAAAAAAAGTTCAGAATTTTATCAGTGGATGGCACTATATATTTGTCATATGGTAATAAGGAGACAGGGTATGTGCACCATATATTAAACTTAATAAAAACACAAGTACTTCAGTTCCTGTCATTCTGCATCTAATAAGCTTGTTGTGATCCTGTATATAGGGGACTGAGCTCTGCTTGTAAAGCTTTTTTTTTACAAGAACAGTGACCATCCTTCAACTGTCCTGATGAAGTTTGGTACATTAATGGATATAAAACACAGTTTGCATAATTTTTAGAAAATATCTTGCAGTCCATTCAAAATTATTCACATTCAGGAGTTGCTTCCTGCTGCGTGCTAGTATGACAAATTCTTGCCCTACAATTTCTTGCTTGAATGGAAGTGGACACTGCAAGACCATGGAACATTTAGTGAACACATGAAACCCATTCCCAAGTTTCTTTCTATACTCAAAACTGCAGACGCTGGACCACAGGTGCATCTTATGCCCATTAATGTCCGGAACGTCTTCCAGGCAGTAGTAGCATAGTCAGCATGATTGTAAAACTTTACAAGAACCTGTCCCTTCACTCATAGTCATGATGAGTTTCTCAGATGTAGTATAATAAAATTGCATGTACTTCACATTTTTATTAAGTCTAATATGTGGTGCACATGTCACATCTTTTAATCAGCTTATTATGATGAGAATAGTGCATCTACTGATATAATTGTGAGCTATTTTTTCTTTCACCTTACAAAGTCCCACTGCTACAGGTATATGAAGGTCATTCTGACCAAAGTTTTTTTTTTTTTTTAAAGTTTTTTTGCTTTTGAAAGTAGAACATTAATTATAATCACTTTGTATAACTAATACTTTATCTGTAGGAATTCAATTAATTATAATTCAAAGTTCACTTCTGAAATTGAATCTGATAATACCAACCTTATCTTAGTATTCTAATTATCTTCAATGAACTTGATTTCAGCACTACTGTTTACCATAAACCATTTTGTCTGTCTACCTCTCCATGCTAATTCATGTCCTCCTACTAAACAAAAAATGACTTCCTTTTTATTACTATCATGTAAACTATGCGCTCTAAAGTCCTTCAGAATATTAGCTTTCTCTTGTTATTCTATTCCATCCAAGGACTTCAAAATCATTTGGATTCTTCAGTAATTCAAATATTGGGCCAATTTTTCACTTATGAGTAAAATTTATTGCTAAATTCTTAAAAGATTTCATCCCAATTTTAATTCTTGAGGAATTCATAATATATTTTATTAGTGTGGTTTGTCATAATTCATTCAAACTAAAACAGCATTAAAATTTTATATAAAAAAACAAATTTTACATTCAAAAAAGAAAATAACCATATCTTTCACAGCTGATCACAGTTGGACGCTTAATCACAATTCTAACTTTGGTTCTGTAAAAATTATTCATAAAGCTTTGTTAGTTGAACTGGATTTTTTTAAGCTTTTTATAATCACATAAATTAATCTTCTTTAGATAATTATATTAATTCCAACCCGGGCCCTGTATTTATTCATGAATTATAATACACTTTTCAGAATTCTTGTATCTTGTTTTCTTACATTTCATTGCTATTTTTCTCAATTCAGGTTTGCTTTGCTCTACCCAATGCTACACATCTACTACTACTACTACTACAAGGAACATTTGCTTTTTATTAATAAAAGTCGGTTGCTCCTCATGTATGGCAAAATACTTTTCTTGGTACCTTAATCCGTTCAGTATGGGCTTGTCGTGTGCATCAGCAGCGAACATTACCTCACGGCCGGGTGTGTCATATTTGAATCGCCATATAATTCACTCTACCGGCCGGATGTACCACATTTGACTTTTTAGATAGAACGTTTAATTAATATTTTTTGTTGCCTCTAGATGTAGCTATATGCCTGTTATGGGGAAATATATTGAAAGGTAAGTATGTTTACCTTCCTTCCTATGCAATGATTTTTATTTTTGGTATTTTGTTTTGGAATGAGAGCGAGACTCGTGGGTGGGTGTTGAGCAATGTAATCTCTCTTTAACTGCGTCATTTGATATAAACAAATGCACATGCTCTCGCTGCATTGAGCTACTTTTTATTTTTATTTTTGCGATATAGTGGGATAGACATTCTATCATTAGATTTTTTTATTACTCTTATATTTTTCCTTTTTTTTTTTTTTTTTTTTTTTTTTTTATTATTCTTAGATTTTTCGTGCTTTGAGATGAATATTTTTAATCATCAGTGAAACGTATTTTTTTTAATGGCAAACGAAAGCAGTATTTAAACGTAGAATATACACAATCGCTAATTCATAAGTGTTGAGTAATGTAATGGCTCTTACTGCGTCATTTTATATAAACAAATAAACATGTTCTCGATTCTCTGGAATACTTTTAATTTAATTTATTATTTTTTATCAGTTATAGCGGAGTAGATGTTCTATCATTAGACTTTTTTATTACTCTTTGAGTTTTCCGGCATTGAGATGAATTTTTTTGTATCGCTTTGTGAAAGTTTTTTTTTTTTTTTTTTTTTTTTTAATGGCAAAACAAAAGCACCATCTGACCATAGAACATATACAAATGCTAAATGAGTCCAATTTGCAGAGTGAAATAACAGTAAATATTATATTCCTATGACTAATGCAACATTGGACTTTGCATACACCCATGTCTCAAAGAATATCATACACCGTCTCATTTTGAAACATTGCTTACTTTTTGTTGTTTGCTCATTGAATTTTTATTAAAGACAATTTTAATATTTTTAATTTTAATTATGTGTTGTGTTAAATAAAATCTGGGATTGTTTGGATATTTTTCCATATATATTTATTTGTGGGATAAGGGGAAAATTATATTATTCTAGAATGAGTATTTTATAAAATTTCTATGGATAATATAATAATAAAGGCTTAAAATTAATTCTGACTACCTGAATGTTCTTCTCATAATGTATCCCAAAATTGGGAAAATTTGACGACAAATTTTATTTACACGAATTTTTTTCCAAAGTTAGGCTTAGCAGCATAAATTGCCCGTCCCTACAGGACAGTACACCCGGTTAATAGCGCTGTCCTAAGGGAACGCTTCGGTAACAGAGGTGCCTGTCGCGAATGGGTTAAGAAAGACCTGTGTCTGATTTCCCTTGGAATCGACAGTATTATTCAAAATTTATGCCAAACTAGCATGCATTTTTTTTTTAGTTTCAAATTTTACATTGCTGTTTTTTTCTGCCGTTTGAAATTCAGTAATGTAAGAGCTCCAATTATAAATGAAAATGTTTGAGACACAGAATTTGGCAAAGAAAAATGAATATTTTAGACATCAAACATAACACACCTGTCTGACAAGGCAACATTGCTTGGGCTACCCAGTTCTTCAGATACACGGACATTTTCTACTGATGACACAAGACTGGTATCTGTAACTATAAAATAAAATTTTTGAATTAAATTTTCCTGAAAAACTGAACAAGTTGAACAATTGAAAGCTTTAAGATAAATGCAACTAAAAAATATAGGACATTTATACCATTTCATACTTGCAAAGAAAGTGGCAAAATTTTGTGCTTTTGCAATGTGCACCGACAGAGAAAATGCAACAAGATGAGGAAGCAGGAAGAATATGATTAAAATAGACACGCAGAATACATTTCTAAATATCCAATTTTAGGTTTTGGTTCAGTTAACACGTTGAGCACCACACATATTTCTTAGGTAATCCTGTTCAGGCCATGTGCGCCGCTTAAAAGCGCTGGTATTTTGTAGGGCCAGGGATAATAGCCAGAGAAAAGATTAAGAGAGTTGTCACATTTTGAAATAGCTGTAATGGAGAACCGTTTTTATGTTTACCCTGTTTCAATAAAAATCCATTAGTCCTGTAATGAATCAAAATTAAGTAAATTTTTAATTTAATGTAATTCCATAAAACAGTAGTGTAAATTTTATAGTTATATACCATGTTACACGCTGTCAGTCAGCAGCATTTGACGTGGCCTAAATGGAAAGTCTAGTGTCAGCCACAGATGGCTGACGTGGCGCTCAACATGTTAATTATGGCAAAGCACACTAGAGCTATCTGGCTAAGGGACGAGATGCCTTCATGTAGAACCTTCTAAGGGAAACTGGCTCATACACACATTACACATGGAAAAACCAAGAAAACGTCCATGCAGCCAGCTTCTTTTGCCTGGAATTGAACCCAGGTCAGAACTATCAGTGTTCAGCAATTTTACTGCTTGGCCACTGGTGGGCAATAACCAGTTTTAATTTTAAGAAATTAATCTACTACTGTGACTGAGTATACAGGGTAATCAACTAGGAAAAATTTGCCTCTATGGGCAAAACAAGCAACATCTTCATAACATAAACACAATAGTGTCCTGATGTATGAGAAACAATAATGTTTCTACAAGTGTTCACAGTTTATGCTCTGAGGCTGGAGCACTGCAGTCAAACAGCCAATTATGCCCCACAAATGATAGACAGAAAATAGATCTTCACAATGGCCAATGAAACAGCTAGGTATCATGCATAGCTTACATGCTGATGTTTACTGTAAGGTGGTCATGTATTTTCTTCTGGAGATACAGCATTATGGAACCCTATAGAATGTATTTTGTTCTGGAGATACAGCATTATGGAACCCTATAGAATAAGGCAATCGGCTGCAGCTTCTCATCCACATATAAGCGTTCCATTATTGTACATCTTGTGTAAAACAGATGTGACCTGCAACTGATGTTGATGATTCCTTAATCCCCCATTACCATAGGTGAACTGCAACCAATGCTGATGGTAAACGAAACCAAAATTGTGGTTGGGCTAAATGCACGATCTAAAACAGCTGTGGGTCTGAATTTTGTCAACAGAATAAAAACTTTTTGAACTAAATTTTAAATTCAACTTACATAGCATTTACCAAATATATATAATACTAATAACACAAACAAAAAATTCAAATTTATATTTATTTCCTATCTGAAATCAAAGGTCTGCAAGAAATTTCTAATTCATTCAAAAGTTATGCACAATTCAAAACACAGGTACTGATATAAGATAGATCTAATAATAAGCACAAATAAACAGGATACGTAAACTTTATATTAGTTTGTCTCTAATTGTACAGTAATATTAACTGCACAGCTGTGCAACCAGCAAACCAACTAGTGACTACTGAAAAAAAGTATACATCAGAAATAGCAACTCTAGAAAAAAAAAAAAAAAAAAAAAAAAAAACAGACTCCTGAAGCTCCACCAACTGTCATATGGATAACTAAATTTACTGATTTTACTGACATAGCAAGTTCTCCCACTTTACCCCAGTCATGTAGCCTGGCATACAGTGTCAAAGCCCCAACCTATTCAATCTGTTTCTTTCATTCAACATCAGTCACACAGATATGTTCAGCCCATATCTCTAACACTAAAAGCACTGTATTTACAAGAAATCTATAATTTAATTATATGTTGACAGGCTGGCCAACCAGTTGAGTTCACTGGCCTGCCACCATCATTTAGGGTGGAAACTTGATATAAAATGCCCCCTTTTAAAAAGACAAACATATACATGAATCATGCCTTCATTTTTAATGTTTGGTAAAGAAAATCACTGTAGTAAGACACAGTTTTAATTATTCATATTATGTATGTGTTCAGCAATCACAGTAGAATTTGATGTCTCCCTGCCCAAACACACACTGCCACCTCTCTCATTTGGTGATTATCATTAGTAAGGCGGAAAAGAGATTTATCATCAAACATTACCTTGTGTCATTGATAATATTAAGAATCTAAGCCTCAACGTCATTGCACATTGATGAGCTGGTGTCAAAGACAGTCTTAACAAATGGCCTGACTGCAAGCCACTGCCAGTCAATCTTTCAGGATACTAAAGCATCCAAACTTCCCTGCATACTCAGCATAATATAAACAAAAGCAAAATGTGAAGTTGCCATTGCATGCCTTAAGAAGCATCAATCTGAACATCCCCCCCATTCATCTATTATGCACCTAATAACAGTTTACATTGCCTTCTTTTAATCAATCACCTCCATATCTAGTACACAGTTGACATATATTAGTGTGTTTCAGCTGTGATATGAGAGTATCAATAACCAGCAGTAACCAACCCAGCAGCAACTTCAGAGCTTATTCTGAAAAGGACAGGGGGAAAAAAAAAATCATGAAAAAGGAAAAATGATAAATGTATGCTTATTCGCTAATGATGCGACCAACTTGAATTTTAGATCATTTGCATAAATTCTACACTATCATTGCATTCTACACAATTCTTTGCAAGTTGCATAATGCTACGGCAAAATCTTCACTCAGTTGCATTTTATCTGTTTATAAAGGGGGGCACCCTTTAAAAGATAAACTTTAAACGTTTCAAGTAATCACAAGTTGATGCTGAGGTAACATAAAACGGCGAAGTTTGGAAAAGATGTGGTGTAATCGGGGGTCTAGAAATTAATAATCACCCAAAATAGCTGAAAATATGGTTGGTTGGAGTTTTTTGCCACAAAACCCATAGGAGTTATACTGCGCGAAACAAGAGTTTGTGTATTTTCAAAACTTAATAAAGATAGAGAAACACATGTACTATTTCATACATACTCACAAATAGAAATTTCAGACAAAGTTACATATAGGTATAAAATAGCAGTAAACTTTATTAAAACCTACAATAAAATCAAACAAAAAAAATTTTTTTACGAAAACTAAAGATATGAAGGACAATAAAATACAGATAGAAAACTCTATAGTCAAAGGGTAAATTTTGATAATATGAATATAATTTACATTCCAGTTAGACCTTTCTGAAACAAACTGAAATCAGGGCATTCAAATAACATGGTAAAAATTTGTAGCTTTTAAAAAGTTAAAAATGTTAGGATGTGGTTCTTCACCATCTAAATCTTTTGCTAAAATCTGACAAATATTAAAATACAAATTTCGAAAGCAATTAAAATGTGTTAAATGGTTAAAATAGTACTGCATTCAGCACATACTGGTTCAGTTTCGCCCATCAGTAGGTATGTGTGTTAGCCTTGTGTGACCGATTCTCAAGTCGAGTCAGAAGGACCTGCTCCTTCTGGTTTAGGGTACATTTCCAATGTTCTATTTTAAGTTTTATGTTTCATAGTTTATTGGTTAACCGCATCTTCCCAAAGTTTCTGCCATTTCATCAAAATTTTCCTCCCAATCAGTGTTAATAACTGAATAGGGGACGGGTGTGCTGGATGTTCCAGAGGCATATTTTGCAACGATATCCGCTAGTTCATTCCCTTTTATATCAACATGACTTGGTACCTAGCAATAGAGGATCATTTGGCCTTGAAGCTAATATTGAGCTTCAGCACTTCTACAATTAACAGATTTGTGTTATTCACATATGATTCAAGTGCTTTAGCATACTTAGTGAGTCTGTGTTGTCGCACTTAGAAGCGGCGTAACACCAGGGTGCCCGGGTCAATGACCCTACCCCTTGTCGAACATGTAGGTTGTTTCGAATGCTGTCATGAGTAACTAACATAAGATATAATCTTTTTTTCATAAATTATGATCATAATTTTGAGTGATGGACTAATATGATATTCTAGCAGAAATAAAGCGTGCACAGAGTTCCAATAAAGACCTGAAAATACCATCTGGGATAGCTGAGAAAGGGGAAAAGAGCTGGCTTTAACCTGAGTCCTAGAGATACATATAATACATACATACAATACAGATAGTGTGAGTCAACTGGTGCACTTAAATCATAGCATAAGTCATAGACTACAGTACAGGTAAAGTACGTCAAATTAATAAATATGAGTACTAAGTATGGTCATAGGCCGTTTATAATTATTTGGGTCATTTACATCATAATTGAAGACCCTTATAACAGGGTTGTTGAAACTTGTGAGGTTAGCATAAAAATTCCGGGCAAGACGGCAATAAAAATATTTCAGTTCTTCAATGTCTGATTCATCATGAAGTTTTTGATTTCGAACGTACGAGGGCAAGTTGATGACCTGTCTTAGGACACAATTTTGTGCCGACTGAAACTTTTTCCTATATGATTTGTATGGATATGCCCAAACCGGGCAGGCATAACATAGTATGGGATGCAATACAGTTTTATAAATAAGCAACTTGTTATCTACTAAAGTACACTGTTTCAAGAAATCAAGGGGTGAAATGTAACTTTACTAACTGGAAACCTTTTAAGGATAGATATTATGTGTGGGTACCATGAAAGAGTTTTACTGAGAATCACGATAAAGGGACTTGCTTGGCCCATGGAATATCTTCTTCGTAAAGTTGCAGGCTTTTATTGAATTTAATCTTTTTGGTAAAAAGGATTACTCGAGTCTTATTTATATTAACTTTTGATCTTCCATTTTGTCAGTCAAGTCTCGAGTATGCTTATGTAGTCCTGTAATCATTGCATTGCTAGGCTAAGAAATGCACTTTGTGAGAGGATTGCAGTGCCATCTGCATACATCACAAGTGTTGTGTTCTGTGTGGTGGGAATGTCGTTCACGTAAATATTGAAAGTCTGTGTAAATAATGAAATTTTTCCTATGTTGATTGCCTATGAAAGATACAGCTAATAGTAAAGCAACAATCTCCGCAGTAAAGATAGTACAAGCGAGATGAAGTTTTCTTCCTTCAATAGTATTCTTGCACACAAAGGCAGAACCAATGTGATCCTGAGACTTAAATCCATCTGTATATACTGAAGCCTGTCTGTATTCATAGAAGATCTGCTTGTACACGACATCACTGGTGTTATATTTAGCTAAGTTGGAAAATACATTGAGAAGCTCAATGTGTGCATCTTTCCAAAGAGGTACTTTCAAATACTTTACTGAACTGAAAATATGCAAACCTATTATTTCCAATGCTGTTCTTTGTTCGGATTATGATTTAATCTGACAAGATGCTGAAAGTGAAGATGTCTATAAATATGCAGTGAAAGAAACAGAGAAAGTGAAGCATCAAACAAAAAATTAATAATTCATTTAAATTTTAATTTAATATAACCAGACAACAGTATTAATTACTCCATTTAATAATGTCTGTCTTATTCTTACATATATCTGCAAACCAGTATATTCTTATATCTAACAGTTTAAATTTTACAATAATAGAATTTAATAAAAATGGACTATTCATTCAGAACACTTTCAAATTATTCATCATACATGTGTTAAATTTTAAATCTGTGAGAAAAATCACCATTTGTTGCGTTAATCACAAGATATACTTTAACAATATGCACTTACATAAATATAAAAATTAAAACACAAGGGTGAATATACAATGCAGGAATACAGCTTCACAGATCACAAAGTAAAATAAACTATGCAAGATTATATAACTGCAATTTAGTTTAGAAATGTGACATCTGAACTAATATTTTCCAGAACAGCCTTTCTCCTTTTTTTCTATTAAGAGAAAGAGTAAAGGACTTCTAAACCTTTCAGTCCAAACTCAATGCAATTACTGCCAAAAGCCTAATGATGCAACTTTTCATTCTATAGCACCAAATATTTAAAGGGGGGAAAACAATTACAAGCAGCCGTTTTAAATTTTACAGCACATTTACTCATAGAAATTACAAACAGGAAATTTAGTACATTCAGATTAATTAACTGCTAATAAAACACACTACTTAACGTTGCATAATATTTGGAACAATGAATAACACTTTTTTTTAAAAAAAATGGTCATTTGGGTATATAAAAGGCAAGAAATCCTGCACCACCACCAAGTGGATTTATAAATTTAAAGAAGGTTTAACAATTGAGAGTTAAGCATGTAAAATAAGATGGAATACATTGGGAAAAGGATACGGATGTTTTACATGCTACAAAATGATTATCAAAGTCCTTTTCTACTAGATAAGACTAACTTTTTTATGAATAGTAATAAAGAATGGAGAGCATTTTGTTCAGAAATCTTGGCATTAGGACTACTTTCTAGTATTCTTTTTAAGTATCATTTCAGAAACATAATTATTAATTAATTATGCAGAGTGCAAAGTAATAAAGCAAAAATTCCAACACTAAACTGTAAATTTTACAGAAACCTAAAAGTAAAAAAGAATTATTACTATGAGTGAAGGAAATTTTTCAACTAGAGGAACATAGATAAGCTAGGTATTGGTTATTTGGATTACTGATTATAGCAAAACATAGGAAGTCTTAGGGAGGGAAAGCTTTCGTGTACGAATTAGGAAAAAGTGGATTCTGTTCTTGATGTGTATGATACAGCCCTATCTTTAAAGAAATCCCCAAATTTTTCATATTTCTGAACGACGAAAAATTATGCACAAAAAAAGGCAAAAAGTGGGAATATGATTATTTCATTAAACATGAATTAAGTGAAATAAATATCAAATTATGTGGAGTTACTTAATTTTCACTACAATTTATTTCAGAAATGCACTGCTCCAAGGTCAGCTCAAGGTGCTCCAAGGTCACAGTTTTTTCCGAAAATTGCCATGCACCTCCCTTTTTATTTAAATAAAAAAAAAAAGTAAAGTCAAATGACACTTAAAAATAAACTCAATGGAACTATTGATGAAAGTGTACAGGCAAAACTTTTAATCCTAAACAGTAAACTTTGGGAAATGCAATGGGAGAAATTGGGAGATTGGTTAGTTATGGACATATACTAAGCAAAATATAACTTATGAAAACAGTCTTGTTTTCTTACTCTCCCTTATTCAGTCAGGCCTGGACACAGATTCTATATACAGTAAAGTATATGAGTTGTCCCTCATTTGTGGGCCACCAGATGTCGCTTCTACTGAAAACCAGTTCCATCAAATATTATATATTCTGTGAGCAAGCAGATGGTATGAAACATGTGAAAAGAAGTTAATGCGTAATCAATCCATTAATTGCAATTGCCAATCCAAGTTGGTCATGGCCCTATATGTATT
This sequence comes from Stegodyphus dumicola, assembly GCF_044657685.1. NCBI lineage: Eukaryota > Metazoa > Arthropoda > Arachnida > Araneae > Eresidae > Stegodyphus > Stegodyphus dumicola. Next base: position 26,110,887 of record NC_140781.1, read on the forward strand.
TTCAACTAAAATGTTCACTTATTTAAATGAAATATACTGTTGTAGCTCTTTAAATTCGTGCCATGTTTATCATAAACATGATGATGCACTTACTCTGCTAGAATATATCTTCATTTCACACTTCAGATTTCAAAAATTTATTGTGATATGCGATGAGCTCAGAAAACATTTGGAGCCACATTCGAAAAAAAGGAATACAATTTTTGCTAAAAAGAATGAAAACTATTGTATAAGTTTCCTGAAATACTATATATATACACGCATATAATGGGTTATCTGGAAAGTTTTGGCAATTTTTCAAATTAAAGCATGTTTTCTTCTACTTATTTTGTTACTGCAAACAAGGAATAATTTTGACTTAGGCAGATATTTAAATACAGTCTTCTCTGCTTATGCTGCACAATCCTAGCTTGTGTTATGGCATAATTTTTTTCAGTATCATTTCATCAAAAAATGATTGAAAAGTCATTTTTGTTTCAGTGTTTTAAAGGTTATTTTCACCATTTTATGGGCCCACCAGCGGCCGAGCGGTAAAGTCGCTGAACACTGGTAGTTCGGTCCAAGGTTCGAATCCCGCAAACGGGCTGGCCGCATGGGTGTTTTCGTGGTTTTCCCCGTGTGTAACGTGTATACGAGCCAGTTTCCCTTAGAAAGTCCTCCACGAAGGCATCCCTCCTCTTAGGCAGATAGCCCTCGAGGCTTTGCCGTAATTAAATAACCTAACCTAACCTAACCTAATCACCATTTTATGCTCTTCTATTTTAAAAAAGGAAAAAATGCTAGTCAGATAGCTTGCAAAATTTGTACTGTGTACAGCCAAACTGCTGTTTCTGATGATGCAATCTGAAAAGTTTAAGCACTAAAATTTCAGCCTCGAAGATGATGCTTTCCCTGAACAACCATCCTCTTCAAAACAAGGGCCTATTAAAAGCTTTTGCTGAAAATCTATGCTATGCAGTTCAGGAATTAACAAACAGACTGAATATTCCAAAAATAACACAGTGCGTGATTATTTGAAGATCACTGGGTATGTAAGCTGCTACAATATATATGGGTACTCAACAAGTTAACACTATATGTATGCTTGCTTTAGTTTTGGGTAATAATTCTTTGCTGAAAAGGAATAAAGCTCCCACCCCCCTTTTTTTTTTTTAAATTGATAATTACTGGAGATGAGAAATGATACTAAGTGATAATGTTACAAGAAAAAGATCATTGGATAAGCATAAACAACCTCTTGAGGCAACACTGACAAGGAAGCTGCATCCCCAAAAAAGCAATGCTTTGTGTATGATAGGGCTACAAGTGAACAGTAAGCTATAAACAGTTGCCAATAAATCAGACAATTATTTCCAATTATGCTGTTCCCAAATGGCAGTTTTAAAAGGAGGGAACTGAAGCAAAGTGTCCAGAACTGGCCAATCATCAAGATATCTCCCATCACGAAAATGCTCATCCCCACATTTAGACACATGCCAGTAATGAGTATGGCTTGGATGTTTTGTGTTACCCCTATATTCACTAGACCTTGCACCACGGATTTTCATCTTTTTATGTCACCTAAATTCCCTGAATAGCCTGAAGTTCACTTCTTTAGAACCTAGTAATTTCTTTACAAATAAACCTAATGAATGTTTTTAAAAAGGAATTTTTCAGCTAATGGAGAGATGGCAAAGTCATAGAACAAAGCAGTGCTTTATATTATTCAATGAAATTTTCTAATGTTTTTGTACTGTTCATTTGCATTTATCATCAAAAGAACAGAAACTTTGCAAATGATCTAACATATGTTTTAATGATTATATTTTTTCAGTTTTTCAAAAACTACTTCTTTAACATATTTTTTATCAACTAATAATATACAGACACCTGAGATTAGTAACTGATTTATCTGCAAAAGCAAGTAATTTTAAGACAGCATTTGAATATATTTTACAAACAATATTGTGAATCCATTAAGCAATGTGTTTCATTATCAAGCAAAATTCACCATATGTCAAAAACTGGAGGGGGGAAATAAGCTACACAATGCTGCTGCATCTACCATAATGACCCACTACCATTTAAATGAAATATTTGTCACAAATTAAGTCTTTTTGCAGTGCTAAATCACCATAAAAATAAAAGTTCTCTGTAACTTGATGTAAATTCATTATTTTTAAGAGGGAAAAAAATGAAGTACTAATAAGTTATTAAATGATTACACATTTGAACAGTGAGAACAGCATGTTTTTAAAATTCTACTGTATTCACCCGACATAAAGGAAATCAGATTTACTAATAATAATGAATTTTGGAAAAAAATTCAACATTTGTCATTTGTAACTTTTAATTAACTGAAATCGTATCTGCAAACAAAATGTTTTTATACATAATTATAAATAAGTAACTTAATAATAGGCACTCAGTTTTTTAGCCTGATATCAGATTGTTCTTATTAATATATCACATTACAGAGTACCAAGATGGCTGAACTGAGCATTTCTTCACAAACCAGTACTTTTTGTATTAACAAAATACTAATTTCTTCCCAGTAAAGTTCTTTTAAATAAAAATGCAAAGAATTAATTCTTCATTGCCTAGTTATCAGTTTCATGTCATACAAAATATCTTGTTTTATATGTATACTATTTATTATGTATAGCTTACTAGATATTTCAAACCAAGAAACAGGAAAATTCAAACATGTTGTTGCTAAGATTTGAATGACAGAGCATACAGTTGCTAGCTGGATGTACCAGCAAAACAGCATGCACGGGGACATTTAATAATTGTTTTCATATTTTTCCCATTTAAGTGGTGACTGGAGAGGCATATCTAGTTGGCCACATTCTAGGTACGGTGAATTGTTATCCATAACATTTCAGTTTTGGTATCACTATAATAACACATAGATATTTTTGAAATATGAGGAACAAGAGAAATCAACTATGCTTATACCGGGATTCAGACCATGGATCTTCCATTTCCCAACTAGATACCATTCACACACAGGGAAAAAACAATTCCAACTAGTGATATTAAGTGCATATGCACAATATGTCGTATAAATGTATGATAAAAAAGATGGATACATGTGTTCAAATTCTGGTTTGAAGAATGCAGCAAAGCAACATTAATATTTATTTAACTGCTTTTATAGTGTAGAATCTTTTGAAAAGAAAAAAAGAAAATATTTACTACTATAAATTCTTGTACATAAGAAATTGGTTTAAAATAGTAGTAAAGTAATATCAAAAAATGTCCCAATAAAAAAGAATAAACATATGGCTTGAAATAGTAGTTTTAGTGCATATATGACAAAAATTAGCAAAACGAAATTAATTGCACATATAAAATGGAAGATTATAATTTGCTCTTTTGTTTTAAAAACAAAAATTATTTCCTCAAACATATTACAAAATAAATTAGTAAAGCTGAAGTGTTTTCAAGTATTTATATAAACAAATATAGCAGCAATAAATCATACTATAAAGATTGGACAATTTTAATTTCTGTTCATTTAAAAGTAAAGCAACTATTTTCTTAGCAACATTTATTGTAAAATACATTGCTTCACTAAAAGAATTTTAATGTGAATGTGTAAAAATTTCTTCAGACTGCAACTAAACTGTAACAGAAATGAGACATATTATAAACACTGAAATGCGTTAATAAAATAAAATTTAAAAAAAAATTAAATTAAATAAAAAAATGTTTTCTAGGTAAAGCTTTGGCATTTGCATTTAACCATTACTTCACAGTTTTTATAATCTCCTTGCATGTTTGAGGTACATGAAATGCCATACCATATACATCTTTTCATTTTTTTGCTTGAATCTCTATTTAATCCCCCCCTGAACAAAAATATGATTTTCTTCAATAAAACACAGCAGCAAACCTTATTGAATTTTGTCACAGCAGTTTTTTGTACCATTAAGTATGCAGAATGGAAGTACAGTACAAAGTTTGAAATCCAGACATCCATTATCCAGAATGATCTAAAATATGGACCTCACAGCCACAAACCTTTTCTTTTTTTCTTTTTCTTTTTTTTTTTTTTTTTGGTATGCTTCACACATGCGCATTTGATTTTTTCTTCCATAATAAAACATGTGGAGACAACAATTATTTAAAAATTTTGCACACATCTCAAACCGAAATATTCACCTATTTTATATCCTTGACGCCGATCTGGCAAATCATTATTTATTCCATTTTGCTTTCATCTCTGTATGTTTATCAATATATGACAACTTGAGCAATAACTCATGCAGTAATATCTAAACTTTTTTTATATTAGTAACTGAATAACAAGAGTATCTTACTTCAGTTCGCAATAGAAGCACGACAAAATTTAGCGAAACAACTTGGCTTTTGTCGCCAACCTAGTGAATGTATAATGGATGCTATTCAGCCAGGTTAAAATTATCTTTACTGATTCTAGGGCATTTCAGTTAATGTAGCGAACTGTGCTGCTCTCTAATCTTCTAGTTTGATCCAGCTTATTATTTTTTGCAGACTGTTAATATTATGGCAATTTTATAAAAACTAAGGTTGAACTTTTGATTATGTCGAAAAGAGTGTCCAATTCTGGAGCTGCCAAAGGATCTGTAAAGCGTAACCATGTTTCAATGTCCATTAAACAAAAAGTGGAATTGCTGCAAAAAATGGATAAAGGCATATCCGTCTCAAAATTACGCGAGGAGTATGGCATTGCAAAGTAAACTGTATATGACATAAAAAAAATTAAAGAAACGTTTTGAATTTTTTGTGGAAGCAACTTAAACAAATTACATTGAAAGAAATGTTTAATAAAGTAAACAAATAAATATTAAGCTTTTTTTGTAAATTTTGGTTCCCTTTAGATTATAATTATTCCTTATTTCATAAATTACGATTTAGTATTTTTATATTTTTATAACTTTTTTTATATCAGTAATTGAATAACAAGAGTATGGCAACCTTTTATGCGGACATTACGCTGGTGACGATTATAGATTTTTAAATGCTCTAAGAAATGTTGACCAGGAAAAATACAACGAAAATTTCTTCTCATATACTAAAAATGGATTTTGTTAATGAAACTCATTGGCCAAAAGATTACATTTAGTGCCATTTTAATTAAGAATAACTGATATGTTATTCACCATAAAATCAGAAGTGGCGGCAGAATATGTCGGCAGAAATTTTTATAAAAATTAATCTTGAACTTTTGATTATGTCAAAAAAGAGTTTTCAAAGGATATACAAAGCGAAAGCATGTTTGGATGTCCATTAAAAGAAGGGAATTGCTGCAAAAAATTGAAAATGGTCTATCATCTCAAAATTATGTGAGGACTATGGCACTGGAAAGTATCTGGCATAAAAAGAAAAAGGAACCTTTTGAATTTTTTCTGAATTCCGACACCCCACTCACAACGAATAACAGAAAAAGTATTCGTTATACTAAAAGTGACAATCATGACAAAGTGATGATCGAATGTGTCAGACAGCGTCACAGCGAAGGTGTGCCATTGATAGGTCTAATGGTAATGGCTCAAGCCAAAATATTCATGAAGAAATGAACTTAAACAGAGTGCACATATTTGACAAGCTGGTTAACAAAATTTAAAAATCGCCATGGTTAAGCCAATTCAAATTTTCAGTTGAAAAAGCTTCGGCTGATACTGAAGCTGCTGAACACCTTGCAGATGAATTCATTGAACCCATTACTAATCAACAATTATCTCCAGAACAAATTTACAATTCTGATGAAACTGGTCTTTTCTGGTAATATGTACCATGAAATACCTTGGCAACCTCTACAGAAAAGGCTCCAACTGGTGTCAAAGATTTGAAACCGAGACTAACAATTTTAGCGTGCGCAAATGCTGCAGGAACGCACAAGTGCAGACTTTTCGTAATCGGAAAACATGATGACCTCAAGCATTTAAAGGATTAATGATTTTCCCTATTATATATTGTGAAAATAAAAGAGCATGGATGACACAAGCATTAATAAATCATTTTATACCCGAGACTCGGCAACTTTTGAAATTAGTTAGTTTACTTGATGACTCAGGAATAGTCCTGATTGTAGACAACTGCTCGGCTTCCTTCACTTAAAATTTTAGTGAAAGCTAGTGTATCCGTATTATTCTTCGCTCCAAATTGTAAGTCTGCCATTCAGCCTATGGATATCAAAATAGTGCGTGCACTGAAATGCAAATATAAAGTAGCATTTCTATGTTAACTTTCTTGAACAATGACAAGACTATTAAAGAATTTTTGAAATATTTTAGCACACAATCTGCTGTGTGGAGCATTGCATGTGTGGATGTGTCTTCAGATATGTTAAAAAATGCTTGGTATAATTTAAAGCCAGCTACCATATTTCGTGGTGAGGACGCTGAAGATGATAGCCGCAAATTTGAAGGTTTTCGGATATCGCAAACTAAAGGTGAAATTTTCCAGTTAATGTATTTTGTAAGGAAAATAAATGAAGTAATAAACGAAGATGTTATAACAGAAGTTTTTCATTGCGATGACAATGACACAATTAATTAACGGACGGCGAAATTCTGGTTATAGATCCAGAAAATACCACTACCAATAGTGAAGAAAGTGACAGAGAGGTTACTGAAAATGAAAAAAATTCTACTGACAAGTTAGTCGGTATTCTCGACACAGCAATTACAAGACTTGAACAGTGCAACTTTGTAACTGATCAAGAAATTATGTCTGTTTATAAAATTAAAGAGAAAGTATTAGCACAAAAAATGAAGCAACTTGAACAACTAACATTGAAAGAAATGTTTAATAAAGTAAACAAATAAATATTAAGCTGCTTTTTTTTTTTTTTTGTAAATTTTGATAGCCTATACATCATAATTGCTCTTTATTTCATAAATTACGATTTCATATTTTTAATTGTATAATTTCTGCATGCCATTTTAGCAGATTTAAACTGATGATCTAATATCCAGAAAAATCCTAAATCCAGAATTGCTGAAGTCCCAATGAGTCTGGATTTCGGACTTTGTACTGAATATTCTAAAAGTACGTGCTGAAATGATGAAAGAAAAATATTCCAAGAATCTTGGCTGCCAGGTGCTACAAATTACTTCATTTATTTCAGACACACAAGACTTTCAAGGTCAGGACATATTACCACTGTTCAGTAGTCTCTCCACTTGGCCACTAATGGATTATGTTTACATGAAAAGCAAAAATATTGAATGTCTAGTGCTTGTCCAGTCTCACTCTCAGCTCACACAATTTTGTCAGAAGTACCTCAATACTGTTTTAAAATAATTTTCATATTACTTTTTATTAGAAAATTCAGAAGTTCCTTACCACATTTTTCGCATGAAGTGGCGCTATCAGAAGTTTCCATAGCAACAGAAACTGCTTCAGAGCTAATAAAAAGTTTATTAATAATTTTTCAGTTGTTCAACAAATGAGTAATGGTAAATAAGATATAAAATGAGCTATTTTAAAAACACAAACAGAGAAATGACTCATGCTTTACTTTTTAGTGTCTAATAACGAAAAATGTCATGAACAATTTTAAAAAGAGTGGACACATAATGTAAGAGGAAGAGAATGCAAAAATTAAATGAGGTGAAGATATAAAATTTTAATCAGGGCAACGATATAACATTCCAATAAGAAACATCTGTTTCTCTTCACATGAAGACTCAACAATGTCTCAACCAAGAATTAATCATGTTGTGAAAAATAGGAGAACATCAGCTATTATTTGGATGACAATTTCATACAGCAGTATGTATGATGACCTGATGTTTGTATTCTGCTTATCAACATGCAGAGCATTGAATTAAGTTGGAACTAAGACCATGATGATAGCAGCAGATGCTTAATGCATTACTTACAAATAAGCCCAGGTTTACTTTTGTCTATAAATATAACCTAGTAAGTAGACAAAACTATATGTACTCAATTCCATCATGCTTTGCATTTATAAAAGCGTTAAAAGTCATGATTTTGGTGGATGTATTTTGGGTTATTTTACACCGATTTCTAAATGTTTACTTACAGTTAAATGCCTAAAAGTATTAGGACAAAAATAGTTTAACAGCATGTTATAATACATATGCAGTTTTTCCTCCCTTTTTGAAAAGAAGGCAATAGTGCCTGATCTCAATAAGTAACTGTCCTTGCACATCTCCTTCCAAAACAAAAGAGTACCGATTGATCAGTTTAATCTCCCCAAGTTCAATTAAGTACATCACGGACCATAATTCAGGATTATCAAGCATTTCAAAGATTACCTAGGAAGAAATGACTACATTTTTTTATCCATATTTAAAAGCAGGGAAGTTTCTCTCCCTTAAGCAGAACTGAAAATATATCAACTTTCATTTCCAATATATCTGGCTGGGTGGTTTTGAATACAAAACAATGACTGAAACTGTATGCTAAAAGGTCATGTATGAAAATGTAAAAAACAAAATGTCACATCACCACCTTAATTTGCATTTAACCCTTTGGCCTACAAACACAAGTCTGACTCGTGGTAAAGAATTTGTGCCATAAACAAAAGCCACGAGTCTGACAAGTGGTAAAGAATTTGTGTCATAAACAAAAGGCACGAGTCTGACTCGTGGTAAAGAATTTGTGTCATAAACAAAAGGCACGAGTCTAATTTGTGGTGAGGAATTTTTGCATAAAATGCCACATATTGTTATTAGAACAAGCGATTGGAGTTATTCTACGTCGAATATTTTTCCTTTGATTGTAACGTCAGTATTTTGTTTTTTCAAATATAATTTCGTACAAAGAATTAAAAAACTCTTATACCCATCATACGCATCATGCAATTATTTTTGTCAACTGATCAATTGATTATGAATACAACCTAGATGTCTTAAAATTACTCTTTGTACCTAAACATTGTTTATTTCACAATTCCTTTCATTACACTGAAATACATAAGTTATGAAAAGTATACATTTTGCGCCAGTTCGGGTACATGGCTGAATATTTGAATGGCACAGCAAACGACCGACTTTCTTGTTTACTCTAGCTCACACAATTTGCAGATATCGTTTAGGCCAAGGGGTTAATGAAACAACAAGGTTTATTTCAGTATTTTGCCAGTCAATGTTAGTTATCTTTATCCAGTACAATAAAAAGGAAGTCTACATACTAGAATTAACATTATCTTTTTCAGTTTTTAAGTTTACAATATTTTTAATAAAGCATTTCTTCCAATCATTTACATGAATTTTATTTTTCTGCATTAAGATATGAAACATCAAATCTACTTATTTAAGTTAAAAATGTTATAGTCAAAAATATTTTGTTGACTACATAAAAAGAGCATCATGTGCTGAATGACTTCTACACCAGGCAAAATTAAAATTTGGCAACAAAAAATTTTTAATGTACCCTTTTTTTTAATAAATAAAATTTACAAACAAAAATTTTAGCAAATTAGGCAATGTTAAGAAATAAAAGGTTTAAGTACACAGAACTTTCACAGTTCATCCAAAACTATAACTATCTTCAGAAACCACACCAGGAAACTGGTACCTGGTAACTGACAAGAAAGAAGGCTCCAAAAACATTAATTCTTCTCAAAAATAAAACTAACAGACTTGTAATGTAGCTACCATGAAAAATGCAATAAATCACTGAAGAAAGAAGAAATGAGTAAAATTTTAAATTTTCACGATATCCAATGCAAAACTTCAAAGTTTTTGTCAAGTTAATCCTAGAAAACATAATTTCTCAACTTTTGAGTGGTAGCTTATTTTTCATACATACACACTACATAGATTTTAAAATAAGGGAAAATAAATATTTTACGCACAGTGCAGCTGAAAATGGAACTATTTCAAGTTTTTTGAAACAGAATTTGAATTATTTTGAAAATACATATGAAGAACTCAAAATTTCATTGCTCAGAAGTGGGAGGAATACCCAAATACAGTGAAGTTACTGAAATGCAGCTAAATTATTCAAGTAACAAAAATGCAAATACAATAACTGATTGTATTAAGGCAATTCTGGGGACAAGTGAAATTTTAAGTTTTTGAACAAAACATTAAACACCTTAAAAGTTTCGAAAGGTGCTTTATCTTTCAGACATATACAAATGTTAAAACACACTTTGAAATAAATAAAAATTCTTAAATACACTAGAACCGAACAGAACTAGTTTCATTCTTAAGGAATATAATATGAATTTTTTGAAGAAAATCAAGAAACTTGCACAAAGCACTTAAAAAATTCTTACTGCTCAGAAGTGGAAGCCCCAAATGCAGCAAAGTTACTGAAATCTGCCCAGTTACCCTGATCATCAGAACTCGTTGTTTCAGTACTTTCCCAAGGATTAGGAATTGTAACAGGAGCTACATCCATGGGAACACCATCAAATATTGCTTAAAGTATTAAAAAATATATGTATATTGATAAAAAGAATAGCTTACAAAGTAATACATGTAAGTGCATTATTTAAAGAAATGTAACAAATATTTAAAACAGAACAGCAGCTTAAAAAATAATACATATAGATGAACAATTTACAGATAAATAATAAATCTTTAAAACACTAACAGGAAGAAGACCAGCATTTGGAATTTCTTAGGATTAAAACGCAACATACGAAAAAATAATGCAAAATAATGCCCTTTGGTTCCTAGGAAGTGAATCACATATGAAAAGTTTACAGCAAACACAATCCCCAAAATGAACTAGGAAAAAATAAACTCAGCAAATATCTTTCAAGAATTCAATGGCTTTGGATTCTCCAGGCAGAGCTAAAATAATTAGAGATTGATGTTAACATTTTGTTCAAGTCTACAGATCTATTTGTGGCACACAGAAATGCCTGATGATAATGAATATGACAAGTTATGGCAAATTAGCTTTTAAGTCTGTGTTTAAATACAAATTCCTGCCCCACTGCTCTTTCAGCCATTATTTAAAAAAATTCTCAGGATTCATCTAAAGTTAACAGATACAACTATCATTTAATTATTTCATTTGAATATATCATAGGCACTACATTTTGGCATGTTTGAATAGTATTTTGATGTATATTTGAAATAAATACTTTCATAAAAACAAATAAATGGACAGAAGAAATAAGATGGTCCTTTCCTTGCTTAAATTTATAATTTTTTACATTTGTTCCTATGTCCATTTGTTCTGCTTCTTACTTTAAATGTTTTTTTTAAATTATATATTATTGTTCTTGTGTGATACTTGATCTGTTTTATATGTTTGGATTGATCCTTCCAATAAAGCCATATGTAACAGGAATAAAAATGTGAAATAACAAAGAATTGTATTTCAATGTCAGGGTTACAAATCTCTCATTTTTCTTGGGGGATGACGGCTATGATCTAAAAACTTTAAATCACAATATATCATCTTGGAAAAGTTAACATAAAACATAAAGACATAACTTAGATGAAGACAGAAAGCTTTGTCAGGAGACAATTTTGTAAATATTATATTTTCCGTTTCCTGAAGTCTGCTGCAATCTTGAAAAGCTATTACTTTAAACAATTTTTACAATCTGAAACAACATGGAGAAAAAACTTAAAAAACTCCATGCAAATAAGTTCAATAAATTTTGTGCGATTAGTCAAAAGTAATAAATAATTTTAAAATACATAATTTTTAGTAAATAAACAAAAATAAATAATTTTTGGATTAGCACTGGAAATTGTTTTTCAGAAACAACTAATTTTTAAGGATTAATGAAGCAAGATGACTGATTCAGCACATACTGAAGAACCAGACAAGAGTTAATTCCAACAAAATATTATCCTGAACAATCAAAAGAAATTAACACACTGAAAGAAGAAAATAAAACATAATACTTGTTATTGCAACTGATAAAACTAAAGTTTTACTGCTATATAAAATTAAAAAAACTTTCATGTTTTTTCACACACATGCACTAGTGTTTGCACATAATACAATACAAACAGAAAACTACTGAAACACTATAAAAGTATACTACTATTTGAACAAAATTAAAATAAACACACCTATCTGCTAAACAAATATTGATTATATTATCTCCTAATATAAATTTAGTAGAATGTATCTAAATGAATTAACCCAGATGTATGAAAATTTAATCCCGAAAATATCTTTAAAGGAACTTGAATTTAAATCATGAAAAATAGAAATTCAAACTTTTGATATGAAAATTAATAAATCAAGTAATTATCACCATTGATCAGAAACTGATTGACTTTTCAAGGAGAACAAACTAACCCACGTTCAATTAACCCTTTCAAGACCAGCATCCTGTATACACGACGCAACGATTCCACTCCTACCCGCCTAGCGTCGCGTATATGCGAAGAGCTCCGACCAATCTCTGCAGCCCAGCGTCGCATATACGGAACAATTTATTTGAATTTTTAAAAGCCAGTAGATGGAGCTAAATGGTAACTGTTATTACATGGGTTCATTCATTTGACCTTCAAGTTTAGTTTCTGTTCTGTGCTTCTGGTTTTGATGGATTTATTGGTATAAACAAACTGAGAATCACGGATCTTTATAAGTGCACCAGTGAATTAAAGGGGCACAGGCATTTTTGTTTATTTCGTTAGGAATTTTTTCGCTTTTTTGTTATTAGAAAGTAATCCACCTCCTTATTTTCGTTTTTGTTAGGAAAGTGCATTCAGCTGACTACAGCAGGTGTAACGTCGCCGAACTTCTGTGATTGAAAACCTCAAGACCAGTTGATCTTTTTTTTCTATTTATTTTGAAACTTAACATAAGCTTTCTTGGTTAATTAAAAAGTAACATTGCAGCATTATTACAAAAGGAGAAAGACTATCAGCTTTCTCAATGCGTAATGCATCTTACTTGCTCGCATTTCTCAGGAAAGAGCCAGCATTTTTGTTTTTCTAACTCGATTTAATAGGTTATTCTATACAATGACTCAGGCATTATATTATGATATATAATGTATTTACTTTATATATAATGTATATATTGACTTGATCAGCAACGGATATACCGCCAACAGGGGTGGGGTCTTTCCTTGATCACTTTCCGGTCATCGTGGCGGACACTAGATCGTGGTGATCTAGAAAAACAGGAAGTTTTCTAACATAAACATGATGTCACACAGGGTTTGAGGATAAAATATCTCTGGGTGTCTTTTGAAGAAGTTTTGGGACATATGTTGGGGTTATATTCAGTTTCATTCTGTTGGCCATGGCTATGAGACCGAGATACATAACTGTGATACCATCTGAATGGAAGAATTTTCCGAAAATTTACGTCGATAGAAAAGGTAATAAAGGTAGGAGAAGATGCATTGTGTGCGCTAAAAACAAGGAAAAACGAAAGCAAACAACATATTTTGAGTGCAAAATATGCAATGTAGGACTGTGTGTAGATCCTAGCTTTGAATTAATCCACAAGCAGCAGAATTTTTAAATTGGAATTTAATTACCTACAGGTAAAGTCTTGCTTAGTTTTCTTTTTTTAATTTCGTATTTGTAATTTTGTTTTCATGTTTATAATATTTATTTGTGTATATAATTACGATTTTAGTATTTTGCCTGTTTAATTTATTTCTATTTATGTGATATTCTTTATATTAATGCATATTAAAAACAAGTAGATTAAATATGCAACTTCAAAAATTGAAGTCATTATATCAAAATGCTGATTTTATACTCCCCCCTCCAAAAAGAAAATTAGGGTTAATTGCTGAAAATGCACAGGCTGGTGGCGACGATCCATTTCAGCGGGTTTGGTCCACGCACTGATCCTTAAGGAATTAATAATAATTAATAAATGCGAAGGTGTTTCATCTTTTACTCAAGTAATAATGATGATGCCAAACTGGCAATTTTAGTTAAGGACAAAACTGTAGTCGAGTTTTAATTCAAATAGTGAGATTAAAGATATGAATTAAGGCAAAACAGTTCCAGTAAGTTAATAGATTTTTAGAAATCTTGAGATATATTATCCAAAATTAAGTAGAGTACTATAAAGAAATCATTTTAAATGCAGCATTTCCATTAATTTAACAGATTTTTTAGAAATCTCGGGTTAATATAACTAAGCAGGGAGTCCATGATACAGACAATATTTGTTTTGCCATAGTGTGTCACTAACTTAGATGCCATATTTTACCAGCCAAAATGTGAAAGAGAAAAGAGAAAAAGAAACATGTTAAATAAATCTTCAACATCCTGAGTTCATATCAACTTTGCTTAAAAAATTTAATTAATAAATACAAAAAACGTACTCATTCAGAAACAGGGAACAACTAACTTATCAAACACTGAAAAATATGCATAAGGGGAAAAGAAATTAAGGAGTAGGAAGCTTCAGTTGAAAGAACGAACTATATACTATAAGTGCACAAGCTTATGTCTTATCATAGTTCTCTCAGCTAGATAGCTTTCCTCTCATTTTTCTAATTTACACTTCACAGTTAATATATATGTATAGGTTGATTCAAAAATATCTGGCAAAAATGCACAAGCAGGTGAAGAGGATCCAAATAAGTAGATTCTGAGAAAGAATGTGCGTGCAGAAATAGCTCGTTGAGGTGGTACACAACATTGTTGAATAGTAGATAAAACATTCCGTTAGCATAAATCACCCTTTCCTGTGCGAATTTCAAGCGGCATGTATCACAACATGAATGTGGAGCTCACTGATATGCATTTTATCTATGTGGTTAAAGCACAACTGTTACTCCAAAGAGATAGAACAATTCCTGATTACCTCCTTTGAGCAATTGCTGAGTTTCTGTCTACAACTCTATGGATAAAATGTACACCAGTGAGTTCTGCGTTAGTGTAGCAATGAATATCGTTTTAAATCTAAATCGAGAATGAGAGTTTACACCAGCAAAATGCATTTATATATATCCCTCCACAGCACCCTATAATAGATTAATATGCCATTTCCGCACACACATTCCATTACAAAATCTACATGTTTTTACATTCTTATACCATACTTTTACATATATATATATTGCATCAGCTTTTAAATAGCAACAGCATAGTTAAACTTCAGCCCCAGACTTTTTTGGGGGGATGCAAAAACAAAACAGATATATGTATGCTTATCCATAATTGCAATACTCATGTATGCTTCTAACTTTTTTGCCATGTCTTCCAGAGACTAGTTATTTTTACCCTATAATAAATGGACAATTTTCTAACTTTCAACATACTGTAGTAATTAAAAAATGTTCATCAGAAGAAATTAAAGTTTCAAGAAACAATCAACAGCCCATCAAATATAAATAAGCCCTTTAAAAAATAATGTTTTAGAAAAGCTCTACTTTCTACAAATTATTATTATTATTAGTCCCTTCTTTTTATGATACATTTTCTCTAGTATTTTGGAAGTTTCTCTCGTTCCATTCTCGTAGAATAAGGTTGAGCAGATATATAACCAGTTGTGCATGAACATAGCCTCTGAATCATTGGTCTCAAATCACTTGTCTCTAAGTGCTTCTTTGAGAGGTTTAAACATATGAAAATCCTGTTCCAAAAACCATGGCCAATACTTTTCCCACAAACTATGAAGTTCTGACTTTCAAAGGGTTTGCTCTGCTTATCTTCCTCCACTCCATGCTTGCACACTTTGATTCTGGGATTTAACAATGCATCCATGTCTCATGACACTTCTTGAAAATGCTTTTGTAGCAACAGAGAAACATGAACTGTACTGCCTTCTGACAATCACTCAGCAAGGACAAGCTTGATTTGCAATACATTTATACCATGCTTGAATCTCTTGGGAAGGCCTGCAATATGCAGTAAATTTCACCTGATTTTATATTTTTATGAGTACGGAACTTTATGCAATAAAGACTAGACACCTTTTCCTCACTCATCTTGAAGGCTACTAAATCAAGCATGGGACAAACCGATTCATTAGGTTTCCTTGCTTCTAAGCAACCCAACCTAAAACCTTAACTGTCCAATGACACAAATACCGTTCCTGGTCATGTGTATTACTGCAGTTCCTATGATTTTAAGCAAATATCTTTTCATGTTAAGTGTCAAAAATGAGAATTAATGAGGAAAATTACCTTCATGATTATCCACATCCATTTTAATTTCTTCTGATGACAACACAATAGGTGCATTTTCTGTTTCAAATACTTGGGACTCTTCATCTGAATCACTACTTTCTTCCTCAGATGATTTGCTGAATAAAGCAGAAATATGACACTGTATTACCAAAACTTGCACACAAGTTAATTACTTTGCTTTATTTTCATTTTCACATACCTTAATCTAAAGCAAGTGCTAAATGTTGAATGTTCTCTATCAGCCCAAAGAACAGCATCACCATCAGGATTGATTTTGACTCTACATACTTCTTCAAACAATTCTGCACTTCTCTGTAAAAGATTAATATGTGAAAAACAAGTTGATTCAATATGAAATACACAAGATTGTAAAACAAAATTCTATATTTACACATATACTTCGCCTCTCTCAGTTTTATTAATTTGGGTCCTTGAAAATTAAGGAGGAAAAATCATACAGGGAATATCATTTCTAAAGAAAGGAGCAAGTCCTATACAGAAATTGTAAGGGGACATGTAAGGGAAGAAATATGCATGGTAGCTTCATACTTATTGAGCAAAATGTTACTCATCAATTCAAATGAAAAACATTAAAAGTTAATTAAACAGATGGTAACAAATTATTAAAAAAAAGTCACTCATAAAATGAGCATATACAAAGTTTAGACAATTCTAGATTTCCTAAACATGTGCAGTAAGCATCTCAGCAGTCATTACATACCTTAAACAGTATATATACATATATATAAAGCACACACAAAGTTAAGACAATTCTAAACTTTCTAAACATGTAGCACAGTCAACATCTTGACAGTTGATACATACCTTAAATAGCATATATACATATGTATATTTTAGAAATACTGTATTATCAGTTCTCTTAAGACAAATATTATTATACAGCTAACATTTTTATATGTTAATTAAAGTTCTCTTACATACTAAGAATAGTGAAGTTAGATTAAACAGAAATCACGTGCACTTCTTCATTCAGCTACACAAGATCACAGAACTAAGTTTCACAGCACTTTAAATAAAGTGCCTTTGAAAATATGTACAGCTGATACCTTTGGATATACGTACAGCTGATATACAGTTCTGCATATATATACTGTTGAGAGCTTAGACCATCTGTTCCCAAACCTGTTGACTTACAGAGCCCCTCCTAGAGCTCCTCCAGCGGAGCCCCTTTGGACCATATGATATTTTATAGGTTAATAATATTTAAGAATCATATTACAGGGCTAGGTTGGGTTATTTGAATATGACAAAGCACACCAGAGCTATTTGCCTCTCCCGCTGGTAGGAAAATGTAAAATAAGGAGAAATTTAAACAGTTGAGCAATGTCCATTAAATTATATTTAAAATTTTTTATCTTTACAATATCTCAATTTATTCCTAACTTAAAGTTGCCTAAGTGGTTCTTCGATAGTTCACTAAAACATGCCACTTTGTGTTACAACAGATATTTTACATTATTTCAGAGAGCATCATAATGTTGTTGCAATAAATTTAGTTTCTGCAAGTTAATCTTTATGTGCAGTTCAATTCAAACACATATTTCTTTATTATTTATTTAAAATTTTTAGAGCTATTTATAGGAGGCAATTACAGTTTAATTTTGTTATTATGCAACGACATTATAATGCAGGCTTAAATTAAAATACAACATAAAAGGAAGGGGTAAAATGTTTAAATGAGACACCAATGATTGCTTTTCCTGAGCACAGTTTTGTGCTCATGACAATGCCTCAAGATAACCACCTTATTTAATATACGGCAAGAGCGACTCATAGTGGCCTCCCACATTCTTTAAACATTAGTACACAGAATCTGCTTTTAAGAGGTAGCAATTTCATATAGTTTCTTATTTTTACTATCACTTTTACAAAGGAACACTACAAGTTACACAAATGAACTCATACAGAAAATAAATGCATAGAAAACTCATGGAAGAATTACTAAGTAATCATGATATAACCACTAGGAACTTTCACTGTTGACTGACTCAAAGCTGAGAAGCCACTTGTATACAGGGCCAGGTCTGAAGAAACTTCAAGCAGATTTCAAGAATTCTCAAAGGATCAAGAATGAGGGAGAAGGTGCAATTCTACATAACGGCCAAGTATTGTCAGTTGAATTCCTACCTTTAAAACAATTTCTAAACTTCTGACGTTGAGTCTAAGTCTTTCTTGCTCTTCAATTCCAAATTTATCTTCTTCTTCTTTTTTATTTTTTAACTGGAGAAGCCAAATATCTATTCGAAATTATGATATTCTTGCAAGTACTGTAATTTCGGGTAGATAAGCCGCAGCTTATAAGTGATTATACTGGCTTGAATAAAAGATAGCTTTTTTGGAGTACACATCTAAGAAAATTAAAGAACAAAATTTGAAAAGAGGGCAAATAATTAATATGGATAAAGTGTCTGTTACTTTTGACTGTTCTCCGAGCAAAACTGTTCATTAATTAGTGAAAAAATTACTTGTATTTCAGAGTTAACAACCGAGAATGAAAAGACTTCTTTTACTTGTGTTTAGGGTTGTGCCGCCAATGGAGAGAGGTTAACCCCTTTGATAATTTTCAAAAGAAAGACAATTCTGAAAGGAAACTTCCCTAAAGGAGTTATTATTTATGCCAACAAAAGAGGATGCATGTGCAAAGAGGTGATGTTGTTTTGGCCGAGAGAAATTTATTTAAAAAAAGGTGCTTTTTTCAACCCCGAAGACTCACTGTTTTGGATTCAAAGCGATCCCATTTAGCAGATATGGTAAGATCTGAAGCCAAAAAACTTACCACCGATATCTCAGTAATACCAGATGGGCTTAAAAAATTTTTACAGCCACTTGATCTCACTATCAATATAATTTTCAAGCATAAACTACGAAAGCAGTGGCAGGAATGGATGCAAAGCGGACTCCATTCCTTCACAAATTCTGAGTGAATGAAAAAAGCTTCATATGAGGAGGCTGCCTTATGGATCAATAAAGCATGACAATCAGTTCGAGCTGATAACAATCATATCAACTTTCATTAAATTGGAAATCATTCAAAAAAATTGAAGATAGTGACGATGAAAGAAGGGATTTAGAACAGAATGATGAAATTGACCTTGATGGTCATTTGTTAAATTTATTTCAATCTGACATTGACGAGTCGGATTTTTAAGGTTTTGTATAAATAAATGCAGTTTAATTTAATTAGAGAATTCCGTTTGTTTATCTAATTTATGTATTCTTTTTCATAATATAGTAATTTATGCTCATAAACTAAGTTTACCGAAACCGTAAAAATAATATCTATTAGAAATCGTAAAAGTTCGTTTTTGGCAAGTTCAAGGTAAAGATGTTTCTTCCTTATTTATTTATATATTACTGATTATGTTGTAAATGATATAAAATGTTATTGATGATGATTATATCAATATGGTAGGGAATTACTGAACAAATGACTATTAAGTGCCATGTTTTGGAATGCTTTGCTGCGACATATATGACAGTGCGGCTTATCCGATGACCTTTCATTTTTTTCCAGTGAATTATCACGTATGCACTGTATACACCAGGGTGGCTTATCTATCCAAAATTATGGTACACACTGAGCCCTGGGAAAGGAGCCCTCATAAACAAATAACAAAAATTTGACTCATTGGATACTCATGGTTTCCAACAATGTAAATCTGCCACTGATAAATATTTAGATTGAAATCCTTTTAAAACAGCATTAATATGAGGGTATTTTTTTCATTGTGAAGAATGTTTTATTAAAATTGGATATACATCTCTCCCTTTATATCAGCTTTAAAAGTATCTGCGAATTCCATAACATCAATCCAATTTTGTTCATACTAGATGCTGTTTTTAAATCAACAAGATTCCAGACAAACCGTTTTTTTAAACAATTTTGATAAAAAAATTAAAAAAAAAAAAAAAAAAAAAGAAAAAGAAAAGAAACAGCTCTGGAAAACTTCATATTTTTTACCACATATTTATATTTCTGATAAAAATATATTAGGATGTTCAAACTGAATTATATTATTTAATTATCACAAGTTTATTTTCTTAAGGATACAGATGTCTTTATCAAAGAACATTTTAATTTTAAATCAAATTCCTCGTAATTATCGATATCACAAGTACACATCAAATAGTTTTCTGGTTGCAATTTTCTAATGCATGCTTTACGCATGCGCGTGTTGAAAGAAATGTTTAATAAAGTAAACAAATAAATACAGTCAAAAGTCGTTAATCCAGACTCGTCAGGACTTCGGCAATTATGGATTATCGATTTTTCCGGATTAATTAAAATTATGAAACCGTAATTTATGAAATAAAGAACAATTATGATCTAAAGGGTATCAAAATTTACAAAAAAGAAAGCTTAATATTTATTTGTTTACTTTATTAAACATTTCTTTCAATGTAAGTTGTTTAGTTGCTTCGTTTTATGTGATAATACTTTCTCTTTAATTCTATAAACAGACATAATTTCTTGTTCAGTTACAAAGTTCCGCTGTTCAAGTCCCGTACTTGCTGTGCCGAGAATACTGACTAACTTGTCACACAAAATTTTTTCGTTCTCACTAACCTCTCTGTCACCTTCTTCATGTCTTAATCCATTTTTTGCAGCAATTCCACTTTTTGTTTGATGGACATCGAAACATACTTTCGTTTTGTAGATCCTTTGGGAGCTCCAGCATCGAGAATTCTATTTGACATAATCGAAAGTTTAAGTTTACTTTTATAAAATTGCTTTTACAGTCTGCAAAAAATAATAAGCCGGATCCAACACGAAGATTAAGGAACAACACAATCATCAACATTAACTGAAATAGATATTTAGATAATTTTAGCTTACACCGTTCGTTATACATTAAATGCGCACGCAAAAACGTATTCTTCGCTTGCGCACACGCATATGCGCAGTCGTAAAGGTGTTACGCGCACGCGTAAACGTCTATGCGCATGTGTCAACGCGGCGTATGCGCAGAAAGTTTTTAGTTTTAAGGTCCGAATTACCAACTTTTGACTGTATTAAGCTTTTTTTTTTTTTTTTTTTGTAAATTTTGATACCCTTTAGATCATAATTGCTCTTTATTTCATAAATTACAGTTTCATATTTTTAATTTTATAATTTCTTAATGCCATCTTACCAGATTGAAACTGATGATCAAATAATCCGGAATCGCCGAAGTCCCGACGAGTCCAGATTAAAGAATTTTGACTGCGTCTATTACTTATTTTGACAGTTAAGATTTTTAGTTACAATACACATTCCTATGCCTTTAATATTTGAATCTGGCAAACAAATATCACTGAAGAGTCCTTAGTATGAACATATGTGGTTAATTTTGTTGCCAATAACTTTTATTTGTGATTATATTTCCCATTTGTATTTTACAACATGTGTGGCAACACGCTTTTTATATTTTTTCTCTTGGCAACGTTTTTTTAGTTGTTGTCACTGTTTTACTTTACCATGTAGAATTTACTGTACTTGTGCCATTTTGTGTTTCAATATATGTTAATTTAGATGAATCTTTGCTTATTTATTTGTCTCCATTCCTAACGTTAGACTTCATCAGGTTATGGGCCCAGCATGATATAACTGTGCGGGGAAATTTATGAGCGAAGTGGAGATAAACATTACCGGCAGTTCGTAAGCCTAACACGGCAGTTCTTAAGCCTTACGTGAGTCGGCAAATTAATTCGCAAAAATGGAAGCTGCAAAGATATTGGTTCAGCCGTTATGCGAAAAAAGTGATTGGCCTATTTGGAAATATAGAATTAAGTTCGTATTAAATTATCACGAAAACGCTTTAGAAGTCGTGGAAGGAAAACTGAAGAAGCCAGAGGAGCCTGATCATGCGGCCGCCGAAGAGATTCGAAAGAGATTTAGAGATGATATGAAGGTTTTTAATAAAGCAAATAATTGCGCTATGATGGTTCTTATGAACTCCATGACTGAAGACACTTTACAAAAGGTAATGAGATTTGACAGCGCAAGAGACATTTGGCCTGAACTTTACAAAGTATTCGAAGATTCGTCCGATAACCAACTTTATAACATATGTTTACAGTTCTTCAAATTCAGTTGGTCAAATGATGATATGGCAGCTCATTTGTCAAAATTGAAAAATCTATGGAGTGAACTAAACAGTGGGCTTGAAAATAAGGAAGAAAACAGACTGCCAGAAATGCTGTTGATTTGTAAAATATTGGATACTCTTTCTCCCAGTTATCGTACTTTCAAATCGAGTTGGTTACTTCTTAGTGATGAAAAGAGAACTTTAGATGAATTAACCACACAATTGTGCACCCATGAAAGAGAATTAAGGAAAGATCCAAATTTTTTAGAAACTTTAGATCAGGAAGCATTGATAGCAAATCCGGAATTTAAGCGGAAATCATCTATTAACAAGAAAAACAATGGCAAGTGTAATTATTGCCAGAGAGGACACTAGGTCAGAACATGCAAGAAATGGATAGCTGATGGAAAACCGCCGAAACCTAGTCCACATATAGGGCCAAACAAGGGAAGTAAAAACAGTGTTGCTGCAAATATGACACTTCTAGCTGTAGATGATACAATATTTTCTGCAGAAACGAATTCTGATGATTGGTTTATTGATAATGGGGCCTCGAAGCATGTCGTCAATAACAGGCACTACTTTATAGACTTCAAAAGATTTAAGCTTCCTCATAGCATCACTGTGACAAATGGAAAGTCATTGCCAGCAATTGGAAAAGGCACCATCAAGATAATGACCATTGTAAATGGGATGAATCAAATCAAAAATCTTGAAAATGTCTGGTATGTTCCAGAAATAAGTAAAAATCTATTTTCTGTGTTAGCATCTCAAGATAGAAATCAAAACAGTGTGTTTGGATCAACATTTAAGGACCGCTATTTAAAAATAGATGGTGAAATAGTTCTGCATGGAACAAGAAATGCTGGTGGGGGTCTCTTCAAAGCCGTGATGAAGACCTTAGTTCCTGAAACTCACATTGACATCAACATGACTGAGAATAATGAATCAACTCTCCAACTTTATCATGAACGATGGGGTCACCAAGATAAAAAGCATGTAAAGGCCACTGTAGAGAAAGAGTTGAATATTAAGATTAAGTCTGATATGAAATTATGTGAAGCTTGTGTATACGGAAAATCCCACCGTTTAAAGTTTGGAACCAGGAAAGCGGTTACAAAAGCTGGAGAATTGTTCTCGACAGATATTTGTGGGCCATTTGATCAGTCATTTAGGAAATATCGTTACTTTGCAATCTTCAAAGATGCCTACATCAAATTTTGATACTGTTTTTTCTTAAAGCACAAATCAGAAGTAAAAGATGTGCTTGAAAATTTCATAGCTCACGCTAAGAACTTAGGGCATACGGTTAAAGAAATACTCAGTGACAATGGTGGAGAATTTGACAACCAAGCTGTTCGCAAGATCTTGAACAAGCATGGAATCTCCCAGAGGCTCACAGCTCCATATACACCAGAACAAAATGGCAGTGCTGAACGAGAGAACAGAACAGTCCTAGAAATGGCCAGAACTCTCAAATACTCGAATGAGGAAGTGGACTTTTCAGCTTTTCTATGGGCAGAGTTCGTCAGTACTTCAATTTATATATTGAATAGGACAGGCAAGTCTTAATTCAAGCCTTATGAATTATGGATGGGAAAGAAACCCAGAATAAAACACATGCGCATCATTGGATCGACTTGCTATACTCATATCCCAGTTCAGAAGAGGAGAAAGATGGACAAAAGGGCAACTACAGGCTATCTCCTTGGGTATGATGGAGATGAAAGGTACCACATTTACATCAAAGAAACCAGTACAGTAATCTGTTCCCGAGATGTCATATTTGAAGAGAAACCTTCCATGACTGGAAACATTATAACATTGCACCCACAACAAGGTTCTGGAGTTGAAAATAAAGTAATAGACGAAGGCCCTCAACAGGAAAAGAAGGAGGTGGAGGATATACCAGAAAAGAAGACTCGACCCAGAAGACAAATTTCAGCGCCTAAGTGGACAAAGGATTATATCATGGAAAATTCAGAGATTTATGAAGAAAATCCTCCAGAAATAAATGGAATTACAAGTGGAATGCAGCGCAGCTGACAATCCGAGAAACAGAAATATGAAGGCTCAACACCCAAGAAAGCTTTCCAGAATGATCCTGAAACTTTAGAAGAGGCGTTAACTAGTCCAGATACAGAAAAATGGAAGTTAGCCATGGAAAAAGAGTTGGAAAATTTAAAACGAAATGAAACTTGGGACATAGTGCCTAGGCCAGAAGGAAGGAAAGTTGTGAAATGTAAGTGGGTCTTCAAGAGAAAACTTAACAAAGATGGACAAGTGGAAAGATATAAAGCTCGTTTAGTTGCTCGTGGCTACACCCAAGTCGAAGGAATTGACTACAAAGAGACGTTTTCTCCTGTAATAAAAACAAAATCAATTAAGCAATCAGTTGAGCAAGACTGGCAGGTTCATCAACTTGATATTACTGCAGCCTATTTAAATGGAAGACTGAGTGAGACAATTTTCATGGAACAACCACCCATGAGTCTGCATGAGAAAACACACAGAGAAGTTTGCTTGCTAAAGAGAAGCCTTTATGGACTTCATCAGTCTGGGAGAGAATGGAATATGTGCCTCGATAAATTTTTGAAATCAATGAGCCTAACAAGATCCAGAGCAGATCCTTGTGTTTACTTTAATAAAGAAAAGGAGTTAATTGTAGGTGTGTATGTGAATGATCTTGTAATGTCCAGCAAAGAATTCATCATTCAGGAATTTAAGGATAATATTGCAGCTACATTTAAAATCAAGGACTTGGGAGAAATACATCACCTTCTTTCAATTAGGATAAGCAGAAGGGAAGATAGCTGTGTGACTCTTGACCAAAGTGTCTATGCTAGTGAACTCTTGGAAACAACAAATATGCAAGATGCTAAAGGAGCATCAACACCATTAGATCCAGGTATGAAAAATACAACAGCCACTAAGGATAACATGTTGAATGCTGAAGGAGCATTAAAATATAGGCAGGCTGTTGGAGGGTTCTTGTACCTAGCAGGAGGAACAAGGCCAGATTTAGCTTTTGCTACTAGTTACATGAGCCAATTCAATAATTGCCCAAGCAAGGAACATTGGGCTGGTGTACAACATATCCTTCTTTACCTAAAACAGACCAAGGAATTAAAGCTGACTTTCCAAAAGACAGGAAAGAATTTGGAAGTGTTTTGTGATTCTGATTGGACTAGTGATAAGATTGACAGGCGATCATTTAGTGGCTATGTGGTGCTACTAGCAGGTGGAGCTGTCTCATGGAGCAGTAAGAAACAACAGACGACTGCATTGTCAACAGTTGAAGCTGAGTACCTCTCAATGTGCCACGCAGAAAAGGAAGTACTGTGGTTCCAAAATTTTTTTTAAGAAATTGTGGGAGAACATTTTTTAAACTTTCCACAAAGCATATTTGTTGATAATCAGGGTGCCATTTCTTTAGCCAAAAACCATGTCACTTCAGAGCGTAACAAACATATTGAACTCAGGCATTTTTTCTTGAGAGAAACGGTTGAAGAGAAGTTGTTAAACTTACGTATGTGCCTTCCAGTTCAAATGCAGCAGACATGTTCACAAAGAGTGTGCAAAAGAAAGCCTTGTTCAATCAAAGGTTCTGTGTAGGACTGAGGGAAATTTAATCAAGGGGGAGTGTTGCAAATAACTTTTATTTGTGATTATATTTCCCATTTGTATTTTACAACATGTGTGGCAACATGCTTTTTATATTTTTTCGCTTGGCAACGTTTTTTTAGTTGTTGTCACTGTTTTACTTTACCATGTAGAATTTACTGTACTTGTGCCATTTTGTGTTTCAATATATGTTAATTTAGATGAATCTCTGCTTATTTATTTGTTTATATTCCTAATGTTAGACTTAATCAAATATATATATCACCAATACTATTAACAGTTGGAAATATCTTAACAATATGGAAGCGTATAGCTTTTGTGATAAACAAAGAAGGACTCCCTGCATTCAAATGATGACAATTAAGAGTGCACAAATTTTATCATACTAGAAAAGAAAAATCTGTGTTGGTTTCTGTGCTGGCACAACTGAATGTGTGCTGGTTTCCTCCAAAGAATGTCAACACAAAGTGGAAGCATCACTAACTACACAACACCAATGTCATACAACCAAAAAACAAAGATGTTCATCAAAAAGAATTGTCAAAGAGCCTTAGCAACTACTGCACTACACTTCAGACATGAATTTCTATCATGTGGCTGTTGTGATGTACTCAGAGACCATGACGAACCTTGCTAAAATCATATATTACTAGGAATGGCACAAAATTCATAAGTGATCCACAGAAAAAGGTCCTATGAAACAACAAATCAATGTAGCTGGTAATACGAGAAGTAAGAAAAACGTTTAATAATTTGAAAAGTATAGATAGTAGCATGATGTAGTTTTTCATAGAAATATATGGAATTTTTTTTAAAATGAAAAATTTTATTGCCAGAACAGTTTCAATTTTTACCAAAAGCAGTGCTGTACTATCCCAGAGAAATAACATTTTATACGGGATAGTGTGAAAGGATCATCTTCAAGATGCATCCCTTTAAATTGATACACATATAGGACATGAAACCAATTGATTTAAACTGATGTCATGAATTTGTAAATAGTTATTGTGCAAACCCTTTTGTATCAGCAAAAGACAAAGGATCATTCATTATATGCCCCTTTTTCTTTGAGAGGGTACAGAGGTACATTTAAAATTGATCCTGTAGCAGACATCTGTGTAATTTGATCACATTTGTCCCTTGCTATTTGCCATTTTTAGAACATTAACTGAATAATCAACATTTAAACAAGAAAAAAATACCCTTCAAAATAGCATGAATATAAAAATACAAAGATCATATAAATAGGTATTTTACAGCATTTTAATTAGGAAAATACAAAAGCATGTTTAAGAAAAAGTTCATAAAGTTTCAGGAAACTACTTGACTGATGCAGCAGCCCTAATCTTAGTATTCAGAAGGCACCCTTCATTGGAAGAGAACACGGCAATGGAAATTTTAAATTAAGCACTCCCGCCCCAAAAAAACATATTTGGTTGTGGAATTTTTTTTTTTTTTTCCAAGGAAAGAGAAAACTTTTTTTCCCTCTTTAAGAGCTTATGTTTGATCGCCCTCCTAAATTAATTGAGTTATTCAAAATATATGTCAAACCAAGACTGCTTTTTTGCTTAATTTTAAATGAGGATCTGAAACCGAAGTCAAGCTCTTTTCAGAGTTCGTACACATTTCTGCACATGGAAATTAAGCACTTTTAAGGACTTTTAAGGACCATTAATGAAAAAATTAAGGACCTATGAGTAAATAGCAAATTTATAAATTCAATTAAAAATATTATCTATGCCTGAACTTCACTTTTGTCATACCATCCAAAAAATAAAATATATCCGTAAGTAGGCTACATTATTATTAAACATAACTTAGTTAACATTAATTACTAATAAGTTTGAGAATAAAATACACTTTATGAAATTTATCAAATATCATTACATATTTTACACTTATAATAGTTCGGCATATTTGAAGGAAGATAAGTGACATTTTATTTACGTTTTACTAATAGTTTCATACTGATTTTTTAATGTCTCATTTTAACACATACTTGCTCAATCTGGAGGTTTAGTAAATAAGAGGTAGATTTTATGTCAAGCGGGATAGGTTAAAATGAGAAGTAAAATCATAATCAGAATGATTTATAACAAAAGACTGGCTGCTGAGACCACTGCTCCTTGCCTACAGAGAGACCTGCTGATCAGAACAAAACTGAAAGACTTGATGTGGGCACAGTTGGCATGTTTTGAAAGTTAGTTGGGCTCTGTCTGATGCAGTTAGTGTCGTAGCTTCCTGTAGAGTTCCAGGGGTTGTAACCCACTTAATATACTTTAAGGTTTCAATAAGCCACTAAAGCACCAAAGGTGATACTAAGTTGCTTTGTATTATTTCAGGTCTCGCTAGATATGCAGAATAAGTTTTATATGAATTTTTACATTTTTGTGTTTTATCTTTTACTATGATAAGGTTTAATGAAAGGCAATAACTTGCTTTAATATATGATAGATATTTTTAAGGGTAAGCAGTTAGTTATAAATAATTAAATTAGGTGGTTAGATAACCTTAATCATTATGGATTTACATGACCACTATTAAATTTTACTTATTTAAGAATATTTCTTAAAAAGCCCTATTAAAATCACAATCCAATAAAATTTCACAGTTTAAAATACATGCAATTTATGCCATTGATATTAGGATAATTATGCATTAAAAGCTACAAAAGATTTATGTTTTATAGCAACAACCCTCAACAAAACATTTATGCAAAACGTAAACAAAATGTATTTTTTAACAAAACGTATTTTTTAATTTGAAGCCTGCCCAGACATTTTGGCTAATTTACATAGATTTCCTTCTCTTTAAGCATCTTTTCTAAGAATTAGAAATTTCTCTCAATATGCAAACTATTGTTCTCACTAGTTTCTGCATGCTTTATCTCCTAACTTGCCAACCTCTCCACAATGTACCTATGAGGGTTTATTTGATTTGGTAAAAGTTAAATAGTCCAAAACCCCCCGATAGACGTGAAGTAAATTATTGCTATGTCTAAAAGTAACTACAAAGGTTTAAATAAGCCTCTTATTTAAAAAGAACTTAAAGGCATGGTCTTATGCTAACAAAATCAATTGCAACTTGTGGTGACGTTATTAAACAAGAACGATCAAATTCAAACAAAAAATGTGGACCAGTGGTCAAAGACTATACAATTTAATTTTAATTTAAGCTGGCTCAGTAACTCTATTGTCATAACAAATTCAAATGTCAGCAGTAATAATGCAGAAAAAAAATTACAAATTATCAGAGCTGGCAGGAACTAATGCAGTGAGCAAACGGAGATTAAAAACACATTTTCTGCCTCATGCACCAAAAACCTCAGTTTAAAAACTAAAAACTGTCTAAGTGATTTGCATTCTGGGGAGGAAATAGAAATGGGAAATTATAGTAAAGGCTGAAATTATAAACAAGTGAGTAATTAACATAATAATATCTGTATATATATTTGAAGAATAATTTTCTTTCTCTGTATGTATTTGGTTTTTTTATTCAACACGCTTCCTTTTCATTTTAGAATTTTTAAATTTCTGTTATTCCAAAAAAACTAGATGCATTTAGAATGTATAGAAAAAGGTGCTAATTTTATTTTTTTAGTAATACGAACATTCAGAAGAAATATGAAATATATATGGTAAAGGCCGGTTACAGAGCTGGTGTGGCAGAATTTTAGAATTTAGTGACACACCGAGCAAAAAATCTAAACATGGCAAAACTTTTAGAATTTAGAGCAGGCACTGGAAGCAGAATTTTGAAAGGCACTAGTCAGAAAAATTTTGGATCTACAGAGATAAGTTTAATGTTCCACATGACTGCACCAGGTGAGGCAATGCCTAGCGTCAAACCTGTGTATGATGCATTAAGACATATTAGATTAATCTTTTAAAACTGCCAGCTTCAAATTTCTTTATTAATAAAAAAATTCCTTTCTATAATGCCTCTCCATGTGATACTATTAGAAGCATTTTCAATATTTTTCATGCTTGTATCTAGTGAACAGTAGAGAAAATAAAGGGAAGACGAACACGTTAAGAAAAAGATTCTAGTATCAGAAATAAAACATTCAAATATTATGTTTTCATTGTTCTTCTAGATGTTCTCCAAAAAGTAAGAACTTCATTGCAAACCTTCTGTGAAATACACCCATTACATGTTAATACCTTTGTGATATCTTTCATTTTGTCACATTTTTCTAGAATCTTCTAGAATCATGGGTCTATAAATCTTGCTTTCAAACCCTTCTAAACTTTCCAACTTGCATCCTTCTTCAAGTTGTAATATCTAATGTCTCGAAGCAAAATTACCCCTACTAATTTTGTAACAGCAAACAGCCAGAAATATTTAAAAAAAAAAAAAAAAACACAGGATAAATGTGCAAAATTAATTTTATAGAGAAAACTGATGCATAAGAATTCTGAATATTCTGAGACAATAACATGAGAAAACTCTTATCATGGGAAAATTAAAAAGAAGATAACTTTAATTAATTACATAGCTATTTTGATTTTGCTAAGAAATGTTTCGTAAATTGTGCTTTATAGCATTATAACTTGTTTATTTTTCAGATTCAAAATATAATAAGTGATTAGATATAATAAGTGATATAATATAAGTGATAAGTTTTCAGATATAATAAGTGTTCAAAATAGAACTTTATAATATGACAACAAAAAATAAAAATTAATTTTAATGTTAATTTTTAAATATAATTTCAATATATTACCATTATTTTAATTAAATTTATTAATGTTACAATGTTTGAAAAAAAATCATAGAAAAATTCCCAGGTCTTGGAATTAAAAATTTACTATAGAAATTGATCTTAAAAATTGCCAAAATGTTGATAAATTGCCAAATTTAGAGCCGTTCAATAAAAGAATTCACATCTCCAAAAGAGAAAAGTTGTTTAAGATCTCTTCATTAGAAAAAGTGAAATAATTTCTAAATGCTTATGTTTCACTTCTTGCTCAAAAACTAGAGTATCCCACATTTACATTAGAAATAGGAACAAATTATAACCCATTCAAAAGATAACCATATTTATCAATGAATCGCCAAAAATATACCTCCAAAATGCTAATTCACACTAAAAAAAATAGCAGTCGTAAAAACGGACAGAAATTTCACATGATTAAAATTAAGGACCTTCTGCCGATTTTGGCCGAAATTAAAAACTTTTAAGGACCAAAAATTGATTCCAAAAAACTTAAGGACTTTTAAGGACCGTACGAACCCTGTCTTTTGCAAAATTTTCCAGTCATATGACAATCTGTATAAGCTATTTTGACTTTACTTGGCTACTTTATCTTTAATTTGGCAACTTTAATTTAAAAAAAATATTTCTGGAATAGTTTGATCATGTCGAGGCCCAGTGGCGCAGTAGCTATCACATTGCACAGCAGCACCACAAGTCCGGGATTCGATTCCCGGGCTGGGCAAGGTCACCTCAGCCTTTCATTCCTTGATTTCCATCACTTGGGTTGATAAAATTAGTATCAAGTTCACTCGGGGACTAAACATTGGGGAGGCCTGCGACAAGCTGACCACTTGTTCAGGACATATGCTCATGCTTCCCGGGGCGTACGGTCAAGAAAGTAGATTTTAGACACTGCAGGCTTGGCCCACTAGGGCTGTTACGCCACTGAGTTTAGTTTAGTTCGATCATATCAACCGAATAGTTGATCACAATAAGCGATGTATTTTCCATGTTTTCTTCATATGCATATGAGTGGGACTTTAGCAAACTGATAATAATACCCAAATGATGGCATTAACTGTGGTCATATTAAGCAGCATCTCCTGTACCACAGTGGCACAATGGGCAGCTCTTTTAATAGACCACATCATTCCCTCCTTGTGAAAGAGAAGTACTCAATAGAGCAGTCAACAAACTTCTTTGGAAGTGGGCCCAAATTCAAAAGAAAAAAAATAACAAGCCAATATTTATTCTAAAACTTGTAAAAAAAGTACACAAATATTACAATACAAATAGTAATGGATGAATGACCCAGCAACTGCATTTTAAAAAAAAATCCTTAAATTCAGGTTCAAACTGTGATGTACTAATTCTGAAAATGCTAAATGCACATCTGTTCGTCTATTTTTCATATAATTCTTAATTCTAAAGTCTCATGGCAGAAAGTAATTCTTCATACATATAAGATGAAGCAAACATAGCACTAATTTTCTAGGCATAAGAAATTAAACTTGGGAAACTTGATTTCAATACACTCAAAAGTCGTTAATTCGGACACCCATAATTCGGAATGATCTATAATCCGGACCTCAAAACTAAAAACTTTCTGCGCATGTGCCGCATTGGCACATAGGCATTTACGCGTGCGCGTTTTATGTATAATGGACGTATAAGCTAAAATTATCTAATTATCTATTTCAGTTAATGTTGATGATTGCGCTGTTCCTTAATTTTCGAATTGGATCCGGCTTATTATTTTTTGCAGACTGTAAGAGCAATTTTATAAAAGTGAGCTTAAACTTTCGATTATATCAAATAGAATTTCCGATATATATTTGTTAATATGTACAGGATCTAAAGCGAAAGTATGTTTTGAAATCCGAAATCTGTTTATCAATTTCACGCTGCTCGGCGGGGGGAACGGCGCAGCGGGTGCGTAATGAATTGGAAGTTGATCTGTCAGCACTATCCTTATCTTCAGCGCAGATGTTTTTATTTTATTTGGCTTATAATTCCTTACCAAATTAGTATTTCATCTCGATGTGCTCCATCTTTGATATTATTTAAAACAAGTTCCTCGCCATTATAATTCGCTTCCGATAGCAAAGAAAGTGACAGAGGTTAGTGAAAACGAAAAAATTTCGATTGACAAATTAGTCGGTGTTCTCGACACAGCAATTATACGACTTGAACAGCGAAACTTTGTAACTGAACAAGAAATTATGTCTGTTTAATAGAATTAAAGAGAAAGTATTATCACATGAAACGAAGCAAAACTTAAACAACTTACATTGAAAGAAATGTTTAATAAAGTAAACAAATAAATATTAAGCTTTTTCTTTTTGCAAATTTTGATACTCTTTAGATCATAATTGTTCTTTATTTCATAAATTACGGTTTCATATTTTTAATTTTAGAATTTCTGCATGCCATCTTACAAGATTTAAACTAACGATCTATAATCCGGAAAAATCGATAATCCGGAATCGCCGAAGTCCCGACGGGTCCGGATTAACGACTTTTGACTGTAATTATTTCAAAACCCAAATTTCGAAACACTAAGAAACAACTTCAGATGATTATTTAATTGCAACTCAATTAATTCAAGCTGCAAATCTGGCCTTACTGCTTCAGAATTTCCATAGAAAGGCATGGTGAAAATACCCAATTCTGTTTGAATGGTCTTGAAATCTGCATTCAAACTCAAAATGCACTTTTCTTAGTTTATCTTCATAACCCTTAAGCTTGTCTTCATTTACTGAAAGTATTAAATTTCACATATTTCTTATCTAACTGCCTAGCAAACAGATCTAGTTTAAAACCATTGAGATAGACCCACATATCATCAATACACAGATATTTTCCTTGCATCATGACATTTAAGTTTTTCATATGGCAAATAAGATCCATGCAAAACGAAAAGTTCGAAAATCATGCTGTATCTTCCAAAATTTTGAATTCTGCAGAATACACTTCTCATGGACGAATAATACATCATCTTTCAGCTGCCAAACTGGCTCGAAAACACGTCATGCATTAAGCCACCTTACTTTTGAGTAATACTACACATTAGAATATTCAGACTGAATGGGTGGAAGAACACCTCAAAACTGCCTGTAAGTTCACAAGAAAAAATAGTATATTACACATATTAGTTGTAATATTACACATGTTTGCTATAGGTACTTTCAAAGTCGAAAGACCTTACAGGAGTTCATGAAAAATATCACATCCTGATTTAGTTCCCTTTAATGACTGCATGTGTACTACCGTATTTGACGGCATATAAGACGCACCCTTATTTAGAAGGCCACACACAAGGAAAAAAAGTGTCAATAGTATGCACGACAGCATGTTACCACAATAACTTAAAAGTGGTTTCTTTTAGTTCTCACGTTTTGCAAAAGCTAAATAAACAATCATTGAATGCAATTACCAAATATATTATTATTAAGGAAAATTAACAAACGGCAAGCTATTTTGAACATGATAGGTAAATTTCAAGAATGAATGAATGGCAAGCAATCAAAATAATACAAAATAAAGCAGAAACAACAAAAAACACAGATTCAAGGAAAACGTTACCTATCATGAAATTAGAGTTTAATCACTTTCAAAACCATAAAAATCCTTTTCACTATCATCATCATCGAAAACGAGAATATCGTCATCACTACTGTTTCCGTCATTGTTAGTATCACCTTCTTCGAATAATGTGTCGTCTTCTGTTCCGTCAAGAGCACTACTGATCCCGCACTTCTTAAAGGATTTAACAATTACTTCAGCCTTTACGTCCTCCCAAGATCTTTTTACTCACTCGCACATTTGTGAAATAGAGAGCCACTTCATTCTACCTGAGGGTGTGATGTGGCTCTCCTATCCACTTGTTCCATCGTTCTCGCACTTTTTCCTTAAATGGCTTATTCACCGATACATTTAAAAGTCAGTCCACCTGGAACGACAGCTAGCTCGCTTTATTCTTTATGGTTTCAGTTCTATGGGTGCTAAACAGATACAAAACCAGGTCTAAGGGTTTTAAGAGTCCACCATGTCGCCTCGCTCATAAGTTCTGTAATCACAGTTTCATTCCAGCTTAGTCCATCGAGCCTTTCGGATAAACATGAACTATTGCACCGGTTGGAAGTTTTTCCTTCAGGTGAGCTTTCTTTTGAATATGAAAAACGACGGTAGTTTTGTGCCATCAGCACAACATGTTAGAACTACCATATATCGGGTTTTTTCATGACCTGTGATTTTTATGGTTATTGATTTAGACACTTTAATATTCACAGTCTTGTTGGATGGTACATCAAATGTGAATGGAATTTCATCCATACTTCCTATTTGACCGAGCTCAAAAGAAGTTTTCTTGCGTGCATTTATAACAAACCTATGAAATGCTAGTATTTTTTCTTCATAATCTGCTGGCGTTTTCTGTGCAATAGTTGTTTTTGTGCGCATTGATAAGCCTTGCCTTTTCATGAACCTGTAGCACCAGCCCTCAGACCCTGAAAAGTTCTGATTCCCATATTTTTCTGCAAATCCTTTGGCCTCAATGATTATCATTTTGGTTGAAACACATATCCAGGATATAAGGATATACACTGATTACCAATAAGTATTTGGACACCTATGCAAATGACGATATCTGCAGTCCTAAGGTACATCACGGACTCCGCCGGTATATATCGTGTAGGAAACAGCATGGGCTTTAGTCGCATGCAAGATGCCTCACAGTTCTGAACTCTCTGATTTCGAGAAAGGTATAATTATTAGGTATCACAAATGTGACCGATCCTTAAAGGACATATCTAGTGATCTGAAGTACCCAAAATCGACAGTGGCCCATGTGATTAAGAAGTGGAAGGTGAGCGGTGATTGTCGGAATGTGCCCTGAGTCGGCAGACCAACGAAACTGAGAGATAGAGACCGATGAGTGCTGTCTAGAGAAATTTGGAAGAACCACACCCAACCAATGGCCGTCATCCACGAGGAGTTTCAACAAGTATCCGGGAGTACTGGTTCAATGAATACCATCCGTAAAGAAGCACATCTGCTTTTCATGGTCGTGCTGCTGCCCATAAGCCTTTGATCACAAAGTCCAACCGCGCTGCTCGGTTAATGTGGTGCAAAGCACATCGAAATTGGACCGTAGATTAGTGGAAACGGGTTCTTTGGAGTGACGAATCAAGGTTCACCCTTTACCGTTCGGATGGCAGGGTCTGGGTCTGGCGTCTACCCGGAGAACGTCTCCTGCCAGAATGCATTGTGTCAAGTTCGCGGAGGTGGAATTATGGTTCGGGGGTGTTTCTCCTGGTATGGGTTGGGACCCTTGCTCCCCATTCATGGTAAGCTCAACTCCAATGCCTAATGCACTATTTTGGATGACAATGTGCTTCCTACGTTGTACCAGTTTTACGGGTTGCACCCCTGTTACTTTCAGGACGACAATGCCAGTTGTCATGTTTCGACGTTAACCAAGGCTTGGTATGGTGCCAATGGAGTTCATCGAATGGACTGGCCTGCCCAGAGTCCAGACCTGAACCCTATTGAGAACCTCTGGGACAAGTTGCATCGCCAAATTCAGGGGTGCACTACCCGTGCAAAATCGGTGAAGGAACTTCTATGTCTTCTCCAAGCCGTGGACGAAAATACCACTAGCTGTCATACAAAGACTTGTGGAAAGTATGCCCCGGAGGGTCCACTCTGTAATTACCTCTCGTGGAGGCTCTACCAACTATTGATTTTGAATAAAGTTAGTTTTTCTTTTATATCACAGGTGTCCAAATACTTATTGGTAGTCAGTGTACCGTATGCTTCAACATAAGTTGCACATGTAGCTGCTTCCTGCATACTGTTTACTTTCTTTCATTTTCGGACACTGCTTCATAATTAGAATTGTTATTGCTTTCATGTGAAGTGACTGGAAATGTTCTAGTCTTTGGAGACTGCTATAGCTTCACTTGCAAATGAGATTCGCTGGTTTATGTTTCACAAGTGTAAAAAAAATATTTCCAGGTCCATTCATCTTTAAAAACATGATACTCTGAATGAACTCTTTACATTTTCAGTAGATATTTTGGGATTGAAATATATTACAAATATCCACAATAACCTCAAAAACGCATTGGAACACTATATTTTTTTTTTAAATTTCATTATTCATAATGACACTATCTGTCTGCCAATTTTTCATTCAATGACAGATGCAATCAGTAATATTAGGACTCATGCCTATAGATAAGTATATCTGTAGGCATGAGTTCTAAATCCAGACAGTAGTATCCAAGACATGAAGACATGCAGATGGTGAGGCCTAAAGGATCTACTGAAAGTCTTGATTTCAACTATAATTATTATCTTGGTAAATTGCCTATGAGATATACCTTAAAAACTACTATTCAACTGTTCACCATGCTGCAGAAAACTGGAAACAGATTCCTACAGCAATTCACCACAACAGCTTATAGCTTCAGAAATTCCCTTCCAACTCTACATTAATAGCTAATGGCCAATGGAAATCAAGAATCATCAGAACACAAATTAAGTTTTTGCTGAGCTAAATTCATTTGCTATGAATATTACTTATTTCTCTATATGTAAAGTTTTCACACACCTGCAATATGATTTGCATTTATAAATTCAGATTTTGCTTAATCTTTCTGAGAAATAAGTTAAAAACAGCTTAACTGCCCACTGGTCTTTTAAAAACAAAGACCAATTACTGTGACCAATGAAACACTAATGTAAGAAATCTTAACAGTTTTTGAAATAAATATTTTTCAAAATTACATTATCTAAACTTTTAAAATACTAAAAGCAAGCCTCAGCCCCCCCCAAAAAGTTGGTCGTTGAATATCCTTATTCATACAAATTGAATTTAGAAAAGTCAGGACACAATTTTATTGTTAATAAAAAAGCACTATTAACTAATACGTAACAAATTTTGACACTTTTTC
This sequence comes from Stegodyphus dumicola, assembly GCF_044657685.1. Lineage (NCBI taxonomy): Eukaryota > Metazoa > Arthropoda > Arachnida > Araneae > Eresidae > Stegodyphus > Stegodyphus dumicola. The sequence goes on from NC_140781.1 coordinate 26,148,291, forward strand.
TTTCCTTCCAGGATAATAATTGCCAAAAATTGTAGTCAAAGCATATCTCCACTCTGTCTTTTAGATTCTAACATTTAGTTTTTAAATTTTCTTGATGTGAGAAATGTGTGGGTCTATAGCCTGCATTTGTACCTAGTTTATCCCAAGGTTAGATTCTGTATTTAACCTAATCAGTATAAGAACAAGTTATTGCACTGATTTTTCACCATTTCCTTTATTCACTAGTTCACAAGTGTAAGTAGACATTACTGTCATCTGCATTTCGTACATTGTCCACATGGAAAAATCTTTCTGTTAACATACTCCTTCCTTAGTTGTACCCAATAAATAATTCACCTAGTGACAGTACAAGTAAAATACATATTACTACCAATAAATTAGCAAGCTAAAGCCTCAAAAATATTGCAATAGTTCAAAAAACTAAGTTTTATAAATTAACACCAATGTATAACTGTACATAGTAAAAAAAAAAAAAAAATCTGAACATGAAATAAATGCAAAAAGTAAAAAAAAAAATAGTTGGACTGCAAACAAAAAGAAAAAAAAAAGGGGGGTAATACTGTTGCAAAACTTTATTCAGCACTGATGAATAAATATTAAATACTCATAAAAACATGCAGATACAATTATATCCTGAGTGAACCTACTTGAAGTAATTCTTTGACAAGGTGTCTGGAAAGATCAAGGTCATACACGGTCACCACGTGAATTCAAATTTTACAAATGTTTAGTTAACCAGAAGTAATTATATATCAGAATAAGAAGGACCTAAAGTGATGAAATAGATTAAGTCACGTAAAAGCAGTTGTAACGTGTATTTTGATTTCTGGTCGAATGAGCTGTTTTTTCTGCCTGTTATGAGCCAGTTTTTCTCTTCCTTCCATGATTAATAGACCTTCTTGGGCATACGTTAACAGTACATTTTGCCATAACCAATCAAACTTATTAAAAAATATAAGGCAAATAGAAAAAGTGCTTACCATACTATTTCCTTCATTAAGTGGAAAGTTCTGAGACAGAGGATTTAGAGTGTTCCTGGCATAGCTTAAAAAAATATTAAAATATATAAAGGTTTGAATACATGCTTATTTTGTATCCTTTAACATATAAAACACAGGTTTTACTTACATTAGACTTTCATCAGCATCACCAAATTCATCATCATTGAAACCAAACTGATCAACAAAGTTACTAGTCATCTCATGCATCTGATAATCTGAGAAAGCCTAAAATATATGCAATAAATAAAAAGTCATTCTCTTTAACATTTACTATTACACCAAATGAAAGGAAATTGAGTTATACATATTTTTAATTTAATGCTATGCACCCCACAATGCATTTAATGAAAATTTTCGATTTAAGACACACAAATTTCACAAAAGTGGTAATTGTGTTTTAGCTCAACCACTTTGATAATTCCTTAGAAGGAAAAAAAAAAAAAAAAAGGGAATGACAACTAAATGTTTTTATTACACATATACAATTAAGATACAGAATAAGTAAGATAAAATTGTAACTTTAATTTGCAACAGACCTTTAAGGCTGTTTTTTAATTCCCCTTTCAATCCTAAAAAAAGAGTAACATTGTTATAACAATTTTTTCTGAACTATGTCATTTCAAAATGAATCCTTGTCATACTATTCTTATGTAAATGCTTGATGCATACATTTACATAATGCAAAATAACTTTTTGACAATAATAATGCTAAATTTCGCAAAGCAAAACCTTAATTTAGCAACAGAAATAAGAACTATTCTTCACTAATACCCATACTATTATCTACACAGTTCTCAGTTTTTCTGTGCTGTTAAAATATAGTTCACCTACCTCTTCTCTTTCTAACTTGGAATATACTGTTACAAATTTGTAAAAAGTACAGTTGTAACTGTTCAAAAACAGACATGTATTTTCCACAGAGTGGGCTGGGTATTTTTATTTAAGAATGCTTTGTCAAAAAAAAGGAAGTATTAAGTGGGTATGACGGCAGCTATTACACATGCACCTGCTCCCTCATGATGCTTTATATCAGTCCAATAAAAATACATTTGTGCTAATAAAAAAAATAAGCAACAAAGGCTAAAAGAAAAGGCACGTATGTAAAAAGGAGAATTAATTACACAGGAGGTAGGAGTTGTATTGCTGAATGCAAACAGGCAATGACAATTAGCAATAAAACGCAATCTCACAGTCACACCACAATACCCTATTATAAAAGGGGCAAACCGGACCTATGAAAGTTTGCAAGCAGCGATAGTTCCATATAATCTCAGACAGCCAAAGTGGAAAGCATAAGCAGAAGACATCATTTGCACAATGAAATGCATTGGAGGGCCATCAGGATATTGCAAGCTTGTGCAAGACAATCTGCTGTTCAAGAGAGCTGAATGTGCATCATAGTAGGCTATGGAATAGCTGCCAAAGGGATCAAAATGCCTGTAAAAGAAATGATTCTGGAAGCTGAAGAATTACAACGGCAGATGATCACTTCCTGGAGACAAGATGCTGTAGATAACTACTATCATGACAGCTGGCATCAAATCCCTCTGCTACTCCAAGACAGGCCATATTCTGGCAAACTGTGTCACATCAACTGCATGAAGGTGGACTGTATGCTTGACGACCTGCGATTTTTGCCCATTACATGTCAGAGCACGGTTGAATTATGCTGGTGAATGCTACAGTTGGACACCGTAGTAGAGGGGCCACGTACTCTTTATGAATCAGTATTGATTTAACATGCAGAATGATTCCAGAAGAGCACTAAATACAGTGAGAGCCAGGGACATGCTATTGGGAGCCAAACATAGTCAAAAGAGATCATTACAGAGGAGGAGGCTTACATATATGGGCTGTGATCACAACAAATGGCTGCACTGATCACTGACCACATGTTCCTGTGGGAATTTAACTGCTGTTTCTTCTGTTACAGATGCAATATTTAAAAACAGAGTTTAAGACACAAGACAGCATATTTTAAAATTACATTTAAAAGAAAAAATATCATGATTTATCTCTAAAAACAGCTGGAAACTAGAATTAATGCATATGAAAATGGCAATACAGCTTAACACTGTTATACTTATGGTTGTCAGAGTTTGGCTTCTAAAAATGTCGAGCTTTCTTGTTAGGTGGTTGTGCTAATCCATAAGTACACAAAACATTTTTAAATAACTAGTAAATTAAATTTTTAAAATTAAGATTGTGCTGACACACTTTTTAGAAGAATAATTCAAACATATCACACAAGGATATCATTCTTATAAAGCAATGGAAGCTAAAATACAAATGATTACAGAAATACAGAAGCTGTAACAAAAAGTTTCATGACATTGTTAATAGAACATTTCACAGCTGTCAAAAAATGCTGAATATCACATATTTAAACCAAATACACTTGGAGCTCAGTTCTGGGGAGGATACAAATTTTTTACGTTCCATATATTAACTGTAACTCACCTTATGAGACAGGAAGCATATGCAAAAAGCCTACGTTATCAAACGATCTACAAGAAAACTGCATTTACTCTCCATATGGGTTGCAAAGCCTGGCTAATATCAAATAACTTAACCCAGGAACATAGCAACAGCTGTACAGAAAATGATGAATGCACTCAAATGGAGAAGAAAGAAACAACTCATTGCATGATCAAAAATTGGATGTGCCATCTTAGCAAAACTTGCTGATAAGATTTCAGGTATGGATATGTAAAGGAAAGTATTTGATGAGAGATTTAGATAGGAAAGTATTTGATGCAGTATTTGATGATAGAAATACTCTTGTAATTTTCCTGTGAATTTCTACACTCTATCTGCTAGCAGAGTGAACATGGCATAATGAAATTCACAAATTAACAACCAGCGTTTCCACCATCAGATATCACATTACAGCGTACTGTTCCATCTTTCAACGAATCCATTTTTCAGTTCACATATAAAAGTATTACTTGTATAGTGCATGCAGTGAGTTAGCTCCTTTATTCAATTCCATGATGTGACAACTGCCCCCCCCCTAGCATCACATGTACACATTCATGATTTGTTTAGAAGTTGAGACTACTTTTCTTACAATCACTATTACTGCCTATCCCACAGGATTTCTACAACAGACTTCTGCTTCATTTTATTGACTGCCCTTAAATTTACTCGTCTAATAACTTACAAGATGAACAGATGACTCTTTTCCAAATGGAATGTCCCTGAAATCAACAGAATCTTCATCTGTGGAGGATGGTGGTACAGGTGGCCCACTGACCTAAATATTTTTAAGAACTATTAACGAGGGAATTCATTCCAAAAACTAATTTATCTCTAGTTTGATGCCATATTCACATTAACAAAATTTATTAAAGCAAAGAAAAATATCAGTGGCTAATAAATGTGAATACACTATTATACTAAGTATTAAAATATCTGTAAGCCAAAAAAAATGATAATAATAAAATAAATAAATAAATAAACATAAATAATAGAAGGTGTTTCACAAAGAAGGAACAAATTGCATTCAGTTGTAAGATTGCCATGTCTTACAACTATGATAAAAATTATACAGCAAGCAATAATAATTTTGTGGGCATAAAAACTGCTCCTTATTTATAAAACACCATGAAGAATAAGACTGATGCATACTAAATCAAGAATTAAACAGAGAATGCATACCACATAAGTTGTATTTCTTTTATTTATCTCAGCTAATTTATCATTTACAAATTCCTCCCATTTCTTAGAGTGCTCTTCTGATATATCTGTAAAAATTTGATCCATTTAATTATATCATACATACTACATACATTGCATACTTTTTAGTGGAAAGGGGAGAACATTAGACTAAAAAAAAAATATTTAAAATAAGATTGCCAAAAAAAAAAAAAAAAAAAAAAAACTACTACTTTTGGCTTTTGTAGCAGTTATACAAAGGAGCAAAATTTTCAAAATGCAGCAGCTTCAACCAATTAAATCCTACAACACAGGTGTTAAAAGCCGAAAAGATAAAAGTGAAACAGTTCCAGTATGATCATTTACTTAAAAATCACAAACTGGCATTTTAAGACTTAAATTCTTTTAGTTTACTTTCAAACAGTAGTGACCATTTAAACTGCAGCAACTACAAGCCTAATATAAACTTTAAAATTTTGTTGCACTTATTCGTAGGCATACATAGGTTACATACTACAGTTTCCAAAATTGTTAAATTTACGTTTATTAAAATTAAGAATGGGTCCAAACTAGAATGTTGAATGTGTTCCTTCACTTTAAAATAATCCAATGATAAGTTTTGTTACTAAGTTAATTATCAATATAATTTTAAATCAAAGGTAAGTATAGTAATTAGGTTGCCGTAAACTGGCCAGTTAACTGGTCTTTAAAAGGGTATACGAATAAATATGCAACTTATATTACATTCACAAGACAGGGTAATAGACAACTACATGCATCTGTGCTTTCTTGAGCAAAAAGACACAGCAACCTGACAGCTAATCACCATACCAACTACAGCACAACAATTACATTAGAAAATTTTCTCCCTTTGCGATGCCATTATAAATGAAATGAATAAAATTAGCTTTAATTAACATTCTTTTAAAAGGAACAGAATTTTCATGATGCGGGTGAAAACAAATTGAATATTACAACAAAAAAAGCTATACTGATATCAACTGGGACATGGCTTTCTTAAAAATGATGAATACAGCTTGTACTTATTTCAAGTATATAATTATGCTCAATTAAAACCGGATAAATAATAACAATTTTAATAAAAAATTGTCAAGGCAGAGTTTTACGCATTTACATTTCCTCATGTATTAAACTTAGTTTTAACAAATATTTATTTATCTTTATTTTATATACACTCCAGTAATACTACCTGGCCATTTTTTCTTAAAACCCTTAGGGCTGTTTCTGAAAAAAAATGTTAACTATCAACATTTTCTATGAATTTTCCAGCCAATATATTTCAGTTTTGTTCTTTTCTCCCTGAATTCTATCACCCTTTTTCATCTTCAGGTGGCTTTTTGTGCAATAACTCATTTTAAACTGTTTTCTCATAACTCTAACATGCCTTTTTTTTCATTTGTCCCAGCAATTTGAGAATATTAGAAATTTTTAACAGCCATCTTACCTTCTGATGGATTGTTTATATAGCATAGACCAGCGTCTCTCAACCTTTTACGGCCATCACCTCCAGTCTATTATGGTGGGAAGGTGCTATTTATCAGAGGAAGAATACCCTTGTATTGTTAATGAACTATTTACTAACACAGATGAGGGTGATGATTCATTTTCTAAAGAGTTAGAAAGTGATACTTCTCTGTGCTTCGAGATTTACCACAGTCTTCATTTTAAATTTTGTCCTCTATAACATCTGTATTGTATACTATATCAAAATTTCGTACTTGTAGAAATTTTTTCAATAAATTTTCCCACTAAATGAGATGTAAAAGCTGAAAGTCTCCCAGACGGTACATCAGCTCATTTGGTGGTGTGGAGTGACTGGCTGGCCACTGAATACTGGCATTTCATTCCAAATTGGGTTTTTGGCGAACAGGCTGGTTATTTAGGCTTTTCAGTTTTTCCTCAAGTGTTACGTGAATATGTAATAGGGGGATCGGAAAGTAATGTCGTTTCTGCACATGTCGACAACAACATGGTAAGGGCAGAAGTGGAAGCACATCCATGTCAACCTCTTAACCAACCTTGGTCGACAACCCAAGAACATTTAAAGCAGAATGGGAAAATAAGCAAAGCAGGTGTTTCAGTCCCCCATAATCTGTCCGAAAAGAACAAAACCAACCTATTAATCACATGCAACGTATTGCTTTAACGGCACAATACAGAACCGTTTTTTGATTGTTTGATTAGTGAAGACAAAAAAATAAGTCCTATATGATAATCCAAAACTCAAAAGGCAGTTTTAATACGGGTTACAAAGGGTTTCCATCCCGAAAAAGCGCTTCTGGGTGTTTGATGGAGTATTCGCGGAATTGTTCATTTTGAATTGCTGAAACCTGGACAAACTGTTAATGCAGACCTTTATTGTGAACAATTGGACGGAGTGAACCAATCTAATCGAAAAATATCAATTGGCAACAGAAAAGGCGTCATTCTGCAACACGACAATGCAAGACCGCACTGTGCAAGATAAACACTGGGAAAAATTATTGAATTTGGGTGGGAGGCACTGCCATACTCGGCCAATATTGCAGCATTGGATTTCCATTTATTCGGATCCCTACATTTTTTTAGTGGCAAAAAAATATGAAAATTTGGATGATGTCCAAAATGTCCTCTCGAGATATTTTACTCATAAACCAATTGATTTTTATCGGTTCGGGATTGAAAATGTGCACATTAGATAGCAAAAGGTTGTTGATAATGAGGGCGATTATATTATTGATTAAAAATAAAAACTTAATAATAATGTATTAGCTTGAATTTAATGTAAGAAAGCGAAGTTACTTTCCAGTTCGCCTATTATTTTTAAAAGACAAAGATTACGAAGTAATAAACTAATTAATATTCATTTTTTGTTGAACTGCCAATGATAAGAAACACATTTTACTACCTAGCAGTTAGGCAAACAGAATATGATTTCGTGATGGAACAAGGACTGTAATAAACGTCAAATGCTTTTTTTAAAGGAAACTTCAATTTTCAAGTAAACGGTTAGTAAGCGCTTCTTACAAAATATGTTAAATTATAAATTTTTATGAATAAAAATTTAAATTAACAAAGGCTTTATACAAAGTTGTTGCTCATTCAGGATAAATTTCTAATTTTGTGATCTCCATTTTGATGTGATTATTAGGTTGAAGACTTAGTTTTTTACCACTGTCGGTGCTTATAACTTAACGAAATCATGTACCCAATATTTCTTAGTTCATACATTTGCTTTTTCATAGAAAGCTGTTAAACATATTTTTTTATGTTAAGAGATTCACTGTTATATTCCAGTCCTAAAATATAACTCCTTTTAGCTACATTACATATTTTAAGTTTTATCATTTTGTGATTTATTTGTGATTCATCATTAATCTTCGAATTGGATCCGGCTTATTATTTTTTGCTGACTGTTAGAGCAATTTTATAAAAGTAAGCTTGAACTTTCGATTATGTCAAAAAGAATTTGCTATTCTGGAGCTGCCAAAGAATCTACAAAGCGAAAGCCTGTTTCGATTATCAGGTTCAATGTTTCTTCTTACCTTCTTCGGAAACATACAATGACCTGACTAGAACAGAGAGCTTACTAAAGCTATGTTCACTAATTGTAGTAAGTAGACAGGATACAGAAGAAGGGTATACAAAACCCTTTATTTTTCTTTATATACAATGACTTCCGTACTTCGGAATACAATGACCCTCCACTCGGGGTCTAACGTAAAAGATATCAAAATAAAACTAAACTCTAATTTAACTTTAGAATAAGATTGGCCTTATAATAACAGGAAGCATATGTAGCACAGAGACTGTGAACACTACAATACGTTTAATTTATCAAGAGGATTAAAACCTCTGGCCTGGAAGGCAAATAGCAACTGCGTAACATCTAAGGTAAGCGGCCTGCTTCGAACTCACTGCTTCCTCTCTTCTGCTTGGCAAAAAGGCCACACTTAAATACTTGGCGTTCGCCAGACAACTTTGCATAAACTCCTTCACGCTTATAATTCTGGCCGGAAATAGAAAATAAGAAGTGATAGTAAAGATTTAAAATAAAATAAACGTTAGTAAAACTTAAGATCCTTACATACTTCCCGCCAGAGTTAATTTGTTTGAAACTGAGGTCTAAAACGACCTTGTTGAAAACTTTTAACTCTAAAAACTAACGCGAGGCCAACCTTTTACAATCATAACTTAGCTAGAAACTAGAAAATTTAAAAGAAAGAAATTTGTTACAATTCAAAATAACAGTTCACATGTATACAAGAACATATCAACATGCCGTTAATTTTACACATTTGAAAACATACATTAGTAGTACATTGTTAACTTCTATTCTTTTCAAAGCAAGTGCCAATTCTTTCTACATTGAAATAATACTACATTTCAAAAAGTCTTTCAGACTAAAACTTCTTTCTTGCTAGAATGTTTTAAATAAAATTTATACAATAACTTTTTACAATATTTAAGTCTTTACACAACGCTATTATACATCAACTTTAGTTTTACGCGCGAGTAATTGAAAAACATAATAAGAAAATCGGTCACAACTCATTTCTCGCCCTTTTGGCGATAAAGGTAGACCTCGCATGAGGTAAAACTTCTTGAAATCTGCCACTTGCAGTAAGAATGAAAGATTAACTTAAGTTTGTAAAGTAACATAAAATTTTACTTATCTTTGTAATATTCAGACATCCTTTTCTGGGCCCAGTCTTTAAAGGTATAGCTGATAGTAGCTTGGTTGATCCTCCTTCTTGTACGGGCTCGCCCTTCAGTGCTTTCCTCTGGAAGCTTCCGTTTTTCACCACTACGGCCACCCTTGAACATCTTTCTTCTGTCCTCTGCTTGTGGTCTTGGCCGTTTGAAGGCAGCTGGTCTTGGTGGAACCGGGAAACTTCTGTCGTGATCCTGCTTGGACCTCGTTGTTGGCCGTTCAAATTTTTCTTGTACTTTTTCCTCCGCCGCTGATGGCCCTTCCGCAGTTCGGCGACTTTTGCTGCGGAGAGTTCTGTCGGATGAGTCAATCTTCCGTTTCACAGCCGGGTTATAGTTGCCGTCCTTTCTCCCGGTCCTTTCCACATACGTCGTCCTTCTCCCTTCTTCATTCTGGGGATGTTCGTGAACTCTGTTTTCTGGATGGTGGAACGGCTTCTTTTTCTTTTTACCTTCAGTTTTTCCGCGGGGCAATTTTCTTTTCACTTGCTTCTGTCTCTCATTGGCTTGCCCTTGTACTTGTCGTTTTCCCACCTCTGGAACTTGTACCTGCGGTGTCTGCCGTGCCGGATCCTGCAAAAGATCTGAAAAGATTTTCATTTTATTACGATCGAAGTAGGGTTTAATTTGATCCATATTTGCGGAACAGGTTTCACCATTTCTTGCCTTTAACACTACAACAGCGTGAGTTATTTTTTCTATAACATATGGTCCTTCAAAGCGTGGAAAAAATTTGGCAGTTTTATCTTCTGGTGCTGAAGAAAGTGAATGCTTAATTTTTAAAACTTCATCCCCTACTTTATAAGTTACTCCCCGTCGTTTCAGATCATAGTATAACTTCTGTTTTCTTTGTGCTACTTCCGTATTCTTTTTTGCTTCTTTTATTAGTTTTTCTATATCACCCATTTTAAGTTCTGGGGCTCTTTGTTGCACATAAAATAGTTTATCTAACGGTGTTATAACCTTTCTGCCTAGAAATAACTCAGCAGGAGTTTTGCCCGTTGTATCATGTTTTGCGGTCCTAAGGGCGAAAGCAAATTCATTGACATAGTTATCCCAGCTTTTATGAAAATTTTTAACATAACTACGGATAATTTTCACTATATTTCTGTTGACCCGTTCCGCTATATTTGATTGCGGCCGATACGGGACCATTTTTAAATGACGTATGCCCAGTTTTTGACACGTCTTCAAATATATTACTTACAAATTGAGGACCATTATCCGATATAACTTTTAGGGGCGCCCTGTATTTTAAAATATATTTATTTAAAATAGAATCAGTAACTAATTTCGCGGAGGCTCGTTTTAAGGGAACAATTTCGGTCCATTTACTAAAATGATCAACCATAACAAGGAGATAGCGATTTTTATTTAACTGACTTTTTGGGAAAGGGCCCAATAAATCGATGCCGATTATTTCATTTGGAAATTCGGATTTAATACTATTTAGAAACCCGGCCGGGCGGAAATTAATATAATTAACGGCTTGACATGTTGGGCAGGACTGGACATACGCCCTTGTTAACTTTTGCAGTTCAGGAAAGTAGACTGCCTCGCGTACGCGTTGGATAGTTTTTCGAATACCAGCATGAGAAGCTAAAGGGCTGTCATTGAGCTCTTGCAGGATATTTAATCTAAGACTAGCTGGGATAACAGGTCGAAATTCGTTGTTGGAATTCGTAGTTTTTGTGTAGAATAATAGACCATCTATTAGTTCGTAATGGGCCGCCCTATTTCTTATCGCCACAAAATCTTGGTGGCTAAAATTTTCAGGATCCTTCAAATACTCATAAATACTTCCAAACTCAGGATCCTTACCCAGTTCGGTTATTACAGTTTCTCGGGAATTTATTGTACACGCTGTCAGCATTGCAACTTTTACGGTATTACCCTGTTCGTCTAATTTAATTCGTGATAGGGCATCTGCTACGATATTTTCCTTTCCGGGGGTATGCTTGATTACCAGATTATATTCTTGCAGCTTGAGTGCCCATCTTATTAACCTTGGGGATAAATTTTTCCCTGAGTACAATCTAGTTACCGCCACATGATCAGAATATACTGTTATCGGCGCCTTTCCAAAATAGACTCGGAACTTTTGCACTGCTAACAGAACTGCAAGTGCCTCTCTCTCGGTCGCGGAATAGTTTCTTTGTGTTTGATTTAAAGTTCGGCTAAAAAATGCCACGGGCTGCTGATTTTGCGAAAGTACCGCTCCTACCGCATAATCCGAAGCATCCGCTGAAATTTCTAAATTTTCATCCTTTTCAGGAAATTTCAACACAGGGGCTTGAGTTAATGCTTGTTTTAATTTTTCGAAAGCACTATTGGCTTCGGCAGTCCACGAGAATCTTGCCTTTTTCCTTCTTAATTTTAACAATGGCTCAGCGATAGCCGCAAAATCTTTTATAAAGGACCTATAATATGAACAAAGTCCTAGAAAAGAAGAGAGCTTCTTTGCCGTGTTTGGAGTCGAATACTTTTGTACAGCGATTATTTTTGATTCATCTGTCTCGATGCCTTTTTGAGATATTTTGTAACCTAAATATTTTAATTCAGGGGCTGCAAATTTGCACTTTTCGACATTAACTTTTAGACCGGCCTCATTTAATAAAGAAAACACCTGTCTTAAATCCTGTATATGTTGGTCGAGATTACCACTAGTAATAATGATATCATCTAAATAGATAAATGTGGACTTTCCAAGAACAGGTCTTAACACAATGTCCATGCATCGCTGAAATGTTGCTGGGGCGCCTGAAAGGCCAAACGGCATTCGCAAAAATGCATAAGTGCCAGACTTGGTTATAAAAGCAGTCTTAGGCACGTCCTCAGGCCTGACCCCTATTTGAAAATAACCATTCGTTAAGTCTAAAGTCGTCATAAATTTGGTTGATTTTATGTTCCTTAAAATTTCTTCTATGATCGGTAACGGATATACCGGATGTTTCGTTATGGAATTTAATTTACGGTAGTCAATAGCGAATCTCCACCTTTTTGGATGCTCCAAAGGATAATCATTATTTTTCTTACATAAAACCACCGGACTAGCATAACTACTTGAGATAGGCATTATGATCTTTTTACGTAGCATATCGGTAATATGCCATTCTATAATTTTTTCCTTATTCTTATCATACCGGTATGGTTTTTGACGAACCGGCAATGCATCTCCGGTGTCAATACTATGGTTAGTAACCTGAGTAAATCCTGGAATATCACTAAATAAGGAAGCAAATTCACTTACCACTTGTCGGATTCTATCTTGCTCGTCATTAGGCAGGTGGTCAAGATTTAACCTTGGCGGTTCAACCTTTTCTACACGCACTGGTTTCATCGTCAGCTTAAGGGACGCTGCATTAAAATCCAGTGTAGCTTGTGCGTCTGAAAGAAAGTCTATTCCTAGGATTAAATTTGCTTGCAAATTCTTTACTATAAAAAACATCACCTTTACTTGTTCGTCCTTGATACGGATGTACAAAGGTACTTTACCTACGCACTTACATTGTTCTCCTTGCGCCGCTAATACTGTTGTATTATCCGCATTATATATGCGGTATTTGCGAAAATACTTTCTAAAAAAGACTTCTGCCACACAGGAACACTGCGCGCCGGTATCCAGGAGTGCGGTGGCCGGGATATTATTTACCAAGACATCAATCTTCGGAAGAGTTAAATTTTTCACCATTACTGTATTTAACTTGTAGGAAGAGGGGTTTTCGTGGCCTTCGGATTTCCGCACCCTCTCGTCAGCAGAAATCCGTTTTAGTTTAAATTATTTTTCCTTTCGGTGCTTTCCTTCTTTCTCCACTGGCCTTGAGACTTTTTTCCTGGGTTGCTATTGAACTGTCGACGTTCGCCGGCTGTTTTTGAATGCTCGGGTTTCCTTGCCCACTGATTCGCTTTTTCTCCGTAGCCATGTGCTTGAGTTTGCTGTAGTCTTGGCGTACCAAATTGGTTTCGCTGTTGATATTGGCGTCTTCTTTCGACGTCCGCCGTTCTTCTACTTTCAAACTGCATTGCTAGCTCAAATAACTTTTCCAGTGTAGGCGGATTTCGTAATTCAATAAAGTCTTGCACTTGGGGTAGTAACCTCGGCAAAATCACTTGAATTATTTCAGGATCCGGACGGTTTCCATACAAGAGCTTGAAACCGTGAATTTTTCTTAAAATAAAGCTCGAGAAGTTTTCCATTCTTTGTTGATATATACTGAAAAGTTCTGTTTCTAATTTCGCACGATCCCTTACAACAGGGAAGGCTTTTAGTAGGGCAGTCTTGAAATTTTCGTAAGTATAGGTGGGACTTCCTGCTTGACCCAAGAGACTTCTGCCTATACATTTGAACCAATTAAGCACTTGGCCCCTCAAAGCGCTGGTAGCTAAGGTAACTTTTTGAAACTCGTGCACGGGGTAGAGCATGAAGTGGTCATCCAATTTTTCCAAAAAACTGGTTACCTGTGAGTTTCCATTAAACGTTGCTTCTGGTTTCATCGAAGCGCGCATGGTCTGGACGATGTACCCAAATCCTTCCAGGGCGGCAGCTGGCATTTCTGGATTCTGAGCCGTTTCTGCAGGCAGCACAGGTTCTTCCTGAAACTCGGCCATGGTTATTCTTCGTCGGGCGCCACTATCAGGTTCAATGTTTCTTCTTACCTTCTTCGGAAACATACAATGACCTGACTAGAACAGAGAGCTTACTAAAGCTATGTCCACTAATTGTAGTAAGTAGACAGGATACAGACGAAGGGTATACAAAACCCTTTATTTTTCTTTATATACAATGACTTCCGTACTTCGGAATACAATGACCCTCCACTCGGGGTCTAACGTAAAAGATATCAAAATAAAACTAAACTCTAATTTAACTTTAGAATAAGATTGGCCTTATAATAACAGGAAGCGTATGTAGCACAGAGACTGTGAACACTACAATACGTTTAATTTATCAAGAGGATTAAAACCTCTGGCCTGGAAGGCAAATAGCAACTGCGTAACTTCTAAGGTAAGCGGCCTGCTTCGAACTCACTGCTTCCTCTCTTCTGCTTGGCAAAAAGGCCACACTTAAATACTTGGCGTTCGCCAGACAACTTTGCATAAACTCCTTCACGCTTATAATTCTGGCCGGAAGTAGAAAATAAGAAGTGATAGTAAAGATTTAAAATAAAATAAACGTTAGTAAAACTTAAGATCCTTACACGATGTCGATCAAACAAAAAGTGGAATTGCTGCAAAAAATGGATAAAGGGATATCCTTTGTTTCTCTAACCATTCTGAAATCCATTTATCAATTTCATGCTGCTCTGCAGGGGGGGATGTCGTGGCATGCAATGAACTGGGAGTTGATCTGTCAGCACTATCCTTATCTTTAGGGCAGATGTTTTTATTTTATTCGGCTTATAATTCATTACAAAATGTAGTATTTCATCTCGATGTACTCCGTCTTTGATATGATTTAAATCAAATTCCTCGTCATTATAAATATCACGAATACACATCAAATAGTTTTCTGGTTGCAATTTTCCAATTTCAACTATGTGCAATGTATGCTTTATGCATGCGCAGGTTGAAAGAAATGTTTAATAAAGTAAACAAATAGATATTAAGCTTTTTTTTTTTGTTAATTTTGATACCCTTTAGATCATAATTGCTCTTTATTTCATAAATTACCGTTTCATATTTTTAACTTTATAATTTCTGCATGCCATTTTACCAGATTTAAACTGATAACCTATAATCTGGAGAAACCGATAATCCGGAATCGCCGAAGTCCCGACGAGTCTGAATTAAAGACTTGACTGTATATGTTATTATAAAAGCCGAAAGTCTAGTAAATCCTAGGTTTTTATCAGTCAAATTTAGCTTTTACCAAGTGGCTTGGTAAAAGTCCAGAGTATGCTTTAATATGAATAATAATTCCCTTTTGGACTTTTATCAAGCCTTTGCGTAGGAGTTAACCAACACCTTCCCGTATAAGCCCAAAACAAGGGATTACTTAGGATAGGATTTTTCATCTGCAGATATAGTGTATACAGTGCATTCCCCAAAAAAGTTAAAACACACTTTAAGTTTTTAATTGATAATATAAATTGCGAAAGTGATCAAACTTAGGATTATGTCGATGATGATGTGATTTAAGATTATGTCGATGAAACTGTCTTACAATAATTTTTCAAAGAGTTACAAGAAATAAAAATAAAAAAATGGAATATTTATGCGATTTCATAAATAAGATCCCATATGAAAAAGCTGAATTAATGCACAATTCTCTCAATAACTAAAAAAAAAAATATTTGGCAATAGTTAACAAAATTAAATTGATAGCTCAGAAAAGAAATTATTAAAAATTATGAAATTTAAAAAATAAAAGAAAAACATATTGCATTTTTCTTTAATACATCTAATACTTCTTACTACCTGTTACAACAAGGTTGACTGTTATGGACTGATCTGCACAAATACATCTTATTATACTTCTTTGAACAGTTGCATTTTCCGAGTCCTTGTCCCCCAATTAAAGAAAGTTTTTTACTACTTCATGTAGACTTATTTCTCCTGTACCAACTTCTTCGATGCCTAAAAATTTTTCTTTGCAAAAGGTAATCTGGTTTCTTGTGTACAATGATTTTTAAATTACCAAACTTAATACCAAGAACATAAAACTCCATCATCTTTAATGTCTGTAATAACAGCTATTACTGATTTTGAATCCATTTTCGATCTATCAATATCAAATACTTTTAGCATTTTTCCTAGATTGTTTCATAAAGTTTTTAGTAGACACAATCTTCACCTTCTTTCCCTTCTTTTTAAGTTCTTTCATAGCTGTCTTTCGAAACACTTTCACATTTTGAAATTTGTTGATAATCGCACCCGTCAGAGCATATATCTGGTTCTTTTTTTTTTTAAATTTGAACTTGCGTATCTATTTTCATCATTATGCACGATTCTTTTTCACATGTATTATTATTATTATTGTTAGGGATTTGACATTTAACCCTTTGCGGCATGGTGGGTCAATATATGTCCCACCTAATTAATATTTATTTTCTCAGTTAGCAATTTCCGTTAGAAATTCTCTAATCTTTTAAAAATAATCTATTGTACTTATTATTTTTCTCAGTAGAAGTCACTACTATACCAGGGCTTAAGTTTATAAGCAAAAAATATTCAAAATAGGATCACAAGAGTGATATCCATGTAGCTCGCATTTTTCAATATTTTAAAAATTTTGGTATTCAATTTATGATATGTATGATTCTTTTTAATATTCAAAGGTATTTTATTTTCAAAAATCTTAATTGGATTCAATATTTTATAACATTAATTTTGCAGTTGAAATAAGTGGGTTAAAATTTGTCCCACCACACACTCGAATTTCCGCTCAATAGATGGCAGCACTCACGATTATTTTTTTCTTTTCTTTTTTGCATCTAATTTTTTCGTGATTGCGCGTGCTTTTACATCCGTTGTATGCTCTGATGTGCTAAAATGTCTAGAAAAAAATTAACAACTCAGGAAGCTTTGGATCTTTTTGCTGAATTGCTATCCAAATGTTTCAGATGTCAGTTCTGATTCAGATGAAATTGAAATCCATCAGAGAATAACTGAGATTTAAGTTATTGCTGAAGAAGAAAGGGAAGTAGTTATAATTTGTTTCGCTTTTTAAAGACACAGACCCATCTATGCATGTGGCACTGTAAATATGAATCGGAAGTATCTACCCAAAAATTTAAAAGACAAATTTATGTCAAGAGAATATATAGACCTTTCAGTTAGCGATGATTCAATTTATTGCATAAAATGGAAGGATAAAAGATCCGTAAAAGCAACTGAAATGAAAGAAATTAATAGAAAAGAATGAGATGGAAAAACAAAAAAATACTGTGCCCAAACAGCATTATTTCATACAATAAGAACATGGGATATGTCAACTGAAAGGACTATATGAAATAGACTGCAAAAGCAAGAAATGGTGGCACATGATTTTTTTTTTACTTTCTAGATGCGAGTATAGTAAACGCATTTATTCTACTTAAGTTTGTTCGTGAACCCGACCATGATGTAAAAACAATGAAAGATTTTCTTCTCTCAGTTATAGAAGGTCTAATGGCACTTGCAGGCAAGAAAGAGCAGAAAAGAAAACTGAAATCCCCATTTCAAATAAAAACTAAAAACCCGTTCGTACATCCAGAAAAGAGACTAAAAAATGTAAGTCACACACCAAAAATCACCAAAGAGAATGAGCAGGAGAAGATGTGCATATTGCAGCACATCGAAAGAAAAACGATGAACATTTTGGATGTGTGAAACATGTGAAGTGCCTCTATGCTTACAAAAGAATGAAACAACATGTTTTTCAAAGTTTCATGAAAAATGACTTTTTTTCAATTTTAATCATATATAAATGTTTTCAAATCAAGTACCAATTTTAGTATTTAGTATCATATGTACGAGCATCAAATTTTAATCTTAAAATAATATTCAAGAAAATATTTTCTTTTGTTCCTAAAATTTAAAAATATTAAATATATATATGCAAAATTTTACAAGTCATGCATATATGCAATAAGTACAAAATGCATTTTAATGTGTTTATTGTGAATATTTTAGAATGCACACTTTATTTGTTTATTCATTCCACATATGATTTTTTCCTGCTATACACCAATATGCTATAAGACATGTGCTAGTTGCATGGTGGGACAAACGGTATCCCACCTTTCCCCGTAAAAAATAAAAGCGCAGAATTTTTTTCAAGCCTTAAAGGCAATTAAGTAAGTCCATCTGACTTATTCTAAGGAACTTTTTTAAAGATTAAAATATATTTTAAATATGCGTGTCGCAAAGGGTTAAATAGCTAATGCTAGTAGAATTTTAAATTAAATTGTTTTATTCCCCGTGCAGAGCAGCCCGTGACGAATATTAAGAGAAAGCTAAGCCGGAATTTATTATGACACTTATAAATTTTATTTATTTTTCATTGGACTTGTGCATTCAATTCATAACGAACCCGTACACAGGCACATTATTATTATCTTGTGATTCTAAATCAACTGTTTATTCCAGATTAGCATCTTCATCTTATTAATTTTTTATTAAACCCTCTTCAGTGGCCATGTTACTAACCAAATTATATGGGAAAACTGAGTCAGCAAGTCCCAGCCTCATAGGACAACCATACATAACTTTGTAAGGTGAACATATCATTTCCTCGTGATATGCCTTGTTATTCATAGCTTGAACAAGTTTTAATCTTTCAAACTACTTTTCTGTCTTATTTGTTTCCATCCACGTTGACAGCATGCTCTCAACGTCTTGGTTCTTCTGTTCGACAGGACCTTGTGATTGACTGCATGTTGGCTTACCGTGAATTATTTTTTATCACTCCATATCTCACATAAATTGTTTATGATTTGGTTCCAAAATTCCCTCCCATTGTCAGAATGAAGAATGTTCGGGGCTCCAAAAGTTGCGAAAATATTCAGAAAGTGATACGTTACTGTTCACCAGCTGTTCAACCGTGCAGACTTCAGAGTACATCAAATTTTGTAAGATGATCTTTATATACTAAAATTAATTTTATATTATACGGTATTTTCTCCCCCCCTTCCAGCATGCCTTCATAGTGCAACGGTAGCACACTCGGCACATCTTCTTGGCGACAGGTCTAAGTTCGAATCCTGGCAAGAGGTTCCATATTTTTCACATCGGCTTCCAAAAATCTTAATGACTCTACAGGGGCGCCTGAACTAAAAAAGTTGGTGGATGATAATTCTTTGCCACCAGGATTTGGTGACTGGGCCTCTAATCCCCAGTCGTCCTTTAAAAGTGCGAGTCTATAAGGTATTTTCTCCTGCTTTTCTGCATGCCTTCATGGTGAAATGGTAGTACACCTGGTGCGTATTCAAGAGGTCCAGGTTTGAGTCCCAGCGAGGGCATTGCGCATGTCCCATGTCTCCCGCTTAAAAAATCTACATGACTCTACAGTGGCACCCGAATTAAAAGACAGTGGATGATGATTCTTCACCACCAGGATTTGGCAATAGGGTCCCCTAATCCCCAGTCGCTCATTAAAAGGGCTTACTCCTTTCTGCGTGCCTTGATGGCGCAATGGTAGCACACATGGCTTTGTATTCAAGAGGTCCGAGATCAAATCCTGACAAGGGCATTGCTCATTTTTCATGTCTTCAGCATACAAAAATCTCAATGACTCTAATATTTCCCACCAATATTTAGAATATCATAGGTTTTCAACCTTCTGTAATGAGCGGATTGATTTTGCTTCTTTCACTTGATTTATTAAATAAGTGTGTTTCTCATTTGTTAAATAAAAAAGCTTTTATCATGCTTATTTTTTACAGGATCAGACAAAATGTCGTAAAACTTTTCTGCATAGCATCACTCATTTCCTTTCAGCAAAGTAAAAAACACAGAATATGTTGAAATGGAAACACACTGCTTTTATTTTATATCGTAGCCACTTACACTTGTTTGAATTCGCCTGAAGCTAGACTGCAAATGACAAAAATAAGAAGAAGCAGGAATAGAAAATTGTCATGATGGAATTTGCCTGGTCAGGTTTACTCAGATTCAATTTAAATCCCTTGTTTTGGGCTTTTATTGGAAGACACTGATAATTCCCAGATTTTACTGCAAAGGCTTGGTAAAAGTGCATATTAAAGCATACTTCAGACTTTTACCAAGCCACTTTGGTTAAAGCTAGGTTTTAGCGGTAAACCTAGGATTTACCAAACGTTGGGCTTTTACAGTAACATATAATTATAATGCAATTTTTTAGAAATCTTAATAAAATCATGCCTAGTATTTTAGACAAGTTTTGCTGAAAGCATAGATTATAGATTTTCTTTGAATATTTTGTAAATTTAATGTTTGTATTTAGCAATTTCACATGTGTTTTCAATTCTTTGGGTATTCTCTTTGTTTAAAGGTAAATTTTGAATTTTCCACTAAAGTATTTTGTTACTTAAATTTCATTTTCAATTTTGTGGATTGAGTATTTTTTGCTTACAAGTTGAAATATGTTTAGATTTTACTTTGTTTTTTAACTTGCTTAGGGCAAGAGCCAGAATTTTTGGGTGAACTATTATAATTAAAATACATTGGAATAGTTCATTGGCTAATCCTGGAAACAGAAAAGCAAGGATTTCAATGTTCTTTCTGGTGAAGTAGCATTCAAGTTGATTGAATTCTTCTTCTATTATGTTCTTTTTTCTTTAAATTACATTGATTTTTTTAAATTAGGATATTACTTGTTTGAAAATTTTTTTGTTTTAACACTGATTAAATTCTTTTTTGCATTTATAAGATTTTATGAAATTTATTAGTCATGAATTTCTTACTTTATGTCTTTACTGATTTATATATATCCCCAAAACATTATTATTATAAATGCAATAGGAGATTGAAATTAGAATCTGCCCAATCTGGATTTAAAAAATCTCTTTTTTTGCAGACATTTTGCAGCTAAACAAAAGAAAAGAAAGTAATTTAATGTTATTTTTAAAATAAATTTATGTATTTTCTATTTATTTGGCAGCATACATAAGCAAATATGTGCATTAAATTTTGTGATGGTGTGTCATCAGATTGATAGAATTAGTTTCAGGAGTACGCCAGAGAAAATTGCCTGAAATTGTAAAGTATCATTACCTAATAATAAATAAATTTAGAAAAAAGAAGCCACATTAAATGATACAAAAAGAGCTAATTACTTAAAGATTAAAAATTGAATTCCAGTAATCAACTATATTTTGGTGAATATAGTTATATTAAACGGTTAGGCTAGATGACTGATTACTATTTTTTTATTTTACTGCAAAATGACAAATATCGCATTTAATAAAAAGAAAGAAAAAAGGGTGTAAAAGATTTTTGTGGTAAAATCCTAGTATATGATATGGCCCTGGCACGATTTTGAAAACTGTTGCCAACACCAAAATGGCCCGTTTACTGATCATCATAAATCTCTGGTTTATTGCTCATCATACTGTCACCAAATCCTGCGTTTCTAAAAGGCAATTTGATTGGAGCTGTGAAAACTGACTCTACACCAGCTGCTCGAATGATACTCATGCTAAGAGGTAAGAAAGGAAGGAGTGGCCAAACTGGCACTACAAGTGAAGCACTGCTCCGAAGCTTCGGTCACCAGATGGGATGTTTTTTATTTACATACAGAAGCTCGCTTGACAGCACTCTGATAGTATTCCGACACGACAGTTCCATACAAATAAAAAAACAGAACACTTCTGCACGAAAGAAATATTCATAGTGTGATGAATAATATCAATTTGTATAGTTTAGAGATATTTACGCAAAAATCACATCTTGGTTATTTTTTGGTAACTAACAACAGCAATTCTGATTATATATTTGTTTTACAAAATTCTAAGCTGTTGAACTACAAAAAATATAAATTTTAGCAAAAATGTTATGCTTAAAGAATGAAAAATACCTTACGGTACCTTTAAAATTGTATACATCTTTCGATACCCTTGATAGAGAATTCACTACTTTTATGTTCCAAATGCCGAAATGTTTTAAATAAAATAATTTTTTTTCACATTCACATATTACTGTAACATGTACTTTTTAAAATTTTTTAGAAGAGAGGCTTTGCTGTTGCTCATTTTAAACTCATCATTTTATTTCTATATGTCTGAAAAATAATCACTTTGGGCTTACACGTTTTACTTATTTGGGTTTATTACATATTTGAGTTAATTAAAAATAAAAGTACTACTAAATGCTGCAATCCTCATCAAAATTAATAAATGTACACACAGATATGCCAATAAGTTAACTTTTCCTCAATTTGTAACCACACATCTGTCTAAAATTATGTAGTTTCACACAAATGAGTGGAAAAGAAGATGGATACATTTGCAAATTCGACGGAAATACCATGCACAGTCAAGATGATGTGACCATGTGAACGTGCCACATCATCAAGACAGCTTATTAAGAACTTGAAAATAAGGTAATTGATGAATCATATTTTTATGTAAAACTTTTGGGTATATGTAAAATTAGTGTAAATTACTTTACTTGAAAAATATTGTGAATGCACAGAAATTAAAGATTTGCACATGCCGGAAATGAAAAATATGAAACCTTTATGGGTATTTATGCATATGCTTGCAAAAAGCCTGCATCTGCCTTCAACAAAATACGTAACTATTTATTAAATTCTTTATAAATGTATTTGAAATGAAGGATTCATTCATAAACAACTGTGAACGTTACTATAAAGAAACATAATTATTAAATGTATCTAAATTTATAATGATTCTATTCACAAAAATTCACAAAATGCTTACAAAAATTCCTATTCAGACGACAGTTTTAAAGACCCAACTCACGGGCAGGAACACTTAACGCAATTAGGAAAGCTAAGCTGAAAAGTTAAAAATACAAGAGCGCATGCATTTAACATTTATTAAATATCTCTTTTTGATTTCAAGAAAGTACTAGAAAATTCTTGCGCACGATTTTATAATCTTATAAAAGGAGGAAATCCTCTCAGTTTGTTGTGATGTTAGTTAGAAAACTGCTCTTGTTGATTGTAGCGAATTCGCGGATTAGCTTTCTTTAGGTGTTTCGAATTAAGTTCTCTTGAACGTTTGAGTAGTTAAAAGATAACTACTGTGAGATACTGTAATACTGCACAAATATCTGAGAAAATTTAAGCATTTTTGTTGTGATAATAATAAATTTTGTTCATTTTTCATCAGACTTGTGCATTCATTTTATAACGAACCCGTACGCACGCAACAAAATTTGAAGAAATTAAATAATGAAGAATCTGCATGAATGCATGCATGTTTTTCTCGCACTGTGGAAAAAAACAACAGAATTCAGAACCATAAAATTTTAAATAACGTAATCCTCCACCTGAACATGGGCACATGGACGGCCTAATTTCGAATTTGTTTTAATCCATTTCATATTTTGTAACTTTAACGAAGTTTTGATTAACAAACTCAACGAGTTCAAAGCAAGCAATGGCAACCCTGTACAGAAAATAATATTTTTATCTCCAGCGCGGAAGATAAGTCATTTTCAAATATTTTGTGATATTGTTCTTGAATTGAATTTTATGTGGTTTACTTGCGAAGAACATGATGTTTAATAAATAAAAGTAACACGCAAAACGATACAAAAACGCTCCTTTGGGCGTAATATAAAATTATATTGCTGAGTGCTTCCAGAGTTTATCTTTTTTCCCTCGTTACACTCAAAAACGTTTATGCTCCGAATTTTATGAATTACTAAAATAAATAATCATGTTGTAATGTTAATAATTAATGATCATATAATCAAATAAATGATCGTCTTGTTATCTTGTAATAATTTTAAAAACTACAGCCTGAAAATGCTCATAAAATCAAAGAAAATTACGAGATCTTGCTTAATTTTACCTTATTTGTTTCAAAGCATCATATGCTATCAGTAATATTTAATTTTACTTTATTTGTACACAAAAATAAGTTCATAAGTTTTGCGTTTAGAATTTTTACCGTTTTACTAAAGTAAAGAAATTTATACAAGAATTACACTTGGAAAAAACGTGCAAAATGCAGTAAAAAGTGCTTTTATGAGATATATTAAATCTTGTTTGCGAAAATTGCAACTTTCATAATCTCATCACTTATACAACGTATCACATTTAATAATTAAAAACAGTTATGTGATACAAACGCCATAGGTTTCCGTGTTATAAAGCAAGCCAGATCATCCCTAGTCTTTCTTGCGGACATGTGGGCGACGTACGCTCCGCCTACTGGCTTAGTCTATCTCTTATAAGGTCCATGTATGTATCTTGCCGTTTGCTGTATATTGGCGAAATTGATAAAGCGCTGAAATTTCTTGTCATGGAATATGATTGAAATTTTGAAAGGAAAAAGAACTTTTTAGCTAAGTACGCTAAGTAGCTAAA
Source organism: Stegodyphus dumicola (assembly GCF_044657685.1). NCBI lineage: Eukaryota > Metazoa > Arthropoda > Arachnida > Araneae > Eresidae > Stegodyphus > Stegodyphus dumicola. The sequence goes on from NC_140781.1 coordinate 26,172,621, forward strand.
ATGTAATTCAGTCACTCAATTACATTTTAATGTTAGATCTTCAAAAAATTATCCATAAAGCTTCTTCATTTAATCAACTGGCTTCTTTTGAACACTTTAACATCATTAATAATTTTTCTTGTTTACTTAATGATATTAATTTTCCAATCTCGCTCTTCCAAATGCTTTCAAATTTTTAATACCTTTACGTTTCATTACTATTTTACACATCACATCATGTTACATTCTTTCCCTTACAAAATCATTTGGCTCCTCCCACTAATGAAATTTCCTTTCCCTTGTCCTTCCTGGTTATAAAAATTATTGTTATTCTTGAATTATACTTTTTATGGAAACATATGTTGGTGAGGGTTAGTTTAGTAAATATATTTTATTTTGTTATTAAAAACAATTTTAAAAAGTGAATTTTTAAGACAAGCAAAGGTATAAATTATTTGTGACGTCTATAATTTGCAGTTCATGCCAGCATTCTTGAGATAAAAATTCTGTAACATTTTATTGACCACACTTCTCGCTTAAAATACTAACTTAGGTTAATGTTTATAGCCATAATGTTTAATTTAGAAGTAAAATATTCTTTAAGGCTTTGTTTTATTCATTTTCGAGAAATTTCAGCACTTTTTCAATTTGGCCAATGTACACCAAACAGCACAATACATATCAAACAATGATAAATTAACACAACAATTAATAGCACATATGAGATCTATAAGAATCGAAAAATGAATTTTACTGATAAGTGAGAAAAATAACTTAAATATTGAACTTATGGAGTAGCCGAAAAATTTTGTAATTGATAGTTTAAATAATTTTTGGGTACATGTCAGTTAAATGTCACTGTTGGCTTAGTAACCTGTTGACTAAATGTCTTGACAGGTAAGTGTCCCCACACAGAGAGTCCTGACGGCTAACTCTCTTTGTGGGCCAAATGTCCTGTTGGCTAACTGACTGTGTCGGCTAAGTGTCCTTGTCGGCTAAATGTCCGGTTGGCTACGTGTCCTTGTTGGCTAAATGTCTTGTCGGCTAACTGTCCATGTCGGCTAAGTGTCCGTGTTGGCTAACTAGTGTCGGTTAAGTGTCACGGACCTTTTGTTCTTATTTCTTTATTTCCGCTGTACTAAGCATAATTAACATGTTTTCTCACCCTGTTTGTCTTCTTATTTCCGTGTGATTTGTGTCGTCACTCCCGCGGCAGGAAAGCATATCTGACCATGCACTGCTACATGATTTTCTGTTGTCATAGGTGCGCTCTAGCTCTCCTGAAATTATGTAACTGATTTGCTGAAATATCCTGTAGATATAGATAGCCAGTAGGCTTCAGTGCATACTTCGAAACTGTTCTTGCGAAAACATATTACACATAAACATTCAGATTTCTTATACACAAAGTTGGTCAAACAAATTCCGCAAGACATGTTATTTTGAGCAGTAATTAGTGCATAATAAAATTTATGAATGTCTGCAAAATAAATAATTAGATCTTTTATGCTTCCAGACACTTAATACAACCTTCTAGAAATACTAATTCAGAAGTTAAACAACAAAAATCAGCATATTTTCAAAATTTCACAGGACTAGTTTTGATGGTTTTACCGAACCACCATCCTCAGCTGCAAAACCGCAAATGAGCGAGATAGGAAATAATGATTAAGTTTCAATGGTTTACTGTACCAAATGGAACAAAAAAGGAATGCATATAAAAATGGTGCCGTTGCTTGACTGAAATGAAGATTATGAGCATGGCTGAAAGAAGAATGGTTATATGCATGGTTACCAGTGTTTGGCACATTCTGAAAATTCAGAAACTTCTACTAAGGTGGTTGCGATAACCTCTTAACTGCCGCGGAAAACGTACAAGATTCATTCCAACGTACATACCAGCACAACGGTTTCTCACACAGGTGCGCATAGTTATGCAATTTATTAGGGGGAAAATAAGTGCAAGTTTTATTTTCTAAAAACTGTTTACTTTCACAAAAAGAATAAAAGAAAAAAAAATGAATGCACAAAATTTAATGTTTTGAGTAAAAGTATAATAAAAAGATGTAAGCATAATAAAAATAATGTTTTTATAATAAAAAAGATCCCTAAAATTAAGTTTCGATCAATTCATTTTTGCAAGGTGTTGGTTCATATACTCATCTAAAAAACTGTTAGTTTCAGTAACAATATGAAGCACGAGCAGTTCATCAAAAAATAATTCAAAAAAGATAAATGGGTTTGAAACATCCGTTATATCTTTCTTTATTCCTGGAACCTACTACAAAAGTAAATGAAAACGGAGGACACAGAATAAAAAAAATATGTTTTACTCAAACAACACCAGCCAATACCACGCAGTCATTACTTTCACTGCTTTAGACACATCCCTCTCTCCAATTTCTCCCCACACTTTTCTGAAATAGTACCCTCCTTTGCATACTTTGTTAAGGTCATTGTGGTGTTGCATTCCAAAGCTTTGTGAATAATTTTACGGGTAGCAGCGGAAAGCAAATGATAGTACTTTGGAAGGGCGTATATATACATGCAGCGCAGTTAAGGCATCAGCTGAGCAAGGCGTATATATACAACCGAGGCAATTAAGGGGTTAATACATAAATGCTCCCTGAAATTTAGACATATACCGTATTTGACGACACATAAGACTCACTTTTTTTTCCTAAATTTGGTCTCAAAAAAGTTACCTGCATCTTATACGTGAAAGACACAGGTTAACTTTCAATACTGAATGCTATTTTTAACCCGGATAAAAGTCTAGACACACATAACTTTTTCTACATCTACATGTGTGTGGCCTTCTAAATAAGGGTGCGTCTTATATGCTGTCAGATACGGTAATCAATGCTGACAGGGAGGGGAGAATACAGCAATTAATTCTTATGCACCTTTTTAGAATGCAAAATAGCAATGCACTGATGAATTTACCAATTACGAATACATTATTCTTTTAAGTATATATACTCTAACTTTTCTATAATTACTAAAGGAAAAAATCTGTCATATTTGGCTTAGGATAATGTTCTAACACAGATAACATTCAATGACTGTACCACTTCCATAGATTCACATGATAAAACAGAAAAAATAATACTCTGCATAAACAAAACAAAAAAAAAAAAACCTTTTATTTTTTCTTTTATTAGGCTACTGTTCACACCACTTTCAGCATTTTGAGCAATGTGATTGGCAATTTTCGTAAGATGTCCCATGTATCCTTTCCTGTGAGAACCAGGAATAGGTCTAAAAGAAAAATCAGAAATAATAAGGACTAAAATACACATAGCTCACAAAGAAAAATTATACTTAATTAAGATATAATGATGAAAAATTACAATTTAAATTGAGTTTAGATGAACAACATAAAAATGATTTTAATTTAACATAATGAGACATCAAAACCACAAACATTCTCAAAACTGTTTTTAATATACTTTCCTAAAAAATATAATGTTATGTTCATTTAACTCTAACACAACAGCATGCAGATAGCATAATTTTGATAGGTTAAAAATACAATAAATAAATAAAACAGATAAAAGTCAACAAGGGAGGTCTGCCAGTTTTAAAGTCCAGAACAGACTGCAAAAAATACGGCTGATTCTCTGCATTCAAAAAGAATATCAATTAAAAATAAACTGCTAAATATCTCAAAATATTAAATATAGGATTTTTCAATCTTAAAACATTTTGAAAAAAATTTCAAAATTTTTGAAAATCACTAAAGCAGTAGAGTATCACAAAATATTGTGATCATAATTTTTCAACTTCCTATTTACATAGGTTTAACATCAACCTTTTTTTAATAATATGTGGTCCAGTTGAAGCATTTGCAGTTTTTGTGTATTCCTTTACTTCCGGTACTTTTTATGTTTTAACTTAAACACTTTTTAATGTTTTCAACAAATTTATGATCTACATTTGCTTGAATTTTAAATTGATTTAAAATACACTGGTTTTTCAAAAATTGAGGAAAAATCACAAAAATAGCAAAATTGCATTAAAAAAATAAGCCAATTTCTATACAATTTGAATATATTGACAATTAAGAGTTGCTGAGTAAAACTGCAGTATGCAAATTAGTGGTGCTGCAACAGAAACACATCATCTGTGAGAAGCAAGCCCACAAATTTTGCTGTGAACCTGAGATAAGAAGTCTGGGATAACCAATTCGTAAAAATGATCTTCAGGCAAACTGTGATGAAGAGTTACTGGGAGACTAGACGCAGGACAAAGTCAGATAGAAGTGCCCAAATTGCTAAAGGTTAATTCTTTTTGTGGTTCACAGACATTTGGCAACAATTTCTAACCACAGATTTGGCATCCAGAAGGTTCAGCCAAGGATAGCCAACTGCTACGACAAGCAATGAAGACCGATATTTGTTGTTATGCGCTCGAAGGAATAGAACTCAACTCCAACTCAACTCAGATCCTTGAAAAACATTGCCACTTGTCCTTTGCTTTTAGTTGTAATTCAATTCTTTATGCTTCATAGATGCTGCCTTTTATATATCCACTTAAAGGCAAATGCTGTAATTTTTTTAGCAGGGACAGACAACTGTTTTTGCAAAATACAACTAATGGGTGAACAATCTGCAGCAGATGCAACTCCAAAAACTGGTTAACAAAACAAAAGGGGGGAAAGGAATTTCAGATACTTATATTTTAAAAAATTCAAGATGCCAAAAATGTATAGAATCAATGAGCATGATTTTGACATGAAATCAGGCCTGTTCTAAATGTTCTGAAGCTGGGAATGTTGCACCTTCAGCCAGGCTGAGCAAATTTAAATAAAAATTTTACACTGAGAGCAGGAAAATGACATTCCAACAGAGCACTGAAAATATTTAGTAAACTGCATTTTCATATATGATATAGGCATTACCATAAGAGACTTGCAACTAACCCATTATCAAATATTGTACCACAAATCAATCTAACTTTAATATGGATTAGATACCCTCTGTTACATCTATCAGTTCAATGACATGCATCTTTATTTTCTGAATAAAGAGGACAATTTAAAGCTACTGTACACACACACACACAAAAAAAAAAAAAAAAAAAAAAAAAAAAAAGAGAGACTACTGCTTCTAAATCCAAAAAAAATGGGTACACAAGAATCAAAAACATAGCTATTACAAGAGTATATCAAAACCATTCTAAATTTAACGTTGTTTCTTGTACACACCCAGTCTTCTTTTAAAATCAAGATTTGATTCAAAACATCATACCTCTTGAAAACACTTCCCACCTCTCAACTTTCTTCCTAAAATTACATCTCTGATTCAACCTTTCAACAAAAACAAATACAACAGAATTTGGAAAAATTCTTATTCGAAAATTATTCAATATTGTAAAAACAGGCCAATTTCCATGCGATTTCTTTCAAGAGAACAATACTTCAAATGCAGAAGTATTACTGGTACTGAACAGTCACAAACAAAGGTTCAATCAGATCAGTTTGAAAATTCTGTTGAATTTTTCTGATGTAAATTAACTAGTTTTGTAGATGCGAAACTTTCAATTCAACTCACTTCATGCAGTTGATATAATACAAATTACCGATCTGATATTTTTTGCTGCACCCCAGTCTACATACAGTCACTATATATATATTACATATTTGACACTCTTTTGAGAGTAAAAATCTGATTTTTGAGAAATATTCCAAAAACTGCAAAGGAATTTTAAAGAAAAGTGATTTACACCTGAATATTTGTAAACAATTATTGGGGTAAAACCCTTGTTACAGGAAATGGAAAATAATGTATCAGGAATGAATATATACTTCTTTGACAATTGACCTTTTGCTATAAGTAATTCAGCAAGTGTGCTTTATACCATTCAATAACTTAATTAAAATTTTAAAAACCTGATATATGTAATTTGCCAAAATAAAAGACATTTTAAAACAAGACAGATGGAAATATTTATTTTGACATTAGTTTAAAGAAAAGCAATTTGAATACATTATCATTATTTTAATGGTATCATAATAATATTACGTTTGTTAAAAAATCATCATGAAATTTGCAAATCACCGAAGTGTAGATAAATGGCCAAACTTGAGGAAGCATTGCAAAAATATTAAATTTCAGAAAAGAATGAAATTTTTTGTACATTAAAAAGAGCAGAATACCAGTATTAACCCAAATGCATACTAGCACTTATGAAAATTCCCTAAATTGCAACTTTCTTACAAAAGTTAGACTGGTAGTTTGGTCCGAGGTTCGAATTCCGCGAATGGGCTGGCTGCATGGGTGTTTCCCCATGTGTAACGTGTATACGAGCCAGTTTCCCTTAGAAAGTCCTCCACGAAGGCATTCCTCCCCTTAGATAGTCCTCAAGGCTTTGCCATAATCACACACACACACACACACTTATAAAAATTACAAAAATTCATAAAAGTTGGTAGATATCCCATGAAGTGCATCTTTCTAGAGGAAGATCATTTTCGAAATTTTTCACATCATGTCCCAGTTTTCAAAGGAAATTTCCATCAGTAAGTACTAAGTAACCTTTCAATTTAAGTTCTTGTGCACTGATATGGCCAGAAGCCCACCAAGCATAAAGTTGCTGCTGAAGCCCACAAAGCATAAAGTTGCCAGTTGCCAAACATAAAGTTGCTGAATACTGGTAGTTCAATCTGGGTACAAATCCCAGAGAACGGATTAGCTGCAAGGGCGTTTTCATGGTTTTTCCCATATGTAATGTGGACATGAACCAGTTTACCATTAAATTCATCCATAAAAGTATCCCTCTCCTCAGGCAAATAAGTACTGCATGCTTTGCCATAATCAACTAAACCAAACTGATGACGGAATATGTATATCTCGTTTTTTTCTCCATTCATTTATCATTGTACATTTTTGTAGCATTAATCAATCAACTGATGACCCATAGAATAGGATTAAAAAATTTGGAAAGTTGTCAAACAATGCTGCATCACCAAATCTAGTAATTTTTTACAATTTTTACAATGCTTATCTATAGAATATTAGCAGCTAAATCTTTTAATGAGCAGATTCACAGATATATCTTTCAGAGAAAATCTGAGAGTTCCAAGAATAGCAGACCATCCTTGTATTATCATTACTCCACATATTCATATTTAAAACTTGCACATACTTTGTGAATTCTTCAAAACTGTCCAGTATTTTCACTGTTATTTTATAATGAGTCAATACCTGAAACAGAACAATAAATATTTACCTACAGAAAACCAGACATGTAACTCAGCACACATAAGAATCGAGTTTCAATGCTAAAATATAGTTTAAAAGTAAAATTTTTTGTCAGTTAATTAAAGAATTACATAAGAAATAATATTACTGGCAACATATCAAAATAATTCCAATGCATTCAAATTTGCTTTCAATTACCGTAATTTCGCGCGTATAGTCCGCGGACTATCTGTGTTTAAAATGTGAATTTTTGAAGCTGCGGACTATCCACCAGTGCGGATAATACGCTGGTTGTTCACGGTTAAAATTGTTGAAATTTAAAAAACACGCTGTCGTGAACTGCCGATTATCAAATATAAAAAAAATGTGAGATTCCAAGTATCCTTCGCACTGCTTTAGCACAACTGCCGGGAGGGGGAAAAGTAGTTGATGCGTCAACTCGATTTTTAGGAGCCATAGTAGCAAGTACCTGGAGTATGAAAAAAAAGCGTGATTCGTTTACTTATAGCGTGGTTTGGCAACACCGAGTGAGTGGGGTCGAAGGTCACATTTCATTACCACTTATCACGAGGATAGCACGTTGCACAGTATTTTGTTTTCGTATTTTGTCTTTCGTCTTCGCTAACGTTGATGAAACATCGCCGGAGATTTACTGCTGAGAGGTAGTTGAGAAAACTGAAAAAGATGGAAATAGAGAAGCGGGCCGTTATTGGTTTAATCCTAGTATCCGGTGCACACGGGATTTGACTACTTTTGGTGACTTTATGATGAGCAGTAAAAACGGGACATATACGATGAGTAGTTAACGGGTCATTCAAAGAAAATATATAGTTAAACATAGTATATACTATGTATATAGTATATATACTATGCGTGTATAGTATATATATAGATGTTCTTTGGATCATTTTTGGTGTTGGCGATAATTTTCAAAGTCGCGCCAAGGCTGCACCGTATACTAGGATTTTACTCCGTTATTTTGAAGTGGACAAGAAAGCGGTGAGAAATTTGCGCAAACAAAAGGATGTGTTTAAAAAGCATGGGAATATTGCCGTATTAAAAAAACGTAATTTCGGACGTATAGTCCGCGGACTATCCGGTGGTGCGGACTATCTGACAATTTTTAAATTTTTTTTTATATAAAATCGTGTCTGCGGACTATACGTGCGAAATTACGGTACTATGAACGAAAAATAGAGGTGGATGCATATAAATATAATTTACATCAAATTTAATTAACATAAATTACATCAATTTACTATTCTACATATATGAGAAAGTAGATCTGATGTATTTACATGCATGTGTTAATAAATACAGTTAATCAAAAACTGATGCTTGCTTAAATGTAGGTGAATTAACTTTACACCATTAATTACGTTCAATGTAAGCTCATCCTTGCATTAAAGTTTAGCTTATAAATATGATAAAGATTCTTATGATAACATTTCATAAGAAATTACAGTACTGCTTTTCAATAACTATGTACATTGAAATCAGGGATTTTACAAAAGTAAGTACTTTTCTATATGATTTGATAAAATTAGCTGAAACAATTGAGGAAATGCTGCTCCAGTGTTCTTTTAAAAAAAACTACATAACAAAAGATGGCAAAACAATTTTGTACATGTTAAAAAAAATGATTGAGCTCCAAAAATTATAAATCTTGTTAAAGGGCAATTTTTATTTAATTATTTACATAAAATTGAGTGGCAACAATATTATTACGACATGAGTAGCTGCAGTAAAAATTTCCAGTTTGAATGGCAGTACTAAAGAACTGTTCTAAGTTTCCTGCTATGCAATGTTTTGTGTTAATATCTTCTGTTACATTATTTAGTGTACAAATAAAATATATAAAAATGAAATACTGTAATTTCTGTAAGAAAGGCCGCATCAGCGTAAACGCTGCACTCGAGAAAAATGGTGGGAAAAAAATTAAAATTACACAGAAACGCTGCATCAGCGTAAACACTGCAATAGATCAAATTGTGCGTGACATCGTCGTGGGCCGTATAGATTCGAAATGTCAACCTAAGTTCTGATATATGACATATATCAGTTAAGAAAAATGCATGAAATGAAACCATAACTCAGAAATAAATTAAAGGTAAAAAATGTTGAAAATGTATTTAAGTTCACGTATATACTTATGTTTACCCACTAAAGAAGTCCATATTTGTAATACTCAGACTATATTATAAAAAATGTTGCAACAACGAAATATTAAATTTAGATGACAAAAGGAAATTTTAAATTTTACTTACAAAAGGAATTACAGCAAACTATACATCATAAAAAGCCAACAACATCTGATTCTTCATTATCTGAATTAAGATTTAGTAAATCCTGACCTAAGTTCAAGTCTTCCAGATCGTCACACTCATCCTCTTGGTTTACAGTCTCTTTATCTAAGATATAATTTCAGCTTCTTTGAACCCTGCTATTATTGACGATGTTTTTACCAATTTCCACGCACTTCCTACCCACTTTGCAACTTCTTCATAAGATGCTCCACGCATTTTACTGCTTTTGGCATATGTATGCAATCCTTCACTCATCCAACACTCCCACCGCTTTCGGACTTCAGCTTTCAAGGATTTATTACCTGACAAATCTAATGGTTGTAAGATTTTTGTCAAACCACCAGGAATTATTGCTACGGCCGTAGACAATTTTTGACATCTGGTTTTCACTGACTCAAGTAAATGAGCATGCATGGAATTCATTATCAATAACCCTTTTGGTTAGACAAAAGATCCTTTACAACACTGGCAAACTTTTTGTAGTCACTCGTGCATGATTGTTTTACACATCTAGCTGTTCTCGTTTGCACAAATAATTACGTCATTAGGAAAATCTCCCTTCGGAATAGTCTTTCGTTTAAAAATGATCATCGGCTTTAGCTTGTCCCCATTTGCGGCACGTGAAATTACATTAAGCTTAAAACCAGCAGTATAGCTTCTGTTCTATTTAGGTGCCATTTTCAAAAATGTTCCGCTCCCTTCTTACTTAAAAGCTATCCAACCAGTACTTGTACCCAAAAATGGGATCTGTATCTGGCAGAATGCAAGAAAAATTGATTTATGCTAAAGGAGAAATACGTCAGAGTTCGTTATTGCGAGGCAGGTGGAGTCTTGTCCGCCTTTGAAAAACATTGCAGAAAAGGCAGGGGTGAGGAGAGGATGAGTCCTGGAAGATTTATCGAATGGCAGAGGAGAGAGACTATTCAAACTGATGAGAATGTTGATTTGAAAGGGGGAAGAATGTTATTGTTCTGAGATCCTGTTTAGGGTGAATAAGGCATGTTGCTGCATTCAAGGGAAAGAATGTAAACAAAATAATGTTCGCAAAAAGCAACTGAGTGGTCTTTTGTGTGGGAACAGCATCAGTCTATGTACAATGACAAGGACATCCAAACTATGTACAATGACCATGATAGGAAATATTTTATTTTTTCTGCACCTAAACGCCGCATGGCTAGAAATGCCGCACCCGCTGAAAATTTAAGTTTTAAACACATAAACGCCACAGTGTTTCTTCCGGAAATTACGGTAAGCTTTTCCAAGTGTAACAGAAGGAAAACACTAATATACCTTATCCAAAGATATAGTGGTGATAAAAGTGAAGCAACATCCAGAGTTAGGCATAGAATTTTAGCATAGAAACTCTATCGATTTCGAGGGCGAACTAAGACCCTCTAGATCAGGAGCAAAGAAAGAAACCTGCAACTGAAAAACTAAGCTACGAACATATTTATACCTTAAGGAAGTCAATAGACAAGAGAGTAGGACACTCTGTTAGTAGAAATAATAACGAAAATGGAAACTTAGGATAATAAAGATTTAAAAAATGTTAGGTAGGATTGGATTAAAATCATTAACTAAACAGCAAAGTGAAAAAAATGAAATGGCTCAAGCCGGTGAACGAAATTTTCTCGAAAATGCCAGTCGGTAACAAAAATCAATATATTGGTGATCAAATATTAGCAGTTTTTATCTTAAATATATAAATATTTATAACATGTAGTTTACTCTAAAACTTTAAAGGAAAAAAAAAAAAAAAAAGAGAGAGAGGAGGGAGGCACTCGCAAGGAATTTTACTTGGTTTTTAGCCTCTCATTATATATGCATAATGCTAATTCTTACAGTAGCCCCACTAAAACAACGATGCAAGATGCACATTGCCATATCTGAATTTTCACACAGGGCATGGTGCTTAACATCAAATTTTTACGGAAGTTAGCATTGCATACTTGCCAACCTACGGCAAACAAAAATCAGGAGATTTTCTTAAAGAAATCAAGAGAATTTTCTAAACAACCAAAATATTTTTAATGATAAAAAGACACAGAACAAAATTACATTTTTCACAATGAATTAACTTTAAATAGTAACTAATTAATGTTTGAAAGTATAGTTATTTACTAATTCTTAAACGCATATAGTTTCACTGGTCGAGGATTCCAAATAAGCATTTCTCTACAGATAACCAGCATGTACATATATATTTCAAACATTTTTTTACTTCAGTATTAAGCAACTGTTGGAATTGTTTCAATATTTCCTTCCTTTTAGAATTCAAGATAATAATAAAACAATGTGTTCATCCACATTTATTGGTAAAAGAGTTGGCCCTTTTGCAATTGCTAAATTTAAGATGTGATAGGTATACCTCATAATTTGGAAATATGAACTTTCTTTCTTTATGATGACTGCAACACCAGTGCCCAATTTACCATTAATGGTGCATTGTTGGTCCCCAGTGCTAAACAATAATCCAGAGCAACTGAATTTTCTTTTAGAGATTTAACAATTAGATGTGCTAATTTAATTTTAGAGATTTAACAATTAGATGTCTTTCTGAAGAGGGGGGCATAAAGTAAACTACATCCAGTTTCTTAAGAGCCTGGATTAAAAAAAGAAAAAACAATCAAACACATATTTGCATCAGTAGGGCAGAATGGAGCTGTGATAATGGAATCAGTAGCTGAAGATTTATTTTTCAAACCCATTTCTTACCAATTGCAGCTGTTTTTGTCTTTGAACTCTAGTATTTCTTAGCAGTTTTGTTATCTGGAAACAATTTTCTAAATAAAGCTGTAGTATGATCCAATGCATTCAATGGCAAGGTGCCCTTCAGTAAAAAGGTAGAGAAACAGGCATTCTGCATTAATTACATTTTGGTCCTTTGCTTTCACAGAAGAATTTAATTTTTCAGCTTTTTTTTTTATACAATTGGCATCATCCTTGTGTTTTTGTGTATGCACATGTTTAAGAACACCAGCCCTTATACCATACAAAATCGAAAAAATTAGAAAACAAACAGAAAACATCGCAAATGTATTACATTTCCTTGACGAAATAATGGAAGGAAAATCACCTGTGTACAATTTTTGAAAGGTACACAGCAGCTTTTTTTAAAAAAGGGGGGGGGGGACAGTTCTATATCTACAGTTCTACTGGGCCGAGTGATGAAATTCAACTTGCGTTTTTCATGTCCCGAAAGCGTGACTTAGCAATGTATCATATTTACATATAGCATTGTTCTAATATAGGTATTTTGACATAAAAATCAGACTTTTTCTGAAATATTATGCCAATTTTTATCCATATTTCAATTCTACAACTCAAATTATTCCAAAGTGCCAAGTTTTGTATAAATCACACGAGTAGTTTTTAGAAAATTAGCTCTAAAAATTTTAGCTCCTCAATGCTAATTGAGTTTGATGCATATTTATTAATACATTGCATTTTTTTATTAAATTTACTTGATTCCTTCCAGAATTCGAAATTTAGGCTTAATCCAAATATGATTGGCATATTTTTTATAAATTTTTTTAAACAACCTACAAAATTTTTAACATCATCTTAAAGTAGATGTATTTCTAGGCACACCTGCAAAACATTATGTTACATAAAATTTTCTAAGATATACATGAATTTACATATTGACGCATTTTGAAATTTAGCATCTTTTTTCCTGAGCAATAATAATGCCAAATGCGGTTTACACGCGTTGTTAAAATTATTTAAAAGTATGAACAATGACTTTCCCCGAACTGGTCTAGAATGAAAAAAGGAAAGGAAAATAGGTTGCTAAAAATTAAGAAGTTTGCCAAGTAAATTATTCTTGGAGCAAACTGAAAAAAAAAAAAAAAAAAAAAAAAAAAAAAAAAAAAGATAAATTTTTGAATTTCTCCATAAATTTCACACAAAATTTAATATTTAGGCATAATCTGAGTCATAGATTTAAAATATGGGAAAAAAATGGTATGTCATTTCAGAAAAAGTCAGATTTTTGTATCAAAATACCTATACTAGAATAATACTATATATAAATCTAATATACAAGGTAACCAAAAAAATTCTTGCCGTTTTGGATAGTCAGGAAAAAAGGTCATAAACAAATAATAATCACCGCTAATCCTCACAGTAATCAATATCGGCATCCAATGCCCTCTGCTAACGACTGGCTAGTTAGGCGATGCCATAGTGGTAAAACTCAGGCGTCTTGGATGGAAAGAAGTCCATGAGGGCCATTTCGAGGTCTGGCCAGTTGCTGAAGGATATCCCATGCAGATGGTTGTCCAGGGACTACAAAAGGTAATGGTATTCCAGGGAAGGGAATGGTTATTCTGTTGGCACGAGGTTTGAGAAGTATGGTACATGGGGTCCCCCAGCCCAGTCACTGGATGGTGTTCTGGCATCCTGAGCCACATGCGGCCTCGCATTGTCATGGAGGAGATTATGATTGACCCTTATGATTATAATACTGGCTCTTTTATGCATCAGTGCCTGATGCACACATTCAAAGTGTTGTGAATACATGCCTGCCATGATGGTTTGGCCCACTGGCAGGAGCTTATTAGTGCACCACTTGGCGACTAGTCCACCAGAAACAGAGCATGATCACGCGTGGGTGGAGATAAAGTCTCATAATGTGAGGCACAGGGTCCCGTGGTGTGCCATACTGGACCCATTTATCATTGCTGGTGAGTATTCTATCAAATATGGATGCTTTGTGGTGCCGAGTAAGAAATAACAAACAGGCAGAGACACAATGTTGCTTATTTGCATCGGACAGTGAGTGGGGTACACACTGGCTAAGCTTTTATGCCTTTCCCATGAGATGCAAATGGAGTCTGACCATGTCATCAGATACCTGGAAGTGTGCAGCAAGCTCATCACATGTTTGGCTACTGTCCCTCTCTATGGCTGCTCTCAGGGCCTTATCGTCCAGCACTTGTGGGCGACCGCTGCGTGGTGTATCACTAAGAGACATATCCCCTGACCTGAACCTCTGGAGCCATTGTCTAGCAGTTCCTTCTTTACTGGCATTATCCCCAAAGACCTGGCGAATTCGGCGACTTGCTTCTTCTGCTGGCAGGCCCACTTTAAAATCGTACAGCAAACAACTGAGTTATGTTTGAAGTACCGATGCAATGCACTTATATATGCTTGGTCAATATCAAGACTTCCATCCTAACCACTTCATCGTCATGTTTCGCGACTATTTTTATGTTGGGGCTCATTCTTCCAATGTCATATCATAAATAGCAAGAACGTTTTTGGTTACCTTGTATATCCTAAGTCTCGGTTTCGAGACATGAAAAACGCATTTTGAATTTCGGCAATCGGCCCAGTAGAATGGGAGATATACAACTGTCCGCCCCCTTTTTTATTTTTTTGCACAGTGCACATGAATATCTTACCTTGTTGCCTACATAACTAAAAACATTTCTTGAAAGCACATGAAACTCGCACTGTTTAGCAGCAAGACAAATGAAACAACAACCTTGATCTTGCTTTGTGCTCATTGGCTATATATGCAAAATGGGTCACAGCAGCATTTGATGTTCACCGAAGTACTAAAGCAGGATGTTTCGGATGCAAGTGCTCTCATAAACAAAGCAGAAGCATGCCATAATACTTTTATTTTCCTTTGTGTGTAATCTAGAGAAACAACTTACATTTTCAGATTTCCAAAATCACTTTTTTGGGTGCAAATAACGAAGTATTAAGCCAAGCTAGATAAAAATTGTGAGAGATTTGAAGAATAAGAGAAAGTCGAGAGAAATATATTGCAAATTGGCTTAGCAGTACAGTCAGAAATCGAGACAGCTGGCAATGCTGACATTGTATGTATTTAAAAGAAGGCTATAGAAATAGCTCTTTAAATTGGAAAATTAATAAATTATGCAAATTTGCACTGGAATATTCTGATAAAATAAACAAGAATGCACACATCAGAAAAAGCATTTTCTAAATATAAGTCCAAATTTTTATGGAAAAAAGAGATATTCTAAACACTAATTTATACTTTTTTTAACAATAAGCATTTTTAAGAGAGAAAATTTAAGTTTTAGGATAAAGATTTCAGGCTTTTTATTTAAAAAAAATTTTGGTACTTAGTACTATGACGAGTACTTAGATATCTCACCACAACTGGCAACCCTTGTAGGTTATACAGATTAACCCTAAAATAAGTTATACAGGGATTCAAACCCGGGCTCTCCGGTACAGCAGTCAGCAATGCTAACCACTATACCGGTTGGGCGGCTATAATTAAAACTAAAATGTACTATCAGTGCAAAACAAATAAAAAAAACTTCATCACATTAAAAATAGCTGGTATTTTAAAAATACAGAGCAACCATAAAGAATGGTTCACAATATTTACACAAAATTTGTTATGCTTGTATACGACTGACTGCCATGTGAGTTTATATTTTTAAAACATGCCCAAATTTTGAGAGAAAACAGATAATATAAAATTTTAGCATTTATTTCCTCAGTATATTCAGCCTTAATTCTTCTGCAAAATGGAGGCACAGGCGACAATGTGGGACAAGCCACCATATTTTGGATACCTACTTAGCTGAATTTGTTTGACAGAAAAAACAGGAAACACTTTCCGATGCTATTTTGAAAGCTATTTCATGCCACTTTCCTCACAATTAAATTCAATGTTTTCTTTTAACCAGTTTAAGTTCATTTTATTTTTTTAATTCGTACTTATTGTATAGTTTATATATATATATATGTATGTTTATTTATAATATGTATATATATAGATCAGGGTTAGTAGCCACAATTTATTTTTAAAAAATAAGCACCTATAAGCCCATTTTAAGGGGAAAATAAGGACCTGTCTAATTACATTATACACAACTGCATAACCTTAAAAGAAAAATTAGACTTGCAATTTAAAATATGAGAAATTCAGTATTTAATAAGAGAGAATGAGTATTTCCTCAACCATGGAAAATAATTGAATTTTAGAAGAACTACAGTTCAATTTACAAAACTAGTTTATAAGGAGAGTCGAAAAAGTATGCAGAACTATACTATATTACAAAATTTAACCCGTTCATGATGGGCACCTCTGTTACCGAAGCGTTATCTTGGCACGGCGCATTAACCGGATACGCCGTCTTGTGGGGATGGGCAATTTGCACTGCTAAGACTAACTTGTAAAAAATTTGTATAAATTAAATTTATCATCGATTTTGTTCCAAGTTTTGGTACATTATGAGAAGAACATTCAGGTAGTTGTCAGAATTAATTTTAAACCTTTATTGTTATATTTTCCTTAAAAATTTTATAAAATACTCATTCTAGAATAATATAATTTTTCCTTTATCTCACAATTAAATATATATGGAAAAATATCCAAACAATTGCAGATTTTATTTAACACAACACATAATTAAAATTAAAAAATATTAAAACTGTTTTTCATAAAAATTCAATGTGCAAACAACAAAAAGGAAGCAATATTTAAAAAAAAAAA
This sequence comes from Stegodyphus dumicola, assembly GCF_044657685.1. NCBI lineage: Eukaryota > Metazoa > Arthropoda > Arachnida > Araneae > Eresidae > Stegodyphus > Stegodyphus dumicola. The sequence continues at coordinate 26,189,600 of NC_140781.1, forward strand.
AAAAAAAAGACAGTGTATGATATTCTTTGAAACATGGGTGTACGCAAAGTACAACATTGCAAATGTCACAGGAGCAGTATATCAGCAAATTTGTCTCATTTAGATTTATGTATTTTCTACAGTCAGATAGCGCTTTTGTTTTGCCATTAAAAAAATAGAACACCAGCAATAGAACATTAAAAAAAAACTTTTGCTAAGCCATACAATATATTTGTCTCAATGCTGGAAAAATCTAAGAGTAATAACAAAGTCTCTAATGATAGAACATCTACTCCACTATCCGGTGATAAAAAATAAAATAAAAAAATAAATTAATTAAATTAAAAAGTATTCCAGAGCATCGAGGACATGTTCATTTGTTTATATGAAATGACGCAGTAAGAGCCATCATGTTACTCAACACTAACGAATTAGCATTTGTGTATATTCTTCTACTTTCAAATACCTATATTGCAAAAATAAAAAGTACCTCAAAGCATCAAGAACACGTGCATTTGCTTATATCAAATGATGCAGTTAAAGAGACATTACATTGCTCAACACCTACCCACAAATTTCCCTCTCATTCCGAAACAAAATACCAAAAATAAAAAACATTGCAGAAGAATGAAGGTACACATAACTTAACTTTCGATATATTTCCCCACAACAGACATACAGCTACATCTAGCGGCAAGAAAAAATATTAATTAAACATTCTATCTAAAAAGTCAAATGTAGTACGCCCAGCCATAGAATGAATTAAATGGCGATTCAAATATGACACACCCGGCCATGAGGTAATGTTCACTGCTGATGCACATATGACACGCCCGTACTGAACAGGTTAATGATGAAATTTCAGTTCAAAATAGAGAAAATAAATAATAACCCATATTTATTATTTTCGCTTGGCACCTAAAAATAATTACAATTTATTTTTTCACTCATATTTAAATAATTTAACTTAAATAAAAATTCTGAACTTTTTCTAAATTTTCATTGAATAACACTTTTTCCTTAACAGATATTGCAAGCAAAGTAATTTAAGCAACGCTTAATTTCTAAAAGCAGAAGAGCCCTATGGAAGATCATCCAGAAAGAGGAACAAGAGTAAATAAATAAATAAAATGACTATTCAAATCATTAATAATTTAAGAATCAAATAGTTAAAGTATCAAATTAATTTATAATTATTTAATTGCTATTAATAATTAATGTTTATTAATTATTATTTAATTAATTCATAATTAATTTATAAAAATAATGAAAGAATAAAGTAATTAAATAATTAAAATAAAATAAAGTATAAAGAGATAAATTACAATTTAATAAGTGATTTTTTGCATAATTTTATTGCTAAAAATAAAATCTTCTAGATCAAATTTCTACTGAAATAATTGTTCCATTACATAAAAAAGGTACAGGAGTCCTCTTAGTTAGGGCTCCGGTACGGTTGGGCTAGAATTAGAGTATGTCCCAGAAACTAAGAAGTAATGGAGCCGAGCTCCTGTGGGCTACTGCACAATTTAAGCTCTGAATTTAAGTAAAAAGAGGAAGATTTATGAAATCAGAAGATGGGAATTTGCTTCATGCAGCCATACTTTAACAGTAAAAGCATACTGGAATACTCGGAAATTGCCGAATATCTGAAAATTTTGCATAGTCGAGCATAACTAGAAAAAGAGGAGAGAGTGTAGATTGTAGCCGCTCTTTAGATTTTTCAGCTAAATAATGCTTTTAACATTCCGATATGTGCATCATATAAAAATAGCCCAACGGAACTAAAGAATATTCTGCTTAGCAAGCACAGTAAAATACTTTTAAGGTCTCATAAACAAATCTTAGACTGTACATCAAAATTAATTATCTCTGCAAAATATCGCAAACGTTATTGCGAAATATGTGCACCTTAATTCTTCCACACGTGATATTATGCAATTGGAATTCAACAGCTGCCGGTATTCGGAGAATAACTAACTAAACAAAGGAAAAGAAAGAGACTTACCAATCTGGGGTGTTTTTTATTCTAATTTTGAATCTGTGTTAAATTTTTGGAACAAAATCACTCTTTGCTTGGGCTGGTAGACCGCAGAACTTTTTTTTAGTCCTACTCAATCCAGATTAGAAAGTGACCCCCCCCCAAAAAAGAAAGAGTCCGTTGCTTGTTTTCCTGCAAACTGTGACGGTTTCAATATTCGAGATTTTGCAAAGAAAAGGGAGGACCACCTCAACTTTCGTACTGTATAATGCATTGGCAAAAAACAAATGATAATAATTATTATTATTTTGATTATTCGATTACTTTATTTAAGCCATTCTGAGTATTATTCCTTAGAAAGCTAATCTGTGTTAAAACACACCCATTTTTGAAGTTTAACTATACTTCGGCCCTTACTGCAAAAATATTATAAATATCCATACATATGCTCATAATATAAGCATAAAGATCATAATAAACACGAATATGACCTGACCACGCGGAATGAGAATGCAAATTATTAAATCCTGGTAGAAATTAAAACCTGTGTAGTCTTGGGTGCGAGAAAAAGAATACAGAATGTACCCGAAATTTTCTACCGCTTTCACAATTCTTCGACCAACAGAACAACGCGCACCTGTTTGTACTCGCTCCCACCAAAGCTTACGTTAATTCAGACAGCTATAACCCCAAACAAAAAAATTTTAATACCTTTATTTAATTATCATAATAAGAAAATTAGACTAAGAGGAAACAAAATTCCCGTAATCTTAATTTAATTACGACAAAATGTACATTTGAAATTTCAACACACACTTTCAGGGATATGCTTGAAATTCAAGGGCCTATGAAATAAAATTTGTAATGCATAGTTTAAAATTAGTTATGAACAAAAAACAGATCTGAAATTGAAACAGGTAAAAGCTTGCAAGTAATTTAAATGACACAAATGAAATTTAAACAGTAAAATTTTTCATTTCATTCATCATTTGATTTTTTCTTCGGTACACATTTTTCCAAAGAAAAATAAGTTTAGCTTAAAAAATGTCATGAAATTTACAATGAAACTTGAGATTAAGTACCATATTTTGAAAATATTGAGCTGCAATTTCATGATTTATAAAAAAATTTTAAATATTATTTAAATCACTGTGTTTTTATTTACCTGTTCAAGTAAAGGGTGAACTTTATTGCCCTCCTTGTCAACAGTTGGGCTATTAGTAATTACTCTTCCTACAGCTTGTTCCACTTGTGTATGAAGAAAATTATTCCATGAATATTTGAAAAACATATCCTTGGAAAAAAGATAAGATTTAAAACAGAAATACAAGAAAATAAGAATTTTGTTAATAATATTGTATACTTGCAAACAATAATTTAGGATAGGGGACTCATTCCCCAAGATTTCGGCTCCTAGTCACAATTTTATTGTGATAAATAGTATTTTTTTCTTTAGCACTCATTTAACTCTCTGAGTAGCACAGGTTTTAGTATCAGGTCATAAAGAATTACTTTAAAACAGAACTCATTAGTTAAATTTACTTAAATTACAAACTTATAAATCTTATAATAAAGAAAATAGTCATGTGATATTTATTAAAATTTTTAGACCAAATTACATAATCACCTCAAACCAGAATATGTATTTGCTCAGCTAATGCAATGGCCCAGATGTTTAAATAGTTTTGTTTTTATACTTGCTACCAATAATTGGCTACAAAATCTTGTGTGTGTGACTAGATTACATATAATGGTCTAACAGCCATAGGAATGTTTTTATTTCAAATTTAAATGATATCAGTACAGTAGATTTTTTTTTTATCAAGCTTCCATAAATATTAGTGGATAGTTCTGGTCAGTATGGTAGGCCTTGCAACCAGCACTCCAATTCATCTGAAAGACTGAGTTCTGGGCCAACTAGCTACTTTCATTCAATCCTATTGCCTCAAACTGCCCAGTCTTTGCTTTATAAATGAATATGTTAATATGCCTAAAGAAGAATAAGACAATCCCAATAAGTCGAGCCACAAAGTTAGCAGAATGGACAGACTGTAACTGTCCAATACTGATTTAAAGCTCTAAGTATTCATGGTACAATATCTCATGAAGCAAGAACACGCGAAGAAAAAAAAGGGCACCCCAGGTGAAGTTGCCCACTATCCATCACCACCACCATGAAATTTCACAATGTACTCTGGTAAGTAATACTACTGTCATAATTGTCATGCCTACATACATACATCAGATATCCACAACATACAGCAGAATTTAATCACTCCACAAGATGTTCGTCTTATTGTTCCCGAGTATAGTGTCAATGCAATTCACACCACTGCAGTTGAAAGGTACTATTCCATGTGCTAATCAGTGGTTCAAATCCTGAAGCTTCTTTGTGAAATCCAAGTGTAAAGCTTTCTGCCTGACTATATGAGAGCTTGCATCACTTCAGAAAAATCTGTAACCACAGAGTCTAATACAGTCTACCAGTGTAACTTAATCACATATCAAAGATACTTGATAATTCTGTGTAAATAGTAAGATTGTAAATATTTCTTTGCTTCCTAATTTCCAAGTCTCAGTTGTAGTTTTATAACTCCACCTTCCCACTGCACAATTCCCTGATGCATATGATCCCTGAAACTTATCAACAATTTCACGGATTGAATCAATGGGCTCCCAATAACAATGTGAAAATATTAAGACCTACTTAGATCATGTTTTATATTCATTTTGATACAATTAAAAAGCAAAAAGCACTTTTATTAATGCACTCAAATAACGTACAAATAAATTCACAAGTCTAATTTTGAAGCAGTTATTTTTCTTAAATTTTTTGTGCAATTAAATATGGGTAACAATTTTTGGTACTAAAATGAATATTTTTATTTTAAAGTTTCTGTTCAGATACAAAATATTTGAATTCATATACGTTAACTAAAAATGACTGAAATTAAAAGATGGGATAAATTTTTTCCAACATGCATGTAGCAAATGTTGCTTTTACATGGCAGCACAACCATTCAAAATATTGTTACATATGGCTTTACTGGAAAGATCAATCCAAACATACAAAACAGCTCAAGTATCACACAAGAACAATGATGAATAATAAAAAAGAACAAACATTTATAAAGTAAAAATCAGAATAAATGAACATGGTAACAAAAGTAAAAAGTTAAAATTTTTAACAAGGAAAGGAACATAAGAGATGTGGGCTTTACAAGGAGTTCATGAAAGCTCTGGCATTGCAATATAGTTTACTTATCTCACCACGATTCTGAGACTCTTTTATCTAGTTCTGGGCACATTAGAAGATGCTCTGCATTCATGATGCGTGAATTGCAAATTTGGCATATACTAGATGGAAGCATTCAAAATTTTTTCCAAGAATTTTTCCATTTCGATTTTTAACTTTCGGTTCAATATTTTGAATTTTCTTAGAGTTACTTTAAACACACCAATCTTTAGTTTTGTAGTATTATGGCAAGAAAAAAGCTTACTATTTCAGAAGCTTTAGAACTTTTAGAAACCCTTTCTTTGGACAGAGAATTAGGAGCTTGAGGTGAAAGGTAGTGAAATGTAAATAAACATGACAGTCTTCTAAACATTCTCCTTTTCAAACCTGTAGCAAATATAGCACTGGAGCAAAAATCTTCTATTTTGAACTTACTATGAAATCATTAAAAAAGATATAAAAAGTCATAGTGAGTGATTTTTTTCTAAATTATGTAATTTTTTTACTAAAAAATATTATTTTGCAGATATGATCAATATTTTCTAAATAACTGAAAAACATTTTAATAAATTTTACATTTTTATTTTGCTACTAAAACTAGCAATTTATTTAAGCATGTTAGGAGAATTTACAATTGGGGAAAGATGCCATTTCACTGCTTCTACATGCATGGTGGGACAAGCTTCATGAATTATCTTAAAGGACAATTTTTCCCCCCATCAAGTAATGTTACATTACAAGCTAATTATCTCTGTGTAAAGTTATTCTTTCCCCCCCACCCACCCAAAAAAAATTATGCACCAAAACCTCCAACTGTTAAACTGCTAAGTTTACTTAGGTAAATAAAGTAACAGAAAAAGGCTTTTTTAAAAAAAGTGTTATACCCAGCTGAAGGTAAAATGCAAGCATGTTATAATAAATAAACAAAACTCTTTGCTTTTTAAGTAAAATAAATAAGTATCATGGTTCTAAAAAGAACTTTCTTAAAAAATTTTACAAAAGCTGTCGGTTTCATTTTATAAAATATATTAATTAAAAAAATTATCCTAGTAAATAATAGTTAACCTAGTAAAATTTCTTGATATGTGAAGTCAAATGAAAAAAAAAAAAAAGTGTTACAAAATTAAGTCTCAGTAACTGAGAAAAGAATTATGTGTTTGCATCACCTTTAACTTTATATCAAATTTAAATTCAATACTTAGTGCTTCTTATTTTTAAATATGTTTCCATACATTTGAATCATTTGAAAACAAAACTAATTTTTTACAAAATATGGCTAAAAAGTATGCAAATATGTAAGAAAATTTACAATTTGGAAAATGTATAAAAAGTATGTAAAAAAGACTAAATCCTGTTTGGTCATCTTTTTGAATAATTACAATTACTCAAGAAGAAATTAAAGAAATTTAATTTGAAAAGATTATTTAAGTTACTTAAACATAGCAAAGGACACAAGTGCTATTTGATTAAGGAATAGGATGCCACTGTGGAGGACTTTTCAAGGGAAATCGGCTCATATTCATGTTGTACACGGAGAAAAACCATAAAATTAGCCTGTTCACTGGGATTCAAACACAGGGATGAACGAACAGCAACTCAGCAGCTGAGCCACTGGTGGAGCATAATCATTAACACGTTGGACTGCTGTGGGGGTCACCGGTGGCCGGCACTTGACTTGGCTACAGTGCCGTGGGGGCCACCGGTCAGCAGCAATGCGACCAATAGTAAAAATACATAATTAGAGAAAATATCGATACTAATAAATTTTTAAATAACACCATTGTTACTATAATGGTTTGAAAAATAATAAATCGCAAAAACTTAAATAACAAATCACAAAAGCTATCTATACGCCTTGGGGGTTACCAGTGACCCCCACCATGAAAAATACATTAAACACATTTATATAACTCATCTTATCTTCCATAGATAATGTTTCAGCATAATATACATCACATAGTAAAAAAAAAATCATATTGGCACCATGGGCAAACCGTGTAAAATGTGTGCGGCAGCCAACATGTTAAAGAGATCTTAATGCTATGGGAATGAAATTTTGTGTGTTACTGTCAAAAAAATTGTACAGTTTTTACAAAGCTTGATAGAATCATAACTGGAATGAATAAAACAATATAAAAATATGAAAAAGTCAGTTTTTTCATTAAAAACATAATCTAATACAATGGTACATAACAGGCTTTTTATAATCTTTATTCATCGCTTCCAAACACACACATCACAAAAAAAAAAAAAAAAAAAATTTAAACTAATTAAATAACTTAGCAATAAAAAAAGCCAACAAACAAAGCTAATAAAAATGGGAGATACAAAACTGTCATCCTCTTTGTTCATTCTGTGCTATTTTCCACATAGATCTACATGATACTCTGAAGGAATCATATAAATGTCAAACTCTCACTACAAATCTGCCTGACTTTAAGATCCAAGTTCAAATGACACATAGCACTAATTAGATGGTAAAAACCACCATTAGCTACAACGTCTTCAAATGGCAGGGATAGTAAACTAATTTGCAGTAATTAAGAGCTGGAGTTAAACAAAAACAGCATCAAGACATTGCAATCCATATCAAATTAAATCATGTATTTGCATTCTTCTTTTCCTTCTAAGAGGACTAATTTGCAAACTTCTGAATGAATATCTTGAAGGTAAAGAACAGACAGGAAGAGGAGTAAATAAAAAATTGACAGTAAGGGAAAATTAATAATACCTTGGACATAACATCACTGAACATCAAGATTAAAAAAATAGAGAGAGAACTTACTATTGATTAACCTGCCTTGGATAAGGAGCAAATTTATATTTAAGTAAAGCAAAATTCAACATAAAAGAGATTTCAGTACAGTTCCAAAATTCTACAGCAGAGTCCTAAAAGTGCACTAACTTAGCCAGCAGCCTGGGATTATTTGAAGTGTAAGCATTTTTAGAAGTCACTAGCTAACAGTAAGGAAGTACACTGTGCAAAATAAACTGATCACACACTAAATCAACACATAAAAATTGTTATAAGAAAACCAACGAAGCAAATATTGATATTACATGATTAGACCAGTATACTTTTTAAGAATAAGCAGACGGTTGTCTAAACAAGATACAATTAGCAAACTTATAAAATAACCATTATTAGCCTGGGATGGTGAAAATAATAATATATAATAGAAAGAAAACTACTGCATCAAAGAGAGAATCTTCAAATAAAATGTTCAATCAGACCAATTAAAAAGACTGTAATCAGCAACAGTTTGAGAAATCTATTATCTGAATACCTGAAATATCCAACTAAACTGTTAATGCACTAATGCTAAACTGTTAATGCAGCTAAACTGTTAACCTTCTGTGGTTATTCTTTGTTAAATACTCATTAAAACCACTGTAAGTGCCTTGCATTTCAAGTCTCTTACACAATTTAAATCAGACTTTCAGGAACTGTTATCACATGGCCTAGAGATGTTTAATATAGAAATACATTATTTTAATAAAATTGCTTTTGTGTTATAACTTAAATAAAAATTTCTATTGCGTAATAAAAGCTATGAAACAATGTTTCTTAGGAAATCACTGGCATTAATAGGCAATGAGGTGCTGCAATAAATTCACAAAGCTGTACTGGTAATTCCACAGTTTTGGAACTGCTTCTCTACAGTCTTTGATATTATTAAACTGCTGTTACAATAACATTAAGTTTAAAATAAAGTAATGTATTTGTTAATGAGACATGTCAAAAGAAAGCAAACACAATGCACTTACATGAAAGCAGTTTATAAATTGTAATTTACAGAGATTGCCATGCAACATACTTTGCAAAAGGTTACAATTTAGCAAAACATGAAAATTTACCCATACATCATAACTTGCAGAAAAATAGCTATTGTAAATGAGATACAAGGCATGCCAACTAATATCATAAAATAGCATATCATGCATTTGAAAATACAGATCAATATTCAAATTATTACCATCAGAACATTTATAGTCTTTAGTTCAGCAAGCTTCATATTAACGTCATGATTATTCGTTGAAAGTAAAGCTGTCAACAAATGAGCAACTTCTAAACGACAATAGCCAAGAGGTGGATCTAAGCATCCAATTGTTAAAGTTATGGCAGGTTTCTGAAAACAATGTGATATGTTAATCACAATAACATCTTCAACATTAAGCAAAATGGAAAAAGACATTAGACCTATAATCACGGGATTAATATGCAGTGTCCATAACACAGTACTAATATGCAATGTCCTTAAGAAAATTTTCCTTTACATACGTGAACATGCACAAAATAACAATAGATATAATTAAGATACAAAGATACCTTAAATAAAGTATGAATGTTAAATCTCAAACATGCATATAAAATATTCAGCTGCAAACTGCTAATGCACTATTTTGGCCATCTGCTATACAGGGTGAATCTGCAGCTATACGAGCAATATTCATCATAGAATGTATGGTCAGAACACAAGCGGTGAGATGGGTAGTTTTCCACTGTTACATTTAAAGCATTAACACAAGAATGAGAGGAGATACTTTTATTAACATTTTATTAACAGAATAATGCTTAAGAAATTGCTCAAAAGACCTTCCAGCACTAACGCAGGCTTCACACCTGCCGCATAGGGACTGATGCACATTTGCGAAGACACCTTTCCTGACTATCACAGGCAATGGCGATCCTCGCGACTAGATCCATATTGATTTCAACGAAGCACTCTTAGAATAGGCTTTTCATGTGGCCCCCACAGTTGATGGGTCTTGACATCAGACACAACAGCTCTGGCAACACCTCTCGTCGGAATGTGCGATTTCACAATCCAGACAGTGTGGCAGAAGGTATGGGCTAATCAAATGCTCATTCAGGACTGCTGCCCAAACATTTATAGAGATCCGCCACTGGAACGAGTGAGGATGTGTGGCATGCAGATTCATAGATGCCCATGTGCGCGATTTGTGGGTGTTAAAAACACCATCACTGGTAAAAGAGCTCTCGTCTGTAAACAGAACATGTGCACTAAAATCCAGCTGCTCTGCATTCTGATGCAGGCATCAACATGTGAAATCGATACGTGGCTGATAGTCCATTGTTGACAACACTTTTGTAGCATATGGCAAACTGTTATTTGGGTCACGTTTACAGCACGGGAAACTGTTCATGTGCTACACACCGGCTGATCTTACAACCTACACAAAATGTTTTCTTCAAGTTGCGGTAACCTGACGCTCTTTTCATGCCCTGTGTCTTACTCGGCTGCGGCAAAGGATCCCATTTCAGACAGGTGTTGATGCTAACACTCAAATGGTTTCTGATGTGGAGTGCGTCTCATCGGAAACCAGTCCCAGTAAAGTCTCTGTGCCTCACTTACATTTACGACTGCCACACAGTACACGAAGTGCATATCAACCATTTCATATTTTGTAAAACCAACCATCTTTTTTGGATCCCATAGCAGAAAATGGCACTCAGTGCAAGGACCTGCCCTTTTATACTATTTACATTGTCACCTTACAGCTTGTCTTTTGTGTTCCGATTACACATTCTATGACGAATACTACCCGTATAGCTGCGTTCTATCACCCCCTAAAAGTTTTGCCCACTTGTTCAGATACACCCTGTAAATTCTTCATAGTTGCTCATCAACTATAATGATTTCACTGGGAGAAACAAATCAATGGTGGGTGACAGAAAAGGACAACCACATGATATATATCCTCTTAAATGAACAAAAATTTTAATACTTCTAAAGCTTCTTTTACCCTCAGCAATTGAGTTGAGTGCAAGACTATAAAATTCTCAATATTCCAAACACATTCTTTTATGCTTAGAAAACAAGAGTATTTAAAATCACCCACATTGCTCTAATTTTTCTGCTTAAGCAGCACTCACATGTCAAACATTTTTTTTTCCTTATTGTACATTAGATGTAAAAGTCTAGATGCAAAACTCAAGATATACATTAAAATAAACCTGTAAAAATATTTGATGAAGTTTACCAATTTAAATTATTTCCAATGCCTATTACTCATCAAAATTTGACAAATTCAGGAGCAAATTCTAAAGTATAAATTACTTATTTCAATGCTGGTCTAGTATAATGACTCAGTAATGGGCATACTAGAATTTACAGTTAACTTTGTAACTGGTTCCATTAAAATATTAATTAATAATACAACCAAGATTTTTAATTGAAACAGCTAAATATGTTTTTTAAGCATAACGAACATTATGTAAAATAGACTTTTAGCTTCACGAGAACCCAAGATGAATTATTTTTACAGCCAGCTTTTCTAGAGCTAAAACTGTTTCCATAAAATTTCACATCATATTTTGAGAAATACCTTAATTGGAAGAATATATATTTAATCAACTTGAAGAAAATACGCCTGTATCCACCTTTAGAAAACAACCTATGTCTAAAAGTCAGCATTATCCATATTCACATAATCACAATACACATTAAAATGCATTACAGTAAATAAAATTACATTACTGATTTTTGTTATTTAATTACAATACCTACCAGAATTGATAACACTCATTATGTAAAGATAAATATGAAAATAATGATTACAAAGATCCATTTACTTTTAACAAACGAAACTGAAGCATGACTACACCAGAATTAAAGGCATACAGTAAAATTTGAAGCTTTCAAATACAACCAAATCCTTTATAATCTAATATCGATTAATTACACAAAGAGACCTTGGTTAAATAATTGAGAACAACAATCACTTGATAAATTATATTAAGAATGGAAATCAAAAGAATTTTTGTTTTGTAATTAGATTTTAATATTCACTTACCGCAGGTGGTTTCAAAAGAAGATTATGAAAATTTTCTAAATAAGAAAGTATAGCTGTCAGTACATTATTTACACCATGAGATAACCTTTCTGCATCTAAGGCTGTCATCTGTTCTGTTTCATTACTTCTAGAAAGTGTTAAAAAGCACACTGGTGCGTTATCTGCTTGCAGAGGTTGATCACTCTGATTGGATGGAATCTGTTGAACTCCAGCTGGCCTAAAAGAAGATAACACCCAGGCATTACACGAAGAGAATATATACATACACACAATTTGAAAAAAAAAAAAATCAATACCACATTAATATAAGACAATACCTTTGTAAAGAAATTAATGCATAATTTTGCATCTAAATTATAGTTATAATCAGGTTTAAATAAATTGACAGAAAAAATTTCAAAATGAAACACTAAACTCCTAATAATTGTTATAATGATCTATTAAATATGGTTATAATAATATCCAAGATAAATCAAGTCAGTTAATCAAGTCGGTAACTTTTATCAAGCAAATCATTTAATGAAATCAGTAACTTTTATAAAGTAAGTAATTTAACGAAGTCAACAACATATATCAGTAACTTGCATAAACATCTTTTCATGCAGCCAATAATGCTGGATAATCTTCCTATTCTTGTTGCTTCATTCAGACTTATCATAAAAGGAAATCACAGGATTTGAGCTCTGGAGGACCATTCCTGCTGAAAGTGATGGCTTAATATTCTATTTTCGTAAACAGACGAGATTACGACGAAAACAATACGAATGATGTTTCATAATGAATGAATATCATACAGTTAGACAGTGTATTTATAAAATTCCTAATGCGTTAACAGTAAAATTGTCATATGATGTCAAATCACCAATTCATGGCTACACTTTGGCTGATGCAAATTACATACGTTTGTGTGTTATGAGATGACTTGGGAATAGCTATAATGGACTGGCAGACAGACAGAGCCGAATTTAACATAATTTTATTATTGGATAAAGAAAGCTATTTTTGGAGGCAATATTTGCTTCACCCATAATAATATTCACCCCATAATTTTGAAAACTATGGCATATTATATTTTTAACAACAGAAGATACTGCTGAGCGGCAAACAGATGTAGGTTAATTAAGCACAAGCAAGCACAGAAAGAGAATAGTTGGACTACAGTAGAATTTATAGTCATTTTTTTCTTTTATTTTGATTGGCTAAGAACTATACAATGCAAAAGGTTAAGATGACATAATGCAGAATTAGTTTTCCAATATGAAGCTGTTTTGGAAAAGCTATTATTATTTTTAGAATAGAGAGGGGGAAGTGCCCAAATTAAAAACAGAAATTAAAGGGTTATTCCTAATTTAAAGTTACTTAATTTTTATTTTACATATCTCCCCCTTCAAGGAGAAAACGACTTGGCAACAGAAAAACCCTTTGAGCAAAATTTTAAGAGGAAAAGAAAGCATTACAGCAGCAGCAAAAGGGAGAATAATTTTGTATAATGTATACAGTTCCAATAAGACAGCAAATTAATGGCCTCAAATTCATAAATTAAATTTCCAATTCGAAAGTCCGAAATGCAAATTGGTAAAGACCTTGAGTTGGCTGGAAAATCACATAAGAAATTTTGCAGGATTGCGAACATCTTTCATAAAATGTATGCATTGTTACCAATATATTTCTATTGCACATTCAAGAAATTCTATTAAAATTAATACATCTTTACTTATAAAATGAAATCTTACTGTCTTACTGCAGAATAATGTAATAATATACAGAAATGAAAAAAAAAAAAAAAAAAAAAAATACACTATAATAAACTTTGCTGAAAAAATGGCAAGGTCCTCTGTAAGTAAATCAGCAAAACTACAACTTGTATATGTTGATGGCTGTGGGATGCTTAACTGCAATTAAACATAAAGACCTCCAATCCTTATACAAGGTAACTGGCTTTCAGTATTATATGAAAAATCAGAATTTTAATTTAGTTTATAATATGGACTTCTAATAAAAAAAGAATAAATACAGAAAATTAAAATTCAAGTTAAGACAAATAACTTGTATTCTAAAGTTATGTCTTAGAAATTAAGTAAATAAAATCCAACATTACCCTAATCAATTATAATAATAATAATTTAACTGTGTGTTGTGTGTGCATGGTAGCATTTTGCGCTGAAAGTATAATAGGATGAATGCGATCAAAAAGTACGACTACTCAGTTAGTTCAAGACCATAGCTGACTCTATTAATAATAATTAAAAAAATAGTTTTAATTTAAATTTAGGTATTAGAGTCTTTCTAGGGAGATAACAGGCATGTGCTATCACTGCTTTCCACATAGCTTTTATAAGACTTTGAACATAGTGAATTATCCCTTGGGAAAACTGACATTCCAAATTCAAAACATTTTATACTATTTGCAGAAATCATTCCAAGAATTTTAATAACTTATAAACTATCAAAGTGGACTCTAAAGCCAGCTTACAGATCATATAATAGTTTGTAATTAGATCTTGTCATATTTATAAATTACACTTTTATATGTTTTTATACATTCAGATATGATAAAATTCATGAACCAAATCACAGAGCATAGTGAAACCAAATTTTAATCCTATACAATCCTCTTCAGAGATTCTATTCTGCCTCATTGACGTCACTCTTTCCTTGCAATTCCTCTGCACTACTGTAAACTTTTGCCTAATAGCTATTTAAAATTCTAAGACTTTCCAAGCTTCGAAATACTACTGTAAATATTACACATCCTCTTTTGCCCCTTGCTTATGCCTAAAAAAGTTATATGTCTCACTTAGCTGTATTTTTACACTACTTAAAAAGGTGCTGGTACAAAAATTGTGAGGCAGACAGATCTTAGTAAAGAGTTGGCTAGTGAAGACTAAATTCAGCAAAATCGTATTTCTCAAGAACTGTGCCTGTCCAAAATAAAAATTACATTTAAACCATCAAGATAGCTGTGATTTTACCTAAAGTCATCATTTATGCAGCAGTTTTCGTCCTCATAGCTAAGAAGTGATTGGTTTCATCTTCTCTAGCCAACTCTCTAATGTTCTATCGACGTACCAATACATATGCATGTTTATTGACTTTTGGGTCTACTTACATATGACAAAATGAATGTTTTAATGTAACCTAAACACTTCAGACTGTTTAAAGTTCACCGAGGTACAAGACCATATTTAAAAAATCTATAAAAATTTTCTCTATTTCTTAGAGAAGTATATCGGGTTGGAAAATTTTGGTTCTACTTACACTTAAAGAAAAGTCGATGCAAGTAATAACAAATTAAAATGCATTAATCAATAAACCTGCATAATTTTGGTTGAACAGTTTCAAGACATATATAAAATTTGGAAAATAGCTCTAAAAATTAATGAAAACAGGTTAATGAGAAACAAATATGGGGTTCTCAATTCAAATAATTTTTAAATCATTAGATGAAAAGTCATATTTTGTGACAGCTTAAAAAATGAATACCTAAAAATTTTATTTCATCCCGCAATGGAGTAAAACACATTTAAAATTGAATATACACGTAATGCAAAATGTAATGCCTAAAAAGCACACTCAAATGAGTAGAAAATTTGGATATCAGCATGTTTTGAAAGGAAAGCACAAAAACAGGCAATCAAAGGGCAACAAGTTATGTTTTAAAGCAAAAAAAATCACTAATATTTTGGTTTAAGAAGCATATCTTTTTGTCAAGAATCACAGCCTAGTGACAGCCTAGCACTGAAGTGCTAAATATTCAAAAAACCATGAGAACTTTAGCCCAAGTCAAGCTTGTTCGATCTAATCCCAAAATCTGATTTATCAGCACTAGACTCAGTGTTCATGCCAATGAATCTCTGAAATATAAATCATATGACCAACAACTGGCTTATTAATGAAGCCCTTTTCACTTTGGCAAGTTCTATTAGCACATCTTGGAATATCAAAAGATTTTGAATCATAGAGGATGTTAATCAATATCCTAAGTATGTAAGATTTCAATAGACATTTCTTTCTTGAACAAAATCCTTTTTCAAAGTATTTTTCAATACTTTAAATTCTTCCTTGTAGGGTTCTAGTTGAGCAGAAGATTAAATCAGTTCTTTAGACCTTGTTAGACTGTCAAGCAAGTTATCGCTCTAGTCTGAATTAATATGACAAAGTCCTGATAAGGTTAAAATAAACTTTTTATTAGATCTTTAAACTAAATAGGAGGCACCACTCGCAGGTACTTAAAATTACAGAAGCCGAAATTAAAATCTGAGGTAATATAGTCTTATATATATATAATATAGTATAAATATCATTCACACACTGCAATTTTTGACAAATTAAATTTCACTCTGTGAAAATTTCTGTCTAAGACACGAAAAAGTGTGAGAAACTAGACAATATGTAACTTCAAAAAGCAGTCAAATTCAGTGATGACATACCGAAATTTGCAATTTATCTGAATGTGTTTCATTCTTTCTAAAAAATTTATTAAGGTATACTTTAAATGTATTATGGGAATGCAGCAGATAAAAAATATACATACCCCTGCTTTTTGAATGTCAATAAAGCCAATAGAACCAATACACCATTTACAATAGCACTCTCTTTTTTCACATCTTTGAACATGTGATTCAGTAATTCAGTCACAACTTCAACACTAAAAGTCAGAAATTATATCTTTACATTTTCACTAATACATAACTATTGTAAAAAAATATAGCCATAAGATATGAAATTACATAAATTTTCATTTAACTGCAAATTACATTGCTCGGCCAAAAATATACATAACATGGTTTTTTACTTAAATATAATTTCACAAAAAACATTTAATTTACACATTTTATTTCAATGCTAAATTTTATACAGAGTTGAATTTTTAATTTTGATACTTTATTTAACTACAAATAGAGTAAGGGAAATTATAACTATCTTCACTCAAAATTTTCTTGAAACTAATGAATATTTCATGTAGTACATACATTTAAAAATGATAGTTACAACCTTCATCTTTGCAGGAAAATAATTCAATAAGATATGATTTATTATTCAAATTACATATATACATAAAAACAGTTTATTTACTATGGAAAAGGGATGTTTCATACAGGGCTTTGAAAGCACACTGTCCTTTCGGTTTATGTTACACATCAGGAAAATAACAAAACATTGTTAATTCAATCATCCACCAGCATAAAAATCAAAATTCACTATTATTTAGTTGTCATACACTCTCAAATAAGGTATTTAACCGCTTGCCTGATTATCTCAAGTTATCCCGGGTTCGTATACAGTGGTGGCCAAAATTGTGGACACTTTTGGAAATTTTTATGTTTTTGAAATTTGTATGCTTATAGAAAACGTTACGTTTCACAAAATGCAAACTTGTATATATCATTTTAAAGAGAATTTATTACTGAATTCAATACAAAACACAAAATTCAATTATTTGCAATACAAAAAAACGTTAAACGATAATAGTTATCGATATACATTAGATAGTGATGATTGCAGTGAGTTATCAGTACTTAGTAGGGTACCCTTTATTTTTGATTACAGCTTCACATCGACGTTTTATTGAGCAGACAAGATTTTTAAGCTCTTCTATCTTTATTACATGATGCCAGGAAACAATTATAGCCTCAATTAGTTCCCTTTTATTTGATGGGCGCCTCAATCAGACAAGAGTTTTCAAACGATTCCACAAATTTTCAATAGGATTGAGGTCAGGACTGTTTCCTGGCCATGACAACAATTTAATGCTCTTTGTACGAAACCACTCTTTCGATATTTTGGCCATGCGGCAAGTAGCAGAATCTTTCTGAAAAATAAACAAAGCATTGTTGGGAAAGAGATCTCGAATGGAAGGTAAAAGTTTTGGTTCTAGAATAGTGTCAATGTACTTTCTGGCATTCAGTGTCCCATCGATGACATGAAGGCGACCAATACCATCTGCTGACATGCATGACCAAATCATAACACTAATTGGGTTCTTCACAGTTGCTTGAATGCAGTCAGGATGTAGCTCTTCTCCTATTCTGTGTCTTACATATTTTCGCCCATCACTACCGAATAACGATATCTTAGTTTCATCACGCCATATAACTTGTGACCACTGATCATTTGTCCAATTAATGTGTTCCTTTGCTCATTGTAGTCTTTTTTTTTTTTTTTTTTTCCATTGCTGAAAATTAAGATAAGGCTTTTTTCATGGAATTCTACCTCTCAGTCCAACATCTGTTAATCTAAGACACAATAATTAAGACACAAAAATAACGTAATATAACGCTGTAATTTTGTAAATATAACACTGATTTTTGTTGTTTGACTTCTGAATTGGTATCTGTTAATCTTCTGACTGTTCTTGAACTGACAGAAACACCAGCATCATTCAGATCACTTCCGAGGCCGCTGATGACATTTTTCTATCTTGGAGACATAGTCTTTTTATTCTTCTGTCATCAATAGATGTGGTGCACCTTTTTCGGCCTTTTCCTTCTTTGTTTTTTATTGAATTTGTCTCCTGATATCGTAAACAAACTTTCGGACTCCAGATGTAGTCACTGAACCACCCACCTGTCTTGCAATTTCAGCATAGGGAAAGACCACTTTCTCGTAACACAATAATATTACATCTCTTTCTAGGTGTCCAATCTACTCTTTTATTTGATGTCATTGCTTCTTGACTAAATATTAAAAATTTTTACAAAAATTCCTACTTGTAATTGCAGTGTATAAGAAACAGGTCCTCTTTCTACAGAATAAAGCAAAATAATGAATTGTTTCAAGTGTAAACATGATGTCAGCTTCTACTGGCAGTTACTAACATTTGATTGGTTCTCAGAACAAGAACAGTGATTGGCCAGGAAAGCTAGACATTACAAACCACTTCATAACTTTGTTTTTTATTTATATTAAAGTACATATAACTTTTTTGTATTGCAAATAATTGAATTTTGTGTTTTGTATTGAATTCAGTAATTAATTCTCTTTAAAATGATATATACAAGTTTGCATTTTGTGAAACTTAACATTTTCTATAAGCTTACAAATTTCAAAAACAAAAATTTCCAAAAGTGTCCACAATTTTGGCCACCACTGTATATTGCAGTTAATTATTATCCCGAGAAAACTTGGGCGAAGCAGAATTTGTCAGTACGATTTGTTTTAACACGGTTTTACTCGGCCTCGAGGAAATGAAAGGAAATATTCGGGTTTTATTCAGCAGTTTGCCAAGTTCTGTTGGTTTCACAGTTCTTTTGGCGGAACTGGTCACGTGTTTTCCCTATTGTCTAGTATACGTCGGCTTGTGAATTAGTTATGTATAAAGAATGATATTTGTGTTGAAAAAAGTAAAATAATGGCGATGATGCAAGATAACGAAAGCGATGATTTTTCAGATAGTGATTATAACCTCAAGGCATTTTTCACAGGTTATTTCTGCTACTGAAAAAAAAATCCAATCCAATGAGACAGTGCCTCTGTGCTCTCGTACAATAGATTCCAGAAGTAAGCCAGTAAGATAAGAGACCAGATACCAGTGTATAGAATGTCAGGTATCACTTTGAGTTGTCCCTTGTTTCAAAAACTATCATACAATGACAAATATTTATTTTTTTTATTTGCCCGAGATAACTCGGGATAGTAAACTATTTAAACTAAATGCTTTTACAACTGTAAAAAATTAAAAATTCAACTTAAAACCTATATATTGTTTTGTTTTGTTTTCTTGCATTTAATAATAAAATAAAAAAATGTGATGATTTTTTGCAATTTTTTCAAAAAATTTTGTAAGGGAAGCGGTTAATATATTTATTATTATTTTTTATTATCTTGCACAAAATGCAGAAAGATGATTTCTTTCAAATATTCAGCCCTTACTGATGTGCTCAAATTATGTTTTGATTGAAATTTGCAAGCATACGCAAGTTTAAAAATTGTTTAAGTCTTTACTGTGGTTGGACTATAATTTCAAGCAAGCAACAATACCTACAACGGAAGAAAAGCTATCCAGATATAGAAAAACACTAACTTATTCTTCATTAAATAATTAATACG
Organism: Stegodyphus dumicola; assembly: GCF_044657685.1. Classification (NCBI taxonomy): domain Eukaryota; kingdom Metazoa; phylum Arthropoda; class Arachnida; order Araneae; family Eresidae; genus Stegodyphus; species Stegodyphus dumicola. Next base: position 26,209,663 of record NC_140781.1, read on the forward strand.
AGTAATTTTAAATGAGAGTAATATTTTGCCAAGTCAAATTTTGAATTTCATTACATAATTATAAATTACAAAACATACAAATATTTACTAAAGTAATTCAAACAAAATATTGAAACATACTTTACAATCCATGAGAACACAGTTATTGTTACATCAGCGTACATGTAATACAATCATTTATCCAATTTAAGCTTAAATGAGGCCAAATATTTAGAAGCCCCCTTTCAAAGTACTTCAGATTTCTGAAATGAATGGCAGCAGTAATGATCTTTTCATCATGGGACATATCAAAGGGGTTCCTCAATACCATCAATACTGCAATGAATGTTACCATAATCTGAAAAGATTCGGCTTAACAATAGGAAGGCTAGCTCATCAGGATCCCGCCTTACATGCCCTCCAGACTGTGTGTGGGGATAAAATCAACAGCAATGGAAAATTAAACATTAAATGATGGTTGGGAGGTGCTGTCTACCATTATAAGGCATACGTAGCAGATATTACCAACCCCTCTATAATTGGATTAGACTTTCTAAGCAAATAATTTCTCCTTGAACTTTAACAAACTACATTCTGCCTCAGAGGACATAACCCTATTCGGAATTAAAGATGAAGGAGTTAAATGCATCCACCAAATCATAGCTCAAGATCAAATCACAGTACCAGCAAGAACAGAAAGTTTACTTCTTGGATGCATAGCCGTAAACAGAAATTTGCAGTATGGTATAATGGAATATCCCAGAAACTGTAATAACACACCAAAAGTACTAGTAACTTCACTAGTCGTTGGTTTATAGGTGTCGCCATCCCAATGAGAGTTGCCAAAGTCAGTGATAAAGTGAAAATCATTAGGAAAAGTGAAGTGTTTGCAGCATGTACTCCAGTGACCTTGTGTCTTCGTAGACCCTAATATCAGAGTTATTGCAGAATGCATAACTAAGCTATGAAGACAGAAAAACTGCTGAATGTAGATGAATTTCAAGATCTGTCATAGAACCTCGGGATGTTTTCACCTGCTCATTTTGTGACATAGGTTGAATCAGTTTGACACAGCACAGAACTGATAGAGGGGATCAACCACCAATCAACCAAGGCATATCCTGATTGGTAAACAGGAAGAGGTATGAAAACTTCTAAAGGACATGCTAGAGAGCAATATTTTGAAGTCTTCAGAAAGTCCTTGGGCCTCTCCCATCATCTTGTTCAGAAAGAAAGAAGGGTCAACTAGATTTTGCGTTGACTACTGCTGGTTGAAGGAGGTTACGAAGAAAGATAACTACCCTCTTCCTAGAACTGACGATTCTCTGGAAACTCTTTCTGGAAGCAAGTGCTTTCCAACACTTGATTTAAAGAGTTGATATTGGCAGGTAGAGATACACTCTGATGACTCAGAAAAAACTGCATTTACTTATGGACAAGGACTTCAAGGCAGTTCAAGGTAATGCCATTTGGATTATGTAATGCGCTGACGACACTCGAATGCCTTATGAAGACCATGGTGAGACGACTTTCCTACAAAGTCCATCTTATATACCTGGATGACATCAACAACATTGGGAAAACGTCTGAAGAGCATTTGGAAAATATTATAAAGGTTCTTCAGAAATTGAAAGAAGCCAATCTAAAGTTAAGTCCTGGCAAATGTAAATTATTCAGACACGAAATGACTTACCTTCAAACATGTCATCTCTGCCAAAAGCATGTATACGAATCCAGAAAAAGTGTTAGCAATTAAAGACTGGAGACGCCCCAATAATGTCCAATAGCTGAGAAATTTTCTGGGGCTTTGCATCTACTATAGGAGATTTGTGAAAAACTTCCCTTACATCAAAAGACTCCTTCACAAGCTGACAGAGAGGAAGCAAAAAAAAAAAACTTAAGGACAAAAGTATGTGAGGAATGAGGATGCATTTACCAAACTGAACGTGGCTTTAACATCTGCTCCAATTCTAACATATCCTCAGCTCAACAAACCATTCATTCTTGACATGGAAGCAAGCAATAATAGAGTTGGTACTGTTTCGCCCCAAGAAATAAACGGTCAAGAATATGTTGTGGCACACTGGAGCAAGTGTCTATCGAAACTGGAGAGGACTTACTGTGTCACCAGGAAAGACTTGCCCACCACAGTTACAGCTGTAGAGTATTTCCATCATGTTCTCAAGGGCAGAAAAATCTGCTTTGCATATATAATGCATAAATGACTTGACTTTTAAATTTTAAGAATCCAGAAAGTCAAATAGCTAGATGATACAAAAACTCCAGTAATATGATATCATTATCTGTCATCGGAGAGAATCATCACAATGCCGATGCCCTGTCTAAAACAGCACACCCACAAAGCTGCCGATATTGTTCCAGGGTTGAAGCAAAATATAGCCTGTTTAAACCAGTCATAAGTCAAGTTATGAATTCAACATCCCCTGACCCAGACAGTGACAAAGAAGTCAGCTGCATCTTGTACCAGAAGTTCAAATTGGATGATGGAAAGGCATTCTGATGCTGCCGACACTTTCAAGACCCCGAATCCTGGACGTCCTTAAACAATTACATAGCAGTCTAACAGTGGGCCACTTCGGTATAATGACGACTCTTACATAGTGTTCGAGACTGCATGTACCGAAGTAATGCAACAGCTGACATACAGAAGTGGTGCCAATCTTCCGATGCCTGTGCGGGCCGGAAAGGACTGAAGAAGCGCAACTAAGGGAAGATGCAATCTTTTAATACAGGAGCGTCTTTTGAAGACATCGCCTTTGACAACCTGAGACCTCTACCATGAACTGCTGATTGCAACAAATACGTTCTCGTTGTCAATGATTGCATCACAAAATAGCCTAAAGCATATCTCATTCCTAATCAAAAGGCTGTCACAGTAGCAGAGGTTATGATACAACATTGGATTTTTAGGTTTGGAATGCCTCTTCAGTTACACTCTGATGAAGAAAGGAATTTCATCTCGGTTGTAATTTAAAAAAACTGTAAGTTACTCCACATCAACAAAACACAAACGATACATTTACATCCCTAATCAGACAGAACGATAGAAAAGTTTAATCGAACCCTCCTTAATCTCTCACTGATGCTTTACACAAAAAAACAGAACTGGGACCAGAAGTTACCCCTGTTTTTAATGGCCTATCACAGTGCTGTCCAAGAGACTACCGTCTATTATTCCCCATTTCAGATGCTCTTCACTCATAATCTCCACCTGCCTTCTGATCATGTTCGGTCGTCCTGCGAATCTGCCTTCATCACTTAAGAAGTACATCAAAGATCTCCAGGCATGGTTTAAAGTGGTGCACAATTTTGTTCCAGAGTAAACTTACTGGCAGAGAAGATGAAGACCCGATATGACATGAGAGCTACAGGACATCAATTCAACGAAGGTTACAAAGTATGGTTATGGAATCCAACTCAATAGAAAGGACTTAGCCAGTCGTCACACATTTCTAAACACATTAAAATAAGCTAGTACCTAACTATGGTTGCAGTATAGTCCCCATAATGTACACTGCGAAAAAAGGGGGAATGGTTCTATATATCCCGTTCTACTGGGCCAACTGAACAAATTCAAATTGTGTTTTTCATGTCTCAAAAGTGCACCTTAGGATACATATTAAATTTCTATATAGCATCATTCTAGAATAGGTATTTTGACACAAAAATTGGACTTTTTCTGAAATGACATGACAATTTTTTCCCACGTTTCAATTCTACGACTGAAATTATGCCCAAGTATTAAATTTTGTAATATTTGGTGTGAAATTTATAGAGATATTCACAAATTTATCTTGGAGTATTTTTTTCAATTTTCACAAAAAAACAATTTACTTCTCAAACTTCTTAAGTTATGGCAACCTATTTTCCTTTTCTTTTTTGCATTGCAAACGAGTGGGAAAAAGTCATCGTTCATACTTTTTAATTAATTTAAAGTTAACACTTTAAAAATTCATTTTTTAAATTAATTTTAATTTTAACAAAGTGCGTAAACCACATTTGGCATTATTCTTGCTCAGAAAAAAATGCCAAATTTCAAAATGCATCAATATGTAAATTCATGTACATCTTAAAAAATTTTGCATATAAAATCTAATTTTTTCCAGTTGTGCCTAGAAATACATCTACTTTAAGATGATGTTACAAATTTTTTCGTAACAAAAATTTTTTTTGAAAAATTTATAAAAATATTTAAAAATACAAATATTAAAAATAAATCATAAAAAATGCACAAATTATATTTGGATTAAGCCTGAATTCTGGAAAATAGAAGTAAGTAAGTTTAATAAAAAAAGAAATATTAATAAATATATATATCAAATTCAAGTAACATTCAGGAGCTAAAATTTTGAGAGCTAATTTTTTAAAAACTACTGATGCGAATTTTACAAGACTTGGTAGTTTGGCATAATTTGAGTTGTAGAATCAAAATATGGAAAAAAATTGGCATGTCATTTCAGAAAAAGTCCGATTTGAGGGTCAAAATACATATAATAAAACACTATACATAATACATATCCTAGGTCACGCTTTTCGAGACATGAAAAATGCAGTTCGAATTTCATTAATTGGACTAGTAGAACAGCAGATATAGAACTGTCCCATTTTGTTTTTTGTGCAGTGTACATTATGTAAATAGTGTACTATGACCATGGCGCTATTTTTGTATATAAATTTGTAAATTTATTTGTTGACTTAATGTTTGTTTTGTTATTTATTGAAATTATTGTCTTAGTATTGCATTCTTTTCCTTAGTTGTGAGTTCGGCCAGGGATTGTACTGCCCGGGGCATGCAGTCCTTGGGAAGGGGGCAATGTTACAAATTTTGCAAATATGTAAATAATTTTAGTGAAACTGTAGTGTTTTTTTTTTAAATAGTGCAACATGAAAATCTAAAGAGGCAAAGCTTTGCTCAAAAAGTTAGAATACAGGGGCAATCTATATAACATTTAATAAATGGCTGAGATACTAAATTGGAGAGATATTGCCAAGATAGCGATGGTTTTGGCATCTTATTTTTGTAGCCAAACTTGGCAAGCATTTGAGGACATTTTGGTCCAGTCCCCGTATAACTAACTAAGTATTGTAATTGATAGCTGTGATCGTACTCAGCCCTTATATGTCTTCCAGTAATTTTAAGAAAAGGAATTTACTAGATTTCTTGGTGTCCAGGTGAAAACTATACAAAACCACAAAAAGCACCTACTCTCAGTTGCTGTTTAGTTCGACGTGAGTTTGGAGTAATTAGGTATCTCCATGTGAGCTTCGTCTATAGATGCACTTCACATTATGTTGTGTTTAAAATTTTAATAGTTTGAAATGTACTACTGATTGTACTCTGATACTTGTCAAAATTTTCTGAACCATGAAGAGCTTCTTTTGGTAATACAAATTCTATCAACAAAGCTTTGGTTCTGTATGTATTGAATCTATTGTGAATCCGTGCGTATGTAGCATTTACCCCTCATGACTTTTATACCCTTCATTATATTTCACAGAAAATTATAATTGTTCCTAAGTATCCTTACCGATATTATAACTCAGGTTATTTATGAATTGACCATTTGTCATGAATGATAAATGCACAGTATATCAATTTCAAGAAAATAGTGACATATGTTTGCTTCAATTTACAAGATATATAATGCTTGTTACAGATTGTACAGCATAGAAATTATTTTGCACAGTAAACAGTATTTTGGAATTATTTACAGTTTGTTGCAAAGTTTTTGATAACTAATATCAGTGAATGCAGGCAGAAAGAAGAGAGTTGAAAACAAACAGAATATGAAGAATAAGGAAAGCTAAAACAAATAGAATACAAAGAACAGCAAAACATAAGGCAACACAAACTGGAGCTGGCATGAATTCATGCAAAATCACCGAAACGCAATTCTCAAAACTCTGTTATTCTCACTGGTCCTGAAAAGAAATTCGATCTACCGAAATTAGAGTTTATGCAGTTTAATAGCGACATTAAGAACTGACTACCCAAAAAACTCATAATAATTATAATCACCTTCTCATGGCACACATAAATACTGCTGGAGGGTGTGTAGCAGTCTCAAGAGCTATTCAAAAACACTCGCACAATGAATGAGTTAAAATGTTGGAAACTGTCACAAGAGACCTATTTTGCAGCATTGCTGCTGTATTTCATGCACAAGAAACAGAGCTAAGATCGAGACATGCTGAAGGTTACTTTCAAGAACACTGAGAACTTGTGTGTTGCATTTCACATCAGAACTAATAGGTGGGGACATGAGCAACCAGCAGCAAAGACCAAAAATGCACTGGCGAGCACCAACTCTTTGAACTGCCAAACTCCCTTTATACAGAAAGTCCTGCACAATGTTGAACTCAGTTACAAGTATGAAAGCAAAGCAAGAAAAACACTAATTGTGAGATTTCTGATGACCGCATGTTGCCCTACCAGCAGCAGCAGTTTTGAGAGTACTCATTAAAACAAGAGCAACATTTAGCAATTACAAATTTCAAAAAAGCTTTCTTTCTGCAATATGACTTACGATTCAACAGTTTGTAACAAAGGATTAGGGTCTGCCTTTTCTTGCAACAGAGACATGTGTTCTCTTGACACTTTTATGATATCACAAAGTGCATGAGAAGCATTACAGTTAAAGTCTTCTCCATAGTCTACATCTATTTGGTTAACAAGCTGCTCAATGAGTCGCTGGTCATTCAGCCACTGAAATTAAGTTTTACAATATGAGAAGATGAATGAATTTATAATACTAAATGAAATAAACATTTTAAAAGCATGCAAAATTGAAAATAATGTTAAAGCTCTCAATAATACAATAGAAAAACATAAGAATATTTTGAAGAAATGAAAACATATGTTTCAAAGTTATTTAATCTCAATATCAAAAGCTAGACAAAATTACATTTTTACAAAACTGTAGTACACTGTACAATGCAACACACATACAAATTACATAATTCAATACAGTAGGACACAGTGCAGTTACAGGTACTTAAAGACATTGTTCATTATTACATTATGAAGTTTGGCACAATTAGCAGAGTACAAATTTTTTTAAAGTTTTCAACATTTGGACACAAGAAATGAAAATCATGCACTGTCACCATGTGGGCTAATAAATATTACATGATTTTTAGCGATCTAGTGCAAATTAATTGACAATTTAAAATAAAAACTGCATGATCTAAAATTAAAAATTTCACACAATTTAACAAAATTACAATACAATCCACGGTTTGAAAATGCTATGGAAGGTAAATTACAAGCTCACAACTTATTTGCAAAGCAAACAAAATGTATGAACTTGTAGAGATATTAGAAATTTTAAGGGTCAAGAATTACGCAAAACTGACTGTACTCTCACCAGGAATATAACTCAAGTATTCAGACTATTGCGTTGATAAGCTATCAACTACACAATAAAAGCACACAGGTATAATGCCTTTTTAATTGCTTATAAAATTAACAAAACATTATTTGAAATAACTTGTCACATTACATTCACAGTTCATATTGTTTAACTCACAGGATATACTGAAACTTAACCAAAAATATCAGTAATTTCTGCAACATTTAATGTACTTTCAGGCTGAGGTTTAAAACACATTTAAATTTTAAAAAGTCGAAATATTAATTTTTAATGCATTCTGATTATAAGATTTTCACTCACCTTTATTACTGTATTTCGCATATCATTGTTTTCAATAGATGTGATAAAACGTAAAAGTAAATCCATAATAGCTGATGTATCCAAATGATTTAAAATAAGTGCAATGAAATCTTTATCTTTCAAAAAGTTAAATATCTGAAAATGTATAAAAAAAATGCAAACATATGAAATCATATTAATACAGTTTATCTTAAATTTTAACAAACAAGACACACAAAAAACAAACTGTTGTGGGAAAAAAATAATTTACATTACCATGCTGAATTTTGGTTATAGGGATATATTTGCATGTGAACGAGGCTGGTTTTAAAAAAAACTCATTTAAATTAAAAGTATGAGGAATGTTTACAAAATTTACATATACACTAAATGGTATTTTAATACATAAAAGACAGAATGCTTCTTCTTCTAAGTAAGAAAATAGTATACATCCTAGTTTGAATTTTGTAGAAAAGGGGGAATAATTTAAGCTCATTAAAGAAAAACACTAGCATAAAATTTCTATGAATTTTTAATTCTGTTGGGTAGTTACAGATTTAACACAAAATTTACTAATGCATATACTGAATTAGCCACTTATTAGAATAAATATTTATTGTAACATCACTGTAGTAGATCTGTATACTGTAGTAGATCACTGTCTGTAGAGCAGACAGACAACAGTTTTAATCTAAAAATTGCTCTTCCTTTAGGCAAAATTTCAAGATTACTTAAGTCTTTTGTGAGTATGATGTCATAACCTGAAAATGCTTATTTCATAGCTGTTTCTAATTGTATAAACATCAATGATTGAACATTCTATATTTCATTCATATAAATTAACTGTTAACTCTATATTTCCCTCAAACAATTTGTAATGAGAGCTAGAAATAAGCTAAATGCAAAGTATAATATCTGAATAAATGTATTGCATAAATTATTTCAGCATATAATCATTTGAACCAAAAATCTTAATATAATAACTAAGGAAAGTAGAACAGAAAGGAATGCACATGACACATAGCCAGCAACAGCTATGTCACTAGATTCACTGTTGCTAAATACTAGGCACTTAAAGAAAAGTTAAAATATTTTATTTTAAAATATAATAACACATGAATGCATCAATCTAACCATAGGAGATCTTCAGGGGTAAATTTGATGTGTGCAAATTTATATGCTTATGAGAGCTATAATTAAACTGAAAATTACCACCTATGTCATGTATGCCACTTCTGCATATGATATAGAATGTGAACTTATAAGGAAATTATACCCAAGTTTTTCCTGTTTCTGATATATCTGATAACTCCTAAAACATGCCACATGATAAATACAGAGATTTAAAGCAATGTTATTTGAATGACTTAAGTTCAAAGAATTTTCTGATTTCCCATTTAGTAAGGAATAATTTGCTCTATTTTGTGATAATAAAATTTGAAGAATTTTTTTTCATCATTTATATTTGCTAGCAGCTGATTCTTTTTCGGAATCCCCCCCCCTTTTGCATAGATCAATAAATCTTTCTTCGCTATTGTAATTTGTCTTTTTTTTTTTTTTTTTTTTTTTTGATAAGGAGTTGAACAAAATTTTTGAGATGTTTAAATTAAACATTAATCGATTTTTACAAAGTTTTCTCCTTACCTCATATTTTGTTGTCAACAGAGATCTAGTGTCAGTTGTACCACTATACACACTGCTGTTAAGAATGCATCTAAAGATGAAAATTTTAATGAAAGTGTGAATAATTTTTATGCTGTTTCTTTTAATATATATATAAAGCCGAGTTAAAATTAATACTTTCTCACATTCCATCGGTAAACAAAATTCAAATATTTTATGTTTCAAAATGAAGAGATATGTAATCCATAAGGAGTTAAAGAAATCGATAAAATATGTGGATGCTAATATAGTAATTATTAAATTAATTCAAACGCAGGTAAGTTTGACATTGTTATTTACGGGTAAATATTAACTTAACTTTCTGAATTCAGCAGAGAAATGAGCTATGTCAATGACACCTCATTAAAGCTACATAAAGGGAATTTCAGTTTCAAAACAAATTACAACTTTATAGCAAAAAAAGGGGGGGAGTTACAGAATACAGCAAAGCCAAGTAGATATATATTAAATGTTAAAGCAAAACATTTTTCCTTAGAAACAGGCCAAAGATTAATTGAACCAAAGAGAAACTTTATATCAATGATAAAAATGCTTAAATTTAAGCAAATATAATTTTAAATTTAGCAAATATAATTTTATGTGTACAGTTTCTTTACACATAATCAACTTAAAAGATAAACAGAAAGGGAAATGAATATAATTCATTAATATTTGCATAAATATTGATTTCAAATTGTTTAAAAACTTCCAGTCTGCATATATTATTATATCAAGATTTCATAAAATTTCTGTTGAAACAAAATACATGCATCATTTTATTCCAACAAAATATTAAAATGCAAAAATACCCACATTTTTCACTATAAATTTATTAGGTCCAGCAAACCTTCAATTAATAGGTGCCCCCATAAATGGGCAATTCTTGAATCACCAGACTGTTAAAAAGTATTTCAACCCACAATACTGGACTTGAATTTTATATGAAAATATTCAACCCTCAGCTAATGGATATTTCTTATACACAAGAAAAAATACTACTAATTTGTTTTCCTCACACATCTGCCATTTTTATACAAACCAAAAGTTGAATGACTGAAGAAGCATCTCCTTTACTGATGCACATTAATTATGAAATCAGGAGGATAAAGGTAGGAAATTCTAGGAAACTTCAAGCACATGGGGTATAGCAGGAATGAGCATATGCAAGTTCCTAAAAGTACTGTCAAAAACATGTCCTAAGCCTGTTTCCCGAATCCTATGAAAAACAAGACATGGTATATGAGAAAGCTGCTTCCAAGACTTCTGCATTCTTCCACTAATTTTTCACTGAAGAGAAGGATGTGTCAGTCAATACTTAAGATTGATCAGGGTTTCTTAAACTGCGGGCCACCAAAAATTTTAGCAGTTTTGATATTTCTTTAACTTTTTATAATACTTTTACAATTACCAAATATTCTTATACAATGTATCCGAAAACAGATAAAGATAATATAATACAGGCAAAGAAAAAAACAAAAAACATTTTGATGCATTCTTTTTATAATATAAACGTTCATTTTCCTTGCTTTGCACGTGACGCTGTCATTTTGTCTGTTACTTTTTTAAAATTTTCACATTGCTCTATGTCTTAAAATTAGAAATTAAAGCCCTAAAACTGCAATAGTATATTACAGTACAAGTGAAAAATTAACAGTTTCACTCACACATGTGTCTGATTTGTGCAATACTTATGGGGTCCCATAAAATTTTTGTTAATATTATGGGGTCCTGGGGATCGTGAAAAAAATCTCAGTTATTAAAAGGGGTCACAACTTAAAAAAGTTTTAAAAACCCTGAGATAGATCATGCACCACTGAACAAGGAATATGCATTCCCTTGCACTTTTTTTAAGCCGCATGAATGAAGCGAGCACCTGTGCATACAAGTGGTTTGAATCATAATCTGGTTTTATCTTTTTCCTCAGTCTATACATGAAAAAGGGTAACCATTTTTAAAAAAATTATGTGATCACAACTATAGTACAGAAAGTTTCAAAGCACTTTTAAATCCAAAAGACACAGACTGGACACTCCATTAAAAACAAAAACTTTGGATTTGCATCAGAAATCAATGTCTTGTACAAATGAATTTCAGTTCACATTACCAAAATAAAAGGATAACTGAATTCCTCGGCATTCAGACTGCAAATTTCCATTTCCATGATTCATATCACCATCAAAATTATGCTCACATGATCTTTTGTTTCCACAGTAGATAATACACAAATAACAAATTAAATTTAATGCTTTAACAGCTCGATGGGAGAAGACAGTTTTATGGATAAGTTCTTGCAGATAAGTTACACATTCTGCCACGAATGCTAATTTTTAACTTCCATTTTTTCTTTATCATCTAAACATCATCAAGAATACTTATTTTACTTACTTTTCCCTAGTACCACAAGAAATTTTGATTTATTATAATACAGAGATAAGATTACATGCAATAGAACACATAGCAAATAGCATATTAAAGTTGCAATTTTGCTTTTTGCCCAGCATATATGAAAGAGTAAATATGGCTTACAGATAATTTTTGTTTTGCTGCATGCCATATTCTCATAATCAAGAGTGTAAAAAAAATCCCAATATCCACAGGTTGGTTACATAACAGAGGTAGCTGTTCAACAATATGCAGTTTTTCCATTAAAAAAACTGGAAAAATTCACAGGAGAAAAAAAAAATAGAAACTTATCTTACTACTCAAATTAAACTTCCTGTCCTTCTTTCCATCATAATCACAATTAGTAATTAATATTTGCAACAGATTTATCAGTTTGTAAAATATGACTACCCACAATTCCAGAAAATCTGTGGACTTCAGAATATGACTATCAATAATTTTCAATACTGTTACTTAATTATCACAGAAATACTGTTCACCTTAGAAGTAACTCAGTTTAAAGTGATTTGAATTTCCTGGTGTGAATGTGGGACAAGATAATTTCAGCCCCCTAAATTGTTTGAACTGTAATTTTATTATTTGAGATAATTAATATACTTAACTGGATTTTTTTCAATTGCACAACATTGCAATAAAACAACACAAACAGATTCCACGGTTCTAAATGATTTCCATCTTCTGTGAAGATGGTAACTTTAGAGAACATGATTATACATGATGTTTTCAGAGATGCTGTACACTTTAAAAGATATTTTCCATAAACTATCATTAAGATATGTGTTATTGCTGCAATTGGTCCCGCAGTAAGCAGTTCCACTAACATAAAATGTGAAATAGGATTTGAATGAAATACATTACGTAGAAAAATACAGTCTTCAATTCAATTGTTTAATTTCAGTTTTATACACGAAAAACTAAACCTTAAGTACCTCCTACCTTTTCAAACAATGATAGTTCATTGAATATTTTTTTAGATAATTATTCTTCATGAAAGTAGCATTTTGTATAGGAAGTTAAGCTTCCTTCCACATACTTTTAATATTCCAGTTTCAAACAGGAAAGAGTTTCAAATTAGTCAGATGATGCTATTTTACTAGTCATTTCACAAGTACAACATGAATGCAGCTGAAATAAGAAACTAGAATTCTTTCAGCCCCCTAAAAAAAAAAGGGAGTTTTTAAACATGGGACTTTTACAAAATGTACACTTCGAAAATATGATCATTTGGTTATAGGATATTTTACTAGTCATTTCACAAGTACAACATGAATGCAGCTGAAATAGGAAACTAGAATTCTTTCAGCCCCCTAAAAAAAAGAAGTTTTTAAACCTGGGAGTTTTACAAAATGTACACTTCGAAAATATGATCATTTGGTTATAAGATATATTTTTTATCTCACAAAAACTGTATGAAAAGATACTAATTAAATTCCTGTCAATTTGTGACATTTATGTTTAAATTTTGATACAGATATGCCATTCAATTCTTTCCTTCCCCGCCTCTTTTTGTCACAAGCTTCGCTTATTTCAGAATTTACATAGATTTCAGCGGCAAACAGTTTTACTATAGCGTATAGAGATTTCCGAATAAAAAAGCAAAAGTTTGGCATGCATTTTGCTGCCCTGCCAATTGAAGAAAGCAGGCTGTTGGTGACACTAATGCTGGTCTTGCTGGGAATACTTTAACTGATGTAAGATCCTGTTTGGCAAGTGTATATTCAAAATTCTGTCTCTGTCTAGGCAATCTTATAGTTTCAAGTCAAATCAGATTTAATTATCTGAAACCAAGTCCAGGTTCACTGGTAAATTTCATATTTGTATGTTTTCATTTAATCACTCAAAAGTGATGAGGCAGAATAAACCATAGAAGTGTTTTATTTCTGTGCCTGTTTGATGGTTGGCTATTCTGGCAGTGATAATTCACTGTACAGAACGAACATAACACCTTACTTTTATGGTAATTGATATTGGTACATGAGTTGAAACCCATAGTAGATGTTACAAACTATATTTACACAATTCGGGATACTTACAAAATGTGAGATACTGCGCAGAAATGCGAACTATCCCACATGATCAGAGATATCTCGCCGAGAAAGATAACTCCGATGAGATGTTTGATTGTAATTACTTCTAATTTTATTTTTATACTATATACATTATATTTCATTATAAGCATCCCAAATAGAATATGAATAGATAAGCATAAATAGAAATACATGAATTTAATGCAAAAAATGTGTCATTAAGTTATAAGGTATTTATTTCTCTTGCCTTCTTAGCATGCCTTCGTGGTATAACGGCCAGCACATTCGGTGCATATTTGAGAGGTTCGAGGGCATTGCTCATTTTTCATGTCTCCTGCTTCCCCTCCCAAAAAAAACAAGTCTTTACCGTGGTGCCCAAACTAAAAAATGATGATTTTACACCAGGATTTGGTGACTGGGTCCCCTAATCACCAAACACCCTTTATAAGGGGAAGTAAGGGGTAGTATATAAGGTATTTCTCCCACCTTCTTAGAATGCTTTCGTGGTGTAATGGCCACACTTGGTGCGTATTTGAGAGGTCCGAGGTTCGAGTCCCAGCAAAGGCACTGCTCATTTTTCATGTCTCCTGCTTAAAAAAAAAAAAAAAAAACCTAATGTCTTTACAAAGTATGATGCTACTTTTTTTTTTTCCCTCCCCCTGTTCTCAACATTTACATCACTAAAGCTTGTGCAACACATTTGTGGAGCAGCTGCTCTAAATTATAAGAAAATATAAGATGTATTGAGCTCTAAACTAAAAGAAAATATAACTCAGTGCTTCTCTATAGTAGCAATAAGAAATGAAACAGTTACTAAGAATTCTCCAATGGAAATGAAGTTTTAAAAGATTAGTCAAATTTATAATGTTTGTACAGCATTTATCAATATAAGGCAGCACTTTATATATTCAACAAAAAATAAAACTGGGTTTGAATTGAAAATTCATATTCAACAAAATATAAAAATATCAACTAACTTACCAAGTCTGTTCTCTTTGCTATCAACAACCCCATCGTTTTGCTGAAAAAACTTGCTAACAAAGAATTCAGTGATTTTTCAGTGTTTAAAAAATTGTATAGTTTTAACAATAATGCCTCATCATTAGCAAGTGCATCATTAATTTGTGCTATATCAAATGTCAACAGCTCACATGCTCTATTAGAATACCTGAAACAAATTAATAATAAATTAAGCTAGGATAACTAATTTCATAATACTATAACATAGATTAAGTTCAGTGTTTTATAAATGTCTATAGGAAAAATCCCCAAAAAATCCATTGCTAAATAAAACTGTGTTATTCATCATTTTACCTAAAATTCAAAAATAGAAGTAAAATACCTAAGTAATACTTTGAAGATTAAACTTCTTCAAATACATAATTCATACATGAATGGATTGGCAAATTGTTTGATTTAAATTTTACCTTTAGGTTCCATTCTATAAAAATAAACTAATAGAAAAAATAATTTTTCACACATTATGCTAAGTTTTCATAGCAATCAAAATTCTTACTCAAGAAATAAACAGTACGAAATTTCATTCAATGCAAATACAAGATTAAAATATGTACTACCTTTAATTTCAATAATATAATAAAAGCCTGTTAAAAGAGATTTTAATCACTAGAATTTCAATTTTTGCAAAGCTGCTTTTGATTATTACAGACAGCTCTTGGCAAAGGTTTTCATGAGATAAGGAACTTTTATCAGGTAAGAAAGTTCGTGCGGTTTTTTAGAACAGTTACTTCTGGCACATTAGTGTGGTCAAATTGATTCTGATGACATCACATGTTTACATTCCTTTCAAACCTAATAAAGTAGAGTTGCTCAGTGCACTACAAATTTCGCTATAGGTTTTATAGGAAGCGTAATCTTCAAAAAAACATGTTGTTGAAAAAGGACATTTTGAGGCCTATCTTGCTTTGTGAGTACAAATTAGGAAACAAAGCTGCAGAGGTCATTAGAAAAATATGCTCCGCATTTGGAGAGATGTCAGTGAGTCAAAAAGACTGCTCACAAGTGGTTCAGCCAATTTTCTTCTGGAAACAAGAACCTAAAGGACAAGCCTTGTGTTGGTCGTCCATACACCCTCGACAAAGTCCAGCTGGAGGAGGAAAATCAAGAAGAATCCTGATCAAGCCACAATACAGCTTTGTTCCTGGACAAATCTTGACAAGTGGACAACCTAAAAATGACACATCAATGGCTGCTAAACCCGACATTTAACAAAACAAGGTAATGCTTTGTATTTGGTGGACCAGCACTGGCATTGTCCACTATAAATATCTACAAAGCAGAAAAACTATAACAGCAAAGGTCTACTCATCACAACTGCAAAGAGTTTCAGAGTTAGCTGCACTGCACCAGAAACAACCACCAATGGTCAAAAGATGAGTTTACAATAATGCCAGACTTCATACTGCAAAAGAGACCAGAGAGATCATCAAAACACTGGACTAGGAAGTTCTGCCTCAGCCAAACCCTATTCCTCGCGCTTCACACTATTACCTGTTTATGGCCATGGAACCTGTGAGGATAGCAGTTCCAAACACACGACGATGTCAAAATGCTTGTATCACAATCTTTTGACTCTATGGGGGAAAAAAAAAGTTTTTTTTTTTTTTTTTTAAATAGGGCATTTATAGGCTTGTGTCTGATTGGGTACATTTAATTGAAGACAAGGTGATTATTTTGAAGAATAAAATGGTTGTTTAAGATTTTGTTGGCCGTTTCCGACAACTGACAAAGACTGCACAAACTTTCTTGGTTACCAGGTAGAAGGCTAACATTTTTTTTTTTTTTTTAAATTTTTAATAGTTTTACTGAAAGGTGTCTCAAACCTAAAATTAATGCACTTGAAAACCTACCTCATTTGATTATTTCCTAAATTAGAACATTACACCTACAAACCAGACACTGAAAACAGAAAATGAATAAGATTTTATCAGAAATTTGAAGGAACTAGAAGTTTTATACGTAGCCTTACCTATAACAAAGTTTCTCATCTCCTTCATCACTGGGTTCTTGGGTTATGAGACTAACCATTTCATCCATTATTTCTGGGCGTACCAAACTGTTAAAGAAATAACAAAAAAAAAAGAATTACAGTTAATAAATATATGTATTTTCTTTCATTCCATGCATTTATATTATTTAGATTTAATGCATACCCAAAAAAGTAATGAAAATAAAAAAAACCGAAACTTGCATATAAAATTTTTAAAAATAATATTACCTCTTAAAATACAAATTACAAAATACATACAAATTCTGATAAATGTGAAGGAAAAAAAATCAAAATAAGTAACAAAATGTAAGTTACACTTCTTGCCTGTAGTACCAGCAATTTTAATTTATAGTTGTAAAATTACTTATATATATGCTATGCAGGACAATTTAAATAGCATAAAACATGCGCTTAAAATTGTGATTATAAAAAAGAAGGAAATGAATATATTGCTAATAATTTTCATATAGCTTCAATAATATCAAACATTATGGAATTATTTCTTACAAATCTAGCAGCTTCTTCGTTTGAGCTTTGCATTCTTGAAGTATATCTTCTTCTTCCATTAACTCTTTAAGCGTGACATTCTGAAAGAAATATTAATGAAAAAGAATAATCGATAACACAATTATACACTAATTATATGCAAGTCTAAAATTCGCTTACTTCTTTATCCAGAAGCGTCTCAATGCAGGACCCAGTAATGAGATTATACCGCCAAAACATTTTCTATAAAAGAAATTACTTGATGAGTTATGACAAATGACTAAAACCTGAATGTTCAGGTAAATTGCTATATTTTGCTTGTTTTGCAATTTGGTGGGGGACTACTTTCCCCCACACACACTCACACACTTTCATCCCATCTATTAAAGAATAAACTGACATACAGGAAAACAAAGTATTTTAGGTTGATATGCTGAAACCAGATATAAACAAAAATAATAAATAGGAATTTTCTCAGAGGACTCAACTACTTTGTCAGCTGAAGCAAGACATGGTTTCAGCCAGTCAACCTAAAATATTTTATTTCATTAATTTCTCGCAATGAATATTTTGATTTCTTAGTATGTTTTTATTCACTTAAATTCAATTACGTCACATTTCTTTAGAAATTATGCACCTGCATTCTTTACAGGGTTGCCACTCCCACAGAAGAATAAAATTCCCTGACTTTTCCAGGAGCATTTTAAGAGAATTCCATTCTATCCGCATAATGCACGTTGGCTGTGCTGAGAGGTTAATTAATTATGGTACCACTTGAAAGCACAAAAATTATATATATATATCATCTCCAAAGCATTACTATTATAACTATAATATGAGTTGTTTCCACCACTAAAGACAGATTAGAATCTGCCCAATCTGGATTATAAAATGTCTTTTTTTTTTTTTTTTTCCAGACATGTTGCAGCTAAACGAAAGGAAGATGTCTATTTAATAATATTTTTATATAAATTTTGATATTTTATATTTATGCAAAAAATATATGCATTAAGTTTCGTAATAGTATGCCATCGTACTGCTAGAATTAGTTTCAGGTGTATGCTAGAGAAAATAGCTTGAAATCTGAAAATATTATTAACTGATAATAAACAAATTTAGTAGGAAGAAGCCACATTAAACGACACGAATAACATTAAAATAATGTTAATTACTTAAAAGATTAAAAATCGAATTACAATAATCAACGATATTTTTGGCGAATATGGTTATATTAAATGGTTAGCCTAGAAAAATGATTACTTTTCGTATTTTACTGCAAAATGACAAATAAGGTACTTAAAGATGCTGTGTTAACATCCTAGAATACGATATGGCCTTGGCACGATTTTGAAAATTGTCGCCAACACCAAAATGACCCATTTACTGATCATAATGTCACCAAATTCTGTATATACCTTATACTAGGATTATGCCAATTTTGTTTTATACGAGAATGGGAAGATATTGTCTTTTGTTCAACATGCACTGCACATGGAGTCTCTTGATTACTGAGGTTACTGGAAACTTGCTTTCCCTTTCTAAAAGCCAATCTGATTGGAGCTGAAAATTGGCTCTACGCTAGCTGCCCAAATAATGTTCGCACAATACATAATTCGCCAAGAAAGTGATCACTTCCAAAGTTAGCACAAAAATCGCTTCCTTTTTTTAATCGCCGTAAGAAACTCGCTCACCTTTACAGATTTTGACTAAAATATTTAAATTCCCTGACTTTTATTTAACTTTTTTTGGTCAATTTTAGAATTCCCTGACTTTTCTCAGTTTTACAGGTTTTCCAGGCAGCGTGGCAATCCTGATTTAGTAGAAACATGATCTAACAATCTGTATACATTTATTTTCAAGTTTCATTAACATACAATGTTGATACTGTGATGTTATCTGAACTATTTACATATTAATCATGGAGATGCAGAATTAATGGCATCAGAGAATTGTGTCTATCTAACAGTCTTTGGAAATATGAAGAAGTTTGCCTTTTATATATGTAAAGTCTTTATTTGGAGGGGGGGAGATCAGAGGTGTTTTTCAATCACGTTTACAATACTTAAAGTAAATGCTAGTATAAATAAAATGTTACATAACTTCATGAAAGAATTTGGATTAGATACTTCCTCAACAGATGAAAGCATTCCATTCTGTAAGTTTGACAAGAAATTAGTATGTTTTCAAAAAGTTATTTTTAAATGGAAACTTAAAAAATCTGCCAAAAAAAAAAAAAACAGAAACAGCAGAAAGAAAGCAAACAATTCTCATGCAATAGTATTAAATCAACATGTAAACGAACTGAATTGTCAAGGGATATATGGAAAGCATTTTTTGAAATCGGTAACTTGCTGTGAAAGCTAAAGACATAAATAAAAACCTTCAATCTATTTTTACGGCCCACCTCAAAGTATATGATAGAAACAGTTCTTTGTGAATCTACATCCTACAAAAGCTATTTTGATGAGTACTTTAAAGAGGTTTTAAGCTGAATAGGGGCAGAAATTAAAGTGATAAATTGATGTGATGTCTATTGATGAAATGATGGATACAACAGGAAGATTCACTACTAATATCATTCTCAGCAGGCACCACAGAATGAAGTGCATAAACTATTTTTCTTGAAAACGAAAAAGCTAGGTTTAAACAACACTGCAGAAAGCCATAAAAAATGGTAGTAAAAACACTCATTTTTTTTCATTTTTGCATCACTAACATATCTAGCTCATGTTTTACTCAGAACTGAAAAAATTAAAAGTTCCTCCCCCTCGAAGGAGTTTTTTAAAAATAGAAGAAATATTTTTTAATGCTCCCTACAGTAGTGGTCTCAAATTGCTTGCAGGCCACATGCACAATCCAAAAGCAGCAGACAAACAATTTTTTCATCAAAAATTATATTTTGTTCAACAAAACAAAATCTGTTATTTAAATTTTATTTATGAAATACTTATCAAAATATACCTAAATGATAATAATAATGCAAAAGGAAAAATCTCCAATTTTTTTTAGTCTGAAATCTAGAGATTGGGATCTGCAAGAAATTTCTATTGTTAAACTTTACAATTCAAAGGCACTGATAGCTAAATATTAAATTTTCAGACTGACATTTATTTCAAATAATTCTAATGCAACTTTTCAACTTACACTAAAAATAAACAAATTACAAAAACTTTCCAAGTGGGATAAAGCTTGAGAATAAATAATGGCAACCTGTTTTCTTTTTCTTATTTATTAACTTTTTTAACACTAGGAAAAGTAAGCACCATAAAAAGTGGCAAAATAAAATATTTTTTTACAATTCCAAAGTACAGAATGAATTTAAATTTATTTCTATATGTACTATAATAAAATTCCTAACTCAATAAATACATCTAAAAACAGAAATATCCCCAGTGAACATCACAGCAAACCATTAAACCGTGCAAAGGAATAATGTATAAATTTGAATGCAAGGTCTGATTTATTTTTATCTCAATTTTACAAGTAATGTCTGACAACAATTTGTATGTACTATACAATTTCTTTATTTGAAAAAATGTTGTTTTCATATTCATTAATTATCTTGTTTAAGCTTTTGATAGATTTTCAATTTTCATTCACATTTATAGGTGCGTATATTTAGAACATTTTTAACACATTTCAACCTATCAGTTTCCTTATATTTCTATACCTACACATCCAAGCTTTTTCAATAACTTACATATCAACATAGTCATAAACATATACTGAAAACAGTAGCCATTTAAAAAAATAATGCTGAAGAAAATTTTCAAGATTATTTTTAATTTATAAGAAATAATAATAATAATAATTAAAAAAAAAAAAAAAAAAAAACACAGAATGCAAAGTTACTTACCAATTTTAATTCTGCTTTTTCCACAATTTATTACTTCAAACTAAGAGAAAAATACATAACAAAGCTATATATTAGGATCATGTAACAGGAGCGACATTATTTCAAAATATACCGTCAGTTAAAAAAAAAAAAAAGAATTAAAAATAAAATTTAAGTGTTCTGTATCTTCCATTCTAGCTGGTCATTCGACAAAATTCAACTCATGTTTTTCATGTCTCAATAGCAAGACTTATGATAGATATATATTACATTTATATATAGCAGGGTTGGCCAAACTTCATGATAACAAGAGCTGCAGGGTAGATTTCAGGAAAGTTCAGCCACTGCTGAATTTTCCAAGATCCAAAAATCCATACTTATTTCATTTTAAAAATAAATAGAAAGAAACTTTTGAAGCAATTACTATGAATTTCACATTTTTATGTAATTAACAGTTGAATATACAGAAAGGAATCTAATATCTTTTGCTCTGTATTCCGAAAAATGTATGCCAAAAAATATATAATTCTTTTTATTTATAACTGTTGTAACCCCCTGCTTTTTAGTGGAAGTAAACTGAAATTGGAAAAATATAATAATTGTTGGTCTTCATGAATGTAATTTTGTAAAAAGCTTTTCATTTAAGCAAGAATAAATCATTAACTTTTAGAAGGAATACAATAAGTGATACAGAACAATGCACACTGCACAGAAACTGTTATTTAAAAAAGAAAAATTATTTTGAAATAAGCTATTGCCTTTTCTAGGCTTTTAGATAACATTTATGACATAACATTTATGATTCACATAACATTTATGACGCATGTAATTAAAAATGTGAAAAGTAAAATTATTTATCCGATTAGAATTAAATCGAAACTTTTAACTAAACCAATAGCAATAAAGCGATACTATGTCCCTCTGTCGAGAAATTAATTTGCGACGACTCAATTCTTAAACTAACGTCAATAGCATAATCTTCGCTTATCTTATGTTTGATTAATTTTGGTAACATGCTGCATGGAGTTTCTTTTCTGTCATCATCTATAAATTTGTGAAATGCAAACTTTTGAATGTAGAACACTCGTTTCAGCGCTCACATGTTGTTTTAGTAAACCTTATTCAAATTGTTGGCTCCAAATATAGGTTAGGTTCCGCTTGGGTTTTCTTTAATAGTAGCTATCATTTAGAAACTTCTTCCTATCTTACACTGGAACGAATTCTTACCGGTTTGGACCAAAATGTTCTCGAAGGCAGCCCAAAAGCCATACAAACCCTGCCTGCACAGAAAGAGAATCAATTAATCCACGTGACCTCTCAATTCGACTTTGGCTGTAACTCCAGCACTGTTTTTTTTTATCATGTACATAAGTGTATATAGTTTATATTTAACCCAGAATTTTACCACCATTATTATCTTTTATGTACACTCTATTACAAAAATATCGGTGCACCAAGAAGGAATGATCTGATTGCTCTGAAATTTCGTATGCATAAAAGTTTTGATCAAATATGCAAATGAATAAAATTGGGTGTCCACTGAATGTATAGTGTGATCTCCAGCGCCTCCAGCAGATGTATATAAGGAGCTGTTCTTCAACTGTTGTAAAACATTTCTGTTGCAGTGCGATTTAGGATACCTTTCAAGGACTGAAAAAATGCCTCGCCGCAGGATTCGAGCTCATTATAAGCAACTGTCAGAGTTTGAAAGAGGTTGTATTGTTGGATTGAAAGAGGCAAATTGAACTGCTAGTCATATGAGTCAAAGCGATGCGACGATTAGAAGATGCTGGCAAGAATGGGTGGACAATGGCAGATTTCAGTGTCATGACGGTAGCGGTCAACCTAGGGCCACAACAGATCGGGACGACAGAGTGATTGTCAGATCAGCCGTCACAGCGCCTGATTCATCGCTATCAACCATCAGATATGCGAACCACACACGAGTGTCCACCATGACCATTAACATATGGCTGACAGAGTGAAATCTAGGCTCCTACCGACCGTTACGTCACCTGCCACACACACCTGCATACTGTCGAGCCAGATTACAGTGGTGCTTGGCTCAAACAGGTTGGAATGATGCTGAACTGGGAACATATAGTCTTTAGCGATGAATCCCGCTTCCGTGTCATGCTGCACGCCACACAGGCCCTCAACCAGGAATTATGATCTGGGGTGCCATTTCCCTTGATAGCCAGACCCCTTTGATCATTATTAGAGGCACACTTACACCATAGAGGCACATCAGTGACATTATAAGACCTGTTTTGCTACCGTTCCTTCTGTAGTTACCCTGGCCTTATTTTTCAACAAGATAATGCCAGACCACAAACAGCACGTGTTGCTATGAACTGTCTTATGGCTTGTAAAACACTTCTTTGACCAGCTAGATCACCAGCTCTTTCTCCCATCGAGCATGTTTGGGATATGATGGGAAGGGGACTGCATCTAAAAGGGAATGCTGATGACCTAGCCTGACAACTGGAGCAAATTTAGCAAGAAATACTGCAGGAGACCATCCTGAAGCTTTATCAGTCTATGCCACGTCGTGTGGCAACTTGCATCCAGGCTAGAGGTAGGTCCTTATGGAACTCATTACTTTATAACTATGTAACTCTGAAATAAATCATTCAACTGTTCTGAAATTTTAATCATTTTCTATTCTGTACATAATCTTCCCTATGCACCAACTTTTGTCACCATTGGACAACTTCTTGGTGTGTTGATTTTTTTTGTTATAGAATGTAATTACTTTTTTCAAAATGTAGGTCAGGGGTCTATTATATATTATACTTGCAGCATCACAGAGTACTAAGTATAGGTCTTCATAATCTAAATCAGCATTTCTTACAACATATTTGTGTTTTAACATGCCTATCAGATGTTCCACAAAAGCCACCCCACCAGGATGCTGATGGTGGATTGAAATGCTCAGGTAATTCTCTTAACCCTTTGCGGCCCACTGTACGTTAACGTCGGAATTTAAACAAAAAAAAAGTTGTATGCAGTCTATTTAGTCCTACAGGAGCATACAGGTAAAATTTTGTAAAAATTGCACTCACCATTTTAATTCTGTGGGTGTCCTATGAGGTGGAACACTGCCCCACCAGAGCTTTTAAAAGTGCAACTAAGCGAGCATTACAGTGAAGCATGAAAATGAGTAGAAGCATTTGTATAAGAATGAAAAAACTCTGTATTATGGCTGTATACATGGTTTCCTTGATATACACAATATTCTTGAATATATACGGATAAATGAGATAAATATCTACATACACAAGCCCTATATACAAAAATATTTACAAATTTTCCTATTTCTTAGCTTCGTGAAATTGTTCAAAGCAAGTAACACCTTTTTGATGGAAGCACAAACCAACTACGATTAAAATAATTAACTTATTAATATTAACAATAAAGAAAAATAAGCCTATAATATATACATACATGAAAAATATCTACACCATTATTGAAAATAAATGGGAATGAGACTAAAAAGCGACAGCAACATCGCTTAGGTCTAAGTAAAGATGAGTCAAGGTACTAATAAAATTCCCCCCTAAAAAATAGAGATGCCAATATTAGGGCTTTCATAACACAAAACAACCTCACCCCTCAATACTGCTTTTTTTGAAATTCATTCCCCCCCCCAGAAAAAAAAACAACGGATGCTTTCTCCTAAGCACAGATGTTCTGATTCGTAACAGCATGAGATCGCTAAAGGCGCAGTGTTCCCGCTAACGGAACACCAAGTTCCATTCAATGATTCTGTGTATGGTTTTTGTATGAAGGATTAAAAAAAATATAGAACAATTTGGAGTACAGCCAGCAAAATTATGCCTAATTTTTTTTCCAAATAAAATTTTTTATATCATTAAAAAAATAGAGAAAATTACTTGAAAAAAAAGTGGATTTTAATAACACATAATAAATGAAAATCCTGTGTCTCCTTGTGATATGCTGCTATCTACTGTTTAAAAAGAAAATTTCAAAATATATTATAAAGGCATTTTTATCTATTTACGGTTGAATTTAAAGGTTTCAAAAGCGATTCAATTTGGGTGCTCCATGTAGAGGAACACTCAGCCACAAAGGGTTAAACAATGTGAATTCCTGCAATCTGGACCACTCAAATGATTTTAGCTCGTTAACTGTACCCACTACATTTGTTCCATTTGTAGGAACAGATAATGCTAGGGCAACCTTTTCTAGCAATAAATCTTCTCAGTGCTATAATGAAACTATCCGAAGACTATGATGTTACTAGTTCAACATGAATAAATAGCTCAATAAACAGCACAATTAAAGAATACTCTTGGATCCATTTCAAAAATGCATTGGACCACAAAGATCTACTCTGACGACTTCAAAAACTAAAGCTTCTCAAACAGATTTTCTTGACTGTTTTTCTACACTTTAATATCCAATAATCTTCTCATAATGCTGGCATTAAGTACTGTAACAACAGCATGTCCCAGTTTTTGGTGTTTCCACATAATTAAGCTTTTATCAACGTGGTCACTGGAAGGTAATACTACATGAAGTCTACAGTTTTTTTCATCTTTTCACATAAAAACCTTTGTCTTCACTCTTAAAAATCCTTCTGAATCAATAATTGTTGACAAAGACCACAGTTTGAGAGTGGCTTGTCGTCTTTTCCAAGTGAAAAGTTTTCTTAGGTTTTCTTTAAAATAATCTTTTCTGCTTTAATAATTTCACCCGCTGTAAATTGCCCTCGGCTTTTCTCGATACGTCGTCTGATATTTTTGATGAATATATGCTGTAATTCTAGATATCTTCTTGTATGAAGTTACTCGACAGAAGAAATCTGGTTTCTCTTCATTTATAGAGGATACTATAATCTTCGTTTCTGAATTTAGTTTCTTCATTTGGCATCAATTTGAAATTTGGCCATTCATCTCTTGAATATTTTAGCCAGATAGGACCTTCCCATCGTTTTCCTTTACCTAGCTTTTTCACCGAAGTTCTTCAAGATGGAAAATCAGACGGATTTTGTACTCCCTGGACATAGCTCCATTGATTGGTTGATGTCAAACTTCCGATTTCAGTCACCTTATTAGAAAAAAAAATATACCTCGATTATATTTCTTGATCCAGAAGAGGGCATCCATTGAATCAGACCAGAAGTATAGTTCTATGTTGTCTAATTTCAAATCTTTTCCAGCTGTGTTGGCTATACTGCAAGTAATCCTAATCGGGCTATACTTGCTTTTTTAAAGAGAAACAACCTTAGATCCTGCTTGCACTAGCTGACAAATCACTGCATTTTTTGCTTCCATCCTCAAGAAAATACATGTTGCATATGACAACTGGCATGCATTGAAAACATGATGAATTTGTGTGGAAGTTCAAAACAAGATAATCTTTGCAAAATTTTAATTTTTTTTATTTCTGACAGCTGATTTTTTCATTTCTGGTATTTTCTTGTGATCTCTGATGGCAATTCTGTGCCCCACGAGATTTTAAGTTTCCAACAGTCTTGTACAAATAGCTTTGGTACTAATGCAAAGGCACAGCTGAAACAAATAGGATCGAAAATTTATGAACGAAAAACAGAATCTATTTTTTAGTTACAGGATTCGTTCTTTCATCACCAAATGTCTAAGTCAATCAATAACATATCATTATGTGGATTTCAATATAGTCTTAAAACTGGAACTTTTTTCCCTTCACAATCATTTTCTATGGATAAAGATGGACGAGTGTGTTCCCACCCGTATATAACAAATTTAGCTGAACTCAACAATTTCTGGGATTCAGAATAGGAAAGATTAAGCTCCTCAAAAGAATCCACACTAGTCAAGCAATTGTAGACGAACATAGAGTCCTTGATTTTCCTTGCTGGGTCTTCCTTCTCAGATGCTTGACCTAAATGATGTGTCAGTACAGCAGCTAGAAGGTAAGGGCTACAAGAAAGACGAAAAACGAAAAACTATATGGCAATGTCTATAACAAATTTCAAATGCAGGATTTCAATCTTGTTACCATAAAAACTTTAGAAAATTCCTGTCATTTTCATGGAAGCCTATTTGTAAGAAGGCCTTTTGGATATCTGCTGTAACTCCCATCTGAAACAGTTCAACACTGAAGGGATTGAAGGGATGAGTTCAATCAGTTAGGTCCCTTTTTGAAACAGTCGTTGAAACATCGAATTAAGAGTTTTAGCAAATCCATCAAAAACAGGTCTTATTTTAGTTGCGGAATTTTCTTTTATAACAGTCCAATGTGGCAAAAAATGAATGCATAAGTCAGCCTTCCAACCAGGGAATCCTTACTTGACATGCACCTTCTTCATCTCTATCAACAGTTTCCTTAAATGTTTAAAAGCAAGCTCTTCTAATTCCATTTTGTTTTCTTTTCAACAGGGTTAGTTACTTCCAAAGAATCTAAGCTCCACAGAAATGATATCTGAACACTGCTTTGATAGACATGACTTTCTATTTAAAGCAATATCGCTCACAAATATGCCAAGTTCTTTCAAATCTTTTATACAGTCACTATCTCAAATTCTACGAATATTAGAGGAAATTCCCTTTACTTATTTTCCCCATCTGCATGGCCTCAACTTGTACCTAATATATATTTATTATTACAATTATATTGTGCATATGACATACATATATTGATTTTGGAGTAGATGTGTAGTACAAATAAGAAACAGTGAAGAAATTATACTACATATGCACACAAAAGTTAAGAAAATTATCAACTACATACGCATACAAAAGTTATCGCACAAAACTGAATACAAATATCACTCATCAATACAATCATCATAAATACAATCATCAGAACTAAACACCTACAGCATGCGAACCAAACACAAATCCACTATTAAAAGTTTGCTTTTATGCAAATATATACACATAGCAAATAATAAGCAATTGCTTCTTAAGTGTAAACAATTAGAAGCATTGAAGGAAGCAATATTTTCACCAATGTAATGTGTAGACATGTAAATTCCAATATTCAGTATGTGTGGTCACCAAATAACGATGATGCACAAAATATAAAACAATGTTGATACTAATGGAACAATTTTATTACAGTATATATTTACCCTTTTCGAGGGCCTTTAACATACTTTAAATCCATCTATCAATTTACATTCTTATAAAGAATGTTCTTTTTCTTAGGAAAACTGTCACCATAGCAACCATTTGAAATTAAAATTACAGTAATAATATTTTCGTTTACTTAAATTTTAAAAAGCGTAAATTTTAATTTATTGTTTTTAATATTACTGTTAGATACAATTATTAATATTTAAATATTTTTTGTATTCTTACATTTGTAGTCCTACATTACTCCCCCACTAGTAACTAAGTTCATAAGGTTTTACTTTATTCTAACCAGGTATTTTTAGTTTGACTTTCCAGTTCCTCTTGATTTTAGCTTTCTGGCAGAATGTAAATTTAAATGTATTTCAGAAGCAGTATTTAAGCTGTGTTTCAAGGAGTTCAAAGTAGTAGTGGTCTTAGCTCTGATATTTATGCTGCAAGTTTAAGATTAGCTCTCTAGTCGGTGTTCGACACTTTTCAGTTTATACCAATATTTCTCGGCTCGGTTTTCTTGTGCGCAGCTGATTTTGCATTAGTTAAGTTAAGGAGCCAGCCATTAAATTATCTTAATTTACTACTGAATTGTTACATTCTTTTCTGTTACGTAACCACAAGTGTTAGCATACTTACCAACCTATGACACTCAAAAATCAGGAGATTTTTTTAAGAAATCGGGAGATTTTTCACAATGTTAGAAAGACTTTTTAAATAAGGAAAATATAGTTTTTAATAATGAATTAACTTTAAATAGTAACTAATTCTTAAATGCGAGCAACATAAAAATACCTTACACATAAAAAACATTTTTATTACTTGCATCGTTTAAGAAAACAAAAAAAACAAAACAAAAAAAAAAAAAAACTTTAATCAGTTTTTGTACAAATGGTATAAACAGTGGCAGATTTTGCTTTCTTTAAGAAAGAAACTTCATAATTTTGTTCATAGCAATTGCCACGTAGGCCTCTTTCACTAATAAAAGTTTTCTAATGTGTCATCACTAATATTAGATCTAAATTTAGTCCTCGTTTTCACAACAACAGTGAAAATCCTCTCACACTCTGCATTACTATGGGGAACTGTCAAGATGGCCAACATAATTCTAGACAGTTCTCTATATTTTAAAATTCCATCAGCATCTTTCAGTTTTCCAATTAAACTCCACTGGATGTCAATCCTAGCTGATTTTATAACTTCATCCAAGTTTTCTAATTGTAAACTGCTATTATGCAGCTGTTGGACCTGTTTCAATTTTTCCTCCTTTTTAGAACTCCTTTCAAGATTATAATAAATATCAACAATGTGTTCATCCACATTTATTGGTAAAGAAGCTACTCCTTTTTCAGCTGCTAAATTTAAGAGGTGACAGGTGCACCTCATAATCTGCAAATCTGAATTTTTCTTTCTGAAGATGCCTGCAACACCAGTCTTCAAGCCTACCAATACTGGTGCATTATCGGCACCTAGTGCTAAGCAATTATCCAGAGGGACTGCATTTTCTTTTAAAGTTTTAATAATTAGCTGTGCTATATTAAAGCCTGTCAAATGTCCTTCCAAAGTGGGGACAGAAAGTAAACTGCACTCAATTTCTGAAGACTGGATTAAAAAAAGAAACAACAATTGGATACAGTTTTGAATTGGTATTATTGCTTCCATCCGTAGAGAGGCAGAACAGAGCTGTTTTAATGCGATCAATAACTGAAGATTTATTTTTCAAATCCATTTCTTTAACAATTGCACCTCTTCTGGTTCTTGCACTTAAGTATTTCTTAGCGATTTCACTATCAGGAAACATTTTTCTAAATAAAGCTGCAGTGTGATCTGATGCATTCAGTGGCAGGTTGTGCTCCAGTAAAAAGGCAGAGAACAGACATTCTGCATTAATAACTTTTTTGTTTTTTGTTTCTGAAGAAAAATTTAATTTTTTGTTTTTTTTTTTTTTTTCTCCCCCCCAAAACAGCTCATGTTGCCCTTGTGTTTTTGTGTACGCACATGTTTGAGACCATCCGCCCTTCCACCATGCGAAATTGAAAAATCGCAACGACAGGCGGTACACATCGCAAATTTATTACATTTCCTTGAGGAAATAATGGAAGGAAAGTCAACTGTGTACGATTTTTGAAACGTAAACGAGTATTTCACCTTTCTCACAGACATAACAAAAGATGATAATTTCTAAAACTATTTCCCAAAGGCACGTGTACTCACACAACTCAGGACAAAATGACCGAAATAACTAAAAAACATCCAAATAACAGCTTGTTTTGTCCTCATTGGCTAATATATGCCAGATGACACGCAGTTGAGCACGATGCCCATTGGAGAACTGGAGAAGGACGTTTCTGAATACGTATATGCTCTCACTCACAAAGCAGAAGTTATCTAATTCGCAAGGTTTTGTTTTAGATATAATCTAGAGAAAATTCATTTGCTTCGGACGTCCAAAATAACTTTTTTTGTTCATATAACAAAGTATTAAGCCAAGTTCCATAAAAATCGTGAAAAATTTTAAGAATAAGAAAAAGTCGGGAGAAATATACTGTAAATCGGGTTGGCGGGAGAGCGGTCGAAAATCGGGAGTCTCCCGCCTAAATCGGGAGAGTTGGCAAGTCTGTGTTAGTGATTTGTGAGCATGAAGTACGTGCATTTGTTTTAATTTAGATTTAAATAAAAAAAAGGTTATTTAAACCTTTTATCTGCAGCACTTATTCTCAAAGATATAGCCAGAATTCTTTGCTTAGTCTTCGACACAGGGTTTAAAAGTGCATGCTCCCAAAAAATACACACAGACTCTATAGCTTACGTTCCACATCTTTAACTGGTAGGAGTCATTTCAGTCTCTAACTCTTACTGGAATCTTTATTGTTGTGCCACATTGAGACTGTTTAGGAGGTTCATTTTTTCCATTTACTTTCAATGTATCCTCTTTAATATGGAGAACTTAACTCTTTAATATCCACTGAATTTTTCTTTTGCCTTAGAATCCTTCAGATAGTCACGTAAAATAGCTTGGGTTTTTTGCAGCGTCTTTTAAGTAATGATGATAAAAGTTGATAATGCCAAGAAATGTTCTTAGTTCATGGATAGTTTTGATGTTTTGTAATTCAATATAGCTTCTACTTTTTGAGGTAATGGATGAGAACAAGCGCAATCAAATACCCTAAAAATTCTACATTTTGTTCCCCAAAAGTTCATTTTGAAAATTTATTCTTAAGCCATATTTGCTTAGTTGTTCAAAAACTAGATTCAGATGTTTCTTGTGCTCTTCTTCGTTAGAAGGTGCAATCAATACATCATCTAAATAAGCAAAAGTGAAATTTAAATATCTAAAAACTTCATGGATGAATCTGAAATGTTGAAGGTGCGTTTTTCAAACCAAAGCTCATAACATTAAATTCATACAAGACAAATGGGAGTTATTATTGCAATCTTACTTTTATCCTCTTCTGCTATTGGTATTTGATAATATGCTTTAAAGAGATCAATTTTAGAAAAAATTTGATGTCTTTAAAAATGTGGTGAAAACCTTCAACTCTTGGTATTGGGTATCTATCAGGTACTGTTTAGGAATTTAACTTCCTATAACCTCCACACGGACGATATGAGCCATCTTTTTTCTTCTCCATATGTAACGTACTTGATCATTGTGAGTTAGAAGGACAAATTATTTCATTAACTAGCATGAATTTAAATTAATTCTTAGCTATTTCTAGACATTTTGGGTCAAGATGACGAGCTTTGAAATGTACAGACTTCAGTTATTATATAGTGTTTGATGACATGCTTTGTATTTGAAATTAGTAAGTTGGGCTTAAGTACGCCAGGATGTTTAGAAAATATATGTGAATATTTCTTTGACTTCTTTGATGTGCTTATAATATTAAAGATATTGAAGAAGTGTCACCTTCAATGCAAACTTAGTTTCTCCACCAGTTGTTGTCCTTTCGGGTCAATAAGCAAATTGAATTTGTTAAAAAAAATTGGTTCCTAATATTCCTTTACTTACTTTTGCTTTTATAAAGGAAAACTGGAAATCTTTTCATAATCCTAAGTCAAGATTAAGAGTTTCAATTTTCTATGTTTCAATTTCTGAACCATTTGTGGCATATAATTTAAAGTCAGAAAAGTTTTCATCTGTAGGTGATGCAGGAACTATCGGCCCCACTATCAACAAGGAATGGCAAATTTGATTTTTTATCTTTTATAAATAAACAAAATTTCCAACAATCCTTTATGTTTGCAGAAGAGCTTGTCACCAAATCTACTGCAACATCTAGTTTTCCTGATGTTGATTTATTTTCTTTTTCCACTGATATGGTGCTTAACACCTTTTCCAGTATGCATTTATTTCCAAATTTAAAATGAAAATAATATTTTCCAATAGCACTGTAGGGTATTCTAGAGCAACTACATGAGTGTGAGCTAGGGGTAATATATTTCGCTCTGGATTGGGCATTTTCTCGACACTTAATTTTGCCATTTGTTGTGCCAAAAATTTAATTTGTTTCTATAGTTCATCACGTGTTCCTTTGCTGACTTGGACAGTTTTCTCTGTGGGCGCATGCACATCAAATATTTCTGTATGTGGATACACTATAGCAAGTTTTGAAGCATCTTCTTCACTCACTAACAGTATATTTTTCATTGTTTCTGGTAATTTTTCAAGCTACAAAGTTTTAATCTGATTTTCTGATATGTCAGTTTTAGCAAGGGATCTTAATTTTTGCAATTGGCTTGGTTTTAAGTTTCCCTACTCAATGCCAGTAATTAATTTCTTCATTCGGATATTTTCCCTTTCTTTAAATAGATTTAAAAGTCTATTTTTAGAATCTCCAAATCTGTTGTCGCTGTCGCTATAGAAAATGTCTCATGTTTTCTACATATTTAGGCTCTAATTGTAAACTAAATAATTAAACTTAGTTTCTTCAACTTTTGTAAACGAATTTTTAAACTGTGCTTCAATTTGGAAAAACCAGATTTCAGGTTCGTCAATCCAGAAAGGAGGAATTTTAATGCTTACCTTGTTTAGTTCAGGCGATACATTTGAAGTAAGTATTTACAATTATTTACTCTTTCTGAGGACTTTAACATATTTTAAATCCATCCATCAACTGACATTATCATAAACAATGTTGTTCCTTTTTTTTAGGTGTGGTGTGTGGTGTATTTAATTATGGCAAAGCACACTAGGGCTATCTGCCTAAGGGGAGGGATGCCTTTCGTGGAGGACTTTCTAAGGGAAACTGGCTCGTATACACGTTACACATGGGGAAAACCACGAAAACGCCCATGCAGCCAGCCCGTTCGCGGGATTCGAACCTCTGACCGAACTACCAGTGTTCAGTGACTTTACCGCTCAACCGCTGGTGGGCTTTTTTTTTTTTTTTTTTTTTTTAGGAAAACTGTCACCATAGCAACTGTTTGAAATTAAAATTACAATAATAATATTTTCGTTTAGTTAAATATTAAAAATTATTTTTAAAAGAGCAGAAATTTTAATTCATCGTTTTTTTACTGTTAGACAAAATTAATAGCTTTTAAATATTTTTACTCTTACATATGCAAGAAATTGCAAACAATCCACCTAATTTAAAATTATGTAACACAAAAAAAAAAAAACTAGTTGCAAAATCAATGCAAATTAATGTAAATGCCATGCAGATTTTGGCAAAGTAGGGCTGTTTTGGGACTTCCTGAAATTTCAAAATGCTGCTAAAGTTTGTAAAAAAACTCTTTGTTGATAAAAAATTCATACTTAATTTTTTTTTTCTAGATTATCTATAAGGATTTATTACCTAATCTATGTGATTACTTATATGTATACAGGAACAACTCTCCCACTCCCATAATCAATCCGGAGTTAAAGGTTGGTAGACTTTATTGTTAAAATAACACGAGCATAAAACTTGAAATTTTTCAATACTGAAAAGCTGTACATTAAATTTACTTGTTGCTTTTAATAGCTGTAATTCGGGATTCTGCCCATGTTTCACAGAAAGTGTTTGGATACTTCTTAGTTTCCAAAAATAATGTAAAAAATGTTTAAAGCATTAAACTAAGAAAAGAAAAAATGTTTCCTCTGAAATATGCAGTCGACTACTCTCTCTACCTTTGTGTATTATTTTTTACCACAAAACACTGAGCTCAAAAATTAATATTGCTTCTTTTGAGCAGGTAAATCATATCAAAATTAATTACACGCTGCTTGTTCCATGAAATAAAAATCACAACCCATGTTTTTCACAATTTTTTTCTAATATTTAGTTTGATTACTACTAACTTTTAGAAGAATCTGTGACTATGAACACAGTGAATATTCTATTAGTTTCATTGCTAGGTTTATAATCACGAACATTATTATTATCGATAACAGCAATTATTTTGGATACCTATGGGGAAATTCATTGCAGTGGATGCTTTGATGGTTTCACTACAAGGTATTTAATTTCACAGATCACGGCAATTAGTTTAGACATAGTGGATATTATTTTATTTGCAAATATCAGTGAAACCAACGGCAGTTATTAACAATTGTAAATTAATGATGAAACTATACATGTAATTATGGATTTATTAATATTTAAGACAGGATGATAAATACGAAATTTCGCTTCACTTGGGCATTTAAGTTAAAACAATGTTTATTTTGTGTACCTGTTTCAGGAATGATTTGTTTGAGCTATAAAAATAAAGAAAACGTTTACATACACACTGAAGTTCTGTAATTTATAAAACATAAAATGTTCTGTTAAATAATTAGATATGCACATATTATCATAATGACCATAGTTATTATAACAATCATCATATTCTCAGAATGCACAAAACTTTGGCAACGACGCACATAACAATTCAATTTTAACAAGTAACACAACCATTTTTGCACACATTCTATTTGCTGTGTTCCAAGCTCCAATGGCTTTTATAGACAAATCAACACTTTTTTTGGTCTTAAACTCAGTTTTAAAAATATGCTTGTCTGCAATGGAAGAAACTACAGTAAACCTCCTGAAAAAACGCAGTACTTCTGCAAAACTGCTGAACTTCTTGCTACTCTTAAAGAAACTGCCATGAAATTTTCACCAGAAAAAAAAAAAAAAAAAAAAGAACCAACCCGCTTGTAAGTTTATTGACTGATTTTTACTCACTCACTCAATACAAAATGAGTATGTATTAAAAAAATTTTTGCAATTACGGGTCCTTTTTCTTCCGCAAAATATTTGCAAGAGTCCAAAATATTGAGTCCTTTCTCTTCTGCAAAATTTACAAAGAATGTTAAGGTGGTTGGCAAATATGTAAGTACCAACATTTATTCACCTAGGAAACTAGAATAATTAGTGATAATTTTAGTTTGCATATATTACCACCATATTTCAATGTTACCTTATCCATCTTTCAACTTAATTGGTTACTATAAAAGACTACCATTTGCTTGTAGTAACTACTCTTCATATAAGAAGTCTGTGAATTTTTCTTACCTAAACATAATTTCCATCGGACTCATTTCAGAAAGGAGTTACAGCTTTCATAAGCAGTTCATCTACAGTATATGAAAAAAAAAATCTTTGTAATACATGTAATCTGAATGGCAAAAAACTTGCATGAAAAATTATTTACATTTAATTGAATGTTATTACTCATTAACACACATCAATGAACAATCTTCTATGTCTACAGGAGTAGTTTATGTTAAGATTAAAAAAAAAAAAAAAAAATGTGCCATTTTTTTCAATGAGCTTTTCTCCAGAGTACCAATGTATAATTTAAAGCTCCTTAAGTTAGATTATTAATTTATTTAAATTAGTATTGCTCATACACAACACAGCTGAGTAAATAATATCTTCTTTCAGAACACTGAAATATTTCATACATTTCCTTCATATAATATATTACAGATGTCAAAAATATTTAAAATGCATAACTTCTAAGAAGTAATCTTTATGCAAACAATAATCATTATAATCTGTGTACAGTACTTTAAACAAAAGGGAAGAGATTGGTGGATAGGACAAAAAACTATGCATTAAGAATACTTGTTTATATGCGAGATGACTAAATATACTTTAATTATTTCAAAGACCAAAATGTAATGCAAAATTACTAGGTTTCCCTAATTTTTCTTAATTTGCAAATTATCATACTATTCTATTTTAACTAATCATCTAGTATACAGTCAAAAGTCGTTAATCTGGACTCGTCGGGACTTCGGCGATTCCGGATTATCGATTTTTCTGGATTATAGATCATCAGTTTAAATCTGGTAAGATGGCATGCAGAAATTATAAAATTAAAAATATGAAACCATAATTTATGAAATAAAGAACAATTATGATCTAAAGGGTATCAAAATTTACAAAAAAAAGCTTAATATTTATTTGTTTACTTTACTAAACATTTCTTTCAATGTAAGTTGTTTAAGTTGCTTCGTTTTATGTGATAATACTTTCTCTTTACTTTATCGGAAGCAAATTATAATGACGAGGAATTTGATTTAAATCATATCAAAGACGGAGTACACCGAGATGAAAAACTACATTTAGTAAGGAATTATAAGCCAAATAAAATAAAAACATCTGCCCTGAAGATAAGGATAGTGCTGACAGATTACCTTTCAATTCATTGCGCCCCAAAGCGTTCCCCCCCCGGGCCGCAGAGCAGCGTGAAATTGATAAACAGATTTCGGAATGGTTTGAGAAACGAAGGATATGCCTTTATCCATTTTTTTGCAGCAATTCCACTTTTGTTTAATGGACTTCTAAACATAATTTCGCTTTGTAGATTCTTTACATATTCGGAAATTCTGTTTGACATAATCGAAAGTTCAAGCTTACTTTTATAAAATTGCTCTAACAGTCTGCAAAAAATAATAAGCAAGATCCAATTCGAAGATTAAGGAACAACGCAATCTGCAACATTAACTGAATTAGATAATTTTAGCTTAGCTTATACCGTCCGTTATACATTAAACGCGCAAGCGTAAACGTATTACGCGCATGCGAACACGCTTTTTCGCAGCCGTAAATCCTTACAATTTATTTCTGTTTACAATGACCTTCTATTTTTATTCTTTGCACAGTTTTATTAACTACCAACTGGCTCTGAATGAAATAAATTTATATTATAAGGTTGTTGAATAAATTCTTGCTGTTTTTCTGTGAAAATTAAGACTTTATTTTTAAAAAAAAAATCAGTACAAAGCATGTCACTGAAAGCATTGTCCATACCTAGCCACTACTATTTCCCATCTTTCTGGAAGCATTTGAATTCCATATGGGAAAAACAACATATGTTTTGAGGCTATTCAGAAGTCGATCCATTTTTTGGCATCTTCATAAGAATAGATGTGCTGCTCAACTAGAGCATGAGCCATCAACTGGAACAAGTGATAATTGGAAGGGTCAATATCTGGTGAATACAACAGGTAGGACAAGGCTTCTCATTTAAGCATTTCCCAGATATTTTTTTACTAAGTTTGCAACATGGCTGAGCATTCTCATGATGTAAAATCTGTTGGAAAATATAACTTATTGTAAACCTTTTACTGCATCATCTCTCCTCCTTGAAATGTTAATTTAGGTTTAGTTCTTATTTTAATGTAATATAGTAGTTACTTCTACTTCTACTTCTTCTTCTTACTGCCACTGTTTGCGTTTGAGAACGGACTGTTTCAACCTAAGTGAGATGCAAAAGCGAAAGTGATGTTACGTCATCTGGAAAGCCGATTCGTGCCGATAGCTGATTGGTTGCCGTGAGATGACGTCATGCCTACTTCTGCTATAAATATCTCGCGTCGCTCTGGCTCAACCCTTCTTCTAGTTCCTGCTTTCCTGGCACTTGAGTGTGCGGTTTCCAGCCCCTTCAGAAGGATGCATGCAGTCCGGTGAATAAAGTTCCTTGGTTCGTGTTCACAAGATGACTGTTCCTGAATAAAGTTCCTTGGTTCCTGTTCACAAGATGATTGTTCCGGAATGAGTTCCTTGGTTCATATCCACAAGATGATTGTTCCAGAATAAATTCCTTGGTTCCAGAGGCTACCATGTAAGCGACTGCCGTGGGCGGCATCTATGTTCTTCAATGAAGACGGCATTTAAAAATACGTGAGCGGCGATTTCTCATGTACAACTAATGCAAAAGGAGTTAGGCCAGTTTTGAGTGCTTTCAAGAACTTCATTTAAATTTTCAGGTGTTTTCTCAACCATTGATCATGGCCTTATCGAATGTGTAGCCAATTTCACGTGAGGCCGCATATTTACTGTTTAGGACATTTTGTTTGTATTGAATGCCAGTGTTTTTGAAGACCAGGTAAAAATATTATTTGATGAATGATGGTTATATTATAATTTTCCCAAGACTGATATTGTTTAAATTTATTTTCTCTGTTTTTATTCTTTATTATATTGTTAATAAATTGGTTAAATTTGAAACCTTTTTACTGTCTTCAATGTCTGCACAACATAGTATCTCAGGGAGCTTTTATTGCTACTACTGCTAAATGTTTAATTTTATAAACTTTAAACTTTGCTTTAGCATCAAAATCACTTTTCGCGACTCTGCTGGTATAGCGACTTTTTTTCCTTTTAATGCTTGGCTCAAATGCACCAATTATAGTCGATAGTGATCTTCAGCGCTGGTTTAAATAGGTTTGAGCAGCTCATAAACTACTCCCAGCTGATCCCACCAAATGCAGAGCAGAAGCTTACAGCCATGCATATTCCATTTTGCAGATGATGTTGATCCATATTCGAACTTACCCTACGATTTTCTATGCTTAAGGTTATTACAGTGTATCCATTTTTCATCACCAGTCATGATACAATGCTAAAACCTTTCCTTTTCTAATGGTGAAGCAGCTGTTCACACATGAAAAAGCACTGTTCAATGGCTCTTGGCTTGACCTGGCACAGCATCCAATGACATTGCCTCTGAACCATTCCTAATGCTTTCAAACGTTTTGAAACTGTTGTGTGATCAACTCTTAATGATTCTCCAACTTCAGCTAGCGTTTAACATAAATCTACATGAAGCAATGCCTCTAAATCTTCGTCTCCAAACTTTTCATGTGCGCCACAGCATTATCTAGCTTCAACATCAAAATCATTATCTCAGCACGCTGTTTTTGCCATAAGTCTCAACAAGAATTATGTGTTCTTCAGCAGCAGATTTTTTAAAATAAAGTAGCACAGTAAAATTCTCACAAATACTCATTTTTGGGGATAAAATTTGACATGTTTAACATAATGGGGGGGGAAGTTATTTACACTTGGGCAAAATGACATAAATTGAATTTCAAGCTTGCTTATGTTATTAGACAGACGCACCACCATCTATACGTGTATAGTTCTAATAAAGTCATCCGTCAGAAAACAGAGAGAACTTATTTAACCCTTATATTAAAAACTTGCTTTTTGTTCTTTAAAAAACAAACTTAAATCTATACATAAACATAGAAGGCAGAAAAAAAGAAATAATTATTTCTTGTGTTGAAAAATCGACTTGAACAAATATTGAAGAACTTGGTATTTGTGTTTTTCAACCAAAAAATAAATATAATGGCATATCTGAAAGAAGCCTGAATCATTCAGAAAATTTCTTCAATCTATTAAACCAATGCCACTACCCAAAATTCTAGAATCTTTATTTTGTTAAACAATACATTAATTCTGTTATTGCAATACATACATGATTTAAGGAGTAATCAATTTTACACTAATACTTAAGAAATACCTAAAAATTAGAAACAAATTTTTGATGAAAACCATACAGAAGACATCAATGTCAGCCGATTTTCTAATAAATACACTCTATGTTAATTATGATAACATTTGTAGTAAAATTAATGAGCAACTAAACAAATGTCCAGAAATAAAAAATATGTTAAGTATTTTCATAGAATTTGAAGATTTAAAGAATATTTTAGATTATATGAGCGACAAAGTCTACTTCAGTGATACCAGTATTCATAAACTAGGTAACAACTTACAAAATATACTTTAATGATGAAGAAATAGGATGCATTACTAATCGTAAAAAATAATATTATACCTTCTCTTTCTAGTACCAAAATACAATTAAGAATTTGCTTAATTATGCCTGTAAATAATACAACAGGAGACAAATAGTTTTCTACTTTAAAATTAATTTAGTATAACTTAAAAAATTCAGCAAAAGAAGACAGGTTAATGAAATTGAAAATTTAAAGAATATATCAAATTATACAAATGAAATAAAGGTTCACTTCACTGAAACTGAAGTTGAAAAACTTGAGAAATACTCAAGATACTGCATTAAAGGAATCTAAAAAAAGGCTGAAGTCTTTAACAATGCTTGTTGTAGAAAAAAATACACTTGAACAGCTAGATTACAAAGATGCGATTCATGAATTTTTTTAATGAAAATCTGAGATTGAAAATTTTTAATTTTTCACGCTAATTAGTGTGGGAAATAAATGGCAAATAGCCAGTGAGGTATGACGTCATCTGCCGCCAACACAGCACAGCTCAGCTCGCAGAGGTGGGGAGACGACTACACAACACAATAGGGAACAGACGCATTTCCTCAAGACTTTGGTTCCAGATCAAACCGGATGATGTTTGCTTATAGCTAGCTATGGACGAAGATAGATGAATCCTCTCGAGGCATGAGCTTATGTGCCTGTAGAACTGTGAGATACTAATGGTGTACAAGAACTATTCATTATTCCATGAACTGTTCAACTACAGAACCTAATTGTGGGGTTACAATTATTTATGTCAACTTCATCTATCACCTGTTATAATGTTCATTTCATTATTTTCATACTTTCATAACATCTTAGTAACTTCATAATAAAGTAGATTAGTACTTATCTCGTGCTCCATGTAATCTTCATGTATCGCATAACCCCACATAAGTATTTATGATGATATATATTTTTTCATTACATACTTAAAAACTCTTTCATTATACACTTATTATTGTATTAGTGCTTGTTTTTTGCATTATTAATCAAAAATACAACGATACTATTTAAGATTTTATTTTTAGCAGAGTATATAAATTAACTCCCAATTTATATTTTGTCTAGGGCCCATGAGACATTTAATTTGGCACAGCTACAAGTTATTCACTATTATTTGAAATTATAGAAATTGTAAGATTATACACAACGTGTCCAATCCAAATTTGATAATTTTAGATTTGAAATGAGTATTGAACACATTCGCTCCCCATTAAAATAAAATTTGAAACACAAATTATTTCAATGAACTGCATATCAAATACTATTCCGTTTTCTTGTCTAAAATATATAAACAACATTTAAAGAATTCTTCAGTACTTAAACTAACTGCAAATGAAAGAAATTGAGGGGGAAAAATAAATAAGAAAAATTAACATTAATTTTAACTTTTACATTTACACATTTAGAGCAACTTAACAAAGTTTATAAGCATACATAAATGAATTTTAACTGATATTAAACATATTTTTCAATTCACTTAAAAAATTTAAGAAATGAAATGAAAAAACTTTTTTTTTAAAAAAAAATGAGCATCTTTAGAAAAACATATGAAATACACAGGAAAATATATTGTGCCAAAACCCATACCTGACACACATGATGAGTTTAAACTCAAACAGAACTGAAAAATAAACAAACTGTTATAGCATCACTGTCAGCAACATCATATGAATTCCAGCTTTATAAGCAATACAACCTAAAAAAT
Source organism: Stegodyphus dumicola (assembly GCF_044657685.1). Classification (NCBI taxonomy): domain Eukaryota; kingdom Metazoa; phylum Arthropoda; class Arachnida; order Araneae; family Eresidae; genus Stegodyphus; species Stegodyphus dumicola. The sequence goes on from NC_140781.1 coordinate 26,251,520, forward strand.
GAAATAGATGTATCAAAAATTGTATGCTCTTTTATAATAATTTAAAATCTTAAAACAAATAAAAAAAATAGAGAGAGAAAGCAATCAGCACCTTCTATAACAAAAATCCGTCTACCAGTGGCTATGAAATGATCAGACATTACAAAGTTTTGGTTGTATGAATCAGGGTCTGTAGGACTAAGGGGACAGTTGGTGCGCGTTATCATTGCTTGTATACTTCCTGTTGCGCTCTTCAAGGGTTCGAAGATTTGGAGTTATTGAAGACAACATTTGATGAAGAATTAAAACACAATTTATTAGCCAGTATTACTCAGGACAGCTCCAAAACCACGTTTACAGTCATCGAAAAATTACGACAAACACGCTGAAACAATCAGTAACAGTCTTCAGAATATAGCGGTGAAGATTTACGCAGGAGTCTCTCCAGGGCCGGGGGTTTTTTGCTACTAAGCCTAAATCCATGAAATTTCCAAAGTATCAACACATTGTTTAATAATGCTCTATAGAGTATTTAAATGGCTTATGGGTTGACCTTTACAATATGGTAACTGGTAGTTTGGCGACATTTTGGAGGCGATAAAGGTTACTACCTGGGACTTTGGTAATAATGTGAGCAGTACTCAGTTCCGATTACGCATTATTTTGCGTGAGGGAAATGAGAGATCATGGGATATGTCATGTGATATTAATGGACGAATTACGGTTCTTTAATCGGAAAAGGGGGGAAATCGGGAAAAAATGTGGATATTTTGTATTTAGCTTTATTCTGTGTTGTGTGAAACAGTGTTGTTTAATTTTTGGATCCCATGGCCCTAAATAAAGTGAATTCGAAATGGGTATTTAGGCATTGTGATAGAGAGAAGTTTGCTTTTTATTTAGCGGAGGAAGTATGGAGGAAAAATTCGCACAAAAAATCTTTCAATAATTTTATTGAATGAATTAGAAAAGTGTATCCGCCACATAATCAAGATTCTGAAGAAGATTAGGTAAGTTAGTATTTTTAATTATTTGAGGATATTATTTTTATGCATTGTTCAAAATGTCAGGTGGAAAAGAATTTGGTATTATTGGGAAAATTGTTATTAGCAATGATTTAGTTTAAAGTAATTAGGATTGTAAGCTAATTTTTATTAATTTAATGTATGTGCTTATTTATATTTTAAGTAGTGTTTTTGAATTTAATTATATTTTAATTAAATGATAGTTTTTTTGTGAATTTTATGTTTGTAGGAATTTGGTATACGTTTTAGTTGAAGTAAACGTGCATGGAAATAATTTAAATATTTGACACTAAGTATTCGTAATGCTTGCGGTATGAATTCGTTGGTGGCGTTTATAATATAATAGATGATTTAGAGGTAAAAGTTTTTGGATATTTTATTTATTTTATATGTGGAAATGTTCATATTTGTAAAGGGTAAATACTTTTTCGCGATCAGGTAATTTTATATATGTTCTTTTTACCGGGTTTAAAGATTGAGAAAATTGTCATGTATTTTCATGAAATTTTTCTAATTTATGAGAAAAAAGCAGTGTACATGGATATAGTGAAGAGTGTGCGCAATGCCATTTTTGTGCAATTCTGGGATTTTTTTTAAGTAAAAATAAGTCGACGTGTACATGGTTTAGTGATATTTTAATTAAATGATAGTTATTTTGTGAATTTTATGTTTGTAGGAATTTGGTACACGTTTAAGTTGAAATAAACGTGCATGGAAATAATTTAAATATTTGATACTAAGTATTCGTAATGTTTGCAGTATGAATTCGTTGGTGACGTGTATAATGTAATAGATGATTTAGAGGTAAAAGTTTTTGGATATTTTATTTATTTTATATGTGGAAATGTTCATATTTGTAAAGGGTAAATACTTTTTCGCGATCAGGTAATTTCATATATGTTCTTTTCACCGGGTTTAAAGATTGAGAAAATTGTCATGTATTTTCATGAAATTTTTCTAATTTATGAGAAAAAAGCAGTGTACATGGATATAGTGAAGAGTGTGCGCAATGCCATTTTTGTGCAATTCTGGGATTTTTTTTAAGTAAAAATAAGTCGACGTGTACATGGTTTAGTGATATTTTAATTAAATGATAGTTATTTTGTGAATTTTATGTTTGTAGGAATTTGGTACACGTTTAAGTTGAAATAAACGTGCATGGAAATAATTTAAATATTTGATACTAAGTATTCGTAATGCTTGCGGTATGAATTCGTTGGTGACGTGTATAATGTAATAGATGATTTAGAGGTAAAAGTTTTTGGATATTTTATTTATTTTATATGTGGAAATGTTCATATTTGTAAAGGGTAAATACTTTTTCGCGATCAGGTAATTTCATATATGTTCTTTTTACCGGGTTTAAAGATTGAGAAAATTGTCATGTATTTTCGTGAAATTTTTCTAATTTATGAGAAAAAAGCAGTGTACATGGATATAGTGAAGAGTGTGCGCAATGCCATTTTTGTGCAATTCTGGGATGTTTTTTTAAGTAAAAATAAGTCGGCGTGTACATGGTTTATGTGTATGTGTTATTTTGAAAAACGCGTAAGGAGTATGGTATTGTGCACTTTTTCCCAATTTTGCAGTGAATATTTGTCATGATTAAGCAGTTTTGTTTGATAAAATTTCTAGCATAAGTGTAATTCGGCTAGTAGATTGTTGGAAGAAGTGTTCAGTAGATAAAAAGAAAAGAAACATGTCTTTACTTCGTGAAGACAAAATGGCGGCGGGGGAAAAAAATAGAGGGTTGCTGTAGGAGAGTTGGTTGCCAAATTTTCGCCAAAAAATCGCCAAGTTACCATAATGTAAAGATCAACCGGCTTATGCTTTATAAATATTTTTATATATATACTTTAATTACCTTATTTCTTGTTTAAATGCATATTCTACACATTTTATTTTAATTACTCACCATTTTATGACTTTTAACATTACACATCTGAAAACTAAATATATTACTTAAAATTCTCTTTTCGTATGAAAAATTTGAAAACAGGGATCTACACACAGTCCTACATTACATTCCTTGCACTCGTAATAACTCATTTGCCGTTTTGGAGGATTTTTCCAGGAATGTGAACAAACGAAGCATCGTCGTCTCATTTTCTTATCAGTCTCTTCTGAACAAAGTTTTGGAAAATGTCTTTCAGTTAATCTTTCAGAATCAATATCTGAAATATTTTGCATCATTTCTGCTATTTCATGCTCTGTTAAACATTTTCGATGCTTCGACATTGCAACGGTAAAAACAGAAAGAATTCACGTCTAACAAGATCTAATTAATTTCTAAAAACTGAACTGTAAACCGAAATACTCAGCACTTTAGCGCATATAAAACTTCTACTTACAATAAACAACTACCACGTGCGAATAAAATGCGATTTAAAGAGACATCATAAATCACGCCATTCGGAAATATTTAGTTCCCCGTTTGTTTATATAATCAAAAACACGTGTATGTGAGTCATGCTTCTCTCATTTCGAGTAGAAGGTCTAATGTACATGTATCTGAAACCATATGGACATACAGTGCCATCTTGTGGCAGAAATTATAGTTTCTAAAACGTTCTAGGACACTGGCACAAATACGTGACAGTCGGTAGTAAACGGGAAAATGCTCTGGCACGCCTGGCGTGTCGGCCGGGAGGTGAGTGTGTTCGTTGCTGGCACGTAGACGTGACAGTCGGCGCGAAGGGGTTAAGGTTCACCTTGTATTATGGCGAAGTTGTTTGATTTATCGCCAAGTTGTTGTTTCATTTATGGTAGCCTGAGTAGTTGAATGTTATGGAAACCCTATTGTGATGTAATCGGGTGCATGATTCCTGAAATTTTTTAATCATGGGATGCTTTGTAAGCGTTTTTGTGGTGTGTGCTGGTTTGATTCTTTAGACGGTAGAATGGTCGAATGTAGGAAGATTAATTTGAAGTTTCTGTGCGATTTGGAGCGAAAGGGGAAAAGAGCTTTAATTCACTGGTGTGTAAATGAAGGTTTACTTAGTAGCCATTATAAGTGTCCTGTATGTAGGAAGAATATGCGTTTAGTCGAACGTAAAAACCGTTTAGATTTAGTTTAAACCTTATCATTTTGGTAAGGCGATAAAGGTTACTAGCTAGGACTTTAGCAGTGTACATGGATAAAGTCGAGAGTGCGAAATGCCATTTTTGTGCAATTCTGGGATGTTTTTGTAAGTGAAAATAGGTCGACATGTACATGGATACCGTGTATGTGCAATTCTTAAAAACGCGGCAAGCAGTTTGCGATTCTGCACTTTCTCCCAATTTTGCACGTAATCTTCATCACGATTAAGCACTTTTGTTCCATAAAAGTTCTAGCATAAGCGTATTCGGCTAGCAGCTTATTGTAAAAAAATGTTGAGTAAAAAAAACATGCCTTTACTTCGTGAAAACAAAATGACGTCCAAAAAAAACTAGCAGGTTGCTGTAGCAGGGTTGGTCGCCAAACTTTCGCCAAAAAATCGCCAAGTTACCATAATCAAAAGATTAACCAAAAATTCTTTTTTCCTTTCGAAATTTAATTCATATTCCCTGACGAGAAATTTCAGCGCTCTTTCAATTTGGCCTATATACACCAAACAGCACGATACATATCAAACAATGCTAAATTACACAAGAATTAAAAGCACGTATGAGACCTTTAAGAATCGAAAAATTAATTTTACTGATAGGTGGAAAAAATAACTTAAATATTAAACTTATGGATAAGTAGAAAAATTTTGTAATTGATAGTAAATTTAAATAACTATTGGGTACGTGTCAGCTAAACGTCACTGTCGGCTTAGCGTCCTCTTGACTAAATGTCTTGACAGTTAAGGGTGCCGTAGCTAAATGTCCTGATGCTAAGTCTGTGTGTCTGCTAAATGTCCTGTTGGCTAAGTGTCCTTGTAGGCTAACTGTCCATGTCGGCTAAATGTCCTGTCAGCTAACTGTCCGTGTCAGTTAAATGGCCCATCAGTTTTTGACTTCTTACTTTGGTTTTGGGCAGCGGCTAAATTACCATCGATCCTGGTATCAAAAAAGAAATGATTTGCCAAGGGGTACTGTACAGTAAATTTTGACCTCTAGAATTACTGGTATTAGATAAGATTAGACTATTAATTAAAGCGGGACAAGCACAAGCTATTTCACTGACCTGTTCCAACTTTGAGCATTCTGTGAATTATTCGCTGCATAACAAACCCAGAAGGAATGACTCAAGATTTGATCATTAAAACATTCACGGGCTACTTACCTCAAGTCTTCATATAGGACTTTATACAGTCAAAAGTCGTTAATTCGGACACCCATAATCCAGAATAAACTATAATCCGGACCTCAAGGCTACAAATTTTCTGTGCATCGCGTAAGACCTTTACTGCTGCGAATATGTGTGTGCGCATGCGCATAATACATTTACACATGTGCGTTTAATGTATGACGGACGGTATAAGATAAGCTAAAATTATGTAATTCAGATAATGTTGCAGCTTGCGTTCTTCCTTAATCTTCGAATTGGATCCGGCTTATTATTTTTTGAAGACTGCTAGAGCAATTTTATAAAAGTAAGCTTGAACTTTTGATTATGTCAAATAGAATTTCCGATATATATTTACTAATATATATATTTACTAATAATATGTAAAGGATCTACAAAGCGAAAGTATGTTTCAAAGTCCATTAAACAAAAAGTGGAATTGCCGCAAAAAATGGATAAAGGCATATCCTTCGTTTCCCTAACCATTCCGAAATCTGTTTATCAATTTCACGCTGCTCTGCGGTGGGGGAGAGGGGGGAACGCCGCAGCGCGCAATGAATTGGAAGTTTATCTGTCAGCACTATCCTTATCTTCAGGGCAGATGTTTTTATTTTATTTGGCTTATAATTCCTTACTAAATGTAGTATTTCATCTCGATGTACTCCGTCTTTGATATGATTTAAATCAAATTCCTCGTCATTATAATTCGCTTCCGATAGCGAAGTGACACAGACACAGAGGTTATTGAAAACGAAAAAATTTCAATTGACAAATTAGACGGTATTCTCGACACAGCGATTATAGGACTTGAACAGCGGAACTTTGTAACTGAACAAGAAATTATGCCTGTTTATAGAATTAAAGAGTTTGTAGAATTAAAGAATTAAATTATTATCACATAAAATGAAGCAACTTAAACAATTTACATTGAAAGAAATGTTTAATAAAGTAAACAAATAAATATTAAGCTTTTTTTTTTTTGTAAATTTTGATACCCTTTAGATCATAATTGTTCTTTATTTCATAAATTACGGTTTTATATTTTTAATTTTATAATTTCTGCATGCCATCTTACCAGATTTAAACTGATGATCTATAATCCGGAAAAATCGATAATCCGGAATCGCCAAAGTCCCGACGAGTCTGGATTAACGACTTTTGACTGTATTGACATTTCATGTCGGAAGTGTGGAAGGATCCTAAAACACCATCCCAATCAATCTCATCTTAAAATATGAACACTATGGGTATTGCACTGGAGTCTTTCCAGCATAGGTGGCAAAATTTTCACAAATTTATCATTTTTGACAAAACTAGTATACGTACAGGCCTTAGATATTGCAAAGGTCAACACCTAGGGTTCTTTTTAGATGGCCCTGATTCCGATGTACCACTGCCAATAAGCATTAATTAAAAGCGTATAGACTATTTTAATCAGAGAGCAAGAAATATTTTTCAGTTTGATGAAATTACAATGGCAGAATGATTTATAAATAACCTACATTCGGAAAATTAACTTATAAGAATTATTTAAAGCCAATTATAGAGTTGTGAAAAGGAAACCATTTCATCATGAGGCACGTGCAGAAATACAATACAAAGTCCGAAATCCAGACGTTGATTATCCAGAATAATCTAAAATCCGGACCTCAAAGCCACAAACTTTTTTTTTTTTTTTTTTTTTGTATGCTTTACGCATGCATATTTGATTTTTCCTTCCATAATAAAACGTATGGAGATTTTCACTTAAAAATTCAGATTCTTAATTTCACTTAGGCACTAAATTAAATACATTGTTATGAAAAAACAATCATGTAAGCATACATTTGCGAGATTAATAATCTGGCTCCGCAGCTGACTGTCTACTTGGCATTACATCTCAAACCGAAATATTCATCTATTTTATATCCCCGACCTGGCGAGTCATTATTTATTATATTTTGCTTTCAACACCGTATGTTTATCAATACATGACAGCTTCAGTAAAAACTAATGCAGTGATGTCTAAACTTTTTTTTATATTAGTAACTAAATAACAAGAGTAACGAAAACTTTTCTGCTAACATTACTCTTGGCGATGATTATAGATTTTTTAAATGCTCTAAAAAATGTTGACAAGAAAAAATGGTTAATATTTAGATTATGGTAACTTGGCGATTTTTTGGTGACCAACCCTGCTACAGCAACCTGCTAATTTTTGTTTTTACGCCATTTTGTTTTCACGAAGTAAAGGCCTTTTTTTATAACTCAACATTTTTTTCCAACAACCTGCTAGCCGAATTATGCTTATGCTAGAACTTTTATGGAACAAAAGTACTTAATCATGACAAAGATTAGGTGCGAAATTGGGAGAAAGTGCAGAATCGCAAACTGCTTGCCGCGTTTTTAAGAATTGCACATACACGGTATCCATGTACATGTCGACCTATTTTCACTTAAAAAAACATCCCAGAATTGCACAAAAATGGCATTGCGCACACTCTTGACTTTATCCATGTACATTGCTGAAGTCCTAGCTAGTAACCTTTATCTCCTTACCAAAATGTCGCCAAACTACCTGTTACCATATTTCAAAGATTAGCCGAAGAAATTCAATAAAAATTTCTTTTCATATGTTAAAAATAGATCTTGTTAATGAAACTCACAGGCCAAAAGATTACATTTAGTGCTATTTTAATTAAGAATAACTGATATGTTTGACCATAAACCCAGAAGCGGCGGCATAATTTAGGGAAGACACAATTTTTGGAATTTGGAGAAGCACCGAGCAGCAAAATCAAGGCATGAGAAGTTTTTTTATAATTTAGGGGGGAAAGTACTGGGATCCAAAGTTTAGGTGTGGCAAAAATTTAGAACTTAGGAAGGTGCTTTGTAGCAGAATTTAAAGACTGCACCAGGCAGTATCTAGCGCCGGCCCTAGATAGAGCCTTAAGTATATGTGGGAGTTTATTTATTTAGGACTCAGATTAGTTTTAAGCTTGCGCAAGAAATAATCATAGATATAGTAAATAACTAATACAATTCAGGTTTAATTCAGTACGCAACAGGAGCATGAGAAAATTTAGCGGAACAACTTGGCTTTCGTCGCCAATCTTTAGATACACAGCCAATAATGTATAACGGATGCTATTAAGCTAGGCTAAAATTATTGTAACTGATTCTAAGTTTTTTGCAGACCATTATTATTATAGCAATTTTATAAAAATTAAGCTTGAACTTTCGATTATAACAAAAAGAGTTTCCAGTTCTGGAGCTGCCAAAGGATCTGCAAAGCAAAACCATGTTTCGATGTTCATTAACCAAAAAGTGGAATTGCTGCAAAAAATGGATACAGGCATATCCGTCTCAAAATTATATGAGGAGTATGGCTTGGGAAAGTCAACTGTATGTGACATAAAAAAGGGGAACTTATGGAAGCAACTTAAAAAATTTACATTAAAAGAAATGTTTAATAAAGCAAACAAATAAATATTCAGTTTTTTTTTTTTTTTTTTGTTAATTTTGGCATCCTTTAGATCATAATTGTTAAATTACGATTTGATATTTTTAATTGTATAATTTCTGCATGCCATCTTACTAGATTTAAATTGATGAAAAAAAATCCCAAATCACCGAAGTCCCGACAAGTACGGATTTCGGACTTTGTACTGTACTTAGCTTAGACAAAGTGCTTAGTTTTGGATCACTGTTAAAACAGATCAGAAAGTTTTCTAGAAAGGAAACTATAAATAAGAAAGCACACAAAGGGAAAACGACAGCAATTTAAGACAAATATGATTCTGAAAATACTTGTTTATAAATGAAACAATACGAAATGAGAGATGTATATGTTTTGGAATATTATTAAATACGCAAAATTGTCCGATACCTCCACTCGTAGTTTCAGATAAATGGGAAATGGTTTGAGTTACATTCCACAACTGATCAAGCATACTCAGCACACATTAAGTATGACAAATGACCATGTATGACAGACAACGAAAAACATTAGGGAATGAATTACAGTATTTTTTTAGCTAGCACCAAATGCAAACCATCGCCTAGAATTTTACTAAAGACAGTACGTAATAATAAAAATACCACAAATTCTAGACGACAGCAATTTTTTTAATACCAGAAATCTCTTCAAGCACTTGCAGCTTACTGTCATCTTCAAAGATACGATGAAAAATTTTAAACAGTTAATAAGCCTTCTCCTTAAAAAAAAAAAAAAAAAAATCACTATACATTTCACATATATGAATCATCAAAAATATTCTGAAACCAGATACTTTTCTTATATATCACTCAGACTAACAATTAAGCTTAAAACACTGAAATATATATGTATTTACAAATGTTTCGCTTTGACTTTCATCCCTTACAGACATACATAGTAGGCATTTTTTTTTTTTTAATCCAATGTTTACAATTGTTACCACCATAAATAATGCATGATCAATTACAGTTAGACAAACAACTGCATATACAGAAAAAAAAATCCACGAAATAATGAGGAATTTAAAGACAGAAATTCGCTTCTATAGCTCTGAAAATTGTTTAAAATACACTAACTTTAAAAGTATACAGGGATTACACAAAAATTACATTGACGAATTATAGGAAGAAGTTTCAACAATTCCTTTTAAACCTATGTTAAATCTTTTTGACTTTTATACCTACACATTAACTGTTTTCATACTTCCTCCAGGAAGAAACTAAAACGGAAAATAAAATTTTGCCAAAACGGAAGGCGTTAACAATAAACATAGATGGCTTATTTACTGTTATATTACATATATTTAAATAAGGAATTCAACTGGTATATGGAATCGCGATGGAATTTCACATGCAGAGGTACTCAAAGATCTTACATATAAGAAATCATACATATTCAAGCATTAACTGTGATTCAGAAGAGATACGACTTACTATTTGTCGAACGCGCGTATACTTAAGCTGGCGGGAAGTCAACGGTAAGATGGCGTAAGTTCGGACGTTTTAGTGGGGGGGGGGGGAAGCGGGCACAAGTGATTCAATATTGATTTCTTCTTACTTTCTTATCGCACATGAAATGTCTAAAGACCGATGTTGAACATCGCGCAAATCCCATGAATATGTAGATATCTGCGCATATCCTGCTAATCTTCTGCGCAGCCGCCATACAATTTTATATGCATAGGAGGCTGCCCTGCGATTACTTGCATCAGTTTCCTAAAGTATCACATTTATTCGTGTGATTGTCTTGCCTACAAAAACAGAATGATAAATTTCCATTCACCCCCAATAGCTTGAAATTATATTTCTCATTTACAAACACTCCAAAGATATCAGTTACTCAATGACAAAGTGGCCGAACGATAAAGCAGCTAAACATTTTGGTTTCAGGAATAAACAGTTCAGATCGGATCGACTTGATATGTAGCCAAATATAGCAACCTACCCCGAATTGGTGAGTTATAGGTCACGAGACCATACATGTTTCGGTACACATTCCGCATTCCTTACCTGGACGCTTATTCTATGATCACTGGATCTGTCTACAACTTGAGGGAACAATATTGACTCAAAAAAACCGGTATAGACAGCCATCACAACTTAACGGAGAAAGCCATTCTGTGGTCCTCAGTTGGTGGGCAGGTGGGTTCATTTAACTTTACTGAAAGGAGCTTCAAAGAGCTTTAGACCAATCTATTAAAACGTCCTCATTCGTCCTAATAAGCTTATTGATTTAATCATGCTGAATGTTTCCTATCATAATGGTTGAATGGTGAAAACACTAGACTATTCGAGCGCGGCCCAAGGACCAAGGCGCTCTTGTTACGGAGCACCTTTTCAATTAAATGCAATTACCTCCCTGGTAATTGCTAAGAAATTTCTCTCTGGTCCTTTGGCTAAGAAAAAGCATATGCTAAAGAAAGTGAAAAGAAAAGCCAATGGGCTAAGTAAAGGAGATCGAAAAGAAGTTCACTGAGGCCAGCTCTCCTGTATGCAGCACCGATCTGGGGACATGCAGCTAAAACCAATATTAAATAATTACAAATTCTACATAATAAAATTCTACGAGAAATTATCAATGCTTATCAATATTCCCAACATCTATATTCACAGAGACCTTCGAATCGAACTTATTCAAGAGTATATTAAACGATTAGCGGTCAACTTCTTTTATTCAGTACAAACTGACAGTAATAGCCTTATTAGCACTCTCAGACACTCCCCGCGTCCCAGAGAAAAACATCGCTACCCTTGTGACATCCTTCCCACATAAGAATCACAACCTTAATTGACTCATTCACGCTAAACTGACTGTGCGGTTTTACCACCCGCGGCTACATCTTATAACGACACTGAACTTGACATCCCCCCTTTTTTCGCCGCCGCTAGTGCGGACCTCTCTCTCTTTCATCCGCCTCCCCCACTCCTTTCACCTTTCTCTTTCTCCCCCCCACCCGATCTTTATCAGAAGCCGAGTAAAAAGATGTTTCTACATCTTGACACCCGAGAATAAAATACGATCTGTGTGTGTGTGAAAAGAAGTCCCTTTCATGGACAAACCTGTGGTTAGCCACAATGAGTGGAAACTCTGTCGAAAAGGATTGTAAAATTTATAATTATTCACAGATCCGAGCGATTTAGATATAAAACACTTAATTTCAAAATTAGTTAACTAGCATGCTAAGACTTTAACGGTTCGAAGCATTTTCTTTTTAAAGATAACAGAATCAACCACGGAGATGAAAGTATTTAGAGAGAGTTAAAGAAAGTACACATCCTGTGAATAGTGCGAAACTGAAATTGGCAACGAATTGTTTCGTGAGTTTCTGTCAATTTAAAAAAAAAAAGAGCTAGAACTTTTTGTAGTTCTAATTAAAGTACGTAATATGATTGCATTTGGCGTTTGAAATGGAGAATATAGTGATGCGGAGATGTATAAAGATTATATTTTTAATGTTTTTAAGTTTTATTTCAATGTTATGTTCTGTACGCAAAGAACATATTAATTGCACAGCCAAAGAGCTCAGAAATGATACCTTGTTACCCACCGTACTCATTGCAATTTTAGCTAGAAACAAAGCACATACATTGCCTTATTTCTTTGGTTATATTGAGGAGATCGATTATCCTCGTGATCGTATATCATTATGGTGAGTTAAAATACTTACTTAAGCACAACAAACATTTTTTTTTTTTTTCAATTGCTACCCTACATTGTATGAAATAATTAAAAATTTCATTTCTTCTTGAAATTGACGCTTTACTGAATCTAACATCAAATCTTGCGTAAATCTGAGTATTTTAAAATAAATTTTCTGTGTAGTTTTGTTATTAGCACTAGACAAAATCATTTTTATTGAGTTTACATAATTAATAATCCAAGAATGAAGAACCAGAATTTTAGTTTAAAGTGAATGCTGTCTAGTTAAACAAGATAGCTGTCGTTTTTAGTCATTTTAATAAAGGATAGAGAAACTTACAAATGTTTATGGTATTTTCAACTGCACATATAAGGATCTTTTTATTGAATATTTATGATGTTACACATGGCAAAACACTCAGTTTGTGCAGATACAAGGAAATTTAACAAAGCTATTATACATAACTAAAGAATGAATAAAAAATTGTTAAGATTGTGAGCAAAATAATACATTTACAGTACTGTTTGTTGTCCAGCATCAAATACCTGAACATTGGGATTGAAAAGTTATTGCATGAGAATTCAAAAGCAAAAATGTTCAGTTAGAACTCTTGTGAAAGGTCAGTTATAAAAAATGATAAACAACAAGAGTACAAAAATCGAAGCTCGTCAAAATTGTGATTTAAGGTTTCTTAAATTATTTTACTGTTCAGTGATATGTATGTCGTGTTCTGTTTTGTTTATTAATGGTAAATGAAGTTTAATATTAAATGAAACTGCTAATGACCAAACAGAAAAAAATTTCTGAATGCTGGTAATGCATTAGGCAAGCAATTTGTTTTTTAAAGCAGAAAATGTTTGGCTTAACTTGTAAATCTGATTTACCTGGAAAACTGTAAATTTCCAAATGTGGTACTATTATGGAAACAAATAAGTCAATTGCTTCTAGTTGTCTCGGTAATTTTTAGGTACTTTCTGGTTAATGGAGTGCCAGTTGCAATTGTTAAATTGCATTTGGAGATCAAGAGTATCAAATGTGAGTAGCCTGTTAATTTCATATCATAAGGAGCCATACAATGGCATCATTCCAAATAAATGAGAAGTTTTAAAGATGAACTGTTAGGAAACAGTGTTAAATTCTTCCAAGACTTTGTTGACATCTATTATGTAAGACTTAGAAAAACTAAAAAAATGAAACTATTTTACTGCTTCTGAAGCACTTAAATGTGGCTGTAGTGAAAAATCATTTACCAATTGAATGTTGGTTCAGTGGTTCAAGCATACTCTTCTAACAGCAGGGAGCATTTTGTCAGCTGCAATGAGGAGTGAATTACTGTACAACCGAAAATTAGAATAATTATATGCATTCTTATTTATAAATTTCTGTATTTAGCCTTTTTTGGAAAGGGGAGATTATATGGGAATTTATTTGAATTTGATCAAATAAAGTTTTCTGCATATATTGTTAGGATTATCATTCCTGTCTGTAGTTAGATTTCACATGGACATTTAAATGTGGCACCCCATTAACCAAAAAGTACCTACTTTTAATGCACCCCATTAATCAAAAAGTACCTACTTTTAATGTAATGTTATAAGATATGAAAGATTTTTTTGCAGTGCCAGATAAAGATATTTTCACATTCCAGGCAGAAGCCATCTATCTGTTGCTCTTTGATGTAGTATAAACAGATTATTTCTTTCTTGACACATTGTGGCCGTAATATATCTAGCACATCAGGCATAATATAACCTGCCCCTTATTCTGTCACTGGTTTATGTATTTTTTTGTATGTAAGTTTTTAATTTTAAGCTCAAATGTATTAACTTTTAATCTCAGATATAAAATTGCTTACTAAGATATGATTTTTTTTTTTTTTACTTTGAAATAATTAATTTCTCTCTATTTTTCAGGATCCGCAGTGATCATAATATTGATTACACAATTGAAATTTTGAAAACTTGGTTAGATGCAAACAAGGGTCAGTATCATTCTGTAGATGTGCTACTTGATGACACAACGCAGACATTTGCTGATGGACCTGGTGTATTTGAATGGTCTCCTTCTCATTTTGCTCATATTATTCATTTGAAGGAAAGTGCATTGAAAGCCGCAAGGAGGATATGGGCAGACTATATAATGGTATATGTTTGATTTTCCAAACTCATAGTTGTACTAGAAGTTATTTAGCAAAAAGCAGAATATAGACAGATTAACTGTAAATACTGTCAAACCAACATTAAAATACAGTTCTTAAGTCCTTGGACTCTTCAAGTAGAAGATCAATACTCCCACTTAATAGACGTACTCCGGTAACATAACAAATCTTTGGCCTTTGTGAGTTCCCATTAATGGGAGATTTAACTAAGATGGAAACATTAGTGAAGTTTTATACATATATAGGCTGTACTGTACAGTATAATTTGTAGAGGTTTACTACATATGCCAGGAGTAGGGAACCTATCTATGTTGGCAGGCTGCAAGCATGAAGCGAAGTTGTCAAACTACTAGTAGACTGGTATAATTAATCAACATATCGGATAACTTAGAGTTGCATTAGCATTAAATCAGGAGTATATAAACATCAGTTTAACTTAAAATTAGGGAAAACAGCAACCTTCTGTGAGGCATCGATTTTAATTAAAACTTGATTTAAAGGGGGAACAGGTACAAGTCCTTCTTTGTCAGACAGGCCAGGAACAAGTCCCTCTACGATTATTGACAAATAGAAGCCTATATTTTTTTTACCAAATTTTAATTTTTACTTTGGTATAAAAATTTTAATTTTTACTTTGGTACCATCTGTACTTTACTCTCGGCTAAACTTTGGAATATGGTAACAGGTAGTTTGGCGACATTTTGGTAAGGCGATAAAGGTTACTAGCTAGGACTTTAGTAGTGTACATGGATAAAGTCAAGAGTGTGTGCAATGCTGTTTTTGTGCAATTTTGGGATTTTTTTTAAGTGAAAATAGGTCGATGTGTATATGGATACCGTGTACAACCGTATTCCACAACAAGTTAATATTAATTCTCTCTTTAGGTAATTCTCCCATTAGTTGTTGAGAAATTATTGGTTTTGCCTTAAAGCAAATTATGCAGCTTTGGACTATCTTTCTAGCTATATTCCTGCCATTAATGGGCCAATAAATTTGTCTAATAGAATTTAATAGTGATTGTGGACCATTATGAAAATCCTTTTCATGAAAATATATAAATATAAGTTTAGTTAACTTATTCTTGGCAGGCAAAATAATGGGATGTCTTTGACTATAACTTAAATTAGAATTCTTTACCCTACCACTACCCTTAACAAACCTTTTTCATCTAAGAAGGGATCAAAATATTTTAACTTACTCCTTGATGTTATCTGTAGACCTTTTTGCAACAAAGAAATTTCTTCTGCAAAATACCTACCTTGGATATATTTAAGGAGTGTATTCCTTGACAGCTCCATTTCATCTATACTAATACTACCTGTTCGTTTCTCACTTGTGTTCCTACAGTTGTAGATAAATCTGAAAAGTAAACTAAGAATTTGTATTAGTTTCAAGAAATCATTAGTTATTTTTAGGAAGTTATCAAAGAATGAATCAGTTTTTAAAGTCAACAAGGAAGTCGTAACTGGTTTCAGTTCTGAAGAATAAAGCTCATCACTAAGTCCATTTTTATCTTGAAAATTGTTCTTGTTTAAAAAATCAGGACCTTTCCACCACAGCTTGTTAGATCCAAGAGTTGTAGCATCTGATCCTCTGGAAATGATGTCGGCTGGGTTCATTTCTGAAGACACATGTTCCCACTGATAGTTAGAAGTAAGTTGTTGAATTTGTGAGACTCTATTACTCACAAAGGTTTTCAAAAGATGCGGTGATGTATTGATCCAGGCTAAAGCAATGCTTGAATCTGACCAGAGCTTAACATCATCAATTTTGAGTTTCAAAGCTTCTAAAACCTTTTGCATAAGTTTGGACAGGAGTAGACATGCTGATAGTTCTAATCTAGGAATAGTCATAGTCTTGATTGGTGCTACACGAGATTTGCTACAAAGAAGTTTACTACAATATTCGCCAGGGCTTGTAATGCTTTGAAGATATATCACTGCCCCAAATGCCTTCTCGGAGGCATCCGCAAATCCCTGTAAAATGAGCATTGAAAAGGTCTGTTTTAAAATGCAACGAGGTACTTGTATATTTTCTATACTCTGAAGAGTTTTAATAAGCACATTCCATTCATTGGCAAGAGATGGTGGTAACTGTTCCGCCCAGTCTAGCTTAAGCAACCAAAGTGCTTGCATGAATATCTTTGCCTTGCTAATAATAGGACCGAGTAGGCCTAAAGGATCATATAATCTTGCTATTTGAGATAAAACATCTCTTTTCGTAACATCAGGCTTTTCATTAACAGTAACTTTATATTGCAATGTATCCTTCTTATTATTCCACAACATACCTAACGTCTTCACAGTTGTATTACTATTACGATCAAATGAAGAATTCTGTAAATCAGAGTTCTGAGAATCAAAACTAGTACACCACTTGTGTAGCTTCATTCCTCCTCTTTGGAGCAATTCTGTCAAATCTTTCTGGAGCTGAATGCATTCCTTCAAATTCGAAGATCCAGTAAGACAGTCATCTACATAGAAATCTTCCAAGACCACTTTCGATGCTACAGGAAAATCCTTCTCTTCATCCTTCGCTAACTGTTGAAGAGTCCTTTGTGCCAAATATGGAGTGCATGCTGTGCCATAAGTTACCGTTTTGAGTCTGTATATTTCTATAGGCTTATCTTCATCTTCCTTTCAAAGTATTTTCTGATATTTGGTCTGCGATGGCAATATTTCAATTTGTCGAAACATCTTCTCGATATCTGCAGTAAATGCATAAATGTGCTTTCTAAACCGTATCATGATGGAAAAAAGTTCCTCTTGAATCATTCCACCTTTACATAATATGTCGTTCAATGAACAACCGTTAGTAGTTTTGGCACTCGCGTTGAACACGACGCGTAACTTTGTTGTTTTACTATCAGGTTTCAGCACGCCATGATGAGGAAGAAAATATCCTCCTTCAGTTTCAGAATAGTCTTCCATCCTCTCCATATGATTTAATGATTCATATTCCCTTAAAAATGAAACATAAAGTTCTTTCATTACAGAATCACTCGACAAATGTTTCCACAATTGATTCAGTCTCTTTTCAGCGATTTCCTTTGAATTCCCTAATTGTATGTTTTCACCAATATCTGGCTTGAACGGCATTTTAACCACATATCTTCCATCCGCATGCCGGTAAAATGAGTTTTTAAAAAGTTCGTTGCAATAATTTAATTCAGAATTAACTGTAGATTTAGTTTCATTTACTTCTTCAACTTCCCAGAATGACTTTACTAAGTTATTTAACGAATTAATCTCTGTTGACAAAAAGCAATAATTTAAGTCATAATTTTTTACATGCGGAATTCTAACGCTTCGAGAAAGTAAAAAGCCGAAGCAGCTGTTTTGAAGAAGTAACTCATTATCTTCTAAACGTATTTTATCTGTTTTTAAAAATTCAAAAAATAATTCCGCACCTAATAATAAATCTACCTTTTTTGCCTTGAAAAATTCATCATCAGCTAACTTTGTTCCTTTCGGAATATCAATAGATTTCGATGGTGTCATGTCAGTTATTTTGGGAACAACTAATAACTCTATTTCCCATTCATTTTCCTTTTCTAAGTTCGATAAACGCATCTTTATTTGCGATTTAACATTCAAAGTAGTGTTGCCTATTCCACTAACTGGAATAAATGCTCATTCTTTTTTTATTCCTAATGAGTTCATAACACCTACAGTACGAAAATTAGAAGTCGAAGCTGAATCAAGCACTGCTCTAAAAGGAATTCGTTCATCGTAAACATCACGAAGATAAACAATCGCTGTATTTATTAATACAAATTTAGATTTATTTGCAGCTGCCATCAAAGTTGTGTGGGGTGGAGAGGGGCAGTCCTCTTTCCGATTCACTGACAAAAGGTTCAAGGTCAATTTTTTTCTTTCGATGATTCATTTTGTTTTTCGTCAATTTTATGTAACAGCGAATGATGTGTGTCTTTCTTACAGACATAACAGCTAAATTTAGCCTTACACTGCGATAATACGTGTGATGGAGATTAATGCATAATTTATATTCTTTAACAAAATCATACCGCTCAGAAACAGAAATACTCTTAAATTTCAAACAATGATATATTGGGAGTGGTTCTTTACACATAATACACTTTCGGAAAGGGTTTGTTTTAGTTACTAAGGATTTTGAATTTCTAGAGCGACTTAATTGATTTGATACTTTAGTAGCATAGCTCTGCTTAGGAAAACTAACTTTGTTTATTTCTTCAAGAATGCGAATTCTTTCTTCGAGAAATTCTAAAAATTCATCAAGTTTGGGAATTTCATTTGATTTTACGTTATCAGGTTCAATGTTTCTTCTTACCTTCTTCGGAAACATACAATGACCTGACTAGAACAGAGAGCTTACTAAAGCTATGTTCACTAATTGTAGTAAGTAGACAGGATACAGACGAAGGGTATACAAAACCCTTTATTTTTTTCTTTATATACAATGACTTCCGTACTTCGGAATACAATGACCCTCCACTCGGGGTCTAACTTAAAAGATATCAAAATAAAACTAAACTCTAATTTAACTTTAGAATAAGATTGGCCTTATAATAACAGAAAGCGTATGTAGCACAGAGACTGTGAACACTACAATACGTTTAATTTATCAAGAGGATTAAAACCTCTGGCCTGGAAGGCAAAGTAGCAACTGCGTAACTTCTAAGGTAAGCGGCCTGCTTCGAACTCACGGCTTCCTCTCTTCTGCTTGGCAAAAAGGCCACACTTAAATACTTGGCGTTCGCCAGACAACTTTGCATAAACTCCTTCACGCTTATAATTCTGGCCGGAAGTAGAAAATAAGAAGTGATAGTAAAGATTTAAAATAAAATAAACGTTAGTAAAACTTAAGATCCTTACATACTTCCCGCCAGAGTTAATTAGTTTGAAACTGAGGTCTAAAACGACCTTGTTGAAAACTTTTAGCTCTAGAAACTAACGCGAGGCCAAACTTTTACAAACATAACTTAGCTAGAAACTAGAAAATTTTAAAAGAAAGAAATTTGTTACAATAGCAGCTCCCGGAATATACAACAATCTTTTTTCTTTTTCATCTGTAGTGCATCAAAACAGGAGCTTTATTCAATTCTGGTTCCTTCCAGAGATCTGGAAGGAAAACTAGTTTAATGAAATGTTACAGAATGACATTGCAAATAACATATAGAATATACTTTTCTTAACATTCTTATTTCATTCATGACTATTTTAATTATCTCTCCCCGTGCTCTCTGACATGTGTTGTAAAAACACCAAACACGAATGTGTTTCTGTCTATGTGTTCAACACTTCCTCCTACAATCAAAACACTAACGTGTTAAAATTCAACATACGAGACCTCTTAACACACCCTAATTTCAACTCTAGACCCTGAGGTACTATTCTGAAAGTGGCTAACTCTAAAGTGTAGCGTCAGAGAGCCTAACTACATCATTCAACCTTTAACACATATTCACCATGATTTAATCTTTACAGTCACACGAATAACAAATTTTTTAACATTACTTTCACTTTTACCATATCACGTTATTTCTAAACATTCAAAATAACAGTTCACATGTATACAAGAACATATCAAGATGCCGTTAATTTTACACATTTGAAAACATACATTAGTAGTACATTGTTAACTTCTATTCTTTTCAAAGCAAGTGCCAATTCTTTCTACATTGAAATAATACTACATTTCAAAAAGTCTTTCAGACTAAAACTTCTTTCTTGTTAGAATGTTTTAAATAAAATTTATATAATAACTTTTTACAATATTTAAGTCTTTATACAACGCTATTATACATCAACTTTAGTTTTACGCGCGAGTAATTGAAAAACATAATAAGAAATTCGGTCACAACTCATTTCTCGCCCTTTTGGCGATAAAGGTAGACCTCGCATGAGGTAAAACTTCTTCAAATCTGCCACTTGCAGTAAGAATGAAAGATTAACTTAAGTTTGTAAAGTAACACAAAATTTTACTTATCTTTGTAATATTCAGACATCCTTTTCTGGGCCCAGTCTTTAAAGGTGCTGCAGACCGTTGCTTGGTTGATCCTCCTTCTTGTACGGGCTCGCCCTTCAGTGCTTTCCTCTGGAAGCTTCCGTTTTTCACCACTACGGCCACCCTTGAACATCTTCCTTCTGTCCTCTGCTTGTGGTCTTGGCCGTTTGAAGGCAGCTGGTCTTGGTGGAACCGGGAAACTTCTGTCGTGATCCTGCTTGGACCTCGTTGTTGGCCGTTCAAATTTTTCTTGTACTTTTTCCTCCGCCGCTGATGGCCCTTCCGCAGTTCGGCGACTTTTGCTGCGGAGAGTTCTGTCGGATGAGTCAATCTTCCGTTTCACAGCCGGGTTATAGTTGCCGTCCTTTCTCCCGGTCTTTTCCACATACGTCGTCCTTCTCCCTTCTTCATTCTGGGGGTGTTCGTGAACTCTGTTTTTTGGACGGTGGAACGACTTCTTTTTCTTTGTACCTTCAATTTTTCCGCGGGGCAATTTTCTTTTCACTTGCTTCTGTCTCTCATTGGCTTGCCCTTGTACTTGTCGTTTTCCCACCTCTGGAACTTGTACCTGCGGTGTCTGCCGTACCGGATCCTGCAAAAGATCTGAAAAGATTTGCATTTTATTACGGTCATAGAATGGTTTTATCTGGTCAATGTTTGCGGAACAGGTTTCGCCATTTCTTGCCTTTAATACTACAACAGCGTGAGTTATTTTTTCTATAACATATGGTCCTTCAAAGCGTGGGAAAAATTTGGCAGTTTTATCTTCTGGTGCTGAAGAAAGTGAATGCTTAATTTTTAGTACTTCATCCCCTACTTTATAAGTTACTCCCCGTCGTTTCAAATCATAATAGAGCTTCTGTTTTCTTTGTGCTACTTCCGTATTCTTCTTTGCTTCCTTAATTAGTTTTTCTATATCACCCATTTTAAATTCTGGGGCTCTTTGTTGCACATAAAATAATTTATCTAACGGTGTTATAATCTTTCTGCCTAGAAATAACTCAGCAGGAGTTTTGCCCGTTGTATCATGTTTTGCGGTCCTAAGGGCGAAAGCAAATTCATTGACATAGTTATCCCAGCTTTTATGAAAATTTTTAACATAACTACGGATAATTTTCACTATATTTCTGTTGACCCGTTCCGCTATATTTGATTGCGGCCGATACGGGACCATTTTTAAATGACGTATGCCCAGTTTTTGGCACATGTCTTCAAATATATTACTTACAAATTGAGGACCATTATCCGATATAACTTTTAGGGGCGCCCCGTATTTTAAAATATATTTATTTAAAATAGAATCGGTAACTAATTTCGCGGAGGCTCGTTTTAAGGGAACAATTTCGGTCCATTTACTAAAATGATCAACTATAACAAGGAGACAGCGACTTTTGTTTAACTGACTTTTTGGGAAAGGGCCCAATAAATCGATACCGATTATTTCATTTGGAAATTCAGATTTAATACTATTTAGAAACCCGGCCGGGCGGAAATTAATATAATTAACGGCTTGACATGTTGGGCAGGACTGGACATACGCCCTTGTTAACTTTTGCAGTTCAGGAAAGTAGACTGCCTCGCGTACGCGTTGAGTAGTTTTTCGAATACCAGCATGAGAAGCTAAAGGGCTGTCATGGAGCTCTTGCAGGATATTTAATCTAAGACTAGCTGGGATAACAGGTCGAAATTCGTTGTTGGAATTCGTAGTTTTTGTATAAAATAATAGACCATCTATTAGTTCGTAATGGGCCGCCCTATTTCTTATCGCCACAATATCTTGGTGGCTAAAATTTTCAGGATCCTTCAAATACTCATAAATACTTCCAAACTCAGGATCCTTACCCAGTTCGGTTATTACAGTTTCTCGGGAATTTATTGTACACGCTGTCAGCATTGCAACTTTTACGGTATTACCCTGTTCGTCTAATTTAATTCGTGACAGGGCATCTGCTACGATATTTTCCTTTCCGGGGGTATGCTTGATTACCAGATTATATTCTTGCAGCTTGAGTGCCCATCTTATTAACCTTGGGGATAAATTTTTTCCAGAGTACAATCTAGTTACCGCCGCATGATCAGAATATACTGTTATCGGCGCCTTTCCAAAATAGACTCGGAACTTTTGCACTGCTAACAGAACTGCAAGTGCCTCTCTCTCGGTCGCGGAATAGTTTCTTTGTGTTTGATTTAAAGTTCGGCTAAAAAATGCTACTGGCTGCTGATTTTGCGAAAGTACCGCTCCTACCGCATAATCCGAAGCATCCGCTGAAATTTCTAAATTTTCATCCTTTTCAGGAAATTTCAACACAGGGGCTTGCGTTAATGCTTGTTTTAATTTTTCGAAAGCACTATTGGCTTCGGCCGTCCACGAGAATCTTGCCTTTTTCCTTTTTAATTTTAACAATGGCTCAGCGATAGCCGCAAAATCTTTTATAAAGGACCTATAATATGAACAAAGTCCTAGAAAAGAAGAGAGCTTCTTTGCCGTGTTTGGAGTGGGATACTTTTGTACCGCGATTATTTTTGATTCATCTGTCTCGATCCCTTTTTGCGATATTTTGTAACCTAAATATTTTAATTCAGGGGCTGCAAATTTGCATTTTTCGACATTAACTTTTAGACCGGCCTCATTTAATAAAGAAAACACCTGTCTTAAATCCTGTACATGTTGGTCTAGATTATCACTAGTAATAATGATATCGTCTAAATAGATAAATGTGGACTTTCCGAGAACAGGTCTTAACACAATGTCCATGCATCGCTGAAATGTTGCTGGGGCGCCTGAAAGGCCAAACGGCATTCGCAAAAATGCATAAGTGCCAGACTTGGTTATAAAAGCAGTCTTAGGCACGTCCTCAGGCCTGATCCCTATTTGAAAATAACCATTCGTTAAGTCTAAAGTTGTCATAAATTTGGTTGATTTTATGTTCCTTAAAATTTCTTCTATAATCGGTAACGGATATACCGGATATTTCGTTATGGAATTTAATTTACGGTAATCAATAGCGAATCTCCACCTTTTTGGATGCTCCAAAGGATAATCATTATTTTTCTTACATAAAACCACCGGACTAGCATAACTACTTGAGATAGGCGTTACGATCTTTTTACGTAGCATATCGGTAATATGCCATTCTATAATTTTTTCCTTATTCTTATCATACCGGTATGGTTTTTGACGAACCGGCAATGCATCTCCGGTGTCAATACTATGGTTAGTAACCTGGGTAAATCCTGGAATATCACTAAATAAGGAAGCAAATTCACTTACCACTTGTCGGATTCTATCTTGCTCGTCATTAGGCAGGTGGTCGAGATTTACCCTTGGCGGTTCAACCTTTTCTACACGCACTGGCTTCATCGTCAGCTTAAGAGACGCTTCATTAAAATCCAGTGTAGCTTGTGCGTCTGAAAGAAAGTCTATTCCTAGTATTAAGTGTGCTTGCAAATTCTTTACTATAAAAAACATCACCTTTACTTGTTCGTCCTTGATACGGATGTACAAAGGTACTTTACCTACGCACTTACATTGTTCTCCTTGCGCCGCTAATACTGTTGTATTATCCGCATTATATATGCGGTATTTGCGAAAATACTTTCTAAAAAAGACTTCTGCCACACAGGAACACTGCGCGCCGGTATCCAGGAGTGCGGTGGCCGGGATATTATTTACCAAGACTTCAATCTTCGGAAGAGTTAAATTTTTCACCATTACTGTATTTAACTTGTAGGAAGAGGGGTTTTCGTGGCCTTCGGATTTCCGCACCCTCTCGTCAGCAGAAATCCGTTTTAGTTTAAATTATTTTTTCTTTCGGTGCTTTCCTTCTTTCTCCACTGGCCTTGAGACTTTTTTCCTGGGTTGCTATTGAACTGTCGACGTTCGCCGGCTGTTTTTGAATGCTCGGGTTTCCTTGCCCACTGATTCGCTTTTTCTCCGTAGCCATGTGCTTGAGTTTGCTGTAGTCTTGGCGTACCAAATAGGTTTCGCTGTTGATATTGGCGTCTTCTTTCGACGTCCGCCGTTCTTCTACTTTCAAACTGGATTGCTAGCTCAAATAATTTTTCCAGTGTAGTCGGATTTCTCAATTCAATAAAGTCTTGCACTTGGGGTAGTAACCTCGGCAAAATCACTTGAATTATTTCAGGATCCGGACGGTTTCCATACAAGAGCTTGAAAACGTGAATTTTTCTTAAAATAAACCTGGAGAGGTTTTCCATTCTTTGTTGATATATACTGAAAAGTTCTGTTTCTAATTTCGCACGATCCCTTACAACAGGGAAGGCTTTTAGTAGGGCAGTCTTGAAATTTTCGTAGGTATAGGTGGGACTTCCTGCTTGACCCAAGAGACTTCTGCCGATACATTTGAACCAGTTAAGCGCTTGGCCCCTCAAAGCGCTGGTAGCTAAGGTAACTTTTTGAAACTCGTGCACGGGGTAGAGCATGAAGTGGTCATCCAATTTTTCCAAAAAACTGGTTACCTGTGAGTGTCCATTAAACGTTGCTTCTGGTTTCATCGAAGCGCGCATGGTCTGGACAATATACCCAAATCCTTCCAGGGCGGCAGCTGGCATTTCTGGATTCTGAGCTGTTTCTGCAGGCAGCACAGGTTCTTCTTGAAACTCGGCCATGGTTATTCGTCGTCGGGCGCCACTATCAGGTTCAATGTTTCTTCTTACCTTCTTCGGAAACATACAATGACCTGACTAGAACAGAGAGCTTACTAAAGCTATGTTCACTAATTGTAGTAAGTAGACAGGATACAGACGAAGGGTATACAAAACCCTTTATTTTTTTCTTTATATACAATGACTTCCGTACTTCGGAATACAATGACCCTCCACTCGGGGTCTAACTTAAAAGATATCAAAATAAAACTAAACTCTAATTTAACTTTAGAATAAGATTGGCCTTATAATAACAGAAAGCGTATGTAGCACAGAGACTGTGAACACTACAATACGTTTAATTTATCAAGAGGATTAAAACCTCTGGCCTGGAAGGCAAAGTAGCAACTGCGTAACTTCTAAGGTAAGCGGCCTGCTTCGAACTCACGGCTTCCTCTCTTCTGCTTGGCAAAAAGGCCACACTTAAATACTTGGCGTTCGCCAGACAACTTTGCATAAACTCCTTCACGCTTATAATTCTGGCCGGAAGTAGAAAATAAGAAGTGATAGTAAAGATTTAAAATAAAATAAACGTTAGTAAAACTTAAGATCCTTACAACGTTTAGTTCAAATGCTTTTCTAGATTCTCTATCTAATTTATGCAATAAAATATTTACTATCAAAACATCAGATAAATTATTTCTATCAAATTCTAATACACTTAAAGATCTCAAACATCTTTTAACATTATTTACCAGTGATCTCAACTGAGAAGGTGAGTCATTTATTTTTTCAAAGTTCAACAAATTATTAATAAAGGCATCAACTACTGCTCTTTTGTTTTCATATCTGCTTTCAAGTGCAGAAAATAGCGACTCAAATGTATCCTGACATGATTCTAACATTTTTGCTTCACCTTTAAGTGATGCTTTCAAATAAAACAGTTTCTCAGTATCATTTAAATTATTATTATTACCAATCATAGACATAAATTGCACTTTAAAGTTTTTAAAATCTTCATATTTACCATAAAATTGAGGAAGAGGTAAATCAGGCAGTTTAAAATTTGATTTAGAAACAGTTTTGGTTTCAAATTTATCTTTATTATTTGTTTCACAATTAGAAAGAAAAATTCTAAATCTTATTTCGAACTCTTCGATGCTTTCTTCCAATTCTTGTGTAATGCTTAGATTATCCTTCAAGTCAATTTCCTCTGGCAAATTGGTGTATTCCACTATGAGTTGTGTAACCCGAGATTTTAATTCCAACAAAGAATCCAATTTAGTCTTCATAATAACATCATGGTTGAGTTTATTCTCCTCCATTTTATACTCATCAAGGAATTTTATCAAAGCTCCGAGTTTCGTTTTCACTACGCCGCGTTGGTGATTCAATGAAACAATATTAGTAGCCATATTCTTCTCCGGCTAACGTGAGACCAAACTGTTCTTGCCGAAGATAGCTCGAACTTATTTAATGATACTTAACTTCAGTAAGTAGACTGTAATATTAACAATAACAAATTTATTTTAACAAAAACAGCATTATTGAATACTAGCACACGCATGTGCTTATAGTTACCTATGTAACTTAGCTAAGAGCGAGCAACCATATGCTCTTACATCAAGTCAGAAATCATTCATACTAATAAAGCAAAAACGAAATAACTTAGACAATATAAATTAGACACTAAAGCCAAACTCTGCTTGGTGTAAAACAATGCTGCCAAGCAATACTCTTTCAGACACCATAAAACAATGCTGCCAAGCAATACTCATTCCGGATTATGGACGTCCAAATTAAAGATTTTTGACTGTACCTCTATTTCACATTTCCTCTTGAACCATATAAGTATATTACTTAGACAAATGCTTTGCATACCATTAATTCTTCTAAAACATTAATCATATAAGTATATTATCTAGTGGCTCGTGTTTTTTGAAGGAAAAACTGTTACTCTTCAGGTAATAGTGTTACAGTTATACTAAAATATTATGATCAAACTTTCGAAATATGCAAATTATGAAAATTAAAATTTTAATTTTAATTTCTATAATATTTTTTATGAAATAAAATTTTTTAAAGGAATAGAAAAACGTATTATATTAATAAAGAATTTATTAGAAATTCATTATATTATTATTCAGCATATTCAGAAATTATTATTCAGGTTTATTAGGAATATACTGCCTGAAAGAACATCTTCCTCGGAAAGCTTCAAGTTTTTCATCAGTTGTTATGAGCTCACCAAAAGTGTAATATTTCTGGCAGCTATTCACAAAATCTTCAAAAGCCTCTCTTATAGGTGCAAGTTTATCTGATTCTTTTTTGACAACGTGAGTTATGTCATCAAAACACAAACATCTTAATAAAAAAGAAAATGTTTCTAGGACATAATTTTGTAGAAAATTTCCAAGCCGTTTCCATCTGTTACCCATAGATCCCGCACATTTACATGAGATGACTTATGTCACAAAAATATAAAATATCTATAAAAGCACACATTTCAATTAAAGTTGTGTGACGAGCATCTGTCTCTCTGAAAGCTGTCAGAAATAGAGGCAATATAAATATTTGTATGTCTGACGACTTTCAGCAACATTTGTTCACTGTTCACTTAGTAAAAGTTCCCACGATTCATTTGGAGTCTCCACATATTTTGCCTTACCGATGTTTCCAGGCAATTTAGTAATAATATTATGAGTTCTAACATCAGCTTTAGGCTTTTCTTTTGCACTTTTTTTTTTTTTTTTTTCCGATAAAGCAATAAATGTTTTCGTTTTCGTTTTCAGAATGCATCTCAATTTCTGAATCAGTATCATGAGAACTAAAAAATTCATTATAACTTTCATTATCAGTTTCTTAAATGGAATCTTCAACAGTTCATGCATCTAACAATTTTTGCAAATGCAACATTTCTTCCTTATGGGATAAATTACCGGAATTTCCGGAAGAAAGGCCGCATCAGCGTAAACACCGCACTCGAGAAAAATGGCGGGAAAAAAATTAAAATTACACAGAAACGCCGCAATAGATTAAATTGTGCGTGACATCGTCGTGGGCTGTATAGATGCAAAAACTCAGCCTAAGTCCTGATATATGACACACCAGTTAAGAAAAATGCATGCTTAAAAACTATCCAACAAGTACTTGTACTCAAAACTGATGGGATCTGTATCTGGCAGAATGCCAAGAAAAATCCATTCATGCTGAAAGAGAAATACGTCAGAGTTCGTTATTGCGAGGCAGGTGGAGTCGTGTCCGCCTTTGAAAAAAATTGCAGAAAAGGCAGGGGTGGAGAGAGGATGGAAGATTCATCGAATGGCAGAGGAGAAAGACTATTCAAACTGATGAGAATGTTGATTTGAAAGGGGGAGGAATGTTATTGTTCTGAGATCTCGTTTAGGGTGAATAAGACATGTTGCTGCATTCAAGGGAAAGAATGTAAACAAAATAACGTTCGCAAAAAGCAACTGAGAGGTCTTTTGTGTGGGAACAGCACCAGTCTATGCACAATGACAAGCCATCCAAACTATGTACAATGACCATTATAGGAAATATTTTATTTTTAGTGCACCTAAATGCCGCATGGGTAGAAACGCCGCACCCGCTGAAAATTTAAGTTTTAAACACGTAAACGCTGTGGCGTTTCTTCTGGAAATTACGGTACGTGACATATGTGCAGTTTTCTGTGCTACCACAAATGAACTATGTTACAGAATGCGAATAGGTGGGCTAAATCTGAAAGACCCGATCCTGTCAAAACAAAACTTTGAATCAAGTTTCCGGTGAAAAACTTCAGAAACATAAAGATGATGGCTTTCGAGGAGACTATACTGAACCATAACTGCTTGGGAAAAATAGGGACGTTTTTAAAAATGTTTCTTTAATCGGGTGAGTCCATTGGGCCCAGCATGCATGCTCGTGTGTTAATTATTATTTTTTTATATAAAATATTAAGTAGAATGTATAATAATTAAAAATTATGTGACTTATAGAAAAAATAACATTAGAAATTCAGTTTACTATGATAATACAGTTCGAAACAGGGTTCAAGGCAAAGTCCAACTTGAAATTCTTTGTATTAAATTTGTCTTTCTTTGTGAATTTCTATTCATTTTGCTTTGAACCGCAAATGTTACATTGACTCTCACGCTCTTTCTGAATCTGACAAATCATGGGTAATCTATACTTTGTCACTTGTTGAACATTTTCTAGCAGCCATTTCAATTAGAAAATTGCACCAAACAGCAATTGGTAAAAATAAAAAAAGGCTATCTAATGAACAAATGTTACACTGTCTCTCACGCTCTTTCTGAATCTGACAAATCATGGGTAATCTATGCTTTGTCATTTGTTGAACATTTTCTAGCAGCCATTTCAATTAGAAAATTGCACCAAACAGCAATTGGTAAAAATAAAAAAAGGCTATCTAATGAACAACTATTGTCATTTGTTGGTCAAAACTTAAATCAAATGTTGAATGTATTATATGATTTATTTTACTAGTTAGATGGTGAAAAATGGGATACTTCTCAATAAAGAGAAAATAAAATGCCCACAAAAATTGTGGGAGGAGCGAATTTTGCTACATTTGAGTTGGTTGCGAAAATTGTGGGATAAGCAGCTAGAGTGTTAAATAATGCAATCTAATCTAACAGAAATATAGTTTAAGCTTCTATTTGTCTTATGTTGGGGGCTTTCCTTAATATTTAATCAATTATGTCTCCAGGTCAGAGTAAAATTTCTTTAGCTTTTTCAACAGCTACAATTACTATGTGTGTAAAAAAAATGGGTAGAAGGAAAGTTTTTGCTTTTGTCATATGTAATTATTTTTGCATGTAACTATTAATTTCATATTTTTCAAATTTTTGTAGTTCTATTTTATTATTTCATTTTAAAAATATTTGTGAAGTTAATTATTTTTTAAAATTTAAACACCTTATTGTGTATGTCAATTAAGCATTAAATTTCATAAATTTGAGTCTTAATGCTCTTTAAAAATCTATACAAGTATTATTGATAAATTTACCATAATGATTATATTGGTTGTTAATTTACTAATTGATTTTATTAGATTATTAATTAATTTTTACTAACATTTGACTGTTTTTCAGTTTTTAGACAGTGATGTGTTTTTAGTAAATAAAAAGACTTTGAAACTTCTAGTTGAAGAAGAAAAGTAAGTTAATAGTTATTTAATGTAAAATATTTTTATTGATTTATTCCCTGTGTTCTCTTAGATTTGTAGTGTTAATGTCCAGCAAAATATTATTCATTCAAACTAACCATGATCAAGCTTTTCAAATAACATATAGTAATTACTTATAGCAGTTAGGTATATTTAACTTAGTATAGTGCAAGATGTACTACAGTGCAAAATCCAAGACTCCAAATCATCAGAATATTGTGGATAAAAAATTTCAGAAATTTCCAGATCTTGGATGATTTAGTGAAATCAAGTAAAATGATATATGGAAATTATAAAAATGTTTCTTAGTGAAAACAAAGCACTTATGACCTCAAAAGAACCAAAGTTTACACACGCACGAAAAAATAAAAAATAAATAAATAAATAAATAAATGTTAATATTAATCTTGTATTATTTAACATTTCACATTTGTTTAAGTAGCTTTATTTTATGTGTTAATACTTTCCCTTTACTGTTAATACTTTCCTTAATAGAGCAGAATTTCTGAAACTTTTTTCAATCGCAACCCTCAGGACCCTATAATATTTACAAAAATTTTGTGGGACCCCATGAGTATTGTGCAAATCCGACATGTGCGTGAGTGGAACTTTCAATTTTTTCACTTGTACTGTAATATGCTATTGCAGTTTTAGGTCATTAACTTTAATTTCTAATTTTAAAATATAGAACAATGTGAAAATTTTAAATAAGTAACAGACGAAATGACAGCATCACGTGCAAAGCAAGGAAAATGAACGTTTATATTATAAAAAAATGCATCAAAACATTTTAGTTTTTTTCTTTGTCTGTATTGTCTTATCTTTATCTATTTTCAGATACATTGTGTAAAAATATTTGGTAACTAAAATTATTCTAAATAGTTAAAAAAGTATCAAAATTGCTGAAATTTTTGCCGACTCTCTGCTGCAAATCCCAGGATTTCCCTTGGGAGTCGCGATCCACAGTTTAAGAAACCCTGTAATAGAGGGATATAATTTCATGTTCTGTTACTCAAGTTGTATAGTTACCATCTTGTGATTTCTCACTGAAACTCAGTGAATTTTTTTCATTCTCAACAACCTCTTTTTATCATTTAAAGCCATAACATCAGTTTTGTCTGTTTGTTGATTAAGTCAATGTCAGTTCTGTTGTGTCATATCTATTTAGCATTTCTTTACATATTCTATTATTCAGGGTACTTGCATATCAACACAATCACCTTGATACAATTTTTATAGATGAAAAGGAAGAAGTTATTTATCAAGTTGGTGAATTTCCTGTATTTCTTTCAGAAAAATTCTCAAACTATTAATATTTATAGTAAGTCTGTAAGCATTTTCATCATGTGAAAAAAGAACATATTTTAGCAATTCAAAATACCCCACGTAGCGCAGCAACATCGTAACGATGTTGCGAACTTGTCATGGATGCCGTTGCAAAAACGTGCAATATGTCGTCTTAAAGTCGCCCAGATGTCCGTGAAACTCCACTGTTTTGCAACTGTTGCAAAGAGCTCTTTATTACGTCTTTGAAGATGAGGCTTTTGTCACATAGACATTGTTATTGCATCATCGTTATTGCATCAGGTGATATTTTGGTTGTGAAAGCATAGTATCATGACGTCTTAACAATGCCTAAATGTTCGCAAAATTCCACCTTTTTGCAACAGTTGTGAAAATGTCAGTATTATATCCTTGTGTTACATATTCATTTATGCAGAAAAATAAGTTTAATAATTAATATATTTTTCTTCTTTTTTAAAATTTTGTATTCCTTGTATTTATCTAAAGTTTAAATATTTTATCATTTCCTGAAAACCAGAAAGTACAATTTTTTCTCTTTAGACTAAATATGCATAATTAATAATAGCTTTAATTATTTTCAGTACTTTTAATTATAGTTTTTTAATTTCTCTTTAAACTAAATATGCATAATTAATAATAGCCTTAATTATTTTCAGTACTTTAAACTATAATTTTTAAATAACTTAAATTCTAAGTTACGATTATTTAAGATTTCATTATTTTTTCCCTCAAGTGAGAGTAGTTATAAAAGTGGTTATTATAAATATTTAACATTAATAGTAGGTTTTAAGTAAATAAAACTCAATTAGACATAAATAAAAGTAAAGATATATATGTGGGTTAGAAAAAGAGTGTTTCGGATAACAGCATTATCCCATTTATTTCTGTTAAATCTCAGAGACATTGAAAATTGCCCCTGTCATGATAAATTAGGAAGTGGTTCTTAAGGTAACATAATCAGTATTTTACCTGAACTCAAGTATAAATTTATTCACGTTTCACAGTAAAAAATATAACCATTAACTTCTATATCTCCAAGATATGCAAATGAAAGACAGTATAAAGTAGTTAATCAATGTGATCAAAAATATACCTAAATCTAATAACTTCGCATATTCATATCTAAAATGAAATAATAACCTAACAAACAACATACATAACAGCACTATTTAAGAAAAAACACGAACTAGTAGTGTTTGAAAGTATAAATAGCAGAAGGAATGTAACAGAACTAAAATTTCCAATTAATAAAAAAAGGTTTGTCTTTTTTAAATACTAAGCAATTAAGAGTGCAATAATTATGGATTGCAGTATTTACAAGTAATGCTGATGTTTCTTAACACCATTTCTTTCAATCATATGTTAATGTATTTACTTATTTTTAGTTTCTACATTTTAGAATCCTGGTAGATTTCAATGATTATTTCATGCACTTTTTATAATCAATAACTTTCCTTTTGTTACTGTACAGAAATAATTTAAATAATATAGTATACGATAGTAAGCTAAGTATATTAAAGTAAGCTCTTCGTTAAATAGCACATGATGAAACTTTTTGTTGCTATTTATTATGAATTTCTTTGTTATCACAAGCACATAAAAAGTAAGCGAAGAAAATAGAATATACAGTCAAAAGTCGTTAATTCGGACACCCATAATTCGGAATGATCTATAGTCCGGACCTCAAAGCTACAAACTTTCTGCGTGCGTCATAGGCGTTTACGCGTGCACGTAAGACCTTTATGTTGAAAAATATGACCTATTGTAACCCTTTTTCTGCATCATCTCTCCTCCTTGAAATAATTCTTTTACATAAGGCTTAGTTCTTATTTTAAAGGGATATAGCAGTTACTTCTACTTCGTTTTTCACTGCCAGTGTTTGTATTAAGAACGGAATCTTCCAGCCTAATTAAGATGCAAAAATGAAACTTGATGTTACATCATCTGGAAAGCTGAGTTGTGCCGATAGCTGATTGGTTGCCGTGAGATGACGTCATGTCTACTTCAGATATAAGTATCTCGCATCGCTCTGGTTCATTCCTTCTGGTTCCTGTTTCTTTGCTCCTTGGTGTGCAGTTCCAGCCCCCATTGGAAGATGATGTTGCGATGCATGCCAGCCAGCGACTAGTGCCGTGGTTCCAGTCTACAAGATGACTTTTCCTGGATTCTCAAAATAGGCTACGATGTGAGTGACTGCAGTGGACGGCATCCATGTTCTTCATGAAGGCGGCATCTTCAGCACAAGTGTTTTTCTCGAGTTAGCGGCAATGATTTTCCAAACTGAGATTTCTCGTGTGTAACTACAGTGAGCGTCGTTTTGCCGGTTTCAGTGCTCTCGAGGATTTAATTTAATTTTCCGGTGCCTTCTTGACCACGAAGCATGGACTTATTGAAAGTGTAGCGAATTTCATTAAAACCATGTAATTTCTGTTTAGTGATATGTTTTTCGCCTATTGAATGCCAGTATTTGGAGATCAGGTAAAATATTCTTTAATAGTGTAACATTCTTTAAAGGAAAAACCCTTGGGGTTAATGGATTATCAACTAAGTGTAATTTTTGATAATGATTATGTTATACTCGTTAAGTTTCTGATATTGATTAAATTTATTCATTGCGTTTTTATTTTTATATATTGTTAATAAATTGGTTTAAGTTTAAAAACTTTTGTCTTCAATGTCTGCACAGTACATAACATAGGGAGCTTCTATTGCTACTTTTGCTAAAAGTTTAATTTTTAAATTTTGCTTTTGCATCATTTTGGTTATGGGCCCAGCCCCTGAGTTAACTTTAGTGCAGACTTTTGAAGTTTAAAATTAATTTAGGACTTAAGAGACTGGGGGGCGATTTTTGTTGAAATTCAAATATGGCTACTGTTAATGTTATGCATAGTATTGCTAAACTTGATGCATGTAATTATTTTACATGGTCTAAAGACATGAAGTTTGTCTTAAATGAGAAAAATGCATGGCTTTTGGTTAAAGGTATTGAAAAATGTCCTGATTTAAATGATGTTAAGGATATTACAAAAGAAATTGTTGCCGACTATCAAAATAGAAGTCGTTTGGCATTATCTTTGATTTATATGAATGTAAGCCCTGAATATAGAAACTTAATATGTGAAATTGATGATCCGCTAGTTGCATGGAATACGCTTGCCAATTTTTTTCAGCCAGATTATCGATCTAAACATATGTCCTTGTTTTCAGAGTTCTTAAATTGTAAAATTAAGCCAAATGAAAGTATTAGTTTCTTTTCTTCTAGATTAAAACGGATAACTGAACAATTGGCTGATATTAATCAGGCTGTAAGAGATGTATATATATGTTTTCAGTTTCTTAGGTTTCTTCCAGAAAAATATGATCAGGTAGTTCAGAATGTTTTGAGGTGGCCAGATGAAAAGCTCATATTTAAAAATGTTGCACTGGAAATACTAGCAGAGGAAACACGTCTTAATTTAAGGGAGATAGATAGGGAAAATTCCAGTAAGACTATAGAAGTTCAAAGTACTCACTTTGAACCTAAATTTAAGCAGATTAAAGGCTTCAAGTGCTATAAATGTGGCCATCCAGGTCATATTCAAAAGTACTGTAGAGCGAAAGGTAATTTTTCCAGATCACCCTCGCCTGCTTCTTCTGTTTCCTCAGCTGTATCTAGTAGTAATAAAACATCCCCTAAGTGTAAGAATAAACCCAAGTTGTGTAAAGGTAAAAATAATTCCCATGCTCAGTCCGATTTTATAGCTCAAGCTAATGTTAACAACTTGCAGGAAAATGATGATAGTTGGATTTTTGATACTGCTGCATCTCATCATTTTTGTAAAAATCGTCAATCGGCTGCGAGAGCAGTTTTATAAAAGTAAGCTTGAACTTTCGGTTATGTCAAATAGAATTTCCGATGTATATTTACTAATATGTAAAGGATCTACAAAGCAAAAGTATGTTTCAAAATCCGAAATCTGTTTATCAATTTCACGCTGCCCTGCGGCTGCGGGGGGGGGGGGTGTACGCCGTGGCGCGCAATGAATTGGAAGTTGATCTGTCAGCACTATCCTTATCTTCAGGGCAGATGTTTTTATTTTATTTGGCTTATATTCCTTACTAAATGTAGTACTTCATCTCGATGCACTCCGTCTTTGATATGATTTAAATCAAGTTCCTTGTCATTATAATTCGCTTCCGATAGCGAAGAAAGTGACACAGAGGTTATTGAAAACGAAAAAATTTTGAGTGACAAATTAGATGGTATTCTCGACACAACAATTATAGGACTTGAACAGCGGAACTTTGTAACTAAACAAGAAATTATGTCTGTTTAATAGAATTAAAGAGAAAGTATTATCACATGAAACGAAGCAACTTAAACAATTTACGTTGAAAGAAATGTTTAATAAAGTAAACAAATAAATATTAAGGTTTTTCTTTTTGTAAATTTTGATGCCCTTTAGATCATAATTGCTCTTTATTTCATAAATTACGATTTCATATTTTTAATTTTGTAATTTCTGCATGCCATCTTACCAGATTTAAACTGATGATCTATAATCCGGAAAAATCGATAATCCGGAATCGCCGAAGTCCCGACGAGTGCGGATTAACGACTTTTGACTGTACTTAAATTTAATAAAATTAAAAATTTTAAATAATTCCGATCATCTTCAGTAATCGCAATTTGCAAAAATGCCTTCTCAATGTCACCGCAAAATGCAACACTGAATGTTCTGAAATTCATTATAACATCAAGTATGTTTGGATTAAGATTAGGTCCTGGATATAAACAGTCGTTCAAGGAGTTTAAATGCTTTTCTTTAGAAGACACATCGAATGCCATCCTAACATTTGTACTAGATTTGTCTTCTTTTAAAACTGGTCTATGAGGCATAAAGTAACTATTTTGAATTATTTTATCAGGACATTTTTCAACAACTCCATTATTTTCTTGTTCCAAAACAATAGCTTTATAATTTTTGCATATTCATGCTCTTTGTCGAATTTACGATTTAATTCATCAGATAGAACACATTAAACTTGTTTCGTATGTATTATTTACAAATTTAAGATTAGCTTCAAATCTGTTTACTATTTCACTATCTAATTCTGACATATTACTTACTAATTCAAAAGTCAAACAACAAAAATCAGCGTTATACCTACAAAATTTTCACAGGACTAGTTTCGATGGTTTTACCGAACCATCATCTTCAGCTGCAAAACCGCAAATGAACAAGATAGGAAATAATGATTAGATAAGATAAGAAAGCCTGGACAAGAATAAGCAAGTGGCGCCATCTGTTGGCGAAACCAGAACTAAAACATAATTTCTCTAAAAGCCGAAGGCAAATTTGGATTGGAATTAGGATCGATAACTAGAACAGAAAGATTTTTATGAATGTGAAATGCCTCTAGAAAATCCAGTTCTCCAATGGAAGATGTTTTTTGAATAATTTTGGCAGCAGAAAAATTGAAAGTGTGATTTTCGGACCAACAATGTTGAGCAACAGAAGACTTCTGTGTTTCCTTTTTTCTAACATATGCCTCATGTTCTTTGACGCGAAATTTTAACGCTCTCTTAGTTTGGCCAATGTAAATTAAACCACACTGGCAAGGAATCCTATAAATACCCCAGGAATTCATATCCGGAATGCGGTCCTTGAGTATAGAAGTTGGAATTTTATTGATGGGAGAATAAACAACCCGAAAGTTAAATTTCTGCAAAATATGTGCAACTTTATAGCTAATTGATGGAAAGAAGGGAATGACAACAGAATTTTTAAAATCTCCTAAAATAAGAGTGTGGCTTTTAGTGTGTTCAGATGAGAATTTTTTAACTGCTTGATTAATAATGTTGGGTGAAAAGCCCCTGTCAATAGCTATTGCTTTTAAATAATTTAGTTCTTCATCAAGGGCTAGTTTGGAGGAGCAAACTTGAAGAGCACGGAAAACATAGGAATAAAATGAAGCTAACTTTTGTTTAGTCGGATGACATGTTTTAAAGTGTGGTGGAAGGCAAACCGATGAAGGTTTACGGTAAACTGTAGTACTGAAGTTGGATGTGTTACGTGTGACCAGAATGTCGAGAAACGGAAGAGAATTGCAAGTCTCAAGTTCAAAAGTGAACTGAATAGCTGGATCAATAGAATTCATTGTTGAAAGAACTTTATTTAAATCATCTTTATTACCTTCAAACAGAGTAAAAATATCGTCTACGTAGCGGAACCATGCCGGGAAGTTTAAAGTTTCAAACAATTTTGATTCATAATAATGCATGTAGATATCAGCCAGGATGGGACTGAGGGGGCTTCCCATGGCTAATCCCTCAGTTTGCTTGTAATATTTATTTTGGAAAACAAAATGTGTTTGTTTCAAACAGAGTTGAGTGAGAGAAATGAGCTCATCAATTTCGATGCAAGAGAAATGAAATTCGCGAAGTCTGGTTTCTAGACATCTTAATGCACCCTACACTGGGACATTGGTGAATAATGATTTTACATCAAAAGAAACCATGAGTAAATTACTAGGAGAAATGTTTTTAACCTTTTTTACAAACTCTATTGAATTTTTTATGGTGTAAATGTTATTGTCTAATAGAGTGGAAAATCTAGAAACTAAATATTTAGCTAAAGGATACGAGGCAGTACCTAAATTTGATACAATAGGGCGGAAAGGAATACCACTTTTATGAATTTTGGGAAGAGCATATAATCTGGCACAATTCGCAACAGATGGGATAAGCGAATGTTTTAAGTTGCTTGAAATGATTTGCGAAGATTTGATCGCAGTTTTTATTTTGGATAAGTCCGAAGGTGAAGGATCTTTAGGGATCGGATTATATGGTCCTTTGTTTAAGAGTTTAGTGACACCATCGATGTAAGTGTTCTTATCCATGACGACTATCTGGCCACTCAACTCTGTTTGAAACAAAAACATTTTGTTTTCCAAAATAAATATTACAAGCAAACTGAGGGATTAGCCATGGGAAGCCCCCTCAGTCCCATCCTGGCTGATATCTACATGCATTATTATGAATCAAAATTGTTTGAAACTTTAAACTTCCCGGCATGGTTCCACTACGTAGACGATACTTTTACCCTGTTTGAAGGTAATAAAGATGATTTAAATAAAGTTCTTTCAACAATGAATTCTATTTATCCAGCTATTCAGTTCACTTTTGAACTTGAGACTTGCAATTCTCTTCCGTTTCTCGACATTCTGGTCACACGTAACACATTCAACTTCAGTACTACAGTTTACCGTAAACCTTCATCGGTTTGCCTTCCACCACACTTTAAATCATGTCATCCGACTAAACAAAAGTTAGCTTCATTTTATTCCTATGTTTTCCGTGCTCTTCAAGTTTGCTCCTCCAAACTAGCCCTTGATGAAGAACTAAATTATTTAAAAGCAATAGCTATTGACAGGGGCTTTTCACCCAACATTATTAATCAAGCAGTTAAAAAATTCTCATCTGAACACACTAAAAGCCACACTCTTATTTTAGGAGATTATAAAAATTCTGTTGTCATTCCCTTCTTTCTATCAATTAGCTATAAAGTTGCACATATTTTGCAGAAATTTAACTTTCGGGTTGTTTATTCTCCCATCAATAAAATTCCAACTTCTATACTCAAGGACCCCATTCCGGATATGAATTCCTGGGGTATTTATAGGATTCCTTGCCAGTGTGGTTTAATTTACATTGGCCAAACTAAGAGAGCCTTAAAATTTCGCGTCAAAGAACATGAGGCATATGTTAGAAAAAAGGAAACACAGAAGTCTTCTGTTGCTCAACATTGTTGGTCCGAAAATCACACTTTCAATTTTTCTGCTGCCAAAATTATTCAAAAAACATCTTCCATTGGAGAACTGGATTTTCTAGAGGCATTTCACATTCATAAAAATCTTTCTATTCTAGTTAACGATCCTAATTCCAATCCAAATTTGCCTTCGGCTTTTAGAGAAATTATGTTTTAGTTCTGGTTTCGCCAACAGATGGCGCCACTTGCTTATTCTTGTCCAGGCTTTCTTATCTTATCTAATCATTATTTCCTATCTTGTTCATTTGCGGTTTTGCAGCTGAAGATGATGGTTCGGTAAAACCATCGAAACTAGTCCTGTGAAAATTTTGTAGGTATAACGCTGATTTTTGTTGTTTGACTTTTGAATTAGTATTTATTCGGCGTGTTATTGTGTCTTAATATTACTTACTATCCTGTGATTGTCCAATCCCAAGATCCTCTAATTCCCACATAAATTTCAAGTCTTCTTGCTCATAGTTAGTTACGGAAAGATTCAAAACCGAAGCTGTACTTCTTTCATTTTTTGCTTCTCCTAAATAGCCATTAAACGAGTAACCGAATAATGAATCGCATAAAAAGAGATAATTCGTAAGTTTCATTACCTCTATGTTTTAACAAATTTGATAAAAGTAATCTGCTCCTATCAACAAATTAATATTTGATTCGTCAGCTTTTTCAGCAGACAGAACTGCGCGAACGTGCTCTTAATATTCTTGTTTAGTCTAGGGCAATAAATTACTGCATTAGAAATAATGTCGGTGACTAATGCTTCAATGAAAATGAAGCAAGACTTATCTATTTTTGCGAAATAGTTTCAATGAAATGACGTCAAATGATTTGATTTGAGGTAAAAAAATTCCGAAGGGAAATATTTGAAGATTTTTCTTGGCAAATAATTGGAGGATTTAATTTTGATACCAATTGCTTTGCAACAAAAGATCTTTGACTACCAACATCAAATAAGCACAAGGCAGATTTTGAATGAGTGTCAGACTCCACAAAAACACTTGCCTTCTGCAAACTTACCTGTTTACTACTATCGTTCTTATTTACTTTGAAATGTGATACTGAGGTAGAAGTAGAATCAGGATTATTTTCTTTGTCTGGTACAGGAGGTTTTGGCGCTTTATTCAAACATAAGGAAAAATGATGAAAATTGGAATTACACATTTTGCACAGAATTGAATTAAATTTAGCACATTTCGAGGAAATATGATATTTTTCGAAGCAGAGAAAACATCAACCTTCTTTATGTAATTATTCGCATTTTTCAGGAATAGAGAGTGTCTTGCAATTCTTAGAATCGTGTAGGTCAGTGGAACAAAAACACAAGCATTTTTAACATTTGTTGTTGATGCTGACACTGTAGGTGTTTCATGCTTATAATTACTATTAAATTTATTATTAGTTTGTTTATATCTTTCTTTTTTAACGTTAGATTGATAATTACAACTTTGCATGTTGATTGTGGCTTCTCTAGTTTCAGTTTCATTTTTAATGAAAGAAAGAAGCTTTTCCATTTTTTCCAAGTCAGCTCGTTTACGATTAAATTTGAGAGCAATTTTTGCTGGTAACAACTTCAATAAAATTGGACAGAGTAAATGTCTGCAGTTGCCGGCCGTAACACCAAGAGAATTTGAATTTCACAACTATCATAGAGCTCTCGCAATTCCTTAACATTAGAAGCATTTCTTATTTGCTTCAGATTCAAAAGTTTACTCATATGAGCTTTTATTACCAAGTCTTGGCGACCAAAACGATTTTTTAATAAATCAACAGCTGAATTATAATTCTCTTCAGTAAGTGAAAAACGTGCAACAACATTATATGCACTACCGACAAGGAGTGATTTCAAATGTGAAAATTTATCAATGGGAGTCAAATTTGGATTATTGTCAATAGCGTTAGTTAGTAAAATGACCCCAAAAATCTAGCCAAGAACTAGAATCACCATAAAATTTTGGTATCGTAAGTTTTGGTAATTTAACTGAACAATCAACATTAATGTTTAAAGCACTAGAATCATTTCTTAATTGAGTATTTTGAGAAGCAGTAACTTGGTTAATCATGTTGCGTTCATTTACAAATTTTATGATTTTGTACCGTGATTCAATTACTTTTTCACTATAATTTTCAGCACTTTCGATTTCTTTATCGAAATTGGTACCCGTATAAAGATCTTGAATATCTGAATTTAATTTCTTTAAAATTTCATATCTCTCATTCAATTGATCTTTGCAAATATTCAAAAAATTGAACTTTTCATCTAATGCTATTGATTCGTTTTCAAGAATGGTATGTATTTTATTACATAATTTCATTGTCTGGGTTCTCATCCCAGTACGCCGTTTAATTAAAGTACCAATTTCAGTCTTCATTTTAAGTTAACAGTTTAACATAATCAATCAATAAATTATAGAAATGATAAAAACAGCTTACCTTGAATTGAAGCACTCCAGTCCTGTCGCGGACGTCAGCAAAAATGTAGATGTATAAGGTAAGCTTTCATCAATTGTGTTCAGATCAAAATAAAGAGACTTATTACAAATTAAACTAAGTTTTATTAACAAATAAAAAAAATCATTATTATTACCGAGGATTTAATCTCGGTTCAAATCGAAACTATCCGGATATAGCGCCGGAGACTCGCTTCAAACCCTTATCTAATTTAATCTAATAGACATACAAGAAGAAATATGTAGGGTTACATTTAAATACTTGGTGAGAATAAATCGGCGCACAGCTCAATACAAGGGGGTTGCAACAAGGCTTGCCCACAGCCATATTTCAACAGGATAATGTGCGTCAACACACGGCACGCATTGTCCAAGGGTTCTTCGTCAATTGCCAGATTGAATTGCTTCCCTGGCCGACTCACTCTCCCGATCTTTCGCCGATAGAAAACGTGGTCCATGATTGCTGAACGATTGACCCAAATTACATCCCAAGCTGTCACACCAGATGAACTTCCACATGTTGCCACACCAGGCAATGCGTGGAAGCTGCTTGGTCTGCTGTACCTCAGGAACACATACAAAGTCTCTTTGAATCAATGCTGAGGCGTGTGGCAGCGGCGACCTCCAACAAAGGTGGTGACTCTGGCTACTAATTCTGGAAGGAACCACACTTCACAGAAGTCTATAAATTTAATCATTTGATACTTGGTCAACATGTTATCTACTAAATAAATTTTGTTGTGATATTTGTTGGCTTTCTTGGTGTTACAATTTGGGTGGCCAGCAGTATAAATCAAAAGTATTTATATTTAATTTATATTTCATTAGATGAATCTACCTTAGATTAATATATTTAGTTGAAATAAAGAAATGAAACATTGCAAAGTAAATCTTATGCAAACTTCAGATTCTTGAAAGGGCAGATTTAGTCTCTTTTCATTCTAAAAGTAATGCTGATGAACTAAAAAAAAATGCTAAAACGACAACATCTAAGAGCGGTCAATATCATGACACTTCAGCGACGTCGACAGATTGCCATAATGCACCGGCAAATATTTTGTGTCTTCGCAACGTTGTAAAGACGTCGTAAAAGTTACCACGACTACTTTGCAACTTCTCGGACCAGTTTGCAACATCTTTGCTACGTCATGTGCTATTTGGGACATATTTGAGTTATTTAATAAAAATTACATGATACATTAAAAAAATGCCTACATTCTTATTTAAATCTTTCTGTTTAGCACTATTCTTCTTCCAAAGTAGACAGCAATCTGTTTTCAAATAAAAAAACATCACAAAACTCTGGAGACTTAGCTTCATGAAACCTCGGCAATAGTGGTTATGTAGGAAATGCATTTCCATATTGTTTTCTTTAGAAAATTTTCGCCAATATTTTGTATTCTTGCAGAAATTTGACCATAATATCTTCCATTGCTGACAAATCCCACAAGCTCATATTTTAAAACTAAGGCAAAAATTATCATGATTTGTTTGTAAAAACTATTGGAACTTGGAATACAACAAAAAAGAATGCATGCAAAAACGGCAGCTTTGTTTGACTGAATGATTATTATGAGCATGGTTGCCAGAAAAACATTTATGTGCATGGTTGCCAGAGTTTGGTTGGCACATTCTGAAAATTTGGCAACTACTATTGAGGTAGTTGCTTTAATACTTTAATAACTTAATCAGAAAATTTGTGGTTCTGCACAAAAGCAGTATCACCTTTTGGGGGGGGATATTTCTTTAGTGCCAGGCATAACCAATTTCATTGTCTTTTTTCCTGATGCAACTGCTATGTTTTTCTTTCGTTTCTCTCTGTCTTTCTCCCCCCTCTTTAAAAAAATAGATTCTGTTCTCTAAAGGTTGTGTTTGAATAACCACCTCTTAGAATTAAAATGCGACTCAAAGCCAAAATAATAATTTTCTCTGGATTTAAAATCATACTACATATTTTTCTATCCTTTAATGGATTGATGATAGGGACATTGCCATTGCAATGCGAGACTTCAGATATATCATCTGTGTTTAGAATTTCCTCTTATATTTCATTAGTCAGAAAGTTTTGCTTTCTTTTTGTGGTATCATAAAGCCTTCGTATTTGTGGCTATCATCATTATGAAATATGGTAGCTGATTATAAATTATTCCAAGCAGTTTTAAAAGTATCTGTAGACATTTACTCTCATAACTTTGCATTTGCTTCACACAGCGGTGTTTATATTAAAGTATTTCAAGAATTCTTATATGGTCTAACTGCTCAACTGAAT
The DNA here is from genome assembly GCF_044657685.1 of Stegodyphus dumicola. Classification (NCBI taxonomy): domain Eukaryota; kingdom Metazoa; phylum Arthropoda; class Arachnida; order Araneae; family Eresidae; genus Stegodyphus; species Stegodyphus dumicola. Next base: position 26,295,659 of record NC_140781.1, read on the forward strand.
TAAAAAGTACTTCTATATTATTTCTGCATTTTGATTTCTGATATCTTTGGCTGAATAATGGATGTACTTTTATTTAAATTTTATTAAAATAGCTGTAATATTAATGGATTAAACAAAATAATAACTGAATTAAATCAGAAAATTAAGGAAGTGTGGTGGAATTCATTGTATTAGCTGAGCTTAAGCTCATCAGAATCTAATTTTTCTTCCTCCTTTGCTGCTACACCACTAAAAATATTTTCCATACAACTCTTTATTTCAAACGAACATGGGTCTTCAGGCTTCACTTATTGTGTACAAATAAAATAGAAAGTTAGATAAAATAATAATAATAAAAAAAATACTGTTTTCTCCATACAGAACCACTCAAGTTCACTAATCAGCAGGTTTTTACAAGCAAAACAATATGCAGGATAATTCGATAATTTCATGGACAGTGATGTTTCTCAATAAAAGGAACTTTAAGTAATCAGGAGAAAAATCTACCTGTGTGTTGCGATACGTAATGTTATGCACAGATTACATATAATTGAAAAAGCTGATCCTGAACTCTTGATGTTTTATGTTGTATGAACGGTTTCCTTGAATACTTTAGATAATCCAGAAATAAACAACTGACATATCCCAGTGATTCAGGTAAGATTATGTTTTACTTACCTCCTATTGGAATACTTTCACCACGGAGAAAGTATATTAATATTGCCTTGGGACACAATATTAATTGACATCTCATGCCAGGATAACTTGAGTTGTTTTGAAGCGAAATCTTGTATATTATATTTATTATTACAATTACTATTAAAGTGTTATGGATCAGTTAAAAATGATAAGAACACCTCTTAGAAGTGCATTAATGTGCATAGCTAATGGACTTGAGAACAATGTTGACAGGGAAGTTAAAAATATTGAAGAGATTGCAATTTGATTTGCCCAGTTAGAAGAAAAATGGAATAAGCTTAATTTTAAGGAAAGGGAACTACAAGATCTCTTTTAAAAAATTAAAATTATTCTCAAAAGGATTTTGATAAAGAATATGAAGGTTTTAGTTTGTATGAAGAGTGATTTGTCAGATAAAGGACAAAAGTGCACAAAGTTTTAAAAAATGTTAAAATCAAAAATGATCCTCAAATAGTTAAAGATTCATTGAAGTGGAAATTTAACCTTCCTAAAATAGAATTTAAGTTGTTCGGCGGGGATATTAAAGAATGGTTGTCATTTTGGGTACAATTTGAGAAGATACATAACGCTAATGAAATCGTGAATGAGGATAAATATCAGTATTTATTACAAGCTACTTTTCAGGGTTCAAGGGCATGGGAACTTGTTGACTCATTTCCGAGCACAGCAGATAGTTATGAAAATGTAATACAATGTTTAAAGGTGAGATTCGAAGTGTATATTGGAGAAGTTCTTTCATTGATGAATAACGTAATCGGTAAAGGTCTTAAAATGCCTCTTTTTAAATTGTATGATCAGATTGAAACTTATTTAAGATCTTTAAATATGTTAGGTGTTTCCAGTGCAAATCATTTTTCAATTTTGTGTCTGTTGATTGAATCTTGTCTGCTTGTCGCCATATTGAGAGTTTGGGAAAGAAATTTGCATTCCATATCCCTAACATCTAAAGAAGAAACCTTTAGTAAGTTAGATAACCTGATGAAATTATTATGTCGTGAGACTGAAAGTGAAGAGAAAGTGTATCTATCATGTACCAGATTTAACCTTGAAACCGAAATCGTAAGCAAAACTGTTTCACCCGTGTCAGCACGACAGGAAAGATTTACTCTGACAGCTGCAGAGTTATGTAACTCTTCGGAAATTAAAAGAGAAACTTGCGTATTTTGTAACAAGACACATTTAAGTAGCCAGTGTAGGTATGCTGATAATTTGCCGTATGAAGAGAAAAAGCAAATATTATTAAAAGAGGGTGCATGTTTCAGATGCTTGGTACTAAGAAAACAGATTTCTTGATTTTGTAAAATAAAGTACCACCCTGTGAGATTTGCGATAAGGGTGATTTTAAATTAATGTATACTGAAAGATGTAATCTCGAAAATTCGAAACGATCGCTCCTGGTTGAGAGGAATGAAACCAAAAGTAAGGACTCCACTCAATCCAACAAAACGGCTACTTGTAAATTTTCTTGCAAACACTTATTGTTCATCTTAGGAATAAGAATAAAATGAAATACATAAGACACTAATTGACTTAGGCAGCAGTAAATCTTACTTATCAAATTTCGTAATGATGGAAATGGGATATGAATGTATTAGTGAAGAAATTTTGACACATAGTTTATTCAGCAGTATAGAAACTACGCAAACTCGTAGGAGATATTTGATTTATCTTAAGTGTCTTTTTTGTATAACTGTCGACGTAATTTCAAGGTGTTAAATCAAAAACAAATTTGTTCCACCATCCCAAAAATACCGCATGGGAAATTTATGTGAAATTAAGAAGTGGCAAAATTATGCTGTCTGTTTTTAAATGATAAAATAGATCTATTGTATAAGTTCTTTCCTGACGAGATTCCTGGACTTGTGAGGACTGATGTTGCAGGTAAACTGGATACCTGAAGCATAAAACAGTGAGATTTGGGTCTAGTTTTGATGGAAATGTGGCTTGGATGGACACTAATGGGTAAGGCTGATACGATCGAAAATTCAGATCGCATGAATAGTGTTATGTTGCTACATGTAAATGATGCAAAAATTTTAGATTTATGGTAACTTGATACACTTGGAATTTTGGACCCTGGAGAGAAGGGAAATAAACAAGAACTTGAGATGGCAGCTGAAGAATATTTTAATAGAAGTATGAAATTAGATGTTAATGTATTGGATAAAGGGAAACGAATATTGGCCTCCTTCATTTTTCACTAAGTGCAAGAAATTTGTTCGATGACAAATTCTGAAAACTGGCATTTCGTCCGAAGTCCATTGAATCCAGCAGATCTTCCATCACAGGGGTGCGATGCCGAAACATTACGAAAATCTTGAGTAATGGCTGAAAAAACCAATAGAAAGAATGGCCAAATTCTAGTGTAGTTCCTGATTTTGATATAATAAATTTAGAAAAAAGAAACATCATTTTTAGTGCAGGTAATCACGAAGAGTCATCTCAGGAAAAATATTTTGACCGATTATCTTCGTACAACCAACTTCTTAGAGTCACTGCATGGATGTAGCAATTTTTTATGGATTGTAAGGTTGAAAAGTCCAATCGAATTTCTGGAATCTTCTAATATAAAAACTGTTGTCTAATATAAGGAAATCTTAATACAAAAACTGTTGTCAAAAAAGATAATATAAAAATATGCAAAGTAAACATTTATAATTATCAAAATATTTGTGAGTTACTTTTAAATTAATTATTTACATTTTATGCCATTACATTTACTCCTCTGCCAATAATGAGCGCAATGTTAGAAAGGTTGGGGACCAAGTAATGGTGCCTGTTCTCAAAATAATAAAATCAATATACACTGGTTATCATAAATTAAGGAAAAGTAACAAAAATAGCGATAACTCCATCAAAAATAAGCTAAACCGTCTAAAATTTGAATATGTTGCCAAGTAAGAGTAGCTGAGTAAAACTGTGATATGCAAATTAGTGGTGCTGCTTTTGGAATACTTCATCTGCGAGGAGCATGAAAGTTCATGTTTGAGAGCAAGCCCACATATTTCACTGTGACAGTGACATCAGAAATCTGAGATAGCCAATTCGTAACAATGACCTCCAGACATCATTTGCCTGAAGAACTGCGATGGAGAGCCATTGGGAGACTAGAGGCAGGAAAAAGGCAAACAGAAGTGGCCAAATGGCTAAATGTAAGTCCTTCTATCTTTCATAGACTTTGGAGGCAATTTCAAACTACAGATTCGGCATCTAGGACGTTCAGCCAAGGACGGCCAACTGCTACGACGAGCGCCGATGACCGATATTTAACATTATGTGCAGGCAGGAATAGAACAGCTACTCCGACTGTTCTTAGATCCTCCCTTGCTGCAGCCACCGGAAGGTTCGTGTCAACATCAACTGTGCGTAGAAGGCTTCATGAAGGTTGTCTGTATGCGAGGCGAACAGCCATTTGTGTGCCGCTTATGTCACGCCATAGGAGGGACCGTTTTCACTGGGCATGACAACATGTCCACTGGTTGCCTGATCAATGGAGGGTGGTTCTCTATACGGATGAGTCCAGGTTTAGTCTAGAAAGTGATAGTAGGCGTTATTTGATATGGAGAGAACCTAGAACCCGTTATCATCCTTGAAAATATCCGTGAAAGAGATGCGTATGGAAGGGGCACTGTCTGTGTTTGGGGTGGCATCTTTTCGGGTGGACGCACAGACCTCCATGTCTTTCCAAGGGGAACTGTGAATGCTCAGATTTATAGAGATGACATCCTTGATGTTTATGTGCGCCCATATGCGGGGGCAATAGGTGATGCTTTCCTGTTACAGGACGACAATGCAAGACCACACAGGGCTTGCATCGTAGATGATTATCTTCAACAGGAAACATTTATGCGCATGGAGTGGCCAGCTCGATTCCCGGACTTGAATCCTATCGAGCATGTTTGAGATGCTTTAGAGAGACTTCTAGCTGCTCTCAATCCGCCCCCTCAGACCCTTGTCGCGCTTGCAACTGCTTTACAAGAGCAATGGCTCTCGCTTCCTATGGAACTGATAGACCGCATAATTGAAAGCATCACACATTTCTATATGTGCTGTATTGCTTCTAGAGGCGATCATCTTCCATATTGATGGTACTTTTCCTATAGCAAACTGACACCTTCGATTTGTTCATTTTATACATGTGCTAATTTCTATACTACCATATTTGTCTTTATTTCTTTTTATGTTATTTGATACCTTATTGTCGTTAAGTTTCATTAAATTTTACATGTAACTTTTTCAGTAATCATGATTTTTGTGATTTATGATAACCAGTGTATAAATATAAAATATCAGTTTTTGAATCCCAACGGTGTCTTAAGAAATCTACCAGTTCGGGATTGTCTTAAAACTGATTTGATTTTGGGTTGAGTCACTTTTTTTCTGATTTGAATCTCAGCCGACATAAGTGCATTGTTTATACAATTTGGAGTTGTCGATTTCTCTTGTTCAGGAATTTGGATAATCTTTTGTTATCAGGACCAGATTTAGAAATGTATGTACAGATGTATATCTTCATGTATGCATGTGTATATGTGTGCATAACTCAAATATATATGCATTTATATATACTAATGCATGCATGCATACATTTTGGAATATGGTCCTGATAACAGAAGACTATACGCTAGCTTCAATCTGTGTGGCGATGAATTTACTTCTTTATTTTTTATCCTAAGAGTAAAATAATTTGGTGAACGATTGATAACAGAATATTTACCTTCATATGGGGATTCGAGTTGCATCCAAACTCTGTGAATGTGAAGAAAAAAAGGTAAAAGGTTGATCCTAAATCTTTATGTAGAAATAATTTAGTGATATCTTTCTGTTGAGTTTTCTTCAATTGGATTAATTCCATATACTTTTGTAATTTATTTAAAAGTTCCAGGTGGTATATGATTTATTTTTGCTTCAAAGAATTTTCCAGGAAGTTTAATATTTTCTCTATATACCATCTCTGCTATTGTATAGGTAGTATAGTCATGGATTGATCTTCATAGGCCTAAAAGAACTGTTGGTAACGTTTCACTCCAATTCAGATTACTGTGGGCTTTTAAATAGGCCTTTATTGATTTGTGGAGTCATTTTATACTACAGTGATAGGCTGTAGTATGTGAAAGCTCAGTGCCACAGATTCTTGATTGGGTTTGAAATACTTCAGATAAAAATTGAGTTTCTTGATCAGTAATTAGATGCAAGTGTATTCCAAACCTTGTTATGCAATTGCTATAAAAAGCTTTTGCTACAATTTTTGCGGACATGTTTTCAAGCAGAATAGAATCTATCTAGTTTTTGTATCTATCTATAGATGTCAGACAGTAGAGTAGGTGTTGCTATTTGATGATGATTATGGGACCAACAAGGTCAGTCACATCTTGAAATCTTTCTGATGGCTTTTGATATTCACCAAATATTGATTTTGTATGCTGGGATATTTTAAATTTTTGACATGGAATACAAGATTTTGCCCAATGCTGAACATCTTAATATTTGACCAAATAAATTTTGAAGAGATTAATTTTATTGTTGATCTAATGCCAGGATGGAATAATTCATGAAATTGATGAAATATTTTTTTAATATAACTCTAGGTCTATAAGGTCTAATATACTGTGTTAGAACTTGGGTATATAAGTTTTAATATATCAGACCATATTTTTTTCCGGAAGGAAGGGAACACTGTTTAAAAGTCAAATCTAGATTTCTGCAATGTCTCAAATTCGTCATATTGCTCTTCTGCTGTGCAATTTGATTGTAATTAATTAAGGTGATTTCTTTGATTCTGGACCAAAGTATCTGCTACTAAGTTATTCTTACTTGAAATGTACTTAGATATCTGTTACAAATTCTGAATTATATCGAAGTTGCCGAATTTACCTTGAAAATGTTGTATCGGGCTTTTGGGGAAAAGTATAGATTAAGGGCATGTGGTCAGTATACACTGTGAATTTTCATCCTTCTAACAAATGTTTGAAGTATTTAATTGAAATAAATTGCAAAAAGTTCACAATCAAATGTACTGTAATTTTACTGTGGGAGGTACTTCTTGAAATAAAATCCATTTGGTTTCAAACCACCATTTTTGAATTGTTGTAAAACTGAACCTACTGCACAATCTAAAGAATCTGTACACAGCGATAAACATAATTCTTAGTCTGGGTGAGACAGAAGAGGAACATTTGCTAAATCTTCTCTATATTTTTCAAGCTACTCAATGTTATTTTCTATCCAAGTGACTTTTAAATTAATTATTAACATTTTATGCTGTTACACTCTAATAGATTGGAACAGTAACCTGCGGAAACTTTGCAATCATAGTTTTCTAAATAGAACTTCTTGTAGCATCCTGTATGTTTCCTCTGCATCTTAACCTTAATTTCTGTATGCTTTAATTTTTGTTAAATGGCAACATAGGATTGTTGCCCAGCAACAACTGGTAGATTATTTGACTTGATTTGATGAAAAATAAATGAAGTAGCGTTCTTTTTTTCAAGTCATTGTGCCATCTAATTTTATTCATTTAAAGAGTTAAAAGTTTATTACGGGTAAAAGATTAACACAAAAAATATCTATGGAAAACGGAGGTGCAAACGAAAGCGACACTTCGACATCGATCATTACAATTAGAATTCAAATTGCAGCATTTTGGAAACTGGACCTAAAGATATGGTTTTTTCCCATTGGAAGCTCAATTTTGAAATGTTGCAATTACGACAGATCAAACAAATAAGATTATGTCATGAGTTCCATTGACACTGAAATATTATCAGTGTTGGACATTCTGATCAATCTCTCAAGGGACGACAAATACGTGGCTATTAAAGACAGATTAATTTCCATTTTTTCGAAAACCGAAACGCAAAAGACCCAGAAATTGTTAACTGAGGTGGAATTGGGTGATAAAACTGTCACAGTTATTATGCAAAATGAAGCATTTAGCTCCATATAAGGTAGGTGAAGCTTTTCTTAAAACTCTCTGGCTTCAAAGATTACCCACTGCAATCTCGAGCATTTTATTCATCAGTGGCGATGATTTAGGAAAATTCGCGACAATGCCTGATAAAATGTGGAAAATAAAATCCACATCACATCAGAATGCTGCTATAGCTCTAGAGATGACAATGTTTTAGTTAAACTACAAGAGCAGATTTCATAGTTATCCTTACAAATTAACGAACTAAATAAAAGACATTATTGTAGACATCAACAGTTCAGATCCCGCTCTAGAAGTAATTCTATTAATAGACTTAATAGTGGAAATGAAAGGTTATGTTATTATCACTTGAGGTTTGACAATAAGTCTTTCAAATGCAGTAATCCTTACAATTGGCCTAACAAAACCAACGTTTACCTGCAGGAAAACTAAATCCCCAGCTCTTGCAGGCGACGGAGGCCAAGGGCTAGTAATGTGTAATCTTTTTTTCATGACAAGGAGAGCATCACCCAATTTTTAATTGATACTGGCACCAAAATTTCCGTGATTCCGCCATTATTGAAAGAAAAAAGAGCTGTTGCAAAGCTGGATCTCTTCGCTGCAAATGAAACGAAAATTAAGACGTGTGGGCAAAAGTTGCTAAAATTGGATTTGGGTCTGAGAAGAGCATTTGATTGGCCTTTTGTGACAGCTCATGTTAATAAACCAATAATAAGTATTGACTTTTTGTCTCACTTTCACCTTTTGGTTGACTGCAAAAATTGTAAATTAATCGATGGCACCACTTTTTTGTCCTTTATTGGTGACCCCTCCTATGGTATCGTTTCACCAATGGTTTATGCAGTACGAAATCAGTACAAAGTAATTCTCAAACAATTTTCAGATCTTTTGTGGTTAACACTCATCAATAATGAAATCAAAAGTCACAACACTGAACATTTCATTGAAACTGAGGGGTCTTCTTTTAAAACTAGGGTCAGAAAGACTTTCAGTCGAAAAATTAACACCTGAATTTGAGTTTATGTTACAACAAGGTCTTTGCTGGCCTTTAAAAAGTTGTTGGGCCAGTTTCTCTACATCTCAACCTAAAGAAATCAGATGATTGGAGGCCATTTGGAGATTACAAGGCTCTTAATAATATTAATATCACCACTTCTGATAGGTATCCTCTATCACTCATCACTGACTGTGGCTATATTCTACATGAAAGAAGATGTTTTGGGACATTTGGTTTACGCAATGCGGTATAGACATTTCAACGGTTTATGAATATGGAATTATTAGAATTAGACTTTACAATCTGCTATTTAGATGACATACTAATAGACGAAGAGTCACATCGTAAACACTCACACACAGTTTTTCAAACGTTAAATGACTGTAGTTTATGGCACAGACATTTCAACACTTCATGAATAAGGTACTATCAGACTTATTATTCTGCTATACTAATCTCTTCTCCATTCAAAGAGTCACACCATAAGCACTTACACAGCTTTTCAAAGGTTAAACAACTATAGTTTATGCATCAATGTTGCAAAATGTATTTTTGGCACTTCTAAACTTAATTATTTGGGGTATAAAATCACAACTGAAGGAATAAGACCTCCGACGACGAAAGTTGATGCCATACAAAACACACCCGAACCCACATCATCAACCAGCTTGTGCAGGTTCTTAGGGATAATCAATTTTTATCACCCTTTCATCCCAAAGTGTGCCAAGCTTCAACAGCCTCTAACCTCAGTACTCAGTGGAATATGTGAAGTTGTAAAATACCCCTAACATGGACCGAAGATTCTAGCAGTGCATTCAAAAACCTAAAAAATGCACTTTGTCATGCTATGCTGGTTCATCCCTCAACTGACGGTACTCTATCTTTCACATGCAATGCTTCAGATACAGCTATCAGGGCCGTCATTGATCAAATTGACCAGGGAGAGAAGCATCCATTAAGTTTCTTCTTTTGCTCCTTAACTGACACACAGAGAAAGTACAGCACGTATGATTGAGAGCTCTTATCTATCTATACTGCAATAAAACATTTTAGGTATATATTAAGAGGAAAAGTCTTTCAGCATTTATACGGACCACAAACCTCTCACTTTCACTTTTCAACAAAATTCAGACAAAGCCTCTCCCAGACAAGCAAGACAATTGAAAGTTATATTGCTCAATTTTTAATGAATATTCACTTCATCAAGGGAGAAAACATTGTTGCTGGTGCTCTTTCCAGAATTAATACCATCTCCAATTGATTACACAACTGTTGCAGAATTTCAAATGATGAAGAGTTAACAATTTTAAAAAGCAATCCAAGGCTGAGAATGGCTTAGAATTCCCAATCCAGGCACCTACAAATCACTTTATTGTCATGTCACCACCAACAGTAAACACCCATACCCTCAAACTTTTGGCGACAAATATTTTCTTCTATTCATACCTCTATCTCATACAGGTATTAGAAGCACAAGAAAAATTAATCATGAAAATATTCATATGGCCAAATATCAATAAATATTGTCAGTTATGGTGTAGGGAATGCATGGAAGGCCAACGATCTAAGGTTCAAAGACATACAAAATCAGCTTTTATGGACTTCCTTGTTCCACCTGAATGTTTTCAACATGTTCACATTCATATTGTTGGACCCTTGCCTTCATATCAAAGTTTCAGATACTTACTAACAATGATTTATCGTTTTTCAAGATGGGGTTTTCAAGTTGAGGTCAGGACTGTTTCCTGGCCATGACAACAATTTAATGCTCTTTGTACGAAACCACTCTTTCGATATTTTGGGGGTGTGGCAAGTAGCAGAATCCTGCTGAAAAATAAACAAAGCATTGTTGGGAAAGAGATCTCTGATGGAAGGTACAAGTTTTGGTTCTAGAATAGTGTCAATGTATTTTCTGGCATTCAGTGTCCCATCGATGACATGAAGGTGACCAATACCATCTGCTAACATGCATGACCAAATCATAACACTAACTGGGTTCTTCACAGTTGCTTGAATGCAGTCAGGATGTAGCTCTTCTCCTATTCTACGTCTTACATATTTTCGCCCATCACTACCGAGTAATGATATCTTAGTTTCATCACTCCATATAACTTGTGACCACTGATCATCTGTCCAATTAATGTGTTCCTTTGCCCACTGTAATCTTTTTTTTTTTTTCTTTTTTTTGCTGAAAATTAAGATAAGGCTTTTTTTCGTGGAATTCTGCCTCTCATTCCAACATCTGTTAATCTTCTCCTGATTGTTCTTGAACTGACAGAAACACCAGCATCATTCAGATCACTTCCGAGGCCGCTGATGACATTTTTCTATCTTGGAGACATCGTCTTTTTATTCTTCTGTCATCAATAGATGTGGTGCACCTTTTTCGGCCTTTTCCTTCTTTGTTTTTTATTGAATTTGTCTCCTGATATCGTAAACAAAACTTTCGGACTCCAGATGTAGTCACTGAACCACCAACCTGTCTTGCAATTTCAGCATAGGGAAAGACCACTTTCTCGTAACACAATAATATTACATCTCTTTCTAGGTGTCCAATCTACTCTTTTATTTGATGTCAATACTTCTTGACTAAATATTAAAAATGTTTACAAAAATTCCTACTTGTAATTGCAGTGTATAAGAAACAGGTCATCCTTCTACAGAACAAAGCAAAATAATGAATTGTTTCAAGTGTAAACATGATGTCAGCTTCTACTGGCAGTTACTAACATTTGATTGGTTCTCAGAACAAGAACAGTGATTGGCCAGGAAAACTAGACATTACAAACCACTTCATAACTTTGTTTTTTATTTATATTAAAGTACATATAACTTTTTTTGTATTGCAAATAATTGAATTTTGTGTTTTGTATTGAATTCAGTAATAAATTCTTTTTAAAATGATATATACAAGTTTGCATTTTGCAAAACGTAACATTTTCTACAAGCATACAAAGTTCAAAAACATAAAAATTTCCAAAAGTGTCCACAATTTTGGCCGCCACTGTATATACTGACTGCGAGTTATATTTTAGTTTGTGCCCTGGATAAGAATGCAAACAGTGTTACCTCATAATTGCAGTTGGTGCATACTGTCTGACTGGACTGAGGAGTAAACTTTTTAGAATTTAGACAGGTATTAGACTGTATAATTTATAACCCACCATTATTGCATTGGGTGGCAAAATGTGTAGCACAGCCTTGCCTGGTTGGCAATCAACATGTTAATAATCATAATCGTTTTACTTTTAAAAACTAGTTTTGGCTTTCAACTACAGTGTTAAGTCCTTTGTGCCTTGATATGCTAGGTCATAGAAACTTTTATTTAAAAATATTGTATGTACAGACTTATTATTTTGGGGAATTCATTGCATGTGAGATAGTCAGGCATTTTATTTCATTTTATCATACTTACTTTTTTTAAATAAAGCTTTCAGTGTTGAGACAGTAAGACGGTGGTTGGCCAGTATACATAAATAAAGGTATTTATAATATTAGCACAATTACCTTGGTATATATTGGTGACTTTTATGGTGGGAAAGGAATATATGTACTACTAAAAACCACACATATATGGCATTTTAATTAAGCATTTGTCTTAAAAATCAACCAGTAAACCTACTTGCAAGCGGTTTTTTGTTTCTTTTGCTCTGTTGGAAGTTTCATGCCAATTGCTTTAAAAATAAATTCAAAACTATTGTTCTGTTTAGCGATTTGGGAGCAAAATACTGTGTTTCTTCAGAAAATCTGCTATAGCTTCTCCTTTTATAAGCAAATCCCACATTATGTTTTAGAATTGGGTTTGAAGCCAAAAATATCAGGCTTTGCATGTAAAAAATACAGCAAAAAGGACACATATGAAAATGACAACATTGCTTTTAAAACTGAAGAACTGTTATGTGCATGGTTGCCAGAATTTGACGCATTCTGAAATCTGGCAACTTCTATCGAGGTTGGTTGTTCTAGTACGTAAGTACGTAAATAAACTAAAAGCATCTGCATGAACAAACTGAAAACGCTTAATTCCCCCCTTCAGTAATTGATTGGTATGTTATATGCAGTTGGGTTAATGTAAAAATAAATTTGTATTTTATTTATTTCAGATTTACATACTTTCTGATTATCAGCAGCCCGTCTGTAAAGTCGCCAACTAATTTTTCACCAAGCTATATATACAAAAGGCAACAGCCGTTTTGAAAATGGTTGGCTTGCTAAGAATTCCATAAAAGAGCACTCAATAAATAAAATTAAAAAAAAAAAAAGCAAGAAACATTCATATTAAAATATTTACCTTTATTTATTTATTTATTTATTACTCCAGGTAAACAGTGATCTGTGTTCGTTTTAAAGATCAGAGAATTGCACAATTCATCATTGTGCACATTGCACATATTGGTGTTCTTTCCATGTTCCCAGCAATCTGGTTTTACTTAAAACTATAAAACTTTCTGATTATCCAAATGCTATATTTCTAAAGAAATGCAATGCTTTGCTTTTTATAATTCAGCAAACTTGACAGTCCCATTACAATTTTGTTATAAGGTAAAAAATATGCAAAAGCAAACACTAATCAGCAAAATGACCATTAAATTTAGAAGATGGTACTGAAATACATCTCTGTTGTGTCCATGTGCATACCTGAGTACCCATGTAAATACATTTTAATGTTGTCATGGGTTGTCACATATCTATTTTTGTGACACATTGAGTATTTTTTGGGGGAGGAGGTGCAGATAATCAGAAAGAACCTTTTATCATTATATTTCTGTATTAAGTTTTTTGAAATTAATATTTCCTATATATCTATAAACACACACTTCATTATCCAGATTAAAAAAAAATAATTTAATTAAAAAAAACATTTAATCAGAAGTTTAATTAATGTAGAAGGTATTTAGCATATATCTCAGTGTAACTTTTATATCCTAATAGTAATGCTACAGGAGAATTAATTTCAATATTTTAAATTCATTTTTCATTTATCTTTCAAATTTATAATATATACCCTACTTAACTTCATTTTTCTCATGTGTGTGAAGGAGAGTTAACCTGCTCAATTTAGTTACTAACATAATTTTATTAAAGTTTTGCATTGCCTATTTTGCTAACCAGGGCTGTAAAGTCGGTAGAGAAAATTACCGACTCCGACTCCTGGAAACTCCGGCTCTGACTCCGAATCCCTCATATATATGTAAACATATACACATGGGTTACAGCTTATTTTATTAATATAAAAGAAGTAATAGATGCTGCAGAAATTGATGGCATAGAAAATTATTTATATTAATTAACATTTCTTATGAAATGGAAAAACTGGCATTAGTAATTTCTAAGAAACAGTATAGTTTCGGCAAGATCCTCTTTTTGAGGACCATAGATCCAATTCGATAAAAATTCAGAGCTGAGAAGAGTCTTTCCACGCTGTCTTGGATTACGAAGAAGAGCTGTTAGTGTTAGGGCTACTTCTTTTAACTTTTCAAGATAGATTTTTATAACTTCTAAAAGTGGTGCCTTGCAAGAGCAATCATATTTCTCTATTTTTTTTAAAGGCCATGTAGAAATCTTGTTTATTTTTGGTCAGTTTTATATCTAAAGGCTCTTAGTTCTTTCATTCGCTTTGCCATAGCCTTTTCAATATTATCCAAATATTTCTCAAAATCTAATTCATCACTGGAAGAGGGTGATAGAAGACTCAGTTGCAGTGTCTGCAGTTTGACAGTCCTGATTTGAATACTCCACTTGTTCTAAGAATAATTTCATTCTTAATGAAAGTTCATAGATGGCTTTCTTTGCCTTTTTAATTTGTTTCTCATCCAACAAAATTCAGTGTTTCAGATCTACATATGTTGAACCCAGCAAGATCTCATTGTCTAGCAAACTAGTTTCTCTTTTCTTCATTGACGAAATGCAGTGCTCCAAAATCTGCTTTCTTGACCTTGGGCCCCGGGGTGCATCAGCATATGCCCTAGGCAAGTGGTCAGCTTGTTGCAGAACTCTTCTCCTCCCCCCCCCCCGGTGTTTAGTCCCCAAGCAAACTTGGTACTCATTTTATTGACCCATGAAAGCCTGAGTCAACCTAGCCCAGCTCGGGGATTGAACCTCTGATGTGTGGTGTAGCTGAGCGACACGCTATCTACTTTGCCACCAGACAGTTTTGAAGAAATGATTCATTCTGCAATAAACCCTCCATTTTAGAAAGAACAAGCATCACATTCTTCCATTCTTGCCTCCTGTTAATTTTTCAGATTGTAGATTTTTTATGGCTATATATGGTGTAGAAAGCAGAGTTTCCAATTCCGCAAGATCATTCCACAGTCTTTCTGGTAATGAAGCATTAGGGTTATCTACATCCTCTTAAAATGTTCTTAATTCAAACAACCTCTATATCATCAAATATGTACTTCCCAATCGTGTTACTTGATCAATATAGTGCAGAGTCTGAAATCCGGACTCATCGGGACTTCGACGATTCCAGATTTGGGATTTTTCCAGATATTACATCATCAGTTTAAATCTAGTAAGATGGCATGTAGAAATTATAAAATGAAAAATATGAAATCGTGATTTATGAAATAATGAAGTATTTATGATCTAAAAAGTATCAAAATTTACAAAACACACATACACACACACACACAAAAAAAAAGGGGGGAAGCTTAATATTTATTTGTTTAACTTATTAAACATTTCTTTCAATGTAAGTTGTTTAAATTAATTCATTTTTTGTGCGAATACTTTCTTTTTAATTCTGTAGACAGACATAATCTTTTGTTTAGTTACATTGTTGAAGTCCTGTAACTGCAGTTTCGAGAATTCTGATTAACTTGGCAATCGAAATTTTCTCGTTTTCAGTAGCTTCTCTGTCATTTTCTTGACTATGAAAAATTTCACCTTTGTTTTGCGATATCCAAAAACCTTTAAAATTAGCGGCTATCATCAAATTTAGCTATCCTTCACTATACATATTTGGCTATGCATCATGATCTTGGCGACTGACGGCAAGTTGTTCCGTTAAATTTTATCTTGGTTCTATCACACACTAAGACAATTAAGCCTGAATTATATTAGTTTAGTTATTTATTATACTTATGTCCATTTCTTGCATATGCTTAAGGCATATCAGAGTTCCAAATAAATAAATTCCCACATATGCAGTCAAAAGTCTTTAATCCGGACACCTTTACGCAGGCACATAGTACGTTTACGCATGCGCATTTTATGTATAACAGACAGTATAAGCTAAAAATTATCTAATTATCTATTTCAGTTAATGTTGCAGATTGTGTTGTTCCTTAATCTTCGAATTGGATCCGACTTATTATTTTTTGCTGACTGTTAGAGCAATTTTATAAAAGTAAGCTTGAACTTTCGATTATGTCAAAAAGAATTTCCGATTCTGGAGCTGCCAAATGATCTACAAAGCGAAAGCATGTTTCGATGTCCATCAAACAAAAAGTGGAATTGCTGCAAAAAATGGATAAAGGCATATCCTTTGTTTCTCTAACCATTCTGAAATCTGTTTATCAATTTCACGATGCTCTGGCAAGGGGGGGGGAACGTCGCGGCGTGCAATGAACTGGAAGTTGATCTGTCAGCACTATCCTTATCTTCAGGGCAGATGTTTTATTTTATTCGACTTATAATTCCTTACTAAATGTAGTATTTCATCACGATGTATTCCGTCTTTGATATGATTTAAATCAAATTCCTCGTCATTATAAATATCATGAATACACATCAAATAGTTTTCTGGTTGCAATTTTCTAATTTCGACTATGCGTAATGTATGCTTTAAAGCATGGGCCCATTGAAAGAAATGCTTAATAAAGTAAACAAATAAATATTAAGCTTTTTTTTTTTTTGTAAATTTTTATACCCTTTAAGCTATAATTGCTCTTTATTTCATAAATTATGGTTTCATATTTTTAATTTTATAATTTCTGCATGCCATCTTACCAGATTTAAATTGATGATCTATAATCTGGAATCGCCGAAATCCCGACGAGTCCGTATTAAAGACTTTTGACTGTACTTAAGCCTTATCGAGGGCAGGTGCTAGATATGTTATAGACCGCCTGATGTAGTCTGTGTGGGTCCTAAAGTCTGCAATTCCTTGCGGCCATACGAGCCCTGGCGCTGGTTCTGGGTTTATGTGAATAAAAAATCCTTTATTCTTAATTCAAATAGCCTTAAATGTAATCTTTGGGTCTATGAGTATCATCAACAAAATCCATTTTTAGCATATGGAAAGAAATTTTGGTAAATTTCCCCTCGTCTACATTTTTTAGCACATTTAACTTAAATCTATAGTCATCGCCAAGCATAATGTCAACATAAAAAGTTACCATACCATACTCGTTTATCATTCAATTACTAACATAAAATTGTTTAGGCATCACTACATGAGTCATTACTCAAGTTGTCATGTTTTGATAAACATGTGGTGATGAAAGGAAAGTATAATAAATAATGATTCGCCAGGTTGGCGTCAGATGAATGATGTATCTATGTGGAATGTTTCGGTTTGATATGTATGCTAAAAAGCAGATGCGCAGCAACGGAGCCAAACTAATGATCGTACAAATTTATGTTAAAATGTTTGTTTCTTTAATAACAAGGTATTTTATTTAGTGTCGATGTGAAATTTAGAATCGGCACTCTCCAGATATTTTTATTATGCGGTGGGGGGATTAAATGCGCATGTGTAAAGCCTAGGAGAAAAACGGTGGTGGTGATTTTGAGGTCTGGATTTTAGGTCATTCCGGATAATGGACATCCGGATTTCGGACTTTGTACTGTAATTGCTCCTTTTCCTTCTCGCTTTCTAAGAATGGCATCAATTTTGGGAGTTCTTGCTGCTATTGCTGCTTACCTAAATTTACCAATGAGATTTGTAACTAAATGAAGTAACTAAAGGAATCAGTTTAATCAATAATGGAAAATATCACATCCATCCTCCTCCCTTACATTCATTTATTAATATGTCAATAAAATAGAAAATAACTGTTTATTAATGCATTTAGTCCGTAAATAAAAATAATAACTCAGTCAGTCAATAATTTTTTTTTTCGATTCATTTTAATTTCATTTCAAATTCAAACTGTCCAACAAAAACTGGAGCCGGGGTCTGAGTCGACATTTTTTTAGCGACTCCGGCTGTGACTCCTTTTACCCCAAAATCTGCCTAACTCCGATTCTGACTTCATGACTCCAACTCCACAGCCCTGTTGCTAATAGCTTATGAGAGAAAAAAAAAAGAAATTATTATAAGTAAAATATTTACATTACATTTCCCTTGCATGAAAAGTAGTTATATATTAAATAAGGAGAAAAACCAGAAATATAATTAAAAATATCATATCATGGCCAGTTAAATTAAAGGCAAAAATTATTCAGCTTGATAAACTCTAGTTTAAGTCAGCTTTGCAAAATGATTTAAATTTTCATTTTAGAATATTTTTTTGAACTATTAAATCAGCTTTGCAAAATGATTTAAATTTTCAGTTTAGAGTATTTTTTGTAGAACTATAGAGTTACTTTGTTTGTCCAAGTTTTATTTTTTAATTTTGTAACTATCTTCATTTAAAATACGTTTTGAATGTTCTTTGCTTTTAGGCATTCAGTTGTATTGGTTTATTTTCCTTAAATTCGTGTAAATCTCTTTAATCCCCCCCCACAAAAAAGCAATTTTACATTCATTAAGTAGTTAAAATAGATAGTTCATAGTTTAAATTTTATTTTGGTTGCAGTTGTCCTTGTTTAAAATATATGTCTGAATATTCTCCGCATTCAGGCGTATTGGTGTAATTTTTTTTTAATTCGTATAAATCTCCTGTAAAAAAAATTAAATGATTTAAGTATTTATTAGTGTATTTTTTTCCTTTTATAATCCAGTTGGGTATTTTCCGTGGGCATAGCAAGCAGAGTGCAGAGAGATCCATTTGCTCCCCTGTCAAGAAAGACCCCAGTAAAGACCGTTTGTTTTTTTCTGTTTTTATATATTAATGGATGGAAGGCTGGTGAAATGTTGCTGTTTTTCTCACTGTTCTATTAATTTTCTTTTGTGCAAAAGCTATCGGACAGACAATTTTTAAATGTTCTCAACTTCAGAGTCAATTCTCACAGCCTGTCATGCAAATAACCAACAGTTGGCTTGCCATCTGGGATGGAGATGGCAAGTACATTCATGTCCATAAGTTAAGGATAATGCAAAATCAGGCAAAGGAAGTGTTAGAAGCAAAACAAATTTGACTTATTTGTAAAACTTATTTATTAAACAAAAGGTAAAGAGCAAAAAAAGATGCTATATGTTTGATATTATTAAACAAATTAACGATTTTTTCTCGCTGGAGCAAATTACAAAAAAAAACCTATTTACAAAAACCAATATTACATGGTTGGTATGATTGTTAATACATTGTATGTCTCCCAGACGATGCAATACAGTCCATACAACACCTAGGCATGCTGAGTATCAAATTATCAATCTGATCTTGAGGGATATTACACCACTCAATGCTCTCCGAAGTTCCGGTAGACATGTAGGAGGAGGTTGACGGGCTGCAACTCGTCGGCCTATCATGTCCCACACTTGCTCTACTGGATTCAAGTCCGGTGAGAATGCTGGCCAGTCCATACGGGTGATATCCTCCGATTGAAGGCATTTGCTTACGATGTTTGTACGGTGAGGACGTGCGTTGTCATCCATAAACACAAATTGTGCGCCCATGGCGCCCCGAAACAAACGTACATGTCATTCCAGAATGACATCCCAATAGATTTGGCTTGTCATGGTTCCAATTTGAACATGCTGGTCAGTTCTGGAACCCAGAATAATTCCACCTCAAACGAGCACTCCTGCACCATCGTAACGGTGTCAATGGTGTTTTCTTGGTGGTAACAGGTACCTGGAGCTCTCCATATGAATGTCCAGTGAGAATCAGACTGCAAGCTAAACCTGGACTCGTCGGAAAACATCACACAAGCCAACTGTTGCAGTGTCCACAATGCATGCTCTCTACTCCAGGCTAACCACAGGCGACAGTGAGTTGCAGTAAGTGCACTGATATGCTTATAAAGCAGTTATTGCATCGAAATGCTTATAAAGCGCCTGCGAACAATTTTACTTCTTTGCCTGTATTCCTTATATACCACTCTCTTACACTCCCGTCATTGTGACGTACCATCGGTGTCATCTGGTTACTTCCTGAAATTTGCAGATGATTCTTGAAGATGTGTGTCGTGATTTTACAGCTGATATATTTATTTTAGAGTTCGATTTCCGCTTGACTCCGAATTATCCTTAATTTATGGACATGAGTGTAATTCGTTTAATTCCAGGAGTTTCTTGTAGTCTGTTCATTGTCCATTATCTCCAAAAAACTGCTAAAACAGCATCCCTTCTGGTTTCTCTGTGAAAAACTAGTGACAGTAGCATTCAAAAGTTTTAGATCTATTTCTTGGGTAATGAGAAGTGAAAAGAAAATTGTTTATGATCTGATCTGAACATAGAGATCTGTTCAGAGAATACTTGTGCATGGAACTCAAGTATTTACTGTCGTTCATGACTTCGAGCGATGGTCGTTATAGCGACACGATGGGCGGCATTTGTTTGCCTTGTTTCCAAATTTGTGGTGGTAAAAACAAATATCCGGAGGAGGGCTTCATGATGTGGAGTGGTTGCACTGAAAAGGTTCAGCTTGGATGGCTACTAACTGAGCAACCTGTTTGGACAAATCTTCAATTTAAGCCTGTAACGCCACAATGCCTGGACCAGGAGCCTGCACTGCATGTGTTTCTGCTGGAATGGCCAGCTTGTGAATTTTATCAGTGATTTTGGTAAGATTTTTAAGTGGCTCGCTACTGGCCGCTAAAATGGCGTGCATGTTAGATGGGCGTCTAATCATTCATAATGTTTTATGAATGTTATCCCTTAGGTTACTGGTGGCTAAGTCTGACATTTTGGACAGCAATTGAAAAGGCCTCATATCACCCAACTGTAAATTGTGCAACAGTTGCTTGATTTTAACTGTCTCGGATTCTTCATAAACAGAAATTAATTTTTTTTTTTTAAGATATGTATTTGTCCATCGCCAGTGGATTCAAAATTATTTCACGAGCTGATTGCAGTATCTCTGATTCTAATGCGTCGATCACTGTATAAAATTGAGTTTCGTCGGCAGTAATGTGACTCAATTTAAACTGCACATCCAATTGAAGAAACCATAATGATGGGTCTCGGCGACAAAAAGGCGGTGGCTTAACTGCCACTCTCGCCAATTGAGAAGCAGCATCATTGTCAACCATTTTAGATCAATCAAATATGCACAATAATAATATGTATAGAATGTGCACAATAATAATATGTATAGAATATGCATAATAATAATATGTATAGAATATGTGCAATAATAATATGTATAAAATATGCACATTAATAATATGCATAGAAAAGTAATCAATATGTATATAATGACACAGTTTCTTGGTACTTGAAATCAGAGAAATTGGCAGCTCAAATGTAGCAGACGATACATATATCCTCTAAAATTATGACAGAAATATGTTGACTCTCCGGAGTGCGGCACAGCGTTTGAAATCACAGGTGAAATGTCTTACTTGAATATCATCACACTGGATAACTTACTGTTGCTCAGAATTTCGACATATAAACTCGATATTCGTGCAACATTGAAGGTTGCTATTCGTAATAAATATGAGTCACCAATTATGGTAGTACAATTTTTGAGGAAGATCGTTAATAATACTGACAACAGAATAGAATAAACATTATTTTTTTTTGGTTGCTATGAGTTACCAGACTGTCAGTGTTGAGTTGTAGTCGGCAAGTCGCCACATTGACTAATAGTGAATTATTGCTATTTCTTAAATAACTCATAAAATATTGAAGAAGGTTAAAATAACCTTTTTATTTAGTCTTAAGTTAACAGAACAAGCACAGCTTGTACTACACATGGAACTTCTACTTCTTATAAATATTTAAATTGACATAATAAAGTTCAATTGAAACATAGTCTAAGACTACACATAAAATAGACAAATTTAAGCTGCTCAGATATTTTACTGCTGCATATTTTAAAACACCAGCTAGTGAGAATATAACTTTTAAACAGAGGTGGCAAGAATCCTAACAGCAATATGTACTAACCAGGAGATTCATGAGATAAAGATTCAGAATCCTCAGCTTAAATATGCACAAACCTAATTTGTATTCTGGGGAGGGATGCACAAAGGAAAAGTTATAGTAATGATTTAAATCATGATAATTGGTTAATAAACTTAAGATACCTTGAAATGTTACAGCATAGTTTTATGTAATATCAAGTGTTCTTTTTCTTTCAGGACAGTTATTGCACCAGTCATAGAGACTTTGGGTGCGTATTCAAATTTTTGGTGTGGAATGACTGAGCAGGTGATTAATTATACTTATTTGAATACATAGCTCACATTAATTTGCTTTGCACATTAATACATAACTCACTTTAATTTGTTTTGTCTGCTACTTATTTGTGAATACAATTAATAAAAGCTATATTATTTTTCTTTTTTAATTTATGATAAATATTTAAATGTTTTAGTGGTGGAAACTGAAAAGATGCATGAATTTGCTTTTTGAGAAAATGCATATAATTATAATAACCATTGGCTTCTTCATAGATCATCTCTAAATATTTCTGTCTGTAATGTTGATGCATGTCTTTGAATTTCATGAGTTTAAAAAGTGTATATGTCAAGTAAGAAAAATATATGACCAGCATATATTTTTGTCAATTAAAAGACAGTCATAAATAGCTACTAAAATAATTAATATAGTTATTCATTTAGTCAGTCATGTCTTTATTTTTAAGGGTTATTATAGGAGAACTGAAGACTACTTACCAATCCTTGAACGAGAAAAAATTGGCACATTTGAAGTTCCAATGGTGCATTCTGCAGTGCTGGTAGATTTGCGTCATAAGAAGTCACTCAATTTAACATTTGATCCAAAAAAGATTGCTGGTTATTCTGGGCCTGTAGATGACATCATAGCTTTTGCATTTTCAGCAAAATCATCTGGTATGTTTCAAATTATATGTGTAGCATACATTTTTTGCAATGTTTATCTGAAAGTTTATGTTGTTTATTGCTTGAGTATCTGTCTGAATCTGGATGCTGTCTAACACCATTCTATGTGCTGATTATCTTTTGCTCAAATCCAGCATGATTTTTAAAGACAGTGCTGGTTTATTTTCATTTTCTTTAGTTAAAATATCTGTTAGTATTTTAAACATAAAATAGCTTATACATTAAAGAAATATAAATCAAGTGAATAAATCAAAATTGTACATCAAAGTCAGATCAATAGTAATAATATAAATCGCAGAATATATAATATAAGAAGGCAATATAAACCAAAGAAACATGCATCTCTAGAATACCATGCTATAAAAGTAAAGGAAGACCTGGTTATTTTATCTGACTAATTGTATTTTTCTTTGTCTGTCTCTCTGATATACATAAGGTTACTCAAAAGTAAATGGAATGACAACATTACAAGCAACATTATCAGCATGACTAAGGCAATTAGTCTGAGGTGCTGATTTGTGTGTATTCTAGTTTTCAGCTTTCTAACCATCTTTGTGATGTGTGACCATAAAAATCAAGTGTGTGCATAATTTTCTTCTTGTTGTAGAAAATTCAAAATCAGCTGAAATTATACTTAGGAAAATCTTATTGCTTTGAATAAATCAAAAGTGTACAAGGTAGTTTTCCGGATATGTCATGTTGAAGCTGCTTTAACTTAGACATCTACTGATGAGCAGAAATGTGGAAACATTGAAAATGAATGAAGGGCTAGTAGTGAAGAGTACAGGAAGATTATTTATTAGATTATTGAAGAAATTCTCTCCATCTGACAACTCCTGAATGAGAACAACATGCTGTTTGTGGTTCCCTCATGCTACTTACAAAATTTTCTTCCTTGGTAAATAAAGAAAGCTTTCAAAAACCAGTACACTGAATAAAAAGAGTAATTCAATGATGTACAAGGAAAATACAGTGTTTGCCTTGAATAAAATTCCATGTTAAGAGTTTCAGAATTGTTTCTATGATTCCAGCAATAGAGAAAACAACGAGAAAATTGTTGCAGTGCTGATAAAGAATACTTATGGGAATCTAAAACTATATTATAATTGTTTAAAAATAATTCTGTTTTTTTTGGGGGGGGATGCCTACTTATATTATACTTACAGGGTTACCAGATTGAAGAAATTCCGTATACAGTACAAAGTCTGTAATCTGGACGTCCATTATCCAGAATGATTTATAATCTGGACCTCAAAGCCACAAACTTTTTTATTTGTATGCTTTATGCATGCACGCATGTGTGTTAATGCGTGTTTACGCATAGGGAGGATGTGTCTCCAGATACATAAAAAATGCTTGACATAATTTATGGCCAGCTACCATATTTCATGGTGAGGATGATGAAGATGATAGCTAAGAATTTGAGGGTTTTCGGACATCGCAAACTGAAAGTGAAATTTTCCAGTTATTAGATTTTGTAAAGAAATGTGGAGAAGCGGTAATAAATGAAGATGATATAACAGAAGTTTTTCATTGTGACGACAATGCCCCAATCATCAATCAATTAATGGACGACGAAATCTGTAGTATGGTTCTAGGTCCAGAAAATACCGCTTCCCTTAGTGAAGAAAGTGACAGAGAGGTTATTGAAAACGAAAAAAATTCGATTGACAAGTTAGTCAATATTCTCGACACAGCAATTACAGGACTTGAACAGTGGAACTTTGTAACTGAACAAGAAATTATGTCTGTTTATAGAATTAAAGAGAAAGTATTAGCACAAAAAATGAAGCAACCTAAACAACTTACATTGAAAGAAATGTTTAGTAAAGTAAACAAATAAATATTAAGCTTTTTTTTGTAAATTTTGATACCATTTAGATCACAATTGCTCTTTATTTCATAAATTACGGTTTCATACTTTTAATTGTATAATTTCTGCATGCTATCTTACCAGATTTAAATTGATGATCTATAATCCGGAAAAATCCCTAATCCAAAATTGCCGAAGTACCGACAAGTCCGGATTACAGACTTTGTACTGTATTTAAAATACAGAGCTCTATATATTAAAAAAGTTCCAGGACTCATGAAAAGGTACAGAAGGCACTATATCTGCGAAACCAGTGGGATAATGTGCAACCACCTTTAGACATGCATATCAAATAGTTGCATTTTCTTCTGACTAGTTCTGACTAGGCAATGTTCATTTGCATAGGGACTGTGTGTATGTCATTGTCATTTGGAAAAAGGGGCAACAAATGAGCATCAAATTTTCTGTTAAATTGGGTAAATCAACCACAGAAATGTATGAAATGATTAAATCTCTGTGTGGTGATGATACTATAAGTTGTTCACAAGTATTTCAGTGGTTTTTGAGGTTTAAAGGTGGAAGAGACTTGACTGAAGACTGTGAAAGATCAAGCCATTGATATTAAAGTTGAAATGATGAAAATATTGAGTGTGTGCAAGCGTTGAGGATTTGAAGGGGGGAAGAGAGAAACCGTGTATGCCTTCTGCCACACAATCTGGCTTCAGAACAAAAAGAACACCAAATTTCTTGCTGCAAAAGTTGATTGTCGTGGCTGATCAGGATCCAAATTTTCTGTAAAAAATTGTCACTGCAGATGAGACTTGATGTCTCAAATGTCAAGACAAAACACTGAAGTGATGTCAAGACAAAACACTGAAGTGCCGAGTGGACAAGCCCAAAAAAGAGTTGGCCAATGACAGTTCACACTTTGAAATAAATAATGAAAACAATGCTGGTCAACTTTTATGACAGTCTGAGAATCAGTTTCATTATGAAAGTTCCATTGTGACTAGGGCATTCTACAAAGATGTTTTGATTCAACTTCTGAAATTAATCCTGCATGTGAGATCTCGTTTGTTGGAAAGTGGAAATTAGTGCTTCTTAAACGACAATGCATCATCTCACAAAGGAGTCCTTGAACAACATTTTTTGATGAGAAGGCAGATTGTATGTATCACCTACCTCCATTCTCTCTAGATCTGTCCCTCCTGGAATATTTTTTATTTCTTAAGTTGACACTGAAGATGAAGGACCATCAGTACGAATTGATAGAGCAGATTGAAGCAGCTGTACCATCAGAACTCGACCGTACTGGAATGGATGCATTCCCAAAGTTGTTTATGGATCTGCATACTCATTCCACAAATTGTATCGAATTTGGAGAAGATTGTGTAGAAAGTTTATATGAAGTGTAAGTATATGGTCTGTGTGCGATCAGCCCTGAAGCTTTTTCAATACGATGTGTATATGTATGTGTGTGTTAGTGTATATATGTATACACACACACACCCATACTAAAAGTCCCATGATTGGTCTTTTTTTACAGACTTAAGCTAAAATTACAGAAATGATGCAAATATTCATGTTTCAGCATTTTTAAATTAAAAATTTTTTAAAATTATTAAATCTAATGTTTTATACATTCCTTCAATCTCTGTACTTATGTGTAGAAAATATTTTTACTCATTATAAAAAATAAAATACGAAAAGTGTGACCATCGTACAAAAAAAATTGACTGAGGTATTTCATTTTAAATTTTCAGATCATATTCAGGAACTGTATACAAATTGAAGAGCAAGAAGTTTTCATTTATATGTAACTGAAAATAAAATATTTGTGTAATGAAAGGATTCTGGTGTTAATATATTTAGTGACAAGCATTTCTTTGCAAATTGTCGTGAAACATACTGATGAATATAAAATTTTTCAAAAAGGACATCTTATTGAGATTCTTAAAGATTAGTGTTCTAGAAAAATCGAGCAGACTTCAGTATTGGTGTACAACCAACTCATTAAAATTGTGTGCATAATTTAAAAATATTTCTTGTTTAAATAATGATGTATGGTTATTAGTTCATGATTCTAAAGTAATTAACCTTCTTGAAAATGATAATTTCATATTTTTATCATTTGATTGCATGAAACGTTTCTCATCATACCAGTCGTAACAAAATTAAAAACTATTGCACATTAATGTGTAACAAAAGCATATAATTTTGAATTGATTTAAGGGGGAAGTGTACTTCAAAGTATTCAAATTTATTAACTGACCCCTCAAGGGAAGCAGAAAATGATGTCAAATGTCTTGAATTTTTAAATTAACCCTTTCAAGACGGGCGTCCCATATACGTATTCCCTAAGAACGTCTCTTACAGCCGGGCGTCCCATTCACGCATCGCTAGAGACTGCATTCAAAGGACGGGTGATGCGTATACGCATTTTAAGCTGGAATGTTTTTCTGAAGGCCACTAGATGGCATTCTATGTTCATTGCTTTTGAAATGAACACAGTTTTAGGTTCCTGACTTTGAGTTTGATATATTCTGTCTGATTTTTGTATTTTGCTCATCAACTGTTGCGAGGGTGGGGTGGGGGAGCAAAAGCGTAAACAGAGGTGGGCTCTTTAAATCGCCGCGTGCTAATATAAATATTTGTGTGTCTGATTTATATCCAATTCCTTTTTTTATTCTATTTTTCCTCTACTATATACGGTCTTTTAGGGTTAGAAGACAGCCCAGTCAGTTTTGCATTGATTCAGATATATTCCCGTTTTTTCTCTTTTTATTTCAGGAAGTCTCACCTCCAGTCTATTATGGCACAAAGGCATTATTTATCAGAGGAAGAATACCTTCGTATGGTTAATGAACCATTTACTAACGCAGATGAGAGTGATGATTCTTTTTCTAAAGAGTTAGAAAGTGATACTTCTCTGTGCTTCGAGATTTACCACACTCAGTCTTCATTTTAAATTTTGTTGCTTCGTACTGTAAATAGTGTTAAATAAGTTGTTTTATTAATTTTAAACTTTATTGGTGGATTTTATCAATTAAAACTTTGGAATAATTTGAATAGCGCTTCCGAAAATTATTTTACAAAATAAGGAAATTTTTAAATATATTTTTGTGTAAAATAAAGAAAAATACGTTATTAAGTGCTAATTTTTAACATATGTAAGAGCTAAAGTAATAATCTAAAATGATACCAAAAATTACAACGCTAGAAGTGAAAATTTTTTTTTTATAAAATTAGGCTTAGCGATGCAAAACCTCCGTCCTGTACGGTGACTGCATGACTGCATTCGATTCTCTTCCGTCCCGCACGAGCATCATAAACAAAAGTGCGCCGTTGCGAAAAGGTTAAGGACTGTGGGTCAGATACATAAACAATAACCTAAACAAAATGATTGATTATAAATAAAATTCTACAGTATTCACAGTAAGACGAGCATTAACATCAGCACAGCCTTTGTTTTAATCTGGAAGGCAGCGGACTGCAAGCCAAATTCTCAAACTCTCGTACTAACAAAATGTTAGTTAATTTACTTCTTCCCTTTCTGCCCCTTCCACAAGTTTTGCTTATTCCAGAATTTATGTAGATTAGGGTTGTAACCAGTTTTACTCTAAAGTGGGAGAATCTGCAGTCTGCTGTCTTCCACATTAAAACAAAGTCTCTGCTGATGGCTAATGTTCGCCTTGTAACAAAATCCTGTGAACTAAATTTTGCCATGATTGTGTTATGACTATTTCTATGATGAAATATTTACACAGTGTTTATCTCCATTTGTGGCATAGATTTGTCTTAATAATTTTTATTGTCTCAACACTTAATCTGTATTTCTCATTTGTTTTGTATATCTCATACTGTTCATAACAAAAAAAAAAAAAAAAAAAAAAAAAAATTAAAAATTAATACCACAAGGTATTAGTGAATGTCATCTGATACACCATTAGTAATAACATTCATGATTCTGCTTTCCTGTGAGTGTTGTGGCAGTCCTTGAAGTTGTTCCACATGCTTTCAGAAAGATACAGTATTTTATTTCCCCATCTTTTCAAAAAATTTTGTTTTCAATAGACTATAGTAATGGTATATGTAATAATTCTAGACTGTATTAGTGGTATATGTGGTCATTCTGGATTTTTGTTTTATTGAAACACAGCAATAAATAACTAGGCATAATCCGCAAGGCTTAAAACATAATTAGAACTGATGTTCTTGGAAATTACTTTTTGTGTCATTTTGACTTGGGGGAGGGGAGCAAATGACTCATCTCAAACCCACTAAACAGAATTTTCATGCAAAATCAGGGGCATCTTTTTTGGAAATAGTACACTGTTAGCAAGTTTAGGCAAATACAGTTAAATATAGCATTTTTTTTAATTGCTAAGGGTGGGGATGGTTTTTTTAAATCTTAGTGCCTGTTTTAGATCAATTAAAGCTTTTCCGTATTGCATCATTTTTTTTCTGTATTGCATCATTTTTATCATTTCTGTATTGCTTTTCTGTATTGCATCATTTGTATTGCATCATTTTGAACTACAAAAAGTTCTCAAGCTGACACACTCCTAGAGGATGACACAGTGCAATGGCTGTGTCAACGATGGTTGGAACGAGAAAATGCAGCAAGGGGTGGGAGTCCAGCCAGAGTGATATCACCATATGTGGATTAGTGCATCCGCTGACAAGCGGTGGCACACCCTCAAGCCAGTTCTACCTCCGTTCTGCAGCATGGTCAAGAGACCTTGGATGTTCCCATATAGACCAGAACCATGTGCCGTCGATTGGTAGCTAGAGGCCTGCACTCTTGGCGTTCATTAAGAAGACTCAATGAGACCCCACATGAAGTGCCAATGTCTGCAATTGTGCTGGGCTCGAGTAATGTGAATGATGGAATGGCACAGGGTCGTATTGTCAGATGAGTCACGTTTCTGTTTCTCCAATGATAGTTGGCACATATGCGTGTGACGTCGATGTAGTGACAGGTCCAATCTGGCAGCAGTTGTGGAATCACTTGTCGTCATGATTTGGGATACAATTGCATATAATTCCAGGTCACGGCTAGTTCGTATTCAGAGCACTATATGGCCCAACCATACATGGATGATATGCTGTAGCTGGTGACACTCTTTTACCTTCAGGGGGTGCCCAATGCTCTTTATTAGCAGGATAACACCTGACCACATACTGCTCGCATCAACCAACGTTCTCTGCTAGTTGTATAGATGCTTCCCTGGCCACCATTCTCTCCTGATCTCTCACCAATCGAGCACATTTGGGATGTGATTGCACCCCATTTGCAGACTCTGCCACAGCCACACTCAGAAGATGAGCTGTGGCAAATGGTTGACAGGGAATAGCGCAGTTTCTCAGGACGCCATCCATAGTCTCATTGACTTTGTACCTAGATGTGTTGCTTCGGGTATTGCCGTCCATGGTGGTCCTACAACCTACTGATTGACATTGTTCTCGGTCTATATTATACATACCATTTCAAAATAAAGATCACTTATTGTTCGTTTTTGTCTCTCTCTGTTTGCTGAGTTTCATCACTTTCCGGCCACTTCTTGGTGTTGCATTTTCAGTGCCAGGT
The DNA here is from genome assembly GCF_044657685.1 of Stegodyphus dumicola. Taxonomy (NCBI): domain Eukaryota; kingdom Metazoa; phylum Arthropoda; class Arachnida; order Araneae; family Eresidae; genus Stegodyphus; species Stegodyphus dumicola. Next base: position 26,325,753 of record NC_140781.1, read on the forward strand.
AGCCTATTTATATGAATTTTGTTTAAGAAGTCAGTTTACTGCTTTATGCTTTTACTGTATAAAGTGGGAATTATAAATTTGCTTGCATTATTTTAATTGAATGTTACATACATATGTTCATCATCTTTTAATACACTGTGCTAAATATTCTAATGAAATTATGCAAAGGGAGGTTTTATATGCAGATGTAGTGTGGTGCATGTTTGTAGAGATCTGAAGTAACTAGGCCAGATGAATAAGAAGACTTGAAAACTTTAGTGTGCCAAAATTCTTAACAGGGGAGAAATATGACAGATCACTAGAAATGCTCACAGAGCAAAGTGTGAGAGCAGAAATAACTGAGCAGCAAGTTCAGCACTAGAGTTATCTGTAATAAACTGAGTCTCAATTAAACTACTACTGTTGTTTTACAGGCACTCACAGTCTCTAATTCACACTGTTGCTCAAAAAGGAGGCTAGGCACTTCTAAAACCCGCAAAAATATTTCATTCTTAGGTTTTAAAAACACACCTTTTTCCATAAAATTTGAGAATTTCCAAATTTGATGAGAAACCATCAGTATTAAAGTCCACTGCAGGGATATTTACCTGTATCTTCAGTTCTGTTCTATTTAGCCTTATAAATCCACTATCATTTGACTCAGAAATAAAAGCTGTATTACATAACATGTAAACTTATACAAACATAATAAATTGGTACAAATTCAAGAGTAAATACAACAGAAAACAAATGAACATAAAAGTTTCTAGCAAAATGCACTAAGAAAATGAATGTATGCACAACAAAGCAAAAATACTTGGAAAGCAAATTGCAAACAAATAAACTCAAATATTTTCAAAAATGCACAAGAATATTTATGTCAGATTTGTGATATGGAAACCACACAGCTTATTTTACCATTGGAATTATTCTTTTAAAAAGAGATGCATGATATCTATTATAACTGCAAGGATAGTTTTGGCAATTATTCCCAAAGTTCTTAATTATACTGTATTCTGATTCTTAATTGTCTTATATTTTTCTGCATTCTTGTTTGCTCTTTTTTATCAGATTAATCAGTTTGACTCAAAAGTTATTTAATCCTTGTGATATTCTTACTTTCATATGAAGAACTCTGCAATGTAGTAAAATCATAAATTGAATCGTAATTAGAAATTTTGTATTCTCTTAGGTTGAAGATTAAGATGTTTTAAATTCAAAATATTTTAGGTGTAAAAATGTTTGTTACCAACAAAGAACCATTTGGATACATGCTAGCTCCATTAGAGAAGGAGAACAGCCTTCAAGATGACAGAGATCAACTATTAAACTTGAAAGTGGAGATAATGGGTTTGTTTCTTTTGCCTTCTGTTCAGTCGTGAGATGTAGCAATTCCTTTTTATTAATGAAAATTTTCTTTACATTTCTTTTTATTAATAAAAATTGTTAGATTTCTTTTTATTAGTAAAAATTGTCAAAATATATCTTCCTGCAGTTGATGAACCTAAAGTGTATGTTTCAAAGCATCTTGAACATTTTCTGCCAACAAGAACACGAAACACTTTAGGATTTGATCAGGTGAGCTTATTTCATGCGTAAGATAGTCTTACTTTTTGTGTTTTTTTTTTTTTTTTTTTTTTTTTTTTTTTCTGACATTTGAATGTTGTAACACTTAATTTCAAATTAGTCCCAAGTTGAAATATAGGAATTATAATCCTAAAATTGTCTTATAGAAACTAATGTAAACCATATTCATACAACTCAACCCAAACTTATTAAAATCCACATCCCCTGGTTATACATCTGAATATCAATGAAAACTGTTAATAAAGCTTTTATATGCTGAAATAATCATAAATATCTTTTTATCTTTAACAGTTATGCACATAATGCAATTATACTGGTTTGCAAAAGTTAAGCAGCAAACTGAAAACTGATAACTCAAAAAGCAAGCAAAGTGGATGAAACTTTGTAAAATTATTTAATATATATCTTCTAACTTAAAAACAGAAGAAAATATTGTCCAAAATATTTACATTTTATGACATCAACAGGAACATAAAATTTTTTTAATTCAGGCAAACAAATTAAATACAAAAAATTGTCGTTTGTGAGTACAATCACATTGAACAGCAATACAGATCTGGCAGCAATGTCTCATTCTGTTTATGATGTAAATGAGCTGCATGGGTAGCAATTCCCATTGGTCAAGTAAAGCAGTTGTAACTCATATAGGGTTTGGGGAGGAGGTTTGAGGCCAGCAATGTGCCTCCTCAGAGCATCCCACACATGAAGAGTAGGATTAAGGTCAAATTAGCATGCTGCCCTTTCAATTTGAACTATAGTTTCATCTTCAGGAAATTGCAGCACTAAGAGAGCAGTGTGTGAGAGAAAATTACTTGCTTGCAAAATGAAGGTATCGCCAGTTGTAGAGCAGATGAGCGAACAGTAGGATTCAGTATGTCCTCTCTGTACCTCTGAGCATTCAGAGTTCAGTGTAGGAGAATACATACAGGTGTTTGCATCTACCTAAGGATACTTTTATCTATACAAGAACGCTAGCTTCTGCAAAGTTATCTCTTTGTCATATGTTATACAGAAGATACCAAGTGTTTACTTCTCTCCATATGTAAACACATTGAAAATCACTCTGTAAAGCAAAGCAGGTCTCATTAGTGAGAAAAACAGACCTCCACTGATTTTCAGTCCAGTGTACATGACTATATAGCCAATTCAAATACTTTCTCCGAAAGCGGGACGTAGAGTCTACCTAGCATACAAACCTCTTTCATGCAGCTGTTAATGTTGAGGCTGATACTGTGCTGCCTGTAGCAGAAATAAGTGTTGGAAAATATGACTTATTGTAACCCTTTTTCTGCATCATCTCTCCTCCTTGAAATATTTATTAGGCTTAGTTCTTATTTTGAAGGGATATAGTAGTTACTTCTACTTCTTTTTTTCACTGCCACTGTTTGTGTTGAGAATGGACTGTTTCCGCCTAATTGAGATGCAAAAACGAAACTTGATGTTACGTCATCTGGAAAGCCGAGTCATGCCGATAGCTGATTGGTTGTCGTGAGATGACGTCATGCCTACTTCTGGTATAAGTATCTCGCGTCGCTCTGGCTCAGTCCTTCTAGTTCTTGCTTTCTTGGCTTTTGTTTGTGCGGTTTCTAGCCCCTATTGAAAGACATCTTGTGATGCATGCAGTCTGAGGATAAGTTCCAAGGTTCCAGTCTACAAGAAGACTTTTCCTGAATAAATTCCTTGGTTCCTGTCTACAAGATGACTTTTCCCGAATAAGATGACTTTTCCCAAATTTCCCAGTTCCAGTTTACAAGATGTCTTTTCCTGGATTCTCAAAAGAGGCTACAATGTGAGTGACTGCCGTGGGCGGCATCCATGTTCTTCATGAATCCGGCATTTAACATAAGTTAGCGGCGATGTTTTACTGGGCTATGATTCCTCGTGTTCAACTACAGTGAGCAGAGTTAAGCCGGATTTAAGTGCTCTCAAGGACTTAATTTAATTTTCAGGTGCCTTTTTGATCATTAAGCGTGGATCTATTGACAGTGTAGCTAATTTCATTTAAAACCGCATAATTTCTGTTTAGGATGCGTTTTTCGCGTATTGAATGCCAATATTTTGGAGACTAGGTAAAATACTATTTAATATATGAAATTTTGATAATGATGGTTATATTATAATTTCTAAGTTACTGATATTGTTTAAATTTATTCATTGTGTTTTTATTTATTATTTATTTTTTTATATTGTTAATAAATTGGTTAAGTTTGAAACCTTTTATTGTCTTCAATGTCTGCACAACATATAATCTTAGGGAGCTTCTATTGCTACTGCTGCTAAATGTTTAATTTTATAAAATTTAAACTTTGCTTTTGCATCAATAAGTGCAAAGCTAAACTGAGACGGAGTTAGAGTCCTGTTGCAACATCCACTAAGTGGCAAATGTGGTCAACTGGAGAAGTCGTAACTCTTTGTGTACCTTTGGTAGGGCTTCAAGAGATTGAATCAGTAGTTAGAAATTGGTTCCGCAACTGGCTTACCGTAGAACAGTCAAGATTTGGTCATTTTGCAATGCCAGACTATCGCTGACCTGCTTCTAGTTGACCTATGGCTCTTTATCACACGTCTGATTGCATATGTTGTTTCAAACTCATTTTTATTCTTTGGCTACCTCAAAATTGTTTAATACACTCACTTCCAAAAGTTAAGCACAGAGAGGAAAATGCTAATTTCCGGAAGCCAATCAGAATTGAAGAGGATGCAATTCGCTGCAGAGGTAGATGGAAGTATGCAAATATGTTAGGTAACAGCCAATTGCACTTTCATGTCAAGAAATATGCAAAAAAGGCAGTCTTATAAGAAGCCAGCTCTATGAAGGGTTACAGATGTTGATTGTAAGTTCTGATAGAAGGTGTTTAAAACTTTCCTACAATTTGTTTTCAAGACATACGTGTTTCTATGACTTCCAGAAGACAAATGGAAGATTCTGAGCACTGGCGTGCTGTGGGGCGCATTGAAGCAGGACAGTCGATCACAGATGTTGCTCTTTTCTTCAGTGTTCATCATTCTGTAATTTCACGTTTATGGAAACAATTCCAAAACACACAGACAGTTGTCCGAAGGCCCGTAGCCAGTCCCCTTCCCCCCGTGGAAGATCGATATATTGCTATTGTAGCCAAGCGAAATCACAGAGCGACCTCCACACTTGTGACGTCTATGGTTGCAGCTCCATTGGTAAGGCGATATCTGCAGCTACAGTACGCCGAAGATTGCATATGAGTTGACTGTATGCCCGCGGACCTTGAATTTGTGTTCCTCTATTTGTCCAATCAAGAGGGGCTCAATTACAGTGGTGCCAGGAACATGTCATTTGGAATGTGTCTGACTGGGGCAAAGTCATGTCAACCTTAATCCCATTGAAAATCTTTGGGATGCTCTCGGCCGTGCTGTATCTTAACGTTTCCCACCTCCAGCCACTCTTATTGAGCTGGAAACTGCTCTACAAGAAGAATGGCGATTGCTTAATTCTGCGGTAGTTGACTACCTAATTGAAAGTATGGTCACAAGATGTAAACTTTGTATACAGATGACGGGGGATCACATACCCTATTAATGTCTTTTTTTTTTTCATTTTTTGATGTTTATTTTCACTTTATACATAATTCTGTTTGTCTCCAGTATGTCATTATGTGATAACTCACAAAAATTTAATATTGTTTTCATTCCTGTATGTAATTATTAATTTTGTTTTATGCATAAATATATATGCTACTTTCCTATCGAATTTTGTGTCAAGCAAAGCAGTATTTGTTGATTTTTTTGCATTTTACATCTTCATGCTTAACTTTTGGAAGTGAGTGTATATCTTCGTTCACATTGAAAAGTAATTCCTTCCTAAATAGCACGTTTTAAGCTGTATCATATGTACATAAAGTGATGGCAGCATCACTCTTTTACATAATGCTACAAGGTGAAGCTTACTTTTATTCATAACATATCCAGATTTCAAGAATTTTGAACTACTTTTACCTTATTTATCGCGATTTTTTAATTCTTGCTTATCTTTTGGAAATCAGTGCATATATGATGTACATAATACATTCCAAGTGTTTTTTTACTAGTAGTAGCAATTGTCAATTGCTACTACTAGTAAAAAACACTTTTCATTAGCAATTGTGAACAATTGCTAATGAAAAAGATTTTTGTTTTAACAACTCTCAAGTTATCAAGTCGTAATTGTAATATTAAAGTAGAATTTTACAAAACTTCCCTGGGACTAGGCTAAATTTTCATATTTCTCAGATTGATAATAGGCTTTACAAACTAGGAACAGTGGATTTGAAAAGACTTTCTTTATATATTTATGAAGTTATTCCTTTAACAAGAACAAAATTATTTTGGATCAATGTACCTTTCCATCTATTACAGCATTTAATTTCTTTTAAGTGTAAATTTATTTCCGTTTATAATAATAATTCAAGCTGTCCAGGCTTATTGGTAGTTCTGTTCATAATGGTTAAAATTATAAGACTATATCTCATTAAAATTTCATGTCTTTTTTTTTTTTTTTTTTTTTTTTTTTTTTTTTTTTTTTTAAAGGTATACTTAATAAATTTAGACCGGCGGCCTGAAAGGAAGGAAAGAATGTTGAACACCCTTTCTGAAATGGGTATTGATACTCATATCTTCTCTGCTGTAGATGGCCAGTGAGTTTCATTTATGTGCCTCATATGTTATCATTCTTGTGTTCTGTAATTATATTTTTGGCTGATGCCATGTTAAAGCAATCAGATCTTGTAATTGCGAAAGCACTTTAGTCATCCCAGACTTGGGAGCTTCATTAAGTACAAATAGAATTTTGTTGGTGATCTTGAGTACCATTTATATCAGTTGTAGCAGATATTAACTTACATGACTTGTAGAGGTAGTGATCGGCTTGATATTAAAAAAAAAAAAAAAAAAAAAAAAAAAAAAAAAAAAGAATTCTGGTGATAACTGTATAGATATTATATTAGCACATACTTGAAAGAACCTGTCAGAGGTTTGGGATATGGTAGTGACAGGGAAACAAGTATTTATTGGGAAGTTACCAGCATTGTTTTTTATGTTTACTGAAGTTTGCTGTCTGGGATAAGATGCAAGTATTATTTTAATCTATCTATCGAGAGAATGACTAAATGATAATTAGCTAATCTATTTTTATGAACTGTCTTTAGGAACAATTTTCTTCATCATGAGAGAGAATTTCTCATTTCCTTCATATAAAATGGACAGTCCTTTCATTATTTTCACAGTGTACAAATAGTAATAGTCATCTGTCATGGAGTATTTAACTTGGCTATTAATACAACTATTCAAGTCATTCTGCAGGTTTTTAAATTATAGCATCAAGAAATAGTTTAATTCAGGAGTTGTCCTGATAACATTATTCATCTGAAAGGTTACTTTGAAACTGACTCACTTTTGTGTTAGATAGTTGCTATTTATCTTCTGTTCACTTTATTATACTAATTTTTTGATGAAATTAAATTGAAAGCTTCTTCTAATTATATATAATGAGTGCGTTGACTGCATTTTGAATTAATAGTAATGTCACATCTAATGTTTTAATTAGCTCCATGTTTTAATGATTTTTTTAAATATACTAAATGTTCAGTTTCCTGAATTTCCTGAATGCTGGTAGCATATTTTATTCCCAATGCTAACGTAATTTTAATGGTACTCTCGGCAGGACTGTTTGAATAATTTAAACTAAAAAATAATTCTGAAGGTAAGCCTAATTCATTTTTGTATTTGTAAATGGAATGTCTTTTAAGGCTTTAACAGCTCATTCTACGTGTACTAAAGCTTAAAATAAATTAGAAAAACTAGGTATTAAAGATGCTATAGATGTTTATCTGCTTGAAACTGAATTATATGTTTTTATATCAAAAGAAGAACGTTTGTTGCAAACTCATTTAGATATTTTATTTGTGCTAACAGAACGTGAATTTGAAAAATAGTATGAAATTGTTGGAGATTTTTGTGAAAAGGGTGTAAGAATTGAAGTAAAAGTTAAGCAAATTATTAGTGAATGGCAAGATAAGGATATGGATAATGTTACTTCCATTCACTTAGACAGTAATAATGCTGATATTGTTGTCAATTTGAACATTAGAAAACTGGAATTGTGTAAATTTGATAAAGATGTTAAAGAAATGTAATTTTGGAGCCAATTCAGAAAGCATAAAGATCTATGTATTGTTGACTCGGACAAATTTCAGTATTTTTTCAAAGTGCAGTTAAAAGTTCTTGGGCTAGAGAAGCCTTCGACAGAAGAAAATTACCCATGTTAGAGAGCTGTTGAAAAATACCTGCCGCAACTGTATTTAATCAAGCAAACAGCTTTGATGGTATCTGTATTCAACTTTTGACTGCAAAATCAAGGATGATTCCGGAAAAAACTCTCACAATTCCTTGTTTAGAATTATCGGCTGGAATGGTAGGAGCTCGATTGTGTAAAGTAGTAATAGAAAGTATCCAATGGTATAATGTTAAACAATACTGTTGAACTGACTGAACCACGGTATCAATGTGGATTCAGAAAAAATTATCCTTGGATAATTTTAGTGGAGAACCACGTTCAAGAAATAAGGAAATTGACAAATTCTGATCTGGAGGCATGTTCCTGAAGTTTTGAATCTGGCTGATCTTCCCTTAAGTGCAGTTAAAATTGTTTTCAAAGTGCAGTTAAAAGTTCTTGGGCTAGAGAAGCCTTCGACAGAAGAAAATTACCCACGTTAGAGAGCTGTTCAAAAATACCTTCCTGCTGCAACTGTATTTAATCAAGCAAACAGCTTTGATGGTATCTGTATCTAACTTTTGACTGCAAAACAAGGATGACTCCGGCAAAAACTCTCACAATTCCTTGTTTAGGATTATCGGCTGGAATGGTAGGAGCTCGATTGTGTAAAGTAGTAATAGAAAGTATCCAATGGTATAATGTTAAACAATACTGTTGAACTGACTGAACCACGGTATCAATGTGGATTCAGAAAAAATGATCTTTGGATAATTTTAGTGGAGAACCATGTTCAAGAAATAAGGAAATTGACAAATTCTGATCTGGAGGCATGTTCCTGAAGTTTTGAATCTGGCTGATCTTCCCTTAAGAGGTTGCTCAGCAAGTCATCTGTCATGGAGTAAATGGTGGGAGGAACCCACTTGGCTCAAGTAGACTGAAAATGATTGGCCTGTTGCCGAACAAGCATTGAACATAGATGCAATATCACAAGAAAGGAGAAGGATAATTTTGAATCTGATCAGTCAATTGCTTTCTGTTTGAATCAACCAGCTATTTGTGAAATATGTAATATGATTTCTGCAAAATGTAGACATGGCGAATCAAAATAATTATTTTTTAATATGTCATAAAATGATATTCATGGTAGCTTAGCTCTGAAGGTTTATTTTTAATTGCCAAAATCTGAAGTCTTTACAGATTACGGAGTTGTTAAAGGATTGATAATAACCAAACATTAAAAAAATTATCACGCTCGCTCTTAAATTTTGCTCAACATATTAAGGGAGCATTACTGCATTCTAAACACAAGAAAAACTATAGGCACAGATAAAATATCCAAATGTGTTATTTGCATAAGATATGCCAAAAGGAACCTAACTGCTCAAATTCTTCATTACCAGAAAAGAGGGTAAATGATTCTGAAATTTTTGAGATAGTTGGGATGGACATGATGAGTCCTTTATATTTAAAGGGAGGAAGTAATCATGGATTTGTATTTACACATGTGCCGTCTATTGTGCGGTATATTTTGGACTTTTGTCATCTTTGAATACAGCAATATTTCTCAATAGTTTCTGTTGATTTCTTGCATGGCGAGGCAGACCCTCATTTGTGTACTATGATAACAGCTCTAAGTTTGTAGGAGCATCCAACAACTTAAAATTCATGAATTGTGATGAAATTTTTCACTTTAGCACAACAAAAGAGATTCAGTGGTTTTTCAATTCCCCACTGCGTCCTTGTGGGGAGGCTTTTGAGAATGGTTGATAGGTGTTATGAAGCAAAATTCTGAGGAAAGTACTAGGAAAGGCTTTAGTTTGTTATGAAGAGATGACAACCATTTTATGCTGAGTGCAGAATATTGTTTACTCACTACCACTCACCTACACTTCAGGAAAATTAAAGTGAATGTATTGCATTATTCGCTAGTTCCATCTTAATTGAGTTCTGGCAAAATGATAAAAATTGTCTCAACAAAATGCTAATGTCAGCAAAATTGATCAAGAATGTTAGGAAAAGATTTAGGAATTATATATGTATATATATATATGTATTAATATTTAAGATGGAATATTTAGACTACTAATTCAAAGAAATAAACATGAGAAATATTATCAACGAATTAGAGTAGGTGACGTTGTTCTGATCGGAAATGGTGGTAAAAAGTGTGTTGGATGGCCATTACTTATTGTAATGGACTTGCTTCCTAGTGGAGGTAAGATAACAAGATTAGTTTATGTCAAAAACAGAGGCCTACTCTTAAGGCCAATATGTAGAAATTGATGACAATTTAAGGTAAGAAGGGTCACATATAAAATGTTAACTAACTCCATGTTTTAATGATTTTCTTTTCCTAGTGGTTTTTTACTGAGTTTGTGAGTGACAATGAGTGTAAATTTACTTTTTTGTTTTATGTTTGAAAATTAAAGACTGAAATTCCTTTTACTGTAAAAAAAAAAAAAAAAAAGAGGTTTTTTTTTTTTTTTTTTTTTTTTTTTGATTAAACGGAGTAAATGTTCACTTTCCTGAATTGCACGAATGCTGGTAGCATATTTTATTCTCTGTGATAACAAGTAAACTGCTTATAATTAATCTGAATGGTGTGATTTTTTGTGGACTACTGCATATGGTATGCATTTTTGACAGAAGTTTTTGTTTTGTAATATTTAATATATTTTAGTAATCTATTATTTTCTTATGTGGTATAGAGCATTAAATGATACTTATATTAAACAACTGGGTATCAAAATGCTTCCCGAATATGCTGATCCATATCACAAAAGACCTTTAACAAGAGGTGAGATTGGTTGTTTCCTTAGCCACTATCATCTGTGGAGAGATGTAAGTAATAATTTTTTTTATTTTTAAATTTAGCTCAAAGTATTCAATTTTTTTCATAGTTTAATTACTGTCTATTTTAGATATAAAATAGTTCAATTTTAAAAGAAATTATGATAATTTTATAATTTATGCTAAGAAATTTAAATAAGTTCACAAAACCCATTCTTCTAAGATATTATTCAGGAAAAGAGAAATTTCACTTTCTTCATAAAATATGATTGTTAAATACAGGGTGATCTTTTTAAAAGTGACAGTGTTTGGAGCGCAATCTAATAGCAGATATGGCACCAAACTTAGTATTTAGACTAATCAAGACATGGGAAAAAGGATTCCGTGAAAAAGATTTTAGTTTGAAAAATCGCCGCTAGGGCATTTTGTGGCGCTGCTGTAGCTTACTATAACGAGAATTAGCATGAAACACGGGTATGAAAGAAAAATGCAAATATTGTGCGATGACAGCGCCAGTAATAGGGGCTATAAAAGCAAGTAGTAGACAGCTCCGACAAATAATCTCAGTTGAAGTAAACGAGCTCCAGTGGATATGCCTCTCACGTTACCGGAGTGCGCGTTACTGGTGAAGCTGTATTACATGAATCAATGTAATGCATCTGCAGCTCTTCGGGAATTTCGAACCAGGAAAAAATTCCGAAAGGGGCCTTTATCGCTGAATGGTCTTAAGAAAATGATTAAGAAGTTCGAGGAAATGGGGTCACTGACCATTCGCGCTGGGAGAGGATGTAAACTGTAATAACTGATGTGGGAACTGCAATTGTCGAAGGATCGTAGGGAACCATTGCTGGTACTAGCAGCGCCTGAGGTGTAGCTCGGCAATTGAACATGAACTATTCCATGGTATGGAGAGGTTTGCGGCGCGTTATTGTATTTTACCTCTATAAAATCAGCCGCTTGCACGAACTGAAACCAAGTGATTATGATAAGCGAGTGACATTCGCTCTATTGCTTCTATCGTTTTTTGCCAGGGTAGAAATTGATGATGCTTTCCCATGGCACATTCTGTGGGGAGATGAGTGCCATTTTTATCTCAATGTGTCCGTAAACACACAAAATAGTCGAATTTGGGCTTCTGAGCAGCCCCACACCGTGCACGAAATCCCATTAAATTCGCCATAAGTCACTGTTTGGTGTGGTTTCACAGCCGAATTCGTAATTGGGCCATTCGTTTTTGAGACCAGCACTCCAACAGAACCCCAAACGTGCACCATAAATGCAGAAAGATACCATGAAATGCTGCAAACATTGTTATTCCACAACTTCAGCAATGAAACCGTCTCCAACAGACAATCTTTGTGCAGGGTGGTGCTCCGCCACACATTAGTAATAAGGTAAAGCAGCTGTTGTGCCAAAACTTCACTGATGATAGAGTCATAAGTCGCAGTTTTCCAGTTGCATGGCCGCCTCGTTCCCCCTGACCTCACGCCATGCGATTTTTGGTTCTAAAGGACAACATGACAAAGACAGTGCGAAATATTCCTCGTGATATGTTACATACGGCTGTGGAGAACGTTGTGCACAGAATGCACGGTGTTATTTCTGAGAACGGTTCTCACATTGAATGTGGTCTAATGCCTCACCGGGGAAGCTAATGTAGTAAATAAACATTAATAATTGTATGTATCTTAAATATAAGGTACATCTTATTTTGAAATAAATAAAAAGTTTGCAATTCAAACAAATTAATTATAATATTTGAAAATGTTTGCAGTTTTGTTACTTTTACATAAAAACGAGAGTAAAGCTGAGAACTGAAGTTAAATGCATTTGTGATGTATTTTCATTGGCAATAGCTGGTAGTGTTCATTTACGTGTCAGAATAAACTATTACGCTACCAGCATATCATGGACTCTTAAGAGACTACTAAAAATATTCTAAAGTATTTTATTTATTTTCTGAAAAGATGTTTGGAACTTAATATAACTTATGTAAATAACAAGTCATTCTTCTTTCATAAGCGTAACTAACTGTTGCAAACATATTTTTCTAATTCTATAAATTGTTTTGTTGCCACTTCCAAGAAACAAAACTAACAACAATTTATTAGTGGCCAAATGACATAAGTAAATAAAATAAAATTAAAGGAAAGTAAGTATAAAATACAAGCAACATTTCATTTGAAATCCAACAGGGAGTATAATGAACTATGACAGATTACAAAAAGGCAAAACTATAAAAATTTCTAAAAATATGGAAAATTCTTTCCCTATCCTGCATAAAAGAAACAAATAGAATACAGTTTAAACACAAGTGAAAAATTAAAAGAAAATTAATTTCATGATTCTGAAGTGCAGAGTGCTTGATTATTGCTTGAAAATTTATTAGAAAACATATTTAAACAGCCGAATTACATTCATTAAAAAGTGACTTTCAGGTATTGATAACTGCCAGATTTGTTCATATCTGCATACAATTTGGGTAACTTTAAAGTTTGTGTTAATAAACTGTGTATTGCTTGGGCTTACTAAAATGTTTCATAAACTTATCAAAAGTACCAAATCTTTTCCTCTGCAAAGTCAGCTGACAAACTCTGTTTTAAATCAAGATATATTCAAATTTTAATTATTGTCATTAAAAGGAAAGCTTATTCTTCATAATGTTTTTCATGTATTCATTTTAGACATATTGTATCATCAAGTTTGCATAATTCTGTAGGGCAAGATTCCTCTGTGGGAGTGCTAAAATACAGCACATTGATCCTCTAAAGTCTGCAAGTTTTCAAAAAAAAAAAAAAAAAAAAAAAAAACATGAAAGAAATGTGATGTTACTTCTAGTGTATGGGAAATAAGTTTCATTGAAAACGTGAGCAAAAGCTGATTTTATATTTACATGGAAAAATGCTAAAAAAAAAAAACAACTAGACACATTTAAATATTCTTTTGTGCCATGAAACAACTGACTGAACACTACCCAGCATCATGGATGTCACAAAAGTGAATACAGTAAGAAGAAAACAAGTTTCTTTCTGTGATAAGTAGAAGACTTGATATGCTATTTCCTTCATATGGCCTCACAGAAAGAAATCTAAAGGTGTCAGGTCAGTCATAGCAGACACATAACAAAACTGTCACCTCCAATCAAGTGATTTTTCTTTGTCCAATCAGTCACATATAGAGAGCTGAATTGTGCTGGTACTCCAGCTTGCTAAAATTATAAGCTTCATAATACTGCTGAAAGTATGCCACTGAAGTTAGTTTTTACATCAGAGAAAAATGCCTCATATGAATTTTTGGTGAGCCATTGAGGCAAAGGTATGGTCTAGTATTGCAGTTATCCAGGGTGTCAACCCTCATATTTATTAATCAGCTCACCTGATGTTTGTGCAGGTGATTTGCTTGAGGTGATTGTGACCACATATGATTGTGGTGACTGCTGATGATTCTATAATGTGTCTCCAAGGCATATGAAATGTATGGTTTCACGTTCCTGGATTGGCCATGCACAAAATTCAATGCATCGCTGAAAATCTTGTAGATGCAGAACTTCTGTCATTTTGTAGTGAAACGCCTCACTATTCATAAAAGCCTGAACCTGGGCCCATTGACTGTCATATTGATGGATCGAGGTTCAAATTCCCAAGAAGGCATGGATGTTTGTAAGGATTTAGTGTCTGCAGCAAGAGGGTGCAGTGAGCTGAAGGTCCTCTCATGAGAGGTTGGTAATAGGAAAAGAGGGTTGGGACACCGTTGGATTGCCCTTCAGGATGTTCACCCTCAAAACTGGAGAACTGCACAGATAGTATAGCAGGGTTATACTTGTATAATTCATGGTAAAATTCTGGTGTCTGGTCCACTTCTGCCTGTACCATAAGGGCCTGTTTACATTAGCAGAACTTTGAACCGAAAAAATGCCTACATACCTAACAACTTTGGGATAAAAATTTAAATTTCATATGCTGAAGAAATATTTCATTTTTGAAATTTTGAATGACGTTATCACATAGGCTGTTTGCTTTTTGCAATAAATGCATAGATGCTCAATAATTTATCTAAAAAAAGCTTGAGTGCATTTTTCCCCTGTAGTGAAATTACGAGGGCTATTTTTTCAACCTCCGATGGGCTATAAAGAAAAGACGGGTGAATATGCAAAAAAGATTTTATTACTAAAAGTAATGTACAATACAGGTTATTTCTCTACATAATCACCTTGACGATTGAGAAATTTGTTATATCTGTGAACAAGCTTTCCAATACCCTCTTCATAAAATGTCCCTGCCAATGATTGGAAGTGAGTTGTGACAGTTTCTTTCAGCTCCACATCATTTTGGAAGCGCTTCCCCCCAAGCCACTGCTTCAGTTCAGGGAACAGATGAAAGTCACTCGGTGCTAGGTCGGGACTATATGTTGGATGTTCAAAAATGTCCCATTGAAATTGCTGAAGGAGCTGTTGGGTTACACGAGCGCTGTGAGGATGGGCATTGTTGTGGATCAGAACAATTCCAGAAGTTAGCATGCCTCTTCGTTTGTTTTGAATAGCTCTCCGTAAGCGTCGCAAAGTTTCACAATATGAATCTGCATTAATTGTTGTTCCAGGCTGCATTAACTCCACAAGCAACACACCTTTTTTGTCCCAAAAAACAGTTGCCATAACCTTACGGTTGTTAAAGGCTTGTGTGAATTTTGTGGGTCTCTTTGGAGAATTTGTGTGCATCCATAGTTGTGATTGTCGTTTCATTTTGGGCGTGTCATATTAAACCCATGTCTCATCACCTATCACAATGGATTTAAAAAACTCTTCTCCGTCGGTATTGTAGCGATCAAGAAACTGAAACGCTGCAATCATTTGGCGAGTTTTGTGGTCGTCAGTCAACGTCTGTGGGACCGAGCGTGCGCAAACTTTTCTGTAGCGCAACTGTTCAGTAATGATAGAGTACAGGGAAGATCTTGAAACTTCTGGAAATTTCATCGATAATTCACTTATGGTAAACATTCAATTTTGCTTAACTGCTTGGTCAACTTGTTGAACAATGTCGTCTGTAGTGACAGACTTGCGTCCTTGACCCCCTTCATCATGCACATCAGTTTGGCCATCTTTAAACTTTTGACACCATTCACGAACAATGCCATCACTCACAAAGCTGTTTTTATACACTCGACTCATTCTTCGAGGAATTTCCGCTGCACTGTTCCCTTCTGCCTGCAAGAAATGAATAACGGCTCACAATTCACACTTGGCAGGAGAATCAATAGCGACAGCCATGTTTACGCGACTGCAACTCAACAGAAAATGGCGGGTTGAATACGCCAGTGACAGAGCATGTGGAGGGGGAGATGCACAGTCGCCTACTACACACACCAACCACCTGCCACCTGGCCATCATACTATGCGATCGGAGGTTGAAAAAAAAAAACCATACATAATAGGTTTGCATGCATTTGTTGGACTAAGTTGGCTAGTTAAAACAGGTTTTTTATATTGCATGCAGTATTTCTCCTCACATTAAACTGCCTGCTTAGCAGATTTGTCTTCAATTCTGGACCTACTTGTAGTATTGCAATTTTCTGAGACCACTGCAAGTTCCATCATTGTTGTGAAAATTTCTAGTTGAGTGAATGCTTTCCCTAATTCTCAATTTAATGGATTTAAAAACAATGGATTTAAAAAAACTCTTATCCATTTCCCTAATTCTCAGTTCATTGGATGGCATTGGGATGATGACAACAAGCATACAACCAGGTATTTTTTAGCATTATATTTCCGAACGTGAAAGTGCATATTGCAGTGCTCATGAACAGAGTACATTATCACTGTGTATTATTGTATTGTTGTAATCCAGTAGCTTTAAAAATACATCTTTTTATACAAGGTTGATTTATTTGCATAACAGACACATCGATCATCAGTTGCTTATTATGCAGATTTTTCCCCATTCAGAAGCTTTATGATGAAAAAAATTTGAATTTTTTTTATTCTAATACCTTGTGCACTTTTAAGTTGCCAATAAAACATATTTTTTGTATGCTGGATGTCATGTCATATTTTTCTTTTGTATTTTTTTTAAAACTATATGTCTTAGAGTATTCTTTTTCTTTCTTGAAAACTATGAGTCTTACGGGTAATTTTGTGGGTAAATTTTTTATGTACTGTGATGAAGAATCTCATATTATGAAGTTTATGCCATCTTTATTAAACACCCTGTACATTTATTTTTTCAACTAATGAAAGATAAAAATATATGAGAGGATAAATTGCTGTTGAACTTCAATAAGCTAGAAATGAAAGGTCTGAAAATAAAATTTGATAAATCAAAAATTCATAAAAATTCAAAATTAATTTTGAATTTTGCATTTTAACATTCAGACTTATCAATGGTCAAGTAATTGAAATTCATATGTACTCCTGTATTATTATTCATATTTCATATTCAGCTGCATTTATTTGTCATATTTCTATGCATTCCTTTATAAAATACTTTTTATTCATTATAGATCGCCTTACAAGTTGAAATTATTCCGGTTTACAAATAAATTTCTTATTAATTAGTAAAAAGTAATTCTAATATTTTTTCCTCTTGCCAAAATTTCAAGCTTTAATATTTCTCTTCTGTTTTGGACTTGATTATATAATTTAGTTTAGACAAAACATACAAGGGTTATCTGCTGAAGCGCCATTCCAGTTTTATTTCTGCCCCTAAAATTGAAAATCAGTAAAATCAAATTTTAGAATTGTTTTGAATAACATTTGTATTCTTGAAAGGGCTCACCTTCTTTAATTAGTAAGCAGAAGTACATTGCTGTAAATGCTTCCAGATAATAAATAAAATTTGCTGTATGGTAATACCATTAAGGGAAATCTGTATATAAATAAATGTCCATGTAAGAAAGGAAATTATGATAAATTTTACATTTTATTCAATAAACACGGCATTTCATGTTTTGCTATAGTAATAGTAGCCAGATAGCCATTAAAGTGCTTTGCCATATTTAAAGCCAAACTTAGCAAAAGCCAAACCAAATTATAGTAATACGGTACAAAGTCTGAGATTCGGACGTCCAATATCTGGAATGATCTAAAATCTGGACCTCAAAGCCACCAATAACCTTTTTTTTTTAAGGAATTTTTTTAATATATGCTTTATGCATGCGTGTTTGATTTTTTTTTCCTCATAATAAAATGTGGAGAGTCTCAATTCTTCACTTTGGCACTAAATAAAATACCTCATTATTGAAGAAACAATCATTTCAGCAAACATTTCTGTGATCAATAATTTGATCGTCTAGCAGCATATTTTCTTGGCATACGTCTCAAACTGAAACTTTTTACAATGAAATATCGTTGATTTTACACATTCTAATATTTTATATCCCTCATGCCAACCTGGCGAATCATTATTTATTATATTTGGCTTTCATCACCGCTTGTTAATCCAAGACATGACAGCTTGAGTAACGACTCACTTGAGTAATGACTCATGCAGGAATGCCTAAACAATTTTTTTATATTAGAAATTGAATAATAAAGAGTATGGGAACCTTTTCTGTTGAAATTATGCTTCATGATGATTACAAATTTAAATTAAATGCACTAAGATGTGTTGATGAGAAAAAATTTAACAAAAATTTCTTTCCATGTGCTAAAAATGGATTTTGTTAATGATACTCATAGGCCAAAAGATTACATTTAATGGCATTTGAATTAAGAATAACTGATTTGTTATTCACATAAACACAGAACCGTCACCAGAATTCGTATAGCCGCACTGGGCAGCAGAAATTGGGGAAGACAAAATTTTTGGAATTTAGAGAAGCATCGAGCAACAAAATTAAAGGATGAAAACATTTTTAGAATTTAGGGAAAGCACTGGGACACAAAATTTAGCGACATCGCTAATTTTTAGCAGAATTTAGCTTTTGTAGCTTTTTGTAGCAGAATTTAGGACCTACAGAGACTGCATCAGGCAGTATGATATGTAGCCTTGGCCTTCAAAAAGCCTTAAGTATATATGGGAATTTATTTATTCAGTACTCAATTAAGCCTTAAGCATGTGCAAGAAATAGACATAAGTATAATAAATAACTAAACTTATACAATTCAGGCTTAATTGTCTCAGTGCACGATAGAAGCAAGACAAAATTTAGCGGAACAACTTGTCTTTCGTCGGCAGTCTCATGATACATATCTAATAATGCATAGGGGATGCTATTAAGCTAAACTAAAATAATAGTTTACTGATTTTAAAGGAATTTCAGTTAGCGGATTGTGCTCTTCCTTAACTTTCTGATTTGATCCAGCTTATTATTTTTTTCAGGCTGTTATTAAAGCAATTTCATGAAAATTAAAGTTTGAAGTATTATTATGTCAAAAAGAGTTTCTTATGCTGGAGCTGCAACAGGCTCTACAAAGCAAAAGCATGTTTTGATGTCCATTAAGAAAAGTGGAATCGCTGCAAAAAAAGGATAAAGGTATATCCATCTCAAAATTATGTGAGGTGTATTGCATTGGAAAGTCAACTGTATATGACATAAGAAAACAGAAAATGGAACTTTTTGAATTTTTTATGGATTCCAACTTTCCATTTGCAATGAATAACAGAAAAATTATTCGTTATGCTTAAAATGATGCTTATGACAAAGTAATGATTAAAAGGGTCAGACAGTGTTGCAATGAAGGTGTGCAATTGATGGGTCCAATGTTAATGGCTCAAGCTAAAATATTTCATGAAGAAATGAACTTAAAAACTAAGTGCATATATTCAACAGGTTGGTTAACTAAATTAAAAAATCGCTGTGGTATAAAGCAATAAAAAATTTCAGTTGAAAGAGTTTCAGTTGATACTGAAGGTACTGAACTATCTGCAGATGAATTCATTGAACTCACTAATAATGAAAAGCTATCTCCAGAACAAATTTACAACACTGATGGTCTTTTCTGGCAATATGTACTGTGAAATAACTTGGCGACCTGTACAGAAAGGGCTGCAACTGTTGTAAAAGATTTCCAAGTCAGACTAATAAGTTTAGCATGCCAAATGTTGCAGGAATGCACAAGTGTAAACTTTTTGTAATCGAAAAAAATATAATAACCACAACCTTGAGCATTTAAATGAGTAAAAATTTTCCCCGTTATATCATGCAAATAAAAGAGCATGGATGACAGAAGCATTAATAAATGACTAGTGTGAAAATCGTTTCATATCCAAGGCTCGGCAACATTTGAATATGGTTGGTTTACCTAATGACGCAAAAATTTTTCTGATTATAGACAACAGCACAGACAACTTCACTTAAAGTTTTAGTGAAAGATAATTTATCTGTATTATTATTTCCTCCAAACTATAGTCTATCATTCAGCATATGGATATTGGAATAGCTGCGCTGAAATGCAAATGTAAATTAGCATTTTTAAAGGCCAGGTTAAATTTCCTGAATAATGGCAAGACTGTTCGAGAATTTTTTAAATATTCTACCATAAATGGGGAGCATGGCAAGATCGTGGGTGTGTTTCCAGGTACTTTAAAAAATACTTGGCATTATTTATGGTCAGTTACTATATTTCATGGTGAGGATGATGAAGATATTTGAAGGTTTTTGGATATCGCAAACCAAAGGGGAAATTTTCCAGTTAATGCATGTTATAAAGCGGTAATAAAAATGTAGAATAATGGAGAACTAGTAATAAATGAAGATGATATAACAGAAGTTTTTCATTCTGGTTTCAATACCCCAATCATCAATCAATTACTGGACGGCGAAATGTACAGTATGTTTCTAGATCCAGAAAATATCGCTACTGATAGCAAAGAAAGTGACAGAGGTTAGTGGAAACGAAAAAATTTCAATTGACAAGTTAGTCAGTATTCTTGACACAGCAATTACAGGACTTGGAACAGTGGAACTTTGTAACTGAGCAAGAAATTATATCTGTCTGTAGAATTAAAAAAGACAGTATTAGCACAAAAAAGAAGCAACTTAAACAACTTACATTGAAAGTAATGTTAATAAAGTAAACAAATAAATAAAGCTTTTCTTTTGTAAATTTTGATGCCAGTTAGATCATAAATGCTTCTTTGTTTCATAAATCACGATTTCATGTTTTTAATTTTATAATTTGAACATGCCATCTTACTAGATTTAAACTTATGATCTAATATTCAGAACAGTTCTAAATCCGGGATCTCCGAAGTCTCAACCAGTCTGGATCTCAGACTTTGTACTGTAGTAGGAAAAAAATAATAAAAAATCTAGTAAGTCAGTCAAGTAAGTCTATATAGTCGCTTCTCTTATGCTAGTATTTATTAAAATGGTTTTTAAGCAGTATTTTTAACAGATGTTTTGAGATTATATGAATTTCTGCATTTCCGTAATACATGTTTATCACTCTATTTTATTTGTTTCTATGCTAAACAATTTAACAGATGATTGAAAAGCAGCATCGAACAGCATTGGTTTTAGAAGATGATCTTCGATTTGAGCCATATTTCAACAAGAAAATTGAAATGCTTCTGAAAGAAGTGCAGAAGGTTGGATTATTATGGGATTTGATGTAAGACTTTTGACTTATTTTTCAGTTGCCCATGGAATCATGTAAACCTTAAATTTATGAAGTTGCTGTATAAATTATAGTTTTGTTTAAACAGTCCCAGTATCAGGAGCCCATGGGACTGTTGTCCAGTTTAGTTGTAATGATTCACCATCTCTATGTGTATATTTACATGTTGATATTTCAGCAGTTTAAATTGTATTATGTACTATAATTTTGGGTAGCTAAGCCACAGCTTATATGTGCATGTTGAAAATCTAGTTTTGCAGTCATCTGAAACAATTTTATGTTTACTCTCTCTTTAAAACTTCACTACTTCAGATCGCAAGTTATGCTTAATCGAAATCCTTAATGTAGAATTTGCTGTGACATTTTAGCCTGATACCTTTGCTCAAGTTGTACTAAGGCAGTGCAACAAGTCCGAACTCTCTTGAAATTTATTTAACTGCAATATTTCTCAGTGTAAAGACCCACAATGCATGTACTTTCTATTGAACTCTGTGGTTTTGTCTGCATTTTTGAATGACCATCTTCTATCTAACAGCCATTGGAAATTTATTTTATTTCTCAAAGTTCTACAGTCATTCTTAAACATCTCTCACTGCTGTGTCTATTGCTTATTTCTTTCAGTGCTGACTTTATTGTTTGCACTAATTGAATTTTTAATATTATTATTACTGTTATGATCCTACTCGAAGAAAATGTTATGCAGCTGCTTTTAAGCTTCACAGTAAAAAAATTGATAGAAATTAGAAAGTGGGCTGCAGCTAGAAAATTTCAAGTTTACGAGCGATGTATTCAGTTATGGAAGTGCAAACAAGAAGAATTGGAAAAAGATCTTGTCATACTGGTGTCATAGCTTGGCCTGTTTTTGGAAAACAATTTAGAGAAATGGGCAATAGAACAGAGAAAGGAAAGATATTATCAGTGTTAACCCCTTCGTGCTGACTGTCACGTCTACATGCCAGCAACGAACACACTGACTTCCCGGCCAACATGCAGGCGTGCCAGAGCATTTTCCCGTTCAGCCCCAACTGTCACGTATTTGTACCAGTGTCCTGGAACGTTTTAAAAACTATAATTTCTGCCACAAGATGGCACTGTATGTCCATATGGTTTTAGATACATGTACATTAGACCTTCTACTCGAAATGAGAGAAGCATGACTCACATACACGTGTTTCTGATTATATAAACAAAAGGAGAAATAAATGTTTCCGAATGGCGTGATTTATGACGTCTCTTTAAATCGCACTTTATTCGCACGTGGTAGTTGTTTATTTTAAGTAGAGAAGTTTTATTTTTGCTAAAGCATTGGGTATTTCGGTTTAAATTAGATCTTGATAGACGTGAATTCTTTCTGTTTTTAATAGAAACAGACCGAATAAATATTTTTTAATAGAAAATTTGTTAGACGTGAATTCTTTCTGTTTTTACCGTTGCAATCACACCAAGATCAGCAGAATCATTAAATCCGCTCAGATTAACTGAAAGACATTTTCCAAAACTTTGTTCAGAAGAGACTGATAAGAAAATGAGACGATGATGCTTCGTTTGTTCACATTTCCGGAAAAATCCTCCAAAACGGCAAATGAGTTATTACAAGTGCAAGGAATGTAATGTAGGACTGTGTGTAGCTCCCTGTTTTCAAATTTTTCATATGAAAAGAGAATTTTAAGTAATATATTTAGTTTTCAGATGTATAATGTTAAAAGTCATAAAATGGTGAGTAATGAAAATAAAATGTGTAAAATATGCATTTAAACAAGAAATAAGGTAATTAAAGTATATATAAAAATATCTATAAAGCATAAGCCGTTTAAATACTCTATAGAACATTATTAAACAATGCGTTGATACTTCGGAAATTTCATGGATTTAGGTTTAATAGCAAAAAAGCCCCCGGCCCTGGACAGACGCTCATGTAAGACACTGCCGGCCTCCGCGATAAGCGCGCGTTTGCGCTACCCGCCGCGAAGGGGTTAACAGTTAGAATTTACTGTTAGGCAAAAGTAATTGCTCATAAAAATGGATATTAAAAGTCTTTGTTGGAGGACCCAATTGGCATTTCAGGTTCATGAAACGAAAGAACTTATCCATCAGGATCAAAAGAATGATTGACCGAAGCTTCCCATGAACTGGATTAAGAAAAAGATAGTTTTTTTTTTTTTTTTTAGTACACATTTAAGAAATTTATAAGAAAATTAAAGAACAAAATTTCAGTGGAGGGCAAATATATTAATATGGATTAAGTGCACATTACTTTTGATTGTCCTTCAAGGAGAACTGTTCATTCAACAGGTGAAAAACCTATTTCTTTCTTACAGAAAATAATAGAAAAACCACTTTTCTGTGTTATTAAATGAGGAATTAAGACTTCTTTTACATGCGTTTTTGGGTTATGCTGCTAGTGGAGAGACATTAACTTTTTTTATTATTTTCGAAAGAAAAGCAATTCTGAAGGTAACTTCCCTAAAGGTGTTATTATTTGTGACAACAAAATAAAGGATGGAGGTACAAAGAAGTTATTTTGTTTTGGTTGAGATAAGTTTATTGGAAAAAGAAATGTGCTTTTTTCCAGCCTCAGAGACTCATCGTTCTGGATGCATTGAGATCCTATTTAATGAATATGGTAAAATCCGAAACAGAAATTTAACATCAATATCTCAGTGATACCTTGGGTGCTTGCAAAACTTTTACAGCCTCTGAATTTCAACATCAGTAAAACTTTCAAACATCACATCGAAAGCAGTGGGATAAATGGATGTAAGGGAACTCCATACGGATTAGAAAAGCTACATATGATGAGGATACCTTGCGAGTCGATAAAATGTGGCGATCAGTCCGAGCTGACAGCACTATATGACATCACTCACTTTTGCATTGTTTCTATCATCAACTTTGATAATATCTGTGTTGACCAAATTTGTGCATTTCTGTAATTTTTACAAAACAAATTATTTAATTAAAGGAGATCACAAGAAAGTGAAACTGTGGAAAAAATTAATTAAATTGCACAGAATATTATAAACATGTTTTTTAAATATTATTTTTAATTTCAAATGAATGTTATATATAAAATATAGAAATAAGACTAAAATATTTGAAAATAATGTTATGGCTCTTCCTCTGAGTGCCAAAATAATAATAATAATTCTTTTGAGATTTATGGTGAGTAATTTTTTTTTAGCTATTTGGGACGAAAACGTTTATCTGATGACGGTGAGCCATATGTGCAAGGTACATCAAATTTAGTACACGTTAACTACTCGTACTGGACTTTAAGCTACTTAATTACTCTTGAAGGTGCGAAAAAACTTGTTGCAGCTAATCCTCTTTCGAAGCTAATTCCTGTGGACGAGTTTTTACCAATTATGTTTGATCGACATCCTGAGTAAGTTTGTCTTCAAGTTCATTCTATGTGTAAAACTTCATTTACCTTATTGGTAATTATAAGTACTGCTAATTTTATTTTGAACTTTACTTTGTGTAGTACATGTTTTCATTGGTGTATATTTTACAGTGTGCCATTCAGTGCAAATTCAAAAAAATATAAGTTTTAAAAATTTTTCCAAGCCTTTTCGATTTTTAGTGATTTTGGTGTGTGGAGAAAGTTTTGCATATATTTAAAGTTGTAAATATTTTCCATTCATTTTTTATTTTTTCCGTGTAGATTCTCATCTTTGTAATCCCTAGAAATAATGTCTAATCATGTCTGATAAGCCTAGTTTTTCTGTATACCTATTCTTCAATCCACTAAAATTAACTGTGGACCAATTTTGCATTTTATTACCTTTCACATTCAGTGTTGTACAGTCTTAACTGCATTTTTATCTTACATTTGACTACAGATTTTATATTCTTAAAAGTTTTTCCAAAGAGTACAAAATAGTGAATTATTAAGTGAACTATTGCTGGACAAAGAAAATTGAAAAATTGTTTTTAGTTTCATAGCTATATCTATTCCATTGCTTTTTTAATGCACACAAATAAGGGGGAAGAAAAAAAAAGGAAAATTATACTGTTGCCATCAGTTATGCAGCAGATTTACAAGTTTTAAGGATATACTGTTTATTACACGAGTGCTCCTTCCACCAGGGTGAAATGATAGATATTTTGTATGGAACTTGGGCATATATTTATCAGTATGCTCCACCATATTTGACTGAAGCAGTGTTAGTAATCGATAGCTTTATTGCCATTATTCACTCTCCGATACAATAAGAATGCAACATACTTTTTTTTTAATAAGAGTCGTGTAACAATATTAGAAAAGTATGCAGCAAGTAAATGTAAAGAACTGTTGGTTTTCTGTATTAGAGTTAGTGGCTTTGCTCTTTTCAATAACTGAGATTATGTAGCCATAGCAATGGGTTCCTGTGTAGTTTAAATTCATTTTCTAAGAATTCTATTTTGTATTTATTACTTTCTGACACTTTTTTTAAAAAAAATTTAATATAGAAGCATATTACTGAACACAGGTACTTGATAAAAACAAAATATCAAAACTTACTGTGAATATTAAGTTTCCTTTAATATTGTAGTTTTCAGAAATACTTACATTTAATTTTTTTTATATATATATACAGGGAGGTGTGGAAAGGCTATTTCCCAAAACGAAATCTGCGTGCTTATTCAGCTCATCCATTGTTGGTGTATCCAACTCATTACACAGGAGAAGAAAACTACATAAGTGATACAGAAGATTCAGATATTGCATTGTCAGTTATTAAAGATGAGCTTTAGGAACGAAGTTTAGTAAAACAAACTTTAATCTCTATTTATATTTTTGTATGGTGCTTTAAATTGCTGCAGCTTTAGAAAAAAAAATTGTGTTGTTTTCTAGTCAGAGATATATGCTGATAAAGATTTTGCTTTCGTTGCTTTACATGTTTGTTTAATATGTTGATGTTTTATATTTTATTGAATCTTTTTTATACAATGGATTCTATTTTTACCGTCAAAAGTGTAGAAATAATGTTTAAATAGATATTCTTTTTAGAAGAATTTTTTGCCTTTTTATTGAGGGCATTTAGTCAAAGGAATATTTACTTTTTACTAATAGAAACTTGGGGAAATATATGCTCAAAACTGACTTTTATTGTTTAAACTTTGTATATTTATTTGTGCCAAACATTATCTTGTCATAAATTTGTCTTTTAAGACTGGAGTGCCTTTAATAGTCATTTATTTGTTTTACTGTATGAATTATGTGCATTATATTTTAACCCCAAGTGGCATGACTGCCTGTATCCAGTCATGAGATTTTTTCTGTCTTGATATATATATTAGTTTATAAAATATTTTCCCTTCTTACTTTCTTTAATGATGTAAATGTCTTTGATGAATGGAAGTTTTATGAAAACAGAGACTAAAATAAGTAATTTTACAAATTTAGCTATTAAATGTAGTTTCAGTATAGGTCTTCATGAGCAGATTCAAAAACTCATGCCACTTAGAGGGTTATACAAAGATATAAAAAACCTCGTATATTTATATGACTGACAAATGTGATGCAGAATATTCATGTCAGTCCAGAATTTTTCTGTTTAGGAACATTATTTCAAATTTAACTTTCCACCAATATAAAGTTTTAATGTGCCAGAAATTTTCTCTTGATATCTTTTTTTCCATTATTTAGTGTGACACCTTTTATTTCTATCATATACTTAGTCTTGTACCGGGCTTATGTAACAAATTGATAGCAGGAGCAGTTATGGTATATTTTGAGGCAACTGGATATTTGATTGTGTGGCTATTACAGATCCATATAGAAAATAGCAATGAAACTTCCCATGCTTATTTACCATCCTCTTCTTTACTAATACTTGCTGGTTTATCCTACATGCTATGAGTATCAGAAATCTTTCTGAAAATTATTGGTTCAGTAATGGCAGTTTAATGCTGTTATACACGTTTCAAAGAATTACTCAGGATTTCATTAGGATGCTGTATTACATGCCTTATATTTCACAGTTAGCACTTTGAAAAAGAATAATAAATGCTAATTAAAAGCGTGCATTGTACACTATACAGAGTTTCCTTAAAAAAAAAAAAAAATACAAGACTTTCTATTTTATATTTTTTTAGATGAATTCTTCAAAGCTAACTGGAAGATTGTAATCCTGCAACATTTGCATAAATTTATGGAATGATATGGTAGAATACTTTATAACACAAGCTTAACTGTTTTCATGCCAAAAGGTTATCTTGGAAAATGTACTTTTTATTACAAATTTGTGTACAAGCATATTGCTGATCATTATTTAGCCAAGACACTGACTAACTCAGTTTGGTCTCGCATTCAGTGAAATATTGTTATTTTTTTTTAACCATGGAAACTAAGTAGAATTTAGTATTTAAAGATGAATTAAAAATAAGAAATTTGCTAATTACATCCAGAGAGATAGGATGCACATTGCCAAAAAAGGAATAGGCTCGTTCTATATTCATGTTCAATTACATTTACAGTGAGACAGAAGCACCTGTTTTCGAAGATTATTGCAGATTTATTGTAAGAAACATGCTATCATTCTTAATTAATATGTCTAAGAATGCAGTTTAAAAAAAAAAAAAGTTAAGTTTGATAATACATTTGCTGCCAGAGAAAACAGGAAATATTTATTATCTCATTTTCTTTTCATAGTTGTAAATCAGTAGCTAAATCGATGCATTTTTATCATGATTTCTTTGATTTAATGATTAGATATTTTCAGTTAGTAAATCAAGGATTTATTGATGTATTCACATATGAAGATCAGCAAGTTCACTCTCACAGATTCGCAGTAATTATAAAACTCCACAGAAAGTGTTGTCATGCTGTGTGATTTGGAATTTTTTTCTGCAAAATAAACTGCTTTTGCTGTATGGAGTTTATTTTCAAAAAATACTGGGGGGATTAGTGGTAGTTTCAGTAACTTTATCTATTCATTTTGTAATTTTTTTCTAGACGTTTTTGATTTGAATCAGATTTTCAGTTTTTTTTTTTTTTTTTTTTTTTTTTTTTTGGCTAAATTATGTCATTGTACTTTCTGGCATATTAGATCTTCCAATGTCTTTTAATTTATAAATTGTTCATATGAGAAATTCAGGAATGCATATCATATTTTTTTAGTTGACTAGATATTTTCATTATTTTTAGTTGGAACAGTTTTTACATATTTAATAACTTTTACTGAGATTGAACAAATCAGTGACCTTACAATGTATTTCTATTGCAGTGAGTTATCTTAGACATTTTATTTGCCACTTTCAGGTAAAGTTCGTTTGTGATTTAATATGATATTGCATTTCTAGTATGACAGATTCAGTGTTGCTGAAGTGAAAATTCTTGTGTTTTAATTGCATTAAGTTCCATTCATATTTCTTGATTATAAATATTTTGATATAAAATGCTCATACATATGTACACTTCTTTTATAATTTAAAAGTATTACATATGCTCTTCGACTTTTAATAGAGTTACAGTTTAATAAACTAGCCCACTGCAAAAATTTGTAGCTTAGTCTAGTATATTGTATGTATGTTCAGAAGACCTACCACAGTTCATTGATTTTCATAGTGATAATACAAAAGTTATGTATGTTGAAAGAATTTATTTGCACATGTGATCCAAATGAAGTTAACCTTTAACTGCTGTGAGAATTTTTTCGGCATAATTACTGTGAGCGGTCTCACAGACCGCATTAAAATACGTACTTTTATGCCTTTTTAAAGAATGATATAGATACTTTATACATATTTATATAATTCTAATTCATTTAAATCAATATATTTTAAACATAAATCATTTGATTTTACGCAGTTAAATTCATATAAAAATAGGACTATTTTCTTCATTTTAAGGAACAAAGTTTTTAAAGAACAAAGAGTTTATTAAACATACATGAAAATACAATGTCACTTTATTAAGTATTACTGTCAATTAAACCATAATTCTACAATAGTGAATTTAATTATTAATAAATAATAGATAAGTATATCTTTGTTTTCACTGATGAATTCTAAGATGATATACTGTCAAAATACATTATTTGAGAGCATGGAAGACACACTGGTTCCTTGCATTCCAAGCATTTATATGCTGTTTTTCTCTCCTTACAAGGTGGGCACAGAGTACATGTTTTTCTTTCTCCTAAGTTTTCTTCTTGATTTGATAAATCCATTCTCTTATTTTCCTTCTGTCCAAGGATTCTTGTAATTGTTATCTTCAGTTTCCTTGGCAAAAAAGCGGAAGTTATCCCAACTTTCAGATGCAGTTTAATAAATTGATTAGCTAATAAAAGGATACAAATTTTTCTTTTCAGTTCTGTAGCGTCAGGATATGACTGGAACAATATGTATGAACATAAATTCCAAGTATGTTTGGGCTCTGCTCTAGAGCCTATTTTTGCACGATGTTTCAGACCAGGGAGATGAACTATTTATTACATTATGATTTGGTGTTCATATCACCTGACTTGGTTATTTTTTGCTCCATTTGAAGTGCTTTTTTCCATAAAAATTATCATTTTGTTCACAGTCATTAGAAAAATTATGATATTCATCTATAGAAACTTTTGCTTTTGCTGTGAATAATACTACATGATTCTTCAGGATCAGAGTATTCTACATCAAAAATATTGATAAGATATTCAATTTCTTTTTGAGTGAGATATACGGGATGTTTTCTTGTAAAATTTGAAGCCATATTTGTCTTTTTTACAAAAAATATAACGTTTATCGTCACTAAAACTGGTATGCATCTGCTGTGAGCGGTCTCCCAGACACCTTAAAAAGTGATAACTGAAACCATAATAAAGCTAGAAGTGTGAAACTGGATATGTGACCTTATGAGACGGGTTTGGGAAGGTAGAAAAAAGGACAGGGACCATTTTCTGTTTTTAGGGGTGGAAACGATGGTTAGAATATCCTCAGCAGTTTTGCAGACTGCTCACAGCAGTTAAAGATTAAAAACAAGATAAAATATTTGACACCCATTCCAGCATGTCATTTAACATTAAGACAGCTAAAAATTAGATCTATTAATTTACAAAATAGAGTGAATATGTGTAAAACTTTGATATATTTTTATTTTTTTAAGTACCTTAGAAAAGTCAGCTAGGATATGGTCAGAGTATTGGACTAAAAGATGACTTGCAAAACTTTGCAAAAGCTGTGAAAATAACATCCTGTGTGTCCTCCTATTGCTTATGTGCAATATCCGAGTGTCTTTGCTGAGTGCCAGTAAGACTGCACTGTCAGAGTAATTACTTTTCAACGTTTGCTTATTGCCAAACCTAAAAAAGAGAATATATATTCAAAATAGAATTTTTAATGAATGTGTAGTGATTTATGTGCCATTCTGACTTGGGAAGTGTTATTGTAAAGAGGTTCCCATATTTATGTATTCCATTTATAAATGGGTTGCCATATTAACATTCATGGTATATCATTTTACAGAATATAAATACTCCATTAGTTAGAAGTTATTGATAGCAATCTGAGAAAAGTGCTTATTATGTTTTTATATTTAAAATATTTAGATAAAAAAATTTTAGTTGTAGAATTTGTTGCATTTCAAAAAGTCATGATATGAAGTTTATCCTTAAAAGTATTTTTTTTTTTTTAATGATACTGTTAACTATGTGTACACTGCTATTTAATGTATACTTATATTTTTGTTTTGTTGTTGTGCCTTTTTTTTATAAAGACTATATCATTTTTGTATTTTAAGTGTTTTATATTTGTATAAGGCAATAAAGAAAGCAAATCCTAAATATGTTTATTCAACATTCTTGTTTTTCATCATTTACTTCATTTTCATTCTTGAACGTACATACATTGAAACCACAAAAGTCCTTACCTGGCCTTTATTTTCACAACTGTTGGTCATGGACTTCACGTTACAAAAATGTTTTAAATGATGCAAGTACTTATGTAGGATTTTTAAAAACAAAATGTCAGTTTTTAAAAAAGTTACAAAATGTAATTTTTTTAATTTTCACAACTGTTGGTCATGAACTTCACGTTACAAAAATGTTTTAAATGATGCAAGTACTTATGTTGTAGGATTTTTAAAAATAAAAAGTCAGTTTTTAAAAAGTTACAAAATTTAATTTTTATACGTTCTCCCATCCCTATATTTATCTATTTAGGAAAATACTATACTCATTATAAGAAATAAAATAGAAAAAAATTTTTGCATTTTCACATAAAATAAAATATCAGTTTACTGAATGGTTTCTGATGTTATAGATTAAGCAAAGAGCATTTCTATGGAAGTTATGGTGAAAAGTTGTGATTAGTATAATGTTTTTAAAAAAAGGTCTGTAAAGAGCAGCAGAATCTATAATGGACAACAAATCTGTAAAAACAACAGAATCGTGTTAAATTTATGTTCTAGAAAATACAGGCAGGCTTCGGTATTAGCGCATAGACTACTCATAACATTAATTGTATATATTAAAAATATTTCTGTATGATTCTAAAGTAACAAAACTGCATAAGAACAGTAATGTGCTTTCAGTATTTAAAAACATATAAATTATGTTGGCGAAAATTCTTTCAGCATAACAGTTATATAAAATTATAAATTAAAGAATGTTAGTAAATCACAAAAGAGTAACACTGAATGGCACGTAAAGAAAAAAAAAAAAAAAAACCCTAAAATTCTAATTTTTTTTTACTTGACCCTTCAGCGTAGGTTGAAAATGATGTCAAAAACTTCATCCAAAGATTTGGAAATTAAGTATCTTAGTTTTTATCATATGTGAGGTTTTTTTTTTTTTTTGTTTTTTTGTTTTGTTTTGTTTGTTTGTTTTCCTAAATATAAGTGTGGTGACTGGGAAAAAGGATTTTCTAATTCGTTCTAAATTGATATTTTTTTAAAAAATTGAAATTGCACCTTTGATCATTTAAAATACTTTTGCAGCTGGAACTATATATCTGCAAAAAGGACTGCAAAAATAAAGACCAGGTAATGAATTTTGCTGATGCAGTACATAGTATTTTAACATTTAGAAGAGAGTAACACATTTTGCAGTTTTAATTGATACCAATAATATATGTTCTGTAACGAGTATGACCTAAATAATTCGCTTTTTTACAGTTAAATATAAAAACAAGTACTAATACATCTGTACATGATTAATAGCTGAAAATATTTATGCAACTTCATGAATTTAAACACCTTTTTCTGTTTTAAGGATTAGAAATGACCGTAAAGTATACCAAATTGTGAAAGCATTTCACATCAAAAGCTACAATTATTATTAGCTGTATTTTTGTATATTTACTGTAGTTATGTTATTTTCCCCAAGTCCTGTGATTCGTAGATAAGGAAACAGATTTCTGGATTGTGGACTTGGAATCTTAATTTTTTTTAATATACATTTTATGTCATGGCAGGTTCATGTCTGAAATGACCCTGACAAGCTCAGACAAAAGCAGTCTTTTGAACAGTCCAAAGTAACTTGGATCTAGAATACCAAGGTCAGCAGTATCTGATTTTCTGAGTCTAGATCTTTGGATCATGTAGTCATACTAACTCTTTCACTAGACACTGACCTAGCATTTGAGCTCTTAACATCAGACCTAAATTTGACTCAACAAGGTCTCGACTTACGAAATAAGAAGTCGCTCACAGGACACAGTCCTGGACTTCTACGTGTTGTACCAGTCTATACCAGGCTTGGCAGAATTCCGCCCATAAAGTGATCAACTGACAGGGACAAAATACTTGCGATCTGACTACAGCTCATCCTCTGCCACTCAAGAGTCCAAGCCAAAAAGGCAGTTATAACAAGGATCACATAGGGAACTTCCAATAGTGCATGTCACCAGTAGTCAGACCTAGTGGAGTGATAAGGCCCACTAACACTGGCGTGTATGACATATGCCATGGCAGCCAAAAAAGGCAAAGACAAGGCTCAGTAAGAGCCTATAAAAAAGAACAAGCCAAGACCCAAAAAAGGTGAAGATCCTACCATTCAAAAATCCGAACCAGCACTGCTGTTATGTCTTGAGGAGTCCAAGCCTAAAATGGCAGAGGAACTGAAAGTGATCCTGAGGAAAACATCAAATCAGTGGAACTGAAAGTAAAAGTGACATAGACTGAATGGCACGTAAAGAATAAATGAAGATATGAGAATCCTCAAAAAGGCAATTGAGAAGTCTACAATTGAGCTCTACAAGGATCTGACAAAATAGGACCGACTCTCGATTGGCACTGGCACCAATTCAAGGAATACTTTGAGTCCTATCAGGTGCTGCATATGCTACTGATTTGAGCATACTCAGAACAGTTGTGTACAGTTGAAGCAACTATGATCAAACTGTCCACAGAAGTATTCTTGCAAAAAGGACAAACCTGTCTGCAGGAACGGTACATAAGGTGGATGCCAAGCACAGGTGAAAGCTGGACATTTCCTATTCTACAATGTACAGGAAATGCCTGTTCTAGAAGCATGAGCTGCAACTGCAGAAATACCACACAAACAATGATAGAGGTACCTTAGAAGAAGCAGATATGATGCAAAATGAAACAATACAGGCTACTGCTGGTGAACCTATGGAAAGTATAGTTTGGTGATTTTTGCATTTGGAGCAACTCATGAGAGAACCTGCAGTCTCGTTAGATGTTCATAACATCCAAGAGTCCTATAATGATTGATGGGGCAGTCACGAGTATTGTTTACGATGTAGCAGGATACACTACAAAAATGGGGCAGCAGCAGTTCTGGTCACCTAATAAAAATCCAGTTAGCTAGTCATTTAATTCATTATAATCAGACAAAAATTCAGCTTTTAACTGCGACACTAACAGTGAAATCAATTGATAACATACAAGTTCTTTGATGCCATTTAATACATCATTAAACCAGTCCTTATCATATTTTTCACCAATGGACTACATTTCAGGGTTTGTACGGCCCTTAGTTTCTTGGAAACAACTTTTGGTCCTTATAATTCCTCAATTTCGGCAACAATCAGAAAAAGGACATTAATTTTACTCATCTGACATTTCCAACTGCCATTTTGAGTGTGAATTAATATTTCAGAGTAATATTTTTGGGCAATGCATTGACAAATATGTATTTGATGGGTTAACGTTTGAATTCTTTACTACTAAATATAAACGGTGGATTCTTGAGATTTAGGTATGGAGTGCTGCCTCGATTAAAAAAAAAAAAAAAAACAGTTTGAAATTGTTTCTTTTTAGCGAATGAAGATTTCATAACATATTACATGAAAAGAAACTGTTCCCGTTTTGAAATAAGAGTTCTTTTATCATATGGCGCTAAATTTGACGATTTCAAGATAAATTTCTATATAAAATTTTTTAACATTGCTAAATTTCATAAAAAAAATGATAATACACTTACTTTAATTATATTCAAGACATAATGTTAAAATAAAACATTTTTAATTTCTTCTACCCTATTTTAAAGTGACATAACTTTCCATTTTTGTGACTTTTTTGACAAGGACGGATCAAGCAGTGAAGCTAGAAAAGGAAGCAAAGAAATTAAACCAAGAGTTTATTCAAATATTTATCTTGTATGTCTCAGTGCACCAGACATACCTCAGTACAAGTCCTAAATTCTAAAAATTTTTCATCCCTAGATTTTGTTGCTTGGTGTAACAATAAATTCTAAAATGTCTGTTACCCTGGTTCTGGCATTGGCCTTGACATTATATCATTTCATATTTATTCTCAAT
Source organism: Stegodyphus dumicola (assembly GCF_044657685.1). Classification (NCBI taxonomy): domain Eukaryota; kingdom Metazoa; phylum Arthropoda; class Arachnida; order Araneae; family Eresidae; genus Stegodyphus; species Stegodyphus dumicola. The sequence continues at coordinate 26,360,576 of NC_140781.1, forward strand.
ACTCATATTATTAAAGAAATAAAAGTTTTTCTAAACATTCTAAGTGCAAGCAGTTCATTGGAATAACATAAATCTTTAATTAAATATGAAAATTTTAAAAAGAGGAGGTAACTCCTTGAAGAAATTGATTTTATGAAAAGAGAAAATTATGCTTCAGAGGTACATAGTTGAAATATTAACAAAATTAAAGCAGAGACTAGTGGGAACATTTATTTATTTATTAAAATAAATAAACTTAAAAAAGATGCTAAAGAGAAAGAAACTGATGTACATTAGCTAAAATATCTGAAATTTTTTCAAATTAAAAAGATGCATAAATATTTTTGTTGTTGTTGCTACAAAATATAAATGTTTTGCAGGATTTAAAGTGTAATTTATACTCATGTCATTTTAGAATCAATATCATTAATTATAACTGCTGTAAAATGTGTGCTTTTTTAGTGAATATTTTTTATAATTTTTTTCAAAAGACTTGTCACAATATATAGCTATAGTACAGAGTCCGATAGTGTTTTTTTAGTGAATATTTTTTAGAATTTTTTTTAAAAGACTTGTCACAATATATAGCTATAGTACAGAGTCCGATAGTGCTTTTTTAGTGAATATTTTTTAGAAATTTTTTTAAAAGACTTGTAATAATATATAGCTACAGTACAGAGTCCGAAATCATCAATTTATTCTGGTAAGATGGCATGCAGAAATTATACAATTAAAAATATGAAATTGTAATTTATGAAATAAGGAATAATTATAATCTAAAGGGTATCAAAATTTACCAAAAAAAAAAAAAAAAAAAAAAAGCTTAATTTTTTTTGTTTACTTTATTAAACATTTCATTAAACATTTCTTTCAATGTAAGTTGTTTCCACAAAAAATTTAAACTTTCCTTTTTCTTATGTCATATACGGTTCACTTTACAATGCCATACTCCTCGCATAATTTTGAGACGGATATGCCTTTATCCATTTTTTGCAGCAATTCCACTTTTTGTTTAATGGACATCGAAACATGGTTTCGCTTTATAGATCCTTTGGCAGCTCCAGAATTGGAAACTCTTTTCGACATAATCAAAAGTTCAAGCTTAGTTTTTATAAAATTGCCGTAATAATAACAGTCTGCAAAAATAATAAGGTGGATCAAACTAGAAGATTAAAGAGCAGCACAGTCCGCTACATTAACTGAAATGCCCTAGAATCAGTAAAGATAATTTTAACCTATCTTAATAGCATCCATTATGCATAACTGGCTATGTATCACTAGGTTGACGACAAAAGCAAAGTTGTTTCGCTAAATTTTGTCGTGTTCCTATTGTGAACTGTATTAGTTTAGTTATTATTTACTATACCTTTATATACTGAATTGTATTAGTTTAGTTATTTACTATACTTTATTTCTTGCACATGCTTAAAACTAATCTGAGTTCTGAATAAATAAACTCCCACATACACTTAACGCTTTATCTAGGGCCGATGCTAAATACTGCCTGGTGCAGCCTCTAAGGTTCCTTAATTCTGCTACAAAGTGCCTTCCTAAGTTATAAATTTACACCGCACCTAAACTTTGCATCCCAGTGATTTCCCTAAATCATAAAAAACTTCTCATCCTTTAATTTGCTGCTCGGTGCTTCCCCAAATTCCAAAAATTTCGTCTTCCCTAAATTCTGCCATCTTGTGCCGACAAATTCTGCCACCGCTTCTGGGTTTATGGTGAATAACATATCAGTTATTCTTAATTAAAATAGCACTAAATGTAATCTTTTGGCCTATGAGTTTCATTAACAAAATTTATTTTTATCACATGAGAAGAAATTTTTGTTGTATTTTTCCTCATCAACATTTCTTAAAGCATTTAAAAATCTATAATGATCACCAAGCGTAATGTTAGCATAAAAGGTTGTCATAATCGTTATTCAATTACTAATATAAAAAAAAAAAGTTTAGACATCACTGCATGAGTTATTATTGAAGCTGTCATGTATTGATAAACATGCGGTGATGAAAGCAAAATATAATAAATAATGACTCACCAGAGATGTAAAATAGGCGAATGCTTCGGTTTGAGATGTATGCTAAGCAGATACTGAGCTATGGAGCCAAATTATTAATCTCACAAATTTATGCTTACATGATTGTTTTTCCATAACGAGGTATTTTATTTAGTGCCTAAGTGAAATTAAGAATCAGAATTTTTAAGTGAAAATCTGCACTTGTTTTATTATGGAAGGAAACATCAAATGCGCATGCGTAAAGCACACTAAAAAAAAAAGTGGCTTTGAGGTCTAGATTTTAGATCATTCTGGATAATGGACATCCAGATTTTGGACTTTATGCTGTATTATGAATATCTAAATAAACAATTTAATTATTTGTAACTAATTGCATACCCTTAAAAGCTATCTCTATACATTATCGGCTTTAAATAATCCTTATTGTGGATGTAAGATACGTAGCGTATTCGGAAATTAAGTACCGTTTCATTCTAGCGAGTGCTGTGGTAGGCGTCCCGCACATGTGCACTAGTCTTTCTTGTTCATTGACTTTCAATTGTCGCCATTTTGGTTGCTCTATGTTGTGTTTTCAGTTTGCTGTGCACATTCAAAATGTTTAAGACAATTAGTTCTCCCGCTGACTGTGAGATTCGTGCCGTAATTAAATTTTTGAACACGAGGAATGTTAAACTGGCCGAAATTTATCGTCAAGTGACAGAAGATTACGGTGAATACGCGATAAACGATGGAATGGTGAGAAAGTGGGTAAGAATGTTTAATGCAGGTTGAACAAATATCCATGCCGAGGCTCGGAGAGGTCAGCCTTCTGTTGTCACCGATGATTTGGTAAGGAAAGTTGATGAAGTAATTCATGAGAACAGACACTTCACAATGACAACTCTTTCAGAGGCATTTCCACAAATTTCACGTACTGGTTTGTTCGAAATTGTGTCTAACCGCTTGAATTATCGCAAACTGTGTTCCCGATGGGTTCCAAAAATGCTCACTGATTTTCACAAAACGAAGCGACTTGGTAGTGCCCTGACATTTCTCACGCGGTACAGTGATGAGGGAGAAAACATTTTAAACCAAACTGTGACAGGTGATGAAACTTGGGTGTGTCATTTCACACAAGAATCGAAACAACAATCGATGGAGTGGAGACACACTCATTCTCCGAAAAAATAAAAGTTCAAAGTGACAATGTCATCACAAAAAATCATGTGCACTCTCTTCTGGGATAGGAAAGGCATTTTGCTTACTGAATTTCTTCCCAGAGGTGAAACCATTAATGCGGCACGATATTGTGAGACTTTAACAAAACTAAGGCGTGCCATTCAAAACAAACGAAGAGGACCCGCCGTACAGCCTAACTTGACGCCGTCCGACTATCACTTGTTCCTGCACATGAAGCGCGAGCTTGGTGGCAAGCGCTTTGGATCTGATGATGACACGAAAAATGCTGTGGAGTTGTGGTTATCGAAACTGGCAGGAAGTTTCTTTGACGATGGTATACAAAAACTGGTCACCCGCTATGACAAGTGTTTGATCATTGGCAGAAACTATGTTTAAAAATGCTTTAAGACATGTATTTTCATGTAAAAATAAAATTGGATTCGAAAAAATTGTTTTACTATTTTTTTTTTTTTCCCCAAAACGGTACTTAGTTTCCGAATACGCCTCGTAAAACACAATGTTAAATTAACATAAAACTTTAATCCTTAGAACTAATGAGACTTAAAATAACATAAAACAACTTATCAACCTCTGGTGCTTCAGCAGCTTATTGCAACTTTATATTAAATACTGTGTATTATCCGGGTTACAACTCCAGCAAATCTACACCAAGCTGTGACACTAACTGGGTCAGACAAAGTGCAGCTAATTTTCAATATGTACCAACATCAGCTATTCATGTCTGTTCTGATCAGTGGCTCTCTGTCTCTAAGGAAGCAGCTGAAGGTAACGGTCAAGCTTCTGTTATGAATCATGCTGATTATTATTTTACTTCTCAATTTAACTTACGCCAGACATAAAATCTGCATAAACCTTTGCACTGAGCGAGTATATGATAAAATGAGGCATAAAAGAAAGAATTAGTATAAAGCTAACCATTAGTAAAATTTAAAATTGTAATAAAATGTCCCTAATTTTCTTTAAAATAATATGTGGACCGTTATAAGGGTAAAATATAAGTGTTTCATGAAATTTTATAAATTAACTCCAATTACTTCAAAAAAAATTATGAAGTTGTTTTTATTCTTGAATTTGTTTTACAATTAAGTTAAATATTAGATTAGGTTTAAACCAAAAATCAAATTTTCAGATGCAGAAATGAGTGAACCCTGCACATTAACCCTTTCCGGCACAAAGTGTCCGGTTTGGACACACCTAAAAATTTCCTTCTGTATGCACAGAAAAATTGAATGAAAAAGGATTTATAGGTTACTCTGAATCTTCTTTATTTATAGTAGATGGCAGCTCAACACAAACCAGTCCATATATTTTAGCCATGTTTAGTTTTTTAAGACCCTCATTTTTCAAAGAAATCCTCCAGATTTTTTTAGGGTATAAAAGGAATTGTTTGAAAAGAAATTTCTGTTATTTTTTTTACTGTAAGCTAATCTCCTTATTCTATATTAGTTTTAAATTTTTACCTTAAAATCTTGCCTAAAATCAAATGGTGAACCCTAGGTATGCCCAGACCAGGCTCACCAATAACCTAGGACAACTGAGAGTCTGTATTCTTTGTTTCTCCGCATCTCATCGGTCAGTTCATTGACAACGATGCATGTTTCAGCACTCTTTTTGAAGGTCTATTCTATACAGAATTAAAAGATAAGTGCTATCTTCACAAAATTTTACTTCTGTACTCTAAGCCTAAAGACTGCCTACTTTTTTTTTTATTTTTTTTAATCAAAACTCCAACTTTAAAAGGTAGTGTGCCGGAAAGGGTGAATAATTGCAAACATTCCTCCATTAATCCAGATCATAACTATATTAGAGAATATTTGCTGAAACTAAAAGGATATTATATAGACTTTTTCATAAAAATACCAATGACTGCAAAGTCTGCAATATTTACAAACAAAAACTGTCAGTTTTCAAAGTATTAGTAATAAATATAAATGATTTCTATCAATGGAATTTTCAAATTTGTTTTCCTATCAGTCAATCTGTTTAAGCTTAGGCAGCTAAAAGACTTTGCACAGTGACCAGTATTTGTTTCAGTTATCTATGTAACATTCTTTTAAGATGAAATTCAAGTATTTTAAACATATTTTAATCTTCAATTCCATACAATATAAACAATAAGTTTATCACAGGGCAAGGTGTTGTATTAGAGTGTACTGTATGCATTTAAAAATAAAAAGCAAGCATTGCTTTGGAAAAAATTTATTTTGCTTAATGCATATATATTTATTACCCATACCAAAATTAATTAAAGAAAATCTTCAGAAACCAATCAGTATACAGTGTATGAATAAATGAAGACTAGCTAAAATTATCACTGTATATTAAATAGCTAAGAATTAAATATATTTTTCTATTAAAATTCAAAATACAGAATACATACAAAAACATTAAAACATGCAAAATAACAAAAACTACAAAATAATTGGTATTCAAAACAATACATCCTTACAAAAATGTGCCTATACTATAGATTATTCATTTTCTTACAGTATTTCTCCAAATGGATTCTTAAGGCACAAATGTATGCAAAATGCTAAATTTATAATATCACAGAATTTTGATGAATGAGATAACAAGTTTGCAGACAATGTTCAAAAGGGCTGAAAGCCATGCCATCAAAAAATGGGAAATAGCTGCATTAGGTAACAGAAATAAATTAAACATTTGATTAAAAGGAACACAGAAGGACCACTGAAACTCACTAAACTTTAATTCAGGTTTACTAATCTCAGGGAGACTCCTGTATGGCAATATCATCTAGATGCAACATTTTCAAGACAACAAACATTATTAAAATTATAGTCCAGCTTTTATTCAGCAATTTTTTTCAATTAAAAAGGCTCATTTTATAACTTCTGATGAATGAGAACTGGTACCTGATGCCTTAAAATGCATTGAAATTCATTTTTTTTTACTTTAATCTTTTATAAATCATTAATATTCAAATAAGTGTTATATCTAATAACAAAAATCAGATTTATAAATAAAATTAATGTTAAAAGGACAAAATTTTTATTTAAACTCCAGTTAAGTCTGTAATTGCAGTTGTTTTCACCACCTTCAGATCTGTTAAAACAAGCAAGCCTAGACCTTAATAAAAATTAAAAATTAATCTTTATAGATTGTAAATTAATTTATACTAGTATTCTGATGATTACCAATAAAGATAAAAAAACTTGTCAAACCAGCTTTCACATAAATGTACCTAATTTATTGAATAAGAAGTAAAAAACACCAAATTTTGAAATGCCTATTTTCAGCATTTTAAGAGTTTTAAAATTTTTATGCCATCTAAATCTATTACACTTTATTATTCTGTGCACACCATTTTCCTTTAAATGCTAATTATGCACAAAAGGAGTACCACCATGTTTCTGCCAAACTGTATTAAATTCTTCTTCAAGAATTTCAGCTCCTCTTTTCTGAGCAAGACCTGTTTCATCTAGACTTAACTCACACATCTGCATATCATCTTTACCTGAAATCATACAATGCAGTCAGAAAATGTACAAGCGAATCTTAATAAATATATAAAAATGCTAAGAAATATACCTGCAACAAGCTGAATAGGTGGTTTATCAGGATGAAGTTCCATTTGCCTAGCAATCCACTGACCTTTAAAATGTGCATACCACCAACCCTTTTGAGCAGAATTTGGCCTCACAAACGGAATACGAAAATACCTATCCACTGGATTACCACTAAGAGATGATTTGCGTTTAGGTGGCATAGGTGGCATATTTTTAGCTGGAAAAAGAACTCAAATTAAAAATAATAAAATAATACACTGAAATATAAATAAGTTGCTTAAAAAATTTTCAACGGCCATAATTAATCGCAAAGAGGTAACAATACTGCATTAAAAACAGTAAAATATATAAAAAGAGTTGCAAATTTACTAGGATATTTCAGTGTATATATGAACATATTAATAACATATTAATTATAACATATTAATTTTAATATATGAACTGAAATAAACAATGACGATAACCAAGAACATAATTATATTTTTGCTTGTCACTTGAGGGGAGGATCTTTATATTCACAAATAAATCATTGCAAAAATTAGGAAAATATTAGTTAAGATCTCTCCCATATAAGAACTCATGTAAGGGAGATCTTTTACCACCTGGCAAAGAAAACATATAACAGGCATGAAAGTGCAAGTTGGCAAAAAAAGCTAAACAACGCGCGGACACAAAATTACACAAAAACTAAATGTGCACGCGGGACCTCAAATAAATAAATAAATAAATAAAATACCAACCTTTTAATATAAAAAGTATTAAACATATAATTTAACTAAAATAATACTTGTACTTACTATTTTGCTATTAATTTTATCTTCCACTTGAAAAAAAAAAAAAAAAAAGACAAAAATCCATAAATCACCAAGAGATTGTAATGAAGTAACCTTCTTTAAGATGCTCTTTATGTAACTTAATTTAACAGTTGATACATGAATACTATACACAACATTACAACACACTAATATACATATTTATGTTACATATTACTGCCCATTTTCAGACAATGACAAGTTTTAGAGATAATATATATATATATATAACTGTTACTATAGCTTTCAATTACCTTCACTTTTAGTTCAATAAACAGTACTTTATATAACACCAGAAAAAGTAGTCATGTGAGATAATATAGTTACAAAATAACATATAGTTAAAGGAGGAATATAAAAAATAACTATTTTGTCTGTCTCACTCGATCCTGATTAAAAATTTTTAGGGAAAAAGCTTTTTCGTTTTTGCTACATTTGCAGCCAACTTTTCTAATTTCTGTTTGCAAGCTAGTCTCAATTTCTTTTCAGCAGCTTTTATACAATCCATTGATACTTTTTTTTATTTTCTTCTTTATTTTCTGCAATGTTTAATTGCTTTTTTTTTTTTTTTAGATTCTCGCTCCTTCTTTTTTATCTCTAGCTCTTCTTTATACAGTTTATGAGCATTCCTTAAATTTTTACATAGAGTTTTGTGTACTGGAGAATGCAAGTGGTTATCCATATGTCCGACAGATGTTGCCAGCACCTATCGTTGAAACTATTGAAATCAGCTCTCGTTTGAGAGTTGCTTGCTCTTCTTTGATTCGATATTCATACGCATCTAGTTCCACCTTTCGACATAAGCCCCACCTACCTTGCCTTGATGTGAAACAACGTATTTCGCTATCTCTGGCATGATGTAAAGATTTTTTACAAAGATAAGAGGAAGAGAGAGAGCGTGTCCTCCATTTAGCCCCCCCCCCATTTGCCGGTAGCGATTTCTCAACAGTTCTGCATCAATCTCAGAAACAGCCCGGATGACGTTCAAAAAAAGCAGAATTCCGCGAAAAACGAAAAAAAACTTGCATGCCTTATATAAGGAAAAAATAAAATCTTACTTAATTTTAAAAATTAAAACATAGAAACTACACTATACAAAAATACTGCTAAGCAAAATCAGGCCTTATTACTTTGTGGCTAGTAAAGTAATTTTTATAACTGAATCATTCTGAAAACTGCATGCCAAATCAAATTTAATGCTGTTGTGTGCTTTTATATATATAAACAGGAAGATGACAATTTTCTTTTGAATAAATAAAATAGCTTTATTTCCCTTTACCAATACTTGAAATTATCATACTTTTACAAATAAAAGAACAATGTAGCTTTAAAAAAATAAAAATAAATTTACGGAAATTGAAAGACTACAAAGAAAACTAGTTCACTGATGTCAATGTAAGAGCCATGCTTGACATATGGAAGAGAAGTGGAGAATCTCTCCCTCCATATGCCACAATTAAGAGATGATAGCCTTATTTAAACATAGCCAGCCATCACAGGAAAAATATCCATGCGTACATCATTCGGTTAAACTCATGATTAATGAAAAGCAACATTAAGATCAGGGCTTAGTTACGAATAAACAAAGAGAGATATAAAGAGTGAAAATGATGGCCATTTTTTCAAGCACTCTTCATACACTATCAGGAAAAGTTTTCATGCATTCTAACTTTTTAAGCATAACTTATTGGATATTACAACCTTAAATAACTTTAGAATTTAAAAATTTTATAGCTGTTTGATTTCCTGGAGAATGTCTTAAGATTTATCAAGATTATTTTAATATGCACATAGCAGTTAAATCAAAACCTTTGACAGAAAACTACATATTTTTTCCTGTTTAAGTTCTCTTTAAAATTCCAACAAATTTGGTCTTTGTTTAATTTACTCAGTTTTTTTTTTCCATCCCTGTTTATCATATAGAGAAATATCGACTTTCATTAGCATCTATACTAAATATTTCTTCATAATGTGTGAGTGTTATTCAGAAATGATTAACTACTATACTATCATGATAAGATACGGAGATATACAGAGGCTATTCGCACATTTTTCAGACGATTTTGCTTCGCTGTAAAAAAAAAAATCTTCAGCTTGGAAATTTTTTTAAAATTACAACTATATTTTTGAAAATATAAATTATCATATGCAACTTCACAGTACTGCAAAATGTCACTTTTAAAGAAGCAATTAATGGAAGGCTGCTGTTTCCTGGAAAAAATGGAACAAGAAACGGGTATCAAGGCTTATACCCTTCACTCATATTCCTACTAAATCTCCTGATATATTACCAACATATTTTTGTGGTTTTGAATTTTCAAAAAGTGGATTGTCCAAACATTGATGTACAACATTCTTAGACTTTGGAAAGCTGAGAGCAATGGGATAAAATAACTCTTCCAATACTACGAAAGACTTTTAAAACAACATTATAAAGATTAATTTTGAAAATAAAAACCATATACTCTCATAAAAAAAAATCCAAAACTGCACGTTCTACTAGCCTTTGAACTTTTGGAAACGAATTTAAATTAGCTGTTAGAAGGTGAAGCACTTGGTTGCAGCTAAAAGTAATAATTTTTTTTTATTTACTCTTCAAAAATTACTTTTATTATTTAATGTATATTTTTAACAAGATATGGCTTATGACATTACCCATAGAATACTTTAAAACTCTGATGGAGACAAACATTACGCAAATGTAACCCTCTCTCACATACGCATAATGCTCATAAACGTTTTTAAACTTTTAGTTACTTAAGTAGCTTAGTAAACTTAAAGTTTTTATTGTCTTTGAAATTACAGTGTAGAAAGATAGTGAAGAATAAGAACATTTAAAACATAAAAATCTTATGTAGAAATTTTTTGTAATTACAATGACACTCGTATAAAAAATGTGCGAGGAGCCTCTGTATGTCTTGATTTGTAAAATATTTGAAATATTTCAGGTTGATTGTGAAATTAGACATTTTGGTGGTTGCTTTAATAAATGTATTTGGTATACCACCAAAGTGGCCTTCATCTTAGAGTAAAATATTAAAATGATCATCAAATTCGATGCTTATTTGTCCTCAGAAATACCAGTCACTTTCAGAGCTGGTCACTATGAGAGAATTCATAGAATAAAAATTACTCATAGAAATGACTAGTAATTCCATTTTAAGGTGCTGAACAAGTTCAATATTTGAGTAAATGCTAAAAAAGGCAGAGATATATATTCTTCAGTTAAAAAAGCTATTAGGTAAAATATGATGCTTGGTTTGAGAGACCCATATCACACCAGCTGAAGTTCAATACATTCATATTCTTAAAAATGTTATTACCATAAAGATACATTCAACTAATAGTTTAATACAAGGGTTCTCAACCGGTGGTATGCAAAGAAGCATAGTATTTTTAACTATTAAATTCAAAAATTAAAACTCCAACATCCTGATTGAGTTTTTTCTGTAACACTCATAAATTTATGCGATCTGAGCTTTGTTCAAGAGTGGTAGGTGGTAGTAGTACTTTGTAATGGTTGAACAAAAGTTTTCATTTTTTGTTTAGATGGTATGCGTTAAGTCAAAAGGTTGAGAACCACTAGTTTAATTCCATTAATGCACCTATAACAATACAGAAAGTTGTCTTTTTCCCAATTTTTTTTTAATTCTTTATTTTAACTCAACCTCTTTATCTCAAAACTGTAGTGAATATACTTTGTTGTATTCATACCTGAAAAAAGTCTTGAAAATATTTATCTCGGCAATGCAGAAATAATTTGGTTTGGTGCATTCAGATTAACATGGCTGAATGCATTAAAAGGTTAATGTAAATACATGGTTTCTCTTGCTGTACAACTATAGTATTCTTTCCTTGACGAAATAAGTTTTACATTTTCTTTTTTTTCTTTCTTTTTTTTTTTAATTTCAATTAAATGCTTAGATAATATTTATACTATCAAAATTTTAGAGTTCAGAAAACAATGAAAAACTAATGGCATTTGGTATTTCTAAATTGTATATGCCAAGCTTAATGAAATAATTGTACGAGTAACTAAAAATATGCTTCTGCACTCATTAATTTATATGCTCTTTAAATATGAGAAATTAAAAACTTCAAACATACATAAAATAAAAATTAGTGATAGATAAAACAGCTGACAGCCTGTTACTAAACAGAACATAAAATACAGAAAACCCTCATATATTTAGATTAAAATCACCTTTGATAGAGGGAATTAAAATCAATATTCTAAGAATCGAAATTAGATTATATATATTATAGTAATGTTAATATTAGATAATATGGCAAATCATATTTTTAAGTTTAAAATGACAACACAATGTCATAATTCTGTAAAAGTATAGAATAAATTTAAATACACTCACCTGCCTGCATAACAGAATCTGGAGCACGACTCTGACTGGCACCAGCTTTCTGCATATTTTTTACTTTCCATGAGTGATAAACTTTGAGTCGTCTATGAAACTCCTCTCTGCAAGCTTCCAGTAGTTCTAAGTCTGAAACAATATAAAAACATAGTTACATTAAGATATACACATAAAAAGTTACAATTTTGTTCAAGAACATTACCAAAAACAAGAGTAACAAATGTAATTCCTTAAAGGTTTTGAAATAAACGTATAGTATTTTCTCCAGTTTTAGCATTCTGTTTCTTTTGAAGATGCATATGATCAAAGATTCTGAAGCAACTATATAGCAATTTCTCGGGTTCAGCATTCTTTTTTTGGAAATTATACAAGTCTGATAAAAAATTATTTGAATTATTGTTTTCAATAAACTTATTTTACCATTACAGGACTAGTCTAGAAAGTACTAATGAAATCTACTGCTCAATTTTTTTCCCTTTTGGTAAAACCATCCCACGGCAAGTGTGATAGTTATCCACATAGTTTATGTTTCACTAAAATAATAAAATATGTTCAGAAAATAATATCTGCACTGCATTTTTCAAAATCTTGAAGATAAGTAACTTGGTCAACTGAGAAGATAAAAAAATTTCTGTTAATGCTTATCGTTACTGAAATATAGCAGAGCCTATGAAGGCTATCTGCCCAGGGTGGAGGGATTCCAGAGGACTTTCTAAGGGAAACTGGCTTATATTCACAGGAAAAAAACTACAAATATCAATCATGCAGTCCGTATTTTCAGCTGGGTTTGAACTCAAGACAAACTACCAGCATTTAGTCATCTTAGCCATTCGACTAAGTTATTGAGTACTCTGGAATTAAAGAATGACAGCAAAATGTGAAGATCCACAAATAATAATTAAAAGAAAGACTTAAATAGGAAGTTCATTTGTTTCAATGTAATCAGTTTTGACCATTGATTTCTACAAGTTCCATGTGGCAGCAAAACTTAATCTCAAGATTTAAGCAAAATTTTACATATAAATCAGATCTATCTAACTGAATGACGATGAAACTCAAATGAGTAAGATTTTTAAGATACAAAAGAAATAAAAAAGAAGGCAAAACATTTAATGAGGATCCCAAGATTTCTAAAAAAGCGCTTTTAGCCAACATTGATGAGAGGAGGCTGTTGACTCAAAATAGCAGCAATTCAAAAACAAGTGTTGAACTAAATACTTATCAATGTTTTCTTCTTTATCTAAGGTCAGACATTTTTTCAATGTTTTTGACCATAACACTGATGCATACCTGCTGATATATATCCATATATCACAAGATATTCAAAATCGAATTGATAGACAGAATAAGGAGTAACTCGGTTACCAATAGAAGCTTTAATCCTGAAACATTTTATGAAGCATTCATATTAATGATACTATTTATTATCAAAAAGGTAATACTATATTTTAAATTTTCAGAGAGTTATATGATACTGCATAACAAGTATGACCAAATGGAGCTTTGTGAAACACAGTTCTTTTAAAAAGGTTCTGGCAGTATTTAATAAAATTTGTAATTAACTGCAGATTTCTTAATGTGTGTATATTCTTACATTTATTTCTGATACACATGTTAGGGCAAAAGTTGTCTGTTCCTATGGTGAACGAGTCTGATTAAGGGTGAATGCTTCATATAAGCTAAAACAATGTTTTTAATTAGTATCATATTTTAAACTTTTGAAATTTTAGAACACAAAACAGTTGACTAAAAAGTATTTTCAAAAGGGATCTCTGAATTTCTAACGTAAATAATCTTTTATTTAATTTTGTCATAGTTCTATCTGCAAAACTGTTCACAAAGTCAATTTCAAATAAATGTAACTACTTCCTTTAAGTTACTTGCATTTATTACTCTGGGGGGAAGGTATTCATTAAAAAAAACTTGCAGCTAGAGGCATCAAACATAAACTGGCCTATTATACAATAAACAAACACCTTGTGTTTGAATGAATGTTTTTGGGTAGGAGTCCTTTCATCTTTAAATAATTCCGAAAACTTCTCTTTTATATTTATGTTCAGCTCACACTCTACTACTTATCTTTTATTCCTTTCTGTTACAAAATGACATAACAAAATGTCTGTGCAAACAGAAACTGTTTGAAATAGAACATTCAAAATTTAAACAAAATGGTTTCAATTACTCGTGGTTTTATGCAGGAGCAACAACACTTCACACAAATTTGTCAGGATTTTTTCAGATAATATATTGACCACATTTTGGTGGATTTTAGATTATATTTTTAAAGTACTTCTGCCCAGTTTCACAGTAAATGTGGCATAGGAAATTTATTTTAGTTTACCTGTTTACCTCAAGGAGAACACAAAACCTGAAAGTACAGATCATTACGATCAACTGCTAAATATGAAATTCTCTCTCGACATTGTGTCAAAATAGTTTTAAATCAAATAGGCTCTTATATGATTGCCACATGATTTCTAAGGCTATCTTATGGTATCTAAAGCCAAAATTTAGTAAACAATATTCATAAATTCTTTTAAATTATGTGTTTGAACCACCACAAGTCAGATTCTTAGTGACAAATATTCCATACAAATGTGTAGATGGATTAATATTTGGGAAATGTGTCAGTCACAGAAACACCTGGAACTTTCTCCGATTCTTGAACTTGTAATTTTGTTTTATTTCTTTCGCTAAGCAGTCTTTCTGGTCTTTAGGCTACGTGTCTTGTTACACACACTTGATTCATAAATATATGAAGACAAAAGTTATGATAAAGTGCTTTGGAAACTGCTTTGGAGTGAGTTTAACTATGACCTCAGTTAAACACGTTTTTTTTTTTTTTTTTTTTCTTAATAGCTGTCAGGTGTGACTGACTTGTCTAGGTTTTGTAGTTTCTACATGAGATTAATAATTATAAGAAAACTCTCTACTAGATATATTCATTACGCTTGAGTGTACAATAGTTAATGTGATACTTTAACAAACATACCTTTCAAAGTATTTTAAGTTAACTAGTTGATAATATATATGTATTCAGATTACGATTGTGCACTATGCTGTCTAAATGCAAGTTGAAAAATTTCATTTTATCTTAGAGTGTAAAACCCAAATAGATACTATAATAAACATACATTATTTGTTTTCGATTTACACATTGACTAATTTAAGTTATTTAAAGCAATAACTGCCATATGATTAAAAAATAAATAATGGAAATAGCAAGAAAAATCTCTGAGTTGAAACTACAAGGTGACCAAAAAAGTTCTGGCCGTTTCTGATATGAAATTGGAAGAGTGAACCCCAACATAAAAATACTCACCAAATCTGGTGATGAAGTGGTTAGGATGGGAGTCCGGGACATTGATCAAGAGTATAAAAGCACGTTGCATGTGTACTTCAAACTTGAATCACACAGCGACTGATTGAAATGGATGCATCAAAGGTGCTAGTTCGGAGTTGTTTGCTGTATGATTTTAAAGTGGGCCTGTCAGCAGCAGAATCAAGTTGGCGAATTTGCCAGGCCTTTGGGGATGATGCCGTTAAAGAGCAAACTGCTAGGCAATGGTTCCAGAAGTTCAGGTCAGGGGATATATCTCTTAGTGATGCACCATGCAGCGGTCGGCAACAAGCGCTGGACAATGAGACCCTGTGAGCAGCCATAGAGAGTGACAGTAGCCAAACATGTGATGAGCTTGCTGCATACTTCCAGGTACCTGATGAAACAGTCAGACTCCATTTGCACTGCATAGGAAAGGCATACAAGTTGAGCAAGCGAGTACCCCACTGTTAGGTGCAAACAAGCAATAGCGAGTCGCTGCCTGTTTGTCATTGCTTACTCGGCACCATAGTGCATCCATATTTGATTAAGTACTCACCAGCAATGAAAAGGTGGTCCAGTGTGACACACCCAGGCATTCCATTTCATTGGTTGTTACCATGGGATCCTGTGTCTCATACTGCGAGAACTCCTCTCCACCCATTCATGATAATGCTCTGTATTTGGTGGACTAGTTGCCAAGTGGTGCTCTATAAGCTCCTGCCAATGGGCCAAACCATCACATCAGGCCTGTACTCGCAGCAGTTGGAACATGTGCATCAGGTACTGATGCATTGGTCAATCATAAGGGGTACTCCTCCTCCAATGACAATGCAAGGCTGCATGTGGCTCGGGAGGCCAGGGACACCATCCAGCGACTGAGCTGGGAGACATTACCCCATCCACCATACTCCCCAGACCTTGTGCCAACAGACTACCACCTTTTCCATTTCCTGGACAACCATCTTCGTGGGAAATCATTCACAACCGTCCATACTTCGAAAAAGACCCTCACAGACTTCTTTGCATCCAAGACACCTGAGTTTTACCATAATGGCATTGCCCAGCTAGCCACTCATTGGCAAAAGGCACTGGAAGCTGAAGGTGATTGCTTTGAGGATTAACAGTGAATATTATTCGTTTTATGACTGTCCAAAACAGCAAGAACTTTTTTGGTTATTTTGTAATTCGCCATAATTATATAACACAATGAACCAAATAACCTTAGAAGCAACTAATTAACTATACATTTAATTGTGAATTTTGTTAAATTACCACAGGAAGTATTGATAGCATCACGAAGATCAGAGTATTTCCATTTTGATAGATCATATTTCTTAGAAGCAAGTTCTTCTTGTTGCTGCATCACATAAGCTGACCTATAAAAATTAAAGGTACTACATTTTACAGAAATTGTTTCAGAATTTTAAACGCAAAATGGACATCTTAATAATTATTTTAGGATATAGCATAAATAGAGCTGCTTGATAACATTTAACTAGAGAAACTATTTAATAAATAATATAATAAACAATTTTTATATAGAACTGGATAGAATTTTAAAATAGAATAGGCCAGTTGATACGCTTGCCATCAGTTTCTAGAAGAACAACTTCCCCAACTCTTAAAAGTTTCTTCCTGGCTCTTACCTTTATGAATCAACATTGCTAAATGCTCATTCTTAAATTCTGCCTTGATTTTTGTACAAAACACAATGTTATATTTAGGCTTTCACTATTGATTTCATCTAAATCAGTTCTTTCACTGCTAGGAATACTTTGTAAGAAACAAGCTAGAGTTAAATGGCTTCAGACCTTTCAAACTGTCTTCAATATATGTAAGTGGCCTAG
Organism: Stegodyphus dumicola; assembly: GCF_044657685.1. NCBI lineage: Eukaryota > Metazoa > Arthropoda > Arachnida > Araneae > Eresidae > Stegodyphus > Stegodyphus dumicola. The sequence goes on from NC_140781.1 coordinate 26,377,644, forward strand.
AACTTTGCAATCACACAGAATAGTTTCCAACTCTTCATAGTCAAGACTTTTCTACTCAGAATGTTCCTTAGCATCTCTTTCAACATTCTAATCATGCACTCTCACTATCCTCCCCAACAGGTGGCTGCTGGAGGGTTAAAATTCCATTTGAGTTTCTTGATAGTGGAAAACGACATGATCTTCTCTCTAAAAATTTCTTAGAGCATTGTTTGAGCTAATGACGTCTGTAGCATTGTCAGTGTAGATTATATTTACTGTACCTCTTTGAGCAAAGAATCTTCTTAAAGCCATAATAAAAATTTCTGTAGACAGAGAATTGACTACAGGACAGCCCTATAAATGGCATAGATAAAAAGTATAACCCATGTCTTTTCATCAGAACGTAAATACAAAGGGCCTGCGAAATCAATTCCTGAAACTTCAAAAACTGTAGCAGCCTTTATTCTATTCTTAGGAGGAGATGTGAAAGGTGGTTCTATAGAGCTAACTTGTTTTGCTAATTTATTGATCGAAATAATTCAGTAATCTCTTATTTTGGCAATCAGAGTCTGAAGTCCTGCATGTTGTAGTTCACAATGCTTTTGCCTTACCAGTGGATAAATAATCTCATGGCTTCCGGGCAACAATATGGGGCACTTGAAATTTTCCACTTCATCTCCCAAGAGAAGCCTTGTTCTAAGTTGAACACTATTATTTTCATCTCTAAATATTTACACGTTTTTCAAGATTTTCATTTTTCTTCTGGTAAAACTTTCCTGCTGAATTAATTTTAGCAGACAGTTTTCAGCTGACTGAACTTATTTATACGTTAACACAGTTTTCGTAATTTTTTCTTTTCATTAGCAGTTTTAATGGAACAAAGCATCCAGATAAGTATTCTAAGTCTTCGCGTATTTCGAGAAATAAAGTAAATTGTCAGTGAAGTTAACTGATCATTCTCCACATTACTGACTATCGTTTTTCTCTATTCCGATCCAACCAGATTTTCATGACTTGTTTTTCACTTAATGGCCAGACTTCTTGTGACTTCCATAACCATTCTGGACCTTCCCACCATTTGCTTTTCAATAAATTCTTAGCATCACAACCTCTTAAAGGCAAATCTGCTGCATTCATATGTCCTGGCACAAAATGCCAGTCATTCAGGTTGGTATTCTTTCTTATTTCTGTGACTCTGTTTCCTACAAACATATTCCAAGAACCCTCTGTTTTGATCCATGTTAAAGCAACAGTTGAATCAGTCCAAAAATACACTGCATTGTCTTTCAATTCAAGTCAGTCTATTACTTGACTACATAATCTTGATCAAAGCTCCCAAGAGCTCTAATCTAGGAATTGAAATCTCTTTGGTAGGGGCCACTCTTGACTTACCCATTACTAACTTGACTGAAATCTCATTAAATTCAGAAGGTAAGAAAATACAAGCAGTAGGAAACTTCACTGGCATCACAGAAACAATATAGACTTATTCAGCAGTCTTCAAATGGACATGAGATAAGTCTCTGTGGAATCTTACATTATTTCAACCAAGATAATTCCTTGACCCAGGCTAGAAACCTATTTGATATATCTATTGACAGTACATCATCAATTAATTTTTCCTTTTTCAAATGTTTTGAAGCAATACTTTAGGTATTATTGAAACACAATATGTTATCCCAATATGGTCAAATAATCTTTGGGCAGCCAATAACCCAACTCTTTTAGTAATTTTTTCTGGAATTTCAACCATACTGCCATGAAAAAGTTCATCAGTTTCAGTGTCCCAAGAGAGACCTAGAACTGAAATGAATCTGTCGTGTGTCTCTTCTACAATTTTTTCAGAAGTAACCCAGCCTCGTAGTTTGAGTTGTGCTGAAGACATCAGTTCCTTAGCTTCAGAATGAATTTTTCTGCCTCTTCTTTAGTTTTTAAATTCATAATACAGTTGTCCACATAAAAAGATTCTTTCAGTTGACAAGCTGTTTGCTTCCTTTCATCCGCAGCATTCTCATGGTAAGCTATAATCACTTCTAGTAAAAATGGACTAGGAGAAGCACTAAATACCACCCTACAATGTCGTACAGTGATTATTTCTTCTTGTCTTGATAACTCCTTTCACCACAGAAATTTAACATATTAGCTATCCTCTGGATTAAAACCGATTTGTAAAAAAAAAAATTTTTTTTTTTTTTAAATGTCTGTTATGCCAGTTGCAATTTTCCGAAACTGCATTATCAATTTGGTTATCAACTCTAATAAATTCGGCCCTTTTTTCTAAACAATCATTCAAGGAATTTCCTTTGGAATCTTTTGTCAATGCATCAAAAACTGGGCAAAGTTTTGTTGTTGTTACACCAGTTTTTATCACAAGATGATACAGTAAATAGTGTCCCTTTTCCTCATCTTTATCTATAATTTTAATAATTCCATCCTCAATCCACTCATTAAACACATCATCCTATTCTCTAAAATGTCTACATCTAATGAAATTTTCGGTAGGCGACATTAACCATTTAATGGCTAATTTTTTATTTGTTTTTAATTCTGGATGTCCATTTTCCATGGGAAACAAACTTCATATCTTTTGCCTTCATTTCCTTTAATAGTTTTATGAAAAAAATCTATTGTTTCTTTATCAGTTACCTGCCTTGACTTTACTTCTGCAGGATATCTTATGCCAGCGACATCTAGGCTTCATAATTCCGTCAAATCTAAATTAGTAGCATATACAATACTCACCAAAGATTTTGAGTAGTTTGTTTACCTTGAAACATCCATCCAAGTTTTGTTTTAATAGCTACCAAACTAATATCAATGGGCTCAACTCTCCCAGTCAATAATGTGCCAAGATAATCTGCTCCTATTAATAAACCTATTTCAGGCAAATAATTTTCTGTATCACTTAAACAATATTTTTCTTCTTAAAAATTGGATAAACACCAGGATCCTCTACATACGTGGAAGTACACCACATATCTTCTTTTCATGCAAAACTGAAACAGTGTACTTGAAATTTGAACACAAGCTTTGTAATGTAATATTGTAGACATTGTGGGACTTTTGTTTAGTTTCACTGCCTCGCAAAAAGTCCATGACTCATCATTTCTTGATCTGCAGTTTTCAATCCAAATTTCTCCACAATATCTTTTCTTATGTAAGATCTCTGAGTACCGGTGTCAAATAATCTGTGAACAATTTCGGACCTATCATGATTGATGGTTTTCACCAATAAAGTTAACAATTATGTTGGCAAATTTTTTGGTGACAAAAGAACCTGTGCATCCGATTCAGACTATTTGTCTTGTTTTGATTGATTTATATTTGGACACATAATGCTATGATGTTTTTTCATAGAATTGTGTTCTAGTGAAACCCCCCTTTTCTTCAATGTTTTTCTTTTCACCTCCAGTGACATCTCAGAAGCCTTAAAGCATTCTGAGGTATTAGGAAACGACTTATTACAAAATAAACAATGCTTGCATTTTTTTCCAGCTCTTTGCTTTTCATTAGATACACCTTGCAGTGTTACCGTATATACCCGCGTATAAGTCGATACCACGTATAAGTCGACCCCCCACTTCAACAAAAAAAAAAAAAAAAAAATCGTAGAAAATAAGAAACCCGACCCCCCACTTCCGAAATCGATCGAGAAACTTCGAAAAAATTTTTTTAAGTACTACATTTATTCAAAATCATCTGAGATAAAAAAGTAAATATACGATAAAAAATACCTTGGTAAATAAACAAAATCAAAATCCTTAAACATCCGATTCATGGTCAGATTCGCCAAACATTTCATAGAACTCTTCTGTCGTCATTGGCTCGTCATCATACATATTTTCAGTCTCGAACTCTGTATTGTTACAATCACTACTAGAGCCTTCGTTGTCATTTTCACTTTCAAAAACAGCATCATCTTCCGTGCCGTCTAATTGGGGAAAAATGATCGTATATAGTAATCTTCTAGAATTTGTTCCGGAAAAGATTCACGTCCATAAAATCTATCTGCATTTTCCCTTTTTAAAAGTTAAAAGAAATATTCAAAACTGTTCAGTTATTGCGCGGGCTATTTTTTTAAAATTTTGACGTGTACGCCTGTTAACAGAAGTATTTCATGAATGAACAATAACTATTATAAAGACTTATACGTACGTAAAAACTATCTGCATTTCTCTTTTCTTGGCGTGTTGGCGAAACTTTTTTATTGCTCGATATTGATCAGTTGTTCGAGGGAAAAAAATTCTTTGGTTTAATCGAAACTTACTCTAGTTAAAGTATGAAACTCTGTGATTAGTTCGTCACATAATTTAAGTCATGAAATTACTTCAAGTAAGTGACTTATTTGATAAGTCGTCCAATTTGAGTGCGGGAAGAAAACAATTGCATTACATAAAGAAATTTTTGAACTTCCGATTCTTTTAATTTTTATGTCGAAAACAGTTTCTAATTCTGGAGCTGCAACAAGATCTACATATTTCGATGTCCATTGAACAAAAAGTGGAATTGCTGCAAAAAATAGATAAAGATATATGTCTCAAAATTATGCGAGCAGTATGGCATGTAAAATTATATGACAAGAAAACAGAAAAAGGAACTTTTTGTATTTTTTGTGGATTCCAACACCCTACACGCAATGAATAACAGAAAAATTATTCGTTATGTGCAAGCTAAAATATCTCACTAAGAAACAAACTTAAAAAATGAGTGCACATATTCGTCAGATTGGTTAACAAAATTTTAAAATCGCCACAGTATAAGTAATTAAGAATTTCAGGTGAAAACGTTTCAGCTGATACTGAACAAGTTCATTGAACTTATTATTAGTTAAAGGTTATCTCCAAAGCAAATTACATCACCGATGAAACTGGTCTTTTCTGACAATATGTACTGCAAAATACATTGGCAACCTCTATAGGAAAGGCTCCAACTTGTGCCAAAGATTCCAAAGTGAGACTAACAATTTTAGCATACACAAATGCTGCAGGAACACACAAGTGAAAGTTTTCGTAATCGGAAAAAATCATGACCTTGAGTATTTGAAGAAGTAGAGTTTCCCCGTTATATATCGTGCAAATAAAAGAACACGGATGACACAACTGTTAATGAATGGTTGATTTGAAAATCATTTCAGACCTAAGGCTTGGCAGAATTCGGTTGGTTTACCGAGGTCTATAGGTCGTTTTACCTGATGACGCAAAAATTGTCGTGATTGTAGACAACTGTTTGGCTTACTTCCCTTAAACTTTTAGTGAAAGATAATGTATCCAAATTATTCTTTCCTCCAAATTTTATGTCCGTCATTCAGCCTATGGATATCGGAATAGCGCGCATGCTGAAAATGCAAATATAAAGAAAAATTTTTAAATCCATGTTAAATTTCTTGAATAATGGAGAATTCATTCAAGAATTTTTAAAATATTTTAGCGTAAAATTCTCTTTGTGGAGCATCGCAAGATTGTGGGAGGATGTTACTCCAGATTATTTAAAGTCTGCTTGCCATAATTTATGGCCAGCTAGTATATTTCATGGTGAGGATGAAAATGACAGCCGTGAATGTGAAGGTTTTGGGATATCATAATCCAAGAGATAATTTTTGAATTAATGGCTTTAAAATGTGGTTACATTTTTAAAAAATGTGGAGAAATGGCAATAAATGAAAATGATATAACAGAAGTTTTTCATTGCGATGACAATGCCCCAATTATCAATAATTAATGGACAGCAAAATCTGCAGTATGGTTCTAGAAACAGAAAACACTGCTACTAACAGTGTAGAAAATCACAGAAAAGTTATTGAAAACGAAAAAATTTCAATTAGCAAGTTAGTCGGAATTAAAGAGAAAATATTAGCACAAAAAAAGAAACTTAAATTGAAATAAAAGTCTAATAAAGTAAACATATAAATATTAAGTTTTTTTTTTTGTAAATTTTTTTTACCCTTTAGATGATAAATGCTTCAATATTTCATAAATCATGATTTGATATTTCTAATTTTATAATTTCTAAATGGCATCTTACATGTTTTAAACTGATGATCTAATATCAGAAAAAATCCAAATTCCGGAATCGTCGAAGTCCCGACAAGTCTGGATGTCGGACTTTTTACTGTATATATATACATATATTAATATTTCATCAAACTTAATAATGGAAGTTAAAAACTGTATGCTTAAAACTGTGTTACATCCTGTTTAATAAGTCCTGTTTCTCTATCAAAATAGCAAGTTTCAGTATATGAAATGGGCACTGTCCCCATAGTTTTGAAAGAAGTAAACTATTAGCCTTTGCTAATTATTATATGTCTATTATGTTTTACTTTCCATGTCATGCTCTAACAGTGAATGCAATTTTAAGCAATTAATTTTCATTATTTACATTTTAGCATTTATATGTGTTAATTAGATATATTTGAATATATCTTATTTATTTGATATTCTTAGAATCAAAAGATTTTTTCTGCTAGTAGTGCTGAAGTTAATGGTTGCATCTGCAATAAAATAAATCTAGTAGTAAAAGTGCAATATGCTACACTTTCATTTACCTTGGAAGTGGTGGTGGTGTAACAACTTCATCAGGCACTCCATTCATATCTTGTGCCAAACGCAAAGCAAGTTCATGATCACTATGTTCTTGGTGCAATTGTTGCTGCCTATTAAATATTTAATGAAGAGATGATCAGAAAAAGTAATATAAACTACAGAAGCAAAATAAACTGTTTCAGCTTTTCCTATGAAAATTAATAAACCTGAGATTTTATTGAACAAACAAAGAAATACAGTCTCGTTTAATAAATTAAATACAGAGCATACATCTCTTTAATACTATTAAACACAGAAATCTGAGCATGAAAGGCAACACAAACCTTAGAATGGCATTATTTTCACATGGGGGGAGGGAATTAAACAGTTCATACATAAAGTATGAGAAGCTTTTAATAATAAAAAAACATAATATTTGCTTTAAATTATAGTTCTTTTAAAAATAATAAAACATAACATATGCTTTTAATTATATTTCTTTTAATAATAGTAAAACATAACATATGCTTTAAAAAATATTTACTATCAAAATTATGCATGTATTAGTAGAACACAGATTTAAATAACTTATATAAAAGACCTTTATATACAGAAATAAATAATACATACAAATCTGGTCAGAGAAACTAATAATACACTACAATACAGATTCCAAAAAAAAAAAAAAAAACTGAATGGAGATTTTGAGAAAACATTTTTAGTATAAGCTAGAATAGTGGTTTTTTAACATTTTATGCTGCATGTACTCTCTGGAAATATGTACACAGAGTCACAAAATTCTAAATACATTAAATCAAAACAGAGGTTCACTAAACATTATTTGAGTTCAAGCTGTTAGATTATATTAACTGTCATGTTACTCATATAAAAAAATATTTCCACCAAAGTGACAGCTTAAATAAGGTAAATATGAAAGTTACATGCAGATTTATTGAAAAAGCATGCCACATACAGTTGAATGGCTCTTAACTAAATTCTCATATGTGGCTGTTTTCCTTCCTTTTGGATTTATATGGAGACCTCAACTACACGTGAAGGTCAGAATCTAGATTCTCTTTTAAAAAGGTAATCGTGATTTGAAAAAAAAAAAAAGAAAGAAAGAAAGAAGCCAAGGGAAGAAATTTTTTAAATGTAAGAAATCTTAGTTGTAAAATTAAGGCATGAAAAAAAAACCATAATTTGTAGAGACATCAAGAATTTTTGGAAGCAGGAGACATGAAAAACGAGCAGTGCCCGCACTGGGACTTGAACCTGGACCTCACGAAACCGTGCAAGGTGTGCCAACCATTACACCATGAACGCATGCTGAAGGAGGAAGAAAATACTTTATATACTCCCCTTTTTAACCCTTTGCAATGCAAAGTCAACCTTTGAAACCACATATTAAGAAATTTTTTTCTCAGTTGTGCAGTGGTTTTTCTGTATTAATACATTTTTTAACACTCAAAAGAACCAACAGCTGGCAGCACGAAGCAAACTTTTTTCTTTATCAATTTAACTTAAACTTCGGACAAACAAAGAGAAAAAATTTCAATTTTTCTCACTAACTCCATACAAAATGCCTCTAGTTATCCAAGTATAACTTATAATTTTTTTATTTACATAGTCTTTTATTTGTAAAAACACTAATATCGAGACAAATCAGAAATAAATTTTGCATTTTTTTTTATAATTCAACAAGTGGTTTTCTGCCGAAACCACTGCCCTCTTAGAGCTAAAACGTTCCTATGTATTTTCTGTTTGCTAAAGTGTAATGTGATCTGTAATACGATCGTAGAGCTAACACTTTCCTGTGTATTTTCTAATTTTTAGGGTATAATGTGATCTCTGTGTTTCACAAGAGGGGGAGTGTGTTATAAGTTTGGGGAGAAGGTTGCCCTTTCCTTTCAGAGAAGAAAAATAAATAAAAGATTCAGCAGGAACTTTTCATTCTTTTAGCCTCTTTTCCTAACAATAGCTGTGTTTTTCTACTTTGTACCATTATGTGGTTATCAGAAAGGCATCAGATGCTTTCAAAAGTTTCATAATTTGTGAAGCTGTGTGAATATGTGAGTAATAACATATATTTTAGATAACTTCTACATACTATTTTTGATGAAAATACGAAGATGGACTGTTATATATTTTACACTTTTAGAATTTACTTAGTACATTTACTGATTCAGAATACCTTCTTATGAAATTTCCTCTTCAAATAAGATCAAAATAAATAGTATTATTTGTACTATATTTTTGAATTATGGAGTTAACTTTCTGAAATTACGTTCTTACTAATGTTTTGGGGAAAAAAACATACATAATTATACTTATTTGTATTATTTTGCTGTAAAAATAATCACTGCCCAAAAAGTTTGTAGATTTCATGCTCTACATGGGTAGTGGTTTCACTCCTACACCACCCTTCCAAGGTGTGAAAAAAAATTTTTTGACACATTTCACATTTACAAAGCTCAAAGGTACTAGTTATCAATTTCACTAAAGGCTGAAAAATGTTCAACGTGCCCCTCAAAGAGTTAAAGGGCGACTAGGAATTAGGTGACTCAGTGGCCAAATCCTGGTGGTGAAGAATTATCATTCGCCATCTTTTCAGTTCGGGTGCCATGGTAGAGACATTAGGAGTTTTTGGACGCAGAAGACATGAAAAATGAGCAGTGCTCTTGCTGTGACTCAAACCTGGACATCTCGAATACCTTCCGAGTGTGCTGTTATACCCCGACATGGTGCTGGAAGGAGGGAGGAATTACCTTATAGATTAAAGGAGAAATGTGCTCAACAAATCTCAAAATGTTCATCCAAGGAAAGTTAGTCACCATGATGCAAGAAATCTTCAAAGCAAAGCAAAGTAAAAAAAAAAAAAAATCCTAAAATGAGCACTGCAAAGTACACTTTGCAATGGCAACAGAGTAAAAGTAAATTCAGAAACTGCGTGTAGAATTCTTCAATCAGTGGGATTTAATGGCAGAGTTGTTAGAACAGAACATCTGATCTCATTCATCTCAAAACTGATAAAAATTACTAAGTTTTGTAAATAAACACTTAAACAAAGACTTTTTTTCAAAAGTGCTATTTACTGATGAAAGTAAATTCAATGTTTTTGGAAGTAATGGTCATGGAAAGATGGGCAATAGAAAATGCAAAAATTAAACCAGATATTTTGATACCCACTGTTAAACATGGCAGAAGGAGAATACTGGTTTGGGGTTCAATGGTAGCCAGCTGGAAGAGGTAAATTAGTTTTCATAGACTGCATTATGGATCATTCCATGTACTTAAAACTATTGTAAAGTTATCTGCAATCATCTGCCGAATAATCAAGACTAGGAAGCAGATGATGGTTCTTTCAACAAGATGATGACCCAAAACATACCACTCTCACTGATAGAGAATGGCTCCTCAATAAAGTACCCTTTGAACTGTATTCACCATCTGCATTGAGAGACTTAAAGCTTACAAAACATATATGGGATGAACTTGATCGCAAATCTTCCAGTATATTGTTACAAGCAAAGAAACTTAAGGCAGTAAATGAATGAGCATGGTCTGAAATTACACCAGATGTGACAACAAATCTGATTCTGTGGAAGCCAGACTGATTATGGACAGTGATAGATGCAAAAGGTGAACCCACATGGTGTTAACTTTATTTTATGATTCATCTAAACAGAGTAAATGAAAGTTTTTTTTTTTTTTTTTCCCTTTGTACTTAGATTATTGTGATGCTTAGTTGAAAGTCAACAAATTATGGTTTATTTCCTAGATTAAATAAAAATTTGTCTCAGACTATTAAGACGCATTTATTTATTAATTTACTTTTTAAAATAACAGCGTAAATGAAAATAAATGTGTTCTGATGATTGGATTTAAATGTTTACAACTGTGTGTACATATCTGATGTATCTCTTGTATAAATAGATAAAAGTTAAGTGCGAAGAACATAATATTTAATAAATAAAAGTAGCACACAAAATGTTAAAACTTTTGAGCATAATATAAAATCTGAGAGCTATCAGATTTTTTTTGAAAACTTTTTTATAAGAGTTAAGTAATCAGTAAGACAGTTATGCTTTTTACGGCTGGGGAGCCAAGTTGCAAATCATTATCAACACCCATGTTGCTTGTGTATTTATATAAAGCAGATAAAAATGAATAGCAAGTCTTAAAGGTTACTCAATAGCAGAGCTGCCAACTTAACTTTTGTTATTAGATTTAATTATAACTTCAACTGTTGCAGCATACACCCAAAGATATTACCACAACCAACGAAGATTTGTGAAATACTATAGACTGAGGTAAATAGTTGTATATTATAGCACAAAACACAGTAAAGTTATAATGCACTGGAGCCAAGTTAAAAACAAAAGAGAACTTCAATCTCATGCATGTGAAAGTCAACTGAGATGAAATTAAAATCAGAATAAGAAAATGGTATTCAATGCATCTTTAAAACTAGATAAGAAATCATTCATAATACACATAACGGTGAAAAAAATCTTTAATTAAACCAAATCTAATGAAACAGGCTGTTAATCAAAACGCATAACAATACAGAATTGAAGAAGTATGTTTAAACTCATGAATATAAATCAATACATACATAAAGAAAACAGTCTAAAAACAGATAAATGCAATAAGTAAAAAGAATGATGCATTAAAATCCAAATGTACGTTTTAAATCCATAAAAAGAAATAAAATTAAACTGTAAACTGAAATACCTTTAAAGTTGTATTTCTGGATCTTTACCAATTAAATTTAAGATTAAAACTAAATGTCTTAAAACAGAGATGTCAACATACATTAAAATTTGAATATTCAATTAGAAAGTGTAGCAAGCAGCTTGCAGAATACCACAGGTGGCAGAAATCAGTGTGTTCTTTCCTATCAGTAGATGCTGTTATCTGAGTCTAGAGTGACCAATTCACAGCCAAGACAAAAAAAAAAAAAAAAAAAAAAACACTCCCCCTTGCAGGTCTTATTCCAGTCTTCTACAATTGATTTCAGTGAGATCAGCTGCTAACTGGCAAATTTCTAATGCACTGCCAATTAGTGATACTTAAGTGTTTAATAACCAAACACAACTCTCAGAAAAAGAGGTCAGTTTAGCTGCAATGCCCACCAATTCATTCCCTCTGAAATTAAGTGCAGAACCAAGTATCCGACAGTAAAGACTTTAGTATCTTAGCTTGAGAAACTCTGCTGATTTACCTTCAATACTTCAACAATTATAGGACACTTCAATACACAAAGCTAATGCATGACGAACAGTAATTAAGCCCCGAGTAAATTACAAATTTTCTCATGAACTGTTTTCAAACATAACTAAGAGTCCAATGTACAGCAAATACTTCAACCATGAAGATTATTAGAAGCAAAATTTATACTCTTCAGTAATTGAATGTGGATATTGACACAATCAGATGACTTATCTGTATGAAGAAGGGTATAGTCTTTCATTGAAAGTACAGCTCATTGAAATGAAAATAATCTCATTTGCATGGTTGTCGTTGAAATGTATCATAGAAAAGGATTTAGAAGCTGAATATGGGCATCATATAATACACATTGAGAAATACTCAGAAAGATGAAATTTCAGTTATAAGTAGGGATATAGGGAGGAATACTATGCATTGTTTTTTTTTTTTTTTTTTTTTTTTATGTTTAAAAAGCGGACTTTAAAGGAGAAAAAATACATATCTGTAAATTTGTTTCAACATTGAAAAAAATTTGGTTTAAATGTTAGGTGGGTTGTCATGTAGAGCAATGCAATGGAAAGAATTGTTTTCCAACCAAATGATGAAAAACACAGCATTAAAAACTATTAGTTCATTTAAAGTATTAAACACCTACTGCTTGGCCAAATGATGAATGACTTCAAAATGCGTGGTTGTCTTGATCAGTCAGCTATAAAGTGATTTAGTTGTTAATATAAATCTTATTACTTAACACTGTTTCTATCTTCCATCACCCACTAAATACTACAGGCATGTTTGCTAGACATGTGAACCTTTTATGCAATAAGTTTAAGATTTTTTATTTTATTTTTTACAAGGAAGCAGACATCTAAATATATAATTAACCCTTGGACACATAATTTTACAGTCTAATTTTTTGCATTTCTGCTCCTATAACTATAATCTTGCATAAAGTCATTAACAAACCATCTCAGATGCCAAAATTATCTGAGTGACTGGCAAACTTTGTACAATTACTTCTGGGTTGCTACTTTTAAAACAAAATGCCACATATATCTGATACATTTTTTCATCAAAATATCATAATTTTATGCATAAAGGTATATTGTTTTTAATGGTTGTATAAATAGCATATAAATTTGAAACTTTTGATATTCTTTATTCCCAGGCACACTGATTTCTTTTAATTAGAATAGTGTTATTTTTAATTTGAATACAGTAGAGAATTTAAACCTTTTAAGGAGTTCCTCTTCTTTGATCTGCAGTTGGGCATGGTAATCCTCCTATAATGAAAAGCAAATACAAGTACTAGCTGATTATGATTTCTTAAAAACCAAGATTAAATAAAGTAATACACATGCATATATTGCCAACTATTAGAATAAAAATTAAAGACTACGATCAAGATAGAAATGAGCAATATAACAAGCACCTTATAGCTGCAAATGGCATTTAACCCTTTCAGGACAAGCGTCCCATACATGCATGCCCTAAGAACATCTCTTACAGCCGGGCGTCCCATCCATGCATAACTAGAGATTGCATTCAGAGGACGGGTGATGCGTATGCACATTTTAAGCTGAACAGTTTTTCTGAAGGCCACTAGATGGCATCTTATTTCCATTACTTTTGAAATGAACACAGTTTTAGGTTTGATATATTCTGTCTGATTTTGGTATTTTACTCATAAACTGTTGCGAGGGTGGTGGTGGGGGAAGCATAAGCAGAGGTGGGCTCTTTAAATCGCCGCGTGCTAATATAAATATTCAGGTGTCTGATTTATATCCAATTCCTTTTTTTATTCTATTTCTTCCCTCTACTATAAATAGTTTTATAGGGTTACTATGGGCAATTCTGTTACGTTTTGCATTGCCTTCAAATATATTTCCATTTCCTCCCTTTTTATTTCGGAAAGCCTCACCTCCAGTCTATTATGGTGAAAAGGCACTATTTATCAGAGGAAGAATACCCTCATAAGGTTAATGAACCATTTACTAATGCAAATGAGAGTGATGATTTTTTTTCTAAAGAGTTAGAAAGTGATATTTCTCCATGCTTCAAGATTTACCACACTCAGTCTTCATTTAAATTTTGTTACATCTTACTGTAAATAGTCTTAATTATGTTGTTTTATTAATTTTAAACTTTATTGATGGATTTTATCAATTAAAACTTTGGAATAATTTGAATAGCACTTCCGAAAATTATTTTACAAGATAAGGAAATTTTTAAGTATATTTTAATGTAAAATAAAGAAAAATACATTATTAAGTGCGAATTTTTAACATATATAAGAGCTAAAGTAATAATCTAAAATTATACCAAAAATTACGATGCTAGAAGTGAAATTTTTTTTATAAAATTAGGCTTAGCGATGCAAAACCTCTGTCCTGTACGATGACTGCATTCGATTCCCTTTCGTCCCGCACGAGCGTTTTAAACAAATGTGCGCCGTCGTGAAACGGTTAAGGATTGTGGGTCAGATACATAAACAATAACCTAAACAAAATGACTGATTATAAATAAAACTCAAAATTCAGTATAAACTCTTTAGTGATTTCAAAACTAATTATGGTTGAAAATTTAAAAAAATCTAATTTTGAAACACTGCATGCATTAAAAAATGTTTCCCAAACAGTTGGACTAAAAAAATTAAGTCATAAAGGTAATTTTCCAAACTTTACTGATTTTTAAAGCTTAAAAGAAAATGCAAAAGGGCTATCTGCCTATGTTCCATTCTAGTATTTACAATGAGCACTCCAAAGAATTTTTCATTATTTAATAATAATAGATAGATCTTACAATTAAATAGATTAACACTGATTAACAAATTAGTTAAATTACTGATTAACAAATTAGTTAAATTACTGATTAACAAATTAAGTGATTTAAAAGCAATACAAGGATCATCTATTCCACAAAAACATCTATACTTTGTCCAAGATTGGAATCCTAGCTCCAAGGTGTGTGCAAGTAGCTTCTGCTAACCACCATATTGTGTAAAACAGCTTATTCCACTCCAGTCTCATACTAATTTTTAGCTAGGAAGTGCTTAATGTTTAATGAACACAAAAGGTTTTCAAACTGCACTTGATGACACCACTGTTTGTATGAAATTTGAGAAATAATATGTAGAATACCAGAGCTAAATTTAAAAAACATGGCAACAAAATGCTTGTAAACTTGAAATACCTCATTTTTAAATCCACACACATTCTAGCTTTTAGGAAGCCTTTGGGAATGTACAGTGTAAAATAGATACACTACAATAATGCACAGAAAAGTTAGAGAGTTGTAATTACATTTTACCTAAGTGATTTTTAAACACTTATTTGACAATAATGTTGTGATTTATGCATATTTTTAAATCTGCATTAAAAAATTTAAACTGTTGCATAACATTATTACTACTAGCTTAAGACAACTTCCATTTGATATAACAAATCACAATCCAAAAATTTATGCTTGGTGCAGAATGCGTAAAAGACAACTCAAGCATTGCCAAAAATGCTAGATGTTCTTCATCAAAACAAAAACCAGTTCAAGTCAAACAAGTGATTTTGTTTTCTAGAAATGTGGTACCTGTCAGAAATAAAAAGGGCAAAACGCACTCAAATATATATACTGGAAACAGTACACATCAGATAAGTAAAATGTTAAGATAAATTGTAAGATCTATTTAATAAGAGGTAAATTGATATACAATATCTCCCCAAACCAAACCAAAGTGGTTTTATACTAAGGTACATAACATATGGTGCTAAAAAAATTTAATCACAACGGTGTGGGAAATGTTCATAATTAACAATGGGATATCTATTATTATTAAATAATGAAAAATATACATGTATGTATCTTCCTCATAGAGAAAAACAGTGGTCCCTAGAGCCATCAAATTTTAACACACTTAGTCCTCCTCGTGAGTATGAGTACATCCCAGCCTGAATTTTTTTTTTTTAATTCCACATTTTTGTGAATTTAATGAACTTTTGACCAACAAACTCTACAAATTAAAATAAATATGCTGGGACTCGGCAATGCATAAGGTATTTATGCTTAAAATTTAATCAGAAAACTCAGCAATTTAAAAGAATCATAGTGTCAGTTGGCAAAGCCTAAAATATTTGTGTTTCCAATTTGATCAGAAAACATAGATTGAAAAGAAATGTTTTTCCGCTACCTAAAGTAAGATATTTTTATCTTCCATGCACCATTATGTTGTCATTTGGAAAAACGTCAGACACATAATTTTTCATTCAAATTCAATATGTTACTGATTAACAAATTAAGTGATTTAAAAGAAATAAATGAAGTTTTTTATCTCCATTATTATTAACTAGTCGCTACACGGCCAGCCTTCATCTGGCTTTTAAATGTACCAGGAAAATGCCTAAAGGAAACACCAAACATTAAATTTAAAAACTGCACAGAATTTTACTCTGCAGAACAACTTTATAAAAAAAAGTATTATATATAAAAAAATCACAATGAAATAAGCAATATCCCTTAATAAAAATATTAATTATCCTAATAAATAAATAAACAAACTTCCTATTGCCTTCTCTCGACAAATGTCCACTATTTAAGAGAAACATTAAATTTAAAAACTGCACAAATTATCGCCCTCATTTTTCCAAGTGCAACAGTGCTGATATCAGCAATAATGGCTGCATGCCATTGTTGCTGATTAAATGAGAGAGAATTATCGATTTGATGCAATTTTATCAAAAGACATAAAAAAAAAAAAAAAAAAAAATGTCATTCGAATTTTCAAAAAATCGTTTCGAGGTGCACTGACTAGTCTTGATGCACCCTATGTACCAATTTTGTAGCCCTGGGCCTATTAGCTTACGTGTATCAAGAACGAAAGACACACACATTCAGATAGACTCTTCCTTTTATATAGAGAGAGGAATTACCACCTGGAAAAGGGAAATTTCTCTAGCTGTACTCGTTAAAATGATTATATACATTTTGCTTTTTGTAATAACTACTTTAGATAGCTGACTATACGGTGGGGGCTGTACTATTAAAAAAACAAAATGCAGACTTAAATTTTTAAGAAATGCATTTATTGCCTTTAAATAGCATAGTCTGTTAAGTAAAACAGTTATTAAGAAAAATTAAAGTTCTTATGACACTTTGAATGGCAACACTATGGAAATTGGCCATCTCATAGGTTTCATAAAAGATAAATAAAAGATCTTATGCCTTGTCCAATACAAAATACCGAAAACATTTTGCTAAAGATATTCTTACTGTCCAGATAAAAAACAAATTTTTCAGTACTGAGGGGTAAATAATATATGGTATATTAAAGCCTCTTTTGTTAATTACAAAAAATGTTGCAAATGCTCATACAAATCTGTTGACTATAGTATATATTCAAAGCATTTATTAGAACTAGCTATATTATTAAAGATTTGATAAGAAACAGATATAAATTCTCTTAAGAAATGCATTTATCACTTTTTAATCGCTCCTACTCTTCAGTTTTTATAGATTAATTAAATTTGAAAGGTCAAAATATATTTCCAACTGAGAAAAATATCAGATATTCCCTTTTGGCAAGGCTGAATGAATGATAAAGAGTTTAGGTCTCAGAGGCAGCATTTGACAGAGATAATCTGATGAAGATGTTTCTAATATCAACACAAATTTATAAAAACACAAGTGGTTACATCTGTTAATTAAAAAATACTTTAAACTTTAATGTTCAAAGTTTCACAACAAGTTTCTTCAAGTGTGTCATGAATATTTTTTTTTCCCAATGGCGGCCACTTGCCTATAATGGCATTAAGGCCAGAAGTGGTGGCTATTTTATTGTGGAGGCGCCTAGTAGGCAACCACTGCTACCTCTTATGAAGGGACAGACAATTTTATATCCATGCCTTTTCCAGGATTCGAACTAGGGGCCTTCAGTATCGCAGTCCTCCCCTAACCGCTATACCGTCTGGGTGCTGTGTCATCAATGTTATCAGCTAACTTTTATTTTATTTAAAACATAATTTGGTTTGAATAAAATGATATAAATAAAAAAAAAACTGCACAGGAAATTAAATGAAAATGCATACCACCCGCTTCAAGTTTTCTTTCTCCTCTTCTATTCTACACTTTTCTTCCATCTTTCTATGAAGTTCAAGTTCACTCTTTCTATAATAAAATAGAGATATCATGTAAAATAATAAAGTCAGACCAACTAATATTAGTTGAATATTAATATACAGAATGGCCAAACATCAGAAAAACGGTGTTGAGTTGTACACTGGCACTGGAACAGGGTAATGAAACAAACCTAAACATATCTGATCACCTTACAAGTAATAAGCTTCCCCCTAAAATCCAATGTATAGCAAAGTCCCAGTTTAACAACGGAAAATTTATCTCAGCAATTCCAAAAACTCAATGGTTCATGAACATTTAAAAGCTATAGAAAATGTTTATAAACTGGGTATTTAGTTTTGCATAAGATTCTATCTTGTGTACTTTTAAGTTACAGTTGAATTTGAAGAATCTTAAGAACTAGTAAGTGCATAATTGCTTGACTTTGTGAAACACTAAATAAGACTTGAAAAGGGTTAAAAACCCTTTTTTATTCCAATAAAGTGTAACAGAACTTCGTCTTGGAGTTCTACAATACAGCCGCCACTCGGGCTTGAACTTAAGAAACTAACAACTAAAACTTAGCTAAAAAGATATAGTCGAAGCTATCAAGATTCTAACCAAATTGGCCCTTTAAAGCTGAATAATGGTGAAGCTATCAAGGGCCTAAAGTACAGCCGAGCGTAATAATAGCTTAAGAGAGAGTAGCCTAAAAAGGCGGACAAGTGCTAGCCAGAATCTCCGGCTCTCTCTCACTAAGAGAGCAGAACTTCGCAGTTAATTACTTCTCCTGAATTTGCATTCAAACGCAATTCTAAAAATACGTTCTGGCTGGAAGTTGTAAGTTGAAATTCAGGAAGACAGGAAAAGAAATTTAACTCAAAATTTAACTGTTAGGAAAATTAATATAGTCCTTACATGTAAATTACAACAATGAATGGAAATCATAATTCTCATATCTTCAGATTCGAATACTTACCTGTAGTGAAAAAATAGCACCTTTACATTACTATAAAATGTAAACCACAAAGAGATGATAAAGGTGTGTATTTAATTATGGCAAAGCACACTAGGGCTATCGAGATGATAAAGACAAGGCACCATCTTGTGATACCAAAAGGAAGCTTCATTTAAAAATCGTATGGAATGTTTAGTGGGATATCAAAAGGATTATGTATAATGAGCAGCTTCCTGAAAAGCAAAATGCCCTGAAAACCAAATTTTATTGTGAATAATTGACATAGTTAAAAAAACTACTAGATGGGAAAAAAAAAAAAAAAACTAGCTCTAAGAAGAGTTTTATTCTTTTTTTTTTTTTTTTAATAATTAACAAAGGCAGAACCTCACATTACAAGTAAAATGCTGCCTAACTGAAATTATTTGAATAGGAAATTACAAACACACCACTCTTTTTTGACTTAGTACCATCCGATTATCATCTTCTAAGATCTATCTCATAAATGCTTCAGCAGAAAGTTTTGAATTCAGAATATTATGCCCAAAGAGAGCTTAATTAATTCTATGGACAATAAGCATAACTACAGCATTTATTTACTACAGTGAGAACAACTGAAATTTTAAAATTAAAATGGGTATAAATGATCATGGCGAACATCTTAGATCAGTGATTCTCAACCTTTTTTTGGTCGCGGCACACTTTTAACTATTTCAAAATTTGGCAGCACACAAAGAAAAAGATAAGTTTAAAAGTTGTTTACTTACCTATAATACACTGTGTAAAATAGTTTATGGTAATAATTTTGAATGTAAAATAAAATAATATGTACTACAAAAACAGCAGTACGTTTATTAAGGGATTAATTACAAGTTAATAATAAGAATACTTTTAACAAGAAATTTGAACTTGATGTTTTTTGATGATTTCTTTTATATTTGGTCATAAAAATGACAATGCTACTCTCATGTTGTCTTCTACATTTAAAAGTCTCGAACATTTTTTCTTTTTTATGTTGGTTAATACTGAAAATCTGAATTCACACAAATAAGATGTAGAAACCTGTAATAATATTTTTACAGCTTTTTTGGCCATCGTGGGATGATCGCATCTAATGTTAATCCGAAATGAATTAATTGATTCTTCAGAATATTTTTAAATTAAATCCTGATTATTAGAAAGCAAAATTAGTTCTTCCTCTTCGTTCAAAGTTAATACAAATACAGAAGTATCCAGCACCAAAATTGGCTTGGATACCAAAATTGGAGCATTTATTAATGCCCTAAAAACCAAATTTTGGCAATTCTCATCTATACCGTATTAAACCCAATTTTATTCTCATGTGTACTGAATTAAATGCATTATAATTTTTACTACATACATTTCTAAAATTTGGCGGCATGCAAAAGTGCAGCGGCACAGTGGTTGAGAATCACTGTCTTAGATAAAAGTTGAATTCTCTCCCTTTATTTTGAAACTTATAGGAAATTTATTATAAATAGTGGAAGTTTCCAGAAGATGAATTGTAATTTCTAAATATGACAACCTTACAAACTTTGATCACAACTGCATTATGAGCGCAAGACAAGAGAGCCAGCCTAAACTATATGAGGGCTGGCATATCTACAAGATAGCCTCATACAAGTATTACTCCTTTTTCTACCATATATTCTAAGAAAATAGTTTAATCTTTAAAACACAGTTTTAATTTTCAAATAATTCTAAATTACCTAAACATAAATTCAGAATTGAATACTAACCTTCTTACAATTTATAATAATTTCATTAATACACCCATTTTTCTTCAGATTAATAGTTCATAAATCGCTAGGATAAGATTCATCTCAATATCCCCCATTTGTTAAACATACATACTCCTTTGAAGACTCATACATACTCCTTTGAACTGTGTCATCAAGAAGCAGGCACTTTGTCTGAATACAGCACAAATTTTATGAGCAATCTTTCTTTCTTTTTCTGGAGTCCCAGTGGCACAGTGGCTAGTGCACCACGCAGCAGTACCACAGGTCCGGGGGTTCGATCCCCAGGCTGGGCAAGGTCGACTCAGCCTTTCATCCCTTGGTTTCCATCACTTGGGTCTATAAAATAAGTACCAAGTTCGCTTGGGGACTAAACATTGGGGGTCCTGCGACAAGCTGACCACTTGCTCAGGGCATATGCTTACACACCCGGGGCCCACGGTCAAGAAAGCAGATTTCAGGCACAGCAGGCCTTGGCCCATTAGAGCTGTTACGCCACTGAGTTTAGTTGCTTTCCTTTTTTTAATAAATGAGCATAATATGATGAAAATGAACTTCCGGTTTCTTCATTCTTAGTACTGCACTGAAGCAAAAATTATGCCATAACACATGCTAAAATTATGGCCACGTGAGCAGAAAAGACCACATTTGAACATCCACTTTAATCAATTTCACACCTAGCCAACAGAAACAAAATAATTCTGAGAAAATAGGCTTTAATTTGAAAAACTGGAGAACTTTCCAGATAACCCCATAGTTGTAAGTATGACATTCTTAATCTGTTGCAGCAGACGTCTAGCAAATCTTTGTTTGATTTTCTAACTTAAGTGCACATTAGAATTAGCTTTATTTTATTTTGATATATATAAAAAATGTTTAGCTTTATATTATTAAATCTGTTTCAGTGGACAGCTGGAAAAAATGCTTTACGATAAGGAGAGAACAAAGTAAACGATGTAAGTAAATGTTATTGGCATACATGTTTTTACAGATTACGCATCAAGAAATACAAGTAGGGAAAACTTTCTGCAATATAAACAAGAGACAAATTAACCTCCTTTTTTTTGTTACCAAATTCATGATGTCAAGAATGTACTGTCTCGAGAAGTTCCATGTGAAATAGTATGAAGAATGTGAGGTTACAGAAACCACTAGCTGAGCCACTAGAGGTTAATGGAAAGGGAAATGGAGTGAAAGACCCTTTCATTTTATCATGTGGAATGTTTTTAATCAAAACTATAATCTGGATAAACAGGTAATTCTTCTACAGGCCAAAGTTTTATGTCCATTAATATATGCACTCCTCGTCCAAGCATGAGATTGAATAATAGAAAATCTTAATGCTTTTACAACTAACATGATTACAAAATTGTTAAAACCCAATTTCTATGTCATACCTCAAAGGAAAAAAGAAACCTACCTCCTTTTTAAGTTTTCCTCTTCAATTTTCTTCTTCCTTTCTTCTTCTTTTCGAAGCCTTTCTTTCTCCATTTCCTCTTGAATTTTCCTTACTCTTTCTTGCTCTTCGGCAATCTTCTGCTGTTCAATTTTCCTTTGCAAATTGAACAAGAGTTCATCTACACTTTTAACGAACTTTGAGTATTTTTTCTCAAGTTCTTCATTCTTATTATTTGATGTCTGAAATGAAAATGTTTTATAATTTAAATGTATCAAATAGTATACAAATTATGCACACTACTGTCTGCAAACAGTTAAGTGATAATAAAATTTCACAATATACTTTGATTTCTCGGATAAATTCCGACATCTCTTTGTCCAAAGATTTAATTTCTGCAAGGGACTTTTCTTTCTCTTTCTTCAGTTGTGTTACAACCTGGGACATCGCATTCAGGCTTTCAGATAATTTTCTGACTTTAATTATGCACATATATCTGCAAAAAGAATGTAATAACAATTTAAGTTTAAAAATAATTCCTAATGTTCTGGCATAATGATATAATATTAACCAAAATAATTCCTAATGTTCTGACATAATGATATAGCTTCTATGATGTGTCAGAACAATACTGGCGATACTCTGGAATGACAAGAATACGATTTTTTACATAAACCCATGAAAAACTAGACACCTTTTTAAAATGATTTAGGTCCATATTTGGCTTCTTTGTTACTGAATAACATGAAAATAAGCAAATGATTTTTACATTCGAACATGAACATGAACATGAAACAAGGCACATAAAATTTTATTTCGCATGTACCTGACCAATATTAAAATAAAGACATTCGTTAGTATTACTCTGGTAAAATGAAATATAGTACTGCTCTTTATTAACTACTACAGGAGTGAGCTTCAATATATTTTGAATTTAGTTATTGTTCTCAGAACAGGAAATATTAGTGACAGTATAAAATAACTACCTCCACCTGCATTTCAGAATAACAATTATTTTCAAGTGAAAGTAACTTAATTAGCAATAATAAGAAAACACAACAATTCATAACTAAAAAAGGATATGAAAAAATGTTATTCATAATATTTTAATTACCAAACGTATTGGAGACCTCTAAACAACATTTACATTGTGTTTACCAATAACAGAATTAACTTCTACAATTTGGAAAGAAAAATACTTTACATATTCACAAATATGTTAAACATTTCATTTATCCTATAACTGAGTTGGGTAAGCAGTGTGTTATTATGAATGAGACAGGATTGCATACTATGTGAAATAAACAATCTGGAGAATACCAGAAAAAATCTGAATTTAGTCTAGCAGCCATGGCTGAAAATTACTGCTGCAACATAACTTGGTATTAAAAAGAGTCTTTAGATGTTTGCTTGGGATTTTTCAGTCCATGCAATTTCCAAAGGTTGGCAGGTTCATCTGATGTAGCCATAGGTGATGTGTGCTGGGACCCTTGTTTGTATATTTGTATTCACCAGACAAAACAACAGAACAGTCAAGCCAAGGCAGCAGTACGAGATTTTGGGCAATGAAGAATTCTGAAATGTTTCGTCACACGTATGGTCAAACACTAAAACCTGGCTGCAGACAAGTTGAAGACAACAGCCTTCAAAACTTCGGAGATGTAGTAGTGACTACTGAGCGTGTTATTTAGTATGTAAATCACTTGCCCATTGTTGTAAATTTATTTAGGATGTAATCACAAACTCAGCAGCAGCTGCTTCTAACACGTAAATAAAACCTGTTTTTGTCTTCTCAAAGTCCTTTAATTACTTTGCTAGTTGCAGTGCATTTCAAAATCTTCACCATTTTTTTATTGTTATTTTTTTATTTTCTGTTTCATCCAAATTGTTATGAAATGCTCCAGTTTTTCATTTAAATGTAATCTAAAGAAAGCCAAGCAAGTTAATGCCAGAAATCCAATTTTTTTGGCTGAAAATAATGAAATATTAAGTGCTTTATTAAAATAATAAGGAATTTTAGGAATAACAGAAATTTGAAAGAAATATTATATCAGGCTATTACGAATACAGTTGAAAATCAGAAACACTGGCACTTAAATACAGTAACAATCAATCACATTGTAAAATTTAGGAAACATAAAAATTTAAAAATTTAGCTAGCACGTGAATATATATATAAATATCTCAATCAGAAAGAATATATTCAGTATATTGAAATAAATACCTTGGTCTGAATTTTTTCTTTGCAAGACACATGCGAATATTCTTCTGAATAACAATCAGCTTTTTCTGGCGATATATAATTTTATTCTTTACTGAAAATAAAGAAAAATATAAATTAAGAAGACAAAAAATAGAAATAACAATAGAGATTAAAAACCATATCAAGTATTTTTTATGAATGCTGAAATTCATAACTATTTTATTCCATCACCATGTTTCAGAGCTGTATCCTGTTAGATTATTATTCTTGAAAGCAAGTTAAGAAATGCATTCGCTTGATATACATATTTATATATCACTTAATATGCATTAAAATACTTTTACCAAAAGTACCTACTGTGTAGCTGCCAGCCTTGAAATATGAAAAACTAAGAGATTCTGAAAGGCTTTCACACTGTATGGAACCGTTCCAAAAAAGCTTAAAAAATTCACTTAAACTTGTTTTGTAATGCATGATTTAGGTTACTGAAGCAAACTATATAAATATTCAATTAGATATTCTAAATTTTATGTTCTTTGGTTTATTTCATTTTGTAATGTTCTTATATTTTTAAAATGGAATAATCCCAGTAGGAAAAAAATTAAGCTTTAATTTAGCAAATTACTTTTAAAAGCAAGTGAAAAAATTAATTAATCTACATACTATTCTGTAGATAAACTTAGCAATGCCCCATATATTGATGTAAAATATTATTAAATACAAATATTAACTCATTAAAGATTGGCTGAATCTTAATATGAAATTCTACAGATGTTCAGAGAAGATTGGGATAATTCAGATAAAATAAAATTTAATAAGATAAATTATGCTGCAAATCACTAGAAGAGGGGAAATGGAGTTTGCAAAATTAAGTTTTGGTAAATTTCAATTATTGCTAGAAAACATTTTCCTTAGTAAAAATTTAAAAACCGGGAGATCCAATGAGGTACTAGGTGGCGTGACGAAACCCCAAAATAGCTGGTAGCTCTGTTACTGAAAATGGGATCTTTTATAGTTCTACTGTTTAAGCGATAAACATATAGTATTAAACAGCTGATAAAATTTCAATACAGCACTAAGAAAAATGGAAGCATATTGGTCACTAGAATAATTTCATACATCACTAGTTAAAATTAAAAATTTATTAAAGCTTCTAGGCACACATTTGAATAAGTAAAAAACAGTAAGAAAGAAAAACAAAACTAGTAAAAATTATCAATTTTGAATCTTTCATACAAATTTAAAAGAAAGAAAAATTACACATTTATAGAATAAAAGAATAAAGATTTAGAAATGAAATAATACAGCAAGATATGCCTCATAGAAGGAACAGGCTTCTAATGAAACAGGCTCATATTTACATTACAAATGGAGAAAACTATGAAAACTATATGCAGCTAGTCTATTCACTAGGATTTAAACTCTGGGTTTGGCTAAATGATCAGTATTCAACAGTCTCATCTTCTAAACCATAAGTAAGGACATACCTAAAGAAATATAATACATTTACTGTTTTTATTAATTATGTATCACTTTTCTCAGAATATATTTTTATTTACTTATTTTTTTTAAGTTTTCAAGTATACTCCCTAGATAATTCAAGCTTCAATTAAATGTTTAGATACCTCTCACATTCCAGCATTTTCAATCACCAAAAAAACTCAAAAATAAACAGT
The DNA here is from genome assembly GCF_044657685.1 of Stegodyphus dumicola. NCBI lineage: Eukaryota > Metazoa > Arthropoda > Arachnida > Araneae > Eresidae > Stegodyphus > Stegodyphus dumicola. The sequence goes on from NC_140781.1 coordinate 26,403,447, forward strand.
AGCAAGTAATTACAGTACTTAACTTTTACCCCCTCTCTTTTGTAGAAAATGAAATGATCATGGTCATATATCAATATAGAATGCAAATATCATTTGCAAAGGATTCAGATGACTTGAAAGAGATCACGTGAAAGAGAATGTACCGTATAAGTCAAATAAGCTGCAATGTAAAGAGCATTAAGCATTCTTAAACAAATACATGTTAGTATGACAACCAGAACTACTAATGATTGATATATGCCTATTTCTAACATCAGGAAAAAATCTGTCATTTTGATGGAATGGTAGTTCTAGTGTTATGATGGCAGGAATTATAAATTTTACTGGTCATTATTGTTTTGGGATCCACCAAAGAAAATTCTTTTAGAACAAAACTAAAATTATCATTTAATAACCTCTACTTACCCATTCTCACCTAATGGCCTTGGATGAAATTTTTTGACTCTTATGAAACTCATTTCAAGTTTCTGTCACTAACCAATTCTGTGCTTATTTCAGCTTCTTCCTTCTTTGTTTCCTTAAAGCTATATAAAACTTTTATAGCTATAATTTTATGTCATTTAATCATTTACTTCCCCCAAACTTTAACATATTTCAGAAAAGGAAAGACCAAATTCATGCATTACAATAATTCTGCTGTTATTGGAGATGTCTAATCAAAATTTTCTTTTGTGCCATTGTTCTGTTTGTTACATTTGAAAGACTCTTAAAAAAATTTGCACATGAGGACATGCACATAGTCTCCAATTACAAACTAATTTTATTAACGACCGCAACTTTATACAAAATAAATGGAAAAACTGGTTTCCTGAACATTAACTCGTTTCAGCTACTGCCATTTGTATAGTCCCCAGGCAATTACTGAGCATTTTGGTGATGAACTATAACAGCCTTTGAAGAGCTTATATAACAAATAATGAACTTATGAATTAGAACAGCCTCTTAAAAGCTCATATAAAAGTAATGGTAAATAAACAAACAATATACACTAGATTTGGTTCTTTCTTTATAATTTCACTCATAACAATTATCTCATTATTTAATTAGCAGGTTCTAATTGTTACTTACATTTAATTACTGAATATGCACACCAAATTGCTTTTTTCCAGCGTGATGCTAGCAACCACTTCTTAACCTTTTTGACAAGACAGGCCAAATTCTGAGGATCTGATTTCATTATCTGGTCGAATTCAGCAAACTTTCCCGGACGGAAAAAAACTTTGGTCAAACCAAAACAAAAATCATTTTCATTGAGACCGAGGGCTTTAAACAGAGCCTGAAAAGTAAGCACTTCTTATATAAATGGAAATAATTAATCATAGAAGTAGCAAAATACGAAAAAACACAAGGATCTTAAATTGTGTCAAATGTTATGCTTATTATGGTTGTTTAAGACGGTTTAAATAAATACATTATTACTGAACATCAAATGACTATTACTTGGTCAAATTTCAATACAGTACTAAAGGAAATGTTTAAAATAAAATATTGCAAAACTATCACAGTTGAATAGAGACATGAAATGTAATTATAAGCAAAAACTTGACAAAAATATGATGTAAATATATTAGGAATAATAAAAAATGCAAATAAAAATGCAAACCCAAATTATTTTTAGAAATTTAGAACCTTATCATAATGGTGTTTTGAACTTCATTTAATGAGATGATTATGAGAGAATGTTGATCTGTTATGACTAATTTTCCATAATTAAGCCCCATAGAATGGCATTCAGCTTTTAAGAGGGTGTTATGCATTGTAACACATAATACTTTCCATAAATTTGAGGCCCACAAATTCCATCCCACATGAGAGCAAATCATAATGTATATCAATGTTAAAGGAAAAGCTGACAAATTATGTTTCTTAATCAACTTTTAAGTTTCTGTATCCCTATGGCTAAGACAGTTATTAAACATCTTTCCTCAATGTGGAGAAAACAGTCAGCATTCTGAGTACTGCAACAAGAAATATTATAAACTATGAAAAGACTAGAAGCAATATAAATCATATCAGATTAAAGATTCTTGCTTCATAAGAGGATAGAAAGACTGCCTCATTTACCCATTCTCTGCCAGTGAGTGTTTTCCTAATATTTCTCAGTTGGCTCCAATACATTTTCAGTTTTCCTGCCAGGCATTGCTATCCCATTCAATATATGTCAGTTATCATCATGTGTTAGCATTCTTAGTCCTATGGCTTTGATACGCAATAATTTTCTTATTGCCATGTTTCTCTAAAACAATATTGTATCATAACTGCATCTTTTCTTCTTTGTAAGCTTAATAATAAACATTTGAATCTTAGAAGAGTAAAATGTTTTTCTCTTTTGCTATGATGAGACAAAAGACCTGTTTAAGACAGCAAATTCTCATATCAATAATTCCCCCCCCCCATTTTGAGAATACTCTAAGCAGAACTACTGTTTGATAAATGATTTCTACCTCTTACTGGATGCTGGATGAAAATATACTGATTTTATCTCTACAAATTCAATAGTATTTACAAACTGAGAGGTCCTCCTACATAAAGGCCAGCATTTGGTTTACACCATACAAAAATACTTTTTAATTCTTTAAAAGTTTTACTCTAAAAATGAGCTAAAGATTTTAGTTTTAGATTTAAATATGCATAATTGCAGCATTAAAAGAAAAATTATTGAGAAGAAAAGGAGTCCAAAATATTTAATAAAATTTTATATGATAATTTCTGACTTACAAATGAAAGATGTTAAAGAGTAATCACACTACTTACCTTACAAAATAATCGTGGATCTAAACGAGCAAGATCAGGTGGCAGGTACTTTTTGTACATTTCATAGAGGTCAGAAAACTGTGCCCGAGATGGATAACCCTGTTGCATTAATTCCAAGACAGAAGTCATTCCTATTTTGGTTTTCCCACATACATAAAAACAATGAGGAAAATTTACTTTTCTGCCTTATCAATACACTATTTAAAGAAAATGAAACAACACAATATTAAAAACTATACAAAACCTGAACAGCGCAGCTGAATAAGTATTTGATTTCCTTCAAAGCAGTGGTCTATCATCCTAAAATTTGGTTTGATGCAGCGGACAAAATGTGTACCAGTGTTTCTTAACTTCACCATAAGCTCCTGAAGCTGACTTCTAAACTTACTGCCAACACTATTAATATTCAGTTTTCCTCTATTCTGCTGGGTAGTTGATTCATTTCGAAACAGATTTTGAACAAAACTATTTTCAGCTTCCAGCATAACACTCTCTAAAGATGCATGAAGAGCATCATTATTTTTTTCAATAAATGATACCTAAATGGAAAAAATGGCACATGAATTTATGCAATGCTGTGATTTAATAACTGTGTGGTTTAATGACATTATAGATCAGATAGAATATTCTGAAATGCATAATTTTGCACTAATATATCTTCCTATCATGAAGAAAGGGCAAAATACTGACACAGAGATTTAAAGTTTGCAAATTTTTTAAATTCATAACTTTCAAAAATATCTGCATATATCATTAAAAAAAGTTATTTGTTGTGGTTTCGAACACTTATGACAAAGGAAAAAATAGTAATTTCAAATATATCTGTCAATATTTTACATAAAAGGTCAATAAAATACAATATACAGGGTGATTAAAAAAAGTTTACAAAATGACATGGCAAATCAGGCATAGAACAAGGATAAAAAATCACAGAGGAATGCAGGGTCTCAAACGAAACTAAAGGGCATTGCTATACAAATACAAGCTGAGCAAACACAGATTGTCTTCACTGAAGCTGCGGATGCGTTGGGAATAACATGGCTAGTTACATTACATATACCATGAAATAGCTGACATGCATTTGATTAATGGCATGGTTAACTGCAATGGACAAGAAGCCGTGTGAATGTATCATAAGAAATATCCTGAAAAAAAAAGGTACCTTGCCACTCATTATTTGCCACTCTGCATCGATGATTGTGCAAAACCGGCTTGTTCGACACGCACAACTGCTGTTTGCCATCGAACAACTCGGAGAGTTTTTTCTAGAAGAAAGCATTCTTTGAGAACTGGAGCATAATCCTTCAACAAGAACATGGATTGTATCCCAAAACACTCACAACCCCCAAGCCACCATCTGGCACATTTAATACGATGAAGGACTTCATCCTTTTCATTTACAATGCATACAGCCATTCAAACTGGAAGGCTACAAGCACATGGTGTTTGCACGGTGGTTTTTGCAAGAAAATGCTGCAGACTTAAACTTCACAGGAAATGTTCTTTTCAGTGATGAGGTTATGTTCTCACTACAGGATGTGATGAATGTTCACAACTTGCACACTTGGATGAAAACCCACATGCTACACGTATGCATGCCTCACAACGTAAATTTACCCTCAACGCGTGTGCTAGCATTTTAGGAGACTGTTTACTGGTCTGTGCATTCACCCAGAAAGATTTAATGGTTGCATTTATCTTGTATTCTTGTAAGAAATTCTGCCAGATATGCTGAACGATGTTCCTATGCCTATTCATCGATGCATTTGATTTCAGCACAACAGGGCTTCTGCATGATTCAGTAGACAAGTCAGAAAGTCAATCTACAAGCTCTTTTCCTGGATGCTTCATTGGTCATTGGTGGACCAATTGCATGGCCACCACAATGATCAGATCTGTCTCCAATTGATTTTTTTGTCTGGGTTTTTTAAAGGACTTGTGTATGAAACACCTGTTTCATCACCAGAAGACTTAGTAGAAAGAACTGAGGCAGCAGGATGTGTTCAAGATTTATCTGGTATCTTTGAGAAGGTGCACCGTTCAATGCAGCGCCAATGTTAGGCATGGCTGGATGCATCTGGAAAAAACTTTAAACATCGCTTGCAGGGGTCATACATTTGTAGCATGTGACTTATATAATAAATGATCTGAATGGTTTTGTGTCTTGTCTTCATGTTATGTATTATTTTAAACGTCCTCTAGTGGCCCTAGATAGCATTTGCGACCCTATGTTCCTATGTATTTGAAGTACTCAAAAGTTATCTGCTTTAGAAGTGATGCATTGAGAGTATGTGGGAGTGGAGACTTTCTAAGCAGGTTGGCTCATATTTACACTATGCATGACGACTGCACACTATGCATATTTACACTTCGCAGAAACCTCATGTATCAAACCCAACCAACCAAAAAAAATCAAACTATGATTAAGATTAAAAATTAGTTCCCAATGCTCTTATCGACTTTACTACTTGGGCAAAATTCATTTGTATTACACATTAAAATTATATCACTTGATGGTTAATAAATGTTTTTAAAAGATCAGATACCAAGTGGATACAACTACCATGTATGGGTAGTTCACATGTGAGTTTAGCTGCCAGCAAATGAGGTTAGTTACATGAAATTTATCCTGACTTCCTTTACAAAGAATATAAAATACAGGTCAGTATTTATTAGAAATTCAGCCTTCATGATGATAGCAAATTACATATTTAAATGAAGATATAGGACAGTAACCCTTTGACTCGTGGTGGTTGCGCCCTGAAAAAACCAATTTTCGTTTTTTTTTCTCCTCTTCTTTCCGAGATTTTTGAGTGAAGATCAATTGATTACTGATCTTTTACCTCTAAATAACACAAAATGATTGCAGAATCATACATGTTTAAGTCTTAGTACTTCAAATCGGCTGCCTTTTAAAATTTGTTTTCAATGAGACAAAATAACTTCCTTTTATTAAAATAAACAACTTTAAATTTGAAAAGTTATTCATTCCACATAATGATTTCTATTGTGAACAATAAAACATTGCAATAATTAAACTGCATATATAAAAAACCTATCTACATTTATGGCATTTGCTTTGTGGTTTCAGGGCGTGACCACTGTCCCACTAGAGCATTGTGTCACAATGCTCACAACCCTCTAGAGGCTCAGTGGTCGCGCCTTGAAACCACTGCTCTATACAATGGCGTTTTCTTTCAAATAGGAATGTTTATTTTTACCGGGATATAGATAAGAGGCTTTGAAGCCACAGATTTATTTTATTACTAAACAATACATGCACCTGGCCAGTGAAAAGGTCTTTCTTTTCCACAGATTTTTCTCTGACTTCAATACACTTGCTTCCCAAGCCAGTATTGTGATTTTATAAATTATTTGGTGTGGTTTAAATTGTATGTAAATATACTTTGCTATAATTAAAAATAGAAATTGCGTAAAAGTTTTATTTAAATTTAAAATATTTTCTAAATGTTTTGGGACAAAATATAAATAAAATAAATATGAATGGGAAACGAATAATCCATACCAAAGCCAAAAAGACCAAGCCCCCCCCATTAACATAAAAAACCACAAATTTCATGTGCCAAATGAAAAGAAAACAAATAACGCTGGACATATATCAATGATATTGAAGTTCCAGGCAGTGTACATTTTGCAGTGCAAGGAAGAAACCTCATAGAACAAGATTCATATGAGAAATGCACAATGTGGGTCTATGCATATACCAAAAAGACAAAACATGCTTTGAACAGTGTCACAAAAAATGTGTTCTTTGAAATAAAAAAATAAATAAATAAAAAAAGTGAGTTTTTTTAAATCCTTAATTTGATGAGCCTTTTTATCTATTTATCCAAATGTCCTTTACATATATTTTCACTGTTACAGAAAAATTACATAAATGTTTATTTTTAAATTTTTTTCTGACGATTTACTTTGTAAAATAATGCAAAAAATTTACATATAATGCAATTCATACTTACATTTTTTTAAATTCATAAATTTTGTCATTTATTGGAAATATGCACGGAAAAAGGTAAGTTTTTTCCCCCTACTACCTCAGTATGTTTCAAAGTCCTAGACCAGGGGTCGGCAACCTGCGGCTCGTGAGCCACATGCAACTTTTTGGATGTGAAGCTGCAGCTCTTTAGTTCCATACGCAAATATTATTTATTTTTTAAAAAGAAAAACATTTAAAAATCATTCTGAATTGATTAACAAGGATTAGGCACTGATTCTGAAATTTTGTAAATATTTGACTACCGACTCAAATCCCTATCCTATCCTAGCCGCAAACTGGTTTCACAGTGCAACCACCACCCACAGAACAATGGACAAGAGTAGATTTTTTTAATTCATATATTACTTGTCTCTAGGATCATAATATTCAATTTCTAGAGCTTTTAGTTTAAAAAATTATAAAAATAATATAGCGTACATCAAAGGGTTAATGCAGAAGCTCACAACAATTTTCACATGAATTTCGTCACACACAGTTTAGCAAAAGATTTTCTATGAACAATCAGCATTTCAGAAGTTTTTCTCAATATAACATCAGGATGAACCAGTTTCATTTTCCTGCAAAAATCAGAGCCCTTCCACAGCAGACGTCTCTAAGTCTTGTCATTATTAATATTCTTAGATATATTTACTAGTAACAGATAGATTAGTTGGGTTTATTTGATTATAGCAATTGTCTAAAGACAGAGATGCCTTCATGGAAGACTTCTTAAGGAAAACTGCCTCATACACATGCTGGAAAACCAAGAAAATGCCCATGGAGCCAGCTCATTTGCAAGAGTTTGAACCCTGCACTGAACTACTATCGCTTAGTGATTTCACCACTCAGCCACTGGAGGGCTATAACAGATAGAAGGTCTTTTTTTACCTAACCAAATACCCATTTAAAAAGGGTCCATGACACTTAAGTGACAAGCCCATTCAGCCAGCAGGACATTTAACCGATAATATTATCGCATGTGTATGGGTTCTTAGTTGACTGAACACATACAGAATTGATAATAGCTTGCTAAATTTTAACAAAAGGAATACTTTACAATTCTGAAACTTTCCATAAAAATACAAGTACAGCTCTTTCCACTACAACACAACACAATAGGTAATTACCACTTCAAACTACTAAGAACATAATGGACAGTGCATCCAAAGAGTGAAGCTTGCATGATCTCTCAATACTCCAAATTCAGCTATGAACCAAAAATTGTGAGCTGATGGTCTCTCTGGTCTTATATAGTTTTCACCTGGCCACTGAGAAATCTCTATCTACCATTTCTTGAAATTACTGGAAGGCATATACAGTTAAATATACATATAAGGGCTGTATACAGTTAGTTATATACAGGGATCAATTACAGTACCAAAAGAGGGACTGGACCAAAATGTTGCCAAATGGTCGCAAAGTTTAGTGACTTTTGGCAATCCATTTAAAATTTGGCAAAAAAATTAGTTGCTGAAACTGTCGACATCTTGGTGATGTCTTGCCACTTTAGCAACACAGTTATTTACTTCAATGTTAAAGATTTGCTCCTGTAATTTTATTTTTCGAGCACAGTTCAGTCTCTCCAAACTTTTCATGTTACATTATACAAAAGATACAATTTTAAATATAACTTTACCAAAATTATTTACATACTTACAAAAATGCATAATAATATGTATGTTTAAACTAAAATATGCACATAAATTTTAATAAATTTCTTTCCAGATTTAACCAACCATAACAAGAAGGCTTATAACCAAGTACTACAGTTTTATTTAATGCCAGATACAGCATAAATTTTAAAATTAGGCAGAAAAGCAACCTTAAGCTGGCATAGATTTTGAAATTCATTTCGAGGGTGAGGAAATATGATTTAAGGGTAAAAAATACTTTTTGTAGAAATGCAAAGAAGGAAACAAATTTATATATAAATTATGCATAAATTGTCACACTATAAGGGACACATAAAAGTCTGTTATCTAGCATGAGTTTAACTATTTTCATCTTAAAATTGTCAATATGATTTCTGATTTTCATATATTAAACATAAATCATTATCTAGAACCGAAACTGTTTATGGTATAACTATTTTTGTTTATCTGCTTCTCCATATGAAACGCTATCACTCTGCTACAGCCTTTTCTCACTACATGAAAATGAAACCCATCAAGCAAAGCAGGCTTATGAACCACTGAAATATGATGTTCCTATTTTGCTACACATTACAAATTTAATAAAACGATGTTGCATGTTTTTGTCGGAATGCGCTGTCGGTTAAATGTCTATGATCAATCTAAAAATATTTGTGATACATACAGTGATTAAATTTTATGCAATAATGAGTAAAATATTGGTGTTTCTTAATTAATAATTTTAAATAAACATGCAAGAAGAAAAATACAAATTTCAAAATGCTCACCAGCAGCCTAATGGTTTAGCCACTGAACATCGGTAGTTTGACCTGGGTTCAATTACAAGCAAACAAATGAGTTGCATAAGTGATTTCATCAACATGGATATGAGACAATCTCACTTAAAAAGCCCTCCACAAAGGCATCCCATTCCCTTAGGCAGACAGATCTTGTGTGTTTTGCCATAATCAACTAAACCAAATCACATAAATTTCAAAACAGTTGTTCATCACAATTTGGTAGTATGTGCTTAGAACAATATGAGTGATCCTGCTCCAAAACATTAAAAAAAAAGAAAATACTGGAATACATCTGCCCTAAATCAGGAAATCTTGAAAGCAAAGAGCACACAGAAATGGACAGTGACTAACAAAATATTTTAGACCTGATACATTTAAAAACACTATCTGAAAATACGTTACATGGATAAATAAACAATTATTTCAGGTTAGAAGAAATTGTAAATTTCTTTTCTTTCCTAGATTTTATAATAAAAAGCAGAATTAATTTATGCAATGTGAATGGTTGAAGACGCATCTTACTGAAATCTTAACAACGATGTAACAATTTCAAAATGATTGGAAATTGATTCGCGTGAATCAGACATTTAATTAAAACCACTGTTACAATAAATAAAAAAAAAAAAAAACAGAAGCTACTTAAATCACATAAAAAGCACAAATATTAACATAATCATTTAATAATGGATTAAAATATCCAAAGGTTACCTATTAAGCATTTATAAAAACTTGAATGACTTAAGTAAAAATCATTACATAACACAGAAGCAAAGAAGGAAGAAAATCCTGTAATGTTCACTGTTAATCTGACCTGCAATCTTGCTAACCAGGACAGAAATGAACAAGAAAGACTAATACTGAGAAATTTAGGTGGTTTTTCAAAATCTTTTAATAAATAATTTAAATTTAAATTTAAATTTATACTTAAAAATGCTCATAAATTAGTTTACATAAGATAACAGAAATTCTTAAAAAATCTTAGCATTAATCAAGTATTCAGCATTAGAACAATGATATTAGATAAAATGTAAATGTTATAATAATGTACCTTAAACAATTAGAACACATTTTCCTCCCACTTTGAATGAATGCATGAGGCTATAATTATTAATAGTTTACAATAAAATTTAAAATTTATTCTACAACTGAATCCTCAAAGGAAATAGATGGCAGTCTGACCAGAACTTAAACACAGTTCGAAAAGGATATTTGCATGCTTTGGCAAAAAGTGAGACTGGATGTGCCATTTATTTGCAGACGTATTGGAAACGAAGACAGCAACTTACACACAAAAGCCTGTATCAGATAATTTCATGGGAAGTTAATCATAAACAAGCAACTGAAAATTTCATTGCATTTAAGACCTGAGTCGCAAGGATAAATTTTTATTATTAGCAGAAAATACACCAAGGGAGGATATCAAACTGAGAACTTGTAAGGCTCATATTTTACAATCAAATAAGAATAGGGATGGAAACTAAAAAGCATGTAAGTTCAAATCTGTAACAAAAAATTTAAAATCAATTTTTTTTAAAGAACTTACTGTTTCGTAGCACACAGCACCAGCAAAATGACGAATTATGAAACCTTCATTGTCACGAATTTCCCGATGATATTTAAGCTTTGATTTCCTTGGAATATCTAACCGGAAATGGCCTTGGTTTCTGCTATGCACTGCACTAGTAAAATGTGTATGACTAGATTTAGGAAGTTTACTTTCTTCATCAAGTAAATCAAAAATTCCATTTCCCTTACTTTCTAGTAACTCTGCAAAGAGATTTTAAATTGATTTCAGATATACTTAAGCAATTCATATGCAACAATAAGTAAATTGCATTACTTTACACAAAAATAGTTTTCATATTTCCCCCTCATGCAAATTAATTTAATTAATTTAGTCATACATGAACATTTAAAATGAAACAGTATAAATCTTTTTGACTCTATTTGCTAAAGATTATGTTAACATAGCGAAACATTTCTCATACCTATGCATAAGTGTCTTATTAAAAAAAGTAAAAATGCTTACGATTTGAAAGCTTATCTAAACAAATCTGAATATTCTATGATGAATATTTGGCCCATTTAAAATTTTAATTCACTGACAATGCATTAAACCAGTTCAAATGAACTTAAAATTTTACATATATACAGCTATAGATCACATATATACAGCTATATATTACATATATAAATATACAGCTATAGATCGGGAGGGAGGGAGAGAAAGTTTCAACATAACTTGTCATACAGAAAAGTATATGAACGATCATTTGATTTTCTTTAGTGTCATCAATCACAATCCATCATCCTTCACAACATATTTAAAAGAAAAAGAATGCCAAAATATATTTTACCTATACAATCTTGATTATCTATATAGTCTATTTTTCTGACATTTAAACCTTCTCTTTCATAGAGAGCTTGCTCCTACACAAATATAAATCAATACTATAAAAACAATTGAAAAATTAAATACACATAAGAAATGAAATCTAATTTTACAAATAATACATTAGTATATCAATTAAATGATGTTTCATGAAAAACAGAGACATTAAAACATTTTTATATCACATTTTATGAAGAATGCTTTAAGGAGTTTAAACCGATTTCTGATATATAAGCATTAACATTTCAAATTTGCCACTGATCCGATTCATAGAAATCTCCAGAAATTATTCACAGTAAAACAGCTATTTATCACATGAATTTATGTATAACAGCATAAATAATATCCATTTAAAGTATTGATTTTAGGTGAAAAAATTCATCATAAAAGGCAAAAATAAAGTAAAAAATTCAAATAAAGAGACATGCAAAAATGGGTTTTATTCCAAATTCAAGTACAGTCAAAAGTCGTTAATCCGGACTTGTCGGGACTTCGGCGATTCCGGATTATAGATCATCAGTTTAAATCTGGTAAAATGGCATGCAGAAATTATAAAATTAAAAATATGAAACCATAATTTACGAAATAAAGAACAATTATGATCTAAAGGGTATCAAAATTTACAAAAAAAAAGCTTAATATTTATTTGTTTACTTTACTAAACATTTCTTTCAATGTAAGTTTTTTATGTGATAATACATTCTCTTTAATTCTATAAACAGACATAATTTCTTGTTCAGTTACAAAGTTCTGCTGTTCAAGTCCTATAATTGCTGTGTCGAGAATACCGACTAATTTGTCAATCGAAATTTTTTCGTTTCCAATAACCTCTGTCACTTTCTTCACTATCGGAAGCGAATTATAATGATAAGGCATTTGATTTAAATCATATCAAAGACGGAGTACATTGAGATGAAATACTACATTTAGTAAGCAATTATAAGCCAAATAAAATAAAAACATCTGCCCTTAAGATAAGGATAGTGTTGACAGATCAACTTCCAATTCATTGCGCTCCGCGGCGTTAAAGATAAACATAGTTTAGATAAACAAACATTAAAGTTTAGATAAACAAAGGATATGCCTTTATCCATTTTTTGCAGCAATTCCACTTTTTGTTTAATGGACTCCGAAAGATACTTTCGCTTTGTATATCCTTTACATATTAGTAAATATATATCGGAAATTCTATTTGACATAATCGAAAGTTCAAGCTTACTTTTATAAAATTGCTCTAACAGTCTGCAAAAAATAATAAGCCGGATCCAATTCGAAGATTAAGGAACAACGCAATCTGCAACATTAACTGAAATAGATAATTAGATAACTTTAGCTTAGCTTATCCTGTCCGTTATACATTAAATGCGCATTCGTAAACGTATTTTGCGCATGCACACACGCAAGTTCGCACCGACGCATGCGCAGAAAGTTTGTAGCTTTGAGGTCCGGATTATAGATCATTCCGGATTATGGGTGTCCGAATTAACGACTTTCGACTGTATTAAAAAAATGTCAATTTTTATTTTAATGAATCTACAGGCTGAAATACTTTTGTGTGTAATATATTTTGATATAGGGGCAAGAATGTAAAATGTAGAAAAATGTAAAATGTAAAATGCCTTAAATGTAGAATGTAAAATGCCTTAAAATGTAGGCAGCAAGATCTCTACATAAAAATAAAGAAAACACGGATCTGATATTTGTTTTTATCAACTAAACATGAAGAATGATATATATTAACTCTGTTATTTTTATTTCATATAAAAGACGTTTTACCCATGGAGACTCTAATAATAGAAAAAGTACCTTCTTTACAATAAAGATATGTCACCTCAGCTTATTCAAAATCTTACAAATTTTATTAATTATAATGTTAAAAAATTATAATAATTATTAATATTATTATAATCTTATAGTAATAATTATGTTTAATAATTATAATGTCTCTATATGAGGACATTGTTAAAAAGTACTGGAGAGTCTGTGCACTAATAGCTTAAGCACTAATGATTGGCATTTATAAAATAAAAAAGTAAGTAGCTGATACCCGATTACGGTTCTAAATGAAAATCAGAAAAATACATTTACATAATAGGAATTTCTTTTTGCCAATTTTTCACTCAGTTAAGCATTCAATTGTTAATTTAAAATATGAAAACATTTTACTAGTATAAGATCAGCATAAATTGATAAACATATAAGGACTTTTTTAGCAGATGAAACTTACTTCTTTCAAGATCCTTTCATTGAAAAATTGCTGCAATTTCTCATTGCAATAATTAATACAAAACTGCTCAAAACTGTTCACCTGAAAATACTCTAAAAAAATGAATGCAATGAATATTGGAATAAACCACATTTCAATACTGTAGGAAACTGAAACACTAAGTAATCAATAAGAAAGGAGGAGGGAAAAAATTATGTAAGTATTTTAAATATATAAAGTCTTTCACTTATTTTGAATAAATACATAAGGATTTTGTTTTTAGAGCAATTCATTTTATTCTTAGTAACGAAAGCAGATTAGAGGTTTCAATCATTAACCTTTTCTTGTGGCTATAGAGGTTATATATATATATATATATATTGCGCCATTTATTCAAGTATTTAGGACAGGAAGGGGGAAAAAATGAGTCTCCTACATCCTATACTACATAACTTCGTAAATTTTATATCTCAATAGTGAACTGAATTCCTTGAAAGTTTATTTATTGTTATGACTGCATAGCACATATCTGTCCTAGTACCCAAGAAAAGGTTGTATAAACTAAACAGTAAAGCAAATTTAACATTGTTTCTGCTTTTAAAGCCAACGGCAAAAATATACACTGCCTGGCCAAAAAAGAGAGTTGCTGAGTAATTTTGTACATGTAAAAATATTCTGGAGGAAATAACAGATTAAGCATTTTGAAAATTTACATACAGTATACAGCTCCTCATTTCATAGCAATAATGACTAAGATGTTATAGGTGATTAAGGAAAAGATGTTAGAGAGTTAAGAAACGATTAAGTTATTATCAAACACAGAAAGCTAAAATTACTGGCAAAGGTAGTGAAACACATCAGTAAATTATGAAATCTTGGAAATATAGAAGTGAGCCACTGATTTCATTGAAAATCAGTTCTAAATTATCATGACCAAAACTCTCTAAAATTATTACAGAAATGAAATTACAAAACATGTACAATGACATTCAACATGGGAAGCAAATCAACTTCCAATGCACAGTGGGATTAAACAAAGATACTGCAGAATAGAAATCATTTCTTAGTTTCCAATTAGTAAAGGAAGCTTCAATTTGCAAAAGAATATCAAGATTAGACTTATTAGTAATGCAGAAAGATTATCTAATTTGTTGAGTCCAGATTTACGTTCTTCCAACAAGGCAGAAGCAATCCCATTTTGAAAGGAGCCACATGAAGCATGGGCCACTTCATTTGCTGCTTACATCACACAAACTTTACTATATAGAAATAAATTACATTCAGTTCAGTATCTGTACATATTCAATGGCCATTTCATATAAGCACTGGATGTTTTTCTTTCCTGTAGGTCACGATGTATTCCAGAATGACAATGGCAAGATTTACAAAGCTGCTCACACTGTAAAAGACAGATTAAAGGAGCACGAGACATCATTCACACAAATGGATTGGCCTTAATAAGTCTTTATTTCAGCCCAGCTGAAGGCACATGGGATATATTAGAGAAGAATCTAAAAAGTAATTTAACTCTTCCTTTATTGGCCAAAAATCTTGGAAAATTGTTAGTACAACTCTGAGCAAAAATTAGTATGGGAACAAGCATAAACTCAACGAAATAATGCTACACTATACACTGTCTGTAGTTCACGTTACAGATGACCCAGTGCAGTATAAATTTTTAAAAGAATCTCGCAAGGATATCAATACACCAAATAAAAAGTTAAATACATTTTCTGATGCAAACTGGAAAGGTTATAAGCATACAATGTAATACACAAAGTTACATACTATTTAACATTATAAATACAGAAAATATTAGGACTATGATAGTGACATTCATAATTAGTAAAACTCTTACTTTTTTTTGCTTAAAATGTATGTGCACTATTTTATTCACAGCAGAAAAGGCATTAAGAAATTGCAGCCCTTCAGAACAAATTTCCTAGCAAAATTTTGAATGACTGCTAACATCAGAAAACATTCAGCAATAAATATTGTTTATAATCATGTTAAAAGTATGCACTGCGATGTTATATATCTATCATGTATATATTAGGGGCAGAGAACTATTAATTTTCATAGTTTTTAAAAATTATATTAAAAATATTGCATATTAATAACAATTTATTAATTTGAAAAGGATGTTAAATTTAACAATTTACTACTTCCCCCCTTTGTACAAAATCATCGCTGCAGTATGCTATTTAATTCTTTCTTGAAAGTAACCACAAACATTCCTGTAGATTCCTGTTTTGAAGATTCACATCATTCAATTATAGAGGCTCTTCATAATGCTTTATCGAAAGTAGTTCCTCACATTTTCAGCTTTATGGTATAAAATCAAATTCTGATACAAAATTAAGTATTTAAATAAATATCAATATAATAAACAACAGTAAATTTCAAAAGTTTAAAAAAAAAACCTGACACTCATTAGTAACTTTGTAAACTAATGTGAAATGCTTAATTTTAAGAGCAATTTATAAAAGTTTGATGATTAGAAAGGTATCCGTGAGAAGCTAAAACTAAGCCCAGGAAAACTATAGCATGCACCTATTTTTGGAAAGAAAGTATGCCCAGGAATATTTATTTTATTAGAGAAATTATTATAACCCCAGAAGAAAAACTTCAAGATGTATTAAGCTTTTTCAGTTATGTACTGCCATGCCTAGATAATGAGGAAAATCAGTAATAAAATAAAATAAACATTTTCATGTTTTGTATGTTACATGTTCTATTTCTTACCAAATGTTATGCAATACCCACTCTAGGTGTTTTTGAAGGTGTTTGACAATTTGATTACTACCTAGGTGTTTGATTATTACCTAGGTGTTTGACAATTTTATTTCTACTATGAGCCTTAAGGATAATATTTTCACTATGCTCTGGAATTATGCTGCAAAAAATTCGTTTCCCTTTCTCTTTTTATTATTTTGAGTGATTACCACACAGCATTTCATTGAGAACACCAGGCAATTAACTGATGTGTCGGTCAATATAAAAATGTGTTCGGCTAGGCTCAGAGGCAACCAATTACACTTTTCTAACTGCTTCACTACATGAAGCTAAAGATCATGTTCTAAAAAAAATTTATGTGAACTTTAAATGCACCTATGTCAAATCTGCTACTGTGCCAGAAATATTTAATGTTTACCATGTCAGATTTCATGGCATCACAGAGTAGAGCTAAGGGCTGAAAAACAAATTATGATATAGAAAAAAGGGCTCATACCATTAAGACAACAAAATTACACTGTCATCCCAACACATTCTTACATACACTTTTTAAGTATCCATTAGGTTGATGTCTTGTTCAGAAAGTCAGTTTACATAATACAACTTAGCTTTAAAAGCTCTCCAAATTTAGATTTCCACTAATTCAGATGAATTAAAATTTTTGTTCACTCATTGTGATGATAAAGCATTCTGCATAGCACTGGTTATATGCATTCACTCTCACACGGATGAGTGCAAACATTTGAAACTTAAGCTGTTTTGTGTTTTTTGACTACATACATAAGCTTCTACAATAGGCTCTGTGACAAAATAAATAGGTCCATCATGGATATTTTTGATGAAAATCAACTCAAAAACTTTTTTATTGATGATAGTATGCTGAGATTCTCCTTCAATTATAGAAGGAAATACATGGACAGTTCTTTAATTGGCAATTCTTTAATTAAATTAATAGTTGATTCCTATGAACTTCACATAAATTTTCTAATATATCAGTGATAAAAGAAAAAAAAAAGTTTTACATCTGTTGCTAAGTGCAAGTTTCAGCACCATCAAATATATGCAGATATAATATTGCCCACATTCAGTAATGCTAACTACTCACTACAACTTACACAGTGAATCATTGTCCAAAAATTATATGAAAATATACGAAAAAACTATAAAACTCGTACAGTTAATTCAGTTTGAACAGTTGTATAGAATGCTGGACTGCTGAAATAATGTTTAAGATAAAACCTTTTCAAAAACCTCCATGAGATTTCTATAGTTTTAAGTTAATGACGTCTACTTCCTATATTCTTGAGCTAATTACTGTCATTAAAGTACCCTTTAAAAGTCAAAAAATATATATCAAATAGCAAACTGACTAATTAAAGACATGCCACTACATATATCTTAAGATTTTCCTTTGTGTAAACTTTTATGTTTTGCAAATGAAATGATTAAAAATTACATACAGCAAACAGATTATACTAATTCTGTGAATGCAACTTACTTCAAGTACAGATGTATAGTTTTCCCATGTGCAGTTATTATTAAGAAACTTCACAATTTGAAATATTCCTTTTTTAGACTATAGTTTATTTACTATATTAAATCTCTAAAGCAAAGCAAGTAAAATAGACAGACTTAGCCCTTTCTTTATAGTTATTATTTTTTTCCGATTGCAGTGTTCTGAATGTTTCCTTGCTATGTGCTATTATAAAATCGTCATAGCTACTCACATGTGATTATTAATTAAAAATATTTTAGACATACCATACTTTAAAACAATAGCAAGAAGTGTATGGAATCAAGTATCTACAATAAAATAAACATTTTCGTAAATTTTAGACTATAAGCATAAACTTTAAGGCAAAAAAAAATTCTCCTTTTATGGGATAGAGTTTTCCCCCTTACAAATACTTTTCTTAGAACAATATTAATTTAAAAAATAATATGAAGAAGTAATTAAAAAAAAAAGAAAGAAAGGGAAAAAATTCATAATCTCAGAATTTACATCTAAAAAGTGATACAAAGTAACCTGAAAAACTGAAAATAATAAAAATCATAATCATTATGACACAGTACACAATTGCCTCTGTTTAAGAACCCAAAGTATCAACTGCATTTTACCTTCTGACAGATGAATGTGTGAATACAAAGCTTGTGAATTTACATATATACTTCACTTTAACCTACCAAAACCAGCAATGTCCAATACACCAATGTAATAAGATGATGAACTAAATGGAATACTCTTGTTGATACACTGCACAATGAAATCAAAAAGGCGGGAATACATGGCTTTAGCTAAAGCATCCCGTGCATTTTGGGCTTCATGCACTTTCAGAGGTACCCTATAGTAGAAATGCTTAACAAGTCACATGCACAAACAGAAGAATTAAGTAGTACATGCAAAAATAATATATGCTACATCAAAAATATATTAAATACTAATGATAGTAAAAACACAATTTTTTAAAAATAAAACAGTGTGACTAGACAACTACAAACAAACAACAACAACAAAAAAAAACTACTTATGAATTATTAATAATCATTAATTTAAAGTAGTCATGATAGATTAAATTTAAAATTTTGATGCAGGTGATGGACAAATCATGCAGTTAGGAAAACAGGAATGTACCTACAAAGCATTCTACAGTTAATATTATTGAAAGATGAATCTGTAGTATAAATAAATAGTTTACTAATAAACTGAAGAAAACACTGGAAGCTGCTTCTAAAACACTGGAATGCTACATATCAGCGTGCTAGCAGAAATCTAGCCACATGTTAGAATATGCAACATCAGTAATAAGCAATGTTTAAAACATTTGCTAAATTTATGCTTAAAATAATGTTAAATGTGACAAGTTTCCCATTTTTTCATTTATTATACAAAAAAGTACAAAATAACATAAAAATAGTACACTTTTCCATCTAAAAGCCAGTCTGAAAGATTCTATATTTGACTTGGCACAATTTCTATTTCAGTTCCAACTTACATAACTTTATTACACAAATTATGCTCATTACAGAAATATAAAATGTAGAATTCAAGAACTGACAAATGTCAGAGCTTAAAAAATTTACATCTTAACATTAATAGCATCAAAAATTATATATTTGGTGGCACAAAATTTGATAATTTCAAGATATACACCACAATTTTCATACATTCAGAACTAATATTTAAGAATTCCAGAATGTTTACTAATTATCTTACTATTATTATAATTCATATGACATTTTTACATCCATATTTATAAATAAGCCTGTGATCTCAGAATCCCTAAAGCTTTACACCAAATTACTTGCTAAAGAAGCTTATTATAAGTAAGCAGATTACCTGAGTCACATTCTAGGAACTGGAAACTTGCTTTATTGGTAAATATTTCATAGTTATCAGATGGAATACTGCTCCCAATTTTAGAATAACACTGGCCACAATAAACAGGTCCAGAGAAAAGTAACTGTGTTTCACAATGGACATATGCAAAAAATGTATGAAAAGAATATAAAAACATACCTCCAAGTATAATTAGAAGCCTCAATATCATTGTTGCTTATGAGGTACAACAGACCAAGGTACACCTTTTAAAATGAAATGTTTTTTTTGGGGGGGAGGGGGACTCCCCTTTTCTTTCTTTTTTTTTTTTTTTTTTTTTAAAGAAAGGAATTTCTAAATGTGCCTTGTAGATTATGGATACTTATTTTTCAGTAATATGGCATTTATGAAGCTACTAAATGCATTCAAAAAATTAATTCATTTACCTTTTTTTAACAATATTACAATTAACTTGCATGACACTGTATATAAAGAAATTTTAATTATCCCCTACAACACAGAACAATTAAGTATTGCAAACATCAATTTCATGCACTTCATATAATTTTTTCTTACATTAAATTTTTAGAGAATACAAACAAAAATGAGTCATCAAACTACGCTTACATATATATAGTTCCTTTAGCACCACCTTTGCTAGTCTGCATTACCCTACTTAATAAGCTTTGCCGTAAATACTGAGAGTCTACTCCTAATAATGATGAAACAGTATGAAGTACATCCACAGTTCCTGGTGACAAACGACATCCCCCCTTGCAATCATCCGGATTATCTTCAAAAGTAATATTTCCAAGATGCAAAACAGCAGCAACCACAGTATATATATTCACTCTATCAGAATCAGCTAGTCCTTCATAAAAAGAATCATGAATAAAATGCATAAGCATCACATAATTATGTTAAAGGCAATTTATTTAACAAATAAAATGTTATTGCTCAGTACAGCAACACTACTTTACTAAACAAAAATCTGGAAGCATTTGATACAGAATTTGGATACAAACATTAAAATTTAATATGGCAAGTACCTGAAGATGATGAAATTTTATTATTTATGCTCAAAAGGTGAAAATTATTAGCTTAAACACTGAAAAATAAAACCTGATAAGCAATTGGCTCTTTAGTAATAATACAAATAAATTACTAAAAATAAAAGCAAATATTTATCTGTATGTGTTTTGCAGACTTGTACATAGCTGTTCTGTTTTTAGTACAATGAGAAACCATGATATATTGGTTTTGTATTAAACACATTTCTGCATATTTAAAGGTGTATTTTTTATTTATTATATTTAATGCAGGAAATATCGTATAACTGAATCTACTTAGCTAATATATGGTTTGGGTAGAACTTAAAGATGTGAACTAACAAAATCTATCAAATTTACAAGAAAAATTTAGCAACTTCCAGACACTTGTCAGTTTTGGACACTTAGTATCAAAAGATAGGAACACAGAGAAAACTTCTGGCACTGCAAAGTGAAATGAGTATAATAAAGGATTAAAGAAAGTGGAATTTAAAACTGCACACATATGTCAATTTAAAAGCTCATTGCTGATGATGCAGCTGGCCCTTGAAGAAACACTCAGAAAACCATGCAAAACACATAGCATTGTCATCCCTAGACCTCTTAACAGTTGTTAATCCTTTCTTATCGTCCTTTTTAATATAAATGCTTGAATGTCACTCAGATCTGCAGCAGTATGTGGCACTGAATTCATGCTGGTAGGGAAAATTAAAGGAATAACTATTAAAATCATGTAATCTGAATGGTTTTGCAGCTAAGAACATGGAATTCAGAAAAGCGCTTTATTTTGTCATGCCTGGTAAATCAAAATGCAGAATTGCCTAGTTCTGCAATAGACAAATTTAAATAACACAGAAAATGTGATATAAAGTAGGGTGAGAAAATGTTGTTGTTACAGCTTTTTAAAGATCCTCCCTCCCAAAAGGAAGAAGGTTATGCTCTCCATCAGCTGAAATGTGAGCTGTGTATTACACTATCCAGCATAATAAAGTGTCTTTCTCATGAACTGTGCCCTCAAGCTCTTCAATAGTGATAGGTGAGGGCTCCCAGTGCTGCAAATCATCATCCTAGGGAATTCCACACATTTTCTACCAGATTTATGTCTCGGTTTGGTTTATTTAATTATGGCAGAGCACACTAGGATTTATGTCTCGAAAATGTACAGGCCACTCCATGCATTTGATTCCTTCACCTTTAAAATTATTGATCACTAGTACAGCATGATGGAGATGAGCATCATCATCCTTTAGGAGGAAGTTATTACCAACAGCAACTTAAAAAATTTGATGTAAAGATTAAGAACCTTAGCTGTGTATATTATAGCATTCATAGTTGCTCTCATAAAAATATGTCAGTGTGGCCATTCAAAATAATACTTGCCCACCTCATGATTCTACCACCTTTGCACTCAGCCTTTTACAGATGTTTTCAGGCTTACTGCCGCTGTTTGCTTTTTCCACATTACCACTGCGACTCCTATTAAATAAAAAATAAAATCATGGCTCCAATCTGTGGCACTTTCCAATCATGACCATCTTCGCAAAACTACATTTTACAGCCTGAGTAAAGGAACATAAATCAAACTCATGGTATGTCTTCATAGTCCAGTTCCTGTAGCTACAGAGTTCTCTTGCAACCTGAGCTGATATTAAGTGTCTAATTCTTTCAGCAATCATTGCCAAATAATAGTTCTGAAAGTCGTGGCACATTTTTTACCTTTACCTGGTGGTCTATATACATCATCAGTGTCTTTAAATCATTCCCAGATTCCTAAAACGACATTTTTGCCTACTTTTAGGTATCTGCAGATCTATGTCAATGTTTGCCCTGCTTCATTCTCCCAATTAAATATTATTTCTCATGCCTTCTCAATAATATGTTCCATATGCAAAAATTATTATAATTAACCTTATTCTTCTCAACAAAATGGAATAGCTGAATGAAAGAAGCACTAATTATTAGAGATGACCAGAGCAATGCTAAAGAGCACTAATGCATTGGGGTGAAGATGTTATATAGCAAATCACCAGAAAAATAGATTGAAAATGAAAGAATATAAAAGAACGCTTTGTGAGAAATGGCAAAAGGAAACCAATATTAGTGCAAACACAAGCACTTGGTAATATGGCACATATGCACATACCAAAGGAAAGGAGGGAAAACCTGGAAGACTTATCTGTTAACAAATTATGACTGGATATGAAGAAGGAACCAAAGATTTTCATTTGCTGGCTACAGATGGTATCATGATTAACTATAATGTGAGGTTTATACCAAAAGAATCCCCCTTCTTAGGACAAAGAAGAAGGCATGAAAGCTGTAACTATTTTAGACAATTAAAAAAAGATAATTAAAAAAAGGGGATATTTCTCAAAATACAGAAATAAGATGATATCAATAAAGCAAAAGTGTACCACCTGTCAGATAACAACACCAGTTCTTTCACAGCACAATTAGAGGAAGCAGATCCAACATCATACCATGAAACTTAATCAGTTGCCCCTGCGGAAAAATGGAACCAAGCCATGCAAAAAGAGATCAATGCTTTAACTGTGACTGGCAAGGCAATGTATTTACAGCATAGAATATTTTTTGTGACAACTTTAAGGAAGTATACATACGCACATCTTGAAATATGTACCATAAATTAAGGCAAGGTATTAAAAGTACATACATCCATAAAGTACCAGTGGTATTCCAGCAATAAAATGAAGAAAACACCTTTATTTCACAGCAGTTTGAGGAAATTTGGAGTTTTTTAGTTAAATCCCATGCTGGTCAAACAGTTACAGAATTGTTCATGGACATTCAGAAATGCTTCTAAGGATAAGACCATCATATGCTGCAAGTGTGTGTATAAGAACCAAAAGAGATGGTTCAGAAAACATTTCTCATTATAAAGCTATAGTGATTGCTCAAGTATACTAGGGAAAATACGGACATTTCTACAATGAAGTATTTGGCCCTGTAACCAAGCTAACTACTCTGAGAATGCCTCTTACTATAGCAGGAAAAAGAAAAATGCCAGTCAGACATTATGATATCCAGTCAGCAAATTCAAATGGAGATTTATCGCATGATATACAAATGAAGAAACCTCCCGGATTTGAAGATGATAAAAATTAAGTTTCAGGCTTCTAAAGAACTTATATGAACTCAAGCAAGAAGTAAATGAACAGAATGGAAAGCTCAAAATGATTCTTGTTTGAATACCAGACAAAATAAAGAAGGATTTGTATGCGTCTCCTTCCTTGATAGGGATGATGCAGTCATTGAGGTAAACAGAAAATTTACTTGAAAATTCTGAAAACTAAATTAGTGAATATTTCACAATGAAATATTTAGGAAATTTTCATTACCATTTAGGCATATATTTTGAATTTTACAGTGATGAAATGTTCTATAGACCAATCAACTACACTTCAAGAAAGCTGAAACAGTATCACCTGAAGGATTGCAAGACATACATGTTTCCTAGTGATCCAGGCAAAAGCAGCTTCGTACAAGCAAAAGAAAAATCTCAAAAGCTTTCAGTAAAGCTGAAAAATATAAAAGAGCAAAAGGATTATTACTATACCTAGTCATTAATATTAGACCATAAACAGCAGCTGTTGTTTCCATCTTAAGCCAGAAAGGCCTCAAACCCTACCAAAACTGACTGGACAGATGTCAAAAGACTTCAGATATTTGAAAATAACTAAAGACCTTAAATTACATTTAGGAAAATATAAGTGAAATGGAAAACAACTGTTATGCTATGTGAATGCACACTAGGAAATCGTCCATGCTGATATGAAATCTAAATCCAGATACTTCTTTGCATTTAAAGGCAAAGATTTTACACAGAATTGCAGAAAATAATTATGTGTGCCTTAGTCATCAACTGTAACAGATTTACAGCTCTTGCCACAGCAGCAAAGGAGACAGGTTTAAAAGACTGCATTGGAAGATTCCCTTGAAATTGAAACTGTTTGCATTTTCTATGAGAATGATCGATGCTGCTTCAAAATACTAAATAATGATAGAGACAATAGAACTAATATGTTCTACCATTGTCTTGACAGAGATTTACTTTGTCTACATGTAAAACTAAGTACAATTTTGTCAAAGATCTTGTTAAAGATGAAATTTATGAACTCCAATACCTTCCCACTGAAGAAATGACTGCATTAACACACCCAGTAAGAACAAACTACAAACTTCTAGGCAAAATCTTGAATCATGTTAAAAGTGTAATTTTCATGTTATAAATTCATTATGAATATCAAGGTAAGTCAATTTTCCTGTAACAAGGATAACTCATTGAGGAGGGGTGTTGCTCTATTTATATTTTAGCCTCTGAATTTTCTTCAGATGCAATGATTGTGGCGATTTTCATCCTTTCTTGGCTTACAGTTTTTGCAAATCTATCACGTAATGTGTAACGTAATGTGTAAATGTATTGTTTATGGTATGCTGCCAGCATTAGCTCTCAACATCTGTAGCAAAATGTAATGATGCTACTGTGTGCACACTACCATTCTCATGATAAAATATTAAATTGCAATTCACTACACTTGAAATTATTGCTACAAATAACAGAAAATACACTATTTTGCAAAAATAAACTGCCATTTTGAACACCATTCTTTGTATTTATTTTGTCTGCTATTTTAAGTAATTTAATCTGTCACAAATCTCTGTCTTTATCTTAACAGAAAGCACAACCTTACAGATGTATTTTATTTTCTTACTACATATTCTGAACATGAGTTTTCCCTCTACTTACTTTTACGACATTCTGAATATGATTTAATTATTACAGTTAGCCTTGCTACTCCAATAATGCTAATAGTATTTCCCACTTGTAACATTCATAAGTCTAGTTCTGTCAATCTCCTGAGAAATCTGAGGGAAGAATTACAAATTTAAATGATAAATTTTTTTAAAAAAATTATTGATAAAGCTGATCTTGCATGTATTTTGGTGTTTTCTTAAATAATTCTTCACCTGTAAATGGATAGAATTTGCACTGTAACATAATCACTTGGGCTTCACTAAATTACTTCTTTGAATGTTGCTATGTTAGTTTTTATTTGTTTTTCTTATCAGTCTGGAATTCGTGAAGGAATGGAATCTGCTTCATATCCATTCATACCAATGCTTTCTCAGTTCACGCTTGAAGATTCTATTGATGGTGAGATCAAGTGACTGTAAAATTTTGCATGCCCCCCTGGTGTCACTAACACACTTGTTCTAAGTCTTTTTGCTTTGGATTTTACTGTATTTACTATGATGAATTCCCAAGGTTGAAAAAAAAAAAACACCTTTCCTTTTTTAATTATATTTCTCTCAGTTGAAACAAGATTACTTGTTCGTGCATCCATCATTTTTTGGTAATGGAGATAATGACCCCTTTAAAATGCAATTCTTTTGAAAATTATCAAAGAAATTAACTCCTCTCAATTGGCGGCAGAATCCAAAACACAAGTAAAAAAAGTCTTTTCATTCCCAGTTGTTAACACAGAAACAGTATTTTCACCTTTTGAATAAACAATTCTGCTCAGAGCACAGTCAAAAGTAACCAGCACTTTATTTCCTATCTATTAAAATTACGTTCTTTAATTTTCTTAAATGTGCCCTACAAGAAAAGCTACTTTTTTCTCAAGCCAGTCCACGGAAAGCTGCTGTCCAACCCTTTTGTCTTTGATGGATAATTTCTTTTATTTCATGAACCTGAAAAACCAATCAGGTCCTTCAAACAAAATTTTTGATGCCCATTTGCTCAGCAATTACTTTGTTTGAAGACAGATCTTAATGGTTTACACTGATAAGCCCTTTCTTCTCTGCTCAGTCATCCATTTCTTTAAAACTGTCTTCGAAAACAAAACTTCCAAAACAGGTCAGGCTATGATGCTAGTCAAACAAGATCTTTTAATCTTAGGCATTTTCTCTAATTCTTCTTGTTTGAACTCCCAATCGTGAATGCACCACTTGTTGACTTGAAATTCTCTAGCCACAGCCCAATATCTAATTTTTATTGCTTCCTTCAGTGCCAAAAGCTTGTAGCTGTATAACATTTTCTTTGAGTAAGAGCCATAATTATAACAATAATTTAAAAATTTTAACAAGTGCAAATGATAAAGTAAGCAAAAAGCAAACCATAAAGCAGTGAGACGTGTGGTAAAATGAACACAGAATTTTTAGAAATTAAAGTTTCTACAGATATTAAAAAAAACTCAGCGGAAAATACAGAGAAAATCATGGATTTAAGCAGAAAGTATGTGCATTACAGGGTCTTTATGCTGAGTGTACTATTGTTACATGATTTTATGAGAGTTACAACTTGATGCACTGCCTTAGTGCAACCTAAGCACTCATAATAGGGTAAAATATCACAACAAATTCTACATTAACAATTTTGCATGTGCGAAGTTTTAAAGACCGAAGAAAAATAAAATTCCTTCAGGTACAGAGCAGATTTAAACTTTTAAACATATATAAGCCACAGCTCAGCTACATAAAATTACGGTACAACCCTGAGCAAATTAAAAAGAAAAAAAAAAAATTACATTGCAAAAAGATTAAAAGATTTTTTTAAAAAAAATATGCCTAGCCAGCTTATTCCAAAATGTAAGCATGAATTAGCATGTAAACAGAAACATGATTTGGTTTCTGCTTCAACTACATAACTGATAATTATAATAATTAAAATTTCAAAAATGCAGTAGTAATTTGTCATAAAAAGTTGTATTATTCAGTATTAATTCAATAAAATTCAACTTACCCATATTAGTTAAAGCTTTATCTAATGTCTTAAAGTTTTTGATGTCATCCAACATTGGATCATGTAATGAACCTTTCGCATGCTGATCATTTGATACTGAATTTGCACTTAGCATTTTTTCAGTTTCTTGAGATGCAAAATACTGTGTGCAACCTTTGTTTAAATACTAAAGAAAAATATAAATAAAAACATATCCAGAAATTAGACAAAAATTGAAAAGCATTCACATAGTCCCTCCAAACACAGGATCCACTATTTTATGGATCAGAGATTTCAATTTTTAAAAAACATATACGGAACCAAACAAACCAAAGTAGTTTTGGCCAAATATCAATATTAAAAAACAAAGTAATGACACATTCGTTAAATTCAGATACAGTTATCTAAAAAAATAAAATCAGGGTATTTTTTGATTCTCAGCAACCAACTGCCGAAAATTCACCACATTCTGCCAACTATTTCTTGCCAAGTTAAGACGTAAAAGACAACAGACGTAAAAGACAATATTTTCAAAAATGGTAATACACTAAGAATCACACAAAATAGCCACTTTAAAAAATTAAAAATGCAGGAATTATTTCAAACGTCTTTCTAGTAATTCTTTTAGAAAAAATTCAGTAACCAGTAATTTTTCCATTCTAGCTTTTTTGTTTGTACTATCAATTAATATAATTAAAACGAGAAATGTAAGGTAAAATTTTAATATTTTAATGATTCATCTTTTCCATTAATTGATGATACAAATTGGTTTGAGAAGTAATCAAATCAAAGAAATTACTATCAATTAATAAATATACTACTTCACTTGTAGTTTCTGGATCTTCAGAATGAATGGTTATATTTGTAACATTTTTATAATCATCCAAGATAGCTATGGTATCATCTCCAGCCATTCTTTTTCAGAATCTCTATTTTTGCTATCTGACAATAGTACATTCTTTTTCTGAGGTCATCAAGGTAATCTAATGTCAGACTAATTATTATCTTCCAATAAAGTATCATCTTGTAGCTAACTACAACAACCATTAAGATAACCAGAAAAATTGTAAGCAAAATTTCTTCACTGTTGCAACACAGCAATATGCAATATTAAAAGATGGGTGGCAAAAAAACTGGTTATGAGTCAAAAGAATACTGATTTAACAGTTGAGAAAAAACGTGTGCATGGCAAAGAGGAAATCACATCTTATTTTGCACCAAAAAGTAACAGTGGCCAGAATAAAAAACCAGTGAAGTGTGTCTTAGCTTGTACTTTTTATAACCTGATCAAAGATAGCTAAAACTATCCACATCATAAATTTTTTATAAATTCATGTAAGTATGGCTGTGGATATAACTGTGAGCGATGTTTGGATACAAATCTGTAGGTACCTGCAATTGACCACCACAGGCTGAACATAGAAACACTAATATACTCCTGACCAGTCCGCAAGATGCTAAAGACTTACATTACTGTTAAAAATCATAGTGATATTACTTAAATACACTGATATATTTTTTCAGTTTCACATAAAATGCAGTTCAGGCAACTTCAAAAACTAAAAATTTGAGATTCAAATTATACAGTGTTTACAAGCTATTCTTATAGAACTTTTAATTCACTACATATACAGATTAATGATCTGCAGTAGCAGTACCAGACACTTCAGTACAAAACTTTGCAATTTTATCACTGCGTTTTAAAACTATTTACCTGAAATGAATCTGGACTAGAGAGTTTCAGCTTCTTTTTTAATTCTGAAGGAGCACCAGCACAAAGTTGATAAAATATATGAAAATTCCTTTCAGCTCTGCTTTGAGAACAAATGCGACTCTTCTCTAATAAGTAATGACTTATGAAGCCACCAACAACTGAAAACTAAAAGACAGAATTATATATATATATATATATATAATTTTATATATTTTATATATTCATGAGCAATTATTACAAAGATAATTTAATTACTTGCCTTATTGTTAAAATGTATCTCAATAAATTTTCCAAACCGACTACTGTTGTTATTCCTCATTGTTTTTGCATTTCCAAATGCTTCGAGTACTGGATTTGCTGGAAAATGTATGCCAGTCAAAAAGCAATATTTTTATATTATACAGAAATCATCTCCACAAATAATCACATTACATAATGTCTCTTAAAAAAAGTACAAATGTATCCAACATTTTGTGAAATAAATTTAGATTTTAATTCCCCAAGTAAATATTGATTTTAATTGATACAGAGAAAAAAAAAAATAATTGAAAAGTTTTAATTTTCATGATGGGGTAAAATCAAATGCATAAGAAAGAAATCATGAAATAATTAAAAAATAACAAATGTGGTAAAAGAAGTCAAAATTGGTCAATGCTTTTAGAATGAATGAGGCAACAACATTAACCATTTTCACATAAATGAAATGATTATTCATATAAATAAGATTCTGTAACAAGAACTGCATTTTAGTTAATGCTGAAGTTATTAAAATAAATGTTTTAAATTACATTGAAAGAACACAACAAAGTTGTATGATCAAAGGATTGGCTAGTCAGTTTAAAAAGTGCACTAGATTGCATAGAATGACAGTCTCAGGAAAACTGGCACATGCTGACCAAGAAGCTACGAGATGGGGGGATTTAGATAAGGAAACTATGATGACAGGCATATAGTTAACAAAACTGTTTTGTTTCAGAAACACATGCCCTAAAATAGAAAAAAAAAAGCTGCCCCTGTTTAAATAGCATCAAGATACTGAGTCAATGGTACTTTCTGATTATCTGCACCCCACCAAAAAGTTGTGAAAATGTATTCATGAGGCAAAGCAGTATGTCATCAAAACAATTACATGGCAAACCAAAATGCTGCCAAAAAGTATGCAACAACCAAGGTAAGAGAAAAGTACAAGTTTGTTTTGGCCATATCCAATTGCATATCCATATTGCATAATGTTGAGTAAAAGAAATTCTCTGGTACTTTTTTAAGCAAAAACAGATTGATGCATATGTAGGTAGAACAATAGCACACACACACAAGATAATAAAGAGGTTATGTTATTTGATTCAAGCAAAACAGCTGAAGGGCCATGTGCTTGCAAGAAAGGATGGCTTTATGGAGAACTTTTTATGGGAAACTAGCATGTATCCATATTGAAGAATATAAAAATTTCCATTTAGCCAGCCTGTATGCCAGGATTCAAACCTCAGACAGAAACTACCAGTGTTCAGTGACTTTTCAGAATAGGAAATTGGTCAGCATAAAAATAAGTAAAGAAATAATTCTTGAAAGAGGTAAGTGTTTTAACAGACGATGCTTGCTTTTTTGATTTTACTGATTGATTGTTCTTGCATGAAATTATTAGTGCACTGCCATTTCAAGAATGGCTATTGTTTTTGCACCTTAGCTTGTCAAAAAATTAGTTGCTAATGAGATCACGATTTTTTGTTTAGTAGAGTTCAGAAAATCAGAAAGTACCACATTAGTTTTAAAGGGAGAAAATGCTAAAGGCAATTTTAAACTAAGCACAGTGGTCATAACTCCAAATCTTAAAATCCTTAGAGGTTATAACAACCAAATAGTACCAGTATTTTGCCACTTAAAATAAATGAATCCTGAGGAACAAAACTGTTTTGTAAAGTTTGACTCAAAATTTATTTCTCTCTATCAGTAAAATGATAGTATGAACAAAATAATCTTTGTATTAGTTTTATTGCTTTTAGATAGCATCAGTGCCTTTTCACCAGCATTAAGTGACCTACATAAAAAAAAGTGTAAAAAATATGTTTCCACCTCCCAACGCAACCTGTGGAATTTGAGGATCTTTGTTAATAGCACAGTTCAAAGTAAAATTCAAAATAAAAAGCGCATTTGAAAATATTTTAAGATTATTTTAAGAAAATGATACCAAAGTATACAACATCTGCATGGAAAGACCTTCCAGCTCATGCAGTTGAATCTGTTAGTAATCAGTATCAATTGATAACAGATATTTATGAAACTGCCATCACTGAAAAAGAACTAGAATAAATGCATAGAAATTACTGATTCCACATCATGAAGAGTTAAACAATAGGAATTTCATTGAGACTGATAAACAGCAAGATATCAATTCGAAATTAGAGATTTGGTGATTAAAAAAGCACTTCCAGAAGAGAAATAAACTTTCAAAAGTTGAAGAAAATATTTCATGCTGCTAAAGATTTGAAGCAATAAATTAAAGACTATAACCATAAGAAGTATGCAAGTTTCCTCTATGATTTACAATGCACTGAACTGTGACAGAAAAAAGTAAAAAGGAAGGGGGGAAGAGAGTATTCAAGATTATTTTAGACTTTTTTTAGTTAATTTTGATAGTTAAAATATAAAAAGGAATTTTTATGAACACTTTTTCATTAAAAACTGCATTTTGCAGATATTAATGAACTTTGTAAAACAAGGTTTATATAATTATTTTGCAGACACATTCCTGTATGATTATTTTGCTTATTTAACTGAAGATGAAGTTTACCATCTAATATTCTTTGCTCTATTGGCCCAGCATGACACCCCCATGATTCACAGAGATACCGAAGAATATATTTGGTGGATTCAGTCTTCCCAGCTCCAGATTCACCACTCACAATTATGGATTGACTTTCCTTTAGTGCTCTCATGTCACGAAAAGCTTTATCCGCTGGATAACAACATTAAATTTGAAAAAAAAATCAGTGCATAAGAGAATTATTAAACAAGTATCTGAAAGAAATTACATTAAATTTTAACACATATACATATGTAAGTGAAACAAAAAAAGCAGATGTGTACACCACATGACTTCATTGTATGGAATATTAACGCTTTCAAGACTAAAAATGAACTGCCTTGGGACGTACTGTCCTGTGAGCCTCAAAAGGGTTAAATTGTATGCAATTTTTACTTCGTTTCATTTGAACTTATTGAATCAAATTAAATCTACTTAATTAGTGCATAAACCACAATAGAATAAATGCACTCCTTAAAATTCACTACATTTATTTACTACAGCAGCACTTTGGTGCTTGAGAATGCACAAAAATTATATCATCTGAAGATTTCTCTAATCGTTGCCACATGTTCTATTCAAATACTATAATAAATATAAAGCAATGTATAAAAGAAATAAAAAATAACACAGACTTTTTCACAGACAGCTCAGCGGCGCTTATATAATGCACATGCACTACTCATAAACATCCTCCTCTGTCCGAGACCGACTGGCGACAATATTTGCTACTACTACAAAACACGTATTTCATCAAATTTCATTAGATATATTTCTCATTCAATTAATTCAGTTCTCATTTCACCCCAAAACAGGCAAATCAGCCAGCAGGCATGAAGGCAGATTTTTCGGTGCACAGAACTAAAAGTTTCCTTTTGGTCCCACTCAGCAACAGGACACTGAAGGTGCCGAAAGAATCAATTCACACTATTCTGCCAAGTTTCAAATGTAAACAAATATGGCTGCTATGGTAAAAAAAAAATAGGCTTAGCCATGCTTAAACAACTTAAATTGTTGATAATTCTACAAATATTTCATGTGGATTAACTAAAGGCATAAAAACATTTAATTGGAAGATAAGAACACAATTCAATCATTTTAAAGCAAAAAATGCACAATTTACCAACATATAAAAATTAAAAAAAGAGCTCACTGAGCCAAGTAACAGAGTGGGTTATATATATATATGTATTTATATACTTTTTGGTGTGGCTCATTGCACCCAAAAAGGGAGGTGCACAACTACATGTTATAGCAGTCATGTTACAAAATATCAAAGTTTTAAGACTACTACTTTTTGAGTTGTGCAAGATACATATGTATGTACTCAGAGGTACGACGGAAAAAATCTCTTCTGTTTCCATTTTAAATCAGTTTTATAATTAATTTGTTTGGGGAAAAAAAAGAGTCTTTTATTTTGTCCTTAAGTAGAGATATCAGGCAAAAACATTTTTAAATTGCATTTGATAGCAGTTAAAATGGATATTTTTGCTGAAATATGGCACCCGGATTTTTTCGTGATTACGATACTTCCTTTACTTTGTGTAAGGAAGTAAAAATAATGAAATCAAACTCCATTCCATAAACACTTGTTTTATAAAACAATGAATCACAAATTCACCTTTAGAAACAAAAGACTTAAACTTACAGGGGAACATGAAAATTGTCCAAATTTTCCCCAATGCAAAACCAAATATTTGCTAGCATACTACTGCATGATAATGCCACGTTGCATTCAAAATTTAAATAAAGAATTATACCTTTTCCAGATTAGACTCTGACAAAAGCAGGCTCTGCTAAGGAAAAAGATACCCTTCATGGAGCATATTGAAGGGAAACTGGCTTGTACTCATGTTATATATACATGGGGGAAACGCCTACACAGCCAGCCAATCTGCTGAGATTTGACCGATATACCGATGTTCAGTAGTTTCACACATTGTCCAAAGGTAAGCACCATATTTTAGAAGCTCAAGTGTTATGAATTACTCTTAGGTATGAATTAGGCCATAAAGGCATGGTATTGTTGGACATAATATATAAAAGATTAAAACATTTTACTCTAAGAAATTTCAGCTTTAACTGCTATTCAATTACATCCACAAATCAATATTTCTTTTTAAAAAACTAGTCTGTGATAATGGTTTCCTGAAGAGTACAGAAATGTAATTAAATGTATAAGCAATACAAGAACGTTCAAATATATAATGAAAATATTTATTAAGATAAATTTTAATAATCTGTATTTTGATAATTAATTAGAGCTTGCCTTCTTAATTTAGCACTAGTAGCTTGACTTTACTTTTCTAAAATATAAACTTAAATGAATTAAAGTGGAAACAGTTATCTGTAACTCTTAACCATGACTTTCTAATGATCTGATAGCCCCTGAGACAATCCTATGGGCAGAAAAACATCCTAAAAAAAAAAATAAATGGGTAAAATAAAATAAAATATGCTTGTTTGTGGCTGTTTAAAATCAAGCTATTTTAAGGAAAACAACCGTATGCAGTCAAATAAAACCACACACAAACAAAAAAGAAAAGCTTTTTCATAAAAATTATCATGCAAATTCAGAATATATAGGATGTTGTATGTTATACTCTTTACGAATAATTTTCTCAGCAACTTCATGTATCAATCAATGCATAAAACCTTGGCAGAAAATTCTGCTTCATAATAAGAAATTAAATTAAGCTATAATGAGATGAATTTTCAATTATAATCTTGATTTCACCTCTACTATAGTAAATAGGGGTTTTTTATTACTGAATACTCATTATGCAGTAAGGGGCCTATTATTTGATTATGGCAAAGCACACTAGCTTATATGAAGGTGGTGGCATGAGTTTCTATTATTCACCTAAGATTTTTATCTGGCAAGATGGGTTACAGCCAAAAACATCGCAGACAAAAGAATGCAAGGCAAAAATGCCATGTTACAAAAAATCGTGGGAGAAAATAAAGCAGAGATAACAACTTGGTACAAAATATCGTTGAAAATAAAGCAGTTAAAAAACTTCGCAGTTTAAAAATATCGTCGAAAATACCGTGGTAAAAAATAAATTACTTACAAATCATTGCATGATGATAACATCGCATATATATGTTTTTCAGGCTTTAATAATTGTAAATGGATACTCGCATAATGATTTGTGAGTGCAAAAAGGAAAGATGGATAATTTTCACTTTCATATTTTTTTTATAAACTAATAAACATTTAAAAAAAACAGAAAAAGAAATTTAAACATACAAGAAATAATTTTCACTATAAGAGTATCAGATTAACAAAAGTGAAGAAAATAATCTCATAATTAACTTAGCAATTTTTTATAGATAAGGTCATGCAGTTACTGACCTTTCTTTTTCTAGTCTTTTTTAGATTATACTTTTCATTAAAATTTACCAGTAAAACTTTATAAAAAAATAATTTATTAATGACCTTAGTTACATAACTGTGTCAAGTTAAAATTCCATTAAGTGCTATAAGTTGCATTAATTTTCTATGCTTAAGTTTCCAGTTTACATTTTCAGCAAATATTCATTAGTAAATAAAAGATATGAAAGTAAAAATTGTCCATCTTGGACTCACAAATGATTATGCAAGTATCCTTTTATATAATTAAAGGAAACACTAATTACTGATAATATTCTGAAAAACGCATGTCTACAATGATTTGCAGGTACTTTATTTTTTACCACGGTACTTTTGACAACGATGTTTTGAAACTGTGAAGTTTTTTAACTGCATTACTTTTGGCAACGATAGTTTGTACCATGACATTTTAGAACTGCAAAAGTTTTCTCTTTGCTTTACTTTCTACCATGATGTTCATGCCTTGTGTTGTTTTCTTCATGACGTTTTTGTCCACGATGTTTTCAGCGGACACCAGCAAGATGACAACCCCATCACTGATAGGTAATACATTCCACAGTACTAACTTCTTTCAAATAGTTCAATCTATATTTATCACTTGCATTACTCATTATTTCAAATACTTTTAACTACTGGTATTATTTGCCTCTTATTATTAGGTTACAAAAAGTTCCATTTAATGAAATAGTTGATTCATAATTTAAATTACAGAATAATGCACAAAGGATATCTGAGTTGATTGAGTGCTTTTTATGAAGAATATTTTAATATGGGATGGATTACATATAATTCAAAAGAAAAGATTTTAAAAACACATTAACTTATTATGGCAAGTACTCCACAGAATATTATCATTAATCAGTGGGTTCATCACCTTGCAGTTTTGAATTTTCTAATTGTAATAAATTACTTTGAGAAAAGAAAATATATATATGGCTTATTCCTACAACAAAAGTAAGGCATTTTATAGCACGAAATTGCTTATAAATTTTCTTAATCATCTAAAAAAGGAATAGTATTAGTAAGAAAAACAGACTGCTATTAACTATACTTAAGAAAAGGGTAGTATTTGTAAAATTAATACAACAGTAATTACATAGAATTATTTTGTAATGGAAATAAATTAAGCTTCCTTATGAGAAGTCAAAATACAACTATACCTATAGCAAACACATGAGGTGGAAGCACGCCTAATGATTTTCCTTGATATTTAGATATTGTCTCTGAAGAATATAAATTCTTGATTTCAAAATATGGATTAACTGCTACTAAGATATTTGCCACATATGTCTGCAAGGGAAAAAATATATATATTAATGCACATACTTTGAACACTTGCAGCACCTAAATATTACATTTTAAGTCTATTTAGATCACAACACCGTATATCACATCTGTACTCTGCATCATGTTTTGAAATTTAAAATATAAAATTGAGTACAACATTCAGGCATTTTACCAGGCACAAAAATGATTTATTTAACCCTTAACCATAACACTGCAGTTTCAAAGAGCCTAAAAAGAAATTTATTGAAAATCAGAATTTTTATTAAATACAACCAACATCGCAATAATAACAAATTTGTTTTTAACTAACACTATAACATGTTGATAATGGCCAATCATCCGGCACCTGACAAATCAGAAAGCTAATGCAACCAAAAATATTTTAGAATTTCAGATAATTTTTCACCCTGAAAAATTAAACAAACCAGAGATTTATAAAGCCATTATACAACTTGCAAAGGGCATGATAGCCAGACAGTGTGATTTAGCGTCAATAATGGATAAGCTGGATGTCACAACACAATCGTAAGATTTTTTACCTTGGTATTATGTAAACCCAATCAATTCTCAAAAGCCGGCTTAATTTTTTCTAGTGATAAGTTAACTGCAGGTTGCTTTTCCCTCACAACTTGAAAAATACTGGCATTTTGGACCTATTTTCCACAGTAAAGCAAACAATTTCCAAAATTATGAGATCCTGGCATCAAGAAAAATGTGCATTAATGGACATGGTTATGCAACTTCATTTGAAAATGGATAAAAATTGGCAATTCAGAGTTAAAAGTTATGATAAGCGATTTAAGTTTTTTTATATGCTATATCTGTATCTTACATCTGTTGATTATTAACTAAATAAAAAAAATGATCTGTTCCTTTAAACTTTCAGCTAGAAGGAAAGGCACTTTTTTGGCAACACTGAGGCCAACTTTCACAACAGATAGGATTTCATAAGCAGATAAAATGTTTTACTTTTACATGTTTAACACCTACAAAATGTCAACTTTTATGTTGAAAATGCATTTTTCAAAACAATCTTACATAATTTTAAATGCAGGCATTTTATAATAAAGTTCATAAATAAAACTACTGTTTTTGTAATTTTAGACTGGAAATTTAAATTCACTTAGTTTTTTTACATGCTCAGATGTCCAAAATTTTCCTGTATCCAGTAGTTAGCATTCTTGGTGCTATCACGATACTAGAATTTGGAAATATTTACTGTACTAATGTCTAGAAACTTTCAATATGTTTCTTTTCAGAGAAAATATTCAATACTGAAATTCTAATATGTAAGTAGCAGATTCTTGCCATTTGGAACACAGTTCCCTAATTTTTTGGCTACACTACCTTCTTCTGATGATTATTTTTCTCAGTCCTTCGGACTTTCAGCTGAGGCCTTTGAACTTATTTAGCATCCCCACTACCCTTTCAAGTGTGATATATTGGATGTCTTTTGAATGTAATCTGCTGGCTTTGACTGAAAATGCATAAAATTTTTTAGGTATTTACTGTACCTGCACTGCCTCAAATTATTAATTAAAACTCATGGTATAATATCGAAACAATTAAAGATTTCTGAGAATATTTAAAAACTGATAAAACTTTAGATTAATAGTATAGAATGCATAGTGGTATATACTGAAAGAACATACCACTTAGGTGCATTAGGTATCACTGTAAGTATGGATTTGGGACCATGATTTAGAATATTAGATTGATAATTTGCGAGTTTCTTGAAACAGATGAATGAAGCTACATGCAATTGAATTTACACATTTGTTTCAAAAACAAATCAAAAATCAAATTTTTGAAACATATTTTTATTCGTATTTGCATCTAACTGTCTCTCGGACCAATAACATCCAGCCCTCAAGATCTCCTTAGCATCCATGTTGGGAAGCTATGATGTATTACACTAAGGTAAAAAATACTTAAGACCTTTAACAAAAATGAACACATATAACAAAAAAATTCAAAGAATTAAAAAATATGCAAAAATACAGTACTTTAAATATTCAATTTATAAGCTTGTAGATTTTAGATGAATAGTCAAGTTATAGAGGTTTCCGGTACAGAAAATATAGACAGACTTATAGATAGACTTATATGTAGACTTCTAAATAGATGAAATATAGGCAATAACTATGGGGAGGCAGAAGATGATGTTAGCGGATATTGTATCAATCAGATGCTTTAATTTTTACCTTTTTTTTATTTTAATTTTTACCTATTTACTCAGACAAAACATCTGAGTTCATCAAAAATAATTGAAATTCTAAATGTAAAAATCAACAGTTTTTTGCACAGTTCTCACTTTTTACACCACTCCTTAATATTATATCTACAATTCTTTACTTTCATCTACTTATTAATCTGATGCATATTGATTTGGTTTCTCTAATGGTTTCAGTTTAGGTAATTTTAGACAATGTCAGTTCTACCTCTGCTAAAAACATTAACAATAACCCATCAAAATTAATGGCCTGAGTTTTTCTGTTTATGTGCACTTTAAAACGGTCAAATCAAAGTCAGAATCAATATAAAGATTTGAGAGAGGTGCTTATCTTTGCAGGTATGTGTCAAACACTTATTGAAACTTTGTATTAATGACTTAGAAAGAACATGAAAGTTGAAGAAATACAGGACAAGTTAAGATTGCTCTTATGTTTGAATTCTCATGGATTAACTTGGGCCATTGTTCTTAAAACTACTGAGACAGGAAGCGCAAATTCATTGCTGACATAAAATTTTGCCTAACAGGAAATGGTCAGGAAAAGTTGATATGATTGTCAATGCTATGGTTTAAAAAAAAAAAAAAAAAAAAAAAAAAAAAAACACTTTTCTTATGTTCTAATACCCATCTATCATTCAATTTTTCCAGGTATAAATGGTTTAATCTTACAAATACCTTATGTGATAAAGATTATCCATATTTCCATCACTTTTTATACAGATAAGAGTAACTGTCAACTAACTGATAATATGATGCACAGTATTATTTATAACACATACAAGGATGGAAGAAGAAATATGTGAAAAACATCAAAATGTATCAGAATTTGCACAGATGAACACAAACCACATAGTCAAAATAAGTACAGAAAGGTACAAAGACACAATGAAAACATATAACACCAAGAAAAAGTGCCTCAAACAAGATAAAGCTCTACACACAGATAGAAAAGTACATTCTGAAAATATGTTCCAAATAACAGATGTGCTTAGTGATGATTCGAAAGCAAATGATAAAAAGCAGATCAACCATTTTGGGTAATAAGTAATACGATTCAGCAAGTGCTCAAATTCTGCCCAGGAAACCTGCAGATAATGTGAAATTAAGTCCTTAGTCCTTCAATTATGAATGCCCTAAAAATTACACATTCTCAAAATGCCGATTATTAATTCTCGACACAGTGGTAGTCATGCTGACTGAACAATCTGCAAAAGATTCCTGCTGCTATTATCTGTGTCATACAGCTGGAGAAATGCCTTCTGGTAACACAGGAACACTAGGTAATCCAATGTTTTGCAGCACAAGCATTCATAACAATTGTTCAGTACTAAATACTTGCATGAATATCACAGCTTCTGAGGAGTCTTGATGTATTCCACAGAGTTTCAAATACATGCATCATGATGGCTATCTATGTTCCAGTCCCAATACAAGTCACATTTTCATCTAGTTATTGTGATAAAATCCAAGTTACGATTGTCACATTTGTTTTTGCAGTAACAGAATACAATGACAAATTATATTATAAAATTAAATTATATTATATTAAGCCTATAATTAAGCATATCTGTGAACAAGAATATTCTGTAGTGAACAAGAATATTCTCAACACCACCTCAATCTTTAATCACTGTCCTGATGTAGAAAAGAGAAGGAGGGGGGATCTGCAACCCTCAGAAAATCTCAAAATGTAGCTTAACAGACTAGCTTTCTCCTATTATATTTCCACACT
The DNA here is from genome assembly GCF_044657685.1 of Stegodyphus dumicola. Taxonomy (NCBI): domain Eukaryota; kingdom Metazoa; phylum Arthropoda; class Arachnida; order Araneae; family Eresidae; genus Stegodyphus; species Stegodyphus dumicola. The sequence goes on from NC_140781.1 coordinate 26,444,215, forward strand.
GCATAACAGATTGCAAACTGCAAATATCTATATAACTTGTTGGCATAATTATAGATTGAAATTTGAATATTGCCTAGTTAAAATTTTCACTGTGTTATACTTCCTCTTTGCAGGTTCAAATGGAATGCAACTACATGGCATAGCATTAATTACATTAAATGCACTACATAATTTCAACAAAGATGAAAACTAACTGCTGTTCTTGAAACTAGTTGGAGAACATGAGGTAGTACAGTAAAATGTTACTTTCTCTCCTCATTAACAAAAAACATTCCTAACATTAATAAATGCAAATTTTGCACTTTTAAGTTTCAAAATAATAAAGACAGTTGAATGATTTTTGAAAAGAATGAAATGACTATAAAAACTGAATTCACATATAGGGTTTAAAAGAAATGAATCGCTTCTCATTTATACTAATTGATTTCACTATTTGATTACAGCTATCTGCTTATGTGAAGGAAGTATTGGCTCATATTTATGAGAAAAATTACAAAATTCTCATATAGCTGTCTTTTTCAACCACTGGGAGTAGATTCTGAAATGAACTACATGTAACTTGAGGTTTTAGCCACTGCATCATTAGTCAGCCTTTTTTATGTACCTACGCAAAAATTTAGTGACTTGAATAAATAACATAGAATGTAACTATTCTTAGAAAATATAAGCATGCATTTCAAAATAATTAGACAAAAATACTTAATGAATAATTTAATTAATTAAATAACTTAATTTTTTTAGAAATGGCCTAAATTATTTCAGCACATAATTTAGGTCATTTCTAAAATAATTAGTATAGTTAAAATATTGAATGTTCTCTCGGTTTACACACAATTGAACAAAATGAAAATATGTTCTCAAAACTTTAAGAATATCAAAAATAACAAATAATTAAACATTTTTTTTAATTGTTAACAAGATTTTGTGAAAATATAATGTGGCTTATGCTAGGGAAATATTAACAACATAAATTTTATAATACACTGAGAAGATGCACAATGCAATCAAATTAAAAAAAATAAAACTTAATTAGAAATCAAAATATAAAAATACAAGGAAATATTAAAAAATATATAAAAATACATACATATATTTGATCTCTATTGTACCTCAGCCGAATATTATTTAATAATGTAGCTTCATTTAAATGCATTAATCCACCTATAATTTAGGGGAAAAAAAGAAAGTGAAAAAAATTTTTAATAACAACAAAAAAAAAAAAAAAAACAGCAACACCCTAAAGTGTGGCAACAGATGAAGCAAACAAAAGTGCACTCTGTCAAGGATGTACAATGCACAAAAAAGAAAAAAAAAGGGAGGCAGTTCTACATCTCCCTTTCTACTGTGCCGATTGGTGAAATTAAAATTGCGTTTTTCATATCTCTAAAGTGCGACTTAGGATATGTATTAGATTTACATACAGTGTTGTTCTAATACAGGTATTTTGACACAAAAATCGGACTTTTCTGAAATGACATGCCAATTTTTTAGTGGTGTGCACTACTATGAGGCATTGTAATGTGACAATCTAACCAAATATCTATCTAGAAATCCTTAATTAAATTTACATAAGCCCAATATTTACTGGCCAGAATTCTTAGTGATTGTATATTGCGAATTATACCCTAGCATCAAGAATAATTAAACATTTTACTTACTCAATAACCCACATGCATGAGACTTGCGGAGACACATTTCTTTTTCTAATCTCACATTTATTTTATCAAACACATTTTCTGGATTAAATATGGAACATTTATCACACACATATAAAATATCAAAATATCATAACTTAGAACACAAAACGTGTGAACCTAAAATGGAATAGCAGACGAAAGCAGAAAACGTGTCTAGCAGTCGACCGATCTCAATCTATTCACATCATGCATATATGCAGTTGAAATTTTCCCATATTAATTTAGTGCAGTGCCCATATCATTGTTGTCCATGTGCAAGATCTTTTTTTTTTTCACTTTCACATTCTTTTACACACTTAAAATAATCACGTGGTCACACATCGCTGGTAATGCATCACTTTCTGGAGTCGAACACCTATATATAATCTGCTTGAGATGTTTTAGAACGGTATCGTGGCAGATGGATTATAACACTGAGCATTTCCATCTAAATAAATAACAACCTTTAGTTCAGCTTCCTTTTATGCAAAAATACGATGACACTCCATGTGAAAAATATCAGGAATGATGAAACTCCATTAGCGTGACATGCGGGAACACAAAACCGCACCATGTGGGGCGTCACGAATTGCCAAGCGACTGCCGGAAGGTCAAGGGCAAAGAAGGGAAGAAACCAGTCTGACCGGTGCTTAGATACACACGTGCAGTTCCATGATTACGATTAAAATATGTGATGCTGGCAAACTGTGTGGTGGAAAAGTTACTATTCTCACATATACTTTGATTCTACGACTCAAATTATGCCAAACTGCCACGCTTTGTAAAAACTGCACAAGTAGTTTTTAAAAAATTAGCTCTCAAAATTTTCGCTCCTCAGTGTTACCTGAATCTGATATATATATATTAATATCTTGTTTTTTTATTAAACTTACTTGATTCCTTCTTCCAGAATTCAAAATTTAGGATTAATCCAAATATAATTCGCACATTTTTTATGATTTATTTTTAAAATTTGTATTTTAAAATTTGTATTTTAAAATATTTTTTATAAATTTTTCGAAATTTTTTTTTATAAACCTATCAAATTTTAATGTCGTCTTAAAGTAGATGTATTTCTAGGCACACCTGTAAAAAATTAGAGTTTGTATTCAAAATTTTCTAAGATATACATGAATTTACATATTAGAGCATTTTGAAATTTGGAATCTTTTTTTTTTCAGCGACAATATCGCAAAACGATAATACGCACTTTGTTAAAATTATTTGAAAGTATGAACGATGACTTTTTCACTTGTCTACAATGAAAAAAAGAAAAGGAAAATAGGTTACAACAAATTAAGATGCTCATCAAGTAAATTAATCTTGGCGAAAACTGAAAAAAATACAGCAAGATAATTTTTTGAATTTCTTCATAAATTTTGCACCAAATTTTACAAAATTTAATATTTAGGCATAATTTCAGTCATAGAATGGAAATACAGAAAAAATTGGCATGTCATATTTTGGAAAAAACCTGATTTTGTGTCAAAATATCTATGTTAGAATGATGCTGTATATAAATATAATACAAAATCCTAAGTCACACTTTTGAGACATGAAAAGAGAAATTTGAATTTCACCAATTGGCCCAGTAGAACAGGAAATATAGAACTGTCCCCCCCCTCTTTTTTTTTCCCACAGTGTACATAGTATCGGCTTAATCGAAAAATAAAATTTTAATTCTATTTCGTAATGACAGGATCACAGAATTTTTTTTCTAATATTTATAGACATCACATTATTACATTACTTACATTACTGGTCATAAGTTTTCATTCTGTGAAGTAGTTCTAAACCGCTATTTGAAAATCATTACCAAGCTTGAAACTGTTTTTTTTTTTTTTTTTTTTTTTTTTTTTTTTTATGTGTGTTTTTTTCTAGTCCACTGAAAATAACAAAATTGCCATGCAACCAGCCCTGCCTAGAACTGAACTAAGGGTGACCTACACTGTTCAGAGACTTCAGTGCTCGGCCACTGGTGGGCTTATGAACATTGTGAAATCAGAGCCCAGATCTTAAATTTCAAATGAACAACTTAATATGATTCTGAGAAGAAAAATCATTCTGAATACAAATTATGATGATGAAATGCAAGATAAGAAATTACATAGGCAAGTTTAAACTAATCCTAAGTTTCCCTCTAAGGAATACATACAGATGTCGCATCCGCGAGCATCTGGATATATCCCTTAGAAGAAAACTTTTACAGAATGCAGTCCATACTTCATAGCTTTATAATTTTTTTCTTCTACTACATCTGAACATAGTTATTGTTCAGAATGGAGATAGCTTTATTTTTATTCACTTTTCCTTCATGTAAAATCATAATGCAATCAGCTGAAATCATGTACCATTATAAAGCATCCACACTTTTCAATACATTTCTTGCACTAAGAATAAAAATTCTTTTCATGGACAATTCAATGCTGCATTAAGTTTTTCCTTTATATTTAAGACTTTCTGTATCCTATGAAAGCAAAGACATGGTGATATTCCTTCCTATGCTGAAAAAGTAATTTATCTTCTGTTGTTCTGTATCACAACGTTCTTCGAAAAGCAAATTTTTTTCGAAAAAGCATGCCTTTCTGAAATGATTTTTGCCATGAAATGACAAAAAATAAACAAAATGACAACAATTTTGTTTAAATTTTCTCTTGGTTGATAAATATTAGATACAATCCCATTAGGAAACAAATGTTTCATTTACATACATCTTCTCTTGTGAATGAAATTATTCCTTTTATGTAGAGTTGGACGATCTGCTCTCAAACTGATTCCAATTCACTTTAGTGAGTGAATGATCAGTAATCCAGTAAAACAGAACAGTAGTTCAACAGTTTCTGGAGAGCCCTTGTTGGCAAGCGTGCCAAAAAATGAGATTCCTCTTATGTAACCACTAGCATTTTTTCGTTTATTATTTACCAGAAATGTTTCTGACCCTGTATTTTTGTGTGTGCTATATATGTGCGCTTCTGGTTTGCTTGCAATCTATCTTGTATTGAAAAAACAAAACATTAAATAAGCAGATGCATGTTGGCAAAACTGACCACTTCTTTTTGCAAATGGATCGAGTCCCCCCATCCCCCTTTGGCTTCTCCTTCAATGTCCAACTCAGCTGAATCTCCATCCAAGATTTGACTCACTCTGAATTTGGATTTAGATCCAGCTTTTCTTCACCCTTGACTGCTTTACAAGTCTACAAGTAAATTAACATAAGAAAGCCGATTACAGTAAATAGATAGCGATGTATTTAAAAAATTTCATTTGCTTTAAGCAAACTTGCTGAAATGTAGGAGAATTTAAAGAAGGATAAACTCAAATTGAAACATGAAGTACCTACTACGTGGAATTCTACCTATGATATGTTGAAAAGGTTTTTCTTAAAGAAAGAGCATATAATTTCTTCCTTTGCTATATTAGGTGAAAAATCCTTTAACTTGTCAGATCAAGATTGGAATATTGTGAAACAGACAGCAGAGGTTTTAAAAATTTAGAACAAGGTAACACAAGAAGTGTCATTAAAACTGTTTCCCTTTCCAAAATAGAAATTTTAGTAAGATTAATCACACATCAGATGAAAGCTTACAAGGGCAGAAATAAAGGCATGGGGTTGTTACAACAAACAGAATTGTTAATTGATAATCTACTGAAAGGGTTTTCAGAATCATTCTTATCTCTAACAGCAAGCTAGTGATGCAGGCAAAGTTCCTGGATTTGAGCTTTAAAAAACAGGATGATCTGGAAATGATCTGGAATTGTGAGAATGTTACAAAACTGTTGTAGTAGTATTGAAAACTTGAGGTGTGCATTGTCAGATGCCCCAAATGCAGCAATCAAATCGAATCGTAACATCTTGTGAGAACCCTTCCATATGGGAACAGTTCAATGACACTATCAACAATTTTCAAGGGACAAAGGACTTGGGATCTGCTGCAATAATGGAATTAAGATTTATCAGAGGACCGTTTACCTAGAAAGAATAACCCCTTATTGTGGTGGGTGTCCCAGAAGCTACTATATCCCATGGGGTATGAACTTATTCTAAAACGATTATGCATCCCGGCTACTTCAGTGCCCTGTGAATGCCATCTTTTTTAAAACAGGCCAAATATGTACTGAGGGGGGGGAACCACATGTCATCCGAGAAGTTCACTAAAATTATACTCATATACAAGACCTTGATTAGTTTTTATGGTGGACCAGTATATTTCATTACATCTTTAGTGTTACGTATTTGTGCATTGTATTTTTTGTAGTGTTGGTAGTTTTAATGTTAAGTATTTTTACAGTTTGCTTTGTAGTTGTAGCAGTGTTTGTATTTTACAATGTGCTTTGTAGTCTTTGCCAATTTTAGTAATAAAATAATGTAATCTTTAAAAAAAGTGAGTTTAATTTTCCTTATTTTTCAACTTTTTTAGCATTTTTTTCCTAGAATTTTATTGTTAGTTAGTTCTATGTAAAAAGATGATTTTAGGGAATCTCAAAACTACAGTTGGAAGAAATCAGTCCAGGAGTGAGTGGTTTGATTGATTCCACTGAGCCCACTCCTTGTTCAATTCTTTCTGTTTCCCCTCCCCCATCTTTGTGCACCACTTTTGATCCACTCCATTCCAAGTGCATTCAGCAATGTTGCTGTTAGTGAGCTGTGAATCATAAAAGAACTGATTCACTTCAATGAGTGAACAGTTCTCATCTGATCCCTTAAAAGAGTGGTTTTGTCCATCTCTACATTCATAGTCATCCACACCATTAAAGTATATTTTATAGTCTCAGCCTTTTTAAATATGCTTTTAATTTCACTACTGCAAATATTATTTATAACGAAAAAAATTTATTTTTGTAATCTTATGGACATAATGCTCAAATTGACCACTGTTATGGTTTTACAGACATCTGCAAACTCCACCCCAAACTCTTTCATTTCTGAAATTCCATATGCTGCATATTAGAGCAGTTTTAAAAAACTTTATATAATTTCAACTTGATAGTTAAAATACAATGGAAGATACAAAGCCTAAAATTGGTGAATGTAACCATTCCCATGATTCTAGTGTGAATATGGCACAAAGAAAATATTTTCAATTTAAATGTAAAATTATTTTCTTCCTTAGCTCTGACAGTAAGCACACAATTTTATATTAAAAAAGATTTCCAAATAAATATTATTTATGGTAGAAATTTGACTCAGAATTCTGAAGTACTTACAATTATCATCAACATCTTTGTCATCAATTTCTTCAGCAGCATAAGTGCTTTCATACGGAACGGACCGCACCTGTAATATTAAAAAGGGGGGGATTAGCTATCAAATAGAATTTTTAGCAGTTTTACTTTTGTGCCCAAGATAATCAGTAAAATATAAAATATTACATAAATTTGATACAATTTATGCATATTTTGTTCCCATACAAATATAACATCAATAATAGGTGATTTTTAACATAATAAATAACAAAGTTTGTAACTTATTTTCTGTTACTTAAGGCAAACTAAATAGTAAAAAATAAATTTTAGGAAGAGTACGAAGTGCGAACATTTTTTTCATAATTTGCACACACCTGCTCCAGCATTTCTGACGTTCCAGGAAGCATTTGTAGAATGCCTCTTTTAGAAGCACTGAGGGAATACATATTGGAAGCTCGCACTCTTCGTTATCATACTGACCCAACACCTGGATTGATAATATGCAGAACCACTAGGTGAACATTCCATTCACCTCTCATTCATATATCTCGTACCTCCGAAAAGCCATGATATTATTATTGATGTTTTAATGGCTATAGTTGAGCCATATCTTTGAGATTTCCGCTGCCCTACTCTTAAACAGAACATTGTGAGACTATACGTTGACCATGCTATCGTACATTTCTTCAATGCATAGAGTGTTCAAATCTTGCCTTGCCTAGCATGTTTACCAGACCTCTGACCAAATGAAAAATGTCCGGTCAAAGATTGTGCAGAGAAAAGCATGGTAAGAATCGCCAGCCAATAAAACCAAGAAACTCTGACATAAGAACTAAAGTTCCATGGATTGCTATATCTTAAAATGCCATTGAAAGTCAGTTCAATACCATGTCCAGCTTTAAAACAGATATTATTGTTGTTGGAGGCAGATGCTTGAGTTGCTGATTTTTGCAAATTCCTTATCTTCAAATTATCTGATATTTTAATTATTTCATCTTTACATAATAACACACACTGGTGAAAATAATTAAAACAAACAACTCAAAAAAAGGTGCTGAGTTAATTCTATTCAGTGAAGTCAAAATTAAAAGTGTTTAGTAGGTAGCTAAAGGTCAATGTTATCACATACTCCGAGGAGCTTCTCTTTTGTTACTCAGGAATATGCAATTCCACCCCACCCCATTCTTTCGGAAAGTAAGAAAAGGAGTAAAAGTAGATGATTCAAATTTTTACTGCAAAGGACAGTGCGGATAGATGGATACAACTTCTGTCTGCATAAGGTAGAAAATGTCACTAAGAAAGCATATAATGTATTGTAAAAAATAGCATACAAATAGGAGAATGAAACCAACACAGGCACAGGTCTATTAAGACCTAAAAGTGGCCAAAGATATCAAGCCAGGAATATGCAAGTGGTTTCAAGATACTGGTGTGGTATGCAGAAGACTAAATCAAGGCTGAAAATCTGCCACAACGATCAGGGCCGTTTTTTTGCAACGACTGCGAAAAGAAATGAGGAAAACTGATGTCAACTCAGACTACAAAGGAGTCCGCTGTAGCTACAGAAACACCCACAATAAGCCAGAAAACATCTGTAAAAGGCAATGGTGGAATCAAGCCATGGGCAGATATTCTGAATGGCCAAACTGACCTATATATTTTTAGCAGTGAAACTATGAATGCTTCATGGTGAATACTGTGTTACCACAGAAACTTCTGGGCAATATATAGCATATAGAATTGCTGTGAAGCTTGAATTTCATTCAGGGGGGCCACAAACCTTATTAACTTTTTCTTACATATCTCTAAAAAGTTGTTACATCAACTTTTCTCTATCCATTTTATATCACACTGCCTATATATTTTTTATTTACTTTTTGAAAAACTAGGCATTCTGCATTTTGAAGATATGTCAGTCATGATAAAATAAAGATCTTGTAAAAGTTCTATATTCTTAGTAGCAAAACTACTCAAGTTACTTAAATTTTTATAGTTCCTTTAGCATGCCTAAAAAAAAAATTTTTTTTTTTTTTTTTTTTTTTTGGTTTTGATGAAGATATGATGGCAAACGTTGAGGATATTTGATCTGGTATAGATTCATAAAATATCTATAGCTTTGGCCTTTAGTTATCTTTAATGTCTGACATGCTCTTCACAAATGTGGATAACTCAGCAGAAGACTCTACTATAATTTATTGCCCAATTAGTAAAGACCTCACAAAATACATTGTAAAGATCTTTTTGGAAATTTGCCACGTAAGCTTTTAATGTTGAAATATGATATTTAATTTTTGAGTGACAATATTCCAGACACCTGCAGACTACATTTCAAACATTTATCACTTTAAAATACTGAACTCTAGAGACTTCAATTGGATACTTGCTTTGGTCTCAAACCTTCAGCTTCAATTTACAAATGCATGCATCTTGTCCCACCATTTAGAGTTGCCAGGAATTAATACAAAATTTCTTATTGGGTATGTTAAAACATACTTGCAAAATTGATTAGATTTGTATGCCACATTCAAGTTAGAAATCCAGCTGGTCCAACATCACACAGGCTTCTACTGTTAGTATAATTTATGAATATGGAAGGGAAAAAAATCTTGAAATATAGAAAAAAATTATATTCAGTATGTATAAAAAGCAGGATTTTTTTATTTTTCAACTAAATGCATAACATTCATGATATTTAATAATGCTAGACATCCTTCTTCCTGTTTAGCCCATAATAAAAATTTATGGGATCAATAGTTGTTCTGTCATATGCTTTGAAGTGAAGGGGATTCTAGGATAATATTAATAACACTGGCATCCAACCTACAACATGAACACGTAAATTAATTTTCATTAAATCTTCCATAATACATGTCCATTATTACCAAAAGCTTGATTCAGATAGCTATCTGAAATACATCTGCAAGAAATTTTGGTAGAAACATTAGAGCGAGTCTTCTTTTGTATAACTGATCATACCATTCATTCTGCCATTCAGTTACTCTAAGCTCAGTTACCATTCAATTACTTCAATTACGTATGGCATTGTTTTATTTTTGTGATGAAGTTGGTATTGGGGGGGGGATTAATTTCAACTGCGCCCTCAGTTTGCAGTGTTGCTGCCCTTCGGAATAATTTTTAAATAAACATACACATAATGACATTATGATGATGTATCTCAAATCTAGCAGAGAAAGAATATAAATCCGTATAACTTTTAATTTGCATTGGAAAAAATACAGACAGGTCAAATATTGAATTTCTTCATATTTAAAGCTGAATCATGAAAGTTTTTTATACTTTTCGAATATCAGATCTTTTAAATCCTTCAAATAATAAGAATAAGAAGAATGGGAGGAAAGAACCTAGTAATAAAAGTTTAAAATCTGTATTTAATAAAAAAAACCAACATGAGAATATACATTGTACACTTATAAGACAATGAAATTCTATTAAATGAAACATAAAATTAAATGCCTGAATCTTGATGTAGTTTGATAAACATATTTGAGTAACAGCTCAAATTTGAATTAACAGTTCAAAATTCAGCAATCATAGCTGAACTGCTATAGTTCAACTGGTAGGCAAATGAAATCAAGTTTGTGTTGCAGTGTTTATATACTTTGCTTTATAAAATCTTAGAAACATCCAAGAGCTATTTGCAACAGGTTATCTAGATCCAGAGTTATTCACATTATTTGAGAATTTCTGAGAGAGAACAGCGTACCAATTATTTTTGTGAGAAGTCTGGCAGATTTTATTGGATGCCATACTGAAACCATGTGACAAATGGCCCATATCATTTCACCATGGAGAATTTAATGATTCAGATAGTGCTGATATTGCAACAATTACAGATTTATTTATTTACCTGTGCACCAATAAAATTATTCATTCCAAAATTTTGAGTTAAAAATGTCCAAAGATTTCAAAAATGCTTAAATTTCTTTTAAATTAAAACTGGAACTAAGATTCAAGTTTTGGAAATTCAAATCTTTCTAAAGATTAGTGGAATCTAAGGATTTAAATGTCTCATACTTAAAGAGTAAAATGTAACTAATAATCATATTTTCATATAAAGAATTAATTATATAAGGGAAGATTTTGATCTGAGTTTGATCTTTGATGTTGGTCCACATGTTAACTGTATGGGTTGGTTAGTCGAATATGGCAAAACAGGGGCATACTGCCCAGGGTTTCTGATCAGGACAGCCTATGAAGAGTCTTAAGTTTTTAAGTACTTATATGTAGAAATATATATATATATATATATATATATAAGGATAAAGCTAAAAAGTGGTCTGCATTGAAAATGTTGAAGTTTGTTGTGGAAATGGACTTCCTTGAATCAGTCCCTAACTAATAATTGGCACTAAAGACTTTTGACAGTGTGCGTTTTAGCTGCTTCTTGTGCAAGAAACTTTTCAAATTTGAAGTTGATTAAAAGCTATTTTCGATCAACAATGAGCCAAATAAGACTTACTGGTTTGGCAATCTTTTACACTGAAAATGCAGTATCTAAAAAACATCCATTTTGATGAAGCTATAAAAAATTTTTCAGAACTCAAAGCTCACAATGATCAGTTTTAGCTTTTTTTAATTAGTTAAAAAGAAAAATTTTGTCATAAAAAATCACAGATTAATAATCTATTTTAAATATATGTTTGTCTAATAGCCTTACCCTAAGGATATTTTTTCTAAATCATTTTAATAATTTTATTCCAGATTAAATAAATGTTAATTATATATTTGTATTGAAATTTTGTATAGTAATCATTCCAATAAGGGGGACCCCAAGGTGATTTCTGCCCCAGGCCTCGCCATCTGTAGGTCTACTACTGTAGCAAAGTACATAACGGCTATCTGCCTCAAGGCAGAGATGCCTTTTCTGGAGGACTTTCTAAAAGAAATTGCCTCATATTCACTTTATGCATGGGAACAAACCCCAAAAACCAAATATGTAGCCAACTGGTTTAACTGTATTTAAAATCAAAATGAACCACCAGAAATCAACACAGCTCAGCCAATGGAGAGGCACAGATTTTAAGAGGAAAACTAAATTATTTTCCCATACAGTCCCTAAAAAAAGCTAACACCTTATTTTAAAACTAATTTCCTTTCTCAAAGAGCATACACACAAGCCAGGTTTCTTTAGAAAATCCATCACAAAGGCATCCCTCCCCTTCCGCAGATAATCTTATTATCCGCAGATTATGCTTTGTCAATTCAAACAAATTTTTCTTGAAGGGCAATTTCTGTATGACGTGTATTGTCCTTATCCTGTTCACTTACTTTTATGCTTTCCAGATGAGTGTGCCCGACTTAAAAAATAAAGAAAATCAATAGATTTTTTTTTTTTCAAAATAATGCTTTATTTTTAATTCACGTGATAAGCATTCTATACTATTGTAACTGCATAGACGGTTACGCTTCCTTCTTTTGATTTCAGTACATTTTGGCTGAAACCATGCAACAATTATAAACTGCAGAAGGAAGAAGGGGGAAGAAGCAAAGGGAACAAGAAGAAAAATGCTTGGTTTCCTACTACAAAAAAGAATGTTCAGTTGCACTGTGCAATAGTTTCAAATTTGTATGTCATACAAACAAACTTTCCTGAATATACAACAGAAGAAATAAAAGTTCTTACTTTTATTTATATACAATCACATTAATTACCCCCCAAAAGTAAAATTCTCATTGACTTAATATGCTTCTTTTCATGAAAATCTGTTTTATTATTTTTAAAATTATGTGAATAAGAAATTATTAAAAACTATTCTTAGAAAATCTGGTACTTTATGATTATCTGCATCCCTGCCGAAAAGTCACTTGATCAATTTGAAGGATACTACAAAAGGATAACATATTTTTTAGGCTGTCTAAAACTGTTTATGCAAAAACAGCTTGCGTTCAGAAATTCTTTCTATAATATCAACTGATGGCATATGTTAATTCGGACGCCCATAATCCAGAACGATCTATAATCCGGACAAAGCTACAAACTTTCTGCACCTGCGTCTCGTTGGCGCATGCTCGTAAGACCTTTACGGCTGCGCATATGCGTGTGCGCATGCGCATAATATGTTTATGCATGTGCGTTTAATGTATAACGGACGGTATAAGCTAAAATTATCTGATTATCTATTTCAGTTAATGTTGCAGATTGCATTGTTCCTTAATCTTCAAATTGGATCTTGCTTATTATTTTTTGCAGACTGTTAGAGCAATTTTATAAAAGTAAGCTTAAACTTTCGATTATGTCAAGTAGAATTTCCGATGCTGGAGCTCCCAAATCTACAAAGCGAAAGTATGTTTCGATGTCCATCAAACAAAAAGTGGAATTGCTGCAAAAAAAATGGATAAAGGCATATCCTTTGTTTATCTAACCATTCTGAAATATGTTTATCAATTTCACGCTGGGGGGCGGAGGAGAAACGCCACGGCGCGCAATGAATTGGAAGTTGATCTGTCAGCACTATCCTTATCTTCAGGGCAGATGTTTTTATTTTATTTGGCTTATAATTCCTTACCAAATGTAGTATTTCATCTCGATGTACTCCGTCTTTGATGTGATTTAAATCAAATTCCTCGTCATTATAATTTGCTTCCTATAGTGAAGAAGTAACACAGAGGTTATTGAAAACGAAAAAATTTCGATTGACAAATTAGTCGGTATTCTCGACACACCAATTATAGGACTTGAACAGCTGAATTTTGTAACTGAACAAGAAATTATGTCTGTTTATAGAATTAAAGAGAAAGTATTATCACATAAAACAAAGGAACTTAAACAACTTACATTGAAAGAAATGTTTAATTAAGTAAACAAATAAATATTACGCTTTTTTTTTTGTAAATTTTGATACCCTTTAGATCATAATTGTTCTTTATTTCATAAATTATGGTTTCATATTTTTAATTTTATAATTTCTGCATGCCATCTTACCAGATTTAAATTGATGATCTATAATCCGGAAAAATCGATAATCCGGAATCGCCGAAGTCCTGACGAGTCCGGATTAACGACTTTTAACTGTATATATAAGATAAAAAATATGAAGCAAACTTCTAAATTTAATTCACTATAACCTGTTATATTTTTTATTTCATTTGGGAACTTCATCTATCTGTCCGCTTAAGTCTAAAGTGCATCATTAAAATTAATCATGCGATCTTATGTAACCCTTAATGCAGATGCCTCTTGACCAATCACCTAAAATTTTAATGCAAGTTTGTGCCGCATTCATAATCAAATCTTTCATCTCGTGTCATCGAACCACAGTTTCATTACAATTAAAAGGCACAGCCGATTTTCGACCCTACAGGCATGGAACTCCTAAAGCAGTTTATTTCAACTGCTCTCACATCAATAACAAACTATTCATCAGAATTCCTAATCAGGCCAAGGTAACTGTAACATCAAAATATGTTGTGTCAACAAATATGAAAGTGATTTAATGGCATCATCAAAAATGTGTGATTAATTTCTTCGGTTCTAAATTTATTCTTCAAAGTTGTTTCCATCCAGAAAATTAAGTGCCCATATTCCAAAAATGTGTTTTGATGTTACGTGATGATAAAGGTTTTTTGAGTTTTTCTCCAACTGCATCATTATAAATAACTTGCTCAATACTGAAAGTGTAATGTTTTCTTACAAAATGAATTTAATTGGATGAATGGGAAAACAAAAAAACAACAAAAAAACTTTGGCACTACTTTAGCAAAATATCAAATTAAAATGAGTAAGTATTCTAAGACTTTATTCAGGAATGATTATTAAATTTTATTGTTATTAGTGAAAATAAGTTTTGTCAACAATTTTGAATTAATGTTAAAAATTTGGGATTTATTTTCTTCTAAGAATTTTGAAATTATTTTGTAATTAGATTATTGTTTAAAAATTTTAATTTTAAGAATTATGTCGACATGAAGTATAAATGAAATAATTATTAAATGGGAGAATGTTAAATATTGTTAAAATTAATATACAAATACCAAGGATTTAAGAAATTGAATAATTGGATTAAAATTTACATCAGAATTTAATTAACAGCACAATATATTAAAATTTGTTTGGAATTATGGTAAGTGAATGTTATAATTATCAATCATTGCATATTTAATATAAACTATGTTGAGGGAGTATTGGTTCATAGAGGCCTGTTTTACCTCTGCGTTATTGTTCCTTTTACCCTCCTCATGTCCTATAAACTTTGAAAGCTCACACTTTATTTAATTTATTACATAGAATTTTTAATTTTATTATGTAATGAGTATGATTTTTTTTAATGTAATGGAATGTTGTAGCGCAGTTCACTAACCACTTATGAAAATTTAATACATGAGTTTGTTTAAAGTGGATTTGCCCAAATAGCTGGATGTGTGTACTAGGAGAAAGCTGTGGGGTCTTCTAGTTTGTGTAAAATAAGAAAATTGTAAAATGTAGTAATAAAAAGTAAAACCATAATTTCAATCATGCTTTTCAAATGACAAGTATTACTTATAAATGTGAAAATTGGTGTAAATTTTAAAATTTATGATCATTCATAATAACTAATGGGTATATAAAATGTTTATAATTGTGACCTGGTGTGTAAAAATTTTTGGAAATCCCTCCCTGAAGTATCAAAATTGTGATTCCAGAAACAAGATATGTCTACAGATTGGACTCAAATGTTCATAGGACTTTAAAAATAAATAAAATAATTATTGAACTCAAAATTTTACATATTATAGTTTTATTGTTCAAAAGCTAATGTTATATTTTGTATGTTTCAAAATGATATATCTCATGTTTTGCTACTTTAATGCTGTTTTTCTCAAAAAGGCTTCTCTATCACTCTCTGCCTTTTTCTTTTTTGAAAGGGGGAATGTGCAAGATAAAAAATATGAAAGCAAACTTCTAAATTTAATTCACTATAACCTCTTATATTTTTTATTTCATTTGGGAACTTCATCTATCTATCCTAAAAATAGCGCTCAAGTCTAAACTGTGTCATTTAAATTAATCATGCGATCTTACGCAACCCTTAATGCAGATGCCTCTTGACCAATCACTGAAAATTTTAATACAAGTTTGTGCTGCATTCATAATCAAATCTTTCACCTCGTGTCATCGAACATCAGTTTCATTACATATATATATATTGTTGATTTTTTTTTTTTTTTTTTAACGCCAGTTGTTATGTTATTTTCTTCCTTCACGTTTGTACGGGGTTTGTAGATTTGGAGTGAATACGACGACAATTGATGAAGTAACGAAACACACTTTATTTAGCCAATATTAATCAGGACAGCTCCAAAGTCACTTTTACAGTCGTCGAAGATCTACTATACACTCGCTGGAACAATCAGTGACACAGCCTTCAGGTTATCAGGCTATCACAGTGGACAAAGCTTCACTGCAAAGCAAACAAAGTACAGCTCCCGACTCTGCTCGGTTGTTCTCGGAACTCCACGTACTCTCGAGACTCTTCGCACTACAACTCGCGATGCACTTGACGACACACAGAGCACAGCTCCCAACTCTTCGGTTCAGTTGTTCCCGGATCTCAACACGCTCTCTCGGTGATGTACTAACTGCGATACACTAACAGACTCCATGCTGCAACTCGTGATGCACTCGAAAACACACAGAGCACAGCTCCCGAACCTTCGGTTCAGTTGTTCCCGGAGCTCAACACCCTCTCTCGATGATGCACTAAGATACTCTTCAATGCACTCGACGACCCACTTGGCACTCACTGGCCAGCTGTTAACTCGATCGTCTCTGCACGAACTAACTAGATGAGACACACCATCTCACACTCTAGATGAGGCACACACTAACTGACTGCGGACCAGCAGGGTTTATATAGCTTTCGGCTTGTGTCTGAGAACATTCTGGGCTAAACTGGTAAGAATTCGTTCCAGAAGGTCCTCCATCCGTCCATGGCATATCGCCAAATGGGCGATTTTGCAATGTGGCAACCCTGCCTTCCCTTGCCATTTTATGGCAATCTTAAACCTGCTTTGCGGGGAAGCTATCTCACCGCACCTTGACATTTCGTAACAATATATATTAGAGTGCGGCTTTCCGGAATAAGCATTTACAAAGCAGCTCGCAGAGTTTTGGGGATTGGATAGGCTTGTTATTTATGCTGCAGACATGCTGACACCATCTATCAGTAGCTTAAAATACTAACTTGCATATTTAATATGATAATATCAGAGTCAAATAAATGATTTTAAATTCAATTTTTTTGGTTTTCTAATGAACAACCTAATATAAAGTAAGCTAGACAGCTGCAGATAGCTGACAGCTGTATGATTATCATCGCCAATAGCTAACAAAATTATCATTACTGCACGCTGTTTGATCTTGTATGAACAATGAAATATTTATTATGCATCTTTTGTTTATGCAAGAAAAGAAATTGCCAGTCACTTTAACGCAAATTTTCGATACAGGATATAAATTCAACAATATACAATGTGCGACATTATAAAAAAATGAGCTGGTCCAATAAATCATTGTACTTACAAAATCAGTTCTCCGTGAGATTAGCACCTTCAAAGTAGTTCCCTTCAGCATTCACACACTTCTGCATTCTGTGCTGCCATTGCTGGTAACGGTTCTGGAACAACATTTTTGGAAGGCCCTTCAGGAAATTCTTTGCCTGAACCTCTTCAACTGAGGTAAAACGGGTTCCCTTTAAGTAAGATTTAAGTTTAGAAAATAAAAAAAAGTCGCATGGAGCAAAATCAGGTAAATAAGGAGGATGCCCCATCACAGTAATATTTTTGCTGATCAGAAACTGCTTGGCAAATAGGGCCGTGTGAGCGGGTGAATTGTCCTAGTGCAACAGCCATCTATCACTCCACAACTGCGGCTTTTTTTTTTTTCCCTAATTTTTTTCACGAAGTCCTTTTGGTACTTCAATATGTAGTGTTGATTAACAGTCTGACCCCTGGGAGCCTATTCAATCATGATGAATGTGCTGGGTGCCCAGCAATTTATCATCTTCCACATTGTACTTTCCCCTGAAAACAGCTTATGCCATTCAAACACATGTGCATGAGACAAAGTTTCATCTCCAGAGGCCTCGGTTAACATTTGAAATGTTTCCTCCATGGCTGATTTCTTAAGTTTCACATGTGTTGATTCGCAGTTCGGTTTTTAAATTAGGCATTTTTCCAGCAGAATGCAGTTGCACGTGTTCACTCAATGATACATTACTTCCCACTGGCATGGTCAGTTACGTTGAAACTGGCCATATGGATAGAGGAGGTGTGTGGCATGATGTCACCAAAAACAGTTCTTGACTAAGTGTGTAGTTCACTCTGACAGAGTGAAAACAGAATGGAGTTCACTCTGTTTTCAAGCTACATAGTATCTTTTTTTTTTTTTTTTTTTTTTTTTTTTTTAATCACACCTTGTATTACTCAATTAAATTTTAAAACTTTTGAGCAGAACATTAGATATGAATAAAGTCATATGTATTATTCCTAAATATTTACAATAGTTTATTGTTCGAAAAGAATTCAAGCCAATCTGGTTGTTGCTGGGTGCAGTTTGTTCATATTCAGTGGGATTCGTAAATATCCTGAAATAAATACATAATAAAACTCTGCTAATCCAAACTTTATTTTATTGAAATGAAAGAAAAGCAGACACTTATGCACATTCCAACCATCAAAGTAGAAGTATGGCACCAAATTAAAAAATGGTAGCATGGCACCAAATTTTCAGACTGAGTCAAACTCTGGCAACCATGCCCATAACCATTCTTCAGGCAATTATTCTCATAACAATCCTTCAGTCAAGTAATATCGCCATTTTTGTTTGTATTTTTTTTTTTTTTTTTTTTTTTTTTTTTTTTGTTTTGTTTCATTCTAAGTTCCAGTACTTTTTAGAGACAAATTATGACATTTTTTGCTTAAGCACACTTAAATTATCACTTGTGGAATATGCTAGTCATGGAAGACATTGTGGTAAAATTTCTGAAGGACATAAGTAATTTGCCACAAAATCACTAAAAGGAACAATGACAAGATGCATTTAGTAAATTGCCAGTGCATAATGCTGAGTTTGTGCAATTCTCCGATGTTTTTTCAGCAAAAACAGATCGTTCTGTACATAGGAAAATAAACAATGCTAAAAAATTAGAGAAGAGTTTTGTGAAAAACGAGTTTCGTTTTTTCGTGTATTACATAATTCTAATTCAATAATTAAAATTTTTAATGCATAATTTCTTTTGATATGTTGATAATGTTTGCCAACTCAAAATGAATAGCAATAGTTAGGAAAGACTTTTAAAAAAAAAAAGGTCATGAAAATCTTCCACTTGATGAGTAAATTTTTTTCATTTGTAAAAAAAATCACCTAACTGTGCCAAGATGATTGCATTTATATGCAAATACTGAAAACATAATTGAACCACTAGATCCAGAAAGGAAGTTTTTTTTTTTTTTTTTTTAAGTCACACTTTCTCATTCTTTTACTGGTAAGTATTTTCCTTATTTTGAAGCAGTTATATCAAGAATAATGTATGCAAAAATAAGGAAATCTCTTTACCTGGGAGATGATACATATATATAGCTCATCAAATGGTAGCATGGCACAGCTAGCTATTTGCACTGTGAGAAAGCAACTTGAATGATACCATAGGTATGTTAATTTGTTTATAGTACGATATGTATTTATACTTACATTTAACAATCAAAAACAACTGCCAGATATTACCAGAAAAATATGTCATGCAAAACCCCTGAATTATCTGGGAGAAAAAAGGTCCTATTACATACATATGAGATGTTTTAAAATGTGAAAATAATAGCTTACCTCTTTTGAATCAAATAACTGGACAGATACAGTTTCAGCACCAATATCTATTATTTTCCCTAATTTATAGCCACTCAGTGAATCTGGAACCCATACCTTAGGTGTTTCCATTGCACCTTAAAAAACATGAAATTGCTTACTGAGTTAGTAATTAATATACTTCAGGAACAACTATTTTAGAACTTTTTATAATAATGCAAACATCTTTCATGTGGAATTTAATATTTAATTTAGCATGATGTCAATCAGCCAAAAACAGTCAGTAATGGTCAACAGGAAAGTTATGCTAGTCATATATATGTAGATACTTACACACACACACATATATATATATATATATATATATATAATCAATAGAGTGATAATATATAGTATTGATTTGAAAATTATTTTATTTGAGTAATTAACTTTTTATAATAATGCAAACATCTTCCATGTGGAATTTAATATTTAATTTAACATGATGTCAATCAGCCAAAAACAGTCAGTAATGTTCTACAGGAAAGTTATGCTAGTCATATATATGTAGATACATACATATACAGTCAAAAGTCGTTAATTCGGACACCCATAATTCGGAATGATCTATAATCCGGACATCAAAACTAAAAACTTTCTGCGCATGCGCCGCGTTGACACATGCGCAGAGGCGTTCACGCGTGCGCGTAAGACCTTTTACGACTGCGCATATGATTGTGCGCAAGTGCAGAATACGTTTTCGCGTGCGCATTTTATGTATAATGGACATATAAGCTAAATAATTATCTATTTCAGTTAATGTTGATGATTGCGTTGTTCCTTAATTTTCGGATTGCATCCGGCTTATTATTTTTTGCAGACTGTAAGAGCAATTTTATAAAAGTAAGCTTAAACTTTCGATTATATCAAATAGAATTTCCGATATATATTTGTTAATATGTAAAGGATCTAAAGCGAAAGTATATTTTGAAATCCGAAATCTGTTTATCATTTTCACGCTGCTCGGCGGCGGGCGCGTAATGAATTGGAAGTTGATTTGTCAGCACTATCCTTATCTTCAGCGCAGATGTTTTTATTTTATTTGGCTTATAATTACTTACCAAATGTAGTATTTCATCTCGATATGCTCCGTCTTTGATATGATTTAAAACAAGTTCCTCGTCATTATAATTCGCTTCCGATAGCGAAGAAAAGTGACAGAGGTTATTGAAAACAAAAAAATTTCGATTGACAAATTAGTCGGTGTTCTTGACACAGCAATTATAGGACTTGAACGGCGGAACTTTGTAACTGAACAAGAAATTATGTCTGTTTAATAGAATTAAAGAGAAAGTATTATCACATGAAACAAAGCAAAACTTAAACAACTCACATTGAAAGCAATGTTTAATAAAGTAAACAAATAAATATTAAGCTTTTTCTTTTTGCAAATTTTGATACCCTTTAGATCATAATTGTTCTTTATTTCATAAATTACGGTTTCATATTTTTAATTTTGGAATTTCTGCATGCCATCTTACGAGATTTAAACTGATGATCTATAATCCGGAAAAATCGATAATCCGGAATCGCCGAAGTCCCGACGAGTCCGGATTAACGACTTTTGACTGTATATAATCAATATTCCTCTCAGCCACATCAAAATTTCAACTACATATTTTAATTTTTATTGTTACAAATATAGGTATTAGAACTAAAAGAAGTATCACAGTAAGTTAATTCCCCTCCCAATAAAAGCTGACATAAAAATATTATTATAAAATTAAGACTATAGTTATCATAGTACACAGGGCTCTACTCTTATATGTGCCCTAATATCACCAAATGTGGCGATATGTGTTCTGCACTGGTTTTTGGTGCAATTGCATGTTGTATGGCAACCCTGTTGACGTTGAAAGATCTTTTGCTGGAGTAGTTTAATTGCTCGTTGGTTCGTGTCGTACATGTTTTGAAATGGCCTATGTTGCAATGAGAGATGTGGTGGCAAGATTTCAGTCGCGTATTTTAGATTGTGTGCAAAGGAAATTTAGTATTAAAAGGTACGATGCTGGAGTCGTTAACGAATCTGCTCTGTATAACACTCTGTGTCTGAGAAGATAGCGGGGAAAGATTAAGTGGTGGAAGTTGATGAATCGAAGTTCAGCAAAAGGAAATAATCATCGTGGCCATCCTGTTGAGGGGCAGTGGGTATTTGGAGGTATGGAAAGAGGGTCTGGGAGATTATTTTTTGTAACTGTGCATGATAGAAGTAGGAAAACGCTGATGCAGTGTATTAAAGAGTGGACTGAGCCTGGTACAACTATTTTTTCAGATGGATAGAAATCTTAAAAGGATTTAGGAAAAGAAGGTTTTGAACATTTATTTGTGAACCATAGTATGAATTTTCTGGATAGTGTGTCTGGCCGTCATATAAATAGGATAGTGATTACGTGACAGCATGTTAAAGGTGGTATGAAACTGGTATTTCTGCTGTTCGAAAAAGCATTCATTCATGATAAGTGCATTTTATTTTATTCTTGTTCTTATTTTGTAGAATGTTATGTTCATTGTTTTTTTTTAGTATGAATTTCTGTTTTTTTTTTTTTTTTTTTTTTTTTTTAATTGTTCAAAATTTATATTAGTTATTTAAGTTTATTTTGTTGATTAGTGCGTAATACCTAGATTGTGCAATTCGTAGATGTTTTTTAAAGTTGAAACAGAACGCTGTGTACATGGTATTCTTTGAAATTTATTGTTATTATGTTAATTTATTAAAGCAAAGTGTGTGTAGTTTGTAGATTCGTTCATTACCTAGATTGTGCAATTTGTAGATGTTTTTTTAAGTTTAAACAGGATGCTGTGTACATGGTATTCTTTGAAATTTATTGTTGTTATATTAATTTATTAAAGCAAGGGCTAAAGTGCAGAAACGCCCACTTATTTGTTTGGCACTTTTTACAAGAGTAAGAAGAATTGGATTTTTGTCAATTTTCTTCGACCTTTTTAAAAGAAAATAGGTCGATGTGTACATGGATTAAGTCAAGAGTGTGTGCAATGCCATTTTTGTGCAATTCTGGGATATTTTTTTTAAGTGAAAATAGGTCGACGTGTACATGGATACCGCGTATGTGCAATTCTTGAAAGCGCGCCAAGCAGTTTGCGATTCTGCACTTTCACCAAAGCGAGGTGTGCGTAGTTCGTAGATTCGTTCGTTGCCTAGATTGTGCAATTCGTAGATGAGTTTTTTTAAGTTAAAACATATCGCTATGTACATGGATTCTTGCCAAATATTTTTGGTTAGAAACTTAACGTTTTTGCTATCTAAATTTTTTGTTTTCGTTCACAATTTTTAGCTTAAATTGTGTTCAAAACGTGGTTTTTGCATGTGCGAAAACCACGTTTTTGGAGACATTTTAGGCTTAAAATTCGAAATGTAGACAAAAAAATTTAGATAGTAATATGGCAGCGTGGAGTTTCTTGCCAAAAATGTTTGGCGAGAAATTTGGCGACCTGAGGGTGCATATAAGAGTAGGATAAAAACTAATGAAATAACTATAGTTATCTAGCATACACAAAGAAATATATATTATATTACTATGATCACGTATGGGTGAAAATTCATTGATTACAGATAATTAACAGAAGGAGAAACACACTTTAAAATAAATGTCTTATATACATAAAAAATCTAAGCACGAAAACAATAATTAAAGCACAATTATCGAATTAATTGAGAAGAGAAGCTAAAATTGATCACAGTAATATATTTAAAAGTTTACCAAAAAAGACATCAAATGGACACAACAGAAAAATTATAATTAATTATAAGTCAGAAAAAAATTACATAAAATCTTATGCTGAGAAATTTCACATTTAGATAAAATTAAAATTCAGATTAAGGCCATAAAACAAACAGATGAATCAAAAATATCATTTCATGAATTCAGATTCAATTATTTGTTACATTAAAGACTTCAGAACGATCCTAATATTTAAACAAGCTTTTGGATATAATTTCAAAGGCAATCTTTATATAAGTGGTATGTAAAATCATCTTATCTTTCATTATAAGCATATATTTTTCAAGACTATTTTATTTCTTTTAAATTAATGATCACCTATTTTAAAGGGACTATCTGTCAAACACAATTATATAGAAAAAGGAAAAAGATGTCTCCAAAAGAAAGCACAAATATTATTACAAAATAAAAGAAACTCCTGATACACGTACAGACATACACGTGCACATAAAATCACAGATAAATAATACGAAACTAAATATTAAAAAAGATGAATACCTCTAAACAGGACAACAGCACAGCCAAACAAGCTACCAGACCGGTACGGTCAGTGTGGAGAACTTTCACACAGCTTTTCAATATTTCCAGGAAACATAATTTTTCATCCGAAACAGTTCTTCTTTATGAAATAATGAACGCAATTTCACGAAAGGAGGAGAAATTAGAAAAAAAAAAAATTGTTTTGCATTGTTCATTATGCCACATAGAGTTACTTTTTACTGCTACTTGCCGGTATGTTTAACGTTCAGTATGTTCTTTCGAGTTTCTTTTTTCTTTTCTCCCGAAGGTCTGAAATGATAAAGAACTAAATGCAGTACAAGATAGGATTAAATCGAGAAGAAGGTTTTTAACAAGTTACCTTACTCTGAGTGGAATGGTGCGAACAACAGGGTGCCTAATCAAGAGTCACTATCACTATCTAGTGAGAATGTCTATTACGAATTTTGTTAGTTCATACGAATGCTCTTGACTGAAGTCCTTTTATAAATCCTAAAACAAATTGCAAACAAAAAATATTTACATAGCAAAGTAAGGGTTAGTATAATGTAGGAGAGAAATAATATTGCTACCCATTAAGTCATTTAACATTCCTTACATCATTTCTTGTGGAATTGTTTAGGTAGTTTGTAATACACATTCTGAGTTAAAAAATATCCAGCTCTTCATGAATTTTAATATTTCGGCAATGTCAAGATGCTTACAGATTTGCCGTAGAACAGTATTTTGAGTAGCCTGTAATGCTTTTTCGACTGTTAAAAGCATGAGTACTCCTAACAGTTGAAGCAGGATGCGTTTTTAGCGAGATGGGAGTAAATTGTTGCCCATACATAAAACGCTGTTCAGATTTGATTATAGGGAATTATAGGCAATAAGGATCTTATCTTCTGAATAATAGATGTAATGTATGGTATCCATGTAAGAATCCTAGCTAAGATCACCTGAGGAAAGAGACTTACTTATTCCAGAGAACGGTATTTCCGTATAGCTTTAGGTCCCACTTAATCTTCGTTCTTCTGGTAAACAGAATTGCTACTGATTAGTCGACATTGTGTATTTTCACTCTTGATTATCCAGACCTGAAGTGCATCTACGTGATTTTTGTAAATATTGTACGTCTGAGTCATGGAATGCGTTTTGTGCAAGGATCGCCGCGTCATAATTTATTTTCCTACAGCAGTGTTATTATTAGTGGAGTAATAGAAGGAACTAATACAAATTACTGCCCGTTATTTTTTGTCATAAAAGGACCTAAAAACATCCTAGAATACGGAAAAGAGGACAAACAGTTTGTCTATAGATGTTTCTGCCACTTTATCTTCGGGCAATATTTTTGATAATATCCCAAAATTCACTTCATTAAACATATTATTAACATCTTTTACAATTTTCATTACTTTACAGGAGTATTTTAAATATTACCTAGTCTATATTTTTTATCAGCTTTTGGTTTTAAATTTGCCTTTGTTGTGTAATATTTAATGATGCTGGCTGATTAATTTCTACACTACTATCCCTGCTTGGTCTTAATGTAGAAGTTTCAGTCAGTTTGCTGTTTCCTGTGGTGCCTAAGTTTATTGCAGGGGCAAGTTCTTCGTTGCACTTGGAAGTTTTCTAAATAACAATATTCTGTTAAGATTCCGCCTAAATTTAGGACAAGCTGTATAATTGGCTGCATGAAAGTGTCGGCAGTTGCAGCACTTACTGTTTTCTATTCTATTTGCTGCGCACTCTGCGCTTTTATGCGGACTGTTGCGACCGCTTTGTATTCCACTGTGGCGCCGATTTATTCTCGCGAAGTATTTAATGTAACCACAAATACGTTTTCTTTATGTAGCTTTGGATTAAATTAGATAAGGTTGGAAGCAAATCTCCGGAGCTATATCTGGATTTGAACCGAGATTAAATCATCGGCAATAAGAATAATAATGATGATTTAGAAATCTGTTAATTAAATTTAGTTAGAATTATAAAAGACTCTTTATTGGTATTCCGAACAAGAATGATGAGACTTTACGCATCTTTAGGGACCCCCAATATTTCACGAAACGGGCTTGATTTGTAGACTTCAGATGAATGCAAAATAACATTTTCCATGAATTTTAAAAAGCTGGAATTCGAACTTCTCAGCTGTCACATGGAAAAGGGCGCGATACCCCAAGTCCACGGTTTGTCTCTTGAATCCTGTTATTTGGCCTTTTCTGCCAGCAAAAACCACAATGTTTTCACCTGGCTGAAGGATTGCGCAAGCCTTTTCCAACGTTCCCAAACTCTTCACACTTTTGCGCTTCCTCGTCCACGCAGTCTCGGATACGGCGGTATACAAATTACGAGACTAGTGGTTCTAGAGGCCCCAGAAAGGTCACTTATCGGCCGGCTTATCTGGCAAGTCCGAGAATGAGGGCTCTAGTAGCCCCGGGTTGCGTCCCGGGTACACTGGGTAATGTCCCTCTGTGACGGGCAGCCCGAGGGACTCGACGGTAGCAAATTGACGACCAGTGGCGCCATGGAGGTCTTTGTGACTACAGGAGCGTTAGCGCCGATCTCTCAAAGGTTCTAGACCGGCCGAGAGCTATTCGTACCAACATTAATCACGCATGCGCATTGAGTTGTCAGATTCTTCATTTGAACCCAATCGAAAAGAACGGATTCTACGTACGCGAACTGCCTAAAGGCCCGTCTACACTTAGCGATTTTCTCGACGGACATATCTGGCCGACAATATCTGAGATAGCTCGCCTGTCCACACGGAACGATTTTCTCGTTAGTACAGGAATTCACTCCGCCGATCACTATGAAATGAAGTGTTCCCTCCCTCTACAGTGTCACACTGTCTACGATTTGTAAACAAAGCTTACGGTGTTGTCAAATAGTCAAAATAATGGATGACTATTTTAAATTGCTACTATAGATACAGCTACAATTTTGAACTTAGCTACTGCTACAGAAGGGGAAAAAGTGCGTTTGGACCAGAAATTGGGTCAAACGACGAGAAATTCATAGTGCCTTCGTAATTTCCTGCTCCGGGAGTTGCGTATTGAAGACACAGTACAATTCGGAAAGTATTTACGGATGATGCCGCGTGATTTTGATTTTTTGCTAAATTTAGTTTGCAGAAAAATTTTAAAAAAATGCTTTTCTTTTGTGTACTGAGTACACAGATTACTCCTTTTTTTAGTTTATTTATTTATTTTTAAATTTCACTTTCTGGCACTTCTATTTGTGCATTTAAATCTTGAAATAATAAAATAACCATGTTTCAGAAAAATTAAGTAACTACTGTGATTAAGACACAATAACACGCCGAATAAATACTAATTCAGAAGTCAAACAACAAAAATCAGCGTTAATTTACAAAATTTTCACAGGACTAGTTTCGATGGTTTTACCGAACCATCATCTTCAGCTGCAAAACCGCAAATGAACAAGATAGGAAATAATGTTTAGATAAGATAAGAAAGCCTGGACAAGAATAAGCAAGTGGCGCCATCTGTTGGCGAAACCAGAACTAAAACATAATTTCTCTAAAAGCCGAAGGCAAATTTGGATTGGAATTAGGATCGTTAACTAGAACAGAAAGATTTTTATGAATGTGAAATGCCTCTAGAAAATCCAATTCTCCAATGGAAGATGTTTTTTGAATAATTTTGGCAGCAGAAAAATTGAAAGTGTGATTTTCGGATCAACAATGTTGAGCAACAGAAGACTTCTGTGTTTCCTTTTTTCTAACATATGCCTCATGTTCTTTGACGCGAAATTTTAAGGCTCTCTTAGTTTGGCCAATGTAAATTAAACCGCACTGGCAAGGAATCCTATAAATACCCCAGGAATTCATATCCAGAATGGGGTCCTTGAGTATAGAAGTTGGAATTTTATTGATGGGAGAGTAAACAACCCGAAAGTTAAATTTCTGCAAAATATGTGCAACTTTATAGCTAATTGATGGAAAGAAGGGAATGACAACTGAATTTTTATAATCTCCTAAAATAAGAGTGTGGCTTTTAGTGTGTTGAGATGAGAATTTTTTAACTGCTTGATTAATAATGTTGGGTGAAAAGCCCCTGTCAATAGCTATTGCTTTTAAATAATTTAGTTCTTCATCAAGGGCTAGTTTGGAGGAGCAAACTTGAAGAGCACGGAAAACATAGGAATAAAATGAAGCTAACTTTTGTTTAGTCGGATGACATGATTTAAAGTGTGGTGGAAGGCAAACCGATGAAGGTTTACGGTAAACTGTAGTACTGAAGTTGGATGTGTTACGTGTGACCAGAATGTCGAGAAACGGAAGAGAATTGCAAGTCTCAAGTTCAAAAGTGAACTGAATAGCAGGATCAATAGAATTCATTGTTGAAAGAACTCTATTTAAATCATCTTTATTACCTCCAAATAGGGTAAAAGTATCGTCTACGTAGCGGAACCATGCCGGGAAGTTTAAAGTTTCAAATAATTTTGATTCATAATAATGCATGTAGATATCAGCCAGGATGGGACTGAGGGGGCTTCCCATGGCTAATCCCTCAGTTTGCTTGTAATATTTATTTTGGAAAACAAAATGTGTTTGTTTCAAACAGAGTTGAGTGAGAGAAATTAGCTCATCAATTTCGATGCAAGAGAAATGAAATTCGCGAAGTCTGGTTTCTAGACATCTTAATGCACCCTCCACTGGGACATTGGTGAATAATGATTTTACATCAAAAGAAACCATGAGTAAATTACGAGGAGAAATGTTTTTAACCTTTTTTACAAACTCTATTGAATTTTTTATGGTGTAAATGTTATTGTCTAATAGAGTGGAAAATCTAGAAACTAAATATTTAGCTAATGGATACGAGGCAGTACCTAAATTTGATACAATAGGGCGGAAAGGAATACCACTTTTATGAATTTTGGGAAGAGCATATAATCTGTGCTTCTATAACTACTGTGCTTTAAATCAAAACCTTTATTAATGAATAAATAGACAATAATATCATGAATATCAAACCAATATGAGTAAAAAGTATTAATAAAGAATAAAGATTACTACAATACAAAGCAACAGTGTAATTTCAGTGCAAAAATTTTAAATAAGAAATTTCGTAAAGGTGCAAAATCTTAAGTAGTATATTTATTGAACAAAAAAAAAAAAAAAAAAAAAAAAAAAAAAAAAAAAACACTAATATCAGCATAATTGAATAACTAATACAGCCTGAAAACTATGATTATATGACTCTAGCAATTAATCAGCGAATAAAATTTAGCAATACTGAATTACACTGGTGTGCAAAAGTTAAGGACGAGACGGTTTTTTCAATATAACTTTGTACAAAAGCTTTCCAAATCAACACATTTAATGCCGTAAGATCCCCAATACGTAAGGACATGAGTAATGTAAGCAACACTTACTAAAAGAGAAATCAGAGGCATAAAAAGAAGCTTTATTGAAAAAGTAGCATGGAGCGCAATGCGACTGAAGGCCGAAACATCCCCGTGATGGGTGTCCAGCAAGAAACATCCGGTCATTAATAGGGGATATGATCTCCCCTGACTGCTAGGCAGGTTTCACAGCGTCTGCCCATACTGAGAATGAGGGTGTCAATGAGTTGTTGAGGCATTGCTGCCCATTCGTCTTGCAGCGCCAATCGAAGCTCTGGAATCGTTACTGGTGGTAAGGTACGAACTGCCAAGCGTCTGTCTATAAAATCCCATACATGCTCGATGGGATTGAGATCCGGAGATCGTGCCGGCCAATCCATACGTTCAATATCCTCACTCTCTAAGAGCTCTTCGGCAGCTACTGTGCGATGACATGATGCATTGTCGTCCATGAAAAGGAACTGCGGACCCATAGCGCCTCTAAAAAGACGCACATATGGAAGAAGAATCTCGTTACAATAACGGGTCCCGTTGACTGAACCTGCGTCGAAGATGTGAAGGTCTGTGCGACTACCAAGCATGATGCCTCCCCAAACGAGAACACCGCCACCTCCATACCTTTCCCTTTCAATGATGTTCGAGGGATGACTGCGGCTTCCCCGCTCTTTCCAGATGAGTATGCGATGAGAATCGCTACTCAGACTGAATCTGCTCACATCTGTAAAGAGTACTCGTCCCCATTCATTGTCTCTCCAATTCCGGTGTTACCGGCACCACAGAGAACGCCTTCTCCGATGGACAGGCGTTAGAGGTACACACCGTACAGGGCGTCGTGCAAAAAAACCACCACCGTGCAGTCTTCTGGCCACGGTAAAACGCGATATCGGTCGTCCAGTCGTGTGTCTAGCGATTTCTCCCGCTGTCTACCGCCTGTTTCTTCTGGCCTGTAAGGCAATATACCGGTCATCTGCGGGTGTGGTTCCTCGTGGACGACCACTACTAAACCCCCGGATAGCTGTTCCTGTAGTTTGAAATTGTCTCCAAAGTAGTGAAACGATGCTGTGAGCAATTCCGAACTCTGCAGCCACCTTTGTCACACTGCGGCCTTCCTCCAACTTCCCAATGATTCGACCTCGGGTAAAAGCATCCAGATGTCGTCTAACAGATTGATTATTCGCCATTTCTCGCTGAGGCAGCAACTCGGTGTGATTTGAACTGCTATACGGCGTGCAATCTCTTTGCCAGAAATACTGGTCTTACACCGACAACATGCTTTATACTACTCAGACACTCCCCCATTACGTCTACCTGCATATCTGCGCATGTGCTACCGTACATCACCTTACTTAATCTCCTGATTGGTCTTTCTGTCCGCTCTGCCTCTTCGTTCAGCTGATATGCTAATTTTTCGACTTCGTCCTTAATTTTTGCAGTGTAAATTGGGCTGTAATTTGCTTTCGCAAAATTCAATTTACACAAAACTGAGTTTGTGACTTTTGACTTTCTTTTGAACAGTAGATCTAAAACACGTGCCAACGGCCATTCGAAAAATAAAAAGAAAGACGTTAAAATTCAATAAACACCCCACCCGTAGGCGAAAAAGTAAAACGTGACTCTTAAGTTATGCAGTTCGAATTTAATGATAGAGAAACTAAATCAAAAGTTCTTCCAGGCGCAGAAAGTCCAAATTAAGATGGGGGATCGAACCCACGATCTCGACGTACGAAAAAAAACCTAGTCTGCTCTTTGCAATTAGGCTATAATCGCTCGCGCAGGGGTTGTCGGAAAAGCTATGTACTTCTTTAGCTGATTAACTCCCATTTTCGGCCAAGTCAATTGAGTCTCTGCGCTGCTTTATTCGTGACTGGAGATTTTGCTTTTTGAATTTTTTCAATAAGTGCGACCACAGTTTCAAGTAGTTTCTGAATAGTTTCATTTACTACCCATCACATGGCATCATTAATAGTTCTTGGAACTTTTCTTGGGGTAGTTAAAATCATTTTCACCCGGAATTAGAAAACATTTGAATATATAAAGTAATGGGGAAGACAAATCTTATCAAAATAAGAGAATCCCTTAATTTTTTATTTTTAAAATTTACATTACTCGTGTGCCACAACACAACATTTTCTTTATAGAAATCTATTAGTTGAGTTTCGCTCCAACGAAATGTAGCCATGTTTATTATTCCAAATGAGGAGAAAAGCTCGTGATCACTCAAAGTAATCTTATTGGCTAGAGACTCCGATTTTATCGTACGATAGTGAGCAGTGAACACCAGGTCTGAAATCGCGGCAGAGAACATGGCCGATTTTTGGGCATGCGCAGATCCTTAAAATTGTTACTCTACGAGAAAGTCGGCCGAGAAAATCGCTTCGTGTAGACGGGCCTTTAAAGCCTGCCTTACGGAAATCAGCGTAAAATGCTGGCACCTGAGCTGATTGTGCGCATGCGCAAACGTAGGCGGTGTGAATAGCCTCTTAGTTATTCGCACCGTCGGTGCGATTAGCCACTGCGTTCTAGGCCAGGGGTTGAAACTCTGAGCCTAGTTCGGCGGGGGTTGAGGACTCTTAATGTCATTAAACCAAGGAGGTTAGAATAGTCAATTCTAACCTCCTTGCATTAAACTGGCGGGGAGGGGAACTCCCAAATCTTATCTCCTGCCTAATAATATCCTTCCTATTTCAGCCAGTCAGCGTGTTTGTTTCTTGAAGTGGGCTTAGATTAATTTTGGCTTTCTAAATCATTACTTTAGATTTAGTCTTTTCTGTTTTAAATGTAAGATTTTTTCACATTTTAAATTTCCTTTTTATTTTACAAGCATATTTTTTAACTGTTTTTTTTTTCTCCTCGTTCTTACTAAATTAATATTATTAATTCTTCATTCCTCTTTGCACTTTTCTTTTTGAAAACGCAAATTTTGCTATTATTTTTTGCAAACTAATGTTTCTACATTTTTATTTCTACAAATGTAAATTTACTTTTTACATTTTTTCTCACTTTTTTATTTTACAAAAGTTATTTTCCCTAGGTGTTTTTTCCCTTTCCACTTTTTTTATTTTAAAAGTGTTTTTACGTTTCACTTTTTTATTTTATAAAAGTAATATTTACTTTTAAAAGTTTAAGTTTTCAACTTCTTAGTTTCTTAGCTTCTTAGTTTAAAAAAGTACTTTTTACATTTTTCATTTTATTTAGTTTACAAAAGTATTATTTATTTTCTCACGTTTAAATATTTTTTCACTTTCTAAATATTTTTTTCTCTTTTCACAAACACAATATTTTTTTTTTTTTTCATTTTTTCTTCTTACTACCTTTTACTTCAAAAATAACTTCGGATTTTTCTTTTCACATTTTCCGATTTTACAAATGTAAATATCTTTTAATACTTCTAAAATATTTACTTGCCACATTTTTATTGTACTCTTAACTTTCTCTCCTTGTTTTAAATACTTATTGATGTTACATTTTCGTTTTTTCCAAAAGTAAACTTACATATCTTTCTCTATCTACACAATTTAAACCGAAACTTACACGCATATCAAATTATGACTGTGCAATTTTTTTTAATGACAGGCAATAGCCATTTGAGGCTTTTGCTACCGGACAGAAGGACAGAAGCGGATGTTATTTTATTATGGAGACAACTAATAGGCGGCCACCGTTGTCTCCTCTTAACTACTTCATTCTAACTCCTTTGAAGGGACAGACAACTTTCATTCACGGTATCTCCGAGATTCGATTTCGGGCTCTTCGGAACGGCAGTCATTAACCACTTTCTTGTCTGGGTAGCGTCTATGGAAATACAAATTTCAAACTTTCTACTTCCCATTTACACGTTTTTTCTTATATTTAACTTTTGTCTTAGATTTAAAACATATTCATGTTATATTTCTAATTCCTGTTCCTCAAAAATAAATACAGACTTATGAAAATTTGTTTATAGTAGATCGACTGACTTTGAACAAAATCAGGAAACATCAATTGTGTGTATGTGGATACTCATGCAAACAATGCATTGTTTGCATGAGTAACCTCATTTTTAACCCGTTAACGTTTCTTTTCCAGCCTTACAAGTAAATTTTCGAACACAAATCTTAAGCTTTTCAGTTTTGACAGAATTTATTTGTGAGTAGCTTCGATGTCATTGTGTTTCAAAACCAATTTTGGAAAGTTCCTTATTTATAATCGTTTGCATATTTGGAATATAGTATTATCTCTTTTTACCCTGCTCCCACTGCATCGAATTTTCAGATTTTTTTTTTTTTTTTATTATTATTTATTTATTTTTTTAATTTATTTATTTATTTATTTATTTATTTTTTTTTGTAAAGCCTTTTAAAGACTTGAGAAAAAAAAATTTACTAAATAGTTGTATTGGTTGATTTAACAATTATGTTACATGTCTAGAAGATTCAACTTCAAAAACGCTATCGCTGTAAACGAGAAGGTTAGAAAGGAAATGAAATTTTGTGTAAGTATACTACTGTGATAGATTAATTTTATTTGACACTGATGTATTCATAATTAGGTAAGAGAGATTTTTAATCAAATTCACATGGACGTTTCTCTCTCTAAGTCATCACGATCAATGACTTGCATTATCATAGTCTTTAAGGAAAATTTAGCTCTATTTCTACAAGAAATATGTCTCCGAAAATATCAGTATCCCGTCTTCATAAAAAAATCAATTTTTGGAATGCCTTGATTTAAATTACTATTAAAATAAGAATCATCGTTTTGTAAAAATGCTCCTCATTGAATAAAAAATTATTTCCTTATCACATTCGAAATGAGCAAGTAACCATACATTATATATTGTATTGCACTGATAGACCAGGATTATTTTATTACACATCAAGGGAGTATTTGAAAAAGTCTGTCGAATTTAACTAAACCGTAGAAGTCCAGAAGTGTTTCATTGCAATTTTGGTACTTTATGACTACATTCTACTAGAAAGAAAGCAGCTTATTACGAAGAATATTTTTATACGCGTAATTTTTTTATACTTTTTGATTAACATTTGCTTATCTGTGAAATTTGATTCATAGTATGATACAAAGATATTACTAATTTTCGCTTTTCCGATACGTTTCAAATCTGACAAATACTCAGTATAGAAAATTTCATTTACTTAACGCCTTCTTTACACTAATGGACCGGGAACACGATTTATTTTTTCTTACATATCATGCGAATATTTAACCCTCTAAGTGTTACGAATGGAAAATTCTGTAGAGAAAGGTGGCTTTCGTATCCGTTACACATGAAAATTTCAGTCAGCACGTTAATGTATCCGATTTCAAGTTGGATGTATATTGGAAGAGAAGGATTCAAAGTACAAGGTCGTATTTAATTATAATCAAGAAAATACTATTTATTCATGACATTTTGAAGAACTTTGAAATTTCAAGGCTAAACCCGTAGTTATGTTTTTTCCTTCTGTTAGCACAATTTCAAACAATATTTTACTGTTATAGACCTCTTTACTGTTTTTGCTTAAAACTTTACTGTTTCTACTTAAATTAAGTAAATCTTAAACTGAACTTAACTGAATCTTAAACTAAATCTTAAACTGAACTTTTCATTACTAATTTTTGAAAATTATGGTTTTATTTTTCTCAAAGAAAATGTTCTTCACTCATCAGCAAAGTAATTTATACTATACTTTGTTGCATTCTTTGTTCATTTTCATGCTGCTACTTATCTGCGACATTTTGATTTCCAGTCAAATTCTGAAGTGATTGCGAACTTTCTGCCTTTCCAAAGAATTTCGTAGTCGCATATGTTCATTACGAAAATTCTTCTGACTTACCAAAATTACAACCACAATAGAAATATACAAAAGCTTACTAAAAAATTATTTATTTGTTCTTTAGGGAAATGTACATGAATATCCATATTTAATCCTTTAATATTTATTTTCATATATCGCAACTAAAATTTCGAGCATAGAGTTTTAACTAATTTCATATTCCATGAAATTTATATATTAGTGATATCATTGTGTTTCCACAAACACAGTGTGCTCTCGGTAGCCTTTTAAAAATTTCGAAAATATTTTTTCTTTGCTTTCAGTATATGTCAATGAATTTCCGATACTTTGGTTGTTAATTTTCAGGTTACGATTTTTTAAATACTTAAAAATATATTTGCAGACAGTTTTTGTTAGTTTCTGTGATAGATCTCTTGAGTTTTGGAAAAAAATAAGTATTTATTTTATTATTCACAGTACTTTTCGATATACAATATTGTGCAGGACTGTGTTGTTACTTGTTGTTGTGAGTTATCTCACTTGTCTGACAGTAACATCAGAACAAGCCTATGAAATTCATTGTGACAAGAAGAGCAAGACTGCGTCTGTCGTTGGC
This sequence comes from Stegodyphus dumicola, assembly GCF_044657685.1. Classification (NCBI taxonomy): domain Eukaryota; kingdom Metazoa; phylum Arthropoda; class Arachnida; order Araneae; family Eresidae; genus Stegodyphus; species Stegodyphus dumicola. The sequence continues at coordinate 26,479,875 of NC_140781.1, forward strand.
AAGAGCCTTCAGCACCATACAGGAGATAGTACGACTTCGCTCAGTTCCAACTCCAATTTTGATGGAGAGTAGCCCTGAGGGACTGGTCCTAAGGTCTTCCCCTCCTTCCCTACCACAACCTCTTGAGCGGACGTTCGGCTCGCTGCATATTTAGAGTACCCCAATGCCGCATATTTACTATACATTTACAAACATCCATGCCTTCTCCAGGATTCGAACCCGTGCCCTTCGGTATCGCAATAGACTCTCCTAACCACTATACCAGAGGTGGGGAACGTGCGGCCTACATAAGTTTCGTGTGAGGCCTCTAGCTCTTCTATTAATTAATATTTAATTGTATAGATTACGACAATTTGAAAATTAATAGAATTAAATGAGCTACCATCTATTGAGCATAACATGAATTAGAATGCTGCAGAGTTGCAGCTCTAGGAGTCTGAAATTATTGCCATTCTGGCGCACTTTTCAGTTTGCCAACGTCCAACAATAGAAATTCTTCTGTTTTGTTCTTATTTTTGCCCGTGGCTCACCCCTATTTGAAATATGCTAACTCTGCTGCCATATTAAATGCCACTCATCAGGCACCCCGACGGAGCTGTTCTGAGAGACAGACAGTATCTACTTTCCTCCCTCTGCCCCACACCCCTCAGCACCCTGTATGTTGCGGAGTTTTTGATTTTAGTTATCTGTCCGTGCTTGTATATATTGTGCTAATATGCGAGCGCATGTACTTTTAATTTTGGAGGAAGAGAGAGAATAGGTTTAAAAAATTCTATTTTTAGTTTGTACAATTATTTTTTTCATTGCTTTGTAGATATATCCAAAGCTCCCAGGGATTTACAAATGGAGTTATTTGAGTTGGGGAAGATAATATCCTCAAATAACTTTTTGGCGCTAAATGGATCCCATAGGAGTCTGGAAAAATGCTGTTGAATATATCATGACGATAACTTGAACATTATTACAGAGAACGAATAACAGCAGCAAATACTTGGTATCAACTGAGGGCGCCTTTAAGTGTGATTTGTGAAAACTTTGGAAAATTTTATGCACGATTTCATAAAGAATTTTTTAACACAGATAAAGAAGCAACTCCCCTGACGTGTTTGATATTTGAAGAACATAATTGTCACAAATAAAGAAAATACGTTTTGATAAATTAAGGAAGGATTTGAGTTTTCAACGGGCGAAAATTATTTTTGATTATTTTAATATCATTTGGGACAATATAATTGCAGAAGATGCCTGTAGAAATGATATAAAGATAACAGAAAATTTTGAAGCATTCTTTAATTTAAATTCGTTGAATCTGGGAAGAAAACTGTGCAGGAAAGTTAAAAGAGATTTATAAAAATTATACAGATATTATGCACGAATGTACTAGACAAGAAAATCATGCTGCCAAAGATTTTTCTGTGTCAAAAACGATAAAAAAAGTCTATTTAAGAAGAACAGTGTTATAAGAAAAATTAAACTTGTAGAGACATTAAGTATTTTTTTAAAGCAAATAAGATGAAAAATGAGCAATCGCCTTCTCCGGGAATTGAACCACGGACCTCTGTAATACTGGCCTAGAATGCAAAACCACTACACGAAGCACGCCAAGAAGGCGGGAGAAATACCTTACTATATAACTCCCCCTTTTAAAGGGCGACTAGGGTTTTTAGGGCACCTAGTCGCCAAATCCTGGGGGTGGAGAATCATCAACCACCACTCGTTTAGTTCGGGAGTCAATGTAGAGATATTAGGTTAATTAGAAAAGCCGGAGAGATGGAAAATTAGCACTCGCCTTCACCGGGAATCGAACCACGGACCTCTGGAATACCGGCCCAAAGTGCAGAACCACTACACCACGAAGGCAGGAGGCGGGAGAAATACTTTATAAACTACATGTCTCTATTACACACGGAGCAAGAAATGTTAACTAAAAGCGATACTTTGAGACTACTTAATGAATTTGCTTGAAAGAAGTCAGAAAAAAATTTATTAAACCTTCGACTTAATAGTCATCTAATTTAATAATCAGTTATTTTAATTTTAAATATCCTACAAAATGCTTTAGCAGCTGATGTTTTACGTTCCTTTCCAACAGAATATTGAATTATTTTTTATGTAATGTTAATTTTTAATTATTTCATTCTTGATATTCAGAGAAAATAATATAAGCGTATTTAGAAATAAAAGTATTAAATCACATTTATATATAAATATTAATAATATTAAATAAATATTTGTGTTTAATTACTGATTACAATTCAGCACTAGCTGCATTCAAAGCAAATAGAAACGTAAACACTTAAAGTCTCCAAAAATTTTACTGCCAGAGGCCCCAACTGACTTAACCCTGCTCTATATAGATAATATCTTGAGGCAAAAAGAACAGAGGGATTATGTTGTTCCATATAATCTTTGAAAGCGCAAATAAAGATAGCTAACTACTTTCCTGCTGCAAATGTATTTTTAAAACAGAAACATCAAGGTGTAGAGGCATGTAGTACAAAATTTGAGTTAAAGTATTTAAAGCATCGTAAATATATGCATATAACCGAAAGCCTGAGCACCGAAGTGATCGGAAGCATTTCAGTTTTAAATAAATATGCCCCTATGAGAAACTCCCAACCCTCCTCTTGCTCAAGAACCTACTGATGGGAATTCTGAGGAAAACATAAACATTTGTTCCCATTTTGGAAATCATTTTCACACGTGTGTTTTAGTTTGCTAGCACTGTCTAAGGAAATGAAGGGGGTCTCTTCAAAACCAAAGAATTCCAGTGAAAACCATTCTGATCCCTAAAACATTGTAGAGATATTAGGTTAGTTTTAAGCAGCAGATGTGAAAAATGAGCAATGCTCTCGCCGGGACTCGAACCACGGATCTCTCGAATACGCGCCGAATGTGCTCACCACTACACCACGAAGGCATGCTGAGAAGGCGGTAGAAATACTTTATAACATGTTCTAAGTGAATACTGTGATATATTAAGTGAGTTAAGTCATAAAAAAACCTTCTAATTTCTCGAATCTTGCACGTAAAGATACGGAAAATTTTATTTACTTAAAATATAATGAAAGTTTTATTAATTGGAAATATTTCTCAAGGAGAGCCATATAAAACGCTATATTTTATTGCTTACAGACGCTTACACTCATAGTGCACAAATAGTTTTCAGAAAATTATCTACCTTTTTTTTTTTTTTTTTTTAAATCTTTATAACGGAATGTGTAGATCTAGGATCAGTACTTAAGGAACTAAGCCAACAAAGAATTTTTTCAAACGCCATCGATTAAAGCTACACTTTTAACTGTCCCTTCGTTGAAGTAAAAATCTTTAGAGAGTGATTCTGTCGAATCCATGCGAATAAGCTAAATTTCATTTCTGGATGTATTAATGTTACAAGGTATTTCAAAATAGATGGGGCAAACTTTAAATTGTGAAACATTTAAATTGTGAAACAAAACACAGAAACAATAATTTTATGATATAGAATGAATAGTATTGATAATAAAGGCGAGAAGGTGGGAACGCTTAAAATGAGAAAATGGTGGACACATAAAATGTGAAAACAACTTTAATCATGAATAATTAAAATAAATAATTGTGCAAAAGATCGTCTGAAAACCATTATGCACGGTTTACAACGGCAATGAAGGGATTGCAAAACGTTTAAAAAAAAAAAAAACACTAAAGACATCGCAAACAGTGGTAACAAGGACCGAAATACCGGTGACGAGTTCCTCACCATTAGTCTCATTGGCAAAGCACTTGAGATGTCTCCACAAAAAGAAACTGAGACACCACAAATCGGGAGAGAATGGGGGTCGTGGTATAGTATCACCTTGTTGAATGCATTGGCTCCGAAATGTAACATCCAGATAGTTCGGTACGTCTTGTCGAAAATGGAGCAGTTCTGCATTGTATTGAAAAGAGACTGCTTCATAAGGGTTCCCTGGTATAAGGATGCGGTACCTTTATGCAAGCTGACCGCTGTTCGAAAAGACAGAAACTTTCATAAAGGTACTCCGGTATAAGAGGGAGAGCACACAAACTGAAAATCATTTTTTAGCTTGAAAGTGATTGCGGATACTCTTATACCAATCCAGTGTTTTTCATAAAGGTGCAGGCAGATTTATAACAATTTAGCATTTTTCATAAAGATGCTCACAGTCATAACCAAAGTCCCATTTTTCATAAACGTACGGAAAATTTATTTCCTTTATTAATTCAGCAGTAACTGAAACCCAAATCGGACTTGCACAAGGGTGCCCGCCATACACTGCTCTTCTGTTACAATAAGTAGGTATTTTAGCATTACTTAGGATATCGGTACTTTGGTACGAATAGATATTGACTTTAACTGCTGATATTCTAAATTTCTTTGTAGTGTGATTTACTCCTGTTCATATGTCAGCGAGCTTCAAATTTTATTTAAATTGAAACCGGAAAGTAAAACGGATCTTTTTCAAGCGAATGAAGGCACCTCGGATGAGTAAAAAAATCTCTTTTTATGCAAATCTTTTTATATTTATATCAATATTTCATGAATTTTCATTTTCTTGCATACGTAAGCAATCCTATAGTGAAGATTTGTTCACTTTATATATACTTATTTTAATATATTATAATATAACTTACAGGCGAACATACAGTGTGACAATTATTGAGCTCTTTGAAAAAAAAAATACTTTGATAACTTTTGAACCATTGGCGAGATTCAATTAAAACTTGGCGGCTGAATGCACAGTATTATGGGAATTTGCTTGAGCATGCGCACTCTTATTGTTGTTGTTTTTGTTCATTTTCGTTGGAAATGGCAAAATGCTGCCTTTCTGAGGGAATAGTCATCGTTAAGTCCTATTATTCGAGCAACAACAGTCCAATTGTTGCTCAAAAGGAAATTTGCGACCGACTACAAGCTCGGAATCATCCGGGAGACTGTTACAAATTGCTGTTCAAGACCTGCAGCTCTTTCTGGACAAAATTCGGACTCATGATCATGAGACATTGAGCGCATTTGTCATTGAACAGCTCTTGTGTTTCGTTGGCGCTATTGTCGATATGATTGAAAAACAATAATTTGATGTGAGTATGGTTTGTTTTAGCGACGAAGCCCAATTTCATTTCGATGGATACGTCAATAAGTAGAATTGCCGCTGGGAACTGAAAATCCGTATTTCGTGATTGAGGAGTCTCTTTATCATAAACTGGTGTGCAGTATCAAGTCGCGGAATGATTGGTGCAAGGTGACTGTTGAATGTTATGTCAAAATTTTAGAAAATGATGTCATCCCTCTTTTCCAAAGTGACCCAGATTTCTAAAAGATCTGGTTCATGCCCGGCGTAGCACGACCCATCGGACCGATACAATGTTTCATGTTCTGTAAGAGCACTTTGGATAGCGCATTCTGGCTCTGTAGTATACAAAGGCCACTGGAATGGGAATTGCTTAGCCACCATATTCTCCTGATCTCGATTTGATCTGAATTTTTGAACTCATTAGTTTTTGAAAGTTTGATTTTTTATTTCATATAGCTCAATAATTGTCACCTTGTAAGTATATTATAATTTTTAGCTTCTCGGGCTCTCCCACCTAATTCCGATATCAAGAAACAATGCAATACATTTTCAATATATTAGTCTTTTTTATTAACTAAGAATAGGATTACTTCTAGAACTTCTTCTTGAAGAGGAAGGGTTTAACAAAAAACAAAATTTTGTGAATGTTTGCAAAAATTCCCTTCGAAAATTTCGATTCATAAAACAGTATGTTATGGGATTACAGCAGGAAGATACATAAGACAGCAAATGAAGAAATGATATGGTGAAGTATCCAACATCTTTGTAAATGAAATCAGGTTCGAAAGTAGATACAGTATTTACAACATAAATTGGAGTCCAGCAAATAAAAAACTCTAAGACAATGACGAAAAGCATACATGTAACTCTCTTTTTTATAGCTAACCGGCGATCTAGGTTGTTGCGGTTCACATTCAGATTCACAGCAGATATACTTTCAGTGGTACTATAGAAATGTCCAGAGTGAAATTGCGAGGTGACTGCCGAGGATCTTGTAGAACCATCTTGAACTAAAGAATGGGTACACACCTTTGGCTCTATGAAGTTAAATTTATGTGGCCTGCACAAGGCGCAATCATTGGATGATGATAATTGGCTACTGCAATATTGTGGACCACTTGGTGTTCTAGCAAACACATCTAAAGTATTAAAAACACTAATCAGGTAATCAGATATGGAAAGAGAAAAGTAAGTAATGAAACATGCTTTATACTCTTAACATATACACTAGTAAATAAAATCTGTTATACATTATTAGAAGATTTTTAAATCAAATATGCAAATGTTTAAAATATGCATATCTAAAATATAAAATTTCTCAGTCATTCTACATGTATTAAGAAAACGGAAATTTCCTCAGTCGTTTTTTAATTACATTTACAGATCCAATATTATACAGCTGTGGTGTTAACGCAATAAATTGGGATAAACTGCAAATCATGAATAATCATCTCTAAGTAATAATACCTTATAAAAGACTTAATAAGATAAAAAATCTTAGTTTTTTTAACTAAGCAAGAATGTTGCTTAGATAAAAAAATCTTAACTTTTTTAACTAAGCAAGAATGTTGCTCGAAAAATAAAGGAAATGGCAAAACTATAGTAAGTTTCGTATATTTTAATTTCCAGTGTGGCGATATGTTATAAAATAAAAGTAAAGGAAAAAGTATTAAGAAAATTAAGGCAATAGACAGGTTAATATTTATTCAACTACGGAAAAGTATAAAAGGACTATTGGGTAGGACAATTCTAAAATAAATTGAGTTAGTATACTTGGTATAGTATTTAAGAAACATTCTCCTACATATATCCCACTTGGAATCCTTTCGAGTTGACTAGTTGACCTCCGAGTTGTATCTCCGGATCATTTCGTACTGATTTCAGTGTTAGAGCGCCGAGTATGGCTCATGAAGATATGGGCGTTTTTTCTTTTCTGTAAGGTATTCTTCAAGTGAGGGACACAATTTTGTAGTGTCATACAAGGCATTTCTGCATTTATGTTAGTTTGTCCGTTTACAGCAATCGTTGACAGGCATGCTTTATGAAAATATTCCCCTAGGTAACTTGCATTCTTTCACGACTGCCGAGCATTCGAATTGCACGGTTCTTATTTTAAACTAACCAGTTATTATGATTTGGATCTTTAACTTCTTCTTTCCGTATTATTCTCCATAATGCAAATTAGTTGGTTGTGCATTTAAGCTGAGGTTTATGGATCTTGAGCGAGAGCCAGAACACACATTCCGAGATTGACGTCGCACCACAACGTACGCATATTTTGAAGTTCATTTTTTTCTTACGCTTTGGATTTAGAATTTTATCATGTCAGTTATTGAGCATTTTCTACTAATTGTTACTCAAACGAAGCTCCATTTAATTCAATGTGGATTGGAAGAATCCGGTGAACTTTGGGATTTCCTAGACAAAATCGCAGTAGTGCAAAAGAGCCGTGAAAGAGGTGATAATGTCACTGTAAAGATTACAACGCATCGAAACGAACTTTACAAAAGGACTTGTATGTTCTAAGTTTTTTGTCAAGAATCTTAAGTATCTTGATCAAAGATACAAACCTGTTACTAACGCACAAAGTCACAAATTGCCCGGAACAACGCTCCAGTGCCTTAAACTTCAAATTCATTTGCAAAATTTGGAGCCTGAAAATATTCAAGTAATAATCATTTAGCCTGCCGATGTAACGGAGAATGAAGAGACGCCCACAAAAATTAATCTTGACATTATACCGTCAATTAAAAAAGAATGATCACTATCGATTCTTTGTCCTAGTCCGGAAGTCATCTGGAATGAACTAAAAGGTCTTTTTACTCAGGATGGAGAAAATGACTTCATCAGAACTTTAACCAGGAAATCCATCATGGTTACATATAAATGGAGTGACCAACGTGCCCAGGCTCTCGGTCGTCTGATGAAAAATGGGATACAATTTAGTACTTTCAGAGCCAAAGCGGACACTCCTCTGAAAGTGACCATTTGTGGACTACCAGTGGATTCAAAACCCGATGAAATTATGAACGAACTCTATACGAAGAGATTTCCAGTTCAAAAATTAAAACAACTTGTAGAGTCATTAGGTTAATTGGAAGCAGAAAAAATGAAAAATATGCAACCGCCTTCGCCGGGAATCGAACCATGGACCTCTGGAATGCCGGCCCAGCGTGCTACCGTTACACCATGAAGGCACAATAGGGAAGTGGGAGAAATACCTTATATACTCCCCATTTTAAAGGGCGACTAGGGTTTTAGGGGACCTAGTCGCCAAATCCTGGGTGCGGAGAATCATCATCCACAACCCTTTTAGTTCGGGCGCCATTTGTAGAGTCATTAGGTTAATTGGAAGCAGAAAAGATGAAAAATGTGCAACCGCCTTCGCCGGGAATCGAACCACGGACCTGTGGAATACCGGCCCAGCGTGCTACCGTTACACCACAAAGGCACGCTAGGGAAGTGGGAGAAATACCTTATAAACTCTCTAGATAAAGCATAGAACCATTTCCGTGAAGAGATGCTTCTCGTGTTTTTCGCCTTTTAGAGCCGAACAGACGCAGGCAGAAAACTCTACACTGTGAAGACTGTACTAAACCTGAATGCATACATCAGAAGTTACCGATGGAGTAAATATCTGATTCAGTGCGTTAGATGTGAACGATTTAGCCACGGCCAAATTTTCTGCAACGTTGTCTCAAGTGTTCAAGAAGCCACTTGACTTACAACTGCGAACTGCCTAGAGAAGCAAAACCCACTGTGTCAGATGCAAAAAGAGTCATATTTCATTGTTTAAAGAATGCTAATTTCCCTTAAAATTCGCAATAAGGAAAAGTCGATTCCATAGCTGATGAAATCCTCTCCTCCTGCAACTCCCAGTTTCAAGAGGCTTCTACTGATTAGAATCTGATGAACTTGATTTCAGGTACGAATGTCAATAATCTTCTCTCTAGAATTCTGAAAATTGCTAAAAAATGGAAGTCTACGAAATTGCCGATTCAGGAAATGAAGCTGGCTCTAGCAGTATTAGAAATCTTTTAAGACGTCTAAACTTCTTCATATCGTCGAAAATATAGAGAAAAAATTTATATTTTCTCTCACTCCGACTTAAGATTCACCGACGAAAGTCACTTGAAATCCAGCTCCCTGATTCGTCAAGCAATGATCCTCGCGGTGTGCCTGTTTTCACCTTCCTGTCTTGCGATTTTTCATCGCTCCTTCAGACTATCAGATGGCGTCACTTTGCCGTCAACTTATAGCTTTCGTTAGCTGTTTTCTGCTCTATTAGAGGAAAATGTGACCTCTTCTTTTCTCTACATTACGTTCTTCTGCTGCGGGAATTCTTTCATGCGTTTTTTAACATCATGCCCACAGTGGATTCATTCAGAGAACAGAAAGCACTGCTTAAGCAGTAGAACTCCTGTCTAAACCATTGCAGTATCAAGAGGGTTTCTGGAATTTGCGCTACGAGGTTAGATTTTGTCAGCTCTAGTTAAATATAACTATCTCGGCTTTATGTTCTGTCACCGCCAATACTTTAATTGACTGTTCTTATTTTAATTTGTATTTCTACAAGCTCTGATTATGTTTAGCACAAAGTTGCGACATTATGTTCAAATCTCTGTTTAAATAAAAAGGTTGTTTTGAAAACCTTCGTAAGATTTTGTTGTAATATCTCAGTCTTAGCTGTAACTCGCTACATGTCTGCTAGGGTTATAGGACTAAAGTGCAGTACTAGACCAGGTAATAACCTTATAAAATAATGGATAAGTATTTCAGCAAGGTAGTACAATATATTACCAATATTTTGTTGCCAAGAGGAGAATCAAGGAACATTCCCCTGTTTACTACGGTGACTGTACAGTGATGCTATTGTGAAAGATTCATTGATATGAATATTTACAAGGTGCAACGGACAGAAATCTAACATCCGTCAATGAACCTTCATCTAGTGCACACACTTATGGTCTAATCTGTAAACCATTTGGATAATTATTCCTACAGAACAGTGTCGGCTAATCATTGATTACATGCTTCGACGCATAATTCAACGCTGAGGGCTTTGAGAGATGACAGCTCTTGAGAGCTTTCAAAATTATGACCTGAACTTTTCTCACCAGTTTCAAAATTTTTGATTTTGTTTTTGCTTTTTGTTGCATAAACCTATTTATCTTATTAGCCTAAATATAAGATTTTAGCCCAAACATTAGTCGAAATTTAAAGGTCGTGCAAGTAAATATGTTCACTATGAAAACAATCAGCTCATTTAAAAATATGTAAAACCTACAGAACTTTTTTTTTACAAAAAGGACGTAGGATGCAGTTTGTACTCTCATTGTAATTTGATTCAGCCTCATGAGGAAACAGATGATGATTTCATTAAATATAGTTAATTAGAAACTTTATCAGCTGACTAGAAATAGCACTTTGTAAGTATTTTTGAAAGTATTTTTTGAAAATAGATATGAAATTGTATTTTGAAAAGTATTTCAGAATCCAATTTGATCGTTTTAATATCCTAATTCAGTTCTTATTATTAATATACTCCCCTTCTTGAAATCGATGTTAAAGGTTATTATCAGAATAACACTGCAATTTCTAAATTTCAAATCTTAAATCACAGTTTACAATGATTTATCAAAGAAATTCACAGAAATGGTTTTTACTGTGCATACCTGTTTCCGACACTTCCAGGATTTCTCTCCTGAGAACTAAACCAATGCGTAGATAAGCGGTTGCCATGATGATTAATGGTACAACCAAAAGGATGCAATCCAGAAACAAGTTGAAATATCTCTCCCATAAGTTATTGGGCCAACTTTCACGGCATTTATATTTTCCTGCAAATAAAAAGATAAATAAAGAAACTGCTTGTTAAAAATAAATTTGTTAAAAATGATAAAAAAAAAGGCAGCAAAGAACTTTCTATGATTTTACTAACGTGATATTGTTTTAAAACTTGCAAAATCTGAATATAATATAAGTTGGCTAAAATAATACGATACAGAGTAACAGACTAGAATTTAAAATATATAAAAACATGTAAAGAATATCAGCTTTTATTAATTACTGAATAAATTTTTATTTTGCCAGTAACAATTGTCGTTGATGACTTTTGTGCTTTGTCTGGAATAATCTCGAGTTTTACCCCACCCCTCGAAAGTAAAGGATTTCCACTGATCTATTGAATTATGATTTCCCGAATCTGTTGCTTTTTCCCCACTATGCTTAAAAGGGTCTCCCAACCTTCTTCCCCTACCACAACCTCTCGAGAGGACTTTCGACTCGCCACATATTTAGAGTGCCCCCATGTCACACGGACGCTATACATTTACGAACATTCATGCTTTCTCCGGGATTCGAACGAGGGACATTCTGCACGGCAGTCAGAGACTATAACCACTATACCGGTTGGGCGGCCTATGGTAAGTAAATCAATTAATTTATGTGAAGTACGAGACCTAAATGAACTACATTTTGCTCATGTGGGAAAAAATTCTACCATTTAAAATGAAACATCGTAAGAAAACTGAGGGATTTCGGGGGAGTGGGAGGGAAGGAAGGAAACAGACGGGAAAATTCAACTTGTAAATTTAGTATGCTTTTTTTATTCTGGGGTTGTTTTATTCACTACCGAAACATATAACTCTCTAAAGACGAGTTAGTTTATTTAGAGTATTTTTCAGTAAGCTAGAGTTGTAAGTCGAGTCGCCTTGAGTGTGTAGAGTTCAGTTTTTTTGTTGTGATAAAAAAAAAAGAGCGGCCGGATTTATTCTTTCAAAATCAAAATTTCTTAATTAAAAGAAACTAAAGAAATTTCAATTTTAATGGAGGAAGTATTAAGGGGGGCAATTTTGTGTTTTGCTTTAGATGTTAAAACCCGTCGACACAACTTTAAGAAAACACCAGACCTTAAGAGCTTATTTTGGTCAATATATTCAAGCAGCCATTAGCAGTACAGAAATAAAATAATACCAATGATCTTTATGATCACGTTCAGATAAATATAAATGAAACTACTTGCCAGCGGGCTGTGTTGGCAAGAGCTCTGCTACGCAAGCGATAGGCGACATTATGAAACACGACACTATCCATATACTGATGACAACTCTTGAAGCATGTGTTGAGGTCTGCCAACGTCGAGAACGAAGGGGCTCGCAAACAGCATAGAATCTTTCCAGAGATATGGCAACAAGAGTCCAAGCATTCACTGCAACTGTTACACCTGAAATAAAAAAGAAGAATGCATAACATAATTTTTACTCACCAATAAAACATTTATTATCTTTAAATCTTCTAAGAGAAAGTCATCCAAATTTAGAATAAATTTAGTTTTATTTGTATAAAAGCAGGAATTTTAGTATACAGTTTGACCTTGCTGTTGTTTCAATCATATATTTTATGGTTCGTTTCGAACTTCGTTCAAAAGTTTTCGTTAAGAGTTTCAGCGTTAAATTTACGCAGAATTCTATATCTAATTTATTTCTACGATCCACTATGACGGAATTAATATGGCTAAACCGAACTTTAATCCGTATGAGCTTAGAAAGGAAAGCAAAAATACAGCTTCAGAAAGTTTCGAATATTTTTGTACAATATTTATGCTTGTCCAAAAGCAACTTAAGGTCCAGGGCTTAATTTCTAAGATTAGAAGTGCCGGAGCCCTGTGGAAGACCGTCAGCAAAGAGGAACAAGAGTAAATAAATAAATAAAATGACTATTAAACTCATTAATAATTTTAAAATTAAATAGTTAATTATTATCAAATTAATTAATAGCTATTTAATTAATGTTTATAAATTGTTATTTAATCAGTAATTATTATATAATTAAGTAATTATGATTTAATTGATAATTTTACATAAATAATTAATTGAAATTTAATTGATAATTATTAGATAATTAACTATTATTTATTGAAGTAATTAAAAAATTAAAATTAAATAAAATGTAAAGAGATAAATTGAAATTTAATAAGAGATTTTTAATATAATTTTATTGTTAAAATAAAATTTTCGAGATAAAATTTCTACTAAAGTGTTATTCAGTTACATAAAAAAAGTGCCGCAGCCTTTTTATTCAGGGATCCGGTGTGTTCCCGCTAGAATTATAATTTATTACAAAAGCTAAGAAGCACCGTAGCCGATATCCGGTGGGCTCCGGCTCAATTTAAGCTCTGATCGTAGGGAGGTGAAAAAGTTCTTTTATCATCACAAAAACTAAACGTACTTAAAGTATAGCTGGTGAAAATTCCAGGGCGAAACAGAATGAGGGTATGAGTGGGTGGAAACAAAAAATGAGGGGAACCTTGGTGAGAGAGAACCAACCGCTGCTCTCTTTGACCGCTGCTCTCTGCTGATATAATTATAGCCATCAAGCAGATGTGCATCAGGGGTAAAATGAGTCCTGAATATGACTCCTAAGGATGACTGCAAAGTTGCTGTTTACGCTTTCCCCCACGTTAGTGGATACTGTGGGAAGACGATGTATAGGACGTGCTTGAGCTGTTTTATGTCAGTATTTCACTCTTATTGTATTCGCTGTCACTTAACGCCCATTTAAGAACACAAATTTTCCTTCCTGCGAGGATAATTAACCATCGATAACAATACACTAGATGCGATGGCATGGTGAGAAATCTACGCGTTCCTAAACAAACTCCCCCAAATTTATTGCCCTTCTTAAAGGGAAAGGTTTCCGCATGTGAGTGAGGGGACTTTACTTGAACGTCTCATGTTCTCATGAGTTCGTATTTCTAGGGAAATAGAGTATTGCAAGGTCTGCTTATTGTTAAACTAAAACTTTAGGAATTCTAAATTTTTTCCCTTTAAATTGTGGTTCAGTTTTATAAAAAGTACCGGAGCTCATCTTTATAAAAGTACCGGAGCTCATCTTATTTAGGGCTCCGGTGCACTCCGGCTAAAATTGTAATTTATCTTAAAAATTGAGAAGTACCGGAGCCGGGCTCCGGTGGGCTCCGGCGCAATTTAAGCACTGTTAAGGTCACATAAAAAAGGCTCAATTTATTTCTTTAATATCAACTAAAACCATAACAATTAAGTTATTTAGCACGATAGTGATTTTTAATTTACCTTTTCCACTGATTCGCTAATCGGAATGGAATCTTCTCAATACAATGTCATATCGACCCTTGGGGATTTAGATCGAGCACCCTGGAGGCTGTGCTCTACCTTCTTGTTAGCATGTCATTTTTCACAGTTAATTAGCTTTCTTAAAGATATGATTCCTCTTCCATACACGATCTTTACACTATATCGATCTATAGAATTCTTTCAGTTGGGATTTAAACATCGCTTGGTATAATCCGTTAAATACCCCAGAGAATGGGGCTCCAATTGTTTGCCTATTGTTATACAGCATGATCCTATCGTTTTGGATTATTCAATGATTGTGACAACGTTCTAGCCACATATCAAGCTTCATTCGATTTTTTGAATATCAATAACATTGTCAATATTTTATATTATTGTTCCTTTAATTATTTTTGCCACTGTATCTTGATTCCGAGAGCAGTTCATAAACGTTTTAATTCATGATATCCAGTGATACTTATCGCCATAGTTTTCAGTTTATCCCTTTATTGTATCTTGATTTCAAGAGCAGTTCATAAACGTTTTAATTCATGATATCCAGTGATACTTATCGCCATGGTTTTCAGTTTATCCCTTTATATTGAAACTAATAAATTAAGTAACTATGGAGTAATCCGAATTTCCTGAAATGCTAATTATGCCATGTAATATTAATTATGTAGCCATTTTTGCCCAAAGGCCCTGCTGAATTTCATTGCAGGAAAACGTCTTCTTGAAAAAGAAGAAATAACAAATTATTATGATCATAAAGACATTTTCTTTCTTTCTATCGATTTAAACAGTGAATCACATAATAAAATTTTTACTCTTCCGAAAACAATCCAAATATAATAAAATAAACTGCTAGATTGGAATAACAAGCTCATAAAGCTATTATTTGAAAATGTGCTTAAACAAATGCAAGACGACATTTCATCTACTTAAGCTTATCTTGAAATTATTGATAAATTATTTTAAATATTAGCAGAAAATTAAATCAAACTCACAAAGATGTGTGCACTTTATGAAGTGCATACATTATATTGCACACACTCTTTATATTTCGGAATTATTATTTTCAGAAATACAGAGTAACATTTCGAAAATCCATTTTGATCATTCTTATCAAGTTAAAATAAAGTATAAAAATGTCACTTATTATTTACCCAATTCTAACTAAAGAGAGAGAATTTCGTATTCTCCTTTTTGATTTATGATGAACACCTGTGTAAATGAAATTCCACAGGTTAAAAACGAAAATAGATGAAAGCTGAGAGTAGCATTTTTCTAGAAAGCCTGCACTGAATAAAAGAAGGGTTTTGGGATTTGCATGAACTCTTTAGAAAACTTAAGTTTCGAAATTTCATGATTAGCTTCATTTCTTAATTAAACCACGTTGGCAGTTTTCTTTTCGCGAGATTATTGCAACAAGGAAACATAATAACATCTTGTGTTTTCATGTAAAAATTAAGTATTTTTTCATTAGTGTTCTATATAATAAGACCAAAAAACATAATCGCAAAAAAGTGCATCATATGACGAAAACAATCCGTTAGAGAATAGCTTTCGTTATGCGAATCATTCGTAATGCAGGGCGTTCTTGCCGTGAAAACCTTTCCTTTGTTGTTGTTGTTAATGCCCACGTGTCTGACCTATAGACATAGCCTATAGGTCAGACAAGTGAGTCCTCTCTCCTAGTAAATTCCTCGTGGCGAGGTGCGCAATTTTACGCCTGTCGTTGGCAACAGCCTTGAGCACTTAACAGGATCTCCCAACCTTCTTTCCCTACCACAACCTCTCGAGAGGATTTTCGACTCGCCACATATTTAAAGTGCCCCCATGTCACACGGACATTATACATTTACAAACATCCATGCTTTCTCCGGGATTCGAACGAGGGACCTTCTGCACGGCAGTCAGAGACTATAACCACTATACCGGTTGGGCGGCCTATGGTAAGTAAATCAATTAATTTATGCGAAGTACGACACCTAAATAAGGAGAAGTGTTTTGCAGAATAAATTAATTTGGATTAACTGAAAATTATTCCTATATTCCTTCACCACATTTCCCCAGAAATTCAACATACTTGCGCCAAGGTTTCTCCCAGTCTAAAAAGTAGGTGCGAAAATCATTCAGAATATTATGCTCATTGTGTTGCTTTGCTATTGATTGCTATTTGATTCACTAAATTGCTTTGCTGCGTCCATATGAGTTCCTTCCAATGTCATTTAAATCTTGCCGATATGCAAGTACTGCATTCCAAAATGATGGTATATGGTCTAGAGATTCCAAAGTGTAATAATGAAACTTTATTTTGAAAAATGTGTTCCCAAAAGAAGACTATGCAGAGAATCGTAAAATTCTTGAACTTGTAAACAATATCTGTGGTTGCATTTTTCAGATATCTTCAAGTGGTGTCACATCTTCCACGCATCTTTAAGTTATGTTTATGACTTATATATTACGTTTAGTTTCAGTTAATATATTATGTTTAATTTTAGTTTAATTAGCGATATTTGTTTATAAAGTATAATTTTAAGTTTTAATATTTTGGCAACACTGATATTTTCAAAAACTGTAAAAGAATGATTTAAAAATGTATCTAGCATTTAGAGAGTTTGCTATGGTTTTGTAGGATGCGGTAAGGTTTGTTATGACTAATCTTGTGTAGTAAAGGTTTCTTTTTATATATTACTGTAATGTGTTTTTATTAGAAGTAGATAATTCTTAGAGAATAGCCAATTGTCTTCAAGAACAATGTCTTCAAGAGCATTGACTTGACGGCTATTTATTTCAATTTAATGAAAGAAAAGTTTTACGGTGCTAGATCTGTACTACAGGGTCGACGAGCAAGTACAGGATTTTTTATGGCAAAATATTCAGTTACTGAATGATTGCTGAATGATGTGGCGAGTTATCGAATTGCAAAATCCAACCTCTCGTTGCCAAATCTGGTGCTACAAACGCTCCATAAACTTCACGAATAATAGTCTCGTTCGATAGTGCGAACTCTTTATGTGCCAAACGACGAACATAAAAAAAATTCAGACATCTTTGATTCGACGGACCCTTTAAAACACGTGCTTGTGATTAGCAATGTTCACCGTATACGTCACGTAATTTACTAAAAATTGCAAACCATTTCTTGTTCGAGTTAATGAAAAACTTAACAGTCCTCTGCTCCATTTTTGTATCAATCATTTTCGTGACAGGCTTTCCAGAAGCATCAGACTTTAAGAATATATAACTTGTAGGGTTTATATTTATTTTAACTAACATTTATTTTAAGTTTAAACTATCTTTCCTGTAAAGCCTTACTTTCCCCTGGAACTGCCAGTGCCAGAGTATGTAAATTTTAGTAGAACGCGCAAGGATTCAAATTATCAGCGGAAGTATTCTGAGTTAAATAGAAAGGAAACGAGTTCGAGGTGTGCTGTTCGTACTTCACGAGCGCGGAGGTAGTTAGCCAGAAATTGAAGAACCCCGCGTTTCGGCCTGTGTGCTTGCCTCGGAGAATTGTTAATCGTTCAACGTGATATTCAAAGTTTGCTGAATTAGCAGCGGTATTGTAAAACGCGGTGAGGTTAGTTACTTTTAGAGAGCCTCGTAGTTAGAGTCTTGTTATTATTTCTTTTCAGGTTCTTATTTTTATTTTACCGCCGGGTCGGCGTAGTTTGTGAGCGTCAAGAGCACGCAATTGTAATTTCTTAAGTTAAATAAAAAGGGACTTAAACCCTTAGCAAGACTCTGTCTATTTTCCAGTTTCAACAGTCACCTCTTCGTTGCGTGCAAGTTGGAGGCACGCAACTCTACAAACTTCGCAACCCCCCCCCCCGCCATGAGGCCCCTTGTCCGGCACCATGAGACAGCTAAGTTCAATTAAAGTTTAAAAGTAAAAACCCCTTAATTTTCAGCTATGCAACAATAACAAAAAAAAAAAAAAAATCATCAATAGTGAAAAACTATCAAGGCACATAAATGTTTTTTATCATTAAACATCAACACATAATCAAATCAGTAATCGTAAAGATGTGGTTAGTACAATTGGGCGCGTTGTGAAGCCCACAAGGAAAAAAAAAAAAAAAAAAAAAAAAAACACAATAACACCAAATTCAACAAAGCTCCATGTTTCTTTAAAGCCTCCCGGCTCAAACAAATGGAGTGACATGACAAGCCACCGTAAAAATACACACAAGATAAATAAACACATTTATTGAATTTCTAGAACATTAAATTATTAGTAAATAATGGATACTGATCAGTATTCCCTGCATGCAATTAAATCACATTCCTCATTCTAGTCATTTTAGTAGAACAATTTCGAAATATAACAGAACAAACGATTATTAGGATTATTCTATAAATAAACTTAGTTATTAAAAAAAATTGATCTCTAACAAAACAGAAATTATAATTATGGAAATTACATATTATAGTCACAGTAATTTTAAATTTGACTTAAAGCACAACCTATGATTCTTTCCAAATAATAAGAATAAGATAACTCACAGTTAGTAGACAGGAACCCTTCGTCAGACTCAGCAACCGCTTAACGGAAGCATTGCAGAATTCACGATGACACTATTGGGCCATATAATGCTGAAAAAAGATCATCGTTCTTTGAAAGCATTAAAATGTAAATCACTAATACTGAAGTAGATGATTCGAGACGACTGCGACGACACAAAAATGAATTAGTCGACCCCACAATCGGAATTCAGAAGAAAAGGGTGGCAGAAGACTCGACGAAGATACCACAAGATGAATTACTCGCAAAGGTACTTCTATCTGGAACGCTTCGAAACTTGCGTAGAGCACCTTCGGAACACACTTCTATCTGGGACAAATCACTATCTCTATCAACGCCTTCTGTCTGTAACAAATGCTTTTATCTGGACCGTCTCGAAAATGACTATTCAAAGTTCTCGGAAAATACACTAAGAAATGGCGAAGCTACGTATTTTTTGCTGAGCTCTTGTCAATATGCAAAACTTTCATCAGGTAAAAGCCGAGAGAACCACTGCACCCGACCGCGGGGGCAAGCCCCCGGAAAAGGACAAGCCTCGCCACAGGGCAAATGCCCTTCGAACCTTTTTAACGAAACTTTACATCACTCCAGCTCCAAATCCTGAACGAACAGCCGGCGCTCGCCCCTCAAAAGGGAAGTCCCGCCACACTTTCGGCTTCTCCTTCCCCTTTTAACTCAAAAATCAGACTCCAAAGGAAAAACCATAACCGCAGCCCACTGGTTCACGTCGCTCGCCCCGCAAAGGAAAAGCCCTCTTTTTCCTTCTTTCTCCTTTTTATAATCTTTCACTTAGCAGCTCAAATCTGAACGACTTCTAACATTGTGCAACTTCCGAGGTAAACTCGGTCTCTCCGCCCCTATTTGTTCATAGGCTTACAAAATTACATAAAATTAAATCTCACCAACCCCAGAATTTTACTTCACCTGTAAATGAGAAATTACACCCCCACAACGAATCAAAAACAAGAAAAATTAATGCAACCAGACATCTGTACCCTGAACGTGGGAAAGTAAAGTGGACCCCCCCCAGCTAACCAGCGGAAATAACGAAGAAAATCAAATAACCTAAACTTACAAAACCACCCACTGTTTAGAATGGCAACTGAAATAAAACACTGCAATGTACACAAAGCGAAAAGAAAGCGAAAACGAGTAAGCCAATTTATGGCTTCTTGTAAAATTAGTAAACGAGCCCGCCAGCGAAGAAATGCGACAAATCTTAACTGCCTTCAGTTCTAATGTCAACGTAAGCCATAAACCAGATGCCTTGTCGTAAAGTTTCCTATCTTTGTTACACTATGTACAGTTTCAAGAATAACGAGCTAAATAAGTCTTTAACAATTTAAGAATACTCTTTTTACCAGTTTCAAATATAAATGAGTACAAATAAAATTACTTGAATAATAATAACTCAAAACAAACATTAATGTTTGAAGTTCGCGACATAACACTTTAGGAGGTAAACAGATACGGAAAATTTCATAACGCAGCCTAATGAAAATGAAAATCACAGGTGAAACTTACTTATCTAAGGTGTACTGACTTTCCTTGAATTCCTGATTTCTCATAAAATTGTTAAATACATTAAGCTCACGGAAATTGTCACCTTTGTTTGGATTAAAATGAAAATAAATCTACCATCGTTGAATTTTTTTTTTTTTTTTTTTCCGAACGGCGGGCATTATTTGGCCTTTTTTCTACACTGGCCACTCCTAACACCGGAAGGGGGGGCCATTTTATTGTGGAGGCACCTAATAGGCGGTCTCCGTTACCTCCTATGACATTGGGACATCTATGACCAAGGATGGACAGTTAGAACCACTCCTTCTCCGGGATTCTAACCCGGAACCTTCGGTAACGCAGTCTGCTTCCCTAATATTGTGTGATGACACAATAACACAATATGTTAGAAATCACACAATATGCAGAGACAGGCAAATCACACAATATGTTAAGAACGACAGGAAATACTACATTCTGATAGAATGAATTTCATACTCCGTAACAGTGTGTATTTTACTCAAAATTGAAAACAGAATGCAAAGTGCTACTGTTTTTACTCAGGAAATAGCATCATATTTTTAATTCGAGCTTAAAACAATTGCAGAACACATTTGACTGTTATTTGAAAAGTGCTTGAAGTACATGAAGGAAATTGGATCACATTTCCCGTTACATATGGGGAAAAGCACGAAAGCCCTTTGCAACAATGACGACAGTGGAGGCGAACTAAAATCTCGAAATATCGGATGTCCGCCTTTTTTGTGAGGGTTCTCGTAGTTTTCCTTGTGTGTAAGAGTAATATAAGTCTGTTTTCCTAAGAAAGTCTTCCAGGAAGACACATTTGGCCTTTAACAAATGATTCTTTCGTGCATCGCCTTAATTAATAAATACAAGTTCTGTGTAACTATTCCGTTACACAGAAACGGAAAGCTAGATCCGGCTTCATTTTCTGAGACCCGTTTAAGAAACATAAATTTGAACACATGAAATCAAAATCCTCCAGTCACATCAAAGCAAAAGCAGCAGCCTTATGTGCACAATCAAACTGGCTGCTGGAAAGAAAAAGCCCTTTTATAGTAAAACTAACCCCTGGTGAATAAAATTATGCAGAATGAAAAACATCCTTTAGAAATCAATAATATCAGAGAAAGAAGATAAGAAATCTGTCTTCGAATCGTAATTTTTTTTAACAGATACCTCTTTTTCATACTTTTGCTTGAAAATGAGGGTAATTTTCTCGAAATGAGAAGAGAGAGGACTTCGAATTCTAATGAGTTTTAAATCTGCATCGTCTAAGACTGATTCCGGGTCATGGGCAACTTTTCGCCGGAATAAAAGTGTCACTTCTGTGACTGCTTGCTGATTATCAGCTCTAAAATAGTCGTAGTTATTTAATATTATATTGAAAACTTTACGTTTTTAACTAGAGATTCACAAAATCAATTGAAATTTAATTGCTCGGCTTGTGTGACATTTTGTGGTCCGCAGCGAATAAAGCAGCTCCTTTTGAAAGAGATTTTGAGTTTTCTAAAAACATTGATTATAATTAAGGTGTAGAGACATTAGGTTAATTGGAAAAGCCGGAGAGATGAACAATTAGCAGCCACCTTCGCCGGGGATCGAACCACGGACCTCTGGAATACCGGCCAAACGTGCAGAACCACTATACAACGAAAACACACTAGGAAGGCGGGAGAAATATCTTATATATTAAAAGGGGACTGGGATATTTTAGGGGACCCAATCGCCAAATCCTGGGGTAGGAGAATCATAAATTTAAAATTTGATAATTAAACTACTGAATTCTGACAGAGGCAAAAGCAACTTCATGCAGTTAACTACCTTCCTTTTCCTAATCTTTTTTGGACTATATTTTTCAAGAAAAATTACCAATAAAACTTTACAAAAGAGATTGATTAATTAATTACTTTTATTAGTTAACTACGTAAATCTAAAGTTCTATTAGTTGCTATAAGCAGCGTTTATTTTTTTACTCAATTTCAGGTTTTGAATGCAGGTTTTCAGGTTTTCCTTCTTTTTCAGCAAACTTTTATTAGTTAATTCAAAAATGTGAAATATAAGACTAAAAATATTCCTCATTCCTTCTTGTCCTCACAAATCATTATGCGAATAAGTATTTACAACTTTTAAAACCCAGGAAACGCAATTCTGCGATGTTTTCATGATGCGATGATTTGTAGCTATTTTCGACGACGATGTTTTTAAACTGAAAAGATTTTGAGCCGCTTTCGTTTCGAAGTTTCGGACCACGATGTTTTAGAACTGTAATGTTTTCTTCTCGCTTTCTTTTCTCCCACAATGTTTAACATAATAACGTTTTCGTTTGAGATGTTTCTGCCGTAATGTTTTCGCCTGTAACTGAAGAAAGTGAGAATTAATCTAACTTAAAGATTAGGTTATTTTAATATGGCAATTTATTATAATTTCAAGACTCGAGGGCTATGTACCTAGACAGTGATAAAGAATATATTCATACCGAATTCAGAGTCGTGTGACTAAATTTCAAAACTGCCCAACTTCGAAACCGCCATCCAAAACAGGGAAAAAAATCTTCACATACTCATTAATTAAAAATATAGGCTAGTCATGCGTGTGCTATATATTATGCATAAAAATATTAAATCCGCAAATTTTAATAACTTCAACAAATTCATGCTTTAACACTAAATGGAGATCTATTTGGAAGAGGAATATGGCAATATTAAGCAAAAAACAATCATAAGTTGGCGTAGACTTTATGGAAGGCTCTATAAGTTTCGAGGGTAGTATGATATAGATCCCTGTACTTGAGAAGCGAAAACATATTACATTTGGCAGGGGGCTGGAGAAGCCAAACAGTCAAATAAACCAGCAAATGTCTTCTTTTCGCTTCTTTAGGTCATATAGCCAAGAAGCTTCGAGCATTTAATCTTTGCACTGAACCACGTGGTGAAATTCGCGAAAATCAAACTGAAAGGTAGGCTGACATTGTATTACATTCACTACTTCGCAACTATTTGTAGCAGAAAGTACATTAATGTTAGAAGGTCTTCTTTTTTCCAGGAAACAGCTTAACAGCGCAAATCCATTTTTTGACTAATCATCAGTAACTTTCAGTGTAAAAACGAATATCTGAACTGAAGATTTAAGAAGAAAGTCCCATTCGCAGGGCTTAATTTCTAAAATTAGACGTGCCGGAGCCTTATGGAAGACTGTCAGGAAAGAAGAACAAAAATAAATAAATAAATAAAATGAACAATAAAATAATCAATAATTAAACAATTAAATAATTAATTATTAAAATTAAGTAATTAATGATTAGATTAATTAAACAATTAATATTAAAATTTAATAAATTGTAAAGAGATAAATAAAAATACAATAAGTTATTAAACAAATTGTAAATCAGTGAATATTAAAATAAAGTACTGGACCTTGACTTATATGGGGTTTCGGCTGGAATTACAATTTCACACAAAATGTAAGAAATAGCTCAACCGCTCTGAATCTAATATACAACTACAAGGGATGATAGAAAATAAAGAGCATTCTTTTTCCAGCACATCAATGAAAAACGTTAAAATGGTTAAAGCGTCACTTAAGAAAACACAGAGAATGTTATAAACAAAAAAAGTAAGAGAACATGGAGAAAATTTTAACAGATGACCTGTAGGTATGAAAAGAAAAGAGAGTCGGACATTTTCTGACCACGATCTCATTTCAGTCTAATTCGAGCTGTCAAGCAAAATATGACAGGAGAACTAATTTTCGCCGAATCAAAGGGTTAGCTGGGAAAAAAAAATAACAAATAACAGTTTTCATCCCTCGTCTTCGGTTACATCGTTCCAAAACGTCTTCTGGTGTTCTTTTCTGCGTGAAGGCATTAGCGTTGGAACAAAAAATTTACCCACTGTCATAAATTCGTTATACTTTCTGGAAAATAAGCCTTTCACATGTGGGTGGGGTCTTTACTTCCCTTAAAACTCTCGACCTCCACTCAAGGGTTTGTGTGCGAAGGAAAGAGAAGCATGAATTCAGAAGTTAGAATCAATTTTTAATATCATTTTATTATTAAAAATATAATTTTCCAGGTCAGATTTCTGCTGAAATTGTTGTTCAGTTACTTTAAAGGAGTGTCGGAGCCTTCCGGCTAGAATTATGACTTATCCTAAAAACGAAGAAGCACTAGACACGGTTTCCGGTGAGCTCGGTCGCAATTTAAGCTCTGCCCATTTGTATTGACTTATTCCATGAACTAGCTTAGGAATCACAAAAAAGAAGTAAATAAATAGAAATAGTCAAGGAAAAGAAGGAAAGGAAAGTTTATGATACCGAATCAAAAGATGTTATGAAAAGCATTTCCTGCGAAGATACTTAGAGATCTGCCGGGGGGGGGAGTAATTTTTAAAGATCTCGAAGACATTCGGGCTAACCAAAAATATACCTTTAGAATGAAATCTCTTTTTAACAGATTACTGTAAGACTGCATCATTTTTTACTGCGCAAGTAATATTTTTCCTTGGAAATAATTAATAGAAGTAGATCATATTTCTACAATAATTAGATCGATGGAAATGTATGGAAAATCAGTAAATGCATTGAGGAAATACTTTATAAGTGAGAAGACGTTTTATGTTAGAACAAAGAGCCGAATTCATTAAGTTAAACTAGAAGAATATTTCACGTTTCAGAACTGCTCAAATTACTTGTAACTTTATTGCTACAAACGGCTTTACTAATATGCTTGTAAACAAACATCTTAAATTATTTTTAACCCAAAATATTGCGATTTTTTAACACCCCCCATTTGGAACTGAGACTCAAAGGACGATACAGAATTTTAGTGATGCTCCAAAATCGAATGAATACTCATTCAAATGTTGATTTAAAAGACGTTTAGCAACAAAAATGTTTTGTTTTATGATTTGTGATTTGAATTATATAGTATATGGCCAAATTAATGCATTCTTTAGCATAGTCAGCTAAGTCATTTTATTATACTTTGTTTAAAAATTCTAATTTAAATTAAGAACAAAATCACAACCGAGTTTCCGAGACTTTCTGTGACAAAAGAAAAAACAAAGAAATTGTTTCATAAATTAGAATTTTTTTTTTTGCGCATACATCAAATGTATTCAGTGTACCCTAGTATAGACAGACACTGCTATCTGCTATATTTTTTTTCATAAATTTTTTAGGCCGTTCAGGAATTTCACAATGTAGAAGCAGAATTGAGCAGTAGCATTAAAAAGATCGCTGTCCTACTTTCTAAGCAGATCAAAACTTCAAACTCATAACACATACATCAGTAAACTCGAAAACGAGAATTTTTTTTTTTTTTTTGGCATTATCACGAATGCATTTTCTTTCTAATCTTTTCTTGTTCACTTCCGCAGAATCTTTAAAATTCTAAGTCACCAAAATTAATGTTTCGTTTTAGTTCCCCGGAAAACATAACGCAAGATATGAATTATTTATCCTATTCCCCGACATAGCATCTCAAATTTAATGTTTCACGATTTCCCCCTCTCTTATCTTTATATCATGTTTTTTAGATTGAGATAGTTTCCTCCGCATGACAACTTTTGCTGTCTTTTAATATTTCATTTTCTTTCGGAATGCACATGTTGGGTGAATGTTTACTATTCATTATTTTTCATTTTATGTCTGTTACGAGATAAAATTGACTGTTATAAGCATTATCTTCTGGTATTTTACTATGAGCAGTCTTATCGATTATTTTATTCACAGTTGTATAAATTGAAGAAAGGATGGCATTATTTTCTAACTGCTGCCCATCTGAAATAAACAACAGTTATTAAGGCATGATGCCTATTACTATCCATATTACATATTATAGGTATATTGCTTATTACATTTACAACAGACATTGAGCACTGTGTTGTTTCTTTTAAAGGTTTAGAGAATCTTTAAAGGTTTAGAGTAAAAACAAATGAAGAAAGTTGACTGCTATCAGTAGAACGTTAGATTATGAGTTTGTTTCGTGTGTTGCAGTTTTAGATTTTCAATGAAAGTTACTCAACACTCAGATGATTCTGTTTTTTTTTTATATTCTGAGTCTCTATCTTGCTATTTAAATAGAAATGACACTGTGCCATTTTCCTTTCAAATGTGTAGAGTTTTTTATGAAACTAGCGTCGATCTAAAAACGAATTTTGTCTTATTTTGAACTCCTTATTGGTGTGCGTCTGTTCTATGAAAAGATAAGAAATTGCGATTTGAGATTTTGTAAAATTTAGTCTTAAGACTAAGTTGGATCATTCATGAGAAAACTAGGATTTAAGTTTAGTGAATAAAGATATATTATTTTAATTTAAAGGTGGCTAAGAGTCATAGATTTCAAACAACCAAGATTGAAGAAAGATTTAATGAGTAATCTGTAAGTAAGATGTGCTGGGCAACGTAAAGGGCAATTACTTTGAGATGAAAGAAATCAAGGGGATAAAAGGAATAGAACAAAAGTTTAACTATTAATGCACAACGCTTTTTTAAAGCACAGACACTTTTTAATTTCTGATTCATAACTAAACCAGTTCATTTTTCTGAGCTGGTTTCTTGAAGATCGTCATTTAATCACAAATGTTACATTGGCCTTATAGAGATCATTAAGATTTGAGAAGTAAAAAATCAGAAACAATTTATTGTGCCTTCACCGAGATTCGAACCACTGATCTTTCACTTGCTGGATAGTAGCTGGATATGCAATATCATCTCAGTGCGAGAGTTTTTAGTTAGGTATTACGACAATTCCTTACATTTTCCTCCTCTTCCCACTTAAGAAGCAACTAAGAGAGACAAGTCAGTCAGACTAAGAGAGATAAATCAGTCAGACTAAGAGAGATAAATCAGTCAGACTGATATAATGATGACTTATCATTTGTCCCATTTTTGTTTGAGCCCTAATGAGCCATTAGTATTTTCGAAACCAGGAAATTTAAGAAACAACTGTGCCTTCGCGGAGACCTCGAACCACCAAGCTTCCATTTGCTAGCCACTTACATCACGACACCACACATGAGAAAATATGACATTTATTTCAGTTTAATAGAACAAGTTTTTCGAACAGCTTTTGTGTAAGTACTCATGCAAGAAATTTGGATGTTGTGGCATAATATGTCATTATTGTATGTATCTAGGTAGCATACAGCAGTCTCCGAAAATTTCTAACTATTAGTAAAAATCATCTAAACTGTATTTTCAGTTATGAGCCGAATGGTTTAACATTTTTGATTGGTAATGAACATCTCAGCTGGACGCGATCAGATCTTTTCCGGAGTCCTAGACCAATAAAAATTAATCAGCCGGTAGATATTTTATTAAATATTTTTCATTGCGTTATCGGTTTAAGTTAATTAGAACTTATCCGTCAGTTACGGATGATCTAAGAATTTCAATAAATAACCAGATTTTAGGTGAGTGCAGCATTTACATCAAGTAGAGTGTACTATATTGTAAATAGATGGTTTACTCGAATTTACGCAGAGGCAGATAGACAGTATGAGTCAGTCAGCATTTCTTTACAGTTAAGAAAGCTTTTTCCTGGAAACCTATCCACACTGTTTTAATTTAATCATGTTTCTTTGTTGCAGTTTCTCCAACGTTTCAATATTAAATAGTTCTTAAAAGGATAGTTTCGTTCCTGGGTAGATTATACACGGTGGGATGAGCTGTCTGCGCGAAGGTTTTTGTGGTTTTCTGCATATGAACTTCAAATAAGAGCTCTTTTCTCCTAGACAGGAAAACAGTTATTATGGTAAAGCTCGCAAAGGTTATCTGCATAAGAGAGATGCTTATTCTACATATAAGAGATATGCTTATTTCACACATAAAAAAGATGCTTATTCCACACATAAGAAAGACGCTTATTCCCAAATGCAGACAATTTTTGTGCTTTGCTATAATAAATGACTAACTTACTTCCCAGCACCACGGCCTGGTTGCTGCCTAGGCTTAGCCCGGGGCTCTAATCAATAAAGCCTTAGAGGATCTAAAATCATCCTTAAATTCTCACAACCCTGTTTTTACTTCACAAAAATAAGGAGAGGGAACACTGGAAACAACTGTAAATATTTCTGCACTATTATTATTATTATTATTATTATTATTATTATTGAGCTCCAGAATGCTTAACCGGGAACTGCCCATCACATTTTACGCTTAACGATATTTTATTTATCTATTTGATCAAATTCTTAGTTTCAATGAAATTTATTAGGTAGTTATTATAATTTATGTTATATGAAGAAACTAACTGTAGAAACTAACTCGCTGGTATGATCAAGGTTGCTGCCCACTTTTTTTGAGCTTACTTCCTATTGCTTTCAATGTCTGTAAAATATATTAACATATATTCGCGTATATAGAGATTTTGGTATGGTCTGTTTCTTCCACAGTTAATTTTCATCCATCTCACTACTCATTTCGTTTTGCTAAGTGTAATCAACGCGATTTTTAAATGGAATTAATTTAATATTTTAGTCAAATTGCGGAGAATATTGGATATTTCGAAGCCAGGAAACATACAAGAAAACAACTGTGCTGTTGCCGGGATTTGAGCCTTGAATGTACGTATTAGTCATTTACATTACTATAGCAAATACAGGGAATACAACACTTCTTTATATTATTCCGTTTTAATTGCCAGATAGGGAGAAGCACAAGAGCTACTCGACCAAATATAGGTATTGACGAATAATCATCTACAATATTCGTGAGTCACTATAAAGACTATTAAGTTTATCAGAGCCAGGAAACATGAGAAATTAGCTCAACGGAATTCGAATCACAACTCCTCAAATTGCTAGCTAGATGTGCTAACCACTTACACCACGATATCATGAACGGGAGAATGTAGTGTTTCCTTATAAAATTATTCAACACTTTGGCCTTTGAAATCTTTGTGATGTCAGTCTTAGAATATTAGTCTATGAATTTATTGATGAGCATTTTCATTGTTACCATTACTCTGGTAAACGAACATCATTGTTTTCATTTCGTTCACTGGCTCATCAAGTTCGAACGTTTTCTAAGCAGAAGTAATTACAGTTCTTATAAGTTCTAATAGGTAAAGTTCATAAATGGATCATACTGTTATTCTTTGCTAAATGAAATGAAAGCTTCTGAAATGAAGAAAACATTTTCTGTTGTTAAAAAGACATTTTTATAAGGCAAACAAATTTTAACCAAAAGAAAGAAAATTCGTATTTACTTAATATTTGCTCTTTGATGTTCTTAAACGAGAAATGCTTTTGTTTAAATCCTGTTAACTGTTAAAGAGGAACACTAGAACGGCGGTAGGGGTCCTTTTGACCCCTGAACACATTTGACCGTTAATTACTTTTATTTTATTGGAAGAAATCGTTTGAAATTTTTTGACTTTCCCTAAATAGATAACAAATATTTGTAAAAATATTTTCAGCATTCTATGTTTATTAGGTTTTGAAGTATTGGCATGTATTCCTAGAACGGCGAACGTGGGTCATTTTGACCCCTTTACTTTTATCCCTCTTTCTGCTCCAGGCATTGTCAAATAACTCATGAAAAACATTCACTGATAAGGATTTTTCGATTTCATTCATTGTAATGTCTACCTAAGTTGTCGTTCCTTTGTTTGCAATTATCTATTTGATTGAAGAAAATACTGCAAGGAAGGTAGATGCAGGGTTTTTCATGCTTACATTGCTTTTCAGAAATAGTTTATTTTACAGATTTATTTTCCCGTTTGTTAGTTCAGCTTTGCAGGTGATAACAGTTAGGACAAATGTTTTCTTGGTATTCTCAAATCAGTATTTCAATACATATGAATTCTGCCGTCAAGTTCATTATCAACTTTCCTTTACGCTGTGAGAATCACATGCTAAAATATACTCCCTATTGTTTTCTGATAGTCTGATGTTTTTCTACTTTTTTCAGTTTTTACAAAATATGTCTAATAAGCAGAAAGGAAGTCTTACGAATGAAGAAATTAATAAAATGCTGCAGGAGCTAATTGAAAATGAGTCTGATGGAGGTGAAATTGATAATTTTTCTGTAGGAACTGAAGACGAATTCCAGACACAAACTATTAGTGAATCCGACACAAACTATTGGTGAATTCCAGACACAAACTATTAGTGAAGCGAAGTAAACGAAGAACTCAGTAGAAATAAACGGGCAGAAATGGATCAGGGTATTTGCAAAACTGTTTTTACAGCTCCTGATAACACTATATGGAATGAAATAAATTCCAAAAATTCAGTCTGCGGCCGTGTTCCTGCTTATAATGTTCTAAAAGAAACAGCAGGACCAACATCTTTTGCAAAGAGTTGTGTGTCTAGTGCTAGGACAAAATGTCTAGTGCTTTCACGCTTTTTATTGGTGAGTATTTTCTTGCTGCATATAAAGAAATGTACAGAATCCGAAGCTCATCGGCAACTTGGAAGTTATCTCTGGCTGAGTTAGATGCTTTTATCTCTATATTGTATGTTCGAGGAGTAATAGGATTAAAGGATTATAGATTTATATTCCTTGTGGTCCGAAGCGCGGGGAATACCATTTTGAAAAGAAACTATATCAAGGCATAGATTCAAAGAAATACAACTATTTTTAAGGTTCGATGAAAAGACAACAAGATCTACTCGAATATTCTGCATCTTGTTCCAAAGTTGTGCGCGGAAAATACACTTGAAAAATTGTTAAAAATTATTTTTGTATCAACTGCATTTATTCTTAATTCGTATGTGTAATCTCTAATATTTTAAACATTAAATAGAATTGAAACGAAATGCTTTACATATTCCATTCAACTACACATATAATGATATAACTGAAACATCAAATAACATTTCCCATTTCTGGATATAGAGAGTGAATCATCCTCTGGGTAAAGTACATAAAAAAATTATTATTATATAAATTGTGTTTTATTTTAGTTAATATTAGTTTTAATTTGTGAAACCATTTATTTGAAATCAATTCTTATATCAAATTAATGAGTTATTTGAGTAATTGTAGTATGATCCAATTGATCATGTACTCGATACATTTACAGTATTTTAAAAGTCAATAAATTATTATGTGATATTAAATATAAATTATGAAATACATATAAATTACATATTTGTGCCAATATATGGCATTTAAAATTGTTTTATGGTTGTTATTTCAGTACTTTCATCGAAGGGTCAAAATGACACCTTACCGCCGTTCCAGTAGGTAAGATTTTCCCGCCGTTCTAGTGTTAATATGCGTAGAAGACACTTCTGAGGCAAAGCTCTAAATTTAATCTAAAGGAGAAAAGAACTTACGTTTTAAGAAAGTTCAGAATGAATGAATATAATTTGTAAAACGTAAAATGAAAGAATGGTTTAGATTTAGGTCAAAGAATTTCTGTAGAAAAATTTTTCTAAATTGATAAAATGGGGTCCAACTCATTTACTATTTTAAGCCATATAAGGCATTTTGTCCTTCTTTTCAGCATGCCTTCGGGGTGTAATTGGAAACATACTTGGCGCGTATTGGGGAGGTCCAGGGTTCGAGACCCGGCGAGGACACTGCACATTTTTCATCTTTCCTGCTTTAATAATAATAATAAAAAAAAAAGTAATGACTCTATAAGTGGCGCCCCAACTAAAAGTGATGGACGATAATTTGTCACCACCAGAATCTGGCGATTTGGTTCCCTCATCCCCAGTCGCCCTTTAAAAGGGGGAGTATATAAGGTATTTTCTCCCTCCTTTCGGCATGTCTTGTGGTGTGATTTGAAGCATACTCGACGCGTATTGCAGAGGTCCGGGGTTCAGTTCCCGGCGAGGAAACTGCACATTTTTCACCGCTCCTGCTTCAAAATAACAATAATAACAATAACAACAACAACAATAATAATAATAATAATAATAATAATGACTCTATAGCAGCGATTCTCAACCGGTGGTACGCAAGAGCAAAATAGGTGGTACGCAAAGAAGCAAAGTATTTTTAACTATTAAATTTTAACTATTAACTCGTAAGGAAAAAAAAGAACACTTAATAGAAATTTCCTATGATCGAATTCTAACTGAAGATTTAAAAAATGACACTTGTAACTTTTGGCTGAGTTGCAAAAAAGAATTTAAAGACATTTCAAATAAAACTATTAAATTTTTATCACCTTTTTGCAGAACCTATTTGTGTGAACAAGGATTTTCTTCCATGTTATACAGAAGAAAATTAAAAGTGGATCCTAGTTTATGGTTAAAACGAAGTGAAATAAGACCAGACATAAAGAAATTGATCTCCCTTAAACAGGCTCAAATTTCACACTAAATTTTAGAATTACTAAAGTATTATGACTTAAATTTTGATAAAATTTTAGAATTAAAATTATAAGGTATTTCTCCCACCTTCTTGGCATGCCTTCGTAGTGTGGTGGTCTGAACGCTGCGCGCGTATTCCAGAGGTCCGTGGTTCGATTTCCGACGAAGGCGATGTATATTTTTCATCTTTCCTGCTTCCAATCAACCTAATATCTCTACAAGTGGCGCCCGAACTAAAAGGGTGGGGGATGATGACTTTTTACACCCATGATTTGGCGACTAGGTCCCCTAGAAACCCCAGTCGCCCTTTAAAAGGGGGAGTATATAAGGTATTTCTCCCACCTTCTTGGCTTGACTTCGTGGTGTGGTGGTCTGTACGCTGGGCGCGTATTCCAGAGGTCCGTGGTTCGATTCCCGGCGAAGGCGTTGCATATTTTTCATTTTTCCTGCTTCCAAATTACCTAATGCCTCTACAAAGTATTATAACTTAAATTTTAATAATTAAAATGGTAACCAATTTCCAATCTAATATTTTTTATGTGTGCAGAACCGCTGCTCTAGAACCATAACATTTCAAATCCATTTTTAGATTCTCTTTAAGTTATAAAGAAATTATTCCCTTTTGTTTTTAATCCGAAAGCTAATAGTGATATTTCAAAGGCGAAATATCAGCCGCGCAATTGAAAATGTAAAACCTTTTTACCTAATAGAGTAAAATTAATGATTATGATGTATTAATTATTATAAGTGTATTTAAGATTGTTTTAATTCTGCTTTAAAGTATACTTTTTTTCAATAAAAAGGTAAGATTTTAATTAATAGTAATAAGTAAAACCGTGTATTTTGGCAGATACATTAATGTAGATCTGCAATTTTTCCTGTCACAGGCATAAAGCTCAAAATAGCAGACGGAATATCATTATGAAAAAAATTTGACGTACTTGGGCACGAGTTTTAATTTTTTTATTAGGACTTTTCTAGTTTAACTAGAAGAGGAAGAAACAGATAAAAATCATATTTCTTCCTTTTCTAGTTATACCGTTCATTTAAAACACTTATTAATGATAGTGCAGGAAATGAGAGTAGTGAAATGCGCCTCAAATTAAATACTATTAATTTCAGTTAAAGAAAAGATTCAGTAAAGATATCATTGTATGTCAAAAGGTAACATGAAAGTTTAGCAAACAGCATTTTGCCATAATAGGCAAAGAAATAAAAATTTAACACAGAATCTTCTCTTATCATTGTTTGACTAGGCAGATAATCTTTGAAAAGCCTGAAAAGGAAATGTTCCTCTAATATGAAGCGGAATAAATCTAAATTTGCAGTCATATCCTACATAAGAGTGAATTGTGCGCTTCAGTAACTTTGCAAGATGTGATTCATCCACGCATAAAATCATTCATCTGCTTACCGAGCCGTTGACTAAAGGAAAAGGCGGTTTTAACGATTTTCTGAGGAGCGCTACTTAACTGTATCACTTTTCGCATTGTTTAACTAAGTAGGGCTTTCAGGTCATTTTAAGAAATGAGCAGGGAACAAATAGAGAGGGAATGAGAGGAAGATAGGAATGACTTCTCTTTTGTTGCCAGTTGCCACGCTACGTCTATTACACAGCTAGAGAATGACCAAAGTTCCAGCACAAAAGCAAATTCTTTGCGTGAGTCCAGGAGTGAAATTCAGCAACTGAAATCGATTATTTTTATTTTTAAAATATCTCTTAGACACAAGTAAAGGCGAGCAACTCATTTTTGTGATACTAAATGAGCTAAAATTACTCTTAAAACTAACTTTCGTATTCAATACTTTACGGACATTTTGTACTACCAAAAAGCAGAAGAAATTATACTCTCCTTTTTCAGTCCGTTCAAAAATTAAAACGACGTATATTACGTGCCTGTTATGACTAT
Source organism: Stegodyphus dumicola (assembly GCF_044657685.1). Classification (NCBI taxonomy): domain Eukaryota; kingdom Metazoa; phylum Arthropoda; class Arachnida; order Araneae; family Eresidae; genus Stegodyphus; species Stegodyphus dumicola. The sequence goes on from NC_140781.1 coordinate 26,514,276, forward strand.
ATATAACTGAACTATATAGCATTCCTTTTTATTGTATGGTGAAGTGGTTAGGACTAGTACCGGTGCTAAGCTTTTGGTCGCACGACGCATTTTTCTGCGGTTTCGAAATTCTACCGCCCAGTGCCTCCCTAAACTAAAAAAACTAAAAAGAAAAAAATATATCGCTTCTTAATTCTGCCAACTGTTGCGGCCACATCGGTCTCACCTCATCTATTCTGGCTGTGGCCCTGGTTAGCACTTCTAGGCAGAAACTGAAAGATCCAAGGTTCGATTTCTTTCGAAAGGGTGTAGCTGAGGTTTCACATTTCCTGCTCTGAAAAACCTAATGTCTTTACAGTGGCACCCGAACTAAACTCGTCCTCACCTGGAATGGAGAACTGTCATCCTTTAAACGCGTATGGTATAGGATGATATAAACAGTTTTGACGTTTCTCCATGCGTGCCCTAATGGTGTAGCAATTAGCCCATCCATCTAGCAAATGGATGATTCATGTTTCGATTTTTAGCGACAGCATAACTGGTTTTTCATGGTTACCGCTCCGATAACTCTGTAGTCTCTCCGATACTAATCCACTTGATGCGTTGAATATTTTCTGCTTAGATATTTTATAATGGGTGTTTTTAAGAAATAGCAGATTTTAAGTTTATTCGATAAAGCACTGAAATTTTTCATTTAAAAATATTGAAAAGGAAGCAAAAATTGTTTCCTAGATATTACAATTTTCATTAATTTGACAACATTTAGCACACTTTTGTGAGTGTGGAGGGAAGAGGGAAGACCGTATCTTTTCCCACTCAATTCTTTCGTTTACACCAGGAATATGCAAAGAAGAGATTAACCTATATGGTTATCATTATTTTAACTGCCCAGTTATTATGATTTAGATCTTTACTATAACTTCTCTTTTCCGTTAGAATGCAAATCGGTTCGAGAATATTTAAGATTGTAAGACGGAGCGTGTTTCTGCCTCTCAAAAGGCCACGTTACTAGGTTCACCATCTCTGTTAAGGTTGCAGTTATTCGGCTTTGCGTTATTTCTGCCATCATTTCAATTGTTACGCCGTTGAGAAGTTCTAAACCAACTTAGTTTTAAATTAAACTGTGCAGTCTTTGGCTACTAGGTTAAGTTTTAATTTGAATTTGACTAATACTTTAAGTTACATCGCCACACCTGGTAGTTGATCTTGTTAAGCACGAGACGTGCATTTTATGTTGAAATTTTTATTTCATAAAAGCATTATTTTAACCCTCTCAAGTCTTCACACCAAATGATAATTTGCTACAAGTCTCTTAGGACTTGATACTAGTTTATTCTACCAAAGAAAGTCAAAATTTATAAACTATAACAGTAAGCTCATTTGAAAACACAGACAGGACACATTTAACTACACAGGAATTAAGCTCAATCTGAATATTCTATGATATGACTCCATTTATTCTGCTCACGTAGAGCTCACTTGATTCAAGCTCATCTACAGCTTAAAACTCCCATCGGAACTGTTTTGGAATCAAACTGCGTACTTTAGTTAAAGAGAAGAAAAAAAAATCAGCGAGACTTTCCCTCCAATTTTTATTGCAATTCTAAAACGGAGAGTCAAGTAAGCACTTCGCTTAGGTTAAGCAAAGCTTTATGTTTTATTGTAAATATTTATTACAGATGTTGTACTGACAGACTGGAAATGACATATTTTCAATACTTGAATTGAATTTTATAATTCAAGTTATGGTTAAACAAGTTTTCATTTGTTTGGTTCTTAAAATTTGTTTTCATTTAGAAATTTTTATTTTGAGTATTGTTAAGACACTTGAAGCGATAATTCGACATAAGCAGCGCAATTTTTAGACATTTAAATAAGGTTTAGTTAGGAGAGAATAACAAGAAAAAGTTAAAGGTTTACAAACCTCATGCAATCTTCTTTAATTCAATACTTCTAAACTGCTTTGCGGTTACCTAGATGTAACTGCTAGAAAAGGTAGTTAGAACTAATAACGACTGTAAAAATGCAATAGAAAATACAAATAACTGGTTAAAATACCTTAAAATTTGAAAATAGGTGGGGCGTCGTTTTTGAGCATACGAAGCACACGTCGCATGCCCGTAAATTTAAAATTGTGAAAAGAGAATTTTTATTTTTTAACTAAATCGTGCAGCAAAATCTTTATTATTTTAAGTGTACAGCTTTGCAATGAATCATGGATTTTGTGTAGAATCAGTAATTTGAAACGAGCCTAGAAACTATGTACGTATACCAATTACAGTATCTGTTACAGCACGTTACCAATTACGATATACAATAAGGATAAAAGCAGCTTCTCTCTCCGCTCCTTTCCTTCCACAATATGTCTGATTGGGCGAATTTCCCGTAACTGCATGTAGTCGATTTATCTCATGTAGTTAGAAAAGAATTCTGCTGTTTACCACTGTATTTAGCACTATTCATTATTATTTTTTTTACGTAAGACAAAAGCGAGTTTTCTGCTTCAGGTTTGCACTATGGAGTACACTTAGTTAAATTTGGCTTAGTTCTGAGTTTCTCGTAAAATTCCAAATATATTCCAAAGAAATTTGAAGTCCGACTGAAAATGAAACAGATATACTTTTAAAGAACCTAATCAACAATGTTTTGTTGTTTTTTTCCCCTCTGAAAATGCAAATTACTTAAAAAGGATAAAGCTCAAAGGGCATGTGAAGTAAATAAAAAGTTAAAAAAGACACATTTTAAACTAGTTACAGCAAGAAAATTAGCTAGCTAATAATTTATCATGCTGAAGAAAGATTCTCTTTGGGCCTCATCAGGCCCTCATCCTTTCTTTGATATTTCAAAATTAAATGCGGGGATTAAGGATAGATTCAGTAACTTGAGTGCGTTGTTGTTGCCTATTACAGGACATGAAAAATCTCAGTATAAACGGGACTTTAATTCAGTGAATCCAATTCCAGTATATCACAACTTCTGAGTGAAATCAGAATTCCAGCTAGAGTGCACCGAAACTCCAAGACGAACTCCAGGACTTTTGCTGTGCATGCGAATCACAGTCTAAACACAAGATTCTGTTATTAACTCAGTATTTTATTTAGCATTTAGTAAAAATTATATTGATACTTAACACTGAATTAATGCCTCAATTTCCCTGGGGAGGGCAAAATTGGAAAGCTTTAGCAGCTAAAAAAGAAAATTCTTCATGTCAAACTGCGGTCTTACCGGGAGAAAAAAAAAATTCGTGGGCTGTATTCACGTGATCTTTGCAACCTCAAAATTAACAATTCTAGATTTCGTGCCCCCCCCCTAAATTCATCCTTTCTCTCAAATTCGAGATCTTTCCAAATTGCATAACACTGCAATCTAAGGTAACTAAAACTAAAATTGACCAATCAGGGCTTAGGTTTACATGTGCACCTACGCAGTATAAGTACTGCTTTGCGAGGAACTACGTGCCTTTTTCCTAGCTTCCGGGGCCCACCAGCGGCCGAGCGGTAAAGTCGCTGAACACTGGTAACTTCGGTCCGAGGTTCGAATCCCGCGGACGGGCTGGCTACATGGGCGTTTTCGTGGTTTTCTTTATGTGTAACGTGTATACGAGTCAGTTTCCCTTAGAAAGTCCTCCTCGAAGGCATCCCTTCCCTTAGGCAGATAGCCCTATTGTGCTTTGCCATAATCAAATACATACATACATACATTCCTAGCTTCCGGCCATGCCACTATCTCCACGCTACTTACACTACTACCAAAGAGATGATTTGAAATGTGGAAAAATAAAGATGGTGATTCTTCAATTCAGTTTTATCAACGTCTTATTCTTGCCTTTTCCACCCAGCCATGTCTACAACCAAAAGTTAAAGTACCGAATTCCTACTACACATTAAAATATCACATATAAACATTTTTTTTTTAGTTTACTTACTTTTAATATTTTATTATTTCCCTTAATGCTTATGTTTTTTTAACTTATGGATTTTTCTCATTTTTTTCAATTTTTATATTTTGATACGTATTCATATTATTATTATTATTTATATTTATTTTTATATTATCTATTTATTTTATTCATCTACTTTGTTTACCCTTTCTGATAGCTTTTCACAGAGCTCAGCCAATTCTGGTTTTGTAATGTAAGTCCAGGATAAAATGTTAGAACAAATTTAGAGCTTTTTACATACGAGCGATGAAGAAAAGATCCTCAGTTAAATAAGGAAATCAAAATATATATAAAACTTAACCGTAAGAAACGCAATATAAATCGATTGATAAATTATATAAATTTTTTCACCAACAAAAGCTGCCATTTAAAGGCCTTGATCGGTGTACTGGTTCCCCAAATAGATAAAGTTAAATAAAATTAATAAATTTAAATAAGAGAAAATAGCAAGTACAATTTTGCATGAATATTTCTTGCTCAGAACGATCTTATGAATAGTATTTAAAAAATTCACATGAATGTCATTGAAAGGAATTAATAAGTTCTTAGTTTGTTTTACTAAAACAGCTGGTCAACCAATACACAAGAAAGAAGGATTTTTTTCCTATAACAGAGTATGTATTAAAAAATGTGAAATCCCTTAAGAGTATTATTAAACTGTAATATGCTAAAAGCCTGATTTTAATAATCAATTTGAATTTACGAGCTTCCTAAATGCAGAGAAATTTCCTTCTTCTAACTTTCTCACAATATATTGTTAAATAAACTTAACACTAGTCTTGCGAATTATTTGAGTTTATAAATTATTTAAGTTGAATACTCTATATTTCCCCCTTGAAATAGAAAATAAACTTATACCGTATATAAACAAGAATTTACACTGTATGTAAACACCAAAAGTAATTATAACATTAAAAGCGAGAATTTAATTTATTATACATATTTTTTCCAATTCAGACTAAGAACTAGTGAATTTTAAATTGGTATTATTTGCTTTTCATTATTTTACCTACCATTTAGTAATTAATAGTATTAATATGCAAATACTTATAGCCAACTTTCCAATACATATAATGCCAGCTTCCATTCATTAATATAATTTTTTAAATTTTGATGCAAAGTAGCATGATTTTTCTAAAAATTTTAGATACCCCCGGAAAAAAGATATATAAAGAAAGACTCAATTTAACAGTTTAAGGGAACAGAGCATACGCCCAGAAAACTAATAATAAATTCTTTTGTAATAACATTTTCAATTCCTAGTCAGAAAGGCAAACATTTTGGCTAAATATTTGCCAATCAACATTTGTTTCAGAATGGAATGTTTTGCGAAATACATTTTCAAAATCTAATTGAGTAATTATTGGAGTTTGCTTAATTATGTTTGCAGCATTATGTTATTTCATCCCAGGGGGCTATTCATGCTTTACGAAATAATATTTTATATTTTACTAAATGATTTTTAACTACAAGATGGGATGCAGGAATAATGCAAAGACATTAATTCAGTGTATTAGTCGATCTGAAATGTTGATGAACTCAGATGAATAACAGCTGCAATCAGCCATGCAGGAAAGACTCAAATGTGATACTATAACATAAAAAAGTTGTTCACTTATACAGTGAGAATATCTTTAAAAAAATCTGAACATACTGTTTGTTAGCTTGATGACAAACGGACTTACTTTTTCTGACGCTTATTTGCTAGCATCTTAGGTTTTATAAAATTATTGCTTAACCATCATTCTTAATTGTACTCTATGTTATTTTGAAATGCGATGACCTTGAACAATTCATTATCTTGCTAATAGTCTGCCTCTTGCTTTTTGCCCTATGATTTCCCTCATTTTAATTTATTCACTTACTCTAGAAACATGCAAATGTGAAATTAAACATCAAGGTTCTTCAGAAGGCACGCAAACAGTCTGATTTCACTAGAATGGGTTTATCCTAGGCTTTAGTGCCTATGAGAGTGCGCCATGCGTTTATCCTGAAGATCTCAAATTATCCTGAAGATCTCAAAATTATTTGGGAATTTTTTAGGAAATTTATATTCTTGTGAAGTCTGCTTGTAAATAATTTCCTTTCGTTAAATATTAGAGTATGAGATGGGGGGGCTTTCCTTCCTGGTTTAAGTTCTTTGTTTATTGTATAAAGAATGTTTTTTAAGCACCGTTTGGATATCATGTAAATACATGAACATTTGTTAACGGTTTTGTGCTTTATTTTTACATGAAAGGTGGGTCCTATTCAACGTTTCAACATAATTCCCACTTACATTAAGGCAACTGCCAGATTCTGAATTCCATTTTCATAGATATCTGTCGCCTGATTTTATAACAATTTTTGGTCCTAGCGGGAGCACAACTTCCGATAGTTTAAGTGCCTTGTCACAATTTCATCAACTTTTCGCGCCAGATCATCATTAATGACGGTTGATCGCCCACTTCCTTCCTCGTCATCATGCTAAGCGATTTCCTCATCGTTTACGAAATTTCCTGAAGTTTTAAGTTATTCTGACTGACTGCCTCAAATGAAATTCCTAATGTTATTTTGACTGCGATGCAAAGTATTGAGGCAAACGGCTTCCATTGCAGTAATATCGACCTTGAAGGTGAGCCTTTTTCAGGATATTTGGTTGTGGATCGTTGCAGATCTAGTTATAATTGCATATGATCTTTTCAGATATTTTAGGGGTACATATAATTACTGTGATTGATTACCTGTATGACCTTGGCTTGGGGAATAAACCTCAGTAGTAGAACGACTTGGCCACCGACAAATTGAGTTAGGAAGCTTCTAGTTGCCGTTGTTTTAATGTCGTGCCGACTGCTATCTCAATTCTGTGGTCATAGAGAATGAAGAAAGAAACCTTTATGTTAATATAAACTCAATGAACTTAAATGCAAGAGCACGAACAACCTAATCCTCGACGGCAGCAGAGATCCTCCTGTATAAAGCGATTTTTTGCATTTGATAGATCTCAGATAGATTAAGCCATTCACAGCTGTTTGAGCTAAGCATCAACAATGCTACCAAATTTGTTTTATTTGCAACTTATGATTTCAATGATACTTTTTCAGATTTGTCAGTGGCACAAAGAGGTTCGACTCCTATAAAACAGCACATGATTTTATGTGGCTCGAATGAACCATCAAATATTATTGAAATTTTATTAGCTGCATAATTCAAGGTCTGAAGTAACAGACTGCCGCATTTTTTTGGGTTGCTAAGTTGTGCCTCAACGAAGAAGGAAATCCCTTTCGATATCATCAGTAATATTCTTCCTCAACTAAATCATTAGTTTTTGCTTTCATACCCTAAGTTGAAAGAATTTTCCTAAGCTGGCAATCAGTCGCTAGCTCAACAGATAAATGAGCTTGATTCTAAGCAGCAGTAAATTCTGTATTTAAATCTCATTTAGAAACAGATCGTTACAGTCTTATCGTAAATTTAAATTCCTGAAAAAGCTCAAAATAATCATTCTTGTGCATATTACAAGGCAATTTATTTAAATTTTATAGTGACTTTCGAAGGTTAGCTGTTTTAGAAAAGAGGCTATATTAATAAGATATAATACTGTGCGCACATACGTATTTTTAAAATACAAATTTTTATTATAATACAAATTTAAAGAAGTTTTAGCATGGAAAGAAATTTTTCTTTTGTGGCAAGGAATTAAAGCAGGAATTTATATAATAAAAGTCGCACGACAAATTGTTTTAAAAGATTTATCAGGCTTTGAACTGCATAGTTTAATATGCATGAAAGCGTCAAATATTTTTTGAATTGTGTCATGATTCGAAATTAATATTTGCCTTATAACTGTCAGGATTGACAGTAGTGTCTTCATACACTGAAACAAAATTTGATTGACACTTATTCTCTTATTTACTCCTTTTAATCACGAAAAGCATTTTGTTGAATCCAAAATTAATACATTTTTGTATGAATATTTTCACATTTTTAGACAACTCGAATGTGAATTCATACGTTTTAGATACTTGTGATGAAATGTGTTAATTATTAACACCTAGAATTGCTGCAGTTAATTTCCTATGGTATGAAATAAAACACGTATCTTGTATTCAGCTTAATAGTATCATTCAAAAAGAAATAATTTAGAAACACAATTTCATAAATTCAGTTACAAAATAACATTAAGGGAGAAACAAAATTAATTCTCTAAACATTGCTCCATTAATCTTAAATTAAACATATATTTTTCTTAAACTTGTGCTTATAAATGTGGTGTTAGATTCTCTTCTAAAGAAAGTAGAAGTTTTAAAGTTTCTTTTATTTCTTACTTATAATGATGCATTCCTTAGATTTTTTCATGATTCATAAGCATTTAAGTAAAAGAAAGTAAATGAAAGGAAAAATAAAAGGATAAATAAGATTTTCATTCTAAATTTCTATAAGGTAGAGAATGTTACGGCTTATTAGTTGTAATTTGTGATAACTGTAGTTATAGTCCACCATCAGCTATAACGGATGCCGAATAAAATTCTTAATCAAGTGAACATAGTTTTCAAAATAGGTTCTTTAGTATGAATTCATGAATAATTATTTGAATTAAGGAATTTGCTTTTCCTTCAAGCAATAACTGAGATGTGGCTTTATAATACTTAAAATTATAAATAAGTAGCAAGTATAATTCAGAAACAGTAAAAGTAATAATATGTCTTATCAAATAGCAGGAAACTGCGCGAAAAGCAATTTTACCTATGAGAAGAAAATTCTGCAAGTAATTATTGATGCTTGGAGAAATTTTCTATATCTGGATTCTTTATTCAGTTAAAGGGAGAGGAATATTTTGACATACCAGGTAACTCTCTTGCTTTCCTTCTTTTAAACATTTTCGAATACGTTTATTTGATATTTGTATGAACTTAAGTATGCCTATTCTAAAGATGCTTTATTTTCATTCTTAATATACATAATTACATTAAGAATGTATGTGTTTACATTATGCTCATACTTAATATATAAATTTGTGTTAATATGCGTATAAATATTAACACAAGTGTGTATATTAAACGTTCAATTGATACAAGTGTGCATTTACTTTTGTATGCACTATTCTATTAATTGTTCATGTTGCTAGACACAGTTTAAATCTGGAAAGATTTCATACTGAAAATAGCTTTACTTTCAATACAAATACTAAAAAAATTGCTACATTGTATTTACCTTTAAAAAATAATAAGGAAGTTAGTAGTTCTTACCTTGGGCGTAAGAGATGAACTTGCACATAATCTCATCAAATACAAACCCTCTCAATAAAGTTCCTATCAGAGTAATTGGCATACAGAAAACCCCGAGCAGGAGGTCACTCGCTGCCAAGTTCAGTAAAAAGACGTTAGTCACAATTCGTAGTCGCTTGTTTCTTACTAAAGTAACAATTACAAGAATATTGCCGACAAGTCCTATCAGAAATATTAAGCTATAAAGAGGTATGCGGATTGATCCTTCCATGTCGAGATACCATACTATCTCAATGTCCGGATCCAAAGAGACGAGGGTCGCATTGTAGGAATAATTCATTCTAAGCGAATCACTGAAGTTTTATCCAGAAATGTAATAAATAAGCAGGAGTTGTTTTCGTAGAAAGGTACAAAGAATTTATCTGTTTTTCTAAATTCATAATGAAGTCAATTCAGTCTTTTGAATTATAAGTAGCTCTTTAAATCGTTTTTAACTTAAAGTAATGAAATTGAATTTAGAATGTTTAATCATCGAATAATATTTGCCTATATTTATTTTTCATAAATATTCTCAAAATATAATAGGATTTTAAAACACCGCGTCGATTTAATACGACAAAGAGAAACAATTGAAATGATCTGGTGTCCTTATTAAAAAAAAAGGAAATATTATTAAAACTCGTTAACTTTTTAGCCGCAAAGCAGTGTTATATGAAACTGAAAAGTGGGAAAACGGCAAATGCAATACAGCATTTGAAAAGCGAAAATTTATGTTTCAAACATTTCATTCCTTTGATTTTATTTAACACTGAAACATAAAGATTCTGCAAGTATATTAACATGCAATGCGAAACACGGAAACTTCCGATGAATTAAAAGTTAGCCAAACAAATTCAATGAAACCAACCGCATGGAAGAACGAATCTGCATCGGTTTTATTTAGCTCCCTGTGGAATAAACCTGATGTAAACCACCGAGAAGAGGAAAGTCCTTTGGCGATAAAGTACGCAGCCAAATTGGCGAGAAGAGCTGTTTCAAGATGCTCACTTTTTCAGTACTTTCAAGTGTATGAACAATTGGCGAACTCACAGTATTGATATATAGAATGCCTGAAAAAACTAACATTATTAAATTCTTTTTTGACAGTTATGAAATATTACATAAAAAAATTTGCTCATTCGCTTCTAAGAAATAAAGCTCCTAAAGTCTCATTCATACCTGAAATGAGTGCAAAAGACTCAAAAAAGAATGCAACTATCAGTAAAAAAAATATCACAGCTGTACCGAAACGCATATATACGAATGAAAATTACTAAAGTATAATTTGTTCCTTTTTCTCACGTTTTGTTCTTTTCGATCTCACTTCGTTTCGTAAATTTCAGACATTTAGTTTGCCAAATTTTTATTTTCAGTTAAAAAATAATTAAATTTTCTGAAAGGCAGGGCGGATTCACAGATGATCTTTTAAATATCAGCTCACAGATGATATTTAAAAGGCTCAAAAAGCAGCCAAAAATGCATTTTTATTTTTAACAGGACTTATACGTAAGTAAATACGAAATAATAAATTAAGTAAGTAAAACTATCAAGATGGCCGGTCCAGGCGGGAAAGTGGTTAGTGACTCCGACTGTCGTACTGAAGGCCCCGCGCTCGAACCTCGGAGGAGGCATGGATGTAATTTATCCATCCCTTTAATAGGAGGCAACTAACTGTTCCCAATTGCAAATTCATTTATTTAAAGTTTCCAAGCAAATTCTTTAGTACTCGTCGATTAATTTCACACTTGATAAAGTAAACTGACTCATAAATCTACAGTGGGTAGAAAAAGTATTTGCACACCTACATTTTTGTTTGCAATTCATAAAAAGAAGCATTGAGAAATAAAAAAATTGGTATTGCCAAATCAGAATAAGTTTAATCATCCAAAACAAACAGAAAAATTACAATAATATAAATAACAATGCTTTTTTGTAACAAAAATTAAAATATCTCGTATCAAAAAAGTATTTGCAAAAGAAATAAAATATATAAGCAAATTTCAAATAACTAATATTTAGTATGCATTCCTTTAGCATCTATTACTGCTTGTAATCTTGCTGACATTGATTTAATTAAATTTTCTGTAACAGTAGGATCACTATTCTATCACGCTTCAATAAGGGCGGATTTGCTTGAAATCTTCCTTTTTCTCATTTTTAAATCCAAAGAATTTCATAAATATTCCAAAGGAGTTAAGTCTGGTGATTGTGGTGGAGTGGCATGTTTTCTGGGAACATTATAAAGCAACCACATAACGTGTTATACCGGCAGTGTGCTTGGGATCATTGTCTAGCTGAAAATAGTACGAATTACTGATACCCAATTTTATTGCACTTTGTGGCAAGTTATCTCGCAACACATCAATATAGGTTCGAGCTGTCATATTCCCATCAATGAAACACAAATTACCAACTCCTTTGCTAGCCGTGCACCCCCAAATCATAACAGAACCTCCTCCATGTTTAACTGTAGGTAACATATTTTTGGTATGAAAAGCAGCACAAGGTTTTCTCCAAACTAATTTCCTGCCATCTGATTTAAAGATATTGAACTTACTCTCATCGGAGAATATGACATTTTTCCAGAAATCAATTGGCTTATTGATATATTCCTTAGCGAATTCAAGTCTCTTCAGTCTATTTCGTTCAGTTATGAGAGGTTTTATCCTTGGAGATCTCCCATAAATGTGTGCATCGTGCAGGACATTTCGAACACTTTGGGCACAGATTTGAACTCCAGATGTTGAAGCGACATCATTGGCTAAAGCAATTGCACTAATAAATGGATTTTTCGATGCTTCTCTTATGAGTTTTCACTTCATTCGCAGTGAAAGTTTCTTTGAGTGTCCAGAGCGCAAGTTATTTGATGTAGATCCTCTTTCTTTATGACGTTTTATAACATACCGAACAGTATAGAAGCAAACATGTACTTTTTTTACCTATTTTTCGATAACTTAGGCCATTTTCACGTAGAGAAACAATTTTTTCTCGCAACGAAATCGGCAATTCAGTTTTCTTAGGTGCCATTACAGTTTGAAATCGACAATCAACTGATAACGTTTCTACAACACCTCCTTTTATAGTCGTCTTACGTATGTTATTTACTGCGGAGGACTGTCAAATAATAGCATAAAAACTCAAATTTGTTAAAGTTGAGCTGAGTGTGCAAATACTTTTTTGACATAAGTTATTTTAATATTGTTGCAAAAATATTTTTTATTAATATTATTATATTTTTTGTAATTAATTTAAATGAATAAGCTTATTCTATGTTTTAAATGCCAATTTTTGTATTTCTTAATTCATTTTCTTATAAATTGTGAACAAAAATGTATGTGTGCAAATACTTTTTGTACCCACTGTATTTAATCCGAAGCCAAGGTGATTCCTCTATTTCTAATTTTGTAGCCGTTTCCTTGTAGGCTTTCATGGTTCAAAAACTTATGAGTATTTCCTTTATTTTGTACAAATAAAGCGAGAATCGTACGAAGAACTCTGCATTCCCTTTATAAAACTGCGCCGCGTTTGACCATTTTGAAGTTTCTAAATTTCAATTTTTACGTTTATGTAATTAAGGCTGAAGCTTACATAGCGCCATTTCCAAGCAATAGCCAAGACTGAAAATAATAATAATAATAATAATTTTGTCTATTTTAACTCTTTTTCTTTTTTTTCGTAATTTCTTTTGTCTGCAAAGAGGAAAACAAGTTATTTGCTCATGGGCTATACCTGTCCATTAATCCTTTGCGGTATGATATAATTTTTAAAGCTGTGCATAACAGAAACATTTAATTTTTATTAGCCATTATGTTATATAAATTGTTATAAAGAAAGCATATTTCATTTTATGATTCACATATCTTGCAAATCAAATATACAGTTGTAATTCTTTGCGGAATTTCAGAATGAACGCAAAATTCACGAAAAATGTAAATAAATTAGGTATAGCTAATAGTTTTCAAGAGACAGCAACTTTTCAAAACATTTTGCCACTTGCAAAAATATCCTGCATTTTTTACTCTGTCGCGGAGTCTCACTTCTAATTTTTTTCCTTGTTGCATACACGGTAACTTTCAACAGGTTTTCTTTACTTTTTAGTCGTAGGAACGTATTCTGGAAAATGCTACCAACGTTTGGCCTTTAAACTAGTTACTTGTTTGAAGCACCATTAAGCGTGACAGAAGTTGTTCTGTTATGCCCAGGTGAAAGCTTCCAATCCAGTTTTTGCTCGTATTGTCGATTTTGCCATAGAGCACGTATCAATTACAGAGCGAGCGTCAAATATTTAAAAAAAAAAAAAAAACTGAAAGCTTTTTTTTTTATGGTTACGTCCAAAGGGGCGTTTTTTTTTAATGTTTTGTGTGCTACCTTTGTTTATTAAATATCATGTTCTTCGAACTTAAACCACATAAAATTCAATTCAACAGCAATAGCCCAGAATATTTAAAAACAGCACATCTTTAGAATTTCCGATAGACAGTCTCGGGCTGGAGATAAAAATGTTTTTTTTTTCCACCGTAAAGTGTTGCTATTATTCTCTTTGAAATCGTTGAGTTTGTTAATTAAAAATTCGTTCATGTTTTACAATATATGAAATAGATAATGAAGCAAACTCGAAACTCACAATTCGGGCTTCCAGGTGCCCATGTTCGGGCGGAGATTTCGTTAATGCGAGAAACATAATACATTCATGAAGATTTTTCATTATTTAATTTTTTTAAACATAATACTGGGCGATAATAGTTGGTGGTAACAATTTAAAATACGTCGTTAGTAGAGAACCGACGCAAAATGCCGTTTCGAGAATATTAGCTCTTCTGGGATAACGCTCCTTTGGGCTAAAAAAGGGATTTTTCTGTATTCTGTAACATATTTTCATGCCATCTGTTGATGGTGTTTACCCATGCCATCTATTTGTCCACTGTATTCATCCACCCTACCTATGTTTAAAATATTCTTCTCGTTAGCATTACAATATTTGCTGCTGAGCATAAATACATTTCTTTTGTTCCTTTTGTAATTCTGAAAATTAATAAACCTTGACTGCAGATTTCGAACTTCTAATTTCTTCAGTTTAGATTTTGAAAGTTTATTTAACATACATTTAGTATTACATTTATCTAACTACACACAGTAGCCGATGAATTAGAAGCCTTTGAGATTTTCATTTGAATGCGTGCTTGGGATGAAATATGCAAATTTTTTTTTATGACGTGGGTTATACTTGGTTAGAATGCTAGTATAAGTAAGGTGTAAGAATGCTATTCATGATGAATGAAGTAAAGTGGGAGAAACGACAGATCTTTCACCATTTGAAATGGGCTTGTTGTTGGAGCCTATTTCGAAGACAACAAATCTCACTGGGTTCTCAAAAGCAGCCATATCAAAGGTTTTCAAAAGCTGGAATCAGAACCCACAGTCTTTCTCTAGAAGACGCAACTAAGGCTCGAGTACAGTTTTCCAAGAGGAGTGATCGGCGTTGTCTCCGACGAATTGTACAGCAGAACAAGGACTCTTACTATGCTTCAATCAACACAGATCGTCAACCAAAGGCTCTTCCCAACAGATTTCAGCTCGAACCATGCGCATAGAATTGCATAGGATAGGAATGCATAATCGGGTGCCTGTGAGAAAAACCAACCATTTCTGCCCGACATGCAAGAATTCGTTTGCACTTGTGTCGGGAAAGAAGGCATCTGAGGATCGGAAACGGGTAATGTGGTCGGATGAATCCCGCTACACCTTATTTTGCACTAATGGAAGACTTCGAATTTGGCGAGAACCCCATGAAACCCTGAAACTATCTTGCCTTACTCGCATTGTGCAAGGGTCTCGTGGGAGTATCATGATATGGAGCATGTTCTGCTGGTATGAAAGTGGTGCTCTGGTGTTCCTCGAGGATAAACGAACTGCCATGAGATACTTAGATTATACTTTCAGATAAAGTGCACCCTGCAATGCTGCATTTTTACCCTGATGACGATGGATACTTCATGGACGATACTGCAACTATACATCGTGCTAGAAGTGTTCAAAATTGGTTCGCTGAACATCGTCTGACTTCCAACACCTTCCCTGGCGACCCCATAGCCCCGATCTTAACATTATAGAAAATGTGTGGGAAATGGTGGAAAGACGCGTCCGACAGCAGTCTCCTCTTCTTTCTAATTTACAAGATCTAAAAAGTTGCATAGCCAAGCATGGCTGGACGTAAATGCACTCCAGAAGCATGCAGGTTCTATACCCAAACGAGCAGTTAGCCGCGCAAAAAGGTGGTCCAATAAAATGTTGATCTTGGGTTTCCAATTGATTGGTCAGTGTGTATATTACGATAATGTATTCCCAGTTACTACTATTATACTAATTATTAAACCGATTTATTATCAACTAATAACTGTTCAAATTTTTTTGTATGTAAAATCATGTTAACTACAATGTAAGTCGCATGCCGAGTATAAATCGTCAATATGCGGTTTTGGCATGTAAAATTAATCTTCAGCGGTCATCATGGCAGTAATCGTCATTACACCGCAAGGAGTTAAAAATCATTTGCTACAAAAATACTCGAGAAACTACATGCTAACTCTTACGTTACCTAAACAAGACCCTTCACATGCTCTTTGAATGAAGGCAACTTTATTGTGATATAATACCAAGTTTTTGTCAAGTGAGAAGGTAGCAAGTTTTATTAGAAGGTATGTGTATTTATTCCGAATTACGCGGGCATTCTTTTTTCTGTGTCGAAAGACAGATTTTTCTGTAGAAACAGAAGCATTAACTGTAACAAAATCTTGGTGCAATTTTTGCACTCTAAGTGAAATTTTTTGTTGTAATTCATGTTTGTATTGAACTTTAGAAACATTTTATGTCGCATTCTAAAGAAGTGTTTAGTGAACATGTCCTCTAAATTTCTCATTTCTATGTTGCTTCATTCCAGAGTCGTAGCTAGGGTTTTCAGCGCCCAGGGACAACTGAAGATTTCGCGCCCTCTACTGTTTGCCAAGGATGGAAAACATTTAATTCTAAAATGTCGTAACATCAGTTTGGCGCCCCTTGGATCCTGCGCCCGGGGACAGATGCCCCCCTTGCCCCCCTCTAGCTACGCCCCTGCTTCATTCTCAAATTAGACGCAAAAAGCAGGCTGTTCCTTAACTCTTGGAAGGCAATGTATGTACACACATACAATATATTTAGCAATATATTTTATATTTCAATTAATTCACATATTATCAATGATAAGAAATTTACGTTTTCTTTTCCTTTTAAACCACATTTTTATACATGAAATAGTAAACATTCAAATTCAGCTAAAATCCTCAAGGCTCACTTCGATCATTTGAAAAATTATTATCTCCACGAAATGCGAATGAATGTTTCACTAAAGTTTTATAACTGCAATCAGTCTTTAAAATTCTTTTCTCTAATATTTTTTCCTTTCTACATGAAGAGTTTCAAAATTTTGCTTCAATACGACTATGCTTCAATACGACTATGGACTTCTTGCAGAGAATATTGTTATGAAGTTTATGTGTTTCACTGAACATTCATGTTGCCAATTTTCCTCTCCTTTGCCATTTTTGAGTCTCCATAACTATCAGGAAAATATATTATAGTGAAAGAAAAAGTTTACATATATAATAATAAATTAATTTACCTTTATTACTGTATATTAATTATTTTTCTTCAGTTCTTTTACTAGTCGGTTTCGTACAAAAGCGTACGTCTTTTTAAAGATTTTGCCATTTTCTCTTCAGCTTTTGTAACACTTGCTTTCGATAGATTTCCTAACGATGCACTGTTTGACAATGGTTTATTTCAAATTATGAAAAATCTTGTTTAAGGGAAGTAAAATGAGATGGTCACACTTATAACACAGCTTTAGAGATTTTTCAAGCATTGGCGTCGTTTGCTTTCATTTTCTTCTTTCCTATCTGTCATACGCTGGTCTATATTTTCTTCTACTCAGCCGCCCAGATGGTATAGTGGTTAGGGGAGCCGACTGTGATACCCAACAGCCCGGGCTCAAATCCCGGAGAGGGTATGGTTGTAACTGTCCGTCCCTTCATAGGAGGCATTAGTGGCCCACTTATTAGGTGCCTCCATAATAAGGTGACCGTTATTTCTAGTTTTAGTAGTGGCCAAGTCGGCCAAAGGCCCGCAATTGGGAAAAAAAAAATTCTTCTTCTACGTTCATAGATCTTTTTTAAACTTTTTTTTCTTAGGGACTGCTTAAAGACAAGCAATTCATTTTGAAAGTTGATAAATATTTGGGAAAGTTGTTACTAATATGCTGAAAGCGTATGAGTAAGAAATTTTATTTCACCCACCCTACAATACCGACATCTATTAATTATCCAACTCCAAACTGAGAGAGACCCTGGCGGAAGCAGTTTTTATGCCTGCGATTTCTTACCCATGCCATGTTGATGTTGTTGTTTTTTTGTCCATATTACATGGAACAATCGTTGCCAGAGCCTACTCCAAAGAGAGGTTGGACTTCCATTTTCCACCTCAATTTTCAGGGAGATCCCCCCGGGAAAGGGATCCCACCACTCTTCCCTTCCACCAATCCCCACGAGAAGACTTCGGATCGCCGCATATTTAGAGTTCCGCCATGCCGCACCGACACTATACATTAACAAACATCCATGTTTTCTCCGAGATTCGAACCCGGGCCTTCGGTACCGTAGTAGGCCCCCTGAACCACTACACCGTCTGGGCGACTACCCATGCCATCTGAGAGATAAATGAAAATAATGTTTTACGAGGAATACAAATCCTCCGAGGCACTGGATCGTTGTTTTGAGAAGCAAGACGGCATCACAGAAGGAAAATAATAAGAAACTGAATTAAAGAAATTTAAAAGAAAAAAAAATAGACTGCATTGTTTTTTAAATGATTTTCCTATTCGCACTTTATACTATTCCGATCAATTTTCCTCTCTAAATGTAACATGGCCATGTTAGTAATTCGCAGAATTGTAACTATTTTCCATTTTGTTGCTAATCTGTCGATTAGCTGGCAGCAGACATGTTGAAATCAATTAAACTATTACACACAAAATGTACATTATTAAATTCAGTTACTAGCTGATAAAAAAGTATATCGTTACGCGGTTTTTATTAGGAAATTTAGTTACATTTAAAAAATAAATCTAATGTTTGTTGCAAGCGAGTCGCATTTAAGGAAACAGGGCCGTATGCACCTCGCAAGTAGCAGTCTGGCCATGCCTGTTATATAAATAAAATGGCAAAAGTTTCCGTTCTCATTAGGAAAAGCTAGTAAGTTAAAAACGCTTTCAAAACTACTAAAAGTTACAGTTATGATTTCCTGTCCAGTTATGTACTTAACAGCAAATTCTTCCCAAGATGTTTGCAAATAAAAACGGGCATGCTCCTACGATAAATATTCCACACATAGTATTACATAAAAATTCCATATACATCAACTAAAATGTCATTTTTAAAGAAATGATTTTATCTTGTGAAAAAAAGAGGTACAATTCTGCACATTGTTTTCCCAACAATGTGCTAGGCAAGATTTTTCTTTTATCGGAAATATTCGATATATCTAAGGAGATTAAATAAAAGATAGCAAAGTTATTACCGCTTGAAATCATTGGAAGTATCTATGCGGCACTCGAATTAAAGACAGTCATCTACTATAAAACAGTACTGCTGGCTGAAAGCCATAGGGGAAGTGAGAACAATTCCTTCCATCAACAGTAGTCACAGCATTTCAGATCAAAACTTTTTCTTTCTTTACCGAAAGTTTTTCTCCTGGCTTCCTTTAATCCCTTATCACATTTCGGCGCCATGCCTCCTCATATAGATCTTTTTAAACTTTTCTTAGTTCTTTTTAATCGGATTTTCGTATGAGATTGCTGCCCACAATAAAAAAAAAAAAAAAAAAAAAAATGCTTAAATTCGGAATTTAAACTTCTTGAAGCGTTATCATAATGCGTTACCTCGAAAATGGTATAAATGATGCAGCAATTCACAAGCAGTATTCAGAAGCATATAGCCGCATTTGTAACGAAAACTTAATCCTGTGACTTTTCTTCAAGGTGATAAATAATTAACTTTAATCTAGTTTTAACTAACTGTATCGTCCTAATATCTTTAAAGCTGCTTGGGGAGAATCAAACTGGGATTTGCAAAGCAGTAATTCTCCCGGGTACCAAATAAAGCCCAACCACGTGAAACCTTTCTCTTTAGTAACAGCACAGATTTCCTGTCAAACAGTATAGTTCCATACACACGCTAGAAAGGATCCTGTACATACTTTCAGATCCAGGCTTGAATTAGGAGGCTGTAGATAAAAACTCACTAATAAAAATTAACCCGCAAGAACTTAATTTAGGTCTTAAATCATTTCAGGTAAGTTCAAAGTAAATTTGTAGAGTCATTAGGTTTTTGGAAGCAGGAAACTTGAAAAATGAGCAATGCCCTAGCCGGGACTCGAAGCTGGACCTTTCGAATAAGCTCTGAGTATGCTATCGTTACACTACGAAAGCATGGGGAAAAGAGGGAGAAAATATCGTATATACTACCCCCTTTTAACGGGCGACTAGGGATTAAGGAACCTAGTCGCCAAATCCTGGTGGTGACGAATTATCGTCCATCACCTTTTAGTTTGGGCGCCACTTGTAGAGTCATTATGTTATTTTTGTTTAAGCTGGAACATGAAAAATGAGCAATGTCCTCGCCAGGACTTGAACTTGGACCTCTCGAATACACGCCGAGTGTATTCGAGGTACTTTACACCACGAAGGCATGCTGAAAGGAGGGGGAAAATATCCTATAAATTATCTAATTGCATTCTATCGGGTTGTGAAAGTAATGCAGAAAAACACTACATTTTCAAACTAATCACTAATAGTCAATGAGATGGCATGTCAGATCTGAATAATTAATTTGTTATTTAATAGCTAAATTAAATTTACGTGATGTAAGGTAAAAACCATTTGTGTGAAGAGGAGTTCCCGTTTTGTAAGTCTTTATAAACAGATTAACTAATATTTAAGTAATTTAGAAGCTAACTAATATTTAGTAACTGAAGCAGATAATCCTGTAAACTATTTTTGTCCAGTTCGATCAGTCTTTCACGTTGAATCTGGGGCAAAAATAAGAGTTCCCTGATTTTACCCGGAAACCACTGCATACCTGATTCGTGATTTAAATGTGTAACACCTGTACGTCGAGCAGGATTCGAACCACGATTACGGGACCTAACTGAAAACCGAAATGAATTTCTTTTTTTAAACTTTTTCTATTTGTAGCATACTAAGTATCTATGAGTCCTTTAGTCCCTTGGCGCTAAAGGCATCTCTCTTCATTTTCTAAAACAGAGAATGGCAGCAGAACTGAATTAATTTAGGCAAAAACTGAATTAATTTAGGCAACAAAGTTGTATTTATAGTGATAAGAAAGAGATTTTAATGATAATCATGAAAAACAAATAGCATAGCGTTCACTGTGAAATACAAAATAAATAAGACTTGAAATAACCGAAGAGTTTTTAAATGAAACCGATGGTTATAAAAATTTGCATCATGAGAATATGAACTACGAAAAGCAGACAGAAATATATCTTTAAGCGTTGACGGCAATAATACAGATAACGATGAAAGTGATATACAGTCAAAAATTCCAAATCCTCTAAAGCCCTTCGCAAGCGATGACGGTCACAGCCGAAAACCTCGCGGACGAAAACGTTGCGGAGAAAACAACGCAAATCGAAAACGTCGTGGTACAAACATCGCGAGAGAAAAGAAAGCAAAGACAAAAAATCGTTGTAGAAAATAAAGCGGTTCAAAAACTTCGCAGTTTAAAAACATCGTCGCCGAAAACATCGTGGTAAAAAATAAAGTACCTACAAATCATCGCATGACGATAACATCGCACACATGCCTTTTTCATATCTCTTCCTGACATATTATGTAACTGATTTTCGTCACAACTAACAAATCGACATCCAAAAAATTGATTGCATTCTATACATGAAAATGTTAACGACGCTTTAAGCATAAATGGAAACAAAACAAAATATAATTTTCATTAGAACAATATCAAATTAACAAATGGGAAAGAAAATAATTTGATAATTAAATAAGCAATTTTTATAGATGTTATTTATCTTCCTTTTTCTAAGCAGTTTTAAACTGTGTTTTTTATTTAAAAAAATTATCAATAAAACATTATAAAAAGATTAATTTATTAATGACCTTTTTTAATTAACTAGGTAAATTTAAAATGCTGTTAAGTAGTATAAGTTGCATTAATTTTCTACTCATTGATAATTTAAAATTACTTAAGTTTCCTTCTTATTTTTTCAGCAAAAATTTATTAGTTCATTCAAAAACATGAGATATTAGAAGTAAAGGAATCCCTCTTCCTTTCTTTACCCAAATCATTATGTGAACATGCATTTACATTTTTCAAAACCTGAAAACGCATGTGTGCGAAGTTATCGTCATGCGATGATTTGTAGGTGCTTTATTTTTTACCACGATATTTTTGACAACGATGTTTTTAAACTGTGAAGTTATTGAACCGCTTTATTTTCGACGACGATATTTTGTATCACGATGTTTTAGGACTGCGATGTTTTCTCTTAGCTTTCTTTTTTCTCACGATGTTTTGTACCACGACGTTTTCGCCTTGCATTGTTTTCTTCGCGACGTTTTTGTCCGCGATGTTTTCGGCGGACACCGCGATGACGGGGATAAAAGGAAGCCCGCCTCCTCGAAGGCATCAGGTGAGAGAGACAAATAACCCTTTTATATTTTGCAATGATGATATTCACAATATCATCCAATTTAAAACATTTCAAGTTAACGCATTCTCAGTTTGCATTATTAGGAATTTTCACTTTTTCAAAATTTCACTATATTTCGCTGTTCAAAATTTCACTTAGAATTCGGCGTTTTCTAAATAAAATTTAAAGTGAAGTTACCTGACACGGCAAATAATGCAAGGTACCACGCATCAACGTTTGAATTGAATTATTTAAATCAGAAGCGCTATCTGCATAAGCTCCATCCCAGCTTTGATCGAGAGCGCCTATGCACTGCCGGATGGACGAGAGCTCGGTTTTTAGCATTTAGCTTTGCATCTGAACTCTTGAAAATCACTGAAGAACTGCCGAATCAGCTCAAGGTTACGATGCCAATTGCATTAATTTTAGTGCTAAACAAAAATTAATCGGAAATGATTACAGATGATTTCAAGCGATAGAATTCCATTTGAATTAAATATTGTAAAATTAATGCTGAAACTGAGAAATTATTTTATTATTACCATGAGGTTTGATTAAAAAAATATTCTTAGGGGTTGCAGATTTAAAATTATGCTGTGATGTAAATCTAAATCATAAATGATCACATGAAAAAAAAAAAAAAAAATACCACAGTATAGACACCAACTGGCAAACTAAACAATTTATAAAATGCTGATATTGGTATGGGATTCGATAAGTAGCAATGCTGTAGTACAGCACTGATTAGCAAACTGATCGAGAAAAAATACTACCATACAGTTTTATAAACGTAGTTGCAAATATAGATAATTCCAAAACACACTATATAGCGAGCAGCGAACTATTGTGTACTATAGAATATCAACTATCTAATTCCTACTGTCAGCAATTACGAAGTATACAAATTCTAACATCTCAATAGGTACTTGGTATATAATATATAATAATTATATGTTAGATGCGTTGTATTCATAGGTTTCACATGAATTTTATTTTTGTGCGTCAAAATACTCAATATATTAATCAATACATTTCAACCGATGTAATCCTCACGAATATAGTAGTTTTCAAATGAATTTTACACGTGTCTAGTATTTAATTTGCCAACTGATGTTATAAGATCTTAACATTTTAGCTATCATGCAAAGTGCCTGGATCTCAAAGTTCGACCTCCCGACTTCTGGTACAGGCGTGAAGAGTAATACAATAGGAAAAGGATCTAAAAAGCCTTTTTTTATTATCATAACTTCTTTAACAGAAAGGTACGGACCTCCGTGCTTACTATAACACTGACTACTTGCGGTGATAACTTCAAAATAATTTAACAATAAATTAAAATCTAAGAGTAGTGCTAGAATACACAATTTAGTTTAAACTAACAGGCTGACTCAGCAACCTACACCGGCGATAGACCAATTAAACGGCCAGGAGGCGTAGCCGCTATTAAGATTAACAAAAAAGGACAAAATAACAAACGTGTACTACACTAGTGGGGGGGGATCGCGCTCTGTATAACTTTCTCGTTTCACCCGTTTAAATACTTTAGTTCACCTACTTAATTTGCATCCTGGCGAGGAAATACGAAGGGAAATAAAGAATTCAGAAAAGATACCAAATTGAAATAACTGGTTAGTGAACACTACAATGTAATCTAAGCGATAAAAATATAATTACAGCTCATAGTATGTTTGATGTCAGTTTTTGAGGTATAAACTAAAATATCTAGTGTCTTTCCCAGTGCTGGGACTTTTTAATAGAGAATGGTGAAACTATACCTACCCACATTTTGGTGCATTCTAGTGTTCCGCTTGCTTATATCTATCTATTTATCTAGGGATAGCGGCCCTAGCTTTTCGTATTATGGCATCGACGTAATAGTTGTTCTGCGCTTCGGATTGCAATGGCAAGGCGCTGGCTATAATGATATTACTAATTACACTATTCCTGCATCTTAGATGTTAGCGGTGTCTTTTACCGCAATCATTTTTCTTTGCAGGTTTGAGATACACAACTTCTTCTGAACCAAAATTTGTTTAACACGAGCAGCACTGGATATGTAAATTTTTCTCTATCATTTTAGTTTTCTCGCTGTTTTTTGTTATAATTACTAAAAGGTGAATTTGCATTCTGTGGCATCGGGGAGGCCTACGTCAGAGAAGGAAGTATTGGCTAATTTATTTTGAGAAGTAGCAGTGTTTCAGTAGACTATTTTCGATCTGTTGGCGAACTCAACGGTATGAGCAATCAGCCTTCAATAACCACCACGTCCTCTCGCAGGTCCCTCCAATGTTTAGAGAGCATCGTACGTCAGGTATTTTCTCCCTCCTTACCGCATGGTTTCTCCTTAGTGGTGTAGCTGGAAGCAAGTCCGGCTACCCTGTAGCGCATTTTGAATCCCAGTAGCACATTTTTCAAGACCCCTGCATGGCTAAACCTAATGACTCAACACTTATATTTTATCACAATTTGTGTACATACACAGATTGTTCATTTTAATTTCTGTTTGCTTATGTTTTCAATCATAATGCTTCTGGAAGAATTTATACGACTTTTCTGAATGACTGTTAGTTTTATAAAAATGTATGACAGTTAATATGGAATATTTTGCTTTTTTCATCATTAAGGAACTGAAGATTCAACCGACATTAAATAATGTTTAAATGATTTTTTTTTTTCAGTATTTAATTGTATCTCAATAGATTAAGCTATTTCAAATTCTTTATTACAAAGTAATGGTTTATAAAGTAATGTTTGTAAAGTAGTGGTGGTGTGGTGTATTTAGTTACGGCAAAGCACACTAGGGCTATCTGCCTAAGGGGAGGGATGCCTTCGTGGAGGACTTTCTAAGGGAAACTGGCTCGTATACAGGTTACACATGGGGAAAACCACGAAAACACCCATGCAGCCAGCCCGTTCGCGGGATTCGAACCTCGGACCGAACTACCAGTGTTCAGCGATTTTACCGCTCAGCCGCTGGTGGGCTTGTTTATAAAGTAGAGTCATTGGGTTATTTTGAAGCAGGAGATGTGAAAAATGTGCAATGTTCTCTCCGAAACTCGAAACCGGACCTCTCAAATACGCGCCGCCGAGCGCGCTACCGTTACACCACGAAGGCATGCAGAAAGGAAGGATAAAATGCCTTATATATTCCTCCTTTTAAGGAGCGACTTCCAATCGCTAAATCCTGGTATGAAGAATCATCATCCACCACCTTTATGTTCGGGCGCTACTGTCATTAGGATTTTTGAAGTAGGAAACACGACAAATTAGCAATGCCTTCACCAGGAATCGAACCTGGACTTCTCGAATGCGTGTCGAGTGTGCTACAGTTACACCCCGAAGGCATGCGGACAGAAGGAAGAAAAAACTTTATAAATACTAGAAACGGATTGCTGTTACTTTAGTAATAGTTGTCATTTTAATAATAACAAAAAGTTATATGTATTGATAAAAACAGTGATGTATTAATCTGCAGTTTATTTTGCATAATTTGTCACTAGGTAAGATCTTGTCTACTTCTCTCTTGTCTACCTGTCTTCCTTCTTACCGCATGCCTTCTTGGTATAATAAGAAGCACGTTCGATTAGCAATATGAAGATCCGGAGTTCCTAGTCCCGGCAATGACACTGCTAAATTCTATCCCGGGAAAAAAAAAAAAAAAAAAAGAATGACCTTACAGATGGCCTCTGAACTAAAAGGTGATGGGTTAATAATTCTTCACCACCAGGACTTAGCTACTGAGTTCCGTCCTCCCAACCTGTCCTTTAAGTAAAACAAAATTTAGGTTTTTTTCTCTCTTCCTGCTGGTATAACTGACATGCCTTGGTGCTGTAACTGAAAAAAGCTTTCGGCTGGCACTCGGAAATTCTGGAGTTCGAGTCCCGGCAAGGGCATTGCAGATTTCTCTACAAATACTCTAATGACTCTATAGAACAATCTAAGCAAAATGCACATATTTTATTAACAGAATGAAAATGAAAATTAGAAAAATTTGCCGGTCATTTTTAAGTCAAAATGAAAAGTAAAAGCCACTACCCATTTACTTATTTCATTTTTACTCCTACTTCCCTGATCGTAAGGAAAGATAATGAGCAGTTTTCCACTTTTCATGACCTTCTAAACATTTTTT
This sequence comes from Stegodyphus dumicola, assembly GCF_044657685.1. Classification (NCBI taxonomy): domain Eukaryota; kingdom Metazoa; phylum Arthropoda; class Arachnida; order Araneae; family Eresidae; genus Stegodyphus; species Stegodyphus dumicola. The sequence goes on from NC_140781.1 coordinate 26,540,329, forward strand.
TTACTCCTTTAAATCACCTTTTAGAAATTACTTCCCTCGTCACACCGCACGATGACAAATCAAAACTATTTGAATAACTGATAACCGCTTTTTCAATTCGAAATCGCCAAAGCATGATTACACGCACTGAGTTTGAAAGTCATGACAATAGCAAGAATTTCTCGCGATGTTACTGGAACTATTCCTATTAGTCATCTTCACAAAATCCCACGGTATTTGAACTTTTGCATGAGCAGCCAATATTTAATATTCAGGGAAGCTAGGTCTAGTAGTAATATATCTCCCACAGAAATCACATGCTTCCACCTGCGTGATCGCAACAACTTGAGAAAGAATTGTTTGGTAAATATCACATAGAAGCTCGCCCACCGACACGATGCAACCAAAATGAAATTTATATGACCATGAAATCATTTACCAGTCAACGATTATTAAGTGCAAATGCTTATAATGATTAAAGGCTGCAGGCACAAGTAAATGAAAAGTTTTGCGTCTGAGGAAAACGTATGCAATAGCGTACTATGAATTATGCGCTTAAGCATATTAGACGCATCAACACAAGAAAAGTTAAAGATAATAGTGGCTTAAGTTATCACTACTAGCTCTTTGAATAAGATGAGGCGGCCTGCAACGTAATACGTCGACTTATTTGCAACGTAAGAAACTAGTATAAGATGAGGAATGGATGACCCACCCATTGTCTACAGCTCGACATGCCCTCTGTTGTATATTATCGTAGAAATGCGCAAAGCCCTTGCACAACGTGAACAGCCTCTCAAACCGCTATTGCAAGATGTTTTTACTAAGACTTCTTACCGCAAACAACTAGTTTTTGTCGAAATCAGATAAAATACTTTGTTTTGTCTCGAAAGTGAAAATATAGAGCACCAGAAGGTTTCTAGCCAGGTAATTATAGTACATACTATATATATAGAGAGAGACAGAAAGAGAGAGAGAGATCGTTGAAGCCCCTGATATAGGGCGACCACTGGCTTCAAGCCCATAAATGGTGCATAACGCAGTGGTGATTTTATTGCTTTGGGGCCGGCCGGTGTATTTTTGCAGTTAATCTTTGACCTGTTTCTATACGCCTTGCGCATTTAAATGTAAGTTCCTTTTTATTTTACTTATTTTACTGTACCTTCTGAATGCGTAAATCATACTATTTAGTTTTGCATGAAGTCTTAAGTCGTGCATTATTTACGGTTATGATAACTAGCATATAACTGTAATCTAAAAACTACTTTGTTCGCTTTGTTTCGTTTCCCGATTTCCGACAATGCTCTAATCTCTAATTTGCCGAACAATACGACTTCTAATCTTCCTTTTACCAGATATGGGAAAAAGCTGTTAATAGATTGCGAAATAATGAAATTATTGCTACTTGTTTCTTCAACACAAGCGAAGAATAATGGAAGAATTATTTTGTAGTTTGACTCTTTTAAAGACACATGTAAAGTTATGCATAACTTTTATCAAACATCGAACATCATGCATTCTCGCGGTAGCATTATTCATGCTGTAAAATTAATAAGTAATTTTCTTCGTTTCATAATTTAAAAAAGAAACTCAAAATACTCAAATAACTCTCTGTATATGAATATCGTAAAAAGAATAAGGAGATTTCTCCAGTTTATAAAAAAGCTAATATCATTCAGTAACAAGAAGAAAAGTTTTAGTTTTAGTCTACTTGGGAGAACAAAGTCATAAAATTGATAATTTACTTTTTTGATTCCATTTATCTTTCTGTAAAATATCGGTGACCAAATGCTACAAATTGACATTCTATGACAAGCGTAAAATACTGAAGTGGAACAATGAATTGAAATCTGCAGTCTCACATATAACACAAAAATAATACAAATCTGAATGATATCTGAACGATATAAAACCTCGAACGGAAGTTTAGGCAACAGACTTGATTAATGATTCTCTAACCACGCATCACAAAAACTAAACAAGGACTCCAAGTCTGAGAAACATTGATTAATAATGTTACAGTATCATAAATATTTCTGGAGAGGCGTTTGTGGAGTACATTACTGATGTTTCTTATACCAAAACAGAAATAAATATAAAAATTCATCTATGAAAAATTACTACTCTTCACATAGAGGTTCGTTGTCTTTCTATTCGTGAAATATACAGGCTTGTTCTACAGTCTCTTGCAACTGAGATAAGCAAATAATTCTCATTTCTAATTCCGTTTTTTTCTAAAAAAATGATAGAAAAGATCTAAAGTCTTTCCAAACTCGAGGGGAATGCACATTACTTTTTTTCTTGTTTATTCATTACAAACTTCTTTATCAATTGACTAAGACAAGTTAAATGCACCTCATCATAAAATCTTGCATTTTAATCTAAATAATTCATGCTTAGTGTTCATTAAATTTTCAAGTAACACTAAGTCTACAAATGTAAATTATTTTCGAAAGAAACGTAAGTGAAATTTAATAACTGATAGATATTTTATAAATACAATCTATTACCGAGTTCTTTCGTGATTTCCTCGAAAACGCTGAATACCTATGAGTTTATATCCATTGATAATTGTATAAAAGGCTTGAAACTCCCACTTCCATCTGAATAAGAAGGAACTGTTTGACCTATGAAATTAAAATAATGCCGTTTTGATAATATTACTTCAAACACTGCTTTTTTTCTTTAAATTCCCTTTTGGATTTAGTCTGTTTGGTGTGTCCATTTATAGCATTATTGCTAATGTTATTAAGAAAGGTAGGAAAGTTTTAACTGTTTTCTGACTCTGAATTTGTTAGCACACCTTTTAGTGTCACTGAGTTCTTCTTTTTTAATGATAATTAAATTGCCTGTGATGGTGTGCTTCTGATTATGTTCTACAAATTTCTTTCGTTCAGATAGACTATAATAACACTGAGGATTTCAAAAGATGTTTGATAAGGATTGAAAAAACTGATACTATTAACACATTTGAAAGATGTATTAATATTTATATATTAATGATTAAAATACATTTTGTAGGAGTTGATGCAAAATCTTAAAATTCATTATAAAATTTAATATTATCATACAAACGTTAGTAACTTGTATTTTAATCAGATCAAGCACGGTGTATTTTAAGACACTTAATGTGAACTATTTACGTTAAGAGAGATAGAAATCTTTTTAAATGTTTTTTATTTAAGAGAACAAAAAATATTTTTTGGTCTTTTTGCAAAAATTTCATTTTTTTAATTTGCGTCCTAGTGTATTTACTAGAGCATTTGGTAAAATGTTCAAGTGAACAATTTTATATCCACCCTGTTTCTTCTTGAAATTTTCTTATGAATAAAAATGTTAAAGTTTGTATATATATATAAGAAATGTTTTTCGGGTTTTTGATGCTCTGCAAAAACTGCGTTAAGGACATATGGGTAGAGAGTTTTGTGTTGCAGATTGTGGCTGAATACGTTTTGTAGTCTGTATTTAATATAAGAAATAACATAAATTATTTTAAAAAATCATCATCAAAATTATGTATGGAAAAATTTTTGGTGCGGCAATACAATGCGTTGGATTTAGCTTTATATTTTTTAGTCGTCACCCGTTGCCTCTTGTCTCCTTTTTTTTTTTTTTTTTTTTTTTTTTTTTGTATAGTCAAAGCTGCATGTATTACAACTGATAAGATTAATGCCATTTATTTGTTTTTCAGAGGTATTGATTTCACTTCATTTATTTCTGTTTTAATAGTACAGGTTCTTCCATATATCTATCATTTAGCGTTGTTTCATATAATTATATTTATCTTTAGATTAAAGCCGTACTAAAACTGACAAAATGCAGCTAGTCGACCAGACAGTATTTGTCTTTAAGGGCAAATACTTTAAGCCAGAAAATAAAGCAAAATAAAAATTTTAATTCTGATTGACCCATAATTGCAGAACAGAAAAAAAAAGTTTGTTTGAAAGTACGATATATATATATTCACATATACATATCATAATTTCAACTTTGCTACATATATTGTTGTTATATATGTTACGGTGAAAGACCGAAATTGGAGAATGTCGACTTTCACCGGAGAATGTCAACATTCACCAAATACGTCGGCGAAAGATCGAATATTGCATTACATTCTTATACATTCGGACCTGCACCGGTGTATGTCGACAATCACAGATATGTTCTGGTGAAAGTCGAAAAGAGAGGTCATAAAGCGCCATAATAGTTTAATAAATAAGATTTGAATTACATAATTTAGTAAGTTTTTTATTACTGTTATTTTATTTTCTCATTTAGAACGTACTGTATAATTAAGTAAGTTTTTAACTTCTATTATTTTCCTTTCTCATTTTCAATGTAGTGTGTGTTTTAAGTTCTTATGTTCTTAAGTTTTTATTTTAAGTTTCAAGTGCGTTTTTTTTTTTTTTTTTTTTTTTTTTTTTCTACTGAATTACGGAGAAGAACATATAATATTCATATATGTTCAACATTCACCATTAGTACATACATGATGAATGACGACATTTACCGGTGTAAGTCAGATATAAGAGTATTTGGAAAATATTTCGTACATACACCAAGCGACTAGGTGATTGTCGACATTCACTGGTGAAAGTCGACATTTTCCAGATTTCGGTGTTTCACCGTAACATATATAAAAAATAGAAAAAATGTAAAAGGTTAAAATTACCAATTCATAGAAAGCGAGTAATAGGAATTTTCTTTTCCTAATAAAATAAAAAAAAAAAGTTTGATAATGCAAATAACGAATGGGGAAGACTAAGCAAACAAACGAAAAAGGATTTTGATATACTTAAAAAGTGATTGTTATCAGGGAACAGACAAAACAGCATTCAAAAACCGAAATCGCGTTTCTGATTCCGGGTCTGGATGAATTATCTTAACAATTTAATTCTAAAATGAAAATTAGAAACAAATGATTGCCTCCCAATGACAAAAGCATATCAGAAGTTATATTTTTTATTTACTCCTTTTCCACTTTTCCTTCGTTTTATCAAGAGATTTTTGTTTATATTTTGTTGGAACACGGAAAGCAATTAAAGACATCTTTTTACTTTGCTTTCCATATTTTAATTAATTTGATTTAACTTGTTACATTTCTTATAAGTTTTTTTTTTACTTATTTACATTTATTGCATCAGATAGAGCAGAACTTTTAATAATTTATTTTTGCTCGTATTTCGTTTCTAACTGATTATGTATTACACACATATATATATATGTGTGTGTGTGCATGTATATATATTTCAGATCTCAGAATCTCGGATTCACCTTCAAGGATATGTTTCTATATTTAGTTTAAAAGATCTTTTTAAACTTCAGAATGTCTTCCAAATTTTAGTATTCAATAGATTTTATTTCTTTTCACTTTGCCTTAAAAACTCTCAGAATGAAATATCCCTTCCGTTTTCCTTAAAAAGTAAAATCTTACAAATTCAGTTGCATTTTTAGCACTTTCTTTGCCATTTCAGATGATCAAGCAACAAATACGTTGCGCGTCATTCTTACGAAAACATTGGAAAGATTTATTGCAGAGCCTAAGAAAGCTTTTTAGAGCAATGTCATTACATTTCGAATCGCTTTTCATGTCAAGCGAAGGTTAACAGCGTAAATATGAAAAGGAGAGCAGTTAACGATCCTTTCCTCGACTTTTAAAAAGAGATTTTAGTCGATCGGAAGGAAATTCCTTTCAAAGAGCAAGTGAAAAAATCTCCGAAAAAAATTCGAAACAGATAACGGGGAAAAGGCTCATGTATGGGAGAGGTAAAGAAGAAAGACTAAAATATTTAACACATCACCATATTTTGCATTTATATAAATGACGACTGAAAGGACTAGGTAGTATATGAAAACATAATATATACTCCTCTCCCAGTTATAAATAAATAGAAATAAATTTCTTCCGAACAAGTTTCCCCTCTTTCGAATTTTGTGAATCTTTAAAAGAAAATTCATCCTTTAGTCCAATATATAAGGAAAGTCATCCTTTTAAAACTGTTGTTTGTAGATTTGACTTGTTTGTGTGAATTAAATCCTTAGAGATACCAAAAAAATTTCAGTATCCAGTAAAAATATTAGTAGCCCCACGGCAATAATTATAAAACAATGAACAACAGAAAAATTAAATTTATCATTCAAGTTAAGAAGTAAAATTAATTGTTGATTTACAATATAAATACAAATACAGATGGATAAACACAGCAAAATCAAACACAGGAAATTTTTGACAATAATCTATTGCAGTTTAATACAAAGCAAAAAGTAAACCAAACACCCAGATTAAATTCCGAAGCAATGATATATTTAGAATGCAGCAAACTCATTATTTAGAATAAACTCCCGCTAATTCAAAATTCATCAAATCAAAAATATTTTTTGGGGTAAACCATGTATCTCACTTATAAAATAAGAAAATATCACCTTTATTTTTAATTTGTAGTGATTTGAACATTTTGCTATCCAAAATATTAGAATACACAAAATAATTTTTAAAGACAAATACTTTAATAAATTTGTTGAATCTTTTAGTGTGTTTTGGAATCATACACTGTAGACCCTAACTGAAAAGACTAAGTAGCGAATTCTCGCTAGGTCTTGGAAGAACAGATGACTACATAAGAAAATTTAAATAACCTTTTTATTTGAAATAAAAAGAAAATGTACTCGCTCGGTGCTCAGAATGCATCACCACTTGCGGCTAAGCAACTTAACAGAAAAATAAGATATAAAATCACAAAAATAAGATTGGCTACACGAACTGGCTCCTTATTTATCTAAACCGCTAGATCGAATGCACACAGCAAAGCCAAACTTAGAATATCACTATAATCTAAAAGAGAGTGGCTAAGCACCAACTATTCACGTACAGAGCTACTTCAAGCACGCGACATAAATTCGGAACTAACTCTTTTGTTACAAACTCTTAAAAACCGCTGCTTAAATACTGATTTAGAAATCACTCAGATTTGCATACTACATCATTAAAATTTACATTGTGACAGGAAACTGAAATCAGAAGGGGAAGGAAAGTTTCTGAAATTAAAAATAGTTGGTTACAATAAAATAAGGTCTTTACAAATTCCCATAAAAATAGACAAGCAACATTGACTTTTTACTAAAGAAATATATATATGTTATGAGTTTAAAATGCGTAGATAAAGGCACTGGAACTTTAAAAGCTTTCGATATTGCGTTAGATGGCTGAGAAGATCGTAGTGGCTTGAAGGTGGTTGATGACGCAATTTAGCACAACGTATCTTGAAAAATCACAATCTTTATTATTATTATTTTTTTTTACCTATATCAAATCATCCTTTTTCAGACAAGATGTTTCCTAATTGTATTTGAATACAGTAAGTTGCATTCTGAAGTATGACGTTGTTTTAAGCGGTAGCAGCATGGATAAAAAGCATCTTGCCAGTAGGAGAGCTTATGCGGAAAAGGGGAAGAGTTATAGTACTTTCAGAGGAAGAAGGCTGGAAATGGGAAAAGTTTTAGTTCAGAGTTTTAGTTTACAATTAATTTGATTGGACAAGAGGCATGTGCTTTAAAACGTTACGTAAGACAGAAAAATCTGGAACCTGTGAGAAGAGATGAATTTAGAAGCAGATTATCAAATTTAGAATGTTAATTTTGAGGTCGCCAATTATTATTTTTTTGAAACAGCTATCATATTTTGTTATATCTTACATATATATATATGTAGAGAGAGATAGCTATTAAAATTAAAATATTATGATAAAAATATAATAAAATATCTTAGCTATTAAGATTAAAATTTTATTTCTCATAAAGCCACTCAGATTATTCAGTAGATAAGATAATTCTACTGGAACATATTTGCAATTTTATTAGTGGCACTGACAGAATTAGCATTTGGTAACATCAGTAGAATACCTCCAAAATAACATCTGAGATAACCGGGTCTAATGAAATAACATCTCTAGGGTATGCATTCTTGACGTCTGTATTCAAGTACACTAACATCGATTCTTAGGTTTCAGAAATATATTTTATCAACTTCTGACTCTTGTGCATTACACTTTCAAACTTTGAACAGCTTCGTTACTACTTCCAACTATTTTTCAGCTTTTGTCTCCTATCTCTTGAAGAGTTATTACATCGGCCATCACGGTAATTAATCGAACCATTAAACAAATACAACATTATAGAGCAAAGAATTTATATCGATTAAAACATTAACTTCGGCTTTACAAAATTTACAAAACGTTATTGCAACTCGCCACTAAACAATAAAATAACCAATTTAATTTCGTTATTTCCAGTAACATAGAAATATTATTATAATGTGGAATGGTTCACCTACTTTGATTATTTTCTTAAACTAACAACTTTTAAAACAAATTGATTTTAAATTAAAAAGATCTGAAAAGCATGAGTTTTAGAGTGAATCTCATATTTTTCTCAGCAGTGTCGAATTTAAATCGTTAAAATTGACTATCGAGCAGCAGTTTATGGGAGTAATAATTAAAACTATTAATACTGTGGTAAGGCTCAGGCTAGGACAATCATAGACACTCCTCTTCTGTCTGTCTCTCTTTTTTTTTTTTCCTTATTTTATTTTTTATTATATACTTCGGGTATGAGTGGGTGATCATGATCAACAGCAGAGAGGAAAGTAACATTTTGTAACTGAGGAGCCATTTCTAACTTCTAGCTTCTTTAGAGTTCCAACTCTTCTCTCTCAGTATTACCTAAAGCTTTGATGTGAGTTATCGCTGATAGCTTAATTAAATGTTAAAAGCACCACAAGGACAAACAGTGTAACTTTATACTACCTCAACACCTATGAGGGTCGAATTAAAATATTATAAAACTACCAGTGACTCGGATTTGGCAGTGAAATAAAGCTGGAACTTGAAAGTCTCTTGAAATGAAATCTAAGTATTTTCTTATCAAGAATACAATGCTCGGGTCAGACAGACTAAAAGCTGGATCAAATCTTAACTTGCCAACACCAACAACAACTGATAATTCTAATTCTCTCCGGCAGCGGTGTTAGCTAAATAACAGGCAAGAACGATGGGCACAGCCAATCATTGTTGTAATACATTCATACAGTTTACGAATTATTTCCCTTAATTTATACTTAACCGCTTGCCAACAAATCTGCACAAAACTCTGGAAAAAGTGAGTATGTGACAAAACGAGATATAAAGCAGAGATTTAAATTAAAATTTAAAACTCAAAGAAAATACTACACATTAGCAGCACAAGCAAAAAACATAACTTGGTTTTCGTCACTGAAAAAGGACTTATCATCTTCACACATTATCCCACTTATTCACTGCCTTGAACAAAAATAATTCAAATGAAAATACACTAACCATTCAGCTGTTAAATTTCGGATGCGGGAAAACACACCGAAGAAAATTCCATAGGAAAATATCTGCCCGCTATTTTTCAAAGGCGTAAAAAAATGCCCTTTATAATTTCAGGAATAAATCTCACCAAACACAGGTGAAGATAATAAACTATGTGCCAGGATCCGATTAACCCCTAAGCCCACAAGGGCCGATTCTAGGTCATAATGTTTCAAAGGGGTCTAAAGCATCATATAATTTGTCATAACATTGTTTTACTAGCATGAAAATAAAGAAAGAGAATGTTGGAGGAAAGCTGAAATGCCACTGTGCCTAAGGTCCCAAACTATCTTAACTGAGCCCTACTAGATGCTTATTTGATACCTCAGCTTTTCTAGAATTATTCGCCTGAGAAGCAAATGTAATTGCGGTGAAACACATGCCGTTCTACTAGTCTGATCATAAATATCGTCATTACTTTTTTTTCTTACTCTAAAGTGGAAGATCAAAATACAAGCCACTTAGGCCACTGTGCCTAAGGCCCCAAACTATCTTAACTGAGCCCTACTAGATGCTTATTTGATACCTCAGCTTTTCTAGAATTATTCGCCTGGGAAGCAGATGTAATTGCGGTGAAACACATGCCGTTCTACTAGTCCGATCATAAATATCGTCATTACTTTTTTTCTTACTCTAAAGTGGAAGATCAAAATACATCAATCTCACAGATCGATTTACCAAGACTTATTAGCATTATTTTTCTGCTATTCATTTATTCTGTTTCGTTAACTTTCTCTAACGAGATCGACTGTATGATACCCGCAAATTATTTGCTTGAAATTCTGAAGGAAATGTTTTAGAAACTTTCGAAGTTGAACGATAGACACATAGTATATGGTTATACATCAGGGACACTAGTCCTGTATTCAGCTTGTAAGGATCTTAAGTTTTACTAATGTTTATTTTTATTTTAAATCTTTACTATCACTTCTTATTTTCTACTTCCGGCCAGAATTATAAGCGTTAAGGTTTTTATGCAAAGTTGTCTGGCGAACGCCAAGTATTTCAGTTGTGACATTTTGCCAAGCGAGAGAGAGGAAGCAGTGAGTCGAAGAGGGCCGCTTACCTTAGAAGTTACGCAGTTGCTTGTTGCCTTCCAGGCCAGAGGTTTTAATCCTCTTGATAAATTTTAAACGTATTGTAGTGTTCACAGTTCTCTGTACTACATACGCTTCCTGTTAATATAAGGCCAATCTTCCACGTTTATTATTCTAAAGTTAAATTAGAGTTTAGTTTTGTTTTTATACTTTTATGTTTTGACCCCAAGTAGCGGGTCCGTGTATTCCGAAGTACGGAAGTCATTGTAAATAGAGAAAAATAAAGGGTTTAGTATACCCTTTTTGTGTATCCTGTTTACTTCCCACAGTTTTGAACATAGCTTTAGTAAGCTCTCTGTTCCGAGTCAGGTCCTTGCATGTTCCCGAAGAAGGTTAGAAGGAACTTTAACCCTGATAGTGGCGCACAACGAAGAAGAATAACCATGGCCGAATTTCAAGAAGAACCTGTGCTGCCTGCAGAAACGGCTCAGAATCCAGAAATGCCAGCTGCCGCCCTGGAAGGATTTGGTTACATCGTCCAGACCATGCGCGCTTCGATGAAACCAGAAGCAACATTTAATGGAAACTCACCGGTAACCAGATTTTTCGAAAAATTGGATGACCACTTCATGCTCTACCCCGTGCACGAGTTTCAAAAAGTTACCTTAGCTACCAGCGCTTTGAGGGGCCAAGCGCTTAACTGGTTCAAATGTATAGGCAGAAGTCTCTTGGGTCAAGCAGGAAGTCCCACCTATACTTACGAAAATTTCAAGACTGCCCTACTAAAAGCCTTCCCTGTTGTAAGGGATCGTGCGAAATTAGAAACGGAACTTTTTAGTATATATCAACAAAGAATCGAAAACCTCTCAAGCTTTATTTTAAGAAAAATTCACGTCTTCAAACTCTTGTATGGAAACCGTCCGGATCCTGAAATAATTCAAGTGATTTTGCCGAGGTTACTGCCCCAAGTGCAAGACTTTATTGAATTAAGAAATCCGACTACACTGGAAAAGTTATTTGAGCTAGCAATCCAGTTTGAAAGTAGAAGAACGGCGGACGTCGAAAGAAGACGCCAATATCAACAGCGAAACCAATTTGGTACGCCAAGACTACAGCAAACTCAAGCACACGGCTACGGAGGCAAAGCGAATCAGTGGGCAAGGAAACCCGAGCATTCAAAAACAGCCGGCGAACGTCGACAGTTCAATAGCAATCCAGGAAAAAAGTCTCAAGGCCAGGGGAAAAAGAAGGAAAGCACGGAAATGAAAAATAATTTAAACTAAAACGGATTTCTGCTGACGGGAGGGTGCGGAAATCCGAAGGCCACGAAAACCCCTCTTCCTACAAGTTAAATACAGTAATGGTGAAAAATTTGACTCTTCCGAAGATTGAAGTGTTGGTGAATAATATCCCAGCCACCGCACTCCTGGATACAGGCGCGCAGTGTTCCTGTGTGGCAGAAGATTTTTTTAGGAAGTATTTTCGTAAATATCGCATATATAATTCGGATAATACGACAGTGTTAGCGGCGCAAGGAGAACTATGTAAGTGCATACGTAAAGTACCTCTGTATATCCGTATCAAGGACGAACAAGTAAAGGTGATGTTTTTTATAGTAAAGAATCTGCAAGCACATATAATCTTAGGGATAGATTTTCTTTCAGACGCACAAGCAACAATGGATTTTAATGAAGCGTCCCTTAAGCTGACAATGAAACCAGTTCGTACTGAAAAGGCTGAACTGACGATGTTAAAACTTGACCACCTCCCTAATGACGAGCAAGGAAGAATCCGACAAGTGGTAAGTGAATTTGCTTCGTTATTTAGTGATATTCCAGGATTTACTCAGGTTACTAACCATAGTATTGACACCGGAGATGCAATGCCAGTTCGTCAAAAACCATACCGGTATGATAAGAATAAGGAAAAAATTATAGAATGGCATATTACCGATATGCTACGTAAAAAGATCATAACGCCCATCTCAAGTAGTTATGCTAGCCCGGTGGTTTTATGTAAGAAAAATAATGACTATCCTTTGACGCATCCAAAAAGGTGGAGATTCGCTATTGATTACCGTAAATTAAACTCCATAACTAAATATCCGGTATATCCGTTACCGATCATAGAAGAAATTCTAAGGAACATAAAATCAACCAAATTTATGACGACTTTAGACTTAACGACTGGTTATTTTCAAATAGGGGTTAGGCCTGAGGACGTGCCTAAGACTGCTTTTATAACCAAGTCTGGCACTTATGCATTTTTGCGTATGCCGTTTTACCTTTCAGGGGCCCCGGCAACATTTCAGCGATGCATGGACATTGTGTTAAGACCTGTTCTTGGAAAGTCCACATTTATCTATTTAGACGATATCATTATTACTAGTGATAATCTCGACCAACATGTACAGGATTTAAGACAGGTGTTTTCTTTATTAAATGAGGCCGGTCTAAAAGTTAATGTCGAAAAGTGCAAATTTGCAGCCCCTGAATTAAAATATTTAGGTTACAAAATATCTCAAAAAGGAATCGAGACAGACGAATCAAAAATAATTGCTGTACAAAAGTATCCGACTCCAACCACGGCGAAGAAGCTCTCTTCTTTTCTAGGACTTTGTTCATATTATAGGTCCTTTATAAAACATTTTGCAGCTATTGCTGAACCATTGTTAAAATTAAAAAGGAAAAAGGCAAGATTCTCGTGGACGGCCGAAGCCAATAGTGCTTTCGAAAAATTAAAACAAGCATTAACGCAAGCCCCTGTGTTGAAATTTCCTGAAAAGGATGAGAATTTAGAAATTTCAGCGGATGCTTCGGATTATGCGGTAGGAGCGGTACTTTCGCAAAATCAGCAGCCCGTGGCATTTTTTAGCCGAACTTTAAATCAAACACAAAGAAACTATTCCGCGACCGAGAAAGAGGCACTTGCAGTTCTGTTAGCAGTGCAAAAGTTCCGAGTCTATTTTGGAAAGGCGCCGATAACAGTGTACTCTGATCATGCGGCGGTAACTAGATTGTACTCAGGGAAAAATTTATCCCCAAGTTTAATAAGATGGGCACTCAAACTGCAAGAATATAATCTGGTAATCAAGCATACCCCCGGAAAGGAAAATATCGTAGCAGATGCCCTATCAAGAATTAAAATAGACGAACAAGGTAATACCGTAAAGGTGGCAATGCTTACAGCATGTACAATAAATTCCCGAGAAACTGTAATAACTGAACTGGGTAAGGATCCTGAATTTGGAAGCATTTATGAGTATTTGAAGGATCCTGAAAATTTTAGCCACCAAGATATTGTGGCGATAAGAAATAGGGCGGCCCATTACGAACTAATAGATGGTCTATTATTTTATACAAAAACTACGAATTCCAACAACGAATTTCGACCTGTTATCCCAGCTAGTCTTAGATTAAATATCCTGCAGGAGCTCCATGGCAGCCCTTTAGCTTCTCATGTTGGTATTCGAAAAACTATCCAACGCGTACGCGAGGCAGTCTACTTTTCCTGAACTGCAAAAGTTAACAAGAGCGTATGTCCAGTCCTGCCCAACGTGTCAAGCCGTTAATTATATTAATTTCCGCCCGGCCGGGTTTCTAAATAGTATTAAATCCGAATTTCCAAATGAAATAATTGGCATCGATTTATTGGGCCCTTTCCCAAAAAGTCAGTTAAATAAAAGTCGCTATCTCCTTGTTATGGTTGATCATTTTAGTAAATGGATCGAAATTGTTCCCTTAAAACGAGCCTCCGTGAAATTAGTTACTGATTCTATTTTAAATAAGTATATTTTAAAATACGGGGCGCCCCTAAAAGTTATATCGGATAATGGTCCTCAATTTGTAAGTAATATATTTGAAGACATGTGCCAAAAACTGGGCATACGTCATTTAAAAATGGTCCCGTATCGGCCGCAATCAAATATAGCGGAACGGGTCAATAGAAATATAGTGAAAATTATCCGTAGTTATGTTAAAAATTTTCATAAAAGCTGGGATAACTATGTCAATGAATTTGCTTTCGCCCTTAGGACCGCAAAACATGATACAACGGGCAAAACTCCTGCTGAGTTATTTCTAGGCAAAAAGATTATAACACCGTTAGATAAATTATTTTATGTGCAACAAAGAGCCCCAGAATTTAAAATGGGTGATATAGAAAAACTAATTAAGGAAGCAAAGAAGAATACGGAAGTAGCACAAAGAAAACAGAAGCTCTATTATGATTTGAAACGACGGGGAGTAACTTATAAAGTAGGGGATGAAGTTTTAAAAATTAAGCATTCACTTTCTTCAGCACCAGAAGATAAAACTGCCAAATTTTTTCCACGATTTGAAGGACCATATGTTATAGAAAAAATAACTCACGCTGTAGTAGTGTTAAAAGCCAGAAATGGTGAAACCTGTTCCGCAAACATTGATCAAATCAAGCCCTACTTCGATCGTAATAAAATGCAAATATTTTCAGATCTTTTGCAGGATCCGGCACGGCAGACACCGCAGGCACAAGCTCCAGAGGTGGAAAAACGACAAGTACAAGGGCAAGCCAATAAGAGGCAGGAGCAAATGAAAAGAAAATTGCCCCGCGGAAAAATTGAAGGTAGCAAGAAAAAGAAGCCGTTCCACCGTCCAGAAAACAGAGTTCACGAACACCCCCAGAATGAAGAAGGGAGAAGGACGACGTATGTGAAGAGAACCAGGAGAAATGACGGCAACTATAACCCGGCACTAAAACGGAAGATCTACTCATCCGACAGGACTCTCCGCAGCAAAAGTCGCCGAACTGCGGAAGGGCCATCAGCGGCGGAGGAAAAAGTACAAGGAAAATTTGAACGGCCAGCAACGAGGTCCAAGCAAGAACACGAAAGAAGTTTCCCGGTTCCGCCAAGACCAGCTGCCATGAAACGGCCAAGACCACAAGCAGAGGAGAAAAAGAAGGTATTCAAGGGTGGCCGAACTGGTGAAAAAAGGAAGCTTCCAGAGGAAAGCACTGAAGGGCGAGCCCGTACAAGAAGGAGGATAAATCAAACTACTATCTGCAATACCTTTAAAGACTGGGCCCAGAAAAGGATGTCCGAATATCACAAAGATAAGTAAAATTTTATGTTACTTTGCAAACTTAAGTTAATCTTTCATTCTTACTGCAAGTGGCAGATTTCAAGAAGTTTTACCTCATGCGAGGTCTACCTTTATCGCCAAAAGGGCGAGAAATGAGTTGTTACCGATTTTGGGTATTATGTTTTTCAATTACTCGCGCGTAAAACTAAAGTTGATGTATAATAGCGTTGTGTAAAGACTTAAATATTGTAAAATTTATTGTATAAATTTTATTTAAAACATTCTAGCAGGAAAGAAGTTTAGTCTGAAAGACTTTTTGAAATGTATTATTTCAATGTAGAAAGAATTGGCACTTGCTTTGAAAAGAATAGAAGTTAACAATGTACTACTAATGTATGTTTTCAAATGTGTAAAATTAACGGCATGTTGATATGTTCTTATATACAATGTGAACTGTTATTTTAAATGTTAAGAAATACCGTGATATGGTAAAAGTGAATGTTAAAAAATTTTTTTTTTATTCGTGTGACTGTAAAAAGACTAAAGCATGGCGAATATGTGTTAAAGGTTGAATGATGTAGTTAGGCTCTCTGACGCTACACTTTAGAGTTAGACACTTTCAGAATAGTACCTCAGGGTTTAGAGTTGAAATTAGGGTGTGTTAAGAGGTCTTGTTATGTTGAATTTTAACACGTTAGTGTTTTGATTGTAGGAGGAAGTGTGGAACACGTAGACAGAAACACATTCGTGTTTGGTGTTCTTTTACAACACATGTCAGAGAGCACGGGGAGAGATAATTAAAATAGTCATGAATGAAATAAGAATGTTAAGTGAAATATAATTATATATGTTACTTGCCATTTCATTGTGTAACATTTCATTAAACTAGTTTTCCTTCCAGATCTCTGGAAGGAACCAGAATTGAATAATAGCTCCTGTTTAGATGCAGTACAGATGAAAAAAAAGTGTGTATCCTGGGAGCTGCTATTGTAAAAAAAAATTTCTTTCTTTTAAATTTCTAGTTTCTAGCGAAAAATATTTGTAAAAGATTGGCCGCGCGTTAGATTCTAGAGCTAAAAGTTTTCAACAAGGTCGTTTTAGACCTCAGTTTCAAACTAATTAACTCTGGCGGGAAGTATGTAAGGATCTTAAGTTTTACTAACGTTTATTTTTATTTTAAATCTTTACTATCACTTCTTATTTTCTACTTCCGGCCAGAATTATAAGCGTTAAGGTTTTTATGCAAAGTTGTCTGGCGAACGCCAAGTATTTAAGTTGTGGCTTTTTGCCAAGCGAGAGAGAGGAAGCAGTGAGTCGAAGAGGGCCGCTTACCTTAGAAGTTACGCAGTTGCTTGTTGCCTTCCAGGCCAGAGGTTTTAATCCTCTTGATAAATTTTAAACGTATTGTAGTGTTCACAGTTCTCTGTACTACATACGCTTCCTGTTAATATAAGGCCAATCTTCCACGTTTATTATTTTAATTAAATAAGTTAAATTAGAGTTTAGTTTTGTTTTTATATTTTTATGTTTTGACCCCAAGTAGCGGGTCGGTGTATTCCGAAGTACGGAAGTAATTGTAAATAGAGAAAAATAAAGGGTTTAGTATACCCTTCTTGTGTATCCTGTTTACTTCCCACAGTTTTGAACATAGCTTTAGTAAGCTCTCTGTTCCGAGTCAGGTCCTTGCATGTTCCCGAAGAAAGTTAGAAGGAACTTTGAACCTGATAAGCTTGTAGTTAATGCTGGTACCAATGAATTGGCTGCTGTCATATTTAAAACCTGTGGTTATGATGACACTTTATTGTGTTTAATTCATACAAGTTTCCCCACATTAGTTAATATGTATTAAATATTTCTAATTTTCAATTAAAATTAAATGCCCTTATCTGTTTCTTTCATTCAGTTCATAAAATCTTGAAAAATTGTAATATTTAAATGAAATTGATAGTAAAAGAAATGAAATTTTAATGAAAGATAGATAACGTTATCGTTCATTTAGTTCATACATTAAGGATTTTAAAGCGGCCAGTTGCTAAATTTCAAGTGACTTAACATTTCTTGATTTCGTCCTAAATTTGGTACAGAACTATTTAACTTATCGGAGTTCAGTTTCATCATACTATAAAGTTAACATGAACCAATCTCCCTAAAAATTATAGACGGATTTCAGCAGCTGACGTATGCACAGTACTGAAGAGGGACATGTGAATCTTCTTTGAGTTCCGAATTATGACATATACTAACAAGAAAGATTTATTTGTTGTGTTATATAATGTACTTAAAAACATTAGACAAATAAATAAACAAAAATACACTGCTTACCATAAAACTGCTATACCAGGAAGGATGCGCACAAAGAAGTTAAAATTTGCCTGAAAAGGTCTAGAACAGGCTGGACTATTCAAATATTTAGCATTTCCCGATATGCACACAGGAGTAATGACAGCTTGAAGTGGTGTAAAAACGTATATTGAAATGCTGATTTTCCATTCGAAAATTGCTACTACTCTTTGTTTTTGGTGTTGGAGGCCGTGCTATGTCTCGCATAAAAAGAGGAAACTCATACTAGCACGTTCAGAATTCGAATGCGGAAAAACACACCCTAGCAGGTCTATGGATTATCTCTAGCGGGTCTATAGAGTATCATACCACGTAGATACTGCTTGTGTTGGTCGGAATCCAATGACAGTAAACAGAATATGCCACTGAAGGACCCAGAAGGACCACACAGAGGACGTGCAGGATTTCAGCGGCATTCAGTAACCAGACGACAGACATCTCGACCGTATCGTTGCTAGGGATCATACAGCTACATAGGGTACGCAGGGTCAGTAACCAGCATGTGTTGCTCAGGTTATGTACGGTGCAACGACTTCTGCAACGCCATGATTTGTCAGCAAGGCAACCTTTACTTCGGCTTCACTTGAAGCTACCTTACAAGAATCATCACCTACAATGGTGCCTTCAAAGATGCACATGGACTCATCAATGGCGTGACATCGTCTTTTCTTGCGAATCCCGCTTCTATTTACAGAGCCCTGATAGCCATGATCTTATGTGGAGATGTCCAAGAAACGAATGTTGGAATTTGCATGCTGCATCACCGTATCGACGTAACACCAACCGTATACCTCCAACCGTATATCTGGTATTTTGAGTTGCAAGTCACCGTTACATTACTGAGGTTTTAATGCCTATGGCCATGCAAAATCTTCGTGCCTATGTTGCCCCAATTTTAAGTAGGACTGTGCGACATTAGATGTTCCACGCTATCACGCGTTTTCTCAATACACAGGGTATTCGACTCCTGCCTTAGCTGGAGCGTCCTCCATATTTCTCACGAACTAAAAAAAGTCTCTCGTCAAAGGTTGCAGACAGGCTGGCACAAACACATTAGTACGATCGGTGAACTATAACACAGAACTGAAGTCGCATGAACTGCAGTACCCCGAAACTGCTTTCCAAAGTCTTTGACTCCATGTCCAACAGTAAACCAGCTGTGTCTACAAGCGAATGCTCACGATACTGATTTCTGCATCTATACCTCAAAATTACCCGAAAGTTTAATAAATTTATATTTCCATCGTAATGCATTTGTGAAATATATGCTATTCTGTTAACTGTTTTCCTTCAGGCTGTAGCAGTTTTAATGCAGTATAACTTGTACCACTGGATTAACTCATTCGTACAATTAAATGAAATAATCAAAGGCTTTCAGACTGCAATAATTGTAGGGATGTGGGATCATTTAGACTAAACATACATTTAATTTAAATTTCTACACATGCTCTCCATCGAAGAAAGTTCCACTTAATAAATTTTTTCTAGTCTTATTGAATTGTCGACGGAAATCCACGAAAGACTTGTACTCCGTTCTGGGGATGGAATGTGCTGGTTAAATGGCTGTATTTTACGATTTTTGCCTCATGGTATTCAAATACAAGTTAGATTCTCTTAGAAAGTACCCCACAAAAGCATTCTTCCTAAAGAAAATTGCCTTAATCAAACAACTGAACAAGCTGTATGCGTTATACATCAGTAAATAATCAGGATTATGTAAGATCCTCATTTTTAAAATTAATTTGATAGCATTGACAATCACATATTTTTTCCTAGTTAGGACGAGTACAAACTGTTATCAGTTAATACTAAACTGTACAATAACTTTCGAAATTTAGATACTTTTTACGCATCATTCTAAAATCATTCCTTCTAAAACACCGATAAAGAAACTATAAAAGTTCAGAGGAATTATAAGCAGATATTTACCGATCTACTTTATTATTTCATGTTTTAAAACTCTCGTTAACTTATCTTGTCAACAAGCAAATTATTACACATTATGAATTCAATATATCCGAATAAATTGGATTGGCTTCGACTATTCAACTTAAGCAAATCTTACGAGAAATATATGCATACGCTCCATCCTAGGTTTCATAAAAGTGCTGCCTTTTGATGGAATCCGAGGATCTTGTGCCCTAAAACCTCTCGAAAGGATTTACGGCTTGAAAGGTTTTTAAGTTCCCCCGTGTCGCAAAGACACTATAGTCACAAACATCCTCGCTTAAGTCTGAACTCAGACGCACAGCATGGTAACTCGTCAGTCTGCGCTAACTACCATACCGCCCGCGTTCGAATAGAAGGTCAGTGATAATGTTGTAAATTGACTACAATAAGTCAAAATAATAAATGACGTCAACTGCTTTAAATAATTGAAATGGTAGGCATCAAAGGCAGGTTTTTGTGAGCAACATAATTATCATTAATACAGAAATATATCTCAAGTGAAAAAAGAACAAAATACGAGAGAAGATTGCGGAAGTTTCCTTGGGATTTACATTAACGATTTCGCGAATCTTCCTGCTCTGCGATTTACATGAATAATAGTTTTACGAAAACATGCTCGGTAAGATTACAATAACAAGGACGCGAACTTTTCGCGTTTATCAGGGCAATAGTGGTATGCCCATCCAAAAATGTTCATCAGGGCAATAGCGGCATTACAGCTACTACGTAACTAAATAAGTATTAGACTATAAAAGTTTTTAAACTTATGCTTGTTAAACACCGGCCAAATTCTAAAAGTGGCCTGACACTTTTAGAATTTGACAAGGAGATATAGGCACAGCGTCAGGGGCCTGTAGTCTTCGTGTGGAAAAGAGCCTGAAAACAAGTTTACGAGAAGCTATAGGAGGATAGGGCATTGTGGGTATTGGATGTAATCAAACCCTATCTTCTCATCTTCGTACGTAAGGGGAAAAAAAAAAAAAAAAAAAAATCAGGGAAAAATTGGATAACTCTTTTAAAACTTTGATTTGTCTTAATCGTGCCTTGTGAGCAGCTCTTTTCTTTGTTACTATTGCGAAATGTATATATGAAACAGTTTGTATATTCAAGACAGATAGATGTTAACATAAGAGTTAGTTGCAGTCATAGCCGGTATTAAAATTTTCTTTATTTCACTGGCAAACTTTTTTGAAGCCAACTCAGATAAACTGGCGCAATAAGAGCCTGTTCTTGAAACTTTTACGGTACTTTCCCCATTTTAAAAAGTACGTTTGAAAGAGAGCGGCAAGTTGGCAGTAGCGAAGCTAGAGATAGGATGCGACACGTTCGGAATGAAAACTTGACTCAAAATAAGTTACTTTCTCTTTGCATTATGGTACCTGGTTAATATGAAGTTTCAGCTAGCAAAAACTTGATATCTTTTTTTACTGAAGCGTTATGTAAGCTTCTGCATCATTAGCTTTATGTAAGATTCATATGACATGGATTAATTTTGAAATGACTCAGTTTAGAGAGATTTATTATTGGCAGTTACTATTTTTAGGACCGAAAGGTATATATATTATTCAAATTTAAATAGAACATTTAGGGACTACTGTAAATTAAAGTTAGAATTTTGATTTACACTTTTTTATACTACATTTATATAACATAAGATTTTAATTTCAAAGTGAAGTAGCCAGTAATATCAGTCTTTCAGTTTAATTTCTCGTACCTTTCCTATAAATAGTAACGTATTTACGCAGTTTAGAGTTCAAGATCCGGATTTGTCGGGATGTGGGCGATTTTGAATTTCAGAAATTCCGTATTTTAGGTCATTAGTTTAAATCTAATAAGATGACGTAAACATGGCAACGTTGGGGCTTTATAGTAATGCAAGCTTCTTGGTAAATGCGATAGCCGACGCACTGAACAAGGAAGCAACAATTCAAAACAAAATAGAGACTGTTGACCCTGCAGGGGTTAAGGAGGAAGACTGGAATGAAAAAATTTACATATAAAACATGAATGGAAAAGTGGACTATTTCGGAGACCATTTCGGAGAGGAGCAAAAACTACATGAAATATATATATATATATATATATATAATTATTTACATCACCTCAACCAAACTGTAAAGCGTTGCGGCCGATTTCCATCCTATCTCAGGAGGTTTAAATTACAATAATCCGAACGCTGCAGCAGTTGTAACGAAAATTAAAGAAACGATTCAAAGCACGAGATCTGTAGACTTTTTAATGACATCAAGAATAATTTTAAAGAAAATAACGATTTTAACATTTAATTAATTTTAAGAAATATCGGCAAATCGAAAAGACTTGCAAGAAAAATAATGGAACATGTGAATTCCAATGGGACGTGTAATTTACGTTTTTTCTTTCTTGTGTTGAAGCCGAGGATGGCCCAATCATGTGTCGTCAGGTTACTTAATGATCAGCTGAGCACGATCAGCCCCGTTAACTAACAACTTCCTTTTGTTGAGTATCGTATTCTGCCTTCCAAGACTTTGTAAGGTGGGCGGTTTTCCCCATGTAGTAAAGTGTATGTGAGCCAGTTTTCCCTTAGAAAGTCCTCCACAAAGGCATCCCTCACTTTAAGCAGACAGCCCTCGTGTGCTTTACCATAATTGAATAATCCTAATCCTTTGTAAGGCAGACAATTTTTTTATTATTATTTTACATTTTAGCCTCAAGCATACTATTAGTCTCGATTTTCTCTTTTTTGTCCGCATCACTTTTCAAATAAAAGGATGTTCTACCAATGTATTATTCTTAAAGGAACATTTAAAAACACGTGGCAACACTTAACCCTCTATCGGGATATCCAATGCTTTAAAAAAGTTTTTGATTTACTGTTTAGTTTTATGAGGCGTAAGTGCAAAGAAAGCGAAGTTTAATGATAAAGTTAAAAATACGAATGAAAATAGTGAAAGCAGAAGCGATTCCAAAGCAAAATTACTAATAAAGGAACTTTTGTAGTAGCGAAATAGTAGAATATAAATTCCTTTTTCAAATGCTTTCTCACCAACGGCAGAGCGGTAAAGTTGCTGAGTACTGGTCATTCGATCCGGGCTGAGCATTTTGCCCCATTTGTAACGTAAATAGACTTATTTTACGTGAGCGGACTTATTTTAACTCTAAGCTATAGAAACTTAAGCATCTGGCTGACTTCCTTGCAGAAAAACAGCATTTAATCCCTGTGAACTTGCATCCGCTGAGAGAGTTATATCCTTATTATCTTATTAATGTCAGAGAATTTTAATATGGGCGTTTATGCAAGGTTTTTAAACTTTTGGGTGTTTTTCAGTCTCGTGCCATAGGACATTTTTCTGAAGTCGTTGCCTTAAATGGTGTATTAATAGTACCGTATATTCCGGCTTACAATGCGCATTTTTAATACAAAAAATAAGATCGAAATTTACGGGTGCGCGCTATACGGCGGATATAAAAATAATGGATTAAAAATTAGGAAAATTCAGTATACAAAAATCATATTTTTTACATGTACCTAAACCTGATTATTTAAAAGAAATGACATACTATGAACTTAAAAATTTTTATTATCAGATAACACAAAAAGTTCACCTTCCATTGCATCTTCACGCACATCATCGAATTCTGTTTCATTTTCACCAGCATTGTTACTCTGACCCATGAAATGAATAATCACCATCCGTTCCATCCATTGTTCACCAACATCCTTAATGCAGCATGATTTTCCTTTTCTTTCGCAAACTGAATAACTTTGCGTTTTTAACCAGCACTGTTTCGTTTGGCAGGAGCCATATTTACTACTAAAAAGGAACATTAGATCAACTGTACTTCAACTAAAGCAAATTCAATTTACTAAAGCCCTTCGATGTTCACTTAAAAATTACGCCTTCAAATAACTACAGAAAGAGAAAACATCAGACTCCTAATTCCACAAATTTATTCGGGACGGAAGGGTATTCTTACCCCAAATTATGTCCCTTTCTTTTCTTGAAATCCTAGAATAATAGTCTTGTTAACAACTTCCACCAATCTCTTCGCAGAATCATTTACTTCCTCAATCATTTATATCACACACATACCATTCCTCTTATGGCTTGTCAGTTTAGTATACCATTGTTCGAGCGCGTGGATCGCTTCGAATGAACGATTTCAAAATATAAGAGCATAGCACATGTTCCTTTGAGATTTCTTTCTAGAGAAAATGGTGCTTGTTATACGGCGAACATACCTAAAAATTAATAAATATAGTCTGAAATTATAGGTGCACATTATACGTCGGAATATACGGTAGATAAGAAAAAATTCGACTAAATACTTAGTCATTTCTAAACATTTTTTTAGAAAAGACATATTAGTAGGTTGTTGCATTAACTTAGGTCTTAAATAATTCACATGAATTACTTTCATTTTACAGTTGTCCTTACTGAGCTTCAGATTAATTTCTTGCATTCTCTGCAGTACTCGTTTCAGTCATAAGTAATGCTCTTTCACACTAAATTGTCATATTATCATACTGTTGCATGTTATGCCAAATGTTGGCAACTTTGCAACTAAAACTGTCGTCAAAGCCTGTCAGGGAAGTTTTTACCTATATCTCAATCGATCAAAATACAAAAAGTGACCTAAAATTCAATTGGGTTTCTAAAATGCATTGGTTTCTAAATTAATTTTTCTGAAAAATTTAATTAAAAAAAATTTTTTTTTTTAAAATTTAATACTAGACTTTACATTGCTTAATTCTCAAAATACTTCATTCTTTTAGACATTCTTCACTATGTTTTACTTTTGGTTTTGACTTTTACGCTTGCCTGCATGAATGACGAAACACGAATTGAATGATTGTAGAGTTAGGTTTGGAAGCAACTTCCCCTTGATAAGTCTGTCTCCTGCCTGCTCAACAGTCATTCACTTATGCATTTTTTTAAAAAAAATTTTAGATTAATTTAAATTTGCTAAATTGGTGAATTTATTTTCATGGCTTGGTTTTGCACTTGATTTACTTATGCTATCTGAATTTAAATGATATTGTAGATTAGTTCGAAAATTAAATCTTTTATATGTTTGCATATTTTTTAATTATTTTAACTTTAAATTTGCTTTTTACATATATACATGTTTGTTAAAATTTAAATTTCATTCCTTGCAGCAATGGTGCAAAGAATTAATTAAATTTGTATTTAAATTCAATTTATTCTTTTGAAACAATATGCATAACAAAATTGTTACATAAGATTGTTGCCTGTTACTAATCTCACTTGCCAGATGCAACAAAAACAAGCCTACAAACTACTATCGTGGTAAGATGTACAAGATTGCGTCTATCATTAGTCAGTATCTTGAGCACCATACAGGTGTGTCGCCAAATGCTATGGAAAAAGCTAATTTTAACATTCAAGATATCATCTCCACTAATAATTACTTAAAGTGTATTCAGTGTGCCCAATAAGCAAACATATTCCATCTAGAAATAAATCTCAATGCATTGTGAGAATAATAACCCAATTGTTAAAATACCAGAATTATTGACTATAACATTCAGTAATATTAAAACATATTACTTACCCGTATAGTGCCATTTCTTTACTTACGAATACACAGCATACTTTTGCACATTTTGTTAATTTCATTTTTCAATTACTACTCTCTGAATATACTAATTTCTTGAATAAATATATATATCATTTTATCGTTACACCAAAATTATCGTTCATACGCAAATGACAGAAAAGCAGATCTTGATCGTTCTTTATGGTTACAGTTGTCACGTCTGAACGTGCACACTAGATCTGTAAGCAGCCTCACTAATTAATGTTGACACAAAATTACGTTTTCAAATTATGTCGTAGAACATGTTCTTTAAATCACATGGTATAATTTTTTTGAGCAAAACAAATGGAACAGATCACCTACAGCACCTGGTGAATGATAGATGAAGCTGGCCGAATACCTCGTTAGCAAACCACCTCAATTTCATGGAAATCAAACTGTGAAAAGTTTGCTGTAGTCAGTATATTCTTTACTTATTCACACATGAGGCTTTTGTAGAAAAATTGGAATTTGAAAAAGATGTCAACAAGATGCTCACTGCCTTCAATGTGCGCAAATAAAAGTGGCGGTGCACAAAACCAGTTCGGTCAGACTTTATGCTTTCGCGCTAAGCGACAATGATTGTTTCATCGAAGTGGCAGTGTAAAAGCTTGCTTTTAGAAGGTGACAGTCTGACTTTATGCTTTTTCACCCCAATTTGGATGGACAGCACTCTGGAGAATGGATCAGAGGGTTTCCCACACCTACCACCAAACTCTCAAATGGACTTTCATATTGCACATATTTTGAGTGCCCCCATGCCACATAGACACTTTGCATTTACAAATATCCATGCCTTCTCCAGGATTCGAACTTAGGTCTTTTGGTACAGTGGTCAGCGCTTCCCTATCTGCGTGGCATTACATAAGATGCATTAAATAAGTAAATTAATAAATAAAAGCTATATATAAAACCATATAGAAATAAAGGCTATATATAAAACTGTTGAAAAATATGACCTATTGTAACCCTTTTTCTGCATCATCTCTCGTCCTTGAAATAATTCTAACTTTCACATAAGGTTCAGTTCTTATTTTAGAGGGATGTGGCAATTACTTCTACTTCGTTCTTCACAGCCACTGTTTTTATTAAGAACGGACTGTTCTGGCCTAATTAAGATGCAAAAATGAAACTTGATGTTACATCATCTGGAAAGCAGAGTCGTGCCGATAGCTGATTGGTTGCCGTGAGATGACGTCCTGTCTACTTCAGGTATAAGTATCTCATGTCGCTCTGGCTTATTCCTTCTGGTTCCTGTTTCATTGCTCCTTGGTGTGCCGTTACCAGCCCTCATTGGAAGACGATATTGCGATGCATGCCGTCCAGCGATAAGTGCCGTGGTTCCGGTCCAGAGATGACTTTTCCTGGATTCTGCAAGGCGGCTACGGTGTGAGCGACTGCCTATTTTCATGAAGGCGGCATCTTTAATACAAGTGTTTTTCCAGGACTAGCGGCGATGTTTTCCCAATCTGTGATCTCTCATGTGTAACTACAGTGAGCGGCTTTTGCCGGTTCAAGTGCACTCGAGGTTTAGTATAATTTTTTCAGGTGCCTTCTTGGCCAAAAAGCATGGACTTATTGATAATGAAGTGAAATTCATATTAACCGCGTATTTTCTGTTCTGTGATATGTTTTTTGCATATTGAATGCCAGTATTCAAAGATCAGGTAAAATATTTACTGTATCATTAATAGTGTAATATTCTTTAAACGAAAAACCCTTGGGGTTTAATGAACAGTCAACTAAGCGTAATTTGACAATGATTATGTTACACTCTTTAAGTTTCTGATATTGATTAAATTTATTTATTGTATTTTTATTTTTATATATATTGTTAATAAATTGGTTAAGTTTAAAACTTTTGTCTTCAATGTCTGCACAGTATATAATCTTAGGGAGCTTCTATTGCTAATTCTGCTAAATGTTTTTATAACTTTAAACTTTGCTTTTGCATCAAAAACAACAAAACAAAAATTTTAAATAAACAGAAATATATACATATATGAATAATAACATCATGTATAACATATTTAGCTAATACTATTAGGCTCAACTTTCTTTCGCAAATTTCTACAGCCGAATAAGTGCTAAGTGGTAACCTCTTAAATTTGGAACTGCCAAAGGATATGTGATGGGCGAACTCTGAATGCAGGATTTTGTTGCTCTAGTGGCACCATCCATATTTGGCAATTGGAACTATGGAAGACCACAAAAAGAAAAAAAAAAAAAAAAAAAAAAAAAAAAAACTTATGCATGTGGTCCCCCACAGTGTTCGAGCGGTTACGGGGTGTGAGACGACAGGCTCTGACATTGCAGAACAATAATTCGTTCAGTTACAGCTGCACTTGACGTTACAAGAATCATAACTTCATGGCCAGTGTCAAGGAAGTTGAGCAATCTCACAGTGTTTGTCACAACAGCCTCTCGATTTCAGGGTGGCCTAATGGACATATGATCCTGTTGTACCTCTGATACAGTTTCAACTATAATGAACCAAAGGACGTAAAACACGACTGAAAATTAAGAAGGTGTGGTTAATTCAGTCTGAAAACTGTTTTAGACAAGGCAATAATTCGGAATGCTCTTAAACTCAACTGGAGAGACACTTGCCACTAGTAAGAGCTTCACATAACGAGGACAATAACTGATAATATTGATTTCAATATCTTTAGTGTATTTGTAATACAACTTCTCACAGATTTATATTAAATGCATTTTAGTTCTATATGTAGTAATATGCAACCTTAACAAACACAACCAACACCAGTTACCATAGGCAGTCGCTCTGTCAGTGCAGCATACTGTCATTACCCCAGAACCATTTACTGCTGAAAAGGGTCCCTTGGAGTTATTATTGGCGATGTTTATTGACAGATGGCAAAGTCTATGTCCACTGCTGCTCTACTAGTGCTAAAAGTAGATCTTACGCTTTGAACCTAAAGCTTCAAACAGTACAATAAAAAATGCTTCTAATTCAAGAATAAGGAAGCCATGCTTTTTGCAGAGATGGAAGTTGCTATAGGGTTTATAGAATATATAATTCACTACTTTTTCATGTTTTTGCTTTGGTATTCCAGCAGCAATTTCTTCCATGGTTAAAAGAGCAGCATGTTCATTTTTATCATTTTCTTTAAATATTTAGGATTTAAACATATTTTATTATATTTGACAACAGTTACCATTAAATTTATCTATCCACTCTTACCTTCTCAATGATTTTTTAATTCTTATTCATGGTACTTTTATTTTCATTTTATCTTTTATGCTTACTTTCCTTGGAATACCAATCACTGGCACTGGATCTTGCTTTAACTGGATTTTATATCCTTCTTTTAAGAAGTGCAATTGTTCATATACAGACAGATCTCCAGTACAAAGAGAGATTGCTTTTTGGATCAAATCTAGCTGCAGATATAATTTTAATGTAGATGACACTTTGTCTATAACCTGGAATTCTACAACACATTTATTTTTCCAAAACCAGCAGTTAAGTAGTATTTTTTCCATAGTACTTATTTCATCCTCAGACAATGTAACAGCACTGCACATTGTTGTGGTATCCAACTGTAAATTAAGTTAATTTTTATCTACTTTAACAACTGCCTCTCTAAATGTTTGACACCTGTCATCTGAACTAAATTCCAGTTTTCCTTCATAAAGTTCTAGACTTTCCTCAGAGTCTCAATTAGGTAATTTTTTTTTTATCCACACTAATAATCAGTTTTCATTTTATAGCTTTTACACTGATATGCCTTTATAAATTTATAACGTCTGACATATGCCAGAGCACATTTATATGTTTTTTTTTTTTTTTTTGCATGTAGAATAAACTTCCCTCTCTTGCTTCTTGACATTTGCCCTCAGCAGCTGCATTTCATTATGTTTATTTAGTTCCTTTTTCACCATATTTACATCTTCATCTTTTATTATTCTCATTGGATTATTCATACATATTTTGGCAGATCTGCATATATCAACAGCTTTATCTAATCTTGAATCTGCTTTATGCAATTGCTCTTACTGCATCATCTCAAATGTACAAAACTTTTATTAGTACATCCATTAACTGAGGAAACCTATGGAACTTACCCTTGTTTCAAAAGTCAGTTAGTTGCATAATCATTTACAGTTTAAGATGCAGTTTGATTTCTGGTTAAAAAAATGTCTTTTTCATGTAATATTTTTTTATGTACTAATTTTTTTTTAAATTTCACTTATTTAAAGTTTTTTATAACCATCTTGAAATGAAATGATAGCAATTTTGTATTACATGAAGAAAAGTAGTAATTTTTTCTTCTTTTTTATCATCCAATTCACTCACTATTTCATAAATGAGTTCAGTTTTAGTACAGAAACATACTCATTAATAAAATACAGCAAATTGATCTAAAATTATTTATTTTATATTTTTTAATCAGTTTTAATTTACAAAACTCTACATGTTGCAAAGGTACACAATACATGGTGTTAGAAACATATTTTATTGATGAACATAATGTTCAAATCCAAGAGGAATTAGACATGGAAATTGAAAAAATATCATGTGAATTCTTTATATGCATAGGCAGAACTAGGCTGTATACTCCAATATGAAATTTTTTTTTAAGGCAGAGTATTTTAAATCAAAATGTAAATCAAATATAAAGCAAGAATAATACTTTAATATTCTGGAATCAAGATATTCAGGAAATATTTTGTTTAACACATGTGTTACTTTTCCAGCCATATATATAAGTGAAAAACAGTTTTTATCATTCAGATTATTCAGCTTGTAACATTCTGTTGATAGAGTTTATTGGTAAATAAAAATATTTATATTCACAGGCAAACTTCATAGATTGCATATGTCAAGTATCACATATTAAGAAATTGCTTATGCTTGGCAATTCTGAAATCAGGTAAGAAGAGAGAAAGTAGGAAAATATACATCTTAGACAGCATTTCATTCATGAATCAAACATCTAAACTAAATATTATGAACTTAGTAAATTTCACAGAATAAAAATGAAATAAAATTTGTATACAATAAAAACTTTACTTAGTTTATCACAAATGGAATAAGAATTATACAATGCAACATTTACAAGCCATGAGTTATAGTCTCAGTTATATATATATAGAAGAAATTTATATATATACACATATAAGTAAATAAGGTAATATATCTTTTTTGTTAATATATTTTGTTCCATTTTCTATAAATAAGAATTAACGATTCTGTAATAACTTGGAATGAAATTTTCAGCTTTCAGATGTTTTAGCAATCAGCATTCCCGTCTTCCTAAGAACTTCAACACCACCATGTAAGGTACAAACTTGACTATATCCACACTTGACAAGTTTTGTAGCAAACTAGAAAAATGATAATAGTTATTAAGAAACAAATTCATACAACCACATAACTAACTCTACCTACTAATTATTATATGTGTATAAATTTGCTGTGCACTATTTCACCACAGATCTCAGAAATGCAGCAACAGGTTACTACTACACTCTAACAGTCACAGCAGTTTTTTTATGGTATTCTTATTTTAGTTTGGTATGGTTTATTTGATTATGGCAAAGCATGCAAGGGCTATCTGTCTAAGGGAAGGATGACTTTGTGGAGGACTTTCAGAGGGAAACTGGCTTATGTACAGGTTACACATGGAAAAAACCATGAAAACGTCAATGCAGCTTTCCCATTTGCTAGGATTCGAAACTCGGACTGACCTGTGTTCAGCAACTTTACTGCTCAGCCACTGATGGGCCTTACTCTTATTTTACATTTGTACAGTTCTTGCATTTTTTAAAATCAATGACAATTCTATGGCAGAATTTCAGAAATGATGTTACAGATTATGACAGAAATACTGCTAAGGATTACGTAATGAGGTTATCAAGCTCAAATATGAAGAGCCTGCTCCGAAATTTTATAATGCATGAGAAATGCACCATTTCTTCATTACATTCACACAGTATAAAAAGACTGTTTTTTTTCTGCACCCTTGCTTTTACATGAAATGTTTTCAATCATTTTTAGTTAGTTGATTTAAATTAAGTAAACGAGTGTTATCTGTGCAGGGTAGAATACTTCTGGGGAGGCTCAAACAGCTGGAAATCATGTCGCACACAGGAAAAACCATAAACATGTCTATGGAGCTAGCTTGTTCATGGGTTGTACTACTACAGGCCATTTGGCCATAATTGATCTCTTTCACCAAGCTTTACATAAACCCTAAAAAATCTAACAAAATATGAGATTTTGAAAAATTTATACAGTACAAAGTCTGTAACCCAGACGTCCATTACCCGGAATGATCTATAATCCGGACCTCAAAGACACAAACTTACGCATGTGCGTAAAGCCAGTAAAGCGTTTACCCATGCATGCTTCCGATAGTGAAGAAAGTTACATCGAAAGAATGTTTAATAAAGTAAACAAATAAATATTACGCTTGTTTTGTAAATTTTGATACCCTTTAGATCATAATTGCTCTTTATTTCATAAATTACGGTTTCATATTTTTAATTGTATAATTTCTGCATGCAACCTTACCAGATTTAAATTCATGATCTATAATCTGGAAAAACCCCTAATCCGGAATCGCCGAAGTCCCGATGAGTCCGGATTACGGACTTTGTACTGTATAACATCTAACATATTACCCAAGTAGCACAGCAATGTCTTAACGACATTGCAAACCCGTCGCGGATGTCGTCACAAAAACGTTTCAGTCTATAGCGATGTCCGTGAATAGTTAATTTCAGCAGACTCAAATATTTCTTTCATTATATCTGAAATTCACTACAATGAAATGTCATCTCTTAATTGGAACTGAATGGAATATTAAGCAAGTTAACAGAATATTTACAAAATAATATGCATGTCATATACTTTCATTAAATTCTCAAAATCAGTTTGACATAACCAGAATTAACATGGAAATAGTCTGTTATACATAGCTGTATTCTACAGATTTAATTAACATGTTCTCAATCATAATTTGGCACTTTATAGCAACTGAGACACCACACACAGAATTACTTGAGTTATTTTTTGTCAGTGCATTTTACATCATTGATATCCAAATGAATGTTGCCATTTTAAAGATGAAAAATTTTAAAAACCCTATTTTTTTTATAACACAAAATGTGAATTACAAAAAAGGAGGGAGGCTACATAAAGCACTACAGTTTTCAGTGCTATTTAAATGTGTCCAATAAATTGCCAATTTTTGTAACTATTTAAGGTAAAAATGTAAATTTATATTGATATGAAGCATTATTAAATTTCTTTTATCACAACTTTTTTTTGTTTTACCAATTTTTATTCATCATTACCAAAATGACAGCTTAGAGGTAATATGGTGATATGTAAAATAGACTAAATGTACTATACATGGTGTTTCTAAAATATCTGCCAGGTATAAAGGCAGGCAGAAGGGATTAAAATAAGAACATTTTATAATGGAAAGTGCATGCAGAAGTGATATGTTGAGGTAGTAAAGGATGCTATTGACATCAGCAGGTGAAAGAGATCCCCTGGCTTAAATCATCATTCTCAGTGCAGAGTTTAAACACTGTTCCATAAAAAGGAAGCTTGTCAACACACATTTTATCTACAATGCTGCAGATCAAAATAGAGCAGCTGCCCAAAGCATGAATAGAGAATGATATCCAAATAGACAAAAAATGAATTACCAAGCATTCAAGTGTATTAATTTTGAGTTAATATTGAATCTAATATTACTGTTGATGATTACACTTTTAGAGCCCTTTTTGTGAAAAGCTGAATGATTAAAATGTTTTCTTCTTTTGACCTGGCTTTCTTTTTCACATGTTCTCTGCAGATTTCTTATGTGTCCCATTTCACACACACATTCCATTACAAAATATGCTTATTTTTGTCCTGTCTAGCTACCTGTACATTTTTGTAAGGTATTTAAGAATCTCCCCCATGTAAAGAAATGCAAGAAATTCCATACGAATTATTTGCAGATACAGGTAGTATATATAAAAACTTACATCTGGTACCAATTTATCTTTATTGCTGCCAATAACTGTTATCATTTTGCCTTTAAAACTGGTGAGCACTGTGTTGTCTATAGTACCATCTGGTGCAAATGCAGTATTGAAAGGAATGTTAATGCTCTTCAGAAGAGAGCCTTTGCAGAATCTACACAATGTTATGGATCACAGAAAGAAGTAAAATATGATCTAAAAATGTTCTAAAACAATTATAAGTATTAATTCCGATTCAGAATCTATAAAAGATGTGTCTAATAATCAAAATGGTTGCATATGTGATTCCAATAACTGAATGTTTATGATTGCAAAAATATTAGTAAGAGTGAAAAATTAAATTTTTTTATATGGTCATGTTAGATGCAAATCATCAGGAATTCTTAAGAATGAAAACTGTATAATTGTATAATGATATTTAGAATTCAGTAGTGATGAGAAAAAACATAGTTATAATGATAAAAATATCAATTTATGGATAAAAGTAATACCAGTACATAACACAAATATTGACTGATCTTAAGAACTATTGCATATTGGTATATAATAATATGTAACAGTCGATATATAATAACTTTTGTCAATGCATGTGAAATATATTGATAAAATCTGCAATTCAATTGTGAATGAACAGTTTATTCAATAGTAGTAAGTGCATCGGTTATAGTATTCAGCAATGTATGTGAATAAGTAAGAGCATATGTATCTGTAATCTATAATAGTTTAATAATAGGTTGAAAGTGTAACAGAAGCACAGTTAATTAATTAGGTTCAAAATGGCAAAACAAGCTACTATCATGAATATGAGTTTGGCATCTGTTTTGCTTACTTTTTCAGGCGAGCATGATGAAAATATAACATTCTTCATAGATCAATTGAGCTAAATGGCTATTTTAGAAAACTGGACTGACTAAAGAATAAGCCTTGTTTTAAAAATTCAATTGTGAGGTAAGGCAGTAAAATTTGCAATGGAAAATGAGTCATGTAAAGGTGCCACTTAATGATTTAACAAAATTACTGAATACCAAGTTTGCAAAATCTTAGTCCTTTGAGACGATTCAGAATAATTTTACATCAATCAGACAAAATCAGAATCGATCAGTTGAGGAGTTAGCTGACATGGAGAATGCACATGCTACTAAATATTTTGGGTGTTCTCACAATTCAAGTGAGGAGGTGCACAATGTTACTCAAAAAGCTATGATCTGAAATTCATTGAAGCACTCCAGCCAGATTCAAGACTAGAGATTAAAAAAAAAAAACCTTGGGTCTACTCATTTTGCCGCTGCTGTTAGACAAGCAAAAAATATTGAAAAAGCACTGAAAAATTCAGGTTCACAAACACATGATTACTCTCCTGAGATAAATACTTTAATAATGCAAAGTAATAAAGTTATTAGAGATTTGTCAAAAATGTTAATGAATTTGTACTTGCTAGTAATGTAAATAGTTTAACTAAACTATTTACATTACTAGCAGTACTCAGAGTAATGATAACACAAGAGTCTTGCCATATTGGCCAACAAAATCATCACACTATTGATGGCCCTTATATTCCTTCAAACAATAGTTATCAACCATCTAGAAAGGAGAGAAGAAACTATACGGAAATTTTCTATAGGGGCGATTTTACCAGTAGAAGGAATAGTTGCAGTAATCAGAATACTTATACTTGAGGAAAAGTAGAAGTACCCATAAAGAAAATAAACAAAAATAAGAGAATAAGAGATACGAATAAACAAACTAAAAAATTGAGTAATAACATTGAGGAAAACAGTGAAAAGAAATTAGTAGCTTCATGCCCCGACTAACAATAATACCCTATTACCAATAACAATGACCTTGTGGTAGCATCATTGCTAGATACAGGTGCAAATTTAAGCTTAATACAGCCAGACACCATGCAAATACTAAAATATACAAAGGTTCAGTACAGATCTGTCCCTTACCTATCTGCCATAAATTTCAAATTTCATATAGGAAATAAATGGCTTGCCAACCAGTTGTTTTGTTACACAGCATAACTACAATGCAAAGTATCAAATAATTTTAGGGTGTGATTTTATATAGAAAAATAAGATACTGATAGATACAAATAAAAATCAATCAATTATTGACAACACTTACTTTGATCTTGTAGACAGAAAACCAAATATCACTAATAATAAAGCAGAAAGGGTGAAAAAAATATAAAAAGATGATTCAGATATAGTGAGATTAGTATAAAATGCTATAATTCTTACGACTACTGCAGAGAT
Organism: Stegodyphus dumicola; assembly: GCF_044657685.1. Lineage (NCBI taxonomy): Eukaryota > Metazoa > Arthropoda > Arachnida > Araneae > Eresidae > Stegodyphus > Stegodyphus dumicola. The sequence continues at coordinate 26,575,926 of NC_140781.1, forward strand.
GGTAAAATTAAGCATCCTCGTTAATATGCAGCAAAACCAGCAAGTATTAATTTCCCCAGACAAAAACACTACATAAGTGAAAAATACATTTTCACCATAATTGAAAACACTTCTAATTCCAAAGTTACTTTAAGGAAGGTAAAAATATTGGTAAGGTATATAAAATAGAAGAAAATCAATTTGAGAAGACTATAGAATGACAAAATTTACAGATTAACCATATAACATTAAAGAAAATTAGAAAACTAAGAATGGAGGAGTTAGTCCCTGATGACTTTGGTTTAAGCCACTTAGAGGCCAAACTAAAGACCAAATGATGGTGCCGCAATTTAGTCTAATATATAACTTCCCAATTCAGACGAAACAGTATACTATTACTTGTACTGCTAAAAAATACACCCAATAGGAAATAGCCAAATTATTAGAAAGCAGGTATTACTGAACCATTAAGTTATAGCTTCCCAGTAAGTTTTGTAAAAAAAAAAAAAAAAAAAAAAAAAACTACTGCTGACTACTGCAAAAAACACTACTGCAAATTAAAATTCAAAATTGCAGTAGGTTATAAAATATTAAATTGCAAAACTGAGTCTTATCAAATATGTTTACCCAGGATTTCAGGATATTCGTACTATATTAGGCAAGATTTACTATTGTGTGCTAAAGCCGGCATTTTTTCAAATAAAATTAGATCAGAGAGAAAAGGAAAGATCAGCATTTTGCACAGAACTTGGCATCTTTTAACTGACTATGTTACCATTTGATGCCAAGAACACCTCTGCATGTCTCCATTCTCTAATATCCAAATGTTTAGGTGATACGCAAGACCCAAATGCACAATATTTTTTGAATGACTAAGTGTAGCAGGCAATAGCATAAATGAGCTGGTAATTATTTTGCAAAATGTGTTTGATAGGTTAAAAAGATTTAACTTTAGACCCAGCCAAAACGCAATTCAGAAATTACTTAGGATTTTGTGTTAATAAGAAGGGTTTTGCTCCAGCAGAACAGAATATTCAAAAAGTAGCTAAATTTTCCAGACCTAGAGTACGTCAACGAAGTTCAAACATCATAGGCATGGTATGGTAAACTATTTTCCTCAATTATTTTAAATTATGCAGAAATTATAAAGCCAATATTGAACTCAATAACAACAACAACAACAACAAAAAAAAAAAAAAACATTTGTGTGAAATGAACAGTGCCAGAATGCTTTAGATAAGATACAGGAGTTATTCTTGGAAAAGCACACAATAAAAAATAATGAAATTTTTAAGTCTGTAAAACAATTTCACGAACATCTATATAGGAAAAGATTTATAATAATGAGTGATGGCAAACCACTAACACTCCATATCAATCTTGAAAAGCAGCCTGATATTGCAGCAAGCTGGTTATTAATATATCTGCAAAAATTTCAGCACACTACTCAGCATATTCCTGGTTTCAAAAACCCAACAGATAACTTGTTTAGAGTTTCAGAGGAAGTAGTGGTTAGAACATGAATATTTTTATTGCCAGTGATAATCTGTCTGTTTAAAACATAATTAGAAAACAGTGTGAACATCCATATATAAAAACATTTATAAAAAAAAAATTGCAGAATAACCACAAAGAGAGGGTAGAATATTTTATAGATAGTTATACAGATGTGTTAACCATAAAATTAAAACCCACTAATGAGAGAACAAAAAACTAGAAGTGTACGAAATAAGATCTTAATACTTAAGACAATACTTATAATATAGAAAATTGTTCAAACTGACAAAGTAAATCAAGACCCCAAGACATTATGCCACGTTTGATTCCTAAGACCTTGAACTTAAGCAGATAATAGCTATAAACATAGTTGGAGAATTCCCGAGATCCATTAATAAGTTTTATGTACTCACTGTCATTGATCACTATTCCAGGTATTTGAAAACAATTCCATTAAACAACTGCACTTCTCAGTCCATTATACAATCTCTAAAGGACTATTTCATGACATGTGGCATCTCCAAAATTTTGCTATCACACACGGTTCCTATTTTTGATCTACAGAATTAAATAAATTTTTAACTCACTAAACATAGAGCACAGAAGGTGTTCAATATATTACTCACAAAGAAATGGGTTGATTGAAAGAGTGCCCCAAAAAGGTTTAAACTATATTACCATAATGCAAAACATTCCATAACTCAATTTTCTTTAGCTGAGAGGTTTTTTTTTTTTTTTTTTTTTTTTTTCTTTCTTTGGTAGAGCAATGATCCTCTTAAATTAGCAGAAGATTAAAAGACCAATTTAACAACAACCAGGAATAGGTGAAATTTAATGAGGTTATATACTTTAATTATGAGAAAAAATATTTGATAGCAAGAAAAATTCTCAAATTAAAATTAGGGGATAAAGTCTTTATGCACGGATTTAATAAGAGAATGTTACAACCAAAATACAGTGGGCCAAATGAAATTATTAAGAAGCAATGGAATGATAATTACCTAATAGAATTAGATAACAAAACAACTAAAGCCCACACAAGCAAGTTGGATTTTACAAAAGCCTTCATAAATTAATTCTGCAGAGAATGAGGATTAGAAAGGGAAAAAAAAAAAAAAAAAAAAAAAAAAAGAATGTCAGGTTCAAAAAATTCATTCAGGTTTGATTTAAAAAAAAAAGTCAATCTGGCTGTGTTCATCATGCCTACAGGCTAGACAAGTTGGCTGGTCCATATACCAGAAGAATTGAACTTTACTAAATATAATCAAATTGTGCTATGTAAAAGATTTCTTTAAAAAGGTGTTTAAAATCTTCCTATGAAATGAATGAATCCAATTTCAAAGTAAACTTGTGAAAATGTAATGAAATTTTGAATGTAAAATGAAATGTGGTCCAAATATAGAAACTTAAAAAATATAATAGAAAACGAAAAGTGGCTGTAATGAATAAATATGGCAAATATAAAGATGTAACCAAACAAAAGGTGTAAACAATGGCTAGGGCATATGTAACATGAAAAATTTAAATAAGAAATGTGATTAAATAAAGTGATGATTTGATTGATGTATCACATGTCAAATATAAATTGTATATATATCAACTGACATTTCTATTTGGAACCACATATACAGTAGAATTCTGTATAGTGCCAAATAATGAATATGTCAGATTATTAAGAATTAATGAACAGTAATTATAAAATGAAGTGTAAAAGTGCTGTTCAGCCAATAGTCAAAATTTAGTAGAAATAATAGTAATAATACAGTGCTATATTAGTGCTATTACATTACTTATATAACTTTGCCATATTATACTAGCAATACAAAAGTTCTAACAATAAGATAAAAGGATACTCTTCAGGTGAGCGAATATCAACTACAAGCAATTTTATGTTTTGTGGTTTTGTCCTTTTCTTAGACTCGGGTAAAAGATCAAGAAAATCCAGAAGATCTTCAGCTGATATTCTGGGGCACATTTCAGACTTTAGCTCACTAAGAGGCACAGGTGACATCATCTGTATGGGTACAATACATAATGAATCACATAAATATTAAAGTATTCAAAAAAGCTTGTTTTAAAGCATCAGCAAAATTCAAGTTTTTAACTGCCACTTGATATTTATATAATGCAAGAAAAGCTGCATCATAATAATTACATTATAAAAACTAATAGGTTTGCTTTAAAATGATGTAATTATTTAGATTCTCAAAATATAATTAAAAATAGCCTTTTTGTATATTCTGCTATATATTGCTATAGTAACTTCTATTTTATGCACCATGATAAAAGAAACTAAGATTATGCATCAAAAGTTACACACTTCAACGAATTTGCATTTTTCCATGAATCAGCATATAGAAAATGTTATCTTTAACACAGATAATTCTTTTTCTGTCCTTTATTTCCTAAAAGAACTAAGCTTACATAAATTCAAATTTAGATGCCCTTTTTTAAAAGCTGTTGAAATAAATATTTAACATGAGTTAAAAAAATTATTGTCATTGATGAGCAAAGAATAAACTTTATCACACAGAATATATTTTAAAATAATTCATTTAAAGTTATACTTTAAATTGATCAAGTTATATGTATCACATATGCTAAAGAAGTATATTTCAGGTGTCTGGGAAAAAGAAATTTTAAATTAGAATTAATAATTTCAAGTATATGACAACTATGATCTTTTTAAAAACATATACAGTCAAAAGTCATTAATCCGGATGCCCATAATCCGGACCTCAAAACTATAAACTTTCTGCACATGCATCAACACATAATGAGTTCACGCATGCATGTAATACCTTTACGCAAGTGCATATGCATGTACGCATGCGTGTTTATTGTATAACGGACGGTATAAGCTAAGCTAAAACAGAATTTTCAATGCTGGATACCGCCAAAGGATCTACAAAGCGAAAGCATGTTTCGATGTCCATCAAAAAAAAAAGTGGAATTGCTGCAAAAAATGAATAAAGGCATATCCTTTGTTTCTCTAACCATTCTGAAATCTGTTTATAAATTTCACGCTGCTCTGCAGAGGAGGGGAACATCGCGGTGTGCAATGAACTGGAAGTTGATCTGTCAGCACTATCCGTATCTTCAGGGCAGATGCTTTTATTTTATTTGGCTTATAGTTCATTACTAAATGTAGTATTTCATCTCGATTTACTCTGTCTTTGATATGATTTAAATCAAATTCATTATAAATATCACGAATACACATCAAATATTTTTCTGGTTGCAATTTTCTAATTTCGACTATGCATAATGTATGCTTTACGCTTGCGCGCGTTGAAAGAAATGTTTAATAAATAAAGCTTTTTTTTTTTGTAAATTTTGATACCCTTTAGATCATAATTTTCTTTATTTCATAAATTACGGTTTCATATTTTTAATTTTATAATTTCTGCATGCCATCTTACCAGATTTAAACTGATGATCTATAATCCGGAATCGCAGAAGTCCAGACGAGTCCGGATTAAAGACTCTTGACTTTAATAAGAAATGAAATTATTTCATCTTCCAAAATTATTTAATGAAGAACTTATATCATCTTCAAATGCATGAATATATAAAACATTTTTAGCATATGGTTTTGGCAAAAATGGATATTTGCAACAATGGCTAGGCTACATTAGGTTTATTGGCCTAATGTATTTTATGTTTATTGTTTATTGTTTATATTTAATGTTTATTGGCCTAATTAGGTTTATTGGTTTATTGGTTTAATGCGTGTGAAGTTTATTGGCCCTCATTTGCCAGGAAGGATGCCTCTTGTAGAGGACTTTTTAATAAAAATGGCTCATATTAACATTATACACGAAGAATAACACAAAAGTTATTATGCTGCCAGGTCACACTACTGGTGTTCAATGATTTTATCACTTAGCCACTGATGGACACTAACTGATTAGATATTTACAAAATGAAATTTATTAAACAGAATACTTAACATGAAGGTAGTATTCTATTTAATACAAAAAATAAAATAATACCCAAACTTTAATCAAATAACTATTTAAACTATTTAATACTGAAACTTTCATTAAAAATACAAAAAGCTAGTGAATTTAATGGCATTGTAATTTGAACACAAAAGTTGTTTTCCAAGCACAAAGAATAGTTTGGTTATTAAAAAGCTAAATAATGAAGTAATAATATAGAAATGCATCTTATTTTTTAAAATTGACTGATTGAATTTAATACAAAATCTTTAATTAACTCTCCATTTTTTGAAATTTTCCATAGTATTTGCAACTTATGGAAAAATATTCAAAAAAATGTTCACTTATCTTAAGGCACAGTTAAAAAATAATGGGTTGAACACTACACTTTTTTTTTTAATCTAAAGAATATTCATATCTTTTACAACATGAAAAAACTTAAATGTGTATCATGGAAAGTTAATTTTATCCGTTTACATCAATACTGACATGCATGCTAAACTGAAGCTTTCATACCTCATAGATCAGGTGACAAAATTCATTGAATCATAATTTTGGAAAAAAATAAATCTTTTTTGTCTCTCTGCCTTGTCCTGTGAAAAATCAGAAAAATACCTAGAAAATCTTCAGAGAAATTTTTAACTAAAACTTGAATTTTGATGCGGTAAAGAGCAGCTTCCACTACTGTGTATGCGTTTCTCCAATCAGTGAGCAAATTAACTTTGATTGACGCCTGTAATCCGGTCGATGTGCGGTGATGTATGAAGTTCAACTTCTAACTGTATGTCTGCGGATGCATTGGGGTCACGTGGTAAAAAGGGAGCAATCAGGTGTTGTCAACAAAAAATAATGGCGGCAGAAGTAGCGATGAATGCTGGGAAAGAATGTTTTGCTAAAAAATTCTTATTTCTGAATTAATATTATAGCGAGAAATCTGCATACTAAAAAAGACAGCAATCAGCTGAATTTAGTGAAAAACAAGATAAAAAAAATAAGATAACTGCAACTACAGTACTAGTTCTCTGAGAGCAATGATTACTGTCAAGACAATAAGGTGCAAAAAATATAATTCCAAGTCCATGAAATAGCAAAATTTGACGTGAAAATTATTTCCTAGTTCTGCATACTCATTTAACTTTAACGAAAATGAACGTCTGACTATATTAAACTGCTATAGCAAATCAGATATGGCATTAAAAGATTTGTTATTGTTTTCTTCTGAAACAGGTAAAAACTAAAAACGTTAATTGTAAATTAAATTTGATAGCCTTTTAAATATTCCACTCCATTAAAGAGTATGTTAAAGTTGTATTTCTCTGGCTATAAATATACCTTTTTGGCTAACATATACACTGGTTATCATAAATTAAGGAAAAATCACAAAAATAGCGATAACTCCCTCAAAAATAAGCCAAACCGTGTAAAATTTGAATATGTTGCCAAGTAAGAGTAGCTGAGTAAAACTACAATATGCAAATTAGTGGCGCTGCACTTGGAATACATCAACTGCGAGGAGAATAAAAGTCCATGTTTGAAACGTAACGACCTCCAGACATCATTTGCCTGAAGAACTGCGATGGAGAGCCATTGGCAGACTAGAGGCAGGATAAAGTCAAACAGAAGTGGCCAGATGGCTAAATGTGAGTCCTTCTGTGGTTCATAGACTTTGGAGGCGATTTTAAACCAAAGATTCGGCCTCTAGGAGGTTCAGCCAAGGACAGATGGCCAACTACTACGACAAGCGACGATGACCGATATTTGACATTTTGTGCATGCAGGAATATAACTGCTACTCCGACTCTTCTTAGATCCTCCTTTGCTGCAGCCACTGGAAGGTTGGTGTCAACGTCAACTATGTGTATAAGGCTTCATGAAGGTGGTCTGTATGCGAGACGACCAGCCATTTGAGTGCCGCTCACGTCACGCCATAGGAGGGACCGTTTGCAGTAGGCACGGCAACATGTCCAGTGGACGCCGTAATCAGTGGAATTCTTTTCTCTTTACAGATGAGTCCAGGTTTAGTCTAGAAAGCGATAGTAGGCTTTATTTGATATGGAGAGAACCTGGAACCCGTTATCATCCGTCAAACATCCATTAAAGAGATGCATACGGAAGAGGCAGTGTCTGTGTTTGGGGTGGCATCACTTTGGGTGGATGCACAGACCTCCATGTCTTTCCAACAGAAACCGTGAATACTCTGGTTTATAGAGATGACATCCTTGATGCTTATGTGCGCCCATGTGCTGGGGCAATAGGTGATGCTTTCCTGTTACAAGATGATAACTCAAGACTACACAGAGCTCGCGTCGTAGATGATTATATTCAACAGGAAACAATTATGCGTATGGAGTGGCCAGCTCGATCCCCGGACTTGAATCCTATCGAGCACGTTTGGGATGATTTAGAGAGACATCTAGCTGCTCTCAGTCTGCCCCCTCAGACCCTTGCCGCGCTTGTAACAGCTTTGCAAGAGCAATGGCTCTCGCTTTCTATGGAACTGACAGACCCCATAAATGAAAGCATCACACATCACTGTATGTGCTGTATTGCTTCTAGAGGCGACCATATTCCCTATTGAAGGTACTTTTCTTATAGCAAACTGACACCTTCGATTTGTTCATTTTATACATGTGCTAATAATTTTTATACTACCATAATTGTCTGGTAATTTATTTTTATGTTATTTGATATCTTACTATGTGTGGTATATTGTAGGTAAGTTTTGTAAAATTCTTCGTGCAACTTTTTCAGTAATCATGATTTTTGTGATTTTTCCTTAATTTATGATAACCAGTGTATTTGTAAGCACATGGAGTACATTTTTAGCAGTCCACTTTAAAAAAATAATGTTTTTTGTAAGATATGTCCTAGAAGCTGAAGAACAAACTCTAGTGAAGTTTTTAGACAATAGCACAATGAAATACGATCAAAAAATTTAGTTTTAAGAATTCATTTACTTGATGATGTAAGTCAAAATTGCTAATTATATCAGCATGGTGATAGCGTACTGGTAAAGCTGAGGGTAGTGAAATTTGACTTTTGGAGTCGTGAGTTCGAATCTCATACTCTTTTTCCACCCTGTTTGCAACTTTCTTAGGTTCGTATTCCAATTTGATCTGCATTTGTGTTTTATAATTTATTTCTATTATTATGTGCATTAAATATAATGTTTTATTTATGCTCTTATTTATTTAAATTTTCCCCTCAAGAATTTATTTTGAAAGTTATAGTATAATATGAATTTAAAGTATACTCCCTGTATATATATAAATACTTTTTTTTTGTTTCACTTTTATGTGACTGTACAGACATGTGATGAGACTTTGGGATGTTTTCAGCTCTAAACTTTCAATACGAATCAATATGAGAACAGTATTAATGCCCTGAACATTTTTAATAAACCAGTTTTTTAAAAACTTATTAGAATAATTTTATAATAACTTATTATAATAATTGCTTTAAAATTCAGTCCTCTCCAGCTGAAGCACAGGAATTAATTAATTAAATATTTCTATTTTATTTACCTTAAGTATGTATACATATATAAAGAGAAAAAAAAGGCTTATCTTTATAACTTCTATAAAAAGCTATGAAGTTAAAATTTATAAATTAAAAATAATATTTTGTGGATTATCTATAAAATATAACTGTGCATAGTGCATTTTAAAACAAATGAGATGTCTAATACATTATCCAGCTACAACACTGAAGAAATTGATACTAAAATTTTATATACTATCTGTTTTCTTCTCAAATTTGTGCATATTTTTAAAATATACAATCTCACATAGCATAACAAATTCTGTGTAAATATTGTGAACCTTTCTTTACAGTTGCTCTGTAATTTTAAGGTACCAGCTATATTTAAATGTGTTTAACTTTTTTATTTGTTTTGCAGTAACAGTACATTTTAGTTTTAATTTCATATTATTTTGTTAAAATTTAAGGCTTCTAGAAATGCAAAGGAATTTTTAAAAATTATTTCTGCTTCTATGCAATTAGAAATGTTCATAATATGCATTATAACCTTACTTATCTAAAAGTTGCTAACTTGCTTTACTTTCACAGTTCATAAGTAGAACTAAAAATTTCCAATAACATCGAATTTAAGTATTTTAAGAGTCCGATTCCCATAAGTTAAATCAGAGACATCTGGTGGCAATGAATGCAATTGACCACCGAACTACCGTAAGCGTAAATCCAACGCAATAGTGTAAACAATTGTCTGTCTGCGTAATGCGTTTCTCCCAATAAGCTACACGTTGGTAACGCACGAATGGAAACGGAGTTAAAACTATAAAAGGAAAAGAATATCTCCTACTCGTTTGAATAAAGCATTTTATAAGTGTAAATCAATATTTTATTTAAAAAAAGCACTTAATAATATACATTGAATCCTCTCATGGAGACAACCAGTTTGGAAAGTGATTAGCATTTCACAGAGAAAAATAAACATCAGCATGCATAGTTATGATCTCATTACCTAAGATTGTTACTTAACATGTATTTTATAATCAATCATATAAAACATATGTTAAGATAATCACTCCCTCAACCAACCAAAATTATAAAATATGTATTAAGATGACCACTCACAAAACCAACCAAAATTACTGTTATTTTTATGAAAAACAATAGCTAATTATTTCTAAATCATTAATTCCATCCTCTTTCAGTATGGTACAATTTATAACAAAGGCTTGATTTTTCTAGTTATAATACAACACTCTATCAATAATTCATCCATTCAATGGTTCATATTATTTTTTTCATTTTCCAACTGTGCAACCAGTAACATATTAAAAGTCAATATTCAATAAGTGTCAGAAGCAGATTATTTCTGCTTTAACATTATTGTGTTTAGTTGCATTTATTTTGAAGTGATAATTCACAGCATGTACAAATCTTTTTTTTTTTTTTTTCTTTTTCATTTTCAGTTCCATAAAGTGATTTAAATTAAAATATCTATAAAACAAAATGAAAAGTATCAAATTTAGAAACATGATAAAATTATTCAAAATACTGCTGGTGGACTGCTGCAAAGGAACTTCGTAAAAAAATACAATAGAGCGTTGATTTACTTCATCATACTGAATCTTTTTAGAAAATGGAATGATTTTTAACAGATAAAAAAGATAGTGAATATTTTTAAATTATTAAACAAAATTCACAACATATGTTTCATGCAAATTTTTTCCTTTTTTAACTTAACACATATGACCTAGTTGCTGCAGTTTAAAATATTCATCACATTAAAAAAATATTAAAGATAATTATTTGCAATCTTCTCTACAACAAACACCTCCACAGAAAACTCTAATGAACTACAACTGTAGAGAGGTCATATTAGAGAAGGCTCAATGCATTTTACTTTTTAAATTCTTTAGTAGGAAACCAAGTTAAAGATTAAATACAATGTCATTCCTTCCTAAATGTAAAAATTTTATGGGCAGTTTTTGTTATCAGTTAAAAAAAATATACATATACACATCAAGAGAATGCTTTGACTTCAGTCAGTAAACTGATCTTTCGCTTCACTTTAGTACATGTATAATAATTTAAAATACAAACTATATTTACAAGATCAGGATCTCCAACAGTTTCTTCTTTGGTCAATTTCAAATTTGTGTCAAAAGGAAGTTTGGAATTACAACTAGGATTTTCATGAACTCTGTATGTAATACTTTTAGGAGTACTGCAAAAGATTTTTATGGAATCTTGTACACAACGTTGTATATCAATTTCTGAAATACACAAAATGAGAATAGACTTTAAAAAAAAGCATAAATATATAAATAATTTACAATATTAAAAAGTATTTCAGTTTCTGAACACTTATGACAGAAATCATAAATGACAAAACTATTAAAAGTAACGAAAGAAAAAAATTATAAAGTGTATTAAAATAACTATTAAGGAAAGGTACTTTCACTTGATGCATTTTGATTCTTGCAATCTTCCCTTTTATGTGTCCCAAACAAAAAGTTGCACTGCTTCTTGTCATGCTTTCTTATGTACTTATTCCCCTCCCCAACATTTTCAAAATTTTATGTCCTAAAAGAGATTGTGGGTTTCTTCACTTACTTTTTTGTACAGTTTTTTTTTAACATTCCTAAGCATTACCAAAAAGGGAATTAGACAGGATTCATAAGTGCAGATAAGCTAAATACAACTTCCTTTTCTTTTTTTCTTTTCTTAAACTGACACAACTCAGCACAATCTGTAGCTTGATCTATCAGCTGGAATGCCCCAAATTTGGCTGGGGGAACTAATGATGACACTGAAAAAATTATTCCGTGGAAAACAATTGGTTCCAAATGTTGCCAATAAGGAAAAATGCAGCATTGTTTTAATCTACAGTACTGAAAATTTACATGAAACACAGGTAAAATTTGAAAATGCAAATGCTCTGTTAGATAAATGAAAGCAACATTAGTAATTTAGTCTATAAAGATAAGGGGAAGATACTGAAAGACATTTTGAATGCTGGCTATCTTCAATATGCTTCTTCAGCACTTGTTACTTGTAAAGCTGTTTATCTTCAGCAATCGAACATAATTACTGCTCTTCATGAGTTTAGAAGTCATAAAAACCTACATATAGAAGCCCTGTTAATTAATACATTGAAAGGCATAATTCAGAAAGTTGAAGAAACAGGATCCTTAGCAGTTTGGTTTGGTAGAGAGTGGAAACTAGTGTCAGACAGTCAATTACAGAAGTCACGACTACAATTGTTGATGGCACCCATAGAACTATTACTGGTAAGAGCAATGCCCCAAGAATAGCACAACAATTTGAATCTTTCAATGGTATGGCAAATCTTGTAGAAAGTTCTTCCCTTATACCATAGAAGATTAGCTGTAAGCAAGAACTAAAACGTAATGCATATGATAAATGGGTGCCATTTGCTCTGATATTTCTTGCCAGGATGGAGGTTGATGATGCTTGACCCTGTAGAGTTCTGTGGATAGATGATGCCTATTTTGACGTAAATGGGACTATTAACACTCACATTTCATGAATATGACCATTTAAACAATTCCATGCAGTTTAGAAAACACCACTGCATTCACCAAAAGTCACTTGGATGTGGCTTTATAGCAGATTCCATCAGCAGACCATTATTTTTTGAGAATATTACGCTAACAAGACGACCTACATGTACTGTTACATGCAAAGGTATCATGATATGTTGACTAGGTTTGTCAGTCCATAATTTTAGCAGAGGCAAGTGCAGTATCATGTGACTTTTATCCACCACCGCACATTGCTTGCACAGCATCTGTTATGCTACCACTTTACAGAAGATAGGGTGTCATAATTCCTTTTTTCCACTTGTGTAGCTGCCTGTATCTAATCTCATGTGACTTTTTCAGAATGGGGTATTTTGAAGTTCACGGCTTATCTTGGTGGGGGTCAATGACATTAAAAGACGACACATCACAGGTTGTGTTGGGTATCCTGGTAACTTCTTATGTTCAGCCATCATGTGTACAGAATGCAATGTGCGATTCATTAAAAGATGATAATATTTTAAGAGGTCTATTCCCTCACTGAGAAACCGAGTTTATTCAATAGTGTTATGGTACACTGAAATATCATCTCTGTAACCCCTTGAGGCAATTCATTTGCTGTGTGAAAGTGGTGCTGCATTGAAATAGTTCTCAGTCGTATAGATTAGAACAGTGCCAACTTTTTGCCCTATTGGCAACTTTAGAAACTAATTTTTTCCACGAAATCTTGTCCCCATACCGTCACAGCCTCCTTAGCAAATTGGGTGGCATTCCAGCATTGAGCTATGGGTGGCTCTGAGTACTGTAGGTTTAAAAACAAACAGCCTGTCCTTGAGCCAGGAAAAGACTGATACTTGTTACAAAATATTTACAACTTCAGCTGTTGTAAAAGTGATAAATTAATAAGTATTCCCATAATTAATGCATATAGCTGAATGTGATGAATATGTTTGCATTCAATGAAAATTCAATGAAAAATTATGGATTTTGTATTAAATGGAACGTCTGCTGCAGCATTTAAATAGGAACTAAATTTAAATCTTTTGCTCTTAATATAATCAGGATTAAAAAAAAAAAAGATTCAAGAAAACACTGAACAGCTCTTTGTTTATGCCTGCATACTACATACATTATCAAGAAAACAGAATTCACAGAAGTACCAAAATTTTGAGCAGCACAGAATAAAGATTAGAAACTACTTATGTGGAACAAGCAAAGAAATCATTATATCCTTACGAATATTATAAATACAAATGTTTTGTTTGTTAAGCTTTCCCGACTTAACCGATCATCATGAAATTTTCAAGAGATATTTTTGATATATTAGAAAAGGTTATAGGCTATAAAATGTCTTCGTATGACTTTAATTAGACGAGACATTAATTAAAAACTACATTTTCCCCTTACTTTGTTGGTTTTTTTCCTATTAAAGAGATTTGGCTATGCACCAATTAATTTTTTCATAAATATCTATGGAATGGCGGTTAGTTGAATTTTGAGACACATAATCCCAGATTCTAAAAATTCGTCGGAATCCATCGATACCATTCTCATCTTCGCATGACTTTAATCAGCTGAAATATTAATTAAAAACTCTGAAAACTCTAATTTAAATGAGACTCAATAGCGACATTAGGGATTTTTTCTTATGTCTTCCTGTGCCCAATAAATTGGTAATAAAAATTATAACTTTTGATCTAATTATCCAAATTTTTCAAAATTTAGAAACTTGTGTCACACTCTGAATGATAGGAACATTGGTGGTGGAACTGTTTTTGGTTGCTTAATTATTTTGAGCTTAATCGCACATGAAACAATACCCTGCTTGCTATTGTAACTCTTTGTTGATAGGCTGCGATTTGAAAATGACGGAGGGGATAGCTGGTATCCGATTGACCGTTGGGTTGGTGAAAAGGTCAAAGTTCACAAATTTACGCGTGGAAAATCATTTAAAATTTAATAACTTGATTTTTAATTGACTTACTTGAAACTATTATCGACATTTGTGATATATTTAATGTTTTGTTTCATATTTCTTAAAAATCTATATATTCATGTTATATATTTGTTATTGTTGCTTGAAAAATTGCATTTACATTTTATATTTTTTACATTTTACTATGTGCGATAACAGCTATTGTTTTATCATTTTAAGGCACTCGAATGTTCTTTATTTTTAAAAATAACCCTTTGGTGAGGCGTAAATACAAAATATCCATGGCCTATAGGTATTGAAAAAGGGCAGTATTTACTGAAATCTTAAGCGGGGTGTAGTGCTTCCTGAGTTACATTCTTTTGTGCTATAAAATTTGTTACTTTATATTAATAACGATGTGACTGCTTTCACTACCTACGAACATTTATTAAACTTATGATAATTCAACACCTTACCATATTTACTTATCCCCTCCTTTTTTTACTAATTTTACGGCATGAAAATCAAGATGAAAAAATTATGTAAATAGTTTAATTTTCGAAGCACTTGGTTACAGAGAGAACTTAACAAATTAAAAAGTACTCATAAATAAATTATCCATAAACAGCACATTATTATTTATTTGAAAGAAAACTACATTCCTATAAGAATACATAATAATATTAATTAATATTAACAATTAATATTAATTAATATTAACAATTAATAGCAATATCAAATAAGATAGCTTCATTTTTACTTCCCTGTATCTTGAATCTTACTACTCTTCTTAGTATCCACAGTTACGTCCTAGCTTCAAATCAATCAATATTAGTGTAACTGTTATCCATATTATCTGCTATAGCTTGCAAAGACATTGCCCACAAAATTTGGCTCATGCCACTCACAAAGCCCTCATGTCAAAATTCCATTACTTTTAATGTGTTACCATTGATAGCATCTGGGAAAGTTTGTCATGACTTCATACGCAGTTTGCAGGAAGCTGCCCTTGTTAGCAAGAAGAAAACAGCAATTACAAGGGCAAAATCATTTTTTAATTTTAGGCAAGCTTGCTTTCTGAATGCATCAAGGAAAGGGAAAATTACACGAATATTAAAATTTTTTCAGAAACATGAGCTATAAAGCTGGGAGGGGGGACACATAAGCAAATACAGTATCTATAAAGATTCATCCAGTATGTGAGAGTAGAAATAAAATTACTTCGCTTTACATACGGTTTTTTAACCTTTGCTTGAATTAATGCTACAGTATAGGAATTTGTAAATTATCTCCTCAATGGTCAGCCAAATTATAGCAATAATGCAATCTTTATAAGTCTCAAAATAATGCACAGAATACAATTAAGTATGCAATAATTGATGACATTTTTTATACCACTGAAGATAACCATAAACAAGAAAAAAATCTTGATAAAACAGGAACAACTTTTGCAATTTCTATTCCAAAATAAAAGAAATAAATCAGTAAATCTTAGGGCATAACATAACACTGAAGATTCATCAGTATTTGTGGACACACTATAACTAAATTACCCACTGATGAGGCAGGCTAGTTCATCAAACGAAGCTTATCTCAAACTGTGATTACTTAGCACCAACTCTCCTGCAGACTTTTTTACATGATGCAGAGGCTGATTGAATTCATGTATGAGAATAGAAATAGTGTATGGTTTGTTGTAAAAAAATTCAAGCAAGGAATTTACACAAACTTCAGAATGCCACAATATTTGTAATTTTACCTGCACTATTAACAAGGTTCATATTTATGCACATAAATACATGGAAGAAATACACACATATTTATCGAAACTCAATAAAATGACAAATTAAAGCAAAGTAACTAAAACATTTCAGAATTAAAACATTGTAAATTTCATAGTTACTTATAATTCTCATGGAGTAATAACTACATGATTCTTACCTGGCATATCTGAAAACATCAAAATACATTCATTGAAGCCATATGACAGTAAATTATTTCTCAGCTGTTTTAAAATAGATACTCCTATGCAGAGAGGGAAAGAAGAATGCCCCAGCAACAATGTATCCCAAAGATGAAATATTTTATGTAGAGGAAACACATCTGGAAACAAATTCAACACACAAATATTAAACTTGTAAAATACAGATTAAGCTCTCAAAATTAAAAACAAACACAATAATGCTAACTAACGTTTTAAAATCATGCAAAAATAAACATTTGTTTTATTGCCTCTTTTATGGCAGACCTAACAGGGTAAGTCAGAAACATCTGATGATTTTATTTCTACTTTAAGGACATCTGCCATGCAACACTGCAATACTATGAGCCACTATGTTTACTGTCCTTGTAGTTAAACTGAGATACAGTATCAGTCTGCGCAAGACTATATTGTGGTGGTAGAAGAGTTCATAAAGAGAGTCAGAGCTAATACAACACAACTTTAGTTGATTTGATTCTCCTAGTTGCAAAATACTTTGTTGCAATGGGTATTAAAATGACATCAAGATGGAAATATAAAGGACAGCAAACTGTGCTGTACAGAAAAATTTTTGTAAATGAATCAGGTTCAAAATGAGAGAACACAATTCTGGATTTTTATTGATCTAAATACTTTTTAACTTCACCATGTACGACTGCAGTCTCTTCAATCCAGACTCAGTTAGAAAAACAATTTAGAATTCTATATATTGTACTATGGAAGACAGATAAACAACATAAGCATATAATTTATGAATATTCACATTTAATATTTAAGTTTACATTAAACATGCAGAAGTTAATAACTGATCTAAAATTATTGGTATGGTATTAGATAATAATAATAGGCATTCAAATATGAAATTATCCTAAACTTGGAACCAAACATCTTCTATACACATTGAAAAATTATGAACTTGATTTATATGCACAGTTAAAAAGTTCCAAGAGCTTACTGAGCTATCAAGGAGAAAATAATATGTATATGAGATGTCTCTTGAGGAGAGGAAATTACAATACTGGGAAATGGTCCATTTAATTGCTCCATTCTAAACGAGGGTATGACGTATTTTTTCAACACTGTTCTTTATTATTTATTGCAGTAGATAGTCTTCTCTATCATGCGAAATATCAATCTGGAGCTGTCTATAACACATCACATGCAGTTTCTCACAATCATCATAACTACAACTCTAGGTCTTCTGAGGGTGAAATTTACATTTTCACATTCTTTTCTATAACCACATACTAAATAACATTCTTGAATAATTTTGTTAACCATCATTCAAAGATAAATATAATCAGTATTCTGTTGTCCCTAATACATAATACACAGAAACACATCACACAGAATCATTGCAATCAGAAGCCAATATTCTAAGTTCATAGTAAACAGGTGTTCTATGAAGCCAATTCAAATGTTCAATGAAAAAATTAATACACTACAGTACAAAGTCCAAAATCTGGATGTCCATTATACGGAATGATCTACTATCCGGATCTCAAAACCACTAACAACTTTTTCTCATAGGCTTTACGCATGCGCATTTGATTTCCCCCTCTGCGCATAATAAAACATCTAGAGAGTCCCGATTCTTAATTTCCCTTCAACACTAAATAAAATGCCTTGTTATTGAAGAAACAATCATTTTAGCATAAATTTGTACGATCAGTAATTTGGCTCCATTGCTGTGTATCTGTTTGGCATACATCTCAAACCGAAACATTCCACTTAGATACATCGTTGATCTGACGCCAACCTGGTGAATCATTATTTATTATACTTTCCTTTCAACACTGCATGTTTATCAAAACATGAAAAATTGAGTACCGACTCATGTAGCGATGCCTAAACGATTTTTTATGTTAGTAATTGAATAATAAAAGAGTGTGGTAGCCTTTTATGGTGACATTATGCTTGGCGATGATTACAAATTTAAGTTAAATGCGATAAAAATGTTGACAAGAAAAAATTTACCAAAAATTTGTATCCATATGCTAAAAATAGATTTTATTGATGATACTCATAGACCCAAAGATTACATTTAGGGCTATTTGAATTAAGAATAACTGATTTGTTATTCACATAAACCCAGCAGAACCAGTACCACTGCTTGTATGGCCACATCGAGTTGCAGAATTTAGCACCCATAGAGACTGCATCAGGCGATAAGATATCTAGCGCCTGTCCTCAATAAGGGTTAAGTATGTGGTGGGAATTTATCTATTCAGAACTCTGATAAGCCTTACACATGTGCAAGAAATGGACAAAAATATAATAAATAACTGAACAAATACAATTCAGGCTTAATTGTCTCAGTGCATTATAGAAGCAAGATAAAATTTAACAGAACAACTTGTTGTTAGTCGCCAAGCTCATGATGCATAGCCAAGTATGTATAGTGGAGAATAGCTAAATTTGATGATGATAGCCGCTAATTTTAAAGGTTTTCGGATCTAGCGCTGGCCCTCAATAAGGCTTAAGTATGTGGTGGGAATTTATTTATTTAGAACTCTGATAAGCCTTAAGCATGTGCAAGATATGGACAAAAATATAATAAATAACTGAACTAATACAATTCAGACTTAACTGTCTCAGTGCACAATAGAAGCAAAATAAAATTTAATGGAACAACTTTACGTCAGTCACCAAGATCATGATGCATAGCCAAATATGTATAGTGAAGAATAGCTAAATTTGATGATGATAGCTGTTAGTTTGAAAGGTTTTCGGATATCACAAAACAAAGGTGAAGTTTTCCAATTAACAGATTTTGTAAAGAAATGTGGAGAAGTAATAAATGAAGATGATATAAAAGAAGTTTTTGATTGTGATGACAATGCTTCTCAATCATCAATCAATTAATGAATGGCAAAATCTGTAGTATGGTTCTAAATCCAGAAAATACCGCTACCGATAGTGAAGAAAGTGACAGAGAAGTTACTGAAAACGAGAAAATTTCTATTGACAAGTTAGTCAGAATTCTTGAAATAGCAGTTACAGGACTTCAACAATGTAACCAAACAAGAGATTATGTCTGTCTACAGAATTAAAGAGAAAGTATTAGCACAAAAAAAGAAGCAACTTATATTGAAAGAAATGTTTAATAAGGTAAATAAATAAATATTAAGCTTTTTAAAAAACTTTTTGATACCCTTTAGATCATAAATGACGATTTCATATTTTTAATTTTATAATTTCTACATGCGATCTTACTAGATTTAAACTGATGATCTAATATCCGGAATCGCTGAAGTCTTGACGAGTCCGGATTTTGGACTTTGTACTGTATTAAAAAGTTTTGCATAAGGAAAATCAATACAATATTTTTTGTGTGGGATGCAAAATATTGGGATTGTCTGCATGGAATAATTTTTGTATGTAATCAGCAAATGCAAATGGCAATTAATTTTTTTAGCTATAGATCATAGCTGATAGGGCAAGGATCAATTCCGAGCTTTATGTTAACAACACTGTGCCCTTTCACCCAAAAAACATGAGCTTCTCTTGGAAAATAAGCCAGCTCATTTTTAATTTTGAACTGTTAGACATTGGTGTATCTATGCAGTTCCCATCTGAATTATGAGAAGTCAATGCGGTTTATTTCACCGACTTCCAATAATCACAACTATTTGATTTTTTGAATTAAATAAGTTTACATAAGTCTTGCATCATGTTAAGTTTAGATTTATTGTAAATAGTTTTCATGTCAGGTAACAAATAATTTTATCATAAACAAACATCTCATCTTGATATCAGTGATGAAATGCTAATGAAAAAATAAAGGATACATTAAAAGATTTCCGAAACACAAAGTAAATGAAAACAACAATTTGAAAAACAATGAAAGTAAGTGATAAAGCTTCAACTTGTGACATATAAAACTGCTCAGTTAGTAGCATTACAATGAAAGCCACATGATAACCGAATCTCTTATTTCACTGGCCAGCTGAAGATTTCTGTTATCTGACGACATAATTTGCAGAAGGATTAATGATGGGTCTTGTGATGAAGAAAGCATAGTTACAGGTGAAATTGTCACTGACTTCCAATAATCACATTCTGTAATGTCTTGTGCATTACAGGTACAGAAAAACTAATATAAGTTGCAAGGTTTATCTCTTAGGTTTTGTATGATTTATTTATGACCAAAAGTTAATACATCAGATTTTGTTTAAAACGTGATTGAACTTTTGAAAAAGACAGGTAGAAGCTAGGCCAGCATTTTTGTAGCATCACAGTGATTGACGTACTGCTAAACCCATCTAACTGTTACGCTTTTGTCCCAGTTTTGAGGAAGAACAACCCTGGGGTGGGGTAGTCCAAGGATCTCCCACCTCTCTTCCCTTACTATAAAGCGTTTATGAGGACTTTTAGTTCGCCATGTATTTTGAGCACTTCCTTGCCACACAGACACGTAGAAGTAGAGCTCCAATACACTTACTGTGCAGGTTCATACCAATTTTGAGGGTGAACGTCAAGGAAGGCAGTCCGTCGAGCACCCCTTCTTACCCTAGCCTAACCCATGGAGGTAAGACACAAATGAGAGGCCCAAACTGGTTTTCCCCATACAATCCCTCGAAGCAGTAAGACACTCCTCTTGGTGAACAAAACATTCAGTGATGCCATTAAGATCAATAGGTTTTGACAAGATTGGAGGCAAATATTTTATAATTATGCTGGAAATATAAGTATATATGTTCTTTTTCTACAATATTCATAGCCCTAAGTATGAGAAAGAATACATTTTTAAACAACATTTTACTCTGAATGTTAATTAAATGCTATACTTTTCCCAGAACAATTTGCTCAGAACAGTTTTAATCTGAACGAAAAGTTTTCTGTAATTAAATTAGAAATAAATTTGATCTCATCTGGTTAATGATTGCAAAAATTAAGATATAGTTTTATTCAAAATTTAATCTACTCTAAGATTGCTTCTTTGACCTAATTACAAATTTTACATTGGCATGCTTCTCTTCCGATTTGATATAATAACAGATATTTAAAAAATAATTTTCTAACTTATACTCACATTTGTACACATACATTACATTTAAGTAAATACAAGATTGTTGTCTTAACTTTGACAAAACAACTTTCCTCACAGTATCTAAAGAGAATTACTAGGGCATTCAGTAATATTTACATTGTCATTTATGAGTTCAATTTTAAAATCATTCATATTTCGTTTATTATTCCCATCATCATTTTCATAATTGGCATCAAAATGAATTTTCTTCATATTTAATTTGCGTAGTCTTTACTCTGCATTATTTTTCTTTTCTTTTCTTAGTACAGTATTGGGATTTTTAACAGAGTATTTTGGGCCAATCCAAGCAAGCGATTTTTCATGTCATCTTCACAATCACTGCACAGAAAATTGCAGCAAATTCTTACATTCTTCACATTAATATAATCTTTAACACATGTACCCATTTTTTCGCCAAAAGCAAATCGTACTTTGGAAAAGTATGAAATACGACATCACAATCTTCCTCATTTTCAATTTTATGGCACTTTGCTACAATGCAAGAAATCTTATTAGATAAATGATACTTCACTGCAGTGGTCTTGAACTTACAGTGCACAATTTGAAAGTGGCAATCTGGGATGGGTTTTGATGAGAAAAATCAAAAACTAATATTTCTAGAGATTCTTTAGCAGCTATTCCACTACTAAGGCATAGTGACAATTTAACGAAACTTTGGGAGGTGGAAACCATTGAAATTAAAGATCCCTATGAACTGTATACCAGTAAAGAAACTGAAGAAGCTGTCAGAGATCATTTTAAGAAGACAGTCACTATAAATAATGAAGGGAGATATGAATTTAAATTGCCATGGCAAGAGGTTGAGCATCTTCCTGATAATAAAACTTTTGCTGAAAAAAGATTAAATAAACTTGCATCAAAACTGATTTTGGATGGCAACTATGATGCTAACAATTCTACTGTCATGGAATGGCTTGAAGATAACAATACAATTATACTGTCATGGAATGTCTTGAAGATAACAATATAGAAAAGGCATCGTCTGAAGAACTTCCAGTTCCCTCATATTATTTTCCTCACCACAGAGTTTTTAAAGAAAATTCAACAACAAAACTTAGACCTGTCTTCGATGCCTCGAGTAAACAAAAAGGTAGACCTTCTTTAAATGATTGTTTAGAAAAAGGAACAAATACCATTGAAATAATACCTGAAGTGTTTCTTAAGTTCAGTCAAAAGAATATAGGATTGATTGCTGACCTAAAAAAGGCATTGTTGCAAATATCTATTTGTAAGGAAGACAGAGATTATCTCCATTTTCTCTGGTGGAAAGATGTCAAAAATAAAGAGCTACAAGTTTTTAGACATAAAAGAGTAGTTTTTGGAGTAACCTGCAGCCCTTTCATTCTTGGAGCTGTTATCAAATATCTTGAGAATGTAAAACATGAAGCTAAAGATACTGCTGAAAAATTAAGAAAATCATTTTATGTCACTTTAAATAATCACATTGGATTGCATCACTTCAGTCGACTCAGAGGAAAAAATGCATAAATTTGTTAAAGTGTCTACCGAGTTGATGGCCAAATTCGAATTGAGAGGGTGGGAGTGTACCAAATGTAACAGGCCAGGAATTTTAGTCGAACCAGCCTGTCTTGGGACTATTTTGGGATCGTTATGAAGATATCTTATTTTGTAATGTCAGTGGAGTAACTAAACCAAAACAACTGATAACTAGAAGAATTTTGTTCTCATTGGCTCGGCAAGTTTTCAATCCCATTGGATTTTCTAGTCCAGTAAATCTTTTACCAAAACTAAGGCTCCAAGAAATCTAGAAATCAAAACTGATTTAGGATGCTGAAATACTAAAAGAAATGGTAAAGCACTCTTCAAAGTGATTTGATTAACTTCATTTGCAAAAACTTGTGAAAATTCCAAGATTTATATTGATTGATGATGATTTTTCTGTACGTTTGCATACATTCTGTGCTGCCAGAAGATGGAATCAAGTATGCATCAGTGTTTGAAATTTGGGTGTTGATCTTGCGGGTCCACTTGTTCTGAAGGGAGGACTCAAGAACTGGACCGTTCTATACACCTGTGCAGTCTTTAAAACTGTTCATTTGGAACTACTGCAGTCCTTGTCAACTAAGGGGGTTTTACTCAGCCTAAGAAGATTTACATCCCGTTGAGGGCGACCTCTAATCATTTATAGCAATAACGAGACCTCTAATTTCATCAGTACAAATAACCTTTTCAACTCGAATGACTGGAAAGTTAGTGGAATTGGAGGCCAGTTTAAACAAAATAACTTGTAAGTTTAATTCCCCCTACCACGGTTTGGTGGGGAGGGTTCTGGGATACAGTCAATGAAGAAAGTATTGCAACATGTGCTAGGTAATACAAGTCTGACACATGAAGAAATGTCATCTTTGATTTGTGATTGCGAATTCATAATTAATGCAAGGCCTATTACATACACATCAGAAAATCCAGATGATTTGCAGCCTTTTACTTCAGCAACATTCCTGCAGCCTATTCAAGAAGCGGGCATTCCTGATATAGATCATATAGACAAAGTGAATTTCACAAAAAGAATTCAATACCAACAACGTCTTAGAGAAAATTTGAGGCAGAGGTTTACAAGAATATTGTATAATAGAGTACCTTGGACAACTACTGGTCAAATGATCTTAAAAACTTCCAGAGCATTCAATAAAAATTGGTGATACTGTCTTAATTGAAAGTATCAATCAAAAACAAGCATTTTGACCACTGGGACATGTAATCCACATTTACCCTCGTAAAGACAGTAATAGTACATTAGTAGATTTGAAAAACTGCTTACGGAGAATTACTCGGACCTGTACAACGTATATATAGTTTAGAAATTCAAGCTTCAAGTAATTCGAATGAGGAGGAGGAACTTTCAGAAAAGAAGTTGGAGATTGTTTACGAAGTTTTAAGAAAATCACCAGAAGTGGTCGGAACATTAAAACGCCTACTAAATTCAAGGACTATGAATTTTAAATTAGATTTTGTAATTTTATAATATAATTTTGATATATCATTTATGAAAAGGTAGGAGAATGTTGCATGATTAATGTCATTTAAAGCACTACCTATTTATTATGGTTTTATATCTTAAGTTTCTCTCAAATGGCAGCATTGTTGATATATCTGTTTTGTTTTGGTATGTTGTGAATCGAGAAATTACCCTAAGTAAGCAGTGGTTAAGTTACATTTCTGAAATAATGAAAGTTTTTCATCCTTAAGATGTACAGATCATTTGATCATTATACTAAACTCTACTTCTAAATAGTCGCATTAATAGGTACAGGTAAGCCTCCTACAACACGGCATCCTGTAACATGGTTTCACTATAACACGATTAAAAAATTGCGAGAACCTTCCTACAACATGGTTTTTCTGTAACACGATAAGAAAATTGCCTAAGCAATCCGAATAAATTTAATGAACTCCGCACGAAGATTTTTCCATATTGAGCAAAGCATCCATATAGTCATTTAACACATAAGAATCCTCATTTTGTAAGTTCTGTGAGTTGTCTCCCAAGATCTGCTACCTGTAAGAACAAATGTCTTCAGAGAGACGAGCCACGTGGTGGAGAGCGATTGTTGAATTCTTGACCGGTAATGGAGGAAAATTGTTCCCTTCCATGACCTTTAAAGCACAATTGCACAACAGAAACAATACCCAGTCTCAGAGAACAATCACCAGATAACAATGAAGAAACCTCACTATCGCAGAAGGTGAACAATATGAGGTTATAATAAGTACTCTAAAACACACAACCTGCACGTCTGGCTACCAAAATTCAAACCCTCATCTTCGTGGCCTGAAAACAAAAGTGTCTCACGCTGCTAGTCGGCAGTCTGCATCTAGCCATGATGTGTTACAGAATAACTTTTCATCTTTAAGGCATTAAGTTTCAGTCTCAAAACTTGTCTGATAAAGATAAAAAACAATGTTTAAGAGGAAATTCATTTCTTTAGAAGTAAAAATACAAATTTTGGACCATCCTTTAAAAGGAGAAAAGGCATCTCACATTGGAAAAAATTTTAATTTGAACGAAGCAGCAATCCGGACTATTAAGAAAAATGAAAAAGAAATAAGAAATGCAATTTCTGCAAGATCTTCGACATTCACAAAATGTGCAGTTCAACCAGGCACCAATAATTGCCACCAGGCACCAATAATTGAGAAGATGGAAAAGGCACTCAGCATTTGGATTGATGATAGCTGTCAAAAAAGAATTCCATTGGATGTTAATATCAATAAACAAAAAGCACTCAGAATTTTTAAGCACCTTAAAGAACATGGAGAATTCTCTGTCAACCCAAATTTTCTGGCAAGCAAAGGTTGGTTTGAAAATTTCAAAAAGCGTCTTGCAACTCATAGCATAAGAATTCAAGGAGAATCTGCATCGGCTGATTATGAAGCTAAAGTTTGGCTTTTAAATCATTTTGTGCCAGACGCTGAACATTATTAAATCAGAACAATTTGAGCTTCAAAGTTCTATTACTATTAGCTGATGCTCCATGTCACCCACAAGATTTGAATCATCCAAACGTCAAAATACTGCTCCTACCACCTAACAATATTTCGTTACTCTAACCATTGGATCAAGGTCTTATTTAAACCTTTAAAACATATTACATAAGAATAGCATTACAGTGTATTTTAGATGTAATAGATTCAAAGCCATTTAAGGAAATCAAAATCATTTATGGAAGCTTTGAAGACATTTTCAATCAAGCACTGTATCGACATTGTATCTTTGAAAGGACTGAAAGCATGAATGTTAAATGCATGTTAGAAGAACATACATCCCTCTTCAGATGAACTAGAAAACGTGTGTGAATCATCAGAAAATGAAATTGTTGGCTTATTAAAACTTGCAAAATCAATCGGAGGTGAAGGTTTTATAGACAAGGCTATTGAGGACGTTCAAGATTTATTAGCGGAAGAAGAAACTGACGAAGCAGATTTGATGGAAATGGCAACTGAAGCCGTAAATCAAATCAGAATCAATTCTGAGAACACTAGCACTGATGAAGATAGTGCAATTAATAATTTAACATTAAATAATGAAAAGAAGGCCTAAGCTTAGCTGAAAATCTCAAATCATTTTTCTCGAGTACAGAGCTTTTTGCTGAAATAAGACGAAAATTAAAAAGGGAGTTGTAAAACTGTCTAGCTCCATATTGAGAAATTTACATTGACCCGGTAAGAACGAATAAGCAAATAAAATTACAGATTTTTTAAAGATGGAAGAAAATGCCAGAACGTTAAATGAAGAAACAATTCTGAAAGTGAAAGCGATCTCATTCCACTGAAAAAATATTCTCGGTTGATTACACTGAGCAATGACAACGAAGAAATTAATTACACTAAAGTTGCGTTAAATTAAAATATGTAATATTTATTGTTCTGTGTTGTATATACATCTATATATTTAATAAAAATGAAGAGTTGTTTATGTAGAATTAAAAAAATTGTTTTTAATAAGTTTTCGGAACGTAACCCCTCTTTTTATACTAGCTCTGGGTCTCATACAACATGGTTTCACACAACACGCCATTTTCTAGGAACCTATCTACCGTGTTATACGAGGGTTACCTGTATGTGTTTGTAAAGTGAAATAAATTGAATATTAGGATATTAAATGAAGTTGGATTTCGAGTCAAAACACTTTTAGCCAACAGATAACAATACGTAAAAAGAACTTTTGGGTTCTCCATTGTTAGCACAGCACTGAATCAAATATTTTGCCACAGTGCATGCTAGCATTATGCAGCATCAGCAGAAAAGACGGTTTTTAAACATCTGTCTCAATCAAGGCCATTCCTTATCAGCAGCACCCATGATCAGCTGAGTGGTAATGTCACTGAACACTAGTGGTTCGGTCCGGGTTTTGAAATACAGCAAATGGACTGGCTTCATGGGCACTTTCATGGTTTTGTAATGTGTATGCAAACCAGTTTCCCTTAGAAAGTCCTCCATGAAGGCATACCTTCCCTTAGGCAGATAGCCCTCCAGTGCCTCGCTGATGTTAAATAAGCAAAACTGAACCTTATGAGCAGTAACAAAATAATGAGAAGAAAATGCTTCGATTCGAGAAACTACCAGACTGTTTAGATGGCACAATATTATTTCCAAACTCGGGACAACATACCTTTTACACCTCCTTTTGCAATTCTTGAGAATGACAAATAATACACATTCATATTAAAAAAAAATAATTTTAGCCATTCCTCCAAGCAGCTGCAATTTTGCTTTT
Source organism: Stegodyphus dumicola (assembly GCF_044657685.1). NCBI lineage: Eukaryota > Metazoa > Arthropoda > Arachnida > Araneae > Eresidae > Stegodyphus > Stegodyphus dumicola. The sequence goes on from NC_140781.1 coordinate 26,603,546, forward strand.
AGATTTATACAATAAAGAAAATTGTTATTTGCTTAGAAATATAATGTACATTCAACTTGGAATAAAAGGAACTGTATTAATGATTTAGGATCTATACATATTTTACTTATTACAATTTTACATTTTATTCATGAGAAAAATTAATATACTCTTTTTTTTTTTTTTAAAAAAAAAAGAGTATATTAATTTTTTAAAAAAAAAAAAAAAAAGCTTCCTTTAAAATATTTCTTTTTATCAAACTGTTCACATCAATTTATCCCATTTCTGTCACTGAAAGAAGAATAAATATTACCAAATATTAGGAAAATATTTGGTGATAAATTTGATATGAGCAAAGATTCCTTGATCCTTTCTAAGTATAAATTCATTTAAGTTTCAGTAACTAATATTTCAGAAGACATTATCCTACTCCAGGTTTTTCAGTTTCGATTTATCAAAGCTTAACTGCAAGTTCTTCATATGGGTAACTTTCAGGATTGATCATTTATTACAACTTATATCTCTAAAAATTACACTTAAATTTCCTACATAATATAAGTTAATTTTAAAATCAAGTATATTAATTTCGGGTCATTGGGATATATTGAAACCATTCCTTACATATCCACATATGAATTGTTTATCCATGAATACTCATAAAAGGAACTTGAAAGGTGATATATTTATTGTACTTTTTCCTTTTTACATTGCACCAAAATATTTACTTAAGATACACAAATTTTTCATCCCAGTCAAATCAAGCTAACGCATAAAAAATTTCCAAATTTTGCAAACTATGAGAGATTTTATCTTTATAACAACGTAATAAAATAAGGATTAGATAGTCAAATTATTGCTTTACAGTCTTTAAATAAAAGGTGATCGGATTTCTCTGAAACAGATTCTAAACCACTATTTACAAAGTTTTGAGATGGATTTAAGAGTTGAATGGGAAACGAAAGCACTAACCTACAAAAATCATATCAACATTGATCAAGGAGAAGCTTTTAATAATACAGCAAAATACTTACGAGTATACATAGTCAGAAACCAAGGAATAGCATACAGCTGTAAAAAAGAGAAATTAAGCTTAGAAGAAAGAATAAGAAATAATTAAGAATATGAATAAAGAAATTATAACCTTAACTGTTGCATTACTTTAATATTTTTTCAATTTCATTGCTCCACTCAATATGCATGTTATCATGTGTTGGTCTTTTAGTGAATGATATCATGAATGAACAGGCACGATGGAAAGGCAATTTTGATTTTTTATTGCAGCACAAATATTGTAACACTTGACAGAAAAAAGAAAAGTAATTTCATAAGAAAAGAGCAAAATAAAGCTCTAGTAGTAATAAATTTCTGATTAAATCCTTATAGAAACAGAAAAATATATTGCAGATGCTATCCTAACAATATTGAAAATCTTGTAGAATATCATTTAAGTTTCTAGTCCATTACTTTATGTTAATTTCCTTTTCTGTCAGTGTCATTTCCATTTCACTGCCTGAATGTAAACGTTTAGTTTGTGCAATATTCAAATTAGGTAGAAAGAAGGACATATTTAAAGGAAGGTCTTGAAGGGTTAAATCAGAGGATGGTCTGGCTGCTTTAAGGCAACATGGCTAACTTTGATTCTCTAGTGATCAGTATTCTGCAGCATTGAGTTATTCTTATCATTAGGTTTGGTTACATCAACTTCGGTCAGAGCCAGCTTGCATGCTAGTTATACTGCGAAGCCATTAGGCTATACATAAATTTCATTAGTTTTAGCTCCTCCATAAAATTTGATTAAAAGACTTTTGTAAGCATGAGTTGGTATCATCTGTTAACCTTTACTTGGATTAATAAAGGGTCTTTTCTTTGTGGCACTTACAAGACATAATGAAAATTCACTACTTGTCTTTTAGCGTTCTGGTCAAATTTTATGCTACCTAAGACGGCCAGACTCTATAAATTCATTAAAAATTTAAAACAACAAAGTTTAAAATGCATAATAAAACTGCAAACTTACTCATTAAGCTAAGTTCAAAATGCAAGAATTTTTACAGTCAAAGCTAGGTTGCGAATTAATATTATTTACAGCTTCTACTCCTGTTCTTATTTAACTGTCAATGTTCGGCATAGCAGAAAGAAAACAGATTATGCAAATCTCCTGGTAAAATCATTCAGAACAACTTTGAAATACATTTCTGTCTCTAGAATATTTTAAAATAACAAAAATAAATAATAAATGCTGACAAATATGGCAAGATTTATCTAACTTGAGTATAAAATCTGTTTTCAAGGGTAAAAAATTTAATTTGAAATCTCAGGCTTTACATAAGGTATCTGCAAAATTTAATGGAAATTAACACAATTATACAAAATAAATTATCTACTTCCAACCAAAAGTCAAAAATCTCAAATGTTGGAAAGGAAAGAATACTTTCGAAATAAAATAATATGCACTTCAAAGGAACAATTACACTGGCCATCAAAATTAAAAGATATTGACAGAAATAAAACATCACTTAATGAAAAATTAATAATAGAAATTTAAACAAAAGCATTAATTAACATAAATTACAATGTGTGGCAGTTGATTAATTCCCAAAATATTGAAATTAAAACCAAATTTATGGAAACTGAAAAATAATTCAAAAATTAAGTCACTTCTTGTAGAAAAATGTTTTCTTTTATATGCTGCATGGTCACCTATGACAGATATGCGTACCTCACATCTTGATTTCATGGACCAAAATGTTCATCAAGTCTTGTGGAACTTTATGCCACTCTTCTAAAAGTGCACTTCTCAGCTTCTGGAGGGTCAAGAGAGGAATTCGCCAGCTAAAATTTACCGAGACATCCCACAGATGCTCAGTCAGGTTCAAATTGAGTGAATAAGGTGGCCAATCTATTCAAGTGATATCTTCAAATTACAAGTATTTTGATACAGTCAAAAGTCGTTAATTCGGACATCCATAATTCGGAATGATCTATAATCCGGACCTCAAAACTAAAAACTTTCTGCGCATGCGCCGCGTTGACACATGCGCATAGGCGTTTACACATGCGCGTAAAACCTTTTACGACTGCGCATATGAGTGTGCGCAAGTGCAGAATACGTTTTCGCGTGCGCGTTTTATGTACAATGGACGTATAAGCTAAAATTATCTAATTATCTATTTCAGTTAATGTTGATGATTACGTTGTTCCTTAATTTTCGAATTGGATCCGGCTTATTATTTTTTGCAGACTGTAAGAGCAATTTTATAAAAGTAAGCTAAACTTTCGATTATATCAAATAGAATTCCCGATATATATTTGTTAATATGTAAAGGATCTAAAGCGAAAGTATGTTTTGAAATCCGAAATCTGTTTATCAATTTCACGCTGCTCGGCGGGAGGGGGGGGGAGACGCCACATGAATTGGAAGTTGATCTGTCAGCACTATCCTTATCTTTAGCGCAGATGTTTTTATTTTATTTGGCTTATAATTCCTTACCAAATGTAGTATTTCATCTCAATATGCTCCATCTTTGATATGATTTAAAACAAGTTCCTCGTCATTATAATTCGCTTCCGATAGCGAAGAAAAGTAAGAGGTTATTGAAAACGAAAAAATTTCGATTGACAAATTAGTCGGTGTTCTCGACACAGGAGGATTATAGGAGTTGAACAGCGGAACTTTGTAACTGAACAAGAAATTATGTCTGTTTAATAGAATTAGAGAAAGTATTATCACATGAAACGAAGCAAAACTTAAACAACTTACATTGAAAGAAATGTTTAATAAAGTAAACAAATAAATATTAAGCTTTTTCTTTTTGCAAATTTTGATACCCTTTAGATCATAATTGTTCTTTATTTCATAAATTACAGTTTCATATTTTTAATTTTAGAATTTCTGCATGCCATCTTACGAGATTTAAACTGATGATCTATAATCCGGAAAAATCGATAATCCGGAATCGCCGAAGTCCCGACGAGTCCGGATTAACGACTTTTGACTGTACCACATAAGCTCAATGTGGCCAATAGCAAAAAGTCTGGACCAGCAGCAACCCTAAACAGCCTAAACTGGGGCTACAATACCTCATCCACACATCCCAAAGTGGTAACAGAAACTCCTTGAAAGATATGCAGCCATTTGTCATGATTCCTCCCCAAAACATTAAACCGTTGTTGCATAAATGGGATATTTCACAGACAAGGGATGGCAAGTTGTATGTTCCTTCCTTCCTCTAGATCAAAACACACCTCGAATCATTGTTTAGATTATTTCTGGACTCGTGGGTAAACAATACTCAGACCTAGTTATCTTGGCTCCATTGAACATGATGACAGCACCAGTTTAAATGGGCCCCTCTGTAAGGTGAAGTGAGTGGGACACAAATCATTAGTTTTCTCGCATACAGTCCAACTTCGTTAAGCCTTTGTGCAGCAGATGATTTGAGTTCCTGTGGCAGGAAGGTCTCATACCAAATCTCTTGTAGTCGCTTAGTGGCTTCTTCAAGCTGATGACAACAGAAAACGGTCTTCTGATGTAGTTGTTGCTCTTGGTCACCTTTGACAAGGCTGCCTATCAACTGATTTAGTGCTCAAAAAGCGGCTACAAACTCTTGATATGACACTCTGAGAGACAGTCAAATCTTGGGCAACCTCCATTTGTGTTTGACCTCCCTTGATTCTATCAATTATTTGCAACATTGGACATTCACTTAAATGATGCCTTTGAGCCATACCTACTGAATATGGATCACTCTCAGAAGCCACATTTACTTTAAAAAACATTACAGACCAGAATTCCAACATGCGTCTTTGCGCACCACATTGTCAGTCACCAAATTTGCCGGCACTAATGCATACATGGACTTAAAATTTGGTGCTCAGTTGTATTTAATTAATATAAATAATTACAGCTTTGGGTAATGGTTGCAACATTAACTTCTTGAGCATATTTTTTCTCAATATCCTTTAATTTTGATGACTAGTGTATATTGCAATACAAAGATGTTTTTTACAGGAGAATATAAAAGGGGAAAACCCTTTAAAGCTGCGTACTGTTTCTCAATTTGATTACATCAATATCAAAGATTCCTTCAAGACTTCTCATGTACCTACCTAAGCACACACACCAGATGTTAACAGGCTTTTTTCCTCTTCTCGTCAGAGATCATGACATATACCTTTCTCATCGAAAGTTTCAGCGTTTTAAATAGAACAAGAAAACGTAAATGCCGAACAACTAACAATCATTGCACAACACAGTAGAGCTTGTAACGTATGTTACATATGGCAGTACTACTAAAAAAAAAACGGTCACTCTCCCAAAACAAAGAAGTTTGTTTAAATATAATGCACATTAATTCATTAATTAAAAAATACTCTTGGCTAAACTGCTGTATTGTAACAAACACTTAAAATTCCCTTCAACATGAAGACAAGTGAAGATGAGAAATTTCTATGGGCATTAATAACTCTGAGCTCATACAAATAATATTTAAACATCACTTAAAGTTTCATAAGCTATTTTTAATTTGCGAAAACGGAGTAAAATTTTTTATTGCATTAAACTGAAACTATAAAACAAAAAATTTTTTTCAAGTATGCATTTGTCTATTTTCCTTAAATTTTTTTTTTTTTTTTTTTTTTGCAAAAATGAAACTGTACTTAAAAATGGATATCATCTATCGAGATAGAAAATCATACATGCGGACATTATTGAGAACACAAGGAAATCAACATGCAATAAATATAACATTTAAATGTATCATAATATTTTGAATTAAAGCAACTGGAAAACATTTAACAAAATTGTCTTCTTGAATTATTCCATTAAAGTTTCTTAGAATTTACATTATTTCAACATTTTTTAGTCATAGCTATGTCAAGAAGCAAATGCAATTAAAAACTTAAAGAATAACTTTTAATTTGCATTTAAGCAGAAACTGTTCAGAAATCTTTTTGAAAGAGTCGATCTTAACAGTTACCTATGCAATAAAAAAGTATTACAGATAAAATATTTAAAATTATAGACTGTGGAGACCATTATAGTTAATCTGTTACACACCATGATTAGAAATATAAAAATAAATAAGGATAGAAAAATTCCAAGAATTCTAAATGCTGAAACTGAGGTTAAACTTGCTGATGAAGATAAATTTAGTACCTTCCATTTGGATAATAAATTAATAGCATGAAGAAGACTCCCCCCAAAAAAAGGATTTTAAACACAGGATTTAGTTTTAAAAGTAAAACACTGTGAAAGAGTTATGATATAAGTGTATAAATTTGCAGCTGGAGCTCTATCTTGAGTTTACTGATAATATTATGGATCACAACAAATGTACTGATCCATTGAAATCAGATATTATCGACGCAAAGTAATGTTAAATTTTATAAAGACACTGATCTTAAGCACACTGCTTTCAATATAGCTATGTTTCACTAAAACATTACACAAATTAAAATTTTTCTTTATAAAAGAAAATTAGCTTGTGATTATGTTTGAGGACCTTATTTTTTTACTTAACAGGTATTACACAACATTTATATTAAATTGAAATTCTATTATTTTTATCAAATTCACCAAAAATATTTTATTTACATAAAAAATTACACAAGATGCGAAAACTTCATCTTGCTGGTATTACAATTTTACTGTGTAATCTTCATGAAGGCATCAGTGTGACATACTTCTGTGGGACACCATAAAATACTGAATGGAAATGTGATATCAGCTACTGGACACATACAAGAAAGATATTTTATTAAATTATATAAATATTAATAAATAAATAAATAAATAGAGTTGGTCCCAACAGAAGAATTCACTTCACTGCCTCTGTCTCTTTTATAAAAGGAATTTTCCAGCTGCTTATGTAATTCAATGAAATTTTCTTATGTTTTTGTACTTCATCAATATTTATTATTAAAATTCCTCAGAGCTTTCCAGATGACCTAATATATTAAGGGCTTTAAAAGGGTACAAATGTATGAAAAATTTAAGTCTCATAGTTATGAAATAGTGCATATAGAATCAATTTTTACCAAGATTTTGAAACAATTCAGAGCTTTCCAGAAAAATAAGGATTTTCATTGAAACTTTACATTTCTGGCTGAACTTTCATGAATCTTACTTAAAGTTAACTAGTAAAAAGATATGGATTTTATTTGTAACATTTAACATCTATAATCAAGCAACTAATATACTTTTTCTGAAGGCTTGAAAATAACATTTTTAGGTAGGAAGTTAACTTATGAAATAGCAAATGAGAACTATTGAGCTATATTTACCATTGAAGCTTTTAGCAGCTGGGGAAGGTTTCTACAGAAAGATCCCTATGATTATTTTGCATCCGGAAATCTTACAACTCAGATGATGGGAACTGAAACTGGGGAAACTATCAATGTTTAGTAGTCTTATTTATTAAGCCATTAGACAGGGACATTATTAGTGATTATCACATCACTTTCACATTTTCGTGAAATACCAAAATTCATATTAAAAAATTCGTTAACCATACATTTAGTTTAAAATTTTAAAAGAAAGATATTAATACAGAAAACTCACTTCTGGAATGAACCCTATGTTATCCAAATGATTAGTCAATTCAGGATCATGATATGCAATTAAATGTGAAAATTTGGCAAGATATTCTGTTAAGAAAAAGCATTATTAAAATTCTGTTTTGGACACTAAACATATTTCATTGCAAACATTTTAACATCCAGAGTAAGAGATCCTAATAAAATAAATATTTTTGAGAAAATCAAAGAAAGTTGTAAATCAAATGTAAAAAAATTAAAAAATATTAGGCTTAATTAATGAAATTACCATAGTTTTCACAAGTTTCAGTAAATATATAACTTGATTTTAATTTATGGATATCAAAGCTCTTAACCATCTGAGAGAGCAACTTGTTTGAATTCTTAATTTTACAGCTTCCTGTACTTATTTTGTTTGAAAAACACATAATTATCTCCACATACATGAATTACTCATTGATCATTTCAATAGCAAAAGCTTTATAAATACACAAAAATTTAACAAAATTAGTTTTCCATTAGAAAATTTCCTAAAAATTCAAAATATTTCCAATAATGTCCCATACTTTCTTTCCTAATTTTTAAGTATGACTACTTTTCTCCATGTATGTGTTTCTGTTGAACGTAGAAAATGCCGTGGTTAACAAAACAAATATTTATTACTAAGTAATATGCAGAGATACACGCAGAGTTACATGCAGAGAAATACAAGCAAACAGACAGTGAAAACGTTTACAGAGGTCATATATATAACTTTATAACAGATCATGGTTTAACAAATCATAAACAAGACACAAGAAAACAACCAATCAAAAATAACATTAAGAATGGGATTAAGTTTCAGAAAAATTCGGACCTGACCAAAAGCTAATGAATATATTGGACGTGACAGAAAACTATACATCCTTTTAACCAGTAAGAATGCGATTACAAATATCTCAACAGTTTCACGTTACATGAAAATAAAATTTTAACTAAATAAGAACAGATCTGACATTCCACCAGACAGATTTCTTCGTTACTCCTATTACTAACGTGAAAAATAATAAACAAAGATTTACAGATAATTATTTCTTGCCCTTTCTAAATGAAAATTAAATATATATGTTCGACTATATTTATATCTTAAATACATATAAAATTCCATAGGCCCAGTGGCTAGCAGGTCGCGCAGTTGCACTACAGGTCCAGGGTTCGATTTCCAGGCTGGGTACAGTTGACTCAGCCTTTCATCCCTTGAGTGGGTTGATAAAATGAGTACCAAATTTGCTTGGGGACTAAACACTGGGGGTCCTGCAACAAGCTGACCACTTGTCTAAGACATATGATGACGCACTTTGGGATGCAAGGTCAAAAAAGCAGATTTCGGGACACTGCAGGCCGTGGCCCATTAGGACTGTTGCACCATTGTGTTTAATTTTCATAAGATTCCATTTTAAATATGCGAAAGAGTTACTTCATTTAAAAAGAATTCTAACTACTTTTGTCAAAGGAGATAATATACTAAATAATCTATTAGAAAATAATTTATATATAATTACAAAACATTTTTTTAAAACACAAATTATAAACATGTTTGAAAAGTTTTGTTTTAAACATTTTTAAAATTCTTTATTGCATTTATAGGATTATTTGAAATTTATTAATCATGAATTTAAATTTTCGGTTTTTGTGAAAAATTAGTTCTAAGTTTCTTACTTTTTGTCTCATATATATATATATATATATATATATATATATATATATATATATATATATATATATATATATATATATATATATATATTTGTCAGTTGAAATTGCACGAAAAAAGATATGCGAATTTAACATTCAATATTAAAAGAGAAATTTTAAATCAAATAATCAAAACAGAAAAAGTTTTAAATCATTCATATTACACTAGGACTTACAAGTTTTGCTTCTTGATAGATTTCATTTGAAAAAAAAAAAAAAAATCAAGTCTTTGAAAATAATCTCGAATCTAGTTTATAAAGGATTAAAAAGTGCTTATTTACACTCAAATCAACAATATTTTTATTTCGTTAAGACACTGTGTTCATGCCTTCAGTGTGAAAAGAACAGAATGCACTATTAGGAGGAGATAATCTAAACCCTTTCCCATTAAACCGAAACACCCGAGTCTGAGTATGCAATTACAGATATAAAGAAAATAATTACGAATGTCAATGAAAAAATGTCATAAAGGAGTAACATATCTTCTAAAACAACACATCCTGTACATGAAAAGATTTATACTTCATCCAATTATAATTTAGTTAAGTAGTTTAAACTTTAAACTAATTTCACGAAACTAATAATAAATAAACCTGAGCTAAAATAACACTCTGAATAATGATTATCAGAGCCGTTAAGGCAACAAGAATCTGCGTAATATTTGTGAATTTGCAAAACTAGTTTCGAAGATTCTATGTTTAAACTTTTGAAACTAGTCCTGCAAATTTATGAACATTATGCTAGTTCTTATTTTCTTAACACTTCCAATAATAGTATGTACTTGAGTCTCTAATTGAAATATTCAGAGAAAAAAAAATTTCCTCTATTCAAATAAACACGAAATTTGTCTATTACATTAATGTAACAACATTTCATACATTTTTTTTTTTTTTTTTTTTGCAAAAATTTTCACTACTCTTCTTCTTGCAAGTTATAGGCACAAATTACTTTAAATGAATTTATCATCAAAGAGAAATACTGTACCTTGAATAACAGCTGAATTATCTTTCAAGAAAAAATTATACAGGTATTTAGGAATGAAGGATGACAAGCATGCATATGCAAGAGCTAAACATAAGAGAACAAAGAGAACTGAGAATTACAATACGCACACTATGAAATAACGTAAATATAATACTGAATGTGAATTTGAAAAAAAAAAAAAAAAAAAAAATCATCATATGAATCAAATATTCTATTCTATAATAATAAAAGCAAGTGTAATGTGTCTGTCTGTCTGTCTGACCGAGCTCTCCAGCCAAATCTATCGCACGCAGGGACCTGGAATTTTTTATACGGAAGCACAAAGGGGCTGGCCACCAGACCTCGAAGCCCGATTTTCGATTTTTGAATTAGAAAAATTTAAAAAAAATTATTTATAATTAATTAATCACGGTTTTTTTGACTCACTGATATTATTATTTGTTTTCAAATAACGTTCGATTGTAACAATTGATTTCTTTATTCTAGCGTTAGTTTGCTGTTTTGACGATACATTAAATCGATTAATTACAATTCATTTCTTTTTTGTAGCTTGTGGGGGGGGAAGAGAGAGAGACAGTCTACATGTCCTACACTACTATTCCTGCGCTATTCACTTATCTGCATTTTCTAAATGCACGGGCAACGCCGGGCGGGTACACCTAGTAAGAAATAAAAATAAGATTATTTCATGCAGTTACGTAATTATAAAATGGTAGATCACACATTTACTCACAAAAACTACAAAATCTTTCATCCGATATGACATTACTATATTTAATTCCATTAACTTTGTTTTTGTCATTAATTTAAAAACAAAATTATTAAGGTCTTCTTAAAATGGCCTAGGGATTTTTGCATGCTCTTTAATGACTGCACCCACTAATCATAATAAAAATCTAATAAAAACACCAACAGCTACTGTACATTTTCCCTAAAAAGTAGTTGACAATGAAAATTACTAATAAAGTAATATTAAAATTCACACAGCATTATAATTTTGGTTCAAAAGTTATTGTTATATAATCAATTCAACTTTAAATTGTTTTGCGTTTATTTTTGCAAATTATATTAATAAATTTAATATACACACTTTTGAAGCATAAAGAAGTAAAACATTCTAATTTTTTATATACATGAACCTTTTGCTTGCATGTTATGATAAATAAGAATTTACAGTCAAAACCATCTCAAAAGTTTATTTTGAAAATTCATCTGAGAATTTCATAAATGAAACACACACACACACACAAAAAAAAAAAAAAAAAAAAAAAAAAAACTTTAATTTGTATTTTAGCAAGCCTTGAACTTAAAGATGTATGCTTTTGTAATACAGTACAAAGTCCAAAACCTGAATATCTAATTTCCAGGCTCCCAAACCACCAGCCAAAAAATAAATAAAATAATAAAAAATGTTCTTCTCCCTTATAAAATTTAGGAGTGGAGAATATAATAATCAAAAGAAACAGCTGTGATTATTCCTGCATGTCACTTCCGAACACTTGCTAGCCAATAATAAACCTATCGTTTGACTTAGGCTGGCCAGGATTAGAGTTTCAGACCTTGAGTGGTTGTAGGCGGAGGGTCGGTGCTATGCATTTTGCTGCCCTGTGCAGTCTCTGCAGGTACTAAATACTATTGTTCAGCATCTTCCTAAATCCAGAAAAATTTACCACCCCAATTTCTGCTGTCCAGTGCTTTCCATTAATTTAAAAACTTTGTTATCCCTGATTTTTGAAACTCAGTGCTCCTTTAAAATCTAACATTTTTACCACCTGGTGTTGCTCTAGTGCTGGCCCTGTTGTAGAATCAGTATCATCTATATAAGGAGTGGCCAAAAAGTTGATCGCGATCAACAGGGTAATTTTGATCTATCATCGATCGCTCGCAATGACTGGAGTGGAATTCAGTGTACAATGTACTTTGAAGGAATTGTAGAAGGCAAAATCTTTTAGCAATAATATAAAGCATTCTGGGAATTTGCCGAGGTCATAAATTCCTAGAATTCTGACAGCCTGACACTGTGATCTCCACCCTTAAAGTGCAATACATTTTGACTAATGTCACCAGATACAATGCAGGAATGCAACTGTTAGGGCTCAACTCATCGAAGAACACAGTCAGTTAGCTTGAATATTTGGTAGTGACATACGGTAGCCTCTTTTCTTTTGTATTAACAGTATTATTATTAATCAATATTATTTATCCTCAGTGATCACTTTGGGTTTCAGTTTTTCTTCTGTTTAAAATATAATGCTTTTCTTAAATATCTATTTACTTGATAAGTGAACATTCTCGGCAACAAATCTCTAAACTGCAGTTATTACATTGAGAGAAAAATAAGAAACAGTATTACAAATATATAAGAATAACAATAATTCTATTTAAATTAAGATTTCCGTATTCAAGCCATAATAAATACATTGACTTTAACATACTTCTTGTAAATTTAAATATACCTTTATTAGATTTTAAAACACTTGTATTGCTGTGTCTGATCATAGTATGAAGTACTGTTATCATTTCTCTCAATGTAGCTGCAGTTCATGAGTTTTTAATTTTCTAGAAAAATATTTAATTCAATATTTATTCTTTAAATTGTCATATTTCTTTGCTTTCTATAGTATGCCCATGATGTACATGAGTAGTAAACCGAAGAAATCGAAAACTTATCACTTCAATGAAGAATGGGAACTCGATTACTTTTTCACAATGTTGAATGATAAATGTTGTTGTTTAATATCAGTAGCCATTGCTAAAACGGGTAATCTGGAGAGACATTTTTTAGCTTTACATAACAAGTATCAAACAGATTATCCACCAAACTCTGAACAGAGAAAACACAAAGTTAGGGATCTTAAAACTCAATTAACAAATCAAAAAAAGTGTTTTTAAAAAGCCAGGGGTTGAAGTCACAAGTAGTAACTACTGCATCATTCAAAGTAAGCTATCTCTTAGCAAAAAAAGGTAAGCCATTTTCCGACGGTGAATTTGTAAAGGAAATTTATTTTAGAAATGTCATATTCACTTTTTAACAATTTTCAGAACAAGAATGAAATTGATGTTGCAATTCAAGATCTACAATTGTCTCGAAACACAGTGATGCGATGAGTGGGAATGCAAAAGAGCAGTTATATAATGATATTAATAATCTTGTTATTCCCTTCAGTGTGATAAACCGACAGATATAAGTGATATGGCACAATTACTTGTTTCGGTTCATATGTTTTTAAAGGATTTTAGATCTAAAGAAGAATTGTTGGGTATGATTTCTTTAAAGGAAAGGACTAGAGGTGTAGACATATTCAAAGCCTTTAAAAACTTGCTGAATGATTTGAAAGTACCACTTTTAAAGTTAATCTCAATAATAAGGTGCAGCTGCAATGATAGGTAGCATAAATGGATTCATAACCCTATATCAAAAGGAAGATGAATTCCTGCCTTTAAGCTATCACTGCATAATTCACCACCAAGTGATAGCTAGCAAGGGACTAAACACAAAAGAGGTAATGGATATAGCATTTAAAATTGCTAATTCAATTCGAGGAAGTTTCCTCAAACGGCGTCTCTTCCAACTGCAGCTCGACAAAGGCCAACCTGAATTATTACTACATACCGATGTCAGATAGCTAAGCAGAGATAAATTTTTGCAGCGATTTCATGATTTATTGCCTGAAATTATAGATTTTCTTCACGAACAAGATGGAAACTGTGAAAATTTAAATGATGAAACTTGGTTTAGTGATTAGCATTTCTTACTGATTTTAGTTCAATATAAAGTCATTTAAATTTATAATTTCAATATAAAAATAAAACAGTAACTGATATGATCAGCTGCATAGACAAAAACAAAATTTGTTTTGCTAATACAAGATCTGCAACAAAATAATCTAAATCATTTTCCAAATATAGCAGATAACCTACAAATAAAAAAAAATATTAATTATAAGATAAACAAATATGTTGCGGAAATTTAAAAAGTAATTGAAGTGTTTAACATAAGGTTACAGGATTTTGAAAAATTTAAAGAAATTGTGGAATTTATATCTTTTTCTTTTAAAAAAGATTTAAGTGTGAAACGCATTAGACAAAAAATTTCAGACATATTTCATGTGGATCAAAAAGCAATAGAAAATGAAATTATAATTTTACAAACTAGCTTAATCTTACAAATTTGAAAATTTTTTAAAGACCCAAAAATTTGAAGATTTTTGGAAATCTGTCAACCGAAAAAAACATCTCAGTATCACCAAATGTAGTGAATATACCTATTCTTGTTTTGGATCTACATACCTATGCGAATCGGCATTTTCACACTTGAAACTAACGAAGACTAAACAACGTTCTGTCATGAGTGATTCCCATACTGAAGATTTATTATTATTATCTTTGTCAGGATATACACCTAATTATGATTCTTTGGATAGGGACATGCAAACTCAGTCTTCCCATTGATGTTTAGGCAACAAAGTAAATTCCAAACCCATCTTTATCTGTAGCTATTTTGAATTAATAAATATTGTTAATAATTATCCATGTTTTTTTTTTTTTTCCCTTTGACATGAGTTTTTGGGTAGTGTTAAAGATCCCCAAAACGGCAGTAGGGGTCATTTAGACCCCTGAACACTTTTGACCGTTGATTACTTTTGTTTTATTGGAAGAAATCGTTTTAAATTTTTTGAATTTTCCTAAATAGATAACAAATATTTGTAAAAAAGATTTTCAGCATTCTAGGTTAGTTAGTTTTTGAAATATTGGCATGTATTCACAAAATGGCGGACCGGGGGTCATTTTGACCCATTTACTTTTACTTCCTGTTTCTGCTCGAGGCATTGTTAAATAACACATGAAAAACATTCCCTGATAAGAAAAGGATTTTTTGATTGCATTCATACTACTCGGGGATAAAAACCTGGGTGGTCTCACTACTTTGTAATGTCTACATAAGTTGTACCTTTGTTGCAATTAGCTATTTGAAGGAAATACTGCAAGGAAGGTAGATGCAGGGTTTCTCATGCTTACATTTCTTTTCAGAAATAGTTATTTTTACAACTGTATTTTCCTGTTTGTTAGTTCAGCTTACTTACTGCAGGTGATAACAGTTAGGACATATGTTTTCTTGGTAATCTCAAATCAGTATTTTGGTACATATGAATTCTGCCATCAAGTTCATTACCACCTTTCCTTCACGCTGTGAGAATCATATGCTAAAATATATTCCCTAACGTTTTCTGATAGTCTGGTATTTTTCAACTTTTACAAAATATGTCTAATAAGCGGAAAAGAGGTCTTATAGATGAAGAAATTAAAAAATTGTTGCAGGAGCTATCTGAAAATGAGTCTGACACAGGTGAAATTGATAATTTTTCTGTAGAACCTGAAGACAAATTCCAGACACAAACTATTAGTGAATCAGAGGACAGTGAAGTAAATGAAGAAGAATTTGGTAGAAATAAACGAGCAAAAACGGATCAGGGTATTTGCAAAACTGTTTTTACAGCTCCTGATAACACTATGTGAAATGAAATAGATTTAAAAAATTCAGTGTGCGGCCATGTTCCTGCTTATAATGTTCTAAAAGAAACAGCAGGACCAACATCTTTGCAAAGAATCGTGTTTCTGAGAACAAAGTGTCTAGTGCTTTCAAGCTTTTTATTGATAATATCTTCCTGCACATAAAGAAATGTACAGAATCCGAAGCTCATCGGCAACTTGGAAATAAAGACTGGAGGTTATTTCTGGCCGAGTTAGATGTTTTTGTCATGCTATTATTGTATGTTCGAGGAGTAATAGGAGCAAAGGGCTTAGATTTATATTCCTTGTGGTCCGAAGGATGAGGAATACCATTTTGCAAAGAAACTACATCAAGAGATAGATTCAAAGAAATAAAACGATTTTTAAGGTTAAATGAAAAGACAACAAGATCTACTCGATTACAGACTGATAAATTTGCTCTTGCATCAGACATGTGGAACAAATTTATTGAAAACTGCAAAATGTACTACTGGCCAGGACAAAATATTACAGTTGATGAACAATTATTCCCATCTATAGCTAGGTGTAGATTTACACAATATAAGTCTAATAAACCTCAGAAATTTGGAAAAAAATTTTGATTATCTGTCGATGTTGATACTAAATACCCCTTGAATGGATTTCCTTATTTAGGTAAAAATGAAACAGCAAATCCTCAATTACGTCTGTCTGAAAATGTTGTCATAAAATTAATGGAGCCACATCTAAACAAAGGAAGAAATATTATCACAGATAAGTATTTTACTAGCATTAAATTAGCAGAAATACTAAAATAAAAAATACAACTATGGTCGGCACAATGAAAAAAAAACAGAAGAGAAATTCCTACATCTTTGAAAAATATGCGTAGTAATCTTTATTCATCGACAATAGTGGAAATGATAATATCACACTTAACCATCTGTCAAGGCAACTAACTAACTAAATTTTACTGCTGCCCGTTCAACTAAGAACATTCATGGTACAGCTAATTCAGCCAGAATAGTCACCCGAAGATGACCTTTGACACACCTACCGGGCCTGGGGTCCCACATCCCCGAGTTATCCAGTAATTTAAAGCTCCCTCTGCTAAACGCTCAACGTTTAGCCAACCCACCGCTAAACACAGACCAGTCAAGACCACCGTCTCGGCTGGACCGAGACCACGGTGTGGTGGGCGATGACTGGCCGTTGATTGATGCTACCTGCTAGTACTACATGGATTGGCTAGCAATACCCTGGTGGAGGGGACTGACACCTCCCGGCCCATGAAGAGTAGGTATAGACTCACCCCATGGACCATCGGGAACCACGAAGTTCGAAAATTATATACCACTATGGCCGAGACTGCCTAGGTACAGATCCTAGCCAGTTCTATCAAGGCAAAAGAAACAAAAGTGTGTTTTTCTACAGAGCTCATTACATTCTACTGTAAAAAACTGAAGACAATCTCTCAAGAAATTGCCCAATTCAATAGCATTTTACAATGAAACAAAGTATAGTGTGGATATTCGTGATCAGATGTACCGAAAATATTCAGTTAAATCAACTTCTAGAAAATGGCCTGTACATATCTTTTTCAATATTTTGGATCACACAGCTTTGAATGCCTGGATAATTTATAAAAGTGTAACAGGAAACACCATTAACAGAAGAGATTTTCTACTGAAATTAGGAGAGGAGTTAAGAGTGGTACATATGGCTTCATAACTCCCAAAGATTCTTCCTGAGTCTTCAGAAAAAAAAAAAAAAAAAAAAAAAAAACTTGAAATGAAAATGAATACAAAGAGGAAAAAAAAGTGTCAAGTACAGAGATGCAATGGAAAATAATCTCAAAAATATTGTGCATCTTGTTCCAAAGTTGTGTGCGGAAAATGTACTGGAAAAATTGTTGAAAATTATTTTTATATCAACTGCATTAGTTCTTAATACGTATGTGTAATCTCTAATATTTTACACATCAAATAGAATTGAAAAGAAATGCTTTACATATTCCATTCCACTACACATATAATGATATAACTGAAACATCAGAGAACATTTCTCATTTCTGGATTTAGAGAGTGAATCATCCTCCGAGTAAGTACGTAAAAAAATATTTTTATATAAATTGTATTTTACTTTAATTAACATTAGTTTTAATTTGTGAAACCATTTATTTGAAATCAATTCTTATATCAAATTAATGAGTTATTTGAGTAATTGTAGTATGAACTAGTTGATCACCATGTACTTGATACATTTACAGTATTTTAAAAAGTTAATAAATTATCATGTGATATTAAACATAAATTATGAAATACATATAAAGTACATATTTGTGCCAATGCATGGCATTTAAAATTGTTTTACCGTTGTTATTTCAGTACTTTCATCGAAGGTTCAAAATGACCCCTTACTGCCATTCCAGTAGGTAAGATTTTCCCGCCATTCTAGTTTTAAGTAATTATTGTTGTTTTTTTAGGTAGGTAGATAAACATATCTATATTTCAGTACTAGGTATGCTCAGCGAGCTATTGATAGATTAGCAAAAATTAAGCCACATTATTCTTTCATGATACATTATCCTGGCCCAAAAAAATGTGAAACTGAAATATTGAAATCAAATTATGAGCCATACTGTGTATTTTTATAATGACTTTTTCATATTAAAGAACAAACAGTACAATTTATGGCAGTAGATAAAAAAAAATAAATTCCATTTTAAGTTAGTAAAAATCTATCTTGAAAAAGTATAGGAAAATCAAATTTTTTATGTGTACTGAATATACGGAATGTGGCCATTAAAAGTTGGGTCTGGAAATTCATTTTCTTCATGAGCCCATATCTCGAAAACTCAATAAATGATTTAAAAAATAATTTTGAACATATACCATATTTGCCGGCAATATAAGATGCACCCCTTTTCTATACACATTTTTTGAAGGATAAAACTTTATTACTGATCATTATAATGAATTTACAATATTTTAAATGTAAAGTTGAAGTAATACGTTCTGCAAATATTCAATCCATCTGGGAAATAACACCTTTTAATCTTCTTCATTAAAACCCACACACTCATCTCCATAGCTAAATGAAGAGTCACTTGAAGCTTCTTCTAAATCAACATCTGAGTCCTCATACAACAAATTGTCCTCTGTACCATTCAGTGCATTACTAATGCTACACTTCTTAAATGATTTAACCACTGTCTCTGTTTTCACAGCCTCCCTGAAGCTTTGACCCATTCACAAACTTGCAAAATGCTAGGCCTCTTCCTTTTTCCTGATGGTGTAACCTAAAAATTTGAAGACTACATCCAGCTGTTCCACTTCTCCTTCATGTTCCATGTGCAATCATACGTAGCTTGTATGCTATGTTATAGTAATGCCGACGTTGTTTTTCAGACATAACTTACCAACAAATTTAAGAAAACTGAACAGTAGAAATTCCACACACTTAAAAGTCATTCACAAAAACTGGAAAGTTTAAATGAACACAGTTGTGATCTTCGATGACAGCGAATGCACATTAACCGAACTCTGTGATTGTAATATTCCCACACTTCGCAAGGGAAAAAGAAAAAAAAAATCATATAACTCAGAATAGAGGAAATTTTCAGAAATGAATGTTATCTAAAACTGAGTATTAACGCATAAGATACACCCCGTTTTTCAGATCTATTTTCAAAGAAAAAAGTGTATCTTATATGCCGGCAAATACAGTATTTTACTTATTTACCCATACCTTGCTGAAATGCACCTTACACTGAAACACAGTGTATAAACATTGTATGTATTTTACACTCTTCTCCCCCTCCCCGTAGACTACACCTATGACAACAAGTTGATCACGACACATGTTTAAGAAACAAAGTAGATCTTGTACACACACACACACACACACACACACACACACACACACAAAAAAAAAAAAAAAAAAAAAAAAAAGGCCATCCCTGTTCTATATGATCTAAATAATAAGTGAAGTCCTAATGCTGCAATGTCTACATATGATTTAAAATCTGGAAATTTCCAGATTCACAGATGTCCCTACAATTCCATATTGTGGACTTTGTACATAATACAACACATTTACTTACTTCCCACAATGACATATAGATTCACTATGTTCCCTGGGGAACTAAGAGCAGTTTTTAAAGTTATAGTAAAATAATTTTATGTAATCTTTAAAAATTAGCATAACCTTTGCAGAATAGTTAGAAACATGTTTATGTTCTAAACATGAGATGGCCAGCTGATGACTCATAAGCCACATGCACGTAGTGAGATATTGTTTCCTGATGGCTGCTACAAAGTTTAGCAAAACTTAATAAACTACATGAAAAGATTATAATGGAAAAATTTAAAAAGTGACGTATGGATTTACACCCTTCATAGCACACTCCACATTCTTACAAGTACAGTCAAAAGTCGTTAATCCGGACTCGTCTAGACTTCAGCGATTCCAGATTACAGATCATCAGTTTAAATCTGGTAAGATGGCATACAGAAATTATAAAATTAAAAATATAAAACCGTAATTTATGAAATAAAGAACAATTATGATCTAAAGAGTATCAAAATTTACAAAAAAAAAAAAAAAAAAAAAAAAAAAACTTAATATTTATTTGTTTACTTTATTAAACATTTCTTTCAATGTAAGTTGTTTAAGTTGCTTCCTTTCATGTAATAATACTTTCTCTTTAATTCTATAAACAGACATAATTTCTTGTTCAGTTACAAAGTTCCGTTGTTCAAATCCTATAATTGCTGTGTCGAGAATACCGACTAATTTGTCAATAGAAATTTTTTCGTTTTCAATAACCTCTGTGTCACTTTCTTCACTATCGGAAGCGAATTATAACGATGAGGAATATGATTTAAATCATATCAAAGACGGAGTACATCGAGATGAAATACTACATTTAGTAAAAATTATAAGCCAAATAAAATAAAAACATCTGCCCTGAAGATAAGGATAGTGCTGACAGATCAACTTCCAATTCATTGCGCTGCGGCGTTCCCCCCCCCTCCCGAAGCAGAGCAGCATGAAATTGATAAACAGATTTCGGAATGGTTAGAGAAACAAAGGATATGCCTTTATCCATTTTTTGCAGCAATTCCACTTTTTGTTTGATGGACATTGAACCATACTTTCGCTTTGTAGATCATTTGGGAGCTCCAGCATCAGAAATTCTATTTGACATAATCGAAAGTTCAAGCTTACGTTTATAAAATTGCTCTAACAGTCTGCAAAAAATAATAAGCCGGATCCAATTCAAAGATTAAGGAACAACGCAATTTGCAACATTAACTGAAATAGATAATTAGATAATTTTAGCTTATACCATCCATTATATATTAAATGGGCAAGTGTAAACGTATTATGCGCATGCGCACACGCATATGCACAGCCGTAAAGGTCTTACACGCATGCATGAACGCCTATGTACATGCGTCAATGCGAC
The DNA here is from genome assembly GCF_044657685.1 of Stegodyphus dumicola. Taxonomy (NCBI): domain Eukaryota; kingdom Metazoa; phylum Arthropoda; class Arachnida; order Araneae; family Eresidae; genus Stegodyphus; species Stegodyphus dumicola. The sequence continues at coordinate 26,624,742 of NC_140781.1, forward strand.
GCATGCGCAGAAAGCTTGTAGCTTTGAGGTCCGGATTATGGGTGTCCGAATTAACGACTTTGACTGTACTATCTAGTGTCTGAAATTACCTTTACAAATATCAAAGAAAAGTTATTTCTCAAAGTAACTAGTGTTATTTTTTCCAAATGAGATGATAAAAAAGCAAACCTCATTCACAGGTCAGCATGGTTTTTGATGTTTCTACATTTTGCATAGTTTCTAAAAATATTTTTGTGGCTGGTTTCAGAAATATAAATATTTTTTCCCTATCATGTAAAGTTTTTTTTAATTGAATGATTTACATGGAAGATATGCATTTGCAATTCATTTTCTTTCTAATAGATGGCAACACTTTATTTAGAATAGTTTAACTCTTTTAAATTGTTTTTCCCCCTTAGCCTTAAATTAATTATTTGATAAATTTCAAATCATTATAATTAGTGGTTTTAACTAGTATTTTATGAAATTTATGAATGATTTATAATTTATAAATTTATGAATAATGCTGATATATTCTGTTATATTTGTGGAACTATTCACCAGTAAAACAAAGGCACAGAGATCCTGTTAAAAATGCATACTTTGCATATTTTGGAATTAAAATGGGCAATCACGACAAGCCCTGGGCTCGGCATAAAGTGTGTCGACCTTGTGCTGAAGCTTTGTGCCCTTGGACTAAAAGTAAGAAAAATTCAATGCCTTTTGCAGTTCCAATGGTGTGGAGAGAAAAGAATCATTATGGTAATCGTTATTTTTGTGTGACAAATGTTACTGGTTATAATGCATAAAATAAAAGAGGTATTGTATATCCAAACATACCTTCAGCATCAAGACCTATAGTTCATAATGCAAATCTTCCTGTTCCTCAAGCTAATATGGAAAATGTAAGTGATACAGAAATTTATTCAGATTTTCAAATAATTGAAGAACAGGAAGATCTGCATATACCTGAAACAAATGAAACTATACCAATATCATTTAATCAAAGTGAACTTAAATGATTTAGTACGAGAGCTACACATGCCAAAGGAAAGTGTTGAACTTCTTACTTAATTCATGCCTTAAAGCTAAAAATTTACTACCACAAATACACTTTTTATGGTATACACACCCTGAAAAAGAACTACTACCATATTTTTCAGAAGAAGGCTCACTAGTATTCTGCGATGATGTCAATGCAATAATAAATTTCATGGGTATTAATCACAATTCTTCTGACTGAAGACTATAGATTCTTTAAAAAGAAGTTTGACAGGAGTTTTACTTCATAATGGAAATCAATATGCATCGATTCTAGTGCCATACTCTGTTTATTTGAAATAACATATGAAAACAACATTTTTATTAGACAAGGTGAATTATAACAATTATTGGCTTTTACATAGTGACTTGAGGGTAATTGGAAAGTGACTTGGAGAACAATATGTTTACACTAAACTTCCACGTTTTATATGCAATTAGGATAGTTGGGGTAGAAAGAATCACTAGGAAAAAAAGACTAGAATTCTCAAGAGTATTTATCACCTGGATTTTAAAATATTCTTCAGAAACTTTTATTTGAATTCAGAATTATTTTGCTTCCAACAAGTTTCCAACAGTTTGTCAAAGCTCTAAATACAGAAAATGGCAGCTTTAAGTACATTAGTGGCAAATTTCCTTCTATTTCTGATGCTAAATTTAAGGAAGGAATTTTTGTTGGATCTCAAATTTGAAAACTTATGTTAGATTCCAAATTTGAAGCAACAATGAATGATTGTGAAAAAAAAGCATGGTTGAGTTTTAAATAGGTGAATAAACATTTTTTAGGGAACAGGATACATCCAGATTACAAAATTATTGTAGAAGACATGCTATAGACTATTGCTGGATGTTTATAAGAGAGTTACCGAGTGAAGAGAGTAAAAGCAGGTGAAAATCAACCAAAAGAAAATTCTTGCCTTGAAGCTAATATTTAGCTTAACATGTACTGTATAAGAGCAATATATGGAAGTATATTTTTATGTTCTTTCTATTTGATTATATGCTTTATATAATGTACTAGATATAATAATATATTTATAAATCTATTTATATACTTTATAAAACACATTAAATATATTTTTGTTACCATGCAATTTATATATAAGTTGCATCACTAAAATAAATTTATTAATAGAAGATAAAATAGAAGTATTTGTGAAAATAAAAAAGCTCTTCATTTGCATTAAATCCTGACGTGATACAGAAATTCGGATTCAATTCTGAAATCAGCACTGGGAAAAATATATAAAATTACCTATTAGATTTAAAACATCATATATATATATATATATATATTTTAAATGCAGACCAATGAATCCAATTTCCTCCTTTTACTGAAATGCAAAAACAAGTGGTAGCAAATGCTTTGCACAAAACACATTTACCAAGTTCAGCAATTTAGAATTCAATTTCAATCATTATACAAAGAAAAGTTTATATGCACTGAAATACCATTTGAAAGAATACTTGAAACAGAGTTGTTGATCATTTTGAAGAAAAGAGGATAGTTATGGAAGAGATTAGATGTCTAAATGTTTCATGATAAATAACCTTTGTCATCTGTAAATAATTCAAAGGCTCAGTTTAAAGAAACTGTTGCTATGAAGATAAGGAAAGATCATAAAGGAGCAGAAACCCTGCTTCTCAAAATCAATCTCTCTTCCATAACTGCCAGTCACAAGAGTGTTGATTGCTAGATAGCTGAATTTTAAGCTTTTAGCCATCACTGAGAATTTTGCTGCACATTGCTTATGGAAATCTTAGCGAGAAAGGCCTTTAAGCCAGAAAGTCATTGATCATTTCATTTCTTCAAATCGAAAAAGGGCCCACCTGAATTCATGCATCTATCTGAAGTAATCGTTCTATGATGTCTTCGGCAATTAGTCAGGGCTAAGTTCAACAACTAATTCTTCTCCAAAACCATAATAGAACTAAAGTGAATTGTGATATTTGTGTGAATTAGTAGCATGGCTTATACTGCATCAATTCTTGTTGCTAATTTATTTCCTTTTTGAAATTACGTATAGTATATCTGAGATCTAGGGAGTTTATAACTTATTAATGGCAAAAATCTTCTTTCATATCCACAGTATATTTCCCTAAATTTTTGACTGTCAGGTATTTTTCAGTTTTGTTTCATAACACCATATGTACTTAAATTTTTTAGTTTATGAATTACAGTGCTATGTGCCACTGTAAATACATTCAAGTTTTTTCAGTAGTTTGTGCATGCAAAGAGTAATGCACAAATTAAAGTACTTAGTGTAAAAAAAAGTGACAAACTGATTTTTGAAAGCTACTGCCAGGAGAAAAATATTTTGTGATACGGAGTTTAAGCAGAATTATATCCTTTTCTGTTGTGAAGGCAATGAAATCAACAAAAAATAACTGATTGACTGATGAACATAATCACTGAAATGTGACTTTAGCTAACTAGTTTCTCATGAATGTCCATAATGTTCATATAAAGCTGCTTTACAATTTAAACTTCATAAATATTTGCTGTAGACTTCTGCTCTACAGCAAATATTTATAATATCTATAAAATCTAGATATCAATGGGAAAACACACCACTTTTTTTAATTGATTAAAGTTAAAAAATGTTTATCAGGGTGAATTTCAGAAAACTGTAATCAGATTCTAATAGACTTGCACAAAATATGATGTGAAGAGGAAAACATATAGTGATTGATATTATAGAAAACAGTAGCTGAATACCAGCAAAATATATTCGAATATAAATTAAACATTAATTTTTAATTTGTTTAACAAGAACAACAAAAAATATATGATAAGCAATGAAGCATTGGATAGTACAGCATCTGAAAATAGTATTAAATTAAAGAAACAAGAAAAGAACATGAATTACAAACTAAGAGTGGAATCTTATCTATCCAATAGCTAATTTTAAATAGCTTAAAAATGAGCAAGAAAAATTGATGTAACACATTATGCTGCTGATTTTTATTGTCTTTTAGATTAATGTCAGTTGGTTGGCCTATTTTCAGCATTAACATACATAACGACCATACATAATGTAATGCATTATATAGATAATTTATATTACAATATATATTTATCATTGTTATGCAAAAATACAGAGAATCCACAGAATTCAAATGCAAAAATGGTTTTATAGATATAAAAAACATTAAAAAATAACTCATTAAATTTAAGTACAATACTTTTATCCGAAAAAGTTATTTTTAGCAATGAATATCAAAGACTACAAAGAAATTTAATACTTCAAAAAGTATAACTCAATCTTCCTAAAAACATACTTTGTTTTAATAATTAATTAAAAGCTCAAAACCCTAACACACATTAAGAATTTAAATGAACTCAACAGTTTTACTGAATGCAGCTATTTGTTTATCAAACAAGAAAACTCGTTTCATAACCTAATTATTCCTTAATCTACATATCAGAAAACAAAATATAGCCACATAAATGCCCGAGTGCTTCAATTAACAACTTCAACTTAAAATATTAAAAAAACTCCAGCTTCCAATGATTTAGCCCTTTGTTTACCATAGGTTTTTTAATTTATAAATGATATTGGTTAAAAAAACTTTTTTCAAGGAAGGTAAGATCTTCTCATTAATTGATGAAACAGTAAGAGGGCCTTTCGCCCCCTCTTTTTTTAACGTGTGCAACTTTCTACTCATTGTTAGAAATTTAGGGAAATATTTTTCTCATAAAATCACTGAAAAATAAACCTGATATAAATACACATTTGGACAAATAAGTTGAAAAAATGAGAGATATTGTTATTTGAATTCATATGTTTGAAATTGTGATAATTTAAAACACTACAGCTCACATGATTACAATAGCAATGAAAAAATTTCAAAATTCCAGAATGGCAACAACCACTTTTTTAGTGTACAAATTGATCAGAGCATTAAAAAACCATAAGTGACATGGAGCCATTTATGGTTAATGGATGAAAATGCCAGCATAAAACATTTGCAATGAAAAGCATTTTAAACGACCAATGGCAACAACAGAGGGCAAGGAAAAAAAACATTTTACTGAAATTACAAAATTTACATTGTGCCCACCTTTGCAGATGGTAATGCATAGCATGCAGGAGATTTTTCACAACAATGATAAACATAATATTACAGGAAGAATTTAGGTAACAACTTTCAATTCTGTCAAATCTTGTGGATTTGATGCAGACAGGCTGCTAGGACCTTAAATTTCAGATAACCCCAGAACCAGAAATCCAACGATGTGAGGTTGAAGAGTAGTGGTGGATATGAAACTGCAAAGGTAAGGAAGATGACTATCTTGAAACGTTGTACACGTTGAAAACTTATAATTTCAATAAAAGTGTTTTTTTCCCCTTTCCTCACTAGTCATTGGTCCTTTACAATGATCTTTGCTTTTATGCTGGCAATATTTTTTTGCTGGCAATTTTCGTCATACATGTATTGTTCCAATGCCATTTATGATTTTACAATGTACTGATCAATTTATGCGTGAAAGAAGTGGGTGTTGCCATTCAAAAATTTCAAAATTCTTTTACTGTAACTGCAACTGTGAGAGCTTTATTGTTTTAAATCATCATAATCACGAGCATATAACTTGAGATAACAAAATCTGTAATTTCATTTTGATTTGTTAAGCAGATAGGGTGCTAGGGGTTCATATACTGGGGAAGTTTTTTATGACCATCATGTACAAACCCAATAAAAGCATTTTCTAAATAAACAGAGGATTTCAGGCAATCATTATTTACCTTCATCATTGAAATTGAGAGATAAAAATGGTGCACACAAAGAATCTAAACCCTGCCAATACACATACTGTGGATGACTAACAATCCAAGCTTTCAGAATTCTTTTAAATTTAAGGTGTCCAGCGGGTGAAGAAAGTAATTCATCATATTGATGGCAACGAGGAATATCAACTTCTATCTAAAAAATAAAAATAAAAAATAAATAAAAAGCTGCTATATTTCTTATGAAAATAACAAAATTTCGTGCCAATTACGTACTTATGAATTTTTGGAATATGAACTACAGTTTACCTGCCTGTCAGTTGGTGTAGGAGTTTCTTTATCTATGCTATCATATGTTTCTTGTATATTACCCTATAATGAAGGCAGTGAATTTCAAATTATCTGCTAAATGCTAAATAAATAAATGCATAAAATTCATTTCAATCACAGAATTCTGTAATTCACTGAGAGAATGAAACATACTTAAAAATAATACAAACACAATACAAAGTGTGCAAGTTCAATATCTAGAAGGCTAACTTATGCAAGTACTGATTAAAATTTTATTTGCACATTTGACAGAAAACTCTCTGCATCCAATGAATTTATGAGATCTTTTACATAAATGCATAATACTACTTCATTCAAATTCAATCCTACCTATAAAAAGTAACCATCCTGCAACATAAAATGTTAAATGCAGTTTAAAAGAAGAAATGCATTTTTAGCATAAAAATTTATAGTCATAATTTGCAGCAGCACTTTTATAAGTCATATTACAATTACACTGCATTAAGATCATGCTACAACTTTTAGTCAAGCTTAAATGTCAATTTTTCTAAAGTATATGCCCAAACCTAATAGCCAAACTACATCAAAGAAACAAAAACTTTGGATTAATATTATTTTTAATTATATTTTAATATTATTAATTAACTTTTTTGATGAGTAATTTCAAACAATGAAGTTAGTAGCCAAAATGTCGCATGAATGCAATATATCACCTTTACAAATCTATTCTCCCACTTACATAGATCAGTAGTTCATAACATTACATTATACAGCATTTATTTTTGTGGAATGTTTCAGATATATACATATGCTGCACAAATTACACTAAAGATATAAATAAACTGTTACTAGACATTCAAAAATTCACTTGTTTACAAACTCAAATGAAATTCCATTTTGCCGGACTCTGATGTCTTGCAGTACTAGCCTAGCAATAGCATTTTATTAAGCAGCTACTGAGGCCCAATTATTATATTGTGGGAAATGTTATGTCATGATATTCCCTAATCCCCTACTGTGTGATGTACGCATTGCGTCAGCATGTGTTTCCCCCCTTCGGGAGAAGACGAGGATTAGCTGGCAAGCGAAGCAGACGTTGCTCGATCGCTCGTATACCATTTTCATTAATTGTAATCCTAATGTAATCTATATTTGTAAATAGTAATAAATGTGTGTTATCAACTATGGTCATTGCCTTTCCCCACAATATTGCTTATTTTTCTCTTTATTCTAAATGAGTTACATAAACTCAATTGTACTCCTATAACCCTCTCAGCACTATGGACATAAAATTCCATATAGAAAGATGGTTTTCCAATTAACTGCGCATGAAAATTTTTGCCAGATTCTAATGCATCCAATTTTGGGTTGCATGCATACTGGATGAAAAGAAGTCAAGGTACAAAGTTTAAGGATCATTTTTAAATTATAATCAAGAACATACTATTTATTCATGACATTATGGAAAACATTTAAATTTCAGGAAAAAAAACTGGTAATGCCGAGAGGGATAATTCAGAGAGAGTTGAAAGTAATCCTAAACTCAGTATTTCACATATAAATTTTATGAAAAGTGATAACTTGCTGTAAGAAAGTTTTATTTCTTCAGTGATCAATCAATATCTAAATTTTAATAATAAACAGAAATTCCAACTCTCATAACAATACACATAATTGCTATCATACAAATTTTCAATCCTTTTAATTATCAAAAAGTCTTTCTATATTTTAAAGTTGGATTTTTAAGTTATACTTAATCTATTTGCCAGACAAGATTCTACATTTATGCAAACATAACACCACAAAGGATACCCTGAGCTTCCTAAAACCCTTTTGTGTGGAAAGGTAATTGATTCTATAACAGATAACAGACAGCTGCTTTACAGGCATTATCCTCAGAAATCTTGTATATAACAGCAGACATGAATAACAACAAAGGCTTTTGTTATTTTGGCAACATGTACTGTTTATTATGCACTGTCTTTAGAGTTTTGAAACATTTCCTTGCAATCTAAATATTGCATATTGTAGAAAATTCAGAAGTCTAGAAACCTCTGCTTGACTACCCCATTTCAATCATTCCAATGATTCTATAATCAACTCCTACTGAACAAAGATAAAACTACTACTCATGGATGTTGGCAAAAAAAAAAAAAAAAAAAAAAAAAAATTATAATGAGATGCCAATATTACAACCAGCTGTATTTTTAGAGCTGTAATATACACATCTTACTTGTACATACACTATTGCATCCACAGAGATTAGGCTAGTGAATGATATATACACAAATTTCTGCTCCTCACTTCTGTTAGCACTTCACTTTTCTCATATTATTGTTTCATTTTAGCAACCGTAGTAAATGAACAGCTGTCTATCAATACAGCTATTTTTGTACTTGCTTTAAAGGGGTATATATATATATTTTTAATATGCAGACTAATTTACACTATATTCCAGAGAAAATCACAAGATTATGATATGCATTTTTACAATACCTCAATTTCTAGAAGAGCAGCCCAAATCAAAGGTCTGTATAATGGTGGAATATCCACTTTAGCTTCATGTAAAATCTGACTCCTTTTGTATGGATAAGCTTCAAGCAGACGTTTAAAAAGAATAATACGATGAAGCTAAAAAATGTAAAATTATAAAATCTCAAATTTATGCAAAAATTTTTAAACTTATAAAGCAATGGAAAAGTTGAAAGAAATTCAGATGAGTTTCAGAAAAGTGTATACATTCACAGCAGTTTGCAGTATAATACATATATAGAGGTTAAAGTAATGGTATCTCTAATCCTTAAAAGAAGCCATTTTTTATGTTCCTGATAACAAAGCAAAGACATAAGCATATTTTTGTATAATTGTTTTCCTGTACAGTTAGACTGTACCTGAACCTGTTCTGGTAAAGGTTATCTAATCTAAGAAAATAATAAGCCGTACCGCCAAAATTGGCACAACCGGCAATTTAAAAGAAACAAACTGAAAGATAACTGGATAAACACAACAACAGAATAAGGACTACTTATCCAAAAACTCATCCTCTGCTGGAGATGTGTCGGCGTCGCCAACGGGTCATCTCGACCTTCATTCAGAATAGAAACCACCTATTTCTTAACATAAAATGACTAAATTGAACTCAAGACAACTGCTAACCTAAGCAACAATTATAAAATACAAATATTGCCTAGCTTAACGAACAATAAGCATTTACAGTTTTCAGTAAATTATACATTGTATGTATACAAATTACATTATAATTTATGCAATTCAACTCAAAAATTTAAGCAATTAAACAAAAGGATCGAAATATACATAATTATTCAAATTGGTAATAATTTTTATAAGTCCTAATTTAGCTTTATTATTGCTATATAGATATTTTTCATTATTTATAGATATATTTCGAAAATATTCTCCTCTAATTTTCTTCGTTAAGGCACAGTCCCAAATGTAATGTCCATTAGATGCTCCAGATGCATCCTGACCACATCGGCAATGAATATCTTTCCCATGAAACCTTTTTAGATATTCTGGAAATTGGCCATGTCCTGTTATCAATTGATTTAGCAATCTATTGTAACTTAATCTTTGCTCTTTGACAACAGGAAATATTTTATAAACCTTTCGTCCAGTTTTGTTATAATGCCATCTTTGTTGTCATGTGTGGAGAATCTTGTCATGTAGTACACTCTTAATATAATTAAGAGATAAAGGAACCATGATATCAATATCTGTATTATAGCATGCTTCCTTAGCAGCAGAATCTGCTGCTTCATTTCCATAAATATCCGAATGTCCTTTTATCCAATTTATATGTAATTTCATTTTTGAATTAATATTGTGAATATAATTTCTGACTTTATCTACTTTTGCAGATAAACATTTTCTAGAATTAAAAGCTCTAAGGATGCTCTGGGAATCTGTGAACACCGAAATCTCCCAATTTGTAATATATTTCTCATTTTCTTCCTCATTAGCCCATCTTATGGCATATTCAAAGGCAATAAGTTCTGCATCAAAAATAGTTGAATTATTATTCAATCTTAATTTAGATTTATATACAAATTTATTATTTGCAAAAGCAACAAATGCTGCTCCAACATTTTTATCAATCACGGAGCCATCAGAGAATAATTCCAAACCAACAGCAGTTGGAAGAAGTGTCTTCCAGGTAACCTCTTTAAATTGTGCCGGATGAAAATGAAACTTTTCTAATTTTGGATCAATTTCTTTATTAGAAATCTTCAGGTCACAATAATCTATATTCTTCTTCATATGAACAGCTTTATAAATCAGCGTTTCAGCTTCAGCTACTAAGTCTATAGGCATAACCCCAGCTAAGACCTGTAGGCTGGTGGTAGAGACTGTTCTGTAGCATCCCGTAATGGGTAGCATTGCAACCCTCTGAATCTGTAGCAATTTATTTCTCACCCTTTCCGTTCCTGGTAAAGGTTACAATAATTAATCGAAAATGAATGCAAAATCAGTGATCTGTTAGAGATTTGAAGAAGGCAAATTGCAGGTGTTTGTCTAGCTGTAGCACTGCTGACATGAGTACAATATTAAGAATATTTTGTGCAAAGCTGCAATATCATACAATGTTTATAACAGAACATCACTGGTGAAACAGTACAGAAGGAATACAAAACTCAACAACAGTAGGTTATTATAGAGGATTACTAATCCGAAGAAAAACAGTGGGACAAATTTGGCTGCTGAGTTAAATACACATCTAAAGAACAGTTTCTACACATGCATTACAGAAGAAAGCACATAGGAACAACATGGAACATCTGATAATGCAAAATTCTATCATAGAAGATTATGAAATGGAGAATACAACAGTTTCAAAAACATTAAATACAGCTACCATTTAGAAAAATGTGTTTTGACTAATCAATCTTTACACAATTAGCCATCTCAGGCCAGTGTTTACTTGTGGAAAATATAGGCATAAGCCAACTCATTGTATTTGTTCTTAAAGCATGGTGGAGGTTGTGTCACATTTTCTGCAATTATATCATAATTTTCAACAAAATCTATTTATTATTTTGAAAGGAAGAATGACTAGCTGTCATAATATAACCATTTTAGGCAATCATGTCCATGTGCTGGCGCAGAGATCGTTTTCTGCTGGAACTGCACTTTTTAAGGCAACACAGCCTCAGTTCACATAGTTTCGAATGTCCAGCCATGGACTGAGGAATGTGATGATGTAGTTATGCAACTTTCATGGCCTTCACAAGCATTAGACTTCAACACTAAGCTACTCTAGCTAATGCTGGAAATCAAACTGGGATCTCATCACCCTTCTTTAGCATCCTTTGAGAAAAAAAGAAGTTCTTTCCCGGAGAATAGTGTAATACAGCAATAACAATAATATGGTGCATCTATTGCATGGATGATACATGCTGTTTAAAATGCCAAAAGAAGTCATATATCAAATTCACTGCATAATACCTCATTGCCTAAGGTGTTAACCAAGGTTTGTGATTAGGATAACAGAAGGGCTAGTTCATTTCTTTCACTGACTCCTCACCAAAGACATCCTTGCAGACATAGTTAACGGGAAGTTTTCTGATGTCACTAGCCTGCATCAGCTTTGATTTTGCATAGTTCTACTCTTTTGTGATTGTGAAGCATTATTCTAGTGTGAACATCACAAATTAACTTATATTAAGTATATTTGTTTTTAGTAATGTAAATATTTAAAAATATTTGTCATATAACTACTTTTCCTTTTAAATTTTGCATTGTAAAATATTCTCGTAGTATATCTTCTTCAGCTGTTGCAATAAGCCATAACACTTACAAAAATATCAAAAGATGGTATTTTGTATTCCATGTATTCTCAAAGAAAAATTTCCCATAAAAAGCCCGATACATAAGTGCTGAAGACAAGGATTTTATAAATGTGAAGAATTCAAGATTTTTCATGGAATGTTTTCTTTGCAATAATTATAAGGATGATATGGAAAATCACTTGCTTGAATTGCAGCAAAGGAATTATCAAATTCTAATGCTGAGTCACAAGTAAATTTAACATGCTCAGATTTGGAAGAAATAAAACCAAGAAGGCAAGAGAAAAGAAAACTAACACAGAGTGTTTCTGAAAGAGACTGCACAAATTAAGTCCATTAAAAATTCATTTTGAGCCTAAATATGAAAATGATGAATATATAAATTCAAATTTATATTATCTTGAAACAACACTAATAACTTACGATTTAAATTTTCCTGAATGACCTAACTGTAAAGGTAAACAAAATTAAATACACTGAATGATTTGAAGAGGAAAATTATGATCCTTAGAAAAACAATTAAAAAGTGAAAAAAATTGAATTTGTGTATAATATACAAAAAATGGCAGATATCTAGAAAAAAATTTTATACCAGAAGTTTGAAAATTAAAATTTCTTATAGCAAAATAAAATAAAATAAATAAATAAATAAATAAAAAACCTGCATAGATCGCAGAATTTGGAAAAGTAAGCCCCACTTTTACAAAGTTTCAGATTAACACATTATAGGAAAAGAAGGGAAAAAATACTGACTAGTGATGATATTGCATGTTCCATTGTCATATAAAAGCTTCGAATTTTGGATTGGGAAATGATAAGTCCTCTAACTAGAGCTAGAACATTTAAAAGACAATGCATTATAAGTTTATATGGCTTCAGAATTTAGAATGATGATCTTGCCATAATACAGAAGGGCAGATAACCCTTGTGTGCTTTGCCATATTGTTATGCAATAATAAAAACGAAACCAAATCATAATGCAGAAATATTGCAAACATGTGAAAAAGTATGTACCCTTAATTTTCAAAATGCAAATGTATTCAAAGCTCTGACTCTCGAATAGATTACATGCTTAATCATTTTAAAGAAAGTTCAGTTTGTGTTAATCATAGGTCTTATTATGCAGTAGAAGCAACTAATTTTCTTTGAGTTTTAACTCACCAAAAAAGAACGAACTTTTTCCCTTTGATAAAACATGTTCATTCAGCTAGAGATGAGGTAAAAGCTGTAGCATCTGAATTAAGAGATCTGGTACTTTGTGAAAAATACTACAGATTTTAATCAACTTTGCCAAATTCTAGTCTGAAAATCCATGAAGTATGGGTTTTTTCAGATTTAAAGCACTTTAAATTACAGAGAAATCACTTTTCAGATAAACGATTTGTTCTAGAAGATGGAAAGATTTTAAATTCTGATATTATAAAGATAGATTCAGGAGAAATTATGACACAAATTAAACGAAATTATCTAATGCAAGGGAAACTGAGAGCCACCCACAAAAAAAGTTACTGTGAAAACATGAGTTCCAAATGATATTTTTGTAGCGAAAGCTATATTTTATCACATACGAAACTGAAACGTATTGGATCTCTTTGACTTAAGTGATAAATTTTTCAATATTATGAATAAGGGTAAGCCATATGCTCCCTCATATAAAATACTGCAAGCAGCATTCTGACTAAGGGATGCAAAAGATAAAAGGACTACGAATAAATATGCAGAAAATTTTTTAAAAAATTTATTACTTTTAAGAAATAAAATTTTATATTCAAAATGTTAGTGCATTTTTATTTATTTTTTAGAATGAATAAGTATTATTCAACTTATTAAATGTTTAATGCAAACTGCATAAGCAATAATATCATCTCTTCAAAATTATTAGTATTTTTCTCACATAGTTCATTTTAATGTCATTTCTTCAAATTAGAAATGCTTTAGAAATGCAATTCTTTTTCGTGAAATGTCTTTTGTTGATCAGCAAAAACAGGATTATGCCATCACTCTCTCTTTCAGGAAAAGAAGCAGTATGAATTAGCCCTTTTCTTCAAAGTTTGAGTGCTTGATACCCACACCCAGAATTCTAGAGATTTAATTTTTACTACAGGATATGAGAATTTCTGTTGAATAATTTTTTTGTACTTATGCTACAGTTGATAAAAATACAACAGTCAAAATAAATGAAGTGTTTTTGAAAATATAAACTACGATGACACCATACAGTAATAAAAAATATAAATTAAACTGCAGAAATTAAGTTCTGAAACTTAAGTAGTACATAAAATTGTTTCATGAAAATTTATCAAACAAAGTCGCAAAATATCGATAGAGGAGTAACAAAGAAGAAATTGTAAAGTAGAAAAGCAAAAAACATTACTCAAAGTGCTGTTGAAGTTCATTTAAAGGACTGTAAATGAATAATACCTGATACTCAACATCTTTCTCTTTAATTACAAGTGGTAATTTGGCTGTCTCATTTAAAGTCGAAAGGCAATGGCTAGGAGTAATTCCATTTAACCTGTGATAAAATATAAAAACAATCTTAAACACGAATCTCAGATATAAAGACAAATATGCACACGAAGTAAAAGTAGGTTGGTCTTAACTTTTCAACGTGAATAATGTTCAATTTATCTCCCATAACCTTGCAGTTTCATGGCCACCATGATCCCCTGACCTCTGATAGATTTCTGTTTCTGGGGTTACCTGAAATCTAAGGTGATGTACACATCAAATCTACAAGATTTGTCCAAACTTAAGGATGCTATAAAGTGTGAAGTTATACAGATTCCTGTAATGTTATATTCGTCATTGTTATTAAAAATCTCCTACATCAATCGTTTGGTTTAGTAGATTATAGCAAAGCACACTAGGGCTATCTGCCTAAGGGGAGGGATGTCTTCGTAGAAGATTTTATAAGGGAAACTGGATCATATACACCTTACACATGGTGAAAACAACAAAAACACCCACGCAGCCAGCCCATCAACCAGCTGGAGTCAAATCCAGGTCAGAACTACCAGTGTTCAATGATTTTACTACTCGGCCACTGGTGAGCTGTTCTGCATTAATGCATTACCATCTGCAAAGTTGTACACATTGATAACTTGTAATTCCAGTAAAAGTTTTTTTGTTCCTCTTCTCTTGTACTGTCATTGGTTATTTATTATATTTTACACTGGCAGCTTTTGTCATACATGCATCGTTATAAAGTAATTTATGGTTTTTCAACACACTGATCAATTTGTGCAAGAAAAAAAAGGGTTTAACCATTTGAAAATTTCAAATTTTTTTACTGTCATCATAAATGTGAGTGCGCTATTGTTTTAAACCATCAGAATTATATGGGCATATTTTTAAATATGTAAAATTTCATTTCTTTAAGTAGTTAGGGGTTCAGTTTTTTTATGACTACACTACATGTATATATGTGCATAATTCCAATAAAGTAAAAATTAAGAATTAAGAATGGTAATAAAGAAAATTAAGGATTCTGATTTAAAGATTACATTAATTCCAATCTACAAAGTTGTAATAGGAAAAGAAAGAAAGTAAAAATTAAAAATTCATTTAATAAAAAATGAAAGGTAAAAAAAAAATATATTCTAAAAACCAAGGGTAAAATAAAGCTTGTTCTTACCTTTTGGTTTTTATTAAATCAATTTTTAATTTTTACTTTCTTTCTTTTACTATTATGACTTTGTAGATTGGCATTTATATAATCTTCAAATTAAAATTAGTAGTTTTCTTTATTGGCATTCTTAATTTTTACTTTATTGGAATTTTAAATAGTATTCCATTTCATTCATTTGGTTATGTTTAATTAAATTACTGCAGCCTAGGCACAGGATTCTTAAACAGTCCTTCTTTCCTTTTGTTTATATATATATATAAAGGTAATAGTAAAGTAAATATGTAGTTAATTATAGCAAAATATGCTTATTTAATGCGCCTGGAGTAGAATATTTTCATGAACAATTTTTTTAGGAAATATTCACGTATGTTGATAACACATTTTATGCAGCAGAAAGTCCTCAAAAATCAGCCTTGCTCACTGTGGGAATTAAATGTAAAACCGTTCAATTACTTATGAGGTGTCTTGATCATTATATTAGAACAATATGGCATGATTATAGCAAAGCACACTATACGGCATGATTGCCCTTAATTCTTTACATTTTTGCTAATTAAAGTGTTATTGGAGATACAAATTCAAGCTACTCAGCCAACTCTAATTAGTGATAAATTATTGCTGAGTTTACTCTAATTCAAGAGCTATCAAAGAAAAAAAAATTTTTTTGAAGAAGTAAAATCAATTGCTCCTTCTCCAGAAATTTAAACTAAGACTATCTAGCTGGTAGTTAGCTATGTTGACCATGATACAGGAGAGTGAAGGCATGACTAATTTTTTATAATTATGTTTGGTGGAGGAGACTAAAATTCAATATTTAGTCTCTTGCATATACAATATGAAATTCTGTTATGAACTTTCTGAAAGCATTTTATAAAATTTACCTAACCAGTCTCAAAAGTTTATCTAGTTCACATTTTTCCTGTTAATATTTTCAGGATGATGTATATACAAAACACTCACAACTGAATACAAATACAAAGCAAGTTCAGTGAAAAGTCCTGACACACATTTCTTCATTTCAAATGTTGTAATAGACTTGTATATGAGAATACCAAAAACTAACAGATTATGTAATGAAGATCTGAGCAATAACTATTAAATAATATATAAAACACACATATGCATACTCACGAATATTCGATTAAAGGGTAATAAATATCAGGATCAACATCTCTGAGTCTCTAAAATATAAAAGACAGTTTTTTAATCTTTCTAATGCTGCCATAACAACAGCAGAAAAAAAAATATATTTCATAACTGAAGATTTTAAATTATAAACTTACATGCTTTAAAGGTTCAAGTGGAAGAACTAGAACTGAATCATCTAATAAATAAGCACAGTCTTTCTCATGACCAAATTCTTCTCCTTCACCAGCTACTATTCTAAAAGATTATAACAAAATGAAAAATAAAAATACAGGAATAATAAATTTTCCCGTGACTAAACAGAAAGAATTATTAAGAAAAGAATCAGAACAGAATGTTTCACTGAGCATACGTCATAACAGCTGGAATGCTTTCACATATCCAAGTTTCATTTCCCAATAGAAATAGGCTAAACATAATGAAAATAATAATTAAGAAATCATAAACTTGCTAAATATATAACAACAAATTTATTGTTATTATATATTTAGCAAGTTTCTAATTTCTAGTTTCTGCAAAATATTTAGGTTAACGTAAATATTAAATTTAGTTCTTCTGATTAAAATATTAGAGACATATGTAAAATAAAAATGAACTATATATAGAAGACGAAATTAAACACACCTAAAATTAACCAAAGCATAAACAGATAACGCACATGATTAATACAGTCAAAAGTCATTAATCTGAACTTGTCGGGACTTTGGCGATTCCGGATTATCAATTTTTCCGGATTATAGATCATCAGTTTAAATCTGGTAAGATGGCATGCAGAAATTATAAAATTAAAAATATGAAACCGTAATTTATGAAATAAAGAACAATTGTGATCTAAAGGGTATCAAAATTTACAAAAAAAAAAAAAAAAAAAAAAAAAAAAGCTTAATATTTATTTGTTTACTTTATTAAACATTTCTTGCAATGCAAGTTCTTTAAGTTGCTTCGTTTTTTATGTGATAATACTTTCTCTTTAATTCTATAAACAGACATAATTTCTTGTTCAGTTACGAAGTTCCGCTGTTGTCCTATAATTGCTGTGTCGAGAATAATAAATAATTGCTGTGTCGAGGCGTCCCCCCCCTCGCTGCAGAGCTGCGTGAAATTGATAAACAGATTTCGGAATGGTTAGATAAACACAGGATATGCCTTTATTCATTTTTTTGCAGCAATTCCACTGTTTGTTTAATGGACTTCGAAACATACTTTCACTTTGTAGATCCTTTACATATTAGTAAATATATATCAGAAATTCTATTTGACATAATCGAAAGTTCAAGCTTACTTTTATAAAACTGCTCTAACAATCTGCAAAAAATAATAAGCCGGATCCATTTCGAAGATTAAGGAACAACACAATCTGCAACTTTAACTGAATTAGATAATTTTAGCTTACCTTATAATGTCCGTTATACATTAAACGCACATTCGTAAACGTATTTTGCATATGTGCACATACATATTCGCAGCCGTAAAGGTCTTACGTGCATGCATCTACGCGACGCATGCGCAGAAAGTTTGTAGCTTTGAGGTCTGGATTATAGATCATTCCGGATTATGGGTGTCCGAATTAACGACTTTTGACTGTATAACTCTTCATGCAAATCCAAATAACTGAAATTTTAATCTACAGTAAATAAAAATATGCTTCACATGCAATTTTTTATTTCTCTTTAATACTTATTTCCAGATTTTTATGTTTTACACAATACTTATAATGGCATTAATTACCAGGGTTCATAGCCACATTTTAGTGAAAAAAATAAGCACCTATAAGCACTTTTCAAGCACATTTTAAGGAAAAAATAAGCACCTGTCTAATTACATTATACACAACTGCATAACCTTAAAAGAAAAATTAGATTTGTAATTTAAAATATGAGCAATGCAATATTTATTACGAGAATGAGCATTACCTCAACAATGGAAAACAATTAACTTTTTTTTTTTTTTAATTTTAAATGACAGTTCAATTTACAGAATTAGTTTACAATGAGAGAAAAAAAAACTATGCAGAACTAAACTATATTACAAAATTTAATGATGATATTTCAGTTGAAAACATAGAAAATAAATAATAATAAGCCATAATAATTGTATTCGTTTAGCACCTAATAATAAATACAATTTATTTTTCCACTCATATTAATATTTAAATAATTTAACTTAAATCAAAATTCTGAACATTTTCTAAATTTTCATTCCATAACAGTTTTCCCTTAACATATATCCCAAACAAAGTAATTTAAGTAAAAAAGAGGAACATTTCTGAAATCAGAAGACGGGAAATTGCTTCATGCAGTCATCCTTTAACAGTAAAAGCTTAACTAACCCGCATAATCGGAAATTCCCAAATATTCCGGATAATAATTGGAAAAAGAGGAGTGGGGGAGACTGTAGCCATTCTTTAGATTTAAATGTAGGCTAAATAAATGATTTTGACATTTCGATATGTGCATCATATAAAAACCAAAGGAAGTGAGAAATATTCTGCTTAGAAAGCACAGTAAAACTCTTTTAAGTGTTCATAAACAAATCTCACACTGAACATCAAAATTAATTATCAATGCAAAATACCGCAAACATTATTGCGCAATACGTACGGCGTAATTCTTCCATATGTGATATTACGCACTCGGAATCAACACCTGCAGGTATTCGGAGAATAAAGAACTAAATAAAGGAAAAGAAAGAGACTTACTAATCTGGGGTGTTTCTGATTCTAATTTTCAACAGACTGTATTAAATTTCCGGAATAGAATCAATCTTCGTTTGGGTTGGGTAGACCACAAAAACGTTTAGTCATATTCAATCCAGATTGGACAGTGACAAAAAAAAGTCCGCTGCTTCAATATTAGAGATTTTGCAGAGAAACTCCCAACCTCCATACTGTATAATGTATTGGCAAAGAAAATGAAATTATTTTGACTATTCGATAACTTTCCTTTTATTTAAACCATTCCGAATATTATTCCTTAGAAAGCTAATCTGTGTAAAAACACACCCATTTTTGGAAGTTTTATCTATACTTCAGCAGTTACTGCAACTATATTATTATAAATATTCATACATATGCTCATAATATAAGCATAACGATCACAATAAACATGCGAATATGAACTGACCACGCGGAACGAGAATGCAAATTATTAAAATCTTGATAGAAATTCAAACGTGTGTAGTATTTGGGTGGGAGGAAAAGAATACCGAATGTACCAGAATTTTCTACCGATTTCGCAATTCTTTGGCCAACAGAACGACGTGCACCTGTCTGTACTCTCGCGCGCACCATAGGTTACGTTAATGCAGAGGAAGGGGGGAAAAGCAATTTCCGGGAGTATGATTCACCATCTGACGTTGCATATAAGGAAGAAAAGTTGTTTATTTAGTTTCGGCTTTGGTACGGGGGAAAAATGCGCGTTCATTAAAAACAAAGGATTAAAAAAAAAAGCATTAAAAGCAAAAAATAAGCACTAAAAACAAAAAAATAAGGGCTTTAAAGAAAAAGTAAGCACCTATAAGGGCCTTTATATTTTATTTCCAAATATAAGGACTTATAAGCACTTATGAACATACTTTGAAATGGTAACAATAGGGGGCTTAGCTCGAATAAGTTCTTGTCTTCGTAGCTCAGCTTCCAGATCACCTCCAGCTAACTGCCATAAGTAATACACTTCTTGAAGTGGTCTCTCAGCAAGATGATCATCTACAAAAAATTACACAATTTTAAAACTAAGTAACGAATCTAAAACACGGTCAACAATTTTAAACTAAAAATAAAACTGGTACACAAACCCACACTTCTGCATATCATACACATGCTTAAATACATGTAGATTTGTGCATTTTAACTATAATTTTCTGAACATCAGCTGTAGAAATGTAAATATCAGTCATACAGATTTGCTTCCCTCATAAAATTTCTTATTTCCTGTAAAATCTACCTCTTTTTATAATCACTAACAAACAAAACGTCATATATAAGCTAAAAATTTCTGAACAAAAGTTTTTAACCAAATCATCAGTGAGTTGGCTTAGGGGTCAAATAATCAGAAAGTAATAAATGAAATATTAACAACTAACTAATAATTAAACATGCTGAAAAAATAGCAGACTACAGTAGTAAGTTTTCAGTGCACGCTTGTCTGCAGTAAAAATTATAAACACAATAACCAGCATGAAGCTCATTATTAACAACAAATAGCACTATAAAATCTACATAGTTTTCTATATTAACATGTTAACACATAATTTAAGCACACAGCCAGAATAGTACAGTTGTACCTACATATCTGCTGATTCAGTAACTGTGGTTAATAACTCAGGGAAAGTGGCCTCTGAAGTTTCAAAATGTATGCCAAGTGACAAACAGCCAATGTTTAATGTGACATACAGCCACTGAAACAAGCTAGCTAACCACTAGATTTTCATATTAATCATAACAATAAGCACATGCACACACTTTCCTAACTAAAGGTGAGGATGCCACTAAATGTGAGGGAATGAAAATGATCAGCATTGGAACTTATACACATTCTCAGTCCACTGTACTGTACAGTACAGGAACTACACTATTAATACAGTAGTACTGTACTATTAATACAGTGTTTAATTCACATCAAAGTAACGGTCAATATAACTGACATTTGAAAAATAAAAAACAATATAGAGTAAATTTTGCACTATACTAACAATACAATATATAGTGTAATATAGTATACAGTGTTTAGTTCACATTACTTATTAATAAAAGTAATGTACCACTCAGCCTAATTCCTCAATGAAAGTTTCATCAAATTTATATATGATTTATGAACATCTTCTTTTACATAGCATTTGCTATTATTTATAGTAAATCTTAGAATACAATACCTGTGAATACGAAGGTACTACAGTAACTATATTTTCAGTAACAAAGAAAAATATCACCAAAACTAGAAACTAAGCATCATTCTATGACAAATAATTTTTATTAGTTTAAAGGGGCAATTTGCCCTGAAGGACTATTAATTTCGTTTTGGCATTTTGCGGCGAAATCTTTAAAAGGCTGTATCACTTTTCAAATCATTGCCACCATATATTATCACCCTGTCTTATATTTAAAGAAATTAAATAATGAAGAATAAATGTACGTATGTTTCTCGCACTGTGATAAAACAACGGTACCTAGAGCCATCAAAATTTGAATAATGTAATCTTCCATAGAATATGATAGGCATTTGGAAGCCCTAATTTGAATTTGAAATTTGTTTTATTACTTATTTAAGATTTTGTAACACTTCAGCGAATTTTTGATTAAAAAACTAAGCAATTTCAAAGCGGGCAATGGCAACACTGTATGAAAAAAGCATTTTTATCTCTAATGCACAAGACTCTGTATCAGAACTGCTAAAGACGTGCTCATTTTATAATTAATTTGCGAAATTGCTGTTGAAGTGAATTTGATAGTTTGAGTACATAGAACATGGTATTTAATAAAGGTAACACACGAAACATTAAAAAAACGCCCCCTTTCTGAAACCTTTCAGATTTTTTGTCTTTTCTTTTTTTGTATTTATTTTACAGTATGATTTTCACTATACTACTTGACAGGTAAGAACACTGACACTGTAAGAACTTTTTTCCACCTAGATCAACAAGCCAACTCAGATTAGCATGAAAGTGCAATTTAGTAGCAGTTCTAATCAATATCAATAATCTATATTTTTTTCAAATTCCTTTCTCTGTGGTTAACTGCAATATACACTACCCAACATTGAAACTGGAACACCAGGATGAGGTGGCACGACAATTACGCAAATTTCAGGGTAGACACATGTCACCGAGTTATGTGAATGATATGAAATGTGTAGCTTTCCGGTGTACGGTGAAGAAGATACAAGGGACAGAACTTACAGACTGTTCAATATTCGTGCTGTTATTTCTGCTAGGGAAATCATTGTCTAAATTTGTTCTTGTCTCAGAGGACATGTGTAATAGCAGAGAATTCCAGGCTGTCATCAATGGAGGCAGTTCCAGCAGACATTATTTTACAAGGGGCATGGTACTTGAACAGAGAAGGGCAGGTTGGTTCATATGGCAAATCTCAGCTGACACACACCTAGATGCATCTACAGTGCACCGGCTGTGGCGACAATTGTTGGAGCAAGGAAATGTGGTAAGCTTGAGGGGTGCCGGTGCAGCCCGAATGATGGCAACATGTGTGGAGGATTGATGCATCCGCCGAAAAGTGGTAGCACATTTGCAAGCCACTTTTACCTCCATCCTGCAGCATGCTCAACAGCTTGGATGTTCCCATATCGACCAGAACCATTTGCCATTGATTGTTGGACAGTGGCCCGCACTTGTGGCATTCATTAAAAAGACTGCCATTGACCCCTGATCATAGATGCCAACATCTGTAATGGTGCTGTGTTTGAGCAATGTGGATGACAGAATGGCACAGGGTCATGCTCTCAGATGAGACACGTTTCTGTTTCTCCAGTGATAGTTGCCGTGTACAAGTGCGACATCGATGTGGAGACATGTCCTGGTTTGGGGCACAATTGCATACAATTCCAGGTCACCTCTACTTCATATTCAGGGCACTATGATGGCCCAACAATACGTAGATGATGTCCTGTGGCTGGTGACACTCCCCTACCTTAAGGAGATGCCCAGTGCCCTTTGTCAGCAGGATAAGGCCTGACCATATATTGCTCGCATCAGCCAAGGCCCTCTGCATATGGTGTACAGATGCTTCCCTCACCACCATTCTCTCCTGATCTCTTACCAATCGAACAGATCTGGTATGTGATTGGATGCCATTTGCAGACCCTGCCATTGCAATGTTCAGAAGATGAACTACAGCAAATGGTTGACAGGCAATGGAGAGCATTCCTCAGGATATCATCTGTAGTCTCATTGGCTCTGTACCTAGACGTGTTCTTTGTGTATCACTGTCCAAGGGAGTCCTACAGCCTGGTGAGTCGGCGCTGTTCTTGGTCTGTATTAAGCATACCATTTAAAAAAAAAGATCACTTATTATTCATTGCTGTCTCTCTCTGTTTGCCGAGTTTCATCACTTTCTGGCTACTTCTTCTTGGTGTTGCATTTTGAATGCTTGGTAGTGTACGTACATTTTTCAAGGATTGAATTTTCAAATGGACATAATATATATATCCTTTTACATAAATGCATTTAAAAATGAAATTCAAGAAAGGAGTGGTTTTGTAGCATTATTTTTACTCTACTGAATTTATCCAATAGACTATGCATCACAAATAACTACTTTTTTTAAAATCAAAAACTTTTCATTAAGTTTTGCTCCCCACCCCACTTGACTTGCACATATTACCCTTTTATATGTACTATATGAATCCTAAGTTTGTATATTTTTTATCACATTTAAGAAAAATTGTTTCTTTACTGATTATCCATTTCCATTTCACACATATCAACTGTGTAAAAGAATTTGACATATAAACTTTTATCTAAAATTAATATGGCCTTACTCCAGAAACACTGGAGGTAAACCATATCATGCTATACTTTTAAATTCCCAATAAACTACGGCTAAATCATTAGTTTAATGTGAACAAGTATTTTCAATACTTAATGCTGCAATCTATAACGTAATCCATTAAAAATTATCAATCATGCCCTTAGTTATAAACAGAAGAAATTGACATCTTCACTAAAGGAAAATCAATGTATTTCATCAGAAGAAAATTTTTCATGATTGCATTTTTGTTTGCATCTCACAGAATATAGTAGTACATTTTAAAAATTCCAACTTTTCATTTCTTTAGAAAACTCAATGGAATTCTCACTCAGTTCACTCTCTCTTTCTAAAAACCCTACAAATTACAACCAATGTTGAATTGACAATTTAGAAACAGTATGTTTTCCACATCCCCTTATATTTTTCTGATGTATACTGACTTCACACAAGCACTTAATGTACACTGATATGCCATTTAGAATATTAAGGACGGTAGATCATAAAACTACACATACAAATAAACAGGTTCAGATATGGCACATCATACACACACAAAAAAAAAAAAAAAAAAAAAAAAAATGATGCAACAAGAAGACATAAAGCAAATCGGACACAAATTGATATGCATACAGGTTTCGACGAAAAACGCAAAATTTTACATTTTGGCTGCTAATGAATGAACGGTTGCCGCTACAGCGCATCTGATCTGAGCAACTAGCAGGATATTTAAGAGCAGAAATTTCGATTTCAGGTCATAAAATTCTTCATGAATTTCATTCCGTGTACTCTGGTAAATAGTAACTATGCCTCACATACAGGTGCACGAACGATATGCGCAGATGTCAGAATTTGAGGGCTCAAAGAAGCCGGTTGGTCTTATCAGTGAATAGCTCGACATTTGAACAGGAGCAATGCCACTCCTGCTCAAATGTCCACCACTGCAAACAGGCTTGACGTTGTACACAGGTCAATGGTAGTTGACGCAAGAGGCACCGTGACCTCAGCCCTCTTTCTGTGAGCCGTCTGTGAATGGTCCTTGCAGTCACTGAAGCACTAGTTGCATGTACAATTGATGATAATGATGCATCTAGGGCTGTGAGTGCCACTCTGACGATTGCTGAACCATGGTGAGAATGGGTGAACCAACGGGTGAACCATGGCCGCACACGTCAGGAAGGAAGCAGTAGGACTAGAGAAACGACAGAACATGAAGACCGAGCAATCATCAGAGTGGCACTCACAGCCCTAGATGCATCATTATCATCAATTGTACGTGCAACTAGTATTTTTGTATAAATGGCATGCTTTAAGACAAAGAAATACTTTTAGAAATTACAATAAAATTATATAATACTATAAAATAATGAATAGTTCTTTTTCATAAAGATTTAAATTTTGAAACTGTTTAAGGAAATAATTGTTCAGACAGCCCATGAGACTAATAAAAAGTACCCAATTTTCTTTATGAAAAATATAGTATTTGTTATTTACAGTTAGTTTTATTTTTTTATTTTTTTTATTTTTTTTTAATACATTATGTGTATTTTCCCATGCTTACAGAAGAAACATGCAAAAGTTTTAAATAAAACTTACCAATCAAAGAATTTTGATCAATTCTCATAGGTTTATTGCATTTTAGCTGCGTGGACAAGAACAAACGATCACAATGACTTCTTGGCAATAAATTCATTCCATATTCAACAAACACAGGATGCAGAAGCAAATACTGAGGATCTGGCCTATAAATACTTTCAATTAGACAAATACCATAATATTTATATAAAAAGTGCTTTCAATTAGAATGTGCTAATACTTTTTAATAATTTTAAAATTAAGAGTAAAAAATTTAATATACAGTCAAACGTCTTTAATCCGGAATGATCTATAATCCGGATCTCAAAGCTACAAACTTTCATAAGCTAAGCTAAAGTTATCTAATTATGTATTTCAGTTAATGTTGCAGATTGCGTTGTTCCTTAATCTCCAAATTGGATCCAGCTTATTATTTTTTCCAGACTGTTAGAGCAATTTTATAAAAGTAAGCTTGAACTTTCGATTATGTCAAAAAGAATTTCCGATTCTGGAACTGCCAAAGGATCTACAAAGCGAAAGCATGTTTCGATGTCCATCAAACAAAAAGTGGAATAGCTGCAAAAAAATGGATAAAAGCATATCCTTTGTTTCTCTAACCATTCCAAAATATGTTTATCAATTTCACGCTGCTCTGCGGGGGGGGGGGGGACGTCGCAGTGTGCAATGAACTGGAAGAGTTGATCTGTCAGCACAATCCTTATCTTCAGGGCAGATGTTTTTATTTTATTCAGCTTATAATTCCTTACTAAAAGTAGTATTTCATCTCAATGTACTCTGACTTTGATATGATTTAAATCAAATTCTTCATCATTATAAATTTTACGCATGCGCGGGTTGAAAGAAATGTTTAATAAAGTAAACAAATAAATATTAAAGTTTTTTTTTTTTTTTTTTTTTGTGTGTGTGTTTGTGCGTGTAAATTTTGATACCCTTTAGATCATAATTGCTCTTTATTCCATAAGTTACCATTTCATATTTTTAATTTTATAATTTCTCCATGCCATCTTATCAGATTAAACTGATGATCTGTAATCCGGAAAAACCGATAATCCGGAATCGCCGAAGTCCCCACGAGTCCGGATTAAAGACTTTTGACTGTACCACAAACATTGAAAAATATCCTTCAAAAATTTAGTCGCATGAATATGGCTAAAGAATACCCTCCTCAATAGGGAGGGAGAATCTGTTATCCAAAACCCAGATAAGCCTTTTGTGGGGATCATAAGCCTTTTGAAAGTCAGAATTTAAATTTAGCAATCTTAATTACAATGTCTGCATGTTTATACTGAGGAACAATTACTCAAGAGAGTTTTAAGTTGGCATTTCTGACTGATATATAAATGACAATAAATTTCCAAGAATGGCAGTTTACTATAAAGAAAGCAAATAGATAATAATAGGGTAATTTTAAGTAGAATCCTGGATCTGCATGACAGTGCTGAGAACAGTAAATGTAAGCTTATATAACATCTCAAATCATAAATATGTATCAGATAGCATACCTGTTATGTGGCAAAACATTTAAGCATTCAGAAATGAATAACTGCAAGTTGTTAGGAAGAGCCTGCAAATAAGCATGTAAATATCCAGCTAAATACATAGCATATAAACTTAAATATTTTATATTTACCTCATTACTTGAGAAACAAGACATTCTTTAAAATTTTATATTATAAATATACTATACTCACTTCAAATTTTGTAACAGCATTATTCTTTTCAAGAAGGGAAGACAAAACATCAGAACCGTTTTCTAAAACGGATATTTATTCAGATTAAAATATGGAACTTCGATATTAAACCAAAACTGCAAATGCTACACATATGAAACAAAGGAACAATATTAATTTTCCTTATCTTTAAAATTTTATATCTGAAAAGTATCCTGCTATACTAATAAACTGAACACAAGTTCTAAATTCCTAGCCTATCTCTACATATAATAAAAGAAAGGGTCCATCTGTGTGTCTTTTGTTTGTGATGCGTGTTAGATCCAGGACTACGAAATTTGGTACATAGGTGCATCTAGACAAGAGCCAGTGCACCTCAAAGCAATTTTTTCAAAATTCGAATCAGATTTTTTAAATTTTACCCTTTTTAATGAAATCGCATCATTTTGAATAGTTTCATTCTTTTTTAGAAATGAGGTTTTGGCAACAGTTTTTCATTCAATGCTTTGTATGCTGGATTGCTGACTGGTGAAAAAATGAGATAAAATGCTGCTTATTTTCTTTTGATTTTTGGACACACAAGACGGACATCGCAATCTTCTTACTCTGACGCACATGTGTCTCACGAAGCACAACAGAAAGAATTTCCTTTCCCCCCTCTCTCTTTATTATCTAATGGCAAAGAGGTTTGGATATTTTGAATTATGTCATCCACAAAGCACAATTTTGATTGGTTATTGCTTTCTGATGATAGTTTCATTTTTTTAGAAATATGGTTTTGGCAACACTTTTCATTCATATCTTTGGATACTGGACTCCTGACTGTTTCCTCTTAAAAACATGATATTTATTGCTTATTTTATTGTAATTTTTTTATATTATGTTTTAATTATATATAAAGTTTTGCATAATTTTTTTTTAGGAAACAAAGTTTTTAACTTCCTTTACACCATTTGAATTCTTAAGATTTTGCAACGAAAAGTTGGTTAATTTATTTATTAGGATAATTGATATTTGCATTAAGGCATATTGCTTATTTAATTGTAATTTTTTTAATATATTTTTATTGAAATTTGTGGGTTTTTTTAATAAAGTTGTTCTGCAGAGTAAAATTCTGTTCATTTTTTTAAATTTAAAAGTGTTCCCTTGGGGCATTTTCCCAGTACATTTAAAAGCCGGACGAAGGCTGGCCGTGTGGCGGCTAGTATTTAATAAATGAATGTACAATATTTTCCAAAATTGTACAATGGCTAGAAATAAAATTCTATAGACTTTCATAAATACTTGTTAACTATTATTAATTAAACATACCAAAATATTAAACTAAAAAATATGCACAAAAATGATGATTACTCAAGAAAGTTTCATGTTGAATATAATAAAACTGACCCACCGTATCACCAGACAGTTATGGTGTTATAGAAATTAACATATTTATAAAATGAATAAATAAGATGTGTCAGTTTGGTATAGGAAAATTACCTTCAATATGGAGTATGATCTCCCCTGGAAGCAATGCAACACACACAATGACATACAATACTGTTAACTATGAAGTTTGTCAGTTCTGTACAAAGTGACATTGCTCTTGCAAAGCAGTTGACATTGTTCTTGCAAAGCAGTTGCAAAGATGGCAAGAGTATGAAGAGGATTGAGAGCAGCTCTGTCTTCCTAAAGCATCCCAAATATGCTTGATAGGATTTAGGCCCAGTGATTGAGTTGGTCACTCAATGCAGAGATATGTTTGCTGTTGTAGGTAATCATCCACGATCTGAGCCCTATGCAGTCTAGCGTTGTCACCTATTGCCCCGGCATAAGGGCACACATAAGCATTAAGGATGTCCCCTCTGCAGGACTGAGCATTAATGGTTCCATGTGGGAAGACTTGGAAGTCCGTGCGTTAACCCAAAGAAATACCAAACCAAACACAGACACCGTATGCATTTCTTTCATGAATGCTTGATGGATGATAACAGATTTCAGATTCCCTAAAAATCAAATAATGTCTACTAACACTTCGAAGGCTAAACATGGACTCATCCATAAAGAGAACAGCTGGCTATTGATCAGTTGTCCAATGGACATGCTGACGTGCCTACCTAAAATGTCCCTCCTACTACATGATATTAATGGCATGCAAATGGCTGGCTGCCTCACATGCAGACCTCATTCATAGAAGCTTCTATGTGCAGTTGACATTGGCAAGTCAGTAGCTGCAGCAAGGGAGGATCTGAGTTGAGGTTCTGTTCCTTCGTGCACATAATAATAAATATCGTCCTCAGTGCTCATCGTAACAGTTGATCATCCTTGGCTGAGCGTCCTGGATGGTGAAGCTACAGTTAGAAATTATTGCCAAAGTCTATGCACCACAAGACTTGAACTTAGCCATCTGTCTGACTTTGTCCTGCCTCTAGTCTCCCAATAACTCTCCAATGCAGTTCTTTGGGCAAATGATGCCTGAAGGTCATTGTTACACATTGACTATCCCAGATTTCTTATCTCAGTATCACATCGAAATTTGCAGACTTCCTCCTTGCAGATGATGTATTTTCACTGCAGCAAGACTAATTTGCATACTGCAGTTTTGCTCAGCTATTCTTATTTGACAACATATTCACATTTTATATGGATTGGCTTATTTTTGAAGAGTTATTGCAATTTCCGTGATTTTTCTTTAGTTTTTGGAAAATTAGGAAAATTAGCGCATAGCAATGTGTTGTTGCTTTTTTGACTTAACTCACCTTTCTGACAGTAACATCAAAACAAGCCCACGAAATTCATCATGACATTGAGCGTAAGACTGTGCCTGTCATTGGAAAGAGCCATATCATTATGTATTTAAAGCTGCGTTCACACTGGCCCATTGTTCCAACTAAAATTCCCTAAAGGGATAAACAGATAAACTGATGTTTGCTTTTCCCGCGGCGGGGGGAAAATACAGTTAGAACACACAGGAACGATGATATGGTAAGATGTGTAGATCCTGCACTGTGCCGCGTATGATATTTCATATTATGTTTCAATCACGTTGTTATTGTTTTCAATAAATAATCAAAAGACAACTACTGTGAATTAAATGAATGACTCAACACATCAGAGCAAAGATATCACAGGCATCAAGCGTCAAAGCATAAAAAAATACTTTCTGTGCACGTCAGTTCACACCCGTGAGGCATCTTTCGCTTTAAAAGTTGTCATATGCTCGCACTAGATGGCGCTTCATATCGGAAACTTTGGGAAAAACTTGAAACTTTTCTGTGGTATTTTGACTTTTTACGATTACATTTTTTAATTAAAATGGATTTAATTTCTGCTTGATTAAAACTTATTTCACTTCTTGCTTTGTGTAAGAGAAGCAGAACGCAAAATTTTTGTGTGGTATTTTGACTTTTTATGATTACATTTCTTAATTAAAATGGATTTAATTTCTGCTCGATTAAAACATATTTTACTTCTTGCTTTGTGTAAGAGAAGCAGAATGCAGTGGTTTTTATTAATATGTGAGAGATGACTGCAGTAAGGAGATGCAAATAATTTAATTGAAGAAATGTGCTTGAACGAAATGAAATTTTGTTTAATTACTTTTGCATGACACCTCATCAATTTGATGAATTTCTAGCATGCATTGAACTATTTATTCAAAAAGCAGAACAATAAATTTGTCAGAATATCCCAGAAAAGGATCATTGTATACATCTAACTTAATTTATTTCTGATTTTTTTAATGATAATTAAAAAATCCTAATTTCATTATTCTATTTTGGAAAGTAAATTTTTCATGTGGTATAATTAGAATACCATAAACATTTTTGCATGATGTAAGAACTTTTCTTAAATGCTTTCTTAAATAAACTTCCCTTAATCAGTTTAAATAATGCAATAAAAAGTATATTTTGTTTAAATATATATAGGATTTACAGCATTACTAAATTAAATATCACACTTAAAAAAAGCAGTTATTTTTAAACTAATAAACAACAACAGTTTAAAAAAATTATTTTCTGCCTTAGGTACATATTTTTTACCTTAAATGTAACAGTAATTACTTCAATTAGCCCTTCATATATTAATGAACGGCCACTGTCTAAAGGTTTCTTTTATAAGGTCACTTTTATCTAAAACTCATTTGAAGTAACTGCATTTTATATAATACTTCTTTTTCTGCATTAAAAATTGAATTCCACAATTAGCAAATTTGCTAATGCTCATGCCAATATTTTTTTAATTAGTGAAAAATTATCGTCAAGATTAAACCTGTGGAAAAGTGGTCATGCATGTTAAAAAAAAAAAAAAAAAACATGAAACCATTAAAATGCATAGTAGTATTCCTTGAAATCAGATACATACTAGCGAGTTTCTTTTCTGTATAAATAACAGTTTTTAAAATTTTTTTAAACAAATGGTTTACTTGTCACCACTCGTTTAAAATTCAGAACTCAATAATTTTTTTATTTACATAAAACAGCAACTTTATACTAATACCAGTATCACTTTTGCTAGTCTCGTGTCAGCCAAAATAGAATCAGATCATAGTAGCCAGTTCTTCTTATGAATTATACCAAAGGCTCGTTGTCAAAAGAAGGATAATGCACAGAATGATGAGCGAAAATTAGGTATGTATAAATGAAATGAAAAATAAGTGCAAGTTTCTTGTGTCACCCCCCAAAAAAGTCGCAACAGATTAAAAAAAAAAGTATATATTCGTACCACCATCAAAGGTAGGAAACAGCAAGGCACAAACCCACCATTAGAAGCCCCTAGTAAAAGCTGAGTTTTGTACTTAAGAAAGCGTGTTACCTCCGCGCTAAGGTACCTTGCAAGTAAGCATCGTTTTCAAACTTCACGTTCAGGAAATTGAAGAAGCCTCAGGGCTCCATAATATTTTCTGTAAATATATTTTTTTTAAATATTAATTCCATTACAACACCACTCTGGTGAGGCTTGAATCCAAAATCTTTAACTCAAGAAGCCAATGTCTTATCCACTAGGCAACAAGAGCAACCTTAAACTGATGTGGACATATTTTAAGAAAAATTCAAAATCTGGGATTTCAAAATCTATCACTATTTTCTCACAACGAGCTATTGCTTTAGATTATTCTGTAAAAATTATCAACCATACATCGTTTATGGTTGATTATTAAGGTTTATTACTACTAATAAACTTGAGAATTTTCCTTTAAATAAGTTATAAAGCTATTTATTCTATTAGCGTATGCATTTTTTTAAATTAAGATTAGTCCATTTGACTTTTTTCATCAAGAATTTTTGAAAGGGCAATCATTTAAAAACCATGACATGAACTGGACATTTGAAATGAGATGCCTGAAATTGACGCAGCAAGCGTAAAAAAGCTGAAGTTAAATCAACTCACGCAGTCTCTGGACATCCGGCAAATGCTGCCTCTGAACTTGCTTCTAATTGTTTAACGTTTTACGTGCGAACATATGACCGCGTTGGTGTGAACGCAGCTTAACTACTACATCAGAATGTGTCAATAAGCTTTATCACAGGGTTAAACACAGAACTGCATATGTAATTAGCATGGGCCTTGGGAACCTGCTAGATAATAGTATGATTCTGCCCAAATCTGGCCCAATTTTATAAAATACACTGAGAAGATGGATCAAAATGTCTGCCATCCGTCTTCTCCTAACAACAACCATTTGAAAGGACTTTTTTATCATCATGTATTTTAAATGATGTGGTGTGGTGTATTTAATTCTGGCAAAGCACACTAGGGCTATCTGCCTAAGGGGAGGGATGCCTTTGTGGAGGGCTTTCTAAGGGAAACTGGCTTGTATACACGTTACACATGGGGAAAACCACGAAAACACCCATGCAGCCAGCTCGTTTGCAGGATTCGAACCTCGGACTGAACTACCAGTGTTCAGCGACTTTACCGCTTGGCCACTGG
The DNA here is from genome assembly GCF_044657685.1 of Stegodyphus dumicola. Taxonomy (NCBI): domain Eukaryota; kingdom Metazoa; phylum Arthropoda; class Arachnida; order Araneae; family Eresidae; genus Stegodyphus; species Stegodyphus dumicola. The sequence goes on from NC_140781.1 coordinate 26,658,023, forward strand.
TAGGCCTGTATTTTAAATGCCCCATAAAGCAAAAGCACTATAAATTAAAAAATATCAAGGTCTTCTTGTGTCATCCCCCAAAAGGATTGTCTTTCAGGATTTGAGCCCATCGCAATGATACAGTAGTGACTATATTGATTAGGGTGGCAATAAATATCAATTAGATACATTGACACAAAATAAAAATATAAATTATTAAACATATTTATTGCTCTTAAATCATTTAAGTTTAATTTGAAATAGGAAGTAAAGATTTTATTGCACATCAAACGACAACATTCTAAGAGCTGACCATTTGCCAAGCAATTAAGAAAGTTAAAAAAACTTTTTTATTTTGGAATGCACACACTATGTAGGGTTGATTAATATCCTGGTAGTGTTAATAATGTAAATCCTGGTAATGTTAAGTAATGGCACACAAATTTGGAAAGATTTCACTATATGTTTCTAATGTCCAAACATTTTGCATTAATAATACAAGATAAACAAAGTCCTGTAAATAATCACTTGTTAAACTACAAATATTAAAAAAATGTAAAGTGCAACATAGAAAATAGTAAAAAAAAAAAAAATCTGAAAGCTTTTAGAATTTACATTATGCCTAAAGGGGCGTTTTTTAAATATTTTGTGCGTCACCTTTATTTATTAAATATGTTCTTCGCATATGTTAAACCATGAAATTCGATTCAACAATATCGCAAAATAATTTTAAAATGAGCATATCTTTAGAATTTCTGTTACACAGTCTTGCGCACTGAAGATATATTTTTTTCCCCCCACACAGTGTTATCATTGCTCGCTTTGACATCGTTGAGTTTGCTAATCGAAAATTCGTTAAAGTGTTACAAAATATGAAATCTATAATAAAACAAATTCCAAATTTGGGCTTCAGGATGCCCATATTGGGTGCAGGATTACGTAATTGAAAATTGGATGGCTCTAGGTGCCATTGTTTTATCACAATGCAAGAAACATACATACAGAGTTCGCAAACATTTCTGCACATGAAAATTAAATACTTTTATGGACTTTTAAGGAACATTAATGAAAAAAAAATAAAAAAATAAGGACTTATCAACAAGTGGGAACTGAATAAATTCAATTAAAGATATTAGCTATGCCTGAACTTCATTTCTGTGATACCATACTAAGAATAAAATAGATCCACAAGTAGAATGCATTATAATTAAAAATGATTTAATAAACATAATTATAAAAAAATTTGAGGATAAAATCAACTAAATCAAATAAAATTTATCAGGTAGCAATAAATATTTTACCCTTATAATAGTTGGACATAGTTGAAAGAATATTAGTACATCTTATTTACATTTTACTTATGGTTAGCTTTATGTTGATTTTTTTCTTTTATGCTTCATTTTGTCAAGCACTTGCTCAGTTTAGAGGTTTAGTAAATAGTAGGTAGGTTTTATGTCATATGGCATACATTGAAATGAGAAGTAAAATCATAATCAGCATGAAGACTGGCTGTTGCCCCGGCTGCTGCTTACCCAGAGAAAGGCCTGCTGATCAGAACAAACCTGAAAGCCTGATGTAGGCATGGTTGGCAAGTTTTGAAAGTTAGTTGTGTTCTGCATGTCTGATGCAGTTAGTGTCATAACTTTGTGTACAGTCCTGGGGTTGTAACTCAGTTAATATATTTTTTGGTTCTAACAAGCAACTAAAGCATCAGATGTGATAAGTTGTTCTGTATTATTTTAAGTCTCACTAGATGCAAAGAATTAAGTTTCACATTTTTGTGCTGTATCTTTTGATCATGGTAAAGATTCATTATGTACCTATGAAATTTCACTTTATCTGATAAAAGTTAAATAGTCCAAAACCCCTGACAGACTTGAAGCTATGTCTGAAAGTAACTAAAGTCAAATAAAGGTTTAAATAAACCTCTTATTTAAAAAGACCAGAGACCTTTGACCTTAGGCATGTTATTATGCTAGCAAAATACAGCTTACGGTGATCCTATTAAAAAGGAACAGTCAAATTCAAACTAAAAATGAGGACTACACAATTTAATTTTAATCTTAGCTGGCTCAGTAACACATCATAACAAACTTGTAACTTGTCGCAATGCGTAACAAATTTAAATATCGGCAGCGATAATGCAAAGATGAATATTTACAAATTACCAGAACTGGTAGGAACTAATGTAGTATGCAAACAGAGGCCAAAAACACATTCTGTCTTACAACCCCAAAACCTCAGTTTAAAAAAACTTATCTAAATGATTTTCCTTCTGGTGAGGAAATGGAAAAGGAAAATTATAGCAAAGGCTGAAATCATAAACAACTGCTTAATTTACATAATAATAACTGTACATATCTCTGAAGAATAATTTTCTTTCTCTTTATGTATCCGGTTTCTTTCTTCAATATGCTTCCTCTTCATTTTAAAATTTTTGGATTTAATTACAGATTTCTGTTATTAAAAAAAAACTAAATGCATTTAGATTGCATAGGAAAAGTGCTAATTTTATTTCTTTTGTAATATGAACATTCAGAATAAATATAAAATGATATATGGTAAGGGCTGGTTACAAAGCCCGTGCAGTAGAATTTTTAGAATTTAGTGACACACTGAGCAACAGAATCTAGAAATGGCAAAATTTTAGAATTTAAGAAGGCACTAGGCAGCAGAATTTAGGATTCACAGAGATTGCATCAAGTGAGAAAATGCGTAGCGCCAGCCCTGTGTATGATGCAGACACGTAGCTAGGGTTTTCAGCACCCGGGGTTAATTGAAGATGGTATTAACACATAAATGGATGTCACCAGACACAAGCTTATATTATTTTCTTTCATGGACAGGCATTCATAGAAAGGAATTTTTCTATTAATAAAGAATCTGAAAACTGACAATTTAAAAGATTCATCTTATATGTCTGAATTCATCAGCATCAGATGTTTCCTCTTGCCCCACCCTAGTTATGCCAGTGATGATGCATTGAGACACATAAGATGAATCGTTTAAATTATCAGTTTTCAATTTCTTTATAAATAGAAAAACTCCTTTCTATAAATGTCTGTCCATGTGATAAGATTAGAAGCATTTCGGATATTTTCTACGCTTGTGTGTAGTGAAATGTAGAGAAAACAAAGGGAAGGTGAACATGTTAAGAAAAAGACTTCTAGTATCAGAAGTAAAACATTCAAATATTACGTTTTCATTTTTCTCCCTAAAATTCTCCAAAAAATAAAAGTTCATCCCAAACTTTCTGTAAAATACATCCATTACGTGTTAATACCATGATAACATTTTTTTGGAATCTTCTAGATTCGCAAGTCTATAACTCTTGCTATCAAATCCTTCTAAACTTTTCAAGTTGCAATGTCTAAAATATTAAAGAAAAATTACCCTACCAATTCTGTAACAACAAAAAGCCAGAAATATGTTAAAAAAAAATAAGAGGAAAACAGTGTAAAATTAATTTTATAGAAAAAAACTGATGCATATTGAGACAACTACACAAGAAGAACTCATACCATGAAAAAATTAAAACGAAGGCTGCTATGACGTGATGACCACGCATGCGCAGTTTAGCCGAATGGCCTGCAACGCCTCTCTCTCATGAGACTTACGAGAGAAGAGTAGTTAGTAGCGCAGTAACGAAGGTAATGTGCTGTATGTCAGCGTGGATGCAAAATATGCAGTTATACTTGTGTGTTAATCGTTTGACTTATTATTTTGTTTGTGTGTTAATAAAGTTTTTGTGCCGTTAAAATGGCTGGTTTATGCAATGCCCACATTACGATACATCTACGGTAGAAATTAAATACATATCCAGAACCTACCCACCCAAGAAGAAGGATATGACAGTGGTGTCAGAACAGGAGGATATGTCATTCTGCAAAATTCACGGATAAACGCATAAGTGAGTCTTCAGAAAGGTAAGAAATATGTTCAATTTATTTTGTGGTAAAGTGAAATTCAAGGTTACAAAAATGGCTGAAGAGCTAACGAAATCTAAGAAAGAACGGAAAGTTATTCGTTCAGCAATTACTAAAGTAACAAATTCTATTGAATCATTCATTGCAGCCAGTAACCTTGAAGACCTTGAAGAATCACTGGAAATTTTAAAAGTAAAAGCTATTTCTTTGAGAGCGTTAGATGAAAGAATTAAAACTTTGACTGATGTTAATGACATTGAAACCGAAATCGAAAGTGCCTTGGAATACGAAGAAAAGATTGTGAAATGGAGCTTTAGACGCACAAAATTATTGAAAGAAAAAAGAAATAGCAATAAGCTTTTCTTTATCTCCAGAAAACTACGACGAAGCTTTTAAAATTCTCAAAGAGAGATATGGTTGAAAAGATCTCCTTATTAATTCTTACATGCATAAACTTTTAAATTTACGGCCTGTCCAAAGTTTCAATGATATTAATTCTTTGAGGGAATTGCATGACACCTGCAACGTACAAGTAAGGTCACTAAATTCGATAGGGGTTAAGACCGAATCGTATGAAATTTACTACACCTTTTGTTAATGAAATGCATACCTCAGGATATAACGCTTGATTTTGCTTGTCAAAACGCAGATGAGGAAACTTTTAATGTCGACAACCTCATGAAATTTCTAAAACGGGAATTTGAAAGTCACAAACGAACTTCATTAAATTTATTTTATTCTAAGAGTCACGCTAATTCTCTTGGAAGGCATTCTCAACCCAATGAAAAGCAAAACAACTTCCACACTCGGAATTCATTCAACACCAACAAATTTGGCGCCAGCTATTCCCCTAATGTAAGCAAAATTGCAGTTGTTCGAACTTTCTCTTGCTTATTTTGTGAAACCGAAAATCATGTTTCGGAACAATGCGTTATGTTTCCGGAAGAAAGGAAAAAGAGTTTAAAGGCTTCTAATCGGTGCTTTCTTTGTTTCAAAAGGAACTGTAGAACAAAAAATTGTCCTTCTCAATTAAAATGTTCAAAATGTAATTCTAAGTATCATAATATATTGTTGCATGAAGATAAGGAAAGGGTTGCTAAGGAAGAAATTAAGAATAATTCTAACGCCGTAACTACAAAGATTTCTTCTAAATATTTTACTGAGAATCAAGAAGTTAAAGAATTAATAGATGACTTGCCAACCGTTAAACTTATATGTGATGGTAAATTAATTAATGCAGTAGCAGATACAGGCACGCAATTAACCGTTGTCAAGGCCGACATTGTACCAGAAAAATATCGTACGCCACATGGAAGTGTTATCCTCACGTCAGCTTTCAGGCAACCTTTAAAAGCTCCTCTCATTAAACTACCTTTAGTAATATATTCTGAAAATAATAAATTTCTGTCACCTATTTTTATAACATGTGCAATGGTGGATAAGTTATGTAATGATTTACGCTTGTCGTTAAGTGCTTTTAATGAGTTAAGGAGAGATGATAAAAGCAAGTTTAATTTTGAATGTAGAAATGTAAACGTTACTACTGATAGTTTCGGTGAAATGCCTTTTCATGAAACTGAAAATTTTGACGAAATACTTAACCATGATAGGGAAAACCTAATTAATGAAAAATGTAATGAAACTGTTAAGAAGATAATAGAATGTTGTGCTCTTGTATACGAAGATACAGGTAAGGATGGTTCCAAAGGTAGCACGAGACACGATCAATGTGTTTCGGATTCAGAACTGTTTCGAGTGCAACAAATAAATGACCCATCTTTAAAAACATGCTGGCAAAATGCTAAGAACAGAAGTAATAACTTTATTGTTATTGACAACTTTTTGTATCATAAAGATAAAGTTTTAGGAGAAAGAGTTTACCAGTTAGTCATTCCTAAAGAAAGAAGAAAACAAATTTTGGACTTAGCTCATTCTAGCTTATGGGGAAGTCACCTGCGAACCAAGAAAACAGCCGAATGTTTGAGATATTCGTTCTATTGGCCTGAAATCAAGAAAGATGTAAATGAATATTGCAGTACTTGTACTTCTTGTCAACTTCAAGCGAAAAAGCGTCCCTTTGACGACGTTCCGATTATGCCAGTAACACGTCCTAAAGAACCATTCCAGGTAATTAATGTGGATATCCTTGGACCTGAAGAGCCAAGCTGTAGAGGTTACAAATATGTTTTTTGTGCTGTTGATCAATGTACAAGGTGGCCCGAAGCGGTGCCATTGAAGAATTTGAATGCCAAAGTAACATGCGATGCATTGTTGCAAATCTTTTCATGCACAGGAATTCCTCAGATTGTTGCTTCAGATCAAGGAACTAATTTTACTGCTTCACTGACTTAAGAGTTTTTGAAAAGGATTGGATCGTCCCCAAGGTTCTCGACTCCTTATCATTTAAGTTCAAATGGTAATTTGGTACCATTTGAACTTAAATCGAAGAAGGTATAAAGATTTAATGCTGTTTTAAAGGGAATGATACATCATACCATTAGAGAACATTCCAAAGACTGGGAGAAACATCTACCGTACTTACTTTGGGCTTATCGAGAAGTTCCTAATGCTACGACTGGTGTTAGTCCTTTCCAAATGCTTTATGGAAGACGTCCTAATGGCCCTTTGTCTATTTTGAAAACGTCATGGACTGATGAAAATCTTGTTCCTCATGGACAGTTAAGTTCAGTTAACGATTATCTGAATGATTTGAAGATGAAATTGGAAAAAGCTGCTGAATACCCAGGACTTACAGATGTTGGAAAGCAACAAGCTTATGCATTCTACCGTAACCGAAAGACTTGTCATAAAGAATTCAAGGAAGGTGACAGGGTTATAGTTTTAATCCCTGATAGCCAAAACAAAGTTTATGCCAAATGGACGGGACCTGCTACGATCATCAAAAAGCATACTGATTATAGTTACATAGTACAAATGCCTGACAATTCCTCGAAGCACGTTCACGCAAACAAGATACGAGAGTTCAATACTGCTGTGAATAATGTCGGTGTGATATATGATACAGATATTGATTTCGGTGAAGTTGAAAACGTTCCAAGAATTGTTCTACGGAAAGCAAAAGAACACTATTCTAATGATGAATGTGATTTTACGCACTTTGAACCGCACAAGAAGAAAGAACTTATGGAAATTTTAAGAAGGCATAAGAATCTAAGAACTGGTATTCCGAAAATCGCTAATGTGGGAGAACACAGCATCAAACAGAAACCTGGAAGTATGCCAAGAAAGCAGAAACCGTATCGAATACCTGAAGTTTTAAGAAATGAAGTTGATCGACAAATAGATAAGCTTTTACAGCTAAAGGTAATCGTTGAATCAGAAAGTGAATATGTGCATCCAGTAGTTTGTGTGTCCACAAAAGAGAACGGTAACCTTATGTGTAGACTAAAAGACTATGCTGAGTTTATTGATGACGTGACTTAAAATGACATGATTATATTTTCTAGCGAGTGAAGCATGACTGATGTTATGAACTATGAACTATAAGACATTTTGACTGTTTAGTTTGAATTTTTTTTGAGCTAAAATGCTAATTTTTCCCCCCAACATTATGTAATATGTTTAAAGATTTAGCCAGGGTTTGCTAAAGTATTATGTTTATTTTTACATGATTGATTTGTATTGTCTCGTTTATATGATAACTGCTTATATGATTATGATCATGTGAAGGTTTTAAATTTGAAAAGTTAATTGAATGTTACATCTTTTAAATGAATAGGATTACTGAATTTATGTTGAAGTAATATTAATTTAAAATGGTAAGAATTGGTTAATTAAATTCGAAAATTTCATGAATGTTATTTTATTTTGTTTCAAGAAATGTTTATATGTGTGGATATGACAGGTCATTGAAAAACGCAATCAAATCTTTTAGAGGGGAGCTGTCATGACGTGATGACCACGCATGCACAGTTTAGCCGAACGGCCTGCAACGCCTCTCTCTCATGAGACTTATGAGAGAAGAGTAGTTAGTAGCGCAGTAACGAAGGTAACGTGCTGTATGCCAGCGGGGATGCAAAATACACATTTATACTTGTGTGTTAATCGTATATACTTATTATTTTGTTTGTGTGTTAATAAAGTTTTTGTGCCATTAAAATGGTTGGTTTATGCAATGCCCACATTACGATACGTCTACGGTAGAAATTAAATACATATCCAGAACCTACCCGCCCAAGAAGAAGGATATGGACATTAAATTAAAAAATAATATATATAAAAAAATTTTATATGGATATTAAAATTTTTTTAACTAATAACATAGCTACTTTACTTTTCCTAAGAATTGCTTCATAAATTGTGCTAAAGTGCAATTTAAGCATTTATTACCTTGTTTATTTTTCAGATTTAAAATGTTGTGTAAATAATTTACCAAAATGGAAATTTGTCACTTTATAATATGATAGCAAAAAATATTTCATTTCAATGTTACTTCTTGAATACAGTTTCAATATATTAGCATTATTTTAATGAAATTGATAAATGCTATAATGTTTTTTTAAATAAATATTGTCAAAAAATTCCCAACTTCTGAATTAAATATTTTCTATAGAAGCTGATCTTAAAATCACCAAAATGTCGCCAAATTTGGAACCGTTTAAAAAAGAATTCACATTCCCAAAAGTGGAAAGTTGTTTAAGAGCTTTTCATTAGAAAAAAAAAAAAAAAAAAAAAAAAAAAAAAAAAAGAAATAATTTCCAAATGCTTGTTTTATTTCTGGCTCAGAAACTTGAGGATTCCATCATTTATATTAGAAATACGAACAAATTATAATCCATGAATCTACTCACCCATCGAAAAGATAACTATATTTATCAATGAATCGCCAAACATATTTGTCCAAAATGCCAATTTGAATTCAAAATGGCAGTCATAAAAACAGATAGAAATTTCAGATGATTAAATAAAGACCTCTTGCTGAATTTGGTCGAAATTAAGGACTTCTAAGGACTAAAAATCAATTCCAAAAACCTAAGGATCATATGAACCCTGATACATACATTTATGCAGATTATTCAATACTTAATTTCTTTAAATATAACACAAGGCAATAATATTTGATAGCAACAATTTGAAAAGTGAAACGGACATTTAAAGTTTTTGACGCAAAATGCCAAAACGAAATCAATAGTCCTTTTGAGCTAACGAAAGAAAAAAAATCAGCTTTAGATTTAATTTACTCCAAAATTCAGTCATTACGATGATTCAATAATTAGATGCCTGCACTTTAGTAGCATTTTATTACATTAGAAAATGCTCCACGAAGGCATCCCTACGTTTAGGCAGATAGCTCTCGTGTGCTTTGCCATAATTAAATAATCCAATCCATTTTATTACACGAAATTAGTTTTAAAATATATTTTACTTCTTTTTAGTATATTTTATAAATATTAACTAATACTCTCAGGAAGTTAACAATCATAAAAAGTTACAAGTAATTTTAAAGCGTTGAATCCCGCATAATTTATTCAATCACCGTTATTATGTAAGAAACTTATTTATCATTGGATATCACTGGCAGTTTTTATGATTTAGCGTTTTATTTTAATAAAAGTACAAATTCCTCTAAAGTTATTAATCTTTTCTGATATAGGAAAGGAAACATATTCCAGTTTCAGCCAATGAATGAAATTATTAACTAGTTAACAGCAGTGTAAGAGAAGAACTCTAAACTTTTCAGCATCTTCAGATGAACACTTTACTTATTACTGAAACACATTAATTAGAAAAAAGAGAATTTAAACTTTAATTTAACCCTTTCAGGACGGGCGTCCCATATATGCATTCCCTAAGAACGTCTCTTACCGCCGGGCGTCCCATATATGCATTCCCTAAGAACGTCTATTACCGCCGGGCGTCCCATCCACACATCACCAGAGATTGCATTCAGAGGACGGGTGATGCGTATACGCATTTTAAGGTGGAACGTTTTTCTGAAGGCCACTAGATGGCATCCTATGTCCATTACTTTTGAAATGAACACAGATTTAGGTTCCTGAATTTGAGTTTGATATATTTTGCTTGACTTTGGTATTTTATTCATCAGCTGTTTGAGAGTGGGGGGGGGGCGAAGAGAAAGCGTAAGCAGAGGTGGGCTCTTTAAATCGCTGCGTGCTAATGAAAACATTCTCGATCTGATTTATATCCAATTCCTTTTTTTATTCTATTTTTTTCCCTCTACTATGTACGGTCTTTTAGGGTTACTGTCTGGAGTTTTTTTACATTTTGCATTGCCTTCAGATATATTTCTGTTCCTTCTTTTTTTTATTTAGGAAAGCCTCACTTCCAGCCTATTACGGCGAGAAGGCACTATTTATCAGAGGAAGAATACCCTCGTATGGTTAGTGAACCATTTACTAATGCAAATGAGAATACTGATTCATTTTCTAAAGAGTTAAAAAGTGATAATTTTTCTAAGAGTTAGAAAGTGATACTTTTCTGTGCTTCGAGATTTACCACACTAGTTTTCATTTAAAATTTTGTTACTTCTTACTGTAAATAGTCTTTATTGTGTTCTTTTTATTAATTTTAAACTTTATTGATGGATTTTATCAATTAAAACTTTGGAATAATTTGAATAGCACTTCCGAAAATTATTTTACAAGATAAGCAATTTTTTAAGTATATTTTCATGTAAAATAAAGAAAAAAATTTTCTAAGCGCTAATTTTAACATATATGAGAGCTCAAATAATAATCTAAAATGATACCAAAAATTACGATGCTAGAAGCGAAACTTTTGTTTTTCTGACTTTTTTTTATAAAATTAGGCTTAGCAATGCAAAACCTCCATCCTGTACAGTGACTGCCTTTGATTCTCTTCCGTCTCACACGAGCATCTTAAACAAAGGCGCGCCGTCGCGAAAAGGTTAAGGGGCACTTATTGAGATAAGTTTTTATTAGCTACTTTTATAAAATAATATTAATTTTTTACTGATAATCATCAGTAAAAGGGATAGTTTTTTCAGTATTACTGGTGACAGTATAAACTAGCAATTTTACTATCTTTAATTGTAAAATATATGCTGTATATGCTTGACTAATGAACATCCCTAAGAAGAAGGCTAAGCAAGATAGTTTTTCAATGTTACATTGAAATTAGAAATAATTTTTCAACTGGAGCTGTGAAATGTTATATATGAAATTTTTATGAACTTTAAAGTATGGGTGATATTATTGCACAGCTAATTACAATTTGCATTAAGCATCTGTATGGCATGCTAACTTTTATTTAATCACGAGATTTGTTGTCACCCGATATATTTTACTTTGCCATTTAAAAATTTTGTTTTTTTAGTCTTCTTTGAATATTATTGAAATGGATAACAGGTTATAACTGTGAAAAGCAAAATTAGTTATTATACAAATTTGGGCTACAAATGTTGTTTAAATATTGCCTCCCATGAGTATCAAAATGTCTTGCTCAAAACGTGTGCAGATGTAAAACAAGAGTAAAATCACTTTTGTTACCCTAAAAAACTTAACATGATCACAGGATCTTAGAAGATTATATCACAGAATATGTAAATTAACTGTATTTAATGATACTACTAGCAGGCAAGCCCGCCAGCTGAGCGGGCTGAAGCCTGCTTATCATTGTTCGTTTTTAAAAGAATTCCCATGTTGACTTTCGCCTATATTCGAAAGTTGGACCGAACTACCAGTGTACGTCGATTTTACCTTTGCTGCAGCCCCTTTATTAACGTATGCATTTACAAGCTACTGCATACACGTTACACATGCGTAAAAATCACGAAAACACCCATGCACCCAGCCCGCTGGCCAGGATTCGAAAGTTGAACCGAACTACCAGTGTCCAGCGGTTTTGCGTGGGCTGTACCCGTTTTTTTAAAGTATGCATCCAGAATATACTGCATACACGACACGCATGCGGAAAATCACGAAAACACCCATAGAGACAGCCCGTCGGCCTTTATTCGAAAGTTCGTCCGAACTACCAGTGTTCAGCGATTTTACCCGGGCTGTGCCAGCTTTATTCGCGTATGCATCCAAAAGATACTGCATACATGTTACATATGTGGAAAATCCTGAAAACATACATGGAGGCAGCCCATTCGCCAGGATTCGAAAGTTGGATCGAACTACCAGTGATCAGCAGATTTGCGCGGGCTTCGCCCGCTCTATTCTCGTATGCAACCAGAAGATACCGCATACACGATACACATGCATAAAATCACAAAAATACCCATACAGACAGCTCTTTAACGGGTATTCAAAAGTTGGACTGAACTACCAGTGTTCAGCGGTTTTGCGCGGGCTGCGCCCGCTTTATTCACATATGCATCCAGAAGATACTGCATACACGATACACATGCGTAAAATCACGAAAGCACACATTCAGCCAGCCCGTTCGCCGTTATTCGAAAGTTGGGCCGAACTATCAGTGTTCAGCGGATTGGCGCGGGCTGCGCCCACTTTTTTCACGTATGCATCTAGAAGATACTGCATACACGATACACTTGGGGAAAATTAAGAAAACATCCATGCAGCCAGCCCGCTCGCTGAAATTCGAAGGATGGACCTAACTACCAGTGTTCAGCGCGGACTGCACCCGCTTTATTGCCGTATACGTCCAGAAAATACTGCACGATAAACATAACACCCATGCAGCCAGCTTGATCGCCTTTATTCGAAAGCGGGACCGAACTACCAGTGTTTAGCGGGCTGCGCCTGCTTTATTTACGTATGCATCCACAATATACTGCATACACGTTACACATACGGAAAATTACGAAAACACCTATGGAGCCAACCCGTTCGCCGGGATTCGAAATTTGGACTGAACTACCAGTGTTCAGCGATTTTACTGCTCAGGCTTTTTGCCAAGTGTAATCGCAAAAATATTCGGGTATAATATTCAAACAGTAGATTCATTATTAAAATTCCTTTTGATAAACTTCAACATAATCACACACAAAAGTGCATCAATATATATATTAATGTAATTAATCAATCATAATTATTTATAATAAGAAAACTTTCCATATACAATGTCCAAGCAATAGAAATTCAATTTAAAACCCTGAACGAAAAAAAATTTAGTCAGAATTTAAATAAATAGTTTATTTATTTTTATATATATATATTTTTTTGCAATTAAAATTAAATTTAATATTAGCTTTATGTGAACAGAAACATTTGTTACCAAAAATACAACAATATGTATATTAATGCACTTATATATAATAACAAAAGCAGTGAATGATTACGTAGCTCAGTAACACAAATGAGCATGCTGATTTAAGCTATTAGATATATTAATTTGTATTACTCAAAGTTGCTTTTCTTATTCAGATCCAAAAATCACGAATTGTTCGAAAAATGCACAAAAAATACGTATCTCGGCAACCAACAGTCCGATCGGCTCGAAATTTACGATCTTATAATTGCCAGATTTTGAAAAGAGGTTTGGTCTTTGTTCCAGAGAGATTGGCAAATTAAAATATTAATTAGCATAATGAATAAAAATGCTCTACATTAATTTCGTCATTGGTGAATGGCCTTGACGATTCCCACGACCGAACGGAAACCAGCTCTCCCCTCAAAACCCGTCGCCTTCGATTCCCAACCTGTCCACAAAGATATGGGAAGGAAAGAAAAAGTGAGTATTAGGGCGTTTTTAATTACCTCATTAATTAGGCTCCTAATTCGCAAATCAGTGTGGAATCAACGCCATCAGTCGGTTTATACTCTCGCGGGTTTAAAATTCAAAATTTCAAAGAAATCGGCCGGTAAGTTCCCGAGTTACCGATTTTTTGTGCATTTTTTGGGCTCAATTTCTCTAATTAAGAAAAATTCATATCTTGGGAACCAATAATGCGATCGGCTCCAAATTTCGAAATTTACAGCTCATAGATAGTCAAATGAGGGATGCTTTTTGCTCTAGATGGATTGGCAAATTAGATGATTAATTAGCATAATGACTAAAAATTCTCCATTACGTTAATTTTGTCCCCCCACTAATGGCCTTGACAATTCCAACTGGAGAACGGATACAACTGCAACCCCTTAAAACCTGTCGCCTTCGAATCCCAGCCTGCCCACAAAGATATGGGAAGGAAAGAAAAAGGAGTATTAGGGCGTTTTTAATTACCCTATTAATTAAGCTCCTAATTCGCAAATCAGTGCAGAATCAATTCCATCAGTCGTTTCATCATCTCGCGGGTTTAAAATTCAAAATTTCAAAGAAATCGGCCGATAAGTTCCCGAGTTACAGATTTTTTTCTGCAATTTTTGGCCTAATTAGCATCTCTGCTAATTAAAGTCGCACAAAGATGCCAATGGCCAAAATGGCGAGCCACGGACGTCCTGAATCCAACGGTATGCTCCTCTAAGCTCTACACGCAGCCGTTCCAGAGAAAATGAGGTTACAAACAAACAAACAGACGCACACAGATTTTAATAGTATAGAAGAAGATATAATTTGACCATGGTTGTAATTTATACATTAGTACTTACAATTCATATCTTCAAAGTGAATATATAAATTTAAAAACTTTAAAGATGATACTGAATTTAAATGGAAATATTTACCTGACTATCATTAGTCAATTTATCAGAAGTCAAATATATCAATCATAAGTCAGGAACAAATTTCTTTTTAAAATATAAGCACAGAAAGGGGGGATTGAGCTGTTTTGCAAATTTCACAGAAAACAATTTCCTAAAAATGTTTTATAAATCTTTTTTCCAGCAAATAGTTTGTTAGATCAAAGTGCCATTAAATTTGCATTAATGGATTGAATAACAGAATTACGCTCATCAATTTTTTGTAAACAAAAGAAATACCTAACTTGACAGGTGAAATATGTTTAGCAAAAACATCATGTTCAGCATTATAAAAAAATGCAAACTACAGCACGGTGTAAAATAATTAAAAAATTTAAAAAGAGAATGTTTTATAAAAACAGAATTAGCACATTTACCTAATTTAACAAGTGAAAATACTTCTTTAAATATTTCTTCAAGCTCTAATCCAACCCACAATGGTTCTTCCTATTAAAAAACAAGGCATAAAAATTGTATTAATAACAAAATTTCTAGTTTTTAGAATTTAAATATTTACTCTTTAACAAAAGATATACAGCATACCAAAAAATATCTTTAATAACAGCCTTCTAGCAGAAAAACCATTAAATTAAATGCTGTCAAATGTTTTTAAGCAGTAAATCTGGGTTTAATGTCATGCTACTAAAATTTTGATTTTGGGGGTTATTTAATTATTGCAGAATATTTTTAGCTATGGGTTAGACTTATAATAATATATGAAAGAAAATGATGTTGAGAAAGGCTTCAGGCATATATGCATACAAGGCACAACAAGGTTTGTATACATTTCTGCATGTGGAAATTAAGTACAGTGGAAGCTCGAGATATGAGTTTAATTCGTTCCAGCATTGAGCTCGTATAGCAAATTTCTCGTATCTAGAAACAAACTTCCCCATTAAAAATAATGGAAATCTAATTAATCCATTTGACACACCCAAAAATCTCATTACCATCTCATCTTCAGTCGACGTATCTGGTGTTTTTCAGAGAAGGTCCAAGTACAGATTTTTAACTTTATCACAAATGATAGCTTCCAACACCAAATCACCTTTTAACTGCTTCTTGTTAATCCACATCAAAACAGCTTCTCAACATCTTCTAGGAGTTTTGGACAGTGTTTGAAAATAATGGTAACTCCTTTGGCCACATCAAGTTTTTTAATTTGTTCTTTCATCTTCAGAACAGTGCAGATCGCCGATGTTGAACGCCCATAAGGCTTTACTAATTGCATCACTCTTACACCATGCTTATGTTTATCTTTGATTTCTTTAATTTTAAAGGCCATGGCTTTCTCCTTTATGTGCCACGCATACCAACAGCCTGGTTCTCATCGCTTGTTACTTGAGTGAATGCTTGTATTTAGAGATGAATTTTTCGCTCATACTTTCCTTGTCTCTAGAATTTCTCGTATATAGAGGAGTTCATATCTCAAGGTTCCACTGTAATATTAAGGACCATCAATGAAAAGAATTAAGGACCTTTCAGCAAATAGAAAATGGATATACTAAAGCAATTATCTACACTTGAAAATTAACATCATAATTTTTTTTCCAATTAATTAGCACTAAATTATAAAATTTCTAGAAACATTTATATTTTATATTTAGAACAGTCTCGGTATGACATATTTTAAAAAAGATTAGTGACTTTCTATTACATTTTGTTAAGAGTTAGCTTTATAATAATTTTTTCTTTTACGCCTCATTCCAGCATATACTTGTTCAGTCCAACGGTTTATGCAGATTTTATGTCTGACACAGGTTAAATTGGGAAGGAAAATAACAATCCACATGACTAATAACACAAGCTTGGCTGTTGCTTCCGATTTCTTGCTTAGACCGCCACTGACCAGAACAGATGTAAACACCTGACATTGATATGGTTGGTAAATGTTGAAAGGTAGCTTCACTTTGTCTGACCTAGTTAAGCTGTGTTCACACTAACGCAGTCACATGTAAAGCGTTAACCAATCGGAGCAAGTTCAGAGGCGGCATTTTGCCAGATGACCAGAGACCGCATGAGTTGACTTAACTTTAACTTTTTGACGCATCAGTTTCAGGCATCTTGTTTCAAATGTTCAGTTTATAACACGGTTTTTAAATGACTGAACTTTCAAAAGCTCTTTCTTCTTGATGGGAAAAAAAAGGGAAATGGACTAATCTTAATAAAAATTTCAGATGATAATAAAAAAATGCATATGCTAATAAAATAAATAGCATTGTAAATTATTTAAAGGAAAATTCTCAAGTTTATTAGCAGTAATAAACCTTAATAATGAACAATAAATGATATATGATTGATAATTTTTACAGAATAATGTAAAGCAATAGATTGTTGCGAGAAAATGGTGATGGATTTTGATGTACCACATTTCACGTGACCCCAAGTGATCTCATCTCACGTAAACTACGCTACAAAAATCTAATTCTCTCAGTAATTATCTACAGTAATTTCAAGTTAAATCTTAATTTGGAATACAAGTTTAAATGCAAGAATTATTTCAATTCGTACGAATAGTTTACTCGGAAATTAAAACCGCAGTGCTTTACTTCGCTAGTGCATTGTCATT
Source organism: Stegodyphus dumicola (assembly GCF_044657685.1). NCBI lineage: Eukaryota > Metazoa > Arthropoda > Arachnida > Araneae > Eresidae > Stegodyphus > Stegodyphus dumicola. The sequence continues at coordinate 26,675,086 of NC_140781.1, forward strand.
AGAATTGATGAATTTAACCCTTGGCTTTCCCTTTTCTATATTTTTGCCATCAGACGAGCGGTGTGATTGCATCCTAATTGACTTAATTACGGCCCGCAAATGGCCTTAAGGCATAAAATTGAACTATCTGGTAAAAATTCTATGTAATTCTATGCCAGTATTGAAAGGAACAATCAAACTGATAAGAAATGGCAGCGACTTGTTTGAAAATGTAAAAGGTTACCAGCAAGGATATTTCGTTTGCAATCGGTTGTACCATTACTGGTGACTTGTCGCTTGTGCAAAACAGAAAAGTACCAAATCGTGCAAAAACATTTATGGTATTCTACCCCATGAAAAATTTACTCTCCAAAATAGAATCATGCAATTAGGATTTTTTAATTATCATTCAACAAAATTAATAAATAAATAAAATTAGATATTTACAGCGTTGTGATATATACAACAATCTTTTTCTGGGATATCCTATTTCTATTGTCCAAGAGATTTTTTCTGCGATATTCTGACAAAAATTAGTATTCTGCTTTTGAATAAATAGTTTAATGAGCACTAGAAATTCATCGAATTGATGAGATGTCATGAGAAAGTAATTTTAAAAAATTTTATTTCGTTCAAGCGCATTTCTTCAATTAAATTATTTGCATTGCCGTGCTGCAGTCTTCTCTCACATATTAATATAAACCACTGCATTCTGCTTCTCTTACACAAAGCAAGAAGTAAAATAAGTTATAATCGAGCAGAAATTAAATCCATTTTAATTTAAAAATGCAATCGTAAAAAGTCAAAATACCACATAAAAATTTCACCCCCCCCAAGTTTCCAGTATGAAGCACCATCTAGTGCGAGCATATGACAACTTTTAAAGTGAAAGTTTCCATGCTGGTGTGAACTGATGTGTCATGATTTCATGTAGATTTACTAGAGTTATAATCAAGTTAATAAACAGTATTTAATATAAATCTCCAATAAGCTCTTGAAGCACCAGAAGTGACATGCTGTTTTGTATTACTTTAAGTCCCATTAGTTTTAAGGAATAGTTTTATGTTAAATTTTTTAATTTTTATGTTGTATCTTACATCCATAATAAGGATTAAGGAAAAGCAATAACTCAACATGCACAGCTAACTTTTAAAGGTTGATAAGAAATAATTAAATCCTTAGATATAACAATCACAATTAATTAAAATTACAATTTATTTCTAAAATATATCCATCAAAAAGGCACTAAAAACATTTTACATCAGTTATAATTTATGTATTGATTCTAAAATGATATCCATATAATTATACATTAAAAGCTATGAAACATTTATGTTTTGCAGAAACAACACACAGCAAAATATCTACGCATCTTTTTAATTTGAAAATTTGAGATATTTTAGGTAATTTACATCAATTTCCTTCACTTCAGCACTTTTTCTACGGTTTATTTGTTTCAATAAATAAGTTAATGTTCCCACTATTCTGTGCTTCATCTTCTAATTTGTTAATATTTCTCTGAAGCCTCTGAATGTACTTCTGAAATATAACTCCTTTCTTTTATAAAATCAATTTCTTCTTTAATGAGTTTCCCCTTCATTTTAAAATTTTCTGATATAATTAAAGAGTTCTGACATTTTAAAGAATAGCTTATATTTAGGATGTATAGAAGAAACTCTAGACTTTATTTCTTAGATAATATAAGTACAGAGAATAAATATGAAATGATATAAGTTCAGGGCTGGTGCCAGAATTCTTAGAATTTAGTGAAGCACTGAGCAACAAAATCTAGGGATGGTAAAAACTTTAGAATTTACTACAGGCACTGAGGTATGCATGGTGCACTCAGACATAAGATGAAACTTTTAATAAATTATTGGTTGTCAAGTTCTTTGCTTGCTTCAATGCTTGCATCTAGTGCAAAAGTAAGAAAATAAAGGGAAGATACACATGTTAAAAGAAAGACTTCTGGGATCAAAAGCAGAAAATTTAAATAATTTTGTTTTCACTGTTTTTTCAAAAATTCTTCAAAAGATAAGAAATTTCCTATGAAACACGTTCCATTACATGTTAATACTGTGAAGACATTTTTCATTTCACCACATTTTTCTGGAACTGTAGGTCTATCTTCCCATTAAATCTTTCTAAATCTTCCGAGATGCTAGATTTAAAATTCCTTCTAACTCCATATGAGCAAAAAGCTACATGATTTGGGGGAATGGGAGCAAAGTGAATTCTCAAGAGAAAACTGATACATATATAAATATTCTGACACAATTATATAGAAAAAAGAACTCTTATAAAAATATAAAAGCTGATAAATTACGTTTAAAATAATTACAGTAGCTTTTTTATTTTATTCTGAAAAGTGTTTTGGAAACTCTGCTTTATATTTATAGCTTTTTTTTATTTTTTTTTATTTTTCAAAATCAAAATATTCCTAAATCACAAAAATTAAAAGTAATGTGATTTTAAAATAAGGCAAGAGAAAATAAAAGTGTCTCATTTTAACATCATTTATTAAATATAATTTTAATGTATTACCACTATTTTTATGATATTTATAAATAATATGTTTATAGAAAAAAATCGTTCAAAAATTCACAAATCTCCAAATAAAAAGAAATGTGCATATAAATTGGTTTTGAAAGCACTAAAATGTTGATAAGTCACCAAATTTAGCACTGCTTAATAAAAGAACTCATATTTCAAAAAAGAGAAATGCTTTCTTGATGAAATATTTTATAAACTCGCATTCGCAAAAATGAAATAATTTCGAAATGTATATGTTTTAATCAAAGAGAGCGCCTCGTGCCTAAAACTGTTTATATTTACCAGTAGTAAAATATTCAAACCTTAACTTATCAAATACATATTTGCCAATACATCGCTAAAACTTATTCCTCAAAATGTTAGTTCACACTCATAATGGCAATCATAAAAAAAAAAGAAAAAGAAAAGAAAAACACATGGAAATGTCAGATAAGTAAAATTAAAGATCTTTTACTGATTTTGGCTGAAATTAAAGACCAAAAATCATTTCAAAAAAAAAAAAAAAAAAAAAAATTAAGTACTTTCAAATCAGCTACAAAATTGCAGCTGACCTTAAACTAAAGTTATGGAAAAATATTTTAATATGATGACATTAAAAGTATTGGTAAAATAAAAATAAAATTACTGTATATAATAATAAAATGCTTAATATTTCTAATAAAAAACACAAGGATTAATCACCAATGTTATTTATTTTATTAAAAAATGTATAAAATGCGGGAATGGAAGCATATGACAGTGGTATTACATACCATTATTAAATCTAATAGTATAATTCCGAGAGACCATATATCACATTTAGAGGAGGAGGAAATATCATGCAGACCCCGTGCTAAAACTTCTGGTGCCATATACTTAGGAACTCTATCAAATAAAACAAAAGTCTTATGAAGGATAGAAATTTATTTATTACTGTCATAATCAGATAATGAGAATATAAAAACTTAAAAAGCACAAAACTACACTGACATCCAATGCATAAATATCATATTATCAATGTTAGAAGAATAGAATGCCTTTCCTAGTTTGAAACCATTGTTTTTTGTTTGTACCAGTCACTTGTTTTGACAATGGTCAGCACAGACTTACAGCATTCATAGTGGCAAGGAATCAAATAAACCTGTCGTTGGCAAGAGCCTTGAGGACCAGATAGGTGTCAGCTAACTTTAGCTCATTTCTGTCCCCAGTTCTGAGAAATGGCACCCCAGGGGCATGAGTATGAGGGTCTCTCACCCCTCTTCACCAACCACCAACCTCTCAAATGGGCTTTTGGCTCACCACGTATTTAGAGTACACTCATGCAACACAGATACCATACATTTACAAGCATCCCTGTCTTCTCTGGGATCTGGGCCTTTCTGGTAGTTAGAGTTACTATCCACTATCCCACTTGGATGGCTAATTGTTTTTTTTTTTTTTTTTTTTTTCTTCCTTAAATGATGATTAAAGCCTTGTTCATATGCATAGCTTCTTCACATGCCATTCAGTTGAAACAGATGAAAAAGTGGTTCAGAAGCATGCTATCTGAATATGTAATAATCATGCTATCATACCCACTGATTTCAGTACTGGAGGATTATTATTCTGCCACCTACATGGTATAGTGTTTAGGGGTGCCAACTGCAATGCTGAAGGGCTCAGGTTCGAATTCCGGAGAAGGCATGGATGTAAATTGTCTGTCCCCTACTAGGAGGTAACTGTGGCTGCCTATTAGGTGCCTTCAAAATAAAATTAGACCACCACTTCAGGTCAGTAGTCAGTCAGTTGAAATGGCTATTGCCGGCCATTAAAAAAAAGGATTGGGATTCTTGCCCATTTCTTCAGATATTTAATTTTATGAATTTTCTTAAATTATTTTTTCTGCTTTAGTTGGAATTGCACTGCATAAAAGCAAAACAATGGCATGATTTGGATAATTTAGCAATTTTTAATTAGTTTCCATCTGTAACAAGCGTTTTAAGTTTTAAAAAAAATCTGATGTGTACACAACACGACTTCCTTGTACGGAATATTACATTATACACATTTTTTCTTGCATTTCATTTAAACGTATTGGATTGAATTAAATCTTCTTCGCCGACAGCGCATAAACCACAAGATAATAAATGCATTCTTTAAAATTCACTCTAGTATTTGTTTACCATAGCGACACTCTGGCGCTAGATTCAATTAACAGTATTATATTTCGTTCATATTATAACTCAGAATGCACAAAATTTATATCATTTAAAGAATATAATTATCTAATCGTTGCCACATGTTCTATTCAAATACTATAATAAAGCTAGAATGATGTATAAAAGAAATTAAGCAAACAAAACAAAAAAGAAACAGTTTTTCACAGACGATTGAGTATTTCAAATTTAATTAATTCAGTTCTCACTTTGCGAGAAGGGAAAAATACATAAAAACTCAAAATATCTATATTAAAAATTACGAAGTAAATCTTAAACACTTATTTCCTCGAAAAAATTCTAGAAAGGATTAAGCATGATTTAATTGGCAATAATAAATGAAGGCATTATCTTTGTTGTTGCGAAGCTAAGTTTCTCTAGATTGGCAACAAATCCACTAGTCTGCTGTTTGAAATGTAAACAATCAATGGCTGCCATAAAAAAGGCTTAGCGGCACTTAAACAACTTTAAAATTGTTGATAATTCTTAAAATATTGCATACAGATTTGCTAAAGGCATAAAAACCTTAACCGGAAGATAAAAACATTATAATTCAATCATTTTTAAAGCAAAAAATGTACAATTTACAAACATATACGAGTAAAGAAACTGAGATCACTGAGCCGGGTAAAAAAGTGGATATATATATAGATATATTTATTGGTGCGGCCGATTGCAACCAAAATACGAGGTGCACACCTACATGTTATAGCAGTCCTATATGCAAAATTTCAACGTTCTGAGACTACTCGTTTTTGAGCTATGCGAGATACGTACATATATACGTACGCACATACGTACATACGTTCGTACAGACGCCACGAAAAATTCTCTTCAGAATTAATTTTAAAGCAGTTTTATAACTTTTTTTTTTTTTTGGAGGAAACGAGTCTTTTATTCTGTCCTTATGTACAGATATCACACAAAAACATCGTTAAATTGCTTTCGATAGCGGTAAAAATGGATATTTTCGTTCATGTTGGTGGATTTAATTATGGCAAAGCACACTAGGGCTATCTGCCTAAAGGGGAGGGATGCCTTCGCGGAGGACTTTCTAAGGGAAACTGGCTCGTATACACGTTACACATGGGGTAAACCATACAAACGCCCATGCAGCCAGCCCGTTTGCGGGATTCGAATCTCGGACCGAACTACCAGTGTTCAGCGACTTTACCGCTCGGCCGCTGGTGGGCCGGATATTTTCGTTGAAATATGCTGCCTGAAACTTTTCGCGATTACAATACTTCCTTTTTACTTCGTACAAAGAAGTAAAAAAAAAAGGGCTATTTAATTATTAACTTATGCACATGACTTTAGGCTTTTCTGCACATTGAAAAAATACCCAAAATAATAATTACAGTAATAAACTAAAGAGCATTATACAAAATCTTAAAATAAATAAAGAAAATGAATTTACGTCACTGCATCTACTAGCTGTGAATAATAGAATTTTTATGCTTATGTGCATATATTTTGGTACTGAAAAAAAAATATAATACCACATTTTTCTTAATTTTAAGATGCAATTTTTTCTCTCATAAACAATTTAAAACTGGGGTTTGTCAAAAAATTAGTATTAGATTTCTAAATATTATTGTACTTTGCATGCACAAAATTTCTAGTTTTACAATGGTGGACTTAAGACAAGTACAGGTAGAAGCTTGGCCAATACATCTGTAATACCATATGTGACTGATATGTTATACCTAAATAATTGATAAGCTTTTGCACCAGCTTGGAATTCTATGGGAGAACATTCTAATTATAGCATTCATCTGGGGTTACTAAATTATGACAAATAGGTTAAAAACTGAAAACCCACTACATTCAAAAGTCGTTAATCCGGACCTCAAAGCTACAAACTTTCTGCGCATGCATCAACGCATCGCATGCACATAATACGTTCACGCATGCACGTTTAATGTATAACGGACATTATAAGCTAAGCTAAAATTATCTAATTATCTATTTCAGTTAATGTTGCAGATTGTATTGTTCCTTAATCTTTGAATTGGATTCGGCTTATTATTTTTTCCAGACTGTTAGAGCAATTTTATAAAAGTAAGTTGGAACTTTCGATTATGTCAAATAGAATTTCCGATACTGGAGCTGCAAAAGGATCTACAAAGGGAAAGCGTGTTTCGATGTCCATCAAACAAAAAGTGGAATTGCTGCAAAATTGGATAAAGGCTCCTTTGTTTCTCTAACCATTTCGAAATCTGTTTATCAATTTCACGCTACTCTGCGTGGAGGGGGGGGGAACATCGCGGCGCACAATGAACTGGAAGTTGATCTGTGAGCACTATCCTTATCTTCAGGGCAGATGTTTTTATTTTATTCAGCTTATAGTTCCTTACTAAATGTAGTATTTCATCTCGATGTACTCCGTCTTTGATATGATTTAAATCAAATTCCTCATTATTATAAATATCATGAATACAAATCAAATAGTTTTCTGGTTGCAATTTTCTAATTTCGACTATGCGTAATGTATGCTTTACAGCATGCGCGCGCGTTGAAAGAAATGTTTAATAAAGTAAGCAAATAAATATTTAGCTTTTTTTTTTTTTTTTTTTTTTGTAAATTTTGATACCCTTTAGATCATAATTGCTCTTTATTTCAAAAATTATGGTTTCATATTTTTAATTTTATAATTTCTGCATGCCATCTTACCAGATTTAAACTGATGATCTATAATCCGGAATCGCCCAAGTCCCAACGAGTCCGGATTAAAGACTTTTGACTGTAGTACTTTACTGAGCTAACTCTGTAAGAACACATTTCACACTTAGTTCACATTACATAAAATTGCTTATTGCATTTATTTGGTTTGCCCATTTAACTAATGATAATATACAGGATGGCCATGAAAAAATTTCTCCGATATATTAACCTCTAGCAGCCTATCCACTCAACCAATTGAAATAAAATTTCAGATATTATTACCTGAATGTAAGAGGTCGAGATTGTGATAATTTAAAACTATAGAACTCTCATGGTTATGGTTAAAGTGAAAAAATTTCGGAATGGCAACAGCCACTTCTTTCATGCAAAAATTTATCAGTGCATTAGAAAAACCATAAATGTCATTAGAGCAATACATGCATAATGAAAATTGCCAGCATAAAACATTTGCAAAGAACATTGTAAAGGACCAATGACAATACAAGAGAGGAGATGGGGGAAAAAAACTTTTACTGGAATTATGTTTTCAGTGTCTAGAACCATCCAAGATAGTCATATCCCTTAACTTTGCAGCTTTGTGGCCACCGCAATCCCCCGACCTCTCTCCAATGGATTTCTGGTTCTGGGGATATCTGAAATCTAAAGTGTACATATCAAATCCCCGAGATTTCTCAGAATTGGAAGATAATAATAAAATGTGAAGTTATACAGATTCCTTCTGCAATGCTACATTCGTCATTGTTGTCAATACTCTCCCGCACACAATGCATTATCATCAGCGATGGTGGGCACATTAAAAACTGTTGTAATTCCAGCAATTTTTTTTTCCTTTTCTCTCTCTGGTGTTGACATTGGTTCTTTACGATGTTTTTCTGTGCAAATGCTTTTTGCCAGCAGTTATCATTCTTTCAATGCCACATGGTTTTTCAATGCACTGATCAATTTGCACAGGAAATAAGTGGGTGTTGCCAGTCGAAAATTTCTAAATTTTTTCACTGTAACCGCAACATGAGATCTCTATTATTTAAAATCATCATAATCTCAAGCGCATCCTTCAAATAATAATATCTGAAGTTTCATTTAGATTGGTTGAGTGGATAGGCTACCAGGATTCCATATAATGGGGAAGTTTTTTGTTATGACCACCCTGTATTTAAACTAATATTACATCTCTGCAAAAGAAAATCAAATATTTTGAATACATTGGTACACAGCACACTTGGAAAAATATGCAAAATAATGTTAAACAACTGATTTTTTTAAAAATATTTTTACTAAAAGGTACTACTTGACTAAAACTGCTATAGCATCAATTATATTTGGCTATAGCAACAAATCTATCATATTTTGTTTATTTAAACTGGAGTGATGGTTTTGTGATCAGTCATTCAACAGATATTTAAGTGTGCAATCTTCTTCAAACAACACCTTGGTTTCAATAACTAATTTCATCAAGTATGGGAAGTTTTCTTTTATATTCCATAAAGAATAGCTTCTGCATTATTTAATTTATTCAATTCCAACAAGTTAAGACTTTATGAGTGATCTCTTTCCTGAAATTGATTACAATATAACTTTAAAAAAGTCAATGTTTTCCCACAGAAATTAATTTTTTTAAAACTCTCAAAGCTACTGATTTACTACTTTTTGGGGAAGGATGGCCAGTTTTTTCCCCTCTACATTTAAAATACTTTGAAACTTATTTTCATAATCTTCACAATTTTCATTATACCTAATTAAGATTTTGAATTAAGTCCTGTAAATTCATAAGGCTTCAAGTACTTAACAGACAGAGTTTGTGATGGAGTAGCCACTGTTCTGCTGGATTGTGAGGTGAAAGAAAATAACTTCCAATTCAGACTCTGAGAAAATTTCTGCATCAAAATCGCTATTCTCACTTAAATCCACCTTTAAAGTCAGAGTTTTGATAGGGAAAAAAAAAAAAAAAAGGTAGGCAGTTTAATTAGGCCTAGAGGAGTACACAAGTAAAATTTTGTGAAGATAGCACTTATCGTTTTAATTCTGTGGGTGTGCCCAAAGTGGGCACACTGACTGAATAGAGCTTTGAAAAGAGTGCTGAAACGAGCATTGTTGTCAATGAACTGACCGATAAGATGCGGAGAAACAAAGAATACAGACACTCAGTTGTCCTAGATTATCGGTGAGCCCGGTCTGAGCACACCTAGGGTTCGCCGTTTGATTTTAGGCAAGATTTCAAGGTAGAAATTTAAAACTAATATAGAATAAGGAGATTAGCATACAGCCAAAAAAATAACATAGACATTTCTTTTCAAACATTTCCTTTTATACCCTAAAAACATCTAGAAGATTTCTTTGAAAAATGAGGGTCTTAAAAAACTAAATATGACTAAAATATATGGACTGGCTTGTGTTGAGCTTCCATCTACTATAAATAAAGAAGGTTCCGAGTAACCTATAAATCTTTTTTCATTAAATTTTTCTGTGCATATAGAAGGAAATTTTTAGTTGTGTCCAGACTGGACATACTGTGCCGCAAAGGGTTAAAAACTTCTTTCTCTTAGATATTGCACTATTAGTTTAACTCTCTTACCCAATGCAAAATATTTATGTCTGCTATCTAAAGAAGATGCAAACTGAATACAAACTGGAGTTCCTAAAGTCACAGCTCACTTCCAATCTTCACATAGAAAAAAACAAATTTGAAGCATCGGAAACTGTTCAATGTTTACATCACATGAAGCTAAGTGTGCATCAGCTGGGTTTTGTTTACTTTATATCATCTGCTTGTACATCTAAATGATTCACCAGAATCAGAAAGTACTTCACGGGCACAAGGTTCAACAATGCTTATGCTTAAATAAGCTAACCGCAGTGGACACAGAGTCATCTAGTGATTTAAAAAATTCTAAAAGAATGTGTATGTATGCCACACCCATCTCGAAGATCGATGAAAGTGGTGTGCACCAGTGCATCACCCAGCTGCTAGCGACATTTGGGACTGATGCATATATGACAACCCGTCTGCAGAGGATTTTTAGTTCAGCAGCATGCTGTTGCGAAGGAGTTAAGCAATGCTTTCATTAACATTACATTCAGTGGATAACGTAAGTCAGTTATGCTGCTATTAGCTAATCTGAAGTGACCTGAGCAACGCAAAATGCATGAAAATTCCCTATATGCTATAGCCCTGATCGAGTTAAAAAAATACTCTAAAATCAACAAGCTGTAAATGCTACTTCACTTCCTTAATAGGACAGTTTGGAAGAACTGTTTTTCAAGTTTCCATGAATCTGCTTCAGTTAAATTTTGGAGGTGGTAGATACAGCAGATCATATAAAGTTAAGAAAACATAACTTTTTATTTTATCATTAAAGACGATTATTTTAGTTTATCATTAAACATGCTAATCTGCAACACCTACATGGATCTGAGATACATTATTCACATATTACAGTCGCAGTACAAGTTTCAACCTTGAAAAGGGATGATAGGAACATGATTTTGAACGATTATACTTAATCAAAATATTTCCACAAATAAGAATTCCAACTGAACATTATAAATATAATTTGAAAACTGAATATAATGAATCAAAATAGAAAAATGTGCAACTAGTTTATGAATTAAGCCTAAAGAAAGGTTAATTACTTAATAAAGAAATATTTATTTATCATCAATTTAATTACCTTCATAGCATAAAAATTATGCAGTGATAAAACAAATGAAATGCTAATATCACATACAAACATAACTGCATAATGGAACTTAACAAAAAATAACAACAGCATTGGTATGATAAATAAAATAAAATAAGAGTATGCTTTTATGAAACTAGTTATACCATATACTCAACAGTTTTTTCTGCTATATTTTACTTCATCCTAATTGTTAAGTTCTCAGTACTTTTTCTATTGCTTTTCAATGTATGGCTTTTCAGGTATTTTAGGCAAGTAGATAATTTACAACAGCACAGCACTCAGAGCTTATGCTGCTTTGAGTAATATGCCTCTTTGGAGAGTTTAATAATAATAAAAAAAACCTGAACTACAATTCAATTACACATGTGAAGAAAAGAATAAAATTAAAGTAAGTAGTCTAAATGCTGGGATAAAATTACTAGTAATGAACAGTGATAGCTATACTACAGATAATAAGTATACAACCACCCACACAAACAAACAAAAAAAATCTTCTAGCTGCTTATTGGATGAAGAAGCAAGCTGTATATGACAACCTAGGGTGGCAAGCTGTATATGACAACCTAGGATGTGCTAAATATGTCAAAAACCTTTAAATTTACAGTTCAGCAGGCTGTTTTACTAGAGCCAATGTATCATAAAGAGCATCACTGATCCTTCTATCGTGGTTTAAAAATTTATCCAAAAGTAATTTTTCAAGCAAATAATAAAAATATAAAGTTTTAGTTACATTTTATATATATTTATATATATATATATATATATATCATGTATGTATGTATATAAACTTACAGCATCTAAAGTTAAAATTAAATTGGAATCAAAGTAATTATAATAATAATCAAAGTATTAATAACAATATCAACAATATTAATTATTTGAATAGTGTTGAGGAATTGCCTTGCTTTGATTCCAATTTAAATTTAACTTTAGATGGCTTAATTTTATTTTACTTCAATCCTGCAGCTATAGTGCAGGACAGGTTTAAAAATTTTGTTTATAATTTTTAGCCTTTTATTATGTTTTTTTATATATAGAGAGAGAGAAGAGATTTTTCACATTTTAAAATATGTATTTCACTTTAACAATATTTATTACAATTAAACAGGTTTACCCAATAGGAAAAGAGACAGTAGATCCACCTTCAGTCATATAATATAAACCATAATTGGAAAGCTTTACATGACCCTAGAATACAGAACAAGAATGATTTTGTGAACACTATAAAAATGGGAACCACAAAAGTAAAAATACAATGAAACAATATTCTTTTTTTTTTTTAAATTTACATCTAAGGAAATAAAATAAAATTTTCCATTTCATGCACATGCCATACTTTTTATCCAGTACAAAAATAATACACATACAATAATATTTATATAATTCGTATCTACAATTTAAATTCTCATGAAAAAAATGAGCCTTAAAAACAGTTCTGAAAATTCATTTATAACAACATCCAAAATTTAAAAAACAAATGCAGATAAAAAGACTAGGCTAGATTAATTATCTGCTTCAGGGTGTGTCTTTGTGAAAAAAATTTTTTTTTTTGAAAAACTAACTCACATTTACACTCATGTCCATAAATTAAGGATAATTCGGAGACACGCAGAAATCGAACTCTAAAATAAATATATCACCTGTAAAATCACTACACACATCTTCAAGAATCATATGCAAATTTCAGGAAGTAACTAGATGACACCGATGATACGTCACAATGACGCGAGAGTAATATCACTACATATAAGGAATACAGGCAAAGAAGTAAAATTGTTCGCAGGCGCTTTATAAGCATTTCAGCGCAATAACCAAATAGTTATGACACAAAGGACGCATTTGGATGATTTTTTACGTGGTAGAATTATCAGCCGTCTTAAATGTGGGCGTACACAACTGGAAGTATCAAATGAACTTGGAATTGCCCAGAGTGTCATCTCCAGGCTTTGGCAACAAGTCCAAGATAATGGTAATGCTGTCCAAGATGATGGTATTTGGCAGTTATTGCCAAAAGAACAGGCGGAGCACAGCCTCAGACCTGTCTCATCAGCTCTCTTCAGCCACTGGTACAACAATTTCAAAGCAGACCGTGTACAGACGCTTAGGGCAGATTGGTCTATATGCTCGTAGACTTGTCAGATGCGTTCTACTTACTGCAACTCACTGTCGCCTGTAGTTAGCCTGGAGTAGAGAGCATGCATTGTGGAAATCGCAACAGTGGGCTTGTGTGATGTTTTCCGACGAGTCCAGGTTTAGCTTGCAGCCTGATTCTCGTCGGACTTTCATATGGAAAGCTCCAGGTACCCGTTACCACCAAGAAAACATCATTGAACGACACCGTTACGGTGATGTAGGAGTGCTCGTTTGGGTGGAATTATTCTGGGTTCCAGAACTGACCTGCATGTTCAAATTGGAACCATGACAAGCCAAATCTATTGGGACGTCATTCTGGAACAACATGTACACGTATGTTTTGGGGCACCACGGGCGCAAAATTTGTGTTTATGGATGACAACGCCCGTCCTCACCGTGCAAACATCGTAAGCGAATGCCTTCAGTCAGAGGATATCACCCGTATGGACTGGCCAGCATTCTCACCGGACTTGAATCCAGTAGAGCACGTGTGGGACATGCTTGGGTGATGAGTTGCAGCCCGTCAACCTCCTCCTACATGTCTACCGGAACTTCGGAGGGCATTGCTTTTTGAGTGGTGTAATATCCCCTAAGATCAGATCGATAATTTGATACTCAGCATGCCGAGGTGTTGTACGGACTGTATTGCATTGTCTGGGAGACATTCAACGTATTAACAATCATACCAACCATGTAATATTACATTGGTTTTTTGTAAATAGGGTTTTTTTTTTTTTTTTTTTTTTTTTTTTGTAATTTGCTCCAGGGATAAAAAAATCGCTAATATTTTTAATAATATCAAACATATAGCATGTTTTTTTGCTCTTTACCTTTTGTTTAATAAATAAGCTTTACAAATAAGTCAAATTTGTTTTGCTTCTGACTCTTCCTCTGCCTGATTTTGCATTATCCTTAATTTATGAACATGAGTGTATATTACTTAATGAGAAAAACTACAAAAGCACCACGTAGTAGGCTTGCTCAGTCACCAGAGCTGAACTTACAATGAACTACCAGTGTTCAGTCATATTACCAACTTGATCAGTGGTTAGCTATAAACAGCAAAAAAATATTTCCTAACATACCACATTAATATCATCTTGTTTTGGGTTATGATGCAGACGTAAGCCCAAAAACATGATTTTAAGACATGAGAAATGCATAACGAATTTTATTCGTTGGCTAAATGGAACAAGAAATGGAAGAATTGTCCCTTTTAGATATGTGAAATAGAGTCAGAAAAAGTTATCAGATGATAGAGTTGTCATCTCGCATAAATTTGCAGTTTCGTGGTGACCGCAATTCCCCAATTTCACTCCGATAGATTTCTTGTTCTGAGGTTATTTGAAGTCTAATGTATACATATCAAATTTACAAGATTTGTCGGAATTGAAGATGCATAAAACTTGAAGTTATACAGATTCTTCCTGCAATGTGACGCTCGTCATTATTATCAACAATATTCCAAATGTTAAGTGCAGTCGTCTGCTATGGTGGGCAGATAGAAAACTTGTAATTCCAAAAAAAGTTTTTCTCCCCTTTTTTCCTCTATTGTTTTATCACTAGCACTTTAAAATGCTCTTCTTTGCATGTATTTTATGTAAGCAATTTTCATCATATGTCTAGCATTCCAATGCCAGTTATGATTTTTCAGTGTGCTGATCAACTAGTACAGGAAAGTGAGGTGTTGCTATTAAAAAATTTTGAAATTTGTTCACTGAAACCATAACTGTGTGAGCTCTATTATTTGAAATCATACCTTCATATAACAATCTGAAATTTTATTTCAACTGGTTGAGCAGATAACCCGCTAGGTGTTCACATACTGAGAAAGTTTTTTTTTTTTTTTTTTTTTTTAAGACCACCCTGTAAAAGTAACAATTTTAGGTACGTAAAAAAATCTGCATGAAAACAAATATAATTACCTCACTATCAAAACGAATACTACTAGGGCAAAGACAACGATGAACTATTCCTTGGCTGTGCAGATATGACAAAGCATCCACAATTTCAAAGATGGTCCTAACTAATACATTTATGCTGCAAAGGGAAATCAATAATTACTTAAATTTAAAAAAGAATTTTCTTTTAGCATAGGCAATTAAATAAAAAAAAAAAGATTAAAAAGCTGATAAATTTTATCACATTTCTTTGCATAAACTGGAAATGCATTATGGTCACAATAAAGTAAGCTGAGGAAAATAATAATTTCTGAATACAGCATGCTTGTCATGGCAAAATTTACATAAATGGTACTGAATGGTATAATAAATACCATAGAAACTTTTCATATTCAATTTCTAAAATTTTAGCATCAGCTTAGCAATAAATGAATCAAAGATGTATTATATTTTTTTGCATTACATTATCATTTAACTGCTATGAAGCTATCAAACATCAAATATTGTGTAAAAATTTATCTGAAAGAACTTCCTATTTTCAGTTTTTCTCTGTAAAGCACTTTGGCACAAAATATTAAGAAAAATAATTTGTCTCCCTTTACACACAAAGATATTTAATAAAATAGCACATAAAATAAAAGTCCCACCCCACTAATACTCACCATTATTTCACTACTTCTCCATATATATTACATTCACACATATTAAAAAAAAAAAATTCAAAGTTTCTAAAAGTAAGAAAATAAACATCTGTGGCCTACTATAAAATATAAATCAAGTTATCTTTTAATTTCTTTGATATCACATTATATTTTTGCATGCAAATCTGTGAATATAAATAATTTTAAAACTTCATTATGCAAATTCCTCAGATATAAGCTGGTAATTCTATATGAAAACACTGAATATAAATCAATATGTATGAGTAAAATATTCATTAAAATGCTCATCCTAAAAAAATTGATATAAAATACTTATAAACAAAAAATTACAGTTAACACCATTTTCATAAATTTTTAGTTGCATTCAATGTAAAACAAGAAAACAAATAACAATCAGTGAAGTATACAACTCCAATTATCCTAACTCCAACTATCCAAATCGCTGATTATCAAAATTGCTTTCAGAGTTTAAGGAAAAAAATTAAGACAGAAACGTAGTGTTGGACAATCAACAATTTCAGACATTAAAAGGAGCAAAGATACACTTTAACTTTGAGTCACGTTTTAAAAAAAAATCAATGCAGCAACAAGAAAAAATTTAGATGTTGTTTTCAAATGTTGTTTTGCAGCAAAGTTCTATGGAAAATACAATTTCGGGTCTGATTCTTTGTGAAAAAGCTAAAATCTTTGCTCAGAAGCTTCGTTGTTCATCCTTTAAAGCAAGTGACAACTGGCTAAAAAATTTTAAGTGCAGGCAGGGTGTAAGTCAAGCAGCTTACTTTCACCGAGAGGTTCAGCAAGTACTGACTTTCAGCACTTGTAAATACTGTACAATACGCTATATAACATGTACGTAAAAATGTTGTCTTTTAATTTTAATTAATTAAAAACTCTTTAAAAAAAAAAAAAAATTTTTTTCTCCCATTTTCAACATACAGTAATTAATTAAAGTGTACATAGACTCTTTCTTTGGAAAAAATCTAATTATCCGAATTTTTAATTATCCAAATAGGATCCGGTCCCAATTGATTCAGTTAACTGAAGTTCTACTATACTCGAAAAATTTAATCTCAGAAATAAAATAGTTCACTGCTTATATTTTAGGAAATGCTATTAAATAACTGTATTAGAAAAAAGACTCTTACTTTGGAAACTCTTTGTTGTTTGACATCTGAATTAGAACTGTATTAGAGATAAATTAAAAATACTTCAGAAACAACATTCACTGGCAGATAAAAAGGGGATGCTAAATTTATGAAAATAACTTTTCACACTATGCAAATAATATATATTAATGCAAACACCTTAATAGAAATCACCAAATTTTCATTATGTGTCAACTTCTAGCAACTATGAACATAACAATCTTTCAGTTTTACTAAGCACTTTTCTATGCATTCTTTTTATTGTATTCCAAGTTTCAACAGCTTTTATAGATAAATTCTTTTACTCACTTTTTTTACTGTACAATACGCTATATAACATGTACGTAAAAATGTTGTCTTTTAATTTTAATTAATTAAAAACTCTTTTAAAAAAAAAATTTTTTTTCTCCCATTTTCAACATACAGTAATTAATTAAAGTGTACATAGACTCTTTCTTTGGAAAAAATCTAATTATCCGAATTTTTAATTATCCAAATAGGATCCGGTCCCAATTGATTCAGTTAACTGAAGTTCTACTATACTCGAAAAATTTAATCTCAGAAATAAAATAGTTCACTGCTTATATTTTAGGAAATGCTATTAAATAACTGTATTAGAAAAAAGACTCTTACTTTGGAAACTCTTTGTTGTTTGACATCTGAATTAGAACTGTATTAGAGATAAATTAAAAATACTTCAGAAACAACATTCACTGGCAGATAAAAAGGGGATGCTAAATTTATGAAAATAACTTTTCACACTATGCAAATAATATATATTAATGCAAACACCTTAATAGAAATCACCAAATTTTCATTATGTGTCAACTTCTAGCAACTATGAACATAACAATCTTTCAGTTTTACTAAGCACTTTTCTATGCATTCTTTTTATTGTATTCCAAGTTTCAACAGCTTTTATAGATAAATTCTTTTACTCACTTTTTTTTCCCAATCAGTTTTAAAATATGGACTTGTGCATTTTAGCCGCACCATTTTGAGCAAGATTATTGAACAAAGCAAATGCTTTGAATTTTACAAGCGATAGCCACAAAATTTCCATCCGAACAAGAAGCAGAAACTCACTTATAAGCAAATTTATTTATTCGTTCATTTTGAATAAGAAAACCTCATTACTATGCAAAATGCATATATAACAAATGATTTTTTATTGCAATTATTAATCCTCATTTTTTTTCTTTCTTTCTTCACCCCCCTTTTTCGTGTATGTGTGTGTACGTGAGTGGAAAAAAAGATTGCTAAACTTAGCTCAGGTTTTAATTTAGAAGTCAAACAACAAAAATCAATGTTATATTTTCAAATTTTCACAAGAGTTTCGATGGTTTTACCAAACCATCATCCTCAGCTGCCAAAGGGCAAATGAACAAGATAAGATATAGTGATTAGATACGGTAAGAAAGGCTGGACACGAGTTAAGCTACTGGCGCCATCTATTGATGAAATGAGAACTAAAACATAATTTTCTTAAAGGCTCAAGGAAAAGATGGATTCGAATTAGGGTCCTTAACTAGAACAGAAAGATATTTTTGAATGTGAAATGCTTCTAGAAAATCTAATTCACCAATGAAAAGACCGCATTGCCAGTATCAGTGCTATGGCTCACAATCTGAGTGTGGCCAAGCCTATCATCTAGCAAAGGAGGAAACTGGTTTACCAAACTCTCCAACCTGTTCTTCCGCACATAAATCGTTCAGTTCAATCATCGGTGGCTGTGGTCTTTCGTCTTCCAGTTTCTTCATATCCAGTTGTACAGTAGATTCCTGGACGTTCAATTTTGCCCCCCCACCATAGTTAAGAAATCCATATTGAAGATAATGAAAGCTTGTACATTTTTCACGACAAGGAATACGACATTTTGGTATTCATTTTTAACTTGAACAGCTCAAGGCTTCCAAAGCTCAATGCTTGCCTTGAGATGCAATACCTTTTCCTCCTGCCACATCGAATAGTCTATAACTTATAAAGTATTTGCGGAAACAATTTTCTCGTAGAAAATACACTGAGCACCATTGTCTAGCACTGTATCTGCAGGCGCATTATTTAGCAATACCTGCACTACTAGCAATGCCAAAATTTTAACAATTACCATATTTAATTGAATTTTAGAAGGATTTTCTTGCCTTCAGTTCAACTGTACCCTCTTATCTTTAGTACTGCTGCCCAGTTTAAATTTTTATTATTATTTGCCTCCTGTTTTCTCTTTTGACCTTCACTTCGGCGATAGAAGACTTCTGTGTTTCCTTTGTTCTAACATATGTCTCATGTTCATTAACGTGAAATTTCATGGCTCTCTTAGGTTGACCAATGTAAATTAAACCACACTGGCAAGAAATCTTGTAAATACTCCAGGAATTCATATCTGGAATGGGGTCCTTGAGTATGGAACTTGGAATTTTATTGATAGGAGAATAAATGACCTAAAAGTTAAATTTCTGTAAAATACATGTAATTTTATAGCTAGGTGGAAAGAAGGGAATGACAACAGAATTCTTATAATCTCCTAAAACAAGAGTGCACCTTTTGATGCGTTGAGATGAGAATTTTTTAACTGCTTGATTAATATATTGAGTGAAAAGCCCTTGTCAATAGTTATTGCTTAAAATAATTTAGTTCTTCATCAAGAGACAGTTTGGAGGAGCAAACTTGAAGTGCACAGAAAACATAGGAATAAAATGAAGCTAACTTTTGTTTAGTCGTATGATACGAGGGCCATCCAGGAAGTAGATTACGTTTCCGTCTGTGTCCGCTAGGGGCGGGGCTAGCGCGGCCATCTTGGGGTCAGAGCGTTGCGCAGCTCAGTCTGCATCTAGCCGTGCTAGTGAGAGGTTCGTGCTGTGCTCCGTTCAGATACTGTGACGGTTTGAAATGTCTGCGTTAATTGAAAATCCCGCGAGCTGCGCTCAGTAATAAGGTTTCTGACTGCAAAAAACTGTAAACCGATAGAAATCTATCGGCAGCTTCGTGAAGTGTATGGGGACAACATTATCACTGAAGGTGGAGTGCGTCAGTGGGTCATAAGATTTCAAAATGGCCGAACCAATGTTCACGACGAAGATCGAAGTGGGAGACCCAGCATAGTGACCGCCGAACTTCTCGAAAAAGTCGATGCTAAAGTCCGTGAAAATCGAAATTTCACAATAACGGAACTTTCTTTGAGTTTTCCACAAATTTCGCGAAGTTTGTTGCACGAAATCATCAGCGAAAAGCTTGGTTACCACAAGTTTTGTGCAAGATGGATTCCAAAAATCTTGACAGAGGACCACAAAAATCAGCGAATGGCTGCAGCGTTGAACTTTTTGGACGCTTACCATAAGGATGGTGACTCTTTACTCGATCGCATCGTTACTGGTGACGAAACATGGGTGAAACATGTGAACTGTGAAACGAAATTGCAATCAATGCAGTGGGGGCACACAAGTTCTCCCCAAAAACCCAAGAAATGCATGCAAACAATGTCGGCAAGGAAGATGATGGTGACTGTTTTTTGGGACAGAAAAGGTGTAATTTTGGTGGACTTCCTGGAAAGAGGCACTACAATAAACTCTCAAAGGTATTGCCAAACTCTCCAAAAACTCAGAAGAGCAATTCAAAACAAGCGCAGAGGAATGTTGAGCTCTAAGATCTTGTTGATTCACGACAACGCCCGGCCCCACACGGCAAATGTCACTCGTAAAGTTCTTGAATCTTTTAAGTGGGAGTTGTTTCCTCATCCGCCGTACAGTCCCGACCTGGCACCGAGCGACTTCCACCTATTCCCAGCAATGAAGAAGTGGCTGGCTATGCAGCGTTTTGATGACGACGCACAGCTGCAAGAAGAGGTAACGAAGTGGTTGAAGGCGCAGGCGGCCGAATTTTTCGACGAAGGAATTTCCAAGCTCGTACATCGCTACGATAAATGCCTTAATTTGTATGGTGACTATGTAGAAAAGTAGTATTTGAGTGTGGCTTTCATCTGTATATAATAAAATTTGTTTCCTATACTTTGTTTATTTTTTTATTCCAAAACGTAATCTACTTTCTGGATAGCCCTCGTATGATTCGAAGTGTGGTGGAAGGCAAACCGATGAAGGTTTACGGTAAACCGTAGTACTGAAGTTGGATGTGTTACGTGTGACCAGAATGTCGAGAAATGGAAGGGAACTGCAAGTTTCAAGTTCAAAAGTGAACTGAATAGCAGGATCAATGGAATTCATTGTTGAAAGAACTTTATTTAAATCATCTTTATTACCTTCAAACAGGGTAAAAGTACCATCTACATACTGAAACCATACCAGGAAGTTTAAAGTTTCAAATAATTTTGATTCATGCATGTAGATAGCCAGGATGGAACTGAGGGGGCTACCCATGGGTAATCCCTGTTTCCTTGTAATATTTATTTTGGAAAACAAAAAACGTTTGTTTCAAACAGAGTGAGGGAAATTAGCTCATCAATTTTTATGCAAGAGAAATGAAATTCACGGAGTCTGGTTTCTAGACATCTTAATGCACCCTCCACTGGAACATTGGTGAATAATAATTTTACATCAAAAGAAACCATGAATAAATTTCTAGGAGAAATGCTTTTTAACTTTTTTTTTACAAACTCTATTGAATTTTTATGGTGTAAACGTTATTATTTTATAGAGTTGAAAATCTAGAAACTAAATATTTAGCTAACAGGTACGAGGCAGTCCCTAAATTTGATACAATAGGGCGGAAAGGAACACCACTTTTATGAATTTCAGCAAGAGCATATAATCTGGCACAATTCATAACAGATGGGATAAGCGACTGTCTTAAGTTGGTCGAAAGGATTTGTGAAGATTTGATTGCAACTTTTATTTTTGACAGGTCCGAAGGTGAAGGATCTTTAGGAA
Organism: Stegodyphus dumicola; assembly: GCF_044657685.1. Lineage (NCBI taxonomy): Eukaryota > Metazoa > Arthropoda > Arachnida > Araneae > Eresidae > Stegodyphus > Stegodyphus dumicola. Next base: position 26,696,875 of record NC_140781.1, read on the forward strand.
TTGGATTATATGGTCTTTTGTTTAAGAGTTTGGTGACACCATCGATGTAAGTGTTCTTGTTCGTGATGAATATCTAGCCACCTTTGTCGGCCTTTGAAATGATAATATAAAGGTTAGAATGAATTTCATGCATTGTAACTCTTTGTCTTGTGTTTAAATTTCATTTCTAATGCTTATTCTTCAATTTCACACTATGAGTGATAAGATGCCTAACCATTTCTTTCTGTGTATCTGATACTTTACTAAATTTGAAAGATTTTTGATAGGAGCCAAAATCTTTGGAATCAAGGGTTTTTGAGGTTTGTCAGAAGTTAAAATTATATTTCAGAATTCTATCTTGTTCTTCTGATAAAGTAACACAAAAATATTAAGTATTGGCTTAATATTTACAATGGGAAGATTTTTTTTTAACTATTCAAATTGGAAGACTGTAAAAGAAGTTTTTCGAATTTAAATTCAAGGGTGTTTTTATGACGGGTGTTTTATGACATTCTAAGTTCTAGACCAAGACTTTTGTTCAATGGCAGTGAATTTTGGATATAAATTAGTGAGTTACAGATGACGCTTATATAGCTTATGCCAATTTTGGATAACTGTTGATGTGTATCCCATTATGATGGACCAAAGCAAGGCAAGTTTGCAGTTTAACAGAATCCTTGAAATGCGACTGTAAGATTTTTGATTAGATTTGATTTGAATGAAATTGGGGATCAATTTTTTACATTTACACTTTAGTAAAAAGTCAAGGTGATTCAGATATTTCTGCCGTTTCAGGCGTAATTTAATGAAATGATTAATAGATGAAGGCATGATAAACACTGTAGAAAATCAAACTAAATTAATTAACCAATAATAAAGCACAAAACAGTAGTAAAATTTCACACTGAAAATGAATAGAAAACAAAATATTTGCAACTAAAAAGCATGAAATCAGATAAGCAAAGCACAATATGAAATACAAAAAATTAAAATGTGTAAAATGTTAATCAAACTTAAAAAATTGGAAAATATACTCACTGAAACTCATACAATCACAAAATGGCGAACACACCACGTGGAAGAAAGGAAGCAAAAAAATAACCCTGTTTGTGGCTCTGAAACTCATACAATCGAAAATGGCGAAAACCACGTGGGAAAAAAAAAAAAAGAAAGCAAAAAAATAAGCCTTTTTGGGGCTCCTATAATTAAGATACAATAATTAAGATTTTTGTTGTTAGCTAAATAAATTTATACTTGTTTGGCATGTTATTGTATCTTAATTAGCTCAGGTTGTTATACTAACATGTAAGTGCCAAAATAATGTTATTTAAATATCAATGGTGAAGCAAATTGTAGCAAATTCAACCATTCAATGACTGAAGTCAAATTCAAATACTGATGACCTCACTTTTACATTCATCATTTAACAAAATTGGAATGCTCAGTATAATCAGTAGATCCCTAAACCTAATCACAAGTTCACTTGAGACCACTGTATAATTTCCACTTCAGTAACTAACAACTCAGCATAAATTTTACAAAATAAAAATGTAAATTATCGATGGTACCAAACATTATTAACACAATAACAAATACCATAATTTAACAGCAATAAATTCATTCTACTGGGCTAAGTTTTCAGGAAATAATTTATATGAATAAAAAAGTATTGTGGCAAAAAATATACAACAATTTAGAAATAATGTATATCTTCAGCACCATTAGTATTCTAGGATTATTTGCATATGACTTAACATTAGTTTTCAGTATCAAATGAAAATTGAAACAAACAGTATATCACACACATAAGAAAAGAATAAAATATCTATTTATGTAAAACAGATTTTAACAATATTACTGAAGATAGAAATTTATACTTACTCTTTCATTAGTAACCTCATTTTAATTTCATGTAACCCACTCAGATAATGTTCGCTAACAATCATCACTCTCTCTAGAATAATGTTAAGAATTATTAAAACATTCTTATTAAATCTATATTTAATAAAACACAGTAATAAAACAACCGGTATTTTTTTTTAAAAAAAATTATTATTGTGGAAGGTTTATGCAAGTCTCTAATTATTTTTTCTGATGAAGAACATGATGATTTCAATTTGTATAGTGACTGTGATACGGAATAATAAGCAATATACAGGTAAAAAGTCTGTTATTTCCTTTCACTATGTACCACACACACAGAGCAAAAAACCATAAGAATATAATAATTATTTATTACATTATATCCCTTTTTGATTTTTGATTGATAATTATTTATTATATTATAGTTATTAAAATTAACTAAATAATAATAGTAATCATATTACCATACAATTATTCTAATTTGTTATTAAGAAATTTTTTTTCAGTGTGCAATAATACACATAAATTTCAGCTCAAAGAAAGAAGGATATGAATTATAATATCAAATAATTAATTAATTATAATAAAATTATAATACAATAATAGTTAGGTATTATGTTTCATTACAAAATAATGTATACACAGAAAAACTAATTCAGAAAACATTTTTATGAATATATTAATAAATAAACAATAAGTATACAAAATTGAACATAATGTAATAAATAAAATTATAATACAATAATAGTTAGGTATTATGTTTCATTACAAAATAATGTATATACAGGAAAACTAATTCAGAAAACATTTTTATGAATATATTAATAAATAAACAATAAGTATACAAAATTGAACATAATGTAATAAAACATATAATTATAAATGATGATCAATATACTGGTTCAGATTACTTAAAAGTAATTTTATGATATCTCTTTAAATGCTGTGGAAATAAACAATGAAAAAGTCCCTGTTACATGATTCAAGTCCATTCACCCTATTTCATGACTAAATTGGTCTGAATAGCACATGCGTGTTTGTGCTCACAGACGCAGCTGTGAATCAAACTATATTTATTCATGAATACTTTTCACAATAATGCACACAGAAATGCTCACCACTTAATCTCTTTATATCAAAAAACTTTTACTAAACGGATATTCTATTTTTAATCATGTACACATGCAAACATTTTATTCTTCAATTTAAGAGTGGCCCCATGATCCCTGTTTTTAATATCAAATTTCTCTGTCAATTTTGCTCATACATGGGTTATAATGGCTACAAAAGTTTTCTTAACATAAGTATAATGCTTAAAAGAACATGTAAAAAGTTGAATTTGTAAAGTTTGTAATTTTTGCAAAATTGATTCTTTTAAATTAAAAAAATTTAAACATAATTATTTGCTTATTTAAAACATTTTTATAATTACAAATATACATTTACAATAAACAGTTGTGAAAATAAAGGCTGAATAAGTACTTTGTGGATGTGGTACGTATTTTAAAAGCAGAAAATAATTATTTCTAGGCTCACAATGGCTAAGTCAGTACAATTTCAGTAATTCTTCCTGGTACCTCAAGCGGATGGATGCATGTCTATTTACATTGCCTTTATAGGTAATGTTAACACTAACAATATCCTGCAGGCCACTTTATATGATTCATCTTCTTGGATCAACAAATCAGTCAAACTAATTTGGATGCAATATTGGATTTTCTTGAATAAACTGGATTCAAGAAACCAGAATTTGGCTCTTCATATCAAACAATGTGCAAGTTCTTGAATGCAAAAAAGAAGCAATTTTTAGGACCTCAGCTATTTTACTAACTTATTTCAAATACCATACTGTTCGGACTATAGACTTCAGCGTGATCCAAAACTGTTTTTTTAGATACTCAGCAGATTTGAGTTACTAGTGTAATATTGTGTTCATAAGAAATAAATCATAGTTAAAGGGGGAAGATATAATCTCTGTGATGCAACTGTACATGCTGGCTTAAAAAGGAAGATAAAATTTCCTTTAAAAAAGAAATACACTAATACATAAAAAAAGAAGAAAATACCACATTATTAATGTAATAAAAAAAATTTCGGTACTATTCTGTTTTGAGTGCCATAAAAAATCGCCAAACTATTGTTGACACCAGTGTTGCCAAAAATAATTACGGCAACCCTAATGCAAGAAAGGAAGTATAATAGTAAATAACTGCTATCTAAGATTGATGTTTTAATTTAGATGAAATTTTAATTTAATATAATACTTTTTTATTATTACAATTTATATAAAAATTGCTAAACATAATGGATACCTGCATCGCTGTTTCGCTACCGAGTTATTGCTAAAGCATAATTTCATCTCGCTGGTTGTTCAAACATAATTTTCTATAATGAATGAAGCTTTTTCTTTGAAAAAATTCTCGGTAAAGTGCAGAATCGCCCACTTATTTGTTTGCCGCTTTTTACAAGGGTAAAAACAATTGGATTTTTTTCAATTTTCTTTTACTTTTTAAGTGAAAATAGGTCAATCTGTACATAGATAAAGTCAAGGTTGTGCGCAGTGCCTTTTTGTGCAATTCTGGGATTTTTTTTAAAGTGAAAATAGGTTGCTGTGTACATGGATACCGAGTATGTGTAATTCTTAAAAATGCATCAAGCAGTGGGTGATTCTGCACTTTACTCAAAATTCTATTGCAGACTTTTCGTCACAAGCAATTCCCAAATTGTTAAATCCACAGGATATCACGAAAAAAGGATTTAAAATCAAAAAAGGATTTAAAAATTAAACTAGTATTTAAAAATTAAACTAGTATTTAAAAATTAAACTAGTATTTCAATGGCACCTTAAGAAATATAGAACTATAAACTTACGCAATCTGAAATGAGTGCGTACGCTAGATTTGGCGTGCTGTTAAATGGGCACATTTGCTAGATTTGGCACTTTTGCGCATACATTTTCGCTGCAATTTTTTTACGGCCCTCAAAACGGAATAGTACCAATTTTTCTTTCACATATTCACATAAATAATTAAACACAAACAAGAAAATTTTAAATATGAAATATTTTATGACATCCTTATTCACAATACACATGATGTATCATGATGATACACATGATGTATGATGGTTTCAAGTTATACCATTCAGTTACCATTCTTAAGGTTGCGAGTTCGAAACCTGTCAAGCCCTTTAAGTTATTATTCTAAATTCTATATAATAAAAATTATTCACAAATTACAAAAATGTATTTAAATTCAAGCACTTCTCATGGTACCTTGATCAACTGCTGAATCCTGAGAAGAATCACCAGGCTACACGCTATGTCGCAACCCATGAATATTTAACGTGATCATTACAGCAGCACAGAAATGAGCTTTTGAAATCTGATGGTCATTTTTGTGGACACTGCATATCAACTGTTCTTACATGATTAAGTAGTCATGCTAATTTGTGAAATTTTCTGATATTTTTTCTAAGTTAAAACCGGTTGATGTGTATATGGAAAAATAGTAGTAAAGTACTTCGTCAACTCTCAGGTGATTGTGATACAGCTTTTTTGAATTTGTGAAATTCTCAGATGCTTTTTAAAGTTAAAACAGGTCAATGTGTACATGTAAGAAAGGGGAGAGACAAGTGTTTTATTAAAAGATTTTTCTTGCACTATTAATTTAGTTAATTTGTGGATGTTTCATATAATTTTCAGGGAAGTGCAGAATTGCGCACTGCTTGGCGCGTTTTTAAGAATTGCATGTACTCGCTATCCATGTACACATTAACCTATTTTCACTTAAAAATAATCATCTCAGAATTGCACAAAAATGGCATTGAGCACTTCCTTTATCCATGTACACATTGACCTATTTTCACTTAAAAAGTCAAAGAAAATTGATAAAAATCCAATTCTTCTTACTCTTGTAAAAAGCACCAAACAAATAAGTGGGCGATTTGCCCTTTACCATAATTTTCAAAGTTTTATTATGGGTATTTCTTAGATTTTTAATTTCGTTAACTTGCTGCTGCTTCATGCAATTTTCTGTGTGCTGCATTTTTTAAAAATCTTTACTGTTTTTCATATCCGAGGTTGGCGAAAAATTAACTGCCAATGACTGGTGGTTTTGCAACAGGTTTGAGCAGATAATCTGAGAGTACTCTTTTCAGTACAAAAGTTAAAATTAAAAAAAATAATAATAATAATAAATAAATAAATCATACAGTCATTTAAAATAATAAACATGACTACTTAATCTCTATTTTTGAAAACTGAAGAATCCGTATGTGTGTCCCATTGAACGTGATGGCAGACATTTGACATGTGATACAGAACATTAGTACATAATGAAAAGCTTAGATCTTGGTTTACATATTCTAAAAACAAGAATGCAATTTTTTGTACACCCTGCAAGATTTATCAAAAACATGGTGCTGCCGCTATACCATACTACAGGATTCATCAACTGGAAAAAAGTTTTAGCAAGATTAATTGAGCATGAAGCGTCTGGAATCCACAGAGGTGCATGATTAAGTGGAAAGTTTGAGTACAACAATTGAAATCGTGCCAAGGCATTGATCACGATACTGAGCGACTCATTCACGCAGAGAAAGGAAAATAGAGAGAAATTCTATATAGTCATGGATGCGGTACTGTATCTTTCAACAAACTGTCGTTTTTTTGTTGGGTCTGATGAAATACCAAGTAGCCTGCTCACAAAGTGTCCTCGACCTAGCCAAGGAAGTTTTCTGAATTTAATCTCTCCGTTTGCCAAACATAATTCAACTCTTAAATACCAGTCAAAGCACCTAACAAAAGGAATGGAATCATATTTATCAAAGATTATTCAAATAAGTTATTAACTTAAAGGCAAAACAATCTGAAGTAGCATTTTAAACAATATTAAAGAAGCCAAATACTAGACAATAATGCTCGACTGCACTCCATATGTGTCTCGTACAGAAAAATAAGAGCCAGGTGATTCAATATGTAAAAACGTATGGTGATGTGTGTGAGATAAAAGAAAATTTAATTGATTTCATAGAAGTTGTTGGAAAGATAGGAAAATGTATTTCTGAACAAACTGTAGAAAATTAGTGTCTTAACTGACACTTGATGGTTTAGATATTGGACAATGTCGGTGTCAGTCTTACGACAACGGGTCTAATATGAATGCCATTTCTAAATCAGTACAAGCTAGGATTACAGAAATGAATAAGCTGGAAGAATTTGTGCCATGTTTGGCTCACTCTTCGTATCTTGTCGGAGCGCATTCTGCTTCTTCGTGCCCGAAAGCAGTTAATCTGTTTGGAATTACTCAGAAAAGGATGTCTACTCGATGGTATATTATGGAAAAATATACAAAATGCAACTTAAAAGGAAGCAGCCAGATGAGATGGTTGGAAAAATATGTAGCTGTAAATGATCTTCTAATGCATTTACCCGAAATATAAAATATTTAAAACAAATTAAAGCTATTTCTCTTGATGTGGAATCAAAGCATGAGGTAGGACATCTGGTACATGCTGTAAAAGATTTTGAATTTACTATCAACCTGAAAATTTGATCTAATATTTTTCCAGAATTCAATCGAGTAAATATAGGGGCTGTTCGCACATCTTTTAGACGATTTTGGTAAGCGTTAATAAAAAATCGTTTGCTGCAAAAGAAGTAATTGCAATTGTACTATGTTTTTAAAAGTCAAAATTATCGTCTGTGGCTTGAAAGTTTTGTTTCTATTCAAAATAGCGAATTTAACAAAGCAGTGGTTCGAAGGCTACATTTACGCTCTTTCTGATGAGAAATATGCATACTCCGTTATCCAAAAATGATGTGAGAGTCATTTTGTGTTTTCTAAAGCATCAATAGGTACTATCATCAACAAGAAAGGAAAAAAAAAATGTCAAATTGGAGCCTCAAGTGGGACAAAAATTCCAAACAAGTATCCAAGGAAAAAACGGACATCTTCGACTATTGCAAAGGTACGTTGTTTAATGTTAAAAGAAAATCCCTTTAGTCAAAGGACAGTTGCAAAATCATTAAAACACTCGGTGTCCACTGTATGATAAAAGTTGATTTAAATCTTAAGAAAGTGAAAAAACACAATGTGCATCGTTTTCTTCCAAAGCATATAGCTCACTGCAGGACACGCTGCAGAATTCTATATGAGAAACACTTATCCAAAGAAAAATCGAAAACAATTGTCCCTATAGATGAAGCATGGGTGTATTTAAATGATTGTAACAAAAAAAGAGCCATTTATTATCATAAAAGAGGAGAAAAAAATTTAAGTACATGGTTCAAAGAATCGAAAGAAAGTTTTTCTAAGGGATTCATGATTGTTGCTGGTTTTTCTTATACAGTTTTCTTTCTTAATAAAGGTTTCTTTCTTAATAAAGAGAGTGCAAAAAAAAAAAAAAAAAATGTCAAGATTAACTCCAAATACTATCAGGAACATATTTCATCACCAATTTTTCTGAATGAAATACCATCGCTTTACCCACAGTGCCATCAATCTATGAGACTCCATCAGGACAAAGCTAGCAGTCACACATCAAAATCCACTGTAAATTTCCTAAAAGAAATGGAACAAAAAACTGGTATCAAGGCCATACCCTTCACTGATATCCCTACTAAATCTCCCGATATGTCACCTATGGATTTTTGTGCTTTCAGACTTTTAAAAACTGCATTATCCAAACATTGTCCCAAAACCCTAACAGGACTCTGGAAAGCTGTGCGGGTGGAATGGGATAGAATACCTCTTCTGCCACTTCAAAAGGCATAATTATCCTAGAAATTGTGGTGTCGAAAGATAGTTCAGAATAAGGAATGTCAAACAGAACATTTAAAACACAAGAATATGATGTAATTTAGTTTTGTGAATGCAATGTACATCGTCTAAAAAATGTGTGAACAGCCTCTGTATAGAAATTCAAAAGGAATTCCTCTTCCGCATTCTGTGTAGTTAATGAAAGAACTGATCAAAACTGAAGAATTATAAAAAATGAGAGAAAAATCCTATGGAATATTGGATAGAAGAATCTAAAACAGTAGCCAAAAAAATTGCAGTTGAGTCTATTCTGACAAAGAAAAAATTCCAAAGCACAAAAAGCAATCTGATGAACTGTTTGAGGACGAATCACGAACACTTCAACCTGTTCAGATTGAAGTTTCAGTAAATTAAAACATATTAAAAATTATCTACGATCATTGGTGAGCCAGGAGCATTTATCAAGTCTCGCGATTCTGGCAACCGAAAATCAAACCGCAGATCAAATTATGATGATTCTATGCACTTATTTGCAGAACAAAAGGCTTACAGAGTAAAATTTTTATTTTCGTTACTAATTCCATGATATTTTAATAGCGTAATGGCAAGTAAGAACTTAAAATTACTTATGAAATAGGAAGTATGAAAAACAAGACAGTAAATAGCCCATATACTGTATAATCTTTTCAGAATATTTCCTTTCGGCAATAGGCATTTCTTGGCAATTTTTCCATTGGTGGCTGAGCAATAAAAACCACTGAGCACTAGCAGTTTGGTCCAAGGGTCAAGTATATGTGAATGTGCTGGCTGTATGAGCATTTCTGTGACTTTCCCCGTGTGTAACATAGATACGAGCTAGTTTCCCTTTCAATTTTTTTTCCACTGGGCATTCCTCCTTTTCTATACAGTGCCTAATGGAGAAACACATTGTAAATAATCAGACAAATGTCCTCAGCATTGGCCGAGTGATTAAGACCACTGAATACTGGTAGTTCGACCTTGCCTGGGTTCAAACCCAGGTGAACGGGCTGGCTGCATGGTTTGTTTTCATGGATTTCCTCATGTATAAAGTGAATACAAGCCAGTTTTCTTTAAAAAGTTCCTCCACAAAAGCACCTTCCTCTAGCAGATACTCAAACAATTTTTACACAGGGCATTCCTCCCTTTCCCTGCAATACGTAATGGCGAAACACATAGTAAATAATCAAACAAATGTCCTCAGCAGTGGCCGAGTAATTAAAACCGATGAATACTGGTAGTTCGACCTTGCCTGGGTTCAAACCCGGGAGAACGGGCTAGCTGCATGTTTTGTTTTCATGAATTTCCTCATGTGTAACGTGAATACGAGCCAGTTTCCTTTAAAAAGTTTCTCCACGAAAGCACCTCTCCTCTAAGCAGATAGCACTCCTGTCTTTGTCATATTCATATAATCTAACCTAACCTAATTTAACCAGTATGCAATAATACAGAATAGTGAGAAACTTAGAAGATGCCCGTTCCCCCTAGAGCGGAAGAATGAATGGTGACGAGGACTGGAGAGTTAGAAGCACTCAGAATTAGAGTTAGGATTAGGATTGAATCTGAAAGTAAGCACCACAGAAAGGCGATTTTCCTAGGAAGGGACAATTTTCTAATTATGTAACTTTGGTACGTATTTTTCTTTTATAACAGAAAAAAAAAAAAAAAAAAAGGCAAGTAAAGAATTTAGTAGAAAATGGAGCTTAGGTTTTTTACCTCAAACCCTATCTATTTCTGTATTTATTAAACAAATTAAAACTTGTTAGAGAAACTTAAAGGATGATGGGTGAGGGCGGCAGCTTTAGCTTTTGCCCCAGATCAGAAAAATCAAAGATTCCGTGCTGCTTCTAATGTCATATAAGTAATCAATATAATTTATATGGTTAATATACACAATATTTATATAGTTATTAATAAATTTATATGGTTTATTTTTTTAAGACAAATCCACCTTTGAGGTGTTATATTGTAATCTGGAGACTTTAGATGCAAGTGTCCTGCTCAGTTGAACACAGGTTAATAATCCATACAGAAATTGTTCAGTGCTCATTATGTTAAGTCCATCTAATCTACCCTATATCTTATGATATTATCATTAAGCTCCTTGCTTGAACTTTTCAAATGCTCTTTTTGAATACTTTGCTAGGTTTCATTGAGTAGAAATGGAAGGGGAAAAAAAAGAATTTTACTAGAGAAACAATATATATGATGATTACTGTAGAACTACAAAGTTCTCTATCATTGAATTTTTCACTAAAAACAAAACCATATAAGAAATGAAATAATCGATATTTGATCTAACATCAATATATGTCAATGTATACTGATAAATCGAATAACATACAAAATTTATATAATTACAGTTCAGGAATAAAGGAAAGAAATAAACTGATCCACATTTTGTTTTTCAAATTTAATTATTAAACAATAAGGTGGTTTTAGCACTGAAAAATGAGATGCTTTGGTTCTTATGTATTATTGTGTTCACCATGAAATTGTCCCCAAGTGGCACAATTTAGTGCCAGCTATAGGTAAGTATGATGAACCAACACACTCATAACATCTGCACTTTTGATGTAAGCCTAATTGATTCTTCATAAGCCATGTTTTGTTTTTATGAACAAATATATAAATTAACTGGGGTAAAGTGCAGAATCGCCCACTTATATGGTGTGTATTGATGTGTACATGAACAAAGTCAAGAGAGTAAGCAGTGCCAGGTTTGTGCAATTCTCTGATGTTTTTTTAAGTGACAATAGGTCGATGTGTACATGGATACTGAGTTTGTGCAATTCTTTGACGTTATTTTCAAGTTGATGCAGAATCAGCCACTTATATAGTGCATATTGATGTGTACATGGACAAAGTTAAAGGAGTGTGCAACGCAAAGTTTGTGCAATTCTCCGACGTTTTCTTAAGCGAAAATAGGTCAATGTGTACACGTGTAACGAGTTTGTGCAATTCTTTGCCTTGTTATTTTCAAGTTGGTGATTTTGAGAAACGCACGAAGCTGTGGGTGATTCTACACTTTCCCTATTAACTGTTTCCTGGCACTTTAAGGAAAATGATTAAACAAAAACTGAAATGGAACATGCCTTTTACAGAACAGTAAGCAATAGATTATTTTCAAAGTTATGGGATACTACTGTCAAAAATATCATTATATATTAATGGACACGATATGGTCAGTTGAATATGTCTGACAAAACAGTAACAGACTGCCATCATTACCAGTGGAAAGTTTGTTCTCCTAGAAGCACAAAAAAAAAAAAAAAAAAAAAGGGCAGGTTGAAGTCTGATTCATAAATCAGACTTCAACTGATTGATAGTAAATAAAGAGGTATCAGTTCTCTTAAAATTCCACAGGAATGACTGGCACAAGTGGCAGAAAGATCACCTGCTTTCATTGTCGATGTGATAATACACAAATATCGATGTTTTAAAACATTTTTCTTCATTAGAATCATTTTCAATGCATAATTAAAAGCAGTTGTATTTATTGAAGAAATTATATAATAAGCTGTAGTATTAAACTACAGCTCTCTGCATATCAAATGGTATTCTTAAATTTTCCTGTCTTGCTTTTTATTTAAGGACTAATTTTAGCAAATCTGAAGAAGGGTAATGTACGCTGGAGATACAATTTGTAATTATGTTTCTAATTCATATACATAATCATATTACATTATTATGATAACTTTTAATAAATTAAATGCTTCATACCATGTTTACCACGTTGCACATCCAAGTAAGAACACAGTTGTTCATGTTCTAGAATTTTTAGTTTCTGAAATTGACCCAAAATACGCACAGAATTAGGAGTCAAGGGTAATCCATTTATTCCACAAACATCAATAGCATGGGGAGATGCAAAAAATGTCCATGTACCCAAAACAGCTGATTGAATTTTACGGTACATCTAAATGGGGAAAAAAAGTGTTTTTTAAGTAACATTAAGACATCTTATTTTACACCTTTTATTACTATTAGGACATTCAAATATGATGCAGAATGCTGGATTTTTTGGTATGGTGACTCCTGCAGGATGGTAAGTGACCTTCCAGCATATTAAACAGGAAGCTCAATATTGTCAATTCTCATGTGCCATGAAATGAATCAACCTATTGAACAAAAGATTGTCATTCAGTTTTTGTATCAAAAAGGATCTCAAGTTCTGATATTTTGATTAGAACTTGAAACGGCACTGTTTGTCCCATAACGATATATGTTGCTACATTCCATTCGAGTCCAGATTGAGCCTCCAGTGCCATTATAGTGGTTTGAGTGTTGATATGCAACCAATCTAAGATTTTCTTTAAAAAAGGAAATAAAACAACTTTCAGACTGCTGTAAAAAATATAATGCAACACTTGATGCATAATGATTACTTCTTGCCTTGCAAGCATGTAAATCTTTTTCAATTATTCCATTTGTGCATACCATATTTGAATGCCTCAGTATTTTTTCAAACTCTCATTTGATTTAAAATAAGGAGAATAAGGGGAAAACATTTTATCGTCAAATTAATGTAGAGAAAAACTAAAAATGTAAGCAAATTTTTCTATATTCTGATATCAAGTTTCATACATTACTAGATGATAGTAATTTTATCGTATATTTAATATTATTAATTACTGTTAAAAGTTATTAATTAACATTTATTTTTAAACTACTAAAATGAAATAGACACTTCATACTGTTGTCTGATTCCTTCCTCATCAATGATGGTAAGAACAATCATTAACGATTTATTATTTAAAAGAACTGATAAGAAAATCAATTCTCTTAAGACTGCTTTCCTCCCCCTTAAAATTACCTATGCTAAATAATGAAATGCATTACACTTGATCCATATTATGTGAATTGTATTGTATACACCATTAACTATTGTATTGTATACACTATTAGCTTAAATACGTGAAGTGTGAAAACTACATTCAAGAGTGATTAAAATTTCAACAAAAAGCAATATGCAAAACTGTCAAGTTAATATTAAGTACTAAAGTGATTACACATACGTAACCTACAAATTTTAACAGCTGAAAATACCTTTCAAAATTTATCAGCTGCAAAGTCATAGCTTTTTGCACTCCATTCAGCAAAACAGTTGTGAAAATAACACTGTGCGCTTAACCTGACGAATTATAATTAGTGGGAGGTAACTGGATTTCAAGCGAATCATAATCTTTAAAACAGAAACAATCGAATGCATTTTGACGATTGTGAACAAACGTGCGATAAAGCATCAGTTGAAAAGAAAGCTGATTGGCGCTTAAAAAATAACGTTCAGCTACGTAACATGTATCATAGCTGAAGTAAGTGTTTATTTCTTTCCAAATTTTTGCGCCATGCATGCGGAAACTCCAAAACACAACTCTTAAAAATACTAGAAAAATAACAAATTTCCGGACGAAACATGTTGCCATGCAATAGGTCGAAATAGAAGATAGACCTATCCCTCAGTAGCTCTCTCTCCACTATCCTAAAATAAATCCCATTTGACATATAGAGGACAAACTAGTGAGCTTAAAAGCGGGTGAAATGGAAGGTTGACTTTTAAATACGAACTTTGTGAGCTTACAGTGAAATGCATCGAAACTGTTAATTTTTTTTTCCAAATATATTAAAGATGGAACTTATTCCTGTTAAAATTACGGGGCTCACCAGCGGCCCAGCGGTAAAGTCGCTGAACACTGGTAGTTCGGTCCGAGGTTCGAATCCCGCGAAAGGGCTGGCTGCATGGGCGTTTTCGTGGTTTTCCCCATGTGTAACGTGTATACGAGCCAGTTTCCCTTAGAAAGTCCTCCACGAAAGGCATCCCTCCCCTTAGGCAGATAGCCCTAGTGTGCTTTGCCATAATTAAATACACCAACCAACACCAACCTGTTAAAATTACTGCACCATAAAGGCGGAGGTTGCTCGCAGTAACTCTCAGTTGCTCTTGTGTGATGACCGACCGACCATAAAGGCGGAATACTTCAAACGTCAAATTTGTTACTTACTAGAAAACTTCACCATTTCCTGGATTCAATAAAATTCTTCAGTGAACGGCAATATGGATTTAAAAATAATCAACAGAACATTAACTAAAAGATCTTCTGCAAACAATAAGCTCAAATAAGGATAAAAATATGCATACAATAGTGATCTCTTTGGACATCCAGGGTTGCCGAATGTCTTTAATATTTTAAAATCTATAAAATGTCCAGCATCAATACGACATCTGATTTGCAGTTAGCTAACAGATCGTCGTGTACAAGTTTCCACAAGCAGTTCGATATCTAAGAAGAACGTCTCAAGAGGCTGCCCGCAGGGCTCCTGCCTGGGACCTCTGCTGTGGAATACATTAGCCAAAACAGCATTTCGTGAATTTGAAGGTCTAGAGGATGTGCACGTGATACTTTATGCTGATGACTTTGCAATTTCTATTGCAGGACGGTCATCAATTGAGACTAAGGGACAGCACTGTATTTTCAACTTCAAAACTGCGCCATTCGACATAAAATGCAAATTTCTGCAGCCGAAGCTAAATCACTCCTAATTGGCAGATGTCAAGCACTAAAGAGAAACTCATGTATTAAAATTTCGGGTCAGTCTATCGATTTTGTAACTAATCGTAAATACTTGGGTATTGTCATAAACAATTGACTTTCGTGGCTTCCGCATCTCAGGCAAAACAAAACTCAATAATAATGGTTGCACAACCAAGCTGGGGAATCCCTGCAGCTTTTCTTAAAACCTGGATGTCCTGTACGGAGCCTCAATCTGTGGGACAAAGCTTATCCAAAAAGAAAGAAAACTTCTTAATGCAATTCAACGTCAGCAACTGCTAATCCTAACAAGAGCTTATCCAACTCTAGGCGTAGAAGTAATCTCGGAAATACCACCCTTTGACTTACTAGTTAAAAGGGAAGCTTGAGACTCCAGAAATTGAAGCTTCTGTGGGGCCATTTATATTCTCCAGAAGAATATACCACACCATTGTTTAAAGACCTATGGCATCCAACAGTTTCCGATATTCCGGATACTGTTCATCTAAAGCATATCATTGGAGCTCACAGTTTAAGATATTCTCTAAAATGGAAAATAGCACGGAAAGTTGGCTTTGCCTAATGGACGATATTCACCTGATATATTCATGCCGAAGAAGATTAGGAGCGGGTAATTCAGTTTACCGAGGCGAATTAGTTGAATTGAGGAAATCAACAATACTAGTCGCAAATTAGTTGCATTGAGGAAAGCAACCAGACTAGTAGCAGCCTTATATGGCAATAAACATTCAGTCTCAATCGTTTCAGATTTTGCCTTTGGCTTAACGGCGCTCTGTAACTTCAAGACCAGAAAAGAGTGTGGTTCGTGAGGTACAGCAAGATTGTTAAATTTTCATTCCTCAAATAGTCTTCATTTTTTCGGGTTCCCACAAACGTGGGAATTCATGGAAATGAAATTGCTGTCCATTTGGTGAAAGAAGCAACTATGTCCAAATTTGCACAAGAGAAGTAAGCCCCACTACCGATACCGCATCTCAAAGCCTCTACATGGCTATCTTTGATGCAGCAGTGGCAAACGAGATGGGAAACAGCTTTAACTGGAAGAAAAGCCTTCAGAACGGTTCCAAAAGTATCGACGAATTTGCAGGGTAAAACGAGTTGGATAGCGAGTTCCTCACTGGACCAATCTATGTGACTGTGGCACTTGGGAGATCCAGAACATTATACCTTTGAATGTCTGGGAAAATAAAAAAATCGACCTCAATAAACCAACTGATTATAAAGCAGGCAAATCTACAACCTTGTAATCGGCGTAGATTTTGCAAAATGCCAATCAATTTCGAGAGCAAAACGTGTCCCCCCCTTCATCAGGAGCAAAAATATTTCTGCAAAAACAAGAAAGCGAATGTCGATCATATTTATATCCTACAGGCTACCAGTGGGAGCACCGATAGCGGCATCTGTCGAGAGAAATAGTAATGAAAAATAAAGGGTCAAGTTAGTAGCATTTTAAAGACATTTGGGAAGACTGGATTGGAATTAAAGTCATTGAATACACTGGATAAATTTTTGTGTATGTGAAAAGCCTCAAGAAAACACAATGCTCTAATAAAACCAGCTTTTTGGATAATTTTAGCAGAACCAAAATCAAAACTGTAATTGAATTTCCAGCTATGATTAGCTATTGAAAATTTGTTAATTTCGCCTCTACGGACGTAAGATTCATGTTCCTTTATGCGAAACTTTAATGCTCTTTTTGTTTTGCCAATATAACTTAAGCCACACTGACACGATATGCTATAAATTCCCCAAGAATTAAAGTCAGAATTGAACTTTAAGAACTTTAAGAACCGAACCTCGGATTTTATTTATAGGCAAGAAAACAACTTGAACATTCAGCTTGTGAAAAATCCGTGCAATATTGTAACTGATAGAAGGATGAAATGGAAGCAAAACAAGGTTATTAATGTTATTTCTAATATCAGAATGTGTTCTTAGATGGCACGAAGAGAACATTCAAACAGCTTTATCAATGACTACTGGAGAAAAATCCTCGGTCAAGGCCAACAGATCTTAATAATTGAGGTCATAAGCAAGAAGAGATTCTGAAGAACAAAGTTTAGAGCTCGAAATACATAATAGTAAAAAGAAGCCATTTTTTGCTTAGCTGGGTGACATGACTTAGCATGAGGAGGTAAACAAACAGAAAAGGGTTTACGGTAAACAGTTGTGCTGAAATTAGATCCATTGCGGATTATAAGAATATCAAGGAAGGGAAGTATATTATCAAATTCAGTCTCAAAAGTGAACTGAATGGCTGGATCAATCGAATATATAACAGATAAAATCTGAGGTAAGTCTTCCTTATCACTCTAAAGAAAAAAAAAGCGAAAGTTTCGTCTACGTAGCGAATCCACAGACGAAAAAATAGTTTTTCAAATAATTTGACCTCAAAATAGTACATGTAAATGTCAGCAAGTACAGGAATGAGGGAATTACCCATAGCTAGTCCTTCAATTTGGTGATAATATTCATTTTGGAAAACAAAGTGAGTCTGACGTATAGAGAATTTAGTGGGGAAAATTAAATCTTCAGTTTCAATATGTGAGAAATGGAATTCTCGAAGTCTAGTTTCAAGGCATTATTTGTGCATCTTCGACTGGAACGTTAGTAAAACAGCGATTTAATATCAAACGAAACCATACTAGAGTGCAAAGGAGAAATATCTTTAAGTTTATCGATGACTTCGAAAGAATTTTTTACGGTGTGAATATTTTTGGAAAGTAAAGGAGAAAATACGAAAATATTTGTCCAAAGGCCGCTCCTAAATTGGAAACTATAGGTCGAAAAGGAATTCCAGTTTTGTGAATATTGGAGAGAGCATAAAATCTTTCACAGTTAGGAATAGGTGGAATGAATGATTTCTTAAGCTGAGTCGAATGTGCATGAGAAGGTTGAACAGCTGTTTTAACGTTTGTGAGGTCAGAAGTTGAGGGATCTTTAGTGAAGGAGCAGTATGGGCCTTCACTTATCAGTTTCGTGGCCCCATTAATGTATGTGTGTTTACCATAATCACAATTTGTCCACCCTTATCAATCTTCGAAATAATAATATCAGGATTAGAAGGAATTCCACGTAAGGCTTTCTTTTCTTTTTGGTTGAGATTCAAAACAAATGAGTTGTTGTTAAAATTCACAATATAAGTAATTAAGTGGCGAATTGTATCTTTTCGTGATTCTGAAATTTTAAAGAATTTAAAAGCTTTTTCAATAGGGGAGACGATTTGAGGAATTGAAGGTATCGATGACTTCGAAAAGTTAAAGTTATATTTTAATACATTCATTTGATCCTCTGAGAGATTCAATTCCTCAAACCTTCAATTCATGAAGTTATTCCTTCAGTTCCTCAATTCCTCATTCAAACCTTCAATTACTCAATTGAAACCTTCAATCAAACCTTCAATTCCTCAAACCTTCCAATCAACCTTCAATTCCAATCAAGCCTTCCAATTCTCAGTTCAACCGGACCTTCAATTTCTCAAATCATCGGTTCTTAAAGTTCTATTTCTGACTTTAATTCTTGGGGAATTTATAGCATATCGTGTCAGTGTGGCTTAAGTTATATTAGCAAAACAAAAAGAGCATTAAATTTTCGCATAAAGGAACATGAATCTTACGTCCGAAGAGGCGAAATTAACAAATTGTTAATAGCTAATCATAGTTGGAAATTCAATCACAGTTTTGATTTTGGTTCTGCTAAAATTATCCAGAAAGCTGGTTCTATTAGGGAATTGCATTTTCTTGAAGCTTTGCATATTAATAAAAATTTATCCCAGTTTAGTCAATGACTTTATTTCCAATCTAGTCTTGTCTAATGTCTTTAAAATGCTACTAACTTAACCCTTCATTTTTCATTACTATTTCTCCCGACAGATGGCACTATCTGTGCTCCCACTGGTCGCTATAAATATGATGAAAGATGAGGATATAAATATGATCGACCTTCGCTTTCTTGCTTTCGGATGTTGACATGACATTATTTAATTAAAAAGTGCCTAAAGTCACTCAGGTGACATATCTTGGCGTCAAATTCAACTCCACGTTTAGCGGACTCTCACGTCACAACAGCCATGGACAAAGCAACAGGTGGGGCAAGAAAACTTAAGAACATGATTATCTCAACATCTACGCTTGATCTTGCCAGGAAACGAAGGATCTATATCTTCATCTTACGCCCAATTCTTACTTATGCATCCTCAGCCTGATGAAGAGCTTCAAAATCTGAATATATCAAGCTTCAGACTTTTTAAAATAACTTTCTTAGAAAAATAGCGGAAGCTCCATGGTTCATTAGAAACACCGACCTACACAAAGACCTAAAACTAGATGACGTCAAAACTTATAGTGGGAAAATAAATAATAACTTTTATACCAAGGCCACCAACACTAACATTGTTAATTATGCAAATAATTTCAGGTACGAACTCCTGGAAGAAGAGTTTAATCTCCGCCCGTATGCTACTCATCATTTTACATACAATATCTAAATAATTGGCATATTCCTTTTCACTATTTCACATTTATTTTATTTTCTCACAGTTTCAATTCTCAAAGGCATGGGCCTAATTTACTTCTAATTTCCCTTACAGAGTTTACCACTCGAAGATCTTCATGCGAGGTTTGCCCTACACAGGGATAATTGAGGTGATGCTAAGAGCACGGTAGATATCGCGCTGAGACCAGCCTAACTGACAAGTATCAAAGTATCAAAGTTCTGCAATGTAATCTGTAATGCTAGAAATTATCACTGCGAATAATGAACGAACGAAGCATGTACTTTTGCACCATGTAATATTTTAATGTAATTTAATAGTATGTAACCTGCAACGCTGGAATCAGAAAATGTTTGCCTAGCATTTTTTTTCGATCGGGATGACATTAATCTGTTAGGCCCCTCAGCCTTAATCCGGATGTCATCTCGGCTTTGCTGTGTGCAGCAGATAAATCTAATTTAGATTGAAGTAGGAGCCAGCCGTCTAGCTGAAATTTGATTCATTCTGATTGTACATACTATTTTATGTTTAAGTAACTTCGCCAAAATCGAGTGTGTGCATGTTCTGTTTATTATAGTTAAAATAAAAAGGCTATCGTAACCTTCGTCAGTAGTTGTCTGTTTTTAAGACAAAGCGAGAATTTACTATCGCGTCTTCAGTAAGGTCTACGTTTTATGCTTTCTAAACGAACAAGACTCTACAGTAAGTACAGGTTGTGTCTTCTGTTCAATTCAAGTTTTAACTTTTATGGATTTTAACACAACATATGTTGCGTTGACATTTTCCAGTGCTTCCTCGTAATTTCCTATTTACAGATAGGTTATATTATAGATTCCTAACTGCGTAATTCTCTCTTAAATGTCTCTCAGGCTGTATGGACTGAGAAGTAAATTATCGCTGCGTCTGAGTAAATACGATAAAATAAAGTTTTCACCTTATACTCAAGGATTTATTTCGATTTCATTTTTTGTTCGTTCCACGTTATTTCTCAATATTTTCTTATAACATTTACAAAATAGATGTTCTTGCTTATTCATAGAATTATCCTACTTTGAGAAAGTTCGTACTGGCATTTTGATAGAGTTATGATTAAATAAACTGCATAAGTTAAGTTTTTAAAATTTTTATATATTTTTAATTTTATAGTTTATTAAACCTGTAGATCATCGAACATGATTTGTACAAAGGTAACTTGCATAAAAAACAGTTTCAGAAATAGGAAAATTATTGCTTTATTTTTGCTTTTAGATCAAGCTGTTTAAGGGCTTAACTTCTAAAATTAGAAAGTTCGCCGTCCTATGGCAAGCCATTACAAACAGTGAGCAAAATCTGATAAATAAAATGCTAATTAATAAAAGAATAACTAAGGAGCATTTTAAATTAAATATAAGTTAATAAAACAATAAATAATGAACAATGAAAATCAAATTAATCTAAAAATACAAGTAAAAATATATTGGAGCCTCGAATCATGAACGCCTCACTTCACAAAAAAAAAAAAAAAAAAAAATCTGAATAAAAAAAAAGCTTCGGAAAACGAGCAGGTGTTTCGAGTTACAAACACAAGTACGCAACGTATAATTTTCAAACGTATTTTGAAGTAGCTTATGCTACATAATTTAACACTCCAGCCTTTTAAAAATATCATAATTAACACTCCAGCCTTTTAAAACTATCAGTTTAATATTTTCCATTGCTTACCTTCCATAGCTTAGCATATCAAACGCTGGCAGCAAGCGACTTGCTGAGATATGACTTCGGCTTGGAATAAATTATGGCTAAATTGGCTGCAGGTAGAGATTTTGAGCACTTTGACTGTTAAGACTTGTAAAACCTAAAACTTTTAAAGACCTATTGTGATCCTACAGGTCTTCAAGTTGAAGAATATGCTTAAAAAGAATTTATTATATATGTAAAAAAAATTCAGGTTGTCTACTTAATGCTTTTATTTCTCTCATAGAAGATTTTTTTCCTCATCGACATGGTTTGAGCATTCATTTTAGCTGTATTATAAATACTACATTCATTTATACCGTTTTCACTATTCTTATACTCACAGCAGCTATTAATAAGTCACTTTCTGACCAACTCCTATTATGTCCTCTTTTAGTCATACCAGATATGGTATATTATACTAATTTGTATTGAAAATGTTACACAAAATATTACGAAGATACCAGATTTTAGGTGACTGCTTGTGTTCCAAATGCAACGTTTATAAATATTTAAAGATATTTCCTTTACCGTTATACTTGAGCTACATATTTATAAAACTATCATAGTAAACTATAACCAGATAAGTTTACTTTCGGCAAATGTGACATTATAGTTTGCTATTTACTTTAAAACAACTTTCGTGGCGTACCACACAAAGATAAGAAATTCATGTATGCTGTCCCCTCACAAGTCGTATTCTTTGAGTTGTTTCGAGGTGTGCGATTACATGCTCTTGCGTTGCCAGGAGATCAATAATACCGCCACTTTATATTTAATCTCGAATTTGGGAAGCCTACCCGACAATGAACCTGCAGCTTCTCTGATATCGCATCCAACTATAACAAATCAGAGAACGTAAAATGCAACTAAGAATTAAAACGGCATGACTAATGTGACTAATTCAGTCTATAAAATGTTCCAAACGGAGTAAGTATTCAGAACTAAGACTCTCCACTAGAGACATTTGTGCCACTCGCAAGATCCTCACAAAATGAGGGCAATAACTTACCTTTAAATAACCACTTCTATGCATGCAATATTAATCATCAGTTGTCAATATCATATTGTTAATTCAACTTCTTGTAAATGCATAATAAACGTGTTTTTAGTTCAGCTTTCAGTTTACGTGTAAACTAACCTAAACACAAGCCAGTCAGCTGTCAGACACTGAAATGGAGTCGCACCAATAGCGCATCAGCTCTAATGGCAGTATCTAATGGCAAGCATTGCATGAATGAAATTTATGTCTATGCATTTTAAATGCCCTATTTTTATGGTGGAAGGTGTTATATAGGTCAAGTTACGATAGTGATACAGCTTTGACTATGGTGCAGTTGAGGCAACACTCTCCTACTCATTGTGATGCAAGTGTGAGAGCTTTACTTTTTCTTTATCTCTTACTTTATTTCAACAGATACTATGTCTTAAAGTAACAGTAATAGTGGTAATGATGGATGACGACAACAATGATGATGATGATGATGATGATGATGATGATCATAATAATATTTACAATAATAACATCAAATACTATTTTCCAAAAAATATACTTTTCCTACAAAATTTAAGTACAAAGCAATTTTTCACTCGACTAAATGCACGGCTTACTTCGATTTGAGTTCAACTAAAAAAGTAAGATTAATTTCATAAAGACGCTTCTTCCTTTTCAGCATCAAATAAACTAAATAAAAATATGTTGCCATTGATATTCAACGGAGACGGGCGGGACAATGACAAAAGTTTTATGCGGCTAATCATTGGTTCAATTAACATAGAACAGTTCGCAAGTATGTAATCTGCTTTTTCAATAATATGGGTGGGCTATATACATTTCCCGAAGATTGCAGTGTAGTTTACAAGTCGTTATATATTCATCAAAATAAATTTAATAAATAAGATTAGATAGTTTATTGGCATATATAAAATATGTGTTGCCCTGTATTATCCTTTTACATTATTTAAATCAATAAAAGAGTTAAAAGTCTGCAATTAAATTAACAAGTTTATTTGGCCCAGAAAAAGGAACAAGCGATCGGAATAACTGGAAAAGAGGATATCTGGAGTCCGGATAATGGCAGCTGAACTACATTTTATTTTTCCCCCATTTTATAGCTTATAGGCTTTTATTAAATGAAAATTTCTTCATTAAATATAATGTTAGTTTTCCTCCCTTCCTTTGATAAAGTTTATATTTCATTTAGAAAATTATTGCGGAAGTAAAACCCATTTTGTAGGTGATCTGTCTTACGCAACGAGATTTTTATAAAGCGTTTTTTATGCATCCGATTTTATCTTCGACTCTTCCGGGCCAATCACAACGTTTACCCTGGCGTCCAGAGGATTAAATTTGGAATTTAACGTATCGAAAACGGATTGTGTTCAGATAATAGAATCAAGGCTTTGGCTTCGCTTGGATGATTGGAGACTTTGTGAATGGAAGAAGATTGGCTAACGCTGCTTTCTCCACAGCACGTGGCATATGGTCATTACACTTAGAGTGATTCGTTTGGAGAGATATTACCTATGATACCAAGTTATTTTCCTTGATCTTTTGCAGCAGCTTAACTGCTCAACTATGCATTGACGTCATCTTACTACATATTATACACTGACTACCAATGAGTATTTGGACACCTGTGATAGAAAAGAAAAACTAACTTTATTCAAAATCAATAGTTGGTAGAGCCTCCACGAGAAGTAATTACAGCGTGGACCTTCCGGGGCATACTTTCCACAAGTCTTTGTATGACAGCTAGTGGTATTTTCTTCCACTCGGCTTGGAGAACACATAGAAGTTCCTTCACCGATTTTGCAAGGGTAGTGCACCCCTGAATTCGGGGATGCAACTCGTCCCAGAGGTTCTCGATAGGGTTCAGGTCTTGACTCTGGGCAGGCAAGTCCATTCGATGAACTCCATTGGCACCATACCAAGCCTTGGTTAACGTCGAAGTATGACAACTGGCATTGTCGTCCTGAAAGTAACAGGGGTCCAACCGTAAAACTGCCACAACGTAGGAAGCACATTGTCATCCAAAATAGTGCAATAGGCATCGGAGTTGAGCTTACCATGAATGGGGACCAAGGGTCCCAGCCCATACCAGGAGAAACACCCCCAGACCATAATTCCACCTCCGCCGAACTTGACTGTTGGCACAATGCATCCTGGCAGGAGACGTTCTCCAGGTAGACGCCAGACCCAGACCCTGCCATCCGAACAGTAAAGGGTGAACCTTGATTCGTCACTCCAAAGAACCCGTTTCCACTGATCTACGGTCCAATTTCGATGTGCTTTGCACCACATTAACCGAGCAGCGCGGTTGGACTTTGAGATCAAAGGCTTATGGGCAGCAGCCCGACCATGAAAACCAAGCAGATGTGCATCATTATGGATGGTATTCATTGAAACAATACTCCCGGATGCCTGTTGAAACTCCTGTTGAAACGCGGATGAGGGCCATAGGTTGGGTGCGGTTCTTCCGAATTTCTTTGGACAGCACTCGTCGGTCTCTATCTCCCAGTTTCGTTGGTCTGCCGACTCGGGACACATTCCGACAATCGCCGGTCACCTTCCACTTCTTAATCACATAGGCCATTTTGGGTACTTCAGATCGCTAGATATGTCCCTTAAGGATATGTCCCTTAAGGCCACATTTGTGATACCCGATAATTATACCTTTCTTGAAATCAGAGAGCTCCGAACTGCGAGGCATCTTGCATGCGACTAAAGCCGATGCTGTTTCCTACACGATATATACCGGCTGAGTCCGTGACATACCTTAGGACCGCAGATATCGTCATTTGCATAGGTGTCCAAATACTTATTGGTAGTCAGTGTATTATCTGTGCTCTCACGTCTATCAGGAACCACCTTTTAAAAAAAACCATATATCCATTATCACACTAGGAGCTTTACGAGGTAATGCCTGTTTATTGTCGCAGCCATTCCTAGTAGCCTTGCTACATGTGTAGATGTGCAGACCATTCCGTAACTCGTAGGAGACATACAAGTGGCAGTCATCTCGCAATATGCGTGAATTTGCTGATCAGTTTCAGAATGTCTGACAGCAAATTCCGCAGAAAAGCTTTCAACGTTTGAATGAATTCATGCAAAATCAATTATCCTCTTGCATTGAAGAAAGAGCCGCTTATATTGCATCATATACGAGTATACACACACATATATATATATATAGATACACACACACACACACACACACACATATATATATATATATATATATACGTACATATAAATGGGGAATATGTTCCATTCCCGTTGACAGATGACGTTGGTCTCACCCATTCGGATGCGGGACCACGTCCGTCAAAGATAGTGTGTCGCTTCCCGCGTAGAGTGAGACAGAGCACCAGAGCGATAGTCTATACGCCACGAGAGGGTGATATATTTAATGACTCTAATTGTGCGTGCAGGCATTGCTTCATGAACACGTCTACGTATTCCATGTATCATCTACATATCTTAACCATCCTATTATAAATAATAACTTTGTAAATATGTGTCCATAAAGCTAGCGTTTATGGACACATATTTACTAAGTTATTATTATCTAAAGTCTAGACATATTATATGCAGTGGTTCTGAATTTATATTTGTTCAATAAGTGCTATCCAATTTTAACCACATATCATTGTTCAGATTAAGCTTCATCATACTCGAACAATTTTATTAAGTGGGGGTTGGATTGGATTGGGTTATTCAATTATGGCAAAGCACACGAGGGTTATCTGCCTAAAGTGAGGGATGCCTTCGTGGAGGACTTTCTAAGAGAAACTGATTCGTATACACGTTACACATGGGGAAAATCACGAAAAAGGCCATGCAGCCAGCCCGTGCGCGGGATTCGAACCTCGGATCGAACTACCAGTGTCCAGCGTCTTTACCGCTCGGCCGCTGGTGGGCTATTAAGTGGGGAGACAGTTATTTTTGTTTGTTTAGACATAGGACTTATATACTCTTTAGGTTCACGTGGCCCATGTATGAGTTCCCACACTTTCCTCTAAATCAGAGCTTCTTAAACTTTCGCGATTCGAGTTTCATTCGCGACTCCTTTTTATCACTGAGATATTTTTCGCAACTCCAGGACCCCATAATATTTGCGAAGATTTTAGGGGACCACATAAGCATTGCACAAATCCGACACACGCGTGAGTGAAAGTGTCAATTTTTTTCACTTGTACTGTAATATACTATTGCAGTTTTAGGTCATTAACTTTAATCTCTAATTTTAAGACACAGAATAATGTGAAAATTTTAAATAAGTAACAGACGAAATGACAGCGTCACGGGCAAAGCAAGTAAAATGAACGTTTATAGTATGAAAAGAATGTGTCGAAACATTTTCGTTTTTCCTTTATCTGTATTGTCTTATCTTTATCTACTTTCAGATACATTGTGTATAAATATTTGGTAATTGTCAAAGTATTATAATATATTATAATATATATAGTATTATAATATGTTAAAGAAATATCAAAACTGCTAAAATTTTTGGCGATCCCCTGCTGCAGGTCCTGTGACCCCCCCAGGAGTCACGACCCACAGTTAATGAAACTCTGCTTTAAATTATCCTATAAATTGTCATAATCCAGTTATTTCCCACGTAAGAACAAGAAAAGTGGGCAATAAATGTTCTCCGATAAATTATGATCCTAAAGTCTCAGAGTTTATTAACCGGCCTTTAGATACAAAGTATATTTCAGAATTTTGAACTTTCCATACTGTGGTAGAAGCTTGACAATGTATAAAAGCTGACAACAGGTAACAGACCTTTTTCGTGTACGCATTTAGATATGCTGCCCAAAGTTGATATTTCGGAAATTTGAACGATAAAACTAATTAAATAAAATAAGTTATACACCGGACATGGTACATAGATTTTGGGGCGTGTGGGGACGCTTTTTGGCCATCTCTTGCGTAAATGACTGAGAACGTAAACTGGTCATAAAAAACTGAGGTAGAAGAACAATATTGCCGAAACGAATCTCAAAGACACATATGAATGGAAATAAAATAATTTTTTAAATAAAATTAGGATACGTAAATTATTATGCGTATTTTTCCTAAAAATGTTGTGCGTGTCTCTGAACGCACGTTTTCCTTAGATTAGTTTCTTAAGGTTTCCTTAAAAAAAAAAAAAAAAAAAAAAAAAATCCGGCAAATCTAACGAGGTACAATTATGTTAAATTTGCTTTAATATACTGAAAGTTGAAATCCTAGCATTTAATGATTCATCTTTTTAAAAAATAATCAAATATAATGAGAAATACAAGTTGTAAAAATTAAATTAATCTCATTTAAAAAATAAATAAATTGTGCTTTGAATGTTGAAAAGAATAAAAAGTGAAAATGTGTAAAATATTCAACATTAACCAACAAGAATAATTTTATGCTTTTAAGAGCTACTGTTTATGAGAAGCATCTAAAATGACAAAGTTTACATAATTTTGTTATGAAAAAGATACACTATAGGAAAGATAAAAACTCTGATTGATGCTGCCATCTAATGGCCAAAAGCGAACTTAAAACGCATCGAACGATTTCATTTCCAGAAATTTTCGTTTTTACAAAGTTTCCCCCAACATATTTAATCAGAATATCTTTTCTCACATCACATGAGGAAAATAACAATATGTACATTTACTGTGGAGATTTATTGAAATGCCATGAAAATGAAAGATCACTCTTATTTGAATTTAATTTATTACAATCTTGTGTGAATTTGTTTCTACACGATAATCATTATCAGGTTACTTGTGAAATTTTTTGTTTATGTCATGTATCAACAGTTGATAAAAGAATTGATAATGAAAAGGTAATGAAACTGAACAATCAAACACTGAAAGTGAACAAACTGAAAACCTCAGGTAACAGCAGCAACAAAAAGCACAATTAAAAAATAAATAAATAAATAAATA
Organism: Stegodyphus dumicola; assembly: GCF_044657685.1. Classification (NCBI taxonomy): domain Eukaryota; kingdom Metazoa; phylum Arthropoda; class Arachnida; order Araneae; family Eresidae; genus Stegodyphus; species Stegodyphus dumicola. Next base: position 26,725,191 of record NC_140781.1, read on the forward strand.
AATAAAAATCAATATACGTTAAGAGAGAAAAAATTTTACAATGCATTATTAGCAAGTAAAATGAACAAAAAATTTGAAAAAGTCTGATTCCAATTAACTATAACTAGAATTTTCCTTGCATGGAGATGAGTATAACGAATTCAGAACGGGTAGTTTTCCAAGATACGCTCACTTGGACAAAATACCACAAAATTCGGCATGAAATCAGGGGCGTAGCTAGAGGGGGGCAAGGGGGGGCATCTGTCCTCGGACGCGGAATCCAAGGGGCGCCAAACTGATCTTACGACATTTTAGAATTAAATGTTTTCCATCCTTGGCAGCCAGTAGGGGGCGCGAAATCTTCAGTTGTCCCTGGGCGCTGAAAACCCTAGCTACGACTCTGCATGAAATGAAAAATGTTGTAAATACATTTGTCGCAAATTCGAGATTATTATTTATCATCACCCCATAATTTATCATTTTCTTTAAAATACTATTTCTGCTTTTCAAGTTACTGTAAGTGAGAAACATTGGTTCAACATATATATATTAATGCTTACAGATTCATTTATTTTAGAAGCAAGGAATGACCTTTAGGGCTATCTGTCTAAGGGGAGGGATGCCTTCGTGGAGGACTTTCTAAGGGAAACTGGCTAGTATACACGTTACACATGGGGAAAATCACGAAAACGCCTATGCAGCCAGTCCGTTCGCGGGATTCGAACCTCGGACCGAGCTACCAGTGTTCAGCGACTTTACCGCTCGGCCGCTGGTGGGCCTATAAGAAAAATGCTCTACTATAAGATTTAGAAATAAATCTGTATATGCCAAGCATTGTTCACACACTTTTTATTCCCGGATTTGGCACAATAACTTCCCCCTTACTTTTCAACAGCCTAATCCTTTATTTTTCTGGCAGTGAGCAAGACAGTACAAGATCTGCACATACATCACTCACATTAGGTCATCGAGAAAGAAGAATGCAATGAAGAAATTTTTTTCTGACGCAATCACATTTTAAAGAAATATTTCTCGTTTTTGACCTACTGATAACCAGTAATAGACAGAGCTCTCAAAATTAAGTTAGTGCCTCCATCTACAGAAATTAAATGCAGGGTTGTTAGTGATGGTAATGGAAGAAATTCGTTTTTGAAGATCTTTTGTTTTGTTACTAAATACATAGGATATATTCAAAACAGAAGTTACGTTGAAGAAAAAGTCGGGTATTATTTTATAAAAAAATTCTTCAGTAACCGAAAGTCCGAACTGATAATAATACTGCATAAAAATTTAATATAGTATATATGTAATGAGAAAGACAAAGCAGTGTTGATGGCGTAGAACTTATAATGTTGAACACATGATAAATAGCAAACTTGGCAGTCGAGGCGAATTAAATATTCATCTTTATTTCAACTGACATTTTTCTTTCCAATGGCGGGCGCTTTAATGGCATTGGCCATTCGTAAGGCCAAAAGTGGTAGCTGTAGAGGCACCTAATAGGCAGTTACCGACAGACAATTTTACATCTAAACCAAAGAATCTCCTTTGGTTCTAAGGCGATTCTTTGATTTCTCCTCTCCTTAGAGATTCTTTGTCTCTGGGATTCGATCCCGGGCACTTCAAGCATCGCTGTCAAACAAGGGGTAATGCAGTCAGGCTTCCCTCACCACTATACCGTTTGGGCGGCAGTTCAATTGACATTAGCAGCCACAACTGAATTGCCACTCTAATCGTGTCTATTCAAGAACATTTACAATTTTGATACTATTGCGATAAGAAGAGAGTAGAGCGAAATAGCGCCTTAACGTAAAGACTGGTCGAAGCTAAAGTGAGCAGTTATCGAACATGGAAGCTCACCAAGAGAAGGTTTTAGTTCTCGAAATTTTGAGTTCAGGTTCGTAATTAGCTACCTCAATCAGCGTTATGCAAGCCATGTGACACAGACTGGCCTGGAAATGACTCAGTTCAAAAAAGTTATTACTATTTTTAGAATAGAGAGTGGTAATTAAGGGGATTAAGGGTTATTGCTAGTTTAAATTATAATCCTGAGATTTACCTATTTTACATATTCTTACATATTCCCCTCTCCTTCAAAGAGAAAAGGGCTTGGCGACAGAACAGCCTTTTTAGAAGAAAGCATTTATTAAAGCGAAACAAGGGAAATACAGTTTTGAAAAGAAAAAAGTCATAAAATTTTGATCTAAATAATTTTTTAAAGTAGCAAAACCTTGTAGATAACATTTTAAACAATAAATGCAAACGGAAAATTCTATTGAAATTTTGGAAGCCTGCAAGTTCAATTTTCTTGGAAAGTACTGCAATGACTATCATAATTTTTTCATGAAATAAGTGGAAATGTTCACAATTCTGGAAAATCTTTGCTTGAACATCATAATCATAATATTTTACAGTCCTTGTTTTGAAAGTCTTTTGTAAAAATTGTTGTTGTCAATATAAAACTAAAATTTTCTTTTACATATTAATGAAATTTGTATTAAAATTAATTATTTAACACTCATAAAACAATTCACATTTTCTTAATTCTAAAGGAATGTAAAATTTACTTTAGAAATTTATAACCAAAAACTAAACAAATGCAGCGCAATAACAGAGCAACTTTGAAAAATTGCGCAGGTCCTCGCAAAGCGAATCAGCGTTACATCTTGCTGATGGCTGTGGGATGCTTAAATACATCACCTAAAACCCAAAATTCCCTCAAAAAAGATAATTGTCTTTTAACATTGTATAGTTATCAAAGTTTTCATTTATAACTTATGGCCATAAAAATTCTCAAATTAGTAATTTAAATTAAAAAATATACAAAATTTAAAATTTAAGACGTATAATTTATATATTTAAGTTAGTTCTTTTAAATTTTGTAAGTAAAATTCTACGCTGCGTTACAATAACAATACGAACCATATAATTTTGTCAATATAAAATAAGAATATAAATAAACTTCATAATTACACTGTTGTGCAAAAATTAAGGACGAAGTTGAAAAATTAACTTATCAGCGGAACGAAGAGGCAGAGAAGACTGAAAGACCAATCAGAAGATTGTTGGCAGGTATGGTAGCACATGCACATATAATGCAGCTAGATGTAACGTGGGAGTGTTGGACAGGTAAAAAGATTGCTGGCGGTGTAAGCTCAGCCTTTCTGGGAAGCTATTGCTTTAAAGGACGTCGAGTAGATGCCTCAATATGAAATGTCTAACAATCAATGTGTTAGATGGCATCTGGATTATTTTACCCCGGGTCAAATCATTGGAAAGATTGAGAAAGATCGAAGTGTGAGACGTGTGGCTGCGGAATTCGGGATTGCTCACAGCACCGTTTCACGACTTTGGAGAGCATTTTAAACTGCTAGAACAGCTATCCAACGGCTCAGCAGTGGTTGCCCACGAGCAATCACGGCAGCGGAAGACCGGTATATTGCCTTACAGCCAAGGAGACCGGTATATTGCCTTACAGACAGAGGGAGAAATCTCAAATTATACACAGAACAGGTGATTAGACGACAGATATCGCGTTTTACCGTGGCCAGGAGGCTGCACAGTGGTTGTATGTTTGCACGACGATCTATAGTATGAGGAAATTGAAACTAAAGAAAACGAGACTAAGTGTGTAGCTTGAAAAGAGAGTGGAGTTGGCAACAACTGTTTTGGTGACGTCATGCCGCACACCTCCTCTATCCATTTGGTCAGTTTCGACTTAACCACACCAGTGGTCAGTACTGCGACATTGAGTGACCACGTGCAACTGCATTCTGCCGGAAAAGTGTCTAATGTGAAAACCGAACAGTGAATCAACATCAAGTTTCTTGTGAAATTTAAGAAATCAGCCACGGAGGAAACATTTCAAATGTTAACCGAGACTTATGGAGATGATACTTTGCCTCATGCACGTGTGTTTGAACGGCATAAGCGATTTTCAGGGGAAAAGGGCAGTGTGGAAGATGATGAACGTGCTGGGTGCCCAAGGGAGCGCCCAGCACATTCATAGTGATTGAATGGGTTCCCAGTGGTCAGACTGTTAATCAGTACTACTACACTGAAGTACTAAAAAGACTTCGTGAAAAAATTAAGAAAAAAAAAAAAAAAAAAAAAGAGGTTAATGTTGTGGAGTGATGGATGGCTGTTGCACCAGGACAATGTACTCCTCCCACGGCTCTATCTGTCAAGCAGTTTTTGACTAGCAAAAACATTACTGTGATGGAGCATCCTCCTTATTCGCCTGATTTGGCTACATGCGACTTTTTTACATTTCCTAAAGTTAAATCTTACCTAAAGGGAACTGATTTTACCTCAGCTGAAGAGGTTCAGGCAAAAACGGAGAATCTCCTGAAAGGCCATCTAAAAACTTCGTTCCAGAACTGTTACCAGTAATGGCAGCACCAAATGCAGAAGTGGGTGAATGCTGAAGGGAACTACTTTGAAGATGATAATGTCACGGAGAACTGATTCTGTAAGTACAATGATTTATTGGATGAGTGTCGTTTTTTTTTGTGTCACACCTAGTATACCATTAACGCCTGCTCATCGGAAAAGGCGTTTTCTGTGGTGCAGGGAACATCAGAATTGGACAGATAGTCAATGGGGTCGAGTACTCTTTACAAATGCGAGCAGATTTAGTCTGAGTAGCGACATACACATCTGGAGAGAGCGGAGAACACGCAATAACCCCCGACATTACCTTCGAAAGGGACCGGTTTATAGGTCGTGGAGTTCTCGTTTGGGAAGGCATCATGCTTCGTACCGACCTTTACATCTTCCAAGGAGGTTCAGTCACCCGGGACCTGCTATTGTAAATTTTTTTCCCTTACGTGCGGCTTTTCAGATGTGCTATGGGTTCTCACTTCCTCTTCATGGACTGCAATGCTCCATCTCATAACACGGCTGCTGTCGAAGAGCTGTTGGAGGCAACATCCCTTAGGCAGATAGTTCTAGTGTGCGTTGCCTTATGCAAATAACCTAACCAAACCTGTCCTGTACTAAATTATAAATTTTTACTGTAAAGATAATGAAAAATTATTCTCTAGTATAATAATGAAAATATAATAATGAAAAATTATAATAATGAAAATAATGAAAAATTATAATAATGAAAATAATGAAAAATTATAATAATGAAAAATTATTCTCTAGTCATTTCCGCCGTTTAAAGTAATGTAGCCGAACTTCCCTTCAGTACCCTAATCTTTGACAATTATCGGAACCATCCGCTAAAGAAGAGGACTACCACTGGAAGAGAATTCTTGTTTTGCGCTCAGATTTTAAACCTACTGTAATAAGAGTAGTTTTTCTAATAATAATGCAACAACGTAGGTTATTATTATTATTATCATTATAAGGGTACAATCCCGATCCTCCTAGCCGGCACAAGCCGGCCGTATGATAAAAAAATGGGACTGGCCAGAAAACGACGTAGATTATATAAAATATAATTATACGTAATTAACTAACTACGAGTGAATAAATTTTAAAATGAACATATAAAGTCTTTATTTATTTTATCTAACGAATTATTTTATGCTATCTATTTTTATTATCATTCTCCCTTCTCGGTTTCCTACCAGAATGGTAGCTTTAATTCACATGTACGCAAATGAGGTAGAAAGAGAGAGTAACCAAAATGAGGTTTTAGATTATTTAGACCGAGCGTGTTCCGCCTGCTGAAGTCTAGTAGTGGAAATTCTGCGACAGAGGTCTGTCTTCAGCGTTGCTTTATTCTTGACAATAGCGCTTCTCACGTTGGCGTAGGTTTGAGCTAACTTTAATTATTTCTGCGTAGCCTTTGGCTAACTTACGACTTAACTTATTTTAATTTAAAATCCTATCTTTTGAGTTACACCATAAATGCTTAATGCTCTTGCAAGCACAAGAAGTGCCATCTGTCAACTAATTTGAGTTCTTAATAAAAGGCTCTTTTACATCGTCCTCATGTTCTCTGATTAACAACATAGCGATAATTCTGTGAGTTCTTCCATTCTCGAGATAGTGAATGCTTCCCAAGAAAGTCAGACTCTATAAAAAAATTAAATGAAAAATTGTTTATTTTCTCCCTTTAATAAAGGAAAAGGAAACAGACACACGCACCCGACTATTGCATTATAATTAAAAATAATCTGTCAAAACAGATTACACATTTTTATCGTTAGAGTCTTTTCGGAAGAACGTTTTAGTTCATGGGCTATAATGAAGTCACCAGAGTTCATTACAGCCCATAAACCATTTCTTATTCAAGAAATAATTTTTGAGGGCTAATGCATTTCAGAGAATCTTTGCTATTATTTAGCAAATTACTTGCCTTGCTATTTTCTACTTCTATGTTTATTAAGATATTTCTTTCTTTAGCACATTCACTTTCATTTACAAAATCTTCTATTTTCAATCTTGAACCTCTAATATGTAAATTTTCCTAAACTGCGACTTTTTTCCAGTTTTAATTCTGCCATTCAAAGCCTGAACTAAACAAGTGATCTTTTCTTTAACTTGATCATGTTTATTATCATCTTCATTATTCTCTGTTACATTAATTTTGAAAAATATTTTTTAAAAACATTTCTGAACACAGCTTGAATTAACGCTTTTCACAGTTTCTAGTAGCCAGCAATATACATCTAAATCAGTTACGGATTTAATAGATTCCTATCCTTCTCGATATAACGGACATTTTTGAGAAAATATGCCGCAACAGCAGCCTTTTGCATTTGATTTTGAATGCTTGAATTATTCCTTCATCCAAGAGCAATGCACAGTGATATGCTATTTGGTAAGAGATATTTTTAAGTTTTCGCTTTAATTGTGTCTGCAGGAGATACGACATTATCTATAAAGAGCAAAACCCTTTGTTTTTCGGTTTCTTTCTGATCCATGTTCTTGTACATTTTTGTGTCAAATTCAGTTAGTTAATTTGTCTTAATTTCAAACGTCATTCAAGTTGACTTGTTGGCTTAACAACCCGCACCAAATTTACTACAATTTTTTATAGGATTTACTTTCTTATAAAACCATAACTTTTTTTGCGTTCCAAACAAATGCTTTTTTCTTAATCCCCTGTCATATTGCAGCACAAAATTACTGTCAGTCGCTTTTTGGAAGCTTTATCTATGAAGTATTTTTCTTTTTCTAGATTTTTCTTTTTTTTTATTTCTTTCCCCCCTTTTTTAATATTGCCTTTGGTACAGAAATCTGTACATAAGCTTTAATTTTTTAATCCATTCTGTTACTAACTGACGATCCAACGAATTAGCATTCTCGAAGTTTGATTTAAATGTCACTTTACAGGTACCTCAAAATTGTTTTAATTAGGTATTCGAAGTTTCCTTAAGATAGTTTATCAGGTTCAATGTTCCGTCTTACTTTCTTCGGGAACATGCAAGGACCTGACTCGGAACAGAGAGCTTACTAAAGCTATGTTCAATCACTGTGGGAAGTAGACAGGATACACAAGAAGGGTAAACAAAACCCTTTATTTTTCTCTATTTACAATAACTTCCGTACTTCGGAATACACAGACCCACTACTTGTGGTCTAAACGTAAAAATATAAAAATAAAACTAAACTCTAATTTAACTTATTTAATTAAAATAATAAACGTGGAAGATTGGCCTTATATTAACAGGAAGCCGTATGTAGTACAGAGAACTGTGAACACTACAATACGTTTAAAAATTATCAAGAGGATTAAAACCTCTGGCCTGGAAGGCAACCAGCAACTGAGTAAAACTTCTAAGGTAAGCGGCCTGCTTCGACTAACTGCTTCCTCTCTCTCGCTTGGCGTTCGCCAGACAAACTTTGCATAAATACATTAACGCTTATAATTCTGGCCGGAAGTAGAAAATAAGAAGTGATAGTAAAGATTTAAAATAAAATAAACGTTAGTAAAACTTAAGATCCTTACAAGTTTGCATTTCTTTTCCTATTACTTATTTGCTTTATTCAGGAATGATTGATAAATTAGATATTTTCATTCACGTCATTCTGAAAACAATTTTATTGTTAATATCTATTTCATAATTGAAAATTTGTCTATCATTTCATAGCAGCAATATGCTGATTGAGAGCTTTTGCTTCATTTCATCACTGAACAGTTGAAATTATAAAATATATTAGTTTAATGTTGTACAGTTTAAGCTTTATGGAGCTCCAAAATTTTCCGATTCTTGAAAGCATCATGGAATTTAAATATTTCTCTTCACAGATGCCTAAGGGCATCTATTAGTAATTCATTAAACGATGCGCATCTTCACACAAAAAGAGAAAAAAAGCTACTTTTAGAAGAATTCCTTCTTCCTAATAAGCCATGATGAAATTATCCCTGGAAAAATATAATTTTTGGTTGGAGAGGGTTAGATTAATCATGGATTAAAATGTTAAGCATAATTCCACCTACATTATTAAAATAGGAAAGTATTTCTTCTTAAAAATAAGAAGTGATAATAAGCTGTAATTTGAAAGATATGCGTAGTGTTTAAAATTACACTACTTTTTCTTATGCCAAGAAAAGAATTTTACTCTATGTTTTCCGAGATTTCGCTAGAATCCTCCAGAAATTAGTTGATAACGTTATGAAAATTAAATTAAATTTAACGTTGTTGCAGGTAGATATTATTTAATAATGAGACATTTAATATTTTGTTATTTACCGTTCTTTTCATTTTAGGCCCTGTTTCTTTAGTTAAATGAAAGGTATACGCATTACTAATTGTATATTCACTACTTATTTGAATTAAAAAAGTGTGCATAAACTTGCAAGCTATAAAAATTGGTGTTCAATTACTTTAATATTATACTATAAATATGAGAAATAAAAAATGGTAATTTAAAATTTTCAAAAATTTGCAAATGTGTATCTGGCTTTACGTTTCTTTCTTAGCAAAAATATAGGTGTGTATATTACTAAATTATTAAGCTTAAAATTTTAATTATTTGACGTTACATATTTATGAATTTAAAAAATAATTTCTTAAAATCATATAACACATCTACAGTCATAACACTTCTAGTTTAATAATACATATTGGGTACACCTATTTGAGATGGTATTTTAGAAACAACATAAGTAGCAACCGAAAAATTGCATTCATTTTGATTAGAAGGGAGTTTAATCATTTACGTCACATTCGCCGGGTATAAGCTAAATGTAAACTTTAATCATGCCCAATAGTCCCTGCTTATATAAAGCGAAAATAGTGAACATTCAAAATTAAATAACAAGATACCAAACATGAAGCCAAATGATAATAAGAAAAGAAAAGATACTGATGACTGTAGCTACTGCTTTAGTAGGATTGCTTACTCGATAGTGATGTACCATGCTGCTTTAGATGTGATCAATCAGCTCACTAAAGGAAAATAGTATTTTCACTTTTATTAGTGAATGAGAAGATCTTCAGCAGCATGTAACAATGCTACATTGAGTAATGTATCTCCCTACATGAAATATCACAAGTATTAAATAGCATATTTGTGCAAAATTACTGATCTATAATATTATGCAACATTAACATTTGATAATACGAAATGATAAACTTAAAAGGCTTAAATTTCTTTTACAATTAAATTAATTCCTTTAAAAATTGACACATTCCGAGAAGAGATTTTTCTTAATTTTGAATACATACTTTTCTAGTTTTATTTCTTGAGAATGACGTGGAACTGTCATTGAAAATGAGAATGTTCTAAAACAAATGTATGTTATCTAAGTTCAGATCTGTAAGATATGAAAACACTTTAATTTTTAAACAGTTTTAGGAGATGTGAAAGCAGCCAATCGCAAATTAAAGTCTAGCTGGTGCGGCGCGCCTTGCGTGTGAATACAGGGTGCTCGGAAAACATCTGGCAAACATGCTGATGCAGATAGAAAGGATCAAAATAAACATATTTTGCAAAGGAATGTGTGCATCCAAATGACTGAGGTTGTACAGGGCACTACTGAGCAGGAGAAAAAGCTTTCTGTTGGCGTGAATTCTCATTCCCCTACTTGATTTTTGACTTGCACAGTTATTCGAAAACGGAACCTGCAGACATTTATTCTATCTCTAGGGCTACAGATGGAAAGGGAGAGGTTGCTCAAAAAAGGTACATGAGAAACTTTAATTGCAAATATTTTTAGCAGCTGCTCCATTTTAACCGAAGTCTCTAGATAAAATTCATGTTGGTGAGCTCCATGTTCGTGCAACGATGCACAGTGCTCGAGATTCACAAGAGGAATGACAATTTATGCGAGTTGAGCGCTTATATCTTCTCTCAGCAGTTGAGCGCTTTTATCATCTCAAAGGGCTATTTTGGCACAGGCGTTCCATTACAAAATCTACTTGTTTTGATTTGTCTTTACATTTTTGCCAAATGCTTTCCGAGCATCCTGTGTATTTGATTTCAGTTTGAAAAGATTTTATTTGTTTTGCTATTTTTCTCAAGATATTTCATTGCAATTAGATTATTTTAATAATTGTAACTATAGTTTTGAAAGTTTAGTTTGTTTAATAGAGTTTGGGTAACTCAATGGATAACTATGTAAGCATACCATGTACTAAAGTTCCAATATGTATCAGAAAAATCTGAAGATCTCGCTTAAAAACTCTTTCTTCGTATTTATAGAAAGGTTTTTTTCCCCCTTAACAATCTGACTATGCTTAATACATTGTTCCTACTAAGAAGAATGAACTTGCATATTATTATGCACCTTCCGGGGCAAGGGAAGAAATTATGCATAGTATTTTAAAGGTTACGCTGAAGAAAAAAAGATGTTGCCTTACTCAAGCAGTGCAAATGGATGTAACAAACAACGTAAATAAAAAAGCTTACTGTCACATGGGACGAGATGTAGTAAAGGAAAAGTGGACATCTTTGGTCTTAGTTTATGTTTGTTCCAGTTCATTACGATAGTATGAGTAGATTTCGAGAAAACAAGGACTTCAGCACAGTCTTTAGAGATAACCATTTAAAGATAAATTTGGAACAGCTGTTTGAAAGCCGATTATTGATGCACAGTATATTTAAAATTATTCACAGTAAATTAGAAGTACCTACATGCAGATGGTAGTGCAATTAGAGTAAATTAACATTGTTACTAATAACTGCAGATTTTAACTGGTAGTTCGACCTGGTTTGGAATCCTAGCAAACGAGCTTATTGCGGATTTCGTGGTTTTTCTCCATGTGTAACGTTAATACAAAGAAATTTCTCTTAAAAATATCTCCATAAAAGTTTCCCTCAACGAAAACAGACAGCCCTAATGTTCTTTGTCATAATCCATATAATCTAATTCTTAGAGTAATTCTGCTCGCAAGCGAAAAATACATATCAGCATTCAAAAATTTTTTTTTAAATAAACTGTTTTAAGTTTAATACCGACCTATCTGTAATTTTACATCTTCTGTGTTCCGATACTTAAGAAGATATCATGATGTACCTCCTCTCGCGGAAATGTTCATTAAAATAAAACAAGGCCCACCAGCGGCCGAGTGGTAAAAGACGCTGAACACTGGTAGTTCGGTCCGGGGTTCGAGTCCCGGCGAACGGGCTGGCTGCATGGGCGTTTTCCCCATGTGTAACGTGGATACGAGCCAGTTTCCCTGAAAAAGACCTCCACGGAGCATCCCTCCCTTTCCGTGAAGTGCCTAAGGGTGGAACACGTAAAAAAATAATAATAATAAAAAAATTTAAGGTTAAAAAAAGAGATTAACTACGGAAAAAAAGACGGGGGTAGAAAACGGGATTGCAGTCGATAATCTATGTTTAAGACGTTAAATGAAAACATCTTTTAATTTGCCTGGATACCTGTGTATCCAGTTTACCTACGTTTAACTATTGTTTTGTTTTGCATGCAGATTCTTCAGTTGTTCTCTTTTTGTGCAAAAGCATTCATTTCCTGCTCTAAGAAAACAGCTAGTTCGGAAATTAGCTGAATCAATTTGAATCTTAGGAAGCCCAGATTCGGTAACAGAAATAGTAATCACAGAATAATGCGTAAAACTTCGCTTTCTTGAAATGTTTAATGTAAAACTGAAGTATCACAGTAAAAATGCAGCATTTCTCGAAAGAAACGACTCTCAAATGATTTGAGTTCATTTATTAAAATATGCAAAATAAAGCTTAAGCACGCAATGATTTTTTGAATGAAGTTTCAGTACAAAACTCAGTCCTAAATACTATTTATATGACATATTAATGCATTTCAGGGAAGCAAAAAATACATATTTATACTTCAGCAGTTTGATTTTAATCAGTTTAGAAGCACACTAACGCTTTGTAACTTCATTTGGGATCGTGACCCATAGTTTAAGAAACGCTGATTTAGACAAAGAATAAAATATTTTTTTATTCAATAGTTATATATTGTGATAAATAACACTGAAATTCGCTTTACAGATTTAGCGCAAACGCAGTTCATAAAATTTGTAAGGTTCTTTGCATACTCAGTTTTCCTTTCTTTATACTGATTGAAGAACAGTTCTAGTTTCCTTTATGTGCTGAGTATGAAAAGATACCAGTCACCGTCATCGACGAAAACAACCAAAGATCTCAATTAGCTTCATCATGTGATACGTTTAGGTATTGGCGAAGCTGAAATATACCATATCTTTGTAAACAATGTAAACCATAAGGTTGCTAGTGGGTGAATTTATTTTGCTTTGCTTGTTTATTTACTTTCTCTCTCAAGCCAATTTTAAGGTAGGGCGGTGTAAGTTCTTCGAGCTATTACTCCTGAACTTTAATTAAAATTATTTTTGTGAAGATTCGTTTCCTGAACTGGAAACTGTCAATGAGAATATACTCAATAAATGCTTTACTGACTCTTAGCTTGATTTTCACTTGTCTTATTACTATTCATGATTTTTCCTGTACAGGCTTTGATTAAGAATTTACGTACTCTTTCCAGATACCTGCTTGATAACTTACTTCCTTTTCCAGAAGTAAAACAACGAGTTTCACATATTAGACAAAATGTATTGCATTGCAACTAAATTTTGGATGAGTAGAATGAGAAATGTTTTTAGCTATGTATTCGAATAGGCAAACACATTTTAATGCATACGAACAGCATTTAGGGATAATTTCCTTTTCAACTTTTCTTACATTTGCAGAGACATTAGGCATTTTTTGAGAAGCAAGACATGTGAGAAATATACTATACCTTTGATGAGATTTGAACTCCAGATCTTCCAGCTGCTAGCTGAAGGTGTTGCCACTTACACCACGGGAGCACGCAGTGGTGAAAGCGAAAACTTTTTATATTCTTCCCCACTTAAAGGGTATCCAGGGAGATGAGATAGAGACCCAGTCGGCCAGACTCAGACAGCGAAGAATTATCGTCCATCACATTTTATTCGGGAGCCACTGTGGAGACTTCAGGTCTACCTGCAGTGTTTACCACATTTTAAGCGAGACACCAGAGAAATATACTAAGTCCTGGTCTGGAATCCGAAACAGGATCTGATTGCTAGTTCTTGAAGAACAAGAGCCACATAGTGGGGAAGGCAAAAACGCCTTATACATTTAGCAGTTTTGAGTGCGAAACTATGTCAGACACTGCACTAAAATTTATTCTCTCGATCTCCATCACTGGGACTTAACTACGATTGACAATCTGTATAGGCTGACTTAAAGATAAAATTTTTTATCTCTCACATACATAACAATTGTGCCAACATTTTCAGATTTAAAAACACAATTTCATATTTAAAAAAACAATTTTTAAATTGCTTCGATTTCTTTCATAATAGCTTTAAGTGATTTAGTATATGTACTTGAATGTATTCCGCTATCATACTTAAAGATTAATTTCTCTACGCCGTTATAAACATCTACAGTGGTTTGGTTTATTTAACTATGGCAAAGCCCAAGAGAGCTATTTGCATAAGGAGAGGGATGCCGTCATTGAGGAGATTCTAAGAGAAACTCTCTCGTATATACTTTACACATGGGAGAAACCACGAAAGTGTTCATGCTGCTAGGCGTCTCGCTGGGTTTCGAACCCCGGACCGAACTATCAGTGTTCAGAGGCTTTATGGCTCGGTCACTAGGAGGCTAAGCGTTTGCAATAAGAGACATATAAATTAACTCAAGTTTATGAGGTGAAGGTGAAGGAATTGTCTCTTTTGAGGTTACAAAATGAACCAGCTTTTTTTACCAACAACAGTACCTGAATGCTCAGCATAACGATTAGTCCCTTTTACAATTATATCCACTATTCCAACGTTTATAAAATATTCATAATATTGTAAACGCCTGAACTGCCTTGAAATGAAATATTAACGTTAGGTAATGATTTGAATTGAAAATGAGTAGGACAAATATCTGGAGCATCCGGCAAAATTTCATTCCATTGGCTCTCTGGTAAATGTTGGGCAGGATCGTGTTTATTATCACTGTCTTCTAAATCTGATACTTCAGAATCAAAAGCATCTGAAAAAAAAAAGCCGCCTTTTGAATCGGTTTTCGATTCTTCAAGATTTAATTCCTCTTGTTCACTTCAGCTAATCATTTTACAAATATTAAACACGAAAAAACGATGAGCACCGAAAATGAATGCTTTCAAAACATGTTCTAACAGAGAAAAAATTTCAAAATCTGAAAATACTGCTGTATAATCAAATTACAAGAAATGTGCTGACATTTGTGAATCCACTTTGTAAATAAAAAGTAGACAAGGAACGCGATAAAAATTGGAATTTCCGTGACTTTTTACTGCAAATGTGCAGCCCATGTGAGATATGGGCACGACAAAATATGGGCTGCCTGTGTGAGCGACGAGCGCGACGACTAAGGAGCTAAAGTTAAACACATATAAATTTATGGAAGATACCTCGGGATCCATTGCAGTTACAAACAAGTGCGAATAGCCAAAATGCACATCTTTGTAATAGGACGGCAGTACCGTTGATTTTTGATAAAAAATGTCTCAGGAAATGGGAAACTTATTAAAAAACGAAAACAGCCTAAAGTTTGTGCGTGAGACGCTTTATAATGTTTTTTAAAAAAATTTGATTTTACCTATAAAAAGAACCGGAAATAGCGTTCCTAATGTTAAATACATGTAAAGTTTGATCGAAGTTATCTTTCAATTTATTATAGCTAGAAACAAATGCTAATAGATAAAATGTTTCACTTCAGGTCTTTCATTTGCAGCAAGGATTTTCATTATGCATATAATAGAACGGGACTACAGTTGGTGTACAATTTTCTGTACATATTTGATAGAAAATATTTCGGGAACTGTGACACTTATTAAGAAACGAAAATAACCAAATGTTTGTCCTTGAGACGCTCAGTCATGTTGAAGAAAATTTTGATTTTACCTGTAATAGAAACGAGGATAGTGTTCCTAATGTTAAACATGTGTAAATTTTGATCGGAGATATCTCGTCTATTATAGCTACAAACAAATACGAATTCCATTTGAAGAGCTTTTTCATTTGCAGAAAGAATTTTCATTCTACCTGACGGAATTTTCATTCTACCTAATGCATTCTACCTAACGGAATTTTCATTCTACCTAACGGAATTTTCATTCTACCTAACGAAATTTTCATTCTACAGAACGGGAGTACCATTGGTGTACCATCTTCGGTACATATATGATCGAAATTATCTTGGGAACTGTGACACTTATTAAAAAACTAAAATGGCCAAAAGTTTGCGCTTGGAAAGCTGTATCATTTAAAAAAAAAATTGATTCTACCTGTAACAGAACGGATGTTCCGTTGAGTGTACCGGTTACGGTGTACCTATGATCGAACATAACTCACGATCTATGATACTGCAGAGACATTAGGTTTCTTATAAAAGCAGGAAAGTTGAAAAATGAGCAACCGCCTTCGCCGGGAATCGAACCATGGACCTCTGGAATACGTGCCCAGCTTGCAGACCACCACCCCACGAAGGCATGCCAAGAAGGCGAGAGAAATACCTTATATACTCCCCCTTTTAAAGGGCGACTGGGGTTTTTAGGGGTCGCAATCGCCAAATTCTGGGTGTGGAGAATCATCATCCACGACCCTTTTAGTTCGGGCGCCACTGTAGAGACATTAGGTATTTTGGAAGCAGAAAAGATGAAAAATGAGAAATTCTTCGCCGGGAATCGAACCACGGACCTCTGGAATACGCGACCAGCGTGCAGACCACCACACCACGAAGGTATGCCAAGAAGGCGGGAGAAATACCTTATAATACCTATTAAAAATGAGAACAGACCACAATTTGAATGTAGACTTTCTATTATATCTATAATAGAAAGCAACTGTATTGTATTAATTTGCATATATAATATCTATTCTACATATAATAGAAAGCACACTAAAGTAAAATAAAATAAACTAAATTTGAGTTTCCCGCTGACACTGTATCTATGATAAAAACTGAAAATAGTCCTATAATAAAGTTAGAGTGCTGAAGTGCTCGACAACGTCCATTCTCACAGAGCTTTCGTTGGATACAGTCGGTCCATTTTATCTACAATAAAAACGGAAATGGAAAACTATTATACAAACACTGGCCAATGAATTAAAAACCCAACATCAATATTTTATTGGAACACCTTTTGCACGGATAACTGTTCTGATTTGTTTTGACATCCAGTCTACATGCTTCTGAAGTGCATTTACGTGCAGAGAATGCCATGCATTGGCTATGCAACATTTTAGATTTTGTAAATTAGATGGAAGAGGAGATTGCTATCGGATGCCTTATAAGGTATTTCTCCCGCTTTCCTAGCGTGCCTTCGTGGTGTAGTGGTATTTCTCCAGTGTATAAGGTATTTACCAGAAATTTTTTGCCTTGGTGAATGAGAAATAGATTTCAAGAAATGAAAATTTAACATGGACCCTTAATGTTGTTTCCCAAAGGAAGAGATATTCTATTCTCTGTAAAACAGATTTGTGTATGACTTCTATGTTTTTCAGTATTATTTAGATTGGGTTTACTGGTGTAATAAGCACAGAATGTTCAAATAGGCAGCTTTAAAATTGTAAGTCTAAAAAGGTATTTCTCCCGCCTTCCTAGCGTACCTTCGTGGTGTAGTGGTTCTGCACGCTAGGCCGGTGTTCCGGAGGTCCGTGGTTAGATTCCCGGCGAAGGCGGTTGCTAATTTTTCATCTTGTCTGCTTCCAAAAAATATCTAATGTCTCTACAGCTTATTTCCACCATATCATAGACATTTTCTATGGGGTTAAGATCCGGGCTATTCGGTGGTCAGAGAAGGTGTTGGAAATCAGACTGATGTTCAGCGAACCAATTCTGAACACATCTGGCACGATGTATAGTTGCATTATCGTCCATGAAGGTAACCCTCGTCGCCATCAGGGTAAAAATGCAACATTGCAGGGAGCATTTGATCTGCCACTATGTCTAGGTATATCATGGCTGTTTGTTTACCCCTCGAGGACCACCAGGGCACCACTTCCATGCCAGAAGAATATGCCCCATATCATAATACTCCCACCAGACCTTTGTATAGTGCGAGTAAGGCAAGATGGTCTCATGGCTTATGGGGTTCTCGCCAAATTCAACGTCTTTCATCAGTGCAAAATAAGGTGTAGCGTGATTCATCTGACCACATTATCCGTTTCCAACCCTCAGATGTCTAGTGCCTTCTTCCCCGACACCATTACAAACGAATTCTTGCATGTCGGGCAAAAATGTTCTGCCCCACATGCACCCGACTATGCATTCCTATCCTCTGCAAAGGGATAGAGCTGAAATCTGTTAGGAAGAGCCTTGGTTGACGAACTGCGTCAGTTGAAGCAGAGTAGAGTCTTTGCTCTGCCGTACAATTCGTCGGAGGCGACGCTGATCACTCTTTTGGAAAACTGTGCTCGAATCGTAGTTATGTCTTCTAGAGAAGGGGGTTCTGATTCCAACTTTTGAAACCCTTTGATATGGCTGCTTTTGAGAACCCAGTGTGATTTACTGTCTTTGAAATCGAGGCCCCTGCTAAACGGGCACCAAGAATAAGCCCTTTTTGAAATGGTGAAAGATCTGTAGTTTTTCCCATTTTACTTCATTCATCGTGAAAAGCACTCTTACACCTTACTTATACTAGCATTCTAACCACGTGTAACCCGCGTCATAAAACAAATTGCATACTTCATCCCTAGAACGCATTAAAATGAAAATCTCAAAGTTTTCTAATTCATTGGCCAGTGTGCGTAGATGTAAAGGAATGATGATACCCAAACGACAGATCGAGATGTCGATGATCACAGTCTTTTCAATGAAACGAAACTCGGAAAATAAGATAGTTACAAATGAATGAGGATACCCAATTGACAGATCTCGGGGAGATCGTTTGGATAGCCCAATTGTGGGAGAAACGGAAATCGGAAACTATTATAGATACAAAGAAATGAGGGTACCCAAGCCGCAGATCTCGGGAGATCTGTCATTTGCGTAGACATTAGACATTGCGTAGTCCGCTTAGAGATAGATGCAACAGAAAAAAATCTGATGTGTACACCACATGACTTCCTTGTATTGGAATATTAAATTGGAATATTAATTTATACTCATTTTTTTCTTGCATTTCTTTTAAACTTATTGGATTGAATTAAATATACTTCGCCGACAGCGCATAAACCACAATGGAATAAATGAATTCTTTAAAATTCACTCTAGTATTTGTTTACCATAGCGACACTCTGGCGCTAGATTCACTTAATAGTATTAATAATTACATAACAGTTAACTTATATAATAATTATATAACGGAAACTAAGTTAACTGTTATATAATCCAATAATTATATAACAGTTAACTTATATATTTCGTTCATATTATAACTCATAATGCACAAAATTTATATCATTTAAAGAATAGAATTATCTAATCATTGCCACATGTTCTATTCAAATATTATAATAAAGCTAGAATGATGTATAAAAAAAATTAAGCAAAGAAAACAAACAAAAAAAAAAAAAAAAAAAAAAAAAAAGAAACAGTTTTTCACAGACGATTGAGTATTTCTCATTTAATTCAGTTCTCACTTCGCGAGAAGGCAAAAATACATAAAAACTCAAAATATCTATATTAAAAATTACGAAGTAAATTTCAAACACTTATTTCCTCGAAAACATTCCAGAAAGAATTAAGCATGATTTAATTGGAAATAATGAATGAATGCGTTATCTTTGTTGTTGCGAAGCTAAGTTTCTCTAGATTGGCAACAAATCTACTAGTCTCCTGTTTCAAATATAAACATCAATGGCCGCCATTAAAAAAGGCTTAGCGGCAATTAAACAACTTTAAAATTGCTGATAATTCTAAAAATATTGCACACAGATTTACTAAAGACATAAAATCCTTAACCGGAAGATTAAAACAACATAATTCAATCATTTTTAAACCAAAAAATGTACAATTTACAAACATATAAGAGTAAAGAAACTGAGATCACTGAGCCAGGTAACTGAGTGGATATATATATATATAAATATTTATATACGTTTGGTGCGGCCGATTGCATCCAAAATACGAGGTGCACATCTACATGTTATAGCAGTCCTATATACAAAATTTCAAAGTTCTGAGGCTACTCGTTTTTGAGTTATGCGAGATACGTACGTACGCACGCACGTACGAACGTTCGTACACACGCCACGAAAAATTCTCTTCAGAATTAATTTTAAAGCAGTTTTATAATTTTTTTTGAAGGAAAAGAGTATTTTATTCTATCCTTACGTACAGATATCACGCAAAAACATCGTTAAATTGCATTCGTTAGCGGTCAAAATGGATATTTTCGTTGAAATATGCTGCCTGAAACTTTTCGCGATTGCAGTACTTCCTTTTTACTTCGTACAAGGAAGTAAAAATGAGGATTCCGCTGTGCTTATGATTGACGATATCTCGAGAACCATAATATTAATTAGAAAACGAACAGTACCAAATTTTACGCGTGAGAAGCTGTATCATTTGAAATAAAATATTTTATTTTACTTGTATTTGAACCGGACTTAGTGCTCCTAATATAAAACATCAAACACATACAAAATTTGATTGAAGATATCTCGAGATCTGTCATAGCTACAAAAATTCGTGTAATCGAAATATTGCATTTGAACCGCCTTTTTATTTGCAGCAAGAATTTTCATTTTACGTATGATACATTTGGTGTACCGTTTCTGGTACATTTTTGATCGAAAATATCTCGGAAACTATGATACTTATTAAAAAAAAACCACAATATACAAAATTTTGCGCGTAAGATTCTTTGTCAGTTGAAATTTTTTTTTTTTTTGTGATTTTGCCTGTAATAGAATGGAAGTTAAGCTGGTGAACCGTTTACGGTGTACCTATGATGGAACATAACTGGTGATTTATGGTACCTGTTAAAACAAGAGACTAACGGAAAGTTTCATTCGGCACAGAGCTTTCATTTGCAGATAGAATTTCCCTTGTGCCTGTAATAGAAAGCAAACTAGTTAAAGTAATGCTGGGTGCATCACTTACATTGTACCTATGATAGAAACCGAAAAGAGTGATCTAATAAAGTTAGACTCATAAACCGCTCGCTGACGTCCGTTCTTGAAAAGAGCTGTCGTTGACCACAGCCGTTCCATTCTGTCTACACTAGAAACGGAAATCGAAAATTAAGATATTTACAAAGGAATGAGGATATCCGTATCGACAGATCTAGGGGAGATCTGCCGTTTGGGTAGCCCACTTACGAATAGCTTCAGTAGAAGCGGAAGATGGAAATTATTATATATAAAAAGGAATGAGAATAGCTAAACGGCAGATGGTTCGGAGTTCTCTCTTTTGCGTAGGCCGCGTATGGATAGCTGCAATAGAAATGAAAAATGAGGGTTGAAAAATGAGAAATGACACAGCCAAGAGAAATTTTGATGCATTGCAAGTGCTAGGAGGGAGCATATAAAAATTCAAAGAAGAAATTGCATGAGCTATTCCTAATTAAGTTAGTAATTTATTAGAGATTGATTTTTTTATTTTATATTTTACATATTCCCGCCCTATCAAGAAGAAAACGACTTGGCGAGAGGAAATCCTTTTTAGCAGTAGCAAAGAAATTTATTACAGTACGTATAGTTGATAAGAGAAAAGGATGAAGGTCTTCAGGGACGTAGTCTTGGTGTTTCACTGTGTCCATCATTTGGTTCACAAACTTCCTCATATCTAGATATATAAAAACAAACAAAAATATAATTTCAAAATCAGAATATATTAAAACATGTAAAATCAATTTAGAAGTATGAAAACAAAATTTTATGAATGAAAAGTTCAAACTGCAAGTTCTTGAAAAGATAAAAAGTTCTTGTATTCAAGATATTCTTCATGCTCAATGTGTAAAAAGTTCTTGGAAGTATATTTTGCTATCACCTCAAAAAATTTTCCAATTGTTATAAAATCTCACAGTCTTTGGTAAAAACTTACTGTTGTTATCGGTATAAAATTTGTTCTAAAACATGGTTGAAATTGCATTACGTTTAGTATGTACTTATTAATAATGGAACGAAAATAGTGTTTCATATTGTAGAGCAATGGAATAATTGATGTACATTACAAACAAAATACAATAGTAATAAACTTTGACAAAAATGGGCTGGTCCTCTACAATGCAAATCAGCGTAACAAATTGTTAATTGCTATAGGTTGCTCAATTATACGTAATAGGCTCTGTTCTTTAAAAAAGGTGACTAGCTTTCAGTATTTCAAGGCAAATCAAAGTTAAAATGTTAATTGACTTTTATGGTCATAAAAGTCCTTTTACATTATACACTTGACATTAAAAAAATTAAAATTCAAGGCAAACAAACAACTTGTATGCTCAAGTTATGTCCAAAGAAATTGAATTAACATAACAGCATTACCTTACAATATTAAAATTTACAATAATAAAAAAATAAATGTGAATTGGGAGTCTGTGTGTTTCCTTGTAAGTGTGGTAGCACTTTGTGCTGAAACTGGCCAGAAGAATGTGACCAGTGGAAAAAATATACCCTTCTCAGTCAATTTTCTAACCACAGTGACTCTCCTAAATAAAATCCTCCATCATTTGAGGATTAGGGCGTATTCCTAGGGGGACAGAGGGCGTGTGTTATCACTGCTTATATCCTCTCTAAGGAGAGAATACAAGGAGTAAACACATAGTGTCAAACCTCGTGTCACATTATCAAATAAAACGTTTCGTTTCGTTAATCTGGTATAAAATTCAGCCTTCAAAATTGAAGAGTAAAGCTTGTCGTCACTTCATCTCCGCGCTTAGGCAGACGTACGCAACAAATTTTGAACAGAAACACTCTGGTAAGAAGGAAAGGGTAAGATAGCAAAGAAGCCAGACTGGGAAAATGTCAAATTAGGGAATAAAAGCGTGAAAATTAGGGGTTACTATCTTGAGCATGTTAAGAACTCATAATCAGTTTGAAATAGTTTTCAGAAATTTTAATGCTTACTTTGGAAAATAAAATTTACTAAATTTTGAATGGCAACAGACATCTACAGTAAATTTAAATTAAGCTGCTAGATTAAAAGGTCTGAGTCTGATAAAATGGACTATTTCTGATTTCGTTTTAGTAAGGGGATTTGGTTTATCTATTTGGAAGGTAACTTCATAAAATTTTATAAGGATCTGAAAAACGAGGCGAGAGTTTTCGTGTATTGGAATACTGAAATTCTTCACACATTACTAAATCGCCAGGTTTAAAATTACTTGCTTGGAAATGGAAGTCATATGTATTTTTAGTTACATCATCAGAGCATTTTTGAGCAATTTTTCTAGTTTCTTCAGTTGGTGGGTATACTTCTTGATTTTCAAAAAAGAAACATAAGATAATTTTCCATACATTAAATAAGATAGTGGAAATTTAGGTACAGAATGTGGTGTATTATTGTATTCTTCTATAACCTTATCAGGACTTGTTTTCCTCTTGACTTGCTTTGGAAACATGAACTGTCCTGATTCGGAACAGGAAGTTTATTCAAGCTATACTCAATAAATTGTGAAGTAGACAATACACACAGGAAGGGTATACGAAACCCTTTATTTTTCTATCTTTACAGATCTTTCCGGAACTTCGGAGTACAGAGATCGACCACTTGTGGTCTGAACGTAAGAATATAAAACTACTAACTAAAAATCTAACTAAAACTAACTTTGAATTAGTATACAAGTGCCTAGCTTTAAGATTGGCCGTTATTTAATAAAAACCGTATGTACAGTATAGAGAGCTGCTAAAACTACGATACGTTTGAAATTATCAAGAGGACTAAACCTTTGGCCTTGAAGGCAAACAGCAACCGAGTGAAAACTCGTAAGACGACAATGGCAAGCGGCCTGCATCCAATAACTACTTCCTCTCTCTTGCTTGGCAAAAAGCCACAACTTAAGTACTTAACGTTAGCAAGACAAATTTTCATAAATAAGTTAAAGCTTTTAATTCTGGCCGGAAGTAGAAAATAAGAAGTGATAGTAAAGATTTAAAATAAAATAAACGTTAGTAAAACTTACAACCTGAGGTAACAATTTTGTCCGTGCAATACTACTTTGATAAGAATTTAATTTACATTTTAATCTAGTTATAACGGTTTGATTTACTCTTTCAACTTTACCATTAGTTTGAGGTCTATTAGCAGTAGTTAATAAATGTGTAACATTATTATTTTTTAAAAAGTGCTTAAATTTTGGTTCCTGAATTTGAAAAATTTGTCTAGAACAATTTATATAAGTATCAGCAGTTGCACTTTTTGAAGCAAATATCTATAGATAACGAGTAGCATAATCTATAAAAACGTGAATATATTTCTTAGTTGAATTATAATTGTTACAATAGTTTCGAAAGGTTCACTTACAGATGGTAAAGTTTGCATTAAATCAAATTTCTTTTGTGTACTTTTCTTATTGAGCTGAAATACTTCACAATGTTTGCAATAATGTCTAGTATCTTGTATTGTACCTTCCCAATAATACATAGGGAGAATAAATTTAACATGGAACATACACCAGTATGACCAAATTTCGGACAGGATGACTTAATGTGTTTCAAAACTCAATGAAAAAATTTATTCGGCCAGTTCTTGACAGCATCTCAAGAACGGGCTCACCAGCGGAAATTCATCTGCGGAATTTAAGTATGTTAACTACAAGGATTGAAGCTCTGCGACGATAATGAGGTTTATTTTATTCTGCATCCATATGAAGTATCGCTCTTGATCTTTTCAATATCCAGGAGTGGAAAAAATTTCTATCTTCCCCAGAGCTTTGAAAATGAATCCAGTAATTTTCAATGGAGCAAAACTCAAATAGCGCTATGAACTCTAAAATTTTACATAAGTATTTTTATGAACGAAGTAAATTAGTGCAGCTAGAAATTTATATATTATAATTATATAGAAATTGTCGATCATTATTATTACATTGAAGATTTCGAAATCTGATGCGGTTTTTTTATTGTATAGAATTTTAAAAATGTTGTACTGTTTTATGAAGTTGAGTAACATTTTATGGCACAAAAGAATTCAATTTTTTATAATTATGTTTGATAAAATAGGTAACGAATTTAAAGATTTGTAAAGCTTTTATTTGGAGAAGGGTATTAACATGGTTAATATATTTTTGCATTATTGTTTAAACACTTTTGAATTAATATTTTGAATTCTTTAATTATTTTAACAAAAATATTTTTTTAAAATTTGAAGTCTAAGAATTTTCTAATTATTCTAAGAATGAAGTGAATGAACCTTGAATTGGGGATAAGTAGATAAAAAATGGGTAACTCTGAATTATACTTTAATTTAGCAATAGCCCCTTAATTCTCTTTTAGGTTTGGGTACTTCTCCCTCTCTATTCTAAAAGTTGTAATAACGTTTTCGAAACTGCGTCATATCTGAAAACTAATACCGCACTACGCTATCTTAGCTCTCTGCACTGCATACAGTTCTTAGCCAATCAGATTAACGAAAAATTTTATCATAAATACTGCTGCTATCCAATTACGCTCTCTCTTCTCACTATGTTCTTACCTACTTACTTACTTATATTTGTGTTTTAAAATTGTAATTATTTCTCCATGACGAACTATTGGAGATATTTTCAATTCGCTCATTGCATGAGCAACGAATTATTATTAACTGAGACCACCTTTCAATGGACTTTACTAAACTCTCTGCTTTGGATATGCTTTGACTTATCAGATGTCTTTGCTGCTCAAGTGACTACTGGTCACACTACCCCCTGCACCTTCAACGCTGTATTCTGGAACCACAGTCATGCCTTCCTCTACCTGAAGCGCTAGTCTAGGTAACAAACTGATGACAGCCGCAACACGTTGTGCGAAATTGCACAATACTCGCAGCTTACGATGACACTTGGAACTACCCTCTCTCTTTCTCTGCCTACGCTTGCTAGCTGAAGAACGTCTTTTGCTTGGATGCTTCTGTCAAAAATGTAATGCGTCATCATCAAAATTGTGTGGGGCCGATTGCCCCCATTTTGCTGTGCCATTAATAGAATAATCAACAAGTGATAAAGATATATTTGGATAATCAAACGTTACTGGCATCTTCTATTAGGTTATAGATATTTTCAGTGATCTTCTAACCTCAGTCCACTTGCGACTGCAAAATAATGCCTTTTCTACTCAAGCATTTACTTGAAATCAAATTGCTGCAACGAAATAAATTATTTTATCACATGCTATATATAAAAATAAAACTGCTAATTATCTATAAAAAATTAATAAGTGGGAGCCTTCAAGTTTATATAGCGTTACCATTTTGCGAAACAGAAATACTGATTAATTTTTTTACGATTAAGAAAAAAATTTGATTAGATAAAAAATAATCGAGGCTTTTTTGGCAGAATTTAAGTAATTTCTACAGAAGAACGAAGGTTAAATATTCATATCGCTTCTATTGTTTAATTTACCTGTCCATGCGATTTCATTGAACATCTGACAGATCATATAATGTTTTCAAAACAGAAACAATCTTATTCTTTCAAAGACATAACCTGACATTTCTCCTACCCCACACATTTTAAACACAGATTAGAGATATTGTAGAGCAGCATGATAAGCAGTAGGATACAGATTACTTTCATGCCTTATGTTAAAGAAAAAGCCCGAAAGCTGAACAATATGAAAAAATACTCACTATAGCTTTAGCTAATTTAACAAAACATTAAAAAAATTCCGTTAAATCTTGGATTCTCAACAAAGATACTGCTTAGTAAAAAATTTCCCTATATTGTAGTTTCGTTTTGGGGAGTATAGCATAAGGCAGAGTTATCTACTTAAGGAAAAGGAGAATGTCATGGACGACAGCAGTCTCATCTTGTCTCATCTTTTTAACCACTTGAGTCTTTGTATCTCTGTGATAAGATAAATTAATAAATAAAACTATAGATATTAGTGTGATTTAAATTAATCATGAATACATTCAGGCAACATTGCTGTAGTTGCCAAGATCTTCTTCCATCATTTATAAGGAATGAACTCTTTAAGTCACTCTTGGAAAGACAATGACACGTTGGATGACTTTAAACAAAGAAAGAATAAAACTTTTACAGCTAAATGTTATCAGCTTAATGGTTCATTATGTCCTTAGCTAATAAGACTATCGAAAACTAACTGTTTTATTACATTTTTTTAGAAAGTTCTAGCTTAACTTCAAGCATCACATACCTCTTTTCCTATTTAGAAATGTCGCACGTATTTAAAGACGACAGCAGTGATGCCAACAGATGACGTTGTCTACATATCACCCATACCCAACTTTTGGTTTTGTGCCCTGCTATATTTTATAGAAAAAAAATTATGTTTACAGACTTTTGAATCACTGTAGATGACTAGATCGTTGTCTATTATGTCAGTCGTAAATAACGATTTCTTGTTTGCCTTTATAAGAGTAGAAGCTTATTGATAGCAGAGGAATGAATAAATATTATATCATAATCATAAATATTATATCAAATACTTGATATTATTGGTTTTGCGAACGCAGATTATAAATTCATAAAAGTGCACAATTAAAATTCGTTACTCTAAGCTTAGAAGTTCTTTAAGATCACTTTCCAAAATGGCACTTTTCTTCCCACCTCCGAACTATTTGTCTTTTAATTCCTTTCCCTGACATTCGATTACGCAAAGATAAGAAGTATTTATTTTAAATTGATGGTACACACGTCATTTTCATGCATTATCATTTCAAGCATAGCTTAGTTACTCAATTAAAACTGAAGAATGCTACAGCGTATGAAAAACAAATCGAATTCAGTCAATGGAATAGTAGATGAAAATTTTGCATAACTTAGTTACTCAATTAAAACTGATGGAATGATACAGCCTATGAAAAACAAATCGAACTCAGTCAATGAGATAGTAGATGAAAATTCTGAGGGAATTTGGTTAGCATGAGACGAAGTTATGAGCCGACATAAAAGCTTGTGATCTGTCTTCACAATAAATATCTCAGTTAGAAATACAAAACAAAATGTGGTTGTTGTCTGAGGTAATGATGTTAATTAATGTTTGCAGAGAGAGAGAGAGAGGTAATTGCCCTTGATTGTAGCTAAAAGATTACAGATAATTTTTCAAATACACTCTGTATGCCCTTCTAGGAAAGTAAAATTTATAAATACGTATTTATTCGTTTGGGAATAGAAAACGAAAGGACTTAAAACATTGAAATGTGAATGAATTTGAGGAGTCTTCTGTAATGAAACTACTACAATTTCAGAAAGTAAAAGAATATCGATAACAGTAACTGATAGTTACTGTTATCGATATTGCTGAATCTTTGGATAATATGCTTATATTACTAATGAATAGAAGGGAATTATGTTAATGTAAAGAAATGATTTACAATTATTTAATGGCTTATTTCCGACCAAATTTTAACATTTTCTCAGCAATTTCAAACAAAAATGGAAAGGCTCAACGCGTTTACAGAATAAATGCAGGTTTTCTCAATCGACAACCTTAAGTTTTCTTCCTTGCTTTTAGAATTAATTAGAAAAATTTGTAAGAAAATATTTTTCATTAAAATGGTCCAATAGTATAACTGGCTTCTAATTTTATTCACTTTAAAGTAGCCGCGTACATAAGATTTTTGAATAAGGGTAGATTGTACCGGGCGACATTACGCATCTCTAAAAGTAAATTTATGCTTGATGAAATAAATATAATTTTCCTCTTTCTCATCAGCTAAGTATTTTTTTCTGTTGCTAATAGACACTTGCATTTGGAGCGAACAGAATCAACGAACACAGAAAAATTTGCCTTGGTTTCGGTTTCCGGCGGCTAAGCATGTCATTTGCAAGGGCGACGTTACATTGTTTTGTCCTAGTTTATTGCATGAATGAGCCAATTTTTTTCATGCAGTTCTCCAGGAAATAAAAGTCAGAATTAAAATTTACTAAAATAATATTAATTTCTATTTTGAAGAAATGATACCATTTCCTCACAATGAGCAGTCCTGCAACTGCTAATGAAGACTTATGTGCTAGAGACACTTGAATGAAGCTCCTGGGCGGATAACCGTACCCTGAATATAACAGATAGAAATTACATAGCTTTTACTGGCGTAATATGGCATTAATTCGAAGTGAGAACTAGCAAAAAACTAATTCTCATGGTAAGCGTGAATGAGTCTTAGACACTGAGTTACTCTGCGTAAATATAGGTCAAGAGAACAGCAATAAATTGGCTGCTGTTCAGCTAGAAGAAAGATTGCAGCAGTCATGAGGCTCTAGGCATAACATAGTGAGAGCTTCAGAGCGACATGTGTCTTGATGTCTAAGTGCTAAATGAGAGAACAAGCGTCGAAGTCCAGCAGGCAGGGCGAGGAGGCGGAGTTAGCTTGTCAGATCATCGAAGGGACAATGGCATAGCTGGAAAAGAGTGCACTTCCAAACATGTCAGGCATTGGAGAAGGAGGGGCTTATTTTTAATGTAAAATTGCCGAAAGAAAAGGAAACATGGAGTAAAATGCATAATAAATTAAAAAAAAAATTACGTTACTAATAGGTTACAAAATACTTATTTGGTGAAATTAATTAATTTAGATGCAATAAGACCGCACCCGGTCTTTTTATGTTGCTTTGGTCGGAATAACTGTAATTCATGAGAGGAATTGAAGTATTATTTGCTTTGCTGATACTTTTAAAGAACTTCTTCGCTATTTTTGCAATACATGAATCAATTTTATTAACATTCAATTCTTTGTGAATTGCATCATTTCTAATATACCATTGGCAGTTTGCAATTTATCCCAATGTAACATTTCGAATTTGCTGTATTTATTTCATTTTAGCATCACAAATAAAAAACCCAGACGGGACAGGCGCAGGATATGATGGGCCGCAACATGGTCTCATACACGAGTATCTTGTGTTCTATAGAAAAACGGAGTTTCGAGCAATTAACGGGTTGAGTAAAGCTTTAGTAGCCCGATATTTTAATGAGTTTCGGGGTATTAAAGCTCCCAATGGTATACTAAACTGCCAATGGTATATTAAACTGCCAATGGTATATTAGGAATGATGCAATCAACAACGAAATGAGTGTTAGTGATTGCTTGCAGATGAAAGAGATTCCTAGTACCCCTTCATCTTTTGCTAGATTACATTTAATGCTTTTAGAAGGTAAATAAAATTGATTTGTTTAACTAGGCTGTAGGATTTTATATTGCTCTCACAAGAAGTACGTTTGTTACCGGCATCGTGAGAAACTCATGTACTTTAAAAAATGCCCATATTGTATACAATTAATAGGAATTTTAACAATAAATAAATGAAGATGCTCAAAAACGAATTAACACAAATAAGTAAAAAATTAACAAAGTTATACTGTCTGAAGTTTCGCTAAAAGGGACTGGATGTTATTTCAAGAAACAATCCTTGAAACTCTGAATAAAACAGCACATCCGGTATGCTAGACATAAGGAAATGAAAAAGGTCTTCAGTAGAAGGTAAGAAACCTCAGCTTTCAATTTACGGAAGTTATACTATTGCTCGCAGTAATTTTCTCCTAAATTTGGTTTTTTTAGAAGCTTCAAAAATTTCATAAGAATCAGTCTTGTTAATGACTTAGTTTCCGCTCTGTTTCTGTCTTAGACGTAGAGAAACCCGTTAAGAGACCCACCTCTCTCTTTTCGAAGAAGCACTACAATTTCCGTGGGAGGTACTACAAATTCCACTGCTTTTCCTCGTAGTAACAAGGCTTCGAAAAATTTCTACTGAACTTCAGTAAAAGTGCAATCAGCGACAATTTGTTATTTTTTTTTGCTTATTTGTGCTTGTGTGTAAGTTTAGAAATTCTTACATGCTAGAATGACGAAGTTTGGTAAAAAAATCACATTTTAATTTTATAGCTTTATCTGATATAGCGTAGTTTAGTTTTACAAAACTAGTTAGGTTTCCTCTTTGCATTAATTAGAAGAGAAGCCATAGAAGATTTTATGCAGTAGAGAAAACAGGAAATGAACATTTAAACTCTAGAAAGGCGCCTTTAATGACGTGGAAATCTGTCAGAAACTAATTTAAAGACCAAATTTGTGACATGATATTTTCAGTGAGGTTTTAAGATAATAATTCGGCAAGTACTATATCTAATCGAATGTGAATATACTGGGCATATTCAAAAGCATGTTTTAACGTTCGAAAACTAACTAACATGTCGGAAAACTTAACTAAATTGATTATTGAAAACTGCAAAACTGCTATAGGATTCCAATATACAGAAAATACCAATAATTTGTAATGTATGTAGAGTGTAAGAACTGCAGCAGACTCCTGTCACTTTCAAACGTAAAGCAGTCAGTGCATGGTTAAGGTTCTATCAGCTCTGACTGCTGGTGCAAATTTCAGCAAGCCGCAGCAAATGCATCAAAATTCCATCATAAGTCCGAAGGAAGACCGAAGAACGCAATGAACGTTATTAAACATGACATGTATATATGAAACTGTGTTATATATAAAGGAAACAGTATTACCAAAATTTGTCGCTGAAATGTCGCAAACACCAATTCTAAAGACATTTTATGAAACAAAAACACCAAGAATCTTTCGTTGAATTACAAACTCAATGGGTACTTTATGGATACAATGTCTTTCGCTTAGGTCATTAAAAGTTTTAAAGGATTACTAGATGTTTTTGGAGTTGTTGATACTCATCCTGGTGCTCACACACTGAAAGGAGTTTTCAGTGTTTCAAGATGTACAAATTAGATAATGTGAGCACCCTTCTTTAGCTGAGGTAAAAATTGTCAGAAAAATTAGATTTAAAAGAGGAAAAATAGGAAAATGTGAGAAGGAAGAGAATATAACCTATAAATGTGGCAAATTTTAGGTATGTTAGTATATTTTCTTTGGCATAAATACAATAATTTGAATTTACACTGAATTAGTACACTTTACTGAAAATTAATTTTTGCATAAAATTTCTTTATTTCAAAAATTTAACAGCTCAAAATATTATTAGTCCATCCCTCTGTACATGTGCTTTGCCTTTATATTGTTCTCTAATGAAAAGAAATTCTCCCGTGAGTGCTTTTCTAATGGTGTTCCTCTTTTGAATTACTATACGGTAACCATGAAAGAAAATTTTGTAATTATTCTTTGATCACCTCTAAAATTTTTTTCATTACTCCTTTAAACAATCATAATTAATCCTTTGAATATTAGAAGGAATTCTGTAGTTTATTTTAGTGCAATTATTTCTGAAAAACGTCTTAATATTTTTCGGCAATTTTAAATCTTTGAAAAAATTCCCTTATGTTCTGTTGTATTCAAGTAACATTTTTGAAAAATAATAAGAATTTACATAAACGGTTGATAATCTACCTTTAATATTTACGAAAATTAAAACTAAACTGTGATAAAAGTGTTCATATATGTACTTAAAAAACTGTACTCCGAATGTGTTCAGACACTTTAAACAACTTCATTTGCCTACTGGTAAACTGCCTAAAGATATTTCCTAATGCTGTTTATAAAATGTCAGATTTCTTATTTTTCAAATAATATAGATGATATAGTATACATTCTTTTAGAAATGTTCAAATGCAACGTCATAGCGTATTAATTAACGTGCAGAAACAACAATTAAACTATAATTCTCAAATAGGAATTAATGACTTGAAAATAAAAACTCAAAAAGCAGTGTCGAAAGAGAATTAGGTATAAACGAAAGCTTAGAGAAAAAAGATCCTTTCAGCGTATTTTGAAAATTTAAATGATAAATTAAATGAAAATAAATAGGTCATTTAGCTTTGATATGTTTGACCTCCTGTTTCTAACCAATTATAAAAATCTAATGTCACTGGTTAACAGTAACCGAAGAAAATCCAATTTAGTTGCAAGAACTACTCATTTAAGTGAGAAGCCAAACATTTCATGACGATAAAAAAATAAAGTTCATATTCTGCAGTTGTTAGCAGATTGTGTTTGAAAAATAAAAAGTAAACTTGATCTTTTATTAGTTGGGAATGCGTTCGTTTCAATAGAAAAGTTTTACAATTTTTTTCCTTTCAAAATATTTGCTTTTCTACCTTTTTCTATTTTTTAAAACAAAAGCTTATGCGGATTCATAAATTTAATAGAAATATTGCCTGCTCATTTTTGAGGTTTTTTTGAACGTCTTTTCAATTTTCTTTGATAAAGTATTATCAGATTCTATGTTCCGTCTTACTTTCTTCGGGAACATGCAAGGACCTGACTCGGAACAGAGAGCTTACTAAAGCTTTGTTCAATAACTGTGGGAAGTAGACAGGATACACAAGAAGGGTATACAAAACCCTTTATTTTTCTCTATTTACAATAACTTCCGTACTTCGGAATACAAAGACCCACTACTTGTGGTCTAAACGTAAAAATATAAAAATAAAACTAAACTCTAATTTAACTTTAAAATAATAAACGTGGAAGATTGGCCTTATATTAACAGGAAGCCGTATGTAGTACAGAGAACTGTGAACACTACAATACGTTTAAAAGTTATCAAGAGGATTAAACCTCTGGCCTGGAAGGCAACCAGCAACTGAGTAAAACTTCTAAGGTAAGCGGCCTGCTTCGACTAACTGCTTCCTCTCTTTCGCTTGGCAAAAAGCCACAACTTAAGTACTTGGCGTTCGCCAGACAAACTTTGCATAAATACGTTAACGCTTATAATTCTGGCCGGAAGTAGAAAATAAGAAGTGATAGTAAAGATTTAAAATAAAATAAACGTTAGTAAAACTTAAGATCCTTACAGTATAATGCACACATATAAATTTTGCTGTGAAAACTATCAAATAGAACGGAGTTTGAAATACTGAGCAGAATTTTCTTATAACCACAGCTTATTATTTACTCACTAAGGAGTAAATAATACTTCCAGTACAAAAGTTTTAGCATAGCTTTCTCTGGTAATTAAAAGAGCACCGAGTGATTTTGTGATTTCAGAATATAAGATGATTAAGATCAAAATACCATATTTTTTCAATGAGAGTAAGTTGTAAAAGTGTTTTTAAAAGCAATTCGCAAGCTAATTTGTTACTAAAATGAAAAAAATATACTGTTACAAATTTTGTACATATTTAGATAATTTTAGTGAAATCATATGTGACATTCTGTGTAATGTAACACGAAAAGCTGAGAGAAACGATGCTCTACCGGAAAAATAGGAATACACGGGCAAGTCTATTCAACATTGAGAAAATGGCTATCTCACTAATTTGGTGAGATATCGCCAAGCTGGCAACTGTTTTGGTGACTAATTTTGTTTCCAGATTCGGCGAGAAGTTACCAAAAGTCTCCAAACTAGGCGACCATTTGACGACATATGGGTTCGATCCCATAAAACTGTAACGGATAATGTAACTGAATAAATTTAATTGATGCTCTGTGTAACTCTTACTATATTCTGCCATCATATGCCTTCCAGTAATTTTAAGAAGCAGGAAGTACTAGAAATATCTCGGCTGCCGGGTGAAAATGATATAAGACTGGAGAGAGCATCAGTTTCTCAGTTGTTGTTAACTTTCTTATCTCTTAGACGAAGCTAGCGTGAATGTAGGCGGCGAGAGGTGATTGGAGACTTTTTCCCTCTCCAGAACGGAGGGGTATTTTTGAGCAGCAAGTTTTCGTGCTTCTTCATATAATTATTTCTTTGTTTATCTTGTCAACATCTTTAATAATTGTCCCTTTTGAATGCTGAGTTCCTAATCGAACAACTTGCTAGGATGAAGGAAACCCAGTAAATATGGAAAGACATTATCTGCAAATTCCTTGAGCAATTTTTTTTTTTGTTTCGAGATACGAAGCAGAGGTAAAGCATGAGTCCGACCAACCAGTGTATTTCGGTCAAAAAATGGCTGGACAATTTTCATTCCTACAAAATCCTAAAAAAATTTGCAAGCGTTTCGTCTAAAATTAATTGATGACTTACGTGACGTTTCAAGATTTCACTTCCTGCTGTGTCCTGTTCTTCAACGACGAATTCGCGAGTGTCATTGTTGAGTGTCGCGAGTCATTGTGAGTGTTGAGAATTCGCGAGTATCACTGATATTTACCTGGGTTTCTTTGTGACTGAACACGCATCTAAATTTCTACTACAAGGTTCTGAATAAACGTCAGTTTCACATGTGAAGATATTACAATTTTTGGCATTATAACATAGGTAAATTTATTTTTCATCGAATTTATGGTATTAGGTACTCCATGTGAAATTCTAATATTCTGTTAATTTTCGGTTATTGCGCTACCAGTTTGAAAAATAATTAAAATGGCTATAAATATTGTTACGAATTTGGTATTTTAAAAGCTAATGCTAGTTCATTTATAAATTAAATGGTTTTATTTCCCGCGTAGTGCAGCGCGTGACGAATATTAAAAGAAGAAAGCTAAGCCGAAAAATTGAAAATACTAGAGCGCGCGCATTAAATAAATAAATATGTCTTTTTGATTTCGAGAAAGTACTAGAAAATTCTAGCGCGTGATTTTAAAATCTTATAAAAGGAGGAAAACATCTCATTTCGTAGTAGTTGCTCAGTTTGTTGTTGTTGAGAAAACTGCTGTTGTTGATTGTAGAGAATTCGCGGATTAGCTTTCTTTAGCTGTTTTGAATTACGTTCCATTGGACATTTGAGTAGTTAAAAGATAACTACTGTGAGATATTGTAATACTGCATGATAATTTGAGAAAATTTAAGCATTTTTGTTGTGATAATAATAAATTTTTGTTCATTTTTCATCGGACTTGTGCATTCATTTCGTAACGAACCCGTACACGCACGCAACAATTTTTGGTGGCAGCGGTGGGATTTGAATGCCAATAACAAGAGCGATGGAAGAGCAATTAAGGCAGTTGATCTCAGACTTTGCCTCGTTGAAAGAAGATATGAAATCTAATCAGGAATTGATTGAAGCGGGACAGGAAGAAATGAAAGAGGGACAAGAATCTGTTAAGGAAGAGATGAAGGCCATTCAAGCTGGTCAATTAACTTTTAAAGAAGAAATAAAAGCTGTTAAGGAAGAGATTACCAGCGTAATAGAAAACAAATTCGAGGTTATGGAAAGTAGAATTGACGCAGTTGAAAATAAAGTTGGAAACATTGAAGAAAATGTTTCTTCGGTAAAAGAAGAAATAGAAGAGAGAGTTTCTGCCGTGGAACAACAAATTAATGATAGAGTTTCTGTGGTCATCAAAGAAGTTGATGATTTAAAGAAATTCGTAGCGACGGCAGGGAGCAATCCGGAAGGTTTTAAATTTGTACCCATGCCTGCTCGTCCCTCTCTGAAGCTATCGACATATGATGAGAAGACATCCTGGCAAGTGTATAAGACCCAGTTTTCTATCGTTGCACATGCGAATGGATGGGATTCCCAAGCTAAGGCCTGTCATCTCGCCGCTTCTCGGAAAGCAGACGCTGCGGATATCCTGCAGACGCTTCCCGAAAATCAAAGGCTAGATTTCGAAGCTCTATCCGGCGCTTTGGAGCTGCGCTTCTGCGAGAAATGTTTAAAAGACTACATCAGGCTCCAATTAAAATCCCGTCAACAGAAGCTCACCGAAACACTTCAGGAGCTCACCACGGATGTTGAAAGGCTGTCACATCACGCCTTTTCGGAGTGCCCGACAGAAACAAGGGAAATCCTGTCCCTGCAATACTTCATCGATGGCATCCGGGACTCTGAAATACAGAAAGCACTGCGAATGGCGGATGTTAATGATCTGAAAAGCACTTTAGTGTACGCCATGAAATTCGAGGCAGCCCAGCAAGCAACTCGTAGAGATCGCTACCAAGTCAAAGCTGTGCGAGTCCACAAGCCAGCGGATCAATTGATGGCTCGTTTAGATGACTTATCCAGACAAGTCGACGATTTGATACGGAGTAGGAGTGAGAACAAAGTGGCTCTAAAGTGTTGGAAATGTGGTATTGAAGGGCATATACGACGGCATTGCAGAACACCCCAGGGCACGGATAATAAAATGGATGATTTGATAAGACCAGTGAATGCCTTGAGACGGAATACTGGTGAGAAGAAACCAACCCTAAAGTGCTGAAACTGCGGTGTTGAAGGCCACATACGAAGTAACTGCAGAACACCCCAGAGCACGGAAAATAAGAGAGGCGTGTTAAATAGATAATCAAATGCCATGGGACAGAAAAGGATTGACAAGAAACCAAAGTGCTGGAACTGTGGAACTGAAGGCCACGTACGAAAGAATTGCAGAACACCCCAGGGTACGGAAATTGAGACCATTTCTCAGCAACGAAGCAGGAAACAAATTAATGACCATATCAAGGAACGGAGGTTGCCAGATAATGAAAAACCTTGTTTTAAAGCCCTCAAGATTTCTAGAGTGAGTGGCAACAGTAACGGACTGTCCATCGATGGAAATATCGATGGAGTTCCTTGCAATATGATCATTGACACAGGAGCTAATGTTACTATCATTAGGAAAGATGTAGCTGAACAGTTTAAGGATAAACTTATTTGGACGCCATCCTGTGTTACCCTTCAGACTGCGTCTGGTGATAAGATCGACATAGCTGGGAAGTTAAACGTGAAAATCACATTTGGAAGTGCCGCCTACCATCACACGGCATATGTGGCGGATATTACAGATCCATGCATACTCGGATTGGACTTTTTAAGGAAATACAATTTTTCCTTAGACTTGAAAAACAACAAACTGCTTTCAGGATCTGAAGACATGACTATCCATCCTAAGAAGGGATCCTCACCTGGAAATGCCGACTAGGGTCGAAAAGAAACACCAGACTACCAGCTATTCTCCATCTCAGATGCTCTTCGGTCGAGACCTTCGTCTGCCTTGTGACTGCCTGTTTCATCGCCGTACGGATGCGCCTTCATCGCCTGAGGAACACATCCAAGATGTCAAGGATCGTTTTGAAGTGATGCATCGTTCCGCACGAAAGCGAGTGAACTTGGCGACGGAGAAAGTGAAGTCCAGATACAACACGAGAGCTACTGGACATAGATCCAACAAAGGAGACAAGGTGTGGTTGTGGAACCCGATTCGCCGAAAAGGAGTCAGTCCTAAATTACAGTCACCTTGGGATGGTCACCACACAGTCCTAAACAGGCTGAACGACGTCGTGGTTCAGATCCGTCGGAACTCTAAACCTAAAATCGTTCATTACGACAGGTTAGCTCATTACTATGGCCATAGTACGTAATGTAAATAATTGCAAATAGTATAAGACCATGGTCCTTTTTGTTTTTAAATTTGTATTTGATTTGATTTGTATTTAGTATTTGATTTGCATTTAGTATTTGATTTGTATTTGATAGCATTTGATTTGTTTTATTTATTGCATTTATTGTTCATGTTGTTTATTATTGTAATGCTTATGCCTGAGTTGCATTTATGCCTCAGTTGTAAGTTTGGCTTCCTGTCCAGGGATTGTACTGCCCGGGACGTGCAGTCCTTGGGAAGGGGCAGTGTTACGAATTTGGTATTTTAAAAGCTAATGCTAGTTCATTTATAAATTAAATGGTTTTATTTCCCGCGTAGTGCAGCGCGTGACGAATATTAAAAGAAGAAAGCTAAGCCGGAAAATTGAAAATACAAGAGCGCGCGCATTAAATAAATAAATATACCTTTTTGATTTCGAGAAAGTGCTAGAAAATTCTAGCGCGTGATTTTAAAATCTTATAAAAGGAGGAAAACATCTCATTTCGTAGTAGTTGCTTAGTTTGTTGTTGTTGAGAAAACTGCTGTTGTTGATTGTAGAGAATTCGCGGATTAGCTTTCTTTAGCTGCTTTGAATTACGTTCCATTGGACATTTGAGTAGTTAAAAGATAACTACTGTGAGGTATTGTAATACTGCATGATAATTTGAGAAAATTTAAGCATTTTTGTTGTGATAATAATAAATTTTTGTTCATTTTTCATCGGACTTGTGCATTTATTTCGTAACGAACCCGTTACACACGCAACAATATTTTACCACAGCAATTCTTCCGGAATCATGAGAGCTTGACAACAGATTTAATTAAATGTTTTCATTCTTTTAAGTTTAAAAGATTTAGATAACTAAACATTTCCAGTAATGAGTCTTCTTAAAAGCGGTCTAAATCCAAAACGTGAACATGTCGGGACACGGAGTGCGAAATGAAGAACCCTCTTTTTCATGACAACTATTGAATATAGTGTTCTATACTGAGCTCTTTTGAAATTAGAAGGGACAGAATAGGATTTACTTGAGACTACATAATTAATAGCTTAAAATAAAAGTTGGAAGCATAATTTAATTTTTCTTATCGAATTTCGATAGATATTGCGCAGCTGAGCAAGATCATCACAGATTTCAGGCACATACCTTTTCTTATTTTTAAAACTTTGGTCGGCTGTTCCATGAAAGATGATGAAAATCAGTCTTTCATAAAAGACAGATTTCCTCCATTGAATCAACCGACTAGATCAGGAATGGGAAATCTGAAAGGATTTGAAGTGATGGATAACGAAATCAATCACTTTTTAAAGATAAATTTCAGCTCGAGAGTGATCAATGGATAATCGGTTATGAGAGAAAAGCAATATCAGAAAATAAGTCTTTTTTTTATAAAGCGGCCCAAATTTTTACTGGTATAACCACTTCATTTATTCATAAAAATTTAAATTGTCACCACATCGTACTGCCCAGTTATAAATGATACAAATATAGATATTTTCGTAAATATCCAAAATCAAGCTTATGTTTCCACAGATGAACCTAAAATTGCTTGAAATGTACAATTTGCAAAGCTTTTGTTCAAAGGACCTTACTCTTAATAAAGCTCGTTAAAAGTTCTAACTTTTAACTTCATCCTTTCCTATCTTCCTGTCAACTCATACCCTTCGTCATCTCAATAACATACGTGTATGAAAACGTATATGTGTATGAAATGGGGAGAAAAAAGTAACTCGGATGAAAGGCACCTAGAAATAGTACTGCATTGCAGAAAACATCGTGAGGGAATTTTGAAGAATTCATAACTGGTACAGTAAAAGACCGGGTACTTATCTTTGATTCGTCTATGGTAAGTAAGTATCTGTTCGATAAAAATTCATCTAATGTGTGAATTTAGTACTTTACCTTTCGTCTGAGCCTGAAGTTTCGGTTCTGTTACATCTAGTTTATTTTAAGCTTTTTTTGATATATTTTTAATCTTCGGAGAATAGAAACAATAACTCAAAATTTGCAAACTCACGTGTAGTTTGCAGTACTTATTTGTTTGCAGCAATATCTTCCTAGAAAATGTTGTTAAATATGACCAGGCATGCATTATTGATGTTCTTAATTTATGTACCGGTATCGTTAGTAAAAGTTTGGACCCTTCTTTGCTATTATTATAGTTGGCTCCTTCAGGCTGGATTTTTTCTTTACGTTTTAGCAAAATATGGAGAATTTTATATTTACTTTTCTTAAAATTAACCCAAAACTTAAACAGTAAGATATTTTCTCCTGCCCAACCGCGTGCTTTCGCAGTGTAACTGGAAGCACGTCCAGGTATCAGTCGGGAGGCTTTGAGTTCGAATCACAGCCAGGGTATTGCAGTTCTTTTCAGGTGTCCTGTAAGCTAATTATGATGTGTATAACCATAGATTTTCAGAAGAAAGCTGGTGCATATTCAAGTCTGAAATCCTGGCACTAGGTGTGATGTGACAGAAATTTAATGATAAAAGCAGAAGTTTCAAAATGCGTTAACGTGAGCAGCATTTTTATGGACGTTCGGCTAGTTTCCGTTCGTTTTGAGGACAATGAAACGCCAGTAGGAAACATTTAGAGGATTTCATATGAGATAGAATTACTATCAAGCTATATGATGAGCGAAATCTGAGGGATACAGCCGATGCTGGAGGAAATATAGATATAAAATTTCTTCCAGCATCGTGTCTAGCATTTAATGTGCTCGACTAATAAAGCTTTTGGAAAATATTTGACCTTCGGAGGATCACCGGTTTTAATTATATAGCTCTAGAATTTAGAACACATGTCAACTTTACCACATATGTACTAAATTGCCATTAAGTAATCCTAAAGAAATTAAACTTTAATTAAGTTTAAAATACGAGAAAATACAGTGTTAATTAAATAATAATTCATCGATCCTTAATATTTCAAATATGATACGTTGAAATGGTCACATAAATTTTAAACACAAGCTCTTTCATTAAATAACCTTTAGATTGTGTAAACATGTATGCGTTCATAGGATTTATCGTTATTAAACTTTACGTTGTCATCATCATAATAATCTTTAATATCCCTTTTCTAATCAAGAGATTCACGAGAGAATTTAAGACTGGCTGAACATCAAAGAGCGTTAAAATTTTCAATGAATAGTTTTAAATTTATTGTAATAATGAAGATTGGAAATGATCCGTTCGTCTCTTCCAAATTTGAGAACGATGATGATGATAAGCTTCTCTTAGCATCGCTTAATCTTCCACTCCAAAGGACATAGCTCCTGAAACGGAAAATAATACTCAGCTTAATGAAGAGAGAAGTATTGCATCGTGGGGAGATTATCTTTTTCTCATGTTATGTTTCTTAATAATTCCCAGCAGTGCAATTGACCTGCCTAAAATATAAGGGAAGGGGTGATGGAAAGAGGACATAGAAAAATTATTATGTCTTATTCTTTTCTTTAACAATGTATTAAGAATCCTATATTTTTTTTTGATTTCCCAACTGAAATATAGTTGCGCAAAAAATAATGTTAGAAAAAATACTCCTTTGAATTGTGGTTATTTTAATAACTTCGCCTTTAAATCGTTAATTATCGCAAAAGCATTTACATTAAGTTTGCTAATATTTATTTCCAAGTGCAGTACTACGGAAAAGAATGGAAAATGGTAGTTGATAGTTGTTTAAATGGTAGTTTGTCTGCAACGTTAAACTTTGATTAATGAATTATATCGCGTTCATCGGTATGCAAAATACAAACACATTCAAAAAGTAAAATAAAAGTAACTTTCGCTCTGTAGAATCATTGAGCTATTTTGAAGCAGAAGATGTGAAAAATGTACCTTCGCCGGAACTCGAACCTGGACCTCTCAAATACTCGCCGAATGTGCTACCATTTCTCCACGAAGGCACGCTGGAAGGAGGTAGAAAACACCTTATAATTTATTTAATCAAAATGCAAAAAGAAACAATTACTTTAATAAAAAATTACGTCACAAATTGAAAACATTGAATTTAAACACTGAATTCCTGACTTACTGAAACTTGGAGTTAAAAAAAGACAACTGGTTTTTTTATTTCAATTCCGATTTCTTAC
This sequence comes from Stegodyphus dumicola, assembly GCF_044657685.1. Classification (NCBI taxonomy): domain Eukaryota; kingdom Metazoa; phylum Arthropoda; class Arachnida; order Araneae; family Eresidae; genus Stegodyphus; species Stegodyphus dumicola. Next base: position 26,766,910 of record NC_140781.1, read on the forward strand.
ACCATTTTACCATTTAAGTCGTTTCTTCGCTCCAACTATAAATGAAATTGTAAATTCAAATCTCTATTACTCGAACCATATTTGTTTACGAATACTCTTTTTGCTGTTACGGATAGAAGCGCTCTTGTTCCAAATGGCTAGATAATGCATTCGTCAGGTTTGACCAATACACATCAGTTATTTAGACGGCTCGTCAACAAGAACATTCCTCAGGGTTACACAGGGGATGACATAAATATCCCCATGAGAAAGGAAAATCTTCATAGCACTTCAGTGAACGGATTTAAAGGTCTTCTACTCTTTTTTCCTAACGTTAGAGTGGGCTTTCTTCTCACCAGTATTTTAAGTGCCCCCATGCTGCACAAACACTGTGCTCTAACAAATATCCAAGCTTTCTCCTGGTTATGAACTCGGGCTTTAACGATAAGGCAGCAAGCTTCTTTAACTACTATACCGATTAAGACAGTCAATCAGAAACGTTGCATCGTTATCGAATGTCGTTTAAAAAGTAAAATCTCGTTTCATGACTTTTCACATAAATTGCAGTTGAAAAAAAAAATAGTACGGCTTTTTCCTTCATTGTAAGCTAGTCACTCCTTTGTCCTCATAATTGAGTGCACTAGAATCCTATTGTAAGCATCAATTGCTTGAAATCTGCGCAGAGAATGACGGGAAATGATTGTAATTTCAATAAAAGTGACTCAAACAAAGTTTGGCGATTTAAATCGCTTATGCCTGGATATAGATAAAGTACCGAAGCCTGTTAATACCCAAGTATTCCCCCCTCCTAAAATACATACCGAAAGCAGTGTCGTTTTATATGAGAGGTCATCCTTCATCTGAGCCAATATATTAACTGTAAATGTAATTGCATGGCTTTTAACTAACTAATTCTTATGTCAAATTTTACAAACCCTTGCTTTTTCATTTCAGTTTATCCCTATCTAGAAATATATCACTTAAGCTTATATTTAACATAACTGTACATATAAAGGACAAAGCAGCTAGTACAGAGGCTTGATAATTGTTCAAAGTTTCTGTTGGAAAACAAAATAAAGTTTAAGTTAATTATTCTTTAGGAAAAACCAGATTTTTTATTTCATTCCGTGAATTACTAATTTAATGTATTAATATTTTGTTAGGTAAATTCTAATAAATATTTTGGGAAAAGTCAATGTTTCAATGATATCTTGTTTTATTTAAACTTAACCAAGAAAGCTTCATTTCCTTGTGAAAGGATTCAGGAGAAGGGCGAATTTCGCTGTGTCATCCTTTACAGGGTCTGACTCATTTCATTAGAACATTCTAGAAAGAAATAACTTTGTTCCGGTTGCCTTGAATGAAGTGGGTACGAGTTAAATTTAGGGGGGTTAACGTTTCACTTACGAGGAAAGGTCACTGCTTTGGCGATCTAAGTGTCCAATTTGGCTCCGGGTTTTGAATAGTTGCGCGTTACGGGTCACTTTATGCTGTGCTGTCTTCGGAGGAAGTAGTTTCCTCTTTCAGTTGTTAAGACGGGGGCATTTATGCTCTCTGCGCGAAGGACCCACTGGCAGTTCGGAGAACTGAATTTGCTTGGTTATCGTCGGAATTAATGAAGTATCTAGAGATTTTGGCTGGATTTTTCGTAGCTTTAGCTGGTTTCGACTCGGCTACGTTAAACTCTTCATCAGCAGTTAACTATTATTCCGCGACTGGGAATGGTGGACTACTTGGCCTTGTCTGGATGTTAAGAACCTTTGGAGACTCATAGAAGTTTTGTTCTTCTCCTTGATGAACTTTTATTTTTCCTGGAACGTCTAGCCGTTAAGACTGGAGTATTTTTTCCCCCTGCAACAGGCCGGAGTAGACATACGTTGGAAAAGGTATGGCTCTGTATTACCCCGACGACTTACGTACGGACTGCATTCCCAAGCATGCAAGCCTTGAGGTGGTAGCAGTTAGCAGCCACTAGATATTGTAACTGACTTACGTCGACTGCTTAGTGGAACTGCCCGTTAGTTCAGTATTTCCAACATATTGGTAGCGACCTCGATGAGAAATGGGGACCTGCTTAATTTCCCTGTTCGACTTTTGATGCCGAGTGGCCACGTGATGCATAAATTAGGCCTAGCCAAAAGTTTTCAGGGTGGCGCTTAGGAATAATGGATCCTTTCCACGTCAAGATTTTCAGCAATCAGATGTCACTTTTTCCCTTTATTTTGTGCGATATTAGGGCATTTTATTTAATTAGTAGACTGTAATTAAGTTAGGATGAATAGTAATTTAGGAATTCAAATCTGTAAGAGACTTTAATTGTCACATTTTTGAAAATTACGTCTTGCTCTTGCATCCTTACTCCGGAAACAATAATTTAGGCCGAAAGCTCCATCTGTTTAAGAGTGTAATATTATGTGGAATTATGTTTCGTCCAGATATTAAATTCATGCTAAAACAAATGAAAAAAATTCGCGTTATTCCTTTCTTCAATTTCCTTAATAGTTTTTTGGTTTAATGGTAAATAAGTATGTCTTATTTAAATTTAGGTACCAAAAATTTCAATTTAATATAAAAGTTAATAGGTAATTTATAAGAAGAAATGTGAAATTAACTTTAATCATTTGAGACTTAAAAAAATTTCTTATTAATTTGAAATTTATATTATGCTTTAACTTGGGTATTGTATCTATCACTTATTCGATCTTTACCTGAGCACGGTCCCGGAAATTAATGGAAAATCACAACGCAAAAATTTTTCCACACAAATACGATCACAAATGAACACTCAATTGGGTAGCTCTTATATTTACTTTAGGTTTTGCTAGTTAAGTTTATTCGTTATTTTTATTTTGTTACAGATTCACCAGTTAATATTGTGGGATCAAAAACTCACAATATCACACGTTAAGCTATTTAACTTCACTATTCGAACAACCATTTGAATGGTAGAATTTTAGATGATTAGCAATATTTTTATAAGAATTCAGAACACACCGAAATTAGATGCTGAGTGCTAAACTGACACTGTAATTTGTGTTTATTCTTGCAAGTTGCGGCGAAGTCATTAAACTGTAATTTAATTCTGTGAGTATCTACAAATAGTAAATCTTACTAAACATTTTTATTCGTGTTACTTTTGGTTTTGTTTCCACAAGTAAATTACCCTGGGGGTGTTAAATCGCCAGCAGAAGAGAAATCCAGCTTTCGTGAATTAATGAGCTATTCTGCAATTTAATAGATTAGATTCTACACGTATCATATTATTTACTGTTCTAAATATCTTGACAATGCTTCTTTGCTTAGAAGTTAGATCTCGCAATTAAGATTGATTTCAGTGCTCGGCGAGCATTGGACTTGAAATGGTAATTCCCCCTCCCCTCCACCACTTATCCACGAAGGCCAACTAAACGGGCAATTGGTGATAAATGTCTTAATGAAATGAAGCGGTTAGTCTTGCGAATGAAAGTGACCTGGTGTGAGCGAGAAGAAACTAATTGGCGACTAACAACTTACGGACACAGACCTTCCGTATCTCAGTAAACCAAGAAGTCTCAGGTGATAGTTGAAGAAGAGCTTTGCCGTCTTAGCAGTATTTAGCTGCTTTTATCTTTTACTTAGATTGGCGAACGAAATTGCTAGCCATTGAAAGCACTAAGAATATATTGACTTTTTGCAGCATGAATTTTGTCATATAACATCGCAGCTGTTTCAGATTCCTCAAACCGTATTCAGTATCAGTATGATCTGAATTATTACAAAGATATAACAGAAAGAGTGATAAAGCTACATTTTGCTGGAAATTTCTGTGCTTCCCTTTTTCGTAATTACTAAGATACATATCTATTCTCAACTCTTTGCAAATATAGCTAAGTTTAGAAGAATTATAAGGTATTTACCCCGCCTTCTTAGCATGCTTTCGTGATGTAATGGTCTGCACGCTCAGCGCATATTTTAGAGTTCCGAGGTTCGAATCCCGGGGAGGAGATTGCTCATTTTTCATGATTACTGCTTCGAAAAAATCCTAATGTCTCTACAGCATACTAACGAAGATTTTTCTTCCTTTATGTCTATTGTTTAGAGAAGAAAAACATCTTTACTCTTAATCTCATAGCATATTACTTAAACTCATAACTTCTCATGCAACTTTGCGCTTTAAAAGTGAAATCATTTGAGTTCAGATTTAACTTGTATCAAAATTAACTTCATTTTATAGCTGTAATAATTTCAAAACTTCTAAGGTAAGATTTTAAAGGTAAATTAACGGGGAAAAAGAAAAAAAAAATTAACATGCAAAAATAAAAAATAACTAATGACTAATATTATAGATGTTTATTGTTAGTTGTTCATGTAATGATGAAATTACACCAAAAATTACATGTTGAAATTTAACATAAGTAAAATTATGTTGCATCGGTAGAACACAATAAACTGTAAGAAAACTATGGAGAGGGAACGGAAGACTTTAATATCTAGTTTCTCAGACTGTCTCCACTTGAGGCTTTTTTTTTTTTGCCACTGAGATTGTTCCTTAAATTAAGCATCGCTATCGTTTCATTTATGATAAATTTTCACTACTAAACAATATTATTATATGACTAATAATTTTGTATACAGAAACGAACATAATAACATTTTAATGCAATACATAAGAACAACATATAGAAGTGTAATAAATAACAACCTTAATGGTAAGCATAATGTCGTAAAACCTACTTCGTTTCCGAAAAAGATAAGAGAGACTCACAATTTAAGAAAAAACTAAAGTCACACAGGCTATTAAGTTTTTCGGAGAAAGAAACATGAAAAATCAACTGTGTCCTCACCAGAATAGGAACCACATATATTCAAATGACTAGCTACGCATACTAACCACTTACAGTATGAAAATTTTCATGGAGAACGGATAGTTCCTTGCATTCTCCCTCCACTTTAAGGACAACAGGGAAAAGGCATTAGTAGGTAGAATACTACTATTGATCTAGTCTATCAAATCCAGATGGGAACGAATTATCGTCCACTACAGTTTAGTTCAGTTGTCACTGTAGAGAGAAACATTAGATTTTTTAGTGCAGAAACTTGACAATGAATTGTCCATTCTCTGGGATTTGAACTACGAGATAATCACTAACTGGACATATAGCATGAAAGCGTGTACGAGGCATTGTATTAATTCTCTACAAAGCTATATAAAATGCTATATTGTTGAAAAAAATATCTTACTTTTAGAAAGATCTAATTCCACACTATTATGCAATCGTTGCATATTAATCATTACCGATTTTGATAAATTATTACGTAAATTACGTAACTGATAAATTATTACGTACATTTGATGAATTATTATGTATTTTCCGTGTAGATTTTCATTCGGTTACACCAGACTTCAAGAAAGAAGTATCTTCATACGTTACATCTGAGTCTCAGAATAATATAGATGACTTAAAAAGAGACATTTTTGTACTCCCTACGATTGCCTCAAGAACATGGCATCACCTCCGACTGTACAAAAGTAAAAGTTATCTTAAATGTCCCAGCATTTACATTAACTAACAGTACTTGAAATTCTGTTATTTCTTACTTTAACGATTTATGACTTTTTTAGAAAAGTTTCTAGTTAAAGAACATATAATTAAATTGCAAATTATAAGAGTGTGGATACAATTGTGTAATGACGAAAAAATAGAAGCTGTAGGTAGTAAAAAATTGAAACAAAGGAAAAAGTAAAACGTTGTGAAAATGTTTGTTCCATTATCAGTAAGAGAGATAAATTTCTTCTGTAATCGATGATTCTGCAGTTTCTTGGTCAGAAGATTGTTTTAACAAGGAAAAAAAAAAGGGAGGCGATCTATTGTTCTTGACATGACTGAATTTTTTTTACCTTTAACTACTTTTCAACTTGCAACTAGAGTTTGAGCCTAAGGAAATAAAGACATTTACGAGAGAAAGATTTACATCTTTTTTTTAAGAATGTGCTTATTATTTAAAAAGGAAACTTTTTATCCTGTTTTAAGCTAAACAAAGTTTAGGGGAATATAATATTCTAAATGCTTCAAAATATTCATGATCTTAGCCTGAAACTTGCATTAAAAGGAAGAATATCGTATACTAACGGAATTTAAGTTTGAGAAAAGTCTAATTATTATTAATGTTGTTTTAGTATACCTAATCTACATTTCGTTTGGTTGCCGAGGTTAAAACTGTCTCATGTCTTTCCACGGGAAGATTTGTAGAAACCATTAGACATTTTATTTTGGACCAGGATATTTGAAAAATGTGCAGTGCCCTTGCCGAGACTCTAGGCATGTGATGCTAGCTGGACGTGCTCTCCAGTTATTCTACGAAAACATGCAGTAAGAAATGAGAAACATTTTACAGTTTTATTGAAATCTGTGCTAAAGTTTTCTTGAGCGATGTATACACTGATACGCATTTGTATATATATATATGAATAATTTTGTCGAAATTATACGTAAAATTTTGGGATCTCTTGTATAGTATAAGATGACTTAAGAAAGCGAAGCTTTACCGGGAAAATAAGATTCAAGAGGTAACTGTAATGGCTACCTCGCTAAATTGATGAGATATCGCCAAAGTGGCGATGGTTTTGGCCCCTAATTTTTGTCTCTAAATTTAGCGAGAATTCACCAAAACTTGCCATACTTGGCTAATATTTGGCGACATTTTTCCTGCATAACTGTAATTGGTAGTGAAGATGACTAACTATACTTGATTCCTATTTGTATCTGTAGCCGTATCCAGCCCTCATATGTAACTTTAACCGAATATGCCTTCCAGTAATTTCGAGAATTGGAAGGTACAGAAGATAACTCGGCGGCGGGGGGAAAACTGTGTAAGACCAAAGACAGCATCAATGCTCAGTTTTTAGTTCAGAGCTGTTTCGAAGAACAGAAAGAGCTCCGTGTGAGCTTCGCTTTTTAGATGCACTTTGCATTGCGTTGCGTTCAACGTTCTTAGTAGTTTGAAGTACTGATTGTGCTTTGTGATACTGAGAAGGATCTGTACGAGTACTTTTGCGGAACGTTCCAGAATTTGACAGACTTTCTTTTGGATAAATACATTTTTTTATCAAGCTATTATCGGTTCTATGTTCATTCAAACCCTTACAAACCTGAAAGCAAGCAGCAAATACGTTATAAAACCTGCTGTACTGAAAAGAGGTATTAGTAATAGTCAATAGTATATATTTTTGCGTACTATGTGCTTCTACAGGTCTCTTTAAATGAGTGAGCCAAGTGAAAAGGGAAAACCTGAAATTTTAATTCGCATGAGATGAATAATAACTTCCGAAATGTAGTCGGCTATAGTAAAAGTAGAACACAGAAAATAAGCCGAAATTCTGCTTTCCGCTAATCACCAGAACTGCTCACCAAGCGAAGTTTTAAATCAGTAATCACCGAGACACGAGCTCAGTCAGAGAACTGTCTGTAGCAGACCAAATTAGTTATTACTAGTCCACGGCTTCTCACAGTGTTCTGTATATACAGTATTGGAGTTCTGTATATACAATACTGTTCTGTATATACAGTATTGGGAGTCTCACAGTGTTCTGTATATACAGTCAAGGGAGGGAAGGAAAGTGCCTTTAAAATGATTTTAGAAAAAAAAAGTATGACCCTTAAAGCTTTCAAAACGCGTTTTATGGAAACTTCCAGATTATCGTATCAAGTTGGCAAAAAAGTCGCAAAATGTTGCCAACTTGATGACAGTTTCTGTCACCAAGATTTATTTCTAATCATATTCTGGCTCTTCTTGACCTGTTCATGAAACTCTAATGTACACTCTTTTGAAAAAAAAAAAAAAAAATCGAAGCACCAAGAAGGACTTTTGCAATCGTGACGAAATTTGGTATACAAAAACATCTTGATTGAACAATCAAATGATCTAAGTTTCAAGGCAGATGAACCAGAATTTCAATCCTAGTGCGCAATTCGCAAAGTATAAAACCAGTAACAGAGGTGGAAAATTTATCTTTTTTTTTGTTGCTGCCATTGTAATTCCGTAAAAAAGCAGCTAAAGATGTCATTACGACGATATCGAAGACCTTAGAGACAACTAAACGAATTCGAACATGGTTGCATTGTGGGTTGCGTGAAGCTGGGTGGTCATACTGAACAATAGGCCACCACCTGCAGCGTACAGGCACTGCTGTGCAAAGATGCTGGCAGCAATGATTGCTACAAGGAAATTGAGGACAAAATAAAGGCTCTGGAAGGCCAAGGAGCACAAATGCGAGGCAAGATAGGATGATTGTTCGCCAGGCCCGAAACGCCCCAACGGTATCATTGTCGACTGACTATTCAACGCACAACAGCCACGTCTATACCTCCCGTAGTACCGTCCACCATCTCACGGCGCTTGTTCTGAGGCGGGGGTTACGCTCACAGAGGCCTCTAAGACGTTTGCTTTTGTCCCCAGAACATCGGCGGAGTCATCTGGAGTGGTGTCGAAGTCGATTATCATGGCTGCGATCAGGCTGGCATCCTATAGTGTTCAGTGATGAATCCCGCTTTACTCTTGACTTAGATGATCACCGTGTTCATGTCTGGAGAGGACAGGGCCAGCGGTTCCAATCAGCATTTGTTTTACAAAGGCATACAGCTATAACCCCATGTGTGATGGTGTGGGGCACTATTTCTTATGACAGCAGGTCATCTTTAGTCATCTCCGTATATCTTTAACAGCTCGACGATATGCTGATAACATCCTGAGGCCGGTTGCATTACCCTTCATGGCAAGTCATCCTGGGGCCATTTTCCAACAAGATAATGCCAGGCCATATACCGCTCGTATATCTCTGGACTGTCTCCGTGCGGTTGATACTCTTCTTTGGCCAATCGAGAACGTCTGCGACATAGTAGGCTGCCAGATTTGGGCACCACAAAGCGACAACTGATGAATGTCTGGCAGAATGTGTCGCAAGATGACATTAGGAACATCTACCACTCCTTGCCTCGACGAATTAAAGCATGCATTGCCTACAGTGGCGGTTCGACCAACTGCTAATATGAACACACATTGGGTCATTGTGAGCCGTGAACAGGTACTATGACCTTGATTTTTTAATCATTTTATTGTGTGTGTATGAGTTGTATACATATTCAATTTCATCAAAAACAACCACTTGCTTCATGGTGCTTCAATTTTTATGCAAAAAAGTGTGCATTGACTCACGTATATGGCCACAAATTTAAAATGAAATTAAATACAAAATTTAAAAATATAACATTTTCATGCAAAATGGACTAAATAAAAACTATCAGAAACGAATAAAAAATCAAATTACTAAAGAACAAATAACTATATAGTTCTACAATTTTACATTTCAATGTACAGCATATAACACTCTCGGTGAGGCAGTTTGTCTGCTATGAAGGCGTATAACTGAAATACCTCAGCATTGAAGAGATTTGTTAATAGTACAGATAAACATTTGCAAAGTTACTTTGATTCTTACATAAAATAGTAATTTCTGTAGTAAAATTGCTGGATACAGAACAGCATCCGAATTTACTGTTGTTCACAGATTATTGCGAAGTATTTCTGAATAAAACATAACAGTTGAATTATGAAAATAAGTAAATAATGTTTTCAAATATACAGGGTGTACCGTAAATGTTGCAACAAACTTTTAGGAGAAGCAGGGCACATAATAAAGATTAAGAACTGCATAGGAACCTATGCCCAGAATCGTCACTGTAAGCCGCCAGGGGGTACTCTACAGGAGAGTGCTAGCGGAAAGTGAGGATTGCCTCGTTCGAGCGGTAGTCACCATACGAAGAGCATGGAAAGCTATACGAACGGAGAGCTTACAGACATGTGCTTAGCGTAAGGAATAGCAGAAGGTAGTGGACGAGCCGCTGCACGCATTTATTGAGAACGCTTCCCCGACAGACATAAACCACACCATAGTTTGTTTGCACGTCTGCATCAAAATTTGTGTGACTACGGGTCATTAAGTAAGTGGACTCATTTTGGACTGAATGTTCGTAGCCATTTGAACAGCTCATTTCCGCATCGATGGTTTGGGCATGGTTGACCAGTTCCCTGACCCCCCCCCCACACTCATCAAATTTATCGAGCCTTGATTTCCTTCCGTGAGAAGCAATCAAAAGTGTCGTGTATCACGACTCTGTTGTGTCTGAAATGACTCGCCCGTGGAGCTGCTGCGATTAAAGAAACTCCCGGTGTGTTTGAACATGTTAGACAATCAATGGTTTGTCGGTGTCAGGCATGTTTGGCGTCTGATCGTGCAAACTTCGAGCATCTGTTGTAACATTCAAGCTGTTGAAACAACATTGTATTCATGTCCAATAAATGTTTAAAATTAATAACTCTCTTGTTTCTTTTCCCATCTTCTGCCTCTGGTACCACTTACCCCTGATATTACCGGGTATAGGTTTCTGTGCAATTCTTAATCCTTATGATATGCCCTAACTCCCTCAGAAGTTTGTCACAACATTTACGGTACACCCGTATATATATGTTACTCCAGTGTGTTACAGAGAACTGGCATAATTTGCATTAAACAAGAAACAAACTCACTGGAAATAAGCTTAAAAGTTTCAGATTATATAGATCTAAACTAATAATAGCTACTGAACAGGAATTCAGTACTCAATGAAGCCAGAAAACAGTTCAGAATAAATATAATATTTAAGATAATAACAAGATAGTAATCAGAGAAAGTCCTTTATACACAAAACATTACTAGCAACTCAACTTGGGTTTGATTTCAGATGAAGGGACTTTGACTTAACTTTGACTGGATGGGCATTTTCGAGGTTTTCCCCATCCGTAACGTGTATACGATCCAGTTCACTTAGAAAGTCATTAACGAAGGCATCCCTCCTATTAGGCAGATAGCCCTCGAGGCTTTTCCACGATTAAATAAACCAAACAAATTGTTACAAAACAAACACAAACTGTTTACAATTATGATTATGAAGTTTCTTATGTTAATTAATCTATTATTAAGATTTTGATCTGTATTATAACTTGTCCTTTCCATATTCCTCACCAGAATGCAGCTTAGATTTGAGAGTATATAAGCTGAGGGTTTCGAATCTAAGGCAGAAAGAGAGCTTCTGGCACTCGCATCGCGCTGTTAGAATTCATAACCAGCTCCATATACAAGTTATTATTTCGTTTTGAATCCTCTTACTAATCGATGTTTTAAACTTAGTGACTGTAAAATACTGAGCCAGCTAATAGCTTATTTTGTTGAATATGAAGTCTTAGACTACGTTACCCACGTTTGAATTGCTTAATTTACATCGCCACAAATGTTAGTTTGTCTGTAGCAGATGTCATGTTTTTCTTATGTTTAAATTTAAGACTAAATAAAAAGATTATTTAAACATTCCTAAGACTTTGTCATAATATTTCAGACGCATCGATAACTTACTAACTTGTCTAGTAGGTTTTGAAAACTTAACTTTGGCTTCCAGGTGAATAGCAACACTACAATTATGTAAAACTATTATTATAAAAATTACAAAGAAACTAACATTAATACCATTATAATCAAAACAAGACAATATGCAAGTACACAAAATTTATTAACGATATTAATTATAAAATTTTGCAAATTTATTAATACAACTTATTCGGTAAATGGGAGAAATTATTGCTTTTAATGAAGAATCAGTGTATGATATAGATAGTGCAGATACTGATTTCAAAACTAATTTATTAATTATGGTGCAGATCCAATATTAAAAATAATTTATTAGTGAATATAAAATGTACTAAATCATAAGAGTAACAATAGGGTGCCTGGCTGTTGCACTACAATCAATTACTTACAGTCACAATTATGCAAAAAATTAATGCAGTGTTTACAATACGATTATATCATAACTACGACATTTTAGTTACACTTAAAAAACTGTTTTTACTGAAACATTTAATATGGTACAATGCAGAATTCAAGATAATACTACACAGAGCTTTATTTACGTAATTATTTTGATAACCTTTGAGAATCTCCGTTTCTTATCAGAGAGAGAATTTCTCATTTATTGTGTAGTTCTTTTATTAAATCACAGTCAAATAAACAATAGTTCCGAGTGCCTTCAAGGTCTCAAGTGTGTAGACTGGGAATACTTTTACCAATAGTTTGAGAAATAGTAATGCATTAGGCAATGTTCTGTAAGTAAGTTTGTCAGCATATAATTGTTGATTTTCAGGTCTGTAAGGAAAAAAAAAGACACCATTGCAGTGGAAGAATTGGTTAGAGAACCACGTGCTAAACGAGGTTCTTGAATCAATGCTATGTTTATATTGTTGACAAGAATAAATTTTAAGATTAAAACATTCGCTTGGTTCTTTGCTAATTTACTCGAACGAATTCTTATTATGACTTAAGGTGGTTGGAAGCGCAGGCACTTTTTCCGTATATAACAACAGAGGACCTTACCCTTGTGTGATCCGCTGTAATGAAAAATACTGTGATTTTGGCGCTGAAAGTTTATACAATATTTTCTTTAGATGAACTTTCCGTATATGAGTGCTTTTGGCCACCGAACGAACAAAAGAACGATTTATAAAATTATGACTCCTAACTCTTCGCGACGGAAACAGCTTATAAGATTAATACGTGGTCTAAACGGACAAGAAATAAACGATAACGAGGATATAGGAAACTACAATGACTGGTAGGTTGTTCACCATCTGCCGTTGCTAGCATTTATGCAAAGTGGATAAATGACGGTGAACCTAGCAGTAGACGCCAAGGTGTTGGGCATCAGGACATCTGAGACTGTCCCGCTTCGTACAACAAAATCGGCGCCAGACAGTGGCTCAGCTGACAGTCCAATGTAATGCAGGTGGAAGTGCAGCTGTTTTGGAACACACAGTTCAGCGGGCTTGTTGGATATGCGGCTGCGCAGCAGACGTCCACTCGTGAGCCTCTGTTGACCAAGCGTCATTGTCAACTACGTCTAGAGTGGGCACGAGAACTTCGAGACTGAACCATAGATAAGTAGAAGATAGTTGCCTGGTCGGATGAATCATGATCTTTAATTCATCTCATCGATGGTTGTGTCAGGATACGCCGTAAACCAGGCGAACCGTTGCTCCTCCCCTGTACAATAGGTCATAGCCAGGCTGGTGGTGGCGATATTATGCTTTGGGGGACGTTCTCATGAATGTCTCTGGAACCCTTAACTGTGGTAGAACAGACCATGAAAGCTGCGGAATTACTTACTTACCACCGGTTGAGATACTATTTCGCCTGTTATATGATTATCAGCATTTGTACTCAGTTGGAGCAGCATTCTATTGTCGATAGGCCCAGCTAAAAATCACTATTGAATATTAAAATTGTTGCGGAATTTAGAAAGTGCTTTCGGAAGATGATTATTTGTGACCTGCGGTTATTAAAGAGGCCCTGTCAAGACTTTGCTGAATGAGAATTTTTAGCAATGTTTTATGCATTATGATTCTGTGTTTACAGAGAATGTTTACTCTAGAAGTCAGTGGTTACTTGGATATAAGAAAGCAGCGGACTATCTGAACATAGTTTGCGGATCATTTGCACCCTTAAAGCTCCTGTCTTCCCAGCTGGAAATAGAATTTTCCAGAAGGACAACGCTCCAAGTAACAAAGCTTGAATTATGTTGTAGTGGTTAGAGGAGCATAAGGATGAATTCCAGTTAATGTCCTGACCACCTAACTCGCCGAATATTAACCCTATAGAGCACATTTGGGATGTCATGGAGCTCAAGCTCAGAGCTCTAACATCACCATGTCGGAATATCTCGACTTTGCATGACCGCTACTTAGACATTTGGAACAACCTATCTCTAGTTATCTACCAAGAACTTGTGGCATTCATGCCAAGGAGAGTTTCAGCTGTTTTGCAGGCCAAAGGTCGCGCAAAGCTTTATTGAGTAGATGGTTATAATTTCTTGGCTCTTCAGTGTAATCATTACACAGTAAATGGAAACAAGAACCTTAAATATGTGTGTTTACTTCTGTAGAAAATACTTTATATAAATGGAAAATGCTACGCATGTTTACGGAGAGCATTAAAATACACTAGTTTACGTAATAAAAATCATAGGAAAAGATCTTTGTATTGCTTTAATCTTTTGTTAATAAAACTGCATTTTGAGCTCTTTTTCTTTTCTTTGGATTTTCAGGCTAGTGGCCGAATGGTAAGAGAGCTGAACATTTGTAGCTCGACTAGGGTTCAAATCCAGGAGAACGAGCTGGCTGCATGGGAGTTTTGTCGTCTTTTGTATATGTAACGTAGATGCAAGCAAGTCTCCTTTAACAAATCCTTCAAGAACTTATCCCTCTCCTTATCCAAATCCTAATCTTTGGATTTTCGCGGTCCAACATCCAGCGTAGGGTTACGCGACATGATACCTTGTTGTCAGACCAACACTTAATAATGATTTTCCTTAGGGCATCCCGAGCATCCCATTTTAACATAATTCATGATGAGTTAGTAGTTTAAGTGTACAGAAGTAGAAAGCTTAGTGCTAAGTTTATAGGAGAAATAACGCGAAGGTGCTATCAGGAATGTATTTCAAGTAGTTTCAGCTGTTTCTTAGCAGTTTCAAATACTGTTTTATAATGCACATTTTTATTTAAAGGAATGATGATAAAGTTTTACATTTCTTAAAAATTTTTAATAAACTTAAGATGTTTATGCATCCAGGATAAAGCTTTCTTAATAGGCAATGTTTTTATTCGAATTGTTGACGTTTTGCTTTGTTGCTGTTTTCTTGCTCTATTCATATGAAATATGAGAGAATAGTAGAGTGAACATCCTGATAAGCCAGAAACTCGTACAATGTTTTGAGGTATGCTACAAATTCATGATTTTTGTATTTTATGTCCTTACACACACGAGGTCTTAATTTTCGTACTTTTTCTATAGATATACAGGATGGTTAGCAAGTGAAAAACATATTATTTGTCCGCTAAAGAACAACTTAAAAAGTCACTGAAAAATCAAAGTGTGTAATAATTCGTAATTTTTAATAAAGTTCACAATTACTTATTCATTACGATTTCTCATAAGTTATTCCCTTATTGTTGTTTATTTATTCGGTTTCGTTAATTTTTAATAATTAATATACATTGTACATTTAATTTTAATAACTAAATACTAACATACTTGCTACGCGATAAGAATAAAATTTGTGGATTTTTTATGGAAATTTGTTTCATGACACATAAATTTTTAGCCAGTTCATTAGCATCACAGATAACATCAAGAATAGTTAAAATCTTCAAAATTATTACTTTCATTGCAAGCTTGCGTAATCGAATACGCGTCGATTATGCTTCCAATTACACCATGAAGGCATATGGAAAGGAGGGAGAAAATTCGTTATATACACCACCTTTTAAAGGGTGACTACAGCTGAAAGAACTCAATCACCATATCCTAGTGATGACAAATTATCATCCAGCTTTTAGTTCGGGCGCCAGTTTAGAGTCATTAAGTTTATAGTTGCTGGAATGTGAAAAATGTGCAGTGCCTTCCCAGGGATTCGAACACCGGACTTCCCGAATACGCGTCAAGTGTATTTCCAATTATACCACGAAGGCGACTGAAAAGGATAGAGAAAATACTTTATAAACTAAGTTATTCAAAAAAATTAAAATAAAATTAGAAGCAGATCAGCATAAGTAGATCAAAAGTATAATTTTATTGATTCAATCTCCTTCAAAATTAAATTAATACAAGACGCCGACGATAATGCAAACGACTTTCTTTAGTTTTTGAACCAATGCCTCATGAAAATCTCGTAATTTCTTGAAATAATATCCATATCTCTCAAAAGACTCTAAATTCACTGACTAGTGAATATAATACATAAAGAAGAAACTTGAAAAAATGATTCATTTAAATTGCTCATTAAGATGCTATCCATGCCAACTGGAAACTTGAATAATCCGAGACCAATAATACTCTTATTACGGATCTTCTTGATGCAAATTAAGCAGAAATTTACAGAAAGTGAATAAACACTACAAGATGTTAATTAAAGGAACGTAAAAATGCAAGGTTTACGTAATAAAATCCCATGAAGAGAGAAAAAAAAACTTAAGTAAACGGAGATCTTTTTAAAATTATTTTTTATCTTTCGCTTAATAAAATGCTAAATTGAGGGCTGAAAGGGCATTTCTTTTAAATTACCGACAACATGCATTAAGTTTAAACTAAGTTTAAGGATCGAATTATCCCACAGAATTTGGAGATAATTCTACCATTGTAACACTAAGTAAGACTACTTAGGAAAAGAATAAAATAGTGACAGGAAAGCAAAGCGTTTGATAACTCATAGAAAAGGAAAAATAAATTGAGAATTAAACAGGCAGAATGGGAAGATAAACAACCGATAAAGCCTTTAAAATAATTTAAAATCTTTTGCTACTTTCAAACGGAAATATTTATTCTGGAACGCAAAAGAAAATTACTCTTGCACAATATATTTAAAAACAGTATTTACATTTATGGAATTAATTCTAAAGTCAGACATACTTTTAGTTTTTAGTGATGTTGAGAGTATTTACGTAGTGTAAAATGTGACTGCCTACCAAAGGAGCATACTTGATGAAAGTAAAACATAAATGTATGCTTTCCTTGAGCTTTGTAACACAGATGAGTAGGATATGTCAACTTATGACATGTGAGGAAAAGCATAATGTGAATAACAGGTAGTTAACTTGAATGGTAGTAAACTGTTGCGTTATGTCAGTAGACTGTACTTGGCAATTCATTTAGGTCGGCAGGTACTTGGCTACAACAATTCCATGTGATACTTCATACAAACGTTTGTATGGTAAACTCTGCTAAATTTTTATGCTATTTGAGGTCTTCAACAGCTATATTCCACGTCAGGATTCCGTCCATCGCATCGCTCTGGAGAATCAAGTCTACTGGCTAAGTCGATAACCAGGACGACGTACAGCCGGGATAGGTACACTCAGAAGACTTCACCCATTTTCTTAGTCTTCGCCTATTTCTTGGCTTCTACCCCGGAATTATATACTTTATCCTCTTACAAATTACGCAGACGCAAGTGGGAATATAAATTTCTCCTAAAGAAATCAAGCTGAAATAAGTACGGCAGTTCGTTCAAGGAAGACAGCTATGGTTTTCAAAGCAATCCAGAGCCTTTTTGAAGGTTTAACTCCGTTACTTGAGAACTCGGAGTTTACCAGATTGATTACACCAGTGAAAAATGGTTTTGTTAGAGAATAAATAAGCTTTCGTTTATATGTGTCCGGGTGCGCTGACTTCAGAAATGCGCCTAGATCGTTTACTATCACCCACAGTCTTTGAGTGACATTACTTGTTACGTTATTCGATAGCATCTAAATTCTTCCAGAGAATGTAGTTAAATTAAACAGGTGGGTATAATGAAGTTTAAATTATGAGAAATATTTTCCTTTTTATTTGTAAAGTTTTTGTAACCTTTAAAGATTTCGTTTTATGAGCTAGAAACATATATTTTTATTTAAGAAACGAAACGACGTATTTATACAAATAACTGTATTTTTAAACGTTTTTATTTATTTAAATGTTTAAAAATTTGTGATGGTAAATTTCGTTTTGAGGCGTTTAACTAGTATTTGAAGTTGCAGGTTGGAATCTTTTTTCATCACGTGTTTTCTTTTTATAATTTCCGGGCAGAAATAAGAAAACTACCTAAAATTCTTGCAAACACGCATTCCTATTATTAGTCTGAAGAACTTACAACTTTTGCTAACAATAATATAAGAAATTGATTAAAAAGTGGAAATCTGACATGTATTCTAAAATATTTACAGCAAGGATTTTGTCGTAATAACCATTACCACGTAAAGCATAGGAATTTAAATTCTTTTTCGTACAATAAATTTTTTATGTCCTTACGCTCATGCTTTTACTTTACTATTCCCCAAGGACAAAGATTCATTCTGAGTAAAAGCTATTGGAAGTGTATTATTCCTTAAAGAGTGGTTTTGTGGCAGATAGTCTTTTGCTCGCTCTGCGATTCCCCAACATTCTTTGTTCGTTTATATGGAAGCCTTCACTGACATGACTCTTATTTTTTGCTTTACGGTAACAGAAATGTCTAGGGAATTTAAGATGAAAATATTATTTCAGTAACTGTAAAATGTATAAAATAACTTCGTTTACTAGATTTTATAAAATTTAAATCTTATAATTTTTTATAAAAAATAGTGCATCAATGATTTTTATGTTAAGTTATAAGATAAAATTTCCTTTCTTATCTACAATGGAATAATTAGAAATGCGAGAATCATGTAAACATTATTTTAAAATTTTGAAAATGAAAGTCAAATAGGTAATAATGAGATAAAACAAATGTTAAAAAGGTAATAAGAAGTTTATTTGAAACTAATCATAAATTACAGCAGAACTGTATAGAAAGTTTAAATGCATAAATAACATTTTCAGATACATAACACTGTATGTAAATTGTTAAATGTTTCACGTTTTTGCATCTAATTGAATAGTGATAACCGTCACAGAATAAACAAAATTTTTTTATTTTTTTAAAACAACATCAAAATTTATTTACAGAAAAACTATAAAGAAATCAAATAGTTGATGACATATTAGGCATCTCTGTCTTCCACGTCTAACAACTTTACCATCCTGCCTGCCACTGGCTAATGTAGCGTGCGCAGTACCCTCTAGCCGACTTGCGTGGGAATTGTATAACACGCGTAAAGTACCTTTAATGGCTTTATTAAGAATTTAAATGTCAAGTTTGAGATAAACGTATATGCATAATTGTATTATGTAGTTTTTTCTTTATATTTTTATTAAATGTGATTCCTTTTTTAAATTCTTCTTATTTTGATAGTTCGTATATTTTATAACCCTTTCCGGCACGCTACCTCTCAAAGTTGGATTTTCAACAAAAAGAATAATAGGAAGTCTAATCAGGCCTAGAGGAGTACACAGGTAAAATATTGTAAATCCTTTTTTACCGTTTTAATTTTGCAGGTGTGCTCGAGGCGGGCTCATTGAATGGATGGAGCTTCGAAAAGAGCACTGAAGCGAGCGTTGCTGGGAAACTCATAATAGAGTAAAAGATTTTGGCTACCATTAAAAACACTAGATTCTGATTACCATAGCAAATTTAGCATTACCCACGGCGCACCACGCAGAGGCCTGCTATTCTACACCCTCCCAGGAAAGCACTTCTTGGTTACATGATGATTACATGTATATAAATTAAAAAAAGTAACTTGGCTTCAGAAATGTTCAGCCATCTCCGCTCCGATACATTTGCAAATTAATTGAAAATCAGAAAAAAAAACTAAAATTATATCTACAATTAAAAATATAAACTATAAAATAAAATTAAGTAAACATCTACAACTCAAAACTACCAAAACGTAGAGCTAACAAAACTTCTTTCAACGAAAGCAAGAGGAAAAAATAAAGAGACCTACTATAGTCAAAATCAAAGAACTAATAAAATTACACCGGGCCTTCAGGAAAACACCCCAACAGTTCCTTAGTTCATAACCAAACCTTTCACCCTCATCCCTCCCCCCCCCCGAAAAAAAAAAAGGAAAAAAGAAAAACAGAAAATGAAACACAGCTGTGCACTTACCTTTCTGCTGTGAATAAGCTGATCGAAGAAAATACTGCAGTGAAACAGCGATAAAGTTGTTGCTTTGGTGTTTTAGTGACCCCCCTCCTCATCAGATGTTCGTCTTTCGATTTTAGGCAAGGTTTCAAGGTGAAAATTTAAAACTAATATAGAATAAAGAGATCAGCGTACAGACTTGAAAATAACATAGAAATTTCTTTTCAAACAAAGGATTCCTTTGAAAATGAGGGTCTTTAAAAACTAAACATGGCTGAAATGTATGGACTAGTTTGTGTTGTGCTGACATCTGAAGGTTAAAAGTAACCTATAGTAACCTATAAAGCCTTTTCCATTCAATTTGTCTTCTGTGTGCAGAGGGAATTTTTTGGGTGTGCCCAAACAGGGTACACCATGCCGGAAAGGGTTAAGCAATCAGTTTTGCCATTTGTGTTTTTCTGCGCACAAGGATAATCGCATAACATTTTATCTTTACTGGATTAAAAATTGTTTGTTCTTCACAGAAAAATTACTATTTTTATTTTTTTAGATCCACTACATAAGGAAAGAATTATAAATTTAGCTTACCAAATAATTAAAGAATATTAACTTCTAAATTGTTAATCCTGAACTACCAAATTATTAATTTCTGCACTTAATTTGTTTTATGTGTGGTTATATTGATCATCCGAGATATCAAAATTTGTTTCTCCAATTTCGATAAAAGCGTTTCTCGTCATTATGAAATACCAGCAATGCTAGAGGGATTAAGACTACCGGAAAACTGGTAGTCTGGCATGGGTAGGGATCCCGGTGAATGGACTGATTTTATTGGTATTTTTAGGGTTTTCCCATGTGTAACATAAATACAGGCTATTTTCCTGTAGATATTTTCCTGTACCCACCAACGGCTAAGCTTCAAAATCGCTAAACAGTGGTACGGCAGTGTTCAAATCCTGACGAATGAGCTAATTTCATGGAAATTTTTCCTGCGTAATGAGCATCAGTAGTATCCTTTAAAATCTATCCCATGTAAGAGTTGCTTCCTTTAGGTAGGTAGCCGTCGAATGTGTAGTCATAAATCTAAATAATTCCCTTATATACTAATAATCCTTATATAATTAAGACACAATAACACGCCGAATAAATACTAATTCAGAAGTCAAACAACAAAAATCAGCGTTAATTTGCAAAATTTTCACAGGACTAGTTTCGATGGTTTTAGCGAACCATCATCTTCAGCTGCAAAACCGCAAATGAACAAGATAGGAAATAATGTTTAGATAAGATAAGAAAGCCTGGACAAGAATAAGCA
Source organism: Stegodyphus dumicola (assembly GCF_044657685.1). Classification (NCBI taxonomy): domain Eukaryota; kingdom Metazoa; phylum Arthropoda; class Arachnida; order Araneae; family Eresidae; genus Stegodyphus; species Stegodyphus dumicola. The sequence continues at coordinate 26,787,802 of NC_140781.1, forward strand.
AGTGGCGCCATCTGTTGGCGAAACCAGAACTAAAACATAATTTCTCTAAAAGCCGAAGGCAAATTTTGGATTGGAATTAGGATCGTTAACTAGAACAGAAAGATTTTTATGAATGTGAAATGCCTCTAGAAAATCCAGTTCTCCAATGGAAGATGTTTTTTGAATAATTTTGGCAGCAGAAAAATTGAAAGTGTGATTTTCGGACCAACAATGTTGAGCAACAGAAGACTTCTGTGTTTCCTTTTTTCTAACATATGCTTCATGTTCTTTGACACGAAATTTTAAGGCTCTCTTAGTTTGGCCAATGTAAATTAAACCGCACTGGCAAGGAATCCTATAAATACCCCAGGAATTCATATCCGGAATGGGGTCCTTGAGTATAGAAGTTGGAATTTTATTGATGGGAGAGTAAACAACCCGAAAGTTAAATTTCTGCAAAATATGTGCAACTTTATAGCTAATTGATGGAAAGAAGGGAATGACAACAGAATTTTTATAATCTCCTAAAATAAGAGTGTGGCTTTTGGTGTGTTGAGATGAGAATTTTTTAACTGCTTGATTAATAATGTTGGGTGAAAAGCCCCTGTCAATAGCTATTGCTTTTAAATAATTTAGTTCTTCATCAAGGGCCAGTTTGGAGGAGCAAACTTGAAGAGCACGGAAAACATAGGAATAAAATGAAGCTAACTTTTGTTTAGTCGGATGACATGATTTAAAGTGTGGTGGAAGGCAAACCGATGAAGGTTTACGGTAAACTGTAGTACTGAAGTTGGATGTGTTACGTGTGACCAGAATGTCGAGAAACGGAAGAGAATTGCAAGTCTCAAGTTCAAAAGTGAACTGAATAGCAGGATCAATAGAATTCATTGTTGAAAGAACTCTATTTAAATCATCTTTATTACCTTCAAACAGGGTAAAAGTATCGTCTACGTAGCGGAACCATGCCGGGAAGTTTAAAGTTTCAAACAATTTTGATTCATAATAATGCATGTAGATATCAGCCAGGATGGGACTGAGCCAGGATGGGACTGATTACAAGCAAACTGAGGGATTAGCCATGGGAAGCCCCCTCAGTCCCATCCTGGCTGATATCTACATGCATTATTATGAATCAAAATTGTTTGAAACTTTAAACTTCCCGGCATGGTTCCGCTACGTAGACGATACTTTTACCCTGTTTGAAGGTAATAAAGATGATTTAAATAGAGTTCTTTCAACAATGAATTCTATTGATCCTGCTATTCAGTTCACTTTTGAACTTGAGACTTGCAATTCTCTTCCGTTTCTCGACATTCTGGTCACACGTAACACATCCAACTTCAGTACTACAGTTTACCGTAAACCTTCATCGGTTTGCCTTCCACCACACTTTAAATCATGTCATCCGACTAAACAAAAGTTAGCTTCATTTTATTCCTATGTTTTCCGTGCTCTTCAAGTTTGCTCCTCCAAACTGGCCCTTGATGAAGAACTAAATTATTTAAAAGCAATAGCTATTGACAGGGGCTTTTCACCCAACATTATTAATCAAGCAGTTAAAAAATTCTCATCTCAACACACCAAAAGCCACACTCTTATTTTAGGAGATTATAAAAATTCTGTTGTCATTCCCTTCTTTCCATCAATTAGCTATAAAGTTGCACATATTTTGCAGAAATTTAACTTTCGGGTTGTTTACTCTCCCATCAATAAAATTCCAACTTCTATACTCAAGGACCCCATTTCGGATATGAATTCCTGGGGTATTTATAGGATTCCTTGCCAGTGCGGTTTAATTTACATTGGCCAAACTAAGAGAGCCTTAAAATTTCGTGTCAAAGAACATGAAGCATATGTTAGAAAAAAGGAAACACAGAAGTCTTCTGTTGCTCAACATTGTTGGTCCGAAAATCACACTTTCAATTTTTCTGCTGCCAAAATTATTCAAAAAACATCTTCCATTGGAGAACTGGATTTTCTAGAGGCATTTCACATTCATAAAAATCTTTCTGTTCTAGTTAACGATCCTAATTCCAATCCAAAATTTGCCTTCGGCTTTTAGAGAAATTATGTTTTAGTTCTGGTTTCGCCAACAGATGGCGCCACTTGCTTATTCTTGTCCAGGCTTTCTTATCTTATCTAAACATTATTTCCTATCTTGTTCATTTGCGGTTTTGCAGCTGAAGATGATGGTTCGCTAAAACCATCGAAACTAGTCCTGTGAAAATTTTGCAAATTAACGCTGATTTTTGTTGTTTGACTTCTGAATTAATCCTTATATACTCCCCCTTTTAAAGGGCGACTGGGGATTAAGGGACCCAATCGCCAAATCCTGGTGGTGGAGAATCATCACCCACCACCTTTCTTAGTTCGTGCGCCACTGTAGAGACATTAGGTTATTTCGAAAGCAGGAGTCATGAAAAATGTGCAATGCTCTCGCTGGGACTCGAACCTCGGACCTCACGGAATATGCGCCGAGTGTGCTAACAGTTACACCAGGAAGGCATGCTAAGAAGGCGGGAGAAGTGCCTTATAAATTTATTCATCATTTTATTTTGAAATTTGCCTCATAAAATGAGACTTTCATTTTATAAAATTTGTATATTTACTGGTACGGAATTTCTCTGATTTTACATTTCTGATAAGAATAAGTTTGAAATAATTATTATAACACTATAAATTTTATTTTTGTTTTGGTAAATTATTTGCATTTGTATGACTTTCTATGGGAATCTCATGAAAAGTGTTTTTAGGGCTATTTTCAAAGAATCTCACACAGTAATAAAACTTAGTAATTTATTATCTACTAAACGGAGCAGAATTCCTGGATTTTGAATTCCGTCTTTTAAATATGCCCTTTGTTTAGAATAAGTATTGTATGTATATTTTTATGCTTTTAACATGAAGCCTTAAGATATATGATATAGTTAATTATATAGGGCATGAAATAATGTTTGCTAATATTAACTTAATTTATGGTGTCTGTGGTTATTGTTGCATAATAAATTTCAAATGTGCATGGTCGTCGTACAAATTTGTGGTACATATTTCATTTAAAGTGCAGTTATTTCCAGAAAACCTTACGTGTGAGGAGCGGTTCCTTAACTAGGTATGTGGGTTGTAAATTGCTAAACATAATTTTCAAATGATATACAAAAGAATACTTCTGTGTATGAAAAAAGACGCATTTTGAATATATATCAAAGAAGATAATTTTGTTACATCATTTCTATATGCAGCTTAAGCTATTCGTAATGTAAAATAAAAGTCAAATTTTCTTAATTTTATAACTTTAGCAAGTTCAGTTTTAGTCAAGGGATATTGATATTTATGATAACAATATCATATTAATGGCAATAATGATATTAATAATTTCTACACTGATAATAAAATTAATTCTTGTGAAAGTTCATTTAAATACAAATTAACCAGGTATTTCTTTAATTATATGCTTTGAAATAATTTTTGTTGTGGAACTCACCATTAGTTCAAACTAAGGTTTCTGGTAACTTTGTCCTTTTAAATTTTTTAAGTAAACTAGGAATATTTATTTTTGAAAACTTTATTTCTAACTAGTTAAATAAGTCTCAAAAGCAAATAATAATAATAACTTTGGGGCTTATATCATAGTCAATTTGCGAATTGTTATTCAGATTTTATGATTCCATCCAGAAAATATCAAAGCAAGAAATTTAGAATGGAAATCTTAGAGTTCTGTGATCGATTACTTGTTAGTTAATAACTTTCCTTCATTATTTTGTTTTAGGAATTTATTCCAATAATTCTGATGAAATCAGGCAAAGTAAATTCTAAAAAATTGCTTCCAGTTAACAATTTTAAGTCAGTATCTCCCTTTTTGAAAATTATGGAATCATTACTCCAACAGTTTCGACCTAATTAATACCAAGAGCTATGGAAGGTCACTGACGAATGCCTCTTATTGAGAAGACAACATTTCTTTCTTTTGGAAACAATAGCAGAGTTCCATATTCAATTGTCATTTTTAGAAATCGCCGGGAAATCGCACCAGGAAGAACTGGAGGAGACCAGAGCGTGAAAAAGAAGGCTTTCCGTGAACCCATTTTACTTCCTTGTCAGAGAAGATACTCTTTCCTTTGTGCAGATAAAAGCAGGCGGCCATTTCCGAGTCAGTGAAAAAGGGGTTGACGGAAGAACGGCGAAATCTCTAGCAGGAGTGAAGCTCGGCTTAGAAAAAAAGAGACGGCGTTGAAAGTAAAAGAGAAGGTATTCAGTGACGTAGCTTGTTGATGTTCGCTTAAGGAGGCAGCTATTCTGTTGTTGTTGTTGCTTATGCCCACTTGTCCGACGTAGTCAGACCATGAAATTCCTCGTGGCAAGGAGCGCAAGATTACGCCTGTCGTTGGTGCTCCTTACAGGTGACTGTGCGATTTGGCGCAGTTCCATCCCCAGTTTTGATGGAAAGCACTCCGGATGGGACGGGTCCGATAGTCTCCCACCCTTCTCCCCTTCCGCCAAACCACAAGAGAGGACTTTCGGCTCGTCGCATATTTAGAGTACCGCCATGCCGCACTGACACTATACATTTATAAACATCCATGCATTCTCCGGGATTCGAACCCGGGCCCTTCGGCACGGCAGTCAGCGACGCTAACCAGTATACCGGTTGGGCGGCAGCAGCTATTCTTTCTGGCCCAAGAGTTAGCAGGTTTCCGTCGAGAATATGTAGCCAAACGCCGCTGTATCTTTCGTTTTTCCTACATGCAATAGGAGAACGCCAGGATACGCCGCTTGAGAATCTTCTCCATGGAGACAACTACTTACGTTTCGCATTGAGAGTGAGTAGTAAAATGCCTTCCTATCCCTCGCTTCTTTGCTTTTTCCCATCAAAGATGGGGCCCACCAAAGACCGGGCTGTGGTAGATCGCTGAACACTGATAGTTCAACCTGGGTTCAATTCCAGGTGAACGGGCTGGCTTCATGGGCGTTTTCGTGGTTTTCCTCATATGCAACGTATATAACAGCCAGTTTCCGTTAGAAAGTCTTCCACGAAAGCATCCCCTCTCTTAAGCAGATAGCCCATCGAGTGCTTTGCCATTGTCAATAACCAAACCAACCCTTTAAAGGTGCATATCATGGAGGATTAATAGTATCTTTTTCCAATGGATTAAATAAGGACTCAGTTCCAAAACAGCTATACAGGGTAGCACTATAATATAACCGTAAATTTCTGATCCAAATTTAATATTCGTCAGGCAAGTTTATGTAATTAATTATTTTTCATATTTAAAGGTTACATTCTAACCACAGTTTTCACAGTATTCATCCAAACACATTAGTGGCCTTTAGGCGTCAGTTTAAGCATAAAATATTATTAAAAGCAGTATTTTATGTTTTTTTTACCACTTAATGGATAAATAAATGAAGCTCTTTTGTGATCTTCGCGCTTTATTTTACAGTTTACTGGCTTAAACAGATATTGCTTCCGTTTTCGCTTAGTTTTAAATCCCTTTTTCTTTAATTTCTCTTCTCACAAATATTAGTTAAGATTATTTATGTAAATAAAAGTTTTGTCCTTTCATGCATATTTGCCATAATGCAAAGTAGAAATCTAAACGTGGAAACAAAAAATTGTTAAAAAAAAGCTATTCATTTAATTAACTACTTTAAATGTAATTCATTTAAGTAAGTAATGGAAAACTTAATAATTTTTTGTAAAAGCATTGCATTTTAGTGCAGTTAACTAACCAGTTTTAATTTTAATGTATTCACTCATTCCAGAGAATTATGCAGATGTGATTAGTAAGGGGTTTAATTAAAAACTGAGGGAAAGAATTCGTAATCGTATGGGTGTATTAGATCAAAGTTTGGCTGCAAAGAATGTCCGTCGAGTTTGCTTGTCGTTTATCACACGCCGCTGAACTAGAGAACTTAGCTTTCGGTGGTAAGTTAAGACTTGAACTAGATACCAGTTCGCCAGACACGAAGGATGCAGTATTGATGAGGAATTATTTATACATATTTGCAACAAGCAATAAGACTTGTTGTGAATGTTCCAGTTCGTTTCTCTGCTAAGTCCGGGAGACTGGTAATTTTGTTTTGTAATATTTTAATTTGTTCCTAATGAGTGGCGTAGAAAAATAAAGTTACCTGTTTATATGCGTGCTTTCACCATTTCCTTAAACCATCCTTAATACCCCACGTCGTAACTTTTAGGTAACACTGAGGGATAATGCTTAGAATTAAGTAATTAGTAATTAGTTACACTCTCAACGTTTATGAATAAGTGACTCCGAACAAACCTTTAAGAGTTGTTCTTGTTACAGCTCGAATTGTATTCCACCAATGTACAGAAAACATAGCTTTTACTTAATAATTTTGATGCTTACACTGACGCATAAAGATCTCTAACATATTTGGATAAATAATGCTTGTGGTTCAAAGTTAATATTTAAATAATTAGTAATTAGATAAATTTAGGGGAACTAAATTTATCTAATTACTTTTTTATATTATATGTAATATGTATATTTTATATTATATGTAAGTTAATATTTAAATATAAAGAATTAGTACTTAGATAAATTTAGGGGAACTAAATTTATCTAATTATATTTCTTTTTATATTATATATAAAGTTGGCAATGTATGAAATACTTGTATAAGCATTTGTATGTTCTTCGGGTTTTGTATACTGAGTTTAAATGTTGAATTTTGCATTAGTAAATTCATGTTGACAATGTCGGCACTTATCAATCACAACAGTATAATATAATCATTATGTATGATATATCTTCTTTATGTATTGAATTGTAAACTTTATATATAACTTGCTAAAATTACTTGCTAAGGTATTGAATTGTAATCTTATGTCTCACTTGCTAAAGTAATGTTCATAACTCATAAGTACTGTGTTCACACAGATGTAACCATTTTTAATATCTATGTCTTGTAACATTAATCAATGTGCCCTATGAGTGGATCTCGTTGGGCCCTAACAAGGGTCAGCTTTAGATAAGGGTTGACGTGGCGCTAAACCAATTAACCATAATGGTAAAGAGGTGGTGCCCACGTCCTCCGTCACTAAACTAAACTATATTATATGTAAAGGTTAACTTTTAACCGGAATTTAGACTAAATTTAGCCTTTACCTAATACATACAAAATAAGATTTCACATACCTTTAAATTAAAGCATCCACTTATGAAGGATATGTTCGGTGATAATGCTACCTGGTAGAATTGCTTGACACTTGACTCAGTTTTTATTGTATTAGAAAGATATATGAGTCCTCCAGCCTATGTATCCTTAATGGGGAAAGCAAGAAAATAAGGGGTGGTAAGGCCTTTACTAATCTCTCATGAGAGGAAACGTCCCAGGCCAGATTGAGTAGTTTTCTCACTGGCGAAAATCTTCAAGTTACGTCGTTGTCTCTATTCGACTGCGCGAAGGAAAAAGGGAGGTGTAAGAAGGTTACGCAGCTTCGATCGCAGCACTTAGGCCGGGCAGAGTAACTGCCTCCTCTGCAAAGATTCCCAATCAGTGTCCGCTGGCTAGAAAAATGGAGGACAGAACGGTTTTTTGCTACTCACTCTTGAAGGCAAACGTCTAGCACTTGGAGCACTCACCAGCTGTCAAGCAGTAAAAATCGCTGAACACTGGAAGTTCGGCACGGTGTTTGAACCCCAGTGAATAGCCTGGCTGCATGGGCGTTTTCATAGTTTTCCTCATGTGTACAGAGCATACGAGCCAGTTTCTCTCAGGAAGTCCTCCATCGAGGCATTCTTCGCCTTAGACAGATAGCTGTCGAATGCTTTGCCATAATTCAATAAAGCAAACCAACCTCGCACTTGGGCAAGAAGAGTAGTTTTCTCGTCTCTTGGCAAGCTGCTTTTAAATGACACAGGAATAATTGCCTGCTTGTGCAAAGGAAAATGAGTGTAAAACATTATAAAGAAAAAAAAAATGGGTTCACATGAGACTTTTTTGCCTTGGTGAATCAGAAATAGATTTCAAGAAATGAAATTTTAACATGGACCCCTAATGTTGTTTCCCAAGAGAAGAGATATTCTATTCTCTATAAAAGAGATTTGTGTAAGGCTTCTACGTTTTTCAGTATTATTTAGATCGGGTTTACTAGTGTAATAAGCACAGAATGTTAAAATAGGCAGTTTTAAAATTGTAAACCCAACATGGAAATTGGACCCAGTTTCCCAGAATTTTTTTTTCTGATTTCGTCAGAATTAATGGAATAAACTCCAAAAACAGAAATAAATATTAAGTGGAAAGTCATTAACCAAATAGTTCTAGAATTCGTTTTTTTTTTGCAAAAATTCTCGTTATGGTAATTTTTTTTAAGAAATCATAAAATTCGAATAGTTATTTGATTATGTAAGGATCAAGTTATTATTCAAATTATTTTTGTTTTTGACTCTTATATAATTAGAAACAAATTCTTCAAAAATAAAAATTTCTAACTTTCAGCGAGAATTTTATAAAAGTTACCAGAATCTTTAGCCTAAGATTTAGATCATTCTCAGGCAAAAATAATTTCAAAGGATATAAGAAGCGTGTGGTTAATTCTCTTTTATATAAAACTTTTACAGGAATTAATTTTATTTAAGCAGCACGTTTATTTTTATTGTTATTATTATTACCATTGATAGTAATGTCACTTGGCTATAAAACTGAATACAATAATTTTTTTTTAAATTAAGAAATTTTTTTTCTTTTTATTACGACTAGCTGAATTTGTGTGTAGAAATGACATAAAAATTTTATTAATGATGCTATTAAATGCTTCAAGCGTAATAAAATAACAACAGAATTTAATTAGGATTGCAGCTTTTATTTAGAATAAAACATTGCCATTTTTCTTTGTATTGAAGAGCTTAAACACATTACATAACATTCGCAAATAGCATTTCTGAAGATAATTATCATAGCTAAATAAAAATAAGGGAGCATTATCATGAAAACATCATTACATTTCATAAAAGTGTATTGGTAGGGAGGAACTAACACATTTAATTTTCCTTTTAACATATGAAAATATAGTTAACTATGCATTAAATGTTAATCAAATTATTCCGCGTACAGAATGAAAATATTCATGAATAAATATTCTCGGAAATTAAATTTCTTAGGAATTATGAATAAATTTCAAAAAAATTTAAAGCATATCTCGAAAACTTAGGGAACGCAGAATGAGAACTAAATATATCTAGATAAAATTTCAGATGAAATCTAGATATACTTCAGATGTAAAACAGGAGTTTAGTAAAATATTAAAAACAATATGAAGTTCTTGGTAATGTTATCATTTAAGTAAATTAATAAAATAAGAAGAGTTCCCCAGTCTGTTTGCTTTATGCTAAACGCATGGTTGACAGCAAACAACAACAAATGCACATTTAGAAATTTATACTTGTCTATGTAAATGGAAACGTACTGATGATCATGCTAAGAGTAAAAAACTTAATAATTACATATTTTCAACTTATTTAAAAAATAAAAATAGTATTTCTGGCAAACTTTAAAAATCAGTACTTTTTTCTGCTAAATATCACTTGTGCAGTTATTACTTTTATATAGTTTTTTGACTGCCTTATCGTCTTCTTCAGACAGGAGAGAGCCTGTGATCTGTTCGAGTCATTTTCTTGTTCTTTTACACCCTAGAGGCTGCTTGTTGGTCGTGGCCTACCAATGGCCGAGCGAAAAAAACCACTGAACACTAGTAGTTCGATTTCGATTTGAATCCTTTGAGCGGGGTTGGTAATTAAGCGTTTCCGTGAATTTCTCCATGTGTAAAGTAGATACGAGCCACTTAACATTTCCTTAGAAAGTCCTTCATCTTTCATTCAACTGATAACCTTGTATGCTTTGCCATTATCGAATAAATCAAAATTGTAGTTGATGGGTGAACCAGTGTAGATAGGTAGTTTTCATTTTTTGATTTTGATGAAATGAACCTAAATTTTGTGAATATCAACGGATGAAGAGATGCTGCATGATTTCTTTGCAGACATTTAACGTGCTATTGATTCGGCAATAAGGATTTGCTGTAGAAGTACAGTTTCAACGATTTTTGCGTCTTACAAATTTAATATTTTCTCTCTAATGAAGTGAAACAGAGCGTTGTACTGCTTCTTTTGAATTTTAAGATGTTTATATGCTCATCTGATGTAATGCAAAATTTTATCTTTGTCATATCGAAATATTTCAGTTATCATTAGTAGAAAATCTTTATGAACTACACTTCTTTCTTTCTGATCTAAATTATAGATGTCAATTCTAATCACTCTAAATAGATGGCTCTCTCCTTATATTGTGATAATATAGTTAACACTTTTCATTAGTTTTTTTGACTTCGCACCGGAGACCGATTGTAGATTAATTTTCCGAGAACAACTGTAGATTAGACAATTGTAGATTAAACAGTTTTAAATTAGATTAGACAATTGTAGATTAGACAGTTGTAAATTAGATTAGACAACTGTAAATTAGACAGTTGTAGATTAATTTTCGGAGAACTTTTACATCATTTTCTTTATTCTTATTTTTCTTTTTAATTTCGAAGAAAATCCTTTTTACTACAACTTTTTTTGGAAGACCAGCAGCTTCTGCTCACTTTTAATGGAAATGTGTTTCTATGATGCAACCTAATTACATTTTATAACATATAACTGCTTAACCTTATGAACAAACATGCATATGACCAGTATGTTAAATTAATAAATAAATTATTGCAACACGGCTTATACCATGATTGTATTTCTGACGAATTATATCCTATTCCTTCTGTAGATTTTCATTACCCACTTCATCTTTCCCTCTATATATAACATTTCAAACTACGCTTTAGCGATATATATTTAAAGCACTGCAACCAGCCTGAAAGCTACATCAGTAGATGGAAGAGTAAATGAAACGACCTTAGCTTTCTGCTACAATATGAGTCAAGGAAAAAAAAAAGATTCACGAAATACTTAATGTAGGTTCTTTTGTACGTTTCTATGAATTATGAATGTTTGAACATTCTCATGACTACTTTTCGATGGTTTTTTTACGCTCTTTTATAATAACGAATAAAGTATTGAGCATTTCATAGTCTTTCCCTAACACGTATTATTTATTTCCGTTATTTATATTATGGATCATTTCGCAACAAAAGGATGGTTCTGTGTTTGTTTTACTGCCATTTTTAACGATATAAAAATTCCGGAAACATCTATAGCCCATTGCAATCTAGAAGCATTGTATCATAAAGTCTATGGCTTGTTCTTCGACTGCATGGTCAAATTTCAAGCTGGACGCATTTGTTTGAAATTTCAAGATTACATTTGATTTTTTTTCTATCATATGTTTTCCAGCTGTATTTGTCTGGGGGTCCGTTCGGTGATCAGAGCCTAAAGTAATTAAATAATTACATTGAGAAAAAAGTAACTATAATTACTGAAGAAACTTCGCTCAAAAAGTTTTAAGGGAGTATTTACAGTAAATGTTTTCAATGTAATGGACAGAGTTCCTTAATATAATTTGGTATAAAGACATACACCTTTCTACATTTAGCATAAATATTATAAGCTCGATACATGTAACAATTCGGTTTAAACTTGTTTGATTTTAATTAATTTGAGTTTATGAACTTATTAATTTACTTAGTTTCATAAATAAATGTCCATATGGTTTGACAAAGAAACAGATAATCATTTGACATGAGTGAAGGTAAATTGTTTCAAAATAAGATTTTTGCTTAGAAGATCTAATGCGTACGACAACTGAGTTCAATATTGTGATAGGAATATTTTGCCCGAAATTCTCTTTTTCTCTACTACAAGTACTATATTTCTGTATATATTAGGACTTAGCTGTAGAGGGATATATTATTATTTAATTAAGCCACGAATTTAAATAAAGTTGTCATTTATAGGTCAAACACTATTCAGGGAATATTATGGTCTAGATTTTCTTGAGTTTTGACTATTGTAGATTTCCCCCTACGTACCTATACAATTAGGGAAAGAAACATTTTAAGCACGAAGACTTGTATCATTTCTTCTTCAATGCATTATAAACCTTTACAGAATGATACAAATGGTCTTTGAATTCTAATCGGTTTAACTTCTGAGAAACCCATCACTGTAAACATTTTAAATAAAAATGCAACTATTATATCTAATGTACGGAAAATCAAGTTTCACAAAACTTACTGAATCAAATGAATAACATATTGAACCAACATTAATAGCTGGGTATTGAAAGTACTATAATAAACAAGATCACCAGTTTCGCATTTTTCCTGGCGAATTTCGAGACTGATGAAAAATGGCACCAGGGCGTCAACACGTGATGGCTTAGCAGGTATTGTGCTATTGTGTAAAGTATCAGTCAGTTTGTTTACAGTTTGGTTCTTCATTTTTATGCATTGTTTGCAGCAAACAGAAGTATCCTGCATTTCCTTGATAGCATTTTTCTGTAATGCATTGCATGTGGCATATCTAGCGCATGCCTTTCATTAAATACCTAACGATTCTGCCTTTTTGAATGGTCAAAACTCATTAACCAAATAATTTTAAACCGAAAATCTTGCATTGCCACAGAAAAGACCAGTGGTGTAAAGAACTAGTTTATTTCTAATATCTAATCTAAAGTTCTTGAATCACCGACGGCGTTGATAAATCTGAACTTTCATGTGATCAAGGTTCAAGAAATATTATTTTAAATCCAAACCAGTGCATAATTAAAAAGCAAAGAACATTCACATCAGGTTTCAAGCTTCAAGGTTTATTGAACTTCATCACGCATTCATATGGCGTTGCCAAAGCTAAGAATAAGAAACATACATCACAAATCATTTATTCCCTACACTGGCGATTAAAATAGCTTTTCAGACAAAATTTCTTACAGGCCTTCAAATTGTTAAGGAAACTGGAAGTTTAAAATGACATTTTCATTCTTCTAATAATAGTAGACAGTATAACATTTTTAACCATTATAACTATTTATATGAAGTAGTTAAAAATAGAGGTAACTTACCTCATGATTCTTAACTAAGTATGACACCTCACGTTTTATTTATTGCCTCCCATTTCGCACAAAGAATCTTTCCTAAATTTCCTCACATTTTCAGAAAATTTATTTTAAGTACACACATTTCGTAAAATAAATATACATTATTCCTTTTATCAACATTCATGAAGTTCATAAAATGAGTCATAACACGAAGGGATTTAGTCAGTTTACTCAGTTAGTGATCGATTAACAGATATTATTGACATTTGTCTTTAACAAACGTTAATAATAGTACACTTAATGCTGATAAGACTTTCAAACTTAAGCAGCCTTCTCACGTTATTGTGCCTATGAACTTTGAAAGCTGGCAGTCATGAAATTGAGTGCACCCTTTATGAGTGAAACTGATTGCTCCTAAGTGGTCTGCTTCATCTTCTGTTGAAACTTAGATATTCAAGCAGCGACATAATAGCTAGTGTATTTATCCTCAGTGACGAACTAGTGCTGTTATATTTCTGATCTAAACTTCCTCAGAAATAATATATAATATCTGTGCATAGTATTTATGTTATATTTTAATAAATTATGAGGCATAAAAACAAAGTAACTAAACTTTAACAATCCAGATTATTAATATGTGTTTTGACATGTAAGTAAACCACTTAGATTAACTTTTAAGTAGGACCAAGACTAGGAAATTTACTAATTTCTTTCAAATGGAATTAAAGAATATGAAAAAAACAAAAAATGTTAACAAAATATTTATCGCCGTTGCACCCAGGAACTGGTTAATTTGTTTTTACTACATTTAAGTCCCAATTTTTCTTTCGGAAGTTCACATACGCTTTTCTAGGTAAACACAAAAGTACACAAATTAGAATACAGCTTAACAAATCAGTAACATAATCAGAAAAACTTATTTGATTGTTTGAGTATTACTAATGACAGCCTGCAAGACACTTCTGCGGAATAATTGACTAAGCAGGCTCTGGTTTCTTACGTGGTTTGAATTGGATTATTAGATGTTGAAGTTAGCTAATATCCTCAGAGAATAGCCATTTACGTTAAGTCCCTAATTTTTAAAATTTAAATCGCAAGTTAGAAAGAAGATCTAAATTAGGATCGGAGCAGCCTGTTTACATTAATTTACGTCCCTTTGGTAGATAGATTTGATTTTAATTATGTTCCACATGTCCTTATTTGATTTGAATATTGTATGGCTTTCTGTAATCCTGAAAGCTAAACAAAAACTAAACTTGGCTGTAACTACAACTTGGTTAAGGTACATTATTTGTTTTACTTGGTTTTAATTTAGTGTCGAAGAAATCTCGTAAAAGCAAAAACTCGCTTGTGATTTGTGATGAAGTTGGAGATAAAAACTACACTTTATAAATGAAGTCTGAAATATTATAACTGCGGTGTTTGAAAGTAATCAACGCTGCAAATTAAGATTTGGATCTTTTCTAATGTAAGATAATAAGCTCCGAGCAAGTTTTTGTACAAAACTATGTGCTACAACTTTGTCCACTGGTCCCTGTTAAATTAAGTACGTTTTCCTCAATTCTTGTAGCAGTGACCTTATTTTGAAAGAAAGCATTGTCAATAGAAACCTTTCAGAGTGTATTATTCTACTTCGTTCTCTGTTTATTGAAATAACTAAACTCATATATATATATATATATATATATATTACGTTTAGAAACACCTTACCTCACTCGAAATGAACTTATTACGAATGCACATTTCTCCACTGAAACTGTATCAAATTCATTCATATATCTTCCTAGTAAAATATGTTGTTGCCATGTGTTGTTCTATAACTGAAAAGATCCTAAAATTTGGATGAGTATTTTCACACTCAGTTTGATCTTTTCTATCATTCATTTCAAACCGTCTATGTATTTTGTGGAATGCTAGTAGTGTTTGCTTTTTAATTTGCTTACTCTTAACGAAAGGAGTTATTAAATATACTACACTATGTGCACATGACAGTTCATGTTTTAACATGAAAACTAGTGTTGCAAGTAACACATTTATAGAGTTGTATTCTTTGGTAAAATAAACTAACTAGCTCTAGAAAGACTGTAGAGAAATTATCCTCTGGTTTTTAACAGCAGACATACAGAATGAGAAGGCTGTAAATAACCCTTTTATTCGATCACAAGGAGTCCACAGACGATCACACTTCGGCTTACGTAAGCCAACACTTCTGATTTATACAAATAAAGTTGAACTTAAAAAATATAATGTAATTAAACTAGCCTAATGTCTCACAGGATAATTTAAACGCACAAGAAGACTGACTCGTAGAAGCCAGCGGGACAAGCCTAATGGCTAGACACACTCAACGACACAGAATCAAATCGCTATTAACTAACAACGTGGTCTTTAAACAGACATAGCACCATCTAAAATCAACTTTGATACTTTCATTTATGCTGGCGTCAGCGTGAAATGCATCACGTTATTACCAACACCTCAGATAACCCCGTTTAGGGGAACCACACATAAAAGGAAGATAATATTAAGACTTGATTCTTAAAGTAAGTGCAGTCTGGTTTTTGTAACTAACTCGGGAACTTGTGTATTTATTGTCTGGTATGTAAATACACTCATGTCCATAAATTAAGGATAATGCAAAATCAGGCAAAGGAAGAGGTAGAAGCAAAACAAATTTGACTTATTTGTAAAGCTTATTTATTAAACAAAAGGTAAAGAGCAAAAAAAGATGCTATATGTTTGATATTATTAAAAAAATTAGCGAGTTTTTCTCCCTGGAGCAAATTACACACACACACACACACACACACAAAAAAAAAAAAAAAAAAAAAAAACTATTTACAGAAAACCAATATTACAAGGTTAGTATGATTGTTAATACGTTGTATGTCTCCCAGACGATGCAATACAGTCCGTACAACGCTTAGGCATGCTGAGTATCAAATTATCGATCTGATCATGGGGGATATTACAGCACTCAAAAAGCAATGCTCTCCGAAGTTCCGGTAGACATGTAGAAGGAGGTTGACGGGCTGTAACTCATCCGCTAAGCATGTCCCACACGTATTCTGCTGGAATCAAGTCCGGTGAGAATGCTGGCCAGTTCATACGCGTGATATCCTCCGATTGAAGGCATTCGCTTACGATGTTTGCACGGTGAGGACGGGTGTTGTCATCCATAAACACAAATTGTGCGCCCATGGCGCCCCGAAACAAACGTACACGTTGTTCCAGAATGACGTCCCGATAGATTTGGCTTGTCATGGTTCCAATTTGAACATGCAGGTCAGTTCTGGAACCCAGAATAATTCCACCCCAAACGAGCACTCTTGCACCACCGTAACGGTGTCGTTCAATGATGTTTTCTTGGTGGTAACGGGTACCTGGAGCTATTCATATGAAAGTCCGGCGAGAAACAGACTGCAAGATAAACCTGGACTCGTAGAAAACATCATACAAGCCCACTGTTGCGGTGTGCACAATGCATGCTCTCTACTCCAGGCTAACCGCAGGCGACAGTGAGTTGCAGTAAGTGGAACGCATCTGACAGGTCTACGAGCATATAGACCAATCTGCCCTAAGCGTCTGTACACAGTCTGCCTTGACATTGTCGTACCAGTGGCTGAAGAGAGCTGACGAGACAGGTCTGAGGTTGTGCTCCGCCTGTTTCTTTTGGCAGTAACTGCCAAATACCGGTCCTCATTCGGCGTTGTAACTCTGGGGCGACCTGTGCTGTAACGTCTACTCACATTACCGTCATCTTGGAATCGTTGCCAAAGCCTGGAGATGACACTCTGGGCAATTCCAAGTTCGTCTGATACTTCCAGTTGGGTACGCCCACATTCCAGACGGCCGATAATTCTACTACGTAAAAAATCATCCAAATGCGTCCTTTGTATCATATCTATTCAGTTATTGCACTAAAATGCTTATAAAGCGCCTGCGAACAATTTTACTTCTTTGCCTGTATTCCTTATATATCACTTTCTTACACTCTCGTCATTGTGACATACCATCTGTGTCATCTGGTTACTTTCTGAAATTTGCATATGATTCTTGAAGATGTGTGTAGTGATTTTACAGGTGATATATTTATTTTAGAGTTCGATTTCCGCGTGACTCCGAATTATCATTAATTTATGGACATGAGTGTATTTAACGCTGTCGGTATCAAACGCTTTGCATAGTTTTTAGTGTTTAATTAATATTACCTAACATTCCGGGCTACTTCTAAATTTTCATTTTAATAGACTATTGTACAAAATGTTAACTACTGTGCACTTCCCCCTTAAAAGGGACAAGATAGTAACTTTGACTGAAAATTGCTTTGAATGCTTTGAAACCTTGTTGAACCTAGATGTAATTTTGTTTTTGCTCACTTGGTTTACTAATGCTTGCGTTTATTTGTCATTTCTGTACGTTGTGCAGCTGGAGAAAAGCAGAATTATTAACAAGCCTGCTATAAAATGTTTCGTTGATTTTAACGAGGAAAACACGTTCATTCTTGTGCGACATGTAGCTCATATTACAACGTTTGTAATAAATTACTGCACACTAGCTAGAGAAGTTTTGCTCATATTCTAATAAAAATAACCGATACACGCACTTGCCTCATTTATTAACTTCACCTTTTATAGGCTGATACTCCACTTTACCTTATATAAGATGTGGGGTTTGAATTTTAGAGAGATTCTGGTACTCATTTCGCGCTCTTAGACTTCCTAAACAGATCTAACTAAAAGTGATTATTCTGGTTTTTGCAATCTCTTGTTAGCCGATGTTTAGACTTATGCGACAATAAAACATTGAGCCAGCTTATAGCGTATTTTGTTGAATGTGTAGTCTTAGACTACATTACTCGCGTTTGAATTTAATTGACCTTTATTGTTGGATTCCCTTTGTCATAAGTGGTGGTTTGTCTGTAGCACAAGACGCGCTTTTTATGTTCAAATTTCAGATTAAAATATAAAAGGGTTATTTAAATCTTCTCCTGAATTTGTGAGTTTTAAGATATAACCGTAATTCGCTAACCTATCTAGTAGGGTTTGGATGACTTAACTTCAGTTTCCAAATTAATAGCAACCCTACAAGCTTATTAACTGAACGGGTAAAACATTGATTTAGATTACTTTAGATATTATGCAAACTTCTTATTTTATACTGAAACATTTTATTCGGTATAATTTTAGTAGTAACGGGAAGGCAATGGGCTAATAAAACTAATAGAAACGTACAAGGAAAAATGTCATTGGAAGTAAATACTCCCGAAGAAACCTGTATGAAGCATGGAAGAGAAACGCACCAGTTTGAAATTCAGAATTAGGCAAAATTCAGTTTTAGGCGATTTGGATCAAAGAAGGTTTGATCTAAGATTGAATGAAACCTGCACTGAAATTCAGCTCATTTTATAAATAAATATTTATATTTCTCTGTGCATACACACATAAAGAAATGTTAAATATTGCTAAAAGTCGCATAAAAATGATGCTAAAGCCAGCTACTCATAACAAAGTTTGCAAGACTAATATTACCTCAACGGCTGTTCGTATAACCGTGATTCCACATTTGGAAATGAATTAGATAATTCAGGCCTTCAGATTATAAGAACTGTTATCAAGTGATATCTTTTAGTGCTACAAGTCTAACACTTCTTTCTAATTTAATTCCATTAACGTACAAATTAGCACTAGAAAATTTTGATTTTCTAACCCTAATATTAATTTTCTTGAAGCAGTTTCTTTAAATTAATATTAGAAAGTAGAAATTACATTAAGTGATAATTTTCTAAGACTGTTTTCACTATTATTAGTTTTAGAATGATTTATTTACTAATTTGTATGGCATCTTATGTTAATTAATCAGTTATTATCATTTCAGTCTTTGTTATAGTTTCGTTTTTCCTTATTTCTCACCAGAATGCAAATTAGTTTTGAGTAGTTAAGCTGAGGTTTCAGGATTTGAGAAAGATAGTGTCTCTGGTATTGTGTATACGCTACGTGGTTACTTCCTGCCAGCTCTGACAGTTGTAATTATTCGGCTTTGCGGTCTCTAACTACCGACGCTTTAAATCTGACTTGCCGGTAAAGTTATTGAGCCAAATTCTAGCTGAGTATTTGATTGTGTAGTCTTTGACTACTGCTCAAAGCTAATGGTAGCTAATAGTATCCTAGAACCATTAAGAGACATCAAAGGCTCAAAGAACATTTACATGATAATGAAAAACTATCTGTCAAACAGATTTAGTAAGTATTATCATAAATAACAATCTAATAATTGAAAGAAAACAATTACGAGGGTATCCACATGGTCCTGCTTTAGTGCAGAAATGTGGAACATTATATACAACAAGATTACGTCTTAATGGAAAAAACACACACAGCTGATATTCTGGAGCACAGTTGTAATGATTCCTTTTCAATATTCAGCGATCTCTACAATCAACAAAAACTAATCATGTCCGAGACAAAATCAAAAATTATTCTAATTCTCAAGCCGGGTAAAACTCTGGAACGCCGTCCATGCATAAAAGTCAATAATAAAGAAATTAAAACAGTTAAGGATGTAGACACATTAGCTATTTTCTGAAAGCAGGATAGATGAAAAAGAGCAATGCCCTGGCCGGGACTCGAACCACGGACTTCTCGAATACGCGTCGAGAGTGCTGACCATCACACTACAAAGGCATGCTAAGAAGGCCGGAGATATACTGCCCCTTTTAATGGGCGACTGGGGTTTTAGGGGACTCAGTCTTCAAATCCTGGTGGTGAAGAATCATCATTCCCCCACCTTTTAGTTCGGGCGCCACTGTAGAGACATTAGGTTTTTATTTTAAATCAGGATAGATGAAAAAGAGCAATGCCCTCCCCGGGACTCGAACTACGGACTTCTCGAATACGCGTCGAGAGTGCTGACCACTGTAGAGATATTAGGGTTTTTTTTTTGTTTTGAAAGCAGCATAAATGAAAAAGAGCAATGCCCTGGCCGGGACTCGAACCGTGAACTTCTCGAATACGCGTCGAGAGTGCTGTCCATTACACTACAAAGGCATGCTAAGAAGGCCGGAGACATACTGCCCCTTTTAATGGGCGACTGGGGTTTTAGGGAACCCAATCGCCAAATCCTGGTGGTGAAGAATCATCATTAACCACCTTTAAGTTCGGGCGTTTTCGGGCACCTTTTAGTTCGGGGTTTAGTAGAAAGTTCGGGCGCCACTGTAGAGACATTAGTCTTTTTTTAAAGCAGGATAGATGAAAAAGAGCAATGCCCTCGCTGGGACTGAAACCACTGACCTCTAGAATACGCGTCGAAAGTACTGACTATTGCACCAAGCAAGGCATGCTAAGAAGGCGGGAGAAATACCTTCTAAGGAAATAAAATTTTTAGCATTAATACTAGAGTCCAAGTTCTCCTGGATACTAAACCTTTACAATATACACTGGTGTGCAAAAATTAAGGACGAGACTGTTTTTTCAATATATTTTTGTACAAAAGCTTTCCAAATCAACACATTTAATACCGTAAGATCCCCAATACGTAAGGACATGAGTAATGGAAGCAACACTTACTAAAAGAGAAATCAGAGGGATAAAAAGAAGCTTTATTGAAAAAGTAGCATGGAGCGCAATGCGACTGAAGGCCGAAACATCCCTGTGATGGGTGTTCATCAAGAAAAATCCGGTCTTTAATAAGGGTTATGATCTCCCCTGACTGCTAGGCAGGTTTCACAGAGTCTGCCCATGCTGAGAATGAGGGTGTCAATGAGTTGTTGAGACATTGCTGCCCATTCGTCTTGCAGCGCCAATCGAAGCTCCGGAATCGTTACTGGTGGTAAGGCACGAGCTGCCAAGCGTCTGCCTAGAAAATCCCATACATGCTCGATGGGATTGAGATCCGGAGATCGTGCCGGCCAATCCATATGTTCAATATCCTCACTCTCTAAGAGCTGTTCGGCAGCTACTGTGCGATGACATGGTGTATTGTCGTCCATGAAAAGGAACTGCGGACCCATAGCGCCTCTAAAAAGACGCACATATGGAAGAATAATCTCGTTACAATAACGGGTCCCGTTGACTGAACCTGCGTCGAAGATGTGAAGGTCTGTACGACTACCGAGCATGATGCCTCCCCAAACGAGAACACCGCCACCTCCATACCTGTCCCTTTCAATGATGTTCGAGGGATGATTGCGGCCTTCCCGTTCTCTCCAGATGAGTATGCGATGAGAATCGCTACTCAGACTGAATCTGCTCTCATCTGTAAAGAGTACTCGTCCCCATTCATTGTCTCTCCATTTCCGGTGTTCCCGGCACCACAGAGAACGCCTTCTCCGATGGGCAGGCGTTAGAGGTACACACCGTACAGGGCGTCGTGCAAACCGACCACCACCGTGCAGTCTTCTGGCCACGGTAAAACGCGATATCGGTCGTCCAGTCGCCTGTGTCGTGTATCTAGCGATTTCTCCCGCTGTCTGCCGCCTGTTTGTTCTGGCCTGTAAGGCAATATACCGGTCATATGCGGGTGTGGTTCCTTGTGGACGACCACTAATAAACCCCCGGATAGCTGTTCCTGTAGTTTGAAATTGTCTCCAAAGTCGTGAAACGATGCTGTGAGCAATTCCGAACTCTGCAGCCACACTTGTCACACTGCGGCCTTCCTCCAACTTCCCAATTATTCGACCTCGGGTAAAAGCATCCAGATGTCGTCTA
The DNA here is from genome assembly GCF_044657685.1 of Stegodyphus dumicola. NCBI lineage: Eukaryota > Metazoa > Arthropoda > Arachnida > Araneae > Eresidae > Stegodyphus > Stegodyphus dumicola. The sequence goes on from NC_140781.1 coordinate 26,809,479, forward strand.
ACAGATTGATTATTCGCCATTTCTTGCTGAGGCAGCAACTCGGTGTGATTTTAACTGCTATACGGCGTGCAATCTCTTTGCCAGAAATACTGATCTTACACCGACAACATGCTTTATACTACTCATACACTCCTGCATTACGTCTACTTGCATATCTGCGCATGTGCTACCGTACATCACCTTACTTAATCTCCTGATTGGTCTTTCTGTCCGCTCTGCCTCTTCGTTCAGCTGATATGTTAATTTTTCGACTTCGTCCTTAATTTTTGCACACCAGTGTATATAAATACACGTTGAAGGGATCTATATGGCTCTTCAGTTAAAAATACAAAATATCCTTTATTTTACAGTAATTGAAAAGATAATGCTTTATGGAACAGCTGTTTGAACATATCGAATGAACACACGCAAACGAAGAACACTGGCTTCAATCAAACGACCATTCCTTTTCCAAAAGCTAAAGGGTTTCTACAGCACCAACTGCCGCCTTATGTGCATAACAAGAATTCCTTCGCTGGACATTCGAACAGAAGAAGAAGTTGACTCAGAAAAAATTCTAAAATTAAGAAAGCTGTTATACATTAATCGTCAAGAAATGAACACATTATATTTTCAAGGAGACCATACTTGCGGCACCCAGCATCAGATTCGAATATCAGAACTGAAATCAAATCTGGAATTAATGCAGTAATCGAATACCTAGTGGCCTATACAGATGGGTCGAAAATAACAGCAAAGTCGGGCGTGCACATGTTATTCACGCTGTTATCACGTAACCAAAATTATCGTAACCGGAAAGACTTATTTAATACTTCTTTAAGTTCGAGCCATGGGTAAATAATTCAAGAGATGGTCGCGTGATCGTTTTGAATCTTTTTAGAGTAGAAACAAACATTAATATTCATTTCATGAAAGTAATATTCTTAGCTTTGCGCATTTTAAGAAAACAGGTTAAAAATTATACGCTCGAAGGCGTTAGCATGCATATATTATATCTTTTAAAGATTTAAGAAACATGCTGGAAATCACATATTTTAAGGAATAAAAGCCTCCATTACATGCTTTAGATAACTGCAAAAGTTCCCAAATGAATTTTTAAATTGAGTAATTTTTTCAGTCTCTCTGTGCTACTTACTGATTTGTTAAAAAGGGTAAAGAACGGTACATTCTTTATCTTTGTAAAAGTCTTGAAGTTCAAACACAGCTTCTTCTTACACATCCTGTTCATAAATTATTTGTTTTATTCAAATATCTATTTCTTTATCATTGATCAGAGGAAAGCAGCTCAGAAGTCGTAAGAGAAAAGAGAAAGCGAACGTAAAAGCATTTCTTAACTGAATTATGGTTGGGTATGTGTCTTTCGTTTTACTTCGGGGAGTGAAATATTATCAGTTACGTTGTGATATAGTGCAAAGGTCTTAGAATAAACTTTCAAACATCACGTAAATAAAATATTTTGAAACTTTGCAGCTGTCCAGCCAAGCAAGAGTTTATGTCAGATTTTTTTACCTAAAAACATATATTGCTTTAAAATCAATAAACTGATATTGACGCAAAACGTTTTTAGGAATATCACTAAAGAATAAAGTACTCTGTTTTATTTATGCCGAAAACTACGAAAGTGTTTGTTATACCCTTTAACTCGTAGTAATATTTAACATATTTTTGCGTGCTTACGGGTTCGTAATAGATTGAATGCCCATAGGCCCGATGATAGGTTGATAAAATTCATTTCATCAAAAGAAACATTTCAGAGTTCTGGAACTTTCCACAAAAAATACTTGTACAATTCTTCACAGTATCACAGAGTACAATCAGAAGTAACACTTAAAAGGCCCACCAGCGGCCGAGCGGTAAAGTCGCTGAACACTGGTAGTTCGGTCTGAGGTTCGAATCCCGCGAACGGGCTGGCTGCATGGGCGTTTTCGTGGTTTTCCCCATGTGTAACGTGTATACGAGCCAGTTTCCCTTAAAACGTCCTCCACGAAGGCATCCCTACCCTTAGGCAGATAGCCCTAGTGTGCTTTGCCATAATTAAATAAACCAAACCAAGTTATACTTAAAACTACTAAGAACGTTAAGCAGAACGCAATGCAAAGCGCATCTAAAGAGCTAAGCTAACCCATAGTCCGATTTCACGCTGAACTGGCAACTAACAACTGACAGCGGATGCTTTTTTCTGTCTTATATAGTTTTCGCCTGTTCGCCGAGATATTTCTAGTACTTTCTGCTTCTCGAAATTACTCAAAGGCATATGAGGACTGAATACAGTTACAGTTATAAAGTATTTCTACCGTCTTCATGGCATGCCTTCATGATGTAGTGGTCTGTACTCTGGGCGCGTATTCCAGAGGTCCGTGGTTCGATTAATGGCGAGGGCGTTCCTAATTTTTCATCTCTCCTGCTTCTCCAAAAAGATAACCTAATGTCTCTACAGTGGCGCCCGAAATAAAAAAAAGGGGTCGTGGACGACGATTCTCCACACCCAGGATTTGGGGATTGGGTCCCCTAAAAATCCCAGCCGCCCTTTAAAAGAGGGAGTATATAAGGTATTTCTCCCGCCTTCTTGGCATGCCTTCGTGGTGTGGTGGTCTGCACGCTGGGCGCCTATTCCAGAGGTCCGTGGTTCGATTCCCAGCGAAGGCGTTCCTAATTTTTCATCTCTCCTGCTTCCAAAAAAATACCTAATGTCTCTACACAGTTATTCAATTATAATACTTATTACAGTTATACATGTCTCTATATCTGGCGACTTTTGGACATTTCTCGCCAACTTTGGCGATAAAAATTAGGCTCCAAAACCGTTGCACGCTTGTCGATATCTCATCAAATTTACGAGATAGCAATTTAGTCAATGTTAAATAGACTTGCCCCTCTATTCTTACTTTCCCAGCAGAGAATCAACTCTCTAGATTTTCATGTTATATTAAACAGAAAAAATACAACAATTTCACGTATAATTGCACTAAAATCATGTATTTGTATACAAAATTCGAAGCAACATGCAATCGATTACATGCACGTTTTAGCTGGAGGCTTAACATTATAAGTCAGAGACATAGTGTCATAAGTCAGAGACATAACATTATAAGTCAGACACATAGTGTCAGCTAGGTATCCTTCGGCTAATCATTCAAATTTATTCAGTTAATATTTCATTGAAACTGTACACATATATGGGGTCTTAGTCTAATCATCTCTCCATGTCTGGAAATTTCAGTCTAAAATTTAGTCTAGTTTTTCCTATGGTTAAAGCAAGTCAATACTACATTCCTGATATGGTAATTAGGTTTAGAACCGAAGCAAGAAGTTATACTAAAAATGCACCTTATTTACATTAAAGAACTTGTATTCATTTTGGTTTTATTTAAAATGATAGAATTTACGTTAATTAAAGATAGAATGAAGAAGTTAAAGAAACTAAACAATTTAACTAAAAGGCCTGAGTTTAGAAACTATACCCAAAATTTGCTATCTAGACTTGATTTATTCACATGCATAATTCCGCTGGAAAAAGTATCATGGAGCTTAAAAAGCGAAATATCCAACATGGACAATATTAAAAAAGAATTACAGAGAAAATAATGAAAATTAATTTGCATTTTCTGTTAATCTTGCAACTCTGTTTAAATTACGTGCATTTTGAGTGCATAATAGAATACTAGAATCCCAAATAAGTTTTATTGCTAGAAAACTCGTTAATAATGAAGCACATGCTATTTTGCTTAAGGTTATACGAAAGTTTGCCGACTCCCAATCTCTAGGCCATTACGTATTGACTAACAAAAATAGCACAAATCAAATAAAGCCAAACTAAAGCATTTATCTCGCTTTTCATCAAACTCTTTAAAATACTAAAATATAAGCCATATTTCCCGTTTTTATCAAACTTGGTAAAATTTGGAATTAGATTTTGAATCAAATATGCATTAAACCCTCTAAAACTATACGAGAGAACTGAGAGAGAAAATATATTGCACATTTTCATAAATATGTTCAATATGTTCTAAGGCATATTTTAATTTTATAACAGTTATTTTAATTTGGCTTTCCTGTCTTTCTCGTTTCAACTTACAACTCCCTACCAGAATGAGGTTTTAGAATCGCGCTGAATGCAAATGAGTAGGAAGCAGTATTTAAGGAAGGTTCAACTTACCTCGAGAGAGGCGAGACAATTTGAATACTGATGATCCACACCCTGTCGTGCCTGAGAGTTAAACATTTTACTTTTGCGGTTATGTGAAGAGTTTGCTACTTTCTCTCAAAGAACATTGATTTCAGTGAGCTGTTTTAGTTACCTGACTTTGCTGTTTGTTGCTTGAGCTTCTTCCCAATGCATCCTACAAGGCATAGGGCCCTCCTGTGGTTATTATCCTGTTTATGGCTGCTTTTAGTGTTCTATGATGGAGCGTTTGATCAACTATATTGCTACGGAAATCACAAATCTAGAGTTATAAGCCGAGGTTTACAGGAAACTTCCTGACAACGATGCTCGCGACCTGTCTTTTCTAAGACGACTTAAACGATTCACTGACCAGGAGCTGCGCAAAAGCAAGTTAATTATGCTAATACTGCTACTCCTGCGACCTGCAATGATAGCTACAATGAAGAATTAGCTCAACTTCGAACTGCTAAGCCGAATGTCAGACGCGCTGAAGGTCCTGCATGTTCCGATCAGGACATCAGAAAATACAAAGCTTTGGACGAAAGTTTAGATTCGGGTAACACTCCGAAAGGGAAGATGAAAAGCACTCGAAAACCTATTCGGGACACTCCCCCTCCCCCTCCACCTCCTGAGCATTCTGATTCACCGATTGCTGATCCGGCTGCTGCTCACTGACGACACCTTCAGACGAAAACCACCACCTATTATGATAAAAAATGAAAGGATTCATCTCCTCTTTCGTTAAAGATCTATTAATTGGATATAATCTGCAAGCTGAACGTGATTATTACGGACAGTTAATTTAGGGTGGCTTCAAAATTCAATCCAAAACACATGCATTGTACAAACAAATAATAAAAGTGCTCACAGATTCAAGAGTTCGGTATCATTGCTTTGAACTATCCGAAAACAAGTGCATTAAAGCGGTAATTAGGAGTTTACCTGCTTATACGCCAATCGAGGAAATTAAGGATGAACCTTTCGCTAAAGGATATAGTGTGCACAAGTTTATCAATTAAAACGCAGACCGGAATGGTAAAGTGTGTTCGATGAGGAGACTCTCATGAGTCGTGTAACTGCGACAAAGACAAAAATACCCCTCTTAAGTCCCAACTGCCAGCAAGTGGGACACACGGCAAACTAAATTTACCTTCGTGCGACGACGCATGAAGGTAAATGCATGCAAGAACTTGGGCTCTGAATTTGTGACTATGTATTACCCTTCCTGCGTATAAAGACTTATATTTTAGTACCTTTTATAATCCACCACAAAATAATCTAACTAAAAGCCTGCTGGATCTACTTTTACGTCCAGATATACCTACAATACTTGCAGGTGATTTAAATGCAAAAAGTATTGCTTGGAACTTATGTCGTAGCAATTCTAACGGCAAAATTCTTCAAGCTTACATTTTAAATCAACCTGTAGCACTTTATACACCTGAGAAGTACACCTATCGTCCCGCTCCGATATTTTAGACATTGCTTTATCCACAACTACAATACCTATCACGCTAGAAGTTGCTCACCGAACTTTCGGCTGATCATCTTCCAGTTATTGCTACTCTTGGTGTCTTGAAAAATGACCACACTTCCAAAAGAAAAATCACAGATTGGCCACTTTACGAAAACAGCATAAAAAATTCTGCTATTAATTTAAGTGATTTAAATAGTGTTAATGGAATCGAATCGGCAGTTTCTTCTATCACTGATCAGCTATCAAATGCTGTAGAAGAAGCAATTGGTACTATCAACAAAAATGAAGTGCTTTTTCGAGTTCCCAGAAATATTCAACAATTAATGAGACAGAGAAATCATCTAAGAAATGTATCGCCTAAATAAATCGCCTCAGCAAGGAAATCAAAAAGCCGTGAAATTGGATAAGGAAGAGATGTGGAGAGAAACAATATCACATCTCAGGTATTCAAGAGGGTTCTCTTTAAACTCTAATTAAAAACCTTAAAGAAATTTATGTTTCTAATTGCCCACTCTATCACGATGCAAAAGTGACTACTTCAAATAAGGATGAAGCATATATATTCGCTACATACTTAGGAACACAATTTACTCCAAATGAATGACCAGTTGATAGAGACTTTGAACGTTTCACATTAGTATGTGTACGTGACTGGCTTAATTCACCTTCTGCTAAAAATATACCAAAATTCGCCACTCCTGCTGAAGTTGCACAAATAATCAAAAAACTGAAGCCTCGTAAAGCGCCAGGAAACGATGGAATAACAAACACTGCGATCAAGAAACTGCCTCCTAATATTGTTTGTATTAGGCAAACATTTTAAATGCATGTATGTTTCATTCCTACTTTCAAAAGAAATGGAAAAATACTTAAGTGATTCTAATCCTAAAGCCTGGTAAAGATCACATGAAACCTGAGGGTTATCGTCCGATCAGTTTATTACCAGTGCTTGCAAAAATTTATGAAAGGATATTACTTTCTCGTATGCAGCCTTATTTTACGTCATTACGCCGGCAGTAATCTAGATTTCGAGCCAAACGTTCGACTACTAAACAACTAGTGAGAATTACCGAGTTTGCTGTCTCTGCGCTCCATAATAAACAGTATGGCGCTCTTCTCATGCTAGGTGTGGCGAAAGCTTTCGACCGCGCCTGGCATGAAGGACTTATTTCTAAACTCATCTCTCGTCATTTTGACAGAGAAATGCTTCTTACGATTCATTCGTTCATCACTAACAGAAATTTCAGTGTTTGTGTTTACAAATGCAAACGCCTCCGAAAGTTTTTATTTTAAGCGGTATTCCACAAAGCTCGATCCTAAGACCTATTTTATATCTATTTTGTAGACGCACAAATTCAGAAAAATAATTCTATTTCAGCCCGCTATGCGGGAAACCCGAAAATGTGAATCACGCTGTCGGCAAACTTCAAAACTTCATTCCCCACTTTGAAAAATGGTGCGCATAGAGGAAAGTTCAAATAAACGCGTCCACGTCACAACTTCTGATTATTCGGAAACAAAAAAGGAATGTTCCGCTCAAAAAAGGACTTAAGTTTTTCAATGAACCTGTTCCTGTCATCTCTCAAGCAAATTATCACGGAATATTATTTAACGATCGCATCACATGTACTCACCACGTTTATAACGTGCGAGACAGGGCTATAAAAACCTTTAAATGTCTTTACCCCATCACTTGAAAGTACTCTTCACTAGATTTGGATAAGAAGACACTCGTTTATCTTTCTGTTATTAGGCCAATAATGACCTACGCTTCACCAGTCTGGACGACAATTACTGACCAGAAACTTAGTAAATTACAAGTGGTGTAGAACAGATACCTGGGTATCATCACAGATGCTCCCATTTTTGTAAGGAATAAGTGTCCATGATGACTTCAAAGTAGAACCCCTAGCGAAGTTCTTATGCAAGATTAATAAGCAATTCTATCAGGACGCGTAGGATTGGAACGTTATAAATCATTTCCATCGCTTCAACTATGAAATTCTGGCAGAAGATCGGCACTTGCGCTCTTTTACAGCTTTAATAAGGAACGAAAACCAAAAAATTTCCCTACATAATATTTAAAATTGTTAATACAATTCCATATTGGGCAAACGCAAGCATTCTAAATCTTTTTGCTATTTTTTGTAGGACTTTCTGCTATTTTAACATGACATATACTTGTAAATATTATGCAAATAGTGGTCTGTTGTCTGGGGAAGATACATACGTATTTTATGTTTTATATTCCGTACAATGTGTTTTTCACATTTCTCACATTGCAAAAGAGTTACGCCCTCTCTAACCTTTATCCTGTTCTCTAGACCCACTCAAGCATTTCTGTACTTGCATCGCTGCTTGAAGCACCTATCTTACGATAGCCAGTATATAGCTTGCACATTTAGCAAAGTAGACGATGGGACAGCTGCAACTGGAACTGGAACCTCGAGAAAGAGAGCTAAGAATCCTGAGTAGCGCGTTTTTGCCTTCGGGCTAAGTGTCTATAAGCTATTACGATTGGTCGTATATTACGTGCATTTTTGATAGTAGCTGGCTAGTTTACGTTTAAGGGCCAACTGCATTAGATTTGTGTTAGCTTTGGTTAAATCTCTTAGTTAGATATAGTTAGTTCTTATTTCCTATTTTTAAGTTTAAGCCCAAGTGGAGCCTTTGTTGCAAGCCCGAAGAAAGGGGCTGATTGTTCATCTTATTTTGAGTGAAATAAAGGGTAATCAAACCTTCTGGAGTTTATGATTTCTGTAACTTGAACTAAGAGATAATTCTCTTAACAGTTCACTAGGCTCATTGACATTTACTTTAGTAGAATAAGAATGAGGAACTCTACAATGTAAACATAGAAAAAGTTAGGCAGTTAAATGAGAAATCTAATCTTTTATCTATAAGACAGTTAATATTTATTAACTTCTGCTCTGAAATGTAATAAAATATCTACTAAAATCTGTTCATTTATCTTGTAAATGTTACACAGAACCAGGGCTTAATTTCTAAAATTAGAACTGCCAGAGCTCTATGGAAGACTGTGAGGAAGGACAGAAAAAAATAAAAGAGCTAAAAATTAAAATAATTAAATGATAAATCTAAATTAATACTAATGAAATTAATTAATTAAAATTAAAAATATGTAAAGAGATAAAGAGAAATCTAATAAATTACTAAATTAATTTTAAATAGTTAAATAGAAAAAAAGGATCGGACCTTACCTTATTTGGGGCATCGGCTAGAATTACAGTTCCACTTAGATGCTAAAAACCAGCTCAGCCGATCTCCGTCTGAGTTTAAACCCTGATTATACGCATAATATACTATTTCAAGGGATGACAGGTACCCCTCTTTTTTTGCAGCAGACCAAGGAAAAAAGAGAAACCAATTAAAGCTACATTAAGGAGAATAGTGAGAATTCTAGAAACAGTATAAGGATATGGAGAAACATTTAACGTAAAAGTGTAGCTTTGTAAATAAACAGAGAAGAGTTCAAGACTTTCTGATCACGATGCTTTGTCGATATAATTCTAGTCGTCAAGCATAAATGTTCCGTGAATACTTTTCCTGAATACAGCGTGAAAATAAACATAAGACTTCTCTGTACAAGTGACAGCAGTGGTCCTCTTGTTTGGTTATATCATTCAGAAAGTCTACAACGCTGTTGGAATGAGACGGCTCCTGACCTAATGCAATCTCGAGGGTGCCAAACAGGATTAATACCGCCCCTCCTTGGATCAATCTCCCTTTTGCGACCCCACAGAGCAAGGGCAGACAAGACAGTACCAGTACGGTCCTTGCCGAGTTTTACTCTGTCCTGAGAGAGCCCCGAGGCCTTCTGTGAAGTCTGTTATTATGCCCCCGTGGTTGAGACTGCCTAGGTACAGGTCCCAACCAATACTTCCCAGGCGTTTGCCTGAGTCTCCCCCCCGGGGGGAATCAGAAAGTCTACAGAAGCTCTTCAGTAAGAAGTCACTAGCGTGAAGCGTGCACGACCAGGGTAACACGTTTAGTTCTGTGAGGAATACAAAATTTACCCGTTCTCATAAATTCATTGCATATTCTGGTGAATAAGCCTTTGACATATGACTGGGGGTTTTTCTTTCCTTAAAAGTCTCAACCTCTGTGCAAGGCTTGAGTGCCAGGAAAAGACAGGTCAGTATTCAGAATTTAAAATTGATTTTTAAAGCATGTTTGCTATTAAAAAAAATTATGTGCTGAAATTGTGGTTCACTTACATAAATGAAATGCCGGAGCCCTTAGGGCTCCGGTGCGCTCCGGCTGAAATTATAATTTATCTCGAAAACTGAGAAGTACTGGAGCGGAGTTTCGATGGGCTACGGCGCAATTTAAGCTCTGCACAAAAATAAAATTCATTTTAAATATTGCACTGTAACCTGCAAAGATTAGGATAAAAATTGAAAACTCAGTACAGAAATTACGTGATTTAAATTAGTATATTTGAACTTTAGCCAAACGGACGGCTAACAAAATTGATAGACCTCACTGAAACCACGACAGCCGATTTCCTTGCACGTTATGCACCACGACGCCTTCCCTTAAATTTACTTAGTTTTCCTCAAGTTTTATCGTACCTCTTTGAATTTACATATTATCCAATAATGTTTTTAAATTAAATTAATTTCGAATACTAAGGTTTTGAAATTGTGATACCTTATTCATCTTCACTACGGTATATTTTAACAATAGTAAGTTCTATTTTCCTTTCTTTCCGTCGATCATAATGAACTTTCTGGCCCACCAATGGCAGAATAATAAAATCGCTGAGTCCTGGTAGTTTGCCTGTGTTCCAGTCCAGATAAACGGGTTAGTTTCATGGGACCATTAATGGCTTTTGGGATGGCTATTATGAAAACGAGCCAGTTATCCTTAAAAAAAAACCTTATTGAAAGCACTACTTCTCTTAAGCAGAATGCCCACGTTTCGTTTACCGTAATGTAAATAACGTTAATCCCAATTTCCTTGTTTTCATTGAACTTTCTAAAATTTTAAACTGGAATTTGATCAGGCAAGAACTTCATGAGATAGTTGGTATAGAAAAATTAAAAAAAAAAGTCCAGTGAACGTTTTTATAAATATGGTCAATATATCAAGAAAGAAAAATTAGCCTCAAACTTGATGCTCTTCATTTACATGAACCTAAGTGGATTTGTGTGACAAAGTTGGCAGATTTGCTTATAAAAAATTACAAAGGGGAGAAATGGCTCCGGAAAACAAAAGTCCGGAAAACAAAAGCATTTTTAGAGCACAGAATACTACATTTTTTACTGCTTAATTCTTAAAATGAGAAAGATGAGAAATGAGAATAATGAAATATTAATTTACTCAGTAAGGAAAATTAACGTTTGTTTTAAAAAATTCGTTTAGAGATACCCATATCATATATTGTAATTAAATTTTCTATATTTTACAGAATCTCACGGAAATGTTAATGACTTAAATGCTAGCTAAAACCTGTCTTATTTCGAAATAGACAGAAACGGAAAGCTTCGAAATAAGGAAATAAATTACTTAAAATTAGCTCAAACGTTAAGTCGTACTTCTGACAAACTAATGGGAACCTTTTTCTCATTAAGTGTGGATCATTGTGAAAAGAATTTTAGTTGGAGTTAACTGGCACGTAAGAATTAACTTTTCCCAACTCAAAGATTTAAAAGCTAACTACTTCACAACTTCAATAGTTTTACTGCCGTAGAATCCGATTACCGGGACTAATTGAAACTGACGCAAGTCCGGGCAGCTGGAAATCTGGATAATTGGGTGTAATAAACTCGAGTGAATGTTACAGGGAATCTTCATTTCTAACAATGTAATATTTTTATCCTCACGTTAAATATTTATAACAAATAGCACAGAAAACAGCAAATGCTTAATTTCCTATGTTACTAATTGAGGGTAAAGGATTAACTGGGAAGAGAGGAAATAAAATATTTTCCCCCTTGGCATGAAGTTAATTGTAAACATTCAAAATTAAAATGTATAGTAACACAGAAAGCTGATAACAAATGGTCTGTAACTAAAATGTATTTAGAACTAAATAAATTTGCATATGCGTAATATTCGAATGTATTTCTAAATAGCAACAACTATTATAAAAGTATTCAGCATTACATAGTACGGTCGAAAATGTCTAATCACGGTCAAATTAATTTATCAGTATTTACAGTCTGGAATACAGAGCAAATCGTGAGATATTTGGGTATCGCTAAATTCTTACTCCGACTTAAAAACTTAAGGGTAAGCAGGCGACTACTTCAAGGGTAAGGCTAACTGAGATTAATGATTAATTCTGATATAAAAAAAAGGCTAATTATATTTTGGATCAGGTAAAGTGTTATCGCTTTATTCGCATCAATATCCGTATTTCCCCCTTACCATGAAATATAATATATCTGGAATTGGTTTAATTTTTCATTTAATTTTTGATCATTGGGTGACCTTATAATCTATATTTCCCTTTATTATAGAGGCCGTCACTATAGATAGAGAGGCCGTCACTATAGTGGAAACTTCTAGAAATTTCGTATTTTTCTATTTCATTCCACATATCACGAGTATTCCTTTTTTAAATAACAGTCACTGGAAACATTTCAAATGAAATTGCTGAAAATTGTCCTGTTTAATTACCTCTAAGTACAGTCTTTGCTTTATTTCTCTGATTCTACTGATTTGGTAGGACAAGCCACTCACAGCCACGAATACATATACATAAGCAATGTACATTTGGATTACAAAGCATGGTATATAAAGCTTATTTTGGTGAGATATAAACTTCAATGTAATTTTAAGTCTGGTCGTCTATTATTCAGAAACGTCTTACTTTCTCTCAGTTTCGATATCATCTTAGAATCTTTATCATGCGAAAGTATTCAGAAATGTTATATTCTGAACCTTCTCTATTTTAGTAACTTGTTGTTGATGAAATTTAATGTAAGCATGTTTCTTCATTAAATTAGTTCTTATTTTGAGCTTCCAAATCTACGAGAAATTATAACTTTAATTTTTCCCGAATATGTCCTTTTTTTATATGCAGATGCATAGTATTCATAGATGCATAGTATATTGTTCTTTTTAATCTTAATTCTATTAATATTTATATTTAACATTAAACAGTCATTTTTTCCCTTAAATTCGTCGGCATTGTTCAGTTTTATAGAAACCTATTCAAAAAGCACCTAAAATGTTGTCAAATGATTTATTAACTGGCTTCGAATAACATTTCCTCAACTTTTATTACAATTAAATAAATATGTGGACCCGTCGTTCGGTATGCTAAATTCCAAAGTTTCGAATTTTGTCTCATTTTTGAACTTTTTCGAATTAAAATTTTATCTTTATGCCATCTGATAGGGTTGTGGGATTTTATTCGGTCTTAGAAGAGCTTTCACTGATAAGTTTGTTTTTATAGGTTTTGATAAGTTTTTTGATCAATAAGTTTATTATATTAGAATATAAGGTTGAAAATGTGTTTGAACAATTCGAGTTTACCATTTAATATAATGCCGCACAAAACACAAAAACATAAACGATATAGGGCGAATACAATTACTGACCTCATTTACAGGTCTTGTAGCTCAATTGAATGCCGTCTATTAATACCTGCTGGCTGCGGATGACCATGACGTGTCAGAAAAATCATTTCTTCTGTAAATCTTGTTCCTTTCTTACTTCTGACTTAGAACGAACATCTGACCTTAAGTCCTAAGAAAAAGGTATATGACAAAAATAATGACAGCGAAAGATAGAAGTAAATAAAAGTTTTAGAAAATTTTGAAGAAAAAAGTTACCTTTATTTATGCAGAAATACGAGCTCAAAATATTTTTGCGGTAAGCCAAGTGTCGGACAATGATATTTGTTTCTTTAATACTCTTAATAACTTAGATTACTATAATAGCTGTCAATGCTATGACTTCATCTGATTATTCTTTTTAGTTATATCGCCTGTTATTTATATGAAGTCCTACACCCAACTCGCATTGTTTTTGTGGCTCACCAGCGGCCGAGCGGTAAAGTCGCTGAACACTGGTAGTTCAGTCCGAGGTTCGAATCCCGCGAACGGGCTGGCTGCATGGGCGTTTTCGTGGTTTTCCCCATGTGTAACGTGTATACGAGCCAGTTCCCCTTAGAAAGTCCTCCACGAAGGCATCCCTCCCCTTAGGCAGATAGCCCTAGTGTGCTTTGCCATAATCAAATACACCACCACACCACCCAACTCGCATTCTAATACAGAAACTTCTTGTTCAGTGTAAAAAACAGTCTTACACTTTCAACTGTTCAAAGCTGGCATTCGCTCAGATATTTGTGACTTAAAAAGTGAAACACGAAACGTGGACCTTAATGACGTTATTTATATGAAGTCCTACATAATAACTTTCCGTGTAATATCCTTAATGACGTTATTTATATGTTGACATAATCGCTTTGCACTTTATAACCAGACAGATTTTCCCTTCTTAAATGTTTTTTAGGTAGTTTCTGTATTTTAGCTGAGGCATTAACATTTATATAAATGACACAGTTATTACAGAAGTGATAATGTTGCAAGATATGGAACATCTTTAAGATTGTTGTAAAGGAAAAACAATACAAAGAAGTTTTCTAATATATAATAACAGCTTGAACTATTACAACTAGTTACAGCACTACTAACTTGAGTGATAGTCACTCATTTTACGATATTTTCATTAACCTTCCAGCACGTGCATATGTTCAACATTTACGACAAATTCAGCTTTTAATGCACATTTTTCGCACATCGAAGCTGAGACGTCTGAATGTCATTTCTATTCCTCTTTTCTACTCTTCTCCACATCATGGAATGTGCCAACAGGAAGTAATTTGACTTTTTTTGGCTAGGCTTTTGTGCTACGTGGCAGCTTTTTTGTAAAAGTTACGACACGCGCGTGGTCGTGGGTGAAAGTTCTGAAAATATTTTTTTTTCTCAAATATTTTGTAATTTTGTGTTATTAATAGCCGTGTATTATTTTAATTTGAATACCTTTGCCTCTGTAAATTTCATATCGGTTTTCATGGCAAAAGAAATATGTGCAACCAGCTGTTTTTGCTTGGACTCAAGAATTATCTGATAAAGAAAAGGAAGACAAAGAAACCTTTGGATGGGAGAACAATAGCGATTTCCATTCCTTATTTTCTTTTATTTCTAATTTTTAGAAATAAATAAAAACATTGAAGTTCATTTAAAGCGCGTTTTTGTAACCAGTAAGAAGTAAATTTCCTTGCAGAAAGTAAGTAATGCTAAACTTATTTTTTTTCCCTACCAATTTGTTTTCTTTTTTTATTTGTCTATACTTGCCTTTGATGAATATTAAAATTAGCTTCGATTTTAAAATATAATTATTAAATAATAAATTCAAAATTTTCTATAATGAAATACATCATTGCATTTCCATCTCACTAACATAAGAACTTAAAAATAATTTACTTATATTTGAATGTGATATCATTTGTATTTTAGAATAATAAGATTAATATTTTATTTCTTAACAAATTTATTATCAATATTCACTCATTTTTGTCGTTTTTCGTGCCAAAAACGGTAAAATAACGGATGTCGTAAAAAATACGACGCGCGCGTTCTCATGTAAAATTGCCAAGCGCGCGTGCTGGAAGGTTAAAATAAATATAATGCGGTTTAGTAAGATACCGTTTCAACTGTTAATCAAAATGCCCAAATGGTTTTCTCTGAAGATGAGCGAATTTTATTCCATACAAAAAATTATTTTCTCTTGCAATATTTCTTACACATTGGTCATTCTATTCTGAGATAAAAACTAAAGATAAAGAAGAACACGCAAGGAAAGTGCCCTCAAGTATTCGTTCGGTGAGAAAAAGTATCTACAAGATAGAAAACACTGTCTGTAGTAAGAATGATTTCACTATATGCTTTTCTCGAAACAAGATGGAAAAGTATAGGTGATTTTTATAAAAGCCTTTAGAAAAACGTTTTCACCGTTTTGAGGTTCTTTTGCATTTTGAAAGAAAGTTGAGAGCTGAATTATGCCTGGGGTTGTGATTTCTTTAAAAACATTGCAGATCTGAGCAAAAGATAAAGGGTAAACTGGAGAGTATGTTTAAAAGTTGAAATATTAGTGGCGTATAATAAGTCCAAGAAATGTATGTTACCTGAATTTTTAAAAAAACAGCGAAAGGGAACATACTGTTTAATTTGGACAGAAATAAAACTAAAATAAATTTGGCTGCTGGTGAACAAAGTATCAGGTTTTCTTGGCACAGGACTATTTTTATGTTTATGTTAAATCGTAACATTGGAAATTTGCTATATATAATAATAACTAAGGACATATATTTATAACTTCTGTGGCGTGAGATTAATTGCATATTTAGTCTGTTGGGTGACATATATGATTTATTAATCTACTAGGCACAGGTTATTCAGAAAACTACCAGAAAACCATATGTAAAATTGTGCACTAATATAACTCTAATTATACAAAAGTAATAACGAAACTTTTAAGTAACACACAAAACGGAACCTTGTGTACGTATAACTTCCTACTTCGAGGTGCCACTAAAATTTTTATAGGTTTTTTTGAAGCCAGAAAAGACTAACAAACAGCTACACCCTCTACAGGCTTCAAATAATACATTTTCCAATTGATAATTGGATTTGCTATCATTTACACCGTGATAGTGCGAATGGGGAATTAAGTTATTCTTTATATTTTTCTCTGCTTAAAAAACGAATGATGTGAGGTTCGCTATTCAGTCGACTATATACAGATGATTATGAAATTTTTTTCGTCAAGTTTTAATTCGAGCACCATTAAGTTTCCGCAGCCAGAAAGCGTGAGAAATCAGTTATGCCCCAAAAGAATTTGAAACACGATTCTTACAGCTATTGACCGGATCTGATACGACTTATACTACTACAGTATTTGTAAGGATTTATTTATTTTTATCAAACCAGTTATTTTATGTTAATTAGCTTTACTTTCATTCTTCTTTTCCGCTTTACTGCCAGATGCAAATTTTAGTTCGCGGGTATTCAAATTAACAGAAAGAAATAGTATTTAAAGGAAGATTTTAGACTGTTGAATCAGAGCGTATTCCGCCTGCTGAGGGCCACGGTACTAGTTGAAAATCTTCGTTAACTGTCTATATGCGGCGTTGTGCTATTTTTGCAATCAGTTCTCACCAGGCAACATACGTGTTTTCATTCTGTGTAGCCCTTGGCTAACTTACGATTTAACTTATCTTTAATTTAAATTCAACTCTTTGGAGTTCCTCCATAAATGCTGGTTGATTTGTTAAGCCCAAAAATTGATGACTAAGTTTTAATTAAATGGTCACTTAACCCTTCTTACGTTCTTTGTCTGATTACTGGACATAGCTATAAGTCGCTTAGCTTCAAATTGAGTCTCAAGTTAATTTACATTTCCAAAGAAGATGAGCTACATACTCATGAAGAAAAATAGTGTTTTTTTATATCCATTTCTGAGGCCACAGAAAATAACTGATTCTACTATACGACGGAACCACTCTAGAGGAATGGTATCCATTCCTTTGAATCACTGTCTAAAATAAAATTTGGATAAACTGGATATTTAGTACTTTTATTTGATTTTCTGTAATCTACTGTAAACCTCCAAGACTGATAATCCATAACCGGATAATCATGCATTTTTTTATACAGTACAACAGGATGTGCTCATTAACCTGAGATTGGCATAATTATTTTCCAGCATGGGTTCTTCTATGGTCTTTTCTTTTGTTGCGGTCGTATCTATACGGTTTTGGTTTACATGATTCCCTTTCTCTTATATCTGTTTCATAACTCATGATGTGCGTGAGACCAGATTAGTCAATAAGAAGTTCAGCATAGATAAATCGAGTGGTGATAAAACATTTCTCACTCCCTCAATGAATGAACGCTTTAGCCGGTGTACCATCCAACAATATTTGCAAATAAGGAAGTTCTAACGTTTTCACTCCAATCGAATTTTCTCCATACTTAGAGGATTTTTCATAATCTATGAATGTACTGTGTCTACTGGACGCATTATTCTTTTCTCAATTTTTTTGTCGAGTACTATTGCTGCGACCTTTTACAGGAAACATACTAAACTGCTCTTTGTTCCTCTGCTTAGAGTATATACATTTTCTAATCTTCGACTTTATTTCATAACCAACTCGAAAAGCTCATTTAATAACTCTGGATTTCCAATTTCAACAAAATCTTGCACCTTTGGCAACAATCTCGCAAATTCAATTGCCAAAATTTTATATTCATTCTCACCAGGAGACAATAGTCCAAAAATTTCAATCTTTCTTACAATGAATTTTGACAATTCTTCGCCCTCCATTTGAATCTTCTACAGAATTTAGACTTCTAACTTTCTTAGTACGTATAAGTTGAAATGCTTTTAACACAGTCTGCTTAAAATTTTCGTATATATGTATTGGCGAATCGACAGAACCAATTAGTGTTTTACCAATATACTTATACCAAGGCTTATACAAAAACATTTCTTAGGGTTTGGCCTTTTAGGGCTGATTCCCCTTATTAACATTTTCTGTGGTTCAGTAATCCATATAATATAAAGTGAGTTTCTAACTCTTCGAATAAATGTACCACCGACCCCGATCCATCAAAACTTACATTTGGCTTTAAGTTGCTATGAAAACATCTACTAATTTACAGTATCCCGCTAATGGCTCGTTTGTTTGCCTAGGAGTGAATCTAGCTGGAGCCAATGCATTTCATTCCAGTACTCCTATTTCACTTAACCTTTGAACCATTTTATTAATCGGTACTAAATACCTTCAAAACACTGTATCACTATTTCAGGTTTTTTTCTTTATAGTTGAAACTTTAGTATAACATTACCGCCTGGGGATTCACAAAAATTTGAGCACCAGTATAAACCTACTGTTAAATTTAAGAGAGCCTGAGTTTGCAATTTTATAGCTAGCTTAGTAGATTCTTATGTGCCAATAAGTTTCTTACATCAGTTATCGTCATGGGACTGATTTGAAAATTCATGTAGACAAGCAAGTTGAATAAAATGCAGTTTAAATTTTAATAGACTCTATTTAAGTTTTTTAACATATGGTTATGCTATAATCCACATTTCACTTTTACTCTAAGAGGAACCTCTGTCTAATATTAACGAGATAAACCTTCAACTGCAGCTTACCATTTTGGAAAGAACTTCAATGAAACCAACTATACCGGCTAGGAATAAACAGCAACAGTCTTCAACAGCTAAGTTCTCACGGATCCAGCGTAGAGCTCTCTTGCTCATCCACACCTATGCCCATGCTTGGACTGACGCTTTTCAGGCAACAGAAAACTTTGCGTTTCCGGTTAACATTCTTCTTTCTTACTCTCCTCTCAAGAATCTACATATCCATCTGGAGGGACAGAGTTGCGTGACCAAGTAGAAAGTAATAATAAAGATAGAAATTAAAGAAAACAACTTGTTAGTTAAAATAAACTAAATTGTAACACAACATATTCAAAAATATTCCTCGTAATCAAGATACTTAGTTTACTTAGTGGAATGGTATCCGTTTCCATTAGAAGTCATCGTACTACGAACAGAATCATTACCATGAGAACATGTCCATTGCAAAGTAAATTCCATATGCATAGATATTTCTTCAGTGGAGCAAGGACAATGAAGCAGCAAGACCGTTTCCATAAATTATTCTTCAATATATTATCTTAATCAGCGAGATAGTATTTGTTTCCAGATTACTTAAAGAAACTAGAACCCCTGCTTTTTATTGTCAATAATAAAAGCTTCTGACTTTCAACGTATTCAAATAGAATGTTCGCAATCAACACTCAATTTTACTACTGATCGCTTTTCTTCTTTTGTAACCTCACTAATTCTAAATACTATATTATTCTTATTTTAAACTCTCTTATGATAAATTTCAAAACAACCTTTACCGTTTACCTTCTTTTACTTCACTACAGTAATGCCATATTCTCCAAGCTACTAATTATGCTACATTATTGGGTAAACGGTAACGACATCTTGTGTTTCTGCATCACTAAATACAATTATGTGACTCAATATCTTTTTACATGACTCAATACCTTTTCTGCTAATGGACACTGGATTAGACTGGATCATTTAATCAATGCATGGTGTACAAACCCTTTCTGCCGAAGTTCCATTCTGAGACTGACTGAGGATATTCCAGGAATCCCTGTACTTTTGTACGTAGCAAAAGCGTCAATGTCAGGCTTGTTGTTGTAAGTGATTTTACATCGCTCTCCAAAAGTAAAGAAATAAAGGAGCAGCATGTTTTTTTTGTGTCTAATTTGAAAATGAAGCAACATAGCAACAAGAAATTTACAGGACATGTTCACTAAACAGTTCTTTAGTGAATGAGACATAGAATGTTTCTAAAGTTCAACACAAACATGAATTGCAACAAAAAATTTCACTCTCTGCAGAGAAATTCAGTCTTGGAGAAACAGTATACCACAGTTTTTTGAGGAAAAATGGGGTGGTAAAATTACAAAAATGAGTACTAATAAGGAATGTGTCCACCCCTAGCTGCAATACATTGGTGGCAGTGACGTTCCATGCTGTTAATTAAGTTGTCGGTCAGTGAAATGAGAAGCAATGACCGGATACGGAGTAATCCTTATTCAAACCCATCTAATGATATTGGAGGAGGACTAAAGCAGAAACCTGTCTCCTAAGGTTGTCGCAAAGATGAGCTGGACATTCCATCCGCTCCATACCATGAACATCAAGATATTCCTCAGCAACTCTATCTCGGTGCGGTCGCGCATTTTCGTCCATCAAAGAAATTTAAGAACAATAGCAGTGGCATTTGGGAGGACATATTGATCAAGGATATCCTCTCGATATCTCATACTGATCAAAGCTTCTCCATGGAACACAAGCAGGTCAGTGTGACCACCGAGAGAGATCCCAGCCCAAACCATTATTCCATCATCTATGTAACTGTGTCTTCTCACAATGTAAGACTGGTTGTATTTGGTGCGTTCTATCAGCTGACGACCTTAATCACTCTCCATTGTGAAGCTGGATTCATTTGTGAAGAAAACAGACGCCCCTTGTTGGCTGGTCCAGGTGACGTGTCTCTTGCTCAACATAAACGGGCACCTCTGTATCCTCGGATCAAGAGGACTCAAACAACTGGTCATCTTGCGTATAGACCTGTATTGTGCAGGCGTCTACGTACTGTAGTAGCTTAGATTCTTGTTCCTGTTGCCACTAAATGATCTGGCATGAGCTGAGACACAGTGGCCGAAAGAGCTAAGTAACAGTGTCCCTCAAGTGTTGTAACTCTAGGTCTGCCTGGAACATGTCTTTTAGACTTATAATCCTGGAATTCAAACCGATTCCATAGTCGGTGGACCACACTACGAGAGACGTTGAGAAGTCTAGCAGCATCGGCTTGCGACATGCCCATTTCCATCCATCCCATTGTCCGCCACCTCAACGAATCAGGCAAACGAGTTTTTGCAGACATTGATAGACTCTCCAGGACATTGTCCACGAAACTTTTCTAATAGCAGAAGATCAACACTCGTGAACAAAATTTGCAATTTTTGCATTTTTTTCACCAACTCCTATATAAGTATTCATTTTTATAAAATAAAAGTGGTAGCTATTGTTTTTGCATATATTTTCTTAAACTTCGTTACTGTCATGCATATGAACTGTGAATTTAAACGTTACAGACATTTTTGTTATGGTGAGCTTTGAAAAACATGTTGTTCCATAACTTTTAGAGGGCAGTGTCTATTACAAATGCTAGGACTATATTGGTGAGAGAAATTCAAGCGCTCATCCGTTGGGAAAGGTTTCGAATACGTTAAACATACTGAACATCTGCTTTAAATATCGAAGTTCGAAATTAATTCCTGCAAAATGGAGTGGAACCTTTTAAGCGGAATTTACAGCTGAGTAAATCGGAAAAGGAAAGAATTTTTGAATAAAAATTTAAATTTGGTTTGAATTGCATTTGTGCTATTTGTAGCGGTAAGCAATGCGGGCGACCTCAGCCAACAACAAAAATGCGACATTTTAGTTTGACGAATTAGATAGATAGGTAGAAAATTTAATAAAAGGGGAGTTACAAGTTAAGAAAGCTTAATTATTTTTACTATATGTCTCTGTAGGCTGTCCATACAATAATATGATGAAAATAACATTAGCTTCAACAATATTAAATCTTATGGCTTATTGTTTAAGTGAGAAATGGATACAAAACCCAAAGATCTTCCGTTCACTGTATTCTTTATTAATGTCTCAGATGTTAATAAAAGTTACTCTCCAGAAAATAGTAACTGCCATTTCCCTTAAAACAGCTCCATGTGGTTTTAATTCATGCATAGATTTTTTGAGTATTCAAGATGTCTGAAAATTGTTTCAAAGAGATAAAATTCTTTTGAAAGAAGTATTTAATTGTGAAACAATTATTAGAATAATTATGAAATTTTGTCTTTCAATTTTTATTTAATAAATTTTAGTAAATGGTAGTTTATTGCGTACGGAAAGCCAAAAATTCTTTCACACGTTCACAATGCTTTTACTTCTTTTGACACTTTAGTATTACAATTATTATGATAAGTAAGTGATCCTTTTCGTATATTTGTAAAACTATATACAAATTACATTTCTGATATTACCGCCCTTCTACAGATGTAGATTTTTGATAAGCAATGACTCGCAGAAGACAATTCTTGAAAACTCTCTACTGCACGTCAGATGCTGTTCTTTGATTTACTTCCAACACGGGGAAACATTTCTATTGTACCCCTCCTTTCCCTACAATGAAGATATTCTGATAAGCCTTTCTTCTTGCAATGGATAAAGCATACAGAATCTTTTCTTTGGTTTGCAGGATATTTTCTAATGGGACTGCTGAAAATATGACGAATGCTCATGCAATGTCTTATTGTAGGTGGCATTTAATACTAACAGAAACAAAAGTTAGTAAATTCTCGAAGCGTCCAATATATTTGCAAGAAACATTTATTAGCAATATTAAGAAATTACAGGAGAAAACATATGAGAATTCGTGGAGGTGATGGAAAACTATCTATTTGCTAATCTCCATAATTTCTAGTATTTGTTTATAAGCACTCATATTAAATATTTCCTACACATTTGGAATTCATAACAATTTATTTTTTTTCCAACTCTATTAGCTACATATGTCTCTATATTCAGAACATGCCTTTAAACATACAGTTCTTATCATACAGTTTACGCATGTTTTGAATTTAATAACTGAACTACTTTTACCAAAGATGCGGAATGATGATTTAAATGTTATCATTTGCAATATTCATCGAAAGGCGAATAATTGAGCCTTAGCAAAATATGTCATTTTAATCCACCTTTAATCTAAATAAATTAACCAGAAGTACTTTTATTTAATAATCTCATAATTATGGCTATCAATATAGAGGAAAAATTGTGCTTTATTTCAAAGATACTTAAATAAAGCCCTTGAGTCTTTTGTTAATTTGAGTTCTAATTCTCACTGATTCGTTTGGAAGACTATGCATATTCATTAGCTTATTTGAGTTTGACTGCTACAAATAAACATAAAACTCTTAGCATAAAATTATAATTCTTATGATAGGGCTAAAGATGGGATGATCGCCTTCTAGAGATTTTTCATGCCATTTTTTATTGTACTCTGCAAATGAAATATCATTTCTATGAATGTACCTCTTTTCCTCCCTATTATTTACACTTCATAGGAAATAATTATCTGATAGGTAATCCAGAACTGACGGTCCGTGAAAATCTTCTTCTGTGAATTGCTTTTATTTGCCTAATCTTATCGCTGTTTGACATGCGCAAACATGAGATGAATGAGCTCACGCGTAATCCATTTATGGAACAAGCAACAGGAATATTTTCATGCATTGAATTATCTGTTTTAAATTTAAACGCAAGTATACTATGGCAGAAAAATGGATTCTCAGAAAGTAAAAATGATGGAAGAAAATATTAAAAGTGTTAAAATAACTTCATAATATATAATAAATTTAGAACCGAAACCACAAAGACACGAAAGAAATGAAATTTAAAACTCGTAAAATCGCTAAATCTCGCAATAAAAAATACAAAATAACCCATGAACTTAGTGTTTTAAAACCAGAAGAAATCCCCCAAACCAACAGGAATACACAAAAATACATATAAAGGCAAACGAATACAATTAAAATCTGATTCAACATTATTAAGAGGAGGTAGATCAGATTCAACTGAACTCCTTCTCCTAGGAAAATCACAGGGTTTATCTTTATCCAAAATTAGCTGATGAACCATTTAAAATTATGTAATTATAATAGTTCATCCAAAATTATGAATGCCTTCTCTATACGGTCGTTTTCTTTTCATATAAAATAAAAAGGAAATAAAAAGATCTATAAATGGTTTTGTGACTGAGGAAACGTGAGCTCTGCATTTGGTTTCAATTTACAATAATATTAAAAGTGACGGAAAGAATTATAGATTGAATGAAAATTGTACAATATTTGAAGCAAAATTGTTGGTTCTTAAGAGAAGCCATTACATATGCTGATATATGGATAAAAGAGAGATGTCTGGAATGTTGTGCTTTTTCGATATTTATCGACACACGGAGCATTTTAAAAGCGTTAGAGTCGAAAACATGCTTTTGAAATAGGTGTTTGCAGAAAAAAAAATACATTTGAAATGTTTATATTTGATTTTAGTATAACATATGGATTAAACATAAAGTGGGAAAACGACACGCGGGAGTAATTGGGAATGAAGATGCAGATCAAGTTTCTAAGACAGCAACAAATAAAGACAGTAATGAATTCTACTCCAAAATTTCAACAGAATACATTGTAAGGATTATATGTTAATTTTATTAACAGTTAAAGTTTTGAGTTAAACTTCCTTTCCTATCGATTCTTAATTTCAACTTACTACTTCCGAACAGAACGTAGTTTTAGAATCACGTTTGAATGCTAATGAGTAAGAGCGGTATTTAACCGCAAAGTTCTGCTGTCTTAGTGAGAGAGATTCCAGATATTCTGGCTGCACTCGTCCGCCTTTTTAAGGTACTCTCTCGTAAGCTATTATTACGCTCGGCCGAACTTTAGGCCCTTGATGTTAGTTAGTGTTAAGGGGCCAACTCTGTTAGAATTTTGATAGCTTCGGCTATATCTCTTAAGATTCTTAAGCAAAAAGGTTTAACTCTTTCGCATCGAGAGACGACCAAATCTGTTTTCAACAAACATCGAAAACGCCCGTGTTTACGAATTTGTCTTGGAATAGTTTTCCTTTCCCCCTGCGGTTTCATGCATTGTGTGCAGTTTCACCTTAGGACCGGATTGCACCTGCGAACTTCAATAGCTTTCCGTATTTCTCCTTTATTTGCTTCAAAAGAATGATTGACATGTCTTTTAACAACTCGCGAAACCAATGAGCCATACACGGACGTGGAGGGGAAAGAACTAGGTAGAAAATAAACGAGGCGTTGGGGCGGTTTGCCGTTGCCTGAATGAACGGGCGTAACGGGCGACTTCGATGCGAAAGAGTTAAGAATGTATTAATGCTAATTTTGATTTAAGTGGACCGAGTCCGAAAATCACATCAAACAGAAGTAATACAATATATGAAAATTTGAACTAAAATGATAAAAATTCAAATAGAAATAAAAACAAAAAGTAAAAAGAGAATCTAGTCCTAAAAATCTAACACTAGAGCAACAAAAATTTTGAAATGAAAAAAAATATACATTTGTTTTGTTTGTAGCAAAATACCGTTACTAAGCCTATAATGTGGTACGTAATGAATTCAGATGAAATACAAATTTAAAACTAATTAACAATAAAAATAACTAGAAAAAAACTTCCTCTGCAACACTAAATATTGTACGGCAACTATGATGTAACAAAAATGAATTATCTTGTAAGAGTAAAAAAGGAAAAATCGTCGAATTACTTGGAATATAAATCCGAAAAGAAGTTCAAAACCGTCATAAATTTAAGTAATAGTGAAGAATTATTAGCTTTAGCTGAACGAATGGAACAAGTTGTAGTGTTTAGTTCAACGAATGGAAAATTTGTAAAGTTTAATGATTAATTTTTTTTTTAAAATTCTGCGATATAGAATGTTGTAACGCATTCTGAAAATTTTTTTGATGAAGTTAAAACAATTTTTTGTGGAGAATAAATAATTTCGAAGAATCTTAATAAATGTGAGGAAGTTGTGAGAAACTGCAGAGAATGTAAAAGAGGACTTTAGCAAAAATGTTATAAATTACAGGTAACCTTAAAAAGAATAAAGTTAGAAAGCGTAAAATGTTGTCAAATGTTACAGAATATAGAATTCACTCAAGCGGGCTTTCTTGAGATTTAAGCTACAGTATGGATGGCTATAAAGAGCATAATTAATTGCAGATATTCTGAAAGATGAAAGCGTAGAATGTATGAGCTAGCCAACAGTTAAACTGCGGATTGAATGCCTCTGAATGTGTTTAAGATGTGATGAAAAGAGGAGCTGCTGGTCGTCAGTATTCTTTAGAAAGTTTTAAAGTTAACCTTGTTTTCAATAATAGGGAGTAAGGATACTACAAGAATTATAGGATGATTACTTTTCACCTATGCTACATTGGGTGGCTATAATCATAACTCTAACAGGAACCATCTATTCCGCTAAAGATGAAATTTCTAGCTATGTGAGACTTTTTCCGCATCGAACATTTTAAAAATAGTAGACACATGCAACTTCTAAAACATGCTCAGTTTAAGACATTTTTTGTTATTTTCTTACATTTTATGTTAAAGCTGTTATGTATCATTTTCGTGAAGGAGGTCATTAGATATCATCTTTTAATGTGAGCTGAATTATTCTTTAATTTTTTAAGAGTATAGATATGGATTTAATGAGAAACTATAAAATGCAAAGCATGCATTTTTAGGTGTGAGTATGTTACCGGCAGTTCCTGCAGTGTACCTTTTGATTTGAAAACAATGTTTTTCTCATAACGTACTATATGCTTAAGTTAATGCATTTGTACCATATAAAACTGAAATTTCTTCCTTAAAATTTCAGCCAAGAGTATTTGCTTCATTATTGTGAGCCATGGTATTAAAGCCCAATCTTCTCAGCATAATGAACCTGAAACAAATTGAGGCTTTCAATTTTAATGAGGTCATTTGTATAACTTCTTAAAGACTCAACTTACTGTGCATCATTCACGACAAATTCTTAGCAACGTCACAGCTTCCTCGAACACGCGATGGCTATCCATTACTTGTCTGCAACATTACACCATATGTTTAACCCATTTCCTTGTAACTCCTTTATCCCTCGATTTGAATAAATATATTTTGCCTACTAAATTCGGAATACGTTAAAATGGGAACTCGATAAATCTAGGGTTTATTTCATTGCTCTGAAGTATTCATTTTATTACACTGATTACAATTCATTGCTGATATTTGGAAAGTAGATGAAACATCTTATCCAGCTTAAAGAGGTAAGAGTTTCCTATTTAACCGAAACGCGATTATTTTTAGAAAGGAAAACAAACCCATCACGTTTCTTTGGTTGACTAAATAATGAGTGAATATTGAGAAGTTATCGAATAATTCACAATTTGATCACCAGATGGTTCGGTTTTGCCGTGGGAACAAACTAATTCCATTAGGAATTTTTTAAATCATTTAAATTAATGACGATAGTTTATGGGCTATGTTTTTCAATAATTCTGTTATTAACAATCATTCTTACATTAACAGTTGTTATACATTACATTACATTCCTTACATTAACAGTTGTTATATAAATCTAGACGATTTCGTTGCCAAAGCCATCTTTTTCAACCTAAATATAGATACTACAGCTTCATCCACAAGACGAGTGTTTGGATATGTATTTAATATTTGCATTTTTTCTTTTTTTGCCCTATTTAAATTCTCTGTATTTAATTATATGTTATCATTAATATACGATAATCTTGTTACTGGCAACATGTTTTTACTATTAAAATTATGTGAATGGCAACAATAGTATTTTTTATATTTATTCTTTTGGCATGGAATAATTTTCTTAGCCACACTGTGCTGCAGGCATTTTCTATTAAATAATCTTTCATGATTTTAGAAAGTTAATAATGATTGCCTACAAAGCTCATTCTTTTAAGTGCAAAGCGACTCACGAGTTTTGAAAGTTTTCATTAAATTTGAAATACATGTGCTATAAAAATTTATGTTAGTTTTCAACCTCTTTGAAATACGTAAGCATATTACAGACTATTGAAACACTCAAGTTATTTACCCTAAATCATTAAATTTCTTCCTTAAAATTCTTTCTTGTATATTTTGTTATTAATGTCCATGCTAGTTCAAATGCTGAAAGGGCAAAGGAAAAATGTAAAAGCTTTATCTTAGTTTATGTTATATTATTACTGAAATTATGTTAGTTTACAGGTAGAATTTAAATTATTTTTGCTAAATAATAGCACATATTTCTATAAAGAAGGTAAGATGAATCACATGGTAATGGCCGAAATCTAAATGGTGAATGGGCAAAACAAACAAACCAGATTTCCTTAAGGCACCTGATAATTTAATAATCGTTATCATTTTATAAAAAACTTCACAAATTTCGAAGAAATATCATTCATAGATTGATAAAACAATTAAATTATTGTTTAAAATAAAATGCATAACCGTTTTTAAAACTTAAATGTTCTCGATTTTTACTAAATAAGCGCAGCGTTTATGTGTTTATATCTCTTCATTAATTAAAGGATTCAGATATTTCATAGCTAAAACATAAAAATAAATTTAAAGGTCTGTGGAAATCTTTTTTAAATATTCGTTTGACTTTTATTAAATAAAAAGAATTAATTTGACGAATGTTTATGAAAGGTTTGCAATTAAATAACATTTCATAAAGAAGTTGCCCCATAACAATCAAGGACTATTATAAAAGCATTTTATAAGGTTTCCACCATATGTTGCCCGTTTATATGTTTACTTACTGACTGATATGTATCTAGTAACTTGTCAACCATTTACTTTTGATTTCTCAGTAAAAATATTACTTAATACTTCCATTCAAAACATAAACTGTGCTCTTATGGACAGAAACTCATCAAGCTGTCATTGTCTATGAGGTAGCACGTTCCTTCTACCGCAATAGATTTTCATGGAAAATGCAAGAACCTCTTCGTTCTTATGTCTTTCTTGTTCAGTAGCTTCATTTTCGGATAAATATTTCTCACCTGACGGAAACAACAGAACATAGAACAAAGACTACTAACGAGCACCAATCTATTCTTATTCGGGATGCTGCACTTATCCGTTATCTCTATTTTGAGAGGAATGAAGGCAGAGGGAGACAGAGAGAAATCACATACAATTTATCAGCTTAGGAAAGGCTTCCTCCCGCTACGAGAGGCTTAACTCAGTTTTGTTACGTTACCTTTTTCATGCATTTATGCGTCGTGTTATGATACGATGAAAACTGTTTATTTTCCAAGTTCTCAAGGTTGGGCATGTGTTGGATTAACATGAGGTGACATTATCTTTAAAATCTAAGCTGTTTTCTAAGCTTTGTAATCAAAATACGAAATTGCTTTCTTTTTTCCCCTTTAGAACCAGTACAACTGTTTCCTCTTTTGCATTAAATCAGCCAGAAGATTTATAAGGTATTTTCCCACCTCAGCATACCTTCGTGGTGTAATGGTCAGCAAACACGGCTCGTAATCGTGAGGTCCGAGGTTCGAGTCCCGGCTAGGGCATTGCTCATTTTTCAAGTCTTGCAGCTTCGAAATAACCTAATGACTCTACAGATTTGAAGTTCAAGACGACATTATTCCCATTTCTTCAAAAACAGCTTTTCACCAACGTCCAACTAATTGAACCCCCTTTCCTCAGATTTAATATGTTTAGTGATCGCTTTTTATCACTTGTTCAATTAAGGTGTGTTGCACTTCAAGGAAGTTAAATCAGACCCTCTTGTAAAGCAAATGAATTCAGCGCTGACTTATTGAATATTTCAGATAATCTTGCTATTGAAAATGGAATTATCGAGAAATGTTAGCATTAATTTTGAATGCTAAAATTTCTCGTAGCGGGAGGAAGCATTCAGTGCGCCTGATCAAAGATTTCAAGACTGAAAATCTACTCTATCTGTTGGATGATTTGGCCAGAAAGGTCCCAAGTCGTGAACCCAACACAGAATGCTTAAACACTGATCAGACCTATCAGTGAGAAATTCAATAAGAAACGTTTTTGAAACATGTAATCCTTAATGAAGTACCAAGAAAGATCACCAAAAAGTATACTATGCAAATGAAGGACCTTCTTTCTAATTTGGTTCCTCTCTTTCCTCTTCTACCCGAAATTGCACTGCCAGCGCAATTGTTTTCCCCCAGAATCGTAAAATGTTATGTCTACATACGAGAAATCAATAGCTGAAGAGAACTGTTACCTAAAATGTGTGACTAGAATTTTTCTGCTCAAACTAATTCTGGTATAACCGAGTTTCTCGAAACCGTTTCTTATTCCGTTGCGGCACATTAGATATGCTAATAAACTGTAGAGACATTAGGTTATTTTGGAAGCAGGAGAAGGGAAAACTGAGCCATTCTCTAGCTGGGACTCGAACCTCCGACCTCTCGAATACGCGTCGAGCGTGCTGACCACTACACCACGAAGGCATGCTAAGAAGGCAGGAGAAATACCTCATAAGGCTATAGTAATCAACCGAAGACAAGATGCTTCTTGCCTTTAATCATCCGCAACACTTTAAGAGTAAAAAACGACACTAATCGACTAGTGAGGTTCTTTGGATTATAATATTGCTCATGCAAACAGCCTGCTACGAATGTGCCTTAACATTTCCATTTTTATATTTGTATCTTTAATGGTTCAATATCTGGAATATCGGTATTATGATGCTAATATACTAAACCTAAATTTTATTTCTTAATTTATCATCATGCGAATCATTTAGTTTTTTTAAATTTTATTTTCTGTTATTGTATTCATTATCTTCATTGCTAAGGCGAAGAACACAAAAGTAAAATAGCTATGGTTTCCTATGATTGCTAGCATTGTATGACCTTTTTGCCATCTCTCATCTGTCTGGTATTAATTTAGCCCACACTGTGAAACGTTTGATAAAACCCATAAGACGCCTCTATTTTAGTGCCAAAAAATCTCATAATGCTCCACATTATCGAAGATTTGAAGAGCTAAAATGCTGTATAATGATCGAATGACATAGTTTGTTAAAGTATGCCCAGAGGCATATCCTGGGTGAAGTGTCATTCTCGAAACAGAGTCCAACAATTTTTACAGAGGGATTAAAGCAGAATGTGTGTGTGTGTGTGATTATGGCAAAGCCTCGAGGGCTATCTTCCTAAGCGGAGGGATGCCTTCGTGGAGGACTTTCTACGGGAAACTGGCTCGTATACACGTTACACATGGGGAAAACCACGAAAACGCCCATGCAGCCAGCCCGTTCGCGGGATTCGAACCTCGGACCGAGCTACCAGTAAAGCAGAATGAGATCTGGTGTTACCTTGATAGGTAACCCTTTTTTTTATTCCTGTGTACTGGTCTCTTAGATGCCAGTTCACCTTTCTGGCTGTCCAGCTTATGGTAGTAGATGTTTACTTCTATCATTTTAGACACATCTCAGTCAATTAATCTTTTGAACTACCTTTATACATTTAATAAAACGTTTAGTGAGCCATCTCTTTTTGAGGCTGATGATAAAGTTTTGCAGCTCACTGGAGAATCACTCAATGTTTAACATTACAGTACAGTATCCAATTCTCATTTTCCGTTACAATTAATTTTAAAAGTGATTAAATTTTCTGACGAAAAAACAAAGAAACACAGCTACCCGCTATCTTTTATTGCTGGTTTTTCAGAAGCTAGAGTGTAAATAATTGATTGAACTTTGTAGGGTTTCTCTTATTTTGCATAACAAATTATTTTAATTCAGAAGTCAAACAACAGAAATCAGCGTTATATTTACAAAATTTTCACAGGACTAGTTTCGATGGTTTTACCGAACCACCATCCTCAGCTGCAAAACCGCAAATGAACAAGATAGAAAATAATGATTAGATAAGATAAGAAAGCCTGGACAAGAATAAGCAAGTGGCGCCATCTATTGGTGAAACCAGAACTAAAACATAATTTCTTTAAAGGCCGAAGGCAAATTTGGATTGGAATT
This sequence comes from Stegodyphus dumicola, assembly GCF_044657685.1. Classification (NCBI taxonomy): domain Eukaryota; kingdom Metazoa; phylum Arthropoda; class Arachnida; order Araneae; family Eresidae; genus Stegodyphus; species Stegodyphus dumicola. The sequence goes on from NC_140781.1 coordinate 26,841,377, forward strand.
AGGATCGTTTACTAGAACAGAAAGATTTTTATGAATGTGAAATGCCTCTAGAAAATCCAGTTCTCCAATGGAAGATGTTTTTTGAATAATTTTGGCAGCAGAAAAATTGGAAGTGTGATTTTCGGGCCAACAATGTTGAGCAACAGAAGACTTCTGTGTTTCCTTTTTTCTAACATATGCCTCATGTTCCTTGACGCGAAATTTTAAGGCTCTCTTAGTTTGGCCAATGTAAATTAAACCACACTGGCAAGGAACCCTATAAATACCCCAGAACCTGCTATTCAGTTCACTTTTGAACTTGAGACTTGCAATTCTCTTCCGTTTCTCGACATTCTGGTCACACGTAACATATCCAACTTCAGGACTACGGTTTACCGTAAACCTTCATCGGTTTGCCTTCCACCACACTTTAAATCATGTCATCCGACTAAACAAAAGTTAGCTTTATTTTATTCCTATGTTTTCCGTGCTCTTCAAGTTTGCTCCTCCAAACTAGCCCTTGATGAAGAACTAAATTATTTAAAAGCAATAGCTATTGACAGGGGCTTTTCACCCAACATTATTAATCAAGCAGTTAAAAAATTCTCATCTCAACACACTAAAAGGCACACTCTTGTTTTAGGAGATTATAAAAATTCTGTTGTCATTCCCTTCTTTCCATCACTTAGCTATAAAGTTGCACATATTTTGCAGAAATTTAACTTTCGGGTTGTTTATTCTCCCATCAATAAAATTCCAACTTCTATACTCAAGGACCCCATTCCGGATATGAATTCCTGGGGTATTTATAGGATTCCTTGCCAGTGCGGTTTAATTTACATTGGCCAAACTAAGAGAGCCTTAAAATTTCGTGTCAAAGAACATGAAGCATATGTTAGAAAAAAGGAAACACAGAAGTCTTCTGTTGCTCAACATTGTTGGTCCGAAAATCACACTTTCAATTTTTCTGCTGCCAAAATTATTCAAAAAACATCTTCCATTGGATAACTGGATTTTCTAGAGGCATTTAACATTCATAAAAATCTTTCTGTTCTAGTTAACGATCCTAATTCCAATCCAAATTTGTCTTCGGCCTTTAAAGAAATTATGTTTTAGTTCTGGTTTCACCAACACATGGTGCCACTTGCTTATTCTTGTCCAGGCTTTCTTATCTTATCTAATCATTATTTCCTATCTTGTTCATTTGTGGTTTTGCAGCTGAGGATGGTGGTTCGGTAAAACCATCGAAACTAGTCCTGTGAAAATTTTGTAAATATAACGCTGATTTTTGTTGTTTGACTTCTGAATTAGTATTTATTCGGCGTGTTATTGTGTCTTAAATTATTTTAAGTTTTACACCTTTCCTGAACCTTTCATTTTCCCCTCGCATTTCCCCGCCAGGATGCTAATTTAAGTGAAGTGAGTATTTAAACGAGTGAATCTTGCAGTTTATTCAGAGCGTGTTTTCCCTAGGAAGCGTACGTCACGAATCTGCCCTTGCAGTTACGCGGACTTGCTAATACTCCTCTTCGCCATTTTAATAAGTATCACGCCGGGTACGTTGTTGAGTCAATCTAGGAAAGATACAGTCTAGTCAATCTAGTTAGCCTTGACTTAAATTATTAGTCCGGTTCTTAAGTTCCACCGCAAATTGTCGGTTCCACCGCCGATATTGTAAGCACGAAGTACGTACCTTTTCTATTTAGAATTTGACGATTAAATATATAATAAAGGGATAATTTTACTCTTCTTTTATGCTGGTATTCTTTACTCGTGTGAGAGAAGTCGCCAAGTTTTTTAGTACGATTTAACAGAGTTCATGTTACCTAAGAGAGTACGATCCTACAACTTTGGTGATGAACCTAGTTGTCTTCCTCTGTTTTCAATTATTTATTCTGTGTACCTACAATGTTTTCGCTTGTTGCGTATGGCTGGATGCAACTCATTTTTTTATGTAACTTATTTTTTATCCACTTCTTCCTAGAAAACCATCTATTAGGCGTCCAGAACGTAAGGGATCCATAGACCATCTCTCTCCATCCCAGAATTACTGAAACCAACGGCGATATGTGCTACTGCGAACTACATTCTGTCTATACATTTGACAAATGTTAGGATAAGCTTCACCAGCAGTATTGACTTAATGAAAGCCGTACTTTAACAATATCGGATGTTCTATTACCACTTGCCATTATAACTTGGTAAATGCATAGCACCCACAAATCATATAAAAATTTGCCGCCACACCTCATACTCATCTGACAACGTGTTTTCCTGTTCAGATTGCCACATTTTTATATCTCAAAGTCAGCAAAAAGAATGCTAATAGCGGGCGCAGTTAGGTTCGTTAAGGAACATCACTCTACGCTATGCGTATTATCATGCCACAAAAGAGATGAATATACAGAATACATGCACATTAAATAAAGTAGTATAATATAAAAAAATACATGCGTATTAAATAAATATTTAATACCCAAAATACATCCATATTGAGTAAGAATTTAATATGCAAAATAAATGCATATTAAATAAACATTTAGTGTACAAGATATATGTATGTTAAATAAGCATTTAGTATACATAACACATATAATCATAAAATACGTGTATTAAAAAATGAGAATTTTAGAATTTTACAAATACCTAAGACTTACATATTTAAAATTACATATTTATTCTTCTTTTCTGCTTTTACAGAAACTTAAGCATCACTTATACATTAACAAATATCTAGAACTATTCATTAGCCATAATTTGATGTAGTGAGACGTTTAGAAAAATAAATAAGATAGTTGGAAAGTTCTTGTTTACCGTAACAATGGTTAGAGCTGACGTAAACGTGTAAACTTTGTAGTCTTTTTATGCCCGCGAAATGATAGCATATTTAGTAGCAAGTGGAAGATCCGCTGTTTTATTTCTGGCAAAGGTGTACGTAATTTCTCACTTTCTTTTCTTAGAAAAAGTAATAGTCTGTATAACGTTAGGTACAGATCTGCGAATGGAAGCAGCCCATATCATGCTGTTACGGAGTATAGCGTAATAATACAATAGCTTATTATGCATATAAATATGCAAATACCTAGCACACTGCATGTTGTTAAAATTTAGGGAATCTATCTTAAATTAAATTAAAACTGTGTTTTTCAGGGAATAAAAATTGAAAAGTCACTTTTACGTGAAGTAAGTATTTTTTTAGAAAAAAAATTCTTCAAGAATACTACTATTCTTTTGTGAACTTGGCAAAATGAAAGCACATTACTGTTAGCGGAACACTTTCACGCATCTGAACATATGGTAACATTCTTTCTGCTGTTCTTTGTACGCAATCCGTAAGTGCTGATAAGCTCACGAACAATTATAGATGGAGCAAGGGATTCATATACCTGAAAAGTCAGTGGTGTGAGGTTGTAAAGATTTATTTAGTTTTATTAAACAATTATTTTATGTTAATTTCCTTTGCTGCTCTTTTACTCGCTTTCCATTTTCCTGCCAGAATGTACATTTATAGTTTGCGTAGAATCAAAGCGTGCTCCACCTGCTGAAAGCCACTTGATTCTTTTGAGAATAGTTTGTCTGCACCATTGCGTTGTTTTTACAATTAGCCTTCTCACGGCGATAGTAGGTCCGAGCCAACTTGCGCACTTCATTGCCTGCGCAGCCTTTGAGCTAACTTGTATTTTAATGAGTTTATAAGGTATTTCTTCCGCCTTCTTAGCATGCCTTCGTAGTGTAGTGGTCAGCAAGCTCGGCGCGTATTCGAGAGGCCCGTGGTATGAGTACCGGCGAAGGTGTTGCTCATTTTTCATCTGTCCTGCTTTAAAAAATGGACCTAATGTCTCTACAAATTAAGTTAAATTCGTCACATTTTCATTTAAGTCGTAAATGCTGGCTATTCTGCAAGCATGAGCAATGCCTTCTGTTAACTTTATCTGAGTTTAATAAGAGTGTCTTTTACACTCTTGGTATGTTTCTGTCCTAATTTCAAAGACATAGTGATAAGTCACTTTAGCCTTCAGATGTCTCGTGAAATTTATGTTACCAAAGAAGACGGAACTCTACCATGTTATAATTTGAGGTTATAGCACGCCTTTTTTCCCCATCAGCCTCTCCAAATGACTGATTTTTAATTTTCCAATTTTGAAATACTACAATCACAAACATCCATGCATTATTCGAAATTTAAAACCAGCTGTTTCACCGTTGGAGCAGTTTTCGCGTACACCATGCTAATCTAGTGGCAGGCCTACAACTATATGAGAGGAATGCATGAATAGTCAATATTTCATTGATAAATTCAAATTGATCACTTTTAAACATAGGAAACATTTAAGGATAATCTTTTATGCAGTTTATTTTAAGCATGCATTTAAGCAACATGCTCATGTATAAAACTGAAAAGAGGAATAACTGCGACAACAGCAATATGATTCTATAAATAACACTTACATAGTATCAGGTTTTAGTACGTTGTTAGGAGAGAATCAAAGAAAGGAGAGACTAAAACACACTGATAAAAAGGAATACCATTGATTACATTATGCTAAGCGCTTAGGAACTACACAGCTGAAGACATAAATACGTGAGGGTAGCACATGACTAAAACTTTAGTTCAACATAGTTGTGAACTCTGAAATTAATAAGAGTTTCATACATGAAACTGCTAGAATGCATAACTTATATTTTTGCAAACTTAATGCAATTTAATTGCTTCAGTTTTAGTTCAATATAATCTCTATAAAAGCTGTAACAACTTAAGGTATCTAACTTGTTTCTTATGTATATAAGGTTATAAGCTATTTTCTTCCTCCTTTCCGCATGCCTTTGTGGAGTAACTGGAAGCATACTCGATGCGTATTCGAGAGGTCCATGTGTTTCGAATCTTGCAAAGAACGCTGCACATTTTTCACGTTTTCTGCTTCAAAAATGTACCCAATGACTCTACAAGGTATAACTAAAAAGATATACGTTAACAAAACGTTTTATTTTGGAAAACATGTAGCATTTCCACTTAAAATATTATAGAACAATTTTTTCAACCTATTATTGACAGCTACTCCCCTGAAATCTGCCCTGAATCGCACTAGACACTATTGGCCACAACCTAACAAAGAGAACTTAGAAATCTTCCAAGATGTCTTGAAAAAAAGTTTTGTGAGATACAATTGCAGTATTTTTGAAAAATGTAAAGAAACGGTATGTTCTGAATGTATGAAATATTTTCATTCAGAATTTGACATTAACGTTCAACCGCCGCACATGTCAACATTAACTTATCCTGATTAATTATTTATTTTTCTTATCTTGATTAAATTACTGCCGATCTAAAATGAATAAACCCGAGTTAAACAAAAATTAAATAATTTTTTTTGACACTTTAAAAATTTATCCATGAAGAAGTTAATTGAAGATCGAGTTTTTTGAAACTTCCTATGTTTATCAGTACACGTTTTAAAATTTTAATTGAAATCAATCCGTTTCTAAATATTTAATGTCCTGATTTTTTTGTCTCTTTTCTTTTGATAATGCTAAGTAGCGAACAAGAAAAAATAGGCTTTTCTAGTGCTTTATTTAACGTTAATTGACTGTCACACTTTTTGACATGTATTATTCACATTCATTACTCGGAATGGTAGAAAACATTCAATACAATTAATTGGAAAACCTAGCTTCCTGTTTTATTGAACTCAGGCAGCATAAATTATTTTTTTAATTCCCTTTTTTCGGGAGAGGAAATTAAAATTTTACCAAGGATTGATGTAGAAGAACTTAGCATTACTGTCTGAAATTATACCTTACTAGTTTTACCTTTCATGCGCCTTTCATTATACCTTACCAGTTTTTAATGCTGCTATCATTTATCATTTATGCCTATCACTTAAAGAAGAGAAGCTGGCTTATTCCGGAAGTAAAACAGAAAGAAGAGAAGCTGGCTTACTCCGGAAGTAAAACAGAAAGAAGAGAACTTGCTGTCATAAAGATATAAACAGAATCAAGACTTAAATTATAAAAGCAAAACTCTTTCAACGATGCCTCTCTGACGAAGAAATTAAAAAAAATAATGAAAAGAAACAAGGTATATAACTTCGTCATAGTCTAACGCCGAAATCGGATTTAAATCAAGAATCGTCATATTCGTAGATTTTACTATCTACAGATAGATCATCTAGTTTACTCTGCTGTATGAGAGCTAGTCTCCTTTGCAATATTTAAATTTGAAATGAATCACCTATTTGATTGTAGATCGTAGACTAAACTAATTGATATGGATTGTACGGCTCCTCGCCCTTTGTCTAAGATTAATGTTGAGGAACTTAATGAAATATGTAGCGACTTATTGCTCAGCTCAAAGCAACTAAGACGTAGACTCAAGAAAGATTAAATTACCCTCTTAGTCACTCAAATAAGAATAACAGGAAGCCCCCTTCTCGAGCGTACAGGAAAGCCTCTACTCGGGTTGTAATTCAGAATAAGAAAATAAGGAACTAAACTATAATTAACAAAACGAGACTTAGATGAAGCTAAACACAATTATCTAACGTAGTTGGCGCTTAAATTAAATTAGACCGCGAATATCAATAGGCACGTATAGTACGGCCAAGCGTAACAGCTTCAAGAGTGACAAACATGCGCCACTAAGGAATCCTAGCACTCTCTCTTGAAGTAATTTGAACCTTCCTTAAATACTTCTTCTAACCTATTTGCATTCAACGCGATTCTAAAAGCTCATTCTGGTAGGGAGCTGTAAGTGGAAACAAGGATTGATAGGAGGGGTTTCAAAATTAAAATAACTGTTATAAAATTAAACTATACTTTACAGTATGTAAATTTTAGATTCAAGTTGTTGATCTATTCATAATAGAAATATTGACACTGTAGCTTGCAGATAATTTTTGAATACACAGTTGTCTTGTTCTGACCCAACAATGAGGATAGATCGCTGAACATTAAGAGTTCGACACAGATTTATATCTCGGCGTATGAGCTGGCTGCATGGGTGTTTCATGGTTTTCTCACGTGCCCCATGAATGAACCTATTTCTTTTAAAGAGGCCCTCTTTGTAAGAATATCTTCTCTTACGCAGATAATCCTAGTGGTATATGCCGTAATCTAATTAATCCAATTCAGTCTAGTTCCTCAGGAGTATCGTGAATGCGTTTCTGTTCTTTTAAAAATTCCTGTATGAAGGCACCTTCCCTTAGGTAGATATTTCTTATACACATTGACATTGTAAATCAATCAAGAATATTTTTTCTTCTCTTACATTTATTTGCAGTCGAAGTCGGGAAAGAAAATGCCGAAAGAGCTTGGACTTTAAGTAAGCTATGCACTTGTGATGTTACTTTGTCGGATGCGATTAGTTTCCAGACGAAGCATCGTTCTACACGAAGCTTTAGCTTCCATACAAAGGGGTCGAAGCTAAATCTGAAATAATTACACTTTTTCCGGAAGAGTATAAGGTATTTCTCCCACCTTCTTAGCTTGCCTTCGTGGTGTAGTGGTTCTGCACGCTGGACCGGTATTCCAGAGGTCCGTGGTTCGATTCCTGGCGAAGGCGTTGCTACGTTTTCATCTCTCCGGCTTTTCCAATTAACCTAATGTCTCTACAGTGGCCCCCGAACTAAAAGGATGATGGATGAGGTTTCTCCACACCCAGGATTTGGCGATTGGGTTCGCTAAAAATCCCAGTCGCCCTTTAAAAAGGGGAGTATATAAAGTATTTCTCCCATTTTCCTAGCGTGCTTTCGTGGTGTAGTGGTTCTGCACGCTGGGTGGTATTCCAGAGGTCCTTGGTTCGATTCCCGTCGAAGGCGGTTGCTAATTTTTCATCTCTCCTGCTTTTGAAATTAACCTAATGTCTGTACAAGAGTAATTTCAAATTTCAGTGTAAGGATAAAATATGGGTAGCTGGAATACATTGAACCCAAAGTAGTGTCTGCCAGAAACTTTTCACTTTGTGTGAAAAATATAAATAATTCTATAAGGTTGGGTTGACTGAAAATACACAAAGCATCGGCAGTAGAAAGTATGCGAGTCTTATTACTTTCAATATGCTTGTACTAAGAATTATGATCAATATAAAATGGAAAAAAAATCCAGGAAGAAGCTAATGAAAATTAAGGAAAAATACAAACTCATAAATTCTTATGCACCGTGTTCGGAAAAATAGGGTACAGGCCTTTTTCCTTAAATATTGATCCTAGTAATATACTTACAGATGCGAAGTTTCTTAAAAATCAAGCAGAGAATTTAAGTAATTACTTTCAACAATGTGGAACGGAGTTTTGTAAATGTGAAATGTAATCCCTCTAAAAAAATTCGAAATAGTAAGTCATTCATTATAACTACAATGAGTTCAAAAAGGAAAGTTCCATAACATTTATGCACAAAAATTCAAGGAGATATTAAAAATAAATGTAGTAAATATATGTAATTTTTCCTCACTTTTTACGTACTGAGATTCAAAATATTTAGAGCAAATTTGGGAAGCAGTTTTAAAATGTTTCTTGTAGGAAACTTTAGAAATGGATCTTAAATTTGTAGCTAGTTATTTGAAAGCCTTAAAGTATATCTTTGCTAATTTTCCAACTTAAGATTCTGTTTTAACTAATTAAAGGACAGTGAATATTTTACCAAGTGGAGCCTATGCTCTTTAGAAATTACATAAAAAGTTTATTTTTATGTACAAAAAGCAGCTTAAAACTATTATTTTTATAAAATTCCCTGCTTTATATGAAGAAACTTTGGGACTGATAGTATTCATCTAAAATCAATTTGTGAGGATATAAAGCATCGAATCACCTTTTCTAAAAAATATTGTAGAACATAATAATCTGAACAATATAGTCCCTCCCCAGTATTGCATACCGCAGGATGATGTAGATTTGCTCATATGTCACGTAAGAATGCGGAAAAACTGTTCCTGAATATTTTTTCAAAACTATTAAAACAAACTATTAAACATCAATCCTTCATTACCTTATTAAGTTGACAAAATTCATGTATATTACATTGATGTGATAAACTTATGTCTTCTGACGTTTGAGATTTCTTTAAAAGTCTCAATGAAGTCAATGAAAGTCTCAGACAATGAACTCGCAACAAATGTTTTGAACTTCTTTTGATATGTTATTTTAATATGCTTTCAGAACAAGAGATTGTATTGTAGAAATTTGAGTGGTTTTTATTTTAGAGGAGGCAAAACGTTTTTGGCAGAAGTCTGAATAGTGATTTCAAGAAAGCAATTAATGTTCTTTTGCGAAGATTTAATTTTATCAATTATAAGAATATACTCACTTATTTCTGTTATTCCTATAAGTCACTTTTTTGCCTTTGTGTTGTGTTTTTAAAATGTAGGTGCAGTTTCAGAGGTCTTGTTTTCAGTTTAAAACACAGCTTCTCCCAAGTGTTCTACTAGTTAAACCAAATTTCGCTTTTGTTGAAGTAAAAATATCAAGTTTAAATTTAGTAACTCATACTTTGGATTTTAGAATTAAACATGACTATTGCAACTCGATCAGTTGAGAGAAGTACAATCTCTCCATTCAGATAAGTTTTAGAATCAAGTTTTAAATTAATTAAAACGCAGAAGAATAAATAGAAACAGAGAAGAATGAATATAGAAACTGTCACTAGCAATTTCTAAATCTTGTTCAGTAACTGAATTAATATTCAAAACTTATTTAATGCGACCGGTGGCCGAACATTAAGAAAAACCAGCACCGCTAGTTCGACTTGATCTTAAATACTGGCCAACGGGTTGGTTGCATGGAAGCTTTCGTGGTTTTCTCTTATCTGTAACGAGAATATTCCCCAGTTTTCTTTAAAAAAAACCTACTACAAAGCTTATTTAAGTTAACATTATTTGAGTACTGTGAAACACACCAGGACTATTTGTCTAAGGAAAAGAATGCCTTCGTATGCGATATTCTGAGGGAAATTGACTCGCATTCACGTTGTGGACAAGAGAAACCATAAAATCACTTATACAGAAAAACCCGTTCTCCTGGGATCTAACGTTCAGTATTCAGCAGTCTTAACCACTAGGCCACTGGTAGGGCCTCTCCACGAAGGTATACTTTCCCTTAGACAGATAGCATAATCGACTACGTGCTTTGCCATAAAAAATCTAATTCACTAAGTACTCATGTATGATGTTCAACGGGTATATTTTAAATTGCTACAGCAGCAGGTAGTCTGAATTTCAGTATTGAGCACCAGGCACAGTCATTGACCAGCACGAGTTGAGCCTATGGACTATTAAGTTGTAATGTTTCTCCTTTTTGTCTATTAACTAAGTGCTGAGGAACCTAGCGAACAGCTAAGCGAATAATCGCTTAAATCCACGAACTGAAACGTAAACTCAAAAAGAGTTAATTACCGTTTATTGCTCAAAATAAAGATTCACAGATGGCCCTTTCTCAGGGCATACAATAAAGCCTCCACACTATCTAATGACTAACTAAAGAGATTTAGCTGAAGATAACACAAATTCTAACCTAGTTGGCCCGTAATATTAAATTTGCTAAGGCACGTAATACGGCCGAGCGTAGTAACAGTTAGAGAGACGTATCCAAAAGGCAAACGCGCGCTATTTAGTAATCCTAACTCTCTCTCGAAGTAATGAACTTTAACTTGAATACTTTCTACTACTTATTTGCATTTAACACGATTCTGAAAACTCATTCTGGTAAGGAATTGTAAGCTGAAGCTAGAAAATATAGGAAAGTGTGATAAACTTAAAATAACTGTTATAAAATTAGGTATACCTTACAAAGTAATCATGATTTTTCACTAATTACCTGTGTGTTTGTTTGTGTATAACTTTTGCTTTTGACAGTCTTGTAATAAAAAACAATTTCACTAAAGCTTAGCAGTTGATTCGAAGTAGAAATTTGAGTACAAATCTGTACGTATCGGTAAAGAGATAAAAAGATTTGGATCAACGAAAAGATAAGAAATTGTCAAATAAGTAGTATAAGCATAACTCAAGCATCTTTTGCTTCATAAAGTAAAACGAATGATTTTTCTTCTGCGAAACAAAACGAATCTGTTACGACTTAAACAATTCTATACAAAGAATTAAAGTAACATAGATACATCTCATTCCTGAAAAAACAGCACCTTTTCTACAACATTCATTTGCGAGAGCAATATCTTCCGTTGGAGCTGTTTTTTTGTAAAAATATATTTTTACAAAAAATCAATTATAATTGGTTTTGCCGTTCGATCAACCTGCATCTCAGGGCAACTTAAATAATGCGATAAAATATTATAATTTGCTTAAAACTTTGTAGGATCAGAAATATTTAGCAATAAAAAACTCAGAATATAATATGTAGGAAAACGGAAACAAATCTAGAATATAAATTTAGAAAAATGCTGAAGGTAAATATAATTTTTTTTCATTATTTGTTAATGGCAGAAGCTAACAGCACGTGAAAATTTTGCAGGAACTGACTAAATATTTCTGATAACTAGGAAAAGACCAAGAGCCCGTTTTTAATCGACTTTTCTTGAATCCGCCAGAGGCAAGTATGGGTAAATGGAATGCGCTATTTTAAAGGTAGTCGCAAATCCAAGTGTCTTATTTTAGTGGTAATTGAAGAAAAGAGTAATCAAATTTTTGTCCCTTCTACATCAACGATTGCTCAAATTTGCTCACATGTTTTGGGAAAGGAAATTCAAATAAAGTTCAAATGAAGGAATCTTGACATCAAATGGAATTATTTCGGTTCAATAAATATGATTACTCCGTCTAAAATGGTTAAATTAGTACCAAAATAGAGCATCACTTTGAAATATCAGGATTTTAAATAATTATTTTTGTATGATTGGATTTTCTTATTTTGCGCATTTCTGATTTGATGAAAGACAAGTTTAATTCCCTAAACAGCTAGCATTTTATTTTGCTTTCCTGTCCTCTTCTTTTCATTTCATTTACTCTTTTGAGAAGCTGCTGAAAGATCACAATTAAAAAATCGTGTGAATGACTGATTGTTTGTATTGAGATTAACTTCTCTTCTATTAGAGTATTCTCACTTACTGTTAGAGATTTACGTTGCACACTTCCTTCTATTGAACGAAGAATTGAAAAGCTTACCAAAAATATGCAAGTTCATTCGTGTCATTAATTTATTTGTTTTTTTCTTGTCATATGTGTATGAAAACAGCATCTATAATAAAACTTTTATAAATTATTTTCTTTTTTGTTCTTTCTACCCTTATATCCTTAACAGTAGGGAGGCACGACAAAAAAAAAAAGAAAAAAAATTTTGGGAATCCATGTTTTGTTCTTATTACTGATTGCATAATATATGCCAGAAAGTTGTATAGTGAAGTTTTCAGCACGAAGAGTTTTGAGATATATCAGCATAAGAGAATAGTTAAGCTATTAAACTTCAACTTATTGTGACACGCAATTTTTAACTTCACTGAGTGTACCTTCTCTATTATTACTTTCTCCCTTACAATTAACACTGAAATAAATTCAATCTAGTTTAATTTTAATTATAAACATGCTGATGAAATCAGATTTTTAGTTCAAATTTGACAGATTCTACACAATGGAAACAAAATGTTGATACATTTACATTTTCTTCTTTCCTGTACTTTCGTTTCTCTAACTTGAAATTTTATATGCTGTCAAAGTCAAACATTCATTCTACTTCATTTAATAATTAAAATAGTAATTACAGTTTAAAACTTGGAGTTAGGTTAAACTTAATTAAGAAAAAGTTAAATTTAATTTATTTATTTGCAATTTAAAACTAACTATAGCAATTAAAATCTAAATAGGAGAAAAAAGCATATAACACTAAACGAAGATTTTGCAGAATGAAAAATGTGTAAAAATCTCTTTCGTGTGGTAATGCGATGAATAATTAGATTTAGGTTAGTTTATTAGCGCATGGCAAAGCACACAAGGGTTTATATGACTAAAGAGTGAGATATATTCATGGAGATTTTCTAAGAGAAACTGGCTCGTATTTGCGTTACGAATGGAGGGAAACTACGGTAACCAATCATGCAGGCAGTCCTTTCCCTCGGGACTAAACCCCGGTCGAAATCGCAGTACACGGTGTTTAGAAATGAATAGTGCTGTTTCAAAAGTTAATATGTATTAATTTATATGGGCAGTTCACCTGCGGTAACAACCAGGTCTCTATCATGTCTAGATATGAGCCACCGGTCACAGATTCTTTTTCGGAGAAAAATGACAGCGTTCTTTCTCGCGGGACACCGCAGAGAACACGTTGACTTTTAGAAAGTCTCGCTGACGTGACTCTGATCTGTGCATGTTGTTTCTCGCTTCGACACTGTGTTTATTCACCTTGCTTCTTACATGAAAAGTGGTTTCATCGAAGGAGATGAGTCTTCATACAAAATCATCTTCCTCTATTTTTGTCTCCATCTCTTTACAAAAGTTACGCCTTTTTATTTTGTCTACCGGTGTAAGAAAGCCTGCACCAATGCCCCTCTGTACGGTTTAAAACATAGCCGCTAACACAACACATTCCACACCATATTCTTTGGCATGTCTAATTCCCTGTTTGCTTTATTAAGTGACTTATGAGGACTTCGTTGAAACGCCTCATGCACGTTCGCTTCAGACACAAAGTCGACCAAAACACTTGCCTTTACGAAGCATACAGTTTTCACGAACTGTCAGTACACTTACTTATGTTATTCTTGTCTATCCTAAACCGTGCACGAAACTCACACTGCACTGTACAGATCTGGACACCTCAAAACAGAGCCACCATAAGGCTTTTCCTGTTGCGATGCCATCTTGGAAACTGACGCTGCATCTACGTAGTAAGCATGACAAGCAACCAATAGGTCCAGTGCCACTGCTTACGGTATAGACTTTACGACGGATAAGGTATATACTTCTATTTATTATTAATTTTTTAATCCGCACCATTCATTTACAAACGCCCTGTATTGAGCGGTCTGAACCTCAAGGCCTCTGATGAGTATCTAGAATTTATACGTTAAGGTTGGAAAATATATCATACATATTTGTACTGGAGAAAATAAATAGAAAATCATGCTACTTCCAGCCATTTTAATTGAAAATAATATCCCCAAAGCTATAAAGTACATTCTTCAGACGTAAAAAATAACATTATTTGAGGGAAAATTGTTGAGGAATACACAATATTGAAACTAACTGCATATACACTTTGCTTGACTACGATTTTGTTATTATTTAAAAGCTTATTAGAATTTAGGCGATACATTTAAGCAGTCATCGAATAGAATTTATGAAAGCTGCTTTGAAATTTCGCACTCTGTTGCAGTATGAGGTATATCTTGGAAGCAACTGCAACGGATTACAAACCGCATTTCTTAATGAAATCGAAGTATAAACAGCTTAGCGTTTAGTTGATTCTGGATAATATTCCTAAGACCGTTTCCTGGAATTTAATATTGCAGTATATGTATGTATATTTGCCATCTCACTTGTCTTTTTCCCAAGTCAAACTTATTAAGGAATGAAACTCTACAACTGACTCCCTTGAATTTAATACAGTGTTCATATGAAGCAATATTCTAATATAAGGTTAAATTCTGATTAATTTTATAGTAAATATAGGTTTCCCTAAAATATCTGTTGAAATATAAATCAGCCTTTCTCGAGTTTTAATGGTAATAAATAGACAGCGATCCAGAATTGGTCAGCGGCTTCAAATATCCATTTGTACAATTGTAAGAATAACCATCAGTGAGAAAGGAGGTATGGTGTTCGACCTTCCAAAAAAGTGTAAATTCCATGTCTTCATAAATCATTAAAAATGTGATAGTCATTTCTACATTGTTTTTGGAAGTGAGTTTTGTCGTTTTATTAGTAACTGTAGGAAAGAAACTCGAGTTGCATGACAAAGCAGGAACAGGAAAAAAAATACTGTCGAAAGAACAAATAGTGGGTTTGTTATTTCCCTCTTTTACATTAGATGATAGTGGCTTAATTGGGAAAATTTTTTAAAATGAAACAGACTTCTTGTACTCTAAAGAAAATCAATGTCTTAACCGTAAATCTGACTAGAAATGTATAAAAATAGATGACTGATCACCAATCATCTCATTACGCGTGCGTAAAATATTTATTCAAGTTCTTCTGAATGAAAAGTGGAAACATAATTTAAGCTGGGAAAGATCGAAAATTCTGTACACATATTCCAGGCATGAAATTATCAGAAAATGTTCAGAAAAAGTTGGGAAAATTTCCCCCCTCCCATAAATCTTCATGCTCTTTATTCGTTTACTCGCTGTTATGCCTTTCAAGCTAATAACAATCTTTCTTCAGACATAATTAGATCTGTGTTAAACCCTGCGCGATATTTGGTTTAGTAAATGGGAACTGCAACATCTGTTTCTAAAGAGAGTGCAATAAGCCGCTTTTAATGCAGAAGAAATTCTTGAAACAAAGGCTCTCCAATAATATTTATTGTGGTCACCAAGCATTCTTTATGAAAATTCAAATAAATATTCTCTTTGAATTAAACCTTTCCTATGTAGCTAAGAAAGGTTATTTGAAACTCAGTGTTGTTTTTACATACAATGATTTTTCATCGAAACGAAGACGAGCACAATGATTTTTTGACATTTCTGTTTCTTTTCGTGATGGTAATTAAACTGAGAATACTGTGATGGATAAACAATAAAATCTCAAACAATATAATCATAATTACAATAATTTTTTTGTGATGGAATATTAGTTCAATATCTTCAATAATTCTAATCTGAGAAGTTTATTGTATTTCACTTTGCGGTTTGTGATAAAATAAAAGTAATTATCTTAAAAAATGCAAAATAATGCATATATCCTTATACATATTTTTGAATGAAAAACCAAGGCTGCCTATCTTCCAGAATATAGCATTTGCATGCTTTTTCTGTTTACATAACGTAACGATAGTATTTTATGCAAAACGCGAATATGCATTTTAAGTGCGTGATGTAGCTTTAGGTTTAAATATCAGTTATTGTTCCTAGTCTTCAAATTTTCCGTTTCAGCGTTATTTTTATCATGATGATGAAGTTAGAAGCAAAAAGAAGAAAATTCAGATAAAACAAACACGGAACTAAATGAGCGCAAGTAAAACAGTTAATACAATAAAGACAATAGTTGAAATCACAAGAAGGAAATTAAAAAAGTAGATCAGCACCCCTTACGTCTAAATTCTCTTAATAGAAACTTACTTATATTTTAATGCCATATCTTTTTGCTACCTGCATTTTTTGAAAATCCGGGTTTAGCTCTTCGTAAATATGTTGCGAAACTTCAAGTTGTAGAGACATTAGGATTTTAATTGAAAGAAGGAACGATGAAAAACTTGCAACGCCTTCGCCGGGAATCGAACCGTGGACCTCTCAATTACGCGCTGAGCATGCAGACCACTACACCACGAAGGCTCGCTAAGAAGGCGGGAGAAATACCTTATATACTCCCCCTTTTAAAGGGAGACTGGGGTTTTTAGGGGATCCAGTCGCCCTTTAATTTGGGTGAGGAGAATCATCATCTAAGACCCTTTTAGTTCGGGCTACACTGTAGAAAGTCTGCCTCTCTTGTTCCACATAAACTAGAATAGACCCGATAATGACCTGGCGAATTCTCGCACAGGCGGGAATAAAATTACTGACTCAGACAAAGGGCAAAAGTAACCCTTTATTAATTCAAAATAGTTAACAGAAAGGCACGGTCTTCGTGCGTTACAAAAACGCTGTCAACTAGCGGTGGAAACTAAAACGTAGAATGTAAGTCAAACCTAGTGCATGATAGCCCTTAAGTTACGCCTAAGTGGTGGACTCAGAAGAACCTAACCGGCGTGAGGATAAATCTGATAAGGCCAAAAGGCTTACATCGTAACAGAGAAATAACAACGAAACACGTTGTGAATAAACTGAGATATTCACACATTTAAATAAGCACTTCAATTAACTTTAAATTTACATCCTGGCGAGAGAATGTGAGGGGAAGTTGAGAAGTCTAGAATAGGTAATAAACTTAAAATAAATTTGTTATGCAAAATAAGAAAAACCCTACAAAGTGTCTATATCTAAAACTGTTAACTTCATTTGCAAAAATATTATTTCTTTCGCTACAGATTATGTTCAAACCTCAAAGCTACTTCGTTACACTTGGAAGCAAAATATCTGCATATTATTACGTATGTTTTAGTTTTATAAAAGTAAAGGATACACAGGTGTTCACTGACTTAGGGTGGTGATATATACTGACAAATCTATCGTAAGTTGAAAAGATTATAAAGTTAGAAATGGGCCTAGTGCAGCTTTTGTAGTGTGGTTAAGTCTTGTTTATTTTATTTGAACTGAAGAAAGCAGATCAAGTACATACACCCATATGTCTTTAGGTCCTTCACTCATCATTGTAAAATGCATCTAATGCACCTGTGGGAAGAAAAACTTCACAACGTTTCTTTCCTCCAAATACACACTTTTGAAAAAAAAAAAAAAAAAACCGAAGCACCATGAAGGAAGTGGTTGTTTTTGATGAAATTGAATGTATGTATAGCTCATACATAGAAAAAAATGATTAAAATATTAAGGTCATAGTACCTGTTCACGGTTCCCAATCACCCACTCAGTGTTCAAATTAGTAGTTGGTCGAAACGCCCCTGGCAGCAATGCATGCTTGAATTCCTCGAGACAAGGCTTGGTAGTGATTCCTAATGGCATCCTGCGACACATTCTACCAGGCATTCATCAGTTGTCGCTCCAGATCTGGCGGCCTACCGTGCCTCAGACATGCTCTATTGGTGAAATGTCTGGTGACCTTGCTGGATAAGGAAGAGTATCAACCGCACGAAAACAGTCCAGAGATATGCGAGGGGTATATGGCTTGGCATTATCTTGTTGGAAAATGGCACATGATGACGTTCCATGAAGGGTAATGCAACCGGCCGCAGGATAGTATCAACATATCGCTGAGCTGTTACAGATGTACGGAGGATGACTAAAGATGTCCTGCTGTCATAAGGCATAGCGCCACACACCATCACATCAGGGGTTATTTATATACGCCTTATATAAAACAAAGGCTGATTGGGACCGCTGGCCCCGTCCTCTCCAGACACAAACACGGTGGTCATCTGCTTCAAGAGTGAAGGGGGATCCATCGCTGAATACTGTACGTTACCAGTCTGATGCCAGCCATGATGATCGGCTGCGACACCAGTCCAGACGACTCCGCCGATGTTGTAAGGTCAACGGTAGACGTCTTAAAGGCCTCTGTGAGTGTAACACCGCCTCAGACAAGCGCCGGAAGATGGTGGACGGTACCGCGGGAGGTATAGACCTGGTTGTAGTGCGTTGAATAGTCAACAACGATACCGTTGGGGCGGTTCGGGCCTGGCGAACAATCATCCTATCTTGTCTCGCATTTGTGCTCCCTGGCCTTCCAGAGCCTTCATTTCGTCGGCAATTTCCTTGTAGCAACTATTGCTGCTAACATTTTTGCACAGAAGTATCTATACGCTGCAGGTGGTGGCCTATTACTCGGTATGACCACCCAGCTTCACGCAACCACGTTCGAAGTCGTTTAGTTGTCTGTAAGGTCTTCGATATTGTCGTAATGGCATCTTTAGTAGCTTCTCTACGGCGTTACAATGGCAGCAAGCAAAAACAAAAGTCGCACCCTTTTGCTGGTTTTTATACTTTGCGAATTGCGCACTGGAAATGCGCGCTACAATCGGAATTCCTGTTCATTTGCCTTGAAACTTTGATCATTTGCATGTTCGATCAAGATGTTTTTGCATACGGAATTTCGTCACGATCGCAAAAGTCCTTCTTGGTGCTTGGTTTTTTTTGCAAAAGAGTGTATTTCATTAACAGCGAGCATTGACGACGAACCTGCAATTCCCCACCTGTGTTTCATGTTGAATTGCTGACTCATGTTCTGATTTTCTCCGAAGCCATCTCTCAGAATCGTCTCTAGTTCTCTAGTGCATGCGAGCTAAGTTATTTTTACTTAGTATTCTTTAATTAAACTGTGATGAATAGTGGAAAGGCAACTCAAAAGACCTTAGCTGTGTTAATGAAGAACATATCAGCTACAACGAACATAACATGTATATATGGAAAGTAGGCAACACTAGGAGGACCTCAGGACAACGCCGGATTTGCGTCGGTGTTTGAACGGGTATTGTCGTAACGGTGTTTGAACGGGTATTGTCCACCTAATAGACCGATAACCCATGCCTGTTAATCTGGATGGATGATCTTATAAGATTTTATTAGAGGAAGATGATTCTATGATTCAGTTCTATGATAGGAAATTTCTATCAATTATTCTTTTTGTTCACGAGATAAAATTGCAGGTACATTTTAATAAAGGAATTTTTAATCGAATTTTTGTTTTCATAATCCTCGTGAAAATAATTGTTGAAATTATTTATGAATAAAAAATAATAATTTTTAATGTCTAATGCTAATTCTTCTTTTATTTTCAAATTATATTTGGTCAAAAAAAACTTTCTAAAAGTGGTTAAAATGTTGTTATCTAAATCTTTGATTATTAGCTCGAGTTTTTTTATCAAGGCATTTATTTATATTTAATGGTAAACAAATTAACACTTTGTCCTTGTAAGCCTAAATTTAATTCATTAACTTTCCAAAATTATCAGCTAACTATGCCAAACGTGCCAACCATAATTCACTAAATAAGCATTTTTGCAATTCAAATTTTCAATCACAGAGGAAAATTTGAATTTCTGATCGAAGTTTAAAAAGAGGATTTAAAAGTTTGCCTCTGGATAACCACCTTACTTCGGAATGTAACAAAAGCGTTTCATCTTCGTTGCCCATCTCATGGCATAAAATCATAAATATTCTCGAATTTAAAGCCTGGCTTTTAATATAATTAAAAATTTTTACAGTTTGATACAAAAGGATTTTCAGGTTTTCAGGGATTGTTTTGGGTATGAAAGGAGCAGTGAGTAAATTTAGTTTCAGGCGCGACTTCCTTTATTTAAGAAATAGCATTGGAATGTGTTCCTGTTAAAGCCTGAGCTCCGTCTCTGCATACGGCAATGTACTTATTTCGAGGAATATCATTCTCAGACATAAAATTGTCAATTACTTTGAAAATTTCATTTGCAGTTGCTCTATCATGAAAAGATTCACAAAATGAATGCTCTTCGGCAATTTCTTTATAGTCTTTGAAACGTATGTAAACTAATAACTGAACAAAATTTGATATATCAGTACTTTCATACAATAGCAATGCGAAATATTCACTGTGTTTTATTATTTTGAATAAGTATATCTTTTTTTGGAATTTGGCATTTCATGAATTCATCGACTTACTCTGTCATTTGATAACGTAATGTTATCAAGTTCATTAGCCGCTTTTTCATTGAATAATGTTATAAGTATACTGCTGGTAAAGGGGTTTTTCCAAAAGTGTGGGCGGCCGAGCGGTAAAGTCGCTGAACACTGGTAGTTCGGTCCTCGGTTCGAATACCGCGAACGGGCTGGCTGCATGGGCGGCGTTTTCATGGTTTTCCCCATGTTTAACGTATATACGAGTCAGTTTCCCTTAGAAAGTCCTCCACGAAGGCATCCCTCCCCTTAGGCAGATAGCCCTAGTGTGCCTTGCTATAATTAAATACACCAACACACCAAAAGTGGGAGCCTACCCAGTCTTGGCATTTTTTAGGCTAACCAGGTAACTCGCATCTACTTAAAGTAACAAAACCTTTCATTATTTGGTTTACTATTTTTGAACTCCGATAATTTTCTATTAAAATATTCTTCAGATTTATCCTTGTAATTGCATGCTTAGATTCAAGATGACTTTTAAAAAACGATGGTTTCATACTTTGATTGGATAACAGTTCACCGCAAACAACGCACCGAGAATAAGGGTCTATTTCCATCTCCATTTCAAGTAAACTCAAATGATAAATAACTTGCATTGTATTTTCTATAATTTTCTTTTTTTTTCGTTTCAATATTCTTAGTGCTAGTAGATTGTCGTGGATAAATCACCTGTGAATTAACACTTTTCCGCTTAGTCTATTCTAGCAGTTTTTCCATTTAGAAAAACCTAGGCTTGTTTCATTATTTTTCACAAATATTTAAATGCACAATACATTACGAATTCTTCAAAATCAAACGAAGATATTCTCAAATCGCGTAGAAAATTAAGGAATACCAAGCAACGCAACAAGAAGACAAAATACCTGCTGTTATAGACAGCAAATCGACGTAAAAAATATTCTTATTGAAAACAGAGCAATATGACCTGAAAATAAAGCACTATATGAGTTGATCGATTTATTAGCATGTTTACACATAATGCTTAGACATGCTAATAAACCCATCAACTCTAAAAGAATTAATGAGATACTATTATCTGTTTATAGGAACTTATTTTTATTTCCTTTTAAATAAAACGTCCATTTCTATTACTTCTTTTAAACACATCATTTATGACAAATTTTGTTATGTATATGCTAAGAATATTTGTGAAAATAAAAACAGATTATCTTGCTAAAGTTTAGATCTTGCTATAGATCGCATAAATTTACGAGTTAAAAAACTTAAACAAGATGTTGGGGTATTTAATTTATGAATTTAAGAGTTAAGAGTTAAAATACTTTGCTTCTTTTCTGCGTACTACTTATTTTGCTTTTGCGCACCACCAGTGGTAAACGTACCACCGATTGAGAATCGCTGATCTAGAGTATATAGCGGACCTCGTCACGAGCAAAAAGCATCGAGCAGATGGGAATCAGAAGCACTCAGTCTCTTAAGCATACTTCGTATTGATCTCTGAGTCCGATTTATTTGCCTTAGCACGTATTTTTACTAGAGACAAACTATGCCGAGTTGAAAAGTACATCAGATGTGTTTAAGTTGAAATCTATTAAAATAAATATTACTTAAGAAGCATGACTCGAAAAACATATGAATATTTTTAGAAGCACAAATTATCATAATTTTTCTTCTCTGACAATATAATGCCTAGGAACGCCGCCTAAGCCTCATATGGGTCCTGTAAGAGTAGACTTTATCTTTATTCCAAGTAGAAAATCTGGAATCATCATTATTCAGATATTCAAAAAGTTAGAGAATTTGACTGAGGTTATTATAGTACAAAAATCTCAAGTAAGTAAATTTGAAGCCTACTGAAAATGTATGTTATTTATACAGTATCATGTCGGTTAGTATTAGGGGTAAGATGTGTTTAAAATCCAGATAAGTTATCGTTAATTTTGTTATTATAAAAGAGATACGTCTCTTTTATAATAGAGATATGTTTCTTTCTGACATATTTCTTTTTATAAAAGAGATATGTTTCTTTCTGATAGCATTCGAGAATATTCCTTTTATAATTTTAAATTCTCAGGAATGCATAAAACTGCTATGCTATAAAACTGTGGTTACAGCCGAAAACATCGTGGCAAAAACATCGCGGACGAAAACGTCGCGGAGAAAACAACGCAGAGCGAAAACGTCGTGCTACAAAACATCGTGGGAGAAAACATCGCAACGAGAAAACATCGGAGTTCTAAAACATCGTGGTACAAAACATCGTCGTCGAAAATAAAGCGGTTCAAAAACTTCGCAGTTTAAAAACATCGTCCTCGAAAATATCGTGGTAAAAAATAAAGTATCTACAAATCATCGCATGACGATAACATCGCAGACATGCTTCTTTCAGGCTTTAATAACTGTAAATGGATATTCCCATATTGATTTGTGATCGCAAGATGGAAAGAAGGAAAATTTTTACTTTCATACTTTTTATTAACAAATAAATTTTTGCTGAGGAAATAAGAATGAAACTTAAGCATAGAAAATTAATGCAACTTATAGCACTTAATAGAATTTTAAACCGACATAGTTAACTAACAAAGGCCATTAATAAATCATTTTTATAAAGTTTTTACTGGTAATTTTTCATGAGAAGTATAATCTATAATTTGCATTTAATTTTTTATGCTTAATTTCCTTCTTACTTTTTCAGCAAACATTTATTAGTTAATAAAATATGTGAAAATAAAAATTATCCATCTTTACATACTGCGCTCACAAATCATTATGGAAATATCCATTTACAATAATTAAAACCTGAAAAAAGCATGTCTGCGAAGTTATCGTCATGCGATGATTTGTAGATACTTTATTTTTTACCACGATATTTTCGATGACGATGTTTTTAAACTGCGAAGTTTTTGAACCGCTTTATTTTCGACGACGATGTTTTGTACCACGATGTTTTAGAACTGCGATGTTTTCTCTTTGCGATGTTTTCTCCCACGATGTTTTGTAGCACGACGTTTTCGCCTTGCGTTGTTTTCTCCGCGATATTTTTGCCGCGATGTTATCGGCGGACACCAAAACTGTTTATGCTCCTTTGAACTTATGTAATTGGTATTTACAGCAAAGTTTTAAATTTACCATTTACCATTTCATTTTTAGCATAAATCTGTAATTTTACTTTAAAATTACCGTCTAAAATTGTAAGGTATTTTTGTCCTCCTTACTGCGTGCCTTCGAGGTGTAATTGCATGGCATTTCCGGCTAGCAACTGGGAAGTGGGGTGCTCGAACCTTTGATAGGGCATTGCACATTTTTATATATACTGATTCAAAATAATATTTCATATATGACTCCCTAATATCTTTTCTCATGCACATTTAGTTGTTGATTATGTGCAGAGCAATTATAAATTTTGCGTTTATCACCAAACTGTAGCATCAGAAAAGGGGGACACTAATTAAAAAAAAAGTAAGAAGTTACAGAAACATGGGATGGCAGTAATAAAACTCATTTTTTTATAGAAGGGAGAGCAGCTTTAAATGCATGCATTAAAAAATTAATTTTAAATAATCATGACAGCATTTTTTGTCTTTACTTAGGAAGCAGATTGTGCAGTTCAGTTCATGCTGTGATAAACTTTATGAAGATAACGCATTTTAAATTTGATTCTTGTAGCATGCAACTTTTTCTATACTCTGCTTAATTAGCTGTTAACAATGGCACCATTATTAAACTCATAATCAAAACTGCGGTAAGATAATTTTTTAACCGTTGGTTGGTAACACTATGAAAACTTTGAAGAGAAGGCGCTACACGCATTAAGGATTTTAGTACCTTTAATCTAAATACTTAATTAAAGTTTATGTTCTCAGCTAATTCAATATTATATTTAAATTTTTCATCCCCAAAGCTGAACGCCATTTATATGAATAACTAGAGCATAAACTAATTTACAATTAAATTATGGACGAAGATATCTTTGCTTATTATAAAGAGAACTTTAATGTTAGATTTACAATACAATAATTATTATAAAATGCTTGCAGATATGATTACATAATAAGCTTAAGACTTTAATTTAGAAACTACGGGTATTTCATAACAAGTTTATTATATTTCACAATTAATTTAATCCGCAGATGTGAGTTGGAAAATGCTTATATTAAGGGGAAAATCTAAATTTCTTATATTCTGGGTTTCACAATAGCAAACAAATTCAGCTAAAATAAGCAAATTTGCATTCGACAGCTGTCTTGTCTCATGTGCTGATATTATTTCTTAAAGTTTTCAATGCCGTCTGTTCTTTAACGAAATAAAATGGATACACTTCGTAATATTAAAAAGTGTGCTCTTGATGAAACAAAATCTCAAACATAATTAAATAAATCAATAATAAATATGTCTAATAAATTTAATGTTTTTAAAATAAATAATAATAATAGAAATTATTAAACGATAAAAATCTCTATTAAAATTAAATATGTTAATTCATATGAATTCTAAATTGAGTAACGAGAGTTAAAGCCATTTTTTGGCCTTTCTAAGAATAATGATAAAAAATAAATGTATATCACTGTCCAGTGAAAAACCAATGGAGTTCTGCAAGTCATTTAGTATAAACATTGGAAAACTTTATTGGTAGAGCGTGCTGGATGTATCACTTGTGCTCTCAGTTTTGCACTTCTCAAATTTGCAATGTGTATGCAACAACTCGCCTACCTGACAAGTAGGCGAATTCAACCATCTTCCACTCTGACTAATTACCGAGTAATGTAACAGTAAGCAGTAATTGATCTCAGATGCATCCGCTAGTGTTCATTACCGTGGGACTGGAGTCATATTTATCACTGTATTTGGAAAATTGGGGAGCATCATGAATCAGTTCAGTTTTCCTTAACCCTTCTGAATAGTAAGCCATCATTAAAAAGTGACTGTCCCTTGATGAATGCACCACTTCTATAATTAAATTTGTCTTTTAATTTCCGTAATTCTGATATTACCTCTATCGTAACCCTTCATTTATTTAGATGTGATAAATTAAGAATAACTGAACTGCTGCAGACTTGACGAGTTTTAACTAATTTCCAGCATTTGCTTAAGATTTAATTGCATACTGGATTTTAATAGTTACAAAGTAAAATGTTTAAAACATCTGCTTCGTAAATATATCTGAAACGAAATTCGATATATAGCATGGGTCTATTTTAGCTTTGAGGCACTCAGATAGATTATTTCATATCTAGTAATTGTATGAAGGTTTTTTTGAAATTTCATGAAAACAGTATACAGTAACCAAAATATTTTGTTACTAAATGAATTAAGGATATAGTGGACTTTAAAAATTAGTTAAGTTTTTGTGTTTTCAACAAGAAATTTTATACATATACGTATTGAAACATCAGTTTATAAAATAAATGTTCAAAATTTCAAGTTATTTTAAATACAAAAATTTTATAACAAATAATTAATTATTTTAATTAAATACTTAAAATGCTCCTTGCGCGCTAATTTTCAATATTTTTTCCTTTAAGTTAGTTATAAAGACTTGACAAAAGTTTCTGTGCATCCGTTATTAAATATGATAGATCAGAAATTTTTAAAAAGCACTTTTGTAAACTTAAACCTAGTTTTCGGAAAAATGTCACCTTTTGTCAAACATTATCACAAGCTTAAACTTCTTAATAACCTCCTATCCAAAACTGCATACACAGATCTACTTTAAAATATAACAAAATAGTTTCTGCCAAATATCATTCATTTTTAACTAAAAATGAGACGCATGGAGCATTTTCAAGACATACGAACTGCGAAAAATTTTGTTTTGAGAAAACCGAATTTAAAGATTTTCTTCAAACTTACCTTTAACACATGGTCATGAGAAACAACAAATTAACTTTAAATATGAATATATAGACACCAGATAACATTTTAGTATCATTTAACTATTTTTAATCTCCTAATATTAAATATGAGAAAAATAAATATATCGCAAATTGGTATGTGATTCGAAGTTAGAGATAGAAACAATTTACGCATTACATCCAATGAAACTTTTTAAAATTCACTCACTCCATATGTTTTACCTTCATTTGTGATATGTGCATTATCTTTTAATGCTTTAAATATTTTTTAGTATTTTTTTTTAAAGCAGGTAAACTTATGTTTATGCTTTGGTTCAAGCGATGTTGATCACGCGTTTTTGCCAAAACGACTAGGGAAAACGAGTTTACTTCCTCCTGTTCTACGCGTATAGCATTCTCATAACCAAAGTTAAATTCAATTAATAGTTGTCAATACTGACATTTCCTACTCTTTTTTTAGAAATAAGCACTTCTTTTTGCCAAATATATAAATTATTACATCAGTATATAACTGCTGAAATACATTTTTAAAAATTTTCTCCGAAATTTAAAGGGCAAAGAAAATCTCCGAAATTTAAAAATCCATTTTTTTTTAAAATGTAAATGATTACTTGTCGTTTTCAAAATATTGTTAATTGCTAGAAATGTAAGGCATTTTTTACAGAAGTAAAACATATATATAACAAATTTATCTCAAACAATGTGACAATTATTCTGTTAACGAAACTACAAAAGAAATACAAACTTAATACTAAAAGACTAATATTTTGCCGTGATACATTGTTAAGGAAAATGGAAAAGAGAGCATTGTGTCATTTTTTTCGGCATTGTAATTCTCAAAAGCAATAGCTCATAACAGTTTTATTTAGAAAATAGATTCGCTTCTTTGAAACAAAATCCCTGATTTTAATAGCAGATAAAGTATTACAGAGCAGTTTTAATATCCTGAGGGCAATATCAAAGCTGTATGCGCTATTTTATCTGTTACGGCAATAACAATATTGCACCAAAGAAGTTAATTAATCAAGGAAATATAGAAAATAGGGGACTACAGTTTCGTAAAATTGCGTATTCATTAACACCTAATATAAAGAGCAACATATATTGGGACAATAACAAACATAAGTATGGCAAGAAAAAAAGATCCATGGCTTTCTGAAATTTACAATGCTAAGCGAGAGAATCGAGACTGTCGCCACATAGAACGCAAATATTCTTAAAATTTTATGTTATTCTTAAAATGTGTCTTAAGGAATTTCCTTCGTCACTAAACGAGGCGTCAGATGTTTAGAAAAATCGTCCGAGAACGATTTAAAGCGTACCCCAATGACTTGTTTACTGAAACGAAGTTTAATTGATGGCAAATTTAAACACGCTGATTAGGAAATGTTTCAGACAAGCAAGCCTTCTGTAACTTGTCAGTTCCTAAGCGAAATGAGCTCTTAAATACTTTAAATTAAAAACATTCTTTTAGAAAAATTAAAGAAATGTCCAAAATATTCTTCAGAATTCATGGTTACAAACCTAAGATCCTGTATCCCAAGTTTAATTAAACTATTAAGAGAGCGACTGCTAATAAACAGAATTGAGCAATAATTATAAAATATTTTGCTTTCCCTGCTTAGTGTCTCTTGACTATTTTAATCACGAATACAGCCAGGCAAAATATATGCAAGCTTGTGTCCGTATGTCACATGTGATATGCAGCTTAAATTAATTGCATTTAAATTATGTCTTTCAGTTCAGTGGGAAAGCCTTTTCTTCGTTCAAAGTTACTTCACTTTTGTTTAGTACAATTAATTTTCTTCAAGCAACTGCAATTAAATTTCTCATTTTGAGAAGCGACGGTACATTTTTCGGTGACAGTGACTGAATATTCTCAAAACTTTAAGAAAATATTTCCTTCTTTTGAAGTACTTTGCATTTGCTTAGTGTAACGTTGTATAAATCTTTGACTGCCTTCTGTACTGCTAATAGAATAAAAGAATGTAATATTTGCTCTCATAAGATGCAAAGTTTACCCTTTATATTACGAAGAGCAAAAAGTTTCTGCCTAACTAAAGCGTTATAAGCAAATTTTCCCCAATGTATTAATAGGTATTAGAAACATAGAATCTAGTAAAATACTTTCAACATTCGAGGTTTAGCTGTTGCCTGAATGTGACGTTTTTAGCTGTCATGAAAAATTATTGAGGAATGATTTGTTGTTTTTAATTTTTTTGTGAAATAAATGTGCATTCTACATGGCAGATTAATCAATAAGATCATAAATGTTAGAAAAGGAAAATTAACTTTAACAGCTATTTTTAGAAAATAACGAGCTAAACTAAAATTAATAATATTTCAACGTATAAATGCAATAAATTAAGCATTATACAGAAAGTTGCAATGCATATTTACTTTAATTTCTGAGATAAAATTTAAAATTTTGTGTGTATTTTTTATGAATTTCTTTTATTTATTATTCATATAAACGTTAATTGATTAAGATATAAGCTTTGATTTCGGGTACACTGCTACTTTAGCAAACCAGACAACCATTTTGATTCTGACAAATTTTCCTTACAGACAGAACAGAAATGATCAAATTAATACCAACACGTGAGGGGAAAATTCTTAACTAAGGACTAGACAGGATTATGACAAACCAGATTACGGCTATGTTCCTTTGAGGACGGGAACTTTCGTGGAGAATTTGCTAAAAGAAAATGGAAGCATTCTCTCTACTCTGGAAAAAAACCACGAAAATGATATGCAATCTGTATATTCACTGAAATTTAAACTGGTGTAGAACTGACATTGTTCTTAATTCTCATCCAGTCGAGCACTAATGGACATTGTTTAATCAAGGAAGTTCCACTTTAGAAATTGTCTTGTCTTCAATATAACGAAGCTTAAACATCACTTTTCGCTGAGTCTACCATTTCCCGAAGTGCACTGGTTATTGTAGCCGGGCTCAAACACTGGCAAACTGGGCAGTTGCTGAGGAGTTTTTGTGGTTTTTCTCCATATGTAACGTTAATTTCAGCCAGTTTCCTATAGAAAGCTCTCCACGAATGGATGTATCTCTTGCCGTAGGCAGATAGCCCTTGTGTGCTTTGCTGTGGTCTAATAAATTCCAATCCAAATCACGCATCTCGCTGTGCTACCCACAGCGAAATAGCTAAGAAACTTTAGCAGATGCACAAGTAATCCAGGTTAAGAGATGAAAGATGGTTAAAATACTTTTCTAAATAGCTGCAGCAAAATACTATTAGCAATTACACTATCATGCCCTTGGGTTTATCTTTACCACTCTTTTGTATATTTCTGAACTAAAGAATATTTTGGGGAAAAAGAGATGCTAAAAATGATTATAAATGATTTTAGTGAGTTTAAAAAAAAAAAAAAAGTATTACAAAACCCAACGTAGTCTTACATGAAATCATAGATCATGGGATTTTATTATAAATTTATGTATCTCTTCTTAGGTCTTCATAATTATTCTACTCTAATGTAAAAAAAAAAATTAAAAAAAAAAAAGGTTCAGATTAATTTCCAGCTCCATTTGACTACCGTAGTTGATGGAAATTGAAGCTGCAAACTTTTGTATTGTAACTCAAGTGTTAGGTTGTTTCTTATTCTCATTATCAAAGTAACATTTTGGCTAGCCAGGCCTTACTGTACGTGTTATCGCTAAAGACAAAACTAATGTGAGAGTAGCTTAAGAGTGTTGTTCTCAAGGGCACAAGTAAAACGATCACATTCTAAGGTTCTGCTGTATCTGGAAGCTTATGTTAATATCTTGTAGACCCTACCAGACTGGAAGCGAGTTATCGTTTTAGTATAAACAAATGACCAAGTCTTAGAAGGTTAAATATATCCTTTTTATTTAATTTTTAAATGAGCAGAAGACACTATTTGTGTGGCAGACAAACCTTGCGCTACTTGCGATAATTTAAATTAACATAAGATAAATTCAAATGTAGGTAACATAGTCTGAGACTATATACACAATTGACTACTTAAAGTGGCTCAAGATAATTAACGACGCGTATTTTAAACGTCGGCTAGCAAGATGGATGAAACGGGAATAACTTTGGCAGAGAGTGCGATAGTACGTAACTACAAGACAGGCTGCTAAATGCTCTAATCCTAAAACATACGAATCCTCGGCTTAAGTACACAACAACTAATAGTATGTGTTCTGATGGAAGAATGGATGAAGTTGGAAATTTCTATGGAAAGAATTAAGTAAAGGTTCATCTCATAATAACTTGTTAATTAACATGAAAGCCTACTACATTATCACAGAAAGTTGATGAAACGATCTTAAAATCTTGTCCAAAAAATAGTTAGATTACTGTCAATCATAAGATGTTTACAGCTGCGTATTTTCTGTCCGGTAAGTTTCAAGAATGATACATTTTGTACTTTTTGATTTCAAATTATAGAAAAACTGAACTTCAGATAGACGTTGGGTTTATACAATACGTTCGCTCCTTGCAATATACCAGCTTCGTATCTGAATCCCGCTAACGATAGTATTTACTGTGTAACTAATGTGAATTAAAATCCAGATTTTACCTAAATTTATCTAATTACTAACTAATTTATATTTGACGTACTTCTTCCCCATGTATGTCCTAATCTAAGTGTAAGCCAAAAAATAATTTATAGTATATTTTCAAACGATATCTGACTGCTTGGAAGATATGCGAAGCATTGGAGAAAAAATAATAAACTGTAAAATCAATAATGCAGCTAGCCGTCTGGCTGCTGCAAATTACTCTTGGAAGCAATGCTCTTGTTCAGTATTTTCTTATCCGTTAAGACACTAGTGATACTAATCAGCGTCACTTCTTCAGTTCCCTGTAAATTTGACCACAATTTAAAATGTAAGCTAGTTATCTGATTATCAGTCTTAAACAGTTTCATCACTAGTATACATGTAATTAGGAGTCAAGAAATGCCAAAGTAAAATGATAATTTAATAAAAAAAATTTAAACACTTCATTATTCCTAATCATGTTACGTAAACGATAAATATTTAAAGATTATGATGATCTTAGGTTTGTCGAAATAGCAAAATTTCTAAATTACTGTTTATTGACTGCATGAAGATAAGAAAAATGAATTTCAGAATCCTGTAAGGTAAATTTTGCGAAAATATTACTAGATAATACGTTATGAGTTTGGATTCAGTTCAAAAAGATGTTAGAACAGAATTAAACCAATATTTCGTAGAAATAATGTCCATTCCATCTACATATCTTAATGATATACATAAATTTGTGTTTGTGAGGATGCTTAAATTTCACTTGTCTGGTATGTCAATCACAAAAAAAAAAAAAAAAAAAAAAAAAAAAAAAAAAGGAAGATAATATAATAAACTGCTATGGAAACCATGTGTCTCTAATTTTTTTATTGCATTATGGTTTTATAGGAAATACACTTGGAATATATTAATTGGAAAAAATTACAGAAGATAGCGGTTGATGTGAAAACTTTGTGGAGTTTATCAATATAAGCAAAGAAATCCTTCTTCACCGAGTTTGAACAAAACTTTCTAATGCGTGGAAGAAAAATATTAAAGCACTGCATTGCAACATTAAAGCCATTACAACATGACATTTAAATCAATGCATCCATCAGCGCAAAGCGGGAAATTTCATAAATGAAAAAGCAAGAAGGATAGGACCTTGCCATTGGCGATATAGGTGTAGTCTTCATCGCCCTACTGTAATGTATTAAATGTGATAAGGTGGCATACAGGTTCTTTGTCTAGAATGAGTGAACTCAGAGTGCAATAGTTTTCATATCCGTTGTGAAATCCTGTGCCTATGTTAATGATTCCAGTTGCAGCCTCGTGGGTCACTCCAGTGGACAAAGAGATAAAAGAAATATTTTCATCAGGGTCAGGAGATGGACACTTTGTTATGCATGAGTGAAGGAATTCCCCCCTTCCCCAGGAAGTTCAGCACAAGTAAACACAGAGAGATATATAAGGTGGTTTCCTGAGAAGAAGAAAAGGAATTTTCCTGTTTGAAGCTATGGGCATGTTGGCTTGCTAGAAACGATCATTCCTCGTGTATAATGCGTTAGAGCATTTTCCTGTAACAAAATTCTGAAATTACGGGACTAAATATATCCAAGTCCCATATTGTCAAGATATGCAACTATTAAGGTTTTCATCTTATTAAAATTCATGTTATTGTTATAATTTGAGTTAGAAGTTCATTTCAACCCGGTGTCACAACCCAGGCTTTGCGTAGCGGTTTCGGCCACTACACCACATAAGACATTGCAAGTCGTAGTGATAGGACAGGGGTATGTTAGGAACACACTGAGGCTGTGCTATTAGTAATCAGAACGATATTCTACGATACTGCTACATTAGAGGAGGCAAATACTACGATGCAAGATTTAGAGTACATTACAAGAACGCATTAAAATTCATAAAAATAAAAATAAATGCTTAAAAAAAGTTGATATTCACATAATTGAGAGTTCACAATAATGATTTCGTAATAATCGCATCGTTATATAGATCTTCAGGGGATATATAATTAGTGCGGGACGAATTGTAGGTTCTCGTCTCATTTAACTTCATTCTATAATAAGATATACGGCTTTATTAAACTAAACCTAAAACTGAAAACAAATTTGGATTTGTGGTAATATCCATAGGAACTGACTGCATGTAGCATTGTCTGCTTGAACCGCTTGATGGTATGCACCATATATTTTTATTTATACATCTCATACAATATATCATGAAAATGCATCTTGTTAACTATGACTAACTGAATTTTGTTCTATACTGTGCTTGACTCAGACCTTACGGGCGTAAATTTTGCCAAAATGTTTATAATTTTTGTTGGAAAGTGCATTTGCTGAGCATATATTTTTGATACTTTGTAAGATCGGTAAGTTTGTAAGTTGTTCTGTTTGTAAGTTGGCTTTTGTTGTGTATATTAGATGATATTGTTCAGTTCAATTCGTAATGATCTGCTATGCCCTTTTCTCCGTATACATACTTATTGTTGGATTGATTGTTTCTTGCAAAAAAGGGGACCATGTCCTGTTTTGTATAGAGTAAGATTTTTTTCGAGGTTGACCGTATGTAACTTGGGACCTTGATTCATTGTATGGCATCTTTTGTTGTGAGGTTGTGACACTGTATTGCTGAACAATATGTTTGACCTATGTACTGGCAGTCTTTTATTAGCATGTGAAGCACTGGAGTCTAATGCTATCGCTTGGTCCAAGTGGTCTACATGTTTGTTTCCATTTTGGCCTTCGTAAGCGAGTTTCAGTCTGGCAGGTATTGACTCGGGTTCCCAAAGCGGATTGAAATCGCTCATTTTATGAACAATTAGAGACGGGTTTTGAAAGTGGAACTTGCCTGATTGGTTGTCCGAATGAACTATGGTTTTATATGTTTCTACTTCAGTTGCATAAGTATTACAAATTTTATAGCTATTACTTCAGCCTGAAAAACAGTATTAAGCTTGTTTACAAAGTACTAAGTGACTTTCCAAATGTTGACTACATTTGGTGTTTCGTAGAAGATAAAAGAAATGCCTACTGGGTCCTCAGATTTTGAGCATCTGTATAAGCTATTAAATACATTTGTAAAATAATCTTTTATATTTGTCTTTGCAGTTGAATATGATGCGTAGAGAGAGCTCGAGTTTTCGTAGGTTGGTATGCTTTCATTAACCCTTTGATGCTCGCGATATTATTTTTATAATGCTTTTACTAAAAAACTACAGATATCGAATATTATGATCCTAGAGACAAATAATATACGAATAAAAAAATCTACTCTTGCCGATTGATCTGTGTGTGTGTGTGGGGGTCACACTGTGAAACGAGCGCGCGTCTAGGATTTGAACCTATTGGGGTAGTAGGAAAAAAACTGACTTCCGTGCGCATTTCCAATAAATGACGAAATTTGCGAAATTAAAAAAAAAGCTTGCATTTAAGAATTGCATTATATGTGAAATTTTTACATTATTTCGTAATAAAAAAGTAAAAAATGCATAAAGTAAATTGTCAGAAACAAAAATTTAACATTTATATAATTTTTCTATAGCAGTCAAAACATAAGAACGTACACTGCTCAAAAAAAAAAAAAAAAAAAAAAATGGGACAGTCCTATATCTCCCGATCTACTGGGCCGATTGACAAAATTCAAATTGCGTTCTTCATGTCTCGAAAGCGCGACTTAGGATATATATTAGATTTATATATAGCACTATTCTAACATAGGTATTTTGACACAAAATAGGACTTTTTCTGAAATAACATACCAATTTTTTTACATATTTCAATTCTACGACTCAAATTACGCCTAAATATGAAATTTTGTAAAATTTGGAGCGAAATTTACGGAGAAATTCACAAATTTATGTTGGCACTTTTTTGTCAGTTTGCGCCAAGAATACTTTACTTGGCGAACTTCTTAATATATGGCAACCTAGTTTCCTTTCCCGTGAGAGGAAAAAAAGTCACCATCGTTCCTTTTTTCCAAATAATATTCTTTATATTATATTTTTAATTATAACTTATTATTTTAAGTAATTTTTTTCTTTTTCGAATTTAATTTTAATTGTTTAAGTTGCATGGTTTTTTCGAATAACTGTTTTAAAAATTTCTATTTACCTATTCGAACTGCGTAAATAAAGGTGCAACGTTTATTTTTTTTTCAAATAGTTTTCTTTATATATATATTTTTGTCATAGTTATTATTTTAGGTAATTTTTAAATTCTTATACTTTTATTTTAATTGTTTGTGTTGCATTGTCTCTTCAGATAATTCTTTTAAAATTTTCTATTTATTCCTTCGAACTGAGCATTTTAAATATATTTATTAATATAAATTTTCCAGAATTTGATTTTATTTATTTGAATTGCGTTTCTTTCGGAGGAATACTTTGTAACCCAGACTACGATGCGTTTGAAAACTGCATTTATTAAAAGAGAAAATACAGTAAAGCACAGTTAACACGCCTTTCAATGTTCCGTTCAGAAAAGATATATATAAATAGGAGAGATGTATAACCGACATTTTAACTTAGGATGACTTGCATACACTGCATTAAACAGTTTTACAATTGTGCCCATTGCTTTACACAATTTTATCCTACATTTGGTTTCTTAAATGTTATTCATATTTTAGACAAATATTTTATTTTTGAAATCGTAAGAATCAAATATCATAAGATTAAAAAGTTTTAAATTTAAAAAAAATACAAATACTAAATTTTACCCAAAAATTCATTTTTTCTTCTCTTTTTCTTCAGGCATTATACTTTATTCTTGCTCTTTTACTTTAGGCATTCCGCAAGTATATTAAAAAGCATCCAACTTTTCGAAATATCTTGATATTTCTGACAATCATTTTAAATAAAGTTATCGGCTTCCATTTCATAAAGGCCCATAAACGGCCGAGCGGTAAAGTCGCTGAACACTGGTAGTTCACTCCGGGGTTCGAATCCCGGTAAACGGGCTGGTTGCATGGGCATTTTCGTGGATTTTCTCATGTGTATCGTGTATGCCAACTGGTTTCCCTTAGAAAGTTCTTCACAAAGGCATCCTTCTTTTTAGGCAGATAGCCCTGCTTTGACGTAACTTAATAATCCAATTTAATCCATTTCATCAATATTTGGTCAGAGCCTTTATCAGTCTTTAGAGGCTAAACATTTTGAAGGTATGAGATGAAAGGAAAGACTGGTTTCATCAAGAGGTTTTGGTTTATTTAATTATGACAAAGCACACCAGGGCTATCTGCCTAAGGGAAGGGATGCCTTCGTGGAGGACTTTCTAAGGGAAACTGGCTCGCATACACGTTACACATGGGGAAAACCACGAAAACGCCCATGCCACCAGCCCGTTCGCAGGATTCGTACCTCGGACCGAACTACCAGCGTTCAGCGACTTTACCGCTCGGCCGCTGTTTCACCAGGAGGAAAAAAAACCTCTTTAAGTGACACCCACATACATCACTGGATAAACTCCTGAATCTTCAAATAATTCGAATGAGAAGATCATGGGATTCTCCATTTATGATACGATATGATGTAAATTTATACAACAATATAGTCTAAAACCAGTCGCTCTTCACTTTAATCTGCAATGATATCGTTTTTATCTTTTCTGTTAACACAAACTCAATTGATGGTATTTTCTAGTGTACACGTCCAAGTGTTTTCTCTTTGAGCACTTAAATTCTTTGAAGTATACTGAAAGTATATTCAAAAGCGTCCAACTTTTTGAAACATCTTGGTATGTCTGACAGCCAAATTTCCCTGCAAATTTTTGCTTACTTTTCTCCCTAATTTTCTTCTTTCCTTCTACAGTTATTTTCAGTGCTCACACAAGAAAATTAAGATTTTTCGATTGCTAGACTCCCATAAATTTTGCATTCTTCTCAATTTTTTAAAATATGAATTACATGAATTGCGTTTCAGCTGAAGACAGCTTTTCATTTTCTAGTCATTTTAACTATAAATAAAGTTTAAAGCGAAGTCCAAAGGATAAATATTTTAATTAAAAGATTTTTGCTAAATGACAAAGAAATAAAACATTCCAGCAAGGTTTATTCTGTACCACCGAGTGACTCGATTCTTATATCGGCTGAAACAATCTAAATCATATTAAAGATCATGTTTTTTATACAATCTATAACGCGAGAAAAAAATTAAGAGGATTAATATAAAAGATTATATTTATATTTATATTTTTAAAGCTGGGACATGAACCAAACTGTCAAACTTTTAAATTTACATGGTGGTTATAATTAAAATTCCAATTTGAAATGGTCATAAAAGGAAAACTACGGGACCAAATGTTATCAAACTTGGGAATCGTGTAAAGGAGGTTATGGAAATTTATTTTCCGAGAAAAAAAAAAAAATAGTTCCAAAACTCACCACCAGGGCGAAAATTGCGCTGTATACAATATTGTTAAATGAAATAAGACATGAAAACATCTGTTTAAAATGTGTTTATTAGTTTCCGAAACGTGTTACAAAGAATGTTCAATGTAGCGTCCAGCATTTTCCGAAAGCAAGTTAAATCCTGTTACTGCATTCTCAACAGCGGCTCTTAGCATATCAGGAGGAATGTTACGGACATGTCAGTGTATCACATTTTTCATTTCTGCCAAATTTTTTAGATTATCACCATAAACAGTGATTTTGAGATAACCCCATAGCCAAAAGTCACAGAGGTTGAGGTCTGGTGGGAAGAGGGGAAGTGTTGGCCTACAAGACATTCATTCGTGAAATGTTGCCTAAGTAACTGTGCGACACACGTGAGGTTAGGCCCAGCTCTGCATAAAAATCGTAGTATCTAAAATGCCACTTTACTGCAGTTCATGTATCACGAAACATTTTAACATTGACTCTAAGTGAGCTGCAATCACAGTGGTCCAGCTGTCGACTGCTCTTCAGAGAAAAATGGTTCAATTATAAAACTAGCTGTCATTCAACACTAAACGGTGTGGAATGACTGCTATGCAATCGAATGCAGTAGGAGAATGCAATGGAACTAGGTAGATAGCATGAGGGACTTCTTTCGCCCAAATCGATTAAAAGCGTTTTGAATCAGTGTCTTCATGTTTTAGGGCCGAATTCAGGGTTCAAAAATTACAATTTAGCGATATGTCAGAAAGCGATTTCCAGATTGTACGCACTTGTGCGAGTGATTTGCGATCTCACATTTTCTAATCACTAATTCGAGGTTTTCACGGACGAATTTCTCATTTACACGGATGGCGCACTCGACGTTTATCGAATTTAACGCCTTTAAATGATATATTGCTTAATTCAAAGTTTCTTAAGGGTATACAACATATTAAACTCGTGTAACAAAAGGTTAAGTTAGATTCCGACCCATATTTCGTTTAACAATATTGTATACAGCGCCATTTTGCCCTGGTGGTGAGGTTTCGAACTTCCTTTTTTCGCGGAAAATAAATTCCCATGACCTCCTTTACACGATTACCAAATTTGATAACATTTGATCCAGTAGTTTTCCTTTTATGACCGTTTCAATGTGGAACTTTAATTATAACTACTCTGTTTATTATTAAATTTTAATTTGAAGCTATGCGTTATATGTATACCATGCGTAAATTTTTTGTTTTTATGGAAAAATAAAGAATCGAAGCAAATATACTTAGGGTAATGGACCAAAACTGAAAAAATTTCCCCTCCATCCGAAAATAAAATATTGAAACTTCGACCTTGAATTTATTGGGTTATCGAAATATTTAATTTGACTTATTTCTAAGTCCTAGTTCTGACAACAATGCCGTCAAGAATTCTGAATTACTTAAGCTGAAGAAAAAGATTTAGTATATAATCACTGTATGTTAATAATGTAATCAGAGTGTAATAAATATAGATTATAGAATTTGCGCTGATGCAAATTTTTGTCTGACTGCACAACATGTAATGGAAGAGAAGGCTTGTAGAGATTTGTTTTTGACATGCCTCTAAAATTAGATGTCATACTCCTTTTGTCTCTTCAATGTCAAAAAACTTTCCTTTGAGAGGCAACTTTAGTTTTTGGGAAAGAAAAAAAAACACAAGAAGACAAATTTGAAGAACATGCAGGACGATTGAGTACACATACTTATTTTAGGAACACAAGCGATTCTCCGACTGGTTATTGAATAATGAAAAGATGCATTGTGATGCAATACAAAACATTTGGAATACGTTTTCTGACTGAATAACGTAAGATTAAAAGTCATCTGCTTAATTCAGAGCCATTTACAAGTCAACTACTCGGCAATTGCAGAATCGTTTTGATCCTGAGCTTGTAAGACAAACCTAATATCACTGGATTTAAACACTTCTTTAATCTTGCGAGAACATTCCTTCTTTAGCTCATATTCCAAGAATATTAAGTGAATACAATTATTGCAAAAGAAATTGAAATTTCATTTGCACTACGGCTTGGTAGTTAAATAACGAATTAACATAACTTAAATTCTGCTTTTTGTGTCTAAGAATACAACAATATTTTTTAAATATTTACAAATAAACTATTAAATTGGAGATTTACTTGGAGCCTCATCAGTTGCCTGGCATTTGAAGATTGTTAAATACTAATTGTTTGTTGCAACGTCTAACCCAGGCTTGTATGGTTGGTTTTCATAGTTTTCTATGTTCTCCTTACAAAGGTTCTCTATGAAAGCATCTTAATCAAATAGCTCCCATGTTCTTTCTATGTTCAAATAACCAACTAACTTAGTTTAAGCGCGATTTCCAAGTGAAGTTACTAAACTCGAATACTCATTAAAAATCATGTAGCTTGCCAATCGGGAGTAACATGAAAGATACGGCGCCAATAATTGAATTGCTGTTACGGTACGCTGTTTCTAAACTTAGATGGTCATTCCTTAATTAAATAGCTCACCAACGGCTGAGCGGTAAAGACGCTGAACACTGGTAGTTCGGTCTGAGGTTCGAATCCCGCTAACGGGCTGGCTGCATGGGCGTTTTCGTGGATTTCCCCATGTGTAACGTGTATACCAGCAAGTTTCCCTTAGAAAGTCCTCCACGAAAGCATCCCTCCCTTTAGGAAGATAGCCCTCGTTTGCTTTGTCATAATTAAATAATCCATCCAATCCAATTCAATCCTTAATTATATATAATTGATTTGTAACTTCTACTAGAGTTGACGGTAAAAATTGAAGTGTAAATAAATAATATCGTGTGCAGTCTTGATTAATATAAAATTAAAAATATTTGCATTCAGATAGAAAGTTTTTTGAAATATTTGCAGTTACTTTATAAGAAGGATTT
The DNA here is from genome assembly GCF_044657685.1 of Stegodyphus dumicola. Classification (NCBI taxonomy): domain Eukaryota; kingdom Metazoa; phylum Arthropoda; class Arachnida; order Araneae; family Eresidae; genus Stegodyphus; species Stegodyphus dumicola. The sequence continues at coordinate 26,881,319 of NC_140781.1, forward strand.
ATTAATAACCGTAATAATTACTTATTATACTACTGATGATCAGGATTCAGTTCTTGACAATTGCATTCTAGATTAGAATTTTAAGGATTGTCCACAGAACCTGCTGACTTATCCAGCCATTAAGTAGCTGCAGATCATTTCTACATAACCATTGAACTTCCATTAATTCAGTCTCTAGAGGGTTGTATGTTTATATCATAATTTGACTTTTATAAAAATGATTATTCTAAATCTTATATTTCTATAAAAATACACTGTGATTTAAAAATATGGATGATAGTATCAGCCGCTCTTTCAGCCACTTCATAAGCAACAGTTTGTTTAGAAATAAATTATGCAGTTAATGTCATAAAATATTTTCATAAAATTCAAATAAAGATCAAACGAAAATTCTCAGTTTTGGACAATTCGAATTAAGCGAAGTTAAAGTAAAGTAGCAGACGATAAAACTCCGAAGGTAAAAATTTACTTTTATTTTTTTTAAAAAGGAAGAAAGAGAGAAATTTAAAAAATAGTTAAAAATTTGAATAATATCATCTATAATTTAAAAAAAAATAGCTTTTCATATAGTATTAAAAATATTTATTACGCATCTTTGAGAGAAACAATATCATATCATTAATTCTACGTAAAATTTTACTTGAAATTTAAGGTTAAAAATAGCTGTGGCAATTCACTGTAACAAAAATCCATAAACCACATTTGGCGTTATTATCGCTCAAAAAAAAGATGCCAAATTTCAAAACGCGAAAATATGTAAATTCGTGTATATCTTAGAAAATTTTGAATAAAAAAGTCTAATTTTTTTCAGATATGCTTAAAAATACACCTACTTTAAGATGATGGTAAAAATGTTATAGGTTATAATTCAAAACTTTTTTCGAAAAATTTATAAAAATTATTTAAAAATAGAAATTTAAAAAATAAAACACAAAAAAGGGTAAATTTTATTTGGAATGAACCTAAATTTCGAAATGTGAAAGGAAAAATAAAAAAAGTTTAATAAAAAAAGAGATATTAATAAATATTTGCCAAATTCAATTAACATTGAGGAGCTAAAATTTTGAGAGCTAATATTTTAAAAACTACTCGTACGATTTTTACAAAACTTGGTATTCTGGCATAATTTGAGTCGTAGAATCGAAATATGGAAAAAAATTGGTATGTTATTTCAGAAAAAGTCCGATTTTGTGTCAAAATACCTATGTTAGAATAGTGCTATATATAAATCTAATATATATCCTAAGTCACGCTTTCGAGACATGAAAAACGCAGTTTGAATTTTGTCAATCGCCCCAGTAGAACGGGAGATATAGCACTGTCCCATTTTTTTTGAGCAGTGTACATAATAAGGACGTTCGGATAAATGGATAAAAATAAAATGACTAAAGTAAGGATGAAAAAAAAAAAACTATCACTGATTTTTCTAAATGTCAAAGAACAAAGTTTTTTTGTGAAACTGTTTAAAGCCTGTTTTGTCTTTTTGGTACATGCATAGAACAACACTGCAGGTTTCGCGTATGCATTTTGTTCTCTGAGGTATATCCCTTGTGCTACAAAATGTAAACTGCCAGGATTTGCATTTTACTGCCATATAGCCGGCGTTCTTTAGTATCTTTTCTTCTGCCACATGAAGTTTGTGGTTTTGTATGTTAATAGGGAGGCTTGATCCTTTTTGGTTTTGGTACGGATCCTTCGTTTCGTATTCGTATCTATTTTATTCATATTTGGTCCAAAAATATTTATAAAATATTTTAAATTTAAATATAACTTTTACGAGATTTCTATTTTTATTTATAGCAAAATGTATTTACTTTATATTTAAACCACACAAAATAATTTATAAAATCACAATACTCGCATCGGAAGCAAGCGTATTGAGCTCAGAGAAAACTCTCTGGAAATGAAGGACATTTTCACTGGGCAGGTGCATGTATTGTTTAGTAATAAAATAACTCTGTGGTTTTAGAGCCCCTTACATATAACCGGGTAAAAAAAACACTTCGATTTGAAAGCAACAAACACCACTGTGAACAACAATGTTTTCAGGACGCGAACACCGAGCCACTAGAACAGTCGCGACTTGAAACCACAAAGCAATGGCCATAAATATACGCAGGTTATTTATATATGCAGTTTAATTATTACTACATTTCTATTATTTAAGAAAGTGTAGAGACATTAGGTTATTTTGAAGCAGGCAAAGTGAAAAAAATGAGCAATGCCCTCTCCGGCACTCGAACCACGGACCTCTCCAATACGTGCCGAGTGCACTGGCCATTACACCACGAAGGCATGCTAAGAAGGCGGGAGAAATACCTTCAATCGAAATGATGATGTGCGTTGAATAACGTTTGAAATTTAAAGTAGTTCACATAAATAAAATCAAATTATTTTGTCTCAGTGAAAGCAAATTTTAAAAGGCATCCGATTTGAAGTACTAAGACCTAAAAATGTATTGTTCTGCAGTCATTTTGTGTCATTTAGAGGTAAGAGGTAAATAATCGTTCGTTTTTCACTGAAAAATTGCAAAAGGAAGAGGGGAAAAATTTCGAAAATCGAAATTCGAAGAGGGCTTCGTGGTCTCGTCCTTTGCTGATGTATTTTAGAATGGTGTACCACTTGGTTCACCTTTTATAGTTTTAGCAATGTGTTATTTGGTGAAAATGAGATGTTAATTCCACTGGAACTTTAATCCAAAATGATGCTGAGAAATTTTACTTGAGGGGTAAATTAATATTGTTATTGTTGATATTTAAAAGCATTCGAAAGATTATTTTTGAGAACGACATTTGTTATACATTCTGTAAGATACGAAGCAAAGTTCCAAGAAGCACTTGAACAAAACTGTGTATGCCCGTACCTTATGATAGAATATACAAATGATTAAATTTTGGCAGCCAATAATGACTATTTAGCCGGAACTCCAGCGCACTGTAATGGAGCATTAGTATGGTGTATAAAACAAAGTAGTATACTGTGGTTCCGTTGATCCACGTGGGCTATACCAAAGCCTTACTGATGAGGTAGCGAAAAATGTTAGCAGACGTCACCATTAGAGAGAGAACGTGCAGTTGGACTAAAAGAAACAGGATGGTCCAACGTGAGTCTGAGTAATGCTAACATTTGACGCTGATAACAGGAATGGGTGAACCGAACGTCAATAAAGTAGCTGTCGGCAAAGATCGACGACAAAACGCTAGGACAGCGTGATCGTCCGATCGGTGCTCACAGCTCCTAATGCGTCCTTATCAATGATCTGACGTCTAATCGGGACACCAGTGCTTGCAATGACCATTTAAAAGTGTCTCAGCGAATGGGGCTGAGGTCACGGAGGCAACCGCATCGACTGCCTTTTACCGATTGCAATGTTGTCCGGCTAGATTCCCACGGACTAGAGTAGAATTATTTTCAACAATGAGTTTACTTCTTACGAACCCCGATGACCAGCGAAAACATGTTTGGAGACGTCGAGGAAATCTGTGGAATATTCACTTAGCTGTCGTCTGCCGCACGACCCGACAACCAGGAGTTATGGTATAGAGTGCCATTCATTTGGTAGCCGGATCCCTTTGATTATCATGTATGACACCCTTACAGCATAGTTGTACGTGGACGAGATTATACGTCCCTACATTTCACGGAGCCATGAGCTAACATTTGAACAGGACAATGCCTGGCTGCTCACTTCACAACGCTTTTCTGTTGCTAGATTTCACGCTTTTCTAATACTTTTCTGGTCGGCGGAATCGTTAAATCTCTACAGAGTAGTCTCTCACCTAACTCGCCAATTGAAACGTGTATGGCATGCTATGTCGCTGGAGGATATTCTCCAACTCTAAAGGGCAATGCACAACCGGACAATAGTTTGCATCTGCATCTGAGCCGTACGTGGGTCAACGCGCTATTGATTTTATTTGTTTTTGTAGTTGTGTTTCTTGAATAAAACATTCAATGCCTATGATGATTGGTTTTCAGTAGATGTACATCACATCTACCAATTTTAGTCCCATTCAGATAACCGCTCTATTTTGCGTCTCTTTTTATATTATAGAATATATTATTATTAGCTTCTCATCGGAAAGTGTGAGTTTCTACTAGTTTCTTTGTTACTATATCTCATTTTTGTTAATGATAATGCGTTCTTTTTCGAAAAGATATTTTGTCTTTAGATGTAGTATTTTCGAATAGCTTATATTGCCCAGTGTATAAAGTACCATTGCACCATAAGAAGTCATAGGAATATTTGAAATCCACACATAATACTGCAGTATGTAGGTTATAAGCTTTAATATTCTGAACTTATGTGATTGAACTTCCTTTTGCGGACATCATTGACTTTTGTGTTCTGAATCCTAACTAGTTAAGGTTTATGATAATCTCAACTATATACCTTAGTTTTCCTACCATAGCTCTGCCCCAAAGCCAAACGATAAACTGGGCGGAAGGGATGCGGTCTGTTGTGTCTCTATTTGACTTGCTGAAGACACGAATATTTGACACGAAGCATTTAGGGGATGTGTGAATTTTCAAGCATGTTTTTACTAATGTAAACAGGACAACGTTAAATACTTAAAACTACACTTAAAATTTTCTTACCAGAAACGAGTATTATTAGTTATTTGTTTCGAGGTAGAGAATGGAATTTCTTGGTCAGTTCTTCCCTTATGCCTTTGAAGTACTTCTGGGATTTTCTTAAATTTAGAATGTTAAGATACTGGAATATGTTAACTGCACCTTCTTGTAGAACAGGTTATTCTGAACCTTAATTATTAAGATCTCTGTAATTTAAGGCACACACACGTTTCTTCTATATTAAATGATACTTATTGGTAATCCGCACTTTTCTAGCTAGAAGAAAAAATTGGTGAAGTTTGGCCATGTTTTTATGCCAACTGTTTGGATGCTGGAGTTTCAAATTCGCTATTATGCATGCAAAGTTTAATACAGCTATAAAATCTCCCATTATCTGAATTTTGGAATAGATGTCAATGTAGCTTTATTTACTTTATCCTGCTATGTTTTGTAAGAAATTCCGATATATGAAATTCTTATCTAATCCTTCCTGTATTGCATAGAGGTTAATAAATGACGGCTTCCCCGAAAACAAGGGTATAGGCTCGATTTCTCAAGGCTTATGAGTATGTGTGTTGTCAATTCTCGCTCCTTTGCGGGTATAAGGCTAGTTGTCATTTGTAGTACTACTTGGACAGGGCTGTAAGTGAAGAGACGACTAAATGGCGGATGAGTTAGATTATTTCGGAGGAATGCTTGAAAAACAAATGTCCTGCTGTCAGCATGCGGGAAAATTCCCAGCCTATGATCAGTTACAGCAAGCTCTATGAAACAAGTTTTAATAACTAGTTATATTCGCACTTGTGCGACGCTGGTTTCAAGGTAATATTTAACACAGCTAGAATATTTATTGTTATTAAAGTAATTTTACCGAAAATATTTGTTACATTTTTTATTTTATAATTAACTGCGGTCCCAAGAGAATTTTTTACTCGGTGCACAATCAACTATATCACATCTACTTGAAGGTGTTAAATTTGATTAGCAGTTTTTTCCTTGTAATCAATTTTAACAAAATCATTTAATTTATTTTAACATTTTTCTGCTACTGCTCTTTCAAGCATCCAAAGTTATTTTGTTTTCAGAAAACGTTTTATTTATCGGTTTCGATGAGAAGTATTTCGACGAGATCAAAACATCTAGGCTCTGAGTAACATATACATAATTTAAATTGGTCTGTCGAGTTCCTCCCTGCCCTTGCGGCATAGACGAGGTTTAGTTCGAGTAATGACTCTATAAATGCTCTTTTTTTAATGGTATTATTAACAAGTTTAAATTTGTATTTAACTGAAATGAATACTTATTCACGAAAATCATTTTTATATAATAAAGGAAGTAATACTGAAGTATAAAAAATTCACTAATATTTTTGTTTGTTTTCCTTTAATTTAATATGCTTCCCCACAGATTAATTTGCCGTTAATCAGATCATAATTGTCATAAAATAATTTAAATTATCAACTAAATTATGATGCATTTCTTGAGTACTTTGCTGTATTCACTTAACTACCTACTTCTGATTTTTTCGATTTCATCTGCAATGTTTACAAGTATTAGATCAATTCATCAAGAACACTTTTTTTTTCAATCAGACTAACCTTTTTCAATCTGACAAGAGCCCAATAACGGCTACGTGGAAACAGCTATTGAAAACATTGGTAATTAATGCCAAACTAACCTGTAGGTGGAGGAACTCATCGAGGTTTCAAGAGTCATTGTAGGTTTTGTTTTTTCATGTATATTACAAACATGAGACTGTCAATATTTTTCAACTGCAGAAACCCTCTGGGGTGTGATGTTCTGCAGACGTTTTTTCTTGTGTTTATTTTATATTTTATGTTTTCTTTAGATGAGTTTTTTATGTTTATTAACTAGTTATCTTATCATTTGGACCTTCCTGTCACTTAAAGTTTTGTCTGCTCCACTCAGAATGCAAATTAATATTTTCAAGTACAGAGTTCTTAAACTCCAGCAAGAGCTTGTGGCAGCTATCGCTCACTGTCCTGTAATATTTCTTTCAGTGCCTAAATTACTTGAATCGCCTTTATCATTTGCTAGGTGTAATTGTTTGCGTGGGTTGAGGGCTCGATCCAAAGCTTGTAGGCGCGCTTTTGTCTTATTAATCTTCATTTTTATACTTCAAATTTTACTTTAATTTTGTTCCTATTATTTCTTTCGGACACAGTTTCCCTTAATACATATGTTGTGCAACTGTTGGGCTGACGAACTAAAAAAGGTTTATTTTATCTTTTGTGTTCTGTTGAAGCTACTTTATTTAAGAGTTCAGATGGTGCGTCAAGTCGAATGACTGTTGTCACGGATCAAGGATTTAACTTAGGAAAAGTTATGAATCGTTACAAATTGAAATATATCTTGTAACTGTACTGCTGCGATAGCAAAAATTAACACTTTTTCCCTCTAGATAAGTGAAAAGTTAAAAATATATCATTTTTAAGAAACTTATACTATATTACAAAATATTCGAACTATTAATAAAGACCTTAGCAAAAACTAAAATGCTTTCAGTATATCAATATAATACTGATATGAAGCTGATGAATGTATACACGAATAAAATAAATTAATTGATTACACTGAATGGGTATTTAACGCCATATGTTTTGTTCATCATTTAGACAGAGAATGTAATGGTAAAAGCGTGAATAAATAATTCAAGGTTAAATGACAAAAATCTCATTATCTCCCCTGTTTTACAAAATTGATCAAATCTATAGCCATCATTTCACTCTTCAGCTGACATGCATACGAAAGCATACAGAACAATGATTTCAGAAAGCTTTTGTTCTAAATTTATGAATGGTGCATACCTGAATAAAATTCTCTCCTACTCTTCATAAATTAACTATGCATATATGCATAGGCCTTTATGTTCTTAAAGACGTGAATCAATAGGACCTTCGAAGAACATAGTACTTAGAATTAGTGATGAAAACGTTTCGTAGTCGAAATTTTTATCGCTGGCATAACATTTTTGTCTCAACTCTACATTTGCACTATTAAAAATCATTATTAATAATTTACGCTCTCTGTTATGAATTTAAAATTTCGTAAAGGAAACGAAATTATTTTAATAATGCGAGATATAAATTTAACACAAATAAAGATATACAGAAAAAAGTAGCTTTAGAAGACAGAGACAATATAAGAATTCACTCAGAAACATCTCATAATATAAAACAAAAATAATCATAAAGGTTACATAATTTTTTTTGAATTGTTGTTATAGAAATTAATGAAACTTTCAAAGCGAGAACCGGATAAAATCAGCTCCGCCGTTATTTAGATTAGCATAAGTTATAGACGAAAACGTCACATAGAAAACAACGCAAAGGAAAAACATCATCCGGGAAACTAAAGCAAGGAGAAAGCATCGCAATTTTAAAATACCTTGGTATAAAATATCATCGTAGAAAATAAAGAGGTTAAAAAACTTTGCAATTTTCAAACCTCGTCGGAGAAAGTATTGCATTAAAAAATAAAGCACATGCAGATCATCGCTAGATCATAACGATATTCGAGGGCCTGTACAATCACATTTGTGGCTTCACTGCTGTTTATTTATAGCTGAGCGAGAGAATTAACATCTGCTGAATGGAGAAAAGAAATGCTGGATATCACGCAAAATAGTAATAGATTGGAACAATTACCTGTGGGAAGATTGTATTCACAGCGTTCTAAACAGAGCTTTAGGCAAATTCAGAGGGCTTACCAAAATAGCAGAAATCGATGAAAGCCTTTTTTACGAAGTGGAAAGACGACCATTTGCTGGAGTGTGCAGCCTGACGAATGTTTTATTGTGTTTGAGATAGAAAGGCGGCTGCTCAGAATCTCGCATAAACGATTGGTGCAACTCTCCCGCTAACTTTCATGGCTTGGGTAGCCAAATTTCATGGTCGATGGGATAATACGTAAGTAGACAAAATAATAAGGTAATGGATTTATAAAGTTGTAGAGACATCAGGATTTTTTGGAAGCAGGAAAGATGAAAAATTAGCAAACGCCTTTGCCGAGAATCGAACCACAGACCTCTAAAATACCGGCTCATTGTGCTGACCACTACACCACGAAGGCACGCCAAGAAGGTGGGAGAAATACCTTATATTCTCCCCCCTTTTAAAGGGGACTGGGATTTTGAGGAGACACAATCGCCAAATCCTGGGTGAGGAGATTCATCATCCAACACCCTTTTTAGTTCGGGCGCCACTGTAGACAAATTAGGATTTTTTTGGAAGCAGAAAAGAGAAAAAATAGCAAACGCCTTTGCCGGGAATCGAACCACGGACCTCTGAAATACCGGCTCAGTGTGCTGACACTACAACCGAAGGAACGCCAAGGGGGGAGAAATACCTTAAAAAGTCCCAGAAATTTAGATCTGAATTTAAAAAAGTCATTAGATGGTTTTCCAGTATGTAACATATAGTGCATTCTACATTATTTTTATATTTGAAAAGGCTGCATGTGTCAGTCAATTCCGTGGATGAAATTACTTATTTTCCTGGTGATCACCATCCTCACTCAGCATTATGTTTTTATCAAAACTCCGATTTTTAGAATTTCATTGATAGCTATCACTCTTAAAACAATCATTGTCATAATTTACGTAATTCAAAATGTCGCTTTCTGTCCATTATTTCGAGCTCTGAATTTCGGGAATGCGATTTCATTTCTCATTATCAACAGTAATTGCTGAAAAAAACCATACTTATGTAAATAAAGTTTTATGCTTCTGTTGAAATGCTCTGTTTATGCTTTACGTGACTTACACATCATTTTAACCGTAATAAGAAAATAAATTTTCTTAATAATTTCGCAATATCGGCTGCAGAGTTTTTAAAATCCGAAACTACAGTTTTCGGATAGGAAGAGAAACATGCGAATGAAAAATTCAAATTTACCCGAAACAGCAAACTTATTTTGAATAAAACTTTGTCGATTTCGAGAAAGAACAGACACAAGTTCTCTTCTTCAGAAGCAAAAGAAATTCCGCAAAATGAGAGAAGTGACGAAGGTTTTAATAGTGGGCGAAGAAAGCCGAGGACGAGAGCCATCTATCGAGCAAAATAGTAATGAAACGGGAAAATTAGGATATAAAAATTTAAAAAATGTTAGGTGGGACTGAATTGAAATTAATGTAATTAACCAAAGAAGAAAAAACTTTGTGAATGTGAAATACATCAAGAAAATCAAGTTCACGAACTGAAGAAGCTTTATGAATAATTTTCGCAGAACAAGTCAAAATTATGGTTAATATTCCAACTTTGATTCGCTGTCGATGATTTGTTTATTTCTCCTATTTGAAACTAGGATTCGTGTTTAATGGCGCAAAATTTTAAAGCTAATTTAATCTGGCTGATATATCTAAAACCACACCAACATGATATGATATAAAATTCGCAAGAACTAAAGTTATAGAAGGAATCTTCAAGAATAGAACAGCGAATTTACTGATAACTGAGAAAAAACTGAAAGTTGAACTTCTGGGTAATCCGTGCACTTTTATAACTAGAAGGGTGAAATCATATGATGAAAAGATTCTTAACGAATAAAAGTAGACATTCAATGTGACATGACTTAGTATGGTAAGCAAACAGAAAAAGGTTTAGGGTTAACAGTGATGCTGAAATGTCCCTGGATATATAGAGTTTTATTCAAAATTTGCAACAAAATAAGGTTGATGTTTTCCTAATTTTAAACGCAGTTGTTTTCTAAAGAAGAGAGCACTCTTTTCAATTTAAAAGTTTTACTCTTTAGCCTCTTATGTGAGGTATATTCTACTGCAGATTTACATGTTAAGAGTCTTAGATGTACAAGCCTAGAAATAGACTGAAAAATGAATATAAAAACTATATTTAACTTTGATGGTGGAGCCGGAACGTTGGTGATAGGGCCGGAAATGCAATTCTTAGCAAGCTTAAGCAGGTCTCGTCACTCTGAGAAGTGCACCTTCAGTGGATTCCTTCCCATTTTGACATATGGGGAAATGAAATGGCAGACATTGTGGCGAAGGAGGATTCTGATGAACTATTACCAGTTACCCATTCATTGACATACCTTGAACTGTATTCCATTAGAAGACATGCAAATTTGGCTTATTCCCCCGAATCATCCCTGGTATCAAGCTGATTGTCCTGGAAGATCTTTTGCTATTGATTGCGATAAATGTGTTCAAACTGTTCTTGTAACACTTTCCCGATTCTTCAATGGACACCTGAAAGGACTTACTTTGAGGGATGTCTCAAGATGCACCCAATTTGTTCTAAATGTCCAAATGCACTGGCATCACCGGCACATATCCTTGAGTGCCTGGAGTTGACTCTTGAGGACCTTTACAAGTCTCCTAAGCTTGTTTTCGATTTTCTGATGGTGAATGGATCTCATCCAGTATATTCCTAGACATGGAGATTAGTAACAACAACAACATTTAACTTTTCTTCTGCATCAAAATGCTTCATACTGAGTACGATTCGACAACGGCTCTCTAAATAGTTAGATCAAGGTTCTGGTTTGTTTCATTTGATTATGGCAAAGCACTCGAGGGCTATCCGCCTAAGGAGACAGATACATTCGTGAAGGACTTTCCAAATTAAAATGGCTCGTACACATGTTACACATGGGGAAAACCACGAACACGCCCACGCAGCGAGCCTGCTTACGGAATTCGAACCTCATATCGATCTACCAGTATTCCCCGATTTCACCGCCCGGCCACTGGCGGGGCAGGTAGATCAACAGAGCTAGATCATTTGGTTCAACAAGTGCGCTCTTGTCTAACTGCAACAAGTTTTTTTATACCATCATACATAAATAACTATTTGCTTATTAAATTTCAAGTAGTTAACTATTAGGTATGAAATATAACCTAAACAGTTACCTATTTATTAAGTGATTATTATTTATAGTTTTCAACATGTTTAGTTGAGATTAGGAGGAAGAATACCAAAGAATTGCATGAAATGTTTTTAACAAACTGAAAAACTGTTTTTAAGTTCGAAGTAAAATATGGTGGATGCAAGGGACGTGAGTTGGATTCCAGTAAGCATTTAAAAATAAAACTAACTAACTCTGATTAGACTGTATTTCTGTAGAGATTAAACGTTAAAGTAATTAACGTTTTAATTTGTGCAACGATTTAAACACCCTGTACTTTATCGATTACTCTTCCGTATCTTTATAAACGAATTCTCCAATTCATTTTTTTAGTATTTCCTAGTTGGGACCTTTTCTATAAAGGTACTTAGCTTCATTATTTTCAGGTTTTTAGTAATAAAAATATTATTTCACTTACAGTGTAGCTTAATGTTTAAATAATCTTTGTTTCACGAAAAGATTATAACATTCACGAAAAGATTATTCACTATTCATTTTAAATAGGTATTTATGAATGCTTCTTTTAAAATTCTGAACGCAGATTAAAAAATTTTATTCATAATTAAATTAAAATACAAAATAATTGCTTATAATTTAATCAATGTCATTTTAGAGACTGGATTTACGAGTGTAGAGAATTTTTTCATAAAAAATAGATTAAAGCTGGTGTGGGTGTTTCCAAATAGGAATATTTTAAAACAAAACACTATATAAGATTTTTCTCATTATATTTTTAATTTCCGAATACACTAACTTATGGTAACAAAACGGAAAATTTGATGGGCGTAGTAAACATTTAAATTTAACTGAATTCCGCAGATAAAAGATTAATGGGCTCTTTTTCTATATATTTTAATTCAATGACTGCACAATAAGTACTCATCTTTTTAGACTGCATTAAAATCAACTCATTTAAATATTTATTAATTTAATAGACATATAAGTTTTATTTGCTGTACTTACAGCAGTACAATACTCTTTCCTTTTAGTTAAATGAAACTTCCTTAAACTATGTTAGGGATTCCTTTTATATCAATGAGCTCCAACTATATCATTTTACAATCGATAAATCTCAGGATGATTCAAGCCTAATTGAAAAGATTTACACTTTTAATGTAAACTCTTTATAAGAATAGATATGAAACCCAAGTGTTCTTATTGTAGGGTTTATATTTATTTTAACTAACATTTATTTTAAGTTTAAACTATCTTTCCTGTCAATCCTTACTTTCCCCTGGAACTGCCAATGCCAGAATATGTAAATTTGAGTAGAACGCGCAAGCATTCAAATTATCAGCGGAAGTAGTATGATTTAAATAGAAGGAAACAAGTTCGGTGAGAGAGAGTTATTCTTACTTAGCGAGCGCGGAGGTAGTTATAGAGATTTGAAAAACCCCGCGTTGCGGCCTATGTGCTTGGCGGGAAGTAGTTGCAATTGTTCCAGTGAGCTTCAAGTCTGCTGAATTAGCAGCCGTATTGTAAAACGCGGTGAGTTAGTTATTTGAGAGAGCCTCGTAGTTAGAATATTGTCTTTAATTTCTTTTCAGGTTTTTATTTTTATTTTGACTGCCGAGTTGGCACCGTTTGTAAGCGTCAAGAGAACGCAATTGTAATTTAGTACGTTGAATAAAAAGGGACTTAAACCCTTTATAAGACTCTGTGGTTTATACAAGCTTTCACAGTCACCTCTTGGTTGCGTGCTAGTTAGAGGCGCGCAACGTTATATTGGCGCCCGAACACTTATCGAACCGAAATGGCCGAAAACTGGATGGAAGCCGCTGGACAACACCAAGAAATGACAACGCAGTTAGAAGGATTTGGATACCTGGTCCAGACTTTGAGAGCATCAATCAAGCCAAACGTCTATTTCGACGGAAAAAATTCGGTGTCCGTATTTTTAGAAGGTATAGAAAACCACTTTCAGCTCTATCCTGTGCCCGAAAGACAAAAAGTTGCTATCGCCACATCAGCACTAAGAGGACAGGCCGCGCTATGGTGGAAAAATATAGGCAAATTTCTTCTAGGTGAATTTGGAAGCCCGACGTATACTTTTGAAAATTTCAAAAAATCGTTAGTAAAGCCCTTCCCCATAGTGAAAGATCGCGCACGGCTGGAAGCCGAGCTATATAGTTTCTATCAACGGGATACAGCACAATTGACGGACTTTATTTTACGAAAAATCAAGCTAACGGATATGTTGTATGGGAAAAAACCCGATGCGGAGATTATTGAAATAATATTACCAAGATTGTTACCCGCTGTCCAAGACTACTTTGAAATTAGAAACCCAACCACATTGCAGGAACTTTTCGAATTGGCGGTGAAGTTTCAAAATCGCAGAATCGCGGAAAGAGCGAGAGGGGAAACATATTCTCAAAGTACCAGAAGGAAGGAGGAAACCAGAAATGGAAACCGCTCATATGGGGGAAAGAAATATCAAGCTAACGCATCGAAACTTGAAGGGCAAGGCCCAAAAAGAAAATTTGAAAATAAGCATCCGCGTACCCAGAAGACACAGATTGAAAGGAAAGCTTTAAACGACTAGAGGGGCCTGTGAAAGGGAGGGTCCAGACCCCGGAAGTTTTAGAAAAACCCCTCAAATAGACATCTAAATACAGTCATCGTAAAAAACTCACAGCTACCAATTATACAAGTCCTGGTTGGCGATGTACCAGTAGAAGCCCTCATCGATACAGGGGCAGAAAGCAATTTCATGAGTGAAAAGTTCTTCAAAAAGAATTTTTATAGGATACGACTCTTTAAAACCAGAAATACGGAAATTATAGCGGCGCAAGGAAAAACATGTCACTGCATCGGGAAAGTAGCATTAAACGTACAGGTAAAAGAGGAAAATCTCAAAGTATTAATTTTTGTGGTGAAACACCTCCAACACTCTCTTATTTTAGGTATGGACTTTTTAAGGGCCGCGAGGGCCAAATTAAATTTTCAAGATAGTTCCGTGGTGCTGGAGATGGACCAGAGGGTGGTGGAACCGGTGGAGACACCTGAATTGGACCTTAGCCATTTGAATGACCAGGAAAGTAAAGCAATACAGCAAGTGGTGAGTAATTTTTCTCATTTGTTTTCAGAAAAGCCGGGAAACTGTCAGATTGTAACTCACAAGATTCAATTAAATGCCGAAAAACCTTGTAGGACTAAACCTTACCGCTATGACAAACAAAAAGACGTAATCATCGAAGAACATATTCAGGAGATGTTAAAGAATAAAATAATAACGCCCATAAATAGTGAATACGCGAGTCCAGTCGTACTATGTAGGAAAAAGAACGAGTTTCCTCCTTCGGATAAAAGGGCTTGGAGGTTTGCTATCGATTATAGAAAACTAAATAGCATAACTAAATTCCCAGTTTACCCTTTGCCGGTTATAGACGAGATCATTAGACAGATCAAATCGACGAGATATATGTCTACTTTGGACTTAACGTCTGGCTACTATCAAATAGCTATGGGACCCGAAGATATACATAAAACCGCGTTTATAACAAAATCGGGCACTTATGCATTTTTACGCATGCCTTTTGGGTTGTGTGGGGCCCCGTCAATATTTCAGAGAGCTATGGACATTGTTCTAAAGCCTGTCCTAGGAAAATCAACTTTAATTTATCTAGATGATATAATTATAACGAGTAGTACGTTGGAACAACACATTAGTGATCTCGAACAAGTTTTTAAATTATTAAAAGAGGCCGGTCTTACAATTAACGCCTCAAAATGCAAGTTCGCAACTAAAGAACTTAAATATCTCGGTTATAAAATTTCGCAAAAGGGTATAGAAACGCAAGATTCAAAAATAAAAGCTATTAAGAATTTCCCACCGCCCAACACCGCCAAGAAACTTTCGTCTTTCCTTGGACTATGTTCTTACTATCGATCTTTCATAAAAGATTTCGCTAATATTGTTGAACCACTCTTAGTAATCAAAAGAAAAAAGAGTAAATTTACGTGGACAGCGGAAGCTAACACGGCTTTTGAAAGATTAAAAGAAGCGCTTATTAATGCCCCTGTTTTAAAATTCCCTGAGGGGGACGAAAACCTGGAAATTGCGGCAGATGCATCAGACTATGCGGTGGGTGCGGTTCTTATGCAAAATAACCATCCGCTGGCATTTTTTAGTAAAACATTGAATCAAACACAAAGGAATTATACAGCTACAGAAAGAGAAACATTAGCCGTATTAATGGCTGTACACAAATTTCGAGTTTATTTCGGCAAATCGCCAGTAACTGTCTTTTCGGATCATGCGGCTGTTGGTAGACTTTACTCGGGAGAAAACCTAACGCCCAGGTTAATAAGATGGGCTTTAAAACTCCAAGAATATAATATCACAATAAAATATAAACCGGGTAAGGAAAACAATGTAGCTGACGCACTTTCTCGTATAAAACTGGACGAGGAAGTTAATGAACTTAAATGCGCTGTGTTGACTTCAAAAATTTTAGATTCTAGAGATACGGTTATTACTGAACTGAAAGCTGATCATGAATTTGGAAATATCTATGCTTATTTGAAAGACCCCGAAGGCTTTGAGCATACAGATATCGATGCGATAAGAAATAGAGCAAAAAACTATGAAATAATAGATAATTTATTATTCTATACGAAAACAACGAACGAAAATCTTGAGTATAAGCCAGTCATCCCACCCTCGCTTCGATTAAGCATTTTGAGGGAGTTGCACGAAAAAAAAACAGCGGGCCACCTCGGGGTCAGAAAGACTTTAAAAAGGGTACGCGAGGCGGTATATTTCCCGCAATTATACAAAATAGTAACGGCGTATGTCAGGTCCTGCAATCAATGTCAGTTAATAAATGATATTAATTACAGCCCGGCCGGGTACTTAAATAGCATTCGCGCTACATTTCCGAATGAAATTTTAGGCATAGATCTCCTTGGTCCCTTCCCCCAGAGCGAGTTAAATAAAAATCGTTTTCTTTTAGTAATAGTAGATCATTTTTCAAAATGGATAGAAATTGTTCCACTTAAACGCGCGTCAGCCAAAACAGTCGCAGATGCATTCTTACACAGATACATTTTAAAATACGGTGCACCGATAAAAGTCATTAGCGATAACGGAAAACAATTCATTAGTCAAATATTTGAAAACATATGCAATGGACTTGATATACGCCATATCAAAATGGTTCCGTATAGACCACAGGCTAACATAGCAGAAAGAGTTAATAAAAACATTGTAAAAATAATTCGCAGTTACGTTAGCACACATCACAAGCGCTGGGATGGCTACATAAATGAATTAGCTTATGCTTTAAGAACGGCACATCATGATACTACGGGAAAAACTCCAGCAGAATTATTTTTAGGCAGAAAGTTAATTACGCCTTTAGATATTATTTTTATTCTTTGTGCAACAAAGAGAACAGGAATTCAAACAAAAGGACGTGCAAAAACTAATTGTTCAGGCGCTTAAAACCTCGGATACGGCAAGAAATAGGCAGAAAATTTATTACGATAAAAAACGCCGTGAAGCAGATTTTAAAGTTGGTGATAAAGTATTGAAACGGAAATTTTCTTTATCAAGTGCCCCAGACAATTTTATGGCAAAGCTAGCTCCAAAGTTTGAAGGCCCCTATGTAATTCAGGAAATCAAAGGAGTAGTTTTATATCTTAAAAACGAGAGAGGGGAAATCTGTAAAGCAAGTCCCGACCAGGTGAAAAAATACTATAATCCCAATGATTTTGAAATCCTTAAAAGTTTCTTGCAGGACTCAAGTCTAAACGAAATAGAAGGGCCAGAGACTGCAACAACTATTCCACCACCCAAGAAACGGAGAACTGAAGAGAGACCTAGCACTTCTACAACCCGGACGTCGGTATCAAAAAGAAAAAATGATTATCAAACTCCGGCGTTTAAGAAAAACAAAAGTACAGATGAACCGGGTAAGGAAACCGTGGTAAAAAGAAAAACACCACCTACAAAGGATGGCAGGAGGAATTACACATCAAGAAGAACGTGCACACGGCCACAGAGTCAGGTGCCAGCAAGGCCGCCGTTCCGGAATCTGAAACGCCAACAGGAAGCACAGAAGTACGAGGAACAGAAGAAATTCAAGGACTCCAGACCGGAGGACGTCAAGACCAGCCGTCCCAGGCAGAAACGCAAAAGCCAACAACCAGACGATTACTCCGTCAAGAGGCCAGCATGTAGAGGACGCAAAAGAAAGATCAACGGGGACGACAATTGGAGATCAACAAGGAGAAGATTGACATCCATGACACCTCTAACTTGGGATCAATTTTGTCAAAAACGGATGACGGAGTTTCAAGCATCGAAAACTCAAAGATAAGTTAAAACCTTCTATAAATATTTTTCTCTTTTGTTCCGAAATGTTATGCATAAGTACGAAGTTCTATGTTTTGACGAAAGTCAATATGTCTCGGTTGAGACTTAGTTTTGTTTTACTTTATTTAGCTAAGGCAAAAGTATTATTTTCTTTAAGTGTAAAAGCTAAAAACAAGCATTTTCTGTTGGTCGAAAGACTAATTCTGTTATGTTAAAGCCAAAATTTGGCCGGAGATAAAAATAACTTCGTATTCTTGTATGTACTAATAAGAATTTTAGTTTCAGTGCCGCCAGCTTGGCGAAGGATGAGTAAAGTAAAAATTTATTTTCTCTTATTCATTTTATGGTAAATTGTAAAAAGCATATGTATTAAACTTTTGTAAATGTATGTAAATACTTGCATGTTATGTAAAAGTAGAATTTAGTCTAGAAGCATAAAATTGTAGATGCTAAAAGTGAATGCTTAAAAGCAATGAAGTCAAAATTTAAGTATTAAACTGTAAAGTCATGCTTTAGAGCGAAAGCCTGCATGTTTAAAAGATGAATGAGGGGGAAGTTAGAATGAATGTGTTTTGTAGGGTTCTCCACCTACATTTGAATTTTTAAGAATATTAAAGTAGCTCATTGAGTTGTAGAATGTCGAGTAAGGTGTGTCTATTTGGTTGTTGAATTCTAACAAATCATGGTGGTTAGGGGAAGTGTTGTAAGACTAAAACACGAATATTCCCGTTTGACACCACACACGGTGGAGAGCCAGGGTAAAGTTAAATTAATGCTTGAAAAATTGAATGAATGTGAAGTAAGCAATAACTAAGAAAAACGAAACGTTAAAAACAAAAATTTATTGTGTCAAGAAAGTGTAAATTATAATGTATGTAGAAAGATACTGATACTTATTCCTTCCAGATGCTGGAAGGAAAGACCAAGATTGATTGATGAAGTCCAGGAAAAGTTGCTGTAAGAAGAAACCTTTGTAAAGAGTAACAGAATTTTAATTGTTACATAAGATTATTTTTGTGTAAACGAGGCTTTCGCCAGTTAGTTCAGAATTAGATAAACTTACAACAGGTCGTTTGTAGGACCTGCTTCCAAGTTTTCCAAATTCTGGCAGCGGCAAATGTAGGGTTTATATTTATTTTAACTAACATTTATTTTAAGTTTAAACTATCTTTCCTGTCAATCCTTACTTTCCCCTGGAACTGCCAATGCCAGAATATGTAAATTTGAGTAGAACGCGCAAGCATTCAAATTATCAGCGGAAGTAGTATGATTTAAATAGAAGGAAACAAGTTCGGTGAGAGAGAGTTATTCTTACTTAGCGAGCGCGGAGGTAGTTATAGAGATTTGAAAAACCCCGCGTTGCGGCCTATGTGCTTGGCGGGAAGTAGTTGCAATTGTTCCAGTGAGCTTCAAGTCTGCTGAATTAGCAGCCGTATTGTAAAACGCGGTGAGTTAGTTATTTGAGAGAGCCTCGTAGTTAGAATATTGTCTTTAATTTCTTTTCAGGTTTTTATTTTTATTTTGACTGCCGAGTTGGCACCGTTTGTAAGCGTCAAGAGAACGCAATTGTAAATTAGTACGTTGAATAAAAAGGGACTTAAACCCTTTATAAGACTCTGTGGTTTATACAAGCTTTCACAGTCACCTCTTGGTTGCGTGCTAGTTAGAGGCGCGCAACGTTATATTATAATAGCTGTTCCTTTATAAGTAGCAGTATTATTGTGAAGAAACTTTACCACCAAGAAAAAGCTTTCATAAAAATGTTAATTTCTTAACTTTTATGCTTCGACTAAATTTCATAATGATGCTTGCAAAATGATTAAGATTTATTCTTAGTAATTTTAATAATCATGAGAAACACTGATTTCCTTTGATTCCATTTTAGAAAGTATTTTCGTTTCATTTCTCCTCACAATAAGCATAACTATTATGATAATTGCATTATTAAGAATATAAAATTGTTATTAAGTCTTTTCAATGCTGCCAAAGTGAGTATATTAACTGCTTTGTGTTTTCAGGTTTATACGAGTCGCCATTACAACCTGAAAATCATTTTACGAGTTCTGTTGTATCCGAAGATGAGAAATGTAGTTCTTTCAAATAATTTTAATTAAGGCGTTATGTCATCTTTTAGTAAACCAGGTGACTTTCAAATCATTACTCTCTTATATGTCTCTATAAAATATGTTTCTTTACCCTAAGAAATTAACGTCGTTTCTTATTGTTCAAACCCTAATTTATACGGTTACACAAGCTTTCAAAAACATAGCTATATGCAATAACTTTAATGACTTTACAAATTACACTCAGATGCAATAACGTGTGTAATCTGAAGACTTGATGTAAGCTAATGTAATTTGCAGTTTATAATTTATCTGCGCAGCTCAGCCTGCATTAAGAAGAATCAAGATTTCTTTCCTTTTGGCTAGCGTTTTCGTGTTTTTCCCCGTGTGCAACGTGTATACGAGCCAGTTTCCCGTAGAAAGTCCTCCACGAAGGCATTCCTTCCCTTAGGCAGATAGTCCTAGTGTGCTTTGCCATAATTAAATAAACCAACCATTTGGCTAGAATAAAACAACTTTTTTTTTGACTGCAATATATTTCTAAGCAGAATATATTTAATGCCATTAAAAACCATAAATCGACTATCTAAAAATGTGTACCTACATTATTAACGCTATTATGTTAAATTATATAAGAATGTGAATGGGCTATCGGAAGCATCAAAATATTAGGGCCATTTTATGCTAAAATATACAATAACAGGAAAAGTTTGGAGAACTAAGCATTGTACATCTGATACAGGAAGAAGTAGTCGGCAGATTTTTAGCTGTTCGGCGGTTGGTTTAGAAAATTGAACAAAATGACAATAAGCTAGCTTAATGCTGAAGAACTGAAGCAAATAATGCGAGATTTTATAAAACAACGAGTTAGAAATTAATTCTTTGAAGAGAAATTTAAAAGTTATATGAGGATTTTCATTATAGATATAATGCAATACATTTCTTGTTATATATAATGTAAATGTAAAAAAAAATTCGAATTTAAAATTTAATAACCCTTAAAGTCCCTTATTTAATTTGGATATTTTTCCTTTCTGACCCAAACATAGAAACATCTATTCTAATAACTCTAACTGAACTGCGCCATTTTAAAACTAACCTTCGTCAATTGATACTTATATTATAAGATATTTTCTCCCTCATTCCAGCATGCCATCGTGGTGTAAAGGTTAGCACACTCGGCGCGTATTCTAGAATTTCAGGTTCGAGTCCTGGCGAGAGTATTGCTCATGTTTCGCGTTTCCTACTTCAAAAATCCTAATGACGCTACAGCGGCGCCCGAACTAAAAGGTGGTGGATGATGTATATTCATCACCAGATTTAACGATTGGGATCTCCTAATCCCCAGTCGCCCTTTAAAAAGGAGAGTATGTAAGGTATTTTCTCCTCCCTTTCTGCATGCCTTTGTGGTGTAACGGTAGCACACTCGGCGAGTATTCGAGAGGTCCAGGTTCGAGTCCCAGCGAGGGCATTGCTCTTTTTTTTTTCTTTTCCAGGGTAAAAAAACACATTAATGTCTCTACAATATAACTCTAAGAAAACCTTAATGTCTCTACAGTATAACTCTCATAAAGCACTCACGTACTTTAAGCGAATTTTTCAGCCAATACGAATATCAAACTTCGCGAACCAAAGCTTTGACTAACCAGGACGAATAAAGTAAAGCCATAACTATATTATTCTTAACATAAGTTTCATATTTTAATTCACACATTACTTCTGTCAGCTTCTCTGTTCCCCTAGTGTGTATTTTGTTGCTTCTCATTTTTATTTCAATAACGTTATACAGGTATGGAAAAGTGCAAATGTTCGAGCCTCATTTTGCGCCAGTAAAGTACACTTAATAATGGTTTTGTTAAGAATAAAAATTACTTACCCAGCTGTAACTGCAATTCGCTATCTACATCATATTCTAAGCCATCCTTATCAAACACTTTTATGAAATGCACACATAACGCGGAGACACGCAGGAATGCATGTACGGGCCGCGCACAAACGCACACACGTATATATATATAATTTTGCGAAATAAATTTATATTTTCTTCTAATGGTAATTCTTGCGTAAATAAAGCATTTAGAAGCAATAATTGTGTGACTTAACGTAAGGCAAAGATTATGAGTTACTAAGGAAAAGATTGCGATTTACATTTTGAATAAAATATTTTCTAAGGAGCTATTAGTAAGATTTGGTCTCGGTTGTATGACTGTATAAAAGCACTCGAGAGTTATGTGCCAAAGGAGAGATGGGCCTTCGTGGAGGACGTTTTAGGGGAAACTCACTCATATCCACGTTAATCATGGGAAGAACCACGAATGCTCTCTTGCAGCCAGTCCGTTGGCAGAGATACGAACCCAAGCTGAACTACCAGTGTTCAGCGAGTTTATCGCTCTGCCACTAATGGGCCAGGCTTATAGTTACGCTGGTCAGATATCACTATGACCCCTTGTAAAATCGTCTATCCATACCCCTCGTAAAATCGTCTATCTGCTGGAAGTGCCTTCGTTGACGGCGGCCTGGTTATTCTCTCCTATTACACGTATCCTCCGGGACAAAAACCAACTTTCTTCGATAATTCGTCTAGCAGAAATAACGACACGAATATTGCCCATTCTGCACGTTCCTTCCCTTATATCTTACTTCACATGCGTTGGAGAGCTGCGCATTTCACATCATTGGCATAACTCAGTGTGTCTACTCTAAAATTTGCATAAATTTCTGACCACTCCTTCTTGGCGTTGCATTTTGAATGTCCAGCAGGGTAGTTTTACCGCGGCTGCCGAGAAATCTCTAGTACTTACCACTTCTCAAAATTACTGGAAAGCATATGAGGGCCGGATACGCTCTACATAATTCAGTCATAATATCAATTACAGTTATACATGGACGGGATAAAAATGTCGCTAAATAATCGCCAAGTTTGGCGATTTCTGATGATTTTTCGCCAAATTTGGCGATAAAAATTAATCGCCAAAACCATCGTCTGGTTTGCAGTATCTTGCCAATTTAGCGAGACAGCCATTTTCTCAATGTTAATTAGACTTCCCCCTGTATTCTTACTCTTCCGATAACCTTTCGCTTCTTTAGATCTTCATGTTACGTTATGAGGGGAATACAGTTTTACATATAACTTCACTAAAATTATTTACATATGGACAAAATTGGTAATAATTTTTACAAATACTCATACAAGTACAGTTTATTTGTAAATGTGTTGTAGAGTCTCAAATTATTTTGAAGCAGGAGACGTAAAAAATATGCAATGCCATCGCTGGGACTCGAAACCTGGACCTCTAGAATACGCGTCGAATATGCTTCCAATTACATCACGAAGGCATACGGAAAGGATCGAGAAAATACCTTATATACGCCCCCTTTTAAAGGGCGACTGTGGCCGAAGGTATGCGGAATGGAAGGAGAAAATACCTTATAATGTTTTTAACCTGAATTTTCTGTTATTGGTATCAATCATCAAGCATTTTGCATCACAGCGGCTTTCGTAACATATTTCCGTACAGGATGAATGACGAAGGAACGTAGAATCCGAAACTGCCTCATTCGCAGAAACCCAAAAAGAACACAAAGTAATCTTCCACTCTGTTTCCTTGCAAGAAATGGCGAACTGTCATGTTTACCATATCATTCACAATGAAATGTTTCTTGACCTTTAAGTGAGCAGTAACAATTCTTTTGTGTTCGGTAGCGTAGCGTTTCGTTATTAGATAGCTCTTTTTCTGGATTCATATGAGAAGCCTAACATATGGGTATTGAATACAAAAATATCTGGAGTATTATAAAGATGAAAAACATTCGACAAATATATCTGAATGCTTTTTGTGGGATATGATTCAAGGACAATGGTCATCATTATTATGGAAACTCTTGTGACAAGTGTTATGTATGCAGTTATTAAATAGCACAAAATTACGAAACAACAACTTATTGAGCAACTGAGTTTTAGGACATGAAGAAGTATGTAACAACTAGCTGTGTAATGAGAGAAGAATTTTTGTGATAAACTGGTTTAAAGTACAAATAATGGCAACTAGGCTTATTTCTGAAAAATGTCGATAATAAGAGATCGGTAAAAAGTAACATTAAACATAGTCCCCGCAGAGTAAAATTAATAAATTTTGGTTAGTAAAGTAATCATAATTTTTTATTACTTAAAAAAAGTTCTGACCTTCCGGCCCAAATTTTGATGGAGGGTCGGGTCCGTCCGAGAGTCTCCCACCTCTCTTTCCCTACCACCGACTTCTCGAGAGGACTTTCGGCTTTCCGCATGTTTAGAATGCCCTTATGCCGCCCAGACACTAATTAATCTCTCTATTCATTATTGCATCATTATCAAAATTTACGTTTTATCTTGTTGATCATATGCAGGATTGATTCTACAACGTGCCGTGTCTGTGCAAAATCGATCCTACCCAGTATTGATGCTGTGCAGTATGGATCTCATGAAGTAAGACGAATTTAATGAAATTTGTCAAAAATCAAAATGTTTAAGAAAAAAAAAGGAAGCAGCTATAAAAGTTGTTTCCTTAGGTAAAACAATATTTTTTATTAAATTTTAAACTGGTCCCTTAATATTTGATGAAAATCTCTGTCAATCGTAGTATCTGAAAGCAGACAATTTTTGCATTTGACTAATCACGATGAAGAATTTTGTTTCTTGGAATTCTTAATTTAGAGAAAATATATGAAAAGTATGGTTTCGTCTGTTTTGTTTTGTTTTCTTACAAAACCCTTCCCACCCATTTCTTCAAAGTGGATACAGAAGTGAAAGCCATTGTGAAGCTATTGTCAAGAACATTGTTCATAAAACTGCATGTCATTTTTCGAAATATATTGAATGGATGTTTAAGATGAGAACTTACAAACGCTCGAGATTTTATTCCAAGGCTCAGACGGCATTTCTTAAGAAAGAATTTTGTTTTAATAAAAATAAATAAAATCCAAAGAAGAAATTTAATGAAATGAGGTTTGGGGTTATAAGGTATTTTCTCCCTCCTTTCAGCATGCCTTCGTTGTGTAACGGTAGCACACTCGGCGCGTATTCGAGAGTTCCAGGTTCGAATCCAGGCGATGACATCGCTCATTTTTCATGTTTCCTACTTCAAAATTACCTAATGACTCTACAGGGTTTAAAACATTGTTACCTTTGTTTATAACTGTGGTGAGCAGGCAGTACTAGTAGCTTATTCTGTTCAAAATATTTATATTATGGGAAACGGCGCCATAATAGTCAGCTGAAATAAAATCACTTACACTTGTAGAAACAACTTATTCTGGGAAGTACAGAAAGACACTTCAAAATATTTTTGCAATTTATTTTTGGATGCAGAAATCTAAAGATGTAGAAAATATTCCCATTTTAAGAAAGTACAAAAAGTTATTGCCTATGGCTGGATCTCTCGAACAGGTTGGCGCAAACATTTTGCAAGAGTTTTAGGAAAGTAGTAAGAAGAGCTGCACAAGAACGTAATTTACCTAAGTTGAAAGATTCAACTATCTGCCGAGGCAAGCACGCAGGCCGAAACGCGCGGTTCTTCAATTTCTACCTAGCCACCTTCACGCTCGTGAAGCAAGAAAGCACACTTATGAACTTGTTTTCCTTCTATTTAACTCAAATTACTTCCGCTGAAAATTTGATAATTATTCGTTCAATAAATGGCCCAAAATTGACGTTAATTGAATAATAATTATATAACATCGGTTGTGAATAACGAATTTTTCTAATAAAATGCATTTGAGTTACTCATTCTTTGACTGCAAACTGCATTTCAAGATATTTCTTAGTTTTTGTATTATGGAATTTTCTAATTTCAAAGATCATTATTGAATACTATTTCTAAGCTGATATGATTATATTATTAGTAAAAGCAGGTGAAGTCATGCTGAATAGCATTAGTGGTATATCTAATCTAAAAGGGAATTGTATTTGTTTACTTGTCTCAAAATATTACAATTCGTGTATTCCAATGTAATTCTTTGCATTTGGTTGACTAAGTAACGACGACAGAAAAATAAGCAAGCAAATGAGCTGCATTTTCTAACATTACGATTACATTAGAAACGAATCTTAGAAAATTTAATCCAGTTTTAAAACACTGAAATTAGCCAATCAAAAATTTAACACATAGCTAATTTCGAAATATAAATTGAAAAATTAATAAATTTTGATTAAGATAATCCTAGAAAACTGAAAACAATGTTCGCAATTGTCGAACTCTTTACCAGTAAAGCATTCGTAAGGAATGGTCGAACCCATCTGGCGTACGGCTTTCTCATTAACGAAAACTTTTCCCAGGATGCGAAACAGAGAGAGACAGAGAAATCACCTTCCCAGATTTAATATCTGCATTTCTTTTTTACTTTTTGCTTTATTTATTTTCTCGGTATTTAACTGTATGTTATCATTAATATACAATAATCTTGTTACTGGCAACAAGTTTTGTTTTACTATTGAATTGGTGTGAATGGCAACAATACTTATATTTTATGTTTATTCTTCTGGTATGAAAATAAAACGAAGAATGGTTTTTAGCCGCACTGCGCTGCAGGTATTTTACTGTTTAATAATATTTACTGTGTTAGGACGTTAATAAAGTTTGTTTGTCTATAAAGCTCATTCTGTAGGCCAAAGCGACTAACACCCGAGCTCAAGACTTTAGTAGCCTGCACCCGTACCACTGTGCCAAAGAGGCGGCCAAAAGGCACCTGTAGGAAATCATAAATATATTGTGCGTAAATGGTTGAAATATTAGTATTTAATGTCAAATTAAAAATTTATAATAATATAGGAATTTATTTAAATTATTTGAATACTGTGTAGAGGCATTAGGCGTTTTTGAAGGCAAGAGACTTGAAAAACGGGCAGGACTCTCGCTGTGACTCAAACCTCTAGAATAGGCGTCGAGTGTGCTTTCAATTACACCACGAAGGAACGCAGAAAGGGGGAAGAAAATACTTTATAACTGAAGTATTTGAGTTTTTTTTCATAGTTTTATCATCAGAACGAGTCTCTTAGGAGACAAATAAAGAAAAAGGAAACGTGATACTATGCTGACACACGATCGATACGGTAGTTCAAATATTGGTTCCGATCTTATGCCAGTTTCCATCCTATTCAGATAATAATTCAGATATAAATTGCTAATTTAATTAAATTCTTTCGCTCTTGCTCATGCACCATCACTAATTTAAGCCTTGTCTATGCTTATGGTAATGTCACTGCATTTCTGTATCGATCCGATTGAGGTGTCGATCGTTTGCCATTGTTGATCCTGTGTGAGTCCAATCCTACTCCATTGTTGATTTTACGCCGTGCCGACGCTATGACTTATTTATCTTATGTCGACGTTATGTCATGTCGATTCTACGCAGTATCGATCCTGCGCAGTGTCGATCATATGAATGTAAGCCAAGAAAGAGAAAGAGACCAACATAACACAAAAACTATAAGTGCTCTCAAAAATTTAGAACAAGGTAGTCATACAGTGTTCGTATGGCATACGAGATGCGCACATTAACAAAATGGTTAAAAGAGTACTAACAGAGTCTTCTCATGTTCCGTTAATTTAAAGAAATCAGTAAAACGAGCAAAATCAGATATATAACGGAGGTATTAATTTTATTATAAATCTTTCATAACTAACAAAGTTATTATATTCTTTCCCCTGGGGAGTAAATTTCATAAAATCCGCAGATCGGATGGAATCGAAACGGTGAATTTTGTTGCATGGTTAGAATTTCATTTAATTTAATAATGTGCAGGACTTATTTTACCGTTTAAAGTAATTATCACAAAAAGGTTTCTGACATTATTAGCATTTACACCCCGACTGCTGCTCTTAAAGAATTTTCTCCACCAATCAGCGCTTTCGCTTTTAAATTATTATTGTAATAAACAAATTGAATATTTGCTGCACATACTAGTGCAAACAGGACGCGTACCGTGAATCTGATTATGAGTGTCGGGGGAACATTCAATCGAGTTTATCTGCTATTCTGCATTTGTTATCTGTTTATCTGTTTATCTGTGCAAATCTCTTGGGTAAAGATTTTACATAATTGAAAGAAACGACGTAATCTAGAAATGTATCAAATGGGTGAAATTTGCATGAATCCCTTGAACACGAAAGCTAATATCTTAGCTGGACAAAAGGAATCGTGACAAAAGAAAGCTTAGAAAGTAGAAAAAATAAATATATTTTATAGGATATATATATATATGATGTACCAGCTTTTGTCGGGAATAAATAGATTGGTGAAGAATCATAGATGTCGTCGTAGCTTAAATTATCAGACGATAAGTTTAAAAAACAGGATCCATTTATTATTGGTCAGGAGAAATAGCAGTTACAAAATCAGATACCGGAGTAAATAAAAAAGAATTACTAATAACTTTTTGTATGAAGTTTATTGCATCGTTACATTAAAGAAAAGACCCCGATATTCCTTTGCGAGTCCTTTTATAGCCTCTGGAAAGCCGGAGCTTCCAAGAAATGACGTCAGCCATTCCAGTTCGCTTTAAATATTTCCAGAACATTCTATAACTGTACGTGTAGAAAAGGCGGAAAAAAACAACTTGACTACGGGGCTGTGGATTTAATTCCACGTACTTGCAAATAAGAGAACGTCGCCAATTAAAAATGAAAAGAACATACAGTTAGAATTTTAAGTGTATTCTTGACTATGGAATTTTATTATTACATATATATATATATATTCTTTATCTTTTGCATAAAAGGGGCATTCGGTAATTTTAAGTTGACAATGAGTTTCTATTTTACTCAGTTAAGTAACGTTATTAAACACTGTTAATTCTACATTTAAACCTTATTTTAAAATGACATTAAGTTCACCATCTTACCATGATGAACATATGATGTGGCCAAGCCACATCATATGCCCTTTGTTTATCATTTCTTGCAATATTTTCGCTATAACTCAATTCTTAAGAACTTTTGCAAAGTAGAGGAATAGTTTAAATAAATTGTGTGGTTCAAAATCGTCTCCTGGTGCATAAATCCTCAGATGCTTTTTATAATAGGTCATTTAGTCATCCTTCCAAATTTAATCTGTTGAAGGCAAAGATGGCAGTGTGGTGAAGTAAGTTCAAGGAATATATTGCATTACACCTTTTAATTCATCTTAAGGGATACGTACACGCTGCATGCCGAACGAATGTGTTGTTTGATCACCTATATTTTTTCATGGTGTTTCGAATCCTCAATGAGATTTTTTATTTCAGAAGCAAAACATTATGTACGTATCAAACTCTTACCCACAGGCATGTCACTGTCTGACTAACACCCATCCGAGTTCTAAACCTGGAAATGACATCTGAAGTCTCCAGTCCCTGCTAAAATTCGTTGAAAGGGGTTTGAATGAAACTTCAGACCAGTGAATCCAGGACTGATGTTTAGTTGCAATTAAAGATGATATTGCAAGAAGCAATTCTCTTAAAAAATGCATACTGCAAGCAGACACGAATGTTCGTGTTGAAATGTTTATATTGTCGTTCATCCTAAAGAAGATCAAAATATTTTAGAGAGAGGTCTGTAATATTTTGATCATGTAATGCATAGCTGTGCAACCTAATGTTAATTACATATCTGAATCCATTTTATCACCATTTTGTTATACAGTAAACTCCTCTGTACATGAACTCGCTTAAGGTGAATAGTCAGTTAATAAGAACAAATTTCTGGTCCCATTAGTAATGCATATGACCTTACAGTATATAAATGTTTTGTAGAGTCATTAAGTTATTTTGAAGCAGGAGACATGAGAAATGAGCAATGTCCTCGCCGGGACTCGAACTTGGATCTCTCGAATACGCGCTGAGTGTGCTAACCACGAAGACATGCTGAAAGGCCCCTTCTTAAATGGCGACCTAGGAGACCCAATCTCCAAATCCTGGGGGTGAAGAGTCATCATCCACCACCTTTTAATTCGGGCGCCACTGTAGATTTATTAGGTTATTTGGGAAGCAGGAGACCTAAAAAATGTGCAATGCCCTCGCCGGAACTCCAATTTGGATCTCTTGAATACGCGCCGAGTATGCCAATCGTTACACCACGAAGGCATGCTGGAAGAAGGAGGGAAATATCTTATAAGTTAATGTGTAGAAAAAAAATATTCCAAAAGCAAAATGTGAGTTCCCAGTTAACATGCAATCGTTTTTCGGTCTCTTGAGATTAGTGTTTTATATTATCTGAATTTAAAGTTTGTCTTAATAATAATTTACAGGTGTCTAACTGCACATTAATGATCAACTCTATAGCTATCCGAAATATCTAAAACCCCGAGTTATTACTTCTCTGTTTAGTGTTTCATAAAAACAGATATCTAAATGAAATCAACAGATTCGAAACATTTTAAATTCCATAGTTCTTTAACAATGTCATTAATGAAAAAGAAAAATGTTATTTCAAGATAACTGAAAAAAAAAAAAAAAAAAAAAAAAAACTAAAAGCGCAGAAATTAACACTCGCAAAGTTATTTTTTTCCTTTATAGGTTAGATGATGATTATTTCTAACCACACAATTTTCTCAATAAATAATTATTCGTGATTAATTATTCTACTAATGAGTGGAGAATTTTTTTTCTGATGCAAACTTGGTAACATGTGCTCGCATTTTACGAAAATTGAGCTAAATTCTCTTAGATTTTATTTAATGTATCCTACCTGCCGTACTCGAATGAAAAATGGCTTGTGATAAACTAAAAAAGTAAGTGGAAGCGGAGGAAATAAAAAGCTGTATATTTGGTTTCTAGGAACAACTGACATGGACTCATAAATTAGAGTCTTATAAATAACATTTTATTTTTTTTATGAATTTGTCCCATGGAAAATCTGTTTTTAAGTGCATTTAAGAGTAATTAATTTCTGAAATATGCAGAGGAAATGTAACTAATAAGATAAATCATTATAATTTGTCTAACCTCAAACATAAAATGTGATGCGGGAAGGAACTGAAAATGTAATAAAGTAATAAAATGGAAAAAAAGGGTAGGTTTCATACAGTTGTTTGCAGTAACAGAAGAAATTAAGTAAAAACATATAAGAATGTTTACCTTGGCGTCAAACTCGCAAGAAAAGTTTAACTATATTGTAGAAACTTTAGTATTTTTTTGATGCGGGGAAACTAAAGAAATGAGCAATGCTCTCGCCGGAGCCGAACCACGGACCTATCGAATACGCACCGAGCGTGCTGACCACTACACCACGAGGGCATGCTAAGAGGGCGGGAGTAATACCTTATATACTCCACTTTTTATCCCCCCAACTGGGGATTAGGGGACTCAATCGCCAAATCTTGGTGGTGGATAATCACCATCGACCACCTTTTTTAGTTCGGGCGCCACTGTAGAGTCATTTGGTTATTTTGAAGCAGGAGAAGTGAAAAATGAGCAATGTCGTCTCCGGGACTCGACCCTCGGACCTCTCGGATACGTGCCGATCGTGCTGACCATTACACCACTAAGCCATCCTAAGAAGCCGGGAGGAATACTTATAGTATTAATGTAACTTTGAAAGTTATTAGATATTTCGGAGCAGGAAACACAAAAAATCAACTATGACCTCTCCGAGATTTCAACTACGGATCATCCTACTGCTAGATAAAGTCCAGCATGCACATGGGAAGGCGATAACTTTTTATAAATGTATCTTGTTCATTCAATTTATATTTTGGTGATTATTTATATTTCTCAGAGGTTGTTTTTCACATTTAACTGACGTGCGCAGAAAAATTTATCATTTTCCAAAGCTGCGTTTTTACGTTGTATGACGGCTATTTCAAACTTAAGTGTTACTTCCAGAGAAAAAAAAGAAGCTGTATAATGTTCAAATTCCTAATTTCATAGAAAACTGCTTTTTATAGTAGAGTGCTCATGTTGCAGGGGGCATAATGGTAAGCTGCCGACACTCTTTTCCACGTTGTTAAAAATAATACAAGGTTCCATGCGTGATAATATCTCGAAGCCTATGTTTGACACCTGAAGATGCATTTCGATCACTTCATTTGGTATAAGTGGCAGCACCATTAGCATTTGTTAAATTTCTGAATATTAAAAATTAAATTTACACAGGAAGTATAATACTTAATAAAAATTAAACATTTTATATTGAAATTACAATATATATGTAAAAAAGTAGATATAAACATATTACTTACCTCCTTAATTGATGACAGCGTATATTTCTTCACAATAATTGGTTTTAAAAACAGAATTCACAGTATTATACTTGATTAATTACTTAAGAAAATTACAATCTTGGCACGATTTAGAGCATGTCATGCCAAATCCTGCAACTGATAACTTTCGCTTATTAAATGCAAGCACTATAAAATAGCCCTTATACACTTTGCTGCACAAGTTCTCAAATATCTCTTTCTCGAAAGATGTATTTTGTGAATCTAATCGCATTTTAAAAATTAGTTTTAACGCTTTCGTTAATCAATAATCTATTAACTTAGACATAATTTTATAGGGAACTCAAAGGATATTTTAGATTTAAAATAACAACATCATTGTAAATACCACGCATAGGAAAATAGTCAGAAATGAAAAGCTAATAAAGTTTTTTTATAATTCTTGTAAACTACAAATAATTTTTATGTGTAGAATATAGCAATAAGGTGAAATTACAACACATCAAACATTTTACATATTAAATTTTAAATATTTTTCATACTATACAGATTATTAATATTTAATTGGTAAATTTTGTTTTTAATTTACTAATGGACATCGCTTAGCCATACTACTTGTAAGTGTCCAAAATTATTCATTGGAATTGCATGATACCAGCAAGAAATTACACCTTGCTTGGGTTCCTTAAACTGACATTCTCTTTCAGTATCATACAAATATTTTTATTTTTGTTAAAACCTGGCAATTGGACATATCATTGGAATTTTTCAATTAAGTTAAAAGATGATCACCTACCTACTGTTCTCGCTCTATGGCAAGCTGCATTTATGATCTTAAGATGTAGAACATTGTTTTGAATCATATTAATAGCTAAAGGTTTGGTTTGATTTCGTTTATTTAATTACGGCAAAGCACTGAAGAGTTGCTTAAGGAGAGGGATCCCTTCGCTGAGGACTTTCTAAGGGAAATTGGCTCATGTTATGCGTTGCACATGGGGAAACCACCTACGCAGCCAAACCGTTCGCTAAGATTCGAACCCTGGACAGAACTACCAGTGTTCAGCGGCTTTATCGCTTTGCCGCTGGTGGGCTAAGAGCTGAAGGAAACATTTATCTTCCAACCACAGTAATGCACTCAGCTACACAGTAATATACCTTGTCTTTAAATATATTTATTTAGAAAATTTTAGCTTTCACCATAAGTAATTTAAATGATTTTTTTTGTTTGCAGAATCAGATACGATAATAATAATAATTAAACTACATATTGTTACTGAAAATTAGGATAAATTAAGTTTATATCTAAATGATTAATTAGATGGTTGATACAGTGTGGCGGAACAGGCAAAAGCTAGTGGCTGAGAAGAAATGCATTCATGGAAGACTTATCCGGTACACTGGTTTGTATTCACAGAGTCCCCATGCAATTTGATTAAAAGCCAAGTCATACCAGCTCTGTTCAGTGGTCTTATCTGTTAGACCATAGATTGTTTTTTTTCCTACCTAAACTGTTTAGAAAATTTCAATATCTTCCTTCTTTTTTCCTTAATGATTAAAAGTTTTAACAGATTTGTCTTGTTTTAAAGTCCCATTCATTTATGAGTTACGAAATTAAACTTGGTTTATCAAAGAAATTCCATATTTTTTTCGACACTTGCCCTTTAAATTATTAACATTCATCATTTAGAGCATCTTTTCCTTAACCCTTTCCGGCACACAACCTTTTAAAGTTGGAATTTTGATAATAAAAAAAGGTAGTCAGTCCAATTAGGCGTAGAGGAGTACACAAGTAAAATTTTGTGAAGATAGCACCTATCTTTTAATTCTGTGGGTGTGCCCAAAACGGGCACACTGACTGAATAGGGCTTCGAAAAGAGTGCTGAAACGAGCATTGTTGTCAATGAACTGACAGATAAGATGCAGAGAAACAAAAAATACAGACTCTCAGTTGTCCTAGATTATGGGTGAGCCCGGTCTGGGCACACCTAGGGTTCGCCGTTTGATTTTAGGCAAGATTTCAAGGTAAAAATTTAAAACTAATATAGAATAAGGAGCTTAGCATACAGCCAAAAAATAACATAGAAATTTCTTTTCAAGCAATTCCTTTTATACCTGAATTCTACCTTTCATTCTGGAAGATTTCTTTGAAAAATGAGGGTCTTAAAAAACTAAACATGGCTAAAATATATGAACTGGTCTGTCTTGAGCTGCCATGTACCATAAATAAACAAGGTTCAGAGTAACCTATAGTAACCTATAAATCCTTTTTCATTCAATTTTTCTGTGCGTGCAGAAGGAAATTTTTAGGTGTGTCCAGACCGGACACACTGTGCCGCAAAGGTTTAAGAGGAAAAGATCTCAGTTCATTTTGTTCAGAACTTAACACCTAACTTACACACAAGGGATTACTTCGCTGGCCTGCGTAACAATAAAACTACATAAAAGGAAACCATTTGCTGGCAAAATGCTTTCAGCATCTTAATTTATAAAACGCGAAATTTAATGCGTTTTTCTATTAGAATAATATTTTTGCTCTAATTCTGACATCTGGTAGCTGGCTACTTATCTTAATTGTATTTCTTTTTGCGAAAAAAATTACACAGTCTTATTTAATTCTTTAATATTTAATAATTTGTGTGATACCACTAGTGATAATGTTCTACTAAACATATTTATTTAATGAAAATTGTTTGTTTCACTTGTAAATACATGGCCGTTGAGACAAAAAAGGGAATAACAACTATTTATCAAGTTCGTTTACTAAATCAACCAAAATCTCTTTATTGCTACTTTAGTAAGTAGCAGTAAAGAGATTAAATTATATAAAGAATTAAATTGTTCAATAGTTTCGTTATAAAATCAATTTCTAAATAATTTCTCAGCATTTAGCTTGGATTTGAGAAATTCATCGACGTATGTCTTGGTTGGTAAAATTTAACTATTTCAGCTAACTATTTCCTTGTTTAGATCATCATCTCCCAAAGTGCAAAGCAAGAAGCAATTTTTGAAGGGCTCCGAAACTTTCTTAAACTTTCGTTATTGCTGTTTTCTTATATAGTTATCTTGCTTATTTATCAGTTAACTTGTAATTATTAATTATTTCGTCCTTCCCTTTTTTTCACATCAACTGTATTTGCGTGCAAGTCGCAAAACTTTGAAACTGCATGCACTTAAGACACGATGCTGAAAAGTTCAGATGGCACTGATTTAAATGAAAGTAAGAAAGACGTGATTATTTAAGTAAAATTAAAGAAACGAAAATGTGCATTTTGAAATAAATTCTATGAAGTAAAAATGAACATTCTAGTGTAACATCCAGATATAAAAACAGGAGCAGCTTTTCTGAATTTAGGAGAGACTGATTATTTGTACTAAAGCTCGGGATCTATAGTTTTAGGATTTGCACAGAAAGGTCACATATGTATATTTTTAACGGTGAAATTTCTTAATCGATCGGATTTTTGAGAAACTTTCAGAGAACTTGGTTGGCAAACAAACCTAAGTAAACAGCTTATTCTTTATGAAGATCTTTTACTGAGACAGAAATCTGTACATCACAGTTGAAAGGTAAGTCGATAATAACACATAATAACACTGTCTCTTTTTTCTGAAATTAAGAAACAAACGTGCTAAGACACTTCTTTTTAAATGGGATAGCTTTGGGAAAAGCTCCTTTTCGGTAGATAAACAGTACGAGGGAGCTTTTAGCTTCCAGAAATAACAATGGATAACTTTTAGTATTTCTAAAATGAAAGAAAGCTAAGACACTATTCCCTGAAAAAAGTAAGTTTTACAATAGAAGAATTCTCTTTTCTCTGTCCATAGATTTTCCCCGTATTTGTAAAGGCTAATCTGAGAATCTGTCATTCTCAGCAAGCGGTGGACAACAATCGAAAAAAAAATCATGGAAATGGCTTTATTCGCTGACGTTTCACTTTGTTCATGTGCATGCAGTTGTTTTTAGTATGTTTCTTTTATGCTATTTGATATAGAACGGTCGTTTTCATAACTGAAAGAAATTTAATACAACGGGCACCATGACCTTTAAATTTGAAAATTAAAAAAACTAATAGTAAGCTGTAACATGAAAATACATACTTTTGTAAATAAGATTTAAGTCATTTCTACATTATTTGTATAAGATTTCCATCAATAATTAAGCCCTTTCATTGGCAAACAGTTTTGTATGAAGTGTTTTATTATGATTTGTACATATTAGTATATTACGTTTTGATATGATACTGTATGCATATATTTGTTAATCCTATCGTTTCAATTTTTACGATGCATTTTAATTAATTATTCATATTTGTACATTTCTTTTCAAGTCATCCATTTGCCTGCTTTTATTTGTTATTTTTTAGCTCTTAAATAATGTAAGCTTTATTCATAAGAAATAGTCATGCATTTCCATACATTTTAGTCTAATCTCCCACACATTCATAGATTTTAGTAGCTCATCAAAAACTTAAAATCTCCTCATAAATTTCAGAATGTTTAGTAAAAATCCTCAGTACAACATTCTTACACCTTTCTGCACAAAAAGTTAACCAACACATATGACTACGTTATATAAAAGCAAAGCACATTTTTCTCCTTGGCGCCATTTTACATTTATTAAAATTTACAGAATCTTGCGGTTTTTTAACCTAACTTATTGTCTTCGAATCTTGAAATTTCAATTTTTCTGAAACAAATGTGTATGAATCAATCATTTATAAATACATACATGCGAAATAATTAGCTGTAATATTCTGAAAAAAAGTTAGAAATTGTAAAAAATAACGAGATTTGGCAATATTTTATTATCTTTTAAAATTTTCAAGCTTGGAAAATTTGGAAAGTCGCCAAGCTGATCGATTCATGCAACAAATATATAAAATTATGAATGATAACAAGTAAAATAACAATCGAAGGATATATATATATTTGGTTTTTCATATCCAATAACTTAAAATGGAAAGTTAAATAAAATTAGCGAAAATTTAATCTGTCAAAAATTAGATCAGAATACAAGAAATTCTGGAAATAATTTTATTGTGGAAAGGCGTATAACATTGTAGATATTTTACCTCTATATGCTGAACTACCGATTAACCTTTTGAAGGACAAAACGCCTGAGATGGCCTTTCATTCAAACGACCACTTCAGCCCGAAACGGCCAAGCTTGCGATGTTGATTTTTTCCCTCCCCTTAAGGTATGCAGTAGCATGCTTCCCAAATGCATTGCACCAGTTTACTGCTGACAGTTTGTCCTAAAAAGCCAATGGAAGCTTCTTTGTTAGGAAGTAGTTGAAATCCTCACACTTCTTTGTACGTTAATGGATGAGGAGGGGAGGAAACGGACGGGAAAGGGACTGGCGTTTCGGTATTTTCAACATACAAGTTAGCGAAGGCTTCGTTTTTCTAAGGGTTAAATGTATGGTACAGATGGAAGTGCAGTAAAAAGTTATCAAAACAGTAATCTATTTTACATTATCTGAAATTTACGAATGAATCGAGCTACAGGGTTCAGAAATGTAATAACTTTGGTGGTGCAACAATGAAATCGCTGACCACTGCCAGTTTGATGTGGGCTCAAATCAGGCTGCAGGAAGATTTAATAGTTTTCCCTATGCCCAAATTTATTTTACTACTAAAAGCTACATTTTTGGGCTTATACTACGCTGGAAATTTATCTGTTCTTCCTTGTAATCGCCCACCAGCGGACAAACAGGAAAATCGTTGAACTCCAAAATTTCTATCCAGGTCCAAATCTCGGTGAACAGGCTGCTTGTATGGGAGTTATACTTTACAAAACATCTGATAATTCACTTTCAGATGCTTTACTTAATTCATTTTCAGAACCAATGGGGCAAGGATTTTGCACTTTTACTTCGTCAGCCATAATTTCATTGGACTTTCGTCTTCTTTTAACCAAACTTAATCGCAGCTTGCATCCTCCGCAAAAAGTTGTGTGAGTAGTATTAGTGATGATAATATAAATATAATTAGTGATAACAGTTTGCATTTAATAACTAAGTAAATATACATAACATAACATAAAGTGTAAAAGTTTGAATATAGTTAACTTCTAAGGACAAATTACAAAGTTTTTTTAAAGGCGAAACTTGATGCGAATATTTTCGTCACCCAATGCTATTGGAAGAAAGGAACTAATGCTGGGCGAATCCCTATAGAAATTTTACCTCTGGTTGAAAAAAAAAAAAAGTTTTATTTCTTTGTTCTGCCTCTTCTATAGGAATTTAGCTCATAACTGTAACGAAAGTTTTTGTTTTGAAAATGCACCGTTCTGTTCTTTTCAAATCCTTTTAAATTTCACATTCCCAGATCGCAGTTTTACTGAAAACTTGAGAAAGAGTTTTCAACAAAACGACGAAAGTATTAGAAATACAACAATGCAAAAAATAACTACAGATGCTTTTTCTCATTTGGAAGTTTATAATGTTAAAAAAATTATTGCTAAATCAATATGAATAGGAAATTGAAAATATATAAATTTAACTAAATTTGTCGCCATAACGCTGTTATAAAGATTTTGCGAATTTTAGAATTTCTGCAGAAAGTCCCCATTAGTTATCAAAATCCAATACTTAAAATTTTTTCTTAAATATTCTGTAGAATATTAAAAGCTAATTCTTTTACGGTATTTACGTATTATCCGGTTGGTCTTGAAATTTGGCGGATATTCTATCAAAGCTGTGTCAGTCATTTCTGTGGAATTGTGAAGGAACGGAATTTAGTTATTTAAACAAACAGCCATAGTATGCGACCCGTTTCGTTTTTAAATTTCATAAAACGTTTTCGTTGATTTGTACCATTTTATTAGACCCCGACTTTACCGGAAGATCTGCTTATGACTGTAGGTATAAATTTACCACAGGTATTTGTTTTATTATTTATTGAATACGGTCGACTATTTTGTTAATGATATTCAGCTGACAATATCGTGCCCATTAATCAATGCGTCCATGCGTTTTTTAAAGGTATGATTCCATAACTTTGAATAATCAATTGTTTTCATTCTGTAGAAGACAGGTCTTACATTTTAATAATTGTTTTCTAAATAGAAGACAATAATACAGTTGTAACAGTTAATTTATATCCTTGTTTAAAAAAACGAACGGTGGCTTAGAACTAGTCAGGATTATACCAAACAAAAGCGTAGACGTCATGAGGGTGTTATTATTCGTAACTGACGCTGTTTGGCAAGAGTTTCACTGTCAACGAAATAATACGTAAGTATCTCTTTTACTATTACGTTTTGTGATTCATTTATATTGTTTTAAGAGAAACTGAGAGTTCAAAGATGAAAGTCCTTTATAAGAGCTAAAACAGCTGCTTTGAACCATATGTTTTACATATTGTTGCTCTCATATATGTAAAGTGTCTTACAACAAATTTTATTTTCATGGATATGAATTTTCGTATACGTAAAGAAAACTAATAGCTGTAGAATGATATACAGGCCTGAAAGATTTCTTGCTGAAGGAATTCTATATATCTGTCACACTTTAACGAACGTTAGTTACATGAATTTTAATTTATTTCAAGCAAAACAGAAAAAGTTTCAATAAAAATAATTTCCAACGTAGAAAAAGAAATGATACTATTCATATTTCATTTGCAAATAATGTCTGCATAATAATCACCATACAATCAACATTTCAAAAGGGAAAAAAGTATCATATTTCCACCTTGAAATTCAAAATAGTTAAATTTCAGTTGAGCAGCAGTGCTTTCTCCCTCTCTCGATGGGAATACGAGTGTTTATTTATATACAGTTGGCGCATCTAAAAATAAATGCTAATGAATAAATATGAGAATTCTTACGGAATAAGTTACTCTCTAATTAGTTAAAGTGTATTCATGGAACACACTTTCAGGTGCTTTGCTAACAAGGCGCTATAAAGCAGCGCTTTCTGCCGCCCGCCCCAGCCTTCTCCGCTTGCTTTGCTGTACAGAGCTTTTTTTTTCCTCCTTTTTTTCAGGAATGGAGGAATAATTTTCTTTTAGATTACTTAACATATCTAATGCTATTGAGATATTGAGACCTTAATAAATATGACTACATAAATATGTTTTATTTCTACCAAGTAAAAAAGACGTACATTTGCGTTGTTTAAGTGGTATATAACTTATTCTAACCAGGAAAGTCAGTAAATATTTTTTAGAAGGT
Source organism: Stegodyphus dumicola (assembly GCF_044657685.1). Classification (NCBI taxonomy): domain Eukaryota; kingdom Metazoa; phylum Arthropoda; class Arachnida; order Araneae; family Eresidae; genus Stegodyphus; species Stegodyphus dumicola. The sequence continues at coordinate 26,921,514 of NC_140781.1, forward strand.
GGTGTGATTGAACATTGGGGGGAGGGGAGAAATTTTATTATGGTATAGCTGAGTAAGAAACAAGCGCAGCAAAAACGCATTAAGAGTTATTCATTAGAAACTGGTAAATGTAAACAGCCAAACCAGAGACACTTTCAGATGCAGCAAGTATTTGGCTGAAAGTTATAATTTCTGAATTTGAGATTTATGTTATTCGTAACAGTATGAAATTTTTTACCCAAATACAAGTAGATTACTTTTGATTATGGTTTTAACTTTAAAACTAGTAGTAATAGAAATATTAAAATTCATGTGAAAAATGAAATTATCATGGTTTTGGTTTCTAGATTTGATTGAAAAAAATGAATATTGATAAATGTAGCAAAGATTTTAAAATTATTGTGCAATATGTTCAAAATTGATCTAGTAGTTAGCTTCAGCCCATTTCTCTTTACTTCAATATATTACTATTGAACACCACAGTTTACGTGTCTAGTTTAAACATGTACAAATGACTTATACTAGTCTAAATTAAATATATTCAGATGATATATATAGGACAAAATGATCAAAACTTTAAACTAAAAGCTTGCATAATTTATGTAAATTATTGATCTGTTAGGCCTGGGCATCTGAAAGCCATCTCACAAACGAGCGTAAAGGCGCCTCTAAATTGTTTTTAATTGACTCAAAACCTTTTCTTTCTACGGAGTTTTGTGCGTGCTGGCAGTCTACTTCAACCCAAATCGTTGTGTCAAATGTTCAAATCTACAATGTGAGCTTAATAAGGATAAGAAAGTCAAGTGCATTTTTCCTGCATTTGGCTTTCTTTTGAGAGTGGAAGAAATGTGTAGTTTCATAAGAGATGTACAAGGAATCCCCAAATTCTTCTAAAGCATCCAAACTCATACAATAGTGAAGACTTCGCACAGGAGATGAAGATTTCCTAAACACTGGCTACAGAAAATGATGGCACATTCCAATATCAAAGCAAACTTCAGAAACTACAGTGAAGTTACTGCAGGAAAATTCGTTGAAATATAAAAAAGATTAATAATTAACTCAGATCCAACACATACAAGAAATTCACCTGTAACAAGATGACATTAGTTGCGTAGACAAAAAGAGTAAAACCCAATCTAAAATTGAGGTGGATCGATCTTGAACCTGAGGAAATTCTAGAAGACTACGAATGTCTGGGCAATTAAACAAAATGTTTTTAAGTTCCAGGGAAGGCAAAATGGTGAAAAGAAGACTATTTAAGGATTTCGCCCGAATATGCAATGCTTAAGATCTTACTTCAAATCAATACGTCTGATTACACAGTAAGAGCTAATGAAGTCAAGAAACGATTACGGCTAGATTTTTGAGGAACTATTTTGTTGTTCCGTGTTCAGAACTGTTTGAACTATCTATCACATCTGTTAGTCCCTGTCCAGATTACAGCAAATTATGTAATCAGCTATTAGCCCTTCAGAGAGCATCAATTTCTGTCACTTGTAATGACCTCAACCAGTTTTTCCCTTTATTAAGTAATACGAACTTTGTTTCCATCAATTTATATTTCCTGATTTGCATATAAACGTACCGAATGTGAAAAATCATGTATAGCTGTATTAGTGCTCAGCATTGATATGCACAACTGAAAGCTGCGTATATTTTCTGATGAATGCTCTATTAATATACAAAACTGATTCTATTAAGGTACTTCATTAATATCCGCAAATGAAAGCTATATTTAGCGTATATTCTGATGGAGCTATTATTTCTGAAGAAGGCTACATTTTAATATGCACTAATTGCTATGTAATGAGAAATACATTACTCCGCCAACTAGACAGCTATCATGACAGTTATTGTTAGATAGCTGTCAGTGTTTTGAAGCTCACCAGTGGCCTAGCGGTGAAGTCTTTGAACACTATCAGTTCCGTCCGTGGTTCGAACACTGGCAAAAGCGCTTCCTGCATGGCCAGCTTTGTGATATTCCCCCATGTGAAACGTGTAGACTAGCCAGTGTCCTTCAAAAATCCTCCACAAAGGCTATCCATCCCTTAGGCAGATAGCCCTTGATAGTTTTGTCCTAGCCAAATAAACCAAACCAGTATTTGGAATCTTACATGATTAAAAATCAGTAGGAATGCTTTTGACTAATCTTTGGAATATGGTAACAGGTAGTTTGGCGACATTTTGGTAAGGCGATAAAGGTTACTAGCTAGGACTTTAGCAGTGCACATGCATAAAGTCATAAAGTCAAGAGTGTGCACAATGCCTTTCTTGTGCAATTCTGGGATTTTTTTAAAGTGAAAATAGGTCGACATGTACACTGCTCAAAAAAAAAAAAAAAAAAAGGGACAGTCCTATATCTCCCGATCTACTGGGCCGATTGACAAAATTCAAATTGCGTTCTTCGTGTCTCGAAAGCGCGACTTAGGATATATATTAGATTTATATATAGCACTATTCTAACATAGGTATTTTGACACAAAATCGGACTTTTTCTGAAATAACATACCAATTTTTTTACATATTTCGATTTTACGACTCAAATTACGCCTAAATATGAAATTTTGTAAAATTTGGAGCGAAATTTACGGAGAAATTCACAAATTTATGTTGGCACTTTTTTGTCAGTTTGCGCCAAGAATACTTTACTTGACGAACTTCTTAATATATGGCAACCTAGTTTCCTTTCCCTGAGAGGAAAAAAAGTCACCATCGTTCCTTCTTTCCAAATAATATTCTTTATATTATATTTTTAATTATAACTTATTATTTTAAGTAATTTTTTCTTTTTCGAATTTCATTTTAATTGTTTAAGTTGCACTTTTTTTTTTCTTTCGAATAACTGTTTTAAAAATTTCTATTTACCTATTCGAACTGCGTAAATAAAGGTGTGCAGCGTTTATTATTTTTTTTTTTTTTCAAATAGTTTTCTTTATATATATTTTTCGTCATAGTTATTATTTTAGGTCATTTTTAAATTTTTATACTTTTATTTTAATTGTTTGTGTTGCATTGTCTCTTCAGATAATTGTTTTAAAATTTTCTATTTATTCCTTCGAACTGAGCATTTTAAATATATTTATTAGTATCAATTTTCCAGAATTTGATTTTATTTATTTGAACTGCGTTTCTTTCGGAAGAATACTTTGTAACCCAGACTACGATGCGTTTGAAAACTGCATACTATATTAAAAGAGAAAATACAGTAAAGCACAGTTTTACACTCCTTTCAATGTTCCGTTCAGAAAAAATATATATAAATAAGAGAGATGTATAACCGATATTTTAACTTAGGATGACTTGCATACACTGCTTTAAACAGTTTTATCATTGTGCCCATTGCTTTACACAATTTTATCCTACATTTGGTTTCTTAAAATGTTATTCATATTTTAGTCAAATATTTTATTTTTGAAATCGCAAGAATCAAATATCATAAGATTGACAAGTTTTAAATTAAAAAAAAATACGAATACTAAATTTTACGAAAAAATTTATTTTTCTTTTCTTTTTCTTTAAGCATTCTGAAAGTATATTGAAAAGTATCCAACTTTTCGAAACATTTTGGTATTTCTGACAATCATTTTAAATAAAGTTATCGCCTTCCATTTCATAAAGGCCCACAAACGGCCGAGCGGTAAAGTTGCTGAACACTGGTAGTTCACTCCGGGGTTCGAACCCCGGTAAACGGGCTGGTTCCATGGGCTTTTTCGTGGATTTTCTCATGTGTACCGCGTATGACAGCTGGTTTCCCTTAGAAAGTTCTTCACGAAGTATTTCGTCAGAGCCTTTATCAGTCTTTAGAGGCTAAACATTTTGAAGGTTTGAGATGAAAGGAAAGACTGGTTTCATCAAAAGGTTTTGGTTTATTTTATTATGACAAAGCACACTACGGCTATGTGTCTAAGGGGAGGGATGCCTTCGTGGAGGACTTTCTAAGGGAAACTGGCTCGCATACACGTTACACATGGGGAAAACCACGAAAAGGCCCATGCAGCCAGCCCGTTCGCGGGATTAGAACCTCGGACCGAACTACCAGTTTTCAGCGACTTTACCGCTCGGCCGCTGTTTCACCAGGAGGAAAAAAAACCTCTTTAAGTGACACCCACATACATCACTGGATAAACTCCTGAATCTTCAAATAATTCGAATGAGAAGATCATGGGATTCTCCATTTATGATACGATATGATGTTCTATAACGTAATTTACACAACCATATAGTTTAAAACCAGTCGCTCTTCACTTTAATCTGCAATGATATCGTTTTGTCTTTTCTGTTAACACAAGCTCAATTGATGGTATTTGCTGGTGTACACGTCCAAGTGTTTTCTCTTTGAACACCTAAATTCTTTGAAGTATCCTGAAAGTATATTCGAAAGCGTCCAACTTTTTGAACATCTTGGTATGTCTGACAGCCAAATTTCCCTGCAAATTTTTGCTTACTTTTCTCCCTAATTTTCTTCTTTCCTTCTACAGTTATTTTCAGTGCTCACACAAGAAAATTAAGATTTTTCGACTGCTAGACTTCCATACATTTTGCATTCTTGTCAATTTTTTAAAATATCAATTATATGAATTGCGTTTCAGCTAAAGACAGCTTTTCATTTTCTAGTCATTTTAGCTATAAATAAAGTTTAAAGCGAAGTCCAAAGGATAAATATTTTAATTAAAAGATTTTTGCTAAATGACAAAGAAATAAAACAGTCCAGCAGAGTTTATTCTGTACCAACGAGTAACCCGATTCTTATATCGGCTGAAACAATCTAAATCATACTAAAGATCATGTTTTTTTTATACAGTCTATAACGCGAGAGAAAAATTAGCTTCTTAAAACATTCTTTCTAAGAGGATTAATATAAAAGATTATATTTATATATATATTTTTAAAGCTGGGACTTGAACCAAACTGTCAAACTTTTAAAGTTTAATTTACATGGTGGTTATAATTAAAGTTTCAAATTGAAATGGTCATAAAAGGAAAACTACCGGACCAAATGTTATCAAACTTGGGAATCGTGTAAAGGAGGTTATGGGAATTTATTTTCGGCGGAAAAAAAAAAAAGAGTTCAAAAACTCACCATCAGGGGAAAAATGGCGCTGTATACAATATTGTTAAATGAAATAAGACACGAAAACATCTGTTTAAAATGTGTTTAATATTTTCCGAAACGTGTTACAAAGGATGTTCAATGTAGCGTCCAGCATTTTCCGAAAGCAAGTTAAATCATGTTACTGCATTCTCAACAGCAGCTCTTAGCATATCAGGTTTGGTTTTGGTTTGGTTTATTAGATTACGGCAAAGCACTCGAGGGCTATCTGCCTTAAGGGATTGATGCCTTCGTAGAGGACTTTTTAAGGGAAACTGGCTCGTATACACGTTACACATAGCATATCAGGAGGAATGTTATCAGTGTATCACATTTTTCATTTCTGCCAAATTGTTTAGATTATCACCATAAACAGTGCTTTTGAGATAACCTCATAGACAAAAGTCACAGAGGTTGAGGTCTGGTGGGAAGAGGGGAAGTGTTGGCCTATAAGACGTTCATTCGTGAAATGTTGCCTAAGTAACTATGCGACACTCTTGAGGTGGTGCCCAGCACTGCATAAAAATTGTAGTATCTAAAATTCCACGTTACTGCAGTTCATGTATCACGAAACATTTTAATATTGACTCTAAGTGAGCTGCAATCGCAGTGGTCCAGCTGTCGACTGCTCTTCAGAAAAAAATGGTTCTGTTATAAAACTAGCAGTCATTCAACAGTAAACGGTGTGAAATGACTGTTATGCAATCGAATGCAGTAGGAGAATGCAATGGAACTAGATAGATAACATGAGAGATTTCTTTGGCCCAAATCGATTAAAAGCGTTTTGAATCAGTATCTTCATGTTTTAGTGCCGAATTCAGGCTTAAAAAATTACAAATTAGCGATCTGTAAGAAAACGATTTCCAGATTGTACGCACTTGTGAGAGTGATTTGCGATCTCACATTTTCTAATCGCTAATTCGTGGTTTTCACGGACGAAATTCTCACTTACAGGGATGGCGCACTCGACATTTATCGAATTTAACGTCTTTAAATGGTAATTTGCCTACTTCAAAGTTTCTTAAGGGTATACAACATATTAAATCCGTTTAACAAAAGGTTAAGTTAGATTCCGACCATATTTCGTTTAACAATATTGCATACAGCGCCATTTCCCCCCTGGTGGTGAGGTTTCGAACTTCCTTTTTTTCGCGGTAAATAAATTCCCATGACCTCCTTTACACGATTTCCAAGTTTGATAACATTTGATCCAGTAGTTTTCCTTTTATGACCGTTTCAATGTGGAACTTTAATTATAACCACTGTGTATATTATTAAATTTTAATTTGAAGCTATGCGTTATATGTATACCATGCGTAAAATTTTCGCTTTTATGGAAAAATAAAAAAATCGAAGCAAATATACTTAGTATAATGGACCAAAACTGAAAAAATTTCCCCTCCCTCCGAAAATAAAATATTGAAATTTCGAACTTGAATTTATTGGGTTATCGAAATATTTAATTTGACTTATCTTCTAAGTCCTAGTTCCGACAATAATTCCGTCAAAAATTCCGAATTACTTAAGCTAAAGTAAAAGTTTTAGTATATATTCACTGTATGTTAATTAAGTAATCAGAGTGTAATAAAAATAGATTATAGAATTTAAGCTGATGTAACTTTTTGTCTGACTGCACAACATGTAATGGAAGAGAAGGTTTGTAGAGATCTGTTTTTGACATGCCTCTAAAAGTAGATGTCATATTAATTTTGTCTCTTCAATGCCAAAAAACTTTCCTTTGAGAGGCAACTTTAGTTTTTGGGAAAGAAAAAAAATCACAAGAAGACAAATTTGAAGAACATGCAGGACGATTGAGTACACATACTTATTTTCGGAACACAAGCGGTTCTCCGACTGGTTATTGAATAATGAAAAGATGCATTGTCATGCAATACAAAACATATGGAATACGTTTTCTGGCTGAATAACGTAAGATTAAAAGTCATCTGCTTAATTCACATCCATTTACAATTCAACTACTCGGGCAATTGCAGAATCGTTTTGATCCTGAGCTTGTAAGACAAACCTAATATCACTGGATTTAAACACTTCTTTAATCTTCCGAGAACGTTCCTTCTTTAGCTCATATTCCAAGAATATTAAGTGAATACAATTATTGCCAAAGAAATTGAATATTCATTTGCACTACGGCTTGGTAGTTTACTAACGAGTTAACAAAACTTAAATTCTGCTTTTTGTGTCTAAGAATACAACAATATTTTAAATATTTACAAATAAAATATTAAATTGGAGCCTCATCAGTTGCCTAGCATTTGGGAAAAAAAAAAAAAAAAAAAAAAAAAAAAGATTGTTAAATACTAATTGTTTGCTGCTTAGTCTAACCCAGGCTGCATGGTTGGTTTTCGTAGTTTTTTAGGTTCTCTTTACAAAGATTCTCTATGAAAGCATCTTAATCAAATAGCTCCCATGTTCTTTCTATGTTCCAATAACCAACTAACCTAGTTTAAGCGCGATCTCCAAGTGAAGTTACTAGTAAAATCCGAATACTCATTAAAAATCATGTAGCTAGCCAATTGGGAGTAACATGAAAGATACGGCGCCATTAATTGAAATGTTGTTACGGTACGCTGTTTCTTAACTTAGATGGTCATTCCTTAATTAAATAGCCCACCAACGGCCGAGCGGTAAAGACGCTGAACACTGGTGGTTCAGTCCGAGGTTCGAATCTCGCGAACGGGCTGGCCGCATGGGCGGTTTCGTGGTTTTCCCCATGTGTAACGTGTATACGAGCCAGTTTCCCTTAGAAAGTCCTCCACGAAGGCATCCCTCCCTTTAGGCAGATAGCCCTCGTGTGCTTTGCCATAATTAAATAATCCAATCCAATCCTTAATTAAATATAATTGATTTGTAAATTCTACTAGAACTGACGGTAAGAATTGAAGTGGAAATAAGTAATATGATGTGCAATCTTGATTAATATAAAATTAAAAATATTTGCATAGAAAAATGTTTGCATTCAGACAGAAAGTTTTTTGAAATATTTGCAATTACTTTATAAGAAGGATTTATTAATAACCGTAATAATTACTTATTATATTACTGATGATTAGGATTCAGTTCTTGACAATTACATTCTAAATTAGAATTTTAAGGATATAAAGAAAATACGCTACGCACAAAAATACATTTTAGGAAAAAAATGAGTTGATTTTTTATGTTTTAAAACTTCTTAAATTCATTTAGTAAACATCGTATCCTCGTTGTTTATTGAATCCAGAATGTTGGTGTCGTTTATATAATTATTCTTACTTGTCCACAGAATCTGCTGACTTATCCAGCCATTAAGTAGCTGCAGATCATTTCTACATAACCATTGAACTTCCATTAATTCAGTCTCTAGAGGGTTGTATGCTTATATCATAATTTGACTTTTATAAAAAATGATTATTCTAAATATTATGTTTCTATAAAAATATATTGTGCTTTAAAAATATGGATGATAGTATCAGCCGCTCTTTCAGCCACTTCAAAAGCAACAGTTTGTTTAGAAATAAATTATGCAGTTAATGTCATAAAATTCAAATAAATATCAAACGAAAATTCTCAGTTTTAGACAATTCGATTTAAACGAAGTAAAGTAGCAGACGATAAAACGCCGAAGGTAAAAATTTACTCTTACAAAAACTTACTCTTAAATTTTTTAAAAAAAGAAAAGATACGAGAGAAATTTAAAAAAATGGTTAAAAATTTGAATAATATCATCTATAATTTAAAAAATAGTCTTTCATATAGTATTAATAAATTTTTATTACGCATCATTGAGGGAAAAAATGTCATATAATTAATTCTTCGTAAAATTTTACTTGAAGTTTAAGGTTAAAAATAGCTGTGGCAATTCAGTGTAACAAAAATCCATAGACCACATTTGGCGTTATTATCGCTCAAAAAAAAAAGGTGCCAAATTTCAAAACGCGAAAATATGTAAATTCGTGTATATCTTAGAAAATTTTGAATAAAAAAGTCTAAATTTTTGCAGATATGCTTAAAAATACACCTACTTTAAGATGATGGTAAAAATTTTATAGGTTATAATTCAAAAATTTTTTCGAAAAATCTATAGAAATTATTTAAAAATAGAAATTTAAAAAATAAAACGCAAAAAATGGGTAAATTTTATTTGGAATGAACGAAAATTTCGAAATGTGAGAGAAAAAATCAAAAAAGTTTAATAAAAAAAGAGATATTAATAAATATTTGCCAAATTCAATTAACATTGAAGAGCTAAAATTTTGAGAGCTAATATTTTAAAAACTATTCGTACGATTTTTACAAAACTTGGTATTCTGACATAATTTGAGTCGTAGAATCGAAATATGTAAAAAAATTGGTACGTTATTTCAGAAAAAGTCCGATTTTGTGTCAAAATACCTATGTTAGAATAGTGCTATATATAAATCTAATATATATCCTAAGTCGCGCTTTCGAGACATGAAAAACGCAGTTTGAATTTTGTCAATCGGCCCAATAGAACGGGAGATATAGCACTGTCCTATTTTTTTTTTTTTTTGAGCAGTGTACATGGATGATACCGTGTATGTGCAATTCTTAAAAACGCGGCAAGCAGTGGGCGATTCTGCACTTTCTCCCAATTTTGCACCTAATCTTCCTCATGATTAAGCACTTTTGTTCCATAAAAGTTCTAGCATAAGAGTAATTCGGCTAGCAGATTGTTGGAAAAAATGTTGAGTAAAAAAAAAAGCCTTTACTTCGTAAAAACAAAATGGCGTCCAAACAAAAACTAGCAGGTTGCTGTAGCAGGGTTGGTCGCCAAATTTTCGCCAAAAAATCGCTAAATTACCATAATCCAAATATTAACCAGGCGTTTTTTCCTTTTTAATATTAAAAATATCTAAACTTTCTTTGCTTTAATTTTTATATCACCCGCTTCAACCTTCATATTTTCAATTTTAATACGTTTTTAGAAATCATTTTTAAGAATAACTCAGGTAATTTCTTTTTTAATGATTAAAAAATGTTGTTATATTTGGTTCTGAAAATCTGTCTTTGAAATCAAAATTCCGAGCTTACTGTGTGCACCTTTTGACATTTTACAAGAAAAACAGGATACTTCATGTAAAAGGCAAACGACGGAAAATTATTTTCATAAAAAAATGCGTTCTTTGATAACAATCATAGATACCTCGCATATGAAAATATAGGAAATATATTTGCCTCAGTGTATGAAAATCCACAGTAAATGAGTAGGAATTTTCTTTACACATTTTTTTTGAGTAAATTAGAAATTTAATGTACCTAGTGGTTTGGCTTGGAAAGGATAGCTCTAATAGAATCTTATTATTTTCTGGAACAAAGAAACTGTTCAAAATTGTTTTAAATTAATTCTTGGACGAAAATGAACTCGTTTCAGATAAAACAAATTAATTTAAAGCAGTGCTTTTGATTGTGCACGAAGTCAAAGTGAAAGCTACATAAAGTTGCAATTTTTCTGTATTCTTTAAAGAATAAATCGTTATATCATCGAATATTCGTGCATTTTCTAATTTCATACCTAAAAATAAATTTATGGTCTACATACTAATGTATTAAGTTTTCTAAACATATTTCTTCGTGTTAATAGTTTCAAATACTGCCTTTTTGATAAAACTAAGATTTTTAAGTTCTACAACTGTGCAGATACAAATTTACGTAAGTCGATAAGAGCTGATTTATATTTTAATCTTATGATACATAAGATACGCACTAAAATGTGAAAATTACTGTCATGAAAAGAAATTTAAAAATTATTAAACTTAGATATAGATAGCATTATTTAACGACGTACTAAAAAATAAGAGCAACAATCAAATCTTCTTTTAAAGAACGAAGTATGCAGATTACATATAGTTTTTGAAAGTAATCTCCGTTACGAATCTTATTTAGTACATTATTAAACAACTGATTTAACCGTTTCAGCGCAGCGAAGTGCTGTCACGCTTTTCTTATGTTATGCCAAAACATATTTTTGTAATCTGAACCTTTTGCTGTATAACGTTGCGCGCCTCTAACTAGCACGCAACCAAGAGGTGACTGTGAAAGCTTGTATAAACCACAGAGTCTTATAAAGGGTTTAAGTCCCTTTTTATTCAACGTACTAAATTACAATTGCGTCCTCTTGACGCTTACAAACTGTGCCAACTAGGCAGTCAAAATAAAAATAATAACCTGAAAAGAAAATAAAGACAATATTCTAACTACGAGGCTCTCTAAAATAACTAACTCACCGCGTTTTACAAAAGCCGCAGCTAATTCAGCAGACTTGAAGCTCACTGGAACAATTGCAACTACTTCCCGCCAAGCACATAGGCCGCAACGCGGGGTTCTTTAATTCTCGATTTCTACCTCCGCGCTCGCGAAGTAAGAATAACTCTCTCTCACCGAACTTGTTTCCTTCTATTAAAATCATACTACTTCCGCTGATAATTTGAATGCTTGCGCGTTCTACTCAAATTTACATATTCTGGCATTGGCAGTTCCAGGGGAAAGTAAGGCTTGACAGGAAAGATAGTTTAAACTTAAAATAAATGTTAGTTAAAATAAATATAAACCCTACATTTGCCGCTGCCAGAATTTGGAAAACTTGGAAGCAGGTCCTACAAACGACCTGTTGTAAGTTTATCTAATTCTGAACTAACTGGCGAAAGCCTCGTTTACACAAAAAAAATCTTATGTAACAATTAAAATTCTGTTAGTCGTTACAAAGCTTTCTTCTTACAGCAACTTTTCCTGGACTTCATCAATCAATCTTGGTCTTTCCTTCCAGCATCTGGAAGGAATAAGTATCAGTATCTTTCTACATACATTATAATTTACACTTTCTTGACACAATAAATTTTTGTTTTTAACGTTTCGTTTTTCTTAGTTATTGCTTACTTCACATTCATTCAATTTTTCAAGCATTAATTTAACTTTACCCTGGCTCTCCACCATGTGTGGTGTCAAACGGGAATATTCGTGTTTTAGTCTTACAACACTTCCCCTAACCACCATGATTTGTTAGAAATCAACGACCAAATAGACACACCTTACTCGACATTCTACAACTCAATGAGCTACTTTAATATTCTTAAAAATTCAAATGTAGGTGGAGAACCCTACAAAACACATTCATTCTAACTTCCCCCTCATTCATCTTTTAAACATGCAGGCTTTCGCTCTAAAGCATGACTTTACAGTTTAATACTTAAATTTTGACTTCATTGCTTTTAAGCATTCACTTTTAGCATCTACAATTTTATGCTTCTAGACTAAATTCTACTTTTACATAACATGCAAGTATTTACATACATTTACAAAAGTTTACTACATATGCTTTTTACAATTTACCATAAAATGAATAAGAGAAAATAAATTTTTACTTTACTCATTCTTCGCCAAGCTGGCGGCACTGGAACTAAAATTCTTATTAGTACAAGAATACGAAGTTATTTTTATCTCCGGCCAAATTTTGGCTTTAACATAACAGAATTAGTCTTTCGACCAACAGAAAATGCTTGTTTTTAGCTTTTACACTTAAAGAAAATAATACTTTTGCCTTAGCTAAATAAAGTAAAACAAAACTAAGTCTCAACCGAGACATATTGACTTTCGTCAAAACATAGAACTTCGTACTTATGCATAACATTTCGGAACAAAAGAGAAAAATAATTTATAGAAGGTTTTAACTTATCTTTGAGTTTTCGATGCTTGAAACTCCGTCATCCGTTTTTGACAAAATTGATCCCAAGTTAGAGGTGTCATGGATGTCAATCTTCTCCTTGTTGATCTCCGCGTGTCGTCCCCGTTGATCTTTCTTTTGCGTCCTCTACATGCTGGCCTCTTGACGGAGTAATCGTCTGGTTGTTGTCCTTTGCGTTTCTGCCTGGGACGGCTGGTCTTGACGTCCTCCGGTCTGGAGTCCTTCTTGAATTTCTTCTGTTCGTCGTATTTTTGTGCCTCCTGTTGGCGTTTCAGTTTCCGGAACGGCGGCCTTGCTGGCACCTGACTCTGTGGCCGTGTGCGCGTTCTCCTTGATGTGTAATTTCTCCTGCCATCTTTTGTAGGTGGTGTTTTCGTCTTTACTACGGTTTCTTTACCCGGTTCATCTGTATTTTTGTTTTTCTTAAACGCCGGAGTTTGAAAATCCTTTTTTCTTTTTGATGCCGACGTCCGGGTTGTAAAAGTGCTAGGTCTCTCTTCAGTCCTCCGTTTCTTGGGTGGTGGAATAGTTGTTGCAGTCTCTGGCCCTTCTATTTCGTTTAGACTTGAGTCCTGCAAGAAACTTTTAAGGATTTCAAAATCATTTGGATTATAGTATTTTTTCACCTGGTCGGGACTTGCTTTACAGATTTCCCCTCTCTCGTTTTTAAGATATAAGACTACTCCTTTGATTTCCTGAATTACATAGGGGCCTTCAAACTTTGGAGCTAGCTTTGCCATAAAATTGTCTGGGGCACTTGATAAAGAAAATTTCCGTTTCAATACTTTATCCCCAACTTTAAAATCTGCTTCACGGCGTTTTCTATCGTAATATAACTTTTGTCTATTTCTTGCCGTATCCGAAGTTTTAAGCGCCTGATCAATTAGTTTTTGCACGTCCTTTTGTCTAAATTCCTGCTCTCTTTGTTGCACAAAGAATAATTTATCTAAAGGCGTAATTAACTTTCTGCCTAAAAATAATTCTGCTGGAGTTTTTCCCGTAGTATCATGATGTGCCGTTCTTAAAGCATAAGCTAATTCATTTATTTAGCCATCCCAGCGCTTGTGATGTGTGCTAACGTAACTGCGAATTATTTTTACAATGTTTTTATTAACTCTTTCTGCTATGTTAGCCTGTGGTCTATACGGAACCATTTTGATATGGCGTATATCAAGTCCATTGCATATGTTTTCAAATATTTGACTAATGAATTGTTTTCCGTTATCGCTAATGACTTTTATCGGTGCACCGTATTTTAAAATGTATCTGTGTAAGAATGCATCTGCGACTGTTTTGGCTGACGCGCGTTTAAGTGGAACAATTTCTATCCATTTTGAAAAATGATCTACTATTACTAAAAGAAAACGATTTTTATTTAACTCGCTCTGGGGGAAGGGACCAAGGAGATCTATGCCTAAAATTTCATTCGGAAATGTAGCGCGAATGCTATTTAAGTACCCGGCCGGGCTGTAATTAATATCATTTATTAACTGACATTGATTGCAGGACCTGACATAAGCCGTTACTATTTTGTATAATTGCGGGAAATATACCGCCTCGCGTACCCTTTTTAAAGTCTTTCTGACCCCGAGGTGGCCCGCTGTTTTTTTTTCGTGCAACTCCTTCAAAATGCTTAATCGAAGCGAGGCTGGGATGACTGGCTTATACTCAAGATTTTCGTTCGTTGTTTTCGTATAGAATAATAAATTATCTATTATTTCATAGTTTTTTGCTCTATTTCTTATCGCATCGATATCTGTATGCTCAAAGCTTTCGGGGTCTTTCAAATAAGCATAGATATTTCCAAATTCATGATCAGCTTTCAGTTCAGTAATAACCGTATCTCTAGAATCTAAAATTTTTGAAGTCAACACAGCGCATTTAAGTTCATTACCTTCATCGTCCAGTTTTATACGAGAAAGTGCGTCAGCTACATTGTTTTCCTTACCCGGTTTATATTTTATTGTGATATTATATTCTTGGAGTTTTAAAGCCCATCTTATTAACCTGGGCGTTAGGTTTTTCCCGAGTAATGTCTACCAACAGCCGCATGATCCGAAAAGACTGTTACTGGCGATTTGCCGAAATAAACTCGAAATTTGTGTACAGCCATTAATACGGCTAATGTTTCTCTTTCTGTAGCTGTATAATTTCTTTGTGTTTGATTCAATGTTTTACTGAAAAATGCCAGCGGATGGTTATTTTGCATAAGAACCGCACCCACCGCATAGTCTGATGCATCTGCCGCAATTTCCAGGTTTTCGTCCCCCTCAGGGAATTTTAAAACAGGGGCATTAATAAGCGCTTCTTTTAATCTTTCAAAAGCTGTGTTAGCTTCAGCTGTCCACGTAAATTTACTCTTTTTTCTTTTGATTACTAAGAGTGGTTCAACAATATTAGCGAAATCTTTTATGAAAGATCGATAGTAAGAACATAGTCCAAGGAAAGACGAAAGTTTCTTGGCGGTGTTGGGCGGTGGGAAATTCTTAATAGCTTTTATTTTTGAATCTTGCGTTTCTATACCCTTTTGCGAAATTTTATAACCGAGATATTCAAGTTCTTTAGTTGCGAACTTGCATTTTGAGGCGTTAATTGTAAGACCGGCCTCTTTTAATAATTAAAAAACTTGTTCGAGGTCATTAACGTGTTGTTCCAACGTACTACTCGTTATAATTATATCATCTAGATAAATTAAAGTTGATTTTCCTAGGACAGGCTTTAGAACAATGTCCATAGCTCTCTGGAATGTTGATGGGGCCCCACACAACCCAAAAGGCATGCGTAAAAATGCATAAGTGCCCGATTTTGTTATAAACGCGGTTTTATGTATATCTTCGGGTCTCATAGCTATTTGATAGTAGCCAGACGTTAAGTCCAAAGTAGACATATATCTTGTCGATTTGATCTGTCTAATGATCTCGTCTATAACCGGCAAAGGGTAAACTGGGAATTTAGTTATGCTATTTAGTTTTCTATAATCGATAGCAAACCTCCAAGCCCTTTTATCCGAAGGAGGAAACTCGTTCTTTTTCCTACATAGTACTACTGGACTCGCGTACTCACTATTTATGGGCGTTATTATTTTATTCTTTAACATCTCCTGAATATGTTCTTCGATGATTAAGTCTTTTTGTTTGTCATAGCGGTAAGGTTTAGTCCTACATGGTTTTTCGGCATTTAATTGAATCTTGTGAGTCACGATCTGACAGTTTCCCGGTTTTTCTGAAAACAAATGAGAAAAATTACTCACCACTTGCTGTATTGCTTTACTTTCCTGGTCATTCAAATGGCTAAGGCCCAATTCAGGTGTCTCCACCGGTTCCACCACCCTCTGGTCCATCTCCAGCACCACGGAACTATCTTGAAAATTTAATTTGGCCCTCGCCGCCCTTAAAAAGTCCATACCTAAAATAAGAGAGTGTTGGAGTGTTTCACCACAAAAATTAATACTTTGAGATTTTCCTCTTTTACCTGTATGTTTAATGATACTTTCCCGATGCAGTGACATGTTTTTCCTTGCGCCGCTATAATTTCCGTATTTCTGGTTTTAAAGAGTCGTATCCTATAAAAATTCTTTTTGAAGAACTTTTCACTCATGAAATTTCCTTCTGCTCCTGTATCGATGAGGGCTTCTACTGGTACATCGCCAACCAGGACTTGTATAATTGGTAGCTGTGAGTTTTTTACGATGACTGTATTTACATGTCTATTTGAGGGTTTTTCTAAAACTTCCACGGTCTGGACCCTCCCTTTCACAGGCCCCTCTAGTCGTTTAAAGCTTTCCTTTCAATCTGTGTCTTCTGGGTACGCGGATGCTTATTTTCAAATTTCCTTTTTGGGCCTTGACCTTCGAGTTTCGATGCGTTAGCTTGATATTTCTTTCCCCCATATGAGCGATTTCCATTTCTGGTTTCCTCCTTCCTTCTGGTACTTTGAGAATATGTTTCCCCTCTCGCTCTTTCCGCTATTCTGCGATTTTGAAATTTCACCGCCAATTCGAAAAGTTCCTGCAATGTGGTTGGGTTTCTAATTTCAAAGTAGTCTTGGACAGCGGGTAACAATCTTGGTAATATTATTTCAATAATCTCCGCATCGGGTTTCTTGCCATACAGCATATCCGTTAGCTTGATTTTTCGTAAAATAAAGTCCGTCAATTGTGCTGTATCCCGTTGATAGAAACTATATAGCTCGGCTTCCAGCCGTGCGCGATCTTTCACTATGGGGAAGGGCTTTACTAACGATTTTTTGAAATTTTCAAATGTATACGTCGGGCTTCCAAATTCACCTAGAAGAAATTTGCCTATATTTTTCCACCATAGCGCGGCCTGTCCTCTTAGTGCTGATGTGGCGATGGCAACTTTTTGTCTTTCAGGCACAGGGTAGAGCTGAAAGTGGTTTTCTATACCTTCTAAAAATACGGACACCGAATTTTTTCCGTCGAAATAGACGTTTGGCTTGATTGATGCTCTCAAAGTCTGGACCAGGTAGCCAAATCCTTCTAACTGCGTTGTCATTTCTTGGTGTTGTCCAGCGGCTTCCATCCAGTTTTCGGCCATTTCAGTTCGATAAGTGTTCGGGCGCCAATATAACGTTGCGCGCCTCTAACTAGCACGCAACCAAGAGGTGACTGTGAAAGCTTGTATAAACCACAGAGTCTTATAAAGGGTTTAAGTCCCTTTTTATTCAACGTACTAAATTACAATTGCGTCCTCTTGACGCTTACAAACTGTGCCAACTAGGCAGTCAAAATAAAAATAATAACCTGAAAAGAAAATAAAGACAATATTCTAACTACGAGGCTCTCTAAAATAACTAACTCACCGCGTTTTACAAAAGCCGCAGCTAATTCAGCAGACTTGAAGCTCACTGGAACAATTGCAACTACTTCCCGCCAAGCACATAGGCCGCAACGCGGGGTTCTTTAATTCTCGATTTCTACCTCCGCGCTCGCGAAGTAAGAATAACTCTCTCTCACCGAACTTGTTTCCTTCTATTAAAATCATACTACTTCCGCTGATAATTTGAATGCTTGCGCGTTCTACTCAAATTTACATATTCTGGCATTGGCAGTTCCAGGGGAAAGTAAGGCTTGACAGGAAAGATAGTTTAAAGTTAAAATAAATGTTAGTTAATATAAATATAAACCCTACAGCTGTTTAGAAATTGCTTTATATACATTTATTCGTATAGAAAAATAAAAATATCGTCATGTATGTCAAATGAATACCACCACGCGTTTAGCTAAAGCTTTCCTTGCGTATGGAAAACTTCAGAAAGTCCTCGAAGCAATAAAATAAAGCCGTAAAGGAACAAAGAAGCATTTGCAAAAAAATCTAAACAGCAGACTTTTCAAAGGTATTTTTTTTTTCTTCAAAGATAAAATGTCCCTACTGTATTTTACAAATTGCGCTTTATTTCACATACTTTTCTAACTTTTTGTTTCGAGAGAAGCTATAAAAAAGAAAAGTTTAGAAAAAAGACATCTCTTTGCTTTTTGAAATATGGCGAAATACAAACTGCATTCTAACAGAGCCCTTTTGGGGAGCAAAAAAGAGACTTTTCATCTTTATTGTCTTTTCTTCTTGTGAATTTCAGAGTGGCGCGTGCAGTTTAACTACAATATCTACAGTCTTTTATTTGTGGGACATCGAAGAAAATTGAAATTATGTATATATATTAGACAACATTTCTCCTATTGAATCCTTTATTAGCTGAAAGTATTGTTTTAAAAGTTTAGTATAAATATTTAGATTGTGGCTAGATGAAAGTGTTTTGGGTGAGTAATTTTGCTCAAAACTAGGCCTTTTAGAACCATTAATTAATTATCATGATCTTAGATAAGATATGATCGATTACCATGATCGAAGCTAGAAAGAAATGATACTTACAGCAAAATATCATAACCATGATTGATCTTTAAGATTTATTATCCGATTTTTATTACAATTTCGCTTAATTAAATGCAAAAATCGATGTATAGAATTCAGAGCTTAAATTGCCCCAGAGTTTTGGGCTTAAATTGCCACTTCTTAGTTTTTGAGATAAATCATAATTCTAGCCGGAGCGAACCGGAATGCTAATTCAGAAGGGTCCGGCGCTTCTTTTTTGTAACTAAACAACAATTTCAGTAGAAATTTGATCTCGAAAATTTCTTTTTAGCAATGAAATTATATTACAAATCGCTTACTAAGTTTTAACTTGTCTCCTTACATTTTATTTAATTTTAATTTAATTATGCTTATCTTCAATTATTGAACTATTTTAATAATAATAATAAATTAATTTTATTTAATTAAATAATAATTATTAATTAAATAATAATTGACAAATACTAATTACTTTCGTAATAATTAACTATTTAATTTAAAAATTATTAATGATCTTAATAGTCATTTTATTTATTTATTTATTTACTTTTGTTCCTCTTTGCTGACGGTTTTCCATAGGGCTCCGGCACTTCTAATTTTAGGAATTAAGTCCTGATGGAATTTTTTTTCTTGAACTGGCAAAGCTCACTACAGCTATCTTTCTAACAGAAGTTTTAGCGTGCTTTAAACGCATACAACAGTTTTGTATGCAAGAGGTTTATGAGTAACATGACTCGTATTCACGTTAGACATAAACCTGATGTATATTTAACTTTTCGTATAAAGAAAAAAATATAGATGTGTTGTGTTTCTGAATTTTGATACATACTTTTTCTGCTAAAGACCCGTAAGCAACGTGCTTTTTCTCTGGGGAAATGCGTTAAGAGGATTTAAAATCCTAGAAAAGAACAGGGTATTCTTTGAATGAAATAACTTGCAAAGTATTAGATTTTTATCTTTGAAAATCTTAAAAATATATTCTTAGCTATATTTTCTCATATAAAATATATTAGAGATACGAAGTGACTTGAACGATAAGATATGTTTTCAATGGAAGTCCAGTTTGCTTCTCAGAATCAAAATCAAATCTTTCTTACCCAATCAACAAGTAAAGATATTGTTAAAATTGTTAGGCAGAAGAAAGATTTACATATAAAAAAACTACTATTCCTGCATATTAGATTCTTAATTCTATTAATAAAGTTCCATTTTCATCTTGAGCGTCGAATTCACTCGTGTTAAACTACACTCGTATTAAAAATAAGCAACAAAAGCTAAAAGAAAAGATACGAAACTGAAAAGGGGAAATAAAGCTGATAATTTACATATGAAGTAGAAGTTCCGTCGCCGAAAGCAAATAGGCAACCAAAATTAGCATAAAATGAAAACCCGCAGTCACACCGCAACGCCTTAAAATAGGACATGCCGGACCAATGTGTTAGTTTGCAAGCAACGATAGTTCCGTGTAATCCGATACAGCCAATACGGAAAGCAGAAGCTGAAGACACCATATATGCAATGAAGTGAATTGAAGGACTGTCGGGATGTTGCAAGCTGGAGCAAGACATTCCGCTGTTGCGAGAGAGCTGAATGTGCATCGTAGTGTCATCAATTGGCTGTGGAACCGTTAAAAAAGGGATCAAAACATGTGTAGAAGACATGAGTCTGAGGTCCGAAGGTTTACCACTAAGGCAGACGACCGCTTTCTGTTACCATGTGCAAGACGCCGTAGATCACTAACAGCTGGGCAGCTGACGTCGCATCTCTCTGCTGCTATAGAACGGTCCATATCCCGCCAAACTGTGTCTTGTCGACTACATGAAATTAGACTGTAGGCCCGACAACCTGTGGTTAGTTGTTCTTTTGTCCCCTCCGCATGTCGGCGGTTGAAGTAGATCCGTGAACATCGCAGTTGGATGCTAGAGCAGTGGGGACCACCTACTGATGCGTCTCGACTTAACATCCAAAACGACTCCCGAGGGAAAGTAATATGGAGGGAGATAGGTACATGCTAGCTGGCTCCAAACATCGTCGAAATAGACAGTTAAAAGAGGCGGAGGCTTATTTCCAAGGACTGGGATAGCATCGAACGGCCGCAGCGACCTTTACGAGATTCCTAGTATTTTCGTCAAAGGCGTCCAATATTGCGATGAAATTTTACACACAGTTGTGCGTCCTTTAATCGCTGCAATGGGTACCAAAGCGATATTTATGGACGATAACGCGCGCCAGCATAGAGCTCGAATATGAGGAATTATTTGGAGAGTTAAAGCATTCTACATCTGCCGTGGCAGACCTGAATACTATAGAGAGGGACATTATTGGAACGACTGACAGCGGGTCGCAGTGTTCCGGCAGCCACCCTCCACGAGTTCGGACATGCATTACGACAGGAATGGGCGCTGGTTCCATAACAAGTGACCAACGACACTATTGCCAGCTTGCCTTGCCGTTGTCAAGATTGCATTTCAGCTAAAGTAGTATATCATACTTGTTATTAGCGTGGTGTTTCCATCGCACCTTCTTTCATCTCACTTGGTCTTTCCCCGATGTGATGGTCGTAATAGTTTTTGTAAGTCTTTTCTTTACTTTTTTGCTATGTGGTCTAGTAATGCCACACCAATCTCTTGGAACAATTTCACGCATATCCATTAAATAGTTTTTTATTTCTTGTTTTGCCTTTGTTGCTTATTGTTTGAGCAGGAGTGTATTAGCGTAAAGGTATTAAAATTCCAAAAAATTTGTAAGAACAAAATAAAGCTCATGTCCTTTATTTAAAGCTCTTAAAATTTTAAATTAAATGCTATTTACTAAAAAGACCTGAAATTTTGAAATAGCTGCATGTTACATGAATTCAAACACAGTATTGGTCTATTCCTCATAATTTATCATATCTTTAATTCCTCATAATTTATGTTTTTATATTCAGGTATTTAGTGAAACAATAAAACTGCTTAATTTTCAGGACATTTTATTAGAAAATGATACAAAATAACATAAAAAAATAATTCGTGCTACTTATTGCACTTAGGTTGAAATGAAACTGAACTTCTCATTTTACAGTTTCTTGAAGATCAATATGATTAGCATAAAAAAATATGGATCTTAAAGATTAAAACATTACTCAGGTGCTATGCGGTATTCCAAATTTCATTTTAATAACACTTTTGATAACTGAGAATTTGTTTCTTTCATCGCATAAAGTTAATTAACTTGTGTAATTGGATTTTTCCTGAATATTAAATGTGGATTAATTTCGAAAAAGACTGAAAACGTTAATTACGTACTCAAGAAAGGGATTTATTTTTAAACTTCAAACTAACAGTAATTGCTTACTTACCGGCTTTTAATAATCGTAATGCATTTAGATTTAGAAAGGTTGTAAAAACTAAGTAAGGAGACTTAAAATATGATAAAATTGCATTTTTATAGACATTTATATAAATTTATTCACGCATTCTATTCATATCAAAAGCACAAAAATTATGAATAAAATTTAGAGCTGAATCAAATGAATTAAATAGAAAAAAAGGGGGGCGAAGAGAAGAGAAAAGAGCAAAAATGAGACATCTAGGTGGCATTTACAGTGGAAAGCTAAATGCATTTATAGCTTAAGGGGACTCATACATCTTAAACCCCTCATGATCTTCGAATATGTGACTATTGCAAGAATTGGGATATTTTATTTATTTTAAAAGCAATTACTTCCAACTTTTTACAGCTGACTTCATGATATAGCTGCTTTGGAAACTAGTAACCAGAAAGTTTGTGTTGCCACAAATATTTTTGTAATTTAATCCTCTTTGTGACAAAATATTTCGCCATATTTCCACCTTGCGCGCATGATATTTTAAAAATGGCTAATAGTACATACTTGAAATTGGATGGAATTCTTTATATGGGCACTACTTTCTAACTGAATTAACAATCTGATGAATATTTTAATATTGAAAAATTTTATGGAGGAAAAATTACAATTTTTTTTAATAAAATACATTTTATAAACTCAACTCAAAATAAAATAAAAATTTAACATGAAATTTTTAGAATTTTAGGTTCACAGTAGCTTACAGACGTTATAAAAGCTATATATTAAATATGGAATTAAATTATGAAACAGAATGTTTTAAACTGTGCACGCAAGTTGGAAACATGACGAAAAATGTTGTCACAAAGCGGATTAAATTATAAAAATATTTGTGGCAACACAAACTTTCTGATGACTATTTCAGAAAGCAGCTATATTATGTAGTCATCTGTAAAAAGTTGGTAGTAATTGCTTTTAAAATAAATATGTTATCCCAATTCTTGCAACAGTCACCTATTCGAACATCTTATGGGTTTTAAGGTGTATGAGTCCCCTTAAACAAAAAAGAACAAAATATACTCTTTTTACACTCGCGATTAAATTTTTAGCACGGCCCTCGCATATTTTTATTAGTTTTGAATTTGACTTATTTTTTACTTCTATTCTATTAACCAAATTTTTGGTAGATAGAAATTTTGGTAGGAATTTATGAAACTTTAGTTACTTGAGTTCTGCTTATGCCTTTGAAATTTAGGCACATTTAATTAGTTGCATTCCTTAGTATTCATATTCTATATTTTTTACTTATATTAATTTTTTACAACTCTCTAAATGTGTCTAATCAGACCAAAAATGGGTGAAAAATAAGTGAGACAATGCGATTTTTACTGAGATAATTCATGGAACTATTCGCATGTAAAATTGCGTTTTAGAACCTGACGTAGGTTAGAGAATTTACTTTTAGAATTTTCGTCTCTTGAAGTTCCTCTTTTTTTTTGCATCTACTTATTACTTTCGCCCTTATTTGGTTTCAAATTTGCTCGGTATGCACTTTCTAATCCTTATCTATTTTGCTTCATTTACTTTCTTGTTTAATCATAAACTTTAAAATGGAACTTTCATCATACCTATTTCACAGGAATATATATTTTTTAAAAATAAAATAAAATTAATAACTGCACATGACGAATATTTCACAAACTCTATACTGAACGCAATTAAGTTTAACTTAGTAGAACAAAATACACTAAAATTCAGATAGTAATGAAAAGAGCAGATTAAATTGAGATGCGCAGACTAGTGATATATCTAACTCACCTGGTGATGACTGTATAGATGCTGCTAATCAGGACCCATTGCTCATTCCAGACACAGTCCACTGTCGTTTGGAGCAACGGAAATAATACTGTCACTGAAAGAGGTTTACATGGAACGACTGGTCAAAACTCATAGACTGGAGCCTTAATGGACATGTCTGTATTTCGCGGCATTTGCGCCAGCATGTAGTAACGATAGTGAATTTTGGAGGCGATAACATGTCGAGGGCTGCATTAGGCGTTCCCCTTTCACGTTCATGGATGCCGCTGTTATTTCAGGTCTGAATTTGATGCAACAATAGCTCTTTGATTTAAAATTTCTGTTACACTTCCCTAAATGTGCGCTGTGGCTTTTCTTGGTTTGATATCTAAACATTCGAGACTTGCATCTTGAAAATTTTGCATATACCAACATAATTTTCACAGATATTTTACGTGGGCGTTTTCATGTTACCGCCCGGCATCGCTGTTTTTACAATGATTGCATATTCATTACTTGATGTCAAGTATAAGCCAGATTGATGCTGGGGCCAAATCAAAGACTACATTCTCATTAAATATTGATACACTCTCAGTGAATGTAAAATATAAAATTAGGGGGAAAACACTTTGAATTGGTGTAGATATTAATTATATAAATCTCTACTGATTTCAAGGGAAATTTATAAAGGTCTCTCTACTTTGATAATCAAAATAATTCTGCCTGAATATTTTTGCTTTTTGAATCATAAAATGTTAATTCAAGAATTTAATTAAAAGCTGACATGCGTGTCATATTAACTACTCTCACTACATTTATATTTCACTGTAAGCAATATTGGAGATGTATTTAACATCAACATCGTTATATATTAAAATAAGTACCTTTAACATTATCAACTATGACAATGGACCTATTAATAAAACATAAAGATTAATCATTCGTCTTTCCTTCGGTCCGAGGTTCGAATCCCGCGAACGGGCTGGCTGCATGGGCGTTTTCGTGGTTTTCCCCATGTGTAACGTGTATACGAGCCAGTTTCCCTTAGAAATTCCTCCACGAAGGCATCCCTCCTCTTAGGCAGATAGCCCTCGAGGCTTTGCCATAATTACACACACACACACATTCGTCTTTCCGGATTTCATTTAACTGAAGTTGTAATTTTCTGATGATTTAGCTTGCATGTATTGTACTGGTGAATTAGATCAACAATATACGATGTATAGTTTCTTGTAATTAAAATAAATATAATCACTTTCAAATTTTCACAATAATCTTGTACTAATTATCATTCCTCCCAAGAGGTATAAGACTTTTGTTCCTTAATGTATGACAAATATATTTGCTATTGATGTGGTCTCTCAGGCTTCAGCTCCATAAGTTCACTAGAGGAATCAATCAAGTTGATTAGCCAATGTGTACATTTAGGTTTCCTGACAAATTGCTTGAAGAAACTTCAAGCTGATTTAATTTATTTTAGAAAACTTGATTAAGCACCCTCGAAAACTAACATGTTTCGCTATATACATAAACCATATCTCTTTTTGAAGAGAAAGACAGTGATTATAAAAATTCTGATATGTAGATTTAGCGGATGTTGAAGGGAAGTTTTAATCAAAATATTTTATGTGTGACTTGTTGCTTTATATGACAAGAAACTCCAATTAAAGGAAAACCATCTTCAAATTCTTAATGATTAGAACACTCCTGTGGTTAATCAATCATTGAACTGTTTTAAAAGTTCTTGTTTACATTATCATAATTAGTTTTGTTCACTTTTATTTATGTGATCATAAGAATATTCACTTGCCTCCAGTTCAGTCTATCTCCAGGTTACTTTCTTTCTCTTATCACAAGAGAACTTTGTAACGTTAGGATACTTATGAGGAAATAAATTAACCAGTTGTTTGCTGGTGTTTTTCTTTACAATGAAAAGAAGATAATTTTATTTGAGGTTCGTTAAAATATTTGTAATAACATACTTAACCCATAAGATTTACCTAAGTACTTTTATAAATTAGAATCTGTGGTGAATTAAATGACGTATTAATATCTTTTATACGGTACCTGAGCTAAAGATTTTATAAAAATATTTACAATATTTCCAAAAGTAAAAATTATAGCTCACCTTCTCATTTATTAAAAGATTACTGTTGAAAATCTGGCCTTAAGATATGAATGCCATTTAATTTTTAGTCAGCCTCGATGTGAATTTGTTTTGAATACTTTAACTGATATACGCTTCTTTTGAATATTTGAATTATGACTGGTATTTATAGAGATCTATAATACTCTCTGGCTACTATATTTTTGAGTA
Organism: Stegodyphus dumicola; assembly: GCF_044657685.1. Lineage (NCBI taxonomy): Eukaryota > Metazoa > Arthropoda > Arachnida > Araneae > Eresidae > Stegodyphus > Stegodyphus dumicola. The sequence goes on from NC_140781.1 coordinate 26,947,569, forward strand.
AGCCTTGCATTTAACCTATTAGGTTATATCTTCTCTTTTTATAAGATATCGGGTTTTCATGTTCTCACCTACACTGGGTAACTACGTCACCCATTGTACTGCTCATATTTGATGTTTCGACTTGTTTCTGATTCATAAGTTGTTTGATAACGTACGTCAAGAACATTTTATTTGATTTATCCAGAGTTTTATTTTCTCTAAGGTAAATGTTGTATTATTTCATCTCGCAGTAACTCATATACATATTTATAGATAGTACATTGAGAAATTTCAGCGCCATTCTTGTTGTAACCAGAAGATGTTTGACTATCAAAAGTTTTACAATCCAGCGAAGTAAATCATTTTTTTGTACTACGCATACTAAGTTTCGAGTTCATATACATCATGGATACAAATATGAACGTTCACATCAGATTTTTTGTAAGTAAAATATATTTTAATGTCAGTTGCCTTGTAGAATTTGCGGTGCATATATGTTGCCAAAGATGTTTCATTAATAGCTGTTCATGCAACTGTTTTCTGACCTTTGTTACATAATGCTGTTCTGCCTTTTCTAACTTAGGATGAATTTGTCATATAGGTAGATTACGTCTGCTAACAAACACTAAGCTTAGAGCTTAAAGTGTACTTCCGCTCCTTCAGTAGCCTATTATTACTATTATTATGTAATGAGAAATGTGGTTTAATTTTGGGATTGACAAATTAGAAAGAATTTTATAGGTCTGCTCAGATATAAATAAATTTAAAAAAGGTTACTGTGATGTACGGAACACTTTGAGGAACTGAATCTTTTCTGACAAAAACAAACTTTCCTGTAACATTTTGGAGAGGGAAAAACGAGAAAAATCGATTAGATTTAGATTTCTTTGAACTGCGAGTTGAACGTACTGAGCGCCGCCTGAGATAACCACTGACCTTACTTTGTTGTAAAAGTCTTACAGTGTTAATAGTCATTTTGGCAGAAGGGAAAATTTCCTCCGTGTAAAAATATACATATAAATATTACATGGGCATACAAGGCCTGTGTATAAGCACAGATATGTTGATTACAATCATTGTCTTGTACAAGTTACATATGATAGATACATAAAATCATGACAGCTATGTGTACATTTAAACATTATATGAATTCATATTTACAATACTTTTACTGAGATAATCAAATTAAACTTGTAATTCATTTACACATTGACTGGATTTTCAATATCATTTAAACTGCTTTATAATATTATTTTTATCAAGTACATACAAACTGGAAAGTAGTATGCTTACATTACAATAGTTTTGCTCTTACAGTCCTGTTATCATTCTACGGGGTGAGCTATTTTCCTAGTAGTTGAACGTACTATTGATTACATTCTGAGAGCACCCAGGAGGTTTTTTTTACATTTTCCACCAGTTAAAATGTGACTGGGAAGGGCATTAAACCTGGCCTACCAAATCCAGTTCGTGACGAATTACCGCCAACCCTGTTTTCATTCGGGCATTACTAAGACCTTCGAAATGAAAAATATGAAACATCACCGGTGCCCTTACCGGATTCAAACCAGAGATGTTCTAGCTGGTGAATGTCTACCACCTACACACCGAAAGCAAACGTTGGGGTATGTGATAAATCCTTACAGGGAGACTTTGTAAGTTGTATTGGTAAATTATCAAAATATCTATAAGTTATGAATTATATGAAAATTTTTATAGGACATTATTAAGGATTTTGGTTTTATTCCTGTTTTCAGGTTTCGTGGCAATATCTAGACATTACTTTGGGCGACTGCTGCTGCATTTTACATCTAGAGGAATATTTATCAGAATTGCTTTCCTTTGTGCATAACTGGTAGTATATACAGCTAGTAACCGAGGATCAGTGGTTCAAAACCCACAAAAGCATAGCAAAGGTTTCATGTTTTTGGCTTCAAAAAATCCTAATGCTTCTGGGTACCCGTGCATTGTTGAACTAGAACCCATGCCTATATTATGAAAAGAGCATATTTTCCTATGTATCTTACAAAAATGGCTTTTGCATTTTAAAAATATTTGCTCAACAGTGAGAATTGGAAATTATACTCCAAGTAATTAGCATAGATTTAAAGACAATGGATCCTAGACGAATTAATGTACAATAACATTTCAAAATTGTTCAACATTTTTTAAGCTTTCATTCTTCAAAACTTTCGTTTTATTTTCGTTTAAATGTTCCACATAAAAGTGGTTTTCCCTACACAAATAAGAAAAGATAATACATAGATGGATTAAAAAAATAAGTTTACAAGCATCAGCATTTGAAAAGTAATTACTGTGGAAGAAATACACAGTAATTACTAGAGTGTAGACAGATGACACTAGTTAGCTAGCAACAGTTGTGCGGGTAGATGGAGTACGTTCGCAGACTCGTGAGAGCGATTTAGATGGCAAGAAGTTTAGAAAAGTAGTCTCGCTTAGATGCACTAGCCTTGATTTGTTGTCCTGATCGAGTATCTGGAGAGTGGCCATACCGTTACTGCCGATTGTTATTGTGCCACTTAGACAAAGTTACGAGAAGCCATCCGAAGCAAGCGCCCTGGCATGCTTAGTGATAGTGTCATCTTCCAGCATGTCAGTGCCCAGCCGTATACTGCTCGTCAAACTCAAGAACTGCTGCAAAATTTTAAGTGCGAATCTGGAGACACCCCCCATATAGCCCAATTTTAGCACCCAGTAACTATTTCATTTTTTTCGAAACTGAACGAACATTTATCTGGAATTAAATTCTCTTCAGACATTTGATGTGAAAACAGCGTCCAAGAATTGGCTGAATAGGCAGGCACGTGGTTTCTACCAAACCGGGTTAAAAAGGTTCGTCCTGCGTTCAGATAAATTCCTAGATAGATTTTGTGAATATGGGAAAAAATGATAGGCAAATATGCTTCTTAATTCCTTTTTGTATTTTCTATCTATTATTAATAAATACTTTTATATTATCCTTGTAATCTTTTTTATTTTTTTTGGATCCACGCTCGTACTTGAGTAAGTTATAGATAAATATCAAGAAAAGCAAAAAGAGAATTGGAGAAATTCGGTACAATACAAATGCCTAAATATTAAAGAAAGGAAACACTACTGTATTTATCGCGTAACCGAAAAAATTTCGCACAAGGTACACATCCGACAATTCGCAAATTAAAAGTACTAAAATGAAATTTGTAGGGTTTGAAATGAATAGCGTTCATTCAGTGTTATTCACAGTGTGCGTTAAGGATAAAATAATAAATTACAAAAATATTTAGCTAACATAACGTTGCTTTTACGTCTGGAGAGTCAGGTCCTTTGTGCCACGATGGAATTCACCTCTCGCTACTCAAATACTCATTTATTTTTCTGACGCTACGGCCTATTGAGATTATGAAGCAACTTCCGCATTTTACGCCTGAGGAGATGTGTCGCCTATTACCGTACCCAATTTCTGTTAAATTTTCTGAAATTTTTAAATCATCTACATATAAAAGTTTAAAAACACTCTTTAGCAGTAAAAGAGGAAAATCTAAATATTTTCCTTTCTGGAAGCATCGGTGTGGCAATGGTTACTTTACACGCTCGATATAATTTAAACTTTGCGAACATAATGAAATTAAGCGAAACGTTTCAAGCTTTCATATTTATTTTACTGCTATAATACCCTGTAAACATAAAAATTCGAATTTCCTCTCCTACTCTTGTTTAGCACTTCTGAGCAAATAGAGAATCCAAAAAGGTTTAAAGCGAAGGCGAACGGTTGTTTCATTTCCTTTACAATAATAATCCAGTTTTAATTCTAAATTAATATTACAGTTGGTTTGCTTATTTAGAGGAAAGCTTTTGCGTCACTTTACGCTTTTCTAGACTGTCATATTCTTAAACAAGAAATTTAAAATGAAAAGTTATATTTTTGTAACTGAATTCTATCACTTACTTGAAAGCGTATAATAACGAGAACAAAGTTGCTTGTGTAGCAGATATTTCTGTTCCCAATTATTCTATTTCAAGAACGCATTTGAACTGGCTTTTACGTTGCGTGTAGTTGTTTTAATTTGTCAGTCCCCTGTAACCCTTCTTGACATGAAAATTTAACTATGTTGCAATGTTTTTTAAAATTTCAGATGAATCAGAAAGCGAGATAAAAAGAAAATATTTGTTATGGTCAGTAAAAATAATCTTATCTTAAAGAAAGGCTGTTCAGAAATTACACTTATCAATAAATATACGTTATAAATAAGCAAGAAAGGATTTTATTTTGTTTTATAGTTCAGTTTACATTAATAATCTTTGGATAAACGTAGTGTAACTAGGGGAATTTGCTTCTTTTTCTTTTAACAGTTTTCGTCCGAATTCTGCATAATTACAAAGATTCTAAAGTGAATAGATAGTATGGAGACAAAACACACATCTCTAAAAATGAGCGACAAAATCGAAGCTAATGTTTAAGTAATGGTTGCATTGGGAAAATTATCAGATTATGAAATATAATTTTAAAAGATTAAAATAAAGTTGAATTAATATAAATGTAAAGACTAATGTAATATACTGTCAAATGTTTCGCTCAAAAAGCAAATTTTCATTAATTTTCTTCAAACCGATACTCTTCAATAAATTTGCCATAAAACGTTTAACTATACTATACAAGCATTAGGTACACTGAATAAATGATGCTTTATCACACAATTAAAAATTTTATTCATAATATATTGTTACGTGGGTACGGGTTCGTAATAGATTGAATACACAAGTCCGGTAATAGGTTACTAAAATTTATTTTTATCAAAAGAAATATTTTAGAATTCTGGAATTTTCCACAGCAATACTCGTACATGTGTTCACAGTATCAAATTCATACAAGTGTTCATAGTACCTCAGTATAGTCAGTAGTTACACTTCAAACTACTAAGAACGTTAACCACAACGGAATACAAAGAGCATCTAACGAGAAAGCTTATCCGATCTCGAGCTGAACTTGCAAAAATAACAACGGAAGCTAACTAAACAACTGACAGCAGATGCTCTCTTTTTGGCCTTAAATAGTTTTCAACCGGCTCTCGAGCAATTTCTAGTACTTTCTGCTTCTTGAAATTACTAGAAAGAAATACGAAGGTGGAATTACCGTTACAGCTAACACAGATGACAGGTGAGAGCAGGGTCCGGACACCGGGGCGGCTTTTCACTGACTATTCGTGTGTCGTCCGAATCCCGCAACTGTCGAGAAAAAGAATATTGTAAACAGGGCAGATGGTGGAAGACAGGCGTATTGCAGATTCCTACAATACCAATGCTTATTATACAATATAAAGATACTTACATCAAAAAGTGCTGTTACTATGTTGAATTACCACAATAGTAATACACCGTATTACAATATACATTAATGATGCACTATTATAATAGTCGACGCAGGGACGATAAATTAATACATACGAAAATAATATTTCCTGAAATCTACAGACATTGCAGAGCGGTACCAATGCTCATTGTTTAACCTATAAGTATATATATTATACATTAACATTACATGCATACATACAATACATTAATATATAGATAACATAAAAGGTGCATTCGATATATTAATACATTATGCATTAATAGTGCACTCGATATATTAAAACATACAATAATAAAAGTACTGAAACACTACAGACATTTTAAAGAGCAATACCAGTGCTGCAACTTATAGCTATATACATTATAAATTAATAGCACATTCATACGTCCATTATATTGATACGTATATAACATAAAAGGTGCATTCAATTACAGCTAACACAGTGCTTAATTACATTTATTCAATTTCAGTTCATATTGGTGATACGGCCCACCAGCGGCCGAGCGGTAAAGTCGCTGAACACTGGTAGTTCGGTCCGAGGTTCGAATCCCGCGAACGGGCTGGCTGCATGGGCGTTTTCGTGGTTTTCCCCATGTGTAACGTGTATACGAGCCAGTTTCCCTTAGAAAGTCCTCCACGAAAGGCATCCCTCCCCTTAGGCAGATAGCCCTCGTGTGCTTTGCCATAATTAAATACACACACACACATATTGGTGATACAGGGACTGGAACAAAATTTGGTCGCCAAATTTGAAGACAAACTAAGTCAGCAAAAGCGTTGTCAGCTTGGCCATATCTCGCCAAATTACCGAGATACCCATTTACTCAATGTTAAGTGCACTTGCCCCTGTATTCTTACTTTTCCGGCATAGCTTCTCTTTAGATTTTTCATGTTACGAAAGAAATACAACAGTTTTACTTATAAGTACATATCTAAGTACAAAATTCGAAACAATATGTTAGTGAAATTTAAAAGCACAATGAAGAGAAACACAAATCCATTAAATTTTACAGATGAGATATGAGAGAAACTTTTACGAAGGTTAATACGCAATTTTTCTCTAACCTTCATAGAAATTCATAAAATTAAATACGCTTTCTTTTTTTTTTTTTTTAATTTTTAAGACGAGTTTCCCCGTAGAAAGTTTAGATCGTGATCAAACATTATTTTTTCAATGTGCCTAATGACACTATTTTATATTACGAAAAGTTTATAATAAATACCATCCAGTAAACAGGTCTAAATTATGGAGAAAAAAATAAATGTAGCAAAATAAACAAACAAAATATTACATTTTATACAGAATTTTTATAGCATCTTTATTCCCATTATACCTTTAAAAGTCTTGTAATGAATAGATTTTTTTTCAAAATAAAATTACATTATAAGAGTAATAATAGAAGTTACAAAAAAGATAGTGCTGATGGCAGCCAGAATTAACACTGAGGATTTCTGTTTTTTTTTTTTTTTTTTTTTTTTTCCTTATGATACTTCCAGGAAATAATAACGATGTTATTTAGAACCACGATTTCCGCAATCATTTTTGTAACGACAGAATTTGGGCAAAACTGATGAGATCTAGTTCGCGAGTTTAAAGTAGCGTAAATTTTTATTTTACATTTACGTTGTTACGCGCCGTTTTTATTTACTGGTGGCTTGAACAAATCATTTCACCTTAAACTCTCAGAATTTCCCAGAAGACTACTTTAAATTGATATGCAGCTTCATCTCTGAATAACTTAAAACTGATATGCAGCTTCATATCTGGATAACTTAAAACTGATATGCAGCTTCATATCTGAATAACTTAAAACTGATATGCAGCATTGATTCAATAAACTTTCTTGGTTATATACGATATCTGATATTTTTCATTACAGCAATGAAATTACAAACCTTATTACTATTTCATCTGTATTTATTTTATCCTTGCAGATTTAGCAATGCCACTGTGGGTGTAAGGTTCACTTGTAGTAATTTTAATTAGCAAAAACAAATTGAATGAAAATGGACGAAAATACTATATATGGAACTGGTTCAGTTCGCATTCCTCTTTCTTGTTGCGATATTAGCATAGACTTTTAGGTTATTTTACTTTCATTTTTAGACTGACCAAAAATAATTGGTATTTGACACTGTATAAGGTGAAGTTGAATGACTGCTTCTAAGAAATAGGTCAAATATGTTATTGTTGTTTCACGTAAATTGATTAACCAACACATGACGGGAAGTATAATAGGAAAAGTTTGAAGCTCCAAATTTAAAAATAAATCACCTCTAGAGAAATGTAGAGGAACTTAAAACTTGTAATGAATTTAATGTTATTATAGAATTTTTCGTTTCTGAACAAGAGTTTAAACTTTAGAAGCAGATAAGCTAGTGACCATATGGGAAAACAGCAATGGATACTTTCGTTTTAAATGGGGTCCTAAACATAAGAAAATTTGAAAATCTAGAATCTATATTAAGGATTATGATTACGATTATTTGAATTACTGTAAGCTATCTGTCTTAAGAGATGGTTGCTTTCGTATAGGAAGTTTTAATGGAAACTGACACACACTCACGTTACGCATGAAGAAAACATGAAAACAGGCATGTAGCCTTTCGCTCGATTTAATTCCGGGTCGAATTGCCAGTCTTTATTTTATTTGAAATATTACTGAAGAAATAAACGATTTAATCGCTAAATGATCAAATTATGATGTTAAAATTGTAGAAAATAAGTGATTTAATATAACTCATCGAGATTCGTGTAGTTTAAAAGCTACTAAAATTTTTATGACATTCTGCAGCTACTATAAACCAGCGAATGAACGTGCTAATTGGAATGAGGAGGGAAATTTATAAATTCTTCTTTTCCATTACCAAGCATATACAGTAGAAGAATTCATTTTATTATTTACACCGTAATAATATGGAAATCGAAGAAAAGAAATATAAATTACTTAAGATAAAACCTCTTTTGGCAAAGGTCAAAATTCTGATATTATTTGGTTTTGTGAATGCCGTAACTCACCGAATGGTCACAATGAAAGGTTAATTGACTCAATGAAAATCCTAACTTATTAAAATAGCAAATAAAAACAAAAAGTGAAATATCAGATTATTCACCAAATGATTTTTAGAATTTTACTTAAAATCTTTAACGTTTTGATTGTACTACTTGCCTTAGATTCCATTTTTCACTGCTGATCTCAAAAATGCTTAGTTCCTTTTGAAAATAGCTGAATGCTATATTTTATTTCATCTTAACCCAATTTCGTACTTTATTGGAATATTACTTTATCATCTGTTACCTGAAAATTATACTGCTTTGATGCCCAGTATCTTTCATATAAAACGCAATGCTTTTCAGGTACTGATGATAATAATATTAAAATTTAAATATGTTAGTGTTATTAAAGACAAAATAAATCGGGAAGTTGAGCAATTTATTTAAAAAGAAAGGAGCTTTATTTAAATTTATTTAAAGGGATTTAATTAGGGAGATGCTGGGCTAAGTTCTAAGGGGAAAAATATAGATATTATTATTTGCCTATGTAGTATAATCTGAATTACCCGGCACTGTTTTTATTCTTGAGGTATTATATCGATGAACCATTTATTGACGAATAAATCTCATCAAGATGTGGGAACAACCATTCAATAACAATGGCCTGTGCAATCCTTATTCCGTATGATGATATCCAATTTTCGCATTAGGATGATATTAGATAAGATAGTTATAAGAGTGGTTACGTTGGAGCTTGGAAAAGATGTCTAAACCTATCGTGAGGGAATGACAGTTTTCAATCACAATCCATTTTGTTTAGAGGGGCTGATATTTATTGCTTCGATCCCATTGCTCCTCTCTCTATAACTTCCCAGATATGATGGAAACAGGTAGATTAATTATCAAAAGTAGAGACAATGAACCAAGAACAAAATACAGAAACACCAGGACTTTCTCTACTTCAAGTTAATTCAGCTCTCACTTATATCACTCATTCCAAAATATAGGAAAATTAATTTAGGTGCAGCTTAGGCACGGAGAAATTTCAAGCTCACTGTTAATGTCACACGCTGAGAGGGAAGTAGGGGTAGAAGATATGTGATTTTTTTCACCCTAGGGATTAAACATTCTGTTGCTAAAAATACGGAAGCTAATTCGGTGTACTTTTATTAGTTAATAAAAAAATGTGAAAGTAAAAGTTATCCTTCTTTACATCTTGCGCTCACAAATCATCGCTAATCTTTGGAATATGGTAACAGGTAGTTTGGCGACAATTTGGTAAGGCGATAAAGGTTACTAACTAGGACTTTAGCAGTGTACATGAGTAAAGTCAAGAGTGTGCTTAATGTCATTTTTGTGCAATTCTGGAATGTTTTTTTAAGTGAAAATAGGTCGACGTGTACATGGGTACGGTGTATGTGCAATTCTTAAAAACGCGGCAAGCAGTTTGCGATTCTGCACTTTCTCCCAATTTCGCACCTAATCTTCGTCATGATTAAGCACTTTTGTTTCATAAAAGTTCTAGCATAAGCGTAATTCGGCTAGCAGATTGTTGGAAAAAAATGTTGAGTTAAAAAAAAAAAAAAAAAAAAAAAAAAAAGCCTTTACTTCGTGAAAACAAAATGGCGTCCAAAACAAAACTAGCAGGTTGCTGTAGCAGGGTTGGTTGCCAAATTGTCGCCAAAAAATCGCCAAGTTACAAAGATTAACCCAAATCATTATGAAAGTATCCATTTGCAATTATTAAAACCTGAAAAAAGCATGTCTGCGCTGCAATGTTATCGTCATGCGATGATTTGTTGATACTTTATTTTTTACCACGATATTTTCGACGACGATGTTTTTAAACTGCGAAGTTCTTGAACTGCTTTATTTTCGACGACGATGTTTTAGAACTGCGATGTTTTCTCTTTGCGATGTTTTCTTCCACGATGTTTTGCAGCACAACGTTTTCGCCTTGCGTTGTTTTCTCTGTGACGTTTTCGTCCGCGATGTTATCGGCGGACACCTTTAAGCTTATAAGAGGAAAATGCAGCTAGTAGCAACAGGCATAAAAGGTTTGTTCCGCTTAATCGATTACGGAAAAGCACATGACGTATATAAGTTTTAAGCGATGGAGGACAATCTAGGGGAACGAAGCTCATATTCACGATGCATCTGGGGAAAACATTCATCCAACCAAATCATTTATCCATGTTTTAAATCATTAGTATAATCATCTCTACTTTAAAGCTAATATTTTTTTAGGTGCCCAAACTATAATTTTGTAAGCAGTATGTAAACATTTCTGGGAGTTATTTTTTGATACTCGTGTATAATCTATAAAACAATCCTATAATAACTGGGACTATATGTGCTTGTTTGAAACTGATGTAAATAATCCTCATAATTAAAAAAAATTAAAGCTTATAATGTTCATTTGCTGTAACAGGATTACAACGTTTTCCTTCAACTGCCTTATATGTCCGTGTAACTCAACATTTTTTTAAAAATTATGTCACTTGTCCAGACCTCCTAGCCTTTGGTCGTGTTGCATAGCTAGTAGATTTCCTTTTCCAGAGCATACATGGTAACAGCTTAAGCATAATAGATCGCCTGTTGTCCTCATGGGGGTACAGGGTGCAGAAAAATACAGGCAACGCATTTATACGGGATTCCGAACCACGTCGAGCTACGGGAATTTAGCAGCCTTATCCACCGGAAATCGAAACCGGAACCACCATTACTTGAATTTACCGGCCTTTGGTGAAGCACAGTTGAAAAAGAAATAAAATGCATCCTCCTTCACGAATTTAAGGGGAAAAGAATTCTTGTCGATGTGGGGTTTTTCCCATGTTTAAAGACTTTTCCATAGCACAAAGTGTCTAATATTATAATTGTTGTAAACTACATGCAACTGTAAGCAGTAATGTTTGTATCAGACAAACTGTCATAAATAATACTTTTATATAAAAATGTTATAAATAATACAGACAACTGTCATAACTTTTAATTTTAAACATATTTAAATTTTTATTACTTACTAATGACATGGTTTTTGGCATAAATTAATTGCCCAGCATACATCTTTCTGTTTTAACGTATGTCTGAGGGAAGACATATCTTAATTTATATCCTCTGATTACTCTAGAAGCGAGTTAAGTAATTTATGCGCATTAACATGCGAGTGATTCTAGTGACTGCGAGCTGTCTCAAGACGTTTTTGGACGCATCAGTCTACCCTTTATCAAGGATGAGAAAAATATTTAAAGAACAGAATTCTACGCTAAGGGAAGAGAGAAACTGTAAGGCAGAAAAACGTGACGAAACACTCGCCAGTCATTTATATTTTTTTTGATTTTGAGTAACATGATTTGGATTTTATTACGGAAAGTTCCAGTTTAAATTGATTTCAATAATATAGCTCTTAATTTCTATTTCGTACCAATGCTTCTTTACTTTCGATAGCTAACATTGATGCATTCACAGCAACCAGTAACCTCTTATTTAAATTATTAAAATTCCCCCATCGCAATTGTGCAATTTCTAGCTAAATTACTGTTTATGATTATATATTTATTTAGAACAGAACTGCGATAAAATATTTAATAAAAAATACAATTCTTGTTTAAGTAGCTTTCCTTTACGCTTTCTGTTTGCAGTTTATGGGGAATACAGATTTGTAGGGTAGGTTTTGTTAATTAACAAGTTATTATGATTTCAATCTTTACTATAATTTCTACTTTCCGTGTTCTTTACCAGAATGCAAATTAGTTGCGAGACTTTAATCTGGGATTCTTCTGTTTGAGACTAAGAGTATTTCTGGCATCGCCTGCGCGCTGCGTGGTTAGTTCTTGCCATCTCTAACAGCCGTAATTATTCGATTTTGTGATCCACTTGCCGACGGTGCTTTAATTCTGACGCGTGGTAGATTTATTGAGCCAGTGTGAAGTCTTTGACAACTGTTCAGCGTTTAATTTAAATTTGACTGTTCTATTTATTTGCATCACTACGAGTTGTGGTTATTGTAGCACAAGAGCGTGCCGCTATGTTACAGCTTCTCTTAAATAGATAGTTTATAAACTTCTCAGACACATAGTCAAATGTCTATACTTTATAAACTTTATCTCATATATAGCTATAAATCGTGCCATTTGTTTGTGGGTTATAGGACTAAAATAGCATTACCATATGAAGTGTGACTTTATAGGTTCTCTAGCATTATTAGAAACACGCATTCGAATATTATAAATGCTTAAATGATGTCAACTTTAATTTAAAACTTCATACGGATATCAAATTTTTTGAAATAAAGGTATATGGATTCAAAGTGTAAACGAATTAACAATTTCTAAAGCAATTTGATTTAAATAGTTTTTTTATAATTATATCTGAATGAATGTGAACACCACCAATCATTCTGGAAATATTTGCTAAGCATTTTGCTTCTTGTTTAGTTTTAACGTGTATTTTCTTCTCAAATACAAATATTTACTAAAGTTCATACGTTGTTACGTCTCTTTTAAAAGAAATCTGTTGTGATTTAGAAATAAATCTTTGTTTACGACACTCGACAGCATATTAAATGGAAGAATCCTCTTTTTCAGATTAGTTTTATTAACTTTCTCAATGTAAAATCTACCTAGGATTTAGTTTCATCAAACGAATGATTTCCATCATAATATGAAAATTAACTGATTTCATAATTTTCTTAAATATCATTCCAGAAAATTAAGAAGGATAGCAAACAAATCAATAAATAAAATTCTTTTTTTTAATATTTTATAAAATTTAGCAGTAACGTCTGATTTAACCATGCCCTTTCGAATTTAATAGCGACAACATCATTTAATAAAACTGAAAATCAGGTTATGAAGACTTTCTTTCTTTAATATTTATTAGATCCGGTGAAAAGGAATGTAAAACATCTGAGCGAAGATTTGCTTATTTCAACCATTCATTGATCATATGAATTCTTGGTACCCAAAAGGTATCTACCGTCTGTGAGACTGCTGTTTTTAAAAATATCTAGAAAAGGAATACTGATAAAGTGTGTTATAATTAGCCATAAAGTGACTACAAATATTGATTCTTCGGTACTACTAAGATAGCAAATGCAAAAAATCTATAAATGAAACAGGTCTAGAAGAGGCACATGACCTGTTAAATCTAATTTGAATCCTGATAAAATTTGAATTATGGCATATGTCTTTATACGAGATCTTTATTAATAATTTTTGGTATAGTTATGTCATTCACCTTAATATTTTCATAGTCGTATTCACCGAAATCGCCAGCAAATTCCGAACTTTTACATTTAATATGTTTTAAAAACATACCTAGTGAAAACTAGGTATATATGTATATATCTAAATTCTACTAAGTACATTTGAAAGTTTATCCAAATTATGTACCAAGTATATCTGTAAATATATCTTAATTGCGAATATATCTTTTAAAATTTTCTTATCTCCTTAGGTGAAAGATGTAATGTAACTGATGCATCGCTAACAAGCATTTCGGTTTCTCTTTTCTTTCTTCCCCCGTTCTTTTTCATTAAATTCAGAGGATATATTCTCGATTCTGAAGCTCTCTTTTTACATGAAGTTTGTTTTGGAGCAAGCTTCTTTTGTGTACATTCTTTGATCTTCCATAATTTACTCTATATGTGTTTTAGTTAATTAAAATTAATGATTTAGTGAAGCAGATTTATCAGTTTTAACAATAATTCATCATTTTGCTTGAGAACTAATTTTAATTTGCTTTTTTGATTCTCACTCAAGTTAACTTCCCTGAATACTAAATAAACGAAAAATTAGCTACGGAATGTAAGAACTTTCTGTTTACTTGAGTTGCTAAATCTGGGTTTATTTAACATTTATTTAATTTGAGATGTTCGTTTTGCAACATTTATAACAATTTTCTTTGTAATGTAATCAATTATTTATTTGAGCTCTAGAGCGCATGTTATGATAGTAACTTTACGTATTATTTTGCTGTTCATTATTTACATCACCATTTTCAGGAAACTGACAAATAAAGTAATTATTTAAACAAAAAGACTATTTTTGCTACCTTTCATTGTTTATAGCTAACTTCCATAAAATGTTCGGTTTATCCTTGACCTAAATAACAGAAGTTTCTCTCTTTCAGTGTTATTTACCGCTTTTAATGAGATATTTTGTTGGACAGGTATTTTACTTATTTTACTGATCTAATTTATGATTTACTTCTTCTTCTTGTTTACTTATAGTATTTTGCAATTCCATTTTGACAGAAATTCTTTCCCGGGAGCGTACATTCATGAACTGCAAGCGAAAATTACCTGCAATTTAAGAATGGCTCCTCGTATTCGAACGTTTTCTATCGTATAAAAAAAGGTCCGACTTGAACATCAAAATATTATAAAATGTGTCCCCCTCCAAAAAAATAGATATTTACGTACATTGTCAGATAAAAATATACGTAAATATCAACTGTTATTTTTTAAGTTTACGTATATTTTTACGTCACAATATATGTAAATTATACGTAAAATTTAAGTATATTCATGCGAAATGATCCCGCTTTATTCGTTATCACCCTTATTTATTATTTAAATGTTATCTACCAAAAAATAAATACCATGAAGAAATTAAGGAAAACTGGTTTACTTATTTTATTTAGAGTTTTCTAAAAAAATTCAGAAACAAAAAATGAATGGGAATATGGAACAAAATTACTAGTATTTTTCAATTAAAATAGTATTTTTGAGCTGCACAGTGTCTTTGAGATAAACTTAAAGATTACATGTTAAGGAAATTATATAAGACTAAATTTAAAAAACATGACAAAGATTAAATTATTTTACTGCAAAATCCTAAGAACAGCAGATAAAAAAAGCATTTGTATTTCAAAACTATATAAAACGACACGCTTTACATCTTGGCATATGACATACGTATCAAAGGCACTACATACATTTTTTAGTATGATGATTTCTTATAAATTTATCTATGTTAACAAGGCCTTCGTTTTTATAGTAAGCTCTTTTTTCTGTTTAATATAAGTCTGTTTCTCTAAAAAATATTATAGCATTTGGTTAAACCTTTATTAGTAGTGAAAGAAATAAGAAACCTACTACACTATTAAAACAAAAGCTTTTAATGCCTTAATTTGGCATCTTATGTTATTAACAGGATAAAATACAGAAATGTAAATGCCAAAATATTCCTATTTTGTTAAACGCTCTCATTAGCAATCGTTCATAGTTAATGTTTTGCTATTCAGTTCTCAAAATAGATCATTTTTACTTCAGGAAAACTATACATTAAAAATATTTCTCTATCAAAATTATAAAATGGACAATGAACTGATATTATTACATGTTGTTCGAGCAATAATTAATAAATAAAAGAGTGACAGGGCTCCAAATTAAAATTAAATTATTCCGCGTGAGAGTAACAGATAGAAAAGTTTATTAGAAGCTATATTACCTCAAAATATCACCCTTAAATTGAAATACGACAAATAAATTTATGACATTTTACATAGATGGAAAAAACGTGAATATTAAATAATAAAAATATAAAAATTTCGCTTATCTCTTCAAAATAATAATGTAATAATCCAAGACTGCTGCATAGTGAAATCTATTGAAACGCTAGAATCAACACCGTCCAGTCAAAGAACGCTCTTTGGTCAAGTTACACTGTTGAATTTTTTCCGCGGCTTCTTCAACGGAAGTGAAAATACATATTTCCTGTTTTGTGATGATTGGCAAACATATCATTTTCTTTTTTCATAATTAAAATGCTAAGAAATCTCTAAATTAGTATAAGTAATATTATTTTCCTATTGTATAAATTTTTATTCAGAACGCCCTTGTAATAAATTAATAAATCATTCTATATAAGAGAAATATTGTAGAAATGATGTGTCCATGCTCATGCTTAGAAATAACTTTAAAGCGAATAAGTACGGGTTCAATAGAGAACGCAAATTTTACCTTCAGGAACTAGAAGTTGGATAGTTCTGAAGCTTGTCAAATTAAGAATGTCCACCACTATTTCAGGGAAAATATTGTTGCGTTCTGTACGGCTTCGTGGATTTGGAGTGATTGACGACAACACTTGATGAAGAATCAAAACACAGTTTATTCGTCAGTATTACAGAGGAGAAGCACAATTTTTTAGCCAGTATTACTCAGGATAGCTCCAAAAACACGTTTACAGTCGTCAAAAAACTATGACACGCACGCTGAAACAATAAGCAACACAGCCTTCAGGTAATCAATCTAAACCGGTGAAGACAGCTTCACGGCAAAGCACTAGAGCACAGCTCCCGCCTCGGTTCGGTCGTTCTCGAAATTCAACTTACTCTCTAGACTCTCCACGCTACAACTCGCCATACATTTGACAGTACACCCGATAGCCTCTACAATGCACACTCTAGATGCACCAACTCGCGATACACTCGACTACCAACTCGACACAAGAGTTAAAATCAACTCGATAGATTTGCGATCGATTAAGAGACTTTCATGAGACACGCTACTCCGCAGACAGGCAAGGTTTATATAACTCTTGACCTGCGTTTGAGAACATTCTAGGCCAAACCAGTAAGAATTCTTTCTGGAAGGTTCTTCATCCGTCTACTGGCATATCGCCGATTTTGTCTCCAAATGGGCGGTTTCTCACCAAAAATGGTAACCCCGCCTTCCTTTGCCATTTTATGGGAACCCTAAACCCGCCTTGCGGGGAAGCTGGTTTCCGCAGCTGGAAATTTCGTAACAATATTATAATATAATAGTGAAAATATTATTTCAGGTCTTTACTTAATTTGCTTTAATTAGTAAGCGTGAAACAAAATAAAATGTTGTAATACATGCTTTTGAGCAAATTTAGCGCGATATCATTTTTTGATAAAAATTGAATTATATGCGTATTCTGTGCATCATAAGTTAAAATGAAAGAAAATGCATGTCGGACATTAAAATTCCATTTGGAAACTTTTCTCACAATAAAAATTATCGAAATCGTTATAAAAATTTCATCGACATATATAAAAAAATCATTGAAAACGTTTTGCGTAGTGTGATTTAATAAGAATGAGTAAAGTAATTTATGTTTGTGTAATATATCAAGAAAACATTTTCAGTTCTGTAGAATCATCATCATTATAAAAGCATTAAAATGAAGACATTGAAATTCTCTTGAAATAAATAGAATATGACATTAAAATTCCGTTGATAAACAATTTTTTTTGGATGTTCTTCCTTTTTTTGTGTTCGGAAAAAAAAAATGATAAGCAATGTAAAATGCATAAAATTCAATAGATATTCTGATTTCATAAATTGTTTTCAATGTTTTTAGAATTCGTATAATATTCATAAAAATAACGAATGAAATGCACTATGATGAAGTTAGCTTTTTTTTCAGTACATTTGGATTCGTATAATTTGCTTATAACGTGTGGAAATTACAACAAAACGCCGAAGATATCTTCATTTCTCTTATTCCCATAGTTTTCGTAAAAGAAATGCAAAAAAGATCATAATTCGATATCACCAAAATTATACGTGTATTTTTGGAGACGTGCTGCTTAGGATGCTGTGCTATTATTTCCTTATTATTTCCCATTAGCCTTATTCAATCAAGTTTACCCTCGTTTTGTTTATTAGATTTGAGGTCAATCAAAATCCTTTTCCCTGAAAAAACAGTTTTATTATTGAAATCATTGTTATATATGATCACGATATATATAATTTATCCAAAACATAGAAAAACCTTTGATAGTTTCTTAAATAGCTTTTAAAGTTGCTCTCCTTTCTACTTTTTGCTCTTTTGTTTGCTTAAAAGAAGTTCGTGAAATTCTACCTGATGTTTACTTTTCGTATCTTCTTCAAACTGCTATTTGTTTTCTACTCTTAGATGTGCTGTCATTTTTTTTTTTTTTTGAATTATTGATCTTTCTGTATTTTTTAAAATTTGCCTTTCAATGCAATTTGTCTCCTTGTTCATTTATTTAAGCTGAAAACTTTGTATAAATTAAATTAAGACAAATCACCTATTACTTAATTTTATTTAAGACTATTATTTTATATTAAGGCTAATTAATATACTTTAAAGCCAATTATTTTATTTTAAATTAGATTAATTTAACTCAAGACAATTTATAATTTTTGAATGAATGAGTTGGATATGAATTAAAGATCATATCTGTTGGAATTACAAGGATTTAGAATCGTTAGCTGTATATTTTTGTTTTCATATCCGGAATATATACTAGACTTAAATGCTTCCACTGTATTTTTGATTGTGCATAAATTAGAACAGTTACATATTATTAAAATGGAAACAAAATGAATTTTGAAATAAAATAATTGCAAGATCAAGACACATGACAGCCAGTAAGCTTTTTAACGTAGAAAATAATGTGGCTTCAAAATACAATTTATAGCGGTGGGTAAATAATTATCGATAAGAGGGTTGTTGCGCTGAAGTGATGGGACAGAATATGTGCGCGCGAGAGAGATGATTAAATTAAAGTGCATTCCAAAGATTCTTAAGCTAAATTAGAGTTACTAACGTAGGTTAATGAAATGCAAAATAGCGAAGCATTGCAACGGTCCTAGAGAGCAATATCGTTTTTTAGATATTTTGTAATCCAATTTTAGGATGTGGTCTTACCATTTTATTTCGAAATTCGATACATGATTATTTAAATTTTTAAGGGTTTATAGGCATGTGGTAAAGGCATATACTAACCAAAAATATATTGAATTTACAATACGTTTACAATACGTTTGATAGCGCAGAACAATATATTTAAAACTTAAAGTAAAGGAAAAGTTTTTTTGATTAATTAATTAATAAAAAATTATTTTCATTTTGTAGAATGTTTTACACACACTACCCAATGAATTAGAAACCTTTGATATTTCCATTTGAATGCGTGCTAGGGATGAAGTGTGCAATTTTTTTTATGACGTGGGTTATACGTGGTTAGAATGCTAGTATAAGTAAGGGGTAAGATTGCTTTTCACGATGAATGAAGTAAAATGGGAAAAAACGACAGATCTTTCACCATTTCAAAAAAGGCTTATTGTTGGTGCAGGGCCCCGACTTCAAAAACAGCAAATATCACTGGTTCTCAAAAGCAGCCATATCAAAGATTTTCAAAAGTTGGAATCAGAATCCACAGTCATTATCTAGAAGGTGTAACTGAGGTTCGAACATAGGTTTTCAAGAGAGTGATCGGCGTCGTCTCCGAGGAATTGTACGGCAGAACAAGGCCTCTACTGTGCTTCAACTGACACAGATAGTCAACCAAGGCTATTTCCAACAGATTTCAGCTCAAACCATGCGCAAAGAATTGTAGAGGATAGGAATGCATAGTCGGGTGCCTCTGAGAAAAACCACTCATTTCTGCCCGACATGCAAGAATTCGGTTACTGTGGTTTCGGTAAAGAAGATCTGGATATCTGAAAATTGAAAATGGGTAATGTGGTCGGATGAATCACGCATACCCTATTTTGCATTAATGGAATACGTCGAATTTGGCGAGAACCCCATGAAGCCATGAATCCATCTTGCTTTACTCGCAGTGTGGCGTCGCCATGACGACTGTACAAGGGTCTGGTGGGAGTATCAGGATAAGGGGCCTGTTCGCTGGCATGAAAGTGGTGACCTGGTGTTCCTCGAGAGTAAACAAACAGCCATGAGATACCTAGATATAGTGGTAGGTCAAGTGCTCCCTGCAAAGTTGCATTTTTAACCCTGATGGCGAAGGACACATCAAAGAAGATAATGCAACCATACATCGTGCCAGAAATGTTCAAAATTGGTTCGCTGAACATCAGTCTGACTTCCAACACCTTCTTTGGCCACTACATAGCTCGGATCTGAACACCCCATAGAAAATGTATGGGATATAATGGAAAGACGCATCCGACAGCACACTCCCCTCTTCCATCTAATTTACAACATCTAAACGCTGCATAGCGAATGCATGTATTTTCTGGACGTAAATGCACTCTAGAAGCATGTCGACTGGATGCCCAAACGAATCAGAGTAGTTATCCATGCAAAAGGGGTTCCAATAAAATATTTATCTCGGGTTTCTAATTCAATGGCCAGTGTGTGTATTAATAAGCATTATTTAGATAGTTCATGAAAACGTATAATAGCATATTTATCTATTGAATTAGAGGGAAAGAGCAACAGATTCGAGCCTTTTTTCTAAATGAAACATGTTTTAGTAATTTTTTGTAATGTTCTTATTTAACTCTCACAGGAAAAAAACAAGAAATTTTAATTATTTTACAGTTTTAAAACTTTAACCAATAATAATTATCAGCAAATTATATATTAGACTGATGATAATTAAGTAACATGAGGCTTTAATAGATTTCTATAGCATGTATATTTTGAAATTACATAGTAGCATTTTTCTAGATTTAGTAAATACAGAAATGAAAAAGTAAGGAAGGAATTTTTAATAGATAGGAATGGAAAGATATGTACAAAAGAAATTTTTGCAATTTTGAGAATGAATATATTTTATGCGCCTTATAACGTTTTTGCAAATTTAATTTAAATGTCCTTCAACGTTATGTCCCATAATCTGTGAAGTTGTTCCTAAGTCTTCAAATATTTCCACATAGAAAGAAGAATACGAGTATAAACAAGTTTACATATATCACAAAGAACTGTTAGTGAAACTAAGCTCATTATCGAAATGAGAAGTATACATTCAAGAATATGGTTTCTTTCATAATTAAAATAAGTTACCTTAGAGAATGATGTATAAAGTAAATATGATTGGTAAGTATTTTGATGAATTATTTTCTTGTACAGATTAAAGAAATCCTGTAAAAATGAATGAATTATTTTCCTGCATAGATAAATGAATCATCCTGCTATATAGTTGGATCATCCCGCATAGCTAAATGATATATTGGGAGTAAATCGTGAATATATATTCTGTGACCGAGCTAAAACAAATATGTAAGTAATTCGATTTTAGAGTCATTGCAACTCTAGCAGACTCTACGTTGTAGGAGTTTTAGTTTTTATTCTTGGGAAATAAAATAAAAAACAAATAAAACCTTTAAAGGAAAAAAAGAGATATAAATACTTCTAAAAGGTACGTAGATTGTGGAATATTAAACATAACACCCATTATTAAATGTGTTGAATGATATTAATATTTTAATAATTTTTAATCTCACAAAATTTAAAAAATATTTTAGAATATTCTGGGTCATTCTTTTATTTTCCGTCTTCTTTTAATTTTAGTATATTTCTAAACGATATTGTTCCTACATTTTCGTTTCAAAATCTGGATCACAATGAAAATTAAAGTAAATGTAGATTTAACACACTTTAAGGTAAATGTAGATTTTTCTACATTTACCTTAAAGTAACCCAGAATCGCCCTTTCTCTAGAATTCAAAAGGAAGCAGAGAAAAACTGAAAGAAATAGTAGAAAATCTGGTAGTAGCTTGTGTTTAAAGAATTACTGTGAAATTTCGGAGTCTTTCGAGATTTCAGAAAAATAAAAGTAGATTTCTTTGGTACATTAATGGTGCCAATTAATCATCAACTGATTTCTTGTCCAGAGTAATGTCTGAATTTTAACGTGCATTCAGCTCATTAATAATTAATTTCGCTCCCTTAAAGAAGTCTATGGGCATTCTTACATTTGTGTAGTTTCTTGCCTGAGCCACGTAGTACTGCTCGCAGTCTAAACAAAGTATCCAGCAGCCATATTCTCTTGAGACGTTGAGATCTCTTATGCTTTTACTAATAACAGGAAAATTTCATATGATTATTCATTGCAGCAGAGTGTTTAAAGACTATCTACCCTAGAGGAGATTTTAAAACTATTTGCCTCCTGTTTAGGTTACATAGGGTACACCCCGAAAATCTCAAGCAGTCAATTTTTCCCAACACTGGAATGGAATTTGGATTAAGATGGCAGATCTCAATGGTTTTTATCTACATGGTCGGTTTTAGGCTTCATTTTGGAAAAAGGACCTTGTACGTGCGAATTAGAATTATTTAAAAACTTTTTTTTAATCCAATGCCTTAAATTAATGTTAAATAAATTAAAAGATATGATATATCAGTGTTTAAGCATTTTATTTCCTCTAGGAATGAAAAATTAGAGATATATAATTTTAGATATCACAGTTGTAGAAAAAATGCAATTCCTTCATTTTTGTTCTCTTTATTCCTGTAAAGAGAGTAGGAAACACGTAAGCTGCGAACTTCTCACTTCCTTTCATACTTTTCTCTTCTTTTTTAGTAGAAAGAGGAAATAGATTTAGTGTTAATCCTCCTCAATATAAAGGATTCAAAAGCGAGAAATTTCAGAAGGGGATTATGTTCTAATCTTAGAGGAGAATTCAATGCTTGAGACAGAATGGTGCAAAGACATCAGCATTTTAACTGTTCAGAGATATGTTTTGTTGGCCAGAGCCGTTACAAAGATAATCTTTTAGCTGTAAAAAAATCTGAAGTTCTCACCTAGCAAATGAATATACTATTAAATGAAATTATCAGAATTGTCTCTGTTTTCAAAATGCTTTCCAATGTACGATATATTTACACATTTAAGATTTCGAATTATTTTAAGCAATTCAGAGTGTTTGTCTAAGAGTTCTAAAATAGTTTAGTGCCAAAAGCTATTTAACCTATTAATTGATTTGTAATGCACTCTCAGCATTTTGTATTATAATTTTATTTTAAAATTTAATTGCTGTATTAAACACATTCACTTGGTCAGCACGTTATGGATGTAAGATATTAGTATGAAATTGTAGTATTCACCTTGCGTTCCCGTAAAAAAACGAGGTAAAAAAACGCATTAAATTATCCCTTTTATTCACAGGATTTTTAATATATAATACTTCATATTATTTGCATGGATTTACATAATGTATGAAAATTACTTTGAACATACTTCTAAGCAGCTATCAACAATGTTGAGAGAGAAAAGGTAATAACTTCTCTCAGTGTTTAATGTTTAAATATGCTGCATATTTACTTGAAAACAATAACATTTTATGATAGTTTAAAAATATTATGCTTTTCATTATCCATAGTTTTGTATAGGTAAGACAAAAAAAAAAAAAAAAAAAAAAAAAAAAAAAAAAAATTAAAAATAACAAAATTTAAAAAGAAAAAAGAAAAATGGGCTCTTTCATATGGATTATAAACAGCCTTTAATGAAAACATTTAGCTTTTGATTAAGCTCGACTAAAAGTAGCAGAGCATGAAAACTGAAAAAAAAAAAAGCATAAAATTAAAACAAATCTGAAGCAGTTGAGAAGCACTGATAGAAAAGGATTAAGCTTAAGAAATTTTTTTTTTCCAGATTAAGTTGCTAATAGTACGAAAAATTCAAAAACAAAATCTGAGTCCGAAAAATAAAAAACTAAAATTTCTTCAAAAAAAAAAAAAAAAAAAAAAAAAAAAAACACAAATAAAAGTTTAAAAACATATTTTTTAGCTTAACCAGCAAAGATAATTCCATTAATTAAGTAAGCGACAAAATAAAAATGAGAGCCTTTTAAGATTTGTTTAAAAAAATTCTTTTGTTTGAAACTAGAAATGAAAGCTTTAGCACTTCAGATCTTCTTTGATAATATCTTCAGCAGAAATATTTATAAATCAAAACACGTTTTAAAATAAAAAAACGCAATAAAATAAGCATTTTAATTGGGAATTAATAGAGAAGTAAATCATATATCCGTAAGAGACAATCGTTGTTTTTATGCATGTTGATTTCAGAAAAAAGTGCATCCCCAAATGAGAAAATAATTTATTTTATGACTAATAAAATTAAAATACTTATTTTGTGTGAATGGTCAGCTTATTTAAGCATATGCTAATAAAATGGTAATGGTATGCGAAATGTTGGAAAGATTATTTCGGTTAATTTTAGAACGTTAAAATATTTGACTAGTTTCGATTCAGTATTGTTATGCCTCATAATAACTTTCATTGAACTAAGAGTTAAATCTTTCTATGTGCATTCGTAACAACTTAGGAAATGTTTCAAAGAGCCAGAGGGTATTCTGCAAAAATAATGGGGGATATTACTGATGACATAAGATCTGAAAGCGATACATTGGTTATAGGTGCATTTGCTAAAGAATAAACAAAGGAATGCTGTGTTTATTTTCAGCAAATATATCTATAACCAAATATGAAAGCTATTAACTACAACAGGTGACAAAACTACAGGGATTTTAAGCACCGAAACTGCTTTAAAATGTTAAAATCATAAAAGAAACTTACACATGAGTCCGCTGGTAGTACTTCTAAATTCTGAAATTTATTAATCAGTTTCCATCTTCTTACCTAACTAGGTAAGAATTTTCTGAAATATTAACTCCTGAAATTTGTTTTAATAATTTATAATTAAGATTTACGTAAATCCTCACAGTACTGTTCTTTGAATATTTTACCTATACCAGATCTTATGGATGTAACTCTATCATGAAATAAGTTTTTATCAACGAAACGTTATGCGCTTGAAGCGTCATTTACGAATGAGAAAAAACAATTTCTTTTGCCACTGAATGACGCTTATCGCATTAAATAATTTTCAAAAGAGCAATTCCACTCATTGAAACATCTTATTAAAGATTTCCTTCCAATTATCGAATAAATGCATTGACATTTTCCTCCCAAAATTCCAATTCCTTTTCAGTCTTTATCGTCCACTTTAAAATACGGATAAGCTGTTTATCGAACTGTAAAAAAAATTCAAGAATCATTCGAAAATCGGTCATTAAATTTCTCTTTGTTTCCTTAAACATCCGTCTAGACTAGACTACAAAGTTGTTTTTTTTTTTTTTTGACGTAGTAAGTATTCCTCGTAAACCTGTTGTTTTTCTAGCAGTTTTTCTATACAGGACGATTTTGCTTTTACTTTGAGCTATTAAGCCAATCAGCGACGGGATTTACATCCAATAACGTGATTTACATCCAACAGGAGACTTCCATCATTCTCACAGCAAGCATAATAATTTGCTAACCTTTCAATGATATTATTTATTCCGTGTTTAATTTTTTAAATTATAGGGTCTTACAGTTTTTGCTACCATACACTAAGTCTTGAAAACCTTAAGCGACTTACAGCTCTCCCTGGTTAATCACACAGAAACGTAAAAAAGAGCGTAAAAGGCCCTTTTATTCTCAGAATTTAAATAACTGACCAGAAGGCACTTCTTGTGCTTACAGAACTAGCCACCATCTATGAAGTACCTTAAAAGTAAGAAATTTCAAATTTAAATCTAAAGTTAGCCCAAAGACTGCACAGAAAGGATTAGCGCGTAAGTTGGTTCAGGCCTACATTGGCGTGACAAGTACTACTGGCATGGATAAAGCAATGTCGAAGACATAATGACGTATAATTTCAACTAGTAACGTGATCTTCAGCAGGAGGAACACGCTTTGTCCAAGCGATCCAAAACCTTCTTTTATGTACTATTGGGTTGTCCGGAAAATAATGCAGGTTTTTGCAATTGATTATCTTTCCTCTACATTTTTTTGCAGCAAAAATATTTTGAATTACATTGGTTTATAAATCATTTTGAAGCTCTATTTCCTCTCTGTATTTCTATAATAATCATTTTGTTCCAAAATTACTTAAAAAATATTTACTAGATGTTTTTGTTTAGATGTCAAAACGGGATTTTCGGCAAATTTACTTTATGAGTACAAGCTAGGCCGCAGCGCAGCACAAACGGCTCGAAATGTCTACGAAGTATGGGGCGAAAAAAGTGTTAATGAATCTACAGTTCAATGGTGGTACCAAACGTTTCGTCGGGGAGAATTTGACCTGGAAGATCAAGAGCGTCGTGGACACTCCTCAGCTGATGACGACGATTTGAAGACCTTAGTTGAAACAAACCCATGCACAACTATTCGAGAGCTTGCGGAGGAGCTTGGCGTAAGCAAAACAATGATTTCTGATCATTTGAATCGTATAGGAAAGTCAACGAAGCTCGATAAGTGGGTGCCTCACGAATTGAGCGAAAATAAAAAAAAATCGTCATTTTGAAGTGTCGTCTGCTCTTCTTCTCCACAACAAAAACGACCCTTTTCATGATCGAATTGTTACGTGCGATGAAAAGTGGATTCTCTCTCACAACTGGCGACATTCGGTTCAGTGCTTGGACCTCGGAGAGACACAACAACACTTTCCAAAGCCAAATTTGCACCGAAAGAAAACTATGGTGACTGTTTGGTGGTCTGCGGCCGGTTTGATCCAACACAGCTTCCTAAATCTGGGCGAAATGCTTACAGCAGATAAGAACTGTCAGCAAATCAACAAAATGCACAAAAAGTTGCAACGCATGTGCTCGGCATTGGAACTGGCAAGTGGCCAGTTCTTCTCCACGACGGTGCTCGGTCGCCTGACCTCTCGCCGACCGATTGCCCTTTTTTCAAACATCTGGATAACATTCTGCAGAAGAAATGCTTCAGAAACCAAGACGAGGCCCAAAACGTCTTTAACAACTTAATTGCGTCCAGAACTCCAGAATTTTATTCTACCGACATAAATAAACTTATATCTCGTTGGTAAAAATGCATTGATTCAGCTGGTGCTTATTTTGATTAATAAAATTGTTTTTAAGTTGAGTTATGATACTTTAAAGATAGAGGTTAAAAACCTGCATTATTTTCCGGACATCCTAATATCTATTTCCACCACATATAATTACGCACGAGCTAAAATTAGCATTCTGGCAGGTAAGCGAAAAAGAGAAGTGAGAGTAAATATGCGTAGCGTAAAATAACTGATTAGTTAAAATAAATAAATACTTTAAATCTTTCTCTGCTATCCCTTTCTACTTCATTTAAATATGCGCGAGCTAAAGTTAGCATTCTGGCAGGAAAGTGGAAAGAGACAGGTGACAGAAAAGAGGCATAACATTAAGTAACTGATTAATTAAAATAATGATTAATTAAATATTCGCGAGCTAAAGTTAGCATTCTGGCAGGAAAGAGGTATAACATTAAATAACTGATTAATTAAAATAATGATTAATTAAATATGCGTGAGCTAAAGTTAGCATTCTGGCAGGAAAGTGGAAAGGGAGAGGTGACAGAAAAGAGGCATTATATTAAATAACTGATTAATTAAAATAAATAAATACTTTACAAAATAAATAATAGTAATAATAAAAAATGATAATAATAAAAGATTTGGGATCAATGAAATTTAGACTGAAGCACTGATTAAAAACACCAATAAAAGTATTCGGAGGAACTGCGTTATAAAATAGTTGTCGCTTTTGATAAAATGTTCTTTAGCACTACAAGATGCAACTCCCTTAGAACATAGTAAAAATATATAATTCCATTCCTTTATTAAATGATCAAAGCATAAACGGAATGAAATGAAATTTAAATTCAATCGTACAACGATTTATTCATTTAAAATTTCAGTGGGAAAAAGGGAATGAAACTAAAATTTCACGAAAAAATATGAGAAACAAAGACAAAATTCCAGTATCTTTGCATTAAATATGATAAAGACAATTCGAATCATGGAAATTGCATAAAAGTGCTTTACGTACGAAAGAAACTATAATTTCCCGACTGTACTATATTTTATTAGACTTATATCAGAGCATTCATTTAAGTAAAAGAAGGCAAGAGAAATAAAATTATCACTTTATAATTATTACACTTTATTTTATTACGAACTATAAAGTACATTTTTGTCATATATATATGTGGGCGCGTGCGTATGTAAGCAATCATTTCCACAAAAGAGGAAAAAAAAAGGTCATTTCATAAATAGCATAAAACAAAACTTACATGGCTGGTGCTTTATTATAAGAACATAATAAAGCATGCATTTTAAGCGCATGAAAGATCAAAAAGAAATTTATCACTTTATAAACTGCCTAAAATATAATTTGTACAGTTTAAGCTAACTAGGCCTGAGCAGAAAGTCGAAAGATTACTAATTGTAGCAAATCGGAAGAACGACCCAATATATAAATTAAGCTTTCTTTTCTTTTGTTTTCAATTTTTTAAAATGTAATTTCTAAAGCAATAAATCAGAAATTATGATTCGACTAGATGACGAATTATAAATTTAAATTACAAATAAATGAAATTTTGTAAGAGTTCACAGCAGATGTTATTTAGTTAGTAAAACGCTATTTCAATAGCCTCTATGTCTCATCGAATACGTTGATTTCAGTGAGTAATTTCATTTTGGCTGTTGCAATGTTTTCCCATTTCCCTCCGCAACATTTTTTCCCATTGTGCATATGGTCACTTCTTTTGACGCAAGTGTAGTATGTTTCCGATGTAGACGGACTAGCACAAGACGTCGACATAAATTTGTCCGGAAATATATTGCTTCATGTCGGATTTCTTGGCTCAGGGTACTGCAACGCCTTTTTCACGACCAAAGAGAGCGCCAAGACGGCCTTTCATTGAAACGATCAAAGGCCTCTCGAGCGCCTGAGCGCATGCTCTGTTCTTATCCTCCCTCTCAAGTACACAATAACCTAAGGTTGCAGTTTCCTCAAATGGTTTATACCAGTTAATCTTTATCTCAGGTAGTCTGGTCTTCTTAAAGGATTCCTTTGTGGTTCCTTATCTTTATATTAAAGTTGTCTTCTATATAAAGGTAGTATACACTCAGCGGCTAATGGTAGCGCCTTTTCTAAGATCTAGAAATAAATATCATTTGAAACTTTCACACTTCTTTGCTCGTTATTGAAGAAGGGAAGACATTCTTATCAATATGAAATGGAATTTGAGACGTTTTGATATTTTAAGCAAACAGATTAACGACTTCAAAGGGATACCTTTCTGTCGAGCCGGTAGTCCCCCCCCCCAGTATAGATTTGACGTGCGTGGTGCTGGCGCTATACATGTTAGAGAAACCTATTGGGAAATATTTTGCTTCGTGAGATGGGATGAATGTGCAGCAGGAAATTTCAGTTGAAGAAGAAAGAAAGGAAAGGTTACTTAAAAAGGAAATAAATGCTTATTTAATATGAATGCTATCGATAATATGTGGAATTAGATCATATATAAAAAGCCAAAACTGGTACTTCAATATATGAAACATTTATTTTCTCTAATATTTCTTAAATATCTTCAACATTGTCGAAAGATAAACCTGCAGGGCATGAAATATTTCCTCTAGTAATTTTTTTTATTTTCATATGACAGGCTCTTGAATTCCGACGCTAGCTTATCCCGTTGAATATTCAGTACTTTATCATTTGCATATTAGACTGCATTCGACAGTGAGTTTAGATTTGTACAACAAGCGCTAGTCCATGTTGTGCTGTACGGGAACAGTGGAGCAAGATGTACTGTCCGACCAGAGTTACGGTACGGTGACACGCAGTATTAATTCTATGAAAAACGATTTAAAGTGCAAATTAATCTTTTCAGTAAAAACCTTTCGATGACTCTCTTTCCAAACTTTGCCTAAACATTATTTATTACTCGATGTAATGCCTAAGAATTGTCTGCATATTAGTATACTAAATGCATATTAAAGTAGTAGTAATTAATACAGTAGTAGTAGTAATAAATATATATTAAACGATACAGTAAGTATAAATGTATATTAAACTATAGAGTAATGCACAAGTAACCATACGCTAGGAAAATGTAGAATATACTAAAATAATACAACCACTTTATACTTTGAGTAAAAAGCCATAAGGCATTTTAGAGATTTACTAGCATTCTATACAATACTCTCTTTTCCCGTAAAATATGTATGTGTAAGAAAATTCGAATATTCACTCAAAATGTAAAGATGGTAAGTAAGTGTACGAAACAGCATGCAGTCCTCTTCAGGCAAGAAATTAGGAAAACAATGATTACCTAGATATTTAATTTATATACAGTTGACTATTAATTAACACAAATTTTAAAAAGCAGCTCCTTTATTTCAATTTTAAGCATTCACTGAATTTCGATTGCAGTGTTTAACATATTCTTAGGAATATAATTTTTAATAAAAATTTTCCGTAAAATTCAATAGCCTATGGGAAGTTTTAGTTACGAAAATGTAACTAAAATTTTTACACCTTATTCAAGTTTCATATTTTATCATAATAGATTGCTAAAAGAATATTTGTTGCATAAATACTTTAATTAGAATTAAAGGATAATGTTATGAAGAAAGAAAGTTTCGACACCAAGGTTAAATAGTTTTACTTCTAGGTACCATGTTATATCTGAAATTCCTATATTGTTAAATGTTAAATATGAAACTACTTGCCGTTAAAGGTAGTAATCGTATAGTGAAACGTGTACAGCATTTTTGCGTTGTGAAAAAAAAAATGCATTCCGGGACCGCGCCGTGAGAGGATCGAAAACATAAAACATATACAAGATATAAAGGAAAAGTTCATATTAAATATATAAAGAAAACATACTGTAAGAGGTTCCAGATTAAATATCAGTTTATTCAATTACAACACAATAAGAAAAATCTTAACCTCATCTGAGAGTCTGTTCATTTAAATTCATAAAAAAAACTTAAGGTTTGTCTGGTGATTTAAAAGAAAGGAAAGGGAAACAATTTAAGGCCTGAGAGTTAAATTTTAGATTTGACATTGTTTTTTTACTGCTAAGGACGTTTTTGAAAAGCTTGCCTAAAGTTCAAACACACCAAAAAAAAAAAAAAAAAAAATAAAACTTATCTTGAAGGGACATCTTGAAGCGGAGGACTCTTAATCTTATCCCGCGTTGATGTCGGCCGGGCTCATCTTGACACTGGTTCTAAAAATGTAGACTCCACTTCACTACTGTAGAACAGAAACAGGAGCACTGCTGCCCAGGACGGCTATCCGCTTGGTCCTGAAAGTCCTATGTCAACACGCAGGTAACTCGTTCAAATTTCGCCGGTCAGAAACGTTGTTGCTAGGAAATTACTGCTCGCCTGTTCTTACTCATCCCAAGAGCAAGCTTCACGGGTAACGTCCCAAGTAAGTTCCACCCACCAGTCAGTAAGGGAGAGAATCCAACTCCAATTTTCTTCAAGCCAGTTTTCAAGAGCAACGTCCACAAGTCCAGCAAACCCGAAAGTCAGCGAGTCCAAGAGTAAGTGAGTCCAGCGAAAGTGTGTATCCAACTCGAATTTCCTTCGTCTCCTTCACAAAACGGGCTCCCACTATGGCTTCACTTATCGCCCCCTTAATTATGGCAAAATCTTCGTTTTCAACTCCAGAATGCGGAAATAAGGGTGATCGCGCATGCGCGCCCTTCTTCACTTAGCCAACAACCGGACCCTCAATCGCCAAAAACCTGAATGACTGACATTGAAAGACAAGTAGCAACCTTTGACCTTTCCGTCACGTACTTTCCTCTCTTAAGGTCAACTAACAATGAAAATTCTTTCTCGAACATTCTAAAGCGCGCGAAATCATGACTTGGCGAAAATTGCCTCCCTTTCCCTGCTTCTTTCACAATGAATAAAAGTTTGTACAAGATTTGCAAATAAAAGAAAATAAATAATATTCATTTATACTAAATAATATTTCCCGAAGCATCTGTTTCTCCCCAAAATTAAAGCCTTAAATTAAATAATTCAGAATCAAAATAAAATTTAAATTTCCATAAATCATAAAATCATTCACCTAATTTTTTATAACGCTATCAGATAATTTCTCTACATAACAATAAGTGTATTTTAAATAAATAGGTAAGATGAGGTTGTTAAGAAGTATTGGGTTTAAAGATAAGATACAATCTTGGTTGTTTATTCTCGAGCTCACTTATTGAAGACTAATAACAAATGCAACTGATTACCTTTTTTAATATTTAAACAAAGAGATCTGTGATAAATGTATTAAGGTGTTTGAGAATACATTTATTTTGTTTTGGTGTTTTTCTTATTAAATGAAGTGAAGTTTTTGGACAAGTTCCAAATAATTCAATAAATATTTTTGAAGAAGAACCATTAAAAGAGAGAGAAATTCTCGAAAATATTCGAACCAGACTGCCTTAAAAAACAGGGAAGTCTTTCTCTGTCGGCCTCAAAATAAGCAGAATGGTCGGTATTAAATTTTTCGCCTAATATTAAACACCAAGCACGAGCTGTCTGGTGCAGATTTCCCTTTAACAATGGAACTGGTTGAGTAGGCAAGCCAATTTATATCTGGATAATCAAGCCTAACAATGAACTTGAGATGATGAGGTCAAATGCATAATTAATAATTTCAGAGATATCATCATATGTGCTTCTACGTGGGCGAATTTAATCCTGATATAAAATTTTGCAAGTTCAAATGACATAAACAAAAAATTGATTCCGTATTTTGATGACGAAGAAAATATTTTTTCTAGAAGATTTAATTTAAAAATAATTTATTTCTTCATATCTTTGTAGGTGAAGAATGTATCATAGTAAATTTAATTTAATTACGGACGACTCAGAGATTTAAGTGGAGATAAAACTTATTTTAAGAATTAGTTTGAAAAAATTTACAGACGCAAGGTAACTTCAAAGTTCTATCTGAAGTATTTTCTTGTTACTGCAAATGGTACAAGTTGTTAAAGTTCAGATTTATTTGACACTTATTCACTGATATTTAGAATTTAGTAATCGGACAGAACATTCATAACTTCCGGTCATATTCTGCATAAAACTTGATATATTCTGCCGCATACAAAGTGTCTAAAAGGAAATTCGTACGCTGTGGTTTTATTTCGAAATGAATGACCCCATAATCTACACATCAGATATGTATTTTAATACATAAACGTAACCTGTCTGAACGTAACCTGTCATGAACGTAACCTGTCAACCTGTTTTACTTACTTTTGCCTACTTTGGGAAAATGTCTTGAAACTCTCTTCATTAACAGAATAAATTGGTATTTGAGACAAAAATGCTTTTATAATGATTCTCAGTTCGGATTTACTCCTCGGAAGTCCGCTGAAGACGCCATTATTCGCCTTTGTAATATCTTTCAGTGTGCAGAGAAAATGAAGTATACTACAGTTCTTATTTTCCTGGATTTCAAAGGAGCTTTTGATAATGCTTGGTGGCCATCTATCTTAAAATTTTTAAAAGATGCTGGTATACCACATAATATCTATAACCTTCTTAAAAGCTTCTTGAACGAGAGGACTGCTGAGCTTCAGCTTGGGAATGAAGCTAAGGTTTATTCTCCAGAAAAAGGCTGTCCTCAAGGCTTTGTATCCGGACCTACTCTTTGGAACATAATCATAAATGATCTTTTAAGTCATCTCGAAGGTTGTTTAAAAATTGCGTTTGCAGACGACTTACTATTAATTTTCCAAGGAAGGATTTTGAATAACATTCTTTTGAAAGCACAAGAAGTTCTAGAGTTTGTCTCCAGTTGGGCGATTTCTCATAAACTCACTTTCAATCCTTCAAAAATTAAAGCTATGCTTGTTCCCAGTACGTTTGATGAATAAAATATTGCTCTTTTGATGGTCGATAATTCTCCCTTAGAATTTGTAGAAAATGTTAAATATCTTGGTGTCATTCTTGACCAAAAATTAACATGGAAAAAGCACATTGAATTCCTTTCTGCTAAATGTGAAAAAAATTATTAATGCCTTTCACCGAATTGCCAAAAATACTTTTGGAGTAAGCTATGATGTTAAGAAACTCATGTATAAGCAGTGTATTGCATTTCGTACGGCTGTCGTGCTTGGGGACATGTTCTTGCCAAGAAGGTTAACAAAAGAAATTTAAGAAAGATTCAACGGAGAATTCTTCTTCGTATTATTAGTGGTTATAGAACCTTAAGCTATGAGGCTACTTTTGTTCTTGCAGGAGTTCCGCCTATTGATTTTGAAATTGCATATAAGAATAATATTTTTGAGTCATTGGCAACTCATGCTTCGGAAGACTGTATTAATGGAATTGTCCCCTTCACTGATCTTCCTCATCCCGCTTCTTTAGAACCCATAAATTTCTGCGATTATAAAGAGACTCCTGAAATAAGTTTTCATATGGTTTTCTTTACAGATGGCAGCAAGATGAACAACAAGGTTGGCCTTGCATTTGTTCTTTTTGAAGGCCATTTCGAGATTTGTTTTCTTAGACACCGTATACGGAATGAATGTACAGTTTTTCAAGCAGAACTTCTGTGCATTTATCTTGCCGCAAAATGGATCCAGGATCATGGGACAACATCCTCAAAGTACCTTATTTGTTCTGATTCTCTTTTTTCTCTTCAACTTTTGAACAGTATTACCAGCTGCGATAAATTAGTTATCGAAACCCTAGTAACTGTTAGTTAACTTAGAATTAGAGGTATTGATATTTGCTTTGCTTATGTGCGTGCTTATCATGGTTTCTACGGAAATGAAAGAGCTGATTTCTTAGCTAAAGATGCCTTAAATTTACCCATTGATATCAACATTAGCATTCCAAAAAAGAGTTTTTGGAAGTCGTTTCATTATAAAAAGATTTTAGCTATGTGGAATGAGGAATACATTTCATCTTGTAATGCTGAAGTCACCAAAAAGTTCCTTCCTTCTATTTACCATAGACTGAATTCCGAGTCTTTCCTCTCGTTAAATTTTAAAGTGTCTCAGTTTTTATCTGTTCACGGTAAATTTGCAAGGTATCTGTTTCGTTTTAATCTACGATCAAACAATTTATGTGAATGTTCAAAAAGAGTTCCTCAGGATGTGGAACATTTGATTTTCTCGTGCCCTACATTTCATGGCCCTAGATTATGCTTACAGAACGATTTGAAAATATTCGGAGTGACTTGGCCAGTGAACTTATCTGTTTTCGTGAAGTCCAGAGTGCTGTTCTCTGCTTTTTTTCGCTTTGTTTATGCATGTAATTTTTAATGTTTATTTATACATGTAACCTTTAATGTTCTAGTTAACGTACTTCTGTAAGCCCCGTGTTGTACATATGTGGTGCACGGGGAGTCTGTATGTTCTCAAAGGAAAAAAAAAATTACACTATAACAAGAGAGAGACTGAGATAAATAGAACAAATAAAAAAATTAAATAGCGTTATAGAGCTTTAAAGAATCGGCATTCAAAAATGCTTCTATGAGCAATTATAGCCACTGTGAGCAGTATAATGGTTAGTGCTTCTGACTGTATCGTTTTAGGCTTGGGTTCCAATCCCGGAGAAGACTTGTTCAGCTTCGCATCACGGCACGGCCAAAGTCCTCTCGAATGGGTTGAGCAAAAGGAATGGGATACCTTCAGATACGTCAGACGAGTGAGATATAAGCCACAGCAACCAGAAATTATAACCAGTTATGCACATTCGGTTATAAACTGTACACTTAATGTATTGCTTTTCCCCATACATAGTTAACAAAAAATGCCTGCCATACTTGATGACGTTTGTGTCATGTGTGGAGAACTATGACTGATCAAACTTTCTTACTCGTATTTCAATCGTTAACCCGCGTTTCTTGTTTGTCAGCTTCATTCTCAGGCTAGAGATATTAATGCCATCTGTCAGGACAAATTCTTTGAAGTTTCAAAACAGCCGGAACATCTAGACTTTTCAGTGTGCTGCGTGAAGTATTAAACTGTTTCGAAAATGTCACGTAAAATAGAAAACTGATGAACTGAAAATAAAGAGCATATCAGCTAGTAGCATGGGTTATATTATTATCTCATAATCGAAATATAAAGAATTACTATATCATAATCGGCAAGTAGACACCACCAGAAAGTGGCTGCATACGTCGAGGTAATATAAGGCATACTCTTCCTCCTTTCTGCATGCTTTTGTGGTGTAACGGTAGCACACATGGCGCCTATTCGAGAGGTCCAGGTTCGAGTTCCGGAGAGGGCATTGCTCATTTTTCTCATCTTCTGCTTCAAAATAACCTAGTGACTCCACAGTATACCATATGAAAGCCGTAATTACATGTTTCGGATACGCCACATCTGTTAATTTTGGGTTTACAGAAATGCTTAACGACATTCCCTGTTTGAAAGGACTAGATAATTTGGAAGGACTGCGGAGGTATATGACTTAGATATAGTCCTTCGATTTCAAACCTGATCCTAAAGGCGTCATATGGAGAGCAGGATTAAAGCCTGAACTTACACAGGAAAATTTGATTAAGCTCAGAACTCATATCATGCAAAACAAAATCATGATATATGTTTTATATTTGTTTATATCATAGTTGCGTTTTGAAATCGATTTAAGTTTGATGAGGTTATAAGGTATTTCCCCCCCTTCTTAGCATGCCTTCGTGGTGTAGTGGTCAGTACGCTCGACGCGTATTCGAGAGGTCCGTGGTTCGAGTCCCGGCGAGGGCAATGCTCATTTTTCATCTCTCCTGTTTCGAAATAACCTAATGTCTTTACAGTGACGCCCGAAATAAAAATCTGGCAGATGATGATTCTCAAACACCAGGATTTGTGATTGGGTCCCTTAATCCCCAATCGCCCTTTAAAAGGGGCAGTATATAAGGTATTTCTCCCGCCTTCTTAGCATGCCTTCGTGGTGTAGTGGTCAGCACGCTCGATGCGTACTCGAGAGGTCCGTGGTTCGAGTCCTGGTGAGGGCATTGCTCATTTTTCCTCTCTCCAGCTTCGAAATAACCTAATGTCTCTACAGTGGCGCCCGAACTAAAAGGGTGGTGGGTGATGATTCTCCATCACCAGGATTTGGTGATGGGTTATTTGTCGATGCGGTCCCCTAATCCCCAGTCGCCCTTTAAAAGGGAATTATATAAGGTATTTCTCAAGCCTTCTTAGCATGCCTTCGTGGTGTAGTGGTCAGCACGCTCGTCGCGTATTCGAGGGGTCAGTGGTTCGAATCCCGGGGAAGGCATTGCTCATTTTTCATCTCTCTTGCTTCGAAATAACCTAATGACTATACAAGGTATAAATATTAATTACATAACGTTAATGCATTCTTAGATGTCGTTACATAATAAATATCTAATGGTGTTCAACTTCATAATTGACAAAGTTTTTCATTCCCGCACCTTTAGATTAAATAACCTCAGTTATATTTAATAACCTCTTTAATTCTAAATTTTTATCATTCCTGTTTTGGGAGAGGACAAAAGTCCGTTTTCTAATCTTAAAAAATAAATAAATAAATAAAATAAATAAAAATAATATATATATATATATATATATATATATATATATTCAAGGCACTGTAAGCAAAAATTTCATGCATTAGAGCTTAAAAATATTGAGCATATAATTCTAGGAAAAAAGGCTGATGGATTTTGAGAAAATCATCTAATATCGATAAATCGTATAAGAGATTCTGAATAAAGCTCCGAAGCTCTGATGAAGTTTACCACTTAGAAAATTGTTTTTCTCTCTGCTCGAAGGCGCAAAGATTGAAATCCTAAGGTTATTGATTGTATCAATGAGTGAAGATATGTAAGAGAAAACGATAAAAGTAGTTTCATCAT
Source organism: Stegodyphus dumicola (assembly GCF_044657685.1). Lineage (NCBI taxonomy): Eukaryota > Metazoa > Arthropoda > Arachnida > Araneae > Eresidae > Stegodyphus > Stegodyphus dumicola. The sequence continues at coordinate 26,985,273 of NC_140781.1, forward strand.
TAAAGAGAAAAACTCAAATCGAATTTTGAAACAATCGCTTCGAGCTGAAGCAATCACTTGGCCTGAGTATCTGCGAACGGAATTTCATAGATCTAGACCTTTCCGTATCTGCGCTATGTGACACACATAAGGCACACAAATTCTCACTTTTATTATTATCGATTTTGATGAAGCTAATGCATCCTGAATGATATGAATGAATAAATTTTCTTTCTGGCAGTTGTAGGTGTTACATATTAAAAAAATGGTAAATTTTCAAGCATTAGTTATTGTTATTAGAATGGAATAAGTGTTGCCATTAAATTATGTAGAATGTTCTACCAACTGCTTACACTATCGTACTAGATATCTCTAAATGGAAGTCAGGTAATAAAACCATTCAGATTGCATGAGATAATTTATTTATGAAATGGTTTAACAGTTAGTTAAGATATATAGCAAAGTACGTAAAGCAGAAATTCTCAACCGGTGGTACGCAAGAGAAAAATAGGTGGTACGTAAAGAACCAAAGTGTTTTAACTATTAAATTTAAAAATTAAATACTCCAACATCCCGTTTAAGTTTTTTCTCTAACACTCGCAAATTTATGCGATCTGAGTTTTTTTCAAATTCGTTTTTATTTTCAAAAATATTCTTTTGGCCACAGACATAAGAAAATTTGTCCTAAATGGTGTTTTTAAAAGGAGTAATAAAATGGACGTTATATTTAATAGGAAATAAAAATAAGTTCGTATAAAAAGATAATAGTATCTCATTAATTCTTTTAGAGGTGATTGACTTATTAGCACGTTTACACTTTGTGTCGCCACCATTTTCGGGCTTGTATTACTCTGTTTTCAATCAGAAGCATTATTTACGTCAATTTGCTGTCTCTAGCAGCAGGTATTTTGTCATCTTGTAGCTTTGTCTTCCTTAGGTTTCTACGCGATTTGAGAATATCGTTGTTTGTTTTCGAAGAACCTGTGATATATTGTGCATTTAAATATTTGCGGAAAATAATAAAACAAACCTAGATTTTCCAAATGGAAAAATGGCTAGGATTGACTAAGCGGAAAAGTGATGATTCGCAGGTGATGGATCCAGGATAATTTAATAGAAATAAGAATACTGAAAAGAAAAGAAAAATTGTTTATAGAAAATGTAATGAAAGTTACTTATCATTTGAGTTACTTGGAATGGAGATGAAATGGATCCTCAACTACAGTATTCTTTTGCGGTGAACTGTTACCCTATTAAAATACGAAACATCGTTTTTTAAACGACATCTTGAATCTAAGCATGTAAATTTAAAGGATAAATCAGAAGAATATGTTAAGAGGAAATTAGCGCAGTTCAAAAATAGCAAACAAGTAAAGAAAGATTTTGTTGCTTCAAGTGAAAAAGCTTTGGAAGTTAGCTACCTAGTAAGCCTAAGAATTGCCAAGACTGGGCGAGCTCAGTGAAAAAAAACCTTATATTACCTGCAGTTAAAGATATCGTTTTAACATTATTCAACGAAAAAGCGGCTAAGGAACTAATAATATTCTGTTATCAAATGATACAGTGAGTGGACGAATTCCTGAAATGGCAAATTCCGTGAAATAGATACTTATTCAAAAAATAAAACACAGTAAGCATTTCGCATTGAATATTGAATGAAAGTACTGATTTAACGAACTTTGCTCAGTTTACTTACGTTTCGAAGAAAATAAACGAATTGCCGAAGAGTATTTATTTTGTGAATCTCTTCATGACAGAGCAACTGTAAATGAAATTTTCAAAGTAATTGACAATTTCATATCTGAGAATGATATTTCTCACAATAAATGCATTGCCGTATGCAGTGATGGAGCTCAAGCTTCAACAGGAAAGCATTCCGGTGATATGTCTCAAACAATGAAAGTCGCACTGGAAACTAAATTTACTTACTGCTCCATTTGTTGTGAAGCTTGTAAACAAAAATAGTCCTTGAAAACCTGAAAATCTTTTTGAATCAAGCTGTGAAAAGTGTTAATTTTATAAAAAGCCGAGGTTTAAATTCAGGAATATTTACAATTTTTTTGCCAAGAAATAGTGGTGTAATGGTGTATTTAATTATGGCAAAGCACACGAGGGCTATCTCGCCTAAGGGGAGGGATGCCTTCGTGGAGGACTTTCTAAGGGAAACTGGCTCGTATACACGTTACACATGGGGGAAACCACGAAAACGCCCATTCAGCCAGCTCGTTCGCGGGATTCGAACCTCGGACCGAACTACCAATGTTCAGCGACTTTACCGCTCGGCCGCTGGTGGGCTTTTTGCCAAGAGATACACAGCGAACATGAAACGCTTTTGTTGCATTCCGAAGTAAGATGGTTATCCATAGGCAGTAAAGTTTTAAATGATCATTTTGATCTTCGATCAGAAATTCAAATTTTCCTATGTGATTCAAAATTTGAATTCCAAAATTTTTATTTAGTGAATTATGGTTGGCGCGTTTAGCATATTTAGCTGATATATTTTGGAAAGTTAAATGAATTAAATGTTAAATTAGTTAAATGGAAAGTTAAATGAAATAGAAAGTTAAATGGACAAAATGTTAATTTTACCATTAAAGATAAAATAAATGCAACGATGAAAAACTCAAGCTAATAATCAAAGAATTTAATAATAATATTTTAAGCTTTTTAATCACTTCTAGAAAGTTTTCTAGCCGAACATAATTTGAAAATAAGAGAAACAGCAACCGATAATAAATATCATTGTTTTTCATTAATAAATAAATTCAACATGTATTTCCCCGAGGATTATGAAAAATAATATTCGATTAAAAAGTTACATTATGTTAAAATATACCTGAAATTTTATCTTGTGACGAAATTGATAGAAATTTCCTGTGATCGAACTATAACTGAAGATTTCAAAAATATTACACTTATTAACATTTGGCGGAACCGAAAAAAAAAAGAGTTTAAAGGCATTTCAAATAAAGCTATTACATTTTTATTGACTTTATGCACAACCTATTTGTGTGAACAAGGATTTTCTTCCATGTTATGTTTGAAAAATAAATACAGAACAAAATTAAAAGTGGATCCTAATTTACAGTTGAAACTAAGTGAAATAATACCAGACATAAAGGAATTGATCTCTCTTGTACAGGTTTAAATTTCACGTTAAATTTTAAAATTAAAGTGTTATAATTTAAATTTTGCTAATAGGAATCGTAGCCAATTTTTAATTTAATATTTTTTATGAGTTTAATTTATATTTTTAAATACAAATAGCCAATAGGTTGTGTAAATGGCAAAATATAATTTTTTTAATATTTCTATTGAGGAATAGAAAAGTAATAGTTGTAAAATGTAGTGGCAGTACTAATATTTTTCAATTTTTGTTTAGATAGTACGCGTTAATCAAAGGCTGAGAACCTAGAGAAAATTGTGTTTTCGTTATTGAAATGCTTTTACATAAGAATACAAAAGTATGCGTGTTTATTTTAATTATGGCAAAGAACACTAGGGCTATCTGCCTAAGGGGAGGGGTGCCTTCGGGGAGGGCTTTTAAAGGGAAATTGGCTCGTATACACGTTACACATGGGGAAAACCACGAAAACGCCCATGCAGCCAGCCCGTTCACGGGATTCGAGCCTAGGACCGAACTACCAGTATTCAGCGACTTTACTGCTCTGCCGCTGGTGGGCCTACAAAAGTATGAAGAATTTCAGTTTAGTAGGTTGCGGCAAAGCAAACTTGCGTTAGCTGCCTAAAAAGAGAGATGCCTTCGTGAAGAACATTATAACAGAACTGAATCATTTTTTAGGTTACAGAATAGAAAAACCACGAAATCGCCAATGTAACTACCTCGTTTGCTAAGATATGAACCTTGGTTGAATTATCAAAATTCAGTGTTCTTGAAAAGATCAGCTGGTGCGCTATAAAAACATAGCGGGCCATCATTTTTTCTGTCTTACAGAATTGAGAAATTACGAGTTTTAATGGTTATAACTTATATCTCATATAATAAATATAATGACCTCTTCACTGGAGAGAGCAGAGGTACATCTGCTTATATGTAATTTCAACTGATAGCTGAATATTAAGAAAGCTTGCATTAACAATAAAAAACATTTTGACCTTAATACATACTTGCGTTTCTTTTATCTTCAAATTCAAATCAATGCCTACTGTAGAATCTACAAGCAGGAGCTATAAATACTCAAATCCCATAAATCTTGAAAAATATCCAATATTTGACAACTCGAATCTTTTGTTTTTTCATTGTTCAAATCTTTCGAATTCGATTCTAGAAACTATCAAATGCTTAAATAAAACTTTGGAAACATTAATTTAAATATTACCAACAAAAGTTTTCCTTAAGAAAAGAAGCGACTGTTGTATATCAGTGGATCTTTCGGAGAAACTTTAACATTCCTTGCTTAGCATTTATCTGTGTTATCTCTTTAAATAATTCTCTTAATTTCTACATATTTTCATTGAAAACGATTGCGAAGATTGTAACACATTTGAAACGTTTCGCAAATACGTTTATCAAATTACTCCGAAAGAATTAGTCTGAAGTTCCTAGAGATTTAATTATGTATTTCATTTACTAAATTAGTGTATACAAGCCGGTTTCCCTTAAAAAGTCCTCCACGAAGGCATCCCTCCCCTTAGGCAGATAGCCCTAGTGTGCTTTGCCATAATTAAATACACCAACACCAACACCATTCACTAAATTTTATTTCCAGCTTCTTCACAAATATTTTTAAGAACTATATATTCTTTTTATTTTTCACAAAACTCATATTTAAAATTTTCCTATTAAATAAATATTTTAAAATGTAAGGAAGAGTTTCCTTTTATCTTCCTAGTGTTCTTGTGTGAAAGATTCGAGGAACTCAAGATACAAAAAACTCGAGAACATCGTAGAATTCCCATTTGGATTCTGAATAGGGAAAGTTTAGGATTCGTCTTACTTTTAGAAAAATTCACATGGAAAAAATTTTCAAACCTTCAACAAGAAAAAAGATATTCGAATATTATTTCCTTGTCTTCTTACTTCCTTGTTTACGTTTGTCGATAGAGACAATGCATTACGTCAGCGGCATATTTCAAATTCTTGGATGAAAGTTAAATCCTGCCAATTTTCAATACATATTAGAGCCGTACTGGTGGCCCTCTAGAAGTTGATGTGAAAAAGAAATTCGGAATATCTAAAAGTTATCTCGAATTTAATACTTCACAAATATTTGCCATACGGACAACAGGAAAAGGAAATGCAACCCATCTCTGTAGCTACCAATGCATGAGCACAAGGAAATTCTTTAAAGAAACAGCCGTTGTTTAGGAACTTGGGAACTTTCAAAGGAAAGAACTGTGTTATTAAATTCTGTCGCAACAGCGTATGAAAATCGCTAGAAATCTATATAAAAGATTTCCTTACTTTTCGCGTTTCAAATTTTTACACAGTTTTTAATATCTACGTTAAAATGAAGTATATATGAATTGAGTGGAAAATATGGCGAAATTCTATTAATGTATTGGTCTATGACATACTTTATGAAAAATAATTATATTTTTTATGCTTTAAGATTTAAGATTTGTAGAGACATTAGGTATTTTTTTGAAAGCAGGCAGAATTTCTGGAAAGAACGAGTTATGCGACTGAAGTAAGAAAGGACAATAAAGTGCAAATTAAAATAATTTTTAATTAAACAAACTAAATTGTCACAAAGTTACAGAATATAACCGCTAAGGCTGTATAGAGAGATTAGGTTTTTTGGACGCAGGGGAGATGAAAGATAACAACGCCTTCGCCGGGAATCGAACCACGGATCTCTGGACTACCGGCCCAGCGTGCAGAATCGCTACACTACGAAGGCACGCTAGAAAAGCGGGGAAAAATACCTTACATACACCCCTTTTTAAAGGGCGAATGGTTTTTTTTAGGGGACCCAATAGCCAAATCCTGGATGAGGAAAGTCATCATCCGCAACCCTTTTAGTTCGGGCGCCACTGTAGAAACATTAGGAATTTTGGAAGCAGGAAAGATGAAAAATTAGCAACCGCCTTCGCCGGGAATCGAACCACGGACCTCTGGAATACTGGCTCAGTGTGCTGACCCACTACACCACGAAGACACGCTAGGAAAGCGGGAGAAATACCTTATAGATTATATATATATATATATATGTATAATAAATACCTTATAGATTTTATATATATATATAAGCTAATTTACCATTTTCCGCTTTATATTCTTATATGTTTTTGTTTATTTTATTTGTTTTTACTTGTTCCATCGATTGGTTTTTTATATGTTTTAACTTTTCACTTATCACATCGATAGGTATTTTACTGTACTTTTTGCCATTACTAGTTTCCAACGATTAGTATTTTTCTGTGTTTAATATATTTTACATTCTGTTTCGCGTGTAGCTTAATTTTTCACCCTTCAATGACTTTGTTTTTTTAAAAAATGTGTTGAACTTTTTCTTGGAGCCACAGCTCCTGGTAACTTTTTGGCGAGCTTTCTACAATTTCTCATTTCCTTAATTTTGCAGCATATTGCGCAAAAATTTTTTTAGACCAAATTGGTCTTTCAGTATTGTACTTACTACCTAGCTTGTTAATTATATATATATATATATATATATATATATATATATATATCACACCCCGCAGAAAAATCTAGTACTCTAAGTACAGAATTCAAAATAATTTTTTTAAATTAAACTGTAAATGAACATGATATTTTAAGTTGGATTAGATTCAAGTTTTCAATAACGACGTACAAACTTAAATTTTCTCACACGGAAAAAAAAAAGAAAGATAAAAGGAAAAATAAAAGTGTAGCTTTCTCTCTCCGCAAAGTATTATTTATACAACATTACAAAACTAAAGTTTGAATCCTAGAAATAAAAACTGAAGAATAATTAGGTTTTTTGAAGCAGAAAACATGAAATCTGTGCAATGCCCTCTCTGGGATTCGGAACCCAGACCTTCTGATGGCCGGTCAAACATGCCATCCACTCACACCATGAAGGTACGTGGTAAGGAAGCATAAAATAACATATAAACTGCTCAGATTTTTATTTCGGTATAAACGATTTCAAAGTATTTATCCGAAAACTTTAAAGACATATTTCATATAATGGACTGATGAATTGAATAAAGGAAAACTTCTGGGTTTTCATGGCATATAAATTATCCATTCGTTTGCATAATTCGTGTAAGAAAAGAACCAGATACTAAACGATGAAATGCATACTAATAGAAAAATGCATCAAAACCTTTTAAATGGTTTGATAGGCTAAATTGTCGTAGACACTGTACATCTGGATTGGTATTCCACTAACTTAACAGAAATAATTTTTTTTATTCCGAAGGTCAGTCTTTTTCAATGAAAATTGCGATAATGGTCAAAACATTTAAGTTCTCTATTTAACAAAGGGCCTGGAGATGGACAAATTTTTTCTCTTAGACTTGAGTTGAATCAAAACTTTACAAAAGAGGAATTTATATCATTTTCAGACTATAATCTGAGTTTAAATAAAAATTAGCATAAACGTGCTAGACTACATTCATAACTAATATAAAGAAACTAAATTCGAAAAAAAGAAAGAAAGTTTTGATTCCAAAATCTCAAGAAATTGCTTTTTGAAAACAAAAGGCATTGTTTTGGTTACTAGCCTTGAAAAGAACTCTAACTAAATTAACTAAGATGCAAGTATTAGAATTTAGCTGAGAAATAAATGAAATTTCTGAAGTAAATAAATGAAATGAGGTGGTTAGATCATGAATTATGTAAGCGGTAAACAGCAAAATGGCCTATGGAAAAACAAAATTTAACCAATTTAACCATCTTTTGGTAAGGGTACCTTACGAAAAGGCTTTTAGTATTTCTAAAGAAATTTTAACATAGTATCATGCCAAATCAAGTCTGAACATCTATTTTTAAACTAAGGACTATTTTAAAATCTGCAAAACCAAGGCCACAGGCCCACAGACCTCTTTACGGTTTATTATTGTCTTCTGTGTTACATTAATAAGAAAAAATCTGATGTGTACACCACATGACTTCCTTGTACGAAATATTAAATTATACGCATTTTTTCTTGCATTTCATTTAAACTTATTGGATTGAATTAAATCTACTTCTTCGATAGCGCATAAATCACAATAGGATAAATGCATTCTTTAAAATTTACTATATTTGTTTACCATAGCGATACTCTGGCGCTAGGTTCACTTAAGAGCGTTAAATTTCGTTCATATTATAACTCAGAATGTACAAAATTTATATCATTTGAAGATTTATCTAATCGTTGTCACATGTTCTATTCAAATACTACAATAAATCTAAAAAGATGTATAAAAGAAATTAAGCAAACGAAACAAAAAAGAAACAATTTTTCACAGATGTTTCACTATTTCTCATTCAATTAATTCAGTTCTTACTTACCGCCAAGGTAAAAAAACATAAAAGCTCAAAATATTTATATTAAAAATTACGAAGAAAATTTTAAACACTTATTATCTGGAATAAATTCCAGAATGGATTAAGCATGATTTAATTCGCCGTAATAAAAGAAGGCGCTATCTTTGTTGTTGCGAAGCTTAGTCTCTCTAGATTGGCAACAAATCTACTATTCTGTTGTTTCAAATGTAAACAAATATGTCCGCCATGTTATTTAAAAATTAGGCTTAACTGAAACAGCTTTTAAATTGTTGATTAATTGTACAAATATTGATTGCATATTTACTAAAGGCACAAAAACCTTAACCGGAAGATAAGAGCAACATAATGCAATCATTTTTAAAGCAAAAAATGTACAATTTACAAACATATAAGCGTAAAGAAACTGAGATCACTGAGCCGGGTAACAGAGTGGATATATATGTAAATATATTTATATACGTTTGGTGCTACCGATTGCAACCAAAATACGAGGTGCACACCTACATGTTATAGCAGTCCTATATACAAAATTTAAACGTTCTGAGGCTCGTTTTTGAGTTATGCGAGATACGTACGCACAGAAGCCCCGAAAAATTCTCTCCAGAATTCATTTTAAAGCAATTTTATAATTTTTTTTGGAGGAAAAGAGTCTTTTATTCTGTTCTTACGTACAGATGTCACGCAAAAACCTCGTTAAGTGGCATTCGATAGCGGTCAAAAAGGATATTTTCGTTGAAATATGTTGCCTAAAAATTTTCGCGATTAAAATACTTCCGTTTTACTTCGTACAAGGAAGTAAAAATGAATAGTTTTACAAATACTTCATCGGTATCAGAAATTTTGATTATGGAGCTGTTCCAGGGAAAAAAATCTTTTATGATGATTTTCTGTAAAATCATATTTTGAAAAAATATTAAGAAAGCATAAATATTTTAAATGTCATTAAAAATGGTTTTAGATTGTTATGAACTTTGTGTACATCGCATAGTAAGCATTTTTTTTCATTACAAATAAAACTAGATCTTAGCTTGAAACCGGTATTGCACGTGTCTAATCACACAATCCAGGAGCTCCGATTATGAAAAGTTTTGAAACCCAAATTGAATTTTAAACACTTCAGGCAAGGTTTTTTTATGTTTTTGATATTTTCGTAGCCATTACTTTAAACTACGATAATGCAAGAACTCAGTAAGAAAATAATCCTATTAAATATTATAAATAAAAATAAGAAACGAGAAAACGCAAAATGTTAAATGAATAATGATAGACACTTTTTAAATGTTAAAATTAAACAAAAAATATTTGTACCTTAAAACCCTTGTTTTAATTATTTTATTTCAGTCAGCGCGATGAAAGTATGCACTTTTTTGGTCAGATGCCATTAAATAAAGGAATTTAAGCGGATAAAAGTAATTATTAAGCTTTTTAACTGCATTTCTAATTCGCTAATGCCTATTGCGAGAATAAAAAAAAAATTGTTTTAAATCTTGAAATTGTGCAAAAGTTTTTGTCTGTGTTTTAAGATGAAAAATGAAGGAATGTAAGAATGAGAAAAAAGAAATAATCAATACATTTCTTTAAGTTAGCATAAGTAAATATGTAAATTTAAGAAAATAATGGACTTTTACTCCAAATAAGATGAAATTCCACCAGTGGCCCAATGGTTAAAGTAATGAACATTGGTAGTTCGACACAGGCTTATATTACATCGAAAAGGCAATATGAGCACCATAGGCATTTTGGTTGTTTCCAATGTGTAATGTCAGTTTGAGATAGTTTTCCTCATAAAGCTCCCCACAAAGACACCCGGCTTCTTGAATAGATAGCCGTTGTATGTTTTGTATTGTCAAATAATTGAATCCAAATGAGATAAAATGAAAAACTTATCAAACTTCTGCAATACTTTTAACATGTATGCTGTATATTTATTTTATAGTTTGATACAGGGTTTAACTTACTTTCTAAATAAGTAAGATGTAATAGCTATGCATTCAACCACAGATGTTTTCCGATTTAACAAACAGTAATTATACTTGTCTATTAACATCATCTTTAGTAAACGCTTTAAAACTTTTAGTCTTAAGTACTTTATACAAATAATGTTGAATCTTGGTTTAACTAGAAATGCAAGAAAACAGAAGTACATATGTTACGGTGAAACACCGAAATCTGGAGAATGTCTACTTTCACCGGTGAATGTCAACATTCACATAGTCTCTTGGTGTATGTCCGAAATATTTTCCAAATACTCTTATTTCTGACTTACACCGGTCAACGTCGACATTAACCATGCACTAATGGTGAATGTTGAACATATAACAATATTATATTTTCTTCTCCGTAATTCAGTCGCGAATAAACGCACTTGAAACTTGAAATAAGAACTTAAGAACATGAGAACCTAAAGCACACAATACATTCAAAATGAAAAAGGAAAATAATAGAAGTTAAAAACTAACTTTATTATACAGTACGTTCTAAATGAGAAAATAAAATAACAGTAATAAAAAACTTACTAAATTATGTGATTCAAATCTTATTTATTGCAACAACTTAAACTATAATGGCACTTTATGACCTCTCTTTTCGACTTTCATCAGAACATATCTGTGATTGTCGACAAACAGGGTGAGGATCCGAATATACAAGAATGTAGTGAAATATTCGGTCTTTCACCGACGTATTTGGTGAATGTTGATATTCTCTGGTGAAAGTAGACATTCTCCAATTTCGGTCTTTCACGGTAACATATACATCAGGACTAGAAATTTCTGATGTTATGTTAAGCTTCTGATACCATTACTGTTAAACAATAACTGAAGTAGAAGAACATCGTTTGGTTTCCAATAAATTATTTAAATGTCAATAATCGATCTTGCAAAAAGCTAAAAGCATTAGTCAAACTGTTGATATTTTTACTAAGAAAAATCGCACGCTGAAGTTTGAACCTGAAATTTTTTTCTTGCAGTTATTAATAATAAAACCAAGGCGAAGTAATTTTGATATTATTATTTAAAAAGAAGCCCTTATCCGTTTTTTATTAACGATGGAATAAAACTTGTGTATGTTGCCTGTAAATCTTTTTCATTCATTAAACAACGAATCCGATTATGAAATGATGAATTTATTCAACTAGATTTAAATTGTCTTAAACTAGCCTCTTTTTTTTTTAAAGACGTTCACATCTGTTAGCTAAATTTTCTATTATAAACTCGCACCAGATCATAACATGATCTTCGATAAAAATTAGACGCTGTTCGCAGGCTGCTTATCACAATTGAAATGTGTTCTTCTGAAAAGTATTAGATACCTGAAAAATCTTTTTTGTTGTTGTTCTGAGTCAGAGTCAAGTTATATCTGGAAAGCAATATGCTGAGAAAACAACCACGTAGGTGAGAAATACGAATCGCATGCATTATTCCGTAAACTTCGCCAAATGTTATTGATCCATTTTTTGATGCATGATCGTGCTCAATGGTTTAAATTTCACAGATTAAGCAAACATTCTGGTAGAAAGAAAACTAATGTATAATGAAACCATTCCTCAGAATCGCACGCCACGCGGTTACCTTATTTTGTCAATGAAGAAAGACGACCCCTGAATTTTAGAACGGGGAAGTGACAATACTCAAATCGAAGAATTGGAAATATCTTTTACTCCTCATTGTTCTCTAAGAAATAGAAATTACAGAACAGCAAAACTCAGAGAAAAATTTCTAAAGTAGTTCCGTATAATTAAAAAATATAACGTGTTGCCAAAAATAAAACAATTCTTTGTTATGGAACACTAGAAAAGACAGAAACGTTGCATAACAATGTCAAGCTATCTTAATGTTTGTTTGTAGATGATAAGAATAAATTACTGCATGAAGCAATAGTTTTCTAGAAGTTATAAAGGATAAGAATAAAGCTCCGAAATAGGACGAAATAAAAAATCTTTATTTTGATAGAATTTTAGAGAATAAGAATAATTTTTGAGAATATGATATGAAATATATTGTGTTGCAGAAAGCTATAGAAGGCAAAAAGAATTCCTCCGAAATGTGATGAAACGAAAACCTTTCTTTACGGGAAGATGTAGAATATAAGAATATACATCTTCTGATTATGACGATATGAAGTATTTTTGTTTGGTCGAAAATAAAAAAAATAGTAATAAATTTTTTGAATATGATGACATGAGTTATTTCAAAGAAAGTGCTTATAGTGTTCTAGTTGTGTCATAATTAATTCAAATGTCCTTCAGGTCTTAGTTGAAGGGCAAGCGAGTTACTCCACAGTCTAATGGGAATACAACAAAGTCCTACTAAGATTTTAAATAACCTTTTTAATTAACTTAAATTAAACGAAAGGCAGTAGTTGTGCGTACGAACAAAATTGCGCCACTTGCCGGTAGAAAAGTAATATAAAGCCGAATTTATAGTTTAAAATTATCATAGTCTCAGACTACACCATTTTGGCGAAATTAGATTTAACACCGGCTAGCAAAATAGCTAATACCAGAATATCAACAGGCAGATCTGGGCGATCGAAAATAAAGCATATACTTGAATATATCTGTGCATAAATATTTTCAGCAAGAGCGCCCGCGCATATAACTAAAGAGCTATTACCGTATTTTAGATCCTGATATTAAAATGAATGAGGTTGAGCCTTAAGAAGCTTAAAAGGTGAATAAGAGAAGAGATAGTATACGAAACCGGGGTATTTTAAAACTAAGTTCCAGTTGGTTGTAGACAGTCATACGATTTATCGCCCTGTTATGGACTTCCAGTGAAAGTAACTCGGAAGAAGATTTAAAATAAACCTTTTTATTATCACTTCATCTTAACAAATTACACTGCTCATATATTACAAAACTCCTCACAGCTGCTTGCTAGATTTAAGATAATATAAAAATAACCATACAGTTCACACGTCAAAGTCCTGGTGGGCGCAAATTTATAGTGAAAGATCAGCGGTTGCTCCCAAAAGCTTTCTCTTAACTTCAAGACTCTGCTATTATATATACGTTAACTAATCTGCAGTTTGGTGGGAGCAGAAGCAAGCTAGTGCAGTAGAAGTGACAGTAAAGATAATAAGGTAATGTGTTAATGAACATGGAAACCTTGCAGTGATCCATTAACGTTTTACGCCCAGAGTATCAGAAAGTTTTAAGGCATGCTATCCAGCTCTGTCGAAATAGGCAAAAGAGCAGAATTTAAAGAATCATTATGTGAGAATAAAATCCATGACTGTGTGAGGAAGTTGATCATATATGGAAGAGTATCCTTTCTCAATATTTCATAACTAAAACTTTCAGGGATTAAAGGCAGGCACTATCGTTGACCACTACAACGGCCGGAAATGATATTCAAATTTATTATGAAAGTACCTAATAGGTGAGCTACCGTTGTCTTCTGTGAAGGATCAGACGATTTACATCCATTCCTTTTCCGAGATTCGAACCTGGGCTCTTCGATATATGGTAGTCAGAGTCACTAACCACTTTTTCGTCTGGGAGGGGGCAAAGATTTCAGATTAATTTACTAGACTGAAGTTGAGATACTTTGAATTCATGGTTTTAGCTAATCAACAATTTCCTTGAGCCTCTGTGAAGCTCATTGCTCATGATGTAATATAAGTTTGTGAAGTTTATTTAATTTACATTACAGTAAAGATTCCAAACATAAAATAACTGTTAACCTCTCTCTGCTTACCACCAGAATGCAAATTAGCTCGCTTGTGTAAAAGTGAGGGCTTTAAGTTATTTTGTTTTAAGTTAAAGCATGTTCTGCCGAAATCCATGTTACTAGTTTTGCTAGCCTATGTAATATGCATACTCACAAAGCCTATAGATCGTTGCTTCTATTGTTTGCTCCGATTGGTTAAAGAATCTTGTGCTTGGCGACTTTTGCTTCATCGCATTTTACTATTTGTATATAAGCATCGTGTACCGAAAAGTGTGCAAAGTCGTCGGAGAAACTGCAGTTCAGTGGTAACGAGCACGGAAGAAATTCTCGGACTTCTGAATCGCCAGTTCGATCCCCGCTCGTGACTTTTATTAACTCTGCCCTGCACGGATTTATTTTTATCCTAACTTTATTGAATGTCTGTCATTATTTGTCTTTTCGCCTTTGGGTGCGGTGTTGAAAACTTAACCCCCTTTTTTTCTCTATTTATAGTAATGCTAATTTTTCTTATTTTTATTTACTGGCTTGTACTCTTTGTAGTAAGTACCAGTAGCAAGATTACAATCCAAGATCCCGAAAAGTGTTTTAATAGAAATCGCGCATAATGGAATAAAATATAATTTTAGTTATACTTACTCATAATTTGGGTAAAAAAATAGGTAACCGACGCCCTTAAATATTTACTGAATGTTTTCATTTGATTAATTTTTTAATATTCCTTTATTCGTATAAACTAATGCTCTATGGAAAATTTACACAATAGACTCTTTCTAACAGAAATGAGAAAAAAGTACATATGCCAATTCCATGTAAACACTTTTTCTTGTAAAACAATTATCGTACTTTTAATAGTTTAAATTCGAATACAAATAAATTATTAATAAGATCAGTAGGTAATTTAAAATATATTCCACATAATTCCCCTTAGCTTTCATTCATAAAACAAAAAATTATCGAATGAAATAAACGATGTTTCTCCTCGCAGTACTGAAAGCCCACAAGGTTTGTTTGGCATTAATTACTATGTCTACAAGGCGATAACTCGCCATTCCAAATATGACAGTCTAGCAGATGTTTCATCCAATGAGAGCAGACCATAGTAGAAATGGTCTGTAGGCTTTGTGAATATGCATGTAATAGTTCGTTTTTGGCGTTGCTGCCGATAATTTAAATTCTCACCAGTGAATTCTGAGCTACCATCGCGTTTAAATTGCTCTGTGTAGCCTATGGTTATTAGCTATTTCAATTTAGTTCTACATTTGAATTTCTACTTTGAGCTCTCGCCATAAGTGATGGCGGACTTTGTAAGCACAAGGATTGCCTCATAATATTGAGTTTAAAATAAAGGGTTCTTTTACACCCTTTTCAAGGTTCTGTACTTTAAGTCTAACATCAGGTTAAGTGACATTTTACAATAGTAAAAGATGTTAAAACTTATACTAGTATGTTTTGCAGAATTTTAGGTTTATTTAGATCCTTTTTTCCTTTTCCGTTGTTAGAACCTTTAAGAGCAGATTCTTTTAACAAAGTTTTACCGTAATTATTGATCTAATTATATCAGTGAAAATGCATTTCTTACACGATAGGTGACATAATTTGAAACCTTTGCATGCAAAAGATTTAAATCTGAAGATGGTTGCATACACTGTATCTGTCATTTGCTGCATATGCGTAGATTAGGTGAAAAGATTCTGTTCAAAGTGATAGAAAAGCAGAGAATTCGCAAAGTAGTATTTTTCAAGAAAGGAATTTTGGCATTGTGAAGACAATTTAACTAATTATCAAATTCCAGAATTATTTTCTTTTACTTGTTAATGTTATGCTTTTAGTAAATATTAAGTCTTGTTTTGTCTCAATTAGTTTAATAAGTTTAATATCAGCAACCTCATTCAGTTACTCATTTTCCTTGTCTAATTCTTTAGACTGTATTTTTCATGAAAAACTCTTAATATAGTTTAATAAAAGAAATTAATTAAATAATGACTTTTAAAAGTTAAGAACGTAAATTTAAAATTCTGTTAAGTGTTATGCGTAGGAATAATTTTCCCTTCATTTTCAGTTTTCTCTGTACTTTAAGTATAAGCTTAAGTTTACTTCTTGCTGTTTTTAACAAAATCTTATAAGGTATTTTCTCCCTCTTTTCGCATGCCCTCTTGATGTAACTGGAAGCATACTCGACGCATATTCGGGAGGTCTGGAGTTCGAATATAGGCGGGAGGCATTGCGGATTTATTCAGTTTTCTGACATCAAAAACTTCCACAGACTCTACAAGTGGTTTCCGAACTAAAAGATGGGGACGATAATTCTTCACCAGCAGGATTTAGCAATTGCGTTCGAGGTCTAGAGTTCGAGCCCCTTTTTCACGTCTCCTGCTTCAAAAAAAAAATTAATACTTTACAGCGTCTTTAATTAATCCAAAAATATGAAATACAGATGTAGAATTATTCCTCATTCCTTCTTGCGCTCAAAAACTTTATGCGCATATAAATTTACAACTTTTATTGCAAAATAAAGTTTTTGTAAACTTTTAAAAACCTGAAAATTTTCGATTACGTGAATTTTTTAAAACCTGAAAAATGCATGTCTGCGATGCGGTCATCATGCGATGATTTGTAGGTGCTTTATGTTTTACTACGATACTTTTTACAACGATGTGTTAAAACTGCGATTGAACAAGAGCTGCAATGTTTTCTCCTTGCTTTGCTTTCTCTTACGATGTTTTGCATTGCGTTTTTCTTCCCGCGATGTTTTCGGCGGACACCAGTTGAACTCGCTCTTTGCTAGCAGGATTGATATGAGACTACATCTTAAGCGATTAAATTCGGTTGGCTGGTTAATTACGTTATGTTTCTCTCACTTTTAACAAGATACAAAAAAACGTTAGGCTATGCAATCTGTAGCTCTTTTTTAACATCTTTCCATTAGTTGAGGTTTTACGGGAAAAGTCTTTATTTTTGACAAAAATCTTTTAGGAAAACAAAGATTTCTGATATTTAGATAGAATATCTTTTTAACTTTTTTAAACAACTATAAAAAAATAAAACGTAAAGCTTTATAGTTTCATGGAAATGTGGCCATTGTAACTGAAGGCTGAGTTAAATGGAGAGAAAATTCTAATAGAGTGTAAAAATATAGTCTATCTTCGTCCATGCATCAACACTAGTAATGTCTACGTCTCTTTGGGAGCATAAATTTTAAGAGGACCCTTGCAAAATTATCTTCTTGCCTTCTGAAACAAAACAGAAGACGGGTGTATAAGATCCTTTTTATTCAAGCATCAAATTAACAAATGACCCAACTTGGGTTACAAGAAGCCAGCACTTCTGGCCTAACAGAAATACGTAACGAATACTAATTTCAAGGTTAGATTAGCCTAAGAGCTCACAGAATATTTTAAAGCGAAGGAAGAGCTTTGGTTTGTAGTGAACCGGCGAGACAAGCCTAATAGCGAGAACACTCAACGCCTTTGGAACTTTGCGGTTATACTGGCTTTCAGCAGGAAATTAAAATCCTGCTCTTGCCAGTTCCTGATGTGATCCCATGTAGGGCCTGACAGAGTAGAAACCTGAAAGAAATTTTCTCTCGTGGAGGTAGAAGTGTGCTGGAGAGAGAGAAAGAGAAAAAGAAGCACTTTGCTCCTGTACTGCTACATTTTGGATAGAATCCGCCAAGCAGGGGCCGGAGAAAGAAACTTCGGATGACCTGTGTAGGATAGCCCAAATACTAACTGTTCATTCGTCGGAGCCAGTCACGTGGGAGGTCACCCTCCCAGAAACTGACCCCGATTGATACTGCTTGAAAACCAGAAAACTGGAACTTAGAATTCTGAACTCAAGAGATGGGCGGCGAATGGGCGGTGGTTTTTGTCTTCAGCCAGGATTTCGTAGATAAGCATGTCCGTGAAATTACCGGGATTCACATTGATAACATTATTAAAAAAGTTGTTGTTTATTCTGCTGAGGTAGTCCTGAATAGTATCTATTTTCAAGTCGGAGTGGAGGGTCTTATTCCGAACATAAGCGATAAGCAACGGAGGACGTGGGCACTGTCCCTTTACCAAAAGGTTAATCGGTATAGCACCACGTCCACCTATATCTAGAGCCTAAAGAGGAATCACAAGACGCCACGCACCGGGCGCCCAAACCCAGAGCCAAATTCAACCCGGGGGCAGTCCAACAGACCAAATGCCCACGAAAGACAGTCCCAACAACCGCCCAGGCCCCACATTTATTAAATAAAATAAAAAAAGCATGAAGGGCCAAAAAGGGCGAGTTTTGACAATAAGCAAAAATTTTACAAAGGTGTAATACACACAAATATAGAATATACATAAGCTAAAGTACACTCTGATGTTGGGCAGCCCAATAATATACAATGAGTAAAATATAGACAGTAGAATTAGACTTAATGACAATATAACATAAAAATAGAGAACATAGTGACATAATGAATGTAAATGATTACAGCAATACACAGAGGATATACCAAAAGAAATAAAAATAAAAGAATACAATAGCCATCAGTGTGTGACTGGAAGTACTGATACATGGGAAATGCGTAAAGCATTCAGAATTCGACTTAATTCAGAAGACTAACAACTGGATCGGGATACATTGCATAGCCAAGTACATATATTTGACAAAGCAACATATTGAAAGTCGGTGTAATAAACTAGATATTCACTATGACAAAGTCATGTTACAATACCGCAGGTAGTGATGTGATACAGAAGAAGTAGGTAGCGTACAATATAATTTGATTTCGAAACGCATTCAATTCCTATAGTACAACAATAGTTAGGAAAAAGGAATATGTTATACAAAATATATTTAGCATGCAACTGTGTTTAAGATATACAAAGGTCGATACATTGGTTACTACCAATTATGGTACAGGATTCGTACCAAACTTAGTAACAGAATGCAATAGCGGTACAATACAATTGATCACGTGGTATTGTGGGAAAAACATGCAATAAGGCTAATTATACGATTATGAGGAATAAAAATAACATATTTAGCCTGCATAAAAGTTAACGAATATAGGATACCATACAATACTATACAATATTACAATACAATACAATACAAAGAAAAATTAACATATTTAATCTGTACTAAAAGCCAACTGATATAAGATACTATACAATACTATACAATACCACAATACAATACGATACAGTAGATGCTATACAATACTATACAATGAAAATACAAAATACATTTAGTGTTGGTGACACAAAATTACATTTAAAATTGTCATGACACTAGTGATGAAAATACAAAATACATTCAGTGTTAGTGACTCAAAAATACATTTAAAATTGTCATGACACCAGTGATCCTAATGCAGCAAATAAATTGATGCAGTTACCTGCATAAAAGATAACTAATATAAGATACCATACAATACTATACAATACTACAATACAATACAATACAAAAGCTAATTAAACGATTATAATGAATAAAAATTAACATATTTAATCTGTATAAAGCCAACTGATATAAGATACTATACAATACTAAACAATACCATAATACGATACGATACAGTAGATACTATAGAATACTATACAATAAAAATATAAAATACATTCAGTGTTGGTAACACAAATATGCATTTAAAATTGTCATGACACCTGTGATCCTTATGCAGCAAATAAATTGATGCAGACAGTTAAATGTGTTACTATACTTTTGCAAAGGATGAAATATAGACTTAAGTATGCCACAAATTATGAACATATATTATACCGTGAAAAACACAAAATACATTCAATGTTGGTATAAATACAATGGATATATTTAAAACAATGGGTAATGGTTGGATATATTATACAATGAAAATCTCTAGCGACCCCAATACATTCAGTGTTATTATTACACAGAGAATTAAATGTATGATATTACATGGGCAATTGATGAAAAGAAGACAGTAACAGTATAATGTATAGCCAAATATGCAAGTATATGGTATACCGATGTTTAACAGCAACTGGCAAACAATGTATCATTAATACGCACAACTAGATATGCCAAGATATTATATACTATTATACAGTGAAAAACGCAAAATACGTTCAATGTAGATATTATCATAGTGCATTATGAGGGAATACAGACAGTTATATGTTTGATAATACATGGTCAAAAGATAAAAATAAAGACAATAACATTATTATTCATAGGTAAATATGCAGATTTAATATATTCAGATATTTAACAGCACCTGGTAAAAAATGTACCATAAGTACATTGATAGCTGCTATGGACAGCAAAGAGATTATTAGGACGGGACATATGCAACAGATAATATGCGAATTCAATATATTCAGATATTTAACAGCACCTGGTAATAAATGTACCATAAGTACATTGATAGCTGCTATGGACAACAAACAGACTATTAGGACAATACATATGCAACAGATAAATATGCAAATTCAATATATACAGATATTTAACAGCACTTGATAATAAATGTGCATATGCAAAAGATAACATTATTATTCATCGGTAAATAGGCAAATGCAAGATATACAGATACTAAACAGCACCTGGTATTAAATGTACCATAGGTACAAGGACAGCTGTTACAGAAAATATTACCTGGTTGCACTTAGAAAAAGATGCTGAGAGAGAATATACAAATATTTGACTGCTTCTATACACAGCGACTTATAACAGATGGATTACAATAGATTATAATGGTTACAAACACTTCAAAGCATAAAAGTAGATGGGTTATAATATATACAAGCAGTTGAAGAAGTTGAATCATATGTCGATATTATAAGGCACAAAGATCAAGTCCCAGATTCATCAGTTTGTCAATTAAACGGGCTATCTTTTTGACTTGATACCGTTGCTTAATCAAAAAACGACTAAAGGCAGTCCTATCCGTTGGTGGAAAAGGAATATGGAATTCAGTAGTAAGTGGACAATCGATTAGATAGTGTTCTGGATTGCCCAGTTGTCCACAACTACAGAGTGCTGAGGAAGAGAGTCCATGTCTCTCGAAATATAAGGGAAAAGGCCCGTGGCCCGTAATGTAGAAGATCAGCTGTGGTGGTATGATTAATCGGTCTAAATCTACTTTAGGGACATGGGCAAATGCTCGGCGACCAGTTTCCTCCGAACTCCATGCATTTTGCCACAAGGAGATGGCTGTGAGAAGTAAGTGACGCTTTAGATTAGATACTGGGCGTGAAACCGTCAAGGTCTGTGTTATCTCGTGATTCTGTGCTGCTTCTTTAGCAAGCCTATCGACAGTTTCATTACCTTAGTTTCCCACATGAGCTTTTGTCCATTCTAAACAAATGTGTAGATTTTTATGTCGAGACAAGCTGGTTTGAATGTCCACAATAATGGGGGATGAATGCAGAGGATTTAAAATGGCATACAATGGGGAGAGACTATCGGTAAGAACATAGGAATGTGAATATCGATGATTAATGATTGTTTGTATGGCTTGTCGAATAGCAATAGCCTCACTCTGGAAGACGCTGTTAAAAGAAGACAGATGACATTTCCACTGGTGAAGAGTTGTCTGATCTTGCAGTATGGCTATATATGCACAGCCAACCTGATCTTCCAATTTAGAGCCATCAGTATAAAAGACCAGATCAGCATGAGAAACTTGATGACTCGGTTTGAGATTAACTTTAACTCCCGTACCATAGAGGGAGGGGTGTTGATCTTCTCTGTTTATTGCTGCTTCGTAATCATGGGAGAAGAAAGAGTGATCTCCAAACTGAACTGAACAGCCAAGTTGTCTAATCAACTGATAAGCTGCGTCCTTTTCAACCGCAATAGGTAAAGGCAAGACTCCAGCTGCAACTGCAAGGGCGTTAGTTGGTGATGTGCGGAACGCACGAGTGATATTTAAGAGAAATGGTCTCTGTATACTATTTAAATGTCGGACTTTGCGTCCTTGCATTGGTGCTTCCCAAATTGCAGCACCATATGAAACAATCTTTTCAGTTACTGTTGCATATAAAACTTTAAGAAGATGTGGATTTAAGCCTCAGTGGATTCCCTTCATAAGTTTAAGGCGTTGAGCAATCACAGCAGTACGCTTCTTGAGATCTAACACATGGGGAATCCAATTGAGTTTGTCGTCGAAAATAATTCCAAGGTATTTAAGTTCACGTTTAATACGAAGACGCTTGCCATTTATGGTTATTCTCGGCTGACGAGTCATAGAACCACCCTTCTTAGGAATGATCAGAATTTGCGATTTCTCTTCAGAGATTTGCAATTTAAAATCTTCACATCTAGTCTGAAACAAAGAACAGGTCTCCTGTGAGTTTGCTTGAAGTTGATCACGAGTCCTACCTCGCACTATGAACGCGGTATCATCGGCATAAGTAACCACAGTTGTATGTTCAGGCCATGACTGCTTAAGGATAAGATTGTATGTCACAATCCAGAGAAAGGGGCTCGCACATGAACCCTGCGGGCACCCTCGAGTCTGACATCTATGTACCAGGCCTCCATTATAGGAAATGATCAAATGTCGATCGGACAGATAATGTGCAAGAGTATTATATAAATTGCGGGGGCAATTGGCATCTCTTAATGAATATAGAACTGCCGGCCACCACAGCGTATCGAAGGCGCTCTTTAAATCCACTGAGATAAACGCTGTGTGGTGGCCGGAGAACTTATTGCGCAGGATGGTATCTTGAACTTCCTTTAAAGCATGCAGTGTTGATCTTTTGGTGCGAAAACCGTATTGAAAAGGACACAGATAATTTGTTGAGTGCAAATGAAATCTCAATCGTCCCATAAGAAGTTTTTCAAAAGTTTTGCCAAAAGCTGACAACAAACAAATAGGGCGATAAGAATCGGCTCGGGCTGGATCACGGTGTTTCTTTAAAAATAAGATCACCTGGCCAATTTTAAAACATTGAGGAAAAGTTCCACTATTGAATAGCTTATTAAACAGGCTTTGGAAGAGACTGAAATTGGTGCTAATAATCAATTTGACAATACGATAGTCAACACCATCTGAACCCTGTGCACGCTTATTAGGGAGTTAGCGTAAGACTTGCCGAATTTCTTGAGTAGTAAAAATAACATCGTCTGGTTTTTGAAGACTAGAAGTTTGATTTCGAATAGTCTGATGAAAGGAGGAATCAGTTGAACTATCATCTGTAGAAAAAACCGTGTCAAGGACTTCTGATAGAGTTGATTCAGTCAGGTGACTATTAGGACTAACTGTAGGTAAAAGATGGAAAGTTGCTGGCTTAAACAGCTTGTCGATTGCAATCTTATGATGAATACCATAAACAGATGTTGTCTCAGAACAAAATTTGCGCCAGCTAGTTAATTTGGCACGTATAATCATTTGTTTGTAACATGTTCTTTCCTGTCAGTAAAAAAGCAGAGTGTTGGAGCTGATATTATTTCGACGCTCTTGCTTTAGCCGACGTCGAAAAGCTCTACATTTTTGTTCTTGAGTACGAAGCTGAGCATTCCACCAATTTAATGTACATAACTTCTTAGTGGTACGAATAGGCAAAACACTATCACATACTATTCGAATGGTAGCCATAAGATCACTAGTAAAATTTTGTAGATCTTCACGAGAATGCAGAGATTGAAGACGAGAATGATAAGAGGCCAAATTGGCTTGAATGGCTGCAGTAAACTGTCTGACCTTTCGGCCAGGTAAATTATAACGCCGTATGATGGAGGTGGCTGTAGTTTCCGCGAGTGAGAAACGTATATAGTTATGGTCTGATAGACTTAGACCCTCAATTACTCGCCAATCTTGAAGAAGAGAGGCCATAGGCAAAGTAGAATATATAATATAATAAGTCAAATCTGGCCAACCATGTGAATGTTGACGATCAAAAGTCGGAGGAGCATCATGTGAATTATGTTTCACGAGATTAAAACTGGATATAAAATCTTCCAGAAGTCTACCCTTTACGTCCGTAGTAGCATATCTCCACGAAACATTATGAGCATTAAAATCACCAGAAAAGAGCAAATTTGGAATTTGAATTGAGGTCAGTAAATCTTGCATCGCAGAGAGCACAGGTTCGATTTCTGAAGA
Organism: Stegodyphus dumicola; assembly: GCF_044657685.1. Lineage (NCBI taxonomy): Eukaryota > Metazoa > Arthropoda > Arachnida > Araneae > Eresidae > Stegodyphus > Stegodyphus dumicola. The sequence continues at coordinate 27,009,436 of NC_140781.1, forward strand.
CGGTGAGGAATATATGGAAACCAGGAGGACTGTCAGATGATGAACTTCCAAAAGAACAGCAACAATATCTCGCTGCGCAGTGACAAGTAAAGGAGACCAGGAAGAATTACAATTGACAATAATTGCACGGGGTGGAAGTAAAGGATCTTCCTTTTGATATAGTGTCCAGTGCAGTGGAAAGCCAACCGTCTTACCATTTAGACAATACGGCTCCTGGATTAAGATGAAGTCAATATGCTCAGAAGTAGCATATTCTACAGTCTGTGCCGTCGCAGCTCGAGCATGTTGAAGGTTTATTTGTAGACATTCCGTCGGTAAAGTTCGTTGCAGAAGAGTGGTATTAAGATCTTTTTGTATATGATCCAATGAAGAATCAGATACTAAGTTACCTGATGCTAGACTATAGGAATTGAAGTTAGTAGTCTGTGTTTGCCCTGATGAGCTGGACGCGACGTTGATACTCTGGACAATCGGGGTGGTAGGCGGGATGGGCGAAGTCATATCTGGTACCGTAACGATTATTGGCTTCGCCACAGTTAATGCATTCAGGTGTTTGAGCTGTGCAATCTTTGAGCCCGTGATCTCCTGCACAGTAGGAGCAGTATTTTCGCTTACTCTTGCATTCTGTTTGCACATGGCCATATTGCTGACAGGAGTAACATCTTTTAATTCCAATAAATTCAGTGGCTCTGTGAGCTTGCCAGCCGATGAAAATTTATCGCCGATGCATGACCACAGCAAAACCTGGGGAGTCACATTCAACAATCCATTTAATGTATCCCTTCCGTCGCTCCCTGAGACGGAATCGCATCGTGAATGCTGTTTCTGGCAATCCCGTGGCTCCGCTGAGTTCTGAAAGTACTGTTTGCGGTGTGATTGATTCCGGCAAGTCATGGATAGCAATTCTTGGTTTTCGTCTGATTGGTCTACTGACATCTGCTGGTACATCAGAGCGCGTGAGTTCTTGTTCGAGTGTCGCAATATCATCAGGGGTTTGACAGAAGATCTCCAAACCTCCGTTATTTATTTTAGTAATACGATCTATTCCAACTTTAAGTTGTGAGAGCGGAATTTTGGTATTAAGCTGTTCTTTAAGCGTATCACTAGTAGTGTCAGCTTTAGGACGAATAATAAGGCTAGGCTTTTTAGGTCGTCGAACAATATCCGCAAAAGATGGAGCAGGAGTCAAAGCCTGATCAGCTGTAGATGAGAGAACAGGTGACTGGAAAGAATGTTGTCGAACCGCTTCACAGCAAAGTATGGTAGATGTATTGACTTCAGCGTCCACCAATTCTGGAATAGGTAAGCCCTCAAGCCCCTGTAAGGCCAAAGTTTGCAAAGTTGTCAGAGATTGTAACAGATGCCTCGAAGGTCCGAAGATAAGAGGAATCTGCCACCTCTGCTGGTGGTAGCTACTTTGCGTATATCAGCACAGAGTAGTGTAATTTTATCCGCATAAGGTAAGTCAGAGTCTAACAAATCGGGTGCGCTAGTAGCCCCCTGTGATGTTTCTCTGGCAGTTGTTAAAACAGATTTACGGGACATTATAAAGTAGTAAAGAGCAGTAATAAAACATAGACTAAAAGTGCAATGTCCAAAAGTCACTAAGAACGATCAGATTAAAATGTCTATGTGACACATGATAACAGAGAATGATACAAGCAAAATTCCTGTATAACTAATCAATATACACAAAGTAATGTTTAGACAGCAGAATGACTAAAATTTTAACTGACTCAAATACATATCGAGTTATATTATCAGCAGTTATAATAGCAAGACACTAAATATAGGCAGAGATTATAGATTTCAATCTTCACAATATGAAACAACTAAGTCCAATAGAATTAATTAAATTACATAAAAAAACCATAAAATAAAGTGAAACAATGCTTGAGGAATATTATAAGACAGTTGAGAGATCAAGAAATATACTTAAAACACTATTTTAATCAATACAAATGTCAAAAAACGAAAACCGAACACTTGTCGAGTGAGATTCGACAATAGTCTAATGACGAGAGCTGGATCTCGACAAAAAGTTCAACTTCTCGACAATGTTAAAAATTTCGCGAAAAACAACTGCCAAAAGGACAAACCCTTTGGAGCAAATACATATGAAAATACAGTTAAGCCTATTTAAATACAGGGTGAAATTTAGCATAAGTGCATAAAAACATAGCTATTATATCCTAACTCGTTAAATATCAATACAAGATTACAGTTTCATAAATCTTCTTTTTCAGACACTCAACGCCGCTAACTCAAGTCGCTAATAATTACAGCACAACGTGGCCTGGAATAGGCATACACGCTCTAAAAATAACTTCCGAAACTCTTGCTTAAATAGCATTTCATTCTACCTTAATCTGAATAAACTCTCGCTATCTCATTTATATTGCGACAATGAAAGCGTGGGTGAAAAATAAGTAATAGGAAAGGTTTTTTAGCTTAAAATAAACTATTAGTTAAAAATAAATAGATAAACCTCACACACTTTATGAAAAACCGAGAAGCTATCCTCACTGCTCTTGATGATAATTTGATGAACTCTAAAGCTGGTTTTTCCCATTAATGTTCGGATTATGAATGCTAACGTTAAATTTTTGACAAGGACTACAGCGATTTTACATTTAATGATGGCGCAAAAGTTTAGGTAGAAACAAAGCTAGTAGACAAAAAGACTGTAAATTACTGAATACGAAAGATGTCGCCTAATCGAATATCTGAGTACAGTGAAGACAATATTTTTACCGTAAATGAGACAGGAAATTCCCGCCAATTGCAACCAAATAAAACTTTTCAATTCAAAAGTGAAAACAGCCTTGTGGGTAAATAACAGAAAAAACGACTAGCATTTTATTGCGCATTTATACGACAGGAACTGAAAAATCGAATTTTCTAATTATTGGAAAACCAATTAAGTCACGACGCTTCAAAAATGCTAAATGTCTTCTTGTTGTTATAAAGTGAATTCCAAATACTTGATGGCATCGAAAACATTCTCTAGCGAGCTAATAAAATAGAAAATCGAAGTACGCAAAAAGTATAGTAAGTTTTTGTTTGTAAAGATTTGCCCTCTTACTCTTCAGTAAAAATCATTAAAACTTAAAGCTCAGTTTTCTCCTTCAAATACCATTTCAGCTTTAAAATCACTTCCACAGGGAAAGTTAAAAGTTTCGAACATATTTTAGATGATTTTTAACTTTGCATTTGTGTGAAAAGATGAGAAAGATATTAAACGAATCTATTCGATGCAATTTACCTTTTAAATGATGACTGGAAGTCTGAGACGAATATTACCGTTCGGAACTATTTTAAGAAGGTCGGTTTTAAAAGCTGGGTTTAAGATGAAGACATATTTTCTGTCTGCGAGGATAATTACCATCAGACATTATCAGATTGGTTATAATGGACCTTTTTTTTATAAAACCACCCTTGGCAGGATTGTTTAATTAGAATCTATAACGAAGATGATAACCATAGTGAAAACCAGAAATAACCAATCCGTCGGAAAAACTAACAAAATCAAGTTAAAGAAGCATTAGTTATTTTAGTGAGATTTTAAGAAACACGCACAGAGAATCCAAACTTATAGTTGGTATTAGACGTTTTACTTACATAAAAGTTAAAATTAAAAAAATTAAAATTAACGTACAAAAAACAGTTAAAAGTTAGTGAAATTTTAAGTATTGTATTCACTTATGTAACACATAGGTGATTAAAATTTTGCTATTTTATGGTATAGATACTTTTTTATATTGATTAAATTTTTTAGGTGTTTTTATTCATTCTCGGATGTTCAAGAGTAACGGCGATACAATGGGTTATATATATTCGCCGAGTTTAACATTACTTTAAAGCTGTTAAATTATACCCATGATTTTGATGTATGAGCATTGTTTAAGTTGACATAGTTCTTTAGGAAAGTGTTTTCACAATAGTAACGAAGCATATTTTAACACTAGTTTCTTCAGATCTCATTTCATGTAGTTCAGCATTCGTTTTAAAGACAATCAACACTCTCAATATTAGTTGAACCGTCGAAATCCTATGATTATTATACCTTTTCAAAACGGTGTTTCGAAATGTACGGTTTTCTGGTACAAATATAAGCTGAAATTTAAAAAGTAATCCTCAATACTCATTACAAGGTAACTGAAAATGCCGTAATTTTCCGTTATGTATCATAAAGGAAGAGGTGCCGCCCAAAACGGGATAGTAGTTAGTGACTCTAAACACCGGACTGAAGGGCCCGGGCTAGAATCCCAGAGAAGGCATTGATGTTTGTAAATGTATAGTGTCTTTGCGGCATAGGGGCACTCTAAATGTATGGCTATCCGAAAGTCATCTCATCTAGTTTGGTGGTATGGAAAAAGGAGTGGGGACTTAAACCCTCCCAAGGTGCTCTGTCTCAAAATTGCGGAAGAACTAGGAAAAATCATACTGTCACCTATACAGTACTCAAGGAGGGGGGGGGGCTCTTGCCAACGATAGGAGTTATCTTGTACTTCTTGCCACGATGAATTTCGTGGGCTTGTTCTGACTCAGACAAGAAAGATTAGTCACAACATTAAAGAAAAGCTTTCTTTGCAAGTTCAAAAAGGGTTCAACAAGCTTTTTTACAGAGATGGTTAAAGCTTAATTTTCAATGGTTATATATCTGGATTTGGGCTGAGTATGTTAAGCATAGTTCAGTTTGTGCACATAAAATCCACTTCGTAAGGAGCTTCTGGTGAAGACAACTTTTGCAGTATGTTGTGCTATTCGCAATTTCTGATATTTAATAAAAGGGTTTTCAGGAAGGCTTAGAGTTTATGTAATAGGATTTGGAGGAAAGATTAAGCCGGAGATCAAATTATATACGTTTAGTAGCAGCTGTGCTACTAATTCCTCTGCATTATTTCCAAAACTAATCGCCTAATTTGGATAACTGTTTTGTTTTTCGCTTAAAATAGTTATTACAAACTTTAGTTTTTACAAGTGAGGTATTTGCATTTTTGTTTTGATTACTTACCGCGACGAATGAGTTAAGTAATATTTTCTGAATTACTGATTAATAAAACGTAACTTGTAAAAAGTAAAGTTTAATTTTAAATTGTGAGAGAATAAATGTTAAGGATGCACGTTTCAAAGTAAATAACACTTTGGCTCTTGAAAATGTAGAATAAAATCTGTAAAAAGTAAATTTTGAACATTTTATCCTCACTTTTAACATAAAAACGATACTTTATAAATAACTACATAAAAAATTGGTTCTCCATGCCACTCACTTATTTTACAATTTAGTTACTTTAAACATTCGCTTAACTGGAAAAATCCCTTTTCGTTTATTGATTTTGTAAGCAATTTCCTGCCTTGTACGTGACTTTAGACACACCACTCTCGAGGCATAAATTAACGTTCATAAACATCATGTTCAATTCAGATATGTTATTTTTATATAGTATTAACCTTTTAATACTCTCTTAGAATACATTTCGCACAAGTAACCCAGAGCATGATAATTTTCATTGATTCGCATTACAAGATAACTGCGCTTTGCATGACACGAGTTGCATCATATATGTATCAGAATTAATCCTCACATTTCGCTGACTTCATTGATATCTTTTTTTCTCACGCCTCATGGAGGTTTGATAGGGTTTTCGACCACAGATTGGGTCTTGGAGCCAGAGCAAAATTCTGTACTCTCTTTGATTCCCGGGCAGTGAAATTTTCTGCCTGATCTTGAAAATTAAATAATGAAGTAATGCAATTTTTTTGATACATCAAGCCTTTTGCGACAATACAGATACCTAATACTGTAAGGATCTTAAGTTTTACTAACGTTTATTTTATTTTAAATCTTTACTATCACTTCTTATTTTCTACTTCCGGCCAGAATTATAAGCGTTAACTTATTTATGCAAAGTTTGTCTGGCGAACGCCAAGTATTTAAGTTGTGGCTTTTTGCCAAGCGAAAAAAGAGGAAGCAGTTAGTCGAAGCAGGCCGCTTACCTTAGAAGTTTTACTCAGTTGCTGGTTGCCTTCCAGGCCAGAGGTTTAATTCTCTTGAGAACTTTAAACGTATTGTAGTGTTCACAGTTCTCTGTACTACATACGGCTTCCTGTTAATATAAGGCCAATCTTCCACGTTTATTATTTTAAAGTTAAATTAGAGTTTAGTTTTATTTTTATATTTTTACGTTTAGAACACAAGTAGTGGGTCTTTGTATTCCGAAGTACGGAAGTTATTGTAAATAGAGAAAAATAAAGGGTTTTGTATACCCTTCTTGTGTATCCTGTCTACTTCCCACAGTTATTGAACATAGCTTTAGTAAGCTCTCTGTTCCGAGTCAGGTCCTTGCATGTTCCCGAAGAAAGTAAGACGGAACATTGAACCTGATAATACGAACTTCTGAAATTTCATGATGGTACAGTTTGCCGATGGAAAATTCTTAAACGAAAATACCACTGAAAAATGTGATAATGAGGAAGGGAAAACGAGGTCTCAGCCATTTTTCCCCTCCTCGTTAAATACGCCTAGGTGAAAGAAAAATGTGCGACGTTTTGAGAAAAATATTAAACCAAAATTATCGGGAGCATCAACTTTTCATTAATTCTAGTAAAGGAAAACAGAAACGATAATTGTTTTCCGGATGAAAACCGATTAAGAGTTTTTCGTAATGATAACCGGTTGATTTGTTGTTTGGAGCAGGAACATTCAATTCAATCTGATACTATATTTTTTCATATTTTCTGAGTGTTTATCGGCCTTTTTCGTTATTAATTTTGATCATTCTTTAAACCCATCCTGAGTGCCAAATATCATCCTTCGTCACGTAGTGTTAATTACATAAAAGAATGTTTTACATAAAATAAAATTATTACGATTCAGTGTGTTGTATATGTTACCGTGAAAGACCGAAATTGGAGAATGTCGACTTTCACCGGAGAATATCAACGTTCACCAAATACGTCGGTGAAAGATCGAATATTGCACTACATTCTTGCATATTCGGATTCTCACCGGTGTATGTCGACAATCACAGATATGCTCTGGTGAAAGTCGAAAAGAGAGGTCATAAAGTGCCATAATAGTTTGAGTTGTTGCAATAAATAAGATTTGAATCACATAATTTAGTAAGTTTTTTATTACTGTTATTTTATTTTCTCATTTAGAACGTAGTGTATAATTAAGTAAGTTTTTAACTTCTATTATTTTCCTTTCTCATTTTGAATGTATTGTGTGCTTTAGGTTCTCATGTTCTTAAGTTCTTATTTCAAGTCTCAAGTGCGTTTATTCGCGACTGAATTACGGAGAAGAAAATATAATATTGTTATATGTTCAACATACACCATTGGTACATGGTGAATGTCGACATTCACCGGTGTAAGTCAGAAATAAGAGTATTTGGAAAATATTTCGGACATACACCAAGAGACTATGTGAACGTTGACATTCACCGGTGAAAGTCGACATTCTCCAGATTTCGGTGTTTCACCGTAACATATACATATAACGTGTCAAATCGTACTCGAACAGAACGCTCTGTATTTTCGTTTGTGTACGCTTTGCCGCCCAACCGGTATAATGCTTAGCGTCGCTGACTGCCGTGCTGAAGGGTTCGGGCTCAAATCCCATAGAAGACATGAATGTTTGTAAATGTATGGTGTCGGTGGGTCATGTCGGCACTCTAAATAGGCGGCGAGCCGAAAGTCCTCTCGTGTGGTTTGGTGGAAGGGGAGGATAAATTCAAACTATATTAACTTCTTAACAAAAAAATGTTTAACTCTGTAGAGTCAATTATAATTTTTTGGAGCAGAAAATGCGAGACAATCCGTTATACCTTTGCTGGAAATCGAACTTTCGAATGTGTTTCCAAATGAATCACGGAGCCACGCGGTAAGGAAGGAGAAAATATGCTACAAATGTTTCTCTGGAAGGTTTATTGCAATTACCAACGCATTATTATAGCAGCGTTAATACATAAATGACTATAAATAACAGTTAATATAACTTTTCCAGCACTGATACCATGACCAGGATCCAAACCCGCGTCACTGGAGACAGAACACAGTGCATAGACCGTTCATTACTTAATGTGTGTGTGATTATGGCAAAGCTTCGAGGGCTATCTGCCTAAGAGGAGGAATGCCTTCGTGGAGGACTTTCTAAGAGAAACTGGCTCGTATACACGTTACACATGGGGAAAATCACGAAAACGCCCATGCAGCCAGCCCGTTCGCGGGATTCGAACCTCGGACCGAACTACCAGTGTTCAGCGACTTTAACGCTCGGCCGCTGGTGGGCCCGTTCATTACTTAAATCGTGGCTTTTAAATTACATGCGAATCATTAAGCTCACGTATGTCTAAAGTTTCGAATATTCTGCAGCTTCGTAGGTGTTTTATTTCCAGAGGAACAGAATCGAACTCTACCGAACTTTTTAATTCCTATTGGAATGAAAACGTCCTATTTCCATACAATGTTATGAGTTAGGTGTCAGAAGTATTTCGGAGCTTTCTTTCGTTTTTCCACAAAATGACTTCGTCAGTTACCACGAACTAGCTTCTTATCAGATTATCTAGACAAGTTCTTTATTGTTTTTCACTGGTTAAAGTAAAGAGTGTACAGTAAACGTTTACTGTTTATTGAAAAATTTATGATAGTCCAACTTGACAGTTATAATACGTCATACTTCGTTATTGCCCGAAAGGGTTCTTAAACAAATATAACTTAGTGTATAAGCATACAGCCCCCAAAATTTATAATATATTCTGTTCTATCATCGTTCCTTGCGAAAGCATTCTCAAGAGCTTTGAATTGATCTGTTATAATACAAAAATGTTGTTTGCGCTGAGGTGCTATCGTGTTTGCAGATAATAAATATATCATGAATTCAGGCAATGCGAATGATACGTAATACGCTTATGTTCTTGAGATTTCAAAAAATATAAAAATTTTCAACCATTTTGCGAGAAAATGTGTTAAAGCTGCAAACATATATATTTGTTTGTTAACTGCATTTTATTCAGAGGCATTCGCCGTGTTTTGAAGTAAGGATATGAAAAATGCTTAAGCAATGACAACATGTTTTGACTCGAAACCCTAGTTCAATATTACCAGCTTCATTTCCAGAAAAAAATTAAATAAAATGACATAAAATAAAATGAAGCTTAACGTTTTTACGTGTTTTATAAGGAAAGTCCAGAAAAATATCTTTTGAGAAAAGAATACTTTAGTGACAGTACAAATGTCTCGGAGGATATAAATCGAGTGAAAGTTTTCTTCTTTTATCATTTTGTAAGGGCTATATATAGGTACTACTAAAACTGAGCTGAAGGACTCTGCAGTAGAACATGTATAAATTGTAGAACACGTAATTGTAAAGCATACAATTTTAGAATATGTAAGGCTGGAGTTTACTGATACATACAAGAAAAAACTGATAAAAATTATAAACTTTTTAATGAATTAATTTTGGAATTAGATGAAGCATTTCATTGCAATAAAGCATATGAAGTTTCTGTGCCAAAGGAGAATGTATTCGTGGAAGATTTTAAGAGGAAATGACTGGTTTTAACTTTACGCATGGATAATAGCATGAAACCTAGAGGCAGGCAGTTCTTTTAACGCCGCCTAAACTAACTATAGGTAAAGTACCGGTTTCTCTGCTTAATAGTCTTAACCATTATTGTCTAGAAATATTTATAGTTTTTATTTAAGTTGTTTAAACTCTCTTGTAACAACGTTTCGCATTGTATCAATTCCACGATAATTCACATCTTCAATTAAACGTTTATCTCTAAACAGCGTTAGTAAGGAACTGATGTGAATAACATTTGAGAAAAATATGAACATGGATATCGCTTCGTAGAAGAAATTAAAAGTCTATTGAAAGAGTCCGTACTACTGTTGAATTCCAAATATGGTTCAGTTTTACAGAATCATAAAATTGTTATTATTTCGCAGTAGCTAATGAACTTGATAAATGAAAGTTTGTAAAATAGGAATATTATTGATCAAAGTACTTTGCAAACACTTCAGAAATTTAACGGACTTCGGTTGCGTTTGAAGTTTGACGTAATTTGCCATACAAATTTCAAGCAAACCATGTGCGTTTCTGTTGTAAAATTGACTTTCAAATCGGTCATCTCCCTGAACACTGGTAGTTCGGTCCGAGGTTCAAATCCCGCGAACGGGCTGGCTGCATGGGCGTTTTCGTGGTTTTTCTCATGTGTAACGTGTATATAAGCCAGTTTCTTTTAGAAAGCCCTCCAGGAAGGAATCCCTCCCTTTAGGCAGATAGCCCCCTCGTGTGCTTTGCCATAATTAAATAAATCAATCCAATCCACCCACCAAATCGGTCATCTGTGCTTATATGGTTATATCAAAAAGCAGTAATTCTAACTCCCTCATTGATATGAAGTATGAGGAGGAACTTATTTTCATTTGAACGATGATCTCAAAAGCAAAACAGAAAAACTTCTATAAGGAAGAAATCTAAAGGCCAGTGGAAACTCTCTTGATGCTTGCTCAGACAGTTTCGAGTATGTGTGTGATTATGGCAAAGTCTCGAGGGCTATTTGCCTAATAGGAGGAAGGCCTTCGTGGAGGACTTTATAAGGGAAACCGGCTCGTATACACTTTACACAAGGGGAAAACCATGAAAACTCCCATTCAGCCAGCCCGTTTGCGGGATTCGAACCTCGGACCGAAATACCAGTGTTCAACGACTTTACCGCTCGGCCGCTGGTGGACCCGGAAAGTTTTGAATATTTGTTATTATAAAAGATTTGTATTATTTGATACTTTTTCAGCTTAATGTTCTTTAAAAAAAAATAGACCATTTCTTTGTTTCATAAAATGTTTAATTACTTTCGCATTAATGCAGCTCATTTTTGTTTATATAGCTAGATATAAAAATCAGAGTAATTTTCAGTTCATACTTTCAGCTTAATATTTGGCAGCATTTTACAACACATACTTAAGCTTATGACATAAGAAACGGAAGAGAAAAAAATCACGAAACACGTCAAAAGTAATAATGTGTTAAAATCTCTGAAATCAAAATTTTTTAAATAACATATTACGGAGTGACGGCAAAAGCATAAAAAACATAAGGGTGAGCTATAACTATTAAAATTTGACATTAAAATTATAAAGACTTCAAATGGACTACAATATGTTCTACTTTATAGAGATATCTGAATTATTTCCTTTAAGCATATGCTGAAACGAAAGACTCAGTTATCATATTGTTACGAAATGTAGAGGCGTGGTAACATAACCTCCCTACAAAGCAGTTTTAGGGTTGCCATAAAATGGCAAGGAAAGGCAGGGTTGCCAAATTTGGCGAAAAATTGCCCATTTGGAGACAAAATTGGCGATATACCATGGACGGATGGAGAACCTTCTGGAACGAGTTCTTACCGGTTTAGCCCAGAATGTTCACGAACAGAAGCCGAAGAACCGAAGAGTCGGGAGCTGTGCTCGTGTGTGGTCGAGTGCATCGCGAGTTGTAGCGTGGAGAGTCTCGAGAGTACGTGGAGTTCCGAGAACGACCAAGCAGAGTCAGGAGCTGTACTCTGGTGCTTTGCAGGAAGCTGTCTCCACCGTTATTGCCTGACAGTGTGAAGGCTATGTCGCTGATTGTTCCAGCGTGTTCATCGACGACTGTAAAACGTGTTTTGGAGCTGTCCTGACAATACTGACTAGTAAAGCGTGTTTCGATACTTCATCAAGTGTCGTCTTTATTCACTCCAAATCTACGAACCCAGTACGAACGTGATGGAAGGATATAACGTAACAACTGGTGTCAGAAGAAGAAAAAAAAGTAACAATATATACAAATAAATCAAAATAGCTTTCTCGTTTTGGCTCGGAACTTTCCACCTTTCAGCTATTTTTTAGTTTATATATCCTAGAACTACTCTCCTTTGTTGAAAACGTTTCCCTTAATGCACATCTGGATGTCTTTAAAGGGTAGTTCGCAATCAGGAATAGCTTTAATCCAAAGAATATTGTTTGATTTATGTTAACGAAATGAAATCGCAAACATGAGCTTTGGATCACGAAGTAGCTATGTTTAGTAGCATCCATGCGTACAAAGGACCTCTTGATTTATTTTGAGACTTAAAAATTAGTTAAAGAAATGTTTTTAAGCGGAACATGAATGGAGAACATGAATGGAGAAAGCTGATACTCATTATACACTTAAAAACCTCACTAAACTCACCTAAATAAATTACGTATCAAAGAAAATGAAGATCAAGTGGTTTCCCAGGGGAAAAAAAAAAGATATTACTCTTTGTAGTTTCTAAAAACGAAACGTTTCTAAGGATCTGCCTGCTTGAAATTGTTAATATGTATTAACAGGTAACTGTGCTTTTCCGAAGTGATTCACAAGAGGGGGAATGTTGCGAGTTTAAAAAAAAATTGTGAAGGCAACTCCAGTCTGCTACCTAAAAATAGCACTTTAAGTCCATTGCCAACCCCCCTCATTTACTATCGGAACTTCGTGTCGTCATCGCACAAACTTTATTTTCTGCAAATCATTTGAGACTGTAGTTCGAATGAGTCTTCATTCACGGGCTTTTCATGAAACGAAGCTCGCTAGACAGAAATAAAGTGGGTAAAAAAAAATTAAGTGAGTCGGCCTCTTTCCGCAGTTGGGTTATTTCTATGGCCAAGAGTCAAATCTTGTAACGAGTTATGGTTATAAATCAAAGCCTGTCAACAGCAACACCGGGCTAAAAATTTGCTGTATTTAGAAGAGGTATTTAGAACAGTGTGCTCTTTGATTAAAATTGTGAAATGAGCTGTTCCTTTAAATTATCATTCCCGTATGTTGAACAAACTATACCTAAACATTTCACAGGCTGTGATATGCTTGATGGCTAACCAGAAGGCCTTTAATATTTTAATTTTAATTATTTAATTTTACTTTATTTTTCAATTTTAATTATTTAATTTTTATTATTTAGTTTAATTATTTAATTAATATTTTAGTTATTTAATTTCTGTTAAGGTGACGTTTTAAAGATTATTTCAATATAAATAACCAAGAATATTGACAGGGGCTTTTCACCCAACATTATTAATCAAGCAGTTAAAAAATTCTCATCTCAACACACTAAAAGCCACACTCTTATTTTAGGAGATTATAAAAATTCTGTTGTCATTCCCTTCTTTCCATCAATTAGCTATAAAGTTGCACATATTTTGCAGAAATTTAACTTTCGGGTTGTTTACTCTCCCATCAATAAAATTCCAACTTCTATACTCAAGGACCCCATTCCGGATATGAATTCCTGGGGTATTTATAGGATTCCTTGCCAGTGCGGTTTAATTTACATTGGCCAAACTAAGAGAGCCTTAAAATTTCGCGTCAAAGAACATGAGGCATATGTTAGAAAAAAGGAAACACAGAAGTCTTCTGTTGCTCAACATTGTTGGTCCGAAAATCACACTTTCAATTTTTCTGCTGCCAAAATTATTCAAAAAACATCTTCCATTGGAGAACTGGATTTTCTAGAGGCATTTCACATTCATAAAAATCTTTCTGTTTTAGTTAACGATCCTAATTCCAATCCAAATTTGCCTTCGGCTTTTAGAGAAATTATGTTTTAGTTCTGGTTTCGCCAACAGATGGCGCCACTTGCTTATTCTTGTCCAGGCTTTCTTATCTTATCTAAATATTATTTCCTATCTTGTTCATTTGCGGTTTTGCAGCTGAAGATGATGGTTCGGTAAAACCATCGAAACTAGTCCTGTGAAAATTTTGTAATTTAACGCTGATTTTTGTTGTTTGACTTCTGAATTAATATTTATTCGGCGTATTATTGTGTCTTAATTAACCAAGAATATATTCTTGAATGAAAACAGTATTTTGAATTCCAAGCTGTATAACTTTATGTGATTTAATAGACTTAAGCAACGCACTTCTCCGGTGACCGGGAATGAGTAGAAGAGTCTAAAGCGAGGGAGGGATCACGAGTAGTTTCGCTTCGTTTCGTTTCCTTTCAAGTTGAGGAGAATGGCAATAGATGTGGTTTCGTAGCTTATTTCAATTACTATTACCTTAATGAGAATCAGGTCCCATTAAAATTATCTTTAGAAAGCTGCGGCTATAGGTGTGTAAGGAACCTTCGAATGCTTTAGTATAATTAAATAACAATCGAGTAGTTTAAACAGTAGTTTAATATTTTGCAAACCTTCTTTACGGAATGTGCGATTGTAATACTCTATTTTATTGAATAAATTGTTAAACCGCTTCGTCTAGCATTATAGAGAATAATTAGCAAACATTTTGCATGACTGAACACGCGATAAAATAAAAAGAAAAGTCTTGGAACTTTTAGTTTTTGGCCCTTTTTTTTTTGTCCCATGTTTCTGTAAGAAGCTTCAAAGTTTGTGGAAGAAATAAACATAAATTTATCTTATCTTTTAAAATAACAGACAGAAACGTTGTTGCAGCAATTACTTTTAGTATCGTTTCTAAAGAAAGCTGAATTGCCTTGTAGGAAGTGATTTGAGAACAATAAATTCAAACTGCTTTTCTCTGAGTAGGTGCATTTTACATGATATAAAAGCCCACCAGCGGCCGAACGGTAAAGTCGCTGATCAAGTTCGGTCCGAAGTTCGAATCGCGCGAACGGGCTGGCTGCATGGACGTTTTCGTAGTTTTCGCCATGTGTAACGTGTATACGAGCTAGTTTCCCTTAGAAAGTCCTTCACGAAGGCCTCCCTCCCCTTAGGAAGATAGCCCTAGTGTGCTTTGCCGTATTCCCCATACACACACACCATGGTATAATGTACACGTATTTACAAAAGAAATCGCACTGTGTAAAAAGATGAAAATGAATACCTGAAAGATATTCAAGGTAATGATTAGAGAAATCTGCATTGTTCTTTAGGAAGGAAACGAAGAAATCAATTAATTTAGTTAAACATTTTCGTCAAACTTTCCATTTTCCTAAATATTACAAAGAAAATTTTCCGAAATTTCATGCTTGAAAGTAAGGTAAGTTAAACCAGATCGAAAATCGAATACTTTGTGTTAAATTAAATACGATTTTTTTTCCTGTTTGCATTCTGTTTTCTTAAACAAAATTACAAATTTATCTTCGGGTGTTAATTACAAATAGTAGATTTGAAAAGAATATTTTGTCTTACTGTTACTGTTACATGATATATATTTTGATGGTTTATTAGAAACGTGTATTGTACTTCTCAGTCTGAGTTCTGCACATCTGTAGAGCATTTCAATCCACTCAATAACATTTAATGATTTTATACTCAAGCAGCCTCCAGAGTTTAAAAAACTGAAAACTACAAGGGATACTGCCCTAGGTATCTATATTCATACAAATAGTATCCTAGGAGCATATAACAATGCCACGCGCAAAATACCAGCTGACCAAAATCTTGACAGACTTATACGCCATATTAGAAAACAGATAAAAGACAGGAAAAAAACTTTGCAAAAGGTGGAATTTATCTTGCGACATAAGAATCGAAACAGAATTGAATAAACTAAACAAAAGTATCAACGAAAATATCGAAAAATATTGAGAAGAGAGATGCAATGATAAAATATTAAGTCTTTCTCGAGAAATCCTAAAAGAAAGCCCATTTGCAATAAATTTAATCTGTGATGAGAACAAAACTGCCCTTACTAATAAGAAAAAAGCTGATATAATGATCTAGCAATCTAGAAAAACAATTTATGCGGAACCGTGAGACCACACTTTCGCTTATGACATGCAAAACTTTGTGCAACACTGAATTAGCTGTCCTAGTCCGAGAAGCAAGCTTGAGCTTACGTATCCCCCCTCGAAAATAAATAAATAAATAAATAAATAAAATAAAAAGTAAAAAAAGACATAATTAGAAAGCTTAAAAAACAGAAAAGTGCCCGGCTGTGACGCTTTAACAAATGCTGCGGTCAAAAACTGACCTCTGAATATCCTCACAAAGTTCACTAGTATTCTTGAGCCCACCAGCGGCCGAGCGGTAAAGTCGCTGAACACTGGTAGTTCGGTCCGAGGTTCGAATCCCGCGAACGGGATGGCTGCATGGGTGTTTTCGTGGTTTTCCCCATGTGTAACATGTATACGAGCCAGTTCCCCTTAGAAAGTCTTCCACGAAGGCATCCCTCCCCTTAGACAGATAGCCCTCGTGTGCTTTGCCATAATTAAATACACACACACATACACACACACACACTAGTATTCTTAATGCATGTCTGAAAAACAACTACTTCCAAAATAAATGGTGCATAGACATTAGGTTATTTTGAAGCACAAAATCATGAACAATGAGCAATGCCCTCGCTGGGACTCGAACCTGGGCCTCTCGAATAAGTGCCGATGTGCTAACCGTTACCCCGCGAAGGCATGCTGAAAGGAGGGAGCAAATACCTTAATATAATCCCTCTTTTAAAGGGCAACTGGGGATTAGGGGACTCAACTGCCACATCCTGTTAGTGAAGAATCATCATCCACCACATTTTAGTTCGGGCGCCACGGTAGAGACATTAAGTTACTTTGAAGCAGAAATCATGCAAAATGAGCAATACCTTCGCCGGGACGCGAAGTAGCTACGCGCCTAGTACGCTACCCGTTACACTACGAAGAATGCTGAAAGGAAGGAGAAACTACCTTATAATGGAAGATAGCAAAAGCAAAACCTGGTAAAGAATCACAAAACCTGAGGATTTTAGGCCAATTAGTTTACTACTAGGACTTGGAAAGACTTTTCCGAAAGGATCATACTTCACAGAATGGAGCCCTATTTGACCAGGCTCTCTCGCCAACAAATCGGTGTTGGTGTATTTAATTATGGCAAAACACACTAGGGCTATCTGCCTAAGGGGAGGGATGCCTTCGTGGAGGACTTTCTAAGGGAAACTGGCTAGTATACACGTTACACATGGGGAAAGCCACGAAAACGCCCATGCAGCCAGCCCGTTCGCGGGCTTCAAACCACGGAACGAACTACCAGTGTTCAGCGACTTTACCGCTCGGCCGCTGGTGGGCCCCCTTTGCGAAGAGGGAACATTTCATGATTTTTGTTCATTTACTTAAGTAGTGCAGACTTCAGGAATTTGTGGCATTATCTCTAAACAGGAATTTTAAAATTTGAATTGTGGCTACAAACACAGTGATATCCACCAAGAGAAGGTATGCTTTCGTGGAGGATTTTTTTAAGGAATATCGGTTTGTATTTCCTTTACATATGAAGGAAAGAAAACATAAAACTTAACTTGCAGCCAAACCGTTCGGCGGGATTTAAATTCGAGTAGGACAAGTAGTATTTGAGAGCTTTACCGATCGGCGTTGGCGGCTAGAAACTTGAAAAAGATGTGCGTTTATTGATAACGAGAGAAAAATATCAGTATCGATTCCACTGGCTTTCAATTGGAGGATTTTTCTCTGACGATGATTGATAAACCTATTAAAACTTTTTCCTCTTAACATCATAAAAAAAATTTCAATATAAGAAACAGCCATGCAACCTTGTCATCATCCCATTTCCTTTATCTATCAGTTAGAAAATTGTCTCGAATTCTTCACAAGTTAAACTTTCAGACAATTTTCTCTGCTATAGTTAAAATTGATTTATCGATTCTTAAAGACCCCTAGCACTGATTTAAATTGTTGGAGAATTTGCAGTATATCGTATCAGCGTTATTTGGTATATCTTGGCCAAACCAAAAGAACATTAAGATTTTTATATCAAACAAAGCGAATCCTATTTTCTAAAAATCATGTAAGCAGAAATTCAGTTGCTAATGATAGTTGGATATAAAATCGCGGATTTGGTTATTGTTCTTCAAGATTTATCGACGAAATCTTTTCAACTGATTTTTGACATTCACAAAATGTACCTTCGGCAGTTACTTTCGTTAATTCTCATCCATTTCTTCTCACTGCTTTCAAATTTCTAATATCTTAGCTTTTTATGCTTCATTGCTATTTTCCTCGACAGACTGTGACACATTCGTTTCGGCTTTGCTTCGCTTTTTCATTGTTATTCATGTAAAATTGTCGTCGTTCCCTCCACCTTTGAAAAACTTTTTTTTGTTTCTGAAGAAAGAGATTGTTTTCTAATTGCCCTGAAAATCATTAGAATTTAATTGATCTAAAATTTAAGTTTAACTGCATGACAAAATTTCTGACCACTTTAAAATATTACAGTAAACAGATAAACGAATAACAAGGAATTAATTTTTCCCCAAATGTGCTTTATAATGTGCCCAAGTTATGCTTTTAAAAATAACTTCTGTAAATGGTTACAAATTAAAAAAAAAGAGATAACATGCTATTCGACTTACTTTTTATTCTTTGTTCATTTGTTTTTATTCAGTAGAATCGCTTTCCTAAGGAAGACATCGGCTAATTTCAATATGACCTCCATTTTTCTTTCATTTTTTTATTCTCAATTTCCCACTTCTTTTTTTATAACTCAAAATACTGGCGCTGGTGTCGACTACCTAATCGGGATTTTGCAATTTTTACCGTGTATTATGCAAAATTTTAGCTGTCTTAACCCTTTGCGGCACAATGTGTCCGATGTGGACACACCTAAAAATTTCCTTCTGTAAGCAAAGAAAAATTGAATGAAAATAGATTTATAGGTTACTATAAACCTTCTTTATTTATAGTAGATGACAGCTTAACACAAACCAGTCCATATATTTTAGCCATGTTTAGGTTTTTTAAGGACCCTTTATTTTTCAAAGAAATCTTCCAGATTTTTTTAGGGTATAAAAGGAATTATTTGAAAAGAAATTTCTATGTTATTTTTTTGGCTGTATGTTAATCTCCTTATTCTAAATTAGTTTTAAATTTTTACCTCGAAATCTTACTTAAAATCAAACGGCAAACCCTAGGTGTGTCCAGACCAGGCTCACCGATAATCTAAGACAACTGAGAGTCTGTATTCTTTGTTTCTCCGCATCTCATCGATCAGTTCATTGACAACAATGCTCGTTTCAGCACACTTTTCGAAGCTCTATTCAATCGGTGTCCGCCGATAACATCGCGGCAAAAACATCGCGGACGAAAACGTCGCGGAGAAAACAACGCAAGGCAAAAACGTCGTGCTACAAAATATCGTGGGAGAAAACATTGCAAAGAGAAAACATCGCAATTCTAAAACATCGTGGTACAAAAATCGTCGTCGAAAATAATGCAGTTCAAAAACTTCGCAGTTTAAAAACATCGTCGTCGAAAATATTGTGGTAAAAAATAAAGTATCTACAAATCATCGCATGACGATAACATCGCAGACATGCTTTTTTCAAGTTTAATAATTGTAAAAGGATGTTCGCATAATGATTTGTGAGCGCAGTATGTAAGGAAGGATAATTTTTACTTTCACATGTTTTATTAACTAATAAATTTTTGCTGAAAAAGTAAGAAGGAAACTTAAGCATAAAAAATTAAATGCGAATTATAGGTTATGTTTCATGAAAAATTACCAGTAAAAACTTCATAAAAATGATTTATTAATGGCCTTTGTTAGTTAACTATGTCGGTTTAAAATTCTATTAAGTGCTATACGTTGCATTAATTTTCTATGCTTAAGTTTCATTCTTATTTTCTCAGCAAAAATTTATTAGTTAATAAAAAGTATGAAAGTAAAAATTATCCTTCTTTCCATCTTGCGATCACAAATCAATATGGGAATATCCATTAAAGCCTGAAAGAAGCATGTCTGCGATGTTATCGTCATGCGATGATTTGTAGATACTTTATTTTTTACCACGATATTTTCGACGACGATGTTTTTGAACTGCGAAGTTTTTGAACCGCTTTATTTTCGACGACGATGTTTTGTATCACGATGTTTTCTCTTTGCGATGTTTTCTCCTACAATATTTTGTAGTACGACGTTTTTGCCTTGCGTTGTTTTCTCCGCGACGTTTTCGTCCGCGATGTTTTTGCCGCGATGTTTTCTGCTGTAACCATTCAATCAGTGTGCCACTTTGGGCACACACACAGAATTAAAACCAGAAGTGCTATCTTCACAAAATTTTAGTGTATTCCTCTATGCCTAATTAGACTGCCTAACCATTTTTTTTATCAAAACTCCCGACTTTAAAAGGTAGCGTGCCGGAAAGGGTTAAAGTGTAAAGCGCCACATTTTCTCCTATAGTCAACTTTTGGAACTAATATTTTTTCGCGGATTCCTTTTTTCCATGTCATCATTAGTCCCTGTACAAAATTTCGTGGCTTTGCGGCTGATTGTTCAAGCTACAGAGGTCTCTGAGTACCATCAGTTTAAAAAAAAAAAACACCCTGTATTTATTTTTAGTAACGATAAGCCAACTACACATTAAAAACGATAACAATTATACAATTAGCAGCGATAAGTATTATAAAATTTAATACGGAAGTAAATTAAAGAAACGGAGAAATTGCCAGTTGAAATGTTAAACGACTACTTTGTTTCGTTGTGTATTTTGGAGTAGCGGTGCATTTCTACATTAGAGATCCTTTCTTGATCTGTACAATGGATAGTGATGCTGGCTGCCATACTTTTGGATTAGCGTCCGAATCTTCGAATTCGAATAGCGAATTCGGATTAGCATCCGAATCTTAGAGCAGTTTTAGGTGATCTTGAGTATGATGCCTGTACGGCCTGCGAACCCTTAAAATACAGCCTAACTGAATATCCTCTTGATAAAAGGCTTATTTGTAAGGAAAGAAAGATGGGAGTACCTTGGATTCTCGACGAATGCAAATATTGAACTTGTTAATGTCCCGCCATTTGGAATAGCAACAACATATTACAGATTAACTAGATCCCTAGATAGAAAATGTTTGAATTAAAAATTAAATGGACCATTAGATAACGTTAAAGAGAAGGCGAATAATAGAGTGGTCTGATTAACTAGATAAAGAAATTCACATGTCACTTCAAGCTTAATATCCTAACGCTTTTCATTACCTGGAATTATACTCGCATTAATTGAAAATAGATTCTCACATTTTCCAAAACATACAGATTTCTAAGTGTTCCGTAAAAAGTTTTAAAATAATTTATGCAGTGGACTATGCTATGTTCTTGAGAATGATCCAAAAGTTATGTCCATTAGTTTACGTTCTGATGAATAAAACCAATTTACGCTTTCGCGAAAAGAGGAAATGTGAGAAGATCCCGTAGTTTCGTACTCTTTTAGTATCCCAATAGAAATCGATGCTTTTCAAACACAAAAATAATGTGCGTCGTAAACTTAATTTTATACCAAACAGACTGTTATTGTCTAAAGAAGAAGCTTTGTTACTAAGTTAAAATATGAGACAGTAATATGCCTTCTATCCCACTCTTAAGTACATACACATCTAAATCGATTGCTACATTCATTAACATGTTAAACTTCATTAAAAGGTATTGAATGAGGAGTTTATGAACCAAAAACAAAAAAATTCTTTTACTTTATAAAACATTCTTTGTAACTAACTTTATAAAACATTCTTTGTAACTTTGTACTTTACCACAAACTCAAACTTTCCTAACTTTTAAAAAAGCTTTAATTCATTAAGATTCAAAATATATTACTATTTTATTTGTTTATATTAAGAGTTAAGGCGTTATAATAAGAGTAAGGAGAAAATAAGTGTGAATTAAGAGCAGAATATAAAATCACAAAAACAAAACTGACCGTTTGGTATCAGTATTACACTAGCGTTAAGTTTCAAGAGTTTAAGGATTTAGTGGGTTGTGTTCATTTTTTAAATGAAAGGAGCATTCAGTTTATAAGTTTACATCATTCAGGAAGTGTGCGTCAATTCTATGAATTTCGATATTCCGTTTTATTTGCTAAACGTAAAAAGGAAATGTAAAAAATTATTCCTAATTAGAGATTATTAGGCATCACAAGATGGGAGTGAAAGTTTCCTGAATATATAAGAATTATTTTAAGAAATCAAAGAAACGCACAGCATGCAGAAGATTCTAAAAATATCAGGGAAAGTAAACATAAAATATAGACAAAAGTGACTAAAATATTCTGATATTTTGAGAATTTCTTTCGCAGCTTAGCTGGTATATATTTTCGTTTCAAAACTCGACTCAATGTAAGTGCATTAATAAAAAGCTTGCATTCCATCTTTTAGCAATTCCACTGCATATATGCGTAAAAAGCGAAAATAAATGTTTTGCATTAGAATAGCGAAAACATCATTTCGTGCATCCTAAGTAATATTTAACAATATTTCAGAATAATCTGGATAAGGAAAAGAGTCTCATGTCTAAAGTTTTTTCCGTGTAGATAAGTTTGCTCCAAAACGTCAAAACAAAGGCATGTCACTGACATGAGTTCCGAAATCTGAAATGAGATTCCTGCTTTCTAGAAAAAGAGAGGCCTATGAACGTTGTAGTTAAGAGAAGCAAGTAAGCATATGATATGGAGACAAGAATATGTGAATGATGGGAAAACAGATGAAGCCTGAGTAGGACATATAAGTAATCTTTTGGATTACCATACGGATGAAAAATGAATTCAAATTTCTCAGATGAAGTGAAGCGAATAATAGTGAAAAATACGCTGCATTATGTTTTAGAAGTTTATTTAACTGTATAATATATTTAAGCGAACACAATCGAGTGCATAAAGTTGTTTGAAATTACTAAGATATTGAAGGCGGTATTTGTTATGTTCGATCAGAACCAGCTAAATTACATTCTGTCAAATGCATTACATACTCTTTGGATGGATATATCGCTGAAACGTAAAGAATATACAACATTTTTATACAGAGATGGTTATCAGATAGCAATTAACTCGACTGCATTAAATGTCTAAAACCTAGTTTACACGTACTTTTAATTGGTTTGGTTTGGTTTATTATATTACGGCAAAGCACTCGAGAGCTATCTGCCTTGAGGGAGGGATTCCTTCGTGGAGGACTTTTTAAGGAAACCTGGCTGGTATACACGTTACACATGGGAAAAACAACGAAAACACCCATGCAGCCAGCCCGTTAGCGGGATTAGAACCTCGAACCGAACTACCAGTGTTCAGCGACGTTACCGCTCGGCCGCAGGTGGGCACACGTACTTTTAAAAATAAACGCATATTTAAATATAATTTTTTGCTGATGAAGAGATAATTCTAAGATTAATCGGTTTCAAAATTTTTGGTAATAAATTTTCATGTAGAAAAGCAAATAAAGATGTGTCTAAAGATTTTTATAAAAATATTAAATTATAGAAATAGAATTTGTAATAGAATAATAAATAAACCAAAATAAAAAACATTAAAGTGTTAAATATTTAATACTTAACATATCTGAAAACAGCGGTAAACAAAATCTTAATTTTGAGATCTTAAGCACGTGCGAGAGAAACTTGGTTACTATAATTACAGAAACTACTGAAATTCTTAACTTCAGGAAGAGCATTCATTTGCGTTTAATTTTATTTTTATAAGAACAGAATGACTACTCGGTGGAGTAGGTGAAACTAGTTAGGAAGACAAAACAAGAAAGCTCGTATTTCTGAACATTTCGTATGGCAATAATATACTCTGCTTTCCAAAATTTGAACTAAAAAATATGATTGTTTTCATTTAACTCCGGCCCACCAGCGGCCGAGCGGTAAAGTCGCTGAACACTGGTAGTTCGGTCCGAGGTTCCAATCCCACGAACGGGTTGGCTGCATGGGCGTTTTCGTGGTTTTCCCCATGTGTAACGTGTATACGAGCCAGTTTCCCTTAGAAAGTCCTCCACGAAGGCATCCCTCCCCTTAGGCAGATAGCCCTCGCGTGCTTTGCCATAATTAAATACACCACACCACACCATTTAACTCCCTTTTATTAGTCCTTAATTGTCCACTATCCAGACACGCCCACTCTAAAATCCTCCAAACTCTATCTAGTTCCAGAATTTATTTAATAATTACTGTTCTTGAAAGTACACCAAATGCAAAAACATTTAAAGCTCCAAGAAAGATACAATGCTGGTCTTTATGTTTTAAAGATAGAAATTAGAATGACAGCATAACGCACACGAACAGTTGGAGATTTTGTTACTACACTGCTCACCCGTGAATGAGTCTTACAACCGCCTGTTAGTTCCTGTTTTAATCCCGGCTATCCAACTGTTTACAATGTGCTTTTGCTTTTGTTCTCCAAGTATAACATGATTAAGAGCTAATTTCTGTAGAAAACTGTACATAAAGGTCTGATCACCTTAAGCACGTAGTCTTTGCCTATTCCATCACACAGTTGTAGAGTTGCAAGATTATATCGACGCAGGAACATGAAAAATATGCAGTGCCCTCGCCATGAATCGATCGCCGGATCTCTCAATGCGCTTCGAGTGTGCTTCCAGTTACACAACAAAGGCATGCAAAAAGGAGGGAAAAATACCCTCCTTTCAGTGGTCAGATCACTTTATTGTCATGGAGACAGGATCCTAGCTTGCGTCTAGTGTTTAATATGTTACTTGCTTTGACCAATGATAAACACGTTTGGTGAAGTTAAACTTTATGTCTGTTTTGATGAATTGCTAAATTTTATAATTTACTACGCAATCTATTTATCTCAGTAAGTACAGGGTGAGCAAAACTTTTTTCCCGATTACAAAATTTTATTGTTAGAAAATATTATAATTAGACATCTATGGTGCTTTGCAAATTTCAAATGCAGTTATTAAAGTGTTTTATGAAAAGTACTATACCAGTAAATTTCTACATGTGCCCTCTTTGTAGCTTGGAGAAGGTCAAATTGGCATTCCTGTACTTGTCACGTATTTTTCAGCATTTACTTCCTAAGACTTGACATGTCATATGTTATTACAGCCTTCAAAGTATCAGTACCACGAACTGGTGTAACAAAGACTCGATTCTTGATATGTTATCTACCAGACTGATAACAGAATCACGATTTATCATTCACTGTAGACCTAGCATTCTTTGAAGGACATGTACGCTATCAGTTCCTGTAAAAAATATTTATTATACTATTTATTGATGCTCTATAGGGTTGGCCCCATATAAACGTCTAAACCGTCCTTTATCGTTGAGGGGCGATTTAGTTTTATGATACTACAAAATACACTTAGCCTTTTTTTTTCGACCGCCATTTCATTACCAAATATTCCTTACCTGCATCAGTTATGTGGTTAAAAAAAGAGTTATAATAAAGCAATAATAAAAATTCCAGTTTTCTTTTTTACCTTCGGCGGTTATTTCGGTGAGAATTTGTTATTAAGGGACGGATTTTTGCTTGCTTTGTATATTATACACAGTGTTTTGATGAGTAATTTCAACTGACACTAACGATGTTTTTAAATATTTTGATTCGATAGACCGCTGAACAGAAACATACAGGTTACATTCAAACTGCTACTACCACATCTGCAAAAGAAGGTCTTCCAGCCTTGAAACCCCAATTTTTATGAAAAACGTTATATATATATATCCATATAATGGCAATATTCAAAATTTTCAAAATACAGTTTAGAAATGTCGAAAAACCGCCAAGTTGATCGATTATTGCAATAAAAATATAGTTTGGTTTATTTGATTATGGTAAAACACGAGAGGGTCATTTGCCTGGGTATGGCAAATGACCTTTTTGATCCTAGAGGACTTTTTGAGAGAAGAGGCTCTTATACATGTCATATATAAGATATTCAAAATGTAAAATAATGAATGAATAATTAACAAGAGAAAGATATGTATTTTGGTTGTCAGTAAACAGGACCTTAAAAAGGAAAGTCGAATTGATATAAATTTAATTTTTCCAAATTTAGGGTCAATGCAAGAAATTATCTAAATTATTTTAGTGTGTAAAGATGTCTCATACTGAAGTTATTTTAGCCCAATGTAGTAAGTATGTTTGCTGCAGAGTGAATGCGGAACACACGATGAGGAGAGAAAATTGTCAAAGCAGTAATCTACTTTTGCATCAGTTGCAGGTGAAATGAATCAAAACACAAGTTCCAAAAGTGAAGATTACCAGCGGCCAAGATGTAAAACTTGTGTGTGGTTTCGCATTATCTGAATGGAATGCAGTCCCATTCGATTAATGAGCTCTGGAAGTTTCTGGAAATGGTTACTGTCCAGTTGGCTACATATTCGAACTGATGTGCTCGCATGTAAGGAGCTTATAAACACCCTGTTCAACTTTTCGCTGATAAATCTAGGTTGTGATGTCAATGAGGAATTGCGAAACTCATTAAAGGAAAGTAAAAAGTTATCGAAAAAAAAAAAAACAACAACAGGCAATACTCTATTGACTGACTGTTTTTTTTTATATAAATAAAGGAATTTTGAATAACACAGAAAAAATGCGCCATAACGTTTCAGACAACACTAGCTTTCCGTAAGATGTTATGAAAGATAAATTGTCGTGACCTTAATAAATAACGTATTCTCAGTCTCTTTCGTCTTATAAAGTATTCTCAACCTTTCTGTATTTAACTTTGAATATTTCACTAAAACTGTGATTTTTACAGTATGGGGTGTCATAAAAATGTATATTTTATATCTATATCTATATCTATATATATAGATATCAAATATACATTTTATAATTAATTATATATATATATATATCTATATATAGAATTTACCCAACCATTGTGTTAAAACAGTTTTGTACAGTTCTCTGCATCCTGTTAAAAAAATGTGTGACAGTGAAGGATTAGCCTGACCATATGTTATGTTATAAGTATTTAAGAAGATAAAGCCATAGACACTTTTATCGATTACCACACATATATATCACTTGACCTGACATCACAATTTTCGGTTATGTTCTCCGGATTGCAACAGTTTGCATCTTTTTTCACATATCAGTTCACCTGAAAGCATTTGTTTAACATCACTTCTTTTAAAGAGTTTTCTTACAAAATCGAGTGTGAAAAGAATCGTTATACAGTGCCTCTGTAGATATAACCTGATAGTAATCTTTTCAAAATATACTCCGGTATTCAAGCCGCGCTCATTTTTCCCTGGAACTGAATGCAAAATCAACGACTCTGACGTGATCATTGAAGAATTTGAATCCTTGATCGTGTCTAGATTTATGATAGAAGCTTGCTATTTCTGTATACAAAAAGAAGTGATTTCTGCTCTGAATTAAGAACGTCAACCTGAAAATAATATTCTCAAGTAAGGTAGATTTTTTTAGATATCCTTTTAGAAATATTTAATTGGAAATAGGGTTTCTTTTTTTTTTTTTTTTTTTTTTTTTTTTTTTTTTTTTTAGTTTGACCATATTATGTCATAAAAATGAAGATAACGGTATTAATGATTGTGAAAAGACGAGCATTTTGAGCTAAATTTTTGAATAAAAATCAAGCGTAGTTAGTTCAAGAGGGCTAAGTAATCTCTCACCATCAGCAGAAAATCATTGTTACTCCTGCCCACCAGCGGCCGAGCGGTAAAGTCGCTGAACACTGGTAGTTCGGTCCGAGGTTTGAATCCCGCGAACGGGCTGGCTGCATGGGCGTTTTCGTGGTTTTCCCCATGTGTAACGTGTATACGAGCCAGTTTCCCTTAGAAAGTCCTCCACGAAGGCATCCCTCCCCTTAGGCAGATAGCCCTCGAGGCTTTGCCATAATCACACACACACACACACACATTGTTTCCGGTTTACAAATAAATTGAAAACTCACTTGTAGTCAAAGTGATAAAATCGTTGAACATTGGTAATCTGACTTTGGTTCCATTTCAAACAAACGGACTGGCTACACGGGCGTTTTCGTGGTTTTACCCCTGTTTAACGTGCATGCGATCCAGTTTCCCTTAGAAAGACCTCCAGGAAAGCATCCCTCAGATTAGGCATACAACCTTCGCAGGCTTTGCTGTAATCAAATAACTAACCAATTTAACACGTCCCTTGTACTCTCGAAATATTTTAAACTAATTTCAAATTATAAGTAATAAATTTTTTTAAAATTTCTTTTATCTTACTATATGGAAGAAAAGCTTTATGATATGAGCCCTTTTTATTTTCATATAGAATTTACATCAGTTTATTTCTGAAACTTTTCTTAACTGGAGACTACTTTTATAAGTCGAATGTTCTGCGGACCGCCTTAGTCTTCTGTCTTTCTGAAGCAATTTTTTGAGCGTATGTTACTACTAGTATAGGTATCATTTTAAAGGACAATTTATAAAAATGTATTTAATTTTGTATTTTATATTGTTATTAAGTTAATAGGAAGAAATATATATTCACTTTCAATAATTCAAACCTATGAGGATAATTTTTACCTTATTAACTAAGAACTAAATAAATGTTGGCACTCTCATTAATGAGGTGAATGAACATGTCGATTCTTGCACAGCTGTTCTATATTAGATGCGTGTCGATAAGTTTATGTCTGAGATCGGTTCATACAGCAACTCAATTTCAGAGCTTTGTTTAAGTCAGTTCGTGTTTATAAAATACAAACTGATTCATATGCGTCTCGGAAGACAATCGTTGTGTAATTTCCAGACCGTAAGATTTTCAGCTACAATATAATTGGTTTGGTTCATTTGGTTATGGCAAAGCATACGACAGCTACATCTGGCAGGGGTAGGAAGCCTTGGTGGAGGACTTTCTAAGGAAAACTAGCTCGTATCCCCGTCACACATAAGAAAAGCCAAGAAAGTGCTTATTCAACCAGCCCGTTCGCCGGGATTCGAATCCAAGTCGAATTACCAGATTTCAGTGACTTTACCCCTCGGCTACTGTTGGCTATCTAGAATGTGGTATATGCAATAATATGAATTTTATTTTTTGCCTTTTTTAAAATCTAGGCGGACTACAAGGTAGGCTTCGATAACTACTTAAGGTCCTTTTGGAAAGATGGAGAAAAGCTGGCTAACATGACAAAATATTTCGTCTAAAATATATAAAAAATTATAAAATTATTCAAATGCAGATTTTGAAATGACAGTGATAAGATTTGTATATGAATAAACTTAAACAGCAGTTGAAATAATCGGGTATGCAATAAGACGTTTGTTTAAAGATTCGAAAGATAATATTACTGGAAAGCACTTTGAAGAAAAGCTCTGAAATATCCTACTCATTTTAACATATGAATAATTGCTTAGAGAATTATCTATTCGTATAGTATAGTCTTAAAAATGAATATAGTATAGTTTCTCATTATCATTTGTAAATTATGAGCTGTAGTTGACTATTTCTGGGGTTAATAGCTTTCCTAGTTTTTATTTAGAAAATTTGTTTCATTTCAAATTGAAAAATATAACCATTCTTTGGATTACTTATCATTTATGTATTATTTATAAGTATAATTTTTTAAAAGAATCTTACTCTGTGTTTAGGTTTTCAGTAAAAAAAATCAGAAATTAAGTTTGCTCTCTGTTGTACTATCTTATTTACATGCTACAGTATCGCTGTAGAACATAAGCAAACTCATTACGAATCACTATTTTCTTTTTCATTTTATTTAGCAACTGAAGCCTATTTCCCTAAATTTTACTCAATGTGTGCAATAGTGATTCTTTATCATTTTGCAGCAGCAGTTTAATTCACATACTGCCAAATTAGGAAAATCGTTCGATACTTTGTGCTGCATAGATGGCTTCCGCCCAAACAAGGAACTCCACGGAAAAGGTATGTAAAACCTTTTGCTTGTAATGCGAACTGTGATGTGTAGTGAACTGTGAAACCAGTATAATGAATGTACGCGGATAGCATGCATACGAATAATACGAAATTAATTTGGGGAGGATTTAGAATGATCGCAATCTTTAACATGGCAATACTCTATTGACTGATGGCAGTCTGGGGGGTTCAATCATGTTGCTTGTATCATCATGAAGTATGTGGAACTGGTTTTGCTTGGTTAACGATTACTAATGAATGCTTTTATTCAAACTTCAGGCTGGAATAACCTTTCTTTTGGTGTATGTCTTGGTTTCTCTTTAATATGCATACAAGTCCAGTTACTCTTAGAAGGACTTCCCTAAAGATAGTCCGCTAAAGAAGGAAATAGTCAAGCTTTCATGTAATTAATAATCTTTAATAGTAACGAATGTCAGTGGTGGACACTGGTAAAATTGTGTCCCTAAACTGATATGCGATTTGAGAGTATATCACAAACATGTGCGACGTAAACATTTCTGTAGCAAAATCACGCAAAGTTGTTTTTCATTATTTGGAGTGCAAGAATAGTCCTTTTCCTCGTTCTAAAGGTTTTACGAATAGCTTAAAATGTTTACGGCAGGAATGGCGAAATTGCATCACGTTTCTTTTATATAAACCAGGGCCGAGTCCAGCGTTTTTGGCGTGCTATGCACTCTGTGCATTTGGCCACCTATATAAATTAAACATATAAATAATTCAAAGTAAATTATACCTTTACTTAGATGTCGTTTGTAAGAACAACTTTATTAACACCCTACGAATATCGACGTCCTTGTTGGTTGCCTGTGTTACCTATATTTGGAGCCGGCCCTAGTATAAACAATTGATATTTATAAACACCAAGATATAACCGACTTTGAAGGGGATGTAATCGTAAGTGCTTTATACGTACTTACACACACACATACACAAACCCTTGGGGCATTCTAATTTATAGGTGGTACTGAAATTGAAACTTTTCTCTTTCGATAGCATACAACCAGCTAATATATCGATCGAGAAACATTATTCTAAAAAGAAAACCATCGTGGACAGCTGTCTTGGCGGCGACAAGTGATGAAGATGAAAAGGATTTCTTATCTTTCGTCCAACATCACTTTGACCAGCTGCAGACAGGTAGCAGCATGTCAATCTTCACAAAATTTGATGTGAAGGGCATCAGAAATCTTCTTCAAGACAGAAGGCGACTATTATCTTCTGTAGAATAAAAAAAATCAGATATACAATACTTCCACTGGAAATAAATACCTGCAGTTCTTTGCATCTCAGTTGGACTTAAAATTCTTGGAGATTGATGAATTAATACAAAATTCAAATCTGGGTAAACCTCTATGTGACTATGAATCATTCTTTCTAAAGGAAGTGTCAAGCAACAGGAAACTGAATGTATTCTGAAATGTTCTGATTATATGACAAGCACTGAGAATGTTTGAATGTTTAGAAGTATTTTTGGATGATAACTATCGCATGCCCTTGTTCGAAAGCCATATAAATTCCGTTAAGTCATCATACCACAATTCTTAACAGTGGCTGATTTATCTTGGCAACATACTTGAAAGTTATAATATCTCCGGAGAGATGATAATTTTCAAATTAAACAAAGAGGTAAATCAACATTGTTTAACTCTCTTAACAAATATTAATTAATTAATCAACAACTGTTGAAGCTGATGGGAAACTAAAGAAATATTCATGGCTGACTAGAAAGAATGTCAGCGTAACTGTCAGAATAGTTGAAAAAAATCAAACAGCACGCTTCCCGGAAAAATCAGAGATTAGCTCAAACTAGATAGCAAAACTATTATCTTTAAGACAAAGGGCTGCAAACGGTCTGATGCTTAAATCCTTCGGGAGGATCTCATAGTTTAAAAAGAGGTGGGGAAATTGTTCTTGAGACAGTGTACACCTCTAGTGAAGACTTTCCCAAAGAACATTATTCTAAGGATCTTGCTTTGTACAATGTAGAGCCTTTTTTAGATCAGTCTCTGTGGCACCAGGACAGGCCGGAAATGCATAGCACATTAAAGACTTTTAAATGGCGAAATAAATTTGGCGCTTCTTGTAAAGGCTAAACTCAGAATTTGTTTCTGAGTAACATATGAACTTTACCATAAATACCACTAGTTTTACCTGCAACATACTTTATTTGTACTTTAAAGTATGCTTCGGATTTAAATAAACTCCTAGATAACTTTAGCTACTCTCAACACTTGTGCTCCGAAAAGATATTTAGGCTGAATATTTATGACCTTTAACATTTTGCGCAGAACTAAAAAGGAACTTTTATTTTTAGGCATTGATGGAAGTTCTCCAACGTTCATATCATTCCTCAGTATACAACACAATGCCCTGCAGTTTGCAGCCTACAACTTTCATACTTTGTTGGTTATTCTGGCATGCAGCAGGAGATGCACTACTCCTACTCTTTCCAGATTCCTGAATGAGTCCCCTTAGGCTGCGTTGGCATAAAGGGTATAGAGGCGTAGTCATAAGGGCATAAAATACGGGAATTCCGTTCACACTTGCGAGAACGGGGTGTAAGCCGTGGGCAGTGAGAGAAGCTAAATTTGCGCATGCGTGGATGCGTCTACAACTTTCCCGCGCTGTTCTCCTCATCAAATGCTTTCCCGCGTTCGCTCTGCTTGTTTTGTGACAGCGAAATCTTCTGTAGAACGCCGCTTTGTTTTAGCTTCACTCTGATTGGTCGACGCTTATCCCAAACTCGGCGTAAAGTTGAAAACTTTTAACCCTATGCCACGAGCCCTAAACCAGATTTTGTAACATAGCACAGACTGGTTGCCTTGGCAACGGAGCTCGGCTTTAACTACTTATGCCCTTTACGCCTTCGTCTGAGCGAAGCTTTAGGGTAGTCTGTAAACAAGAACATGAATCATTTTAAATCTTTAGCGCGCTTAAGGGCCATCCACACTTAGGTTTATCTGAGCTAAGAGACAGTTCCATGTGTCGACTAGCTCCGGTATGCCTTGCAGTTAAGATTTTTCAGATTGTTGCCCTATGGGGAAAAACTGGTTAGAAGATGGGTTGGCTACGTCAGCTGTGCCCGTTAGCTCAGATAAACTGCAGTGTGAACGGTCCTTTCCAGTTTGCTGTGTCATACTCTTGCTGTGTTGAGTTGGCGATGGCATTTGCATAAATATTCTGTTACACCAACCATGCTTTATTAGAAATATCTAGATACATGGAATAAAAATTTAATATTTCTGTAAATTCGTCCAAAATTGAATTCATAATTCTTTGGCAATGCATTTAACTGTAGTAAAGTAAACATTTCTGTTAATTTCAAATACATTATCCTTCAAGTTGGCTATGCTTACGGCCTTGCTCAACAGAACTCTTTCGAGCGTAGCTACGCTTTTAATCTTAATTCCTTTATCTTCTAATGTCAATTTTCTTACTTTTGTATTGCGTCATTTATGCTACACTGATAGCTCATGGTAATAAAATATTTACCTTGCATTATATTAAAGCCTGCCTGCAATCTACTGCAAGATTTGAATAAGTTTTCACGCAAATTTCGTTCTCTTATTTGACCTGTGGGTTCTACCTTTGGTGCGTGTTCTTATGTTTTCATTTTATGATTTCATTCCTGATAAAGCCCATAGACTAGAGTGCAAGAGCTGTTACTACCTCTTTTGTGAGCGTTTGTTGCAAATTCATTACACTATAAAACATTCTTTTCACAAAAAGTCTCCTCTTTCAGTTATCGGAATTTTATTATGCTAAAGAATACTAGAACTATCTGCTCAACCAAAGAGATGAGCTTTTAGAAGGAAGAACTAAGAAAAACAGGCTCGTAATCACTATATACACGGGAAAAGCCACAAAATGCCTGCTTCCCCACTATTTGAGCCTAAATCGAACTACCAGTGTTCGGTGGTTTTTCTCCACTCGGCTGCGAAGAAGGAAAAAGGAAATAGTCCTTCAAGTTAATTATGGTTTATAAAAATTGTTTCCTCAAATTTCATACTATCACTTCCCCGGTTTCATAATTATGGTACTTTTCCATTTTGCCGGGGTAGACGTTAAAGTCACCAAAAATGGTACAGCCGATGCCGAACGGAATATCTTTGCTGGTAACCTTTTAGACCTCATTTTCAAAACAAGTCACAGCCATTTCTTATCAGATTGTTTCTTTCAATACTGGCATAGAATACATAGAAATTTTGCCAGATAGTTCAATTTTATGCCCTAAGTTCATTCGCGGTAATTAAGTCAATTAGGATGCAACCACACCGCTCACCCGATGGCAAAAATATAGAAAAGGGACACTCAAGGGTTAAATTCATCAATTCTAATGAGAATGCACTAGCGAAGTACAGCATTGCGGTTTTACATAATTTCTAAGTAAGTTATTCCTACGAATTGAAATAATTCTTGCATTTAAACTCGTATTCCAAATTACGATTTAACTTGAAATTAATGTAGATAATTACTGAGAAAATTAGATTTTTGTAGCGTAGTTTTCGTGAGATGAGATCACTTGGGGTCACGTGATATGAACCGGCGAATCTGGATGTTGAACCAAGAAAGCATAGTAAATTCTTAAATTAATGTCTTTATTTATCGAGTTTTTACAAAATTATAAACGATATTAAAGTGTTTATGCCTTCAAAATAAAAATTCTTAGAACTAACATTTGTTAACATTTTTTATGCGTATACTGTGTGTTGTCGCCAATAAAGTCTGCTTGGCGAGATTTGCGCCGGAGACACGGAAAAGTACCCATATTATCGTTAATATCTATATACGTATTATATATATTCAAATATTTATATTTACATAGTGCCTAAATCTAAGTCTCTACTATTTTTGTACTCAAAATTAGGCAATGTTTTCGGCCTATCTTTAGATTTCGAATATTTGTTAAAACTATTACGTATGCTCCTTAATTTACATTGATATTTTTTTAATGGAATTTTAACCGCTATCGGTCCATTATTGTTTGAAATTAAATTATTAATATAATTAGATGGATAGTTTCGGTGATGTTAGAATATTTGAAGATTACATTGCGCGAGATCGAGTTAGTAAATTTTAGAAAGATTACGCAGAGTCACCTTCAGTCCCATCTGCTTGTACCGAATGACCCTTTGAAATCAATAAATCGCCACGATCTCGACAACTCTTTTGAAATCAATAGATATCATTTCATTCTGCACCTGTGCCGTATGATTTCAAACTCAGAATACTACAGAGCTATATTCAAAGTCAATTTTTATTTCCAAGAATGCAGTAAAGTCACTGAATTTGATATTATTCGGAAATCTAATAGGGGAATAGTAAATTTTATCAAGAGAAGTAATAGATTTTGTCAAGAGCAGTAGAAGATTTTTATCATGAGAAGCTCTGGCAAATGTGTAAATTGAAACTACTTGGGAAAATACGTATTGGAGTTTTCATAGATTTTTTAAAAATGTTTTATTATAGTTGAAAAAGACTGATAGAAAAGTACTCGAACGTGGTAGACTGCTATTAAAGTTTCCAATGCCAAAATTGGATTGTACAATTCGATGCAGAATCAAATAATCTAAACTGAAGAATATGGCGTTATATCGAAACTTTTCTAGAACAGAAATAGAATTCTGCTTTGCAATTCCATGTTCAAACTTTAAATCCTGAATAATATCATTTTAAAATGTCTGCAATGTTTATCAGAATTCTTCTCCGAGTCAACGTAAAAAGCCTTAAAAACTGTGATTGACACCGTGTAAAGAAATATATACAGCATACAGTAATAATTTTACATTATGTATATTATGTATTCGCCTATGGTCTTGGTATATATTTAAACATATCGCATATGTTAAGAAATTCAAAATATTCAATATGTTTGTGAAAAGTAACTTTTTTAGATTAAGTTAGGTTAGGTTAATTGATTAAGGCAAAGCAATTCGAGGGTTTTCTACCTATGGGGAGAGAAGCCTTCGTGGAGGACGTTTTTGTGAAGAACTGTCTCGTATCCATGTTACACATGGCGCCCACCAGCGGCCGAGCGGTAAAGTCGCTGAACACTGGTAGTTCGGTCCGTGGTTCGAATCCCGCAAACGGGCTGGCTGCATGGGTGTTTTTGTGGTTTTCCCCATGTGTAACGTGTATACGAGCCAGTTTCCGCAGATAGCTCTAGTGTGCTTTGCCATAATTAAATACACACACACACACATACACACCATGTTACACATGAGGAAAACCACAAAACCAACCGCGTAGCCAACTCGTTCCCCGGGATTCTATTCCAGATCGAACTACCAGCGTTAAGTGACGTAACCGCTCGGCCGCTAGTGGGCCTTATCTCTATAGAATTACTGCGAGTATTTTACATTACTAAGCAAGAAAAACGAATAAATATTTTATTTAACCATTTACCGTTTTAATAAACAGTTTTAGCAAAAACATAATAGATTACCGAAAAGTAAGATTTGTCGCCGAATGTGTATCTGAAGTTCGTAACAAGTAAACGCTTGTGAAATCTAAAGTATTGTGTTAATACGGGAAAAAATACACGTTTTAGAATGAAAGGCAGGTTATAGGATAAAAACACGTTTTAGATAACTTGGAAAAAAGCTGAAATATCCAGCTAAATCTTATTTCACATATTTCTGAAAACTAAGGCTATAAGTCAGATAAATTTCAGTTAAGTGGAATCGAACACTACAAATTTTCTTAGCTGCAGTTTCATAAAATTACAGACTACAGAAAAGCGCTTTGGTTGAGAGTGTTTTATAGAATTTTAAAAGCCCATTATGCAGCAAAGGTTGTAAAGTAATTAAGTTGTTAAGTGTTTAAATTTTATCTACTCGTTTGCGAGCAAAGACTATCCTTAAAATATTAATGAACTTGTGGCTTTATTGTAAGTCTATGAACATGAAAAATGCAGCACCTTTATTTGAGATGAATCTATCAATTTCTTGTTTTACAGCGTGTATAATGGAATTTTCGAGTAACTCTGAACATGCAGTTTGAATAAAATACACATATCTGCAACTTGCTTTAGTCCCGATGGTAAATAGGTAAAAGTAATGTTTAACAAAATCTTTACTTTAAAATTAACAGGCACAATGCAGAAAATAAACTTGCGAAGAAGGAATCAAGTAAGATATTCTCAAATACGTATCTGAAATTTTACGAATGAAAGTTGGATTATTTATATCAGTTTACTTTATGTTTTGAAGGATGGAATAATACAAAGAAGGATTTACTTTAATTATCGCGTATGGATAATATAAACAGATTTCATACATACACATAACGCATATTATGTATGTGTATGTGCTTATGGCAAAGCCTCGAGGGCTATCTGTCTAAAGGAACAACAAGATTTTCGCTTCCCTGCCTCTTGAACTTAATCAAACTACAGGTCCACTCTTCGTTTGGGCACTTCGTGGAGGTTCAACCTCCACTATTACCCTTCCAAGGGAGCGGCGCACCACCTGGAAAAGACACCAGGCAGCACCGGTCGTCTAGATGCTCCTACCAGTCGCATGGGCGAGCCCGTCGCAGTGGGCCGTTACCTAGCAAACCGAGGGGAACTAGCCCTCCGGCTACGGTTCCACACCGCTCAGGACATGCCAGTCCCCGAGGCCGGTCAATAAGTGACCTTTCCCAGGGGATTCAGAACCACCAAGTTCATAAGTTTTATCCCCCGAGGCCGAGACTGCCTAGGTACAGATCCTAGCCAGTAGCTTCGCAGAGTTCTCTACGTCGACCCCGGGGGGCTGCTTAAGGGAAGGGATGCCTCCGTGGAGGACTTTCTAACGGAAACTGGCTCGCATACACGTTACACATGGGAGAAACCACGAAAACGCCCATGCAGCCAGCTCGTTCGCGGGATTCGAACCTCGGACCGAACTACCAGTGTTCAGCGACTTTACCACTCGGCCGCTGGTGAGCTAACGCATATTATGTATGTATATAAGCTCATTGATATCTCTAAATGATCAGTGTAGACAAACAGGATGCTTTGATGCTTTGGTTGCATATTCTGGTTTACAGCGGGAATTAATTCCACTCTTACCAGAGCTTATCAGAGAATCCCACGAGGGGTGTTCCACATAAGGGCTCATCAGATTGGTCCACCATAAAGGTGTGCACCTTAACATAATATATTGTCAAAAATAAGAAAACAATGAGACGCATTGTCTCTGAAATTTCACTGATGGGTGACGGTCCTATCAGGGGTGTGTCGGCAGTCCTATGATTCTTGAGCTACTGAAAGTTTTTAAATCCAAAAATTAATACGAAGTTTACACATGTTGATCTTGTTTCTGCGTGTTTGCGCGAGAAAAACAGGAAGAAATTCAGAATGAACTATTAAAATTTTCTTGACTATTTTTTAAAATTCCCAAACTATTAATTTTTACCATAAGACGGCAGACATTATTAACATATTAAAGCCAACACTTTAGCAATTTAAAATACAAATGTTTTATTAAATAAAGATTACGTGACACATTAAAAAACATAGCTCTCACATTCGTCTCCAAATTTTTCTATACCTTTTTTCGTTTGTTTTTCTCACCAATTACATAACTATCTGTTATCGCTTAAAAACATTAAAAGAATGGCAGTGACTCGACATTGCACAAACCTCGACAACACTGGCAAACGCATTGGCTCGCTGTTTCTTTAAGATATTTTGAGGCAAAGTTCTGTATTTCTGCAGAAATGCAATTTTTTCCATTTTAGAAAAAAATCCCACAAGAACATATTTTAAAATTAAGGCATAAAAAAATCATGTTTTTTTATAAAAATGAGCACCAAATAAATAAATAAAAATATAATAAAGAAATGCAATCTTACAAAAATACAGAATAACAAAAGTGCAATAAAAGTGGTTTAAACATTTACAGATATTTACAATAATATACATATATAAATTTTATTATTATTTGATGGGAAATAATCTAGTTTAATTATTTTAAATAGTGTTAAGGTTGCTTCTAAACATAAAATTTTGTTAAAAAATAAATCTCCTCGCGCTTTATTCATTTTTCAATGGGTTCAGTTTGGCAAATTGTTTTCATGATTGAAGTTAGGTTTTAGCAGCTAGGGTTTCTTACGTTTTTAATCAGGCTTTATATATCCTTTGTGTTTTGTATTTTGAACTGTGAATGAATTTGGTAATTGTATTATACCCGGTACCTTGCGATACATCACGAAAATTATTACCCCAATAGGTTTTAGATTTATCTCAACGCTTATAATATACTGGAAGTCTTCGG
The DNA here is from genome assembly GCF_044657685.1 of Stegodyphus dumicola. Taxonomy (NCBI): domain Eukaryota; kingdom Metazoa; phylum Arthropoda; class Arachnida; order Araneae; family Eresidae; genus Stegodyphus; species Stegodyphus dumicola. The sequence goes on from NC_140781.1 coordinate 27,048,292, forward strand.
TGAGCTGACGTCACGTGCGGTTGCCATATAATTTGTAAATTTCAACATGCAGATGGGAAAGCGGTACATAGTTTCCATCAATGTATGCTCGGTCGGCCACCAAAAGCCAAATGGTAAGATCGCTAAGCACTGATTGTCTGATCTAGGTTTACATCTTGACAAACGGGCTGGCTGAATGGGTTTCCATCGTTATTTTCGAGTGCAATCGTAAATACGAGCCATTTCCATTAAAATGTTCTGCACGAACTCACTTGCCACCTTAGGCAGATTGCTTTAAATGCGTTCTGGTATCGTTCAAATAATAATTTGAAACACTGTATATACTGGATTGTGTTTTCCTAGATAGTGTGTTTGTAGCAACAGCGGTACGTCTGACCGCTTTGCAAAAGATGATCGCATACCACAAAAAATCGCCAAATGTGCGTTGAATAGTTACAGAAGTTTTAAATTCTGCATACCACAACACGTACTGCGCTTTTTGTTGCATGGTCGCCATCTTCATGTGAACTGGCTTGTTAAAGGACTGAGCAAAGATTCAGCGTATGTCCAGGTTACATAGCCCATTTACATAATCAAAACTTTGATATTCTATAACTATTTTGTCATAATAATTTAGAATGATTGATTCACGATCAAGCACAAATATTGATTTAAACTGAGGTTTATTCTTTCCGATAAACCTGCATAATTAATTTGTCTACATTTAAATTTTATGGGTTTTATACTTTGTTGGTTAAACGGCAATAACTTTGGCGATAATTTGGCGATGAAATGAAATGAATTTTGACACCAAATTCCTAGCCAGTTTGTGCTAATATATACCTTAGTCATGAAGACTAGGGCAGAATTACTTCAATGCTAATGGCATAAAACATCAACTCCATGAAATTGGAAACTTCCTTGATAAATTTCAAATTGATATCATGCTCATCAATGAGACTAAACTCCGAGTTAATGGCAAGATCAAACTTCCAGGATATGCTATCGCCAGAAATGAAAGAAGGCACAATAGTGGTGGTGGTACCGCTATTTTAATCAGGAATCACATCAAGCATTCATTTTCCCACCTCCCTGCTACTAGCTTTATTGAACATACAGCTGTTTTAGTGTATAGCACCACAAATGAGGCCTATCTCTTCATAGCAGTTTACAACCCTCCCAATAGACTTCTTCAGGTATACAGGATCTTAATATTTTGACGTTCACGAATTACCCCACAATCATTGCGGGTGATCTGAATGCGAAATTTCATACTTGGCACACTAGGAAGGATAACCCGAATGGAAGAATTCTAAATAATTATCTGCTTAGGAACGATGTCAGACTAGTTGCCCCTCACTTACCTACTCACATTCATAATAATGGAATGGGAGATATCTTGGACATTGTCTTACTCAAGAACATTAGTACGACTCCACTACTTGAAGTGCACGAAGAATTGTCATCTGACCACTTCCCGGTCAAGTTTGATTTTTATGGAATTTATCCGCCTTTAAAAAAGATCTCCTATAAAATAAATTGGAACTCCTTCACAGAGCAGCTCAGAGATTACCCCTGTAATTGCAGCTTTAACCATTGCGGTGACATCGAAAATCAAATCTACCTTTTTACTCACAAAATGCAGAATGCCATTAAAAACGCTTCCTCGCCGAGAAATTCTGAAAGTCATCTCGCCCTTTCGACAAGAATTAAGGACATTATTAAGCGGAGAAATCGCATTAGAAAGCAGTAGCAATTATCCCGTAACCCCAGAGATAAGAACTTGTTAATTATCTTAACAGGGAAATCAAACGCGAAATTCAGGATTTCCGCTCTGAAAAATGGAATTCTTTGCTGGAAAATATTGACTTGCAGGCAGGGACGGTCTGGAGAATCGCACGCTCGCTTCGAACCACAAGGACCAATAGCATTACTCCAATTCATCACATGTGTAACATACACCACTCTGAGACTGAAATTGCGAACTTAATGGCAGAAGAATTAAATAAAGTTTTCCAGCCCCACCCAGAAGAGGATACCGAGCATGAAAGAGAAATTCAATACTCCGTTACCTCGCTTAAATGCAGCACTCCATCTAACTACTATTTCGATCTCACCACCCCCAGAGAAGTTGGACAGATTATTAAAAATCTTAAAGTTCGCAAGGCCAGAGGTTTTGATGAAATCAGTAATGACGCCCTCAAGGCTCTCCCAAGAAAGTGTATTGTGCTTCTCGTGAAAATCTTTAATGCCTGCATACGACATAAATATTTTCCCCAGCAATGGAAGCACAGCATCATCATTACAATTCCGAAGCGGGTAAAGACTCGAAATTAATAATTAGTTGCAGTCCGATTAGTCTGCTTCCTGCTTTGGGAAAGGTTTTTGAAAGTGTTCCAAAAATCAGACTTACCAATCACCTTGAGAGACTTGACCTCATCGACTGTTCGCAATTTGGATTTCGAAGCGGTCATTCCACTACGCATCAAATTTTAAATCTGGTTGAATATATTGCAGGCAACTTTCAAAAAAAGAAGGCAGTCGCTGCGTGCTTCCTCGATTTCGAAAAGGCATTCGATCGATCCATAAGCTCAGCAATTTCCTGCTCCCGGTCAGCTTTATTCAACTTATGATCTCATATCTTTACCGTAGAACATTCCAAGTAAAGTGTGGAAGTGCAATTTCCATGAAAAAGATAATTTACAGTGGTGTCCCGCAAGGAGCAGTCCTCGCTCCCTGTCTTTTCAATATATTTATAAATGATCTCCCAAATCCCTTGGATTCCAAGATTCTAAAATACGCCGACGACACGGTCGTACTTACGGATTCTGTCAGCCTGCCTCTTGCAATGGAAAAACTGCAATTCAAAGTAAATATCGTTACGAAATGGTGCGAGGATTAGAAAATCAATTTAAATTCTAGTAAATGCTGTGTTGTGCTTTACAGACGCTACAGGCAGAATGTAATTGTTAATACGGATATCAAAATTAAAAGCGATACAGTTCCGCTGGCTGACTCCTATAAGTATTTAGGAGTTATTATAGATAGCAAGCTTACCTTTAAATACCATGTTACAGCCGTAGCGGAAAAAGCGAATGCTGCGTTCTGTGCCCTTTACAGCTTGATTGGCAGGAAGTCTAATTTATCGATAAAAATCAAAAGAACACTGTATCTGTCCTTAATCAGACCGATTATGTTATACGCAGTGTTATACCCAGCATGGGCGACAGCCAACAAGACTGAGCGTGCTAAACTAGACATAATACAAAATAAAATACTTAGAGCGATTGTGAACTCACCGTGGTTTGTGAGGAACTCTCAAATTCAGGAGGATCTGAATGTGAAGGCCATGCATGAACAAATTTTGATCGCTTCACATAATTTCTTTGAAAGCCTTAGAACCTCTTCCCACGCTTCTATTAGAAGCCTGTGCGACTATGACCCTACTGTTGAATATGTGGTCAAAAGACTCCGCACCATACATCACAAACCGTCTTGGTAGTTGTATTTATGTAAATAGTTTTCTGCTTTTTTCTATGCTTTATAATTACGACTTTTGTTATTTTTGAATGCAACTTTTGCCACCACGACCAGGAATGCCAGTCCCAAGCTCTGAAAGTTTTTACGCCTCCGGGTGACAGATGTACCTAAAGTACATCTCTTTTATTTTACTACCGTGATTGGCCTTTGGTAACTCTGAACTTTTCGTAATAACTCTGTGTAGTTGAAATCAAGTGCGAGCGAAAGCAATTGGAATTGGACTCGGGCAGAATAAAATATTACAATGGGCATTGTAAACCAGGAGCACCCTAAAACTAGCTTAACGGAAACTTTAAAAGGTTGATGTGGAATTCTGAGACAGAAATTGGAAACAGGTCAGCTTAGAAATCATTACTATAATATTTGATTTAAATATTTTACCACATTTTTACAACTAAAACAAAAAGAATTGCGTTGTTTCAAATTACCTTACGTTTTACTGAACGAAGACGTGGATCTACGTCAGCTGCTTATCAAATGATGGCTTGATGTAATCTTTTGCAAACGTTCTGAGAGAGAGGGATCTCATTATTGTGAATGTAATATGTGTTTGCATACATACGTATGCTTAGTAATATAATGCTTATTCATTCTTATCTTCAGCTGCCGAAAGAATTTCCCATCTATGATCCGAAACTATGTTATTCTAAATGACTCCGCCTCCTTTAGTATGGATAAATGGAGCTATACTGTATACATAGCAGTTTTGAAAATTGCATATTTATGAGCATTAGTATAGGTGCGAAATATGTAGTGAATTTATTACAATAGCGAACATTTCTTCGATTGAAGCATTTCCCTCTCTATTTCTGTATCCGCCAATCTGATCATCCATATTCTATGAGAAAGCAAATGTGTAGAATAATTTAAAGCAGGAAATTAGATTGCCTCCCTTTTATTGTGGAATGTATTTTGTGTAAGTAAAAATGAGAAATTCTTTGAAATGTTACATAAGAAATACACTCCATTTTCGATCTTCGCTTTTGAATAAGCTACTATTTAGATGCAAATAGATAAAGATAGAATTCGTAATAAAAGTTAAACAAGATAATGAAATAATTTGTTTCAACTGCTTGGTATACGTTTATTGAATTTTTTATATTAACAAATGGAATTTCAAAGTTCATTAAGGTTCGTGTATCCACTTTTCATCGCAGTTTTTAAAATAGTTATAAGGTGGGTATAGAGTAAAGATTATTGAAATTGATTTTTGATGTAATTATCTTTTGAAAGTCTTAATAAAAAGTGGTAAAACCTTCACTAATAATATCGTGCAAAGGCAATAAGTTGCACTGCATAGGTGTTTTAATAAAGTAGTTTTTAAAGGTGAAAATAGCAATAAAAATAGGGGAAAATGTAATAATGAGATTAAGTGGGATCAGATTAAATGGGCCTAACGAAAATTGACTAAAATATTTTGGTGTCCATATTTCCAGCTTTAATATTTGTATTTTAAAAGATTACGTTTGGATCCTAGCAGAGCTCACACCCTTGGCACGATGTGTACATGGACAAAGTCAAGGGTAACCTTTTACGCCTCATCTGCAAAACAAGTCGCAGCCATTTCTTATCAGACTGATTGTTTCTTTCAATACTCGCATAATAATTACATAGAATTTTTACCAGATAGTTCAATTTTATGCCCTAAGGCCATTCGCGGTAATTAAGTCAATTAGAATGCAATCACACCGCTCACCCGAAGGCGAAAATATAGAAAAGAGACTTTCCTAGGAATTTACTAAAGAATATACCAGATAGTAATTGCATGTAAATGCGCTCAACTGCGGTCAAACGGAAAGACCGCTGAATACTGGTAGTTTGACACAGATTCAAATCCCGTCATACGGGGTTACCGTGTGAAGAAATTTCATACTTGTTCCATACTTAATGGTGTATACGAGCCAGTTCCCCTTAGAAAGTCATCCACGAAGGCATCCCTCCCCTTAGGCAGATAGCCCTCGTGTGCTTTGCCATAATTAAATACACCACCCATACTTAATGTGAATATAGGTTTGGTTTCGTTTATTAGATTACGGCAAAGCACTCGAGGGCTATCTGCCTTAAGGGAGGGATGCTTTCGTGGAGGACTTTCTAAGGAAAACTGGCTCGTATACACGTTACACATGGGGAAAACCACGAAAACGCCTATGCAGCCAGCCCGTTAGCGGGATTCGAATCTCGAACCGAACTACCAGTGTTCAGCGACGTTACCGCTCGGCCGCTGGTGGGCCTAATGTGGATATAAACCAGTGTCTTAATAAAGTCCCGCTTGCAGTATAGCATATTTTTCAAAACAAAGAGCCCTCCTAGGCTTTGCCGTAAACAAATAATCCAAACTTGCATATAAATTACTTTCATCAAACGTCAAACTCACTTAATTTTAATATTGCTTGCTTTCGCAATTATTTTGAGATACGATAATGTAAGTAGTTTGGTTTTAAATTCCATCCAAATTAAACCTTGGAACGAAAACAGCATTTCATTGCTGTTAAACGAAGAGCCTTAGCTAATGGGCAATTCGATATGATTCAGGGCTTGAAACACGAGATGAAACAACCTACGCGATTTGAAAGGGCAGAGAATAAATGCCAGACATGTAAGGAATGAAATCCTTTTATAGACATAACTGGTAGTGAATTAAAATTCAGACCAATGAGATGGATTGCAATCCGCAAGGAAGATTTTTAGAGAAAACTATCGAGTTGAATATCTTTTGGAATATTTAAGTAGATTGTCTTCGATTACATCGTTGCACGAGACTGAAGTGTAGCCACAAATTAACTTCGTAGCTATTTGGATAAGAATTTGCGAATGAAATCTTCCCCTGATTTGTAATTTAAAGAACGAAATATAATTTAATGAAAATCCCCACATGCATGATTTATTTTTAAGACTAAAGCTAGTAGGTCTTAAGCTTCTTCGTGTAGTATTATACAGTGTATTTCAATATGCTGCTCAGGTATGTTCTCTTTGTGGCAGACGTCCCGCTTAAGAAAGGTAGACACCCTTAATTAGGATAGGCAGCTTTTCTGTCTGCTGCAGATCTGTATGATCTAAAACTATCACGGAAACTTTTTCAAAAAATATTCGAAACATAAATTTTAATGTCGATTCGTAGGGGAAAGTGACAATAAAACAATATTTCTCAGAGCCGATATAAGAGAATCAATATTTTATTCCCATAATATAAAATTTAAGCGAGATCCCAGTAACTGAATCGTTCGAGTACCATGCACACATATTATTAACAAATGCAGTCACGTATTTTGTGCTTTTGTATGCAGATTTCTACAAGACCCTTTTTGTGTCGAGCTATAATATAGAAGAATGAAATTTGCATTCGTAAAGCTGACAAAATTATGTTTCGAAACTGAAGTTTTTTTTTATTGTAGCTAAAATTGACATTTTTATCACAGGTCATAGTGACATAAGATTTAACTTTGGCAATACTAATCAGGATCGACTATTACGGAAACAATATTTTCGTTAAAAGCTTTTTGTAACGCAAGAAGCAAGAAATTAACGGGAGCCTTTTCTGCAGAATGTCTGTATGAAAGTGTTTTATATGAATTGAAAGATGCAATTCTTAAAAACGCGGCAAGCAGTGGGCGATTCTCCACTTTCTCCCAATTTCGCACTTAATCTCCGTCATGATTAAGCACTTTTGTTCCATAAAAGTTCTAGCGTAATTCGGCTAGCGGTTTAATCCTAGTATCCGGTGCACACGGGATTTGGCTACTTTTGGCGACTTTATGATGAGCAGTAAAAACGCGACATATACTATGAGTAGTAAACGGGTCATTCAAAGAATATATATAGTTATACATAGTATATACTATGTACATAGTATATACTATATATACATAGTATATACTATGTATATAGTGTATATACGATGTTATATACACACATAGTATATAGTGTATAGTATATACATATAGACGTTCTTTGGATCATTTTTGGTGTTGGTGATAATTTTCAAAATCGCGCCAAGACTGCACCGTGTACTAGGATTTTACCCGGCTAGCAGATTGTTGGAAAAAAATGTTGAGTTAAAAAAAAAATGCCTTTACTTCGTGAAAACGAAATGGCGTCCAAAACAAAACTAGCAAGTTGCTGTAGCAGGGTTGGTCGCCAAAAAATCGCCAAGTTACCATAATCCGAAGATTAACCTTATTTTACTTACGCATATATTACTATAATATTTTCTCAGCACATTTGTTTCGTCGTTTTACTGATTAAAGACAAAGGCGCGAAAAATACTTAAATTATTCGGACAGTAAATTTGTACCAGTAATTTATTCTTTCAAGTTACCTTGGTTAAGCGAATATTTCATAAAACGTAATTTTTTAAACGATTTCGTAAAATATTTCAAAAGTTATCAAGTAATTTGGAATTCTTCGATTAACAGAATGTAAACAATTCATTTTTACTAGATATCGACAATTCTAAAAATAAAAACTAATTGCTGATTGTTGGTAACCTTAAGAATCAGACGAAATATATTAAATGGAAGATGCTTACCTATTATCCCGTCTACCGATGACGGAAATTTCGCAACGGTTGCCAGTTGTTACTGCGGGAATTCTAAAGGACATGGTCATTCATAATTGGCGCTAAATCGCGCTACTAGACTGGTCCAAAATATTAATGAACTTCTTCTCTGATATATAGTTTTGCCTGCCTGACGCCGCAGAATGATAGACATCATTACTTTCATTATCTTGTCAGATTAAATTATAATTAGAGTCGTCCATGGCATTTGTGAAATCCTAGCCTACTTTAGGTTCGGTTAATTTGGCGACATTAATTTTTCAAGCCATTATGATTCAGTCGCATATTTTTCATCAGAGCTGCCGTTGTGTTTTATAATTAGACATCAAGCTTTGATTTCCATTACCCACTTCCTCTGAAAGTCTGAATTCCTTCTTTGAACGTTCACCAGTGGCTGAGTGGTATTTCGATCCAGATTTGAAACCCTATGAACGGATGCCTGTACGAGAGGTTTTCCTCATGTGTAGTATGGCTACTAGGCAGTTCACGTAGACCCGTAGAAAGTGTTCTGCGAAAGCAACTCTCTCTTCAGGAGACAGTCTGCATGTGTTTTGCAATATTCAAACATACCTGTATATACAATCTCTTAATATGTTTATCAAATGAGAGGTCTAACAAAATATTAAATCTATTGTCCACCAATCCATCTTTTGAAATGTTTATTATATACGACTTCCATGTAGTTGCAACAGTGATGTTAAGCCCACCGTTATCCTAACTATGTATCCGTTTGTTTTTCTTGTGGGCTTGTAGTTTCCCCCTTGTGTATAACATGAATACGAGCGAACGTTCTATGGAAAGTCCGGCATAAAGGCATTGCTAACCATACGCAGATTGTCTTGCCTTCATTTCCATATTCCAATAACCTAACTTAACATAGTGTTTCTTGGACACCTTTCTTTGCTTCTCCATTTAGATCGCCCCATCTATTGTTCTATAAGGAAGCTAAGTGTGTGTGTATTTAATTATGGAAAAGCACACTAGAGCTATCTGCCTAAGGGGAGGGATGCCTTCGTGGAGGACTTTCTCAGGGAAACTGACTCGTATACACGTTACACATGGGGAAAACCACGAAAACGCCCATGCAGCCAGCCCGTTCGCGGGATTCAAACCTCGGATTTAAACCTTTTTTTAAAAGGTACAAGGAAGCTAAAAAAAGCTATATGGCGTATGTACTAAGACCTATGTAATATAACCTATGTACTAAAAATTTTAATACGTTCTCTGCCTTAATACTTTGGATACCTGATTGGTTATGATAAAGCACTGAAGATCTATCTGCAAAGCGAAATGATGCATTTATCATTATCTTTCTATAGAAATCTGATTAAAATTTATATTGCATATGAGTAAGGGGGGGATGTAACGAAAATCCAGCTATCCTTTCAACTGAGACAAGCTCGCTATGCTTTGCAGCTTCATTCACTGCTACCATGCACTTATGCATTTAAGATATCGGAGTGCTGCCATCCTAGAAAAATTAACCGTTTAAAAATAGAAAACAGCTCCTTTTCAATGCAGTGCTTTCAATTAAATCCATTAATTTTTGGTGTTTAACAAAAGAGAACTTTTAAATATTTACCGTAATGCCTCATACTTTTGGCGTAATCATAAAGAAGCAGCATCTATTCATAGTAATTAATCTATTTATAGCAAAGTTCTTGCTTGGAAAGGAAGCAAATATAAGAAGATAGCCTCATCAGCTGAAATCTTTCAATAATTTATTAGCTTAGAAGGAACACATTTGCTCAATACCTTGATCAAAATTAATGAACCGGCAGCGGATACTCATCAAGTATTGGAATCAATGAATTTTCATGGATATTAATTTCATGGATAATTGCTTGAAAGGTAGGCTGAAGATAAGAACTGAAAGAGTATGAAACTTTGCGAACTAAGTAACACTTTAATAAATATATATAGAGAGAGAGACCCATGCTGAGGAACTAAATTTTAAAAACTGAACTAAAAAACTAAACTCAGTGGCGTAACAGCCCTAACGGGCCAATGCCTGCAGTGCACCAAAATCTGCTTTCCTGACCGTGTGCCCGGGGTGCGTAAGCATATGCCCTGAACGAGTGGTCAGCTTGTCGCAAGACTTCCAGTGTTTAGTCCCCAAGTGAATTTGGTACTCATTTTATCGACCCAAAGGATGGAAGGGCTGAGTGATCAAGAGATGAAGAGCTGAGTCGACCATGCCCAGCCCGGGGATCGAACCTCGGACCTGGGGTGCTGCTGCGCTATGAGCTAGCCACTGCGCCACCGAGTCTTAATTTTAAAAAGAAAATTAATAAAACGGCTGAAGGAATCGACGTAATGAGTACAAATTTGCGTGAGTATACTTTCGAAGACTTTTTTTAAAATTTATATAGATTCGAATATAGTTTCAAAGACTGACGCTTCTAATTAATATAAGTTTTTTTCAACATTTATGTAACATGTTCCGATGCTAGTTTAAAGAAAACAAGCCTTTGGTTGCTATCTGCAGCTGTTTATATACTGCGTGCCCTGCAGCGTCCGCTGTCGGACTTTTAATCATAGGCAATAACAAGGAAAGAATTTGCTTACTTAAATAAACAGTGTCAACTGAAAGCCTCCTTTTAAAATGATTTTGCTTTCAAGATCCTTTATAACTCGTGTATCTCTTAGATAATAATTGTCATTGTTTATGTATTCCATAACACTGTCATTCAAACGAGTATTAAAATGTTCTGGGTGTGTTTGTCATGAAATACTATATGCAGATGTATGAAAATATAGGTCCCATCACCCGTGAAACTGTGGTCAAGCAAAGCGATTTAGCGTCAATTATGGAAACGTATGACATACAGCACACTCATAACACCTTTCCCTCCTGATTCCCGTTGAGTCACCTTCTGCTTTTAAGAACAAATATATAAATTAACTGTTATTGAATTTCTTTACTTCCTTGTACAAAGAAAAGGAAGTACTGTAGTCACAAAAATCTTCTGGTATCATATTTCAACGGAAATATCCATTTTGACCGTTCCCGAATCCATTTGACGATTTTCTTTGAATGACGTCTACACGTTCGGATAAAATAAAGGACGGCACGTCATCGCCAGCTGCATCTGCAAGGGACTAAGCTACATCGGAATGGGACATTAAAAGAATGGAAGAAAGTTCCATGGTCCGACGAATCGCATTTTCTGGTCCATCACATCGGCGAGCTTGTGCTAATACACCGATTTTCGAACGAAACCGTGGCTCCCGGATGCACAGTTGGACAGAGACAAACCGGTGACAAGGTATTATGGTGTCGGCACTGTTTTCATGGAGAACATTAGGACCGATAATCCCCATAGGACAATCCGTGACGTCTGTGAGATACGCGAAGATCGTTGCAGACCAGGTTCACCCATTCATGACAACAGTATTGCCGGCGGGGTATGGCGTTTACAAACAGGGTAATGCCCCATGTCATAAGGGCCGAATCGTCAGGGAGTGGTTCGAGGAACATTCCAGTGACTTTCAAGTCATGTCTTAACCTCCAAATTCACTTGACATTAATCCGATAGAGCAGCGGTTCTCAACCCTTTGACTAACGCGTACCATCTAAATAGAAACTGAAAAACTTAAATACCACCACTGCATTTTACGATGATTATTTTTCAGTTTCTGAATAGAAATATTAAAAAAAGTATATATTTTTTAAAAAAGTATATTGGTTACCATTTTAATTACCCAAATTTAAGTTATAATACTTTAAGTCTAAAATTTAGAGAGAAATTTGGCCTGTTTAAAAGAGGTCAATTTCTTTGTCTTTATTAAAAAAGTATTTTATTAAAAAAAGTATATTGTATGAAAAGTATATAAAAAGGTATATTTTAATATATATTAAGTATAAATATATATATATAAAATTTATTTCCTAAACAGTATTGATTAATTGATTATATTATCTCCTAAGTTTAATTAAAGTAGAATTATTTTAAAAGTGTGCATCCATACTGGTAAGTTATATTTTGAAAGATGTTTTGAAGTAATTTGAAAGCAAAATATTAATAATGTTTTAACGGGACTGGAGTTAAATCATCACGAAGAATAATATTTCAATTGTAAAAGGAAAAATTAAAACATGTAATTATTGTCATTGATCGGAAAATAGTTGACTTTTCAAGGGGAACAAACCAACTCCCGTTCAATGAACAATAATTGATAAAAATACGTAAATATGAAAGTGTTTCGTCTTTACTCGAGTTATAAGTTAAAGCCAAACCGGCAATTCTAGTCAGGCCAAGTATTTCCGCGAAAAGTTGCTACTCAAAGAACTTATTCTCATGAAGCATTTTAGTCAATTCAATTTGGAGTAAAAATCAATTACTGTAGAGAAATCCTGTAAAACTCGAGTAACCGTCCCCGACACTATCATCTTTATGTATTTGAGTACTATATTATTTGTAGAAATTAAACATTGGAAATTGTCATTATTAAATCGAATTCAAAGTAAAGTTGAAATAAACATAGAAGATTATAAAAAAGATAAATAATGCAAACTTTGTAAAAACAAATCAAAGAAAACATAAAAATAATATAAAAATAATATAGAAATAATATAAATAAGATAGTGAATGTACATGAAGATATAAAGGCCAGAAAGGTATTAAGTAACTTACATTCTTTCTAGTGGGGGAGTTGGCAAAGTGTTCTCTTCGTGTCTGACTCAGAAGTGTAGGGTGTCCGAAAATTCTTAGCGGCAGTAGGGGCTTTGAATAATATCAGTCGGTAAGACTTGGGTGAAGTAATTTATGGTAGTGGGTGGGACTTGGAATTCTTGAGGGATGTATTTTGTGGAGTTCTTATCTGAGAGAGACCGTCTGTTAAGATTTTTTTGAATATACTAGTGAATGGAAATTAATTAATTTCTGGCTAATTGTCGTGTCGCAATGATTAAGAATTTAAGAAAGGAAAAAGGCATTTTCGCTGTCCAAGAGCTAATAGACAGTCTAAAGGCAGGAAATAGGCCCATTTTTTTTAGTAACAGTATAGTAACAGTATACAGGGGTTGGACAAAAATATGGAAACACCTTTAAAAAACATGTTTCTTTGCTTAATATGGTGTAGGAAACCCGTTGGCATCCAAAACAGCTTGCAGTCTTCTCGGAATGGATAAATACAATTCCTGTATGTTTGCCAAGTGAATATTATACCATTCTGCCTGCAAAACGGTGGCAAGTTCAGATAACGATGTTGGCGGTGGATAACGAGAACGCACTTTCCGTTCCAATGTAGACCACAAGGGTTCGATAATATTCAGGTCTGGTGACTGTGATGGCCAGGGGAGATGGGAAAACTCATCCTCGTGCTCAGAAAACCAGTCCTGGACAATGTGAGCTGTGTGAACAGGGGCTTTGTCGTCTTGGACAAACATCACCATCGGGGAACAAAGTTTGTACCATGGGATGAACTTGATCGGCCAAAATGTTCACATAAGTCTTGGCAGTCATGTGCCCTGACACAGTTATCATGGGGCTAGCAGAGAACCACGATATGGCTGCCCAAACCATAACAGAACCCCCGCCATGTTTCACTCTTGGCAACAAGCAGTCTGTATTATAGGCTTGAGATGGCGTTCTCCAGACGTAAACTCGGCCAGAAGTGGGAAACAATGTGAAAGAAGACTCGTCAGACCATATTACTCGCTTCCACTGCTCTATAGTCCAGGCTTTATGATTTAAACACCCCCTTTTCCTGTTACGGGCATTAGCATCACTGATGAGTGGCTTCTCAATTGCAGCACGGCCAGCAATTCCCTGTTTATGAAGCTCCCTTCTAATTGTTTTGGTACTCACAGGGTTCGGTAACACAACATTCATTTCAGCAGTAACTTTTGCAGCTGTGGTCTTCTTATTTTTCGTCACAATTGCCCTTAATGATCGTCTGTCACGATCACTCAGGACACACTTTCGTCCGCGCTGTGATTTAGCAGATGATGTTTTTCCGCTTTTCAAATATGCGGAATAAATCTTCGATACAGTACCTCTTGAAACACTAAACACCTCGGCTATCTTGCTTACGGAAGCACCTACCATACGTGCTCCAACAATTTGCCCACGTTCGAAGTCTGTTAACTCTGACATAATGCAATGACAACTTCACATAACAGTACTCTGACAACAACTGAACTGTTTAGCACATTTACGAAGTTGTATAGGTGGCGTCAGTAGTCAAAAACGCCAGCGCCACCTACATATTTCATTAAAATCAATCTTTCTTTTCAAACATGCATTTCACAAGGTGTTTCCATATTTTTGTCCATCCACTGTATGTCTGAAGACAATTAGCTTTTTACAATATATACAATTGAGTAATTACACTATATACAAATCTTTCAACTGACAGTCATCCAACTTATACCGCCTTCTCAGGTTTAGGAATAAATTATCATATCCCTATCAGTTAAATGATTTAGAGTGAGTATTTAACGCCTGCTCATTAAGGCAATGGTTGATAAATTGAAAGGGAATTAGATTATTTTTGAGAATTTTGATAAGGATCAAAATTTCGCGTTGTAAATCTATTGTATCTGTGCATGTAGTTTTAATACGTTGTATTTGATTAATTATAGTATTGTTAATTACTTTTTTGGATATGTTGGAGTTCCAATTTATTAATTTGTTAGTATTGAAATTGAAGTTTCTTGTTTTGTCAAAAAGTAAAATTTTTTTGTAGTTAATGATTTGAAGATCTAGAAAGTCTATGCTATTTTGTGAATTATTAGTTTTATTAAGTTTAAGACAATTCGGATAAATGTCGGAGTTTTCAATTTTACCAAAATTATTAATTGTAATAAGGTCATCAAAATATCTGTAGGTGTGTTTGTAGTAATTTAACTCTTGTGGTGGTAGATTTTTTTGGAAGTTAAATTCTTTGACAAATAAAAAGATATTACAGATCGAGGTGCTGGAATGTAAGCCCATAGGCAATCCTCTGACTTGTTTAAAAAGTTGATTATGAAACTTGATGTAGTTATGAAAAAGTGTGCATTTTAGGTAGGTTTTCCATTTGTCAAGAGTCATGATATTGAGTATATTAGGGAAAAGTTTTGGTAGATCAAGTAGACTGGTATAGATTTCTTCTAGAGGAAGTGAGGTATATAAGTTTTCAAAATCATAGCAGTTAATGTTTTGGATGTTAATGGTATGAATGGTATTAATGACAGGAGTGTTATTATGAATGATCCAGCAATAGTTATGATTAGTGTTACAATCATTGAAAATAAATTTACAGATTTTATTAAGTTGAAATGAAAAATAATAGTCTATATTTTTCTTGTAATTATTAGTTCCATTAGCTATAAATCTAAATTTTAATGGTGTTTTATGGAATTTGGGAATCGCATAAAGATTAGTAAATCTGTTGTAGTTAGCATTGAAAGTAATATTCAGTTTCTTATGAAAAGTTTTAATCCTGTTATTATAGATGTTTCTGTAAGGTTGGCTGATTGATAAGTAGTTGCGTTGAGAAGTTCTTTATGAATAATCTCATATAATTGAAATGTTTTTTTGACTCAGACTGCTTTCCCAAGAAACTTCTCAACTGGTTACACTCCTGTACTAATAAATTCCTTATCAAACTAAAAAAATTCATTCAAGAAAGCTACGATGACATACAAATCATTAAAGACATGATTCTTGATTTTAGTCTTTTCAGACTCTCTAATAGTCTCACTCAACGCAAAATTTATTTTAAAGTTAATTTTCTGCATCCGCAGTTTGACAATATTCATTTCTCAAGAATCATCAGAGATTGTAAAGATTACTTCCCCGCAGTTGATACAATACCAATGATTGCATTTAAATATCAAAGGACCTTAAGCAACTTGCTTACTAACCACCATAAAATAGATGAAACTGCAGAATGACATTATAAGACACCAATTTACAGCAATTACGTAGATTCTCATCACCAGCACATAATTACTGGCAACCTGAATATCATACAAAACCATCAACTAAAAACACTAATGAGTTATGGTACAAAATTTAGACCAGTCAGAAACATTACTACAAATTACTGTTACAAGACTTTTGAAAACAACATCAACGAATTTATAGTTAAAGCAAGCTATCAACTGAATTTACCCATTGATACCTTCTTAAAATGGAAAGCTAAAATTCTTCAACGCATATCCACAGAAATCAGTCACCTCAAATTTAAAAGTACACTGAATTGGTCTCAACTTACATCAGATATTAGTAATTTAAAACAGCTTTTTACTATTACAAAAATAGATAAAGCAACTAATACCTTTAGCATTATATGAAAACAATTCTACACTGAGATTATTCATAAAGAACTTCTCAACGCAACTACTTATCAATCAGCCAACCTTACAGAAACATCTATAATAAACAGGATTAAAACTTTTCATAAGAAACTGAATATTACTTTCAATGCTAACTACAACAGATTTACTAATCTTTATGCGATTCCCAAATTCCATAAAACACCATTAAAATTTAGATTTATAGCTAATGGAACTAATAATTACAAGAAAAATATAGACTATTATTTTTCATTTCAACTTAATAAAATCTGTAAATTTATTTTCAATGATTGTAACACTAATCATAACTATTGCTGGATCATTCATAATAACACTCCTGTCATTAATACCATTCATACCATTAACATCCAAAACATTAACTGCTATGATTTTGAAAACTTATATACCTCACTTCCTCTAGAAGAAATCTATACCAGTCTACTTGATCTACCAAAACTTTTCCCTAATATACTCAATATCATGACTCTTGACAAATGGAAAACCTACCTAAAATGCACACTTTTTCATAACTACATCAAGTTTCATAATCAACTTTTTAAACAAGTCAGAGGATTGCCTATGGGCTTACATTCCAGCACCTCGATCTGTAATATCTTTTTATTTGTCAAAGAATTTAACTTCCAAAAAAATCTACCACCACAAGAGTTAAATTACTACAAACACACCTACAGATATTTTGATGACCTTATTACAATTAATAATTTTGGTAAAATTGAAAACTCCGACATTTATCCGAATTGTCTTAAACTTAATAAAACTAATAATTCACAAAATAGCATAGACTTTCTAGATCTTCAAATCATTAACTACAAAAAAATTTTACTTTTTGACAAAACAAGAAACTTCAATTTCAATACTAACAAATTAATAAATTGGAACTCCAACATATCCAAAAAAGTAATTAACAATACTATAATTAATCAAATACAACGTATTAAAACTACATGCACAGATACAATAGATTTACAACGCGAAATTTTGATCCTTATCAAAATTCTCAAAAATAATCTAATTCCCTTTCAATTTATCAACCATTGCCTTAATGAGCAGGCGTTAAATACTCACTCTAAATCATTTAACTGATAGGGATATGATAATTTATTCCTAAACCTGAGAAGGCGGTATAAGTTGGATGACTGTCAGTTGAAAGATTTGTATATAGTGTAATTACTCAATTGTATATATTGTAAAAAGCTAATTGTCTTCAGACATATACTGTTACTATACTGTTACTAAAAAAATGGGCCTATTTCCTGCCTTTAGACTGTCTATTAGCTCTTGGACAGCGAAAATGCCTTTTTCCTTTCTTAAATTCTTAATCATTGTGACACGACAATTAGCTAGAAATTAATTAATTTCCATTCACTAGTATTTTCAAAAAAATCTTAACAGACGGTCTCTCTCAGATAAGAACTCCACAAAATACATCCCTCAAGAATTCCAAGTCCCACCCACTACCATAAATTACTTCACCCAAGTCTTACCGACTGATATTATTCAAAGCCCCTACTGCCGCTAAGAATTTTCGGACACCCTACACTTCTGAGTCAGACACGAAGAGAACACTTTGCCAACTCCCCCACTAGAAAGAATGTAAGTTACTTAATACCTTTCTGGCCTTTATATCTTCATGTACATTCACTATCTTATTTATATTATTTTCTATATTATTTTTATATTATTTTTATGTTTTCTTTGATTTGTTTTTACAAAGTTTGCATTATTTATCTTTTTTATAATCTTCTATGTTTATTTCAACTTTACTTTGAATTCGATTTAATAATGACAATTTCCAATGTTTAAATTCTACAAATAATATAGTACTCAAATACATAAAGATGATAGTGTCGGGGACGGTTACTCGAGTTTTACAGGATTTCTCTACAGTAATTGATTTTTACTCCAAATTGAATTGACTAAAATGCTTCATGAGAATAAGTTCTTTGAGTAGCAACTTTTCGCGGAAATATTTGGCCTGACTAGAATTGCCGGTTTGGCTTTAACTTATAACTCGAGTAAAGACGAAACACTTTCATATTTACGTATTTTTATCAATTATTGTTCGTTGAACGGGAGTTGGTTTGTTTCCCTTGAAAAGTCAACTAATTTCCGATCAATGACAATAATTACATGTTTTAATTTTTCCTTTTACAATTAAAATATTATTCTTCGTGATGATTTAACTCCAGTCCCCGTTAAAACATTATTAACATTTTGCTTTCAAATTACTTCAAAACATCTTTCAAAATATAACTTACCAGTATGGATGCACACTTTTAAAATAATTCTACTTTAATTAAACTTAGGAGATAATATAATCAATTAATCAATACTGTTTAGGAAATAAATTATTATTAACTACCTTTGCAGCAATTGCGCAAGTAATAATAACTTGTATTCGCACTAAATGGATTTAAGTTCATACAACATTATATATATATAAAAGTATATATTAAGTAGTATATGTATAAAAAGTATATATTAAGTATAAAAAAGTATATTTTAATATATATAAAGTATATATTAAGTTTAATATATATTCAGTATATAAATATATTTTAATATATATTAAGTATATATAAAGTGTATTTTTTAATAAAGTATTTTATTAAAAAAGTATATCTTTTATTAAAAAAGTATATCTTTTATTAAAAAAGTATATTGGTTACCATTTTAATTATCAAAATTTAAGTTATAATACTTTAATTCTAAAATTCAGAGAGAAATTTGGGCCTGTTTAAAAGAGGTCAATTTCATTGTCTGGTCTTATTAAGCTTAGTTTTAACAGTAAGTTAGGATCCACTTTCAACTTTATTCTGTATTTATTTTTCAAATATAACATAGATGAATATCCTTGTTCACACAAATAGGTTGTGCAAACGTCATTAAAGAGGCAATAAAAATTTTAAAAAATCTGAAAGGCTTTCAGATTTTATATTATGCCCGAAGGGGTTTTTTTTAACGTTTTGTGTGTTACTTTATTTATTAAATATCATGTTCTTAACCATAAAATTCAATTCAACAGCAATATTACAAAATATTTATAAGAGCATATCTTTAGAATTTCCGATACACAGTCTCGCGCTCTGGAGATAAATTTTTCCCCCGTACAGTGTTGCCATTGCTCGCTTTGAAATCTTTGAGTTTCTTAATCAAAAACTCAAAAGTGCTTTACAAAATAAGAAATAGATAATAAAACAAATTTCAAATATTGGGCTTCCTGATCCCATATTCGGGTAGAGATGTACGTTCTTCAGAATTTGATGGCTCTAGGTACCGTTGTTTTATCACAATGCGAGAAACATACATGCATTTATGCATATTCTTCATTATTTAATTTCTTTAACTATATAATACAGAGTTTCAATATTTGGTGTATTCAATTTAAAAAGTGATTCTCCGTTTAAAGCGAATCGAATCCGTTTAAGCGAAAATGCCAAAACAAAATTAACAGCTCTTCTGATCTAACGGCCTTTGGGCTAATAACTTTATTTGAAATGCCTTTAAATTAATTTTTTCAGTTCAGCCGAAAATTAACAATGATATCATTTTTGAAATCTTCAGTTAGAATTTGATCACAGGAAACTTTAATCAGTTATTCCTTTTTTTTTCACGAGATAAAATATCAGGTGAATTATAACAATATGCATTTCTAACCCACTTTTCTTTTCATAATCCTCAGGAAAATACATGTTGAAATTATTTATCAACGAAAAACAATGATTAAAGTCTGATGCTAATTCTTTTATTTTCAAATTATTTTCAATTAGAAAAATTTTTTAAAAGTTGTAAAAAGATTAAAATATTGTTATACAGTTGTTTGATTATTAGCTCGAGTATTTTTATCATTGCAGTTATTTTATCTCTAACGGTAAACAAATAAACACTTTGTCCTTGTAATCCGTTTAACTTTCCAAAAATATCAGCTTAATATGATGCGCCAACCATAATTCACTAAATAAATATTTTTGCAATTCAAATTTTGAATTTCTGATCCAACAGGGGATTTAAAATTTTGCCTCTGGATAACCACCTTAATTCGGAATGTGTCAAAAGCGTTCCATGTTCACTGCCCCCTCTCTTGGGGTAAAATCATGAATATTCTTGAATTTTAAAGCTTGGCTTTTAATAAGATAACTAATTTTGACAGCTTGATCAGGTTATCGGGGATTGTTTTGGCTACTTAAGCTTCTCTATGAATAGAGCAGTGAGTAAATTTAGTTTCAGGTGTGCGACTTCCTTTATTTGAAAAATAACATCAGAATGTTTTCCTGTTAAAGCCCTAGCTACGTTACAGCATACAGCAATGTACTTATTTCGTTGAATATCATTCTCAGACAATTTTCTATTGTGAATTACTTTGAACATTTCGTTTGCAGTTAATTTATCATGAAGAGATTCACAAAATAAGTACTCTTCAGCAATTCGTTTATCTTCTTCGAAACGTATGTAAACTAATAACTGAACAAAATTTGATATATCAGTACTCTCATACAATTGCAATGCGAAATAGTTACTGTGTTTTATTTTTTTGAATAAGTGTCTCTTTTTTGGAATTTGGCATTTCATGAATTCGTCGACTTACTTTGCCATTTGATAACATAATATTATCAAGTTCTTTAGCCGCTTTTTCATTGAAAAATGCTAAAACTATAGCTTTACTGCTGGTAAAAGGGTTTCTCTAAAGGTGTGAGCCTACACAGTCCTGGCATTTCTTAGACTTACTAAGCAACTAGCTTCTAAAGCTTTTTGCACTTGAAGTAACAAGACCTTTTGCTACTCGCTTACTGTATTTGAACTCCGAGAATTTCCTCTTAAAGTGTACTTCAGATTTATCCTTTAAACTGACATGTTTAGATTCAAGATGTCTTTTAAGAAGAAACGATGGTTTCGTACTCAGATTGGATAACAGTTCACGGCAAACAAGACATTGAGGTTTGAGGGCCCATTTTATCCCCATAGAAAGTAAATCCAAATAACAAATAACCTTCATTATATTTTCTATAAACAATTTTTGGTACTTTTCCGTTTCGCCGGCGCAAATCTCGCCAAGCAGACTTTGTTGGCGACAACATACAGTATACACATAAAAAATGTTAATTCTAAGAATTTTTTTTTATTGTGAAGGCATAAACATTTTAATATGGTTTAAAATTTTGTAAAAAGCCAATAAATAAAGACAATAAATTTGTAAAAAGACATTAATTTAAGAATTTACTATGATTTCATGGTTCAAAATCCTGATTCGCCGGTTCGTATCACGTGACCCCAAGTGATCTCATCTCACGTAAACTACGCTACTAAAATTTAATTCGCTCAGTAATAATCTACATTAATTTTAAGTTAAATCTTAATTTGGAATACAAGTTTAAATGCAAGAATTATTTCAATTCGTACGAATAGCTTACTCAGAAATTATGTAAAACTGCAGTGCTTTACTTCGTTAGTGCATTCTCATTAGAATTGATGAATTTAACACTTGATTTCGCCTTCGGATGAGCGGTGTAATTGCGTTCTAATTGACTTAATTACCGTGAATTGTCTTAGGGGATAAAATTTAAATATCGTGTAAAAATTCTATATTATTGTATGCCAGTATTGAAAGAAACAATCTGATAAGAAATGGCTTCAACTTGTTTTGAAACTGAGGCGTAAAAGGTTACCAGCGAAGATATTCCGTCTGGCATCAGTTAAACCATTATTGGCGACTTTATCGTTTGCGCCGGCAAAACGGAAAAGTACCCAATTTTCCTTTTCAATATTCTTTGTGCTAGTAGATGTCCTGGATCACCTATGAATCTTCACTTTTCCGCTTAGTCAATCCTATCCACTTTTTCCATTTTGAAAATCTAGGTTTGTTTTATTATTTTTTCACAAATATTTAAATGCACAATATGTTAGGAGGTCTTCAAAAACAAACGACGATATTCTGAAATCGCGTAGAAAAGAATACAGAGCAAGACAAAATACCTTCTGTTAGAGATAGCAAATCGAAGTGAAAAAATGATTTTAATTGAAAATAGAGCCATATGAGCCCGAAAATAGTGGCGATATTAAAGTGTAGTCATGCTAATAAATCAATCAACTCTGAAAGAATTAATGAGATACAATTATGTTTTTTATTGAAACTTATTTTTATTTCCTACTAAACACGACTTCCATTTTATCACTCCTTTTAAAAACAATATTTAAGAAAAAATTTCTTACGTATACAACTAAAAGAATATTTGTGAAAATACAAACGAATTATTTTGCTAAAGTCTACGAGCGGCTCAGGTTTAAGAAAGCTCAGATGCCATAAATTTATGAGTGTTGGAGAAAACACTTAAACAGGATATTGGAGGTTTTAATTTTTGAATTTAATGGTTAAAAATACTTTGTTTCTTTGAGTACCACTTATTTTTCTCTTGCTTACCATCAGTTGAGAATCGCTGCAATAGAGCATTTGCGGTCCCACATAGAAAACCAAATTCGTGCTGCCACGCTACCTCGTCGCAATATGCGGGAATTGCAGGACCAATTGGTGAGTGCTTGGTTTCAGATACCTCAGACTATCTATCAGCACCTTGTGAAGTCAATGCTACGCTGGGTGCTGGCAGTTTTGAGGGATTAAGGTGGTCCTACGTGTTATTAACAGGGTGGTCATAATGCAAAAGCCCTTCGGTGTATGTATTAAAGCAACCGCCTTAGTAGAAATCGCCAAATTTTCAGAATGTGCCAAAACTGGTAACCATACGCGTAACTATTCTTCCGGCTACCATCCACATAACAATCCTTCAGTCAAGCAACGACTCCATTTTGGTATGCGTTCTTTTTTGCTGTATTCAGAGTTCGAACGGTTTTTATAAGCTAATCGTGATATTGTTTGCCTTAAACTTAGTTTTCAAGTGTGAGTATATGGAATTTGCGAGCAATAGAAGGAACAGAGGTAAAATTTCTGCAAGAATATTATAGAAAGATTTGAAAAAGAATGTAAGTGCTTTAATTTTTTAATGTATCACGTAATCCGTATATAATAATTCAAATTTGTGTTTAAAATTGCTAGAGTGTGTTTTCTTTTCGTATGCTCATGATATTTACTAACTTACAATGAATATCAATAATTTGAGAATCTTTAAAAAAAGGGGGGGGGAATTTCCAACTTGTACACGATAAGTAATTTTTATGTTTTCACCAAGATTGTTGCGTGAATATGTAAGTTACTAAAAATTTTTTAATTTTCGACAAATAACGGAATCTTGCTTTTAATGGTGTCTTCCGTCTCCTATACTTAATATGTAGGAAAGTTTCATGCTTGTTATGAAAAAATAAAGTTATAAAAAGTTTGACTGGTACGACAAAAATTGACCGAGATATTTAATTTCAAAATTTAAGATTTTGGATGTGATTTTCGATTTGCCTTTGGGGATTGATTAAGTTAGAATAATACGAGGAAATAAGTTTAGATGCAGGAAAAAGTGTGTGTAATTTAATAGGCCGCGTAAAAACGTCGCTTCGGATTTTTTTTACGAGTATTTTGAAAAAATAATTAATATTTAAGACCTGCCCTCTTCAGAACATCAAACAGTGAATTATTTTCAAAGTTATGCTATCCTATTATCAAAAAAGTTATGTTGATTGACGCGACATGATCAGCTGAATACGCTAGATAAAACAGTAGCAGGTTAGAACAATTATTTGAAGTTTATACCCATATAACATTCTAAACAGAGCTGCAGGGACAAAAATCGACGGAAGCCTATCTAAGAAACTCAAAAACGAACCAGATCGAATACTGATAGTTTATTAAGTAAGCAGGTGTCGGTTCCTTCAAAATTTCATAAGAACGACTAGCCCAACTTTGGCGACCGGAAATGGACACGTTCCATTTTCTGAAGGAAATTGAGTCGTTAATCCACAAGCAGCCAGCTTGTTTAGTCGCAGTAAAATGAACAAGGCCAAACTATTACCTTTAAGGCTGTTACCACTCAGTCACTGGTAGGCAAAGTGTGCCCCACTCTGAAATTAATTCAAAGAAACCATTCGCTTAACTAAGTGAATTTACTCGCGATTCCCGAAAATGGCGTTGTAGCTCTTTTATGTTTCATAGAAAGCTCTTGTTGAAAGCGTAGCAGGATATGAGAGATCAGCAGTCTGATTCGCGCAGGGGGGGGAGCGCGTATCCTCCCATGTTAAAAGTGATTCTTTTTCATTTCCTAGATTTTTGAAAAATTTTTACTCTAGATTTTTTATAGTTAGATCTGTCTAGCAGGAAGGTTTTAGGTGATTTCGAAACTACAATTGAAAGGAAGTAAGTTCAGCGAGTTAATTTAATTCAGTCGATTTTTCCGATCTCACGACTTATTCGATTATTTTTGCTGTTCGTTCCAACCTTGCTTAACAATTATGATCGCACTGTTCATTCGATTCTCTTCGTTCTTCGCTAACCGCTCTTGATTTTCCCCATGGTTTCTGATATTTTTTTTTTTATTAAGGTTATTGTTACTGAGCGATGAGTCATTAAGAACCAATTTATTCCATTGAAAGAATGCTTCTAATCCGGTCCCCAAAAATAACGGTTTTGCCCATTTCTAGTAATAATGCAGCATACAGAAATTGCGTAAGATTTTCGTAATGAGCAACACAAAGATCTTTTTTAACATTTACTATTTCGAAGACGGTAAATTAAATGTACATTAAGTAACATTTGGCGAAAATCCATTCTACCTCAAATAAAAGTATAAATTATACACCTACTTCCTCTTCGTTAATCTAGATCAGAATTTCTTAAACTGCGGGTATTTATAAGTATTTCTTTAACTTATTATAATAATTTTACAATTATCAAATATTTTCACACAATGTATCTGAAAATAGATAAAGATAAGACAATACAGACAAAGAAAAAAACGAAAACGATTCGACGCATTAGTTTTATAATATAAACGTTGTGTTTCTTTGCTTTGCAAGTGATGCTATCATTTCGTCTGTTACTTATTTAAAATTGTCACATTGTTCTATGTCTTATAAATAGAAATTAAAGTTAATGACCTAAAACTGTAACAATATATTACAGTACAAGTGAAAAAATTAACAGTTTCACTCACGTGTGTGTCGGATTTGCGCAATACTTATGGGGGTCCCACAAAAGTTTTTTAAATATTATGGGGTCCTGGGGGTTGCGAAAAAAATCTCAGTTATAAAAAGGGGTTGCCACTGAAAAAATGTTTAAGAAATCCTGATCTAGATAATTTAAAATTTTATTACCATTTTACCTCAAATAAAAGTAAAACTTTGAACATGGATAATAATTTTTGAAGAATAGAAAATTTACCAACAAGTATTTTGACTTATTTTATTGCTCTTTTTATCTCTCCTTTATATAATTTCAAATTTTTCTGAAATTTTTTATGTATAGCGAAACTCGAAAATTGAGCATGCAGCACTTACATACGCTGTAGAAACCAAATGCCGATTAATTGTCATGTTTTTTCTTTAATTTTAAGGACAATAGAAAATTATATGAAATTTTTATATTTTAAAAAACATTTAATAATTGAATGTTTTATAAAATATAAAATCTTGAATACTTTTTAGTTTTCATTAAAATAATTGAGATCAATAAATTATTGCCACATACATATTTTAACATCTGCTTAGAACCAAAATTTGCAAGAAAAGATCACAGACAAAATTGAAAATAAAAACCATTCGTTTATTTTATCACTTAATCTACATTAAAACATATAAAAGATAAAATTTCTGCATTACGGTATCAAATCCCCTGCCCGTGGAGAAATAGCGCTGTAATGCTTTGGGGGAAAACTGCGCTGTTGATTTTAAAAGGATTCATTGCATATTCATTTTAAAAGTAATTTTCCCTTATGCAAAAGATGCAGAGAAAGGAATTAAAAACAAAGTTTCTTCTGCTTTTTAGATTAAGTAACTTCTGAGAAAAGTAAATCTTCTAGAAACTAAATGTTGAACGAAACGCAAAGCACTGTTCATCTAAAGGCAACCTGCAGAAACTGAGAAAGAATGAAATAAATCAGGTGCAAATGGCACCATTTTTTAAATTCTTCTTATGGCTTATGATGTAAAGGTATTCTCACAAGAAAAATCCTTTGCGCATTACAATAGTGCAGAAAAATCTCGCTGAAGTTTCTCTTTATGGGAAAAAATGAGCCGAAGGAGTTTGCGTATTCATTTTTTTCTAGCATTCTCTAGCTGTCGTTTCAAAATTGAATTATTTTTCTTAAAATAGGAAAGGAAAAAAGGGGGAAATCCATTTTACGGCTAATCTTTGGAATATGGTAACAGGTAGTTTGGCGACATTTTGGTAAGGCGATAAAGGTTACTAGCTAGGACTTTAGCAGTGTACATGGATAAAGTCAAGAGTGTGCTCAATGCCATTTTTGTGCAATTCTGGGATGTTGTTTTTAACTGAAAATAGGTCGACGTGTACATGGATACCGTGTATGTGCAATTCTTAAAAACACGGCAAGCAGTTTACGATTCTGCACTTTCTCCCAATTTCGCACCTAATCTTAGTCATGATTAAGCATTTTTGTTCCATAAAAGTTCTAGTATAAGCGTAATTCGGCTAGCAGATTGTTGGAAAAAATATTGAGTTAAAAAAAAAATGCTTTTACTTCGTGAAAACAAAATGGCGTCCAAAACAAAACTAGCAGGTTGCTGTAGCAGGGTTGGTCGCCAAAGTTTCGCCAAAAATCGCCAAGTTACCATAATCCGCAGATTAACCCATTTTACCTCAAAGGTTCCCATAATAAAGGTATTTCTCACAAGCTAGAGAAATAGCTGGTTAATCTGTCGCTAAGGAACCAAAAGACTGTTTAACTCTTTGAATACGAATTAAAAACATTTTTTTTACCTCGTTTTCTATCCAAGTGTTCAAATTATATCACAAATAAGGTAAATTTAGCATTTGGGATTTTTTTGGCAAACGGCTGTCAAGCCAGAGGCTGGAACACGTATATCCCAGCCGTAGTTAATGATGGGATATATATGTCCCACACGTAGCGATCAACTTATACTATAAGCACACCTATTATTCTGGAAAATTTTATCATATGAAATAGATTTACATCAGATGGTACAGGGTAAAGCATTCTTTGCATAAGCTGAACTCTGTATCCCGAAGTCCTCGTCAAAGTTCCCAAAGTCCCTAAACCCTGGTGGAATAGTGATAGTCATGAAACTTCGAGAGAGCAAAAGAAAGCATGGCGTATCTTTCGTCGATATTCAACACTGGAATATCTTCTGGCCTTTAAAAAGCTAAGGCGAATGCAAGAAAAGTGAGGCGGCAAAGTCAGAGAAAATCATAGGCAGCCTACGTGTCCACTATTACCTCCTCAATGTCTAGCAAACATGTTTGGGAAAATGTCCGCAAAAACTCTGGACTATGTAATGATTATTCCTTTTCTGTTCTAGAAAAATATGGAAAGTAGATAAGTACTAGAGAAGAAATAGCCGATGCTTTAGATGATGCATTTACTGCTGTATCTGGCAATATCTGTATCCACAAAGATGGGCTTGGAAAGGATTCAAATCGACTTTTACCATCCTAATGCAGAATATTTTAATAATAAAGATCTCACCATGTTTGAATTAAGAAGTGTAATCTCTCGCACAGATAGGACCTGCTCTGGTCCTGATGGCATAAGTTATTTGATGATAAAGCATCTGCCCTATGAATCTCTATTGGTCCTTCTCGCTCTTTATAATAAAATATGGAAGGAACAAATTTTTCCAACTGCCTGGTGCAGGGCTTTTGTAATCCCTATAGCAAAACCCGACAAGGATCCGAAAAATCCTTTAAATTATAGCCCCATGGCGCTCACTAGCTGCCTTTGCAAGATCATGGAAAAAATGGTAAATCACCGTCTCACCTACCATCTGGAGACTAATCATTGCCTATCGCCTTACCGAAGTGGTTTCCGTAAGGGAAGATCACCACTTGACAATGTCCTGTTTTTAGAAACCGCAGTACGCAATGCATTTGTGAAAAGAAATCATGTGGTCTCCATCTTTGACATGAAAAAGGTGTTCCATAGAACTTGGCGGCATGGGACTCTTCATGACCTTTACAGCACTGGTTTGCGAGGTAATTTACCCATCTTCATTCAAAACGTTTTGAAAAACCGCACTTTCCAAGTTAAGATTGGTTCGTTGCTTTCTCAAGTATTTGTACAACAAGAAGGTTCAGTGATCAGTGTCACTCTTTACAGCCTGAAAATTAATGCCATTTTAAGAGAACTTCCTCAGACAGTGCATGGTTCCCTGTATGTTAATGATTTGATGATCTGTTGTCACGGTCAAGATATGAGATACATTGAGAGACAACTACAAATTACTCTAAACAGAATCATAAAGTGGTCCAACAACAATGGTTTTAAATTTTCTAGCCAGAAGACCGTCTGCGTGCATTTCTGTCGCAAAAGAAATCTATATCCTAATCCAGAGTTGCATTTTGGCGGCTCTTTGATCCACATTGAGCCAGAAGCAAAATTCTTAGGAGTTATATTTGACAGAAAGTTCACTTTCCTTCCGCGCATATCTTAAACCTTAAAAAAACAAAAAATGTGCTAAAGCTCTCAACATACTGAAAGCCCTGTCCAATAACTTCATAGTTGTTCTATGCTCCGCATTTATAGAGCTTTAATCCGTTCCGTTTGAATTTTAAATTTCTCCGTTTGAGAAACGCAGGTTATGCTATTGTATACTGCTGGGTGCCTGGACATGCTGGCATCAAAGGCAGTGAACTGGCCGATGTCGCAGCAAAATCTGGTTATATTACCTCTGAAAATTATGTCCCTCTTACGGACATACGGAATTACATCAGAACAAATATCTTGTCCAGGTGGCAAGAACTCTGGGAATGTCAGACACTGAACAAATTAAGGCCGGTAAAACCTAATTTGGAATATTTGGAGTCGAGAGGGAATCAAAAGGAGAGTGTACTGCTGTCTCGTCTACGAATTTGGTCACTGCAGACTGACACATCAGTATCTCTTTAAAGGAGATAATGAGCTTATTTGTGCACTTTCAACGTTTCCGTTTCAGTCAATCACATTTTAAACTGCTGTCCTGCTTTTAGTCAGAAACGTGAATATCATTTTAACTCTACGAATGTTAACAGATCTCATTAGAGGAAACCCTCACATCATCATAAGAACATCACATCATATGATTTTTAAAAGACATCTCTTTTTACCATATCATTTGAAGTTTTTCTTTTTATCCTGCTCTACCTTTTGCTAGAGCATTTCTCAAAGTCATTTCTCCATGCCTTCATCAGCATTACAGGTTCATTTGAACAATTCATCTGATACAGTGTGTTTGTGCATTTTGGATTTTATTCACCATTCGTCTGGCGCATAATAACCTTCAAGGTTTTGTGCCATTAAAAGTCAACCAACCATTCTTTGCCTAATTCAACATGTATGTAACCCTAAGTAAGCTAAATTAACTCGTCTTCTCAATTTACTTTATACAATTACCATTTCTTTTATTTATGTAACAGAATATCGTAAAACTCCTGAAGTCTGATTGCGTAAGTAGATGGATGCCTTCATGTAGATCTTTCTAAGTGAAATTGGCCTGCAGTCACATTATTCACAAATACTTCAGAATGTGCCATTTAATGGAAGGCAGATAGCCTTTGCGTGCATTGCCGATTCAGATAACCCATACTGCCTTTCATGATGAGGTAATTTCATTTGAAATACCATAAAAATGCGAATTTATGTTTGGAAACGCTTCAAACAGCATTTCCGATAAGATATGTTATGTTTAATTTTCGCTATGTTTAATTTTCTTTCTGCTAACTCGTCCAAACATTTGCTCTGAAAGCAGTTAAAAATGCTGGAATAAACTTCATAAAAATTTTATTTTAATTTTTTATGCTTAATCAATTACATCTGCAATATGATGAGTAACTGTTTCGAATTTGCGAAATAATTTTGCATTTTCTGTTAACTTATAGTGCTAATTATTAATTGATATTCTAGAAACTTCTTATGTAGAATGAATCTGAAGGTCTACTTTAAAACAAGCCTAACTGAGAAATACGAGAATGATGGTAAAGATGTGTTTTAAAAATTGAACGTTATGCATTACTAATCCAATACACACATTATTTTCAAACTGGGAAAATTGTACTCTGATATCATTTTTTCTTATCTGTTTTGGGTACAAGAAAACTGAGAAAATAATAACCTAAATTAAGTATAAAAAAGCTTCAAGGAGAGACATTAGCATGGCGAAACGAATTGAACCAACTCGCTTGCATTTCAAATGAACCTAATATAACATACGCTTAATAGCCAACTAAGCAACACTGGCCATTTTATAGAAAATTGACACGTTTTATTCTGTAACGAAACAGATCCACCATATTTTATGCTTGTTGAAAGGAATGATAGATTTCATCAATGACCTTATACCTAGAAGTTTTATCTATGTCATCTTCAGAAGTCCCTTTTCCGAGAGATTTCCAAACTTTTATAACGCAGATATATCAGTCAAAGCTCCTTTGAATTCAATATCCAAAGAATTCGACTCTGAGAATATGAAAATTGAAGAAGGATTGGAATTCTTCTCACATGCCTTTTCTCTTCCAGCTAAGCAGTAGCATCGGAGACATACGAACTTATAATAGGAACTGGCGAACTTTCCGCCAAAGTCTCGATAATATCAAGAATATTTTGATGTCCACAATCCTGCTTGCTTATATCTGCAAGAAACGGTTCTTAAAACCCGATATGGAAATCTTCAGAGGTATTCATTGGAGAGAAATGGTATGGATAATTCAGATTGTGCTAATGGTGGTATGGGCTTTCTAACCTCACATGAATATCCCTCAAATGTTTTACAACTGGCAACTTGCCTCCAGACAGTTGCTGTTCAGGTAGCTATAAGCACACTGATCACAATTTTTTCATTGTACTCGCCGCTAAATGAAAGCATCAATCACAGTGACTTATATGATCTTGTCGAACAGTAGCCTTTATATAATTCTTGGTTATTTTAATGGACATAAACTTTATTGTGACAGCAGAAGCCTAAACACTCGTGGGAAGCAACAGGAAGAATTTTAGAAGATCATTGGCTTGTTTTACTAATGGTGACAATATTTTCACCACAGGTGGAAAGAAATTTGCATGCCAGTGATCCAGTCAATTGCTTTTCGCCATTCCAGCGGCCGAACGGTAAAGTCGCTGAACACTGGTAGTTCGGCCCGAGGTTCGAATCCCGCGGACGGGCTGGCTGCATGGGTGTTTTCGGGGTTTTCCTCATGTGTAACGCGCATATGAGCCAGTTTCTCTTAGAAATTCCTCCACGAAGGCATCCGTCCTCTTAGGCAGATAGCCCTAGTGTACTTTGCCATACTTAAATAAACCAAACCGTCCCTCCTGCATTTAGAGTGGGAACTGAATTAAATTTGAGTAATCGCTTTGCACTCTTCATATCTCTTGCAGGAGGCAGAATATCAGCTTCCAGACCTCGGAGATTTATAATAAATCTTGCATACTGAGACCTTGTTGTTGCCTACACCTTGTTAACGGAAAGAGTGAGCGACAATGTGATTGATGAATCAGTTGCTTATGTCAAATACCGTAATTCAGGCAGCAGAATTCAAAAATCATCTAACAGTTTACCTAAATAGCTGAAACCTTGGTGGAACCGCGAATATGAGGAAACTCACTGATAGCACAGAAAAGCATGGATTTGACGTTAATTTCCTATCACGATTAATTTCTTAGCTTTTATAAAGGCAAAAGCAGAGAGAGGAATTTATGGGTACCTTATGTGTCTGCAATAATATTATAATCAAACGGGTATGAGAGAAAATCAGGAAAGCAATATGTTTTATAAGTCTATATTTTAGGGTGTCTCTTGGATTATCGCCAAGTTGTTTCATTTATCCTGAAATTGTTATTTCATTTATGGTAACTTGAATAGTTGAATGTTATGGAAACTATATGTTATGAAAATCATGATTGCGGTGAATTGACTGATGAGAAACTATTTGTAAGGGCTTAATTTTGTGTTGGATTTCAAAGTACGTTGCTTATTTTGGGGTGTACAACGTAAAATGGCTGTATGCGATGGAATTAATCTGAAGTTTTTGTACGATTTGGAACAAAAGGAAAAAAACTATAAATTGACTGGTGTATAAATGAAGGTTTACTTAGTAGCCATTATAAGTGTCCTTGTTTGTACGAAGGAAATGTGTATGGTGAAACGTAAAGATCGTTCAGATGGCTTTGAATGCGTTTGTCGTAAGAAAAGTTCATGCAAAAAATGCCACCTACAGTCCGGCACTATGGAGGATATTTTTGACTCTTATTTTTGTGAATTTATGTGTGTTTGGTAACGGCAGTATGCATATTCTAGTTCAGAAAATTTTAGAAAGTTTTTAGACTGAAGACTGAAATTTCTAAATATGGTAAATGGATATTTCCTTTTCGTAGTGCGTATATGTGCTAACATGTATTTTCTTTGTTATGTTAGCCCACCAGCGGCCGAGCGGTAAAGTCGCTGAACACTGGTAGTTCGGTCCAAGGTTCGAATCTCGCGAACGGGCTGGCTGCATGGGTGTTTCGTGGTTTTCCCCATGTGTAACGTGTATACGAGCCAGTTTCCCTTAGAAAGTCCTCCACGAAGGCATCCCTCCCCTTAGGCAGATAGCCCTAGTGAGCTTTGCCATAATTAAATACACACACTTTGTTGTGTTACTTCATTTTGTGATTTAAAATGCAATTTATTGAGCTTCAATCGGCTACAAATTTTGTTCACTTTTGGTAATGAGTAACTTTGTTTTAACATTATATGACGTCCTCATTCTCCCGATTTTTTAAGTGAAAATAGATCGATGTGTACATGGACAAAGTCAAGGGAGTGTATAACGCCGAGTTTGTGCAATTCTGTGACTTCTTTTTTTTTTTTGAAATGAAAATAGATTGATGTGTACATGAACACCAAGTTTGTGCAATTCTTTGACTTGTTAGTTTGGTTTTATGTAGCCGCCATCTTGAAATTGTGCCTTGATGGCCAATCGCCCAAAATCGCCGGTTTTCGTCAAGCGGCACCCTGAAATATATTTTTATTTTTACCATAGGTTTATATAATGGTTACCCACTTTCTGTACGAGAAGAATATGGTAGAATATTTAGCAATATAAGATTCATTTCCTTCCAACATTCATTTCCTGTAAAGCTCTGCTGAAAAAGTCCAATTATTTTTAAATTTTGTTAGCTTTTGAAAGCTTGAGTTAAAGAATTCTCTTTCACAGACACGTAAGATTAGTACGAATCCTGATAACATTCAGTACCTTAGGATTAAGCATTTGACGCTTAAGTCCTTGGCGGTTCTTTTCACCCTCAATAACAGGGTGTGGAAGAAGCACATTTTCCTAATGGTCTGGAGAAAAGCTTTCGTTTTCTTTAAAGCAAGATTAACCTAACAGGAAACCCAACCAGTTATCTCTCGGTCACTTCTACCAGCTGCTTGTACAATGTTCTAAAACATGGCTAACTGCTGCTATACGTAAAGCAAAATAATCTCCTTTCGCTCGATCAAAGTTGGATTCCGAAGAAGTTGATCAACTATTATTGATAATATCTTGGTTTTGGAGACCTCTATTTAGAATGCTTTTTGTGAAAAAAGAGCTGGAATTTCACCTTTTTGTATCTGAAAAATAAAACCTGGAGGTATGGCATAGGTGAGGCTTATGTCATAATCATCTACGCGGCAACCTACCGATTTTTATACAAGACCTTTTGAGGAACAGATGTTTAAAGTTAGATTTCATTCAAGAAAAGGGTGTGCCACGATGATGGTTGCCGAGGCTTTGTATTTCTTAGCTTCAAAATTAATTCCATTTTAAATGAATTTCTATCAACAATAAGAGGATTCCTATATGTTGAAAATCTCCAAATAAGCTTTCAAGGCGTGAATATGAGTTTTACAGAAAGGGAAATGCAAATCGCCTTGAACAAGATTGTTGGCTAGGCAAATAGAGAAGAATTTAAGTTTCCTAGCCGGAAGATCCTTTTGTGCTTTCTTTTATTTATTTTATTATAGATCCTTTTATTTATTTTAAAACAATGGAAAGGAAGTTCATCCTTTACTGTTTCATTGTGTGCCCTCAAATCGTTAGAATATGAATCCTGTTACGACCGAAGTTATTAATATCCATTTAGATTTTAAGACTCCTTTTCGATATTGTTGTTTTCCTGGCCGCATTGGTATAAGAGGCAATAAGCTTGCAGAAATTGCTGACAAATCTTCTGATGCAGTCTATATAACCCCTTCTGAAGACATTATAAAATAGGTGAATTAGCAGCTTTTTCAAAAATGACAACAGCACTGGGAGTCGCAAATCGCAAGTTACCGCGTGTGAAGTCTGAAATCAAGTATTGGGTTAGGTTCGAAAACCGAAACTAAGTCCTTCTGTTGTGATTAGAGTTTGGTCATCCCCGGGTTACCCATCATCGTCTGCTAAAAAGGAATGCATCGATCTGTGATAATGTAAAGCTGCATTATCTGTGATTTTATGTTTTAATCGACTGCCCGATATTTAGATCTCTCAAACTGAAACAAACCCATCTGTATTTCAACTAATTGGAATTATACTCACTTTAATCGTTCCAATTTTTAAAAGATATACGTTTTTAGTATGTTCAATTTTTAAACTAGTATAAATTGTTTGTAAATATTGTACTAGAATATTTGTGTTTCTTCTCTAGGTTATTCTTTTAGACTTGAAAGCAGTTTTTAGAGTTCGTCGATTACAACTTGTTCTGCCTGTTATCATGGCATATACCATTTATAGCTCCATCCACGTTAACCATATGTGTGGCGCATCATGAAAAAGCAGGTATGTGGCCTAAATCACTGCCACCACTACCAAAATTCTCTACGCATATTGCCTTTCTACTCTACTTTTCAAAATTTCCAAGTTTCCAATTTTCTTTCTTTAAATAGAAAAAAATAGTTTCTTTCTTATTTACATCGATTAAAGCTCTAGAATAACTCCCCCCCGTCGTTTTCCCCTTCTTATTTCAAAAGACCAAAGAAAAATTTCAATTTGATTTGTTGGCAGAAGATAATAAAATTCTCCTTGGAAGTCGATTTCACGGAAATTCTTTGAGATATCTTTCTAGTGTTTCTTTTTCTTTTCCAATTCTAAGTCAAATATAACCTTTTATTTCGTTAGCAAGGCTTTCGTTCCTTCTGTAAACAGAGTTGAAAATAACCATCTGTGAATATTTTGTTGATGAAATAGAAAGTTAATATATGCTGTGTTTGTCAGCGATATTGTATGCATTTTAGATGTAGATATAAAATAAGTTTTTTTCCTTTTATTTTGCGTTACAGTGGAATCTTGTGCATGTGTTCGTATGCTTTTTATAGGCTCAACGGTGGCCGAACGGAAAGTAGCTAAACACTAGTAGTTTGACTGGGGTCCAAATCCCGGTGAAGGAACTGGCTGCATAGGCGTTTTCGTAGTTTTCCCCATGTGCAATGTGGATATGAGTCCATTGAAAGTCCATTGAATTTCAATGGAAGGTTTTCCATTGAAAACCTTCCATTTTAACAAGGTTCCCTTTCCTGTAGTCATGCAAATAAATCTCCGGCGCTTTGCCGTACTCAAACAATTCAAACCAAACTGATTTGAAGTCCAGAAGTTAATATTTATCTTTAATATCGTGGGCATCTAATGTTACTAGGTCAGCGTTTCGTAAACATTTTCTCGAAGGAGAACCTGAAATATGTTTCAAATTCCAAGTATAAAAATGATATACCTACAAATAACGTTGCGTTATCTTATTACGGATAATTTCCATTATAGAAGAGCACGAGCTAAACAATCTTCGGATTTTTACATCATAGAAATGCACGGAAAATAATTTCCCACTGAAAGCTAGATTCGTCACCATTTGTTTTGGCTTTATGGTTAATTTGATTACGGCAAAGCAAACAAAGGCTATCTGCCTAGGGAAGGTATGCCTTCGAAGATGACTTCCTGAGAGAAATTGGCTCGTATCCACATTATACTTGAGGAAGGCCAGGAAATTTTCTATGCACCAGGTAATTGAACCCAGGTCGAACTACCAGTGTTCAGCGATATTACAGCTCGGCCGCTGGTGGACCAACATTGCATACTGCCGACTGATAAATTAATGCTTTGTTCTTGACTCTTATGTAAGTGTTCCCGTTTTTGAACTATTGTCAAAATTGTTTGAGTGTGTTATTCTATTTCGTTTGATTTGCTTATTTATATAATTTAAAGGATATATATGTTACGTTAATAAAGAATGTATATTTATTATGTTAAGAAACGTTTTATCACGGTCGAAATGATCTGATGGCTAAAGGATACTTTCTTTTTAGCAGTAAGCCCACCAGCGGCTGAGCGGTAAAGTCGCTGAACACTGGTAGTTCGGTCCGAGGTTCGAATCCCGCGAACGGGCTGGCTGCATGGGTGTTTTCGTGGTTTCCCCATGTGTAACGTGTATACGAGCCAGTTTCCCTTAGAAAGTCCTCCACGAAGGCATCCCTCCTCTTAGGCAGATAGCCCTAGTGTGCTTTGCCATAATCAAATACACACACACACACACACACACACACACACACACACATACACTTTTTAGCAGTAATCAGTTTGATGCACATATTTTTCTAGAGAAAATTGTTTGCTGCGTCTTGTCTATAACGAAAAAATATGAAGTCTTAAAAAATATTATTTTTGAAACAAGTATAACTCGAATATTTTATCGTAACGTTTTTGCATTTCCGCCTTGCATATTTTGTAATATAAGTTATTATATTCAGTCATTAAATATAAGTTACCTGTTTCGAATCCCAGAGAAAATTCCATTAATTGTTTTTCATATTTACTTTATTTAAAAGCCCGATAATCTGCATACTGACACCCGACCTTAAATGCAATAGGCAATACAAAAACCTCGCCCTTACTTTGATTTGGTCGATTGAGTCTTGCGCCTCTCCTTAGCTGCTTTTACATGGGCAACGTGTAAGAATTAATCTCTTAAGAAGTTATTCATATCCAGGTAACGAATGAAAAATCCGTAGCACGGGTCCCGACGAGAACATAGTTATTTATTCATATCTTCTGCTTTAAAAAGCTTAATTAAGCATTTTTAAGCTTAATTAGCATTTTTAAGACATAATTTTAACTTGTCAGTTAATAAATATATAAATTAGTAATCTATAATCTTAGATTTGTTTTTCCCCTCTGACTTACTAATTTCCACCTGATTGTTTGCTCTGTACTTGGCGGTAACTTTATTTTATCTTTGTTATTATGATTCATTAATGCAGTTATTTATCATTTTGCTCCAACTCTACTGCAAACATTCTTTCCTTTTGACGAAGCGAGATTTATAAGACCCTGAAATCATTTTTAAACTTTCAGCCCTTAAACCTTGAAGTCAATCCTATGAAAGTTTCATTTAAAATCTATGCCCATATTCGTTTGTTCTTTTGCCTAATTTTGCATTTAACCCTTTGCGGCACAGTGTGTCCGGTCTGGACACACCTAAAAATTTCCTTCTGTACGCACAGAAAAATTGAATGAAAAAGCATTTATAGGTTACTTTGAACCTTCTTTATTTATAGTAGATAGCAGCTCAACACAAACAAGTCTATATATTTTAGCCATGTTTAGTTTTTTAAGACACTCATTTCTCAAAGAAATCTTCCAGATTTTTTTAGGGATTTTTTTAAGGAATCTTTTGAAAAGAAATTTCTATGTTATGTTTTTGGCTGTATGCTAATCTCCTTATTCTATATTAGTTTTAAATTTTTACCTTGAAATCTTGCCTAAAATCAAACGGCGAAACCTTGGGTGTGCCCATACCGGGCTCATCAATAATCTAGGACAACTGAGAGTCAGTATTCTTTGTTTCTCCGCATGTCATCGGTCAGTTCATTGACAACAATGCTCGTTTCAGCACTCTTTTCGAAGCTCTATTCAATCAGTGTGCCCACTTTGGGCACACCCACAGAATTAAAAGATAAGTGTTATCTTCACAAAATTTTACTTGTGTACTCCTCTAGGCCTAATTAGACTACTTACCCTTTTTTTAAATCAAAACTCCAACTTTAAAACGTAGCGTGCCGGAAAGGATTAAGTTCGGAGTATTTCTCTTCCGTATCCATCTTTAGATCTTATGAGCTAGAAAAAGTCATTTCTTCATCGATTGGTAATGTCTTAGACACGGTTTAGTAAATAATCTGTACCTAGGTACCTAGGTATATTCTCTCATCCTTTGTCTTAGACATATATTTCTAGTAATAACAATGTTTAAATAACGCAAATATTGATATTTTGGTATTTTTAATTAAAAAAAATATAAAACTTTTTATACGTTTCCCAGTTTTTATATTTATGTTTCGAAAATTTTCATATTTATTATAAAAATACAAAACAATGTATGATTCCTCTATGACAAAACTTGACCGAGATATTTAATTTAAAAATTTAGGATATTTGACGTAATTTTAACTTGCCATATAATAAATAAATAAATAAATTAGTATGATGCGAAGTTGAGTTTTTCCTGTTATGCACCATTTAATAGTATTTGGTTATTTATTAATGTGTAACAATCTTTAATTTACAATGTTATTAAAAATGATATGAAGAAAGAATTTTTCCCTTAAGAATTTTATAGATTTTCAAACACTACAATTGCGATTATAAAACAAATTGATTAGCATAAAATATTTTTACCTATGCAAATTATGCTACGAATTAACTACGTGCGAGTACTGTAACCTATCAGTTATTACTAGAACATTAATTGTATAAGGTTTTGTGAATATGACCACATTTTTGGAAGGGGAAAAATATACTGCCCCAATATTTCTCCCAACAATATGCACAGAAATGTTTGTCACTTTATTTATTAACATAAGAAAAGGTTTTATGAGCTCATAATTTTTCGGTTGTGTGCAAATGAAAACATTCGCTTTTCAAGTTGTGTACAGCTCTTAAATATGATGCCCAACCATAAAATGAAATTTCGATGCCAGTTTTATACTACGAGAGTCGCTGTTTGTACTTTAGGTTTTATAATGATTATAAAAGGTTCCTAAATAGGTTTTATATTGATTATAAAAGCTTCCTAAATATAAATATATGCACTGGAGGAATGTATAAAAAGTTGCATTTTGTAACTTTTACTAAATTCATTACTTAAAATTAAAAAAAAAATCAGATATGAATATTTGCGATTTTAATTGTAACAGTCAAAAAACGGGTTTTAATTGTAAGTATGTCTACGGAAATAATACTGACTTTTGTGAACATGGTATATATTAAAAGAACATGCTTAATGTGCACACTGGATATCGCCAATTGTTTTATTTATGGGGATGACCAAGATCAAGAGACATACAAGTCAAGAGTAACCTTGGTTATGACTTTAGACTATCAGACCTACAGTTTAAAAAATCGTTCTTTAAAACAAAAAGATGAACCTATGTGCAGTTTGGACCACCATATGTAAAGGATCAACAGGCCATGTTTTAATGATTCTTTTAAAGGTGCCGCCCACCAGCGGCCGAGCGGTAAAGTCGCTGAACACTGGTAGTTCGGTCCGAGGTTCGAATCCCGCGAACGGGCTGGCTGCATGGGTGTTTTCGTGGTTTTCCCCATGTGTAACGTGCATACGAGCCAGTTTCCCTTAGAAAGTCCTCCATGAAGGCATCCCTCCCCTTAGGCAGATAGCCCTAGTGCGCTTTGCCATAATTAAATACACACACACTTTTAAAGGTGCCACTAATACTTGCATTCTCATGTGAAGTCGCTGAACACTGGTAGTTCGGTCCGAGGTTCGAATCCCGCGAACGGGCTGGCTGCATGGGCGTTTTCGTGGTTTTCCTCACGTGTAACGTGTATATGAGCCAGTTTCTCTTAGAAAGTCCTCCACGAAGGCATCCCTCCCCTTAGGCAGATAGCCCTAGTGTGCTTTGCCATAATTAAATAAACCAAACCAAAACCTCGTGTGAATGTTTGAAGCGACAAAACGCCTTTTAGAAAACGAATTTTCAAGTGTGTTCTTGATTTTTATTTTTGATTGTTTCACTTGATTCCCAGATTCGTCTAACTGCCCTTTGGACCAGTAACGCTCCCTGAATCTTCACAGCTCCCACCGGTGGGAAAATAGGCTTTAGCGCTTTAAAAGAACCAGATGCTAAAATACTTTCATTGCTCTGATGAAGCAAAATACGAAATATTTTTCAAATGAAAAACTGACACTTTCAAATAACCTTACCTGTAAACTTGATCTGAGTATTTTACTAGAGGGAAATATGGCTAAGCACTCGAAGGTTGTGCTCCTAAGGGGAGGGACGCCTTCGTGGAAGTCGTTTAAAGAACCTGATCTGATTTAAGCTATTATTGGGGAAAAAGATACAAAGCGGCATTAGTTGATTTCAGGTGATCATTAGAAAACGTTTTCATCTATAACAGTTTTTGTGCAGAGTAGGGAAACAACGTTAAGGTGATAACGATATTTGCAAAGGAACATAACTCTAATTGTAAATAGATTTCAGTGAAGGAGCAGTCTGACTGTTTTTACATGGGCGTACTTTTATAACAAGAGCTCCTACAATAAGCTTTCATTTGCTTTAAAAAGAAATGCATATTTAAATTTTTTATTAAGCAGTAAGACACACTTCTGTCGAAATGTTAGAGTATCTGTTGCCCCCATAATCTGTGTGTGCGTGTGTAGCGGGGGGGGGTCATCACATTAAATATACAACGCTCTCATAACTTACTTTGTTTGTAATAAATTTTACAATAATCAGAATAAGTACATACTACACAAAAAATAACAAAATATACTGAAAAATTAGGAGTAACTGTACAGTTAAAAATACATCGTTGTTGAGAAAAAAAAATTGCACTTGTTTTACTATGTACAAACATGAGGAAAATCGCTATAAGTAATTTGTTCATGCTAGAGAAAGTGCATCGGGCATAAGTTAACGTCATGCGTTTCCAAAGGTTACATAAAATAGAAGTATACTAAAGTTTCAGCCATGTTATAAAGTATCGGGTTTCTCGTTTGATACATTGAATATTAAAGAACGCATTTTCCCAGTTTTAGATTAAGCCATTATAAGCTTTACGTAATAAAATTAATAGTACATGCAATTTATGCATTCGCTAATTCTGAAATTCGATTTCAAACGCCAAGACGCTGAAAAGCTGAAAGGCTTCCTATATATAACGTACATAATATTTTTACAAAATCTTTTGTAAGCCGCCCACGACATACAAATTTGATAAAATTTTGGCATTTCTATAGAGTATTTATTGGAATCCTTAGAAATGATTTATTTATAGAACAACATTTATCTGCTATTCTCGGAATAAGATGAAATGAAAGATTCTGGAAAGAAATCAACTTTCGAAAGAAAATATTTTCAAGAAAATTCTAAATTAATTTCGATTTTCAGATTTCAAAACGGGTTATTAGTGAAAATTATGTTCTTGTTTGCTTTCTGAAGAAACAGTGGGTGTAAAGAAAAATAAGATAATAGGATTGAGTTTTAAAAAGGAACTAGATAAAGTTCACTTAAATCGTTGAATGAAGGTATAATACTTTTCTTTCAAATAATCAAAGCTTAATCTTTCTAGAAAAGACTCTAGAAGTGATATTGAAATAATAATTAAGTAAATGCATGACTGTATATTTTTGAGTGTTGCTTTGATATTCAACATGTATAACTCTTGAAATGCTTTATATTTCATTCGTACTTCATTTTGAATTTTTTTTTAGTTCCTTAATCGAAGTCTAAATTATTTTGAATTATTATCGAACTGTCAAAGCCATTTTCTTAGTCTTTATTGCAAAAGAATTTTAAAATTAATAAACGTAAGAGAAAGGGTTTGCTTTATTTAATTACGTCAAAGCACTCAAGGTTATCTCTGTAAGGGGAGAGATGCTTTCGTGGAATATTTTCTAAGACCTGCTGGTTCGTATACACGTTACGCCTGGGGAAAACCACGAAAATGCTCATGCAGCCAGCTTGTTCGTCAGGATTCGAACTTCGGACCGTGAGGCAG
Organism: Stegodyphus dumicola; assembly: GCF_044657685.1. Taxonomy (NCBI): domain Eukaryota; kingdom Metazoa; phylum Arthropoda; class Arachnida; order Araneae; family Eresidae; genus Stegodyphus; species Stegodyphus dumicola. Next base: position 27,090,787 of record NC_140781.1, read on the forward strand.
CGACTTTACCGCTCTACCGCTGGTGGATCTGGTTTTGTTTATGTAAACGGCAAAGAAGTTGGCTCTTTCTTTAATAGGTGGTTAAGCTACGTTATAGGACAAAACACATTACGGCTATCGGTCTAAAAGCAGGGATGTCTTCTTGGAGGATTTTCTAAGGGAAAGTGTCTAGTAGTCACTCTACACATTGGGAAAACCGCGAGAAATGCTGCTAGCCAGTTTGGCTGCGAATCGCAAACTGGTCTGGTCCGCAATATTAAGAGGGTCTTAACCACTCGGTTACTCCTAAGGGTAAGAATGCTTTCATGGAAGACTTTCTAAGGGAAACTGGTTCGATTTCACGTTACTGAGGGAAAGCCAACCATATAATCTTCCCGCTCTTCTGGGATTGAACCCGGGATTTGTCGAGTCCAGTGATCAAGATCTTTTGCCCATTGGTGGGTCTACTATTGTTTTGAAGACAATGTAATAATGTTATTGATGCGACTTTAACGCGACCATTAAAAGGTTAGATCTCTTTATCAGTTACATCGTGCCCATTGAGCAGCTGATAGAAGAAAAAAGCAAATACGATATCCAGAAAGCACTAACTGAAAAAGATTTAGTAATTGCTAACACAATTCTGCTATAAATTAAAATACACTATTAATGCCATTTGCTGAAGAAAAAGCAGCAGAGACTAAGCCTTTAAAGATTGAAGAGGAAAAAACGTAAAATTAAAGTACTTCATATATTTATACAAAAATTCGTTGAAAATTCTTAATTACAGAAATCCAATTAGATAATTGGAGATATTTATTTTTTTAAATTTTTAGCAGGATAGAATATACGCCATAAATGTGATTACAATAATATACAGCAATAGAGTATTTGAGTTCCTTTTCCCGGAAATTGGTTTATGAAGTTTCAAATTTATAACCTATAACCAGCATACTATAAAAATGTCGCACTGAACGAGGGATGCTGGAATTCACCGCAGAACTTTGCGTCAAAAATGGCATATGTGCTAAGGAATGAACAGCAAATATTTTTGTGATAAAGTGACTTGAAGATTAGAGGTGGAAAAAATCCTAATATACATCATCTCCGATGCAAGACAACACGCGCCAAACAATATTTTGCAGAAATATACATGCGGCAACGTTTCCTGTTAGATATCGTTAAACGAATGTCTCTTTCTAAACGAATGTATCTGTTGTAAAAATATTCGTGTTTTCAGTATTGTCAACAGAAGCGTTTTAAAGTGCTCCACTTCCTTTCATTCATTTTAGGTTACGTTATTTGAATGTGGTAAAGCAGGCAAGGGTCTATAACCTTCGTAAAGGAATGTTGCAGAAAATAAGTTTTCTTGCTGGAAGTATCAAGCTGGCATACGTCACTGTAGGAAATACATAATATATAATTTTATTATATATTGTGTATTTCCATTTTATTTCAGTTAATTAATTTGAAGTGGTTATAAATGAAATTCGATAATTATACAATACTAAAAGTTTTAGTATTGTATAATTATCGAAATTTTCATTTATAACCACTTCAAATTAATTAACTGAAATAAAAAATATTGAAAAATTAAAACTTAAGACAAATAACTTGTATGCTCAAGTTTGGTCTTTTAAATTTTGTAAATAAAATTTTACAGCATCTCCCGACAATCTGGACCATATAATTTTGTGAATATAAATCAAGAAAGTTAATAAACTTAATAATTATATATGTTTAGGGAAAACTTTCAAATACAAAAATTTTAAATACGCCTAACAATTACGGTTCAAAATCACAAGAAATTTTAAAATGTTATAAATTAATAAATTTTCATTAGAAACATCATTTGAAATATTACTAAAATTATGCTTTCTATTATTGTCGACATTACTAATTGACGTATTTTGCACAGACTGGAAAACTCCACAGCTTTCTCTTAATACAAACATTTCCATCTATTAGGAATAAACATTTCCATCTATTCTGCTAACTACGCCGTTACCTAAAGTGTGATACGCTATATACAGTTGTGGGTTGCATATTGCGAGTCTGATGACAGGTGAAGAAAAATATGTTTCGATAATTAGTCCAGCAATAAAAATTATGTTCATTTCGGCGACGTCTGCCTGCAAGTCTCTCCTGCGTTTTGCATCATTCAAACTAGGCAATACGATAATAATGCAAAAATGCATAAAATAATACTAAAAGGTTAACAAGAAATAAAATTTCGGAAGACAGCAAAAGCTTAAGAACTCCTAATAGGGTCGGACAGAACAGAAGGCCAGAATATGGAGAGATGCCTCCTTATAGTGTTGGCATTCGCATACGACCTGCATCGCAATAGGATATACTCTATATATTCTACAACATCGCTGTAAGCACAAAGTCCACTGGTCACTATATTAAAAGAAAATACGAGTAATTTCTAAAATTCCGGTAACCAGTTAAAATCCGGGTTAGTTCATAATCCCGTTGAATGCGCTTACAGCAGCCACAGGAGCTCTGTTAAAGACATGAAGGTCTCTGGACCTCCGTCTACTATACTCCTTTCTTGGAGGCTGCAGAGGAAATAGGATATACTGGTTCTTTCCAAATAGCCGTATATCAAGAATAGGTGCTTAATCTGAATTTGCATTTGTCAGTGAAGCGAATGGCTTCCACTAATGCAGTGTTCAGAATCTGTGTCCTCTGTACAATGCGAAACGGGCTCTTTTAGGCGCAGAATTGAGCGAGACATAAATAGCAGGTCTTCTTGAAAATAGATGAAATCGTAGAACGTTTATAGAGGTACAGTTGGCCACGCTTCAGAGAGCAACTGCAATTTACCTTTTCCCTTACAGAACCATACCGGACCTGAAACCTGCGTTACTAATGATGTTGGACCGACTGGTAAAGGGTCTCATGAACTGCCTCATATATGGTATGATGTTCTGGACTTTCCTTTTTGTTCGTACTCTAACCTCTGATTTAGAGCTTCTCCACTCCGATGAATCTTGCGCACAGTTATGCATGTATACTATGACAAGTGTACCGCATATCTTTGTTATGTCAGACTGTGGCCATTTCAAATTTCAATAAAATCTATCAATCAGATCTGGAGATAATCGACCAAGAAATTTAAAAATCCTCTTTATTTGGAACATGAGTTTAGAAATGTTATATACTTTCCTTAACATGATCTAAAATTTGTACTTGATACTTCATTTGGTTTTTCACTAACTAGTATGTAACGTAGCTATGGTTATGATTCGTAGAGTTAAAACTGACGAGGAACTTACTGTCCTCAAATCTAAGGGCTGAATTATCATGTTATGTCGCAATTAAGATGAATAGTAATTTTTCGCGCCAAGCGCGACGTTCGCTCGTTTTACTGTTTAACTAGTAAAACAAAAGCAAGAGTCAAAACTATGCAACTAAAAATTAGAACGAACTAAGCTAGGTAAATTGTTGTTATTAATACTCTACAGTTAAGATATCAGTTACAACACACCGTCAGTGTGAACTGAGACTATCGTTACCGTATATCGTTATCGTATAATTTTATCGTTACCGAAATCTACGAAATCATAGTTAGTTCTAATTCCTTTGCTTGCGAGCCACTTCTGCAGCTTGACGGCAGTACTTCAATTAAGCACCCAATTAAGATTACATCCTAGTTTTGGACTATAGTTTGCTTGCCATAAAATTTGCATCAACTTCTGATCTGAGTGACTCATGTGACAGATAAGGACTATCAGAAAAGCATTAACTTAAAACTAATTGTTAGTGAAAGTAAATCGCAAATGTTACAAGCTTTCAGGCTCGTTAAAATGATGAGCGTAAGAATTCCCTGACCTATTGGCAGGAGTAAGCAGTAAAGGATTGAGACGGTGCAATATCTACTAAGAATTTATTTTATATTGAACACCGTTACTTGGACTTCTTTTGTGACTAACATTTGATCTTGGATAGTAACAACTCATTTGTTTCTGATATTACTTCTTCATTCATTGTCTTTCAAATGCAGTTGTGATGATGGAAATGTAATGATAAGCACAAGTACTTTTTATGCTGTTGCGAAGAGATTGTTTACTACTTACGTTGTAATAGTTTAGTCATGAAAAAGTGATCTTCGCAGTCCGCCCCTCCTAACCGCTATACCGTCTGGGCGTCGTATTAAGTGATACAGTGTGTACTGTATTCTTATCAGACTCAAATGTCCTTTCTTGAATAGTTGGCCAAACTCAGCAGAATAGGGTGAACTGAACATTCCATGCAGAAATGTAGAATAAAGATTTAATAATCTATGCTTACTGAACTAGATCTCGCACTTTTAAGCCTGACTAGCTATAAACCACAATTAAAGATTCAATTCGTCAGCTGTACTTTTCATACTGTTTTAATAGATATTTTCCTTGGTTTGTGAATTGAAAAGTATCATCATAGTTTAAAATGTTGTGTCTATTAACGTGAAGTGTCTTGTTATATGTTACATTTTAAATAATATCTAGAAAACAAATGTGTGACCTTTTGTCACACTTCTTGTCTTGCTTTACCCGCCTGCAATGGCCATATGCCTTTCTGCTGGTTTTCGTTGTCTTAAAGCTGAAATAATTACAATAGAAGACTTGCTGAAGAATGAATTATCATACGATCAAATAATTCAGAAGTAATAGGCATTTCAAATTATTCTAGTAGTGGGCAGGTGGCCCATTGCTAGAACAATTTGAAAAGTAACTTTACTGAAGTGTACTCCTCTCAGAATTAATAAATAGCCATTTTATGCCTTTTAAGCACAATGTATAAAATATTAAATGCACAGACAGAAATAGGGCATTTTAGTACAAAATAATGTATACTTTAAGAGGGGGAGAAAAGTAAGTGAAGATTTACGTCATAAAGAAAACATTAACTATGAGTTATAAAATAAAGTGTCCTCCTATACTTGGAAAACACTTCGTCAGCTCATAAACTAAGAGGCTGCTACTAAGTTTGGGATTTTTAAGATAATAGATAAAAGCATGAACCTGAAACTTCTTTTTATTTTTAAAATTGGTCATTCGCTCTTTATGTGACTTATTATAGGTGTACGCAAGTACTTTTTTCCTTGTACAGTGAGAACTGTACAAGCTCACTTCTACAAGTGAGCTAAGATCCTTTTCTGCTTCGAAACATAGTCAAAAATATGCATAATCACCTTTCAGATACTTCAAACTAAATACGTGTCCTACACATAGAATACAAGAACAGAAATAACAGTAATGAAATTAAACGAAGATTGCAAAAATGAAGAAAAGTATAAAAATTAGAAAAAAAATTCTGCTGTGTGATGATAGATTCTTTCCTTTAATTCAGTAAGGCGTACAACATATTAAAGATATTTTTGCAATAAAGATTATTTAATTAAATTATTACTCAACTTAATGTGACTCGAGCGCCATGTGTTTTTATTTGAGGACACTCAAACTACTTAACAGTGCTGGTAGACATTCTTTGACTTAATGACCAAATGGCGGAAGAGCGATGGGCAACATTGCCTAAGCTCGTTTCCTTTTTTTCATATGAAGGAAGTGCCACTAATTTTATGTTCGCAGACATGCATTGTGGGAAACGGAAATAAGAGTCAGTTTCCCTTAGTCATCCATGACGATTGTCTGCTTTTCTAAAGCACAGAGCTCTCCTGTACAGTACTGTGTTCAAATACATAATTTAAGGGATATCAGAAACCGCTATACCGATAATGTTAAATTGGCCATTTTCGATGTACCTTTTCTCAAAATCTGCTGTAGATACAAGCTTAAATTTTTTTCTGTTATTAAAGTATACCTATTTGATTATACACGAATGAGCTTTTGAAGCATTTTGAATTTTAGAGTAAATTACAGAATATTTTGTTAGGCATAGTAAAATTTAGCACTTTTCTCACACAAAAAAATTAAATTTTTTGAATGTTTATTACAAAAAGCTCATTTCAGTAAATATTAGGGAACCTATTAAATAAGCCATAAAACGTTTAGATACTTATGAGCAGTAGTTCCTGAGAAAAGGTACATCGAGTATAAAAAAAATCACGTTTGGAGAAAAACGCGTTTTCATGTAAAAATCCTCATTGATCAAAGCAGTAGATGACAAATTAAAACTAGATTTTTTTACAGTTCTAATTTTCAAAGAGATTAAAGAATGGTATTTTTAGAAAGATAAAAGTGTAGAGAATTTGAAAATGCAAAAATCTGAAATCACAATTTTTTGAAGATTTTGGGGTTCCAACACCCCTTAACTTTAGCTCTGCTTTGTAGAATATATGATGGTCTGAGAGCCAAAATCAATAATATGTTCTACCTGTGGCCGTGTGGTTAAGATCTCTAAATACTAGAATTTTGACTTGGGTTCGATCCCACGGAAACGGGCTGGCTGCATATTTGGTTTTAGTGGCTTTTCTCATATTAAACGTGAAAGCGAAAATTACCGTTAAAGTCTTCCTTAAAGGCATCAGTTCCCAGGTGGCTATTCTGTACTTTACCATATTCGAATAACCTAACTGAAATCAATAGTACTGTAAAGAATTTTACCTAGTGGCCCTTACTATCTATACTGAACGTTGGGGTTTACGGGAAACTTATCCAGAATTTTAGCGCACCTCGTAGTACTTCTGTTCCTTCTCCTAATTTAGTTTGTGGAAGACTAGAAAAAGAAAACGACTTGCCTATTCAGGTACAAAATGTTCCGTTTTTACTTTAACACTTTTTAATAGTTTATCCGACCTTCACTAAAAGAACACTAAAAGAAACTAAGCACTCTTTCCTTCTGCTAATAAATTAAGCTATTATAAATAGTCCCGTAAATTAAGACATTTACGTTTCATACTAAGTTGTGACTCCACTCTCGAATGTATTAAGAATCAGCTATTTTTGTGTTTGGATTTCGACATACGGACGGGCTGCATGGGGTTTTCGTTTCTGTCTGGCGTAATAAAGTTTCCGTTTGAAATTTCTCCCCGAAGATATCCCTTCCTTTGTCGTATTCAAAGGAAAAGAAGATGTGTTAAAAAAGGGGGGGATGGGAATGTTCAAATTTTAAAGGATTCAGATCTTTCAGACATGATTAACAGCATCTATTTTACAACTTTGTTCTTAAACCAGATAAGGGCTCACTGTATCATTACTTTGATTATATGTTCGTGTTCGATTTATTTGCGTAATATGTGCTCACGTAACTGTGGAACACCAGGTTTTGTGTTCAGTAGATTATAATTAGACTCAATGTAATTTTAACGAATCTTTGTACAGTTAGTTTCATTTTTGCGATTATCTTTTTATTCTAAATCAGCCTAAGTAATCCCATTTAATTTAGAAGAAAGTTTTCGCAAATAATGTTCTTGCACTTTCTTTTTGATAGAGGCCCTAAAAATGTGTCAGTGCAAGCTAAATGTGTAAATCACGTGAGACTTGTATTTTTAGCATTCTGCATTACGTTAATTTGAAATAATTACGCATAAATGTTTTTTTTAATTCACTAGCATTTTTCTCATTTGTTTTGTTTTCTAAAGACACTGTTATTTTATTTCTTCTATTTTACAGATTCGTGTTACCTTGGAAATTTAGAAGTGCAGGATTACTCGTTGCATAGTGGTGCACTTTATTTGTTCCCAAAAGCCCAACTATCGAAAAAAAATATATGTGCTGATAAAATATTTTAGACACGCAAGTTAATAACGTAATTAGCAAAATGGAGGAAAAAATAAAAATTGGCTCTCGAGTGCTCGTTCTGGGAAAAGACTTGAAAGGTACAGTAGCATTTATTGGTTATACAAAGTTTTCAGCTGGTAAATGGTTTGGTGTGGTACTAGATGAACCCAAAGGCAAAAATAACGGCTGCATTGACGGTATAAAGTATTTTTGTTGTCCAGATCAGAGCGGACTTTTCGTTCGCGAAACACAGCTGCAGGTTATTGAAAATAAGACAGTTTTACCTACGGTCTCAGGGTTCTTAACTCCTCAGACCTATAGAAATGTATCGTTTGATGAAGGATCTCATCTGAAACGCCGAATGACATTCGGCTCAGCTATTCCGAAGATAAAAATCCAACGAATTCATCAAAAAAGTACACCAAGAGCACGTCTCCTTTCTTCCTCTTCTACTAGATTAAATCAGTCCTCGTTTACTGATTCCCCATACCACCTCCTTAGAGTTCCTTCTGCTACACCTACAAATAGTTCATATGACTTAAGAAACTTGCTTCGGGATAAAGATCAGCAAATTGATGAGCTTAAAAGGGAAATATGTTGCCTCAATGAAAACCTTGAATCTTTGAAAAAATTACAAGCTAAAGAACAAACTAAATTAAATGAAGCAATGAAACTAAAATTAGAGGTTGACCAATTATTGGAGCATAAAGTAAAAATTATGAAAGTGCAAGCAGATCTCCAGAAGGAACTAACTGAAGCAAAAAAGGAAGCAAAAGAGGCCATCAAAGCGAAGGAAAAGCAAGCTGAAGAAATTTCAGATTTATTTGAAGCTACTGAGCTAGCAGTGTTGGACAAAGAAATGACGGAAGAAAAATTAGAAGATATTCAATCGGAGCTAGAGCAAACGAAGGAAAAATATGAAAAGTTGTTCATCAAATACGAAGCCCTCAAGGAAGAAATTTCAAAAAGCGAAGAAATGGAAACTCCTTGTCAATTCAAACAACTAGAACAAGAGAATGAGAAACTGAAAGAAGCTGTTGTGCAGATGAGGGATCTGTCAACCCAAGATAAGCAGGAGAAACTCAAACTTATGAAGGAAGTTGATCAGCTGAGAGATGATATTAAGTGTTTAAGAGAGAAAAGTGAAAACCTAAGTCAATTAAGCAGTGACAATGAGAAGAAGTTTATAGAATTGCAGCAACAGGTGGATATCTTTTTTGGTGCTGAAAACATTATTGAACAGTTAACTGAAAAGAATTTGGCGTTAGAAGAGAGGATACAAAAGTTACAGCTTTCAGTTGATGAGCTGGAAGAGTTAAAAGAGGTAAATGAACTAATAGAAGAGAATTCGAGGGAACTACAATATGAACTTCAAGAAGAACTCATAGTCACAAGAGTTAAACTTCAGGAGAAGCAGAAAATAATAGAGGAATTACATGATTTAATAGCTGATGACAAACTAACTATTAATAAATTCCGTGATCAAATTGTCCAGCTTCAAAGCAAAAATGCGAAGCTTCAAAATTTGCTAAATGAAAGAAAAGAGGAATTCCCAATATCTAAATTACAAGAAAACTTTAAAGTGAAAAACATTGAACACAAATATTTTGTCCTTAGTTTAGAATTGGACCTAATGCGTGCTGATTTGGAGATAGCTAATAAGCACATTAATTATTTGTGCGCTTTTATGCCACAGGAGTTTTTAAGTCGAGGTGGTGACTACGATGCGATCCTTGCGCTCCTGTTGATACATAGAATGGTTACAAAGATTGAAATTTTAACTTTTAAAACACAAAGTAAGTTTCCTGCCCCGGAGGCAATAACTAAAGATGATGTCCTCAATTCTCATGTCATTGATCAGTATGGGTTCGTTTGCCGTTTGCTTTACCAATTATATTTTCTACTATTACTTTTAAATCAGTATGCTTCCATCCTAAGCAACTGTGATCTTGATTTATTTATGAAACTTCGTTTATTTTACAATGATATGAAAGTCGGAGAGAAATCTCTAGATTTGTATTTTGATCTTTTGAAAAAAGAAAACTTGGCTGAAAACATTAACCTCGACCCATTAATTAAAGCAAGGAAATATTTCCAGGATATCTATAATGCAAATTTGGCTTCAGAAATAGTAGATTGTTGTATGCTTATGCATGATAACGTGAGGCTTGTAATAGCAGCATGTAAATCCATCTATACCGATGTTTCTGTTATAACGACTTTCGTTGATAGTTCAGATGCTGATTCTTGGTTAAGTGACATTCGTCTTTATGCAAATGAAATTTGTAATTTTGCAAAAAAGATACAGAGATTAATTCCTAAAGATGGAAACACCTACAATATGGTGTTACCTTCTGAAGTCCAAGAGCGTCTGAAAGTCTTCCGGCAGGATCTTGAGCAAACTATGGATTCAATACATGTACTTAGAAAATTGGTTTTGCAAGAGATAGACCCGTCATCCCACTCGAGAAATATGAAAACATTTTCCGTTGACTACATTAAGGAAAAATGTGGTGAAGAATGCACTCTTGGGAGTATGATGAAATTAATGAAGTCCCTTGCAGTATATTTTAAGAGTTTATATTTTGATATATTACACGGAAACTACAAAATCGAAAATTCTCAACCTAATAATAGGAAATCTCCTATAGATCAGAGGGCACAAACGGTAACGAAAGAAGCAAGAGATTTGAAAGCGTTAAAATTCAAATTAAAAGATCGCGAAGATGACATAGCTCAGCTACAGAAATCACTGTTGATAAAGCATGAAGAGTTGAATACAATGAGTTTACATAAGAAGATGGTCGAAAGAAAACTAGCATTGGCTGTAAAAGAAAAAGTTGAAAGAATAGATGAATTGCAGAAACAGTTAGAGAGTGAAAGAATGAAGCTCGTTGAGAAAGAAAATGAATTCGCAGATGTACTGAATCACCTGCAGACTGAAATAGATTCTCTAGAAACCGAAAACGATCTGCTAAAAGATAAGCTGAACTCAAAGATTGATTTGACGAGCGACACAGCATTTTCAAAAAATCCTCTTCAAATGTCGAATAACTTAGAAAGCCATGATACTCTGCTTTCCCATCAAGAGCAAAATTTGCTTTCTCTAGTTAACAATTTAAAAAGTGAAAACTTCAGATTACAAATCGCTCTAATAAGGAAACAACTTGACAGTTTAGCACCCCTAATTGTTCCAAGGAAGAATGTATTTCGAAGCTCATCTGAAACTCGAAAGGTTATGGACTGTGATTGCTCATCTGCGAGAAATACTGCTGTGATAACAAAGAAATACAAGGATTTATCACAAAAAGTATTGGGTCTTTGCTGTCCACTTGTTGTAGATATCAGTCACCAAAAACGTAATAAAGGTAGTACTGAATATTCTCCTACAAATTATCTACTTAAGTTAGCACAGCAGAAGGAAATCATTGAAAAAGGTATAGTGGAATTAAAATCATTAATTAATTCAACACGTAAGGGGAAATATGAAACGAAAACTGATTTTTCAATGTTACCAACACTCAATTTGCCGCTTGACTATAATGCAGAAAAGAAATTAGCAGCTAAAATCGAAATACCTCAATCCAGCTCTAAAAGTGCAAATAAAGTTTCTCTTGTTCTAGATCAAAGTAAACTAAGACACCTTCATTCCGTTATGCTGTGATAATTGCTTGTCCTGACGAAAATTATTTCTACTTCCAGTTATTATTCTTCTTGAATTTAAATATATTTATATTCTAAGTGCAAAAAAAAAAAAAAAAAAAGAGCTTACCTTTAAGACAAATTGAAGGAAATATAGAACAATTAAAAACAAGTTTTAAAATATTTTGATTTTCGAAATACGATACTGTCAATTGTTTATACCTTGATTTTATCTATCTAGGCGAAGGAAGGAAAGAAAATCATATTCGAGCAATGATTATATAATTTTCCAAAAATACAATTTTTCATATTTCTTTTGACAAAGACATTTCATATTATATGCTTATCACTTAGAAGCAAAATGCTTTATTTTTTCTGACAGTTAGCTTCTTACAGTATTAACATGTATTAACTCATCAAGACTTCAACTTGTTTTCAATAAGATAAAACTATCTTCAACATTTAACTGTGTTTCACGCAATAATGAACAATTATTGCGTCACATAAGTTATTTCTCAGCTTTTCCGAATTTTTGGGTATTAGGTACACGTTCTTTTAAACTATATGAATAAAGGAAACCTGTTAAATTTGTTTTGGGGACTTTGTTTTCCATAAGAAGGAAGTTTCAGTCTATTGATGTGAAATAAATCATTTTGCAATTCAAATATACATTTGTTTCTATATATATGTTTATGTGCTTATACGTTTATGTTTCATATGTTTTCTTTGTCTTTTAGGGAATAAAAATACTTTCCTAGGTATCTCCTTCAGAAATAAAAATTTTACTGTTGTGAATAATATTTTTCTGCTATTATATAAACTTTGATTGCTTTGAATTATTATTCCTTTATTATTATGCTCTTTTATTTGCTGATTGTTAATAGTTCTCGATAATTTGTTGTTCTGTTGTTTTCGATCTGATGTCTCATGTAATTACATTCATTTAACAACTGTAATTTTAAAATAAAATTTACTTTTGAATGAGTCGAAATATTTATTACGCGTGAAAATTTTGCATTTATTGTAAATTGTATCTTATAAGTTGTAATACTCTGAAACTAAACTTTAGTTACAGAGTACTATAACTACTATAACTTTAGTTACAAAGTACTATAACTTTAGTTATAGTACTCTGAAATATGTTTCCAAAGTTTTAAGAGCTGATGACCCGGTTCTACTTCACTATGGCCTGCGTGATGCAGTCTATAACTGAAAATGGTACGTAATTGTATTAGCCAAGTAAATATTGTTATTTATTCAAACTATGAGGTGTTAAAATTCTAAATTAACATTCGCAGTTTGATAGAAGCGTAAAATCAACAAAAGAGCACATTTTAATGTGAAGGGTGTTGCTGTAGATGGCTGATACCGCTTTTTATATAAGAAGTGTACGCGTAATTGTGAAGACACTGAGTTTCCACACCTAAAAGTGCAAGAACAAAGGGCAACGAGAAATCTGACTACTCTTTCGGAGTGCTGCTAGATTCCTTTTCCAACCCCCCCAAAAAAATTAACCATGAAGAAATTATCAAGTTTGCGTACCTTAGCAGTATCACAATAGTATCTATCAGTAGATCCAATTCACGAATAATTTAAGTCTCAGTTTCTTCATTTTCATGTTAATGAAGAATGGTCTCCCATTTCGCATTTTACTGACGTGAATAAGAGGAGTCCGAGAGTTCCGAGATTGATAATTACTTGAGTCTTAAAGTGCTTATTTATTATCAATCTCAGAAAACGTTTCTTTCGACAGAAAGCAAATATGAGGTTTAAACTTTCTTCAAATACTCTAGAAATTCAGGAAAAATACGAAGTCGTAAATTTTTTGTTTACGAAATAATTATTCTGACACACCAGCATTTTATATTTGTTTGGAGGTTTTCTTTCAGAAGTGTTGTCCGAGCTTGCCCTTAAATGCAGTTCCACACTTTGTGAGCACTTTTCAAAGGCATAGTTTTCACGGATATAATTTCTTTTAATGGTTAATTACGCTCAGTATTTTTTTCAGAGAAATATTAAGGTACCGACAGACACAATAAATTCGCTAACAGTGCAGAAAATGTCTTTTAAGCAAACAAATCATGCTCGAGATCTAGGAGTTCTGGTATCTCAATTGAAGGTTTGCAAATTAACTCATTAACCGCCAAAACTACAAGGAATGTTTCTTTTCTCATGAAAATAATAACAAATATTAAATTAAGCATTTATAACATAAATTTACATTGAAAATAAAAACAATGATCTTACCTGTGGAAAAAGCGAGTGTTGCGTTCGCGCAACGTCAGCGGAATGAGACTACGGATGTTTAGTGAGTAGGATTGTACTCGTGTGATGTTTCTTTCCAGTGAAGCGAAGGATTACTTTTTAGCTGTATAACGTTTTATAAATCTACAAATCAATTTACTTGTAATTAATTTAATATTAAAATATACATTGTATTTGTTTTACAAATACAGATCATTTCAATCGAAAGATTCAAGCATGAAAAGCTTGATTACAATCATGATGTAAAGCTACATTGCATACTTTGCATCTATAAACAGTCTAACTATGGTACTCTTTACAACAAAGTCTTTTATTATCAACGGACTTTACGATAAAATGTCTACCATCTCCATGCAAAGGTTTTTGAATGCTGAATTTACTAGAATTCTTGTTGCTGATCTATTTCTGGCTTATTCTACACTCTCAATAGGAGTTTGAAAAAGGAGTAATGCATTCTCGCGTCTGGAATCTAAAAGAGTATATTTTAAGTAGTAAAAAGGAGTGATATTTAGTAAGTTTAGATACGGTCTCACTTCATATAATTTATCCGTATTATCAATTTGACTATTGTCAAATGCAAATTCTGCTTCATATTCCTGTACTGCAAACGTAATATCAATTCTCGTACAGCAGGAACAGAAATGTTGTTATCAAAAGACCAATACATTTTTTCTTAAGGTAAAGAATGGTATCCTGTAAGCAATAATATTCCAATAAATCTTCTCATATAGGCTTCAGATGCAATAAATTCTGGGATTTTTTTTTTCTGAGCGTATATATTTGTCTGTTCAACGAGAAGAGAGTAAATGTCTAAACCAAAAAGAAAATCGAAAATCTGTGCACTAGTTTTACCTTGTGTTTTGTCTTTTATAATTTCTCTTCTATCTCTTTCTTCATGTTCTTCCTGAGACATAACTAACAGTTCCTTTTTTATCCACTCAAAGATTTCAGTCTTCTGCTTTTTTAACTTTTTAGTATGATTATAACTGCTTTTAGAAGGCTGAAACTTATTTCTTACGTGAATTTCAACTTCCCCAGCAGTATCATTTGGTAAAATATCATTATCATTATTTAAAACATTGCCATGCCTTTCTTCTTCGTTACTAGCTTCTGCAATTTCTGGGGGAACAACAACAATATCAGTTTCATTCTGGTTATTATTAACATTATCATCGTTTGTTTCTTCATCAAAAAATTTTGAAGGGCCTCTTCTAATGTAAGATACCTCGTTCTAGGCATTTTTAAACAACCAGAACATGAACCAGATCATCGAAATGAATGAGTGAAAAAGAAGATTGACTACCCGTTTTTTGCTGACGTTGCGTCAACGCAACACCTGTTTTCTCTTCCTTCCCAACACAAATATAAACATCTGACTGATGTAATGTTCTGATAAACGGTGACCTTGACTAAAAATAGATCACTCATAAAGACTGTAATTCTTTCGTTAAATATTTTCAGCAAAAATACCCGGTCGAAAATTTTGCTTGAATTTTGCTTAAAGTATGAGATTAATTATTATAAACAAAATGATTGTTGAAGGCAAATATTTTTTACAGAAATAATCTTCATAATATTCCCTATACAAAATCATCTGCTGGTATAAAATATCTTGGGTAGTTATATTTATATACGCATTTATTTTGACCGTTGCGTCAACGCAACACCAGCGGCTAATGGGTTAACGCCTTTAAAACACCCAGTATTTAGAATGAAAATAAATTTTTGATACTCTGTAAAATCCATGGAATATGTTTGAATAAAAAAGTGGTATTTTTTTCAGCTTGGTTAACGAAAATTCAGGAGACTCAAGAATACTCAAACTGTACGGAATTCTAATTAATAATTCCTTTTTATTCAGTCTAATAAAGAAGATATTTTGATAATTTTTATATTGGGTATCGCACTTTATCATTTCTGGGCATTTGTCGTCTTTCTCTGCAGAAACGAATAACAATGAAAGAAAACGAGGAGAGGGGAAGCCGCAGTTATCTCATTTAAAGAAAACTTATTTTAGTTTGTTAATTATTTTTAGTTTCTACATAACACACAACATTTTAAAGTTTATTTACAAAATGAAAAATTTGATCATAAAACAATCGTATTTTTAATATGCCCTGGAGCTTTTGCAGCGATTGGCATGTAGTATCTTGTGTTATATTTGTTTCCCTTTTCCTCATTAGATGGTCCAATATTTTAAAATTTAACTTTCAGTACAATTCTGTGTTAGACTGTTTTACACGGGTAGCACCGTTATTAACGTTTTGATTAAGATTCGCAGCAGGCGTTGGCCTACTGCTGTGGAAACGGCTTCCAAGCTACGTTTTCGAGAATGGTACTAAATCCAGCCTATTGTAAAAACGGGACCACAGCTACCTTTTCGAGAATGGTTCTAAATCAACTCATCTAATGCTTTTATATTGAAAGCATCCTTTTCAAAAGTATCCGTTATAGTCTCTAGTGTGATTTCATTTTAAGTTTTGAGTACCATTATATTTGCATCAAGGAGATCGTTTTTGTTTGCCGTGAACTTAATAATTAAACTGAGAATATCGCACACAACGTATACTGCCTAGTTCTGTGGAAATAAGGTGTCAAAGAACACGCCCTCTGGTCCAAATTATGTTGTATGGATACCACCAGTGTTATGTAGCGAATTTAAATTATTAATATGTGTTTTAAGTCATTATTATTCTAATATTTTTATTTGTATTCATGTGTATTTTAATCTGGAAAAAGAAGTATTCTTAAGCTCTTAAGCTTTTATTTAACTTGTTGTTCTTGAGTAGGAATTGTAACAAAGGCGAGAGACGGTTGCGAGGACACACATCTGGTTTATGGCCGTTTCACTAACAATGTCGCCCTTTTAGCTCATGCGTGTGAAACGAAAGTTGTTTTCTTGTCGCTTTGTAAGTTTGCAGTTTTATTACTTCAAGACAGTGGGGGTGGCTGGTAATTGGATTTTCGTAAAAGCTTAGTTTCACTTGTTAGTTGGGGGGTCTATTTTTTTTCTCCCGTTATAAGTGCAGATGTTTTTCGGATTGCATTGTCAGATTTTCTGGTGTTTGATTCGTCATGGGTGTGTCATTTTCTCAATTTAGATAACATAAAATTCCGGGATTGGTAAGATATAATTTTATGATTTTTTTGAAAGCCTATGAACTCACAGAGGCGGAGAAACCGAGTTTTCCTGGGTGCTTGCACCAGGCTAGAGTTTAATTCCGATTCTGATTTTCAAGAAGAGTAAGAGGAGAAAAAGTGGGGGCTTGACCCTTCGGGTCTTGCTTCTCGCGAGCCGCGTGAACAGCCGGCAGAGGGTATGACTTTTCTCTCGGCTTTTAGCTGGCGAGAATTTGCGTTGGCATAAGGCATAGAGCTCAGCAGAGGAATTTCGATTTCTCTTATCCCAAGAATTGTTCGGCAGATTCTCTTGGTGATCCTGACATCCTGATGCGGTATTCCTGTTTTTACCGGCTTTGACTTCCTAATTAGATTTTGTTCCAAAGGTGCTCTACGCTTATGGTGAGTTTCGGGGCTTCCAGAATGAAAGAGACTCGTGTAGGACCTTTCTAAGGTGTGCATTGCTGTTTATTCTGCCTGTGCCAGCTGCGTCGTTTTTTTTTTTCATCATTCCATGCTCTGGAATTTATTTATTGTAAGGACAGCTTCAATGGTGTTGCAACCAAGTCATCTTTAAAATTCGCAAGAACTGTCTGCCTCCATTAACGATGATTTTGTGAATAAAGGACAGCAGGAATAATGTGGTGCTCGAGTAAACTTTGGACGCGGGACGATCTGTTGAACTCTCTAAAACTCCGTATTAATCCGTCGATGATGGCATTCTCGATCTCTTCGAATGGTCAACGCAATGAGTAGGACGATCTGTTGAACTATCAGCACTCCATATTAATCAGTCGATGATGGCGTAGGAGTTGAATGTATGAACTTCACCCTGTGAGTGAATTTTTTTTTCTGTCTTTTGTATTTAAATTGTAACCGAGTAATGATACTATATTAATATACGGTACAACCGCCTAAATTGTGAGTTATGTAATGTTAAAAAAAATTTAGTACACCTAACATAAGATTTAAAATGATATATATGTTAATTTACATCTTAAGGTTAATTTGTAGGGGACTGATCAGTTTACCTAGTTATCATATGTTTGAATATTCTAGAAATTAATAAATGTGTTTGATATGTATTTTAGGTTTCATTTGTTTAATTTAGTGTAGTTTCCGTGGTCTGTCATGTCCCTCCATTTGTTTGAGCCGGGGGGCTTTTAAGAAACGTGGAGTTTACTTGAATTTGGAGTTATTGATTTTCCCTTTACATAGGTTACTCACAACGCAAACCTAAAAAGTTAAATTGTACTATACCACTATACGATTGATTGATAGATATGATATACGAGTGTTTATTTGATTATTATGAAATTGATTAAGAAATGTTTTGAATTATTTGATATTTGATTATTTGATATTTTTTTTTTGGTAATTTTGTCCGGCACATTGCAGCAAAGTTTAAAGTTAAAAGTATTTAAAATTACAAACATAATTATTTTTCAATATAACAATGGTGCCGTGACCAGGATGACTGGCAGACCAACACATATTTTTTTTTCTATATAACACCAGTAGCTCAGTGGTAGGATCGCTGAATTCTGATAATTTCGACCCAGGTTGCAAACGTGGCGAACCTACTGGCTGAATGCGAGTTTCCGTCACTTGTCCATGCGTGACATGAATACGAGATAGTTCTCCTTTAAAATTCCTCCACGAAAGGAGGACTTCCCTAACGCAGATAGATATCGTGTACGTTTCCATAGTCCATTCAACTTTAAGGAGAGAAAGGATAAACAAACTAAAACCATTTTCTTTATTCAAAAGAAAATTGGAAGATTTTAGAGAATCTGAAGAACCTCTGAATTAAAAATAAAAATATCGGATATAAAAAACATTAGTTTAGAAATAATAACCATGCCACAAACAAAGAACACATGCGGACGAATTAAATTCAAAATTAAAATATTCATTCTAATTGTAATTCAAAATTTAAAAATGAAAACGGAATCGATGTAAATCGAGTAAGTTTGTTACATTTAAGATACATTTCAGGTTTATTGAAATAGATACTGAAAAGTTCTAAAAGAACATGTGGGATATTTGTTGAAATATTTCCAAACTAAGCAGTCTTCTGTATTTGTATTAAAGGGAGAATGAGTAGATAAATGTCTCTTTTTATATGGGAATGGAAAATATTCTGCTTGGCAGATTTTTTAATATTTATTTTTCAGTAACGAGAAGTTCAAGAGAAAACTCTTTATCTTACAAAAAAGAAAACTCAACCATGAAATTACTCTGAATTCCCATTTATAATGTTTAACCTGTTCAGTATTGACAAAAGCCAGCATAGCTTTTAAAGTGAGTTACAACTGTTACTTTACAGAAATTATATTTGTTATATTCTTGCAAAGAAGTAAAATTTCCATTTTCAACTATTGTTAACTTTAGTCAGTGCTGTAGGAATATTTCAAACTGAAGAACTTTAATCTTAAATGTTTAGTTATTTCTATGAAAAAATGTATAAATGAATTTGCTAAAATAGGAGAAACCGCTTAATGTGATCGCGATTAATGTTATCATTCGGATACCGTTTCCGAAGTTACGGTCTTTTATGTACGAAACCATGGAAAATACATCGCTTATTTATAGTCAAGAGTTGTGTTAATATCATAAAAACAGTCAAGAATAAATTTTTTATACTGAAGTAAATTCGCCAAAATGTACTCCTGAAATTGCCAAGATACAGAGAAATGTCGCGAAGTAAGGGATTAAGAGAGTTTGGCTTCGGGTTTAGTCAACCATTTAAAATTAGACTAAAGCAACATTAGTTTGACATCGATTTTCAATAACTCTATCGATTTTGAGGGGATATGAAGCAAGTCCCTCGTAGGCGAAAGCAACATTAGCTTGGTTTGGTTTATGTGATTATGGCAAAGCCTCAAAGGCTATATGCCTAAGGCGAGGGATGCTTTCGGGGAGAACTTTCTAGGGGAAACTGTGACTTTGAATTTGAATAACTCTATCGATTTTGAGAGGATATGATACAGCTCTCTCGATTCATTATCTTCGGGAGCAAAAACAGCCTGCAGAGTGTAGTGTTTTTCCCCTAAAAGTATTTATGCCAAATTAGAGTTGCTTTTCTGCCTAGTTTTACATTGGCAAGTTCTCTTCCAATGAAGAACGTTCTCCGATTATTAAGATTAGTGGTACAAAGTCGATCAAAGAATTTCCAAAAACATTATGAACATTTTATTAACAAACTGTTGCGTTTTCATAATTAAAACGCTGTGAAAATGCCTATTTATATGTTCCTAGTTACATTAATATTAAATTAGCTGAAATCCATAGCTATTTTGAAGGATATTTTTCTTTTCATCTTTTAATGTTATCAAAATAGCTGTGAACAAACGTGATCACTTTAAATGGCGCCTACTGTATGTAAATTAGCAGCGTACTCCCTGTAGGTAAGCGGCTAAACAATATGTGGAAATTAGGGCGGTGTTGGCAGACATACGTAATTTTTCAGCTTCCTAAAATTTCAGTTAACTGTTTCCTGAACTCCTGGCATATCCATTAAATTACACTAGTTGTTTAAAGAAAAGTTCATGAAAGCTGTTTCGTTAGGAAATTCTACCAACCTCGAAAACTCTGAATAATTTGTGGATGATGGACAAATATATTCATCTAAAAAAAGCACTGAAATAAAGGAATTAGCTGCCGAATTGCTGCTATTGAAGAAAAAAGTATGTAAATTATAGCGATGTCTGACGATGAAGCACTATTTTGCCATCGATTACCCCAATGCATAGCAGTGAAAATATAAAAAAGGTAAACGAATAAATACTTTAGAAGAAGCTTAATTTGCACGCATTTGTTCTTGAACAGTTCCATTCTTTTGTATTTAATACTATGTTTAGATCCTATGTATTTTCAAAGTTTTCTGTGTACGTTTACAATAGGACAGGAACAAGTACAGGGGGCACCACGCCATCGCCATTCACAAAAATGGTATAGCCCCCATGCACTACCTCTCTAGCGTACCGCCCCTTCCACAGGGACCTGATTACGGTATACATAGGACATAGTACTAACAACAAATAAAACATAGAACATCATACTGTTACAACATACTTCGACACATACTAGGACATAGCATTAACATATGGTTACAGATTATTTACAGTGCAAGAAGTTATGTTCATCATAGAGCTTGTTAGTTTTGGCATTGTGCGTTTACAACAGTTCGTCTAAGAAGATAAATATTCTTTTTCTTGCAGCTTAATAATACCAAAATAAAATAAAATAAAATAAATTTTCAAGAATGCGGCCAGAAATTAGCAAAGTCCTAAAAAGCACTTGTCATAACACTCTTCAAGTTGCATATTTACAAATAAAGTGTCCTATTTTCCATTCCTTTAAAGCTACATATTTTCCATTCGAAAGTTGGCGGGCATTGCGCCGAATTTATGACAATTATTTCCGCAAATGTTTGAAGGAATAAATAGCTTTTGATTTAGTTATGTAAGCAGCAGTTAAGATATTTTATAATGTATAATATAATAGTAACGCTCTTGTGCTACAGTATATTATCGTTACGCTATTTGATGTAAATCAGGCTTTTCGAATGAATACCTGTTTGTAACATACTACATTTTAAAATAAAGTCGCATATCCCGCCCATAAACAGGAATTTTTTTTTTTGCCAAGAAACCGTAGTTTTGAAAATACCCCACTGGATGCTACTCTGTAGGAGATGGGTCCCAAATTTCAAGCACTGAAACTGCGAGGACAAAATAAATAAACAATTAACTTCCATCTTTCGTCAAGTCCCACCAGCGGCCGAGCGACGGAGCCGCTGAACAAATGTATTTCGATCCGGGGGGGGGGGCGATGAACTATAACCACTATACCGACTAGGCGGAACAAGTACGTAATATAAATAGAAGCTAGTTTCTCATAAACGTCTTCCAGGATAATATCTCTGCTCTTGCACACGTAGCCTATATATACTTTTCTAAAATCCAAGTGATCCAATCTTATTCAGCAGAGTTCAAATGACCAACATTCAAATAAAACTGCGGCAGATAGTAACAATTTGTGTGGTGTGATTTCATTGTATTTGGCAAACAATACAAAAACTCTTTTTGATTGGTAGAAAGTATATATGATCTCCAAAACCGTCTGTTTACTGCTGGCACTATACTGAACACCAGGAAGGGCCAATTTACTGAAACATAATAAACAACTAACATTTTTATGAATTTAATCAAAAGTGCAGATTGTAAATTGGTGAATTATTTAAGAAGCAGATTTCATAAAGCAATGAAATTTTTTTCATCGTTAGCAATACACAAATCGTAATATACGTTAGCAATACATAAATTTGCTTTTTTGGAAGAGGACAGTGTTAAAAAAGTATGCAAAATTAATGTAAATTGACAGCTGAAAGTATGCATATGTGACACTATATATAGCAATGCTGCGCTTTTAAATGACTTTCGGAAATATTAAAAAGATTCGTTAGAAATTCTACATTTCGTACGAAAAGTACACCTTTGACGAACAAAATTTTACTTCTATTATTTTTTACTCATTTCATTCTTTCTTAGCGTAATATTTAGTCGCATGTTTGAACCCAATCTGAAGTCATCAAACGTCGGGAAAGGATAACCTCGAGGAGGATTTTCTGAAGGAAACGGTTCAGGGGATTATATCGCATAGGAAAACTACAAAAACCTTATGCGGTCAGTGTTTTTGCCAGGATTTCAGCATAGGTTGGGTTACCACTCTTCAGTGGTCTTCACGGTCAACCAATGCCAAGAATAGTTGTTGAGAAGAAAATATAACCTAATATGTAATAGATAAATTAAGAATATTAAATTTGCATTATTTGTTCACACGTTTACTAAAATTTATGCGAGATTATATATATTCCTTTTAGTATGCGTTGAAAGGATATTGATGGGAATGTTAAATAAAAATACATAAATCTTTGAGCTTAGTTTGGCTTCATTTCGGGAGCTCTGAAAATCAACTGATTGTTTAAAGACGCTTCATATTGTGCTCTTGATAACCTAATACAAATAGTGTGCAAATTGAGAGGAAATACATAACAGTTTTAAGGCGGAGTACAGAAATAATTGTAAACTTAACATTCGTAATAATTACTAAGCTCACTACGGGTTTCAGAGTAATAAATCATTGCAGTTAGCGTAAAAAATCAATTGCTTCTACAGTACGAATTATAGTGCGTGTCCAAGCTCACGCGATGTGCTACAGTTCTAAACAACTACGGCATAGGCAAGACCAGGTTACCCCTTCGTAATTACGATTCATCAGAATTGTATACTATTTCTTGCGCTTTATCGCCCATCAGTGGACGATTGGTAAAGCCACTCAGCACTGGGAGTTTGACATAGGTTCGATAGCTCTCGCGTGATTTGCCGTTATCAAATAAACGCTTTTTATTTACTGAATTTCTTCGTTATTTATCTTTCACATAGTAAAATAGAAATGTTTGGAAAATACATTAAAATGGTTGTCAAAATGTTTTAAACGAGCGGCTTGCAGCTTATGTGTAGTTCATCCCTATTTTACAGCCCCCGTTTATGAGTAAAAGCCTATTTATAAAGTAAGATATAGATGAAAATGCTAAATTGCCGTCAGTTTTGATTTAAATAATATATTGCGCAAAGGTGATTTTTTCTCTAAATTCAAAAGTAATCACTGGTGAAAATCTAGTATAGGTTTCTTTTTCTGAATTTCTTAAGAAACTTTAACAAGGCCTTAAAATTGTCAATATAGAATAATCTTGTGTAATTTGGATTACTTTAAAGATCGCCTAATGCAGCGTATTCATGGGTAATTTTAACAACCCTTTTCCAGAGTACCTCACTTGAAATGTCCTTATAATCATCTTTCCCTAAAACAGAAAGAGGCATTGAGGGGGAAAAAACTTCTCTTTAATTGAAGCTCTGTAGTACGACAACCAGCCTAAAATTTATCAGCAACATAGCACTTTGCTCCCATCTCCTTAGGGGTAGAATCGAAATAGGAATGGCAAGTCTGGAGAAAGAGTATCACACATCGCATCTGTGCCAAAATACTTTTAAATAAGCATAATCCACGGATTGAGTAGTACTTGAAGAGCATAAAGAAATACTTGAAGAAAAACAGAAAAGGAAAGGTGCAGGAACATTTTCTTGTACAAGCTCACGCGATGGTGCTGAAAAACATAAAAGAACACAAAGTACTAAGTTGCTGAAACGAAGCAGATTTATCACAGTCTTCAACAGGAAAACGTCAGGTTATTTTCTCACATCTCTAAGAAAATTATTTACTTAAAACGTTAGTAGTGTTTCCTTTAATAAATTTAGTGCTTTGTCTGTGTGCTTCTTGCTGCTTCAAGAATAAAAGGTATATCTTAATCAGAACAAGATGAAATATTACTTCAGTTTCCAAAAATTCCTCGTGTTTCATTTTTAGTAGAAATTAACTGAAGTTGGCTGCGTGCTTCTGTCGCTTAGAGTAAAGTCCACCCCTTGTATAAATAGAGATTTTTCTTTCAAATTATGTAATTAATTTTCCCTTTTTATTGATTATTTGTGTATATAAAATCTGACAATTTTTACCTGCTTAATGAGACTGATTTTGTTGTATGTTTTGTGTTATAACATGAATACCAATCTGTTTCCCGTAAAATGTCTTCTTTGGAAGCATTCATTCACATGGGCAGTGTACTTTGCTATAATCCAATTTGATCCAAATTCAAGCTTCGCAGCTTAGATTTGGCTTAGACTGCATTGGGTTCTAACGCAGTATGTACGTCGGTTTGGAGGAATTCCATCAGGGCTTTAATTAACCTGTGTTCTGCAGGCTCTTGCACTTGGGCCACTGGCGGAGAGGATTAAATTAGTTTATTTGATTTATTTTGACAAAGAACGCTTGTGTGTTGTATCTGACTAAGGAGAAGGATGCCTTCGTGGAAATCTTTCTAAGGGAAACTGGCTCGTGTCCATAGTACCCATTAAGAAAACCATGGAAACGCCTATGTATCCAGCTTGTTAGACTGGAATCGAGCCCAGGTTGAACTACCAGTGTTTAGCAACTCAGCCGCCGCCGGTGGGCCAGTTAAAAAGGAGATTAATGAAAAAAACTACTTATAATTGCTATGTTTAATAAATGCTGCTAACACATAGTAACCTCATAAGCTCCCCCCCCCGTAGTCTCAAAGAGCTGACATTAGAAGTTGTCCAAATGCTTTGCAATCGATTTTAAACTTTTACATTGGATGCACTTAATAATCTAGAATCTTGAGTTAGTTCGGCATTAACGGTATTTAATAACTGGTTGCTCAAGGCACCGATTAGCTCCCTTGGGACGCTAGGTAGCTCTTTCGAGCTCAAACCTGCCACTTCTTGATTTTTACTTGTGGGTTTACTATGTTTTAGTCTATGCCAAGATGATTATACCATAAAAGGATTCCCAAGCTGTTCGTGAGATTGATTTTGTAGCTAGCGAATACTTGTTATTGAAGTGAAAGTACCGACTATTTCGATGTAATGTTGTTATTGTCACTTATCTCTCTTTTCTGACAGTAATATCAGAACACGTACACGAATTTATCGTATCTATACACCTATTCAGCGCAGGATTACATCTGCACTTGCCATAGGACTTGGACACCATGTGAGTGGCAGTATTATTTCGCGCATTTCTGTCCCAAGTTTGAAAGAGAATACCCGGGTCGGGTCTAAGAGTTTTATGGTTCCACTTTTCCTTTCCTACTACCAAACCAATCCAGTGATTTTTCGGCTTTCCGTGCGTTTTAAGTGCTCCCAGGCCGCAGAAACACTGTACGTTTAGAAACATCCAAGCCTTTTCTAGGTTTTGAACCCGGGCACCTCAGACAGCTAGATTCAGCTGCCTTGTAATGTAGTCTTTGAAGGTGACGACATAAGTTGCTTTTCTGATTTTCCCTCCACATGTAACTTATACGCGAATTATTTTCTCTTTGAAAACCCTCTGCGATGTCTTCCTAAGTACAATCTTTCAGTGAACAATTAACCCTAATTTACCGAGGGATTTTTAATATACAAAACCACTGAAATTATCCTCAATATATAAATCACTTATGACAAGATATTCTTACTTCTAGGGAATGATCTGAGCCTTGGGAACTTAAAGCACAATGTTCTTAGTATGTGAGCCTTGCCTGAAACGGACATGGCGGAGATTGAGATCGAAATCACACATCTGAGAGAATAATATATCGCCAGAAATGTCCAAATTTCCTGCCTGTATAGCATGTTTAATTCATGAATTGTTGCAGGGCCATATTAAACACGCTTTCAAGTAACCGCAATGACAATGTTCACATTAAGCCATATTCGGTGACACTGATGGCCATTCAAAGCCCTTCTCGTTCCATTGCGGATAACGGTTAGGCAACACAAGCTTATAAAACATTTCATAAAAATAACTGAAGGCTATTCTTGCCGTAAGAGGTCTTGTACAGTCTTGATGCAACCAGTAAATGGGAGGATCATCAAGCATGCCAGACAAAATCGGAAAAATTTCCTTCCGAAGAATCCGGATGTACACGACTCGTGATGTTTCTATCAATGAACACTGGAGCGAAAATGCCAACAGAAGATATTGCACACCACATGCTAACCCGTTCCGAAGGTAAAGTACTATCAACAGCAGCATGAATTTTGCAGTTCTCAGGATGGTGAGTTTTGTTTATTAACATATCCGTTTAAATGGAAGTGAGCCTCATCAGAAAACCATAGGTCATATCAAGGTCATGTTCGAGAAGCTGACTGAAAGTAACTGCAACTTCAAGCTGTTTGGTTTCCATATCAACTGAATGAGCTGTATTTTGTACGGATATGCTGACAGATCAACTGCATTAGATTTGCTAGAAATACTGCATGGCTGCTGTGAACTGATTGTGCTTTTTTCGATTTTGCCTTTTCTTCAGTTACAACCACTTCCAGCAGTTTCAGACTTCTGCAGTAGTCTTAACATTATATTTTTGAATGGCCCATGCCACGCATTATACTGACGAGGTAACTGAGTCTGAATGAACGAGTTTCCGTTATTGTAATAATATTTCACAATGAAGATTCTCTGTTCTTATTGTATCCTTCATTTGTTTTTGTTAAGGAATCACGGTTCCACTCGATTCATATTGCATACAGTTCATCTGGGTGTAACATCATTAGTTCAAAATTCATCTGATCATGAGCTGCTTCTTTTTCTTCGATTAATTCCATCCACCTGATCTGAAATAACGGCGAAAAAATTCGAAAATTTCTGATTACTTTGTTTCTTCGTTATACTACCTCCTAGCATCTTCTTCCTAAACATACGAATACAAGACATCAATACTGCATATCCTAATTTTTATAAGCAAAACAAATGCTTTCATATATCAAAAATATCTGATATATTTTAATGTAAATAAGACATCTTTAAATTAAAATTAAAATCTTACCAGAAGAATATTTAACACTCTTTAGCTTCATTGTTTCTCACCTTAACAGCATATAATTTTTTGGGGAAAACTTCGCTAAAACGTTTTATTCATAATTTAGAAAAATAAAATATTGTTACGTGCGTACGGGTTCGTTATGAAATGAATGCACAAGCCTATGAAAAATGAACAAAATTTATTATTATTACAACAAAAATGCTTAAATTTCCTCAGATATTCGTGCAGTATTACGAATATCTCACAGTAATTATCTTTTAACTACTCAAACGTTCAAGAGAACTTAATTCAAAACAGCTAGAGAAAGCTAATCCGCAAATTCGCTACAGTCAACAAGAGCAGTTTTCGAAACAAACTCTTAAAACAACAACAAACTAACTAAATGAATTGAGAGGTTTTACTCCTCCTTTTTATAAGATTTTAAATCACGTCCGAGAGTTTTCTGGAACTTTTTCGAAATCAAAAAGAGATATTTATTTATTTATTAAATCTTAAATGCACGTGCTCTTGTATTTTTAATTTTTCCAGCTTAGCTTTCTCATAATATTCGTCACGCGTTGCATTGAACAGGGAATAAACAATTTAACTTATAATTCTCCTAACATTAAATATTTAAATGCAAAATCCGTAACACTATCACTAGGTTTTTAATTTCTATATCGTATGGTGTTCTAAAATTATTCCATATTTGCGTAAAGAGAGCTCAACGCTTTATTTTCTTTAAAACGTCAACACTCCTAAGCTTATGCTCGTCTAAAGCAGTGATCATGGTATCTCTCTGACTGAATATAAAATTTGGACTTACGTTAGAAAAGTTATAAAAGTAAGTTGATTTACGCAGCGAAAATGCATAAACTAATTACGTAAGCAGGCGCAAGCAGTAAAACAAAAACGCGCTTATCCAAGTTACGCTATTTTAGGAAAGGAGACAACAGAGATAAACGAATTCTGGACGGAGAAAAGAAGTATCTTAGTTTCTACGTGAAATAACATCAGTGAGGTCATTAGTGCGATTCATACGTGCCCGATAAAAACACAGCATTCTTTCGGTTTCTCGTTTAAGCGACTACCAAGTTAGTTTTACACAGTTTGTCTTTTGAGTAAGGACGATTGTCTAAATAATTTCGTTCTTTTCATATATTTTTTTTTCCTCATTACCTCTCAAAGAAATGAAAAATTTCGCATAAATATTTTAAAATGTATCACGATTCTGAAGAAATTATTTTTATTTTGTGTACGACCATGTGCTTAGGTAATGCATTACGTGTAGTTATGTCTTAGTATTCACGAATATAAATAAAGAGGATTTCATACATAATTCATATTTTTCACCTTACGCATAAAGTACGTATGAATCGAAAAACGTGATCATGATTAGGGGATAATTAATTTACTCAAGCTTTACACATCTGAATTATTTTTTGCTATAGACATTTATTTATTCTTTGCTACGCGTACTTAAAATAAGAATAATTACTTCTTATTACCCATACTTTTACATTGAAATTAACATAATCTGATGAACATGAAAATGGCAAATAAAACGTTTATGCTTTACATGTTACTTTTTTCAAGTTACTTTTTAGAATCTCAGCAGAGTCGCGTACTGTTTATTATATTAATTATATTACTGTTTATTTATATGTGAAATAGTAATATTTATTTTAATATAATTTATATTATATTAAAATAAATATTACTGTTTCACAACACATTGAAAAAAACTAAAGAAATCTGAAAAATAGCGAAACACATTATTTAAATTAACCTAACTAAAAATAAAAATTTAATAATTCCTTCATTTTTGTGATTCATTTCACTTGCCTGACAGTCACATCAGAAGGAGTCCATGAAATTTATCGTGGCAAGGAGTATAAAATTGCTCTTGTCCTTGGCAAGAACCTTGAGCCCTATGCAGGTGACAGTACGACTTTACTTAGTTCGCCCTCCCCCCCCGAATTTTGATGAAGAGAACTCTGGAGAGGATAGAACCGAGGATCTCCCACTTTTCTCCTACTACCAATCTCTCGATAGGACGTTCGGCTCGCTGCATATTTAGGGTGCCCCATGTCACGCGGACACTATACATTTACAAACATTCTCCGGTGTTCCAACCCGGGCCTTTCGGTACGGCAGTCAGCATTGCTAACCAGTATCCCGATTGGGCGGCTGTACAGGAGTTATTTGCGTCTGATGTTTATATGTGCAATTTAGTTTTAAGTGAACTGTATATTATCTGCTGTGTACTAAAGAATATATTTAATGGAAAGGAGTATACAATGTGCCATTGAATACTTAATCTCAGTTTACGTTCCAGTTTAGAGTATACCGAAGATTTTCTACGACGCATATATTTAAGTCAACACTTTGTTGCTTTAATAACACAAGAGTTCGTTGACAAATTCCATTAACAATTTCAAGAAAAGCGCCTGAAAGTTTCGCAACCTACCAGGTTGCGCAAAGTATTTAATGTGCTAGTTGAAATTTCAGGGAAGTATTATGATGTTAATGCTCTTAATTTAGCATTATGATGCTCTTAATTTAGCATTTCAAGTGCTACAATCTTAAAATGCTTTTAGAGTAATAGCGGGATACATTAAAACTTCAAAATTTATTACTATCTAAAAGTGAGTGGAAGTCGTAAAAATAAAACATTATACAAATGTAATTAAATGCAATGAATAATCACAGCCATGAAAGCGATTGCTTTGCCAGTCGATCTGAATAATCTTTGCTAAATGAGACTGAATGATTTTCTGAAATTAATTTAAAAGTATTACAGATATTAATTAGATTAATTTGCTCTTAAGCACGTGAAGATGAAACGTTTCGTACAAATATTCACTACACTTCATCTACGACCACTACGATGAATTACTGAAATTCATAACCTCCCCCTCCCGCTCCAAAAAAAAAAAAAAAAAAAAAAAATATCTGGTACTGAAGGGGAAACGCAACAGCAATGGTCTGTTGCTTAGATTTAGCTTTTCAAGAGACTTCAAGGATAATAAAAATGTGTGTGTGTGTGATTATGGCAAAGCCTCGAGGGCTATCTGCCTAAGGGGAGGAATGCCTTCGTGGAGGACTGTCTAAGGGAACTGGCTCGTATACACGTTACACATGGGGAAAAACAACCACGAAAACGCCCAAGCAGCCAGCCCTTTCGCGGGATTCGAAGCTCGGACCGAACTACCAGTGTTCAGCGACTTTACCGCTCGGCCGCTGGTGGGTCCCAAGGATAATAAAAGAAAAGTATTTACAAGGCAAAATTTTAATTTTATATCTGTTCTATATTAATCAAATTCATTTATAGCACATGTATTTCAGCTAATAATAATTTAGCAAAAAATTCCTACTATGTGATGTGTTTCTTTGTTGACAGAATACGATAAAGTGAACGAGACCTATCTGCCCAAAGTGATACATCCTTGGAGGAATTTTCTGAAGGAAACTGGCCTGTTTGCAACAATCCGAATTCGAATCGAACACCTAGTGTTAAGGGATTCCCATTCGGCTATAGTAAGACGCAGTTTTTCGTTAAATTTATATGGCTTTAATGATGTAATATTATTACTTTGTAGGGTTTGTTTTAATTTTCTGATAGTTATTTTTAGTTTTGAAACCCTTTCCTATATTCTCTTGTTTTCCATTTACAAATACCTGTCAGAATGAGTTTTTAGTATCTAGTTTCATGTAAATGAAGTAGAACAGGTATTTAATGGTAAGTTCAATCACATCACTTCCGTAGCTCAGAAGTTCTCAGTACAGCGTGTTCTGGCTTCTGACCATGTCATTGTTTTAAGCCTATCTTGCAACGTTCGACAGTAGTCTTACGTGCGTTTTAGTATTCGCCGGTGAGGTTTAATTAAGGGGCAACTCAATTAGTTATTTCTGTACAGCATCGGCTAAATTTTAAGTTCGTTAGAATTAGTTTAGCTTCTTATTTTTAGTCTTAAGTTAAAGCCCAGGTGGAGGTTTTCCTGGAAGCCCGAGAGGAGGCCAACTGTTATTATTCTTTGATAAGAATAAAAGCGTTCCAATTTTAGTAATGTACTGCCGAAGCAAGTACAAATAATTTTAACCCTTCTTTGGGCTTTGTCTCTGTAGTTGTAAGAACAGCGAATAATCGTTATATTCTTCTCCGAGGTTCTAGTTGCCAAGGAGACATAATTTAACTAGAACCGTATAACTTTATGAAATATTTGTCTAATGCAAAATTAGGCTTGAAAACGTGAATTTTCCGATTGTAAATACGCTTCAAACAGATTTAATTTTCATTATTGTTATATGCTATAATTCCTAGCTTACTTTATTAAATATGTGTATGTGTAATGATATTTAAATTTGGTGGGGACGTACAGCATGATGAAGGAGATGGTGCCTGAAGATGCATTTGCAATCATGGCTTGTTGATTTTTCAATAAAACTTTCACAGATCAACTAAAGCAAATCCTATCTCCGTTTATCAAGAGTTACATTAGACGTTTCACGTCTTTATAAGAATAGATTAAAAGTAAGAAAAAGCAAAAGTAGAATACATATTATAAAGGATAGAAGAAAGGCATGATTAGCTTGTGACATGGATATCGGAGAAATTTTAACATTTAGCAGTTATGAAAATAGTCGCTTAGACCAGAGTTTCATGCAAATTGTACACAAGCATTAGTGGTTAAATAGAGGATGTAATACAAAGCAGTATGCCAGCAGTTTTTCTGTTCGTTACTTTTGTCTCTTGCTGTAAAGAGCCGCCCGTTCGAGCAAAAAGTTTGAAAGGTCGACGTTCGGTGAGAAAGAACCAAAAACCCAAATCCACCTGGCCGGCAAAGCCGGCCTTAAGTTTAAAAAAGGGTAGAAGGCGATTCCAACAACAAACGAGGACATCCAGCGGTCCAGCCGAATCCCAACAAAACTCAATTAAATTAAACGTTTCAAAGATAACAAATCTAAGTAAACCACCGGAAAACCAAAACCCGAGAACCGAGTAACAAAAAGAGTTAGTATAACGAAAACATAATAAACTAAACAAACTTCTGGTTAATGGTTGCAAGCTGTTAATTCATGGGTCGACGTTCGGTAATGAAATTCGGCAACAGTTCATTTTCATGAATGGCAGTGCTATAGCTTCTGATATCTCCAGTAGGCATTTACTAAATAGGATACTCGGTTACTTTTCACGATCCCAACCCCATAAAATATACGTGGAATATCTAATGTAAGTTATCTTGCACATCAGCCCACTCACAGGACGCTCCATGTTGAAAACCATGTCTTGTGTAAAGTGATGTTTATTTCAACAAGCTTCTTTCAACAACTTAGTCAGTATCAAGAGGGGTCACCGTGGAAGTTGTTAGGATGGGCATTCTCAAGATTAGCTTTCTTTTCTTGGCAGGCGTGCTGCTTCATATTTAGTATGCCTTCGTACGGATTTGCTTATTGAAGAGATTTGATTTTCTCATTGCATATTTATATATTGTTCCCTCATGATATGATATGTATCTGAACAAGATTTCATTCAGATTTATTGAGTGCGTTTGTAAATGATACGCAGGTTGAGTTTGTTATTGTAAGGTTGCATGACAGGATTAAATAAGAGACCGCGATATAATAATTCTAAAGTTCCTGATATCATAAATATTTAAAAGTTTTTTTTTGGTGACGCAAAATTATTGCATTCATTTATGGTGGTTGTTATCTATTCAAATTACATATCTAGACGTTTTTATAGAATGCAATTTTAATGTCATAGCCTTCTTTAAATATAAAAGCGTAAATAAAATTTTCAACCTGTTTGAAAGAGCTTTTAGCACAGCTCCAATATCAAATTCCTAATTTTGAAATGTTTTAAAATGGTGCATAATACTGAAATAAAAAACCGTCCAGATGGGGCAAAGCATTTATTTTTCTTCCTATTTAAAGTTAACAAATTTATTCATGATAAAATTAATATCTTGTGATGTGTAGAAACAACAGGCTGAAATTAATTTCCTACTCAAATTTTTACGCTGAGCATATATTTTAAGCATGAAAAGCAACGACGACTTTAACATGAATTAATTTATATGTAACCGAAAAAGATAAAATTACTGCAAAGAATGTTAAGTATTGTGGTCGATAATCTCTTATTATCTCGTTTAAGCAGTGTAATCTTGCATTAATCACGTCTAAGAAAGTTTAACCAAGAAGAGATTATTAATATATTAGAATATGCCCATGTTAAATGAAGGGGAAGCTTTAATTTTCCTTTTCTGTACTTAATGCACATCAAATTATTTTTATTATTATTAATTAAGACTGATGACGACGGAAAGTGAAGAGACCGTTAAAATAGTCTTTGCGACAAAAATATAAGCCATAAATCTTGCTTAATTTAAAACTCGTTTTGATTCTTTGATAATTGCTTATGTGGTAATCGAATTTAATTCCTTCTAATAAGTTTGGAATTCATAATCTTATGATTAGAATTTAAATATCACCTCTTTTGCGTAGGGATTCTCTGAGACTACTTTTGAAATTACTTTCAAAATTAAACATTTTTTTCAATTTGAACAATTTGAAATTAACAATGTTCAAAATTAACAATTTTTCAAAATTAACAATTTTTGAATATTACTTAACAATTTTTGAAAGAAAAAATTCAATGTGAACAGAACCAGTTATTTTGTTAGTTGTGAAACATTTCATAATTAAAAAGCGGTGAAATAATAAATTTTTACGGCGAGTGTAATTTTCATTAAAACCAAAGATCACTAATAAACTATTAATATCTCAAGTATTAAACGCATATAGTTCTGTGATAAAGACGTTTTAGTAATCTGTGATTTAATAATTTCGTAATAGCACATTTTATGCGTTTCTTGAAGATAATATTACGTACCAACCAAAAGTGGTTGGCTTGGAGATCGGAAAGAATAGCATGTCCAGGTATATATCGTGTGTGTGATAATGGGAAAGCCTCGAGGGCTATCTGCCTAAGGAGAGGGATGCCTTCGTGGAGGACGTTTCAAGGGAAACTGCCTCGTATACACGTTACACATGGGGAAAACCACGAAAACGCCCATGCAGCCAGCCCGTTTGCGGGATTCGAACCCCGGACTGAACTACCAGTGTTCAACGACTTTACCGCTCGGCCGTTGGCCAGGTATATATTGAACTGCACGCTTCAGCATTGTACATATATTCTGAATTAAAGTTTAAGTGGAGTACTTCGCTTATTAAATAGGCTTCTTTACAAAGGTAAAACCATTTAGCTCTCTTTAATATTTATATCAAATGCACCTAGAGTACACGTATATTTATTGCCAGCTAGAAGAGCTAAGACACATTTTCAAAGAAACAAATGCGTTCTCTTTACTTAAACGTGCTGTTTCAGATAAGCAAATATTTCTCAAGAAATCATTTAGTTCATTATATGCTAAAATGTTTAATGTAAAAATGAAGCAGAATGTAATTCTAATCGCTTTAAAATTTAATCTAAAGTTTGATATCATTTAACATATATGTAACCATGATATTACTTAACCATATCTACTATTCAAACACTGTTTCTAACGTAATTCACTATTGAATAAATACTTCTTTGCCCGTATGCAGATAAGCAAATAATTTATTTCATCTTTAATTGTGTGCAGAATACAGAAAAGCGAAGCACAGTATTTATTGTGACTGTAAGTATTTACTGTAAGAATTGTTTTCCGAACGTTTGATCTCTGGTATTATTTTATAAGAGTATTTAATTGAATATAGATATTTTTGAAGAAGCTCTGCTTGGGAGAGAAGCTTATGTTTACATTTTTCAACGGGGAGAAAACAATTAAATTTTTAGATTTACCTAAACTGTAAGAAATTATATAGATTTTGAGCTTTGAATATCCCCGATTTACAATTCTTTGAAATATTTTATGAAGATTTCAAATGTCAGTTGTTAAATTGATTCTTAAATCTGTGGAAATATGAACAAGATCAAAACTTAAATGACTTTTTAAATCACTTTAAAATATATCAGAAGTAATAAAGTTAGAAAATGTATACCATTATCATATAAGCTATTTTTTTAGTATAAAGTTTAATTTAGTATAAAGTTTGTATTTAGTATAAAATTTTAATACAAATCGGAAAAGTTTGTATGAAATTCCTTTTGAGCCTGCAAATATCCAAATGAAATTCCATAAAGATAAAATATTAGTTGAAAGTGATATTAATTTGTCTTTTTCTGTCAAAGTCTAAAACAAACATTTTTATCAATGATAATAGCAATAATAATCTTTCTTCATCTAAATACAACATCAAATCAAGTCTTTACTAAACACGCTCGTAATGGCAGCTCTGTTCAGCACTGTACGCGCGTTTTGCTTTTACTGTGTGACTGTGACGCCAATTTGTGGATTATCTGTACACTGTTGTGGAGTATTTGTACACATTGTTAGCTACAATTGTTGTATTTCTCTTTTGTATTTTAATGTATAAGAATTAGTTGCATAGACATATTCTTTAATGTATCTCGCCAGGAAAAGAAACCTCTGAGGGTGACAAATGGCTCGAACTCAGGGCCATAAATCTTTTTAAATGAATTTGTTGGGGAAAACCTGAGTTAGAACCGCTTGGTTTCATTGGATTGCGTGACAAATAACAGTGTCTTCTAGGAGCCAACACTTGTGTTTCTCGACTTAAAGAAGAGCAATAAGCTGTATATTGATATTCTGGTAGGGTCAGACTTACCATACGACCGGGATTAGCCGGGACAGTCCTAGGTTTTAATGCTGTCCTGAATTTAGTGCTGTATTGTCTGGGCTTGTAAAAGTATCCGGGGTTTGAGAATTTTACGACTAATGAGGATTATTTTTGATTTTAGACCTATCTGTTTAATTTTATATGTTCGACATCACGTTTATATTTTCTAATGGCTGTGCATCTCTCAGTCGATCTTGGAGCAAGCACCGCAGTCGATTGTGACGAAGGCGTGGCTACCGGTCTCTCCACAACGTTTTACATCGTCATTTGGCAACACAACAGCGTCAGTGTATTTATATTGCTTACGTGTGTGAAGTAATGCATTTACACGTTTTTTGATTATTTTATCCCTATTCGTTTTTTTATCTCATCGTTTATGAATGGGTAAATGAAATTGTGTGTTTAACGTTAACCTGCACAGGAATACAAACCTTTT
The DNA here is from genome assembly GCF_044657685.1 of Stegodyphus dumicola. Taxonomy (NCBI): domain Eukaryota; kingdom Metazoa; phylum Arthropoda; class Arachnida; order Araneae; family Eresidae; genus Stegodyphus; species Stegodyphus dumicola. The sequence goes on from NC_140781.1 coordinate 27,127,070, forward strand.
GAAATTGTGTAATGAAAGTAACAATGAACGTGTTTATTTTAAACTATGTACTGGAGAATTTTCTTTCACACATAGAGGAAAGAGTGATATTGAAGACCATGTGAAAACAGCTAAACATAGGAGTACTTGTTAACACTACTGCTTTAGAAAAAGAGATTTTTATAAAGCCAAAGATTGGGAATAACAATAATAGTAATCTGGAGAGTACTACTAAAGAAGTTACATTTTCATATCACACTGATTTACACGAATTCATTAGCAAAACATCGGACTGCGCACCTGAACTGGTTAAAATGTTGTATATTATCATGTGTTAGATCCAAAACCGAGACAATTGTTGTTAATGTTATTTACCGATTTATATTTGATAATAAGTTGCGTTCTTTGGAAAACATTAATTATGCAACAGTAACTATAGATAGCTTAAACAGAAATGAAGTAAAACTTGTTTCGACTGTTATAAGATGTTTGAATCTGGAGGAGGAAATTCAAGTTAAACTTTTAAATTTCGATGAAACTGCTCAAAGTTTGAATTTCGTAGTGAGTATTGACTCGCAGTGAGTATTAACTCTCGCAGTGAGTATTAACTTGAAACAAAAATTGGTTTGTTGTGGGATGATAATACTAAAAGTAATTTGGGTGGTGTGCAGATAAAGGGGAATGAAAATGTGCTCTGAAAAGTTTAAAGTTATTTAGATAGATCTATTTTAAGAATTGGTTGTTCAGACTATATTGTATACAATTTAGCACAAACAGCATGTGATTTTCTACCTTTGGTTATTGTTTACGCAATATAAAAATTCTTTTCATTTTTGTTATCCTAAGATTATAAAGTCTTATCTTTTGACAAACGCCCAAAATTATTTTTAATTTTTTTTTGGAAAATCTAGAAATTGAACTGTTCTTGAAATTTTATATGGTACTCTATAGTTATTAAATAATGTAATCCTGAAATTGGAAGCTAATTTTATAACAGCAACAGAAGCATTTCAGACATTTTCTGCATTAATTTGTCAATTTCAGTAAAGATTTACACCATCTTCTGCCAAAGAATCGCTATGAACTCTGAAAGAAAGCAATGATATTCAACAAAAAATTCTAGCTTAGACAAGTTTTATAATTCTAGATTAATATCCAGTACTTAAAGTTGTAGAGAACTAGTTTTGATAAAGTTAGTGAGTGTCAGTGAATAAATTTATGAACTGAAATTACTTGGTCTGATTTAGAAGACAGTGCACAAGTTGCTAATGAAATTATAAAAGATTCCGCAAATACTGATGACCTAGTTGACGAACATATGTTGTTGAACTAAGTAATTCAAAACCAAAGGGTGGGTTTGTGTTTAAGGTTCAGAAAAGTATACTATTGAAGAGATGTTTCGAAAGACTGAGTCTGCGATATCTTTTCCTGGGAAATCTTCTCGGTACTTACGTATTAACGCAACCAGGCCAAAATTCGCATAAATTGCCAAATTTGACGACCCTACTTACGGCAACCCTACGTGTTATACGTAGTTTTGTAAAAAGAGCATGTGGAGATTCACAAAATTTTCCTGCATTTTCGTGCAAATTTTCGTAATTTATGAGAAAATAGCAGTGTACATGGATAAAGTCAAGAGTGTGCGCAATGCCATTTTTGTGCAATTCTGGGATGTTAAGTAAATATAAGTCGACGTGTACATGGTTATGGCGAATACGGTTTTGAATCAGTGCTAAAAGCAATAGCCAAAAGATTTCCGCTGAAAAAATAATTCTGCAACTTATTCAAATTCGAAACCGGAAGGGTTTAATTGCTATTTTATATTTTAAAACAAAATAATATAAAAAACTGTATTAAAAATTATCTGTAATTAATAAATGTACATTTTCTTTCTATTCATACTTTTTACTCAAACTTACAAATCGCGTCAACCTGGTTGCGATAATACGTAAGTACCATCTTCTCTAATTGGTCCACCAGGGGCCGATAGGTAAAGTCGCTGAACACTGGTAGTTTGCTTCGAGGTTCGAATCCTGGCGAACGGGCTGACTGTCAGGGCATTCTAGTGGTTTTCACCATGTGTAAGTTGTATATGAACCATTTCCTTTTAGAATTTCTTCCACGAAGGCATCCTTTCCTTTAGGCAAATAGCCCTAGAGTGCTTTGCCATAGTTAAATAAACAAAATCAACCTACTTTAATAAAATACTACTTTAACTGAGAGAATTTTTTTCAAGTAACGTGGAACATTTTGCTTGCAGAAAAGTGTAGACATTCAGTACCAACTTTTAAACACCTGCTAAATGTAAAAATTCAGAGATTTCGTATTTTGAATTTTATGGTGTAATTAAAACAAACAATTCATTTCTGAAAAAAATAATGTCTACTGAAAAATACAACTAAATAAATAAAGTTTAATGTTTCAGTAAACAGTTAAAAGTTTTGAATAATTTCAAAAATATGTCCTGGTTTGGATCCATAAAAATATAGTAAGCTTAGGTACATCGCGCTTTAAATTGTAGTTTTAAATACTACAATTTAAACTATGAAAGCAATAAAATACTATACAACTTTAAAAATGCGTTACTTTTGAGCAAACGGCATGTCAACCTGGCACCACAGTCAAAGCCTAAATGCTGACGTCATATGACCATTAGATGACGGGTACATATTCATTATTAGTATACTTACAGTTACTAATAAAATATAACACAATTATCACAACTGAAGTTCAGTTTACAGAAAAACGTTAAATTGGTACGCGACTTTTCGACTTATCTGTATATTTGTAGGAAAATCAGTACTATTACCTGAGTAAGTAAGATTATAGAATATCAGTTTCAACATACAACTCAAACATTTCCCAGTACAATTGCAAGTTTTTTCTGTCAAATACCGTTCATTCAGTATTCGAAAATTCGTTTTCTTGTATTTAACTAATGTGCTATACTTATGCTTCACAAGTCTATAGGTTTCAGAATTTAGAATAATTTAGGATTTATTTAATAATGTTTATTTTTGGTATACTGCTCTTAGCAGTTCTATCTATTGTTACAAGTCATGTACTTATTATCTCGTTTCGGCAGTAAGTAAGACCGATACTCCAATCACTTAGCTTTTAAGGTGTAAAGTTTGTACTATAAAGTTTGTACTATAACATTTAACAAGCTTCCATTAAAAGCTGTTCATTCCCTTTACGTCTTGTGACGCAAATGTATAAATCATATCAAACAGAACAAGCTGTGGCAAGTTATTGGTATTAAGGCGATTATGAGAAATACACGAATTATGCGAAATATGCAGTTTCATTTGTCTCTTGAAATCAGAAGTTCTGTACTTCACGTCAAGATATAGAATGCGGTTTGGAATAAGGAGATGTTGAGAAACACGTTAATTTATTACCGAAGTGATTCTAAAATCTGCGCTGTCAAAGGATTCCAAAATATGAACCGATTTTAAATGATAAATATTATCTTAGGGTATTAACATATCCTTAGAGGAAATAATATTTCTTCTCGAAATGCATTGATTTCGACGAATTTTGCAATAATATTAAATTCATAAACAGAATATTTTAGACATAAATTGGCCAAATAAAATGGAAATTTCAGCGCTAGGATGTAAATCTTTATGGATATATTAATATCTTAATATCTGCAGATATTTTAATTTTCTATCTACTTATTTTAAGTACCTTTCCTTTTCCATTCTCATTTCTTTTCTCTGCGAGAATGCAGATTTCCAGCACTCACGATATTCAAATTAAGTAGAAGGAAAGAAGTATTTAAAGGAAAGTTTTGGAACGTGAAATCAGAGCGTCTCTGCCTGCATCAAGGCGACGTTGCTAACCTTGATTCTAGAGATCAGAATTCTGTGGCTTTGAGGTATTCTTGCCATTAGGCTTATTTAACTGACTGTTGAGTCAGAGCCAGTTTGCGCCATAGTTAAACTGTATAACCATTGAGCTATACTTAACTTCATTTCCAACACTCACGATATTCAAATTAAGTAGAAGGAAAGAAGTATTTAAAGGAATGTTTTGGAACGTGAAATCAGAGCGTCTCTGCCTGCATCAAGGCGACGTTGCTAACCTTGATTCTCTAGAGATCAGAATTCTGTGGCTTTGAGGTATTCTTGCCATTAGGCTTATTTAACCGAATGTTGAGTCACAGCCAGTTTGCACCATAGTTAAACTGTACAGCCATTGAGCTGCACATAACTTCATTAATTTTTAAGTTATTAATTACCTTTTGAGTTAAGGTTGGCTTTTGTAAAGTGTTGGCTTTTTTAAGCACGAGTTGACGCCGACAGTAAACTTTATTTGAGTCAATAAAAAGTTCTTTATACCCTTGTCCTGACTTTGTAGTATTTTAAAGGACTTAGTGATAGTTCACCAAACAGTCTTCAACGTCGAGTACATTTTACGATAGCAAAGGTAACAAGACGTTATATGATCAATTTAATGACGAGAATGCTCATTCGCTTTAATCATTTTGGCGCTTATTTTAAATTTCGGATGTTAAATATTTTAGGACTGAAAGTGATTGTCTGTTAGACAATGTAAACAAAGAATACAAGTAATATCTAACTTAGCCTTTTCATGGTCATCAACGAGCTCAGCTCGCATTCTAGTTAAGCACCACACTGGGAGCAAATGAACACAGCTTGCATTACAAATTTAAGACTGACAAGTTATTACGCTTATCTGGGAAGAAGGAATTACTTAATTTCACAACCGACAAAGTAACCCTTTATTTCCGTTTACTCCATTCATATTTTGTACTAAGTGGATAAGATATTAATTTTCTGTCAATTTATCAAGTAGTTTCATCATTAAATGATTATGCTTAAACTTTTGAAGGCTTCTTCAATCCTAAGTCTAATAAATCGGTATGTGATTAAGCATTATGAATTAGGAACATAAAATAGAATTTCTGATATAATAACTCACTAAATAAAACCTTCCTCTTACCAAATTAAATTTGCTATTACCAAGTAAATTCTTTTCCAACTTTTAAACGAATTGCTTCTTTTTCATTTTGCTTATTTTAAAAGCAAAACAATGTAGTTTGGAGGACTCTTTATTCGTTAAAGCAAATGATAAATGGTCTATCTTTAATGTTTGTACTTTCTTCGGTATATTTTCTTTGCATTGTATCGGGCAAAGTGTAGATTGAAAGTGACTGAATCGTACGGAACAATAATAAAAGTTAAAAGTAGTGTTGAAGGTAAGCAAAAATATTGAAGGTTAGGAAAATAAACTTAGAACTGAATGAGGTCGAGAGAACAAAAACACTCTGAAGTATTTTCTTTTCGAGGAAGTTGAAGATAATGAAATACATTCTAAAGCACTGTTATATAATCAGTTCCAAGAAGAAATTCTCTGCTTGTTTGCCTTTGTTAACTAGAGGAAATATTTGTGTTTGTACATTTACTAGCACCAAAGAATTGCTTGGATGAATTAAACGGAATTCAAGTGAAATGTACTAATTTTAAGTATGCTTAGAGCACATATTTACCTGCAAGAAAAGGCAAATATTTATATCTAATGGGAGAAATTAGCTTTTTAAAACTGCTACATAAAATCTGCAGTTTAAATCAAAGTAAAATATACTTTTTCATTATCTTTAGTACCAAAATTTTGGGCAGTTAATGTATAGCTATTTCTAAAAAGAGGAATAATCCGTCATTTTGAAAAAGTGGTAATAATAATTTAAAAGCATTTGCACCATCCGCTAACACAGCATTAAATCTAAAACCTATAAATTATCGATTATTCATATATCTGAAGCTTGGTTACCTGCTTCAACCACTCGCATATTATATAGCTATAGGATCTGGCATGATCAGCTACAAGAAAGCTATATAAAAGCTTCCTGATTACAGTTGCCACGAAACTTCTGGGACGCATAAACAAAGATGAGCAAAACAATGGCGAAATGCTGCATAATCTACCGCAATTTCAGATCAGTACTTATTAAATGAAGCGAGCGCTGGCTATATTCGCAGCCATAGACTGGTAAATATAAAAAAAGTATCTGTGAGGTATTTCACTATCGACACGGAACATCCATCGCACCCATCCCATCATAAAATTGCACAAATCATACATTTATATCACTCTGTCACCGAACACTTCCCGGCGAACGGGCTGGCTGCATATGCGCTTTCATGTTTTCCGCATGGGTAACGTGTATATGAGCCAATTTTCCCGTAGAAAGTTCTCCACGAAGGCATCGCTTCCCTTGGGCAGATAGTCCTCGAATGCTTTACCGTAATCAAAATAAACCAAACCTTTTCTGTCACAGCAACTTTGTAACGTGGTCTCAAGAGGCAGAACACGCTCTGTCTTACAGTCTCTAAGCTTCTTATTAAATGCACGCGAACCTAATTTGCATTCTGGCGAGAAAACGAAAATGCAGAAACGACAGTGCAGACCAAAACAAACAAATTAAAGGAACCTCACAAGCTTTAAAAATGTGAGATTGAGATAAGTAAAACAGATTATTTGTTTAAATAGGTCAAATGTATTAAATCCGTGTTTTACCTCCTATTTGAAACATTTTCATCGTGAAAATTTGCGCATACAGTAGATTCATGTTAACCAAGGACAATCGAAATCATAACGTTTGAGTCCAACGCAGTGATTTTTCTCCGAAGTCGAATTTTAAAACCTAAGCAAAGAAAAAATTCAAGGCAGCAAGAGTAAACGACTAATAATATACAGAACGGAATTATATAACAAAGAAGTCTGACCTAGAATTTTAATAAAAGCTTTTTAACCCTTTGCTGCACGATTTGCCCGATCTGGGCACACCTAAATTTTTTCTTCTGTGCGCACAGAAAAATTGAATGAGAAAGGATTTATAGGTTACTCTTAACCTTCTTTATTTATAGTAAATGGCAGCTCAACTCAAACCAATCCATATATTTTAGCCATGTTTAGTTTTTAAAGACCCTCATTTTTCAAAGAACTCTTCCAGACTTTTTTTTAGGTTATAAAAGGAATTGTTTGAAAAGAAATTTCTATGTTTTCTTGGCTGTATGCTAATATCCTTATTCTATATTAGTATTAATTTTTTACCTTGAAATCTTGCCTAAAATCAAACGGCGAACATTAGGTGTGCCCAGAGTGGGTTCAATGAGAGACTAGGGCAACTGAGAGACGTATCTTTGTTTCTCTGCAGCTCATTGGTAAGCTCATTCACAATAGAAAGGTGGGCACACATCTGGGTTCCATTTCCTGTTTTTCTATTTCTTCTTTTATATAAATATATATTTTTTTTTTTCGAGGGGACGTTTGGTTATCAACTAAAAAATTGTTGGGGTGATTTTCTGAAGGTCAGGAGTAATTTTATCAGTTAGTTGTTTGATTTTTCACTAGAGCAGTTCTCGTTTTCTCTTTCGCTGTCGTTCAAAGAAGTTTCGCTAGCGCTACGTTTAATAGTTTTGAGTGTAGACATTTATTTAATTTTATTTTATAGTTTATAATTTCAAAACTGTAGTTATAATATTAGTTTATTTTTTCGGATTTTTAATTATTTTCCAAATGGTTCGGAGAGGGCTGACCATTTCTGAAGCACTGAAAATGCTACACGAATCGCTTTCAGATAGCGAATCTCGTACGGATCCCAGTTCATGTGCAAAACATGCAATATTAGGTTGTGATTTTTCAAAGGTGGTGTCACTTTTTCTTAAGTGCCACCATGAAAAAAATAGACGAAAATGTAAATATGAAATGTAAATAATGTAAATATCATATACCCAAGTAACGTTTTCTCCATTCATACGCATGTAATCATCATATAACCAAAAAGAGCGTTTTTAGAGGGGTTGTAGAGTAGCAGGTCTCCCCGTGGCACACCCTGAGTAATGCTATATCTGCTACGGTATTCAGAATCTAGCGTTTTTTAATCGTAGGCAAAATCTTTTGCTCTTTTACGCGCTTCCTAGCAATGCTCGGACGCCCACCAGCGGCCGAGCAGTAAAATCGCTGAACACTCGTAGTTCGGTCCGAGGTTCGAATCCTGTGAACAGGCTGGCTGCATGGGCGTTTTCGTGGTTTTCCCCATGTGTAACGTGTATACGAGCCAGTTTCCCTTAGAAAGTCCTCCACGAAGGCATCCCTCCCCTTAGGCAGATAGCCCTAGTGTGCTTTGTCATATTCTCAATACACCTAGCAATGCTTGTTTCAGCACTCTTTTGGAAGCTCTATTCATTCAGTGTGCCCGGTTCCACAGAATTAAAACGATGAGGGCTATCTTCACAAAATTTTACCTGTGTCCTCCTCTAGGCCTGTTTAGGCTGCCTACCTTTTCTTTCTTTTTTTTTTTTTTCTGTCGAAATTCCAACTTTAAAAGATTGCGTGCCGAAAAGGGTTAAATCGTAATTGTATTATCATACCTTTTGTTGATCTCAAAACATTTTCACTTATATCTCATGAAACTACCAAAAGATCTTATGAAGATATTAATTTTTAAATAATTATATAACAGGCTCATAGCCGTGCTTAGGTATTTTGTACCTGGAGCAAAGGGGTAAATACGCACCCCTAACATGCAATCACATTAACTCTCTGTACATTTATGTTGAACACTATAATATTCAACATAGCTCTGCACACTTTGATATTCAACAAAATAAGCTACATGAATAGTAACATAACTCTTATAATATTCGTAATCATAACTTTATGTATTTATAAAATTAATACATGTAAATTTTTAGATTAAAGCATTAAATTCATTACTGCATTAATAGTCATGCTTTCTTTGTGATTTAATTTTTCTTTCTTTTAACGAAGTAAAACGAACTATAAATTTTTTCGAACTCTGCATCATTATGTAAAGAAGTTACTATTATTTTTCATTAACTACATATCTTATGATTTGGATCTTTGCTGTTACTCTTCTTTTCCGTTTTCCTACCGAAATGAAACTGAGAGAGAAAGTGATAGTATTTAAAGGAAGGTTTTAGATTGCTTAGATAGAGCGTGTTCCACCTGCTGAAGACCACGTTACTCGTAGATATGCTACTACAACATTCCTGTCTAGGGAGTTGCTTTAATCTTGCAAATAGTGCTGTCACGCCGGTGTAGGTTAAAGACAACTTGCGTGTTTGATATTTCTTTGGCAAAGTAAAACTTTGTTTGAATTTAAAATTCTACTTATGAGTTTAGGCCATAACTGGTGGTTGGTTTTGTAAACATCAGGAGTGTCTTCTGTTCATTTTATTCGAATTTTTAATAAAAGGCTCTTTTACACACTTCTTTTGTTTCTGTTTGCTTAGCTGGATATAACATAAGTCGCTTAATTCTATTTTGAATCTTGGCTTAGTATATGTTGCTAAAACGAGGAGACTCTACTATTATTTATGTTCCATTGATAAACTAAATACATCTTAATTGTTTTAGGCCAAAAGAATTTGCATTTTTTTATTATTATTAAGGTTTCTGAATCTTTTTCACTCCAACAATAATAACTGCCAGTGTTTAAATATTTTGAACACAATTTCCGAATTTAGATACGATGAAACTAAATTGTGTGAAAGATCTGATTATATCCTACCTTACCAAAGCTATTGAAAAAGCGTAGTTTCTAAAATTAGATATTTCTGATGGAATATCTCGAGCATTTATATCATTTGGATATTTAAATGCTAATTTAGAAGTTGGTAATTTTTAAAATAGCTAAGCATCCATCTCCTTAGGTAGGCAGTCCTCTTTTACGTTACCAAACTCAACCTACCCTAGCCTTTAATATACCTAACACAATGACATTAATTTTTCAGCAATTATAGAAATTGGAAATCGAAAGCATCTCCTTTCGTTTTAGATGTGAAATTAAAATATTCTTTCATTTCTACTAAGAAAACCCTTAAAAAAATTGGTTGGTTTATCAATTGATGCTTTGACTGTCTGATATACCAACTTTTCTTTTTAATTTCTTGTCATATTTGTTGATATATTCAACTTTAAAGCTAAATTTTCATACTTCTCCAGAATATTTTCTCTCCTTTTCCATAAAAGAGAAAATACATTTGTTTATTTCAATATGCCAAATGCACGAGAGATATTTGCTAAAAAAGAAGGATGCTTTCGTGGATGACGTTCCGAGGGAAATAGACTTATATTTACGTGTCATGTTAGGGAAATGAGGAAAACACCCGTTTAAATTCAAACTGTTCAAACATAGGAAACAATGCCATTGAAGCTTTGAAGCTGTTTTTCTTCCTGCTCTTGCCAAAAAGATCTAACTCTTCTACAGGAAATTTAAGTATATTATTGAGACTTAAGTGAAGGTGCCACATTGGAAACTATTTTTTAATTTCTTTAAATGTCTCATAAATTTTAGACAAAAGTAACGACATCGTTAATGCGAAAAACGACATTAACGTATAAGGTATTTCTTCCACCTTCTTAGCATGCCTTCGTGGTGTAGTGGTCAGCACGCTAGACCCTTATTCGAGAGGTCCGTGAGTCCCGGCAAGGTCATTGCTCATTTTTCATCTCTTCTGCTTTCAAAAATACCTAATGTCTCTACAAACGGTATAAGTGTCATGCATGTTTTAGCCCATAGTGTGCGGCTTTATTCCGGTCGAGATCGCGTGTTCCAGTTAAACATGCAGAATAGAAGAAAAAAATGTCGTATATTTCGATTTCAACCTGATATAGTCACATCTTTAATAAATTAAATTCTCGAATATATACTGAACTGTCGAATAATTTTTAAAAACCTGAAAGGTATCAATCTTTTTCAAAGAAGGCGATTAATTTCCCTCAAATTAAAGGTTTTGATTAAGAATACGTATCTTAAACATTTGTCCAGATTAAAAGGTTAGCCTATTTAACCGAGGTGTAATCATCGAAATTGACTTTACATAGAACAAATATTAATACTACTGTACCACAGTATGAAGTTGCATGAAATGCCGAAAGGAAAAAAATTCAGAATTTCTTTAGTTGTTGTTTAAGAAAAGTACAACGCGTTTTATTAAAGCGTATGTTTCTTAACATAGACAGGAGGAATAAAATATACAAGCAAATGAAGTTCACAAACTAGAATATTTTTTATTGCTAAAAGAAGAAGAATTTCGTTACCTTTTTACTTCAATGCATTAAATGAAAAAATAGGAAAGAAAAAAACTACGTTTTCAGAGATTTCGAATTACATTCAAATTGTATCAAAGATACAATTCTGTTTCTAATTTATTGTAAATTCAGAATAAATACGAGGAATATAGAAAAAGATACACCATGCAATTTGCTGATGTAACGTTTTCGATTTTAATAATGTACTATCCAGATTTAAATATAAGTTCTCATTTAACTGTTTTTATTAAAATACACCTAAGCGTATATACCATGCAGGTACGTACATACATTCAGCAAGAAAACTATCTTAAAATATTCTGAAACAAATTTAATATGTTCGGGGGCATACAAACTGTTATAGTAACGGCTTTGATTAACCAAATAATTAAAATATACACGGTATTGCATTCTCAGACAACCTAGAAGATGACTCTTTGTTTCAAAGAATGAGATTATCTGCTCTATTTTAAAAAAAACTTTTGCTATTTAAGTAGACGAAATAGCAATATTCATAGAATGACAGTTGTAATGTCATGTATTGATCGAAACAAAAATGCCTAAGAATAAATTATGAAATATGGCTTTTGAATCCCTTAAGATTATGAGTAAAATTAAAAGTTTTAACTAACGATGACAGTTTTTGGCAAAGTTTTGCAAGAACTTTAACTTACCAGTTGAAGAGTTTTCCAGGAAATTTCAGTAGAAGTTCAAAATAATTAAGTGCCTAACAATGTTAAGCAGCGAAAGATTGATTAATTTCTCCTTTTCCTGAAGGAATCTCGTATTTTTGACGCTAAGTCTTAAAATGCCCTTACTTTGACTGATGAATATTAAATTAAAAAGACAGATAAATAAATCTTTATTCTTAATTGAATTTCCTAATCTCGGCAATGTCCTCGCCGGGATTCGAACCTGGACCTCTCGAATACGCGCCGAGTGTGCTACCGTTACACTACGAAGGCATGACGAAAAGGAGCAAGAACATATCCTATACGCTTGCAAATAATTGAATTTTTAATGAAAAAGAGATATTAAACATTAAAGAAAATGTCATTACATTTTGATCATATGTATACTTTCTAAGCCATAATTATATATACAACACATACAATACATATAATGCACAAATACATATTCTATATAATAATATATACAATACATATACTATATAATTATATATACGATACATACGAGTATACTGTATAATTACATATACAATACATATACTCTATAATTATATATACAATACATATACTATATTATACATATATATAATTACATATATATAATATATCTGTATTATATATATATATATTAAATATATATATATATATATATAATACAGATCAGTTGAATACAGATAAGACAGACAAGAAATCTGTCTTAACTTCGTTTGGAATTTATTATAGTTCTTATGATATCACAATTTTAATAAAAGAGAAATCATGTATAGCACAATATAACTTATAAGCAGAATAATGATTTGAGAGGCTAAACGTGAAGACTTTTTGTACATAAAATTTTAATTAGATTTATTACTTAAGAAACAACAATTTGAGCAAATATTCGTGTGTATTTGCTGAACATGCTTTTAATCAAAATGAAAAATCTAAATACTAAGTTGTTACGATTTCAAAAACGGAGGCTGACAAACATAAAATCAACTATATTTTAGATGTTGCAAGTTTTCTATATCTTTTTTACTTTGATCGTTGAAATCACCATTCTGTGTGACTGGAATTATTTGCTTCGGGAAAAATACTGGATGATGTTTTACCAAAGCTCATCTTTCATGCATTATTTTCCAAGGGTGGTTATTGCTTACCGATACTGTAAACGTTATTTTTTAGACGTTATTCAAAACTTCTTTAGACATACCAAGATCTCTTGAGATGGAGACTTGATACGATATAGTTATGTTTTATTTTTCAAGAAATCTACTCACGTTTCTGGATAATGCTGAGTGAACAGATGTTATCAAACGCGGTTCAGATAAGGTTAAACTTGCAGTATATGTTTGAATACAAGGATGTGTCATAGCATAGGATATGCATTAGTTAAGTTTTATTATATGACTTCTATAATGGTTAAGAATAATATAATAAATAATTCAAGAATTTTACATATGAACAATTATAGTTTTTTCTAAAATACAAGTATTAATAGTAATGGCAATTAATAAATCTGAATAGCTGGCAAGAACTCTGTCTCAACTTTAATTACTTATTTCCGAAGTAAACACATTTGCGAGTTAAATAAATTAAAGAAAATATAAAACTACCTTCCAGGGTTCTCCTACCCATGAAAAGTGCTTGTTAAATCGATTCTTTAACCTTTACGATCCTAGTTCGACGAAAGTAGTAAATAAGTTGAGTCGATAAGATACTCAATGACGGCAAAGCGACGCACACAAAACCTAAAGCACAACTACAGAAAGCTTGATTCTCCTTGGCGCTCTGCCTAAACACTTACCATTATTCATTAAGGTACTAGAAAGAGAATCTTATTCTAAAACGATTTAAAAGTCCTTTTTACGTTGAATGTAAAGAGGTTTTAAGGTTTTATTATAGTGTAATGATGAAATCCTTTTAGTTGTTTTTGCTCTTTAATTCTCTGCTACTTGCAAAATACGAAGAATAAGTAGGTAAATTAAAGATGAAAATGATTCTGTCTGGTAAATACAACTGCCTTATTCACACATACGGCATTTATACACGAGCGTGATAAAATACCTTGTTGCTGTTGAAAGTTTGCTATGAAAAGTGAGTTTTACTGGTAAAATATTAAATGAATAGTAATAAATAATATAAACCTTTATTGAAGTCTTCGAAAGGTATAAAAACATCCAAGCTGTCAAGAACTTAATTCATTATTAGCCTTTTTAGGATTTTGTAGGATATTTTAAGAAACTCGATATTTTAGTAGAACATATCTTATATTTACTATTTAATTTCATAAAGTAATACATATGAAAATTCTAAAATCATCAAAATTATTTTTAAATATGCAGTTACTTTTGAGTTTCATGACAAAAGCATTTATAAAAAGCATTATCACTTTAGCTGTAACCTCTTCCTAGTTGTCAGAAAATATCTTGATATTATTATCCATCATGATGCTTATATACGCAGAGATGAAATGGATTTTCATAAAATATATTCTTACATATTCACTATCTACATACGATCATACATTCTGAAGCAAACACCGCTCACGTGAAAATGCAGACCAGCATCTCTTTAGTACCAAAGATGATTGAGGCATTCCTGAAGCTAGCTAACTGTTAGTTTTGAGTTAGTGGCTTACTCTTAGTTCACTCTAGGAGGCAATCCGAAGTTCTCCTACCGCCAACTTCTCTGAAGGACCCTCGGCTGGCAGTGTATTTTGAGTGCCCCTTTGTGGCACAGATATTATACGTAACAAACATCTGTGTCTTCTCCGGGATTCTAACCGGAGCCCATTAGTGCGGCAGTCAGCATCAGCAACCAACACAGTAGAAAGGTTACTGACTGCACTGGAAGTAAAGACACGTGACTATACACATCATGCACAGCAACTGAACGTAAAAAGCCCGTGTACAGCGCAAAGGAATGGGACAATCTGAGGGGTACAAAAATCGCCATTTATTTTCATTTTGCATTTTGTAATTTACTTTTGAATTCGTATGTCATTATGAATTTAAGAGAATTTGAACCTTGTACCAAATCGGACGACTCGCAGCAGCCCAAATGACTTAGATTTCTTAGCAGAAATTGTATCTCTCGACCAACTAGATGCCTGTCTTTTATTCATGTAAAAGTTGTCAATCCCTTCTTGCAACCTTGTACTCATTACCCGTAGCGGTAATGGAATGTCACGTTCAGAAATGCTATCATCATGCACTTTTAGGATACTGAAAGAGCCGGAACATGTCGTGCAAATCCAGCGTTATAATCTCGGCATAAAAGGGAACTGAGAACCAGAAACGTCATTTATATTCGAACTGATCTGCGTAGTAGTGCTGTTGGCATTAGCAGAGAAAAACGAACTCTTTAATGACCCACCCAGCAAGGTCGCACGCAAGTGAGTGAGATCCAAAGAATTTGAATCAATTATCTCTGGGAAGCAGAATGACCATACTACGGAGAAACGAATCTTTTCTTCCTCCATGGGTCTTGCTGCCGAACAGGCAGGCTGGTGAGTCGGAGAAATAAAATAACGAGATGATAATGTCAGTAGTGATTTCAACTCACCATCCATCAGAGGGCAGAAGCAAGCTTCAGAAAACAACTCGACATACTGATCATAGTGCGTGCTGTCCTGACTCGCTTTTGGAGGGGGCGGTCAATTAAATGTTGCTCGCTCCATGTCCTGGGGCAAGAACGGATGAACTCTATCGTTCTTAATGATCAACGTTTTGCCTACACCTTCAACAGCCTGAGTACCCCAGCCATCTCGAAAATAAAACAACAGTACCATAATGATTTCACCATGGAGGTAGGAAGTTTATTCTTACTTTCATGGATTGAACAAAACAAATACCTACGCCTTTGAAAGTGCAAGTATACAGCACTCTGATTATCCAGTACTAACAAATATAACCAAATTCCACATTTAAGGAATTGCAACGTGTTTAATGTACTGTATATAGTAGTATAACGCAATGCCCTGTATTAAATATTTTAGCAGATTGTAATGTAGTTATAATGATATATCAATCATCTAATGTAATGACCCATTGAAATGCAGTGTCATGCCCCATACGTAACGCGGAATTTTAATGCCACCTACAAATAATCTGCATATCTAGCATCCAGGTATATATCTAAAATTTATAAGAATCCATATTTAGTCACAGCAACCGTAACGTATTTAATGCAACGGATATTTTGTAAAGTTATGTCACGCTCTTAATGTGTTGTTATAATGCACATTAATACAGCGTACCTAATGTAACGCCATATTGTAATGTATTGCCGTGATCCAAATATAAATGAAATGCCACGTACCAGATTTAATGCTATAGGTTATTGTAATGCCATATAGAAATGTAATGTCAAACAAACAATTGAATTGATATTATGTAATGCAACTCCTTATGATTAAAGTAATGCATATTGATGTATTATAATGGTGTATGGTGTATTTAATTATGGCAAAGCACAATAGGGCTATCTGCCTAAGGGGAGGGATGCCTCCGTGGAGGAGTTTCTAAGGGAAACTGGCTCGTATACACGTTACACATTACACATGGGGAAAACCACGAAAACACCCATGCAGCCAACCCGTTCGCGGGATTCGAACCTCGGACCGAACTACCAATGTTCAGCGACTTTACCGCTCGGCCGCTGGTGGGCACCTGTATTATAATGTAACTGAATTGTTAAATAAATCCTAGTATCTAGATGGAAGACAGGGCTGTCCAGAGGTTCGTCAAAATGGGGCAGATTTCGCGCTGAGACATGCAGAAGCTCAATGTTTCATAGTGACTCCCGAGGACACTCGGGACACCTAGAGGTGTATCACTCTGGATAAGCGTTTCTTAAACGGTGAGTGATAAATCAGAGTTTAAGAATGGGATCAGAAAAACAAAATGTTTCAGATACATAAAATTTAAGAAAAATAATCTCAGTCTTTTCATTATTTTTAATTTAATGTATTGCAATTTCTGCGAAGTAAAACTTTAAAATCGTAACATTGGCTAAGTTTTCAATATGTAAACGTAAGTAATTATGTTTACATATTGAAAAATACCTTAAGGGCATCATAATAGCCATGTCATATTGCAATTTCAACAACCACGCTATTTCAGAATCAAAATATGCAGCAAATTCACAATGCATAAAGTTCTGCGCCTTTGGCATGCCGAGAATAAGGTCTTTGATTAAGCGATAACGCTTTTATAGTATAGTTTTCCGTTTTTTCTGTTTCATTTTAACACGTGCATACATTGCAAGAAAAATACAGTATTAGATTTTGCTGGACTAAGGTTGGTATTTGTTTGAATAATTATAATGAGTAAGCACGCAAATTCTATAACATATATCTGCGCTTGTGGAGAACGAAGTCTACTCGATTATTATGTAACAGCTTACCCCTTGACTGCAATGTACCCCATTCGACTACCATCAACGAATGCCAGTGCATCGACTGGGCAACATCATGAATATTCTGGCGTCTTTCAGGCAAAAAACTGTTGCTACAACATAGTCAGCGAGAACCTTTTTTTCATAACGCCATCATGCTATGCTTTCTCGTTCACTTCTATAATCAGGAAGATATGTGACTCTTGTGCTCTAACATTCTGTTTATGCCTCCAAAGGTATGTTACCAAGCTTGTGTTACTGCAATCTGTATTCACGAAGCATAGGTTCAGACAGTTCTTCCTAGTACATAGCAAGCATGACATATTCTAACAAATGAACTTAAGAAAAAGTATTTTCATTGTCATATTGCAACTCTCACACGGACTAATAACATTAATAACTCGAATTTTACTACAAAATCTTACCACTGTTACGTCACCTATTCATAAGCATCTCTTTTAAATAAAGTCTGTTGTGCAAGCAACTTTAATATGTATTATGCACCCTGAGTACCATATTTTTGTCATTGTGTTTTTTTCCCTTGCACAAATTTGTACTATAGTATATGTATACATAGTTTGAGTAAGAACCATTAAGTGCATTTTGTAGCAAATAATGTAGACCATAATAAGTGGAAAATCGCGTATGTACACTACTCTTCAATTATAATTGGTACATCAAGGCGACGCCATGCAGGAAACGTCAAATTTTGATAAAAGGTAATATATGCTGGGATATGCAAATGATTCGCATTCTAGTGCATGCGCAAAAAGCATATATGAGTACTGCCATCTAAATTGCTTATAAATGGAAATATTATTGAGGGGACTTCTTATTTGAAAATCGTATTTCTACGTTGCTTGTTTGTGCAAAAGTCGTCTTATCTCTCGTACAAGATTAATTGCTATCAGAGCGAACCGGAAATCGACCTCTTCACGACCGTGGCCTGAGGTCTGAGGTATCGGGTCTGAGGTTCAGCTTTCCTTGACATTGCTGTTTGTGTTGGTTAGGATTCCATGACTGTCAGGAGAATATGAAATCAAGGGGTCCAGAAAGCCCATACTGAAGGCCATGCAGGATCGTAGCCATTAACGTCTGAGCGGAAAGACACAATGCATTGTAATTGCGGGATTGTAGAATCACGTCGCGTACAGTGAGTAAGGAACGTGGTTCATCGACCGGACGATAAGTGTCCACACGGTTAGTACGACGACGTCTGTAGTACCAAGGACTATTAAAACAGCAACCATTGCTCTGGGTTCTTTTGAAACTGCAGCAGATCGCCTACAATGAATACAGGAGAGACTTCACGCAGTCTTTTCAAACGGATACCGGTTCTGTTTACATCATCGTTACGGACGTATCCGTGCGTAAACGCACCGAGGAGAAGGAATGTTTGTAGCTTGCATTCGTTATCGCTATATCTGCTTAGCACCTGGCGTGATGGTTTGGGGTGCCATTGAGTGAACATCCCGGCCACTTATTCTTTGCATAACCGGTAATATGGACAGCCGCCGTTACATTTCTGATGCGTTAATAGCGACTTTGCTCTGTCTTCGTGGTCTGCATTACACCATCTTTCAAGCTAATTGCACGGCCGTATGTTCCGCTTGATTTCCTGACCTCCCTCAACACTGTGTCTGACTGTTGTCCTGGTCAAAGCATTCTCTACAGCTCTCACTGATTCAGAATACGTGGTCATTTTTTTCCGAGAGATTGTTCCACAACCACTAGTTATCGAATAGGATGAATGAAATCTCGCGTAGAGCTGAAACCGCACAGAATGAAGTACCCATATCTTTTATCCAAGCGCAGTATGAGCCGATGTCCTGCAGGATTACAGGCATTGTTGCTGCCGGAGTTGGCAGCTGTAAGTATTGAATTTTGCACGCTGTGTACCGAAGATCAACTGAAAATTTAATCATTTCTTTTTCTCTTATACTTTATATATACAATAAGATATTGATATTTTCTTCCCTTTCAGATGAAACAAGTTTAATGGGCAGCAGCTTATTTTCATACAAATCTGATAAATAAATGCGCATTTTATGAAATGAATATATTATAATGGTTTATACATGCATAGGAAGATATTTGCACCTAATAATTTTATCACAGAGAATTTTAATGGACTTTTTAAGCTCGTTTTGCACTTGATAATCCCGATAGGTATAGTGGGTTTTGTTCTTAGTTGCTGTATCGTTCGTTGGGATCAGGTTTGAATTCTGGAGAACACATGGATGTTTGTAAATGCATAGAGAAAGAGTTCTCAACGGGGCGGGGGGAGGGGGCGGAATTTCATAGTTTTAGAAGGAAATGCGGTCAACCTTTTATTTAACTGTTTAGTATTTAGTTTTAACTTATAAATATAAAAAAATACTTTTATTGAAATTTTAGTATTTATGAACATTTTATAAACTGTTTGTTGTTTAATTAATAAAAACTACTCTAAATCTATATAAATGCACATGTATTTTCCAAGTTTCTACTTTCTGCGAAGGAGGAAATGAGCTTCTAGCAGTAGTTTGTTGCATTGGGCAGAAAAGTTGAGAACCACTGCTACACAGTCTGTGTGTCATGAGAGCACTCAAAGTATATGCGGGCCCAAAAGCCCTCTTGAGAGGTTTGACGGTAGGAGGAGAGGAGTGGGAGTCCCTGGTGCTCGTTCCTCGGGATGCTTTCTGTCAAAATTGGTGGGTGGAGTTTTAAAAGTCATATTTTCACCAGTATAGTGCTAAAGGCCCATACCAACGAGAGACTCCTTGTCGAGGTAAAATTTGTATACTTTTTTATAAGGGTAGACAATTGAGATAAGCCACGAAAACACAGCAGAAAATATGTAGTACACTGCAACATCTGAAGTATTTAGAAGAAATAGCAGCTGTCACTTCTTCAAAATATTTTCTGCACAATTTCACTGAAATATAAGTAATTTAAACAGTAGTTCTATACGTAACTGTTTTTATCTCTGATCCTACTTATTTAATTTTTAAGCATTTAGAATATCAGAATAAAACATTTTCTGAAATCCCTAACTACGCATATTTACGAACTTATTTTTCAATGTAAAAAAGTATTAATATTTTACATGAAATCGAGAGCATTTACAGTTTAACGGCGCGTTCTTATCGTATATCCTAATACATTTTTAACAATGAATAACGATATCCAATTCTTAAACTATTAATTTAAATCTTTGTAATAACATTGCAGACAATACCATATTTTGTTCATATAAATAAATAAATCAGACAAATATGCGTTGTAACCTTCTCTATAATATTTTGATCCATAATTGATTTCTAAGTTTTTAACTTCAGACTAAATTAACTACATTTCTCTGGCGTACAATAACAGAAATTTTCAGATATATCTGATAATAATCTTCAGTAATAAGCATGCTAGTCAATGGTAATTAAATTAACTATGTAAAGAGTAAAGATTGCACTCGAATGATTTCCTTAAAATGCTTTCGTCAGAAGAAATTTCTCAAGAAACAAATAACATCAAACAACAAAGAATTCACTGGGGAAAATATTTATAAATGCTGAAGAAATAGTATATTTATTCAATTTTAATCTATTTACGAGAGAGAAAATTCTCCCTGCTCACAACTAACGTAATCAAACAGCTAGCTTTTATTTTCCTATGAATATACACTTTTGAATATTTTCTCTACTTTCGCTGATGCGGAGAAGATCTAGTTGGCTATTGATCAACGACTCTTCAACTTCTGAATTAAGCAGGATTTCAGAATAAGATTACTCAAAATCAAAATATTAATTTGTAGAATTCTAATCACTATTTAGGATTTTTATTAATGATAAAAGACTGTTAAGTGTTCAGAAAACGTTATTCTCCGAGCGTAGAATCCTATGAAAAGTGAGCAACGACGATCCTGACTGAATACATGCATAAAAACTCCTAACACAGTTCTAAATACATTTAAAGTTTCATAATGCAATGGCTCGTGGCATTTATTTTAAACTCCGTTTTCGAAATTTCAAATAGGATATGAAGAAATATTAGAGAACGACATAATTCAGAGAGAATGAAGACTAAAGCTTCAAATGCATGTGCTATTAGAAAGCTTAGCTTATTTAAAGTATTAAATATTAATTATTTATTTAAAATTTAAAAAACAGAAAATGCAATTTTTAAGAGTAATTTAAATGATTTAATTCTTAATAACAATATAAGCAAAAATAATAAAACTCAGATGAAAGAGATGTTATTGTTATGAACACTGATCATATACTGAGGAAAAATTAGAGAAAATGCACCAGTAATTTTTACCTTGGATTTGATTTTAGAAAGGATTATACCAGGAACAAAACTAAACATACTTCATGGAGTTTTTACAAATTTGCTATTATTATGCCAAAATATGAGTGTATTTATTTTACAGTGTAGTAAAAATTCTCACACAGAAAGCTAAACGCAATTAAATTAAAATTGCATCTCTGAGCAAGACAATTATCTAAAATATATTTG
This sequence comes from Stegodyphus dumicola, assembly GCF_044657685.1. Taxonomy (NCBI): domain Eukaryota; kingdom Metazoa; phylum Arthropoda; class Arachnida; order Araneae; family Eresidae; genus Stegodyphus; species Stegodyphus dumicola. The sequence goes on from NC_140781.1 coordinate 27,148,699, forward strand.
ACATTTTTATGGAGATATTGTGATAATAAAAGGAAAACTAAAGCTCCAGATGTATTACACTTGAGCGGCTGCAGCAAACATACATTACGCATTGCTCCCAAAATGATGAGAACTGTATTTAACACACCAAGGATATTTACCAATTGTCTGTGATATTTCGTGCTTTATGCATAACTACAAAATCTCAACTGCAAACTTAGAATAAAAACATGTTATTGATTCACATATTTTGAAAGCCTTTAAACACATAGTTCTATTCTGCTGAGCTTATCGTCAAGGATGTTTTAAAAAGACTGCTTAGATGGCCCACGGTTCCAAAATAAATCTTATGAGATGGGCTTTCTTCTTGTAACGTAACAATTTTATTAAACATACACGAAATTGAAATTTTTCTGCTGACCCTCTGGGAACAAGATTCCAGTTAGTAAACTGTTCTTTATCCCAGTGAATATCTTTCATAAACAAAAACAAGTCTGCTGGATGCAAAAGGGTCTATAGTAGTTTTAAATGGCGCTTTCGAAAAATAAAGAAAACATCAGTTTTAGAGGGGTCTTATAAAATTACATTTATAGCAGCCAAAATTCCGAATTATAACAATTCTATGATGATCTATAATGATCAGGTTTTCTAGTTCCATATTTTCTGATGTTTATGGCTCCGCTTTAGAAAACTGTTCCTAGAAATTAACATAGGTTGCTGTTTGTAACATGTGGACTCCAAAGATTCGAATTAATTATGTTTCGGTTAATTCTTATTGCATGAGGTGTATTTTTGTTTTCTTGGGGGGGGGTGAATTATTTCAGATATGGAAAACATTCTTCTCTGTGTCAAGTTTCTCTGTTGGTGTTGTTAAATTTTACGTTTCAAGTATCTTTACTTAATTGTGTCGTGCAGCTGTTACCGTGAAAAACCGAAATTGGAGAATGCCGACTTTCACCGGAGAATGTCAAAATTCACCAAATACGTCGGTGAAAGATCGAATATTTCTTTACATTCTTGTACATTCTGACCCTCACCGGTGTATGTTGACAATCACAGATATGCTCTAGTGTAGGTCGAAAAGAGAGGAGTATATGTACACGCTGCCATTCTAAAAGGAAGTGTTCCACAAATAAATGCAGTTGTAAAAGCAAGGGCCTCTTGTGCAATTCAAAGTGTCATAATAGTTTAAGTTGTTGCAATAAATAAGATTTGAATCACATAATTTGGTAAGTTTACAACTTCTATTATTTTCCTTTCTCATTTTGAATGTATTGTGTGTTTTAAGTTCTTATATTCTTAAGTTCTTATTCTGAGTTTCAAGTGCGTTTTTTCGCGAATGAATTGCGGAGAAGGAAATATAATATTCTTATATGTTCAGCATTCACCATTAGTACATGGTGAATGTCAACATTCACCGGTGTAAGTCAGAAATAAGAGTATTTGGAAAATATTTCGGACATACACCAAGCGAGTATGTGAATGTTGACATTCACCGGTGAAAGTCGACATTCTCCAGATTTCAGTGTTTTACCGTAACATACCTACTAAAATTTTCGTAGTGTAAATGCTTACCTTTTTTATTCATTCCTTAAGACTGGAACTGTGGGTCTGTGACCAACTAGTGATGCAATACTTCGTTATAAAATTGTTTTAAATCAGGGTTGTAAAAAGTGAGTTAACTTAAATTTGAAAAGCCATTTCTTTACAGGTAGTTGAAACAAAATAAATAAATCATCAGGAATGATTCCCAGGTATATACAGAGGAAAGGATTACGTTGCTTTGACAGGAAAATTCTTACTTATGCTTAAGCGGGTTGAGAGTATATTGCACCATACCCATGTTCATTACTAATTTTCCTTCCTCTCTTTTTTTAATCGCACTCTCAATTAGTTTAATTACATGAAAGAAATGTTGTTAATAGAGAAATATTCGTCACACGATAACTTGAAGTTTTTTTTTTTTATTTCCAGGTACTATAAAGCTATAAAGCAAATAAATTTCTTCGTTATTATTCATTTTGACTTAACCGACTTTTCAATCATTTTTCATGCATATACCTGTATAAGTCATTAGCAATATATGAAATTAAGCATTGCTCTGAATACCTAAAGGTTTTACAAAATATTGGAAAAGTAACATCAAAGTGTGAAAGCTTTACTATTTTACGCATTTACTATGTATTACGAACAATTTCAGAATATAAATCTGCAAAGCGTAAAATAGTTTCATCAGTGACGTTTTTATTAATACATGACGACACACGTGATTTTTCATGCTCCCACCCCCAACGGTAGAACATTGTGTACTTCGCCATTCGCACTTCACTCTAGCTTCGGCAAAGGCGAAATACATAGATCTAGATTTTGGTAAGAGATACTAACCTATAATACATGAGAATGGCGGAGCAAGTAAGAGTGCCGAGACAACAACCACGGAGTGTTGACATGCTACGATCTTTCATTTTCATACGCATATTTTCAAAAAATAGCTTTTCATTTTGAATAATACATAGATATTATTTATGGCACATAAGGAAAATATGTATCATGTCAAAATGACGCAGATATTCCAGGCCATCAATCTTAAAGTTTTCAGGTATTATATGCTCAGGTGCCTGCTTTTCACAGTATTCTTTTAAGTATTACTCTAGACCAGCGGTGCGCAACCTTGTGCTCGCCAGCCCGATTAGGTACTACGAACAAAACACATTTTTAAAATAACCATTCATTTATATTTCTTAATTGTTAAGCATTTACAGCCATAAGAGATATCTTGCAAGACGTTATAAAATAATTGATTGCTGACTGATGAACTTGACAGCAAATATGTAATCTTATTGCTCCATTCCGATGTTTAGATGGCTAAGCAGGGGAAAAGTACTTCAACGGTTTGAAGAATTTCTTTCGCCAATAAAGCAGTTTTGGGTATCCGGAAACGAAAGTTATAAAGAATTGGACGATAATAATTGGTTATCCGATCTGTATTTTTTCACGGATATAACAGCTAAACTGAACAAACTGAACGAAGATCTCCAGGGAAAAGAAAAAAAACCCTTTTTCAATTGACTGGGACTGTAACTGCTTTACAGATAAAGTTAAATTTGTGGATAAATCAGGTGAAAGAAAAGAAAATTCACCCATTTTTCAGAATTTATCAAGCCATATTAATAACCACAAGGTAATTGAAGCAGAGAAATTCTCGAAAAACCTAAATGCACTGAAAAATAATTTTGAACTTCTCTGAACTTCTTCTTTGAACTTTCTTTCCATAAAGTTCAACCAATATTATTATTAATCTCAAACCCACTTGCCGCACATAAGATTGGAAATATGTTTAACAAAAATGTTGATGTTTTGGAAATATGCTCGCCATAGGCCAAAATGTCTTCGCGATAGGCCAAAATATGCTCGCGAGAGACCAAAGATTGGGAACCACTGCTCTAGACCACAGTTTCTCAAGCAGGACTGATGCACTCAGCCTTTTATTTACACGTTTTGTATTTAGGTTTTATTTATGAATATAAAAAATACTTTTATTAAAGTATTGGTATTTATCAACATTTTCTATACTTTGTCATGCTAATTTCTAAAATCTAATAAAATAAATATAAATTTAATTAAAAATATATGTACTTTTCAAGTTTTGGAAAGGAGGGACGATGATTGTCTAACGATAGTGCAAGGCATGCATGTGGCAAAAAAAAGATTGATGGTGACTGTTCTGGACATTTAATGCCACCTGCAATGCTTCTTTAACAAGCTAGGGAATTTTAAGGAAAGGGTTCCAGCTCTGCATATGGAGGAATTCTCTAACGTGAGAATTTAACTTTTTTATGTGATCCCGGTAGAGGAAACATTTCAGTTACTGAAACGTTCGCTGTGGTTTAGTAAGTTAAACACAGTACAAATTTTCTTTACGTTTACAAGTATGATTTATGCCTATGTTAACAATGAATCACTTCATGAGATCACGTTAATAACAAGGGTTATTTTACACAGTACAGAACCATTTTAATAGGCAAACAGAAAATTGTTTGCTTCGTTGTTTCTCTCGTAACTTGGCAAAAATCTATTCGATATACCATTGTAAGAGTAAAACCAATCTGTGTCTCTAAATTTGTTTTTGAATAATTCCGCGATGCACATATAACTATAGAATATTCTGTTAGTTGGACTTCTTGATTTATGAACATGCTACCCCCCCTTAAATATTAAATTTCGTACTTTAACCACTTCAGACGCAGACTTCAGAACCCTTCCACTTCAGACGCTATTATTGTAAAGATTTTTATTTTGTTTCGAGAAGATTTATAGTTGGAAATATATGTCTGTAATAAATATTTAAAGAAATAAAGTCTGTAATAAACATTTCTGACTCTAATGCAAACAACGTACGTAAAAAGTTGGACCATCAATACATTCTCTTCTTTCGGTTTGCGATGCTTCAAATGTTAAAAATAGAGAAAATCGATTTCCATTTTTTTACATGTCATGAGTGGTATTAAAGACCTTGAAGCAGAACGAAATGTACTCGAAACTTTGGGTAAATTGTACATTTTTGTAGTGAATGTTTCTAGAATTGTTTATTAAACCTAGTCTAGAGATCTGAACCTTGAAGTTATTCTATACTGAAGTCTCTCAAGCTTTAATGGAGGTCACTCGAATAACAGTGGAATCTAAGACGAAACATTCCTGCGCAGATTTTGCGAAGAAGTTTAAAATGGCGTACACTGCTTTGAAAAGTAATTTCCTTGCGATAAAAAAAAACCCTCAATGCGTTATCAACTGGCATAGCAGCAATCGTAGGGGAAATTTTTACTGAGCTCTTTGCTACGCTTGAGGAGTTAAGTGTCTCATCTATTAAATAAATCGTTGTAGAGACATTAGGTATTTCTTTGAAAGCAGGAGGGATGAAAAATGAGCAATGCCTTAGTCAGCACTCGAACTACGGACCTCTAGAATACGCGCCGAGCGTTCTGACCACTACACCACGAAGGCATGCTAAGAAGGCCGGATAAATACCTTACATGGTAAAGTATGACAAAATCTTCAGTAGCTTGTATAACAACAGAAGACGCATTCTGTAAAACACAGATGAACGTCTTTTATTATCACGAAAACGGAACTAGCACTCGAAGAAGTTTAAACTCAGAGCTTGATGATCTGAGCAACCGCCTTCTGAAAGCAAGCGGAGCTGACGCTTCAAAAAAGTAGATTAATGAATTAGAGTTATCTATAAAAAGTTGAAAGCTATAAGCCAACACTAATGAATAAAAAAGGTTCTATCCATCTTCATGATAGTGTCATATCACATATTATAGCACACAAACAGAACAGCAGCACCCTAGAAAAATTATATGAGCTGATGTTCACTTTTTATTTCTCATAATCTCCTGACCAAGCAGGATTGATTACCATTTTTTCGTTATTTGGGAAACATTCTAAAATAGAGATATTTTTTAATCCTGAGGTGTATGTCCAGGACTGGTGTCTCAAGATATCGGAAATTCGAAATTAAATTTTCCTATAAACTGCACAATATTTCACACATACTTTCATGTTTCATTGTAGAACGTTCCTCAGTGGTTTCTATTTCATTGCGTGTCGTCATGGTAACCGATATAATTAGCAATCTTCGAAGTTATCCCTGGGGAGAAATGGGTTTTCTCCATCAAAAAGAAATCAAAATATTCGTCATCTTCATAATCTTAAATCGTAAGAATTTTTGGTCAAAATTAATGAAGTGCTCCAATAACCAGGATTGCCAACTGCTACAAAGAATTGAATGAAATAGTTAAAAGAGAACTTTGCAAGGGAATTTGAGAACAAATGGAGCTTGCTTAAAGCCTATGATATTCTAAAGAGCATGAAGAGGACATTTTGAAGTATATGTATTGAAATATATCAGATTCGAACTGTTTATCTTCTTTTTTAGACATCTGATTAACTGGATATAGAGCAATTATTTGTTTGCATTCTAAGACAAACATGTTTGTATGGCGAATAAATGTCATTTCTGTAAAAGCTACACCTCTTTGAAAAGTAGTACACCAAACTGATTATTATTAAAAAAAAGTAGCTGAAATTTTGAAGACCAAGTCTGCTTAACATTGAACAGAAGACTAGTAAATATCCGTTCAAATAAAGAAGGAGGGACAAAGATAGCGGATATTTCTTTTTGTTTGTTTCTGTATGTAATTTTAGAAAGATTTTGATTTGAAATTGAAACAAAGTATGATTTCTTATTTCATTCGAATTTGAAAACAACGCTGTAAAACTATAAACAATTTTAAAAATTCTATGTACTGATGATAAAAATCTAGTTCACGGGAGATTTTTCGATTTACGAGCCTATTCAAATTATTTTAAGTAAACAAAATCAAGATTCATTTTTATACTACAATTAATGCCACGAATGTTTCGAGTTAAATACAAAGAAGCGTTAAGAATGCTAGGATTCCAGAGACATTAGGTTTTTATGAAGCAGAACATGTGATAATAAAATGTAATAATAATAATTATGTAATAATAATTATGTAATAATAAAATTCCATAGTCAAGAATACACTTAAAATTCTAACTGTATGTTCTTTTCATTTTTGAATGGCGACGTTCTCTTATTTGAAAGTACGTGGAATTAAATGCACAGCCCCGTTGTCAAATTGTTTTTCCCGCCTTTTCTACACGTACAGTTATAGAAAGTTCTGGAAATATTTAAAGCGAACTGGATTGGCTGACGAGGCTGACGTCATTTCTTGGAAGCTCCGCCTTTCCAGAGGCTATAAAAGGACTCGCAAAGGAATATCGGGGTTTTTCTTTAATGTAACGATGCAGTAAACTTCATACAAAAAGTTATTAGTAATTCGTTTTTATTTACTCCGGAAATATGATTTTGTAACTGCTATTTCCCTGACCAATAATAAAAGGATCCTGTTTTATAAACTTATCGTCTGATAATTTAAGCTACGACTACATTTATGATTCTTCAGCATTCTATTTATTCCGGACAAAAGCTCGTAAATCACATATATATATGTGTGTGTGCGTGTTGTGAGAAAATAAAGAATAAATTTGCAACGTAAATTTCCTTTCTCAATTCCGAAAATAGTAACCTCTCCTTGCACTGCGCCATTTACCGAAAAATCTAATTCTGATGATGTAAATTGAACTGAAACTCAAAATTTAACCAATCACTGATTAGCTGTCTTGTATAAATAGCTAATAACTGCGTACGGAAAGTAAAATCATAAAGTGTTAGGTGCTTAAAAGAGGATGCAAAAAAGAGGAGCCATAGGATGCAAAATGAAATTTGAGATTTGTTTAAGGTAAAGATCCTGATGAATATGTTAACCCAGTAGAAATGATATTTAAACGTACTGAAATTGTTCCCGGTATAATTGTAAAGCGAGAGAATTATGTCTACAGGATGACGGTAATAGCAGCATATCTTAGAATCCTACATAACAGGTCTAAGGCATTTAATCACAGAGTTTTAATTGTTCTTCTTGTTAATAGGCAAAAATACTTTTTTTCTATTAACAGAATACTGAAGAATTCTTTATTTAGGGTATGATTGTTTCCGACGTCTGATTTTGGAGAAAAATGGCTCATAAATTTGCGTAAATATAGGAAAAACATGCAGAATCATCACAGTTCCTTCCGTTGCCAGAAATCGATTTTTTTCTCTTTGCTCGTTAAATAGATTATGGCAAACATGCGAAGACTATTTGCCTCAGGAAAGGCATGCATATAAAGATTATTGTATGTAAAGACATGTATGAATGTAAAAATTATTTGCTTCAGGAAATGTCTTCGTGGAGGTTTTTTCTAAGGTGAACTAGCTAACACTAGCGTCATACATGAAGAAATTCATGGAAACATCCATACAGCCAACATTTACAGCTGAATTCAATCTCGCGTCGCATTATCAGAATTCATCATTCTTATCCACTCTGGCAGCTGAATCGAAATTTTGACACAACTGTCAGTTTAAAAAATGTATAGCAGCTTAGGAGCCAGTTTTCAAACTAGATTGTCTGTCTATATGCGGTGGTATAAAGCTTTCGACATCAGTCAGATTAAACACAATATTTGCAACACGGTAGGCTCCGCTTAGTGTGACCAGATTTGTCTATGCTATTTTGATTACATTAACCAAATGATAACATTAAACGCTGAGGAAGTCTTTTAAAATAGCAATGGGATTTAACTAATTTAATATAAATATAATTAAAAACACATATAAAGTTACTATCTCAATATTTCCATTAGGAAAATATAAAAGTTAACTTATGAACTGTTCATAACGTTTCTGGAAATTATTTGTTTGATACTGTATCCCAAATTTAAACATTCAGAGGACATTCATTGAAACAGAATACGCCGATGTAAAACTTTAAATTAGGTGAAAAGTAACCTTAGTTTGGCGTAGATGTTACCAGAAAACTTCCTTTTACGCAATAAAGAGAGGGGGGAGAGGAAATATATTTTTTTTGCTCTTTAAGAAGTGGGACCTGTGTTTAATCGCCCTCAAAATCGGTAGAGTTCCTCAAAAATCTATGACAAACTGTATTTGTTATTTTGCCTAATTTTAAGTGGTGGACTAATATCGAAAATAAAATGGTTGACTAATTAATTATTTACTTGGCGAAATTTCGTTTTCACTTGGCAAAATTAGTTTCTATTTTGACCTTATTTGAAGACTTTACTTCAATTTAAAAATTTATTCTATAACATATATCATATTCACCAAATTTTTAGACACAATAAGCGACTTATTTTCCATGTTTCAGTATACAAACAGGGGCGTTTTCGACAATTCGATAAAAATATCAGATCAATAACTTCAACCGGTATCAAATGTCATCAATGATAACATCAACCACAGTCACATTAAGCAGCGTCTATATGTTAATAAACACTGAAATAAGTCAGGTTAAGAGAAAAAAAATGTTTTTTGACAGACAGTTGAAGATGTCGGACCTCCCGAATACAAACGTCACAAAACTTCGGGAGGTAATGACAATCATGTGAACACAATATCAAGTGTGATCAAGTGTAAATTTTTTAATTGCTTTCAAATCCTTGTCTACCGTATTCTGAAAGAACATGTAGACAAATGCCCTGAAAATATAACTCTATCGGAACATAATGTATGAACGTATGGAAACAGAAATGAATTTAATTTTATATACAGACAAGAATATGAAACACATATTGTGCAAGAGTACTACGAGAAATCACATACTACGAAATGGAACTACGAACATACTACGAATCACATATTACGAACTATCATTCATGGACAGTTTTACTTTTATTACAAAAATAGGAAAAATCATTTCTGTAAAAACCCAACGCGAAACAATGAATGTCGATTGTGGAAGCTGAAAATAAATACATCGTTGCTAGTATACTCTGTGAAAAGCATATAGGAACTTTGTTCGCTATAAAGAATAAATACAAACGTGTATCGAAAATTGAGATGTGCCAGTCAGATGGATAAAAGAATTCATATTTAGAGTATATTTACAGCAGTATTGATAAAATTATATATGCTTGCCCGCAAGTAATATATTTACACAATATCAGTTAAATTTTAAATTTATTTCAACATCACATGTTTGCGTATGTATATATTTTCTACTAAGACTCTCACATTAACGAAGAAAGAGGTTAAATTTAAAGCATAATTTCTTGTCTCGTGTAATGTGTGCGTTTGCAGTTATTTTTCATTTTACTGTAACATCCTTGATTTTGCTCGAAGTTTATACTAAATTAGGCTGACGGGTGACAATAAAATAATTGCTTAATTTTACGTTACTTTCTAAATTCACATCATACGGAGTATTCATTTAGATTGCAGAGTCATCAAGGTTGTTTTGGAGCAGGGAGTGTGAAACATTAGCAATGCCCTTACAAAGATTCACATGGCAGATCTTCCGAAGCCAGTTGAACGTGCTTCCAACAAGACCACGAAGGTACAGGACAAAGGAAAAGAAAATTAGTTTCATTCTTCCCTACTAAAGGGCAACTAGGAAGGATTAGCCGTAGTCGCCAAATCCAGATGGTGACAAATTATCGTAGAACACATTTTAGTTCGGGTGCGACTAATATATTCACTAGGTTTACTTCTCAGCAAGGAAGTCGAAACATCAGCAATGCCCTTGCTGGGATTTGAACTCCAGACCTTCCAATCCTAGCCAGACTTGCCGCCTACTATACCACGAAGGCATTCGGTAAGAAAAGAGAATATTCCTTACAAGTTCTTCTGTATATCAAATAATTCTAGAACGGAACCTATAAGAAGCTTGAGTTATATCTCTATCATTGAATAAAATATGAGCAGAACCTCAGTATTTCAAAATGATAATTGAACAATAATTGATTGTAATACACGGGACCAAGCTGCATCTTACAATTAGTTAGTTATGCCTGTGTCAGCACTATCCATGAAAATAGTCTACGACGTATATCAAGTGTTGCAAATTCAGAAAAATATAATACGGCGTGGAAAAATAACCAAATATATAAATACAATTGTGTAGCGAAATAAAAATCTGCAACGCATTTTGAAAAAAAAAAAAAAAAAAAAAATCAGTGGCTAATGCATTATCATAACTCTTCGCTCACCCTCATAATTGTATACATTTTCTCTTTGTTTGATTGCGAAACATCTATTCTGAATATTCTCTTTTCGTAAATTCTGATAATATCACGGAAAATGAATTTCTTTTGACGCTGGTATGCAGAAAAGAGTGCTTTGGACTGAAACATTAAAAAGATTTAAAACTGTGCGTAATTCAGCCTTAGACTGACTGTGGTTTCATTGAAAACTGTACATTTTGAAGGAGCCTCAAACAAGGCTTACTTCTTCAGACAGCGATCCTCTTCTTTATATATTACCATTAAATGCTGTTCCTGAAACATGTTCCTAATAAATATGTGTTTCGAAGTAACTTGAAGCCTTCGCAAGAAATAGACAACAGAATCATTGCTTATTTTAGAATCATATTAAAACCCAATTTTCGGAATGTGGATTCGACATCATCTCAAACTTTTCATCATTATGAAAATCATTGTGAAATAGTATACACCTTCTTGAAAAAACTGAAATACAGAAAATACATACTTGTTTCTCCTAGAATTAAGCAAGGGGATTCAGGCAACAAAGACGAAGTAAAATTAGAAGTGGCAACAAGAATCAAAGTAAAAAGCGCACATGGAAAATTAAATTTCAAATTAGGAAGTAATAAGAACAACCTAATCATAAGCTGAAGAAATGTTCAAGTTTTAGTATTTAAATTTACTTCTTGGAAACGCAACACATACTAAAACTCTCAAGCTGAAAACTATCTGAAGACTAGTTTCGGCTAATCTTTGGAATATGGTAACAGGTAGTTTGGCGACATTTTGGTAAGGCGATAAAGGTTACTAGCTAGGACTTTAGCAGCGTACACGGATAAAGTCAAGAGTGTGCGCAATGCCATTTTTGTGCTATTCAGGGATGTTTTTTTAAGTGAAAATAGGTCGACGTGTACATAGATGATACCGTGTATGTGCAATTCTTAAAAACGCGGCAAGCAGTGGGTGATTCTGCACTTTCTCCCAATTTCGCACCTAATCTTCGTCATGATTAAGCATTTTTGTTCCAATAAAGTTCTAGTATAAGCGTAATTCGGCTAGCTGATTGTTGAAAAATATGTTGAGTAAAAAAAAAAAAAAAAAAAAAAAAAAAAAAAAAAAAAAAAAAAAGCCTTTACTTCGTAAAAACAAAATTGTGTTCAAAACAGAACTAGCAAGTTGCTGTAGCAGGGTTGGTCGCCAAATTTTCGCCAAAAAACCGCCAAGTTACCATAATCCAAAGATTAACCCTAGTTTCTATAGTAAGTATACTTCGTTTCATAATATTCTTATGTACTTATATTCAGAATCGTTTCCTTCATTTATCTGATTTTTGTCTGCATTACGTTGAATAATATAATGTAGTAGAACTTCCCCGTATATTTTTAACCCTTTAACTGTCAAGTTATTTTGATGATTTGGGTACACAAATTGTCAAATTTTTTTATTGGAAAAACCAAATGTAGCCGAAATAAACATCTCCCGATATATAATCGGGTATGACAATACGATGCACTCAAAAAAAAAATTACCCCGAGAAATACTCGGGCGTGACATTTTCGAACACCAGTGCTGTGCCCGAGATAATCTCGGGCATGACAGTTAAAAGGTTAAATGTCTTTTACCATAATATTATTAATAATAGCCAGATTTAAAATCCATATTTTCTAATATGGCTAAACATTTTAGTATTTTGAAGAATAATAGGATTGTCAACGGATACATAAAACGGGTTGATAATCAGATTTAAACATTAGAATATAGTATCATCATAATCATTATATATTATCTATATCTGTTGATCTATTTTTACATAATTTCAAAGTTATAGCTTAAAATGCCAAATAACGCTTCTTGCATTTCCGATGAAATGAACTAACTTTTTGTCTACTTTTCACCGTCTTGCATTTAAAATATAAAGTTGAAAAGAATTCCAAACACGCTTCATTTTCTTTCAAAATGCGTAATGAGCTTTCTCCTTCATTCTTTTGTGTATACAGGGTCGATTTATCAAGCGATTATGAATGGTGATGAATAGCTCTGTTATGGTCTCTAAGCCGGTACGTGGTGATATGTATTCGGGTAAGTAATTTTAATCGTATTCCAAGCGTTTAAAACGTTATGGAACTACGCATTAAAAAAATAATAAATTAAACACATCAGCATCTTTTATTTATACGAAAATAAACTTGATCAAACTAAAAAAATTTACAATAGTTAGAATGGTAACTATTTATATTGTAAAATGATGCGAATTTTGAACTATAACTCACTATGAAACCAAAGCTTAGCCAACATGAACTTTCAGCCAGAGTGAACACAATTTCTAAATATTACATTTGTAATTTAAGCTTAAAATATTTTCATTTGGATGAAAGCGATATTTTAGCTCTTCGGTGAATACTGAATCCTCATTAAAATTTTACAGTTCAACTTTCTTGTAGGACTTCAGTACTCAGCGAAGAGCCAAAGTATTGACATCACGCAAATGTAATAGTAGGCAATGAAAACTCCCACTGCGTCCATCAGCCGGTGTAAGAAACATATTTCCGGTCTCTATTATTTTACTCTTTTAGGTATAAATTATAGCTAACTTAAGATAACTTAAATCTGGTCATATCATCATGATTAGAGTGTTGAAGAATATAATATTTTTCAGACAATATCTTAATTTTCATATATCTTGCATGTAAGAAAATAAGAAAGAGAAATAAAAATATCTAAAGAGAAAATGATAACGATTATTTTGTGCAATTATTAAAATGAAATCTAAGCAGTTTTTCTTAAAACCTTGCAGGATTCTCATTTAAGTTTTGGAAACTTTAATTTATTTCATACATTTTTACGAATAAAAGAGTAAATATTTGATTATTTTGTTATGGAAATTATGCAACAGATTATCCATTTAAGAGGAAGGATGTATTTTCTAAAACAAACTATCCCGCATTTGTTTTACGCATAAGAATCAGGAGTCAGTCACCAAGATGAAATTTATTTGCTTTAGTATGGCAGAGACTAAGAAATCTATATGACTAATCTTTCTCACAGTTTTGATCAGGATAATCTTGAGGTATGGTTTTTTGGTTTGGTTTGTTTAATTATGACAAAGCACACTAGGGCTATCTGCCTAAGGGGAGAGATGCCTTCGTGGAGGTCTTTCTAAGGGAAACTGGCTCGTATACACGTTACACATGGGGAAAACCACGAAAACGCCCATGCAGCCAGCTCGTTCGTGGGATTCGAACCTCGGACCGAACTACCAGTGTTCAGCGACTTTTACGCTCGGCCGCTGGTGGACCCTAATCTTGAGGTATGAAATTCGAGGTTCTTGTACTCATTTTCCACAAGCGTCTGGATCCTCAGCTTTTAATACTCCAAAATAATTAATAATACTCTACAAAGACCCTTTTAATATTCTACAAAGACATTAGAGCAACATATACTCATGCCTCATCTAAGATTCCAAGCCTAGCTCAACAGCGTATCAAATAACTTACGATAGCAACGATTACGATAGCAATAGCACGTTTGCAACGGCACTAGGAATAGATACGTAGACGAATGAAATAATAGTTATTCCACAGCTCTTTGTAACTACACTAATATTTTATGCTTGTAGTACGACAGTTTGTACCGAGTCTCATTTCTGACGAATGAGCTGGCTGCCTGAAAATTTTCTAGTTTTTCCATGTGTAGCAAGAATACCAAAGAAGTTCCCTTAAATCAAATATCTTCCAAGAAGTTTTTCATTTTTTGAGAGTTAGCCCTTGTTTGCTTTGATTAAGCTAAAAATAACCAATAAACCATCTTATTGTATAGCAAGTGGTAGGCTAGCCAAAACTTGTTTTCAAGATGACAGTATATGTGACAAAAATCTAAGTCACGGAAGTCTGTACCAGATCGTTCGACAGGATTCGAACTACCAATGTTATCTGCATTTTACTACTATTTATCTGCATTTTCTATTCCTTTAACCTATTATACTCTTAAGCCATGTTTGTTGTAATAATATGAATGCACACTATCAATGTGTCATACACATAAACACTAAAAGCATAATCTCTACAGGTGACAGGTGACGGAGGACGGGGACGCCAGGTGTTTAACATAGGTAAACAGGCGTGTGTCCCACGCCCTCCCCTATCTAGGAATAACAACTCCCTGGGACCCCGTGAGGCTGCCTCGGGAGTTTCATCGGCTATGTGGACACTAGCCGAAATGTAGCGAACGCACAGTTGGTAAGGTTCATTTCCGGGCATGGGCCCTACCCGGAATATTTCTTCAAGCGTGGCATAAGTCACACAAGTCAATGTGCATGCGGCGACTCAGGCTCACCAGAGCACTATCTAACGTCATGCCCATTAACAGAAGGACTGCATATCAATCTCCCTGAAACAAATCGCCAGCCGTTCTGTAAATATATGATAAAACAGCGGCACTTTATTAAAAAGCTGGTACAGTTGATGGACAGACTGTCCGACTTAGATACAGACTTGTGTCAGCCATAGAACAACCCAGCATGTAAAAACAACTTAAGCATTTTAAAAAGGACATGTATTGCAATGTAGGAAAACTGTCATTCAAGTGAATTGTAAGAAACTATAATGTAGACTAGAAACTCACAGTATAAAGACTGCCTGTATTCATACCTGGAAAGTCAGTTGCATTTAACAATGTGCATGTACTGTGTAAATAAATTTCGGCAAATTATACCGTAAGACCATATATAATGAACCGATATATAATGTAGGCATAACGAATGTATGAAAGTGCATATATCTGTAAGCAAAGTAATGTAAGGGAGTGTAATATATGTAAATAATTTTGTGTATCAGTAAGCTATGTATAAGTAAGTTATGCAATTTAAAGCAATGCAATATAAATGCAGAAATGTCTAATTGACCAGTTATCTAGCTAGTTTATATTTTAAGCGAACATATAACTTTAAAAAAATGCATCTTTAAAAAGTATTTTACACCGTTTGCTTCATTTCACCTTTTCAAGCAATATTGTTCATCGTCTTATCAACAATAAAAAAAAAAAGTAGCCTTGATCTCATTTCATACCAAGAGCTATTTTGTACATATTGCAAGGTATATCTGTTTTCTCTTCTCTACAGTGTGGGCTCACCAGCGGCCGAGCGGTAAAGTCGCTGAACACTGGTAGTTCGGGCCGAGGTTCGAATCCCGCAAAAAGGCTGGCTGCATGGGCGTTTTCGTGGTTTTCCCCATGTGTAACGTGTATACGAGCCAGTTCCCCTTAGAAAGTCCTCCACGAAGGCATCCCTCCTCTTAGGCAGATAGCCCTCGAGGCTTTGCCATAATCACATACACACTCTACAGTGTGCATATATGTACACTGCTCAAAAAAAAAATGGGACAGTGCTATATCTCCCGTTCTACTGGGCCTATTGACAAAATTCAAACTGCGTTTTTCATGTCTCGAATGCGCGACTTAGGATATATATTAGATATATATATAGCGCTACTCTAACATAGGTATTTTGACACAAAATCGGACTTTTTCTGAAATAACATACCAATTTTTTCCATATTTCGATTCTACGACTCAAATTATACCAAAATACCAAGTTTTGTAAAAATCGTACGAGTAGTTTTTAAAATATAAGCTCTCAAAATTTTAGCTCCTCAATGTTAATTGAATTTCGCAAATATTTATTAATATCTCTTTGTTTATTAAACTTTTTTGATTTTTTCTCTCACATTTCGAAATTTAGGTTCATTCCAAATAAAATTTACCCATTTTTTGTGTTTTATTTTTTAAATTTCTATTTTTAAATAATTTTGAATTATAACCTATAAAATTTTTATCATCATCTTAAAGTAGGTGTATTTTTAAGCATATTTGCAAAAAATTAGACTTTTTTATTCAGAAATTTCTAAGATATACACGAATTTACATATTTTCGCGTTTTGAAATTTGGCATCTTTTTTTTGAGCGATAATAATGCCAAATGTGGTCTGTGTATTTTTGTTACAGTGAATTGCCACAGCTATTTTTAACCTTAAATTTCAAGTAAAATTTTACGGAGAATTAATTATATAACATTTTTTCCCTCAATGATGCGTAATAAATATTTATTAATAATATATGAAAAGCTATTTTTTTAAATTATAGATGATATTATTCAAATTTTTAACTATTTTTTTAAATTTCTCTCTATCTTAAAAAAAAAAAAAAAAAAAAAAAAAAAAAAATAAGAGTAAATTTTTACCTTCGGCGTTTTATCGTCTGCTACCTCACTTCGTTTAAATCAAATTGTCTAAAACTGAGAATTTTCGTTTGATGTTTATTTGAATTTTATGACATTAACTGCATAACTTATTTCTAAACAAACTGTTGCTTTTGAAGTGGCTGAAAGAGAGGCTGATACTAGCATCCATATTTTTAAAGCACAGTATATTTTTATAAAAACATAAGATTTAGAATAATCATTTTTATAAAAGTCAAATTATGATATAAACATGCAACCCTCTAGAGACTCAATTAATGGAAGTCCAGTGGCTATGCAGAAATTATCTGCAGCTACTTAATGGCTGGATAAGTCAGCAGATCCTGTGGACAAGTAAGAATAATTATATAAACGACACCCAACATTCTGGATTCAATTAATAACGAGGATACGATGTTTATTAAATTAATTTAAGAAGTTTTAAAGCATAAAAAATCAACTCATTTTTTTAATCCTAAAATGTATTTTTGTGCGTAGCGTATTTTCATTATATCCTTAAAATTCTAATTTAGAATGTAATTGTCAAGAACTGAATCCTAATCATCAGTAATATAACATATATTTATTACGGTTATTAATAAATCCTTCTTATAAAGTAATTGCAAATATTTCAAAAAACTTTCTGTCTGAATGCAAATACTTTTCTGTTCAAATATTTTTAATTTTATATTAATCAAGATTGCGTACGATATTATTTATTTGCACTTCAATTCTTACCGTCAGTTCTAGGAGAAGTTACAAATCAATTATATTTAATTAAGGATTGGATTGGATTATTTAATTATGGCAAAGCACACGAGGGCTATCTGCCTAAAGGGAGGGATGCCTTCGTGGAGGACTTTCTAAGGGAAACTGGCTCGTATACACGTTACACATCGGGAAAACCACGAAAACACCCATGCAACCAGCCCGTTCGCGGGATTCGAACCTCGGACCGAACTACCAGTGATCAGCGTCTTTACCGCTCGGCCGTTTGTGGGCCTTTATGAAATGGAAGGCGATAACTTTATTTAAAATGATTGTCAGAAATACCAAAATGTTTCGAAAAGTTGGATACTTTTTAATATACTTTCAGATTGCTTAAAGAAAAAGAGAAGAAAAATAAATTTTTTCGTAAAATTTAGTATTTGTATTTTTTTTTTAATTTAAAACTTTTCAATCTTATGATATTTGATTCTTGCGATTTCAAAAATAAAATATTTGACTAAAATATGAATAACATTTTAAGAAACCAAATGTAGGATAAAATTGTGTAAAGCAATGGGTACAATGATAAAACTGTTTAAAGCAGTGTATGCAAGTCATCCTAAGTTAAAATGTCGGTTATACATCTCTCTTATTTATATATATCTTTTCTGAACGGAACATTGAAAGGCGTGTAAAACTGTGCTTTACTGTATTTTGTCTTTTAATATAGTATGCAGTTTTCAAACTTATCGTAGTCTGGGTTACAAAGTATTCTTCCGAAAGAAACGCAGTTCAAATAAATAAAATCAAATTCTGGAAAATTGATATTAATAAATATATTTAAAATGCTCAGTTCGAAGGAATAAATAGAAAATTTTAAAACAATTATCTGAAGAGACAATGCAACACAAACAATTAAAATAAAAGTATAAAAATTTAAAAATTACCTAAAATAATGACGAAAAATATATATGTATAAATAAAACTATTTGAAAAAAAAAATAAACGCTGCACCTTTATTTACGCAGTTCGAATAGGTAAATAGAAATTTTTAAAACAGTTATTCGAAAAAAAAAAAAAAAAACGTGCAACTTAAACAATTAAAATGAAATTCGAAAAAGAAAAAATTACTTAAAATAATAAGTTATAATTAAAAATATAATATAAAGAATATTATTTGGAAAAAAGGAACGATGGTGACTTTTTTTCCTCTCACGGGAAAGGAAACTAGGTTGCCATATATTAAGAAGTTCGCCAAGTGAAGTATTCTTGGCGCAAACTGACAAAAAAGTGCCAACATAAATTTGTGAATTTCTCCGTAAATTTTGCTCCAAATTTTACAAAATTTCATATTTAGGCGTAATTTGAGTCGTAGAATCGAAATATGTAAAAAAATTGGTATGTTATTTCAGAAAAAGTTCTATTTTGTGTCAAAATACCTATGTTAGAATAGTGCTATATATAAATCTAATATATATCCTAAGTCGCGCTTTCGAGACATGAAGAACGCAATTTGAATTTTGTCAATCGGCCCAGTAGATCGGGAGATATAGGACTGTCCCATTTTTTTTTTTTTTTTTTTTTTTTTTTTTTTTTTTTTTTTGAGCAGTGTACATGAATATTTCATTCATTTTGTCTTCTCTTTCGAAGTTGAATGTTTTTCTATTCGTTCTTTGTTTATCAAAACTTTCTTCAGCAATCTGAGATTCTGCAAAATCCAGGGAATCATGATTCTTTCCCGTTTCTAACTCTGAGGTTCTAAGCTCATCATTTTGATCAAGGGTTATTAAAGAGTAAATATGTGTTTGCGAAAACAGCATTTAATAATCAATCTACTAACAACATACCTGTTTCTGAGAACAAGGTCTGCATTTGATAAAACATTAATGTTTAGCTTGCTGACGCCATTTCCAAACAATTCCAAAGTTAACAAAATTTTTGAGCTGAATGTTGGCGGTAATGTTACCTTTCAAACATTAATGGTATTCATAGGCATTAATGGTAAACATTAATGGTATTCATTCATATATCATTTCTAGTCTTTAGTTCGTTGATTAGAAGTTTAATTTCGACAGATTTTAGCAGGTAACGTCTGCATAAGCAGGAAAGTAGAAGGTAAGAAACAAAGGATTTTATTTTTCTCTTCATAAGGTAGTTCTCCGGCGTTCTTAGCATGCATTCGTGATGTAATGGTGAGAACATTCAGCGCGTATTTGAGAGGTCGGTGGTTCGAGTCTCGACGAGGGCATTGCTCTGCTTCAAAATAACCTAATGTATCTAAAATGGCACTTGAACTAAAACTTTGGTGGATGATGATTCTCTACCACCAGGATTTGGCGATTGGGTCTCGTAATCCACAGTCGCTCTTTAAAGGGGGAGTATATAAGGTATTTCTTTCGCCTTCTCAGCACGCCTTCGTGGTGTAATGGTCAGCACACACGACGCGTGTTCGAGAGGTCCGTGGTTCGAGTCCCGAAGAAGGAATTGCTCATTTTTCATGTCTCCTGCTTCGAAATAACCTAATGTCTCTATATCTTTAAAAATAAATAAATTCGTTTTCCAAGGAAAAGTGTAAAGAACAAATTTTTAAAAAATATAATGCTTTTGTACAATTCGAGAGCTACATATAAGCAAGTTTTCATTACTGAGGAAATCCGTTCTAAATCGTGCATAATTTAGTACCGAATAAATGAAACCAGCCGTTAGTTTGAAGATTAAATCGCTTGAACTGTACTCTGGGAACTATTTAAAGTGGAGCTTAACTCTTCAGTGAAGGAATTAGAATACCATTATTTAGCCTTCAATGATAATATAACTGACCTACTGTTTTTTACTTTACTTTATGTCGTAGTTATAAGTCCTATGAAGTTCTTCTAGACGTAGCTCTTTAACCTGAAAATTTAAATTTACTCGCGGTTAATATTCATATGACTTATAACTACTATACATGTATTGGTTTAATTTTGTAAAAATTACCTGCATCAGAGAAAAATTTTATACGCCTTTCTGAAAAAAAGTACCCACTTATTCAGTTATTACGTACTTGTAGACCAGAAGGTTCCATAAAAACCGGGCAGTTATTAATAAATATTTTGAAAAATCTTGACTTGAAAGACTTAAAAGACTTTTCCTATGAGTTTTTACTGCTACAGCCTAAATGATATCGTGAAGTTAAAATTAGCCATATTCCTAGCGACATAGAGGAGGATTATTATATCATTTGACAACTTGGTTGCAATTCAAAACAAAATACACAGACATCATTTGTGTATTAGCTTTCTGGATATTGTTTGTGATGTGTAAGAGTAGCTTTTCACCGAAGGGCACACACATTTTTTTATTATATGGCAAATTACCTCATTGTTTACCACAAGATTAGAGTTTTACAGCTGATTGCTTGTGCTCCCTGAATAGAAATGTTTGAAAATTGCTTACGCTGCTCTTCGTTTGCGACTTTGAGCATCAATATTCAGCTTCCATGAAAATTTCTTGACGTTTCATCAAGTGAGTTTAAAGGGACTGTTAAAAAGTATCATATACGAAGAAAATGCCAGTTGGTGCACCATCAAGGATTTCCAAATCGTTGATAAAAAGAGAAAGAAAAGTTGACCTCAAAGCAAGAGCCTTAGAAAATTGTATTCTTGAAGAATTGAGAAAGTATTGGTAATCTCGAATTTAATGATAATCTCCTCAGTTAATTTCCAGTTATCTCAATGACTAAGCTAGAAAAAACAACATTTATGAATTTTTGAGTTAAACAAAATACCACATATTTTCAAAGCTCTAGGGAGAGTCAATAAACATAAGCACCCTTGTGTCCTTCCTTTTGAAAATTTTTGCAGGCTTTTCAGTTGTTCTAAACCCTTACACGGTTCATAAGTTTTGTCTCGAAAATTAAGTTGATGTTTTAATAACGGTAATGATTTTTCCTATGAAGTCATTATTAGGGCGAAGTAAAATTTATTTAAAAATTCTCCCAAATTAATATCTTTTGTTTGGAAAAGTACAGAGCAAAACAATACGTTATGGGCACATTTTGCGTACAACCAATTTCTAGTTACGCTTCGGCAATTCAACTGATTCCAGTGCCAATGGTTGCTGTAATTAAGCAAAAATGCAACCTTATTTTAGCGTAGATTTTTTTAATAAAACTCTATAGACATTCTATAGAGGGGTTTGGTTTGGTTTATTATAATTATGGCAGAGCACTCTAGGGCTATCCTGTAGAGGGGAATCAGATGCATGTCCTTCTTCTACAGGAGCAAAAATATTTTTGTTAGTTTGTAGTATTATTTTGTTTCCCAAACTGATAGCCTCTCAGATGCGATATTAATTCATGATCAATCTTAGTCTTCCAATGACAAGTATTTACAACGGTAAAAATAATTTGTTTATAGTAGAGTTAAAATTTATGAAATGTTTAAGTTTTTGAAACATCCAATAGGCAACGAAGGAACTTCAAATCTACTACTCTCTTGCCATCGCCAATATTAGTATAAAACTATGTGTTTAAAACATATAGAATAATGCCTAAGCGTTTAGTGACACAAAAGAACTCTTAGAACCTTTATATCCTAATACGCTGTTAAATATCTGTATATATTGAATTTGCATATTTAGCTGTTGCATATGTATTGTCCTAATAGTCTCTTTGTTGTCCATAGCAGCTATCAATGTACTTATGGTACATTTATTACCAGGTGCTGTTAAATATCTGAATATATTGAATTCGCATCTTTATCTGTTGCATATGTCCCGTCCTAATAATCTCTTTGCTGTCCATAGCAGCTATCAATGTACTTATGGTACATTTTTTACCAGGTGCTGTTAAATATCTGAATATATTAAATCTGCATATTTACCTATGAATAATAATGTTATTGTCTTTATTTTTATCTTTTGACCATGTATTATCAAACATATAACTGTCTGTATGCCCTCATAATGCACTATGATAATATCTACATTGAACGTATTTTGCGTTTTTCACTGTATAATAGTATATAATATCTTGGCATATCTAGTTGTGCGTATTAATGATACATTGTTTGCCAGTTGCTGTTAAACATCGGTATACCATATACTTGCATATTTGGCTATACATTATACTGTTACTGTCTTCTTTTCATCAATTGCCCATGTAATATCATACATTTAATTCTCTGTGTAATAATAACACTGAATGTATTGGGGTCGCTAGAGATTTTCATTGTATAATATATCCAACCATTACCCATTGTTTTAAATATATCCATTGTATTTATACCAACATTGAATGTATTTTGTGTTTTTCACGGTATAATATATGTTCATAATTTGTGGCATACTTAAGTCTATATTTCATCCTTTGCAAAAGTATAGTAACACATTTAACTGTCTGCATCAATTTATTTGCTGCATAAGGATCACAGGTGTCATGACAATTTTAAATGCATATTTGTGTTACCAACACTGAATGTATTTTATATTTTTATTGTATAGTATTCTATAGTATCTACTGTATCGTATCGTATTATGGTATTGTTTAGTATTGTATAGTATCTTATATCAGTTGGCTTTATACAGATTAAATATGTTAATTTTTATTCATTATAATCGTTTAATTAGCTTTTGTATTGTATTGTATTGTAGTATTGTATAGTATTGTATGGTATCTTATATTAGTTATCTTTTATGCAGGTAACTGCATCAATTTATTTGCTGCATTAGGTTCACTGGTGTCATGACAATTTTAAATGTATTTTTGAGTCACTAACACTGAATGTATTTTGTATTTTCATCACTAGTGTCATGACAATTTTAAATGTATTTTTGTATCACCAACACTGAATGTATTTTGTATTCTCATTGTATAGTATTGTATAGCATCTACTGTATCAATGTACTTATGGTACATTTATTACCAGGTGCTGTTAAATATCTGAATATATTAAATCTGCATATTTACCTATGAATAACAATGTTATTGTCTTTATTTTTATCTTTTGCCCATGTATTATCATACATATACCTGTCTGTATGCCCTCATAATGCACTATGATAATATCTACATTGAACGTATTTTGCGTTTTTCACTGTATAATAGTATATAATATCTTGGCATATCTAGTTGTGCGTATTAATGATACATTGTTTGCCAGTTGCTGTTAAACATCGGTATTGTGGTATTGTATCTACTGTATCGTATTGTATTGTGGTATTGTATAGTATTGTATAGTATCTTATATCAGTTGACTTTTAGTACAGGTTAAATATGTAATTTTTTTTTAGTATTGTATTGTATTGTAATATTGTATAGTATTATATGGTATCCTATATTCGTTAACTTTTATGCAGGCTAAATATGTTATTTTTATTCCTCATAATCGTATAATTAGCCTTATTGCATGTTTTTCCCACAATACCACGTGATCAATTGTATTGTACCGCTATTGCATTATGTTACTAATTTTGGTACGAATCCTGTACCATAATTGGTAGTAACCAATGTATCGACCTTTGTATATCTTAAACACAGTTGCATGCTGAATATATTTTGTATAACATATTCCTTTTTCCTAACTATTGCTGTACTATAGGGATTGAATGCGTACCGAGATCAAATTATATTGTACGCTACCTACTTCTTCTGTATCATATCACTACCTGCGATATTGTAACATGACTTTGTCATAGCGAATATCTAGTTTATTACACTGACTTTCAATATGTTGTTTTGTGAAATATATGTACTTGGCTATGCAATGTATCCCGATCCAGTTGTTAGTCTTCTGAATTAAGTCGAATTCTGAATGCTTTACGCATTTCCCATGTATCAGTACTTCCAGTCACACACTGATGGCTATTGTATTCTTTTATTTTTATTTCTTTTGGTATATCCTCTGTGTATTGCTGTAATCATTTACATTCATTATGTCACTATGTTCTCTATTTTTATGTTAATGACAATATAAGTCTAATTCTACTGTCTATATTTTACTCATTGTATATTATTGGGCTGCCCAACATCAGAGTGTACTTTAGCTTATGTATATTCTATATTTGTGTGTATTACACCTTTGTAAAATTTTTGCTTATTGTCAAAACTCGCCCTTTTTGGCCCTGCATGCTTTTGTTATTTTATTTAATAAATGTGGGGCCTGGACGGTTGTTGGGACTGTCTTTCGTGGGCATTTGGTCTGTTGGACTGCCCCCGGGTTGAATTTGGCTCTGGGTTTGGGCGCCCGGTGAGTGGCGTCTTGTGATTCCTTTTTAGGCTCTAGATATAGGTGGACGTGGTGCTATACCGATTAACCTTTTGGTAAAGGGACAGTGCCCACGTCCTCCGTTGCTTATCGCTTATATCCTAATACGCATTTGTATTTCAATCGTTTCCTTTCTTATGCATAGTCTGCACTTTAATAGAGAGGCGAAGCTACATATTTATATTCTGAATGGACTTCAAGAAGGCTTGTTTCTGTAGAATTTTTAATCGGCAGTTGTATGTTAAGAACTATTTTCTAAGGTATATTTTAATTTCGGGCACAACTGTAATTTCGTCAGAAGACCATTCAATGTCTTATTAAAAATATGAAGCAGCAAGAATGCAAATGAATGTATAAAGCATTGAGACCTTAAAACTTTATTTATCTTACACTCAGTTTAAATTACTCCCAAATGAACTTCAAATTAAAAAAAAAATAACAGAACTAAGTGTATTTTGGTCTGCTACTAATAACGCTTCTCTCACTGCGTTTATAACAGATTTGGTTTTGTTTCCTATTTCTTTCTGCTGACGAAAAGCAATGTCATTAAAATACTTACAAAATGATGTTTTAGCTTCCGTTTGCATGTTTGAATTCTTTGACTGCGGGTACGAAATTCATAAAAGTTTTAAAAACTATCCTACCTTTTCTTCCTACCAAACTGATAGCAGTGAAAATCCCAGTTTCTACCGACGCGATATAAACTCCCCCCCTCGTATATTTAGGATAAAGGTGAACGTTTTTATTCACTGATGCCACTTTCAGATGGTTAAATTGGTTTCGTTTTATAACACAAAACAGTAGTATTTAGGTTCAATTTATAGAAATTTAAATTAAAAGAAGCATCATTAAGACTACTAAAGTATAATTTTCTTTCTTGATTCATTCTACTGTAAAATTAATATGGCAACAGGTTTTTACGAGATCAGATGCATATTCTTAATATTTGGGACTGCAATGAATTATTTTTGCAATGATTTAATAAAATGTTACGCATTGGTTTGTTGTTTTAATTGCATTTAAATCGAACATCGTTGAATTAAAGTTCCCATAAAATGATTCATTTTTCTCATGTCTTTTAAAGAGTAAAAGTTATTTATTCCAAGTAAAGCAATGAATGAAGCTAAGTAAAGTAGGTCAGTTCAAGGACATGGAACTTTCAACTTCCCACAACTAGCAATCAACATTCAGCAAGGTAAGAGAGGAATGAATTTAGGTCACCCAAGACTACTAGATTGTATTCGAACTTAGGAAAACGTCAAGACATGCTTCACGAATCCCGAGAAGCAAAATAATCCTGCTTAATTAAGGTTAGTGCAGAAGTCCTCTAACTACTGAAGGAAATTTTGCTGTGTTATTAGATAAACAAATTGTCCCATTTCATTGAAATGAGATTCACAGATAAACGTTAAGTCTAGTCTCTTCCATTTGAATGAAGAATTCTGCTTTAGAATACTGAAAAGTATACTTTTCTCTTGACGCAAGTACTTCGTGAAAGATACTCAAATACCAGAACTGTATTTAGGCTTCTAAAAGATAACTCTTCAAGTTACGGTTTGAATTCCGTAACTAGATACCTTATCTGGTCCATTAAGTTTCGAGTACCCCACGTGTAGCTCTAGGAAAGGAGATGCGAAATGGCTTGTTTTACTAGAAAATATATTTAATGAATAAAGCATCTTACATGAGTTATAGTTTACGAAGAAAATGTATGTAAATACTATAACTGGTTTTGACGCATTATCTCTTCCAAAATTCGCTAATAATACATGCGCATTAGAGAGTTTCTGTTAATCTACATTAATGTTTTTGCTGTACCTCCTGTGAATATGTAAGCGAAGAGTAACGTGAAATTATGCGCCATAATTTAGTTGTTACTAAATCAAAGTATTCGGAATCCAGAAACTAAGATTAATAACAAGCAAGATCTTCAGAAACCACGAATTAGAACAGTTTTGTAACAGATTGCTAGGGAATTAAATTTGAAAGAATCTACTGTAAAAATATTTCATAGAAAATGCTAGGAATCCGATTGCCTCACATAAAGCTCCCAATGACTGGGAAAGTTTTAATTTGCTACGAGTTGCAAATCTGATACTTTCCTAGGAACTGTGAGAAAGTGGTGTAAAATGAACACGCGCATCGACCCGTATTTTGATAAAAGGCGAATAAGAGGCTAGTTACATAGGCTGCTGTTCGCACACGATTAAGTGCAACCCATCGTTGATTGGAGTTCAAAGAACAAATCATTTTGCATAGATTAAGGATTACTTGTCCTTGTACGGAAACTGAGTAGGTAGTGGTATTTTATTTTGTGACGATTTCGCTTTTTTAGTTCTTTGTGGAAATGTTGGCACAGAAACATCAATGATTGAATAAAGGATGTTCTTAAACTCTGTGAAGCAAGAAGTTACGTTTCCAAAATGTAACGTCTTGCTTCCCAACGGTTACCTTTAACTACGTAACGGAATATATAAAGAGGATGTACAGATGGGAATATATATTGATTTCGCTAAAATCACCGATTTGGTTTCTTATTGTGAGATCATCAATGCGCACTCTTACCAGGGAGTTTCGCAAAAGCATTTATTGCCTTCATTTCATTCACTGACATATTCGCATAAAGATTTCAGCAAGTTGCGTACTGAATGCTCTAATATTACATGGCTTCGCTTAAATGAAATTCTTGACCGGATCCCATACAGTTTAGAATGAAATACATTTCAGGCTATTTTGGCAAAACAGAACGCAAGCCAGAGTTTCACAAGATACTTCCTAAGCCAACATAAAGACAATGTTTAACTTAGCCGTGGACATATAAGCTATAGGAACAGGACGTAGGAAATTGCTAATGTCTGAGAAAGTTTAGCTCATGAAAATTTATTCTGTCCTAGTCTGAGAGAAATAATTCTTCCAGGCCATGTATAGAAATAATTGTTACAGTGTTTTGTGGCATTTCCGTCTGTAAACCATGGCTGATGTAATGTATTTTGTTTATTAAATAAAGTTTATTACAATTTGTGGTGAGTATTACTATCCTAGTGACTATAAACAGCTCACATGGAAGGATGGTAAATTTACTGCCGTACTGTTCCGAGAAAGGTAACAAAATACTTATCTCGAGCAATACAGGATCAGTTTCAGTCACCACATACAATCCATCAAGTCACATACTAAAAAATACAACAATTGATTGATATTATTTTGTCTAGGCACACGTATATGTGACAACTAAA
This sequence comes from Stegodyphus dumicola, assembly GCF_044657685.1. Classification (NCBI taxonomy): domain Eukaryota; kingdom Metazoa; phylum Arthropoda; class Arachnida; order Araneae; family Eresidae; genus Stegodyphus; species Stegodyphus dumicola. Next base: position 27,176,724 of record NC_140781.1, read on the forward strand.
CACAAGCAGTTTTTCTAGTGTTATACTTTTTTATTATTCTAGTTTTTATATTTATGGTACTATTAGTGTGGTAGTTACCGCAAATGGCTAAACAACTAAACCTGATTCCATCTTTCATCTTGCTTACGTCATTAACGCTTGTTATCGTGTCTGCGATAAGGATGAGCACATAAAATATGATGGCCATAAATCTTTCATATGGGGTAAGAGGAAAAGGTTGTGATACCAAAGACTAAAAGCTAGGCAGTCTTAAAAAAACTTGGAATTTTTTAATTCGAAAAGTCTGTACAAATTTTACAAGCAGAATCTTATCCGTGTCACTCTGAAAGAGAGGAATTATATGTAATAAATTTAATTTGTTATATTTTAAACTTCCAGTGAAAAATTATTTCGATTTACCGTTTCATCTAAAGTGATACTGCAGCAATTAAGTCCTTAATTAGATTCATATGTCATTAGATCTTATTGAAACGCAAAAAGAAGATTTATTTCCAGCTATTCGGCTAGCTTTCCAAATTAAAGGAGACCGATATACTCATTAATTAGATCATTAGTTGTTTGTTACACGCTTGTCGTCTCAGAGCTCATCATGGTTAAAAGAAGGCTAAAAGAAAAGAACATCGGCAGCAAACAGCGCGTTAACAAGAGCTTTTTTCAGGTTAATTTATTGCTATTTTTAATCTTTTTCCCTTTACATACTATCTTATGAATTTTTTTTCCAGAAATGCGCTTTATTTACATGGATTTCTATGCAAGATTTTCAGTGATAAAAAATATTTAATTCTAAAGAAGTTTTTCCGTCTCCATCGTTTTTTGACTAATTAAAGAGTTATTTAAACTATTGAATTTCATAACTGCTTTTCACATCATGTTAAATTTAACACTTTAATCAAATAGTTTTCACCTACAATAATTTGACGAATTAGAACCATTGACCACTAACACATTGCTCCCTGTTTCCGTTGTTCTTTTTTTAAATTATAAATCATTAGATAGAAAATGTATTGTCTTTATTTCCATGTTTGTTCGTACGAATGTTTTATGAAACGTAATGTATTAAAGTAATTTTTATTCTACCCTCCCCCGCCAAAACAAGTCTTTACACATACCAGCTTTATAAAGTAAATATTATTATATCATCAAGCTTCAAAATATTCTCCATATACCACATTTTCAAAGCGCAAATATTATAATTAAGCTTCAGCATTTAACACAGTTATTTTCGAAATTGCTGGTAGTAGTCATATACTTCCAGTTACAGAAGTGTTCTAAATAACGAAAATATTCCTGTTTTGGTAATATCAAATTTAAAATAATTAATTTTTGACAAATAACGAAATCTAACTACGCATTTAATAAATATTTAATAACAGCTTGTATATGTAGTTAATCTAACAATAATTAATATCTATTTATTGTTGTAAATATCTAACCATATTTAATATAAGTTCACTGTAGTTCTGTAAAGAATATTTAGTAGACCGCGCATGGAAGTCATGTGATGGCCAAATCAGATATTTTCTACTTATATTAGGTAAACAGCCGAGTTTTCTTTCCATACATCTTTCTTAATAGTGGATATCCACGATTTATAAATGTATTGCATTACAAAATAAATTTTGCATGTTTGTTCGTCGGAATGTTTTATGGAACGTAACGTGTTAAAGTAATTTTTATTCTAATCCCCCGTCCCCCCCAAATGTCTCCACATATCAGCATTTCAACGCGAAATTATTATTTAATTAAGCTTCAAAATATTCTCCATATACCACATTTTCAAAGAGCAAGTATTATAAATTAAGCTTCAGCATCTTAACCTAATTATAACTATACCCCGGAATTTCCCACCTATACGAGTATATAAAGAAATAAGAGTGGAAAATTTGAAGCGCATTAAGGTTAATGATTCGACATGCATATCATTAACCTTCAGTGTATTTGGCTACACATAGTTGCCTAACAATGCCGCACGTTAAGAGCAGTTGTAGTTATTGAGCCTCCAAAACGCTCGCTCCCTGAAAGCAAGCCTTAAAGTGGAATGTGTTCCGAGTTTCCTCCTTAAGCCATTATGGTTCCAGAGAAAAACATAAACTTTATTTATACTTCCATTTAAATAATTCCTCCCTCTCCTGGACGATGCAGTAGTTACCAGACGATGTAATAGTTACCTTGATGAGTTGTTCCTGCTTCTATCTTTAGTCACACATGATGTTGTGTGTGAATAAGGGATGTCTTTGTGGAACAAGAACACACTTAAAATCTGTCAATATGAAGGTCTTGAGGTAAACTATAACCGTTAATAGTTGAGGTTATAGTTTACCTCAACGTTAAACTATAACCGTTGGGGTAAACTATAACCGTTTAATGTGCTTTCGATGCTGGAAACGTGTGTCTTTCGTCAAAGTCTTTTAATCAATTAACATTTTATCTTATTTCTAAATCTAACTTTATTTTAATCCTTAACGGATTATATATTTATTAATATTTTACTTTGAATGAAACTTCAAATACTTTATCCTTCATTTGTGATAATTTTTCAGTTCCGTTAATTAATCCATTCAGATTTCAGAATTTTAAAACACCTACCCGGATATTTTATATATACGGTTAAAATAAATTGAGTAGATTACATGACTTCCATATACTGAGATTCATTCGGAATATTTTAGTACCATTACAAGGAACTCTCTCAACAACCTAAAATAATATTTCAAAGTATACGTACATACTGATGAAACAAGCAGAAAAATTCAAGCTGGAAGTCAAAAGAGAGTTGTTTGACATGGTAGATTTTTCAGATCTAATTTTATGTAGAACCTGTATTACTTTACCAACTTTAGAATAATATGAAACTCGCAGTTCGACAGTTTTCTTATACGTATGTCATATACAAATTTCCTGTCACAACAAATCTGGTTTTGCGGTAAAATGATGCAGGAAAACTAGTGACAACATTTTCTATCAGTATCAGTTTAAGCGCATTTCTATCAGTTGTCTGTAGTTATTTAAAAAGTTCCTAACAATGAATCCAAAGCAAATGACGTTTACTTTTACTTTAAAACTTGAATAACCCCGAAACTTGAAGGAGATATATAAGAAAGAAATAAAAGTGTGTAATAGAAAAGTATTTAGCATTTTAGTCTGCCAAATAAAAACACATTGTTATACTTGGAACTGAATCACTGTTTTTTAAAAGGTGTTCATAATATTTGTTAATAAAAAGAAGCCTTTTCTCCATCAGAGATGAAACGTAATTTCTTTAGAATAATTGTTTCTCCCTAACTCAACTTTTATTAATTGTTTTTCATTACGAAAATTGAACGTGATGCAAGCGATGCTAATGGTGCAGCATATTTAATTTATATTACATTTATAGTTAAAGTTTCGTTGTACTTCTATTAGGGAGAATATAAAGGATAAGTTCCTACATACAAGTTTACCTTATACATTAGCTTGCGTTTTATGCAGATAGGTTATTTTTATATTTCACATTGTCGTGGTATATTATTTTAGAAATTAAAAATATTTTGTGAGAGATATTTCATTACTATTTGGGAGCATTGCAGTTCACTTCTAAAACTAATTCCTTAACACAGATACATTTATGAATCCATTTTTATTTGCTATGTGCTCTGTTATTTGGCACCACATCGTGTAAGGTTTATCTTAAGATTGTATCAGTTATCTTTAGTTAAAGCTACTTTCAATTCCCTTCTAATTTCAGCTTATAAATTTCCTGCCAGAGTGTGTTTTTAGAACCGCGGTTAAATGCAAATGAAGGAAGAGCAGTACTTAAGTCGAAGTTCCATTGACTTCGTTAGAGAGCCAGAGATTCTGACTAGCGCGCGTTCGCCTTTTGACTACACTCTCTCTGAGCTATTACTACGCTCGGCCGTTTTTCAGGCCCTTACAAGCTTCGTCGTTTAGTCAACATTTAAGGGCCAACTCATGTAGAATTTTGATAGCTTCTGCTATATCTTTTTAGCTAAGCATTAGTTAAGTTTGATTTTCTTAGTACTCTTGAATTTAATCCGAAGCGGAGGCTTTCCTGTACGTCCTGAGAAAGGGTCATCTGTTAACCTTTATTTTGAGTAATAAAAAGAACTTAACCCTTCCTGAGTTTACGTTTCTGTTCCCTGAGCTAAAGCGATTATTCGCTTAACAGTTCTCAAGGTTCCACACACATAGCTGTAACTTTAAGGTTAGAACCTTATAGCCGAAAGGGAGGAATGCCCTGCGGAAGACATTTTGGAGGAAACTGCCTCCTATCCACATTACATATGGGGAAAGCTACGAAAACTGCTCTGACCTGGGACTCGAACCCCGGAACTATCACTCGTCAGCGGCTTTTACGCTAAGCCGCCGGCTGAACACTCCAGAATCCTTAATAGATATTTTCCCTCAGTTTTATATTCTCATGAATGTGCTCTCCCGGTTAGATGAAATCATAGTTTCTTCCCATGCGAGAAGAACGTTCCCTGCGTATATGCATGATTTAAGGTTGAATGCGTTATTCACGAACCCCGCGTTTGGAAGGTAAATTTCGAAGTTATTTGAGAAAAATTAAGTGTGAGTATATGGAGTGCTTCTTAGGAATTTACAATAATCTCGTACGCAGTTTGAGGTTCCCCAAGGAAGTTTCTCAACAACATTTGTATGCATAAACGTTTGAGTACTACCTAGGAAGTTTCAAAAACCCGCTCGAAAGATTTCTATACTTCAAGCCCTAATGCCTTGATCAGATCAATAAAAATATCTTGTTCGTTCTCTTGTATCATCTGTTAACATGTACATATTCCTAGTTTTATTATTGTAGTAATTAAAAATTTTTATACGAATACTGGCTCACCAGTGGCCGAGTTGATAAAATCGTTAATCACTTATATTTAGACATGTGAAAAAGTCCAAGATAACAGATTAGCTGCATGAGGTTTTCATGTTTATCTTCTTGTTAGTACCAATATGAGAGCATTTCCCTCTAAAATGCCTCCACAAAAGTGTTTCTTTTAGATAGATTAACCTAACGTACTTGCTTTTTATCAATTAAACAGCTACACAGATAGAAAACATTATTAGGAATTCATTACTAATATTTGAATGAATAAGTTTGCTCAAGGATGTCAAGGAGATTTTCATAAATTCTAATTTAATTTGAAATTACTTTATCAGAATCTTGCAAACATCAATAAACTGAGCATTAGGTACGGGCCTTAAGTAATATTTCACAAGCAATCCACATATAACAGTCCACTTGGGGTGTTCCGTTTTTATACTGCTAGTGGAATTCTTGAATACATTTGTGGGGATTTATTTAATTTACTTAACAGTTATTTTATTTTTAAGCGGCTTTCTTATTGCTCTTGCTTTCAACTCGCACTTTCTTGGCAGAATGTAAATCGTCTAACTCGCGAATATTGAAATGACGTAGAAAGACGTTAGCATTTAAGGTAAGTTTTTGGAAGGTGAAAACAGAGCGTGTTCTGCCTGCCTGAAGGCCACGTTTCTATCTTTGATTTTCTAGCGGTTATAATTTTGTGGCGTTCAGCTAATCTATCAGGCTTGTTTACCCCGACTTTTCGAGCCAGTTTGCGATAATGAACCTGTGAAGCCGTTAGGCTAAACGTAACTTCATTTAATTTTAAGTTATTCATTACCTTTTGAGTTAAGCTATAAGAGCTGGCTTTTGTAAACACGAGTTGGTGCCATGTTATTACCAACTTTATGTCAGTTGATAAAGGGTTCTTTACCTGGCTTTGTCGTACTTTAAGATTCAGGAATTATCCTCTAAGCAGGCTTCTAAAGTCTAGTATCAGTTAATGATAGCCAAGCATATCAGACGTTAAACATTAAATACGTCTTATACAAAATTGAAACTAATTATATAACAAAATATATCTGTATAGATTTTGCATCAATGATACATGGTGCTTTTGAGGCATCAGCCTTTCACAAGTATATTTAGAGAACGAATTTATATATATACCATGTTATATGCACCTAAAATGGCCGGACACTCCTTAAAAGGAAAGAAGGATCGCTCGTATGTGACTAATTCACATAGTGAGCCGCTTGTAGAGTCATTAGGTCAATTGGAAGCAGAAAAAGATGTAAAATATGCAACCGCCTTCGCCGGGAATCGAACCACGGACCTCTGGAATACCGCCCCAGCGTGCTACCGTTACACCACGAAGGCACGCTAGGGAAGTGGGCGAAATACCTTATACGCTCAGGTCGTGAAAGTATATATATACATACAATACTTCATACACCTATTAAAGTGGAGTACGCCAAAAGATGAGTGAGAGTGAAAAAGGCATAATTATCAGAGCCCACCCTGATTTGGACATACCATTAATGAGATTTCTGATATAGTCAATATACCAGATGCTACGGTCAATGAATGCAACGTGTAAAAGTAGTAAAAATAAATCATTATGCCTGAGTATTTAAATTTCTGAGACTATGTTCCTCCAAAACAAATTAAGTGCTTCGCAAGAAATCGGGAAGCATAAGATAATCTTATGATAATGAATAATTAATCTCATGCAGTATTTTTATATACATGTTATGAGAGACAAGGATATTATTTCACGAGCAGTGAAAAGACCTTGATCTACCAGTAAAAGTATACTTTTCAAAGATAGAGCATAAAAAAGGAAAACTGATCTCATATTTCAAATCAACAGATGCAAATTTCCTAAATGCATGCACTTTTTATTTTAATTGTCCTTGACTGTTCTACAGCATCAGGGAAAATTTAAAGCTTTTCCTAATGGGTTTCATCTACTTTAACGAAGCAAGCTACATTTTTTCTGTATTCTTGAAGTGAATATATCATATTTCTCGATTCACCAGAAACACTATTTGCTTTTAGAAACAACTTTCAATATGTGTTCGAAAATAAATTGCTATCTTATAATGTGGCATATTGTTACGAAATGTACCGGCGCGGTAAGATGGCTTCTCCGCAAAGCAGTTTTAGGGTTGCGGTAAGATTGCCATAAAATCGCAAGGAAAGGCAGGGCTCCCACATTTGGCGAGAAATCGCCCATTTGGCGATAAGATTGATAATATACCATGGACGGATGGAGAACCTTCTGGAACGAATTCTTACCGGTTTAGCCCAGAATGTTCTCGAATACAAGCCGAAAGCTATATAAACCCTGCTGGTCCGCAGTCAGTTTGTGTGTGTCTCGTCTAGCGAGGTTATAGTCAGTCATTAAGCGAGTGTCTCGAAGTCTAGAGCCGAGTTGGTCGTCGAGTGCATCGAGAGAGTGTTTTAGTGCATCGCGAATTAGTGCATCGTCGTGTTTTGTCTTAGACTGTGCTGAGTCGAGAGCTATACTCTTGTGTATCGTCGAGTGCATCGCGTGGAGAGTCTCGAGAGTACTTTGAGTTCCGAGAAAGACCAAGCAGAATTGGGAGCTGTACTCGGGTACTTTGCAGTGAAGCTACCTCCACCTGTGTAGCTGACTGTTCCAGCGTGTTTATAGTAGATATTCGACGACTGTAAAAAACGTGTTATTGGAGCTGTTCTGATTAATACCGGCCGATAAAGTGTCTTTCGATACTTCATCAAGTGTCGTCGTTATTTACTCTAAATCTACATACCCCGTAAGCACGTGAAGGAAGAAAATAGCGTAACAACTGGTGTCAGAAGAAAGAAAAGCGTAACAATATGCAAGGAAGGACACGATGCTAAAACCAAATTCGAGAATCATTATTGCTTGAGTAACATAACAAATACCCACGAAGGAGCTATTTAGCAACACGAAGGAGTTATTTAGCAATAATTGTGTTTTGTAGACTTCATAATTGTAATCATTTTGACAAATTGTTTAGTTATTTAGAGTCATTATATTAAAAAAAAGCAGGTTACCAATCATTGATAACTGGACTGAAAGTCGAACACTGGTAGTTTTGTATCTCAGGTAAAAGAAATGGTTGTTTATCTGAAGATTGCTGCGAAACCAGTATAGTGGTTAGAGTCGCTGAATGCCGTGCGAAAGGCGCAAGTTCGATGTATATAGTATCAATGCGGCATGCGGCTCTCTAAATATGCAGCTAGCCTAAAGTACTCTTGTGTGATTTGGTGGAAGGGGAGAGGGGTGGGAGACCCTCGGATCCCTCCCCCGGGGTGCTCTCCATTAAATTTGGGGCGGAATTGATCCAGATCGCAGTCATCTGAATGGTGCCAACGGCAGGCGTATTCTAATGCTCCTTGCTACGAGGAATTTCGTGGGCTTAGGCTGAGAATAAGCAGCAACAATAACAACAAAGAAATGATAAACAGTCTTCTCGGAAAATTTCCTTCTATTCCTATCTGTAAAACTAGGCAATATCAATGTGTATACATATTATTCATTATAATTAAGCTAATTAACAAATGAATCTTTAAGACACAATCTTTGTTCGCAATGTTATTTCTTCTGTTACTACAATTATAATTTCTTTTGCGAAAGCTTGTTTTCCCTTGTGTACGTTAGAACTCCAACTTGATTAATATAAAATTCGAGAAAGAATACCTTGCAGCTTTTGACATTTTGGAAATACATCACTGCGAGTTATTTTATTTGAATGCATTTTCTTCTCAATATTCTTCTGTACCTAAATATTTTCCTAATGTATTTTATTTGAGCTTCCTTCGTAAAGATCAACGCTCTAATGCGAAGGAATAATATATTATTTAAAATTTAAAAAAAAGTAATATAGTTACAGCCTTAGTCTTCTTCAAAATACATCGCTATGAATAATTTTATTTTCTCGATGTATTATTCAAACGCTAAATATTTTCACATTTTATTTAATTTTAGCCTCTTCGGTGACGATTGTCACTATATCTAATAAAATAAATTTTTATTTAATCGTATGCTTTTTGTTTGAATATACGTTTTTCCCCTTCTTGTTTATTTCATGCTATATTTCTAAAACTCACGGTGACTGAGATGGTATTCTTTTTTTAGAAAACTCGGTTAACATTTGAACTTATAGATAGGTGAAATATTATACTTCCAATAGATGAAATATTATTTATGCGCATTTTACAAACGATGTGATAATATTGGGTAAGCAATGACTGGTGAGATTCCTCACACGTAAAAACTGAACCGAACGTGGGTTATGATACTTGAACAGAATGCGAGACTGCTTTAAACGTCCTATTCCCTGATCTCAGTTTCAATTTATTCGATATCGTTTGCTTCTCTTAAATTATGACCTTTTCAAAAATTAACTTCCTACGCAAAATGTCAGAGAACAATAGTTTCAGAAGATGGAATATGAAAATACCTATTGCATTCCAAAAAATTATTGCAGAAGAAACGCGATGCAGCCACTCCTAGGTAGAAGATTGATTACGAAAATCCAGGCTTTTCGCTACGTGATGAGCTAAGATTGTAAACAAAAAGGTGATGGATAATAATTTAGAAGGCTTATGCCTTCTTCCAAAACTGTCATATAACATATTTGGCATTTAAGAAGAAAGAAAAAGAAGAATGCAAAGGGTGCTTACACATTTTAGAATATTTAGAATATTTCAATATAGAATTTAAAAAAATCAGATATTTCGGAATAAATGTTTCTCGCAACAGTTTATTATTTGAAATGAGAAATATCGCCAGCTACTTTTAAATTTCGCATGTAAACGTGCTGTGGAGTAAAAGATAAGTTTCTGCGATTTCTGAAGAGAAATTTTCTTATTCCATAATTCAAAAACATTGTGAAGTGGTTGGTATTAAAATTTCTAATCGGATAATATAATAAGCAACAGTATTAACCGGAAAGAGGAGAAAACCGTCAATAATTACTTCTGCAATGGAAAAATGTCTCCAAACGAAATAATTTAAACAGGAATTAATCAGTCCCGTGTTAAATCGTACTAAAATAGTGTAAACGCCCTATATGAAATGCTACATTTACGAAATATTCCGTCAATATATTATAATACGAGGCAGATAACGGAGCTCGCTTCAGTGCAATTCGAATTTGAGCAATAAACTTTAAACTGCACCATCTAGGTCTTTGAATATGAGGTATAAAAAAAAAAGACATATAAGCAGCTATAAAAGTATTAACCGAGTTTCCTCATACAAAACTACTACTTCGTTCCGCAAACTGTAAATCAATATTGTATATCTCAAATAGCGAAAACTATGATTAATAACTTTTCATACATTTGTCCAGACTATGCTATATTAAGTCTGCATGACAATGAGTAATTAATTAAAAAATTAAATATTTATTATGTGTTTGTTTATTATGTGTAAATGTGCACTGGCTTCCGAAACCAAATTAGTTCTTTTAACTGAAAGCAAAATAAATTTTAATAAATTTCCAAAAGCAAAACAATGTAACCTCAAGCAACATTCACAGCCAAGACATCTCTACAAATGGTCTCAAGCGAGGATGATGAGTATCAAATATTCATATTAGAAAATATCGGCAAGAAACGTATTCCACTTTATTACAGTCCTCAGACATTGATAACGAAAAACCGGCAGTATTTTCCGAATAATAAAAGATTATCATTTAAGCTTTAAGTATAAATGGAAATACATTGCGACCCTTGACGAAGCATGGATTTTTAAAAACTTGAATGTCTTTCTTTACTTGAATTACCTTATTCAATTTTACTGATGATAAACAACCACAGTCATGTCCGACTTTACTCGTAAGTGGATTGCCGCATTTTAACGGCATTTCTGCCGCAAATAACACTCTCGCATAAATAATAAAAATGAAATAAATAACCAGAAAAAGAACCTAAAATTGTATCTTTTTCCCCCCTTTAGAGTAATATATAGTTTGTCAGGAGACGTATGTCTTTTCAATTGTTTCGGGAACATATTGTATCCTGAATAAGAACAGTTAACTTACTAAAGTTCTGTTCCGGATTGTATGGAATAGACGACACAAGCAGGAAGGGTATACGAAACCCTTTATTCTCTATTACTTTACAGGTACTCCCGAACTTCGGGATCCACTTGTGGTCGAAACGTAAAAATATAAAACTACTAACTAAAGTTCCAACTAAAAAGCTAACTTTGAGAATTAGTATACAAATACCTAGCACTAAAACTGGTTAAGACCTTTATTTAAAAGGGTACGTATGTAGTACGCCGAGCTGCTGAAACTACAATACGTTTTCAAATATCAAGAGGGCTAAACCTCTGACCTTAAAGGCAAACAGCAACCGAGTGTAAAACTCGTAAGCCTGCAGTGGCAAACGGCTCGCTTCCTAAATCTCCTTCTCTCTCTCACTCTTGGCAAAAAGCCACAACTTAAATACTTGGGCGTTAGCAAGACAATTTGCACAAACAAGTTAAAACATTTAATTCTGGTCGGAAGTAGAAAATAAGTGATGGTACAGTTTTAAAATAAAATAAACGTTAGTAAAACTTAAGATCCTTACAAGTTTCGCTTCTAAAATATTTATTGAAGTATTCTTTTCTACGCAGGTAGCCATCAAATGTTTGCTGTATTTAACTAACCGTAATTGCTGTCGAAGCTTACTGTTAATTATTTGGTGGCCACAGAACGTGCAGTAGAAATCATCAGATCTACTTTCGCTTTTACCTTCTGTAATGTTTAATACCTTTGTAATCTATATTTTAAGCTTAGTTTCTAATTTGAAATTTATCATATGTGAGCGGTATAAAAATTTATATTTAATTTTTACGGAGAGCTTAACCCTAATATGTCGAAAGTGCTTTCATAACTAACATTGAGAAATTTTGCAAGCATCTTGGCAGACTGACTACATCCAAAAATATTTCGTAATAATTTATTCAAACAATTGTGTTACCCAAACTTAAAAACACAAGTACTAAGTTTCTATTTGCTTTCGTTTCACTCTGGTATTTTAAGAAATAACTAGGACCCTCTATTCGGTATGGTAATTAGTGGTGCTGGCTGAATTGCACTTAGAGCAAGGTTCAGTTCATCCAGAATTAGTAAAATTTTCTAATCCAGTAATGGTTAATCCAGTTCAGAATTAGTTTCAAATTTTCTTTTCTTTTCTTTTTTTTTTTTTTTTTTCTTTGAGAGCATAAATCCATTTATCAAGGGATTTTGTAGCTGATTTCTTATTTTTTTTAATCAGTGGCTTTGCTGAAAGAATGTGCTTAAACCCGATTAAGCACACTGTGTCCATTTATTTGTTCGCGAAAAGCGCTAAGTCACTATTGTCGCATTTGACTGTGGGACTGTGTCAAAGGTAATTGAAGTAATTGACGCTTTGCAAAAATTTTCCTTCGATGCAGACAGCATTGAATGGTAATTAGCTTGTTGCTGAAGAAAGAGAGAGTTACAATACAGCTTTAATAAATATGTTTATATTAGAGCGCATTGGTTCTCTTAATATTTATTTGAAGGAGGAAGGAGTTTCTTAAGGAGTTTTCATTTCAAAAATTTTATTTAAAAAAATCATAAATTCGTGAACTTTTTTCAATGCTTTTATTGTGTTTAATGTTTGTCTTTCTGTACTAAGCTTAATGTAACTATTTTCTTCAATAAAATTAAAAAATGTTACAACAGTTGGCATTATATTTCAAAAATGATCTGATTTGTACAGTTCAGAATTCAGCATCACTGTAACTTGTAATGCAGAAGTTTTGCAACTCTTTCATTTGAAGATGTTTATATTATTTATGCATAGTATAGGTTTATATTATTTATGCATAGTAACTGCATAAATAATATAAACATTTCATTTTAAAGCGTTTTTTCTCTTTTTCTAGTTTTACTTTTATTAAATTTTTCCTACACTAGCTCCTATGTACAGTTTTTTCTGTGTATAAAAGTTAATTATAATAACCTAAATTTATATTTTCATTGGAGAATTTGAATCATACAGTAATTTCTCAAAATAGTTCGTGATAATTCTCTATCGGGCAAATAAAATTACAAGATATTATTTGCAATAAATTGAAATTTCATTAAGTATTTTATGATAATTTTTTCTCTTACTGATATATTAAAGGATGAAGAAAATAAAACTTCGAATGTAACATAAATTTAGATTTTCTACTGCTGGTCTGATAATGCTAAGCACAGCAAATATGTTTAATTATGAGGTTTTTGTAACACGGTTAAAACTGATTTGGTTTTCTCAATATTATTTTCGCCCTCAAGATGTAGTGTGAAACCAAATTCTTTTCATTGCTTTGGTATCTTTGGCTCTTCATGGTTTGCTTTTCCGTAACTTCAGCCTCAGTACGTGACAGCAAAAGATTTCCCAAGCAAAATATTTTTCTGTCACGCACTGAGGCTGAAGAGTTTTATTCACTCTTACCAATTAGTGTGTTTTTATGATTGACACTTTCCGAATTTGTTATGCTCTGCTGACATTTAGGTTTAACACATATGAAGTTCATATGTAATAAACATATATGTTCATATGTAATAAACAAGCACGTAGTTTTCTAATGAATTTGATAGTTCTTACAAGCTTCACCTGTATGTAAGTTATGATATATACATATGGTAGCATGTAAATGCTTATTTATTGATTTAAGGCGAACATGAAAAACAAAATTATTAGATAAAATTAAGAATGATTCTTCAAGTACCTTGTTTAATAATTCTTTAAGGATAGCAAATAAAACTGAACTTATTGCCTCACTGACATGAATGTTATTTATAAATGAATCTTCTACAGACATTGTGCAACTGTTATAGTAACTAACCTACACATTTTAATAAATTCAATCATTTGTTGTAATGCCAGTTTATAAGGTGTTTCTCCGCCTTCTTAGCATGCCTTCGTGGTTTAGTGGTCAGCACACTCGACACGTATTCGAGAGGTCTGTGGTTCGAGTCCCGGCGAGGGCATTGCTCATTCTTCATCTTTCCTGCTACGAAATAACCAAATGTCTCCACAAATTGACTCATCACTAAATAAGAGAAATAAGTAATAGTACTTCTTAAGGTTTCAGTGAATGAAATAATAACCGAAATATTAAAAGTACATTTATATTGTCTAGACTGTGCCTTTTTAACAATCCCCATTGAAAGAAGTTATTTATAAAAGAGTCGGAAGGTTATTGATAGACCTCAGTAGTACAATTTTTCTGAGCATAATGCACATAGTCTTAGACACACCTCTTATTTCCGAGTGGCTTTCATAACAGCCTTTTGAAAATGACACTGTGTATAGTGTAATTCTTGTGGGTTCTATATTATGCTTGTATTTTATTTACATTCGCTGTCATAAATGCATATATTGCAAAGTTTAAAATACGCAGTGTTCCCTTTATTTTTAATTGAACAAATCTAGGATACAAGAATCAGGTTCTCCAGTCAGTGTTCTCCGAATGTTTGCATTTTTATTTTTTCCATTTTTTAGACATTTGAAAATGAATAACCACTGATACTATTTTCTCTTTTATTGGATCATATGTAAGTTAAAGCTATGATATATTATTGTCGTAAATGATGAATCATTCTCTGTAAGGGATGAATTCTTCTGTAATCATTCACTGAGATCTTCACTTTCAGTGGGTGGTTAACATACTTTACTAATTGAACTATTTCACCTTTTCTCTTTCAGATTTAGAATTAAATTGAAATTTAAAAGCTTCCCTTACCTGTTCTAGCTTACGATAAAAATCCTGGCGTATAGCTGATGCTGAAAAGAATATGTTAATGAAACTAATCAAAACACTGAACACAAAAACAACATCTCTTTCAGTCCTATCTAATATTTACATCAGAGCTTCTACTACAAATTCTCTTGCATCATAGATGCATGTTAAACAAGGTCTACTGTTTTGGAAAGCCACGGGACAAGAAAGGATGATCTAACGAAAATATGTTGCTGTACAATGAATCTGCATTAGCATAATTTAAATCTAGCATATTTTCCTCCAAACATAATCCTATATTTAAATATATTTAAAACCAGGTGCCGATACAGCTGTTAGGAATATAAGTTGGTTCTGAAAATTTCTACCAGAACAGTGCAGCTTCATCTATGTAAAATATCTATTCCGGCAAATAACTATCATCTTACTTTGAGATTTTCAGCTTAAATCGGAAAGTCTCCTATTGTATGTACATATCAACACCTCGTTCATACGTATATCTTGTAAATTACATTGAATGAAATCAACGAAACCTACTTTTACTAGCGTTAGCGTTAAATGTTCACTTGCCGCATTTATCTTCCTTTCGATTTTTTTTAATTATCAGATAGACTACGTGCTTTTATTTGAACCATTAATAAACTTGCAGAGTCATTAAGATTTTTTCAAAGCCAGAGAGATGAAAAATTAGCAACGCCTTTGCAAGGAATCTAACCACGGACCTCTGGAATACCGGCCCAGCGTGCTACCGTTACACTACGAAGGCACACTAGAAAAGCGAGAGAAATATCTTATCTATTCCCCTTTTTAAAGGGCGACTGGGGTTTTCAGGGGACCCAATCGCGAAATCCTGGATGTGGAGAATTCTCATCCAACACCCTTTTAGTTCGGGCGCCACTGTAGAGTCATTAGGATTTTTTTAGAGGCAGAAAAGATGAAAGATATGCAACCGCCTTCGCCGGGAATCGAACCACGCACCTCTGGAATACCGGCCCAGCGTGCTACCGTTACACCACGAACGCACGCTAGGGAAGTGAAAGAAATACCTTATATACTCCCCTTTTTAAAGGGCGACTAGGGTTTTAGGGGACCTAGTCGCCAAATCCTGGGTGAGGAGAATCATCATCCACAACTCTTTTAGTTCGAGCGCCAGTTGTAGTGTCATTAGGTTAATTGGAAGCAGAAAAGATGAAAAATATGCAAGCGCCTTCGCCGGGAATCGAACTACGGACCTCTAGAATACCGGCCCAGCGTGCTACCGTTACACCGCGAAGGCACGCTAGGAAAGTGGGAGAAATACCTTATAAACTTATCCGTATAATTAGTCCTTTTTCCCATTTCGTGAATGTGACCTTCTCTCTCCTTCCCTTCTGCTTTTATTTTTATCAACATTGTACCTTTCAAGCTCATAGCCTTTTAACTACGTCTTTTATTCTGGTATTATGTTTTATTATCCCTCAAGTGACTGAATGTGACAGTTTCTTTTTCGAGCTATTTCCCTGTCATTGTTTCCTTTCTTATAAATTTGATAACCTCCGGTTTGAAATTTAAATTTTGAGCTCTCCTCATCATTTTTATTCATATAGAATTTTCAATAGCAATGCTTCGTTTACTAGATATTACGATGAAATATAAGTACTACAGCAAGACGCGTGTATTCTTCCACAGTCGAGAAACGACTTGCACATCAAAACTGAAAAATATTAAAAGTAGGAAGGTCTTAACAGCTGCTAATGGGATTTATGTAACCCGTTTTGGTCCCTGAGTTGTAAAACCTACCTTTGGCTATATTTCTCCTTTCATAGCTTGCTGGTTGAAGTAACAGTACAATACTCTGGAAGTAAAATAACTGCATCAAGCCATTTTGCAGATATTTTATGTCTCTAGAGTATTTTATTACTTGACCACAAACAAGGAAGTAATGAAACATAAACATCATGGGCAAAGGTCACATACCGCATTTATATGTGCTGGGATGCTTTATGGTTACTCTGCTTTTGCAGGTACAAAAACAATGCTTATACACTGTGCCAACAAAAATCTTTACCTGGCCTTTATTTCCACAACCGTAGGTCGTAGACATATACTTCAAACAAAAAATGTTTTAAAAGACGCGAAGATTTATGCTTTCATATTCTAAATTTAAAAAAAATTATAATAATTTTGATAATTTTGTATAAATTACGAAATATAACTTTCTAGCCGTTTCCCGGGTCACTATATTTATATTAAGTAGAAGGTTATACTTCTTGTAAAAATAAAACACTAAATATATAAATACTTTATGACAACAAAAACAGAAGCTTATTTTGAAAATGCAAAACCTTGCAAAACAAAGTTTGTCCTATGACCCTATAAGGTAAGGTATTACATACAAGGTATTTCTCCCGCCTTCCTGGCATGCCTTCGTGGTGTGGTGGCCTGTACGCTGGGCGCATATTCCAGAGGTCTGCGGTTCGATTTCCGGCGATGGCGTTGTTCATTTTTCATCTTGCTTTCTACCAAAAAATCCTAATATCTCTACAAAGCTATGTATAAGTTTTCAAATAAGTTATGCATAATTTTCATAAACTGTCATAATTATCATGAAGTTTTATCATTTTAGGACCATAATATAGTAATCATACGAACATTGATTAAACTACAAATATTTCCTTCATATTTGATTGATACAAATAATTTAATCAGTTGGCTACGCGTTAACACTGATGCCTGCGAATGTTTCCTAAAATACGAATGATACCATGTTCTGTCAATAAGATCTACTTTAAAAAAATTATAATCAAAATTTTTCAAAATAATCTGCATAGAAATACTTGATCTCTTAGCATCAGAAAACCTTTTCTAAGCTGATATTTTATTTTTAGTGATGTTTGACCGCAACTATTTCGCTCTTCAATTTGTGTAAGACCCCTGCATAAAGCTGTTTCCACTATTTCTGTCAATTTCAACAATTTTAATTTAACATGGCTATAAACTTTACCTAGATCACTACAGAAATTCAAACACACCTTTAACAAAGCAGGATCTAACCTCAGTCTAAAGTATGCCAAGCAAGACCAGCATTAGCCTCTCAAATAAACTTTGTTTTAGTAATCAAGGCCGCGGACCTCAGGCTACAATATCTCACCCTTATTGGGAAATCTCCAGATTTTATATTAAACCTTTATAGAACGGGAGGAACGTAAAAATTTAGATTTCGTAATTTGTTTCGTAATGATCTCTAACTTTGATATCAAATATCTTGGTCAGTTTTTCTAGTACGGGAGTCAAACGTTTTGTATTTTATTTTTTATAACGAGCACAAAACTTTCCTAAATATATGTATGTAACACTTGCTGTGGGTATACAAGCTAGCTTATAAGGTATTTTTCTCTCGGCTTCTTAGCGTGCCTTTGTGGTGTAGTGGTCTGCACGCTGAGCGCGTGTTCGAGAAGTCCGTGGTTCGATTCCCGGGGAAATTTCTCAAGTCTCCTGCTTCCAAATAACCTAATGTCTTTACAGTGGCCCCCGAACTGAAAAGGTGGTGGGTGATGATTCTCCATCTCCAGGATTTGGCGACTACGTTCCCTAATCCCCAGTCGCCCTTTAAAAGGGAGAGTATATAAGGTATTTATTCCGCCTTCTTAGCGTGCCTTCGTAGTGTAGTGGTGTGCATGCTCGGCGCGTATTCATATACTCGTTACACATGGGGTAAACCATAAAAACGCCCATGCAGCGAGGTCGTTCACCTGGGCTCATAAAAATAAGGTGCTACGTGTATTCTGTCAGGTAAATTATCACCACCAGAATCCTTAATGCCAGACAAAGAAGTAAAGTCACTTTAAATTCATTCTACCTCACCACCAATGAGGGAGTTAACTAAAATACACAAACGCAAATTTACCAGCCAACTTGACCTCGTTTCGATAAAAGCTGTTTTTCACGATTTCTGTCAATAAAACAATTTTAATCTAACATGGCCAGAGAGGATAAACTTTACCTAGATCACGACAGAAATCCACACACACCTTTACCAAAACAGGATATAACCTCAATCTAAAGCATTTCCAAGCAAGACCAGCATTAGCGTCTCAAATAAACTTTGTTTTAATAATCAAGGCTGCTGACCTCAGGCTAAACTCTCACACCTTTATTCGTAAATTTCTAAATTTTATATTAAAACTGCATAGGACGGAAAGAACATATCAAAGTTTGGATTTCGTAATTTTAGCAAAACTGATTTCTTTGAAATTAAAAATGCCGAAGCATAAATATTAGCGTCGTTTGAAATATTATTTTAATTGTATTTATATATCTACGACTAAAGGTTGCAAAAGTAAAGGGCGAGTAAGAACTTTTGTGGCCACGGTGCGAAAATGTAATAATTACTTATACAGTGAACTGGAATACAACGTAGATAATTTCCTTCCTGGAAAAGGAAGTTAACTGCTGAATTATTTTGGCAGGATTATATGAATAAACTGCAGATCAGCTACAAACATTTAAAATATATGTTAATTTACTGTTTAAGGGGGCTCATACACCTTAAACCCCTTATAATCTTCGAATATGTGACTGTTGCGAGAATTGGGATATTTTATTTATTTTAAAAGCAATTACTTCCAACTTTTTACAGCTGACTACATAATATAGCTGCTTTGGAAACTAGTAACCAGAAAGTTTGTGTTTCCACAAATAATTTTCTAATTTAATCCGTTTTGTGACACAATTTATCGTCATGTTTCCACCTTGAGCGCATGCTATTTTAAAAATGGCTAATGGTACATACTTGAAATTTGATGGAATTCTTTATATGGGCACTATTTTCTAACTGAACCAAAAATCTGATGAATATTTTAATATTAAAAAATTTTAACATTACAGATTTTTTTAATAAAATACATTTTATAAACTCAACTCCAAATAAAAATTTAACATGAAATTCATAGAATTTTATGTTCATAGTAGTTTCCAAATGTTATAAAAGCTATATATTGAGTATGGAATTAAATTATACAACAGAATGTTTCAAACTGTGCGCGCAAGGTGGAAACTTCACGAAATATTTTATCAAAAATCGGATTAAATTATAAAAATATTTGTGGCAACACCAACTTTCTAATTACTATTTCAGAAAGCAGCTATATTATGTAGTTAGCGGTAAAAAGTTGGAAGTAATTGCTTTTAAAATAAACAAATTATCCCAATTCTTGCAACAATCACATATTCGAAGATATGGGTTTTTAAGGTGTACGAGTCCCCTTAAGTTATCGTCGGTGAGTTAACTGGAGCAAAAACAGGCGGTGGTTCTAACTGTCTTAAGTCGCTTAATTGACTGAGAGCACATAGAGTTACTCGTCGAAGAGGAGGGATGTCTTCGTTGAGTAATTCCAATAGGAATTTAACTTACTTTCATTTTAAATAGTATAAAGAGAGCACCAAAAAACAGTTCTAACTAGCCGGTTCTTTTTGGATAGCCGTTTGTGCGGATATCAATTTAAGTCTGGCTTAGGAAGGAAGACTGTTGAGCTTGAGCTTATCTGTTCTGGTGCGAAGATCATTTTATGTTTATCCAACTTGTTGCCTTTTACGCGTGGAGAAAACAAAATTGCGAAAATCCAATCATTTTGGCGAAAATTGCAATTATAACTGAAATAAAATGCTTAATTAGATTTTTCGCTCATTCTCTAAGGAATTGAAAAACCCTGTAAAAATGTCCCACGTAGACAAATAACGAAAACAGCAACAACAGAAAGAGAATTTCGTCCCGTAGAATAAAATATAAAGGTAAGTATCTTTTAGCTACACGTGTAATTTCTCCTTCCCCCCACGACTGTGCCAGAGCAGATAAACCATTCCAACTAACACCTACAAACCTCCACAAAACGTTTCAGAAGGGAGGCAAAATTCAATTTAACTGCATCTTGAGGATTTACTTCAGACTCCTTGTGAAGAGGAAGTGAACAATTTCCCGTTGCAGGAAGGCGTTTTTTTCTGTTTTTTTTTCAACTCTCAGAAGGCAAAAGGAAAGATGCCATTTTATTATTTATTATCAATCTATTTTACTTTCTCACCTTTGTCAAGAAAGTTAGTGGAAGTCATGTCACGTTGCATCTATACTAAGAGTACACAGTAAGTATTTTACCTTTCCGAAACTGGTACATCTGTTAAACAGAAGTAAATTACAATGCCTGGCTGAAATTTGTAACTGAAGACTTTCCTATGTCATTTGATAGCGAAGAAAGTAATAGTATTAAGAAGCTTTAAAAAGAAATGTAGCGTATGGTATAAGTTATGCTTCTACATCCAGTTGATCCTAATAAATTTAGAGCCTTTGAACACTGTGGAAAGGAAATTACATTAAAATTATGAATAGGAGACGTCAAGATAGAAATTTAAATCTTCGAGAAAAGAAATGTAATGCATCCGTGTAAAACATTTAAATATAATCTTATTTCATACATAATCGGACAGTATATGTGCAAGGAAAATAGTGTTCTCATAAGCATATCATGTATATTTTTGTTATGATTCATATTTATAGCTTACATATACTACATATTCCAGATGGAATACTTTGGATTTTTGTTTCCATTTATGAATTAGTAATAATTCCCATAATTTGCAAATCATTAAAATAAATAACAAAAAACAATAAGAAGAAATTAGCATAAAAGTATCTTATAAGATCTTAGCTTTCAAAGATCTCACTGCTACGACTGTAAGAACACAACCAGATAAGGATAAGGTTATTAGTTTAAAACTGGGATTAAGAATCTAGAAATATTGATAAAGTAATAAAAAAGACAAATAAATATTTTTTTTATATTATCGTTACACAAAGACCTCCATTATATGACAGATCGTTGTCATTCTCACTGAAATGAATAGAGTTTGTAGCATGTGTCTTATACAATTTTGCCTCTTTCTTAAGAAACTGTAATGATTTACAGGATTTGTTGCGGAAGAGCCGGATTTTGTCCAGGGTTCGTAAATTACTATTTTCACGAAAAATCAGGCTCAGTCTGTTCCATGCTTTTATTTTAACTTGAGTCTCAAAAGAGTCCAGTACGGCATTGGGCATTACTTCCTGGCTATGGATAGACCCTTAGCGATATTTCGCTTGGGCGGAAATGGTTTAACTGTTGATAAAAAAATTGACTCTTGCGGAAGATATGGCGATTTCTACATTTATTTTAAAAAACCTTTCTCCATTAACCCTTTGTGGCACAGTGTGTCCGGTCTGGACGCACCTAAAACTTTCCTTCTGGACGCACAGAAAAATTGAATGAAAAAGGATTTATAAGTTACTATAGGTTACTCTGAACCTTCTTTATTTATAGAAGATGGCACCTCAACACAAACCAGTCCATGTATTTTAGCCATGCTTAGTTTTTTAAGACCCTCATTTTTCAAAGCAATCATCCAGATTTTTTTAGGGTATAAAAGGAATTGTTTGAAAAGAAATTTCTATGTTAATTTTTGGCTGTGCGCTAATCTCCTAATTCTGTATTAGTTTTAAATTTTTACCTTGAAATCTTGCCTAAAATCAAACGGCGAACCCTAGGTGGGCCCAGACCGGGCTCACCGATAATATAGGACATTTGAGAGTCTGTATTCTTTGTTTCTCTGCATTTCATCGGTCAGTTCATTGAAAACAATGCTCGTTTCAGCACTCTTTTCGAAGCTGTATTCAATCAGTGTGCCCCATTGGGAATACCAACAGAATTAAAACGATAAGTGCTACCTTCACAAAATTTTACTTGTGTACTCCTCTAGGCCTAATTAGACTGCCTACCCTTTTGTTTTTATCAAAATTCTGACTTTAAAAGGTGTTAAATTAAACGTTTCGTGAGAGGATCGTAGAAACACAAAAAAAAATATACACTTATCTGGTGTAGACATCTTGAAGTGGAGGAGAGCTCATATCTTAGCTCTATCCTTACGTCACTTGGCAAATCCGCAAGACAGAGACTCGAACGGCAGGACAATAAATTACATCAGCTATACCGTCAAATCTTACGCCTGCTACTGTTTTCCATAGAAGAAAATTATTCCCACTGGAAGCAAGAGAACAGCTTACACCGAACGGCTGTCTGCCCAGACTCTAAGCTCCAACAAGGAAAACGTAGACAATTAAGCTAGGCATTTTAGAGAACGGCTAACGCAGGCTTCCAGTTGTCTAAGGTGACATAATTCCTTCTGTTTTCAAGTCGGAGTTCAGAGGACATCGTCCTGACTTTTGCCGATACAGATAGAGACCCAAGTCTCTGTTAATTTTTTTTGTTATTCGCTCAACAGTTTTTTTTTTCTTCGCATTTTTGAGAAAACCCGCGGCCGGGGAGCATAATTGCCTCTCCCCGCCGGAAGCACTGCTCGATGCCGACTAAATCTTTTCCTTTCTCCGGTCAAGAGTAAGTGTGTCTCGCCTCTTAACCAAACGCGGCCGGGGAGCATATTTGTCGCTCCCCGCCGGAAAACACCTCTCGGAGTCACTTACATTTTGTCCAGCAAGCCCAAAAATCAGCGAGTCAGTCCGAGTCAGCCAAAAGTAAGTCTGTATCCAACTCGAATTCCCTTCGTCTCCTTCACAAAACGGGCTCCCACTATGGCTTCACTTATCGCCCCCTTAATTATGGCAAAATCTTCGTTTTCAACTCCAGAATGCGGAAATAAGGGTGATCGCGCATGCGCGCCCTTCTTCACTTAGCCAACAACCGGACCCTCAATCGCCAAAAACCTGAATGACTTACATTGAAAGACAAGTAGCAACATTTGACCTTTCCTCTCTTAAGGTCAACTAACAATGAAAATTCTTTCTCGAACATTCTAAAGCGCGCGAAATCATGACTTGGCGAAAATTGCCTCCCTTTCCCTGCTTCTTTCACAATGAATAAAAGTTTGTACAAGATTTACAAATAGAGGAAAATAAATAATATTCATTTAACTAAATAATATTTCCAGAAGCATCTGTTTCTCCCCAAAATTAAAGCCTTAAATTAAATAATTCAGAATCAAAATAAAATTTAAATTTCCATAAATCATAAAATCATTCACCTAATTTTTATAACGCTATCCGGTAATTTCTCTACATAACATTCCTTTCCCCTAAGGAATTAAATTTTGGTAAACCAAAATTTAGCAGACAGACACTTCTTGAAATACCATGACTCATACTGTGCAATAAGGCTAAAGGATAACATGATGTAACAATATTTCATACGACTCCTTGGTACAGTGACGTTACTGACACATTAAATGTAAAGTCCAAAATGTGCAAGTAAAACAACAAGATTAATCAAAGCAATTACTAATTAAAATACTCAAGGAAGATCATCAAAAATAATTAATCAAAAACATCAATTAAATCACTTAATTAAACCTAGAAATACTCAGAACACATACAAAAATAAAAATAAAAATAAGGCGCTAATCACAAACAAAATATGTCTAAGATCAATCAATAAGATAATTAACGCGCCGCAGATACATAAAATACATTCCTGAGAAAATAAACACACTAATAATTCAAACAATTCCAACTAAAATATGTCACATGAACGTATTCAAAAAAAAAAAGAGTAAAGATCCCCTTAAGTACTACGAAATTGAATAACTTCCAGGAATGAATCCCAAACAATCACGTCTAAGAACAAAAGCGGCCTGATCAGGGCCAAGCATTAGAAAAGAAAAGAACGTTACAACACAAGGAACCTCGGAACCAGCCGAAAATACCCCACACAAAAATCAGAAAGAAAGAAAACGTGATTGTCCAAAAATTCAATCCAACCAAAATCAATTCCGAAAATAGCATCCAGAATACGCTGTGCAAATACCAATTAGAATTTTATCCAAGACACACAAAAATAATAGTAATAATACAACCTAATGCATATACAAAATAACGTTTGGCCAAAAATTTACAAATACTACCAAGATACACATATACACATAAAATGAAAATATAATTAAACTGTAAAAATTTCGTACATAATTCAAATGAGCAATGAGATCAGTGATACTTAAAAAGAATTTAAACTTCAATACCTAAACAAATACACAAATAGTCATTATGTTAAACCATATCAAGTCAAAAAAATATTTCACTGTAATTCAAATCAAGCCAAAAAAAAAATCAACCAGCAAGAGTGAAGTGTCGCTAAAAATTTCAAACCTCAAAGTAAACACTAGTGAGTAACAACACCTTTAGTCCCCTTAGTAAGACAACAAAAAAAACTTCAGTAATTCTAAAAATTCATTAGGTCCACAAAAAAAAATTTCAACTAGTCAAAGAAATCAATCAAAGCTGGACTGAAGCACGTTACTAGAACACTAAATAAAATATCACAAATCAAAAAAAGTGTTCAAAACAAACCCCCAATTTAGGCAAAAACTGAGATCTATTCTGCATCAGACTTTTTCAAAACGTTGTATAGTAACCTAAGCAATAGCTTTCAGCACACCTCCACCCAAACAAAAGAAACAAAGTAACTCTTTACCGCGTCCATGTAAGCTGAGAAAAGCGCTGTATTATGAATGACAGACTCAAACTTTACGTATCAAGCAAACCCCCAGACACGTTGAAAGAGAACATAAGATCTCCTATCTCGGAAAGAAAAGTGCGCTGACTGAAACGTTACAATCCTGAACCAACACAATGAAAAAGATACAACAATAGTTTTCTCAGATAACAAGTTCCTGTTTCTCCCGGTGTAAGAGGTCAAGTGCCACCATGAAGTGCAAGTATTTACAAGAAAACGAGCTTTCAGGACATTACAACTTCACGCAAGACCTAACTGCAAGCAACAAATGCAAAGTTCTCAAAAGTGCTAAACTAAAAAAAAGTACTTACTCATAACTCAAAAATCCCTGAAAATCTCACAAATCAAATCCATAACTCAAATTCTACCATTTTCCTATAACCACAGAAATATCAATTCTTCCACAGAAACCAAACATCAGAGAACTTACATTTTACGGACCTTTGCAGAAACCACCAGGAAACAAAACAAAAACTTGATACAACTATCTTGATACTACCAATTCAAATACAAAACTTAAGCCAAAACAAGAATTAACCCCAAATTCAGCAACAAGTCCAACCAAGAAAGAAAATTCAGTAACTCAAATCAAATCTATTACGATTCACTAGCAAATTCAAGACAAACTACTTGTAATCAACAGAAAATTCCCACACATGAGTACAGAGCATAGGTAACTAATCTTCTCAAACTTATTTCAAAACATTTTCACAAAACAAATTCCCGTTGTCACAAAATTCTCATTAAAATTTCACTTTCTACAATTCACAAGACTAAATTTCTACTGTTTAAACAATTCTCACATGACAACTCTTCACAAACTTAAAACTCAGAAGATAACTAATCCCAATTACTCTGACTCATTAAACTAATTAGAACTTCACTCAAGCTGATGAATTCAATCCAAAAAAAAAAAAATTAAATATGCAAACATCACTATTGCTGATCTCAGGCAAAAATTCAAATCTAACCCATGTTCACTTTTAAAACAGAATTTTGCAATTGAAAAACAATCTTCAATTTTTCTAACTCATTCATTTGTATCATTATGCCTTAAGAACTTATAAAATTCATTGCTCAATACTAAATTAAATTTTCTAACACATTACACAATATACTGGAATCATATCAAAACATTGTAAATCAAAAAGCAATAATATACTACGCTAGAGAATCATGAAAACATTACATACATTTCACAAAATATTATTCAATTAAGTCAAAAAAATCAAAATTTCTCTAACGTTACCCCTCACAATTACACATTTCACAAGATTCTAGGTTAAATAATTAGCAAAAACACACACAAAAAAAAAAAAAAATTTCTAGCTACGCATAGCTATGGCTTGTCTCATTTAGTAAAATAATTAGAGTCCTTAAGTCTCGCTCTCTTAATAGTGCTCAAAAAATGAGTCCAGTTTTTACCGACAAGCACTCGAAACTTTATACAAGGATACACAAATGGCATAGGATTATCGTGAAATAATTCATTTTCCATCTTGTATCATAAATCAGTACGTCGAAAATCAAAAATACACATCTAGAAAACACTCAAGGATTTTCAACAGTAAGAATGTACAGTACCTATTCTCCTACATTAAAAATATATATTTTTCCTAACTTTAATGTTCAATTCTGATTGCCTAACGTTAAAGTCCTAAATTCCTGAAATTCACAAAGATTCTCAAAATTTATCCTCTTGTATTAACAACTTCATTAAAACAGTAAATTACTAAAAATAGGTAAATTCAAAATCAATTACTGATTTGATCCTTCACTAAGCAGAGGTCACGGCACCAGTGTTAAATTAAACGTTTCGTGAGAGGATCGTAGAAACACAAAAAAAAAAAAAAAAAAAAATATACACTTATCTGGTGTAGACATCTTGAAGTGGAGGAGAGCTCATATCTTAGCTCTATCCTTACGTCACTTGGCAAATCCGCAAGACAGAGACTCGAACGGCACGACAATAAATTACATCAGCTATACCGTCAAATCTTACGCCTGCTACTGTTTTCCATAGAAGAAAATTATTCCCACTGGAAGCAAGAGAACAGCTTACACCGCACGGCTGTCTGCCCAGACTCTAAGCTCCACCAAGGAAAACGTAGACAATTAAGCTAGGCATTTTAGAGAACGGCTAACGCAGGCTTCCAGTTGTCTAAGGTGACATAATTCCTTCTGTTTTCAAGTCGGAGTTCAGAGGACATCGTCCTGACTTTTGCCGATACAGATAGAGACCCAAGTCTCTGTTAATTTTTTTTGTTATTCGCTCAACAGTTTTTTTTTTTCTTCGCATTTTTGAGAAAACCCGCGGCCGGGGAGCATAATTGCCGCTCCCCGCCGGAAGCACTGCTCGATGCCGACTAAATCTTTTCCTTTCTCCGGTCAAGAGTAAGTGTGTCTCGCCTCTTAACCAAACGCGGCCGGGGAGCATATTTGTCGCTCCCCGCCGGAAAACACCTCTCGGAGTCACTTACATTTTGTCCAGCAAGCCCAAAAATCAGCGAGTCAGTCCGAGAGTCAGCCAAAAGTAAGTCTGTATCCAACTCGAATTCCCTTCGTCTCCTTCACAAAACGGGCTCCCACTATGGCTTCACTTATCGCCCCCTTAATTATGGCAAAATCTTCGTTTTCAACTCCAGAATGCGGAAATAAGGGTGATCGCGCATGCGCGCCCTTCTTCACTTAGCCAACAACCGGACCCTCAATCGCCAAAAACCTGAATGACTTACATTGAAAGACAAGTAGCAACCTTTGACCTTTCCGTCACGTACTTTCCTCTCTTAAGGTCAACTAACAATGAAAATTCTTTCTCGAACATTCTAAAGCGCGTGAAATCATGACTTGGCGAAAATTGCCTCCCTTTCCCTGCTTCTTTCACAATGAATAAAAGTTTGTACAAGATTTACAAATAGAGGAAAATAAATAATATTCATTTAACTAAATAATATTTCCAGAAGCATCTGTTTCTCCCCAAAATTAAAGCCTTAAATTAAATAATTCAGAATCAAAATAAAATTTAAATTTCCATAAATCATAAAATCATTCACCTAATTTTTATAACGCTATCCGGTAATTTCTCTACATAACAAAGGTAGCGTGCTGGAAAGGGTTAAAACACGAACCGAAATTTTGAAATATTTATGAGTATTTCAAAGATTCCGACCACTTTGAACACCGTGATATAACATGTATTAGAAATAAAGCTGCAATTATGATATCATTGATAATCTGTTTTTCACTCCGAAGTAACAAATAATAATAATAATGCATCATGACCGGATATACAGCGAATTTAAGATTAAATGTAACAGAAGTGAAGCGAGTCATCGCTATGTCTGAGAACAACGACAAAATCTTACAAATATTAAAACAGCTTTTTTATTTAAACAGAACTTGGACATAAGTGTACCCTGTTATGCTACATTAACAATAATAGATGGTGATGCAAGTAAATATAAAAGTAAATTTAAATTAAACGTTGAACGGTACGTAAAGATTGCACAATCAAATACTTAAGCAGAAGTTCGCTCAATAGCTTTACTAGAGCGTCAGATATAAAGTGTCGCCAGCAAGAAACTGCAAAGCCGAAGAATTACAACTGCTACAGCTGGAAGAAATTAACCATCTAACGGGTACGCAATATCAAAAACCTTAGCTTAAGTACTCGCAGCTGATTTGAATTTTGATGGGGAATATGGAAAAGACTGAAATTATAATAACTGGTTAAACATAAGATATATCACAGATTTTGTTGTTTAAAATAGCTAGGACAGAGCATAAAAACCAAAGGAATTCTTTGAAGCCAACCAAGCTGGAAAATGCTACATTTTCGGAATTTGGGTACAGAAACGCCAACTTAGTAACGTGAACTTTAAAACATTTGTTTTTCAAGACAATGCCATCAATTTATAAGACTCGCTAGTTTAAAACAAAATTAAGTGATTTCATGAAGGCTGTTTTATAAAAAAGACGGCTACAGCCTCATTGTTATAAATATTAATTTTGAATATATATTATCAATTACAAAGTATCTTAAACTAAGGCTGAGCATATTTTGGAAACAAACTTCTCATCATGGTTAGCAAGGAGGCTTCTCTAAACATAAATTTGAACTTTTTCTATTAACTCTGAAGACTAAAATTTTCACTTAGTAAAGTAAGTTAAATGCAAAAGATTTCATAGGTTTATATAGAAAATTCACCTAGATATTCAGCAGTAAATGCATTGATTAAGATGTTTTTTCTATGCCTTTCTTACAGTATTTCTTCACTCAGATATAGGACAAATATATTAAATAAAATCTGCTAATTTTTATGCTTATTATTTTCTTGTTGGGTAAATCAATGCACATCATTGTCTTCGTACCTGACTCCATGAAAATGTCACTTTAGTGTATCTCTGTAATTCTTCATGTGAAAGCATAGCGTTTTTTTCTGTTTAACGTTTTGAAATATAATTTATAAATTTGAATTTGTGTCATACGGTTTCCATTTACAAAGTTCTCTTAATAAAGCTCTTGATGCTGCTTTCAGAAAACTCAGATTATCAAAAACTTTGTAATTGGAAGTTTCCATCTAGGGTGAATATTTAAATAAATTAAACTGCCTTTTGAATCAATTTGAATAAGTTAAAAATTTCAAACCAAAATTATAGTATGCTCCTAATCGAGCACAATGATCTGGGACCATTTGGCTCCGGCAAACTAATCGAAGAGTTTGGTTACAAGCCTGGCATAATCGTCATTGTTATAAAAGCTTGTTGGAGGTAGACAAATACTATCTTCTATGAAAAAAAAAAAACTATAATTAATTTGCCGTATTGTTGATATAAAGTGATCGCCTATGAAGTAGCAAATGCACCCATAAATGTGCTAACCTTTCTGCATAAGCAGCAAAACGATATTTTATTTACCACAAATTCTACAAATTCTATTCCTAGCACATTCAATAACAGATAACATATAAGTGACTACTACTGGCTGCCTCTTTTGTGCAATAACAATCTTTCACGTTCTTTTACTTCTCTCCCTATCGCATAGAAGTTATACAAATACCAGAAGCTACTTCAAAGACATTTTTGTCAATATTTATTCCTTGGTACTGAAAGTACATGTATATGATTCTTTTTTATAGATCCCAGTAGTATTCAGGTAATATTGTTCTCACTTAAGTGAAATGATATTTTTATTTAAATTTCTGCATTTTAACAGAATTATTTTTAATCTAAAGCTTTCGTGCTAACAGAAAAACACTCCGTCTTAGAATTTTATTACCAAAATATCCGTATACTGACATTACGTGCAAACACAAATATGAAGAGTCCACACCATTTATGCATCAGAACCTATTAATATTTCCTTACAAAAGGTAAATATTTCGAACCTCTCTTGCACCGCAAAATAAATATCTTAGCAATAAAATAACTGAAATTGTTCTTATATAAATAGTTGTATAGCCGTAAATGTTTTTAAATATTAAATATTTATAAGTATTTAATAAATATTCAGTTGTCAGACTGTTATAAAATAAATGACAAAAACAGACTTAAAGTAACTATATTAATAAACTAAGTGTAGATGTTCTGGTCAATAGAAATTCTTACGAAACCTTTTTTTCTGAAGGAAATATATTCTGGCACCAAGGACTGTTGTTATTGTGTCATATTTCAAGCGTAATTTCAGCCAGATTCTGTACTAGATATATATTCTATTATTAACGTAAGAAACAAATCATAATTATGCACAGACTGTAATCCTAAAATGATTCAATTGATGAAAACAGAAATAAGACTACTCAGGTCCATTTGCTTTGAGAAAGAGATATATTAATGTTTTAATGAAGTCAATCTTTTAGTTTATTGCCGGGGATCCTAATATGTTTCTAAATTAAAGTTTTTCTTTGGACTTATTTCGCATTTTAAAGCATAGGGCCCACCAGCGACCGAGCGATAAAATCACTAAACACTGGTAGTTCGGTCTTGGGTTAAAAACTTGCGAACATAGTAGCTGCATGGGCACTTTCGTGGCTTTTCCCATGTGTAGCGTGCATTCAAGAAGAGAGTTTCTTTAGAAAGTCTTTCCCGAAGACATTCTTCCCCATCGGCAGATAGCCCTCGTGTGCTTTACCATAATCAAATAAACCACACCAAAACAATCTTAAAGGTATAACGTATTTTAATTAATTATGGAAGGTCATCACATTTTGCAATTTAAATAAAGTTTGCAATGTGCACATTCGATTTAAAATTTAGTTATTTAGCAGATTTAAAAATATATTTCCGTTTCCAATAAAAACAAGATCAACTAAGGGAAAAAAGAACATAATTTAAGCATTATATGTTTCATTGTTGAATTATGCAATGAATTAACACAAATATCTTCGGAAGCTTAATATTTTAGTGATTGTTTTCGGAAATTTTCCGAGATCCTTTTTATTGTTTCTCAGATTAATGTTTAGAAACTTTCATTCTGGGTTCATAATGGTTGGAAGAATTTCTTTATAAACACTGAGGTATTACTGAAATATCACACTTTCATTTTACTGTATTTTTATTTAATGTTATTGATTGCATTTTTGCAGACTTTCCAAGAAATATGGCTGAGAAAAAGAGTAGGAAATAAATTGTGAAGCTAAGTAACTTTTCCCCAAAACTGTCGATAAGCTGTGGTTTAGTTCAACATGATAAAGATTTTCAACAAATTTGAATATTGTACACTTTCTCTCCCTTCAGATTTCGTTTTAAAATGTAGTCGTTTTTGCTGCAAAATATGCATCCACAATTAATTTCCCCAATAAAATTATCTTTTTTTTTTATGTTTACTGTCTAAATACATAATTTGGAAAAACATTACAAAATTATTAAAAATATGTTTAATCAGACCTCTGATTGTCTCAGATGATAGATGATAGTTATAGATGGGAATATGTTAAGAGTTTCAAATAAGAGAATTAACAGTTTTGACAAAAAATCATTATATAAATGACATTATTATTATTGCTAAGAAAAATAAATAAATTAAAAAAAAAATTTCATATCCTTGTATGTTTCTTAATTTTATGATGATAATTCCCAGTTGGTGTACTTTATAATATTCCAACGGCACTGTTAATTTTAAGGTAACAACATATTTACTCTCAATTTTAGTTGCATTTTTTTTTTCTTTTTTACAAATGTTTCGAAGTTAGTATTATTAGAACCAACGTTAAAATTTATTTTATATAAATTTGCTTTTCTACTTTATTATTTTGGTAAATTTTTAATTAAATTTTATCCCTTAAGGCCAGTGTTATCCCCTGTCACCCAGCGGAAAACAACATCGACACTTACATCACCAGAGCAGCCCAAGACATACAGCCTACCGGTCTCTTTACCGATGGTTTTAAGACATCGGCAGGAACCGGCTGTGGATTCTGCCACGTCTCAGACGCGGAAGTATGGAAGTATGAAAAAGTAGACTGGCGCATGACAACTCCGTATATCAGGCTGACTTCAGTGCTGATCTGAAGTATAGTGTAGAAGTTGAAGGAGCTCCCACACAGATTTACTCTGACTCGGCCTCCAGTCTGGCGGCAATAGCTAACGAGAGATCACGTAGACCGCTAGTTCAAGAAATTATGCGGCAGCTGTTACAATTCAACCAGAAACACGCCTCAAGTCTCAGCTGGGTGCCGGCTCGTACGATCTGGCTGATGCTGCGGCAAAGGAGGCAGCCCGCTCCACTGACATCAATTGGACACATTAAAGCCGATCTCTTTCATCAAAAGACAGACGCAAGAACAATTACTGTCTCAATTGCTACATAGATGGGCTCAGGGCACCACGAGTCGTCGAGTCTTTAAGTTTGTCATATACTTTAGTTCTTTAGCTGTCTAATCGTCAATAACTTTCTCCAGGGCGAAAGCAGCAGAAATTAAACCTGTAAGGAAGTAGAATGATAACACATAAAATGGCAAGTACTATTACACGGAACTCAAAACCATACTCTTATTTCAGGCTTAACAGTCAGACTCTGCTAAGCGCCATACAGTCTAGGGCGGCGTTTTGACATTTGTTTAAGTTGTCAGTGTGATTGAAAAATGTGAAAATTTGTAAATTCCCCTGATCTTGTGAGAATATTTAGTGGAATATTTATGGTGATTTATAAATAATTGCTCTACCTCTTAAACTTCGACTGGACTACTGAAATTCTACTGTTTTCTTTGTAAATAGAACATTATGAATATAAATTTTTGTTACACCTGGAAGCATGATTAAAGCCGATTATCATAAGCCGTAAAATGCATAGTGTCATCAATAGAGGACAATTTATGGATACTGAAACAATATATCAGAAACTCCTTGCGTTTTTAAGTTAGGACATACGAAGCAATATATTCACACATTCCTTACCTCTTAAAAGATACGCTTATTAGGCTAAATCACAGCATACGTTTTGAATTGAAGCACAGTCAAGCTTATATGCTAACTTTATGTCATTAAAGAGTCCTTTGCTTGGTAGGAAGCCTCTAGCTACATATTTGAATTTAGCAGCTTACATTCAGTTAATTAACATCTTTCGATACATCTGACAGGAAAAATTTAAGGATCCTCTTGCATGCCGCTTCAAGAACACCTTCAGATATTGAGATCGTTTTATACGTGAGACATCTTTTAAATTCCGGCCACGAAAATATTTAAAAAGATAATCATTATGTAAAATAATTTTTAAACATCAGTTACTAACTTTGAAATACTTAGCAAGAAATGAAAAATTACTTAAGTATTTGTACATTTAAAATTTAACACGAATGCAGTGTGAAAAAAAACTTGCTAAGAGCATTGTCAATAATACTTTAAACTGATTAACATTTTCCATTCTATTTTTAATTGAGGAAGAAATATAAAAAAATTGTTTAAGTATTAGCAAAAACATAAAGCTTTGCTCTCATTCTGTTGTTAATATTTAAATTCAGTTCGCAAATAGAAAATGAAATCTCTCTACCATATGTAAGAATTTTTCCTCTACATTTTTCCATTGCTTCCTAATTTTAGAATCATATCGTTTTAATCATTTATGAGATCAAGCTTTTAAAATATTTTAAAAGCATTTCCTGTAGCAGAATTATTAACAGTAAGAACTAATTATATTAAAAGAAATTATGCTTTTGAATTCTGCAACCATTATATTTCTGGAGAGCATATAATACACTATAATGTTTTTCCATAAGAAGCCCCGAAAAAGAAATCAAATTATAGCATTTGCTGCAACACGTCGCATTGCCTTTTAGTTTTGCCTTTCTATCACTTGAATTCAGAATTTTCCACGAGGATGAGATTTTTCATTAAGTAGATATAAAAGAGGTAATAGATGAAAATTAATGTTGTGGACAATTTGGCTAGAATTTCGTTCGACTATTCCGGCAGTAATATTGTACATTTTATTTGCTTTGCTTCTAGTAGTCCTCAATAAAATTATAAAGATTTAACTTCTTACTTTTAGGAATTCTAAGAAACATTTTAGTTAGTCTTTCGCCTTCGTTTAAAATATATATCGAAGTCTATCAATAGTAATGATGATGATCATGATGATGAGAATGATGAAATGGAAAAAGAACGTGGAAATCATGATTTAACTTAATTTGAGCTTTCCGTAACCTATTGCACAAGCTGAATTACTTTAGAGACTTTGAGCATTACTACTTTGTGAGTTCTAGTGTAAGTTATCATTTCTTTAACTTTTGAAATAACTGAAAAGCAGTAAATGGGATTTTAGTTTTCGTATTTAATTTGAGTTGCGTTCGGGTACGAGCTTACTTCAATAGTCGTTTACTCCACAGTTAAGCCAAGTTCTGTAATTGTAAATAATTAATAATAATTGGCTTTGTTGCTTATAAATAAGATGTATAAAATTAACAGTGTACATATTTAAAATAACTGTTTTTTCATAAATTAATAATGGTACTCGTTTAAGGGAACATAGCAAATCCCTTTAAGCTTTTATTAATTTTTAACTTTTGCTATTGTACGCGAAGATAGGAATTACTGTCAGTTACGTTGTACTACTCTTGTGGTTTTGACTTATCTCACTTGTCTGAACAGTAACTTCAGTACAAGAAATTCATTGTGGCAAGTAGCGCAAGATTGCACCTGTCGTTGCAAAAGCCTTGAATACCATGCGGGTGACCGTGCAACTTTGCTCAGTTCCACCTCTAATTTGAATTGAGAGCACCTCTTCCCCTACCATCGACCTCTCGAGAGGACATTCGGCTTGCCTCATATTTAGAGTGCCCTCATGCCGCAAAGACACTATATGTTTACAAACATTCACACATTCTCCGGTATTCGAACCTGGGCTCATCTTTATGGCAATCAGCCTCGATAACCGCTAGCGACGTTGGGTGGTAGGTTGTACTGCTTTTTCGTAGTGTTACACGAGGTTACTGATAAGTATCATAAAGTGATAACTTTACCATCATTTATCAATAGTATGATAGTATCACTAACTTAGTAATAATGAGTATTTCCTCCTTAACTTTACTATCATTTATCAATAATTTAGTATGATGATAGTATCAATAACTTAGTAATAATGAGTATTTCCTCCTTCTATGCAGTGTTGCTTCGTGTTGTAAATAGAAGCACGTCTGATCAGAAATAAGGAGATCCAGAGTTCGAGAACTGGCGAGGGCATTACATTATTTTTCAGATTCCTTACTTTGATATAATACCTAGTGACTGACTTTGCGCTGGCGCACAAAACTAGAATGTGGTGGACGATAATTCTTCACCACCTGTATTTGGCAACTAGGTCCCCTCCTTCACAGCTGACTTTTAAGTGGGGGAGTATGCAAGAGATTTAAAAAGAAAAGAATAGGAAATACACAGATAATTCCGAGTTATGTTGTAGAGTCGGAGATTTGTTTCAAAATTCTTACTCATGGGTTGAAGAAAAAAATCCAGCAGTTGCGTTTATATATAAATTGTTTTGTCAAAGGATAGTTTTGCTTGAATGCAGCAGTGTTATTGGTTAAGAACACTAACCTTTTGCTCTTTATATCAAGTTATTTGTACGCACTTTATAGTTGAATCATTCTAAGCATTAAAACACTTTGTAATAAAATTCAGCAAATTTTGGGTGATTAATTAGTTGAGAATTGTCAGTGAATGAATAAAAAACTCAAATGTACGTTTTTACCTACTAAAAAACAATGAAAAGAAGGTAGCAAAGAAGAAGTAAAAGTTATTCTAATCTGAAAGCAAACAGATCTTGTTTTACAAAGTGGAGAGAGGCGCACCAGCGGCCGAGCGGTAAAGACGCTGAACACTAGTAGTTCGGCCAGAGGTTCAAATCCCGCGTACGGGTTGGCTGCATGGGCGTTTTCGTGGTTTTCCCCACGTGTAACGTGTATACGAGCCAGTTTCCCTTAGAAAGTTCTCCACGAAGGCATCCCTCTCTTTAGGCAGATAGCCCTTGTGTGCTTTGCCATAATTACATAATCCAATCCAAACGTGGAGAGATTTTAGGTATGAAAACTAAAAGAAGCAGCATTTCTTTATGTTTTAGTTCGCTTTCAGTAAAACGAACTTTTAAATTTATTTTATACATAAGGAACTTAATTAGTCACAAAATTTTGAGGACATTTTATTGAAATTGGTGATGATACATCATTTTACATATTTGTAACTCAGTGGTGAACTATAAGCTAAGTTGAGAAAGCAGTTTGATCAACGAACACTATTACTCCTTAAACTACTAGCTTCTGACCAAGAATACTACATTCCGGAAGTTGCGCACTCTTCTTTCTATTTTATAGCAGACAAATCAGTTCGCTAAGATGTCCGATCTCTAATTACAATTTTTCGCTAATTAAGTTCTTAACACAGTTTCTGGGCAATTTCATTACAGCTTCAGGTAGGAATTCTTAATGTATAGGAAGTTTTCTCATTCTAAGTAAAGAAATTTTTGCGTTTTTAAGAAAGCTAAGCAATTAATTTTTTTTTTTTCGATTTTAAAAATAAACACGCATTGTGGACTTGATATTGTAGAGTCTTCTAGTCCATTTTGGAATCATACACTGTAGATTCTACTGAAAAGACTGAGTAGAGAATTCTCGTTAGGTTTTGGAAGAACATATGACTGCAGAAGAAGGTTTAAATAACCTTTTATATATGAACTTAACAGAAATGCACTCCCTCGGTGCTCAAAATATACCACCACTTGTGGCAAGGTAACTTAAAAGAAAAATAAGATCTACAAACACAATAAAGTAATATTGGCTACACGACTTGTTACTTTGTTACCTAAACCCCTAAATTGGTTGCACGTAGCAAAGCCAAACCTACATAGAATATCAATATAATTTAAAGAGAGTGGCTAACACCAACTATTCACGTACAAAGCTACTTCAAACACACGGCATCAATTCGAAGCTAACTCTCCTACTACAGACATTTAAAACTGCTTAAATACTGATTTAGATCTCACTTAGATTTGCATACTACGTCATTAAAATTGACATTCTGGCAGGAAATTGAAATCGGAAGCGGTTGGAAAGTTTCTAAAATTAAAAGCAATTGGTTGAGTACAATATTAGCAAACTACTGATTACAATAATTTTTAAGGAGCTGTTTTCCAGGAGAGGATTTCAAAATAAGAACATTAATGAGTCGATTAAAGATGCTCTATTCAAACAATGTACAGATATTTCTCATCTGCATTTGAATTTTCTACTCGCGCTTCGGTAAGCTGAAAGACCAAAGGCCATCAGTGATTATTATTTAAAGTTGCTTTTAGTGAAGATTTTCAGCTAGTGTATTTATGCTAAAAAGGCAAGCATATGTAGATAATTTCTAAAAATATTTGGAAAAAGACATCAGTTTACACATATGTTAGATTTAACTGCACATTTGATATTTATCTTCATGAGGAAGGGAATTAGTGTTTTGTTATAAAGTCGTTAACTGAAAATAAACATTAATTTATAAATGACTTTAAAATTTCTGTCTTTATTTAAAGTTGGTCATGTTAGCAAAAAATTAGCATTAGAGTCGCTATTAGTCTCGAAACTCACTTTTTTTTCCTATCGCTTTTTAAATTGTTTGCCACCAAATGTTATTAACACGTTACTAACAAAAATTAAATAATGAAGAATCCGTGTGCATGCATGTATGTATTTTCCTCGCATTGTGGAAAACGACAGCACTTAGAGCTACCCGAATTTTTACATGCTTAGTGCTACATGTGATTGTGAGCCCGAGCATGAGAGCCAAAAGTTTGAATTTCGAAATATTTATTTAGTTATTTCATATTTTGTGCAATTTTATATCAACAAATTCAAATATTTGAAAGCGAGAAGTGACAGCATTGTTCGAAATAAAAAACTTATTTGCAGTGCGCAAACTATTGCCTTTGGCAAACGTAAAATTCTAATTTTGAATTAAATGAAAACTGAACTGCTATTTATAATCAAAACTGAAAAATTTATTTCCGAGTTAAATCGCTATAGAAATTTTACATCTAATATGATTTCACTTAAAGCTACTAGACAAAATATTCCAACTAATACTGTAAGGATCCTAAGTTTTACTAACGTTTATTTTATTTTAAAACTGTACTATTAATTCTTATTTTCTACTTCCGGCCAGAATTAAATGCTTTAACTTGTTTATGCAAATTGTCTTGCTAACGCCCAAGTATTTAATTTGTGGCTTTTTGCCAAGAGTGAGGGAGAGAGAAAGAGTTTTAGGAAGCAAGTCGCTTGACACTGCAGTTTTACGAGTTTTCACTCGGTTGCTGGTTGCCTTTAAGGCCAGAGGTTTAGCCCTCTTGATATTTGCAAATGTATTGTAGTTTTTACTACATACGTACCCTTTTTAAATAAAGGCCAGTCTTAGTGCTAGGCATTTGTATACTAATTCAAAGTTAGCTTTTAGTTTAGAGTTTTAGTTAGTAGTTTTATATTCTTACGTTCAGACCACAAGTGGTTGGTCTCTGTATCCCGAAGTTCGGGAATACCTGTAAAGTATTGAAAATAAAGGGTTTTGTATACCCTTCCTGCTTGTGTTGTCTACTTCACACCTTCTTGAACATAGCTTGAGTAAGCTCCCTGTTCCTATTCAGGACCATTCATGTTTTCCAAAGCAAATCAAGAGAAACACAAGTCCTACAAGTGGCGCCCGAACTAAATGGGTTGTGGATGATGATTCTCCGCACCCGGGATTTGGCGACTAGGTTCCCTAAAACACTAGTCGCCCTTTAATAAGGGGAGTATATAAGGTATTTCTCCCACTTCCCTAGCGTGCCTTCGTTGTGTAACGGTAGCACGCTGGGCCGGTATTCCAGAGGTCCGTGGTTCGATTCCCGGCGAAGGCGATTGCTAATTTTTCCTCTTTCCTGCATCCAAAAATATACCTAATGTCTCTAAAATACAACCAAAGCCAGGTAATTTTCAATCTGTACATTTAAGTCACAATTCTTTTAAATGATGAACCAGTAAAACCTTAGTAGAATTCATTGTGATAACGGAACTGAAGGTGAAAATATTTGTCTGGATCGAATTATTAAATTAATACCAAAACATGCTTTGAATTGAACATAATAACAGGAAAGATTTTCTTAAGAAGCTGGCATATATGGGTTTAGATTTAAAATATGCTTTTCATCTAATCAGCAGCAAAAGTACTTTGTGTTTAATTTCAAAAGTTATTAACATAATAACTTATATAATTTGTAATTTAAAGAATGCGTTTCGTAATCTAGCTAAAATGCCTGAAAAATGTTATAAAAAAAGAAAAGTATTATCTGAATGAAAAGGAAGTTGCAACTTGATCTCTTAGAATTAAGCCTAACACCTGAAAGTTGAGTAAAATTAATATCCTTGCAATCGAAAACGCATAAATCGATGAAAATCAAATTGAAACTGATTCATTAATCAAATGGGAACAGAGACAACGTATTATTTTTGATATTCGTTATTCAGAATTGCAAACTTTGGTTAAAGTTGTGACGCTTATAAAATGAATCGCCCAAGAGTGATGAAGTATGATAAGTGTCGTATTCACGAATAAAGTAAACAACTTCATGACTATTATAATCATAAGAGCTATAAAATTATTTGGAGTAAAAAACAGCGACACAAGGGAGAGAAATCAGTATATTGTAGCATCACTTAAATTGCAGTCCTGGCTGTGGCCTGAGGAATAATATGCCAGTCAAGGGTCAAGCGGCTCGCTAGGTTGCTGACTAGTGTATCATAACAAATTCCAAGTTAACTGGATCAGAGAAAAATCGGGCTATTTTATTTATCATCCGAGGAACTGCTTTGCCTTGCTGCCCTGTCTGCTTTCTTGCCTTGTCTTAGTGAAATATGTCGTAAAATGCACCCTAATATATAAGTACAGAAATAAATTATTATGTAAACTGGTTTTAAAATAACGTCCTGTATTGTGATGCGATGATGATACAAAAGAGACTGTAAAATATTTTTAATGCAAAAGTTTGCATTAAAAAATTGCAAAAATTGGCTTGGTCGATACTCAGATATTTATAGAGATTTCCACAATAAAAGGCCCTCTATACTTTTTGGTTATGGACAGATGAGGAAATCGTTTCCTAGAATTCAAAGAGCATTGGGAAGTAATCTCTTAAGCTGTCTTTTGCAGCCGGTTGTCAGTTGTCTGAAACTTGCTTCGTTGCTCGTATTGTATAAAATTCCAAAAGTAAGGGGAACATTACTGTTCTCAGCTAGCAATTGCTTTTGAATTCGTGTTTTTCCTCTTGCATTTGATTTTCGCTTATCGGCTTTAACTTTTTTATTGCACTTACGATAAACGAAGTTTCATCTGCATAAAATAAGAGGGATTCTCGAAATTCATTTTTTTGGTCAAATGCTGTGATTACTTTTGTTTATATTACAAGTACTTTTCTTTTCCAATGACATTTCACACGAAGTTAAAAAATTTACCATAGTCATCTTACAACTCATTTACCAAAGAATCTGACAGAAATTTGCCATAGACTAATTATAGATAGTCTAATTATTGTAGATATATGGTGACATAGTTGTTGGGAGATAAAATATTTTATCACACGAGGCATGGGGACAACTGTGTCTAATTTGACAGTATGCGTTGCTTTCCAACATGCAGTGAAAATAATTACACTGCATTTAGCTGTTTAAAAAATTAAACTTAAATCAAGAATTCTTCAAACCACAGTTACCATCAAACAGATAGCAATAATAATTGCTGTTATCAAATGGTAAAACTAAACGTTGCACACATAAAAAAACGAGATCTGTCGCATTTCGCTTTGCTGGTGTGTTGGACGAACTTCTATTTCATTAAAAATGAAAAAAAAAAAAAAAAAAAAAAAAAAAAAAAAAAAAAAAAAAAGAAAGAAAGAAAGACTTTTACATAGAGTTTTACTGAAAATTGAAACATTTTATTGTGATCGCACAGCGGCGGGCACACTTTAACCCTTTGCATAACAGTGTGTCCGGTCTGGACACCCCTAAAAATTTCCTTCTGTACGCACAGAAAAATTGAATGAAAAAGGATTTATAGGTTACTCTGAACCTTCTTTATTTATACTAGATGGCAGCTCAACAAAAACCAGTCCATATATTTTAGCCATGTTTAGTTTTTTAAGACCCTCATTTTTCAAAGGAGTTTTCCAGAGTTTTTTTAGGGTATAAAAAGAATCGTTTGAAAAGAAATTTTTATGTTATGTTTTTGGCTGTATGCTAATCTCCTTATTCTATATTAGTTTTAAATTTTTACCTTGAAATCTTGCCTAAAATCAAACGGCGAACCCTAGGTGTGCCCAGACCGGGCTCATCGATAATCTAGGACAACTGAGAGTCTATATTCTTTGTTTATGCGCATCTCATTGGTCAGTTCATTGACAACAATGCTCGTTTCAGCACTCTTTTCGAAGCTCTATCCAATCAGCGTGCCCTCTTCGGGCACATCCACAGAAATAAAAGATAAGTGCTATCTTCACAAAATTTTACTTGTATACTCCCCTAAGCCTAATTAGACTGCATACCTTTTTTTTAAATTAAAACTCCGACTTTAAAAGGTTGCGTGCCGGAAAGGGTTAAACTATCGGCGGGCGCCATGGTGCCCGCGGGCGTTGGGTTGGGTACCCGTGGTCTACACAATAGAGTAATTAATTTTGCAATCGGCATACTGTACGTTGTTAGAAATATACTTTGCTGTAGTAATTATATAAATTTGGTTAAAAGTGTTCTTAAAATGTATAGGTAAATTTACTGTTTAAATGATTCATTTTTTTTAATTTGTTGGAAAAATTTTTTTATCACATAGAAATTAAATGAAATATCATAGGATTCATCTATTGGCAAAAGCTTGCTCTCGTTCTCTGATCGTTATTCATAACGATTAAAAACTGTTATGTGAAAATAATAGCATCCTTCCAAGGTTGCTAAAAACTTACAAATATAATAAATAACACTTTTTATTAATCTTCTTAAAGCTTTTTCAGTTTCAAAAATGTAAAAACTTCCACTTAATAACTAATATTAATATTTGATATGTTATGATCATATTTAATGACCTTCATCAGAATTTCCTCGCTGAATAATTTAAATGAAATGTTAAGAGTTAAACTTATTAAATTCTATTAAAATATATCAAATGTTAGATTCTTCGTCATTGACATTTTCAAACATGCGTTAAATTTAAATTCAATGCCGACGGGCTTACGTATATAAATATTTAAACATCTTTATGATGTTTGAATTATAAACGCTAATTTTTTTGGAAATATATTCAAAGCTAATTTTTTTTTAAATTATGACGAAAGCTTTTACAACTTGCGAAACATAATTTACTTATTTTAATGTAGATGAAAAAATGGGGAATTTTCTTAGATTCAATTAAGATTTTAATACGTAGAAAAGAAAAATGAACAACAGTATAAATCTTTAGAGAAGCACAGGTATGGTCAGTCAAATATGAGAAAAACTATATCGTCAAATATGAGACAAATTTAATTAAAGTTAAATTCCGAGTGCTATTTAAAAAAAGATTAGTATAAAGAAATCTTTTATGAGACTTGCTATCTAAATATGACTTTATGTCTTAAATAGAAGCAGTAATTAAAAAAAATGCACATTAGTTTTTTGCGAAAGTTTGCTTTAAAATTTCATTTGAAGTCATTGAACTATTTATTGTTTGTATATTTAATAAGCTAAAGTGTTGATATATGTATATAATGAAAAAATAAATGAAAAATGTAAAGCAGTTTAGTTCAAAACCTACTGCATCTGCAGTCTGAAAGCAGCAAAAAGTGGTGGTAATAATGCAAAATAAATTAAAAGCAATAGGTATAAAATTCATTGCATATTCAAATTGTAATTAACATATGTAAAAACCAAATGCCAGCAGCACAATGGCAAACTACAAATTTTAAAAGGAGAAAAGTTGTCCCCTTTTCTTGCAATTTGCTACTTTACTTCTGATATTGGAATACTTTGATTCTTTTACTGAGATTCTTTTAAGTTTCAAACTTTAATTTGTGTCTTTAATGGTTCAGAAAGAAGTTAATTTATTTACTTCTTACGTTGTGCCAACCCCCCGATGACGATGCAGCGAAAGATATAAATTTCTTGCTTCATTTTTCTTTTTGGCATGTTCCCCCTTTTTTCTGGCAGTTTGCCACTCTACGTCTGGTATTTCTTTTTTTGCATGTGCTTATTCTAAACTGAATGAAGAATGAATTTTTAAAATTTTATTTTTAAATTTATTTTGCATTATATATATATATATAGATAGATAGATAGAAAACGTTTTCATATACCATCTCCAAGGAACAGAAATTCAATTAAAACCA
The DNA here is from genome assembly GCF_044657685.1 of Stegodyphus dumicola. NCBI lineage: Eukaryota > Metazoa > Arthropoda > Arachnida > Araneae > Eresidae > Stegodyphus > Stegodyphus dumicola. The sequence goes on from NC_140781.1 coordinate 27,220,670, forward strand.
TGAATTATTATAAGAAAAAAAATTATAGTAAGTATTTTAATTAGTATTTTAAATTAGTATTTTCTCGACCTCTATTGCAGTAAAAACCAAACAATCTGTAAAGAAAAATCTTGAATGTCAAAAATACCAAAATCAAAAGTAAAATTATTGAAACAAGTATTGAAAGAGTTATTGTTATTGACCTCAGATTAATTGACTTTACAAGTGAAACAAACCAATCTACTATCAAATAGCAACAACCAAATTAAGTGAGAATGTTTCGTCTTACTTCCCAGTAAAGATCAAATTATTCAACTAGGGCCAGATCGTAAGTCACGAACAATACTCAATCAATAGAAAGACATTAATCCATTTAAGTCAAAAGAACCTTCATAAACAAAATTAAATTACATGTATGTGTGCGTGTGTTTAAGATAAAACTTCATATGTAGCACCGTGTCAAATTTAATTCTATTTATTATTTTAAAATGGCAGCCCAGCCGTACATTGGTTAGTGACTCTGACTGCCGTAACGATGGGCTTGGGTTCGAAACTTGGAGAAGCCGTGATTGTAACTATCCGTTCCTTCTTAAGAGGCAACCGTGGCCACCTGTTAAGGTGCTTTTCTAATGAAATGGTCATCACTTCCGCCTCTTGTTTTGGCGTAAGATTAATGGCTTTTAAATAAAGCACCCGGCCATTTAAAAGAAAACTCTTTAAAATTAATTAAACATAGCGATTTTTATGTAACGTTTTTTATGTAATGCAAGTGAGCATGTATTTGCTGCAAATGAGAAATCCTTCCTCCTAACGGTTTGGTTTATGTTATTACGGCAAAGCTTCGAGGGCTATCTCCTTAAGGGAAGGGATGCCTTCGTGGAGGTCTTTCTAAAGGAAACTGGCTCGTATACACGTTACACACGAAGAAAACTCCGAAAATGCCCATGCCTGTTTGTGTGATTCTAACCTCGGGTTGAACTACAAGTGTTCTGCGATTTTACCTCCCGGCCTGTGGTGGGCTTTATCCTAACCTATTGATTCCAAAATCTTTAGAGACTAGTAAGGAGATACAATGTAGAGGAATTTAAAAAAAATACGTACTTCGTCTCTTTTAAATCTATCCCAAAACTTAATTCTACGAATTTTTTGTTTTTTCTGTTATCTAGTGAGCATATAATCTACAAGCTTTCTTTTTTTGACATCAGTTGTATTGTAGAGTCATTAGGTTTGTCGCAGTAGGAAACATGAAAAATGCGCAATGCTCTGCTCGGGATTCGAACTCTGGATCTCTCACTTGCAAGCCGGACTTCCTTCACATTACACCACGAAGACAAGCGGCATGGAGACAGAAAATATTTTAAAGTACTTTAGTAAACATATAAGAATTATGTTAAAATGTTTTAACTAGTTGACCCGATTTCAGCTCATTCAGTCCATTATAAAAGAAATTGCATGCTTATATAGCATGGAAAAAATTTATGATTTTTTTCCATGCTATATAAGGAATATATTCCATGCATGCTACATATTCCATGCATGATTGAAAAAAAGGATTTGAAAGACCATGACTGCTTAGTTTCGAAACACATTAATATTTTTATATGTGGCTGTTGTACTGACCTAATTAAATTTTCAACTGAACGAAATTATTACTTGGTAGGGTCCTTTCTATAAATCAAGGGTAATATGAGCTAATCCCGCTACTTTTATCAACAGGTTTTTCTTTTTCGTTCTGTGTTATTTTACATAAATTACTTAATACGTTTACTCAAAAAAAATCCTTAAAATTAAATTCATGGACATGCAAGAATCAATTCTGTATACGCTTATTGTTGTGTACAAATTTACTGCTAACTGTTTCTACAGGATTTGGAAGTTTCACTGATGTGCATCTTTAACAGGAGACAGGAGACCATCAACAGAGCAACTGCACCATCATTACGACTTTCAGCTTTAGTGCTCTATTGATGGAAACTATCTACTATCCGCTATCAGCGGTATTTATTTGAAATAAAATTTTACAAAGTTACAATGGTTGTGCAAATATACATGAGACATATTATACAGGTCTTGTGGTGTTTACATAGATGGCAATATTTACAATAAAGCTCATAACATAAATATTTATAGAATTGTTACTTAAGTTAAAAATTTATGTTTACTGATTTTTATATATTAATTTTGAAGAATAACCAAATTATATAATATAAAATGTCATTATACATTTTAAGAGAGTCTAGAAATAAATAAGTAATTAAGACACAATAACACGCCGAATAAATACTGATTCAGAAGTCAAACAACAAAAATCAGCGTTAATTCACAAAATATTGTTGTTTGACTTCTGAATCAAATAAATAAGTAGTCTGTAACTGTAGAGATAAGTAAAAGGTAAACAGTTCTTGAGAATATAAGTAGGTCTTGAATAAAAGAAGAAAACAGCCCTTGAGTTGTAGTCTTTAAATTTAAAATATTTGAGTAGAAATTCATCGAAGTCAATATAATTGACATATAAACATGTACAATGATGAATACAATAAGATTAGAGAGGACGTAATATGGGTAATTAGATTTTCTATAATAAGAATTTCAGAAAAAGCATGATGACATCATATTACACGAAATTTTGAAGAAGGATGAATCCTTAGTATACCGAAGTTCCCAAGTGGGAGGGAGTATGCTATGTAAGTATTTACGGTGCTTTGAGATTGTCACAATTTAAAGATAGATAAGTTATAAGTGACTGTAATTTTTTACGAAGTATATTGCTTTCTTGATTTGCTTGAACCAAAGTGGAGCAGATGTTGAATTATAAGGTTTAAGATGAAATTCTTTAGTTGCATCTTTAACAACCTTTCTGGCAGCTATGGGAATAGAACGAATTTAAATATGTATCTCCTTCTATAAATATAAATATTCTGCAGTATTAAACCAACGCCATCAGCCACTATCCTTAGAAATGAGAAAAAGAAAGTAATTTAAACAGTCTTTCTCCTAACATTGTTAGGAATTTTCATCTTCCTTACTGCTTGCCTTCGTAGTATTATTGGCTGGCTAGCATCTGAACGTCCGAAGCTCTGAACGGATCCTCTCTCGGAGAGGGCATTGCTGATATTTCCAGCTCTGAAATGAACCTGATGATTCTATATATGGCTAAAAACAGAGAAATATATTCATGTAAACTTTGCATCTAATACTAGATGGAAGAAATGAGAAAAGACATAGCTGTTCTACCCATATATGAGTCTCATCACATCATTTTTATCAGTTTTAAATTGCGTAGACTTTCTTTCATAAATTTATTTAATAGTTCTTTAATAGTCTAAGTCTTCTTTAATATTCGCAGCATAAAAAGCTCTCAGTTTCTTTCTCTATGGAAGTTTCAGTTGAAAAGACAAGTTCACAAAATAAAAAGCTTAATTATGCTAAAATTCTCATATGATAAATCTAATGCGTTATCCCACGAGACATCACAAATTTAATTACAATAAACGTAGATGGGATAGCAAAAATAAAAGTAAGTGGTATAGGCACATCATTTTATTACAATAAATGTAGATGGGACAGCAAACCTGGCATTTTCTTCAACACTTGCAAATGCCGTGACAAATTAACATTTTTCAGGGCTCTTACTGCATGATTAGAAAAGTGCCAGAAGAAAATGAAGGCAAGAGAAACTAAAAAAGTATGCTTTCGTTCATCATTACTGATTATTAGAACTGGAGGGCATATCTGCAAGTTTTGCAAGTGGAAACATTTCATTTGCTTCTTCACACAGTAAATGAAATTACTTTCTGAATGGAGCATAATTTGAGTCACATAACGAGAGCGTTAACATACTGAAGCAATAATTTTGAGTCAAAGACCTAGCTCAAAAAAGAAAACTGTTATTGCTATATTTGCACTGTTTACGTAAATTTGGCAACATTTTCTCGAGCTGCTGTTTAAGAATTGCTTAGTTTCATTACCGAAATAAATGATTAAAGCTCAGAATTTTATGCAGTTAACAGTGATAGGGTTACACTTGCGGTTCCTTTTGATGAGTTAATCTGTAGAAAATCTTCCTTCCTCGTTTTATTAATGGTCGAAAGAAGGACATTAGTTTCTAATATTGTGCATAGTTTTATTACTAATACCGCTTAACTGCTTCTGCAACCCATTTGTTAAATTTTGTCAGTAATTTGTAAGCCCCTTGTTCTTTTTGTTTTTTAGTTTGTTTATTTGGGGAAAAACATGTTACTCATTACACTTCGTACATTAAAGCTGAACGACCCGGAAACTCAAGAAACAGTATTTGTGTAACAGGAAGAGTTTTTCGACTGTGCAACCTATTTTAGATTTAGCGACACTATACTTAAATGAAAAAACTTTAAGAAAATTATCTCCAGCGCACGAAACTGTGTATTCTAAATATATACGCTTTCTAAATTATTTTGTGATATTGCTTTGAATTGAATTTTATGGTTTAAGTGCGAAAAACACGATACTTAATAAGTAAAGGTAACACACAAAATATTAAAAGACCCCTTTGCCCAAAGGGGTCTTTTTTTAACGTTTTGTGTGAAAAATGTAAAAGTTTTCAAATTTTATATTATGCTTTGCCTATAATATAAAATCTGAAAACTTTCGCATTTTTTATGGTCATATATTAGTTACAACTGCTTTTACTTTTTAATTTATGATTGCATCGTAAATGATGATTGTTCATATATATATATATGGTGTTACGAATTTTGTATTTAGTTATATATTTTTAGTAGAATTATAATTAAAATTGTTATATTTCCCCGTGCAATGCAGCACGAGACAAATTTTGAGAGAAAGTTATGTCGGAAAAGTAAAAATACAGGAGCGCGTGCATTTAACATTTATTAAATAGGTTGTAATTAAATTATTTAATAAATTTATTAAATAATTTGTGCTAAAATTGAATAAATGCTATTGACCACTATGTTAGCTGTAACCGTAATTTCATCTTTTGATTGCTTTCCAGAAATCCCGAGAAGCAGAAAATGCCAGAACTATCTCACGCGGCAGGTTGAAAACTGTTTAAAGCCGGAGAAGACGTCTCAGCTCAGTTGTTTAGTTATTTGCAATTTATTTAGTTCAGCGTGAATTGAGGTATCTGAATTACCTTTCTCTTTCGATAACGCTTGTCATTGCGTTGTATTTTAACGTTTTTAATTGTTTGAAGTATACCTACAGATTGTATTGCGTGATATTGTATGAATATCTCTGAGGAAAATTCCAGCGTTCTGTAATGTTGCTTTTGATAAGAATACATCTTATTAATCTTTTATCGGACTTGTACATTTAATTTATAACGAACCCGTGCGATAGATATATATATATGTCCAGAATTAAAGAATCTTATTTTAAAGCTGCCTACATACGTAACTAGTCATCAGAAATTTGTTAAATTTTGTATCGGACTTAGTTAAGGGATAGGAACGTCTTTCAGCGAAAAAATAATTAGTTACAAATAGTATAACCAGAGGGCGTTTTACTTTAAAAACCTGTAGTAAAAATGTAAATCTTTGTCTATCTCTAGCAGCAAATGTTATAAAACCTAAAAACACTAGCAGATATTTTGTTTCAATGAGCTTGTTGCTTACAAGATCGCGCTTCGCGAGTAAAATTACCTTACGAAAACAGTAATTTTTCAGTAGCTGCTCTACGGAAATTTCGGACTTTGAAAGGGATTTGTAGAAGTCTAACGGATGTTTAAAAGCTTCTAAAAATGACAACAAAATTTGAGGAAACAGGATCGTTTTCTATTTATCCTTGAAGAGGAAGAAAGCCCAAGGAAGAAAAGTGTAGATTCACTCCAGGAAGAGGAAAAAAGCTGCAAAATCAGTACAAGAGGTTGCACTTTTGGTGCTAGAGGACACAATTTCAAGCTGTAAGTTAGCGCTCTCAAGCTATCCTGATATATCAAAAGCGTTGAATAGGCTATGCTGAACTGTTCATGCGAAATATCCTCCGACATTAGATTTTAAGGGATATTATCTTTAAAAATATTTACTGAAGAAACGATTATTTCCTCATGATTCTGACACTCGATCCCAGTTCTCACTTTAGTCTTTTCCTCGCTGTGAGGTCGATTGAGAATGACCTTAGAATATCCACTGGAAAGACGAAGCGCTTTTTCATTCAGTCTGTGCAGCTAATATTCATAACTGCCGAATTTGACTACCAGAAATCCGCCTTTTGTCTTGGAGGTTCCTTTGCATTCACTAAAAGAGATTTATATGGATAATTTGCATCATTTATTCTTGGCCCGTACTTCTTCGAGAGGTCCAGTGACATGCTTAGGCATCGCGCACAACGCAAGATGAAGCTTCTCCACACATTGCAGGGCGAGATAAGAATGTTCTTAACCGTCATTTTACAGGAGAATGTGTAATCAGCCGCACTTTCGTAATGTTTGGCCTTTCCTATTTTCAGGCCTTAGTCCATGCGATTTTTTGTCTTTAGGGGCATTTGATACGTAGATAAGTAGTAATCTGGTATGTAGGAAAAATCCAAGAGCTTTGCCTGATCTTAAAGCTGGTATTTCACGACATATATTCAACGTTTTCCAGCATACACTTTGGTCAGTTGTAAAACATGCCGTCTTGTGATTTCAGATGTTAGCTGAAAATGATGGCAATTATGTGGAACAAGTTTTGTTGTACAAAAAATTGTAAAACTCTTGTGAAGGTCTTGCTAAATATGTAATTTATTAATATAATTCCCTCTGGTGGCGATATTTGTAACTAACATTTTTTTTTTCATTCAGAAATATTACCATCCGTTCATTAAATCCGTGACGAAATTTCAGAATTTTTTGGTTACTTGTTTCACCTGTATGCAACTTTGAAATAGGGTTCTTTAAATCTTTACACCCTGTATATATAGATATGTATAAGTGAGATTTCAATTGACTTCAGTATGACGAAGTGACACTGAAGTTGATTGAATACTTCTTCTTTTATATTCTTTGTTCTTTAAATTTCATTGATTGTTTGAATTAGGGTATTCCTTGTTTCAAGTACTTTAGTTTTCCTTTTTACAGTTATAGGATTTTATGAAATTTATTAATTATGAATTTCAATTTTTTGGCTTTGTGAAAAATTGGTTTTAATTTTCGTACTTCATACCTTTAGATACATCGAGAGAGATTTATATTTAACTATTTATATAAATTTCTTATACCTGATGAGATCTGCATTCAAGCAAAAATATTCATTTACTTTGGAAGAATTATTGAGCTTAAATTTTAAAACGTGAAAAATTCTCTTTTTAACCTTTTCTTTGGTAACCATTGATAATAAATGAAATATATCAAAGATTAGTTTCCTTAATAGATAGCAAGTAACTAATAATATACGTTAGAACACTTACTGGATCGGATGCAATGTTTTTCAAAAGTTATTTTATCATGAAAGGAGAAAGAAGTCACTTTTTATGAAGCCCTATAAATATAAGACAAAACAGTATTAATGCACTTTATTTACTTTTATCTGGCATGATAAATTTTTTAAATAAAAAAATGTTAAGTAGTGATTCTGAAGTAATGGTTTTCTCCCCCCCCCCCAGCTTATGATACCGTGTTGCTATTTGAAAGCGAAGATATTTCTTTTAGCTTAGTTTAGTTTATAGTTTCAGAGCAATTAAGTTATTGTTTCTCGAAGTTATTGTTTGGACTTTGAGATTTATTTTTGCGTATGAATTTGAAAGAAGAAAATTGCTTTTATTCCTTCTTTTTAGAGAAAGCATTTTTACCTTGAGTTTGAAAAATAAACATGAAGTTAATAGACTCCGCTTTAGTTGTCTGTACTTCGGTTTAGTTTACAGAATTGTTTCTATTTTTAAATTGTAACATCGGTTTATTTTGAACACTTCTTGTTATTGTTTGAAAGATATTCCATCGCAAAACGAAATGAGTTTTTAAGAAGTATATATTTTAATGAATTTGAATTTTAAATTCACGATCATTAAAATGTAGGCTTCTGTATGTATCTCAAGGAGATATGAATCAAAGAACGTTTTTTAATCTGCATTATCTCTCGATTTGACTTTTTAATAAATTTGTAGTGCGGAAACTTGCTCTCAATATGTGTGAAGATTGGCTGTGGAATTTAATTTTTTGCCTAGGTGTAGATGTAAATTTATGTTTATGAGCTGCAGTTTCACGAAATCTTGAGTTACGGAAACACGTATCACACAGTTGTTTAGTAAAACTGTTATTGATCTAATGGCTTAGCGATGAAGTTTCCTATTATTATTATGACAGCATTTACAAGGTTAACATTTAGGCAAAAGTTGAGTTACGCTGAAAAAGTAACATCTTACATGCACTTGTTGAAACTTTACTAATAACCCTCATATTAATGCCTGGAAATTTTACAAAGCTGTTAAGATCGTTCATACCTTATAACGGTTTCCGTAGATAGAAGCTCGTACTTTCCACTTTGGTTTATTCCATCGATGCCATTTATATTCCTGTTCATGGGTTCCGTCGAACTGCGAAAAATCTATAAGCTTAAATTAAGTAAAGCTTCTGAAGGAAATATGTTGCATTTCCCGGAAAGGTACCCGTTTTAGTAAAAAACAACTTTGATTTTTCTTTCTCTTATTAATTTTCTAATCACATTAAAGTAGAGATAGCCGAGGAAAGATTGAGATACTTTGAAAAGGAGCATCAGGGGGGGAATATTACTTGAAAATGACAGATTTCAAATAAAAATTACATTTCTTCCAAAAGTAAGTGCAGTGTACATATGTACATTGTACGTACCTTAATGATTAAGCGAGTATTTAAAACTAAATTGTCAGTGTATTTTTAGCAAACAAAATTAATTTTTAGAGTCATATGTTTTAAGTATGCGCAATTTTGAGTTTTGTTCATCTCTGGAACATGCCATTTCCCTATTCTAAAGAACTGATGAATTTTGTGCTAACAAGAAGTCCTTGCATTTTAGTATAGGCCCAAAATGTTTTGAAATGCTTTCAATACATTGAAGAAAAGGCAGATTAAAAATACTTTTCGCCACATAGAAGCATGGAATGTTTCAAATTTAGAAGCAATGTTTGACAATTTTTTTTATTATTAAAATTTTATTTTATTATATTTAATTTAAAAATTAATTTTCTTCCTAGCAATTACATATGGAATTAAATCCAATTATTTAAAAACTCAGAATTTCAAAATCCTATACACCTTTGCCGTTTATTAAGGAATTATTTAAATGCAATGAGAATTTATTTTGTCTATCTATTTATTTTTCCCCTCATGACATTAACTGGATTCTAATTGTTTTTCATTGCGTTATTTATTTCACTGCCTTTTTTACATTAAAAAGGCTATTTTGGAATTTTAATTTTAATATGTAATAAAAACAATCAACTATAATATGATTACAATTGCAGTTATTTTCCCCATAACGGTAGATTAATATTTGTATTGAAACATTCCTTCGTTTTATTTAAAATACAGTCATTTTTATCAAAAAAAAATATATTCAGGTAAATTATTTCTCATGGGAAACTTGAGAAGAGGCTTCAATGAACGTTTTTTATGAATTCTGAGTTTCTAATGTATTAGATATTCTAGCATAGCTTGCTACTTAGTCTTGTTATTTACTTTCTAATTTATGGTGGATTAAGAATGTAGAATGTAATTAAGAATGTAGTTGTAAGAGTACAAGAGTTAAGAAAGATTTCTGGCTTCCTTTTGTAGCGATATAAAATCTACGTTCAGCTGACTAAATGCTTAATAGACTTAGTGGCTGAGTGGGTAAGACCGCAGAACAAGTTTATTTTAATTTCGGTTCAAACCACTGCAAACAGCTTGGTAACATGGCTCTGTTCGTAATTTTATTCCATATGTACCGGAAATACAGCTATTATTCGATGGAAAGACCTTCAAAAAAAAGACATTTATCTACTAAAGTAGGTAGGTTTTTCATATTCAACTAATCGATTAGTCACTCTAAAAGAAATCTGAAGTGTCAGGTCATTCCTTTATATTATTAAATTTCTAGTCTTATAACAGTAAAAATAAATTTTATCTTTCTTCAGGCATGATTTCTTTGCTTCAATGGGAATCATATATAATTTATATGTTACCGGTAAAGTATGCAACGCCGAAATTGTACAGGGTGCTGCAGCGTTCATAGAGTAATTTGACTTGCGTAGTACAATGGCGTACTGCTTGAATGCGCGCCAGCTCGTGCCGCATTCGTGTTCTAATGAGCTGCCATTTCGAGTGTGACAGTGATATGGATTGGTGGAGTGCACAGCATCGTGCCTTTGCTGTTGAAAGTTATTTCAAGAATAACTACTCTGTTAATGCTACCCAGGGTCTATTTCGGCAACATTTCAACTTGGGACGTATTTGGAAAGTTCCAAATGGACGGACCATTGCGACAGACATTTCCAGGCAGAGTAATTTCCCGTTTTGGTGACATTTCCTAGCCGCCTCGCTCATCTGATCTTTCATACGTGGACTTTTTCCTTGGGGGCCACCTAAAGCAAGAAGTTTTTCGAACACATTTTGCCACCATTTCTGAGTTGAAGGATCGTATCAGAACTGCCATCGGAAATGTCCTAGGGAATACGTTAAGCCGAGTTATGGCAAGCTTCCAACGCCGCCTAGATGAATGTGTTTTGCAGAAGGGGCATCATTTGACCGACATCATATTCAAAAAAGTAATACACGCAATGGACAATGACTTACATATTAGTAAATGGCATACCTTTAACTATTAATTGACATAAGAGGTAATAAATAAATTACAGTTACTGCCTTATGGTGTGTTTTTAATATCCTACTATGAACTCTGCCGCGCCCTGTATATAATGCCGGACGATTTTAGGCATTGTATGAAATATGAGACTTATTACATACTTTCCATAAGCTTTGTATAAAATACCTAGGCATTCTGTAGAATGACAAATTCTCTTTAGGCAACGTATAAAAAAAAAGATTATGAATAAGGCTATTACTTAAAAGGCGTTCTTTATTCAAAAATACAAACGTTATTTTGAAAAACTACTGAAATGGTGCCATTAAAAAACTGTTGTTCGAAATATCTAAAAAAAACGTATTGCGAGATGATCTTGATACAATATAATAAATTTGTATTTTCTATCTGGCTGACACATGAAATCAGTAAGCTATACCTGACTACGGAAATTAAATTCAGAAACAATCATAAGTTTCACAACAATGCACTTTTTAATACTGTTACGAATTTGGTATTTAAAAAAGCCAATGTTAGTTAAATTATAAATTAAATGGTTTTATTTCCCGCGCAGTGCAGCGCGTGACGAATATTAAAAGAAAGCTAAGCCGGAAAATTGAAAATGCGAGAGCGCGTGCATGTAACATTTAATAAATATCTCTTTTTGATTTCGAGAATGTACTAGAAAGTTCTCGAGCGCGATTTAAAAATCTTATGAAAAGGAGGAAAACCTCTCAATTCATTCAGTCAGTGATTTTAGTTAGTTTGTTGTTGTTTTAAGAGTTTGTTTAGAAAACTACTCTTGTTGACTGTAGCGAATTCGCGGATTAGCTTTCTTTAGCTGTTTTGAATTAAGTTCTCTTGAACGTTTCAGTAGTTAAAAGATAATTACTGTGAGATATTGTAATACTGTATGAATATCTGAGGAGATTTAAGCATTTTTGTTGCGATAATAATAAATTTTGTTAATTTTTCATCGGACTTGTACATTCATTTCGTAACGAACTCGTACGCACGCAACAATACCTTTTGGTTTCTTCTGGCAGGGCTCACAAAAGTGGTTGTACAGTTCAATATCATTATGTGCAACGTTTTTTTATTTGGTTTCAAGTTATTTTAACGTTCTGCCACGTCGTCCTTGTACAGTACTTGATGCCAAATGAGTTTTCATGAAGTACGGGAAACAACTCAGCGACCATGACGTAATACGGTATAGTTCTGACGTTTTTTTAACAGGATAAATGAATGTAATTTTGTTTTCTACAAACACTAAATCCTAGCGATTCAGCAGTACTCACGTGGTGATTGCTTCTTAGCATTTTGGCCTTTTTACATCATTCATTAACTTCTGGTAAGCAGTTGGGTTCTTCGAAACGAATGGAAATTTTTTTCATACTTTGACGGTTTGTCATTTGGCATTCTATAGAATGCCTAGGAAATGTGTGAAATATGAATCGTTTCATACATTACCGGCTAGTTTTAGGCATTATATACAATGCCTAGGCATTCTATTAGAATGCCGGATTTCAAACTTTGCCGGTAACATAGTGTTACGAATTTGGTATTTAAAATGCTAATGTTAGTTCAATTATAAATTAAATGGTTTTATTTCTCGCGCAGTGCAGCGCGTGACGAATATTAAAAGAAAGCTAAGCCGGAAAAATTAAAAATACAAGAGCGCGTGCATTAAATAAATAAATATCTCTTTTTGATTTCGAGAAAGTACTGGAAAATTCTAGCGCGTGATTTTAAAAGTTTATAAAAGGAGGAAAACATCTCAGTTTGTAGTAGTTGCTTACTTTGTTGTTGTTTAGAAAACTGCCGTTGTTGATTATAGCGAATTCGCGGATTAGCGTTCTTTAGCTGTTTTGAATTACGTTCTATTGTACATTTAAGTAGTTAAAAGATAACTACTGTGAGATATTGTGATACTGCATGATAATTTGAGAAAATTTAAGTATTTCTGTTGTAATAATAATAAATTTTTGTTCATTTTTCATCGGACTTGTGCATTCATTTCATAACGAACCCGTACGCACGCAACAATTTTTGGTGTCAGAAGTGGGATTTGAATGCCAATAACAAGAGGGATGGAAGAACAATTGAGGCAGCTCATTACTGCTTTTGCTGCTTTCCAAGAAAAGATGGAAGCTGGCCAAACATCTTTTAAAGAAGAAATTAAAGAGAAAATGGATGCTGGTCAAAGGTCCGTTAAAGAAGAAATGAAATTGGGCCAGGAATCCCTCAAGGAAGAAATGAAAACGGCACAGGAACAAATGAAATTGGGCCAGGAATCCGTTAAGGAAGAGATGAAATCTCTTAAAAATGAGATGAAAGCAGGTCAAGACGAAATGAAAAGAGAAATTACCATCGTAATAGAAAATAAATTTGAGGCTATGGAAGGCAGAATAGACGCGGTTGAAACTAAAGTTGGACAAATAGAAGAAAGAGTTTCTTCGGTAGAAGAACAAGTAGAAGAAAGAATTTCTTCTGTAAAAGAACATATAGAAGAGAGAGTTTCTGCCGTCGAACAACAAATTGATGATAGGGTTTCTGCTGCCGTCGCCAAAGAAGTTGACAGCCTAAAGAAGTGCATAGCGACGGTAGGAAACAATTCTGAAGGTTTCAAATTTTTATCGATGCCTGCTCGTTCCGTTCTGAAACTATGATGGGAAGACCTCCTGGCAGGTGTATAGGACACAATTTTCTATCGTTGCGGATGCGAATGGATTGGATTCCCAAGCTAAGGCCTGTCATCTCGCCACTTCTCTGAGAGCAGACGCAGCGGATATCCTGCAGACGCTTCCCGAAAATCAAAGGCTAGATTTCGAAGCTCTATCCGGCGCTTTGGAGCTGCGCTTCGGCGAGAAATGTTTAAAGGACTACAACAGGCTTCAATTAAAATCCCGTCAACAGAAGCCCACCGAATCACTCCAGGAACTCGCCACGGATGTTGAAAGGCTGTCCCATCTCGCCTTTTCGGAATGCCCGACAGAAACAAGGGAAATCCTTTCCTTGCAATACTTTATCGACGGCATCCGAGATACTGAAATACAGAAAGCTCTACGAATGGAGGATGTAAAAGATTTAAGAAGTGCTCTAGTGTACGCCATGAAATTTGATGCAGCCCAGCAAGCCACTCGTCGAGACCGCTACCCAGTCAGAGCTGTGCGAGTCCACGACCCAGGGGACCAATTGATGGCTCGTTTAGATGATTTATCCAGACAAGTCGACGCTTTGATACGGAGTAGCAGTGAGAACAAAGTGGCTGTAAGATGTTGGAGATGTGGTTCTGAAGGTCACCTACGACGGCATTGCAGAACACCCCAGGGCACTGATAATGAAACAGATGAGTTGACAAGACCAGTGAATGCTTTAAGACGGAATAGTGGTGAAACAAAACCGACCCTAAAGTGCTGGAATTGCGGTGTTGAAGGCCACCTACGAAGGAACTGCAGAACTCCCCAGAGCACGGAAAATAAGGCATACGATTTAAACAGACAATTAAATGCCACGGGAAGGAAAAGGACTGACAAGAAACCAAAGTGCTGGAACTGTGGAGCTGAAAGCCACGTACGAAAGAATTGCAGAACACCCCAGGGTACGAAAATTGAGACAATTTCTGAGCAACGACGCAGGAAACAAATTAATGACCATATCAAGGAACGGAGGTTGCCAGATAATGAAAAACCCTGTTTTAAAGCGCTTAAGATCTCTATAGTGAGTGGCAACAATAACGGACTGTCCATCAATGGGAATATCGATGGAGTTCCTTGCAATATGATCATTGACACAGGAGCTAATGTTACCATCATTAGGAAAGATTTATCTCAACAGTTTAAAGATAAACTTATTTGGACGCCATCCTGTGTTACCCTTCAGACTGCGTCTGGTGAAAAGATCGACATAGCTGGGATATTAAACGTGAAAATCACATTTGGAAGTGCCGCCTACCATCACACGGCATATGTGGCGGATATTACAGATCCATGCATACTCGGATTGGACTTTTTAAGGAAATACAATTTTTCCTTAGATTTCAAAAACAATAAGCTGCTTTCAGCATCTGATGGCATGACTATCCATCCTCAAAAGGGATCCTCGCCTGGAAATGTCGACGCCTTGTCCGAAAGATCGAGCTCGGGAAGCTGCCGAAATCATACCAGGGTCGAAAAGAAACTCAAGACTACCAGCTATTCTCCATCCCAGAAGCTCTTCGGTCGAGACCTTCGTCTGCCTTGTGACCGCCTGTTTAGTCGCCCTACGGATGCGCCTTCAACGCCTGAGGAACACATCCAAGATGCCCAGGCCCGGTTCGAGGGGATGCACCGTTCTGCACGAAAGCGAGTCAACTTGGCGACGGAGAAAATGAAGACCAGATGCCACACAAGAGCTACTAGACATAGATCCAACAAAGGAGACAAGGTGTGGTTCTGGAACCCGATTCAACGAAAAGGACTGAGTCCTAAATTACAGTCACCTTCGGATGGTCCATATACAGTGCTGAACACGAATGACGTCGTGGTTCGGATCCGTGAGTCTTCGAAATCTTACGACAGGTTAGTTTATTACTATGGCCATAGTACGTAATGTAAATAATTGTAAATAGTATCAGACCATGGTCCTTTTTGTTTATAAATGTGTATTTAGTATTTGATTTGTATTTAGTATTTGATTTGCATTTAGTATTTGATTTGTATTTAGTATTTGTTTTGTATTTAGTATTTGATAGCATTTGATTTGTTTAAGTTAGTTATTGCATTTATTGTTTATATTGTTTAATATTGTAATGTAATGTTTATGCCTCAGTTGCATTTATGCCACAGTTATAAGTTTAGCTTCCTGTCCAGGGATTGTACTGTCCGGGACGTGCAGTCCTTGGGAAGGGGGCAGTGTTACGAATTTGGTATTTAAAAAGCTAATGTTAGTTCAATTATAAATTAAATGGTTTTATTTCTCGCGCAGTGCAGCGCGTGACGAATATTAAAAGAAAGCTAAGCCGGAAAAATTAAAAATACAAGAGCGCGTGCGTTAAATAAATAAATATCTCTTTTTGATTTCGAGAAAGTACTGGAAAATTCTAGCGCGTGATTTTAAAAGCTTATAAAAGGAGGAAAACATCTCAGTTTGTAGTAGTTGCTTACTTTGTTGTTGTTTAGAAAACTGCCGTTGTTGATTATAGCGAATTCGCGGATTAGCGTTCTTTAGCTGTTTTGAATTACGTTCTATTGTACATTTAAGTAGTTAAAAGATAACTACTGTGAGATATTGTGATACTGCATGATAATTTGAGAAAATTTAAGTATTTCTGTTGTGATAATAATAAATTTTTGTTCATTTTTCATCGGACTTGTGCATTCATTTCATAACGAACCCGTACGCACGCAACAATATGCATGAACATCAAACAGAATTTCCCATTAATCGCAGTAGTGAAGCTGTATGAAGTCAGATGAAGCTGCATGAAGTATACACAGCAGATGACAATCAATTATCTAAATCCTATCTCCGAAGGCTTCTACTAAATTATCTAAATATTATTATCTAAATTCTGTCTATCTAAATACTATTTCCGAATCATATAAATCCTAAATCCTCTCTAATTCTTATTTCCGAATATTCAGGGAAAAATACTCATTTTACTAAATTTAGTTTTTTTTTCGGGGGGGGGGTTATGTTAAACAGAAATTTTTAAATTTTTTATCTGAATTCTAATTAACAGAATTAATTATTATTGCCTACATTGAACATATTTGAAAAACTATTTTCCTGTAATATTTTATCCTTCGAAAACACTGAATACAAGTAACCCTCGTGTTAACCCTCGAGGTAAATATTGTGTTATATAGAACGAAGAAATGTAATATAAACAGTTTCATTAAATTTATGAAACTAATAAAATTTTGAAACCTAATATTTCTTTCAAAACAGACTGGCCAAATTTATTGCACTAACATATTGCTCCATATAATGCAAATAGTTGCATTAGATTAGACAAATGTTACCGTTAAGCTCCAAAACTGACAAGATTTAACGATTTTGAAATTTAAGAAATCAATATAGTACCAATAGTTGCTTTGGGTTTTTAAAAATAAGAACGCAGCATAAACAATTGCGTTAGATTTCAGAATGTAACTACATTTCTCATAAATATCAGAAATACTTTTGTTGAAAATTTTAATCATTGATCAAAAGTCCTGTTGCATAATAATGTTAACTAAAGCATAGAAATTTCTCGCCGTTGCGCAATTAAGGTAGATACTTTATTATTATTATTATTATTATTATTATTATTATTATTATTTGCGAAATAGCTTCTAATATTTTTTTTTTGCAGCGTCTATATTCTGATTCATAGTATTTTTAGGGTATGGAGACTGATTTTCACTTGTTTGTTTTTCCCTATTATGTTTCGAAAATTTTGTGATATGGACTTAAAACTTCGAAACACCCTTTTTAAATTAATTTTATTCACTTTAGCCTAAACATTTGCAGTTAGAAAGTAGAATTAGTCTAGGTGCTTTTAAGAGAGCTTCAGAATATTTATGTTGTAATTCTCTGGATTGATATGGTACAGCTTGAATAACCCTTTTAGTTAGATCTGCTTCATCATCCGCTTCTTCTACCAATATTTCCTGAACGTCTTCATTAGTCATATCAGCAAAATTTCCATTTCTAACGACTTTCCAACTTTAATTATGTTATCGATTTTCTTTACTGTTGGTTGAGTTAAATTTTCGAATTGAACTGCCTCTGATCATATGAAATTTCCCTACTAAGCATTGAAGGCTGACGACTTCATTTCTTTCAGCAATTATACGATATTTGAATGCAGACAAAAATCGAAAAGAGCTTTTCATCTTTCCATTAGATCTGCCCTAGATTCAGTATAAAATTAAAATATCGAGAGTTCTGAAGTATTTTTAGTAGCATGTGATCAGAACGAAACTGGGCCTTAAGAATAATGTGTTATTCAGGGGTATAATACTCTGCCAATGTTAGATAGTAAACGATTTTGTACGATATTGTATTTGCAACGATGATTTCAAATTTCATTTTCAAATGTCACTATGATTTTACTGAATCACTTTAACACCTACATACTTAACACCGCGTTTTCAACAATGGACATACAGACCTATAATTAAGATACAATAACACGCCGAACAAGTATTAATTTGGAAGTCGAACAACAAAAATCAGAGTCCAAAAATCCCACATTCAATTTTTCTGCAGCAAAAATTATTCAAAAAATATCTTCCATTGGTGAATTGGATTTTCTAGAGGCATTTCACATTCAAAAATATCTTTCTGTTCTACTTAACGACCCTAATTTCAATTCATATTTGCCTTCAGCCTTTAAAGAAATTATGTTTTAGTTCTGGTTCCATCAACACATGCCGACAGTAACTTGACTCCTGTCCAGTTTTTCTTATCTTATTTTATCTAATCACTATATCTTATGTCGTCCATTTGCGCTTTTGCAGCTGAGGATGATGTTTCGCTAAAATCATCGAAACTAGTCCTGTGAAAATTTGAAAATATAACGCTGGTTTTTGTTGTTTGACTTCTAAATTAATACAGCCCTATATCATAACTGCCGTTCGGCCATTTTCTACTGCTGAAAATAGCATCAGTATTAGAATATTCATATTTGGCTCTTCTGACTGCTAAGCCTGAAAGGTATTAAATTAACTTTCTTTCATCAAGTATTGCCTTATTTTAATACTAAAAACTCATATTTCTAGAAAAGTTTAGAAATAAAGCTGAATATATTTTTTTTTCATTAATGTAGACGTTTTAACTAGCCAGTTATACCTCGCATATCCAATTAACATTTGAACAGCGTTTTCATTAGCAAACACTTTGTAAGATAAATAATGTTCTGTTTCATGCTTAGGAGTACCAGGCTGAGTATTTTAATTATTTTAAATAATATTATGTTGTCTTTCACAGCATATCTTGGATTCTCCTTTTATTTTGAATTCTGTCATTAACATGTCAAAAACGCTTTATTAGTTTACCTAAATTATGTAAGCAACATTTCTGAAAGATTTTGTGTGATTTTCAAATTACAAATGAAGAAAATATTGACGAATTTCTAGTCACATATTCTTTTTAATAAGACGCAGTGCTATTAAGATATTAAAATAATATAAATTCTAAAAAATCTTTATTTAAAAATTTAAGGAGACAATTTTTTCAAACATCGGCGAGTGTGTGTTTCGATACAGGTGACAGGTGACAGGTGACGGAGGACATGAACGCCTGAAGTTTAACAGAGGTTAACAGGCATATGTCCCGCGTCCTCCCCTGGAGTTTATTTAATATTTATAAGTGTGGATACATGGCCATACAGGGGCAACTGTTTAACATCTGGCATTTGAAGTACATTTGAATTAACATACAGGTACGGTAAAAAAAAAAAAAAAAAAAAAAAACACCCACTTAATAGGTTATAACAAAAGAAGAAAATTAAACACCTAAAAATGGTGTTCAATTTTCTTCTGCTCCCTATGCAGTCAGAGATTAGATGGTAGAGCATTAGAGTGCATATGTCAGTGCAAGTAATGCATGTAAGCCCTATTACTCTGGTTGACAGAGGTCCTGGCCATATTCTGCAATGGTGGTTATTATTTTGCAGATTTTATTTATGGCCGCTCTGTTTTTGGCTAGGAACTTGTGAAATGCTGAGATATTGGCTGGTATCGGGAAGTGGAACTGTTCCGTGAGTGGGCACTGAAAGATATAATGGTCCGGTGACCCCTCACCCCCGCAAACACAGCGATCCGTGGTTGAGATGTTGCGGCGGTAGAAGTAATCAGGGAAGGGACCATGACCAGTAATGAAGTTGGTAAGGGGAGCAATTGCCATAAGGTTACTTTTGGCAAGAAGCTATGCCCTCTCCTTCCCGTGTCGCCCTGATCCCATTCTCTTTGTCACCATTGGATAGCGGCATTTCGCAGTTGACTTTTGAGGAAAGATGGTGGTGCTGATACTGATATCGGTCTGGCATTTTGGTTCGAAGCAGCCTCTTTAGCGAGTTCATCCGCTGTCTCATTACCCATGTTACCTGCATGGGCTTTAATCCATACTAGGTCAACATGTGCGTGCCGATTATCTTTTAGGATATGCTGCAGTCGTATGATCAGCGGGGAGGCGTGACTATGTTTGTCAAGAGCAAGCAGTGTCGACATACTGTCTGTATAAAGCTGCACATGTGTGATGTTGTTGAGCGCCACGTATTCAATGGCAGCTGTTATGGCAACTACTTCTGCTTGAAAAATGCTATTATTTGGATTGAGGTACCCTTTCCAATGGTGTGCAGCATGGCCTTGCCTGTAGTATATAAAGGCACTACCTACACCTTCAGCAGTTTTCGAGCCTGCTGAGGGTGTAGGTCGATACAAAACAATGTCACAGATATGCATATTACACATGGTTTGGTTTGCAATCTGATTAGCATTTCAATAATTTTATGACCTAACGTTTTCGCCCTAAAGATAAAATGCTAATATTTGAGTATAATAGTATATTATCAAGAAAATGTATTTATTATACAAAGCAGAGTGGGCAAACGTTTAATGCAAAGAAAATCATGTTTTGTAATCTTACTTTAAGATATTAAAAACATTTTGTCAAAATATAAGCACACTGTCGCTATTTTAAGATACTATACTTACTCTGCTAATAGCTTTTAAAATAAAATTAGTTTTGGGAGTCCCAAGGTAGTTAATTAAAATAAGACTCACTAAAGATGAAATAAAATTGAAATTGGGAAAATAATATTTAAAAAAATGAGCTATGTATGCTTTGATAAAAAAACAACTTATTAAATGGAAGCAAAAGTAATTTTGTTTCAGTATGAACCATATTTTGAAAGAAATTTTATAGTTAATAGTGTTTCTGTTATTTCAATTTTTATATGATGATTATGCGCAGTGCTTCTTCACTTTACAAATGAAAGAATAAATTCTATGCCGGTAATTTTTGTAATTATATCAGATATATGTATATTTTAAAAAGAGCGTAAATATTTTATAAATGAAATTTTTCAGTCACTGTGTAATTGGTTTCGCTATTTCTATTAAAGTATCTCATTATCAGTGAAATTAATAGCTTTTCTTGTTCTTCTGTTGTATATTTATTATTTTACTTTATTCTATCTTTGAACTGCATTACACTCACTAGCTAATTAAAGTAAAACGAAAGAAATGTGTTAGATTAAATTTATCTCTTTATTTAAAAATAAACTGTAAATTGAAATCTCTCTTCTAATGTCTCTGTAATTTCTTTGATAAATTGAGGCTCATATATTATTTATGAGGTGTCTCATATAATTACAATGTTAAGTATTTAAATCTTTCCCTTTCAGTCTTTTTCTGCGTTCAAATAAAAAGCGACTAAAGAGTACATATTTCGCATGATTTCTTAAAATTAAGGAAATTTCAACCTTATATTGATGATGATATTGTAGAAGACCGTTATGCGTCAACATATTGCTGAACTGTGCTTAAATTTAAACTGTGACGATCATTTCCATTGCATTTACAATCTTACATGCCAAGCAACTGCAAAACAGTCTGATTAGATACCATTAAAACATCAATGGCTTAAAAAAATCAACTATTATCAACTAATAAAAATTAAGAATTAGCGATAATTACAAAACCTTAACTGTACATTGCAAGTGTTTCTCTTTTCAAGAAAATATTTTTTTCGGAGAATTAATCCTTCTACCTAGTGATAACTGTTACATTTTAATACTTTTCAGCAGTTAAGCCTAATTTGAACATTGTCTTATCTTCCCTTTAAGTAGCTCACATGCATTCGCTCAAGTCAGAAAGTGTTCGCAAATAAATTTAAAACCTTAATCTTGCAAGATGGGCTACAACTTATGTTTTATGAAGTAAAGAGGTGTATTTTTATTCGTAAGAGGTAATAGCAATCGTTTAGAAAAAAAGCTAGAAATTGTCGTAGGACGCGTCGATTTCCATTTGCCACTCGACAATGGAGAATTTACTCTTGATAATGATTACCTAATGCCAAATCTGAGATGCCAAATCTCTTATTTAAGATATAATGAATGATAACCAAATCTGTTGTTTGAAAGAGTATAATTTTGATAATTCTAAGATACAGGATAGGTCGCCTAAGTGTTAAAATTATTGTCGAGAAGTAAATGACCTTTACTCTGTAAAATCTCGCTTTAGTTCTTATCCAAGAAAAGTATACAAATAACGCTTGTTGGACTTTTAATTTATGTTTCTGTGTAAGTCAGGCCAACCAACTCAATGATAACTGGTATTTCGGTTCAGGGGATTCCTGCGAACATGCTGGCTGTTTGAGCATTTTAGTGGTTTTCTCTGCGCGTAACTTATATACCAGTCGGCTTAATATTTGGATTGCGAGGTAGCTTAGTCGTTAGAAGTCATATTAAGAGATAGTGTCTAGAAGAGCTTTCTGGAATCGTTTCTACTTCCCTTATTTAAATACGTTTCTGTCTCCTGGGGGATAGAGGGTATCAAATTAAAGACTACAGGAACATATACACTCATGTCCATAAATTAAGGATAATTCAGAATCACACGGAAATCGAACTCTATAATAAATATTTCACCTGAAGAATTATAGCACATATCTTCAAGAATAATATGCAAATTACAGGAAGCCATCAGATGACGCCGATAGTACGTCACAATGACGAGAGTGTAAGAGAAGTGTATATAAGGAATGATAGCAAAGAAGTAAAATTGTTCACAAGCGTTCTGTAAGCCGCTCAGTGCCACAACCAAATAGTTATGACCCGTAGGAATCATGTGGATGATTTTATACGTGGTAGAATTATTGGCCGCCTGGAATGTGGGCATACTCAGATGGAAATATCCGAGGAACTTGGAATAGCCCAAAGTGACTTTGGCAACGATTCCAAAATGGTGGAAATACCAGTAGGCGTTCAGGAAATCCTCGAGTTACAACGGCGAATGACGACCAGTATAGTCGGAGCACAGCATTAGACCTGTCTCGAATGCTATCTTCGGCCACAGTTATCACAGTTTCAAGGCAAAACGTGTACAGACGTTTGGAACAGATTGGTCTATATGCTCGCAGGCCTGTTAGATGTGTTCCGCTCATGGCAACTCACTGTAGCCAGCGGTTAAACTGGAGTAGAGAATATGCAGTGTGGACATCATCATAGTAGGCTTGTATGATGTTTTCCGACGAGTCCAGGTTTAGCCTGCACGTCGGATGTTCATATGGAAAACTGCAGGTAGTCGCTAACACTAAGACAAAATCATTGAACGATACCGTTGCGGCGGTGCTGCATTGCTTGTTTGGGGAGGAAATATACTGGGCTCCAGAACAGATCTGCATGCTCAGATCGGAGCCAGGACAGGCCAAATTTATCGGGACAATATTCTGGAGAAACATGTACGTTTGTTTAAGAGTGCCGTAGAGCAGAATTTGTGTTTATGGATGACAACACCCGTCCTCACCGTGCAAGCATTGTTAAAAAAGTGCCTTCAGTCTTAGGATATCAAGCATTCTCATTTGACTTGATACTGATACAGCATGTGTGGGACATACTTGGCCGACGAATTGCAGCCAGTCAAGCACCTCCTACATGTGTACCGGAACTACGGAGAGCGTTGCTTGATGAGTGGTGTAATATCCCCCAAGATCAACTTGATAATTTGATACTCAGCATGCCTAAGCATTGTATGGACTGTATTTTATCGTCTGGGAGACATACAGTGCATCAACCGTCATAGCAGCCATGTAATGTTAAGTTTTTATGAAGGAGATATTTTTTGTAATTTATCTCTTGAACAAAAAAGCGTAGGTTTTATGACTTAGTAGTTTTTATTGTATCATACATATACCATCATTTTTTTTCATTATCTTTCGTTTAATAAATGGGCTTTATGAATAAATCACGTCTGTTTTGTTTTTAAACATTTATTTGCCGGAGCTGCCGGAACTTTTATTTGCCGGAGCATTAATTCATGGATATGAGTGTAAATGCTTATATTGAAACTGTCCGCGGAAACAACTAAATCTTTGGGAAATATTAAGTTATTGGAAACTTTTAATTCTGCAATAGTAACAGATATTCATGAAAATGTGCTGGGAGGGGGCTTTTGACTTTAATATTATATCAAGCTAAGATTACCCACTAAATAGTGGAATTTGACCCTATTCATGGCATTTTTACGACAGCGTTAAGCGAGATTTAACGAATCAAGCGATACTCTGATATCACAAATCGTAAAATCTGAAGTGCTGGTCTTCTTATGAAAGCAGTCGTCAAATTCGATTTTTAAATTGGCTAGACGGTTGTTAAATTAATGACATGTCTGTGCTTCTCTTTAAATAAATAGATTCCCGCAACTAGAATGGGAGAAGGATTTGCCTCAGCTTTAAATGAAGTTTATTTAGATGAAATTAATCAAATTTCTCTTCAAGAAATTTTCACGATGGAAGCAATACGTTTAATTTGCCCGATCAAAGTTTTGTTAAAATAGTTTCGTTTGAGCATAGAATTAACGTTTTATAAATTAAACATTTTGCTACTTTTCGTCATTTCTTTGGGTCCCAGAACTTTTATCGGACATGTTTTGTACTGATTAGTAAATTATACTTTAATAAATTTTATATACAATTTTATAATGGACCAAACAATCATATTCTTTACGAAATACAACTGAAAAAAATTCAAACTGATTTTAGGTGTAACATTATTTTTATCCAGAATTGAGAGTACCCCAACATTTCGGGATTATTCATGTCAGTAACTAGACAAAATATTTATGAATTGTCATAAAATTATTTTTTGAAATATTATAAACTCTAAATACAAAAAGCTAGTATTGTATGAATTATATTTTAAAATCTTTTGACATAACATTTTTGG
This sequence comes from Stegodyphus dumicola, assembly GCF_044657685.1. Taxonomy (NCBI): domain Eukaryota; kingdom Metazoa; phylum Arthropoda; class Arachnida; order Araneae; family Eresidae; genus Stegodyphus; species Stegodyphus dumicola. The sequence goes on from NC_140781.1 coordinate 27,245,294, forward strand.
ATTTACAAATGTTATTATTTCATGCCAATAAAAATTAATTAAAGGACTTAAAATGCAAAAATGTCTGCTGTCTCCCTAACTCAGTGGTTAGCATGTTAGACTACAAACTGAAGGATCCCGAGGTCAAATGCCGCTCATGGCTGTTGCTTTTTCTAAAGCTTATAATACTCTTAAAAGTTTTCTTTTCTTCTCCTTAAACTTTCTCAAATCATGCTGAATTCCTCTTAAATTATTTTCCTTAACGCCTATTATGTATTCTTTCCCAATTTTGCTTACTGTTTTATTTTTATGATGTGGAGGTAGAGCGTACTAAATCCTTGTCACTCTAAATAAATAATCCTTGGATCCTATCATTTAAGCTACATAAGCTTTTAATTATTAATGAAAAATTAAAGTTTTTTTTAATTACAAGAATATTAAGCACAAACTTTATAGAGACATTAGGTACTTTTTGAAAGCAGGAGAGACCAAAAATGAGCAATGCCCTCTCTGGGACTCGCACCACGGACCTCTCGAATACGCGTCGAGTGTGCTAAATAACGCACGACGAAGACATGCTAAGAAGGCGGGAGAAATACTTTATAACTTAATTGCATCATTATTTCATTGTTTACTATTCGAATTGATTGCTTCATACATATGAGTTTTTTATTAATAATCAAATTTTTGTTATCTATTATTATTATTTATATTATTCTATTCTCTATATTTTCTATTATTATTATTTTGTTTTCTATTATTTCTATTTTATTTTCTGTTGAGCTTATTATTAATAATGAAATTCTTATTTTAATTCTTATTTAATAATTAATTCGTCTGGCTTTTAAATGTACCGGTAAAATGCCTAGAGGGAACACCAAACATTGAATTTAAAAGCTGCACAGATTTATCGAAAAAAAATAAATAAAACTGTATTACGTATAAAAAATACAATGAAATAAGCAATATCCCTTAATGCATATATTAATTATCCTAATAAATAAATTAACAAACTTCTCTCACCACATGTTGCCTTCTCTCAACAAACGTCCAGTACCCAAGAGAAACAAATTTAAAAACTGCGCAGAATTATCGCCCTTATTTTTCCAAGTGGCAACAGTGTTGATATCAGCAACAATGGCAACAGTGATATATCAGCTACAATGGCTGAGTGCCATTGTTGCTAATATAATACGAGAGAATTATCGATTTGATACGATTTCATCAAAAACATAAAATAAAAAAAACCCTCATTCGAATTTTGAAAAAGAAATCGCTTCGAGGTGCACTGATTCTTATCTAGACGCACCTATGCACGAAATTTCGTAGCCCTGAGTATATTATTATACGCGCAGCACGGACAAAAGACACACACGGAGACAGACCGACTCTTCCTTTTATTATATGTAGGGATATTGTTTAAGCATTACATACTTACTACTATATAATATTTTCCTATGAAAATTAAATAAAATTGCACTTAAAGCCATTCATCTGGTGTATTCACAGCACCCAGGAGAGTCGGAATTTAATAAATTTGCTACTTGCAACCACGGAATAATTTTTTTTGCCTTACAACGTAAAATTGTGGTCAAATTTTACTCTTTTAGATGTTTGGATTTTCTTCAGCTTTCTCAGCTGAGGAATTAGCAGTTTTTGCATAATCGAGCTTTTCTTCAATTATTGAGCGAAACAGCCAACTACGAAAATATATTGTATACCCTTGTTTTGGGCCTTTCAATAGCTAACATCAGATTGGCTAATTTTAACGAAGTTCCCGAACTCTCGAACGAAGGTTGCTTACCGTAAAGATCGCTCCAGCGGTAATTGTAAATGCTTTGGCGTTGTTCTCATTTAACCGGCAATTTTTACGGACGTGAAATCTAACGACCGTTTTCCAACAAGGGATCGCTATTTACGCGCGTGTCGTAAGTAGGGCCGTTAATCCAATATTCACATAAGCTGCACTATTTTTCCTGCGTATATAAGAGAGAAATTTGGCCTAAAGGCTCTATGTTACATACTGTCAGCAATAATACATTGCATATGACTTGCATACTGATATTGCAACTGCTTTCGTTACACGAGATTCTTTCAAACACCTACTATGATTTCATAGAGAGGAAACACACACCAATTTTGAATTGGAAACTAGGCAGATTTTAACCTTAAACTCATGTTAGAAATTTTCTGGTAGATGATGGTTTTATAAAAGAAAATCGACAAAAGTTTTCTACAAAACGAATATCAATCTAAGATTGAATTATGCCGAATTTCAAATCATTTGTAATTTTCATATGAAAAACAAGAAAAGCAAAGGAAGTTTCAGGTAAAAATGTATTTCACGTTAAAGACATTATTTCTATATAACTGTGTATCAGTAATAAAACCAGTATCAGCCACTTGACTAGAAGAGAATGCATTTTGGAGAAAAGAAATAAGCGTTAGATATAAAAATTCGAGGTACTTCATATTTCTAGGATTTTATGGGAAAATATGACACTTTATAGCAGAAGTTTTATATTTTGAATTGAAATTGAAAAGAAATGTATGTGATTTCGCATCCAAAAATTTTGTTTCATAGTGCATCAAAAATACATTCATTTGTTAAGGCCATTCTTTATGTTAAATTAATGAAAAGAGATTTAATTTTTATGGAACCCTTAACATAATATATTCTAAAATGTGTAAACACTCTATGATTCACACAACAAAAACCTCGTGAAAAATTCTTTGAAAGCAATTTGCTAGCCATTTCAATCATCATTAATACCTTCTTTTTTTCATTTTATGAAAGGGTGGAAGAGGCAGAAAAATAGTAGAAATATTTGTGTGGTAAACAGTCTTCGTAGCCAAGACCTATCCCATTTTTGAAAACAGAAATGATGAAGTGCTGTGATTATTAGATGAGATATACTATACGCTGAGAATAATACGACAAATTATGGATGAGAAACAATTTTGAATTATTTTTTAAGTGACGCTTATTTAAAATAAATTATGTTGCTGATATTTTTTTTTTGTTTTGAAATGTTATTTCACTTCAAATATTGCAAAATTAATAAAAATCTCTTTTAGGCTTATGCTTATTTTTTTATTAATGCTGACATAAAACTAGAAATATCTTTGAAGTTGAAGTGCTCCTGACATTTGATTTATGAAATCTTGTAGCAATATATTGTTAGATGCCGGATTTTCCACCATGGTTAATGGCAATATGAGAATTAGAAATAGAACACAGTGCTTCAAATCCAGTTCATCCTTTTTTATAAATGTCTAATTTTCTACTTTGTCAAAAATCATTAGTGTAACGTGGGAAAGAAACTTACAACCGTTACTTTATGAAATGTAATCACAACAGGGAAAAGAGGAAACATGACCTTTATTCTTTTAAATTTTATTAAAACTTGAAGTTCTTTCAAGAAACAAAAATATTACACATTGTTTTAAAGGGTAATCTCAAAATATTCTCTTGTCGTTACGTCCACAATGGAGTTTTCAACGATGTGGTATGGATAAAATGTGATATTATGAAAGCCGAATCATTGATAAATGGTATTATAAAAGGTGACAGTAAAAGACTGTTATACGCTATTGTAGCATATACTGAATATTATTTCCTGTAAATGATGGGGATATTTGATAAAAAGTGTTTATACAAAACTACAATCTTAGATTTTAGGGATTTGATGGTACCGGTATTATAAAATTTTATAGTTTAAGAACCTTAACACGTTGTTTACGAATATTAATCATACAAAATGCATATTGGAAAAACTTTTATATTTTTACGACAAAGAATATGATGAGTACATAGAGATTATAAAATAAAATACGTGGAGGGAAGGTCTTGAGAAAAACGTTCTCTAAAATTTCTTTTCGTAAGCACAGTGTAATAAAATAATAAAATGAAGAATAGAAAATAAAAATATTATGCTTCTTAAGAAGAGATGTAGGAGATATCAAAACTAAAAATTCATATACTATCTCCGATCGCGATTTATGGCAAGAGTTCTGCACTTAAAGCATAGGTAGTAACAGCGATATCCCCATGTTACTCCGATGAATCTGGTTTGGAATGTTGGAAGATCACATCCAAGCAAGCTTCCTACTTTACAATAAAGTCATATTATGGAAAAGGCAAAACAAAAATATTAAAGATAAAGAATATATGTCGGAGATATTAAATCAAATATTCTTCTTGACTATTTCTTTCAAGAGCAGGCTGATTTATTTCGATGTCTGTGTATAAGCCATAGATGGTGATAATGATTTGACTACAATATTTTAATATTTCTAATCTAGAGTGAATGAAAGCTTAGGTCCAAACAATGCTAGATAGCAGATGGTTCATTTATTTACACCAAGATATGCCAGAACTGTCCACATAGACATTGTGGAGATATTTGAAAGGAAGCTGCTGCGTGTTTACTTTATAAATGCTTTAAGACCGCTGAATAATGGTAGTTTGACACAGGTTCAAATCCCGTCATAAGGGGTTACTGTGTGAAGAAATTTCAGACTTGTTCCATACTTAATGGTGTATACGAGCCACTTTCCCTTAGAAAGTCATCCACGAAGGCACCCCTCCCCTTACGCAGATAGCCCTAGTGTGCTTTGCCATAATTAAATACACCACCACACCATAAATTAGACCATATTTTTAGTGTAAAAATGTTTGATGGTAGATCAGCTAGCTGTGAGATCTAGGCCTGCTGTTTTCGGATTCCAGATTTGATGACAGTGTCATGAAATCTTCCATTCAGTTTTGATAAATACTCTCTGCATTTCTTAAAGAAAATTGTATATTAAGCTCTTAAAAGAGGAAGAGCTCGCATAAATTTGTGTTATTTGAAACTAAAGTTTCGAGGCAAAAGTAAAGGGATCTACTTAAGTTCTCTAGAAAACGGCAGTTTAAAGTGAGAATTCTGAATTTGCATGCATACGAGGATACTTCAGAAAATGAAAGATCATAGTTCAAAACGAAATGTTTATGGGGCTAAAATTCAGTAGAATTTCACAGTACATTACGTGAGATTTTAGTAATCAGGGAGTGGAGAGAAATACAACATTCCTTTCGGTTACTTAAGTTTTTGTGAACGTCATTACAAGCATACAAGGTGATTGAAGTTTAAGAAGATAAAAATTATCAACTAATTAAAGAATTGTAGTTTAGGCACTAGAACCAAGACAGTTACAACCAATTCAGTTACACTGGACGACAGAATAAAAAGGCCAAAGAGTTTTAGAAGCACCGGGCCGCCAAGAGCTTAGCACCGGCTACGATCTACTGCGATATTTGTGAAGGGCTGGAAACAAGAATAAGTTTGTCAAGCAACATGCAAGAAAAAATCACGAGCTAAAGCGCTTTTACTACCATCAGTATTTTGAATGAAACTGTATATTAGAAAAAAAAATAAGTTTATGAGCAGTTGGTGACTCATTTCTTGATGCAAAGTTATCAAAACGAAGCTCTGATGATAAAGACTTCTATAGAGAATAACTTATAAAACCTGAATTAAAACATTTGCACCAGAACTGAAATCGTTGTTAATCCAGTGGAGTTCATTCTCTCCGCGACCCCAAAATTTCAACATGCTCAACCTTTGGCTACGTAAATGATGATGTTTGCTTAAGATTATCAAAGCATTATTGCGAAAGATGTGAAATGTGAAAACATGTATTTCATGTGCAAAACGTATCACTGCAACATTTAGTATAAGTGGTCGCAAAACTTATGAAAAGCATTGCATAAAAACGACCTAAAATGCTAAAGGATTAGGAATTACTAACTTCGAAAGACACATGTAAAAGGAGTAACTATAAAATCCCTAGATTTCATATTCTTCCCCAAATTAAAACAGCCCTCACGTGAACAGTGTTTCAAGAAGCTTTTTTCAATAGTTAACCGACTATGTTTACACAGAAAGAATGTAAGCAGGAACTGCCTGAAATAAAATTAGCTTGAGAAAATAATTTAGACAGCACTACTTTTAGATTGTCCTTTTATTGTATATTTTATGCTATCTCGATGGCCATTATCTGCTCTAGTGTGTGTGTGATTATGGCAAAGCCTCTAGGGCTATCTGCCTAAGGGGAGGGATGCCTTCGTGGAGGACGTTCTAAGAGAAACTGGCTCGTATACACGTTACACACGGGGAAAACCACGAAAACGCCCATGCAGCCAGCCCGTTCGCGGGATTCGAACCTTGGACGTACTACCAGTGTTCAGCGACTTTACCGCTCGGCCACTGGTGGGACATTATCTGCTCTAAAAAATGCATGGCTGTGATAGTAGCTGACAGAAAGGGAGCTATTCGCAAATCTGTTTGTTATTCTGATGATAAACTTGCAGAGGGCATTTTAAAATCGATTAAATTGATATATGCGTAATATGTAAGAAATCAAATCAGTAATTAGTAAAGAAATGGGTCATTGCATGTTTTGAATTTCAAATTGTAATTGTACGTCGAAAATTAAGCTACTGTTTGTTGACAGCAAGTCGCATTTAATGGGCGAAACAACCGCAAGGTCGCGAGCCGCATTAAGGTGTAGAGAGCCATATATGACTCGCGAGCCGCAATTTCGCCATGCCTGCCAGTTAACCCTTTCCGGCACGCTACCTTTTAAATTTGGAGGTTTGATAAAAAAAAATAGTAAGCAGTATAATTAGGCCTAGAAGATTACACAAGTAAAATTTTGTAGGGATAGCACTTCTCATTTTAATTCTGTGGGTGTGCTCAAAGTGATTGAATAGAGCTTCGAAAAGAGTGCTGAAACGAGCATTGTTGTTAATGAACTGACCGATGAGATGCGAAGAAACAAAGAATACAGACTGTCAGTTGTCCTGGATTATCGGTGAGCCCGGTCTGGGCACACCTAGGATTCGCCGTTTGATTTTAAGCAAGATTTCAAGGTAAAAATTTGAAACTAATATAGAATAAGGAGATTAGCATACAGCCAAAAATATAACATAGAAGTTTCTTTTCAAACACTTCCTTTTATACACTAAAAAAAATCTGGAAGATTTCTTTGAAAAATGAGGGTCTTAAAAAACTAAACATGGCTAAAATATATGGACTGGTTTGTGTTGAGCCTAAATCTACTATAAATAAAGAAGGTTCAGAGTAACCTATAAACCCTTTTCATTCAATTTTTCTGTGCGTACAGAAGGAAATTTTTAGGTGTGTCCAGACTGGACACACTGTGCCGTAAAGGGTTAAACACTTGTCGCCAAAGCTAATGCGCCGGACAGAGCTTCGAAGAATAGCCCCTAGTTTTCGCGCACAGAGTTTAAAGAATATCCGCTCCGTTTGCCCTCAGAGAAGTGGCGAGATGGCAGGGCTTACCCTGAGAATCCCATTCATTTGCTTCCCCGCCAGTATAAAAAATTGTGTTTCATCGCCAGTAGATATGTCAGTAGCTTTAGAGAGGGATGAGATGTATTTTTTTTAAAATTTTTCATTGGTTTAGAACTTGTTGTTTATGCTATATATACATGTGTGTGCGTGTATATATATTTCATAATTACAAAAAAAAATTTATAAACAAAATAACTATAAACATGCTTAACATTTTCGCGCATTAAGCTGCTGAAATAAAGTAAGAAACTTAGAACTAATTTTTCACAAAAACCAAAAATTGAAATTCATAATTAATAAATTTCAAATAATCCTATAAATGCAATAATGAATTTAAAACATGTTAGAACCAAAACTTTCCAAACAAGCAATAGGCCCACCAGCGGCCGAGCGGTAAAGTCGCTGAACACTGGTAGTTCGGTCCGAGGTTCGAATCCCGCGAACAGGCTGGCTGCATACGCGTTTTCGTTGTTTTCCCCATGTGTAACTGTATACGAGCCAGTTTCCCTTAGAAAGTCCTCCACGAAGGCATCCCTCCTCTTAGGCAGATAGCCCTCGAGGCTTTGCCACAAACACACACCCATAACCCAAACAAGCAATACCCCAATTCAAAAAAATTAATGAAATTCAAAGAAAAACAAGCATAATAGAGGAGGAATTCAATGAACTTCAATGCGACTTCGTCAGGAGTAGGAACATTGAGCTGATTTCAATGTAATTTTCAATCTAATTAAAAATTTTCCGATGGCGTATTTCCCTTCCAATCTGATACTCGCCAGAGGGTGAGCGGTAAGATCGCTGAACACTGGTAGTTCTACCTAAGTTCAAATTCCGGCGAACAGGCTGGGTACATGAAAGGTTTCGTTGCTTATTTTCTTATGTAAGGGAAATATGAGCTACTTTTCCTTAGAAAGATCCTTGACGAAGAATCTTACCCTATAAGCAGATAGCCTTCGAGAAGCTTTGCATTAATAAATTTTATAAATTTTAATCTAATCTAACCTTTAAATGTTTGAATTGAGAAAACATTTGTATTTCGTAAATCATGAAATACGTAGGAACAATATATTATATTTTATGAAAGGCTAAATTGCATTTTTAATACAGGCTGCTTTCGTTCAATAAAGAAATAAAAATGCTACTCAGAGTGAATGACTATTAATTCTATTTTAATATTATCATACTGACGCAGTTTTAAATATGCAAACTACACATTATCTAATTTAATTAATAAAGTTGCTTATTATACGATAAATTAAATATTGCTATTAAATTACATTCATCGGTTCTGAATTTAGGCTCTTGACTAACAGCAAATATTATAACTGCTACTTAGACCTACTTTTGCTATCATATACAGCTCAAAAAAATACAAACAAACTCGTAGTAAATTATTTATTAGTTTTATTCGAAATTTGCTGTGAGAAATTATATATGAGATTCTTTTTTAAAATTAACTATTTCTGAAGTAATCAGTTCTTGTATATAATTTTAATGTTTGGTTAAATTTTGAGAATAATTTAAATCTCTGGAATCTGATCGCACGAAATGAATACATCGCGAACTAAAATAATAAACTACTGCTATATTGCCTTTCAACATAGAATATTCTAAGCCCAAATATGTTGACTGCATGTTGATTTTTATGACTTTATTTTATTTTCTGCATAAGCAATGAGTTACGAAATCATATTTATGTTTGAGGAGCACCAAACGTCTGAGTTTTCCGAACAAATAAAGAGATAAAAACGCAAATGAGTTTCGAAAATAACATTAAAATGCTTTTTACAGTATAAAATAGTATTCGTAGGTATTTGTAAAAACGTTATAAATATTCGGTGATGCAAACATACAAACATACTTAAGACATTTTATGAGTAAGGCACTTGACAGTAGGTATGTGGGTAGCTTTAGAGAGGGATGAGAAGTATTTTTTTTAAATTTTTCATTGGTTTAGAACTTGTTGTTTATGCTATATGTACATGTGTGTGCGTGTTAAAATTTTATTTCATAATTACAAAACAATTTTTTTATAAACAAACATTTTTGCCCATTAATCTGCTGAAATAAAATAAGAAATTTAGAACTAATTTTTCTCAAAGATTTTTCTAGAAATTCAAAATTTGACTACAAAGCGTCGAAAAAGAAATATTTAAACGCAAGCATCTCTGCAGTCCAGAAGTTAAGCAAGTGTTTATAAAATGAAATGAACTTAAAAACTTTCAAGCTATCCATGCCTAAAGTCTTAGTTGCAAAATTACTGGGACAAGCACTTGATAAATCCATGAAACCGCAAAGCCAATCACAAATTTAATGCTTCAGGCTTTTCGAGTAAATTCCGTAAGCTGCGAGTAAAGCTCTTCACCCCAAGCCATACGATTTTTGAAATCTGCTAGACGTTACAACAAAGAAATCCATAGCTCAAAAACATTTTTTTTTCAGATAACTTTAAAGAGAGTTGTCTGTTTCCAAATGGAATTATCGAAAAGTATTCAAAACCTGAAATGGTTTGGTTTATTAGATTACGGCACAGCACTCGAGGGTTATCTTTATCTACCTTAAGGGAGGGATGCCTTCGTGGAGGACTTTTTAAGGGAGGCTGGCTCGTATACACGTTACACATGGGGATAACCACGAAAACACCCATGCAGCCAGTTCGCAGGATTCGAACCCTGGAGCGAACTACCAGTGTTCAGCGACGTTACCGCTCGGCCGCTGAAAAACCTGAAATGAGAGGGCTTTCTATAGATAAAATAGCATAGAATTAGCGGCTGCGAATATCATACTGAGACCTAAAGAAGATGAAAGGAATGAATAAAACTGGAAAAGTCCTATGCTCTCCGTTAAGGACGCAGAGGAGGTTATGTAGAGATTTAGGGATCAGACAGCTTTTGGATTATAAAAGCGTGTTTTCATTGAGAGTTTCAGGTTGCTGATTGAGTTAAATGATTATGGCAAACTAAGCACAGGCTGTCATGCTTACGAAAACTGCTTTTGTGAAAGACATGCTGGGGAAAACTTGTTCATATTTATGCTGCACATGAAGAATACAAAGTAAAAATTTAATGCGTTTGCTGTGTGCAATCTTCTTGTTGGGAGTTACTAAGGTGGGGTTTTTATGTACTAATTTTTTAAAATAAACCTTATTTACTTCCCCAGTCACCCAACCTACGTTCTGTTGAATAAACAGGGACGACAAAGAAATATGGGACAAGAAATTCAACGTAATAAAAAGAATAAGATCTTTCAAAAAGGCCTGAGAGGAATTAAGTAAGAAATATAATAGGACTTGAAAATCATTTTTTTGGTTTTCGTCATGATTTATATATAATTTTATATTACATATTGTTAAACTTTTAAAATAATCCTGTGGCTGATATTTTTTGAGGAGGAGATAATTCCTGTATTAGAGTGTTTCCTTCTGATTCACTTTGTGAGGATGTATTTATTTATATTGACTAAGAGTTAATTTTTAGTTAAAATAGCTTTCCTTTCATTCTTGTTTCACTCACACTTTCCTACCGGAATATTAATCAGATAGCGCGCCTGTATTCAAATTAATGGAGAAAGAAGTGCTATTTAAGCGGAGCTTTCGGAAGGTCACTTTTAGAGCGAAGGCCACGTTGTTACTTTATCTTACTAGCAATTTGATTAAGTGGAATGGAGTGCTTCTGGCCGTTAAGCATTTTCCCTTCGTCTTCTACAAGTCAGAGCCTTCCTGCGCGTTTAAATTATCCTGTGATATTTTTTGAAGGCTAGTTTAATTACATTTAGGCTAGTTTAATTACATTTTATGTTCAGCATTACCTATTTGAGTTAATCCAGAAGTGTTGGCTTATGTAAGCCCAAGTAGGGCCGTTTGCGCAACTATATGTGGATTGACTAAAGGGATCTTTACACCATTTTTCTGTTGTTTGAAGACCTGGGGATAATTCTTCATACAGTCTTTCTAATGATCGTTAGTTTATACCACAAAAAAGGAGCGAGACTTTATAGCTTTTTTTTTATAAGCCATGTCTCTGCAGCTGTCACTTTATTCAACAGTGGATTTGTTTCACAGTGATATAGAATTAAACGATTAAACGATTAATCGAATGAGAGCCACTGTCACATTATTAAGGATCTGCACAGAAAACAGAAAATAATTTCATGAGTTCAGATAAACTGCTCATATCTGTGGCAGCGACAATGACATCTGTTGTTACTATCTCTCAGTTGAAGAAAAGGATGCAAAGGATATCAACATACAATTTCAAAACATTCTAGTTACGACCTAATCAGTTAATATTTTGAAAATACTCATGAATCAATAAAAGGCACAAACTGTAATTCTTGTTACAGTATTGAAAACTACCTCTAAAATTATTGCAAATTTGTGCCCAAAAAAATAAGACTTTAGACGTGAAAATAAAATGTTAATAGAAGCATTCATCATTTCATTTATTAAATTTCCTTACTTGGACAACGGAAATTCAACAGGAGTTTCAGTTTATAGCTTCAGTCATCTATTTTATATGACAAAATTGCCAAATGCATAATTTTCGTATGCCATTTCTGAAACCTGAAACTTTTCGATGTATTTTTTAAACGACGCCATCATGCACTACTTGGCATTGAAATTGGAGTAAAGGAAATATAACAGGACAGGTACAACTGCTTGAGATATACTAATGATGTTCCATTTCTGGTACTTCCCATTTATCTCCGGTACACTGATAGAGTCAAGTTAGATAAAGCTGCAAAGTAACGTTAAAGAGGTTCATAGTCCATTTAGCCACCGTTTGCACAACACGTATTTTCCAGCAAAACAATATACGTACTGCAAACGGTGGAGTTTCCACGGAATGCTTGCAACATGTTCAAAAGCCACCATGACCAAATGGATCGCCAGATATACAAGGTGTGACACAATAAGAAACGAGACTGGTCCAATAAATCATTCTACTTAAAGAATTAGTTTAACGCGGCATTATCACCTTCAGCATTCACGCACTTCTGCATTCGGTGCTGCCATTGCTGGTAACAGTTCTGGAACGAGGTTTTTGGAAGGCCCTTCAACAGATTCTCCGTTTTTGCCTGAACCTCTTCAGCTGTGGTAAAATGGGTTCCCTTTAAGTAAAATTTAACTTTAGAAGATAAAATGTCCCATGGAGCCAAATCAGGTGAATAAGGAGGATGCTCCATCACAGTAATGTTTTTGCTGGTCAGAAATTGCTTGATAGGGCCGTGTGAGCGGGTGCAACAGCCATCCATCACTCGACAAACTGTGGCCCTTTTTATCCTAATTTTTTCACGAAGTCTTTTTAGTACTTCAATGTAGTGGTAGTGATTAACAGTCTGACCCCTGGGAACCCATTCAATCATGATGAACGCCCCAGCACGTTCATCATCTTCCGCACTGTCCCTTCCTTCTGAAAAGCCTTATGCCATTCAAACATATCTGCATGAGACAAAGTTTCATCTCCTTAAGCCTCGGTTAACATTTGAAATGTTTCCTCCGTGGCTGATTTAAGTTTCACAAGAAATTTGATGTTGATTCGCTGTTCGGTTTTTACATTAGGCATTTTCCCGGCAGAATGCAGTTGCACGTGTTCACTTAATGACGCAGTACTCCCCCTTGGCGAGGTCGATTAAGCCGAAACTGGCCGCATGGATTCAGGAGGAAGAACATTTTTTTATTTAAATGTGTTTTGAGTAAAACTATTTTGATCATAAAGAAGAGGGACTCACGTTTGATCGCCTTCGAATACAATTTTGTTCAAAATCTGCGTGAAAGTTTGGTTTGATTTTTCCTAATTTAAAGTATTTTTTAGCAAGTTTATATACTTATATTTATAAAACTTAATTTTTTGCTAAATGCACCCAACAAATACATTAGTGTGTCAGTTGTCAACGCTGTTTACGTAAAATATTGCGTAAAGAAATAAATTTAAAGAAAAAGTATGTATTTATGATACTGTAATTGAACTTGTTTTTACTTTCAGAATTATATGTGAATTCAATGTCTTTATTCTTTCTTAATCTGTAACTCGATAAACAAAATATTTATGTTTACTTTTTAGTCCTTTCCAAGATGTTTAGATAACAACATTGTTTAAGCTCTAACAGGAGATTCTTTTCGAAGATACTTGAAATTTTCTACTAAAACAAAATCAGCAACAGTCATACACATGCCACCTCAGAAAACTCTGCCAATGTTTAGGACGTTTGTTTAGAAAGATTCTGAAAGGCAAATAGAACTTTAGTCCATTAAATCAGCAATAGAAGTTACTTCAATCATAATATTATTAAGAGCCATATTAGCTTTGGTGCAAACGTTGCGTGTAGGTAAACGTTGTCAAATATTATACTTCGGAAATTGTTAAAAAGAATTTATCACTTACAAATTGGAAAATTTTGCTCTTCTTTGCAACATATTAAAAGCCTATCTGAGTTCAACAAATCCTTGGCTCTCTCAATAATTTATTTTCAAACAAATTTCATCATTACGTGTGTCTGTAAGGCCTGAAAGACATGGTTTTTATATTTAAAACCGTTAATGACACATTTTGGAGCTCTAAGATCTGAAATTTAAGGAATAATTCTCTAACTAAAAATATTACAATTCTAAGATCTGAAATTTAAGGAATAATTCTCTACTAAAAATATTATAGTTACTACAATTTATAGTTACTACAATATACTATAATTCAGTCGAAGGCGCAACATCTGTCCTTTTTTCTGCTGTACAATAATATTCCTTCTAATCTTAGAGAGTTCGGCTTATCCGTTGAAAAGGACTAGGGTTGTCCAGCTGTGGAGCATTATTTCAGTTGGGTTTACTAAGATTGGTTTGGTTTATTGAGATTACGGCAAAGCTCAAAACATAGGGCTCAAACTAGGGCTATCTGCCTAAGGGGAGGGATGCCTTCGTGAAGGACTTTCTAAGGGGAACTGGCTCGTATACACGTTACACATGGGGAAAACCACGAAAACGCCCATGCAGCCAGCCCGTTCGCGGGATTCGAACCTCGGACCGAACTACCAGTGTTCAGCGATTTTACCGCTCGGCCGCTGGTGGGCTGGGTTTACTAAGAATGAGCAAGCTAGCTGAAGGTTAGTTTCATGATTTTCTGTATATGTAGTGCAAATGCAAACACCTTTCTTTTAGACATTCTTAACGAATGTGCGGCGGACCACACAGAGATAAGAAAATCGTGTGTGTGGTCCCCGCAAGTCACTGTTTTCAAGCTTTTACGACGCGTCAGACGATATGGTCTGACATCGCAGATGCAATAATTCGTTCCGGTTGACAGTACAAAAGACATAACTTCACGTTATATTGCGTTCTGTACTGTTGTATTGCGTTCTGTACTGTTATATTGCGTTCTGCATAAGATATTTTACCGTTCTGGACTGAGCTTGTCATCATAGCCTCTCGATTTCAAAGATTCAGTTCGTCAGAATATCTGACGAACGAATGATCTTGTTTTTCCTCTGATATCGTTCCAGATATAAGGAATCAGAAGATGCAAAATACAACTGAAAAATTAAGGAGGCGTGGCAAATTCAGTCTGCAGATTGCTTCTATCGGAGCAACACGTCAGATTGCTCTGGAACTCTCGACTAGAGTGACCCGCCGTTAGCAAGATCCTCACATAACGAGGACAGTAATCTTACCTACATTATCATTCTATGCATTATCATTCATTAATCATTCTATGTTTTCCATATTATTATATATGTATATAAATATGTTTGAGTTCAAAATGCAGTATGTATTCCTCAATCTCAAAAAATGTAATAATCATCACATAGAATCATCAGCGCGACCTACCGCCAGTTACCACAAATAGATCAATTCCCTTATGTAAACTCCCTTCCAGTGCTTTGGCGTAGTTACTTAACCCGTTAACTAAATATTTTACGTAGGTCAATCAGATACTTATTCGCACCCCCTCTCAAAAATGTTCTATTAACAGGCCTTGTAATAATAAATTCATTGTTATATTATTCAAATTTTTGAGTCCCAATTATGAAGAAATGCTTCACCAAGTGCCGAGCGGATAAAGACTGCTAAATTAATACTAATAGCAGTTTGAAAACGTATGAAAGTTTGAAAACATCGAATGAGCTGAATGAGTAATTGTTTTTCTCAGATTTCCAATGTTAAAGCGAATGCGACCCAGTTTTTCGCAGAAAGTCGTCCACGAAGTCATCCTTTTCCCTAGAGCGAATAGCCCTCATGTGTTTTGCCATATTCAGATAACCTAACCTAACTTTATAAAGTAAATAGGAAATATAATTCATGTATCATTAAGGAATACGACTCAAATTCTAGAAATGTGTCCAATTTCTGAAAGATTTTATTTTTAATATTTATTAAATTTATTTAGCTTTAGGTAATATGAAGATGCTTTCAAAATGCTGTTGATTTAGGTTTAAAAAATTCAAACATTTAACTGAGATTTAAATTCCTTCAAAAAATTATTGCTTTCAGTTTTTACAATAAATGTGCCTGCAATGGAAATTACATTTATCTTTTAAATAAAAATGCCCCATATAAAACATTTATCTCTTTTCCTTTTGCTATAGGCTCATCAGGAGCTGAGCTATAAAGTTGCTGAACACTGCTGGTTCAGTCAGGGTTCCCGATGAAGGGGCTGGCTGCATGGGCGTTTTCGTCGTTTACTCTGTGTGCGACGTGCATACGAGCCAGTTTCTCTTAGAAAGTTCTCCACAAAGACATCCCTTAGACAGATAGTCTTTTGCGTTTTCCTTAATCAAATAAACCGAACTGTTTTTGTTATATGTATCTAAGAGTTTACGAAACGCGATCTAATACTATTAAAGGTCTCAGGTATATAATAGTCTACATATTTTATGAAAGAAATTTCCTTAAATATCTGATTACTTGAAAGCACAAACAACTATCCAAAAATTACTGCTCTGAACTTCATATTAATATTAAAAAATTCTTTGATCTAAAAAGGTTATTCCTATATGACATTAATTACTTTTAACGTTGAAGTAACTGTTCCGGATTATAATCAAAAATCACAGTTTAAAATTCTTTGAAGAGAAAGAGCTTGCAGTTTGATGGTATATTAATGGACACCGTGGATAATTGATTACTAAAATAAAAATAAATTATTTTGTAGAATCGACATCCAGTAAAAAGGCATGTTTGATACTATGCTCGATATAAATTCAAAATATAACCTACAATTTTCTTCAAAACGTTGAAAATAAGGTATTGGAATTGCCCCAGCTGCTAGAGCGTCAAATAGAATATCAAGAAGCATTGAGTATGGCGATTTATATATAAGTTTTAACTGTGATAAATTTGGAATTTAGTCGCGGTAAAACTTTCATCAAATAGGTCTCTGAAGTGAACCTCCCACGGACTCGGATACAGTGGGCGATCTCCAGGAATATGCCAAATAGCATTTAGGCTCTTTAAACAAAACTTTCCAGCTTGATTTCTTGTACCATGTACTATATATTATTTGATCGTCGCTTTTACACGCAAATTTGAGCTTATCTTTGTTGTATCATTTTCCGTAACTGTTATGATATTGTTTAGAATATGTTAAGGAATATGTCGCAGGGCAAATTATAGCACTAGTAATACAAAATTGTAATTTTTTTTTACGCTGCAGTCTTTGCGTGGACAGGAATGGGGCAGAAAGTATAAAAAAGCGCAATATGATTATATGTGTTTGTAGAGTATGATGAAAACATTTATTACACCCTAGGTGTTTCATCTGGCTGACTAAGCATTCATCGTATACTATAAATTATATTAATTCCAAAGTATTCTCCAAATATGCAAATAATGTTATTTTAATGTTCTTAAGTATCCATCTTTCCCAAATATGGCATGTTTTAATCTATTTCTTCTGTTGTAAATAATTTTAATCTAAAAATGTTTCATGCGAAACACATGGCTCGATTTGATTGCAGCAAAGCCTCGAAGGCTATCTGCCTAACGGGAGGGATCTTTCGTGGAAGACTTCCTAAAGAAAACTGGCTCTTCTACACATTACACACGGGAAAAACCAAGGCACCCCGTTCGCGAGATTCGAACCTCTAACCGAACTCCCAGTGTTCCCCGAGTTTACCGCTCGGCCGCTGGTGGGCTGTGAAACACGTGAAATATAAACTATTTAGTATAAAACTTTTCAAAACATACTACGCTCTTTGTTGAAAGACGTACTTCGCCGGTTTGCTATAATTATCAAAATCAATTACTTACATCTTTTGCATAGCAAAAAGTAATTAATCATATCTGATATACAAAACAATTTATGTGCGTTTATATATGATAATATACAAGTTTATGTATGTGATGATATCTGGAATATGTTCTATACGGTAAAAGAATGTAAATCATACCCGATGTCTGAGTGTTGACATTTGCTTAGGCCTAAATGCATGAATGCTAAGATGTGTTAGTCGCCTTCAGAGCCTTTCCAAAATCAAACTTAACTATATTTGTGCGCGACTTACATTAACAATTTATTTAGTTGTGTATTTATTCTATCAAAATCTTTAGAAGAACTAATTTGTCAGACAAAAAACTTGAGCCATTTTACCGAATTGGAAAGCTGTATGCAATTTAAACATTAACAGAGCAAAGGTTCAGAGCTTTATAGCGGAAGTCGGAGATAGGAAAGAACAATTTCTTCAAAATTTCTAAGCTCTGATCAGTTCATCCTATAAAGTGAGCTTCCTCGACATCGATATTATTAGCTTTAAAGTTAGATCCTGAATTTTGATAAGGTTAAATGTCAACGTTCTTCTCTTCTTTATTCATTATCATCTCATCACTCAATTAGGGAAAAGGGAAGAATGTCATAAAAAGATCTATTACTTAGTCCGATAGACTTTGGAACTTTTCCCATGTGAGTATTAAGGGAGAGAAATAAAAATAACATTCTTAAATATTTTAGCACATCAAGAATGTGTATAAGATAGTTAATCCTGCTAAATTGGGAAGGCGGAAAGGTAAAATTTCCTAAATTAAAAAAGGCTTCGGTGCTGTGAAAAATAAACAAAGATTTTGGTAGCATACAGGTGTAAAAGAATTGCCTATTAAAGAAAAGAAGAAAATTAATGTGTATATAAAAGAACTGCCCTACTTTAAATTTGGTAATTATAATTTACTTTCGTAAGCTGAAGGCAGCAAATATATATAACATAACATCTGAAAGAGAGAGACAATAAATGTTAGGAAGAATTTAATTAAATTGTTCCTTCCATTAACGAAAAATATCATGATTTAGATTCGAATCTTCATAAACCTTTATTCTTATTTACAAGATCCATTTAAATTTAATCACTGAAAGAGAGAAATATGTTCTCTTTCAAACACAATAAAAAGGAAAATCATAGAATTTACGAATTGCTTCTCTCTGTTTGAAGATGCCATTTGTGTTTTATTAAAAACCGATGAGTAATTATTTCCTGCTACAGAAGAATTTGATATTTTTTAATTTCTTTTATAATCTCAAAATAACAGTGCCGAGTCGATAATTGTTTTCGGCATTAAGGATGTAATTTAGAGTACTAATGATTTGTACATGATAACAAAGGCACTGAAAACATATTTTGAAGCAGGTTTCGGCGAAAATGGTTATAAAATGAAACAAAAATATTTTATTACTTACGTCTATTTTATTGAAGATTACCTTTCTTTAAAATTAAACGCTTAATATTTGATGCAAGGCAAATATGTGCCAAATCAAGACGATGTAAAGGTTTCTGAAGTATAAGATGGGAATTCTACAGTAAACAAATGAAAATATTACACTGCACTGGATTCTCTCTTACCATTTTTGTTGTATTATCCATTTTCATCCATAACAACTTTAAGTATGATGTTAATCAGCATGTTGCGAATAAATTATGTGCCTACAAGGAATTATCCCATTCTTCCATGCATGCTTTCATGTTGTAAGCTGTGAACACCTCCAAGTGAGTGAATGTTTCGAATCTCAGTGAGGACATAATAGACATCTTACGTTTCATGCACTTGAAAACTTTTATGATTCTATGCATGTCTAAATAAGAAAAGCATTTTACATTCACCTCTTTTGAAGCATTTAAATGCAAAATCTTTCTTAAGTAAATTACAAAATAAAAAGGCTTTAAGTTGTAGAGTCTCATTTTCTTTGGAAGCATACACTAAGTCAAGACTGTGTATGGATGTATGCGACTTATCGTTCAATCTAGTAAGAAAATAGAATTTCAACTAGTAACGTGACCTTCAGCAGGCGGAACACGCTCTATCTAGACAATCTAAAACCCCACTTAAATACTCTCTCTCTTTCTATCTCATTTGAA
Organism: Stegodyphus dumicola; assembly: GCF_044657685.1. NCBI lineage: Eukaryota > Metazoa > Arthropoda > Arachnida > Araneae > Eresidae > Stegodyphus > Stegodyphus dumicola. The sequence goes on from NC_140781.1 coordinate 27,264,961, forward strand.
TGCAAACAAACTAAAATTAGCATTCTGGTATGAAAGCGGAAAGGGAGAAATCACAGTAAAGATATTGAACATAAAATAACTAGGTAAATAAAATAAATAATTACCTAACTACCAAAAGCTAAAATTTTAAAGATTTATTAATACTCTCGTTAGGTATTGATTATCAACAGCAAAATGTTACCTGTGTAATATAAAAAGACCTCATAATAGACATGATGACTGTAAACCAAACTCACTTATTCTGAGGAAAAGGAGGACTACACAAAAGATAATTTTACGGGATAAATATTTTAAGCTCATTTTAAGATTTTGTTTTGAAGAGTCTAAACCCGACATACTTCTAAAAATATAAAATCTAAAAATAAAAAGAAAAAATAAAAAGAGCTTAAGAATTAGGTTACTCTGAAAACATTTATTCTTCAGCACACGTTTATTTTTCATTAAAATTGTGTTGTTATTCATAACAGTTTATCTCTCCTATGATGTGTTTTCCTTCTACTAAATAAGGACTTTCACAGATTAAAATTTGTTCTCAGGCAATTGCTCTTGAACAGCTTTTGCGATAATCTTTTGCCACTAAAATAGAGTACAGTATTTACACGCACTTCTTTTTAATCATTCTTATTCCATTTCTTTCTTTATGGTGCATATAATAGTTCAAAATTCTTTTCTTGAAAAAAAAAAAAAAAGGTTTCTTGTAAAAAAATATGAAGAGGATGATAGTGTAGATTAGGTATATAGATTAGGTATGTTTTTGGAAGCAGGACAATTGAAAAATCAGCAACCGCCTTCGCCGGGAATCAAACCACGGACCTCTGGAATACCGGCCCAGCGTGCAGAACCACTACACCACGAAGGCACGCTAGGAAGGCCTGGAGAAATACCTTACAATACAAAGAAAATTATGCTTGCCGAGTTTAATTATCGAAAACAAATAAATTGCATCATGTTTCTTAAACATGGACTTGGGGAAATTATATAAGTCCGTAGGGAGCACCAGTTCTTAATTTTTCAGTTCAGAGTTGACTTCGGACTATTGAAAACTTCGTGCGAGCTTCGCTCTCTAGATGAGCTTTACATTGCGTTGTGTTTAATGTTCTTAGTAGTTTGAACTGCTGACTTTTGATTGTGGTCTATCATACTGAGAAGAGTTGTACTAGTACATCTGTGAAAAGTTACAGAACTGTAATGCTCTTCTTTTGGAGCTATCATCGGTTCTGGTGTGTATTCAATCCATTGCGAACCCATATGCACGCAACACTATATTACTGCTGAAGCTCTGAAAAGAGGGTATATCTATACTTCTTGCTATTTGTGCGTTCAATCGGAATATATTTTGAGTTTCAATGTAGATTGCTCAAGACAAGATGTTACGAAATAACAAACAGAATTTACCAGTGCTTCATTCTAAAGTTCTTATTAACTGATACTAGCTTTTATTAATTCCCAAAATACTAGGAAGAATCAGTGTTTTTAGCATAATATAAATGAAAGTATATTTTCATTGCGAAATACACTATATAACAGAAAAATTTGGAGGCAACCCAAGTATTTTATCGAAAGACATCTAGTGACAATTAGAATGACTTACTGTCAGTTGACCTCCAGCTGCGATGAAGATAGATATTTAAAATATTATATCTTCGTAATTCGAACGTTAGTTCTAAATGTTAGGTCTTCCGTTTTGTTGTATGTTCTGTTTTGATGCATATTTTCTGTGCAACTGTTCCTGTGATCTGTTAATAAATCCATTTAGCGCTAGTCGGTGTTTATTTTTATAGAACAACAGTTACAACTGGACATTTTTGCATCAAATCTTTATTAATAGAGAATATTAATGGATTCCCATAACTTCAAAATTTTTCTTTGTTACTTGATGCATAAGAAATTTCACTGCGGTTTATTTACATTCATGACTTACTTTAAGTGCACTTTAACTTGATAGCAGAGAATATTCCTTTCATTTTCCCCAAATTCTAGATTTAAATAGCCTAAACTAAACTTTGACTTTAATTTCAGTCTTTAAATTCCGGCTTTACGTAGATCTCGAAAACCTGGTTCAGTGCGTCTTTGAAATGTAGCGCAAACTAAAAGAATTTTAGAAAATTTAATCAAAGAGCCTTTTAATTGGTATGTCCAGTTTCTTCAAATATTGATACACAAAATAAGATTAATTTCATTCATTCTGTACATGTGTTAAGAAGAAATATGCACAGCTTTTAAAAATGCGGCGTTGCCCTATGAACTTTGATTCAATGCCCTCACTGCTTATTTTGCTAACAGGGGTGTTTTTTGAATCAAGAGACATGAAAAATGAGCGGTGCCTTGGCCGGGACTCGAACCCGGATCTCTCGAGAGGTCGAAAATACCTTATATACTTTTCCTGTTAAAGGATGACTGGAGATTACGAGACCCTGATGAATTATTCCCAAAATCTTTCGTAGAATCATTAGGTTACAAATTTCTCCACATTTTAAGCATTTTGAACCCGGAGCTGTGAAAAATATGCAACACCCTCACCGGAACTCGAACCTGGACGTCTTGAATACGCGCCGAATGTTCTACTGCTACACCACGAAGACATGCGGAAAAGAGGAAGAAAATACCTTGTAATGGTATAAACTATGCCTCATCGTAGTTCAAGGTATGTGTACAGAAATATCTGTAACACTTCAACATCACACCTAGCCTCACTATATAATATTTTTATTTCTACATAAATGATATTTCAAATAAGCAAACCCCAGAGACTGGTCACTGGTTTAATATTTTCATATTCACAGTGGATTCATTCGTGGAAGGATTTCTAAGGAAAACTACTTAATGTTGCTTATGAAAAAGGCAAAACATTAACTGGGATAAGCTATCAGTGATCAGCTTTCTTCTCCTTTTGGCCATCTGTGGGCTGTTAAATATATTAATATGCATCACAAGTATATTATAATCTTAAAAGTAAAATCAGACTCATAATACTTTTAACTGCTCCTTCTTTGCTAGTATATTTATATTTATAATGCTTAAATCACATCCAAAACATAAGTAAAATTTATGAGCTAAAACGTGAATCTGTAATAGCTCCCAAAATAAAGATCTTAAGGTAATTTCCGAAACGTGATGTCACTAAATCCCCATTTAATTTTTTTCTGCAATTAATATCATATTCTACATTAAATTTTCAAAGCATTCTATTCTCGAATTAAAACAGTCAATAAACCACTTCTGTACCTCCATAAATGAGAACAGAGGTCGAAACTTCCGTATTATCTAAAACTTATTACAAAATGCTGCTGGGAAAAATCGTAATGGAACAATATTATTGGAGAATGGTTTTATTCTAGGAAGGAAAAAAGCTGTCATTAAAAAAACTGAAAGTTTATAATGAAACCTTCAGTATATTTTTATCCTTTTTCATTTGTATTTCAATAAATTTATTTGCAATTACACTTTTCCTGATTTTATACAACCTTATTAAATGAATATTTATTAACAGTTATGTTCTTTGCCCCTTATTATATTACTAAAAGTAATATTTAAATTTTTTTGATTAAAAACCAGCGACTGTTTAATTTTGGCTCCATTTATTCAGCTAAGAAAAAAGTTATTCGAGTTCTTTTCCTGTTCACAAAGCATTTCTTACGTTAAAATAAGTTATTGACATTAAAATATCGAATTTGTTTAAAATCATTTACTTTTCTTTACAGTTTGCATGCTCCGGTTATTGACATTAAACTACCGAATTTATTTTAAATCATGTCCTTTTCTTTACAATCTGCATGCTCAAGACATTATACCATACATTACGATATAATGTATCATATTATTGGATACATAGAACGGAAGCAAGGCAATGGATGATATGAAATTTATAAGCCAAAATTCAATTTTACATTAAAATTAATGGAACTTTTTTGAAATTCCGATTATTTTAAAGCGTTACCAGTAAGTCATATTTCGCTCCAATTACCTGCGTTTTTAACGTTATGCGTAATATCCTATAGATTCATGTTTAAACTAACATGTTAAGATACTCAAATTCACTTTAAGTTCGTTTGATGGTATCATAATTATCAAAATTTTAATCACATTGAAACCATATCGCTTAATTTTGTATTAATTTTAATGTTAAAGCAGAGATGCTGATAAACTGGCCCAATTAGCTTTCCTTAAACACTTGCTGATCATGAAGAAAAACAAACCGCAAATTTTGCGGTTTTGCAGCTGAGGATGGTGGTTCGGTAAAACCACCGAAACTAGTCCTGTGAAAATTTTGAAAATATAACGCTGATTTTTGTGTTTTGACTTCTGAATTAGTATTTATTCGGCGTGTTATTGTGTCTTAATTTACTAGTTTATTCTATTCGATTTTCTCCATCCAATATGTACTAGCATGATTAGGAAAGTGAATAAGGATAGGGAATCTAGGTCATGTAATAACACTGCTCCGCGCAATGTCACTGCCGTTAACCCTTTGCGGCACAGTGTGTCCGGTCTGGACACACCTAAAAATTTCCTTCTGTAAGTACAGAAAAATTGAATGAAAAAGGATTTAGGACCATAGGTTACTGTAAACTTTCTTTATTTATAGTAGATGGCAGCTCAACACAAACCAGTCCATATATTTTAGCCATGTTTAGTTTAAGACCCTCATTTTTCAAAGAAATTTTCCAAATATTTTTTAGAGTATAAAAGAATTGTTTGAAAAGAAATTTCTATATTATTTTTTGGCTGTATGCTAACCTCCTTATTCTATATTAGTTTAAAATGTTTACCTTGAAATCTTGCCTAAAATCAAACGGCGAACCTAGGTGTGCCCAGACCGGGCGGACCGATAATCTAGGACAACTGAGAGTCTATATTCTTTGTTTCTCCGCATCTTATCGGTCAGTTCATTGACAACAATGCTCGTTTCAGCATTCTTTTCGAAGCTCTATTCAATTAATGTGCCCACAGAAATAAAACGATAAGTGCTATCTTCACAAAATTTGACTTGTGTACTACTGTAGGCCTAATTAGACTGCCTACCTTTTTTTTATCAAAACTCCGACTTTAAAGGGTAGCCTGCCCGGAAAGGGTTAACTACTGTGTTGAAAAAAATGTGCAACTACTCTTAATTATCCGTTGTTTTTTTTTTTCCATTGGGCGCCGACGTTTTCCTAAAGTGTGATCACCCTGTTGAAAACAGTAATTTGAAAGCGTTTTCAGAAATTCAGATGATTGTAAGTTTTCAATTAAAATGCATTCCATTGGATAACGGCTACCAACTCATTCAAGCTTTCTGTGAGAGTATCAAGAACTATGCAGCATCAGAAGGATTGAATGTAGAAAGCTCCATAGTGCGGTATCATATTTCTTCAACTCAAAGAAATCTGTGTCAAGAAATGAGTCCTAAAACTGTTTGACGCATAGCGCATAATTTTTCAGAAACGATATCCATTATTAAAATGATAAAAATAGCGATAGACTTGGAATCTACAATCTTTTACTTCTAAAATATATTGGTATTTCATTCCCTTCTTTCTAAGCTCGTCTGACATCAGGAGCCAACGGATCAATCGAATCAATGTCTGTGAGTGACTGGATCAGTCTGCCACAGCTGCTACACCGTAGCATTTGGAAGAGGAAACAATCAAACCTGATAAAAAAATCATTGTATTTAATTGAAATTGGGAAATGAATGCTTTTCAGCATCATTATAGTTACATCCCCGATGAAACTATTATAATAACAGAGCATTTCTCTTGCAATTTGTTTCATTCTTTTTATTCAGGAGTAAACAGAAAAAAGGCATGACTCATTTATTTCAATTATATTATGAATGCATCGTATTTCTTATTTTTATTTCCTTGTACGAAGTAAAAAGGAAGTATTGTAATCGCGAAAAGTTCCAGGCAGCATTATTCAATGAAAATATCCATTTTGACTGCTATCGAATGCAATTTAGCGATTGTACGTTGAAAACTGTACGTAAGGACAGAATAAAAGACTCTTTTCCTCCAAAAATTATAAAACTGCTTTAAAATGAATTCTGAAGAGAATTTTTCGTGGCATCTGTACGTACGTACATATCTCGCATAACTCGAAAACGAGTAGCCTCAGAACGCTGAAATTTTGTATTTAGGACTGCTATAACATGTAGATGTGCACCTCTTATTTTCGTTGCAATCGGTCGCACCAAACGTATATATATATATTTATATATATATCCACTTTGTTACCCGGCTCCGTGAACTCAGTTTCTTTACTCTTATATGTTTGTAAATTGTGCATTTTTTGCCTTAAAAATGATTGAATTATGTTGTTCTTATCTTCCGGTTAAGGTTTTTATGCCTTTAGGAAATCTGCAAGTAATATTTCTAGAATTATAAACAATTTAAAAGTTGTTTGAGTGCGGTTAAGCCTAATTTTTAAATAACATGGCGTACATATTTGTTTACATTTGAAACAGCAGAATAGTAGATTTGTTGCCAATTAAGAGAAAGTAAGCTTCGCGTTAACAAAGATAACGCCTTTTTTATTATTGCGAATTAAATCATGCTTAATAGTTTCTGGAATTTATTCGAGGAAATAAGTGTTTAAGATTTACTTCGTAATTTTTAATATATATATTTTGAGTTTTTATGTACTTTTGCCTTGTTGGGAAGTGAGAACTGAATTAATTTCGTCTGTAAAGAACTGTTTCTTTTTTGTTTTGTTTGCTTAATTTCTTTTATGCATCGTTTTAGATTTATAATATTATTTGAATAGAACATGTGGCAACGATTAGATAATTCTTCAAATAATATAAATTTTGTGCATTTTGAGTTATAATATGAACGAAATATAACGCTCTTAAGTGAACCTAGCGCCAGAGTATCGCTATGGTAAACAAATATAGTGAATTTTAAAGAGTGTATTTATTCTATTGCCGTTTATGCGCTATCGACGAAGTAGATTTAATTCAATCCAATAAGTTTAAAGATATATGGGTATAATTTAATATTCCGTACAAGGAAGTCATGTGGTGTACACATCAGATTTTTTTGTTTACAAAAGGAAATAGCTTTTTGACATAAAATATAGGTTCATGAATAATGTTTGGCCGTATGATTTCTAAACCATGACTGGTTTCTTATGATAGTATATCGTAATTGCACAGCTTTTTAGATTTTCAAAATACTTTGAAATAAGTAATGCTTGATTTGAAACAATTTTTTACGAAAGTACTTCTTCATCATTTGGTGTATATACATACTCGCACACATGCATATATACATGGCTCTCAACCCGTGTGCACTTAAATACTTCTCGAACAATTTTTCAAGTTACTTGCTCCTATGTTACCTGTTTCTGTAATGATTAGATTTTCAGAATATGAGAGTTTCGGTATGTGATACATTTCAGTATAAGTGTGAAAAAATTATAGTTTTACATCGACTGGCTAATTGGAAGGCACAGGTGAATCAATTAAACAGAAAATGATTTTTCCTGTGATAAACATTATTCTAAATTAAAAAAGTGTTTGAATTCGACTACAATTATCCAAGATTCCATTCATTAAAATTTTGGGAGACCTTATGAAACTACTGATAAAGAAGTAAATATAATATATTTACCCATGTAAAATGTACGAATGCATATTTATACAAGATATCTTTTATATCAGATGCAAATACCTGTAGAGAATAATATGTTTCAAATAATTAATCTTAAAATTCTTAGTTTTTTATCTCATGTGTTTATGCTTTTATCTCATGTGATACTTATAACTGATAATTTGATCCATCCTTATATTGGATGAAAGCAGCCTAGGTGATACAAATTTAGCAAAGTTTTTCCTATCCAGTTTGATGTTTAGTTCATTATGTCAAGACACGAAAGAGGAACATTCTATCTAAAAGGAAGTATGCCTTCGGGGAGGACATTCTGAAAGAAATACATTAATTTTTTTCACGTAACTCACCATCCTTTCCTCGCATAATAAACTTTTTTCATTTTTCAAATAATATTCCTTAGAAGACCTTTTCCCCGATAATTTCTATAGATCTGCATCTGCATATTATGAAATTAATTATGTTCACACCATTTCTGGAACACCAGTTATTGATGTTACCTCCGTACGTATCGGTTTTATCGAATTCACGATTTAATTTTGAAGAGTATCGAATTCTGGCATAAGCTATCCAAATATTTAATTCAGCCGATACTGTCTGAACCTATGATAATAAAGATTTTTTTTTATAAGTGATATACACCAAAGAGTATTATTAATATTTGTATAAAATAAGGTTGTAAAACTTTCACTGTGTAAATCTAAGTTACTGTAGAAAGTGAAGAGTCTTAAGAACTGATAAGCGAATAATCGCTCAAGTTCATGTAACAAGAAACAACAAGATAGAAGGGTAACTAACCCTTTATTATTTCAATAAGATTTAACAAAACTCCGCCTGGGAGTGTACAATCAAAGCCGACACTTGGGCTTGAACTTAAGAGACTAAGAATTAAACTAAAACTAAGATTAACTAAAGAAATATAGCGGAAGCTATCAAGATTAAAATCGAGTTGGTCCCTTAACTTATTTGCCTACGAAGATTAGCAAGGGCCTGAGTACGGCCGAGAGTAATAACAGCTTTGAGAGAGAGGGCCAAAAAAGCAGACGCACTTATATCAGAAACTCTGATTCTCTCTGACTCTGTAAGTAACTTCGTGGTTTAAATACCGCTTTTCATTAAATGTTCAGCAAGATTCCAAAACTACGTTCTGGCCGGAAGTAGTAAGTTGAAGTTAAGAATTTGACAGGAAAGGAACTTAAAATTTAACTGTTAATAAAATTAACATAATCCTTACAAGGTTTCTCTATAAATAAACGAGCTTAAACCTATCTTAAAAACCATTATTTAGAGAAGCATTATATAATGAAGAACTTCACACACACACAAAAAAAAAAAGTTAAAACGTAAATAACAGTCTCTCCTTAGCAGGAAAAATCTCTCTTTTTCCCCTTGGTTTCTTCCTGCAATAGAATCTGCGGCACAATCACATGGAAATATAAATGAAACAAAAACAATTTGAAAATTCTTTGGAAGCACATAAAAGTAAAGTTAGGAAAGAAACATCATATTTCTTCAGGAAATAGTGTTTTCTAACGTACACTTCCCCTTTGGCTTTACTGGAAAGCAGGTATTTGTTTACACGCTTCTCAGAAAAGTGTGCCCGTAGACGTGTTTTGCTCCGTTGTTATCTATCATGTGGAATTCGCATGTATTTTTAACCTTATTAGTTTAGGCTGAGCAGAGATTGGATTTCATTTATTTTGGGAAGTATAAGTGCTCCATTTCTCTATGCTGCTATTTTTGTTATAAAATCAAAAAGCAAATTAAATTTGGAACTCCAAGCTGCCAAGGTTAAGCCATAACAGATTCTCAAATATGTTATTCTAGCTGTTATTTATATAACAGGAGTAACGATAAAAGTTTGCAATTTTATATTTTAAATTGCTTTTCCTGCTAACTTATATTTTTAACTCAAAGTTTGTTGGAAATAACTAGAATGAAGGACTTCTGCATAGGATGCGAAATAGATTTGTTACTGTGTTCTTATATTAGAAAAAGGGGTTAGGGAAAAATGTGTGCGGCTGGACGTACTTAACTGATCTTACAAAGTAAAGGGCAGAAACCTCTTCTCTCTTGTCCTCCTTACACCGCGAAAGGAGAGGATAAATTTGTCCCTATCTGCATGAGGTGTTTATGCTATCACACAAGTTCAAGTTTATTCTTTAGTACTATATTTGGCGAAATTCAGTACTAAGTTTTAAGCATTGTTATAAATGTTTCATAATGTTTTTACTCGAAGCACTGTGTACAGTGAAGATTTTGATTAATTTCATGAGATGATTTATTTTGTTAACTTTACTGTTCATCGTTACTCAAATTTGAGTTTTGTTATAAAATAAAACTATAAAATAATTGAACCACCTTTGTTTAATCTTTATTTAATATTATTTATTTATCAATTAATGTTGTTTCGCCTTATCGCCAAAGTCTCAAAATGTATATACAATTTTAAAATTGGTTTATTCTTACCTTTTAACTCCATTAAATCCATCCCATTTTCATTCCCATATAATTCATACCGTAGCGATTTTTATTTGTCTTTAATTTTTTGTCGTTGTATAATCGGTGGGGGCTTACTAGATAGAAATAATAAATGTATATATCCGAACGCACGTTTTCCAGTGCTAGTGTTACATTATCCACGAGTTCGTTTCTACTCAGAGCAAATATAATTTTTTGCTTGTAACCCTTCTTTTATCAGGTATTCATTTTAAGTTGCTGCAAATACTCAGATTAATTCAGCTTTCTTATAATGATACTATTAATAAATGTGAGGTTTTAAATATGTACCATATCCAATTCTTGTTTTGCCTAATTTCAAAACGTTTCATTATATTTATCTTCTAGGGAAATATGAACAAGATGGTTGCGTTTGTATACGAAGGGTTAAAAATTTACCTTAATTTTCCACCTTCTTATCCCATTCCCTGCCATGGGCCCCATTTGGGGATCACGAAAATTTTTATCTTGTTCATCCCTAAATTTTAGGTTTTCATTTATTTTTAAAGTCATGTGTCTACATAATAGTCTACTCTTAATGTAGATAGCTAATTTATTAGTTTTATTTGCAAAATAAAATACATAAATGACATTTTTTCGAAAAATTTCCTGTAAACAACGCTTTTTCACATATGTCTATTTTCTAAGTGAATATCTGTTAATTTATATTAAAATGAATTATTTTTTCTGACAGAGGTTGTTTGCACATGAGTTCTGAGTAATATAAAATAAAAATTGAGCACATTGTTTACTTCATGCCGTCAGCACCTGTAAAATACAATGATCCCCATTTGGGGCTCACGGTTATTGCAATGTACAATGATTTATTTATGCTACAATTGAAATTTTCATTTGTTCAGTTATCTGGCGCAATATGTTTCCGGAATTTCCAAAAAGGCTGTTACCCACAAAAGTGTGGAATGCTTCCACTGACCAATATAGATTTGATACGGGGGGAAAGAAAGGGGGAGAGTTCCAGAAAGAATGTTTCTAACGAAAATGTTGAATTTGCCCACTAATAATAATAATAGAAACAAGATGTGGGGGTGGAAATAGCAGGTGTTGAGAGCAGGTGATTCTGAAACGCACCTGCTTCTAATTGGGGTGGGACGTCGCCAGTCCTTTTCGTCTATTGGGCAAGATATTTAAAATTTTAGAGCAGATGGACATGAACATTGTGCTGAGAAGTTGTGTCATTTAGAGAGTTTTATCCGCAAGATCAACATGGTTGGATTTTGATAAATGTCAGTATTATTATAATTTGTGTTTTTTTAAATATTTTTTTATTTCATTTGGATAATCATGAGTAGAAGAAAATTTTCAACGCTAAGAGAGCTTGAAGAATATTGGGACAATGATCTTGATTTGACAGATGATGATGACCCAGGAGGTACTATTTACATAGTTGAATTACCACCAGATAGAGCGGATGATGTGTCTGATTTAGAAGATATAGATGACAACATTCTGGAAGATACAATTCCAAACGATATTCCAGGTTCATTAGAAATTCATGGCGGTAGGTGTAATGAAGAAGTTACTGTTCAAAGAAAAAAGAAACCTAAAAAAGAAAAACCCATAACAAGGTGGAAAAGAGAAAGAGCATCATTCAACATTTCTAGTCAGGGAGAAGAAGAGTGCGAGCAACGTAGAACGACCATGATAGAAAGAGTAAAAGATAAAAGACCAGTAGAAATTTTTGAAATGTTCTTCACAGATGATCTAGTAAATCACATCGTACAGCAAAGTGTATCTTATGCAACTCAAAATAATCGTCACCAATTTACGCTCTCTTCAGACTGCTTCAAAAAATTTTGGGGATTTTTACTGTTAACTGGATATCACTCTTTGCCTCAAGAGCAGATGTATTGATCAGAAGAAGAAGATATAGATATTGGAATTGTAAGGAAATGTATGTCGAAAAATCGTTATATTGAAATAAAAAGAAATCTACATTTCAGTGACAATACAAATATACCACTAATAAATGGAAACAAAGACAGATTATTTAAAATACGACCAATCTTGGATGAGCTGAATAAAGCATTTATGCAGTTCGGCGTATTTTCGTATAACATATGTATTGATAAACAAATGGTACGTTATTATGGTCATCATTTTCTAAAGCAGTTTATTAGAGGAAAGCCCATTCGCTTTGGGTTCAAGCAATGGGCAATGTGTTGTGGTGTGACCGGATATTGCTATAATGCTGACATCTATGAAGGTAAGCCAAGTAGAATTTCAGAAGAAGATAATTTAGAAGGAGATACTTATGGATTAGGTGTGTCAGTAATATTGAATAAGATAGCAACCATAGACAAACCAGAGGAACACTGCTTTTATTTCGATAATTTTTTCACAAGTTTTGATTTGCTGAAAAATCTAAAAGAGAGAAATATACCTGCGACAGGAACGGTGAGATGTAATAGGATGAATAAGTGCCCTATAAAAACAGATAAGGAAATGAAGAAAGAATTTAGAGGGGCTTTTGATTATAGATATGATGAAATAAATGGAATATTTGGTCTTGTTTGGAAAGATAACAGCATTGTTAAAATGTTATCAAATCATTTGGAAGTTTTACTTTTGGGACGTGTGCCGAGATGGTCTAGGGCTGAGAAAAAAAAATATTAATTCCACAACCCAATGCCATTATAAATTACAATAAGAACATGGGAGGTGTTGACAAGCTTGACTGGAATGTACAAAAGTATAGGATAAAAATTAGAGGCAAAAAATGGTACTTTCCTATTTTCACTAATGCAGTGGATGTGGCTCTAGTTAATGCTCATACAATATATTGTATTGCTAATGGAAAAATGCCGCTATTAAATTTCAGATGAGAAGTTGCACAGTTCTATTTGAATTTACATTCCGTGTCTGACCCGAAAAATTGTGGACGACCATCGTACAGTGTGAGTTCACAGAAGCGCGTACCAGAAGACGTAAGAAAAAATCCTCAAGGACATTATTTAGAAAGAACATTGGACGGAAAACAAAGAAAATGTGCGGTTTGTAAAAAAAATGTTCGGAAACAGTGCGTGAAGTGTGATGTAGGATTACACGTAGAATGTGTTATTCCATGGCACTCTTAAAAAAATTTACAGTTATTTACATGCAATGTACCGTGATCCCCAAATGGGGATTGATTTTTAAATCCATAAAAAACATATTTTTTTTTCTGTATTGTAAAATTTAATGTACTACATTGGTTTACATGTAAATACGTAACTATATATTAAAAAATATTTAAAAAAATCTGGCAGTTAATGGGTTATGAATCAATGAATTTTCATCCTATACACAGCTTTATTATTACTCATTTCGATCTATTTACAACGAACGAACAAACTGTGTAAAGGTTTTTTTTTTAATTTTTTCTAAAGTAACATGAATACGGTCCAATTTAACAAGGCCTTCTCGAAGGTATCCGGACATAATCCCGACAGCCGAAATCCCGACAAGCCAAAATCCCAACAGGGTCGAAATCCCGATTGTCCAATATCCCGACAGGTCAAAATACCGACACGGGCGAAATCCCAATAAGGCCTAATGACCCCTTAACATACTTACACAGCTGCAACTAGTATATGCTTTGATGACTAGCAAATCTGAAGAAAATTACAAAAGATTATTCCAAGATTTAATTGATTTCTCTGAAGAAAGTAATATTGAACTGAGGCCATCTAGAATCATTAGTGATCTAGAAAAGGCAGCTATAAATGCTCCGCGCACTCAAAATGCTGTCGAGGATTGGCACAGAAGATGGGAGACCTTAATTGGACGGGCCATGTTGGCGTTTATAACATCATAGAAGGATTTCAAAAAGAACAGGAGCATGTGGAATACCAAGTTGAATGCATTCTTCGCGGAGAACAACAACCAAAACGTAGGAAAGTAGATGATGACAGAGAAAGGAGAATTATGACTGTTGTGGACGATCGTGATAATCGACCTGTGATGGAATATCTTCATGCTATCGCTCGCAATGTGTCACTGTAAATATGTCGTTTGCATGTGTAAGTGATGTTTTCTTTTTCTTAGTACAAAAAATTTTATAAATCTTCATTTCAAATTTTAACGGTCATTTCAATTTGTTAAAAATTATTTTAAGTAATGACATAATTTTTATGATTTTTTGATTTAAACTTTTAATTAGTAATATGTAATAGTTAGTTAAAATTGTATTTTATTAAGCTAAATTGAGTGTTTGTATTTAGATATTAACTTGTCGGGATTTTGGACAGTCGGAATTTTGACCCTGTCGGGATTCTAGCTTGTCGGGATTTTGACCCTGTCGGGATTTCGACCGTGTCGGGACTTTGGCTTGTCGGGATTTCGGCCCTGTCGGGGTTTTGGACAGTCGGGATTCTGGCTTGTCGGGATTATGACCCAGACCCCTTCTCGAAGACACCTGTCTTAAAATAGTTAGCTCTCGTCAACTTTCGCTTTATCAGATAATTAATTACCTAGCTAATTAACCGTGTGTACATGTGAGTACGGGTGGTAACTGCACTGTTCTTTTATTCATCTCTTTCATGAAACCTGAAATATAAGTGTGAAAATTGCTTATATTTATTGGAAATCAACGTTCAGCATTTGATCATTATCGAGTAAGCCTGTAGGAAAATAGTCATTACTTAAATGCATAGTAAAACATTTCATCACATAAATGCATACTAATCCAATTTAAACATTAATAAAATAGTACATTTATAGCTTTCTCGTTTTTCTCACCTATGATGTAGGTGTTCCTTTATAAACACTTTTTATACGTAAATTCAACATTCAGTAAAAGTAATTAATGAGATTTACAAGTGAGCTAGATAAAATTCTAAGATGTGTCAGTCACTGTACCTTAACCATAAAACAATATGCAAGCTGTGTCATTTGGAAGAGGTTCTCAAATGTGTGGCTTAGCAAGATGCAGGTTTCAAGCAGATCTTCCGGTAATAAAATGTTTTTACCTTATATTTGTTGAGAATGGCTGTTTAGATATCCATCTGGGCTTAGCTGCGAGCATTTCATTTTTTCCGAAACATGGTTAACAATCTTACTGCGAGATATGACTTATTTCTCGAGAAGCAAATAACAATTTCACTGAGCTTTCGTTACCGATAGAGTATTAATTTTGCAGAGTTAAAGAACTCAAACTTTGAGCACTGTCGCCGAGTAGTAAATTGTGACATTTAGGGAAAATTTGAATGCCTGGCATTGACGCAATTAATGTTTTAAATGATTATATAGCACAGTGATATTTACACCTATAAACCAGTTAAATTATAATAATGCTATCGACTCCGGTGTATGAAATCAAAATTAGCTCTGGCCAGTGATTTCATAGATTTTATATACAGAAATCATTTTATTTAATGCAACGCCTATTCATGCAAGATTTTTTTAAATCAGAAAAAGCAGCATTAAATGTTGATTGTTTTTGCTAGTACCTCTAGCTTAAACGAGCGTCAATGTTATTTAGCTTAGAAAAATGAAACCTTTTCAAATTTCGCATATCCTGTTATATTTTTCTGGCACCAAACTCTGCTATTTTTGCAATATATAAACGAAATTTCATTTCTGTTTGTATTCCTTTCCTGACATGGGAATGTAACTGAAAAACAAATAAATCTTTGTCGCCCCCTAAACTTTCAAAGGATTTAAATTGATCACGAACAAACATCCTACACGCTTTGAAGGAATTTGCGCTGCTGACTTCAAAATAAATGCTTCAGGAAAATAATACTTTGCTTTTCTTCATAACAAGTAGATATAGCTCGTTTCGCTGGGACGAATTCACTGGATTGACTGTTGACGGCTTTCAGTATTTCATTATATATTTTTTGCACAGAAATTCACCGTTTTCCAAATAATGTGAGCTGTCTAGATACATATGACTCACGAAGCCCAGCATTCTTCGCATTTTCTTTTAAATCTATTTCATTTCACTTATTTTATGCATATTATAAATATTACAGTTTCGTTTTCAAAACTTAGACCACAGTTTATGTTTGCGAAGAAAAAGTACAGCCTCAAGCAAAATCTTCCAACTAAGTCTGACGAATGATGTAGAAATGATATAATAATGGAAAAAAATCTATAATTTGTGAATTTATTTGACATTCGCAGAAAGAACTAATAGAAACGAACGTCATAAAATTTCCTTATCGCCGAGTGATGTCAGAAATTCCTAGCTACTGGTAAGCACAGCAATCTCTTTCCTTAAGCTAAACTGTCTTTTCCTTTAACATGGGCTCCAGTTGCTTTTGAAGTAGCTCACGAATCAAATGGGGCTCAGGTATCGTTAAACTGAGCCAGCTCTGCTTGGAAACCGTTGGTAATCTTTCATGCTCTGCCAACGAGTATTGCAACGCTAATTAGAAACGCCGGGAAATGTCATGTTGCTCTCTCTCAGATAAAATTACGTTAAGTGCAGATATTCAATGGCTTTAATGCTCAGAAGTAACAATTTAACCCTTAATCTTCTATCATTTCTTGTGAAGGAGTCTGGCTACGTCTTCTAGTAAGGCGATAACCATATATAAATATATATAAATATATATAATTTTTACTTTTCTATTTATGATTATTTCCTGGGAAATGAAGTGTAAATTTATTGCTAACTGAAATTATAAAATATTAAAACTTTAAAGGACTGTGATAAAACTGTTAAAAACTTATAATAAACTTAAAAGGAGTATAATATTTTTACTGGTATGGCTCAAAAACGTGTATTTTAAAATAAAAGAAAAAAGGGGAATTTTATATACATAAGAAATAAGGTAAAAAATAAGGTAAAAAATACATATGTAATAAGTAATAAATAATAAATATGTAAATAAGTAAATATGTAAATAAGTAAGTAAATTACTGTCGATTTCCAGGAAGACTGCTGACTTATCAATAGGAGTGAGTGAGTGAGTGAGTGCACCGCTATGATAGCTTCCGACCATGGACATGAACCAAACGGAATTATATACCATCACGGCGGGGAAGAATCCAGAGTAACAAGGTTGAATATTATATACTAATAACAGTTTTTACATGTTGATAACTGCAAGGCACTAAGCGTTATTCTGGTTATCTGCTTTAAGTTCTGAACATTTGAAACATTATAATATTATCCACGGTTGTTTCTGCTTAGGCAGTGTCTTGGGATTTTCTGTATTTTATCAAGGGATATTCTGTTTTTGATTGTGTTAGTCGTCCACATTGCCCAGGCACAGTCCGCTGGTTTCTTCAAGTGCCAGGTTCTTGTATGTACACAATGGAAGTAATAATGGTCCGTGTCGCTTTCCTCTCCGCATTCGCAGAAAGGAGTATCTCTAAGTCTGAATCTGTTCAATTAGCACTCCCCCAAATAATTCGCAATAATTTGAGTATGATTGCGTTTCGTCTCCTTCTTATGTTGAAATGAGTTATCTTAATCGCGAAAAATTATTATATAAAATTTGGAAATAAAAAAATATTATCCAAACCTGAAAATAATTCCCTGACACGATTAAGAAAGTATATTGTAGATAATACGAAATCTAACTTTTTATACATTTTTCCTGTTCTTATTTATATATTGGAAAATTTTGTACTTGCTGTAAAATACCCAATGACAAAAACTGACCAAGATATTTAGTTTCAAAATTTGCGACATTTGGCGTCAAATTGAATTTCCATTGAGGGTCAGTTAATGAATAAATTACAGTAATTCGAGGTTGATGTTTTCTCTTTAAATGTCATTCAGCGATATCTTTTTATGATTTACTAGTATATTTTCCATACTTTTGTTACATTTTTT
Organism: Stegodyphus dumicola; assembly: GCF_044657685.1. Lineage (NCBI taxonomy): Eukaryota > Metazoa > Arthropoda > Arachnida > Araneae > Eresidae > Stegodyphus > Stegodyphus dumicola. Next base: position 27,282,838 of record NC_140781.1, read on the forward strand.
TTGCCGAAAAGATTTTAACACAATTAACTTTTAAGTTTTAAGTCTAAATATTCGTTACTCATATTCCCATGCAGTTTTATTACTTTCGAATCATAATTTGTTAATTTTATGTAAATTATTTAAAGTACAAATACTTTCATTTTGAATTAATATTCATTTTCATTTTGAAATAATATTACGAGTTAGCTACGCTTTTTATATCAGATTAAAATGTTAAACTTAATTAAAATTTTTATTTGTAAGTTACAAAAGTTGTAAAAAATTTTACATTTAATTTAAAATTTCTTTCCATTCCCTTATGCATAATATTTACAATAATGTTGTTATTCCATTTCTGAAAACTCTTTTGAAATTTCTATGAAATTATTTTTAAAATGCAGTTATACTGACAAAGTATATAAACAATGCAAGAATGCCAGCGTATAAATAAAATTATTCAAAATTAAATAAAAATCTATATTCCATTATTTCTGCTGTATGTAGCAAAGAAATTATTACTTATAAATCTTGACTGGTAATCGGATTTCTTCACTCATGTTTTAAAACGCTTGTTATTATGTAATTTAAAATTTCTTTTCACATTAAAATGGCATTGAACTTCTTACCAAGATATGAAGGCGAAGTATTTTCGTAAATATTTTAATCTTTAGCTAATTATTTCCTGGTTCGAAATTCCAGTTATACTTTACTTCTTTAAAAAATATATCCGTGTATCGACTTATTGTTTCATTCAAAAAGCAGTGTCAATGAACCTGTAAAGTTCACATTTTTACTCAATATATATATATAGATAGATAGATAGATAGATAGATGAGTACAGAAATTTAGAAGAAATATGAGGAATTGAATTTAATTCACTGCGTCATGGAGAACATTTACCTACCAATAAAATAAAAATAAAAAATCTCTTAAAAATTAAAAGAGTGGAGAAGGACAAACAGGAAAATGATTTGATTTTGGTATGCTTTTGTAGTCGTTAACAGACAGCGGCTGTAAAAGAAGTCAAAATTCAAAACTACATTTTAGATTCCAAGCCTACATGAATTTCCTGTAATAATTCGTATTTCAAATAAAAATTAAGTTAATGCATCAAATCACATCCAAGACTCGATCTGCTCTAATGTAATGTGAAACTAGAATGCAATATAGCTAACATGGCCTGAAAGTAAAAAAAAAAAAAAAAAAGGAAAAAAAGAAAAAAATTAAAACAGCGTAAAATTATAAGGGACATAGTAACTCAAGAAAACATCATAATTATTACTCACGTAAGACTTAAAATACCAACTAAAAATATGAGAAAACCACTTCTATTTGTAAGCTCAATAAATATTATTAATTATAGGGAATCATAGAAAAGGCAATCAATAGGACACATTTTCAACCCTAACTAATAATAAAAGTACATTACAATATGCAAAATAATCATTAAAATTAAAGCAAAATAGAAAAAGAGCAATAATAAAACAAAAAATAAAGTACAGAAGAATTCTGTCACTCACTAGTTTTAAATTCCCTGCCAAATAAAAAAGCTAACTGATGGTATATTTGAATTGCATTAAATATCAGTGAAATGGAGATGCGAAAGCTGGGAGTGTAAATTTAAAACATTATATTGCTTTAAATATAAACCGTGTTAATAGTGAACTAGTGAATTAAATCGGTTTTAAAACGTAGGGAAAAATTGATAAATTAATTTAATCTGTTAATAATTAATAATGTTAATAATCTGTTAATAAATTTTCCCTCTATATGAATATTGATTCAGGTGGTAAAGATTCTTTTGAAATATTTTTTTATAATTTCTAATGGCAGATCACAAAGACAACTATACACAGAACAAGCAAAGATGAAAGAGTACAGTAAAACTAGAAAATAGTCCACAGTATAATCTATAAATCTGTTTTTTGTCTTGTCTCCCAATATCTCTCGCAAACTGATCCAGCATTAAGTGGAGGTCAACGACTCAGATGTGAGACCTCTATTTCCTCATGAAGGTTGCACAATTTAAAAATTGGGGTTTGGATAATGTCCATTCTACGCAGATGTTTTAAAAGGCAATCATGGCCAGTAAGAAGACGAAAGATAGCTACAGATTTCTTTCTGGCCATAAAAGAGAGCCAAAAATTCTGTTAATCCATACTTTGTGACTGTTTCTTTCTGCTTTCCAAAAAGCTTCTCTTTAGTACTTTTTGATTACTATTTTGGCAGTGTAAAAAGGGATGTGGTTTTCAGTTATTTGGAGAATATTGGCCTCTTTCTTTGCCAACAAATCTACTTTATCATTTCCATGAAGGCCACAATGTGATTGTATCCATTGTAAATTAACTTCTTTGTAAGTTGTTCAGAAACTGCTGAAAGACATTTTAAAACATCAACAGACTGGTGAAAGAAGAAATGGCTAGAAAAGCAGCTTTCGAATCAGCGAGTATGACAACTTTTGAAAAATTTTCAAGTTGACATTGGAGTTTGGATAAGGATATGCGTATGCCTCTGATCTCAGCATCAAAAGCAGTCTTGTTCTTTCCAGCAGGATTAAGAAATGGGAAAAGCTTGCAAAAGACGCCAGCGCCTGCATCAATACTGTTAGCTAACACAGAGCCATCCATAAACACATGTAGACATTTACTCTCAGAATATAAATCATTAATGGTTTCCAAAGACTTTAAAATATGGTCATTGGTTTCATTTTGAGGATTTCGTGTAATAGATAATTTTTTGATTACATATTTTCTTATATGATGTGGAAATTGTGGTTTCACGAAATCTTCAGCTTCCCCTCTAAGGCCTAGTTGATCTCTGACGGAAATGACTGCCTGAAGAACGCCATTCTGAGTTTTAAGGTTTCTTTCCGTCATTAAATGGCAGTGGCTCCACAAGGTAAAGCAGTCTGGTTCCCTTAAACTTTTTTCACACAGGATCAGCGCTGTCTGTTCCACGATGTATTTAATGCAGATATGGTGCGTAGCTAGTGGAAGTGCATCAATTGGGAATAGTTCATCAGTTTTTTTCAATGAAATTTAAATTTATTTAATTGAATCAATTATATATCGATTGAGAAAAACGGGTTTTTGAATTATCGTTTTTCTAATTGTTTATATATATGAAGCGACATTATCAGCATCTGCCCAGAAATATAAGGATACCGAGGAAATTCAGTTAACAACATCATGCCTATTTTATGTACTTTAATTAGGAAGCTCAGCTTATAAACTTTTATGCGGGTATTGTGAAGTATTAATTAAAATTTTACTTTTTTAAAGTAGCGAAAGAAGTAAAACATAGTTTGCATATCGCACATTTTATGAAAACCGCAAAACTCTCCACCATTTCATTTGAAGGAATTATTGTCGGCTAAATTATAATGTTATATGTACAGCATTTGATGATAATGATATTAAAAACTATATATATTATGAAATATTGAATATTGAATAGGTTATGATGTTACATGTAAAACATTAAACAAATTATAATCACGAGACGTTTAATGCCTTATTCTTCCAAACAGGTCATGCAACAAAAGGGATTTTAAACGAATTAAGTATTCTTCACAAATATGTGTACTTTTAACTAATTAATTAATTGTTTTTCTTTATAATTACCCCTTTTGGTAACTGGTTAAGATAAAAAAATTAAAGGTTTATTTATCATATATAAGTTTATATGCAATATTATTGCAGATTTATGCTAAAGTTCTCAAATGTTTCTTTTTCACACATTTTTTTAAAAGGAATAAACGACAAAAATCTTAGGCTATTCTTTGATCTGTATTTACGTTTTGTGTGGCAATAACAAATGGATAAATATAAAATAATGTATTAACCTTCCAAGCTGCTTGGCTCCGAAAAATCTACGTATGTGTTTCTAAAAATAAATGTATCATACGAATTTTATCCCAATAATATACGTATACTTTCGGAATTAAAATGCCTGGGAAAATTGTTTGTTCGCGCATTTAATCAATAATAAGTTGATTAAAACGTAGAGACACCTAGTTGTCGAATCGAAAACATTCATCGCCTTTAGCATTTTATATTTTTCTGCTAAAACTCAATTATTCATTGTTAAGTGATCATTTGCATCAGTAATTCCCAAATATCCTCATTATATACATAGGTATCTTTTTAATGCAATTCTCTAATGAATGAAATTTCTAAAACATTGTCATTGAGCCTTTTTTATTGTCAAAGCATACGAAATAATATTAAATGAGTTATATTTAGATGCTTTCTCATGCAGAGAACGTTAAAATTGGAAATAAATTTATTTGATGCGCTATTTGAAGTATATATTTCCATAAACCCTAGAAAGTAAAATTTTTATAGTGTAGTATGAAACTGATAAAAATCATATGAATTTTAATGCTGGTTTTATGTCTTTCATTCATTGTTAAAAAGCACTTAATTTACTGAAGTTTGACTGAAGTTTCTGTAAAAGAAGTTGTATTATTGATTGTAAAATAATTGTTATCCAACGAATATCAAATAAGTAGTAATCGGTTATATATTTAATTCTTGTCTTATATATCCTAAAGAATGCTTATATTAAGGTCTACACATTTTCGCATGAAATAAATGGTTGTCCATTTCTATGGATACTATGGATATAAACTGAGTGAGTAATTCAATGATAGAGTGAATTTTAATGCATTTTTCCTAATATTAAAAATTATATTGCTTAATTATGTTATAGGTAAACATTTCCTAACGTTATAAACTAGACTGATGATAAATAAACATTCCAAGTAAATTTATTCCTGGGATTTTTCGCTCCTGGAATTCTTTCACCACATTTAAAAAATTATATGTAACCATAAGTACAGAAGGCCCTTGACTTACGCACATAAGAAATTTCTGAAATGTGGGCGAATATTGAATGTTTGAAATTTGAGGGATGTAAAAAAAAAGCATTAAGGATCGCATTTAAAATATTTCTTTATCAATAATATTATCTATTTATCAGTATACATAATTATGTTAATGAAGCAAGTTTAAGCGCTTTCGAGAGTTTTCTTGATAAACTCGTCAAGAGTTTATCAAGTTCTCCATTGAAATCACCTTCTTTCGTAATAGCCAATACATTTTCAGGATGCATGAAAGCTTCACTCATATTTTTCAGAGTTCTTGGCGATTTTATTAGCTTCTTCTCACTTCCAATGTACATTTCATTTAACTCTTGTTGCTCAAATACGTATTCATTTGACAGAGTTACTGAGTGATATTCAGTTAACTCACTAACATCTTTGTTGTCTTACAAATGAAATTTAATTATGTATTAAGGATTATTTATAATTTTAAATCAAGTTGTTTGGATTAGTGTACCAAGAGTTTAATTCTTTTGGCAGTTAAAAGCTCAGACGTAATTTTCAGTTCTTATTGTTAGTTTTGTCACGGCAGGAGATAGGAGAGCAGACTGACAACAGAGTGTTGTTTTTTCTAAACATCTGGATAGAGAGTTAGCGAGGATTAAATTACGTGGTCAGTGTTCTTCCAACGGAATTTCTCAGCGGGCTGTGTGAGAAAGAAAATTGACGTCTTTGCTTCGCTTTCTCTTAGTTGGAGATCTCAGTTCTCAAAATAAATTGCTCCTTTTCGAAGGGAAAGACAACGAAGTTTTCTAAGTCGGCAATTAAAGACGGCGTGTAAAACCAAAGAATTAATAAAAACTTCCTCTTCTTGAAAGATAAAAGGAGTCGAAATTTCTTCCTCGGGGATGTTTTTGAGTCATTTACAGACGGGACAAGTGGACAGTTTTTGAATTGGTTTGGAAGGAGGGAGAATTTCATTCAGTATTCGGCTGACATTATTTTAATTTCAGTCTTCAGCCTAGAGGGAGCCGAGAACAGAGATTTCCTTGGGACTTGAGGGAGGGCTGAAATCAGATTTAGCTAAAAGTTCTAGAGTGTGAGAAAGGAGGAGCGGAGTTTTTAGGGGCCAGGAGACTTGAGCCGTCGCCCCAAGACTGCTTTCCCGTTCGCTGCAAAATCATGCTTGCAAGTCTGAGTTGGCGCTTGCAAGCTGAAACATCGATGCTATAAGATGGAAAAGGAAACTGCTAGATGGTTTCTCGAAAAGAAAAATGAATTTCGCTAAAGAGTGAAGAGGGAAGAATTTCGATTTTGTCTTAGTATGAGACTGAGACACCAGTGTTTCCATAAGGAAAAAAAATTTTCTTTTTCTCGGTCTACCTTGTTGCGGTCCGGCTATTTAAGATTCGTTTCATTTTATTCGACAACTTAAAATGAGTTGGATTTTTTTGTATCATATCATTCTTGTTAAAGATGACGAAATTGGATCCTGAACGTTGTGCCTTATGGATAGTGCAAGGTGCAACTGCGTTCTTCCGTGCGCAGACTGATGGACTTCTGTATCTTGCGAAAATCATTTTTAATGAGGTCCTACTGGGTATTATTTTCTCATACCATTGTTTTAATTATCAAGCGAGGGGAATTTTCGGTAATTACTTGGCATAAAGGAAATTTTAAATTATACAACTAATGGAAAATAGATTACAGTGAAAAATTGTTTAAATATTTTGTAGAGACATTAGGTATTTTGGAAGCAGGAAAGATGAAAATGAGAAATCCCCTCGCCGGGACTCGAACCACGGACCTCTCGAATACACGTCGAGCGTGCTGACCAGTACACCACGAAGGCATGCAAAGAAGGCGAGAGAACTACTTTATAATTTCAAAGAAAAAAGAATTCGGTTTATTATAGTGTCTTACAGTTATTTGGTAATTGTTTTAATATGTAGGTTAAGTACTGAAATGCCGTACAGAAAACTTAATATGTTAGATTTCAATAAATTGTTATAATCCAATAAATTTCTATTTTAATATATACCAAAGAAACAAAAAGAATAAATGTTGTATAATTGCTTAAAATAATCCTATATTATGTTTAAGTTTGTAGTGCTTTTTTATATAAATTACTTTTATATTATAAATGATTTGGAATATTATTTATGCAGGGGTAGTCTGGCCAGCTATCATAAGTTAACAGATAATTAATAAATATGTTAGAAATGTAAATTAGGGTAATGTTGTTAGTGGTTATTTAGTGGTTATTTATTCCACTGGTCATTATATTTTTTTTGACCAGAAAGTTCTAGAAACATGGAGCTTTGTGCAGATTATGGAACACAATACAATTTTAGAAATTTTGATTATTAAAGGATGTTGATGAAATAGTTAAACTGTAATTGAATTATTGTTATTTTAGTGCACTGAATATTGATATTATGAATGAATATTTCTTCCCTGGTATTTGAGTTTGCATATTAATGGAAATGTATTTGTGGTTATCGTTAGGAAGTTAGGAATTACTGTATATTTAGTTGCAGTGATTTAAAATTGCAGTATTTTTAAGAAAGAGAGCAACAAACTGTTACGTTGAAAACAATTAAATAAAATAAATTTATATTATACGTTGACTAACTAAACCTTTCTCAGCGATGGTGCCGAACAAAAATATAAAGCACATTCCTAACTGTGGGGAACTGAGTGATCGATCTAAAATAAATTATTTCGCTAAATGCATAACTTTAAAAGCAGCCCATCTCAAGTTAGAATTCAAATTTATTAAATTTATAACCTTAAAATCAAGAGGAATAAATCCTCACCATTGCCTAAGAAAACAAATGTATTTTCAATGCTAACTGAAATTCTAAAATTCTTTTCATTTCTACATTCTAAAACTTAGCTACTTCACTTAAATCAACACAAGTAACAAGACATTGAAGAAGAAATGCCCGTACTTAAAGATCCATCAGCAAATTCTGCAAATAGTTTGGGTGTCCTGAAGCATTGTATAAGATGAATAATACCTTCAAGTGAAAACTTTATTCCAATATTGCTTATCTTATTTCAATATTGCTCCCAATATTGCTTATGAAAAATCAACTAGTCTTTAAGTATTAACACAATAATCAAAGCTTTTTTATTTCGACTTTCAAATGACTGGAGGAACTGTTAGATCTTTCACTATTAATGTTCTGGGATCTACTGGTAGAGCGGTAAAATCGCTGAGTGCTGGTAGTTTGGTTCAGGGTTCGAATCCCGATGAGTAGGTTGCTTGCATGGGTTTTTTTGTTCCTTTTCCTCCCTGTATATCGTAGATATGAGCCAGCTTTCCTTCAAAATACTCCATACGGCATTCGTATATTTGGCGGACCACTGCTAGCGTCACCGTAATGAAAAAATGCTCTGAAATTTTGTGCTTGATAAAATAACACTGGCTTCAATTTTAAATCACCAGCTTTTCAGGAATAAGAAAAGACAGTCTGCTTTTATGTTCAAGAGCAACTCATTCTATGCGATTAGACACAGTTTCACAAAATAAACCAGTCTCGTCTACACTGAATATTTGGCTAAGAGAATATTCTCCTTCTACAATAATTTCGGACAATAAAGAAATAAATTCTTTTGAAGCTTCTTTATTGACATCAGCGGATTCTTCGGTGAATTTAACATTATGTATGTCGCTTTTTAAATTTGTCTAACCAGCCAAGCATAATTTTAATAGCAATTCAAAATACTACAACAACTGAATATCAACACTAGGAAAATAGCTCACCCCGTAGAATAATAACAGGACTGTAAGAGCAAAACTATTGTAATGTAAGCATACTACTATCCAGTTTGTATGTACTTGATAAAAATAATATTGTAAAGCAGTTTAAATTATATTGAAAATCCAGTCAATGTGTAAATGAATTACAAGTTTAATTTTGATTATCTCAGTAAAAGTATTGTAAATATGAATTCATATAATGTTTAAATGTACACATAGCTGTCATGATTTTATGTATCTATCATATGTAACTTGTACAAGACAATGATTGTAATCAACATATCTATGCTTATACACAGGCCTTGTATGCCCATGTAATATTTATATGTATATTTTTACACGGAGGAAATTTTCCCTTCTGCCAGGATGACTACTAACACTGTAAGACTTTTACAACAAAGTCAGGTCAGTGGTTATCTCAGGCGGCGCTCAGCCATTATTTGCTTGAAACACCGTGCAAGAATCTTTTTTTAATCTAGTCTTCCAATCTTCATGAACATTAAGAGCCTTAGCTTGAATAATTCAAAATCACAGAGATAATTGTTTTGATGTTGATCATCAATCCGCGAAGGTAAAGATATTTCCATTTCATCCATAACTATATGCTGTGTCTTTTTGAAAGAATCTTTGAAGATTTTCCATAATTTTGAGTGTATTATTTTACTTTAACTGAATATAAATGAACTTATTGTAGACTTGCTTATATTGCACGAATTGCCAATTGAAGCAGAAGATTCACTGATTTCAGACTGTTTGATTATTTCCATCTGTGTCTCGATCACATGACATTTAAGAGCCCTTAATTTCTTTTCGTTAGTATCAACATTGCGGTTTGTCCCTTTCTCACTCATGTTTATAAATTTATACGAGCGAAGTATTTAAACATAAATAAATTAATTGGTAAAGCATACAGCGCATCGACACATGCCTAAATGCAAGACTAGTTTTAATGCTTTAACGCGAGTTGTTTATAATTTACTAGTCAAGAAATATTGGCTGAAGAAAGTTCTGTTCATGCAAAGCCTCATAGGCGCATCGCGTGTGAACAATCAAATTGTTTCTCACAACAGAAAACGAAGGAACCTGTTTAATATACTTTTATACATTCAGTCTCCGGCAACGCGGGCCGGAATCTTAGTGAAATCAGGCGATTCCGAGAAGTCCGCTACTTTAGGTGGCAATATGTGAATGAACGCGAGCTGTCGCTCTTTATGGGAGCAGCTGCATTAAAGTGAGTATTTTTTGCAATATAGGGAGAACATTTTTTTTTAAATTTAATTTTTTAAAATAGCTAATTGCTCGAAAGTCAAGCACTGTCTGTATTGCGGAATCTAAAAAAAATATTTGGTTCGTAAACATTACGTTAAATAGCTACAAGAAATCATTTCTTATTTTCAATAGGCTGTCGCATGCTGTTTATTATTAATGTGCCAAACATAATTTATATGCTTCATTCCATTCATGTGAAAACACATTAGCTTTTACAATACCGTATTCATTTAAAATTTAAAATTTACTTACGTCAAATAGTGAGTTTTTAAAGAAAATATTATGTTTCGTTGCTATAGTGTAGACAGTGATTGACGAACTGATAGGATTGTTATCCTAATAGTATTTGATAGTAGTATTATCTTTCATCAGCCTAGCAAGATTTATTATTATTATCTTAATATTACCTGAATTTTAATTACACATATCCAAAATAACATATAAAAAGCCATAAGTTTCTCTTAACTCGTTGAGAAAGGTAATTCCACATATAATTTTGGGTTTCTTATATTTCATACATTTGTAGAGACATTAATTGGAAAAGCCGGAGAGAGGAAAAATGAGCCACCGCCTTCCCCCAAAACATCGCCATGGGCAAAACTGGTATCGCCCCACTGCACTAACCATCTATAGAAGTGTACCCTGACCGTACACGCTAACACTATGCTCGGGAATTAGTTTGCATTGCAGCATTCATAATACACAGTTATATATTAATGGTGCATAATTTGCATTGCAGACAATATTATCTCAGATATACTTTACACGGGTACTTTGCAGTTGGATGGATAGATACAATAATTACAATAAGTTATTTACAGATGTATATGCATATTTCTTTTGTATTTCGGTTTGGAGCTTTGTTGGCGGGGGGGGGTGTTTATGGTATGTGGTTCGTTCTTTGTTTGGTTTTTTTGTTACACGGTTCACAGTTTATAAGTTCATTCACAGTACTTCGAAGGCACGCTAGGAAAGCGGGAGAAATACCTTATATATTCCCCCTTTTTAAAGGGCGACTGGGGTTTTTAGGGGACCCAATCGCCAAATCCTGGGTGTGGAGAAACCTCATCCAACACTCTTTTTTAGTTAGGGTGCCACTGTAGAGACATTAAGTTAATTGGAAAAGTCGGAGAGATGAAAAATGAGCCCCCAACTTCGCCGGGAATTGAACCACGGACCTCTGAAGTACCGGCCCAGCGTGCAGAACTACTACACCACGAAGGCACGCTAGGAAAGCGGGAGAAATACCTTATACATTATCAAGGAAGAGTGGATAACAGAATTTTAGATCCTTCATCTAAAACTACAATAAAATTTAGCTTATTCGTAGCAATTTTTTTTTGTTCTAAATATTTGAGCTTCTAAGTTTAAATTACTATATTTCCTTAGAAGTCTAAATTACTGAATTTGAATAATTGAGGAATTCCTATACTTTACTGATTAAATATGCTACTAATTCTGCTTGATACCTATATCAAATGATTATATTCCGATAACTACTGATATAAACTCACTCTTTGTATTTTGAGGAATCAGACTGATTAATTTATATTTGTGTATTTGCTAACTGACTACACTGAGTCAATAAAATGTTTTATTATTTATTCACTGAATTCATTCAATTCAGTTCTGCTCGTTAGTTCCTAATAATGAAAAGATCAAATTATATCGTTCTCGAGAATATTCGAGTAAATTGCATATGTAATTAACACATTCCTCAGGACATTGCGAATGTGCATTGCTTCTTCATTTTTGAAGCTGCACGAGTCATTTCTTCCAACATTTATTCTTTGAGACTCGGCTTACTATGTACAGTAAATTATTAAAATAAAGGAAACATAAACGCATATAAAGCAATAAAATAAAATGTGGGAAGAAACTGCGTAGCTCACTTTGCGGGAAATATAAATTGCAAAAGGATGCAAACATTTTTTTCTGGATAAGGATTCAGGTTCTGGAGGAATAAATAAACAAGAAATCCGATTTTCTCCATCCCCCTGAGGAGAAAATGTTACATTGTTACTCTGAAGAGATACTTCAAAACTTCAACAATGGAGGAAGTAAAAATTTAACAACACAATAACAATTAAACAACAACTAACCTAACAATTTAACCGATCAAGCTTCCGGAGACAAGTTACCTCTAAAAAGAGGACTAACCCCCCCCAAAAAAATGTGTAAAGGTTGCCATCCCCAAAGTTAAGTATCGAGTTAAAAGAATGTTCTCAAGATATTCTAAAAATAAATATTTTCATTCAAATAAAAATAATCGCTTTTGTGAATGTGATTTTGGAAGAAAGAAGGAGAATAACATTGACAATTAATTATTTTGGAAGAAAGAAGGAGAATAACATTGACAATTAATTTTTGAAATCCTCAGTAGAGGCAAAAATTGCGAAAATCATTTGGAAAAAGTTTATTTTTGAGGTTTGACGGTTCACAATGCCACCGTTTTTTAAGAAATAAAATTATATATCACTAGAAGGATAATTTCATCAAGAAATATAATACAGTAATATTTAGAAATTATTTTGTTATGAGAGTAGCAGTTATAAAGAAGAAAATACACAGAGAAACACACAGAGAAAGAAATATACGAAATTATCCCTATATGTTAGTTAATACTCAGCTGGGTGACCTTAAGTGACGTTCTTTCCACTAAGTGAACAAAGATTTTTAGTTCTGTAGGTGTTAATGAGAAGATAAGCTTGGAATATTGCTTGACTTAATTTGGTTTTATTTTATTTTTTCCCTAACACGTTTCTTCAGTTAACTCCAGTGACTTTTAATGGGGTATAATATAAAGCATAATATAAAGTATAATCAATACTTTATATAATATAATATAATATAATATAAATTATAATCAATACTTTATATTATATAATATAATATAATATAATATAAAGTATAATCATAATAATTATGATCTGGGCCGTAATCAGGCTATTCCAGCAGTAAAATGTGATAATCTTTAAATCACCTTTTTACAAAAAACAGCACCACACGGAACTGAATCTTATTGAAATATAAATGCTTCGTTATCTTGAAAACAATTACAAAAGGAAGGCTTCAGTGTAGGCTAAGTAAGTATTTTCTTTACGTGATTTTAGGCATTTGCATTCCCACTAATCACGAATAATTTACCCAAACTTAGATGTCGCGCATCCCCAGTTCATGACATTAATTGGGTGTTTTACTGTAGGTCTAATGCAGTTAGTATGCAGATCTTCTCTAACACTTGTTCACGTAACATCTGCTGCCATCACTAGGAAATACTACAGTTTTGATCTTGTTATAAGGTATTTCTTCGGCCTTCTTAGCATGCCCTCGCGGTGTAGTGGTCAGTACGCTCGACGCGTATTCGAGAGGTCCGTGATTCGAGTCCCGTCGAGGGTATTGCTCATTTTTCATCTCTCCTGCTTTCGAAAATGACCTAATGTAATAATAATAATGTTCTGTTATACAATTAACATGATATTTAGAACAGTTTAAGCTTTCATCATTGTTTGGTAGCTAAAAATGGCCTTTTATTTATCAAATTCTTACATTTAGATATAACACCCGCAGTCTGCTCCAGATAGTCCTTGCACTCAACTCCACACTGGATCGCGCCATTTCTTTTTGCAAGTATCAAGAGGATTTACTTCTGTCATCTAAACAAAGTATGTCCTTTCCTCTTTCATCATTTGATATTTTGCACTTTTTTATGCGTTCACTAGTTGAGCTGTAGTCTCTTTATACATGTTCAGAAATTCAGAAATACTATTGTAATATCATAGATTATCACAAACATCAAGACTTGGCGTTAAAAGCACAAAACCTTTATTTCTGGATTAAAATACAACGAAAACTGTTAACAAACAAAATCATCAGAGAAGCATCTGTAACACACCATTGTTTAACCCCGTTCGTTTGGAACTCATTACCACGTGGCGACAATTATCTTCAAAAGCGGAAGAGGACTCTTTATTGGGTGCCCTCCCCCTTTTATACTGGCACACAATGTAATATCTGATCTTGTGAAGTTACGATTTGGCTGGAAGGAACATTCTTGAATATTCACCACGTGATTCTTTTGAAACCACGTACAAGCTCTAAGCCTAACCCACTAACTACCACATGCATATAGAAAAGATTTCACTGTCTTTAGACCATTTTTCGGTAACTGTTCACCAATTCTTCTAATTTCTTGAAAACAGTAGCTTTGTTCACTTAGTACTACTGTTTTAAATAGCTTTCTAGGTAACTAATCAACTAATTTCTAGATAACTAATCAACTAATTTTATCAAGTTCAATAAATTAAAGAATTAAAAAAACTTGAAATCAGTTTAACATAGAGACAAATGTCATTCCCTGAGCTTCAATATATGACATTAGTTGAATCGTATGATGACCTGATTACCTTATTGTCAAACCAAGATGACGTCTGATTGTTGTGCTCATTGGTTATATTCAAATGAAAGAAAGCTGTTCACATGAGAGTAAGGCAAGTTGTGTTTCTTTATTCACATTTATGTGGCGCTACCCATGCCTCGCACTGCAACAAAGGAAAGAAAGTATTTGCGTTTTAATTCCGTTTATTGAAGAGCCTTTGGGTCTACAATATATTTTTTTCCCATTTGGTACGCACATGAATAAATCAGAAGGCTTTCCGTCGCGTGAGCAAGCCACATACAGCTACCCATGTGAAAAGAATAGATTTTCCAAATTTAATCCACAAACTTGTAGTAATTGTCCCTGTGCTTCGTTGACGGTCACTGCAAATGAGAGTAGCACCGGAAACTGCAAACGTTTAAATTCGAATCGCAAACCTGAATCTTTTGGATACGTCGCTGTAACTTGGCACGCGTTAAAATACCACTTAAAAAAAAGAAATTGTTTGTGTTTTAATTATATTTACTGAAGTGCTTTTGGATGTACAATATATTTTGTTTTTCCATCTGGTGCGGGCCATTTCACTTTTCCACCCGCGTAGCACATTCCTGGTGATTCATTCTTAAATTTGAGGGCTCTGCAACACATGCATAATGTATTCATCTCTCCGAAGACCACACTTGGATGGAGAGTGTAATCATAATTAGCATCGTAGAATGCACCAATCATTTAATCAGCGTGCAGTGTTCGTCTGGCTCCAGCAGCGCGTACTCGAACGTTTCCCTGTTTTACTTCCGTTGCTCGTTTATTTCATTTGAACAGGCTTGAGCAGTTTGCGTACTCGAACATTTTCCACTCTTTCTTCTCGTTACTTGTTTGTTTGATGCAATAACACGCAAGTGAATGCGTGAAAATTAAATATTTTACTATTTGCTGAACGATAACACACTTTAGAATAGTTTAATTTGGGCAGTGGTAGGACATTTATCTTAAATAGCCCAGTTTCTTTATTAAATTCGAGACAAACTAATATAATTGCGTTTTCCGAAGGGCAACACATTTTTTTTTCATATCGTCGAGTTTTCTGATTAAATTTGAGACATATAAACTTACTCTTTCTAGAGCGGCAACACAAAGCTTTTAAATCGTTGAGTTTAGATCATAGGTTTGTTAAATTAGCGTAAAATATACGTGTATAAAGAGTGCAGACCCCAAGGTTTTTTTTTTTTTTTTTGGAGAAATCTTATGTACGAGTAGAACGGGATCTTCCTCTTGTTTTGATAGTCGAGTGTGAAAGTTTCATAGTTTGGAATTAAACTGTATATTTTCACAAGAGATAAACAAACGAACATTCATTTTCCTATATAGATAGAATACATTTGAAAGAATACAGATTACAAAAAATTCCTTTAATGCATTACATTTTTTGATTAAATTACTTTTCCCTTATAAATAACTTCATGGCATTACTCAAAATTGATAACTATTTTAAGCAACCAAACCTCAAAGCATTTTCCAAACAATTTTACATTTCCGAGTGTAAAGCAAATGCAAATGCACTTTGCATTGCAACATTTCGTAAGCTTCCTTGATCGCCTTCAGTGTACACCTGTGCAAAGAGAACATACCATCCAAATGCTTGTCGTCCGTTACTAGTTTGAAACACATAGGTACCAATTTAGTGGTTTCATCGAAGTCACCATTAGTATTAAATCAACAACACCCAGACAGTAACGCACACTCGCGTTAAAAGCAGATATCTACCGAACTGTTTTATGAGATCTCCTGTGGATCGATTCTGAGACAAAAATATCACAGTAATTTTTCTTCCACTGGATAGAATCGGCTAAAGTTGCTGCATCTGATGTTAGGGTACTAGTGATGTTACATGGATGACCGAAAACATCGTTTGCAATTAATCCAATCAGCATAAAACGTAATCATTCAATATAAGCTATGCTTTAAATAAAATTTTGTCATTAAAACGCTATCATCAAAACAGAGCTTTTTTGAACATTCTGCGATTAAAGCAAAGAAATTTGAAAACATTTTAGTTTAAAAAGTTAAATATGATCCAAACCACTTCATAGATACATTGTTAAACGTTTTCTTTAAAACACAGTAGTACACATCTTATTCATAACAAGCATCGTCGGAACCAAGGCATCATTATTCATTACAAACATTACTTACTATTTACAGATACGAGTTAAATAAGCGCACATGGAAGTAAGCATGTGCTATCATAATCATAGTACTTTGTTAATTTTTCTTGCTATTTTTAAGCCCATAATAATTGAGCTGAAATATATTTGCAGACATATACGTTTAACAGTAATTTTGCAATAAACAAATTTATCTCTGCATTTATATTTATATTAAATCGGCATAAGTTGTGTCACAAATCTTACTGTGAGGAATTAAAAGATCCTACTTTTGTGTTGCTGTGATACAGTGGTGGCCCATCCACTCGATTGTTTCGGGTTCCAGTTCCGTAACTGTATATTTATAAATAACTATATAAGAACTATATAAAAGACAGTACCCATTTCCCTTATTAAAATTATGAAATTCCTTCTGGTTAAAACCCGTGACATACTACGTATTTTTAAATACAGTTCCCCGTTTACTATGCAGGGTGTCCATAATTTAATCATCGGGTAATAGTTAAATTGCTTACAGGAAACGATATCTCCGAAAACAGTTCAGAGAAAATTCGGGCAGGAATTTTATAAGCCTCTGCCAATAAGACAATCAATTAAACGATAGTTTAATTTCGAGAGACTGGACATGTTATGTATACAAGAAGTGCAGGTAGGCAAAGCTTCAGTCATGGAAATGTTTCCGCCATTCGAGATATGTTTGCACCCAGTCTCAGTAAATCCATTCGTCGTGCCAACCTGTAAACAGGAATTCCAAGATCAACTCCACATAAAGTTTTTCATAAAAGTTTGAAAGTGACTGCGTATAAATTACAGATTTGTCAACAAATCAAATCTAATGATCGAGTCGTTCGTAACGAATTTTCTATAGACATTCTTGACCGTATCAGTAATGCTGATCAGTTTCTTCAGAAAATCGTACCCCTGTTTACACATACGCGTCATTTCCTTGATGAAACATTCGCAGATAATTGGACCGGTAGAGGTGGACCAATTTGATGGCCATCACGTTAACCGTATATCAAACTACTTGAGGAACCACAGTTACTCTCCAGAAATTGGCAGCGTTTAAGAAATAAAAACATTCGATTCACCACAGAAACGGCTACTATGATTTCACAAATGCTTAATAACGTCTGGAGATAAGTCAAGAACAGGCTTGATATTCACCGAGGAACTAATGATGCTCATTATGAAATGTATTAATATAAAAGTCTTTGAAGTGTTAAATTAAGGTTGTTTAAAACATATCTTTATCTGGTTACTAAATTATGGACACACTGGTTACTAAATTATGGACACACTGGTTACTAAATTATGGACGTTAAGTATCTTTAATAAAAATTTTTATTTTCGTGAAAGCCGCCTATTCCTTTTATAACACCTCACTGCTTAATATATCTTAATCAAATTTAATTCAGCTTAAGATTAATATAGATTTTAAAGAGAGCAAAAGTTAAATTCGTAACAAGTAAATGTGCCTTTCAATGACAAAACTATTGTATAATAGCTTTTGTAATCTGTTGATAATTATTTGTCTCTATATATTCATAATAAAGAATTATGTGATTTTCTTTCAGACAATTAAAATTTAAGCTAATATTTATAAATTCTTATACTATTATTACACTTATACTATTATGTGTCCATGATATAAATGAAGAGAAGAAATTTCTTCATTTATATCTTGGACACATGGGATACGTATATTTCAGTTTAACATTGTATAGCATACTAAAGCGTCATAAAATATCATTCCGAAAATTGTATCAAATAATCGCTTCTGCAAACTTTAATACATGTATTACTAATTTTTGATGATAATATGTCTGAATAATGTGGCTTAACATACATCAAACACTGATAAATACGGATGATAATCCTTAAGTAAACTGATTAACTCCAACTAGATGGTGATTATTTCGTGTAATTCTTTGACCCATTGGCGGATCATACAGACATGCTCTTTGATGAAAGCAAAGGATTAAGGATCGCATTTGCATCAGATTGAAAGATTATTTAATCGTCCCTACTCTAGCTGTAAGAAGGCTTTGCATTATTCGGTCACCTTGTCAGCCGATCATAATGTGTGCTTTAATAATTATATCGAAATGGAGTTTAAAACTATTCGCCTAATGTAGGAAAATGTTTTGAAATTTTAAAACTCGAGTATGTTTGGCAAAACATTTAATAAAGTGTGTCTTATAAATGGGTTCAACTGAACTAAAATTAACTTGCTTCATTCGTTTCAAGTCTCTTTATGAAATAATTAATGTGTGTATGAAATAATTAATATGTGTTTATGAAATAATTAATGTTATCACTGTTCGGATTTATTTCACTTGTCTAAGAATAATATCTAATCAAGTCCAGGATATAGGAAATTTATCGTGGCGAAGAGCGCAGTATTGTGTCTATCTTTGACATGGACCTACGATAACCTACTAGTGATAGTACGACTTTGCCCAGTTCCGTTTCAGTTTTGAAGAAGAACACTTCGCGGGACAGATCCAACAGTCTCTCAAGCCTCTTCACTCACCAAAAAGCCACTAGAGAGGATTTTCGGCTCGCCCTTGAAGCAAAGAGACTAGCTTTATCCGAGATTCTAACCCGGACTCAACGATCAGTAACGCTGTCTACTCTACTGATTAAGACAGGCCTATTTTATAATGCTTTTGGTTGCTAGGAAATTCTGGATCTGTTAAGTAGTACGAAATAATTCATTAATACGGTTAATTCCCGATTGATCGTGAACGGATTAATTGGGTTGCGCATTAACGGAGTTGTGTATGACGTTTCGAAAGATGAGATCATCTAACTGAGAAAGAAAAATTCTGACTCTCTCTAAAACCAGAAGTTCTAATTGATTTTTTTAAGCGAGGGAAGTTCTAACTGATTTTTTTAACTCAGTAGCGTTGTTCAGGCAGTCTCGTAAGTGCTATTCCCTAATGCCATTTAAGGTTAGTTGGTCATTTTTAATGATGTTTATTCTTCCATTATCTTTTTGCTTTTGTTATAGATTTAATCTGCGTGCTCAAATCAGTTTATTAATACTTATAAGTTTGCATCCTTAACATCAATTTTACGATAGTTACGATATGGAATATTCCAATTCCCTGTGTTTCCCAGCTACCCTCGTTATAACCTCGACCAACGTTCTCGTCATCGATTGGATAAATAGGTAGTCGATTGTGTAATCATGATTTTATTCAAGAAAAATTCTTTCAGTACAGAATTTCTTAAAGTGTATAAAGACCCCCAAATGGGGTCGCAAAGCGATATGTTGGGGGTAGCGAAAATTTAATTCAGATGCATAAATTTAAAGAAACACTAGTCGCAGTCTCTTCATTATCTTTAATATATTATATTTTCTGTACATTGAGATAATAAAACCGGGATACTGGCGAAAACGAGATGTGAAATATGGTATTTAGATAATAAAAAATAATACTAAAGACATTCTAATAGCATTGTTACATTGCGATTTTACCATACAAGTTATTTCAAAATCAAAATGCGCCACAAAGGCGCAGAACGTTAACGTCCTGCGACACATAAGTCTGCCGAGAATAAGGTTTGGTTTGGTTTATTTAATTATGACAAAACACACTAGGGCTATCTGCCTAAGGGGAGGGATGCCTTCGTGGTGGACTTTATAAGGGAAACTGGCTCGTATACATGTTATATATGGAGAAAACCACGAAAACGCCCAAGCAGCCAGCCCGTTCGCGGGATTCGAACCTCGAATCGAACTACCAGTGTTCAGCGACTTTACCGCTCGGCCGCTGGTGGGCCTGCCTAGAATAAGGTCAGCGCTACTGCAACTAGTATAGTTATTTTTCCTGTATAATTAAGTGTTTCTGTTTCATGGCAACAAGTGATTGCCTACTGCTTCTAAATGCTTTCTAAATACTCTACCAATTTAATGGTAGTGAGTGATGCAAGATCTTCTCAAATAATGTAAGGCTTTTAATTTTTAGCAATCAAATATGAAACTTCGTATGACAAAATTATATGTTTTTTGGTTAAACGACATTGTTGCCAATATTGTTTCTGAAAGGAACAGCCGCCAATTCAAGCAGCTTATTATTAGACTTAAAAATAGCTCAAATTATAAATTCATTTGGAAGAAACAACTGATATTTTAAAAAATAACTCAGTGTTCAGTAGCTGACAGCATCAATGAAGAATTGTTATTTTGTCGTCTTTTGGATGAACATGTTAGAGAGGAAGACATGTAGATGAAAACTGTCGAATTTTTCAATACTAAAGGCTTAACATGAAGAAATTGCTTTTGAGTATTCTTAGATGGTACAGAAGCCATGAATGTTGAAAATATTGGTTTTAAATCATTTGTTATGTTTGTTGAGTTGATTGTTATGTTGATTTGTTATGTTGATTTGTTACGTTGAGTTGCTGGTAATTATCATGTAACGTTTACAGATTGCCTGATCCACTGATAGATCCTGGTAACAAAACGTTAGCAACGAAATTGAACGATGTGCTGCAGAATGCTGTCAAAATTATAAACTTTATTAAAAGTCGTTCCCGGTAACAACCATAAAAATATGAAATTCAGATACAGAAATTTTTAGTGCATGCAGAAGTAAGATGGATGTCAAGAGGGCGATATATAAAGTTATAAGGTATTTCTCCCACTTCCCTAGCGTGCCTTCGTGGTGTAACGATGGTACGCTGGGCTGGTATTCCAGAGGTCCGTGGTTCGATTCCCGGCGAAGGCGGTTGCTGTTTTTCATCTTTTCTGCTTCCAGTTAACCTTTTGACTCTACAGTGGTGCCCGAACTAAAAGGGTTGTGGATGATGATTCTCCGCACCCAGGATTTGGCGACTAGGTCACCTAAAACCCTAGTCGCCCTTTAAAAAGGGGAGTATATAAGGTATTTCTCCCACTTCCCTAGCGTGCCTTTGTGGTGTAACGGTGGCACGCTCGGCCGGTATTCCAGTGGTCCGTGGTTCGATTCCCGGCGAAGGCGGTTGCTGTTTTTCATCTTTTCTGCTTCCAATTAACCTAATGACTCTACAAAGTTATTGCTTTTCACCCGGCATTACTCGCTCGAGAAAAACAAACGGGACTGCTCGCGCTGGATATGACATACACAGGGCTGTTTCTTCCCCTCTTTTAATATTAAATCTGCACAATATATAAAACAACAAAAGCAGAGAATAGAAAACATACTTTTAAACATATATTAAAAATTTTACCTTTAATTTGCACATTTCCGGCAAATGCATGCCATATGTTTCATGCGTACATAGTTTTCACATTTTTTAGAGACAAACTTAGTTTTTCTATCTTTTTTGACCCCGTATACAGCACATCTTTTATATGTCGTCTTTACCTTCTTAGCAGGGGTCGTACCGGCCTCATTGTTGCCCAGTGTTACTTTTAGACTTTGTGGGAGTATTGCTTGTTGACTTCTTACAATCTCCTATCAGTTGAAATGGCGATGTTTTCAGAAATGAACGTGGAGTTCGATGGCCAGTAGGTGGTTTCTTTGTGGATAGCAAAATTATCCGTGCATTTATTGCAGCGACGTTCAACGTGGAATACAAAATAGCCATAGGCGAGCGACTTGTTTTTTTAGCCGTTGAATACGTTGCAATCATTTCATCCACAACATCCGACGGCAACTTTAGCACATTTCTATTTTTTGGTGTGTATGAGAAATAATAGTTGTTTCGATAACAATTGCAAAAATTATTATAGATCACTTAAAAACCCTAAAAATATAGTTTTGAAAATACTTAACACTGAATTTTGATTTCAAAAAGTTATTTTGGATTCAAAATCCATTTTTGATTGATATAAATGAGATTAATCACCTGCTATATAAAGCCCAAGATGATTTTACTAAGCTATAGAGTGACTTGAACTTGAAACTTGAGTTTGCACCAAAGTTCTTGAGTGAAATCTGTATAGGAGCTAGAAATGCATTTTCCACGATCTCTGAAATGGCATTAAATGTTCTTCTGACATTCAGCACTGTATACTTATGTTAAACCATTTTTCAGTTTTACTACTTGTAGAGTTGCGCGCCTCCAACCTGCACGCAACCAAGATGTGACTGTTGAAACTGGAAAATAGACAGAGTCTTGCTAAGGGTTTAAGTCCCTTTTTATTCAACTTAAGAAATTACAATTGCGTGCTCTTGACGCTCACAAACTACGCCGACCCGGCGGTAAAATAAAAATAAGAACCTGAAAAGAAATAATAACAAGACTCTAACTACGAGGCTCTCTAAAAGTAACTAACCTCACCGCGTTTTACAATACCGCTGCTAATTCAGCAAACTTTGAATATCACGTTGAACGAATAACAATTCTCCGAGGCAAGCACACAGGCCGAAACGCGGGGTTCTTCAATTTCTGGCTAACTACCTCCGCGCTCGTGAAGTACGAACAGCACACCTCGAACTCGTTTCCTTTCTATTTAACTCAGAATACTTCCGCTGATAATTTGAATCCTTGCGCGTTCTACTAAAATTTACATACTCTGGCATTGGCAGTTCCAGGGGAAAGTAAGGCTTGACAGGAAAGATAGTTTAAACTTAAAATAAATGTTATTTAAAATAAATATAAACCCTACATACTTATTAAATCCAAATATAGCTCAAAACCGAAACACACTGAAGATGTTTCGCGTCCAGCAGTGTCAAATATTATACCAAGATTAAATTTGTTATGCAGCAAAAAAACAAGCACATCCGTCCCATTAAAACATAATTTTTTCATTAATATTTGTACATTTGAATAACGTCTTCTAACTACATCTTTCCATTTGTATACTTTTTACCAAAGAAATAAATTAGTTATGGGAAAATATTTATTTTACATTTAATACCTGGGGTCATGAAAAATTCCAGATGATTAAAAGGTGTCATGAGGGAAAAAAATTAAAGCGATGCTGCTCCAACGCAAAACACAGCTTCTGACTCTTAGACGCATTGTGTTACTCCTCTATAAAAACAGTACAATGATATTTAAAAAGTTTATATTAAGTTGTATCTATTTGATAACAAGGAGTACTTTCACAGAACCCAGATTACTACTCAGCCTTATAGTTCTGAGAAACATAATTTAGGAAAAGCTGCGTTAGCGGAAATCGAATGAAAAATCGGAAAAACAGAAGACGGATGTTCGAAACTAACTAAGAAGAAACATTTTCTTGCTTACTTGTGCTTACTTTCATAATAGACTCTTGTATCGACTGCAAGGTGTTTTTTTTTTTTTTTTTTTTTTTTTTTTTTTTTTTTCATATCAGATTTTTTTGTTTTGCCACTTGATTTATGGCGGTATAAACGCTCAAAGCAAGGCTTTTTACGCTAAAGCTTTTCAGATACAAAGAATAATAGGATACGCCTATAGACAGGAAGTTTGTAAATGCATAAAAAGAAATCCTTCGCCTGGATGAAATGGTCTCGCACGCAACTGCAGAAGCCAAACTATCATAAACGCAATATATTTTATCACATCATAAATGCAAGTCTACACAACTACTGTACTTCTCAATACTATCAAAACGTTGTTTCTACAATCAAAGTAGCCAAGAAATTTTTGTAGTTGTCCGTTTGAATGTTTCAACTAATTAATTATTTTTTGATTCAGTTATCTTTTCATACCTGGAGAAATTCCACTCGCTTTCCATTAACAGGTAATAGTGTATTTAAGGAAATGGGTCAAAAATAAATTCATAGTACTACAGGAGATGACATTAATGTTTTTTAGTAATTTAAGAATCATGTCATGTATGGCATCACGTCGTGGCATTAATTGCTCTCGCATACTATACTGAAATATAAGAATAGGCTATCATTTACAGAAACATTATTTTATAATTGTTAAATATTATAAATTCGTTTTCCTTTAAAGAAAAAGTGAAACCCTTGTGGCACCTTTCTATGTGGGAACCTTGGTTTACAAGGTATTTTCCCCTCCTTCTTGTCATGCCTTCGTGGTGGGGTGGTCTGCACTCTAGACGTGAATTCCAGAGCTCAGTTAAGCTGTAGAGAGCTGTAGTTAGCTCATAAGGAAAGAAAATGAAACAGTTTGCTACCGTTACACGACAGAAAATTTTTATTTAGCAACAAATGTTATAGAAAAAAACTTCATGTGTCCTAATAACAGTATGACAGCTTTTTGACAGTTCAATAATGAGCAAAATACTGATAAGTCTCAACATGGGGGGAAAAGAAGTAGTAGATTGAGTAACTAGATTACTCCTAGCAGTACTGCTTCATGACAAGGGAAAAACTTCAAGATAATCTTATTGTTACCACAAATAACGTTTTTATAAAATAAAAAGATTTGATATTCTAATTATAAAACTCCATTATATATTTCTTAATTTCTTACTAGAATAGTTATTATTGTTGTCGAAGCAATAAAGTTAAAAGTTTGACAATATGAAGTGTTTTAAAATTTAATTTTTCTGAAAGGCTCTGGGCTTAAAATGTGTGCTCTACACTACTGAAATAACATCAAGTTAAAACCTTTTACGTGTAAAACGTATTAATCTGAGTGGATAAAAGCAATTTCAAATTACTTCTAAATAATGAAATAATTGAAACGAATTTAATGCGAATAATTCTAGAGAGGTTTGTATAAGAGTTTTATTTAGAAATATGTAATATTCTTTGAAAGGAATAAAATTATTGTAATTACTAGCTACTAGTTAGATTAGCGAAAAATTCTGCATGGAAATTCTTCAGTTTTCGTATGCACTCCGTTTCATTAGTCTTATGCATCACGACGTTATCGTTAAGCTCCATTATTACAATGTTGAATGGAAATAACGAAAACAAGAAACTCAGACAAAATACCTTACAAGTGACTTTTAATGCTTCCTATCTAATCTGAAATTTTGTTCAGTATAAATACTACGAAACTTGTCTAGACCCCACATCTATAGTCAAATATATTTGAAACTGATCACTGTTTCTTATAATATGTTCAACTATAAATAAACATTGATACTGAATCTCAAAAATGTATCTTTGTTCTTGAAGATAAGGAGCATGTATCTGATTGTCATCGAAATCTTATAACGTTTTCATTCAAAATCTTTGCCAAACTAATGTTGCTTTTAGCGAAACATTTTTAAAAAAAGGAATTTTTATTACAAAAATGTGTAATGCGATTTTATGTGTATATACATATAATTTGTAAAGAAATACAAGGAGAAAACCCCTAATTTTAAGAAATTTCAGAATTTATTATAAAAGGACTTGAAAAGTAAAATCTTACGTTATCGCTGCGAAGATTATTTTTTTAATTTAATCTATTATATATATATATATATAAGTTTAAATATTTTAGTTCAGAAAATACAGGACAAATTAGCATCTGGTCTTCAAAATTTCTGCTTGAGATAGGAATCAGATCTCATTATCACTTAAAACGCGCTTATTGCTAACAGTGAGAAATTAAATCTTGCCTGTCATACTTAAAGACTCAAGATAGCTAAAATGTAAATGATTTGGAAAAAACAAAAACCCTCAATTCAGTAACTCGTATCGATATTCCATATAAATTCTTATTTTAAGTCATTCATATTAAAATTTACTGTTCTGTCATCGCAATTAAGTATGTGGGCAGAATGTCAAGAAATCAGCTAGCTAGGAATGTGTCAAAATTCAACAGATGATCCATAAGCAAACTAACCAACCAACAAGCAGAGAAACCAAGCTAAATAAAGTGTGAAATAACAGTAATAGGTTTTAACAGTATAATTGAGAATCATCTGCGAAACGTCTAAAACACTGAGCAGTAACACTTCTATCAGATACCTTTAGGAACGCCAAGAGAATAAGGAGGTTTTTTTCTACAGATAATAATGTCTGAGAAAAAAAAGGAGGCAAATTATTTAGATCGATTTAAAAAATTTTGAGATTGTTTTTGCTTCTCTCTCCCAGTATTAGCCGGGGCACCCTTTACTGGATTTTTTGAAGATCATACATATTGACGTGTTACAGCCGCAGCTTTCGAAGTGGTCTGAGCAAGTGGAAGCGCTTCACTGTTTTGTGTTGCTCGGTGAGGAAGACATGCCAAATAAGGAATTGAGTTTTATGTTTCACTTAGGTTAAGTGGTAACGAAGCTTTTGAAATGCTGCAGTATGCATAGGGATGGAACATTTAATCATGCCTGAATTTTTCGATGAACAAGGTGGGTAAACGTGAGTGATCAATAATTCTTTTACACATACATGAGCAGAAAATAAACACTGGTTCTTTTTAAATGGGTTGAAAGCCATTTTCATGGAGCCACGAAAAAGAAAAGATCCAATTTGCGGATTTACTCAAGAAACTGTTTCACTCCATAACAATATCTTTCGCGCATGTTGCAGATGTAGTATATACAGCATTAAATGAAACTAATCAGATATAAACATTATAACCCTATATTGAAATTAGACTTAGGTTACATGTGATTTGTGGATGTTTGCAGTACTGAAAAGGCCACTACGCAGGATTCAAATGAGCAAATGCAGAATGCTTATTTGAACATGAGAGTCTAAATTTAAGAATGGAAAAACAAAATACTGAGTTCGTGAATGAAGATGAAAAAAGAACACAGGGCCCACAGAATAAACTGGAGAGAGATTCAGTTTTAAAAAAAACCTTTAGTTCAAGATACCAACAAAAACAGAAAGCAAAGCCAAAAATAATTCACACAAAACCAAGTAAAGAAATATTTGCTGTGAAAAAATATTAAATTTCTCTTGCCATAAACGAAATTGTAAATACTCCTATTAATATCATTAGTATAAACATCAAAGTTTAATACATCAATTTTCATCAAGCAATCACTGCACTGTGTCTTGTCCTATAGATTTCTTCAATAGATAGAACGAATAAATCGAAGATATTTCTAAATGGAGTCTTTTATATTTAACTATTTTATGCAGTCTTTATATTTGTGAGTGATTAATGAAAATACCTGAATTGGTAAAATTTTCAGCAATCTTTGTGATTTTTAGCTACCAAAATATATAATAAGATTAATTCTACTTTAAGCTAAAATAACTAAATTTGAAACCCTTTTCCTAAGAAAGTTCGGAGCATTAAATCTTGCTAAAGAATCTAGTTAGTTTCGAGTCAGGATTAGGTTATTTAATTTAGATTAAGCATACGAGATTTCTCTGCCCAAACTCTATTCCAGGCGTAACTTAAGGGGCCCTGGGATGTATATCCGTGGAGTGATTCTGAGAACAAATACTATCTCCTCAGAGTAAATAGATATAGCTGAGATATTTCATTGTATAATAAAATTTTTAAAAATCTTTAAATTTACGAGATGTGAAATCCTATCATAATGTTCTCTCAGTTCATTGTTAATATTAGTTTGGATCAACAACCAAACTACTGACGATCTTAGTCTAAAGCATACTTATCGAAGATTGAAACAAAAATTTTTAAACAACAAAAAAACTCACAACCCTTCTCAGTTACAATTAAATCATTGCTGCAATCAGTCAGTAGAATTGAAATCTCTACTTGCAGAAGCCGTATGGAATTTGAAAGATGCAATTAAACATTACCTTGTGTCTGAAGAGGCGTTGCTTTACATAACCTTTACCCCGTAATAACATTGCATCTCACAAATAAAGCAGTCAGAGTTGAGAAACACCACAAACTCTATTTTGCTGCCCAAATGACCGCTAGTCAGTCCCAATGTGGCGTTTAATGACACCGCCATCAAACTTAAGGCCATTGGTTATTAACCGCGATTATCATTAACTCCGGTCTTTGTGATGTGTTTGCGGAGTATATGGTGGAAACGGGGAATCCAAGCCTGTTATTGCTATGCGTGGTAGCGGCATATCTAAATGAAGAATAATATTGCAAATACTACGCAAGATTAGTAGCACTTCGTTTCAAGACTGTACATGGAGTTGAGAGAGAATAACCACGTACTCTAAACCTGTGCTGTAGAAATATCCTTGGTAAAATTCGTGTGAATCTACAGCAGTGTTTTCCTACCCTTTTCACTTCACGGCACAAATCATAAGCATAAATCATTTTACAAAACTCTGTGAAGGAACATTTTTTCTATTAACAGGATTATTATCATTTATTTAATACTAGGAATTAAAACTGATGATATATTTTATTTAAGTATTTTTGCATCATAATATACAAACATCCCAGCTGGACATTAGTATTAGATAACACTTCTTATACAGTCATAAACACTAATAAACGAAACAACAAACCCATCATTCTTCAGTGATTGTCACTTGGCCCAGCTTTATGTCACATTTCTGAACTAAATTATCAAATTTGATTGATTAAAACCATTATTCAGTTTTAGAATATTTATTTCATAAAATTGTTAAGGGAAAATGCAGAAACAGCAGGAATTATACTCGAAAGAATTATTTATTATGTATGACTATGCTAATAATAATAAGTTAATGACAGAAAAAAATTAAGTAACAGAATAAATATGCGTAATATATTTTGCTGCAGTGAATACATAGATTATTGTAGTATTTCCAGTGATTTGTTTGGCTTTTATCTGTGAACATATTTTTACTTTCTTGAACGATGCAAAAGAAATATTATAATCGCGAAATATTTCGGGTATCATAATTCAACAAATCTGACCATTCCCGATTCCCTAATCCATTTTAACGTGTTTTTTTTTGTTTTTTTTCCCGGAATTCACGTACGGACAGAATAAAGGATTTCCAAAACGGATTGTAAATGGATTTGAAAGGAATTCAAAAGGATTTTTTGCCTGACATCGGTACGTATGTATGTATACCTCGCATAACTGAAAAATGAATAACCGTACAATTTCGTATATGGACTGCTATAATATCTTGTTGTGCACCTCCCTTTTTTATTGCAATCGGCTGAACCAAAAAGTATATATATATATACATACCCCCCCAGACCGTTACGCAGTTTAAAAGTCCTTACCCAGCCTTTAATTTCGCATATTTGGTTGTAGTCATATATTTAAAATTAAAGAAGTGGTTTAAATAACACAAATATTTATGATTTGGCGATGGCGAATTTTACAAAAATAATAATTTTCGACAAACAACGAAATCCAACATTTAATGCAGTCTGTCGGTCCCGACACTAATATTTGGGAAGGTTTTACGCTCATTATGGGTTGAGTTATTCAATTATGGCAAAGCACACGATGGCTATCTGCCTAAAGGGAGGATGCCCTCGGGGAGGACTCTCTAAGGAAAACTGGCTCGCATACACGTTGGGGAAAAGCTCGAAAACGCCCATGCCGCCAGCCCGTTCGCGGGATTCGAACATCGGACCGAACTACCGGTGTTCAACGTCTTTACCGCTCGGCCGCTGGTGGGCTTTCGCTCATTATGAAAAAATACATTTTTAAGAAGTTTGACTTTTTCTCCCTCCTTTCCGCATGTCTTCGTGTCGTGCTATAACTGGAAATACGCTCGATGTGTGTTCGGGTGGACCAGAGTTCTAATTTCGGCGAGATCATTACGGATTTCTTCTGCTTTCTGACTTCGAAAATTTCTAGATTCTATAAACTAAATTAGAATAATTCGAGGGGATAGGTTTAAGAGAAGGGCAGCAAATTGTATGGGTAATTTAATAGGCCGTGCAATGAAATCATGTGGGGTCCACATCATTTTTATTTATTTATTTATTTTATTATTTTAAGTCTTTGGTCGGAAGAACGCCACAAAATTTATTATTAAAACTTTTCAGTGATGGTCCTTTTAAACACCTGACACAGAGCACAGAAGAGAAATAGTATGCACACACGTATGTTGTGACAAATTGGAGGGGAAAGTATATTTATAACCTTTTGCCGCAAATGGATATAAATTAATTTCTTTCACAGTTATCCAGAACTGATCTAATGATATAGGCTCTAATGAAAATGCAAAAAATATTCAAACCCAAATGAATTTCGTTGTCTTCATTAATTCCGGGTAATGATGAAGCTTTCTCTTAAGCACGAACAGAAGTTTATTTACACTTTCTAGACTTTCATTTTAAGAATCTGAAGTATAAGAGTACGTAAACGTTTCAAAGAATCATTTTACGCCACATTTTTCAAACGCCGAATTTTTGTTTTTTAACCTATCTATTACCTTGCGAATTAAAATATTCTCAAGCGTTTTTCTTTTTTCGACCCATGTTACAGACTAAAAATTCGTGCTCCGCCTAACTGATACGTTTATTTTATTTTAGCGTTCGTTTTCTTCCTTATACGAAGTAAAGGAATAAACCTGTAATCTCGAAAAATTTCGGATCTCATATTTCTACAGAAATATCAGTTTTGACCGTTCCCTAATTCATTTGGTCAATTTCTTGTACTTGACATCTGTACGTACGGACAGAATAAAGGACTGTTTTTCCAAAACGGATAGGAAAATGAATTTAAAGTGGATTCTAGAGGGAATTTTTTCGTTAGATCTGTACATACGTACGTATGTAGGTATGTATCTCACGTAACTCAAAAACGATTAGCCGTAGAAAATTGAAATTTTGTACAGGGGACTGCTATTATCTCCAGTTGTGCGTCTCCCTCTTCTATGGCAATCGGCGGTAACAAACATACATGTATTTCTTATCTTTTAATTTTATATATATCTACACTTTTACCCGGCTTAAAGTTCTTCACCTAAATTAAAGATCTTTACACGGACTTTATTTTCGCAATCCTTGGCCATAGGCACATACTTCCAATCACCGAAGTATTTTAATTGACGAAAATGTTTATTTTTGGGCAATGTCAAATTTAAACAAAAATTTAATTTTCGACAAATATTGAAATTTAACTTTTAAAGAGCTGGCCTGTTCCTGTACTTACGTTTGAGAAAGTTTTTTATTCAATATGAGAAAATAAAATTAGAAGGAGTTTGACTGCCGTGCGACAAAAATTAACCGGGATATTTAATTTTAAGATCTGTAATTTATGAAGACATTTTTCAACTTACGTTGAATGATCGGTTAATTAAGTTAGAATAATTCGAGAAAATAAGTTTAAATTAAGTGCAGCGAAATGAGTCTAATTTAATAGGTAGTACAAGGAAGACATAAGGTGTTCATATAAAATTTTTTGAACCATAATTAGATTCCTTTGCTCTATCACGGGAGTTATTTTATTGTAGGATACCAAAGCCACCTAGTCTAGAGGCCAGTATAGTGTTAGTGATGCTGATTACCATACCGATGGCCCCAGGTTCGAATCCGGGAGCAAGCATAGATGTAAGCGTAGAGTTTCTATGCGGAAATGGGAACTCAATATCTACGGCGAGTCGAATTTCCTCTCTAGAGTTTGGTGGTAAGGGAAGAGGAGTGCGAGACTGTCAGTCCACCTACCGAGGTGTTCTTCTTCAAAATTGGGGCTAAAGCTTTACTGTTAGATAGGTAGAACAAATACATCAATCACCTACGGTACTACAGAAGCGCTGGCCTAGCTTCCACCTCTACCTGATGAACTGTGGGCAGAACTCTCCGTCTTGGCAGCCAACAAACTTCATAAACAGGAATAAAAATTTATGCACTGATCCTATTCCATCACACGAAACTAAAAGAATATGCCGCTAACATGATCTACGTTTGACCACTTTCACAATTTGCATAACGTGTTTGAATGTGGGCTTTAGTTCTAGAGAAAATCAGATGCCAGCTTCTCTGTTATAAAAGAAACTGCTATTTGGAAGTCAGGTTTTCTAATCGAACTTCGGACGCCAAGCCTCTGACCCTTTCTGTCATTAGTGCATAAACTTACACATTTCTTTAAGGAAATTTTTTTTCACTGGTCAATTCGCTGGACATTTTAAAGATTTCTTTCCCAGATGTTTATTTCTGATGTGCTTTGCAGAATAAATAATACTCTTTCAAATCTTTCCTCCGAGGAATATTGATTTTTCAGCCTGCAAGGAAAATTTAACTTCACAAACTTTGGGATTTGGTGTTGCTTCTATGCTAACTGAGCCGCAGTAGTGATTGAGTTGTAAGGATCTTAAGTTTTACTAACGTTTATTTTATTTTAAATCTTTACTATCACTTCTTATTTTCTACTTCCGGCCAGAATTATAAGCGTGAAGGTTTTTATGCAAAGTTTGTCTGGCGAACGCCAAGTATTTAAGTTGTGGCCTTTTGCCAAGCGAGAGAGACGAAGCAGTTGAGTCAAAGCAGGCCGCTTACCTTAGAAGTTACGCAGTTGCTGTTTGCCTTCCAGGCCAGAGGTTTTAATCCTCTTGATAAATTTAAACGTATTGTAGTGTTCACAGTCTCTGTACTACATACGCTTCCTGTTAATATAAGGCCAATCTTCCACGTGTATTATTCTAAAGTTAAATTAGAGTTTAGTTTTTTTATTTTTATACTTTTACGTTAGACCCCAAGTGGCGGGTCAGTGTATTCCGAAGTACGGAAGTTATTGTATATAGAGAAAAATAAAGGGTTTTGTATACCCTTCGTCTGTATCCTGTCTACTTACCACAATTATTTTACTTCAGACTTTTGTTTTAAAATTTCTAGCTTTTCACTAACGTCGTCATTTTAATTCTAGTCATCTTCACGAAATACTTAAAGGATTTAGAGATGCAAAATGTATAATATCGTGAGTAATTAGTTTTCTTGCTGAATATTTTTCTAAATTTTCTATAATTCCTCTTTTGAGATTATGAAATGTTAAATTATGATACATTTGGTTTTAATTACTAAAGCACTTTTGATTCAAAACTTTTTCGGAGAATTATACATGAGTTTTAAAAAACGTTGTTTTCGCGTTTGAGTTAAATAATTGAAGAAATCCCTATATGTATATCTAATGAAACAAAAATTTACTTATACCAAATGTGCAGTTTCGGTGAACGTAATGGGATCAGATTAAAAAAAAACATATTTCATGCAGTTTAAGACCAAATTTATTCTATATTCTATTTGAAACGTAACAAAAATGTAATGTTAATTGATGAGGAAAAGGGGGTATAGTTTTAGTTTCCTTACCGGAATGAAGCTAAAAGGCCAAGAAATTTTCAAACTGATTTTGCACCAGTGAACACAATGATAAGCATATGTAAGACAAAAATGACGCTTGTGTGGCTATATTACCAGTTACTATATTTCTGGACTGGACATAACGTAAAAACGTGGGGTGTGCTCCAAGAATACCAACAAAATCCGGATTTATTTCTATTCCTGGTCACATTTCAAACTGATGGTCTGCTAGAAGGAACACACAGTACCCGGTGGCCATGTCATTTCCATCTGACAGTTTAAGGACAGAAGCACGCAGCACCATAAGCAAGCAACTAGATAGTCTAATATCTACCATATTCTTGAATGTATAGTGTTCTAACTGTGCAGAAGTTTAACCACTTCACTGTCTTACAGAACTCAAATATTTGATACTTAAGCTGGTTTAAATATTTGAAGGCACGCCTTTTTCGAACGCTAAGCTTAAACGCTCCCAAAACTAATTTACTTTCTGGTGAGGACTACGGAAATAAGAAATTATAGTAAAGGCTCAAACCATAATAATTGGTTTATTAACATAAAATCCTTATAAACTGGCGACCAAGAAGACAAACTAGAGACAAGAACAATGAGAATAAAGGTACGGTTTTAGGATCCCATAATATAGTTTATGGCGTCAACTTATTTCATTGCTGTAATTATAAGGATTGTAACCTCATCCGATATATTAAAAGTTACGTTGCGTTCATTTTGCGATGGAAATAATTTCAAAAGAGTAATATACACTGGTTATCATTAATTAAGAAAAAATCACGATTCTTCGAAAAGTTATATTTAGAATTTAATGAAACTGACCCACAGTATACAACACATAGTAAGGTATAAAAGAACATGAAAAAATACCAGTCAATTATTCTGTCAAAGAAATTAGTGTATGTTTAATATGAACAAGTCGAATGTTTCATTTTGATATAGGAAACTTACCTTCAATATGGAATATAATTTTCCCTAGAAGCACCCCCCGGGGGTCGACGTAGAGAATTCTGCGAAGCTACTGGCTAGGATCTGTACCTAGGCAGTCTCGACCACGGGGGTATAAAATTTATGAACTTGGTGGTTCTGAAGGCTCTGGGAAAGGTCACTTATTGGCCGGCCCCGGAGTCTGGCACGTTCTAGCGCGGCGTGGTACTAGTAACCCGGGGGTCTCCCCCGGGGTCGCTGGGTAATGTCCCGCTGCGACGGGCTCGCCCAAGCGACTGGTAGGAGCATTAGACGACCGGTGCTGCCTGGGGTACTTCCCCAGGTGGTGCGCTGCTCTCCTGGAGGGTAATAGTGGAGGTTGAACCACCACGATGTGCCCAAAGGGGGAGTGGACCCGGAATGAGATTGAGTTCTCGATACGGGGAATGCCCAAATCTTCTTCTTCTTCTTCCCTAGAAGCACTACAGCACATGCAGCGATGCGTGGTGCTGTCCATTATTGTCTATCAGTTCTGTAGGAAATGAGAGCCATTGCTTTTGCAAAGCAGTTGTAGATACGCCAAGAGTCTAAAGAGAAGGATTAAGAACAGCTATACGTGTTCTTAAAACATCCAAAACAAGCTCGATAGGATTCAGATCCGGCAGTCGAGCTGGACACTCCATGCCCTGATTTGTTGTTTGCTGCAGAAGGTATTCATCCACGATACGAGCTCTGTGCTGTCCAGCGTTGCCGCCCTGTAGCAGGAAAATTTTCACCTATTGCCCCGGCATAAAGGTGGACACAAACATCAATGATATCACCTCTATAGGTATGCGCATTTATGGTTTCAGGTGGGAAGGCATAGAGGTATGTGCGCCCACTTAAAGAGATAAACAAAGACACTTCCTCCTACGCATGCATGTCTTTCATAGATGTCTAATGGATGATAACGGGTTCCATGTCCTCTCCACGTCAAATAACGCCTACCATCACTTTGGAGGCTAAACGTGGATTCACGCATAAAGAGAACAACCCTCCACTGATCAGCTATCTAGTGGACATGTTGATCTGCTCACCTGAAACTTTCCCTTCTATAATGTGACGTGAGCGGCACGCAAATAGCTTGTCGCCTCGAGTACAAATCTCCTACGTGAAACCTTCCGCGGTTAACACTGACACCAACCTTCCGGTGGCTGCAGCAAGGGAGGATCTCAATTAATTCGGAGTTGCGGTTCTACTTCTTTGAGCGTATAGCGACAAATATTTATCATCATTCCTCACCGTAGCGTTCGGTCATCATTGACTGAACTTCTGAATCTATGATTAGAAATTGTTTCTAAAGTCTATGAATACAGAAGAACTCACATTTAGCCAGCCATCTGACCACTTTGTCCTGCCTCTAGTCTCCCAATAGCTCTCTATCACATTTCTTCGAGAAAATGCTTGCTGGAGGCCATTATTACGAATTGGTTATTCCAGATTCCTTATCTTATTATCACAGTGAAATTTTCACGTTTGTTTTCAAACGTGCAATTTTATGCTCCTCGTAGATCAAGTATTCCGATTGCAGCTCCACTGATTTGCCTATTGCAGTTTTGCTCAGCATTTGTTATTTGACACCCTATTCAAATTTTATGAGAATTGGCTTATTTTTCAATGAGTTATGGCTATTTTTGGTATTTTTCCTTAATATTTGGAAACCAGCGTAGTAAGAATTCCTGCTTCATTCTAAATTACATTTTCTGTGCTTCGTTTCTCTATTAATCAGGAAAGTAAATGAAGTTCAGTAAAAATAATTTTATCTTGAAAGCTATATGTAGATGATATCTCAGTAAAAAGTCCAAAGAGAGGAATTTGCTGAAGCCAGTGCAAAAGAAGAGCGAAGCGGCAAAAGTACCTTTCCATCTTATCACCAATAGTTGTACAAATTTTAATCCGGTAGACTTATATCATTAAGTAATTATGGAAAAATCCGCTTCAAAACGAAAAAATTGGATATCTTCATTTAAGATGAGATCAGAAAAAAAAGTAAAGTTAAAATATGCAAGGAATAATAGACTAACGGAACTTAATTTAAATTGAATAGAAAGGAGACGTAGCTTTCGAAAATAAATTCAGTGTTTACAAAATACATTAAGTTAAATATGGAAAGAATTTCTCACACAAAACTTTGAAGGCTGAAAGCTCTTCGGAACAAATATTTTATCAATTTGAATGCTAGAATCATAAGTGAAATGGCAGAATATGAAAATAATATAACCTTTTTTCTTCGATTCACCAGTCTAGGGCAGCGTTGTTTGATAACATCTTATTTCTTTGCTCTCTATTGGTAACAACAGTTTGATTTACTTTTTTAATATAATTTATGATTTTATTAATATTTTGCAAATGAAAACACCGGTTATAAATATAACGAATTGTACTAACAGACAGCAACGCCTCAGTTCCTGTTAATAAACATTTACGGCGACGGGAAGCCTATAAAATGTACCTTCATATCATCGAGTACATAACTTCCATGACTTTTCCAGGATATTTGAACCAACGAATAATATCGAAAACTCACTAAAACAGGATTCGTGTAACATGTCCAGTTATGGTTTCTTATGTAACATACTTAATTACGCCTAAGCTGGTACGGCATTAACTTGCAATACACAACTGAGAAAATTATGCAGTATATATTTTAGTCATTTCTCTCATTTGAGACCTTTCGAAAGTATAGGTTTCTGATAGTGCAGCCTAATCCTCAAAATACAAGTGAGAAAATTTGAAATCTAGTGGCTACGCCTAATGTATTACTTTAAACATGAAACATTCATTTTCTTTTTGTCTAATAATGCGCTAGTAGTCTGCAAGTACTAATAGCATCAATAATCCCGCATTAGGTATATTTTTGCGGTCCATAAAATCTTTGAGTTCTTAACTGGGCCCTAACGAGTGTAGAGGGAATGCTAGAAACAGAGTGATGATAAATTTAAAGCAGAGAAGTATGGTGAAAGAAACACAGAGTAAGTAAAATATTTTCTTAGTAGCTATGAGATGAAATTCTCTGTCATCATATATAAGGCCTTTTAAAATTAGACAGAAAAGTAACCTCAGATTTTCATGATTAGCCTGTTTTCCTTCATTTTAAATTTTAGACTCAAATGTCTCTTTCCAATTAGATATTCAAACACTTTAAGCCAGGCCGGCGAAATAAAAAAATGTGGGGTTACTGTAAGATGATAATATAAAATATGGAACCGAAATATCCATTTCCATTTCCTTACACTTTATGGTCGGAAAGCAGTTCCAAAGTGCGCGAGAAAACAGAACTGTACGTGTATATTACAGATCTTTATCACTCAATGTGTATTTTGGAACCTAAGCATTTAACGCAATTTTTGCCCATTCCCTATTGTACAAAAGATAACTAAAAACATGCATAAATGAGAGGATATGGAGTTACGTCAGTACACGCAATAATAACGGCCTGTAACTATTTAATGTTACATATTCTAAACAGACGTTGGGTATAGACAGGCAAGTAAGGTGAAGATCATATTCTGTTATAACTTTATATTAGGAAAATCGTGAGTGGAGTAGTGAAATCAAGTAAGCGGAATTCCAGAATTCCACCATTGATCGTACAGGTATAAACCGGCCGCCCTAATATATGCTTATCTGTACACTACAAGGACACATATGACGAATATCTGTAGTTCATTACAATCCCCTCACTTAAAGGCGACTGAAGGTATCAAATGGAGTATCACAATACGTTGCATACAAAATCGTACACTATAATTTAGTTTAGACTTTACTGTTGAATCATAAGTTTTCTAAGGGTAATAACTGATATAAAATACCATTTTCTTATTAGGAGAATAAATTGAAACTGACACCTTCCAGTACTTAGCTAGATAAGCTGATCGCTCCATGACAAGGACGCGTGGGAAATGATAGTAAGTCCTTAAAATTCGAGGCATTTCCTTAAGGTTTACTGCATTAAAATATATTTCTGGCGTTAATTAAAAATACTTTGAGCCTTCAAATTTACCAAGGACGGCTGCGACATGTATAAAAGGATATAGAACAGCTAAATGATCAGTGGTAATTATGTAGCAGACTATTCGGTATCTTTTTGAATGCTTAAAAATACAGTCTAAAATTATTTACGAAAAGTGATGTACAGTAATAATTACATTAAGTCCGGAAGTTTTTCATGTTTCTTTAATGAGAGATAAATTTAATTAAAACCTCTAGATTACATATTGTTTTGTTGGTTATTTAAATATTCTGAGAATAACTACTCTTAGCATTTCTCTACATCCTGCATATAAACTTTCATTATAGCAGTCTATATCTAAGCACTTTATTTCGGGACTCAGGCTTCTCCTTTATTATCCTCCTCTCTTATCAAATAAAGAAAAGTTAAAAAGTATGACGAATAAATGGCAGCGGAAAGTTAATTATCCACTTAACCAATATTAGATGATGAAAATGGCTTTACTGCTAACATCTGAAGAATTGTTAGGTAATTTTTTTTTCATGTTAAGTACTCTTCTTAATATTCAGTGTTCTATGAAACACAGTTAATAGCTTTCATTTTCAAGGATTTTTGTTCATTTTGCAAATTTCAATATTTGATTAAAAGTATAAAGGGCACGTACATTCGAAGCGAAAATTATTCACTTTATGCGCATATTAAAACAAAAGAATTTTCCAGAGGGAAACAAAAAGTTTTAACATCCCGATTTTTTTAATGTTAATGTTAGAAGAGATTTATGAACTTCAGAAGTCCTCGAATATGCAAATGAAGTAAAGTAATGTAGATTTTCTTCCGTTACAACAGTTCATTATTTCTCTGCAAGGTAAAGGACAATTATTCATTCATTCATAAAAATTCCCCGAGATGTCATTCATTTCACGAAAAAGAACTTCAGAAAGCAAAAGACATTTTTCACCTCTTTTAAGATGTGGTTATCAAATACTAGGAAAATTTAATTTTTTTCAGCAACGGTCATACTTAAATGCTACTTAGAGTGTAATGTATTCTAGTGATTTTTGGAACCTCTTCTGATTTATAGCGAACCCCCTATGGTAAGTAAAGAAACGTGTTTTGCATTTCCCAATTTTTTTCCTTTAGAAAACATTCCCTAAAATAAATAAACTTTTTACATCGCTATAATTTTAAATTAATGATCACAAAGATTAAGAAAGCTTCATATCTCGATATGAAGAATACAAGAAATTATGCAGTTTATGTCAAACTTTAGAAAAAAAGCTGAAAGAAAAAAATCTGGACGCATTGTAAATAAAAATGTACTGAACTCAGTGCGTTATACTGCGGACTGACGGCTATTTTGTTATCATATCGTAATGCATGGCATCGGGGGTTTCTTTCATTAATTGTACTAATGGTATAAATAGCTTTAAAAATTAACAATTAAATACAGGTCATCCCAAATACAACCAAACCAAACAGAACCGAAAAACATTCTAATTTGAAAGGTATTAATACAGTTTATAAGGTATTTTTCCCGTCCTCTTAGCATCTCTTCGTGGTGTAATGTTCAGCACACTCAGCGCGTATTTCGAGAGGTCCAAGGTTCGAGTCCAGGCATTGCTCATTTTTCACGTCTCCTGTTTCGAAACAACCTAATGTCTCTACAGGTTAAAGATTCTATTTTTTGTAGTATTGTTATACATGTAATACATATTATGTTACACAAACGGCCATGCTACACATAAACTAATAAGAATAGCGTTGCTCTGACATTCCATCTGGGTATACATTTATTTGGTACTCCATATACATTTCAAATTCTTTCAAACATACGTGCCATTAAGATGTTAAACAAAGGTAAGAGTAATTACGAAATATGGTAATTGATTTTTGAATTGGTTTACAATTAATTATCATCGTTTGAAAGGGGAATATCAAGAGCAATTCCTGAAAAGAGGAAGAATAAATATTTCAAGATGTTTAATTCCGCATCTTGCCTTACCGCTTTATTAAAAACCTCCTTCTGCAAGACTGGCAAGAAGCACTGCATCTGCAGATTTTCAGTATGCGAGCTTCATGAATACGGTAGTGAAATAATTTAACATGACCTTAAATAAAAGGATTGTCTCGTGACCAGACTGCAAAAGTCTAAACCTAAGTTGTCTGGTTACAATAGGCACAAGGGCCTGCCAGCGGCCGAGAGTAAAGTCGCTGAACACTGGTAGTTCGGTCCGAGGTTCGAATCCCGCGAACGGGCTGGCTGCATGGGCGTTTTCGTGGTTTTCTCCATGTGTAACGTGTATACGAGCCAGTTTCCCTTAGAAAGTCCTCCACGAAGGCATCCCTCCCCTTAGGCAGATAGCCCTCGAGGCTTTGCCATAATGACACACACACACACAATAGGCACAAGACTAGACCGTAGCTGTTTTCAAGGAAGGCAGAGATGCCTAATAATGTATCTGTACCTTCAGCTACTTAAAATTCTTACATATTCTTGTAAATAAATTTAATTAGTATTTTTGAAAGCCTCTTTGACGCACCTTTAGACACACAGAACCATTAGATGTAAAAAGAGTTAACGAAATGTCTGGAAAGACTTACGTAAGAATTCTTTTTTTTAAAACGTCACAGAGCGAGAGCGTATATCTTAAAACATTTATTTCCACACTACTTTAATCCAAATCGATATTCTGGATAAACTTCCACGAAGCTATCCCTAAGACATCATAAGATAACACTCATGGTTTTTTTGTCTTAATTTATTAAACTGACTACAAAGAGTTCCTTTACTTTTATAACCATATCATATAATTCAAATGAAATGTGTAAAGAACCTTTTAGTAACACCAGAGGTGGTATTAGTGTTGATCTTCACTTTCTTATAAGTATCACCTTTCAAATAAAAGGATGCTGTCACCCTTTTTTTTTTTTTTTTCTTTTTTTCTCTTTTTTTTTTTTTTTTTTTCAAATGGCGGGCAAACTTGCCTATAACGGCATTGGCCACTACTAAGGCCAGAAGTGGTGACCAATTTATTGTGGAGGCACCTAATAGGCGGCCACCGTTACCTCCAACTGTCACAAAATTATATCGCCATACATTATTTTTAAGACATTAATATACGAATATAAAAAAGATGTATGGATACACGTAAACCCTATCAAGAATTCTAAAAATATGTTTTTAAATATTTTGCGATTTGCTGTTGAATATTATGTGAAGTGAGTGTAAAGAAGTTTAAGTTTAGTAAATAAAATTCAAAAGGCAAAAAGTTACAAAAATTTAAAACAAAAAAGATGTCTTGGAAGTCAAGCAAACTCAACAATAATATGAATAATATGATGAACTGAAAAAAAAAGAATGAAAATATCTGAACGGCAACACTTGACTCTGTATCGGGAACTCTAAATATGTTGGTTTTATTATTTTATTGTTGATTTTTATGTTAAGCAAGTGTGAATAGAGTGATGTTAAATAATAAAGTTTAAAAAAGACAGAAAATATTATGTAAGTCATATTGTTAAGAAAACTGAACAATGATACAATGAATTGAGGAAAAGAATGAAAAAAAAATAGAAAAATGTATGGCAACATTTAGCACCCCATTGGGAATTCTAAAAATCTGATAATTTAAAACGTTTCTTGTTTTGATGTTGAATTTTATGTGGCGTAAACGCGAAAAAAAGTTGTGTTTAATAATAAAGTTTAAAAGACCGTAGACGTTGTCTTAGCAGGAATGAGTCAAGACAATATATATTGTGTTAACAGGAATGAGTCAAGACAATATATGTTGTGTTAACAGGAATGAGTCAAGACAATATATGTTGTGTTAGCAGGAATGAGTGAAAGAGCAGATTGGTAAACATGCAAGCTTATCGAGAGCACATAAAACGTAAAAAAGAAAAAAACCTTCAGTACGACTTTAAAAATCTGAATCTTTTCATATTTTCGTTCTTTCGTTCCTTTATTTTTAATCGAAGTTACATTTTAAATTTTTAAGTTATATTGACTTCACATTTTTGGTTCGTACATTCAACTGCTTCTTTGGAGAAATCTTTCTTTCTTTACTTTTAACCCACCAAGCCGCATGTTTGCTTAAAAAACAGGAAAGCATGAAATTACATTTGAGTTATGATTCTGATTTCCTTTGCCATTGTGATTCATAAAAATTTCTTCCCCCCTCATTCATTAACGAACAAAGACGTATGAAGGTTTCAAGTGATGTCTTTTCTAGTTCCAACAAAAGAGCCCCTGAATGTATATTAAGTCACCTTTAGTCTAAAGATAAGTAACCTCAAAAGAATTCTCCTACTACAAGACTGTCTACGATAAAAGGTAAACTGGTACAGTGCATTGGGGGAAATCGAACTTTACGCTATTCTGTACTTTAGGAGGGGGCAGAAAACCATCGTGCGATCTCGACCGTTCGGGTGGCCGTTGAGAGTTTGAATGAAAGGCCGTCTAGGGCGTTTTAGTCGTGAGAGTTAAACACTTATTTCAAGTGTAGAAAGCATTATTTTAATAATGAGTTAAGTCTATAGATAGCTAATATGTTAACTAATTCATGTCCCAATTGAAACTTTTAACTTGCGCTTACGTAAGAATACTAACTGAAATTTAACTGAGTTGCTAAAACAGATAGCAACGTCAGAGTTAAGATAACACGCCGGATAACGGTTATCGGAGTGCTAAGGCAAAAATCAGAGTAATATTTATGAATTTGCAGTTTAGGAAAAATAAAGCACAGAAGTCATCTGCTTCACAACACGTTTGATGAGAAAATCCCATTTTCCATTTTTCTGCAGCCAGATTTATTCAAAAATATCTTCCACTGACGAATTATATTCTCTTATTTAATGGTTATTGATTCCAATTACAATCCGTCATTACTTTCAGTTTTTAAGGGAATTATTTCAGAGTTGTTTACAATTCTCATCAATAGATGGCGCCAGTAGCTTACATTCCTTCCTCCGATTGTTATGGTTTCAGCACAGGCTTCTCCTTCATA
The DNA here is from genome assembly GCF_044657685.1 of Stegodyphus dumicola. Lineage (NCBI taxonomy): Eukaryota > Metazoa > Arthropoda > Arachnida > Araneae > Eresidae > Stegodyphus > Stegodyphus dumicola. The sequence goes on from NC_140781.1 coordinate 27,326,130, forward strand.
ATTTGTACTTCTGCAGTTGAAGAAAAAATTTCTACACTTAAACCTTCGAAACTAGTCCTGCAGATTTATGAATATAATGCAGCCTCTCGTGTCCTTAGCACCTCCAATAACAACTCTCAGTGGGTCTTCGTTTTTTCGTCTGCAATGCAATATCGCAGTAATCCATGCTCGCAAACAATTTACTCACTATCTTTTAAAGGACGTGTTAGTTGCTGATTCGGCAAAGCATTCGCCAACAGTAATTACAAATTGGGAGACTGGCTACAGTGCGAAGGGATATTAAATCTTTTACAAAACGAGTTGACTCTGATCTTTGCGGCAAAGTCCAACAAATACCCTTTAAGACTGCTCAACATTCCAGGATACTGGAAGTGTATTTTTCAGCCATGTTACTTTACATCTTGGGATGTTCGCCTTCAACTATTGACTAATACATAAGCATGAAGATATTTATGATTGATGAACAAGTCTATGTAACTTCTTTTTCAACACCTCCAATTATAAATGTCTGTTAAAATTAAAAATTCAATTTTTGTTCTACGACTATCGCAGCACCTTCGTGACAAGAACCGAGGTGAAATCTACTACATAGCTTTTAGCTGAAGATTACAAAATGAATCCGCGAAGAAGCGAAGTGATGGATTTCACGGTTACCATCCCATCAGAGTTTCAGAATTAATAAAAAATGGCAGTGATTAGGAAAATTAACACACGCGCAAAGAAAGTGAAATACAATGCAGCGTTAGATTAGTTTTGTACAAAAATACCAGAAGTATTTATGTAAAACGTTTAAATAAAGTAACTTATTGTTGTGGAGATGGGCAAAATGATATGGCAAAAGTTATGTTCGCTATATAACGTACCATTGCTAAGATTAATTACTTATTATGGAATTTGCCTAATAACCAAATGAATTTCAACTAGAATTATTTATCTAAAGCGTTGTGTAAATGCAATAACCCAACTGTTAAAAAGTACCAGAATTATAGCCCATATGACTTAACATTCAATAACATTAAAGCAGTTTTACTTACCTGTATTGAGACACTCAAATTAAACCTTTTTTACAGGTTTTGCTAATTTATTTATTAGTGGCTACTAGATTAATTTCACTATTTTTTATTGTATATATATATTTATCATAGTTACATCAGAATTGCCGTTCACGATTTGACCGTTCTTTATCGCGTATCATCAGAGAGCTGAGCACGTGCAACACTAAAGAATCTTATTTTATCTTCATAATGAATTCTGATGACACTACGTAAATGCGACAAAATCATGTCGAAGTATTCGTTTTTTAAAGTAGCTGTATGATTTTCTGCAAACACGAGAAATTTGCTCGATATTGCACTTGAAGCACATCACACCACAACACATGGCGCACGGTAGACAATGCCTGTTGAACAAGTCTTTAGGAAGGCATTATATTTCCAGGAAACGAAGGTGGGTTTTTTTTTTAAATTGCAGTCGGTTCATGCTCACGCGCTGAGCGATGAAGATTATTTCATCGAAATCGCAGTGACAATGTTTAAAACTACATTTACTTTAAAGACATAGAGTACTTAAAATAGTAAAAAATATAACTATAACTTTCATTTTCTCAGTTTAACGCAGCAAGGTATTCTCTTCTGAAATTCTTTGTGGAATCGATCCCAGTTCTTCTATTACAGAATAAACAGACCGGCATTACCGAAGCTTGTAAACAATTTAACAGAATTTTCCAAACATTTTAAACAATTTAAGAAAATCTGCATTACTTTCATTTATGCAGACTGAATCATTTAGACGCTAAGTATTTGCTAAAAGTTTATTTATATGTTACTTTTCTATGAACTTAGCAGCTGAAAACAGCTAATTGTTTTCTCTCTAATTATTTAAACTAATAGCTCTGGCGACAGATAAGCATGGTTTAAGGTTTTTCTGTTGGCATCAACTATTTCTAACTGTCTATAATCTTTAATGTGATTACGAATGTTATTTTAAGGTCTATTACGGAGTTTTAGATGGAGAGAAATAACAAGAGAAAGAAGTGGTCCTTTCAGCACGAAGATGCTTTCCATGCCAGACAGTTTATTTATAATCCTCCCAGAGGATTCCAACTATCCTTAAGTACCAAATGATTGTAATGAACTTTTGGGACAGATGCTGTAACAGCGGCTGGGATTCGGAAATCATCAAGTTTCCACTAATGACTGTTAAGCGAAACAAATGATGAGTGTAAAATAGAGCAAACTTAAATACATTAAGCGATCCAAGTTATATTAACGTCAAGCAAACGCTAAGTGAAGCTTATATATAGTTTCAATTCAAAGTAATTATTTGCAAAAAGAAACTTTTTTTCTAGTTCTTCAGAGGGATTTAAATTAAAGACAGTTTCTTTCCCCAAATCGTATTACTGTCCGCTAATTAAAAATCAGTGCAAATCAATGCAGGCTTATGTCGATGAAATAAGTTAGTAGTAGAAGTGAAATTAATGTCAACTGTAGCTTTAAACAAACAAAGTGAAGTCACACTGTTCTGTCAGTACATTAACTATCGAAGTCCTAATAAACTAAATTAGGGTTACTTTATAATATATTATCGCTTTCCCCAGTACATTGTGTAGTGTAGTAAGAAGCATGTGCGTCTAGCATCGGAAGACCCATGGCTCGAATTCCAGCGAATGTATAACCGGTTATTTGTATTTTCTGCTCCACAGGAACAAATATTTTCCATATTGGCATTTGACCTGAAATGTTATGCATACCTAGATTTCGCCACAATTCATCAACAATTGGATTTGGTTGACCATCTATCCAATTCAACTTCTACCCAGTCGTCCTTTAAGAGAGCAGAGTGTAAGGAGTTACCGCATTCTTTCGTGCATGCTTTCATAAACGGGAGTTTATCTGTTGTACATGGTTCGAATCATGGCAAGGGCATAGCCGAGGCTTCAAATTTTTCTTTCCGAAAATTTAAATAGTCTCTGTAACTTAAATTGCCAACTTCGGGAACGTAATTCGCATTTCTTGAATAATTCAAATTTAATGAAATGTCAACAGATTTAAAGTGCAAAACTTAAACGCAAAGAAACATTAAAAATAGAAATAAAATTATTCCCTGTAAACGAACAGAGATTAATTTTCAACTAAGAAATAAAAATTTTAGTGATCAGATTACTGATTATATACGTACCAGCAGTTTTTGCAAGTACGAGTCTACCCTGTTAAGCAACAGTAACTTCATTTTTAGCAGTTTCAGATTGACAACACAAACATCTGTTGAAGATTCTGCCGATATTCAATAATTCAGACAAAAACTGCAAATTATGTCACAGCCATAATAACGAGATGCCAACTCAATGAGCCATGAAATTTCCAGATAATAACAGTCGGATCAAGATTCGTTTTGCAACTAAGTGAATGTTTGATGCGGAGTCCAGCCCCCTAAAACACACTTTCATTAACGTATAGCAAAAGGCGAATCGGTTTCAATTAAATCTATACATTTAATACCTTGACTGCCGTGTGCATCACCGATGGTTCAGAGAAGCCTTACGTTTCGGAGCATTGAATGTGATTCATAGATTTTATATTGCTTGAAGCCGTACGAATTGACCGCTGCTTTACAAACGCACAGATATATACGGTTAAAATTATTTTCACGGCCCTGTCGAGTTGCTCCGTATTCTTGGTTTCCGGTTTGTAGAAGCTCTTTTCTATAAATTGTTATATGCTTTTAACATATATTTTGTTGCTGTAAATTTTAAGTAATTATTATTTACGTGGAAGTAATATAACAAAGTTGCAATTAAAGAGGATTGTGTTGTTTATTGAAATAGTACAAGACTAGTAGTACATTTTAAGATGTTTATACATCCACTTAGTTATACATGCTGTTTTACTATTTGTACTGAAATATACTATGTGACTAATTTTACTATCAAGTCAATGGACTCTTATGTTACTTTACGATGAAATCATAATCTTTTTATAAATTCAAAAAATATAGAAGTTTCGAGAAATGCGACTGAAGATGAAACTTGAAAATAAATAAAACAATAACGAGTTTAAACAAAACTAGGTATCGAACGTATATTTAGGAATAAGAAAACGTTAGATTTAAAAAATGACACGACAGAGTATTTACCTGATTTTGTTGTGGCAGTCAACGTATTAAGTTAGGGGAGATCTGTAATGTCCATCATCTCATGCATCAAAGGATTATTTCATGTAATTAAATATTTAACGATACATTTTGATTTTTATAGGCATTGTAGTTAGAACGCGACGCTACTTTACGACTCTTTCATTATCCTACACAGATAACAGCAGCTTGTTTGGAATGCACTCAGTTTAAGCTTTTCTTTCTTGCTTATAATTCTATCGTATCCCAGTAACGCGACACTCCTATAATCTCAGGTATTCATTTCTCCACATTAAACGTAAAACTCTATAGATAATATTTTTGTTCATCTTGGAAACTTGATATTATTTTTTCTTCACCATTTTATCTCTGTTATTTATACCTAATCAAGCACCTACACGTAGAATTAAACGTTTATCGACATGAATATGCAATAAATATTTATTAAATGTATTTTGTCCCAAAAGGATAGAACAATTCTAAATCTTAGTTGCATTTCAAATATAAAATTCTAATGAAATAGATACAAAATTGTGGGAAAAAACTATTAAAAGTTACAGTTTCATACGAAAGTATCGAATAAATTTTATAGCATCAAAATCATTAATTATAATTTAATTTCTCACAAACATTTCTTAGACACACTGCAGTTTCAACTGCAGTGCCACAGAGTTACAAGGATTAAAAACCATGAAACCTCATCAAAAGAAATTACTTTTAGTTAGACCTGGAAAATTTCTCGCTGTTGGCTAAATGACTACTGATTTTTATGTTGAGTTGGTAATCTAGTATAAGAAATTTTTTGTGACAAGTTTAGTGGTCATGAAAATCTACCTGAAGGTTACTTATTGATGCTTAATTTATCTTTTGATTCATTTGTGTGATAGATTACACTAACATCGAATTTGCCTCTGTTGGCAATTTCCATTGTTCAGTTGGCAACAATGAAATTGAATTCCCGTGGCAATTAATTTTTCTGATGGTAATATTATTCGATGGACTGGAGTAATTATGATTCTGTCAGCTTCTTCGAAATATTGGTAATTTTAAATCAAATGCATTAAAAGGGTTTCAGAATGAAATATTATTACCATAGCATAATTATGTAGAGACACATATTTTCGTAAAAGTGCTAAAAGCGTATATGGCACTAATTTTTTTAAGCTCAGGTAAATGGATTTTAAGAATTGCCTTCTTTGTCAGACTTTTTAGTTCAGTTTTAAATTAGATTCTCCATACAGTAAGCAATTGCATTATTGAATTGCGAATGGAGTCTCTCGCTTTCTAAATCAGAGTAAATTTTGCCTAATCTAATCTCTACGTGCGCCGGTTAAAGAAAATTTAATTTCAATAAAGATGTGAATGAGAGCAAAGAAATTTTCTGATAAATACAAAAAAAGCTAATTTTCAACAGATGCGAAAGAAAGGAATACATGTATATCCAAGGAAAGCGTACGTAGATGAAGAATGTGCACTAAGGTTAATGAAACTAGCCCAGAAGCATATTTCTTTAAAAAAAGGTAGCGTTTAACGTAGTAATTGATAATGACAGATACTAAGGAAGTATAAAAGTTTCTGGAATATTTTAAGATTTGTGAGGTTCCTTTAATTTCACTATCCAGTTATTTTATGTTTTTAATCTGTTTTGTCCCTTCTCTTTTTTTTCGAATCTATTTAGGTGAGGGTGTGAGTTTGTTAAGACAGAGCCTGTGCCCACTCGGGGTCACATTACTACTTTTGCTACTTTAAGGGCCGTTCCCACTGGGGTTTATCTAAGCTAACAAACACAACTAACGTAGTCGTGTGTGTGTGATTATGGCAAAGCCTCGAGGGCTATCTGCCTAAGGGGAGGGATGCCTTCGTGGAGGACTTTCTAAGGGAAACTGGCTCGTATACACGTTACACATGAGGAAAACCACGAAAACGCCCATGCAGCCAGCCCGCTCGCGGGATTCGAACCTCGGACCGAACTACCAGTGTTCAGCGACTTTACCGCTCGGCCGCTGGTGGGCCACTAACGTAGTCGACCCATCTCCAAAACCAGTTTTTCCCCATAGGGCAGCAAGTTGAAAAATTTGAACTGCAGACACAGCGGAGCTAGTCGACACATGGAACCGACTCCGCTAGCTCAGATAAACCCCAGTGGGAACGTCGCTTTAGAGTTCCTGGCTGCGGCCTTGCATTATAATTGCCGGTAGTCAAAATCCACGTCGGTAAAGTTTTGAGCCAACTTGGTGTTAACTTGCTCTGTGTAGCCTTTGGCTATTAGTTTCTTTCAATTCAAGTTTGACATTTGACTTACTGATTTTGAGTTTTTCGCCATAAATGAAGGCGAAACTGTAAGCGCTAGGAGTGCCTTTTGTTCAACTTAATTAGTTTTAAATAAAGGGGCTTTTACTCGTAAGTCTCTGTGGTAATTCTAGACTTAGCTATAAGTCGTTTAAATTCTGTATAGAGTTTAATTTGGATGGAAGACAAGAGAGTCCAACTTAATAGATTTGTCAGGAATTTTGTCCTTCTTTACCATATGCCTTCCTGGTGTAATTTTAAGCTATCACGGTTAGAAATCTACGTTTGAATCCCGGCGAGGGTACTGCTGAGTTTTCATGTTTCTTCCTTCGAAATAAAGTTAATGACTTCATAAGTGATGTTCAGAGTGTCGTGGACGATAATTCGTCACCACTATTATTTGGCGACTGGATCCTCTCTTCTCCAATCTTCTTTACAGTTGAAAGAATGTAAGGAAATTTCTCTTTCCTTATCGCATATTTTCGTGGTGTAATTTGAATGAAGTCGGTCTGACAGTTAGGAGACCCGAAGTTTAAATTCTACCAGAAGCACTGAGAGATTTTTCCGGTTTCCTTCTTCTAAATGTACTTAATGACACCACAGGTTCCTTGGGCGTGGAAAAAATGAATCATATTTAACTTTAAACTTAAAATGATTAAAGCGTATTTAAAGTTAAGTGATTTAACGTTTGTAAATTACTTGCATTTTCGTATTATAGCATTTGATGACTGTTCAAGGCATTTTGAAACTTTCGAAGCCCAGAAACCTGTAGAATTTTCAAAAGAAGCTGCGTTTATCTGTTGTAAATTTAAAAGCTATTCTGATCATTGTTATAATTTCAAAAAAAAAAAAAAAAAAAAAATTCGATTTCAGTTTTACAACTGCTGGTCTTAAATGAAAAATAAATTTAGGTTAACATTCTTATCTTTCTTAAATATAGATAAATTAGAAGTAACAAATCGGCTGCTGTCTATTTAACTATGTCTTGGTTACGAATGAAACAAAAAATGCTTTTCTTATTTAATTTTATTTTAATCAGAATATTTTAGTAAACGTTTTCGAGATATTAGCAGCTGAAAGCTGTTTTTTTAACTTTTAATTCTGTATCTCAGATTTTTTATTCGGTTGCATTTTTTTATGGTCTGCTACACTAAGAAAGCCTACAAGGATTGTTTACATTCTCTTGGAATTCGCAGGCAGTATTTCTTGACCTTCAAAGTATAATATCATTTAGCGTATTCTTGCCAGCGGTATAGTGCTTTTATTTTATAGTTCCAAGCAATTCTATGAAGGGTTTTCAATAAGTTGCAGACAAGTTTATGAAAGGTTTTTAAGAAGGACTCAATATATTTACGAACGGCTTTCAACCAAGATCGAAGCGCACATGAAAATCCCTCAGTGAAACGTAAATATTTCGAAAATCTACTAGATAACAGTTAAATGTTTTCGAAGTCATTGTGATTCAATACGAATTCAAGAAAGTAATGTGATTTCTGGGCGCAGTAATTTCCTTTGATTTCCCAGTGATTTCTTAGTGATTGATTCTATATTATTAAAATTGATTTCATTATAATGTCCCGAACAAGAGTTCATTATAATGTCCTGAACTGCTGGAATATTTAAATAGTTAACACTTTCTAATTACTCACACAAATGTTCGATTTAAATAACCAAGCGTGTTTCAGATCCATGATAATGTGTTAGGTTGGAAATATATTTCAGTTTTAAAATTTCTAGCGTACATTTATTTCACATTTGAAAGTAACTGAAGGGAAACAGAAAGTTTAGAACGTTATTAAGCAAAGTATAATACACTTAAATGGCAACACTTCATTACACTATTAAGAATCATATTGTTATCAATCTGATGCTTATGTGAATTACCTTACAGCACATAGATTGGCGAAAGCCTCAATACTTCTCTAAAAGTGTGTGTAGGCGAAATAGTGTTAAAAGTACCTGAAATTATAAAATTTAAAAGTTCTTTAAATGGAATTATTTTAGCTCAAAGCTGCAAAATAGGGTAAAATTTTAAACTCAAGAAATTAAAAAATTTAAAAAATTCACCACAATTTTTACGATACTCTGTATTTGGGCATAGCTATAGGCGCATAATCAATTTATGAAAAAATAGACTCATCAGTGGCAAAATAAATGTGTCCAAAAATGTATGTTAATGCTGTTTTGTATGTAAGCTTAATACATACCATAAGCCATTCCTTTGAGATATAAAGAAATAGTTTGAATTTTGCCTATCGGCTATGCAGAACGAAAAATATCGAAATGTACATTTTCCCTCTCCCTCTGTGCATTACGTATTCAGGAACAGGATCTGATGTGTGTCCATTGAAGATGGCAAGTGCTCTTCTGGCAATCATCGTATGACATGCGGAAACAAAACGTGATATGGAGCAGGGAATATTCTAGCAGCAATATCAAGGATAGAAACTACAGAAAAATTCATAACGCCATAACGCTTTCCTATCACCTTCCAAATTTATATGCTTTACCTGCATTTATATGTATTTATTCGGGTTTATTAAAAGACGAATTTGTATCTCAAAGAATATTTTGCATGTAATATATTCTGAAGTTCAAAAAAAAAAAAAAAAAAAAAAATCCCAAGTTGAAAAAATTCCAGAATTAAAAAAAAAAGAGTGTTTGTTTGAAGATTAGTGGTGGTTTTTCGTCCTTTTTCGTTCTGCATACAAACAAGCTTTGGAAGCTAATGGAAGACAGTTTTCTGTTCTAATAAATACTTTGCGATGTTGTAAATATTTGTGAGAATTCAGATCATTTTTTGTTGCATCATTGGTTTTCTGTATTGTTGTAGTGTTGTGTATTGTTATACTTACTATTTCATTGTGTTCGATCGATGCGTTTAGGGCTTATTTTATTGCCTCGTGATTTTTATTTAAGTGTTTATTTCTTATATAGTATTGTAGATCCTTCTATGGTACTATTAGGTTTTGAGGGCCGTAAAAAATCGCCAATGATGCCAGTGCTGCCAAAAATAATTGCGGCAACCCTAACGCAAGAAAACAAGTATAATAGTAAATAACTATTTAAGATTGATGTTTTAATTTAGATGAAAGGTTAATTTCTTAAAATACTTTTTAAATATTATAATTTATATAGAAAAGGCTAAACATGACTGAATGGAAGCATAAGAGTAAATAACTATTTCAAATCATTATTATAATTTATATAAAAATTGCTAAACATAACTGAATGGATGCCTGCATCGCTATTTCGCTACCGAGTTATCGCTAAAACATAATTTCATCTCGTTGGTTGTTCAAACACAATCTTCTATAATGAATGATGTCTTTCCTTTGAAAAATTCTTGGTAAAGGGCAGAATCGCCCATTTATTTGTTTGCCGCTTATTACAAGGGTAAAAACAATTGGATTTTTGTCAATTTTCTTTTACTTTTTAAGTGAAAATAGGTCGATGTGTACATAGATAAAGGGTGTGCGCAGTGCCATTTTTGTGTAATTCTGGGATTTGTTTTTAAGTGAAAATAGGTCGATGTGCACATAGATACCGAGTATGTGCAATTCTTAAAAACGCGTCAAGCACTGGATGATTCTGCACTTTACCCAAAATTCTATTGCAGACTTTTCGTCATGGACAATTCCCAAATTGTTAAATCCATAGGATATCAAAAAAAGGATTTAAAATAAAAAAAAAAAAAGTTTAAGAATTAAACGAGTATTTCAATATCGTCTTAAGAAATAGAGAACTATATAAACTTACGCAATCTGAAATCAACGCGTACGCCAGATTTGGGAGCGTTCGCTAGATTTGGCGCTTTTGCGCATACATTTTCGCTTCAATTTTTTAGGGTCCTCAAAACGGAATAGTAACCTTTCTATTCTGAGCGCCACAGCGCTTAAATTGTAAAAAATAGCTCACGCAAAACGCGAGATAGCTGTCAATTTCTTTCCGACATTTGGACCTTGGCGACATTTGGAGTTTTTATTTTCCAACTTGTTGGTTTAGGGATAGTTTAGGTGGGGTGTATTTAATTATGGCAAAGCACACTAGGGCTATCTGCCTAAGAGGAGGGATGCCTTCGTGGAGGACTTTCTAAGGGGAACTGGCTCGTATACACGTTACACATGGGGAAAACCACGAAAACGCCCATGCAGCCAGCTCGTTCGCGGGATTCGAACCTCGGACCGAACTACCAGTGTTCAGCGACTTTACCGCTCGGCCGCTGGTGGGCCAGGATGGTTTAGTAAAACGCATTTTTTGAAATCCTGCGACCGGTTCTTCAAGGAGCACGTGCTACAAGATCCGAAAATCTAGGGAGTCGACTGTGAGATTTAACTGTTAAATGAATTGTTATTTACAGTATATTGTGCGAGTGATTTTGAGAATTAATGATAAATGAATTGTTATTTAGAGTTTATTGTGCGAGTGATTTCGAGAATTAATGATAAGCGCTGAGGAAGCATTGCTACTATATGCGTTCCCCCTTGAGATATTTCTAGTCTTTTATTATGCTGTGCGTGATGAAATTTTATAATAAATTGCGAATTTATTTCTCATTATATGGAAAGGTTATTGAAAGAGATATCAACGAAGCCGTAGTTTTTAACAACTTGTACATATCAGTAGAAGCCCACCAGCGGCCAAGCGGTAAAGTAGCTGAACAATGGTAGTTCGGTCCGAGGTTCGAATCCCGCGAACGGGCTGGCTGCATGGGCGTTTTCGTGGTTTTCCCCATGTGTAACGTGTATACGAGCCAGTTTCCCTTAGAAAGTCCTCCACGAAGGCTTCCCTTACCTTAGGCAGATAGCCCTCGAGGCTTTGCCATAATCACACACACACACACACCATTGTTGAGAAAACGCCTATGGAATGAATAAAGAAAACTGTTATCTCTACACTAAAATAAGTTAAATGTGATGGCAAAACTCAAATTTATGTTTCATTAATATATAGAAGAAATTAGTAAATTGATTATCATTCGTTCTCGTTCAACAATGCGTTAGCGTTTAAATTTTGTGAGTATTCCAAAATATGAACTTTAGAACAAGAATGAAATGAATGCAGCATTAAAACCTTAAACGTGCTTTAAATTATTACCTAAACATAAAAAAATATGAGATTATTGAGTCAATGAACGCTAGAATTTTATTTCCGTAATATTACATTAAAAATCAGTTTGATTCAGGGAAACGTAAGTTAATATTATATTTAATTGCTCTGATCTTAGACAAGAACGCTGTTTTAACCCAGACATGCGCGAAAGCCAACAGATTTCGTTACTCTCTTAGTAAATCAGTATTATTATTACAATCTTACACAATATCCATATAACTGCAAGATATTAATTACTTCCCTTGAGTAACTTCAGCTGCGTCTTTCGTGACTTGACGTCTAACTTTTGTTAAGATACATTTGAATAAATTGGAACTATGATTTGCATCAAATGCGCATGGATTACAAATAAATACATTCGTAATGCTTCATTTACGCCAAAAGCTAAATTTCATGGAGTCTGTTACATTTGTGTTTTCGTGTGTTTTACTACAAGAGCTATACATATTGAATTAGTAGGTAATCTTACATCAGAATCATTTATTGCCGCTTTAAAGCGCTTTGTGTCTCGAAGAGGAAAACCAGGAACTTTTTCCTAGCTCAGATAATATTGTGCGTATCGTGAAGATCAAAACCGCTAACGGAGTTTTCAAAAGGCCAATTCACAAACTTAGTGTTTTGCCTATCAATGATTAAGTTTTTTTCCTAAAGCATTATAACTTTGTACTTTGCTTTAGCTATAATTAAGTTCCTGAATTGTATCAAGGCTTCTGTGCATCTGTTTTGAGAACAATTTAGTTTCATTGCATAATTACATATTATGTTTTCTTGTGAATATTTTGATGATACATTTTTGCATAATTTAATATTGTTATGATAATTTCATTTTGTAAAAGCTATTTATTTTGAAACGATGTTTCAACGCCGGGCGGAATGTTTCAGCCACCAGAGCTCTCTGCCTGTCTGAGATATTATTTCGCAATGCGCAGATTGTATGCGTAGTTCGCATTTTGTTCTTGCGTTCTTAAAACCGCTAATTGTAACTCTGTCGTTTTACTTTGTGCTGTGTTGTGTTCGAAAGTTAAAACCGCCGAATAAAGGTTAAATTTACAGTCCACTCGCATTGATGTATTCTTAGGTTTATTAATTTAAAGTTAAGATACCGCTTCGCTACATCATTATAATATAACGAAATAATATTTTTTTCGGAAATTTAACTTTTCCATGTACTTACGAATAGGAAGCAGTTTATTATATTTTTTATCTCTAGCTTAACAAGGATAGTTCCTTGATGCGCACGACTTCGCGTGATGTAAATAAGATGAGTTTTCTATTATATTCGTTCCCCGAGTTAATTCAGAAATGAACGACGTTTAAAAGTTTAAAAGTAGATTTGACGTTTTTCGTTTCTCACAGAAAATTAAATGCAAGCTCTTTATGCTTTTCTAAAATTAAATTTTTCAAATCCGAGAATACCCGTTATTTTTTAAAGTTGAAATCGGTTGTTAAATTAAATGCTTGCGATGCATACCTTTTGTAAATGCAACTGGATAAATGCAAATCAGTAGGCATTAAACTTCCTATATTTATTGTTGAAACCGTAAATGAACTAGCAATTGTTACATAGTTGCGCATAAATCTGCTCATGAAGGAAAAGTTAAGAGAAATTAAAGAAACGCCATTTAAGTAAGCGAAATAAAAGATACTGCTTTAATTAAAGAAATGGAAGCAGAGTTTTATTGAAATGAGGTTACGATTCAATAAAATTTTACCTACGAATAATTCGGAAAATAATATAAAAATAAACATAAGACTAGAATAACTAATTTAACAATAATAAAACAGGGAAGTATTTCAAGTTAAAAGATGGAAAAAAGTAATTAATTAAGGAAAGATCATGAACCAAACTAAGTACATAAGAATAAAAGAAAAAATGAATTGTCCTAAATACCTCTATTCAGAGTAGCGGAGATTTTCAATTCAAATTCAAACAATTCAAAACAAAGAAACAATTCAAATTCACAAAAAATATCCGTTTTGGGAAACAATCGAGGCATTAGTCGATCGAAATTTCACTCTAATTAAGAGGAATTGAAGTTGAGAAATTAACGATTGCTAGGTTATTCTATTTCCTACCAAGTCCAAGAAAATAGATTTAAAACTAGGTAACAAATTAAAATTATAGTAGAACAAATTCCATACCAAAGGTTATAAACAATACATTTTCAAAACAGGTGATCAAATAACAACAAAATCCAAAAAGTAAAAGAAATAAATGAAAATGATAAAGTGTTAATACAAATAAAGCAAAATAACAGTGTAAAATGAACAATATATTTGAAATTGTCCTTTAAAAACAAGATGAATCCCATATTGTAAAATGTAGCTAAATTTCAAGATTTGAAAAGTGATAAAATATTCAGTCAAACTTCCTTCAAATTAATGAATAAAGTGTGAAAGTTGTCAATTAATAACTCAAATTTTACAGTTCATAAAAAGGCAGACACGGAGTTAGTAAGAAACATAAAAAAATCAGTAAAAGATAGGAAGAAAAAATTATGGTGTGGTGTTGGTGGTGTATTTAATTATGGCAAAGCACACGAGGGCTATCTGCCTAAAGGGAGGGATGCCTTTCGTGGAGGACTTTCTAAGGGAAACTGGCTCGTATACACGTTACACATGGGGAAAACCACGAAAACGCCCATGCAGCCAGCCCGTTCGCGGGATTCGAACCTCAGACCGAACTACCAGTGTTCAGCGTCTTTACCGCTCGGCCGCTGGTGGGCCGAAGAAAAAATTATAAATTGAAATTAAGAACTATTACAGGACTTAAACACAAACAAATTAACAAAATTAAAATAAGAAAAGAATAAAAACATGCATATACTTCTATACGCAAATTAAAAATATACAACATCCAGCATGTTTCAGCAAATATAGTTATGTATATCACTGTAAACTATTAATTCGGTATACTTAGAGATAGATCGACTGCCTAAATTATATCTGAAGTAAAGTTAATGAGATGCGAAAATACTGTGTTATGTGAAGTACGTATGAGTTACAAATGTATAATACTATTATTTAAGTGATTTTATACTGGTCAATTTTCTTCTACCCTCGTTCGTCATTCAGTTTGAGAACGAATGCGTTCAATATTTACTCACAGAAGTGGGAAACCAACAGCACAAATCACCATAAGTCTCAAGGCTCTCAAAAACATTTTTCTAGAATTAGCACTCCTTACAGATATCTTTTTGTTCAAGTCGTAATCCAAATTATGGACCTTTTATCGTTAGAATTTCGTTGTAATACAGCTGACTTCTGAGTTCCCTTTTCAGATCTACAAGATTTCGTGAGTATACCAATATTACGTTTCACGACAAGGAGATGCAAAACTCGACTTTTCCACAGCAGCAGGCATTGCAGCTGCTTTTGGTTTCGTTCAGTTGGCTATGGCAAAGGACACTAGGACTATCTGCCTAAGGGAAGGGATGCTTTCATGAAGAGCTTACTAAGGGAAACTGGCTCACATCACGTTACACATTGGGAAAACCACAAAAATGCCCATGCAGCCAACCTAATCGCCTGAAATCGAAGCCAGGTCGGAACTACCAGCGTTCAACGATTTTACCGCTCGGCCGCTGAGGGGCCCAGAATGTAGTGGATAGTAATTCGCCATCACCAGGATTAGATGATTAGGTTCCCGTCTTTCCAATAGCTGTTTAAGTGAATCAGAGTGTAATGTGTTTCCTCATTCTTTACAGAGTTCTTTCGCTGTATCATGCGGAAGCACGTTAGGCTGGTAGTCGGGAGGTTCGAATCCCAACCACTACATTTTGGCTCGGATGCGACTTGTTGAGTCATTAGGTTTATCGCAGCAGGAAATGTGAAAAAAAAATATAGTGTTCTTGCCGAGATTTGACTCAGTGAAACCGGTTTCTTCTTACCAACAACAGAGATTCTGGTTTTATAAGCTGCCATAACTGAAGAATGATGTTAGTTAATATTATATGCAGAAATTGAAAGAACTCTGTAAGGAATGAGGAAACACATTACACTCTGATCCACTTAAACAGCTACTGGGAAGACGGGAACCTAATCATCTAATCCTGGTGATGGCGAATTACTGCCCACTACGTTCTGAGCCCCTCAGCGGCCGAGCGGTAAAATCGTTGAACGCTGGTAGTTTCGACCTGGGTTCGATTTCAGGCGAATAGGTTGGCTGCATGGGCATTTTTGTGGTTTTCCCAATGTGTGACGTGATGTGAGCCAGTTTCCCTTAGAAAGCTCTTCATGAAAGCATCCTTTCCCTTAGGCAGATAGTCTTAGAGTGCTTTGCCATAGCCAACTGAACGAAACCAAACCAAATCACTACATTTTGGCTCGGATGCGACTTGTTGAGTCATTAGGTTTATCGCGGCAGGAAATGCGAAAAAAATACAGTTTTCTTGCCGAGATTTGTACTCCTGACATCCCAATGCTAGTTGGACGTGCTTTCCAATTATACCTCGAAGGCACGCGGGAAGGAGCGGAAAATTCCTTGCAAGATGATAAACTGCGTAAAAATCACTGAACGAACATACATGAACGAACGAAAATAACATAATGATATTCATTTCACAAATATCTATTATTCCCATAATATAAACAAAGATGTCTATTAAGTTGTTTATTAAGTTCTGTTATGCATTAGCATTTTACAGTTTAACAGAGAAAGAGAATATCTAATTAAAAAGTTCCTGCTAATCTATTATAGATTATCTATTATAGATTAGTAGTTTTAATTAATTGTTAATGCGATGCAAGTGTGTAAGAATGTGTGTCAGAATAATGGATAAAAGGAATACATCCTCCTCCATAATATATATTTTAGAATTTCGCTTATTTGAGATGCCTGAAAAAATTTTTATGTCTTGCAAAATAACAGTGGTATGCCTTCCTCCAAGCTATATACTTTTGCACGACAAACCAATATGTACAGCATTTTTACAGATCTTCCCAATGGTATTTCCAACGCACCGATGCTTCTAAGCGCTTTTTTTAATTTGGCTAATGAATTGTGTCGTGTTTGAGACCTATGCCGTCGCTCATGAATCTCCGATTGATGTAAGAGTTTGCTACCAGGGGGCGCAGCAAGCTGTGTCTCTAAAGTTAACGAATAGGGTAGAGTGGAAAGTTGGGTGTTCTAGAGGACCATTCACAGTTGGTTTCGCTGCAGCGCTCCTGACCTCGCAGAGAAAAGTAACTTTCCGGGCTGAGTCAAAGTTGAAGATTGCTTCAGCGGATCCAAAGTTCGTGGACATTTGCAATAAATGTTCCAACGCTCTTATGTCTAATTCCTACTCATTTATGCTTAAAAAAGTAACTGAGGTATTTCATTTTACTTATATAAGAAAAACTATTTTTAAGTCCTTTCAAGGCTCTGGCTCTTTTATTGATTGATTGAATGATTGAGTTCAGAGACTTTACAGCTCTAACTATTATTTTAGTTAATATACGTTTAAGTTATGTTTTTGGAAACATGTTAAAATATTTTAAAACTGCGTATGAATAAACCCATAATATAATAAAAGTATGTGCATTTTGGCGGAAACTGTATAAAATTCCTTCTTATATCAATGTTTTCTATTACATTACATAATCAGATATTATCACTAATGAGTTCAAACGTGTTTCCTAATAATTCTTGAACTTAGTGCTCGAGAAGTTAGTGAACTCAAATAAAACTTTTCTTTCAAATTTAGTTAAAATTATGTTAGAAAATCGGAAGACTCTAATGAAAAGTTAAGAGCAAACAGCGAAATTGATTGCACTTTAAGCAATTTTTAAACTAATAAGGTTATATATTTCTACGTTGTTTAATAAAAGGATGGCTTTAGGAATGCCTTACAGCAGTGTTGCAGTTTATTATACATTTATGGTTTCTAACATAAATGTTTTTTTAAGATTCCTCGAAGTTGCAATTATTATTTCTGTTTCATATTGGTTTCCCTTGCAGATACATATTTCTCTTTCGTTAGCTATAACAGATTACTTTATATATGTTTCTTTAATAAATGAAGATCATATAATGGTAATTTTGCTTCTTTTACGCATTCTGACATGATGAGATTATTTTATAGTCGCAAAATTTATGCCAGATTTGAAATAACAAATATACATTAATTCAAAGCAAGCTTTTAATTATTTGATTAATTTTAAGTATTTGCGAAGTGTGCTTAAAACTGAACCTTTTAAAATTTATAGTGACTCACAGAAATGTTATTGCACATAAATGTGTAAGAGTAGCTACTTCATATTTATTAATTATTATAAAGTAACCGTTACGTTACCTATTGTTAAAAATGTTGCATATTGGATGCTTATACATGTATTTGATTATAGTTGGTTTTCGTTAAAAAAGCTCAGGGAAACGGAATAGACAATAATTTCTAGCCAATACTAAACTCGTAAAAAGTTATTTAGTCTAGTAAAATCTTTAAATATGCATACAGATTACAAAACTAAAAAAACGTATAATAGTTAACCATTTGAAGCAAATATAAAAATCTAAGCATACGATGCTTGTAACTTACGTATGCATTGCTGTATTTAATCGTATATTTGTTACATCAAGTTCTAATTTCATTTGATAACAGATAACGACCCTTAACCTTTTGTTTCAAACTTGTACTTCTGATTTTGAATGCATAGCAACGACAAGAAAGCGAAGTCTGTTGTTCTAATAGCAGTCTTCGTTTTAAGGAATATAGTTCCTTATACTGTATATTGAATCTCAGCTTTTTTTTTCATTTTATTATGTAATGGAAGAGTTCTTTCCCTCTAATTTCTCTGTATTTCAAATTTGGCAAAACCATTCTGTAAAATAATGGAATCTTCTTTTGGTGAAGAACGTATACGTTAATCATAAGTGGTCTTAATGTTAATAAAAAATTTCTTTAGCTATTTATTATGATACAGCAATTTTTATATTCCTAGATATTCTATTTTATACTTTCATATAGTTTTTTGCGGTTGAATAATGCAAAGCAAAAATAAAATATAGCATCTAGAATTTACTGAAATTTAGATCTACGATTACACCAAATTTAATAATATTTTACCTGTTAAAGACGAAATGCAAATTCTCCTTTGTTTGAATTGTAAATAATGAGTGCAAAATGGTTATTTTAGTAAACAAAAAACGAATGGTTTTGCAGTTAATACTTTCAATACATTGATGTAACGGATTTCAGCAGATATGGTCTTTTATGATGGAGAATCTTTAAAAAAACAAGAAAATGAGCTTCGATAACCCTTAATTCTGGTGAATGCAAAATAACTAATGCATTCTTTAGTAACAAGCTCGGATATTTATTTTGCTACGAGTACAAGATGCATCGGGTTTGAGAATGCTACGCATATATTATGATAATTACACTCTAAATTCCAAAACAATTCAAGTAAAAACATGATTCCAAATCTTTTATTGCTCTTTATTAATCCTTTTTGTCTAATTTAAAATTCCTTATTTCAGAAATTTTCGAATATTTGCTTTGAAAAGTTAAATTTTACTAAATGTTATAATGTAAACGCTACAATCTATTTATAGGATTATAATTAGTTAATATGTTGGAAATTGGACAGACTTCTTCATTTATAAACGTTTGAATTATTTAAATGCAAATAGACTATAAAAATATATAATAGTTTTTAATGGATGCTGCGAAAACTGATAGCTTGAAAATCATGTAAAATCGCTTAATACTTAACAAAATATTTCAGATATAGAAAGCATTTAATAGGCAGTTAGTTACAGAGTACGAATTTAATTACATACTGGAACACGTTTTAAAGTTATGTTAACTAAGTAGTTAGTAAAATATCCTATCTATTAAGTAAGCATAGAATCAAATTATTTAAAAAACGGTTATTATCAGGATGCGACTAATGATTTTTGAACATTTAAAAATATTCGTTAATAAATTTGCTTTAGAAACTAGATTCAACATGCTAAAATAACTTTTCATTCAGCAATAAATTCTGACAGATCACTTCCTCGCTTGAACAATCGCTTTGGAATCCTTTATCTCAACTGGCAAAAGGTCAAGCGTCCATTATGTTTTTTTCAAAGCACTGTTGCACTTTAACAATGCCACTTACTTGCAAATCAATTTCATTACATTGTTGCACTTCCCACCTGTTGCAAGAAAAATTCACGTTATTTTCGTATAATTAAAAAAAAAAAAAAAGAAAAAAAAAAAAAAGAAAATTCTCACTTTTACGTCATTTCTAAAAATTCGTATCATCTTAATGGTGGTGTTTTCAATCTGAGCTATAACGCTCTCAAATACCTATATGCAAAGGAAATTTTGTGAGTCGATAATTGTGTAACAGTTGCATAATGTTTTGAATTTGTCCTAAATTTCTGTTTTTAGTTACTTTACGGTATTACTACAACACTTCCTTCTTTGGTATGTAATAAATCGTCAAAATATAATTCTTTGTATTTTAAGCTGTAAATTGCCTGTAGCTCACATTAATATTGCTATCTTTCATTATTTTCCGAATATTGGAATAAATTTTCTTACATGCTAATTTTTGCATTTTATATGAAAGGATCATTTGTTTAAGTTTCCTTTATCTAATGTATTACGTAAAAGTTATTTGTCAGGTATGTGAATGATGTAAATAATTTAGATGATACTCCACAGAGCTCCTGCACAACAAGTAAAGCTAAATCTTCTGGGCAGTGCGGATTTAATGCGAATATTCTTTCGAAGCTAAATAGCTATTTTATCATTTTAAGTTGGATTCTGTTGCTTAAAGTTAACGTAGTATTATACTGTTTAACATATACTGCATTAATTTTTATGTAGTTATATGCAGCAATTTGTTATTAAGAATATCACACCAATATAAAATTTGTGAAAAGGAAGATTACTTTCAGATGGGAAGTGCAACATGGTGTACGTGTAGATTTTGAGCAAATTAATTGCTTACTTATTCTATTTTCCCTTTTGTGAACACGTACTACAGATACCTCCCATTTCTCTGTTTGCCAGCTTATGAAAGAAAAATTGGGGTTTGGAATATATGAAATAATACTAATATATTTACCACTAGAATGTTATTAATATCTATAATGATGAAGCTTATGTATAATATTGAATTGCAAAGAATATGCACATCGATACAGTATAAATTTTTGCTGAAGAAAATGGAAATATATTTTTATTCGTACAAGAATGCATTTTTTGCAGTCGCGCATGATGTAACGGTAGTGATGAAAACACGATTAATAAAAGTGCAAATGTCAGGAAATTCTGAACAATATGTGTTCAGCTTTATGCTGAATTTATGCTTTGAAGATTGAAACTTAGCTTTGCAACTAGATATTTGTTTTGTTGAATCAAGATCGTGATCCTAATTCCATTTTCCGTATGCAATCATCAACTGAAAGGGTTTTAAGTTAAAGCATTTGATAGAATCAAAGAATTATTTATCATTTTTGAAAGGTTAAACAAATTTAAAACTACATATTTTTTATACAATTTTTTTAATTTACATATAGCATTTGTTTTCAACGAGATGACGAGACAGCTTGTAATGTTTTTTCTGTCCTTACAGCGCGCCTAATGATGTAACTGGAATGCACGTCCGGTTAACATCTGTATTCGTATGCCGGCAGTGGCTCTGCATATTTTTCATGTCTTCTGACTTTAAATAAAATGCTAATGATGTAGAGTCTTTAGGAGTTTTGGTGCTGAGGGTTGTGAAAAATGAGCAATGGCCTCACCGGGAATCGAACCACAGAACTCTCGAATACGCGTCGAGCGTGCTGACCATTACACCACGAAGGCATGTTAAGAAGGCGGGAGAAATACCTTATAATGATATCTGCAAGCTTTCATGTTAGAGATACAATTATGAATTCTTTTGTATAATTCATGCAGTTGCATTCCTTCGTATCTGAATATTTATTATGAAATTAAGATATATGTAGACTCACGGATAAGTAATGAATTTTGTATTTTAAAATTGTTTTCCGTGACTCAAGAAGGTGAATTAATGTTGATCATTGAGAACCTTATTGATGTAATGGATTATTCATATTTTCGCAGAAACAATGCTTATCAACCTTTCTTTTGAGACATAATACTCATTATCATGGACATAAAAAAGTTTCTTCAGTTATCCATGCTGCTCCATATATGAAACATCATACTGCAGAAAGCTTAAGAATGTTAATGTTTTGTGAAACTTAATATTATTTTCGCTTCAGACATTCATCCATATTTTAGTTGCAAAATTATAGTTAGAAATATCCACACTTACTGTACCAAATACGCTATGTAATCGATTGGCTAATTATGTATATGAGGAAGACAGAGTGGAGAAAGCTTATTCAACAATTTGACTTCTATAATCTGAGCTTGTGTCCAGACATTCTATTCCTGATCTTCCATTTGAGTTCAGAGAATACATTGCGTCTCCACCGTTGACTTATTAGGGAAACATGTAAGGATTATCATGAGCGGAGAATCATTTGATAGTCACATCCAAATGATGTCTGCCGTAAACTGTAGTTAATTATTTATTATAACATTAAGTTTCAATGTTCAGTGTTGAAAAGTCATAGTAACTTATAGATTTGTTACTAAAACTTGCGTTTTATAATTCTTACTGTGACGTCCAATTAACATCGATATGAGCGATACAGCAAGCTATATTTAGTAAACATATCTGTAGCTGGAATTTAACTTTATCACACCATTACGAAATTTCACTGAAACATCAATTTGTTATCTAATACGCTAGGACATAATAAATATGTTAAAAAATCTTTTAAATTAATTTCTTTCGATTTAAATTTAAATGAACTCATTTAAGTGAATTTTAACGTAAATGTAAGTTTCTGATTTTTAGGACCTGGTATTTTTATGCCTTAAAGCTAAATGTAATAGAAGTAAGAGTAATATATCCTATTAAAAGTGAAAAAGAAAGCGAAAGCAATTTTTACTAAATGATTTAGGAAATAAAATATCTTTTATGTTTCCAAAGGGAGGACATAACAAAAATGAAGCGCAAAGTAAGTAAAAATTTATCAAAGCTGAGACTTTTAACCATGTAATTGCATAGCTTGTTATAAGATAATCTTGTTACAAGTAACCGTGAATTAAATTTGCAAATTTCTGCACTTACAGGTATATAAAATATCAAAGTTTAACACACGATTTTCCTATTTCAAATAAATATACTTTAAAAAAATTAAAATAATTGTTAATACTTCGAAGTATTTTCATAAGTTTTAAAGTTTTTGCCTTGGTTACTGCTAAATTATAAGGAACTTACAGGCTAAATATAAGTGAATTATGTTAATTCTCTGACTTATGTAACACAAAATAGCTATAGCCTACAATCGGAGTGGAAAGCAATTGTCAGCAGCAAGCCATCTAACATAACTCATGTTAACTGATGTCGTTATCGATTAAAGTCTTGTTGAGCTGAGAAATTATTTACTATCTTCTCTTCATGTAAGCACACCTGCTGCGGGTTACAAATAGCTTCCTGATGTCTATCACTACAAAAACAAGGTGTTACGATTGTTCTGCGTGGTGAATTATCACCACCAGAATAGCTAACTATCAAATAAAGAGATATAGAATGAAAGCACTTCAAAATTTATTTTATTACACCACTTATGAGTACTTAAATGCAAACACAAATTTTCCGCTGGACTTGTTTTAAAACTCAAAACCTCCTTTCATAAAGGATATAAATTCAACAATTTTAATGTAACCTAGGCAGAGACTGCAAGTTTACTGAGAGAATTTCGAACACACGCACTTACCAAACAGGCTCAAATCTCAGTTTAACTACTCTCAGAAAGACCAGCTTTAGGGTTCTCAAAGGTCTATTTCTTCGATCGCCATTGCAGGAGAATGCTGGCCAAACTCTCATACTTCTATTCATTAGAAATAATCTTTTCAGCAGAAAACAAGCTCTCTAATTATTTATACCTGAAAGTTTAAATTTAAAGACTAACAACCTGGTTCCATTACCCGGAGAACACTAATGTAATTTTAGTCAAAGACAACTCACCATCTCAAAGCAACAATGCTAAAATGATAGTCAATAGCAGAAGAGTATCAGCATGGCGAACTGAGATTACTAGTCTTCTCCCTCAAACTTAAACCCGAGTTTGTTATTTAAGATTCACTTCAAATTATATTTTCAAGTAAAACATAGAACAGTAGAAGTTCAGGAGCGATTTAACATACGAAATAATGTTAATTAAAATACCTCATGCACATGTACGTAGCTAGCATTTCTTTCAAATCGGAACCTAGAAAATACGAAAAGGGCAAGAAAGGTTAAATAATTTCTTAACTGCCACCGAACTAAAAAGGAGTCTTGCAAACTGATAACATTTTCATCTGCTGGTGGACATTCTGTTAGAAACTGTAAAACATAAAATTAAAGGATTTTTAGATACGTTTTTGTACAGTTTGATTTTTTTCTATCTCATTCATGATAATCTGAAGGCACTCAATGAGTGAACATTTATTCATAAGTTGTAATCGAAGCAAACCGTATATGTAATGAATATAATTTCAAAATGCATGTAAATATATATGTGTCGTGTAACATGCTTAATAAGAGAGTGTGAAATTCAAAATATATTGAATAAAGCTTTTGAAAGAAAATACGAATTTAAAGAATTTGCTTGTGAATAGAGTATCATCATTGGATCTTGTAAAATTGTAACGTTTTCACCATCATAATCAAACGATTAGAAACTAGCAGACAAATCAAAGAGTTAAAAAGCGTTTATTAGAAAATTGTAGAATATTTAATGGAAAATAGCCTTATTTACAATTGAGTGAATGAAAAATTATGAAAATTTGTATGAATATTACCTTTTCATTATTAGATGTTTGAACCTATAGGTAATAAATTTCCATTTCACGTTCTAATTTGTAAAGATTGGTCAGATTCATAACGTGAAAGGGGAAAGAGATCTATCTATGCGACGATAACTATTCGACGAATGAAACTTAGCCGCAAATGCATTTGAAATTTGCATTTAATAAGCATTTGGCTTAGCATTTGAAAGCCGCAAAGTAACGAAGGATATTTATCATTTATGCCCAACCATAATCAAGCCTAATGGAAGTATGCAGACACTTTTTAGTTATCTGAAAAATATTGTCATGAGAGTTGTCAAAATGTGTTTGGAATGTGTTTTATTACTTAATCATAAA
This sequence comes from Stegodyphus dumicola, assembly GCF_044657685.1. NCBI lineage: Eukaryota > Metazoa > Arthropoda > Arachnida > Araneae > Eresidae > Stegodyphus > Stegodyphus dumicola. The sequence continues at coordinate 27,350,849 of NC_140781.1, forward strand.
TGAATTAGAACACATCTATTTAAACTGCTCTTAATATTTTAAAAATTTTCAGTTGACCCTATATTACTTAAACATGCAAAACATTTCAAGCTAAACCTTGAAAGCATATATATTTAAAGTGAAATATAAATATTATCAACTTATTTTGGAAAAAAAATATTTCATGGATTTATAGAAAAAATCTGCTGAATTATATTGTCATGTTTCAGCTATGTGATTCAGAAGTTTGTTCTTATTTCGGCTATGCGATATATATATGCACGAATACATATGTTTTCTCATCGGTTTCTGTATACGTACAAAAATACGTTCTCTCTTTATATATGTATATACAAAAGAGAAAGAAAAATTCTTTTCGGAAAATCCAAAGAAAACATTTGAAGAAAGTATCTGATAAGTAGTTACATGTAATAAAGTTTATATGTGCATAAAAGGAAAATCAGTATTGTAATACATATATCGCGAGTTTTGATTCAATCTGCGTAAATTTTCCGGACTTAGATGAATTCACAATTATCCTATAGGGGACATACATATTATCTGGAACGCAGATCTCATTGAATTGATAATCGTAAAACTAATTACCGAATTGATAATGATACTGTGACTGGAAGCTGAAAGCAAAATCCACAATGAACGGATATTAAATGTTAGAGTTTAAAACGCAGTAATTCATAGGTGTCAAATAACCTGAGTTGTACAAAAACTATCTTCATCATAGTAAATTAAAAATACACATACATCTTCTATATTCAGGCAAGAAGATCTTTATTAATGCGTGAAACAGTTACATTAGGATGCCATTTGCAGACTTTGCTAGTTCATATGGCATGATGCCTTTCTCATATTTTAATAATTTAAATGTTATATAGAAACAAATAGTACGTATTCTTTTATTTCACATCTTGCACAAACTTACGTATGAGTATTATATTTTTCATTCAGTTCCTGCTCAGAAAAGCTTCAGGAAACAAATATTTCTCTCATTGTATTTACATTTTAATATGAATTTTCACCCACATTGAAAATTAAAATGAAATGGGCAAAATTTGAAAGAAAAAATATAGTTTGACATATTATCTTTTTAAATATATATTTCAGTGTTTTATATATATATATTCATTTTCACAGCTGTATAATTTTTTGAAATCATAAAAAAAATTTTTCTGAATTTTCATAAAATTCAAGTGTTTACATGTTTAAATATTAAATGAAATATCCAACAGAAAAGTGTAATTCAAATGCTTGCAGAAGAAATACGTTCATGTGATTACATTTGTTCCAAATGAAATCAATTTTGAATCCATCAGACGATTACCGGGTTTCTTTTGAGAACAGTCAAATATTTCATTATACAGAATAAAAACAGATACTGGTTTTATTGAAGCGCAATAGAAATATTACCTGAATATGCTTTTAGTGAAGTTAAATGTATGCAAAATACATGTGCTAATGCGACCAAAGTAAAAGTAACTACTCGCTCTCAAACGTAAGAAGGAATAGTGTAGCTGCAAGTTTAAAAGTGCGAGGCAAATAGTTAAGCTATTGCCTGAGTTATAACTAAAGCAGTTTGTTTCCGTAATAAAGTCTCTAAAAAATTCAGAGAAGAAAGAAAAATATTAAAAAAATTCTCTGAACAAAGGAACACAAGGCCTTTATCTGAATGACAGTAGAATTTCATCTTAGGTCCGCACAGATGTTTGGGTGTAATTGATGGTTCCGCAAGTTAAAGAATGATAGTACTGCCAGATATTGAACTAAAATGTCTGATTCATAAATAAAAAGTTCATTCTATATCTTCAACAGTACGATACGAGCTACAGTTTGCAAAGTAATGCGTTTGAACTTACAAACAACCTATGGAGTTAAGTGAAATGAAATTATTTAAACTTATAGAAACATCGTCTTTCTTATTTAATCTCTGAAATATTTGATGAAATTTTGCTTTTTTATATATACTACTTTTTTTTCTATAAGTAACATACTATAAAACTACACAAAACTATGAAACTTAATGTGCGCAAAATGCAAAACTAGCTACAATAAACTTGTAATGATAAAGTAAGATAAAGATTATAAGGCATTCAGAATTTCAGAAAGAGAAACGCACAAATAAAAAAGTGCTTTCAATAATTTTGATATTAAAGATTTATTCTAAAGCAGTTTCTACAGATAATAACCTAAAATGAGAACATCATAAAAATGAAGAAAACAAGAGTTTTTTTTTATGAATCAAGATTTGTAATGTCTTTGCCAAAGTGCAGCATTGCCCATCCTTCTTCCAGTCGATTTTTGAAGTTACTGCTGGATGAATTAAACGTGTGTGTGTACGCTGTTACGGATTTGTAATGGATTTAATGTTCAGAAAACCGATAGCTTGATAAAATTTGTTTTTCCAAAAGAAACATTTTACAGTTCTGGAATTGTCCACAAAAATACTCATACAGCTATTCTCAGTATCAGGCAGCACATTCAGTAGTAACAGTATCAAACTACTAAGTACGTTAAACACAGTTGCAAGGCAAAGTGCATCTAAAGAGCGAAGCTCACACAAAGATCTCAATAGTCAACTCTGAACTGGAAAACTTAGAATTGATGCTCTCTACAGGCTTATGCAGATTTCCCCCTTCCATTGAGAAATTTCCAATACTTTCCATTTCTCGAAATCACTGGAAATCATATACGGTTGAAGTTACATCTAATGGTTTGATATAGTTACATTTACCTATAGGGATAAATTACAGTTATTCAATTACAATACAAATTACAGTTACTAAACCGGACCAAAACTTCGCCAAATAGTCGCCGGTTGGTGACTTTTGGTGATTTCATAGCTTAGCTACGTATGTAAGAAAACATTTCATAGCTTAGCTACGTATGTATAGAAAAGACAAGAATCAATTCCCCACATCCATCTTGCTGAATTTCTTAAGTGCCCAGTTCATTTCTTTAACATTATTACACAACTCATTTTTATCAATGTGTGACATTTCAATTTACCAGCAATGTATGAAATGTTTGTATAAAACTCATGAAATTTAATGTATAATATGTAGGGAATTTATAGAGTCATCGTTTTCGGAGAAAAAGTGAAACTTGTGTATTATTTTAAGTGCACTGTTCCCAGTTACTCCACATATTACCGAGATATTATATATAACAAGAAGTTATATTGAGGTTAAGTGTGGAAAGGGAGTAGCAGAAAGATCTTTAATAAATGGGCGTATATGAAAATGAAAGAAGATGATCACTAGATGTCAACATTCTTGCTTGAGCTGGATGCCTTGTGTTATCATTAGTCAGCAGTGCAAATCTAAACTCAGATGTTTGGTTACTACCGAATACAGAATGAAGCGAAAATAGTGGAGTGCTCAATATTCTCATGTTCAGGCGAGTGTCGAAAGTCATGTTCCTTGTCACATAACAACAAAAATGTCACCGGTGGGACTATTTGATACTTTGCGCAGGTTTCCTTTTGATGTTTTATAAGGTGTATAAGAATTGTGTATAATATTAAAAGTTTTATACTTTAAAGTCCTGATTTCGGAGTTCTGTAGATCCTGATTTCATATTTTGCAATGCCTGATTTCATGTAATGCCGGTAACATCTTCAGCTTCAGTAAACACAAAAATTATAATTTTAGTTAGTTAAATCTTCAGCTATACTTCAGTTACTCCTTCTTTGCTTAGTTCCTGTCTGAAACATAATGTATCTCAGCTATTTCCAAGTGATTATTTCTAATGATATAGACTGTGGTAGCCAGTATAATCTGCAATATCAATTGAATTAGAAAGTAGTAGTTAGTGATATCTTGCTCTACGAAATGTATATTAGTGTCACGTAATATGTATATTCATCGCTGCAATTTATATCACATAACTCGTCATAAAAACACCAACGTCGCGCTTTGTGGCCGCATCTAAATTACCTCCCGAATTACAGTCTTGGAATACCCAGTCTAAGTTAATAATAGAAATTTGTTAGTGACATACAGGTATTGTCCGTACTAGTTTAGTCGAATACTAAATACTCACAATGAGATAAAGAACTGAATTCAAGTTTTTATTTATTCAAGCTCACTCAGCATTAAAAAATTTGATCACCAGGATTACATGACATGGCTGCGAAACCCTCAATATTTCTTTCTTTAATGCTTGATGCTTCTTTGATTTAGTCTCATTAGGAGAGAATGCCTTTAAAATATTGCAGTATTTGAATTATATATTTAGGAGTACATGTGTTACCGTGAATGACCGAAATTGGAGAATGTCGACTTTCACCGGAGAATATCAACATTCACCAAATACGTCGGTGAAAGATCGAATATTTCACTACATTCTTGTATATTCGGACCCTCACCGGTGTATGTCGACAATCACAGATATGCTCTGGTGAAAGTCGAAAAGAGAGGTCATAAAGTGCCTTAATAGTTTAAGTTGTTGCAATAAAGAAGATTTGAATCACATAATTTAGTAAGTTTTTTATTACTGTTATTTTATTTTCTCATTTAGAACGTACTGTATAATTAAGTAAGTTTTTAACTTCTATTATTTTCCTTTCTCATTTTGAATGTATTGTGTGTTTCAGGTTCTCATGTTCTTAAGTTCTTATTTCAAGTCTCAAGTGCGTTTATTCGCGACTGAATTATGGAGAAGAAAATATACTATTGTTATATGTTCAACATTCACCATTAGTACATGGTGAATGTCGACATTGACCGGTGTAAGTCAGAAATAACAGTATTTGGAAAATATTTCGGACATACACCAAGAGACTATGTGAATGTTGACATTCACCGGTGAAAATCGACATTCTCCAGATTTCGGTGTTTCACCGTAGCATATGCACCACCAGGTATACTCTTGGTGAAGTAATTCCGAGTAATAATGAATAAAAAATCAATTATTTAAAAATAATATGTTATTCATTTAAAAATATATATACTATAGAAGATTATTTAATAAATGTATTTTACTCTCATTAACACCTTAAGACTCTATGAGGAAAAAATTTTAGACTTTAATATTTTTGAAGTTTTTTAATCAATTTTAGTTTCATACGTTTAATTTTGTGCCCGTTCTTGAAACTAATTCATATCTATAACCCTGAAACTCAGCAGCCCACGGCCCTAAGTCTATCTTTATACCAAGCAATGATTATACATTTAGAAGAAAGCTTTAATACATTACTGTATGCAAACAACTTTTGCATTCACTTCCTATTTTATTTTGTCACGTTGTTTTCAGAGCATTTCCGTTGTTAATCCGCATTCTTCAGTAGTTTAATAATGTATTTGCTAGACTGTAAACTGCAGTTTTCAGACTGCAGTTTTTTTTTCTAACTTTAATTACTTCTTCTCGCTTATAGTTCGATTATGCCTGCCCTCAGCCTAGCTACGTCAGACAGAAAATAGACATCCATTAATCATTTATCAAAATGATAGAACCTCATTTGTCTTAAGATTTACACTGGAGCTACTTCTTGAATTTTATCACGGAAAACGTGACATGGGTATATAACGAAGTCTGCAGGAAAATTCGGTTAACAGTCTTTTCTAAAATGCCACAAATTGTATTATTTACTCAGTTTTACTAAAATTTAAAGCTTAAGTCAACATTTCCGTAATGAAACTGCCAAGATGACTGCATATCGTGATTAATTAGCTAACTTCTACGTAAAGTGACAATATATCTTCCAATACATAAATGACTTGTCAGCTAAATTTGAAACTCAAGTTATTAATCACACTTTAAAAAATTAAAAATTAGTTATGAAACACAGAATAAGCTGCAGTAAATGTTATTCTTTAAGTCGTGCTGGAAGACTGTACAGCTTAGAAGGTGATTTTTTGTATTATGATCAGTAAGCTAAGCATTTTCATTGTTTTCTGCTTGCTGCAATAGATTTTATAAGCTATTTCTGTTGAGAAGCGCAAGGTGGAACCTTTGCTCACGACTGAAAAATTAACAAATAAATATCTTTATTTCCGACCGAGGAGTCGTGGCGCCAACCAGCAACATTTAAAGTCTGGCGTTTGACTCCAAATCTTTTCAGCATCTCTGAAACTTGAATAGTTCTTTAAATGAAAATTTTAAAGATTGATTAGACAAATCTTTTGCAAATGTTCGGCAAAACAATTAAGGACAAAGTTGATCCTTAGCAACGATTGCGGTCTTTACTCAAGCTACTCTAAAATATTTACATAAAAAAATGTTTATGAAGAGCTAGTTTTTTCTCCTTACAGTATGACAGGCCAGCAATTTCCTATTTGTCTTGAAAAGTAGCTGCATTGTATCTGCCATTTATTTTCTCTTCCAGCGCTTAAAATAAAAGAATATACAATTTCATAAAATAGGAAATACGCTAAGATAACCTAAGCTATCCTATATCTAATTTCCATGAAGAATCGATTTGTTCTGCCAGTTTTTGTCCTTTGTAGCACGTTGTACTATTGATCTTTCAATGTTGAAACACAAATTTTCCAAACATTAATATTAAAATTTTTTCCTTTCGTTAAAATTCAATTTTAAGTTATCAAAATTTATTTACTTAATTTGAAAATTGTTCAAAAATTCTGTATGCTTCACTTTTACAACTAAAAGACGTCACTAAGCAATGGGTATTTAAGCCTTTAAGAAAATTAAATGGCAACGTAGGTAAAATAAGTGGTATTGTATTTCATCATTCATCTCATATTCTCACATTCTCACATTATTAACCGTAACTTTTACTCATATTCAAATTATGTTCATTTATATTCAGTAGGTTTCTTTCGTTCTCTAGGAAAGGAATAGTCAATATCATGTGTTTTCTAATCTTCGTTTTATATGGATGAAGTCCAGTAATTAGTATAAATATTCGATATCGAAATGTGTTTCAGCTCTTTGACCTTTTTAATCATTTCTAAATGATGATCTTCGCGAATGAACTGTTTGGTGTTGGGTTTCCGTGGTTTTTGTCAGGTCTAACGAAAATGCTCGCTAATTTGCTTTAGGAAGTCCTCCAATAAGGCGATAGCCCATAAGTTCTTTTACTTAGCGAACCTTCCTAAGTACTGTTAGACCAATCTATCTTTTCTTACAACGATGCAGTTGTATTGCACAGAAAAACAATTAAAAAGGAGTTACTACTATATGACGAAGTTTCCTACATGACAGCATTTTAATTCTTACCCTTTTTAGGATTTCAGATGAAATTAGTTAGAAGCAGTGAGTATTTCATTTTCATATAAATTAAGAAGTTATCAGCAATTTCTAGTCATGTAAGATCCCATGCATCTGCCAAACTAAGTCCATAAAATTATTAAGTCTTAATTACGAGATATTAGATCTAAATTTGATTAATTATTAATAGAATTAGTTAATGCACTGCAGGTAATCATTGTCTGAAATTTCAAAACAGTCTCCAAACTGAAGGAATCAGATGTTAAGTGAGGTTAGAAAATCCACATTCTGTCGCTTTCAGACGTTTTCTTTAAATCCCCTCTTAGGTAATTGCGTTACTTGGGCAAACAAATCAACAGTTTTTAGATAAAGATATATATTGGCTGTAGCAAATGTTTATATTATATCGCAGCTCGATATGAAATTATTCAACCTTATGATATCAGTTTAGCTCCTTTCTTTCCCATTATGCTCATCAGCAGCCGTGGGCTAAACTTTACTAAGCACGATCTTGGCTTATACTGAGACTGCATGGGAGGTTTCACTTAAATTATGAAACGAAATCATCCTTTTTCTTAAACAAATAGCATTCTCGAGTTTTGCTATAATCAAATAATCCAATCCTATTTCCTCCTATTATTAAGTAAGCTGATTATTTGAGCAGTGGAAAGAAAAAGTTAAAAGCGCTGTAACATGTATTATGATAATTGACCAGTCATATATATTTTAATATAACTTCTAATTTCATTACAACCAGTTATTATGATTTTGCTATACATAATTTCTTCCTTGCATATTCGTCACCAAAGTAGCGTTGAGAGTATATAAACTGAAGGTTTTGAATCTTGGGAGAGAGGTAATGGTACTCGCGTCGTGCTGTTGTAATTCCTAGCCAGCTCTATCTGGAAAGTAATTATTCTGGCATTTGCCATTCTTTCATTAACCGATGTTTAGACTTACGCATCTGTAAATTATTAAACAAGCTTATAGTTTAATTTTGTTGGATGTGTAATCTTAGCTTTTTTCTCCGCTTGGGAATTTAACAAACTGTTATTGATTAATTTACATAGCCGCAAATGGTGGTTTGTCTGTAGCACAAGTCGTGCCTTTTATGTTCAAAGGTCAGACTCAAAACGGTTATTTTAAAACCTTTCTTAGTATTTGTAAGCTTTTAAATATCCAGCAATAATTTGCTATCTTGTCTAGTAGGGTTTACTGCATTTAAAACTTTAGTTTTCAGACTAATAGCAACCCTACGGCACTAATAGTTCCGTATTAAGTCCATATTCAAGCAGTAAAACTGTATTAGTTGCAAGTTCCCATGAGTGCTTTTTCCGCGTTCTTAATATAAATACGAGTCGTTTTCTCTTAGAAAGCACTACAAAGGCATTCACTACTATTCTAAGTAAGTAACTCTGAAACATTTTATCCAACACTTGCTTTATGCCTTAATGATAAGCTTTTTGATTTTACTTGAATGTTTATTTCGCCCGAGAATTAAATCAAGTATCTTTTCGTAAACATACAGTAGAAAGTATAGTATTTACTAACTCAAGCAACTCATCCCAGTTTTTAAATTTCTATTTATAAAAATTAAGACCAAACATTTACTTAACTCTGTCTGCCTAGCTGTTCTTTTCCACAACGAATTATATTTTTCTCATCTAACCAGTATCCTTAAATAAATTTCAATAAACATACATGAGTTAAACTTAAATTAAAAGATATGTTTGCTAATACTTTAGTTAAACGTAATTACTTGTAGTTAACAATACAGTATCACCTTTACCTGCTGGGTCTCAAAGTAACCCAAATACTTAAACTGAAAACCACACAAATTAAATTTCGTCAAACAAATCTGAACTTAAACCAGTTTCCTCCAACTAGCTCTATGTTTTATTATAACATAAACGGCTTAAATAACACATCGAACCTCAGCTAGCTAACGGCATAGTATTCCGAAGAAGCAATTAACAGATTATTTTACATGTATCGCTCTACTGTGCGCTGCTTTTACATACTACTTAGTTTAAGTTCTAGCGAAGGTCGAAGGAAAAACAGAAAGCACAGAAAAGTATTAATTTAAAATAATTTGCTAACTAAAAAGACCTTGTATATTTTCGACAAGATTTTATATTCGTTAGGTTTATCGATACAGGGGGCATGAAAAATGTGCGATGCTCTGTTCGAAATTCGAATATTGGACATGCTATTTAATTACACCCCGAAGGCATGCGGAAAGAAGAAAATATTGTGTATAATCCTCCTTTTAAAGGAAGCCCACCAGCGGCCGAACGGCAAAGTCGCTGAACACTGGTAGTTCGGTCCGAGGTTCGAATCCCGTGAACGGGCTGGCTGCATGGGCGGTTTCGTGGTTTTCCCCATGTGTAACGTGTATACGAACCAGTTTCCTTTAGAAAGTCCTCCACGAAGGCATCCCTCCCCTTAGGCAGATAACCCTCGAGGCTTTGCCATAATCACACACACCATTTCCTTTTAAAGGACGACTGGAAATAAGGGGACCCAGTCTCTAAATTCTCGTAGTGACGAATTATTGCCCTCCACTCTTATGATAGGGCATCAGTTGTAGAGTCTTTTAGAAGTTTTTGAATGAACGAAATGTGCAATGCGCTTGCTGAGGCTCGAACATAGGACCTCCCAACTGCTAGCCGGATGTGTTATGCAGTTACACCATAAAGGCATGCGGAAAGACGTGAAAAAATAGCTTATAATGTATATATGTTTATACAGTTTAAGAAGTGAAGCATTTCATTTTATATATTGTGCCTAGCTATATGTCGATTATATACGAGTTTTGTTTCTCGTCATATAAATTGATACCTTAAGCTCATCCCTCGTTAAGCAGATAGCCCTTGCGTGCTTTGCCATAATCAGTTAAGCACACTAAAAATGGAAGCATTTGAAAAAAATGGGAAATTGCTGTATTTTCTTCTTATCATGAATAAAAGTAGAAGTAACAAGCTCTTATATGCTGAAAATAAAATCCGCGTTCCAGATGCAAGAATAAGTGGTAAGCTTATTACCTATATTTTAACTACTTGATCCTTCCAAGCACTTTGAAAGAGATTATTCATCTATATCGATGTATTAAACTGCATGGTTTCTGAACTCAATAATTCGATTTATAACCTATTTATTCGATTCGCTTTTGTGCTATTATATATATTTTCCTTTCCACACAGTCATTATTTATTGTTCTTTATACTGTAACAAAATAAGGATTCTAAGCGGAAAAAATATCTTATAATAATAAGGTTTAGCTGTTACAAAACTAAATACAGACAAGAGGTATAAACTTTAACTATTTTAAAATTCTTTCATGTGTGCTTAAAACCCAAACCGAGCCAGCTCAAAGAAGGGATTTATAAACAACTGGCTTCCAGAATTACTTTACTCAGCTTGATTCTTCTCTTGTTTGACATTTAATCTAGAATTAATTATCTGTATTGTTTTTGTGTGTCTATGTGTTATCTTAAAGTTACTTAGGCATTCACGAGGATATGCTACGAGATAGGTTACGTATCTTAAAATATATTTTAATGATAAATTATTCACTAACATTTCATAATTCAAAGAAAGGAAGCAAATTTCATTACCTGCTTATTTGTAATCATCAAATCGGTTCCCAGAACAAATACTGACTTTTTTTTATTTCGTTGTTGTTTGTTAACTTCTGAGCAATAACTTATGAAGCCATAATTTCTCAACAAGAGCGCTCTAATTTTGAGTGATTTATTGTTCAAAATTTGTTAGTTTGCAATGTCATCTCTCGTATCTAGGGCATGACTGCCCTTCAGTGATCTAGAGCAGCGGTTCTCAACCTTTTGAATAAAGCGCACCATTTAAACAAAAATTGAAAATCTTTTAGTACCACCCCTACATTTTACAGAGATTATTTTTCAATTTCCCAATAGAAATATTAAAAATATATATTGATATATTTTGCCATTTGCACAACCTGTTGGCTATTTGTATATTAAATATTCACACATAAAAATATTAGATTAAAAATTGGTTACAATTTTATTTATCAAAATTTAAGTTATAATACTTTAATTCTAAACTTAGAGTGAAATTTGGATCACTTTAAGAGATATCAATTTCGTTTTACTTCACTCAGTTTTAACCGTAAACTAGGATCCACTTTTAATTTTGTTCCGTATTTATTTTTCAAATATAACACGGAAGAAAATCCTTGTTCATACAAATAGGTTGTGCAAATAGGCAATAAAAATTTAATAGTTTTATTTGAAATGCCTTTGAATTCTTCAGCCCAAAGTTAACATGTGTGTTATTTTTGAAATCTTAAGAAATTTCTATCAGCAGTTCGTTTTCTTCACAAGATAAAATTTCAGGTACATTTGAACAAACTGGATTTCTAATCCAATTTTCTTTTTCATAAACTTCAGAAAATACGTATTGAAATTATTTATCAATGAAAAACAATGATTTTTAATGTCGGATGCAAATGTTCCTATTGTTTTTTAATTATTTTCGGATAGAAAACCTTCTGAAAGTAGTAAAGTGCTTAAAATATTATTATCCAATTTTTTGATTATTAGCTTGACTTTTAGTATCATTGCATTTATTTTATCTCTAATGGTAAACAAATTAACGCTTTGTCCTTGTAATCCTAAATTTAATTCATTTAACTTTCCAAAAATATCAGCTAAATATGCTAAACGCACCAACCAGAATTCGCTAAATAAACAAATTTGCAATTCACATTTTGAAGCACAGCGGAAAATTTGAATTTCTGATCGAAGTTCAAAAAGACGTTTTTAAACTTTGCCTCTGGATAACCACCTTACTTGGAAATGTAACAAAAATGTTTCATGTTCACTGCCCATCTCTTGGCATAAAGCCGTAACTATTCTTGAATTTAAAACTTAGCTTTTAAAAAAAATTAACAATTTTCACAGCTTGATTCAAAACGATTTTCAGGGATTGTTTCAGCTACTGAATCTTCGCGATAAATGCAGCAGTTAGTAAATTTAGTTTCAGGTGCGGCATTCTTTATTTGAGATATAGCACTGGAATGTTTTCCTGTTAAAGCCCGAGCTCCGTCACTGCATACGGCAACGCACTTATTCCAAGGAATATCATTCTAAGAGATAAAATTGTCAATTATTTTGAAAATTTCATTTGCAAATGTTCTATCTTGAAGAGATTCACAAAATAATATTCTTCAGCAACTCGTTTATCTTACGAAACGTACGTAAACTAATAATTGAACAAAGTTTGTTATATCAGTACTTTCATCCAACTGCAATACGAAATATTGACTGTGTTTCAAATTTTGAATAAGTGCCTCTTTTATGGAATTTACCATTTCGTGAATTCGTCGACTAGCTGCACAATTTGAAGACGGAATATTATTCAATTCATTAGCCGTTTTCTGGTTGAATAATATTAAAATGATACTTTTAGCTGCTGTAATATGAGGTCTTCTCCAAAAGTGTGAGCATGCCCACTCTTGGCAATTCCTAGCCTTATAAGGTATTTCTTCCGCCTTCGTGGTATAGTGGTTTTGTACGCTGAGCCGGTATTCCAGAGGTCCGCGGTTCGATTCCCGGCGAAGGCGTTGCTAATTTTTCAATCTCTCTTGCTTCCAAAAAATACCTAATCTCCCTACAGTAGCGCCCGAACTCAAAGGGCTGTGGATGATGACTCTCCACACCCAGGATTTGGCGATTGGGTTCCTTAAAAACCCCAGCCGCCCTTTAAAAGGGAGGTATATAAGGTATTTCTCCCGCCTTCCTAGCGTGCCTTCGTGGTGTCTGCACGCTGAGCCGGTATTCCAGAGGTCTGTGGTTCGATTCCCGGCGAAGGCGTTTGCTAATTTTTCATCTCTCCGGCTTTTACAATTAACCTAATGTCTCTACAGCCTTAGTAGGTAACTAGCTTCTAAAGCTTTTTCACTTGAAGTAACAAAACCTTTCATTACTTGCTTACTATTTTTGAACTCCGATAATTTACTCTTAAAGTATTCTTTAGATTTATCTTTTAAACTTGAGTGCTTAGATTAAAGATGTCTTTTAAGAAACGATCGTTTATTCTTTGATTGGATAATAATTCACCGCAAAACACACAGTGAGGTTGATTGTCCATTTCATTTCTATTCCATGTAAGCCCAAATAATAAGTAACTTTCATTATATTTTCGATAAACATTTTTTTCTTTTGTTTTCAATATTCTTAGTGCTGGTAGATTGTCCTGGATGCATCACCTGTGAATCATAACATTCCCGCTTAGTCAATCGTAGCCATTTTTCCATTTTGAAAATATAGGTTTGTTTTATTATTCTTTCACAAATATGTAAACGCACAATATAGCAGAAGTTCATCAAAAATACTCGACGATATTCTCAAATCGCGTAGAAAATTAATTAAAACAAAGCAACTGGAAGATAAAACACCTGTTGATAGATTCACAAATCAACGTAAAAAAATATTCTAATTGAACAATAGAGCAATATGAGCCTGGAAATAGTGGCGACATAAAATATAAACATGCTAATAAATCGATCAAATCTAAAAGAATTAATAATATTTGCTTCCTCTTTTCTGCCTGCCTTCGTGGTGTAATGGTAGCACACTAGGCACGTATTCAAGATGTTCAGGTTCGAGTCTCGGCGAGGGCATTTCACCTTTTTTACCTCTCTCCTGCTTGAAAAAATAACCTAATGACTCTACAGTGGCTCTCGAACTGAAAGGTGGTAGATTATGATTCTGCACCCGCAGGATTTAGCGATTGGGTCCCATAATCCTCAGTCGCCTTTTAAAAGTGAGTATGTAAGGTATTTTCTCCTTCCCTTTTTCATGTCTTCGTGGAGTAACGGTAGCGCAATCGGCGCGTATTCGAGAGGTACATGTTCGGCGACGGCATTGCTCATTTTTCATGTTTCCTGCTTCAAAATAACCTACTGACTCTACAAGATATTCTTATACTTTTACAGGAACTTATTTTTTCCTATTAAATGCAATATCCATTTCTATTACTCCTTTTAAAAACATCGTTTATGATAAATTGTGTTATGTCTGTGGCTAAAAGAATATTTGTGAAGATAAAAACGGATTATCTTGCTAAAGTCTATGAGCGGCTATTGACGTTGAACAAAGCTCAGATCGCAAAAATTTACGACTATCACTGAAAAAACTTAAACAGGAAGTTAGGGTATTTAATTTTTAAATTTAATAGTTAAACATACTTCGTTTTTTCGGGTATTACCTATTTGTCTGTTGCGTACCACATATTGAGAATCGCTGACCTAGAGAATAATACCACCAGAACACTGTTAGTTGGATCCTATTTCGAATCTAGGTGAATGTCTTAGCTGTCTAGTTTTCGTAATTTTTCCGATGCCAAATTTGAATAGGAGCCAGATTACCTTAATAATTTCTCCACGAAGTCATCCTTCCATTAGAAAGGTAAGTGTTGTATTTTTTGCGTTTGCAATGAATCTAACCGAACTTAAATGGGTTTTAATTCACGACCTTTTGTTCCACAGAATGGCACTGGAGCAACTGGACTATTCCGATTATCTTTAAATAATTTCTACTTAACCTTGAGGCTGAGTAATGCGATCACGGCTAATTTCTCCTTGATCATAATGCTCGAGTAATTTCACCTCAGCCATGAGTCTCGAGGAATTCGTATTTAACCACAAGGCTTAAAGTGTTTCTAGTAATTATAAATGTCCACTAATTTATACTTGTATAGACAGATGAATCGTCATCTGAGGCGCACATCGCAAGTTGTCTGAAATGATAGTTTACCAAAACATATATAGAAAGTCTTAGAAGCTATCAGGGAACTCAGGCTGAACTATTTAAATTTTTTAAACTCTCTCTTACCAACTAGGGATGTTTTCGATAAAAGCTTTAAGATTTATTGTCCACAATTTTTCAAGCATCCTCGTTGTAGTTTGGCTCAAAACAGTACTTGATTTCTGAAAATATTTCTAACCAATAAGTTAACTATATAATTAATCTAATAATTATATAGTTAACTTATTGCTTAGAAATATTTTCAGAAATCAACTATATAATAATACTATATAATAGCTGTAAAATAAAAATATCCTTTTAAATATAACAATGAAAATATAATTTCGAATTTTAATGGGAAAAAATCTTTATTTCCATTGTTGAGAGAGGCCAACCAGCGGCCGAGCGGAAAAGTCGCTGAACACTGGTAGTTCGGTCCGAGGTTCGAATCCCGCGAACGGGCTGGCTGCATGGGCGTTTTCGTGGTTTTCCCCATGTGTAACGTGTATACGAGCCAGTTTCCCTTAGAAAGTCCTCCACGAAGGCTTCCCTTACCTTAGGCAGATAGCCCTCGAGGCTTTGCCATAATCACACACACACACACACACCATTGTTGAGAAAACGCCTATGGAATGAATAAAGAAAACTGTTATCTCTACACTAAAATAAGTTAAATGTGATGGCAAAACTCAAATTTATGTTTCATTAATATATAGAAGAAATTAGTAAATTGATTATCATTCGTTCTCGTTCAACAATGCGTTAGCGTTTAAATTTTGTGAGTATTCCAAAATATGAACTTTAGAACAAGAATGAAATGAATGCAGCATTAAAACCTTAAACGTGCTTTAAATTATTACCTAAACATAAAAAAATATGAGATTATTGAGTCAATGAACGCTAGAATTTTATTTCCGTAATATTACATTAAAAATCAGTTTGACTCAGGGAAACGTAAGTTAATATTATATTTAATTGCTCTGATCTTAGACAAGAACGCTGTTTTAACCCAGACATGCGCGAAAGCCAACAGATTTCGTTACTCTCTTAGTAAATCAGTATTATTATTACAATCTTACACAATATCCATATAACTGCAAGATATTAATTACTTCCCTTGAGTAACTTCAGCTGCGTCTTTCGTGACTTGACGTCTAACTTTTGTTAAGATACATTTGAATAAATTGGAACTATGATTTGCATCAAATGCGCATGGATTACAAATAAATACATTCGTAATTCTTCATTTACGCCAAAAGCTAAATTTCATGGAGTCTGTTTACGTACAGCACAGAAGTCTGAAAAGTAAGTTTTGTATCGAGATACTATTTACGACAAATGGAGAGAGGAAGGAAAGATCAAAGCATTCAGAAGAATTTATTCAGTGTGATCGATATTCTTCCGTTGATGTTTTAAATCTGACACTTGCTCTTGCTTATTTTCTTAAAAACAAGCTATATTTGTAAATAAAATCTCAATGATATGTTGATAGTCATTTATTGTATATTTCAACAGTTTTCTATCTCTTTTATGACGCAAATTGAAAGCCATTTGGGATTTTCTATCACAGAAACGTTTTTGTCTTTTATTTGTAACAAAGCACGGAAACTCTTAAGATACTTTACTACATGCGAGAAGTAAAAGATATCACACACAGTACTTTCTTTAGCCAATCTCATGAGAGTACCTTGAGATTCTAAAGACACCAAATACTACGTGCTTTCTTAAAGCGACAGGGAGAATAAAAAGCAGAATTCCAGAAGAATACTTCTGAAGTAGCGTATAATTCTTCTCTTAAAAGAACTTGGTCTCGTTGTGGTAACGATAACTTTATCAGATCAGTTTTTTGCTTAACAGTTTTCCTTTCCTGCTTTCTGAGTTTAAAGAAGAGTACGATATATTGTTCTGTATATATTTCAACTTCTGCATGTCATAAATATACTATGTGTTAAAAAAGTATTATAGGCAAATACTGCACATATAAGAAAGACGACAGAAAGTTTTACATTGAGGATAGATATAGCTGACACTTAAATTATTCTAATATCATCTATCAAAATAATAATTTTTTTCTTGTAATCTATGAAATTAATTTTCGCAGGTTCATAAAAGCTGCAGTTAATACCTTTAGAATATTTCCTTATTCTACTTGAAAAATGTTTTTAACTGCAAATAATTCTTAAACCTCAACCTCTAAATTTTGGACACGCTCTCTTAAAGTTAACAGTAAGTTTCGAAAATCTTTGTGAATGTTTTTCTTTTTTAAAACTATCTGAACTTTTTGCAAGGAAGTATATTTCTAATGTTATAAACCATTATGATATCAGAAAGATGTACGTGGAATATTATATTTTCATTAAATTTATAACCATATATATATATATTTGGCATTATTATAAAGCTAAAAAATTAATTTCAAACTTACAAATCGGTAGATGTAACATTTAATAAATTAAACATGAAGAATGGAAACAAAGTCGAATATTTTATTGCAATTTCGCTATGAAATAAAACAGACTTAAATTCCGGTACAATCAAGTCTTCATTTTCATTCTAGTTTCCTTAATGGGATGTCCGGGACATTTTTGTTGATTAGTATATGAGTGACATCACCGCCACCATATTCAGTACTGACTGGTATCAGTGATGAGTCAGATTTCATCGGGGGGGGTCTGAGCATACATCGCTGGAGACTGTGCTGTGCGGTGGCCCTCAATTTTAGAGGCACTGCACCAGGCAAGGATCCCTGATAACCTCTTGCAGGTTTTCAAGCAATACCTGTCCAATAGAAAGTTCATAGTAACACACACTGGCGGTGTCATAACCAGAAGCCAGACAAAAGGCTGTCCACAGGGATCGTGCGCGCGTCCAGACTTGTGGAACGCAACTTTCGATTCCATCCTACGATACGAATGGCCGTCCCATACACAGATGTCCCATACACAGCCTTTGCGGATGACGCGACCTTTGTGGTGGGCGGCAAGAGTAGAAATGAACTGCAGCAAAACTGCAATGATGTAATTGATACCTTCTCTCGGCTATGTCAGGAGAAAAAGCTAATAATTTCTGAGGCAAAATCGAAATATATAATTTATCATAAGCCAGGCCAAACTCTAATAAGAAACCCAACCATCCAGCTTAATGGGAAGACCATCAAAAGGGTCAGAGAACTAAAACTCCTGGGTATTATATTGGATGAAAAGTTCACCTGGCTGCCTCACTTTAAAGCCCAAAGAGAAAAGGCTCGCCGAATCGCAAACAATCTGCAAAAAATGCAAGGCCCGCACTGGGGGCCTTCGGCCCAATATCTACAAGATACTTTACTCCACTGTCGTGGAGAGGGTCCTAACCTACGGAGTAGCCATCTGGGCAGCCCCGATGACAGTCAGAAAGGCAAAATTGCTAAGTAGTGCACAGCGACCATTTGTCCTGGCCATAACGAAAACCTACGGGACAACGTCGACTGCGGCCGCTTCGGTATTAGCAGGGCTTATGCCGCTCCCAATCAAAGCACAGCAAGAAGCCTCAATTGCAAAGGTGACGCAACTCCAACAGCCATGCACATATGGGGATACATGCTATCTGCCAGAAGTCTACGAAACACGCAGGTCCAAACTAAGCACACATCCATCGGAATATGGACTGGGCATAAGGACTTTCCACTCACCAGCGTTAACCCCGCGCTTAGACGGACCAGGGGCCGTGCTTTATGCAGACGGGTCAAAAATTGATAACGCTGTAGGCAGTGCCTATATAGCCTATATAAATGGAAATATAGCAAAGGAATGGAAGGGCCGTCTGGGCGCACAGAACTCAGTGTTCCAAGCGGAAGTAGTTGCCCTCACAAAGGCAGTGAAATAGGCAATTGACACACGGCAGAGTCGAGCTACGATATTTACTGACATCCTGTCAAGCATTTATGCTATCAACAACCCTCTCCAGCGCTCCGCACTAATCTCGCACCTGCAAGAAGTCCTCCGTCTACAAGAAAAGTCAATGAGAATCCAAATTTCCTGGGTGAAGGCGCACGCCAGAATCCAGGGAAATGAAGCAGCAGACGCTCTTGCCAAGAAGGCTGCCCAAAATGAGGAAACGGAGCAGATTCAGGTGCCCCTGCCCCGGTCATGTCTAAAGAGGCAAATAGAGGAGTCCGCCATTGGAAACTGGCAGAATGAATGGGACCAAATCCCGCAAGGCCGCAGAGCATATGAGTTCCTGCCCAAGGTAGAGGTGGAACGGCTCATCTCAGCGCCCTACCTCACGCGATATATAACAGGCCACGGCCACTTTCCGACGTACTTTGCAGAAAGGGGTCTAGCAACAACTGATATGTGTGTTTGTGACAACGTGGGCTCACCAGACCATAATGTCACAGAGTGCCCCTTAACAGCAGAATGGCACATCAAATTCCCAACTACCAATGTTCTGCCTTTCAAACGCCTTCTCGTAAAACATCGAGGCACGCGGCAAAAGCTTAAAAGCATAATGGACAAGCTAGAAAAAATGGGCATAGACCTCTGCAGGCCGGAATAGGGCACATGCAATAAACACAATTGGCATAAAAGCGTCTTACAACTGTGAAGTCTCTAGATGGTTGCAGGGCCAGGGTAATACCCGAGTAGTCATAGAAAGCCGTCTGGGTGCTTTGTCCTGGTGTCACCTGTCACCTGTGTATGGAATCAGTCTTGTTTGTAAAAAGGTAGCTATTTACTTCACAGATGCTTCAGGAAGAGTGTCTGGAAAGCAGACACATTTAAGTGGCAGTCATATTTTCTGTGAAGCAATGTATCCAACGTTCCGCACATGGCGTCAGTACTCTCCTATGACGTGGTTGACGTATTGGAGAATATATCACTCGCACAAAATGGCTTCCATGTTCTCTGGTCCACAATTCTGAGGACAGCGCCTTCTAGGAAGCTGTTATAGCAGAAAAAAGGCTATCCCTCCTAAACTGTAGTGGAACTTCAAAGTCTTAGAACAGGGAAGAGGAGATATCCCTGAAACATTTTCAAACACGTGAGACAAATGTACAGAGTAGTCGAAGAGGACCTGTTACTAATATTGTGAGGTCGTTGAAAATTACACTTGAATTTGGATTTATTATTTCTTTATTTTAATGCTACATGAGATGCCGTCATGTTTACTATCCAAATTTGTTTTTCTGCTGGCACGAAATCTATACCATTCAGTTATATAAAGGTACCATATTGTCTGTGCCATGCATTCGTTACGGTTCAGTTCCTAAAACAATGTCCATTATTTGTTATATCTCAAAATTTGGCTGTTAATTAGCAGCAGCCAATCCATATAGACCTTAAAATATAAATGAGAGAAAACGTTTTATGTAAATTTTAGAAATCACCGTATTGGTCTTACAGTCTTAAGCCCATTCCAAGACATTTTAGTTTTTGAGCTAAAAATGCCTTCACAAAGACTTTTAAAACGAATAATCCCGTTTGGAGACATGCTGTAAAACATATCTATATAAAACACAAAATTACTCAATAAAGCCCTTAGAGAAGCAGCAAAATATCCTCGGTTAATTAGGAATAAAAGAATTGATTTAAACTCAGAAACTTCGGAAAATTCCTTTTAAAAATGTCCACAATATTTACTACAATATAGTTTAAACCATATGGTTCAACATAAATAGCATCATTAAAGTTGTAGTTTTAATTCAAGCTATAATATTAATTCAGAAGCATGATCCATGACCACAATAAAAACATGCTACCCCTCTAATGCTCTTCTTTTGTAGTAATTAGCATCATTTTAAGGCAGATATTTGCTAACTTTTGTGCAAAGAAAAAATTAAGTGTTCTTCACGGTCATCCTGTAAGTGATTTTTCTCTTTTTCTATCGATTGCCTTCGTGGATCCTCCGGCCAGCATCGGGAGGTCCGGAGTCCCAGTCCCAGCTAGTGGTTTTATAATTTTTCACGGTTTCTACTTCGATAAATACCTAATTGCTCTACAGTGTCACTGAAAATTATCCCACTTCATTATCACTATCCGCAACGGACTTCCCAGAACTTAAATTTAGCATTTGTTCGTATAAAAATAAATTAAATTAGAGTAATCTGTTTTACATTTAAATAGACACATTTGTCACGTATGTGAAATATATCTTTATAAAGTAATTATTAGATCAGGCTGCATACATTTGCTACATTTCAATGCTTAAAACTTGAGGAATTTGGTACACAAACCTAAATTAGGTGTATTGAATTTGTTATGATATTCTACTTATTTTTCTTTAAATATGAATTTTTTCTTTTTTTTTCTATATCACAGTTTAATGAATACATTGCAGCTCAGTAATGTATCATTAAATTAATTAATGTATGCTATGTTATGTATTAGGGAATTTTATGTTATATCTTAAATAAATATTTCATTAAAGCAGATCACTTATTATCATCAGACGTAATTGCAGTTAACCAACTTGTGTTAATTTCCACTGTGTTAGTTTATCCATGAAGCAAATGGCAGCGTAAAGGACCACTTAGGATAAATTAATAAAACTCTCTGGTATGGTTACAATGATCTTTCTCTGGCGCTGTAGTGGTCTAGATAGAAAGAATAAAAAACGCCACCTTTAGTACGTAATGGTCATAAGTTTTATTTAGAGAAGAAATGACAATGCGAATCTATGCAAAGGAAAATTATGTAAATATTCTAATAATTAATATCGCTAAGTGGGCCACTTATAATAACCATTATCTTTCATAAATTCCGGAAGAGAGATTTTTCTTTCTTCGTTTTTGCACAGAGTGCTGGAACCGGAAAGCAACTACAATGAAGTTAATAGAGAATTTCTAAACTATTAAGAAATGTATTAGGGCATAAAATCTCACGTTTCTCAAAGAAATACACTCATTATTCCAATTAAAGAAGAGAAATTTCTAACTATTATATTGACACTGGAAATCTTTTCCTAACATTATTAGATAATTTAACTAATTGTCATCAGTTTTATACACTACTACATTTAACGATGTTCAGAATTATTTCCCATTTTACCTTTTCCATGGTACACACGTCTTTGTTCTTTAATGATCTTTTTTTCCAGTGAAAAAGCCGAGAAATGTGTTTTCTTTTATAGCCTAAAGCTTACGTAATGAAGATAAGCTTCTAATTCATATGTAGGTGTTACGGTTAGTATTCTTGTAATTACATCTTAATGTGAAGCTAGAATAATTTTGCATTCAAACTGAAATTTAAATAAAGAGAAAATTTAAATATGGTAAATACGACTCATTCTTAATATTAGTTTGGATTGTGCCCAGTAAAATGAACTGTTGTATAAAATTTAATATATAATATATTTTTTCCTAAACTAACATACATAGCAGGCAGTACCATACAAAAAAATAATTACTTTAATCAATGAGAAGCATCATGCAATTGGTTATTTATCATCGACACAAGAAAACTTCTGAGGATAGTATACGATATGGTCGACCTTTTTCCGTTTACATAATGCTACAAATACGCTGACTTCTAGACAGAAATGGTTTTCTAATTAATAGAGGACAGGGTAGAATTAGCATACTAGTAGACAGAAATAGTTTTCTAAATATTAATAACATCCTAATATGTATTAGGCTACTATTCTGTACTTCATAAATGTATAAAAACCTTGAACTAATTAAATATTCCACTTTATTTTATATGAATAGATTATATAATTATCAATTCAAAGATTTGAAATACCCTCAAAATAACATCCTAATTTTGTATAGATGCAGACTGGTGTTTCTACAGAAGGGAATAATTAGTTGTGAAATAAGCGTATGCAAGTAGTAAACGGCCTTACAATTACTTAAGAAATAATTAAATGTATGCATGTTAGTGCTAATTCCTAAGAAAACAGTAACAAGCAGCTATTAGAATGGACAACAGCATTATAGTTTGCAGATCGTTATGTAGTTACTCGTTAGCGTTATATGTTTCAAATCATTAAGCTTCTTTGTCTTAAAACCTACAAAGGTATTAAACATGATTTCTTTCAGTTACAAATAGCCAGTATTGATTGATACATCAGAAGGACATTAAAACACATAAGCCCTCCACATTTAAGAGGTGACTTGAAGGCGAGATACCTTCTGCTAAATTTAAATGGTAAATATTTATTGCCCACCATATTTTTATTTTGCCACAAGGTTACATGGCAGGAATGCCTTGCATTCCTTAAATACTCACTCTCCCCAGATTTGAATGAAAGTAAGATGAAGTATGACGAAGTAATATGGTGAGGAGTCATACATAGCCTTCCCTAGGTGTTGATCCCGTGATATTGCTAGCTGAAATTTCTGATACCTACCCAGTAGAGAAACATAAAAATAATGCCTCGAATTTCGTTTAAGACTTTCTACAGTTTAACCACATTTATCTAAAAACATTTTCAGTGCATGTCAAAATATTTGTATAGTTTATTTCGTAATATCTATTGTATTTTATATTGTTTATATACTTACGCACATTCACTATGCACACTAAATTTTATTTGTTTAGTCCTTACCAGCTAGGTAATCACAGTAAAAAAAAGGATTTTAGTGTTTGAATTTTAAAATTATACAGAGCACTGAAAACTGTTACACGAAAAAAGCTACATTGCCTCAGCAGTATCTGAGGAGTGTTTTAACTTAGCTTACGTTGATTGAAATGCATCGTTTCCAAAATCAAAAAGCAAAAAATGGTTACTTGCTCCGTGAGCCCTCGGACGTATCATGTAGTCAAAATTCAGATACCTCAGTTAAGCAGAATTCATTCGGGTTGTTTAATAGATTTGGTTAGTTCAAAAAGAAGAAACAGGGGTTTACGAAATTTTCGTGCGATATTTTAGCTCCTTTAATTATCTTGTTAAAATATTAAGCAAGTATAAATATTTAAAATATACAAAAACATGACAAGGCAAAACTATAATATACCAAAATAAGTTACCTTTACAAACCAAAGAATGTTTTAAAACAGCTTGTAGGGTTTATTCAATTTGCTTAAAGAAATGTATTATGTATTACCATTACGTTGCTTTCTGTAAAAGTTGTTTCTATTAAAACTTGGATAAACTTTGATGTTGTTTATTTAGATCAGCACTTCTCAGCCTTTTGACTAACGCGTACCATCTAAACAAAAATTGAAAACCCTTAGTACCACCACTATAAAGTACTACTACCACCACCAATCTTGAACAAAGCTAAGCTCGCTAAAATTTACGAGTGTTAGAAAAAAAACTCAATCAGGATATTGGGGTTTTAATTTTTGAATTTAATAGTTAAAAATATCTTGCTTCTTTGCGTACCACCTATTGTTCTCTTGCGTACCATCAGTTGAGAACCACTGATTTAGATGATTTTACTTGCTATACCTGCCCTGAAACAAAGTTTTAAGAACAAAATAATATTGTGCCATGAATTGAAGCAAAGAGTTTTGTGGGAAGAATTCCACATAATTTTTTTTTCTGCAGCAAGAAAAAAGGAATACTGATTTTCAAAAGGAAAGGAAATTCGAACTGAAATTAGGCATGAATATGCTTGAATATCTAAAGATTACATTCAACTAACATTAATGAGCATGTTATTGCCTCTATGACTTCACTCGACATTTTAATTTCATTTAAATATAAGCTTCATTGTTTGCAGAGCCCTTGAAATCTAATCAATGAGGAAATATGCATATAATCCTAATTCCTGATATTAATGGCATCTTATCTCGAAGTTTCAATTATTCCTTAAACGTTCCTTAAACCTCATACGTGTTCTCTCCTAGTTGGTTGCAGAAATTTTTGAAATAATATCTATATTTTTCATAGCTTTTAGACATTAATTTTATTAATAAAAAGAAAAAAAATCTTTAATATTTCTTTGATCAAAAACGTTTCATTGCTATAAATGTATGCAAAGTAAAACGAAATCTACTTTGTGTTTTAATGCTCAGTTAGATGTCAAAACGGACTTGAATATATTATGACAGCATTTTTATATGAAGACACAAAAGGATAATCAGATTCAGAAAGCAACGAAGATATACTTTATGGTAATAGGATTTGCCTGTTTAGGATAAAAGGATTCCGCGGACTGTTATAGAGTTAGACACAAAGTCGGGCATTGTTTTTGAGATCTGTGAGTATTTGTATGTCGACGTAACTGGGATATAAATCATAAGTTCAATTATATACAGCTAAAAACTACTTAATTTGATTATTTTCCGTGCTTACTTAGGAAAATATGAAGTGCAACCTTCAGGTTTTTACAAGAATAGATTTATGTTGAAATATGTCACAAAGAGTTTTTTATTATATGTCGTTATGCAGTTATTGTGTATTATATGAAGCAGAGTCGATTGCATAAAAATTAACTTGTGACCAAAAATAAAAGGGGGCGGGATTGAAGGAGGAAATCGTAGGATGAAACTGGAAGGCTTCAGTCTAGTTTCCTTAGCTTCAATTTATATAGGTATTATACTGAAATACGAAGTTGTATGTAAAACCTTATGAACAACGTCTTATGACGTTAAGGCTCTTCTTCATAAATGACTTTAGAATACGGAGGTGGTTCGTTTTTTAGGCAAAAGGAGAGAGATATATATAATTGAATTATGTAATAGGAGAATTTGCATGGTTAAAGAAGTATTTAGTTATATTTGGAACAATATCGCCTAATTTGAGCAATATTAAAACTGTCCGGCATCGAATCTGAAAGAACGTTTTTTTCTCAGTTTGTGTAATAAAACGGAATGTGTATAATCTTTAAAATAACTCTGATCTTACATATTTAATAACATAAGAAGAATGATCTAATCTTTAAGGGGAGTTGGAACCCCAAAATCTTCAAAAAATTGTGATTTCGGATTTGTGCATTTTCAAATTCTCTACACTTTTATCTTTCTAAAAATACCATTCTTTAATCTCTATGAAAATTAGAACTGTAAAAAAATCTAGTTTTAATTTGTCATCTACTGCTTTGATCAATGAGGATTTTTACATAAAATCGCGTTTTTCTCCAAACGCGATTTTTTTATACTCGATGTACCTTTTCTCAGGAACTACTGCTCACAGGTATCTAAACTTTTTATGGCTTATTTATTAGGTTTCCTAATATTTACTGAAATGAGCTTTTTGTAATAAACTTAGAAGAAAATTTTTTTTAAATTTTTTTGTATGAGAAAAGTGCTAAATTTTACTATGCCTAACAAAATATCCTGTAATTTACTCTAAAATTCAAAATGTTTCAAAAGCTCATTTCAGTATAATCAGATAGGTATACTTAAAGAAAATTACAGAAAAAATTTCAACCTTGTATCTACAGCAGATTTTGAGAAAAGGTACATCGAAAATGGCCAATTTAACATTGTCGGTATAGGGGTTTCTGATACCCCTTAAAATGAAAGGAATCAAAAAGTAGCATTTAACTTGCTGAATGAAAGCGGGAAAGTGAAAGCTTCTGCAAGACTTGATTCCCGGGGACTAAACAAGTTTGCTGTGGAAGGTTTCGGAGTTTATTTCATGCGTAACAAGAATGCTACTCAAATTACGTTAAAGGGGTTGTGACAATTATGATAACTGTCTAACAACCAAATTTTTCTTTTCTGTGTAATCGTATTCGTTTTGTTTCTCATGTAAGTATCCATCTCTAATGCAGAAGTTTTATTCTCAGTTTCCCAAAAGCGTTTTAACGGTAGCTTAAACTGAAGCCTAGTGAGTTTAGGTTTTGTTAGATAGAGTTCTTGCCTCGTCTGGAATTCTGTTTCTGCATTGCTAGCTGAGGGTGATCTCGAGAGCCTACTTGGGAGAAAATGAAGTTGAAACTAGAAATAGGTACTTTTTTTTTGCTGTCAGATAAGTATTTAAGATTTTAAATTGCAGATATCTTAGGTCAGCTTTTGTATTTATTTTTAAGCTAAGAAAACTTCAAGTCTTTCTGTTGTACTGTTTTAAAGCTAATCTACAGGTTTTGATTCAAGTAAGTATTTAATTATTGTTAGTTATTAGCGTGTTAGTCTTTCATCCATATATTAATGTTAACTCAAATAGATATTTATGTAGTTTAAATTAGGTCATTCGGTTATGGTTAAACGGACGCGCAGAAGTTGAATTTAGAATTTCACAGTGTCCACATCAGATCCTTTCGATCGCAGTTAATTTTGTGGCTCCGAAATAAGCACCATAAAGCACTTACCGTAATAGCTTATAAGGTTCCTACCTAGAATTTACAGCTAAGGGTTCGGAACTTTGAGAAACTGGTAAGCGAATAATCGCTTTAGCTTAGGAGACAGACACGTAAGTTTGAGAAGGGTTAATTACCCTTTATTGGTCAAAATAAAGTTTTGCAGATGGTCCTTTCTCAGGACGTACATAAAAGCCTCCACTTGCGTTTGAACTCAAGAATACTAATAAATAAAACTTAACTAATGCTTAACTGAAAAGATATAGCCGAAGCTATCAAAATTCTGCAGGAGATAGCTCCTTAAATGCTAACTAAACAGCGAAGCTATCAGTGGCCTGAAATACGTCCGAGCGTAGTAATAGCTTGGAGACAGTGTAGCTAAAAGGCGAACGCGCGCTAGTCAGAATCTCTGGCCTCTCTAACGAAGTCAAAATATTAGGTGCCCCATCACTTCAACATAACATAACATAACGAAGTCAGTGGAGCTTCGACTTTAACTGCTTTTCCTTCATTTGCATTTAACCGCGATTCTAAAAAAACTTTCTGGTAGGAAATTATAAGCTGAAATTAGAAGCGACAGGAAAATAGCTTTAACTAAAATGATAACTGTTAATAACTTAGGATAAACCTTACAAGCTACCATAATCTAATTCGCCTGTATATAGTAAGAGTATACAAGGAAATTGCAGTGTTAAATAAACTGTTAAATAATCATACACAAAAACACAATAGAAAGAATATATTTCAAGAAATCAGCACAAAATCCTACAAGCAAAGCACGATATTAAACTGTTAAAAAATAATAAGGAAAATACAGATCAACCGAAAATATATACATGAAAAAAAGTCACATAAGGTCGCATAATTAAAGAACAATATTAATTAACTAACAAAAGGTATTATTCTCGTCCCAACTGCTAACTACAGATAGTCTCATAGTTAGAGTTCACTAAATACACAAAAGCACAATAAAAAGAATATATTTCAAGAAATCAGCATAAGATCCTACAAGCAAAGCACGATATTAAACTGCTAATTAATAATAAGCAAAAGATCAACCGAAAATATATATATGAAAAAAATCACATAAGGTCGCATAATTAAAGCGCAATATTAATTAACTAACAAAAGGTCTTATTCTCGTCGCAACTGTTAACTACCGATAGTCTCATAGTTAGAGTTCGCTAAATTAGCGGACCTCTGAGAACTAAAGAACCGATAGCTAAATTCATGTTCATATCTCATCCACTAATTCCATTTCTTAAGCGCTATTGCCTGTGTGAGAAAGCAGAAGTAAGGTCTTCTTACGGAGCTATAAAGAGTACGTTCTTGAACGTTTATATTTATAGCACACGAAGGTAATTACTTTATTTTAAGCAGAGGAATTAATATAAACTTGTGTTAATTAAATTAGTCAGACGTATAAAATATAAAACAAGATAAAAAGCATTTATTCTGGAAGCGTAAATTATTTCCATAAATTATGTTTCATCTAAGAACAAATTATGCTAATAGAAAATAATTACAATGTCAACGGTCGGCTTTTGTTAAAAAGCGTATCAAATTTAAAGTAAGCATTTTACAGAAAATTTTGAAGAAAAAAAATTAAAACGTATTTGAAAACATGCTTAAGCAGGAAACTAAAACTATAAAATTTCTGGGGGAGAGTCGGAAATGCCATCCTAATGAGACGAGAGGGGGGGGGGTAATTAGGGTCTGTAGCAGAAAAATCGTCGGCAGCTATCCGCAAAGTTGTTAGGATGGAAAATATGAATACCTCGTGATCGCAAATCGATATTTAAAAACCATAAAAAAAGTCTTGGCTTTCCTGATGATCTAGGTACCAGACATTACGTAACGAGGAGTAAGGCATGGAATCTCGGACGTCCTGAAATACACTGGTCGTTTTGAAAAGGCGCAACATCGTGGATATTGCTATCGTCCAACGCATGGCTTATTTTAAAAATGTCCGAGATTGCAGGCGGTGCTTACGTTGCAAAACTTCGGGCACCTTCGTTATCAGAAAAGCCATTTTAACTTATTTTAAGTTAATGGTCTTTAAAATGTCAATTTGAGATCACGATGTATTCGTATTTTCCATTCTAACAACTCTGAGGGTGAGTGTCGACGGTTTTTCTGCGACAGTCCCTAACAAATTACCTCGTCAGGATTCAATTTCTGACCCTGCATTGCTATAAGATTCCAGAGTAGTCCAAGTGTACCCTAGCACACCTAGAAGTTTGTTCCTCTAGTTTTGAATCACCTTGTACCTTTGCTCATTTGCCCTCACGTTTTGCTCAACAAATACCCTGAGGAACACACCAAGAGCTCTGCGCAAAGAGATTCTCAAACCTCCCTGAATTTTTCGTGCTTTATTTCCACGCTGAGTTATGGTCTGAAGCGAGTGATGCATTTTATAAGAGAGAATTATATTACTCATATTTTGATTCTGGAACAGACTACTCATCGAATAAGTCTGACATTTAGAAAATATATACCTCTACAAAAGTGAAGCGTTTGTCTGATGAAACAGACTTTGGTTATTACGCCGACATAGTCAACTCCATAACCTGTGTATGAATGAAAGCATGTTTCCGAGCAAGAAAGCAAGTTTAAAAGAGAAATTCGAAATGCGACAGGACGACTGGCTGAGTCAGCATTACCCGTGATCACAAATCACGATGAAGTGATCACTTGTTGGTCGTTGAAATTATAAAGTTCTCTGACTTTGACTCAAAAATTCTAAATGACTGCACAGCTGGCGCCCAAACTAAAATATGGTGGACGATAATTCGTCATCACCAGGATTTGGCCATCGGGTCCCCCTTCTCTCCAGTCGCCCTTTAGGTGGAATGTGAAGTATTTTCTCCCTTTTTATCGAGTTCCTTCATGGTGTAACTGGAAGGCCCCTTCAGACCAGCATCGGAAGGTCCGGAGATTGAGTCCCGGCAAGGACACTGTATATTTTTCCTGCTTCCAAAATTCTAATAACTCAACAAATTGATGTCAATTAAAAATAAATATAAGTGAATTAAAATTGAAATATAGTACTTTGATTGAATTAAGTAAATTGAGTGTAATTAAATAGTAAATCATTCATGCATGAAGTCATAGAATAAGACCGGTTGCAAACTGGGTAATCTTACTTTTTATAAATTAATATGCAAATAAAGTCAATAATGTGTCAATAAAGACCCTATAATGAAGTATGACGTAGTCTTTATAATAAATTTGATAAAAAGGCCATGGAATAAAAAGGCCATGTGATGCTTAAATTCCTAACTTGCAAATCAGATTTGCAACTGGAGAAGAATCCCCAGCATTTATTACACAGCACAGCAAAATTCAGCACTCTCTAAAAATAAACTCTAAAAGTTTTTTGAACTATAAACTTTATATTTTATGTTGGTATCCACGTATGTATTTTATTAAATCTAAGTGAAATAATCTTTTAATTTTGGACAGCTCATTTCTTGCAACACAAAACGTTTTTATAGGAAACACATATTCTGATAAATTAGAACTGTTTTTCTGAGTTGCGAATACTTGAGTATACGCCGAAATTACAAGCGAATTTCTCCAAATTCAACATAATTTCACTTCAACTACAAACATATCCATCATTATCTAGCAAACACAATCGTCATTTCCTCCACAGCCATCATCCAGTTTAGCTTCGATGAAAAGTAACAATCGATGTTTAAATTTAAGCTCAGAATTAATGACTGAGACAACAGTAAGAGCATTTAATGAGTCGTGACGTCCGACCGTCACGTGATTCGCTAAATCTCTCTCAGTGTTATCGTAAAAAATAACGTGAATGGGACCCGAAGTAAAATATCAACTCATAAAGCATTTAAACTGAGAATTGCCTTTCGGGATCTGGTATGAAAGAGGCACCTTCGCAGAGGGTGACCCTACAAAAGAACGTTTGGTTTCGATTCAGACTTCAAAAACAGCAATCATACATCAATCTTCTTTAATGGTTGATGCATATTGTAATGAAAAACTATTGACGAGATTCTTCTCTTTTTCATTTAGACCATCATTCAAGTAAAAGTGGGATAAGTTCTATGAATGAATACATTTTTATTGTTTCCTATGGGAAAATTAACGGTTTTTCAAAAATTTAAATAAATGCGTACCGGAATTGCTTGCCTAAGGCTTAGATTGGCAATAAATATTTTATAAATAAATATAAGTACCATGTTGCAGGTGATCAGAAAGAATTGATGAAAAGCAAAAGTGGGAAAAGCTAAGTAATAGAAAGGAACATTTCTCTAGATAAATAAAAGCTGATATAGAATAGGATGTCTAAGACTGTGGGGAATTTATCACCGGAAAGATAAATTCGTAGTCTTCGGGGTGACATGTTTGACTTCAGACTGAGAAACCCGAAAAAGCTTACGGTAGAGAACAGCTATGACTTGGCTGAAATCAATGACTACTCGTGTTGCAGCAGCAGCGAAATGAAAGAAATGTTTCTTTAGACATATTTATCAAACATAATGATGATTAATAAATTAATAAACAAATAATGTACGTATATGTTTAAGCATAATAAAAGTAAAATTTATCTGCATCTTTAGAGTGTACTGTAATAAAAATTTTAAATTTGTTTTGATTTATTTTTGGTGTGTATTTGAATGCATGAAAGATATAAGTACATTCTGATACTTGATGAGAGAGGTAATATTTTGATAAAAAGTGTAAAATGTGGTATGGACATGTCTCCAAATAGAAAAATAAATGCAAGAAAATGCCCCTCTTAAGAAATATAGAATAAAATATAATGCAGCTGAAATTCATATATATATATCTAAATTCTGTAATAGAAAATTTACGTAGAGCTTGGAAAAAAATAAAGTGCCGGAGTGATAATTATTTGTAATGAAATAATGAGATATTCCATTAATTGCGTTAGAAATATGTATATATACATGTGATGTCCCAGCTTTTGTCAAAAATAAATAGATTGGTGAAGAATCATAAATGTAGTCGTAGCTTAAATTATCAGACGATAAGTTAAAAAAACAGGATCCATTTATTATATCAGGAGAAATAGCAGTTACAAAATCATATTTCCGGAGTAAATAAAAAAGAATTACAAATAACTTTTTGTATGAAGTTTACTGCATCGTGACATTTAAGAAAAAGGCCTTCGATATTCCTTTGCGAGTCCTTTTATAGCGTCTGGAAAGGCGGAGCTTTCACGAAATGTCGTCAGCCTCGTCCGCCAATCCAGTTCGCTTTAAATATTTCCAGAACATTCTAAAACTGTACGTGTAGAAAAGGCGGCAAAAACAACTTGACTACGGGGCTGTGGATTTAATTCCACGTACTTTCAAATAAGATAACGTCGCCATTAAAAATGAAAAGAACATACAGTTAGAATTTTAAGTGTAATTTTGACTATGGAATTTTATTATTACATACATATCTAAGATTTTGGGAAGGCCTTTCTAACGGAAAACTGTCCATGGTAATCAACCCGATAAGAAACTAGGAGCATTTCTCTGCTTTTCTGAGATAATTCGAATTTCGATGGAAAAAATATCCGTCTATGGATCCCGAAGCTCAGAAACGTATTAGTTACTTACATGTCTCGTAAGCTGAATTGAATGTTTAGTCTTTTAAAATCACAGTAATGTAAAAAGTATGGCTGAGCTTAAGAGCTATATTCATCCCCAGAAACCTGAATGGACATGCACATATACAAACATATACGTATTAAATTTCAATATCAAAGTCTCATTAATTATATTAGATGATAATAACAGTTATGAAAATATTGCCTATCATAACAAACGAAAGTGAAATATCAGCTTTGCATCAACCATAGGGTATTGAAGTCATCCATTAGAGATAAAATGAGAACAGAATTTATTAACAGAAGAGTTAACGTTTCACAATTAATTAGGTTCTATTTAACAGCCTTTTTTCTCTCTCCTTAATTAGGATGAAAAGTGAAAAAAGACTCGTGAGTTTAAATTTCCTGATTAAGAGTCTAATACACTAAGAAATCATTTCTCTGTTAAAACTGCTGAAGATTCTATGAAAGACTAATGTGCCCTGGAGACTGCTTGTTAAAATACCAAGAAAATAAGCAAGTTGTTTTTATGTAGTGCTTATTTGAAGCCTTTCTCCATTTACGGTATCATCTCTATAAGTAGATACACAGGCAGACTTAGCCCAAACATTTGATGAATGGCTTCGTAGTTGTTATTTAAGAAATGTCAGTGATTTCCCGTTCCGTTCCTTGTGCTAAATGAGCTGGCAACTTCGAGCATTCGTGGCTTTTCTCTTGCATATCCTGTAAAAGAACAAGTTTTTCTGATCAACATTTAAGAAACTTTACTGATTATTTTTTTATCGCAGACTGAACCAACTCTAGGAACAAAATGCAAATTTAAGGTCTGAATTCCTAAATTAGAAATAGAAAAAAAGAGCCAAGACCAAGCTTACGAAACCCTCTTTTTAAAAGAATTCAAGCATTAATATTTCAGCATGGAAATAAATATTTTATTTCTGATTATTCTTCACTTTTATAATTGGTTAGAGATAATTACCTAGGATTTATTTCTCTTTCCCTTTCGCTTGATTACCTGTCTTGCCAAATTATCTTGTTTTTCCGATAATATCTAGTCAAATACGCTAGAGGTTTGTAAATTTTAAATTACTTTCTCGACATCTGTTTTGTACATTTTATAACCTTTATACAGCACTTATAAAAGGTAGCAAACCGTAAATAATTTTCCACTTAACATATATGATTTTAGGAAGAGAAGAAAACTAAGCGCAGACTAATTTAAATATTTTTGACATTTAAGCACATTTTTACAGTCACTTACATATCTGCATCTAGTAGAAGAGTATTTATTCAATTTTCAGGTCCGTGAAAATATATTGCTTAAGTTCTCGACTAGTTTATTAAGTTTATTTGAGAAGAAACAACTGAAACACTTCTTTTTAGTCATGAAAAGCAATGGATTTTCTGTAAACAATTTGCTATGAAAAGCAATGGATTTTAGACTTCCATTTTCCAGGAATTATGGAGATTTGTTTTTAAGTGATTAGAATTTATATCAGTAAATACAGCAGATGGAATAAAATTCTAGGTGCTGTGTAATCGAAGAAGCTACATAGAGATGTTCCAAAAGCTAATGCATTTGCAACAATTCTATGTTAATGCTTTTGGAACAGTTTTATACAAACTAGGGTTCTTTTTAATTTTAAATGCAAAATAGTTTCCTCATTTTCTTCTCAAATGTTAATTTTGTCTTTTTGTATTGGATTTGATAGTAAAAGTGCAACTGTTGATTCAGAGATGTAAACAATTTACTTACCGACAGGCTATCAGTAATCAGTTTTCAGCAAACATATACTAATAGAAGATACTATTAACCGACTTTTATTCTGATAATTCTCACTAATTGACGTGCGTATGTTTGTAAGTACAACTTGACGTATTATAACAGTATTTTTGACAATTATTACATTATTATAAGAGTGTAACATATTTACATAATTCAACAAATCTATACGTTAAAGCTGTAATATAGTGATATAGATAATTATTTGAATGATTTTTAAAGCATGCCGAAATACTCAACAAACATAAAAAAAAATATTTTGTTGGAAATTTTATATTATCAACGAAGATACTTTATTTGTACCTGTACTTTGTGATTGGTATATGCTCTGATTTGTAGACAAATTCATCTGTAATCGGTTTGCCTCTCTTACAATCTGTCTTGACATGGTCATACCTTTTTTTTTTAAATGGTGGAAAATTATTATAGCACATTTATGGTACTACTGAATGTTGTTTATGCACGACAAGTTTAACAAAATGCATACATGTTCTTGCTCTTATTTAGTTCATATTTAGTTTTATTTGACATCACCAGAATTTCTGTGCATAACCTAATTGTTCGAACTTTTTCTTATATATTGTTTATTTCAATAATTTTAACATTGTTTGACTAGAATTATGCTCATCCATGAATATCTGGTGTACTTCTGGTGTTTGATACTGCAACTTTTTATAATGTGTATTGATTTGTAACAAGTATTGTGTTTTTAAAATGTATTAGGTTATGATCTATCTTTTGTATTTACAATGAAAATATGTAACATGTAATTATATTAAGCATTATGTAACAATATGTAATATGTTTTGTGTAATTTAATGTATTTAATAAGTTTTATATGAAATAAGTAATATTGTATGTATTTGAACCAGTATAGTATATCTTTGTGTATATCTCTTACTTGCATTAATAACTAGGTTTTGAATACAAATGTAATAATGTGTAATAATATGTAGTGTTGACTATTGTGCTTAGAATTACTTTAATTTAGCGATCGACTTTCTTCGTTTATCTCTTCATATATCTGGCGCGAACTTTCCATATTTACACTATGTTCTATCTTACTGCTAAATATTCTTGTTTGAATCTGTGCATAATCAAATTTTGTTTTGGTTATATGAACCGGTGAATATCTGGAATGATTTACCTACGAAATAATACAATTGTACTTTTAGTAATTGTAACATCTGATTTCTTATAAACGTTATGACTTTTTTTTTCATTCAAAAGCAACAGCATAAAGTGTACAGCACGTGCTTAGTTGTATCTGAAGTAATCTTTTGTTCAACGTTATGAATGCATGTCTCAATATTATGCTATCTGCTCTTGTGTAGATTAACATATAATTGGACTCATCGTTTTTCTCCTGGCACATTTATGACCAAGTATGGAAACATAATGTTTGTTCTATATTGTGTATATCTGGTATGATCTTCTTTAACTCATTGTTACAATTATATGACAACTGTTAATTGTACTGTAAGCAACAAACATCTTGATTGAACTTTTGGATTTTATTACTATGATTTAGTACAAATTCCAGTACCTCTGAGTTATATGACTTGAATGTTGCATGAACTGCACAATACTTTGCTTTGGACAAAACATTTAGTACTGGATTATGGAACATAAAATATGTTCATTTACACTTAAATTTGGACTCTAGAGATCAGACTTGATTCTTTCATGACTATATACTTCATTTCAAGAGCGTGCAGATTCTGAACGGGGTGTTGATCCTTACTGTTTATTTACTTGTGTTTTTCTATTATATATAACTGACATTTATCTATGATCTTCTAATTTAAACGTTTTACATTTATTGTTACCATGTTTGTTACTATAGGCGGCTGTCAATTTCTGTCTTAACTATTCTGGAAAATCTTAATATAATAACTTAAAATGCACTTCTTCAACGTACGCAATATATCCAAATAACTCTGTATATTGTACAAATGTAAAACTTTGAAATCTGACTTTGACATTTTAGTGCCCGACTGATCTGTTTTGGCCCCGACCTAAGGTTGTGACCAGTAGATAGTAGATAGTTTTACCTCTGAGCAACATATTCCGTTTGTTGCCTTTAGGCTAACTTAGGTCGAAAGTTGCTCAGTAGGTCAGTGTTGTAGAATCAGATACGTGTAGTTATAAAAAAAAAATAAGTGTTAGAAAGTAAAGGTTTTCTCCCTTCATAATGACTGCCTTCAGGTGTAAGTCCTTACATCGTGCCTTCGTGGCATAACTGGAAGCATGTCCGGCTGCCAATCGGGAGGTTCGGAGTTCAAATCTCGTCAAGAACATTGAGGATTTTTTCATTATGTTGACTTCAAAAAATTCTAAAATGTCTGCACAAGAGGACATATTAAGTAAGAAAAATGAGTATGTTACATGCCAGAAAAGAAACAGAATAATGAAGGTAAGAAGATGCTCATTCTTTCTTTGCTCTTCTCGTAATGTCGCATAATACTTACATTAATGTTACATTAGGGGAAATAATTTGAATTGTGTCACACTGTAAAATGAGCGCAGCTTTATTTTATGCACTATTCGGAGTTAGAAGTTTATATATTATAATTATAAATCAAATAATTCTTTTTTATAAAGAATTATTATAACTCATATAATTGCAGAAACGTTTTAACCGACCTCATTCGAAGGGTATTTCTCAAAATGTTTGTTATATTAAGAATTTTTACTGGATTGTCCTTACACTTAAATATAATCACTACAAAAGTGATACAAAATTCAAAATTTTGTGAAATTTAATCAAAAAATGTAAAAACGTTTTATTGAAAATAACAGAAAAATCAGCCATAATTGACAAGAATATAATGATGATAAAAATATATTTTTAACTTCAGAATACATATACTAATCATAAGCATAAAATGAAATAGAACAATTGTAAATATTGATTCACTAGTAATATGTAGGCCCACCAGCGGCCGAGCGGTAAAGACGCTGAACACTGGTAGTTCGGTCCGAAGTTCGAATCCCGCGAACGGGCTGGCTGCATGGGCGTTTTCGTGGTTTTTCCCATGTGTAATGTGTATACGAGCCAGTTCCCCTTAGACAGTCCTCCACGAAGGCATCCCTCCCTTTAGGCAGATAGCCCTCGTGTGCTTTGCCATAACTAAAGAATCCAATCCAATCCACTAGTAATATATGGCCAAATACGTTAATCAACACTTTAAAATTTAAAAAAATGCAGTTGAAGAGAAAATGATACAATTTAATATATATAATTTATTGAAGGAAAATTATATAATTTATTGAAGGAAAAATGTTATAATTTAAATTCTGTAAGGATAATTTTTTAACTTCTGCTCTACATCATGCATAATAATGAACAAAAGTATGTAGGAACTTTTAGAGTCATTAATATAACTATACAACTATACACAACTATTCACGTAGCCAAAAGAAATAAGAAAATATATAAAATGTACATTTCCAGATTCTCCAGACATCCTGAAGTGTTTAGAATTATTAGTTAAAACATAAGATAAAAAGAAAGAAACACTGAACCTTTAATTTACCTTACTTAAACTTTGTCTTCTGGTGTATCAGACAGAAATTTCCTGTTTGTGGTCTCTCATAAAAACTGACAAATCTCCACTTCTAATTAACATATCAAGAATCGAAAAGTGGCTTTTGATAGCTAAGCATGTGGCCTTTAAAAATGTTAAATTAAAAAAACACTGAGATTTTTTAGTCAAAACAGCTCTGCGAAAGAGGTTTTTACCTAACCACAGTTTGGATCATACACTTGGTAACGTAAAACAGCTGAAAAAGGTATTGAAATCCATATTTATCGCGTATGGTAAATATTCCGTCAGACGTTTATTTAAAAGTTGCTTAGTTACTAAGTGAAACCATAACACTTATTACTGATAATCAGTATGAAACGGTATGAAACCATAGCACCTATTACTAGCAATCAGTTATTAATATTTCGTACCGCATTTGCGTACTTTAATATTTCGTATCGCATTTGCTTTCTAGATATACGAGTACTTTCAAAGTAAATACATCAGAATAACTTGAAATCGCATCTCAGATCCATAGCATTCTTTATTATTTTGAATTTTGATACATATCTGGAACTGAGAAAATTTCACTAATTACTACATTTTCTTACATTTCTTTCTTCTTCGTTTCCTTCTTACGCTTTTTTCTTAAACTGAAAAGCTGTATGTTTGAGATTTGATCGAAATGGATAAGATATTCCTTTAAGCCCACAATAATAGAATTTATTTCATATAAGATTTATCACACTATTAATAATTTCAAATCTTCTACGGTGGCAGTTTGTGTTAAAATAATTCATCTCAGAAACCGTTTTGACGCATATTTGATATCAATAATAATCCAATACACCTTGTAGTACAGTCAGTGAAATATACGCATAATCTATATCCATTTCATCTGAAAAAAATAATGAACATGAAATACACTCTTTTGCAAAAAAAATCGAAGCACCATGAAGGAAGTGTTTTTTTATGAAAATGAATATGTGTATAGCTCATACACAGGAATAAAATGATTAAAAAATCAAGGTCATAGTACCTGTTCACGGCTCACAATCACCTATTGAGCGTTCAAATTAGTAGTTGATCGAACCGCCCCTAGCTGCAATGCATGCTTGAATTTGTCGAGGCAAGGAGTGGTAAAGTTTCCTAATGTCATTCTGCAACACATTCTCTGTTACTGTTCACGGCTCACAATCGCCTATTGAGCGTTCAAATTAGTAGTTGATCGAACCGCCCCTGGCTGCAATGCATGCTTGAATTTGTCGAGGCAAGGAGTGGTAAAGTTTCCTAATGTCATCCTGCGACACTTTCTGCCAGGCATTCATCAGTTGTCGCTCCGGATCTGCGATATTTCCCGAGATTCCCGAATCTGGCGGCCTATCATGCCCCAGACAAGGTCGATTGGTGAAAGGTCTGATGATCTTGCTGACCAATGAAGAATATCAACCGCACGGAGATAGTACAGAGATATGCGAGCGGTAGGTGTACAGCAACATCCCTAGATGACCCAAGTTAACTGCTAGATCTACGAAATGAAAACTTAACAACAAATCTACCTGTTGAGTCGTCCACCAGCGGCCGAGCGGTAAAGTCGCTGAACACTGGTATTTAGGTCCGAGGTTCGAATCCCGTGAACGGGCTGGCTGCATGGGCGTTTTCGTGGTTTTCCCCATGTGTAACGTGTATACGAGCCAGTTTCCCTTAGAATATACTCCCCGAAGGCATCCCTCCCTTTAGGAAGATAGCCCTCGTGTGCTTTTCCATAATTAAATAATCCAACATCTTTGCACAGCAGTGTCTGTAGGCTGCAGGTGGCGGCCTATTGCTCGGTATGACCACCCAGCTTCACGCAACCCTACAATGCGACCACATTCGCAGTCGTTTAGTTGTCTTTAAGGTCTTCGATATCGTCGTAATGGCATCTTTAGTTGCTTCTTTACGGAATTACAATGGCAGCAACAAAAAAAGATATATTTTCTGCCTCTGTTACTGGTTTTATATTTTGAGTATTGCGCAATAGAAATACGCGCTTTGATCTCAGTTCCTGTTCATTTGCCTTGAAACTTTCATCATTTGCAAATTTTGTTTGATCAAGATGTTTTTGCTTACCAAATTTCGTCACGATAGCAAACGTCCTTCATGGTGCTTCGATTTTTTTTTCAAAAGAGTTTATTTTAAGTGCATTTTCGGTTATTTAAAATACATTTTTGCAAATTTCATTTTGCAAAGCAATTAATTATTGGCTGAAATGCGGAAGAAAAACAATTCCAACATAGAGACCTATTTTCAAAGAAGTTAAGAAATAATAATTAGAATGTTCTACCATTGTTTTTAAAAAGAACTCGGTAATTTACTTAGTACACTAGGCAAGAATTAAAACTTCACAACAGTGAAACGTGATACCGAATTTAATCTACCATTTCCGCCAAGTCGTTACACGAAAGAAATCCCAGAAGATTTTGTGACAAATTTAGTTTTTCAGTCTATTTTTAAAGAATGTAGTTACAGATCGTTGAGCTATTCTCATAGGAAATCGATGGTGACTTTACCCTTGTCCTCCGGTGAGAGAAGAGAATCGAAACATACTTGAACAATTCGGTCAGTAAATATTGCACTTTAGATTCGTTTGTTATTATCGCCTATTATCACAGCGTACTCCTTTTATAAAGAAACAAATTTGAAACTGTTACTCTAATTTCAAAGAAATCTTTAACATTTTAATCAACATATGTTAGAAACACTTATTTGATCAATTTATGACTGAAATGTGTTCTTTTTTCTAAGTAGCTTATTTTCCTAGAATGCTTTAGTCAAGATAAAAAAGCATACTGTAGAAAAAGAGGAAAGCATTCAATTTTTTTATTTGACGCTTATAATTAGAAAAGTCTAGTTGCTTGATAACATATACTCAGAGGCAGGAAAATTAATAGACCACATTAAATATGTCATGGTTGGGACAACGTATTACTAACATATCAATCCAAGTATAAAAATTGCAAGTATAAAAATTGCTTGTTACAGCGACTTTGCTTATTACAGACTTAGCGACTTTGCTTATTACAGACTTAGCGACTTTGCTTATTACAGACTTAGCGACTTTGCTTATTACGACTTTAGACGAAACGTGTCTAGAAAAGTGTTTGACAAATGGACAAATGATTTTAACATTCATGGTGGCAATATTCCATGTCGCAGATCGCTTTTGTTATAGAAGTTTTTTTCAAATACAACGTTTAGGTGTGTCTTCCTTTATCCTGTTTACTGGATCTTTAAATGCGGGCTTTCCGGCTGTTCTCGAAAATAAAAGGGACCATAAAAGTAGAAGCTCTAAATTAGTTCGAGACATCGAATTGCCATCAAATCATATTTAAGAATTCTCGCGAAAAAGAGGCTCCAAACTTACATGAGTCAGAAGGTGACATAAGAAATTGGATAAGTGTGGTGAAAGAGGAAATTAATAACACTGTGCTTTTTACTAAAGTAAAATTTTTATTGAAGAATTCGTAATATCTATGACATCTCGTACCTACTGAAATCAAGGCAATCTTATATGGGCCTTTCAGGTGTCTTAGCCTGTAAGGTTTTAAGTTAAACTAACCAAGTTTATTTTTATTTTAAGTTACCTTTTCCTGTAAACTCTTATTTCAACTTCCCTTCAGAATAAGCGCACGGTTCAGCTTTATGCTAATTTGTGTTAGAGCCAAGTTTTGTATTTAAGGTTAGTGAGAAACCTCTCAATTGTGAGAGAGCTTTCGCCAGTTTAGTTAGTATTTAAATTCTTACGTCTTAGTGCTATTCCTCAAATATTGATGGAAGTGATTCAAGTGCGTTAGTACTTAGCAAAGGCTTGCTACGCACCATAAATACGCCAATCTCGCGTTTAAACTCTGTGACAGCAACTATTTAAATGTCTACTGAAGTTTTACATTTAAATTGCTTGATTGTTCAAGACTCAAGCGCGATTATTATTTTTCTGTTATCACTCCCGAGTTGGGAGTTGCTGTAAATAGTGATTTCAATAAAAGGGTCTTTTACACCCTTCTTACGTTGTAATTCTTCTAGCACTCTTAAGAACATAGCTGCATTCAGCTCACTCAGGACATTGATACTAGCACCATTATGTTTGCCAAAAGTATGCACAGAACATTAAGTCCTGATAAGCCTTCCAGCTAAGGAAAATTTCAATATATATTCACTTTTTAACGTTTATGAATTGGAATATTCAATATTTAACAAACTGTGAATCAAATCATAATAAATTAGGAACTATTTTTACTGAAGATATATCATTATACATAAATATGATAACAATTTAATGAAGAAATGTGAGTATAAAATAACAATTGGCCTCTTACCCCGTTCGTTACTTTTTTTTCTATGTAAAATTAGATATACTAATCTACAAATTAGTGGAACATTTACAGCTACATTGAAACTTTCATCATTTATGCTATTAAAAATAATAACAAAAGCTTAAACAGGGCTTTTAGAGTTTCCCTGATGAAGAATACGTCTCTGTTTTTCTGATACGTCGACGTATGTAATGCATGATATTATATAAAACTGTACAGATCTAGGTACGTAACACATGATGTTATATAAAACTGTATAGATTTTGACGATGACTGACACAGAACCTTCTTCTTCAGGAGCAAAAACCACTTTGCTAAAAAAAGTCCTTAAATTTCCGAAATTTTCCTTTCTTGAAGAAATGGGAATAATGAGAGTCATTCTCGAAATTGATAGAGATTTATGTAAAGTATCATATGAAGTAAATGTTTTATAATTTACACCAGTTACATATATAGATAATATAAGGTTCTTAATTATTAAGGTGTAAATTACGGCTTTAAGTATTAAATTAATTAGGCAATATAATATTTTAATCAGAAAGATAAATTAATGGTTTTATACAAAGCATCGAGTGGCCACACCTTTGAGACTGATAATTTCCCTGAATGAGTGATGATAAATGGCCTAGTAGCGCAACGAAACAGAAACATTAGCGAAAATAGAAACATTAGACTACGGAAGTTTCTAACGTCAACATGAAACTCCAGAAGACTTATGCTTATGCAATAAGAAAACATAGGCTATTTAAGAGAAGTGACTCAGAACACATAGACGTAAACAAAAAAAAATAGCTCGGAATTGAACGAATTCTATTTATGTAAAATCATGAGTAAAGTTGATTAATTTGCGTAGAAATATCATAAATACTCTTATTATATCCAAAAATACTTTTTCTACAGACGAGGCAAACGCTCTTTTAGCAATACTTAAAAGAATAAATTTTTTTGGTTTCCGAAGAAACATAAATTACCATATCTTCGAAAAAAACGGAATAAAATCTATTTTCTTCTATTGCTACTCTAAAAAAATTGCTTAAGGGGAAAAAACTTCCTCAATTAGGAAAACGTTTACTGAAAATAATTTTCTCGGTAGCATCGTGTTTTGGTTAGGAAACATAAATTATTGTTATTAATTTCCATGCAAAAGCTTAACAAAAATGCAATAAAGGAAAATAAAGAAATCACCAACAGCGAGATTAATTAAACTATGTTAAAATTCATTATTACCTAAAAAGTGCAGAACATAAAATTAAATCTATAATCAATGCCTGCTGTTTTATTTGTAAAAACTGTATGTTAATCATACAGCTACGATGTGATAAAAAGTAAATAAAATCTGGGATCAGAGCAGCATGCTGATTTAGCAGCAACTCAAAACTTCAACTATAATATTTAATTCTTAAAGTTTCTGAAATTTATAACATATTGTCTTGCAACTGTTAAACAAAGGAAAAAAAGGGTAGAATTTTTCAATACCCGCAGATGGTTTTAGTGTGAACAATGTAAGAAGGGAGCACAGAGTTATG
Organism: Stegodyphus dumicola; assembly: GCF_044657685.1. NCBI lineage: Eukaryota > Metazoa > Arthropoda > Arachnida > Araneae > Eresidae > Stegodyphus > Stegodyphus dumicola. The sequence continues at coordinate 27,394,753 of NC_140781.1, forward strand.
TGAAGCTAGAGTTAGTAAATATTTAGTCATAATAATGAAATTAGGGCTCAGATGCTTTCATCCCTTCGTGGTTCTCTGAGATCACTTACAAACGGAAACCAAGATAGGAAAATTAATGATAAATTAATTGTCCATGAAGGTTTTTATTTTATTGAATAGAAGGAAGCGTTTATCTTGACGAGAAAGCAAAAAACAAATGAAATTAAATAAAAATCAGACAGAAGTTTTCAACAAATGAATGGAAAAATTGTTATCATATAATCTGCAATATATTCCTTGGGTTTTAGTTTCCGTTTATTTTATGTAATATTTTAGAAATAAAGGACAGAGGAAGGAGAAAATTTAAAGCATTTAAAAAATAATGATGTATTTCAGACTTACTGAATCAGTTAGTAAAAGCATATTTTTCAAATTAGTCTTACAAGAATCATTTTTCTTTTTTCGAACACTCGCACATGAGTTTGACCAGTTTGAAGAGTGTCAAAAAAAGTTCTTCAAGTTGTATGGTCACAGAGTAGTCTGGAGTTAAAATCTACAAAAGTAGGAAAATAAATTTTGCAATGTAAAAGATGAATGAATAATATCAGAATAAAATACGTGCTCTTAGAAAACGGGAATTGGTAATGGCAGAATCCTTACGGTGTTTCTAAGAGAAATAATGTACCTGCAAGAAATAACAAACAAGTCACCTGATTTCTAAGCCACAGAGAAAAACTCTTTAGAAGATCTGGAAAATGACCGAAATGAGAAATATTACACACAGGCAGAACATTTTCTGGAAATATTATCCTTTTCATCAAAATCAAAGTCTTAATTTTTTTCTAAACAAAAATTTAAAAAGCAATTCAGCATTTCTGAAGTATTGAAAAATTCGCTAAATATTCAGAATTTTTTATTCAGATATGCTTTTATTTTTAAACCTCTTTTTAATTAAATGTTATTTTCTTATCTATATTTCTATTTTAGTGAAAGTTCTGAATGGTGCCAATTAATGTCTATCAACATTTTATTGGCTGGTTTTAAAAGGAAACATAAAGTCAGCTAAAGGTGACAAATATATTTTACTTTTCCAGAACTTGGATGAAAAATCATTGCCTATTTCTCTTAATTAATTTAACTTTTTTCTTAGTCTTGTTTATATCAATTAAATTTTGTAAACGCTATATTTAAAGAAGCAAAATATAATGTAGTGCAAAATTTAAATTAATTAATTTAAATTAAAAATTAAATTAAATTTAAAGAGGCAAAATTTTATATATATAAGAATTAATTCCTCAATTCTGTACATTAATTCAACAAAATGATCAATGTAAATAAAATACGAAGCGGACCCGAATGAAGTGAACCTAGATTTTGTATGATAATGCGCAAATTGATAATTTGCATCCCCTTAAAAATTTTATTTTATCACTTGAAATTTATTTTTATGTAGCTCTTTTAAGATTATTTCCTGCGTCAAAATATACTTTCGACATTTTCGACTATACTCATTCCAGGAGACATTTCTAAGGAATAGCTTTAAGGATAAATTGAAATACTTCAATTACAATTAATATTTATTTATTTACAATTTGAGGAAGTCTAAAGCAATCGAGTTATATCTAGACGAATAAAACATTCTATAATCTCGATGAATTAGTCATTTCGTGTTGCTATGTAACATTATTAATTATGACATTTCCTATAGAAAGGCAAATGTACTCTGCTATTTTATACTCACTGTACGTAGTGCTTCCTAAACAATGAAATTTGAATTTTGAACTAGTGTTAATTAAACTAAAGGTACTTAGACTTTCAGGCGCATATTTAGCTACGTTAACATCTGAGATATCACTTAATTGAATTAAGTAATGAATAGTTAAGTGTAGTTCTATATTCGAGGAGGTTTATTGATTAATTTAACAAATAGTTAAAATAATTTATAAGGCGTAGTTAAATCTTCTACTTGATCCAAATATGAATTTAAATTATTCAGAATAGAACTAGGATTAATTAAATATAAATAGAGTAAATGTTTAATTTCAGTTCCTGTTTCCGTACGTATGTTTCAAATTCTTCCTTTTAAAAGGCATTAACCAGTTAAACTGATAGAAGTTTAAATGCAATGGAACTTCTATTTAAACTTACTTTCAAATCAAACAGCTCATTGGTTTTTGAAGAACAAAAAGTATTCTCGCTTCTTCAGAAGCAAGTTATAATAGACCACAAGATTGCTTGATTAGCTCTTTTAAACTATATTTCTCAAACGTGGGTTTTTTATAGCTTGATCGATGACAGAAGATTCAAACGTGCTTTTGGCTGTTTTACGTTGAAAAATTGTTGGCTGTAAAATTATATGAAATTTTACACGATCATACTGCAAAGAAGTATTATTTTAAATAGTCAAATGTGGAAATATTTGTGTTCCTAAAATAAAATACATGCAAACTCTGTCTGAAATGTTTTATTTTTATTGCAATTTCGTTCCAGTGAAATCGTGATTCATAGTCTAGTTTCCCTCTATCCTTTTAAATATTAAGACTAGAATTTTAAACATTAAAACAGGTCATAAAATAAATCATTTAGTACAAACTTTTACCTCTATTTTTTAATAAATCCAATTTGTAGTGTTATAAGCCAGAGGATATTCCAGCCTGTTTCCTTTTAAAAAAAGCAAACAGAGAAGAGAACACGAATGCTGGTAATAACTATGAAAATATTCAAACAGACTTCTTTCTCCCAAAAAATGTAAATACTTTATTTTCAAAAGCAATGAAATATCGATGACACATTTACTGCCTGATAATAGTTGCCATATAAATTCGCTTCATTACAGTCATAATGTATGGTTTATTATATAATTTGCAAGAGATGTTAAGAACTGACTAACGGGAAGGGAGGGCCTAAAACTCTTAAGTGACTGAGAAGGTAAGCAAATGGTACGATATTCATGAGTATATAGATCTGACTTAAGTGCCAGATTATTGCTAACACAGAAAACTGATCCCTTGAAAATTCTAGATATGAAGATTTTTTGTGATATGGATTTGAGGATGTATCTAATTATTTTTAATCGTTTTTCTAGCATTATGTAATTTTAAAATGAAACGTTTAAATTGGAAATCTTGCTAATATCAAGCAATATGTATCATTTTCCTAAATGCAAGTGTTTAAAAAATTTTATGTGGATATCACAGGACTTCTATATGTGGCCTTTTATACATACTGTTTGCTGCACTTCATTTAAACGTATTTCCTCGAATTATTCTAACTTAAATAACTAAACGCTCAAGGTAAGTTGAAAATGACACCAAAAATCACAAATTTTGAAATATTTCAAGTTTTGCAAAGCTAATTTCTCCCATACTATCCACCACCAACATATGAACGTTACAAGTGACCAGCTCGGGGGTTGTTTGTACGTACAGATGGCATCCACTAAAAATAATCCAAATGGATTAGGGAATGGTCAAAATGGATATTTCCGCTGAAATATGGTACCCGAAATTTTTCGCGATTGCAATTCTTCCTTTACCTTATTCTTCCTTTATTAATTTGTTTCTGAGATATTTTGGATATGATTTTCAAGATCATATGTATCTAAGTTCTATTTAATAAAATTTCATAGCATTTATAATTATGTTGCAAGGTAAATTTAAGTTAAATTCAGCGATCAATAAGGTTAATTACTTAAAGTTGTTTCTAATTTCTTTAAGTGTCTTATGAGATTAGTTAAGATGGAAGAATGTAGTACATAGTACCTTTGATAGAAGTCAAGCACCATATTAATGTTGATTTTCAATTTATAATGTATAAGATAAAAGTGAAATATCTCATTTTATTGTTATGAAGAAGGAGATATATGATAAATATGTCTGGATCGGATGCTTGATAAAGCCTCTGAGGAGTTAGTCGGACACATATGACTCCAATTTAATAAACGAATTAAACATGGTCGTTTTTCCAACAATGGTAATTTTAATCAAGGTTAAGTAAATTAATTACGGCTAAGCAACTCGATGTCTGTCTGCCTAAATTTTAATCAAGTTGTAACACTTTTAGCAAATGTTAAAAAAATTTCAATTTTTAAAACATTCATCTAATAATAAATTGCTTCTTATTTATTAAAGATTTTAGGAGCTAAAAAATGTATGTAACATTTAAAACTGCTCTGAAAATTTTATGGAAATTATATGTCTTAAATTCACCTTCACTAGATGACAGAAAGTTTCTATTAAAAACTCTACATTACTTTATTCCTGTCTTTATCCTAAAATTAAGTTCATTAATAATTAAGGTACGGCTGTAAAAATTTTATGCGTTCAAGATTCAAGCCCATGCTTTTATATCAATATTTTTCTGATCTGAAATGTATACATTTTGACTTTGGGATTTTTGAGTGTAATACGAAGAGAGAGAATTTATTATATCTTAGCTGATCGAGAGCTCACTGATAAATTATTCGCAAACTTTACTGGTTGAGTATTCCATTTCACGCGCTTGGACTTTAAAGGCATCCGAATTACATCATTTCCCTACAAATTACTTATGCACAAACCAATTATGAAATGCCAAAGGCGTTCAAGTATCTGCATGTTCACCGTATAGTACTTAGAAACGAGCGGTCTAATGGACCTTAGGCAAACTTAGGAATCGGTAGAACTTATGAACAATGGAGCATTTTAGAACTAGAAGCATGAAGGTGGTTTAGAAAGCATCAGGAATTATCTTAATAACTATTGTTGATGAGGTGACAGCTAAGGAAACTCTACCAATTATCCGAACTACTAGTTAATCAGTTTAATTTTCAGAGGTTCTTAGTTGAATGTTTCGTGCTTAGTAACATTTACTTGTAACTTAATAATAATGCTCTCTTATTAATATAATTATGATGATTGCTATAAAGAACAGCAATTAAGAAAATGTGCCAATATGTTACCCAGTTTTAGAAGCATAAATTTTGTCGCATTATCCGAAAACTTTTGCCACAGTTGTTAAGGTAGACAGGAAAAAAGATTTCATTGGATTGGTACAATTGCATCTAAATGGGAAACTGCTTGAAATTTAAAACTAGGTAATGAACCATATTAACTTCAAAATGTATTTATGATACTTTTGAGAAAGGGAGCCAAAAACGTTATTTTGATAATTAAAATGCACAAAAACGTCCAGGTCCAAGCTGATATTCCATTAACTTTAAGATTTCGCCTAGAAAGCGATGTAGAGTTCGATTCATAGCCAAGCTGAAAAGCTGTGTTTGTGATGTAGCTGAACAGCTGTGTTTGTGACATTTAAATTATGATCATCGTATTGAATTAGGTTTCATAATATCAGCCAATATGTCATTTTCTAACTTGGCGTTTTGCCCTCTAATTTAGAATCCGAAACATTACTTAAAAATTTAAATTAATAATTGAATAGCATTTATTTAAAAGCATGAATACAAACGAGAAATTTGATTCCAAACTTAAGCTTATACTCACGCTACAGTCTCTAAAGCTCATCGTAGCTGTAATAATACTGCTCAAGTGCTTAAATTTACAACATTCTCCTCACTCGAAGCCTGAATAGTGAAGGGAACACAATTCCTCCTGTAGTCATATACCAAGATCTAAATTTAGCTGCTCAGCAAGTAACGTTATACTTCTCCGTTTGTCAACAGATCATGAAAACGTGTATCTTCAAATTTAGAATCAACCATGTGAAACGTTTTCGTGCCTTTCGACAACTGTGTTCCAAATTCTGATCTTAGAGGCGAATACCTAGTTCCACTATTTCACTCTGTTAAGTACATTATTCAAAAACACGCTTCGGTACAGAAAATGAAAGAACTGAAAACAAATTCCTGAGTCGTAAATTGTTCCTTTAAATGATTTAACGTTATTATTAAATAAGTTTTTAAATCAAATTAAATAGAGGAGTATCCTTCTTCTCGACTATCTGTCTTTTAATTCATTTTGCTTAGCAATAAAATGTAATCCGATCATTTTACGTATTTCATTATGTTTTGCAAGCTTAGACGTTTTGCCTTTTAAAGGTTCTTTTTTTTTTCATAATCCATTTATTCATTTAGGTTTCCATTTTAGTTTGGATCATTTAATTTATGCAAAGCGTAAGACGGCTTCCTATGATAAATTCCTACTTAAGTGCAGAGTAATAAAAGGTATGGAATTCAAAGATCTAATACTACGATTTTCGATATCACCAATCTCTCTGTAGGACTTGCAGATAGCCAAATTAAAATGCACCCATTCCATATGCTTCAGACACCTATGTTTCCTTCCAACCAATCCATTTGATGTGTATGAAACTTTCCCTCACTTATTCAAGACAAAATACATCTTGAATTCTATTTATAACACATTTTAACTCATGTTTTCGTACCAAAGGGGACCATAATCCCATAAATGTAATATGCATTGAGAAATTTCACGATTTTGATATCATTTCGATTTAATTTTTTATTCCCGATGTGAGTGATTTTTGAATTATTACAGAATTCGTAAAAATAAAAATAAAATAAAATAAATTAAAAAATTAATTTTTATAAAACAATTCTTGATTTTTTTTCTTCTTTCAATTCAGTTAAAACTTCTGATTATCTAACTTAAAACATATAACTCTTCAGTAAACACAAAAGCTTGTGTTAAAATAGGGTTTATTGCTGAAATCACCTTCACTGTAGGAACTTAATTCAACATAGGAAAGTTAACGAAACAACGACATTCATAGTACAATTCTTAACTTCAGAGACACTCGAAGTTACTATGCAGCCACTCTTGGACGTCCTCCGTTCGACAACTCCAAAACCAGACCAATGTATAGTAGAGACCTCTTGAAGAACTCTCCTTCTTTTAGGAATAAGGCTGTAGGGTTTATATTTATTTTAACTAACATTTATTTTAAGTTTAAACTATCTTTCCTGTCAAGCCTTACTTCCCCCTGGAACTGCCAATGCCAGAATATGTAAATTTGAGTAGAACGCGCAAGGATTCAAATTATCAGCGGAAGTATTATGATTTAAATAGAAGGAAACGAGTTCGGTGTGTGATATTCTTACTTCACGAGCGCGGAGGTAGTTAGCGAGAAATTGAAGAACCCCGCGTTTCGGCCTATGTGCTTGGCGGGAAGTAGTGTTAATCGTTCAAGTGAGCTTCAAGTCTGCTGAATTAGCAGCGGTATTGTAAAACGCGGTGAGTTAGATATTTTAGAGAGCCTCGTAGTTAGTCTTGTCTTTAGTTTCTTTTCAGGTTATTATTTTTATTTGACCGCCGAGTTGGCGCAGTCTGTGAGCGTCAAGAGCACGCAATTGTAATTTTTACGTTGAATAAAAAGGGACTTAATCCCTTCACAAGACTCTGTGTTTTATCCAGTTTCCACAGTCACCTCTTGGTTGCGTGCAAGTTGGAGGCGCGCAACGTTACAAGGCAACATTTTTTGATGAATTCGTTTTCATTCTCAGCTACTCTGATGTAGACCATAGAGTCTAGGAAGTACTCGGCCTCTCTGGAGCTGCTCACAGACTACCCTCTCTGCTTGACTTTTGCTCTGCTTTTGGCCCCAGCTAAAATTTCATGTCTTGAAACTGGTAGCTGCTTCCGCTCTTGAACGAAATATGGTAATTTGGGGATATATTTGACAAAATAAAATAAGGTGTGATTTATTATTATTCGATGATCCTTCTTGCAGATGCAGGCAATTATAAAATCGCATTTCATTTTCATTAACAACACCCCGGTGTAAAACGAGTTTTAATGATTTGTTACAAAACAGAGGTTGACAGAAAATTTACATATTCTTATTTTTTGATAATGCATAAATATTACTTACATGTTGGATTTCACTTATAAGACTGAAACCATATTCATTATTGTTGCTGGGTTCTTCCTTTGTCAATTTAACCTAAGCAGTTTTAACCGTATTAAGACTTCCAGCCAGTTTTCGCTCCATGTTTGAAATTACTGCACATTCTTAAGAAGGTTTTAGAACTTTTTTTTATAAAAATATTGAACTTAACAAAATGAACAACTTGCGGGTACAAATTAAAATTCTGCCGCTTTCGAGTATTATAGAAGAAGAATTAAATTCACGAATTTTAAGATAATTCGTAGTCGGAGACTGTAAAATAAATTGCCTAACTATGCACTGGCTGAAATTCTTTACTCTGCAGCTTTATTTCGTCAAGCAATATGGACAAAAATCTAAGCGAGAGAAAAGTATAACTTCGAGCATCAATGCCAAAAGCTCTATATCTCTAAGTATCTCAAGAATTCCACTTTAGCCGTAACTAATTTTTTTTCTTAGTGAGAGCTAATGAAAAGGAGAAATGATAGTATAGATCTGACTCAACAAGAAATGGGTTAAATTCTATAATATCGTATAAACTCTATAGTATTATTGTCTGAAACTCGAAGGAGCAAAAGACTGTTTTTTAAATACTAAAAGTGGTTAAACCCAATATTAGGACCTCATTTTATATTTCTGGATTTCCTTCCTTGCGTCCTGTACCTTACCTATACATGAAGTTTGGAGTACTGAGATTCGCTGTAGTCTCAGCCAGCACAAAAAGGCATTTAGGAATTCATTTGAAAATCTCCTTCAGCTATTTGTACACCTACGGCTACTTCCTATTATGTATCTAGTCTATTTGTACACCTATGGTTACAAACTGTGAGAGAAAATAGTAATGCTTTTTTATACTTCTCCTGAAAGAATTCATGCTTACTCTTTGGCCAAACATGTAGGAAATTTTAGCGAAAGCTAATCGAAGTTTTATCTTAGATCTTGTGTCAATAAATGAAACTCGAGAGTTTACCCGCAAAAGCAGAATCTCATAACTACACCACTTTTCTCACACCAAATTATGTGCTGAACTGTGACACATGCAGTTGACTTCAAAAAGGGAATAACATATATTATGGCCAATTGGACACTGGGTTCCTTAGAGGAGTTATTGTTGAATTCATATTTCTAGTTGAACATTAATGAACGTGTACCAGAGTTGAAATTATGATTTTTCCTCAAGCAAGAAAAGGTTTCCTAAAGCTCAACATCTCTCATGCTTTCTGAAGACTTCAGTGTTTTGCATGCAACTACCTTTAATTCGTATTTACTACTACGTAACAACTACTTTAACTACACCTTCTCACCATTATTAACTATACACTAGTAGTTCACGCTAGGATCAAATCTTTTCCAAAGGGTTGGCTGCGTGAGCATTTTCCTTGTTTTCTCCATTGGAAGTACTTGCCAAATTCCCTTAAACGATCCTCCACGAAGGCATCACTCTCTTTTGGCATGTTTGCAGGTAGCCGTCATGGGCTTTGATGTGAGCAATTAATACACAAATTAAGCTAATCTTAGTCTAATTTATGCACATTTTTCAAGGTTTTGTCGTTTTGACAAATGTATGTAGGAATATATGGGTAATTTCCGTAGCGTTATACCTTTGAATACCTGCTTACTATATATTTTCGTCTGTGATAGTCCGTCTATGCAGGCCTTTATAATATTTGTTCAATAGCGTTATATCTTTGAATACCTGCTTCCTATATACTTCAGTCTGTGAGAGTCCGTCTATGTAGGCCTTTATAATATTTGGTGCTTTTCCGTAATAAAAAGCAAGGTAAACAAAGAACGCAGCCTGATGAAAAATGAAATTATTTTCGGTTTCTAAATTTTATCATCAATTGAATTCATTTAAAAATGGTACATGATAGTGTTTTAAAAGTATCTGCAAAGATGTCCTGGAAAAATATACTAGAAAAGGGAACCCACGGCGAAGAACAGGCGTTCTCTATAACCTGTAGAAGCCTTGAGATGTCCTTTAAAATTTCTCATTTCATACTCTCACGTAAATTTTGAGTCTCGTGATCTGTGAGTATTAAATGAGCATCATAGTGAATAAACTAAACTCACTGGCGTAATAGCCCTACTGGGCCAAGGCCTGCAGTGCCTGAAATCTGCCCCGGGGTGCGTAACCATATGCCCTGAACAAGTGATCAGCCTTTCGCAGGACCCCCAGTGTTTAGTCTCCAAGAGAACTTGGTACTCATTTTATCGACTCAAGTGATGGAACTCAAGGGATGAAAGGCTGAGTCGACCTTTCCAGCCCGGGAATCGAGCCCTGGGCCTGTGGTGCTGCTGCGCGATGCGCTAGCCACTACGCCACCGGGCCTCGCATCATTTGTTACCCTTACATACCCAACAAAAAAATTGCTATTACATTATAAGGTATTTTTCCCGCCTTTTTAGTATGCCTTTTCGTAGTGTAGTGGTCAGCACCCTCGACGCGTATTCGAGAGGTCCGTGGTTCGAGTCCTGGCGAGGGCATTGCTCATGTTTCATCTCTCCTGCTTCGAAATAACCTAATGTCTCTACAGCACATCCAAATTCAGAAGTGAAACCCTTCCAATAACATATTTCAGTTCAACAAAGAAAAGCTGTAAGATTCACAGAATTTCATTCATATAAGAAATGAACTCCAATTTATATTTGCGTGTAATTAATAAATAGCGCTTAATTCCTTGTTCCTTGTTTCCGCGACAGTAGGCTATTGATATATGCCACTGGAAAACTCCTCAAACCAGACAGCTTCTACTATTTTAGCTAAAACATATCCAAAATATTTCATAGAGGAAATCCTAATCTTTGAAATACTTTTCAAAGAAATGAAATATGGTTTTGTTGCAATGTAATTTTATGATGTGAAGTTATTTTAAGTCATACCAGTTTTATTTCTGTCTATGCTCTGGCTTCATTATCTTCTTTCTTTTTTTTTTCTTTTTCTTTTCTTTTCTTTCTTTTTTTTTCTTTTTCTTTTCTTTTCTTTCTTTTATATTATATATATATATATATTGACTACAGAAGAATAACGTTACTGTCTCTTAATGCACACACATGATTTTTATTCAGAATGCATTTCAAGACAAATATTTCTTTTACTAGCTTTATAAAAATTTCACTTCACCTTGAAAAACACTTATTAACAAGATCACCTATAGTTTTCCTTGATTTCCGTCTTTTTCCATTTTTTCTTCCTGTTTCATCATCTTTTTTTAAGATTTTCTCAGACCTACATACACATACATAGACTCTTTTATGAAACAGAGCTCACTATCATGTGCAACGATTTCGTTCGACTAGGAACACAATTTCGAATACCTTATTCTGTGGACAACAGCGTTTCTACTACAGTTTTATTTGTTTAATTGACTAGGGCAAAGCACATGTACCTAAGAGAGTACCTAGGAGAGACAATCGCCTCACATTCGATTTACGTATGGGGGGGGACACTGAAAGCACCCATTCAGCCAGCTTATCCTCAGCAATGCGAAATCTAATCAAAATATTACATTCACCCTTAAACCACCGACCGACTGCCGGGAACCTCGCAAATTAATTCGTTTGAAACCGTTAACTGTTCTCTTCTAATTTACACTTCCCTTAGACTGCATCCCTTACACTGGATGTAATTTTGCAAATGTAAATATTAATAAAAGTTTTAATAAGACTCCAAACTAAAAGATGAAACAAAAGCTAACGCATTAATAAGTATCTGTGAGGTTAATATTGAGCATAAAGCCTTTAACATGAAAACCAAAGCATTTGAGCTTCAAAACGCTTATAAAAGACTTGGTTAATCTTAAGTTTTAAGACATTTAAATTTGAATTAGCAATGAAGTTATAGTTTTAAATGCCATATCAATTCTCTTCAACCATCTTAAAATATGGGAATGAGCAACGGAGATTTCATTACGCGAACAATATCTTCCGATGTAATTATACTTTTTTCCCTTAATATTTTGTTATTTTAAAACAGCAAGGAAAGAAATAGCTTAACCGCATCATTTTATAATATTGGATTTGCTCTATTATCTTCGTACCTACTCGTACAATATATTTTGGATGGCTAATGCAGTGTTTAAAGAATTTCTATAGTAGTGTAGAAATGTCTCGCTGACAGTTTGACAAGGCATAACTGAATAAATTCGTTCTTAAAATCTCTCTTGACAACATTTTCAAGATTATATATGTATGACAAATTGCCAGCGTATAGTGAGAGAAAATTATTGATTGAGTAAGCTGACAGGAAAATTTCTCTTTGTAGACATAAGGAAAGCTAATTTACCCTATTTACTGAAATATCTCAACTTCTGACAGTAATAATTTTAAGCTTTCATTATATATTTAGACTTTGCATATAGCATTAAGATGGAAGGTTATATTGTAGATAGGCTCCTGAAAGAAAAATTAAGGTAAAACCACGAAATTGTTATGCAATGTATGTGAAAAAGTAGGATATTGATTTCCGATAAGACGAAAGAGTTAAAATGTTTGTTCTAGACTTTGAAAGTTTATAATTACATCAAACATTATAGTTTATAATTACATCAAACATTACATAGTTTATAATTACATCAAACATTACATAGTTTGTAATTACACCAAACACAAATATTGTGTGTAATCTAATGTTTAACTATCTGAATACACCTTTATTCTCACAATACATGAAGATATTGAACACATGTATATCATCCATATAAGCTTATTAATTATATTTTATGTTTTGAATTTTGTATGCTTTCATCGGAAATGCAATAGGTTTTATACAGTTTATCCGCAGTACATTCGTGTATTATCTAAATCAATTTTATCATGTGTTCACTTTCATCATCAGCTTAAATTTGGCTTCCTAAATGTGTTTTTGTTAGTAGCATTTTATTTAACAAAAGAAAACAATTTCCTTAAATTTGGTAGAAAGACTTCTTTTTAGTGAAGCTACAATACAACCATGCAGTCTCACTTTAAAAATTTCTTCTCCCAACTCTCGTGATCTGACTCTTATTATCAAAATTTCGATGTTTAGGAAATGAAGTTGTATTAATTTCTCCATTTCTTGTGATTTACTGCTCCATTTCTTGTGATCTACTGGCCATTTGATGATTGGCTTTGATTTTTGAATCATTTGGTTATTCGATATTCATTTCATTCTGTTAAATAAAGTTCTATTGAGTACGCGTTTTATTTTTGTTCTTACTTTTTCTCATTTCTTATTTATATTTTGCAACGATTGAATTTATAAATACTTCACAAATTTATGTTAATGGAGAAAATAAGTTTATATTATATACGTTATGTTTAAAATTAAATAAGGAAGGAATCTTGTAAACTAATAGCATAGCTTCGGAGAGATGTGCATATTTAATCAGAAACATTAAAAGAAAATATCTAAATGAATGTATAAAAATACACTATATAAAGCGAAGCTTGATGCTCACTGTTTTAAGGTAAATGCACACGAATGTCGCTTTCTAACTTTCTTCATTGTGTATTACATATCATTAAAATTCTTTTAACTGATTTTTTTACAATGTTTCTTGCAGGTTTTTTTCCATAGTATTTGTAAATTACATATAAAATGCAAATTTTGCTTTGGGTTATAGAAAAGAATAAAAATATATTTTAGCTAGACTCGAATCAGGATTCACAGGTTCTAAATAAAAATGTAATCACATAACCAGTATCTTTATCTCGAAATTTTTTCTGCTTTTCTTTTTAATTTAATTGATTTATATGTTAAGTGTGTACTGGGAGTTACTTGTGATCTCCATATTAGAGCGTTTTTCTAAATCCTTAATTCGGATCTCATGCTTACAAAGGTTTTAATAAGCTATACGAAATCCTAGCTTAAGATTTTCATGGCATGGATTTGATGACATTCTCCCACTTTTCCTGCGATTTTAATTACTGAGACATTTCATCTACCAGATTGAAACTTTTCTTCTTTTCTGTTTTCTGCATGTGTGTAAGCTGTTGAATGAACTGAAATGTCAGCGTCATACGTGCACAGAAAGAAGTATTATTTTACAATTACGAAGTTTTGCATTTCCCCTTCCCCTATATTGTTTTATAAGGTTTATATGTTTTCGGTTAATATTCAGTATTTCTATGCTCAGGAGACAAGTTCGTATTTACGACTGTGCTCTGAATTATTTAAACTTAAGTGCTGATTGCGGAAAAATTAAATTTTTCTGTGAAAGCAGCTAAAAATGTAGACGCCAGCAGAGTGCAATTCAGCTGTTTTGAGACTCAGGAAATATCAGCCGTTAAAAGGACTACCGCTTTTCAGTGTATAATTTCCGCTTAGTGTCATCCTTGCTTCCCTGAACCATTGTTCCTCGAGCCAAAGCCGGGAGAACTATTTTTGGCAATAGAGGAGCTTTTGCATAGCCAACCTCCAACTCTGATTACCTTAGTCACGGCATCTGAAGGTTTCTATCGATTGTTTTGCATTTGGGAAATTCCACACTTAGAAATCACGATCTAGCTTTTTATAAATTCGCTTATTCCCTAAATTCAACTAAACTTTATGTAAGATGTTACATCAAAGAATTATTTCCTATCAGATGCAAGTTTTACTTGAAAAGAAATGAGGAAAGATTAAGAAGAAATTCGACATTTGTTTTTTTTTTTTTTTTTTTAGTCCAAAGGCGCTTTGTCCCTGATGGACTGTTGTTTTCGTTTTGCGATTTTGCGTTGAATCACTATAAATGTCTGTTTCACTTTTCAAACCGTTGCTACCTAATGTTAGAGTCCTGCATTTGAAGAACTTAAATAATGAAAAATCTGCATAAATGTATGTATGTTTCTCGCATTGTGATAAAACAACGAAACAGAGAGCCATCGAATTTTGAATGATGTAATCCTCCTACGAATATGGGCATGTCGAAGACCAAATTAAAAATTTAGAATTTGTTTTATTATCGGTTTCATATTTTCTAAAACTTTAACGAATGTTTGAGTAACAAACTCAACGATTTAAAAGCGAGCAATGGCAACACTCTACGGGGAAAAACCCTTTTTATCTCCAGCGGGCGCGAAACTGTGTATTAAAAATTCTAAAGATATGCTCATTTATTTTGCGACATTGCTACTGAACTAAATTTTATGGTTTAAGTGCAAAGAACATGATATTTAATAAATAAAGGTAACACACGAGACGTTAAAAAAACGCCCCTCTGGACGTAATTTAAAATCTGAAACCTTTCAGTTTTTTTGGGGGGAGGGGGCCCTTTTTTTTCATTTATGCATTTTGTTACTTTCTGAAATGTGAAAATACCAACACAAACTGATGTTGTGAAAAGAATGTTTTGAAATTGCAGTATTCTTGACCTTTTAGAAAATGTTATGTTTATACGCTAACGTAGTTATGGAATTAAATATTTGCCTGAAATAACTGTAATAAGCTGTGATTATTTTGGGACACATGGGAATTATAGAATTTTAATGTAATATTAGCATTCAGTTTAAATATTTTATTTAGTGTATGAGTCAATAATTTTAAGAATAATTTTATAATAATATTAAGTGGCTTCCTAAAATTAAACACGACAGCTCACTATTAGAAGGAATGACACATTTCTTGAAATCAGGTTTAAACGACATCGGGAAATAAACACGCGTGTTAGCAGCTTATAAACAATATTTTTTCGGACTTCCATGGTTTCTTCTCCATAAAATGTACACATTTTAAACAATAAAACTTCTTTGAAATTCAAAGGATGGAAATTCATTTAACCCCGTGATTTAAGGATTGTGAATAAAAAGCATAATTAAATTTAGCCAAAATAGCTAGTGTCTGTTTTTAAATTACAGTACAAAAATTTCGTGTTTTGCAATGTAACTAAAACTACTTATTTACTTTTTTTTCAAAAATGTCTCTCTGTATCCTTTAAATACTTCTGTACAAGGAACTCCTTTTCACTAATCTGTGCAAACTGAGAATCCCGAATGATTTATTTAAGTTCCCTAATACTGCTTTGCATTATTTTTGCAACAATTTTGCACTTTAGAACTTTATTTTTCATCGTCTTATTGCTACGCATTCTTCAGGAATAGTAACTAGTTTCACTGTACTGGATTAAAAAAATGGTTTAAATCTAGAAATCAAATGTAAAGAAATGTCTGATATTGGAGTGTTAAGACTCTAATGAACGTAACGAAAACTGAAATACGCAATATAACTTTGAGTTGAAATATATCTTAAAGCAACATCTTTAAGGGCATTCCTAAATGTATCGGTCCTTTAATGAACATATTTTGTAAACTTCTGCAGTATAACTCTTTAGTACTCTTTAGTCAATGAGAATTTATTCTAACATTATTTTCACAGATTTCTAAAATAAAATAAAATGACAGATAACATTTTACGCTTAAAGAGGAAGAATGTGTTATATTATCGTTCTTTGCATGCAGCATAAACAATTTAATTGTAGTGTCATTAGGTTTATTTTGGTGCAGAAAACATTAAAAATCAACGTAGCTGTCGCCAGGATTGACTTGCTAATTGCCAACTGGATGAGATTTCCTGTAATACCGAGAGAGAATTCGGTAAGAAATGAGAAAATTTCTTAAAACTTAAGCTTTTCCAACTTTAAGAGCAACTGAGGAGGAGGAGCCTAGTCGCCAAATTCTGGAGATGAGACATATTGTTAACCAATTTTTAGTTCGAGGACACTTCGTAGATTTTTTTGTTTATTTTATTTTAAGGACGGAAGCATAAAGAACCAACAATGCCCTCACCGGGATTCTAACGCCGGAGGAAATGGTTTCTAATCACGCACGAAGGCCCGCGGTAAGAAAAGAGAAAATTCGTTACATAGTATTATACTTTTAAATAGCAAATGCGTTAGGAAAAATTATCTTAAAAACATGTCATTGCGCTAGTACAAAAATATTTAGCGATACTATAGATATATTCGGTTATTTAGAAGCAGGAGACATGAAAAATGAGCAGTAATATTGCTGACTCAAACCTCGGAACTCTTGAATACGCACCGAGTATGCTAACCATTGCAGCACGAAATCATGCTAAGAAGACGGGAGAAATACCTAGTTCAAAACCCTAGCTCAAAAAAAAAACTCTATTCTACAGGGATTTTAAATGAACATATTTATTTATTTATGCGGCTATTTACTTTTATTGATATAAAGCAAAACTTACTTCTTAACAGCAGATGTCATCATATAAAGATTTTGTGTAACCAATCAATACCTAGTCAGAATGCGAAGACGTTCAAAGCTATTATTAGCATAGATAAGCAAACATTAATGTGCTAATTATTACATTAAACCTCCTTTTTTCAAATCTAAATAATTAAGAATTATGTAGATTGGAAGATGCAGAAGGATTAGTAGTTTAACAGACAACCGCAAGGACTGTTAACTGGATGAATTTCCATCTATAACATCTGTGCTTGCACTTGGCTAAGAATGCGTTTGGAGCCAAACAACAGAGATGACAAAGCACCTACAGCCATAATTGCTTTTTTTTTTTCAATTTAAAAAAAAAGAAATTTAAAATGTTTTAAGTGACAGCATTGTGCTCTATACCTGCTTTTTTGACTATCCCTACAGTTTAAGCGTTTCCTGCTGGTTGTAAAGGAAAAGCTTTAATTTTTGTGCGTATCTAACTGTCGTGATTCCTGAAAAATATTTAATTAGCATTTACTTTTTTATTATTTCTCAAAATTAATTCTTATGAAGATAAATCACTGAAAGCATCGTAGGAACGTTTATCAATGTCGCACCGTCACCTGTATGGTGCTCAGGTCTCTTGCCAACGACAGGCGAAATCTTGCCTTCTTGCCATGCCATAATAAATTTCGTGGGCTTGTTCTAATATCAAATAAGCGAGATTAGTCGTAACAACGACAACAATAGAAAAGTAATCATATTATGCATAAAAAGAGAAAAATACTGTATATTCATTGACATTGCTCTCACAAGTGTTCTTCGTAAACTTTGAACTCATATATATTGAACACAGACATTCAACAAACTTTTAATATTTTATAAAATAATGTTGAAGAAAACTATTAAAATACACTAGAGGACTAAAATTTAAACAATGTCAACTTAGATCGTAATAAAAAATTCACGATCGTATACGTAGACATATAAACAAATCACTAGAATTTATGATTTAATCGCAAGAGAGGAATTCATTTAAAACTACTATATTCTTTTTATATGGGTATGCATAAAAAACTTTTATGCATATATCTAATAAATTTTTATAATAAATTTTTATAATAACTAATAAATTTATATCTCATAAATTTTTCAATTTAAAGCAATTTAAAAGGAAAAAAAATTGGCATAACTTTTATGAGAGTTTTAACTTTTCTTCTTAACGGCAAAACGGCAGTCTAGTAATATTTGAGCGTCGTTTAAAATTAAATTTAAGCGTAGTTACAAATTAAATTTTTGCGAGCTGTTTTATTAGTTTATTAATTTTAACCTATCATCCCACTGCCAACATTACATAGTAAGTTTTCAAGTTTAAAGAGTCTCAAACAGTCAGTTCCAGGCTCCATGACATGCAGCTATCCGTTATACCTTTAGCAATATTGAATTTTCATGAAATCAGCAAATAATTAGCATTTTCTTATCCTTGGAAGGATAACAATAAATTCACTAAATAAACTGGTTTTCCTCTGATGCTAAATATAAGCAACAGCGAAAGATAAGATACTTTTTTCCCAGGTGCACTAACAAGCAACCTTTCTTATCTTAAAATGGAATATTTCTTTAAAATTTTAAAAATACACATGAACAAAATTCAAAACATTTTCAGTTCTTAGTATAACAGAAAAGTACTGCAAAGCCAAAAATTACATAGTCAAAGAACGGTCTAGAATCGGAATAGTCATGGAAAGGATAATCAAACATTTGGTGTTTTCAGTTTAGTTTAATTACATATAATTAATATAATAGGCAAAAATGTGGTTATACGAAATTATATGCACTAACATCATGTATGTAACACTATTTAAGATGTTTTTATACATGATTCTATTACTCAGGGTAATAAAGCTGTTTCGTTTCTATTACATGTAAGATTTGTCTCACGTAACAACCCATTTCTTCTTCCTGTGTATGAAGATGTATACTCTGCCTTATAACTTTTATATATATGTATAACTTCAAGTTATTTACTTTTTGTAATTTAAATGATGAACCTTTTTTGGTCCAAAACTTTCATTTTTGGAAAGCAAATAGTTCATCTCAAGATAAAACACCATAAGTTCATAAATGTTCTAGTTCCAGTATATATCATTTACCACCGTTTTCACAGTAGTTATTATAAAATAGTTAGGTTCATATAGGCTTGTGATCAAATGAGTACACGTCGTTTACATGAATGCACATAACTTCCGTCTATTCAAAGGAAACCACCTCATAGTACATGATCCGGTGACCTACAAGGCCAGCGGTATGTAGGATTCAGCATGGCTTTTGCTACATGTGAGCAGCTGAAAGAATACCTTTAATTATGAAAATGGCATTTCTACAATTCTGAGCCTATAGCAATGTAATTTCAGTATTTAAGAGTTATAACATCCAGAAAAGTAAGAACATAAAATACCTAGAAATGTAATTAAATTAATTCGCAATGAGTACGGTAGCCGTTATTTAATTTTAAGTATGTTTCGGGAATTATTAGAAGTATTTTGAAGCTGAAACATTCACGAAATCATACCATTGGTTTAATTAAACAATCTTTTTAAATTGCGCTTTAAAATGAATATTTGTATTCGTTTAATTTGAAGATTTTCAAATACTGAAATGCTTTCTAAGAACAGCAGTTCTGACAATTCGCAGTGCAAACATGTTTTTTTTCCTGATTTGTGATTCATTTACTCGAAAAAGAAAATGTTCTTATTTCATATTAAATTAATAAAATTGTGAGTACTTTTAGTCGAAAGAAAACTCTGTGTTTGCGTTGTTATTATGGAATTCGTTTTTATTATTAAACAGGGAATTTCTGCCATCTCAGGCAAGTATTTTTTTTACTCTAGCTGCAGAATTATTGAAAGAATTTTATTTGAAATTGTTTTAGCTATATCATGTTCTTTAATCAACACAAATTCTTTGGGATTTGTTGAGTGAAACTTTGTTATATGTGCCTCACTTGATCTCTGACTGAATTAAAAATGGACGTATCAAAATGAAAACGCAAATAACATTGTCTGTCCAGAAGCACCCGGAAACTAGTAATAAAATATTAAACAGCTAAAACTTTATAATTTTGGAAACTTTAATAAGAACTGACTGTGATAAATGACATTAACTAAAGAAGATAATGTTTTGTGAATGTGAATGGCTTCAAAGAAATTCTGTTTAGCAAAAGAAGGCATTTTGTGGATAAATTTAGCAGAAGCAAAATAAAATAGTTAAGTGACCAGCTATGATTAACTACAGAAGACTTATTTGTTTCTCCTTTTTTTAACATCGATTCCTGTTTCTTGACACGAAATTTAACGCTCTTTAATTTGGCTGATATATTTTAAACCAGGCTGGCAAGAATTACTGTAAATTTCCCAAGAATTAAAATCAGAGCTGAGATCTTTTAAATTCGGACTATGAGTTTTGCTAATAAGTGACCCAATGAGCTGGCAGTTGAATTTGCGGAAATCCTGGAAGTTTTATAAATGACAGAAGATCTTTATGAGTGTTTACAATATCGGAATATCTTTTATAATTGCACGAGGAACGTTTGTAAAATCTTTATCAGCGACCGCTGGAAATTTACTGTTAATGGTAACCAATTTCAAATAAATGTATTTCTGAGGGAAAAGAAATTTTTAAGAACAAAAGAAGGGGCGTTAAGAGGAAAACGACAGCGTGATACACGTCTAGTTCTAACATATTTTAATATTTAGTAAACAGTGGTTAAAAAAATTGAGTGCTAAAGCCAAATTTCCTTAAATTCATCCACCGCATCAGTAGAATGTTTTACATTTTAAATATTGTTTGAAAGAAATGGGGAAAATCTAGAGACTAAATATTGGCAAAAGGATATGATGCTACTTCTAAATTATTAACTACAGACAAAATGGAATTCCAGTTTTGCAAAATATGAAAAGAGCTTGTCACAGATGGTAACCATTTAGAATGAGGAATATTTTAACTGAATTGGAAGTACATGAGATGATTTAATTGCTGTTTTAACTGATGATATTTCGGACGCTGAAAGAGCTTTGCAGATTGTGCAGTATGGGCTTCCTCTTATCAATTCTGATCTCATTAATGTATGTTCTTTAGTCCATAACAACGATCTGAGCATTTTTAACAGGTTTCGAACCCGGGTGGAACTACGAGTATTCAGCAGTCCTAACTGGATCCTTTAGAATTAATAGTGTTTGAATCAGAAAGAATTTCGAGCTAAGCCTTCTCTTCCTTGAGATAATATCAAAATCGAACAATGTGCTATAAAAAATGAACGTCTTGTGTTAATTGTATCTTTCTGTGCTTTAGAAAGCCGGATTTTATCTTTCTGTGCTTCTGAAATTTTGCGGAACTTAAAACCTCTTACGATAGATAAACTCAATTGGAGAACTAAAGATTTAAAATTTTGTGAAAAGTCGAAGTTTTATTTTAATATGTTAAAATTAATTACAGTTATATTTTTACCTAATTTATAGCTTAATATTTAATTTTAGGGGAATTATTGGCGTATCTTCCCCTTGTGATTAGACATATAACGCCAAACTAAATGCGCATTAAAATATCGAACTAAAGAATTCAAATCCTGTATTCAAAATAAATAAATCTTAGAAAGCTAATCATATCTGTCACGTAGATAAAGTTTTTATCTTGGTTCTGAGAAAAGTGTGTACAAAGATTTTTCACTTGGTGAACTGGATATTACTTTTTACCTAATTTATAGCTTAATATTTAATTTTAGGGGAATTATTGGCGTATCTTCCCCTTGTGATTAGACATATAACGCCAAACTAAATGCGCATTAAAATATCGAACTAAAGAATTCAAATCCTGTATTCAAAATAAATAAATCTTAGAAAGCTAATCATATCTGTCACGTAGATAAAGTTTTTATCTTGGTTCTGAGAAAAGTGTGTACAAAGATTTTTCACTTGGTGAACTGGATATTACTTTTGAAATTTTCTCCATTCACAAACAAATTACTTTCTTTATCAATAACATTAATTTTAATCTAGTGTTTCCAAATGCTTTCAGAGCTCTAATATCTTAGCTCTCCATGTTTCATTACCATTTTTTATTACAAATGACGCTACGTTTGTTTTTACTTTTGTTCCTGTAACTACGTTCGATGCAAAATAGTTGCCATTTCTGCCGCCTTCGCAGTAGCTGCTATAGAAGAGGAAACTATGCCTTATCGCTATTCAAATCGATATTTTACTTAAAATCTGCACAAATTTAAGGTTGCTTTACTCCAATAATTTTAATTTTGTATTGCTATATTTTTCTTCCGGAATGGATTATGAAATAGTTCAGAGTATCCGGAATGTATTACGGAATAGTTCAAATATATGTTATTAAGTAAACATTCCATTTTTATTTTTCAGTCTGTTCCTGAAAATTTCATCTACTCACTGAATGCAACAATAAAAGAGAAACGCAAAATCTTAGAAAGACGCACACATTAATTTACTAGACGCACACATTAATTTACTAGACGCACACATTAATTTATTAATTTACAAATTAATTTACTAGAGAATCTAACATACATTACAGAAAACTATCTCGATATGTTTTGCTTCTGGCACTTCTCAGCCTTGAGTGTCAACTTTCGCCAACGAAATAGTTGTGTAAACTCTTTTAATAAGTTGGATAAGCTACTTGTTGTTATGTTAAGACAGTTATAGTTACTTGTTTATTTTAACTTTAGCTGTTACCATAAACAATTACATGAGATATATTAACTGAGGTGGCACCTTTTTCCATGGTGATAGAGAACCCACATCCACAGCCATGGCCTGGGATTCGGATGCTAGAGAAGACGTGACTAGGTCTTCTCTGTTCAACTAATCAAGTGGATTGTGCTAAGCAAAACACCAACTTCATTAACATCAGTTACTAATAAAATTCTATTTACACGCTCTGGCATGTCGCCTTAACCGAATGCAATGACTAAGTGAGGGTTTCTTTCTCTACAACAGGTAGCGATGTTTTTTAACTTAAAAGCATGGGTATTTCTAAGTCTATAGTGTTTTTTGTGGCGTAAGGGCGGTTAAAATACAGTTGAGTCGAAAAGCCTTTAGAAAAGTTGATATAGAGAAAGAGGAATGGAGACCTTCTTGTTTTCTGGATTCGTATCCTGGAATGCTCTCAATCAAAATTGGGGCTGAGCTTTTCCTTTCGAGGGTGAATAGTTAGATCATGCCCTGCGATAAATTCTGGGAAACGCTCTTGGTGAAGAGACGGCTAAACAAAAGACGAAATTTGTCCATTTCCTGCATCTGCATTAGGTTTCAAGTGTCCAACCGTTTGGTACAATGACAGGAACACCATTGTTTGAGGCTGTGGTAATTAAGGAATCCAACTTCAAATTATAATAAACTAGTTTATAACTATTCTGTTATCATTTAGACACTTCTGATGAATATGTTGTGCAAATGAATATACATTTAGGCTAATACTTTTCTCACTCTCTGAGAAAATATGTAGCATAATTCTATAAATATATTTATTGTTTCTTTCTCCCATTTGCGACTGTGAAACCCGTGGTAACTACTTTACGGCATTTAGTTTCTCTACCTCATTTTGAAACTTTTAGTCTTCAGCCTTCATTCGGTTGCTTTTTATAAAATGAAATACTCTAAATGTAACTGGAGCAGGGGAAAACTTAGGTGGCTGGAACCATCTGCCACAGCTGTCTTTCCCATTGTTAAGAGGAAAGCTGAAAATGACCCTGAAGATCCTGTTTTAAAGTAACAGATAATAGTTTTTGAGAAGCGTTCACTAATCAGTATAGGCTAGAAACCTTTAACCCATAAAATAAGTTCAACAACAAGTAACTTAAATCTCTGCCAAACACATGAAATATGAGCTTATTATATTTCCACCGGAACTCAAACTAATCTGCATTCTGGTGGAAATTGTCTAAAGCGACTGGTGAAGTAAAATCAAAGTAAGAAGAGTTAGAGGTTAATTAACGTAAAACATTACAAATTCACATGTTGCAAAAAAAGCATAATAGCATAAAAATTGCAATATATGAACACAGTCAACAAATTATTGCACACATTACATTTTCATGTGATACAGAGTTAAACGGTCAAATTGACACACTAGTGGGCAAAACGTAATCAACTTATATAGATTATACGCTCTGGTATCACCTTTGTTTCAGTTTGATCGAGATAATCAGATTATAGTGCAGGATTCTGAGGAAGAAGTTGCATTTGCTTGTTTATTGCATATCTCCGTTCCATGTTATCAAAGTAATGAGCTAGAGAAAAGTGAAAATTATAGAAGTCACAAAAGAAACCCCGAACACACTTTTTTTCTTTCTTGTCTCTCACTCTGAATATTTTCAAGGAGAAGAGGTGGGAGCAGCACGTTCGTATTTTTTCTCATAGAAGGCATGGGTATGATTCTAATACCAGTACGGTTTTTCTCATAATAAAATGTTCAGCGTTAAATTAGTTCGAACTATTTAAAAACAACAAAAATGATAGAGAAGCTAATATAATTGAATTTTAGACAGTTTTTAGTTTCCAAGGCTATTTTCAATACTTGCTAAGTAAAAGCCAGCGTGATACTTGCTACGAAGTAGATCAGCCATTCTTGCAAATGAATTCTTGATAAAATTAGCTAAATTGCATTTAAAACTTTTTTTCGCTTGAAGCCGTTAATATGAACTTGTTAATTAAAGGAACATTTGTTAAAATATTTTATGAAATAGAACTTCCCGAAATTTCTCAAGTTTAAGACGAACATACCAAGAGTTTCACTGTTATTTTTTAGTTCTCACCAAAACAGAAGATCCTAATATTGTATGAGGTTTAGTGATTAATGCTTGGAAAACATTAATGTTTTAATTTTTCAGACAAGTAGTGAATATTTCTGCAGCAAGCTGAAATGTAGAGAATTAAACGGCTTGATAGGAAATGCACGCAAAGCTTTGCGCAAGAGCTTTCGTTCTTCGTAAAATAAGTAGAAAACCGAGAGTGCTAGAAAGCGCCAAGAAAATCGGAAATGAAAAACAAAATCTTAATAAAGTAGATAAAATACATAACAGTGCCGTAAAATTTAATTAAATTTTTCTTCGAAAATAAGTTTCCTTCAGAAATTTTTGGAGTAACATTTAAGGAATGCGGCAGGAGTTAGTTCAACGAAAAATGGTGAATGTCATGAATACTGAGTGATTAATTAAGCATGTGAAACTAACTCGTTGTTAACATAAGATGTTGTTCATGCATGGGCAGCATATAAAACATATATATATATTTAGAAAGATAAATAGATAGATAGATAGATAAATACATATGGCTGTGCGTCGTATAACAAAAGAAAAATATTTAAAAAAATTATAAGAAAAGAGCACAATACTATCCTGGAAAATTTAAGAACTATCTAATACTAAGTTTAAGCTAAAAAACTTAGAGATGCTATTAAATTTTAGAACGAAGTATAAAGAAAAAATAATTTACTAAAAGTATTTTGAAAAAAATTGCTTAAAACTTTAAAATGGCAAACTTTGTCACTGAAAAAAACTGCAAGTTTAAGTTTTATGGTTAAATTGGCCTTTGACCTTTTAATATAACCTTATAAAAGACCTTATAAGAGACATGATTAAATTTAGAATTTTACTTTTTTACAATATTTTGTTGTTTTAACTTATATTAATTAACTTATTAGTTTAACGTATGATTTTTGTAATTTTTATTTTAAGATTTCGAGAACTGAAATCGCGTTGGAGGTAATCTCTCAACTGTTTCAGAAAGGATGTAAATATTTGTGCACAGGACATTGTGTTTCATTTGCTATTTTATGTTTATTCCTATTTTTCGTTTTTACACTCAAATCGTCAAGAGGAACGAAACTTGTTTCCTATACGCTCTAAATGTTTTTGTTTTAATGAAACATTAAAATATGAATAATTAATATGCTTTTTTTCATATTTTAGAGTTACTAAAATATTTTTCAGTATATTTTGATTAATTCAGTTTGCTTAAAACTTCATTCTAAAATTTAGAAGTATCTTTAAGTTTTATTTATGTTAAATTTCAAATTAAAATTTCTTAAGTTTTTCAGGGTACTATAATCTTTTTTCTGTTCATTATTAAAATATTAATCTTTTGTTAAATTAAATTAAGCAGCTTTAACGCTTGATTTTAAATTTATATCTTAGTGCCTTTTATATATAAGTGTAAGAAAAATAAAGAATATGTAAAAGATTAAATTAGCAGTGTATGTTAATTCCCCTTCTCTATGCTAAACATATTAAACTCTATTTGCACTACGTCAATTCGAGACTAACCCTTGTCACATGATTCTTACATAATTTTGATGCTGTAAATGGAACTAAAACTCAAACATCCAATAACAATTTTACAGAAATATTAACTGTCCAATCATAATCCATTGAGAACCAAAACTAAATTCAATCTGAATTAAGATTTCACCCTGAACATAACGCACTTGCATTCTGCGCTTTGGCCTAGCTGCACTGCAGTCTGTCTGCTCATTCTTTCTTACTGCAAATTTATCTAAAATGTAATACATTTCGGTATAGGCACAGTAATTGTGTCAGCTTGATTGTGGCCGCAACATGTTTACAGAAATAAAAGTTGAATTATATATATACTTTGACTGCCAATTTTTTTTTCATTGTGGATCGGCGTTTCAGCATTCTACGAATCAAAATTCTCGCTATTCATTATGGATTCAACCGCCTGCTTTTTACTACATAATCTATTACATATATATATATATAATCTAATTATCTTGTTAAATATAATGCCGAGAAACCTAGTAAACTACTTACTAAGCGAATAATCGCTTAAGTCCAAGAACAGAAATGTAAACTCAAGAAAGGTTAATTACCCTTTATTTATACAAAATAAAGATTTAACAGCTGGCCCCTTTCTCAGGACGTACAACAAAGCCTCCACTCGGGTTTAAACTTAAAATGCAAGAAATAAGAACTAACTAATGACTAAATAAAGAGATTTAGCCGTAGCTAACACAGTTCTAAGCTAAATTGGACCCTAATTTTAAACTAGCCAGGGAAGCTATCAAAAGGCACGTAATACGGCCGAGCGTAGTAAGAGTTAGAGAGACGTAGCCAAAAGGCAAATACGCGCTATAACTCTCTCTCCCTAAGTCAGTGGAACTTTGACGTAAATACTACTCTACTTCTCATTTGCATTTAACGCGAGTCTAAAAACTCATTCTGGTAAAGAATTGTAAGCTGAAGCTATAAGAGATAGGAAAGTGTTATAAACTTAAAATAACTGTTATAAAATTAAAATATACCTTACAGCTTTAACAAACTTTACCAAGAGGTAAACAGAAAGTATGTATAAGGTATAAGTAAGTCCTAAATCTTAAACTGTAAGTTAATAATTTTATATGAAGTGCATTTTACACTTATTTAGAAAATGCTTTTGTATTTTATGTAAATTGCTTATCACACAGAACTTTGTCGTGCATAAACACTAACTTTCATATAACTTACAGAAAACAGGAAGATTTAAGTGCGGGAGAACCTTGAAAATTTCACTGTGCCTTTTCCCAAAAGCAAACACAAAATCATCATTGCGCCGCACCTGATACGCATAAAAGGAACAGATGCCCTAATATGCATGAAAGGAACATCAGTGCAATGCTTTACAGCCACCCTCTTCCATAAATTAAACTATAGGTAGGTCGGATATCTCTTCCCAAGTCGGCCAATTATAGTTGCGGTACGAATTACCCTTTCCTCTTTTTTAATTCAAGCGTTGGGTTGGGCAAACCGTTGCATTACAAAAGCACATTTGAAGAACAAGTTAATTCTTTACAAAACAATTATCCAAGAAATAATATTTTGTATA
Source organism: Stegodyphus dumicola (assembly GCF_044657685.1). Taxonomy (NCBI): domain Eukaryota; kingdom Metazoa; phylum Arthropoda; class Arachnida; order Araneae; family Eresidae; genus Stegodyphus; species Stegodyphus dumicola. The sequence goes on from NC_140781.1 coordinate 27,422,613, forward strand.
CATTTAGATTAATTTTCTCATTTTATTGAAATTTTCTACTTCGTTTATATAGTATATGTATATATTCAGCAATTTATAATTTGAGTAATATTAATATTTCAAGCATTAAATCTTTCTAACAATCTCCTGTTGCCTACAAGGGTAAAAATCCTGCTATGTGACCATTTTCAGTAATCATTGCTCCCTTCAAACCACGTTTGATTTTTTATGCTGTATGGATACCTGCAGTTATGCATTAGATTATTCAAACAAATTGATACAAATATTCAATATCACACAATTATTTGACAAATATTAAACTTTAAGAAGCAAAGAATAAATTTCCCTTTCATTGTTCTATATTCAGTTTATTATAGAAAACATAGACATACCGTTATTAGATTTACGTTAAGGCAAAATTTTATTGAGAAGTGTCCTTATCTTAAAGTGCCCACCAGCGGCCGAGCGGTAAAGTCGCTGAACACTGGTATTTCGGTCCGAGGTTCGAATCCAGCGAACTGGCTGGCTGCGAACGGGCTGGATGTTTTCGTGGTTTTCCCCATGTGTAACGTTGCAGTAATTAAATAACCTAACCTAACCTTATCTTAAAGCCTCGTTTATGAAATAATTTACTGATAAAAATCGGTATTTTGTGAAAGAAAATAGCAGTCAACGCTTTCGTGCGAATATGAAACCCACAACAAAATTGGAAATGTTTAGTGGCCTGACCGGTGAGCCATTAAACATGAAAATAATCTGCTGTCGTAACACTTTGTAAAATTATTCTTTGATATAGACACCAACATGAGACCTATCGGTACACAGGTTTGAGGTTTCTACCACGACAGATGCAGAAGGCAAATTTCTTAGCTTCTTATTTTTATTTATTCATTGGGATCTATAAAGGCTTGAAAAATCAGTGCAGTGAATGTAACTTTTATTCAGGGCTCTGAAGTTTCAGAAATATATATAAATTTAATATAGCAAAACATCTGATTAATACATGGAATAATATAAAAACAGGAAAAAGGCTAAAGAAAAAATAACAGTGCCAATTAAACATATATTTTATAAACAAAATACATAACTGATTGCATTACTATTATAATTTTAATTAATAAGGTATTAAAATGCAAATTTAGGCATCGTTTTAAATGAACGTGAAGCCAATATATTTATTTTATCCCACTTCACATTTCTACGTTAACTTTCTCCTATACGCAGTTATTTTTCTGGCAAAATCGGTTGACTGTATATTCTCCTTCGTGATGTTCTTGTTAACAGTGAAACGTTAAGAATTCATTTTCATACCCTAAAATAAATAATAGTGTTATATCTTTGCACACATTTTTTTATGATTTCTATTTGACTAATTCATTCATATTTTGCGCATTTTGTCCAATGATACAGCTCTTTGATTTTGTTCTCCTCGTATATAAATATAATGCTTATTTAGAAGGCTTTTCCTTGGAGCTTGCCAAACAATGCATTTAATGTAGATAGCATAAGATCTGGAGCAACTTCCGCTTCAGCGTGTCTCCAGAAATTTTCAAATTTGCTAGCCTTCTAACCAACTTAATCGGAAAACTAAATCTTAAATAGTCTCCCCTTTGACAAAGATCTGAAAGCTTCTACGTCAGTTATTAAATTTGAAGTGTAACTGTAGCGGAAAATCAGTAGTAATTTTTCGTGGAATATTTAAAAAGTATTTTTGAGGCGTATCACTCCACCAAAAATAGATTCCGAAGAATATTTTGTCATGTTTTAAGTTTTAATTTACTGTTTACCACTTTAGTTTAGTTTAGGGTATAGTTAAACTTGTGTGTAGCAATAAATCACTGAAAATGTAAACTTCCAGCCAAAATATTGAATTGGTAAGCGAAAGTTTAATAATGCTGAGATTTACATTCTAACCTTTACAGTTGTTGTTAAATCAAGAGACCTAGTGTAATAAGTTCTCAAATTTAACGCGTGGATTATTAATCTACGTCTCTTCTCTGCTCTTTAAACGTCAGTTATGTGCTCCACAATTTTCCCCATCTGCAGCAGGGAAATTTGGAAGTAATATATCCATTTAATGGATCTCTTTTCTCGGGATCAAACTTGTCTCTGGCTCTGGTCGCCCAGACGACTAAACGTCATTTAGTGGAGCAATGATTTCAAAATTATTGTCCCAAAACTTTCTTTTAGAAATCGTGGAAATATTCTTGCTGATGAGTTTTCACTTGCAGGATACCTTAATTTTCATTAATGAAAGTTTGTATCCTTAAGATTTCAGTTTAAAAGAACTGTTTTTAACAGCTGTTGCGCAGAAAGATGATAAAGTAAGATGTTGTACCATTCATAGCTGCAAGAAATAAAATACGTTTTTAACATAGACTATATAATGTCTCGAAATTTCAAAGGCTATGAACTACCTTAAATTTTAGTAACTAACTTTAGTACGCAACTTAACATGTAGTCGTAGGATGACAAGAAAATTGAAATGCTCTTTCTGTTAGAGGACATTAACTGGTTCAAAAAATGTTTTCTCATGCAATGTTTTTTAACGAACTCAAGATATTTTTAATTTTATTAGTCTTTCCTTTGACTAAATCCCAGAGGCATTCGTGTTAAAAAATTAGATACTTGTTATCGCATTTTCTGAACTTATTAAATAACACTGACTCATAAATTTCGGCCTTCTCCTTAATTTGAAATAATAACAGTTAACTTGTAGGATTTTATATGAATTAACTACATATTATGATTTGAATCTTTAGTTCCTCTTTCGTAGTCCTCACCAGAATGCAAGATAGTTGTTATGTACTTTAATCCGAGGTTCGACTAATTTACTGTTAAAGCTTCTGACAGCCTCGCTTTGCCGTTACGTACTACACCTGCTCTGACAAAATTATTTCGTCCTTAGCATCTTCTTAACTGATGTTTAAAATAGGCGTTGTTAATTATCTTGAGCTAGCTATTCTGTTGTGTGTTGTGTGTGTATGTAGTCTCAGACTACGTTACCTACATTTGACTTTACCTTACGTTAATTTAAATACTCACAAATAGCGGAGGTTAATCTGTAGTACAAGTAGTCTTATCTGCTCATTTAAGAAAACAGCTTATTTTCTAAACAGGTAAGTGGCTTCTAGTCTAGCAGAGTTTGTAGGACATTGGCGTAAGCTTCTAGATATAAAAGAACCATAAGAAATTTTTCCAAGAATGTAAATTAAAGTAAAAGTCCTTACTCAAATCAGTTTTGTAAGTATACTTCCATATAAAATTGAAAAGAAACTAAATATTGTTTAGTGTTTTCTGTAGTTCCTTTACTAGTAGCTCTGTCGTAACTAGAGTCATTAAAGTCTGCTGTTTATTGCAGCTGAATAGCACTTATATCCGTATATTTGGAGGTATACAGTGCTAAGAATTTTGCATAATGTAAAACGAAAAGTGTCAAGAGAGTGAAGCTCTACCGAAAAATTAAGATTACGAGGGCAAGTCTATTTAAAATTAAGATGTATTGCTATCTCGCTAAATTGGCGGGATATCACCGAGCTGGCGATGGGTTTTACGGCTATTTTTTTCGCCGCATTTGGTGAGAAATGTGACCAGAATTTGGCCAGAAGTCATCAAATTTGGCGACCATACGGTGACATTTGGGACCGGTCCTTGTAAAATTGTAATTGACTAACTGGTATTGTAATTGATCCCTATAGTAATTCCAAGAAATCAAAGTTACTGGAAATTTCTCGTCAGCCAGGGGAAAATTGTATAAGATCGGAGAAAGCGTCCGTTTTCAGTTTGAGTTCGGAGAATTTTAGTTCAGAGTCGACTTCGGAGTACTGAGAGATCTCCGTACGAGCTTCGCTGTTTAGCTGCGCTTTGCTTTGCATTGCATTTAACGTCCTTATCAGTTTGGAGAGATAACCACAGATTGTGCTCTCTTATACTGAGAAAAGCTGCACTTTGGTGGAAAGTTACAGAGCCGTTAATCGTTTCTTTTTTGGGAAAATGAATTCTAACAAGCTATCGCCGGTTATGTGTATATTCAATTCATTACAAACCCGTACGCACGCAACGATAGAATAGTCTTTTGTTCGTGTTTTACTTCAAGAAAAAATTTACAAAATTTGAAAAATTTCGTCAAAGGAAAAAAAAATATGCATCAACAGTTAAAACGAGTAATAAAATTTTACTTAATTTCATACCAATAAACTAATATATTTGGCAGTACTAGCAATTATACTATGTATGTGAAATATTTAATAAATCTTGATAGTATAAAGAGACCTAATGCCCAAAACTGACTTAATACGATATTACGTTAGTAGTTCTTGTATGCAAGGCATACTAGTTAAGTCGAAAAATTTCACGGAAGAAAGGCAGTAATACTCAACATACTTAACCGATTACACTTGAGAGGGCATTCTATCTAACTAAGAACCTAAGTCAAACTCTCACCTCTCAGTGTTACTTTAAAGATATAATGTGAATCTTCATCTGTAGCTTAAGTTAACTATGGAACCATATACTGTACTTTCTTTCAGTTTGCAAGGTTCTTCAGTTGTGTGCCGCTTGCTACATAAACCTCTATACTGAGCAAAATGAGGCTTAAAGGAAAGATAAAAATCAGTGTTTTAATTGTTAGTTAAACTCAAAGAAAATGTCACAAACTGTATGAATAGTGCCAAAAGTACATATCTAAATAAAAGAAAGCCTAAAGTTTGCGTACTTGAAAATACTGAATTCTCTAATAATGGACGTAGCCTTTACCATAATAAAATACTACATCGTTCAAATTATGAGTTCACCAGCGGCCAAGCTGAAAACCTACTGAATGTTGGCTGTTCTATTTGGTTCAAATCCTTGCAAACAAGCTGCTATCAAAGTGCGTCGCTTTTCGCATGTGTAATGAAAATACGACCAAGTTTTTCTTATAACGTTCTCCACAAATTCTTCCTTATCTTCAGGCAGATAGATCCCAAGTGCTTTGCTATAATTTATACAATCCTAATTCTAATCTCAACACGTCATAGGATCGCAGATTTGCGAATTGCATTAGAAGTTAAAGATCTGTGAACACTTAGACCCAAATGTTTTCATCAGCATTGTCTAAGTCTTCGGAAAACATTTATTACAGGTAATAATCAATAGTTAATGCAACTTTAACTGTACATTTTATCGTTGACTCTAAAAATAAAATTCTCTATTCTTATTTATACTTAAGGCTTAATTTTAGTAAATTTTAGTCATATAAATCTTTACATTTCTAATACTTCTAAATATATTTCCGTCGCCGGTATGCAGCATACTAGGTAAATCTGTATAATTAGTTAAGTACTTGTGCCTTTACATTAGAGTCCTAGTTTGAAAGCAAACCAAAATCCAAATTATTGCAGCAGTTCACTCGTAATATGTGAAATAATACTCATCCAGCACTCAAAGTAGCATATTTTTAAATTGCTTTTCTTGCTTTTTCTTGGCGTTTAACCTGTATATGGTAAGCTAGAATTAAAAAGGAATTGTATATTGTACACTTCATGTATGCCGAGTCAAACGGAAATAAATTAGTCAACTTACATAGTATGGACATTACTTTATTCTAACCAAATAATTATTTTTAGTTTTTCTTTCCTTTCCCTCTCGATTTCAGTTTCCTGTCGGAATATAAATCTGTAATGACGTAGATGCTAATCTAAACGTGTTTCAGAAGCAGAATCTAAGCTGCGTTTCAAGAGTTCGTGAAGAGTAGTAGCTGACGTAGTTCCGAGTTTATGCTTAGTGTTTGAAATTAGCTCTCTAGTCGGTGTTAGACACCTTTCAGCTTATACTGATATTTCTAGGCTCGGCTTGGCTATTTTTAGGCTCGGCTTGGCTGTGCAGTCAATTTAGCGTTTAGTTAAGCTCAGGAGCCAGTCATTAGCTGTCTTAATTTAATGTGCATTTTACATTCTTATTTTCTGTTAATTAAGTTAGCCACAAGCGGTGGTGAATTGTGAGCACCAAGTGAGTGCATCTGTTTATTTTAATTAAAATAAAAGGTTATTTAAAAACCTTCTTCTGGAGTATTTATTCTTCAAGACATAGCGAGCATTCTCTACTTCGTCTTCAACATTGAGTCTACATTATATACTATCTAAACGAACACGGAGTAACATTACATCCGATAGATCGCCTATGCATGGTGGAACTGTCTCTGGAAAACTGGCATGTTTACTGGGTTAAAAGCGATCGAAGCACATCTAGAGTAAACTCAGTAGTACACCCAATGGTGAAATTTATGGTACCTATACTTGTGAAACACACTTCTTCCTGCACTTGGGAAAACCGCATCGTGCTACTGACTATACTTTTCGAATTATTGAATTTTAACCTTATCTGTTATTTTGGATCATCCAGCATTTATCACACTTAAAAGATATGGCATAAAATGTCTGAAATGCAATATGTAAGCATGTTTCTGTCAAAAAAATGCAATCTGCTGTCGATTTAGACGTGGTGATATATAACAGTGGTTTTCAAACAGCGGGGAATTTCATAGATTTAAGAGGGAACGTAGTCAGCTTTTTTTCCTCTAAAGTACTTTAGTTTATGATTATAAAAAACTACTTTTACTCCAGATTTGGTATTTATCAATATTTATTATACTTTTTCTTGTTTTATTTATATAACGCATTAAAAATAATCTAAATTCAATTAAATGCGTATGCATTGTTCGAGTTTTGGAATGGAGGGATGAATGATCGTTTAGCAATGGTGAAAGGGGTGGATGGGAAAAGAAGATTGAGAACCACTGATGTGTAACGAGTAATTAATACGCGTTAGTGCACTTATGTATTCTGAATCAAAGACGCTGTACAACTTCGCAATTTATTATTTTCTTCTATAGCGTTTTGAAGAAGATTTATACTTGAGAGTTTTCTTATTTTTCAATCAGGGGCATTGCAATTAATTTTACTCCATCGGCCAAGTCCGCTTTACCAGAGCCCCACCGGAAGCGTGTAGTCTGAGAATAAACATTTTGTAAAAATAAAGGAGCACAAATGATCCATTTCGTACCCTGCGTATAATAAGTGATTTCAATTTTTAAAAATTGCTAGGAATCAATAAAATTCGACTAAATTATTAGCAGTTCCTTTAACAATGTTTCTTCCGCAGCTAATAAGTTATCTACACTTATATGTATAGCAGATATAAATTTTAACAGCATTTAAACTATACGCACTAGGTATTTACTTCACATACAGCTGCTATCAAAAAATTCATAATTTTTTTAACATAAGGGAACGCTTATGGCCTTAATTTTTTGGAAGTTATTTTATCTTTATAAATTATTAGATTTTGCAGCTCTCCTAGTTGAATATGGCAAAACAAAACATAACCTTAACTTTACAATGACCATAAATTCGTTTGCACGATAAAAGTAAATTTTTTAATTAATATATTTTCTCTTCCATTTAAACGAAGTCGTGATTTTGATCTAATCATCCGGTCATTAAAATCTCCCCTTGGTTTCATTTCCTTTGCTTATGATTGCTCCCAGTGGGTGCAGAGTGCTGCAAACTTAATAATAAAGAAGGAAAAAAAACATAGCAGCTGTCACTGAGGTTTTCGGAAAGCATCAAGTTACACGTATTTGAGCTAATATACCATGTTATTGATATTATTTAGCTTAATTCTATAAGCAGTTGCATTTCTATTTTCTGTTTCGGTAGCAATAAACGAAATGGCATTTTAGCGATATTAAAAAAGGTAGTTATATTAGTTTACAGCTTTATTAACTTTATTTAATTACTTACTCTCCTGGAGCAAGTTAGGCTTTTATGCGTCATTACTAAATACGTTTTAAAAGTCAAATTTAGCCATAACATACTCAATTCGAAAAAAAAGGCTATTTAAAATGCTTTAATTATTTGTCTTTGTATGCATACACATTATTAAATAATCATGTGAAAATAAAAACTCCTTTATAATATAAGCGGTAAAAGCTACTCCTCAAATTAAGTGTACGGGAAAATGACAAAGAAAGCAGAAGAATTTGTTTTTCCAATTATGTCGCAGAGCAGTAAAAAATTAAATAAAAAGCTAAAATTTCAAAAATATAGGCTAAGCTAACTAATTTAATAACATAATAATTAAGTACCCCCAGGTAAAAATGAAACAAAGGCAATTAAATACACAAAAAATGCGTAAGAAAAACGAATTTTTCTGGAAAAAGAAGTTAAGATTTCGAGCTAAAAAGTAGGATACAAAATAATAATGAATATATGGTTCTTCCCCGAACAATACAGATTTATTCGTGAAATTAGAAACCAATTTCGATTCTGTCCCGAAAACACGAATGATTCTGTCTACCTTTCAGTGACTGCATTATTTTTTTTATTATATTAGCTAACGTAGTCCTTTACAAAATTTTACTTTTTATCAATATTCAGCTCAGCCCAAAATTATTGCTTTTTAACTGCTGCTTTTACGTAAATTACTTAAACTAATGAATGAAAATAAACTATATGTTTTGTAAATGAGTCAGAATTAAACATCAAAAATACATTTTATTTGACCATAAATATATCAAAATGCATTGAATATATGAAGAAATAAAGTTAAAAAAGTCTTTTATGCTAACGCCCTCCAGTAAGCAAAGTATACCTCTATAAGTGCCGAAGCAGAATAAATGAGAATGAAATGAATCTTAAATTTAAACGGAGAACTGGTTAGATATAATCTTTTTATCAATAAACGATAGTAAAATTTTTTAAATGTTCATAGAGAGAGCAAAATTTCCAACTACCTATACGATCAGTCGAAATCATCTTAAAATGTAGGTTATATGCACTCTGAGCATTTTGAGTTCCTCCCTCAATGAAAAAAGAGAGAGAAGTAAATGTCCGAAAAGGACACTAAATTTGGATTGGCAATAATTGCCAACTTAAACCAGTTCTGCTTATGACATTTCTATTTAACGATGGTGTGAATTGAAAGAGTTTCTGTAGAACTGCATTTTTAATTCTGGCAACGTTCTTCTCCAACAGTATACGGTAAGTGTACAGATCAACCGGTCAAGAAGGTTTGATAATCAAATAAAGTCTAAAAGACTTTAGAAGACTTTAGTAATAACCTTACGTTTTCTCGAAGAACGTATCTTCCAGGCCTTCAAATGGAATGTTGATAACAGGTCTTACTGTAATGTCGATGCCCATGCACTTTCTACCAGCTTTTTTTGAGCCTCACGAAAAAAAAAATGCATATTAATGATTATGTTACCAAAGCATCCATATCGTCCTGCAATTTCTTTAAAAACGTTCTTTAGATCGGGTGAGTTTTCAAACGTGTAAGTTGATGCCAAGGCAGTTTTTTAACTTCAGGGTCGTAATCAATAAGACGTAATCAGTAAGATGTAAAGTCTGCCAGCAGGGTCGGGCTGCACCCCTCGCATTAGCGATCAACTTAAGCTGAAAACACTAAATATGATAGAAATCATGTGCCACCACTGAAAAATATGATTCTATAATTTCTAGCAGCTTTAATTTAAAAATTAAACAAGTAAATTCAAATATTATTGAGATTAAAAAGACTGCCCACAAAAGAAGCTCAGCGAAAGAACATTTCATCTCTAAACTTTTATTTGAAAACGATGCAGTACAAATGTCAATCATTTGATGACAAGTAGGAACAGATCCCATTTTTGGCGTATTTGTAAATTTTTAATTTGTAATTGTTTTAAATTTCTACCAAAGAAGGGTATTTTCACTCCCTCAAATTGTATCGTGCAAGCAATAAGGGCATCTCAAAAAAGCATCACTGCCCTGCTCGCATAGTGCACTAAAAATACCTTTATGACCCTCGGTTAACAGTATGTACCCACTCCTGGGCTATGTTATGGGATTACAGTAGGCTAAGCTAGATATACTTTAGAGCTAGAATATTTTCAAACTGTGGTCACTTTATTTATGATGTATGCCAATCAGAAACCTAAAGCACTCAAAAAATAAGCAGTAGGCTAAATCAGTTTGCAAAAGAATGCTCTTTAAAACCTACCATTGCGTGCTTTTAAACTTAATACCCTTTTTATAGTTCAACCATGGAATAGAGTTTCACTAAGTTTCGGATGTTTGTTTTTGGGTATGATCTGTCTGTTGAGTTTTCGCAAAGGTTTCCTGAATTGTATTGCTTTATGATTGCGTTTAGTGCGAAACGAGCAGTGGCAAATTCCAAGCAAATTATTCGCTTCGCATATCCTACAAATTCAAAACAGGAAATAATATAGAAGACAAAACTATTTTAGTACTTAATTCTCTATTGCTTCCACCATAGAGAAGCCAGTATTACGTTTGCTAAAGCTTTTAACCGACCGGGAATTTTGCTCACGTTAAATTTCAAGATTGGCTCTAAAATTCTGAAAAACAAGATATTTAGTTTTATAAACTTTAAAATGGATTTTATTATTTTTATAAAGAAATATATTTCCTTATAATTCTACAAAAGATGTCATTAGAGAAAAAATTCAAAATGCGCAGCAATATATTTGCATTCTTCTCAGGCATGGGATAAGTTTCGTAAGAACACTTTTTACTTAGCTGAAGGTAATTGTTGCAAAATTATTCTAATTATATATTATTGCATCTGTTTACACTATTGAAACCAAAACTTAAATAATGAAATATAATTTTTAATTACTCATAACAACAAGCATAATGTTGCTTTTGATTGCGTTACGTTATATCCATTACAAACCCGTTGCGTTATATCCATTACAACAATTTTTGGTGTCAGGAGTGTGGTGTTACAGTTCTTAGAATATTCCACTATGCAGTACAGAAAATTTCTGTTTTCAATTATGTGTCCGGTAGTAAAAATTCTGTTCTTGGTGGTGCAGTGATATCGTTTTGAATTATGATTTGGTACACTTCATGACCTTTGATTTTGAACAGAATTATGTCCTCAGACGCAGAATATTTATTATTCTTATTGCGCAGAATGTTTATTATGTTTATTATTCTTGAAGTCGAAGGAAAAATTATATTTTCTTAGAAAGTCTCATCCGAGTGTGCAGGGATCTGTAATATATGCCACATATACCGTGTGATGGTAGGTGGCACTTACAAACGTGATATTAATGTTTAACTCTCCCTCAATGTCTAGCTTAACACCGGACACAATCTATAGGGTAACGCACGGCGATGTCCAAATACCTTCCAATTGTTCCGTTTACCTTCCAATTGTTGAGCAAAATCTCTCCGGATGATGGTAACATTGGCTGCTGTATCAATGGTCATATTACAAGTAATTCCAATTATATGTCCCATAATTAAAAGTCTATTATTGCTGCCACTCATTGCAGAAATCTGAAGTGCTTTAAAATAGGACTTGCCAATCTATGGCAATCGTTTCTTCGCGAGAGGGCCACTAATTCTTTTTCTGCCTCCTTACTGGGGAGCGGTCTTAGCTTCCGTGCCTTGGGTTGCTCAGCACTTCAGTAGTACGGGCCTTAACCACGGCATTTCCAGCACTATAGAGTCGGTTTGTTATGAGTCCTATTCCCCCTTGCTTCCTGCGAAGCCTCAAATTTCAGTGCGTACAATAAACGCCTTTAAATCCTCGATATCCGCCATTCGCTGGTCTTTCTTTCAGATTCCGGATGCCGTCATTGCACTGCTAGTAGAAGATTTCCTTTGTTTCTGATGGACAGTCCGAAAATGCGATATGAGACAACCTTTCAACATCTGTGGCGAGCTCCAGGAGTGTTTCCGTGGGCTCTTGTTCGCAACATTTTAACTGACACCTGTTACAGTTTTTTAAACACTTCTCTGGAAAGCGCACCTCCAGCACGCCACATATAGCTTCGAATCCTGGTCTCTAATTTCCACGCAGAGGATATCCGTTGTGCCCGCTCTCAAAGAAACGGCGAGGCGACAGGATGTAGCTTAGGAATCCTTTCAATTTGCGTTTGCCAGTATAGAAAACTGTGTCTTGTGCACTTGCTAGAAAATCTTACCATCATATGGCAAAATATGACTAAAAATTTAAAAGCGTCAGAATTGTTTCCCGTTGTAATCGCGGATTTTTTTAAACTGTCAAGTCGTATGGAGACTGCAACGGAGACTCTGTAATCGATTTGTTGTTCGACAGCCAAAACTCCTTCTTCGATTTGTTGTTTGGCAGCATAAACGCTTTCTCCGATTAGTTATTCGACAGCAGAAACTCTTTCTCCAGTTTGTTGTTCCGCTTCAGAAACTCTTTCTGCTGTTGGGCAGCAGAAACTCTCCTTTCAGTTTCTCAAACTTTGTTTTCAAAAGTGTTTATTTTGCCTTCCATAGCTTTACTATTATGACAGTAATTTCTCTCTATATTTTCTCTTGACCAGCTTCAGTCTTTTCGTGAACAGAGACTGCCCCTTCCATCTTTTCTTGGCCCGATTTTATCTCTTCCTGGACTGCCTTCATCTGCTTTTTAACAGCTTTCATCTTTTCGCTAAGGGATGCTTGGTCCTCTTTTATCCCATTTTAACAGAATTTACTGCTTCTTCCATCTTGTCTTTGAATGCAACAGAGGTTACCACCAATTGTCTTAGTTAGGCATAAATTATTTTCTCGGCGGCATTCAACTGCACTCCTGACACAAAATGTTGTTGCGTACCTATTCGTAATGAATTGAGTTCACACAGATCCCATGATAGCTTAATTACGGTCATCCTGAGACAAGATAATTTAAGAATATAGAAGTAATATAATATAGAAATATTTGCATAGTATTTTAACAAGGTCAATTCATAAAAGGCTTTAAAGATCAAACGAAATAGCCCGTTGAATTCTTTATAATTAAAATAGAGGACGCTGTTCAATAAACATGAACGTTAATTACCACTTCCAAACGTATTTGACATAAAATTATGAAAAATAAATACGTATGTCATATATGTTACTACGTGTGACACGCGTATTTATGTAATACTTAAATACACATGAGTCGAACCATACGAATGACATAAAAATTAATATGTTTACAGTTTCTTTCCTCATAACAGAACTCTTTATTTTAGGTATTTCGTTCATCAGCATTCCCACTAGAAATTGGCTCTGCGCTGTGATTCAAAATTGTTGGTTATTACCAACACTTTATGTCTGCATAGACAATGTTAATTATTTCGAAATGTTTAATAATCTCTGCAACAGAAACATGCGTGATTGCTACTGTAAATGAAAATTATAGGGGGTCGCTGTTATTTAAGACGTTCGTTAGTTACATTTTCGTATTAGTACTTCTGTAAACGAATATGTATAGTTTAGTGTATGGGCAAATGGTTCATTAAGTTCATGATTCATTACCCGCTTAATCATACAAACGTTTTTGGTTACTTTTCCCATATGCTTGAAAAATTAGTCAAACGCTATTCTTCGAAGCATTCCATCTGTTCAAATTTCTATTTCCATTCTGTAGATAATTCTTCTAAAAATGCTGAAGCAAAGTACTGTAAAATACTGCGTTTTAGCATTTTTTAATCAAAGACAGTAGTTAAATTCAATATCTGAAGATCTGGATTTAAGAACGGACTTGGACGACTTTCTCTTACAAATTATTTCATCACCATGATCCCAAGCGTAAAATCTGTGAAGCATGAATTTCATATCAGAAAAGACACTATCATTCGAAATGTTGAGCTAGATCTCATTCGTTTTCTAAATCAATCGTGGCTGCTTCCATTTGGGTGAACTCATCTTTGTCCTTCTGTTTACGTCACGAAAATCATCACTTTCCCTTTTGAAAGCTTTCGTGTAAATTTTTAGAAGCGTTTTGTTAAGTTCAATGAAACAGAATCATTCACTCGCTTTCAAAAACGATTTTGAGCATGAGAAAAAGAGAATGAATTTCTAGATAAAACAACCAAAACAGCTGTATCCATTTAAAACCGGAAACGTACGAGTACTTCACACGGTGCATATATTTGTTTCTTTTTTGAAAATATAAACTCCGCATCAATCTTTTTTCGAAATGCGAAAAAAGTTGCCATACAAACAACGTCATTTTAGACTTGAAGATTGTAAAAAATTTAATTAAAGTAGCTGCATTACCAGTGATAAATTTCGTCTTAAAAGTAATAAGTCTCAAGCTTTACATTTAGACTTATCTGATGTTAAAAAAATCCTTTGTATAACGCATCAGGATGTATATACACTTCTGTACACACTTATATAGTATGCGCATATTTATATATTTGTGTAATAAAATACTGACTTGAATTTGCAATATCGCCTAAAACGTTTAGTTTCAATTTGTTGGTTTCCTTTTTCCATCCTACAAACAGTAACTACTCATGATAAATCGCTCAAACTGAATCATTTTAGAATTAATACTTGTCATGGCTCAGATACTTATATAAAGCTTAAGACAAGAGCGATTTTAAATTTTGGGATCCTAAACGTTTAGCAATCAAAGCCGAACTAAAACTAAATCATTCTGAATAGGGTTTTCATTTAGACAAGTCGCATTCACCCTCTCTGCTGCAAAACTCGATTACCGTTTCTCCTTTTTTTCAAGTTTCCTAGTGAAACTGTATATGAAACGCAACTTGTAACGTGTAACAGCTCGTCAAAAACTTCTGTGCTTTACTGTGCTTTACTCAACAAATTATACAAAGATTAGAGAAAATTTGTGAATATTCGCGAATGAATTTCCAGTCAGCCATTAAACTAAGGAAAATGTAAGGTAACTTTCCTCGTAGCTTCGTAGTTGAAAGCATGCAGGGTAACAATCGGAAAACCTCTAGCTCGAAATCTCGGCAAGTACAAAGCTCGAATCTTGGCAAATCTTCTTTTCCAGGTTTGCTGCTTCAAAATAAATGCAATGGCTCTGTAAGCTTAGTGTATGAAAATATGTATATAACGAATGTTTTCAGTAACACAATGAAATGATTGAAAAAATAAAATAGGGAAATAGTTTCACTAAAACAACAATCGTTGTCAAGCAAGTGAGTTGTTAGATAAGTAAATGCAAGACAATCAGACGTTATCTACCCAGCAGCCGAGAATAGTTTGAGAGGATAAACATAGACCCAGAAAACTTATCAACAGATTCCTGCTAATCTTACAGAATGAGGAATCAAGTTTACGATATATGTCCGAAATATCATGGTGGTGCTGTCATTATCAAGCAAACGAGTAGTTAGGAAAGTAAGGTCCGGCAATTAAAAGCCTAACTACTCAGCAGCCCAGAATGGTTTAAGAGAAAATCCGTAGCCATGCACACGGAATTATGAGGCTCAACAGCAGATTCCTGTTAATCTTTAAAGAGTACGGAATTACCTTTTCGATAACTACTCGATATTATTTCAGAAATGTTAAAAGAAGATGTCTAAAGGTACTAGAATTGCAACCTTTTTTTAATTATAGGAGGAATGAACATAAGTGAATACAGCATATAAATACATTCTAAAATGCAACTGCAACAGGTACCTAAAATATCTTATCGTTAGTTTTAAGTTACGTCTTAGTTTTAATGTTTGATACTGGTAATAAATTAACACTTTTACAGAAAGTATGGAAAAGCACTGCTTCAATGTGGTTTGGATGCTTACCATTGATACAATTATGTACTTGAAGAGAGGAAGGGATTATTATACAGTAATTTGATTTATAACTCAATGCACTTCTTCAAGTAGAATAAATACAGAGGATTTAAAGGAAGAGTTCTGAAGAATCTAAATAACAAGATAATTGAAAATTTGCATTAATTTTGTATTTTCTGTTAACAAAGAATACGTAATCAGTAAAATATAAGGAGGTTTTAGAGAATTTGAATAACACAACTTTCTCAAATATACACTTTCCACCCCTGGAAATGCAACACCAAGAAGGAATGGCACGAAGATTATGCAAATATCAGGGTAGACGTGTGCCGTTATTTCTGCTAGGGAAATTATCGTAGAAAATTTTATCTTGTCTCAGATGACGCGTATAACGGCAGAGAATGACAGGCCTTCGTCAGCGGAGACAGGTCCAGTAGACAGACGATTTTAGGAGGGGCATGGTGATCGTACTGAGAAGGGCAGGTTGATCCATACGCCAAATCTCAGCTGCCAAACACCAGGACGAGTACACAATGCGCCGGCTGTGACGACGATGGTTAGAACGAGAAAATGTGGCAAGTTCGAAGAGTGCCGGTGCAGTGAGTGTGATGTCAGCACGCGTAGATCGACGCATCCGCTGACAAGTGGTGGCACCCCTGTAAGCCACTTCTATCTCCATTTTGCAGCATGCTCAAGACACCTAGGATATTCCCATATCGGCCAGAGCCATTCGCCGTGGATTGGTGGCTAGTGACCTTCACTCGTGGCGTCCGTTAAGAAGACCACATCCATTGACCCCACATCACAGACGCCAACGTCTGCAATGGTGCCGGGCTCGAGCGATGTGGACGACGGAATGGCGTAGCGTCGTGTTCTCAGATGAGTCACGCTTATGTTTCTCCAATGATAGTTGCAGCGTACGAGTGTGGCGTTGATATGTAGACAGGTCCAGCGATTCCAGGTCACCTCTAGTTCGCATTCAGGACACTTATGTCAATAATGTGCTGCAACTGGTGACATTATACTACTTTCAGGGAGTTCCCAATGCCGTTTATCAGCAGAATAACGCCCGACTACACACTGCTTGCATCAGCCAACTTGCTCTGCAAGGTATACAAATGCTTCTCTGGCTTCTGACTTTTCCGATCTCTCACCAATCGATCACATTTGAGATGTGATTGGAAGTCATGTGCAGGCCCTGCCATTGCAGAATTCAGAAGATGAACTGTGGCTAAAGTGTTGACAGGCAATGGAGCACCATGCCCTAGGACACCAGCCGTAGTGTTACTGACTTTGTAACTAGACGTGGTGCTTTGTGTATCGCCGTTCAAGTGGTCCTAACACCTACTGAGTCTAAGCCTACTGAATCTATCATTTCGAAATAAATATCACTTATTGTTCTTTGCTTTCTCTCTCTGTTTGCCGAGTTTCATCACTTTCTGGCCAATTTCTTGGTATTGCATTTTCATTGTCGAGTAGCGTATCTTAATTTTATTTTAGAACAGTGAAAACGCAAGAAATGAAAGAGTGTAAAACTGAATTAAATCTTAACATGAAAACCTTAAAAGTAGTTTTCGGTTCAGTCACTTCTGGTTTCTTCACCATGCGTATCTTTCTCTAGCCTAGTTTTAAAGTTGAGATGAAAACGTTACTAAAATTACATACAATTGTTATTGCTAATTAAAGAATTCGTTATATAACAAATGTAGTTCAAGTTTCAGTGTATATATATATATATATATATATATATATATACTGACTTGTTTTTTTCACTGCAGTGCTATAAACATATTGTGTTGGCAAAGTATCATTATTCAGACATATTTGTAATGTTCTGATCTTTATTAAATTTTGTTTAGCTGAATCATTTATCAACCTAACAGACGGATTTTTGATGTATAATGTAAATATTTCATTTTCAAATGTTTCAAGGTATTACTATTAAGCATCACTTTAAATTGTCTTATATGTTTTCGCTTCTCATATTAACGTAACTGGAAGTTTGATATTAATCAACTTGGCAGCCAGCACACACTTCTCGGAGTAAGATGCCCGCAGTTTACCGTGACAAAAGACAGGAGTAGATTCTTTCTATATTAGGCAGAGTGCGTAAATAACGTAAAGATAAAAACAACTGGATTACCTGATCAAAATATATTGAATTATATTACTAGTTTATTTAGCATTTGCTATGCTTCGTACTCTTGGAAGGTGAACAAAAACTTAGGCAAGTGTGTCGTGATTGAACTATAAGCGTTATCAACTCGTATCTCACTATTAAAAATTGAGAACGAAATGTAGTTTCAAGCTTTAATGCTCAGAACAATTTCATTTAATAAATTATTGAGTTTTGTTTAGTGACTCACTAATGTGATTCACCTTTCTCTTAGTCCCTTTGTTATAATACGGTTCAATTGAATTGGCAGTGGTTGTAACTACCTTAAATCTAGATTATGCATTGCTTTCTTACCCTGAGTTGTTTCTTTATTGCAGTATCTTAAACATAATATTTTGGTAAGGCGTCATTATTCAGACATATTTATAACGTTCTAATCTTGATTGAATTCTGTTTAGTCGTCTCATTACCAAACCAACAGACTAACTTCTTCTGATGTGATTTATTGCTGCTTCAAATTCACTGATGGAAGAAAACATAAGCAGCTGAATTCAAGCTAAAATAATGATTCAGATCGAGGACATGTAGATACAAGGAAAGTATTGGTATAAATGGGTTAAAATGTAAATTCCAGGAACTAAATACACTCGTGTGCAAAATTAAGACAATTTGCGAATACTGCCCATTTTTACGAAAAGTATTAAACCTAAGGTACTAATTATGCCGTCCAAGACTTATGCAGATATTCAGAGTCGAATGCGTAAATGTACACTTTCGTGTCTGCAGAGCTGTGAGTTTGAAGGGGATATAATCGTACGAGGAAATTTCTGTGATTAGTGGGCTTGTACTCCTTCACTACATTTTCCGTGTTTCTCGCAAGAGTACGGTAAACTTATGTAAGGTATCAGGTAAAATGAGTAGCTATGAATGTATGGGTAACGGAATGAGAATGAGAATTGTCGGTAGATTAGAGGCAGGACAAACGGAGCCTAGTATAGCTCTCTGTGTCGTCTGCAATATGAGGAAACAGTTTCAGGATACTGGATAAGGTCGACCAAGATCCCCAAAGAAGAATGAGAATAGTCGTTTAGCACATTCAGCGGGCGGGGACATAGCACTACTATTGCTTCACAGCTTACAAGTGAAATGTATGCTGCCATTGAACGCGAGTTTCACGGTCCACAGTTGCCCGAAGGCCTAACGAGATAGGGCTGTATGCCAGAAGACCCGATCTATGCGTCCCGCTCACTGTAACACACAAGAAATTACGTTTCGCATGGTGCAGCAAACATGTGCCTTGGACCAGACTTCAGTGTACTGCAGACTTTAGACTTTTCACAGAACGAAGTCGAGATTCAGCCTAGATACTAATTCTTGGCTTATCTGTATCTGTAGAGAGCATGGAGCACGATAGTATCCTTTCCTCATCAGGGAAAGAATCAGTACGGTAGTAAAAGTGTAGTGGTTCGGGCAGGTATAATGTTGTGTTTGCAAACATATGCAGGGGGCTGCGCAACCTCGCATGTGTTTGCAAAGTCTCTCTGACTTCTGTGAGCTACAGAGAGGATGTCTTAGATAGCTATCTGTGTTAGACCTTTTAAGAACGCAGTTTGTCCTGGGTTTCTGTTAATGGACGACGGCGCTCATCCAGATAAGGCTCAGCTAGTCGACGATTAGCTGGAAAGAGACGATAATCACCGCATAAATTTTCCAGCCAGTTTTCCTGACCTTAACCTTGTAGCGCATGTCTGGGAAGATCTTTGGAAGGCAATTTCCCCTCGTCGTCTGAGAACCTTTCCGAAGTTGAATCTGCTTTGCTGCAGAAGTGAGAATGACTGCCACAGGGACTCCTTAACTGCTTCCTGTCCAGTATGCCATCACGTTGCGCAAACTATTTGGGTTTAGGAGGGGACCATATCCATATTAGACTCATTTTAAGTTGGATATCACAATTTGAACTTCTCTGCAATATGTACTTACTGATTAATGCGTAAATAAAATGACAGGTGTAAATATAATGCTTTTTAAATGGTACCTCCGTTTCTTTCTTCATTCAGTTTCATATCCATACCAAATTTTATTGAAATCTGTCCGTTAGGTTTTCAGAAATTCGGCATAATATGCAAATTCCCTTAATTTTACAGACGCGTTTACAAACTGTAAGAATCTCAGTATGTTGAAATCAGTTGGAACTTTTCCAAATCCTAACTAACTAAACAAGAACTGACTTTTAAGCTCGCCATTACTATTAGTAATATCAAAATGCAGCCGTAAAAATCCAGTGACAAGTTTACCCCAACTCTTGATACCTGTCACATTTCTTAAAGTCTCGCTAAATTTATATATTTCAGAGCAAGATTGAGTACGAAAAGAAGATACATCAATAACAACCTTAAAACAACTTCATTAGTTTAGTTTAAAATTTCACGAAGTTGGCTGCAGATTTCGAAACACATCCTACTGAACTTCAATTGCAATTTCTTCTCAGATTTTTTTTTTCTTTTTTCTCATAATTGTGCGAAAGCGTGGTTCTGTTCCTAATTATCATGTACACCAGACTGGAAGATCTCGTTTATATTTTAAAATTCAAAGCGCAATTTAGACTATAGGAATTAAAGCAAACACCAAACATTAATTCCAGACACTGTTTTTACAATTAAATTTTAAAACGAAACTGTACCATTCTTCAAACTAGAATTCTGTGTCAATAAAAATGAATTCTTTGGAATAAATTATTTAAAAACTCATGTTTCTCATGAATCTTTACGAAACACTTTCTGTGAATTCATTGCATATGATACATTTTTTACCAATGAAATTTTCCTCTGTACTACGTGTATAAAATATGTACAGCATTAATGCCAATAAGCAAACATTATTTTGTATTAAGTTTGTATTGAAAATTAACAGCAAACGTATTTACTTTCCTGTTTTCTGCTTCGAAAAACGTAATGGTTTTTACAATACATCCAGAAACAAAATGTGGCGGAAGACATCATTGCATCAATTTGGTCGATTATGTCTCCTGTCTTTCCCCACTTGCATTTTTATTAGTAAAGACTGTAAGAAATTGTCATATTAATGTTCGGATGGTGTAAACGTTTAAATCGTGCAGAAGGCAATTCGAGGTTATGGGTTCGAACCCCAGAGACGGCACAGGTAATATATCATATTTTCAATTTTCAAACATTTAATGGTCTTTGAAGATGGACTAAAGAAAAAAAACAGTCAATAAAACCCAAAAATGTCGCATTTCTGGTATAAGAATGAACACTGAGCTGTTCATTCTTATGCCATCACGTTTTAATTTAAAAGACAGGATTTAACGTGAAAACATTTTAACATACATTCGAAACCTACTACTGATGGTACAGAGATATGTTACAATAAACATTTTGGCAGCTGAAAAATGAAACAAAACGGGTATTTTAAACATATTAAATAACACATAAATACAAACAATAAAATGCACATTTTATTGTTTGTATTTATTTGCCATTTAACGTTAAAAAACAAACAGCAGGAAAAACACATCCAGAATCATAAAACTGAATAAGCAAATAACTCGGCCTTTTTCTTTACTTAGCGAAGAAATAAAATCAGATTTCAGCTGAAAGGAAACGAGATTAGATTTCGACTTTCCACACAATTTTTAAGAAATGAAACCAGATTTCAACATTTTTCAATTTTTTTGGGGGGGGCATGAAAATATTTACACCATTCACGAAGGAATTATTTCCCTCTTCGTTCCAACCGAAAACATGATTTATGTGTTTTCATTTTGAGTTTCAGGCTTTAGATGTTAGTTGTTGATTTCTATTGTGAAATTGAAATTTTTAGCAAGTGTTAGCCTAAAACTAAATATCTGAAGCCATTTCTATTTTACCATATGCGAACTAATTATTCAGATGTCCTTCTTAATTTACTTAAGTAATTTATAAGCGGTGTAAGATGAAGGAAAATAAACAGATAAATCCAAACACTTCCTTCTCTACTGTTCTCCGAAAACAGTGTTACCTCAGAAAATCTTTGATATTTATAGGTGCACTACACTTACGAATAACTTAATATTGAAACAGAGAATTAAAATTAGGAATAGAATTAAAATCAACTTTAAATAAAATGAAACATTTCAAACTGCAATAAAGAAAGCAGGAAGAATGGATACCTAGAACACATATGTAGTACAGGGCCCCAAAGTTACTAGATTTGCCTGTTTTAATCATGATTCCACAAATATTGCTCTTGTTCCAGTTTATTTGGTTTTAAGAAACTCCTTCAGGATTTGGGAGTTTTCTCTGACGTTGTACATTCTAAAATTATTTGATGAAAATTATATGCAGCTTTGATAATTCCTCTTCATTTTGCTTTCACTTACTTTGATAATTTCCCTTCAGTTTAGTTTCACTTTCTGCATGTAAAAAATGCTTTACATATAAATGAAACACTTGCAGCTTTGCAGTAAAATATTCGTTTAAACTGTAATAAGAAAATCGTCGTTAAAATGCAAATTTTGAATCTTTTGTGTAACTAACATTTAAGTTATCTGATTGTGGTTTTAAATTATAGGAGAGAAATAAGAAATACACGTTTAAACCAATATCGCCTTTATTTAAGGTATTTTGTCCTTCTTTTTCGAATGCCTTCGTGCTGAAACAGAAAGAAGTCTGGTTGGTTCGGGAGGTTGAGAGTTCGAATCCCGGAGATTAGCATTCCGGATTTCTTTAGTTTTCTGACGTTGCAAAAAATTTTATAGTGACACCCGAACATTTCCTAGTTTCCGCACACCTACGAGTTGTATATATAAGCACGCTCGGTGCATGCATCGATAAAACTAATGCCTTTACAACTTGCCTAATACCTTTAATTCTTAACTCTGCGATTCAAGAGAATAAATAATCCCTCTTGTCCCCCCCCCCCCGACGTTATATCTAGACTAGGCATTTTCACTCAACTAGACGTATCCTCTATTGAAACAAATGAAATAATGATAAAAGAGGAATCAGTAAATTATTTTGATGCTGAGTCCTTATGAATCTGTGCAGTGTCGCTGCTCTTAACAAGTGTTGTGATGCTTACAAAATTAATTCAAAATGTGTACATTGACCAAGATTTATGGAACAGAATCTAGTCATTTCATTAGGGAAGGGCTATAATGACCTTTGTCTGTAAAAGTTCCTATGTGATGACATGATGAAAATTGTACTTACGTTTATTTAGTACTTTTAGATATTTATTATCAGAATTCTAGCCTTGCAACCATAGCTAAGACTTTTATCTTAAATCTTAGCATGCAAGGCATTCTTCTTGATTTGATCAGTTGTACATCCCGATCAATTATTTTCTCAATACAGGAACTAGCATTCAAATTTCTGTTTCATTTTTTATTAACTGAAATTCATATTTAATTGAAAATTTTGGATGGCATGTAATATAGAATACTTACATTACGATTTTTAAAAAATGCAATTCTAATCTGTTTAGAAATTTAAAAGTAAACAAAAGATTAGTGTGATAGAAAAGTATGTAATGAATAATTTCAAGCTGAGTTTTAGAAATCTATATGAGCTTTTCAAACAGAAGAAAAAAAGGAAAAGTATTTTTCATGCGTGTTCATTTCATTTGGTAATTTTGAGTTTTAGAAATCCACATGCGCTTTTTAAAAAGAAGAAAAAACATCGAAAAGTATTTTTCATGCTTGCTCATTTCATTTGGCAATTTGGGACGCAGAAGTTACTTTTCTGTCGTTATCATATGCTCATCTTTTTTCGTTAGAAAAGGAGACGAAATCGAAAACCCGGTCGATGCAATATCGTTTAAGAAGGCACTGCGGGCTGCCTAATGATATGAAGCCTTAGAATGGCTGGATCCTGAAGCTACTATAAGTAAACAAATTGTTTTACAGAAGCAGATATATGTTTCAGAGCGTAATATATGAAATGAAACTAACAGATCTTAATTAAATACAATGAACAGTTCTTACCAGCAAAAAATAAAACAGTGGAACAAGGCAGCAACAAGAATTCTTTTTCTAGCCTTTTGAATATTTAATTTTCTTTTTCTAAATTCCCAAGTCTAAAATAAATCGAAGTACAAATATTTTAAAATATTCTCTTCATTCAAAATATTTGAACGTACCTTTGGTATGCAACAACCAGTTGAAAAGTGATGTTATTAACGTTTCTGTTGTGTTGTGTTGTTGTGACTTATCTCACTTGTCTGACAGTAACATCAGAACAAGCCCACAAAATTCATCGTGACAAGGAGTGCAAGACTGCGCCTGCCGTTGGCAAGCAACCTCTTGAGAGGACTTTCGGCTCGCCACACGTTTAGAGTACCATCATTATACACTTATAAACATCCATGTCTAGAGCACAAGCATTATACATACATGTTTAGAGCACAAGCATTATACACTTATAAACATCCATGTCTTCTCTGAGATTCGAACCCGGGCCCTGCACATGACGATCAGATTCATTAACCACACTACTATCCCGGTTGGGTGGCACTTAACATTTCCTCAAGTCTTTTCAGAATGAAATAGTATTTAATTGAAGTCGGCCTCTTTCGAATTGTCCTACATTTACTATATAAAACTATTCTTCAGTATTGCGTTATTACTTCACTTTAATACATGTTTTTTTTCTAAAATGACTTTAGAGGCATTAATATGCTTGTTTGTTTTATTGACAGAGAAAATACTAGAAGGCCAGAGTATATCAGAATTATCTCTCTGAAAGGGAAAGATTCCTTCTTGGAATAAACCTAAAAACACAACATATATAGCTGCTAAAAGTTTTCAAAAGTCTCGAAAATACATGAGCATTACACCTCACTTCCTTTCATTCGCAAATAGAAAGGCATGTTTAAAACAGAATTTTCTTTTGAAGTATTAACTTCAGAAAATAGAAAATCTGTCTCATGTCCGCGTTACATGGGCAAAATTAAGAACACATGTTCAGTTAATCTGCTTATAAGATTTAAACTCGAGCTGAAGCACCTCTATTGAATGAGCTTAACTGCTCCACTGCTTGTGGTTTGTATCCATTAATAGTCCATTTAAAGTAAACGGTACAATTAAATTACATATAATAAACTAGTCTGTTCCTTCTTTCGTTTGCAGCGTTTCAAATAAACATGGATGAATTTTACGGAAAATGAGGTAAGTGCCTTCTTTGTTTATTTCTAATTCAAGATATTATTTAGAATTTTGGAATTACAGATTACCGACAGGATCTTGAAAACTTTTCTTTGTATACATTTGAACGCAAGGTTTCCCTTCTTGCTATCAGTCATTTCAAAAGGACTTCTAAATCATATTTGCCCCGATGTTTCTGAAAATTAAGCTTTACATATCTCAGGAAACAAAATGCTTTCAAAATTAACTTCATCAACTAACCTAGTGGTTGGGTTCAACCGTTTTTGCCTCACGTAACCTTTTCACCATTACTAGACGATCATTTTCTCCCTTCTTTTCAAAACTCGAAAAATACGCACACATTTATTTAAATTTAGATTACTTTTAATGTGTTTTATAAACTGAACAAGAAAAGTACTGAAGATGTTGATAAATACCAAAACTTGAATAAAAGTGGTTTTTTGTATTTATAAACTAAATCTAAATACTTGACAAATAAATTATGACTTTCGCATTTCCCCTGAAACTATGAAATCCCCTCATGGGAGTTCTCCCTTGGTTGAGAAGCCCTGATTTAACCAGAATGGGCAAAGATTGTTTCATTTCTCTAAAATTTCAATGGTTAATATTTGGGCAGTGATTGTCCGAAAATAGTTCTTGTGATTTAAGCTAGCAGAGTTCTTTCCATACATTTCACTCCATATCTTAAAAACAAAATTTTCTATCTGAAAGTTTTCAAGTCTCGCATCTGTGACTTCTGAAGATTCCATAAACTCACTCCAGCGGTTCCTGCCATATTTCAGACTGCAGCGGAAACAAAATCCATCTTTGAATGTATCTCTCTTGTATTAGAGGCAAAATTTGATTTTGATGGAACGGAACACGATTACGTTCACTCTTCATTCATGTTCTTTTTTTTATTAGACTTTGATCTCATGAATTTCCAAAATTTCATTTTGCAATTAAATAACTAATAAATATTTTACTTCGGTTGTAGAAATTATTTGGGTATCTCAATTTTATTAAGGGTTTCTTTATTATGTTACCGACGTAATATGTAATTTTGCTTATCGTCTCTTGATTAATGATACTTTGGGTGCTCTGGTCCTTCACTTTTAACCGTCGTAGTTAAAACGCAAAGAGTATACCGGATCCACTAGCCCATATTATTTAAATTCAAGTGTCTAGTTTTAATGTTTAATTTAGTCTGCCTAAATTCAAGTGTTTGATATTAATGTTTAATTTAGTCTGCCAAAATTTAAGTGTGTAGTTTTAGTATTTAATTTAGTCTGCCTGAATTCAAGTGTCTAGTTTTAATGTTTAATTTAGTCTGCCTAAATTCAAATGTCTAGTTTTAGTATTTAATTTAGTCTGTCTAAACTCAAGTGTCTATATTTATTGTTTAATTTATTCTGACTAAATTGAAGTGTCTAGTTTTAATTTTAGGATAGTCTGCCTATATGGTAGATTTTTGGAGAGGGATAGAATCCAAAATTAGAATTTCCCTAATTAAACCACAACAGCCGAAGAGTAACATTCCTGTGTTTTCTTTTTACTCGCGTAAAATCGAGTGCCCATATGCTATTTACTGTAATAAATGTCTAGTTACCTAGGGCACAGTGAATAAAATTTCTGTATATTAACTGTATGAATTAAACTTCGAATTATTTTAGTGTACAACGTAACAGCCCCACTAAAAGTCCTCAGAGACATTTCACCTAAGGCAGATAGTTCTTGCTTGTTTTATCGGAATTAATTAACCGTACGTGTAATATAAGGGCGTGTCAATATCCCTTAGAATTTCTGCCATAAATGCATTCCTCTCATGCTGAGACAAGCCACCACTCTTTCCCCCATTACACACACAATAAATCGACTAATCAATTACGTACAAGGATATCCTGTTTGGACTCTCTCTGATTGTTTTATAGAGTCCCTAAATTCTGCTAGACTGTAAAGCATGATATAACACGCTGTAAAATTTCGCGGAGGAACTTAGCCATTTATAGGAAAGTTAGTGGCTTATGTGCGTGAATACTGCGCCGAACACTTATTTCCTGAAAAATTCTAACACTACTGTAGCTGAGTGAAAGAGAAACGGTATTAACGAATATAGATGTTATTTTAGTAGACAGGATCTTTCAGCGACTGACTGTTAATTTCAGTAAGTATCTTATTTACTACAAATGTCGTTACCTAAAATGCTTTAAGTTAGGTCAGAAAGGCTCTCAAATTTTCAGTAGCGTATGGCAAGCAATCTACTTATATCGTTAGCATTAAATGTTATAAGTTAACACATATCTTGTTTAAACTGATAAAGTGCAGTATTTTACTTTTCTGCAGCAAATTAAGGAACAAGAGCCAAAGCACTAATAGATCAAGTATCCGTAAATAGATTAATTGATTCTTAATTAACTTCATTAAGTCAGTCCTAGTGAAACGTTTCAGGTTTGTAGAGTACAGCTGATCGATAACAGTATTAATTCTTTAAAGCAAGTTGGAAGAGAAATCTCTATTAATTCCCTACTCAAACTTAGTATATATCTAGGCACTGAAACTTACTCGTTAATGCTACTAATTTGTTGCTTCCTTTTTTTGAGGGAATACTTAAGCATTATTTAGCAGTTCCAGGAAATCACACTGAGGTCACGCAGATAGTAATCCTAATGCATTTTTGCCATTAGTTAGGTTCTTTGTTTTTCATTTTTTCCCTCAATACTTTGTATTTATTGTTAGTCTGCAGATGATTACAAAGAACACAAATCAAATGCCTTGTTTCCTGCAGCTGGATGTTATCTTTCTTATTCAGATATTCCTATACTATTATTTGAGTCCAAACGTTCTCTTTTACTTTCATTCATTTCATGCAAGTCATTAAATCGGAAAAAAATTCCACATTAATACTGCTTTACTCGCAAACTTAAATAAATAAGGTTGGCAAATCTATTTTCACTAATTCATACCTCAGATGTTTATCATAATTTGCGCAATAACCATTACGCATTTTTATCTGAAGCGAACATGTGTATATTCTTCTTGAATATTTTTGAATGAATGATCAAAATTATTTCCTCTAGGAATACTCTTTATTAAAACTTGTCAGAAATTACAGGGATTTTAAGGGAAAATTTACTTAATAATTCTAGATTCTAGATTAATCTTTTGTTGAAACTACAAAACGGAAATGACAGATTTATGAAGCAAAATTTCAAGAAATGCAAAGAAGGATACATTAATAATGCAGTTAAGCATACTTGTGGATTTAGTCATTTGAATTCGCTGAGATACTTGCTTCTCATTCCGGAGCAAAAGTACCTAATTATAACAGCTAATATAACTTAAAGTATCTTTGCATGTCTACTACAGTTATTTAGATATATAAGTCCGGTTTAAAACCACCATCTTTTTCCAGTAAATATGCTTTTCCGTTATTGGTTTTTACTTCAGTATTTGTTTGAAAAGTAAGTAAGCATTTGCGAATTATTATTGACAATTCAATGTGTCCTGAGTTCGTTTTTCCCACTGAAAACTAATATACTGACAATAAGAATATATTCCACTGAATTTAATAACGGTAACTTTCATATCTCGGAAAATGCTTTAGTAATATTCGAAACTCTTCTTCGATTTTATCTCTTTAGCTTATCTTTACTAAAAATAGATACCAATCCAAAGAAGAAAGTAGATCTCCTCCATTTCCTAGCAAGGAAATAATCAATTCCGGGGACTGAGTATAAAAGTTAATATTTGATAAACATTTGTGTATTTGAAATGCTATTTTTATCTTCTGTTTCTGAATGAGTTGCCAGATTAAAATGCTCTTAAAATCCAAATATTCGTAGTAAGAGTTTCATAAAATGAAATCAAATTTAAAAGTTTTTGTCAAGCTATTATACCATTCACATATTCTGGCTTGTGTAATCCATTTCAAGAGTGGGATCTGAAACAGAAACTCATCAAAGTTACAGAATTTTTGGCTATATCAATTCTTTTACAATATGTTGTATAAATTCTCTCAGAACATGTGTTTGCTAGCACAGTTCTACTTCAATTCTACTGATAGCTCCAAGAAAATCCAGGTAGGCATATTTGTCTCCTCCTTTCCTTATTTTAGGACTAAGCGCGGTATCACAAACCGAATAATTAAAGAAGCAAAACTAAATCCGATTGGGAAAGAAAGTCCGCTTTTGCAGGCACGGTTACCTTTCAGAAAGTTTTTAGCAAAGGTAAAACTGAATTCTGGGAAACTAATATAGAATGATTAAAAGGAAAGCCTAGGGCCACAGGCTGTAGTTTATGCAGCTTATGGGCACAGAATAAATTCATATTTCATGGCCTAGCTAGCAACCGGGTTCCGAAGTAAAGGCAAGAATGACGAAAAGTGCATTTCATGATGATTTGCACTGTTAGTAATTATGATCATATCTTTAAATATTAAAAACAAACTGGAAGTTGACAATGTTGTAAGAATTTCGGTTGGAGAAAATTATGTGTGATTTGCCACTGGTCAGTAAAAGACACTATTTTCGTGGATGAACAATACCTGTACATTCGTTTCCATTGTTCTTTCGAGGTTCAAATAGCGCATCGCTCAAGAAAAAAAACTACTCTGAAAACGTCTTACGGTAAATATGCTGTAAATCACAAAGCTGCTGTTTCTGTCCTCAAAGATTCACAAAACTTCGTGCAGTAAAATTACAAATAATGCTAAATAATGAGATCACATTTACTGTGTTGAATCCACCTAGTTGCGCTGACTAAAATCTTTAATCATTCCTATTTGTAAATAACATAAAAAGGTGGTAAGTATTGTTATGAATTTTGTATATATATATGTGATGTATCAGCTTTAGTCGTAGCTCAAATAATCAGACGATAAGTTTAAAAAACAGGATCTATTTATTATTATTTAGGAGAAATAGCAGTTACAAAAATCAGATATCCGGAGTAAATAAAAAGAATTACTAATAACCTTTTTTATGAAGTTTACTGCATTGTGACATTTAAGAAAAAGCCCCGATATTCCTTTTGCGAGTCCTTTTATAGCCTCTGGAAAGACGGAGCTTTCAATAAATGAAGTCAGCCTCGTCAGCCAATCCAGTTCACTTTAAATATTTCCAGAATATTCTAAAACTGTACGTGTAGAAAAGGCGGGAAAAACAACTTGACTACGGGGCTGTGGATTTAATTCCACGTACTCTCAAATAAGAGAACGTCGCCATTAAAAATGAAAAGAACATACAGTTAGAATTTTAAGTGTATTCTTGACTATGGAATTTTATTATTACATATATATAAATAATTTTAGTGAAATTGTATGTGAACTTATAGTATCCTTTGTATAATGTAACACACAAAGTCTGAAGCACCCGAGTTCTGTCGGAAAAATAAGAATACAGGGGCAAATCTATTTAACATTGAAATAAATGGTTATCTCGATGAAGTAGTGAGATAGATAATAGCTAAGCTAGTGATGGTTTTGGAGACTAATTTTTATCGCCAACTTTGTCGATATATCGCAAAAGGTCGCCAACATTGGCGACCATTGGGCGATAATTGGGGACCTGTAATTGATACTGTAACTGAATAAATGTAATTGATTCCTATATGTAACTCTAACCACATCCGACCCTTACACGCAACTTTAACCGTATATGCCATGCAGTAATTTCGAGAAATAGAAGGTTCTGGAGCTTTCTCGGCAGCTGAGGAAAAACTATATTAGACAGGAGAGAGCATCAGCTCTCAGTTTTTAGTTCCCAGCTGACTAATTTAGTTCATAGCTGGATTGTTGAGAGATCGTGCGAGCTTCGCTCTTTGGATGCGCTTTAAATAGTGTTATGATTAAAGTTCTTAGTAGTTCGAAGTGGTAACGTCTGATTGTGCTCTGGCATACTGAGAAAAGCTGTATTTTTCTGGAAAGTTATAAGGTATTTTCTCCCTCCTGCGTGCCTTCGTGGTGTAACGGTAGCGAGAGATCCGCGTATTCAAGAGATCCAGGTTCGAGTGCCGGCGAGGACATTGCACATTTTTCATGTCTTCCAGCATAAAAAGATCTTAATGGCTTTACAGTAGTGATCAAACTGAAAGGTGGTGGATGATGGTTCTTCACCACCAGGGTGATCGGGTCCCCTAATCCCCAGTCGCTCTTTAAAAGGGGGGAGTATATAAGATTTTTTCCTTACTTTGTGCATGCCTTCGTGGTGGGATAGTAGCACAGGTAGCACACTCAGCGCATATTCGAGAGGTCCAGGTTCGAGTCCCGTAGAGGACATTGCTCATTTTTTATGTCTCCTGTTTTAAAAAGTCTAATGACTCTAGAAAGGGTTTCATTTGGTAAAATGAATTTTATCAAGCTATCATTGGTTATGTGTGAATTCAATATATTACGAATCCGCACGTACGCGTAACAGTATTATAACAGCATAAATAAATTTTAAAACGGATTCCGTTTATGAATATTTAATTGAATTTGCATTGGCATTATGTACAAACTGGTTAGGAGAGCCGACTGCGATACGGAAGTGCCCGGTTTTTAATTCCGGAGAAGGCATGGATGTATTTTCTGTTTCCTTATAGCAGGTAACGGTGGCCGTCTATTAGGTGCCTCCATGATAAAATGATTACCACTTCTGGCCTAGGTAGAGGCGTAAGCCTAAAATTGCTATTGCCCACCATAAAAAAATATTCATTTTAAAAATGCGGTTACTTGCTTTACAAACATAAACGTGACCTTCCTCTGAGAAGATAAGCTTGGAAAAGCTAAGTCTTAAGAAACTGAAGATTAAAATTTTATTCTAGAGTATAAATTTTTAATTGAGTATAAACATCGAAGCTAACTAGATGCATAAAAAGGAATATTTGTACATTTAAAATCTGTAAATCAATAGTATTTATGAAATTAAACTGGCTAATCGAATATAAAAGTGCGCAATGGTTTGCTGAACAATACACTGTTATCATACATAAATTTATGTAGATTTTAATACTTAGACAACCGATGCGCAATCTAAGGATCACGGAATTTTATTCAGAGCACATTGGAGACTTGCATCAAAGGTGGATGAAGAAAAATACTTACTGATCCAATACTACAATTAAAACTGATTTTAGTTACATGCAACATATACAAAATGCTGTAATATCTTCCTTTTGTGCATTTAGTGTGTGTCAGATGAAGGATATTTTTTCATTTCATATTTTATCACTCTGATAGTCCTTGAGGTAGTTAATGTACTTTTAGCTCATGACAGTACTTAATTTCACTTGTTAAACGGAATATGGCAATACAGTCTAGGGTCATCTGCACTATATGCACACTTGTAGCCACTTCGAAGGAATTTGTAAGGTAACTTGACTCATATTCGTGTTATATAAGAAAAACAATTCCAGAATTCGCAATGTGCTAAAAGTAAAAGCTTATTAATAATTTTTGTACGTTGAATGAGTATTATTTATACCATGAAACTAGTACCGATCTTTAACTTAGCTTATAAACACCGTGATGAAACTGGTAATTTATTTACCTGCATTATGTTCCAGTTTTATTCCAAAGATTCAATAACATCAAATTCAGCGAAATGCACAAATGTGCATATGTAAACCTTGTCCCGACAGCTAAGATATTTTTACAATTATGTTGAATCGACAGTGAAAAATTTCCATTGTCAAGCTGTGTTCCCAGATTTAAGAAATTCGCAATTTGAGGACACTAAATTCCATATAAACAATTCTCAGCAGAAATAAACTGAATGAATTGTATATTTGATTGTCAGCTGAATTTAATATTTGATTTGTTTTGGCAACTGAAACGGCACTGTAAGCCTGACAAAATATTTGATACATAGGGCAAAAACCTCTTTAAAAATGCACGTGTTTAAATTACTAACATTGATTTCCTAACAGTCTATTTTAAAAGTATTTTCTAATTCAGTTTTCGCTGCTTCAAAAATTAAAATGAAAGCCTCATATTATAATATTTTTAATATCCTGTTTGAAATTAACCATTTTAAAACTGCTTGTAAACTAAATTATGTTGGATTAGAAATCGAGGAGACCATAAAGGATTGTTTCGTTTCGAAATAACAGTTTTACAAACATGTGATGAAACAGAATGAGCGATCTTTCATTTTGTCTCATTATCTTACGTTCAATTGCCAATTAGCAAATAAATTGTGTTGCCCTTTTCTGTTATATTTTGTAAAAGAATTAATTTAAATTGTTTTTGGTACTTCCGGAACTAAAATAAAGAAAGTTTTTCCCGTAAAGTGGGAAGAAATATTGCGAGTTTTTGGATAAACAAGAATGTTTGCTTTTCGACTGACAACAAGAGTCTAAGATTACGTTTACGCGAAAGTCAATGTCGTAAAGTAATAGATCTTCTGTAGTCAAGAAGTGTATAGTAAATAACGAGGATCTGAAAGCGCGCAGGCTTTCTGCCTGAAATCCTACAGTAATCATGTTGTTATGTTTTCTCGTTTATAAAGGGACAGGGAAATTTTAGAAGGACAACATGTCAACTTAAGCGGGCAACAACGTTTCGAATTTGGCAGAAAAATATATTTTGCACTCATTTTCTCCCTAGCGGACTTGCTGATTTTTCTTTCTACGAATATTGTGAATTTGTTATGAATAAGTTACGGTGAAACACCGAAATCTGGAGAATGTCGACTTTCACCGGTTAATGTCAACATTCACATAGTCTCTTGGTATATGTCCGAAATATTTTCCAAATACTCTTATTTCTGATTTACAGCGGTCAATGTCGACATTCACCATGTACTAATGGTGAATGTTGAACATATAACAATATTATATTTTCTTCTCCGTAATTCAGTCGCGAATAAACTCACTTGAAACTTGAAATAAGAACTTAAGAACATGAGAACCTAAAACACACAATACATTCAAAATGAGAAAGGAAAATAACAGAAGTTAAAAACTTACTTAATTAAACAGTACGTTCTAAATGAGAAAATAAAATGACAGTAATAAAAAACTTACTAAATTATGTGATTCAAATCTTATTTATTGCAACAACTTAAACTAATATGGCACTTTATGACCTCTCTTTTCGACTTTCACCAGAGCATATCTGTGATTGTCGACATACACCGGTGAGGGTCCGAATATACAAGAATGTAGTGAAATACTCGGTCTTTCACCGACGTATTTGGTGAATATTGATTTTTCTCCGGTGAAAGTCGACATTCTCCAAATTTCGGTCTTTCACGGTAACAAATATACCAAAGCAAAGCAATGCTGTGCTAAAAAAAGATACGCTTGTTTTAGGACTAGTTCAACATAAAAATGATTGATTTGGAAAAAATACAGGGTGAGCACAAAAACAGTCCCCGGTTTCGAAAGGGGATACTTTTAATACCGAAAGGACTATCTTGCAAAAATTTTAACATAGTTACATAAACTCATAAACATTTTGGCGGTATTGATTTGAATCACAAACACTCGATGTGCGCGCCACCTGTTAGGCGGGAAACATCGATGCGTTAATTCAGTTCCAACCACACGTTGTGAAGCATATCCGGTGTTATGGAGTTGACAGCAGCACTGATGCTTTCTTGAAGATCATTCAGAGTTGGGGGTAACAATTTCCTCCGAGACGGGAGGTCGGCCAGAATGTCCCTTTCTTTTATCACAAATGCACTCTGTCTCACTAACTGTTTTATGCCACTTCAAAATAGATTTGTGTGTAGGTATATCAACATCAAAGTTTCGTTTGAACTCACGCTGCACTCTCACAACACAGCTTGTTTTTGATAATTGTAACACACACCAGCTTCGTTGCTGCGGAGGTGAACGCCATTTTCGATGTCACTGCCTTCTAGCAGTCGAAGTCATGCGTAGCGATTCTGTAAAGAAAAGAAATGAAAAATATTTGAGTTAACTGAGTTGTGGATATTACATTCATTTATCAACATATCCAAGTGACTGTTAATTTTATGACACCTTGAAATCAGGGACTGTATTTGTGCTCACCCTGTATATAAATACATTTTAAACAGTTCTTTATACAAGTTTCTTAGTCAACAATATGGATTTCATCCATTTTTATCAAATGAATTTGCTAATATTATGAACAAAAGTTTTATTAAATAAAATTATGAAAATTTTGATTTGCTTAGCTTAAAACCTTTAAGAAATAATACCATTGTCCTATCAATTAAAGACATGAAGAAAGCAGGATGATAGTAAAATCTCAACAATTCATAGTTAATGAGATGTTTGAAATCGTATAAAGTTATAGAAGTGTTCAGAAATATTTTAGTATTAAATATGCATAATTTCCAAATACGCTGTATCATTTCATCTCTCACCAACATAAAATTCATAATAATGATTTAACTTTCTATTAAGTTAAATGATTAGTTAGAAGATTAACGACAATCGCTCCTGCGAGGATTTTAAAAGTTAAAAATCCTTCAAAAAAAACGATGGTAGCCGCCTGACCTTTCAAATTAATGTGATTTTCATAGTTCAGATAAAAGCTGACAAACAGATTTGAAAAATAACAAGTTTGAATTAAAAAGTTTTACTTCAGAGCTATTGTAATCCTCTAAATCTACAAAAAAGTCGTTTGGGCCCAGCAGCAGCCGAGTGATAAAGTCGCTGAACGCTGGTAGCTCAGTCCGCATTTCAAATCCCGGAGAATGGCCTGTTTGCATGGGCGGTTTCGTATTTTTTCCCATGCGTAACGTGTATACAAGCTATTTTTCCTTAGAACACCCTCCACAAAGGCATCCTTCCCCTCAGGCAGATAGCCCTTGAGGCTTTGCCATAGTCACATAAACCAAACCAAAATAGCCCTTTAATTTAACATAAATCTTCCAATATGGTCAAATCACTCATTTAAGTTTTTATCATATTGCGTAACTTTTATCATGTATCTGTTGATTTATATTTTAGTATCAGGATAGCTTCACTCAACTTTATGTTATTAATCTTCCTTAATGTATCAGAAGACATTTTATAAAATACGTCAAATTTGATCGAAATTACGCTTTCTGTACTAGTTCGCTTACAATGTTCTTACAATATACTCTCTCTTCGTAGTCTGAACTCTCAAAAGTACTCTGAAGTCTGTATTTCTCAAAATGCAGAAAATTCCTGTTTTTGATGTCTAGAAATATTCTTCACATACTGGCATACTTAAAAACTCTATTTGTGAAAAGTTTTTGTCTGTAATTTAGCAAAATTTAAGGGAACAAAAATGTTTTATTCAAATTTAATTTGAAGTTTTGTTGAAATGAAAATTTGAAGTAAAACTTATGCGTCATATCATTCCATGTGTTTCCTTCCTTCTCCCCGTAAATACGTATTTTCTTCTTTTATATTCATCGTTTAGTTTACCGAGTGTATGTTCAGTTCGTATTTCATACTCATTTTTACTTAAAATAGAATGATGTTTTGTTTATATATGATTGAATGTTACTTTGATGTTAGAGGATTAAAGTACTTCATCGTGTTAATTTAAAGAATAAAAAGATTAAATTTTTAAATGTAAGCTATTTTTTCTTAATAACGGCGTCTGAATTACTTAAAGATTTTTCCAATGATCTATTTGATATGAATACTCAAAAATTAGCCTTAGAAATAAGTTTTGAGAAATGAGAAATTTACATTTAAATTGAATGTTAAGAAAAGAATCCAAAAAGCTTGAAATTTTTGAAAATATGATATCAAGAGATTTTTGCAAAATAAATTTGTTAGGGAAAAGCATTAGAATAACATCTTAAAAAATCAATGGAAAATAC
The DNA here is from genome assembly GCF_044657685.1 of Stegodyphus dumicola. NCBI lineage: Eukaryota > Metazoa > Arthropoda > Arachnida > Araneae > Eresidae > Stegodyphus > Stegodyphus dumicola. Next base: position 27,459,164 of record NC_140781.1, read on the forward strand.
GCTAAAAGTATTAGAATTCAGAAAATTAATGCTAAGCAGAAACAAATTAATATAAGTAATCTTTAAATACTTACTCATATTAAATCAGAAAAAACACATCAGTTATGAAAGTAACTGAGAGATTCTTTGGCATCACATCCCAATAATTTGCTCTCCTTCTCTAAAAAGCATACCATTGACAATATTTTAATATTTTATCAGAAAGGATTTTCGTTAAGAAACCTGTACAGCTTGATTGAATCAAAGTTGTTCTTAAAGAAACCAAGCGAATGGTTTGTTTTACTTCCTAAGCTTCAGAAAATTTTACCATCTATATTAGATGTACCAGTCTTCTGAGTGTTTCTTTCTTTATATTTATCCTTAAGTACCTCTTTCACCTTTTTCCTTTCAACCTTTGCTTCTTGGAACATTTCATTTCTGCGCTATTCATTAAGTGCTTACGTACTTTTTTAAATGACGTAATTACTATGCAGTATTTTGTTTCTAATGGATTCGTTATTAAGTATCTGTTTTCTGAAGCGCATGAAACAATCATTTTCTTTTCTTTTTTATTCGTTTTCAAAGCACCACAAACAAGTGCGCTCTGTTTAAATACATCTGTAAATACCACTCATGGAAACAGAAATTATATCAAAGAAAATAACTTAAAATTTCCATGTAAAGTATGCAATGTCCAGGTTAAAATAACCTAACCTTAAATTTGAAGGCAATTTTCACAGTTATGGTAAATCACACATTTTAAGGTATTTTTTAAAAATTTCTTGAACTATAGAGAAAGTTACTCATTATCTGTAATATGTGTTATTGATCGTTTCGTATTCCTAGACATCCATACCCTGTAAGGTCATTAGGCCTTTAACTGTAATAACTCATTTGCCTCATTGGAAAGAAACATTATATCTATTGCAACGATTCATCCACTACCACTTGTTTTTCTATATAACATACATTATACGTCTAAGTTTTTGTGCTATTGTTCTCACCATATACACAGTCATCTGTTTTCAGGTAAAGAAACATCTGAGAATATTATAAACTTGCTATTAAAATTCTAAAAACAAAAAGAAGAAAGAGGTACATGATGTCTTTAAACCAAGCCACATTACAGTCTATGCATGCAGAAGGCTAAATATGAGATTTTTCCGAAAACAATCTAAACTACACTATGCTGTCCACCCCTAGGCTAAAATATAAAAATTCCCATTGGAGGGATCACAATCTGCATTCATGCTACTGAAAACCATCTCGGAGAATGCTATACATATGCCTGGGTTGAACAATAAATATTTTTTGGTGACATCATGGGTTGCCATGTAAATGCTCATGTAAATGTTCATGTAAATGCTTCTTGGTGACATGGTGCGTTGCTTCATCAATATATTCTCATGGCTTATGGGTGGAGGTGTACGAAAATAAATCAACTGGCGAAATATTAGGTACTGTTCTATTATCGAGACCGGATTAACAAATGTATGCATGTACACACATGTGCGTATGTGTATACACATACATTCGTAATTACATATATGAACACATACATCCATATATACATGCCTACATATCTATATTTCTGAATTAAGTCCTGATAAAGGAACAGTGCCAAATATTATACAGAAATAGATAAATTATGTGTTTAAAGAACGAAAATGCTAAGTCCATTTTAGAAATACTACACCGAAGTTCGGATAATATTTATAACATTGTAAGGTTCTTTTATGTTATTTAACGTGTTATTTTATGTTTTGAATCTTTCCTCTCACTTTTCCGTTACGTTTTACTGCCAAAATGCAAATTAGTTCGAGCGTATTTAATGTGAGTTACTTAGATTGTAAGACAGAGGGTTTTCTGCCTCTCGAGGACGCGTCACTAGGTTGTTAGATAAACTAAGACTAGCGTAGTTGAATATCCACGCTGGTTAAATTTTAAACCAACTTCGCGTTAATTCATTTGTATAGCCTTCGACTACTAGCTTTATAAGGTATTTCTTCCACTTTCCTAGCGTGCCTTCGTGGTGTAACGGTAGCACGCTCGGCCGGTATTCCAGAGGTCCGTGGTTCGATTCCCGGCGAAGGCGGTTGCATATTTTTCATCTTTTCTGCTTCCAATTAACATAATGACTCTACAAGTGGCGCCCGAACTAAAAGGGTTGTGGATGATGATTCTCCGCACCCAGGATTTAGCGACTAGGTCCCTTAGAACCCTAGTCGTCGTTTAAAAAGAGGAGTATATAAGGTATTTCTCCCCCTTCCCTATCGTGCCTTCGTGGTGTAACGGTAGCACGCTGGGCCGGTATTCCAGAGGTCCGTGGTTCGATTCCCAGTGAAGGCGGTTGCATATTTTTCATCTTTTCTGCTTCCAATTAACCTAATGACTCTACAGCTTATTTGAATTTAAATTTTCATTTTACTGACTGTTACTCTGCGTTACATGGCCACAAGTCGTTGGCTGATTTGTAACAACAGGTGTGCCTTCTGTTCTTAATTTTAAATAACGGGTAGTTTACACACTTCTCAAGTTTCAGTTGTTACTTTACACTTAGCGATAATTTGCTGACAGTCTAGCTAGAATTTGGTCTCTACTGAATGATTACAAAATACGCAAAACGTTACGAGACATTTGTTTTTATTTTTCTCGATAATTATCTACGTTTCTCCTTTGTGCCATTTCATATCAACTTCAGTTTAAGTGAACATGGATTTAAAATGGTCAGAAACTATTTTATTTTTTCTCGTTGTAACTGCAAATTTATTAAGCATATTAGATATGCAGATATTAGAAAGAGTTATAGCAGGATTCAGTTTTCTACTGCTTCGGTTTCTTAAGGGAAGCACTAAGAGAAACATTTAATTTCATGCATTTAGTTTGCTAATTGTTCTTAATTTCAAACCACAGTTTAGAGGAAACATTTTAGTTTCATTAATTTTCCTCTCCTACAAATATGCAAGTCGTACTAACTTGTTTTACTCAGCAAGTCTATCAGTCGAATTAATTTCGTCTAACTTAGATGCGTATATTCAAATTCTGCCTCATTTTTAATATTAATACATTTAATTTTTAAATACAGCAACACTTTTAGTCTTTCAAAAATTAAACCTTTAGTCTTTGTTTGGCTGTTTACTAATATATCGGTTGCTGTAAATAAAATGGCAGTTAAATGATGTTTCTACTAGTTGCGAAAGAAAGCAAGAACTAATGTGTATGCAAATATTTTGTCATGTGACAAGCTCACCCATGCGCATGGGATTATAATATTTGTTCCTGTCAACGAGTATTAAATATTTAATACCGCAGGCATCAAACCAATCACAAAACCCAAGCAGTTTAGGTTCATATACTTTAGAAGTTCAAATTAGGAAACCCTGCAGTAGTTGCAGAAAAAGAAACGTCATTAAAACATTCGGTGGAGGAACAAAAAGAGCCGTTGTTTCGAAACATTCCGCTCAAGAGATTTGAAACAACAAAACGATCCAAGTAATCACCGCCATTTAGCCATTAGCAATCATGTTAGAATGAATTAAACGCTTTCATTGACTAAGATCCTAGGCAAAATGTACGAGAGATTGCCCAGACACTAAAAGTACACTTTTCAACTATTTCATGGCGCTTGGAAGTAATATAAAGTAATCAAACTCGACACGTGGGTGCTTCACGATCTCTCTTATGAAAGCAAATCACGTTATTTCGAAAAGTGATCATCTTTCTTAAGGAGAAGAAAAGAAGAAAAATTCCTGCAATCACAAATTGCGGCTGTGGAAGGGAAGCGTATATACTACGACAATCGTATACTTTTGTCAAATTTGTCTGGAATGAAGGACACTCCAAGAATGACTACAAATGCACATCCAATTCCAGATGTTCCCAATACGTTATCTTCTGCTAGTGTTCTTCACTACTCATTCTATCTACGAGAAAAAAGATAAATGAATTTGGCTACTGTACATATGAGGAAATTTGTCCCTCAAGTTGTAAAGACATTAAGTATTTTTTTAGAGGCTGGAGAGATGAAAACATAGCAACCGCCTTCGCCGGAAATCGAACCACGGAACTCTGGACACCGGCCCAGCGTGCAGAACCACTACACCACGAAGGCACGCTAGGAAGGCGGGAAAAATACCTTATATACTCCCCCTTTTAAAGGACGACTGGGGTGTTTAGGGGACCCAATCGCCCAATCCTGGGTGTGGAGGCTCGTCACCCACAACCCTTTTAGTTCGGGCGCCACTGTAGAGACATTAGGTTAATTGGAAAAGCCGAACAGATGAAAAATGAGCAATGGCCTTCGCCGGGAATCGAACCACTGACATCTGGAATACCGGCCCAGCGTGCAGAACCACTACACCACGAAGGCACGCTAGGTAGGCTGGAGAAATACCTTATAAAGTAACTAGCGTTTGCGAATAGACGTGCAAACATATTACTTCAGGATAACGAAGAACCACATACGGTAGTGTCAACCATACACTGAATCAAAAATTTAGGATACGAAATTGTGCCTCGTCCTCCATACTCTTCTGACACTTCTCTAACAGATTACCATTTCTTCCAGCACGTAAACCAGTTTTCGTCCAAAAAGTGCTTTTTCAAAACTACATGAATGGTTTCTACAATGGAAAATTTCCTCATTTCCAGAGACACTAATTTTTACAAGTGCGGTATGTATGAACTCGTCTCATATAAATCAACTCGCCACATCCGCAATTAACTGATGCTGGTAGAAAGTGCCCTGATTAAATGGGCTTCCTTGTTCTTTTTCGAGTGTTTTTAAAATCGGATATTACTTTTACAATGACTCAATTTTGCCTTTAAATTAAACTATTCTGAGTCTGAAAAACAAATAAAAAAGTAACTAAAGGAAATAAAAATAATCGGAAATGGATATAAAATACCGTAAATAAAAATAATCGGTAAGGGCTAAAAACAAGAATTATGAAAATTAATGTTTCACAAAACAGAAAGTTTTAATCTAATAGCTCTATTTTCGAATCATGTTAGAGCGATACCAATATGTGGAGTTCCGTGTTATAAAGAAGTTAGTTTTCTGCAGTCCTCTAACCCAGCGGTTCTCAACGTTTTGACTAGCGTGAGCCATTTAAACGAAAATTGAAAAATTTTAGTACCACCACTGCAAAGTACTTCTACTACCACCACTCTTTAACAAAGCTCACATCGCATACGTTTAAGAGTGTTAGAGAAAAAACTCAGTCAGGATGTTTGGGTTTTAATTTTTGAATTTAATAGTTAAAAATACTTTGCCTCTTTGCGTACCACCTATTTTTTCTCTTGCGTACCACCAGTGGTACGTTTACCACCGGTTGTCAACGCCTGCTCTAACCCTTTCAAAACAAATAGACGTAGAGCAATTCTGTGATATACAAAGGTTACATGCATCTCCATTCCTGTATACTTATGATTTTTATTGCATATACACTTAAAAAGGAAATAGAAAATCAGGATTTGTTTCCATTTAGAAAAACTCTGCTTCAAACTTGAACGAAAATGATGTAGTGAAAATTATGTAGTATACACTGAATGGTTATTTTCTTAATATTTAAAATTATCAAAGTGTGATTAGATAGACAGAGGAATCTTTATTGAATAAAAGTCAAACACAACTTCATCAAGGCTAGGTTAGGTTAGGTTATTTAATTATGGCAAAGCTTCGAGGGCTATCTGCCTAAGGGGAGGAATGCCTTCGTGGAGGACTTTCTAAGAGAAACTGGCTTGTCTACACGTTACACATGGGGAAAACCACGAAAACACCCATGCCGCCAACCCGTTGGCGGGTTTCGAGCCTAGAACCGAAGTACCAGTGTTCAGCGACTTTACCGCTCGGCCGCTGGCGGGCCCAACTTCATCAAGGCGTTTCTTCTCCTAATGCAATTTTCTTGGTTTGCTAGTTAGAGAAGGTCATTTTTGCTTGCAGCTTATCTGTAACCTGGAAAGCAATGTGCAGAAGTTTATCTAAAAGACTGGTTTCCTTGAACTAATATGTAAAACAAATTTATATTATCCTGTGCGTACGTTTTTGATGCAAATAGATAAGGTATCATCCAGAAATTCTATATTTTGCTTGCCGGAGAGAACGCAGCTGATTTTATACCTTTTCATTTTCAAAAATAAATAAATAAATGATCTTACTTCTAAGCACAGTGGCACACGAATTTAATGCGGTGGGCAATGAATAACTCCACACCACCTGGGTTTTGTCGCCTGGATCTCGTGCCTCTTCCATATCTCTCTTTATGGTAGTGGTATGGAAGCCAGAGAATGTGAGGAATTTTTGCATGTTCTTTTATGTGCTGTCTTAGTGCAAGCAGATGACACATTAGCTGGAAATTTGAATGTTTAAGATTATGATTATTCAATTATGGCTAAGCACACTAGGGCTATCTTCCTAAAGCGAGGGATGCCTTCGTGGAGGACTTTCTAAGAGAAACTGTCTCATATACACGTTACACATGGGGAAAACCACGAAAACGCCCATGCCGCCAGCCCGTTTGCGGGATTCGAGCCTCGGACAGAGCTACCAGTGTTCAGCGTTTTTACCGCTCGGCCGCTGGTGGGCCGGAAATTTGAAGAAACGCAATTCAGCCGTATGAAGACAAGTAGTTCAAAAAAAAAAGTCAGCCGAGGACACAGCTGACTTTTTTCGGGAGAAGACGTTCCTGGTCCAAAGTTAGTGGCCTGTACAAATATTGTATTCAAAATGTTTTTATTGTTAATTGGGAAAATATGATATTAAGTTGGAAATAATTAGAGAATTTTTTCTTTGCGTGTCCCTGTGGTGCAGTGAGTAACATATCCAGTGTGTAATTTAATAATCCCTTAATCCCTGATTCGATTTCTCGTACGGGCAAAGCTTACATTTAACATTTCTTGGTTCAAAAATCTAGTAGTCTTTATAAATAATTTTTGCATCACTGCTGAAACATTTGCTTTAAAAATACTTGCATCATCGGTGAAATATTTGTTTTAAAATATTTGCATCATCGCTAAAACCAATGTAATTGCGGCTTCTTTTGTAAATTTAAAATGTTGATACGTTATGTTTCAGTACATCTGAATTAAAAAAACGCCTGCTGAAGCTTACGTTACGTAGCATAAAACTGAAATACAGAAACCTTTTTTGATTTGCATGTACGAAATTTAAAGCGTACAAAATATTTAATGGCTACTCTGTTCTGATGATTTTTAAAAATATACGCGAATTGCTTAAGACAGAGTGTGAGAAATGAATGATTCCATAAATATTTGTCTCTTCTACGTCTTATCCAAGTCGTACTCACCTGCAGAACGTAGTTACTTTTTGAAACTCTTTCAGCTTTCTACTCTTTTTTGAAAAGCATACTAAGATAAGTAGAGAATCTAGAAACTATTTCCAAAATAGTTTCTAGATTCGCTTTGAAATATGAAACTTAACCTGACACCTTTTTGATTTTTTCTTTAAACTCCATTTTGAAAGGACGAACTTCGGACGCGGCGGACAGTATCAAAGAAATTCTACAATACGCAGATACCCTCGATCAAAAAAATCCCCCTTATCTGGATCGCTTCAAGAACTGGAAAAGATGCTTGGAGCAGTTTATCAGGAGAAGGGGATAATACTTCGAAACTAACAAATCCGACTTTTTCCAAAATAAAAAAGAGTGAGACTCATGTTAAGTTCCTATGCGACTACAGTAATTACTTTTTAAAACGATTTAAACAACTAGTAGGAAATGAAAGAAACTTGTGTCAGTTTTATACACACACATATATTTATATATTTCGATTTAGAAACTTTGAAAATTCACTAACAGTGAAGAACTAACACAACCATTTAACGGACAGGTTATAAGGTTCAAGGTTAAATATCTGTGTATTTAAATCTGCCTAATCTTATTTTCTCCTAAGAATTTGCATCTTTTGAACTAATAACTGCAAAAAATTACACAGTAAATAACTGCAAATAAACGCATAGAAATGGAAAAAGAATTGTAATCCGGATAAACAGAAAATTTGGCTGTTGCCACGGAGCTCTGTACAAAATTTCTTTTTTATTCGTTATTTAATCTGAACGTAAATCGTATTCTGGAGAAGATCGACGGACAAATAGAAGATACCGAAATTTATGAGCATAAAATTGTTTACTTGTAGGGACATTAGGTATTTTTTGGAAGCAGACAAGATGAAAAATTAGCAACGCCTTCGCCGGGAATCGAAGCACGGACCTCTCAATTACGCGCTGAGCGTGCAGACTACTACACCACGAAGACTCGCTAAGAAGGTGGGAGAAACACCTTATATACTCCCCCTTTTAAAGGGCGAATGGGGTTTAAATATTCCAAAAATACTGAGAGGTTGTTGCGGGCTATACTTCCGGAGACTGAACGACTGTTTTATGAAGCTTTCTTGCTTTTTTTCGTATGTAGCATGAAGATGATCCAGGTTGCCATGGAAAGTCTTCCTCGAAGGCATTTCCCTCCTTACGTAGATAGCCCAAGAACACATTCCTGTAAAGGTAAGTTAAGATTTAATCCGTAGTATTGAAATTAAAATAAATAAATCGATTTGAAGTAAAAGAACGCATTTGTAACAGATGGATAATGTAGCAACTTTTATTGATAAGTCTCTCCTGTAAATACTTACTGTTTAACTCCCGTAAAAAAGTCGCCCAGATATTCTTTTGTGTGTTAATTTCATCAACTACTGGATGTTATAGATTTGAAGTGAATATTTGCCTCCTACATTGCATGCATCTATTTATTCATTAAAAAAAACTAGTTTCATTTCCCGAGGTGTTATTAAATTTTGAATAAAATAGACAAATGTATAGGGCCAACCAGCGGCCGAGCGGTAAATTCGCTGAACACTGGTAGTTCGGTCCGAGGTTCGAATCCCGCCAACGGGCTGGCTGCATGGGCGTTTTCGTGGTTTTCCCCATGTGTAAAGTGTATACAGTTTCTCTCATCCCTCCCTTTAGGCAGCTAGCCCTCAAGTCTTTGCCGTATTCACATATACTTGTCTAAGTAAGACAATTATAATGCCAAAAACGTTTTAAACCAAATTTTAAGTTTATGTAAAGAGAGTAAAACTCTGCATTTGGCTAACATATGTATATATATATAAAAATGCTAAGAAATTTCAGGTTAAGGTAATCATTATTAAAATGGTTCAGTATGTTGCGAAATAAATTAAGGATGAAGAGATAATAATTAAATCAAATTTAAATCATGAGAGGGTTAACATTCCAACAGGAAATACATATATCAAAAATAAAGCAAAAACAGTTCAACAAAACTAAAAAAATACAACAAAATTGATGCAAAATATATATAATTGTTCAAAATTGCAGGGTTATTTTCAAGAAGCAGCCGAAGAACTTTCAGTAAAGCCAGGTTTTTAATTATATCTAAATAATTACGAATACTGGAACATTTCAAAAGAAAATGCCAATTAAGATAATTGAATTTAAATTAAAATAATCAAAACGCTCTAAAGTTGTAATAGAGATAATATAGAATTAAAAAATTTCATTGTTTTTATTTAATTAATCATCAAGATATAATCGGCCCCGACGTAACTTTAAATAAATAATTAAAAAATAAAAATAATAGGAAGAATTCTCAGGAAAGAAACTAGAAGAAACTTTCGGTAAATAGAAGAAATGTGCTAAATAAGTCTCTAATCAAAAAAATAAGCAGAATTACAAAATAACTGCATAAATCAAAAGTAACTTCATAAAAAGGAAAATATTTCAAATCAAAAAATTGTTTATGGAAAGTAGTTTATTACGATGAAATGTTTTTATTAAAAAATTTGGTAACGTCTCATTTGAGAAAAATGGAATAATTCATAAAAAAAATGGAAGATTGGGAAAATTAAAAATAAAACCGAATTATTTAATTAAAATAAATTAATTTGAAAAAAATTAAAGGAAAAATTTAAAAACAAACTGAAACTCGAATGAATAGCCAGGCAGGCATAGTGATCTTGGTAAATTCTGAGAATGCTGGCTAAAGAAAGTTGAGTTGTTTGTGGTACATGTAAAGAAAATAATAAATAGCCAGAACTGAGTTGAGGTGGGAAATATAGTGTAAAATTAAATAGCAATTATATGTGGTTTTAATAAATTAATCCCCCACATCTAAGAAATTATTAAATTGAATTATTTAAATATTAAAATTAAAAATATTTTTAATTAGCAGACTGAAATTAAATTTAAGAAAATTACCTAAAACATAAAAACTTCTGAAATTTTGTATTTTAAATTATTGAATTAATAGAAATATACTGTGTGAGAAAAGTTAAAAATTCCCCAAAAAAAGTTTTTTTTTTTTTTTTTTTTCTTTTGCATGTAAAATGGAGGGTAGAAAAAGTTGTGAAAAGGAAAACGTTCGGTGACATAAGTTTGCATATATATATATATATATATATATATCTTCGCCTATTTTTATATATATATTTAAGTTTGAGCTAAACATATGAATACAGTTTAGTAAAAACTAGCTACTAAGCGCAAATGTAGCTTTAATATTTGTATTTAAACTAGAAGTGTATCTATAATCCACTTACTAGAACAGCTATATAAAATTACAATATAACAAGACAAAAAAGACGATAACTCGCAAAATAAAAAAAATTCTTCTTAGATTATTTTGCTTGCAGTTCTTTTATGTATTGCATATTTAAATTTGATATAATGGGCCTAGGAATTGGATTATGCATTTTTTTCTAATTAACATATATACATAATCCTAATTCCAGATACGGTGGAAGACGGTAAAAAGAAAGAAAAATTAAAGAATGACAATAATTCGGTTTTATTTTGTTTTAATATCTTTTTTGGTTAGTTAAGTTCCATTCATTTGTTTACTTTGAGATACAAATTTGTTTTAATAACTTCGGTATAGTTATTCCTTTACGTATTTACGTTGTTTCTAGCAGAAATATTCGCTTGATGTAATAGAATTTAATATAATACATCTTATTTTATTTCTTCTTTCGATTTTTTTTACTTATATATGTGTCATAAATTTGCCACTTAAGTAAATCGAATATGACAGAGCCGCAATCTTTATTCATCATATGCATTTCTGATTATTACATGGGTATTATTTTGATTTAATTTACAGATATAGACACATTCACAAGCAGATTTAATTACTGCCATAAACGTTAAAGTAGATGCTGAAAAGAAATCTCTCTAAGGAAAGGAGCAACGGGAGAAGCCGGAAGTACAGCGAATTAGAACGCTTGACGTATAACAGTTAGAATTTTTCTTGAATAGAAAAGGTGTAATAACATTAAACTGACTAGTTTTAAAATTAAGCGGAGAAACGTAATTGGATAGGAGATTTATACTTTACTTGTTTGGTGCTGTATAAGCATCTGTGTCACTAACCTTATATAAATAGATTATGACAATCATTAATTTAGAGATGACACTCCTAGGAGAGATTAATTATGGGCAGGTTAGTACTTTTGGGGAAGCAAGGGAAAGTTACCAAATTAAAAAGAAGAACTTAGGGGCTATTATAAATTAAAACCTTATCTTACATACACACAATAAAAAAGATGTAGTAATATTGTTGGCGTAGAAGGTAGATTCATATTGAAGAGGAAACTTAGCAGAAGAGTAAGATTAAATACTCATCTGACATTTGCAGCCACAATTTAATTGGCACTCTATATGTGCTTATCCAAGAGCATTTATATTTTTGATACCGTTATACTGTTGCGATAGGTAGAGAGCAGAGTGAAATATCGTTTTAACGGGAAGCGAAGTGGGAGCTAAAGTGCGAAAATATCCAATATGGAAACTCACCAAGAAAAAGTCCCGGTTTAGGTGATAGAGACATTAGGTAATTTTTGAAAGCAGGAGAGATGAAAAATGAGCAATGCCCTCGCCGGGACACGAACCACGGACCTCTCGAATACGCGTCGAGCGTGCTGACCAGTACACCACGAAGGCATGCTAATAAGGCGGGAGAAATACCTTATAAGGTTGTTTATTAACAGAAATGTTTTACTTCTCGAAATTCTGAGTTCAGATTCCGAATTAGTTACGCCGTCAGCGTTATGAAAGCCATGTGGCATATATTGATCTAGAGATGACGCAGTCCCGAAACGTTATTACTATATTTAGAATAGAGAGGGAAAAAAGAGGCTGTTGCTAGTTTAAATTATAATTTTAAGATTTCCATACTTTATCTTAGACACACACACACATATATATACATTAAATATAATGTTTAATGAGACTGATTAATCTAAGAAATATTAATTTTGACAAATTGTTAAAACATTAGTTATTTATGCTAATTAAAAGTTATAAGGTATTTTCTTCCTCCTTTCTGCATGCCTTCGTTGTATAATTGGAAACATACTCGACGCGTACTCGAAAGGTCCAGGGCTCGAGTCCCGGAGAAGGCACTGCACATTCTATAAAGTTCAATTAATTTGATTAGCAGAATAACGAGGAAATTTATCAGAAAATCAGAATGATTTGCATGCTTTATATTTCACTTAGAATATACCAAATTTAGTTATGTAGCTTTTTAAACAGTTACAATTACCAAATGCTCGCTTTTATTAATATGTACTTAGTTGACTTATTTGACTATTAAACTAAAACAGTGACTGTGTTTTGCAAAGTAATCTTCCACATAGCTATTAATGACAAAAAAAACAAAGAAGACTGAAACTCGTAAAACTTGAAATAATTATTAAAATCTATTGGAAATTATTTGAAATAATTATTAAAATCTACATGTCATCTATAAATACCAAAAGTATCGTACATCGTTTATATTGTTATATACGGTAGGTATCTAAACTCCACTGAAACGTGCAGCGGCAGCGCCAAACAGGCGATACGGACTTAAAAACTGTACAGAAAAGCGCCAATTGGCGAAACAGTAAACCCGTTTGGCAAACCTACAGGCTGACGGGGAGAGAAGAATTTCCCCCGGCAGTCAAGTGGAACTACTTCAACAAATGTGTGCGTCTCTGCTTCACAGAGATATGTAAACTTCATACTCGCATCTGTACTGTGCTCTGAATTTCTTAAGCCGTTATAATGTACCCGGCAACTGTTACTTTTCCTTATTAAATTTGATTATTAATTGTAACATGTCTATCTTAACTAAGATTTCGGCTTTCCTAGTTAATGTTAGGGATATTTTCGTATGCACGTGTTACTCACACGTACATCATTGGTGACCCGGACGTGATGCACGTGTTACTCACACGTACATCATTGGTGACCCTGTCCCTCGCTCCTTCTGTTTCGATCCCTAATGACTATCTGTCTCAATCTTTGTTAAAAAACTAAAAATATGCCTTATTTTGATGCCAATGCTCTTCCTTATGACTGATAAAGGCTCAACCCTATTTATTTCCTCCTCATTTTATCGTACGGATTACACGTGGTTTAGCACACTTAAGGAGGATTTACAGGTATGTGGTCAAATTTTTTTAATTATCTGTGATTGGTCTTAATTATGTTTTTGTGATATGTTTTGCTCTAAAATTATAGTTTTAATTTAATTATTGATTGTTTAAAATTGAACTTTGGGTAATATTGGTGCTCACACTTTTATTGAGATATTGAATGTCTTCATTATTTTATTCTAAATTGATGCTGTTTTGATAAGGTATAGTGCAAAACATTAAGTTTACGATTTACGATATATTTATAATTGGCAACCATGCCAGGATCGGAAGGCCAAACCAACGAGGAATCGAATATGGCGGTTCAGGAGCCACAAATCTCACACGTGGCAGTTAAAATTCCCCCTTTATGGAAAAAAAAGTTAAACTTTGGTTTATTCAAGTTGAAAGTAACTTTGCTTTAGCGAAGATTAGTAGCGATAGTACAAAATACAACCACGTGGTTTCTTCGATAGACCCTGAAACTCTTTCCGCAGTATCAGATATTATATTTAATCCCCCAGCGACGGCTAAATATGATGCCCTTAAAGCTAGGTTAATAGTAGAATTCTCAGATTCGGAAAGCGAGCAAATACGCAGACTTATTTCTGAATTGCATTTAGGGGACGACAAACCATCTCACTTATTGAGAAAAATGAGAGAATTAGGTGGAAACTGTATAACTGACGAATTTTTAAAATCATTATGGTTGCAAAGGTTGCCTTCCGAGGTGCATGCCATTTTATCAATAAGTTCGGAATCCTTAGACAATTTAGCAAAAATGGCTGATAAGATAGCTGAAGTGCGCACGCCAACGAACAACAGCGTGTTCGCGGTCCAGGCAATTTCGGCGAGTTCCCCCAGAAACCCTAACGATTCTGGTGCCCCCCTCGAGGAGCTTAAGGCCTTAAGGAGTGAAATCTCTGCCCTAAGTAAACAAGTCGAGCGACTCTCCCGCGGAAAAACGAGGAATAATTTCCCCCGGGATCAACATAACACAGCACGTAGTTTTTCGCGTGGGCATTCCCGAGAGCGTGTGAACAATTATTGTTATTTTCATTCGCGATTCGGTAATAATGCACGAAAATGTCGAGCACCTTGTTCCTTTTCTCAGAACACTACGGCCCAGGAAAACTAGTAGTAGCGGCTGTCGATCGAAATTCATCGGCAGTCGCGCATTCATGTCGTTTACATGTTTACGATAACAGATTAAATTTAAACTTTTTGATTGATTCGGGCTCGGATGTTTCATGTGTGACACCGACTTCTAAGTTTAAGAAAATGCATCCTGATTCGCTTCAATTATTTGCCGCGAATAATTCCAGAATTTCTACGTATGGAACAAAATTGTTAACTGTGAATTTAGGACTTAGACGAAACTTTTCTTGGAAGTTTTTAATCGCCGATGTACCAGTGCCTATAATAGGAGCCGACTTTTTAAGGCATTTTGATCTTTTAATCGATTTAAAACGAGGTAGGCTTATCGACAATACTACGAAATTAACTCGTATTGGTTCTCTTTCCGATTCTAAAAATTATTTTTCGGTAAAGTTAATATCTGGTGATTCACCATATCACAGAATCTTGAAAGACTTTCCGGAAGTACTGAAATTAAAATCCGATTCGGGTAGAGTAAAGCATAGTACGGTTCATTACATCGAAACAAACGGTCCTCCTGTGCACAGTAAACCGCGTAGGTTAAGCCCTAAGTTATACGAAGCAGTAAAAAAAGAATTTCAATTTATGATAGATCAAGGTATTTGTAGACCATCAAAATCAGCATGGTCATCACCTCTTCATGTAGTTTCTAAAAGTTCGGGCGACATACGGCCAGTAGGAGACTACCGAAAACTAAACGTGTGCACCGAACCCGACAGATACCCTATCCCGCATTTACAAGACTTTAATAATACGCTTAGCGGAAAGACAATTTTTTCAAAAATTGATATCGTTCGGGCATATCATCATATACCAGTCCATCCAGATCATATACCGAAAACTGCAGTTTGTACCCCATTTGGTCTTTTCGAATTTCCGTTTTAAAATTTCGGACTGTGCGGAGGAGCTCAAACCTTTCAAAGGTTTATGAACGAAATTCTTGGAGATCTAAAATTCGCCTACGTCTACTTAGATGATATTTTGATATTTAGTGATACGGAAGATGAGCATAAATCTCACCTACGTACTGTTTTTGAAAGATCAACTTCATATGGATTGACAATTAACGCTTCGAAATGTGTTTTCGGCGTTCCGGAAATATCTTTTTTAGGCCATATAATCAATAAAGATGGTACCAAGCCTCTGACGAACAAAGTGGAACCGATACTTAACTACCCACTTCCTAAAACGGTAAAAGATTTGCAGAGATTTTTAGGATTTTTAAATTTTTACCGTCGATTTTTACCCAACGTAGCCCAGAATCAAATACATTTAACTTCGTATTTAAAAGGGGCTAAGAAAAATGATAAGACAATCCTGAATTTGTCTGAGGAAGCGCGGAGTGAATTTCAAAAGTGCAAACAGCTAATCGCTAATGCTGTTCTTTTGGCACACCCGAAGAAAGATGCCCAGTTGGTTTTACAGGTTGATGCGTCAGACTTCGCGATCGGTGGAACGCTATCACAAATAGTTGATAGAAATTTACAGCCTCTCGCATTTTTCTCACGAAAGCTTTCGCAGGCGGAAAGGAACTATAGTGCGTATGATCGAGAGCTATTGGCAGCTTATGCTGCTATTAGGCATTTTAAGCATATGTTGGAAGCACGGAACTTTTCTTTAATCACCGATCACAAACCGCTCACGTATGCATTCCGACAGCGTTTGGATAAGTGTTCACCTCGTCAGGCTAGGCAGTTAGACTTTATCTCACAATTCACCACTGAAATTCGCCATATAAAAAGTTCGGAGAATATCGCTGCCGACGTACTTTCGCGTATAGAAGCAATAAGCATGCCTAACCCCATCGACTATGAGGAAATCACTAAAATGCAAGAAATCGACCCAGAATTACAAACATTGCTTAAAGAGTCAAAAGTTCTACATCTCAAAAAGTTACCTTACCGAATTGTAGCTTACCGATATATTGCGATGTGTCAACAAGTAACGCCCGTCCTTACATTCCTCTGGCATTCCGTGAGAAAGTTTTTGCCACCTTGCACAATTTGTCTCACCCCGGCATTCGCGCATCAACAAAGTTAGTATGTTCACGGTTTGTTTGGTCTTCCATCCGCAAAGATAGCGCGAAATGGGCACGGCAGTGCATTCCGTGCCAGAAAGCAAAAGTAAGCAGGCATACTAGAACCCCGTTAATGAAGTTTCCAGACCAATCACAGAGGTTTGATCACGTCCACCTTGACCTTGTTGGTCCCCTACCTCCTTCTCAAAATAATTATTACTGTCTAACTATGATAGATAGATTTACTAGATGGCCCGAAGCAGTACCCATACCAGACATAACAGCACGCACAGTAGCACAGGCTTTCTATGACCACTGGATTACTCGATTTGGTTGTCGGACTGTTATTACTACCGACCAAGGGCGACAGTTTGAAAGCGGCTTATTTCGAGCCCTTTCCCAATTATTGGGAATCAAGAGGATCAGGACGTCTCCGTACCACCCACAGGCGAATGGACTGATCGAGGAATTCCACCGTCCTTTGAAAGCTGCCTTAAAAGCGCACGATACCAGTGACTGGGTGGCTGCCCTTCCAACAATGCTGATGGGTTTCCGCGCCGCTCTCAAAGAGGACATAGGTGCAACCACTTCTGAACTGGTGTATGGAAAGACTATCCGTCTCCCAGGAGAATTTTTCAATCCGACACCTCCGGATGCGTCCCCCAAACAGTTTGTGGAGGATTTAAAATCTCACTTTGCCAGTGTCCGCCCGACCACGACTTCTAGCCACGGCCAGCGAACATGTTTCATTCATCCACGCCTTCACAAGTCCACATATGTGTTTGTTCGACACGACGGAGTTAGAAAACCACTTCAAACTCCTTATGATGGACCATTTAAGGTGCTAGAAAGACGAGATAAAACGTTTGATCTCGAAATAAAAGGGACTAAGCAAACGATCTCCATAGATAGACTGAAACCCGCTTTTGTAACCATGGACTCTTCTCAAGTTGCTTCCAAGAGTGTGAAAAAAACTTCGGACAATTGTATCACCCGTTCTGGACGATTAAGCCGACCCCCGCATCGGTATGTCACATTTCGTTGACACTGCGGAGGGAGTATGCAGCGGCAGCGCCAAACAGGCGATACGGACTTAAAAACTGTACAGAAAAGCGCCAATTGGCGAAACAGTAAACCCGTTTGGCAAACCTACAGGCTGACGGGGAGAGAAGAATTTCCCCCGGCAGTCAAGTGGAACTACTTCAACAAATGTGTGCGTCTCTGCTTCGCAGAGATATGTAAACTTCATACTCGCATCTGTACTGTGCTCTGAATTTCTTAAGCCGTTATAATGTACCCGGCAACTGTTACTTTTCCTTATTAAATTTGATTATTAATTGTAACATGTCTATCTTAACTAAGATTTCGGCTTTCCTAGTTAATGTTAGGGATATTTTCGTATGCACGTGTTACTCACACGTACATCAAACGTTTTAGCAAATACATAATCATAGACATTTAATAATTATAATTATTAAATGTCTATGATTATGTATTTGCTAAATTATAATTATTCAAGAGTTTTAATCAACTCTTTAACTAGCAATTACATAATCATACATGTCAATCACTAAGCTCTTCAGCGTGCGAAATATTATCCAGGGCATGGCTACTTAAACCTTTATTCTAAACGGGACCACCAGCGGCCGAGTGGTAAAGACGCTGAACACTGGTAGTTCGGTCCGAGGTTCGAATCGCGCATGGGCGTTTTCGTGGTTTTCTCCATGTGTAACGTGTATACGAGCCAGTTTCCCTTAGAAAGTCCTCCACGAAGGCATCCCTCCCTTTAGGTAGATAGCCCTCGTGTGCTTTGCCATAATTACATAATCCAATCCAATCCTATTCTAAACGCTTACCAGCACAGAAACACTACTAGATCAGCTGTAACTTATTAAATCTAATATATTGCTCAGAATAAACATACTGCTCACTGGAACTTCACATAGAGAAAACTCCTTGCCATTACATACTCTATCTCAGTATCTTAGCGCCCTTGCTCCTTAAATACGTGTCATGTTTGCCCTCTTTTAAGCCAGTTTACCTAAGGAAAAGGAACAAAGAATAGCAAATTTGGAATGAGAACTGCTTAACTGACGAAATATGTAAAATAAAGATATTACAAAGGATGAAATTACTCATGTTTAATGTCACTATTTAAGTATAATTCTTCAGAATCATAATTTACAGCTATTAAACACACCTAAAATCTAAGAATCAAATATTACGAATAAAATGTCTTAATAGTTATTTTTTATTAACAAACTTAGTTCATTACGGAGATATAAAAATTCCTGTTTAATAATAAGTAGAAATTAGACGATCCTGTTGATTTATTTTTCTTTTCCTCGCTGATTGAACAGTTGAATAGGTGGCTTCGATACGTAAAAAATTAGTGTTCATAGTCTACCTGAAAAGGCTAAAGTAGCTTTGCGAAGAACAGAAAAGATATTCCGATAACTCTGAGTATGCTTGACGTAGGCATCCGATAAGCAGATTACGGCGATGAATATTTATGAATTTCCTACGTTGCCCTGGAAACTAGAAGCCTCAAAATAGTTAATGCGTCTTCTATTTTTTGTTTTAAATGTTTATTAAAGAAGTTATTTGTCAAGAACTTCATTTAACATCATAAGTGACAACGTCTACCAAAACAAAAAGTGTTACTATAAATATTAGTAGTGTGATGACAGGAATTGATGGCATGTGTTTAAAAGTTTAATATTTTCAAACACTTAATTAGAACATCATGGTTAACTAAAAAAATATTCTACACATTTTCAGGTCAAAACATATACTACACTCATGTGAAAAATTAAGAGGATTTGCAAATTATGTCTCTTTTTACGAAAGGAATTGGACCACAGGTAATAGGTATGACTCCGAAGAATTATGCAAATATTCAGGGTTTAATACGTACGCGTACACTTGCGTGTCTGCGGAGATGTGATCTTGAAGGGTATAAAAGCACACACTCAGTGATTTGTATGCTCGTACTCCTTTTATGACATTCGCCGCGTTTCTGTCTAGAGATGGGTAAATTTTATAAAGTATCAGGTAAAATGAAAAGCCGCGAACGTATGGATGGCTGAATGAAATGAAGGATTGTTGGCAGATCAGACAGAGGCAGACCATTCACAACCCAGGTGGCTACAGAGCTCAGTGTCGTCCGCAATTTGTGAAAACAATTTCATGATACTGGATCCGTATAAAGAAGACCTGGAGAAGGTTGACCAAGATCCACAACGATGAATGAGGGTTGTTATTTGGCACTTTCAGATAGGACTGCTACTATGTCATACTATATCTCAGGTGAGCTGTATGCTGCCGCTGGAAACCGAGTTTCACGGTCTGTAGTTACCCGAAGGCTTCATGAGATAGAGCTAAATGTCAGAAGACCCGCTGTTTGCTTCTCGCTCATAGCAACACACAAGAGAGCGTTAATAGCATGGTGCAACATGCGCCTTGGGCCAACCTTCAGTGGAGAACAGCGCTTTTTGCAATTGAATCATGATTCAACCTGGACACTGATTCATAGCATAGCTGTATCTGGGGATGTCCCGGAACACGATATCATCCCTCCCTCAGCAAAGAAAAGAAACTTAAAGGTGGTGGAGGTGTAATGGTTTGGACAGGCATTATGTGGGCGGCAGAACACAACTGCCTGTGTTTGAAAATGGCTGCTTAACTGCAATACGGCATAGAGAGGAGATCTTACAGCCCTGTGTTCGACTTTTCAGGGGCTCAGCCGATCCTAGGTTCCTGTTAATTGAAGACAACGCTAGTCCACATAAGGGCTCAGTTGGTTGACGATTTCCTGGAAAGTGAGGGTAATCGCTGCATGGATTAGCCAGTCAGATCTACTTGCTTTAGTCCTATAGAGCATGTCTGGAACGCTCTTGGAGGGCAATGTCTTCTCACCATCGTACTCCAATAAACATCTCGGAAAGCTGAAAACTGCCTTACTGCAGGAGTGCGATCGACTGCCACAAAGACTCCTGAACTGTCTTCTGTCTAGTATACTGCGACGCTGCACAACCTATCTCGCTATGAGAAGGGACCATACCCCATATTAGTCTCATTTGCAGTTCAGTTTCACAACGTTGGATGTTTTTGCATTATGAGCTTTACTGATAATCATGTGCACATAAAATGACTTTTGAATGATATATCGCTTTCTCTGTTATATGTATATCATGCATAATAATTAATATAAACTTTAAACTTTGTGTGCAAAATTTCATTTTGTTTCAGATTGACTATTCAAAGAGACATCCACAAATCCGTAGCTCGCAACGATGTACTAAAAAATTACACTAATATGTTTGTGAAAATTGTAATACCATGAAAGACTTATGCAAACTGAAATAAACTTACAGGAAACGAAAACTGAGGTAAGACATGCAAATAGTATGTAGAATTACCAAGCGATTGTGCATGTGTCGAATGAGAACCGGCGGCTTGTTCCATGTATATTAAGGACTGCAATGTTGCGTTGAAATCTGTGGTAATCGGTTACTTAGTGGTCAATGTGCCTCGTCAGCAGCGGAGGGTGCCACACTAACAACTAACAGAGTTCCAACGAAGCCACATATTCGGTATGCGAGAGGATGGACTTTCGTATCGAGCAATTGCAGCCCGCATGCAGCGTAATCCCACATGAGTAATGCGTGTTTGGAAGAAATGGACAGGGGAGAATCAAACAAGGCGAAATCATGGCAGTGGGGTACGCACGGCACAACGGCACGGGATGACAGACATCTCATCCGCATGGCTGTGACGGATCGTACAGCTTCCTCTCATTTGTTAGCACAACGTTGGCGAAGGCTACAGGTATTGTGCTGTCTAGCTCCACAGTGCTTCGCCGTCTGCTGTAGCATGAGCTGCGTGCAAGAGTTCCTCTACACAGGATTCCCCTGTAGCTGACTTACAGAAGCTTCCGACTTCAATGGGCAGGGCAACACATTGGGTGGCATGCCCTATGGCAACAAGTTGTTTTTTCCGATTAATCTCGCTACAATCTGATGTTCAATGATGGAAGAATACGCGTCGGATGTTACCGAGGGGAACATCTACTCCCACAGCGTGTTATCTAACGTCATACCGCTCAAATGCCTGGCATCACGGTGTGGGAAGGTATTGGGTACAATTATCGATTGCAGCTAGTGCAGACTGCGGGCAACCTCAAAAGTGATCGCTGCATAAGTGAATTTGATGAGCCAAACGGCCTTCCCATTCTTCGATGCATTCCGAGAATTGTATTCTATTTCAGCATGATGATGCTCTTGCACATGTTTCTCAGACTGCACAAGCCTTCTTTAGGGCACAACAAGTTTCGCTTCTTTCATAGCCTGATATGTCGCCCAATGAGTATGCCGGGAATTTCATTGGTCCGCGACTCCCTCGTACAGATCGTGCGGCACATACTAAGACTGAACTTTGGCGTCAGTTCGAAACCATGTGGAATACCATTTCGAAGGATTACATTCAGAACCTTCATGCCACGACGTGTACTGCCTCTCATCCCTCAAAGTGGCAGACATAAAAAGTACTGATTTCTGATTTCCGATTTTTTTTTTTTGTGTGTGTGTGTGTGTGTGTCTTATAAATTTGAGTGTTTATTTGTAATATTATCAATATTATGTGGAACAACTTTCATTTATTTCCGACAGTTCCTTCATGCTGTTACATTTTTCACAAGCATTAGTGTATTTTCGTAAACGCTTCGATTATGCCTGAACAATGCTATCTTGTATTTAGTTTTATTTCTCCTTATAGAAATTTTAAGTGGCCGTTTCACGTAGTGCTTTGCTATCAAATGTCAGTCATCTTAGCTGTCAACCCCTAAAAGCCCCTGTTCTTTCCAAGTAATTTGTTTAAATTTCTTCAGAGCAGTGCACATGTTCCAGTAATTTGTCATTTCTTGTTTTCTGGAAACTTATCAAATACAATTAATAGACTCATAGAATTCTATACTGTGAAGACAAACCGGAAAGAAAGACAGTCGTTACCATTCAGTAGCCTAAAACTGGTAACTGCAATACTATGATATGTTCTGGATGAGCACGTTTGAGTCCTGTTCTTTAATGCAGTGAGATACATCTTAAGTGGTTTACTTATTCATTTTCGTTTCCTACATCATTCTATGAGGTGTCTGATTTTAGCGTTTTCTTCTGTATCACAGTCACACAACCACTGGTGTTATGAGTATTTAAAACTTGCAGCTAGCATTTTGTTTGTATTGCTAGTTAACTGTGAGCTTCCACCTACGAGGGAACGGTGGACTTGATGATAGATTTTGGAGAACTATTTCACTCTTGTTTGTCAAATATTTAGCATCTCCATACCCACAGACACTGCAGTATGAGGATCGAATTTGTGAATTCATTCATGCATCTATTAACTGTACATAAGTTACTTAACATATTGCGCACTATTGTATTTTATTGCCTATTTACATTACTGTATCTTGTTGTATATTATATTCTTTTTTGTACTATTATACATGTAATCTTAATACCATTCAGTGTAAGCATGTCGCCTATAGTGTTCGAGCTGTCTCCTGTAGATGAAAAATGGTGGAAATATATTTGAAGATATACGGTGCCCTTTGCCTGCCTACTGTGGACGTTAGCCTCCCTAACAGGCACTCCCCCACTCTTAGTGGAGGACGTGGGGCAAAGCCGACTAACCTATGGTAAATAGTAGGTGCCCCTTCATCCGTCAACAGTCAACAACAACAAAGTGCATGCAGACACACAAAAAGCGAATGTTTTTAATTTTAGAAAGAACTTAGCCTTCTGGAATGCGAAATATATTCTTGTACATATGCTGAGACTATTCCTCTATGTCACTACAAGAATCTTTGGGGATTTCTGCTTTGTCGAAAGTCGAAACACTAAGTAAGAAATATTGCAGAGCTGGATGAAACTGCTTCTGTTTCTTCTTTATCATTTTGATGGAGAAATAGAAGCAATTTATGTTTCTATTTCTGTGATAAAAGTTCTAGTGCATCCGTAAACGGTTAACATGCCTCAGAAGACCCTGTTTGAGTAATATGAGTGCAAGTGAGCATCGTAAATTCAGTTTTTACTGGTTTTAGGAAAGTAAAAGTGATATTAATAATTATTGAATCCAAATATTTATAAACACCGCATTTTTAATGGACGGATGTAGTTTTATATGGACCCTTCGCTTAAGTAAATGTTTCTTAGCCGTAGGAAAATAATGCTTGAATTCTAGTTAAATGAATAAACTCTCCCGGTTTCGAAATCTATCCCCATTTGGAATAAATTCGCTGAGATGGAATTTTCACGATTATAACAACTTTAACTTAAACATAATTCCTTTATGCATCCATTTAGGATAATTTCTACTAAATAATCAAGCCCTATAAACTAAGCGTTATTATTTCATTATCTTAAAACTCTGTTTGTCAATGAATTAATGATATGGCGTTTCCCCTTTGTGCTCTGAGATTACAAGTACTGCTCTGCCATTTAAAGCTCCACTTTTGGGAATAAAAGCTATGGTGTGAAGTATAATGTTGAATTAGCAAGGTAATTCTGAATATTTTACAAATCTGAGATTTGCTTTTAATTACAATTCAAGAATTAAAATTTTATCAATGTAATTTATTTATACTTTTATTCACAGGCGTTTGGATTAATTTCTAACTGAAATGCTGTAGTGAAAGCAGCGCAAAATATTCATGCTCCTTACTTTTGTAAAAATATTAATTAAAGAAGTAAAATAAAAATGCTATTGCATTGTAATTCTTGTAAATTAATTTCTTTGCCAAAATAGCTTATCTTTTGTTGATAATTTTGTTGATAATTAACGGTTCAGAACTGACGTATTTAGTTTGCTGTTATTCTTGGAACAGCTCATTAATATTTCAACTTAAACTAATTCCACCTTAGACGAGCGCTAAATTTCGTTGAAATTTGCTGGTTATTCTAAGTGAATCTAAGAGCGATCATATTTCTTTAAAGGAAAATTATATTTGTTTAGCAGGATTTATTTATTATTTTTGAGTATGAGAGGCCTATATAATATTCTTTCAAAAAATAAATATAACATTTCACTAAAATTAAGGAGAATCTAACGATAAATTTCGATTATTTTGTTAAAGTTCACGTTTATATGACTCTTTTGAAATCATGAATAATTCCATTAACTGTAAAAATATAAAATGCATTTTAACTATCTTAAAATGAAGCCTTTCACTAAACAAAATCTACTCCCTAAAAGGTAGAACCCACCAGGTGGTGAGCGGTAAATTCGCTGCACATTGGTTATTTGACCTCGGTTCGATTTCCATCAAACGGACTGACTACATGCGCGTTTTTGTGGTTTTACTAATGTGTAACGTGGATGTCGTCCGTGACGCCATCGCTTTCTTAGGCAGATAGCCCTGAAATACATTGCCGTAGTTAAACAAACCAACCCATCTTATTATGTAGATTCCTTGCATGTGTTATCTACATTTTATAATCAATCGCTTTAAAAAGCTAAGCATTAACATATTTTGGAACTTTTCAATTTAAAAACTCACTTTTGTAAAAACTATCAAATATAGAATTTTATACGCCCCGAGCCAGTAGTTATATTAGTAAATCTTTTTATTTATTAGAAAAAATAAAACGTGAAACGTTTGACACGTGTAAGACAAAAAAATTGACTGAGATATTTAATTAAAATAATTGGGATATTTTCCATCTTCTTAGCTTGCTTTGAGGTGTCGGTTAGAATAATTCGATGTTGATTTATTGTCTTTAATCTATAAGGAGTTGTTTAGCTTTACTAACCAATTAATTTATGCTAATTACCTTTGCTATTTTTCTCGGTTTGCATTTTCGTTGCCAAATGCAAATTTCTATTTTGCGTGTATTCAAATGAGGTCGAAGGGTAGAATCAAAGCATGCTCCGCTTGCTGAAGGCCACGTTTGGTAACTGATTCTCTTAAGAGCAGTATATCTGCGGTGTTGCGTTATTCTTGCCCTTTTTCTCATTTAAAGCATTTTTAACTGGAAATATATGTCTATGATCCCGTGTTGTGAATATGAAGGCCGCATAAGCAAGTTTATGGACATGATGTCCACAGTTTCAAAGTTGAAAACGAATTTAAACCAAGAATTTTATTACAGAGCAAAAATACTACAGTAATACTATACATTCATCTATATGCGACTAATTATATAAAAAGTAAGTCCAAGACATCTTGGAAAACTAATATCATTTGGCGTTTTATTCGACTGAATCCTCAAATATTTTTTGAAATCAGTGCTGTAGTACAATGAATTTCAAACAGAAAAGATAAAATAATTATTATGAATTATTTGAAAAAGCGTCAAATATTAGTGGCATTTGTGTTTTAAAATATTTAGTTTCTCTTTATAAAGATAAATTTCGTTCATTTTATATAAAACCTTCCTTTCCTTTTACAAGTAAAAAATTCTCCACATTTTCACGCAATGGAAAGGTGCACGAGAAACGGCACAGAAGGAAAATGTTTTAATAAAATGCAAACTATTTTCCTCACGAAAAGAATATTATTATCTTCAGTGTCTCAGGAATGATGTTTCCAACTCTATAATAATATTGCAGAGCCCTGTGAAAGAAGATCCCTGGGGGGGGGATGTACGAGTATTTTAAACCAGAGGCACAAAAGGGCATTAAGCGTTTACATATCAGAAAACATTGTCCAATTTCTGTCGCTTAATTTTACTTAAATTTGGTTATAGATTTGCAGCAAAAATTCTGTTCACGAATTCAATTTGTTTTTGAAAGATGTTCATTAAATGAACTGTACTTAAATCGGAATTCTTTTTCCCATAAGAAACACATTTTGCCCCATTCATTTCTGAACCATAAATGAAAGCTAAGTTAACATTTTTAAGAGTAATTCGTACACATATCCATAATATAACCAATGAAAATCAGTAAATATATAAAGAGAGAGAGAAGTATAGTATTCAACAGATAAAATAGACGAAAACTAAATTTAATTTTACAGTGTCTGTACGAAAGAGAGTACACCGTGTAAATGGCAAATGATGGAAAATATGTTATTGTTCGGAAGCAAAATTCCCTTCCATAAAAATCTCAGTTAATTATTGCTAGGAGATGTCTTTATCTTTTTTTTGTCTCTAAATTCACTCGACCCTGCTTGAGACTTACTGGGATTCTGTTTTATTCAAAATTCGGTCAATGTGATTTGTTGCCTACGTTTTAACCCTCTGAGCGTTACGGCCGGAAAATTCAGTATAGAAGGCTGACTTCTATATTCATTATACATGAAAATTTCTCCTAGCTTTTAGTATATCTGATTTCGGTTTGGATGTATATTTATAAAGATCTTTATATTTATAAAGATCTTTATAAAGATTATTCGTGTGGTTAAGGCTGGATCCGAGAACATCTGCAGCGAAACCAGTATAACAAGTCTTTACCAGGAGTGTCATGCAGTGGTATGTCAATTTGTAGATGAAATTTTGAATAACTTCTATTTCTAATGAAAATGGGTGCATATTTGTTTCATATTTTAAATTTTAATTATTTCAGAAAGATGTATTTTGAATTACCTATAGATTAATGTTTCCTTAACCTTTTTTTCAAAATTACTAGCTTTTCTGTTGATATTAAATTGCGAAACAATTACTTTTGAAGCAATGTATGTTTAAATTCATACTAAATTTGTCTAATAAAATTTTGTCTAACATGTGTTTCTGTGTATACAAAGCCTCAAATGATAAACTTAATATAATTAATGAAACGAAATTCTAAATTTCTCGTTTAAAATTCGTGAGAGTTCACGAGTATGTTTTGCTGTGCTTATTAACAAGAAAGTGTAACTTAACCATCGTATCCAACTTGCAAGTAACTGTCATATAGTTTAATTGTTAAAATTAAAATATTAAAATTTTGCTTTTTGTTTTGCACTGAAGTGACTTTGAATTACGAGTTAAACACACGATAAGCATGAAGAACAAAGGAATATAAAGTGCTTTCCAGTGTTGTAAGCATTACAACAATTAATTACGAAACTGGTAGGACAGAAAAATACATCATAACACATAGCTCTGCTTTTTTTCTGCTTCTTTTACAGTCTTGTTTTCAGCTAACTATTTCACAGTAGTTGTTTTCAGCTAATTATTTGATATTTTGTGAAAGGAAAAAAAAATATTATTTTTTACACTGTAGCAAAGTACACAAGGGATATCTGGATGCCATCCTGGTCGAACTAGTCTTGAATAATACTCCCGGCTGCTGCTGTGTATAGATAAGCTATAGAAAATGTAGCTATAGCTGTGTATAGAACTATAGCTGCGTATAGAGAACGCTATACCTGTATAAAAAAGGAAGCTAAAGTTGTGTATAGAAAAGCTATAGAAAAGCTGACTCGTCCTCGAATCCCGGAGAAAGTATAGATGTTCGTAAACGTATAACGTCTGCGCGGCGTGGGGAACTGAACGTACAAAGTTAGCCAAAAGTCCTATCGTGTAGTCTGGTGGTAAGGAAACAGGGGTGGGATCAGTCCCCCGGGGATGGTCTCCTTTAAAATTATTTGGGAAGAGCTTTTTACCTATAATTGCCTAGGTTAATAAATGCCTTTATGAAGGACTTTCTAAGAGAAATTATCTCGTATTTACGTTACACGTGGGAAAAATCACAAAAATCAACAGTAATTTATAACCGATTAGGAATTTTACAGTCTGGCCAAGCGATAACGTTGCTGAACATTGGTAATTCGATCCAGGCTCAAATCCAGGCGAGCTTCTGGTTACACGAAGGATACATGATTTTCTCCGTATGTAACATGAATATGGTTTTTATTTGGAAATGCTTCTGCACGAAATCATCCCTCTTCTGGGTGTACTTCTTACATACAAAAAAAAAACTGACATTTTAGAAGTCAGTGTATAATTTTTTATGGTATCTGGCGATTTTTTAACAGCAGCTGTTGAAGTTTTTAATATTTTCATCCCTTTTAGATCTTGAAGAACGACAGCATCAGGGTTTATCATCAAAAGCCTTCCAAACATCGCGAAACAATTTTTACCAACGAGGTATTTATATTTAAATTTAAAATAATGAGCCTATTATTTCAAAAGTAGCTGTTGCAGGTTTGCAAATTTTAACGCAAACTGCTTTTCGTTGTTCAGTCTTTGAATCCATAGAAGCCGATATCGGAAGCATAAAATATAACATTTAAATTTTCCTTTTATAAAAGACCGTATTTTAACATGTGCTATTAGTCAATGCCACTAGTTAGTTGCTGCTTCGGAACTTCGTTAAGACTGAAAAGGAACGAAATCTGTTCTGAAACCTTCAAGACGCAGTGCATAAATCATTTGCATAGTGGGATCATTTCATCAGTCCTTTAGATTAGAATTTCAGCTACCTCACTAGTCTTAACAGAAGTAGAGAGTAGATTCATAAGTAACCGAAATCATGTTACTCGTATTTACAAGAACGCTCTTTTGAGTTCAAATTCTCAATACATCTGAAACAAATGAAAGCAAATTCGCGCATTTAAAAATGCGCTATAATAAGAAAATTAACTACGATAAAGATGTAGACAGATAAATAAAAAATATCGATGTGTGGTTATACAGATTTAATTTGCTCATTTTCAGCAATTCAAAGTGCTACTTGTCAAAGCTTATAAATGAAAATATATTTGACAATGATATGCTGCTTTAAAATTTTCAAGAATTTTAATGCGTTGCAAATTTTTTCTTAAATATTTACTTTAGAGAAATAAAGACTTTATATTTAATAACTTGCAAAGACATAAGGTTTTTTTTTTTTTTTTGTAAATAAGAGAAAGATGAAAAATAAGCAACACCTTTGCCGGAAGTTGAATCACGGACCTCTAGAATACGCGCCCAGCGTGCAAGACCACTACACCACGAAGGCATGCCAAGAAGGCGGGAGAAATACCTTATAAACTTTTCTGATTTATGTGTGGGTCTTATGTAGTCAATTTCGCTTGTTGTTACGTTCTTTTAATGGACAGAATCGAATTGGTTTTATTAGTTTTACATTGAAAGTTGTAAGACCTTTTTTTTTTAAAAAGGGATTGAAGTATGGGTTTCGAATGGGGGTTGGTGATCGCAAAATTATGGCCTGTGTAATTCATATACTATTGTTTGCAGAGATTATCGAGCATTTAGAACTTGTAACGAATACATATAGAAAACCTTCGTCTCTTTGTCACATTTGTATTTAATCTAATGGATTGAGTAATTGCTTGGCATTTATTTGGAAGAGCTGAAAATTCTTAATAAAAAGACGGAAAACATAAAGAAAGCTATCAAAGTTTGTGGAGTTTCATTTAAATTAATTAATAGTTAATTGTATTTTGGAAGCAACCTTTTCTAAACCCTTGTTTTCAACCCACGGTTTCCCACGGTTCGCTAGTTACGCAAAGTAAACCCTACTTTGCGTAACTATTATTAGAAAGCTATTATTTTAACTGGTGTCTGAGTTACTTCAGACGGAAAGTGTTCTGCCTTTCGGCCATGATTTTTTTCTGCGACTTAAGCTTGCTATTTTATGGTCGTGCCTAAAAATTGTCGGTTAGTTTACGTCGGTGCTAGGGCCAAAAATTAACTATGCGTTAAAATATCTCTGTGCAGCTTCTGCTGATTTTTCAACTTAGGTTTAGATTTAGTTTTAAGTTTGTATTTAAAGTTGTACTGTTGAGGTTGAAGTATTGGGGAGGATCTGTAAGCACCAGGATGACCATCTGTTAATACTTTTCTTGAATCGAATAAAAGTGTCTTTTCACCTTTTCCAAGTCTTGTTACTGATACAGTTGAACTGAGAGAATAGTAGTTTCGCAGTTCAATAAAGATCTAGCAAAAAAAAGAGACTTTAATAAGTTAGAATCTTACGAGTTTCTAGCAAAGATGCTGGGTGATTAACTGTACAAGTAAAGAAATACTGAACGTCTGCCATTATTTTGCAAAATCAAATTAATTCTGTAATTCATAATGAACTTAATTAGACAAGCTTTAAGAAAATGAAAATAACGAATAAGAAAGGAACTTCTTCCTGCTATGGAGTGTCAAATTTCCTGTGAAAAAGATCAAAGTTTTCAAATGGACGGGTAAATAACTGAAAAAAGAACGTAAATATATTTCATAATTTTTTGAACGTTAACTAATATGATACAGAAAACTTAATTACCCTATTCCAGCCGGTCTTAAAATTAAGCTAATTAAGAAAAATTTTAATTAATGTTTAATCTGCATGTGAAAGGACTATAAAAAGAGATATCTTTCTCCCGCTTTATGATGCCGACATTTTAAAGTCGCCTAAAACTAATTTATTATTTAAATATTTTAGACTGCTTGCGAGACGTAAAAGAGAAAAAAAAAGAACACATACTGCTACAAAATTTTAAAGAAGTTGGTAAGGTATTTTTTCCACTTTGCAATTGTATCTATTTTTTACCGGCAGTTAATTAGAACAGCGCAGTTGCTCTTAAATTCAAGGAGTGCTTCGTCTGCTAAGATCGTAAAGTAAACAAGCTGAAAATCGACATCTTCAAATTCTAAGTGATCAACGTTCAATTCTACAGCGTTGTTAAAGGTGTTAGGTTCTCTTCCTTGATGAAGCTGAATTTTTTCTTATCTACTTATACAAAAAATAACCGCGATATATGCATGATTTTAAACTCTGCATGCTTGTTTTCCTAAATTTTTTGGTATGACGATGAAACATTTGTAAATACCAAAATGCTTCAACGTCAGCTTTAAAAATAAACAGCGTGTTTTCTTGAGTGTGGTAACAACAGACTTATGTGATATTTTATATTCTTATATTCACACTACTTTTCCTCATGCGCTATGTAATTATAAGCTACATAGACCAAAACGAATACACCGAAGAAAAGATGTTAAAATGCTAATACTTATCAACAGGAATAGGCCTAACGTGCAAAAACGTTTTAAAGATTATAGTTTCGAAGATTAAATAAAATCTTCTGTAACAGCAGAAGGAAAAATAAAGTCCTACAAATTTATACCCGTTGCCATCTGGACGGGAAAGGGATTAATGACTCTGGCTGCAGTATCCAAGGGCCTAGGTTCAAATCATGGAGATGGCAGGGATATAATTTGTCCGGCCCTTCACAAGAGGCAACGGTGGCGCACTTATTAAGTGCCTCCATAATAAAGAGATTACCGCTCCTGGCCTTAATTGTGACCAACGCCTTTAAACGGCTAGAGCCCGCCATTCGGGAAAAAATATACCATTTACACCGATTTTTATTGCTAATTATTAGTACCTTTAAAATTAAGTATAATCTAGATCCCACGACGAAATGCTTCACTAAAACGTTCTTTGACAAACAAAAATAATTTTCTTTATTATCCACAGTTAAATCCAAATCTGAACAATATGAAACATAACAACATTTTTTTTCTCTCTTAGAGTACACTCATAGGCACAAAGGAAAAAATATTTTACTGATTAAAAATCACTGAGAATGAAACCCCCATTGGCGTTAGTCCAAACCACTTAAACCCATCTATTAAGAATGTCAAATGCAGGTACAGGTTAAAGTTTAAGCGGGTGGGAATTTCACTATAGGTTGTGCAGCTATAGTTCCACCCCACTAACTATGCAGCTCCGCTACAATTTTGAGGGCATTACCCCAGAAGGCGAGAGAGGTCCAGAGCTTAGAAATTATAGTAATGCCCTTAGCTGGCATTATACCCTTTATCAACTCCTTCTGTTTAAGCACAGTACATATCACTGATGTGCTACGTCCATACATCCTCGCCAAGTCGCACACCTTGCTCATGTTTTACTATGATTTCACGCTTTAATTCAATAGACATCATCTTCTTCTTCGGACCCATGGATATAAAAATAAATGTGATAATGTTTTGCAAATAAACAAAAAGCAAAAACGCGAACCCAACTTATCAAAAATGCTTCGAAAACGAGGGGATCTTGGATCTTGGATCATATCTTTACTGCTGGCTTTAGCTACTAGGAGCTCTTACCAGTATATTATCATTTTACCATAGGCCATAAAGTTAAAAATTTAAGAGGTGTATTTAAAATACACCGCGCCCGAAGGCGAGATCAATAAATGAGAGAACTCATAAAATAAGTTTTGCTAAATTGCATATCATGGCATAGCATGGGTGATTATATACGTAAATGGTGGCGAGAAGCGAAATGAAAGTCTAAGCTTCTGCGTGAGTCAAGAAGAGCAGAAACACGTGATCAGCGTCCGGCATTTAGATTGGTCGAGGAGTCAGAGTTCGAAAAATGAAGTTTTTGGAAAACGAGGGAAACAAGCAATGCAGACTGAGGTCTAGTCTGAGGTGGGAGAAACTGTTAGACGCTGCACACGACACCAACATGCACGCGCATGTAGCAGTCGTGTGCAGCGGTGTCGTGTGCGATTTCTCGTATCTCAAATCTTGCTCTCATCTCAAAGCAAAATATCGCTCGGTCGGCGGCTCGTATCTTAAAACACTCGTATATTAGGACACTCGTATATTAGGACACTCGTATATTGAGGTACCACTGTAATCCGTTTTCTTCCGAAGCCCCGCCAGTGGCCGAGTGATTTAGACACGGGGAGTTTGACCCGATTTCGATCCCAACGGATGTGCTGCCTGCATATTTGTTTTTCGTGGTTTGGCGAATGTGTAATGTGAATACGAGCCAGTCTCCCTTATAAATTCCTCTACGAAGGCCCTTACGTTAGGCGGATAGCTCTCGTGTGCTTTGGTGTATTCGAATAATCTAACCTATTTTTCCTAATACTTTTATGCATATTAGTGCGTTTCCTATTTTCTGATTCTTGAAATTTAAATAAAATACAACAGAATTAAAAACGGAAAATTTTCCCCTCCAGCTTCCAAATATCCATAACTCCCAGACGGGGTAGTGATTAGTGACACTGATTGCCGTACCAAAGGTGCCAGGTTCAAATCCTGGAGAAGGTGTGGTTGTTTGTAAATGTATCCTTTAATGGGAGCACTCAAAATATAAGCCTAATCGAACGTCCTCTCGAGTATTAGGGAAAGGAGGTTTGGAGACCCTAGGATCCGTCCGCCGGAATGCTCTCCTGTAAAATTAGAGCGGAAGAGAGCAAAGATGCGCTGGCACTTATATAGCGCTCAATGCTTATGCTAACGACAGACTGAAAGTCTTGCACTTGCCACGATAAAATCCGTAGGCTTGTTTTGATAATATCAGACAAGCGATGTTAGACACAACAACAGCAAAAACCCGTAAATCCATTCTTCTTCTGCATGAATCACAGGCGAACGAGCAGGCTGCTTAGTTAGTTTTAGTGTTATTTCACATGTGTATCGTAAATACGATCCAATTTGCCTTAGAGCGTCCTTCAATAAAACATCGCTTCCCTTAGGTAGATAGCCTACGTGTGCTTTACCATATTCAAATAATTAAAAACCTTTTGCCTGAAATATTACATTTCCGTTACATTAAAAGTAATTTTAATACAATTCCAAAATGTAGGAAAGTATAGAGTAAGTACTTTAAAATCTCAGAAATAAAACCTCAGTAGAAATATGCAGAAATTTCAGCAAAACGGGGTATAGGCTTCAGAGAAAGGATGATGGGTAATTTAATCTTAATATGTGACCTAAATCAACTCAAAAATTTACTTCAAATTTAACTTTTTATGATTGCAATACAAATAGTCGGAGATTTAATCTCTTATTCATTACTCCGTTGCATAGCTACATTAATTTAGCCTTCAGTTTCCATCATTTTATGCGAACAGTTTCTTTTAAACCATCGTACATTGAAATTTAGCGTGTAATGTGTCTTGCACTTCAGAAAAAAATCCCCCCATTTTTTAATGTGATTAAGTCTTAATAGCCTAGGAATGATCGAGTAAGTTCTCTAAAAAGCTTTAATTTGATTAGCAAGCAGTGTACATTAGGTAAACATTGGGTAATATTTAATACACGCATAAAAATGTGCACTTTCTCAGAACTTATGAAACAAGGTAAGTGTTTAATTGTATTTATCTGCATTGATACAAATTTTAATAATGTGCATGAATACATATAATAACTATTACCCTTTATTATCATACGGTGTTCACGTTAAAAATGTGAAGCTAAGGAGTGGACTTGGATTCTCCTGTGTTGTAAAGACTTCATTCCTTTATATGGAGTACTAATAAAAATGCACATGCAATAAAGTTGTTTTTACTCATTAAAATAACTCTTTCATAAATTAATATCCAGAAATGCTGATGCGATCTTTTATTAGTGAACAAAGTGTTTGTGCAAAGTTGTTTTTAATTAGTTGAATAATTGCAGATCTAATTAGCAACTTCAATTCATTTCTAATTTCCTTTAATGGCAAATCTACTAATTTGTTATTTTGAAAATGACAGCTAGTTCAAGTTTTGGAGTTTAAATTTAAGATGAATGAATTAAACACTAATTAGCTAGCTTCAGTTTAAACAAAAATAGAATTTCAAACATTGTAAGTTTACACGAACTCTAACAATTTGTAAAACATAGCTTCCGATGTTCCTTTTCTCAGAATTAAAAAGCAGGGAGAAATTTCATAGAACAAACTGAGATGCAACAATTTAGCCAATTTTAGTATATGGACGAAAAATGCATCAATGCTACATATTCGGTTTTCGTCTCACGAGGGTAAACTGAATTATTGAATAAGCATTCTTCTCTTCAGTTTCATACAAAACACTTTTGCGTAGGACTTAGCTTTTTTATAAGCAAATTAAAACATTCGTCGCAAATTAACTATACACGAAACGAAATAATTATGAATAAATTTGGGTACAATGAATACGTTAGATGGTCTACAGTTGTCACCTGAAGCTTTAGGCTACGAATTAAGCATTCACTTTGCACATAATGTAATAAATATACTTTACACTATTATGTAACAAGATGCAAATTTCTATGGACCAGCCCAAAAGAATGTGCTTCTCATTCTTCTTTCCAGTTTCATACAAAAAACTTTTGCGTAGGCCTTAGCTTTTTTCTGAGCAAATTAAAACATTCGTCGCAAATTAACTCCAAACAAAACAAAATAATTATAAATAAATCTTGGTACATCGGATTCATTAGATGGTCTCCAGTTGCACCTGAAGCTATAGGCTACGAATTAAGCATTCTCTTTGCACATAATGCAATACACTTTATATTCTTACGTAACAGGATGCAAAATTCTAGGGACTGGTCTAAAAGAACGTACTTCTTTATTACATATACTTTAAGTCCATAATTGCATTCCGAGTTAATAATTCCAAATAATGAAGCAGTTTCGTCTAATAACGTCTAATTGTTCTTTCTATTGCGTCTACATATTCTGAACGACTCGTGGGATTAGATGTCTAAAAATGCTTTTTGTTGTATGGAGCGTAAATATTATGATACGCGTTGATTAAAACAATTATCCAACGTAAACATATCAAACATTGTAACAGATTGATTGCTAAAACGTTTTCAAGTGGCAACAATGTATCTATCAATTCCCAAGAATATGAATAGCATAGGGGAGGATTAGTAAGATGAAATGATTATAAAATATCACAAATTTCAGAGATCGAACAAGCGAATAGACAGCGAAGGATCCAGGAAAAAGCTGCCTTTACAAGAGTATCCCAGACAAGGCATATGTGAGTACCAACACAAGCATTTGAATGTATACCGGCTTCTGTAAATACATTGTCCAATGCTTGACGACAGGTGACAGGTGACAGCAGGACAGGGCACCCGGACGGCTTTCTATGACTACTCGGGTATTACCCTGGCCCTGCAACCATCTAGAGACCTTCACAGTTGTAAGATGCTTTTATGCCAATTGTGTTTATTGCATGTGCCCTATTCCGGCCTGCAGAGGTCTATGCCCATTTTTTCTAGTTTGGCCATTATGCTTTTAAGCTTTTGCCGCGTGCCTTGATGTTTTATGAGAAGGCGTTTGAAAGGCAGAACATTGGTAGTTGGGAATTTGATGTGCCATTCTGCTGTTAAGGGGCACTCCGTGACATAATGGTCTGGTGAGCCCACGTTGTCACAAACACACATATTAGTTGTTGCTAGACCCCTTTCTGCAAAGTACGTCGGAAAGGGGCCGTGGCCTGTTATATATCGCGTGAGGTAGGGCGATGAGATGAGCCGGTCCACCTCTACCTTGGGCAGGAACTCATATGCTCTGCGGCCTTGCGGCATTTGGTCCCATTCATTCTGCCAGTTTCCAATGGCGGACTCCTCTATTTGCCTCTTTAGGCATGACCGGGGCAGGGGCACCTGAATCTGCTCCGTTTCCTCATTTTGGGCAGCCTTCTTGGCAAGAGCGTCTGCTGCTTCATTTCCCTGGATTCCGGCGTGCGCCTTCACCCAGGAAATTTGGATTCTCATTGACTTTTCTTGTAGACGGAGGACTTCTTGCAGGTGCGAGATTAGTGCGGAGCGCTGGAGAGGGTTGTTGATAGCATAAATGCTTGACAGGCTGTCAGTAAATATCGTAGCTCGACTCTGCTGTGTGTCAATTGCCCATTTCACTGCCTTTGTGAGGGCAACTACTTCCGCTTGGAACACTGAGTTCTGTGCTCCCAGACGGCCCTTTCATTCCTTTGCTATGTTTCCATTTATATAGGCTATATAGGCACTGCCTACAGCGTTATCAATTTTTGACCCGTCTGTATAAAGCACGGCCCCTGGTCCGTCTAAGCGCGGGGTTAACGCTGGTGAGTGGAAAGTCCTTATGCCCAGTCCATATTCCGACGGATGTGTGCTTAGTTTGGACCTGCGTGTTTCGTAGACTTCTGGCAGATAGCATGTATCCCCATATGGCTGTTGGAGTTGCGTCACCTTTGCAATTGAGGCTTCTTGCTGCGCTTTGATTGGGAGCGGCATAAGCCCTGCTAATACCGAAGCGGCCGCAGTCGACGTTGTCCTGTAGGTCTTCGTTATGGCCAGGACAAATGGTCGCTGTGCACTACTTAGCAATTTTGCCTTTCTGACTGTCATCGGGGCTGCCAAGATGGCTGCTCCGTAGGTTAGGACCCTCTCCGCGACAGTGGAGTAAAGTATCTTGTAGATATTGGGCCGAAGGACGCAGTGCGGGCCTTGCATTTCTTGCAGATTGTTTGCGATTCGGCGAGCCTTTTCTCTTTGGGCTTTAAGGTGAGGCAGCCAGGTGAACTTTTCATCCAATATAATACCCAGGAGTTTTAGTTCTCTGACCCTTTTGATGGTTAATGCTTGACGACAAAGGAACGTTAGGGTAGGTATGGCGCGGTCCACCCTCCTGGGGAAGCCCAAGCTCGCTCTTTTTGATGAAACTAAAAGGTTGTTTTGCGAGTACTAAACTGCTTGTAAAATGACAACAAACAAAAATCAAAGTTTCTTGCTCTTAGCGAAGTGAAAAAGAACATAATCTATTTAGAAGTCATTGAATTATGACTGCAATCCACAAATACATATTTCAATGCAAACAGAAGGTTTCAGCCAAGACAAGATCATGCTGCATGTTATTTTGAACATCAAAATTATTTCGTATCATTAATTCGAAATCTCGATAGTGCTATGGGATGGAACATTACATGATAGTTCCAGCTAAGGTGTTGCTTCTAGTTTCCAAATTTTGTCTAAAAAAGGTGAAAAACATTGATTTTTCTATTACCATGAATGCAAAACATGCAGTTTCCAACAACGTCCTGACCTTCACGATAGCTTGTAAGGTGTTTTATTCCTTGTTACTTTGGTCCTTCTTGAAACATGTCCGGCTAGTAAACTGGAGATTTGGAGTTCAGTGCTGGCGAGGGCATTGTGCATTTATCATGTTTCCTGTTTTAACAAACCTAATGACTCAACAGATTTAAGTATGTTTTTTTCTTATCTCATACGGGTTGTAATATGTATCGTTGGTTTTATTAAAAGTTTCTTTAAAGCATGGGTTTGAGAGATGTTTCCTTGACCTCTTCAAGAGCTGAAATTAGTACATTTAACGGGAGTATATTTCTGCGACAGGTTCTTACTTTCAGAATGTATGTGGCTCATCTTCATAACCTAAGGATTTGATGTAAACCCCAGAAATTTTGTAACATAACAAGTTTTCATAACCCTAAATGTAATAAAAGTTTCCATATTCATTAACTAAATTCAAATATCCTGTTGAATTTATTCATTGCAGAGAAGCTCCATTTATTTAAAAATGTGAAATTACTCTGATACAGATAAAGTGTAGCTTCCTCAATGTATAGTTTTGCTTTTATCATTTATAAAAAATCCTAAATTGTACAGGGTGGTTCAAGATAAACTGAACCCAAAACAAATGAAGAACATATGATCTGTAAAGCGATGCTATACAAGTAGATGAAAGACAAGATCAATGTAGTCACAGCTCGTTCCATGGCATTTGAAAAATTATTGCTTGTTGCTACATCGAGTAAACTAACGCTATGTCATCTCCCATGTCCGGTTCTGTTTATCTTGAGCCACTTTGTATTTTACATTCAATCTACAATAAGTGTATTGATTGTCATATAAAAATACACTGATTACATAGTGGGAACATGACTGTAATCTGATCTACCTTTGTAAAATAAAATGATTTTCAAGATTTCATGCATTCGAGTTAAATATTTTAAAGATTATATTCCTTTATTTTATTTTTCACTATACACATTATCTTGCGAGTGTTGATGAAAAAAAATTAAATTTTTGTTCTTTATTAATTCATTTATTTTTTTGTTTTCCTGAGAACTATTTATTTTTCTTTCTGAGAACACGTGACTTAGCTTCCCAAAATTTCAGAAAATCACCGAATAATATTGAAACGCTTGTGCAGCCACATGCTTCTGCAAAAATGCTTATACTATTCCAATACAAATTAGCTTGAGTTACAGCACATTTTTAGGGTTTACTAGTGTTTAATAGTGATAGACACGGCTCTGCATTGTTAAAATGTCGTTGGTGTTACTTGATGAAAATTCCCTTTTTTTACTAACATTGATTACCTAATTGATTAAAGCAGAGCACATAAGAGCTATTATTAATATTGGCTAATATGATATCAGTGTTTTGATATTTTGTTCATTGTTTTCATTTGATAAACAAATCGAAAATTGTACAAATCGAGATTCACTATTAAATATTATATAAGAAATTGATGTCGTGTTCAATGCTGTCGTTACGCAAAAAATGTGTGTGAAAATTCAAGTAAAAATTTAAGTACATGATATAATTACATAAATCATACGAAACCTTTTGTAAACTATTTAAGAAAATTTTCTTTTATCTTTAATTTAAATATAACTTTAAAATGACTTTCTTCCAATGTTTATATTAAATTTAAAAGCAATCTTAAAAGAATTTTAACGTTTAAATTTCTTGTAAGGCTTGCACAGTAATCAAAGTACTTTTGTGTATCAATCTGAAATACCAGGACGGTCAACAGTTTTACGTATAACTAAAAAGGTACAAAAATTATGTTTGAAGAAGACAGTTTTTTAATAGTTCAATTTCATTCTGAAAATTCACATTGACAACTACTATTACTTGTGCTTCAAGTTTTAATTTATGAAAAATAAATCCTTCCAGCATGCAATTACAGAAACATTTTGCAAAACAAAAGCTTTTCTGTAAAACTCTGTGCTTTTTAAATGAATTTAAACGCAAAAGATCACTGAAAGTTCAATAATTTAAAGTTTTCAGACAATTATTTGAGACTATAAGCTTGTATAATTAAACATATTATTTTGTGAAATTACACTAAAGAAAACTTTACAAAATTACGTGCTCATATCAAACAATAAGTGAGCTCTGGAAATCATAAATACATTTGGTCTGAGCTCCAAATATAAAGAGATCCAACTATAGAAATGGAGCTGCTTTATGGAGTCCTATTTCCATCAAAATGGGAAGAACGAAAAAAAGAGAGCACATGCTTCACTCGCCGTGCAGAAATCATATTTTTTGGGAGAAGATGGGGACATTGATCTACCGTCCATTACCGCATTCCGAGAGGTGCAATGAAATGGTCTCTCAATAGAAAAGCTCGCTTTTTCTCTTCATGTTCTGTTCTTTCTTATTATTCAAGAGAGTCTAAGGGTTTGTTAAATCATAATATTAAAAGATTTTCCCCTCGAAACGAGTGTAAAATGAATCACCTGGATTTGACGTATATCTGATGGCTTCATACATAGAACGAACCTAAATTTTCAAGGTCTTTTACAATAAAAAAGAACTTGTCCAATAAATAAGCTTTTCATGAATGAGCTTCATATGGTAAAGACATGCTAAAAGGATAATAATTATATGGTCTAAATACCCCACCTTGAGGTAAAATTTAATAGATCTTCTTTTGACATAAATATTAAAGAAAGATTGATGAGTACCTTTTACGTTTTATTTAAATAATTTCCTACGCATAGAAAGGACGTGCGATTTCGTAAAGTGTAATTTAAGTTAATCAACGGTATCCTCTTTTTTAGCTAATATTTCAGGTTTTTTAAAATGGCGTCTATCTTTCTCAAAAAGGGTTAGAATATATTGAATTCAATAAACAAAGTATTGTTCAACTCTTTTTTTTTTATTCAAAGCGTAGGGGGTGTATTTACGGACCGAGATTTTACGTTATGGAAACTTTACAGAGTTTGATATTCTTTGGGAACATAAACTAGCATAATAATCCCAACAGATGTTACTAGAACTATCGCTGTGCCCAACAAGAACGACACAGTCTTGGAAAAAGTTTGAAAGAAACCTTTTTTTTTTAAATTAAAACTAGAACAATGAACTCATTCTAGAACTTGACCAGATCAAACACCACTTGTGGCGACGTAATTTAAAGTAACAGTCAAATTCAAATTAAAACTTACCTAGCAGTCAAAGATTACACAATTTAATTAAAACTAAGTTGGTTCAGAACTTCTCACCAAGGTACCATCTAAATGATGGCAGCTATAACGTAAAGTCTAATAATTTCAATCTTAGAGTTGGCCAGACCTAGTAGCGTGGCCTTGAGAATCAGAAACATGCTCTATTTTAAATCCAAAACATTTGACTCAAGCACTTTTGTAACTAATTTGCATTCTGTGAGGAAATGGAAAAAATAAGTGATAGTAAAGGTTGAAGCTATAAATAACTGATTACTGCAAAATAATAGTAACCGTACAACCTTTTATAATACCAAATGCGTCGGGGAGGCTTTATACTAGAACATAATACTAATAACATAAATCATCTGTCACATCTAACATTTTGTCACCCTAATCGATAACGAAAGGTAGCTCGATAATTTTGTCTCGAAAACCTCAAACGGAAGTATATTTAATGATCTTGTAACTTTATTGTTGATGTTCAGATTT
Source organism: Stegodyphus dumicola (assembly GCF_044657685.1). NCBI lineage: Eukaryota > Metazoa > Arthropoda > Arachnida > Araneae > Eresidae > Stegodyphus > Stegodyphus dumicola. Next base: position 27,501,115 of record NC_140781.1, read on the forward strand.
TCGCTAATTATTGAAGATTCTTTATTTTCAGTCATTTTCATTTGCAAGCACAATACGTAACATGAATGGACCTTTCTTAGGAACTATTTCATCATTTAGGTGCACAATCCTCCAGAAGCTTCTACGGCTATTGCTGCTTGCCGAACGGACGAATAGTTCGGCATGCTCCTATTTAAGGCGTTGTGGTGTGACTGCAAGATTGCCTTTTATGGTAATTTTGATTGTCTTTTTGCATTCGGCGTTACAACCTCTACCAAAAAATGTAAATTCTATGTTTTAATTTCCCTTTTTACATTCGTATTTTATCTTTTTGCGTCTGCTGCTTATTTTATGTGCATGAGTGTACTAGTTAATGTTGATATTGGTAATTACTTCTTGATCAGAGTTGGCCTAAACTTCTGACTACTTATTAAGTTATCCCATAAAAACTAGGAGTTACTTGTTATCCTTCGTTTCACGAGATAAAGTTCCACGAATGTCTAATCGAATTTAATTCGATGAATTTACTGATGTGGCATCTTATTTTTCTTCAGTTGTTGATCTGGATTTCAAGTTAAAAGCTGTCCACAAACTTAAAGTATTTACTGAATGATGTATCTTCAAGTAAATACCTCAAAACCACTCCCAGAACCACTAGGAATTGTTCTGGATCAAACAATAAAATTCTGAATTTTGTCAAAGAAGGAGTTCTCAATGCACGACGTTTCAAGCAGTTATGTTGTAGAGACATTAGGTTATTGGAGGCAGGAGAGAGATTGAAAAATTAATAACCGCCTTCGCCAATAATCGAACCACGGACCTCTGGAATACCGGGCCAGCGTGCAGAACCACTACACCCCGAAGGCACGCCAGCCAAGAAGGTGGGAGAAATACCTTATAATGTATTGACTTGAATACAGACTACCATTTGTTTCTCTTTCATAAAATTGCTCAGTGATGTAAAGGAAATGTAATGAAACAGTATTTGAGTTTAGAAATGAGCTTAAATTATGTTTCGAAATTATGTTTTGAAAGGCAAAGCGGAACTTTTTGTATTTATGGATAATAGGGAATGGATCTTGAGCCTTTCTTATTTGTTTTATATTTTTGTGCAGCTGAATAAATTTAATCTCCAAACCCAGGGAAGAAATGCAAACACCATGAAATGAACTGATTCTTTGAATGAGTAAGCTTTTATGAGTAAGCTAAAAGTATGGAAGGGAGAATTTAACGTAAGAATGTTGAAAAAGTAAAATTTTACAGCAATTAGCAGCACTAGTAAACGAATTTAATGGACATTTTCCGGAATTTTCTTGTGAGGAATTGTACTTAATTGCGAAGTCCATCCAAACTGTTGATTGACAAATTCCTGTTGCTTTTCAAGAGAAATTTCTCGAACAAAAGACTGATTCTCGACCAAAAGACATATTAAAAGAGAAATCAAACGCAAAATTCTGTTTCTTAAAATTACATTGGATATGCATGTCTTACCCAAAAGTGTGGACCTTTCGAATACGGGTCATTTGTGCTCCCAGTTACATCACAAAAGCAAGCAGAAAGTGAGAGAAAATATCTTATACACTCACCCTTTAAACGGTGATTGGGGATGAGTAGATCCAATCGCCAAATCCTGGTGTTCATGAATTATTGTCCACCACGTTTTCAGTTCGCGCGCCACTTGTACTGTCTTTCAGGATGGCTGGAAAATGTTCTTCCAGTTACACCACGGAGGGATGATGAAAGAAGGAAGAGAGTACCTTGTAAGTGCAGATAGAGCAATCATGTGTATTGCTTCCTTTTGTACAGACATATCACTGCGAGTTTGGGTTTTTGACCTCTGTTGCAAATGAAAACGACAAAACTATATGGGGGATTTAAATTGAGCTGCGTTGCATCCTTTCAAGCTCTCCTTCGGGTGTCTAGAATTTGGAGAGGAAAAAAAAAACAGTTATATGTTCCCATTGACTAAAAACTGAATTACAGCACGCAGGTATGTTACTGAGCCTTTCACTAATTACAGTACGATTTGCTCTAGTTAACTGATAAGTATTCAGCTTTCGTTTATGAATTTAAAAAGAAACCTTTACTGAAGTTTTGGTATTTATCAATATTATCATAAAATTTTAATGTTTAATTTATAAAACACTTTAAAACTTAATCTATATCTAAATAAATCTCTATGCCTATTTCGAGTTTGTGAAAGATGGGAATGTTCTTTTAGGAAAAATGAAAGGGGTGCATATAACAAAACAGGTTAAGAATTTAAATTTAGGAATACTGCTAAAAGTTACTAAAGATGATTCTAGTGTCTATCATAAAGGAGGTTGGCAGAAAATTAAGAAACATTTTTGGTATTAATAAGACAGTTTGATTTATTCTTTATGATACAAAAGATCATAAATCAATTGATATTCTTCACTTAAAAATGGATGTATTCTTTGAATAGAATAAATCTATTAAGCAAATCGAATGTAGCTGTCATCGTATCTTCTCTAAAACAACCACCTAAGCGCCAGATCGAAATCTTCTGTAACTAGGAGTGGTCATCTTAGAAATGTTTCACCGTTTAAAGTTAGTATTCTAATTTAGCACATATAGTTAGTGAGATCATAAAGTTAATAAAAAAATCAGTTGAGAAAATGCTTTCGGGTTAGAATTATATTGAAGACTTCTGAAAAATGTAGTCTTTCCTTTGGAAGGACTTCAAGAACTGGGATAAAAATGTCATCTTATTTCCTTATCTCCCATGAGCAGTTTCAAATATAGGATCTTAAAACAAAGTTCTGCATACTAAATTGCTGAATATTATATCTCATTCAGAAAATCCTGAACTTTTAAAAGTTTTAAAAGCTTTGAGATTTAAATACCATCTTCTCAGAATATTTAACTTTTATTGGAAAACTCTCGAGGTTCACTATTTATAGAAAACTTTATTGACAATACACTTGCGTAAGTGTCTTTTGTATTGTACTCACGTCATCCTACAGAGCAGTTAGTTTAACAGAAGGCAGACTGCGTAACTTCAATATGCCTGGTAGAGTGGTGAGAAATATTAGGAAATCATACTTTATTTATAGAACGAAACATGCTGAAAACTTGCAGGAAAGAAGTCAGTATGAGTTTTTAAATTGCGGTGAAAGATTTGAAAAGTAAAATATTTTTATCTTGAGAAATATGTACTCGTGCATATTTACTTTTAAAATTTATTCGTATTTTGCTGAAAGGGTAGAAGGAACTCAAAAATAGAAAATCCTGAAAATGATTCGCTTCTCATTATGAATAAAATTAATAAGCTTTTTTTTTATTTTGGCAAAGCTTTTATTTTTAAGTAAACATTTTAATTAAGACACAATAACACGCCGAACAAATACTAATTCAGAAGTGAAGTTCGGTAAAACCATCGAAACTAGTCCTGTGAAACTTTGAAAATATAACGCTGACTTTTGTTGTTTAACTTCTGAATTAAACATTTTAACCTTTAAAAACATTTTACTTTTAAGTAATATTTTAAAATGGTGACACGTATAGATGACTCATATCTGGATTTTTTAAATTGGGTTCTCAGTTCACTATAAAATATAGTATAATGCCTCAAAATTAAAACAAACAAGCAAAGATTAAAATCTGCAAAAAAAAAAAAAAAAAAAAAAAAAAAAAAAAAAAAAAGAATTCAAATAAAATTACCCGTAGAAAATTGGTAAGGAAAAAACTATATACTCAAAATGTAAATATATATTTTAAACTGTATATAATCTAAATAACCACTATATATAATCTAAATAACTAATAATAATAACAACTACTATATATAATCTAAATATATAAATATATATATACATATATATATAAGTCAAGAAAAGGTTCTATTTCATGTAGTAACAACTGGCGTTCAGCAACGGAAATGTTTTCCTAGTTCTCTTTTAGAATAAGCATCTTTGGTTAAAAAAGCCAACCGAATTCAACAACAGATGCTCTCGACTGTCTTAAAATCACCGCATTAACAGAGGTCAAATTTCGACAAGCTAGAACTGCTTTATATAGCCGTTTGAAAGTCCCTTTCCCAATAAGAAGCTGTATTCAGGGCTAGCAATAATTATTTATTTGTTTTGAAAAGGCTACATTTTCAAACGTATTCCACTTACACAAATGAAAGATACATGAAAAGAACCACAAACTCACCATGTTTATGCACCATCTACAAATATTCAGCATGAGCCCCTTTGGTGATACGACACCCGTCCAGACGATAATCGAGCTTATTCCACACATTTTGTAGCATTATTGTCCAGATGTTTGTCTTGTGAATTGACCAGGTGTTCGGAATACCACAAAAAACTGTGGAAGAATTTGCATCAAAGGTTGCATTTCAAACTGTACCTTGCTCCTGCAACAATTGAAATCAGAGGATGTAGCCCTTCGACAAGATTTTTGCGTCAACATGCAGTTAGCATTGGAGGAAGAAGATTTCGCCATCAAGTTGACATTCAGCGATGAAGTAATGTTCCACTTATCCGGGAAACTTCGTGAAACAGTGAAAAATACTTGGTGAGTTTATGATTATTTTCATATATTTTTCATGTGTGTGCTCGTAATAATTTTAAAAATATAGCCTTTTCAAAATACATTAATCATTTATGCTAGCCCTGTATAGTCAATTGAATAATTGAAGCAACCCTTTTGGGAGGAATCATTTGGTCAATTTAGTTTTGAGAGCTGAAAGATAGAAATTGTTTTAGATTTTAATAATTTCTCCTCCGTAAATAATTTTTTCAATGAGAAATGTGCTCACGTATGTATAATATTTCGCAAACAAATAAGAGTCTTTGATAAAGTGTCTATTCTCTATTGGCCTACGATTTCCTATGCTTCCTTTAATACTTTAAATCAGTGGTAATGTTGACCTCGGTATACGATTTTGATGGAATATTTGAAATTAATAATAGTGGTTAATTTTCAAAACGACTAATGTATTGAAGAGTACAAGATGGCGGCCAAATGCTGGTGCAGATTAGAATTCTTGTTCCTGAGTATTCAGAAAAAAATTTAATTTAAAGTTATGTTTAAACTAAAGAGTTGAATTTTAAAATAAAAGATCTCCCCCAAAGGTGGAATTATTGATGCGGAGTTTCAAATTCTGGTTAAGAAGAAAAAAATCTGACGCCATACTTCTTTGTTTTACAGCTACCAGTGGAACTGTTGGTGATATTTGCAAATGATATTAGATCGCTTCTCGAAGAATGCAGAAAAGAAGTTATTGCAAGGCGGTATTTGAGACAAAGTCTCAAATTTAGTTGGGGAAGGGTATCAAGTGAAATTTGAAATCAGGAATTTTAATATCAATAAAATTTTTAAGGATATATCGTATCTCCTGTCCTGTGTCGTCTTATTGCAAATTTTTCTTTAATTCTTTTTTTAATAGAAAATTACATAATATTAGAAAATTTTATTAATTACTCGGTTTTATTTTTCGATCTAGATTATAACGTACTAATAAGAGTAATAATTTCGCAACGAAACTCTGTAGTTAAAGTGCATAATACATGCAATTAGAAATATTATAATAACTCTAGTGATATAAAGATTCTGAAACTATACTTTTTGGTGTAAATTCTAATAACTGCTCGAATGTTACATGTTGCTCTTAAATGGCTCACTTTGTTGGATTCATAAGCACTATATTCTTTGAACATAAAGAAATAATTAAAACTCATACTGTGTGGTTTGGCAGCAATTTTATACTTTGATAAGATCTAACTGTATAATTGTCTTTACTAGGAGAAAAATATAGCATTTCTTTCAGATGTTGAAAGCTTTCACAAGTTAAGCGTCAGCCACGAAGAACAAGAAGCTAGTATACGAGGAAGTTCATTTCAAAAAGTCCGTGATAATATTCCTTTTTTGTCTACTATAGTAGCGAAATCAGAAATGAATGCATATAAAGTTTTATAACTAAATGGTTCAATGCCATTTACTTTAATATTTGGTTATAATTCCATTTCAAGCAATTTTACTTCATTTTCTAAAAATATTCATCATCCGAGATAACATGAAATATTAAGTTACTGCTATTAATTTCACCTGCCAATTCCTCTTCAAAATAAAACAAATATATTACATGGCGTCTGTGTGACTTGAGAATAATTACCGAACAAAATTGCTCTAATTTATTTCAATGTCTTTCAAAGAATCATTGTCTTTTATATAAATATCCATAACCTAAGATACTATGGAATATTTTTCATCTACGGAAACATTAATTTAAAATAATATATTGTGGAAGAACAGGATAACGTTTGAAAAGATTATTGAGCCATAAGCATTCAAGTGGACTTCGCGATATTTAAACAGGATCCATTTTGCCGTCAAATAGAAATTTCAAAGTATTATCGTATTTTCTCGTGTAAAAGCGGCACTTATTTTTTCACAAATAGCAGATGAAAATTCGAGTGGCCCCTTATAGATACAATGATTAGGAATAGGTACATAGTGACAACATAGGAATGCGTGCACCATAGCAGCGCGTATTTAACGATTAAGTATAAATACATTGTTTTGGGATAAACGTTATATATTTACAAATTTAGTAGTTGTGTACAAATTTAGTAGTTGTGATTGCAGGTCTGGGTGGCCTGTTGCAGGATGCCGATACCAGCGATAATGATACTGGTAGTGTAAGGAACTACTCTAATAATACCAACAGGAATTACTAAGCACACTAAGGATTAAGAGATACTAAGCACAAAAACATGGTCCTTTTGACTGATAACAAAAATTTTGTATCAGTCCGTGTTAAGTCGTGTTTTCATTTTGACTGCTTTCAGATGGTAGGTAGACCATCTGCTGCTTATCCTTGAAAAAGTATTATTTTTAGTTTATGGTAAAAATTAAGGGTGAGGTTTATACACGCCAGAATACGGTATCTTCAGAGAAGTTATCAGGAATTAACGCCTTCTCTCGTGGGTGCTTTCGTGTTGTAGATGATAATATGAATAAATATCAGTCACAACATGTGCGATTTCAATCCCGGTGAATGGATGCCTAAGTTTTTGTATTTCCTATTCCGAAGAACCTAATAGCTCTACAGTGGTGCCCGATTAAAAATACTAAGTTGATTTTAATTCGTCCCTACCTTGATCTGCCTGACTAGGTCTCGTTTCTCTTTTCCCACTGGCTTTCGAAAGGTGGAAAATATAATCCCATCTGTTCTTCCTCCGAGTAGTAAACACAGATCTGGATTTTTAATACCGAAAAAGCATATCTGATTTATCCCATTTCTTACACCGAAGAATTCAATAGCTCTATAAAGTCAATTAACATATTCTATAAGTTATTAGCAGAATTAGAGATATCAAGCAGTTTGAAAATGGCATTCAAAGTGATCTCGTGTTTTAAAAATATCTAAATGTCCTTTTTTTGTGCTGTTAATTTAGGTTTTAAATCAGCCTTACTTTTGTAGAAGAAAAGCCCACCGCATTAAAATTAAATATTAGGAAATATTCAACATTAGATTGGCTTAAATTTTTTCTAATCGTAAATCTAAAATAAACAAGCTTCTCGTCTGTTTATTATCACTTTGATTAATGATGGTGCTGATTCGTTTTCGAATTCATCCTTAGTTTTACGTTCTTTTAGGAACTTCGCGAACCTTATCTCGTAATTAAACTTTCTCTTTTTCTACATTTGATAGGCGGCGCTCGACATATAATTAGTAATGCATTAATCTAAGTACTTAGGTGGCATATTTTCAGTAAATACTGCAAAATACTTTTTTTTTTTTTTTGTTAGAGTATCAACTTTCTTTCAATCGCTTAGAAGTTTTTCAGGTTTTCACTAAGTTACCGTAAGATCGAAATTTGCCAAATTTTGAGCACCTGTATTCATTCTAGAACAGTGTCTAGGAATTATGCCCCTAATGCAAAGTGATAAATTGCGTGCTTCTATTTACAATACAAGGTATCCGGACATTTTAAGGTGGGGAGAGAAAGAGGAAGAGAAGAAACGAAAGGTGTATACTATATATATATGTGTGTGTGGTGTGATGTGTATATATACACATAAAGCTATATCTTTGCCGTGTAGAGGCGTTATTATTTTTTAACTGAGACATGCAAAATGTGCAATATTATGAAACATGTGCTCCCGGATTTAAACTCCAGACCTTCCGATGCTAAACGAGGTGCATTCAACTTACACCTCGAAGGCGTGGAAAGGAGGGAAAAAATACTTTACAACTGTACATGTACACTTTTACATTTATTAAAGGCAACTATTTGAAATCATAAGAAAAATTATTCACAGTTCTGAAATGAAACGCATTAAAAACTTATTTTTGAAAAATGGCAATTAATACTAAAGTAGTATGAGTTGTAATAAATAGCATTGCGCTGATGTTTCGAATATTATTTATAATTAATTTTTCTTTCAACCAAGCAAAATCAATATTTTTTTTCAAAACCTACTTGATCGTCTGATTTATATTCTATAAAGATAGTGCCCATGTTTAAATATTTTTATTGACCTAATGAAGATCTTAAGTAATTTTTTAACATTTTTAATTTGATAAAATTTCTTTCGACGCGATCAACAGTAAATTTGTAACGTTGCTTCCAAATTAGGATACAACTTAACTGAACTATATTTGTGTATTACTTTTACCACTTATCTACATATTTTGAAATATGACTTCTCCTACATTTCTAATGAAAGGAATCTTACATGAAGATAATTTGATCTTAAGAAGTAGTTTTGAATAATGCAAAATAGCAGAAACAAATTTCTGAGTATATCCCAAAAAAGCCGTCAGTCTTACCTCTTCATGGCAATAAAATGATCAAATGAGGTGTTGCCCCGTGATGCCTCTTATTTCAAACATTACTTGAGGTATAAATGCAATTACTCACTCAGACATCAACTGGTCGATGGTCTTCAAACTGATGCTATTTGCTAGCTGAGTCAATTGCCTAAATCAAATTACAGATAAGCGGAAAGTCTGCACAGTAAATTTTCCGTAATCTAAATAAGGTTTTCTCCTGTGAGGGAACGGCGTTCACCATCCCCAGAACTCATCAACATTCTTTTACTCAAGTACTTCAGAGTTTGTAACAACAAGTTTAATTATAGGACAGAGTTTAACTTCTATTTCCTTGCATCCATTTCCTTAGATATCCTGTTATCAATTATGATAAATCTTAATCTTATTTGTTTAGCTTTTGATGGTAATAAGATACGTTTTACATTTAATTTAATTTCAATTAACAGCACTTTTGAATGAAATTCATTTTTTTAAATGATATTGCTACGAATAAAGAAATAGCAAGAAATAGCACTCTAAGGTAAATTTAACTCGAATTCAGTTTTACTAAATTATATATTTGTGTGATTTAACATAATAAATTTTAATTTTAAATGCATCGAATATTATTAGCATATATATTAAGAATAGTTTAAATAAGAAAAAATTAAAGTACTGAGTTAACAACAATTTTAGATTTCATACATAAACATTAAAAGTAAATTAATAAGTTTGAACAGATAAGCTAAAATAAACAAAAAAAAAGGCATATTAAATCAAAGTAAGGACAACGGAAATGAAAGGGAATCAACTCCATGAAAATATAGATTATGTTACAGGAAGCAATAATGTTCTAATAATATTGAGAAAGTGGTGTTAGAAATTATAAAACTGTCAAGCTAAACATTTTGCAGAATGGGCAAAACTGGAGCTTGTTTTCTCGGCTCAAAAGAAGTAAATTTATGAGCAGTTTCCATATATCAACGTCCTTCTGGCTCTATAAGAATATTATTACGCAAGTCAGGCTGCTGTTGAAGAGTCATTTTGGAAAACTAGCTCAGAAAGTAGACTGTTAGATTATTATCTCAATAGGGAAAAACACGATTTTTGTGAGATATATGATATTCAACATTTAACATTCTTAAAGTCCGTTTTCTTTCAATATCCTGCACTTTTAAATTGAATGAACGAAATTTGTTATTGATTTTTATCTTTGTTTAGTCATACGTCATACATTTTCTTCTATTTTATTGAGTCTAATTTCTTCTAGTTAATGAAGCAAGGACTGGGAAAAATTAATCTCTAATTTCTTTTTAAGCAAACATATGCTAATTTATACTGTTCCACTGCCTCTCATTTTCGCTTCCCGTATATTTATCATACATAATTATATTTTTACTGTTATTTCTATGTGTTTCTGAAAAAAAATATTTTTTATTAATAATTTTTCTGACTTACTAATTCTGTTCTATGCCAGTGTGTAATTCTGTCATGCTATTTGCTTAACGCAGATATAATCACGGACGATAAGCAGAGTATCGACCATTCTTTGTTGATCTTTCTCGAAATGCAGCTAGGCTAAAAACCGAAGGAATCGCCAATAATGGTGTAGAGATGATAGAGAAAGGTAAAGGAAGACATGGGACACTGGATTTAAGACACTCCCCCCCCGTCTCTACCATATCTACGTCATAACTGGCTATCGCATCTTTTATCTTAACTGCAGTCCGAACCACGGTCAGAAATGTATAGTTATGCTGTCATCGTCACTATTCCTGCTTAGACCTGCGACAGACAAATAACGTAGAAATTTTACAGTAGCAAAAAACAGACTTCATTTCAATAATGAATTAGTCTAGCATTATTACTGACAGAACTACAATGAAACTGAAACAAGAAGACACAAATACACGTGCTAATATGTATTTCCTAGGAAAATGATGAAGGATTTTTAACTGCATTCAACTGACACTAAAAGAAACATACATCTTCGTTTTTCGAATCTATCGTTATGTAAGCTCTATTTTTTCCAAGAAGTTTTTGCAACACATTGCTCTAGAATTCTTTTGATCTTCTTAAATGCGATCTACATTTAAACCATTTCCCAACAATATCGGCGGGATACTATGTCTATAAATGTGGCACTGCTTTTATTTTCGAATCGTTTTCTGTTATAATCAAAATGATTACAATGATACAAATACGAATTATCGGGTTCCGTTTTTGTGTACAGGGAAAGGTCACTCTCTTTCTTAAAATTTGGTATATAAATTTGAACGCCGTCATATATGCATTTATATGTACATGACATAAAAAGAAAAATACAAATTTTGTTGATTGCATTCTAATTTTCGTAATTTGGGAGTACACTCGCAAAAGCACTCAGCTATTATTAAATAAAAAATCAAAACTCAAAGTGATTATAACGCCTGGAGTGTATACAGGGTTTTCAAGTGGTTTGGCATAAATGTGAGTATCTGGTAAATGTTATTTTATGGCATAAAAAACTTCTTTCTTTCATTCATATGCATGATCCGTAAATTCATGAAATATTAGATCACAGGTAACAGTTGCCAGATTTCTGATGAAGTAAAAATTGAGTACTGAGTAATAATCAAGTTTAGAAAAATGTTTAAGAGGAAAAGAAATATTAGAAGATATCTAAAATTAATGCCACTAAAGCAATTAATAATGAATAGAAATAAATCCTTGCTGAAAACTCTCTTTCGAAAAGTTCAATTCAAAAAGTGTAGGATATAATCAACAATAAATTGGTTCATAATGAGGAAAGTGTAATATTTTTATGTAATAATAAATTGGTCAGAAGAAGGATTGAATAGTAATTATTCGTTCTCGGATGTATCCTCAAACAATACTAAATTTATAACTAAAATTAAATTACTCTGCAAAAAACTGCATACTCTTTAGAGTGAAATAAAGTTTGTTTCAGTACATACAAGCAAATACACTGTATTCGAAAATGTCGATTACTCCTCCTTAAATAATGATTCTAAACATGTAGTTCTAATCATATTCTAATATAATATAGGAAATTTATGAAACTAGTTTCAGTACCGATCTAACTTTTGGTATAGTTCTCGTAAGGAAAACACTCTAGCAGTTAAATATTCATTAGGTTTTTCAATAAGTTAAACACCAAATGTTGTACGATTACATGCAAACTTCATATTTCATGAGACCAACTAAATATGAAATGTCATTCAGTAGCTGAACGTTTAGAGGCAAATGCTGTTTCACTTAATACGAAACGATTAATTTCCAAAACGAGAGTTCCCTAAATCCGAAAGAAAAGTGTACAGATTCGTTCATTGATAAGTGCTGAAATTTAATCGATGTCATTAAATTAGTTCTCGATTATTGCTATGAAGTTAACGCTAAAATGTACTGCAAAATGCTTTATATTTAACTTATTAAAGTATAGCTTAAATTTCACGACTTCGACCACGAAAAGAAGTAAAATAAAGATGAAAATGAAAAGCCGTGCTTTAAAAATGCTGTCATAAAATGTTCTACATTATTCCGAGAAACGTTGCGACTGGAAATGCATCTCTATAATTTAAATTGTTAAAAGAAGATAAAGCCTGTAGCTATCATTGTAGAAACATAAAGTTAAAACAGTTCCTAGAACGTATATTGTTGGAATCTAATCTTGCAAAAGAGTAAATAGCCTTATTAAACACGTATGTGTTTTATTTCAAACAATGGGTGTTCTTAATATAATAAGGAAAAGAATTTAACACAATTTCTTGGAAAGTAATCATGCATACTTTATCATTGTCCCCTGCTCACTCATAATGAATTATTATTTTCTGGATATCCTGTTTTAGTATATTGGTATTGCTATTTTTCTGATCTCATTAATAAGTTCTTTGCAAGAAATCTATGTTTTAAAAATATTATTTGCTTTAATTTAACGCATGAAATTTCAAATTTTATAATATTTTCGCGTCATCTAGAAGTTTCTCTAGAGAGATTTCGCATAGTCTAGAGATTTCCAGTTTTCTAGATATGAATAGCTCTATTATTTCTTTGTTTGCAATTCATTTTCTAAGCTCTAATTCTCATCATCAATTCGTCCTTAGGTTTATTTCTGAGAAATATCGAAAGGAAATGAAATTAAATTTATGCACAGTTCCTCAATATAGCAAAAATATTGAAATAAAGATTTTTAAATAATGTCCATCGTTGGGCAATATATCGGCTTACTAAAGCGTAGACATCTAAAAACAAGTATTTTAAACTTAAAACTGTTTTTTGTTTCTGAACTAGAAATTATACTGCAAAGTGGTGTTACGTGAAAGTATGTTTCTTTGATTCCTCACAATTCCAAGTCGGTTTGTTCAAGATGTTAATTAGCTAGCAAATCTGAGTAACATAAACCAAGTCACAAGAGTCTCCAAAGAATACGGAAGGGAATGATATTGCTATGAAAACCATATATTGTTGAAATATATGGGTATGAGATGGTTAATAAGCTTCCGAAATAAAAGACCCAGTAATACAAAAAAGGGAAAATAAATTTTCTTTATGTCGGAATCTGGAATAAAAACTCAGTGGCGTAACAGCCCTAACGGGCCAAGGCCAACAGTGCCCGAAATCTGCTTTCTTGACCGTGGACCCCGGGGTGCGTAAGCATATGCCTTGAACAAGTGGTCAGCTTGGGCCGCAGGAACCGCCAGTGTTTAGTCCCGAAGCGAACTTGGTACTCATTTTATCGACCCAAGTAATGGAAATCAAGGTATGAAAGGTTGAGTCAAACTTGCCCAGCCCGGGAATCGAAGCCCAGACCTGTGGGGCTGCTACGCGATGCGCTAGCCACTGCGCCACCGGGTCTCGGAATCTGGAGTAATAGAGAAAAAATTAATTTATCAATACGAAAGATAGCCAAATCCAGTGTCAGAATCAAATAGACACCATTGCAGATATTTGTCCGACTCCGAAAATAAGTGTGTTCTGATTCTTTTGCTTGTCGATGAAGAAGACTGTTTAGAAAAATACATGCATCAATGCTACACGCGAATATCAGCTCATGAAAATCGTTGATCAGGCTGGTGCATCGCTTGAAGAAAGTCATATTAGCAAACTGTCGGATTAGCGTTAAGTGTCTGCTCTCCAAAAAATGCCAAGAGAAATATACAGCGGCTGATAAATTGTAGGGTTTATATTTATTTTAACTAACATTTATTTTAAGTTTAAACTATCTTTCCTGTCAATCCTTACTTTCCCCTGGAACTGCCAATGCCAGAATATGTAAATTTGAGTAGAACGCGCAAGCATTCAAATTATCAGCGGAAGTAGTATGATTTAAATAGAAGGAAACAAGTTCGGTGAGAGAGAGTTATTCTTACTTAGCGAGCGCGGAGGTAGTTATAGAGATTTGAAAAACCCCGCGTTGCGGCCTATGTGCTTGGCGGGAAGTAGTTGCAATTGTTCCAGTGAGCTTCAAGTCTGCTGAATTAGCAGCCGTATTGTAAAACGCGGTGAGTTAGTTATTTGAGAGAGCCTCGTAGTTAGAATATTGTCTTTAATTTCTTTTCAGGTTTTTATTTTTATTTTGACTGCCGAGTTGGCACCGTTTGTAAGCGTCAAGAGAACGCAATTGTAAATTAGTACGTTGAATAAAAAGGGACTTAAACCCTTTATAAGACTCTGTGGTTTATACAAGCTTTCACAGTCACCTCTTGGTTGCGTGCTAGTTAGAGGCGCGCAACGTTATATTGGCGCCCGAACACTTATCGAACTGAAATGGCCGAAAACTGGATGGAAGCCGCTGGACAACACCAAGAAATGACAACGCAGTTAGAAGGATTTGGATACCTGGTCCAGACTTTGAGAGCATCAATCAAGCCAAACGTCTATTTCGACGGAAAAAATTCGGTGTCCGTATTTTTAGAAGGTATAGAAAACCACTTTCAGCTCTATCCTGTGCCCGAAAGACAAAAAGTTGCTATCGCCACATCAGCACTAAGAGGACAGGCCGCGCTATGGTGGAAAAATATAGGCAAATTTCTTCTAGGTGAATTTGGAAGCCCGACGTATACTTTTGAAAATTTCAAAAAATCGTTAGTAAAGGCTTTCCCCATAGTGAAAGATCGCGCACGGCTGGAAGCCGAGCTATATAGTTTCTATCAACGGGATACAGCACAATTGACGGACTTTATTTTACGAAAAATCAAGCTAACGGATATGTTGTATGGGAAAAAACCCGATGCGGAGATTATTGAAATAATATTACCAAGATTGTTACCCGCTGTCCAAGACTACTTTGAAATTAGAAACCCAACCACATTGCAGGAACTTTTCGAATTGGCGGTGAAGTTTCAAAATCGCAGAATCGCGGAAAGAGCGAGAGGGGAAACATATTCTCAAAGTACCAGAAGGAAGGAGAAAACAAGAAATGGAAATCGCTCATATGGGGGAAAGAACTATCAAGCTAACGCATCGAAACTTGAAGGGCAAGGCCCAAAAAGAAAATTTGAAAATAAGCATCCGCGTACCCAGAAGACACAGATTGAAAGGAAAGCTTTAAACGACTAGAGGGGCCTGTGAAAGGGAGGGTCCAGACCCCGGAAGTTTTAGAAAAACCCTCAAATAGACATCTAAATACAGTCATCGTAAAAAACTCACAGCTACCAATTATACAAGTCCTGGTTGGCGATGTACCAGTAGAAGCCCTCATCGATACAGGGGCAGAAGGCAATTTCATGAGTGAAAAGTTCTTCAAAAAGAATTTTTATAGGATACGACTCTTTAAAACCAGAAATACGGAAATTATAGCGGCGCAAGGAAAAACATGTCACTGCATCGGGAAAGTAGCATTAAACGTACAGGTAAAAGAGGAAAATCTCAAAGTATTAATTTTTGTGGTGAAACACCTCCAACACTCTCTTATTTTAGGTATGGACTTTTTAAGGGCCGCGAGGGCCAAATTAAATTTTCAAGATAGTTCCGTGGTGCTGGAGATGGACCAGAGGGTGGTGGAACCGGTGGAGACACCTGAATTGGACCTTAGCCATTTGAATGACCAGGAAAGTAAAGCAATACAGCAAGTGGTGAGTAATTTTTCTCATTTGTTTTCAGAAAAGCCGGGAAACTGTCAGATTGTAACTCACAAGATTCAATTAAATGCCGAAAAACCTTGTAGGACTAAACCTTACCGCTATGACAAACAAGAAGACGTAATCATCGAAGAACATATTCAGGAGATGTTAAAGAATAAAATAATAACGCCCATAAATAGTGAATACGCGAGTCCAGTCGTACTATGTAGGAAAAAGAACGAGTTTCCTCCTTCGGATAAAAGGGCTTGGAGGTTTGCTATCGATTATAGAAAACTAAATAGCATAACTAAATTCCCAGTTTACCCTTTGCCGGTTATAGACGAGATCATTAGACAGATCAAATCGACGAGATATATGTCTACTTTGGACTTAACGTCTGGCTACTATCAAATAGCTATGAGACCCGAAGATATACATAAAACCGCGTTTATAACAAAATCGGGCACTTATGCATTTTTACGCATGCCTTTTGGGTTGTGTGGGGCCCCGTCAACATTCCAGAGAGCTATGGACATTGTTCTAAAGCCTGTCCTAGGAAAATCAACTTTAATTTATCTAGATGATATAATTATAACGAGTAGTACGTTGGAACAACACATTAGTGATCTCGAACAAGTTTTTAAATTATTAAAGAGGCCGGTCTTACAATTAACGCCTCAAAATGCAAGTTCGCAACTAAAGAACTTAAATATCTCGGTTATAAAATTTCGCAAAAGGGTATAGAAACGCAAGATTCAAAAATAAAAGCTATTAAGAATTTCCCACCGCCCAACACCGCCAAGAAACTTTCGTCTTTCCTTGGACTATGTTCTTACTATCGATCTTTCATAAAAGATTTCGCTAATATTGTTGAACCACTCTTAGTAATCAAAAGAAAAAAGAGTAAATTTACGTGGACAGCGGAAGCTAACACGGCTTTTGAAAGATTAAAAGAAGCGCTTATTAATGCCCCTGTTTTAAAATTCCCTGAGGGGGACGAAAACCTGGAAATTGCGGCAGATGCATCAGACTATGCGGTGGGTGCGGTTCTTATGCAAAATAACCATCCGCTGGCATTTTTTAGTAAAACATTGAATCAAACACAAAGGAATTATACAGCTACAGAAAGAGAAACATTAGCCGTATTAATGGATGTACACAAATTTCGAGTTTATTTCGGCAAATCGCCAGTAACTGTCTTTTCGGATCATGCGGCTGTTGGTAGACTTTACTCGGGAAAAAACCTAACGCCCAGGTTAATAAGATGGGCTTTAAAACTCCAAGAATATAATATCACAATAAAATATAAACCGGGTAAGGAAAACAATGTAGCTGACGCACTTTCTCGTATAAAACTGGACGAGGAAGGTAATGAACTTAAATGCGCTGTGTTGACTTCAAAAATTTTAGATTCTAGAGATACGGTTATTACTGAACTGAAAGCTGATCCTGAATTTGGAAATATCTATGCTTATTTGAAAGACCCCGAAGGCTTTGAGCATACAGATATCGATGCGATAAGAAATAGAGCAAAAAACTATGAAATAATAGATAATTTATTATTCTATACGAAAACAACGAACGAAAATCTTGAGTATAAGCCAGTCATCCCAGCCTCGCTTCGATTAAGCATTTTGAGGGAGTTGCACGAAAAAAAAACAGCGGGCCACCTCGGGGTCAGAAAGACTTTAAAAAGGGTACGCGAGGCGGTATATTTCCCGCAATTATACAAAATAGTAACGGCGTATGTCAGGTCCTGCAATCAATGTCAGTTAATAAATGATATTAATTACAGCCCGGCCGGGTACTTAAATAGCATTCGCGCTACATTTCCGAATGAAATTTTAGGCATAGATCTCCTTGGTCCCTTCCCCCAGAGCGAGTTAAATAAAAATCGTTTTCTTTTAGTAATAGTAGATCATTTTTCAAAATGGATAGAAATTGTTCCACTTAAACGCGCGTCAGCCAAAACAGTCGCAGATGCATTCTTACACAGATACATTTTAAAATACGGTGCACCGATAAAAGTCATTAGCGATAACGGAAAACAATTCATTAGTCAAATATTTGAAAACATATGCAATGGACTTGATATACGCCATATCAAAATGGTTCCGTATAGACCACAGGCTAACATAGCAGAAAGAGTTAATAAAAACATTGTAAAAATAATTCGCAGTTACGTTAGCACACATCACAAGCGCTGGGATGGCTACATAAATGAATTAGCTTATGCTTTAAGAACGGCACATCATGATACTACGGGAAAAACTCCAGCAGAATTATTTTTAGGCAGAAAGTTAATTACGCCTTTAGATAAATTATTCTTTGTGCAACAAAGAGAGCAGGAATTCAAACAAAAGGACGTGCAAAAACTAATTGATAAGGCGCTTAAAACCTCGGATACGGCAAGAAATAGGCAGAAAATTTATTACGATAAAAAACGCCGTGAAGCAGATTTTAAAGTTGGTGATAAAGTATTGAAACGGAAATTTTCTTTATCAAGTGCCCCAGACAATTTTATGGCAAAGCTAGCTCCAAAGTTTGAAGGCCCCTATGTAATTCAGGAAATCAAAGGAGTAGTTTTATATCTTAAAAACGAGAGAGGGGAAATCTGTAAAGCAAGTCCCGACCAGGTGAAAAAATACTATAATCCCAATGATTTTGAAATCCTTAAAAGTTTCTTGCAGGACTCAAGTCTAAACGAAATAGAAGGGCCAGAGACTGCAACAACTATTCCACCACCCAAGAAACGGAGAACTGAAGAGAGACCTAGCACTTCTACAACCCGGACGTCCGTATCAAAAAGAAAAAATGATTATCAAACTCCGGCGTTTAAGAAAAACAAAAGTACAGATGAACCGGGTAAAGAAACCGCGGTAAAAAGAAAAACACCACCTACAAAGGATGGCAGGAGGAATTACACATCAAGAAGAACGCGCACACGGCCACAGAGTCAGGTGCCAGCAAGGCCGCCGTTCCGGAAACTGAAACGCCAACAGGAAGCACAGAAGTACGAGGAACAGAAGAAATTCAAGGACTCCAGACCGGAGGACGTCAAGACCAGCCGTCCCAGGCAGAAACGCAAAAGCCAACAACCAGACGATTACTCCGTCAAGAGGCCAGCATGTAGAGGACGCAAAAGAAAGATCAACGGGGACGACAATTGGAGATCAACAAGGAGAAGATTGACATCCATGACACCTCTAACTTGGGATCAATTTTGTCAAAAACGGATGACGGAGTTTCAAGCATCGAAAACTCAAAGATAAGTTAAAACCTTCTATAAATATTTTTCTCTTTTGTTCCGAAATGTTATGCATAAGTACGAAGTTCTATGTTTTGACGAAAGTCAATATGTCTCGGTTGAGACTTAGTTTTGTTTTACTTTATTTAGCTAAGGCAAAAGTATTATTTTCTTTAAGTGTAAAAGCTAAAAACAAGCATATTCTGTTGGTCGAAAGACTAATTCTGTTATGTTAAAGCCAAAATTTGGCCGGAGATAAAAATAACTTCGTATTCTTGTATGTACTAATAAGAATTTTAGTTTCAGTGCCGCCAGCTTGGCGAAGGATGAGTAAAGTAAAAATTTATTTTCTCTTATTCATTTTATGGTAAATTGTAAAAAGCATATGTATTAAACTTTTGTAAATGTATGTAAATACTTGCATGTTATGTAAAAGTAGAATTTAGTCTAGAAGCATAAAATTGTAGATGCTAAAAGTGAATGCTTAAAAGCAATGAAGTCAAAATTTAAGTATTAAACTGTAAAGTCATGCTTTAGAGCGAAAGCCTGCATGTTTAAAAGATGAATGAGGGGGAAGTTAGAATGAATGTGTTTTGTAGGGTTCTCCACCTACATTTGAATTTTAAGAATATTAAAGTAGCTCATTGAGTTGTAGAATGTCGAGTAAGGTGTGTCTATTTGGTTGTTGAATTCTAACAAATCATGGTGGTTAGGGGAAGTGTTGTAAGACTAAAACACGAATATTCCCGTTTGACACCACACACGGTGGAGAGCCAGGGTAAAGTTAAATTAATGCTTGAAAAATTGAATGAATGTGAAGTAAGCAATAACTAAGAAAAACGAAACGTTAAAAACAAAAATTTATTGTGTCAAGAAAGTGTAAATTATAATGTATGTAGAAAGATACTGATACTTATTCCTTCCAGATGCTGGAAGGAAAGACCAAGATTGATTGATGAAGTCCAGGAAAAGTTGCTGTAAGAAGAAACCTTTGTAAAGAGTAACAGAATTTTAATTGTTACATAAGATTATTTTTGTGTAAACGAGGCTTTCTCCAGTTAGTTCAGAATTAGATAAACTTACAACAGGTCGTTTGTAGAACCTGCTTCCAAGTTTTCCAAATTCTGGCAGCGGCAAATGTAGGGTTTATATTTATTTTAACTAACATTTATTTTAAGTTTAAACTATCTTTCCTGTCAATCCTTACTTTCCCCTGGAACTGCCAATGCCAGAATATGTAAATTTGAGTAGAACGCGCAAGCATTCAAATTATCAGCGGAAGTAGTATGATTTAAATAGAAGGAAACAAGTTCGGTGAGAGAGAGTTATTCTTACTTAGCGAGCGCGGAGGTAGTTATAGAGATTTGAAAAACCCCGCGTTGCGGCCTATGTGCTTGGCGGGAAGTAGTTGCAATTGTTCCAGTGAGCTTCAAGTCTGCTGAATTAGCAGCCGTATTGTAAAACGCGGTGAGTTAGTTATTTGAGAGAGCCTCGTAGTTAGAATATTGTCTTTAATTTCTTTTCAGGTTTTTATTTTTATTTTGACTGCCGAGTTGGCACCGTTTGTAAGCGTCAAGAGAACGCAATTGTAAATTAGTACGTTGAATAAAACGGGACTTAAACCCTTTATAAGACTCTGTGGTTTATACAAGCTTTCACAGTCACCTCTTGGTTGCGTGCTAGTTAGAGGCGCGCAACGTTATAAAATAAACGAAACTGTGGGAAGAGGGATAAGGTCATTTCACAAAAATGCAACATCTTAGCTTTATCAAAGCAGGATGTTTAGCATGATAGTTGCCATAAACATAACACAATAAAACCACAAGCTGTTTACCTTATATATGTACAGGGTACGTGAAAACAATATATTTCTATATGGTATGCATAATAATTTTTGGCAGTGAATATAACGTACAACTGTTTAGGAGTTGATTTAGAACATGGAATCCGGAATGTCAATGAAATCCAAAATCTTAATCACGGCAAAGGTATGCTTCGTCATGGTTCGGTTTTCCAATCTACTAAAGTTAGGGGTCCGTACAGCCACTTACACCTCGAAGCCAAGGAATGGAAAAAGCTCAAGTTCTTTAGAGACCTTGAATACATAAAGGGTGCTGGGGAGGTAGAAGACCAAGTCAACAAAATACGTGGTGACGAATTAGCGTCCACAACACTTAATCGGACACTGCTGTCGAATCTTTTAGGCTTTTCAGAGCAGGAAACATGTAAAAATAAATGTGCCGTTTTCCTGGATCTTACACTGCTAACCACTAGTACTAGACTCGCTAGTACTTATAACATGCAAGCGCGCAGAGGAGAACTAAACATTTTCAAATAACCTGAATAGACAATAATAGATGAACCTTAAATATCTAGCACAGGCATATAAAAAAATTTGCATGTAGGGATTACATGGGACTTTCGCGTTTATACTCAGTTCACGGTTTGTTTCATTATTCCCTCTGTTAACACATTAACATTTTTAATAGCGTTTTGTTCCTAGGCCCATTTCTTGTCCAGAAACGGCTCTTATGAGGTGGATACCTTGAGTGCGTCCCCATTCATAGACACAGTAATTCGGACTACCAGTGACATTTAAGGTGCAGTGGTTCAACCTAAACCTGTAACCACTGGGTAACCCTTATTCTCCCCTTTTAATTTTACCTCCTTTTATTTCTTTTAATTTTACCTACAATAGGATTATTGTAAAGATTCGAAATGCATTTTTACTGTCTTAAAATGATGCCTTTACAATAAGATTATTGTAAAGATTCGAAATGCATTTTTACTGTCTTAAAATGATGCCTTTCACAAAGGAATTCTTTCCGTATAAGGTTTACCTGTATCATATAACCAAACACCTTAAAATGTCAACTTAACAAATTTTGAAATTTTTAAGTTTAAAAACTCACAGAAAAAATACGAAATCTAAACATTTCATGTGACCCCTCGGTCCCGGTATGAGGTCATTAATATGAGCCTATACTTATGATAAAAAATTAAACAAAACTTTTGACCCGTGTAATCCGTTTGACCGTTTAACCACCTTGTTTACGCGTTAAACACGTAAAACAAATGTTTGACCCGTGTAACGGGGTCAAACGTGTAACCCGTGTAACGGGGTCAAACGTGGCCCTTGTAAACGTTTGACCCCGTTTACCGTTTGACTCTGTAAAACGTGACCGTAAATAAATATATCAGTTAAAAAATTACCCGAGAAATTTAATTTTAAAATTTGGGAATTTTGACATCTTCTCAGCTTGTTTTGAGAGATCGGTTGAGTAATATATTAGAATAATTGTGAGTTGATGTCTTTCTTTTACTCTCATTACAAATATTGTATAACTAAACATTCTTAAAATTATAATTTTCATACATATGGTATGCCGAATGCGTACGTTATTAATATATTTTCAGGAAGCTTTTCACTTTATTATCATATTCCGGTAACTGTGAAAAAATCATTAAAGTACAAATAAATAATACTGCGAGTTGGCCAAGCGCCAATGCTTAAGCCTGCCAGTAATTTCTAAGACAGCAGTTCGATAAGATTCTATTAGTATAAGATAAGTATAAGATCACTATTTTTGAAAACAAAATTACACTGATGAATATTTTTCGCAATATTCTGCATAGCCTCAATCCTATCGAAAATTTGTGACACCGTTTGAAAACTGTTGTCCGAATGAGGCGCTCATCAAATAAAAGGGAACTAATTGAGGCTATAATTGTTTCCTGGCATCATGTAATAACGAAAGAAGAGCTTAAAACTCTTGTCAGCTCAATGACACGTCGATGTGAAGCTGTAATCAAAAATAAAGGGTACCCTACTAAGTACTGATAACTCACTGCAATCATCCCTATCTAATTTATATCGATAACTATTATCGTTTAAACTTTTTTGTATTGCAAATAATTGAATTTTGTGTTTTGCATTGAATTCAGTAATAAATTCTCTTTAAAATGATATATACAAGTTTGCATTTTGTGAAACGTAACGTTTTCTATAAGCATACAAAGTTCAAAAACATAAAAATTTCCAAAAGTGTCCACAATTTTGGCCACCACTGTAAATGCTCTCAGGTCATAATATACAAGCTCGTCACGTAATCTCTTCACATCAGAAAACTTCTTCTAAACAATATTTTATTTTTAGTTACGTGTAAATGCAAGCATTTCGATCTCATGATGTCCATGAATATGATTCCCGAGTTTTATATCATATATATCGGTTAGTTTTTGTCGTATAGAAGTCATCCTTATATATTTTATTAATTCTATTTAACTGTTGGTTAAATGGAATCTTGCAACATGCATGTTGTAAGCCTTATTTATAGTCATTTTCCTGTAGTAATATATATATATATATATATAAATTTCCTCTTAAATTAGAAAATATTTCCTATACTTAAAGGTTGAAATATTGTTAATCAAAGTCAGTATCGCATTGACAGGATTTGGAAATGAATATCCTGAAAGTCGGTTGCAAACCACATTCAAAACCATAGTCTGCAACTGACTCTGTAACCACTCTGTAACGACTAACAGTAAAATCCTACTCTTTTTCCCACAGCTCAGAACTTTTAACTGAATAGAAGATCGTTTAATAATTCCGTAACTAACTGCCGTTGGGGAAAATAATGAAACAAGCTCCATTTGATTAATTTGCCGTAAAAATGTAACTGTCAGTCTGAGCTTTTAGCAACTACTATTTATAGCCAGTGCTGGTATTTTGACATTTAAATATATCATCGCTAGAGAGGAAAATATGGTTGAAGCAATAAATTTCCTTGCGATTCCACTGAATGGAAGTTTTTAAGACTATGCATTTATCTATATTCTTTAATGATTGTAAATCCAAGTGTAAGGAAACTAGTTTCATAAAAAGTTCGTGTACGCTATATATTTTATAATGTAATAATGAGTAAAATCTAAGCAAAGATGTAAATTCTTTTGGGAACAACGAATGTGCATTCATTACTTTTAAAATAAAACAAACATATAGCAGTGTATCAAAACCCTGAGTGATATTTCCTACAATATGCATAGGAATTGAATGCAGTTTCTGCCGTAATGAAACTCAAAGTTCTTGCAGAGATATAGATTAAAGCATTATTACGTTTAAAACATGATTAAAAGCAGTTCTTAACGTTATTGTGACAATTTTTATTGATAAAAGTGTTATTATTATTGCAGATTTTTCGACGTTTTGAAAAAAATCTTGTACAAAATAACCCATGTTCCTAAAACGTTTCAAAATATGAAAGGCTTTATTATTAAATATCAGTTATGTTCATACTCTTAATCGAGATTAAAACCTATTTTTTGTTTACTGAAGAAAGCAAATAATTACCATCGGCAGCTGCATAAATATTTCATTCATGGTTTAAATTTAAAGTTAATGTTCAACCTCAGGATTCGACTTCCCAATGCTAGCCGGACTTGCTTCCAATTACACACATAGACACGCAGTAAGAAAAGAGAAAAATTCCTTACATTCTTCACCACTTAAAGGGGAACTTGGAACTACGAGGCATTGTCGTTAACTCATGGCGGTGACGAATTATCGTAAACCACGTTTTAGTTTGGGGGCCACTTGTAGAGCGATTGTAATTTTTTAGACTCAAGAAAGATGAGAAATTAAGGATGGCCTCTTCGGGATTCAAATGCGGAACCTTCCAGTGCTAGCCGGACGTGTTTTAAATTGTACCACGAAGAAAGCCGTAAGGTAGGAAAAAAAAATCTCATATAACATAAACATATGACCGGCCAGACTAGAGTAATTTCAGACGCCTTTTGGATTAACAGCATCACGGTTGTTATATATCGGAGAATTACTTTAAACTAAGATATTTACCTCTATATTTAATAACTTTTAAAATTATTATTATAGCTCGATGCAAGATCTGCGGATTCATTAGGACATTAGAATTTGGATTTATTTTAAAAATAATGATAATGAATAATAAAATTATAAAATATATAAAAAATGATAGTGCTAAAATACTTGGCATCGAAAACTGTACGTAAAAATGCTGATGACAATTGTTTTAATAATCAAAAATGATTTCTGGTTTTAAATGTTGGAATTTCCGTAAATGTTATGCTAAAGAGAATGAATAACCTTTGAAGAACACGTTCGAGGTACAAGTGCTGCAGGAGTTCTACTCCAAACCAGAATTCATAACCTTCTTTGTAACATTACTGAGTAACTGCGGGCTGATAGTTCAGATCAATGTTGGTAATAAAACAAACAGTTGCAAATGGTGAATACTTTACCCTGAACAGGAATTGAATATGAAATCCTGTTTACCACAGTCTGCGCGCATCTGATTAATTAAACAAGCTACCGTAACATCATTATTTTCCTTTATCCATTTAGCAGGCCTAATATCTACGCAACTTATTCGACAGGACTGCTTTAGGTATTCTCTACGCATTTTACTCCTCCCCCCCCCCCCAGATTTACTTTTCCGACTAGTTAAAACAAATAGTGATTAAAGTAAGCATGGAAGTACGACAGCAATATGTAATGTTAAATGTGCTTTGAGGTAATAGTAGGGATGTATTAATTATACACTATATTTCTGAGTAGTTCTAACTAATTTCTGTAAACGCAATAGCTAATAAACATAAAGCAGCTGTGCATAAAGTGTTTAGATATAAAAAGGAAGATAAATATGTTAATTTGTTTTCAAATATATCTTAAGACAAGCAAGCAGTTTATAGTTTAGAGCCGAAAAAAATGCAATTTTCATTCATATGTATATACCTCAGAACAAACCAAATGAAATTTTAATATTGCTTAATAATTAAATAATTATGCATTTAACTGAGGCAAAATTTATTTTACATGCAGACAAGCCCAAGTTGAAAAAACGCTTTTCATCTTGTGGTATTTATGCTGCACGAATCATTTTAATTCTTGCAGTTGAAGAAGCAGGCTCTGTAGTAAAACCGCAAAACCTACGAAACTAGTACTGCGAATTAAAAAATAGTTAACGGTAACTACTATTGTTTGAACTTTTAATAAGACGAGACAGTAAAGAGGTAAATTAAAAATAACTTGTTAGTTGTTATACATAAACTAAGTTGTCACAAGTGATTAAAAGAAAATATACAAGCATTAAATTACGAGGTAACTTGGACTTGATTTCAACGCATTCTGTGTTTTTCACAGTTCCTATCAATTCAACAATTTTAACTTAACTTGGACAGAGACTACTTATACCGCGACAGAAATTTAAACACTCACTTCTGAAACAGGATTTAACATCAATCTACAAAATTCGCAGCAAGACCAGCATTAGCGTAATCCCAAACTTTGTTTCGCAAGAGTTGGGTAAATCTTATACTGTACTATGTAAAACAAGTTTCCACGAACGTATGGATGATCGAATGAGATGGAGTATTGGTAGACTGGAAACAGAGTAATCACAAGTACATGTGGCTATAGAGCTCAATGTACCGACAGTGTCATCTGCAATTTGTAGAAACAGTTTCAGAACAAGGTATCTATATCGAAAAGACCCAAGCAGGGTCTCTTAAGATACATAGCGATGAATGATCGTAATTTGACATTTTCAGCACGGCGACACAGAACTGCTACTGTTTCAGGGCTGTGAGCCGTATGATGCCTGACATAACCTGTGTTTCACGGTCTAAGCAGTTGCCCGAAGGCTTCACGAGATAGGGCTTCTACAGTTGCCTGAAGGCTTCACGAGGTAGGGCTGCGTGCATCTTGCACACAAGAGAGTATTTTCACCATGGTACAGACAACATGGGCCTTGGACCAAGCTTCAGTGGAGCCTTCTACATATGAGTCGAGATTCAGCCTGGGAGTACTTGTATCTAGACAGAGTCTGGAACACAATACTATCCACCCCTCATCACGGAAAAGGATCATTACGGAATTTTCATCTATTTTTGATGAATGTTATGGAATGATTCTTTTAGATAAAATGATTTCAAGTAGAAAATAAAAATTTTAGGTAAACCTTTTTTTAATTTAATTTTTCGGATGAAACATTTATCAATTAAAATAGCTTTCTTCGAATTTTCAATGTTTTTACCCCAGTATTAATTGTACTTATTAGAATAGTTGTACTAACTTTAGGTATCTATTTTTCAATGAATGAAATAGTTAAAGAAAGGTAATATGAGCAAATATATGCGTAGAAACTTTGAGAAAATAAGTGATTTCAATTACATTTTCACTTCCTATAATACTTTCCTTTCAATATTTTGCAACACCCATCCTTGTTCCTATTAAATATATAATAATAAACAAATGGTAAATGTATAAAAAAAATTAGTTAATATCTGTGTAAATTTTAGGACTTAAACCTTTGAGGAGCGGTATATAAAATAGTTTAAATTGTAGTAAAATTTTGCATGAACTATAACTTATAGACCCTAAGGACACAAAATTGAGACTTTAAAAAAATATAGAGCGAAATCCTAAATTTTGAGAGGCGGTATATATATTTTATACCGGCGCCCCTCTAACACATTTTTTTCCAGGTAGCTGCCAATTGTTAATTTTTGTTCTTAAAATTAATTTTGGGTACTTTTTATGTCCATCTGTAGAGATGGGTGCTTGAATATAGTTATCTAAGTCTAAAGACAAAAGCGTTTTCATAGGTCATTCTTTCGGCAGTTTCAGCCCTGTTGAATTATCAGAGTACTGCCATCTTACCACTCTGGTGGGTCCTAGGCTCTTCGTCTTATGTGACTAAAAGTAAATCGTGTGTCATTTGTATAAAACCGTAAGGGAGACAATAACACGATTTCAAAGAACAACTGATGTGACAGCACAGAAGTAGCATATCTAAGAAGGATTCCGTTCAATTTGCTTAAATTTCCCTTTGGCAATAATGATTTTTAAAATAATTCATGTTTAATAGCCCTATAATTTAAATTTAGTTCTGTCCCAGGGTTTAATGGTAGCTAAAACTTTTAATTCTGTTCCAGAGTATAATGGTAGCTAAAATTTTATTTCGTTTCTTACGTTTAATTCCTTTAATTAAACCTATGCAATTAAAGAAATTGTATAAGTTGTCCACTGCATTGAAGGATTATATTAGAATGTCTATCTTCTACAAAGAGTACTATTACACTAAGGTAAATGGTCATGATCATGGCATTGTTATCATACTGTCTCAGAGCATAACCACATTTAGGTGGTTTATGCCACAAAAATATTTATGCATGAAATGCAAAGTGTGAAAGAACACTAACAAATAAACTAAATTGACCATTTTATTCTCCTTAGTTCCATGAATTTTAGTAATTTGATAAATCCACAGAAAACTTGAAGCTCTAGTTTTATTATAAAATCACTGCTTATTTAATCACAGTTTTAAAAGATCTACCTTAGTCAAGAAATAAACTCTTTTTTAACAAGAAAAACACATTACCATAGCAACAAATTGCTGCATTTAAACTTCTTTACAAAAGAACTCCTTTACTTGAAAAAAATGGGCAGGTACTTATTCGGATAAACTGCAAGGTCCGCACCTTTCCCCACATTCTTGTAAACGCATTTCATTAAGACCAAGAAGTGTTGTGGTTTTGTTCTTTCGTTGCTCGGTCTAAATAAACTTCCTGGATACAATCTGAAAGAAATGAAAAGAAAACATGCTAAATAAGAGACTACTAGAAACGGGCTTAAATTAAGATTAAAGGAAAATACGCTATCAAGGAGAAAATTTCCTAGATTAGAAAAGTAGCAAAGACCTAAAGTGTGTGCAAGTTGAAGTCTTTTAGAGAGACTATGCTGTGTTTTCTCAAGATAATAAGGTAGTAAATGTTGTAAGGTATATTATATCTACAGATATCATACGCTGTTATGAATATTTACGCTGACATGATAAACTACAACTTTCTTCTAAGACCATGCTATTTAACAAGATTCTTCGAAAACTTTTATGAAATTGCGTCAATAATATATCTTCATATAGTACAAAGTGATGTAATAAAGCAAAATAAGCAGGATACTGGAATATGAAAAAGAACAGAAACATGCATGTCTGCTCAACACTTCTGGATGAAATAACGAGCATGGCATGGTTGTTTTGGTATTCTGTTTTTGCAGATATCATTATTTCAGACTGGCGCATCTCGAAGTAGAAGATACCATCCCTTTAGAGGCATCTGTATAATCCAAGTGGTGTCAGGGATCCTGGAGGCCACAGCAAGGCTTTAGATTGAAGAAAGTAATTTTATAATGTTGTAGTAAAATTGGACAAAATGTATACACAATGTTGAACGTATTACATACAAAATGGCGTTATATTTTGCTTTTCATTCTAATATTTCGATTTTTAGTATGCATTTAATAAAACAAACTTTTGGTGAGATTAATCTTAGGTTTTTCAATATATAGAGAAATCTACTGCAAATAGTTGAGTATGGCGATTTGCAGCTTTTAATAAATCAAAATCTAATATTTATGAAACATAAATTCTCCACAATGCTCAGTCATCCCATTAATTAAATATTAGACTTGATTTTGTAATACTAAAAATATTGACTTATTATTATTACAATTAAAATAAGACTAAGTACATTTAATTAGTGTTGCAAAAATTAAGATATAATCATGCACATGCGAAAACGCAAAAGATATTTTAACGTTTTCTATTCAGAAAGTCCTATTAACTTCTACAAATTTAAGCTTTAGAATGCCACTTCAGTTTACTGTTCAACAGGAATCTTAAACTATAACGTAAAAATTTGTAGCACATCTGTTACTTGATTTGGATTTCTCACTGTGTAGGATCTAGTCTTCTTTGCTGACATACACAGTAGCTAGATGTACTTGAAAGTCTGTGTTCGCAACTTCTCGCAAAGATTCGAAAATGAATGCAACAGAGGAAGAGGATAAAAGACCCTTTTATTGAAAACAATAGTTTACAGACGACACGGACATACGTGCTTACACAGTCAC
Source organism: Stegodyphus dumicola (assembly GCF_044657685.1). Taxonomy (NCBI): domain Eukaryota; kingdom Metazoa; phylum Arthropoda; class Arachnida; order Araneae; family Eresidae; genus Stegodyphus; species Stegodyphus dumicola. The sequence goes on from NC_140781.1 coordinate 27,531,144, forward strand.
CAACCATGGGAGGTGAGGAACTTAAAAGATAATGTAACAAACTCAATTCAAAGGTAGATAATAGTAAAAGAATACACAACTCGCTTTACCCTAGCAAATTGACTCAGAAACCTACAACGGCGAGATATTAATTTCGGCGGCAAGAATGCGAGCCGAGATTCAAAGTTCAACAGCTGGTAGAATTAATAACGTGCGCTTTCAATAGCGAAACCACGCTCTGACTAAGCATTTCGCTACTTCAGTTTAAATTCTCTCTCGCTCACCCTAACTAATTTACATCCTCGCAAAGAAACGCGACAGAAATGAGAAGGAAGAGGAAAGGCTAACAAATTGAAATAACTATTAGTAACAATAATATACCTTGCAAGTGTTCCTAGAACTTATATAAATGCTAATTATAAACTGAATAATTTCCTCTTAAATCAGGCTCAATAAAGTGAATAATAGCTACTTTTTAAATCAAGCTCTGTAATCACTTCGCTTACTCTGTTATCTATTATACAACTTTAGGTAACTGAAAATTTTAAATTGATTAAGACTAATAAAAGTGGCAACATAAAGCAAATTAAAATGTGTAAGTATGTGATCTGGTCAATAAAAACTAGACACACCGTTCGTAATTGTTTGTAGGAAATGCTATACAAAACTAAAATCTCAACTCGGTCTATTTTTGTTTTCCCAATCAGGCCATTTCCGTTCTTTTATTGAATTCTTCAGTAAATTAAACAGTCTGTGATTTAATCTCGGCACTTGAATTTTTTATGATTGTGAAGTCGTCAGAAACTTCCCAAACTGTCCGCATTATAGCTTTGACGATCGATTGAGGGAACTTAGATCCCCAGCTGTTATGCTCTGAGAAAAACTGATTATGTCTTTCATAATGAAATAAAGGCTTATTGTGCTACGAACAATCCTGTAAACGTCTCTACCGAGACAGTTTATTGACTTCTTGTGATTGTGAAAGCTTAGAGAAGTCTGCATTTACGTAATCGTAACTTCAGAGACTTTTCTTAGATTTTATCGCTTTGTAAAATAGAGTTACAATTGCTTCGCATTGGAAGAAATATTCTGTAATATGAACACACAGGATGAAGAACAGCAGTTTTTCAACATTCACTATTTTGACCAAATTACGTAACAGTATAATGTTCAATAATGTTTATATATTTCATATGGGTATATAAAAAGAATTTAAAGTTTCAGAAAGATTTGATGCATGTAAAAAGTTACAAATTTTCTCATTATATATTATTAAAAAGAATTTTCCTCTTAAAGCTTCAACATTTTACCGTATGATCCATTATGTTCCTTGTTTCCGTATGTCCACCAGCCGCTGAGCGAATAAGACTGCCGAATACTGGCAGTTCGAACCGAATTCAGTTTCTGTAAACAGGCTTAAGAAAAATGGGTAGTTTCCCTCCCTTGTGTAATACTCCCTTGTACCAAACAAATATCCCTTAGAATGTCTTTCCCAAAGACATTCCTCTCCTGACGCAGATAGCTTTGCGTGTTTTGCCGTAACATGATTAATCCAGTTCGTCATTTACGTATTCATATTCAATATGCAAAATTTCGTCGTCGAGAAGTCTTGAAGTCAGAGCCAGCTACCTGATAGCATACTAGAGCTGTAATGTATTTAACTAAATTAAGAAGAAGCTGTTAACTTGAAGTTGAATTACGAAGACCTTTCTGATTGATTGCAAGCGAGATGCACTAAACTGTAATGAAAATGTTGAAAAAATGTAATGCTGAATCACTAAGCCCACAAAACAGTTAATTCCAATTATATTAACAAAACGTTTTCATGCTTTGATTCGTCAAAAGCAAGTACGTGTGTTAGAAAGTAAACAAGTCATTTTAAAATGCTGAATTCGAATATTGTAGACTTGGTACTAAAGCAGTTCCAGGGGGGTTATATGAAGGCTCCACAATGACTGTAGGTGGACTATGATTATGAATATTAGAAAACAGGATTATTGAAGATAAGAAATTGTGGTTATTTATTGGATATTAGTATTTTTTATTTCATGTTTTGTATGAATTACCCTTTTAAGTATTTTTGACAAATATTCCTGTATTCGAACTACACTATTGAGATATTTAAATTCAAATAAAATATTGAAAATTAAATTTTGAACACTAATTCTTAATATTTTCAGATTTCTGAAATAGTAAATAGGAAACGATTAACTCCGACTTAAACGGGAACTTCCCGTTTAAGACGGAGTACTAATACTTGAGCTTCAAATCTTCAAGTTGCTATCTTACTTTTGTAGCCATAAACTATATATGCACACACTAGAAGAATGCTTCAATCCTTTAGAAGTTTGGTAAACAAATTAGGAGTAACAAAATTATTAAAAATACTTCGCGCAAAACTCGTAATCTTTGTCTTTTATGAAAACGACACTGACAATGGATTATCAAGAAGGGATATACAATGTAACTTTTGCTATAAAAGCAATATTCATTCAATGAAGTGTGGGCCCAAAGAATTGATTTAGAAATTTAAACCTAGTGTTTTTTTATTGCATTTTAGATACGTAATATTATTTCCTATTACTAGCACCATGATGTTTTCACTCAATTAAGAAAAGGCTTTCTCTTCCGAACGTGGTGACTGCGGTTTTACCCAATTAGTATAAATTCTGTAGTCTCAATCTTTTTATTACTTTTGCACTCTTACAAAATTTAGTACGCTTATATGTATATCTATAATTCCCAAATGCCTTTAGGTTTGAAGTTATTTAAACATATTCATATCTATAATAGTCAATTTTTACTACGCACAAATATTGTTTCGTTCTATTGTGCGTCTAAAATGTAAAAATAAATAACTTCAGAAACGTTCTTTAATGGGTCTATTAAAGTAAAGTTTGAGGTCAATAAAATCTATGTAAGCATTGAAGAATTGCAGATTTTTTTTATTTTAAACATTTTTAAAAAATAAGTTATGTTTTGAGACGTATTTTCAGATTAGAGATTTTCCGACGGTATTAGCGTCGAGAAGCATTTAATTTGTGCTTTTTTTAAAAGAACGACATCATTAATATGAAAATTTAATGCATGAATCAACGTCTTAAGTTCCCTTTCATTACCGCGTATGCTTGTTAATTTTTAATTTGCATCGCATTAAAAATCTAGTATTCTTCATTCAATAGAAAAAAAGCTATGCAAAAAGGCTTTACAAAATAAGCCATTCGAGTGATCACTTAATACGTAAACGATAAAAATAAACATGCATTTTAAAATACTGCTAGAAATTTAACGAAGACAGTCATAATTAAGGAACAGACAAAAAAAAAAAAAAGGAAACCAACTAAGGAATTATTAAAAACACAAATACACTTCTGGGAATTTCCTCGCTGTTACTGATTGGAAAGATACCATCTTAGGTCTTCAACAGCTCTAAATTATCAACTAAATTAGGAAATAAAGGAAGAAAAGGTAAAGATGTTGTAAATTAACTACTCCTCGGGGAATCTGTTATTTTCATCTGAATCTACTTGGTTGATTTCCATATTTAGTATTTTATAATTATGAATGCAAAAAATGACTTAATAATTTTAATTTATTTGCCTCGACTGCCGTTTTTACATTTATTGTCAGTTTACCAAGAAACGTCAGCAAGAAAAAATCCGTCAATAATACTATTTGTTTTTACAGATTTATCACTTTTGCCACATAATACTTCTGCCTTTGTTATAATAACATTTCAGTTGATCTAATTCTGCATACATGCATAAACTTCATATCTAGTACTACTTTATGAAACCTTAGGTGATCGGAAAGTATTCAGAATTAAAAACAAATATATGATCTGCTTGTTTATTTTTTTATATTCGAAACTGGATAAGATTTTTTAGTTTTAATTGATTTAACAACATTTTCACACTTCATATCAAATGTTTAGCTAGGCAGACTTCCTTTCTTTCCTTTTGCTTAATTTTGCTTTTGAAAAAACGTGTTCATTTTATGTCCGTTTTTAACTCGCTGTCTATAAAATGTTTTTGTTTCACTGTACTGACTGGCTGTCTTTTTAATTGTTTTTATTTATTTTGATCTGAGGGTATGTAATATTTGACAATTAAGTCAGCTCTTTTAACTTTAATTTTTAAACTTTACATTTTCACTTCTTGACCTGTAATATTAAGGCAAACATATTTGTTTAATTTCCTATATGCTTCCAATATATCATTTCCAATACATCTATATTATTCCAATATATTTATATATAAGATAAAAATTATGAAAGCAAACTTCAAATTTTAATTGAAGTTTGAATTAAACATAACCTCTTTTATTTTTTATTTAATTTTGGGACTTCCTCTCTCTATCTTAAAAACAGCGCATAAGACTAAACTGCGTCATTCAAATTAATCATGCGATTCTACGTAACGCATAATGCAGATACCTCTTGTTAAATCAAATAATTTTAAACCAAAACGTTGACTCCCAAAACTTAACTCATTGAAATTTTTTACTCCCTTTCTTCTTCCTCTGAATTGATGCGTCACTTTTCGCTGCAACTTCTGTGCTGCGTGGATGCTTCTTTATGCTCGCTTTTATTGCCATAGTAACAAAAATGTAAATGTTGTGAAAATAGGCACGATTGGAGTGCCAAGTGAATTGTGGCTACAAATGTGAATTTAAATAAAAAAGGAAATTAAAAAAATCCATCTGTTTCTCTTTAATATGGATCAAGTATCTACTCTAAACAACATTGCTACGTTGCTATATCTCAGTCTTCTTAGATCAGTGGTTTCCAAAACTGTGCTTTGATTACATCTATATAATGAGCTATTCATTCTCTATAAACATACGTTGTGTAATTCAGAAGTCAAGCAACAAAAATCAGCGTTAAAATGTTTTTTTTTTCACTTTTGCACCTGAGGATGGTGGTTCGGTAAAACCATCGAAACTAGTCCTGTGAAAATTTTGAAAATATAAATTTCTGATTTTTGTTGTTTGACTTCTGAATTAGTATTTATTCGGCGTGTTATTGTGTCTTAATATGTTGTGTAGGTAGACAAACAGGTGTACTTAATGTATATCAAATGAAATAAATACGCTGTCATTCCGCACTTAATTTTCATTTTAAAACTCAATTTAAGTTGTAGCATGAGAAGAGATAAAAATTTCGAAAAACCATAAAACTTACATAAAATCTTAAGAGCGGATTTCAATCGATAATAACTTCATATTTTGTCAGAATTTAAAGATCAGTTTTCAAAGATTAATTACTTTGCCACATTATACCATCTATTTTTAATGCGAAGGATGCTGTTTCTAATTTCTTATTCAATTCGACGAGTTAATTAAATTTATTCAAATTTTCACTTTCTTCATATCTGAATTTAAATTTCTGTGCTGAGACATTTAATGCAAATATTTATCCTTACTTATTTACATAATTTTACTTTTAATCTGTTTCTCCTTTGCATTTATTTTTCTACGCAAACATAAACATTTATTCCTTTAGTTTTGTAATATTCTTTACACTATATTCGTTGAGACGTGACAAAGAACGAAGTACATTGTTGAAAATCTTGAAATCGCATCTAAAAGATATTAAAATAAAAATAATTTAGCTTTCGATCTGTTTATCAATTATATGTAATACATAATGCATGATTTATAAATAATGCTTTTGCATGTGATTCTGGGAGATTATAAAGTGATTTACGTTTTACTATTTATTAAATAAATGTGAAATTTCTTCCATGATTATCAAAAAAAAAAGGATTTCACTTTATAAATAAGGAACAGTTAAATGCGAGAAATGAAAATTGAAAACCATTGCGTAGTTGCTATATATTAGTTATATAGTTATATAGGTGTTACATAGTAATTGCCATATAGTTATTATTGTAAGAAATTTTCGTGTTCTTCATTACGTGCTCTCGAAATGTAATTGATTTCACGTCCGGACAGCAGTCAAAAAGGTTCGAGAGGCAAAAGGGCTAGAGTTCGAATCCTGACAACGATATAGTTGAGTTTTTGTGTTTCCTGCATTTTAGCGATGTATTTTACGACCTTTTCCCTGATTGTACGCGGCCCACCAGCGACCGAGCGGTAAAGTCGCTGAACTCTGGTAGTTTGGTCCGAGGTTCGAATTCCGCGAACGGGCTGGCTTCATGGGTGTTTTTGTGTTTTTCCCCATGTGTAACGTGTATAAGAGCCACTTCACCTTAGAAAGTCCTCCACGAACGCATCCCTCCCCTTAGGTAGATAGCCCTCGAGGCTTTGCCGTAATTAAATAACCTAACCTAACCTAACTCTGATTATACGCATTTTTAAAGTGAAACGTGAAGCTATATAATTTTTTATTTCACGCATCATGGGAGGGTGATTAGCATACTGATAGGGTGATTGCATATGAATGGAACTGAATAATAACTTGCATTAAAAATAAGAACCAACTACACTGCTAAAGATGTTTAATGCACACACGCATGTAATGTGTACAAAAATGACTCTGTTTTTTTAATTTTTTTATTATTTATTTATTTGGATTTATAAATCATTTGATCCTGCAGATGATTGGTTCAATATGCAATTTTTCTTCCTTATTTCAACTTCAACAATGTTATAGCATTTTATGCCACAGATTTTTTATAATTCCTAGCTAAATCAAATGGCTTTGTATGCCAAATAGCGAATTACTAGCATTCTAGTGTTGCTTTTTGATCCAAAAATATGTTCACGAAATATATTTATCTTCAGTATAATAAATTACAATGGCTAGAGAATGTCACATTTGACGCGGATAAGAAATGGGTAATAGCTTGAAACACTGGTATCTATTGGAACGTACGAAAAACCTGCATGAGTATCAACAAATAGGAGAGACGGAATGGAAATTATCATTATGTTCCAGTTGTGATAGTTATGCTGATATACTTGTGGGGATTTATTTAAGTTATTTAACAGTTAATCTTATTTAGAAGCAACTTTTCTCTTACTCTTGCTCCACGCTTTCTTGCCAGCATGTAAATGAGATAGCACGCGTTTATTCAAATGAGTTAGAAAGAAGTTAGTATTTAAATGAAGGTGAATTTAAAGGAGAGAGAGAACAACTACACCACGAAGGCACGCCTAGGAAAGCGGGAGAAATACCTTATAACTTTAATCTCTAAATCTAAGACACAGAACTATGTGAAAATTTTAAATAAGTAACAAACGAAATGACAGCGCCACGTGCAAAGCAAGTTAAATGAGCGTTTACATTATAAAAAGAATGCGTCAAAACGTTTTCGTTTTCTCTTTGTCTGTATTGTCTTTTCTTTGTCTATTTTCAGATACATTGAGTAAAAACATTTGGTAATTGTAAAATTATTATAATAAGTTAAAGGAATATCAAAACTGCTAAATGTTTTGGAGACCCAATGTTGCAGGTCCCGAGACCCCCATAGTTGTCGCGACCCGCAGTTTAAGAAGCTCTGGCATAGAGTCTTATTCCTAGCCACCCCCTACTATACAGCTAATGCCTTGACGCCCGCTGCATCATCTTAAGCTGTACTAAATTGTTCTGCTTTTGGAATCGTGTTACGTCTAAAGAAGAGAAAAGGATTTAGTATGAATTATGGTCAACTAAATTTAAAATTTTAAAAGCTTTTTCTTTATTGTCAGTTATGGAATATGCAGATTTGTAAATTTAAAACAAATGATCTTTTTGCATAGCCTAACAACCATCTACAATAAAACGTCAAACAAGTACCTAAAATTAGAAAAAAAATTAAGGCTTCACTAGAGGCTATCGCCTATAGAACATGATAACTAAATGTCGTGCTAAATGCCGATAATTAATTAGTTTTGTAAAACGTTTAACTTTTTAGAGAGGATCATATTTTGAATATACTCGCAGTAATAGGCTTCCTTATATTTAAATAAGCAAGTTTTTTCATCGCACGAAATATTCAAATTTTAGATCAAATTATTAAAAATCATAGCTTGTAAACCGTTTAAAATCAGAGGTTTTATGCATTTAATTTTTTTTTTTTTTTTGCATATTTAGAATGTGTTTTTAAAACATTTGCATTTTCATTAAAGTATATTCACATTCTGCAAAACTTTCCGTTTGCATTTTCCATCATTTTCCATCAAGCAGGACTATTCTTAGTATTTTTATTAATCAGAGCTTTCTTCACGAATGGTATTAACATTACTTTATTATTTTTAGTGAATTTTTCTTAAACAGTATAAAATGTAATATAAAACTTCTCATTTTGCACATCTCTCGTTCATACACATGCATATCGATGTTTACATTATGCACTGAATAACATTTCTTTATGATATCATCTGATTACTGTTTTGGTACAAATAATGAGGACATTCTAAAGCCATTGTCCCTTACTTTTATTCCACCATCCTCTTTTCCTTACAATATTGAATCGCCGATGATTTCATTATATTCACTTTCAACAATTCTGAAAAATATCCAGGGAATTTACCCGATTTCTTGCTAGTTGTATTATGGAATTCTCACACATATCTTCCCGAAAGACATTTTGGAAAGAATTCTTTGACATGAAAAATGATCCTCTTTCCTAATATTTCATTTATCTTTTTGATTTTTATGATTTTGCATCCATCTTTCAAATTTTTAAGATTATAAGTTTCAATACAAGGCTTGCTGTCGTCGTTTCATTCAAACAAACATTTATCTGCTTATTCGAAAGCGCTTTGAGGTCAGCAGTTAAGTATGTAAAGTTTCTGAATTGTAATTGTCAATTAAAATTCTACGTAATTGTTGACTGGTATTTAATTTTAACATTTGCTTCCATGCATGTTTCTATACTTTTAGTTGCTATTTAAAATAATTTAATTTATTTTCCATACTTATTCATCTTCTTAGTTATTTCGCTCAAAGGAATACAGATAATTAGTTGTTACTTATCTTTATTAAGGGATTGCGGTAATCTAAGCAAATTTTCAAACAAATTTAGAATGTTAACAAATAAAATCGAAATTTTATAATCTAGCTAAACTGGCCCTGTCAACATTGTAACTTTACGCGTCATACATTATATAGTCCTTTAAAATATTTTTATAAACAACCGGTCAAATATTTAAATTAATTATCTGCTATTGAAGACTAGTTTAATTTGTATCAAGTTTAATATTTGTACGTTCTTGCTCTGAGTTCCTTTCAACTATTTGTTACTTTTTGTCCTTTAACATAGACCCGTTATGTTAGATCTTTGAAAAACACTAAAATCCGGTATTAAGAAAATCCGAGTAGCAACAGAATGCAAAGATCTGTTTTTCCTTTGTTAGCCTCATTCGAGTTGATTTAAAGAATTTATTTCAATAAATAAAACGCATTGATAAGGAAGTACAGCATCGACCCATGAGCGCTTTTGTAATGCAAATGTATCTATTATTTGGATGATCCGTTGTTTGAACTATGACGAAAGCACGGTTAATTTCTCTAGATTCTCTTTTCAAAAGCCCAGTAAAGCTCTACACATATAAATGGTGAAACAAAACAAAAAAAATTTCATTAAATTAAATTTATTAAATTTACAGTCGTACATAAATGTATATAAAATTTCATTTAAATAAAAGGTTTTCGCTAAATTAGGTGAAGCTGTTTTAAAAATGAATAGTTTCATTTAAAATGTATCAGTCTTAAAAACGTGATAGTATCATGAAAATGTAGAGCTCTGGGAGAGAATTATGTGGTAGACTTCCACTTGAAGTACTAATAAAAATTTTAAAAATAAAATTATTTCTACAGTACTCTCCAGCTTGTAATAAACTCTTGAGCACTTTAGGTAGATGCTGGTCTTTTTCTATGTGCAGCATTCCGAAACTATACCCAATCAAACTTTAGTATCCCAATTCCTATACATGAAAGAAAGTAGCTAAACAAATTAAACTATCAATTAGATTAATGCTGCATTTTTAATTGAAAGATGAGCCTTCGAAACTACACCAGCTAATATTTTGTGTTTTTAATTCTTCGTATTTAGAATTATTATACTTTAACGTAACATAAAATTTAACAATGCTAGATATAGAATTCACAATCTGAAATGATATATGTAAATCATTTTAATTTGTAAGCAGTCCGAGAATACTCAAGAGGCTTTAGCTTATCAACTAGAAATATCTTTAACTAAAACACTCGATATAAAATGCGTCACATATTCGTTATGCTCTGTTAGAAGAAGTTTAAATGTGTGCTTGTTTGGTTACTATGCATTAAAGTGAAGTATTCTAAATAAGAGAATGAGCAACAGACAGATTTAATCGAATAACAACCGTACGAATTACTTTATTTTAAATATTTTAAATCCCATCATCAATTATACTCGTCTAAGATGAGTTCTGGAATAATTCAAGAATTTTCCTTTCCTTATAAGAAGTGGTAATCCATTTAGCTGACTTTTTTGCCCCACTGCATTTTGGAGACAGAGTTTTATCTACCGCAATTTAGATAATGATCTCTGGCTGCAAGTGAAACTGAGTATTTCTAATCAAAGAGATTGGATTTCTGGTTTCTTTCGGTCAGATTCTTTCAAGCTTAGTTTCAGAAAAACTGCAAGAATCAGCCCTTCAGCCCTTTGGTTTTTCATTCTTCCATATCAGTATGCTTCATAATAATAATATTTTTATCGTTTATTGAAGTTAATTTCAGAAATTAATGTTTGTGGGATAAATGTGAGTAGTTAGTGAAAATTTAACTTCGTTTGCCTTTAAAACTAACACTAAAATTCTTCACAAGTATGTAAATCTAGTTACTGCGAAAAACTGTTTAATTCTTCTGATTCTTCTGATTGTGGAGTTTAGTTCTTCTGATGTAACTATGATATTATTTAAGTAATTTGAGCAATCTCCTGCAACTTAAGCATATCATAGCCCTTAATAAGTTATACGGATATGCATCGTAATAGTAATGACACAGAATTTTAAGAAGCATATTTTTTGTTTCAATTTTAAATATATTATAAGCAAGTAATCTTTCTTTATATTAATAACCTATATTTCATGGTGATTTTTAACATTCTACTCAGCTTCCGTTGGCTTTTAAACTGACGAGAACCTTCTTCAAATGTTTAAAAGCCTACTTCAAGTGAAAAATGAGGTACAATTCTCTGGAAATGATTATGAAGCTATATAGGCTATTTTAAGTACCTTCAAGTAGCTTAATTTAACTGAGTTTATCAGATTCGAAGCTAATACATTAGCCAGTCTCTCCAACAGCGGTTTATCTTTAGTAAATTTCTTACTTGTAAATAAATATTTGTTAAATTAAGCATAGTGAAGATATCATTTACTAATTTTTAGTATTTCACTAAGATTTAAATTTAAATCAAGTACTTCATTTCAATTATCACGTAGATAGCCACTATGAAAAACATTCTTGGAAACTAAAGATATCTTTATCCACAGCCTAAGAATTTTAATGGAGAGCACAGTAAGATATTAAGACCGAGAGTTAGGGCTGTTGATTGATTACAGGTAAGGACGGGAAGATTATCTACTTTGGGAACTTACTTCATTGAAGACTTCCTGAGAGAAATGTTTCCGGGCAATGAAGCGCGAACAAAACTGTCTTGCTCATTAGTGGTTTTAGCCACTCTAGAAGCCGAAGACAGTATGAATAGCAGGTACTTCGTAAAAACTGAGTTTATGCATCACGAAAAGATATCAAAGAAGTGCAAACCTTCTGCAAAACACATAAGTATCTTGAGGCATTAACAATTTTAGTATAAACAGATAGCGCCTTTCATAAAATGCTTTGCTTTGCTTGTTTTAACTTTGTTTGTGACATTATAAGATGCATACGTTTCGCTGAGAAATGCGTCGCAGAGTGCAATTATATAGATACTTACGTAAAACACTAGTTATGGTGTAAGGTTTTATTTTCTTCTAACCAGTTATATTTAGTTTGACTTTCCTGTTTCTCCTGATTTCAGTTTCCTGCCGGAATGTAAATTTTGTATGACGCAGATGTAAATTCACAACATGTTTCAGAAGCAGTATTTAAGCTCCGTTTCAAGAGTTCAAAAGGTAGTAGCGAACTTAGTTCCGATGTTTATACTGCGAGTTAATAATTAGCTCTCTAGTTCGGTGTTTGACGCCTTTCAGTTTATATTGATATTTCTCGGCTTGGCTTAGCTGTGTGCAGTCGATTTAGCGTTAGTTAAGTTAAACGTAGCCACAGATGGTGATTTGTGAGAACGAAGTTTGTGCATCTCTTTTAATTTTAGTTAAATAAAAAGGTTATTTAAACCTTTCTTCTGCAGCATTTTCTGCTTAAAGACAGCGAAAACTCGCTAGTCTTCAACGAGGGTCACGAGTTTATGCTACCAAAGAATACCCGCAGACTCTATAATAGTATAATGAGGCCAAATTTACACTTTTAAGTTTTGAAACAACTTAGATGTAAAGATGAAGCTTATTTTGGCTTAATGTATGCACCCTAAAAGAAGATGTACAAAATAATGTACAAATATTTTGTTATGTATTTATTGTGCCGTTATATACATTTATAAAGGATTTAAAAATAAATTATCATTACCGCGTATTTTATCAGAAATTATTAAACGAGACCTACAATACTTTATCCTTATAACAACAAGCGATGTAATTCTCAGTCTTGAGTTTAATAGTATAAAGAGTGGCAGCATTATATGTCGAGGAAAAAAAACAATAGATCTCAATAATTTTCTATTTGAAATAAGTTGAAAGAATGAATCTTTGAATTACAAATAAAAGTAAAATACTACCACTGTATTAAAATGGACTGTGTTACAGTTTATTTTTGTTAAACTAAAATCGAAGTCTGAGCTCTTTGAAAAGTTCTAAAGATTTCCCTTGAGAGTGTCAGCAGACTAGAATTAAGAAGGAAGCAAATTATTTTAAAACTTCAAAGCGAACCAGAGCAAAACTCGAAATTCTTTTCTTTAAACAACATAAGAATCGCACTAACAGTAACCCCTCGAATCTTCCATTTTCAGTTTTGAATTGATTGAAATATTTCATTCTAATTTTGAAGTAATTAATGTAATCACATATGTTTGAAATCTATGAAGTACGGCATTGTAAAAAATTTTCTTTCGGATTGTTGTGTCTCCCCCCTTGTTCATATTACTATTTTTAGCTTTCTTAATTCTTAATTGCAAAACTGAAAGCCATTCTTAAGTAATATCCAGGAAATTAAAGGTAACGGTAATTGAAAGTTTCTGATAAAATGCCAGAAGCAATGCTGGGGAATTTAATTTGATTTGGTATTTTCTCACAGATACCAAAAAAAGGAATACGAATTGAAGATTTGAGACTAAAATTTTATGCCACCATAAAGTATTTTCTCCCTACTTTCCGTATGTCCCCGTGGTGTAACTGGAAGCACACTCGACCCGTATTCGAGAGTTTTGGAGTTCGAACCCCCTTTAGGGTATTGTGGATTTCTTCAGTTTTCTAGTTTCGAAAAATTCTAAAGGTCTCTAAAGTTATACCCAAACTAAAAGTTGGTGGACGATAATTCGTAAGCACCAAGATTTGGCGACTGGGTCCTTGCCATAATTTGAAAGAATGAGTATGTTTTCTCCCTACTTTAGGTATCTCCTCGTGGTGTAAATGGAAGCACACTCGATGCGTATTCGGGAGTTCTGGAGTTCGAATTCCCGTTTGGGTATTGTGGATTTCTTCAGTTTTATAGTTTCGATAAATTCTAAAGGTCTCTAAAGTGACATCCGAACTAAAAGTCTAAGTGTCTAAGTTCTAACCCGAAATAAAAGTCTAAGTGTCTAAATACTAACCCGAACTAAGTCACCCCGAGTCTAAGTCATCCGAACTAAGTGTCTAAGTGCAAAATACTTACGAATTTTGTACTTAGACAGGTAATTTTAGTAGATATATAAGTAAACTTGTTGTCTTTCTTTTGTAACATAAAAACAATCTAAAGCGAAGCTACGCCATAAAAGTAAGACCGCAAGGGCAAGTGCATTTAACTTTGAGTAAATGGGTATCTCGGTAATTTTGCGAGATATCGCCAAGCTAACAACACTTTTTGCGACTTATTTTGTTTCCAAATTTGACGCGAAGTCACCAGAAGTCGCCAAATGTGGAAACATTTTGGACTGGTCCCTGTAACACCGGAAAAAGGTTTGCAACTGAATAAATGTAATTGACCACTATGTTAACGTTAACCCTAATTCCCCTCTTATATTGCTTTCCAGTAATTTCGAGAAGCATAAAATGCTACAAATGTATCGGCCGCCGGTTGAAAACTATTCAAAGCCGAAGAGAGAGCATCTGCTGTTAATTGTTTAGTTATTGGTTTTACGAGTTGTTTAGTTTCTCACGCAATAGTATTTTTTCCTTGTTTCGCACACAACAGTATTTTCTCCCTGCTTTCCGTATGCCTCCGTGACGCGAACTGGAATCACGCTCGTCGTATGTTTGGAGTTCCAGAGTTCGAATGCCAGAGAGGGCATTGCGAATATCATCAGTTTTCTGACATCGAAAAAACTCTCACCATTTGAAATTTCTTAGAAATCTGTTGAAATTAAATGAATTATATGTGTTTTAAGACATAGTATAAAGGACTTTCGTTTGGAGTTGAAGCTGAATGATCTTCATTTGCGTGGCAAATATCCATTTCTATACCATGGACTGGGAATATTATTCTTAACTACTCTTAGCTTAATTTCCACACAAGTGTACATAGTAGTTCTGCTTAATAATCCGCATTTCCCCATTTCATTTCCAGAGTTTTGCACAGCAACTAATAACGAAACAATGACATGCTCAATAAATATTAAGCAGAGCACCGGGAATGTAGGACATCTTCACGAAATCACTAGAAATTAACTTCAGTTTGAAACACATTTATAGAATAATACAACTGTTAATCTCCTTCACTAATTACGTTGGTTTTAACCGCATGTGAAAGCTTTAGATGTTTTTTATTCATTAAATTTTAGTCAGGTTTAAAGGTGTTGCATTTGGCATGTGTTTTAATTACCTACAATTTCACTTGAAAGATTCATTCTGAGCATTTGAACAAAACTGAAAATTTATTTTAAAGCACTTAAATTATTTATTTGAAGTAGGAAATTTCTAGATCTTATAAAAGGATAGTTTTAGGTTTCTTACTACAGGACTCATTGTTCATCAGTTACAAACCGGAAAGTAAAGAAATAATTGCAGTTTACTTAAGGGCTCATTTTCTCGAACTCATATCAACTAGAATTAGGAAATAGATAAATTTTACTAAATATGTAGATATCACTTTAGAACTTTGTTTGTGAGATAAATGTTGGAATCAAGGAATCGTAAATTTTGCGTATTATACACAAAGGCATTCTATTTTCGTGCAAATTTGCTCATCATTATTTTCATTCCTTTCCTTCTGGCTGGTGAATAACACCTTCTAATCAGGAAAGATAAATTTGATTTTTAAGAAACAGTAACATTAGGATCTTTCCGGAAACTTGCATTAAGAACACAAAGTAAAACACTTTTTATGAGCATTTCTTTCATAAATGTTGAAACTAACACGTTTACGAAAAAAATAATAACGTATTAATTATGTTTGTATTAATTATGTTTTACGAGCAAAATCAGGAAATTAATTTTAATTATTCTCCTCCAGTACAGTATTTTTAATTCCTTTATATGTCTGAAAAATAAATTATCGTCGAGTCGCAAATGGCCTTTTTTATGTGGCATAGATGAAATGCTTATTTCCAAATAATAAATGTACCTATTTAATAATACATAATAAATGTGATATATAAATACCTCATAAAGTATTGTTTGTTCTTCAAAACACAAGATGCAGGATTTATCATTTAAACTTAACGTATGTATAGTACATCTTAAATTAGTTTACAGATAAAATTATTTTCTTAACTTTAATTAAATATTTAAGCTGATTGTATATTAAATCCGAGGTTATCTTTGATTTGTTTAGTCCAAACCTAAGTAAGTAAAATCAGCAAACTCAGTAAAGTATTCTAACAAAACAGAAAAGCTGCTTAATTTATTAATGAATTGAAGATCGTGTTTTAGTCTTAGACTTACGAACAATTAAGCCTTCATAAAATTCCCATTAGACAGGTCTAACCGTAAATAAACGAACTATTAAAGCAAAGAGGTATGTAACTGACATTTGTGTACTGCACTGTAGTAAATTCCGAAGCTTGCAAGCATAATGCATTCAAATAAGAGGATCTCATTCATAAGAGGATCTCTCTCAGACCAGAGTTAATGAGCTCTTATGTACCTTGTGCCTAAATTTGGTCCTTATTTTTTCTTGTTCTTGTGTCTAAATGGCTAGCCTTCATAAAGATATTTGCGAATATTAATTACAAGAAAGCGATTGGATGGTTTTATGGGCATTTATAAGTAGATTTCTCATTTAAAGTAAGATCTCAATTATTCAGTCTCCCTGTCTTTGTATTTTATTCAGAAAAAGTGTACGTACAGTTTTGCAAATTTTAAACCTCTATTCATCTGAAAAAGCTTTAGGTATATTCCTTCTATACTAATTTTGAAAACATGATAGCCATTTTCGATTACGTTTCTAAATCAAACAGGCTAACAAACATTAGCGTTTTGATTAAATAAGCAAAGCACGCGAAGACTATCAGTTAAAAAAAAGCACTTTTTGGAGGACATCCCAAGAGCAGCTCGACCTCATATTTATATTAAAAAATAAAGAAACACGAGGAAGTCGCGTGTAGATTGCTGTTCAGTTGCCGGACATGGAGTTCGAGAACAAATACAAGACTTTATTACTTTAGCCACTTTTCCACTAGAGAAGCGACAATATAAAGAAATTCAACATCTTAATGTATCAAATTGTACTGTTTGAACACTAAATGTACAGGAAGGAGAACTTTTATAACGAAAAATGCACTATCTTCGAAAGTGCCCACCCAAAAGATTTAAGGATAAGGAATAAATAAAACTGCCTCGATAAATGATTGCTTAGCCGCAATTTAAATATTGTAGAAATGTGATATGGAAATGAGGTATAAAAATCTATGAATGTACGGCTCAAGACTTTGGAACGTAACATGCAGATGTTGAAGTGTACATGTGGTGGAGGAAAGCGGTGATTTGCTATGATAGGTAGTAATATCCCAGGATGCCTGACATAAAAAAGGTAATGGTGGTCACGACAGAAACAGGAATCCATTCTGTGACTAAGATGCCAGCAGACGTTATAGTCACACCCCACAGAGGCTAGTTCTTGAGTAGACCTTTTGTAGAGTCACTAAGTTTATTTAGGAGCAGGAGTCGAGAAAATTGCGCAGTGCCCTTACGGGAACTCGAACTTCGTATTTTCTCATTGCTAGCCGAATGTGCTTTTCATTGCATCATGAAGGCACGCGGTAAGGAAGGGGAAAATATTTTACACTTTCTCCTGTTATTTGCAATTTGCTGTTCCTTACGGCCACCATCACAGCTAATAGAATACTGCCTACAGCATTTCCAATGACTTGATCTTACAGAAATAGAAACAGATATTCTATAGCCATTCCAATGGCATTTTTATTTTTCTAATTTTTCAAATAAGCCGTGTAACGCTGTCGCAATTTTTCTCGAATAATCTAAATTCGCAATACAGTCTCCGTGTTAATGTTTATTGACACTTGCAGGTTACCTACACGTCACTGACGTGTAGGTGATTCCGTATCACATAGGCAATACAATCCTGCCTTCTAAAAAGCATGCACGTGGCGATACACTTGCCAGTGATACAATGACATGAACCTAACTGTTTGGGCCATATCTGAACAAATTCCAAACACGCATAGTAGGTCTTACAGAATCTCGTTTAGTCAGCTTCTACAGTAAAGTAAATGGTAGCAACAATTTCCTTTTTTAAGTATTTCCATGAAAGAACATGAATGTTTTAGGTCGAAATTTTTCTATCAGTGCTTTTAATAAACTGTGCATCCACCAGTGGCAACATATTAGCATTTATTTTTCCCTTCACAGCAAATGTGAAATACCGTCCTCTGGACTGGAATGATTTGCGTACTTCTTATGGGTAAACAAATTATGTGATTTCCTGTTTGTAGTGTTTCTATTTCTGTAAAATCAATTTCAGGGTCAAACAATATAATGACGAGTTAAAATGAATGAAAGTACACTTTTCCGGAATCTAACGCGAGACTTTCGAAAAATGGATTAATATGCTGAAATTTATACAGCCCCAGCATTTTGGAGAAATGCCATTTTGTCCGTCCTTTCAGATCTAGAGTGACTATTTTACCTAACGTGTAAACAAACTAATTTCAACTTTAGACTTTAATTTCTTCTTTGCAAGTGAAATAGATAGGAAGCTTTGTAAATTCGGTAGAAATGGAGAAATTCTAAGGATCATTGAATGTTTTACCTGTAGGTAATATTTATATTACACTGCATATTACCTACATATTAAACTTAATTCAAAAGTCTATAATTCCTAATTTCATGATTACAGCATATTTAATACTTATGCATGAATACTAATAGCATTCAATCAATTGTCTCTAGGTTTTTAGATCTTAATTTACACGAGGTTTTAATTTGCGAGGAATGTCTACATTTCTTCGCCGAAGATTGCTCATATTAATTATAAAAATTGAAATATAAACCTGAAAACTAATAAAAACTTCCAAACTATTCATAATTTAATGGCTGCCATAGAATAAAATTTTACTTTATGTTTTAATATTACACTCATTATATTCGCATGTATCAAAATTCTAAGATTTTTTTTATTTAATTTTTTGTAAAGCAAGTATTAAAGGAGAAACATCAAAGTGAAATTACTTTAATTAGCTATTTTTTACGATTCAGTTTTACACTAAGCTTTTTCCTTATCATGTAGTTATAGATTACAATCACTAGTAAATAAAAGTTATTAATTAAGTAGCAAATGATATTTATTATTATGTAATTAGATGTATTAAGATGCTTACATTCTGAAAAGAATTTGTGTTACCGTTATTTCTTCAAGTAACAAAAGGAATGTTCTAGATAGTTAATCATGAATAATTATCCTTTAATGACTGTTACTTAAAAACCCGGCGGCGGACTAATTTGTAACAATAGGGCAGTACGGTTTAACCTATATTCTGAATACATTATAGAAAATTATGCCATTATAATTTCAGAATTTATAAATAAACATTTCTCTCAAGTTAGTGTTAACTGATTAGGATTAATGCTAAATGGTATTTTCAATTTCAATAAAATTTATATTCATGCCAGTGAAACTGAAGCTTTCAATCTTAAGTTTAGCAGAAAAAGAAGTATTTCAAAAATGGTATCATAAATTTCCGTCTTATACATTGAATGTTTTAGCTGCGTTCATCAACAACATATATCAGCAATATATTGTTTTTATTTTCTTATTCCGCGAGATCTTGAAAATCATTTATACGAATACGGGTTTCTTTTTAAGTTCTCCTCTTTATTCGGAATGGCTATCGAATATTGCTTCGCTCAAGATAAATACAGCTTAAAAGTCACGCGGCATTATTTTGCCCAGAAGAATGATGTGACACCTTGATGTAGCAGCGGACATCTGAACCGAAGTAAGCCATAGAGTGTCTACATAAGTGGATGTATTAAGAAAATCGGAGAGATACAAGACAAATTGAAGCAAACAGGTAAAAATACGGGGTGTTCGGGAAACGCATTCGTATCTGTTATTGTTAATTATGGTTGAGTTGAGAAAGCAACGCCAAGTGATAAGCAAATAGGCCTCCAGCCAGTACAATATAAATATAAATTAAAGTCCACGATGCACTCTTTACCGTTATTCAGAGTAAAACATGTAATATGTTTTAAATTATTACAATGCACATTACATTACACTACTGAATGACGTAGATGGCAGTACTGTTTCATGAATGTCACGTGTTGTATCCCAAAAGATATGCCTCGTAAATACTTAAGTTCTAGACCATTACAGGAGCGACATCGCATTCTTGGACTATAGATTGTCTGACATTTTGAAAGATACCTGGCATTACTTGAATTTAAGTTCAAGGCTAACTGAATGTGATGAGTAAGCTCTTTTGTAATGTTTAAGGACGCTTGTTACTCAAATAATTTCGAATACCTACATAAGAAGATATCGATAAGTATTAGATCTGGTGATCTAAGACAAAACATTACCCAGAATAACACAAGGTTTTTCATCCATTAATCCAGACAGGAATGACGTCACAAAAATTCCATGTCTCATATTTTCTAAACGAAACTGTATATCCAAAACGTCATAGTATCCCGAATCTAGTACACAACATTTTCTCATATTTCTGAGATATTTTATTAAGCGGCTGATAGGCCGCTAGGGAATTATATATCAGGGAACTTTTTATGACTACCCTACACATAATAAATTTCCCTACGTAGGTTTTAAATACCAAGAAGTATGTAACATGTTAATTTTCGTATAATGAGTTAAGGATATGTCACATCATTGCTTAGACTTTAGCGACAATAAATAAATTAGTACCGTTCTAATTAATGTTGTAACATTAATTAGAATGTACAAGTTCGAAAAACGTGATGGCCGACTGGAGTGCGGGTCCAACTGGTGTTATGGAAAGCTGACTGCCACCAAAGTGGGATTCGATTCCGGCATACAGCTTAAGGGGACTCATACATCTTAAAACCATAAGATGTTCGAATAGGTGACTGTTGCAAGAATTGGGATAACATATTTATTTTAAAAGCAATTACTACCAACTTTTTACAGATGACTACATAATATAGCTGCTTTGTGAAATAGTAATCAGAAAGTTTGTGTTGCCACAAATATTTTTATAATTTAATCCGCTTTGTGACAACATTTTTCGTCATGTTTCCAACTTGCGCGCACAGTTTAAAACATTCTGTTTCATAATTTAATTCCATATTTAATATATAGCTTTTATAACGTCTGGAAACTACTGTGAACCTAAAATTCTACAAATTTCATGTTAATTTTTTATTTTATTTTGAGTTGAGTTTATAAAATGTATTTTATTAAAAAAATTGTAATTTTTCGTCCATAAAATTTTTCAATAGTAAAATATTCATCAGATTGCTGGTTCAGTTAGAAAGTAGTGCCCATATAAAGAATTCCATCCAATTTCAAGTATGTACTATTAGCCATTTTTAAAATATCATGCGCGCAAGGTGGAAATATGGCGAAATATTTTGTCACGAAGAGGATTAAATTACAAAAATATTTGTGGCAACACAAACTTTCTGGTTACTAGTTTCCAAAGCAGCTATATCATGAATTACTTAAGATTCATTTAATTTCCTGCTTATCACAAAGCTTTTTATAAAAAACAATAAGCAGACAGAATTCTAATAAAAAATTGATCTGCTAAAACGTTTAGCATTGTGTTTACGCGCAAATTAATTCTTTATCCCTGCTAAGAATTAGAATGTATCTGGTAAAGTTCATATTCCATCATTTCGATTCCATTCCGTTTCTTTATGAAAAAACGCCAGTTAAAATCCTTTGTAAAAGCTAAAGAGAAATAAATGAAGCGGAGAAAATAACTTTTAATATTTTCCTCAGAGTTGTTTTATATTAATTCCTCTCAATGAAATACGATACTGAGATAATTTAGTAAAGAGAATAATTACTTTATTTAATTGACTCGTATTTCATTTAAATGTTTTCAAAGAAACGCATTCAAAAACTATTACGAATCTTTCAAAGAAATTTCTCACTTCTATATTTTATTCACATAAATGGAACATTATATATCATTGCAAAGCTTAATTAGTTATCATAAATCAGAATAAAGTGTAAAATAATAAAGTAACTCGCATAAAATGATTTTAATCCTATTTCGCTGAAATGATTCCATATCATATAAAGTGTCATCACTTTCAAGAAAGAGACAAACTTAATAAAAATCTCTTTAAAAAAAAGCTTAATAATATTACATCGTTTATATGTTTACGTCTTGTGGCTTTAATGCTTCTTTAGGAAGCTCAAAGCTTTATCATTTGCAATTAAACTAGTATTATATATTTATATTTTAATTATGCCGGATTGAGAACTGTTCTTAGCAAAATTACAACTTTCTTTATTAATATCATAAAGGTCATCCCCGACGTGCTTTCGGGACACTGTTAGTTTAAAATAAACAATGAAGTAAATCCGTAATCAAACTAAATTAAATGAAAAATGAAACGTCGGGGTAGTTCTCGCCAATATAAGATTTTTAGAAATTTTAATTTGAAATTATTGACAATTGATTAGCAGTGGTTTGAATCTCACAGTGACATGAAGAACGAAACAAGTGTTTGGCACTCATTAATTATCGAGGTTAGCGTTTTACATACTAACCCCTTGAAAACTTCTGTTTGAAACATTGAACTGAAGGTTATTAATAGTTTTTAATTACTTTATCCCATAAATGTAAAATTATTAACTGTCTTACTGTGTTCTCCATTCCAGCCTTGGTTATTATAGTCCAGGATTCGGATAATGAAGTTCTGTTGAATTTTTAATCGATTTTTGGATGTTAGTTTATATTACTCAGAGAAGGTAACTTGACGATAAAATAAGGAAATGATTTTGTTTGAAATACAGTTTAAGGCATAATTGTAAGAAAATCTATAAAGAAATCTCAAAAGCTGTTTTATTTCTTCTTAGAAGCATACATGATTTAAGCCGTTTGTAAGTCAGATTTAAGAAAAAAAAAACTTTCTCTATTGCTGATATTCAGAATCTAATTTCTAATGTTATCAAATAATATGATACGATAAGACTCCTCACTTAGAAAGTTCAGTTAAATAACAACAAAAAAAATGCAGGATTTTTTAATAATAAAACAAATTTTGTATTAAAAATAAAAATAAATTTTGAAGCTTTTTAAAAATTTATTTCAAAAAAGCTTTAAAAAATCCTGATAATTTTTGTTGAGCATATGAAACGCCAAGAAATAAGTTAGATTTAAAAATTTGATTTAACTTTTAGTCAAATAAGGAAAGAAGTACTTTGCTGACGAATGTTGCTCAACGACGCTCTACGGAAGCCACTGAGAGTACTTTTCTAATTTTTAATTGAAAGTTATTATTCCAGTAAGTCTTCGTATTCCCACCATTTTATAAAGAAAGGATCTTGGCCAGTTAGTGTACTTGGATGTCTTTAACAGGAAATTCCTCGACTTAAGTAGCTTACATGAAAATATGACACTAAACATTGAATGTGCATACACGATGGGAGTTGCGAGGATATTCGTGTTAAAGTATCATCTGCAAACATATTTTTTGAATATTTCGAGATGATAAAAAAATATTATCAGTTTTGTTATAAGACGGTAAAATAAAATGTTTTATTGGTATAACAAGCAAATGTAAAAAATGAGAGAAAGGAACATGAATGTATCTAAATATGTGTGAAGATAAATAACTCACATTGCACTCTAAGACGTAAGAATTATATGTTAATTAACCAATTATTTTTATTTAAACATTTATTGTAACTTCTTCTTTCTGTAGTCATCAACGTCATGCACATTATTTGTATGAGACTTTTGAATGCTTTAGTGTTAGATCTTTCGGCAACCACGCTTGCAGTTAAAGTCATATTGCCAGCTCTGCCAGAGATTATTTTGGCTTTAGCCATTTGCTTAAAAACACGTCATTTAAAATATTTGAGCCAGCTTAAGTATACCATTTTAAGTAGTTTCCAACTACGTTACTTGAAGTTGAATTTTAACTTATGCTATCGTAAACACCCACAAAGTGAGGATTTTTACATATACTCAAACCTAATACCTTCTCTTTAAATTATAGATTAAACGAAAAGTTCATTCTAACCTTCGCAGGATTTTCTCACCTTAATATCAGACTGGGGTGATAAGTCGTTTGTCCGTCTAAGGAGGGTCTGAAAGACAATGATTTATCTTCTATACAAGTAAACATCGAGAACGTTGCCCAATGTGCACTACAGGCAAAGACTGATTTTAGCTCGGATGAAAAGGGATATTTCGTTCAAATTTTGATACAGAACACTCTGGGAGTCGGATTCGATAGTTTCGCTATCCTCTTCTCCTACCATCTGTTATATAGAGTTTCGACACCAAGGTTAAATAGCTTTACTTCAAGGTACCATTGTTAAATAAGAAACTCCTATATGTTAAATGTTAAATATGAACCTACTTGCAGTGAAAGGTTTCTACTTCCTCTTAGGGAGGAAACTAAACTCTTAAGAATTTGCTAATTACCCAAACTTTTAGTGATCGTATAGTGAAACGTTAAAGCATTTTGCGTTGTGAAAAAATGCATCCCGGGACCGCGCCGTGAGAGGATCGAAAACATAAGAAAAACATATACAAGATATATAGGAAAAACATATTAAATATATAAAGAAAACATACTGTAATAGGTTTCCAGATTAAATATCAGTGTATTCAATTACATCACAATGAAAAAAATCTTAACCTCATCTGAGAGTCTAAGGAGAAGTCATCAATTTGTCATTTACCCTTTTTTTTTTTAAATTCATATAAAAAAAACTTAAGGTTTGTCTGGTAATTTAAAAGGGGAAAGGGAAACAATTCAAAGCCTGAGAATTAATTTAAGATTCGACGCTGTTTTTACTTTCCAAGGAAATGTTATTAAAACCCACTCAAAGTTCAGACACAAAATAAATAGCACTTAACTTGGTTGGACATCTTGAAGTGGAGGACTCGTATCTTAATAAGCGTTGACGTCGGCGGGGCTCATCTTTACACTGGTACGTTATTTTACCACTGTAGAACAGAAACAGGAGCACTGCTGCCCAGGAATGCTATCCGCTTGGTCTTGAAAGTCTAAAGTCAACACGCAGGTAACGGGTTTTCATAGTGCCGAAACTAATTTTTCTTCTGTAAAACTGAAACAGGAGCACTGCTGCCCAGGACGGCTATCCGCTTGGTCCTGAAAGTCTAAAGTCAACACGCAGGTAACTCGTTCAAATTTCGCCTCTTTACCAGAACGCGGCAAGGGAGCGTATTTGCAGCTTCCGGCCAGAAACGTTTTTTCTAGGCAATTACGGCTCGCCTGTTCTTACTCATCCCAAGAGCAAGCTTCACGAGTAACGTCCAAAGTAAGTTCCACCCCCAGTCAGTAAGAGAGTCCTCTTAACCAAAACGCGGCCGGGGAGCATATTTGCCACTCCCCGCCGGGAAACATCTCTCTTCGTAATTACATCTGGTCTCTCCCTTTCTAGCAAGTTTCCAGAGTAACGTCCAAAAGTCCAGCAAGCCCGTAAGTAAGAGAGTGAATCCAACTCGAATTTCCTTCGTCTCCTTCACAAACGCGGGCTCCCACTATGGCTTCACTTATCGCCCCCATAATTTAGACAAAATTTGCGTTTTCAACCCCTGAATGCGGAAATAAGGGTGATCGCGCATGCGCGCCCTTCTTCACTTAGCGAACAACCGGACCCTCAATCGCCAAAAACCTGAATGACTTACATTGAAAGACAAGTAGCAACCTTTTGACCTTTTTTGTCACGTACTTCCTCTCTTAAGGTCAACTCCACAATGAAAATTCCTTCTCGAACATTCTAAGGGACAAAGCACGCGAAATCATGACTTGGCAAAAAATTGCCTCCCTTTCCCTGCTTCTTTCACAATGAATCAAAGCTTGTACAAAATTTGCAAATAAAAGAAAATAAATAATATGTGCTACTTTTTTTGTTCCCAGAAGCATCTGTTTTTCCCCAAAATTAAAGCCTTAAAATAAATAATTCAGAATCAAATAAAATTAAGATTTCCGTAAATCAGAAAATCATTCACCTAGTTTTTATAACGCAATCAGACAAATTCTCTACACAACATTTCCTTTCCCCTAAGGAATTAAATTTTGGTTTACCAAAATTTAGAAGACAGACACTTCTTGAAATACCATGACTCATACTGTGCAATAAGGCTAAAGGATAACATAATGTAACAATATTTCACACGACTCCTTGGTACAGTGACGTTACTGACACATTAAATTTCAAGTCCAAAATGTGCAAGTAAAACAACAAGATTAATCAAAGCAATTACTAATTAAAATACTCAAGGAAGATCATCAAAAACATCAATTAAATCACTTAATTAATTAAACCTAGAAATACTCAGAACACATACAAAAATAAAAATAAAAATAAGGCGTTAATCACAAACAAAATATGTCTAAGATCAATCAATAATGACAAAAAGAATTTCTCTTTTTTTTTTTTTTTTTCAGTTCATTACATCACACTAGTGTTTCAGTCTCTGTGTGGCCACATTTCTGAACATTTATTTATCTATTCATTCTCTTTTTTTTTCTCTCTTTCAGTCCATTAATATAAACAATTTCACCTGAGGTCGAACACATTCTACTATTGTTGACAATTTCCACTGAGCACAATCATGGAGTACATTAAATGAGTACGGAGTTGTCAATGCAAGCGAGGGAAAACCCTGTAGTTAGAAATCAATGTGTTAGCAACTCCCCCCTGTAGCCTTCAACGCGAGAAAGTGAAAGCAACAACCCCGTAATGTGAACTCAGCACAACAATAGCTTTAGTAGAGAAACTTGACCTTAAAAGAAACCAGATTTCACCCTCCTACGTCTTACCTTCGACCAAGGAAGAACAATCACTCTTTCAAAGTTGAAGAAGACTTTATCTGTCAATTTTTTCCTTTATGATAGATAAGCCACTGAATGTGTTCGGATACTCACACCCGAAGAAAGAAATAATCTAATCCAATTGGTCACACCAAAAAAATAAATAAATAAATAAATAAAAATAAGATAATTAACGCGCCGCAGATACATAAAATACATTCCTGAGAAAATAAACACACTAATAATTCAAACAATTCCAAATAAAATATGTCACATGAACGTATTCAAACAAAGAGTAAAGACCCCCCTAAGTACTACGAAATTGAATAACTTCCAGGAATGAATCCCAAACAATCACGTCTAAGAACAGAAGCGGCCTGATCAGGGCCAAGCATTAGAAAAGAAAAGAACGTTACAACACAAGGAACCTCGGAACCAGCCGAAAATACCCCACACAAAAAAATCAGAAAGAAAGAAAACGTGGTTGTCCAAAAATTCAATCCAACCAAAATCAATTCCGAGAATTAACATAACGAATACGCTGTACAAATACCAATTAGAGTTTTATCCAAGACACACACAAAATAATAATAATAATACAACCTAATGCATGTACAAAATAACGTTTGGCCAAAAATTTACAAATACTACCAAGATACACATATATACATAAAATGAAAATACAATTAAACTGTAAAAAATTTCGTACGTAATTCAAATAAACATTGAGATCAGTGATACTTAAACAAAAATTTTAAACTGCAATACCTAAACAAATACACAAATAGTCATTATGTTAAACCATATCAAGCCAAAAGTATTTCACTGTAATTCAAATCAATCCAAAAAAAATCAACCAGCAGAGTGAAGTGTCGCTAAAAATTTCAAACCTCACGGTAAACACTAGTGAGTAACAACACCAAACTTAAGTCCCCTTAGTAAGACAACAAAAAAAAAAAAAATTCAGTAATTCTAAAGATCCATTAAGTCCACAAAAAAAAAAAAAAAAATTCAACTAGTCAAAGAAATCAATCAAAGCTGGACTGAAGCACGTTACTAGAACACTAAATAAAACATCACAAATCAAAAAAGTGTTCAAAACAAACCCCCCAATTTTAGGCAAAAACTGAGATCCATTCTGCATCAGACTTCCAAAACGTTGTATAGTAACCTAAGTAGCAGCTTTCAGAAACACCTCCACCCAAACAAAAGAAACAAAGTAACTCTTTACCGCGTCCATGTAAGCTGAGAAAAGCGCTGTATTATGAATGACAGACCCAAACTTTACGTATCAAGCAAACCTCCAGACACGTTGAAAGAGAACATAAGATCTCTAATCTCGGACAGAAAAGTGCGCTGACTGAAACGTTACAATCCTGAACCAACACAATGAAAAAGATACAATAGTTTTCTCAGATAACAAGTTCCTGTCTGCCCCGGTGTAAGAGGTCAAGTGCCACCATGAAGTGCAAGCATTTACAAGAAAACGAGCTTTCAGGACATTACAACTTCACGCAAGACCTAACTGCAAGCAACAAATGCAAAGTTCTCAAAAGTGCTAAACTAAAAAAGTACTTACTCATAACTCAAAAATCCCTAAAAATCACACGAATCAAATCCATAACTCAAATTATACCATTTTCGTATAACCACAGAAATCTCAATTCTTCCACAAAACTAAACATCAGAGAACTTACATTTTACGGACCTTGGCAGAAACCACCAAAACAAAACAAAAACCTGATACAACTATCTTAATACTACCAATTCAAATACAAAACTTAAGCCAAAACAAGAATTAACCCCAAATTCAGCAACAAGTCCAACCAAGAAAGAAAATTCAATAACTCAAATCAAATCTATTACGATTCACTAGCAAGTTCAAGACAAACTACTTGTAATTAACAGAAAATTCCCACACATGAGTACAGAGCAAAAGTAACTAATCTTCTCAAACTTATTTCAAAAATTTTCACAAAACAAATTCCCGTTGTCACAAAATTCTCATTAAAATTCACTTTCTACAATTCACAAGACTACCTCAATTTCTACTGTTTAAACAATTCTCACCTGACAACTTTTCACAAACTTAAAACTCAGAAGATAACTAATCTCAATTACTCTGCTCATTAAACTTAATTAGAACTTCACTCAAGCTGATGAATTCAATCCAAACAAATTAAATATGCAAACATCAGTATTGCTGATCTCAGGCAAAAATTCAAATCTAACCCATGTTCACTTTAAAACAGAATTTTGCAATTGAAAAATAACCTTCAATTTTTTTTTAACTCATTCATTTGTGTCATTATGCCTTAAGAACCTTTAAAATTCATTGCTCAATACTAAATTAAATTTTCTAACACATTACACAATATACTGGAATCATATCGAAACAGTGTAATCAAAAAAATAATAAGATACTTGGTAAGGTAGATAATCATGAAAACATTACATACATTTCACAAAATATTATTCAATCAAGTCTAAACTCAAAATTTTTCTAACGTTACCCCTCACAATTACACATTTCACAAGATTCTAGGTTAAATAAGTAGCAAAAACACAAAAAAATTTCTAGCTACGCATAGCTATGGCTTGTCTCATTCAGTAAAATAATTAGAGTCTTTAATCTCTTTCTCTTAGAAGTGCTCATAAAATGAGTCCAGTTTTTACCGACAAGCACTCGAAACTTTATACAAGGATACACAAATAGCATAGGATTATCGTGAAATAATTCATTTTCCATCTTGTATCAGAAATCAGAAATCAAAAATATACATCCAGAAAACACTCAAGGATTTTCAACAGTAAAAATGTGCAGTACCTATTCTGCTACATTAAAATATATATTTTTCCTAATTTTAAAGTTCAATTCTGTTTGCCTAACTTTAAGGTCCAAACTTCCTGAAATTCACACAAATTCTCAAAATTTATCCTCTAGTATTAACAAATAAGCAAACACAAATCAAAACTAATTAATCCTAGCACATAGACTCAACTCCTTCATTAAAACAGTAAATTACTAAAAATAGGTAAATTCAAAATTCAAGTTCAATTCTCGATCCGATCCCCCACTAAGCAGAGGTCACGGCACCAAATGTTATATAGATTACCGTGAGAATTCAATCCAAAAAAAAAAAGAAAATTTACTTATCTGGTAAAGATGTCTGGCACCAATGTTATATAGAAGTTTCGACACCAAGGTTAAATAGCTTTACTTCAAGGTACCATTGTTAAATAAGAAACTCCTATATGTTAAATGTTAAATATGAACCTACTTGCAGTGAAAGGTTTCTACTTCCTCTTAGGGAGGAAACTAAACTCTTAAGAATTTGCTAATTACCCAAACTTTTAGTGATCGTATAGTGAAACGTTAAAGCATTTTGCGTTGTGAAAAAATGCATCCCGGGACCGCGCCGTGAGAGGATCGAAAACATAAGAAAAACATATACAAGATATATAGGAAAAACATATTAAATATATAAAGAAAACATACTGTAATAGGTTTCCAGATTAAATATCAGTGTATTCAATTACATCACAATGAAAAAAATCTTAACCTCATCTGAGAGTCTAAGGAGAAGTCATCAATTTGTCATTTACCCTTTTTTTTTTTTAAATTCATATAAAAAAAACTTAAGGTTTGTCTGGTAATTTAAAAGGGGAAAGGGAAACAATTCAAAGCCTGAGAATTAATTTAAGATTCGACGCTGTTTTTACTTTCCAAGAAAATGTTATTAAAACCCACTCAAAGTTCAGACACAAAATAAATAGCACTTAACTTGGTTGGACATCTTGAAGTGGAGGACTCGTATCTTAATAAGCGTTGACGTCGGCCGGGCTCATCTTTACACTGGTACGTTATTTTACCACTGTAGAACAGAAACAGGAGCACTGCTGCCCAGGACGGCTATCCGCTTGGTCTTGAAAGTCTAAAGTCAACACGCAGGTAACGGGTTTTCATAGTGCCGAAACTAATTTTTCTTCTGTAAAACAGAAACAGGAGCACTGCTGCCCAGGACGGCTATCCGCTTGGTCCTGAAAGTCTAAAGTCAACACGCAGGTAACTCGTTCAAATTTCGCCTCTTTACCAGAACGCGGCAAGGGAGCGTGTTTGCAGCTTCCGGCCAGAAACGTTTTTTCTAGGCAATTACGGCTCGCCTGTTCTTACTCATCCCAAGAGCAAGCTTCACGAGTAACGTCCAAAGTAAGTTCCACCCCCAGTCAGTAAGAGAGTCCTCTTAACCAAAACGCGGCCGGGGAGCATATTTACCGCTCCCCGCCGGGAAACATCTCTCTTCGTAATTACATCTGGTCTCTCCCTTTCCAGCAAGTTTCCAGAGTAACGTCCAAAAGTCCAGCAAGCCCGTAAGTAAGAGAGTGAATCCAACTCGAATTTCCTTCGTCTCCTTCACAAACGCGGGCTCCCACTATGGCTTCACTTATCGCCCCCATAATTTAGACAAAATTTGCGTTTTCAACCCCTGAATGCGGAAATAAGGGTGATCGCGCATGCGCGCCCTTCTTCTTCTTCACTTAGCCAACAACCGGACCCTCAATCGCCAAAAACCTGAATGACTTACATTGAAAGACAAGTAGCAACCTTTTGACCTTTTTGTCACGTACTTCCTCTCTTAAGGTCAACTCCACAATGAAAATTCCTTCTCGAACATTCTAAGGGACAAAGCGCGCGAAATCATGACTTGGCAAAAAATTGCCTCCCTTTCCCTGCTTCTTTCACAATGAATCAAAGCTTGTACAAAATTTGCAAATAAAAGAAAATAAATAATATTCTTTTAACTAAATAATATTCCCAGAAGCATCTGTTTTTCCCCAAAATTAAAGCCTTAAAATAAATAATTCAGAATCAAATAAAATTAAGATTTCCGTAAATCAGAAAATCATTCACCTAGTTTTTATAACGCTATCAGACAAATTCTCTACACAACACATCAAACCTCTTGTTATAGTTCGACCGTCTCAAGCGCAACCCTGATTGGCATTCTGCCAAAACACAGAGACTCGTCAAAAAGACGCGGTATTACTTGCTGCGACGTAAGGTCTTCTCTTCTCTGGAAAGAGCTATGCTGGAGGGAAAGAAAGTCTCCATCCTTCCACCCTGTTTTGAGAATAATTCGGTCCGAATGGCGCATGCATGTTTGCGCTCATGGTCGCGGATGAGGCGGTCGAACTATACCTATACAATGCAAAAGAAAAACAACAATTTTTAAAGAATTTTATTTATTGTGCATACAGAATATTTTCATTCCTCTACTTCTAATTCTTCAACTCTTTTTGCAAAATGTATTCAGAAAAATGCCTTTAGTTCAATGTTTTTACATTATTTTGCATTCGTTACTTCAAAGGAAAAGAACTCTGAAATCTTAAAAATATATTGAATTGCTTCTCATTACTCCTAGCATGTAACAATATTCATTTGGGTTTAAACTAACTTCAGCTGACTAATCTATCAAGTTTCCGACAAAAGTAAAAATCACATAAAGTATTATTTTCTCAAATTTTTCGCTGAATTCCGATAGAGAATGAATGCGCCCTGAAAACAAAGCATTCTCGAAATTCCAAAGAAGCAAATTATTCCTTAAATAATGAATGCGGAGCAATTTCACCGTGTTATTCAGCAGACATATTTTTTCCACAAACGTTCAATCACGTGAAGCATGAAACAATACTTTTCTCTTATAAAAAAGTTACCCTTTGGATTTTGCAGAAACGTTCCTAATAATAAGCTAATTGAGCAATAAAGTAAAGTGAAAGTGCTTTTATTTATAAGGGATACTTTGCCTTGTGCGGAAGATAAATATAAAATAATATTTTTAAAGGTCAAAGAATCAAACCAATTACTTGGTAAAAAATTGAGTCTGGTCTTAGCTCTAAATAATGAACGTTTCTTTAGACTAGAGAAGCAATTACCAAACATGGGTTGTTTCTACAGTTGAATATTCTTAATTTCTTAAGGAAATGAAATTGTTTTAATTAAATATACAAATAGGTACGTCATAAAGCATTGAAACAATTGAATAAATTTACCTAAATGTTGTTTCATTTTATCTATATAACAGTAGAGAATAACAAAGGAAGCAATTGTATCTAAGAACAAGCTCGCATTTTCTTATTCTAGAAATTTTGCCCGTTTCTTTCCAAGCATGTCGCAATGGTTAGAAACATCACGAGTAAACCAGAGTGGGTTTGTTGCATTTCCACATTCCCTGAAATTCCCAGAATTTCAATATTTCATTACTGACAGAATCCTTTAAGTGTAAATAGTCCGTTTATATCCACAAGCAGTTCTGTCAACCACACAACCATCTAGCTCTTAAACTGAAATTTAAATATTAACTGATGAAATCAATCAATCTTCTAAGAAGACTGTTTAATAGTCTATGTAATTTGAAATAATGAATTAAAATATTACTATTCGCTTGTTAAATCAAAAGATTTTCGGAAATGCTAATATCATGTCTTAAACCAGAATTTTATATAAACTATAAATTTATGTGAGAGAAATAGTTTTAATAGACCATGTATTACTTTTCAGAAGCTTTCAGATTTTTAAGGGGAGTCATCACTTTTGCGCAACACAAAAAGTGCAACACAATAAAACATCAAAAGCAAATCAAAACAACACAATATAACATCAAAAGCACAGAAAATTAAATAATAGATACCAGTCTCTTTCAGGTATTGAAACAAATTGGGACTGACTTCTTTCCAAATTATATGTTCTAGAGGCAATTCACACTTTTTAAAATGTTTTGAAACGAAGTCTTTTAAAATATGGACAGATTATTAAAAAATAACGAACTGATATCACAGCACTACATTGTGACCACACCGGTTCACTCTCTGCTTTTAACAAATAACTGTGAGTAATACGCGAGTGACCGATTCTCAACCAAGTTAGCAAGACCTTCCTCTTTTCGACCTTTTGGCTGATTTTCGAGTTTTAATAAGTCAATTGTTATAACACATATAGACATTGATATAATACATATAGACAGTGATATATTACATCTAGATAAAGAACAGTGACAGTGATCTATTACATATAGATAAATCGACAAACAGAGAAGATTAAAACCACGTGAAAAGTAAAATCCAAGGTAGCTGATTAAATGGTAAATGTCAAGTTGTCTATAAATCGGATATTGAGATGTGTGACACAAATGAAAAATCGTAAAACATGCGCTATATTAAAATGCATATTATTAAAACAATAAAACATCAAAAGCAAATCAAATTAAATAATAGATACCAGTCTCTTTCAGGTATTGAAACAAATTGGGACTGACTTCTTCCAAATTATATGTTCTAGAGGCAAGTCACATTTTTTAAAATGTTTTGAAACGAAGTCTTTTAAAATATGGGCAGATTATTCAAAAATAACGAACTGATATCACAGCACTACATTGTGACCACACCGGTTCATTCTCTGCTTTTAACAAATAACTGTGAGTAATACGCGAGTGACCGATTCTCAGGCAAGTTAGCAAGACCTTCATCTTTTCGGTTCATAGTGGGCTTCTAACATTCAACTTTATGTTTGCTTCTTCTCAGATTATTATCTAGCTGGACATTCCAGAATTGCTATTTGATTAATACTCTCTTCTTGATGACTTTACGGATGTCATTAAATGGAACTACCCGATCTGACAGGTGAACTGCAGACTTCCTTGTAATGTCTGCTAGCTCATTGCCTCTTATACCCATATGTCCTGGAACCCAACAGTATGCACGGCTCAATAATTTCAGATTCAAACTTAAAATGTCAAAGATGATGGTTTTTGTGCATTACAATATGATTCTAAACCTTTTAGAGCACTAAACGAGTTTGCATAAATTATAAATTGTCTTCGACGTAGCTTAGAAATAAATGAAAGCGCATAATAATTGGCCTTTAATTCTGAGGTGAAAACGGAGCAGGCGTCATGCAGTCTTCTACCCTCCACGTGGTCTTCAATAACAAAGGATGCACCAACATGTCCTATTGGTTTCAACCCATCCGTAAACACGGAAACGTAAGTAGTGTATTTACGCCTGTGGTCAGAAAAAAGGTTGTCTGTATACAAACTAGTATTTCTTTTGTCAAAATATTGGAAAACATGAAGAAGCCGAATATAAGCATCTTCCGAGGGTGAGATTTCGAAATGCTTTATTGCCTGGGTACTCAGATCTGTCATGTGATATTTCTCGATTAGTGAGTGCACCCTAAGAGAGAAATAAGGCATATAGGATGGTCAGGCCTCAAGCAAGAATTTGTAACTGCCATCAATGAAAGAAACCTGGTTTGGATAATCAGAAAGTGACAAAGCATTAAAATAGTATCAGAGAGCCAACTGCTTACGTCTTAAATGAAGATATGGCTTATAGTCAACGTAGAGATTCTGGATAGGAGATGTTCTAAACGCACCAGAGCATATAGGCAGAGCCTGCTGGTAAACAGTATTTAGTTTTAATAACACGGAAGGTCGTGCAGAACTTTAACCAACTGAGCCGTAATCTAGTTTGATGCGTATAAGTTTTCTATAGATCTAGAGTAACAAAGAACAGTCTGCGCCCCAGGAGGTGTTCGCCAAGACTTTCAAAAGATCCGGTATCCTGAAACACTTCTTTCTTAGGTACAGGATGTGTGGAAGGAATCTCGATTTCCGGTCGAACACCACTCGTAAATATTTTACTTCGGGTTCCACTGGAAACAGTAATCCTTCAAGATGCAGCTGAGGCTCAGGATGGAGGTTACGCTTCCTACAAAAGTGTATGCATACGGTCATCTGTTTAGTAAAAATAATCCTTCTTTCTACACTAATTACTAGATACTATTAAGAGCGATTTGCAGTTGCGCCTCTACATATCTCATGCCTGCACCTTGACAGCATATGTGAAGGTCGTCAACTTATAAAGAACCTGAAACCGTAGGAAGAAGTTATTTTTAGAGATGATTTTAAATCTGAACAAAATAACGCTTAGTACACAGCCTTGAGGCACACCCTCTTCTTGAAAGAATATATCTGATACAACACAGCCAATGCTTACTTGAAAATTTCTACTCTTAAAAATCTTTTGCAATAAATATTCGAAAATTGTGATGGCATGAAGATAAAAAAAATCCCATGTCTCCATGCCTTGTCATATGCCTTTTCTATGTCTAAATACACAGAGACTAGGTGGTTTCTTTTGATAAAGGCTTTACGAATGGAGGTTTCTAATAGGAGCATATTATCAATAGTTGTTCTTCCATTACGAAAACCACTTTGTTTGGGATAATTACATTGTTCTTTTCTAAATAATAGACTAAGCAGCATTTCACCGTTTTTTAAAGAACTTGTAAACACAACTGGTTAGGGCGATGGGTCTATAGTTGGTGGTATTATTCGGATCTTTTTCTGGCTTAGCTATAGGAATGATGCTTGGAACTGTTTGAGGACACAACTCATCCATACTCTCATAATACATATGGGCAATCGTTCTGCAGCATGAGTGGCTACCCTAGGCGACCACACATCTTACTAAACTGCTAAATAACCTTTTTATTTTAATTTTTCACTAACTTACAAACTATAAGTTTGCACTGTTTTCTTCCACACTGTTTCTTTATAAAATAAAAGAGCTTAATCGCAGGAGCTTCCAACCTTATGCCCGCCGTCACCATGGCGCCCGCCGATCGTTTTAACGTGTTTTCAATAAAATTCTATGTGAAAGTTTTCTCATTTTTAACTAAATAGAAATTGCGTTGAAGACAGATACATGCAAAGGGTGCCCGCCGTCCAACAGATGTTCCAGAATGTGCTCTTAAGGACAAAACGTTTGGGAAGCTCTGCCTTATGGTATAAGCGTATTACACTCGCATATCACGTTTCCTGCCATTATGATATAGATTTCTTTAAAGATTTACATAAGCATCAATTATGTTTAACTTTTGGACACCAGTGTACTTATCTATTAAGTAAAAGTCGTTACAGATTGTTGCTTTTAACTTCAATAGCAACTGTATCTAAATAAAACAGTTTTCTTTATCTGTACATATATATGTATTTGCGTACATGCATGTATGCTTAAACAGTATATGCGTGTAACATTATCCCCCTGATGTTCCTCCTGCTTTTCTAAATAAATTATATGTTTTGAACATACTATTTCGGAGACAATCACGCTCGGAAGTTTAAAGATATTTCCCATCAGAACACTTAATATTCTAGCTTTGGAGAAGCGGGACTGGCATCAGTGGCAGTCACTTTATATTATACGGAACACTTAATATTCTGGATTCGAATAAAATACACAGATAATAATTTTAGATCAGATATAATATCTGTTGCTCTAAGCAAATATAATATCTCTTCAAAGCAAATTATGATATCGGTTGGGCTTTTAATCGTTATTCATACTGGTAGGTTACTTAAAATTTATGGGATTCTATTAACTTCTGACACTCAGCAAATTGCTATGTCATTAAATTTAGGGTATCCAAGAGAATCTCTGATATATTTCAATATCTTGATCCATGAAACTATGAATACATTTGTATGGGTTACATCTGAGTTGCTTTTAATATAAAAACCTCACTACATAGTAATATTTAATATACTTAACTTACGATTAACTACATTTAATAATTATTAAATGTAAAATTGCATAAATTAATTTTACGAATGACCAATTTCAAGCTCTCAAATAATTTAGTGGAAAGAAATCTAATTTAATAGTTGTCAATATTTTGTATTTTGGGCAGCAAAGACAATATATATTACTTGTACAAAAGTAAGCACAGTGTGGTAATGAATGCAGAGACATTTGGAGATTAAGATCAGGATTTCTAGAAAAACTCCTCGAACCCTGGAGGGGTTGGTGTTGGTGTTGGTGTTGGTGTATTTAAATATGTCAAAGCACACTAGGGCTATCTGCCTAAGGGATGGAATGCCTTCGTGGAGGACTTTCTAAGGGAAACTGGCTCGTATACACGTTACACATGGGGAAAGCCACGCCCATGCAGCCAGCCCGTTCACGGGATTCGAACCTCGGATCGAACTACCAGTGTTCAGCGACTTTACCCCTCGGCCGCTGGTGGGCCCCTGGAGGGGAATCGAATCCAAATACTCAGATTATCCACCTAGTATGCTAACCATAAGTGTACATGGAGAGTACTCTTCTTAATTCTTAATAAATGATGTAAATTCTATATATTTATACTATTAGCAACTAATCAAAATGAAAGTGAGAATTGTTTCCTATGAATGATTTATTGTTGAAGAAAGGTCTTCTCAAAAAGAAAATAATTTTTTATATTATTAAAAGCTAATAAAAAGTCTGAAAGAGAAGTGTAGAGGCTGGTTCAAAGAAACAAGTCCCTAGCGGCTTGATTGAAAACAAAATGAACCATTGCTTGCTTCTTCATTTGCAAGAGTTTTTGCCTCTAAGTAATGTAACAAACTGTAACCCCTTGAGGTGTGAGGTAACCTCTCGCAGTGTGAAATAAGGTTACGGAGGAGAACTTGTTGAACATTCGCAGCCCACGAAAGATGTTGAATACAAAGTTGTTTAGAATACAAAGACGAGGACAGATTAAACTTGGAGGAATGCTGAAACGAATTTGATTAAGAACGATTTTCTACAATGCGAATTAAGAAAAGGAGAAAACTTGACGAGAAAAAACAACAACATCCTGTTCACATGTTGCAGGAGGCTCAAGCAAATATGGGAAATTCTAAACAACAGGTAATCATCAAAAATAAATTTAATCTAGGCATTTCTCTCGAAAGCTTTTCGGCCGTTAATCATTCCTTAGTTACATGTGGAATCTAGGCAGTTGCATATGTCTAGACACTGTGAAAGGAGTTTTTGACCACATGATGAGAGAGAAAGTTTTGAAGATGTCAAGAAGAAACACATTGGAATTTTGCGAACTTGCCTGGAAGATATTTGTTCAGATTCACAGCTGTTGCTAACATTTCGAAGACTGTTAGTTAAAAAAAATTAACAGCCAAACGCTGTTAGTAGAGAGTTTTTGCAAATTGTATCACAAATCTCATCTCATCAATGAATCTCATCTTACATCTGATATCAACCACACTTGTTAGCTATATTGTAGAGTCATTAGGATTTTTTTGAGGCAGAAAAGATGAAAAATAGCAAACGCCTTCGCCGGGAATCGAACCACGGACCTCTGGAATACCGGCCCAGCGTGCTACCGTTATACCACGAAGGCACACTAGGAAAGTGGGAGAAAGACCTTATATACTCTCCTTTTAAAGGGCGACTAGGGTTTTATGTGACCTAGTCGCCAAATCCTGGGTGCGGAGAATCATCATCCACAATCCTTTTAGTTCGGGCGCCACTTGTAGCGTCATTAGGTTAATTGGAATCAGAAAAGATGAAAAATATGCAACCGCCTTCGCCGGGAATACAACCACGCACCTCTGGAATACCGGCACAGCGTGCTACCGTTACACCACGAAAGCACGCTAGGGAAGTGGGAGAAATACCTTATATACTCCCATTTTTAAAGGGCGACTAGGGTTTTAGGGGACCTAGTCGCCAAATCTTGGGTGCGGAGAATCAGCATCCACAACCCTTTCAGTTCGGGCGCCACTTGTAGAGTCATTAGGATTTTTTTTTTTTGAGAAAGAAAGATGAGAAATAGCAAATGCATTCGC
Source organism: Stegodyphus dumicola (assembly GCF_044657685.1). NCBI lineage: Eukaryota > Metazoa > Arthropoda > Arachnida > Araneae > Eresidae > Stegodyphus > Stegodyphus dumicola. The sequence goes on from NC_140781.1 coordinate 27,570,386, forward strand.
CGGGAATCGAACCACGGATCTCTGGAATACCGGCCCAGCGTGCTACCGTTATACCACGAAGGCACACTAGGAAAGTGGGAGAAAGACCTTATATACTCTCCTTTTAAAGGGCGACTAGGGTTTTAGGGGACCTAGTCGCCAAATCCTGGGTGCGGAGAATCATCATCCACAATCCTTTTAGTTCGGGCGCCACTTGTAGCGTCATTAGGTTAATTGGAATCAGAAAAGATGAAAAATATGCAACCGCCTTCGCCGGGAATACAACCACGCACCTCTGGAATACCGGCACAGCGTGCTACCGTTACACCACGAAAGCACGCTAGGGAAGTGGGAGAAATACCTTATATACTCCCATTTTTAAAGGGCGACTAGGGTTTTAGGGGACCTAGTCGCCAAATCTTGGGTGCGGAGAATCAGCATCCACAACCCTTTCAGTTCGGGCGCCACTTGTAGAGTCATTAGGATTTTTTTTTTTTTTTTGAGAAAGAAAGATGAGAAATAGCAAATGCATTCGCCGGGAATCGAACCACGGACCTCTGGAATACCGGCCCAGTGTGCTACCGTTACACCACGAAGACACGCTAGGAAAGTGGGAGAAACACCTTATAATGTATCAGTATTAATAAAATATATAAGCTTGCGTGGTACTTATAATGCATGTAAAATTCTCGAAAGCTGGCACTTTCGCTATTTCGAATCATTTCTCATTCCTGCAAGTTTCGAAAAACATGTTTTCTGCTTATTAAGTCAGTAAAGAATGGCATATTAAATCTTGACATTGTATTACATTTATCATAATATGACACCGATTAACTAGAACATTTAAATAGAATCTCTGAAATATTGCTACACTCTAGTTTAATATTCTGTAAAACATAATGAATAACAAATTTCAAAATGGCTAAAAATTTTCTTTCTGTCAACAAACTACTTGAAAAGAGACTTTTGGGCAAGTAATTAAGATTCATATCGCATTATATCCAAAAAGAGTCATATTAAAATTTTACGTTTTGCTACTCTATAGCTAAAATTAGCCGAATACTTATCCTCAATACAATGCTTTGTCGACAGATTTAGGGAAAATTGGGAAGCTTCTCTGAGTAGCTAATTGCTGCACAAATTAGGCACTCCTTGCATTCTTATGCTGTGCAAATTACTGATGAAGACTAAACTAATCAGCTCTTGATTAAGCTATCTCAGTGAAATCTAGAATATTTTGCGTAGACTGAGATTAAATTTTAGAGGAAGGGGTTTCATTACATCAGAATCAATGAATGTCTTTCGAAGCACGTGCACATCATTTTTTAAAATCCTCTGTCTAAGTTAATCAAAACGATTTCAATTCAATTCCTAAATCTATTATAAAGTATGTTTGTCTCTCATTCAGCAAGTAAAGTAAATATGTATAAGTTTATATGTCTGACAAAGAATTCATTTTCCCATCTCAAATCCAAAGCCATTTTTAAAATCTTAAGGAGGATGATCCCTTTCCGATAAAGGTTACGATTCAAAAAAAGATTTTCTATATTAAATACTAAATGTGTAAAAGTGATATTTATAAGCTTTGTCTAGGTTCAAGTTGCAATGCGTTACAACTTGTTGATTATTTGGATCATAGAATTAAAATGCAGATTGTTATGGCTGCATATATCCAAATGTTAACTTTACAGATGATCCTAAATTAGGATTATTAGCTGATATGATATACAAAAAGGAGAAGTTGATTCAAATATCCTCTCTATGGGTTACATCAAGACTGAAATTAAATATGGCTTTACGTTTTGATTAAATGTTTAGAATGAGGGATTTTGTATATCAGTAATAATTTTATCAAGGGGTTTCAGCTGGTTATATGACATGCAACTACAGAAACCAACATAGAAAATACTTTTTATTTCTCTCTAGCGGAGCGGAAAAGTCGTTGAACACTATATTTCGGTTTGGGGTACGAATCCCGGCAAACGGGCTGCCGCGTTTTCTTGATTAACCCTGTGTGCAACACATATAGGAATACGTTTCCCTCAAAGTTCTCTACGAAGGCAGCCCTAGACTCAGGCTGATAGTCTTCAAGTGTACTACCGTAATTAAATAAACCAAACATATTCTCATTAAATAATCGCTCAAACATATTTTAAGTTTAATTTTTTGTAGAAAACGTTAATATATTATTATTTATTAGAATATCAGGTATTTTATTTATACTTTTTATACAAGCATCTTATATTTTAAAGTAATTTTCTATCATGATAATTTGATTGATTATGGTGCTGGCTCTAACTTTCAGGATATGTATAATATCTGAAGTTCTAACTTATATTAAACGCGTTCATTTTGAATTGATACAATTTTAGCAAATGCGAGGGTATTATAATTTTTATTTCTGGTGATTGATAATCTGTATTATCCTTATAGATGCAAGTTTTATTGAATTTCAAACCTTCAGCTTAAATTTCCAGTATGACAATTTAGTTTAAAATATTTAATGCAATCACTATATTTACAACAGAAACGGAAACCTTTAAGGCTGTGAAAATTCTGAATTAAGTTGAATTCTTAAACAAACAAAAGAAAGTCGTATACCGCTATCGTGTAATTCGTACCCATAATGAATTGAATTTTATTCATGAGTAATTTCCTTCGTTCAGGTGCATGTTTCTTTAAATGCAATCAGTGAAAAATATAAAATTTGTATTCTGTAGCTCAGTAACATTAATATACACCTGAACTCTGTTATAAAGTGAGAGAAGCTTTCTGTAAAAGTTGTTTGAATGGAATTAAATGAAGACATGTACTCGTATTTTCAAACCCTTAAGAACTGACATTTTAAATTTTTGTTTGTTTCAATTAAATGGAAGAAGTGTACTCGTATTTTCATAAACCTTAACCTGACATTTTTATTTATTTATTTATTTTTTGTTGAGAACGATCCTCTTAATAAATGTTATCCCATAATTATTCATTTCATTGTCTGTATCGGAGCCGGGAAAAGCAGTTTTTCCTCAAAGCATTCCAACAGATTATGTCTATGTGTCAGAATGAAGTAATTTTCTAATGAAATAATGTTATAATAAAAATGACATAATAAGAAAATTTTATAATATAATGTTATAAGTACCAAATGTTATAATCTTATCCAAAATTAATTTATGATGCAAGATTACCATGTGTGCCCAATCAACACGTGATCTTACAATAATATAAATAGTACATTACGCTTTATAGACTGCAGTAATCCAATTTTAAAATTATGATAAATGTTATACTCTTTTAATCTACTGCTAGCAAATTAGAATAACAATTATTCTGACTTGTAGAGAGCCAATAAGCTATACATAAAGGTATTTTTAAAGTAGTTTTTGGATTCTCTTCTAGTTTCGAGAATTGTCTATAAAAAGTAAAAAATTCATAACAAATAGAAATAAAAGTAATTTTTTTATGTTTAGGAATTATGAATATTAATAAAAATAGCTAACTGTAAAAATTAGTTCAGTAAAAAAATTTTTCTACCCCCTGATGAGTCTGTTTAGGGAATTGAATTATGAAAAATTTATTGCATTTTGTCATAATGTCTTAGAAAATGTACTTTGATTTAAAAATTTATAGTAAATTTCTCTTATTTAAAATTATTTTATCTTTGCTTCCTTTTACTTACTTAATAATTTTTTCGAGCCATAAGAATTGTTTATTTTGTCCAAGATAAAGTAATTTTTAAGGAAAGAATTAAAGTTTTTTATATAATGTATGTATAGATATATATTGAGAGAGATATAGGTATTTTATTTCTACATTATAATTCATTAAGAAATGCTTTTCTTAGATTATTTATCTTCTTCGGTAGTGAGAAATTTCATATCTCAAATACTTCACAACACTCTGTGAGAACTAATATGAGTCGGCAAATCAAATAAATGTAGAATATAATCATCCGCAAGAAAACACCATTTGCTACATCTTCGTGCTCCACCAGCGGTAATCCCTCTGTATCTCTCTATCTGCAAATTTTCTCTTCAGAAAGTTACATTTGGGGCTACTTGCCTTTGAAGTGGATGCTTACTGCAGCTCCTATAAATGATCACCGGTCTCAAATCTTCCAAAAGATAGCCATTAAATGAAAAGGGTAATGACTTCTCTAGCATAACTGCTAGAGGTTGATGAAGCACTTTAAACTCCGAAATTCACTTTGTTCCGAATTTCCGGCTTTAAATACTCTAAGTACTAAACTGGGAAAATGAAAGACTTTCTGACCATAAGTAACATCTACTAAGGAATATTGAAGAAAATTAAACTTAACTGTTTGCTTTCTTTTGTATTTCTAGAAACACAAATTGAACATGTTTTCGGAACAACTCTTATATTAGATACTTACTCTTTGGGTGAGTTGTTTTGTAGTTTCCTACTAAAGAAAAAGTCTTAATAATAACTTTTTTACAGCTAACTTAATTATAAAAGGAGGTAAATTCCCAAGATATATTTTAATGCAGGTCGTTAAATTAAGTCATTTAGTTAACTATTCTACAGCAGCGGAGTTATAGCTCTGACGAAGTTAATGGTCTTCCTTGTTTATCCTTTTATTTGCCTTACTTATCATCTTGATTTTAAATAGAGCAGAAGCTACACTTAGAAAGTTCTCGAATAAAACCCTTCCTCCTCGAAACATTTATTTTACGTGGTTTCTGTCATGCGTTTAGTAAACAAATTTTTGCTTTATTAGTAGCTCTATCATTACGAGAGTCATTAAAGTCTAGTGTTTTTTGCAACTGAATAACATTCTTATACTTGGAGGTATATAGTGTTACGAATTTTGTGTAATATAAAGTGAAAAGTCTCAAGCGGGGAAAGCTCTGCCGGAAAAAATGAGTTTACTAGAGCAAATATTTCTTTTTATTTTTTTTTAATTGAGATAAATGGTTATTTCGCTGAATTGGCAAGATATCACCAAATATGTTATGATTCTGGAGACTAATTTTTGTCTCCAAATTTGGCGAGAAATAGCCAGAAGTCCCGAAACTATTTTTCAACCTTTTTGGTCCGGTGCCTATGTGACTGTAAGTGATACAGAAAGTGAATAGCTGTAATTGATCCGTATGTATAACTGTAACCGTATCTGACCCTTATATGCAACCTTAACTGTATCTGCCCTCCAGTAATTTTGAAAAATGGAAGTTACTAGAGATTTCTCGGCCGCCGGGAAAAAGCTGCATAAGCATAGAACAAAAACGGAAAAACTACATAGCATCATTCGTAAGACCTGCACCTTTTAGATGCGATTTGCATTGCTCTGTGTTTAACATTCTTTGTAGTTTGAAGTACTGTGTGTATATAGTACTGATTGTACTATGTGATACTGAGAATAGTTGTACAAGTGTGTTTGTGGAAAGTTCCAGAACTGTGAAATGGAAATGTTTCTTTGGGAAGGTAAACTTTATATCATTTTATCGTCGTTTTTTCGTGCATTCAATCTATTACGAACTCGTATGCACAGAGCAATATTTATTTCTGTCGTGTGAACAAGAAGCTGAATATTCGAGTAAGAAATTTTAGACTAATTTCATTAGAATGCTAGTAACCTAGGCCGTAGCATTCACGTAGGTCTTAGAATTAGTTCGTTACAGTGAAAATTTGATGAAATTAATTTCACATATATGTTGTAACCACTGGTTTTTTGTTAAGATAAAATTTTCATTTTATTTTAAAGGTTAACATTATTTAAAACTTCATTTAGAATATTAATTAGAACTTAGTAAACGTTTGAGACAGCAACTCAGGGTTATATCGTGGGCATATGAAAACGATAAATGAATTTATGAAACATGAGAATTTTAAATTTATAAATTGCTACATTCGTATAACAAATTCCAAATTTATATAAAGTTTTGAATTTTAATTTCTGATTAAATTAAAAGTTGCAAACACTTAAATTCCAATAACTATTAGGATTCCGAATGGATAATTATATCTTAAATTTACGGCATATATGTACCAGATTGTTGCCAAACCCTTTTTCGTATTATTGTTTGTTGACTGCATACAAAAATAAGTGAAGCATAAACTCGAAATGAATATTTGATTCATGAAGTGAATATGCCATGTTTTAAAAAAACTGGCCGAAATTATTAGTCAATAAATTACTTTTTCTCTCATTAAATGCACTTATAATGCGTCGTGGTTATTTTGCAATGATTCATATATTGCTTTCTTATTGTTATTATAGATTCTACCAACTTTCGTTAAATAAAGCATGCAATTGATAAATTACGCGCAAACATAAAGCAGCGCTAACAAATTGTCCTTCGTATAAAGTATCTAATAAGGGATAAAATGGAGTGATTTCCAGATTTTTCTTCTGTGGAAATACGCCACTTCTATAGCAGGAAAATTAATGAGCCTTGGGAGAGATATTAGTTCCTTGCAAACCAATATATTTCTTGAATATTTCTGATTCCTTACCAAGCGCCATTTTTTAAATAAATTTTATGTGTATATTAAAATACACATTCATCATTTATGAAAGATTGTTACTTTGAAGTCAAGAGATTTAATGAAAATATATGTCGGTTATTTTTAAGTTTATACCTTATCAATAAATTTCCAAGACATGATATTTACTTAAATCAGTTTTTCTAAGTTTTAGCTAGGTAATAAATAGTCTAAAAAAGCGAAAGGAATAAAATTAATAATAGCTAATATTATCCTTTCGACCATGTAACTAATGCGACTCTTAAAATTAAGTTCAGAATTCATAAACACAAATTTTACTTGTAAGACTAATATTTGGTTAACTGCCTTTCGAAAAACAACGGAACGATAGCTAAATTTCAGAGTAACAATTTCAATTTTGTGACCGATGTTTTCTAATCACTAAATTTTAAGATTTATTTTTGTATAAATTCACAAAGTAGAAAAATTTAAAAAGTTAAAAATTCATAACAAATAGAAATAAAAGTAATTTTTTTATGTTTAGAAATTATGAATATTAATAAAAATAGCTAACTGTAAAAATTAGTTCAGTAAAAAAATTTTTCTACCCCCGATGAGTCTGTTTAGGGAATTGAATTATGAAAAATTTATTGCATTTTGTCATAATGTCTTAGAAAATGTACTTTGATTTAAAAATTTATAGTAAATTTCTCTTATTTAAAATTATTTTATCTTTGCTTCCTTTTGCTTACTTAATAATTTTTTCGAGTCATAAGAATTGTTTATTTTGTCCAAGATAAAGTAATTTTTAAGGAAAGAATTAAAGTTTTTTATATAATGTATGTATAGATATATATTGAAAGAGATATAGGTATTTTATTTCTGCATTATAATTCATTAAGAAATGCTTTTCTTAGATTATTTATCTTCTTCGGTAGTGAGAAATTTCATATCTCAAATACTTCACAACACTCTGTGAGAACTAATATGAGTCGGCAAATCAAATAAATGTAGAATATAATCATCCGCAAGAAAACACCATTTGCTACATCCTCGTGCTCCACCAGCGGTAATCCCTCTGTATCTCTCTATCTGCAAATTTTCTCTTCAGAAAGTTACATTTGGGGCTACTTGCCTTTGAAGTGGATGCTTACTGCAGCTCCTATAAATGATCACCGGTCTCAAATCTTCCAAAAGATAGCCATTAAATGAAAAGGGTAATGACTTCTCTAGCATAACTGCTAGAGGTTGATGAGGCCAAAGGCATTTCTACTTTCACTAAGTAGAAATGCCTTTGGCCAGGGGGAAAAATACATGAGTTTTGAAACCTGAAATTACGAAGATTATAATTACTTTAAAAATAAACCAACATAAAACTTACGTTTAAGATCATGAAAATATGTAAATTGGCATGCAATGAAAGTATGTATACATGCATGTAAAGAAAGTATGCATATAATGGAAGTATACCAACATACATATACTTACTAATCTGCACGTAGTTAAGCACCATAAATAAATTTATAGCACTTGAAGTTAGTTAATAAATTAGTTAATAAATTATTAGAATAATTCAAACTACAAAGAATGTTAAACACAGCCCAATGCAAACCGCATCTAAAGGGTGCAGCTCTTACGAATGATGCTTATGTAACGTTATTTAAAACTTCATTTAGAATATTAATTAGAACTCAGTAAATGTCTGAGACAGTAAACATCCGTGCGCATTTATATTTACTTAAAATTCTGCGAGTCAAAAGGATACCCTAAAGCCCTCTGGGGTTCTTTGTCTTAACCTTACCGTGTTATTAAAAAAATCAGAGCTCTCAACGATTCTTTTTCGTTATTTTGTTTAAATTAGAGCACATCAGTCACAATGGAGATCTTTTATTTTGTACACATAGCTGCCCGAGTCTTTCGAAAAACAGTGATTCAGAATTAAGGCTTGCTTGTCTTAATGTTTTGTTTTGCTAATTAAGAATTTTAATTTATCTTAAGAAACAATTTGGTAATAACTTTCCAAAGTAATTTGTTGAATAATAATTAACTAAGGAGTTTACACTTATCATAAATATTTGAATGAAAATTGAAATCCCAGAAGCTATGGGAGCATGCCAGAGGAAAACATGATCAATTATACGAATGCAGAAAGAAAAAAGAGCAGAACACATATGTGCATCTAAAACAAAACAGGAAAAAAACCTCTTTCTGTATTTTATAGATCTCAGCTTTACTACCATATCTCGGATCTATTTAGTTGTTATTTAAAGATACTCTGCATTTAATAATTAGCTTCAAAATATTCGGTATCCTAGAAAGAAGTACCCTAACAGTGAATTATACTAGAAATAAAAAAAGGAAACGTGTTATTACACTCTCAGTTTCATAAGAAACTAAATCAATATCACTGTAATTAATTGGGCTTGATATTAAGTACAAGTATTAATAACAACGGCTTATTGTTTTTACCCTTTTCATGGAGCTAGAGTAAAAGTATATCAAGAATTGACTTTGGCTATGCTTGGAAGTGGTTCCCATTTAAAAATTATTTGTTTATAATTGAAGCAAATAAGTGATCCAATATTTTATAAATATTTTATCCACTTTGACGGATTACCTTATAGAGACATTAAAATTTTTTGGAAGCAAGAAACTTGAAAAATTAGCAACGCCTTCGTCGGGAATCGAACCGCGCACCTCTCAATTACACGCTGAGCATGCAGACCACTACACCAAGAAGGCGGGAGCAACACCTTACCCCCCTTCTAAAGGGCGACTGGGGTTTTAAGTGGCCCCAGTCGCCAAATCCTAGGTGAGCAGAATCATCATCCAGCACCATTTTAGTTCGGGCGCCACTGTAGAGACATTAGGATTTTTTGGAAGCAAGATACTTGAAAAATTAGCTACGCCTTTGCCGGTAATCGAACCGCGGACCTCTCAATTACGCGCTGAGCGTGCAGAACCCTACACCACGAAGGCTCGCCAAGAAGGCAGGAGAAGCACCTTATAACTTCTAAATAAAGAGCCTCTGAAACAAAGACTATTTTTTGGTTTTCTAAACCCTGAGCAGTTTTTAACAGTCAGTTCTGTACCTACGTAATTACAGACTAGAACGTAATGAAAGGCAACAATAAAGTGCAGCTACAACTCACTCCAATTCTCATGATCCGTTTCATTGCTTGATGCAGTAGTTTGACGGAGAAGTATGACAAAAATGTGTATATTGGTCTTCCATTGTTTTAAAAGTATACAATTTTTTCCACTGCTTTCTCGCCTGTTGGAAATTACGAGAAACCATCAGCTATTTATTTTCAGAAAAATGAGAATGGACCTTGTGTACATAACGTATAGTCCGATGTATTATTATTTACAGTTTATTTCCAGTAATATAGCCCTATGCATAAGTTATCAAGCAAACATTATCTGATTTCTATATGGTATATGAATATTATTTTATGTACAACATACTTCAGTATCATCCGTCGGTACTGGAGCACAGTACCCTCGGATAAGTGAGCATTACATTTATATTTTGATCTGCGCCGGGCGTTTCTTCCTTTTTTGACTAATTTGTAGTGGCATTTCAATTCACATACGTAAGCTAATTTTTAGTTATATGTTTTGATATTAGCTAGCATAATTTTGTTCTGTAAAGGTTCTCAACTAAATTTATTTCCCAGATAATCATATTTTTAGTAAGTATCATTTTCATTAATTTCATGTTATTTATGTTACATTAAGTAACACATGGAATATTTTATACATATAATATTACTTAATTTTATTAATAATTAACATTATACGAATAGTATATGTGTATTTAGGTTTGATCGTTCTAAGAAGAGATTTAATGTTTTCGGTCTTTCACTTGCCAATCAAATTAAGAAAGGTTTCGAATTCTCGATTTAATTCATTCATTCTTTTTGTCTTTCTGTTTAAAGCTTTTGTTTCCTGATTCAAGCTTTCATCTAAAAAGCTATTTCCTTAAATGTACGTTACACAATTTACGCTCACAAGCACAAATTGTGATAATTTGCTTATGGCAACTAAAGTTTTGAATGAAAATTATGTGGGGTTATTATCTTTTTAACTAAAAGCTAAATGTGTAGGAACCTCGTGAACAGTTAAAAGGAATAATCGCTTTAGTTCAGGAGCGGAGACGTAAATTCAAGAAGGGTTAATTACCCTTTATTTCTCATAATAGGAGTAAAAACAGTCGGACCCTTTCCCAGGGCGTACAGAAAAGCCTCTACTTGGGCTTGAACTCAAAATAATAAGAAATAAGACTTAAAGTAATGCTTAGTTAAAAAGATGTAGCCGAAGCTATCAAAATTCTAAGTAGTTGGCTCCTACATGTCGAATAAGCTAGCGAAGCTATTAAGGGCCTGTAATACGGCCGAGCGTAATAGCAGCTTAGAGAAAGACGTAGCCAAAAGGCGAACGCGCGCTAGTCTGAAACTCTGAGGCTCTCTCTCGAAGTCAGTGGAGCTTTGACTTAAATACCACTCTTACTCATTTGCATTAAACGCGACTCTAAAAATACATTCTGGTAGGAAATTGTAATTTGAAATTAGGAAGGACAGGAACGTAGCTTTAACTCAAGGTAACTTTTAAAAACATAGGATAAACCTTACAATTAAATATTTTTTCTCTCCTCATTTTGCTGCAGTTATTAGAATAAAAGTGAAACTAAAAAAATACTACATGTAAGGAAATGTAAACAGCTTTTATCCGTTATATTTAAGTTTCAATTTTTAATCGAAAGTAATAAGTGTGTTACTACTCTTCATTAACGCAGCATTAGCTTAATATTTATTTTACTCACATAAATTACCCCACTCCCTAACATATTTCGTATTATGTTCATGTTACTTTCTTGTTAATACTAAACAAGATAGTGTACATTTAAATTAGAGATTTTTTTAACATAAAAAATTATAACTTAAAAATAGGCTTAAAGTTATGTGAATAGTCCTAAACAATTACCAAAAATATTCTAACAAAATTAACAGAAAATAAACAGAATGTAAGTGTAAAAATTTAAAACAATGAAAATTTTAAAAATGTTATTTATGAAATAAGAAATTAAAAGAAGCATAATTTTAAAACCGAAAGGAAATATAAACATATATACACTCTTAGAAAAAAAAAAACGACGCACTGAGAAGATATAAAGCAAATTGGACACAAATTGATATGCATACAGGTTTCGACGGAAAATGCAAAATTTTACATTTTGGCTGCCAATCAATGAAGGGTTGTCGCTACAGCGCATCTGATATGCGCCAACTGGCAGGATATTCATGAGGAGAAATTACGATATCGCAGTCTTACGCACTTTCGATTCAATACTGCTTGCTCACTTCTCATTGGTGCACATGACCACACGCCCTGCACTTAAATTTAAATTATTTAAAGCTCATGTTTTTGTTTGTACTACGTCTAAAGAACTGTTATGAAGTTTCTCTACTTTAATGAAGTCATCCTTAAAAGGATTTATTGTATTTTTGATTGTACAAAAGGATATATTAATTATACTTCAAGTACTGCTTATAGACTCTCGCACCAATCACAATGCTTTACTAAGTCACGTGATACGGCTCAGTAATCTTATGTTATCGCTGCTCATCCCAGTCTGATTAGAACTCTCAGCTACTCTGCACGTCAAAACTGCTACTCACCAGCCAGCATCTACTCTAGTTTTAAATACGACCTCATTATGCACATTTAATTGCTTATGACATGAACTCATGTATGTCATTTACGATCTGTAACTTTCCTAAGACTTGCCACCTTTGACCAGAATTTCCCCTGTGGGCGCATTGCTCTACGCACCACTGATTTATTAAACAACCGCGAACTGCCATTGGCACTATTTGAAAGAATGGTAAAAACTCATTAGTAGTTGACACCATAATTGAAGTGACGATTCCTAGATTCCTTCCAGATCATAAATTCTTCACGAATTTCATTCCGTGTACTCTGCTAGACAGTAAATATGCCTCGCATACAGGTGCGCAAACGATATGCGCAGATGTCAGAATTTGAGAGAGGTCGTGTAGTTGGACTCAAAGAAGCCGGTTGGTCGTATCGTCTAATAGCTCGACATTTGAGCAGGAGCGATGCCACTATTAGACGCTGTTGGTAGGAATGGGTGAACCATAACCGCACACAGCGTCAAGAAGGAAGAGGTAGGCCTAGAGAAACGACAGAACGTGAAAACCGAGCAATCGTCAAAGCGGCACTCACAGCCCCAGATGTATCATTATCATCGATTGTAAGTGCAACTAGTGCTTCAGTGACCGTAAGGACCATTCATAGACGGCTCACAGAAAGGGGGCTGAGGTCACGGCGCCCCTTGCACCGACTACCATTGACCTCTGTGCAACGTCAAGCCCGTTTGCAGTGGTATCGGGCTCATTCGCACCGGAATGTCACTGACTGCTGTAGAATAGTCTTCAATGATGAGTCCCGCTTTGAACTGAGCCCCGATGACCAGCGAAGGCGAATCTGGAGACGCCCCGGACAGCGGTGTGATACCAGCCTGACTGTCTTCCGGCAGACAGGCCGACAACCATGAGTGATGGTCTGGGATGCCATTCCATTTCATAGTAGGACCCCTTTGATTGTCACCCGTCGCAACTTTACAGCACAGCGGTACGTCGACGAAGTTCTAAGGCCCGTTCTGTTGCCCTTCATGTCACGCCACCCTGAGCTTACATTTCAGCAAGATAATGCCCGCCCCCACACTGCACATGTTTCTACTGCTTGCCTTAGTGCTTGCTGAACATTAACTTGGCCAGCAAGGTCGCCGGATCTCTCTCCTATTGAGCCCGTTTGGAGCATTGCTGTTGACGCTCAAGGCCCTCGAACCAGCTCGTGATGTTAGCGATCTAATGCGCCAGTTGGACAGAATTTGGCACGATATCCCTCAGGAGGACATCCGAAACCTCTATCAATCGATGCCAAGCCGAATAACTGCCTGCATAAGGGACAAAGGTGGACAAACGCGTTACTGACTTTTATACTTTGTGAAGCTCTATCACTTCAGTAAATCATCCAATTTTTCTCAACCTGTAATCATTTATTTTTCTGTACATATACATCATTTCTACCGATTTTCGTCCCATTTGGATAACTCCTTCTTGGTGCGTCGTTTTTTAGTCGAAGAGTGTATTAATATACATATTATTAAAATGCTAAAATACATAATTGAACGTTAAAAATAAGTTTTTTGTAAAAAACAGCCAACGTTATCATTTGTAGCAATTGAGTAAAATATTTCAAAATGCTTGGTGATTTAGCTGCTTTTAAGGTGTTTCACCCCTCCTGACAAGTTTGCATTTTCTGTTTAGTTTTCTACTTTGTCTCCGCTTTATTTTACACGCACCATAGATATGTAAATGAGTAACTAAATGTAAGCGAATTAAGAAAACGTGAATGTTATATGCTGATTTAGTTAATGTTAATCCTGCGCTCTTTTAGACAAAAGGCCCGTAGAGCTCCGCATACCAACGTCACTTGAAGTAGGTTTTCTTAGTGTATTAGCTTCATTTATTTTAGTTAAGATGAGTTTAGAGAAGTTTAAGAAAAATGTGCCTCTTGGAGATTTTTTAAGTGTTCTTTTATTCTAGAGAGTCAAATTATTCTAGTCTTTTACTTTAATTATTTTAAAATTAGCTATATTTTGGTTTCTATATTCTTATTTTATAACCCAAGTGTTTAAATAAATTTAGATTATTTGCGTTCTCTTTTGTGTGACTGTTCCGACATTTTTAATTAATATTATTGGATGTGGTTTACAAAGTCCAAGAAATATTTCGGTCAAGAGATTTTTACGGAGCTGAGAGATATTTAAGGCTGGCTAAAATATAGGAAATATCGAGAGTGGTTTGAGACAGTCCTTATAAGTGGAATGTCTTACGCTTTGGCTCCGCTGATGTTTCATATTCTTGTGACTACAACATATTTTATCTTAATTTATAAAAAAAAGCCTTCTAGTGATAGTAATTTGTACATTTGTAAATCATTCCGGTGGTTAAAATAAATGCCAATAATGGACTCATGAAATAACTATTTTTCGTTATTTCCCTTAGAAACCTTCTATTGAAAGTCACGCCAGAACCGGTTAGAAACTGCAAGCATAGTCAAAACTATTTAAACGTTATTAATATAATGTCTTAAACCATTAAAAGACACACAGTTATTCCTCCTGTATATCTGGATAATTTTCAATTTCTATGAGCAGTGAATACATCCACTGGAGAAACATACTCTGTGTCATGAGCACGTGATCTAGGTTTATTAATGACTTGCTTTTATGATCGTATTTGCTCTAGAAACCTATTGTATCTAGAAATCTGTTTACTGTACTTTTTATGAGATTTTGCATTACTTAGTTATTTTATCGATCACTTTATTAAAAGAGACTAAGGCCAAAAACACTTTCGTAAGTTTCTGATTTTTTTGTGTTAAAAAGGTTATAACTGCTTGGGATTTGAATTTACGTTTTTCAAAATACCACACTTTTCTGAGCTTATCTAACAGTTTTGTTAACTTCAAAACTTAATGGCTCTTCAATATTTGAAACTTGGTCTGAGAACGTTTCATGGTGTTATAAAATTTATTGTTTCTGAAACAAGCAATGTAAAGTGTAAAATCAGGGACAAAAATAATCTTAGAGTAGTGTAAACTTCATGTAAAACTTCTAAAGATAGTGACTGACATACATTTTTCATCTTCAGAAATCGAAAAACTTCTGGATAAAGAAAAAGAAGCATCATTCAAAAGCAAAATACTTCTGTAGAAGAAAAAGACCTATTTTAGTCGCTTTCGAATTCGATATAGTTTTACACGAACCTGTCAATTCAGAATAATTTTGCCCTGCTCGCAGTCCAATAAACTTTCGCAAGAATCTAATGGATATTGCTTTGAATATTTTCTTCATCCGTCCGGACGTAGTAATCTCAACTGTAGACTATGAAATCCTTGAGCGCTTTCGAAGGCAACATCAAGTTCAGCAGCGAAAATATTTTTTATTATTAATGTCTATTCTAAGAAATGTTTTCTGTATTTACAAGAAACTGTGAGTATGCATCTCTTACGGTGAATGTGAGAGAAGCTTTATATCAAAAGATTTTCCCCAACCGGGATGAATTATCAAAAATATTCTGGGTATAGGTAGCTAGATGGGTATCAGGTTGGCTATCTGAATATAACAATAATAAACTAAAAAAGGTATAGACTGTAGATGAAAAAAATGTGATAATGACTGTAAACATACTAATGATTTTTAAAATACGAGGCAGAAGCAATAAAGGTAAATATTTCCCTTGAATGTAAATTTCCCTTTGTTACATGCAACAGTTTATTGTATTAACCCATACTTGGAGACTTTATAAAATCACACTGTATAAATATTCTAACACATTCAGATTTAAATTTTTATACGAGTTCTTGCCAAAAGGAAATCGATCGCCACTCAGATTAATCTTGCTCTTCTAGATTGAAATTTTGTTTTTGTTTGCTTTTCTAGAACTTTATCAGAAATCGCTTAAGCCGTTAGAGGTACATTTTGTTCCTTGTCGACAGTTATTCTTGTTCTTTACTTAAAGCACCTACTTTTTCTATTAAAGATTAGTTCAAGAATTTAACGAAATATCTAATTTATTTTTGCTATCTTTCTGGTATTGTATTACTGATAAGATTAGCATTATGTGGGAACAAGAAAAATTGTCTTGTTTTGGATCTTTTCCCCCTTCGTATAAGTCGAACAATGCGATTAACTTCCATGCTTTTGAAAGAGAATCGACGCTTTTAGTTTATTATACAAACAATAAGCTCCTAGCAGTTTGTTATTAAGAAAATAAAATTTATTCCGTGGATATGGAAAAATTTCACTGAACAGCTTTGTGTGAACACTCTATGCCTCACAACGAGAAATAAAATGACTAAAATAAAACAAAATTTCTAATTTTACCTTGATTGACTAAAACTGCTGTGTATGACAGCTGTGAGCTTAAGTGCAAGCTTGGAAAATATGATCCATATTTTCAATGATATGTTTGATGGCATAAAGCTATAAGATGGTGGCTCAAAATACAGGAAGATATAATGAAGGCGAATATAGCGGCTCATAGTGTACATATTGGAGATAAAGAGAGATGGTGAATTAATTACATTAATTGTTACAAATTTCTTAATTTTTTGTTTAGCGTGTGCTATTACCAAATTATATATTACTGACTATTGACAGTATCAGTTCTTTAAGGGAATGAATGACATCTTAGAGCCTCTTATACTAATACCAAGAGAATTCATATATTCAAAGTAGACGCCAAAAATTCAAGGATGTTATGTAACATTTAGAAATGTACTAATTAAGTTAAACATTTTCACACAGAGGCAGTCATTTGTGATAACGCATTAATATTTTACTAAATTGAAAGATAACATAGCGTGTGATTAAATTAAACGTACCTTCAAGACAGTTTCTTAAATAAGAAATAGATTTGGGATCTAAAATTTAAGGTAAATTGAGTCTACAAATGTTTTTATGGGGTCTGTATTTTAGAAATCGATGGTTTCACACGTATCCTCCAAATACAAACATGTCTGAAGTAAAGCAAATATTGATGATATCCTATCTCTGTGTTAAGAAAGTCAAGTTTTGTAAAAATTACGAAATCTAGCATTACACACGATCCCTTTCTACATAATTAAATTTAGGGAAATTTATTTACCTGCGATAAAAATTGAGCGAGATATTTATTTTTAAAATATGAGAACATATTCAGAAAGCGTATACAAAACGGAGAGGTGAAATGCTTGTACTCGTACATAACTAAAAATCAAATATCAGTTTTAAATAACGTAGTTCATGTTAATAGATTTTACTTAAGTATTAATTACTTTTCAGCAAATGCTAAAGGTTGCACTTTGAAGCTAATCTTCATAAGAGCGCGCGGAGTCTTCTAAACAGGCGGTCCTTATAAAGATTTCTGTCTTTTCGAATAGCAGTTGATTTACAAATGGGTGCGAGCATATTTATAATTATGTAGCTTTATTTTGTCTTTTTGAAGACTGGCAGATTCGCATATTTGTGCTAACATCTTTATAATGAGGCACCCTTATGAAAGCCGTCCCAATACAACCGTAGGAAGTAGGAAACTGCAAATTGTTAGACGTGGTAATATTTTAAAAATTCAATTTTTAAAATTTTAACTGCTAAAAGTTTCAGACACACACACACACACACATATATATATATATATATATGTGATGTACCCGGATTTGTCTGGAATAAATAGATTGGTGAAGAAATATAGATGTAGTCGTAGCTTAAATTATCAGACAATAAGTTTAAAAAAGGGCATCCATTTATTATTGGTCAGGAGAAAATAGCAGTTACAAAAATTATATTTCCGGAGTAAATAAAAAAAAATTACTAATAACTTTTTATATGAAGTTTACTTCATCCTTACATTAAAGAAAAGACCCCGATATTCCTTTACGAGTCATTTTATAGCCTCTGGAAAGGCGGAGCTTCCAAGAAATGACGTCAGCCTCGTCAGCCATTCCAGTTCGCTTTAAATATCTCCAGAACATTCTATAACTGTACGTGTAGAAAAGGCGAGAAAAACAACTTGACTACGGGGCTGTGGATTTAATTCCAAGTACTTTTAAATAAGAGACCGTCGCCATTAAAAATGAAAAGAACATACAGTTAGAGTGTTAAGTGTATTTTTGACTATGTGATTTTATTATTACAATATATATATATATATATATAAGAATTAACAATTCTTTTACTTTGTTTGACATTGGAGTTTTTCGTACTTGGATGTATTTTTGTATATTTCATTAACGGATTTCCTCTGCGTCGGGAAGGAATTCGAAATTTTCGGGTGAACTGTTATAAGTAAATAATTTAGAATGGTTCATCAGCTAATTTTAGATAAGCAGAAAAACAGTGGTTTTCTTGGGGATCGGGGTTTAATTGAATCTTAGCTACCTGCTCTTGAAAACGTTGAATCAGATTTTGATTGCATTCCTCTCCCTTGTTATATTTCTTGTATTTTTGTATTTCCGATATCTATAATTCTCCTGGTTTTATACCATTGGTTAATTTTTTATGTATTTATTGGGGATTTTTGAATTTTAGTGGTTTTGAATTTTATTTTTTCCGTGTCTTTCTGGATTAGGTTCTAAAGTTCTTATTTATTATCTGTAATTGATTAATTTTCAGCAGCATATTGCTCGGAAATAATACTGGAACAATTTTGTTTTAAAATAAAATTTTTAATACTGTAATATACACATACTGGCCGATGAATTACTAGAAACCCAAGATCATATTTTATTAGACCAACTTTTGCACGGATAACTGCTCTGATTCGTTTGGGCACCGAGTCTACATGCTTCTGGAGGAGTGCATTTACGTCCAGAGAATACCATGCATTGGTTATGCAATTTTTAAAATCTTTTAAATTAGATGGAAGAGGAGAGTGCTGTCGGAGGATGCGTCTTTTGACCATATCCCACACATTTTTCTATGGGTTTAATATCCGGGCTAAGCGAGGCACGATCTATAATTGCTTTATCTTCCATGAAGTATCAGTCGCCTTCAGAGTAAAAATACAACATTTCAGGAAGTACTTGATCTGTCAGTATATATAGGTATCCCATAGCTGTTTTTTTACCCTTGAGGTACACCAGGACATCACCTCCATCCCAGAACATGACACATATTATGATACACCCACCAGAAACTTATACAGTGTGAGTAAGGCAAGATGGATTCATGGCTTCATAGGGTTCTCACCAAATTTGACGTCTTCCATTAGTGCAAAATGAGGTGTAGAGTGATTCCTCCGACCCCAACGTTACAGCTGAAAACTTCGCGGCAAAAACAACGCGGACGAAAACGTCTCGGAGAAAACAACGCAAGGCGAAAACGTCGTGGCACAAAACATCGTGGGAGAAAATAGAGAAAGCATCGCAGTTCTAAAACATCGTGGTACAAAATATCGTCGTCGAAAATAAAGTGGTTCAAAAACTTCACAGTTTAAAAACACCGTCGTCGAAAATATCATGGTAAAAAATAAACTACAAATCATCGCATGATGATAACATCGCAGACATGCGTTTTTTAGGCTTTAATAATTGTAAATGGATATTCGCATAATGATTTGTGAACGCAAGACGGAAAGAAGGATAATTTTTACTTTCATATTCTTATTAACTAATTGTAAAACTGAATTGTTCCTGGAGGTAATAAAGAGACTAATGACTCTTCTCCATAGAATAATCCAAGCATATTTTAATGGCTCCATATCTGAGGAACATACTGGTGAATCCATTCGAAAGCTTCCTTGGTCGAAAATAGAACTGTCCACTACTGAGCACGATGTTGCCCAGCATTATTATCCACGAGAGCGAATTCATTTCCGATTGCTGCATCGTAAAGGACCACAACAGATCTGAGGATATCATTCCTATTTTGCTGAGCCGTTAGTGTTCCATTCCTTGATAATGTGCAGGATGGTAGGCCATTGATAGAAATACTGAACCAGACCATCACTTCGCCTCCGCCAAATCGAACACTTTCATGCAAAATGCAGGACTATTTCGTGTACCAGGTTCTACACAGATCAGAAACCGTCTATTGTCAGGTTATTGTGAGGTTCCTAAAGCGGGACTCATCCGTGAAGAGCACATTGCTCCACTCATCACGTCCGTGTCTAAGATGCTCCTGTGTTCACCATCTGCTGGCAGTATGATGATCGTGTGTCAACAGAACACGAACCATAGTTCTATGAGCATACAATCCCACATGGTGGAGTCGGTTTCGTACAGTTTCAGTCGACATTCTGGTGCCAGTGGCCTTCTGAAGGTGCTGTTGCAAGAAAGTGGCCTTCCTGTTGTTGTTTATTTCGGCCGTTAGTCTTAAATACCAATCCTCATTTTGTGTTGTTGCAGGCGTACGACCTTTTCCTAATCTTCGGGGAACATTTCCAGTTTCCAAAAAATTATTCCACAATCTGGAAATGAAGCTTTGAGAATCTAACTCTTCCGCTACAAAGAATTGCTATTGACCCGCCTCTAAATGATCGATGGCCCTCCATGCTTTTGATTCAACTAAATCATTTCCCTGAGACATTGCATTCACTGTTACAAAATATTCAACGCGTGTCAGTTGCTTCTAATCTCCTCCGACAGGAAGAATGTTGCAGGTCGCTTTTCACTCCTTATATGCTAAAAAGCATAAATGTCGACCTCACAGACAAAATTTGCATAATCTCTACTTTGTAAAGGTTATAATTTTTTATACCTCTTCTGTTTTTTGTTAAAAATGTTATAGACTGTATGTATTTCTTTCCGAACTCACAATATCCCCAAATTGTTTTGAGCAATGTGGTAGGTTGCCATTACGACCCTCAGTGTAAAATCTAAGATTCAATTCAGTTAAAAGCAATTCTTTGAATCGCAGTCTTTCTAAAGCCACTTGGAATAGATTAATAGCTGACTTATCCTGGTTCTCAGAGCCCTGTTTCTGTTGCCAGGCAATCTGAAAGCTTAGGAAAAATCGCTTCTAGAGCTTCAAAAAATTCGTTTCTGAAGGAAAGATCTCTGATTTCAAGTTCATTTGAAGTTGAAGAAAACATTTTCATCAAGATCGGCCCAGAGAATTTTTGCTAATATCTTAGATTTTATTTGAGATAATTTTCTAATTCTAAACGCTGATGGGCTCAGAATCACAGGATCTATAGTTCTGTCTAAGAAATAAGCTTTCATATACCAAACATGGGTCCATAAATATAAGAAAAATGCACCATAAAATTATTTCCCTTAATGTGAAAATTGTAAGGTTAATATTATTTTGAATAACCAGTTATTTATGATTTAGATCTTTATTGTCACTCTTCTTTCCGTTTCTTTACAAGAATGCAAAACAGTTGGAGAGTATTTAAAGTGAGAGTTTTGGAATGTAAGTCACAGCGTGTTACTGCCTCTCGAGGCCACCATACAAGGTTTCTGCTAGCTTAGTTCAGATTTAAATATTCGGCTTTGCATTATATTGCAGTTGCCGTAATTTAAATTGTTACGCCGCTGAGAAGTTTGAGCCAACTTCGCGTTAAGTCATTTAGGTAGACTTTGACTACTAGACTTAATTTAAATTTGAATGTATTGTAAGCCCGAGTCATGCATTTATGTTCAAGTTCTGATTTAATACAAAGTTTTTCTAAACCTTCTTAAGACTTTGTATTTTATTTCAGACGAAGCGATTACTCCCTCCAGGTCTGTTAGGAATTTGGCTTTTGTTTATGCTAGCAAAGAAGTTAAACAAATAAATAATTATACAATACACAATATTTCAACAATACACATGCACAAAAAAGCAATCAAATAAACAAACGCAATATTTATTTTATTTATACAGCATCAGAAGCATTTTATATTATCCATTCCCAATGAATAACTGGTAAATATACTAGAAATATATGCATTTAGCCTATTGCATGATTTGGTCAACAGAATTATGTAGGAGCATGTGATTTTTATATGGTATTTTTCTTTGGGTACATCATTTTTCTGGCAGTAATGTGAATATCAAGAGACAAGCAGAAACATCTAGATAAAGATTCCGTGCTTCATTTAGTCATTAACCTAATGATTCGCCGCATCGAATAAGAGTAGAAAGAAAGCGAATAGTTTGGAAGGAATAGCATCAGGAAAAGGAAGTAAAGAGAAAAGTTTTGTATGATCAGAAGATGTGAGAAATAATAATTCTCTTATCTCTTGATCCGATTTTAGCAGTTGATCTCATTACGCTTAGTATGTGCTGCTGTTATTACCCATTTTTGGCTAAGTGGTATACTTAAACTTACTTTTCTAAGGTAGCATGTTTTTCTTGTATTAACAAAAACAGTAAAAGATGTGATTTGGTGATTAATTCAATTTCTTCGAACCAATTTAAATTTCTCTATTCCTTCAAAGCTTCAAATTAGGTTTGCAGTAATACTAGAGCCAACGATCACCTTTGTGTTATTTTTTTAATAAATAAGAAATACAAACTTTGAACAAATTAATATTAAGGCAGACTTCTTTGCATGCTATAAGAGCATAGGATGTAGCTTACGTTAACCTTTAGCAGTTAAAGTTAATTTTAGATTTTTCTCGACTGGCTTAAAATATGAGCTGTTCCTCAATCCATGAAATGATAAATTGGACCAGAATAAATACGCTGAAGATCAGGTAAAAATCTTTATTTTAACGTTATTCTCAGGCCAGTTATTTGTGCGACCATACAAACTCTACTCATATTTTGGTACTTATCGCTTTTAACGCAGACTAGCGATTTATTGCTAAGTTTGGTGTATCGTCAATGTTATAGCAAACCCGAATCATAACCAAAATCACGTAATATGAATAATGAATCAATATTTAACAGGATTTGGATTAAAGACAATTTTTAATTTACCATCAAATTAAAAGAAAGCTATTTCATTCCTTAAAGAAATGTGTATTTTATCTTTCCCTCAAATTTAACAAAGTGTGCAGTAAATGAAATTTAATACCACTGTGGACATCCTATGGAGTTCAAAGTAAGTTATTTTTTACATTTATTTTTTTTATAATTCTTTAATTTTAATATTATGTTATTATTCTTTTCTATATTTCTTTAATTTTAATATTATATTATTATTATTTTTAATATTTATTTTTATATAATATACTATTTATTGCTTCTATTTTATATTTATATTGTTTTTCATATGTTTCAAAGTTATTTTTACGTTCTTTTTTTATGCTTATATATATTCTTCATATACTATTCATTCTTTCTAATTTTATATTTTTCCCATTACGGATATTAAAGTAAGTTCTCTTTTCTATCATTTAATTTAAAATTCCATTACTTAAATTGATATATTAATTTTTAGCATGGCACTTAAACTTATTTTTCCTTAGTGTTTTGGCTGCCAATAAAACAAATGACTGCGAAGTTAGTCAGTAACCTAGAAGATAGTTATGTAGATGACACGACGATGTCGCAGTGTCCCTTTAATGTAATTTGCAATAATAAATTTGCACATAAATGAAGTGTAAGAATATATTTTGCAGCTTTGAATTTAGGAACAATTTTTTAATTTTTAAATAACAATAACATGCTAAAAATATAAATAAATAAAAAAATTAATTTAATTACTATTTATTTACTACTGCAAAAAATATTCCAGCCAGCATTACGTACTAATATACAGCGTTCACATTCATGCTGAAAATCAGACGCTTTACCTAGCCACCCCCTGTGGGAGTATTTTAAGCTTCTTTGAGAATATTTTTGATACTATGGTGCCTTTTTTAGTATTTCTCTATTCCGCACTGTCCTCTACATCTTACGAAAAATAGTCTTTGGCTTAAATATTACAAATCAGTCGTTTATAGCTCCAAATGCGTTTGCTTCAAATGTTTATCTCAGAATTAGTAAGGATATAGATAAGATAATGTTCTTATTTATATGCATATTGTTGTTAATTTTATCTTGGATTCGCAAATTAAAAATGTTTTCTTGTAATCAGTTAGATAGTCTCATTTTCTAATAAATATTTTATGCGCTAGATTTGATAGAACAGTTTGTTTGTGCCTTTGGAGTTCTTTTCGAAACATACTCATTTTAACTCATATGGTCTTAGAAGACAGATTACAACATTCAAAATATTAATTTTGGAAAACTTTCATTTACTGTATTCTAATATTTAACCCACTCAGCGGTATGGAAGGAAATTCCGCATAGAAGGGGGACTTTCGTATTTATTACATATGAAAATTTCTGCCAGATTTTAATGTACCCGATTTTGAATTGGGTGTATATTGGAAGGAAAGGAATTACTTGTCCCAAAAGTTTAAACAGCAGTGATTATAAGATGTTCATTTTTTCAGCCTTGACGTCTTCACAACACCTTCCACACAGCTGCTGAGAACACTTTTCCTCTGCGTTATCTTTCGCAGCACTACCAGTCACATCCTTTGGCCCAGGAAAAAGGTGAGTTTAATCTATATGTTACTTATTCTAACGATTTATTTATTTATTTCCTTAATAATACAAACAGGATATAACGTTTTTACAGTAACTGATAGTCGCCTTTTTAATCACAATTTCCGTTCCAGTTTTGTTAAAGCATGAGGTAAGTGAATAGCAAAATTCCGTCCTATTAAAAAAATCTTATTTCTTTTAATTAAAATTAATAATTAAGAAAACTAATTACTATTATTCTTAAGTTTACCTTTTTAATGGGTTAAACAATTAGATAATTTTAAGGATTTCTCTAAAATATTCCAATATGGTAAGGGTTTCCTGAAACAAATATCAGCTACAAGCAGTATCAAAATATTTTTTTAAATTTTTTTCGTAGCTAGATTTTAATCAGTGTAGAACATAAAGAAAGAATGAGATCCTAATCACTTAAAAACCATACCAAAATATTAAATTTGTATTTGCTGTTGTCTCTGACGTTTGCAATGGGTGGCTGTTTGGGTGGTGTTCATTACATATAATATATAAATTGCAACTTTCACACTCAGTGATTCCTTTTTTTTTTATATAGGTAAGTCAATTTAGAACTTGTAATTTAAATGAAAAGTTCTAATTTGAAATTTGTTGATTTTCTAAATTGAAAAACGTTCAAAATTTTAATTAAAGAAATAGCTTTGCTTTGTTTCAGAAAAATATAAAAGAGTTATTTGAAATAAAAGTTTTTGAGCATAGCGACGGTTTTATAGCGATTTATAATCATACTGAAACTGGTTCGCTTGATTAATCATTGCTTGTCGAATCTCCATATTCCTGGAATTAGCTATGAATATTATTATGAAAAATGAAGATACTCGAGAGCTTCAGATGTTTAGGCCTGAACAAAAATGCAACACTGTAAAAGTATAGCCAATAAAAATTAAAACTACAGGAAGCGGCAGGGAACGGGCGATTTGAAAAAAATCTGCGATTGCGCACGCGCAGATAGATTGGATTGGATTGGAGGACTGCACAGTTATTACGTAACTAAATATATGCCTTTCGAAGTATAATGGAGCTGTGGCAAAGAATATGTATTGTTAAGAAGGAAAGCTTCGCAGCAGCAGGAGTGGCTCCCTCCGAACGAAAAGACTTTCTTTGGCTGTGGACCAGTCGACAATGCGATGTTGCTGTAAAAGCGTTTTATCAGAACAACGGAAATTACGAGGCGGCAAGGCGAGTCGGAAAGAGAAGCTGGGTCGTCCCGATCCTGTGCATTCAGCTCATGCCATAAAAGTGTGGGTCCAGAACTTTGAAGAAACAGGCTCGACTCTGAAAAAGAAGCCTGCGGGAGTGAGAAGAACATTTCGCAGCCCAGACAACGTTGCTACGCTAGAGATCGCAATGGCCAGGAGCTCAGGGCGTTCTACACGGCGCCATGCTCTGTCTCTCAACATGTCGGACAGGAGTTTGAGACGAATTCTACACCTGGAGCTACAGTTTCAGCCGTATGAAATACAGATAGTACAGCACTTAAAAGCTTGCGATTGTGAAAGTCGGATAAGATTCTGTAGCGAAATGTTTTTTGCATTGTTGAAGATGGGAAATTTCTTGATAACGTGTGGATGTTTGATGAAGCATATTTCCTACTGAACGGATATGTCAACAAACACAATTTTAGATAATGGTCCCCCGAAAATCCCTGTGACGCTCACGAAAAACCTTTACACAGTTCCAAAGAGACAGTGTGGTATTCAGTGTCGTGTATTGGCATAATCGGCCCATTCTTTTTTTGAGGATGAAGTAAGGATTGCAGTGACGGCAACGTTCCACAGATATGTGAATATGCTTGAGACATTTTGCCACGTGAAATGACGCAGTTTTTTGAAGTTATATGGTTCCAACAAGATGGAGCCACTGCCCATACTACATACCTTTCTACGAATGCTTTACGCCAACTCTTTCCCGGTCGTTTAATCTTCAATAGGAGTGACATTTCTTGGTCCGCAATATCCCCCGACTTAACGGTGTGCGACCTTTTCCTTTGGGGTTATCTCAAAAGCAAAGTGTTTTCAAAACGACTCAAAGATCCAGATGAACTTAAAATAGCAATTCGTGAAGAGGTTTCCAGTATTCCCTGAGAAATGTTCCGACGTGCAATACATAATGTTGAAACAAAATGCCATAAGTGCCTCAGAAGAAATGGAGGAAATTAGATGACGGGATTTTTTAAACATAGAAATTGCATTTTGAACAACTGCTTATTTGAAACAAAAACATTTTCACTAAGGACATTTCATGTAGTTTATGTGCGTGCATCCATAAAATTTTAAATATATTTGTATAAGAAAAAAAATTGTTCATAATCGCCTAATATCCAAAATGATTTTCAAAGTATGTTCTTTCACACTGCCAGAAGTTTTGATCTAAAGGAAATCTAACATTTAACATCAGTATGATTCAAGAATTAAAGGTTATGCAGGCTTTCGAAGTACAGAAATTTTGACACTGCACCACCCTTTAACTAAAATATGCGAAATCAAAAAACGTTTACGAGTTTTTTAGAAAAGCATTTCTAATGGGTTGTTTCTCATTTTTTCAGTATTTCTGTAAAAATATCTCTTTCTTTAAGAGAGGGAAGAGTTACTGTAATAACTGAATCCTACTATGATGAAAAGTATGAACGTTATATAATTTAAGTATTTGCCAGCCAATTAGAAGAAAGATGGAAAAGTGAGGTTTTTAGAGGTGATATAAACACTAAATGTCTTTCATTAAAAAATGAGCTTTCTCATTTCTATGAATATCAATTTCAGCCCATGTTTCTATTAATACTTTTCTTGCGTAAAAAAATATCACTTAGAAATTTGCATTGGAAACTTATGGTGTATAGATACCATTAGATATGCTTGGTTAGGCCACCTCTTCTCCAAATCTGAATTGATAATAATCGCCTTATTCTGAGAAATGTTTCTTTGGTTGTAAAATCAATTTGGCTATGCAAAACATCTTTCTCGCAGACCTTTTTTCTACGGGTTTACATAAAATTTGAGCTTTGCGAATATTTACTACAATGGGCATCCTGACCATTTAGAAAAGTGTACTTTATTTGGCTCATTTACTGAAGCCAAGAGTTTCTGAATAATTGTTTAAGAGATAAATCTTTGTGCAGTCTAATTAAAACAACTGTATAGCTACTTTTACGTAAATACGAAACAAACTTTCCTATTTTTGCAACGCTAGTGTGTATTTAGCAAATACTCATCTTTGATGGAAGGTTTAGTGGTATCTGGAAAAACATTTCATGCTCTAACATGCAATTAATTGTTTCGTGTAACACCATTACTTCTCAAACTTGTGTTTTAAATTTAAAACTAATGGAAAGTACAGTTTTAACATCAAAACATTTCATCTCATAAAATTTAATTTTTCAGGACTTGAATGGAAGTATGTGAGCCAGAAGACCCCTTTTCGCGTTTTTCATACTTCGTCTTTTTCATATTTCTCATGATTTCGGAGTTTTCATAACTGTCTTTTCAAACATTAATTAACTATCAATAGTTTCCTTAAAAATTTCGCAATCAATATTTCTAAAACTTTTCATTAAAATTAATAAAGGAGCACTCATTTATTTTTAATGAAAGAAGATAGTGCTTTGTTATAAAACCCAAACAAATTATATTTAATTATATAAAAGTAAGCGGCAGCTTTTTAAGAAAAACTGGAATAGCTTAGCGTGAGTCTGAATAGTAAAGAAATATTTTCCGAAATTCTTACTGAAACACTTCCTTATAAAAAAGAATTAGCAACAATTTATGCATCTGGAATTAACCTATTAATCAACAGTCTTGTTTGAAAACATAATATATATATATATATATATTAAACATATATAAACAATAAAAATAATACACACACATATATATATGTGTAATGATAGTACACCATATTTGAATACTCGATCATGTTATATTTGATAATTAACTTTTAGAATGATGAATTTCCAGATACTATTTTACAGAAATCCAACTGAGGAATAAATGTTCCATTGAGTTAGTAGCACATAATTCAATCCTGTCAGCTAAAATTATAATAATAGCAGAAATTTGGAAGCACTGAAATAAGAACACCCAGTTGTAGATGCGTAGCAATTTTGTTTAGCGTACATAGTTGATGCTTAGAGCGTCCACCCATTTTGAAGAAGAAACAGTCGACCCGGATTAAATTCCATATTTACTAAAATTCCCTTGAGGCCACAATCACTTGGCACTCTACTCGTGCATATTAAAGAACATTTACAATTTGATACTATGGCGATAGAAGCGTGTATAGATGATTGCAGTAGCGTCTGAACAGCTTGAAAGCGTAAGCGAGAAGAAAAAAAATGTTGCAGTACTTCAGAGGAAGAAGGGAGGAGAGTGGAAAAAGTTTCAGTTTTAAGATTTGGTTTACAATTTACTTTGATTGGACAAGAGATATCTGCATTAAGCGTTACGTAAGATCGCATGATTAATTTGAATGACGTAATTAAGACTTGTAGCGCTATTTTTAAGACAGAGAGAGATAAGTCCACAAATGAAATGAAAAATAAAAGAGGCTATAGCCAATTAAAATTAGAAGTTTGCTTTCATATTTTTTAGTCTTACACGTATATATATACTTATCTGTTACATTTTCATTAAAAATTTATCTTCTTTTCAAATTTTCAAACAAAAATGTAGTAAATCTTGACTGGCTGAAGCCCGACAATGTGAGGTATCGCTGTACTTGTATAACAACAACCTTTTAACTAATAATGGTATTACGTTTTGTGAACTAGAGCCTTGATCAACCGATAGAAATGAAGTGAAACTATAACTGTACTGTTCTTAATCCAACCGCTATTTTGTAATCTACTTATTTTCATTTAATTACTCTCTCTCTCTCTTTATATACAGGGTAACTGCTAATTCATGGTACAAACTTTGAGGGTTGGTACACGGCACTGTAAAAATCACATTTTGTAAATTAAGTTTCATTAATTTTTAATTAAGTTTAACAACATTTTAATTTTAAATTAATTTTGTAAATTAATTAATTTTCTATATTAATTTATGTAAATTAATCACATTTTGTAAATTAATTTCCACTTGTAAACGAGGTTTTGAAAATAAAACACTTTCCCTATCATTTGATCTTTCTTATGTTTGTGCTTCGACGCTTCATTTTTAACCATACATTCCTATACAAAATGTGATCGGTACAGTGTCCTGTATCAGCCCTCAAAGTTTGTACCATGAATTAGCAGTCACTCTGTATATTGTATACATAGTTAAAAATCGAAGTCTGGAATTATAGTATTTTCAAATACATCTTCACTGCTTCCGTCACGTGGTACCTCTAAAAGACCACTTCAAGGATAATGACGTTTTTATTTCCTAAATCAAATATCGAACTTAGTTAACCAATCAAATATTTACTTAAGTGGAAATTCCAGTCCACTCTATTACATTATTAATTACAAATGTAGTATAATCAAGGTATATGCATGTTAGCAAAATGTTCAGCTACATAATGTGAAACGAGGCAACGCTGTGATAGATTTAGTTTTAACCAGGGTACACCATGAAGAGGCCTGTCACGTTATAAACCCCACTAGTTCAAAGTGTTTCACTAGTTCAAAGAGAGTTATTCCAGATTTTAGCAGTGGCTTTATTTCGTCTTTTGACGGGCCACGAAAGTTTGAATGCCCATCTTTTTAAAATTCGACTTAAAGTCTCTTCAGTCTGTATTCTTTGCAACTCTGGACAGTCCTTGAATAAGGAGCATAGTGAGAAATGCGCTGTTGTGGCCAAATTTCTGGCATTCATATAAATAAATAAAAAAGTGAAACAGAGTTTTCATATATATTTAGCACCCTTAGGTACTAACTATTGGTAGTTTAGATGTCAATTTTTAAGTATGCCTTCTAAGATTCAAACAATCCTAGACTACAGATAGTTCAAATGAGAAAGCCTTCTAGTCTCGATAATAAACATTATGCGAAATAAATTAGCTTAAATCAAGAAAAATATCTTTCAGATTTAAACAGGTAATATTTTTAATAAATGCTGACGATTTTAGCAAAGAAACAAACTATATAAATAAGAAAATTTAAGGGGAAAATGTTGGCTAGTTCTAACATCTAAAACAAACAAACACAAAAAAAAAAAAAAAAAAAAAAGATGACGTTAACCAGAAAAATTTATTTTAGAAAGGTTGTCATAAATAATTTACAAGCAGACCGTTACAATTAGTCTTAAGAAAAACTTTTATAACAATTAAATCACGCATTATGTATGTGCTTTAAATATCTCATCAGACAATTCAAGTAGGTGAATGCACTGTGGAATTAAGGACAGTAGGCGCACTGGCATTGGTCCCCTCTAATGCCGATTTAATTTCGCGAAAGCCCAACACTTATCTCTAAACATTCATGTAACATTCATTCAAAATAATATACTTGTATTAAAGTAGAAAATTTGGCATAAAAATTTATTCCTTTGTTATCTATTCTTTTATTTACTAACTGTAAATTTCCAATTTATTGTTCGTTGAGATTCTGGAAATAGGGCTCACTTATTTACTAAAATATTTGAATACCCAAATACCGTAATGGATTTAAACGTCTTTAAAAATAATCGCGGGTATTTTCGAACAGTGAAAATAGTCTATACACAGGATTTCATCCTAATTTAAACAAATAAACACGTGACAGATTTGGGAGCCAGAACCGAGTTAAATCGAAAATCTCGAAGGATTCATATCTGACAAACTCGCATGCTATTTCAGTTTAAAGGTAATTCGTAAAGAATTGCACCACCCTCCAATTCAGTGTGGAGTTTGAAAAGAGTTTTGATGAAGTTCAGATAAAATTTATATTCAATAGGTCTTGATTTTGTAACGCAAACTCACCTTACCTTAAAATATAAGGGAAAAGTATATCCCATTATCGTTTTATTAAAGGCAACTCATTTAAACAACCAGTGGACGCCAAATGCAGACGTCAACATTTCTTTAATTCATCCGTATGCAAATACAAACTTGTTTTCCGCTATTTTAATTCCTTAGTGTCTAGTATGAAGATATTCGTCGCGCAAACAGTATAGTGGTTAGAAGAGCCTACTGCAATATTGATGGACCCTGTGTTTGAAACTCGGAGAAAACATGCATGTTAGTAAATGCACAGTGTTTTTGCCGCATGGAGGCACTCTAAATATGCGGTTTTCGGATGTTCTCTCGAGAGGTTGGTCGTAGAGGAAGAGGGGCGGGAGATCCTCGGACACGTCCCCCCCAGGGTGCTCTCCTTCAAAATTGGGGGCCGAAATGAGTGAAGTCGTACTCTCACCTGTATGGCGCTCAAGGCTTTGCCAACGACAGGCAAAATCTTGCTCTACTTGCCACGATGAATTTCGTGGGCTTGTTGTCACTGTTACGCAAGTGAAATAAGTTACAACAACACACAACAATATGAAGATCCTATTTCCTTCTGGGTTTCAGTGTATCTCTTTCTATATATATCTTGCTTCTGAAAGTTATCTCAGGCTAAATTTTGCCAATAAAAATAAAAATTTCATTAATTTACTAACTCTCTCCGATTTTAGATAGACAGACCCAGTTTATTAATTCATACCCCTATGTCCGTCAGCTCTCAAACAGGGAGTAAAGAAAATATCCCTATTTAATCCTATAAAACATTTTGCTCATGATCAATACTTAAAGACACATAACATATCTCATTGGAAAGTATCGTATCGAGAAAACATCACTCCACTTTTCTGAAACGTGAAAAAAAAGTGATGCAAAAGATTTTCATTGGCAAAGCTTGTCAAACACAGAGGAACAAAAATTCCCAGATTTGATTAGCAAGATTTGCTACGGTTCCTCGATGAAGAAGTTTTTGATGAAAAGCTGAAGTAGCTTCCGAGAAATAAATGCTAATCTGTCGAACTGACTATTGTTACAATAAGTTTTTCACTGTTGGGAAATACTTGGTTTGAAGGGAGGAAAATCCATAAATCGATTACAAGATATGTTACCTTTACCTTCTGTTAATTCTTTGTCTGAGACGTTAAATTTATTTGATAAGGAAAGCTAAAAATAGCATAAAAATTGCCTTTCGAATTCAGAAATTTAAATGAATTAATTTCAAAGTGTTCCAGAGCTATGTAAAATGCGTGCATTATATGCATAATTATTATCGCTTTTCCCTTTGCAGACTCTCACATTCACTTCTTGCATATTTGACAGATTTTATTTTGAACCACATTAAAAGAATATAGAATATTTGACATATTTGACAGATTTTATTTTGAACCACATTAAAAGAATATAGAACACGAATTTCTATAAAAATGTACTAAAAAAGGAAATTAAAATCAAATTTTCTTTTTTATTACACAAGCAAGAACGATTAATACACCTTCATTTTAAAGCATTTATTTTTCAAATAAAGTATGTGAGATCCAGACTTTTAAATTTCACTCTTAATATCGATACGAAAGTTTAATAGGGCAAGAAAATTGGATCCCAAGTTTCTAACTTACCATATTTAAATTCTTGAAGCTGCAATCAACAGTAACACTTTTTCGAGTTCGATTTGCGGAAGATTGAATAGCTTCATTGGTACTTTAATGGTTTCCCACAATGTTTAATTGAATTCAATTCAGTAATAACTATTCGAATTAAATACCCTCCGAAATACCTCAAGTAAGCCTTCTTTTCGTAGTACATAACCCTTGTTCTTTATTTCCTCTGATCAGTTAACCGGACGAGACCTGTGATCTATTTAATGTGGAAAACTAGCTAGAAATCTAAAGACACATTTATATAATGTCTGGTATTCTCAGTTAAAAGAATTATACACTTTTATCATTTCCTACTTGCCAATCCTCAATAATTAAAACTCAGTGTTATAAGGTGCTTCTAAATTTACATTACTTAAATCTAAATTCTGATTTAATACTAAATCATTTTACGATATTTGGAACTCAGTTACTATCTACACATACTTATGTTTTTGTATTTCAAAAATTTCTCAGTATAAGACTAGCAAAAAAAATCATAAATGTTCGATAATGTTTCAGCTCGCTAATTTGTAACAGTACCTTTCAAACTATTCGCTAGCTTATGTTTGCAGCCATAAAACTATTACTCATGAGGTGTTAGCATAATTATGATAGATGGTGGACACGGCTAAGAATTACAAGCTCAGTAGGTTACATACAATAATTTTCACTTATACGTGATGTTAGGTAATGTTTTGTTGTTCGAATTTCAGATTCAAGAATTAATTCATTTGAGAATAATGTTTGAATAAGTTCGGTATTTTACTTCCAAAATGTAACACTGCATTGAAAAAAGTAAACAAACTGCATTATAGCTGCTTCTGTGTCTTGTATTCAAATTAGCGCTCAACTTTCATGAAGAGAACGTTCACCGTTATGAAAAACACTTTGAAATTTTCTGTCCTGGTTAGATGATATTTCTTAAATAAATGCCTAAGTTACATGTCTGCTTCCTCTCCAAGACATGATGAGGTATTTTATTATGGACTTTTTTTACTTTTTTACTCTTCTTACTTTACTCTTTTTTATTATATTCCCTTTATGCTCCTTTGAAGGGAAAGTGAGTCGACTCTATTAAAATTAACTGCGTTACTTCATCAGATTTTCCTTTATTTTCGCTCAGTAAACTTCACTACTACTACCAGCTTTTTATAGGCCACATTTAATCTTGATTGTTCTGCTCGATGAAACCTATTATCTCGAGATTTCTGTTGGCAGTCCACTCTGTTGTTTCACCGTAGTTCTTCTCTTCACGCAAGTGTACACAACAACTCAATGAAAAGGCTTTGAAATCTACAAACTCTGAGATATTTTGTACGGCCATTTTCTGCAAACTCAATATTGTAGTCGACTATAAAGTTGAGAGGCTAGAACAACTTCATTGAAAATATGCTCTACGAAACATTTTAACCGCTAAATGGAACCAGTTACAATCATTTTAATATTAAACCATTTTTTTCAGCTTTTATTTTGGACACATTTCTTGAAATCCTTTTTTTTTTTTTAATTTTCAGACTACAAATTCCTTTGAATACAGTAAGAATATGAACAAATCGCTTACTTAATTTATAATGCTTCTTCGAGATCAGACAGACCTCTTATAGATTATTTATCACATAATATCCTCACTTAAATGTTAAGTGGTAACAGAATATAAGCATATAAATACTATAAACTAAAACCTCAGTGGCGTAAGAGCCCTAGTGGGCCAATGCCTGCAGTGCCCCGAAATCTGCTTTCTTGATCGTGGGCCCGGGGTGCGTAAGCATATGCCCTGAACAAGTGGTCAGCTTGGTCGCAGGCCCCCCAGTGTTTAGTCCCCAAGCAAACTTGGTACTCATTTTATCGACCCAAGGGATGGAAATCAAGGTATGAAAGGCTGAGTCGACCTAGCCCAGCCCGGGGATCGAACCCCGGATCTGTGGTGCTGCTGCGCGACGCGCTAGCCATATAAATATTATAACAAAGAGAAAATGCTTTTTTCTGATAACATCTTCCATTTCTGCATATAAAAATAGACTATAATTCAAAGCATTGGAAGAATGTCCTTTGGATGTCCTTTTAGTAACACAGATATATTTAGAAAATGTTTTTAAAAAGTCATATTATTAAATCTAAGCAAGAGCGTTTTAAATTCTTTACATTAATAATACGTATTATTTATGTTATTTATGTTACCAATCAATTATTTATAACTGAATTAAAAGAAAACCATTTAAACAGAATTTAGTAGATCCCAAATTCAATTCAATGGTGAGCATGTTAATTTTTCAGTATAACTAAGCACATCAGTAATACAAAACCTTTCCCAAAATTAAACTTTAAATCATCAAAATAATAGGGTAATAAAATACAAAATAAGAGCTTTCTTAATGAATAGACTGCCTTTTGTTTTGTTTTTCCTCGGATTGCAAAGCGGATCCACTCTGCCAGATAACAAAGCCTATACAAAAATATATAAAAGCATAGCATGCTAAGGATTCCGCAGAAAATATTTGGACTATTTTGCTCTCTACTCCCATCCTACTGTGCTTCCCAAAAGCTATTTTTATCGTTAACTTTATACTCTACACTGGACAGGACTTAAACCAGCGCCGAAATGATGTGGCTGGGTTTCCTCATTTATGTTCATCTGGTGAATTAATGAATTTTAATCCTCTGACAAAGAATACGGCTCTGCTTAACGTTTACAATTCTCATCACGACAGCGCTTACTTTTAAGCTAATCTTTATTGTACTTGCATGATGGCCCATTTCTAATATAGCGGATGCCTTAACATAAAGGAACAAAATATTTATTTGTCATAAATTTATAAAAGATTAATTGCATGATTCTTTAAGCGATTTTTCTCAATAAATTGATCGCAGATATAATCCTGCTACTGGTTAAATCTTAAAAGGGGTCTATAAATGTTTTAAATTTTTATGACCTGTTTTTCTAATGAAGAACTAATCTAAAATCGTGTTTATCAGAATAAGAATTTTAAATCCACACTCTTTGAAATTCCTTATCCTTTGAAATCCACACTCTTTGAAATTCCGTATCCTTTGAAATCCACACTCTACTTCGAAATTCAAAATCTAATAAAGTGTAGTATATAACTTTGACCTTTAACAAAAGCGAAAAGAAAATAGTTAAAAGTTTCAAGAAAATGGAATATATTTTATAGTCAAAATAGTTTGCTAACAATTAGAAAAAATCGAATTGTAAATATCAGACCTGCAGCTTCTTTCTGATCTTTTATAAGTTATTTGTCCCGCCTTCCTAGCATGCTTTCGTGGTGCGGTAGTCTACCCGCTGGGAGCGTATTCCAGAGGTCCGCAGTTCGATTCCCGGCAAAGACGTTGCTCATTTTCCACATCTTGCCTGCTTCCAAAAATTCCTAATGTCTCTACAATTTTACTGAGCATTCTATATGAAAGGAGATATGTATAATAAATATGTATATAAATAATGTATATAAAAGAGCAAATTTCTAAATAAACAATAATTTCCTCGTGAGTAGAAGATTAAATATCAAATATTATAAAGTTCCCATAAAATGGAAATTTACCTCACACAGTTGAAATTCTTAGACTTTTGTGGTAAAGGAAAGTTGAAAAACCAATAATGCCTTCATGAGGAACAGCACCATTGATCGTCTAGTTGCTAAATAAATACGCAAGCCATTACATCTAGGTAGAGAGAACAGAAAAGGTGCCCATAATTATTTCTTTTCTTACGCTTTAAGTTCATCTAAGTAGAGGCATGAGACCTACTCGCCCAAATCCAGGTGATGACGAGACATAGGCAATGAATATTCTATCTCAGATGCAAAGAATTTTCCTTTCGGGACACCGAAATTATTAGTGAGCCCACAAAATAGCGTTACTGCATTTATTCTCTACGCATTAAATTAACGCATTTTTAAAAATTAAACAATTATAAAAGAAAATGCTTAAGTAATAACCATTATTTCGCAGAGAAAAGAGGAACGTCTCTCTTCTTAACTGTCTATAATTAAATTTTCTGATTGCATATTGTAAACTGTTGTAATAACACATTACATAACTTGCAATATTGCTATAAAAGAAGCGGATTTGGCTCTGATCATTTTACTGTCTTAAACTAGGTGTAATGGAACTAGTTAAAAGAAAGTTTTATGAATTATCTAAAGGTAATATTTTGTTTTAAGGAAAATGGTTTTGTTTTCAGGTGTTAAATACGCATTGTAATACACTAATTCCATGTTCTTTAACATAGCTTCTAAATTTGCTTCAAGGAAGATAATTTTATTTAAAGATAATTGTTCAATCTATACACGCATTTTCTGCTGCCATTACTTTTCTTTGTTAGTAGTATCGTGAGAAAATACCTACTGCACCATAATGTATGGTGTCCCACTTGTCATGGCTAATTAAAAATATTTAAAGTTAACCAAGCGAGAAAAATGCAAAACCAACTGTGCGCTCGGAGAGAATCAAACCACAGATCTTACAGTTGCTGTAGTGTATTACTATAGACACTTCAAAGCTGTTTTCCCCCACAAATCGTGACTCATAACTATGGCAACAACTGCTATTGATAAAATCTCAAATCCTCTAATTTACTAAAATCTCCGGCTAATCTTTGGAATATGGTAACAAGTAGTTTGGCAACATTTTGGTAAGGCGATAAAGGTTACTAGCTAGGACTTTAGCAATAATCTGAGAAGTACACGGTTCCAATCACAGATTATTTTGTCTCAGAGAAATGAGAGATCATGAGACATGTAATGTGACATTTTCCGGAAAACTCCAATCGGGATTTTAGCTAATAAGCACTTAGAAACAATTTCGCTGCTAAAGTGCAGAATCGTCCACTTATTTGTTTGGCGCTTTTTACAAGAGTAAGAAAATTTGGATTTTTGTCAATTTTCTTTGACTTTTTAAGTGAAAATAGGTCGATGTGTACATGGATACCGTGTATAAGCAATTCTTAAAAACGCGGCAAGCAGTGGGCGATTCTACACTTTCTCCCAATTTCGCACCTAATCTTCGTCATAATTAAGCAATTTTGTTCCATAAAAGTTCTAGCATAAGCATAATTCAGCTAGCAGATTGTTAGAAAAAATGTTGAGTTAAAAAAAAAAGAAAAGAAAAGAAAAAAAGCATGCCTTTATACTTCATGAAAACAAAATGGCGTAGAAAAAAAAATCTAGCAGGTTGCTGTAGCAGGGTCGGTCGCCAAAGTTTCGCCAAAAAATCGCCAAGCTACCAAATTCCGAAGATTCACCAAATCTTCTGGTTTTCCCTGTCTGATGATGATGACACACATTATGATCGTAAATTTAAGGAGGGACGCTACGACCTTGAAGTACCTGCTTTAAAATAACAGACTATAGTTTATAAAGTATTTCTCCAGCCTTCTTAGCATGCCTTCGTAGTGTGGTGGTCTGCACACTGGACGCATATTTCAGAAGTCCGCGGTTTGATTCCTGGCGAGGGCGTTGCTCATTTTTCCTCTTTCCTTCTTCAAAAATAATACTAATAGCTCTACAAGTGGCGCCCGAACTAAAAGGTGATGAATGGTGACTCTCCACCGTCAGAATTTGCTAACTGGACACCCTAAAACCCCAGGCGCCCTTTAAAAGAGGGAGTATATAAGGTATTTCTCCCGCCTTCTTATCGTGCCTTCGTGGTGTAGTGATCTGCATGCTGGGCGCGTATTCCAGAGGCCCGCGGTACGATTCCTGGCGAAGGCATTGCTCATTTCTTATCACTTCTGCTTCCAAAATACCTAATGTCTCTACAGTGACACCCGAACTAAGAGTGGTGGATGATGATTCTCCACATCCAGAATTTGGCGATTAAGCACCTAAAACCCCAGTCGCCCTTTAAAAGAGGGAGTATATACGGTATTTCTCCCGCCTTCTTAGCATGCCTTCGTCATATGGTGGTTTGCACGCTTGGCGCGTATACCAGAGGTCCGAGGTTCGATTCCTGGCGAAGACGTTGCTCATTTTTCATCTTGCCTGCTTCCAAAAATCCTAATGTCTCTACAAGTTGAACTTGCAAATCACTGCATCATGAAAGCGCGCCCCATAAGTGGTGCCTTTATTCTGTATTATGCAAATAAGCACCAGAACTGCCATAAAAATAAAAATGAATAATCTGACCAGAACTGTAAAAAAATTAAAAAGTATTCAAAATATGATTATATGAAAGGAAATTTTCAGTAGAAATAAAGTAATTTTTGATGTCCTTTTTCACTTAAAATTCTTAATTAATACTTTTGCTAAAAAAGGGAAGATATACATATGAAAATTTACAAAATTAAGTATTTTTTAATACCTTAAACTGAAACTAATCCTCGGAAACTAATTCAGTGTGTAATCTTAACTTTATTCGGTTTTGCCTCTCTCGCACTATAATTACGATTTCATCAGTAAGGGATTTCGATCAAAATTTTCGGAAGCGAAATTGCATTCCAATAGAACAACGAAGCAGATTAAGTGCTTTGACATCTTTTGTTAAAGATCTTATATAGATTAACAAAATCCATTCATTGCAAATAATGTGCTTATCTAGAGAATTAATTCGGAACACTAGACTTAGCAAAAGATAATTCTGGAACCCAGAGCTCAGTTCCTCTGTAGCTGTTGACAGTTTCAGAAAACAGATGTTTCGGAACAATGTTTCTTGTTTTGAGAATTACGATTATGCTTCTGTTTATCTAGCATTTATTATAGTAGTTAGCTTGAATTTGTTTGTCTTTACGTATTCCAGATTTTTAAACATAGAAATTATCAAAATGTGGTCTTTGAATCAAACTGAAACCCTTTAAGTGAATTTGTATACGAAAGGGTAACTTTAATCATTCGAGAGTCTTCCAAATACCGAATAAACATTATGAATTGTTGAATGTATAAACTTTATA
Organism: Stegodyphus dumicola; assembly: GCF_044657685.1. Lineage (NCBI taxonomy): Eukaryota > Metazoa > Arthropoda > Arachnida > Araneae > Eresidae > Stegodyphus > Stegodyphus dumicola. The sequence continues at coordinate 27,610,302 of NC_140781.1, forward strand.
CTACAACGTTTTTAATTAAGCGATAGTTAAAACTTCCTTCTTAGAGAAGTTAAAGCCTTGATTAACGTAATATTTATTTGTTGGCTGAACTTTGGTGCGATCGTAATTCTCTTAAAGTACCTTAATGATAGAAATTGAATGGTCATTCTCATTTACACAAAAGTACTAAGAGAAAATTATAATTTCGCTTTGGAAGAAACTAATAAATTATTTATTAATATATTTAACGTTAGTTTGTTTTATATACGAATATTTTATGAGTAATCCAACCTTTTCACGTGGGCTATAGAGACAATTTGTTTTTAGTCTTGAAGTCATTTAGTCAAATATTCAGTCTGAAAGGAACAGAAAAACAAATCAACTGTGTCTGATTTCCTGTTCCGCAAGTGGGACATTTTAAATATCCATAGTAAACTAAGTTTCTTTGGGCCTTATTGTAATGTAGTGGATGCATGGGATATATATATTCCAGCCCCCTGAAAAGGGAACTAATCGAAAGTCTAATAGACATAAACAAACTGTTAAACTAAAGCAACATATCGAAGAACAAATGCTAGGGATGCGAAAGCAACCAGAGTTAGCAACCATAGTCAGAGTTAGTTGCGGAAACCTGCAGTACTAGTTTCCAAGTTTTGAATAGAATCGTCTTCTTTAGCTGGACGACTGAAATGGCGAAGGAGATGCATGTGCTCACGCGATAAAAATAAACCAAAAAAGTTGAGAATTTTCTATTTAAGGAAAGCACAAACCTACTACCACCATCTATTGACAAAACGTTAACCTTGTATTTAACACCATTATTATTACCAAGCTAAACCCACTCAATCGGATTTGCACTTAATCGCAGTTAACGTAACTTGTTGATGAAAGTTAAACCTACCTTTAAAAAAGTTAAAACCTACTTTAAAAGTTTAATGATTAGTCTTCTCTCTTAACGTTTCTTGGTTAAATCTAATTTCCTAATGTTTTACAAAAGAATAAAATTTCTTTCACAGGTATATCTGTTGAAAATGTAAATAAATATACAGCCCCATTAAGAAACAGGTAACAATGATATCAGCTAGCTTTCTGAAATGTTCCAGTAACAACGCTGGCGCTTCGGCAGTTTGAGCAGTGTTCCGATTATTCGATGTCAAAGGGACTGAATGGTGATTAGATATTTGACAATGCTTGATAATACTGAGCTTCTAAAAATCAGTTACTAGAAAAAGCTCCATAAGCAACCTATATATATGCTATTACAAACATTGTGCGATGAAAGATTAGGTTATATTATTCGAAAATGGCAACCCTCACGAAAGCTATTTGCATAAGAGAAAGGGTGCCTTTGTGGAGGACTTCTTAAGAGTAACTGGCTTCTATTCACGTCACACATGGGGAAAAGCACGAAAACTGACCATACGGCTAGCCCGTTCGCCTTGGATTGAACTGCCAGAATACTGAGGTCTTACCTTCTCGGCTACTGGTAAGTCTGTAATGAAGGTCCATGAGATCAAACTATAATTTTGGAAAAGGGAGGGTTTTTTCTTCCCGTTAACAATAGTCCAATTATCTCACTCAAACCTAAAGATGTACCCAATAAAATGCTCAGTCAACTATTTAAAATGTTTTCAGTAAGAAAAGGATAAAAAAAGAGAAAAAATTAATAATAATAATACTAATGAAAAGAGCTCTGCTATAATTCAAGTGTTCATAATATATGGATTAAAAGAAAAGCACTGTAAGTATAAGATCGGTTAAACGCAACTCTGCTATACCTCAGCTCCGAATAAATTTGGATAGTCTTTGAATGTCGTAAACAAACCATGGTTCTCTCTAAAGATATTGTTACGAAATGTACCGGCCCGGTGAGATGGCTTCCCCGCAAAGCAGTTTTAGGGTTGCCATAAAATGGCAAGGAATAGCAGGATTGCCATATTTGGCGAGATATCGCCTATTTGGCGACAAAATTGACGATATGCCATGGACGGATGGAGAACCTTCTTGAACGAATTTTTACCGGTTTAGCCCAGAATGAAAAGAACTAAATTCCTTTTACTCTGTCCTTGATGTATCTCAGCACCTCATCTGCTGATGCTGGGCACTTAATATTTGTCCTTAATAAATGCTCTATTTAAAAAAATTATCTTTTTATTTTTAAATTCGTTGGACAAATAAGTTTAATTTAATTTCCTTACCAATATGTGGAACTGTCAGGATGGTTTTCAGTTTTTAAGAGACTCAATTTATTAGAAAATTCCGTTCTAAAAATGTTAGTATACATGAAAGTTCCTAATTTTAAGAATGCTTGTATTATTTTACAAAAGCATTTCACAACCATATGAGTAATTCCTAATAAAATTGTTTTAATTCTACAGTTTCTATGAAAGCTCAACAAAATTTGATGAAACCTAATCCTAAACGAACGTACACCTGAGACAATGGAGTACATCAGAGATATCCGTTGATACTTGTTTTTCTTGTTGATAATAAATTCCACAGTTTTAGGAAAAACAAAATATCTCCTTTTATAATACATCTCTTAAAATAAGTTTTATTTTGTTTTAAATTGAAGGAAATTTGTAGACCTGAAGATAATAATGCTAAAGCTCGTAGAGAGGCCAAAGTAATTTGATTTTAAAATTCTAAAAGCTTTTCTGTTGCTTCTTTGTGTATTATAAATCTTATATTCTAAGGGGAAAAGTAAAGTTTTAGTTTCACAATTAAAATATAAAGTGTATAAGAAAGATCTCTGGTAAATCGGTTTCGTCATCAACATTCGGAATGCATTCGTATACCAGAAAAAAAGCAAAGGACACTTCAAACTACTAACCCTGATCTCTGTGTAATTATCCATAGTGAAAGACCTCTTTGAGCTAGAAAAAATTATTAGAATTTTGAGAAAAATGCTTATCAGTGGTGAGCTATAGCTATTCATGAAGGGAACTCTTTACTTTGTATCAGTTATAAATGAACTGTAATAAAGAGAAGCAGCTTTATATTAGTTATTGTCTAGACGCCAAGGATTTTTTAAATTCTCTTGTAAGAGAAAATGTTTAAAAAAAATCGATATAAGTGTGAACGGAGAAATAACTAGTTTACATAACTCCAAACGTCATGATAATTTAGATTATAGACACAAGTAAAAGTAAACAGATTTTCCTTCAGATGAGGTAATTCCTAAGCCCTTTGAAACTTTTATTCAATAGTCATTCTCCTCATTATAAACTCCCAATTGTCATTATTCTATTCTGGGTAACACTTGTCTAATTGCAAAAGAGAGTAAAATTTAAAGTATGAATCGAATTGTTAAGATCATCGTTTGCATGGCTAAGTTATGTGACATATTTATAACAGCATGCTTTATTTATTTGTTTGATTTTGCAGCGCCAAGCAATTTCCACAGAAATTTCTAATTATTTATTGATTAAAGCAAATGATTGTGCTAATAATAAACTGTAGTCTTAAATATGGACATAATTTAGTAAAAAATATATTTTTCATAAGGAAATAGAGGTAAAAAACTGTTCAATTTCTTAAATCATCTCTAGTTTATCTGTTTAAGTGATTTCTACGTGTTTGAGAAAATGCTTATGATTACGTGGTTTATTCATTTTTATTTATTAATTTTTGTGGCATACGGAAATGTTCACACACATTTCTAATTGTGCTCTAAACTCCAATACCGATAAAAAATATAGCTTTTAACAGGTATACCATTAAAAAGGAAATACACATTCCATCTGCAAAGAATGCCAGTTTAGTAAAAAAATTATCACTGGCGTAGAGAAAGACGTTTTCTGACTCTAACCAGCTCCTCTTTCCCCAATATTAGAGCTGGCTCTTCAAAGCCCGAAATAATGATTAAAATGTTTTTTCCCGTTTATAGCCAGGCCAGTTGGTCGATTCGCGAAGCGAAACCTTTTCGGCTTTAGCCATAACCTACACTTATGGTATAAAAAATGATATTCCAGCGTAATATTTCATCTATTTTCATGGGAGAAAAATTCCATTTTAAAAGAGTTCGGGAGTATTCAGTTGATAATAAACAGCATATTTTCTGTAGAACGTTGGGCTACATTCGTGACGCACAGATTAAAAAAAAGTATCTTTGTCACTCAAAAGTAAGAGGAAATCTCACAGTTTAATCGGTTTAACTTAAAAGAAATATATGACAGCTTAGCGTTATTTCATCATTCTCAGTCTTACTCTGGGAAATTTTTTAATCCGGTATAACTGTCTTTTTTGCACTCTTTGTGCAGAAATACGAAACAAATAATTAAAGCTTTTAAAGAAACTGTAAGGTATATTTTTATTTCATACCAGTTATTTTAATTTAACTGCTAATTTTGCTATCAATTCTTGTTGTTTCAACTTACAATTCCTTACCAGAATGAGTTTTTAGAATAGCATTGAGTAAGAAGTTGTATTTAAGGAAGATTCAACTCACTTCGAGAGAGAGAGCTAGGAATCCTGAGTAGCAGGCGTTTGCCTTCGGGCTAAGTCTCTCTAAAGCTGTTACGCTCGGCCGTATTATTACGTGCCTTTTGATATTCGCCGGCCAGTTTAAATTAAAGGCCAACTACGTTAGATTTCTGTTAGCTTCTGCTAAGTCTCTTTTAATTAGTTCTAAGTTAGCTCTTATTTTTTATTTTTTAAACCCAAGTGGAGGCTTTGATGTAAGCCCAAGGAAAGGGCTGACTGTTCAACTTATTTTGAGTGAAATAAAGGGTGGTTAACCTTTCTCCAGTCTACGTGTTAGTTGTTTGAACTCAGCGATAAGTCGCTAACGAGTTCCCTAGGTTCCTTAACGTTGTTTAGTACAAAAAGAGTGATGAACTGTACAAAGCTTATATTTATACAACTAAATCATTTTTGCATCTGGCAATGGCAGAAACATCAGTTAAAGTTCATAGTGGCAACTAATTATCGCTTAAAGATTTGGAAAAATGTTCAATGCATCTCTGAAGGTACGAATTCTAAATTTAGAAATTTTCAACAAAAGGAAAGGATTATGTTTTCACGCTAAATTTCAACGCCAAACTACTAACTGACAATTTGTTTAAAAGTTCTTGGGAAAGCGTATATGATCTCCTCTAATTACTGTATCTCTTGGACACAGTTAGTGCTCTTTTATATTCTCATGTCTGTGGAATTCGCCTACTTTTGGAATAAGTGAGAAGCATGAATTAAAATGAAAACAGAAAGGTTCTTGTATTGAAAAAATTTTACTGGTTAGTTGAACTCAACAAAAAACTGTATACAACTTCCATTAAACTTCAAGTCTTCAACCAAACTAGTGACAGTGGTAGGTGAAAAGTTCCTCACCTTTAATGAAAATGCTTTCTTTCAAAACAAAAATTTTAAAATGAATAATGTATTTAGACTTGTTTTAAAGGTTTATAAGCTTGTATATCAAATTTTAGAATCCCATACTAGACTAAAATTGGTTTAGAACCTTTACAGAAGAGGAGCAGAATCAGTTGAAATTTCTCCGTATGCGTGATAAATGGGAATAAACTTGAAATTTTAATTTAAAGAGTTGAAGCGTGAAAGAAATTTTTCTTTTCTCAGACATTTAAAATAACTAATTTGGGGATGGAAGCCGATCCACATTTTTGGATAGTGAGAATGACTGTAAATGGAAATTATTATTTATTCTTTTTTTAGGTTATGTTATTGTGAATAACCCTGTTAAACAGCAAATCTGCGTTGTAGCATATTTGTATGATTTGGACCAAGATTTGGTTTTTGTAATTTTAAAAGTATTCGAAAAATTATAAAGCAATTAAAAATCGTGAGATTAAAATGCTGAATTTCTTTTTTTATGAGATGAAATAATAATGAAAACTGAGAAATTAATAATAATTATCGCATACAATATCGACAGGTGTTAAATACAAGGTAAATGACGAACTAATAGCAAATTTCAGGAAGGCTTTCTCTAAAGTGACTTTTGCTTTTCACATTTTGTGATCGATTTGGAGACGTACCCAAGGCACGCAGAGACCTCTGCTTCAGTATTACTGTCTTGTTTTGAACAATCGTGTTAGTTTTGACACTTAAAGAGAAGAGGCGTCTGGCAACAATAACTTTATCATTTCATGTGGAAACATCAAAATGTTAGAAAGAAGATACGGTGTTTCTGTAGGTCACGTGTTACTGGAATTGCTTTTGAGATCACAGTTCATCAACGTGAATAACATATTTCTCTTAAGGAACTTAGCTTCTCCTTGGATTAATGACACAAAGAAGGTGACAGTATTGGAATTGACATGTTCAGTTATGAATGTGATAAAACGTTAATTGATGCGTGACCGAATGTTAATGGCACAGTAAAATTAACTTCATCCAAAAGTTAGGACATTTTAATACGTAATAATTGTGGTTTCAGTAATTGATATTAATTAGGTTTTACATTGTAGTTTAACTAAAGATTTAACAGTGTAAGTGTTACTATTTTTCAGAAATAAATTACTTTTAAGTGAAGTACTGGGTGTGTAAGAAAACAGGCGATAAGAAATCCTTGTAAGATGACATTTTCTTAAATATTTTTAAGTATTATGTTTCTGACTTTTCACTTACAGATTTCAGCTGGCCGGAATTTTCTATTTGTTAATTATCATCGGTATAGTATTTTCCTTTATTTACTAACAAAACAAGGTCTCACACAGAGGTACATGAAATCAGTGTTTATTTATGGAATATATGAAGGATGTATGATCCACTGTGTAATATAAAATTAGGCAAACGCAGTTTTAAGTTAGCTTGGTTTTGAAGGGATTTCGAGGATGTCCAGAGACAGGAAAGTCTTCATGAAACTCGAGTGTTTTCACAATGGAATACCCAAAGCCAAATAAATAGTTACAAGAATTTCCTGCTTTCAACAGTGTTAAACCAAAAATGGATGTTTACAGAAGATTAACCTCGGGAAAAATAAAATATTAAACGTAAATAATTGTTGCCAGGAATTGCACACGTAATCTGTTGCTTACAGTAAAGTCAAACGTTAACGATTACTAGCATTCTCGTTACCTTCTCACTATAAAAGAATTAAGTATTTGCATCTCAACTATGACCTTTGCATTCTTTCCACTAAGTGGTGAATCTGTGGAAAGGAAGGTTCGTCACCACAGAAAACTATAAACAAACCTGACTTGTAATTTGGACCGAAGCCCCAAATTACAAGACAGGAGAGCTAGCTCAGTAGTGAATGGCAAAAGCTGGACAACAACTGATCGCGACAACACAGGAAATCCCTGAGACAATGTTTCGTATAAATGAAGAGGAGAATCCGCAGGTGTGCATGAAATTTCGTGCAATAACCTGTAATAAAATAATTCGTGCAAACCTGTGGTGAGGCATTAAATTAAAAGGAACCTGCATGGTAACCTCGCTATTTGAAAGCTTTGTTATATATGAATTTGACATTCGAATAAATGCAAACACTCGTCGCTTGGTACATGAAAGTATTTGAAAGTTTTCATCAAGGACTGTAAAAGGCAGTGCATTTGGACAGGATTGTCATTTTCATTTTCATCAAAGGCTGTCATTCGCAGTGCATGATGTAGTAACATATGTCGAAACATTTGTGCACGTCTGTGAACATCAGAATTAATGGCAGTCGACGCACTCCATATAAATCCGCACGAACAAATGTCAGGCCATCTACGCTGGAAATAAAATGGTTGGTGTCTTCAGTCGGACTAGCTATGTTGCAACGCAATGGCGTAAGGAGCGTCCTATTATCACTACTGAATGAAACGCGTATGCATGGTTACCACTGGTCATATGATAAATTGGGAAGGTAATAATCACGAATTTAAAAGGCATGAAAGAATTTAATTATTTAATTTCAAGCCCGTATTCATGTAACTTTTAACTGTTCTTTATACACCAATCCAGGAACAGTTGCGCGAAACGTCATTTCCATGCTTCTGTGTGGCAGTTACTAACTTTATCTTGTGTAGCGTTAATTCGACTTAGATCATGTGAAACCACTTCCTTCAGGATTGATTCAAGTGGATGGAGAAGTGTGTCAGCTTTAACAACGTGCATTTAGCGTTTTTTTCAATCTACTAGGGTACTTTTTTGCCTGTCTAAATTCATTGTTACCAATGAACTTATTCTAGTTGATTAAGATAATAGCACACTCTTGCAATTTCCTGCATCATGCGAAACATTGATCAATGTTATTTTTAATATGTTGTTTGAACGGACCATTTTTGAAGAGATATCACATGTATTATTTCTTTCAGTACAATTGGTGCTTGTCATTGGAATAGGGAAAAGATGAGAGTTTGTTACATTAGACTTTCAATATGTGCATTTCCATTTATGTGAAATGCAAGAATTATCAGTTTCATGTCCCATGTGTTTCAGCTATCAACCAGCATCGAAATATTGTTGTGGCAAAATTCAACTGCAGTGTTATTCACAAATTTGTGCCGACGTCTTTAAAAAGCTAGAACAAATCTCAGGATTTCATTCTCTTAATACTCTTTTTATCATTTCCCATTAATATTTAATGTAATGTTTCGGTTTTCACTCCCTCCATTTTCTTACTGTTCGATTAGTATGCTTATTCTTATTAACTACCAAATCAGGCTTGTTATAACGCATATTTTAATCTCTAACTTATACTGACGTGAATGTTCTTAAGGGATGAATCGAAAGTATAACAAATTCCATTTTAATATTCTTAAGTGGTTAAATTTCAATGGGATTTTATTACAAACACCCTTTATTTGGCTTTGAGAAAATATAATTTAAAAAATCCCTTTTTTCAGCACATTTTTTATGATACCCGTTGAAATGTAACTACACTCTTGAGCGACATATACGAAAAGAAAATTCTAAGCATTCTTCAGGTAAAACCTTAATTAAAGGCTAAAATAGAGTTTATTTTATAGCAGAATGTTTTCATTATGTAATGTTTGCTAAGAATGACATTGGTTTTATAGAAAAATTCTGTTCATTTCATAGAGTCTCCCTCTTAACATTATTTTAACAATAACATCTTAACATTATTTTTTTATACATAAATGTTTAAATATGTTCGTACCATACATAAAAAACGCAGCCATGAGTTAATTCTTCATTTTGAAACCTGATATTCCCAAAAACTGAGAAGGAGCCCTGGAGAGAGGAATATATTTTTTCTCCCATTAAGCGGACAATTTGCCGACTTAAGCATGTTCGAAATTGGTGGCAACTTTATTGTAGAAGAGCCTAATAGGTAAATGGGCCACCGTTACCTCCTATTAAGTAAGGACAATTAATGCCATGCCTTCTCCTGGATTCGAACTCGGGCCCTTCTGTATCTCAGCAGGCTCCCTTAACCACTATAGCGTTTGGACGGCAAAGGGAGAGGAATATAAAAGGGTCCTCACATATTCTGTGGTCCGAAATGTAATATTTAAACGGAAAATATAAAATAAGTAGTAAATAAGAAGATAAGCTCCGTTAATAGAGAGGTAGGATGAAGTCTTTATAAAATAAGGCTTTTGAAGTCTTTGAGAAAACTGTTTTGTAACTGGTGTCATTAAAAACGGTGCTTTAATTAATGCCTGAAGTCGAAGATTATTTTTAAAAATTAATTTTAAATTTTCTACTAAACTTCAGATAATTTATTACGTTTCTAAATTTGAATCTTTATTCATTTTGAATCTTTTAATTAAATATGTAATGTTTATACATTTGGGTAAAAGAAAAATAAATAACAAGAAATTTTAAAATGCTTCTCTGGACTGAATCCATATGTGAACAAAGAAGCGGAAAGGTAAGTGAGAGTTTGTTTTATTCAATGTAAGCTAAACCTGGAAGCACTTGAAAGGGTAGTTAAGTATGTATACAGTTTTTTAATCTCTGTATATATTTACGTTACGCTTGTTGTAATTAGTAATCACTTATAACAACAGTTGTAACACTTTTATAATTAGCTTTTTCCCCAACTTTATTATCATGTAAATTATTTTCATTCCTAATTATTTAGCAGAAAGGGCATATTTTCTCCTTGTTTTCACTTATAAAGTAACATATATCCAAGACATTCCTTTTTAGCATAATATCATTTCCAATACATAATTCTAATACTATTTAAATCGGTCCTGTCAACAGTATAAAGGCTGATTTTAATAACTGATTATACCCATGCTTTAAATTAATTTCATATCACACATATCTTACATTAGCTTTTCAGCAGATTTTTATCTACACTGTCAAGAAGCTACTCAAGAGCTTAAATATCAGCTCTTCTCCTAATCTAGTTTAAGCTCTTCTACTAATTATGCACTTAATAACAGTGAAAAATAATTAAACCTGAGTTTGAACTTTGTTATGACAACAAAAATGTGTAAAAAGTAATTTTATTAAAAAGGAAAGGAAAAACCACTATTAAAATAAATATACCATATTCCCTTCCGTGAAAGATTTATAATTTAATAGCTCTGAATCAATAAAAACAAAAGTTTTCACCTAATGCAGTTAATGTGAGAAACATTTCGCTCAGCAATTTTTAGCAAAACACTGTTTTCTAACAATTGCTTACAAAACAATATGTTTCAAACATACTTATTTAATAATTTGATATGCACTACAGCTTAAAAATACGAAGAACATTTGCGGCTAGCGTGTTAAAATGTCATTTTGTGGTGTGGTGCGGGTGATATTTTCTCCTCGTTATAGTCGTTAACGACGTAAATAGCATGTTGCCCTTTTAGTATTAAGAAAATTTCTTAGACTAATGTTAGCAATCCCAGATCTTTAGCTTAATTTTAGCAGTCCCAGATGATAACTGTATTTGTAATTGCAAATATTTAGTTAAAACATTAACCAAATTAATATCGAGCTCTTTTGAAGCCAGGATATGAGAGAAGTGCCAAAAACATTATAATTTTTTATCTGTTTAGTTCTACATTCTATCTCGAAAGCTAACTGCTTCGTTATGTAATAGTTGCTTCAAGTAAGAGTTGGGTTTGAGAGCGTTTCTGAAATTATATGACAATAAAACTTAGTTCCAGATATTTTTATATTGTATATACAAAAAAACATTGCTCAAGCAATCGAAATATCGTATAACAGTAAGAAGGTATTTCTATCGCCCACCCTTGTTGATTCTCATTGTTAGGCAGTGTGACCTATATTATTGAAAGCATTTTCATTAGCATAGATCTTAACTATGAATTTCCTAAAATCATCAAATGCGTTTTAAATAGCAATTTTTGAGGCTTATTTCATCACATTTTAATGGCATGACTTTTTTATGCTGATAGTAATTATATTATTGTAAATGAATGCTATGGCTATTCTGAATGAATGAGCTATTAATTTATTCGGCACTCAATGAAATACGTTTTATTAAACATATTATAAGAAGTGTTTTTTTTTCATGTGTGCTGTGAGACACATACAAGCCTTAACTGATTCTTCTCAGTTTACGCTTTAGCAGAAAATAATCTAAAAGCGGAAATCTTGCAATTTTGGGATGTATGGGCTGAGAGAAGAAAAACCCTAATCATGTGTAAATCCCTAATCGTTATGTAATAGTTGCTTCAAGTAAGAGTTGGGTTTGAGAGCGTTTCTGAAATTACATGACAACAAAACTTAGTTCCAGATATTTTTATATTGTAAATATAAAAAACATTACTCAAGCAATCGAAATATCGTATAACAGTAAGAAGGTATTTCTATCGCCCACCCTTGTTGATTCTCATTGTTAGGCAGTGTGACCTATATTATTGAAAGCATTTTCATTAGCATAGATCTTAACTATGAATTTCCTAAAATCATCAAATGCGTTTTAAATAGCAATTTTTTAGGCTTATTTCATCACATTTTAATGGCCTGACTTTTTTATGCTGATAGTAATTATATTATTGTAAATGAATGCTATGGCTATTCTGAATGAATGAGCTATTAATTTATTCGGCACTCAATGAAATACGTTTTATTAAACATATTATAAGAAGTGTTTTTTTTTTTCATGTGTGCTGTGAGACACATGCAAGCCTTAACTGATTCTTTTTAGTTTACGCTTTAGCAGAAAATAATCTAAAAGCAGAAATCTTGCAATTTTGGAATGCATGGGCTGTGAGAAGAAAAACTCTAATCATAGAGGAAAAATATAGTGGTTAAATCTGTAATGATTGTTATATAGCGTATTTGAAAAAATAAAAAATAAAACAACTGGAATATTATCTTATCCATTATCTAACATCTTATCCATCATGTTTAAATAGCTGTTCCAGCTAATTAGTAGGAAAACATTAAAAAATGCTGGACAGATTTTTACAGCATTACAAAGGGCGACTGTTGTAGAAATTTATCTGCATAAAGCGCTACATGTTTCTAGTTGAAAGTTAGAGAAAAGAAACGAGCGTGGTACCCACAGTACAGACATAAACAGTTTCTTTACTGCTCCTTAGAGGGCTCGATTTTTCTTTACCTCGACTCTTTGTTAGCAAGCTTTGATCTGAGTAATAGGGGGTAATGCTAAAATTGGTAAAAAATATTTCAGACATGCACGTTTTTGGATCTCCTAAAGGGATAACTTTCTATTTATGAGAAACTGTCTCTCTTAAACAAAATATTATCTTAAATAGAATAGGGTATTTATTTGTAAAAGTATAAATTTCGTATAGTTTCCGTATATTCCGTCGTATAACGCACGCTTTCAATACAAAAAAAATCGAAATTTATGGGTGCCGTTTACGTTCTGCGTCAGATATAAAAATGATAGATTTAAAAATAAAGAAAAGATGAGCCTATAAATTAGATTTATAGATGTACCAAAATGCTGTTTATTTAAAAGGGATGTCATACGTTATGATCTTAAAAATTTTCATTATAGGAGAAAATGAAAAGTTCTACATATTCGTCTTTCGTGATATCTTCAAGCACATTATTGAATTTTGTTCCATCTCTGTAGCTCTGATTCATAAATAACTTATCATCTTCCGTTACATCTAGATTGATTAGATATACTACATTTTTAAAACCGGGTTTAATTTCATTCCACGCTTTTATTATCCACTCTCTCGCTATTTCTAAACTAGTATGACGCATTTGGTCCCCTTTTGTAAATATTTTTCACTTTCTAACATACATGTATTCCATTCTCGTTTTAATTTTTTTTTATTGGTTTATTGATACACACATCTAAGGGCTGTAAAAATAGCGTTAATTCAGCTTGGAATAGCTGTCATGTCTGTATTCTACTCTTCCAACAATTTTTTTGCAATATCCGTTAGATGTGGTCCCTATATGCTCCAGACTAAAAGACTTTCTGAATTCATTAAGGCAACAGGACGCTTTTTCCAAACATTTAACATCCGCAGTTTCACACCGTTTTACGTCCGTCCATCCGTTTCTGAGAACATGAATGAAAACATCATTTTGGAAATCACATTTCGGCATCATCTTTTATTTAAACATAACCATGGGTTTTAATTTTGTACCGTCCCGCTAAGCAGAAGCACTACGGTGTGGTGAGATGTTTCATGACCTGTTGTTTTAATGTGAACCGTTTCTGTTCCTTTCACATCAATTGTTTTACTCGCTATCTTACCAAACATCATAGCAAACAACCACGGTGAGTCTGTCGGGAGTTTTGTATAGAGTTGTTTCTGTAGACTGTAGGGCGTTGTTTTGAAGAATTGTTTTTTTTTTACTTTTTACCGCATGGTGTCTCCCAGGTCGACAGCCCTGCCACCATCCACGACCAACTGGCTGACACATACGCCTTTAGGGCTACAAGATTTATTTTATATTTGTTACAGCGACACGATTTACAACATTAAATGCACATTGCTGTTTGAGATTCCTTAAATACATGACTTGTTATGTTTTGCAAGTTTTGCATGCCGCAGTTTAATTTGTTCATTTTAAAGCTTTTTAAATTTGGAATGAGAATTCATTGTAGTGTTCTTATAAAAGTTCAGTGCGTATATTGATCAGTAATTGTTTCACATAGCTGGCTGCTCCGATGTTCTCCCTTAGCCCTTTTAAACTCGTGCTTGAGAATATGAGTTTGATCTGCAAAGATTATTCCCTAGCTGGGATCTTGGTCATACAATTTAAGTTGTTTTAGACATTCCTTTACCTCTATATCCATTATTTATTGTTATTTATTTTTCAATATATTCAAAACTTTCAGTTAACTTACTGTTTAATACATGCAAACAACAATTGCCAGTGGCCGCATCCCGCTCTGATACTATACATTTACAAACAGCCATGCCTTTTCCGAGATTCGAACCCGGGCCCTTCAGGGCTGTATTAGGCTCCCTTAACCACTATTCCGTCTGGGCGGCTAATCTCTACAGTGGTGCTTCATAATTAAACAGAAACATATGATAAACGCTAGTTTTTAATTTGAAAACAGCAATTCCCATAAAGGTACGAAATCCTAGTGGCCGCACGTTTTATGCAAGCTTTTTCTTTGCTGCATTCATTAAAAGCAGAAACAAAACTTTAATTTGCATTACCCTCGCCAGCATAATGGTACATGTACTTTTATGAACGCTTTTTTTAGATTTAAAACATTCTTCATAAAGGTAAAGTTTAAATAAAACTTCATATAAGGTTCGTCGTAAAAGAGCCTGGAACATGCCGGAGTACTCTTCTGGATTTTTCTAACTTTGCGACCTGCTGGCTGACCTGCACAGGAGTACAAGCAATCTTATGACAGACTATTCTTATGGCACTAATCCTGTAAGGTATTTTCTCCTTCCTTTCTGCATGCCTTCGCAGTGTAACGGTAAGCACACTTGGCACGTATTCGAGAGGTCGAGATTCGAGTCCCGCCGAGGGCAATCCAGATTTCTTCGATTTCCTTGTTCCGAAAAATTCTAAAATGATTCTTCAATGGATCCCGAACTAAAAGGGGGTGGATGATGATTCATCGCCATCAGGGTTTGGCGATTGGGTCAATTAATCCCTAGTCTCCCTTCAAAAGGCGGAATATATGATGTATTTTCACCCTTTTTTCTGCATGCCTTCGTGGTGTAACGGTAGCACATTCAGTACGTATTCCAGAGGTTTAAGTTCGAGTGCCGGCGAGAGCATTGCTCATTTTTCGTGTTTCCTACATCAAAAATCGTAACGACTCTGCAATCCACATCAATGTAGAAGGAGAAAGAACCATCCTATGTTACATAGCACTGCTTTTATCAATAACTTTGACTCTCCCTGAATACTTTCACTCTTTTATGATAATGGCTTTTCTTAATGCTGTATTCATCTTTTATAATAACCATTCATTTTATTTAAACGATAATGAACATAGTTTACTGTGTAATAAAGTATGCTATAAAATAGCGTAACGTAGGAATATTTATCATATTATAGCAGAACAAACACTATTCAGATAAAATGTCCAGCCCAGTTCTAAAGTAAACGATATTTACAGAGATAGGCAGATTAACTCCAAAACTTTATAATAAGAAGAATGCCGTTTTTCTTATACCACAATACGAACTAAACTGATGAATGAAGCTTCATAACATCATTTTACGTCAGGCTGTAGATATTACACGCTCGGTAAGTAATCATATATCGACATTTAATTTAGAGAGGATGAATAAGACCTATCAAAATCTCTGCGAATGACTGGAACGTAAATAAGACAACTCTCTTTCGAAAACAAACTGATGTACCTGAAGCTGATCAAAACGCCTATTTTATAGTCAACAATAAGCAACAGAATCTGGAAAACTCAGTTTAAGAGACTAACTGTTGTGCTTTTTAAATATATTTCTTCCATCTCCTTAAACTAATAAAGTAAATAAATATGCTTGTCATTTCTGGCATCTGTTTAAAGACACATACAAATTTGAAACTGGAAACAATAATGATGATCTATCTGGTAATGCATCTTTAAATCTTTTTAACGCATGTCTCTCGAAAGGTAAATCCTCTTTATTCTTTGAATTCCATGTTGTTAGTTCTAGTGTTAGTTTAATACATAATTCAGTAAGTGTAAATAGAGGTATTCTTTTAATATTTTTATTCCTATACGGCTAGAGCAAATTAAAATCTATGCAGTAGTTTTCACTGTCAATTTAAGAATGCAATGCAGTCCTTATATATTATTTCTGTTCCTGTAAAATTCATTTTAAATGAATAATTCATAATAACATGTGACTGACATACATATTATTTATTTAGAAATATGACAACTACAAGCTTTACGCCTGTACACTTTTTGTATGTGATCATTAATTTTGAATTTATTTTCATGGAGTATATGATATAAGGATTTTTGCTAAGTTGGCAAGAATTAACATACTTTTAAACTTAACGTGGATTATTTCACGCCTCGAATATGCTTACATATTTTATTTTCACGCCGAACAAATTCTGTTTAATATAAGCAAACGACATCAGCTAAACAATGAAACATTCCTTTAAAGAAGGATTTTATTGAAGTAATTTAATCAGAGAGATATTAAAATATTTCAATTAAGTTGAATAATTCATATCATCATTAATGCAATATTTTTCGAAATAATACTTTTTATGCTCGAAATAAATGAATCTTCCCCTTCTTGATGGTCAAAAGCAAATGCACGTACAGTGGATGGTATTCAGCGTTAGGATTGAAAGTTATCTCTATCGGCATCCAACACCATTTTGCCAAAGTTCTTACTCTGAAATACCCTGGGGATAAGACTTGGAGGTCTTGAACGGAAGGAATTCCGTGATTGTGGTCTCCAATTCCGCTTCACTGTCGAAAGATTTCCCACGAAGATGGTTTTCTAGGGAATGGAACATGTAGTTATATTTATAGGGGCTAGGCATGCAATGTGTTTCACAACCAAGTGATTGAATGGTAGTCATACTTGTCACGTGCTGTCTCGCGTAGTTGTGGAGGTACATCATACCCCTGAGATCAATCTCTTTCTGCTACAGCTCATACTGTACCATTTGCAAATGCTACGGTACAGGTCCTCAGTGATAGTGTGACTTCACAAAGCATAGTCACAAAGCATGATTTTGCTTGGGCATAGTAATCCTTGAAATTTTAGGCACAGGGTTCGCATGGAGACAACCAATGTCTGGTGCGGTTGCCAGCGAAATACTGTACCCACGTTTTCTCACTGGCAAGCACAGACTATGGGTAAGTTGTGATGCCGAGATAGCTCGACAAACAGCTTGTTCCTTGATTGCTACCGACAGTGTGTGAAGTACCTACTTGTACAATTTATATATGTGAAGTCTGACTTTTCCTTAAAAACATGGAATATATTTGAAACGTCACCAAAGCTTTCACTGTTATCTTCCTCTATGGCTGCCTTCAGAGCCTCGTCGTTCAGCTTTGGCCGCCTTAATCACAAAGTTCAGGTCTCCTTACTTAAACTTCAAGACCCGATGCTTGGCCGTGTGTTCACGGTATCCTCCCAAAATGCCTGACATATTCGATGACTTGACGCAGCTACCGACAGCATATAGCAAGCAAACGTGAAATAGATGCATAGACTTCTCTTTGACTTTGGACGAGCTATGAATGCCACGTGTACTCAACGTGCCTGTATTAGTAAAGGTCAATTTTATAACAAAACCTCCATCGTTTTTTTATTAGAGCTTGAGCAATTTTGTTTTTTCTCTGTGAGCTCTGCTACAGTAAGGCGCCTAAAATGACAAGAACTCTTTTTGTATCTTATACTCAATGAGTGGTAGGATCCATGTGTTCATACTTACGGTGTGAGATATTTAGTGTTAATGTCTAACTGAAGTCTCTGCTTATTTCTGTACAAATTTTTAGCTCTTTTAAATAAATAAATATGAATATTGTATCGTAAACATCAATCACAAGGAAAAACAATTATTTAACGTAGTTCCTATTAATGGAACACTAATGTATTGTTACGAAACACAAATGTAAAGCGCAAATTTTAAGAAGTTCAAAATAAAAATTGTATATGCTTCACTTATATGAAACTTCACACACAGGTTTTGCTACTTTATGAGACGACATCTGCACTATCTAACTGAAATCCAAATCCAAAAGTATAATAACTAATGACTGAATAAATTATAATGTTAAATATCTCTTCTGAGTTTTTATTATATCTTCTGATTCTTCTTAATCTTCTGATGTATTATAAACACTTGAAGATACAAATTTGGAAAACAAGATTCTTGCACCGAATCTTAATTTTGCTTTTAAAATAAAATAAATTGATACGTAAAGTAAATCGTAATAATCCCAGTATAATCTTGCCATCTATATTCAGATTTAATGAATCTGGTTAATATATGAGTCCATTGTTTCAAATTTTTGAATGTGTCAAATCGGATTCATTGGATATCTAATTAAATAAATGGCAAACAACAATTAATGTCAATGCCTATTATTTCTAGTTAATAAAATTATATGTTAATAAAAAGTAATCATTCCATGTATTTTCGTGTGCTGTTGAGTGAAGTTTGTTTCATGGGAAGATATTTCATTTCGCAATGATTTTTAATGCTTCATTATCTACATATAGTGGAAACTTTTGCTTCCTGGTTATTTAATCTTTTTAAAAGCGAAACAGTTAATAAATAATTCAGCATATCAATGAAAGCATTCAAATTTATTTTATCAATTGTTTATCATCATCTATTTTTATGTAATTAATTGTATTATGGTTCTTTGCAATGCTTCACAATTTTGTTCATTTTACAACGTATTAGAAAATATGCCTGCTGATAAAAATTGCCAATAATTTCTTAGTCTTTTCCACACGGTTTTCGATGAGTTTTCGTAACTTCATTCCAATAATTTGAACTAATAATGCTTCGTAAGTTTATAAGGTATTTCTCCCGTCTTCTTAGCATGCCTTCGTGGTGTATGGGTCAGCATGCTCGGAGCATGTTTGAGAGGTCCATGGTTTGAGTCCCGGTGAGGGCATTGCTAATTTTTCTTCTCTCCGGCTTTCAAAAGATACCTCATGTCTCTACACGTTTTAGGAACGATTAGAGCAATATCGTATTAGGAAAAAATTTCACTTTTGAACTTTTCTTCTAGCGCAAGCAACAATTCGACCAATCAGGAACGAAGAAATGAATCACATAATTTTGACAATCGAAGCATCTTACCAACTGCTCATGACTTCAGTTTCACGGTTTTGTCAGCTACCTAAAGAATTCCAGTAAAGTAAAATAAAACTAAACTAAGAGATAAACATTTTTTCACGAGGCTTCATAACCAGTACGTAGAGATTTGAAACATTTCCCCCATATTCTTTCAGTTTATCTAATTATTATCATTCATGAATTTTTAAATGGAAGATATTTTCAGTGGTATCAGAATTGGATGAGTGCGTTGTGACATAACTGGCTTATAGTTTTCCATCATAGCTTTAATAGTTGATGGATAGTGTTTCTAGAGCTATTTCAAACAGTGTTCATCAAGTTATTAAAGTACCATTGATCTGCACGGTACTAGTTTTGTTATTATTTGTTATTACTCTGAATGAATATCTTTATCATTGAGCGAAGTCCTTGAAAGATAATACTGTCGACAATTTTACCTCACTTGCTAGTGCGAGTTATGAATGACTTGACTACATATGTTTGTTTAAATAAGACTAAGACACGATTAAATATTTCCTTCCTTAACAACAACTGTAGTACCATTCCTGGAAATCCATGCATCGTGGGAGTTAAGGGAAAGGACTTAATTCCTTGGTGAGTCTATTTTGAATTGATTTACTCGGGAGGATCTCAGAGAGCAGAATTAGATAGCTAAGGACAAAGGGTTATGTCTTAGGAATTCGAACGTATCATCTACGTTATTCATTCCTCTATTTATTTGTTCACGTAACACAAAGAACTTTGCACAAACTTTGTGCAAGCAAGCTTATATTTCTGTTCGTTATCTTTCCATCTTCATATAAATTATGTATATTTTATTTCAAAAGTTCATATCTTAAATATTTTCTTGTTTATTAGTAATTAATAACTTGTTATTTAATTCTTACTACTTTAATTGTCTTTCTCAAATATAAAGGTTTACTTGGTCAAAGTCCTATACTTCGGATAAATAATTTAAAGCCTTCTAAGTTAGGCTGTTGTGAATGAAAATTTATTCTCAGAGTTAGAGAATAACGTTTATTCCAAATGCCTGGCTTTTGGCACTTAATCCAATATTAATTTTGATTCCTAGTATTTCTGACAGACATAATAAAAACTATCAAATGCCGAGTATTTTTTTAAGTGTTTTTTTCCCATAGGTTGCCCAGAGTCATAACGCAAACACACTGGAGAATTCCTCAGTTTAATTTAAAGAGAGGTGAATATTGAGGCTTTCGTGTCCAGTCAAAGTATGGAATAAAAACATAGTTGTAAGCACAAGAAAAATCTGTGATGTTATATCTCTTGTCCAGGAGACAATGCCAAGCCTTTCCTCTAATGCACAGATTTGAATTGTAAATCTTGCTAAACATAAATTTTAGAAGAATATCTAAAATGCATGCTTTTCAAGCGAATCAAAAGTCTACAAATTAAAATTCCAAATAAAGAACTCCTGCGCCATTTTGTTTTAACATTCTCCTTGAATATCTGGGTTAGGTGATGATAAACAAATCTCTCAAACAATACGCCTAGCTAAGCAGGTACGCCGGGGAATGTGGTATTGAGCTTAAGGTAAGAAAGAGTTGTAAAATATTATAAAAGGAACCGAAATGCAAGGCGAGTCTGTCTTTCTCTACCTGGACTTCTTGCCACATTAATGAAAGGAGTGAAGCATGACACTCCGTCGGAGACCTGGAGTTCTACCAGACCACTGGCTAGACTTGTGTCTAGACAGTTTCGGCCTGCAGAACAAATAATCAGTCTTCACATTGACTAGAACCATCGTATATTCGGTGGTAGGTTCAGGCTTGGCAGGGACCGTACTGGTACTGACTTGTCCGTCTCCTTGGTGGTGGGGACGTTACATAGTTGGTGTGCTGGCCGTATGAGGGGGATTGGCTCCTCTCGGTCGGTATGGAGAGACGTATGATCTAGTTCTTTATCAAAGGTCGTAGAAAAGGAGTACTGCGGGAGGGAGTGGTGACCCCTCTCGTAGGAAATGAACTAGTTATTGAGTAGTATGGGTGGAGGTTAGCCCTGTGGATCGTGACGGTCGCCCGTCGGTCTCTACCTAGATGAATCCTAAATTATGAGCGAAGTTTTCCCTCTCCAGTGACCGGGAGGGTTGGCGCCCACTCAGTACGGTCCCGGAGACATGGATTAAACCTTGAAAGGAAGGTCTGAGAACCTTCTAGAACTTGGCCATGTTTTCCTCTGGTTCAATGTCTTAACAAGCTACCCTGTTTTGTGAATCTGACTACCGTATCGATGGTTACGGATTCGAATCCCGTTGAAGGCATGTATTTTTGTATAAGTACAGTATCTGTGCGACAAACGGAGACTTAAAATACACTACGAGCTTAAAGCCTTTGCTATAGGTTGGTCTTAGGTGAAGAAAAGTGAAAGACCCTTGGACTTCGGGATGTTCATTCCTGAATCCGGAACTGGATTCTGACAACTTGGATCAACAGTAGCTGATTAATTACGCAATAGGAGGTAAAGTTGGCCGCCTATTAGGGCCCTCCACAGTAGAATGATCACCTCTTGCGGCCTTTGTAGTGGTAAAAGCCTAAAAATGGCTAGTGTACGCTGTGGAAAAGTGCTTTGTTATACTTCAGTTGAACAAGTATGTCCTATACTCATTGAAAACAGACCTTTTATGTAAAGTTTTTTATTAGCTAATGAATATGTTTTGTAATCCATTGGTTTATTTAATTAGGTTGAAGAAAAAATTGAAAATCTAAACATTTTCAAATATTAAATGTATTTTTCGACCTATTTTAACGTTCTTATTTCGATTAGATCTACAAGAAATTAGGAAATTTAATTTTAATATAAAATTCTTCCCTAACAAGGAAATTCTACTACCGTGTTTAGCTTGTCATTATCAAACTTGCAAAGTAATGCAGCTACTTTACGTTAATTAAGATAATAATATTTACAAATTAACAAATAACCTCTAAAATAAAATAATAAGATGCAAGGCACGTATTTGCTATCTGAAGCATCTAAATATATTCTTTGGAAATGGTCCTTAGAAATTCTATTAGAAAACACTGGATGCTTTAAAGCAACTACCTAATAGTTTCTGATTAAATCGTTTGTGAGGAAATATTTCAGATAATAATAAATTCTCAGCTTGTTTCCGTATGCTGAATCAAATTAAAGCGATGGAAGGATAGCTTCTCTGTCGTCTTAGATTTACCACTGGGATAAGTGAAAAGCAACTAATTTATGAAAGATATTATTTTCTCGCTCCATCAGTAACTGCATTTCTTAGCGTATTAGAAAGATTTTATTATAATACTCAGACTCTCTGAAAATTTTTTATCTCGTGATGAACTGGGCGTGATTTAAAACAGCATGTAATGAAATGCATAGTTTCAGAAATATTCTATTGTCTATTTATTATTCGTGCATAGTTTCAGAAATATTTATTTCGCTTTTTTGTTGGACACGCTTGATGTCGCCTTTATCGTTGTAATTAACTGTTCTTAATGACACTTTACTTCGATGAGATAAAAATTCTGTTCTTTTAGTTTCGGAATGCATTATTACTGCACACGTAAGTGATTCATCGTCTTAACAAACAAAAATGAGTATGGAAATCAATAGCTTAAAACTGTGATAAATATAAACAAAACATGTAGCTACTTTTCTTCTTAAAAGCGCTTAATTTCTAAAACTATTTAGCTAATTTTATTTAATCAAGCTGCAAACCATCATCATTTTACCTTAAACTAAGAGCACAGTACGATCATTAAGTCAGCAGTTACAAAAATCTACAATTTTGTCTCAACAAACGAAATAACTGCATAATAAATGACCAAAACCTATCGAAGAAAATATCATATTGCTTCTGGAGCAAATAAACGTAGTAGGATAATTTGTTTTTCTGGAGAAGAAAATTCTTCCTCAAACCACAGATAGCTAAAATTGATGGACGATCCAGAAAGGTATGTAATTGATTCTTGAACATCACAGAACTGAAGTGAGTATCACCACATGTAGCTGGACTTCATCCAATAAATAGATTGAAAGGTTGTAATATTCCTTCCTATCTTTACAGCTAAAGTTGAGGAACCTTAAAAAGTGATAAGCGAATAATCGCTTTAGTTCGGTAGACAGAGAACATATACTCAATAAGGCTTAAATACTCTTTATTATTCCAAATAAAGTTCAAAGAAGAATTATTATTTATTGTAAACTCCTTCTTGGAGTTTACAATAAAACCTCCACTCGGGCTTGAACTCAGGAAACTAAGGAGCAAAGCTTAACTAAGCTAAAAAGATATAGCCAAAGCTATCAAAATTCTAACAGAGTTAGTCTATAAACGCTAACTAAAGGCGAATCTATCAAGGGCCTTAAGTACGGCCGAGCGTAAAAATAGCTTTAGAGAGAGTATAGCCGAAAGGCTAACGCGTGCTGCATAGAATCTCTGGCTCTCTAACGAAGTCAGCAGAACTTCACAGTTAAATACTTCTCCTCATTTGCATCTAAACGCATTATGTTCTCATTATGTTCTGGCCGGAAGTTGTAAGCTTGAAATTATGAAAAGATAGGACAGTAACATTAACTCAAAATTAACTGTTAGATAACTCAAAATTAACTGTTAACGAGCCTTTGTTTTACAAAGGCATACAGCCATAACCCCTGGTGTGATGATGTAGGGTGCTATTTCTTATGACCGCAGATCATCTTTAGTCATCCTCCGTACATCTTTAACAGCTCAACGATATGTTGTTACCATCCTGCGGCCGGTTGCATCGCTAAATCCTGGTGGTGGAGAATCATCATCCACTACCTTTTTTAGTTCGTGCGCCACTGGTATTTTTGAAAGCAAGAAAGATGAAAAATAAGCCATGCCCTCGCCGGGGCTCGAACCACGGACCTCTCGAATTCGCGTCGAGCGTGCTGATCACTAAACCACGAAGGCATGCTAAGAAGGCAGGAGAACTACCTTATAGTGTTTCATTCTTAAATGCTTTCGAATTTTATTACTTCACATTTCAGTTTGTTTACGACTACTAAACATTATATCAAACTCTAAAACTAAATGTCTCGGTAAATGTGTGTCTTACTGTAGTTAAACTTTTTTTTTACAATCAGTGAAACTTTTTACCAAATCTAACTATAAAGAACTGGTGGCCATATAAAAATTAGATGTCTTACTTTTACGAAATTGATATTTTAATCGCCAAGCACCATATTTTGAATATTTTGCTTATTTAAAATATTTTTGTAATGAACGTATATGCCTACAATGAACGGTTGCGAAAATAGAGGCTGCAAAATGAATAATCATAACTGCGGTAATGTAACGGAAAGAGGAGAGAAATAAAAGAATTTTCTTCAAATGAATTTTTATACGTTATTACTGTCACTCATTCCTTAACAGTTTTAATAGTTATTTTAGTTAATTAGTTTTTCAAAATTTACTTAGATAAAATATTAACTAGTTTTAAAGCATTTGTTACTCTTTTATTCCTTATTTAGTAACCATAATTGAGCGATATGTCTTATGCTTCTTGCATACACATACAGTGCAATGATATTCTTATATTCATAATATAACAAATGCATTTGTGACTCATGTATTCTTGAAACAATCAAGAAAATTCTGAATGAAGTGTAATGCAAAATATACGAGCTCACGAAATAGTAACAAATAGTTTTATAGTAAATGTGTAAGGATCTTAAGTTTTACTAACGTTTATTTTATTTTAAATCTTTACTATCACTTCTTATTTTCTACTTCCGGCCAGAATTATAAGCGTGAAGGTTTTTATGCAAAGTTTGTCTGGCGAACGCCAAGTATTTAAGTGTGGCCTTTTTGCCAAGCGAGGGAGAGGAAGCAGTAAGTCAACGCAGGCCGCTTGCCTTAGAAGTTACGCAGTTGCTGTTCGCCTTCCAGGCCAGAGGTTTTAATCCTCTTGATAAATTAAACGTATTGTAGTGTTCACAGTCTCTGTGCTACATACGCTTCCTGTTATTATAAGGCCAATCTTCCACGTGCATTATTCTAAAGTTAAATTAGAGTTTAGTTTTATTTTTATATTTTTTACGTTAGACCCCGAGTGGCGGGTCATTGTATTCCGAAGTACGGAAGTCATTGTATATAGAGAAAAATAAAGGGTTTTGTATACCCTTCGTCTGTATCCTGTCTACTTACTACAATTAGTGAACATAGCTTTAGTAAGCTCTCTGTTCCTAGTCAGGTCCTTGTATGTTCCCGAAGAAGGTTAGAAGGAACATTGAACCTGATAAATATACTTTTAATATAGATTGCAATCTTGGCTTGTTTGGATGGATTCTCGTGCTTAAATAAATTAGGATTCACGCTATCATTAATGATCGCGAAATCTTCAAACTCATTGTTTAACAACCTCTTAGAACAGAACATTAGCACCTCACCGAAACTTAATTAACATGTAGACTAAACAACTCAAAGTTTATCTTAGTTCTATTTATTTGCAAAGAACTTGACTGTAATATACCTGCTTTACTTACTAAATTTAATTAAGAATTGTGACTTTCAGAATCATCGTATCATCATTCAAGATAATGAACATAGCTTTTACATAACCTGTGTATTTCAAAGCTGAATTTTGGTTTCATGTAGATAGTAAAGCGATTTAGTTCACGTCTTAGTCTTCTAGGGAAATAACTAGGACACTAAGAGGGAGTTAAATAAGCTTTTTATTAGAACCTTAGTTTAAAACCTTGCACGGCTCATATAATTAAAAGAAAACGTTTTTGCTTTTTGCAAGATCTAACAGAACATAAAAGTAAAACTTGAGTAATTACAATATAACTCACAATGCAGTATTATGGGATTTCGCATTTCTAATCATGCGAGCAAACACGGCAAACAAAAAGCTAAAGTCGATTCAATTAAATTTTAGAACTGGGCGCAGTTTGTTCAAAATAGGTCAGCGTCACCGCCAAAACCCTTCAGAAACTTTAATAACTTCTCATATGCATTAATAGTATATGCTTCTTATATGCATTAATAGTATATGCTTCTTATATGCATTAATAGTATATGCTTCTTACTTACATCCTCGAGGGGGGCCAACGAAAGTAGAGGTAACAGCAAAGATAAAAATATTAAGATAATTGGTTTAAAGTATAAAAACTAACAAACGAAAAAAATGCTATCTTCAGCTTTCTAATGTATTAATAAGCAAACAACAGTACTGGTGCCTAAGGCACTGACTGTACTGCTGCTTATTCTCTCAGACCCATAATTTACTTATTCATATCCTCAAAACTGTTGTCATTTATAATTTTTCGCAAACAGGTCATTCAGTAAATAAGCAATCATTCACTTGTGTCTGTATACTTTAATTTATTAGTATGTTATTTTAATTTTCAGTATAGTACTATGTAAAATTAGCTAGCCTTAAACAAGCTTAGTTGATCATTTAACTACATGTCGAATTTATATTATCCTCTAGTCGGGTTTGAATACAAATTGTGGCAACTAGAACACAAACGTTTCGTGTTATCAAAGCAAATAAATGTTCTTCGAATTTCCGAGAAACATTTTCTTTTTCTGTTTCTTATGAGCACGCAACATCTCTTTCTTATTCCTGATGGAAATTAGTTTCTGTTTTCACGAGTAAGAAGCACTCCCATAACTGCTTGCTTTCTTTTCCCGAATGTGTAAGCAATATTTGTGAGGCATGTATTCTGCTTTAATTCTTATTGTAACAAAAGAAATCTATCAAGATAAATCTGCAACAAATATTTCTCTGACTTTATTTCTTCTGATTTACTACATTCTAATAGGGATAAATCATCAAGCATCTAAGATTTAGCAGTAATAAGAAATACTGCTTCAATATTGTCAGCCAAAAGTTTTCTTCCCTCAATCTTAGAGTTCAATCGCATCAAACGACTGCTTTTATGATACAGTAAAGGGCATAAAATAATTAATATGCTTTTATTTAAAATAGTTCTATACATTTTGCTGGAATATTTATTTAAATAGCCTTTTGAAATCCCTTACATGCTAAGAAATTCATGCTTGTTCTGCAATGTGTAGCTAACAAGGTGATATTCATAGTAAATTATTTCCAGCTCATAAAATTTTTTAAAAAATTTGCAATCGTTTAATTTGATTACTGAGAATATAACAACCGATTAAACATGTGAAAACTCGGATTAACAAACCTAGCGGTATAAAATGACAAAAAAAGGAATTTATATCTCCTGGAACAGTAAACATTTTAGCTAAATTGTGATATAAAGAATAATCTACATAGGAAATAAATTATCTGGATTTCGAACGATTAACACACATGTAGGCCCGACTCCTGTGAGGCCAGGTCCTAGTACTACAGATTATTTACTCGAAATTGACATATCGAGGATTACACTAATGTAATGCTTGCTTTACAACTCTACACAAGACATTTTGGAATATTTTGTGAATGCGTGAGGAGCTTTCTGCCTCCTTTCCGCCTGCTTTCGTATGGAGATTGGAAAGCACATACGGTTAACATATTGTTTATAGGCCACGAGTAAACTGGTGACGTCATGTTGAAACTTGCTTGCGACCACGAGTAAACTTCTATCGTAATGTCAAAACATTGTTGACCGGCTGCGACTAAACTCATAATTGGTTCGCCTTCGTTTCGCGTCAGCTTCGTTCGGTCAGTGTGAACATAGAGTGTAACTGTTGTTCAGCATACCGCAGGTTTCTCTAGCTAATATTTATCTAATAAAACCTATAAAGTTGTGTCCCCTTTGCAATAAAAAAACCTTTTAACGGACGGAACGCAACAATGAAGAAACGTTCAATTAATTATACGCGGATGATTTATCTGATTGTCCAAGTGATTTTGAAATACATAATTCTTTACCGGAAGCCAGTGATGAATCTCTTATTAGCCCACCAAACCGACGAAGAAGAAATGTAACGGAATCTAAAAGCTACAATGATTTGAAAGAAGAGTGTATCAAGGATAATATAACACCAACCTTAAAGGATTATTTAAACACTCCTAGTATAACTGTTCAACTTGATGATCTACCGGGTATCAGTAGTAGGATATACCTATTACGTGTTGATAGTGTTTTTCTATTTAATTATTATGCAAACCAATTTGTACCAATCTCAAAACAAAGAATTCCGTAAAAACACTGTGGAAACGCTACCATAGACAGATGTTACCACTAACGAAATAAAAACACTTTTGGATTGTTGATACTGATGAGCCAAACAAAAAATTCGCAATAGAGAGATTATTGTTCAATGGACCCTTTGGTTGAAACACTATTATTTCGTAAAACTATTTTCAGATTGAGATTTGAACAAATTTACAATTTTTTCCATCTAAACAACAATACACAAAAAATATCTACTGGAGAAGGTTTTGCAAAATTAGATTTCTTATAGATTATATTTTTACGAAATGCAGTCCCTATACATACCCAAAGAGGACGCTCTAGACGAAGCAATGATGTTGTACACAGGACGCCTTAGCTTCAGAACGTATAATTCGGCAAAGATAATAAAAGATAGAATTTTAGTTAGAATGTTTTGTGAAAGTGCGCGTGAGTACATATGCTATTTGAAAGTCTTTTGAAACAGGGAAAAAAGCTGCAAGAAACCGTTTTATCTGTGTTGGGGCCCTGCCTTGGTCATTAGCATCATATATACCAAGACAATTGTTAAGACAGCTTTTCTGCAGTCGCAGTATTACTAAGAAGGGAAACACGTTTCTCTGGTACCACAGGAGGAAGCCGTGGCTTGTCAAAGATTCTAATAGAAAAATCTAAAAATCTCCGAAAAGGAGAAATGTCTTTTGCACGGAAAGGACCTATTGTTCTAATCGCATGGAAGCATAAAAGACTAGCATACGTAATAACAACTATTCATAATGCTTCTCTGAAATCAAGTGTCAAGCAGAAAAGGAATTATATCGATGATATGTTAAATCTACGTTCATGTTAGAATACAATTACATATGAAAGGAGTCGATCGCTCAGATCAGTATTAGACGAACAGTAACATCTTACTAAAAAGTTTAAAATGGTAACAAAATTAGCATTTTTCTCAGTGCAGTTTATGCACTTTGTTCAATGCATTCAAAATTTGCTGTAACTAACAGTCACAAAATAAACTAAGCTGCAAAACATTTCTACTGGAAGTTGGTAGGGAATGGACAACTGTAGATTCCAATGAGTACAGTATAGTACGTGACTCTTCCTCTAGTATTTTTGCAACTGCTCCTTGAAGTTATCCACCCAACAGACTTTTCGAACAGCTAAGAGACCCTGGTTTGGAAAACCTAGTCCCTGGTAGAAACAAAAATCCGACTAGAAATGTGTAGCGTATGCTGCTCAAAGGAAAAACGCAGCGAATAATGTATATTTTTCAAAGCTTGTTGTGTACCATTTCACGTAGGTGATTGCCACACCGCTTATCGTACTAAAAAGAAATATTAAAAATGAAACATTTGATAAAATCCATTTATATGTTAAGCCATTATAAAAAGTTTATTTTCATTGTTTCACTTCCATATCCAATTCCGAAATAATAGCGAGTGGCATGACATAAACACTGAAAAAAACTGCCGGTCAACAGTGTCTTAACAATTGGGAGGCCCACTGTGCGAATTCCAGAGTGGAAGTAGGTCATGTCCTCAGTGTCGTAGCTATAAAAATTCGTTTTACAAGTGTCCCGAACTAAAATCTTGTGGACGATAATTCGTCACCGCCAATAATTGGGGACAGGTTTCCCTGCTCCGAAATTGCACTTAAAGTGGGGAAAATCGTAAGGTGCCTGTTTCTTCCTTATCTCGTACCTTCGAGTTGTAAATAGAACGTACGCTCGTTTTGTAGAGACATTAGGATTTTTTGGTGGCTGGAGAGATGAAAATTAGCAACCGCCTTTGCCAGGAATCGAACCAAGGACATCTGGAATACCGGCACAGTGTGCAGAACCACTACACCACGAAGGTACGATAGGAAGGCGGGAGAAATACCTGAGTCTAACAATCGGAAGGTCCGGAATTCGAATCTGGGCAAGAGCATTGCACCTTTTCCCCGTTTCCTTCTCCAAAACAATATGTCTAATTGTGTCTATAAAGGTATTAGAAGTTCCGTTTTTCCAAACAACTTGAAGAAGCATTTTCAAATACACTTCATCTGTATTTTTTGTTCGTCAATTAATGAAATAATTAGAGTGCATTCTGTATGCCTATAATTTGAGAGACATTATTTTCATTTCTACATTTATATGCATAATGGAGGGCTCATAAAAAGATATAAACTATATTAACACGCTCCAAGAAAATTTCTCAACTAAACGATCTCTAGGACAAACCAGAAAGACAAGCACATTTTACTCACCACGAAATTTTCTCAACTAAACGATCTCTAGGACAAACCAGAAAGACAGCACGTTTTACTTTGGCTTTTCCCATTGGTTCATTATTTTATCGCCAGTCGATTAGTACCAAATTGCACTATAACAATTGCTGGATATAGTGAAAATGTTGCTATTGAAAACGACTTTTGCAACATGCAGCGCCTAAACATAATAAAGATTTTTACGTCCTGAAATTTCACATCTGTTCAGCAGCACTTTTGCCGTTGAATGATAGGTGTGGCAATGTTGTTCCAGGGAACAATTAACTTTCGAATTGGCACCTAAGTTCTCCACTCTCCTCTTCAAAGCGAGTCGCAGAAATCTATCTGAAACAGAATTGAAAATCCTTAATTCAAAAAACATGTGCCTGGAACATGAATATCGTATTTTTTTCTTCACAGTGAAAAACAGAACCTAAATGAAGAGCTGTGAGCTTACAAAAAAAATATTACAATTATTTTAAGGTATAACTGTAGTAAGCTCTATTAAGCTCTATTAAACTTGCTTCCTATATCAATATTGATGTTGTGAATAACAGTAGTTATGTTCAAATCGTTACATTCTATGTAAAGAAATCGATAGTAAATTAGATACAATACGTTATTCAACAATCACTTCTCATCTTCGAAACTAATGAGGATAGAAGTTTGTGCATAAAATGCAGCTTTGAAATAGTATGCTTGTATTATTTTACATTAAAGAGGCATGTCTCACATAACAGTATCCATAAAATGCATGCAAGCCTATTCATACAGTGTAAGGCTTTTTATCTTATTTTACAATTTCAGTGTGTAGTTCTATTAGTTTTTGCTTTCTTAAGGAGATCTGAATAATGCAGCTTCACCATTTTTATCGAACTTTTGGAATCATGTCAGTTGCAGTACTTGGCTTTATCTTTTTTTGATTTTCACCATGATCATTTCCAAGTTTCTTTGCTGTGTTAAGAGAAGGTTATTGAATGAACGACTTTGCATGTTATTATACACTGTTTCAAAATGTATATCAAATCTTTTTAACTGGGAATGTTCTTTTTCTCATCATTCAAAATATCAGAAGATGATTCAGTTTAAACACAAAGGAACGACTAAACATAGATTAAAATCCTAGACTACTCGAAATCCTGATCGTGGACTGTCTTAAAATACTCTCAGTGTGAGACTTTAACACTAATGCACTTTTGATCGTTTTATAAAAGCGGTTTAAATAATTTAAAATATTAAATTCGCATACAGTGTATATGGTTGAAGGTGAAAACCCTTGTGCTTGGAATAATTTAAAGCTATGACACAGAAATAGCGGTAGCATTAAAGATAAACTTTATTAAGAACCATTGAAGCTTATTAAGTAATTGTTCATAATTAATAATATCAATAATTAACTCTCACAATTTATTAAAATTATCTTATAATTTATTAAGCTTAAGAAATAATTAGGTTCGCTCGTTATTTCAAGTTTGCAAATGTCTAAATTCTTCACAACGTTATTTCATATACTCAAAATCGTATTTTATGAAATGAACGAATCATTCATTGCATAATCTTTGGAATGAAATAGCGTTTCGAAACTAAGTAATAAAAGTAAGGTGGGTAAATTGAGGAACTGACCCTACAGATTCCAGATTAACATTTAAAAGGTGATATAAACTGATATTCTCTCTATGATGAACATTGTTGTAATTCCTTTTTCACATTGTTGTAATTCTTTGTTAAATGTTAAATGGTGCACATTTCCGATTCTGAGTGTTTAATTCATTTGAGTTCTTAATTCTACGTTTGTAGCTAGGGGATGGGTTACTCCACGCAAATGCTATGCAATTTTTTTATTTATTTAATTATGGCAAAGTATAGGAGAGCTATTTGCCTAAGGGGAGGGATACCTTCATGAAGGACTTTCTTAAGGAAACTGGCTCGTGTACATGTTACACATGGGAAACACCACGAGTTCCTATAGATGCCTTTACATAACTATACTCTTACAATATATAACTAAATAAAAATATTTTCATCAATTCCTAAAATGCAGCAAGTAAAATAAATCTTTTTACTATTTCAAGTTTATCAGCAAAATTAATAACAAATTGTCAAAAGAGGAAAATTACCTTGACGTTCCTTTTCTCTTAAATAAGTATTTATCCAATTAAACAGGTAATAGGCAATTAAATAGGTGTCCTCTTAAATAGGTAATCCAAACTTCAGAACTGGCTCGAATCTAAATGAACCATATTACTTATGTTTTGAAAATCACAAAATTTAATGTTATGAATCTTCAAACATTATGAATCATAAAACAAAAACATCAGTAAATTTCTCAATTTATTTTAAATATTAAATTAACTTTGAAGGAAATTGCAATTTCAATTTTAAACTTTCTGTTTTTCTCACACAGTGATGTGAACTATATTAAAAGTTACGAAGTGATAATTTATTTTTAAAAAATTAAAGATGAAGTAAATAAATTGTGCCATAGAGACTCACCTCCGAGATAATTAATAAATGTTTGTTATTTCTCTACTCAATAAGGTTAAGTAAAAAGACGCCTGAAGCTTTATTTAAAAGGAAATTAATTTGCAGTAAACGAAATCGACTTAAAATTTAACATTAGTAAATTAATCTTTTTTGTTATTTCCTGTTATAGGGTAAATTAATTCATCCTGATCTTGCCCTGTAGTCCTTATTCTATGTCTTCCCAATATGTGTATGAGGCTTTGCCGCTCCATCTCGTTTAAATTAATTTTTTACTAGATTTGTAGTTTTTGTTCAGGAAAATTAACATTTTACAGAATTCGTTGTTTATGCCCTAATGCTTGAGCTAGTTAATAAATAGGAAATGAGAATTGCTTCTGGGTGAAACTGGAGTCCCTTTTTTGTTTGCGTTTTAATTAAGGCATAGTGAAGGATCCGAATATATTAAAGAAATTATTTTTTTCTAATACCCTAGGAAGTAGTTTCACTTGGCATGTTAAAATGTTATTCGTATTGTACAATAAAAAAACACATGACTAGAATTTTGCTCACAGAACAAAAGAGTGCATGCTTAAGACACTTAAAACATATTTAAAGTCTATGATTTATGTAATCTGCTATTTAAATCTAAATTTACATAGGGTAGAATTTCCCCAAGGAGCTTACAAAGCTTTAGTGTTAAAGGCAGCTGTATTTGGTTTAAGAAAGAGAAAGTTACGTGAAAATTTAAAGAGAAATATTTATGTTATTTCTCATGCAAGAAAAAAGGGCTTATTGTATTTTAATGAAAGTACTTAAAAGATAAGTGTTAGAATAGAGCTTTTAATAAAGTATAATAGAATGTTTAAAGCAGATACCATTATTTGGACTGCTTTGACTGAATCCTATCAGATATGGAGCTACATACCAGCATGAGGTGCTGATTATTTGTGGTAGTAATTAATTGCAACATATATTTGAAACGGCCATTTTCCTGTGGATCACATTATTTATAATTACGAACAGCAGTTAATTATTATTTAAACGCAGTCAATGACGTATTCAACTTTAAAATGCTTACAACAGAACAGTGCATATTCTACATATTTCGGCTCTCACAGACATGTTCTTTGTTTATTTTCTACAAGATCTACAAAATATTTTCAAACCCTTTTAATATCTTAAAAGATGGTATTGTATTCAATTAACTCAGAAAATATTGCCCTAGTAAAATATAATTATCAAATACAATAGGACTGAAATTATAAACATTTTCAATATTTTTTCATTTTACAGGAGGGTTACATGAAATTGTATGACCTTATATCTTAATAGATGCTTTACCATTCACTTCCATTACCAGTTTCATTTAACCTACCACCCTTAATGTTGCTCGTAAAAGTCATTTTCTTATCTTTTTTTCCGGAGTCACTACCTATACTTTCCTCATATCAATTCTCTAATTTTGTTTAGTGTAAAATTTAATTACAGATCTTTAAGCTTATGTATGAGTTTTAATTTCCGACGCCTCAATTTGGGTCTTTTCTTGCAACTACTCATACTGCTTTGATCACGATAATAAGTCATCCATACAAGTGATTTGGTCTTCTTGAAAATCTAATATTCCAGCATGGCTCTTTAACCTTCAGGAAAGGTTCAAAACAGTACTCGATACAAACTGTTATTTCCTTCCCGTATTGTTTAACAGATGGTTTTCAGGACGCTTGAGTTTACATTCCCCAACAATTGTAATAGCGAAATCACTTAAGTGCTAAGAAGTGTCAAAACATTTTCACAATGCGAAATATTTTTATGCTTCTATCTGCAAAAACTGCCTACTAAATTACATAAATTGAAAATCGTGGCACTCTAGCTCAGAATTTCGTCTCCATGAAAGCGAAACGCTTATGAAGGGTAATTTCAATTTAACGATAAAAATAAAGAAGTTCAGCCTTGGTTTATAAGGTATTTCTCCCACTTCTCTAGCGTGTCCTTCGTGGTGTAGTGGTTCTGCACGCTGAGCCGGTATTCCAGAGGTCCGTGGTTCGATTCCTGGCGAAGGCGTTGTTAATTTTTCATCTTTCCTGCTTCCAATATACCTAATGTCTCTACAGTGGCGCCCGAACTAAAAGGGATGTGGATGATGATTCTCCGCACCCAGGATTTGGCGACTAGGTCCCCTAAAACCCTAGTCGCCTTTTAAAAAGGGGAGTATATAAGGTATTTCTCCCACTTCCCTAGCGTGCCTTCGTGGTGTATCGGTAGCACGCTGGGCCGGTATTCCAGAGGTCCGTGGTAGGATTCCCGGCGAAGGCGGTTGCATATTTTTCATCTCTCTGGCTTCCAAAAATTCCTAATATCTCTACAGGTTTACTGATTTGTCCAATCAGACTTCACATCACTTCTCTTCTATTTGAGGATGGTAGTATCAGAAGAAATTGGGAATCGATAGAAGAACCTACTACCTCAATAAGGACATCTCTTTATGCGAATACATGTATAATGATCTCGGATTCTGTAAAACACGGACCAAAAACCTTGCCTTTACACATGCTTACCAACTAAGTATGCTTGGAGAAGCTTTCCGGTTGAAACAACTAGATTTCCAGAAACATTTTTGTTTATATTGTAACTCAGTTTATTTGACCAAGAATAGTTTATGTGCCCAGAAGCTCTCTTGATCCACATTTACCCTTACCATAGTAATTATAAATATAAAATAAAAGAACTATTCATTGGTTGGGAAAGTTTTGATTTCCATCCTAAGACGATATAAAATTTTGAGGGCATTATATTTACTGCAGATTAATTTCTTTCTTAGTGGATTTGAAAGAATTTTTGTGCAATATTTTTTAATCGAATGAGTCAGCAAATATTTAAAACGACTTTAAATTAAACTTGTAGATTTGCTTACTAAATCAATGTATTAGGAGAAAATTCGAAAAGAAGGTTTAACTAGGATTAAACTGATAAACCTGGAAAGCTAATCGGAGTTTTTGGGACAAGTCTTAAAGAAAAAAATGCAATTTCAAAAAGAAATTTTAACATATTATCGATAATACGAAATGGGAAGAATTATTGATTGTAATTCCTAAATCGATCGTGTCAGTACATCAAGCTACTGAGAATACCATCTTCGTCCTTAAGGTATTTAAAGTATCGATATGAAGATAGCATATTTAAGCAAGTAATAATTAGATGTTCGTTTTCAGGTAAAATCCGAAAAATTAGATACTGAAGAAATGAATGAATTTATAAAAATAAATTTAATTCTGGCCTTCATTTGTAAAATACGCAATATTTTTTATAGTTAAAATACAAAACCTTTTCTATAAGAAAACATTTTAAGTTTTAAGAATACCTTGCATCATTACCGATATTCAGTTTAATTTTAATTGCTATGTTCCAGCAAAATAAAACATTTCTAACTTAAAAATTCATCACTGAAAGGAAAAATCTTAAATTCGTTCATTTTGTGAAGAGCCTAGTAGTTCTGATATTAAAAACCTAAAATTAAGTTTTAAATCTTCCAAAATATTTTAACTCATTATTATTATAGTTCACATGTTTATTTAAGTTTGAGGCCTTCAAATAAGAGTTATATTTGTCATCTAATTTTATATTCTCTGACTCAGTAACTTAATTCAACAAATCTTTCAAGCAGATTAAATAATTATTTAATTTGCTTGACTGAACTGAAAGAGAAAATTTTCAGAGATATGAGTCTTTAAAAATTCCTAATAGAGCAAGTAATTTTAATATTTTCTATTTAGATTAAAATGCCAATTTTATTTTATCTTTATTACGATATAGAACTTTCCTATTCTATAAAAGATTTTCAGTCTGTTCAAAAATATATATCTTGAAATGATTGATAAATTTCAACCATTATTTATTTGGTATTAATTTGAATGAACTGCTTCAGTATATGGCAAAGTGCAAGCTCTTTCGTCTTGATCGGAATCATGCATGAACGTAAATTTACACCTCACAAAAGTTGAATTTCTGAAATACTAACTCACAAAATTTAATAACAGAAATCATGTCTGGGTTTGTGTTAATTGAAAAATACACAAAACATTGTGAAACACCACTGCTTCACAGTATGCAATAAATTGAGCATTTTTAATTATCTATAGCAAGCAAAGATAGAAATTTAAAAACCATTACTTTCGGTTTTGACGTGCTACTCTATAAGGTATTTCTCCCGCCTTCTTAGTATGCCTTCGCAGTGTAGTGGTCAGTACACTCGGCGCGCATTTGAGAGGTCATTGGTTCGAGTCCCAGCGAAGGCATTGCTTATTTTTCATCTCTCCTGCTTTCAAAAATACCTGATGTCACTACAGTGGCACTCAAACTAAAAGGTGGTGGATGATGATTTTTAATCGCCAGGATTTGGCGATTGGGTCCCCTAATCCCCAGTCACCCTTTAAAAGGGGGACTATATAAGGTATTTCTCCTGCCTTCTTAGCATGCCTTCGTGGTGTAGCAGTCAGCACACCGCGAAGGACACATTGAGCATTGATTTTTCGAACGCGCATTGCGGTCTCCGTTAACATCCGT
Source organism: Stegodyphus dumicola (assembly GCF_044657685.1). NCBI lineage: Eukaryota > Metazoa > Arthropoda > Arachnida > Araneae > Eresidae > Stegodyphus > Stegodyphus dumicola. The sequence goes on from NC_140781.1 coordinate 27,647,727, forward strand.
GACCGCGCCTGTCTGAGGGTCGGATGAGACTTGCCGAAGTAGCTTGCTCCTACTTAGTCGTATCGGACGTAAAATACCTAGGAATGGAGGAGAACTGGATGTCTCAAGTACAAAAGTGAACGAAATAGCAGGATCAGCGGAATTCATTTCTGAGAGAATTTCGTTTAAGACATCTTTATTACTGTCAAACAGGGTGATCAGTTAATCAGTTCTTGGCGCTTTGCTTCAATTTCTGCTTATGAAACAGACATTTGAGAACAGCAAATTCCCAAATGTTTTGTCTGTCTGGGTTGCGACAATTCCTTTGTGGTCCCATCATATACAATTTTGGGGTTCAGTCGCCCTCTAAATGTTACTAAGGGAGTTTCTTTTGTCCTAACTTTTAACCCATTCTTTTTTAACGTTATTATATATTATCCTTATGCATTATTCAAAAGTATAGATGTCTGGAGATGACTTCTGGAGAAGGCCAGGGCCCACCCAGGGCCTATGTCGTATCTATGACAAAGTGAGATTATCCGAAGCTGTCAAAAACAGCTCTTTTGCAACCTCGGCAGCTCTATCAGTATAAAGTAGGTCCACTGGGTTTTCAATGCCGATGTTAAACAGTCTGGCGTGGATTGCTAGGCAGCTGAAGATGTGATGGCGAGACAGTGGGATGTCATTTGGGCAATGAGGACAAATGTTGGGGTAACTACGCTATCCGTCTGCAGAAATCCTTTAAGTGATTTGTCCTAAGTCTGATTATGATAGTCGATATGGCTCTGTCACAGTTCAATTCCGGGATGGAGTTTCCTTTAACTTGACCGATTAGTTTTCGACTGGCAACTGCATTGGCATCAACGAGAATTAGGCAGTTGGATGGCTGAGGAGAATCACGGGATGTCTTTGCAAGCTCATCGGCCTTCTCATTACCAAAAATATTTACATGAGCCGGTATCAATTGTAAGATGCAGGATCTTTGGGCAGCAATGATAATAGTGAGTATTTCTAGTAGTGAGCCGTTTCAAAAAAGGAGTTTATTTTTGTGCTGCTCTGTTAAACACATTCTGGGCTGCCCATACATCGTAACAGCTTACATACCAAAGCTTCTTCAAATGATCAGGTACTATACTTTGGGCAATACATGTTTTATCTGATAGTTCCTGAACTGTGTAACTTGTATTTTCAGGCATAATTTCTTTTAAAAGGTTCACGTTTAGAGAGGATGGTCGTCCACACCAGACATCGTCTTCACGACAGAAATTTCCACCACATTTAAACGTCCGCTTTAGAAAAACTTGCTTCCATTTGAAAACATTTGAGAAATTTTCGGATGACCTAATATATCATGTTATAGATATATATATATATAAGTCATGCTCCGTTGTTTTTTCATGCGCTAGCAAACGACTTATGGCGTATTGTTTACATTTTTCGGTGACCAAATTACATTTGGAAGTTAAAAATTTGTTGATTCGCTTTTTCACTGATGACTTGGTTACTAGACGAAAGCAATTTATTCGACCAGTTAAGCGCCAGAGCACCGTTGAAAACTGGGATATAATTTTCGCTTGTAAAGTAAGTCAGAATCGACTTCCAGCTTAGAAACTTCAGACAGTTGTTTATTGCTCTAACAGACTCAAAACTAAGGTTATAATCCTCCGCTCACTGGCTAGATAAGAATTTCATTATTTGAAAAAGCATCTTTTCTTGAAGAGAAGTATTCGAGCTCTCTGTCTTGAAGACAAATGTCAAATAGCAATAAAAATTTCCCTATTCCGAGTTTCTTTTATTTATTAAAATCTCACACTTTTTATCTTGCGACATAAAATTAACTTACTAGGGATTTTGTTTTTACTCATCTTCGGCGGAGCTAGCTATATATTTATATGAAATACGATAGTTAAGAATAGAAACCAACTCTCGAGAAGCAGGTTTGTCTTTATGTTTTTCTTGCAGCTGTAGATGTTATGAATTACTTTTTAAATTCTCTAAAACTAAAGGGTTTTAGCACCTCAGTGGATTTTGTGTTTTCCTTTATCCTGACTCGATCTTTGACACACATTTAATGATTGTGCCAGGAGGGAGATTCTGTAAAATAATAGAATTCCGATGCTCCGTTCCACTCTTGCTATTTATCTATACCTTAAGTTTACCTGATGTCAATACAGTATTTTGCTATTTATCTATACCTTAAGTAAGCTCCGTTCCACTCTTGCTATTTATCTATACCTTAAGTTTAACATTTCTTAACGGCAGCCCTCAAAAGAAGGGGAGGTTCATTTCCGACCTTTCTCTTTTCAGGTTTGATTATTTCCATGGTGAGATTTTGGCAACACCTGCCACTTTATTACATTTTCACACACTCAGCCTTAATTATGCTTTATGTTTAATTAAAGGAAATTGCATAGACGCACATTTGGTACCATAAAAATCCTACCATGCAAGCAGAACGCCAAGTTAAATTAACTGACTCGGTGTGTGTCTGAAAAGTTTTATCGATTGAAATGCTTAACGAAGCTGCATATATTATCCGAAGAAAATTTAAACTTTATGACTTTCCATTTAAATAAGCTTTAGGATTTTAAACCCATCATCTGAATAAACTTCGTAATCACCTTCTTGATCTCACTATTGCGTGTCAACTCAGAGAGTGTGGCTGTTGAAAGAAGTTGACTGTCACTCTGTTGAATTCACAGTCTAAAAGTCTAGATAAGGCGAGTACGTTTATGTTAAAATGTACATAAAACCCGTCAGCACGAAAGTCCTTTCGAGAGGCTGGTGAAGAGGTAAGAAGAATATGAAAGCTGTGAAATTTTGTCTTAAGGTATTTTTGATTAAAAACGGGATGACGCTTAGACACACAATCCTTATTGTGCATGTATCCCATTCTTTTTTGCAGCATGTATAGGTATGATTTTATTTTAAATGTCACTGTGTGCCTACTCACTAATTATCTTGACATCCAATGAATTCCAGAGCTCAAATTATTACTTGGGATCACTGAGAAAGCATTCAAGTTCCAATCTCTTTTTCTGGGCGGGGGGATATTATCTTATCAAACAAAGCTTTAAACCACAAAGTCACAAAGGAGATGTTTTGATTCCAAAACCGCAGGTTTGAAGATTTAATTAAACTGTAACAGAGCGAGGAATTTCGTTGACAGGAATTTAAGTTTCATGCATTCAATAAGCTATAATTGCCTGAAATTCACATTCATTTTACATCATCCTAAAACTCAATAAGCTTCGTAATTTGTTCTGCTAACTTTTTATGTCATCAGTCTTCTTAACTTTGAGGTAAAACCACGGAACCAATGTTCTTTTATTTTTCTGGGTAAATATTTCACTTTAAAATAGAGTTAAGAGTTTGAATGACAAGGAAACTTCTTTTGCTTAAAATTAGTTCGCAAAATAAAATTAAACTTGAGTTTTCAATTCCGCAGATCAGGAAAGTTTGCATTCTCCTTCATTTAGGAAAAAAATGCTTTTATTCCTTCTCTTACAATTAAACATTGCCTTAAATTTCTACTGAGTGGTAAGAAGTTTTCAAAATTAATGAAAATTAGGAATTTCGAAAGCGAATGTCTCGCTTTCGAAATATTTTGAGATAGTTTGTTTTTCGTTATTTGATTTAATGTGGAACATTTTTTTCTTATAACGATAAAGTTCATATCTCCCTTAATTTTATCTCTATTAGCTAATTATCATAATTTTAGATACTTATTTATAGATTTAGAGTTGCGGTTTTTCTCTCAAAATCAGTACATGTTTTTAAATATTACCTAACTCCTACGTACTTGGTAATATAAGCAACATGTTCATGTTTATCCTTTAAAATAAATTTTTAGTGGTTTTATAAGGAAGTTTTATATTTCAATTTGCATGCTCTCCTGATATAAATAGTTACCATGTCCAGCTTATATTAGAAGATCCGTAGTTTCAGTCTCAATCAGGTAACAGATATGTTTGAATGTTTCATGATTTGAAACATCTTGTAATTTCTCCAATTTTTTCAATTGATTTCAAGGCTTACAATGCAACCAAGAAATGTAATCTTGTGCAGAAAATAAGTACACACTTCCAAAAAGAATATATTTTTCCCATTTCGTCAGAATTAATTTTATTCAAGTTTGGTGACCAAGACTTAAAACCTTTTAAGTTACATTTCATGATCAGTTCTGTGTCACTTTGTATATCAGTTTCGTAGATAACTTGATCTTTAACTTGCTAAATTGTGGCAAACTGATTTAACATCCAGCAGGATAAACATTACTGCCACAAAATTTGAAATACGTAGCAAATTTAAATATAATTATATCCTATTGCAGAATCCTTTGAAAATATGATTTGGAGGAATAACAAAACAATGAAAAGTGAATTCAAGGTACACGACCTTAATTAATGATCTACGTCTGTGTTATGGTTTCTCAAATCAACGCACTGAAAATCAGAAATTACTTTACAGTACACATACGTGAAAGAAAAAGCTTCGAAAAACAGCACGTAACAGCAAATTGCACTCAATATATTGTGATATTTAACCAAAGAAAAACTTTCGCCTGTGTTAGAAACTTTTAAAATTAAAAGTAATTTAAGTTTGGAACCAAAGTGTAAAGACCTTTTAAAACTTTTCGGAGCAATGAAAACAAACAAATCCGCATTGCCCTCCCGAAATTTGAGCTCCAGACGTTCGAATACGCGTCGAGAGTGCTTGCAGTTACACCACGAATGCATGAGGAAAGGAGGGCGATAATACCTTATAAATGTAAGTAACAAAATTGTCCTTAATCAGAATTAGTCCCAATACAGCAAATCAATATTTCGTTTTAAGCCTTATTTATAAGTAGAAAATTTATTAAATTTTATATTTTTCATCAGAAGCATAAAGAGTTGAAAAGGTATAAAGGGATGTAAAGGTAACAATTTGTGCATGTGTTGAATCAGAAAACTTACATTGAAATCTCTCAGTGATGTTAGAACTCCAGAGGCATTTCTCCACAAAGGTCAGATCTGAAGGGTGAGAGTCAACAATTTACTTCCTGATGCAAACATATGAATTTTTTTGTCACACATTGCTTAAGAATTTTGCCTTAAAAACGGAACAGTAAAAACTTCCTATCCACTTGAATCCACGTACAAAAGGGGGGATATCTGGCCGTTGGCTTTCATTTATTCTTTAGGTAGCTGCTTGTGATGTCTATCAACAGTATTTGATCTTGCTGACAATCATTCTTTACTGCACTGGCCTTTTTTGTCTCATCTTTTGTGCTTTTCCTCAAAATTTTAGGTATCGGCCGAGTTATTTATAGAGAAATATCACAAGCATATGTCTGCAAACCGTGATATTCAATAAAATCGAACGGTATGAAGTGAAGCTGAAAGTGCAGACCGTAATAAGGGCCGACTTTTGGTCTTCCGCCTGCGGGAAGCATACAGTAACAATAAAAAAATTCCTTCTTCACAAGAGAAATAAAAACAGACGTTGTAAGAGCGTGCATTGAATATTGTTCGTGTTCGTATCGGTAAAATATCTTTTTATATTAAAACAAATACTGCTTGAAATGTTTTAGAGTTAAGCACAAGTTTCTAAATGTAGCAGAACAGGCACCTAAATGCATAAGACGTTAACATGCCAATTCTTATATCAAACAAATTAGTCTGCGTGTTGTATGACATTGCTGTATGGTAACCCAAAATATAGCATAAGAAGATTTTAAGGACCTGAAGCGATCGAATTAGTCGTGAATGCAGTTCCTTCTCTTTCTGAATGAAAATGTAATATGACATAATGCATTCGTAAGCCTTTTGTAAGGAATTACCATTTATTAAGCAAACGAATTTAAAAAGTTTCAGAATTATTTACTTAGCATATTTATTACACTCTTTGTCTTAAAAATGATAACTCATTCATTAAAAGAATTGTGAGCCGAATTTAAAATTCAGAGTTCTTTAACGATGAGAATTAAAGCAACCTTAAAAAATATTAGCAATTAGTTGAGAAATTAAACTGATCTGTTTTTCTGAACGCAAATAAAAATTAGTGTAGCAATTATTTTTTAAGAAGAATGTATAACAAATATTGATAAATGAGAAATTTAGGAAATAAGCATATTTCTAACACATTTCTAACATAACTAAAACATAATAGTAAAAAGCTACATGCATAATTAACCAAATGAAGAGTAATATTACATCAATAATTTAGTAATGCAACTTAATTTTGAGTGAGATATTTGGCATTTTTTTAGTTATACATTTTTTCTTATTCGCCAATATCGAAGAAATTACCATTCATAAGCAATTTTCCAGTCGCACATCATTAAGCTTGTTTCGATTATACTTTTTAATAACTTTCACTTTCGTAAATAGTTGCTTGCAGAGGTATATACTAACAATGAGCTTATAACCTGCTTAGCAAGCTTAGCCAGCCCTGCATCGTTAGATCTCCTTATCGTTTACAATTTTTATTGCCTTTCTATAGAATATTAGGAAGTATATATATGACTGTTATAGGTTCCTTGCTGAGCAGATTGAAATGCATGTTTTTCAATAAAATTGACATTTCAAATTTGGGAAAACTTTCTTTCAATAAAAGATGAAGGGAAAGTAATCAACGTATGAACTGAGTTCATTGAATCTTTTCTGAAATCTTGTAAGGTTTTTCGCCCTTCTTAACGAGTGCCTTCATGATGCAACTGAAAAGCAGATCCAACTAGCAATCGGAAGGTCTGGGGTTCGAATCCATTCCACATTTTCCACGTGTCCTGCTCCGAAATACAGTGTCTAATGGCTCTACAAACTTATCCATATTTTCAGCGTTTTCTTAAAAAGTCTAAGGGAAATTTAAGAAATCAACAATATTTTTTCTCTTTAACAAGTAATCCTTATAGGTACCCATATAGTTGTGGTTACCTCTAGTGTAAGAATCTGAGGAAGTCCACTTTCATGATTCTTATACCGAATAAAAAAAACAATTCCCATGTGTTACAGTTTCACATTTAACGGTTCAAAATATAGTTTTGAAGAGATTCGCGAAATTTCCAATACTCTGTTTTTTCTGCTTTATTAGCATCTAATGATTTGTTAGGAAAACAACAATCTTGGCTTAAATTTTAATGAAGAATCTACCAATTTCGAGGGCAAACAGGTACAAGTCCCTCTTCATTCGGAGGAAAGAAATCTACAACGCAGGGAAAACCTCAGTTGCATTTGTATCTAAAATGAAATGTAAGCGAATGTGAATGTAAAGACGGGGCTACATTCACGCAAAGCGGACGTGAATGTAGCCCCATCTGTCGACAGAAATAGTTACGAAAATTAAAAGATTTAGTTAATAGAATTGTAAAAACGCTTCGAAGGACTGGATTGGAATTAGTGTCATTAATTAAACAAGATAAATATATGGAAAGTTGAATGTTTGCGGTCGAAATCGATAGTGTCTTCACTAAAATATACTCTACAGGCATAGTTGTAGCTTTGCTTAAATTTATTTTTTACTTTGCCGTATTTCACTTCTTCTCTTATTTGTTATTTCACAGCTAATATGAGAAAAGACTTATTAGTATTTTAACAACTAAAACATTCCAAGCATTAACTCAATAAATATCATGAATTTTCTGTTCTCTATAAGTCATTTTCAAAGCATAGATTTGAGTGAAAAATATTGAAGCATCTTCAAACAAAGGAAATTATTTGTTTTACATCGAGCTGGAAATATTCTGCGAAACAATGGTTTCTTTTGAGAAAAATCAGATAACGGAACTCTTCAGCCCAATTGAATTGTATCGCCACTGTTTTTCTTAAGATACTGTTTGGATTCAGATATCATTATTTGCTTCGAAATAGTTATTTTGAATGAGCTCATAAAAAGTTTTTAACTCTTTTGCTCAAGACCATGAACAGAAAATAATGCTCGCAAGAAAGAGAGTTATTAAGTTTACTGGAATATTTTATTCGGAGTATAAACAAAAACCACAGTTATGCTTTCAGTTGTGCTTGCAATAAATCAATAAAACTGTTTTTCTAATTTATTTTAGTCCAAGGTATTTATGACTGTTATGCTTTTACAATTTTAGCATAGTTTTGTAAAATATTTATTGAATTGTTTATTATTATATTAATTTTTTTACCGTACATTTTTGTGGGTAAGATTATATTACCTTATTTTTCATATTATATTTTGATTATTTTGATTTAGGCCGAATTCCGTTTATTTTTACTGCTTTCTAGAGTATTTACATAAGGGTATTAAGAAATCAGTAAACATTTAACAAATTTTAAAATTCGATGAACTGGGTAGAACTAAGTGCGTTCTGCGTGAAAATGAGTTGAAAAACCAGAGAACTATTTTTGGCAAGGATTAAGAGTTTAACTCATTGTATCCATACAGACTGTTATATAATATAGACATTAAAAAGCATAATTAGAATAGTGTTGAAAACTTTATAACTTTGTCTACTGGTAGAAATTTTGTATAACAGTTTTTGCTGAATTTAATGGTTTCTTTGAATGTGAATACATCTTTTTTAGTTTCACTACTGGGACTGTAATTGTTACTGTCGATAATGTTTCTGTTTTTTGTTACTGTTTAAATTCGGAGCAAATATTTATGTTAAGCCAAAAACAAACATCTCCTCCTTTCGATCACTTACATGTAAACGACACTGATATCTTCCATTGTTGTAAATTTTGAAACTGTACAGAGCTTTGGACCTCCTTTTGTACGCAAGGAAACGTACCTTTGGACTACTCAGTTTAATCCAGCAATGCAATAGTTCATCAAATTTGAGTTGACTTCTCCGGATTCCTATACTAACAAGTGCTCACAGATGTATGTGTATCTATAAAAATGACTGACTGAGTAGAAAGTAAATAGAATTCATTTCAGTCTCCGAAATCTTTTTAAGAAAAACGCCAAAAATACGGTAAGTTTGTAGAAAGGACTTGGTAAGTTCAGTTCAGAATTTGGTTACTTTTCCCCATCAAGGTGTGTAACATGCCCAGAAGTGAACAGCATGGAGAAAGTTACACTCGTTAGTCAGTGGCTTCTTGCAATTTCTGAGCATAAAAGTGCACCTCATGAAACAACATTTCGCAGATTGATAAAGAAATCTGAGGAACAGGGCTTCGACAGCACACATTAAACTATCACACTCTAAATCTAGTAGGTCTGTTGAAACCATCATCATTGTGCGTCACAGTGCTACTACAAATCCCAAAAATTTCGAACTTAAAAAGGAACATTAAAATCTTAAAGAGAAAATTTAACGTGTCATCAGCCACCGCAATAACCCAGTGTATATGGTAAAAAAAATTCCGAATTTCATCGAGAGAGTGCGGTGATATAGATCACGTCGTAGAGAACATAAACCAGATATTATTTTTCCTCCTTTAATCAAAATATTTGCGCATTGTAAGCAGGTAAAATGTTTTCCACTCTCTAAAAACAAAGTATTTAACTGGGCATATCAAATCTGGCGCTTTTGTAAAGACATCCTTAGACTTTATTTCCCTTTTCTGTGAGCGCTTATAGGAAAAGAACTTTCATTCTAACTTAACATTCAGGAAAATCCAGCTCGAAAAGAAGATAAATAAAAATCACTAAACTTCTAAAGGCGTTTAATGAATCAGTGAGCCTTCTCAGGAATTTAAATTCGTTAAGAAGATTCATTAAGGCCTATGATTAAAAAAGAATTTCCTAAACGAGAAGCACTGAATTAGAATCAAGTTTAGGGTTTACTCTGCATTTGCTCTTGAATTTGTAACACTTTGGAGGACAGCATTTAACATGTTAAATTTCCTCGAATCACTCTTTCAAGTGTTTAACAAATGGAGTGCTTTGTTAAGTAACTTAGAAAAGGAAAGAGTATTCTTGATTTTGTGCTTATAATTTCTTTGTATTCTTTATTTTTAAATCTCTTCCTTCTTCACAGTCCAATTTGAGAAGTATTTCTGTAAGAAATATATTAGAGCCCTTGAAATGAGAAGATATATTTATTGAACGTTTCATGCAGAGTAAGATAACAACCATACATAACCTAAAAGTAAAATCTAAACATTTGACCATATTTTAAAAAAAGAATGTATAACCTATGCAAATGTTTAACTTTACTCTGAGATAAATGTTTAGTAATGAGTTTAAACTCATTATTTCATTTAAAAACCTGTTAGCGCAAGGGATTATTGCATGCAACAAAGGTTTAATATACATAATCAATAATGAGCAAAGTAAATTGATATGATAAAGCATACAATTTCTTTGAAATCTTCCGACTTGGAGCCAGAGTTCTTCAGTTTGTGCTTTGAAGAATTTGTTTATGTAGACTTGATGCTTTATGAACGTGAAGCTCTTTTTTGGAGATTTTAGAGAATCTCTTGTCCTGTTATCTATAAAAACATTTTATTTTAATAAATGTGTTCATGGAAAGAGGTAACTTTTTTTAAAGGTTTCGCGTTTAAACGAAACAAACTGCCTGCTCAATCACTAATAGTTCCTTAACATTTGGTAAACATAGACTTGGATAAAAAAAGATCATTAGCTGAAGTTCTGTTAGATTTATTACAGCAAAGCATTTGAGATATGTCTATTCATGGAAAAGGGTGTTCTTGTGGAAAACGTTCTAAAAAAATTATTTGTATTTGCACTTCATACAGTAAAAAGCAGGGAAAATATTACTGAACTAAACAGTCTAGGTAATTGGGTCCCCTAATCCCCAGTCGCCTTTAAAAGAGGAAGTATATAAAGTATTTCTACTGCATTCTTAGCATGCGTTCGTAATGTAACCGTCAGCACACTCGGCGCGTATTCGAGAGGTCCGGAGACACCATTGCTCAATTTTCTCATCTCTCTTGCTTCGTAATAACTTAATAGCTCTACAAATGTAATATATTGAAATAAATTCCAATTCCGTTTTCATTCATAAGGCTGCACAGCATCTGGTACACACGATATCTGGTATATACAACCTAGACATCTGGCATATACGACTTGGACATCTGGTATATACGACCTGGACATCTGGTATATACGATCTGGTATATACATATATATATATATATATATCTTTATGTAAGATAAAAGATATATAGATAAAAGATATATAAATCAGCTTTATAACTGAGTTTAGCAATAGGCTTTTAATTCCCCATTTTTAATTTGGCTATTTCCTGTCTGTATTCTAAAAGTAGTAATAATCTTTCTGGACTGCGCTTTCTCTAGATTAATCTGTGTCACACTGCTTGCGTAATAATGATGACGTAACTAACTCAAAAATAAACTCAAAATTTTAAAAACTGAAACCTTTCTAACCTAAACCAAAATCTTCTTTTACTGAGCTTTCGTACTATATAGTTGCGCAGTTTAGCTTCAACCTCTGTGCTGGTTGGACTCCATTTCGCTGTGTTCTCTTTCTGTTGCAACAGTATCAATATAAATTTTCTGAAAATAGGCACAAATAGAGTGCCAAGTGAATTGTGACCACAAATGTCAATTCAAATAAAAATGGAATGTAATCTGCCTCGATTACCAAGTTTCTTAATCATTACGAATTTACATTTTAGCATTCTACGCAATCAGAATTCTTCCTTTTCAGTATGGATCTACGTTATACTCCATTAAAGTAAGCTAAGTCTTATACTTATTTTCATTATATATATATATATATATACATATATGAAATAAATGTCAAAATGTCATACATTGAAATGATATATATATATATATATATTGTTAAGAAATGCCCAGCTGCAGTAAGATAGCTTCCCCGCAAGGCGGGTTTAGGATTGCCAGAAAATGGGAAAGGAAGGCAGATTTGGCGCGAAAACACCTATTTGGCGACAAAATCAGCGATATGCCATAGACGGTGGAGAACATTCTGGAACGACTTCTTACCAGTTTCGCTCAGAATGTTCTCGAAGGCAGGCCAAAAGCTATATAAACCCTGCCTGTACTCGGATTACCAGTTCTAGTGTCGAGTTGGTCGTCGAGTGTATCGCCCGTTGGTGCATCGTTGAGGCTATCGAGTGTATAGTCGAGTTCATCGCGAGTTGTAGCGTGGAGTGTCTCGAGAGTACGTTGAGTTCCCAGAACGGCCGAAATGAGTCGGGAGCTGTACAGTTGTGCTATGCCGTTAAGCTGTCTTCACCGGTATAGCCTGATAGCCTGAAGGTTGTGTTGCTGATTGTTTAAGCTTGCTTCTCGTAGGTTGTTTAAGAGTGCTCTGTAAACGTGATTTTAGAACTGTCCTGTGTAATACTGGCTGATTAAATTGCATTATGATTCCTTATCAAGTGCTGTCGTCAATCACCCCAAACCCACGAACCCGTAGAAACGCAGCAATATATCTCTCTCTGTATTATATATATATATATATGTGTGTGTGTGTGTGTGTGTGTGTGTGTGTGTGTGTGTGTATGTATATGTATATTATTGTTATGAAAACGTAATTGGAATTTATTAACCTGCTCATAATTAAACACAGTAAAATTAAATTATATGATAAAAAGAGGAATTTCCAATTTAATACTATTAAACTAATTAACTGGAACTCTAATATCTCTAGAAAAGTAATAGGTAACCCTTTTTATAATCAAATAATCAGAATAAAAAATATATGTACTGAAATAGAAGATTTAAAGGAAGAAATACAGTTTGTTAACGTTAATAACCAAGTCCCAACACAATTTATTAATTTATATATTAAAAAGGCAGGCATTAACACGGAGTGGGTACAAAATTTCTGGCCTTAAATGCGGACAGCAACTGACTGAAATCGCGCGTGAAGTAAGGTGGCGAGAAGTATCTCTCTTTCTAACTCCTACTTGGCTAAAAGTCACAGCTTAAATACTTAACAGTTTGCAAGCTCAATTTGCACAGCTAAAACTAACCGTGTTTATTCTGGCCGGAAGTGGAAAATAAGAGGGGACAATAACGTTTTAAAATAAAATAAACGTTAGTAAATCTTAACATCCTTATTACTCTTGTAAAAACTAAAATTCAGTCCTGCAGATTCAAATCAAGGTAGCGAGTTATCGCTATATCGTAGTCACAGGAAGATTTAAAATAACCTTTCTAACTTAATCCACTCTGAACATAAAGGCCATAGCTAGCAAAAACACCACTCGTGACTGTATAGTTAAGAAATAATAGAAAGTTAAATTCAGAAGCTGGTAACGTGGTCGAAGTCTACATGTAAGATTTCATAAGAAATAAGCTGCCTAATTTTTTTACGGGCCTGCAAGCTTAAAGCATCGGCTAAGAGAATACCAAAGCCGTAAAATTAATTTAAATAGAACTAGCCTAAATTAGTAACAATAGATGCGATTTCCAAAAGCTCTACCTCATAAAGATTCAATATCTTCAACTTAAATACACTCAAAGCTAATCTGCGTGCTGGTGAGATATGCAAAAAGAAGTTTTAGTAAAGCTCAAAATCTTGATAACAAGTGAATTAACATACCTTACATCCTAATCCATCAGTTGTCTTCGCTAACATGTAGAAAGTGCCCTAATGAATAATTCAAAATCGCATTAACCTAACCGTACCTCATCTGGATACTTTGCTTTAATTCGTGAAAAGACCATATGATTTTCTTCCGGTCTCCTTTTACAATTTTTCAAGAAGTTTGATCTTAAATATTGAGAGGGAATCTTGACTGTGTTCTGATGGAGATAAATTAAATTTATGACTCATAGATAAAGAAGAGGGACTTCATTTTATCAGTTACTGATCATTGTCTTGATAATCTTTAGAGTTTGTTTTACATTCCTTTCAAATCTTTTTAATTTTATATTGAAAGCTCTGTATGTGAAATATTAGCCATAGAAGCTGTATATGAGAACGAGAGTTATATATAGTTCCCTAATGAATAATTCAAAATCGCATTAACCTAACCGTACCTCATCTGGATACTTTGCTTTAATTCGTGAAAAGACCATATGAATTTCTATATGAATTATATATGATTCATATACATTATATATATAGTTCTATACGTTTCGTAACACAATGAGAGCTATATGCTTAAAGAAGAACATCTCTAGTTCTTCCTATGACTCTCAAAAATGTAAGAAAATAAAGAAAATGCATAGTTTGCTATTTCAGATAGAAGTTACTTATAATGGGAAAGTAAAAAGTTATATATAATGGGATTAGTTAAAGCTATAAGGTATTTTTCCCACCTTCTTGGCGTGCCTTCGTGGTGTGGTGGTCTGCATACTGGGCCGGTATTCCAGAGGTCCGTGGTTCGTTTCTCGGCGAAGGCGTTGTTAATTTTTCATCTATCCCGCTTCCAAAATGCCTAATGTCTCTACACTGACGCCCGAACTAAAAGAGTGGTGGATGATGATTTCTCCCTATCCAGGATTTGGTGATCGGGTCCCTTAAAACCACCAATCGCCCTTTGAAAGAGGGAGTATATACGGTATTTCTCCCACCTTTTTGGTGTATCTTCGTGGTGTGGTGGTCTGCAAACTGAGCCGGTATTCCGAAGGTCCGCGGTTCGATTCCCGGCGAAGGCGTTGTTAATTTTTCATCTTTCCTGCATCCAAAATACCTAATGTCTCTACAAAGTATTGTATTTAAAGTAAAAATTTCTTATGCGTTTATCTATGAACTGCAGAAAATTTTAAGACTCGTTATTCAAAATAAGTTGTAACAATATTCTTGATATGTATCATCGTGTTAAAATATTTGTTCGGAACTAGGAGCCGCTCCTTCGCCCTCAGATATTAAGACAATTGGTCTGTTTTCTCTCAAGGTAATGTTGCGTGCCTATTAATGAACGTAACTTTCTTATTTTGTTTGCATGCAATGACCATTTATGAATAAAACAAGCTATGAAAGATAAATTTCGTGAAGTGTATTTATTTTCAATACAATGTCCTTTATACTTTGAGATTTTATTTCTTTCCAAGACATGTTCTTTTGAAAGAAATGGAGGAGCTTCCGATGCTAATGGAGTAATAATCAATTAACTTGCCTGAATCTGAGAGAACAAATGATTTTTGAAACAAAGACAAAAATATCTCTTTACAGAGAATCTTTTTTCAAACTCATCTTTCAAAATGGCTAATTTAAACTTTCGTTGCACTTAATTATCAGTTGTACTCTCTTTCTCTATGCACAACACATGTTTTCCATTAAATCTCCAAGCAGACCTGAAATTTAAAAATGTGTTTATTGTAGAGGCTACCTTTTCAAGAAATTATTCTTGAACATAAAAAAGTACAAAAGAAGAAATATTTAAAGCTTTCTTCCAGCATTTGGTTTAATAAAATCAACATTACTAAACTTCCATTTTCTAAGAATATGAAAGGGAACAAAGGTTGTTCTATATTAAACGGGTATGCGTTTTCAGATTTTTATATATTTATATAGTTTTCCTGTTTCATTGCTTTTTATTTCCATAAATAAAAGAACGATCACTGAAAACCTCTAACAGAGATTTTTATATTAAGTATTCAGAATTATATCTGGATAACAGTATAACATTAAGTCAATATTAAATGTATCTGAATGTTTATGAAATTTTTATTTGCCGTTTAATGTTAATCAACTGACTTTTACTTCTCCTAACTTAACAGAAGGAACCTATACTGACATATAAAGGTTATAATTATTAACATTCTGAATTCTTAAATTTATTCGTAAAAAAATCTTGCGATGTGCATCCTAGAAATATGTATAAGCAAAAGTGATTTTCCTCTTATTCTTATCTGTTATCAAGTGGCAGAACGTAAAACAAAATGCGTAAATTTTGACTCAAATTATGCATTTGCATCTGCGCCTGAGCTACTACAAGAAAATTAAAAACTATGGATGATCATGCCAATAGAATTACCACACGAAATTAAGACAGAAAAAAATCGTATAAATGCAGCTCAAAAGAACGTGAAAATATAATCCGGTTTATCGAGTGCACCGGTCGAATTATCTGACTTCGTAAAGTAGTACCTTACATAATCGGCTTAACTTTGTATCTCGGAAAGAAACTTGTGTTCCTTCAAGAAGAAAAACTGATTAATTGCATCTAATTAGTAAATATTCTGATACATTTTTCTGTACGTACAAATAACGCAAAATTTACTTTTGCTTGTTTAATCTTAAAGTCTTCATTTTAATTTTGCAGTTTCCCATTCTTCATCCTAAAAGTCGTTATAAGTTTATGATTAATATATCTGAAGAATATCTTTCTTTAAATTAGCAGTTCTCATCTGACACTTACATAATCCTACTGGCGCACCAACTTAACTAAAATATAAAAAAGCGGATAACGGATAAAGATGAAAGCAAAATCCGTATCTAATGGCATTTATACTAAATCCTTTATGGACGTTTTTGCTGTTATGCCCATGAATAACGTGGACACGAGCTAGTTTCTCTTAGAAAAACCTCCACGAGGCATTCCCTTTCCGCGTAGTGCCTAATGACGGAGTACTTAATAAAAATAACAATAATAAGTATCAAATTATTTAATAACAAGTAATAATGAAATAATATTTTGTATCATTCTAGAAAAACATTTTCGTCATTTTAATTCCAATCAATCCACTTACATTATGTTTGCTTTTGGTTTCTCAAACTAAGTGATAAGCATGCAGATTTTTATGCTAAACTTTTAGGCAGACACTTTCCCCTTTATTTTTTTTCACTTAGCAATTTCGCCCTGGATACCTTTCCAAATATTTTTAAAAATCATTTAAAAAATTTTAATATTTCTAAAGAAATAAGCAATTTTACCTTTGTCTCGAAACGCATATGCAGTATTAATCCTTCTCGTTAGATAGCAATTTTCAAATCGCTTTTCAGTTCTATAGATATTCCTAGATTAAAAAATATTTCATGTAACTTAATTAAACCGGATGATTATTTTTATATCAGAAGAAATCATTATAAAATGCTATATGAAGTTCTAGAGTTCTTATATCTTAAAAATTCAGCTGCAGAAGGTGTGGGTGTATCTTGGTCTTACAGCCATACGGATGGCCTTAGATTTAAATCACGAATTAAGGATGCGGGTTTGCCACAGCACATCATCTTTTCGGGATATCAACCTTTAATATCTCTCAACCAGAATGAGATAAGAATGGGTTTTCAGATCAACAGAAGATAAACGGAAGAAGGCTAGAATCCCCGATTTTAACTGCTGTGGCACTCTATGCCCAAATGGAAAAGAAAAGATCACCCTGCCACCAGGGAAATCCGTCGTTTGTAAAAAAACAATAGGTGAACTCCTGACAGGTGACAGCCTGTCAATGTATGAAGACAGCTCACGTTTACCAAATGTGAAAGGTATAATCTACATTTACCCTCATTCATATTTTATTTGAATATATATAAATATAATTTTCTATGCCGAAATAGAAGATAAAAGATAACTCTGTCACCAGGGAATATCCGTGGTTTGTAGAAAAACAATAGGAGAACTCCTAACAGGTGACAGCCTGTCAATGTATAGAGACAGCTCACGTTTATCAAATGTGAAAGGTATAATCTACATCTACCCTCATTCATATTTTATTTCAATATATAAATATATATATATATATAATTTTATTTTAAAGAGCACAAGCATTATATATATAACTTGAATATATATAATGCTTGTACTTTATATAATAAAATACGAAATGAAATGTAAATAATACGAAATGTAAATGAAGGTAGATTAAATATGAAATGAATAAAAATCATAAAAAAGGGAAATATATTCAAATATAAATGTAAAACATAAAAAAGGAAACGAAATATTTATTGAATAAATGAAAATTGAAATCAAATATGTATACATATGTAATTATATTTTTTAAGTAAAGTTAGAAACGTTCATTTAAAACAGCTCATTATATAATTTTTAAAGCATTGTTAGTAAATTGTCTATAAAAGTACATCTTCTTCCTGAATAAAACTCTGTATATAAGAGTCCTTCTTCGCAGAGTAATATCTGAAGCACAGTTGATAAGAGTACTCATTAACAATATTTCGTATAGGAAGAATACATTACACAGAACAGCGTAAAATATATAATAACATGAGTAATACGTAAAAGACTACTGTGCTTACAGGTTACATTCTTTCACTGTTGAAGGAGGTGTCTTTGTTTAATAATGCATTTTTGAAACTGCGCTAATGTAGTCCGATCGTCTCAAACGCAACCTTGGCTGGCATTCTGCCAAAACACATAGACTCGCCCTAAAGGGGTGTTACTACTTGCTGCGACGTGAAAGTCTTCTCTTCTCCGGAGAAGAGAGATATGCTAGAGGAAAAGAGAAAATCCCCATCCTTCCACCCTATTTTGAAAATAATTCTTTCCGAATGGCGCATGCGTGTTTGTGCTCATGCTCGCGGATGAGTCGGTCGGACTATATTATAATCTAGAAATTTTAGATCCTTTTTTTCCGTCGAGTAGCTTGGCATATGTTTGGAGAAGATAACTTTATTTCTCTCCATACACAGTGTTTCATGTAATACAATGTTTGTAGAAAAATGTTGGAAAGAGACTATACACAGTCTAGAATCTAGAAATTTTAGGCTATCAGTATCCTGACTTAAAGTTTGTTATTGGAATATAATTAAATGCAAGTATTCCTTTTCTCTTTTGTTCCAGTTCGCTTGCGATTTGCTGAATGTGTCTTATACTAAGTTCTCAAGTAAGTTCGTAGTCAGAATACTGCTAAATTTTTCTGTGCTTTAATTATCTCCACTCTCTTCGGTAAGTTTATCTGCTATTTCATCCCCATGAATGTTTCATTCCCCATGATAATTTGTAAAGCTATTCAAATGTAATTTTACTGATGTACACGAGATCAGCAATAATAGCTTGTAGCTTTAAAAAGATTTATAGTTTCTTCCATATTAAAATGAAAAGTAACATTCCTTCATAAATACGCAAATCAAAGTGCTCTCCAAGCTGCCGACAGTCATCTTGTTCACTTTTTATTCAGTTGAGTTTTAATTAGGAAAATGCAAAATTCTCGATCTGGTGCTCAAATCAGCTAGTCGTATTAGCATATGAAACTAAATAGTTATCTCATACTTATATTGCTAAAAAAACCACAAATATTCCTGTAAAACTCTTTAATTAGAAATAAAGTTGTAAATTAGGGAAATCTGAATCACTGAACTAGCCATTGTCTTTAGAATTCATAAATTGACGCATAGTAAGTAAAACAAGTAAACTCTTGTTACTTTATTGTTACTTTCTTGTTACTTTCTTGTTACTTTATTTATTATTAAGTTGCAGTTAAACTTTCTGGTGTCCATTTCTTTGCACCAACGCAATAAAGACTAGTATCAATGAAAAGGGAATCACAGTAATCTTCCGTTATACATAGAAAGCAAGATCGCGTGCTTAAAAGGGAAAAATAAGCGTTCGAGTTAAATGGAAATTTTTCCAGAGGTGTTAATGGAAACATAAATAACAAATTTTTCAGGGTACATATCGTGCAAAAGTACATTACTAAAAAAATTATTATAGTAATAGTCTTTCCTTGAACGAATTACACATAATTACTATACCATTATGTACTATACACATGCACAACATATACACATACATATATATATAATATGTTTACTAATGAATTATTAATTATATTATCTCCTTTGACAAAGGTAGTAGAATCATAGTTGAATGAAGTAACTTATAAGCATATTTAAAGCTTAATTTTGAATTTTTTTAATGAAACATGAAATATGAATCATGAATAAATTGAAGATTTCAACTCGTAAAAGGTGAAAATGTAATCAGTAAACCAAGTAGTTATCGTCATTGACCGTAAATTTGTTGACTTTTCAAGGGAAGCAAACCAACCCCCGATCAATTAACAATAATTAATAAATGAGAAGGTGTTTCGTCTTTTATTCAATTAAGAATTATGCCAAACAAGTATTTAGTAACATGAGTTTAAACTAAGCAGCTAGATTTTAAGTGAGATGAATTTATGTTAAATTACTGTATAGAATTCATTATGAAAGTGGTAGTTCCGTTAAGTTTAAAATTAATTTCAAAATCGTGAGATATTATTCTAAGAGTGAGTGGTAGTATTATTTTCTTACTTGAGTAAAGTATCCCCCGACACCCTCGCTTTTAATCATGATAATTCAAAGTAATCTTCATAAACATAATGGACAGAATGCAATATTTGCAATAAATTTTAAATATTAAACAAATAGAAAATTTGAAAAAATTATAAATAAATATATAATATAAATAAATTATTATTTTATTACTTTGCAGCTATTGCGCAAGTATCAGTCAATTCATTACGATTAACTAATATGCGTATTTACTTATATATGTATATATCAAATTTATAACTTAAGTTATAAATACCCTCTTAATTCTTCATTTAAATTTGGGTATTTTCCCTCTCTACTCTAAAAATAGTAATTGCTTACAATAACTTTCTCTGGTCTGAGTTATTTCTAGATTAATCCACATCATAGTGGTTTCTTGCTCTACCGGCTCAGCCAATTTTAGGCACTGCCAGTTTAGACTATCATGCCGGCCGTTGCTCTAATATTCTTTTTTAGCAGTTAGGCCGTTTTTCTGTGTTTTCCTTTTCTTGTTTCCGTAGACATTTGTCCATAAATCCATATTACATGACTTTTACATAATGTTCCGACGAAAACACTTACATAAGCCCCCAGCCATTTATAAATTTAGAGCTATATTAATTATCCGATCAAATGGTATTGAAACCGGAAGTAACCCATTCTGAACTAAGATTTTACCATGACCACAACTCGTTTCTCTTCTGTTTCTTGGCCTAGATAGACTGCTGCTTGACTCTTCTTTTCTTACTACAAAAATCCAAAAAATGTTATGTTCTGAAACAGGTGCGATTAATGGTTATTTATGGTCATAAAAATGTTTCACTAAAAAGAAAGGAATATTAGTTAAATCCGATATGCTTCTTATTAAATCTGTTATTCTGTTACGTCAGAAATTACTAATTCAATATCTCATATCTGCGGCATTTCCAAATCATCACACACGCATACGTACCTGTAATTAAAACAAATTTGGAAGTACTTATAAACAGTGAGACATAAGAACGCAGAAATACTGATGGCGAAGCCCGTAGATAGTATAGAACGTAGGTCCACATTGAAGAAGAAACTACGCAGCCGAGTAAGATTAAATATTTATTTTTATTTCAATTGACATTTGTAGCCATAATATACATGGGACTGTAATCGTGCCTGTTCAAGAACGTTTACATTTTTGTTAGTGTTGCGATAGGAAGAAAGTACAGGGAAATGGTGTCCAAGAAGCGCAGAGATAGAAGCTAAAGTAAGGACAATTTTCCAATATCAGCTCACCAGGAGAAAGTTTTTGTTTAGGTTACAAAGGTTTCAGGTCTCAAAATTTTGAGTTCAATTTAGGAATTAGCTTCATCGTCAGCGTTACGCAAGACATGCGACGTACCAGGGCTAGTGCCGGAGCCCTATGGAAAACCGTCAGCATAGAGGAACAAGAGTAAATAAATAAATAAAATGACTATTAAACTCATTAATAATTTTAAAATTAAATAGTTAATTACTATCAAATTAATTAATAGCTATTTAGTTAATGTTTATAAATTTCTATTTAATCAATAATTATTATATAATTAAATAATTAAAATTAAGGTAAATGTAAAGAGATAAATTAAAATTTAATAAGTGATTTTTAATATAATTTTATTGCTAAAAATAAAATTTTCGAGATAAAATTTCAACTGAAATTGTTATTAAATTACATAAACGAAGTACCGCAACCTTCTTATTTAGGGCTCCGGTGCGCTCCGGCTAGAATTATGATTTATTACAAAAACTAAAAAGCATCGAAGACGGCATCCGGTGAGCTACGGCGCAATTTAAGCTCTGATCGTAGGGAAGAGTTCTTTTATTATCACAAAAATTAAATATACTTAAAATATAGCTGATGAAAATTCAGCTAATGCTAAAAAGAGAGCGAAACAGAATGAGGGTGTGAGGGTATGAGTGGGTGGGAAAAAAAATGAGGGGAATCTTGGTGAGAGAGAACATTTCCTTTGACCACGGCTCTTTGCTGATATAATTATAGCCATCAAGCGGATGTGTGTCAGGGGTAAAATGAGTCCTGAATCTAACTGCTAAGAATGAATGTAAAGTTGATGGTTACGCTTTTCGCCCTCCCCCCGTTTTGGGTTACATTAGTGGATACTGTATGAAGCCGATGTATAGGACGTGCTTGAGCAGTTTATCTCAGTATTTCACTCTTATTGTACTCGATTTTCCTTCCTGCGAGGATAACTAACTGTAACCATCTATAAAAATTCACTAGATACGATGGCATAGCGAGAAATGTACGCGTTCCTAAACAAACTCTCCCATATTTATTGTCCTTCTATACGCAGCCCATTTTTTTAAATACATAAAATTTTAATTAAACGCACATGTTTTTGAGTAAGATGGGATATAAAACTATGAATTTAAATGGAATTTTATAGAACGTTTCATTAATTTTTCAAATATAGGCAATATTTAGTAACATTTTAGTGAACATTTTCATTTACGCCAGATCTCCTAAAATAAATTCTAATGAATATACACTGGTGTGCAAAAATTAAGAACGAAGTCGAAAAATTAGCATATCAGCTGAACGAAGAGGCAGAGGGGACAGAAAGACCAATCAGGAGATTAAGTAAGGTGATGTACGGTAGCACATGCGCAGATAGGCAGGTAGACGTAATGGGGGAGTGTCTGTGTAGTATAAAGCATGTTGTCGGTGTAAGATCAGTATTTCTGGCAAAGAGATTACACGCCGTATAGCAGTTAAAATCACACCGAGTTGCTGCCTCAGCGAGAAATGGCGAATAATCAATCTGTTAGACGACATCTGGATGCTTTTACCCGAGGTCGAATCATTGGGAAGTTGGAGGAAGGCCGCAGTGTGACAAGTGTGGCTGCAGAGTTGGGAATTGCTCACAGCATCGTTTCACGACTTTGGAGACAATTTCAAACTACAGGAACAGCTATCCGGGGGTTTAGTAGTGGTCGTACACGAGGAACCACACCCGCAGATGACCGGTATATTGCCTTACAGGCCAGAAGAAACAGGCGGCAGACAGCGGGAGAAATCGCTAGGCACACGACACAAGCGACTGGACGACCGATATCACGTTTTACCGTGGCCAGAAGACTGCACGGTGGTGGTCTGTTTGCACGACGCCCTGTACGGTGTGTACCTCTAACGCCTGCCCATCGGAGAAGGCGTTCTCTGTGGTGCCGGGAACACCGGAATTGGAGAGACAATGAATGGGGACGAGTACTCTTTACAGATGAGAGCAGATTCAGTCTGAGTAGCGATTCTCATCGCATACTCATCTGGAGAGAGCGGGGAAGCCGCAATCATCCCTCGAACATCATTGAAAGGGACAGGTATGGAGGTGGCGGTGTTCTCGTTTGGGGAGGCATCATGCTTGGTAGTCGTACAGACCTTCATATCTTCGACGCAGGTTCAGTCAACGGGACCCGTTATTGTAACGAGATTCTTCTTCCATATGTGCGTCTTTTTAGAGGCGCTTTGGGTCCGCAGTTGCTTTTCATGGACGACAATGCACCATGTCATCGCACAGTAGCTGCCGAACAGCTCTTAGAGAGTGAGGATATTGAAAGTATGGATTGGCCGGCATGATCTCCGGATCTCAATCCCATCGAGCATGTATGGGATTTTCTAGGCAGACGCTTGGCAGCTCGTACCTTACCACCAGTAACGATTCCGGAGCTTCGATTGGCGCTGCAAGACGAATGGGCAGCAATGCCTCAACAAATCATTGACACCCTCATTCTCAGCATGGGCAGACGCTGTGAAACCTGCCTAGCAGTCAGGGAAGATCATATCCCCTATTAAAGAACGGATGTTTCTTGCTGGACACCCATCACAGGGATGTTTCGGCCTTCAGTCGCATTGCGCTCCATGCTACTTTTTCAATAAAGCTTCTTTTTATACCTCTGATTTCTCTTTTAGTAAGTGTTTCTTACATTACTCATATCCTTACGTATTGGGGATCTTACGGTATTAAATGTGTTGATTTGGAAAGCTTTTGTACAAAGTTATATTGAAAAAACCGTCTCGTCCTTAATATTTGCACACCAGTGTACTTCATTAATCTTTACATATAATTAACATACTTACCTGTGTTTTGTAGCAAAAGATTTGCAGTACTTATAAATTTTTTTTGAAATACTCAAAACTTGGTGCAAAAACTCAAAATTTAAACAAAAAAAATCCTCTTTTCTTTCAATTACTGTCAATAAAATCAATAAATAAATACAAAGAGGTCAGATTTTGCTACAGAACACAAATAAAGATGAATAAAACATTTTGGCAAAATTTCATTTCAAGATTCTAAATACATTTTGAGAAATTAATGTAATCGCAATCAAAAGTAACGAAAAACACAATTTCTCAGAAAATGCATTTAAATATTTTAATACAGCACAAAAAATTTTGTAGTCACTTTAGACCTTTAAAACTCGTCGTATTTGTATGTTAGGCCCTCTTTTACTTCATTCATAACTAATTTTGACTTTTTAGCATTTTACTGGTTACGTTTGCTGCTTGTAGAGATTGGCGTTTCTATTTCTGAATACGCTGTTTGTTTACTCCCATGTAGCTTTCAAGTATAATGGCATTGATTTCTATTTCTATATACCTGAAAATAGGTAAAAGTCCTAAATATCTTGAATTAAATAATAATACAGCAATATCTGCACCTAAAAGCAACGTTTTCAGTTGTATAAAAGTTTCTTTAGGTAAAATATACCTCAAAAGGTTATTAAAATACTCATTATTGTTTTGAGTCTTCCCATGTAGGCATTTTATCAGCAAAATGTCACACAGTGAAAGATGTGTTGTTTTTACAGCTTTTATATTGCTTAATAATTAGAAAATAGTTGTTTAAACTTATTGTTTACATTTTTACGACCATTTAAATGCCAACTTCCGGCATCCAAAAATTCACTTTCGGTTTACTTTTTATACTATAACTTTGTCTCTATTTATCGTAAACACAAAAGTAAAGCATTTTAGAAACCTAAATATATGGCCTATAAAATAATTAAATAAAAAAAATTTCGAAAATTTTCACCAAAATGACGAATTTATTAGAGTAGGCACATACCTTAAAGGGAAATGTTTCCGCATGTGAGTGAGAGGACTTTACTTAAACGTCTCATGTTCTCATGAGCTCGTATTTCTAGGGAAATAGAGTATCGTAAGATTTGCTTATTATTTAAACTAAAACGTTAGGAATTCTAATTTTTTTCTTGAAATCGTGGCTCAGTTTTTTAAAAAGAAGTACCGGAGCTCATCTTATTTAGGGCTTCGGTGCTCTCCGGCTAGAATTGTAATTTATTTTAAAAATTGAGAAGTACTGGAGCCGGGCTCGGGCGCAATTTAAGCACTGTAACGTACATTAACATAGAAATGGTGCAGTCCATTAAAACTAGTATTACTTTTAGAATACAGAAAAGAAATACACAAATTAAAAATGAGGAATTAAGAGGCTGTTACTAAATTTAATTATAAAGCTGATTTATATATTTTTTATCCTACATACATATGCATAGATATAAGGTTGTAACAGTATAACGTATGGAAATTATACCTTTTCTTCATAATAAAAGGTGTATAAAGCCTATTTATATAGTATATAAAATGATGCATTATTTAAAATTATGTACTTTATGTCCTGATGGCGCATCACACCATTATCGTCGCGCCGAACAGAAGATGAAGTCACGGTATGAGAATTCATTGACAAATGTGAGAATGTTGTCGTCTTGAAAGAATCACTTCAAATAGAGAAGGTGGCTTTTGTTGCTTTAAGCAGTGACTAATCCCCGTATCGAGAAAGATGTCACACACAATAAATGGTTTCATTCCTTTCGATAAAGGCGACCACTGGATCGTATATCGTTTCATTTTGTCTCATGGGCTTTATATAGCTTGAGAAAAAAAGTGTAGGTAATCATCTACGAAGCGAGGATGACAGTGCAATCGTTTTTGCTCGATGAAAGCGTTTTTAATAAATTAGTGTCTTCACTTTTGTTGAAATTGATCTTCATTTTAATTAATACTGTCATATCTTATTTATCTTTTTCAATAAAAGTCAATTAGTTGAAATAAAATGAAAAATGCTTCCAATGAACTATGAAGTATCTTGAAAATGTGATTATGCTATTTTTTCAGCCAATTCTTTAATGTAAATACTGAAACTGCTTTCTTTATAAGCAAACATTTTGCCATGCTCAAAACTCCTTACCCATAAAGGCGTTTCTAATTAATCCACAAATTGCCAAAATTATTTTACTAATTGTTAGAATATAATTCTTATTTTGAGCTCTTGGCACGCAAGGATTCATTTTCGAAATAATAGCCTTGAATCTAAGTATTACTCTAAATTTTTCTATACAGTGACATAGTTCATCATTTGGCAGTATTTTACATTATTCTCATTATAAATGGATGTTAGTGTTTAAGCTTTAAAATTATGGCTAAGAAAGTACAGCGTTTCTCCCAAGTGAAAATGGATATTCTCTTGGTATATATTTAAGCTACGCAAATTAAAGCTTATTAATTCTTGCTTTAAGTGATTTTTTTCGTATATGCTTTGTTTCTTCAGTCTACTGCTGAAGTAAGTTTGGTTTATTAGATAATGGTAAAGCACTCGAGGGCTGTCTGCCTAAAAGGAGCGAATCATTCACGGACGACTTTCTGAGGGAACCTGACGCGTATACATGTTATACATGAGGAAAACTACACCCATGCAGCCAATCCGTTCGCCAGAATTCAAACGCTGGACCGAACTACCATTGTTCTACAGTTTGACGCTCGGCCGTTGGTGGCTTTATTACTGCAGTAGGAAAATACGCTAGTATATAAAGGGAAAGAGCTTGTTTAAAAGTCTTAAATTTTAAGAAACATTATATAGGAATATAAACCAATTTGAATTCTAGATATAACTAGGATTTGTTGCATTTTACGTTATTTCATACTTTCTGTTTCTTGAAAGTTAATATTTTGGTTCTAGGAGCCATATGGCTCATAAACTAATGAAAGAAAAGTTACTTGTATTGAAAAAAATAAATATTACTCTCTGATAAATCGAACCCTAATTTGCTGTGTTCTGTCAAAGGTCACGTTAGCTTCTCTTACTCACATCCTCTATTCTTCATCGAGGAGACAGAACAATTACACTACTGGCCATTAAAATTGCAACACCAGGAAGGAATGATCTGACGAACGTCAAAAGTCGCATGAAAGGAAAAAGAGGTTGGCATATGCAAATAATTAATATTTTAGATCATTTAGACGACACAGGAGGGAGAAACGACATCTGTAGCATTGCATGAAAGAAAAATTGCGTAGCGGATTTCTCATTTGGAAAGTGCTTTGTAAGGTTGGAGTTTGCTCATAATATCGTGTTATGCCTCGCATAAGAAGAGGAAATGCTTACCAGGAAGTTCCGAAATTCAAGAGAGGCAGGATCGTTCCTAATTGAAAGTGTAGATTGTCGTTCCGTGATATCGCCGGTCGCACTGGTCGACATCCAACCACTGTCATGCGAATATGGAATCAATGGATTGCTGAGGGTCATACTGAACGGCATGCAGTATCTCAACGCCCTCCCATGACTAACGCCAGAGAGCACAGACATATTGTGGGGTCAGCCCTGCAAAACCATACGACTACATCACGGAGCATTAGTCAGGAAATTGGCATGCTTGCAGCATGCCCAGTATAAGCTCACAGGGTGCGACGACGTTTGTAGCAGCGTGGACTATCATTAGGGGGACCATTACTTCGGCTTCCCTTGACAAGCATAGAGAGAGACGGCGACTCTGATGCGCCAGACGACAATGCGGGGTACAGGAGTGGCACAATGTCGTCTTTTCAAGCGAGTCCCGATTCTACGTGCATATTTCGATGGCTGTATACGTGTGTGAAGTGTCCGAGGAGACCGCACGTCGCCTGTTTGCATTCGATATCGGTATAGGGGCCCTGCACCTTTTGTGAATGTTTGGGCAGCCATTGGGTACATGACATGCACATCTCTAGTTCGATAATTTGAACGCAGATAGGTACATTTCTGACATGTTACGTCCAATGGTTGTGCCTTATCTTCAACGCTCCCAAACGCCATGTCCCAACAAGATAATGCAACACCACATGTTGCACGTCGTGTTCTGACCTTCCTAGATACACAGGGTATTCGATCGCTGCCCTGGCTTGCACGGTCTCCAGATCTGTCACCCATTGAAAACATCTGATCATGGTTCGCTGAGAGACTAGCCCGCCACCCCTCTCCAGCTAATAAGGTTGATAAAGTGTGGCATAGACTTGAAGCAGCATGGAATGAGTTGCCCATTTCTGTCATCCAATCCCAGTTTGATTTTATGCTTAACAGGGTAAGGGCCGTTTTAGATGCCATGGGTGGCAGCTGTTTCTGCTAATTTCGCACCCTTGTAAACCTCCACAATGCCTACAAATTTAATAAATTTGTCTTCATGCCATATTATTTACGTGCAATAAATATCTTTTTTGTATTTGCTTTACTTCATGGTGTTGCAATTTTAATGGCCAGCAGTGTACTTTGTGAGATTCTAATTATATTAAAGTTCCTTGTGTTTGCTAGATCTTTACTTGAACTGTGAAGTAACTATTCGTTACGTTCAACTGTATCAGTAGCTACACATGGAAAGGGTGAAACGACCCTTTTATTCATCACAAGAAAAGAATTATTTACACTCGGCACTCCTGATGCTTACACATCTGCGCTAATACGTTTGTGGGCAACTCAAAACAGAAATGTAAAATTAAAACTAAGTGAAATAATCAGCCAAAGCCGAACAGAGATATCTTAACGTGTAGTTGGCTCTAGACCCTACCATGACGTAAATAAACCGGCAATTAATGTGCACAACTGTAAAACAGCAAACTTAAATATCACGGAAACAGCGTGGTCGAAAGGCAAAACTAGCTATGTCTGAAGTAACTCAGACTCCAGCTTAAATATTATCTTTCTACCCTACTTTGCATAAGAAGCGAAAACGAAAACTCATTCTGGCAAGAAAGCGCGGGTTGAAAGCAAGAGCAACAGAAAAATTTGCTTCAAAATAAAAAAAATATATTTAATAACTTAACTAAATCCCCACAACTTCGTTAAAATAATATTAAAACATGAAACAGTAGAGAACATATTTAAGCATCAGAAGCTTAAATTAATTCAGCTAAATGAACATTACATGTGTATTGGCTGGCAATAAAATAATTTCCTAAAAACAGAAGGCATGCCATGCACTTTTACGTTATTCATTTCGATTTGTCATCATATCCCAAAATCTCATCATGACACATCTTTCGACAAATATGCAAAGTATATACATTAATCGAAAAGCTCTTACATATTATGTATAAGAGTATACAGTAAATTGTTTACTTCGCGAATCTTCGCTTAGTTACAGCAAGTTTTTTTTCTAAAAGCAGAATAAACAGAGTAGAGACTACAATGTTAGTTTTATGTCTTCATCCAAGGAATCGATTGTGAGCTGTGAAACTGATGTCAATAAATTCCTGTTAGCAACTGATTTAGTTGGTATTTTCTTTCTATATTTGTTTTTTTTTATTATTATTATGGAGGAAAATAGTGTGTGTTCCTCGGCAAATTAAAAAAAAAAATTTCATAGTCCTGTTATGTCAAAACAATCCTGCACTACCTTAAGGAAAACAAGTGAAGAATGTCTTAACAAATGCACTAAAATACGCACAGTAAAATATTTTTATATTCTTATAACAAGTAAATATTCTGACACAAGATTAAAAAAATAATATCTGACATATGTATGTTACTTGCTTTCTACGTTACGGACGTTCTGGATGAAATTAAAAAAAAAATATTCATGTATCTGCCTGTAGAGGTGTAGGTCCCCTTTCAGGCCCAAACATTCACGCACTTCCTAACCGTCGGTGCATGACACTCGCATTCTTGAAATGCGTTTCCATAATCAAAATTCGCTGTTGCCTTATGTAATGCCTATGCCGAATAAGCTGCAAAGAAGTTGCAAGAAACTGACATTAACAAAATACCAGTGTTGCCAAGTTAAATCATTCTTGTATCAGAACATTTACCTGTAGCAAAGTGCGTAAAATTATTTTCCATTCCTTAAACATAAAGTATTTTTAGGCATATTAAATCCAGAGCTTTTGTTGGAACTCCTATGTATTTTATTCTTTTCAAATGTATAATCTTTGTTTATATGAAGCATAATGAATGAAAAAATAAAATTTAATCTCTTGTTTCGAATACATCGTATTGATTTATAGAAAAAATGACAACCAAATTATCCGTGTTTTCCGATTGATTATACGGAGAGGTTGTAGTCGCAGGTATGACAGAAAGGTAAATTTCTGTTATATAGCTGTTTTTTACAAATTTCCATTTCGCTGCAGGAAAAATTTGGAATCTATTTCTTTGTCTTTTATTACGGTTTTAAACGCCTGCTTCAAATAAGCAAAAACAACTTGACTTCAGAAACTCTCCTAAATCCCTGTCACTGCAGCGGCCAAATTTTAATTCTTTAAATCATAGGGAAAAAAATAACAGATTTCCTTTCAGCCTGGAAAATAATTTCGAGAAAATCACGAAGAATAATCTTTTCCTGCTATTTTTTCTCATTCTTATGTTAAAAAAATATGTGCATTGCAAAGTTAAAAACAAAATGAAACAAAAAAATGCAAACTCCCAAACGTGTTTGCTTCCTTTATTTGCGTGACAGCTTTTCTTATTTTTCCTAAACCATAACAAAATATGCAAAAATATTTCTTTTCAGGAAGAACTTGATTTGTTTTGGAAGATATGAACAATTTTATGTTTTCATTACTTATGTTTCGTTGCTTTGTTTCTCAAAAAACTGAGTTACAATATATTACACACACTCTAAATTTTTCTCTGCTTATCGAAATACATTTGCATAATGAATCTGAATAATTTAGCATTTGCATAATGAATGATACATTTGCATAATGAATCAGAAAAGCTGAATTAATTTAAAGTCTGTGTCCAATATAAATAACAGCTAATGTTCTTTAAAATGTTTTTAATCTAAATTTAAAGTGCTTTCTTTTTTTGATTTATTACCATCATATAAATTTTATGAAAGACAAAACTTGTCTGAGGAAGTTTTCTTTGCAGTTCTTTTCTTCTGTCTTCTTCTTTTACGCTCATAAATATTATATGGAACTTATTTGAAGCAAAGTGAAAAGCATACTCTTCTCAATACTAGCAATTATCTTATTTAGTTCTCCAGACCTGATGTTTAATGATATTTAAATCAACGAGAAACTATTATTGCTTCTCATCTAGTTCTCCAGATCTGCTGCTTCAATACTGAAGAAAATTATAACTGCGCAAAGTTCAATGTTAAGAATAGGCAAAGATGCATATTTGAAAATTTATCATTTATGCCTTTATAAAAGAGAGAGAAGGAAATATACGATTTAATTCTGGTGAGATAAATTAAACATCTTGCACAGAAGAATATCCGTAATTCGGATTTAAATTGAATTGCTACATATTCCGGTATTATTTTCTCTAAATAAATTTGAAACATGATTTCAGTTTCAATCGACAGTAAGCTGGAGTTTAATGAAAAGTTTGAAACAAAGCTCTTATCCTTCACAGCAGATTCTTTCCTCATTAAAAGCAACAGAAAATATGTTTCAATACGTCTATGAGAAAAAGTTAAGACGTGCACACCAATATGAATTTTGATAGCTAGGGAAAACCCGTCTTAAAATTTTGTTGCTGTTTTGTGTTAGTTTCAAATAAAGATGCTGACTGCTATATTATAATTCTTGTCATCTATAGAAGCAAATTACAATTTATTTGGAATATGATGCATAGGAGTAAGCCCTGAATGCTCTTATGGTGTAAGTGGTTAGCATGAACAACTAGCAAATGGAAGATTTGCAGTTCAATACCCGATGAAAGTCAATTTGTTTCTTACATTTCCCATTCTAGAAAACCTAAACTTCTACACGTTAACTAAATTACCTTAACGAAACATAAAACTAAACTTAAAATTTGGTAGGCAGGATCATTTTTCGCTTTCTGTCCATCAAGTGTTAAATACTGAGTTTTAGCAACATCACCTTTGTACCATTCTCATTGCTAAGCTACATGAAACAAATATACAGCAATCTTAACCTAGGTAGGTTTATTTACCACTGGTGAACTGACCCGTGGTTTCAAAATAGACCAACTTAATCGTCTTGAAAGTACCAAACTTAAATTTTCTATATTATAAAAAAATTCAAATAAAACGTTCAAAGCGCATATTCTCATTTACTTTTATAAAAGCAATCATAAACACTGATCTATGCTGAATAGTTAATGGATCATTCATAACGCAAATATTTATAATGTGTTTATAATAGCACTTATCTGCCTTTTTAAAGCAACAGTTGTCAATGATATCAAAAAAGTCTAGCCGTTAAATTAATTTTTCTGTTAATATTTTTGACCAAATCTTAAGGAAAATCTGTTTTTTAAATAATGTTTGATAACCATATGAGTTCTGCACTTCTTTTTCTTACACTTCAGGGTAGAAACATATTTTTAAAATTAGATCACTCTCAAAAAGTGTATTGGAACGTTTTTTTTCCCTGCTGAGTGATGAATAATATCTGTCGTCCTCAAAATTACTTTTCTTACTTTGAAAAGGAACGTTTAAAATGCCCTTGAACGAAAATATTTGCTTTCTGAAGCATTTCAAACAATTTTAAGAAACAATTACCTGGTTATAAACAAGCAATACAGAATAAATTAATTTACCTTCGAACCTTATTAAAGTAGCTGAACTTAGAGGAAACAAATGAAAACGAAATTTGTGTAAAACAACTACATAGTAAAACTCTATTTTTCTGGCATATCTTCGATTCCAGCCCCTTCGTATAATCAATCGGACAACACGGACTGCCAAAAATCGAAAAGTCTGGGTTGCCATTTTTTCCGTGAATCCATAAGATGCATTATAAACGAGAGATTATTTTTTCGCTCATCTTTTTCATACAAAGATTATGCACTTGAAAAAAATAAAGTACATAGAGTATCTCAACAAAAACGATGGATTTAGTATGAGTAAAAATACTTTATTTTTAGAGAATGGAAACCATTTTCACATACTTACAAAAGGTAAATATTCCTATTTGAGAAAATTGAGTTTGACTTGACCTGGAAACTCTAGTATTTTGTCACTGTCGACATGGAACACTACAGAAGGGCACAGAAAATTCTGAATGTGAACAACCCATTACAAGAAAGTCGAAAGTTATACACAGACAAGTAGGACGCGTGTGGAGTCTTTCGACCTGAAATTCCACCTTAAAGAAACAACAGTTCACAAACAGATAAAGAAATCTGAGGGCACAAGTTTGACAAGAAACAGTAAATCTCCAAACTCACGAAAGAAATTGCGATATGAAATTCGGTGCTTTTGTTGGGACAACCTTTATTTCGAACGATATGCAATAATATAATTTTACAGTGACATGAACAATGTTTGCAATTATGTGGGTAGGATCTTCATGAGTTTCAAATGTTAGTTAAAACTGCATAAACCCTATAATTCTTTTTAACACAAACAGGCTTACCGATAAAATTAAGGTATTTTAATTTAACTAATTCGTTATTAACTGGATGTTCTGCTCTTACAGAAAACTACAAATAAAAAATACAATTATCTGGTGGTTTAAGGAACCTACATGCTGATCGAATATTTTAACTATCCCGGTTTATTAGGACTTAAAATGTTCATTTATATTAATCAATAATCCTTTAATTGTCATCTTCATCTAAATATTTTAAATGTCTTTATATTCATTGTCCAAAGGTTAACTATAATTTCTCTAATACTGAAGAAATATTTTTGTAGCTGTCATTATTCAAAGGAATTAATATTCCTTATCTAAATATTCCGCCCATTCGTCCTTGAGAAATTTTCAATTACTGTTTCAAAATACTTTAAAATTGTAATTACGACTTAATTTACTTGTTTATTATTACAATAAGCTCCACCAAACTATAAGCATTTCAATCTCTTTTTCAAGTAGACCTTTTATCTCCGTGATTATCTGATACGGAAGAATCAAATAATATTTTATTCAGTGTAATTCTGTTTTACGTTATTTTTAAAGAACTCATTGAATTACACAAAAGCTATTGTACTGATATTCCATGTTCGAAGGATTTCTGCGATGAGAGTTTGACAGATTTATTTATTTAAGAGTGATCCTTTTAAGCATGAAGATTAATTTAGCTTAGCGTCAGAGGAAAGATGAAAACATCAATTAAATCAATCAGCATTTCTCTACAGAAATATATTGCGGAATTAAGTTTTATAGAAAACACAATTAGTGTAATTAAAGTTTGCAAACTTCAGCGTTTTGAATGCAGAGGTATCTTTTATATAGTTTTCATTCAATTTTCAAAAATGCGAATGGTGGTGAATATTGCTTTGAAAATTATGAGAGTTATTTCTATGAGTTATGCATAATTTACTAACTTATAGATATTTAATTATATTCTAAACTTGCATAAATAATGTTTACTCTAAGTTCATGATTTTTATGAACTTTATGACGGTTTTAATTCTTAAAAAAACGGAATTCTTTTATATATGCGTAATAAAAAATTTTAAAAATGGGGATTTTTGAAACATTTCATGTCTTTTTGTTGTTAAAGTTATTACTCAAAATTATAATTAAAATTCATGCCCGTAGTGAAAACTCTTAATTTTGTTTCTTCACGTTGTACTACATTTACTTCGTTCATTCCTTATCATATGCCGTTGGAAAATGAAACTATTGCATTACCTTTTAAATGCTTATTTGCCATTAAAAATACCTATTAATGTTAATATATAAAATAATATTAATTCGTTTATAAGAGTTATTTCTAAGAATGATTCCGGAATACTTAGTTAACTTTTGAGAACGTAGTAGTTTCGACTTAGACCTCGAAAACATGATAAGATAAACGACGATTGTTTACATTAAGATGTGCGCATACGTTAAGAACAAACTTTATTTTTAAATAGATTTATTTGAAAGAGAAACGGCCCGCGGGCCAACACCGACCCGCCTGAAGGTTCTATCAGGCCCACGGATATAATTTTAATTTGTTAGAGTTTTACAAATCATTACCGAAAGTAAGTTTCCAAAATTTAATATCTCACTCCCAGAAAATCAGTGCTATGTTTGCTTAATCTTATATGTG
Organism: Stegodyphus dumicola; assembly: GCF_044657685.1. Taxonomy (NCBI): domain Eukaryota; kingdom Metazoa; phylum Arthropoda; class Arachnida; order Araneae; family Eresidae; genus Stegodyphus; species Stegodyphus dumicola. The sequence goes on from NC_140781.1 coordinate 27,683,019, forward strand.
TGAACAAGTGTTTTCAACTATGAACCTTAGAAAGAATTATTTCAGTAGACTGATAGATAAGCATTTAGCCCCGCTACATAAAATCAGTACATCTCATTCGAACCTCAATATAAGGAACTTTTAAAAACGAAAGCGCAATTTCATTCATCTCATTAACATATTTAAATTGTAATAGTTGTATATTGTTTATAAAATTTTAGAAAAAATTATCTTGGCCCCCCAAACTTTCATTTTTCGACTTTTGGCCCGCGACCGAAAATGTTCGCCCATCCCTGGTCTAGGAGATAACTCATTCGAATAAAAACGATTGCTATATCCGTAGATGAATTTGGTGAAGGTATCAAATCTAACTCTGAAACTGTTTTTCAAAGTTTATTCTAGTTCGCAGTATGTGACGCTTTGCGATATGTTCAAATGGTTTTCTTATTCTATGCTATTTTGAAGTACGTAATAAATACCATGTGTGTTTAGAATTTGACACGTTTTAAAGTGTGCTTCGCGTTTTACTTTCGTACTGCAACTTCAAACAGAAGACGAGTCTGATAGTATGGAGTTTCTCTGATAGTATGGAGTAATTTAAAAGGATAAATGAAGGCTTAGATCTTGCCAAATTTAGGAAGTAGTGCTATGCATCTTCTCTCTATTGAAAAACGAAATGTATATTGCAAATAAATCTGTCATCTGAATGTGGACCGGACAGAAAACGTGGCGTTGAGCACATTGTCCAGAAAGCATTTCTCACACTATTATTGTACTCACCATAGAGCATTATCATCTCACAATGTGGTAAAATGAATAGCATGATGACAGAAGCCTTGAAATGATCTGCTTAGCCCACATTGCGAATGCTGTTATTTGTTTCCCAGATGGCTAATAACGTCTTCGATTTGGCAGACTAAGGCACGGAAGTGTTGTTCAAATGACTGCAGAGCCTCTATCATACAATACGTCTTTGCCATTCCAACGTTGAGCACGAAGGTTGGTAAAGTCATGCAAGTGTATTACCGCCTGAATGTTAGTAGTAACTTTTAAGCAATCATTGTTTTAACACATATGACAGAACTATAATTAAATATGACGCAACTTACATAATCATGAACAATGTAAAATTCACTTGTGTTATTTTCAAAGGAATACGTCCTACAGTCGATTTATATTTAACATTTAAATACAATTCATGATAGTTTCATGATGCTGTACAATAATGATCATTCCCTTCTGTCTCGCTTTGTTTCAGAATTAGCTTTGGTAACTCTCCTAATGTTTGTCAAGGGGAAAACTGTAGTCACTTTTATTTATTCCAGCATGGTCCCTTTTCCAGAGGCAGATCTTTAACATTCACAGGCTGTTCATTCCGAAATGAAAGGTGTTCATTGAGAACTTCTTTCGAACTTCGTAGCTATGTAAATATATTTAAAAGAATTGATACTTGACATTTTTAAACACATACGTATATTTAAAATTTATATACTTATTTTTTGAACGTAACTTCTGTAACTGTTTCATGTGGATATGATAAACAGGTTGCTCCCTTCCACCGTCTAGGGGCAGAGTATTTTTAGAGCAACTTATTGGCGTTTTAATTAAATGTTAGAAAGAACGTAGAAATTTCAGAAAATGGTAATAAACTTGGATCGGAGATGAAGAGTTAGAACTTATGAACACATGAGTAAAATAGAAAATTTTCCATACAGCTGGACAATCCAGATGATGAGATCGAGTTTAAATCAAATTAGCAATATTGGGCGAATTTAAACCCTCAGGAAATGACAGATCTCAATGCAGTAGTAAAAAATTATTTAAGGTAACATTCACATTTATCTCCGAATATCTTTGAAATAAGTGCTGAAAGATAAAAATGCCTTGTAACGCATTCTTCTCTTTCAGCACTTGCGCATTCTTATCTTTCAGCACTTGATAAACTGCAGGCTCAAAAATTAATCTTTCGTTGACTCCAAGCTAGGTAATTTGAAAATAATATGTTCTACTCAAATTAAGTTGTGAACGTATAGCAATAGTTGTAAACTGATATTGAACCAAATTAGTAAAATGGATAGTAAAACTCAAATTTTTTAGAGGAGATAGTGTAAAAATGATCCATATTTTAAGAAATGCGTTTTCATAAAATCTTGGGAAAATGTGTGAAAGTTTGAAACAGTTATCTACTTTTTTTTATTATTTAAAAAAATTTATGAGACCTAAATCTGATCTTTTATTTTTAATACAAGTCAACTTTTTTTTAATAATTCTAATCCATGTTTTACAGTAATAATCGGAAACAATTTTTTAACGTATAACAATGCTTTTGAAAGGCTTTATTTACTTGAAGAAATATTGAAAAAAATTACTCAAGAAACTGAATATTTGTCATAGAATCGTATCTTCTAGCGTTGTTCTCTTTCTCTTACTGTATTACCTTCATCCCTCGTAAACCATTCCATTAAGGTATTTTACGGAGATTTATTCTCTTTTGTATTATATCGTAAACAGCTACAAATACCAGGGATTTGATCGCTATTGATGGCAATTTTATCGCGATAAGCTGGTTAAGTATATGGGAAGAAGCGTAAGGATTTTCTTTTCCTCGATACAAAGATGTTTCTACAAAACCACTGTATGTATGGCGAAGCTTTTTACTTTTGTCGGATCATTGTTGCTGATAGTAAAATGTTTCATGTAAGATGTTCTGAAGCTTACTTTATCTTTTCTTACTACTTCTTCTGGATATTTCATCCGAAGTGCTTACTGTCGAAATCGTTCGAACACTAGTTTTTTAATAGCGTTTATGTGGTTGTTTACTAGAAAGCTCAAAGACCTCTCGTGAGTAGCTTCACAGTTACTAAGACCAGAGCATGGTGGCTCTTTGACTTTTCCTTATAAAGCAACAGCCATTGAAACATTCATTTCTTCCGCTGAGTTTAGAGCAGGTAGTAATGTTTTTTCGAGGCTTCTGAGTCTTTATATAAGCATTAAGAGACATTAGGATATTTCGGAAGCAGGAGAGATGAAAAATAAACAACGCCTTTGCCGGGAATCGAACCACGGACCTCTTGAATACGCGCCCAGCGTGCAGACCACTACACTACGAAAGCATGCTAAGAAGGCGGGAGAAATACCTTCTAAGAATATTTTTAAACAATATCCGGCTTCCTCCGCACCTGTGGGAAGAAGAGAGAGCATACTCGTCAGTGAATCGTATATTCCCTTCGATTGATAGGTTAAAATTTAATTAGATTTTTTATTGCCTTTTAATCGTCATTGTGGTTGTCATTTTAAATTTCTCTACCTGAATTTGACATAATGAAATGAGAATAATGCTTATTTTAATGTTTCCAATTTTTAGGACACATATATATATCATATCATATAAGCAGGTTTTATCGTTCTCATTTTTACCTTATTAAGGAAATATAAAACTATTAAATATTGAAAGAGACCTGAGAAATGAGCAATACCCTCGCCGGGACTCAAACATGGACCTCTCGAATATGCGGCGAGTGTGGTACCGTTACACCATGATGGCATGCAGAAAGGAGGCAGAAAATATTTTATATACACCCTTTTAAAGGGCGACTGGAGATTAGGAGGCTCAATCACCAAATCCTGGTGGTGAAGAATCATTATCCGCCACCTCTTTTAGTTCGGGCGCTAATGTAATGACATAAGGATATTTTTGGAAGCAAGCAAGATATAAAATGAACAAACGCCTTCGTCGGGAATCGAACCACCGAGCTGTAGTGCCATCGTAGAGTCACTAGGTTATTTTGAAGGAGAGGTGAACAATGAGCAATGCCCCCAGCGGGACTCGAACCTGGACCTTTCGAATACGCGCCAAGTATACTACCATTACACCACGAAAGCATGCAGAAAGGAGGGAGAAAATACCTTATAACGTAAGAAAACTATGTTAAAATTATTAAAAACTTGTAATAAACTTCAGGAAAGTTTAAAATTGGCAATCTTATGCATTAAAGTTGTACGTTTTAAACAAGAAAAGAATAATACGTGCATACAAATAAGACAGAATAGTATCCATATGAAAATCTATGCAATTTATTGTTGATTTCCTGAAAGAGAGTTGAAGAGGAATTAAGCCTCCTCCAAGAAATCCGCAAAAACATGGTTCGCGTTTCCTTCGTTCAACTGAATGCATTCTTTTAACACAGCAAAACTAATGTAAAAATGTGTATTTAAATGAATAATTAATAATTTTAAAATAGGATGAATAACTAATAATTTTCCCCAGAGCGATTAATAAACGATCATATTTTACGAAAAGGTTGTTACAAAAATTGATATATATATAATATATAGTATACGTATATATATATATACAATTAAAAAGCTAGGTAGTAAGTACTGTGCAGAAAGACCTATTTGGTCTTAAAATGTTTTTGCGCAATATGCTGCAAAATTAAGGAAATGAGAAGAAGATAAATTGTAGTGAGCTCGCCAAAAAGTTACCAGGAGCTGTGGCTCCAAGAAATAGTTCAACACAGTATTTTTTTAAAAAACAATGACATTGAAGGGTGAAAAATTAGGCTACACGCGAAATAAAATATAGAATATAAAATGCAGTAAAATATTAATCGTTGCCATTTACTTGTTTCCAACGATTAATATTCTACTGTATTTTATATTCTACATTTTATTTCCCGTGTAGCCTAATTTTTCACCCTTCAATGTCAATGTTTTTAAAAAAATACTGTGTTGAACTATTTCTTGGAGCCACAGCTCCTGGTAACTTTTTGGCGAGCTCACTACAATTTATACATATATAAAGATATATATGGTAACTCTCGATAATGAAAAGGATTGCTCACGATAATATGAAAAAAATATGAGTGTGATATTAATTATTCCAGATTAAACAGGAGTTAAGAGGTATTATAATTGCTGATTTTCATGTTTTGTATATTTTTAAAAGCTTTATTTTTTTCAAAGTAATCTTTAACTAATTCAGAATGCGTAATATCTAGTTTAGAATGTCTTACTCATTACATACTGTTTCGTTAATCTAATTTACTATTAAAATAGTTCTTAAATTTCCAGGAAAGTTTTTTCTTTATATTAAAAACATTTATATTGGGTTAATATAACATTATACCAAATATATTTTATATTTGGTATAATGTTATATTTAATACATATTTAATTTAGAAGTCAAACAACAAAAATAAATGTTATATTTTAAAATTTTCACAGGACTAGTTTCGATGGTTTTACCGAACCATCAGCCTCAGCTGCAAAAGCGCAAATGAACAATATAAGATATAGTGATTAGATAAGAAAAGATAAGAGGTCTGAACGGGAGTTAAGCTACTGACGCCATCTGTTGATGAAACGAGAACTAAAGCGCACTTTCTTTAAAGGCTGAAGACAAAGCTGGAATGGAATTAATGTCGTTAACTAGAACAGAAAGATTTTTTCGAATATGAAGTGCTTCTAGAAAATCAAATTCACCAATGGAAGATGTTTATTTGACTAATTTTGGCTGCAGAAAAATTGAAAGTGTTATTTTTGGGCCAACAATGCTGGGCCACAAAGGACTTCTGTGTTTCTGTTTTTCTAACATATGCCTCATGTTCCTTAACGCGAAATTCTAAGCCTCTCTTAGTTTGAGCAATGTAAATTAAACCACACTGGCAAGGAATCCTGTAAATACCACAGAAATTTATATGCTGAATGGGGTCCTTGAGTATTGAAATCGGAATTTTATTGATGGGAGAATAAACGATCCGAAAGTTAAATTTCTGTAAAATGCGTGCAACTTTATAGTTAATTGATGGAAAGAAGGGAATGACCACAGAATTCTTATAATCTCCTAAAACATGAGCTAGCAAAGACTAACTAGCTAGCCTTTGCATGTATTGCTTAAATAGAATAATCTGACCCAAATTCTCCTCTTAACAATATAAAAGATGTGTAGTGATAAATATTAGTCTCGAAATCTACAAGCAATATAATCTACATAATTGAATAAAAATATGTAATTGTGATATTAATAATCTCTAATGTTAAGAGCTAATAAAATAATTTCTGTTTTTCAAGTGGATAATGATCTGCGATGCTTTTGTTATTACTTTGTTGTTGTAATTGAAAAATTCTCTGGTTTAGCAATATCTTGGCTACTCTTGGCTTTTTTATTCAAAGAACTTTGTTACGAAAATAAAAAGGACTGAGAGTGAAATAAAAGTATCTTAAGCAGACCAATTTTCAGACACTTCTTTTTTTGTGTATGAAGTACTTTACAAGTAAATTATCAATGATGCAAATTTCTGCAAATTCCCATATATAATCAATTATTTACGAAATAACGAATTTGGACCAACTGTAATTTCCAAAAGAGTAGGCAAATAAAATATTAAACTTCTTTCTAAAATATGAACAAAATATCCGTAGTTGAAATTACAGTTAAATAACATTTAGTTATGAGTTTCGATAATGTGTGCAAATAATGTAAAAGTGCATGATAGAAAAAAGTATATGAATCTAAAAAATTATGATAAGTAGTAATGAGCTCCATTTAGATGCACCTGTTAAAGTTGATTGCATTATTTAAATTAAAAACATGATTGAAAAATTTATCAGTATTTTAAACGATTCAGTCGTAATAACTATGCAGTTGACCTATACGAAGGCAAGTTTGGACACTCGAAATATGATTATATAACTCACAACGAGGAAACCAACCGCTTGTTGATAAAAATCCCATATAGTTCAGAAAAGTCGAGAATCTACTCCGACAATGACACGAAATTGTATGTGCTTTAAAAATCCTTTTCCAAAGTCTCAGTTTGAGTTGCTGAGCTCTTCAAACGCTAGATACCTTCAAAAGACCGTGCAAGCCAATCCAAAAATAAGGGCTCTGAGGTTTCCTGAACAAATTCGATAAGCTAAGAGCAAAGCTGTTCATCCTGAAGCCATAAGAAAATCTTTCAGATCTACTGGAATCGTGGCAGTACGTAGGAAGAAACTCTTGCTATCTTCTTTAGATCAATTTAAAAACTGTAGTTTGTGAAAGAAGAATACATCAAAAAGGATTTAAAATCTTGCTTGAAAATGCTTTTCATTGAAGAATGGAAGTTTAAAATATTCAGCTACAATGGTCGTAATAAGATTTAGAGAAACAGAAACGAAGGAATAGAAAGTCTTATGCCCACAGTTAAACATGAAATGAGGTCATGTAAAAGTATGAGAATGTATGGGTACTTTTAGGTAAGGAGAATTGGATTCATGAACGTTATGTGGATTCAGGATAGTATTTGAATGTATTGCGGAATAATCTGCAATTGTTTCTGCACAAGTTAAAAAGCGGAGACGAATGGACCTCTGAATAGGATGACGACCCTAAACAGAGTGTTTGAATTATGAAGACATGTTTTTTATACAATGCTCCAAAACGATTCAGTTCACTTCTGCAATCAGTATCGCAAAATTCAAAATAACAAACTGGAAAACTTTAAAAGATGCCGTATTACTATTACGTAGAAAGTTACCAAAAGTCCTACTTTTTATCTTATATAAGACAATCGGTCGCATATAATTTAAGCGGTGTCTCACAAAAATAACAAGTAACGCATTATAGAACCAAATGTTGGGTCAAAAAATACTGGAACAAAATTTTCCTGGCGATTTTTAAACTATTTCCTGATAAGCTTAGGAGCTCAAATTTTACACACACACTAATTGTGAATAAACTACACAACATGATGAAGCACTTGTCTCATAATTTGATTCAGTTGTTTTTATATTTTTCTCACATACCTTCATTTTGAACAAACTCAAACTCTCAGAATTTTACTGTTTGCACCATCGTGTATTGCGAGAAAGATCTTTTTAGAATTTGTTTAAAACGCATACAATCATTAATGAATTAAGGAGAAAATTTATCTTCTAGTCTAATGAGATTAAGAAATTAAACAATCACCTTTACAAAATTCATCTATGTTTTATATCACGAATAATATAAGCGTGGGCGCTAAATATTGAATTCCAATAATCGAATTCTTTTGTCAAACACTAAGTCTTTATCTTCATATTATTATAAAAGGCTCCCCCAAGCTTTTATTTTTTAATATAAAATTTTAGATAAATTTTGTAACTAGAATTATTTAATCTCTTATTCCCGTTGAACAATATGATAAATAAAGGTTATCCATTTAATTCATTAGTCATTTTATGAATTTTGACTAAAAGCTGATTTTCTAAATTTTATTATGTATTCTTAGTAATTAAAATTAATTGAAAATTCCTTTAATAAATAGTAAAATTTAATTTTATTTCATAAATGATTATTCCTGGAAAGGCGCTTTAGCAAAAATTAAAACATTTCCAGCAGTTAAGAATTTATAACGATGATTATTTAATAATGACCGATTAGCTATCAAAGCCTGAAACTTAAACTAAAAGGTGGATTAAATTCTAAAATTGATCTAAGAATAGAACTGTAAATATTTACTCAATATTTTTTCAAAGATCCCTTAGAAAAATCCATATTACATAATAAGTTTAATCTTTTATAGAAAGGATAATAATTCATTGTTTTATTCTTATATAATTAGATTTATTGCAAACAAAAATTATGTAAAGCTTTCTCACACTAAATGACAATTTTTAGTGCATGTTTTAACGCAAATTCTTGGCAAAGTTTAATCGATAGGTCGAGAGTTTAATCGACTGGAATCAGAGGACTTGCACGTTATTAATTTTAGATTGAGTTACCAAAGCATATCTCGTTCCTTCTAGCTATAACCGTAAAAAGTGTCCTTCATTTAAATATGCGCAATTAACCTTGCACTCTGTTTCCCCAAAAGTCAAATATTAATCATCTTTGCAACTAAGCATTTTCGTCGGGTTATTAAATGTTATCGACAAAATGAATTTACATGGTAGTTATATGATTTCAGGGAAGATATATCAAATGCACTTGAGACTAACCAAAGTTTCTTTCTTAAACTGAACGTGAAATGAATCACAGTTAGCAAAAACATTTTTGCAACACTACACGCATTTTACATTACTAAATGTTTACAGAAAAGGTTTTTAAAATAGGTCTAACGGATAGCAGCTTAACACTCAACTTTGCCTTATATTAGCGCCCTCTATTTGTAAAGTTAGAAGAAACACACTACTTAACATCACATAGTTTGGCATGCTGTTCCACTCTCCAAATAGAAATATAGTTGGTAAGTTAAATTTGATTTACTTTTTACTTGCCTTTTTAGTACTAATTATATATTTTTTATAAATAGTATCTAGTTTCTTTTTGATTTATTTGCATAATTCGCGTCGAGGAAGATTTTTGTAGGCAAGAGTTTCTAAATTACTTTGGTTTTCTACTCTTAATTGACTTTAAATATTCTAGTCTTTACTTTCTCTAAATTCCACTTGTTTAAATTTCTTTTTAGTAATTCACAACATTTGGTTTTGGATTGGATTATTTAATTATGGCAAAGCAGACGAGGGCTATCTGCCTAAAGGGACGGATGCCTTGGTGGAGGACTTTCTAAGGGAAACTGGCTCGTATGCCCGTTACACATGGGGAGAACCACGAAAACACCTATGCAGCCAGCCCGTTTGCAGGATTCGAACCTCGGACCGAACTACCAGTGTTCAGCGTCTTTACCGCTCGGCGGCTGGTGGGCTCACTTGGTTTTGAATTTTCCTTTTACCCTTGTCTACATGGATGACGAAACACGAATTGAATAATTGAAGAGTTAGGTTTGGAGGCAATTTCTGCTTTATAAGTCTGTCTCCTGCCTGCTCAACAATTATTCACTTATGCATTTTTATAAATTTTTAGGATTAAAAAATTTATTATAATTATATATTATGCATTTGTTATATATTCATAGATTTTGATACTTGCACTTGATTTACATATGCTCTCAGAATTTAAATGATATTGTAGATTAGTTGGCAGCAATAATTAATGATTTATTTGTAACTCAATTTCATTTAAAATTTAAATAACTTTAAATTTGCATTTTACGAATTGAGAATGTTTGTTAAATTCAGATTTCATTCTTTGCAGCAATAGCGCAAGAAAATTATTTAAATTTAATTTAACTTTACTATTTTCTTTTGAAACAATATATATATAATATATTACTTATGTAAGTAAGATTTCGAATGAAAATTTACTTACGTAACAATTTACGTTAGAAAATATTCATTTACAAATATTGGCTTAAACCTTCCAAAGGCTAAAATTCAAAATTTTGCATTCAGTGAAATTTTATTTATTGCGATGCGTAGTTAGCTTCACGTTTCTTTGGCTGAGAATGATTTCAATTCTTTAGCCTTTATGATTTCTTTTTAAATAGTCAGTCAAGTTAATTAGTTAATTAGTCAGTTTTAAGTTAATTTTTGTCTATTATACAGCTATTTCACGACATGAGAGATTTTTAGTAGAAATAAAAATAATTGTTTAAGTCGAACTTTCTTGCATAAAGGCAGGTATAAAAATTAAAAGTGCGTTGATTTTCTACTAAATTATGTCACGTGACTAGAATAACTAAAAGCATACTTTATTTATCTCATTTCTAAGGTTGGAGTCATGGGTCTTTGACCAGCAGCTCAAGATACATTTAACAGCGCAATCTGTTTGGTAGTGCGTTTTTATCCCTTATTAAACTCTGAAACGCAGAACACTTGCGAAATTACCCCTTTAGCAACTGTCATTTATTAACCAAATTAAGTGAGACAGTACGTTTTTAGCGACTCCTATAAAGGAGCTTGGATTTGAGGATTTACCTCCTCTCATTAATATTTCACCAATGGTTTATTATCTGTTTAGTGCATTAGGTAACTAAGTGCACCACAGATAGTTCATTAACCTCCAGTATCTCAGAAGAGAGTTATAAGATACTTCGGTCTTTAAACTTCGGTTTCTACAATAAATAGTGTTGAGTTTAGTTCTGATGTTATGGATTACGCTATAAACTAATTTTAATGAAAATAGCAGCAATTTTGCAAGATACGTCTAGTAAAATATTTTCAAGCAAATAGGGGAAAACATTTTAACTGACATGATATTTTATTTCAAAATCATTCCCATAATTTTATAAATGTATCTATATAATATCTTAAAATCTTAAGAAAGCCTTACCGAAAAATAACAAAAAAAAATTGCAGTGTTTCCATCTTCGTGTTACTGAAGGTACACATAGAAAAAGGCTCTGGAAAATTACGATGCATCCAGTGTTTTATGCTGTCCTATCCATTTTTAACTAGTTTAAGATTCAGTATCGTTAATATATTATAGAAATCATTTATACTAAAAAAATACTAAAAGGTAGCTTAAATGTCCATCTCTTTGAGTACAAATATTCAAAAGTAAAATTTAATTATTTATTTATTGAATCTGCTTCAAGTATGCATACAGGTTTATAGTACTTTAGGTACCAACTAATTACAAAAATCAAAACGTTCCTTAATTTTATGTGCCATTTTGCAATCAAATTAACGTATATGTAGGTACTAAAAATGAGCCCTTATTATGTGCACTATTTTTTTTTACATATTTGTCCTCTTTTAATCTAAATTTAAGCAGTTTTAGAATGTAAATTATGAAGTCTGGTCTTTTGGTAGCATCAAATGTGCAAAACATCTAACCTTAAGTGAAATATCACTATGTCTTGTGAAGTATCACAGAGACGGAAAAATGTGTAAAGAGCTCTTTTATTTACATCAAATAAAGGTAACAGAAATGCACTATTCGTGCTTACAGGCAGCCAGCATTTATAGCTTAAATCAAACGTATTGAAATTGACTTAACTAAGTAAATGTCAGTTAGCGCAACGACTGCACAGATGGCGTAACGCGCAAGTTGACTCTGAGCTAAAGTTGCCTGGCAGGCCTAAGAGCAAGAATAACGCAACACCGCACAATACTACTCTCAAGAGAATCAAATTCAAAAATTTTCAAAAACGTGGCTTCAGCAGGCGGAATACGACCTGATTCTACCTTCTAATAGCCTTCCTTTAAATACTATCTCTTTTGTACCTCATACACGCGAGTTAGAAATTTACATTATTGCAGAAAATTGGGAAACGAGAAGTATAGAAAAGCACAAAATAACTAAACCAAACCTAACAAAATATTAATTTTAACATAAACACCAAAAGAAGTGTTTGAGACACCTATGTTTGACCAATTGTTTAATATTATTAATATTAAAGAAAACTGTAAAAATTAATGTATCATATCCTCCTATTCTGAAGCTGTTAAAATGTTTTCCATAACTGCTACGATATTCTCATTGCAACATGAGAAAAGGTTTCGATAAGAAACGTGTGGTGTAATTTGGTTTAAAATATGATTAAAATTTTCTTTACTATTAATTTTTAGGATATAATTGCAATAACAAATACTGCACCTTACTTGTGTGGAGAAAAACAGAAAGGGAAACAAAATGCGTTATTTTCTATTTTTTTTTTTTTTCATAAACGAGGATCTCTTACTGATGAACACTATTGAAGCAAAGTTTGATGATTATTTCGAACGAAAAATAACATTTTCAATCGAAGCGGAAGACTTAGGAAGAAATATTTGAAATACCATTTGTCGCTTATCTTGGCTCCATCTCGAATCGTTTGCATCTCAACAGAGAATGATTTGCCTTCAAAATTTCATTTTCAGTTTTCTCGAAGCGAAAACGGTTAGAAAAATACGTAGAAATTCCACATCTCGGCGGAAAACGATTCGTCTGAAATGTTTTCAGTGATGCTGGCTTTAAAAATATGATGAAATTCTTTCTTGTCTGTCGATTACGATTTATCTCTAAAACTGCATTTTTTGGTACTGACATGGGCAAAAATTTCTAAAGTAATTTATGGAAAAAATATTATCTGCCAGCTCTGTTGGCGGAATTCTCTTACGCTCCTGTTAAAACGGCTGTATTGCATTTCGAATACTGTAAATACACTCTGTTTCAAAAACATGTATGCACCCAGAAAGACCTGAGCCGCAACTACGAAACTCGGCAGCAAGTTAGTGTTCGAGTAGGTAAACAAATGTTCAAATTCTGGGCGAAAAAAGAGCTTTATTTATGAGTAGCAGTATGAGTATTTTCATTTCTACCATCAATTTAATGGCAGACTTCAGGATCTAATCAGTATCATACCAAGTCCATTAATAATACAATTAATGGCTTCTGCCCTTTTTTGGCACCGGTGCCTTAACTTTATTCATCATAAACATTACTGCATCATCTTTCCATGGATAAAGAAACCCTGGTATGCTTCTGGGTATGGTATACAAGGGTTAGTTTATATGCCAAGTATGATAATGCTTTGAGAAATAGGCTAGCTTATTTTTTGTATTTCCATAAAAGGGAAAGGTCTTAGCAGCATTATGTTTTTTTCACAGAAACACAAATGGAACTTGGTATTAGTATGCTTCCAGTTATATGTCTCTTGTTAGAGTCAGGCATTTATAGTATTCTCCCAAATAAAATTTCATATGATTTAAATGGTCTAAGTAAAATACTGCATTATGAGTTTTGGCAGTACTGGTTAACTCTTGACTACTGGGACACTATGAAATGTTCCTCACATCGTGATCCAAGTTTTGAGCAGCTTCTAGTTCACAATTTTTCCAATATTCATAAAACTTTACATAATTTAACAGTCAATTTAAAGTCGGTTTGATACTTCAAACACTTTTAAAGTAACACATTCTTGACATTTGCATATTTTACCTATGGCTATGTGTACCGATGTTATTAAGAGCAAACTAGAAAGTCAAACCACAGCTGCTTGCAAAAATTCTTGGTGATAGCTGATTACATTTATGTATATCATTACACTGATGTATACATTGATGTATATTCAATTAACTTTCATCATCAATTAATTTTGAGCTATTTAATGTAAACATAAGTCAATGTAATCATTACATTGACTTATGTTTACATTAAATAGCTCAAAATTAATTGATGATGAAAGTTAATTGTGTTATGCCTAACTTAAAGTTAATTGTGTGATTTATCAAGTTGTCTTCGTGCAGAGGGAGATCTAAAATACTGAAACCATTCTAAAACTGAGTGTATCGAATAAAATATTTTAAAGGTGAAACTATGCAACAAAAATTAATTTTCGAGATTTCACTGTGTTCTATATAAACAGTTGAAAACTCATAATTAGCGTTATTAATTCTATTTAATTGTTTTTTTTCTCTGAAATATCGCTTCAAAAGAAGAGAACCACTTTCAAAAATATGCAACTTTATTTCCATTCATGACTGGGAGACAAGAAACAAAATTTGAAGCAAATGCGACTTACTAGTTTAGTGTTGTTTTGTTCATGTATTTGATGGAAGAATGGTTGCCAGAGCTTCAGGAAGGCTGAACAATTTTGAGAAAGAGCACCCAGGTAGTGGTCCGAGAGTCCCACCCCTCTCCCCTACCTCCAAACTATATGAGAAGGCTTTCGGCTGGCCATATATTTAGACGTGACCTCCCAATGCCGCAAATAAAAATTTACAAATATCCATGCCTTCTCCCGGATTAGAACCCGGGCCCTTCGGTACCGCATTAGGCTCCCCTACCCACTATACCTTCTCGGAGCTACTTTGTTTATTAAAATTTTGATTTCGCATATTCCTTTGAATTTACATTTGAACTTGAGCATGAATTTCACTTCGATACGTAATTAGTGAAAATTACTAATCACGCAGGAACTGTGAAAATTTGTCGAATAACGCTGAAATAAACCCTCAATTCAATGATGTTTCATTTCATGATCGTTCTAGCTATGCTTCTGCTAATATTTGTTTCTTGGGTCTCGTTGTACGCATAAAAGTTTCAAAGCCAGGAGATTATCATTGCATGATCATTAAAAGTGATGCAACATGAAAGTGGCATGCAACAGACGTCAGATTTGTGTGAAATCTAGGTTATGCAAATGATTACTGTTCGAGAGCTTGAGCACAAAGCAGGTATGAGTAATGTCATCTAAACTGTGTAAAAATTCGAAGAATGCACAGCGAGTTTCTCATCTGTAAATCTCACTTGAACGTTAATTGTTTCTGTAAAGGTTATGTTATGTCTCATGTGAAGAGAAATTGTTATCGGCACGTGTCGGATATTGACTGCGGTAGAAGCGTGGTTTATCTGGATTTCAGGTTATCGTTCCACAACATTGCTGCTCGTGTTTATCGAATCCATGACTGTAAGGCGAATACAGAATTGTGGTCAAAGAGTGCCACACTGAAAGCCATCCAGGATCTCAGCGGCCACGGTAATGAACGCCCAACAGAACAGACATGTCGTCCTCTCCAACTTGCGAGATCGTACAGCCATATCAGGTACTCTGCATCAGGAAACTGCCTCGTGTGCAAAACGACAAGTTACCAAACTGATAGTGTTACGTCGTTTGTAGCTCAATGGATTCTCAGCACGGCGAATATTATTGCGTCTTACCTGGACGCTGCAGCAGAGACAGATGACTTTCTGAGGTGGGAACAACGGCGAACCTGAGCACAGCAGCAGCGCCACATCTTTCCAGAGGAATCTCCGTTCTGCCTTCAGCAGTTAAGTCGCGTGTTATCTCGATGGAGAGTAGAGTAGAGAGTGTATCTTGATAGAAGTATACCTATATCCAAGAGAACGAACGTTGTCAGTTTGTGTTCGTCATCGTCATACGGGTCCAGCACCTGGCTGTGGTCTATTTCTCAGGCCTGTATGATGCCATCTTTCAATAAGATAAATCAGGACCGCATGTTGCTCATTCTATTCTGACTTTAATCCATACGAAAGGTGTTCGACTGCTAGTCAGCACGTTCCTCAGATCTCTTATCTATTGGGAACATCTGGTCCTGGATTGCTGACAGACTGGCACGCCACCACTCGTCAGCTACTGCTATTGATGAACTCTGGCATAGACATGAAGCCAGATGGAATGACGTAACTTATTTACATCCAAACTCAGTTCCGCTCAATACCCTGCCGTATTAGAGCCGTTGTTATAGAGTATCAGCACTGTGTACTGAATTTTGTTTGCTGTGTACACCAAACCCCGTGAAATTTAATCACGTCTTCTTCGCATTGTGTTGCATCTGAGTAATAAATATGATTCTACTATTTGCTTCTGGTCTAGTAATTGTGTTGGTCAGTACTGTACCCCAAATGTGAAAAATCTGCTAATATTATTTTGCATTTTAACTTCTTTTAACTTTTATGAAGGGGAATATCTTAGCTCTGATTAACTTCACAAAGCTACATGTGCATTGTAGCGCACTACTAAGGCATTTAGACCCAAATACTGAAGTATCATAAATAGTATAAAAGCCAACTTTTTATTTAACATAAAAAATACCTACTCCTTTTGAGCATAAAAATGGTCCTTTAATTTCAGTTCAAAATAAGATGAAGATTTAGATTACCTACATGTAACTGCGTAACTCAGTCTCAAGAATAGGATATTCAGGCCAAGTCTTAAATTAAAAAATAATTATTCAACAATATCAATTTACTGGGAATGGTTCAAGCTTGAAATCTCTTAATATTAGAAAAGCTGAAGTTAAAGTTAGGGATGTCAGCAAGTTTGGCTGAGACTGCTAGTTTCAGATTTTATTGACGACTTATTTCATTCGATTTCTTATGCAAAACCCACTAATCTTACATTCCGAAAACTCTCTCTCACCATGCGAAATTCCGTGAAGAACAGCAATATTTTATTTAGATCTTGAACAGCAAATTATCACGTAAGCGAAAGAATAACTTTAGTTTCGTTGTTTCCCATTGCATTAAGTTGAAATACAGTGTTTTGACGCTAGAATAGTGCTCCCTATTCTGCACTTTGTGAAGACGCTTTTCTCAATTTCGGATGAATTTTCCTGAAAGAGATAAATAATACATCAAAATAAGAATTTCTGAACTTTGGAATTTAATAAAAGATGAGCAAACCGTTTCATCGCGACAGCAACGGTTTCTGCGAAAGGAAAAAATGGGAAACTGAACGTAATTGCAACAACAAATTTTGTTCCGCCCTTCGAATCGATAACATTCACAAAGACAACAACATCTCAAAGGAATAAGGATAGGGGCGACAATTCTGAAAAACTAGATTTGACATGAATCGTGACAGAAGAATAAAAATAAAATTCAGCGGTTTGTATTGAAGAGTTCATCAACTTTATTTATGGAAATACTGATAACGGTTTTTATTATTCCTAGCAGCATCTGCTGCAGTTCTCTATGTATATATTTACTTTACATTGATATTTCGTTTCACGATGAAGCTACCTGCTGAAAGGAAATTATGATGTACTTGGTTTCAACAACATTAAACTCGGTTAGAAAGCGTAAATAGTATTTTTAACTACACATTCTTCAATTCATAGCATGCAAGATTTAGAATGCCTCATGCATATTGAAAATATTTCTAAATATTGGACTTTGAAAACCGAAATTTAAATTTATAAATATGCAAAACTGTCTTTAAATAAAACATGGCAAAGCTAAAAATGTTTAGGTAATCAGTTTAATACCTTCAATAAACATTTGGGATAACGTATGTTCGACATTGATTATTGGGTATTTTATGTTTGTTGTACTTAATTAATTGAAACAGAATAAGTTTCTTATTATTACTTGGACTTCCACTGTCAGTATTTAGCCATTTAGCTAATCATTTATACCTGAATGAAACATTTTATGTTTTATTTTATTGAAAAAATATTCTATTACTTACGAATTTATATGTCATTTCACTTCGTTTAAACAACTATATGGTTTAATCTTGCATTTCGATAATCTAAGGGCGTCACACTGTAATAAGAAATTTAAATTTAGAAATATGCAAAAATGTCTTTAAATGAAACATGCCAAAGCTAAAAATGTTTAAGTAATCAGTTTAATACCTTCAATAAACATTTGGGATAACGTTATGTTCGACATTGATCACTGGGTATTTTATGTTTGTTGTACTTAATTAATTGAAACGGAATAAGTTTCTTATTATTACTTGGACTTCCACTGTCAGTATTTAGCCATTTAGCTAATCATTTATACCTGAATGAAACATTTTATGTTTTATTTTATTTTATTGAAAAAATATTCTATTACTTACGAGTTTATATATCATTTCACTTCATTTAAACAACTACATGGATCTTGCATTTCGACAATCTAAGGGCGTCACACTGTAATATCATTCATCTTTTTTACAAACCGAATTTTAAATTTTGAAGAATCGCACAGTTGTAATCATAATGGTAGTTTCATGATGCATAAGACGATTTTTGTTTTGCGATTTTCCATAAAAACTAACATGAGACGTTACTCTGATATAAAGAAAAGAAAATAAATCCACTTTAAAAAAATTCACAGCTTAGTGCCAAACTACAAACATTCCATAAGGAACTGCAGGAATACATTAGGACGAAAATATCTCTGATTTTATACGCTGTTTTGAGTAGTACAGCATCGTATTTATGAGAAAGTTTAGAGGTAAATATTTTGTCCATCCGGTAGAAATATTTGTCTGTTTTCTGTTTCTTTTCTCAGCAAAGTCACCGAAATCTTTGTCTTCCTCCAACTCGTCGCTATAAAAACTGTAATAAAAGAACTTATGGTCATATTTTATAGCGGAATGCGCCTTTTTCTTTTAACTTACGACGAAACATTAAAAAAACTCGTAGTTTACTAAAATCCTTTAGAAACATTAAAACATATCTCACCGTAAAACTACCACCTAAAAAATTATGAAAGTACAAAGTTTGTAAATATATGTTATTTGTGAAAGATTTGTCCCTATTGAAGAAAATAAATATTGTAAAATATTTTACTGTAAAAATCTTTCTTTGACATAGATGTATACAAATTTTGGTCAATTAAATTTTTGTACTATTGTTAAATGCAAAATTACAGCCTTCTTATTTGTCTATTATCTTACTAGTATCCATATCTAATCTTAATTACGGTAGCGCGCCAGTAACGAAGTAGTTAAACATCTGCAACGTGGTATCTTGACTCGGGGTCAAATTCCAGCGAATGGTACGGCTTCGTGGGATTTTTCATTGATTTCTTCATGTATAACATGAATACAAGCCGGTTTACCTTAAAACGCTCTCTACGAAGACAACCCTCCTCTTAAGAGAATAACCCTCTAGTGCTTCGCCGTGAGCTAAGTCCTTATTTTTGATTTCCAAGTCTAAACAACATCTTTTATCTAATCTGAAGCAATGTTGCCAGATCGTGCGATTTTTCGCACATTTGCTATGTTTGACAAACCTTTGTGGCTAATTTATTTGTGGTTTGGTTTGTATGATTACGGCAAAGCCTCGTGGGCTATCTACCTAAGTGAAAGGATGCCTTCGTGGAGGTCGTTTTCAGGGAAACTTGCTTGTATACACATTACACATGGGGAACACTACGAAATAAAATATTTATGTATGCAATTTTGCGAAATTTTTGCTACTCTATCGTTTCCTTGTTCTACTTTTCGGAACTTTCAAATTTTTCAATACATCGTAAAACGCTTATATGTTAAAATAAAATAATTGTCAAAATAATTTTATAATAAATAAATAAATAAAAAGTTATTTAGCTTTAAATAGAAGTTGGCATCTGGCAATCCTAAGATCATACAGCAGGTGGAAACAATTTTGAGCACCAGTGCCTGATATATTTTTACGAAATTAATTGATTAAATTGTTTAAACTTTAAAGTTTGCCAATAAGCAATGGAACTTTAGAAAGAGTATTTTCAAGTCTCTTCGAACACATCCAAGCTTCGAAACAGAATGTGCTTTGAATTCCTATATACCATACTTATGACGACCATGCCATTGGAACATTGCATTTTTCTTCATTAAAATACCATAAAACGAAATTCAATGTTAAGAACAAAATACAACTTTTATTAATTTATAAGGTATTTCTCCCAATTTCCTAGCTTGCTGTCGTAGTGTAGTGGTTCTGCACGCTGGGCCGGTGTTCCAGAGGTCCGTGGTTCGATTCCTGGCGAAGGCGTTGCTAATTTTTCATCTTGCCTGCTTCCAAAAATTACCTAATGTCTCTACAAATTATTTAGCAATACGTCAGTAACTTTTCTCTTTTCCGTTCTGAAAAATTCAGCTTAATAAGGAGTATTATATATATGTAAAATATAATGAAATACGATGACTACGCTAAGAAATGATTGGCAACCTCAAAATTGGCTATTCTAGATTTTATGTTCTCCCCTAAGTTTATTTCTCCCAAATTCGAGATGTTTCTAAGTTACATAACGCTGCTTGAAAAAGGGAACTAAGACCTAAAATCAACCAATTGCAGTTTAGCTGTACACATGAACCTACGTAGTATAAATAGCCTTTAACTGCGTAGTCTCTCTCTCTCTCTCTCTTTCGCCTGCCTGCTGACAGTTAGTCACTCAGTCTCTGATAGCTATTCGCCATTATTTGAAACGTAATTGCATATCTAAAATTATGGGGTGCCTTTAGCATCCCTACTCTTCTATTAGTTATGAAGGTATATGCTAAGAAATTCGTCATTAAAAAATAAATTATTTTTAACTATCAAGCTAGTTGTGTTTCTTCTAAAATTCCATCGGATCATTCTACTCTGACGCAATTTCCAATCATCTACGTAGCAATATTTTCGGCAATGCCTAGAACGTGAACTGTTTTCATCATCCCCCAAAAGTACAACGTTACAACCAGTCGACTAAAATACATATCTTATGTGTACAAACTTCAATGGAAACGTCATCGCAGTGTGTGCATTAACCAACCACCTCTTCAAAATTCGATGCGTAAAGGAAATTCAAAATGGATATCGAGTATCTGCAAGTTCATAAATCTAAAAGAGAAAAATAAAGTACAACATCATGTTGCACTCCTTTCAAGTTACGGTGACCAGACGTCCCGCTTTTGGAGGAACAGTCCCGATTTTTAACAATTTGTCCCGCGTCCCGCGACGTTTAAAAGAAGTCCTGATTTTAGGAAGTACGGTAAAATATATTCTTATGGTTATATATACATTGTGATCGTTGAAAAAGAATCTTCAAAAATTTGGCTAGAGTTTGTACACAATCAAGAAGCTTTTTTTTTTTTTTTTTTTTTTTTTCAAAACGCTATAAAACTTGTTGCAGGTGACAAAAATTCGGTAATCGAAGTAGCAAATGAAGTTAATAATTTAAAATTTCAGTGTCAAGAGCAGTTAGAAAATAACTTTCTTCCTTTATCTTTCCGTAATAGTATAAATCAGTTAGAAGAACAAGGTGCAATAAATTGTGCAGATATCATGAATCACATTAAAAAGTTCTATAGTAACTACATAGATTATTTAGAAGAGTGGACGGTACTTTGCAATGACACTAAACATTTATTTTCATTGGGTTACATTAAAATAAGTATTTAATTGGAATAATGAGCAAAACCCATTCGATCATATTACTCAAAATTTCCCATATAGCAATATTTCCTAAAATGATCTTTTTAATGAGGAACCATTATTAAAAAAATATATTGATAAGGAAAAGGTTAAATCTTGGGCATCAGCAAAAATCAAAATAGAAAACAAATGGTTAGAAATATTTCATCATTTTGAAACAAACCATGTTCCCTACAATAATGCATTAAAAACTGTGGAATACGCGCTGTCCTTACCAGAACTAATACTGCGACTGAACGCGTTTTTTCTACGGTAAAATTAAGTGTGAACATCAGAAAAATCGTAATTAAGTGTTGACACTTTGAAAGCCATTTTATATGTGAAATATAATTTAACAAATTCTTGTGGAAAGCTTCATGACCTTTTAAACAACGATACCAATTTAATAAAACAAAATCACTCAAATGAGAAATATGCCAAATAATAAAATAATACTATATAGAATTTCTTAAAGTACAAAAAAATATTTGTAAATTGTACTTATGTTGACATTAAAAAAATATATTGCAATATTATTTTTGAGTTCTATGAAAATTTTAGTTGCTCCATGTAGACCAAATTTTTAATCAAGAACTCCCCCGCCCCGGTCAATGGTGTCCCGCTTTACTAATGTTAAAATCTGGTCACCTTATTTCAAGCACAGAGGAAAAAGTGATTCGAATGAAGGTCATTTGACCAGTGTCTCAGCATAATATGGTTAATGTTTCTTGTTCGCTTCAAATATTTGCAATGTTTATACATTTACGATCACGGCGTAAAAGAATGTAAAACATCCAAACTTCTTTATCCAAATTATATTACAGTACAATAATCCTTATCAGTAAAATGGGAAATACGAAAGATTGTTTTGTGCTCGTTTGCATTTTCAGCGCTCTCCCCATTCAAACAATAGAATATCATGAAACGTGATGTTGAAGTGCTATTCAGTTACAAAGTCAATGTTTTACGATCGGGTAAATTACGTTTTAAAATAACTTTCCATTATAAGAAATTTTGAATTTATAAGTAATTGTATTGTTTTATGATTTATTCATAGTAATATTTTGTTTAAATCATTTTAAAATGAAAGTCAATAATTAAAAAAATATGATTTATTTATAATGCAGTTTCGTATATTTGAATTTAACAAAATACTGAATTTGCTAAAAATTAGGTAACGAATTTTGAAGTTATTACTTAGGGAATGTTCCTAATACGATTAATATTTTTCTACTATTTTTAAATGTCTCTGAATTTATATTTTTGAATTTTTGCTGTATTTTAAGAATGAAAATTTTAAATTGTATGAATTTCTTTAATGGTTGCAAGATAAACGTTGAAGGTGCAAGATAAACGTTGACCTTATGAAGAAATACATTTTTTTAATCTAAGTATTTTTACTTTTTTATATAATAGAGTGTGTTTTTAATTTTTTATAATGGTGTGTGTGTGATTACGGCAAAGCCTCGAGGGCTATCTGCTTACGGGGAAGAATGCCTTCGTGGAGAACTTTCTAAGGGAAACTGGCTTGTATACACGTTACACATGGGGAAAACCACGAAAACGCCCATGCAGCCAGCCCGTCCGCGGGATTCGAACCTCGGACCGAACTACCAGTGTTCAGTGACTTTACGCTCGGCCGCTGGTGAGCATTTTTACAATGGAATGATAGAGCAGTTCAAAAAGGCCAGTTGCCTATATCCAAGGAACGGAGGCCTTTTATACAGTAACTGTGAATTTAGCATCCCTTTTGGTCAATGGTGCAGAGTAAATACACCAATTCGCTCAACTGGATATGCCAGTATGATGGATATGTTAGTATTTAGAGAAAGTTGTGGGGTCTTCAGGTTTTGTAAAGAATAAGTAAATTTTAAATGTATTAATAATAGTGAAAATAATAATTTCAATAGATTATCTCAAATGATGATATTTGGAGTGAAAAGTTTGAAATTCCTTGCGTTTATGAATGATGTATACAAAATGTTTTATTTTAAAATGCCTTTCCTAAAATATCATTATGGAGATTCTAAAAAATAAATTATGGTAATTTTAATTCTAAATTTGATTTTTTTTAATCTGTCTTATTTTAGACTTAAAAATCTTTCACTACATTATTATTGTGGGACAATGTTAACATTTGTTTTCCAAATTTCTTAAGTATAATTTGATCATACAAGTCATTCACTTAACTTGGATTTTAAATTTTATGTCTTTAACTTTTTTTTAAAGTGGAATTTAAGAAGAAGAATTTTATGGCCATACAAATAAATAAAAACTTTTTTTTTTTTGTACAATACTAAAAGCCAGTTACTTTTATAAAGAACAGAGGCTTTTGGGTCTTACTGAATTTAGCCACCCCGCGAAAATCAGCAAGTTGTCGCTCGGATTCGCTTGTTGAGGACCTGCCTATTTCAATCAAAGTTTATTTTATTATTCTATTCTGTTGTATGTGTTCGTTTTCTATTTTTATTCTTACATTGCTCTACGATGATAATGTCTGCGTTTTATAATAAGCAAACAACTATTGATTTTAATGGAAGTTCCTTGGATGTCTAAAAGCAATAGATTTTATAGTTCTAGATTTTATATTCTTCCCCCAAGAACACCAATATGTTCAGCCCTCAAGAATGTCATTCAGACCTAAGCAACGGTGTTTAGCCACTCAGTCACTTACCATTTCATGATATTTAATAACTTAGTCGTTAAAGAAAAATAATGAATGTAATTGTAAAGGTATAGCCTTTGACTGATCACTAGAAAATCTTCATATCGTAATTCCATTCGATGCACGGCTACAACAATTAACGAAAATTAAAAAGCATATCATTTCAAAATTCATATCCTTGCACTAGTAGTCGCACTGCGATCGTGAAAGCTAATCAGACTCATAATTTTTAAAAGATCTACTTTTGATCATTCTGGCACTCATGTGACAAATTAATATCACGCTTATTTTTAATTGGAGCTTAATGTGTTAATAATTCTTTGATAGTAAGCCCAGATTCTTTTGCCCTCCCGTGGCAGAATAGATAACACCGCTGCATTCTGCTAGGTTGACAAAGGTACATATCCACCCGAAAAGGTTGGCTGTAAGGGCATTTTGCTGGTTTTCATCATGTGTACTATGCTGGTTGTCCTAAAATAGACCGATGGCTTTCAAAAATTTATAAAAGAAAAACGGTTAGGTTCAAAAAACAATTCTTGCAGCAAATTCATGTAACAGGACAGAGTTTCCTGCCAAAGTTCCTGGTTTTATTTCAAAAACTTCCCTGCGAATCCCTTCTACCGTTCTTTCCAATTTTGATACATGCAAATCATCAAAATATGCATCCACGGAAGGGGGTTTGACTTAAAAGGAGTGTTATCTGTGACTGCACAAGCAGTAGAAAGCTGAACAGAATATTCTGTAGGAAAGTGTTGAAAATTAGTTATTCGTTGAAGGAAAAGATTTTTCTTGTGTTATAATTCCACCTACGGGGGCAGAGTGTTACTGCAACAAGAAGAAACTTTCAGTGTAAATTCCAGTTCGCTTATAGTTCGGAATGGAATACAATAAAAACATTGCAGCAGAAATTCAATCCGCAGCGCTAGCGAATGAGAGTCGGAAGTATTGGACGACACGGGTCGTCTGTTACAGAAGCAAATGCATAGGTCGTTGAGGAAACAACTAAACGCTTCCCTAGAAATTTGGTTCGAAAAAATGCAGCCGCCATGTTAAATGTACTTTCTTTTCAGACTTATTTATTTTACACATGACTGTGTGCTGAAAAGTGTATTCCAAAAGTTATTTTGTTCCCGACTGTGAAGCCAGTCTCTGTTAAGCCCCGAGAACGTTACTGGCCGGAAAAACCTAAATCTGTCCCAAGGGTGCAATTCCTCAAGACTAAAAGCCCATCAGAAAATGTTGGAAATTTAGACACACACGAGGGTTCAGTATTGTTCAGAAATATATTCTACATTATACTAAAATACATAGTATTCTTTTTAGTTTTCTGATATCTTTTACTTTCGATTTCTGATATCTTTTACTTTTCTGATATATTTTACTTTTACTTTTGATTTTTATACATAGTAAAGTTTGATGATTATTTTCTTTACAATGGGAACAGACTCAAACGTTCAATAAAAGTTTAGAAATATTATTTAAAGAAATATTATTTAAAAAATTATTTAAACTTTAGAAACATTATTAAAAGAAAAATTTCGAATGAATGGAAAACGTTGCTAGAGAATGTTTTGTATAAAAAACATGAGAATATTTTAACCCATATTAATAAAAACGGTTTTTCGTGAAATGATAACGATGTAATATTTAGAGTCTCCTGTAGGGACCCTAGCATTTATTGTTCGAAATATCTGAATGTACCATATTGCAGAGAATGTGCAATAAGTTATCAAAGGCTGCAATGCCTGTAAGAAATTCAGGCACTACTTTGACGAAAGCAGTTTTAAAGCTGAAAATGAAACCAAAAAACAAAAGTAAAATATATTTAATTCCCTTTTCAACTAAAGCAACAGCATTGCATCTCAGTTTTCTTTCCGAATAAAATTTCGGCTGATATAATTATACCCCGTTCTGTTTGTTTTTAAGTGCAAGAGGCTCATTACACACATTCCATATTAATTTAAATTACTATCTTACACTTCAGTTGACGATAAAACTTTACGAGGGTGATAAGTACATTTGAAATCTCAAAAATTCTTGAACACTAATATATTGCGCAAGGGGCTTTTTATTCTTTAAGGTTAATTGTTCAGATGTGGAAAAGCACACAATGACTATCTGTCTGAGGGAAGTATGCCTTCGTGGAGAGCGTTCTAAGAGAACTACCTCATGTTTATGTTACACTTGAGGAAAATTATGAGAAACAACCAATCAGTTTACCCCACTCATCTGAAAAGGCTCTTAGAAATTCTTCCACGAAAGCTATTATTCTGTTCAAATCCATTCGAATAATCTTCCTTAATTCAAGAATTTTTGCATGTATATCATATCATTCTAGTAATAAATTTTGACTCATTCTTAAATATATGTGAAATATACTAAGAAATGCGGCAGAAAATTTATTACGGAAATTATATTAAATTGCATTGTGATACAATTTGGTGATTCAGTTTACAAAGAGACGAATGAAAGTTGTGTGTGTTAAGTATCCTCAATGATACTTCATATAAAGTGTGAAGATATGAAAATGCTTTAGATAGCAGTCTGTAATTCGCAACAATTGCAGGAGGGAAGTAAAGTCTAGCTTCAGTCGAAGTTTTTCACTTTGCATCATTTTTAAACAGAGTGTTCAATTCTTTTACCATGTTATTTTAAATATATGTTACTTAGTTCCTTCTACATAAAATCCGTCACTTCTCTTAACTATTTTTACTAATTGCTTCTTGGAGAGAAGCCTCAAAGGAATTATTTGCTTTTGTTTTAGTCTTCTCATCAATTAATAGTGTTTCTCAGCGAATTTCTAGTCCAAACAAAATTTTTAAAATTATGCCTAAGAAATAGAAACTAAATAAGAATTGGAAAACAAAATTTGAAATTTCCCATATAAAACATTCGTATAGTCTTTCTGCAGTTCATCTAGACAGAGTTAAATTAACAGACATACGAATTTCAAAATCATACTCATGTTCGTTAAATATTAACAAGCACCATTATCAATAAAAAAAGGCAGATTATAAAGTTCTAAGAAAAAGACACGCATAAGGGACTAGAGAAGACAAAACATTCCCTCACTCCAATTTAAAGATTGTGTTTCATACAATAAAAGTTTTTTAAAGTCAATAATAGATAAATAAAATATTCTTCAAAAAATTCTTCTTTCTGTCGGACGTTAACTGCTTGCAACAATTTTCTGGAAGAACTTTAAGGGAATAATCCAATTTGATGGTTTATAAATTCGGGAGATAACGCCAATAAACACGAAGGATAAAAGCAACATATAACCGATCTATTCAGAAGATACGACTTCGTAACACGATATTGCTTTTTACTTTCGAGCCCCATAATCTCTTCTAAAATTTCCTACTATCACAAAAATATCATTTTATTTTTAGAAATAACATTAAAAAACTTTGCTACGCAGACTAAATATAGATTTTTAGAAGAAAGCTGTTTTAGGCGTATGCTACTGATAGAATGCTAACGTTACAAAATGTTACATATCTATCCATTTATCTATATTTCTCTCTCTCTCTATATATATATAGATTGATAGATATATAGATATTAGATAGATATAGATAGATATAGATATAGATGATAGATATATAGATATTAGATATAGATGATAGATATATAGATATTAGATATAGATAGATATAGATATAGATAGATATAGATATAGATAGATATAGATATATAGCATATGTAATATAGCATATACATAGCATTCTATTATATGAGATATATTTATTTTTTAACAAATGTTATTGCTATATGTGTTATACCATTTCAAGACTGTCTCTTATTGTTCATTTTAATGCTTTTAATTATTCATTTTATTAAAGAATAATTGATCTGAAGTAAATTATCATATTTACTCTTTCTAAAGCAGTTGTGACACTTTGCATATTGTCGCTTGGAGTTTTTACATTTTAGATAGAATTTTGTTGCAGTTTGAGATGTTGAATTCTTTTCAAGTTATTGTGCTCCGTTTTGCTTTTATTATTTAGTTTTTTTATAACTTTTATTTTTTTTACTCTTCTTAGGAGAATGATAAAAATTAATTATCATAATGTTACACTATTCTATATTTTCAGCCTTTTACAAATAACAGTTTCTAATTATTTTAATCACTGTATATTAAGAATTAGTTAACATAATGTTAGAATATTCTTTGCACTATTTTAATGTTTCACTAAACTGCAAAGGAGAAAGCATATTATCCACGTATGACGGATTAATCAATTGAAAAACATTAATATTCTTCTTTGGTAAGCTATGAATCGAAACATTTCCTGTTAAATACTTCCTTTACAGATCCTTGTTAAAAGTTTAAAACTAAATTTTGTAAAGCAAATATACTGAAATTCTTTACTGACGAAGTTCGTAAATAAAAATTGGTGATAAGTGTTTAATTTTTTAATGTAGATCAGAATATTAGAAAAAGGAGAGTAAATATTCCTTAATATTTCCTTTTTTCTCTATTCTTTAAAGACTATAATGCGAGTTTAAAAATGATTCTAACTCTGTCTGACCATCATTCGAAAAACTCTCTTATTTAAGACTAAAGTTAAAAATTTCCGGAAGGCCCATTAGCAACCGAGCAGTAAAATCGCTGAAAACGGGTAGTTTCGGCCTGGTTTCAACTATAGGCGAACGGGATGTCTGCATGACGGTTTTCATGGTTTCCCCATATGGCAACGTGTATAGGAAACCCTTTTCCTTAGAGAGTCGCTCCACGAAAACATCCTTGACTTTAGACAGATAGCCCTAGTATGCTTTGCCATAATCAAATAAACCAAACCAAAAATTTCCAGAAGGTATCTTTTTCGCCCTTGAAAATTTATTCCTGACAAATAGAATGTTAATGTAACTTTTCGCTTATTTTTATCTAACTCTATCTGAAAATCGTGAAAAGGATTTAGTGTTCTTATGTAATAGCCTCCACTGTAAATATATAATTCATTTGAAAATACTTATATTTTATTGAGAATATTTATAAAAATTATTTGAAAATGTTTATCGCATTTCTTAGCGCATTTTTTCCCTTTTTTTTATCTAATTTTACCGTTCGAAAATCGAGAGGTTAAAATATACGAGTAATTTAGTTTCCAAAAAATGCGATTACAGTAAGAATATAGTAAATGAAAACATGGTCGTGGATAAACTACTGGTAACTATCACAATATTATTTCTTTAAAATAAACCAACTTACCAGTAAGATTACATAGTAATATTAACTTTACGATATTTGATGGATAATGAGCAGCTACCAGACGGATATCTGACGGTAATTGAGATGGAAGGGAAACTTAAAATGTATGAAAGGATAATATAATAATGCAGATACGAACTAAATGCACTGAATAGAAATAAAAATAACCGAGGGAATAAATTTACCAATAAACTAGCCCTCAGAAGGGAAAACTATATACAATAAAGGAAGGGGGGAAATTAGGGCAATATTTTAAAATCTTCAGAACCTAGCTCTAAAATGCTAATGGGGAATACGCGGGGAAATGCGATATTTCGCATGGAATTGTCAGAGGTAGCAAAAATGCCAAGAAATCAAAGGCTTTAAAAGGGAATATCAGATACGTAATATAAAGTCATAAAAATTATGAATAATAGCCACAAGAATTTTATTATTTTTTTCAGAATTAAAATGCTTAGTTTATTGATTTTCTGTAGATTCTTTATTTCCAGATCATTTGCTAATTCGCTCAAGACACAAAAATTGGCATGCAAATGAAAACACCGAGATGAATTGTTATGTTGTTGTTGAAGTGTTATTCTTATTTCCGCCTAACGATTAAATGGTTGCTGTTTCGCTATGATCAGCATTTTCCTAATTGGATATTAATTAACATCTTAGTAATTACTTGAATTTATCGATATGCTAACGATAAGTGTAGCTTGGTTACTTTCCATTGGAAAACATTCTAGGAGAGACTTTTTAGACAGGTATTTACAGTCATAACTTCGAAATTACTCTTGAAGTAAATAGTTAATACGGATACGTATAGTAACTGCAAAAGTTAGTTTCATTAGTTCCTTTTTTCACTGGCATTAATCTTCTGTCGCCACAAAACTGATTCCATTATTTTTTATGAAGCTGCATAAAATCCATATAAGGTACCAGTTGCTATTCAGACTAGAAAGTGGTTAGTGACACTGACCACCGTCCGAAGGAATCCCATCAAGTTAATGGGGTTAATTAATAATATAAAGAAGCAATTTGAGAGAAATGGAAATTTGTTCAAAAATAGAAACAAAAATAAGACACAGTTCATGTAAGACTTTTGGGAAATTTTCTTTTATAAAACTAATTTTTAAACCATTCCTAAGATACATGTAATATTTGAAGTTTTTTTTTTGTCTATTGCATACATAAATATCTACTATAAGACGCATCTGTATTTAATATGCAGTATATGAGGGTATCAATTATTTTTTTATTGGTAAGGTAAATAATATAACAACCTTGCTGTAGAAATGAATTTAAACTTCCCTTAAACTGCCTTTGGAAGTCTATATGTAGAAAAGTGCATAAAATAATGCGCTCCTCACGCAAATTTAAATGCATTACGTTTTTACTATTCCATAGCACTAATACTTGTTCATTCCCTCAGTAGCAGTATTCTTGATGCAACCTCTCGCTTTATAAAACAAAATATGTAACGTACATACCTAGAAAAAGTATAAAATGTTCGCCATTCTATGACTTGGAATAGTCATAGAAGGGCAAACAATTGGGGGAAGTAATAAACTCATTTTTTCAGTTAAATAAAAACTATTTTGACTTGTTTTCCACAAGGAGATCTACCTGGTCTATTATGATGGGAAAAGAATACAGATGCTTATACTCTGGATTATAAAATTAGATTTTTTTTTTATATCTGCAGTTTGTTTATAGAGTTTAAGAGTAAATAATCAGCTTTAAATATTTCTTATAGGAAGTTAACAAATCCTCGTACACTATGATTAATTCTATCACTAGATTCTTGAGTAAAACGAAAATTAGTATTATTAATAAAATGAGCATTATCAAAATTAGTATTACTATTAAAACTAAAATTATTATTATTATTTAACAATATTAATTTTAAAAAATTGAATTTTGTCCTCTAGATACGGTAGCTTCTGGTATAAAAATTAATCATTCAAGTACGTAAGTAAGAATATAAGGTATTTCTCCCGCCTTCTCGGCATGCCTTCGTGGTGTGGTGGTCTGCACGCTGGCCGCGTATTCCAGAGGTACGCGGTTCGATTCCCGGCGACGGCGTTGCTAATTTTTCATCTTGCCAACTTCCAAAAATATCTAATGTGTCTACAAGATGTTATAAAAAAAGATGCCTTAGAATGAAGTTTCTTAATGATGAAAAAAGCAGAAGCGTAACATCTGAAACATTTCTATATTAATTTCACATATGCATGCTAGAAAAACTTCTAATTTTAATAATAAAGATCAGAATTTCGTTTAAATCACATTTTGTGAAATGAAGTAAGTTATCTGTGATATGTATGTATAATAATGAAAGGTTATCTTGGAAACGTATTCCTGTGGGACTGGTAAAAAAACTGGGGAAACTCAAAAATTCAAGTATGGTGAAAAATCTGATACTAAAACCCAGTCGAAAATAATAATTTTTTTTTATATCTTTTTTTTTCAATGGCAGATTGTGAACAATTATAAATGTAACCCACTCCATTAATCTATATAAGACAGGATGTGGTGGTCTCTTTATTATGGAGGCACCTAATAGGTGAGCCACCATCGCCTTTCTTATGAAGGGACGGACTGTTACAACCATGTCTTCTCCGGGATTCGAACCCAGGCCCTTCGGCATCGCAGGCAGCTTCCCTGACCACTATACCGACTGGGCGGCTCAATTTTTACATCTAAACTTATATTTAACGTTCCAAAGCTTAGCGCACTAATTTAGCAAATTTATACGCATAACTATGTTGTTGTAGGCATATTCACATTGTAAGTCACCTCACAGATTAACTATCAGCTTTAAAATAATAAAACATGCATCCGTGTTTTATCCATACAATCCATACAACGTTGTTTAAAATATGTGAAGGAGCTTACCAGTGACCGAGCAGTAAATAAAAATTTTTTTTTAAATATGCAATGGATTATGTAGTTCTTAGATTTCTGTCAGTTTGAATAATTATAGAATATTTTCATTCATATTTATAAAACATTTTAAATATATTATTATAAACATACTGTCGAACTGGATTCTCCAACTCTCATAATAAAATCGCAAAATTTCGCTATAACTTGCAGGTACTAGAACTGAAACAGAACCTCAGCGCTGAAACACGTTTAAATCTCAATCTTTAGTATAGCTCTCTCTATCTCAAACATAGTCTTATAAATAGCATATTTTAAGTAACATATGCGTGGTATAAGTTTTCAGCTGAATGTTAAATCCCCTGATAGGCGACTGTAGAAGAGATGCGCAGTTCATGCTATTGGGCAACCTGTACTACCAGCTATTTCACCTGGGTCTGCCTTCGCATCTTTTTAAAAGGACAAGGGACATTCAGATTTGCGAAATTCCTTTAAAAACTCGAGATTTCATTTTTATTAACTCTTCATAAATATGCTAACTGACATGTATAAAAAGAAATTTTTAAATTGAGATGAGCTTTAACCGTTTTTTCGTTAATGTATGGTCATTTAAACGCATTTAAAGACAATTTAAATTTTAGAAAATTCCGAGTATTTAAACTGTCCCTTTTGTTTAAAATTTTATCGGACTATTTTCAAATTTTGGTTATCTGATTATACGACTATAGCCGCCCAGCTGTTGTAGTGTTTAGTGACCCTGACTGCCGTCGCGATGGGCCCGGGTCCGAATCAACGAGAAGGGATGGTTGTAACTGTCCGTCCCTTCATAAATTTTATCGGACTATTTTCAAATTTTGGTTATCTGATTATAATACTATAGCCGCGGAGCTGTTATAGTGTTTAGTGACCCTGACTGCCGTCGCGATGGGTCCGGGTTCGGATCAAGGAGAAGGGATGGCTGTAACTGTCCGTCTCTTCATAAATTTTATTGGACTATTTTCAAATTTTGGTTATCTGATTATAATACTATAGCCGCCCGCCCAGCTGTCATAGTGTTTAGTGACCCTGACTGCCGTCGGGATGGGCCCGGGTTCGAATCAAGGAGAAGGGATAGTTGTAACTGTCCGTCCCTTCATAAATTTTATCGGAATGTTTTCAAATTTTGGTTATCTAATTATAATACTATAACCGCTCAGCTGTTATAGTGTTTAGTGATCCTGACTGCCGTCGGGCCCGGGTTCGAATCAAGGAGAAGGGATGTTTTTAACTGTCCGTCCCCTTCATAGGAAGCAACGGTGGCCACCTATTAGATGCTTCCATAATAAAATGGCCACCACTTCCGGCCCTTGTAGTGGCGCAAGGCTAATGGCTATTAAATAAAGCGTCCGGCCATTAAAAAAATATATAATACTATTCATAAGAATACATCCGTTTTAGTATTTAAAAATACTTGCGTGAAATCTTAGGCTTTCCTTTAAAATAATGACTAATTAAAATTTTAAAAATATGAGTAAAATTCAACAAATAATGTATTTCTCAGTGTTATATTAATCTTAATTCAAAATCGGTGTGCTGTTTGAATGACCAGTTTATTTAAATTGACTCTACAAATAAATTATATAAATAAGTATAAAAACATGAAAATAACTGTTATTATTTTTAAAACATCTAATGATTTCATTACGTTAAACATCTTGTAAAACTCCACATCCTTTTATATCCTTTCTAAAAATTCCAAAGAACCATGCTTCGGACGACTTTAGGATTTTCACAGCTGCTTATATTTCATTTGTAAATTTCTCAACTGATGCTGTGAAATGATAAATTTAACGATAGAAAAAAGTGTGTTCTTTCTAGCCAAAATTACGTAAAACACCAACTGCTTCCTATCTTTGGAAGGACAAGTTACAATATCGATATTAAATAGAAAATGAATAAGATATTTCAGGCAACCCTTTCAGAATATTTTGCAGTGACATGAGAAACTTTCTGTATCAATGGTCTTTATTAAATATATCATTCTTTTTAAAAATGTGTATCATAACAAGGATTTCCGCTGTTGTCACTTCTACTTCCGTCATTCGCTTGCACTGAAAATTCTTTGTTGTAGCAAGCTTTTCATTAATTTTTCCTTCCCATGTACTACACATATATTACACAAATCCTTGTAACATGAAGGCAGCACTAAATTAAATTCAAGGAAAGTGTCAGATTTAAACAGTTGCTGTTAAACTCGCAGATAGGTAAAAGGAATTAGATTTTGTTCTTCAATTATCAATGAAAATTAACTTCGTTTTAGATCAAATGAATGCGAAACAATTAGCATCTGCATTTGCTGAGATAAAATTAGACTTCCATTTCATTTTAATATCTCTTTGTTTATTATTTTTAACACCTCCTTTTAAACCAGTATTGCAATTTTTTCTTTCGTACCTGCAGCTAAAGAATGTTTTCGGTTAAATGCTTAGGACGTTAAAAAGACGTTAAATGCTTAATGTTTTATAGATATTATTGAAAATTCTTGTTTTTATATTGTTGGAAAGGTAAAAATATGTTGTACATATTTTTGACTAACAAATTTCAAAACTAAACAAAAACTAAATTTAAAATGCAAGTAAGTAGGTTATATCAAAGTTAAAAAAAAAAAAAAAAAAAGAGTTACATACACTTCAGATAAGGAACGAGAAGTGCTTCGGATATACGCTGCAGCCAAGGTAATTATATTTTTAAAACAGCCAAATACGAGTTTTTATTTGCATAGTAGAAATGAGAAGCCTATTTTCCTGAGAATATAACAAAAAGAAATTTTAGAATTGTGTTGCTTATTTCAGAGTGCATAATTTCCTTATTGTATTATCTATCTCTTAATAATTTCAATCCAGACAACCTTTGAATGGTTTATTCTAAAAAATAACCGAACCTAACCTCCCTAACATAGTCAGTTGATTAACTAATTTTGCGATTCTCTTCTACGCTTGCATGCAACAATTTTAGAGTGAGCAAAAGCAGATGCAACTGCGCAACCAAGGGCGATGGAACTCTCACCACTTCTTTGCCGAAACGTGTAAACCCTATTCATTCATTTAGATAGAAAATCAAATATATGATCTCGTTTCATTAGTTGATTTTATGATTTTTATTATTTATCTAACGATTAAAACGCAATAGTTCATTACTGTAAAGGCAAGACCCCACATTTTCACTCCGAATTCCTTTTCGGCTATGGCAACGGTCGTTGACTAAAAAGGCTCTAAATAGACCGGTTATTAAGTTCCCTGTTGAGTATTACGCTTGCACGCGTGAATGAAGGCTGCTGGAAAATGTTTTCCACACCGTTTCGGCCCTTAATTTTCATTAGCAAGCTCTAATGCTTCTTCATATAATTACTGTTTTCATACCTGTGAATATGTTTAATATGCACCATCAAGACTTTAATCATCGCTTGAACTGCGTGGATGAAGAAGAATACGTAAATTCAGAATTTAATCCAGTGCAAATTCTTTAGTCACGTGATCGACAAATCAGCGCAATTTATTAAAAAAACAGCTGAATATTTTCTTTCCTCCCAAGTTCTACAATATAGTATTCTGCAAGCATGAAGGCCAAATTTAATTAGTGACTTTCAAGGTTTCAAGTCTGTTCGTCTACGATAAACACGCGAATGTCATTGTGTGGCTGGCGTTATCTAAGTTCCTTGTGACCAAATATGTATCTAAATTTCTATTATACTTTAATGTTCTGAATAAATACATGTTTCACAGGTGAAGATGTTATGCGTTCTTTTTTGGCACTATACATGGGTAAGTCAACATTTATCTTTTATCCAATTTTATGTTTCAAGGCACACCAGAATCAAATCATAATATTCTCTTTATTCAGGGTTATTGCGGCAGCAGAGCAGATAAATAATTAAAATATCTATCTGTGTTTAATTCACTAGCGTTCTGCTAGCGTGACAACTTAATTTTATGACATTTAAATTTTTTAATTGCTTAAACTTTACAACCAAAATAAAATCACAGAAAGTTGCCTGTAATGTAAAGGTTGTGACTGTCTACCTAGTTAGTTAAATAAACTGGTCATAATCCCGCATGATCTTGATTACTGAGTATACAGTAAATAAAAAAAGAACAGAATACGAATTTAACTACCGTTCTTTATATATTTAGACTATTTGTTAAACTTAGCGAAGTTTCGAACTGACTCAGCTAAGACGTAACGTAGGCAGTGAGACCAGAAACTAAAGCTGAAACATGAAAATAAAGTTGAGACATTAAGACGTTACCAGAGAAATAGATTTATTTATAGATTCAGAACATTTTATCAACAGATTCCCTTAATGAGACAACTATATGTTTCTCTCCATTCTATACAAAAATGCTATGCATTTTTAAGCGATCTTGAGCTTTGAGGAAAGTGCGTTAATGATGTGTATTGTATGGCGATGTGAAGTTATGTTTTTCTGGCAAATCAAAATCATTGTCCCGGTGTATATATAAATGTGACTTAAGCCACTTCGCTCACACATTTTATCTCCTTTCAAAATTTTTATGGATATTTGAAACGCTATGCATACCAAAAAATTATTTGTTCATTTAGACACAGGTAGCAAGATAAGAGACTATCTGGGCGTTTTTTAGAATATATGTAAGGCGATTTTGAGGTTCTTTTCTTATACATCACACCGCATTTGAATGAGACTGAATGTCGAAGGAAGGATAAATTTTCAGCTCTTTTATGGGTGGTGCTAAATTCCCATGATTTTTGGGCATCGTTAGCAACGCTACATGTTACTACATTTGGTTTATTTTTGAAGGGGTTGCTAAGTTAAACACACTGCAATACGTACCACAAATATCCAAAGAGTAGCAGCTGAAGTTTGCTAGATGTAACATAGATGCTTCAAAAGGGGGAAGAAGACCTTATTTACTTCTTAATTTTGCATGTTTCTACATCCGGCGTAAATAAAAACCATTCAGCTAGAAACAGGATTTAGTGGCAGAGAGCCACTAAATGTATAGTTCCGCATAAGCAGGAAAACCAACTTTTATTTCGTTAATCATGACTTTCCAGCGCCCACTCCGCTACAATAACATTAAGCGGAACAGCCGTAAAACCCACTCAAATGCGTTTTAGGTCTATTTCATTCGCTTCAACTCCAGTAAAAAATACCATTCTGAACATAAGCAGTCAGCAGGAAGATACTCACATAAAAAGAACATTTAAAGAGTAGTTTAAAGCAGCATCACCTAAGAAGGTAAGAAACTCACGTCTACAGATTTTTTAAAGATAGTATATTCAAACGCAGTTGAAAAGCAAACAGTATATTCTATCTTTTTCTAAACGTATTTATAATACCTAAATATTTTAATCCAAACTGGTAGAGGAAAAATAATAACTGCATGCTTTTTCTCACATTGAACAATTAATATAAACTGCTTAGAACAAATTTAATATTTAGATATCCACACAAATTTTATTTCACTTTTATCGATTCCAAAAAATTTAAAAAGAACTTTTTTAAATTTTTCTCTTCAGGGCGTTCAGATGTTTTACTGGAAGTTAACATTACAGTTTAACAACTGGTTTAAATATTGTTTTAGCTTCAATGATTTTTTTTTCCAGGTGTTTCTTGTTATTTGTTTTACAGAAGTGAACTGGTTGCATGCAAAATGAAGTTTCTCAGGAGATATTTAATTTTCTATGGGTAAAATTATTTTCAGTTTTGCATTTCAAGCAAAAATGCAGACATTTTTGGTGCAAAGTTTACAAATCTGTATACTAGTTTAATACTTAGAGGTACTAAACCCTAAAGCTGTTTACTAGAACAGTAGCATTTCCTAACACTGCATTATTACTGTCTGTGTATTATAACAGTATTGGAAAGAATTAAATCCTAATTGCGTATACTGTATTCTAAATCCGTATTCCCTATATTATATTAGCAAATCTTATTAATAGTATAGTATTAGGAACTATCATTACTGTCCGGTTTTAGAAACTGTACTAGTATGTTTTTACTCTGTGTTGGTATAGTACGCACTATTGTACACTAGTATAGTATTAGAAAACCTCTTTATGTTATGAGGATAAGACGCATTGTTACAATAGTGCAAACGGCTGATATACATGTCATTTATGGGGCATCGAAGGAAACGAGCGAGACGCAATTCGATTCCGTCGTAAATGCTTCCTAAGCAGATGCTTTACCCAGCATCAAACATTTGCTCGTTTGCACCACATATTACATAAAACTGGATTCTTTGACACGTTACCTGAGATTTTAAATGTATGAATTGGCTCTAAACTGTTTCTGAATTGGCAAACTGAAGTATCGGTTATAGTCAATTAACTCACTCACTTATATTTATTGCGGTTAGAGAAATAAAATACGGTTGAGTGTTTCTGCACTTTTTCCCACTAAAAATTAATAAGAATCTGGACACATTAAGAAGCTAAATTGGAGATTCTAACTAACATCGTCTGGTACGAATCTGTTAGTTTAATCATGACGAAAAAAGCAATTTTTTATTTAAAATGTGAATGATCAAAGCGTTGATTCTGAAACAAGGAAACCCTGCATCATATATATTGCTACGAAATGTCCACATGCGCTAAGATAGCTTCCCCGCAAGGCGGGTTTAGGGATGCCATATTTGGCGAGAAATCGCCCATTTGGCGATGTTCCATAGACGGATGGAGAACCTTCTAGAACAAATTCTTACCGGTTTGGCCCGAAATGTTCTCGAACGCAGGTCAAAAGCTATATAATCCTTGCCTGTACGCGGAATAGCAGTCTAGTGCCTCGTCAGTCGATCGCGTATACTGTATTCTCGAGTGTCTCGTAGTCTATCGTGTTTTATCGTCATTATATTGTCGAGTCCCGAAAGTACATTGAGTTCCGAGAACGACCAAACTGAGTCGGGAACTGTACTCTAGTGCTTTGCCGTGAAGCTGTCTTCACCCTTATCGCCTGATAGCATGAAGACTGTTGAAGACTGTGTTGCTGATTGTTTCAGCATGTTTGTCGTAGTTTTTGGACGACTGTAAACGTGTTTTTGGAGCGTCTTCAGTAATATTGGCTAATAAATTGTGTTTTCATTCTTCATCAAGTGTTGTCGTAAATCACTCCAAATCCATGAACCCGTACAGAAACTCAAAAATATCAACGAAAGGAGCGTATTTAACATTTGGAACTGTAAAATGTATATACTTTAAACATGACTTCATTTTTCCATTCTATCCCAAATTATTTATTTAGGTCGGTCAATATTTGCTACTGGGAAATTAGCAATTGTAAACTTCTCTTTCTTTCATAATTTAATAATGTTTAAACATTTTAATTTCATTTATTTAAATTGGTAAGGATTGTTTCGGTTCTGACATTCAAAACTTAATTTACATAAACACTATGGATTAATTCTAAGGATTTTTTCAGGGGTAATTGCTACATTTTGGGTATCAAACATTCTTGATTTTACAGTTTTGTAGAACCTATTATGTTTCACACAAGAATCTTCCAAAACTAGTTTGGTGTATGTAACCATCACACCACACTGAGGTGAAAATAATGCCATAATTTGTTACATTCCCCCAACTCACTTAAAGGGTGAGTAAGAAGAATGGACGAAACTCGTTCAGCCAAATTCAGGTGGCCATTTATCTTTTGTCTTATTTTATTCTGGTTCTCACTGTTGAGAATATTACTTTTTCCGAAGGTACAATGTGAAAAATCAATACCAGCACTGAGAATCGTACCATAAATCTTCCATTGCTAGACGTACATTTGAGGAATGCTGTAATTTTCTACAGCTTATCCATGTAAAAAGATACTCAAACGAAATGGTTACTTTCATGGTTCTCGTCATTAAAACAGTTTTCCTGCACACGCCGACAAGGATTACCTTGTATCGTACCTTTGGGGAACGAGGACACATAACATCTTTTGGTCTAAAATTTACTGAAATATACAGACAGTGAGACAAAAAGTACACGACTTCCCAACACCATTCTCTGATTTGCGTTCAATCAAACATGGAATGGAGAAGCAAAGGTCAAAGCTGAGTTCAAAATGTAGACAACCGTTGGCTAGATTAAATAATCCAATCGATTCTAATTCGTTTTCGGACTTTCCGTCCTTTTAGATTGAACTTGCATTCCATTCCAATGGATGAAATGCAAGAAACATTTTACCGTTCACATCATATCTTTACATAAAATTCTTTTTAATAGTCTATGAAAGGAGCGAGGTAAGATGAGAAAGAACTAAAGAAACACTCTAAGATTTCCTTCTTAGTTACTGAGTAATACACTGCTTTACAAGGAAATCAATTATTATTTGTCATACGTATTAAATATATTAACACTGTATTACTTAACAGTTTTACAGTATCTGATAGAGGCATTAACAGTTGGCATAAATAATGGGAAAAAAATAATATGCATTTAATTTAATCCTGAACATTAAACTCTGCGAAATAAATTTTCCAAACCAGAGGTTGCTGAAATTCTTTGAATGCATTTTCAAAACTATTTCTGGCAAGTCTCTTCAAACCGCATGTAGAATGTTTACAACTATTACTTCGGTCTCAAAAGCTCTTACCAATATATCATTTTTAGCTCTAAAATGAATAAAAGTCCCCCAAATCTACATCTGGATGCTGCGTGCACTTTAATTTTTCTCATTAACGACTGGTCTTGCGCAACCTTGAAAAAACTTCTATTTTCTCATAACTTAAATGTTGCTTCATTTATCTGAATAATGACTGGCGCCAATTTCTATGGCATGTTCAGCTAAAGCATTTCCAGAAGCACAAGGATGATATACCGTTCAGAAATTTCACTCCCACTTTTAAACTTTCGAAACATGAAACACGTGGCATGGGGAAGATCCATACTTTGATGAAAACATTTAAGTTTCTGTAATTAGTTCTGTGAAGGCGAACGAAAAGTTTGACAGCACTTCTTTAACTATAACAATTTGACATATTTCAAGCAAAGCTACAATCATAGGATAAAATTGCAGTGTTGCAAAGCGAAAGCAGAATTAACTATCTCTGAACGAAACTTAAAACATTTTATTCATTTTGACGTAATCTACTTCAAACCTACTCGCAGCTCTCTAGCGCCATCTGTAGGCTTCCACGAGAAGTAAATCTGCTTGTTATCCAATAACACGCGTATGTAAACGATTTCATTAAAGGATAATAAAACTTATTTATTAAAATTGTTCCATGAACCTGCCAAAAATTTTGTACTAATTTTCAATTCCGAAAATGTATGATCTGTTAATATAAATGTAACAAATAAGGACTTTAAGAAATCAGAAGAAATACACAGCATGTTTCAACTAATTAAATAATTCTCTAAATTTATAATAGAGAAACAATCAAATAAAAGAAAATCCTCTAAATTATCCCTTTATGTGCATTTGTTTCTTAGGTTTTACTAAAATAAAACGCGAAAAGTGTAACCATAAAGTATAAAGATTTTAACTCCACTTACAAACTAATTAAATTCTTAAACATCCAAAGACATCCAAAAGTACTTAATAGGATAAATATTATTATCAAATGACGCTAGTGAAGATAATATTCTAATAAGCTGTTTTCAACATGCATATTTTAGTGAATCCATTCTGCAACATGTGAAAGTTGCGGGGGGAAAAAAAAGAATTTGCCTTTCAATGTAATTCTTCTAATCACGTCTCATGCTAAACAACTGAAATGTATACTAATTTACGTCAACAGTTATAAATCTCATAAATTACAATTATAAATTAAAATTTATTTTACAGGCAAATAACTCATATATTAAAATATCAACTGCTTATATTTCTGAAACTGTACACTAACTGTATCTAATCATGTACAAAGATATTTTCTAATTTTGTTCAATAACTTCTAAATATATTTAAAAAATAGAGTTCAACACGTTGCATGAAATATATTTTGCGATTTTAAGAAATTCTATGAACGGAAAGTTCTCAGTTTCTCGCAGATCAAATACAGTAACTGAAAAAATTAACATAAGACAATTTTTAATGTGAAAAATACAGTGGCCCTCTTCCGGCTACTCCCTCCCGTAGCCGACTATATCTGAAAATATCCAATGCTTCTGAGAATATAAAAACATCGATACAAATAAACTATGATAGTATTTCTGAGAAAACAGTTTTTTAACTCGGTCGAGACCATCAAATATATAATATGTTGAATATGAATTTTTTTTTTTTTTTTTTTTTTTTTTTTTTGTTGTCAAACTGAAGTAATTTATGTACTGCATAAATCAAAATGCTACGTTGTAAGTTCTTATTATAGCTTCAGATTTAATATTTACGGGATACACAGATAATTATTAACTCAATATGATTTTTTGCTTGTTTGTTTAACTGTATACGCTGAAGCATTGCTTCGTGTATTTCATCACAGTGACGTGCATCGGATAATGAAATATCTTTCTTTAAATAAATTACTACATTTTCTATTCTGTTTACACTAACATTTCCATTTCCCGTCTCAGCTCGTGGTTGTATTATAAATCAGTGTTGAAATTGAATTTAGTTCTTTTTTATGTTATTAAAACCGGCAGGGGTGATTCTGATGTTGAATTTCAATGTTATAGTGCATGTCTTTAAAAAAACTTCTAAAATTTTAACTGAATCTAAGATTACGATGCTGCGATTCAAAGAGTTTTAAGTTAAGTCTTTCTCAAAAGGGATTGGCAGACTTGAGATGAATATTTTAGGAGATGAATATTTTAATTCATTATATGTATCTCAGAAATTACTATACAAAATTTAAAATGTTAAATTTTATTCACATGTGTTCATGTTTTGCACAAAAGATCTCTTTTCTTCGGTTAAAAATATTATTTATTTAGAAAATTTAAGAAAGCTTCTATAAAATATTATGCTATTTTTTTATTTTTTTTTTTAGTTTTAATTGTAATTTTTTTATTTATATTTCTTCCGAAAGAATTCGTTTATTTCCTATGCATATAATTTTTACATGGTTTTGACTTGAGTATATTCATAATACAAATCAACTATCGTCACTTCTGATTGTAGACTTCTTTCTGTAAGACAACTTCTGATCAAAAGACCAAAATTGACCGGTTTCATGAGTGATCGTTTTGCAAAAGTTTCACCGTATGTCTTAATTCTCTATGTGATAAATTTCGTTCTTAGAAAACTTTTCTGACTCTTAATCGATTTTGAAAGTAGGTGTTTTGAGATCAGTCTTTGTTGATAAATCATATGCTTCTTACCAATAAACTGAAGGAAATTTTTCCTTTTATTTCATTTTTTAGATAATATGATATATTTTACACATGCATTCAGTATTGTTATAGCTAAATAGCTTTTCAGTTATTGTGTATAGAAAAAGGAATTTTTTCTGGGCGGAAAGGGCTTAATATTACAATATATCTCTAATGTAAGATAATTTGTTGTATTGACCAAACAAAAACTATATTAAATTACAGCCTTAAATGCATACTAAAACTCTTCATATGTGATTGCATGTCTAGAGATAGTTTTTGAATTTACAAATACACGCCATAATACGTAAAATTTTCATGAAAAGATTTTTCATATATATATATATATAAAATGGACATTGTCTTCATAAATATATGAATTTTGCGTGGTAAAACTGTCGAAGAATATCCGGCAGTTTTACCACGCAAAGGAAATAAAGCAAAAGAGACTAGAAAAAGAAATCAGTAGGACTATGGTATTGCATATCTCGACAGAACAAGCTTAGTTCGCCGTTTCACTGAAGCCGCTTGGGAACAGGAAAAAGCAGTAGCGGATGGTTTACTTTTTCTGAAACGACATCTGCTCTAAAAATATACGCATCTACTTGCCTATCTGGTACTTTTTGGCGAGAGTTGCTCGTTTTATGTTTATAAGCAGTAATAGCAGCAAAAAAAAACGAAACAATACTCCACATTTTCTGACTTGACATTTGAGTAAGGTTAAAATTATAGGAAAGTTTGATGGTTAATTTCTAATAGCAGAAAAGGCTATAGTTACAGGTATAATAAAGGTATGATATATTAAAGAAAAGCTACAGTTACTATTATGGTCTGTAACTATCGTAGAAGGCGCGCCTTCATGAAGAACTTTCTAAGCGAAACTGGTTCG
Source organism: Stegodyphus dumicola (assembly GCF_044657685.1). Taxonomy (NCBI): domain Eukaryota; kingdom Metazoa; phylum Arthropoda; class Arachnida; order Araneae; family Eresidae; genus Stegodyphus; species Stegodyphus dumicola. Next base: position 27,727,299 of record NC_140781.1, read on the forward strand.
CATTCGTATTACACATGGAGAAAAACATAGTATTGATATCTAATAATTACTGGCATATGCAATGATGTTACTCCAAGACAATCACACATTTCCAAATGATTTTGGTCCTGTGTAGCGGCAGTCACCTTAGTCAGAAAAACAATCCTCTCAGAGGAATAAGAATCATATAGGTTGAAAATTACTGTTAGCATATTGGCTTTAAAAATGTAAGACCCAATGCTGCACCTTTAAATATAACTAAACCTTGTTGAATCTTACATGTTTTCTATTGAAAAGAAAAGTACAGAGCACATTTCTTACTGATCTGAATAATGGAAGAGGGATAAGGCATTCTCTTCTTTTATTCACTTTCTACTACTTTTCCCATATAAGAGAGTAAGCCACTTACAGTTTAAATTTCCAAAAAATACTTTTATTTCAGAAAACAAATTTCGACTAAATTTAATATTAACGGTTCGCATTTTTAAGAAATTCTTTGAAATTCCGACGCCATCTCTGCCTCAGAAAAAATTATTGTGGAAAACATAATAGTCTATTTTTTATTACTTTTTGACAAACAACAACATGTGCTTATCTCTTACTGGCACATGCTAATATACTATTGCTGGGTAAAATTGCAGCAAATTAAAGAAATTGATAAATGAATACCAATCAAAGATAAGCTGCCTGAAAACAGAAAAGCCAATTGTTCAGTGTATTTTTGTCTTATAATTTTGTGAGCTTTTAACATGCACAGTAACAGTCAGGATAAATTTGTACCATAATCCAGTACTAAATGTTTTGTCCAAAGCAAAGTATTGTGCAGTTCATGCAACATTCAAGTCATATAACTCAGAGGTACTGGAATTTGTACTAAATCATAGTAATAAAATCCGAAAGTTCAATCAAGATGTTTGTTGATTACAGTACAATTAACAGTTGTCATATAATTGTAACAATGAGTTAAAGAAGATCATACCAGATATACACAATATAGAACAAACATTATGTTTCCATACTTGGTCATAAATGTGCCAGGAGAAAAACTGTAAGTACAATTATATGTTAATCTACACAAGAACAGATAGCATAATATTAAAAGACATGCATTCATAACGTTGAACAAAAGATTACTTCAGATACAACTAAGCACGTGCTGTACACTTTATGCTGTTGCCTTTGAATGGAAAAAAAGTCATAACATTTATAAGAAATCAGATGTCACAATTACTAAAAGTACAATTGTATTATTTCGTAGGTATGTCATTCCAGATATTCATTGGTTCATATAAGTCAAAACAAAATTTGATTATGCACAGATTCAAACAAGAATATTTAGCACTAAGATAGCACATAGTGTAAATATGGAAAGTTCGCGCCAGATATATGAAGAGATAAACGAAGAAAGTCGATCGCTAAATTAAAGTAATTCTAAGCGCAATAGTCAACACTACATATTAATACACATTATTACATATGTATTCAAAACCTAGTTATTAATGCAAGTAACAGATATACACAAAGATATACTATACTGGTTTAAATACATACAATATTACTTATTTCATATAAAACTTACTAAATACATTAAATTACACAAAACATATTACATATTGTTACATAATGCTCAATAAAATTACATGTTACATATTATCATTGCAAATACAAAAGACAGGTCATAACCTAATACATTTTAAAAACACAATACTTGTTACAAATCAATATACATTATAAAAAGTTGCAGTATCAAACACCAGGAGTACACCAGATATTCATAGATAAGCATAATTCTAGTCAAACAATGTTAAAATTATTGAAATAAACAATATATAAGAAAAGATTCGAACAATTAGGTTATGCACAGAAACTCTAGTGAAGTAAAATAAAACTAAATAAGAGCAAGAACATGTATGCATTTTGTTAAACTTGTCGTTACATAAACAACATTCAGTAGTACCATAAATGTGCTATAATAATTTTACACCATTAAAAAAAAGGTATGACCATGTCAAGACAGATTGTAAGAGAGGCAGACCGATTACAGATGAAGTTGTCAACAAATCAGAGCATATACCAATCACAAAGTACAGTTACAAATAAGTACATAAAAACTGAAACTAAGCATTTGACATCTTAGAAGCAGCAGCCACCATGAGCAATGGGAAAAAAATTATCCTATTTTAAATAAAGAGTCATACCAAAAATACAAACAAAACTAACTCATGCCATAGTAAATGCTGTAACAATTTCCAAGATAAACGAAAAACAGCATTCAACACAACATAAAACAACACATTATTACTTGTAACATAAAAAAAATTACTTTAACTTATAATTACTCGAAACAAAATTACATATTAAAGCATATCAAGACTTATTATTAAATCAAACAACACAGTAAAACATATTACTTTATAATATTACATGTTAGAAATGATAATTATTAATTAAACGTGTAACAAAATGATTACTAATTACACATTATAACAATTACTTATAGCAATTACTTGTAGGTACAAATAAAATTTAACAAAACTTATCAACCGCTTCTAAGAAGTTCTCAAAAACATAAATACTGAAATCTGTGCGACGCAACAAAGAGGTGGAATGCTTAAATAAGGTGGGCTTAATTATCCGTGACCTATAGACCTAAACGCTAGCAAATACAAGCAAATCCGTGGCCAACACCAGATCGATAATCACAAGAACGGCTCACGAAATATAAACTTCTTTTTGTAGTGTTACTAAAGCTCTTTCTTAAAATACCTATTCGGTTGCTATTTAAACTCCACCTAACTTCCTTCTGATAAAAGCAGATAGAAGAAACAGAAGGAAAGAAATAATGTAAAAGCAACATGTTTTCTAAGAGAACCTTACAAATAGCTCTCAAGATTTGCATATCTGCTCTGCTACCATAATAACTTACACACCTTTCCATCATCTAGCCATTAAGGGGTCTCACGACCTTTAAATCTTCAAAAATATCGATTTTTTGAAAAACATATATGTTTTGGTTTGAACATTTCTGCGCACTTTAAAAAAAACCGTGTTAAAATATTCCGTGTAGTTTAGGAGATATCATTAAAAACGTAAAGGTCACTGACACGAGAATCCTTCATCACGTATGTAAATAAACATTTAAAGGGACACGTCATTTGCTCACAGCTGTCATAGCCGTTATATAACTGAGTGTTGCTACATTCTAGCCTACAAGTCTTATTTTTATTTCGTCAGCAATCAGTAGCAATGATTCTACTCAACTTAATACTTATTCTGAATGTTTACATCGTGTTTCCGTAAGCTATTACTACGTTGTTTGATTCTGCAAAGTTGTATTGACGTTTGCAGCATTTATTTGGTGTATATTGAATTTTTGATGCGTTAGTCTTTTTGCTGCAATAATAAGTACATTTATATATTATATTTGTGATGGCAAATAATAAAAGAGCTTCTGGGAAGCGAGCTAAAAAACGTCGCTTCCACGGCAACCGCTACACGAATATCAGATCTGAACTTTCTGATAAAAGCTTGGTTTCATCAGGTGATGACCATAATACTCAAATTGAACATGTAAAAAGTGCATCCGAGAAAAAGCATAACAATGCATTATTTAATGAAAGTGATACTGACATTATGAATCGTTTTCATGGCTATATAATTATGGATAAAGACATATTGTTTACATTTTTGAAAGAGAATGTACTGTGCAAATTGTGCTGTAATTCTGTCAATATTTCTGAGAGAAAACCCTTTGGATTATTTTCAACAATTTCTGTGAAATGTGAAAAGTGTAGTTTTAAAACAGAATTCAATAATTCAAAGTTGATTGGTGAACACAAAAATGTTCCTGAATTAAACAGACGAATTGTTTATGTTATGCGATGCATTGGTCAAGGTCTGGAACCTCTGGAAACATTTTGTGGTGTAATGGATCTAGGTAAACCTGTGACACAGAATGCTTATGACAAAATCTGCAAACATATAAATGCAGCTTCAAAAACTGTCGCCATTCAAAGTATGAAAATTGCTGCAGAAGAAGAGGCATGCAAAACTGCATCAAATTCTGTCACCGTAAGTGGTGATGGAATATGGAAAACGAGAGGACATACTTCACATATTGAAGTATGTTCTGTAATAGGTGCTGAAACAGGGAAGGTTTTAGATGTTGAAGTTCTCTCGTCCACTTGTAAAGGATGTGATCTATGGAAAGCAAAAAAATCTGGGAAAGCTTTCGAAGAGTCATTTGCCAAATTGTCAGAAAAATCATATCGGTTCTTCAGGAAAAATGGAAGTCGATAGTATGATAAAAATTTTTCACAGATCAGAAGCTGAAAGAGGTCTCAAATATATTAATTATATTGGTGATGGTGATCTAGAACATTCCCTGCTATACGTGACAGCAAACCATATAATGATGAAACTGTTTCAAAACTTGAATCTGTTGGTCACGTACAAAAAAGAATGGGAACTCGACTGAGAAAGCTAAAACAAGACTATAGATGTAAAAAGCTGGAGGACGGTAAACCTTTATCAGGCAAAGGACGACTGACAGACACCATGATAAATAGGCTGACTCAGTATTATGGAAATGCAATTCGCTCAAATGCTTTGTCAGTTGATGAAATGCGTAAGGGTATTTGGGCAGTTTATTTTCATACGAGATCAACTGATGCTGAACCGTTACATACATTTTGTCCTGCTGGTGCAGACTCATGATGTAAATATCAACAAGCAGTTTCAAATGGCTCAGTGGGTAAATTTCATCATAAAGTGACTTTGACATCTTCAGTCATGGATGTTATAAAACCTGTTTTTAAAGCTTTATCAAGTCCAGATCTTTTGAAACGATGCCTTGGCAGCTTCACTCAGAATCCGAATGAATCTTTTAATTCCCTCATATGGCAGATGTGTCCGAAAACTTCTGGATCTGGGAAACGAATTGCAGAAATTGCTGTATATGAAGCAGCAATTTTATTTAACATGGGAAAAAAGGGTAGGCTATCTGTCATGAGGCAAATGGGTATCCATCCAGGTATAAATGCAATAAAATCTCAACTTCGCAGTGATATGAAACGTGTAAATACTGCTAAGAAGAGAGCAATGCAAAACACTATAGAAGCATGAAAAGCAAGGAAAAGATCCAAAACAAGTTTAGAACATCAGCAAATTGATCAAGAAGGAATAATGTATGAACCTGGAGGTTTTTAATTTGTGTATATAAATATTATAAATAGTAACAGTATTTTGTGATAAGTTATGTGTGTCGACAAAAATTTAAACATCTTGTTCAAGAAACTGGTTATTAATATATTTTTATTCTCAGAAATATTTATAGGTTTATAACACAGTTTGCACATTGCATTCTCTTTCATGTATATGAAAAATATATCTTTATCTGCAATAATGTATCCTTGATAACGGTTGACTGTGTCATCACTTTCATTAAACAATGCATCGTTAATTGTTTTTTAGATGCAGTTTCCTTATTATAAATACACATTCTGTCATTAACTTTATTCAAAACACAAACAAAAAGCATAAAATACAAATTAGGTACCAAATAGTACGAGTTAAGACTCATTAAGTCACAATGTTACTCATTTTTATAGCGATGCAAACTTTACAGGTCTTTATCTCAAAACTTATTTTTTTAATGCGTCGCGCATGATATTTCAAAAACTTTTTAATGTATCTTTCTGAAATTTGTACCATAGTATTATCATGTTACACTAAATTAATTAAACTAAAATTTTGGTATTTTAATGAAATGTTTCAATTTTATAAGGTATGTAAAAATCAAAATATAGCAAAAAAATTATATTTAATATATATATCATAAAAAAATTAAAAATGCATGAATTGTGTAATATTTTTAGTTCAGTTATATTCTCAAACATTCTTCTGCATAAAAAAAGAAAAATTAAACATTTTGGTACAAAACATTTCTTGTACATGTGCGCGCAGTGTGCGTACAGATTAATTAGATGTGAAAAATGTCTTATAATTTAACATTTGTTTTTATAATTTTTATTATAATTTTCAAATTTCAAGTACATTTAATTAAAGAATAGACATTAAATTAATAATGAACAAAATATTGAGTGTTTTTGATAAGAATTAAAAAAGTTGCACAAGATTGAAAAAAGGTAAAAAAATTCATCTTTCGACTCATTCAAGGGTCGTGTGACCCCTTAAGCAAATTTTTTTACTCCGTCAAATACGTCTTTCCTAGTGCTGCCATTTCAGTGTCAAGTAGTTTATATAAACTGGTTATCATAAATTAAGGAAAATTCACAAAAATAGCGATAACTTCCTCAAAAATAAGCCAAACCGTGTAAAATTTGAATATGTTGCCAAGTAAGAGTAGTTAAATAAAACTGCAATATGCAAATTAGTGGCGCTGCACTCGGAATACGTCATCTGCGAGGAGAATAAAAGTCCATGTTTGAGGCAAGCCCACATATTTCACTGTGATAGTGACATCAGAAATATGAGATAGCCAATTAGTAACAATGACCTCCAAGCATCATTTGCCTGCAGAACTACGATGGAGAGCCATTGGGAGACTAGAGGAAGGATAAAGTCAAACAGAAGTGGCCAGATTGTTAAATGTGAATCCTTCTGTGGTTCATAGACTTTGGAGGCGATTTCAAACCACAGAATTGGCATCTATGAGGTTCAGCCAAGGACGGCCAGCTGCTACGACGAGCGCCGATGACCGATATTTGACATTATGTGCAAGCAGGAATAGAACCGCTACTCCGACTCTTTTTAGATCCTCCCTTGCTGCAGCCCCCGGAAGCTTGGTGTCAATGTCAGCTGTGCGTAGAAGGCTTCAGGAAGGTGGTCTGTACGCGAGGCGACCAGCCATTTGCGTGCCGCTCACGTCATGCCATAGGACGGACCGTTTTCAGTAGGTACGACAACATGTCTACTGGAACGGATGAGCCTAGGTTTAGTCTAGGAAGCGATAGTAGGCGTTTTTTGATATGGAGAGAACCTGGAATCCGATATCATCCGTCAAAAATCCGTTAAAGCGATGCATATGGAATAGGCAGTGTCTGTGTTTGGGGTAGCATCTCTTTGGGTGGACGCACAAACCTCCATGTCTTTCCAACGAAAATTGTGAATGCTCCGGTTTATAGAGATGACATCCTTGATGCTTATGTGCGCCCATATGTCGGGGCAATAGGTGATGCTTTCCTGTTACAGGACGATAACGCAAGACCACACAGGACTCGCATCGTAAATGATTATCTTCAACAGGAAACAATTATGCGCATGGAGTGGCCAGCTCGATCCCCGGACTTGAATCCTATCGAGCACGTTTCGGATGCTTTAAAGAGACTTCTAACTGCTCTCAATCTGCCCCCTCAGACCCTTGCTGCGCTTGCAATTGCTTTGCAAGAGCAATGGCTCTCGCTTCCTATGGAACTGATAGACCGCATAATTGAAAGCATCACGCATCGCTGTATGTGCTGTATTGCTTCTAGAGGCGACCATATTCCATATTGAAAATACTTTTCCTATAGCAAACTGACACCTTTGATTTGTTCATTTTATACATGTGCTAATTTCTATACTACCATAATTGTCTGGTAATTTATTTTTATGTTATTTGATATCTTACTACGTGTTGTATATTGTGGGTAAGTTCCATAAAATTCTACATGTAACTTTTTCAGTAATCGTGATTTTTGTGATTTTTCCTTAATTTATGATAACCAGTATATATATATAGGAGTGTATCATTTGCCTTGCACATTCGATACTACTGCCTACAGGTAACAAAACGAGCGCTGTTTATTGCAGAAATGCGGAATATCCTCTAATCTAGTACATAGTGCCATATAGTTAGAAAACAGACTTTAAAAAACTGAAAAACTCAAAAAAAAAAAAAAAATGCTGTTCCGTTAGTGTCTCAAAAGAAGAAAGAAAAATGTGCTTTTTTTCTTTCGATAAGTTTATAAAATCTTTAGTAGAACAAACAATTCTGTGCCATTCCTAAAAACAGGATGCGCAAAGAATGCTTTCAGTACCGAGGAAACGGGATTCTTCGCAGACAAAAGTTGTATTATTCCCAGAGAAACTTGCCTTAGACAGAAAATTAGGACATTCCGTTTGCTTATTTTACGGTTTTCAATTCTGATAAAACTAACTGAAAGAACAAAACTGTTTGTGATTCGAAAACAGTTATTTCTTTTTAGCTTTTAATAGTATAACCCCGTCTAACTTCGATTTGGGTAATATAGCTAAAATATTTAGATCTGTAGTTTCTAGAAGCTATATCAAAATACCGTGTAGAAGAAATACTGTTTCAAGAGCAATAAGTAACTACTGTTTATTAATTGATTACATTTAAAAATGCCTAAACAACACAATTTGTTTTGAAGTGGCTGTATTCCAGCAGCAAAATACTTCGCGTGCTGAAATGCTTTAAATTCATAATCTACTGCGGCGTCCCATGGCGCAAATAACATAGATGGAAAGGATAGCTTAGATATATCTCATGCATTACAAAGTCTACAAGTAACTGTAGAATTCTTCCTGGATAAGTAATTAATATGAACTATGACTGCTTAATACACTGACCTTGTTATTTTTAAAGCATCAGTATGAATTCTAGGAAAACAAAACTTTGAATTGCAATCCATCTTTCTATCAAAGGATATTTTCAATTTTAGAATTACGTAAATTAGGGTTAGGAAATCCATTGCAGTATCTTTAACCATGTTATGAAGAATAATAAGCAAGCTTGATTTTTTAAAGTATGATTTTTTAAATGCTTGCTTTAAATCTCAAGCGAAAGAGTATTGTTTTCGGCTTCGAATGCCCTTGGTGTGTTTTAAGATTTTTCTCAACTGATAAACATGCAACGTTAGCGTCACTGCAGAGTAATACATGCATATTTTATGGTTGATCTTATTCGTTTTTAGTGTCCATATTTGAAAGTAATGTCTTTAAAACTGTAAAAATATTAATGGTTGTATTTACAGCTATTGTGAATGGATTGTGTTAGTGAACTAGGCAAAACATGATACATAAGTTCCCTTCTGGCTTGTACAGCGTATCGAGCTAAAGAACTTTTCAAACGGGTCTTAATTATTTTCTCGATCGTTTGTACTTTAATAAAATGCGTTTAAAAAAAATATTCCATTTAGAATACACCTGAAAATCAACATGGTCCAAAGAAAAGCAACCATCAGAATCAAAATCTAGAGGTTTTTCACTCAAATGTGTAAATTGCCATAAAAAGGTTTTTGATTAAATGAGTTGCGAAGTACATCTTCAATTACTTCTTATTTAAAACTGATGGGGGTGTGTTTTTACTTATTATTATCCAACTACTGTTAAATTATTTGAATGTCAATGTGAACATTCTTTTCCTGTTTATCAAACGCCATTCTAGAATACACATCGTAAGCTAAGGTTACTAAATTCTATATCGTGGAATTCAGAAAAGAATATTTAAATACGTTATTTACATTTCTATATGCAGAGTTTTTCCGGAATCTTGGTACTTAAAAACTGTCGCTCAAAATTCTTTCGAAGTGCTGATGGTTCAGGAAGAACGATTCGATATTTTCGAATTCACCGTCCAGTTTACACTCAGTCAAAATTGGGATGGAGGTTAAAAAAGTAATTCTCGAGCGTACTTTGCATTAATTAAATAATCTGATCACTATTCTATCAACAAAAGCTGTTTTCTGCTTTCCCATTACCGGTGCCTTTTATTTTAATTGGTTCTTCTGTCATTTAAATTGAAGCAAATGCGCCAAATACAATTTTTGTAGGAATTGTAATATTTTCCTGTTTATCAAAATATCATTATTTTAAACATCTACATAATATTAGCGAAATAATGAAAATACATAAATATTACATTCTCCTGCATGTCTCTAATTCACTCAACTCTCGAACTCTGTGATAAAATTCTTACACATTTCTACCTTCTTAAGTTATGAGTAGTTTATAGTCTAAATTTATTTAATTATTGGAACTTTTGTAAATTCCCCTTTTTTTTACATAATTTGTAAGATAATTCTTTTATAAAACGTGTCATAGAAGACACCTCTTCCAAGAAATGTCTTCCAGTTTATTTTCTGGAAGACTTTCTGCAAAGAGCAAATTTATTTAAGACATGGTTTTTGGCAGAGATCATTTCTTGTCATTAACATCTTAAATACACGGTAAATAATAAATAACATTTTGGTCAAAATCACTTATAGTTTAGGCCATGAAAAGCTGATTTAAGCCACGAATGCATAATTATAATATTTATAAAAACCAGTGTTGAAAGGAAATTATTTAAATGTTAATTTATATCATGGAAATGTCTTAACACAGTACAGTGCCTTAAAACAGCTTTTATATAATATTTATTTCTTATAACATTTATTAGATGTACTTTTATGCTTGCATGCATAAGTTTTTCTTTCTCTTATTAAACATTTTCTTCTAAACAAAAGTGTAATATTTATTTTTGACTCCAAAAAATCGTATCCACAGATTAAGAAGTCTTTAGAAAGCTTTCAAGATACGCTTTAAAAGTCTATCAATAACAGCGGGGAGGGCGATTTGAATCGACGCAACTTTAACGAGATTCTGATTTGAATACCAAGGCTTATGAGTATGCACTCTAAGGAGAACTTACTATTCCACTTTACTGACATATTTTTCAAACTTCTAGAATTTTATTTTATTCCAATGGGAAACACAACATACCATCAACTTCCATCCGCTCCTGACCTTTCTGAATAACAAATATATATAGATGTGCTTACCAAATATTCAGTCGAGTGAGAATGAGATTCGGAGTGTCCGCATCTTCCCTCCAAGAAAATCTTTAAGCCTTCTTAGCCGATAGTAAAGGAGAAGAGAAATGATATTGTGTTTCCTTTCCAGATTCGGAGAGGAGAAAATGAATTTCGATTTTGCTACGCGTATAGCTATAAAGATTTGAGTTTCTTTGAGGACTGGATATTGACTACAAATCTACATTAAAAAAACGCAATTTAAAGACGATTCCAGAGAATTTTCTAAAACGCGACAAAAAATATTAAATAAAATTATTCTCCTATACATAAAACTCGCATTATAGGCACAAAACTTGTAATATAGCTTCTATTGTTTTACACTAAGAAATTGTACACAGCCTCCTGTGAAGCATCTAGAAATTTAGTCATTAAATGAAATATCAGAACTGTTGTAATCGAATCTAGTATAAGAAAGTAAAAATAAACGCTTATATCGCTTTTTTTATAGTTCTAGCCATTTTACAATATTTTAATACTGGAGAGAATATCATAATTTGTAGCTAGCAGCTTTGGAGTTTAAATCTTAAATCTTCTGTAATAGTCAAATTATTACGTTTATTTATATAAATATATATATATGATGATACGGAAAGAAAGTAAAAATAAACGCTTATATCGCCTTTTCTATAATTCTAGCTATTTTATAATATTTCAATACTTTAAGGATTATCATAATTTGTAGCTAGCAGCTATGGAGTTTAAATCTTAAATCTCCTGTAATAGTCCACTTATTATGTTTCTATATGTATATAATTTAATATATATATGTGTGTGTGTGTGTAAGATTAAAAATATGAAAGTAAACTTCTAAATTTTATTCACTATAACCCCTTTTATTTTTTTATTTCATTCGGGAACTTCATCTCTCTGTCCTAAAAATAGCGCTGTAAGTCTAAACTGCGTCATTAAAATTAATCATGCGATCTTTCGTAACCCTTAATGCAGATGCCTCATGACCAATCACCAAATTGCAAACCAAAACTTTTCTTTCCACGTGCTTCCCTCTTTCATAACTGTGCACTTCAGCTTTGCTCTCTACTCTGCTAAGATGTAATTTCGCTCGCTTGCTTTCTAACTCAACAATATCAAAGATGTAAATCTTCTGTGGAAAGGCACGACTGGAGTGCCAAGTGATTGTGGCCACAAATATCAGTTGCAAATAAAAATACTGCCAAGTTCTTTAGATACTACGCAATCAAAATTCTTCTTCAATATCGATCTAAGCACGCATCGATAGTGTTCCGGCTTTTCCTTGTGCTCAGAATATTACATATATATATATATATATATTCATCTATTTATCGGCCCACCAGCGGCCGAGCGGTAATGTCGCTGAACACTGGTAGTTCGGTCCGAGGTTCGAATCTCGCGAACATGGCTGGCTGCATGGGTGTTTTCGTGGTTTTCCCCATGTGTAACGTGTATACGAGCCAGTTTCCCTTAGAAAGTCCTCCACGAAAGGCATCCCTCCCCTTAGGCAGATAGCCCTAGTGTGCTTTGCCATAATTAAATACACCACACCACACCATCTATTTATCTATCAGTATGTATGTATATACAATTTTACCAGTGCAAAATTTTTAATATAAAGATAAAAACATGCAAAGTGTAAGAAACATTTTACCTCTAAATTTTCTTTAACAAAACAGTGAGTAACTCATAAAGCATTTTGAACTAGGTAGTAGCATATCAAATGAGTTAAAAATTACTTTACACACATTTTATTAAATCTTAAAAAAAAATTGTTTCAAAAAGATATGAAAATCTGCCTATTAATTATTCATATTTTAATGCTTCAAACGAACATGTCAGAAGTAATGATATATATATATATATATATATATATATTTCAATTTTTGGTCTTTGTGAAAAATTGGTTCTAAATTTCTTACTTTATGTCTTTACTGATAATGTTTCAGCAGCTTAATGCGCAAAAATACTAGGCATGATTATATTATGTTTTTTTAAAATTATTTTGTAAATGTACATATATATATATATACGCACACTAAGTAACCAAAATATTAGTAACACCCCTTTTTTTAACATGGACCAGTCTGGCTGTGTCGTGCAGTGGCGTAACAGCCAAAACTGCTTATAAAACGCGCTCATCTTAACCCATTAACCGCCAAAACTACAAGGAATGTTTCTTTTCTCATGAAAATAATAACAAATATTAAATTAAGCATTTATAATATAAATTTACATTAAAAATAAGAAAAAATGCTCTTACCTGTGGAAAACGCGAGTGTTGCGTTCGCGCAACGTCAGCGGAATAAGACTACGGATGTTTAGTGAGTAGGATTATACTCGTGTGATGCTTCTTTTGAGTGGAGCGCAGGATTATTTTTTAGCTGTATAACGTTTTATAAATCTACAAATCACTTTACTTGTAATTAATTTAATATTAAAATATACATTATATTTCTTTTACAAATACAGATTATTTCAATTGAAAGATTCAAGCATGAAAAGCTTGATGACAATCATGATGTAGAGCTACATTGCATACTTTGCATCTATGAACAGTCTGGCTATGATACTCTTTACAAGAAAGTCTTTTGTTATCAACGGACTTTACGATAAAATGTCTACCATCTCCATGCAATTGTTTTTGAATGCTGAATTTACTAGGTCTTCCTGTTGCTGATCTATTTCTGGCTAATTCTACACTCTCAATAGGAGTTTGCAAAAGGAATAATGCATTCTCGCGTCTGAAATCTAAAAGAGACTTTATATTTCCAGTAGTAAAAAGTGGTGATATTTAGTAAGTTTAGATACGGTCTCACCTCATATAATTTATCAGTATTGTCAATTTGACTATTGTCAAATGCAACTTCTGCTTCATATTCCTGTACTGCGAACGTGATATCGATTCTCGTACAACAGGAACAGAAATGTCCTTATCAAAAGACAATACATTTTTTCTTGAAGTAAAGAATAATATCCTGTAAGCAATAATATCCCAATAAATCTTCTCATAGGCTTCAGATGTAATACATTCTGGGCTCTCTCTTTTTTTTTTTTTTTTTTTTTTTTTTTTTGCTGAGCGTATATATTTGTCTGTTCAACGAGAAAAAGTGAAAAAGTGAGTAAATGTCTAAACCAAAACGAAAATCGAAAATCTGTGCACTAGTTTTACCTTGTATTTTGTCTTTTATAATTTCTCTTCTATCTCTTTCTTCGTGTTTTTCCTGAGACATAACTAACAGTTCCTTTTTTATCCACTTCAAGATTTCAATCTTCTGCTTTTTTAACTTTTTAGTATGATTATAACTGCTTTTAGAATGCTGAAACTTAATTCTTACTTGAATTTCAACTTCCCCAGCAGTATCATTTGGTAAAATATCATTATCATTATTTAAAACACTTCCATTCCTTTCTTCTTCGTCACTAGTTTCTGCAATTTCTGGGGAAACAACAACAATATCAGTTTCATTCTGGTCATTATTAATATTATCATCATGTGTTTCTTCATCAAAAAATCTTTGAAGGGCTTCTTCTAATGTAAGATACCTCGTTCTAGGCATTTTTAAACAATCAGAACATGAACCAGAACATCGAAAGGAATGATTGAAAAAGGAGATTGAATACCTGTTTCCTGCTGACGTTGCGTCAGCGCAACACCTGTTTTCCCTTCCTTCCCAACGCAAATATAAATATCTGACTGATGTAATGTTCTTATAAACGGTGACCTTGACTAAAAATAGATTACTCATAAAGATGGCGATTCTTTCGTTAAATATTTTCAGCAAAAATACCCGGTCTAAAATTTTGCTTACATTTTGCCTAAAGTATGAGATTAATTATTATAAACAAAATGATTGTTGAAGGCAAATATTTTTACAGAAATAATCTTCATAATATTCCCTACACAAAATCATCTGCTGGTATAAAATATCTTAGGTATTTATATTTATATACGCATTTATTTTGACCGTTGCGTCAACGCAACACCAGCGGATAATGGGTTAAGAAGAAAAAGTTATGATGGCGGTTAAAACTTATAAAAAGAACGATATGAATACCTATGAGCAAGGTATGATCGAGGATTCAAGAAGAATCTATTTAGGCTTCTTTAAAAAGTTAAAATATAATGTTTTGAACGTTTCTGTTCCATCAGTATCTGGAGTGTTTAGAGATCAACAGCTAAGCCAGAACACATCACGTAGTTAAAATAAAATAGGTTAATTAACCAAATTTTATTTCTTTAGCATAACAATCTGGTAATCATGTAAACAATCATTAAAATACAAATGTTTTTCATTTTAAATTAATGCAAATAATATTACAAGTTACCTACAGAATAGCAGTAAAACCCGACAGTGTTTTCTGGAACACGCGCTCAATCTCCGTTTTAAAATAAATTACAGTGATTAATATTTTTCATTACAATCTACATAGAAATGCTTGTTACTTAATCTCTTAACATAATAAATGTTTTCTAAATTGGTATTTTATTTTTAGTTACGTACAAGTGCAAATATTTCGTTGTTCAATTTGTGTCCGCCCCTGATTATGATTCTCAACTTTAATATCGAGTTTCCCGTTCAGTTTTTGTCATACAAGTTTCAAACGTTTTGTGTTTCATTTCTTATAAGAAAAAAAGTTTTTTAAGGCGTTTTTAAGCATAAGTAGAGAGACCGAAGGAACGTATAAAAAGTTAGATTTCGTAATTTGTACAGAATTTATCTCTTTAAATTTAAAAATACCAAAAACAAGAAACTTTGCAGCATTTAAAACATTTTTGTAGTGCTTCCAAAGATTACGAATATAAAGGCCGAGTTAGGGCATTTTCAGACATGATGTATATATTGTACAGACTTTCAACACCGCAGCTTGCCACAGTATCATTGCCTACGACCACATATTTGTTAATAGCTGCGAACGTTCCCTGATGCACATGATTATTTTCACCACAACGACGTGTCCTGTCAGCGTGCATGATTCTGTATCAGACTGCTTTCATATTTCCCTGTTAAGCATTTGTGATAAGAAGTAGAACGATTACTTCAACAATTAACCATTTCAACAGTAACATTCTACCGTTCAAACTGAACGAACTTAAAACTGCCATTATATCAACATGAAATAATATTTCTCAAGATCAGTATCAGCACCCTGTAGAATCCTTGTTCAAATGACTATCGGCTATAACCAAAGCTAAAAGGGAACCAGCACGTTGTTAGGAGAAATCTCTTATTGGTTATTCTGTGTATAGTATTCATTTGTGTACAGTATGTAGATATATGAGATTATTTTAGTCACTAAGGATTTTTAAGTATAATAAAATTAATATTTTTTCAGTTAATTTTTGTTATTGCTTATGCTCATTTGTCTGAAGTAGTCAGCCCAAGCCCACGGAAATCCTCATACCTCTGTCGTTGGCAACAGCCTTGACCAAAACAAGACAGTGCGATTTGGCTCAGTTCCGCCCGCATTTTGATGGAGAGCACCCCGGTGGGGGCGTGTCCGAGGGTCTCCCATCCCTCCTCCCCTCCTCCCAATCTCTCAAAAGGACTTCTGGCTCGCCGCGTATTAAAGTGCTGCTACGCCGCACCGACACTGTATATATAGATACAAACATCCATGCCATCTCCAGCATTCGAAGCCGGGCCATCCGGCACGGCAGTCAGCGACGCTAACCGCTATACCGGTTCGGCGGCTTTCAGTTAATTAAAATGAGCTATCATTTTATGTTTTCAGTTAGAGTTTTCACCACTGATTTCATCAACACAGTAGTATTCTTTGTGAGACTGGAGCTGCCAGAAATTGTCGATAACTATAACTACAACTAAGTAGCTTATATAGAGTTTCTGCATTTACTTCTAAGCTATTAAATCTCAACAAGTGTTTGCCTTTTGCAACTTATGGCTTCAGACTATTATACTCACGGGCAGTGAAATTTGCTTACAAAGAAGAAAATATACTACAGACATTTTTTTAGTCACAGAACTAAATAAATAGTTTAAGGACTAGTTACCATGTAGACTGGTATATGAATGATCGAAATGGGGTGTGATTATGCATGATAACAGATACTGCATTTGGGCTGTAAACACGAACCAGCAGCCTATAAACCGGTACGTATGCTTCATGAGCGAAAAAACATTGATCATTGCGAATAAGAGTGTGAAATGAAATAAATATCGAGTAAGCCCTAGGTGTATAGAAATTCCCTCAAGAACTTCAACAAATATTTTATCATGCAACTAAAAATCGCAAGCGACACACACCGCACCACATAAATCGTTCTTTCCATACCCTCTAGTGCTGCTTGGAGCATGTAACGCCATCCATACATAAGCAGAACGTCTTTTTGCGAACCAAGTAAAACCACCCATGCAGATAATCGAATGTTTGTGCGTAAGCCCGTATGAATTCCACGGTAACTTAGTTCACCAGGTTGGGACATGTAGAGACTCCTGTGGGCCCTCAAATCTTTTCTAGAGAGCTTATGAGAGCAAATATGTGATTCCGGTGTCCTTATATATGTTGCATTTAGCATAGATACCGACAGCTCAATTTGCGGTGACGCTATCCGATGGCAAAATGGATGTCTACAAGCTGACAAATGTGTGGTATTAAGCTATGAATTCTGCTTTGTGTTTTTATCCTCTCGTGGTAAAAAAAAAAACAATGCTTGAACTTTCAGTTTATATATAACTCTTTTCATACTATAACAATTTATATGTTTCAGTTTATAAATTATATATTTTTACTTAAAATTGCATGTTGGTCATTATGACTTAAAACTTTCTTTAATGCCATTCTATTTCTACTGCATTGTTCTACGGTGTATATAATGTGCAAAAATTCTGCGCAAAAGTTTTCGATTCAGCAAAGAAATTTGATAGTGCCGTTTGATGAACAAAAACTAATTTAACTCCTGGTTTCAAATCATTCATGGATGGAGAAGGAACTGTAAATTCCTTTAAACGTGACAGTCCAGTTCATATTTACATAGATATAAAAGAAACTTCAATGCAATATAAGCGAGACTTATTTAGGTTTTTGACTTCACTGCATTAATTAAATTCAGCGAAACAGATATAAATTTCAGTTTGAAGTTTAAATATTTTTCTAGATACATCACACATTAAACTAACAGAATATATGGTGACTACTATGAAGTGTATTTAGTAAATAAAACATTTCAATTAGTATTTCTTTCCTTATTTTTACATCCTTGTACGAAGTAAAAAGGAAGTTTTGTAAGCGCGAAAAGTTTCAGGCAGCATATTTCAACGAAAATATCCATTTTGACCGCTATCGAATGCAATTTAACGATGTTTTTGCGTGATATCTGTACGTAAGGACAGAATAAAAGACTCGTTTCCTCCAAAAAAAATTATAAAACTGCTTTAAAATAAATTCTGAAGAGAATTTTTTGTGGCGTCTGTACGAACGTATGTATGTATGTATGTATGTATGAACGTACGTATCTCGCATAACTCAAAAGCGAGTAGCCTCAGAACGTTGAAATTTTGTATATAGGACTGCTGTAACATGTAGATGTGCACCTCGTATTGCGGTTGCAATCGGCCGCACCAAACGTATATAAATACATATATTTATATAGATATTCACTCTGTTACCCGGCTCAGTGATGTCAGTTTCTTTACTCTTATATGTTTGTAAATTGTACATGTTTTGCTTTAAAAAATGATTGAATTATGTTGTTTTTATCTTCCGGTTTAGGTTTTTATGCCTTTAGTAAATCTGTATGCAATATATTTAGAATTATCAACAATTTTAAAGTTGTTTAAGTGCCGCTAAGCCTTTTTATTATGGCGGCCATTGATTGTTTACATTTGAAACAGCAGACTAGTGGATTCGTGGCCAATCTAGAGAAACTTAGCTTCGCAACTACAAAGATAACGCCTTCATTTATTATTGCCAATTAAATCATGCTTAATCCTTTCTGGAATTTTTTCGAGGAAATAAGTGTTTAAGATTTACTTCGTAATTTTTAATATAGATATTTTGAGTTTTTATGTATTTTTGCCTTCTCTCAAAGTGAAAAGTGAATTAATTGAATGAGAAATACTCAATCGTCTGTGAAAAACTGTTTCTTTTTTGTTTTGTTTGCTTAATTTATTTTTATACATCATTCTAGCTTTATTATAGCATTTGAATAGAGCATGTGGCAACGATTAGATAATTCTATTCTTTAAATGATATAAATTTTGTGCATTATGAGTTATAATATGAACGAAATATAATATTGTTAATTGAATCTAGCGCCAGAGTGTCGCTATGGTAAACAAATACTAGAGTGAATTTTAAAGAATGCATTTATTCTATTGTGGTTTATGCGCTGTCGGCGAAGTAGATTTAATTCAATCCAATAAGTTTAAATGAAATGCAAGAAAAAATGAAAAATGCGTATAATTTAATATTCCGTACAAGGAAGTCATGTGATGTACACATCAGATTTTTTTTATTTTAGAGAACACCAGAAAATCCAGTACAGTTTTTCACTGGGTGGCCTTTCTAATATAATAATGTGATTTTTATGCAAGAAAAGAAATAGTCTTGATGAATGCATTAAACAACGCATCATTTTTTCACTAAACTCCAGTGACTCTTTGTCAAGTTCAGCCAGTATCTTCTCGTACATTATTCGGAAATCATTACAAAGCGTTGCTGTTCCTGAACTTCCAACTCCCTCCCTCACTCCGCAGATGAACGTGACATACATGTTCAATACCTTTTACTAAACTATCATAACGGTACTTTTCGAACAGCGAAGCTATTTCTTATCGGAAATTGCAACTGAATCTCCTAAATCACAGTTATTGATCTACTTTTTGTCTGTCCAGATTTGTTAAGTGTTCTTTTCAGGTTGTCTTTAGAATAATGATGTTATGATCCACTCTTCTATGAAAAACTCTCTTTAATTCTAAAATTGCGAATTATTTCCTGTATAATAAGGGAATATTTTCCCCATGTTGTCTCTAATCGTATACATTTGAACGTGAAAGATAGTTTATGTTTCGTTGTGCATTGAACTTACTACCACAAAACTGTTCCATACTTATACAATGGTTATAAGCCTAAGAGATAGATAGCTAACTTGCATTTTAATTTGAGTTGCATATCCATCTGCTAAAATGATCATTTAACTACTAAACTAGCCATTAGCAAGAAAGACGAGGTTGTGCAAGAGAACGTGCGTTTTCAGCAAAATACTTTTTACAAGCTTACAAAAAAATTAGTATGTAAACTTCTAAAACGTAATCAATAATGAAATTATGTATTTCTCTGATAAGCTATTATGAAATGTAAGGCATTCAGTATTTGAGTTATTTAACCTTTAATGTTAAATAGCCTTAAGTAAATAACAACAGAGTGATTATTCAGAATTTTTTAAATAAAGAATGAGGTTTCAAGAGTTTTAAACCAAAACACAAAATAAAATAAAATAACATTAATTGTTTTATATTCAAAGCATATCTCTTCCTCGTCGAATTAAAAAACCATGGTTGTGACCATTCTCGAAAACTGTAAGTTACCCCAACTGGATGTCTTTAGCGTCATCGAAGGAGAGCCTTTTCGGAAGTAATTTTAGTTTGAGTAAAGAAAAATGATCATAGAAGGAGAGATCTGGGGAGTATGACAGATACATAAGCATGTAAAACTGATTTTAAACACCAGCAGCCAAGCGGCAAAAGCCGCTGAACACTAGTTGTTGGGCCATTGTTCGAATTCCGGCGAAGGCCTGGTTGCATGGGTGTTTTCGTGGGGAACATAAAAGGTCCTTCAATGGGCATCCCTCCCTACCCCCCTAAAGTGGAGCATGCAATAAATAAATGCTAATAATAAATAACATACCCATAAAACTACTGCTCGCTGAGTCGTTGCAGTATCTTGAAGAAGGAATCAGCTGTCACACTGCACTTGTTTCACATGTGTTCTGAAACACTGAAATCGCTTTCGTCTACAACTTATCGCTCAGAAACGCAACCATTCTGATCTGCAGAGACAAGCTAATGCTGTCTTCACTTTTCACGAGGAATTTTTCTCTTCGGGTGATAAATGTGATTTTCATTTAGAACATAGGCATTCAGTTGTGTGATCATAGTAAAAATAGCATCATTTATCCTCTGAAGTAGCTGACTGCAGAAGCGTTTAAGTTTTCTGATAGATTTCATTCGGCATGAACCTTATCATGTTTCTGCTTCTCAAACAAAGAATGTGGCAAAAACCGGGTATTGCCTCAGTAGCATTTCTATTGAATTTAAAATAAAACTTAATGTTAACGTTTTGATCCATCCCGCATATTTTAACATTTCTCCTGCTAACTAAATGAAACGCTGCCATATTCTTCATCATGATTAGAAAAATAAATTAAAGATTTAACGTTACATAGTATACTCATGTTCGAAGAACTTGTAATTTCACAAACCTCAGGTCCATTTCATAAATATTCCCAATACCCGTACTCCTATATGGCAAAAGCCCTGATAATGTAACGTGGTGTTTTTAATGCCCTCCCCCAAATTAGAAATACTTCTCTACTGACATTCCAAACGTCAAACTTAACTCGGGGCATTCGCTACAAATTCTATCAGATTTTATACACAAAACATTTTCTGTTAACATTCATCTCGTATATTTTTCATCTGTTCGTACTCGCTCTGCTAGTTTTGAAGCTTATAAGATTATTTCAAATTTTTAATAGTTATTTTTGCACATAACTGCCATTATAAACTATATCACTAATTAAAGCAATTACTTCACTTAGTAACAGATCCTCCTAATTTTATTAAAATTCTATATTAAAATAAAATCTCTGATAGTTTATCGTAAGTCTTCCAGAAACATGAATCATTTGAATTCATTAATATAATATGTCTAAATATGTTTAAGAATCAGACGGCTATTTAAAATTCATGTATCGAAAATGATGCATTTTGTTATCGTAAAAGTTCGATTTGGGAGTAATTTTGTAAGCTTAAATATTAGAAATAACTTTTATTTTGCAGTCTGCGAAATTATCATGTAATATTATAAGTAGATTTGAAATAAACATAAATACTAATAATTAAAATAATTTTTAAACCATGTAACTTAGCTGCCGAGAACCAAATTTTCTATGTTATTGATAGCATTAGTCGACCTTTTTTTTCGAAGTTAAAATTAATGCGCTAAATATTATTTTAGATGCTTGCAAAATAAGTCACAGAGCATCAATCAAAAACTTTCATTTGCGCAAATGGAAATTTTCCATTAGTTTTCTCTGACAGATCATTTTTATCAGATAATCAATACCAACAGGGTGAAAGGAATGAAGACTTAATTTGGAGTATGAAGAAATGAAGATGTTTTTTCATAATCTAAAACGTTTTATTAATATTTAAACAGCCTATCGGTGCTATTAAATTAATTTGGACTATGAGTAGTCCTAGACTATGAGATAGCTTATGAATTCCAGTTTCCTTTTTTTCCATTCATGAAGCTTAAAACTATTTATTGTTTATTCGGTAATATTAAAATAAACAATAAAATCCGGACGTTTGAATTTTGTCCAGCCAAATATATTATTTGGTTTTCATTAGTCAAGGAACATGTATTCATAACGTTACATTTTATAAAACCGATTTTCATTTAAAATTAAATGCATTCTCTTTAGATAAGCTATTTAAATTCTAAATAATTAAGAAACTGTTTTACATTCATGCTTATAAATTTGCGTCTTTCTGGCAATATAAAATACCTTTTCACGTTGTAGTTATAAGCTCGATGATAAGTACTCTAATTAACGTTTCGACATTTATTTAATTCTTATAGAATTAATATGAATATCTGTTTTATTCAGTATTACTTTTGATATAAAAATACTGTTATAATAGTTATAATATTATTGTTAATGGTTGATTTGGTTTATTTGATAACGGTAAACACACGAAACTATCTGCCTAAGGAAAGTGATGCCTTTGTGAGTACGTTTTAAAGGAAATTGGCTTTTATTTTGCATTGTACTTGGGAAGAATCACGTAAACCAATAATGTCGGCGGTCCGTTTGCCTTGAATTGAGGTTAGGTCGAACTACCAGTGTTCAGCAACTTTACATCTCTCCCGCTGGTGGAACACTGTTTAGCGGAAAGAAAAGATTGTCGAAACTATGACTTCTTTGTAATGAGTATGTAGTCAACATTCGTCAGAATGTCCTCTCACGTCCTATTGAGTGCTTTAATGAACAGTCAATCAAAATGCACCGATACATTTTGGAAGCTAATCCCTTAATCTGCTTTATGCAATCTTATTAAACTTCTATTGTAAAGTTTCAAATTTATATTTTACGCCGTATAGTGACTGTGCATTAATGCAACGGTCTCGAACTCAAATTGCCGGTGGGCCGCATGCACTATTTGAAAACAGCTGACGGACGAGAAATTTTTTCATGAAAATTATAGTTTTTTT
This sequence comes from Stegodyphus dumicola, assembly GCF_044657685.1. NCBI lineage: Eukaryota > Metazoa > Arthropoda > Arachnida > Araneae > Eresidae > Stegodyphus > Stegodyphus dumicola. Next base: position 27,750,524 of record NC_140781.1, read on the forward strand.
TTAATTAACAAAATAAAAGTTATTTTAAATAAATTTTAAATTTGTCTTACTACATATTATTCAAAACATACCTAAACAATAATAATAATATCGAATATTTGAAAACGAATCCAAACATATATATAATCATAAGAACTTAGTCAGAATAGTTCTTTTAGTCATAAGAACAAAACCGTTCTTATGACCTATGAGGATACATAAAGGACAACTCAAATTTAATTAGTTCTTAATATTTGTTTTGTAATTGGATCATGGAAAAAGATGTATTTCAAAAAGAAGGCAAAAACGACCTGCGAAAAAGAATTTGGCGTTTCGTAGGCACGACTGGTATTGAAAAAGTGCCACTGAAAGGCCGTCCATAAATTACTTTGGATCCTAAATTAACTTGAAAATTCAACAATATCTTGGCGCTATAACCTGACCAAAAATTTATTTGATATGATGTGACTAAAAGCATACGAAAATTTTAAAATATGTGGAAATTCGTAAACTTGTATAAATAATTGCCACAAGTGCCATAAGTTTCCAATCAAGACATCAGGGTGAAAGACGAGAATAGTTCAGGGGTTTCATCCTATATCACTACTGAAGAGAGCTGTACAAAAGTATAGAACGGGTTCATTTAAACGTTGTTAAATGACAAATTTTAATTCCATTTAGCACTGATGTCAATAAAAAAAATTCAACAATATCTTGGCGTTATAACCTGACCGAAATTTTATTTGATATGATGTAACTAAAAACACACGAAAATGTTAAATTATGTGGAAATTCTTAAACTTGAATTAAACTAATTGAACTAAATAGACTAATGGAACTTATTCCCATTGTATTATATAATTTGCAATTTGTTAAATATCAAATTACTGCTATTTCTTCTGCTCTTCATTATTTCAACTTATACAAGCTGGAAAACCATTTCTATCTGAATTCTATAATAAATTAAAATAAACGGAAGAGCTAACTTCATTTCTCTTTTTATGAGTCGATATAAGGAAGACTAGAACTGGAGAAACTTCGCTCTAAGGATTCAATGTGCTAACTAGCAAAAGAATATGAATGAATGTTCAGTTATTCAGGTAAAAGACAACTTTAATTGTCCTAATAGTGGAAATGAATATTAAGTTAAGTAGTAAAAGGAAATAATTATTGACAGGATTTTGGAATTTATATCCCATATATTCACAGAATTATTGACCGATGAGGAGATAATGATAGCTGAATTCTTAGATACGTATGCAAGCACTAAATTCAAAAGAACAATATATAAATCTCTCTTTCACCATGTAGTACACCAAATGCCAAACATGATTTTGGTTTTTCAAATACCTATAAAAGGATAGTTTCATGAATAAAATGCAGAATAATTGCTGCACTCATAAGAAATAATGAAGAAAAAGTCCCGAAAACTACCTGATAGGATGAAATATCATGTACGAGCATTCGTATAACAAAATTCAATGGTGTTCTTATCAAATGAAATGAAAAATATAACCCTTGTCTTGTAAAGAATTATTTAATTCTAACCCTTTATTTTTAGTTTGACTTTCCTTTCCCTCCTGATTTCAGTTTTCTGCCGAAATGTAAATTTTAATGAGGTATTATGCAAAATCTAAGTGTGTTCAGAAGCAGTAGTTAGCTGCGGTGTCAAGTATTCGTGAGGAGTAGTAGCGGAGTTAGTTCTGAATTCATGCTGCGTATTTGAAATTGTTCTCTTGTTGGTGTTAGCCACCCTCTTCAGATTATATTGATATTCTAGGCTCAGCTTTGCTGTATGCATTCGATTTAGCGGTTTAGATAAATAAGGAGTCAATCGTTTAGCCATCCGAATTTATTGTCCGAATTTTTATTTTCTATATCCGAATTTATTTTCTATATCCGAATATTATATTCTATATCCGAATTTTTTATATCAGAATTTTTATTTTCTGTTAAAATTATGTAGCTGCAAGTGATGGTGAATTGCGAGCACCGAGTGAGTACATCTTTTAAGTTAGTTCAAATAAAAAGGTTATTTAAACCTTCTTATGTAGTATCTGTTCTTCACAGATATAGCGAAAATTCGCTACTTCGTCGTCGGGAGGGTCTATAGTTGATGCTCCCAAAAAGGCATAGACTCTACAGTCTTTGATCGCTTTTAGCATACAATATTTCTCTAACTCACACATCATTCAGAACTGACAAAGATATATGAGTTATCTCTCGCATTAACTTCTAGTTTATCACTTCCTTTCAAATATCTTTCTCGACGAGTTTTAGCCTTCAATATAATTCTTAAAATCATTTGATAATTAAGTACGTAAAATCGTTTAATTTTACAATAAAAAAATAAAAAGATATGTAAAATTTATTAGAAATCATTTGCCAAACCTATGTTGTCCCAAGATTTATTAGTATCTACGCATAAGAGCAAGAACTTTTCCGTCTGTGGAGAAATACCTGTCTACCCGAGTTTTTCTAACTTAATAAATTACGTTATTCATGGCAATTACACTAATATAGTTCATCCATAATTATAAATTTAAATCCAGGTCACCATTTATACACTGAACAATTTAAGTAGCAGCCATTGATAGATTCTTCGCCATCATGTCATCCTCAGAAGGCTAAGTTGTAAATCCAACTGCTTCAAGATTCATGTGACTGATATACTAAGTATTCAATTAATATTCTATTGCCTGAAATCACTTTAAAAAACTTAATGGATTTTAGTTTTCAATTTGTATTTATTTCACTAAAAATTTATCTTATTTAAATTCCGTTCCTTTCGGCAAATTGAATGGATATGGATGGATGTTTTCCCACTGATTTTTGTAGCAATTTCATTTATCAAAATGCTTTATCAAATACATTCAGAGCAGCCCAAACCATTCATTTAAATGGCTTTCTTCACAGCTATCTCTTCTTAGTTCATAATGTATACAATTTTCAGGAAACAAAACCTAATAGCCGCTGAATTTAAAATAGTTTAGCTTTAAAGTTACATACGATTTTTTTCTAATGGGAAATTTTATTCCATGGATGATACTAAAATCGGAAAATTAATAACGACTTTTGCTTTCATTCTAAAAGGACATTAGATACGCAGAACCATTCTTATTATTAAAAATGGCAACCTTAAATCACTTGTGGTCTTTACTAGAATTTTAAGTATCTCGTACTTTCAGAAAAACAGATCGGGTAAATCAAAAACAAGGGACCAATTTTCGAAAAGTGTTTCCGGCTATTTATCTTTCTGATTTCTCCTTGGATTTCTGATTAAATGCAGCTATGATTTTCTCTCTCGAGCTGAGAAAAGCATCTGTTTTTCCTCCCGTCATCCTTCTTATTTTTAGTTTGGCTCTCAAAAGCAGCAAAGCTACATTAATCTCCTGATCAGTCTCCGAAGTTTCTTTTCCACTTAAAAGAATAAGCCTGTGATGCATTAGCAAGTAATCACATCCTATGAAGGTGTTACTTTTCTGTGTTCTAGCATTCAGCCTTGCTTTGCAATGTATTATCACTGAATACATTTATTAGCAGATGGCAAAATTGCCTAATTTATAGCTCATTTTCGAAAGTGAAAAATAATAGGTTATTCTTGCTAATTTCTTTCAAAGTAATTGAATATCAAATTCTTAATCTACTGATCCTCTAAAGATCTATAAGAAAGCCAAGAAAGTGTCACCCAGAAAACCTACTGATGCCTAATAACTGACAAAGCAAATTTAATCTCTTAGTTAAACTGTTTGGATAAAGAAGAGTAATTCTCTCTTATAGGGAAATATATTTTCATAATGTCAAAAAATATAGTAGTGTCCCCATGTCAGTTATTATGCAAACCAAATGGTTGTTAGGTGAAACTGTGGAAATATTGAATTCCACTATTGAATAACACTATGAAATAACACCTTAATAACACTTAATTTAGGGATAGTTTAATTTATTGCCTGAGGAATTCCCACCCCCGGCTTAACTTTTAATTACGCAGCATCAACTTACAGAAGCAAAAATATGAAAGCAATTAAAATATTTATTAGCTCTTCATAGTCAAATCACAGCTAAGGTGATTAACGAAACTTATCTTTTGCCACTAGCGACTAGAGAATGTTATAGAAAAGCAAATTATTTACAAATCAATGATTAGAGCCTAAAACCTGGCTGTTCTGCTGACGCGCTTTCTCACGCACTTACAAGTGAAAGTTTAACGCAGCAACCAACACATCCCTCTAGCAGGAAAAATCAGTTTTCCCTAATTCCAGACTTAAGTTGCCAAATCGGTTTCTCTAAATTTATGTTATCGATTATTATCATGAAACAGTATGCATGCAGAAAAGATTCGAAGTAAGAAATGGGCCATATTAATTAAAATAATGCGTGTAATATACATAAATATGATGATTTATTTGATAAATGATGGAACGGAGAGACATTAAGGACATCGAATGAGATAATACTAACGGATTCGTTGCGCTAAATTATACATGCATATCATAATTCTTCCTTCTTTTCCTTTTTCCTATTAGCATAAAAATAAAGGATTATGACATTTCATCTTAATCATCAAGGACTCAGAAACAATACTAATGTACTAACTAACATCAGATACACTTTTAAGGAATAAAACATCAGTTCAAATATAATTTTTCCCTTAAAAGCGCTAAATAATTTGTTTCGAAACCCATCAGAAGGCTATACGAATTGCATTCCAAAACTACTTTGAAGTTCAGATAATTTAAAAATAAAAAGAAAATGAAAGGATTGTGACATTATAAAATGCCCAAAAGTCTGTTACTTGAAATATTTCAGTAGGTGTCTGAAAAACTATTTTTTGAGCAAAAGCAAGAAATCTCAGTTCATATATATGAAAACAGTTCTTTCAAGAAGTTAGTAAACATTGGACTTTTTTTCCAACTTATTTCGACTGGAACTTATGAAAAGCATTTGAGAATAACTGAATGTTTCTCATTATCCTAACGATGCAAAGTTCAGTGCCCGATTCTAAAAGTCTCTTGTTCTATAAAATTCGTTTTTTTTCGTGAAGAAAAAATAGTTGCTTTCTCGTATTTAGCGATCTGATTATTTTCTGATATTCTGATATGATTGATCAATCTCTGCACCTGATTTATTCCTGAAATAACTTAAAACACACATTAAAAATTTTAAGGATTTTAAAATATTTCACCTAAAGCACTTGTATGTAACTTAGCAGCAAGAATGAACAACTTTAGTTTCTGAAATACCAGTAATAAAAAAATTGTTAAAAGGTATTTAGCATTTTCTTTTTCTTAATATTTAACAATAAATATCTATATTTATTTGGAAGAAAGTATAACTGTATTACTAAACCTTTAAGCCATCTCACTTAGATGAGTTTTTATAACTAAATGAAGCACGCACAAGATGCGTCCAAACCGCATCTCCTTAAGGCTGCTCAGTTTAATGAATGCTCACACTAAGTTAAGTGTTAAAAGACGTTAACCTCAGGCAACAAACCGAAAAAAGGAACACAGCCAGAGAGTTTTGAGAAAATATGAAGTTTACAGTACGAGAAACATTAAAAATTAACCATGCCTGCCCCGGAAATTGAAAAATCAAAACTGATGTTAATTAACGATTGCTTCGGAAAACAGTTGTTAATTAAATGTGCTAACCACTGCAACACAAGAACAGTCGAAGAAGGAAAGCCATAATTCCTTCCTCGTGATAAAATAAATACATTTAAACCAGATCTTTCCAATGGGGTAGATATTGACCCCCTGAGGATCGATGAAATTTTGAAGGAAGCGATGATGACCAAGGGGTCGACTGGGGGTACACACCGGCAATTGATCGGCATAACCAAGATCCCATCGTTTACAGAAAGGATGGGTACTTTAAGATATAGAAAAGTGATGTGAGAGAAATATATCAAATTAAAAGTTGTTGCCATTGCTTGCATCATTGGTTTTTCTCTCTTTATAGAAGCAGGCTTTAGTCAAGTCTTGTCACGGAAAAAAGACTGAATATTTTTTTAAGTTGTGATTTAAGAATTGAGCTAAGTACTCTTATGCCAAATATTAAAGAAATGTATCAATACATTAGCGCAACTACATCATTAATTAAAATCGAACTTTAATGCAATTAGTATGTGTGTTTCTGAAAACATGTTTATGCTTTTAAAATAAAAAAATAATAATAATGTAAAAAATAGTAAAATATAAATATAATAAACCATTTTTCATGCTCTTAGTCTAATTGCTATTTTAAGTTATTTATGCTCAATTGTTTGTGCTATGCTTATGTTGTTTGACAAGTTTCTTCTCCTAATAATCAACCTTACCCACTCGAGCAAATGCCTTCAAAGTTCGGGTTCGATTGAGAGAAGGACAACATGGTTTTTCATGCGGTACCCAATACCAGTGAACTGACCCTATGCTTATGTTGTATATCATAAATAAAAATTATGGAAGTCGATGAAGAAAGCCACTCTTTTAAAAGGCCGCGATGCAAGAAAAAGGTTGGGAATCCTTGCGTTAGATCACAAACAGCAGGATAGACATAAAAGTACTTATAGACATACAAAAATAGGTTTTTAAATAGTATTCGCTAACTGGGATAGAAAATTGCGATTAATTTTAAATCCTACATCTCGCCAATTTAACGGTTCATTCAGCTAGCATGAAAATAATCCCAGACGTTCTTTTTGATGGTCTGAATGTTCATCAAAGGGGATAAATGAAATCTCTGCATAGCCAAATAAATCTATCATCCACGATTCGAGCTCACGGGGAATGATTCGTCATTAACTGCAAGAAAAGAAATTGCAGTGCAGAGATCACTGCAAAACTACTCCTTCTTAACTTGAACAAAGAGTCCTTTCTTTCCCAATTTAAACTGGAATTCTCTTCCAATTAAAAAAAAAGTTTGAAATAAAGCTTGGTATGGCGAAAAGAATAGAACTCGTCTCGTCATCAGAGCGCTGTACTGAGTTAACTTTTTAAGGGAATAGAAAAGGTATTCTGTTGTGATTAACTTTCAGTTGTACAGCGTTTACTGAGCTCTTAAAATGTTGCTAAAAGCATAATAAAATATTTTTAGATTTTTACCGCACATTAGTTTTAGCTTCGATTTTGGTGGAATCACTTTATGTTACTTAATTATCTTTTTAATATTCTGTAGATTAGCATAGGATTTCTTCTCTAGCACTAGGAAGGGAAAACATTGAAAGGAATGTTTCCTATACTTAAAACCGGAGTTTGATTACATACAGATATGACCAACAGATTGATAGGAAAATCATTTTCTCGGTTAATTCTAGCCACGATGCAAATTCGCACACAGTTGCTAGAAATTCAAATTAAATAATATAAATTTATAAACAGAGCACGATCCTGTGTAATCGAATGTTGTATAGTCATCTGACGATAATATGAAAAATGAGTCTGTTCAACGCAGGAAAGGGTATGTGTAACGTAAGCTAAAACTGATGGTGCGTCTAGGAACTCACTGGATAAGTAAATCAAATAGAAAAATAAACAGAATTGGGACGTGAATTCTTCATACCACGCTGAGATTCAAAGTCCCTGTGTTTAAAATAAAACATAAGCTATAACACTGCAAATGCAGTAAGTAAAATGCAAATGAAAATATAAGGAGTGTTCAAATGAAAAGGTATGAAATGTTGTAGCAACCAAACTGGTTGAAATTTGAGTGGCATAACGACGTCTGATGACGCAAATATAGTGTCCGGCGTCATTGTGCCCATGCAGAGGCTGCTCCCGCACATCACGCTGGAGGGAAGCACACAGTTGTGTGTTCCGCACAATTCATGCGACAGTGCGTGTAATGACATCTTGAAGTTTACATTGCAAAATTCGAGAGGAACAGCGAGGGGTTGTCGCCTTAATTATCACTTCTCTCTCTAAAAATCTTGTAAAACAAGTTGAAAGCTGAAAGAAATTTTCGTCCCTTGAGTGGACTTCTTATTCAATTCTCTTTTCACTAAACCCTTAATAGTTTTGTTCACTTCTCTTTAGCCATTGCTTTTTCTTAATTATTTCAGTTTTCTTAACGAAGTTTTGGAGGTAATTGCATTAATTTGCAAAGGTACTCCGGAAGCCAACGCCTTGGACCTTGGGCGAGGGGTTGTCAGATTTCTGATTGTGAAAGGGGTTAAACCGGATGGTGGCCGTATGCTAGGAAGACTGTATGTCCGACAATTCAGTGAGAAAGTGGAGTGCCAGTTTTCGTGAAGGCCTGGAGTGTTTGAGTGATGACCCGAGACCAGGCCAGGTAAACACGGTAATCACGGCCGAACTCAGCGTCAAGATGAACGACCTTAGTGAGAAGTGACATCTAAAAGGGAAACTCAGACGACGAGGTGAAGGACACAGTGAAGGACTCGCTCCTGTCACAACTGCATGAATTCTGGGAAAAGAGGGGAATCCTTCAGGCCTCTAGTGATTACTTGTGAATAAAGACTTCAGTATATCCATATTATCGTTTCGTATTATTTCATTTGAACACCCCTAATATAGCAACTCTAATACATTTTACCTTTCTTAGCTAAAGTTATTTATGGTTCAAGCCTTATTTTAAGGAATTTTTCTGTTAACTATTCTAACTTTAAGAATTTTCAAGACATAGCTACAATTCCTTTCATTTCTTCATTATTCTTTTGCCTCCGTGTGAGAAGTGGTTTACCCCATCTTACCCTTATTAGTTAACTACACTACTGACTGTAATCGAAATTATAACATTTAGACAACATAATTTTCTAAACCCATTATTAATTTATGTATAACAGACAGTAAAGCGTCATCGATGTCTCTGATGTTAGCGTATTTTTAACTAATGGAGAAAATCAAATGGAGTTAGGATGCTTAAATTCAATAAAAAATTTTAAGCTAATTTAAAATGTATAAAATCTTTTAATGACAAGCTGTCTAAGTGAATGTTTAAAACCCAAATTTGCTAGCTTCATGATGAGTTTAAAAGTATACCCACACTTTTACATTCTTACAATGAACTACTTTACCCTAGTAAGCTTTTTATTACTTTGCTAACAGTTAACCTTCTGGTTGTCCTACCTTAAACATATCCGCCGTAATAACTGTCTTTCCGCCAGAAAGAGCCTCATTTACTTTAGATTGGATATGAGAGTGACAGACAGAAAGTGCTTCAAATTTTGTTAGTTTGTTGTCATACTGCCGTTTGCTATCTCAGAATGTTCTGTTGATGTTTCCAATGTGCAAGTAAAAACCTGCTTGTCTGTTATCATTTTAGACTGTTTACCGGAATCACGATTAAATACTATTTAAGCATTTAAAGCCAGTATATTTTTTAAAGTTTTTAATTGATTTGAATAACTTAACCCATAGAATATGAGGTAACTGGCTAATGGACTGGATTAATAATCTCTTAGATTTAACAACCGGTCCTTACAGTCTTTTATTTAATCCCTTTACCACGACATTGACCACGACATAAATAAAAGTAAAGTGAAGAAGTAAAGATCTGAACTATTGATTTAATAATGTCAGAGCTCTTTGTATTATGAAACACCCAGACCTGCAGAAATTCGAAAACAACAGGGACATTATATAAAGACTTGTGTAAATCACAAAATTCTGTGATGCAGTCAGTGTTTTGAGAAAAAGAGTTAAGTATAAGTGAACCGCTACCAAGAGTTATGTACTAATACGGATGCTTTTTTCTCATACACTGTGAGGAATCACCCAGATCTACATTTACCTAAGGGTGAAAAGTAGGTTAATTTTTAAAAAGACTTCGTTTGCTATTTAAATTACATGTACCAGTAGAAGGCACTAATCTATTACTGGAGAGACTACACTTAAGCAATTACATCAATAAAAATTGATCTGATGTTTTTAATATTAAGGCAAAATCCCATGCAACCGTAAGCAGTATCAAACTGCGTTGTTAGATTATGAAACTAGACATTTGATTCTTCCTTTCAATCGAAGAGTCCAAAAAGTACATAATAGTATTATTATTTCTTAATTTAATTTAATATTTATATTCAACGTATTCATTTGTTCAAAATATTGCACGAGTCAATTTTCTTTGCAGTGATTTATCTTTACTTTTTCAGCTCTAAACAAAACATAGTGCAAGTAAAATGAAACAAACAAATTATGTGTACATATTATTTAAAAAATTAAAGACATTTTACGATATACGACAATTTTTGAAAGCTACAGAGCTAAGATTAGAGTCCTTCCCACCAAAGTGAAATTTACTTTAAAGTTATGAGAGAGAAACTTTGCAGATTACTTTGGAATTTACAAGACAAAATCAACTTTACTTTGAAGATGATTTTTTGGAAATTCTTATATTTTAAACAAATTTGAATAGGCTATTCATAAGATTCAAATATTTTCTATAAAGGGGAAGTTTTCTGTAAAGGTGAAAACTAAATTATCCTAATTTCCACCTATTCAAAGTCTAAATGATTTTGATTCTGAAACTCAGGATTAACTCAAAAATTTTGAATATTTGTGCTAATTATAGTTTTAGCTGTTACAAAGTTTTATTTAAATTAGTGAAGTACACCGTGCCTTCACTTCCTCTGAATAAAATTCGCCGACAACAGCTAACAGTAGAAAATATTTCCAGAACTAGAATAAAGTAAGACTCATTGAACTGCACCATTTTTGTTAATTGACACACTGCATCTTTTTTTGCTGAATCATTACAATAATAACGACATTATATTATAGATGGGGAGAATTTTATTTTCGAGTTAAATATAAATCAACCGTGGTAGGAAGGAAAGTAATCCGATTTTATTTAAGAATATATAAAGATATATCTTTAATACTAAATTTAATTTACATTTGTAAATTTTCGAAGTGGGCACTTATCAACTCCATGATAAATATAAGCGTTTAGTAACTTTTAAAGAAAGCACATCTTTTCTTAAAAGTAGAAACTATTTAACATACCTAAACTCTGATAAGTAAAAACAAAAACATATCGTAGTCTATTTACTGTCACAAAAAGGTCTGTAGTTTTTTCCAATTAGCAATTTCCGAGGTACATTGCAGATGGAATGGTTGCTTTAATAAATCAGTATGTTGTTATTAATATTTTTGCGTTCTACGGGTTCGTGGATTTGGAGTGACCGATGACAACACTTGATGAAGAATCAAAACACAGTTTATTCGTCAGTATTACACAGGAGATTCTAAAGACATGTTTACAGTCGTTGAAAACTACAATAAACACGCTGAAAAAATCAGCAACACAGCCTCCAGGCTACAACGGTGAAGACAGCTTCACGGCAAAGCACTAAAGTACAGCTCCCGACTCGATTCGGTCGCTCTCGAAGCTCAAGACACTACTACTGAACTCAACGCATTATCGATAGTCTCTACGATACACTCACCATGCACTGCTATTTCGCGCACAGGTAAATTTATCTAGCATCTGACACGCTTTCGAGAACCTTCTGAGGAAACCCGGTAAGAATTCGTCCTAGAATGATCGTGCTCCGTCTATGGTATATTGCGAATTTTGCCGCCAAACGTGGCCAAATGAGCAATTTCGCGCCAAAACTGACAACCCTGCCTTTAAATGCTACTTTCCGGCAACCCTAAACTCTTTTTGCGGGGAAGCTATCTTACCGCGGATGGGTAAAATATTCTGTGGTACATGCAGACCAAAATATCTAGAAATGTTCGAGAAATTTCATTGTGCCATTTGTATACTAGGTTACGTATGCAAACATAGGACAATTTTGAAAAAAAAAATTTTTCGTTGTCTTTTTCAAAATTATCTTAAAAAATTGCTGTGTAAATCACACACCCTGCCTTTATGATATCTCATCATCCGTATGTTCCTAACAACTCACGTTTGCTTCATTAGGCAATTTCTGAAGCTAAGATTAACTGCATTTCAAATGACTGATATAAAGGAAAACAGAAACCTGGAAGATGCAACGAATTTATGATTGAGATAATGTCTAGGGAAGTTTTTGCAGAATATAATGTTCTTTGGAAAGAAAACCTAACTTAGATAGAGATACGCTACATACAAAACGAAAACCCTTCTCAACTTTTTATAACTGCGGTTTGAATGAAGACGGAGCTGAATGTTAAATTCACAGAGGAAGATCAACCGCAGAATATGAAAGCCACTTTTCAAAGAAAATATTTGAATGGTCCACGAGAGATAAACTACTTAAGAAATAAACACTTTACACCTGCACAAATTCATCGCACTAATCCACTACTCTTTCATTAAAGGCGTGAAGATTTCAAAAAAAAAAACAAAGCACTATTTAATGTTTTAAAAGAAACTGAAAAAGTTTAATTTAAAATAAATATAAGCAATTAATTTTCTAGCCCTTTAAACAAATACCTAAACTGGCCTTAATGTAAGACGACTGGAATTTAAAGTAATTAATGTGGATTAAACATTTAAAGCGCAGTATGGAAACAGTAGCATCCTATAATCACTTCAGAATATAAACTGAGATTTAGCACGATAGATGTAAATACTATTTTCTTCAAACTAAGTGTAGACTTATATACACCACTACAAAAAAATTTCAACCCAACGTTTAACTCGTAGTGAAGAAAAATGTGATTGTTATGTGGCGTGTTATTAGTTTTCTACAATTTTAAACAAACAACATCTGTAAAATACTAAGCAATTTAACGGATAATGTCATTTAGATCTAAAATAGCCTTCCTGATCGAAATCCATTTCATCAAAAATTTATAATATAGTAATAATGGGTTTCATGTTTCATTCGATATCTGTAAGTGTCAGATATAATTCAGGTCAGAGTTTTACGTTTTTATCTCCTCCCCACTCTCTGTTGAGTTACATCCAGTTCATTTTTATAAATCAGTCTGACGTATTTCTCCAAAATTTTCCAGTTTGTGCACTTTTTTCTTCTAAATTGACTTTACTCATGGTAGATGGGAATCTTTATTTTACAAAGATCAGTTTATTATTAGCATTACAAATCGTTTCTAAAAGATTATACATTTTTTATCTTGACATTTGAGTTTGCAATGTAATGTCCCGAAACTTCTACTTAGATTTATTTCATTGTGTTAGAAATTTTTCTTAGTTTCATACAATAAAATAAATAGCAGATAGGCTAGTAAAAGTTATTATTTAGCAACAACTGGACACGAAAGTTGAAAGCTTTTCTAAGAAATCAGCTTGTGAGAAATTAATACATCCTCCCCGTATAGGCTTTCGTAACGTAAACGTTTAGTACGTCCAGGTGACAAGTAAAAGTCCGAGATTCGAATACATTAAGTATACATAAGGTAACTCAAATATCGGTATACATTAAAAAAATGTGTTACAGTAAATATACAATGTATGCCGAAGAAATTTGTATAGAAATTAATGAAACTGAAGGGTTTTCTTCCCTTCAGTTTTTCAGTTCAAACTATTTTATTACTTAAATTTTCTCAATCATAATTATTTCCACTAAAGGTGCTTCATTTTAGCATCCTAATTATAAGGTTTTGAACTGCCCCAGTGTCAAAATTCAGCATTAAGCTCTTGTCAGAAACAGCATTATTCCTAATTATCCCTAAATGAAAAAAAGCAAGAGTTAGATTTTTGCGACACTCATGCGTGGCTGATAATCACTCTATGTTTTTTCCGTCTCACGGTGATCTTCCGGTTAAAATAGAATAGTTAACAATCTATTTTCAGACACATTCGCCACCTTTGAGAAGTTTCATAAGTCTCATTTACAGCTGACTAATCCCCCACTTACCGGACAACAGATTTTTATTAAGTCTCCGAAACCCACCACTCGATCCTGGTCCGCAGGAACACCACTCCCAGTTCTGGGACCTTGTGGCGGGGTGCGCACGGTGCGACCTTAACAGCCTATAAAGTCTGAAAGGTCTTCAAAAGTGCTGCTCACGAGTACTACTCGGGCTGCCTGATGTCGGCCTGTGGGGCACACAAGGGCGACACACTGCTAACACCCACAGGTTACGGGAACTGCCAGGCTCGTGTTTTATGTATATAGAGTCTCTACTGTCAAAGTGAAATACTCAACGAGTTTATTCAACCCTCACGGGGTTCAGGACAAAGAGACTTAAGATATGAATGGTGGTCAAAAATGCTGCTCAACGGTACTACTCGGGCAGCCTGATGCTGGCCTGTGGGCCACTCAAGTTAACGAAGGCAGCTAACTGCTAGCACCTACAAGTTATGGGAAACTGTCAGGCTCATCTTTTGTGTCCCCAGAGTCTCTACTATCAAAGTAAAGTAATAAGCCAGTTTATGCAACTCCCAAGGGGTTCAGGACAAACCATAAATGCAACCTCTTACGTTCTGTAAATTCAACCTGTTTAAGTTCTTAAGTGCAACCTTTTAAGCTCTATATTGACAGTAGTTTACTGTGCACTTCTCGATTGATAAATTTAAAATACACTTTAGCACCTTAAGAAAATCATCTGATTTTAGTTTTCCTAACTAAAAATGTTTATTGCAAACTATCATTTATTTAAGCAAATATTTCAGTATATGCATTTCATTTTAACCAGAAAACGAATGGATGACTGACATTAATATATTTAAAATTTTCGATTCTAGGAAAGGCTGCATTCTTTTGTCTATGATATTTATGAGCAAATAGCCTATTTTGTACATCTTACATTCAGTTTGTGTTCAGGTTTTCCCCTCGAAAACATTCTTTCTGCGAACGATATCCCATACGTTCATCGTCATAATAATTTAGTTGCATAAACAATTTTTCTTAATCTTTCTTTTCATCCTAAAGCATATTTTAGCATATTAATCGATTTTATTCGAATGCATTAATCTAAAATCTGTTTATCGTGAGTCAATCATATCCAGATATGTTACTTAAAAGGTTCTGTTCTTCTAGTGCTTACACTTCAAATTCCTCTTATTCTCGAGATATACAGCATTTACAATGTACCGAAAACTTTTAAATAGGCACGTGAAAATCAAAGAAATCTCCTTAAGTTTCATATTTGATTAAAAAAGAAATGCGTTTTTCAGGTAATTAAATTTGTGAAATAGCGATTTTATATAAAATCTTAAAGTTTATGTTTCGAGATAAATGTTTCGAGCTGCTAAAATTAAATTTTTAAGATCCATTGAAAAATATGAGTTCTAAAAGCGTTATGAAATTTTGAAGGAACTGTACGTTATAAAATTTGGAACTGAAATAAACATTACTTTTTGCAGTCTCAATACAGCCAATTAAAAGTGTTAGGTTTATTTTCATACGCTTGTAGTCTATTTGATAAACCTGAATATATTGTTTTCCCTAAATTCATATCTAGAGGCAGTTTAACAGTCAAGAAGTTTTCCGATTCAAAGTATTTTAATGATATGCACATTTCTACCTTTTCTGATAGGATTTCAAAATGCTTGGTTTAAGTCCAAGTGGTTATTAAATTATATCTGAAATTGCGTAAGAAGAAGATTTATCCGTTCCACTTTAGATGATAAAATTCAGTTTTCATTGCAGAGTTAAGTGTTGCCTCCAATTATTTTAAATTTCCTGTATATTTTCGTTCATACTGGCATATCTTTTACTTTACATGAAAGTAAATATTTCATTTATAGCAGAAATGCATAACCTTCGGCGTTGAATTACAAACATTTTTTGCATTTGAATTATTAAATAAAGTTTACGTGAAATTTTATTTATTTTAAAAGTATCTAGTTAACTATAGTGTAGATTTAAATATCTCATTATAGTCAGCATTGGATCATATGCGAATCTTCTCATTCAATTATTTAATAAAGTGTTTTTTTTTTTTTTTTTTTTTTTTTGTGTGTGTGTGTGTGTATGTGCAATATACAATGGAACTTGAAAATCTAATGTCAGCGTTTAGTAATTTAGGTCAATAGACTTGTTAAAATACATACATATATACATTTAATTGTTCACTTAAATTTTTAATACTTCACTCAGTTCCTATCTTATTTATGAGGCTGACGATTCTTTTTTGGCATACCCTAAAAGCACACTATTGACGGATATATATGTATCTGGTTGTAAGAATATATTTTATTTCTTCGCAGACGTTCTCAGGAGAATCTTGAAACTTTGTTGAAATTTTAGATAAATTCCAAAAGTACAATTATATGGCTACGTGATAACTCCCTACATGAATAAAATATTTTATACTATTCGCATAAGCATAATGATCTATGGCAAATCTTCTGAAATCGTAGGTCATAAGTAAGCTTGCGAAATACAGACACTTTAGCAAAATTTAAAAACCATTTTAGGGACGCAATGACAGAAACTTAATTCAGAACTCGTTTGTCAACGCTGCACGTATGTCTGTGATATCCAATAGCCTGATAAATACCAAGCCTTATAGAAAAGCAGTTCTGTCGATTGCTAAAAGAAAACAGGAAATTTAGTTTATGAGTCTATGATCGTAAAAGAACTCTTGCTCCATTTCGCCAACCAAGTGACCTCTCTTAATTTGCAAGTCCACTGGTTTTATGTTTATAGGAAAAAAAATAAAACTCCCCTTCAAAATTCTCCAGTTCAACTCTTATTTCAGAACTCTCCTCTCTAATTAGAAATTTTTACAATACTATTTGTTTGTTTTAGGTGAAAAAGGTTATTTCAGAACGAAAATCGTGTCTACTGAAATAAATTCTAACAGAAATCACATATAACATATCTTTTAAATGAAGGTGAAATTATTTTTGCTTGATCCTACGATATTTTCAGAAATGCCCATGGTTTAAAAGCAAAGGCTCTTAAACTTATCTATAAACAAGTAATTTATCCTCGAGTCTCCTATACTCAAAGGGTCTGGGATAAGTTCATAAAAAGAAAATAAACCGTAGATCTCTTATAGAAATCAAGAGAAGATTTCTACTCCGAATCATTCGAAGGTTGTAATGCAATCAATTATGGAGCTTTACTGTTCTCTCAGGTATTCCGCAATTCGATCTCCAGATCGTAGAAATAAACTGGCAGGATAATATTTTCAGGTCTAAATTCGATAATGCAATAAAGGTTATATTGAAAAAGACTGCTCGTGATAAAGCACAATTGACTGAATGCAATGCCTTCTTTAACCCTTTGTTGCATCATGTCCACTCTAGTAGACAAAAGTTTTAATTTGTTTATTCTTCTGCAAATGCCTTAAATGATTCCATTCCTGTGTTTATTCATTCTATATTATTAGAACTTTCAACTGTTGATCACAGATGGCTGTATAGCATCACTACGTAAAGCATTGCTATTTGCAAAATGGCTGCTACTTCTGTTTCCAAGTTAGTGCAATTTTTCATAGTAAACATTGTATAATATTGCTTACATTTTCTTATACTGCCATTTTTTATTCATGATTAGTAATTTTAGACATTTTATTTTAAATGTCAGTTTGAGAAAATTTTAAATGAGTAGATAAAGATCTACCGAAAAGAGTGAATTGAAACCCAAATGTACTGCTTATCAAGCCAAAACACCACTGGAAATGTTTATGTTTTGCAAGGAATTTCTAGAACATTTGACATTTCAATCCAATAGGTACAGGTTACAAAATCGTAGCAAAATGAATTCAATCACAATCGACGAAATGAAAGTATTTTGGGGGGATCTGTTTGTACATATCACTTGTAGATTTATCATTTAGAAGGTGGTAATGATCACTGCAAACAAGGCTAGAAATGATTTCAAATGCAATGACCGTAAATCGTTGGAAAGAGATTTGTATGCATGTACGTCTATGCATGCTGACTACTGTAGTGAACAAACTGTAGCAATTATTTAAAACGAAATTTGAATAAAATTATTTTCTTTTACTATTACAAAGGTTATTTTAAGTAGAAAAAAATACAAACATTTTCCTTTAACTTCTCTGGATTATTTGTATGCAACAAAGGGTTAAGCACTACTCGTGCTGCTAAAATTAAATCTTTAGGATCCATTGCAAAATGGAAATAAGAATAGAATTTTTTTTTAATTTAATACGTGCCCCATCTACTCGGAAAGGAAGGGATTCCGCATGGACGACTTTTTAAGAGAAACTGTCTTATATCCACGTTACATATGGCTAAAACCAACAAAATGCCCAGGTAGCCAGCCAGTTCGCTAAGACTCAAAACCTGGACCGAACTACCAATATTCAGCGGTTTTTACCATTCGACTGCTGGTGGTCAAGAAGAAAACTTGCGCTCGATATCTGATGAATTGGATATACCAAGTATCTGGTATTTTAAGCAAAACCCAGCAATGTTCCAATTTTCGGATATCTTCTAAAAGTACATACCACGGTTATAAGGAATTACAGCAACAGCTCAAGCGTGCTCTTGGGATGCTAAGATCAGCACATCCAAATTATCTGTCACAAGATACATAACTCGAATCGTAAAGTCGACAGCTTCTTTTTTTTTATGTTTTCTGCTGCGAAAAATCTGATACTGTCTACAATGTAGCCAAAATCGAATCTACAGATGTTTTAAAGTAACAGTTATTTGTAAGGGAATAACGTATCTGCTGTTTTTTCTCTAAATAAAATTTTGCATTTAATGAGCCTTAAAAGGCTTTAAAACTTAAATCAAATTCAGTTTTTTTGAAGACCACTTTGTACGTGAATGTTTGATTAGTAGAATGAGGTATTACTGAGTTTGATTGTATGCACATTTATTATACTTAAAAAGGTTTGAACATTATAGGAATTATTTATACAAACATAAGTTTGAGGAAAACGAACATATTAAAAGATAAAACACCTTGCTTTTATAATCTATAAAAAATTTATAATTTAAAAAATTTCCTGCGTCTAAAACTCTTGAAGGTACCACCTCTTCGCTATGGAATTACACTGATTTTAGTCACCATTAAGTAAATCATTAGGAATCATATTTTCTACGGTTCACAGAAAATATTTTACTTTTAATCTAAGATACGTTAACTTAGTGCATCAAATTTAACATAACAGATGTTATTCCAAGTTTTGCTACGTAAAAGGCAAGTTTAACTGAAACTGAAATCATGTAGCAAGAATCTGTCTACATTAACTGAAAGCGTACAGCAAGAATCCATTTAAGGGTTTTACAAAAACGTCTATTAAGATTAACATCTAGTTTTTATGGGGCTTAAGAATACGGCTTTTAGCAGTAAAGAAAGAATTGCGTCTTGATCTTTGAAATGGGAAATTGATTCCTTTTGCTTCTTTCAAAAGATCATGAAACTTCACTCAGAACAGACTAGTGGAAATAATTTAACGGAATAAAACTGATGCTGAAACTTTTAACCTACTTCAGTAAAGCAGAAAAGTAACACATCGGAAACTTTTCGACTGATGGCTTCTTAAATCTGTGAGTAGCTTCAATAAAATATTTTCTATTTCATTTTTAATACTTTCTTTCCACTTCATACAGCTGAAAGGTTAAACTATTTCACTGACAATGTTTACACTGCTAAAAATGTTTCAAAAGCAAAATATTGCTTTACAAATGAAAATTATACACTACTGCCTTAACTAATCTCGAAATAACTGAAATAATTATGCATATTCAGACATTTTAATAATAATATTAATGTGAAATTTTTAAACTTTAGTATAATTTTCTCAATGTTCAAAATACTAAAGAAAGAAAAACTACAAAATTAAATAAATGTATGTAGCTGATCATTCAAAAGAAACATTTTGAAAGACCACCAGTTATCAAAGCCTCATTTGCCATACAAATAACTTACAGAGCTGGATATGGAGATTAGTACAACCCCATTTTCGCTTGATTTTCGGAACGAAAAGAAATTAATACCTCGTGTAGCCACTATGGGCAGAAATAACTAGGCCCGATATACAAGGGGTCGGATGTAATTTGCATGGGTTTGTCAGTGCATATGAAGCGCATAAGATGCGCATTGGATGTAAAGTACTTCAGGTTTGTCAGTGCATATGAAGCACATAAGATGGGCATTGGATGTAAAGTACTTCAGGTTTGTCAGTGCATATGGCTTTGTCACAATCTAAATGTTATAGAAGCAAGTGATCTGCGAACCGCTGATTATTTAATATGTGATATATCCGATGAACCAGTAGGAAATAAATGGAATATAGTGTTCATCCAGAAATTGTTAGATGTTGAGTGCCATATGCGAACTGGTTCCCTTAGGTTTTGAAACAAATTGAAACACGGCAAATATGTAATAGTTTTTCAATGCATCGGAAATGTACTCTAGAAATCTAGTGGCATTCAGCATTAATATTCCAGATGACTAATGCCTTATGCGGGATTCACTTAATCTGTAACTGCGGTAGGCCAAGTACAGCAGTGACCATCATGGATTACAAACAGAAGTGGAATATTCGTGTGGAAAAGAAATACCGCCCACCGGTCTTCCCCCCCCCACACGCTACTCTACTCACCACTGTAGATGTAGAAGCTTATATAGTATGCAGTAAAAAAATAGCCGAAAAGGTTTGCTCCTCGCGAAAATTATCCGATGGTACAGATGATGTAGAACTGGACATGTGGAAATTAACTGCAGAGCAAACAGTCTTATTTCTTGAGCTGGGACTTATAAATTACTTGCATAATTCGTAATATCCGCGCTCACAAGAGGTTTGTTCTCTAGTTCAGTACTGCGACAGGATTATCTTCATGTCGGTTATTGTTTCTTTTCACGATTAATGGATTCTATATTTGCATCAATATGGAATCATTCCGAGCCCATTTTCTTCACCATTATACGAGTATCATTTTTTTGGAAGAGTAACCAGAACTCTCGATTTGCCATAACTCTTCTACAGTAAATGGCGGTTTGATTTATTTTGATTATCGTAAAATACTCATGTTCTATCTACCTAAGAGAAAGGATGCCTTCCTGGAGAGCTTTCTAGGGAAACCTAGCTCATATCCCTGTTACACATAGGGAAAACCAGAGAAAGATCCATGCAGTCACCCCGTTGTCTGATACCGAACACAGGTCTAATTACCAGTGTTCAGCGATTTTACCGCTCAGCTGCTCGTGAGCCCAACACTTGCGATATAACTGTTGTATGTTTCGACAAGGCATAAGAAAGGACATCTGGGAGCAAGAATATTGAGCGCACACAGCTCCAACACTTAATAGTCTGTCTTTGGTCTCCGTTCTTATTACTGCTTTGAGGAATTTTTTTCATGGAAATTATTTGCATAATTTTTAGTGTAATTAGCATTTGCTTTGCAATGTTGCAATTTTAATGGACTGGAGTGAATTAAATCAAGGAACAAATAACAATAATAATAATAAAAACAGGTCCCACCAGCGGCCGAGCGGTAAAGACGCTGAACACTGGTAGTTAGGTCCGAGGTTCAAATCCCGCAAATGGGCTGGTTGCATGGGCGTTTTCGTGGTTTTCCCCATGTGTAACGTGTATACGAGCCAGTTTCCCTTAGAAAGTCCTCCACGAAGGCATCCCTTCCTTTAGGCAGACAGCCCTCCTGTGCTTTGCCATAATTGAATAATCCAGTCCAATCCAATAATAAAAACGGAGTAGTTTTAACTTCAGAATCCAAATTATAGCATAAAACGAATAATATCAAATGTGCAAAAAAAATTGAAAATATCTATACAGCTGAGAAATTTTAGATGTTCTTCGTTATCCGTGGCGTTAACAATAATTATGTACATATTTTCACCAAGCATATTTATGACTCTGACGTGGCTTTTTAAGTGATATTATTATATTTTTAAGACAGACATTAATAATTTGGCTAATATAATGAGTAAATGCTCAAGAATAACATAAAGTTGTATACTTGATAACGAGTGTAATTCATGTTTTATTTTTACATTCTATTGGATGCTTGTTCAACTGCTACTAGTTCAACTAGTTCCTATTTAAAAATAGGAAAACTAGGAATTTAAAAGCAACTAGTTCCTATTTAGTAAGAGCTCTCATACGAAGCACATGGTATAGAACAATAAATTAAATTTATACGACACTTTCTATTCCAGACTTGAATTTTAAAGCATAATTCCCTACTCTTAAAGAACATTACTCCAATAATCACGGATTTTCTTAAACTCTTTCCCTTCTTTTATAAAGATTTTCACGTTTATTTATGGTACACTGAAGCCTGTAAGACATTTAAATAACTGCTATGCAAACGTATAATTAAACAGTTCCCTATTAAGTTGAGAACGAAATTAAACGAACATTAAAAAAGAAATCACCAGCAAATTTTCCCACTCAGGATAAACATGAGGATAATATTTAATATTAAAGTAAAAAAGAATTAAGTTTTTAAGGTAATGTCTCAAACAAATATTAAATGAGTAATTCCTTTTTAATTTGTATAGAAAACCTAGTATCACTAAGCTACCCAAGTCATTGCTTGTTCCATCTATTTAATGCTTCTTCTCCTTAGTAGATCAGGTAATGAAGCATAAAAAAAGGGGGAACAGTAAAAATTAACTTATGCGTAGAATTTTGTTTTTTTAATCATTATACTATACATGAAACTTTTAAAAATAAGGTACTTTTTTAGAAGGTTATACTTTATATTTTTAAAATTGCTTTTTAGCGGTTTACGCTAAAAATCAGTTACAGGATAATTATGAATACATTACATAAAAAATTATGCATAGTTCTTTCACACATACACATTCTCAAAAAAAAAGAAAATTTGCACACATAACCCTAAATTGTTTCTCCATGTGGGTACAGTTTCGAAAATATTACGATGGCTCTTTTTGTGTAAAATTCATGCTATTACTTTTCAGAAATAGAGTGCAAGGTATTTATGTTAATCAATTAGTTATTTTATGTTACGAACCTTTACTGTCACTTCGCTCTTTCCGTTTTCTTACCAGAATGCAAATTTTAGCTCGCGTGCATTTAAGCAATAGTTTCAGAGCTCATTAGTCAGAGCGTGTTTCGCCTGCTGAAGGCCACGTTACTATTTCATATTATTTGATAGCACTCCTGTCTACGGCGTTGCTTTATTCTTGCAGATTGTGCTGTGACACCAGTGTAACTTAAAGCCAAATTGGCCGATAAATGTCTCTGCATAGCCTTTGGCTAAATTCTACTTAGTTTAAATTTGAATTCCTTACTTTTGATTTCTAGGCATAAATGCTATCTGAGTTTGTATTCAGTATGTACATGTCTTCTGTAATCTAATGATAATGCTTCAAAGGATCATAGTGTACTCAACATATGAGTACACACGTTATGTATATATGCTACCGTATCCATGCTTTTGCATACACCTTGTAACATGGCAATGTATTATCCAGTGTCTAACATTAATTAGCTTTAACGCCTCTGTATAAAGTACCAAATTTGTATGTATGTTTATATATTAGTATATTAGCACAATGAACACGTATGGTTATCTAAATAAAGGTGGATGTGGCGCTATACCGATTAACCGTATTGGTAGAGGGGTGGTGCCCACGTCCTCCGTCGCATGTCGCATGTCTGAGTTTGTAAGCACCAGGCCTGCCTTCTGTTCAACTATTTGAGTCCTTAATAAAAGAGTCCTTTACGCCCTTCCTACATTTCTGGTTTGTTATCTAGACATAGCGATAAGTCGTTTAGATCTACATCGAGTATTGTCTTAGTGTATGTTACACTAAAACAAGAGAGATTACAACAGAATGGTGCAAAAATTATTAAATTGAAATTTTGGTAGCTAGAACACAAATAAAAGCTTAATTTCTACTAATCTTTTTTTTTTGGGGGGGGGAATGTATGTGTGACTCTTACTTTTCCCTGAAGAGAAATTTCCCTAACCTTTTAAATAAGCCTAGTCAGGAATGTTATTGGGAATTTAACATTAGAAAGGAAAAAAAAAATCATTATGAATACGAGCAATAACAAGACTTTTGAGCCTATATTTGGAATTTCAGATATTTTTGTGTTCCCTTATTTTCTCTCGACTTGCTGCAAATGCTTTCTAAGATTTTTATAAATTTCAAGGAAACATTTCTTGAATGGAATATTTTTTTTTCTTTTTGATCACTCATATTTTACTTTTGTCAACCAACTCATATAAGAACAATGCACCAGATATAACATGATTTCTAAATATAATTTAAAAGCATTTAAGCAAGTTATGGTGTAAGCCTTGTCTGCCTGTATTTAAGAACCAAAATAAAATCAATATTGCGTTATTGATGTATGAAAATAAAAACGAAAATCTGATTTGCCAGAAAACGAAGTGAACAAATACAATAAATAAATCCATTCTGATTTTTAGTTTACGAGACAGAAATACTTTGTATAAGAAAGGAAAGAAAAACAAAACATGCTTTGATTTTATCAGCAGCTAATGAAATCCCCGTATAACCTTTTCATCTGGGCTACGTAGATTAACGTTTCATGAATTGAAAAGCCATTTAGCCAACTGATCAATCAGCAAGGAACATAAAATCAAATCGGCAAGGTCTGCCAATTCCTGGTCGTATTAAGAGGCGAGTTTTAAATATCCGTAACAAATTAAAATTAAGCCTTATTTAATGTAATGAATGCGTGAGACATGAATGTCCCTGCCCCCAGGAAAAGGCTAAATTAATGCAGAATAACAACTAGGTCAGACAACCGCAAAATTATTCTTTCATAATTTTTTCCACTTTGCTGTAATACTGAAAAACTGCCATTCCCACGAGAAGAAACTTTCAAGAACAGCAGTCACCGAAAGATATAATTAAGCGTCATCTTCATCCTAGTTATCGCAAAATTTAAACAAAATAAGCCTAGTGTTCTAGCACTTTAACCAAAACATGCGGTATAATTAACCAGCCTTATGTATGTTTTTTACTACTGTGATCCTTCTCTTTTAATATTTATCGATAGATTGTCAGATTTGACAAATTCCGTAACTGCAGCTGATGGCTACCAAATGATATGTAATTTAGAAACATTAACGTCAAAACTAACATTTTAACTTTTTTATATTTTGTCACTCAGTTGGAGCATTTTTTATGCAATTGCGCCTAAAGCACTGCATGATATGCACATGCATAGTGTAAATATGTGCATCCATGTACTTTTATTTTCCCTAACATTTTATGATCTCACACTTATATTTTCATTTGTATTTTAAACGGAAAAAATATTATTAATATTATGCTCAAAATCTAAATATAATCGTAGTTAAAATATTCTTAATAAAGAAAGAATTGTAATGCATACCTTTATCTATACCGAAAATTAAAAAAAAACTTGAAATAATTCTGTTAATGCTGTTAAAGCAGTGGTTGGTTTAGCTTCATCCAGTGTTTGCAATGCTGAGAAATTTTGAAAACATGCCAGCCCACCAGCGGCCAAGCGGTAAAGACGCTGAACACTGGTAGTTTGGTCCGAGGTTCGAATCCCGCAAACGGGCTGGCTGCATGGGCGTTTTCGTGGTTTACCCCATGTCTAACGTGTATACGAGCCAGTTTTCCTTAGAAAGGCCTCCCCGAAGGCATCCATCCCCTTAGGCAGATAGCCCTAGTGTGCTTTGCCATAATTAAATACACCACACACTTGAAAACATACCCGGTATTGTTGCGTGCGTATGGGTCCGTAATAGATTGAAGGCACAAGTCTGATAATAGATTAATAAAATGTATTCTTGTCAAAAGAAATATATCAGAATGCTGGAATTTTCCTCATAGATATTCGTACAAGTGTTCACAATATCACTTAGTATAATCAATGGTTACACTTCAAACTACTAAGAACGTTAAATGCAATGCAATTTAAAGCGCATCTAAAGAAAAAGCTAACTCAGATTTCTCAATTTACGAGGAATTTAAAATTCGCAACAACAGTCATCTCTCTTCGGTCTTAAATAGTTTTCAACCGGCGCGAGATATTTCTAGTACTTTCTGCTTCTCGAGATTTCTAGAACGCAAAAAGAGTGTGGAATTACTGTTACAGCTAACACAGTGGTCAATTGCATTTATTCAATTTAAATGCAAATTACCGAGATATCCATTTACTCAATGTTAAATGCACGTGCTCCAGTATTTTTAGTTTTCCGGCCTAGCTTTTTCTTAAAATTTGTCTCGCGCTGCATTGCACGAAGAAATACAACTATTTTAATTATAATTCTACTAAAATTACCTATCTAAATAAAAATTCGTAACAGTATATTTCACTTCGAAGATATATCTGAGACGCCTGTGAACCCTATGAATACTTATTTGACATTTTTAGTTGCAGAAAGATATTAATCACACATCGTTATTAAAAAAATTTAGACTTAGAACTGTTGAGAGTTTTTTAAATATTTTAAAACTTTATATTATTTTTTTATTTTTAAGACAACACTGCTAATTATGGTGCTGCGTCATCTGTATTAAATGCAATAAGAATTCATTTATTAATATTATCAGGATATTTCAGTACAAATAGCACTAGAAAAAAATTACAAACTTTTTCCCTACTGTGGCTAAATGAACAATGTATCAAATTAGAGAAATCTTTCAAAATAATAATATTAGCACAAAGATGCAAATTAGGCACGTTGTTTTTAAAGTTATTTATCTTTTCAAATTGTTTAATTTTCTCATTTATAATAGATTACCATAAATGTATACATATTTTTCACATTCATGTATGTATATTTATTTATAAATACAGGATAGAAATTATTGATTCGATGAAAAAGATCACAATTTCTCGATTCTCTTCTTGAAATAAAAAGTGAGGGATTCGAAGAGACTGCCCCTGTAGGCTTTCATATAATTAATATATATTGTATAGTTACTAATGATCAAAGGAAATGATTTAAGTTAAAAAGAAAACTCTCAAACGAATTCAAGTCCGGAGATTAAGGCTACTAATCCATGGTGCCGTAATATTAATCTCTGTAGCTTAAGAATGGGATAATTTATAGAAAGTTGTTGATAGACACTAAGTTATAGCTTAGGCTCACTTGGTATTTTCTTTCATCCTAGTAGTAAAATGTTGACCAATGTTTTCATTCTAGCCATCAAAAACAGAGCCACTTTCTTCAAATTTCTGTGCTAGACTGTAGAGACATTAGGATTTGTTTAGACGCAGGAGTCATGCCAAATTAGCAACCGCCTTCGCCGGGAATCGAACCATGGACCTCTGGAATACCGGCCCAGCGTGCAGAACTACTACACCACGAAGGCTCGGTAGGAAAACGGGAGAAATACCTTATATACTCCTTTTTTTAAAGGGCGACTGGGGTTTTTAGGAGATCCAGTCGCCAAATCCTCGATGAGGAGAATCATCATCCAACACCCTTTTAGTTCGGGCGTCATTGTAGAGACATCAGGATTTATTTGGAAGCAGGATTCATGAAAAATTAGCAACCGCCTTCGCCGGGAACCGAACCACGGACCTCCGGAATACCGGCCCAGCGTACAGAACCACTACACCACGAAGGCACGGTAGGAAGGCGGGAGAAATACTTTATAACACTTACTATTGTATACAGTGATGGTTTAGGTCCAATCCTGAGTGCTGAGGACCACATGCAGAGCAATTTTGTAATGTGTCTGCATAATTTATAATAATATTTCCCGAAAAACATTCCGTCTTCAATGGAATATTGCTATTTGCGCTTATATTTAAAATAACTCCAGTCTTTGTCTAGAGTTTGCTACATGACTATCTACACTAACAGACTAGAGTACACTCCTACACAATGCCCAATTTACAATTCAGCGTATTTTTTTAATTAGCGATTATTTTTTCTCTGCAAATTTATGTACATCTGATACATCAAAGAAATTCTCACGATGTAAACTATATTTCTAAAACGTTATTAACAATATTTGGCTATTACATCGTTTCATATAAAGTATTTCTTTTCATACTGTACATATAATTGAAAACTATGTGCATAAAATTTCTCCTGTATCACTGCTTTTTCACATTTTATTTTAATGAAATTATTCAAATTTCATATCAGCCTCTTTGTAATGCATTTTACTTTAAGATACGTTGTATAATGAGTATTTCGTGCAAAGCGATTTCTTGAAGATATTCATCTCTGTAATTTCGCTCGTTATTGAGTAAAATGCCATTACGGTTCTGCACCAATTTAAGCAACGAGACATAAGATGAAGGTAACAACAATCATTATCGTAGGATGAAAGATAATCATTATCCAAAATCTATAAATGATGCACGCAACATTCCTTCCAATGCTCAAGATATTGGAAAAATATACACTACAGATCATTACATAAACGCTGTCATATATTTTCGCTTATTTTAACTGAACTGCTAGAATTATCCTTATAGCTGTTATTTAAACGTCTGTTAATTCTTTTAAGCTCAAAGGGATTAAAACTAATTTACATGATAGCAAAAGTCTTTAAAGCAGAATTATGATAAATTCTTTAGAATTGTTATCATCATAACCTTAAATGTTATTTTTGAACAGAATATTAATAAAATAAATCATAAAAATGCTTCTGCTAAAAACATTATAACCATCTTCTGAGTGCGTAACATGAAATTTAAGAATTTAATTTAACTTTCAAAAATAAGTGAGTGCTACAGTATACAAATCTTTATGAATATAATTGCGCCTTGTAAAACCTTAAGGGAAGATTTATGCGGCTTATATGCCAGAAGGTTATATATTTTTATAGTATCTTTAAACTTAACATCTCTGGATAATAATATTAAATAATACCTAAAAATTTATGTGAATCCAAACTGATCGTGTACTTTAAGTCAGTTTACACCTCATAAAATGAAAACTCGCTAGCTTGCTAATGAATTCTTAAGTTTTATGATCTTAATAATTTACAATTTACATAAATTCTTAATAATTTACAATTTTATAATTATTCAAACAACTAGATTATTTGGAAATATACTACGCTATAACAGACTTCAAACGCAATCTGCTTTCCAGTTACTACATATTAAGTTCAAGAAAGAACATGCGTTTAGTTTAATTTCGCAGCTGAGAATCTAACTATCAAATAACGTTTATTTAATGTTATGCCTTTTTACCAATATATAGTAACTTACATGATTTCTAGTTTGGAGGAGTTGATAAGTTCAACAAAAAGAATTAATGCATTTATCCAAGCACGACTGGTTGCTTAGACAGAGGGGCATGATCCAAGAGTAAGAAAGGTAAGGGATTTTCCGATACGAGCCTAGAAAAATAAAACCAAAACGATAAAAGACACCACAGAAATATACCGGTAGTTTCGGATCATAAAACTTCATTCCCATACTATAGAGGTCATCCGCAGAAGTAGGTACAGAATGAATATTAACAAAGAGCAAAGAGCTCTTCCTCATAAATGGATGTATCGCTGACGATAAAGTTCTATGAGATATAAGATGGAATGTATCAGATGCCAAATAAATAACCTTTTTATCACCACCACGTGGCTGATACCGTTATTGCTATGAACGCATAAACCTTTAATTCGACGCTCTTGAACTCTGTGATACCCATTACTCATGAGGAGGCAGATGAAACCGAGGCTTTCATGCTGAAAACTGTATTATATTAATGCTCGAGAAAATGCAGATAAAGTATGTGAATGACTTTTAAAAACCACACAAAAATGATTCGGAGATAACAGAGGCATTTTTCAGGGTTTAACTTAATTGTTTCAAATATGCTTCTGTTTTGCATTATCAGGGCTTTTATATTCCACTAGATGTAAAGCGAATGAATTACGAATAGGAAGCGAGGCCATTTCCTATTCGTAATTCATTCGCTTTCCATGCATTTTAAGCATACGTAACTTTTAAGAGATGCGTATTGTGAAAATCAAATAGGCCTCAGTAGCAAATAATTGATTTATAAATTGATGACTAAATGTTGCTGGTATATGCTACTTCACGAAATTATTGTTAAGATTAAGTTGCTAGCATTAACCCCTAAATTTGAAATCTTTATATAAGGAAAGAGCACTGCTTTAGGTAAACGTAATAAACAAATTCAGGCTGTGTTTCCAGAATGGGCACCGTTAGGTTAATTGGATATAGTAACGTTCACGAGGATTACCTGCCTAAGGGGAGGGAGGAAAATGGCTCGTATTCACGTTACACTAAGAGAAAACCGAGGTTACTATACTGCAAGGCTTGCTTTTTTTTTACCAAGGTCAACTAGCGTGGTAACATCAAAGGCTCAAAAGAGAGGCTTTTCCCACTTATATACTAAGTAATATGACATCACTGAGCAGATTGATAGG
This sequence comes from Stegodyphus dumicola, assembly GCF_044657685.1. Taxonomy (NCBI): domain Eukaryota; kingdom Metazoa; phylum Arthropoda; class Arachnida; order Araneae; family Eresidae; genus Stegodyphus; species Stegodyphus dumicola. The sequence goes on from NC_140781.1 coordinate 27,780,636, forward strand.
ATACGTCACTATCTAGAGCATAAAAAAATGAAAGTTGATCTTCAAAGAGCATAAACTTCTCTGTCTAATGATCATAGCGTAAACTACTAAAAGCAACCATGCAGAAAGCCAGTTTGCTTGGGATCGAGCCCCGCTCGAACTGCCAGTATTCATCTGTCTTAACCAACCCTACAGTGGTGGGGCTGCGTTTCCAGGATAAATCAAGAGAACAGGAATAATTTTTACAGGCTACATTAAATAAAGACGTTATTTCAATAATTAAAAGAAAAGATTTTTCTTAGCTACTGGGGAAACCTAACTTTCGTTGATATATTTGTAAAGTTTCTAACAACTCATTTTAATTAAGGTACAATAACAAGCCGAACAAGTATTAATTTAGAAAGTCAAACAACAAAAATCAGCGTTTTGAAAACATAGCGCTGATTTTTTTGTTTTACTTTTAACTTAATACGTTATTTTAAGTTAAACCTACTTTCCTGTCCATCCCGTTTTCAGCTTACAATTTCCTACCAGAATGAGTTTTTAGAATCGCGTTTAATGCAAATGGATAAGGGTAGTATTTAAGTCGAAGTTCCACTGACTATGAGAGAGAACCTCAGCGTTTCTGACTAACGCGCGTTTGCCTTTTGGCTACGTCTAAGCTGTCACTACGCTCGGCCATATTACAAGCCTTTGATAGCTTCTCTAACTTATTCGATATTTAAGGGCCAACTACTTAGAATTTTGATAGCTTCGGCTACATCTTTTTAATTAAGCATTAGTTAAGTCTTATTTCTTATTATTTTGAGTTCAAACCTAAGTAGAGGCTTTGCTGTACGCCCTGAGAAAGGGGTCACCTGTTAACTCTTATTTTGAGCAATAAAGCTTAATTAACCCTTTTCGAGTTTACGTCTTCATTCCTGAACTTAAGCGATTATTCGCTTAGCTGTTCGCTAGGTTTCTCCACATTTAGTCATTAAATAAAAGTGTGGAACCCCACATACTTAAGGTTTCTGTTCATTTCTAACGCAAGCATTAAACGTGCAGAGCGCGCAATCATAACTGAGTACATCAAGGCTCCTAAAACACATTATTTTGAAGCTGAAGCAGTTAATTTACTATTACTGTTCAATTATTACGTTGTTTACCAATGCCATGTACAGCTAATATAATAGAAAATAATTATAACTTATATTAGATGTATTCTTTTTGACTCGCAAATATTACTCTGCCACTCAAGGCTGAACTGTCTCAGAGACTATATTCTGCTTTATTTGAATACATCTTTAAGAATAGTGTTTTCCCAATTTAGTTTTCTAGTAATCGCTGAAGCGTTCTTTCACTGAAGATATTTTTTATGGCTGGCACTAGCCAATTTACGCTTTGGTCCTACTAAAGCCAGAAGCTTTGTTCATTTTATATGTAGTTGCCTAATAGGCGGTCACCGTTTTCTCCACTGAAGAGACAGACAGTTTCCATCCGTGCCTTCTTCGAGATTCGAACATGGGCCCTTCGGTACGGCAGTCAGAGCCCACTGAAGAGATAAACCTAAAATTCGCTTTCCCACCTTTACTTCCATTCGTTCAAGTTGGCCGTGCTTACTGATAAAGGCTGACGCATGTTTCCAGGGAAAACGCAGAAGAAATGCAACCGCTTGTGATTACTATTTTAAATTATCAAACTACAGGGCATGATTACTTCAGGCAAGAATGATGATAAATTATCATGCGTGAGAACTGAAATACGTAAAGCAAAAAATGGGAAAAATATAAAAATGTATGGCATGTTGACTTCTCTAGCTTCTTGAATAAACTTAGACCAGCTAGGGCACAAAATCTAAAAAATGCACCATTTTTTCCTCTCTTGAAGAACGAAACATTTTCTCACCAATATTTAAAATAAGAAAACTTCAAATGAAGTCATCCTCCAAAACTTTCTGCTAACTCAATTTACACCAATAAGTAGGCTTAAAACCTTCATATTTTGTGATAGTTGTTCTTATTCACTATTTGTCCTAAATCTATAGCGTATGTCAAAACTCCGAAATTCATTCTCGCCAAGGCATTTCCCGAGAATGTCTCAGCAGAATTCTGGCGCTTTTCCTAATGAGAGATGTCCGCATACAGAACTCTTTCTCAAAAGGAATACAACTTTAGTATGGAGATCGTAATCAGCTAAAGAATTTCTTGAAAAGAAGGAAATTTAAAAATAAATCATTCTTTCTTTTTTGAAGCTTTAGAAAGCCTAAATTTCAGTGATTGCGGAAGTAGTTAAGTAACCTTCCTAACGGTGGAAATTTTAGAATGTTATCAGTGTACTGAAATCCTGTGTATAGAAACGTACTTTACAATTTTTGAAAGAAATTATTTGGAGCTATTATTCCCATGATCTCTATTTTTTATTTTTATTATTAATCAAGTTGGAGAAAAGAAATAAAGCAATTTGTCAAGAATATTATTAATTTTAAACTACAGCATTTCTATAGTCTCACTAACGCAGGAAAAAAATAATGTGTACCGTAACTAGGAAACATGACTATATCAAAAAATTATGAAATCAAACAGAGTTATTATTTAACTGTCTCTCTCTTGTTGAAAGAAAATTATTTAAATTTCCAAAGTAAAAACAATTTAAGTTAAATTTATAATCCAAATTTGGACACAATGTTATCTAATTTTAGTTATCATTTCTAATTTATTTGATTATATACCTGCTTTCTAACTAAGAGTTCTGTATACGAAACTAACTTCATGTTAGCTCAAAATGTATTGATGTAATTGTAGAGGAAAACTTATTTTTATTTATTTATTATTCATTTTGTTTATTATTTTATTATTAAACTTTTATAGTATTTTATTGTGCGTTGCGTTTAGTTTTTAATTTGAGAGCATTTGTTCTTGTGTTTAGTACTTTCATCATTTTCAATGTTTTTAATTCTGTACACAACTTAAAAGTGAGCACAGATGTATGCTGTTAAAGTCTACCGGGCAATGGCGAAAGACAGTGCCACCAGGCTGATGTCATTTGGTCATTTCACACCAACTGAGCAATAAGATGGAAGTTCATCATCCCCCCCGTTTGGATGACACTATATTACCTCAATAAAGGAAGACCCGAGTTTAAGTGAATTTTAATCTGTAAATTGAAAAATCTGTTCAGCTTAAGAACTCGAGGATATTGGCTTTTGTTCAGTGAAAGCCTATGTAGTTTAATATATTAGTGCTGTGGTGAGGAGAAGTACAGCGTTATATTTCTTTGCTCTTTGAATTACACCGTCTGCTCGTTTACGGGAGAAAACATAGCAGCAAAAACATCGCTGGCGAAAACGTCCCAGAGAAAAGAACGCGTGGTGAAAACGTCGTCATAGAAAACAGCGAGGGAGGAAAGAAAGCAAAGAGGAAAGAAACATCGTAGTACAAAAGATGGTGGTCGAAAACTAAGCAATTCCAAAAACTTCACAGTTTAAAAGCATCGTTGTCGAAAACATTGTAGTAAAAAATAAAGCAGCTCCAAATCATCGCATGACGATAATACTGCGATCGTAGACATGCAGGACTTACACCTTGTAAATGCTTACTCGCACAGTGATTTGTGAGCGAAAGAGGGAGTAAGGAATATTTTTTCTTTTATATTTTTGAATTAACTCATAAATTTTTCTGAAAATTCATGAAACAAACTTAAGCATTCAAAAACGGAAAATAAGTAGAAAACTATCGCTACTTATAGCAGTTAACAGAATTTTATAATTTAATAATTAAATAAACAATTTTAATAAAGATAACCACATGCAGTACTTATCTTCCTTTTTTCTAATCTTTTTTAGATTGTATGTTTCATAAAAAATTACCAATAAAACTTTATAAGAGTGATTTTTAATTAATGATCTTTATTAGTTAACTATACAAATTTAATATTCTGTTAACTGCTATACCCAGCATTATTTTTCTACTCATATTTAGCTTAAACTTCCTTCTTAATTTGTCAGCGAAAATTTATTAATTAATTCAAAAATACGAAATGTAAAAGTAAAAATATTCCTCATCCCTCCTATGCTGATATGCGAATTCGTAATGGCCGGAAACGCGTGTTTGCGATGTTATCGTCATGCTATGATTTGTAGATGCTTTTTTTTTACCCCGATCTTTTCGACGACTATATTTTAAAACTGCGATGTTTTTGAACCGCTTTATTTTCGAAGACAATGTTTTCTACCACGATGTTTTGTACAACGACGTTTTCGCCTTTAGCTGTTTTATCCACGACGTTTTCATCAACGATGTATTTTATTTTTTGCAATGTTTTCGACTGGCAAAGACAGAATAGTTTTCCTGAAATATAATTACAAGTGGGAATCGTAACTGGGATAAAACTGGGAATGCGCTTTTTAAGTGTCCCGGGTGTCCCGGATGGGTCATGCAACAAGATTCATCCTCAATGAAGGAAGGAGAATGATTTCTTCTCGCTGTACGACAATTCGCCCGTTCATACGGGAGGTTTGGCGCAATTTCTAGCTGAAAAACGTGTGCCAGTTCCTAACTACCTTCCATACTCGCCCGATTTGACGCCGAGTGACTTTTTTGTATTCCCGAAATCAAACTTCACCTGAAGGGTTGATGCTCTCTCGATGTAATCGCTGTTCAGGCCACAGTGACACGTAATGTGAATAATATCTCAAACAAGGACTTTTCTGGCACTTTGAAATGGTTGTATGAACGTTTTGTGCGTTGTATTCAAACAAGGGGAGGGGAACTGCCTAGAACATCTGAAGCATTGAAACCTTTATGTTAAGTTTTCTCCAGTTTTCATTAATCAGTCTGGGAACTTTTTGGGCAGGCAGTGTATTCTTAGCTTCATAAAAAGTAGTAAATATTTAGTATTATTAGCTTTAATAGAGTATTATTCATAGTAGTATTAGTAGTAGTAATATTCATAAAAAGTTGTAAATATTTAGTGTTATTAGTATTAGTATTATTCATAGGAGTAGTATTTCTTAAAAGGTAGTAAATATTTTGTATTATTAGTATTAGTATAGTATTATTCATAGTAGTAGTAGTAGTAGTAGTAGTATTCATAAAAAGTAGTAAATATTTTAGCTGCAATAGAACATCTGGGTTTCCTCTTTATTTGTCCTGTTTAACCAGGACTATAAACTGCAGGCACACAACAATATTCTTTACAGATTTCCATTTTCTGTTTTTTTATGAATCCTAAATGCAAATATATTTCCTCATTTCCATAATTATTTGATAATGTACGTACGTATTGATCACATTACTTGCATTTTAACATATCAAAAACTAGGCTTGATGATCTCGGGCGAATATTCATGCAGCAGTTCTAAATTGAGAAGGTCATTAAAACGGGGGGGTTAGTGAATGAATTCTATTACTTCAATTAAATTATTGCTGCCATTTATTAACACTAATTTAGTTAATCTATAAAAGCACAAAGTAATTCAGTCATAACATTTGAAATATATTAAAATGTCCAGATTAACAGTTGAAACTAATTTTCATTTGCCTAAGCAAATCTGTCCATTAAATGGTATTCATCACTTCTCGTTTTATCTGTTATGATCGCTTTCCTAATTGGATAGGTACATGTTACCATGTTTCGAGAATCGTAACGTATGCGTATTTGATGATTTTAACAGTTTCAATGCATTAACTTAATTAAACCCATCCTTAATTACAATATGCAAAGCAATGTAGTGATAATATGTGATAATGACCCTCATCTTGCATACAACAAATTTATTGATCTCTTTCTTTGTATTCATTCGAAAACTGCAAAGGTACTGTACGAAATCTTTTAAAGTAAACATTTTACTTTTTCAAAAGGGATTTTAATCACTCCTGCGTAACATAATTGCTTGGTGTGATATGGAAATACCATTTCAGCATTTAGAACTGTAATTTGACCAAAACATATCATGTTGATTCTAATTTAATTGGGTTAACAGTACTAGCACCTAATATTAAATCTGCTGTGAATAGCCTGAAAGAAATATGAATAGCCAGAAAGCGGCTTCGTTCCCAGGCAGAAAAGTCGCTGAGCACTGGGCGTTCAATCTTGGGTTGGTGTTCCGGCGAAGGGGTTGGATTCCTGTGAGTTTTCTTGGATTTCCCAGTGTGGATACAAGTTAGTTTCCCTTAGAAATTTCTCCACGAAGGCATCTCTCTTCTTAGATAAATAGCCCTCTAGTGCTTTCCTATAATAAAAGTCAAACCAGCTTCCCAGTATTGGCATTATGATTAAAGATACGAAACTTTAATCACTCGCCTTTATTTATCGTGATGGCCGATATAAAATACCTTAAAGTGGTGTGATGAAGAGTTTATAAGAAAGGGTAAAATGTGGGAATATACGGACGATATGGTATTATTTTAATGTTATCTTTCATTGTTTCGTACTTTAAGTTTTGCAATTATTAGCGACTCCGAGCTGTTCTACTATAATTAACAATGTGAATGAGATTTACCATATATTTGCATATATAAGGAGATAATGTGTAAAGATATTTTTCAAAGTCGCGTGGACATTGATTTACACACGTGGTGTGGTGTGGTGTGTGTGATTATGGCAAAGCCTCGAGGGCTATCTGCCTAAGGGGAGGGATGCCTTCGTGGAGGACTTTCTAAGGGAAACTGGCTCGTATACACGTTACACATGGGGAAAACCACGAAAACCACCATGCAGCCAACCCGTTCGCGGGATTCGAACCTCAGACCGAACTACCAGTGTTCAGCGACTTTACCGCTCGGCCGCTGGTGGGCCGATTTACACACGCCTGCAAAATGACTTCCAAATATTTCGAATATAAAAATGAATATTGTTACGAATTTGGTATTTAAAAAGGTAATGTTAGTTCAATTATAAATTAAATGGTTTTATTTCTCGCGCAGTGCAGCGCGTGACGAATATTAAAAGAAAGCTAAGCCGGAAAATTGAAAATACAAGAGCGCGTGCATTAAATAAATAAATATCTCTTTTTGATTTCGAGAAAGTACTGGAAAATTCTAGCACGTGATTTTAAAATCTTATAAAAGGAGGAAAACATCTCAGTTTGTTGTAGTTGCTTAGTTTGTTGTTGTTTAGAAAACTGCTCTTGTTGATTGTAGTGAATTCGCGGATTAGCGTTCTTTAGTTGTTTTGAATTACGTTCTATTGGACATTTGAGTAGTTAAAAGATAACTACTGTGAGAGATTATAATACTGCATGATAATTTGAGAAAATTTAAGCATTTTTGTTGTGATAATAATAAATTTTTGTTCATTTTTCATCGGACTTGTGCATTCATTTCATAACGAACCCGTACGCACGCAACAATATAATTTCAAAAATATTACTAATTGAAGCAATTGCGTCATTGATAAAAATATTATTTTTATTTTATTTAGCCCTAACACACATTAATCAAATTTAAAAATATTAGGAAAGGAAAATACAAGGAAACTTTTCGCTGACTTTGGACATCTCTCTACTACAGGCAAGACTGGTTAAGTAACATCGTCCTCCATTCATAATTGACGGCATCGTCATTAATATCATCTTCATTTCTGTTGCCCTGCCAGTGCAGCATTTTTAGAACAAATGGATCATCATTCTTGACCTATTTTCTAAACAGATAAGGGCTTTGGCTGTCACTTTTATTTAGCACTTCTTGTAAGTCTAGTTAAGTTAGACGAAAAAGTAGTCTAAACTTTATGGTAATGTATAATTGAATATTTAGGGCGATTTCATATTCTGCTCATACACGGGTTTTTCATTTTAGCTGGGCCCACCAGCGGCCGAGCGGTAAAGTCGCTGAACACTGGTAGTTCGGTCCGAGGTTCGAATCCCGCGAACGGGCTGGCTGCATGGGCGTTTTCGTGGCTTTCCCCATGTGTAACGTGTATACGAGCCAGTTTCCCTTAGAAAGTCTTCCACGAAAGGCATCCCTCCCCTTAGGCAGATAGCCTTCGTGTGCTTTGCCATAATTAAATACACCAACACACACACCATTTTAGCTGAATTTTTATCCCAAATTCTTACCTCTTGGTTTTTATATAAATCGGCTTATATTCGGAAATATATCGTAATTGTTATTTTCCTAAGGTAGTTGTAGAGTCTTTAGCTTTTCTTTTTTTTTTTTTTTTAAGCAGAAGCAATGCCTTCACGGGGACTCGAACCTGGGCTTCTCGAATACACGCCGAGGGTGCTACCGTTACACCACGAAGGCATTCAGCAAAGAGGGAGAAAAATGCCTTATGCACTCTCCATTTTAAAAGGCGACTGGGGATTAAGGAAACCGATCGCCAAATCCTGGTGATGAAGAATCATCATCCACAAACTTTTTTGTTCGGGCGCCACTGTAGAGTCATTAGGTGTTTTTTTTGGGGGGGAAGCAGAAGTCATGAAAAATGAGCAATGCCCTAGCCGGGACTCGAAGCTGAACTTCTCAAATATGCGCCGAGTGCGCTACCTTTACACCACGAAGGCAATCAGAAAGGAGTGAGAAAATAAATAGTCAATGATAGCACTAAAGGAAAAGGTTTTGTTGTTATGCATATACATAAAAAGCCGGATAAAAAAGTACGAAAGTAAATTTTTATTTTTATTTATACAAAGGTAAATTGTTATTATGTAAAGGATTAAACTGGCGAAGGGGATTGGGTATATTTACCTAAAAATAAGAATAAAATGACTGCCAAGTGGTACAGCATAATCACAAATGGAATCTCTAATCACTCGAGGTAATAAAACCTCCACAATTTAGTAGTGTTTTTATTCTTTTTTTAGGTAAACATATCCATAGATATTTATAGTTTTAACCCACGAGAAGTTTACCCAGAAGAAAAACTTACTTTTGCATTTTGCATCTATGGATGATTATTATATTTGGTCTGAGCTTTTAGGGGGATTAGGGAATAATATATAGATGGGGAATGATTTTAGTTAAACTAAGGTATATTTTTTTACCTGCCAACCAATATATATAAGTAAGGGAGGTAAGGTTTTCGCTTAAAAAATTCACTAGTGAGATTTTAGTGAAAATGCACATACTAGGTCCTACAACACGTTTTTGTTATTTTTATACTCATATCTGTCTCTATGTCTATGGGTACGTGCGTGAGAATTAGGATTGTTTCGTCTGCGATCAATCATACATGAAACTTCCAAAAAGTTTCTTATCCCGTATTTAAGCTTCCTGCGTTCATATAAAGAGTTAAATAAATTTTGAAAACATTGGACAGCCCAAAGTGGTATTTTGCTTGAAATCCGTAAAACCCTCTTTACGCGAGCAGATCTTTGAGCCAAAGAAACATACATTTACTTGACAGCTCCGCTAAACGGGAAAAAAATCATTCACTATTTTTACCTCCCTTCAAACTATATACATAGATATGCAAGGGAGGTAATGTTTTTGGTCGAAAAAAATCGATATAGAGTTTTCATTGAATAAGCACGAAGTATCATGCCCACAACAAGTTGTAACTGCTTTTACAATGATATCTGTCTGTGTGGCTGTCTATTTGTCTGTATATGTGAGATAATTTATCAAGATAACTTATATATGAAACTTTTCGAAATTTCTATTTTTCGAATTTTAAGCTTTCTTCATGCATATAAAGAAATGATTGGATTTTGGGGGGAACTGAGCAGCTGGAAGTAGTACTTTACAAGAAGCCAATAACAGTCTTTAATAAGCAACCCGAAATGGTACTTTACTTAAGGCCATAACAGTTTTTAACAAAAAATAAACGCAATAAAATATAATCCAAAACTTTTAATTTTAGTATTTAAGATCGTTATATCAAAGGGAACAACACATCAGATTTTGGCTAAAATTGATGATGCTGCATTGATACTTTACACTCGGAAGTATACTTTACGCTATATACATATATGGAAGTGTTACTTAACTTTGAAAGAATTTCGTAAAAAAATATGTTATAAGATAACTAAAAACTTCTTAAATTAAAAAGTATTTAAAATCGGTTTGCGATTGAGAGCAATGTATTACGTTTATAATTGTGTTCTTGGTATTAAGCTAAGCACAGCGAGAACAAACTCATCATGAATAAAAACTCTGGTTATGAAATAATTAAATGTATTAGCCTCAGTCCTCAGTTTTGTCCCCGTTTCACTTTTGTGTCGAATCACTTTTCAAATATAAAGGCGCTACCACCAAATATTATCGCTATGCATTATTTTTAAAGAAATAATACAGCAAGTACAAATAACACAGGGGGGAACATAAAAAGTGTATGGAAACAATTAATACTCTTTTAGGAATTCTAAACATATGCTGATTTTAAAGATTTTGTTGAAGAATTTTTATTTGGCGTATGTGCGAAGAAAGTGATTTTCAATAAATAAAGCTAAAATGACAAAAACAAATTGATCACCTTATTTAGAAAAGTTACTGATATCATAAACTGTAAACAAGATTGACAATGAAACCTGTGGGAATACTTAATACTGTAATCGGGAATTCAAAATCCAAAACACTGTAGGATCAGTGGATCATACCCACGATTGACGTGATATTTTCAAATCAATGTATGTGAACGAATGTGTACACGAACACGTATAGTTATCATTGTCAACTGTATGAGAGAATATAATAATGAAATTGAGTGGTGTTTATAATTAATATTGAGCCAAAAAGTTTTAAAACAAATTAGACTTTATTTTGAAACGATCAACCGGAAGTGATAGTTTCGGTAAAGCTCCTTGTTAGTCTCCCAATTCCATGTTTTAACATGAAACTGGGGTTTTAACACGAAACTGGCGATAGATTATGTGCAGGCCACATCAGATATTTTTCCTTTTATTTCTTATCAAGGTTCATACATGCGTACAGAAAAAGAGATTTATGGTTACCTATATAAGCATAAAAACGTATTTGATAATGCGCGTTTCCCACATTCAGAGTCAGTTCAAAGTACATAAAATACTAAGACGTAGTAATAGTGATAATAATCTGTGAATGCGTAATCTGCGAAAGGTGTTATCTGTGACAGTTATTTGTGAATGTATTACGACAGTAATAATAAGATCTGTGAATGCGTTTCCTAAAATGAAATCTTGCCTTAAACGAAACCAGTTTGAATGCTTTAAATGAGGCATTCGAAACGGTTCCCTTTGAATGACCTTAGCAGAAATATTTCAGAAATTCGGGAATAGCAACAGTGTTCCAAGAGTTGATTTCTACAAAGGATCTAGAAACTTTGGGAAACGTCAAAAGACTTACCGCGTCAGAAGCCATTGTATATAGATAAAAAGAGAGAATAAAAATACTTTCTTCATTTTTTTTGTAATTGCAGTTCTAATATTTTCTCAACACACTTTGTAATTAGTATTTCCATGTTTCTAAAAACTATGTAATAGAAATATTTCCATAGTCTTGGCTAAAAAAGTAATGCTTATAATACAAAAAAGTGTTTCGTTTCAACCACTACGTATATCAAGTTTTAAACGCATGTTTAATAGTGTATGTATTTTTAATAGTGTACTAAGCATACCATTTTCGCAAGAGTTCTTGATTTCCGTTTAATTTGATTGTAAGGCATTTATGAAATTACATGGGTTTTTATTACTATCAGTGTTACATCATCACTTTCTGATATTGTGCTATGTTATCATGTCATCAGAAAGAGTGCTATGTAACACCGATACCTCAGATCAATGGTATCAAACTCAAATTGCATGTGAGCGGAATGTACGATCTGAAAACAGCTAATGGGAATTTTTTTTGTAACGAAATAAAAAATGTTATTAACCAAATAAAGGTATTTTAAACATTTTTTAAATTTCTCTTAATTTTTTTTATCAAAGCATACATAAATAATAATAATAATATCGCAAAATAAACAAATTCAAATTTATGTTTATTTTCTGTCTGAAATCTTAAGTTTGATACTTGCAAGACATTTCTCTTGCTTACACCTTGTAATTCAATTACTATAACGATAAGTAAATATTAAATTTTTAAACTGACATTTCTTTCAAATAATTCTAACCTGTTTAATTAGTGATTAAACAACTTCATTTAAAATTAAAATTAAAAAAAATCTTTCATTTAAAATTAAAAGAAACAAATTCTGAAACAACTTTCAAAGAAACTTTGTCAAGTCGGGCGAAACATGGAAATAAATAATAACAACTTAGTGTCTTTCTCTTATTTATTAATTTTTTTCGACGCATAACTGAAAATACGCATGTTTAAGCAATAAAGTGACCGGAAGTCAGAATACGCTCTATTAGGCTCTTCTAGTGAAGTGACCTAGACTTCAACTTAAATACTTGTTTCTACCTCATTTACATAAAACGTAATCCTAAAACTTATTCTGGTTGGAAATCATAGGTGAGAAACAAGAAAGTAAAGAAAAGGCTCGTATCATAATAAAAATAACTATTAAAATATAAAATAAACCCTTAAATTTAATTCTGCGCTTTTTATTTTCCTCAACAGATGTGCTTTTTATGCTTTTTATGTCCCTCAGTTGTTCGTTCTAATTTCATGATGAATGGTATTTTATGGTACTTCCCACAACTTTCTTTTTCATCTGACGTCTTTTCTGCTAAAAATTTTATCTCCTTCTTTTATTAGTTTTCAAAAGGAAATATTCAGTATACTGCTATGGTATGTGCGTGAAAAGACTGCAGTATGTTTGTGAAAAATATGGATTTTTGTGCACATAAAACTTAAACAAATATTGCTTCTAATTTCGGAAAGGTTTCTAAGGTTTCTTACTTTTAAAAGATTTTGCTTTTAGCCTTCGAAACATCAGTAGTCATTGAAAGCAAGAAAAAGAAATATTATATCTAGAAATAAGAGTCATTAAACATCCTTAATAGTTGAGATGTCAAAGAATTGCATAGTTTTATATATAAATCCGTGGTACTCATTCAAGAGCCTACCAGAAAGCAATAATTTGGAATAGCTCCATGAATTGCTTCCTAGTATATAGCTTGAATCTTATAAGAATTTATTGTAGTCATAAGATGTTGACAGTTTTTAGGCTATAAATATAGTAAGTGCATGCAAAGGTAAGAATATTTACTATCACTTGGAAAACTATCACAAACAGTAAAAGAGAATTTTACTAGCAAGCAAGCACTGCATTTCTTTTCTCACGCATAACGCTAGAAAGCACTGGTTAAACACACATCATTTTTCTTCATGCTTTATATGCAAAAAATTACAGATGAAAAACACTATGTTTTTCTTTTTAGAAGTAAACTACTTCAAAACAAATTCACATGTACTCTCATTTGCAAAGATATGGCTCCCACGTTTCCATATGCACCTTTTTGAAGTAAAAACCAGTCAGACAAAATCATCCAAACGTGATATAAGTGGATACATGATATTTACATGAATAAAAAAGAAATTTGTTATGCTCCCACAGAGGTTCTGTGGATAATTAGGTTTTTCGAAGCAAGAAAATTGAAAAATTCACTATGCTGTGGCAGGGGTTCGAACCATTTGCCTTTCACTTGCATGCCGGACGACCTAACCAATTACCATAGAGCATATATAAAACCGAAAGTAGTTAGTATATTGTGCTGGACCACTTCTAGCTTGATGCATATGATTACGCACAGCACAGACGCAAAGCGAAGTCATCGACGTACTGTAGAACAACGTACGCATTGGTCCAACACACTCCAGATAGCATGTTAGGCTTCGGGTGTAAGTACAGTTTATTTGCTAGGTCTACCGGAAAGTTCTGTCCGTTTTTTGAATAAAACAAAACACAAATTTTTCTTACCATCAATAAACTTTACTAAATAATATAATTGTCATTACTATTAATGACTTCTCTCCAGCGTGAGGGCAATTTTTATATTCCATTTTTGAAAAATGTTTCATCTTTTGATGCGAAAAACTGAATAAATGCTAGTTTGATATCTTCTTCATTTTTGAACTTTTTGCCCTTCAAAACATTTTGTAACGACAAAAATAAGTGATAGTCGGAGGGTGCTAAGTCCGGAGAATATGGTGGATGTGACATAATTTCCCAGCCTAGTTCTGCAATTTTTTGACGAGTCCCCAAAGCAGCACGTGGCCTGAGATTATCATGATACAGTATGATGTCCTTCCTGTTGAACATCGTCGGTCTCTTTTTTTGGACTGCTGTCTTTGAATTATCTATGCAGTTGCCGACAATACTTCTCCGAATGGAGCTTTTCGTTCGGTTTTAAAAGCTCATAGTGTATTGGACCTCGAATATCCCAACATATACACAACATTCTCTTATTCAGAGTCAAATTTGGTTTAGAGGTGGAAGGGTTAGGTTTTCTGGGTTCACAATATGCCATTTTCCTTATGATGTTTTCGTAGGTAATCCACTTTTGATCCCCAGTTATCATCCGGTTCAAGAAGGGTTCGATTTTGTTCCGAGCAAGCAAAGATGTGCATATGACCACTCGATCATCCAAATTCTTCTGACTTAATTCGTGTGACATTCATCTTGAATATTTCCACACCAATCCTATCTTCCCAATATGGTTCGAAATGGTTTGCTGAACTGAATTAAGCCTTTCTGCGATCTCTGATGTTGTCAGAAAAGGATCTTGCTCAAACATGATTTTAACAACATCGTCGTCGATCAAAGATGATCTCCCAGAACGTGGCTTATCAGAAAGGTCGAAATCACCTGTTTCGAATTTTTCGAACGGTCTTCTGCATGTTCTATCACAAACTGTACCTTCACCAAACACTTTCAATAAATTTCTATATGCTTCTGTAGCATTTCTTCCTTGTTGAAATTCGTATAAAATACAGTGACGTAAATGATCTTTATCAGTAGCCATTGCTACACTATCGATTCACACTTAAGACTAACGTTAAGCGATAAAAATAGAGAGCCGTACATACGCCAAATAAACATGTGCTTACGCGTCCAAAATTGTTGTCATAGAAACGGACAGAACTTTCTGTATTTTTCCGACTTAGCGTTTTTTACGGTTTGTAGACGTTAAAGTATTACATAAGCTCATAACAATCGTTGAGTTAAATTATGAAACTAATTTATTATAATCTATTCTAAAAATAACAGATAACAGAAAAATGAAAATCTTAATTTAAAAAAAAATCTGAAAGCTTTCAGATTTCACATTCAGCCCAAAGGGGCGTTTCTTTTTAATTCATTTACACATACATTCACGTTTCGAGAGCATTTGGGCTAACAATATTTAAAAACAGCATATCTTTAGAATGTCCAATAGACGGTCTCGCCCGCTGGAGGAAAAAATATTTTATTCCGTACAGTGCGTTGCCAATATTCGCTTTGAATTAGCCGAGTTTCTTCATCAAAAATTCTTTAAAGTTTAAAAATATCAAATAGATAATAAAACAAATTCAAAATTCAAGATTTGGGCTTCCATGTGCCCATGTTCGTATGGAGGACTACGTTATTCAAAATTTGATAAATCTAGGTATCAGTGTTTTTTCACAAAAAGATAAATATGCATACATTCATGCAAATTCTTTATTATTTACTTTCTTTAAATGTAACACGGGATGATAGTATTTGATGGCAACAATTTGAAAAGTATGTAGAGTCCAGTGAATGAACTTCTGTCTGTATACTGAAGTAGCAGGAAACTACACAGGAGAAGGGTTCACGTACCCTTTTATTAACTCTTTAAAATTTACGATGCGTCAACTCGACGCTAACAAAGTTCGCCTCTACTTGGGCGGTAACTGAAAGTCAGATAATTGAAACTAAAGGCTGAAATATTAACAAGTGATAAAACTAGCCTATAGGGCTCAGCGAGATCCCGAACTTCAGCCTCCTTCTAAGCTAGTGGCAGCAAAGCAATGCAATTAAGCCACTTGAACCAGCAATGAGCAAACATACCTATGGCAGAGATGGCAGCTAGAGCCTAACTCTCTCTTTCTCCTACTGAAATTCGGCTTTTAACTACTTCAAAATAGAAAATTTGCATTCGTTCACGCGCGCTACAACATTCAACTGTTCTGGCACTGGCAATTAGGGGAATGAAGGCTTATAGGAAAGTTACAAATAAAACTTTAAATTATTAGTTAAAATAAATATAAATCCTTACAAGTAATACACCCGTTTATAGTGATTCGTTTATAGTTTATAGTGATGTATAATCTATATATATATATCTATCTATATAATATATAGATAGATATATATACATATAATACTTTAGATTGAAATTTAAAATATACAGCAAAAATTAAATTCCTTAAGAAAATTACCGAATAACACTAAGATATGTGGGGAAGTAATGTTGCAATATGTGAATATGTAATCAATAGGGAATCTTATTCCCGTAGCTAAGCAACTCTAATTATCCAAATATTCTCAGCAGTAAAACATTCTAATGCTTTCATCAACCCCGAGCATAAAAACTCAAGTGTGAGTGTAGATCCCGATTTGAAAATTTCCGGTTTAGTTAATCATTAATTTAGTAATTCATCCACGTTAATCTTGCCCCTTACATGTTATTTAAACAAACCACTAAGACGTAAATCTAAATTAAAATCACAAATTAACTCATCTATTTAGGTATTAGTAATAATCTGGATTACGGAACAGTATATTCTGAAAATTTGGAAGAAATATTGATCTAAGGTATTTGCAGCCCAAGTGCACATAATTAGATAAAATAAATCTCTTGGTTCTCCTTTATATTTTTATCCTCGTAATTTACTAGCATTGCTGCGCTTTTAATTAAAGTACAAATTATACGTAGAAGGGAAAAGAGATTTATGCAAAAAGAATTTTAAAAATGAGGTCCATACACTGTTTAAAACGTAATCTCTTTAAGCTTATTTTACAGAAGAAGCTGAAGAAAATTCTTTTAGTATGCAAAGAATGAAAAAGTTATAAAGAATTAAACAGAACGCTAAAAAATTCAAAATGTGATTTTGTTTACTAGCAAGCTTTGGTAACTTTGATTTTTTTTCCTTGCCACTGTTTTTCATTGAATTTACTATGCTGTAAAACATGACAGCTAAAAGTACAAAAAGGATTGCATAGTCATTTCTTAAGGCGCAGCTTTACTACAACTTGTGTTTGCTTTTACCATTAATTATAAAACGTGTTTCATTCTGTCACGGACCAAGAATCCCATAATGCATAAAATATGGTGCTTCGCTTATAAGTCATCTTGATTCTTGTGAAACGTAGGATAATGATATTTATCATAATGCAACGGGGAATTTTCCGCAGAAATATTTTTTATTTGTTACCAATGTGCGTATGTTTAACGATTCAAACGATTTTGGATATTATACGGAAAACGTACGAAGATCCGAGGGGTGTTCGGGTTTGAATATCAGTGGGAACTTTTATGAATGTTACTATATCCTCAGCAAGTGGATTTGCCATAAATTACAGTTTTTTTTTCAACATATACAGTGCTTATTCTTTAGGGGGACTATCTAGTTACGAAACATTTTGAACAGTTTTGAAAATTATGATTTTGGGTGGACAACTTAGTTAAGCAGCATGCACAATTTGCTGAAAATAATGACTTTTGGGAGGACACCTAGATAAGCAACCTGTAGAATGTATTTAAATGTATACATTCCTCTTACACGGCACTACCTAGTTAAACACTCTGTACTTATTATTATTATAACTATATACTATTTCGTACCTAGAATAGGAAATCGCTTTCGGAAATCAGCAAGACCTTCAACTGTATATTTAAAATTGAATTTTGCTCTCTGACACTCAGTGTAAAGAATTCGGTATTATGGAATTAGTCAGAAACTTGGTGTTCACTAGTTATAGGCAATCTTTCCCTTTTCACCACTTCATTTCACCAAGTAATCAGTCACTTGGTGTTGACTAGTTATAGGTAATCTTTCACTTTTTACCACTTCTTTTCACCAAGTAATCAGTCACTTGGTATTGCTTAGTTATAGGTAATCTTTTTTTACTTGTTGGAAGGCGTACTGTTCATTAAATGGTTTCTTTATTTAAATTACCAAGTGTATTACATAACTCAAAAACAAATATCTGCATTGTTTTAATGATAATACTGATAATGATATGGAAATATCTCCCACCTCTCAATCTGGCGAAAGTAACTGAGATTCTTAAATAAGGATTCCGCATATGATTAACAGATCTAAAGCAGGTGGAGGTTACTTACTCATTTTTGGCACCAAGCTAGTTCAGGTGACTAATTAAGACTTTACTGAAAATACTTGTATATATCGTCTTAATGAAAAGATTTTTTTAACTGACGCAGGAATATTGTTTTAAACAGAGTAAGTACTTTGTGATGGAAATGTTCAATTGCATCCAAAATCTCCGCGATGTAATTTGCTCATTCATGCATTAATATATGATTTTTGGCAGAGGAATACTTTCCAGCCATAATAGGTTTAAATAATTTTGCATATTTGTTAATGCTAAAAATGGTTATGTTATTTGATCTATAAAATTATTCAAGCAAAACCAAAATTAATAACATAGATGTTAACAGAAAATTGCTCAAGTATTATGTCTTTCTATTTATTTAGTCATTCTTAGAAATTAAATCATGGTGACGAGGAATTTGAAGGATTTTAGTAATAATGTAATTATTATTTCTAACTTTACTAAATTATTATAAACTTGTCTGAAGTAATAAAAAGAAATACTTGCTGCTCATAAGAATTTTATTTTAAACTGAGGGAAAAAATATCTGTAATAAATGTGCTAAAGTACACTAAAATCTAAATATGCTAATCTGTAATAAATATGCTAAAGCAATGTAAAAATCTGCTTTACGCAGACAGCGTTCTTTTATTCAGGAAAATACTGCTGAAGGAAAATCACACTGGCGTTTTAGCTTCTCTAAAGATATGCGAACTCTACTTTGGAATACTTTCATCATCTGCTTAAACAACATTTCGCATTTCTTCTTGAAAATGTTTGCATAAAAATACCTAATACTTCCCCCCTTTTCCTAAAAATAGAAGGGCTTCCTGAATTTAGAGATGCGTAAATTTTCTTTTCAGATCTCGAATTTTCTATTTTTAGCCTCGTATTTTTGAAAAAAGAAAACTTTTCATTCTTTTCCTTTCCCAAATAATTTTAACTACCCTTGAAACCCTTTCACAAGCTTCAGAATCGATTATTTCAGTACCTTCTTTTAAATCGTTTCATAAATTTTGTTAATTGAGAAATCAAATGGTTTAATATTTGTCAATAAATGAAAATGCGTGTAAAACAGTTTAAGTTACATGGTTTTAATAAAATTTACTAAAATGTGAAAAAGAAAATTCAGCTGTTTTTAGTCTCATAGGGTGAAGGATGTTAAGATAGCTGAAAAGATAATTCTTTCTTTAAAGAATATATATACTGTTCCTTTACTCTGAAGCTTAATTAATAAATAATAGTTTTCCTAGAGGAAGTCAGTAGAAGAAAGAAAGAGCACATATATTTCCAGCCAAAATATATGTTCGCTATTACTTATATGCATAAAATTAAATCGAGAAACAAATTATCAGCAGTTATAGTAACTTAAGTAACAAGCAAATTGTAACAAACATAGAAGAATATTAGGAAGTAGTGCAGAATCTCGATTATCAACGTTATTGTGGTTCAGTGCGACTAGCTAAAAACTCAGATAAAATTGAAAGCCGAATCCATTCGGATTTAAGAATATGTCGCTATTATTGCCGAAAACATCCCAGGGAAAATTCTGCAAAGGAAAACTGCAAGAGGAGAAAAAATTACAGTACAAAATAGCATGGTATAAGCATCATCATGGTAGATGGAAAGCAAGAATACATCACAAACTGAAGGTACAAAAGGAAGCAAGAATACTTCACTGCTGGAAGCTGCATAAAGAAACAAGAATATGCCACAATAGGAAAATATCGTGATATTAAAAAAATGAAGCAGTATCGATTTTAGAGCATTGTAGTTTTTACAAAATGAGTTAATAAAATAATGATGCACAACAGTTATGCACGTAAATATAAAATTTTGTTAACTGTTATACATAGCTATAATTTTTATTCATTTTCCAGTTTTCAAAGCTTAATTTTTTCACTTAAAAACTATTAGTTAATTCCAAAAAGGTGATATGATATGGGTAAAAATATTCCTCATTTATTCTCGAGCTAATAAATCACTGCATATTGCAAAAGCGAACACGCGTTTGAAACTTTTAAAATTTCAAGATACTTATCCGTGACTTTTTTTTTCATACAATGTTTTGTAAAGCACTGTATTTTTGTTACGGTATTTTGTACGATGGTGTTTTAAAGCTGCGAAGTTTTGCATCAACGCTTAATTTTTATTACAAGATGATTTATACCACAAAATTTGATAGCTGCATTTTTTCTTCTTCCTTTCTTTTCTGCTATGATATTTTCTCATGTTTTCCCTGGCAACCATTTTTTTATCAATATCTTTTCAAGCCTTCTTTCATATCACAGAGATTTTAACACAAGGTAAAATCAAATAAACGTACCTCACTTAACTTTGCATTGCAGCATTTGATTGTCTTACTTAACTAATTTTAAAGCCAAGTATGTGTATTTTCATAGTTACATTTTAAAATTAATCGTTTGCCTAACGTAGAAAATGAGATGATAAAAGTATTATTTAAACCATTTTTAAACTCGTAGTTTCGAACTTTCCTGAGAATGATATTATAATTATTGCTTAGTTATAATATTGTTCCTTATTTCTTTGCCGCAGCATTTCTCTGTTTCCTTAGCATTAAAATGTTTTCAGGGATATAGTTTCCCTCATATTCAGTACGTGAAACAGCTGTTTGAAGGATATTCAGACACAGAAGCAGTTGCTTTCAAGAGAAGTCTGAGAAATCTAGTCTGGAATTTTCCTGCTTTTGATGGGTTTTTTTTTAATGGCGGGGCGCTTTATTTAATAGCCGTTAGCCACTGTTGTCTCATATGAAGAGACGGACAGTTACAACCATTCTTTCTCCGGGATTAGAGCTCGGGCCCATCCTACGGCAGTCTGGTTCACTAACCACTATACCGGCTGATCCCCCAAAATGTTTTAATGAATTATAATAACACAAATTTTGTCATTTGAGTGGGAAAAGTATTATATATGAAAACCATAAAAAAAAGTTTGCTGTTTGTTTAATTAGAGTTTCAAAATCTGCAAATGAAAAGCATTTGTTCTTAGAAATTTCGCATGTGTTTAATATTTATCTCCAAAACTTCGCTTCTCTTTCTATTTAACGTTAATAAAATGAAGCAAAATTAGATGCAAAGTTTAGATAGTAACACTATATAAAAAAGTCAATTACTAATACCGTGATTACTAATACCATGATTACTAATACCGTGAATTACTAATACCGTGAATATACTAATACCGTGAAAACCTTCTATGATTACTAATACCGTGAATATTCAAAACTGGACTTAATGTTAATTGCGAATGGGCTTTACTATTCTAATGGAAAATAACCGATTTCTAATTTATTAGAACGCAAATCTGAGTACTTAAGGAAAAATTTTAAAACTTATGATAAAACAATAAAGCTGACACTGTCATAAATTCATATACATTCAAGACTTCTTTGTATTAAATAAAAATGTAACTAATGCTTTTGTTGAAAGGAAAAGCGACATATCTGTATGATTTCCTCCTGCAAATCTTTTCAGCGAGGATAAAAAATATATGCGTCTTTTACTTTAACAACTAGTTTGTACATCGTACATACTACGAGTAAATACTTACGACTCCTTCAAGTGTTCGAGTAGTACCTCGGTATACGTCCACTTAGAAATATGTCCAACTTAGTATACATCCTACGTGGACGCGAAAGTTTTTGTTTGATATACGAGTCCTTCTTGCGCTACCAAATCATTATGCGAAAATGCATTTACAACTTTTAAAACCTGAAAAACGCATGTGTGCGATGTTATTGTCATACGATGGTTTGTACGTACTTTATTTTTTACCACGATATTTTCGACAACGATGCTTTTAAACTGCGAAGTTTTTGAACCGCTTTGTTTTCGACCACAATGTTTTAGAACTGCGACGATTTCTCTTTGTTTTCTTTTCTCCCACACACGCAAACAACGCAAAAAGTCCGTTTTTGCCTTGCGTTGTTTTCTCCGCGACGTTTTCGTCTGCGATGTTTTTACCTCGATGTTTTCAGCTGTAACCGAATTAGAATGGTTCTTGTATAAGTATTTAGAAACACGATGCAAATTAGTTTTCTTGATAGAAATAGTAAATTGCATCAGGGAAAAAAGAAAATTAAATGGACCTTTAAGGGGTGTTGGAACCCCAAAATCTTCAAAAAATTGTGATTTCGGATTTTTGCATTTTCAAATTCTCTACACTTTTATCTTTCTAAAAATACTATTCTTTAATCTCTATGAAAATTAGAACTGCACAAAAAATCTAGTTTTAATTTGTCATCTACTGCTTTGATCAATGAGGATTTTTACATAAAAACGCGCTTTTCTCAACGTGATTTTTTTTATACTCGATGTACCTTTTTCTCAGGAACTACTGCTCACAGGTATCTAAACTTTTTATGGCTTATTTATTAGGTTCCCTAATATTTACTGAAATGCGCTTTTTGTAATAAACTTAGAAAAAAAATTCTTTTTAAATATTTTTGTGTGAGAAAAGTGCTAAATTTTACTATGCCTAACAAAATATTCTCTAATTTACTCTAAAATTCAAAATGCTTCAAAAGCTCATTTCAGTATAATCAGGTAGGTATACTTTAATTACACAAAAAAATTCAAGCTTGTATCTACAGCAGATTTTGAGAAAAGGTACATCGAAAATGGCCAATTTAACATTGTCAGTATAGGGGTTTCTGATACCCCTTAATATGAATAAACAAACAATTGTACGAACATAAAACTATGCCATCCATTTACTCTTATTGGGAGTAAGCTGAATTCCTTTTTATTGCTTATTGCTTAGTGATAATTTGTGAAGCTTTTAGTATTATTTAAAATTTCCAGAATAGTTTTATTTTCAGTACTTAATCCTGAGAAGATCCTTAGCTTACTGGACTTACTATTGTTAGTGTATAATTTCTGAAAAACTTGCATAAAATTATTATGCATTAATTTACATGTACGTATATGCATGGCAATTCACAATTATAGCGAAGGTGGCTGCAATTTAGCACTGATTTTTTTAAGTGAATGTTATTTCAAATGCATTCCCTTTTTAAATTCGTAAAGCTTTTAATATGATTACTATTACCGTGAATAAATTTGTTAAATTTTGTTAACAAATAGCTTCCCTGTCTTTTTAAACGGTTAACTTTCATGTTTAATATAGATATATCTAATCTTATTTTCATTTTAACTAGTTCTGTTATCCCAGGTTTCGAAGAAATTTAATCAACGAGATATGCTTTTGCAAGCATAATTGAATTGTAGCGTTCATTTTGAAACTCCTGCATAATGACACTTAATTAAAACATAAAATCTGAGCCCCTATTGTTCTTCTAGTAACAACACAATTGAATAAGAGCAAAACCTTGTAATTAAAAAATTTCATTACCCCACTCCAATTTATTTGATTTCAGCCACATAAAAAGATATTTTTTCCCAGTCTGTTCAATACTTTCAGCATATTATCGTCATTTAAAACATTCAGTTAACGAAATTAATTGCGAAAGGAACGCTTAATAACTTCGCCCTCTTTTTTCCCAGAATGAAAGACCGTTCCACGAAGAGCGAGCATTATGAAATGTTCAAATATTAGAAATAGATATTTTTCTCTCTCAAATAATCCCTTTATATTACTGTGCAAAAAATATGCAGGATATTGAACTCTGTGATACATGTTTTTGTTTTCAAGATAAATGATATTTTCTTTTCATTTCAGATTTTGAGATGGCAGACAAAGAAGAGGATTATCGAATTGAGAAATCGGTATCAGGGATTGGAGAAGACGGTGACTGCCCTCATTGCTTCAACATAGCCTTCAACAACACAAACAACACGTTTGTTGCCGATTACATCTTCAACCGACTGGATACTCGGATCTGTCTTATACTGGCGTACACCTTCGTTTTCTGCTGCTGTTTCTTCGGTAAGCTGTAATTTTAAATTATTTTTAGAAAACTATAGGCTAAGTACACCGCCCCTATCGGTATGAGTGTTTGTGGAAACAGATGTTTTATCTTTGGAGCCGACGGGTCCAAATTCCGTAGAAGGCACGAATTTTCGTAAATGAACAGATGAAATTAAACTAGAGTGCAGTAATCTCTCGTATCCGCTGGTAATAGGTTACAATAACTGAAGCAGTAACTCCGCCTCTCTAAATTACATTCGCTTGCTATTTAAACTTAGACTAATTCCCATTCTAGTGGAGGCTGACAGAAGAAATAGCAATAGCAGGTAAGAATTAACATAAAGATAACGTGTTAGCTGAAAAAACGCTTATAGGATTTTGGGACTCACTTGATGCTTGCAATAGAACTGAAAGATCTTGTTCTGCTCCATTTCAAACAGTTACGGACAGTTATAGTTATCGTGAATTTTGTAATCT
The DNA here is from genome assembly GCF_044657685.1 of Stegodyphus dumicola. Classification (NCBI taxonomy): domain Eukaryota; kingdom Metazoa; phylum Arthropoda; class Arachnida; order Araneae; family Eresidae; genus Stegodyphus; species Stegodyphus dumicola. Next base: position 27,805,110 of record NC_140781.1, read on the forward strand.
ATAAATCACTTATATATTTCCTTTGCTGCATAGAATCAGCGGTTACGGAGGCATACATATACGCGTTATTGTGTGATTAATAAAAAGCTCTTCGCTTACTTTAAGGTGAACGTTCTTAATCCCAGTATTAGTCGTACTCATAACTTTATGGCAAACCTTATGGTATGAACCTTATGGCAAATGATTTCGAAATTATTTTTAACAAAATATATTTTTCACTCTGTTGCATTAAACTTGTAATTAGTTGCGTATGTTAATCTTTCACACCAACAATATTTCATTTCCTGTTTCAGAGGGTGGGGTAAGGGATCGAATTCATTATTTACACTTAGCAATCCATGCATTATAATCTGTTATATTTACTTAATCCGAACATCCCGAAAACCCGCCAGCATATGCACTGGCTCAAACACTGGCAGGTCATTTGTATCGTCTCACCATTTCACAAAGCTATGATAATCACTTGTGTCACACAACAGCTATTCATCAGCGCTATGATAATCACTTGGGGGATATGAACTTGAAAAGTAGACATATTATTTTTTAGGATCTGTTCATATACAGCTCTTACCCTTGGTCTATGTTGTCAAGTATGGATAATTCTAAGACAGTAATCTCAAATTTCAAGAAAGATAATACAAATTTCATTTCCTCCTTAAAGATTTTGAAGAGAATAAATACATTCATCATTTTACCGTAATCAGAAACTATAAAATAATTAAAATAGTTTTGCTTCACTTGCAATAAAATTATGTAAAAATTAATAAGAATTTATATGATCTTGTGTTGATGTGTTGTTGCATTATGAGTAATGTTGTTTTGAATGCTATTTGAAATTCATCACAAATACGATAAATTTAATGCAACATCAACTCCTAATCGCTTACTAAATTTTACAAAGTTTTTAACTCAGGTAAGTTAGTCAGTATCTTTTTATCTGTATTCTTTTATTTGCTATTTCATCATTCGTATTTCTGCTAGGAATTCATAGAATGTACCCAAAATTTGAGGATTCGTATAAACTTTAAGGAAAAGTGTTATCAGAATAGTTTGGATAGTAAGTATCAAATTACTCTGAATGGCAAAATTAAAAGTAATCTGTAGAAATAAATTCAATCATAAATTTTGTCATTGTGAAGATGTTTAAACTTTCAAATGGAATCCTACTAAAACTGATTTTTTAACAAATTTTAATTCATTGACTATAAATCATTTGAGTTAATTAGTTTCATTTTAAATCGTTTTGATGTTTAATTATAGAAAACACGTCATAACCCGAAAATGTAGGTAGTTAGAAGAACAAGTAGAAACGTTTATTTTTGTTGTAGTATTGATTAATGAGGTGAACATAATTTCGATCCTATAGGAGGTTTTCCAGAGATACTCGAAGGCATTTGTAAAAAGCTAGTTTCCCGAAGACAATTAAATCCTTTAAAAGATGTACAGCAAAAATTTCCTCCAATGCAGACTTTTCCGATACTTGTTAACTATGCCACATCTTACCTTGAATATTTTATAGAAAGAAAAATTTAAAATAAATTTAAAATAACACAAAAAGTTTTAAAATTTCTAAAACTGTATTCTAACAAAACGAAAGAATATGAAGTGTTATGTTGAATGTTGTTGAAATATGAGTTAAATTTAAAATTCCCTACAATTAAAAATGTAAATTTAAAACACCATTTTAAAGTTTCAAATTCAGGAAAATAAATATGAAATAACGTATTTACCTGTGAAAGAGTACTTATTACATGTGTGATTTTAGAAAAATGAAGTCTCAAACAAAGTATAGAAAACTACTACTATATTAGTATTCGATTTAATATAGCATTGAATGTTTAAAAATTAACAAAAGGATTTATGTTAATGCAATTATCATTCAATTTAATATTGTTAAAATGTATAAAACTCATAAAAGAGTTTGATTTGACAGAAATTAAAAGTTTGCAGAAAGTACCAGGAGGAGAAGTAAAGGTGTATATTAAGAGTTGAGGAAATTAAATTATGAAAAATAATTTTAAAAAATAACCTGTAAAACGGCACAAACGTTAAAACATAATTACATAAACTGAAAAGTTAAAAACAGTAATAATTTTAATACTAACAACAAAGTAGTAAGAAACGTAGGCCAGTAAATAAGTTCAGAAAAATAAGCATATGCACTTGATTTTGAAAGCAAAAAATTCAATAAGGAAATGTAAAAGCTGTTGTGTGGCATAAAGTTGCTAAAATGTTAAAAGAAAATAAGTCTTTCGAGACCATAGATTAAACTAAAGCAGACTACTTCAAAATATTGTCAGAAACGTTTGCTGTGAACATTACATTTTCTTGCTTTCTTAACATGGTCATTAAATTTTTGCATTAATTAAATAATACTCAAGGTCCTATTTCTTAGTCAAATGCTATAATTCACTCTCATAGCTTTAAGAAGTAATCAGTTGCTGATTAGATAAGGTAACTAAACATTGGTAGTTCCATTTGATTTTCAATTCAGGTAAACTGTGTAGCTGAACGGGTGGTATTGTGATGACATGTGTCATTTGAATGCGACATAGTTTTCCTTAAAACGCTCTAACAAGGAAGCTTTCCTATTTAGGTAAGTAGTTCATGTGTGCTTTGGCCGTGTTTGACTGAGTAAACAATTCTTGGTACAAAACCTATAATAACATCGATCCCTCAAGCCTCAGTTTTTATGTTGTTATTGTTAACATTTAGAGATAGAGTAGTATCCGGTACAAGTATAATAGAATTTCATATCATTAAACCGAATATCATATTCTATGAATCAGAAGGAATTACAAGTATTAAAATTAGGCAGCTAAAATGTTTTGAAGGAATTTATCCACAGTTAGCACTTTGAAACTCCGAGCTGAACCCTCAGGCAAGATTCAGTATCTCTGCATGTCTCGCAGCTCCTACCGGCAGCTCTCAAATATTGTGCCCCAGATTGGATAAAGGTCGTATTAAATGTCAGCTGCAGACCTAGATATTGACCAGGTGATTAAACGTACCTTAACCATCGAAGCGTGCTTAGCTTAGCGAAATTCTTTCAAGTATCAAAATGCCTAAAGGTAATATTTCTGTTAAGAATAGAGCAATTTATAAGATATAAGTAGTAACATATACGCAATACTCTTCAGTACATATTATTACTATAAATATACACAGAGAAGAATAGATAGATAGATACAGATACAGGTACCATATATTTATATAAATGCAAGAAAGTTAATAAAATAAAAAAATTATGCAAACCGGCAATGAAAATTCTGAAAGTTGCAAAACCTAATACGATGCAGTCGTAAAGTAATCATTAAAATGTTTAAGTAAAAAAAAATACAAAAGGATAATCTAAACAAAAATGAGAGAAGGAAGAAGGGAACTAGAAATATAGATATATGGGGGGTCAGTGTGTTTTTGTACGTAAATTTAATGTGTACGTGTGTATACATATGCAAAAGAAGCAGCATATGAGAATTTATATGCATACCACTGAATTCCCGCATTATATGTTTCATACGTATATAAAATACTTTTACGTATATGAAATACGCTAACCGAGACCTTGAACTAAGCATAATACGCTACGCATAAATAATACTGAGTTATGATGTTAGTAAGAATTGCATTCCAAGCTCTACATGCGTGATAAATACAATTATTATTTAAGTGCTTAATTACCTCTATGAAATACACTAAAAATGGCATTTAACTAAGTAAAATACACAGCTCATAGATACAATGTTAAATTACAATGTACATTAAAAAGGAAAGCTGAATGCGCAATTACGGAACGCACATACTGCCTAATCCATACAATTATGAAGCACAAAGATACCTACATAAGTTTAAAAAAATGCACTAAATATACTACACATTACATTGATTATGATGCATACAAAAATCTATATGCATACTATGCGGTGCTCATGCCCCATAATACAAACGATTACATAGCACACAACTCGGTAATCGTATTCCGAGGCCGTATACAAATTGAAGAATGAAATTTTTGAATTTGTGCGCAACTAAAAATAAAATAGCATTCAGAAAAAGATTTCTGGTGTTAAGAGGTAAGCCTCTGAGCCCTCTGAAAGTTATGACCGGCTGTTAATACAATCCTTACAACTTGTTATATTTATAAATACCATAAATCAGATAAATTAATGACATATGAAAGATTATAACACAGTAAATTTCCCAATCTGCCCATTTGTAAATCCGAGTTCCATTTTCATTTTGTCAATGCACGAAGAAAGATATATGGAAAAGAAATTTAAAAGTACTTTCCTATCCGAAGGATATTTAGCTTAACGTAACGTTAAACCTCAGAATTCCACATTAGTTGTATCTCCACATGCTGAAAATATTTTTAGGATTGATGTGATGGGTACTATGCGAGGAGTTAAATAGATCCGAGCATCTTAGATCAACTCTATCAAATGGGCTTAGGTTTGCAACCAGCTAACTGATCTATTAATATACGAAGAAATTGTTTATATGAGAAAGGCTCTTCTTGCATGTATAATTAATTGCATTACACTTTCATCCTATTAATTTGCTCCAGCGCACAAGAATAAACCATTGCTTTAAATGCATGAAAGAAATATAGCCATGCTGGATCTTCACGACATGTTTTAAAGCAATAAATCATTTGGCTCTTAGTGAAATATTATACTGTCTGTAACCGTAGCATTTGTAATGACATTCTCCATTTCTCAGTGCCTCATTTAGAGAAATTTCTGTGGTTATAAATCTACAATTAAATAGTTAAAATTACAGCAATTTAGATACATATCATAAATTTTTAACTTGCTTTTTACCGTTTTTAAATTTAATGTAATTTCATATCCCAAGATGAAACTTTACCAAGATCACTAGTTGTAGTTGTAGCACTGTTTATTGAATTTGTGCATCTCGTTGTGCCTTATTTAAAGAAAGTTCTGTGGGTATTAATCCATTAATTAATTCGTTGAATTTATATTGATATTGATACCAACTTTGTACATATGTAAATAACTGTAGTGAAATTCTATGTCAGATTGTAGTATTTTTTGGATAATGAATGCAACATGAAAATCTACAGAAGCGAATCTTTGCCTGAAAAGTAAGTATACAGGAGTAAGTCTATTTAACATTGAGCAAATAGCTATCTCGCTAAATTGGCGAGCTATTGCCAAACGGCGACGGTTTTGGCGACTAATATTTGGCTAAAATTTGACGAAAAATCACCAGAAGTCACCAAACTTGACGACGATTCGGCGACATTTAGATCGGGTCTCTGTATAACTGTAATGGTTATTGTAACTGAATAAATGCAATTGATCCTATGTAATGTAATATCCTATATATGTAACTGCAACCGTATCCGCCCCTCATATGCCTTCCAGTAGTTTCGAGAAGTGGAAAGTGCTAGAGATTTCGCGGCGGCCGGAAGAAACTATATAAGATCGGGGACGGCATCAGTTTTGGAGTAGTTGTGTAATTCAGCGTGAGTTCTGAATAGTGAGATATCTCCGTGTGAGCTTCGCTCTTTAGATGCGTTTTGCATTGCGTTGTATTTAACTGATTGTACTTTGTGATGCTTAGAAGAGCTGTAGGAGTACTTCGGTTGAAAGTTTAAGAACTGTTAAGTGTTCTTTTTTGTAAAATAAATTTCATCCAGCTACAATCGGTTCTACGTGCATTCAATCTATTACAAAACCATACGCACGTAACAGTAGTATAAATATTTAACTTCCTAAATTGTCCCAGTTTCATAAATTTTCATTTTGGAGTTTTTTCTTGGCCAACTAAAGAGATAAGATATATGGCTGTAGTAATTAAACGCAAAGGTATTATTTTACTTTTTCTAACTAGTCATTGGCAAAGACCTAATTTTTAGCTTTGGTAAGGAACTTCAGTCGCAAATAGTAATTGCGATTGAATTTATATGTGTTCTGTATTATTATTTATATGTATTCTATGTATGTTTCTGCTATTTAATTCATATGTATTGAACAGAGAATGTTTAATATTTTTGGGTAAGAAGTGTTTATCGCCTTTCTCCATAAATATGGGCTGGTGTAAATGGTAGCCTGTTCAGAGAGCAATTGAAAAATTGAAGCTTTTGTTTTAGAAAATATGTTGAGCTACTATTTAATTGCTATTTACCATGCAAGCGTCTTAAAATATCTTTTGATTCTCAAGTTCTCTGTGTAATGATATCTTTTTTAGTAACCGAAAATGCTGCTGGCAAACTTTACACAGTAAGATATATTACTGCAGAATTTTGTTTTAGCAGAAAGTATTCTTACAGTAAGTAAAAAAATATTTTTAGCAATAAAACTCATTACGATATTCGTAAACTTCTCATGATATGCCAGATGAAAAAGAATACAAAGTAACGGAAGACTGGATAATCGGACTGCATTTTTATTAATATAATATGTTTCTATCGATATTTGCATGCTTTGGCATGAAATAATCATAATGGGAGCACAAATTATGTCCCTAAAACCAAATATAAGAGAAGCTACTTCTTTTAATAACATAATTTGACACAAAAATCTTCAATTTAGTTTGCCGATGAATATTAATAAAGCAATGGGTCAATGTAGCTGGTTAATGCTCTCAATGCTAAACTGATTTTAACCACTTAAATATCAAAGAATAGTTTAACATAGTTGAAGGAAACCTTTCCAATGTGATTTCTGGAATTCCATTGGATAAATTATTATGAAAAGTGGTATTTAAAATCATATAAGATGAATGAAGTCTGCAAGGAAATACATTGTATCTTTTATATAAAATGTGCGTGGGAATTCATATCATCTTTCATTTCAAACTAATAAATTTTCATTCCCATAACGGGCTGATGGGAAATATATTTCAATTATCGTCTTATCAATAGAACCATTGAAATTCAAAATTTTGTTCTTCATTTAGAAGTATTCATAGTTCACTATTTATAATCATTCTAAGATTTTTTGAATGTTTCTATAAAATTGAATCATTAACAATTCTGATAACTTCCTTTCATTTCATTATAAAAAGTAGCAGATAAGTTTTAGAATTCTTCAGCGTATTTTCATTAAAGTCATTGTGTAGAGTCATAATTTTTAGATTTACTCATTGCAGATATTTCCGTAAGACTCTTACAGTTCTGTTCTTAATTCATTTCTATAATTTAATGCATGTATTTTATTTTATTCCTAAGTGACATTTTAATGCATAAAAACTGCATGACTGAATGTTCAGTAATCCATTATAAGACATACATATAATAATTACTGAGAAGCCATTTCTGCCATACAATGTAAGGCTGACAAAGAGCCTTCTTTCAAAATCCTTAACATTTTTACCGCAATTTCTAGTTAAAGCTCTCTGCTGAAACGCCGCACGCTAATTTACAGCCACTGACACTCGAATCGAAGCTATTAATCTAAGCAAAAAAACCATATACCTGTCCCAAGTAAGCCATTCGTTTATTGTTGGGAGTAAACTTTAAAAGCGATTCCTGAAATCTGACCTCGTGATGAACAGCTTGTCAGAGATGCAACCAGATGCCACATAATCTTCTAGTTGCGAGACAAAGGCAATCACTCATTCCCTTGGATTCATGTTACGGCGAATGTTACATTAAAATTCTTTTTGCGTAATTCACGCGTTTGCTTTCATTACGAAAACTTGATGAAACTTTCGTACTAAATTTTACTCAGCCAGATTGGATACTATTTTCTTTTCCCATAAATTTTAGTTTGCCAAGAAATATTTTAAGAAATTAATAGTGTCTTTAACATGGTTGTCTAGAAAGATTTAATAAGTTAGTACTTAGTTGTAATTGATTGCTACATGCACGCGAGGTCAATCTACTTAAGTGGACTTGATACCTTTTGAATGATTTTTTTTATTTAAGAACTTTCATCTACTTTTTATGAAAAATATTAAATGGTTTTATGAGACAAAATGATTTTAAGCTTGAAAAAAAATTTTGCTAGTAATGATTGTTTAAAATATTCAACAATTAAAAATTCTTTCTTCTTACACAATTTTCAATATTTTTGCTTCAATTGTTTTTACTGTATTTATAATAGTGTTCTTAATAACTTTACGGATCGATTTTGCAGTTAATGAATTAGTTTCTGAGAAAAAAATAAAAAGCATATTTTTATATAAAACTTTAAAAAATATGATTTTAATAACATTTTCACTTCCAATAATTTTTCAAAACCCATTCTTGATTCTATTAAGTATATAATTTTAAATAAGCAGTAAAATTATTAAATAATTTGGTCCATATCTGTACAAATTTTAGGACTTTAAGTGAAAGGATATATTGAAGAATTGCAAACTGCGAAAACGCAGTTTAATAATGTGTGTGTTATTATGGCAAAGCCTCGAGGGCTATCTGCCTAAAGGGAGGGATGCCTTTCGTGGAGGACTTTCTAGGGGAAACTGGCTCGTATACACGTTACACATGGGGAAAACCACGAAGACGCCCATGCAGCCGGCCCGTTCGCGGGATTCGAACCTCGGACCGAATTACCAGTGTTCAGCGACTTTACCGCTCGGCCGCTGGTGGGCCCAGTTTAATAATGTAAACTGTCTAAATGATCATTAAATCATTTCAAATTTCTTAAACATTTTATTACTGAATTTCAATACATATCTATGTATAAAATAAAACTTAGTACTGCTCAATTTATTAACATGAACATAAATTACAAGCTTTTGTTTAAAACTTTATCTGGCTAGAAATATTGCAAAAAAAAATCATAAAATGCAAGTAGAATTTTTCTTTACATGTTTTTGTTTTTTTAAAACACGCTCAAAACAATTTTAATGCATGAATTAATTATAATAGTATATTTTCTAAAACGCTTATAATCAATATTAATATTGAATATTATTAATTTGTCGTTTTATTCATTTTTTAAAAAGCAAAATTGGAATTTTTAACAGACATAAAACATTTGATTTAAAACCACTGAGCAGCTTATGTGATTTCTTCTCTTATTTTAGCCATTTGTTCTCACATATAAATTATGTTTTTAATTAATTTATGTGCATTTTAATTAATTAAAGAGTTTAATGTTTGTTCCTGCACTATTTTAATAATGCTACAGTGAGAAACTTGATCACTTTCATTATACAACCTCTTTCTGTTCGTAACTAATCTCAAATAATTTCAATTTTTGAATAAGTATAGCAGAGCTGACTGATAATACACATAAAAGTATTTGCTGAGATCAATAAATGTATAAATTTGCCAGTTTAAAGGTGAAAAAAAAATTTCCAACTCCAATTTGTATTTCAATAAATCAGTTTATACACATAAATATAGTTTTTTGATTGTTGGAGTCATATTTAATTACACTCCTTTTCATTTACGCTGATTTTTAGTAAGTTACTGAAAAAATTAAGAAGTAAAAAAAATTAAACACTGAGGGGGTGTCGCATTTAAAGGGGTGTCAAAATTTTTAATAACCTTTTCATAGCATTTATTATCGTCAGATCATTTCAAAATTTCTCTTTAGTGTAGTAAGTATATTAAGGTACTTTTACAGCTAAAAATTGAAAAATCGGTAATTTCATTGATTTCGGGGTACCACGTCCCCTTAACAAAGGTTGCTTTAGAATACGGCCTTCTATAATTGGCATTAATACTTAATGTCTATTATAGAATTATTGTTTCTTAACATTGATTCTCTTTTCTGTTAAGCAACACAAGAACTGCCCCTATGATTATTCGAGTCTTGAGCTGATAAAGCGTACCAATTTTAGCTTCTAATTATAACAGGAATTTTAGATTTATTTATTTTAATTATGTTTATAAATGTTATTTCCTGTTGCTGTTGAAACTCGGTTAGAAATATTTAACAACAACTGCAAAAAAAAAAAAAAAAACTAATGCAGAGTTCTTTCAATACTAAAATACGCAAGGAAATTAGAATCTTATTTCTAACTTTCGAAACACTTCAATGTATATGAAATGGCATTAAATTTCTGTAATCACTAATTGATTTTTCTTCGTCATTAGTGAACTAAGAAATATTTTTCGAATTTTTTATTGACAGAATTTCTTTCTTAAAACAGAAAAACATTACAAATAAAGTTAGTCTTTCCAGCAGAAATACGTTAAATATTTTAATTAATTAATTAATTTTAGATACCATGAATAAACTTAAGAATAATGTTTTCCTCTTCAATGGTAATTTCGAATATGTAACGTCTCAGTAACCAGTGCCTGGGAGTTATTAACTGAAATAAATTTTCTCGCAATCGCATTTCATCCAGATTTTTATTTTGACACCATATATTTATCTTTTGCTATCAGGATTGCAAAATTACCCGTTATTGTGATTCCATCGCCTAAAATATGAAATGCGGTTGTCAAAAGAAATTAAATGATTCTAACAACCGCCGTTCGCATTGTACTGCGGACTCCAGCCTAAAACCAATTCTAAATATACTCAGCATTCCTATAATCTTCGCATATGATTTCTTTACATGAAACCGGAAAAGCAAATGTCGAAGTAAGCGATTTTTGCTTGAGTTGGAACTATAAAAAGCTAAAAGAAGATTTTTACAGGATAAAGGCTGGCCATTACGATTCTTTTTAGGCTACAAATAGCCGTTACTATCATTCAGGATTGATGACATCCCTTTCTATCACATTTGAATAACCTTACTTCCTTCAAAGATTTGTTTCCGTGAAAGGAAATTGCAAATTTGCTAAATTTAGGCTGGAATTCGAGCATCTTACTACAAGTGGAATCGTTTAAAGGAATGAAGACTGTCTTTCAAAGAGGTTTACACATTTCGAACTATTTATGCAATTTCTTACAGTATTGGCAAATCCCACAAGCACATATTTTAAAATCCAGTTTCAAATTTAAAAAATATCACAATTTGTCCTTAAAAAAAGTTGGAACATGAAATAGAGCAAAATGATTGCATACAAAATAAACGGAGGCGTTTATTGTTAAAACTGTGTCCTGGGCTTGGTTAACTAAAGAATTGTTACGCGCATAGTTGCTGAAAATATGGCGATGCCTATTAATGTGGTTGTGATAACACGGAAGTACGGAGATAATTAAGGTAAATGTATTCCACATCAAGTAAACATAAAGGCTGTTCAGACAATTATGGTTTCAAGCAAACATACTAATTTCTTAAATACTGAATATGATAATTATGTCTATAGACCTGCGGTCGCCAAACTGTCGATCGCGAGCTATCAGTAGGTCGCAAAGGCAATTCTGGTAGTTCACAACACATTTTTAAATATTAAAAATACAAATGAATAAAAATCATAGAAGCTTCTTTAAATTTCACAAATTCCCATAATAAATACAATACTGCGATAAGCAATCTGTCGTGACATCACCATACTAGAATCAGCTAGAACTCTAACTAGTATTCGAGAGCGATCTAGGTTACTTTGAACGAGATAAATTGTTTTTCCTTACATGTTCCTGGTGCAAAACTCTCAGATCCAAACATTTTGGATATTTGCTCATTTTCTACTTTCGTACATACGTATTTAACTACATTAAATTATAATATCGAGTTAAAATGATGAATTGTTGCCTAATAAATGTTTTGGAACGCTTTTGGATTTTTCGTTATTTTTTGTTTCATCGAAGTCATTCTGCAGTTCTGTAAACAAGGTCTGTAACTCTAAATATTTCATTTAGAGGTAAGAAAATCAAAGAATTTGAAAATTAAAAATAATTTGGTAAATTTTTTAAAATAAAATTATTCCTCCGCTGTTTCTCGAAATCGCAGCATTTCTTCATTTTTATCTTTCCTTTACATCTTCTATTCGAGAAAAATTCTAATCCTGAACAATTTCCCTCTTAGAAGAGTGGATCTTTAACTGTTTTTTCTGAAATGAACGACTGCGTGGAAACCAGCACAACATGTCAGAATCTTCAGCTTTCTTCACAAAGAGACAAGAATACGTTATAAAAAATCTCTGAAATTAAAAGCGTAGTGAAAAATATTCTCTTTTATCATATTTTAAAAATACTGTTTGTTGTTACAGTTAGATTTCACATGAAAATATAAAGATGGGCAAGAGTGATTAAAACGTTTATTAAAAATGCATAGTGTTTGCTTTTGAAGTGAAACTTATTATTTATACTATACGAATGTTTGTTGGAATAATTTGAAATTTCTCTGATAAAACCTTTATTGAAAAATCTACCTTTTTCTTCCCAGGGTGACGTAACACGAATACAACTGTTAATGTCAGGATACTTTATTCGCAGAAAATAAATATTTTCATTCTGCTTATAAAGACGTGAAGTTATTGCAAATTTGAGGGCCAAACATTTCCGCGATTTTGCATCACCTGTCATAATCTGTTAATAAGGCAACAGCAATACAGGTTGTTGAGTTAAATCTCTTAGAAGAAGATATTACAATAATAAAGAACATAAATGTTGTAAAATAAATTTCTTTAATGGCTCAAACTTCTCCATTATAATAATAAAAGAAACAAAACTTCTGTATGTTACGATCCAAAAGCCGTTCACTCTATAATTATTTTGTAATCAAGTTAAAATACATTATTCAATACATTAATCTTGAACTGCTTTTGTCAACGAGCTTGACACTTATAGTTTACTTCAAGTTATATAAATTGTTCTTAACATCTACGATTCATTTAACTTTAAAAATCAATAATTCGTTCAAGTACAAGAGAACTCTAGTTATCCGGATCAATGTTTTTCCCCCTAGGACAAATAATGTTTTTCTTTCTAGGAAAAACAAAACCAATCTTGTTGCTTAATTTTTATTTATTTAATTAAAATTATATATTTATATCAAACACTAAACGTAAAATTCAATAATATGTATTATACTATTCATTTATTCATTTAATTTGTGTATTAGTCAAGCATAATGATGAAGTTTTAGGTGAATAAAAATGAAATATGCATTTTTTTTATAAAAATAGGCATATAATTTTATCATTACATTTTAGTGCAATGGAAATAAATATAAGATTATATATTCAATTTAAATGTCTATCAAAATTAATTAAATTTGATTTATTTTAGTTGAATACAAAATGGTTATCTGATTAGGGAAGCAAAGCATAATTTAGCTATTAAATTTATCCGATTATTATTATTTTATTATTATTATTATTTATTTATTTTGAGTTCTAATGCTCGACGGGCTAATTCAGCTAAGTATTTGTACCAGCTCCTCCTCAAAGGTTAACTTAGCTGTCTTACATTAGCTTAGAGTGAGTTATCATCCGTAGCCTGAACTGACTGGGAAATCAATAAACGCATAATAATGTAAAATATTAACTTAATTTTAATAAATTAATTTCTTCCATACTTGTAAGTTTAAATTAAAGTATTATTAATAAATCTAAGTCTTCTTAAATTTCAGCTACTGGCTGGAACGTATAACACTTCAACTGGCAACCACACCAGTATTCCTATTCAAATCTACAAATAAAACTTGAATCGGACAGCCTCCTCTAATTATAATCACGCTTACCAACCTGTGACTAGCAAAGTGACTAGTTTAAGTGACCCGTGACCACTTTAGCAAACACTCTAAGAGCATCCTCAGATGCAAAGCAAGATCAGCGACCATGGTAACAGCAAGATATCTTTATTTCAAGTTAAAATGCTTTCTCTGAAGTTAAGCTACGATACTGACCAATAAAGTCTTCTTCATACACAGAAAACCTTCATTCAGTATTTCTTTATTCTTCTTCATAAGGATTTGGTGAGTGCGGGAAGAAAAGAGACATAAAGAAAAGGTGTAAAGTAAACGCTTAACAGCTAATTAAAATAAAATATTACGAAATGTTTTCTAAATTTTTATCAAAATGAAAATATTTTGCTTATTATCGTTGAGTTAAGTAGTTTTCATTTTGTATCTGCTCCCTAAATCTGCTTTCAAAAGCAACGGAATTTAACCCAAACTGGCGAGGACAAATGGCAAAACTTTCTAAATGTTATTTTGAATATATCAATAAATTTGACGTGTAGTAGTAAAACATTTTCTCTTTTAACTCATTAAAGCAAAAAGAATATTTTACTATTTAGAAATATTACTACAAATAATCACCCCAAAAAATCCTTTTTGCTGAATTACTGAATTCTCTATTTCAGAGTATTTAAAACGTTTTCATAAAATTTTGCTACATTACTTTCCAGTTGGAAGTAAAAATCTAAAATCAACATTTTAGGGCAACTTTTCGAATAATTATGGGTGTTGACAAATATAAAAATTAATAAATTACAAATATTAACAAGTATAAAATTTAGTATGTTGCAGGTATTATGAAACATACACATCCTTAATACGTAAGGCACGTAATTGATAGTCGACAACTCTATAAATCAGCTGCAGAAAACAGAACAAATAGCATGAACATAACATAAGGATACATTTCAGTATAAAATATATAATATACAATGCAACGATTGTCCAAGTATGCGAAAACCTGAGCGCAAGCTTAACACTTCTTATGCAGTTTAATAAAATGTCTAATTATAAACATTACATAATACTATGTATAGATCTATCACAGAATGTAACTAACATAATTATATCTTACGCGCAATTCGAAGAAACTAAATGAAGCCTTAATTAAAGTTATATTTAAGCTCAAGATGTTTTTTTGGGGGGGAAGAAAAATATATTAATTTCAGGAAAATACAGTTTTTAAAACTAAATCCATTCTTTATTTTAATCTTTTTTAAGTTGACAAAAAACTTACCCGGCTGTGTAGTATTATGTACAACCCGATGGATTAAATCTCTGTTGAAATATCAGAAGTTAATTTGCTGGTTAAAAAACTTGCTTTTAGTATTATATTTTAAAACTAAATTGACTAATCTCAAGTAAAGAAATATATTTTTAATACAGGCCTGAAAGAAGAATTAAGCTAAAAAATAACTAGAAAAAGCATTTTTCCAGAAGCACAATATGGGTGGATTTTTTAAATCGATTTTTCTTGAGCTCAAGTTATACGACTTGGAAGATAAATAATTTTGATGCAGGAAGTAAGCGTGTACAAAGAGAAATGCTATATTTGTTATAAAATATGTTACATAACAGCCAAAGTTACTGGCTAAGATATCGGTTGGAATTTAGTCTTTATAAAGTTTAACAAATTACTAGGTTTATTTCAAATTTGACGTTTATTTTAGCATACATAAAGTAGACAGCAGCAATATGATTAATATGTAAAATTTTCTAAATTAAAAAAAAAGATTTAAAGCGACTAAGTTCTAAAATAACTTACAAAAGCCAACTGCTGTACAGAATTGTATAATTTTTAATGCTATCTGCAATTATTCATGTATAAATTTAGACTAATAAGGGAAGCTAAAACTACTTTGCGAGTAGAATAACATCTTCTTAACTTAAATGCAAAGTAAATTGAAGTAAATTCACAGTATCAGCAAAGACTAGTTTAAAAATTAGCTCCATCTAATCTTTTGCCAAGAATCTCTACAAGCAAAGCTCTTTACACAGGGTAATGCAAACATCAGAAATACAAGTTAAAAAAATGTCAGCCTAAGCTACCAAACACCCTCACCGATAAACTTCCAAATTTGACTGTAATTTAAGCTAATTAGCATGTTTGTGGAAGATGATGAGTTAGAAGAACAGGAAAGCATAAATACAAAATAATTCGTTAATTAAAATAAAAGTTTTTAGAAAGTTTTTTCTAAAGCTAGAGAGCATTTCTATGAAATTAATATGGATTCAGTTTTTTTCCCTAATTTAAAAACTCAGTTTGGCTTGATTCTCTTGAAGCTTTTGCAAAATTATGTTTCCAAATGTACATTAAAAATAAAACAATTATTACACCCTTGAATAACTGAAGTGAGAAGATTTCTTGACGGGGTAGCAAACTTTTATAGGAATTGAGAAGGAGAATTCTCATCGTTAACTCTGAAAACCACAGGCAGTAATACCAACAATATGAGTTTATAAGGTAGTTAATAAGATGGCTCATACATTTCATATGAAGTGTATTGAGCTATTAATTTAAAATAGGAATGAATTATTACATAAGTGCAATGATCTGTGTATATATTTTATAAAGCGATTTGGTGCAGTTACTCTATCAGTAATTTCCTAATCCTATCTCCCTTTGATTAGTACCTTAAATTCTGAATGTAATATATTATCGATGAGTCGGCATATACGCACATACCAGGCAGGCTGAGTTGTGTTGTTGATGAAATTAAATATTGAAAGGTGCTCAGACAAGAGAAAAAGCTCTCAAGCACAGTCACTGCTAATTCATCTAAAAGATATAAAAGATCGGATGGATTCCCCTCCATGGTAAAACATCCTAGGGCTATTCTCCTTGAGAAAAGGATGCATTTGATAAGAACTTTCTCAAAGAAACTGACTCGTATTCATGTTTCACAAAAGGTAAATCTCGAAATTGTTTATGCAGTCAGCGCATCTTCTGAAATTCTAAACTGGTGAACAACCAGTGTTCAGCCGTCATATCATTCAGTTGTCACACTGGAGGGCAAGAAATAACGAGAGCGATTTTGAAGTGCCTCTAAATAGAGCTGTCGGAAGGAAGAAGACATCTCCTTTGTTAAACATCATTTACACTAACAGAAAAAATATTTTAATTCGTATCTATGTGATATAACTATGTTGTTAGTTATAGTAGGAGGATTAACAGAAATTCTGCAAGTAAATAAAAGGAATATAAAAAGATGCGTGGCATAGTTCCTCTCTCTTTGATACACATAACTCATAAATATATGTTTAATAAGTGAAGAGTTCACAGGACGTAGAGCACATCGAAGAAAAATTCTTTATTTTAATAGATTAGAAAAGGAATGAGTATATTTTTGCAAATTATACTAGTCAGCGAGATTTTACCACTTGGTTAAAAATAAACGCTGCTTGATTTTAAACACAGTCCATTTTATCGTAAATCATTGAAACGTTTTCGCGTTGTAGTGTTGCAAACAAAAATTAAATATGTGCGCATATTTTCCTGCATCTGAGTCAAAATTTTGAGTTGGCTAGAATAAATTTTAGACATAATATATCAAATTCCTGTTTTCTTGCCCTTTCTGTCAGATTTAATTACCCACATAGCACCTATTTTGTACACGTTACTCCTACCCCTTTTACATATGAAGTTAAGCCTGTCGGAAAAACATTGTCGATGGCTACGAACAAAATTCGGGGACATTTTTCTTTCCTCAGAAATGACTTTCCATATCTTAACTCAAGAACGAAGAAAAGGATATTCTTTAGCGCCCATATTGGGAGATTCTTCAGAGTCAAAATATTTCATAACTACATAAAGAATTATACAATTATAAATTAGCGGTTTGGGAGGCCTTTTGCCAACGGATACCCTGATTTCGGGCGAATGATAAAGCAGAAAATACTAAGGATTGATTCAAGGAATCCTGGACAACTACCGCAAACTAGGATATAAAATGTCTTCAAAAACTCCTTTTTCTCATTTCTGCCTGGACCGTTTTTTCTGCGAATTTAGGAAAGCTAGGGAGACTCCATCAGACAACGAAACAAAGATATCAGTATTTATGGCTCGCTAGGATAATGGGAGGCTACTTATGAGGTCCAGTTAGACAAAGTGACAAGCACTGCGAAAGAAATAATGGCAAGCATTAGAATTATTTCTCATTTTTAGTATACTTTTCTGTATTACCTGCATGGTTTAGTTAGCATCAATATATGTATCATACATTGCTTGCCATCTTTTCACAATGTAGGTAGACGTTCTATTTGTTATTTAGTCTATTAAAGGAAGCTTTTATATACATGATAAATTAATCACCTTTAAGCGTAGCATTTGGGTTAAAAGGCAACCTTCTCAATAGTAACATTATTTTACTGTAATCTCTGTTATCTTCTGAGCTAAATAAAAGTAATATCTGAGTAAATTTCATAGTTACTTGACTGTATCAGTATAGCTGGAATCTTGAGCTAAGAAAATTTGAATTGGTTTTTCTCTGTTGGTGGAACATCCCTCACTCTTGTCACAAAAGCATTGTGCCTTAAGAAATTTTTACTACAATTTTATCATTATGGTTGGTGAGTTTGATTAAAATGATTTTTCAAACAAAATTTAATTTGTTCACTTATGCTGTTGGCAGTAAACAATTTAAAATCTGTTCAGTTCATATTTTAACATTTAACCTAAGCGGTTTGCTTTAGAGATAACATATTATTGCTAAGGTATAACCAATTAAATATTTCCCTTATATGTACTTAATGTCTTCTGCGTAGAGAGTGCCTCTAAGTAATAAAAAATCATAACATTTCATTTCGCGATATTCTTCTTAAAAGACACTGAGCTATTATCAGAGCAAGAGAACAAATACAAAAATCTAACACAGAACGATGTAAAAATAAAGCATATACAAAAGTCAAATTTCAGTTGTACATCAATTCATCACTCATAGTATTCCCAGATCTTATTATTTCTCCATATTTTGCTACGTACACTATTTTTAATAATAGCTATTCTAATTTGTTAGTCTTTGCTATCCATTCTGATTTTTCTCGCGTTTCCTTGCCAGGATATAAATTATTTATGGTGAACTACGAGATAGTATGTAAACTGAAGTAGCGAAAGGATTAGGCAGAGCATGGTTTCGCTATTGAGATTGTACATTGTTAATTCCACCAGCTGTGTTGTCTTCGCATTTTCGCGTACGAAATAAGTATCCTCCTGGTGTAGGTTTTTGGGTCAACCTGCTAGGTTAATTCGAATTGCGTAGTCTTGCACTACTATTTACCTTTGAATTTAGTTAGTTGCATTATGTTTTAAGCTCCTCACCACAAGTGGTTGGTAACTGTGTAAGCACATGAGTCCGTGTCGTCTACAAACAATATTGCGGAATAAAAGAGTCTTTTTACACTTTTCGCATGACTTCGAGTCTTTGCGAAAAGTCGCAACACAGACTTTCAAGTAGATTTAGTTAGTGTTATGTTAGCAAAGAAGACTAGATTCTACAATGTGAAAAAATAATTTCATAGTTTACTCGTTAAGTCAAGTTCATATTGTTGCGAATATTGTATATGGGCATATCAGACGTATGGTTTATCAGATGGCATGGCAAGAAGTTTAATCCAGCAACATTTGATAACCTCTCCTTGATGGATTGCAAAACCCAACAGGGCTGGGAGCAGAATTTACGTCTGTTTTTACTGACATAACACAGTGCTGTCCGCAAGACTACAGGCTATTCATTATCCAACTTTCTCTTCGGTCATGATCTTCGTCTGCCTTGTGATCTATTTGGTCGGCCTCCCCATGCGCCTTCATCGCACAAGGAGAACATTCAAGATCTCTAGGCACGGTTTGAAGTGATGGCCAATTCTGCATGAGAACGACAGTACTCTTTGAACTGTATGACTGTCTTACAAACAAAATCGAACTCTAGAAATTTACTCCGAAGTAGAAAAAGAAATAATTACGCCTTCACCTGTTTCATGCATGCATGAATGATTATTCAAATTGTGTGTTAAATCGTAAACTGATAGTAAGGAGTTTATTTTAAATTTAGGGATAAGTATTTATGTGTATGTTGACTGTAATTTTATGTGTTACTGAAATAGTTAATGGCTAGTATAAACAATGAAACTGTGTAGCTAAGAATATGCGAATTTTGATAATAAGTTTCTGTCCACTACAATAAAATAAGGAAATTTAAATTTATCATTATGTAATTCGAACCTGTGTATGTGTAATTGCGGTTGCATTTTTACATTAATATCAAATGTTCATTAAGAGAAAGATTAAAAAATTGGTATTTTATAATCAAAATGTGTGACTTAGTTATTAAGGAATTTTAAGAGTTTTTTTTTTAACTTCACATATATATTTACTCCTACTAACCACTGTCATCGGTTCTGTGTGCATTCAATCTATTTTGAACCCGTGCCTAAGAATACGAAAAGAATAAGAATTGAAATAAGATTCTATTCGCATTTGCTTTCTTTTGAAGAGCGGAATTAAATGTGGATTAATTTTCCAAATGAAAGCATTTTTAATCTCTTTATTTCGCTGAGTTGTAGCATCACAAGGAAGAAGCCATCTATTTTTTGGAAATCTGTTTACCATATTTTATACCACATATTAATCTAAATAAATTGTATTTTTTACTTATTTACATTAACACATCGTATAGAATACTGAACAATAAAGTTTAGAAGCAGTCAGAAGCATTAGAGTAAGCTTAAATTCATAATTAATTATATTAATAAACAGCATAAAGTCAAGCTACGAGCTTCTGCGTTATAAAAGGAATATTTTGATTAAAAAGTCTCTCATTTATTCAATGCTTTGTAACTATTTTTCATTTTAAATGAATTTCATTGGAAGTTGATGTTTAATTAAAAATTGAAAAAAACTACCTTTTACTTGTTTTTAATTTTATCTTTCTAGTTAGCTGCAAATTTCTCGAAATTTCATCATGTGCTAATGGAATAACAGTTAACGTATAATGAGAGTTTATGAAAATTCTTATTTTTAAAATTTTATTTGAAACCGCAATAGATAGAAATTCATTTTAGAAACATTAAAGCGCTAACAAAAAAAATTTCTGAAAATGATTGTTAGTGTTTTTAAAATATTGAACATAATTTATGCTAATATATATTTTTAACACTGTTCATTTAACATGAGAAAAGTTCCCTTCCTTCCAATGCAACAAAGCATCTTTGCAATAAACTAGTTATAGTAAATATGCAAGCATGTAACGGATGAAAGTTTATTTATTTTAACTTTTTTAATTTAAAAAAACGCTGTTTCGCATTGCTAATCATGAAATAATCCGGTTGTGATCATACAGGGATTAAATCCATTGTGTAATGTTTGCTTTCCGTTCTGAGTGCAGATCCAGACGGCGAAATCATTTGATTGCATGAACCATTTCCTGTGTTTTTCCCGTATGCAGTGTAAATACAATCTCTTTGAAAGGTTCCTTTCTGTTCTCTATCTCATAAATTTCATTTCTTAATATCACAAAATGAATCTTTCCGAGTCACAAAGTATTCTCAGACAGAGAAAAGTCTTTTCCTTTATTTCCTCAATTTCCGATATAGACAAAATCCTTATAAACCTTCATTCGCAAAACAAGTAACTGGATAAATTATATTAATTGTCCCTATGAGTCCTTATAAACAATTTTGAGGTTAACGACTTTAGTGAGAAATGACATAAATATGCACAATGCAAGGAATAATATTTAACTTGCAAACTATGAAAATAAAATCAGAAATAAAACTAGAACATTAAAAATTAAACTTTCCCCAGTTGCAATGCAATAAATTTTCTAGAGCCTTAAGCTTAAATTTAATGCTGACCATTGCCGTTGAACGCATGCTTAATATATTTCCTGCTAAGATTTTTTTAACATTCAATATTTTCTTTTCAGTTATTATTATAATTCAGTTTCATCGTCATAACTGTTTCCAACAGCCTGATATATTATCTTTGTTAGTTACAAAAATGAAAATAAGTTTAGTAACTGTAACAAGAAAAGGGTCAGTCAGTCTGAGTAATGCTACTGGTGGGAAAACATCTATATATCATTTCGACACTTATGAATTCGGATGTAGGATATATTTTGGCGGGAGTGGATTCTTCTCGTGCTTGTTAACAAAGAGGTCTACTTCGTCAAAATGTCAGTAGCTTTCTGGTTTTCTCATATATTTGTTTCGCACAAGCGATAGGCTCTTCCCTATCAGCCTCTATATTTCATTCAACTCACTATTAACTCACTACAGGTCTGAAGCTTATAGCTATGGACGACTTTAGGCTAATTTAGTTTACCTGATATAAGTAATTATAATTACACATAATAATACAAACGCAAGTAAGGCAGCCTCCCAAAACCTGGCATTTCAATAACCCTGCTGCTCTATAACCGCATTAAAGCAAAAATATTGAGAAAAATCCTAATGACAAGGCATCTCTACAGCAGGCTTTCAGGTTTTCTAACATTATGAGCGACTAAAGTTATCAGATAATATTTTTAATTAAAACCAAACAAAAGAGGCGACACAAATTTAGTTACTTTCATAAATCTAAATAGAGTTACGCTAAAATGAAATAAATTATTTTCGCATGTAAATGGCCAAAAAATAATTTATCTTGGGAGACATAAATAATTTTATAAAAATACTTATCTTGTACGTTCTGAAAGAAAAGAAGAATTCTTTTTTATTTAGAAGGTAATAATTACTACTTTTAAAAGGTATGGGTGGAGTAAAAAAGGGCTTTTTACATTCTTATCACGGTCAACAATAAAAGCAAAACTCGATCCGTATATCTCTAAATTTATTTTAATTTTTTTTTTTTTTTTTTTTTTTCCTATTTACATCAGCTGACTTACTATCTTCCTTAGCACTTATAAACAAAACTTATAGTGGAATATCCTACTCATTCAAAGTGCTTTCGTTTCTGCGAATTTAAATTAAGAATTGCTTTCTTCCAAAAAGTTTAAATAATAATTTCTCATTATTAAGTTGCTCGAAACAATTTTCTGACGCGAAGCGAAAACAACAGACCGTTACTTTGTAGAGGTATTAGGATTTTTCGAAAGCAGGCAAGATGAAAAATTAGCAACGCCTTCGTCGGGAATCGAACCACGGACTTCTCAATTACGCGCTGAGCATGCAGACCACTATACCACGAAGGCCCGCTAAGAAGGTGGGAGAAATCTTATCACTTTTTTGCAAACAATTTAAATAAAAATAGAAAATAAAGCACTGGGCAAGTTTTATTAACATATTTTTAATATATATATATGTGTGTGAATCTATATCACTTCTGACAATGATTAAATATATATATATATATTACAAAAATAACTCAGAAATTAATAAATGTACTATTAGTTATACGGATGAAGTTTAGTAATCAGTGAAATCCTAGTAAACATAATTCGGCTTTCTTATATAGCTTCACTATTTGCAATCCTATAAAACTATCAGAAATACTTAGCATTAACTGTTTAAAAAATTCTTTATTGGTAGTATAGAGAATGCGTCTATAAATGTTTCCTCTCTAAAGAACCTCACTTTTTAAACTTCAATCCTAAATTATGTTACTGTTACAGTTTTATTTGCCTTATTTCAAACGCTGAATGCGATAAAAACGTAAAGTAAATAATATTCATAGATCTCAGAGGAATATCTGTTTATCTTATGTAAAAGAAAATTATTTCTTATCGTCTTGAAAGCTACAAAAAGAAAGATAAAATTAACATTTCAGTTATTTTATTCCTTCTGGCAACCCATATATATTTGCATTTTCTTTATTTTGTAGTTTAAAAATAGAGGAGTTCACCATACATCATGTATCAAAATATTCTGAAGCAAAATCTCTCTTGCAACAGCTGCAAACGTATTCAAGCAGAAGTAAAATCTGCTTGCTAATAAATATATTTGTTATAAATACGTAAAAACATAAATATAGACTACAATAAACGAACTAAGTAAATAAGTGAGGTTATGTGAGATTTTCTTAAATAAATTTAATGCATGAAGTGAGAAATGGTCAAGGATATCTTTGCATTATACCCGACTGGGTACTTTGTTTGCGTCCAATGTAATTTTAGGTGGCGCATGGATTGCCGGTTACTTCTATTGCTGCGAAGGTGGCTATGGGGACATTCTCATTGAATTATTATTACCATAACTATTTACTTTTTATGGCAGATACTGTTTAGATATTGCTCGCGTTACAGCTTTAAAATAGTTCTTAAGGCATCAGACTACATTCTAATCGTCAATTTTGATGAAATTTTCCAAAACAATTTTATTACTTTATTTTAAACCACTATACACTAGGCTTCCCAAAACTACTTTTATCTCTGCAGTCGTTAGAGTAAAATTATAGCTATTCTTCTTCTACGCCGTAAACCAAATATTTCTGTTTAAGAGCCCGAATGCTGACGTCTAAATGTACATTGACTAGCCTTAAAATGAGAATTTTTCATTTGAATACGTTTGGTGATGTTTAAATATGATTTTGAGCCTTTTATTTGTTATTAACTGCTAGAGAATAAGATAAGTTTTTGCAGTTTAATTTCCATACTTGGCAACATTTTCGTTTCTTCTTGTTTCTGCTCGCATTGTATTTTTTCTTATTACATGCTCCGCCCTTAGGCACTACACGGAAAGCGAGAGATGCCCCGTGGAGGTCTTTTTAAGAAAAACTGGTTCGTATCCACGTTGGACTTGGGGAAAACCACAAAAACGCCCATGCAGGCCAGCCCGTTCGCCGGGACTCGAACCCCGGACCGAACTACTAGTGTTCAGCGGCTTTTACCGCTCGGCCGCTGGTGTGCCTACTCGGATTATATTAACTCTGTTTTTAGGAAAACTTATGTTTCTTTTACAAATTTCCTGTTAGGAAATGAACTTCAATTTAAAATATTACTGTAGAAATTTAATGAAATTTTCCACAAATATAGTGAATTAAATAGACTAAAAATTTAGGTTTATGTACAGATATAAATTTTTTAGACAATTTTGTAAATGAAAACAGAGAGATTTCTCAAAAAATTTGCTAATGCATGTGCTCAAATAAGTATGTTTAATAGACATTTTTTATCTCTTAGATTTTAGTTCATTTAACACATTTTTAACCCAAAATGTAAGAAAAAACCAAAACCTATGATAATATGGTTATAACTTGTTTTTGTCATTTTGAGGAGTATTCTGTAACATAAAAATAATAGATTTATTTGTACTATTTTCCAAAATTTGAGTGTCGAACTTAGTTGTATGCCTTAAAACAATAATAATAATTACACAGTATAGCTTTCATTTTACTCTTCAGTACATCTTACTGATTTATGAAGATAATTGCGAACAAACACACATTGAAGTACTAAACACGTCATCATATGCCTAAAACGCTTAAAAGTGTCTACAAGAGCGTGGCCGAAATTTACTACTGTTTACAATAGTACTCCCTCTGAGATAAGACTCAAGTGTGGGTTTAAGATACGGTTCATACAAAGCTGCAAATAGAAAGAATTGTTACATATAAGAGCCACAGTTTCTGTACATATCTGCTTTTCAAAATTTTCGAAAATTCAGGTGAGTAACCCTATGAACTTTTTGCTGATTTCTGTAACTGCTTTCTGTAACTTATTTTTGAAGTTGAATCCATATTACGTTTTCCCTCATTGCTTAAAATCTTTAAATCCGTTGTTGCGAAAGGACCCGCCATTTGAATTAAATGATAAAGAAAAGAAAATTTCAAAAGCGAAATTAGCCCCAAGTAAGTCAAACATGCAATATTGTACTTTTCAAAAGTCAAACAGAGCCTTTTTCTTCAGATGCGAATATGAAAATGAAACAGAACGAAGCATGAGATTACGTTAAACACAGAAGTTTCCTATTACTTCTGGATAAATGATAAGAAACAAAGCCCTTAACATCCTCTATTGATGGAAAAAAAGAAAGCCATGTAGCTAAGAAATATTTTAAAGGCCAAGAATAATTAGAAATTAGAATTTGGATCAATAATTACAGTCGGAAGATTTTTTTAAGGAAGAGAATATCTTCCGGAAGTACAGTACATAGATAATTACAAACTATTAATAGACGACGTTAGGATTTTCATTTGATGAAGCTTTCTGTTTTTCATTTTCGTATTTGGATCTAAAGTTGATGTCTCTGTTTAACATTGAGACTACAGTATACCCTTGTTGTTGCTAATATTTTAGCATTAAATTTTATCAAAGTTTTTTCCTATATTCTAACTTCTTAGTTTTTGATATTTGCCTTCTATATTACCCAACTACATTCATTCAGTTTATTAGAATATTTATACCGCTTTTCGCCTTTTCATCAGTAAATTTTAACGCATATTTTTCATAATTGCGCAATAAAAATATTTCTTAAGGTCTGTATTACGCGATACGGTTAAACCATACATCGAGTTTTATTCAAGGTTACCACTACAGACTCCTAACAGATGTGAACTTCAATTTCAAACCGATAGATTAGAGATCACTAAAATTCCCAAAACTGGCAGTGAAAAGCAATATTTGTAATTAAATCTTCTATGTGTGCATACGTATAGCTTCTTATGTGCACGAATTATTGTCCGTTTCGTAAAATATCCGATGGATTTTAAACGTAATAGCCCTCGTGCGTTTGCTATATTGAGTTACATAATAGGATTGTCTTTACCGAAAATGAGAGAAAATGCTGCATTTAATGAATGAAAATTTAGCTTTTAAGATGTCGGTTAGCAGTTCAGAAGCAGAAAAGAGAGAAAACAACTATGCTGTTGTTGGAATTCGAACCACAGATCTTCCAACTGCTAGCCGGGCATACTAACACCTACGCTCAAAAGTACGGGCTAGGGGAAAATGTGATAACTTTCTTATTACGCTTCTACTTTCCCGTACGTGATAAGAATTAGTCTTTCTACACATTTAGAGACTCTGATCGAGAATACTGTCTCGAGAAATCTCGTAATCCGGTTCTGAAAGACTACTGTCCTTCATATTTTGGGGTTTCCATTTCTTGAGAAAAATTCATGGAAATCCCAGTACCAAAAAAGAAAGTGGTATTCCCCCTCATCTAAAACAAATTCTGGTTCTTATTACGGAAAGCTGATTTACTCGTTTAAGCGGTGTAAATTAATGATTAATAAATAGTTAATCAATTATTGGAAATTGGTAATTAATTGGACATTTTGGATTTTAATAATTAATGATATCCCTGACTAAACATGATTCATTAAAATGAATGCATGAGTTTCAACCTTTTAATATGGAAATAATTCAGTCATTTAACCTAAAATCAGAAGAATACTGAGCTAACTATTTCGAAATAAATTTTAATGTCGGGCAATTTATCTCGGTATTGATGCGAGGAGTTTTCACATGGTTCGTGAAAAGAAATGACTTCAAATGCTATCCATAACCTTTTATATAAGGTATAACGGAAAGCGATTTTATAGTTCCATTATCACACAAAATTGTGAAGAAGATGCAGTGGAAGGATAGAACGAAATTTCAAAAACCTCTCATTTTTCAAGCTATACGTGGATTGATTTTCAGCATTTGTGCTGCTACAGGGTTTATGAAAACCATGAGGTTTCATTTTATTTTTTTGGATGTAGGCGACAAAGTAAGAGTAAGATATTTAGCCAAATTCTTGCAGCAGAAATACATTACTCATGACTACGGAATTTGAAAATGATGGGAAATATGCTATTTTGCATAAAAGTGACGTCAGCATAGAAAACAAGAACTTCCATAGCTGAGACTTTTATGCTCAAACATCAGCTCAGTTGAGCAGATATATCGATATAAAGTTTGCTTACTTGACAGCTTTGCTTTTTACAATATAGTTCACAATGAACTCTCTTTCGTGTTTTAGAATTTCAATAATACAAATATTTAGCAAAGGATGAAAACGTCACAGCTTAAAATTAATACAGCCTTCACAAAATAGGCTATATAAATTTAACGTAACGTAAAACAGCTTATATCCAAATAATTAATTAATGGTTCTCTACAAAGAAGCTACCTTAAGGTCCAAAATAGGAAATACTGATCTCAGGCTTGGCAGAGGAGATCAGTTAAATTAAAATATCCTAAAGCAATTGAACATTGTTTATATGTATTGCAAAGCTATTTGAATAGAATTCCGTAGCAACTGCCAATAAAATACTATTACTTTTCAAGTTAGTTAAAAGAGTTAAAACATTAAACAGTAAGCAAATGTAACAACCTTTTAGTTTTTGTTTTACTTTTGCATGAATTTTCTGCCTCCTTTCTGTTGTTATTTTATATTCAAATTTTATATATTATGTTATATTTATATTTCATATTATATATTTTTATTCAAAACAGTTTCAGTGATACCTTTGGCAGAAACTGTACATATTCTTGGAACTTTCACCGCATTACATGAAACTAACAATACTTTTTTGCAAAATAGACTCTCCTGGTACATTTCCTGAACCGAAAGGAATGTTTTTTCAGATGATTGAGCAAAATAAATCTTTAAATTCCTCAATCGTGGTACGTTTTCAAGTTGCAGAAAACACGAATGGAATTGGGATGCACAAAATCGAATTTTGAAAGAATTTTGCATGCGTTTTAAAGATTTTTTTCTGTTTCTTTCTGTTTTACATAAAAGACACAAAGCCAGTTTTGTAGATTTCCTGTACTATACATTATTCTTGCATGTTTTCTGGAGACTTTGATCATTTATTTCGTTTAAAATAAATAAAGCAATATTTCAGCTAGGGGTATTATTTCTAGATGGTTTTAAATATGTGAAAGGGAAAGGCAAGTATATTTACAAAGCTGCTTTTATATCCTTAGGTATTTTAAAACAATGCATAAAAAGTACTCTTAAGAAATTTCCATTCAGTGACATTTAATATTCATCCAAGGCACATAAAATTTAGTTACTGTTAGATCTGAATATTTCATTTTTGCACAGATGTCACTAAATTGAATTCTTTAGTTTATTTCTCTAAACTTTTAACTAAGCTTGAAAGAAAATGAAATGATATGCCAAACCTGCCCCCGCAACTCAGCATTCTTTGAAAGCAAATTTTTAAAAAAGAAAAATAAATAATGAAGATGAAATAACCTAGGACCTTTCTAGATATTCTTACTTGTAAAGAACTAAAAGTACATCAAAAGCAGAAAAATCCCGAATTCCTAATAAGATTAATGTTATTGAAAATTGATTAAAATGTTATTGAAAATTGATTAAAATGTTATTGAAAGTCAATGAGAAGCAAATTCTTCAAACATTAAGAATGAAAAACTCAAAGTATTGGCATAATAATTTAACGAAAAATTTAATATTTTCATTATTTTAAATGCTACAATATAATTTAAATATCTACTATCCCTATTTAACTTGTGCCTAATAATTTTAGTTCGTGAGTCAGAAAACGAAATATATTTCCTTTTGAAGTTATTAAAACCTACATCCGCGGAAGATTAAAATAATCTGGAATCCTGGGTAATCATCTGAGTGTGGGTCCTTGCATAATATTGTAATCTTTATTCTTGATCATTTCTGCTCCTAATACACGGATACACGGGATTCTTATTGTCTTGTTCTCATGCTTATTGTTTTATTCTTATTATACACGAGATATTTATTGTCTTGATCAAAGATAAATTTTCTCAAAAGGCAACAGATCTTATTTTCCTTTGAACGAATGTTGCATTTAAGTAATAGCTAACAGATAATACATACGTCATTGAGAAACATACGGCGCTGTTTCGTTTCCTTAACCAGCTCCTGCATGTTTCAGTTTCGTTGCGTAGTACATATAATATTTTTATTTTATTGTTTGCAGAGTTATCTTCATTGTCAGAGATATTAATAACAGATTTATATTAAATGAGATGCGTAACTTAGATTTCACACTTAAGTGAATCCAGATCGCATGCTAAAACAAATGTATGACTACTAATAATCTAATCTTAACCCAGCATAAGCATTTGTTAATTTTTGACAGCATAAAACAGTTTATTAACTTATATCGTGAATGATACATGTATTAGCAACTGTACAGTCAGTACACTAGGGAGAAAGGACTTCCAGATCTGGTCTTTATGACGCCCTTACACGGTTATAAATGCCCCAATCCCTAAAGGCGATCCAAAAAGGCATAACCCATCCCTTGTATTATGCATTCTTACATTAAAGATATAGAGTTTCGCTGTGTTTGATAACATAAACTGAGTATGAACTCTGGAAGACTTAAGCCACTTCTCGCTATGTCTTGG
Organism: Stegodyphus dumicola; assembly: GCF_044657685.1. Lineage (NCBI taxonomy): Eukaryota > Metazoa > Arthropoda > Arachnida > Araneae > Eresidae > Stegodyphus > Stegodyphus dumicola. The sequence continues at coordinate 27,834,893 of NC_140781.1, forward strand.
AAATTACGACAGGGACTTGGAAAGGGTGCAAAAAGACCCTTTTGTTAAAGACGAATTAACAGAAGTCACAGTTTGTGCTTACAGAACCAGCCAGTAATTACAGCGTAAATCAAAAGTAACGATCTGAACATAACAAAGTAAATTGCAATTAGTCGAAGGTTATACAGACAGAAAATACGCAAGTTTACTCAAACCGGTGACAAAGCTAATGGCGAGAATAACGCAACGCCACAGATAAGTGCTCTCAGGAGAATCAACTAGTAACGTGGAGTTAGGCAGACGAAACACGTTCTGATTCTACAATCTAAGACATTCCTTTTAATACTATCTCTTTTCTATCTCATATTAGCATTCTGGCAAAACAAAAACCTGAAAGCGAGAATGATAAAAAAGCTAATTAACATAAAATAACTGATTAATAGAAGTAAATGAATACAAATAAGAAATAGATACTAAAACTAATAAGATAATTATGAGGTAAAGAAACTAGGTTTGCATTGAGTGCTTTAAACACGTTTATGTTTTCTGTTTGCAAGATGAATTATCTATGTGCCTATAAATACAACAATATTTTCTTAATTATTACAAAACACTGTAAGAGGCCACTAAGTGCCAAAATTGAAACTTTTCACAATAGATGTTTGTTTGCATGATGGCAGTAAGCAATAACATTTTGCGTTCTTTACGTGTTCAAGTTTTTCTTAGCATAAAACCTTATTTCTAGAAAAACCTTACTTCTAGGCAAAGGGATTCACTTCGGGATTTTCAAACTGTGGACAATCACTAAAACACATTCTTGTTCATCAGTGATTAAAAAGTCGACTTATAAGTAGAACCGAGACTTTCATTGCATTTGTACTTGAATCTAGCATTCGTGCGTTGCTCAAAGTTTAACTGCTTTTATTAAACTCAGCTCTTAAATTTCTAAGGAATTTATACTTTCTTATTTTTTAAACTCTTCTGTCACTGAAGTAATTTCTTTTCGAAATCAAAATTAATGCGTTTTTTATGCTAAAAAATATGTTCTCTGGTTATTAAAAAGATTTATTTTAATTACGTTTCCGCCTGAGGCGACAAATTAATTTGTGTTTTGCTTTTTAACTGTCCAAAGAAATAAAAAGTAAATAAGCTTGACCTGCGAAAAACTAATAACTGGGATTCGTACTAGTAACTAAAGAAGGGAGAATCAGCTGGAGAATTCACATCAAAGTGAAGGGCGTGAAGTTTCTCTAAGTACAAGAAAAGCTTGTTGTGCGTTAACGAAAATAGAAATTTTTTGAAAGGTACTCTTTATATGAGAGGCTCTCCAACTGAAGACAGCAACTCCCACGGGGGATAGATAAAAATTGCTGATGGATGCAGAGATGTTTCTTATGAGCAATTATTATGAGTTATTCTTATCAGTCATTGTCAACTCATTAGATACTTGAATACTATAAAATAACTAATGACTAATCATTTCTTCAATTTTTTATCTGTGCCTAAATTTTTAGTAAACAAATTCACTTTTTCTTAAAAAATCATTCGTGATTAAAACCACTCGTATGTGACATAAATTTAATGAACATTTTAACAGACCATAAAGGTGAATCTGTCCTCTTACAAGAAGATAGAGAGAACTCCGTACAACCATATTTTGATTAATATGCAGTAACAAATAAATCAGCCAAAATAATTGCTGAATATAAAAATACTACGTACCTAAAACTTTCCTTTACACGACTTCGCGATTTTTACCTACCTTCATTTTATGAATGCGTTGATCGCAAAAAAGAAAAAAAATGTATTTTCTACCAACATATCCTACTTACGAACTTTCAACGTTATGAAATTTTCTGATCTATACCGATTCACTAAATCGAGCGTATGCCTTATGCAGTACCCTGACACCTTAAAGACAATTGAATCTCGCATAATTTAAAGTTTTGAAACATCAGTTACAATAATTTAATAGTAATAACCTCTCGTTTACCATAGTTTCATTTTGCACGTTTCTTGAAGTTCTAAGCTTTATAACTTGTATCTTGATTTTATTTATCACGGAATAAATATTGCTTAACACGATCCAAGAGCATCTCACATCCTATGACATATTTTCCCTTCAAATGTTTTACTATCATAATGCATTTTAACAGTTGAATCACATTGTATAAGAGATTAAAAATGAAAATAAGAATATCAGGCTGAAAAAGGGAAATAGTTATTGATTTAGAGTAAAAACATGTATACATGTATAGAGTTTGACCTCCTGTGGTAGCATAAACTAGCATCAAACTCCTAACAGACTTGGAGAGAGTTATCGCTGTGCCAGAAACACATTCTTAAAAGGTTTAAAACAATCTTTGCATTGAACCAGAACTTTAACATAAACTCATTTCCTGTGCTTGACAGTATCAACGACCACTTGTGGCTATGTAACATAAAGTAACAGTTAAATTCAAATTTAAGACTAAGCCTAGTAAAGAAGTATTACACAACTGATGTTAACTTTAAGTTGAAGAAGAACTTCTCACTGGAGTAGCAATTAAACATCGGCAGCAATAACACATAACCAAAGGATCACAATTTTATCAGAGCTGCCGGAAACCTAATAATGTGCACACGTTCTATCTTACAATACAAACCCTAGACTTAAAACCTTTATAAATCATTTACATTTATGGTGAGGAAATGGAAAAGAGCAGTTATAGCAACGATCTAAATCATAGTACCTGGTTAACTAAAATAATAAAAACCGTACACATAAAATACAACAATATCTGAAAATGTTCAACGAATGTCACGAACTGTGATTCTCTTTACTTTGAATTATTTCATTATGCAAACTGTATTTCTGCCTACTAAGAGAAATGCTTTCCTGGAAGTAATGAAAGTTGAAAATGTTCAACGAACTGTGAATCTCTTTACTTTGAATTATTTCATTATGCAAACTGTATTTCTGCCTACTAGGAGAAATGTTTTCCTGGAAGTAATAGAAATTGAAAATGTTCAACGAACGTCACGAACTGTGATTTTCTTTACTTTGGATTATTTCATTATGCAAACTGTATTTCTGCCTACTAGGAGAAATGCTTTCCTGGAAGTAATCTGAGAAAGGTCGCGGCGATTTTACCTTATAAATGATGAAACTCACACTCAGTCAAGCTATTCAGCCATTAAGAACAGAACTTGGGCAAACTACAGTTGTTTTGTGTCTTTAGCCTTTCGGCCATTGATCGACCGTTGACCAGTGCTCTTTTTGAATAAATGGAACAGCACTTTGAAGTCAAACAAGTTGATGACAGGGGTTCAAAGAAATATGACCTCATCTTACCTGAAATTCGTTTTTCTCTACATCTTTGTGTGACTTTGATTGAGGAAGCAAGCCTGTTACTAATAGGAATCTAATATTGCAGCCAGCATCATATTCGCTTTAGTGCATACAAGATTACATACTTCTTGGCGTGATTGTAGATGAACTGACTTCCATAGCCTTCGACCCAGGTTCTAAAGCAGCGAGGTTTGTAAACGCAGTGTCTTTGTGGCAGTTGGATATTTAAAACATTGTAGAGCTGAAAGTTCTCTCGAAAAGATAGTAGAACAGGAATAAGGTTAGGATATCGCCTGATCCGTCGTCTTGATTAGCCCCTGAATCTCGTTAAAAATTGGGATTGAGCTAGACTAATTCGTATTGTCACTTGGCTTATAGTGTCCAACGCTTAAGCCAATGACATGCGCAATTCTTACTTCTTGGCCACTATAAAATTCGTGAACTTGACCTGACTAGATCTTGATTACTGGTAGATAAATGAAATAAGTCGCAATGCAAACTATATAATTAAAAGGAAAAGACCTTTTTCCCACTCTTAAAAAAGTAAAGGAAGCAGAAAGTGAAAAGGATTTTTAAGTAGCCTTTATGTTGTTTGAAAATTTTAAAAAAGAGCAACTGATTGTGTAATTAGACAATCCAAAATACGTTTTGGTTATGGAGCAGTTCAGGATGCAGAAAATAATTTACCTCATTTAGATTAAAAAAACATTCACAAATAGTTGGATAATTTGCAAAATTATACATTCATAAGTCTGATAACACGACAGAATTTCAGAAATCATTTTATAGGGATTAAGTAACGATCTTCAGAAAGAGTTAGTAGTCATTATTTGTGTTTTCAGAGCTACTATAGTACGTTTTGGGCCATCTTCAGTGGCTGGAGTAGATCAGTCTGATATATACTTTGACAGTTGTAGCCATTCATCAAACTGAAATTACAAACAGCCGGGAAAAATACTAATTTTGGAAGTAATCGCTGATCTAATTCTCAACTAATGTAATTAGTCTTGTTTTCGAATCAAAGATTTCTTTCCATCTTCCTATGCATTTACAATATTCGAATTCTTGAAAAGCGTAAATATTTTCTTTCGCATAAATTTCGCTACGCATTCTTCGTCGAAGCAAACTTTTTTGTGTCTTAACTCCTCGATTATTCTCAAAGCTCTCATATCTTATTGTAAATACGCTGCAATTTTCGACAAATTACATCTTTATTCAAATGAGCGCATCACGAAAATAGAACAAAGGGACTGCGAAAAATTGCATCTGCTCAAAAGAGATCGCAAATGAAACCCTGCTCTTTGTCATTTTCATAGATAAAAGCTATGATTCATCAGACTGTTAAATTGTATTTCCGTTTACTTGGGAGAAAATTAATGAAACTGTGTGATTGTAAAAAAGAAAACATTACCCTCATTTTTAAATTGAATGGAAAAATCAAAATTAGAGTTAAATAATAAATTTTGAATTTCTGCCAATGCAAAAAACTTTGCAGAATCTAGGAAAAAGAATCATCTAGGAAGAAATAACGTAAACTTAATACCGTATTAATAAATAATTACTCATCTAGAACGAAATAATGGTAACACTTATAATGATCCCAAACAACAAATAATGATTACAAATAAAACTATTAAACTCATAATGATAAAAAGGTATGCTTTTACTTGTGAGACAACATAGAGAAATTAATACTTTAAGGGAGTGGGGACTCACTTTTCTTATTTTGAGACGTCTGATTGAAATGCTAGTCCAAGTGAGAAAAAAAACATTTAATTTATGTTTTCATGATTCATATAAGACTTTAGTAAAGAAAACAGTACACATGTGCAAATATTTTCCATATTATGCGTCATAAATTCAAATAGCTGCACTTTCAAAGTTGTGAAGGTTTCCTTAATTTATCTAACAGTTAATTTTATTTTTGAAAGAAGCCCCCAGGCGGGATAGTGGTAAGCGTAAGCGTAAAAACATTAGTGGCAAAAGCGTAAAAATGGCTAGTGCCCGCTTTTAAAAAAAAAAGAAAAGAAAAGAAAAAAGAAAAAAAGAAAAATTGAAAAACAACATTTTCTATTACTCTTGTCTTTCAACCCGCACTTTCGTACCAGAATGTTAATACGTCAGCGCGAGTGTATTCAAATGACATAGAAAGAAGTTGGTATTTAAAGGAAGTTTTGGAGGGTAAATTCAGAAAGAGAGGGAAGGGTGCCCTGTAGCCAGAAGGCCACGTTGCTGTATTTGATTTACTAGCGATTAGATTTCTGCGGCGTTGAGCGCTTCTAGCCATTAAGCTTGTTTACGCCGACTTTTACGAGCCAGAGCCAGCCTTCACGTTAAGTAACCTGCGAAAATCTGTTAGGCTAACTAAATTCTATTCTAAGTTACTTGTTACCTTTTGAATTAATCCAGAAGTGTTAGCTTTTGTAAGCACGATGCCGACTGTGAAAGAAATTGAGTTAATAATGGGTTCTTTCCACCCTTCTCTGGACTTTGTCGTACTTGAGGATAATTTCTCAGACCATCTTCTAGCATCTCATTAGTTTATGCTTGCTAAGAATACGAGACGCTATAAAGACATTAAAAGAATTACCTATTTTGGTGGTATATATCGATTCAATAATTTTCCAGGATCAGTTCGTAAATATCAGAAAAAGAATTGTTTTTCAATAATATAGAGTATGTAAATTGCGGTAAAAATAGTACAAACAGAGGTAAGTTCTTGTCCTAGTGCTGTTGGTTTCTGGAAACTAGCAGGGACAGGTTATTAAGGATGGTTCGATTAAACCTTTCTACCATCCCGTCTGACTGCGGATGAAAAAGTGTCGTTTGGGTTTTGTCGATGCGGAATAACTTGCAGAGTTCTTTAATTACAGCTGACGCAAAATTTCTTCCTTGATCGGATTACAATTGAAGAGGCACTCCGAACCTGGAAATCCAATGATGTACAAGTTGACGGCGCCTTCCGTCTTTTCTTGCAATGCAGTCATCAACTGTCTTAGTTGCTCTTACATCGCTCTTGTCACAGGCATTCAATCCCACTTCTGACACCCAAACGTGTTGCGTGCGTACGAGTTCATAATAGATTGAATGCACATGTCCGATAATAGGTTAATAAAAATTTATTTTTATCAAAAGAAATATATCAGAAGTCTGGAAATTTCCACAGAAATATTCGTACAAGTGTTCACAGTATCACACAGTATAATCAGTAGTTACACTACAAACTGCTAAAAACGTAAACCACAGTGCAATGCAAAGCGAATCTAAAGAGAAAGCTAATCCGATCTCATGCTGAACTCGCAACAATAACAACAACAGATAACTAACAACTCGCAACAACAGTAACTAAGCAACTGAGAGCAAATGCTCTCTCTTCGGCCTCGAATAGTTTTCAACCGGCCGCGAGATATTTCTAGTACTTTCTGTTTCTCGAAATTATTGAAAAGCAATACGAGGGTGGAATTACGGTTACAGCTAACGTTGTGGTCAAATACATTTATTCAATTTCAATACAAATTACTGAGATACCTATTTACTCAATGTTACATGCACGCACCCCTGTATTCTTACTTTTCTGGCATACCCTTTCTCTTAAAATTTGTCTCGCACTACATTTCACAGAAAAATACAATTTTACTTATAATTCTACTAAAATTGCCTATCTATGTACAAAATTCGTAACAATATAATTCAATTCTTGGGCTCAGTTACTCAATACATTTTGTACTTAAAACTACGAAATACATTTTGTACTTTGTAGTTTTAAGTACATTACTTAAAACTTAGCATGTGTAAACGGTAAAATTTATTGAGTAAGTAACTAAAAGGATGCAAAAAGAATTATGACGATTTTTTTTGCAAATAAATAATTTGTATTAATATTAATCAACGGTTAATTAATACAAATTATTTATTTGCAAAAAAAATCGTTGATAATATTAAGTTTAATTGTAATAAATTAAGTTGTCAACACTTAATGTTTGACTTGTTACCAAACGAAAATATTTTGAAATTTCTGCTTTATCACTGCATGGTTTTAAAATTTATTCATTAAATTTTGCATTAACGTTTGCAAGTTGACACATAGCATCCCTTTTATTTATTTATTTATTTGTTAGTTACAGCTGTGTTATTTCTTGTCTTAAAGTTTATTCTTAAATATGATATACAAATATCCTCTGAATTAATTGGATATCTATTTATAACTAGTATTTCATAAACAAATTCAGTGTAAAATTATTTATTTATTACAGACACAAATTTATTTAAATTATAAACCGCTATTATTTGGAGCTGAAATTATGTAAAGTGTATAACTCTCAAGAACAAATTCTGAAGTGAACTATGTATGACCCATATAATTCATACTGCCCGTGTTTCTTAAACGGAGCGTTCTTTCAAATGACTAAAATCTTAAGTTAGTGCAATTCATTGGAACTTTAATTTAGTTCAATTAGGTTGATATTATTTAGTTTAATTTAGTTCACCGACAAATGTTTCCTCTTTGACCGGCGTATTATATGCTAATCTTATTTTTATTGTGATAATATTTTTGAAAGTTGTTTCTGCAAATACTTGCACATAAAGGGCGTTATCTGAATGAGAGAAACCGAAAAGATTTTCTTACGGTTTTTCAGGAAATACTCTGCTTGATTAAGAGGCAGAAATGCTGAAGATTTTCTGAGAGATTAGTGCAAATTTCTAGATGGCCGAAGGATCATAAAACAATTTATTGCTCTGCGATGTAGTACTTTTACAAACCCAAGTCAACTAAGATAGTAATCTTTTTTTTTCCTCAAATAAAGCTATATGACGATTTGTTTTTCTTCGGAATATGTTGCGTGGAGATAAGAAGATAAAAACTCTTCCAGATAAAACTTTCAGCAATCACTTAAAGTTCCGAAAAAGGGTCCAAAGTATTTTATTAAATAAAAACATTAATTTTTGTTGGCAGTGACTAAAGCTTTATATCAACTGAACATAGAGTGTATATAGCTGATATGAAGTTAATTCATTGGGTTATCATTCGGACTTAGGCAGCATGAAATGCGAAACAGTGGCTTTTGAGGAAGATAAACAAAGTGTAATTATGTCATGGTTCCGTTACCCACAAAATCATCATATATTTAGCCCTTTTCAGCCGCCTGGAACCGAAACCCATCTAAATTGTTCGTATTTCGCAGTTAGTTTACCGATATCTGTTTGGATTTGTAACCTTTCACTTGGCTTTAAGGATTTATAACCTTTAATTTAAATTTGTATAATATTTGTTATAACATTTGGAATTGAATGAAAGACTAAAAAACCTAACAGTGCCTTAAGGGCATATTATAACGTTCTAATATCTATAAAAATATGCTTTTGTTAGAATCCAAATCTAAAACTACTGGTTAGAACACATAGCAACAGATTTATAAATTACCGAAATAGAATGAAACGAAACGCAAAAATTACAGAGCAAATTGCCCAAAATTACAGAAAAATTACAAAACAATTACACAGAAATTCTTTTTGAAATTGCATAATGTTACCTATACCACCTTTAGTATGACAAACTATACGTATGTACCTCTTAGTAACTGTAGCGTTAAAAAGTCTGGAGTCGTTTCATTTCTCGCTAAGCCTAACTTTGGTTGCATTATGCTACATTACACTACACTACAATATTATCATCTACGCAGATTGGCGAACTGATAGTTCTCGTAGCTCTTTGCACATATTGGGCAGAAGATTTTTAATGTATATTTCCTGGCAAATGGCAAACATAAAACTGTTCACTATCTTGAAACATAAACTGTTATCTTTCAAACTGTAAAAGTACATTGCGTACAGTTTGATAACCTTTACTGTATAAAAACAAAAACTGTGATTCTTAGTAATTCTATTTCATTTTTAATAAGGTATCAAATTAGCATGTTTCTATAAGATATCTAACTAAAAATAACCTTTATAACATTCATAGTATTTATGTAGTTCTTTAAAGACGCCACTGAAGCCAAATATTTATTTACTCAGTAACAGAATACTAATTTTACCTACCTATATCGTAAAAATATATATGTTTGATGAACTTTATAAGATGTTCAATTGATAACGTTTATAAATACCTTCTCGCTTAGTATAATTGAGAAGGAACATTTGCAATGTCATATATTATTTCCTAAAAAGTACAATTTTCGTTGTGATTTAGTTTGCATTTAAATTATTCTTCCTATTGCTTTTGTAATCTATATTTTCACTCTCTCACTGTTTTCACTCTCTCATTGTTTTCACTCTCTCAAAATATACATCTTTCAAAGTACTCGTAATGCTATGTCTCTAGAGGCTGGTGCCAATGCAGACCCTACGGGACTGGAAGAGAGCACTCGCTTTAGTCTGAAACAGACAACTAGGTTTTAAGAAGGTTAAAATAACATTTTTATTTACATTTTAAATGAACAGTAGACACTCCTTGCGCGACAGACGATACTTCTCTGCTTAAGGGTATTTAAATTAGCATAATATAAATTCAAATGTAGATAACGTAGTCTCAGACTTATACATGCAATATAATACTTAAGGTGGTTCAAGATAATTAACGGCTGATGTTTTAAACGTCAGCTACTAAGATGCCAAGCCGAAGTGACTCCGAAAGAACTGGGATAGTACGTACATTTAAACCCTCGGTCTACGCAATAACTAATTTTCATCCCGATGGAACGGAGAACTACGGAAGGAAAAGGTTAATATAAAATTCAAATCATAATAACTGGTTAATTAACATTAAACCTTATATATGTAACATTACGCGTTTACTGTTTGAAAGATATATTAGCTGATTAGCGGTTTCATCCTTCAAGCGGTCTTGAGCCCTATCTGTTGACAAAGAAAAAAAATTCATATGTTTGGTACCGAAGCAGGTCGTTTCGACACCAACGGTTCGACGCCAACGTTTCGACGCCGGGGCAATTCGATGACGTACGTTTCGACGCAGGGGCAGTTCGACGCCATATTTTTTTCGCGTTTTTATTTATTTTTAGAATAAATATGAAGTAATATAAATAAGAAATATGACTCATTTTTATTTATTGAATTAGCGATTGTTTGAATGCATATTTGAAATAAATGTATGTGTGTATATGTGTGAAAGTGTTCTAGATTTTTGTTTGTGTCCCAGATTAGTGAGAAACACCCTCGCCAACGTCAAGGCCCCGGGACATGAGGGAGGGTTTTATTATTTATTTATTTCACAAAACAGCATCAAAAGGCAAAATACACAAATGGTAAATAAACATATGGTTACAAAGTAGTTATATTATATTGCAGACAAATGTAATTACAGATAAATAAGATTACAGATAAATAAGATTAGAGATAAATAAGATTAGAGATAAATAAGATTACATCACAAAACTGTTATTATACTAATACATTGCAAAATTATGCGCCACACCTTTCAGGTATTCCATTATTTCTCGATTTTCAAAATCTTCAACTATTACTTTAATTCTCATATCAGCTCGCAGATACCTAGGTAATTTGTCAAATACGAGTAGCCACACAAATTGTTACTACTATTAACCAAATTTTGCATATGTATGTTATTGTAATAGACCTACTGTTTGGCGGATAACCAGGTATCTTTAATGTAATAATTCTATAATCTTATTGTGATCAACTATGCAATTGTATGTTAACCTATGTAAAGATTCTGCCTTTGTTTGGCATTGTACTTTTTATTCCTGGAAACAAATTAACACTGGACCCGGCATTTTGGCTTAGAGTATTCTTCGGGAGCACTTTGGTCGGCTGGACTGCTACCCGGATGAATAGGGTGCTGCGTCTGGGCGTCTGGTGCGAGTCTCACGTGTGGACTTATTCTGGCCTTGCTCTGGATATTGGAGGACGTGGCGCTAAACCAATTAACCATAACGGTAAAGGGATGGTGCCCACGTCCCCCGTTCCTAATCCTAATTTTGACACGCCTAATTGATTTTTGAACACGCCATCTATGAATTCCCATAATGTGGGGTATGAAACACCAAATGATGATGACACCAAATTTATTTGAATGATGATGCAAACTTATTCTAAAAATAAATAAAAATACGAAAAGTATGGCGTCAAATAAAAGCAAAAAAAGTATGGCGTCGAACTGACCCCGCGTCGAAACGACCTCGTGCCGAATTGACCACGCGTCGAAACGCTGACGTCGAACCGTTGGCGTCGAAACGTTGGCGTCGAACTGACCTGTACCGGTTTAGTACACACATCATTCAGCTTAGCTAACTAGTACAATTTTTTTTTCAAATTAAACAGTCCAGTCCGGTCTTCCTCTTTTCTTGCTTCTTAGTCTTCCTTTCCTTCCTTTTTCCGAGAGATAACTTTATTCTTTTTAATAAGCCTTAGATGATACGCACATGCAAGCATTATCCACGACATAAATCTTTTCATTTTTTGAATTTTATCTTTCTCATGAGGCCTACGTTAATTAGAGCTACTATTGACATGCAGAAGAATAGCGTTACATACTAGTATTTTCCAAATGTCGCAAATAATAGATGCCAAGTTTTAGTCCCAAACATCGGAAATAATTTTTCCTGTGCTTTTCTTTCTTGTCCGTACCCCTTCTCTAAGTGCAGCATCCCATTTTTCTAAGATTTGTTTTAATCATTTAATTTTTTAACACACGGCTCGCTATTTCCTTACCGTTACTTTAATCATTTATTTTAACACAATGTGGGAAAATAGGAAGCAATAAATTCAATAGAAGCACAAATAATACCCTCGTAAATTTTCCCATTGAGCCTTCCTTTTACATTTTCATTGAACGAATTAAATTTAGCAAGTCAAAGTGCATTTTCGTCTGGTTTCGCTCTTCATTATTTCTTAATTTTTACAATTAATTTCAATAGCAAGCAGAAGAAAAAGCTTCCGAAATGACTGGAGCATTCATCTAAGTATCAATAAAAGGCCAGCAAAATGTATAATTGCTACGACTTTATTGGAAATGCTTCGTTTGAAAGAAACGCAATAAAAGTAACTTTTCCCGCGTTCGAGCTTGAATTGTGATCGGTACGCGTAATGGAGGAGACTTTTATTGATTCAATTAAAATAAAATAAGAGCTGGAATCATTCACAGACGTAGGTTATTCAGTATATTTAATTTCTATTATATAAGGTATTTTTTTAATAAAAGGAATCCTCGAGTCTGAATGAAATTACGTAAGTCTTTCAATTTCTATAATTTCTATTTAAAGTATAAAAATATTTCGTTTGTCTAAATAAACATGTTAAATGTTAGATTTTGAATACTTTTAAAATTAGAAAGGTAATATCTAATGTTAGACACTGCACTCCCTTTACGCCTAGAAGAAGGATGTTATGTTCTTTAAATCTTGAAACAAAGTATTTCTCTCGGGTGAATATGGGAATAACATAATTAGGAATTTATTTTCTCTAATACGGAGTTAAAGAACAAAGCAGAAAATATTTAGGAAATCAGGTCTCCGAATATATCGAGCACAGAAGTGGTTTTTTCATCTATATAAAAAGCAAAATTATTTACATTTAAAGGGAAAAAATTCTTGAATTCGAATGTGATATTTTTCAAATTCCATGTGATATTTTTCAAAAAGTTTCAAAAGAATAGCACAGACTTCTCATCCAATGTAACTCTCCATCATATTCTAGATTTTACATTTTTGCATTCAGTTCATGCATTTCAACGTATAATGAGCAAAGCATTTTTGTTTTTCTTAAGAATGAAAATAACTCGACTTATAATTTTCTGCTTTTTCCTTTTAACTTATACATTAAATCCTTCTCATTTAAGCGGCAAATTACGTTAATTACAATAATTACGTTAATTAATAATTGACGTCAATTAAACAGCTAACTAAATAGTGGTTAGCTGAAATAATCATAATACTTCATAAAGTAAGTATAGATAAACGTGTATGGTTTCCCTTAGTTCAATTAACCGATTATTCAAATTTTTGTTATCTTTCCTGAACTCTTCAACTTCCCCTCGCATTTCCTTCCCAGTGTGCTAATTTAAAGTTAAGTGAAGTGAATATTTAAACGGAGGAATCTTAGAGTTTATTCAGAGCGAGTTTTCGCTAGCCAGCGTCTTCCCTTGCTGTTATGCAGAGCTGCTAATACGCTTTTCTTGGCCATTTACATAATTATTACGTCGGATAGGTTGTCGAGTCAATCTAGTTAGCTTTAACTTAAAGTACTAGTCCAGCGCTACTCTTTAAACTTGAATTTATTGTGTTGCGATTCTCAAGTTCCACCGCAAGTTGTCGGTGTTATTGTAAAGCACGAAGTACGTACCTTTCTGTTCATAGTTGAAAATAATAAAGCGTTATTTTCACACTTCTTCTGTGCTAATATTATTTCACGTCTGTGCAAGAAGTCGCCGGGTTTCTTAATAGGATCTAGTAGAGTTCATGTGGCCAAAGAGAGTTGTAGAGACATTAGGTATTTTGGGAAGCAGACAAGATGAAAAATTAGCAACGCCTTCGCCGAGAATAGAACCGCGGACCTCTGGAATACCGGCCCAGTATGCAGACCACCACACCACGGATGCACGCCAAGAAGGTGGCAGAAATACCTTATAGAGTAAGATCCTATAAACGAAGTTATTTGACGTTCAATTTTATTTTTGCAGAGGCATTTTCAGCAACTGTAAACTTTCACCTTCTTCATCTCTAATTTTACTTGGTGTTTCTTTGCTTCTCAACTTCCCCAAATAATCCATTTAGCCTTCCTTGATGTCTGACTCGTTGCTGTGGCTCGGGGGTCAGAGGCTCATCTCTTTGTTGGTAACAGTCATCTATCAAGGTGCACGAAAGCTCGTAAGTAGTTAAGCTCTCAATGTGTGCAGTATTTTAAAGGACCTCTCCAGACTTAATTAAATAACGTGCTGTTATCTCACGAAAAAGGCATTCACTCATATTCTTACCATTAGACAGTTAGATACAACTGGGGCATCATCCACTTGAAGAGCACAGACTTTGCCTTGAGGCATCTTTTTGTCGATGCATAGCTTTTCTTCAGCCTGACGCAGCATGAAATGAGATTCTACAGACCACACAGCTCGGCTCCACTCTGCAGCGATTCGATTTAAATGTTCTCAGACGTCCCAACTCAGCTCCAATAACGTGCTCAGCAATGTCCAATAGCGTGCACCATATGTCCGATAACCATATGCACCATATGTCCAATAATGTCCAAATAACGTGCTCAGCAATGTCTCACAAAGAGTATACTAGCTTCGGCGGCCTAAGATATTCAACGTGCAGCATATCGCATACTTTCTGTTTTACCTTGGAGCTGCAGTATTAAGCGTAGGCCATTTTTGTCATTTGATTGATCCTGATTCAGTGGCCCATAGGGTACTGCTTGTCGTGCAGTGTTACATCCATTGATGACAAAAAATTCGATTAATTGTTTTATAAATTTTCCTTGAGATAACATTATTATGGTATTCGCCGAAAACATCGCGGACGAAAACGTTGCGGAGAAAACGACGCAAGGCGAAAACGTCGTGGTACAAAATATCGTCGTCGAAAAAAAAAGCGGTTCAAAAACGTCGCAGTTTAAAAACACCGTCGTCGAAAATATCGCGGTAAAAAATAAAGTACCTACAAATCATCGCATGACGATAACATCGCAGACATGCGTTTATAATTCAGGCTTTTAGGTGAAAAGAAGAAGAATTTTTACTTTCATATTTTATTTTTAAATACTAATAAATATCTTCTGAAAATGCAAAATGGAAGCATGGAAAATTAATGCAACTTATAAGCATTTAATAGAATTTTAAATTGACATAGTTAACTAACAAAAGTCATTAATAAATTATTTTTTATAAAGTTATAGTGGTAATTTTTTATGAAAATTGTACTCTAAAAAAGATTAGAAAAAGGAAGATAAGTAACTGCATGCCCTTAGATATAAAAAAATGGTTAATTATGAGATTATTTTCTTCACTTTTGTTAATCTGATACTCTTATAGTGAAATTTATTTCTTTTTTGTTTAAATTTCTTGTTTCGTTTTTTATACATTTATTAGTTAATAAAAAATATGAAAATCTTGCGCTAAGAAATCATTATGCGAATATCCATTTACAATTATTAAAGCCTGAAAAACGCATGTGTGCGATGTTCTCGTCATGCGATGATTTGTAGGTACTTTATTTTTACTACGATATTTTCAACGACGATGTTTTTAAACCGCTTTTTTTTCGACGACGATATTTTGTACCACGACGTTTTAGAACTGCGATGTTTTTTCTTTGCTTTATTCATGCGACTTTCTCTTTTCAAAAACTGCTATGAGTGAAATATTTACTAATTATAGAGAAACTATTTCTGTACACGTAGAATATTTTGGCGTACGTTAGCACTGTATCTTAAGTGTAAAAATCATATTAATTCTATTACTTCTCAATTTTACGGCCAAACGAGATGTAAGTGAGTGTAAACACGACTAAAGACGAATTGAAAGACGCTCATAGTTTCTCGATTATGTCCATTTCATTCGAAACAGAATTTTTCCCAACTCGTTCTTAAGTTTAATAAACATTGATTTCCATTTATTAATTTTCTGATTTAAAGTTTATTAACATAGCCTGTGATACAGCTTAAATTTTGCAAGGTACTAGAAAATATGATTTTTTTTTGTCCTTTTAAATCTTTAAAATGATTTACGAGCTTCGAATGTAAATAGCTTTGATAAGTTGCTGCGTATATCGCTCTCGGCTATATTCGTTAACAAGGGTTAAAACAAGTACCTCATTATCCCATTCCTCATTTAAATTACATATTTAAAAAGTAATTAAACTTAATAATTTTCCTTACAAATTTTAACACTTGAAAAGGTGATTATCTCATCCTTCGATTCTAAATTTTGCTTTTATTTCGTTTCATCACTGCGGTAATTAGAGTATAAGTACTCAAATATGCTGTTAAGTACTCAAATTCAGCTAATCAGAAAATAAAAGCTCTGGAGTAATTTTCCATGATCTACAGGGTGTTTTGAAAGATTGCGCGCCTGATTACCATTTGCATGGCAGGTCGCAGACCCAGCTTTCCACTCTGTAAAATGACACAAATAAAGTAGTCCTTTATATTATCATATTTTGCTTATGTTGGATACATGATGTCTTTTAGTGCAACTATGTGGGCCTATAAGATCAAAATGTCAGTGATAAAGAAGATCTTTCGCAGCCGAAAAAAATAGACATCCTGTTACTATCAAGAATACCCAAGATATCATTTATAAAAACGTGAAGCACCGTATGCAAATGCTGCTGAATTTAGGTATACATATTAAGATTTTGAATGCAATTTCTAAAATGTACCTTTCAATTCAGAAAAAAAATTAATTTAGGAGCCTTTGTTTCAAATTAATTAGTCTCTTTGTAGAAATGTCAAGTTTCGAAGTTTTATAGTTAATGAAGTTTAACATTTCGCTCTTCTTTTAAAGACTGGTGTGGAAGACATATAATTTTGGTAATCCTTTTCAGCGTCAGCTTTGGAAATTACTAACAAATCCGGTTAAAGATTTTTAACAGGATACAGAACGGCGTTTATTATTTTGGATGGAAGTAAAACGTATTTTTTGAATGTAGCAATTCAAAACAAGTAATTTCTAATTGGGATTTTGTAGTAGACGGTCTATTACAAAATTAACTTTCGTGTATTTTTATTTAAATATAAAAAATGTGCGTTTTTTCCCTAAATATCGTTGATAAGATGAGAACTCTTTGTAAAGAACCAAATAAAAATTTATTTCCGTATATTATTATTTCTAGGTGTCCAAAAATATCATACATGCAGGACCTGTCTTATTTGATTCATTTCTTAAACTAGAATCACAAGCTTATGATTAATGATTGAAAACATTTTAGTCTTGCAAACGTATGTAACTTAATCTGCTTTACGGAAATCGTTTATTCTACCTACAGTGAATTTTAAATAATAATATTTTAATTCTAACACCATTAAACTCGCTTTCTAGGTGTGAAATGATAATTTTAATTACTTTAATTGAAATGCAGATCATAACGTGTGTAGAGACATTAGATGTTTCTGAAGCAGGAGACTTGAAAATTGTGCAGTGCCCTTGCCGGAAATCCAACCCCGACCTTCTCGAATACGTGTCGAGATGCTTCCAATTACTTCCCAAAGGCATGCAGAAAGGAGGGCGAGAATAGATGCAAAATGTATAGAATTCAAATAAGTCCAATTTTGTATTAATGATTCGATTATTTAGTTTCCAAGAGTAAAAATAACATTTTTCTCGTAAAAAAGACCTTCCTGTTGATAGTTCCTACGTTATATGCTTAAGGTATTTCAATACTTTTAGAAGGTTATTGTAAATGCCTCTAAAATTCAATACAAGAGTT
Organism: Stegodyphus dumicola; assembly: GCF_044657685.1. NCBI lineage: Eukaryota > Metazoa > Arthropoda > Arachnida > Araneae > Eresidae > Stegodyphus > Stegodyphus dumicola. The sequence continues at coordinate 27,852,602 of NC_140781.1, forward strand.
TAAAATACCTGCTCATTCAATCCACTTTGCAAAAAGAACTGAACATTTTAATGAAAATATTTCTTAACAAATACGTACCAATTAATTTCTTGGCAAAATACCTTTCAGAAGTATACGTTGTTACTGTTATAAATACTGTTGTTACTGTTATAAATACTGTTGTTACTGATTCAGAAGTCAAACAACAAAAATCAGCGTTAATTCACAAAATTCGATGGTTTTACCGAACCATCATCTTCAGCTGCAAAACCGCAAATGAACAAGATAGGAAATAATGTTTAGATAAGATAAGAAAGCCTGGACAAGAATAAGCAAGTGGCGCCATCTGTTGGCGAAACCAGAACTAAAATATAATTTCTTTAAAAGCCGAAGGCAAATTTGGATTGGAATTAGGATCGTTAACTAGAACAGAAAGATTTTTATGAATGTGAAATGCCTCTAGAAAATCCAGTTCTCCAATGGAAGATGTTTTTTGAATAATTTTGGCAGCAGAAAAATTGAAAGTGTGATTTTCGGACTAACAATGTTGAGCAACAGAAGACTTCTGTGTTTCCTTTTTTCTAACATATGCCTCATGTTCTTTGACGCGAAATTTTAAGGCTCTCTTAGTTTGGCCAATGTAAATTAAACCGCACTGGCAAGGAATCCTATAAATACCCCAGGAATTCATATCCGGAATGGGGTCCTTGAGTATAGAAGTTGGAATTTTATTGATGGGAGAGTAAACAACCCGAAAGTTAAATTTCTGCAAAATATGTGCAACTTTATAGCTAATTGATGGAAAGAAGGGAATGACAACAGAATTTTTATAATCTCCTAAAATAAGAGTGTGGCTTTTAGTGTGTTGAGATGAGAATTTTTTAACTGCTTGATTAATAATGTTGGGTGAAAAGCCCCTGTCAATAGCTATTGCTTTTAAATAATTTAGTTCTTCATCAAGGGCTAGTTTGGAGGAGCAAACTTGAAGAGCACGGAAAACATAGGAATAAAATGAAGCTAACTTTTGTTTAGTCGGATGACATGATTTAAAGTGTGGTGGAAGGCAAACCGATGAAAGTTTACGGTAAACTGTAGTCTTGAAGTTGGATGTGTTACGTGTGACCAGAATGTCGAGAAACGGAAGAGAATTGCAAGTCTCAAGTTCAAAGGTGAACTGAATAGCAGGATCAATAGAATTCATTGTTGAAAGAACTCTATTTAAATCATCTTTATTACCTTCAAACAGGGTAAAAGTATCGTCTACGTAGCGGAACCATGCCGGGAAGTTTAAAGTTTCAAACAATTTTGATTCATAATAATGCATGTAGATATCAGCCAGGATGGGACTGGGGGGGGGCTTCCCATGGCTAATCCCTCAGTTTGCTTGTAATATTTATTTTGGAAAACAAAATGTGTTTGTTTCAAACAGAGTTGAGTGAGAGAAATTAGCTCATCAATTTCGATGCAAAAGAAATGAAATTCGCGAAGTCTGGTTTCTAGACATCTTAATGCACCCTCCACTGGGACATTGGTGAATAATGATTTTACATCAAAAGAAACCATGAGTAAATTACGAGGAGAAATGTTTTTAACCTTTTTTACAAACTCTATTGAATTTTTTATGGTGTGAATGTTATTGTCTAATAGAGTGGAAAATCTAGAAACTAAATATTTAGCTAATGGATACGAGGCAGTACCTAAATTTGATACAATAGGGCGGAAAGGAATACCACTTTTATGAATTTTGGGAAGAGCATATAATCTGGCACAATTCGCAACAGATGGGATAAGCGAATGTTTTAAGTTGCTTGAAATGATTTGCGAAGATTTGATCGCAGTTTTTATTTTGGATAAGTCCGAAGGTGAAGGATCTTTAGAGATGGGATTAAAAAAAAAAAAAAAAAAAAAAAAAAACATCTTCCATTGGAGAACTGGATTTTCTAGAGGCATTTCACATTCATAAAAATCTTTCTGTTCTAGTTAACGATCCTAATTCCAATCCAAATTTGCCTTCGGCTTTTAAAGAAATTATATTTTAGTTCTGATTTCGCCAACAGATGGCGCCACTTGCTTATTCTTGTCCAGGCTTTCTTATCTTATCTAAACATTATTTCCTATCTTGTTCATTTGCGGTTTTGCAGCTGAAGATGATGGTTCGGTAAAACCATCGAAACTAGTCATGTGAAAATTTTGTGAATTAACGCTGATTTTTGTTGTTTGACTTCTGAATCAGTATTTACTGTTGTTACTGTTATAAATTAACGCGCTATTTAACTTTTATTCTTTATTTTAACCGTATTCTTTATTTTCCCTAACCTAAAAACGTATCATACATAAGTTGAATAATTTTTTTTTCCTTTTTGATAAACAAATGGGTTTAAATATCTTACTGTAATTCTTGATAAAACCTTCACTCTCTGTTTTCTTTAAACTTTAAAAGTATTTTTGCCATAGACTGTAATCTTACCCAACTCCTTAATACATTAGTCACTGGGAAATCGTAAATACCATTCGTTTCTCTTCGTAAAACATGTCCATTAGGATTTCAAGGTTATAAATAATTCTTTATTTAAATTTCGAAGCGTAAAGTTTCACAGCATAAATGATACAGCCATTTTACAAATCATGGTACTAATTTCAGTAGTTTTAATTTAAATAATCACTTTGAAGTTTTCATGCATTTAGCATTTCCAACTTTCGTGTTACTTTAAGAATCAAGTGCATCATTTTCATTTAAGTTCCTTACGCATTCCATTCAGCAGGTATAATTCTGTTATCAAATTAAATAGAACTACATCGTTTTTATTTATTTCGTGCGCGAAAGGCAATTCATGCATCACTGAAATGTCTCAACACCATGATTAGTTCTCTCAAACTGAACATAAAGATGCAATTCATGTGAATAGTAGCTGCAATGCATTATTTTCAAATCGCTAAGCTGAATAATAATCACTCAGCGTTGTTTAAAAGCACATAACATTAAGTAAAATTGCATCTTTCAATCTAAAGCGTCGCATCGTTTGTTTTGTATAACAGTGAAGTAATTTCTTAATTCTGTTTTGAAATTTAAGATAAACCGTCAGTCTCGAATACTGAAAAAAAATCATTCTTGTTTAACATAAGATAAGTTTAAAAACTTTACCATCGAAAACTCATAAATTTTATAGCAGTAATCAAAAACAAACACTGCATTAAGGAAAGAAATGCACGATGAAATGCGCAGGAAAATATTAGACGAATTACTATATCACATGACTTAATTCCTTAGTACTTACAACAATGACCCCAAGGAAAATTATTAAAAATATTACGCAAATCAAAATAATTTAAATATAGTTTTTCCATCCTAGAAGTAAGCTATTAAGAAAGGAATAATATGTTAAAAATATTTCATTAATAAGGGTTTATACGATTTAAACCTCTTCTAAGTCTAAATGCTCCCCGTTTGTTTCAATTTCTTTAAGACAGTCTTCAACTAGTCTGATTCATATGTCGCATCTTAAAGAGAAAATAATTAGCCATAACCAGTTGTTACCCTATTTATCATTGTTAGAAATCCCAAAAAATCCCAACTTATAGAGTAACAACAAAAAAAAACTTAAATAGGAAATTGAATGTGTCATTAACCTCCTCGATAGGCAGATACGGGAGAAAGTAACTGCGAATTTCATCGAGAGAGCGTGGTGTTGTAGAGCAAGTCGTAGCGGACACATGCCATACATTATTTTTCATTCTTAAATCAAAATATTTACCTGTTGTAAGTTTTAAAGCATTTATTTATTTTATTAACAAATTATTTTATGTTACGCAGTTTAGTTTAGTTTAGTGACGGAGGACGTGGGCACCACCCCTTTACCATTATGGTTAATTGGTTTAGCGCCACGTCCACCCTTATCTAAAGCTGACTCATGTTAGGGCCACACGAGATCCACTCATATGGCACATTGATTAGTGTTACAAAACATAGATATTAAAAATGGTTACATCTGTGTGAACACAGTACTTATGAACAAAATTTTAGCAAGTGACACATAAGATTACATTTCAATACCCTAGCAAGTAATTTTAGCAAGTTACATATAAAGTTTACAATTCAATACATAAAGAAGATATATCATACATAATGATTATATTATACTGTTGTGATTGATAAGTGACGACATTGTCAACATACTACTAATGCAAAATTCAACATTTAAACTCAGTATACAAAAACCGAAGAACATACAAATGCTTATATTTCATACATTGCCAACTTAAATTTATAGTGGAGAAGTATAAAAATGCTTAGATCTCACATAAGTTTCTAATTATTCTGAATGTCATTGTTAAGTTTTATATTACAGCTTACTACTAAAGACACAGTTATTATATTAAAATTGGATATTAATACAGTTAAATGAATAATTGCACTTAGAATACACTGTAAAAAATTAATTCTATACAATTTCTAAAATGCAATGATTCAAAACAATGATTATATGCGAATATTAAAACAATGATTCACTATAAATATACGATTCAATACTATTATTTAAATTAATAATAATACTATTCATATTAATAATCATATATGCCATGTTGACATCAAAATAATATTTTTTTTTCATATAGGTGCTTATTACTGAAATGATGTTACATATTACTAGCACGCAATTCAAAAATAAGATATGTACAGTACAATTTTACTTGCACAATGGAAATACTATACAAATAAATAATTCAATGCAATGATACCGTACGATTACTCATGAATAATTCAATACTATGATTCTATACGATTATTCAAATGCAATGATTCAGTACAACAATTATATGCGCTTATTAGAACAAAAATCTATATAATTATTCAAAATTTCAATATTATTGCTCAAATTAATAAAAATACCATTTATATTATAAATCTCACTACCCAAGTGACACAAACATTTAAATTACACCATTAATTAATCATTACAGCAATGATACTACATGTTACTTGAAAGCTTCGCGCGTATTTAAGCTTGGTAGAAAGAGATAGTATTTAAAGGAAGGTTTTAGGTTGCTTAGCCAGAACGTGTGGCGCATGCTGAAGGCCGCATTACTAATTGAATTTCTACGATAGCAGTCTGTCTTCCACGTTACTTGATTCTTGCTAAGACTGCTTGTCACACCGATATGAGTTTGAGCCACTCGCAGGTTAATCCTTTCTGTGCAGCTTCTGCTAATTTATTGCTTAGCTTTAGCTTCCATTTGAAATTCTTTCCTTTTGAGTTACTCCATAAATGGCTAATTTACTGCTTAGATGGCTGGTATTTTAAGCACAAGAAGTCCCTTCTGTTAAATTACTTGAGTTCTGAATTCGCTTAAGTGTACTCATAGACTTAATGAGAGAGTGAGCCTCTACAAAGTAAGTTAAAATACTTTCCATTTTCTGAAAATAAAATAATTTATTGGAGATATTAAATCTGGCGATTTTGTTGGAACACCTTATGCAAAGGAATTTCTGATATTCTTGTGCTTTACGTGCAAGAAAATTTACAATGAGCTTGCAATCACTACTGGATTTCCAAAAGGATTTAAAGTCTTGTTGGGCATTCAAATTATTTTTAACACGGAATTAGATTTCAAGGAGATCCCATAGGCTATTCCATAAAGTTCAGTTTAACTTTAGTTGCTGTTTTTGTAAATATCTGCTAAACATTTTATACGTAAACTTTTGAGTTGATAAATCCAGCCGTTGTTTCAATAAATACAGATTGTTACGTTCAAAAATTACTTACTTGTTTAGAGTGTTTATTTAAATTTAATTGATTGCTTGAAGCGATATCTCACTAGACAAATCTAAACGAAGAAAATGCTGGAACTATGTTAACGTAGCCAATCAGTTCCGTTCTTTTCAATCAGTAATAATGTAAACGAACAATGTGTATTCTGATAGGAGAGTTCTGTCGACGCGCAGACAGAAATTTCTGATTGCTAAAAGCATTATTTTTAAAAACAGAGCTTCGAAATTTAGACAGAGAGTTTTTGGCAGCGGACGCTGAACGTAACACGACTTTTCTTGCCCAGTTTTGCTGCTCAGTTATTCGGCATTAGTCAATTTGCTAGCTAAGTTCTATCGAACGCTTAGTAAATTTGATCCGGCACTTGTAAGTCTGTTTGTATGATAGACTTCAGCATCTAATTAATTTAAACTTTACGTTCACCTTTCTATTACTGATATCTCGCAAGCTGCGGAAATTTAAACTGTAAACCCAAATAGTGCATTTGTCCAGTATAAAGTTTTAAATATTTGAAAAAAAAAGTTGTTTTTTCAAATATCTAAACCTTTTTCTGTTTCAGTTGTTGATTTCACAGACGAGACGAAAACTCACCTGACTGTCTTAGCAAGATTTAAAAACTTTAGAAACTACGGGCAGAAGCCCTATAGCATAAATATATTAACGTATATCATAAGCGCCTGTGCATCATTCACCCAAAATTCAATTCCTGCATGGAATAATCCCACATTATTTTTCATAGCGACATTTCAGAAGCCAACTTGACCTATAGTTTCCGCTGTGCGATTGTATTAATATTTTAATTAAAGTACTATTTGCTATTACTATTTGAACAAAGCCAAGCCCCGCAGACCTGACTTAACGTCTCCTTTCAGTTCCGAACATAATTTTGTCTTTTTCTCTTTTCCAAGCCTCTACTTGCCTCCCATCGACATCTGAATGCTTTACGACCAGATGTCAATATTTACGCAATCCGAGAGAGTTACTTCAGGAACATACATTACATTAAATATTTTATAAAGCCTGTCACTGAAAGCAAGCTCGCTTATGGGATATTTCCAACTATCTAGTCATGCATTAGGATTTTGAGTCGAAGAGCATATTTTCAAAGGACTTTAACTCATTTTTCTTTAAGAAAAACGAATTTAATGTTTCCAAATAAAGTAGTTAATGGCTAATAATTTTTATGTAATATCAATATTACACTACACTGTTGGATAGAAATATTTTATGATAATCCCCATTTCAAACAGTCAAAGAAAACTGTTGCGCTATTCAAACAGTGATTTTTTAAATTGATTACTGTTTGAAAGCAATCCAAGTAGTTTAATCATAGCGAAAATAAATTCGGACACACAATCTTGAAATAATATCGCTTTTTAGTTACTCCAGTTCCTTATTTATAAACACTATCTGTTCACTACTCTTTTTCTATTTGTGTGTCTATTTTTATCTTCGGTGTATTTTTGCTAGATTGCTTTTGAAAGCAAAAGACTTCATAGGGTTGATGAACACCCACATCTTCTGGCAATCCCGTAATATCAGATTTTTGGCTTTAGAAAGATAACTTTTAGAAGATAACTTTTATCTATTCTATTTGAATGTTGGTTTTTTAAACTTTGTTTTATACTTCCCCTTTGTAATTTCTAGCGTGTTTTTTTTTTTTTTTTTTTTTTTTTTTTTTTTTTTTTTTTTCTGAAATAAAATAATACTTGTTTAGGTTCTTGTGAGAGAATTTTGCATTCGAAAACTCGCTTTCTGTTGCTTCTGATACACGGAAGCCCTTCCAAACCCAGAACTTTACATATTTGATTTTTTTCAGGACAAAGTGCGTCAAATTAGAAACTTTTATTGCTTTTGACCATATTTAAAATTTGGAAACATTCTTCTGAATTGTTGTGTTCATTCTTCATGTATATATATATATATATATAGTATATATATAAATTTAACAAGCATTGTGTGAGTGTATTAGATAAAAAAATATGTAAATCAAAATTATAAATTAGTAAATTAGCAATGGTCCTTAATTCCCCCTTCTCTTCTAAAAATCGTAATAACTTTTCTGGACGGTTGTCACTTCTAGATCAATCTATCTTGCGTGGCTTGCATAACGCTCATGACGTAGCTGATTCGGAACTTTTGAGACTCAAAATTTTGAGAATTGAAACTTTCCTAACATAAACCAAAACCTTCTCTTGGTGAGCTTCTATATTGGATAATTTTCGCAATTTAGTTTATGCCTATCTTCCTGCAATTTTGCGCTGTTTCGCTGTGCTCTCTTCCTCTCGCAAAAGTGTCAAGAATGTAAATGTTCTTGAAAGGGCACTGTTAGAATCCCAAGTAGTATATTGTAGCTAGAAATATCAATTGGAATAAAAAGGAATGTTTAGTCTTATTTCGCTGCCAAGCTTTCTAGTCATTACGGATTCAACATTTTAGTTTTCTGCGTAATCCGAATTCTTCCTCTTCACTAAGGATATACGTTCTACGCTATCAGCAGTTTTGCGTTTCTACATCTCAGTGTTCCTACATCAGTACTTCTAAATTTTTCATTACATATATGTATTTCATTGTGGCAAAAGTTCAAAAATTGCGCAGGATAATTTTGTTGCTTTAAATACCTGAATGCTCTTGGATTAGATACATAAAATGACATTTGATGAATAATCAGAATGGAACAAGAGGAATAGAGCATTTATTTACAAGGTTAATTACTACAGGTTTAATCATGTTCGTTTTCGTTCTTCTCTGAACACAAATAAGTGCATTACAGTTTTAAATTGCTGTTTCTTTACCTCTCTTTTTCAGCTGCCAGTATTTGCCTCATCATATTTAATTGTATTTCAGAACAAAAGCTTTTTTTTAATTTTGCCTCTCTAGAATTATAAAATCACTGAGAGTAAAAACCCTGCCCATAGAAAGATGTAATGTTCTTAACCAGCTGCCTACATGTGAAAGTGCTCGAGCCAAATAATATTCTGAACGCCTGGAATCAAGTTTAGGCTAGATTGTGATGAAGAGGACGTCTCTTCCTTGGTATTCTTTAGGACTATCTCAGACCCAAATGAGCATTCAACTCAGCTGATGCATATTCCGTAAAACGGATAGCTTTCTCTGAATCTCTGTTCTGAAGACTGATTTCATATCTCAGACACAAATGAGCATTCAACTTAGCTGATGCATATTCAGTAAAACGGGTAGCTTTCTCTGAATCTCTATGTGATATTTACTTTTGTAAGTATCCAATAAAACCTTAAAACAATACTTGAGTTTATTCAGATTTTTAAAGCATACATATATATTATGTGCTTTAAAAATACTGAAATATTTTGTAAATAAATTCTTATAAAATGCGATTGCTTTATTGATATGACATTTGTTAGCAATGTTTTTAATTGTTATCGTTTTATAAATTTAGATTTCAGATCATTTTTTAAGAAAACAAAGGAAACAGAGTAAAATCATCATATTGATACTCATGTTTTCGTTTGTGTAAATTTAATCAGAAACCATTTCCCGACAGAAGGTAACTTTCATGTGCTCTCTACTAAACAATTCCTAGACTTCCTTAAAAAACTGAAGTTTAACAGTTTTGAACATAGGAAAATTTCCAGTAAAGTAACTAGTAAAACCGTGATCTTATGACGTTTTACTTTTATTTTTTTGAATAGAAAAAGCGTTTATTTTCAAGATATAAAGAACCTTCCAAACAGCGGTAAAATTTCAAGAGAAAAGTAAACAAAGGCAAAATGTAACACTTAAGTAAGCAAGAGATAATAACTTTTAGAGAACACAAGATTATACTTGAATAACATTATCGACATTTTCTGTAAGCTGATTAGAATGCTTCAGTTGTTTTTATACCTACTGCACCTTTTTTGCTATGAGATGAAAAAAGTATTTATTATTCGCCATATCGTTCCATTAATATGGATTGCATGTATTCACAGATGGGTTCCCCTCTTAGTTATGCAACAAAGATGCAAAATAAAATACATCAGGGCCACGATTATTGAAGTCATTGCTCCTAGAGTTACTTAGCGGAATGTTTTAGGTAAACATTTCGAATATCTTTGGAATATATCCGAGATCTGATTAAGCAAAGCTCCGCAATATATATCTAGTTCCTGTAAGTAACAATAGTATTCAGTAAATGATAAATTACTACGGAAAATGGATAGAACTTTCAGCAGTATCAAGGCAAGATCTGTAATTAATGTCAAGTTTGAAGTTTTTAAAGTTCATTGTTATTTATAAAATAGTATTTGAATTCACGTGTTACTTATTGCTCAAAAATTCACCAAATATAAAAGGTGCTTCTCCCTCCCCGTTTATAAAATTAGATCAGTTTTGCATTAGTTCCGGTGAACGTCGTCTTTCCCCTGTGTCCTAATATTTCTTAATTAATGCTAAAAGGCACAATAATTTTTCTAAATGTACTTTTATTTCAAATGCTACTAAAGAATGTCACATGTACCTTACATTTTTAACAAAGGTACCCGTTAGAGGGGTTTTAAAAGCATTACAGAATTGGCAGTTTCACAATAGTACTTCCCATTTCCATGTATATTTCTTTATATTAAAATGTATCCATGTACTGAAATTTTGAATTTTTCGGAAAAATGTGCTGAATTCTTCTTTTTTAAAAAGAGGAGCAATTTTTCTCCTATGCGTCTGGAAATTTAACTAATCGATAAATTTTTATTTTAATCTCCAGTATTATATAGTGCATTCAAAGTGTACTTAAATTTCAAGACATTATTGTAGTTCTACAATATTGTCTTGAAACATTTCAAGGAATTATTGTAGATGTATATGATTACATTTCAAGGGTATATGATTACATTTCAAGGAAGAAAATAGTTGGAAAATTTTAAATAATTTTAAAGTAAATAAACAAATAGCACTGATGAGTGAAAGTTTGTGTTTATTTTTTATACTTTTTATCCTACTGACAATATTTCAATTCATTTATTTCAGTGCTTTTCTTTTCTAGGCAACTTGCTGGTCATTTTTGTGGTCATAATGCATAGACGTATGAGAACCATTACCAACTTCTTCTTGACTAATCTTGCTGTGGCTGACCTGTGTGTGGGTTTGTTCTGCGTGTATCAGAACTTATCTTTCTATCTAACCACTCACTGGGCATTTGGAGAATTTCTCTGCAAGATGTACCACTTCATACACAGCCTCAGCTATACGTCATCTATTGCTATACTGATAGTAATATCAGTGGAGCGGTATGTTGCTATTGTTCATCCCATGTTGAGCAAGCAGGTGAGTTCAAATCCAAAGAATCATCTAATTTCATAATGCAAATTTTCCAGTTAAAATTTCATGCAAAATTTTATCAAATATAAAAAATATCAAATATCGAGTTTTGCATACAGTTTTAAAAAAATCAAAAGTTTTTTCCACGTTAATGATAGCAGCATTTTTTCCTATACTGATAATCAACATTAATATAAGTTTCATATTTAGTCGATTATTTCCAGAGCTGATGGACAGGTTTCAATTAAACTTTGTATGGACACAGGCTGATAAAGTACTAAAATATGTACTACACAAATGTCGTGGTACACATGCATTATTGTGTGTGAGGCGCAGAAAGGTCTAAAACAAAGGTTTCAAGATCAAGCAAATACAAGGAGGCTTATAAAGGGTATATTTCTCCTCTAAGAGTCATACAGCTCTCACAACATAACTTCATACTGGAAATGAAACAGTTTATGAGTCTTTGAGGCAGTCGGCCCCATTCCTGCAATAACGCTGTTTTGAAGTCCTGGAGAGTTCCGGGAGGTGAAAGCTAGCTGCCGTTTCATTCCCACAGGCGTTCCAAGACATGATCTATAGAGTTCAAATATACAGATTTCGCTAGTCCACTTAATATTTTCACTTTCCAGAAAACCATCTACAGATTAACGCTATGTGAACGAGCATTCTTGTCAAAATTAACGAAGTGCCAACTGCAAACCTTAAAAAGCAAACATAGAGTTTTAAGATCTCGTAATGTTCGCAAGAAGACCTGCTATTTGCGTTCCACTCACTTCTGGGCCAGAAGGGACTTTAGCAAGAGAACATCCACTTTTGCCAGGACCTCTCTCTTTGCAGATTGAAACCCAATTCCGCCTAACCGCTGATTTTCAACGTACATTTATCTGGAGAGAACCAGCGATCCTCTAATTGTACTCCAACATCCAAGAAAGAAATCAACATATCAATGGAGGCTTGATGGTCTCGAAAGGCGCATAGAACCTTGTGTGAGCGCACAGGACTTCATATCTCTCAGAGCGATCCTCTGACCCCTGTGAGTTACAGTAAATTGACCTAAGCGTCCTCTGTTTGCCTTTTCAAGAAGCTCATTTTTATGGACAAAAACGGTTCGCCTAGGGCTAATCTGGTGGACTGTTTTCTAGAAAGTAAGGATATTAACCGGGTGGATTAGCGAGCCAAATCTTCAGACCTAAACGCTAAAGAACATGTCTAGAAGTCAAATCTTCAGACCGAAATACTATAGAACATGGCTGGAACAATTTTGGGTGAGCAACTGCAACTAACTGTCCTCCTGTTAGAACCTTTCAGTATCTGTAAACATTGTTGCTGAAAACTTTAATCTACAGCCAAAAGGACTCATAAACTATTCTGTTTCATTTCAAATCATTAGTTAATGAGTTCTTCATATTCATAACACATTCTGCCTTCATACTGGTAATGCATTCTGAAATTTTATGTTTCATATAAGTAATCAGACTGGCTTCACTTAATTTTCGTTCCATTTCCCCGGTTATTATTATGAACCAGACATTATTATATGACATTATTATTATTATATGACAGAATTATGAACCAGTCTGTCTTGGAACGTTTACCCTGAAGCTAATTCTTCTAAATCAGGTAACCTTCTAATTCATTTCCCCAAGTCATTAAAAAACTGCTAGCTATTCATTGCAGGCTAAAAGCATTTTACATCCTAAAAATCTGCCTTAATATCTTCTCCATAACTAAAAAATATGGCAATGCTTGAACAAAGAAGTTCAAGTTTAGTTAATCGCTGAAGCCAAATACAGGCTGCAGTCTTGAAATTTCTTGACCCGGAAGGTTAATTGGACATATTGGCAGACGAGTCTGATTTCGCTATAGAAGCTGTGCTTATGCGGGATGGTAAGCTGGCTGAATATTTTAATCAGGTCTTAATCAAAGAAACAGAAATTTCACTGTTACTAGGAAAGAGAGATTGGGGTCCTGTAAACTGTTACAAAATTTATGGTTATTTCCTCAAAGAGCCGTAATAGCGTATAAAGACCATGCAATTATCATTACCCTCGATTCAAGAAATAATCTATCGCCGAGGTTGACAAAGTGGGCACTTAAGTCACAAAGATATAATTTAAGAGTAAAACACAACTCTGCGAAGGAAAACGTCGTGTCTTATGCTGTATCACAAATTCAATTGAATAGTTAAGAAAAAGAAATAAGATGGGCCATGTTAACTTCGAGAGTTACTCATTCACGGTAATTAATGTGTCGAAAGCATTTCCCGGCATTAAAAATACTTATGCGTTTCCGGTTATTCTGCTTCACCTCCCTGCTTATTGGATTGTTTTATCGGCTTTAGCTTTACTAGATGCGAGTTATTCGTTAAATGTTTAGATCTGAACCAAAGCTGATTTAAGCGTCGGTCACCTTATAATAAATATTTCAATACTGCAAACTTTGTTCATTGTTGCCCTCAGTTACCAGGTTTTTAAGTTTCTGTCACTGTGCAACTTGTGTAACACCAAATTGACGTGTTAATGAAAGGTTTATTTTAAACCTTATCTTGAAGAGACATTAGGTAATTTTGGAAGCAGGAAGTTGAAGAAATAATCAATGCCCTCGCCGGGACACGAACCACTGACCTCTGGAATACGCGCCGAGTGTGCTGACCACTATACCACGAAGGCATGCTAAGAAGGCGGTAGAAATACTTTATAATTTGTGTTTAAAAATGTTTGTGTTCAAAAATACATATATTTAGAAGTGTGCATCTTTAAACGGTATGACGGAATTGGTTTGGTTTGGTTTATTGAGATTACGGCAAAGCACACTAGGGCCATCTGCCTAAGGGGAGGGGTGCCTTCGTGGAGGACTTTCTAAGAGAAACTGGCTCGTATACACGTTACACATCGGTATGACGGAAAAATAAGCCGTAGTTATAAGAATGGGCATCTAAAGTGACGTGGAACCGTACGTAGGTTTTTTATTATGTGTAAACTTTGAAATGCGTATTTCCTACAAACTACATGAAGAATATTCTCTGCATGGAGACGTAAATATCAACCAAAGTAAGTTCATTCAGTGCTACACAATTCAAGTGAAGAAACTGTGATTTTGAAACTTTTCAGCAAAGCCGGATTATGGTCTATCTTATTGAATACAATAAAATATATTTAGGAGCAGGAAGTTAAACTTAGTTTTTACCAAACTGTGAATAAAAAATAAAAGATTTCATCTTCTACTGTTAACTAATTTTTTGCAATATTCTACATATAACATTTAAAAATATAAAATACATTGTTGCCGTGTGGCTTCCTTACAAATGGCTAAAATTGCTAATTTCGTCATCATCTCAAATATTGCCGTAAGAATTCCTCGATAAGTGCACATGCAGTGCTAATGTAATCAGAAAAAAGGAACATTTTCATTCAGCCTTTCTACTTTTTCAATCTCTGTCTAAAATATGAAGCATAAATTATTTTATCAGTCGATTGTTAATGCTGAATCTCTTTCAACTAATTCATTTTATTAAGTTTCGCAATAAAGGTTTCTAAAATCGACATTTTGTGAAATATGTTTTGAGCAATACTATTATTTTAAGCTTTCGAAATCAGTCGCAGATTGCTTGAAACAAACTAATGGTGCTATCGTTTGAGTTTTTTTACTAAATATTTCTCTTATTAAATCCTTAAGTGAAGATTTATCTCGGTCTCCTAACGAAGGGCTCGACATACTATTAAGATGAATTGATTTCATGTTCCTTAACTTAACCAGGTCGAGTTGATTTCATGTTCCTTAACTTAACCAGGTCGAGTTGATTTCATGTTCCTTAGGCCGAGCTGAAATACTTATCACCATCTGTTAGTCATGAAACTTTAAATATCTGCAAGTATTTTTATTGATGCCTTTCTCTGAACATTTTTATTATTTTTGGCTTCCCAAATAATGATTTAAAATTTTTATAAAAAGAAATAAATTTTTAATAACCGCCATCCATCGTAATCATATGCTGTCTTGATTTTAATCTCATATCTCATGTTATTATATACAGAACAAATAGTTCCATACCTTTCTTACCTGCAGAGCCAGATCTTGTGTAGTAAAGTATTTTTATGCTTCGGAGAGGGGTTTTTGTTATCAGTAAACAACAAAATGCTGTTCTTTAAAGACAAAGATCAGAAACACGAAAGCATGTTGTTGCCAATCGATGGCGCATAAGATCTCTTATGTTGGAATTTACGGATGTAGGCTCCTCACCGGTGTAAAAGAAGTAAATAAATTTTAAAAAGTTATTTTAACTGTAATATTTAATAATCATTTTGCAGCAACCGTTATTTTATAATTTTAAAAGTGAAAAACAAAATACGTTTAAACGCTTTTTAGGTATATTGATTTCAAAATGACTAACTCTGCTTCATTTGTACACTGATGTATGCATCTAAATTAGTTTCATTTGTGCACTGATGTAGTATGCATCTAAATTAGTTTCATTTGTGCACTGATGTAGTATGCATCTAAATTAAAGTCGAATGGGGACAAAAGTTATAGTAACAAATAGCCTGCAATCCTTTGTATACAATTTTTTTTATTTTCTTCAAAAAGATAATACATTTTTTATAATGTTTTGATACTTTTTTATGCTTTACTTTCAAATCCAAATGCAGAAATAAACACCATAGCTTTCTAAAGTGAAACTTAAAAGAAAGTTAACCTTTTATTTGATGGGTTAACTATAACCTGAAGTTTTCAGATTGCAAGCTATTTTTATTTATTCAGACCTCCTTCTTTTTCCTTCCAAGACCTTACAATGAAGTTTATGTTTCTTCCCATGGGATAGTTATTAAACAGTTTACATTACCTACAAGCCTTGTAATATTACCTCTTATATATTACATGAGCGCCAGCGGTGTCCGTAGTGAAGCATTAAATGAAGCCCATTTTCTTTCATGACTTTCTGCGCTTAGCAACCAGATCCATTACCCTTTATTAGATTAATTTTTGTAAGTTATAATACTTTTATTTCTCAGGTGAAAGAAAAACGTTGTCGGTTTGTTTGAGAATTTACCTGAGTAGAGACCTTTTTTTTTTTTTTCCTTTTAAGGATTATCACTCGTTGATTAATATGAGACTAACTACAGTCTAAATTATCGCAGTGGTGTGTTTAATCTACCAGAAAACTAGTATAAAGATGGTTCAGATGTTTAATTTAATTAAACATTTTTGCATTTTTAAAAAGAGTATAAGGATTATCACTCGTTGATTAATATGAGACTAACTACAGTCTAAATTATCGCAGTGGTGTGTTTAATCTACCAGAAAACTAGTATAAAGATGGTTCACATGTTTAATTTAATTAAACATTTTTGCATTTTTAAAAAGAGTATAATCGTGCCATTATGTTTGAAGTAGGATTACGTTTTGTTTCTGAAAAAAATTCTACATCTCATCTTATTTTCATTTATTTATTTATACGATATCCTGTGTTTAATTATTTATGGATTTATTTTTATGTAGTAGAAATATATGATAAAAACTTATTGTAGTTTAAGTTGAATAGTTGGTTCTGAGTTCTTGTAATCCTTTGGAGCTAGCGAGCACTGAATTATTTTTTAATTTGTTTAAATTAGTATTTTTACAGTTCTTCTCTTTTGAATAATTAATTTCTAGTTTACTTATTTAATTAAATTATTATTTTTGTTCACTTGAAATATTTAGAAATTTGCCTGTTTGAGCTTTAGCTTAATGGTAGAGCGTCAAGACAGGGATTTAGTTTTAAGTACAAAATTTATTTGTCTCCATTTCATTTAGATTATGTTACATTTTAGATATACACTGAGACTTTTGCCAGACTCTGTAACATCGGCACCGCTTAATACGCAGAAACATCAGTCTTTATTTAACTTACCAATACGTCATGTTGTCAAAACCCCGTTATAAGGAGCTTCAAATAACCAAATACTTTGTGCGTCAATCCGATCCGATTCGAAAAGTGGATTATCTCACAACAAACTGCAAGAACTGATCGATGAATAAAAACATTTTACCATAAGCAAATAACAGCTATAATTTTTTAAAAAATTTTGTAAAGGGTTTTCGTTACATTATTAATATGTGCTAGTTCACTATAATTAAATTTGCTTTTTCGTTCATTTTCAGTTTCACCTTAAGTTTATGAACTCACACAATAAAATGTTTAGCATAAAATTTCATGGTTCAGAGCCTTTCTTCGAGGTACTTACCTTCCTCTAAAATATGTATTCATACTTATGAATAAAAATTTTATCCATAAAAATAAAAACATTAAAACTTAATGATGCAAATATTGAAGAATTTAAATTTAAGATTTACTTAACATCCGAGTGGAAAAATTATGAGTAATTTTCTGCTGACGTAGTGCAGATTGCAATAAAATTTTATTGATATTTTTCTTTTCCCCCGGTGGCAGGCTCTAGCCGTTTTTATAAAAGCATTGGCCACTACTAAGACGGGAAGTGCCGGCGCCTTTATTATGGAGGCACCTAATAGGTAGTCCAACCCTATGAAAAGACGAACAAATTATATCCGTATCTTCTTCGGAATTCGAACTCGGGCCCTTCGGTACGACAGTCAAAGTCTCTAACCACTTTCCCGTCTGAGCGGCCATTTTATTCAAACATTGTTCAATACTTTGAGAGGATCCATCACTTTCGGTTCTGTAATTTGCGTAAAAATAAGCTTAATAATGAGACCCATCGCAGTTCTGGCAGTCTATAAGATTGGGTATTCCCTTTCCGTGAGCTGTGTTTCTTTAAAATTTTCATCAACGTCAAAGAAACTTCAATGTCAGTATTTTTTACCTTTAATTTCTGTCACAATACCGTCATCACCTGGACCTTCGCTTATAACAACTTCATCAGCGCATGTTTGGTGAAACAGTATATCACATTCTGAAAAACTGAAATTCATTTTTTTCCGAGCCACTTAATGATAGGCAAAGCCATATTTTCAACAAGGGTTGCTAGACCAGCGCTCGAAAAACAGTTCTGCAAGAAGACTTTTCAAGAGAAACAATACAGCCTTCATTTGTCGTACTTATCCATAATGCTAAAAACGAACGACTTTAATTATATTTCAAGCTCCTGATCACGTCTTGGTTGCAGACGAAGGTTGGTTGCAGAATCGAATGGTCCATTGGTTGCAGAATCGAAGTCATATTCAAGGAAAATAAAACAAACTTATATCATTCTACACTGGTGTGCAAAAATTAAGGACGAAGTCGAAAAATTAGCATATCAGCTGAACGAAGAGGCAGAGCGGACAGAAAGACCAATCAGGAGATTAAGTAAGGTGATGTACGGTAGCACATGCGCAGATATGCAGGTAGACGTAATGGGGGAGTGTCTGAGTAGTATAAAGCATGTTGTCGGTGTAAGATCAGTATTTCTGGCAAAGAGATTGCACGCCGTATAGCAGTTAAAATCATACCGAGTTGCTGCTTCAGCGAGAAATGGCGAATAATCAATCTATTAGACGACATCTGGATGCTTTTACCCGAGGTCGAATCATTGGGAAGTTGGAGGAAGGCCGCAGTCTGACAAGTGTGGCTGCAGAGTTCGGAATTGCTCACAGCATCGTTTCACGACTTTGGAGACAATTTCAAACTACAGGAACAGCTATCCGGGAGTTTAGTAGTGGTCGTCATCGAGGAACCACACCCGCAGATGACCGGTATATTGCCTTACAGGCCAGAAGAAACAGGCGGCAGACAGCGGGAGAAATCGCTAGACACACGACACAGGCGACTGGACGACCGATATCGCGTTTTACCGTGGCCAGAAGACTGCACGGTGGTGGTCTGTTTGCACGACACCCTGTACTGTGTGTACCTCTAACGCCTGCCCATCGGAGAAGGCGTTCTCTGTGGTGCCGGGAACACCGGAATTGGAGAGACAATGAATGGGGACGAGTACTCTTTACAGAGGAGAGCAGATTCAGTCTGAGTAGCGATTTTCATCGCATACTCATCTGGAGAGAGCGAGGAAGCCGCAATCCTCCCTCGAACATCATTGAAAGGGACAGGTATGGAGGTGGCGGTGTTCTCGTTTGGGGAGGCATCATGCTTGGTAGTCGTACAGACCTTCACATCTTCGACGCAGGTTCAGTCAACGGGACCCGTTATTGTAACGAGATTCTTCTTCCATATGTGCGTCTTTTTAGAGGCGCTATGGGTCCGCAGTTCCTTTTCATGGACGACAATGCACCATGTCATCGCACAGTAGCTGCCGAACAGCTCTTAGAGAGTGAGGATATTGAACGTATGGATTGGTCGGCACGATCCATACGTTCAATATCCTCACGATCTCCGGATCTCAATCCCATCGAGCATGTATGGGATTTTCTAGGCAGAGGCTTGGCAGCTCGTACCTTACCACCCGTAACGATTCCGGAGCTTCGATTGGCGCTACAAGACGAATGGGCAGCAATGCCTCAACAATTCATTGACACCCTCATTCTCAGCATAGGCAGACGCTGTGAAACCTGCCTAGCAGTCAGGGGAGATCATATCCCCTATTAAAGACCGGATGTTTCTTGCTGGACACCCATCACAGGGATGTTTCGGCCTTCAGCCACATTGCGCTCCATGCTACTTTTTCAATAAAGCTTCTTTTTAGCCCTCTGATTTCTCTTTTAGTAAGTGTTGCTTACTTTACTCATGTCCTTACGTATTGGGGATCTTACGGTATTAAATGTGTTGATTTGGAAAGCTTTTGTACAAAATTATATTGAAAAAACCGTCTCGTCCTTAATTTTTGCACACCAGTGTATGATACGTGTGGGAAGTATATAGTCAGTTTATAAGGTATTTTCTCCCTCCTTCCAACATTCCTTCGTGTTGTAACGGTAAAACTCTCGGTGCGTATTCGAGAGGTCCAGATTCGAGTCCCGGAGAGGGCATTGCACATTTCTTCAGTTTCCTGACATAAAAAAAATCTAAATAACTCTACAGTGTCGCCCGAACTAAAATGTAGTGGACAGTTATTCATCACTACAAGGATTTGGCTACTGGGTCCTCTAATCCCCAGTTGCCCTTTAAAAGGAGCATTTTCTCCCTCCTTCTAGCATGCTTTCGTGGTGTAATGGTAGCACACTCGGCGCTTATTCGAGATGTCAGATTCGGCTCCCGGCGAGGGCATTGCACATTTTTCACATCTCCTACTTCAAAATAACCTAAAGACTCTACAAGTTTAAGTGTAGAATGTTATGCGTTTTGGTTGAATGTTCTTCCGCTCACTTCCCTAGTTGATTTTCGAACAGTTCCAAGCATCGTTCATGCCTGTTGAATAGCTTTATAAGAATGGAGATGAATTTTTACAAGCTTAAGGACTTGCGTTTGGAGAATTTCCAATCACTAAAATCCCATATGTTTGTGCCATTCATGTTTGCATGCAGAAGAACTATGATTCATAAGTTTAACATCTTTACACCAATGTGTCTTTGGTCTCTAAATGTTAAGCTTAGTTTGGCATCATCTTTTAAAACAGCCCAGCTTCGTCGGTGGTGAAAATATCTTTCTCCTTTTCAGTGTTGAAAGACATCATCTCAAGTAATTTTTGTCTCTTTTCTCGACATCAAATTTTAAAACACTCCTTGATTATCGCTGAAACTTTTTCCTGAAAAAATAATGCTCCGCTTCTAAAATCTATCCAACCAGCTATGCGAGTACAAAAAAGCAGTCTTTTGAAAGTGTTTGACAAATTCATCTGACGTTGTCTGAAGCATTTATCCATTAACAGACTGTGACTTCTGTCAAAGGCAAACCATGTCAGAATGCTTCTTTAACGTACTTGTGGTCGGCCTTGCTCAAACTTTTTCTGGTATTTAATTTTTTTCCATGAATA
This sequence comes from Stegodyphus dumicola, assembly GCF_044657685.1. Lineage (NCBI taxonomy): Eukaryota > Metazoa > Arthropoda > Arachnida > Araneae > Eresidae > Stegodyphus > Stegodyphus dumicola. Next base: position 27,873,480 of record NC_140781.1, read on the forward strand.
GAAAGGATCAATTTTCGATTTTTCTACATGGTACCAACTGTAGATTTAGACAAAGTGCATTCCCAGTAGATATCGACTTTGCTACATCCATTCAGTATTTTTCATATATAGCTTACCTAATCTTCAATAAAGAACGCTTTATTTTTGGCTACATTATCAGGTTCAATGTTTCTTCTAACCTTCTTCGGAAACATACAATGACCTGACTAGAACAGAGAGCTTACTAAAGCTATGTTCACTAATTGTAGTAAGTAGACAGGATACAGACGAAGGGTATACAAAACCCTTTATTTTTTTTCTTTATATACAATGACTTCCGTACTTCGGAATACAATGACCCTCCACTCGGGGTCTAACTTAAAAGATATCAAAATAAAACTAAACTCTAATTTAACTTTAGAATAAGATTGGCCTTATAATAACAGGAAGCGTATGTAGCACAGAGACTGTGAACACTACAATACGTTTAATTTATCAAGAGGATTAAAACCTCTGGCCTGGAAGGCAAAGTAGCAACTGCGTAACTTCTAAGGTAAGCGGCCTGCTTCGAACTCACGGCTTCCTCTCTTCTGCTTGGCAAAAAGGCCACACTTAAATACTTGGCGTTCGCCAGACAACTTTGCATAAACTCCTTCACGCTTATAATTCTGGCCGGAAGTAGAAAATAAGAAGTGATAGTAAAGATTTAAAATAAAATAAACGTTAGTAAAACTTAAGATCCTTACATACTTCCCGCCAGAGTTAATTGGTTTGAAACTGAGGTCTAAAACGACCTTGTTGAAAACTTTTAGCTCTAGAAACTAACGCGAGGCCAACCTTTTACAATCATAACTTAGCTAGAAACTAGAAAATTTTAAAAGAAAGAAATTTCTTACAATAGCAGCTCCCGGAATATACAACAATCTTTTTTCTTTTTCATCTGTACTGCATCTAAACAGGAGCTTTATTCAATTCTGGTTCCTTCCAGAGATCTGGAAGGAAAACTAGTTTAATGAAATGTTACAGAATGACATTGCAAATAACATATAGAATATACTTTTCTTAACATTCTTATTTCATTCATGACTATTTTAATTATCTCTCCCCGTGCTCTCTGACATGTGTTGTAAAAACACCAAACACGAATGTGTTTCTGTCTATGTGTTCAACACTTCCTCTTACAATCAAAACACTAACGTGTTAAAATTCAACATACGAGACCTCTTAACACACCCTAATTTCAACTCTAGACCCTGAGGTACTATTCTGAAAGTGGCTAACTCTAAAGTGTAGCGTCAGAGAGCCTAACTACATCATTCAACCTTTAACACATATTCACCATGATTTAATCTTTACAGTCACACGAATAACAAATTTTTAACATTACTTTCACTTTTACCATATCACGGTATTTCTAAACATTCAAAATAACAGTTCACATGTATACAAGAACATATCAAGATGCCGTTAATTTTACACATTTGAAAACATACATTAGTAGTACATTGTTAACTTCTATTCTTTTCAAAGCAAGTGCCAATTCTTTCTACATTGAAATAATACTACATTTCAAAAAGTCTTTCAGACTAAAACTTCTTTCTTGTTAGAATGTTTTAAATAAAATTTATACAATAACTTTTTAGAATATTTAAGTCTTTATACAACGCTATTATACATCAACTTTAGTTTTACGCGCGAGTAATTGAAAAACATAATAAGAAAATCGGTCACAACTCATTTCTCGCCCTTTTGGCGATAAAGGTAGACCTCGCATGAGGTAAAACTTCTTGAAATCTGCCACTTGCAGTAAGAATGAAAGATTAACTTAAGTTTGTAAAGTAACATAAAATTTTACTTATCTTTGTAATATTCAGACATCCTTTTCTGGGCCCAGTCTTTAAAGGTGCTGCAGACCGTAGCTTGGTTGATCCTCCTTCTTGTACGGGCTCGCCCTTCAGTGCTTTCCTCTGGAAGCTTCCGTTTTTCACCACTACGGCCACCCTTGAACATCTTCCTTTTGTGCTCTGCTTGTGGTCTTGGCCGTTTGAAGGCAGCTGGTCTTGGTGGAACCGGGAAACTTCTGTCGTGATCCTGCTTGGACCTCGTTGTTGGCCGTTCAAATTTTTCTTGTACTTTTTCCTCCGCCGCTGATGGCCCTTCCGCAGTTCGGCGACTTTTGCTGCGGAGAGTTCTGTCGGATGAGTCAATCTTCCGTTTCACAGCCGGGTTATAGTTGCCGTCCTTTCTCCCGGTCTTTTCCACATACGTCGTCCTTCTCCCTTCTTCATTCTGGGGGTGTTCGTGAACTCTGTTTTTTGGACGGTGGAACGGCTTCTTTTTCTTTTTACCTTCAGTTTTTCCGCGGGGCAATTTTCTTTTCACTTGCTTCTGTCTCTCATTGGCTTGCCCTTGTACCTGTCGTTTTCCCACCTCTGGAACTTGTACCTGCGGTATCTGCCGTACCGGATCCTGCAAAAGATCTGAAAAGATTTGCATTTTATTACGATCGAAGTAGGGCTTGATTTGATCAATGTTTGCGGAACAGGTTTCACCATTTCTTGCCTTTAACACTACAACAGCGTGAGTTATTTTTTCTATAACATATGGTCCTTCAAAGCGTGGAAAAAATTTGGTAGTTTTATCTTCTGGTGCTGAAGAAAGTGAATGCTTAATTTTTAGTACTTCATCCCCTACTTTATAAGTTACTCCCCGTCGTTTCAAGTCATAATACAATTTTTGTTTTCTTTGTGCTACTTCCGTATTCTTTTTTGCTTCTTTTATTAGTTTTTCTATATCACCCATTTTAAATTCTGGGGCTCTTTGTTGCACATAAAATAGTTTATCTAACGGTGTTATAACCTTTCTGCCTAGAAATAACTCAGCAGGAGTTTTGCCCGTTGTATCATGTTTTGCGGTCCTAAGGGCGAAAGCAAATTCATTGACATAGTTATCCCAGCTTTTATGAAAATTTTTAACATAACTACGGATAATTTTCACTATATTTCTGTTGACCCGTTCCGCTATATTTGATTGCGGCCGATACGGGACCATTTTTAAATGACGTATGCCCAGTTTTTGGCACATGTCTTCAAATATATTACTTACAAATTGAGGACCATTATCCGATATAACTTTTAGGGGCGCCCGTATTTTAAAATATATTTATTTAAAATAGAATCGGTAACTAATTTCGCGGAGGCTCGCTTTAAGGGAACAATTTCGGTCCATTTACTAAAATGATCAACTATAACAAGGAGATAGCGACTTTTGTTTAACTGACTTTTTGGGAAAGGGCCCAATAAATCGATGCCGATTATTTCATTTGGAAATTCGGATTTAATACTATTTAGAAACCCGGCCGGGCGGAAATTAATATAATTAACGGCTTGACATGTTGGGCAGGACTGGACATACGCCCTTGTTAACTTTTGCAGTTCAGGAAAGTAGACTGCTTCGCGTACGCGTTGAGTAGTTTTTCGAATACCAGCATGAGAAGCTAAAGGGCTGTCATGGAGCTCTTGCAGGATATTTAATCTAAGACTATCTGGGATAACAGGTCGAAATTCGTTGTTGGAATTCGTAGTTTTTGTATAAAATAATAGACCATCTATTAGTTCGTAATGGGCCGCCCTATTTCTTATCGCCACAATATCTTGGTGGCTAAAATTTTCAGGATCCTTCAAATACTCATAAATACTTCCAAACTCAGGATCCTTACCCAGTTCGGTTATTACAGTTTCTCGGGAATTTATTGTACACGCTGTCAGCATTGCAACTTTTACGGTATTACCCTGTTCGTCTAATTTAATTCGTGACAGGGCATCTGCTACGATATTTTCCTTTCCGGGGGTATGCTTGATTACCAGATTATATTCTTGCAGCTTGAGTGCCCATCTTATTAACCTTGGGGATAAATTTTTCCCAGAGTACAATCTAGTTACCGCCGCATGATCAGAATATACTGTTATCGGCGCCTTTCCAAAATAGACTCGGAACTTTTGCACTGCTAACAGAACTGCAAGTGCCTCTCTCTCGGTCGCGGAATAGTTTCTTTGTGTTTGATTTAAAGTTCGGCTAAAAAATGCCACTGGCTGCTGATTTTGCGAAAGTACCGCTCCTACCGCATAATCCGAAGCATCCGCTGAAATTTCTAAATTTTCATCCTTTTCAGGAAATTTCAACACAGGGGCTTGCGTTAATGCTTGTTTTAATTTTTCGAAAGCACTATTGGCTTCGGCCGTCCACGAGAATCTTGCCTTTTTCCTTTTTAATTTTAACAATGGCTCAGCGATAGCCGCAAAATCTTTTATAAAGGACCTATAATATGAACAAAGTCCTAGAAAAGAAGAGAGCTTCTTTGCCGTGTTTGGAGTCGGATACTTTTGTACAGCGATTATTTTTGATTCATCTGTCTCGATCCCTTTTTGCGATATTTTGTAACCTAAATATTTTAATTCAGGGGCTGCAAATTTGCATTTTTCGACATTAACTTTTAGACCGGCCTCATTTAATAAAGAAAACACCTGTCTTAAATCCTGTACATGTTGGTCTAGATTATCACTAGTAATAATGATATCGTCTAAATAGATAAATGTGGACTTTCCGAGAACAGGTCTTAACACAATGTCCATGCATTGCTGAAATGTTGCTGGGGCGCCTGAAAGGCCAAACGGCATTCGCAAAAATGCATAAGTGCCAGACTTGGTTATAAAAGCAGTCTTAGGCACGTCCTCAGGCCTGATCCCTATTTGAAAATAACCATTCGTTAAGTCTAAAGTCGTCATAAATTTGGTTGATTTTATGTTCCTTAAAATTTCTTCTATAATCGGTAACGGATATACCGGATATTTCGTTATGGAATTTAATTTACGGTAATCAATAGCGAATCTCCACCTTTTTGGATGCTCCAAAGGATAATCATTATTTTTCTTACATAAAACCACCGGACTAGCATAACTACTTGAGATAGGCGTTACGATCTTTTTACGTAGCATATCGGTAATATGCCATTCTATAATTTTTTCCTTATTCTTATCATACCGGTATGGTTTTTGACGAACCGGCAATGCATCTCCGGTGTCAATACTATGGTTAGTAACCTGGGTAAATCCTGGAATATCACTAAATAAGGAAGCAAATTCACTTACCACTTGTCGGATTCTATCTTGCTCGTCATTAGGCAGGTGGTCGAGATTTAACCTTGGCGGTTCAACCTTTTCTACACGCACTGGTTTCATCGTCAGCTTAAGAGACGCTTCATTAAAATCCAGTGTAGCTTGTGCGTCTGAAAGAAAGTCTATTCCTAGTATTAAGTGTGCTTGCAAATTCTTTACTATAAAAAACATCACCTTTACTTGTTCGTCCTTGATACGGATGTACAAAGGTACTTTACCTACGCACTTACATTGTTCTCCTTGCGCCGCTAATACTGTTGTATTATCCGCATTATATATGCGGTATTTGCGAAAATACTTTCTAAAAAAGACTTCTGCCACACAGGAACACTGCGCGCCGGTATCCAGAAGTGCGGTGGCCGGGATATTATTTACCAAGACTTCAATCTTCGGAAGAGTTAAATTTTTCACCATTACTGTATTTAACTTGTAGGAAGAGGGGTTTTCGTGGCCTTCGGATTTCCGCACCCTCTCGTCAGCAGAAATCCGTTTTAGTTTAAATTATTTTTCCTTTCGGTGCTTTCCTTCTTTCTCCACTGGCCTTGAGACTTTTTTCCTGGGTTGCTATTGAACTGTCGACGTTCGCCGGCTGTTTTTGAATGCTCGGGTTTCCTTGCCCACTGATTCGCTTTTTCTCCGTAGCCATGTGCTTGAGTTTGCTGTAGTCTTGGCGTACCAAATTGGTTTCGCTGTTGATATTGGCGTCTTCTTTCGACGTCCGCCGTTCTTCTACTTTCAAACTGGATTGCTAGCTCAAATAATTTTTCCAGTGTAGTCGGATTTCTCAATTCAATAAAGTCTTGCACTTGGGGTAGTAACCTCGGCAAAATCACTTGAATTATTTCAGGATCCGGACGGTTTCCATACAAGAGCTTGAAAACGTGAATTTTTCTTAAAATAAAACTCAAGAGGTTTTCCATTCTTTGTTGATATATACTGAAAAGTTCTGTTTCTAATTTCGCACGATCCCTTACAACAGGGAAGGCTTTTAGTAGGGCAGTCTTGAAATTTTCGTAGGTATAGGTGGGACTTCCTGCTTGACCCAAGAGACTTCTGCCGATACATTTGAACCAGTTAAGCGCTTGGCCCCTCAAAGCGCTGGTAGCTAAGGTAACTTTTTGAAACTCGTGCACGGGGTAGAGCATGAAGTGGTCATCCAATTTTTCCAAAAAACTGGTTACCTGTGAGTTTCCATTAAACGTTGCTTCTGGTTTCATCGAAGCGCGCATGGTCTGGACAATGTACCCAAATCCTTCCAGGGCGGCAGCTGGCATTTCTGGATTCTGAGCTGTTTCTGCAGGCAGCACAGGTTCTTCTTGAAACTCGGCCATGGTTATTCTTCGTCGGGCGCCACTATCAGGTTCAATGTTTCTTCTAACCTTCTTCGGAAACATACAATGACCTGACTAGAACAGAGAGCTTACTAAAGCTATGTTCACTAATTGTAGTAAGTAGACAGGATACAGACGAAGGGTATACAAAACCCTTTATTTTTTTTCTTTATATACAATGACTTCCGTACTTCGGAATACAATGACCCTCCACTCGGGGTCTAACTTAAAAGATATCAAAATAAAACTAAACTCTAGTTTAACTTTAGAATAAGATTGGCCTTATAATAACAGGAAGCGTATGTAGCACAGAGACTGTGAACACTACAATACGTTTAATTTATCAAGAGGATTAAAACCTCTGGCCTGGAAGGCAAAGTAGCAACTGCGTAACTTCTAAGGTAAGCGGCCTGCTTCGAACTCACGGCTTCCTCTCTTCTGCTTGGCAAAAAGGCCACACTTAAATACTTGGCGTTCGCCAGACAACTTTGCATAAACTCCTTCACGCTTATAATTCTGGCCGGAAGTAGAAAATAAGAAGTGATAGTAAAGATTTAAAATAAAATAAACGTTAGTAAAACTTAAGATCTTTACAACATAACGAAAGTTTTATAGCTCTTATTAGGAACACACTAAACCTTTAAAAGCACCTAAAGAATGCAAAATCTCCAGTCAAGCAGACAGAACGTTGTAAAGTGTTTTAAATACTGAAACAAAACAAACTGATAAGTTTTATCAGTTTCCATTTCCTTAAAGAATAACTTCTCTGTAGCCACCGCTTATAAGAATCTATTCACTTTCTTCCCTACTGTCAAACATTTCAAACTTTCTATCATAGCATCAATCTTGATCTGTCTGACACCTCAGTCAAAGAGCTTGAACGGAAGCAAACAATCCTTTCAAGCTCCTTGACTCAACAGCACTATGTGACATAATCGAATCTCCTAAGAAATTCTTATTGTGTGTTTGGTTCTCCAAGAATTAGGTGTAATACCTTCTTTGCATATATAGCTTATACTTAGGAACACAGAGAAAGACGAAGATGAACGAAAAAGAACAGTAAGATGAAGCTGTTTTCCGCTATCCTGATAGCTTGAACATGGAACATGAAGGGTTAATAATTTTTCATTTAAAGCTTTAAGAAATTCTGGGAAAAGTATGAAAAACAGAAAAAAATGCTTTTAGTCAAAAATTTATAAAAGGCGCTATCTCTGATTTTCATACATCTGAAGTTTCGTTATAACTGTATAAAATAAGATTAATCTATAGGAAACTAAATGGGACCAAAACATTCATTCTTAATATTCGGGAGTTTGTTAAGCACCAGATTCGTTACAGCAGGATTAATGTTCAATCGGATGAGTCTATAAAACCGCTGACTATCTGTTGTTTAATTTGTGTTCAGAGACCGGCAAACTGCCTCTCTGTATTTTTCCCCTCAGACAAATAATCTTTGTGTGCTTTGTCACATTCAAACACGTAAGCAGATTTTAAATTTTAAGCTTTTATTAAAATTAAAATAATAGCTTTAAAAAATCCTTTATATTTCAATTACCATATTATTTGCTTATTGTAATACAATACTACTCGTTTTCTTCACAGACTTCATATTCCGACGAAGAGGCTAGCTGGATGGGCGTTTTCTTGTTTTCACCTGTGCGTAAAATGAATACGAGCCAGTTTTACTTACAAAGGTCTTCTACAAAGGCAATCTTTTCTTTAGGCAAATAGTTATAGTACTTTGCCATATTGCAAGAAACACAAATCCGATTCATTCGTCACGAACAATTTCAGATATATTTTTACCTTCTCAAAATGTTCCTAAAATGTTCATCTTATACTGAAGTTTAAATCCTTCAAGGCCAGAGTTACAAGAAACAAAACCTAAACGTTTAAGACCCCCCAGCAGCTGATTAGATATGAAGCTGAACAAATCCTCATCCTTTTACAATAATAGGCTCTAAGGTATTTCTCCCGCCTTCTTAACATGCCTTCGTAGTGTAGTGGTCAGCACGCTCGGCGCTTATTCGAGAGGCCCGTGGTTCGAGTCCCGGCGAAGGCGGTGCTTTATTTGTCATCACTCCTGCTTCCAAAATATACCTAATGTCTCTACAATTGCGCCCGAACTAAAAGGGGTTGGATGATGAATCTCCACATCCAGGATTTTGCGACTGGGTACCCTAATCCTCAGCCGCCTTTTAAAATAATGAGTATATAAGGTCCTGCCTTCGTAGTGTAGTGGTCAGCACGCTCGGCACGCATTCGAGAGGCCCGTAGTTCGAGTCCCGGCGAAGGCGTTGCTCATTTTTTCATATCTCTCGTTTCAAAAAATACTTAATGTCTCTACAGGGCAACAAATAAACAGAAAATAATCAGACAGAATGAGCGCATGAGGTGAGTTAGACGCGTCCGCGGTTTATAATTATTGAATCTACTTAATAATCACAGAGGTAAATGAAATGTTAGAAATTATGCTGGGTGTATTTAAAATGGCCAAGTTACCTAATTTCTCGACTGAGGCATATATTTCCATTTTATTATTACTGGATAATAAAAGTGTTAATACGAGTACACTTGGATAACGAAATTTTCATTTCAGTTTTGTTATTGCTTAAATTTATGACTCGTTGAAGTTATATTAATACACATTACAATAATTAATTTAGGGAAAAAGCACTAAGGTTAATTCTAAGCAGTTACTATTTATGCAAATTAAAACCAAATATATAGCTAGATTGATAGACAGATAAAGATTCTTATATATAAAAGATCATATAATATCTTTATATATATAAACTAAAATATGATATTTTACCCAATTGATGAAACAATTCCCAACTAACTCTATACTCTAGAAATGAAGAACTCTCAGAAAGTAAGGCAAGTATTCAACTCTGAACTAACTTGAAGCAGGTTAAGAAAAAAACTCATCTGTTATCAAAAATATAAAAAGAAACTAGAACGATCAAAATATTTGACCAAAAGATTGGGATAAATTTTCTTTTTGAACGAAGTACTTCTATCGATATCATAGGTAATGACAATCTTTCACATCTTCCCTGCTGTTCATCTTTTTCTACATTTATGAGGCTCCTCAAGCCACGACATGAGATGTAGAATTTTTTTAAGCTTTTCAAAAGTTATGTATTAGCATTTTGCAATGAATGTTTAGAGCTTCTGATAGTCTCATCTTGCTGTTACGTATTATCGCCAGCTCTGCATGCGTTATTTCGACTTCAGCATCTTGCTAACCAACGTTTAAAATTCGCGCCTGTAATTAATTATCTTCAGCCAGCTTAATGCGTCTGTTTTATGTGTAGTTTTCGACAACACTACAATAGCTTAGTGTACTACACTACAATAGCTTAGTGTACTTTGATGAAAAAAAGCTATTGTAGTGTAGTTTACTTTCTATTGATGTGTAGTTTTCTTTACCTAAATTTGAATTTAACTTGATCTTATGATATTTTAAGTACCTGCAAGTAACGAAGATTCATCTGTAGCACAACTAAGTTCATTTCATTAATTTAAGGACTTAAATAAAGAAGTTATTTTAGCCTTCTTACGAATTTGTCATTGCTTCAGGCTAAAGCGAAAACTCGCTTTTCAGTCTGGTACGGTCTGAAAGACAGTAATTTGAGTTTCTATACCAGTAGAACTCTACACAGTAATTAGGGAAAACAAAACAAAAACAAAAACTTTTTTCAAAGGAATAACTCAAGATAAAGTGAAAATGAAAAATGATTTTTGATAAGGTGTTGGTAATCATCAGGAAACAGCCAAAACATAATCAAAATCCACCGTTTTCCTTATTCCACTTCAGGGTTAATTTGACATTAATAAAATTATTTAATTGAGAGAAATGTATGCACAGAAATACGCGAATTAAGTAATAAAGTTTCTAATTGTTCTTTATTGGCTTATATTGCCTATATAAATTATTTATCTTGCATTTCTACACTTCTATGTTTAACATTCGTATTGGTTTACGTAATTGTATAATAAATTCTAATCCTTTCAAATAAACTATTACGATAAGACAAAAAAAAGGTTGGCGATTATTAATCCTAGATGTTTCTAAACTAAATACCGCAAACTAATTCAAAGGATTTAATTCTGCCTTTGTGGAATGATACTCAGTTCCCTCAACATGTTAAACATTAAAGCTGTTTACAAGCTTATCTGGCTATCTACAAACTCAGAGTTAAATTTAGAAACATTTGTTATCACAACGGAGCTAAATTTGGGGAACTTCCAATGAATAAATGAATGCTTTAGCGTGATTTATCCAGCTTCTAAAATAAATGAACTGCGCCACCACTTCAAATATCTGAACTCTGTATTAAAACTTAATGCGATATTTATGCGAATTATGTCTGACAGAATTTTGACTTTGCTCATTAATTATTATGCTTAGTATTTTACATACTTAGATCTCTCTTAGTAAAATAGTCTCACTTGCTTAGAAGGAAATTTTCTAAAACGTATGATTTTATGCTTAATAACAGTACCAATATGAAAATAATAAGTAATGATTATTTTCTTCTATACTGTTCATACTTTAAAATTATCTCCTTATTTATTAAAATTATCACCTTATTTATTTATTTATTTATTTATTATTTTCTACCTGAGAATTTAAACTGAGCACTCACATCCCTGAAAAAAAAGCAAATATACATATTCACGTAGACTTTCATAATATCTTGAAAGATATTTTCTTATGTCGATTAAACTTCACTAATGCCCCTGATCGGTGGTTAATGATGCTGACTGCAGTATAGTCGAACCTAGATTTGAAACCATGAGAAAACTTTGATGCTTGTATAGTGTCCTTTGTGGCGGGGGGACACTTGTGGCATGGCTAGCTAAAAAGCTTTTCGAATGGTTTGATTGTAGGAGAAGAGGTTTGGGAGATCTTTGAATCCGTGTCCTCGGGGGACAATTCTCCTTCAAAATTGTGATGGAACTGGACACAGTCATACTGTCACCTATATTCCCATACCAACGGTAAAGTGACAAGAACAGACACAGTTTTTTTTCCACGTCGCGATGCAGATCATGGACTTGTTCTGATGTTACTGAAAGACAGGTGAGATAAATTATAGAACACACTTTGGCAACAAATAAATTATTCTTCGTTAACTTTTCTCGCCTCCCGAGTACTGCCTGAGGGTGGAGTCCCGTGTACGTTGGATAATGTACTTGGGCGACGGGGCAACCCGTGTGACTGGCTGGTAATAAATCATTGACAAGGATCAGTGTCGCAAAAGTGATGCGTCTCTCTCGCTTCAAGGTGCGAGGGCAGGGGTTGAAACCCTACGCCTGGTTCGGCGGCGCGAGGGAACCCATAGTGCCACTTAGTTGACGGAATGAGTAATGTCCATATATTATTTAACCTTTTTCTGTTATAATTTAGATATTTAGCTTCTAATTTTTTTTATTTTGATAGCTATACCATTTAATGATTATAGTTGTCGTTATTTCTGTGAATAAAGGAACTACTAGCATACCCCATATCCAATGATTCAGCATTCACAGCTTCATTTACGCCCGCAGAGAAAAAGAAATTAAGTTTTGTACGTTATAAGCCTTAAAACTAAAGTTACGTGTCAGTAGTCGGTAAGAAAGTTCAAATACAGCAGTTCAAAACAACCCAATTATGCCTTTACATGCATCTGCACGATTGTTTAAGACTTGTAACTAAATATGGGGATTGGAAATATTCACCGCAAAATCTTATTTGCTCTCTCATATTACAAAAATCCCCTCAAACACTAACCTCGAATATTAACTTGATAGTCAAAAATATATTGAACAGAAATCTTGCCTATTAATTATCAGAGAGTATCTGATTTATCTTGCTTTCAGAATTCACGCTTCTTCTTTTAAAACATTTTCCGAGTATCCTATTTGGCATGCACCACATTTTCACTAATAAAGTGCCATCCCAGATATCTTGCTCTTTATAATTTTGTTTACCCCCACAACAGTCAGGTAGTGCTCTGCTCAGTAAAACACCGTGTGGATAGGGAAGAAATGGACTTGAGTTCATGAAACACCAATAAGAATCAACCATGTCTTATGGTAAGAGAATTATTCATAAAATCTTACTAAAACTCTAAACAGAGTTTATAGTAATCACGTTTCAGTTTAGATTTTAGATTTTCTGAGAGCCGCATTTAAGAAATATTTTTAATTTTAAAAGCCAGGATACACCTTAAGTACTACCTGTGATAGCTCTGATGATGGATTTCACATCTCTAAGGTTGATGATGCAATGATTTTGCGTCAGAGCTCAATTATGTGCCGGTTAAATGCCATAAATTCTTACCTGATAAACAGAAAATACCAGCTCGAATGTTTCAAACCGGGACTTTAAAAATGCATGTCCTTCCGGAACCATAAAGTGCTCATCCCCTGCTTTCATTTATTTTCCATCTATCTATAAGTATTGTATTTTATCGTAGCAACACTGTCCTTTATCCTAAAGTTGTTGAGATAATGAGCAGCTGGCTGACTGCTCCCAAACGCAATGCTTCAAATAACTTCATTCAGTAAATCTTCCAGTACATCTTCTAACATTAATTTAAGCATTTGTTATATAAATGCATATTCATTCAAAAGTGGAAAGGTACTCAACAAGTTTAAGTAACGGTTAGGAATATAACTCTTATCTTTCATATTATCTTGTAGCTACTCTTTACCCGTCACTACCATCAAATTTCAAACCCACCAACTACAGCTACCGAATACAACGTTTCAAACATATTCAGTGTTGCCATTCAAAACAGAAAAATATACTTTTGCTCTTAAAATAAAATATATTTTTATTCTTTAGTTTTAAGGTCACTTGGTCACACATGTAATTTAACACTTTCCGACACGCTACCTTTTAAAGTTGGAGTTTTGATAAAAAAAAAAAAAAAAAAAAAAAAAAAACTGTAGGCAGTTTAATTAGGCCTAGAAGAGTACACAAGTAAAATTTTGTGAAGATAGCACTTATCTTTTAATTCTGTGGGTGTGCCCAAAGTGGGCACACTGATTGAATAGAGCTTCGAAAAGAGTGCTGAAACGAGCATTGTTGTCAATGAACTGACCGATGAGATGCGGAGAAACAAAGAATACAGACTCTCAGTTGTCCTAGATTATCGGTGAGCCCGTTCTTGTCACACCTAGGGTTCGCCGTTTGATTTTAGGCAAGATTTCAAGGTAAAATCTTAAAACTAATATAGAATAAGGAGATTAGCATACAACCAAAAAAATAACATAGAAATTTCTTTTCAAACAATTCCTTTTATACCCTAAAAAAATATCTGAAAGATTTCTTTGAAAAATGAGGGTCTTAAAAAACTAAACATGGCTAAAATATATGGACTGGTTTGTGTTGAGCTGCCATCTACTATAAATAAAGAAGGGTCAGAGTAACCTATAGTAAGCTATAAATCTTTTTTCATTCAATTTTTCTGTGCGTACAGAAGGAAATTTTTGGGTGTGTCCAGACCGGACACACTGTGCCGCAAAGGGTTAAATAATAACAGTTAAGGAACAATATATCAAGAAATAAATATTTTAAGTTATTTTGTGATTTAACTGCTGAGTGACAAGTGTGGAAAGCAACTTTTTAATGTATTATTGAATTTTTCACATGTACTTAAAAATGCGCATGTAATGAAGCGGGAAAACTGACTAAATATTAATGAGGTACGAAGTTAACATACGATCTGATTTTCAAGAAAGAAACCATGCCTATAAATGGAAAAAATGTATTAAAAAACGCTATGAGTTAGCAAAATTTACAAGTATTTATTTAAAGCATTAATCCTTGTTTTATCATCTTTTAAATCTTTGGACACAGTTGACATTATTTGATTTCTTATCTTTTCAAAGTTAAATTGCAACATCCAGGTATTTAAAGTCATTTTCTGTTGTTAAAGTCAATTGAACTGATATTAATGGGGGCCTTCTTTCTCGCATAAATAGTAGGAAGAATTAGAGAGTTGACATGTATGAAAGTATGCGAGTAGTAAATCTTGTCTTTTAAGCATCTATTTAGCTGAAGATTAGACCATAAATTCTTAGAATCAGCTTTACTTAGGAATTTGCATGTTGCATTTTAACTATTCGCCCTGCCCTTTATTTTTCGCATTCTGCAATAGAATTAGAGTGAGGAAGAATTTATGTCACTAAATAGTGTCAGTAATTTTTTTAAGTTTCGAAGTTTGTTTTTGTCTTTCTTTGCCACTATGAGCTTTAATCTATGAAGCTAAAAATATATGTACAAAATTCAAAACAAGAAACCTTGTAATTTCTTAATAACTACCTTTTTACATTTCGATAATAAAATTCCAAGATTTAATCTTTTCCTTAATGTGCATTTAATATTAGTGTACAAATGCACCAGAAATTACACATGCCGAAGTTCGATTTATGTAATGATAAGTTTAATTTCCTTACTTACTATAGTGGATAGAAACATATTATTAAAATTCGCATATTCTTAGCTACTCCATTAACATAAAATTACAATCAGCATACACATAAAGACTTATCCTTAAATTTAAAACAAGCTCCTGACTATCCATTTCCGATTTACACATTTATTCTCATAATCATTTATGCATGCATGAAAGAGATGTAGGTTATGACCTTTCGGCTTCAGAGTAATTTCCAATAGTTCTATGTTGTTTGTATGCATCCAGACATCCTCACGGTTCGATACAAGAGGCACTGTCTTCCACACTATTAGATATAGTTCATACGAACACTGACTTTCCCACAGTTCGACATTTCATAAAAGGAATCGTTTTCGGTGCCCGTAGCCACTTCTCTGTAGTACAGGAACCCTTTTCTTTTGGTCTTCACTTGAAAGTCTACACCGGCATCGCCTAATCATCACAACCAGAGACAGAAACCTTTACATTAAAGCACAGCAGAAATCTTCTTTCTCCATCACCTTTTTTCAAAAACGTTCTCTCTGCATCAAACCCCGGGCGCATCTTTCAGCCAGTGATCGCCCGCTATATTTAACTTGCAGAAATCATCTCTTAAAATCTGGAAATTGTGCAGTTCGCTTTCTTTTATAAACTAAATTCTGTCCTAGCAAGGACAGCAAGCCTGAAAAAAAAATTGACGATCCCCTCCATCTTATTGTCTTTTCTTCTTCTATCTTGATCAAATAAAGGCACGAAGCTGCAACAAAATGGAGTCTCTAAAGCCCTCCTCCCCCGTTTTCATCAAAATCTTCTCTTTTTAAACATCAAACCTAAATATTAAGTAATCACTCTTCTCTCCCAATCACGCCTCACTTGAAACTGTTTTGTCAATCACTTGTCTGCGAACGTTTTCGGAACCAATTATATCAGTGAAATAATTTAATTCAGACCCCGCACATTATTTCCTACACGCCTCAAGAAAAACGATATAGGTATTTCCTCTTTAGTTCGCTGTAGGAAATTTCCGGAACTACGACCAAAGAGTATGAATGGGAGAAGGCAAGCTCTCGTAGACATAGTGTAAACCAACCTGGCTTCGCCTCAGGCCACTTTCGAATCGAAGCCAGTACGCGGAGAAGTAAACACGCAGTGCGCTGGCGAAATTTATTCTTCTTGAAATGCTTGTGAAGTACGAAGCATAAATCTGTAGTTTGAGGATTAGTTTCTGCTGCTATTTATACTCGAAATTTTTATTCTGCAGTGTGCTTTGCATACGATCTTTTTTATTTTACTGAAAATTGTTCGTTTTACAATAAACATTTTTGCACTTAAATATTTAATAAATGGTTACTATTATATTCATATTTCTAATATAATATTATATTACATTATGGTTTCATTTTAAATGTCTGTGGTAATACATTTCTATAAATAAGTTCATAGATGTAACATTTATTATTATTATTATTAAAAATAATTAAACATCGCAAATAGTAGTGAGGCGCTCAGTAAGCCTTCGTAGTGTTCATCCTTCCTAATACTGACCGCGTCCTTGACTGCTTGAACGTAGGTGAACAAGGACGTAGGTAAGGAGGCGATTCTTCCCTCTCAGCTGGCAGAGGGTTGCGAACGCACTCAAACTAATACGTAGAATTTCAGCAGGTTGTTATTAATAAGAAATGTTAATTAGGATTTCCCAATTCAGTTGCTTTGATACCACACCCTACAAAACGTTTGCCACTAAACAATGCGTAATGTACTATCTTCGCATCGTAGTTCAAGGGACAATAAATGTCGTGACTTCCCACTCGTCTTCTTTTTCCTTTTAGAAAATCACCGCTCAGTAACCTTTCGCAGTGGAAATCAAATTTAACTTTCTCCTTCTAAGGCTTTCAACACACACCCATAAAAAAGACTTTTATCAAACGTCAATCGGTTTGTAGGACCACGAGGCTTGCTTCGCATTAAGGGACGGAAAAGCATTCTCTCTTTTCTGTAACAGGCACAAGGCAAAAAGAATCCTTTATCCTAATCTCAATCAGTTTTACTATCACCTACCGCTCATTTTCTGAGACTAGTTTTCAATAATTAGGAATACGCTTGAAGTCAAAATCTCTACATAATTACACTCTCTACAATTATCTCTTCAATTAGTTGAATTATTTAGAATGGACAGTTATGACTCTGATTGCTAATGTTGCTTATTAAAAATTTGATCTAACAATTATTTATGGAAGAATTTTAAAAATTCGAAATTCAGCAGATTTGTGAAATGCAAATAGTTTTGCTTAGAAAACGTTATTTCATTTTCCGACCTGCCTTTCCACATGTGGAACATTTTGGTTCTTTCGAATATTATAAATGCTTTATCTATTTGATTTTCAGTTTTTGAGTTATCCGTATATGCTGCTAGAATGGTTTTTTAATCACATTTTCTGATATTCACTATTCTTTGTATAATTAGATCTCTGATAGCTGCATTTGCTTTCTGACAATCATTCAACTGCTTTCTTAAAGTCGTATCTTGAAAAGAAGTATATTTGAGCAAAATGCTTTGCTTCCGTTTGCTTCTGTTTCGGAATTTCGGAAGAGGAGGAAGGCTACAAAGTATACAGTACGTTTATAAAGTTTTAAGACCGAATTTGTGAAATATACTAATATTTTAAGAAAACAGCTTTATATCACTGTTTAGTGTTCTAAATACCTTCATTCTAATGCTGCATAAGTTTCAGTATGCTCAAAGAGCCACTGAACGCCTTACTAAAAGCCAGTGGTTAAATAGTCTTTAATTCATTTGTTATGCTTTCTGAATTTTTCTAATGTTGACAAAATTATGTCCTATATAAGATTAATATGATCTTATAGAGGATCAATATGATTATCTTTAGGCTGTAGCTCGCTAAATGCCAAATTTGGGGAGTGAGGGGATGATTAAAAGAAGTCACTCAATTTTCTTTGTAATCCAAAGCTTAATGACAGTTACATTCATGAAAGAGGCAACAGAAATCCCCTTATAATCGACACTTTTCCGGCCTAATAGGATGAAATCTTCTGAGAAATCGGATTTATTTCTTCTTTGTAGAACATGGAACCTGTTTTCTTCCCAAGAGAACATTTGTTGTGAATTCTGCGCTCCAGCCAAAATAATTACCAGCGCGTTCTTCAGTCAAAGCTTCTGAGAAAAATGTTTTTCTTGACAATAAAAATTTTCTTCTACTGATGGACATGAAAATCGGTTTGCCTCTGAGTTATAAAAGTGACGTGAATCCTTAATGTCAAATAATTGAGTTAAACATAAGCAATCGTCACTAATATTACATAATATAATAGAGTCGACAGTAAATTGTTTTAAAACGTAATTAATGCCTGCCATTTTACTTAAATCCATACTGTATTTTTCAAACTTTGAATCTGTAACAGCTGCTATCGGCTGCACGATATTTTTAAGGAGAAAGTGCTCGGAAATGTTATTTATCATATGTTATATCATTCGAACTAATTAAAAACTTCCATCCTAAATTTTTGCAGCTGCTTTGCGTACGCTGAAAACTATACGCTCCTGTTACTTCGAATGCAAATGAATGCTGAATGTTAATATAGTATTTGAATAGCAATATTTCCTCAGTTATGTTTCGTAAGCTGGAATGTAATAATCCCACTTCTTCCTTTTATGTCTTGAATTCAAAAAATTTTGATAAACAATAGGGTTTAATTTGAATAAAAATGCCTAATTAGTTTATTATTTCAGTACTTTTTTATTTTTTTCCTAATATAAATCATAAGTTTTATTAAACATTTGAGATTCTTTTTACATTGCAAGCACTTCAAATTTTGGGAAATAATTCTGAGTTTTATCTTGAAAAGAGTTGGCAGAATATTTTTATACCCATTTTGTAATCGGTTGCTGGTAATAAAACTATGTCACTTGCATAAACTATCGCAGATGGTCGTATGTATGTCCATATGTCAGAGGAAATTGACGTTCCACAAAGATTCTCAAACATTCGAGTTCTTTGTAAACTTTTGCGTGCCGTCTTTCGATTATTTTAATTTTGTATGTTAAAGTGTTTCTTCCTCTTTTGAAAATAAATTTGAAATACCTCGAAGACATGTGATGACACATCCAATCTCATACAGAGAGTAAACTTTCAGACCTTGTAATCGATTAATGTTTGTTATATAGACGTAGACAAGGCACTGCAATGTGCTGATTCTTTGCATTGTTAAACATAATCTCGTACTTCATACTCTCTACAGCACGTTATTGTATACTGTTTTGTGGTTTAGATAAGAACTGATTAGTACTTGGTGCAGAGGTTTGTTGATTACGATTTTCTCTAGTATTTTCTCTCTTGTACTCTCTCTATTTGCTCATCTCTTTCCTTAAGATTGGATGACAAATATTCGGGCAAAAGGAATGGGGATCTCTTGTGACTTACATTTTCTTAGAAAATAAAAGTTTCCGTCTAAGTTTAAAACAATCACCACAGAGCACCAGAAAAATATATTGCTTCACACGATAAAGTATTTAAATAATATTTTTTCCTGCTGGATCTCAACAAGGTATACTTTAATAGACACATGATTAAAGAATTTTTTTTTCACTGAGGGATTTTCTTACGCTGATGGAGTAGTATCATTCTTTCTGAATTTTCAAAAGTCTTCCCTATCGTCTATTGCGCCATCTTGCATAAAATCTGTTGTCTCAAACGTATTAGCAGGTACATTTCTTATATGTTACATGTTAGTTTTATTATTTGTTGTAAATCACTAAAGAGCTTTAAAGTCTTGTCTAGTTGAGTAACTAGACACGTGTGTTTAAGGTTGTCTAATTCCTTCCCTTTTATAATTCCATCAATTGATACAAAATAAGATACAAAGATTATAATTTTGCTTTATTTATCCTTGCTTTATATATTGCTCTTTCTTTATAAAATTGATATTCAAATATCAATTTTATAATGTTGTCGTTGAGATTCATTTGTCGTTGAGATTCATTTTAAACAATAGGGTTTGATTTATAATGCTGTCGTTGAAATTCATTTTAGAAAAGATGCTAGATCTAAGCATCCTGTTTTGAATTTTATAGTTCTGGGTGGATATTAATTGCGAACGTCGTTTTACACCGACTTAAAGTATTTATGACCATAACATGAGGACTATTTTCAGATTGTGGAGTCATTAGGTTATTTTGAAGCAAGATACGTGAAACATGTGCAGTAGCCGGGACTCGATCCTTGACCTCTCTAATGCGCATGCAGTACGCTTCCCGTTACACGACGAAGGCATCGGCAGAGGAAGGAGAAAATACCTTATATTCTTCCCCTTTTAAAGGGCGACTGGGGATTAGGAGACCCAATCACCAAATCGTGGTGGTGACGAATTATCGCCACCTTGGTTATCATGAATAGAAAGGTTTTTCATTGAAATCAAGTATTACAGAAGTTGATCTTTAGTTTCTGAACGTGAATAGCCTCAATAGATGTTGGAGAAAGTAAATTCTTCATATGTGATACACTAAGCAGATGGAAACAATTAAATGACCTTTTTCTCTTGTTAAAATAGTATGACTTACGTTTCGTTTCCCGAATGAGAAACAGATAATTTACATGCTTATCACTAGAGTTCCTATTTTTGATCCCTGTCTTTAGTTTCATGTAGATTAATCTTTGTTTCATTAAGCTCTAGTAGCTCTTAATTTTCTATCACTTTATTTCCCTTTATTTATTATTAAATCTGTTTTCAATGGCTAAGAAGTTAAACACTTGAATACGAACTTATTCTAGTGTACTTTCAGCAGCATATTTATTTTTAATTAAGAAATATGAAATGTGGACGAAATCGAATGTGAACGAAATATATCGTTCTTTGTTAAAGAAGACTACGCCTGCTAGGAATTTTTCTTCAAGTCTCTATGAAACTGAAATTGCAGAGCTCTTGAAGAAGTCTCTTTTGCCGCAGGAAGGTAATTTCTGACCTATTCGTGATTTCAGAGCTTTGAAACTACCTTGAAAAGCCCCTGAATATTAAAAACTCCTTTAGAACTTCTGATCTAAATGAAGCTCCTTAATTCTGCACACAAACTTGTTAAATTTAGTGAAATCTTGCCGTCTGCTATGTTTTATACGTAGTGTTTCTGGGAATTAATTTAAAAACTTGTCGCCGGAATAGACGGACTAGCATTTTAATTATAACTCTCTTGCATTTTCATCCATTTTATTTAGTAAAACGAAAATGCTGAAGATTTACTAAATCGGTCACGAACCTTATGAAAGTTGCAAGTGAATTGTAAAATTTGACCGTAATTTAGCTTCACTGCCAGGTATAAACAACTGAAAAGAAACAGCATATACAGACGCTACGGAGCAGATGGATTATTTTACCCAAAAAAGTATACGAACTATAGAAAAATTAAGAAAATTAGGAAAGGAAATCAGGAGAGAAACAAAGGAAAGGCACGAGAAACTTCAATGCGCTTTTAGTGAGACCGATATCCAGGTCCTTCTTCTTCAAGGAACAAAAATAATGTACTCTATTTTCCGGCAACAGTTCATTTAATCACAAAATAAAAAAATGATAATAAAGGAGTTTACAATTACAAAGCCCTCTATCGAACGAGCTAGAAATGTGTGTGTGTGTGTGTGTGTGAGTATGGCAAAGCCTCGAGGGCTATCTGCCTAAGAGGAGGGATGCCTTCGTGGAGGACTTTCTAAGGGAAACTGGCTCGTATACACGTTACACATGGGGAAAACCACGAAAACGCCCATGCAGCCAGCCCGTTCGCGGGATTCGAACCTCGGACCGAACTACCAGTGTTCAGCGACTTTACCGCTCGGCCGCTGGTGGGCCCACGAACTAGAAATGAAAGAATTTTTTAAAAAATATGAGATAAGGTTTATATACACGTTAGAAAAATCTGAGATGGAATTAAAACTACTAACCTGAGTTCATATCTTTTAGTTACAGTGAAGAGCTTCAACGAATTCTAATGTAATAACTGGTGTCTCTTACTATCGATTTATTTCTTGTTTTCGTAAAATAATAGTTATGTTCGTTAGAGCACAAACTCGAAACATTTTCAGTGTGAGTGCTTTATATTAAACCAAACTGATTAGGAACTTATACGTACTCCAGATGTTGAAGCCTGAAAATCTAAATTTAAAAATAAAAGCGTGAGCTAAACTGAATTTATCAATAGGAGAGGAAATGATTTTGAAATTGTTTGGCAATTCGAGCAAGTTTGCTATTAACAAAAGAGATTAGTTGCTTAACAACAAAATAATAATGGTTGTTTTTAATGGTATAATGATGATTCAGATGAAATACGCAAATAATATTTTAAGGTCTCTTTGTGAACATTGAGAACTTCGAGTGTGTTTAGAATGCGTGTGCGAGCAGGTTTTCGGCACTTTGCGTGAAGAATATGACATCACTTACATTCACTACTTCAGTCTGTACGCTTCGTAGTGTGAGATTAGAATGTTCAAGAAAATTGAGAGACCCCCGCCGACTGTGGAATGCGATCATTCATCCGGTTTTTAGCAGCAAAATACATGAAAACTATGGATATTCATCAAAATATGTTTCAAATTTACGGTGACAGCCGAATGAAAGATAGTAAAGGGCAAAAGTGGGTGAGTTGTTCAAGAAATATCAGAGCATCGATGAAGAAATGAAAACTGGCTCATTACAAGCGGCAGAGTTATATGAGAAGGATGCGAAAACACTTGTTGTTCATTACAATATATGTTTTAAACGACAAAGGTAAATATGTAGAAAAATAGGAAATTTTAAAATTATCTGTAAATTCAGAAAATATATATTTTTAACATTTTTGTTTTTATTGTTATTTTTTTTTCTAACGAACCTTACATAAAAAATATCCCTCTTGTTTTAAACGTTATATCATTAGCAGAAAGAGAATAAACTTTGTCAACAACAATAGCTTTTCAGCAGCTTATAAGGTATTTCTCCCGCCTTCTTAGCATGCCTTCGTGGTGTAATGGTCAGCACACTCGGCGTGTATTCGAGAGGTCCATGATTCGAGTCCTGGAGACGGCATTGCTCATTTTTCATATATCATACATTCAGAATAATCTAATGTCTCTAAAAGTTGAGGCAGAATAAACAAAAGGAAAAGACAGTGAAGATCAATTTTAAAAGCACGGAAAATGTAAAAATAAAAAGAAACCGCTTGTTGTATACCACAAGGTAATGATGCGAAATCCTCAAATTTCATAGTTATGTTCTATAAAACCAACACTAATCTAGGAATTATATTTTCATTATTTTACGAGTATGACATTGGAAAATTAACAGAATTTCTAGTTAAAGGCAAAACTGTAAATTGCGAGCTGTATAATAAAACATAAAATCATATGCTCAAGAAAATGAATGAGAACCCCGTGAGCGTTTTGTCATGATTTAAGCAACCTGTAATAATTTGCTTTTGCTTTCGGCTATTTTTAAATGTAGTGTCTTATAAAAATCTGTATCTCTTCCCAAATAACGCTGCAACTTATTTTCCGTTATTTTTTCAATGTCATAACCATTATTTCTTTCCGATAACTCGCACTTCATCAACTTCATCTTCAGAAACAGAACAAACTCTCAAGAAGAGATACATTTTCTTATGCAAATTTAAAGTCCCTGTTCATGCTTCGCATAAAAAAATGAAGCGTTTATTCGATATTCAGTTGCTGTTATCTGACAGTTGATACTGATGCTCCAATTCAAGCATTAAATATTTTCCTGACATAATGAGATATCTTTTACCCAATCTAAAACAGCTAAGCCAATTTGGATAACGTTGTTTTGAATTACACATGGAAGCTATTTTTGGCAATTAAAAATTAGATACAACTACGCATAGCATTGTTAAATAAAACTGTACATTAAAATACATATACATATCTATATTGCAACATCTTTATGTATTTCTATTGTAATAAAATATTAAATAATTTTATTTCCAGTTTCCTTTCCCAAAGCTAACAATCAGATATGTTGCCCCAAAACTGGATTACTAGGGTTACATGACAGTCATCTTTTGAATAGAGATTTCGCAGATCGTTGTTATTTCTAACAGTGTACCAAAATTATTGCTGTACTTTATAGCATTTTTATTTACCTCTAAAGAATGAAAATAAAAAGTGAATTTAAATTATAAAATTCAAATGGTTGTTTTTCGGATTCAGCGACACAGTGTTATTTCTCTTCGCCATTTCGAAGAGAGTGTCGGTTGAGAAAAGCTTTGCTATACTGTCATTTTCATTGAATAGCAGAGTAATATGTCTAACACATTCTTTAATTTATATCCTTTGTTCCCCATTGTGCGAATGGAGACAAGGGGACCCAGTGTTTCCAATCCCGGTGGTGACGAATTATCATCCACCACCTCTTTTTAGTTCGGACGCCACAGTGGAGTCTTTTACAATTTGTTTAATGTCACGAAACTGAAAAAAATCCGCAGTGACCTCACCAGCATTCGAACTCCGGACTTCACGAGTATGCGTATAGTGTGCTTCCATTTATACCATGAAGGCATGCGGAAAGGAGGGACAAAATACCTTTCATACAAATACATATATTTCTATAAAAGACGAATTAGTTTTAAACTGAGAGTTTTATTGATATTTAAGAAAAAAAATCTGATGTGTACACCACATGACTTCCTTGTACGGAATATTAAAATATACGCATTTTTTCTTGCAGTTCGTTTAAACTTATTGGATTTAATTAAATCTATTTCCCCGACAGCGCATAAACCACAATAGAATAAAGGCATTCTTTAAAATTCACTCTATTTGTTTAACATAGAGACACTCTGGCGCTAGGTTCACTTAACAGTATTATATTTCGTTCATATTATAACTCAGAATGCACAAAATTTATATCATTTAAAAAATTATCTAATCGTTGCCACATGTTCTTTTCAAATACTATAATAAAGCTAGAACGATGTATAAAAGAAATTAAGCAAACAAAACAAAAAAGAAACAGATTTTCACAGACGATTGAGTATTTCTCATTCAATTAATTCAGTTCTCACTTCGCGATAAGGCAAAAATACATAAAAGCTCAAAATATCTGTATTAAAAATTGCTAATTATTAAAAATTAAATTATTAAAAATTAAGTAAACTTATTTCCTTGAAAAATTCCAGAAAGGATTAAGCATGATTTAATTCTTAATAATAAATGAAGGCGTTATCTTTGTTGTTGCGAAGCTACGTTTCTCTAGATTGGCAACAAATCCACTACTCTACTGTTTCAAATGTAAACAAGCAATGGCCGCCATCAAAAAAATTATATTAGGCTTAGTGGCACTTAAACAACTTTAAAATTGTTGATAACTCTAAACATATTGCATACAGATTTACTAAAGGCATAAAAACCTAAAAGGCATATACTAAAGGCATAAAGACAAGAACAACATAATTCAATCATTTTTCAAGCAAAAAATGTACAATTTACAAACATATAAGAGTAAAGAAACAGATCACTGAGCCGGGTAACAGAGTGGATATATATATATAAATATATTTATATACGTTTGGCGCGGCCGATTTCAACCAAAATACGAGGTGCACATCTACATGTTATAGTAGTCATATATACGAAATTTCAACCTTCTGAGGCTACTCGTTTTTGAGTTATGCGAGATACGTACGTACATGCGTTCGGACAGACGCCACGAAAAATTCTCTTCAGAATTCATTTTAAAGCAGTTTTAGAATTTTTTTAGAGGAAAAGAGTCTTTTATTCCGTCCTTAAGTACAGATATCACGCAAAAACATCGTTAAATTGCATTCGAAAGCGGTCAAAATGGATATTTTCGTTGAAATATGCTGCCTGCACCTTTTCGCGATTACAATACTCGTACTTCCTTTTTACTTCGTACAAGGAAATAAAAAGAGTCGGCTTCCAATAAGCAGGATAGCATTGCTTTGGTCAGTCGAACGAGAAAGGTGCGGTAATGAGAAAGATATACTAAGTTTCAGTACAATACAATAAACAAAATCTTTACTGGCAAAAACGGAATTAAGGTAATTTGCCGGAATGGTTTCGTTGACAAAATTATGGAAGCCTCCAAGACAACGGGAAAGGTCGAGTAGGAAAGGAAAACGTCGCTGTCGAGAAAAAACTTTAGTTTTATTTTGGATCGCGCTGTCAAAATGATAAAATTGAAAAACTGAGGTGAGTCCCAAACGCTGCTTAGACAATGGGGAAAGAAAAAAGGAAAGGAAAACTGCGTTATTTTGGAACGTTTATGTTTCCAAGTTCATTGTCAGAGGTTAAAGTTTGATTCGCTGACGCAAACGTTATAGCATGATAGAAGTAGTTTCTTTTATTGATTTTCGGAAGATAAAACAGCCTTACTATGACCGAGAAATGTGTGTTTTTGTAAAGGAAATAAGGAATTGAATAACAGTGAAAGAAAAAGACACATTTTTCCCTTGATAATTATCTTAAAAACTTAACGGTAATGTTACGAGAAAAAAATTAATATTACTTTAACTTTTAAACTACCTGACTTCTTAACTTCACTTGGTGCCGTGACAAAAAGAACAGAAAAAACTAAACTACAGAAACTCTCAAAATAAAATCTTATCCTAACTATTTAAAGTCTGGAGAATACAAAACTACTTTAAGTTAAACAAAACCTTACTTAAATACTCAACACAGTAAAATAAATTTTATCAAATCAAAACTCATACACTAAAGTCAAAAAAGAAAGGATAATACCCTCCCTGGTATTTTGGTAAAATCAAAGATTATTTCTGAAAAAAAATGTAAAAATACATTTATGTAACAAATTCATTAACACGTTAGCTCTCTCTAATGTAAAACTATATCAGCTCTCCTTACTGAACGCATATAAATTTCAATACAACTCTAGAGATACCCACTAACACTTTACATTTAAAATACAACATAGAACACCAGAACACCATAGAAAAATAAATCACACACTTAAGAAGTCAAAACACCAGTTCAGATAAATTAATTAAGCTGATCGTATAGTTACTTACAACACACCAAAAATTGATTTTCATACTTCCGCAATAAGTTACCCAGGTTCGAAATAACAAACAACCATGTTTTCCGTAAAGAACACATGGGTGACCTACAGCAAACCGCAAAATAAAAACTCAAAATTGAAACATTCAATTATAAATCAATAAAAGACACTTATTGAATATTCCAAAATATTATCAAATTAAATAGTAAACCACAAAATAAAAACTCAAAATTGAAACATTCAATTATAAATCAATAAAAGACACTTATTGAAAATTCCAAAAGATTATCAAATTAGATAGCTGGCCAGACTACCCATACAAAATATTTTCTAAAAATTACTCATAATTTTTCATTTCAATCTCATTTTAACATTTGAAATACCTCACAGTTATTAACATTTTAAATAGATACTCAAGAATTTAAACTTACATAAGGCTAATTTAGAGGAACTCATTATTCCTTCACCTGAGACACAACAGTATATTTATCATCGGCCATATAGAAATTAATAAATCTACTTGATAGAATCTCACAATTATTCTCCCTTAATGTAATTTTTGCCTCATGGCAATTAAACATTTAAAAAAATAAAATTCACTCCATCAAATTAGTTAAAACACTAGTAGCAAACAAAACGAGAGGAAACAAAAATACACTCACGGAATCCGCGTACACAAGTCTGTGGGACTCGGGGAGCTGCCCGGATTAAGTCATTAAATCGTGGAAACAATAACGGCCAAATCTTCATAGTTGTCAGAAACCTATACTAAAATCTGTTCGAGGCACTAACGGGCATTTTCTCATAGTTCCAGCACAATACTCTGTCTAGGAGCATTCTAACTCAACCTTTCTCCCTCCTTTCTGCTTGCCTTCGTGCTGTAACGGTAGCATACTCGGCGCGTATTCGAGATGTCTAGTTTCGAGGCCCGACGAGGGCACTGCACGTTTTTCACATCTCGCGAAACTAAAATGTGGTGGTCAGCAATTCGTCACCACTAAGATTTGGCGATTGGGTCCCCTAATCCCCAGTCGCACTTTGATAGGTGGAGTATATAACCTACTTTCTCCCTCCTTACAGCATGTCTTCGTAGTGCAACGGTAGCACACTCAGCGCGTATTCGAGAGGTCCAGGTTCAAGTACCGGCTAAGGCATTGCTCATTTTTCATATAACCTTCAAAATAACCTAATGACTGTACAGTTTCTTTTGTTTTACCATTACGACTTACCGTGATTTTCAGTGACAGTATTTACAGTTAACAAAGGTTACACAATCTTCGGAAGCTTAAAGTTTGTTACTTTTATGTACTGTTTTACATCAATACGTTCTTTCAAAACGATAACAATTACCCTTATAATAGTTGCTTTTAACGCTCTTTTACGTTTAATTTAAGCTTAAAAATAATACGATGATTAAAGAATAATTTTCATTTCGTTCTTAAGTTTAATGATTTGACAGTATGAAAAACAAATCAAATTCTGAAGCTAAATAAAATAACACAGGTTTGCTAGAAAAGTAATTTTAAATATATGAAAAAAATATGAATATACAGTACAAGAAATAAAACCTTTGCTAAGCACTCACTGAAACAAAAGAACTTTTCTTGAAATTTATGGAAACTCTTTCATTTATGTGCAATATTGACTTCTGTGATTATGCATGCTCCATATTTAAAGTAGTTTCAATCCGATTTATAAAATGCTGAGTTAATATTTATTTTTCGAAAAGACATCATTTAGATTCCTACTCGGAAGACGAAAAGAGAATTTCCGTCTGTCTTGGAATAATAAAAGTATTTCTCAAGAGTAACGAATTTGTTTCTGCTCATATAAAAGAAACTATTTACATATTAGAAAATACAGAACTTCTGGGGAAATTTGCTAGTCATTTTAAAAAGAGCAAAGATATATTCCTGACCCGCAACCAGTGCTTTTATATTATGGAAGAAAGTTTAATCGAAAGAATTTGCTTACAAACATTTTATTTGAACAAATATAGGTATTTTAGTTTTAGGTAGTCCTTCCCTTTACTTTTCATTTCCACTACATTTGCGAAATAATTTATTTGACAGATGAATAAAATAAGAAGACAGTGTTAAAAGCATTATTCTTCAAAATGAATATCTTCTGAACAAGGAAAACAGAATTCTAATATTGAGAGCTAATTTTATTCATAAGAATCTAATCCTCGTAAAAAGGTTGATTTGTTCTGATCTTACAGTTGTATCTTAATTCTTATAGAAGTGACAAATTATATTGAATTTAGAAGGATTTTTAACAAATTTGAACAAGGAATGGAGACAGGCTTGGCGTTTTATTAAAGTAGTTCTTAGTTCGTGTTTGGGGAAGCATATATCTGTATTTAAAGCATGAAATAAATAAAAGTCCAAAATTTTCAAAAGTCTAGCTTTTAATTATTAAGCGCTAATTAATCCCGTTTTCTCTTTAATTTTAATTACGTATGGGTAAAACTGTAACATTTTCTAAACTTGAAGAAAATAACACGATTTTGTAATTAACGGGTAGGTGAAATTCCCTTGTAAGACTCCTGCATAGCAGTGTGAACATAAATCGATTAGCATCCAGAGAAATGTTTCACTTTCTTCTTTAAGTTCAGCATTTCGCATCCGTTTCTTTGCTCTTTATGTTGGTCTGATAGCGTGACTTACACATCAGGTATCGATTTACATGTATCTTAAAAACTAACACCTCGTATAATATATTTTCCTATAAAATAATTCTACTAGATACTCTAGTGCAATAACTGTATTCTATCAGCTATAATTTTATTCTTAAGCCTTTTTTCCCTAATATCCTGCAATTTGAGACTTAGTCGATAAAAACGCAAGCAGAAATATAGAGCCACCAACACTGAAACAGAAGCTAAATGTAGCTAACCAAGTGGTGAAGTCGAATTCCTTTCTATCTAATGTCTATTTCATTGCACTTCAAGTGCATTGCAATTTCGAATTTCAGATTCACATGAATAGCTAATATTGTTACAAAACAGCATTTTCCATTAACGCATGACTGATTTTATTTTCATGTCATTCCATTTCTCAACAACTCATCTCGATATGTGACCTGTAATTACAGCGTTTTACGCTAGACAGCTTCTCTTTTAATGATACGTCGATTAACGACTTCCATCACACGAAGCATTAAAGTCATTAAAATGAGCAGAACTGCATTATAGATGAATGCAATGCGATATTTCGTTTATTCCGTTGCAAATTTCCCTGTTGTGTTACTATGATTTCGCAAAGCTGCTGTGTATTGCATTGTAGGTTAATTTATGGTATGTTTCATTTATTAATGCTATTGGAAATTGATACAATAATAAAAATTAGATATCATTAGGGCAGTGCTTGCAACATATTTTACCCGTGTTCTGGATTGGCTGATGAAATCCTTTTTACCTGCTTAAGCAACCGCTCAAAATAGTATTTAAGAAGTATAGTGCTGTTTATGTGAAACGGCAATGTAAGCTCTGTAAATATTTTCAGGAAAGGGATTGTTATGCAAATTTTACACACTTCAAATGCCTGAATAAGCAGTTTTTTTATTACTTTGAAGATGGTGCTTTCTATCAATAAATAAAAAAATGCATACATTATACGATCGTTTAAATAAAAACATATTTTGAATATTTTTGTTAATGACTGCAAAGCCTTGATCAAACATTTTACCTGAGTCTGTAATCTGGAGGTATATAGTTAGTTTAAAAGTGAATCAAACTCAAGTATATGTGGTAGAAGCCATTGCAAAGCCTCAAAGCATAATTTCGAGAAGAATTAATAAGTACTTGGAAACTGTAAATACAAGGAGACGATTAGGAAAAGATCTAGGTATGCAGCATCAAGAAATGTGTATCGTCCTTTATTTCACTAGCACGCAGGAGAAACCAAAACATGAAAGTCGGGCTTCTGCAACGTGATTCTCCTAGATTGTTCTCGCAAATGCTTCAGCTCAAGCTGTATGCGAAACCGGGTGTCCAGTATTGTTCTATGCTCACATATAGAACAATACTGTGTTTTATGGTTCTTCAACGACGCACCATCATCTTCTCCGCAGATGACGGAGTAAATACTTGTCGACTGAAGAAGAAACAAATAGAGCAATGGTCTCTTTTCAAACTAATCACCCTTTTGTTGTACACCATGATAATAATCGACTAATTTGGAAGGTAAAGATACTTGTAAGAAACCTCTACTTGAATAACAAAACACCCAACAAGGAGAAGGAGGAAAACCGATGAATGCCAGGATCAGTATTAAGGATCTCATATACCTCATTTGAAGCGTAACGTTGTTTGTTCATAGGACATGATCCTCAAACACATTATCATCACTCACACCGTAACAATCAAGATGGTGGCCTTCTCGTGCATAGTAACGGCAAAGTGCCTCTCGATTGACTTATATACAGCTTCCCTTTGGATAAGCTAATTATCTGAATGGTCTGACTGTTTACATTTGCACTTCTTCGGAACAAAGGGATACTTGGTCCACATGAAAAATGTGCTTATCAGCTTATTAAGCCTCTTTAAATGGTTCTGACATAGATTTCATTTCTGAGGTGATTGCCTTTGTACACTGATTTGAAGTACGTACATGAAGAAAAGTAACATCAATAGTCAACTGCTGGGTAGAGAAATGGGATTGTTGGAAAGCAAGGGGAGTGACAATACGGAGAGTGCTTGAACTAAAATGCACTTAACATTAAGCATAGATCTCTATCGTAAGTCTTACATTAACAATATCTATTCCTAAAATAAGAATATAACTTTACATGACACATTTGCAATAAGTAAACGGAATGGATTGACTAATATACTCCCCAAACATGAATTCCAACAGGGATGTCTGGCATTTTCTGACTGCAAGAGGTTTAGGTCAGTTTTTCTCTTCATAAGTCGTCCAACAATTGAAAACTGCTCTTCTGAAAGCGAAATACCGAATACTTTAAGCCCTTTTTAAAATTTCCACACTCCACACACTTCTACGTGTGTTAAATATTCTTTTCTGTGAGGAAAACCATATCACAATTAAAAATGTTTTCTGACCAAAAATGTAAATTTACCTTATGTTTTGTGGATGTGTTTGAAAATAGTGTGCATTATCATTTGTCATCTAAAAATTTATTAAAATTCATTTACTAATTGCTTAGTACACATATTTTTTACATGTCTCTCTATAAGTGAAATTCCTCCGAAACGTTTCGCCGTTTCAATTCATAATAAAACTGAGATATACCTCAGCAGTTTTGACTGTGTGTATGAATGACATTTTATCGCTATTCTTAAATAAAAAGCGTTTGTCCACTTAAAATTTTATCAGATTCATTTCAGGCAATTTGATCATATACAAGATTACTTTGAGCGCATGCATTTAAGGTAAAATCAGTTCTTTTTTCTTTCAAATTCAAAGACATATTTTTTTCAAATGTTTCCTCCAAAACTATTTCATAGCTTAGTAAAACTACAAAAATAAAAGTGATGGTTTTATCTAGGAGTTAATATCTAACACTATGCTTTGCAGCTTAAATTTTTGTATGCATATGGCACATTCTTCTGTGTCTACATTGCTAGGATAACTTAGAAAAAATCTTTGCTAATGCAACTTTTCATTTATCTTCAGTTATATGGAGTAGAAATAGTTTTATATACATTTCATTGAAAACCCCGATTGTGAATATCTGTCCCTAAAATACTCATAATGCAGGCTGGTAATCTGCATAAGAAATATGCCTCTGTTATCGATACATATTACTCTGAGCTAATAAAATTTACGACTTTAACACATATAAATATTTATTCTTCTGCGTCTCATAAACTAAAATCACTTTGTTAAATTGAGCCTTATGGGGTTATACACGATCAAGTACATCTACTTTATCTTATAACCCCTTAATGGACATATGGTGAATTATTGCTATGCCTGAGATAGGACGACAGTCTTAGAAAGGGTAAAAAGACAACCTTTTTATTTAAAGATAAATTTTAATACAAAGGTATGACTCTGTACTACAATAACTAAAGCTCGTGGATATGCAAATAAATAAGACAGTTAATTTAAATTAAACGTTGATCAGTAGACAAAGGCTACACAGTTAAATATTAAGTTATGAGCTGGATCAATAAATTTACCAGTCCGTCAGATTTAAAATATAGGTGGCGAGAGAACCTCAAAGCCGAATAACTACATCATTTAACTGCTGAATCTACCCATGTAGTGCGCAATGCCACAAACACCCTCTTTCCCAAGGTACAAAAACCACAGCTTAAATACACAAACAACTAATCTGCATCATTTTGGAGAGGAATGTGGAAAGTTATAGTAAAGACCAAAATCATAATAACTGGTTAATTAACATAAGGTACTCTACAACCTTTCTACGTAGCTGTACATCCGGCTTAATGGTTAGTAACACTGACTGCCGTAGCAATGGGCCCGGTTTCGAATCCTGGAGAAGAAATGGCTGTAACTTCCCGTCCCTTCATAGAAGGCAACGGTAGCCACCTATTAGCTACTTCCATAGTGAAATGGACAACATTTACGGCCCTTGTAGTGGCTCAAACCTAATGGCGATTACATAAAGCGTCCGGCCATTAAAAAAAACATTTTACCGAGATTTTCTATCTAAATCTTCATTGCACGCAGAAATTTTTGACTACTTTGTTATTTAATCTAAATCCGCTCATAGCTATATAAATCTACGCAGTACTACAACTACTCCATTGTTCAACTAATAATTACCTAAAAATACAATATTCACGCTATTTAAGAAAAAAGAGTATGTTATTATATCGAGCTGTTGGATCAGATGTATTGTTTTAGTTTCGAGCCCTTTTAACTCTTTTTCCAAGAGGTTGTAGGAGTTATTTAAAGTTTATAGCAGTTATTTTGATAGAGTAAGGAAGGTTTCAATTACTTCAGCAGAAGAGCTTAAGACTCCTCAGCGACGCGTGTTTGCCATCAGACTACTTCTTTGTACTACTAAATCTTACTACGTTCGGCCGTATTTTACGTGCTTGCTAATATTCTGCGGTTAATTTAACTAAGGGCCGACTACGTTAGATAGTTTGTACAGCTTCAGCTAAGTTCAGTTTAGTTTAGCATTAGATTAGTTGATTATTTTCTTATTTTTGAGTTAAATCCCAAGTGGAGGCTTTTCTGTAAGCTCGAAAAAGAGGACCATCTGCCTTCTTATGTTGAGATAATAAAAAG
Source organism: Stegodyphus dumicola (assembly GCF_044657685.1). Lineage (NCBI taxonomy): Eukaryota > Metazoa > Arthropoda > Arachnida > Araneae > Eresidae > Stegodyphus > Stegodyphus dumicola. The sequence continues at coordinate 27,907,652 of NC_140781.1, forward strand.
GGGGACTTTATTCCTTCTCTAGACTTTTTCATTTACACACTTGGACTCAGCGTAAAGTCGCTACATAGTTCAACAACGTTTCTACTGAACATTGCAAGGTATTTTACTTCAATTTTAATAAACGCATTATAAAGTCCCAACTATCCTTAATAATGTATAGCCCTTATTATAAAATTTACCGGCGCAATAAAATCTTTACAGATGATACATATGATAAACTCTTTACAGCTGAGTAAAAGAAATTTCCTTCGAACAAAGTAATATAAATTACTTATTTACCTTACTTTGTTCGAGAAAAAGTAGTACTTTACTCATACTGTTATACAGATGTTCTTTTATATAAGTATCTTTATTAAAGATGATATCCATGAATGTTTTGGAGTAATAAGTTATTTGCCTAACTACACTTGGTGAAAGCTAGCATTTTATTCCACATTTTATTTATTGCTAAAATTATGAAATATAAATGGGTCTAAATTTGTACAATATAAATAAATTATCAGAAAACACAAAACACGTAGTTTAGATATATTAAGAGAATAGTCGGTTTTTCGTCTCATTTTACACTTTGATAGCCATTGCAAAAGAACTCATTTATGCTTATTCAAACGTGAAACTATAAATAATTAAACTAAAGGTTACATTAATTTATGTATGAAAAATGACAGACCTTAGTTTATTTTGTATAGAATTTCTTGGTTATGATCATATTATCAGCCTCATTTTGTTTTCATTTCATTAGTTCTAATTTTTTCTATGCTTACTTCCTTAGGTAATGACACTGCGACGTCTACGAATTGTGAGTGCTACTGTATGGCTTGTGAGTGCCGCATACTGCAGTCCTCGCTTGATCATGTACGGAACAACTGAAGTTCCATCTGTAACCGGAGAAATGGAAACGATTTGCATCCTGAAGCGTTCTTTTTATGATTCAAAGACTTATGATCTTGCTAACTTCATTGTATGCTTCGTCATTCCTCTTTTCATCATCTCACTACTTTACTTTGCCATTTGCCTTCGTCTCTGGCGAAGTAACCAAGTGTCAAAGCATTACGGAGCTACTACGTTTACAGCCCGTGCGACTATCGCTACACGGATGCCCGCTCATTCATCAAGTCAACCTGAAGACCTCCATAGCATGGCCAGCCGCAGTTCTTATGATTTTCAAGAGGTCACCAAATCTCGCACTTTGAGTGGAAACAACTTGAGATCTTCTGATATCATAGTACATGATGGTCAGTACACGATGACTGTGAGAAGACAAAGATGTGCAAGTGGCGAATTGCATCCCGCCACTTCTTGCCGTGGAGCCAAAAATCATGTTCTCAAATCTCGTCGTAAAGTTATTCGTTTGTTGGTATCAGTAGTCCTAACCTTTGCATTCTGTAATCTGCCATTCCATGCCCGTAAACTGTGGCAAAATTGGTCTCCTAGATACGACGGCACTAGCAACTCATCGATTATACTCACAATAACAACCACTTTAGTTATGTACATGAATTCAGGGATAAATCCGTTTCTGTATGCCATTTTGTCCGAAAATTTCCGCGCGTCCATGGTGGATGTTCTCATGTGCAAGCTAAATCGAATGCACAGAACCAGAGCTGCCACCAGATCTTTGATTCGTAACGAGATGAATTCGACTGTCCGCAGTTTAAGTATCTCACAGGATGATATCGAGAAAAAATAAACGCTATAACTGAAATTTCAGAGATTGCCGCACGTTATTTGAATTCGCTTTACGTTAACAAAAAAAAAAAACAATATGCGTTTCGCTCATAATTTGTCGTTTTATTAATAAAATAATTGGTAATTGGGTAAATAATTGGTTAATGGGTTGTCTTTCTGTGTGCTGTGATTTAAGCGTGTTAATGTGGAAAGTGTCAGCTTGTGCGTTTTTCAAGAATATGTTGCGAATGTAATATTTAGAGTCTTTAAACTCTTACATCCTTTCAAAGCTCTCAAACTAATTTATTATATTAAACGTTCTGCTACATAACTTTGATCAAACAACTTTTTAGCATCATTAAACAAGCACCACAACTGTATAACTGTATATTTTAACACCATGAACTCGAGTCAGACATCTAAGGAAGAATGAGAGTTTATATTTTCCACATTTATACATTCAATACATGAATTTAACTTTCAGTCTTTTAAGATGAAATTTATATGAAAAAATAACTGCTAAATTTTTAAAACATTCTACTGCATAGGTGTTTAAATTCTATTTGCTGAACTAGGCTAATATCACAAGTTTCATATGAAATTTTCTGTAAAAGAAAGTATGGACAATTTTGAGTTTTTATTAACACTGTCCTTCATCACAGATTTTTTACATTAAACATATTTTTTGATAACTGCATCTAATATACATAGTCAAAAATATGTTTGGGCTATTTTCCCAGAGTTTCTTGAGTTAATGAGAAAGAAGTTTTAATTTCGGTTGGCAGCAAATTCGCTTTTATGAAAACGTATACTTCGCTCAAACAACTTCCGATACGCACACTTACTTTAGTTAACCTAGAAATGATTCACTAAATCAACATAATTTTAACTTCAGTAAATTTTTGTGTACGTGTTTCTGAAACTTAAGTTTGACTTCTAAATGATTTTAGAGACACAAAACAAACAAGAAATTCAGGCTCACTGAGGTGTAGAGAGCGCATTTCTCAGAGAATAACCACAGAAAAACAATAAAATTATTTTTTCGAATTCCGTAATGATAATATGTTTACTACACAAACATTATTTGAAGATTAAATAGATATGGTAATACTACGCAGCATAGTAATTAGAAGGGGAATAATTAAGAAATAAGATGCAGAACAGCGGTATTAAAAAGCATAAGGACAGGTAAAATCATAGGAGCTCTGAGCCTAGATTTTACCTGTCCTTATGCTTGAGCCATGCCTGGGTTACATTCTCGCTTGAGGTAAAAAGTTGAATGCGCACCCCTATATAAAAGCACATTATTTATATCTCGATACTTTCATATTCAACAAAGCTAATTATACTAAATCACAGCATACTCTTAAAATATTTATAATCATGACTTTAAGTATTCATAAAATGAATATGTGTAATTTATAATTATAATATTATAATTTATAATTAATAAGTTATAATTTTCAAATGAAAACAGTAAAAAGCGTCTTTTTGATAAATAGTAAATAATACTGAACTAATATAAAAATTATTGCACTAATAATTCAAGTTTTTTTAGTTTGAGTTTTCTCGCTTTTAACGAAGTAAAATCAACAATATTTTTTTTCAAAATCTACTTTGATTATTTATGTTCTATAAAAAAAATAATGCTATTTGAAAGATTTTGGGGATCAAAGAGGGGGATTCCATATATATATGTAATAATAGGAGAACAAGGAAAAAAAAGCCGGAGGAGTGTCGATGCGTGTTTAGATCCATACTGAAGAATTTTGATTGCGTAGTAAGCTAATAATGTTACCTTGGTAATATCTAAAGCACTTGGCAGTCGAGGCAATTTTAATTCCATTTTTATTTCCAATAGATATTTGTAGCCACAATCACTTGGCACTCTAGTCGTGCCTTTCCACAGAAGATTTACATTTTTGATATTGTTGAGATAGAAACCAAGCCAGCGAAATTACATCTTAGTACAAGCTCAGTGCGTTGTTATGCAAGATGGAAGCACGCGAAGAGAAAAGTTTTGGTTTGCAATTTGGTGATTGGTCAAGAGGCATATGCATTAAGGGTTACGTAAAATCGCATGATTAATCTGAATGATGTAGTTTAGATTTACGACGCTATTTTTAGAACAGAGCAATGAAGTTTCCAAATGAAATAAAAAAAATAAAAGAGGTTATAGTGAATTAAATTTAGAAGTTTGCTTTCGTATTTTTTATCTTACATGTTGACATATACATATTTAGTCATCCGGAAAGTGTTTAATGATAAATACTAAACAAGCAGGGAAAACACATAAAACATTTCATTGAATCATATAATCATTATTTTATTCTATAATGTTTTTCCATCTCTCCTCTCGTTGAAAGTTACTTTCTTATAAAGTCATCAGGTTTATTCGTAAAGATGTTATCAATGCGCTGTTATCAATGCGCTGTTCTTTAGAACACCAATGCGCTCTAAAGATGTAAATGCCACACCATTCAGAAAAGATTTAAGTGACCTGAAGAGAGAAAAATCCAAGGAGGCAAGCCTAGCGAATATGGAAAGAGATTCAAAATATCCCAGTCAATTCAATAAATCTTTGTCTATCATTCAACGGCATTGTCATGATGAAAGACAACACCTCGATGATTGGTCAGTTTTGAGCACCTTGCTAGAATTTCTGCTTTTAGAACTTTCATTTGGAAACAGCATTTTCTGAATTCGTTTGATTTGGCGGCAGCAATTCATAATATAAAATTCCTTTTGTAGTACCATCATAACAAAGCATTATTTTTCGAGGATGCAGCTCCACTGTCGAAGATTCTTTTGCCTTATACCATAATCTTTTTCTTGTAACATTAGTGATCAATATCCACTTCTCACCTTCAGTAATGAGCAGTTTCAAATACGGAGCTTTTGTATTTTGTATTCCATCAAAAATTCACACGTTGAAGTTCAAATAAACAAATTTTGCTCTGTTTATATATAAGATACCCATACATCGTAGCGGCTTACATACTCAGTCTTCTTCAAAGAATAGTATACTGTAGTTTCAGAATATTTAGTCTGATACATCATGAGCTGTATAACGTAAGACTTTCAGAAGTAGCTTCTTTTAACAGGTCTTTGTTTACAGAAGGTGGTATTCCAGAGCTGGTATCATCTTCGGGGCTGAAATTTTCTTGCCTAAACTTCTCAAACTACATTTGAACTATGTCATCAGAAAAGAACTTTATCCATGCACAGCATAACTTTTATGAGCAGTCTTACTAACATTTTTTTTTCTTTTTTAAAATAAAAGAACATATTATGACGAAAATTAACTTTGGGGTTCTTCATTCTTAGCACTGCGGTGAAACAAAACTAATATGCTAGAATTATGCAACGCGAGCAAACCCTGCCATATTTAAAAATATTCAGGTGAATCAAAGTCCTTCAGAAACAAAATAATTAGAAGAAAACATCTTTCGAATTTGAAAAAAAAACTCAAAACTTTACATATAAACTTTCCAATACATAGCTTTAAATTTTCTGAAGCTTCTTTCATCCTAACTGGCAACTTAAAAAATATTTTGAACATGGTTCTCGAATCCAGATTCTAAACTGATTCTATTCCTGAATTATCTTTAAAAGATAATATAGTTCCCGAATCCAGATTTTAAACTGATTGTATTCCTAAATTATCTTTAAAAGATCTGATATTGTTTCAGAAATCGGAATGAAAGAAATAGCATGATTTTTTAAACTAGATATTTAGGATGCAATATCTGGTGTATTCATGTGTTTAGATACAAGGCCTTTAAGCTGGTCCTTTTCAGACACTTGGGCAGATAGGCATCGTGGTCTTTGCAAGACTCCATCTAACATAACCTAACCTATCCTTTAGACTGCCAACGTCCAATAATATAAATTTTCCACCTGTTAATAACTGGAAATCGGAAGGTGTCTATATAATACTTTATATACTCATTTATTTATGACATTAAAACATCTTTCATTTCTAATATAAAAACATATTTTTCTGAAAAATTAGTTCCTTGATTTTAGGTATGATTTATTAATCTTTCTTTTCAACTTGTCTTTATATTCTGTTAATATATTCATCTATATGATTTAATTTTCACATTTCTCAAGAATATTTTCCGTAAAAAAATATATAATCCTTTTTTATGTTTGTTTGTTTAAATCAATAATGGAAATGTACGAGGGCTAGTTAAGGAAAACGATACCAATTGAAGGACCTTCTAAAGGGAAACAGGCTCGTAGTTACGTTTCACACGAGCAATACTCCGAAAACACCCATGCGAACATTTTTTCGCCGGCATTCGATATCAGGTTAAACTCAGTATAAACGTAAAGCCTTATGTAGTATATTTACAGCTTTTGATTGCAAGGCTTTATTTACATTTTCTTGCAGTGTTAAATTCCACGAACAGTTACATAATTTTTTTTAACTGATTTACTTAAACAGGCTAGTGTCAGCCTATTGTAATGATTTGTCATTCAGTGCCTTATATAAATTTGAATATTGTATAAAGTTATAACAATCAGTTGAAAATAATATAAAATACACAATAATGATCTTTTGTCCCATTTTAAATATTAAATCGTTAACAAATAATTCAACTTGTGATTTCATTTGGTTAATTGCTTAAAGAAAATTACGCGAGTTGTGCAAGTGCTCAAGAATATATAGGTCTATTATTGATTTAAATTTGTTATTTTCCAACGGTGCTCCTCGGAACATTTCGCAATTGAAAGTTTATAATTGTAATTTATTTTTTAAATGTATTTCTAAAATTTCTCAGCTAATTTGGTGCCACTCCTTGGCGTCCACCTGAAGCAACTCATACTTATCCCAGCTCAGGGTGAGTCAATCGGAAACTAAAATACCCTTAAATAACGTGCGGTGCAGTTTGCAACTAAAACAAATTGAAAGTTTTACAACATAACTTTTTTTCCTCATTCGTTTCACTCAGCAATACGGATGACTGATGATATTTATATTCATGAAGCATTTCTAAAAATAGCCTAAATGTCTTCGAAATCTAAAAGAGACAAAACAGTAGAAGTTGAATTAATCGCAAACTAAAATACTTATAAATAACATGTTGAAGAATTTATAAGCATGGTTTGATAACAAAAATTCAGAGATGATTTCTTTCTCATTCGTTTTACTCAAAATAAGGATGACTGATGACATTTATATTTATGATATATTTCTAAAGATATTCTAAGGTTCTTCAAATTTCAAAGGTCCCTTTGATGAAAGATAAGCTGCCCTCTTTTTTTCGTATTAATATTCATAAATTCTTTTTATATGCGTGAACTATTTTACAGATTTAAAAGAAGTTTGTTTTGAACACAGAAATGCATAAGCGAAATTAGAATTATCAGTGGTTATATGCTTTTTATGCTGAAAAAAAAACTTTTTATCATTGAATAAAGTAAATTGAAAAAAAAAAAAACCTTCATTCATATTTTCTTATGAATGTTTAGAAATCACGTATTTTTTAATTTAATATACAGAATTGATTAAAAATAAGTTTTAGAACTGATTTAAACTCATAATAATTAAAATACCGTCGTGCATGAGTATTAAATTTGAAATGAAGTATTAAAACAAATATTATAAACTGAATACGAAAGCTTAAAGTAGAAATAAAATTCTCAATTGAAATGCGCGAAATGTGAAATTCCCCCAAAAAAAGTAACATAACTAAAAATAGCATTTTTATAATAAAAACTGATATGACCGAAACGATGAAAAACAGACGAATAAAATGAATTAAAAAATTTTGGAAAGTCTTTTTCAAAAGAATTCTGGAAATTCTCTTCCGAAGCAAGTCAAAATATGTTAAATGAAATGTAAAGTCTGTGTCATAATTTAAGCTATAAATTATGTCTGAATGCCGAATAAGAGTTTATACGTTGCTATGCGTTTTTCAGCTAAATAAAGATTTTTGTTGCATAGTCACATTAGTAATTTCGAAGTAATGAAATTCTTATCATTTAAAAATATAGAATAAGAAATTTATGTAGAATAATAATGAGTGACGTTTATTCAAATTTTAAATAACGTTAAAATAAAATACCAATTTCATAAATTTTCGCATTAAACAACAGAAAGAAATATCGTGTAAATGTAGCTTGAAATTTTTAATTTTTCAGTGTGAGTACCTGAAATAACAGAATTTTTAGCATAAATTTTGTAACAAAAAATTATAAACCTTAATTGTGCAAATTAATTATAAATGTGACACACTGTTAGCTGAAGGAACGTTGTCATCTGATCATCTGGTATGGAATTTAAATCCTAGTAATCACTGAAATTTCCTACCCCGGAACTAACCATTCTTTGTAAAAAGTTATTTTATTCTGATTTACCACACAGACAAATTTGGAACATGGTAATAAATGCTCTTTTGTGTGATTTGAAACTCAAACTTGCATGCAGGCCAAATCTGAAAGCAGCTGCTGGGCCGGAATTTTATTTTAACGAAACAAAAGGGCTTTCCAACAACTGATCGGTAAAAGCCGCTGAACACTGGTAGTTCAGTCCGGGGTTCGAGTCGCAGCAAACGAGCTGGCTGCATGGGTGTTTTCGTTGATTTCCCTATGTGTAACGTGAATAAGAGCTATTTTCCCTTAAAAGTATTCAACTGGGAATCCCTCCCTTTCCGAGTAGTGTCTAGCAGGAAAGCACTTAATAAATGAAACGAATGAGAGTGAATACCTAATATATCGCAACGTACTTACTCTTAATATACGAATGAGAGTGAATACCTCATATATCGCAACGTACTTACTCTTAACATATGGATAAACCCCTTTATAAGCTGGTGTGTAACGTGTAAGTTTATATGTTTGAAACTCCACTTTTAAAACTGAATTTTACTCGAACACGGTTTATTTAAATATTTATTCCAATAACGTTCCGTTGCATCTTCTGCAAAGTTTTTATCTAAAGTTACGTTTTCAATCTTACACATTTCTCCTTCACTTCCTGGTTAAAATGATGAGACACTTTCTTTCCGTTAAATTTTCTTTTTTGCTTTCTTTAAATGCCCAATCACTTGCTAAATATTTATCCATAACATGCATAAACCAGAATAATAATGCTCGTGAAAAACATTCAACTTTATATTTGTTTACTATCCGAAATCTAAAAGCTGGTACTTGCGAAAAATTACTGTTAGGTGCACTTTGTTAATTCAAATATATTGACAGTAAAATATTTTATTTTCAGACTGGCAATTATTTCATAGAACTCTAATATATTGATTTAATCACTAAATAACTTGCTTACATAGTAAATTTTAAAACAAATAAAAAATTTAATTTGAGAATAAATAGATTATGAAAACTATGATTATGAAACTAAAATTTAATAACTTCCTTTTATTTATTAACTTCCTTTCGACACATACAGAAAAAATACATATGTTTGTAAGTATAATTATAAACTTTATATTTCTGAACGCAGACTGACACTTGATTGCGTTTCTATTCTGGTGAAGTTTGAGTCCTTGAACAAAAGTTAACAGAAGCCATCTTTATCATGGATTGTAGATGCTCATTGATGATCCGATTCATTCCCTAGGCTTATTAATTTTCAACCTAGGGAAAAATCTATTCACTTACAAATGTATTCCCAACAAAAGAGATTATTCTTACTTTAAATCCATACTTGAAGGTGTTTATTTTTCATAATAACAAATAAAAATTAATCCCATCTGTGTCTTTGAAATCTTTGAAAAATGATTTATGTCACACTGTAAATAAACAGGTTTTGGAGCGCGATATTCACGTTCGGTTTCATGGTAGTAAAAAATAAGACACCAAATCGTTCAATTTTTAAATCTTTCTTCAAATTTTATCGCAATAATGATATGAATCTTACACGTTCTTGCAATTTTTCATTTGAAATAAGAGGGCAGGATTTAAGCTGTAGGAAATGTAGAAATATTTTTATACTAGATGTGTTTCCCATCATTAAAATTTAAAATATTTTTAACATAAGTATACATGCCATTCATAATTTTATTCTTTTCTTGCAGTTATTTATCGAAAATATTTAGATGGCTCGTAAAGTAAACAAAAAATGCTAAATCTGTTATCCATGTCCCATTACATAGATCCTGGGTGGTTTTATTTTTTTATTTGTGTGCACTGAAAGTTTTGATTTTATTTATAAAATCAAAATTATTATGAAAAATAAACACCTTCAAGTATGGATTTAAAGTAAGAATAATCTCTTTTGTTGGGAATACATTTGTAAGTAAATAGATTTTTCCCTAGGTTGAAAATTAATAAGCCTAGGGAATGAATCGGATCATCATTGAGCATCTACAATCCATGATAAAGATGGCTTCTGTTTTTTTTTTTTTTAATTTTATTTATAAAATCAAAAAAAAACATTTTAATACTGCTGATCGATTTTAATTACCTCATTTCAGTGTAATAAATCCTTTCTGCTTACTCACTTTCAATTTCTTCAAGTAATGTAATGAATTTTATATGACTTAGAATTCGTCCATGGATAAAGTTTACAATTTTAGTTACTGTTCCTATAACATTATCCATCTGCAAATTTTTGGCATAAAGTGCCTTTCATATAATACAAAATTTCTTCTGAAAATTTTCCTCTTTCACTGTATTTCTAAATTTTAAAGCTACTCCAAATTTACCAACCATAATAACTGCACTATCATTTGCAAATCGAAATATTTTATCCCAAATTAATTTATATTTATCTCTTTCAATTTGTTTTTCAGGAAACATATTCTTTGCATCAATTTTTCTTTTCACATGAATTATATCCAATAATTTCTCGATTACTTCAAATTCATCTGTAGTACATCGTACAAAAACAGAAAGTTTTGTTATATCTATGATGGCAGAATCTCAGCAACGGCTACTGAAGATGCTGAAAATTTATACTTTTTTCTTTTAACAGACATCGTAAATCACTCGCGATTTTGTTAACATGTTTCGCTACTATGCTGGCTGATAAACTAATACTTTTAAGTAACTGTTTCATGTCAGGACAAAGAAGTTCGATAGACTTATCAAGCAATCGTCATCAGTAAATAGTTCTGATTGTTTTGTAATGCTGTGTGAGAGACCAAAACTTGCGAGAACTGCTGATTCACTGGATTTATTTGCTTTAGTTAAAGAAACTTGTTGTCGTTATAATTCAGATTTCAGAAACTGTAGATTTTCTTCCGTGAAACTGCCTTCCAAAATTTCAAATTTTGCTTTGTGATTCATTTCATAATAAATATATAAATAGGAACTGATATTCACTTTTTTTGGGAACACTTTTTGGAGAACATACAAAATTTTTTTGAGAACTGACATTCCCTTATTACAAAACAACACGTGGTTTTATTGCGCACAAAACATCAACGCGCTGTTTCTTATTTTTCGTGAAACTCACGGCCTTCTTCGTTTACTTTTCTTTCACCTTATATTGGGTGGGTTGGGTTGGGTTATTCAATTATGGCAAAGGTACGAGGGCTATCTGCCTAAAGGGAGGGATGCCTTCGTGGAGGACTTTCTAAGGGAAACTGGCTCGTATACACGTTACACATTCACCTTATATTGAAAACATGGTAAATTTATCTCTTAGTTAAAATCATTATTATAATTTATTATAATTTTATTTACAGCTTTTATTCAATATGATGATTTTACGTATAAGAGCAACATTCAAATGTGTACGCGGCCCACCAGCGGCCGAGCGGTAAAGTCGCTGAACACTGGTAGTTCGGTCCGAGGTTCGAATCCCGCGAACGGGTTGGCTGCATGGGCGTTTTCGTGGTTTTCCCCATGTGTAACGTGTATACGAGCCAGTTTCCCTTAGAAAGTCCTCCACGAAGGCATCCCTCCTCTTAGGCAGATAGCCCTCGAGGCTTTGCCATAATCACACACACACACTCAAATGTTACGCACAGTTCTAAGTATTGATATAATATAGATCTAGCAAAAAGCACGAATAAACGGGTTTTATAAGTCAAGTATGGTTTGTCTCCATCTTAATAGCAATATAAATTGCGCAGCTAAGCATCCTGTAAACCAACTTGTAACTGATTCAAGAAAAGTGTATATCAAAAGTAACAACTCAATAGGAAAAATAATAGAAATGCCCAAATACTGAAGTGCCATCAAATGCGGCTTGCAAACTAAATTTACTAATTGTACTCCAGTAGAAAATGCTTACATTTTAGCACATTCACATGATCTAGCATACACGCATACAATTACAAAGACAAAACACCAATTCCGGCTTCTTTTTCCTTAATAACTGTCTCAATCCATAGCTCTATATATCTAAAATTATAAGAACCTTATTTATGGTTTATGGCGAACGCATAATTGAAATGTGCTGACGATTTATCTAGAAATTTTAGAAAATGCAAATTAATAAAGTTTAGATGCTATTTTAACAAATCATTCGCTATTAAAATTGGATTTCCGCAATTAAACAGAAACAATACTGTGCAAATAAACAAACAGATATAATAAAACTTAATTGTACTGATTCTTTGTTGAAAGAAAGAATACAGATCAATTAAGTCGGTTATCTTGTTAATAACCATAAAATTTATGCTATTAAAAGCTCGTGATTTCGAGTACTATAATGTTAAAGTATTAAATGACAAGGGACGATATTTTTCAAAAGCAGATAAAAACAAATCATTTGCATATTCTTAATTTAGAAATATTTCATACCTGAAATGAGGGATAACAATTTTCAAAAGCTGAAAAATAAGAATGAATTAAAAAAATAGCAGGCAAATTCAATCGCAGGACTTAAACAGAGCATTAGTAATTAGTAAATTTAAAAACAAATTAATCCTTGATATGAGTATTGTAATTATTTACTGAAAGGAAGAATAATATGCGGGGGAAAGTGAAGCGATCATAATTAAGTATTTATGCTGTAGTAAGTAAAAATAGATTTGCCGAAAGCCTGATCGTAAACATTGAATTCGAAATATTGTTTTGTTACAGATAACTCGATAATTCTGAAAGCAAAGAGGTTTCAATAAGAGATATTATTTTACTCCCAGTCAGATTATGAGATAATTTTTCACACATATTATGGGGTAAAGTGGATTTCTACGAAGGGTTTCGTCCAGTACTTCAAGATTCGTTTTTAAACGGGAATTCACCAGAAGCCTAATTTCGAACTAGTGAATATACGCAAAATTTGTAAAATAAAGTTTAAAAATGAGGACATTTAAGACTGCCATTTAAAAGTTTTATAATTTATTGTTTTACTAAATTATTATCAAAGAAAATTTTAATTTATTAGTTCTCAATTTACGAATCTTTCAGAAATTATTTAAGCTTAAAGCTATAATTTTTCAAATTTTGGGGCAGCAGATACATTTTGACGCAAATAATTCTGTACGTAGTGGAACAAAATTTTTTATGTCAAAAATTTATTTTCACGATCTAAAACGGTAATTATAAGATTGATTAATCTTATAATTACCATTATTAATTATTATTGATAAAAACCAGAACCGAACATGGAATTATAATACTATCAATTACTTAAGTTTTCTACGCAATATAGAGCAAAATTATATTGTTTCCCCTTCACTGAGCAATTTTTTCCCAGTGCTTAATTAAATTAAATTAATAATTAAAATGTATTAATATTAAACCAAACTTACATTTCGACTTCAGTAATTTTGTTTTAAATACTCAGCCTATTTTCATTTCTAAATTCTGTGTCGAATTCATTACTTCTGTCTAATTTTTTAGATGGCGAAAACAAAAAAAAAACTATTAGTCTTTCTGAGCAATTATTTTTTAAGTAAATTGTATAACGAACGAAAACGAACATAAGTATAACGAAAATAACATATTTAATGTTCTAATGTTAACACAATTTAATGAAAATTACAGAGAAATATATGTACGCATCATTATAAAGAAAAGGCTCAGTGATAGTTGTATAAATATTTCTCTAAGGAAATTCAATTGCGGAAATCCAAGGAGTCCTTTTTTTAATAAAATTGCTGTATTAACTATCCCACAAAAATTATGATCATTATTTGTCTTGTAAATACACATTTGCTGAACAAAATGCTTCAATATTTAATATTATATTTCGCAAGTATTTGAAAATTTAACTGCGTCTTGTAAAATTCTAAATGAATACTATAATTATTTAAGTACTTGGGAATGCAAATATATCTTCTAAAATTCCGAATAAATGATACTTTCGTCGAAAATAGCTTAAGACATTTTAACGAAGAAAATTATCATCCTTAATCGTGCAAATAACAGTAATAAATTTGCTTAAATATTGAAAAAGAAATGTTGAAGCATTTTTTCTAGGAGTTTTCGCAGATATTTGAAATATGAATATATCCTGTAAGATTCTAATGACATAATGTAGTTGTTTCCTCTAATTATTAAAGCGTGTAAATATAGCTTCTGAATTCTGAACAAATGCAGTTATGTTCAATAAAAGCATAAGATACTTTAATTTTAATTAAATTTATTACTGTTAAAAGTGACCATTATTAATCTTGTAGAAGCATTTTTTTTTTTTTTTTTTTTTTTTTTTTTTTTTTTTTTTTTTTTTTTTTTTTACTTTTTGAGAAAACATTGAACTATTTAGTACCAAGGTACTTTTCGGATGTATTTGATAATATAAATGCACTTACAATGTTTCCTGAGTGTCTACTATAAGTGTTTCCCCAGATTGAGAATGTAAATAACGTCTTGTAACTTGCACTGTAATTGAGTGAGCACTGTAATTGTTTTCCTTAAATTATTTAAGCATGTTAATATATTTTGTAAAATTTTGAGCAAATGTTGTTACATTAAATGAGAGTTAAAATAACTCTAAAGATAAAAAATTTTCATTATTAAGCTTGTCGACTTAATTTTTTTTTCAAATATTGAGAAAGAAATATCGATATATTTAGCATCTCAGTGTTTTAGACAAACATTTGAGAATTAAATGCATCTTGTAAGATTCTGAATGAATACTGTAATTGTTTCAGCATGTACATATCGCTTCCAAATTCTGAGTAAACATTATGTCAAATAACAGCTTAAGACATTTTGACGAAAATGACGGTCATTATTTATCATGTGAAGGTAAATTTGGTTAAATACTGATAAACCAAAATGTTGAAATATTTAGTTTCTAGGTATTTTTCTCGAGTGTTTGAGAATTAAATGTATGTTGTAAAATTCTAAGTGAATACTTTAATTGTTTCCCCTAATTATTTAAGCATGTGAATACAGCTTTTAAAACTCTGAGTGAACACTTTCATGTTAAATACGAGTTTAAGTCATTTTAATGACAAAAATTGTCGTTATTTATCGTGTTAAGGTAAATTTTTTTGAATACGCAGTAAACAAAAATTTGAAGTATTTAGTGTCTGTTAGTTTTTCGCATGTATTCGAGAATTAAATGTATATTGTAAGATTTTAAAGGAACACTCTAATTGTTTTCTCTATGTATATAAGCATGTAAATAGAATTTCTTAATTCTGATAAAATAATCTTGTGTGAAATGACAGCTATGGGCATTTGAATGGTAGAAACGATCGTCGTAATCTTATGGATATACAGTTGGCCATGCTTTGAGAAAGAAATGTGTAAATATTTAGTATTTAGATGCATTTCTCAAGTTTTGGGAAGTAGAAATGCACCTAGTAAAGTCTTCTGAGATAATACTGTAATTGTTTTTCCTAAGTATTTGAGAATGTAAATTTGTCTTGTAAGCTCTCAATGCATATTATAATTGTTTTTCCTAAATATTCGAGAATGTAAATTTACCTTGTAAGTTTTGAGTGAATATTGTAATTGTTTCTTTCTAAGTATTTCAGCATGTATTATCTTGTAAGTTCTAAGTGAATACTCCCCTGATAAGTTAAGCATGTAAATATAGCTTCCGAAATTTTGTGTGAACATTCTCATGCCAAATAACAGCTTAGGGCATTCTTATGACAAAAATGGTCATTATTTATCATGTGAAGGTAAATTTGGTTAAATACTCAGTAATCAAACTGTTTAAGTACTTAGCTCCTATGTGTTTATCGCAAGTATTTGAGAATTAAATGTATCTTCTTGCAAAAGTTTAAGGGAATATACTGTAACTGTTTTCTCTAAGTTTTTAAACATTAAATATAGCTTCTAAAATTTCGAGTGAACATTTTCATATAAAATAACAGTTTTAATCATTTTAATGACAAAAGTGGTCATTATTTATCAATAAAATAAATCTGTTAAATACTGAGCAAACTAAATGAAGCAATTATTTTCTAGGTGTTTCTTGCAAGTATTTGAGAATTAAATTTCCCTTGTAAGATTCTAAATGAATAGTGTAATTGTTTTTACTGAGTATGCAAAACATGTAAATACAACTTCTAAATCCTAAGGAAATGCTCTTGAATGAAATAACAGTTTAACGCCTTTGGATGATAAAATAATGGTTATTAATTTCATGAGTTAATTTTGGATTAAACGTTGATAGTAAAATGAAGTATCTAGTATTTCGTGTCTTTTTCAAAAGTATTTGAGAATGTACATGCACTTAGAAATGTGAGAATACTGTAATTAATTCTCTTATGTATTTGAGAGTGTAAGTTTGTAATGTCCTGAGAGAACGCTGTAATTGTTCTCCTACGTGTCTGAAAATGTAAATATATCTTCTAAATTTTCTAGCACATATTGTTAGGCTCAATAACACCTAAAGGCATTTTAATTGTAAAATTCTTTTTAATTGTAATTGTAAAAATTTTAATTGTAATTGTTCATTATTAAACTTGTGGATGTAAATTTGCTTAAATTTGCTAAATCCTAAGCAAATGCTCTTGCGTGAAATAACAGTTTCAAGCCTTTGAATGATAAAATTATGGTTATTAATTTCATGAGTGTAATTTTGGGTTAAACGTTGAGAGTAAAATATTGAAGTATATAGTATTTCGTGTCTTTTCCGAAAGTATTTGAGAATGTACATGCACTTAGAAATGTGAGAATACTGTCATTAATTCTCTTATGTATTTGAGAGTGTAAATTTGTAATGTCCTGAGAGAACACTGTAATTGTTCTCCTACGTGTCTGAAAATGTAAATATATCTTCTAAATTTTTGAGCACATATTGTTAGGCTAAATAACACCTAAAGGCATTTTAATTGTAAAATTCTTTTTAATTGTAATTGTAATGGTAATTGTAAAAATTTTAATTTTAATTGTTCATTATTAAACTTGTGGATGTAAATTTGCTTAAATTTGCTAAATCCTAAGTAAATGCTCTTGAGTGAAATAACAGTTTAAGGCCTATGAATGATAAAATTATGGTTATTAATTTCATGAGTGTAATTTTGGGTTAAACGTTGAGAGTAAAATGTTGAAGTATCTAGTATTTCGTGTCTTTTTCGCAAGTATTTGAGAATGTACATGCACTTAGAAATGTGAGAATACTGTCATTAATTCTCTTATGTATTTGAAAGTGTAAATTTGTAATGTCCTGAGAGAACACTGTAATTGTTCTCCTACGTGTCTGAGAATGTAAATATATCTTCTAAATTTTTGAGCACATATTGTTAGGCTAAATAACACCTAAAGGCATTTTAATTGTAAATACGTTCATTATTAAACTTGTGGATGTAAATTTGCTTAAATGTGGAGAACGAGGTTTCGGATCATTTAGTTTTTGATGTTTCTTGCACGTATTTTTGACTCAATTAGTTAAGCGTATCCTCCAAGATACGAATGAATACTGTAATTGCTTAATGTTTTTCCAAATTAATTATGCATGTAAATACAGCTTATAAACTTCTGATTAAATACTTTTAAGTTACATAACAGCTTAAGTAAAATTTTGTAAAGGAGAAATTCGGTTAAATTACGAAATTATTATTTATTACCTATATAATTTTTTATTTATTTATCACCTATATGATTTATTATTTATATTATCTATATAATACGTATATAATTATTTATCTATTACCTATATAATTTTATTATTTTATATAATTATATATTTTTTATTACTCATATAATTTTTTCTAACTTTTGAAAATATGAATGCATCTAATAAAGTTCAGAGTGCTTCTAAATTACAGTGAATTCGGTAACTGTTTCCACCAAGGTATTTGAGAGTTAAATGCACTTTATAACGTTCTGACTGAGTACTGTACATTTGTCTCGTTTTTATTTGAATATATAATTACACCTTCTAAACTTCGCAGCAGATACTGTTTTGTTAAATAACAGCTTCAGGTGTTTTAATGAAGAAAATAATCATTAGTAATCTGATGAACGTTAATTTTCTTACATACTGAGAAACAAATGTCGAAGTATTTAGTATCTACATGATTTCTGGAAATATTTCAGAATATAAATTCATTTGTAAAACTCTGATTGAATGCCGCAGTTGTTTTCCGTAAGTATTCGAGAACCTAGATGCATCTGGTAAAGTTCTGACTGAATACTGCAAATTTATGTTAAATAACAATAACAGCTTAAGGTATTTAAATGATAAATATGGTCGTTATTATTCTTGTGACTGTACGTTTGTTTGAATATGGAAAACAAAATGTAGAAGTATTTAGTATCTAAGTGTTTTTCATACGTATTTGAGAATGTAAATGTATCTCGTAAAGTTCTGAGTGAATACTCTAATTTTATGTTAAATAACAACTTAAGACGTTGTAAGGATAACTATGGCTATTATTAATCTTGTAAAAGTAAATTGTTTAAGTATTGAACAAGAAATGCATTGTCTAAATGTTTTTTGTAAGTGTGTGAGAATTCTTACGTATCTTGTTCTAAGTGAATATTCTAATTTTACTTTAAATAACAACTTAAGATGTTGTAATTATAAATATGGCTTTATTGATCTTGTAAAAGGAAATTGTTTATATATTGAGAAAGAAGTGTATTTAATGTCTAAATGTCTTACGTAAGGATTTGATAATTTCTAGAATCTTGTAAAGCCCTGAGTGAATATAGCGATTGTTTCCCGTAAGTATTTGTGAAGTGAATATACCCTGTAAACTTTAGACGTTATTGTGCATGAACTATCAGTGTAAGGCATTTTAATGTTATTTAAGGCCTTGCGAACAAATCAGGCGAACATAATTATATTTAAGAGGTCAGATACCTTTACATAGAACAAAAATCGAGCTTTTAATGCTCTTATAGTAAACTTCGATTTTTAGAACTATTTTAAAACCCACTTCAAGTAAAATTTCGCTCTACAGCCCAAATAATGGTTAAAAAATAAAGTTCGGTTGGAGAAAAACTAAATGCCTGTCAAACACTAGTATAACAACATGAGTGCTGGTGGGCTTAAACCTGAGCAATGGCATAGTCAGAAAACCTCAGAAATCCTTCAACTCTCGAAAGCCTTTTGTAGCACTTCATACACAGCCTGTCTGTATGCGCTGCCGCGCAATCTTGTTGAAATCTAAGCATAATTTTTTTCAGTCCTTGGTTAGCTCACCCCCGAATTAGTGAATGATTTCCCGATAATTATTCGAATTTATTGTTCCTATGAAGACTATTGAGCCTATTATTCTTCTCCTGGATAATTCACATCCAGTCTATTTCTAGTGTAAAAGAAATTCTTGTATGGCACGTGCGTTACTGACAGCCCAACGTCTAAATGCGAAAACGTATAGAAGCATACAGAAAACATATAGTCCAAAATGTCGCCAGAATTGTCAGTTAAATAGTGTAGGTGTAAAGTTCTTTGAAGATCCAATCTTTTACCATTTAAATAGTTAGGTTTTTTTTCTCACATTTGCCTTTTCGTAAACGATGACAGCTTGAAAGTTTTATTTGAATTTTTTATTCTAAAAAGCATTGTTCTTAATATTTTCTAACTTTATTGCGTATCAGAAACGACAGCAGCTTATTAACTTCTACTTTATAGTGTTTGTTCGAACAACTAGAGCATGTTTTTTGCGTTGATTATCATTTTAAACCATGATTACCAGTTGCATTTTGGAGCAGAGCAAAAATTCTCTTTTTTTCCTTGAAAGTGTCATGTTTAATTTAGAAGTCAAACAACAAAAATCAGAGTTATATTTGCAAATTTTCCAGGACTTTTTTCAATGGTTTTACTACCGAACCACTTCCTCCAAGTTTTTTACATGAAATGAAAATTTGAATACACATATTTAATCCCTTGAAATAAATATATAATGACTATAAGTCTTATTGAGTTTTATCACATGTATAATTATGTTACATAGTAAAAGAGGTTGAGTAATCAGGTTCTTATTGATAAACATAATTTTGAATTCATTTTAAACTAGATGCTTCTAAAAATCAAGTATAGCCGCAATCACTTAACTCGGATTCAGTTTAATAATTGCAATTCAGAATTTTTAAGCCTGTGACATGGAAGACAGATAATTAAAATTATATATATATATATATATATATATATATATGCAGGATGTACCAGTACAGGGTTGACAAAATTTCAGGAGAGACAGAGTACACCTAGACGATAGAAAATCACATTGGAATGCATGGTCGGAAGCGCATTTCTGGCGCGGAAGTGACGACACGAAAATCAAGAAAGAAAGGACCTAACGGGGTGAGAAAACTTGTTTATTATTTGGGTTAAAAAAAATTAAAAACAGCCTAAAGAGATAACCATCATCATCAAAAAATGTGTTCGAAATTACGACCCGGATCGTGATGCAGGAACCGCGCGTCTTGCATCTTCCATTCGTGATGCAGATCTTCCATGCGGAGATGTGAGGCCTGAATTACGGTCCGGGGTCGTAATTTCGAACACTTTCTTTAATGACGATCGTTGTTTGTTTTTGTTCTTATTTGAAAAAATGCGAACATCGCTCCTGCGAAATTCTGAAGGAACTGATACCTCTATATTTAATATGCAACCACTATTCAACCCGCATCGTTTTTGAGCTTTTTAAAAAGGCTTTTTATCGGTTTTTACTAGTTTTAAACCCTCTGATTTAACCTAAGCTCTGTTTGGAATGCTATGAGTACAAGCTCCTCTTTCAGATACTTGCTTCAGTTTGTTACTGTTTTGTGGTTATATTCAGATGAACATATCTTGTCTATTAATAGACATTTTTTTGACGGCAGAGTTCCATAATTTGAAAATAAGCTACTGATTGCTATTCTCTAGAAGGCAGTCACAAATTTTAATCTTTTTGTTTTTGAAAATGCGAGTTAAAAGTACAGCAATAACAGCTAATTTATATTCTTTTTCATAAAAACAGAACGCGACTTATCAAGAATCAGTTAGTATTACATCAGACAAAAGCGCAGATGTTGTGAGCGTCGATCAACGTTTATTTATAACTGGCGCTAAATCACACTGTTTGGTGACAGTTTCACGGTGGACGGGAAGATAAGTAAGTATCAATTAACTTGAGGAAGTCAGAATTTAAATGAGTTCTTAAAAAGCTTACACATTACTGCTACACGCTAAGAGGAAAGGAACAGTACTTGCATGAAAAGACTTTGGAATTACTGGAAAATCAAAATAATTTACCCAACGCTGAGATATAAGGTGATCAGCCACTCCACTTCAAGCAATCATACCACTGATTTGATTGATATACACAGTCCTTAACCCTCAACGTTTTAGTGTCCGTCAACGTAACCGTAAACCATCCTCTTCATCACTCTAAATATCAGTTAGGAATAGTCTCTTTTTAACGCGTTTTAGACAGGAACACATCACCCGGATCGTCGCACAATCACCACAGTCGGAAACAGTGGCTTTACGTCTTCTGAGGTTGAGAATTCACACGCTCGTGTCTTTCTCCATCACCACACACCAAATACCAATCTCGAACAGCATTTCTGTTCATCATCATTAAAAGGGTAATATAATAGGTAGTTCGTCTCCTCAACCCATCGCAAACAGGAACACAGAACAGGTCGTCGCATTATCATCCCTACCGAAAGTCGAGTTTTCTAAGTTATACCCAAATTTCTACCCGTACGCAAATTTACTCATGTTTCCTATCATCGAAACGAACAAACAGTTAGAATTATCACTGAAATCAAATTACTGTGTAACAACTACACATGATCGAAAAGTTAAATTATTAGCATATGTATCTGTATATTTATTAATTGTATGAAAGTAATAAGCTTACAAGATTTTAAAGTAATTTGATTTTTTAATTTAAGATTACATAAAAAAGTGATTTCACTGCTTGATAGCATTATTTCTTTGAAGTGGATGATTATAAATTCAGGAAGTTTTGATTAATTGCTTATGACCTATATCTGTGTAAAATGACCGGTTACTGAGATTTTGAGTTTGACCTATTAGAGCTATAACTGAATTTGAATGCACGTGAAAATTTGGATTCCTTGCATTGACCTTAAATAGAGGTGGGATGATCATGCATGCAAAATTGTTTATAATAATGCATACTTATAAATATAGTTTTCTATTTGTTCATTAAAGGCTTTGGATTAATTAAAGGATTTAAAGGAGTTCATTAAATTTTTTCTTTCAGCTAAGATTTCTGAAAACTATAATTTTTCTGCGTGATTTCCCTGAAACCGTTGATTAGAATTTCAAGAAATTTTGATCAATTTCATAAACCCTATATGTGTATATAATGATCAATTATTATGCTTGTCGCCTAAAAACTTGAGAATTTTTTATGTTAACATAATAGTCCCTTTTGAGTTCTCAAAACAAAAAGTATTACTTTTTTAGGAAATGCAGTGCTATTATTTCTAAAATACGTCATTTTAATTATATATTAATCTTTTTAATTTGAAGTAAAAGTCAGCTAAACGATTTGTTTATATATAATGTTGCGCATAGTACCTGCTACAATTTTATGTTATTGACAAAGAAGGTACTTTGTTTTTATGTTACTTAGAATGTTTCAATACCTATAACCTAGAATAAAAGTATTAAATACAATATCAAGGATATCGAAATAAGTATACAAAATTTCACGATCATAAATCATACATATTTGGGCTTTAGAATGTGTTAAATTTTGTCATGTTTTATAATTTTAAAGGTACCTGACCCCTTAAATACTGAGGAAAAAATGTTTAAGAATCTAGTATTTTAGTGTTTGTTGTAAGTATTTGAGAAAGTAAATGTATCTTGTCATGTTTTGTATAAGTATTCTATATATTTCCCGTAAATGCTAGAGAATGTGAATGCAAATTGAGTGAATATTTTAAATGTATATTAAGTAACAGTTTAATGCATTTTAACGATAAATGCAGAGAAAAGTACCCTATTAGTTACAAACAAAATATTTAGATAAAAAAGTACTAAATTTTTCGAAATTTTTAAAAATATTTTTAAATATGTATTTCATTACAAAAATGAATAGTTTAACTATTCCAGAAGAACGATGATCATTATTAATCTTGAGAACGTATATTTCCTGGAATACCGAAATGAAAATGTTGAAATATCCGTTACCTAAGTATTTTTATAAGTATTTGAGAGTATAAATCTATATCATAAAATTCTGGACGAAAACGTTAAATATAGGGAAATGTAGCCCATTCATTGTGGGAAAAACGTTTAGACTAAAACTGTATAAATATTTACTCAAGAAATGAGAGTACTGAGAACGTGGATATCTTAAGCATTCCAAGGGAAAAAAAGATTTTTATTATTAATCTTATGAATGTAAATTTACTTAAATATTGAGAAAGCAAAGTTTGATGTATATTTTAGTGCGTAAGCATTTAAGAATATAAATGTATCTCGTAAAGTTCTGAATGAATACTCTAATTGTATGTGAATAACTTTCATTGTGTATATTATATAAAATGTGCTTGTTGTAAGTTCTTGTAATACGTCTTTACAATTTACATTTTAACTCTTTCTGACTTTTACGTATGTATTGGTATAAACATATTGTATAACATATGGATTATACTTTGCTGCTTTGTTTTTACTATGTTTTGAAAGCCATACATGGATACTGTTATGTGTTTGCTGTTTGGCTCAATTACAGTAAACATCATACAGAGTTTATATATATATATATATATATATATATATATATAAATTATATCAGAGTTTACATATGTATGTATATATCTATATTTGTGTATTTATTTACAGGTATATTTGCGTATTCATTTACAGGGTGGACCATTTAAGTTGACAGTGAAAACAAACCTTTCAAAACGAACGTTTTAAAAAAAGAATCGTTACTAACCCAATTTATGTAACACCAAGGAGGAAAGCGAATTCTATTCCATGTACAGTTAACATTGCAGTTATCCTCGGTAACCGCGAAGGACATCCACATTTAACTCGAAATCACAGTTATTCCCAAGAGTAGTTGAAAACAACACAAGAATGAGGAGTAACAGAAAGATCCCAGTTACAATTTACATATATTTTGAAACACTTTATGCTGAAGAATAAAATTTTTAGTCACATAAATTAAATTAGTATTTAAAGTGAAAAGGAACACGCCATAAATAACAGAAGGTTGAAGGAAACAAGTTATGAAAATTATCGTTAAAAATTAAGAAACTAGGTTACAGACAGGTCATTCAAAGAAAAATATTGACATTTGAACTTGAATAGTGTCACTGAAATTAAACTCCTTAAAAGTGTTAGAACGTTTTGTTTTGAATTGTGCAATATTTATATATTCCCGATTTCAAACAACTAAATTCGTACTGTTGTGAATTAAAAACACTTCCTAGATACTAGATGTTATCTGATAACACTGCAGTTAATTTTCTTTTTCTTTCTATATTTTCTGCTGATAATTTTATTTTAGGCTGACGGTTTGTAATAGTAACAGTTCCATTCTTCCGCAATAAAGAAATCAGTCATTTTTTAGGCACAGCCTGATTAATCGGGAGTTCACAGCGTTATTTATTCAGTTATACTTCAAGTTATATATAAGGAAAAAGGGACACGTATACAAAATTATTTCTCTATCAGTATTCGCTGAAGTGTTTCATGTATTTTCATAGACTTGCCATCTGAAACAACATGACAGGAAGAATAATACGGGCATAAGGATCAAGAACTCGAAGTGGCGAGAAATCGAGTGCAGTGAATTTCGGCCATCTCTCCAATGAATATTATATATGGCTTTAAAAACAACTTCTGCAATACATATATAATGAACAGGAATCCGTTGCACTAAAACAGCATGGTTTTCCTATCTTTTAAAGATTATATCCACTAAAACTAACGGAAAATCTTAAGTTAAAATTTTTAAGTATTTCTTAAGTATTAGTACCACCGATTGAAGGAACTGAACCCATTACCTCAGCTCCCAGAATTTCATTAAGAATTCATTTGCCATGCATTAAGAAACTGGGGTATCTGGTTCTCCCTTTATTTTAAATGGTGTGCACCTCAAACAGACCAATAGTGCATGATATGTCGATTTACTTCACCGTGATTTGTGACAGCCTATTCGTCAGAAAGTAATACAGCCAAAAAAATTTGCATTGTTCAGAATTCTAGCTTGCGCCGATGGATGTAAGAAATAAATGTAGTGGTTACCAACAACTATTGCTGTGGAACTGGTAAGTTTTCCTCCTTCGCTAGTTTTTTCCATCCCTGTCATTTACTTTTATATGTAAACCTATGTGCGTTTTTCACTTTTTTAAGCATATTGTAAGAAGAAGGCTCTATAAGTAAAGGGAAGACTGCAATAATTTGAACGGGGATGTGATTCCGAAACAAAGACTTCTTTCTACTTAAATACGGATGTATAATTTACATAACAGTGGTAAAATCGAAATTGTTCCCACATATTTCGTTACTAAATAATACTTAAATAATAGAAGGTTATAGTAAACATAATATAAATTTTTCATAGATCTCCAGCTGATAGATACCGAGAGCCTAAAATATCTAATTTAGTTTGTTAAAAATATTCAACATGTAAAAAAATCTAATTTAGTTTATTAAAAACCTTCCATATCTATCAAACCAAATTGGAAATTTTTATGATAAATTTCATGCTTAAATTACCATAAATAAATTAATGCTCTAAACAGTTGTCTCCAAGTTCCTATACTGAGTACATTATATAAATTTTCTTCATTTATTTATATACGTTAAAGTTTTTATTGCAGAAATATATGTCCTAATAAAGTAATAAATCATCTAAAATTATTTTCTTGATTTAATGGGGAAAATATGAAAATTGTTCCATGAAATATGAAAAGTATATTAATTTATCTTTATCAGTATTAACACTATTCTTAAAGGAAGCATTAGTTTGACCAGAAATTCAAAATAACTGAATTCCATGAAGACAGTTTAAGTCACACAATTCCTATGTCCTCCGCCTGCACTAAGTATTTACTTAATAATATCTCATCCATATTTTCAAAGCCGTTGTTTCGAATTTTGAAGAATCTTAAGAAAAAATGCAAAATAGGCTTTTATGTCAGTAAGCAAATATTTACTGCAGTGGGGTCAGAATTGGTAAGTTCAAAATATGCATCACAAAACTTAGTAATAATTTCTAAAAATACAAGCAAAAACACGTTTATTGCACAAGTTTTAGAGCTGCATTTTAGAATTCTAAAGGGGAACAAAGGGCCGTGTATGTCATGTACTGCAAATAAATTTCTTTCTGATGCACAGAAACAACGCAGTATAATTCTTAGTACAAAGCAGAAAATTTATGTCTTAACATAATTTAAAACATGTATACGTAATAGATTTTATTTACATTACTTATAAAAATAAGTAACTAGTAAAGTAGCCAAAGTAACAAATTATGAAAATACGAAAGAATACTTTTGTCAAAACAAAGTTAAACAAGATCTTTTAAAATCCAATTTGATAAAAGATAAATCAACTTATCCAAATTAATGAACTGATTAAGATACAAATTAAACAAGTGAAAGTTTCACTAAAAACGTTATTGAAACTTTAACAAAATCAGAGCATTTTTTCTATTATGCTATATCAAGAACCTTTTAAATAATTATTTTCATTATTAGTATTGTTTCTTAACTATTAATCAATGAACATAAAATTTGTCTCCTTTAAACAGATTTAATTTTTTAATTATACATCTTATTTTTTTCGGATGTGACTTTTCCGAATGCAGACATGGGAAGGGATGCATCACTCAGCAGACGATTATGCAAGTACTTATCATAACAGACGACTGAGAAACTTATCATAACTATAAATTAAAAAGTGTTCCTTGAAAACTTTATTGATAAAGCATTTAAATAACTGTTGTTTACATCGAAAATATCATTTTCAGGCATAAAATAAACGCAGCATGCATTAATAAGAATTTTAGACAGCCCTCGAGTGCTTCACCCTAATTAAATAAATCAAATCCAGTTAATACATTGAAACTTCAGATAACATATTGGATTTAAATAATAACTATAAATCACACTAAACTATGCAGAATTAATATTTACGAGAACAATGCATAATGCTGAAAAGTTGTATCTTTGCCTTTAATCTATCAATAGGTTATAAATATTTAAACCAATGGCAAAGTGTGGAATTCTTTAGAAAAATTACGGCTTTAAGTTGCATGAGTTTCAATGATGTTGAAAGAAACACACTATTTTTACACTAATGTAGTAACTTCCTTCAGGAGAGATGTAAACTTGAAATTAGTGAACCCTTATGGTTAATTCTCAATTTTTTAATAAACTGTTAAATAATAAAATTTTCAAAATCAATTCCAGATTAAGAAATAATAACAAAATAATTTTTTTAACATATTTCTTTAATATTTTATAATGATCATCACTGGTCATTAAATGCCATAAAAACTACTTGAATTTTTATTCAGAAATATGAATGTTTAATAAAGCAATTTGATAGAAAGTCAATCAGATCAAAAACTAAAAGTTAAATTTCGTAAAAAAGTTTAATTTTGTCAAAATTGTATACTTATTAATCGTAAGAAATATTAATTAGTTTAATACAAAACTTGCTTTAAATAATTTGAAACTACATAATTAAATATTTCATTTTCAAATTATCGTTTAAATATTCATAATTCGACCAAGCTATAAGATATTATTTTAAATATACTATCTTTTAAAAAGTTAAACATATCATTTGAAAATCTCGCGCAAGTTATATTCAGCATTATTATATGTTCAACGTAAATAGTATACAGATTCCTTCAATTCAAACATGATCATGGCTAGAGAATTCTAATGTAAAAGGAAGCAGAAGCAATGAGAATGGAAAGGGAAATTTAAATTTCTTTATATGTAAAAAATTGTGTATTTTTGAAAGCTTCAACTTTTAGTTTTTGATGCTTTGGTTGTTTCTAAACATCGAAACAGGGCAACAAACCATTGTATTGCTGTAAAATAAAAAAATATTGAAATTATTGTCGATAGCATCATCGACGTCTACAAGCATCCCATTGTAATTAGGCGGGTGGATGGGAAAAAAAAACTAAAATGATAGAACACACTTTTTGGTGCGTCTCTTTCCGGCCTTCTATTAGGGGATACGATATCCCCTCCGTTTTGCTTCTTATCTTGCTTTATTTTTGCTTCTTATCTCCATGCTTACGCTCATCTATAGATCGTAACCCTGTTCACAAAACTGTCACCATTTAGATCTTTACATGACGATGTGTTTTAAATGGTCCACCCTGTATAACTAAACTGTAATTGTATCTACGTATATTTTAAAAGTGTACAAGTGTCCGTAATACAGTAAATATCATGTAATATTGTAAAAGTCCTCAAATACTCACATCCGTAATACAGTAAGCATCATGTAATATTGTAAAATTTTACGAGCATTCGTAATACAGTAAGTATCATGTAATATTGTAAAAGTATACCACAATCCGTAATAAAGTAAGTATCATGTAATATTGTAAAAGTATACAAGTAATCCGTAATACAGTAAGCATCATGTTAATATCATAAAAGTGTATAAGTATCCGTAATACAGTAAGCATCAGAATATATATATATATATATATATTGATGCTTGAAATGTTTACAAAAAGTAACGATAAAAGTATTTAGGGTACCCTTTGGCGAAACTTGGTGATTTTGGGCGGTACATGGATACCGAGTTTCAGCAATTCTTTGACTTGTTACTTTGGCTTGCGTAGCGGCGATGTTTTGGGCGATTTTTGAGCAAAAAATCGCCGCTACACAAAGCCAAACTAACAAGACAAAGAATTGCACAAACTCAGTATGTACACATCGACATAATTTTACTTAAAAAAATTTCAGAATTGCACAAAAATGGCATTACGCACTCTCTTTACTTTATCCATGTACACATCAAGCTATTTTCGCTTAAAAAAAATCAGAGAATTGCAAAAAACTAGACTAAATCGCCGCTACACATTGACAAAATAACAAGACAAAGTTTAAACTCGGTATCCATGTACACATCGACCTATTTTCACTATTTAAATCCCAGAAATTGCGCAAAAATGGCATTGCGCACTCCCTTGACTTTATCCATGTACACATCAACCTATTTTCACCTAAAAAACATCAGAGAATTGCACAAACTAGGCTAAATCGCCGCTACACAAACACAAAATAACAAGACTAAAAATTGCACAAACTCGGTATCCATGTATACATCGACCTATTTTCACTTAAAAAATTTCTCAGAATTGCACAGAAATGGCATTGCGCACTCCCTTGACTTTATTCATGTACACATCAACTTATTTTCACTTAAAAAAACATCAGAGAATTGCACAAACTAGGCTAAACCGCCGCTACACTAAGACAAAATAACAAGACTAAGAATTGCACAAACTCGGTATCCATGTATACATCGACCTATTTTCACTTAAAAAACTTCCCAGAATTGCACAGAAATGGCACTACGCACTCCTTTGACTTTATACATGAACACATCAACCTATTTTCACTTAAAAAAACATCAGAGAATTGAAAAAAAAAAAACTAGACTAAATCGCCGCTACACAAAGAAAAAAAATTGCTTAAACTCGGTATCCATGTACACTACGACCTATTTTCACTTTAAAAAAAATCCCAGAATTGCACAAAAAGGCCATTGCGCACTCCCTTTACTTTATTCATGTACACATCAACCTATTTTCTCTTCAAAAAACATCAGAGAATTGTACAAACTATGCCTTATGTAATCCCTTGAGTTTGTCCATGTACACATCGATATATTTTCATTTAAAAAGTCAAAGGAGCACCCAATTCTACATTAGAAGCAAACAAAAAATAGATAATCTCAATAAACTACATTTTAAACCATACAATAAAACAACATAAAAAATGAAAAACCTGTTAAGCATTTAAGCACAACACAAAGCAAATATCCACTTACCCTTATTTAGAAATTCGTTCGTCTTCAGTCTGTGGCACACATAATTCCTTAACAGCATCCAAAAACTTTCTACGATTACCTGAACTAGAATCTGTGTATCGGCGTCGCCACATAAATTCTTAAAAATAAGAGTGAAAAATATACTACGTAGTTCCGGACTGTCCGGAAAATGGCTACTAATTAAAACCTTCATTTACACATTAGTCACTTTTCCCCTTTTGTTCCAAATCGTACAGAAACTTCAAATTAATCTTACTACATTCAGTCATTGTACCGTCTAAACAATGAAACAAGCAATGTACTTCCGGTTGATCTTTACATTATGGTAACTTGGCGATTTTTTGGCGAAAATTTGGCGACCAACTCTCCTACAGCAACCCTCTATTTTTTTTTCCCCGCCGCCATTTTGTCTTCACGAAGTAAAGACATGTTTCTTTTCTTTTTATCTCCTGAACACTTCTTCCAACAATCTACTAGCCGAATTACACTTATGCTAGAAATTTTATCAAACAAAACTGCTTAATCATGACAAATATTCACTGCAAAATTAGGAAAAACTGCACAATACCATCCTCCTTACGCATTTTTCAAAATAACACATACACATAAACCATGTACACGCCGACTTATTTTTACTTAAAAAAACATCCCAGAATTGCACAAAAATGGCATTGCGCACACTCTTCACTATATCCATGTACACTGCTTTTTTCTCATAAATTAAAAAAATTTCACGAAAATACATGACAATTTTCTCAATCTTTAAACCCGGTAAAAAGAACATATATGAAATTACATGATCGCGAAAAAGTATTTACCCTTTACAAATATCAACATTTCCACATATAAAATAAATAGAATATCCAAAAACTTTTACCTCTAAATCATCTATTACATTATACACGTCACCAACGAATTCATACCTCAAGCATTACAAATACTTAATATCAAATATTTAAATTATTTCCATGCACGTTTATTTCAACTTAAACGTATACCAAATTCCTACAAACATAAAATTCACAAAATAACTATCATTTCATTAAAATATAATTAAATTCAAAAACACTACTTAAAATATAAATGAGCACATACATTAAATTAATAAAAATTACCTTACAATCCTAATTACTTTAGACTAAATCATTGCTAATAACAATTTTCCCAATAATACCAAATTCCTTTCCACCTTACATTTACAACAATGCATAAAAATAATATCCTCAAATAATTAAAAATACTAACTTACCTAATCTTCTTCAGAATCTTGATTACGTGGCGGATACACTTTTCTTCCTTCTGTTTCAGAATCTTTAAAATCATACTTATCTTTCAAAGCAAGATACCAGGTAAAATAAATAACATAATAAAACATCTTTATTTCTCTCTCGCACAACCTTAAAAAACATTTATTACTATCCTTTTCAATACCACTAAATACCCATTTCGAATTCACTTTAGTTACGGCCATGGGATCCAAAAATTCACAAACACTATTTCACACAACACAGAATAAAGCCAAATACAAAATTGCCAGATTTTTTCCCGATTAAAGAACAGTAATTCGTCCATTAATATCGCATGACATATCCCATGATCTCTCATTTCCCTCACACAAAATAATGCGTAATCAGAACTGAATACTACTCACATTCTTAACAAAGTCTAACTAACCTAATCTTCTTCCGAATCTTCCTTACATGGTGGATACACTTTTATTATGGATTCAATAAAATTACTGAACGATTTTTTTTCCGAATTTGATACAATTTGATAAAAAAAAAATTCTCTTTATCACATCTACAATTCACTTTAGACAGCGCCATACAATCCCAAAATTATTCAACCCTACTTCACACAACACACAATGAAGCTTAATACAAAATAATATACATCCACAGATACTTGTCCAAATTCCCCCCTTTTCCGATTAAAGAACCGTAATTCGTCCATTAATATCACATGACATATCCCATGATCTCTCATTTCCCCCACACAAAATAATGCGTAATCGGAAGTGAGTACTGCTCACATTATTACCAAAGTCCCAGGTAGTAACCTTTATCGCCTCCAAAATGTCGCCAAACTACCAGTTACCATATTGTAAAGATCAACCGTACTTCCTAAGCAACACGCACCATAAAAGCCCCTGCAAAGCATCCCATGATTCAAAACTGCCTGGAATAATACAAACGATTACGTCATATTAGGGTTTCCATGACATTCAACTACTCAGGTTACCATAAATGATACAACAACTTGGCGATAAACGAAACAACAACTTGGCGATAATACAAAGGGTACCCTAAAGTCAACTCTAACCAAAGTAACAAGAGTATTTGATATTTGTTTGATATTGTAACAAAAAAAGTATGTGTTGTGTTGAAGACAAATTTCAGTATAAATGTAATTGAATGTATTGTTTTGTGTCTCAAAATCATCATCAAATAAATGTCTTAAATGTCAGTATTTCTGTCTTTCCTTACATATTGAAATCTGGATTATTTACTTGAAAGTCTGTCAACTCAAACGCGCAGACTCACTTTGAGTGCTAATGAGATATTAAAGCTTTGCATCGACAGTTATACAGCATAGACATAGATTCGCAATACATAAGTGCAAATTCTTAATGTTCATAATGGATTTCTACACAGCAAATAATTATTATTCAACGGTATTATCACAATTGCACAGCCTAAGATATGCATGAACAAACATACCTTTGTTTTTTATAT
This sequence comes from Stegodyphus dumicola, assembly GCF_044657685.1. Lineage (NCBI taxonomy): Eukaryota > Metazoa > Arthropoda > Arachnida > Araneae > Eresidae > Stegodyphus > Stegodyphus dumicola. Next base: position 27,940,343 of record NC_140781.1, read on the forward strand.
ATTTTGTCAATGATAAGTCAATAATATCCTGTATCGGATTCGGTCGAACTAGAAATTCTCTAAAGCTAACATTAATTCAAAATAGAGTTAGTTCTAATTCTAAAATTAACGTAATTCTGTTACATCTATGATAACAAAAGTTTTCATATTTTAAACAAAGAGAAGCTCTGTATTTTATGCTACCATTGTCATTCAGTATACGCGAACTCATTCTGAAAATTCCTTTATTTATGTAGTGGATAATAGGCCTGTAGAATAGGATTGTCTTTAGCAACTGAGTTTAATTGTAACATTAGCGAGTTCTAGACGAAACGTAATGGTTTCATCATACTTTTCACTAAACAAAAAAATCTGATGTGTACACCACATGACTTCCTTGTACGGAATATTAAATTATACGCATTTTTTCTTGCATTTCATTTAAACTTATTGGATTGAATTAAATCTACTTCGCCGACAGCGCATAAACCAAGAATAAATGCATTCTTTAAAATTCACTCTATTTGTTTACCATAGCGACACTCTGGCGCTAGGCTCACTTAACAGTATTATATTTCGTTCATATCATAACTCAGAATGCACAAAATTTATATCATTTAAAGAATTATCTAGTCGTTGCCACATGTTCTATTCAAATACTATAATAAAGCTAGAACCATATATAAAAGAAATTAAGCAAACAAAACGAAAAAGAAAATGTTTTTCACAGACGATTGAGTATTTCGCATTCAATTAATTCAGTTCTTAAAAAATCAGTTAATTCAGTTAAATCTTAAACACTTATTTCCTCGAAAAAATTCCAGAAAGGATTAAGCATGATTTAATTTGTAATAATGAATGAAGGCATTATCTTTGTTGTTGCGAAGCTAAGTTTCTCTAGATTGGCAACACATCCACTATTCTGCTGTTTCAAATGTAAATAAACAATGGCCGCCATCAAAAAAATTATTAGGCTTAGCAGCACTTAAACAACTTTAAAATTGTTGATAATTCTAAAAATATTGCATACAGATTTACTAAAGGCATAAAAATCTTAACCGGAAGATAAGAACAACATAATTCAATCATTTTTAAAGCAAAAAATGCACAATTTACAAACATATAAGAGTAAAGAAACTGAGATTACTGAGCCGGGTAACAGAGTGGATATATATATAAATATATTTATATACGTTTGATGTTGCCGATTGCAACCAAAATACGAGATGCACATCTACATGTTATAGCAGTCTTACATACAAAATTTCAACGTTCTGAGGCTACTCGTTTTTGAGTTATGCGAGATACGTACGTACGTACATACATTCGTACAAAAGCCACGAAAAATTCTCTTCACAATTCATTTTAAAGCAGTTTTATAATTTTTTTGGGGGGGGGAGGAAAAGAGTCTTTTATTCTGTTCTTACGTACAGATATCACGCAAAAACATCGTTAAATTGCATTCGATAGCGGTCAAATTGGATATTTTCGTCAAACTATGCTGCCTGAAACTTTTCGCAATTACAATGCTTCCTTTTTACTTCGTACAGGGAAGTAAAAATTAAAACCTATGCTTGACTTCGACGTTTTTCGCACCTTTCCTGCAGACCTCAACTAACGCTTTTATTTAAACTCTTCCTGCTTGTATGTTTAATTAACTAATATCAAATATTTATTTCATCTTGATAAGGAAAGACCTGAAATTATAAATGTATGACTATAAGCTTGATGTTCGTAAACCCTAACTTAAGATTCTCAAGTCTGTCAGAGAATCTAAAGCTAACTTTAGGAACAGAACGCTATAAAAGAGCATATTTCTTTCTACAAACGTTCAGGCATTGAGGTAATAAAGCTGTTAAAAGTAATAACTAGACGAATCTGACAACTTTCGCGTTTTAACTCACACGCCTCTTGCTTAAATTATATGGCCAAATGTTTGCAATTTCTGAGAATAGGAAGCTACAGAAATGAAGGGGAAAATAACAAAATTGGTTAGTTAAATCTAAAACACAATAATACAAATAAAGTTGGTAGGAGCAATACACTTTTAATGGCATCTCATGCATTTAATCCACTACATTAAACGCTTGGCGTATTGACTGCGTTTGGGTACTTAGCATTGATGAGAGCATGAATATGGTTTGGAGAATAACTATTAAAATTTAAAAATAACAAAAAATGTGCCCCCAACCCTCCCAACAAAATTAGAAAACTTAAAATTTGCCAAAAGGCGCCTTTACAATATTACACAAAACATGATCATTTTACCTTACTTAGAAACAGAAGATGACAGTAATGGCAACTATGAAAATGTGAAAAATAAAGGAACATATTTGCGCGTTCACATGGAAAATCAATAATTTTGAGATTACTCGAAGCAGACTGACTGTACACATTTTTGCTATTAAAAATCAAATTGGTTACAGAAGGTTATATCCGCTTAATATAAATTATCAAATAAAAGTATTGAGTTAAATTAATTTGGGTTAATCTTCGGATTATGGTAACTTGGCGATTTGTTGGCGAAAATTTGGCGACCAACCCTGCTACAACAACCTGCTAGTTTTTTTTTTTTTTTTTTTTTTTTTTTTTTTTTTTTTTGCCATTTTGTTTTCACGAAGTAAAGGGTTTTTTTTTTTTTTTTTTTACTTAACCCTTTTTTTTTCCAACAATCTGTTAGGCGAATTATGCTTATGCTAGAACTCTTTTATGGAACAAAAGTGCTTACTGATGACGAAGATTAGGGATTAGGTGCGAAATTGGGAGAAAGTGCAGAATCGCCCACTGCTTGCCGCGTTTTTAATAATTGCACATACACGGTATCATCCATGTACACGTCGACCTATTTTCACTTAAAGAAACATCTCAGAATTGCACAAAAATGGCATTGCGCACACTGTTGACTTTATCCATGTACACTGCTAAAGTCCTAGCTATACCTTTATCGCCATACCAAAATGTCGCCAAACTACCTGTTACCATATTCCAAAGATTATCCTTAATTTGTTTTAATTTCCATAAAGCGGATAAAGGAATCGTGTTATTTAATCCGCTGCAATTCTTGATTCAATTACGAATGCACAACAGTAGCAAGTTAATTTACGTAATATTGAAACTGCTTAGATATATATGGAATCTCGTTTGCCCGAATTAATGAGATGTAAAGTAGAAGGTAATTCTTATTTTGCTTAACATTACGTTCAGTACTATTTCATAAAAGCTGAAATGACTCATTTTTTACATACCGTCTTCATCAATAACATTGCTTTTCAACACATTTTGAATAAAATAAACTTAAGAATTTCCAATTTAAACTTTTAATTTTCCCACAAACCACATAAAGGAAATAATATGCATCTCCACTTCGAAAACAGTCATTTAATCTTTATTTACTACATTCATAATTTTTGAACCGCCGAAAGAAAATCCCACATATAAAGATGAAAACCATATAATGAGGATTAATTGTATAGTAGTTTAAATCACAAGCATTTACTTCACAGAGTAATTTAAAATGCATGTGATTTAAAAAATTCATATTAACCAATAAATAACCATAAATTCTCAGGTTCAGGAATATTTCTTGGAATACTGTTAACATGAATTGTTAGCCAATAAATTCCCTTGACAAAATTTCTTGACTAATGAACCTAATCTACCATTCAACGTAGATTTTCACAGACCATCATCTGGAGAGAAATTTTACAGCTCACTGTTCTTACATAATACATGCAACTGAATTGGTTCTCTATAATATAGAATATGTATTTACTTTTGAATAACGAAAACGTGAAAGAGATTGATTTAAAGAAAGAAATTTGAGATAATTGGTTTTTAAACATCTGATACAATGTTAATTTTCTTCATCGTTTCGGTTAAACTCTACTCCAGTTACGCAAAGTTGTAATCTACTACTGAAGGTATTAGCCAGATGCTATAAATACTATTGGATAAATATATGCAGACTATATTTTTGTGGATACGGAAAGCATAAAAAATTAACTCTGCTCTCCTAATGGTAACGAGCTGATAACTGTGCTCTCCTAATGGTAAAGGTATATTTTTGTGGATATGGAAAGCATAAAAAATTAACTGGGCTCTCCTAATGGTAACGAGCACAACTTATAAGGAATTAGCCATTTTGCTTTTCCCACAGCATACTTTCATGATGTTATAAGGTATTTCTCCCCCTCTTCTTAGCATGCCTTCGTGGTGTATTGGTCAGCACACTCGGCTCCTATTCGAGAGGTCCGAGGCACGAGTCCTGGTGAGGGCTTTGTTTATTTTTCATGTCTCCTGCTTAGTAACCAATTGTCTCTACAGTGCCCCCCCCGAACTAAAAAAGGTGGTCGATGATGGATGATTCCCCACCACCAGGATTTGGTAATTGGGTCTCCTAATCTCCAGTCTCCCTTTAAAAGGGAGAGTATATAAGGTATTTCTCCCGCCTTCTTAGTATGCCTTCGTGATGTAGTGGTCAGCACACTCGACGCGTAATCGAGAGTTCCAAGATTTGAGTCCCGGCGAGGCCATTGCTCACTTTTCACGTCTCCTGCTTGAAAATAACCTAACGTCTGTCTAGTAATCGGAAGAGACGAAGTCACAGAAGATGTTTTTTCTTCTCCTTTTCCAGAAGTTATAAATAGTTGTGCTAGTGGCGCTTCATAAAAATGTGATGGACAATCATTCATCTCCGCCAAGATTTGGGTGACTGCCCCTCTTCTGTCGTGGGAAAGAAGATAAAGAATTTTCGTCTTTCCCGCTACGTTCTTACGCGGTGTAAATGATAGAAAAACCGACTAACAGTCGGAAGATTCTCAATACGAATCCCGACGAGGACATAGCTGATTTCTCACATTTCCTGTTCAGAAAACGCTCAAAGACTTTACAACCTCTTATACAATTACAACTTACACTATTAGACTGGACGGGCTAAACACTTACACCATGAAAGCACAAAAGGGCCCGTGCGGTAATTCCTTATATGTGCTAATTTAATTCTTAAAAGCTATTGTAGAAATTACATTGCAAGCTATCTAGGACTAATTTCTTAACAAATTCTGCAAAGTTAATTGAAGGCGAATCGATTTACAGTAAAAAAAGGAGTTCAAAGGAAATAATTCCATATAAATACTTAATTGTAAAATTTTTATGGACAGAGGAAAAACGAAGATAAAGTTTCTAGCAGTAGTCATATTTAGGTTCATATTTTGGTATTCGAAAGCTTTCATTAAGAATTTTCCTTAATGAAAACGTAAAAGACAAATACAATTCTTTACACAGAAGAAATACAATACTCTATACAAGTGCTTTGAAGTGTGTGTATGATTATGGCAAAGCCTCGACGGCTATCTGCCTAAGGGGAGGAATGCCTTCCTGGAGGACTTTCTAAGGGATACTGGCTCGCATACACGTTACACATGGGGAAAACCACGAATACTCCCATGCAGCCAGCCCGTTCACGGGATTCGAACTACCAGTGTTCAGCGACTTTACCACTCGGCCGCTGGTAGGCCCCAAATGCTTTAAAGAAAAGCAATAAAGTTTAAAGAAAACAGTCTTAAAAGAATTTTGTTTTAAGTCTTAAAAGACTTTTTCTGATTTTTAACGTTTAAAAACTTCCAGATAAATTTTGGGATTTTTTTTCCAGGAAATATTTATTTCCCATTTTTTAAGGCAGCATATATGCATTCAAATGATTTAGTCTTAATTTCGATAAAACCACATATACGTAGATTTTAAATGGAAACAAAGGACAGTGGGTTTTAAATAGAAACAAAGGACTGTGAGTTTATATTTAACTTCTTAGAATGCTTTTAAATTCGTCTGTAATTTGAGCTGATAGGCAAGCAGTAAGTGGGAAAAATTATAATAAAATAATAATTAAATAAAGCTGATAAATTTTAAAGTTTCATAGACTTTATTATAATTAGTAGTTACTAATACATTACCTAAATAGCCTCTTGAAGCGAGTAGCATTTATTGTTTTCTTCTTCGCCTGCCCAACGTTTGAATTAAAACCTGAAGGCGTTTCTGAAGCTTGCATTGATGTTTCTGGAGCTTTCATTTAATTTGTAATGATAGAAATTTTGAAACTATATTTCCCTCCTTTTCAAAAATTAAGAAATAAAGTTAAATAAATTTCCAAAGGAAATGTTTTCAAAATTTCAGGCATTCATTTTTATTTACGATGTTGAAAAATGCTATTGACGTTGAAAAAGATCTCTGAGTCCCTATATAAATTTCCCAACTTTCAGTAAGGAACTTAATTCGATACATCTCGGCTTCAAATGAAAAATGCAGCTGCTTAGTAAAATGCGCAGATCACGTCTAATAATCTCTACACTTTTAAAACAGCCAGGTTTGGGACATTTCGTATGTAGAAATCGTCTTTTAAGTGAGGCCATCAACAGAAATTACACAACGTAAAAGAATAAGTTGTTGATTTTCCAAAGAAATATTATTCCTTTTTTACTGACGGGAAGCGGTAAAAAGCTGATACACTTATCATTCGATCTGAAATGGATCATGGAAAGTGTCTCGGCCAAGCATCATCTTTGTAACAATTACAGAACGTACGTAGCGTATGAATGACAGATTTATGTTCTAAAATAACATAAGGTTGCGTCTACTTGCTATAAATGTGGCCCATATAAATATGATAAAGACCAGATAAATATGATATATGGCCTAGGCCACAGAGTTATTTTCGTTGAGTGGAGAATTTTGAATACCATGTACGACTCCTGATATCCATTTTCAATAGTAACTGTTCCATAGAAATAAAAATAAACTAAATCTTACCAAAGATTATCATTGTTATGATCCAACGCATGCTTATTTTGGTTTGTTTCTGTTAATATATAAGTACTGGTTGAATTCCGTAAAAATAAATAAAGTGTGCTTTTACATGCATGCCAGTTTAGTAAAAGCCCCACTATCGGGCATTCAACTAAATGGAAAGCTCAAGTAACCCCAATATCTTAAAACTTTAGAAACTTTTATTCTAACAATTAAGAAAATGAAAGTTTTGTAAAGCCATTACAAAGCATTTATAGGACTACAGCTGTAATCAAACAAATAAAACTGCACAAACAAAACCTACAAACAAATAAAACTGCACAAACAAAACCTATCTTAAAAACAGCATGATTCAGCCTCAGTAATGGATAAGCGTGATGTCACAATGCGATCATCCTAAGATTTTCAACTCGGTTTCATTTAAAACCGATTAATTCTCAATAACCTTGTTTAATTTTGTGAAAAAAAGGAAATGAGCGAATTGCTATTTATCTGTTTTTCCTCTTATTTTGAAACACGATTAAAATTTTGGACATTGTCGAAATGGAAAAGCATGCGTTGGACTATTCATAAAATTATTCCATCAAGAAAAGTGTGTGTTTTTGAGCACTATAGGTAGCTTTGCAAGAAACAGATAAACAACGGCGATACAAAGTAAAAACATTATTCAAGTTTTTCGCATGCCGTATCCGTAATATTTATCTATTGTTCGTCTAATTAAAGAGAGATCACTCAGCACAAAGACCATTCCTCCTGAGCATTACCCGAGGATATAAAACCTCGCCCACTAATGCTCTAAACGTGATTTCAGGACTACCGCCTCTGCATCTCTTAGCTCAGCGCGAGAGTGCAATAGTGCGAGTGCTCCGATTCAAAGAGACAATAAGTTTATGGGACAGGACTTATGTTTATACTGACTATGAGCAAAGAATTCCCGAGCCACCTTGCCACCCGGCCGAATTCAACATCTCGATTACCTGCAGGTCACCAACGTGGTTCAACGCCACTGCAATCTACACCGATGGTTCCAAAGAAGAATGTGGCACCGGTAGTGGATACTTGTTCTACTTGGGAACCAGATCTTAAAGACCTGGGAAAGAAAGCTTAAGCACCACAACTCAGTTTTTCAGGCTGAACTGATTGCATTAAAAGCTGCGCTTGTCTACGCACTGGAAAATAACTATTCCAGTATATATTCAGACTCAGCCTCTAGCCTCCAGGCAATCCAAGGCACATGTAGTAGAAATCCATTCGTCAGGGCCATACAAAAACTCTTACTAAGAACACCTAAATACTATAGGCCTGACCTCCAGTGGGTACCTGCCCACACTGGATACTGGGTAAGGAAATTGCAGATGCAATAGCCAAAAGAGCAGCAACTGACCCCCACATTCGCACACTTGACGTGCCTCTCCCGGGTTCGTTCTTAAAAGCTGAGCTCGAGAGAGAATTACTCAAACGTTGGCAACATCTGTGAGAGACAGAAACCACCGGCAGAAGAGTTTACAGATTTTTTCCAAAAGTCTGCCGGCTTCTAAAATCTGGCTCGTCTCACTTCACTCATCTAACAGGACATGGTCCCTTCATGACTTACCTGCATCGCTTCAGACGACGCGAAAACGAGCAATGCTCATGCGGGATGGTAGGAGATCCGGACCACTATGTGTTCGCTTTCAGAGAGACCGCCAAATATCATCTTAGGCAACCAGTAGCAAACCACATCCATGCATGGGCCGAAGCTACTTCAAAAAATCGCAATGCATTGAAACGCATATGCAATTGCATAAACATTGCACGCAAAATCTCAGACAGGCTGGAGTAATTCTCAGCTACCATCCTCCTCACCAGCACAGTCCCTGTATGCTCTGTACCTGTAGTGAACTAATTTTATCTTCAGTTAGCTTATTCGGCTTTTCTTATTCCCTGTATATATTTATCTCCTTGAACTCTAAACCTTGAATTATGAAACTTGAACTATGTATTTTGCCTTATTTTATGTATTGTTTCCACTGTTTTGCCTTTTTTTTTCATTTTATGTATTGTTTTACTTTCTAGTATTTTACTTCTTATTACTTTTAGTATTTGTAACCACCTATCATAACTCTGTAAATATGTAACTGAAATTGTTCTTCACACCCGCAATGCACCCTTCTTCCATCATGCACTATCGTCTTCGTCCAGCATTTGTTTGCCTGCCCCCAGCAGTCGTTTTGAGCACAATATGTATTTATAAATGTATTTATAAATGTTTTTTTTTTTTTTTTTTTTTTTTTTTTCAAGTTATTTCCGTCAGCGGAGCTACCTGGCCGATATGCTAACTACCCAGTGGACCGGCTGCCTCGCTGCCGGTGGAAAGAAAGAAAGAAAGTTCTTTCAAACTTCTTCCGAAATGATTGGCACATGTTTGGCAGAATTTCTGCCACCTTTCATGCTCGAAAGGATTTGATAATCAGATAAGATGATTTACTTTAATACAGAATGGTCATAAAAAACCCTCCCGACATATGAGCCCCTAACAGCCAACCAATCGAAATGAAATTCCAAGTATTGTTTGAAGGTATGCACTCGATATTGTGGCAATTGAAAGCAACAGAGCTCTCATACTTACGGTTATAGTGAAAACATTTCGAAATTTTAGAATACCATGCCCACTCTTCTCCTGAGAAAATTGATCAGCGTATTTAAAAAGTATAAACGGCATTAGAAAGATACACCTATGACGAAAATTGCTGGCTTAAAACATTTGCAAAGAACAGTTTTCTAAAGCACCAATGCCAACACAGAGAGGAGGCTAGATTATCCGCGAAATCATAAGATGAGGCCTATGTTCCATAAAAACTGTATAAGGAATATTATCTTTTAGTTTTAAACTAACCAATTTTGTTCAGGCACTTAGCTTTTCTCTCTTCCCTCATTTCTTGTATAACTTGTATACGAGTCAGTTTCCCTTAGAAAGTCCTCCACGAAGGCATCTCTCCCCTTAGGCAGATAGCCCTAGTGAGCTTTGCCATAATTAAATACACACACACATACACACACTTCCCTCATTTCTATTTCCCGCCATAATGTTATTTCAGTTTCGAGTGATATGCAAAGTAGGGTATAAAGATACTATTTAAACTTGAATTACTTCAGACAGGCCCTTTAAGGGACTCCCGCAGTGAACTGTTAAGAGCAGAAAAAGTCATCTCTGTTGAACACCAGTATCCTACTTAAAGTATCAAAGTAGTACTTCAAACACGGTTAGCCCACATTGTTCGCTGATATTTAAGTTTGCTGTTTTATGGCCGTACATTTTAATTGCCAGTTTGTGTACGTTGATGGAAAGGCTAAGAGCCAACTCGCGTTAATTACCTCCATGCAGCTTCGGCTGATTATTTAACTTAGATTTAATTTTATATTTCTATTCTGAGCTGCAGCCAAACGTTTTGGCTAAGTTTGTAAAACCAGGAATGTCGTCTGCAAATTCTTTATTGAATAAAAGGGTCATTTCACCCTTCTTACGTCTTGCCATTGATACAGTTTGAACTTAGTGAATAGTTGCTGCACAGTTCAAGTAACGATCTAGCCGGAAAAAAATAAAATTAATTTAGCTAGAATCTTACAATATAAATGCTGAAACGTGCATCATGGGCGGTGACCTTGCCGGGATTCGAACTCCGGATCTCCCGAAAACACATCCCTCAAGCTTCTGCGCTCTGTTCATGGATGTTTCCTTATCAGTTCCAGCGCGGCCAGTTGTTGAAACTGGATACAAGCAACAGCGTGCCGACTTTAAGAGAGCAGATGACCGCTGCGTATATTATGGACAAATGAGGCGCATTTCTCCTTAACTGGGAACGTAAACTCCAAGAACTGCGCTCACTGGGCTAACGAAGTTTCTCGCGATGTGGCACCAGAGCCTTACGTTCTTGGCCCGAACTTCTTCGAAGAGGTCACTTACACAGGTATGGAAACCTGCTTCATCACAAGTGCCCGGGATACAACAATGCTGCAGAATTACGTAATTCCAGAACTGCAGCAGTGAAATGTCGTTACTGACATTGCATGGATGCAAGATGATACCCCTCCACACATCGCCACATATTTTCGGCAAGTACTGCAATAGCATTTTGGAGTCCCTCACACAAATTTGCAATTCCGTGGCCACCACGGTTACCTCGACCTCACTCCGATGTATTTCTAGTTCTGGGGCTATCTGGAATCGAAGGTGTACACGTCAAATCCATGAAATTTGTCAAAACTGAAAAATTCCATACAAGGTGAAGTTTTACAGATTCTCTGTTCTCAAACTCTCACGCATGCAGTGCGTTATTGTCTTTGAAGACGGACACGTTAGAAACTTATTATTACAATAAAAAAGTTTCCTTGTGCTCTCTTGTGTTCCTATTGGGCTTTTACAATGTTCTTCTTTTCAAATGTTTTACCCCATTAGGTTTCATCATAACATGTATCCTTCCAACGCCATCGATGGTTTTTCAGTGCGCTGATCAATTTGCGCAGGAAAATCGGGAGTGTTACTATTCGCAAATTCCAAAATCTTTTCATTGTAACAGCTTTTTTTACCACCTTGCATGTTTTACACCCGAAAAGCTCTGCATCTTTTGACTGCAACATTTTGAACACCTTAGCTTGGTGAAACATTGAACCAAATTTTTATATTTTAAGAGTATAAGCTTTTTTATTCTTAACAGCAAATGACTGATATCACTGTCAGTCCTGTACTCTAAAGGCTAGGGTCATCAACTATTAAAAATGCAAAGTATTTGGAAATTAATGGAACAACCTTTAAATCGCAAATACTTAGGCGCTGGAAGTTTCTTTCCGTTTCTTCGCACACGCCAACTTCCGAAACGCGAGGAATTCTTCTCAATCATTTAGTGATCCATTCCTAATCTTTAATAAGATGGTACATGATCCATGAGCTAAACAATTTATCCGCGAATACATTGCAGAGTGAGAAATGTCCAGTGCAATGAAAATAAAAGCTTTGAAACCACATAAAAGAATTAAGTATGGAGCTAAGATTCCCTTTGAAGAGATAATGGAGAAAGAACTCAGAGTAAGACAATTTTTCCTCTTACACGTGTCTCTTATAGAGAACTCTAGGCCCCTGTGCATTAATAATTTCGTATATATAAGTCAATCCATGCTATCAAGCGGGGAGTATATTCAAAAACATATATGCAAAAATAAAATGAGCACAAAAATAGTAATTATTGAGTGGGCAAAAAGCCATCGTTTTCGTACGCACGCTTAAAAGAGCCATGTGTCTTTGCATAAAATGGTATACGTGGAAATGAGAAAAACACTCTCCAGCGCCTAGGAGCTTCACTCACTACTTGCATTATATGATGAAAAATCTTTGTTTCGGTACTGGCCATTACCCTTTAAAGTTTATTATGCGTGTTTTGAAACACCCCGTAGAAACCCGTTTGAAACCACTCTAGTGGTTGCTTTCCATTATTCGAAGTTCAGATTTTGAGCGTGAAGGTGCAGTTGCCCCTCGCTCCCTATTTTTAACTTCGCTAATTTTTCTTGTCCTTTGTGTTACATGTTTGATCAGATAACCTGGCTCAGTAAAAGTAGGCGGCCAGTGTAACTCTGATTAAAAATCCGGTTATAACCACGTGCAGTGCTGATAAGGACCACGTGTTTCTGAGATTCCCCTTTATTTTATTTTTCTTATTTCTAGGTATTTCTTTCTCCTGATGAGGAGGGACCTTTAGCTGCCCTCGAAATCGATGGTTTCAATATACTTACGCTAAATACAAGGTTGTTTTTACGATTTTGATTGTCACATTAGCGTGTTTCTCTTCTAGTCTATTGAAAGGCATGTTAAAAAGTTTGGCATATGAAAGAGAACCCTTCTACCTAACGAAATGTTTTCAAAGTGAATTCTAAAATAGACCTACCGATCATTTTCTTTGTGTGTATGTTGAGTATTTTCTCTTTTTTATTATACATATTAAAATAATCTAACTGAAAAATTTGGAATTCATATCATAACTGTATTTCATTATGGATAAAAGCGAATTCGATTTTCGCACAGTAAGTGATAAAAAAATTACATTAAATTTGTTATGTAATATAAAATAATAGATTTTGAAGCACGCAATTCGCATATGGTATTTACTAGAAAATGTAATTCTCTTTATTTGCTGCATTTTTATTCTAATAGTTAGAAGGATCTTATAATCGGGTTTTTTTAAATGAAATTACGGAATGAGAAGAAGGAGTTTGATTATCATACTGCATAGAATAATTAAATCATTTAAATGCTGAATAAACCATACAGATAGTTACTATACGTATAATCTGCATAACTACCGCTAGTTATAATAGCTATCTCTACTAATAGTAATCTCTAGTTAAGAGATCTCATTTCAGGCCTGCATCCTCTTTACTGGTCACTGGTAGGCCTGAAAATAAATAATTACAATCAAAACACTGAAAACAAGGAATCACTGATTATGTCCTTGGTTCATGGTTGTTGGTACTACTGCTTTAAGTAAATTCTGAAGAAAAAATAAAAAATAAATTTTCTTTTTCAGAGTTATTTCAAGACAAAATTAATATTCACCTACGGTGAGGTCTTAAAATTCATCCTAAAACGTAAAGAGGATATTATATTAGACTAAGTCTTATTTTCGAATAAAGGCTGCGTTTATTTTAATTATTTATAACTCACAACATCACAACAAATAAATATTCAAAAATAAAATTCTTCATTTACACACGTGTTCACTGTAAAGTCGTATGTAAAGTCTGTACAATACATTTTCATAAGTGTGCTTGTGAAGTAAGACTTTTTATGAATACATAATTGATAGCTGTGTAAATAAATTTACCAAATGAAAACTGTACTAAAAGCAGAAAAAATATTCGGAAAGTCGAAAACTGGTGCCATAGATATTGAGTGAAAATGATCGTCGTAATTATAGAATGAAATGCCGTATGAATGAAAGCTCTGCTTCAGAACTAAAAAAGGAAGCTAAATGCTGTTTATTTATAACAATCAGTATTATGTATTTCCCTTTAAAATTCGTGTCATTATACTTTAATAAATTTAAAGTGATATTTACTTCAAAATATGGTCATCATATGGGAAGCTCGCAGAATACAGCTTTCTCGAGTAAGAGTGGTAATTATTCTGCCAGAAATAAATACTATCTCATAGTACGTAAACTAACTTCCATTGAGCAAACTTTCAAAACTTGAAACTAATAGGGGGACCGGAAAGTAATGTCGTTTTTGCGCATGTGGACAACAGCATGCTAAGGGCAGAAGTGGAAGCAAATCTATGTCAAACACTCTTAAGCAACCTTGGTCGACCATCCAAGAACATTTAAAGCAGAATGGAAAAATAGGCAAAGCAGGTGATTGAGTCCCTCATAATCTGTCCGAAGAGAACAAAGCCAATCGATCCATCACATGCAACGTATTGCTTCAACGGCACCATACAGAACCGTTTTTTGATCATTTGATTACTGGAGACGAAAAATGGGTCCTATATGATGATCCAAAACGCAAAAGGCAGTTTTAATAGGGGTTACAAAGGGTTTACATCCGAAAAAGGCGCTTCTGTGTGTTTGGTGGAGTATTCGTGGAATTTTTCATTTTGAATTGCTGAAACTTGGACAAACTGTTAATGCAGATCTTTATTGTGAACAATTGGATCGAGTGAACCAATCTTTAATCGAAAAATATCCGGCGATTGTCAATAGAAAAGGCATCATTCTGCAACACGACAATGCAAGACCGCACTGTGCAAGACGGGCACTGGAAAAAATGAATGAATTGGGATGGAAGGTGCTGCATCACCCACCATACTCGCCCGATATCGTACACTCGGATTTCCATTTATTTCGATCCCTACAACATTTTCTTAGTGCACAAAAACTTAAAAATTTGAATGATGTCCAAAATACCATCTTGAGATATTTTACTCAAAAACCAATTGATTTATATCGGTTTGGGGATTGAAAATCTGCACACTAGATGGCAAAAGGTTGTTCATAACGAGGGTGATTACATTATTGATTAAAAATAAAAACGTGTTAAATATTTATTCGTGTGAATTTAATGTAAGAAAGCGACATTACTTTCCGGTCCCCCTATTAAAATTCCAATAATAGGATGATTCGGGATGAAATTGTTGTCATCACCGTAATTTATTGACCTGAAAGCATCCTTCTCATGAACATGTGAGACGCGTGAACTCAGTCATACAATGCCATTAGTCAAACACAGTAAACGGAGTTTTAATGCATAAATATAGAATAAAGGTCCACTACGCTTGTTAGAACATATATTATCTCATTAAACGTTTAAATAATGTAAAACAATGCTTTATTTATTCTGTTATGGCAACTAATTACAGAAATAAAAAAAATAAATAACAAATTCGTTGAAAAGTTTCAGATACGTTATATAAGTATCGCGCTCCTCCGTGCGCGCTTTCCTGATGTTAGCAGTTTACACGTCCATCTGGCAACTGGAAAACCCGTGGTTCAGTTGCCGGCAAGAGCTCAGCTGATTTCTCACGTTTCTTGGCTCTAAAAAGATATTAAAAGTTACCTGCAGTGGTTCCCGACATAAAAATGGGGTGGGCGATAAACTATCATCAACTGGATTTGGATGACTGGGTGTCATGCCTCTCTCCATTCGCCCTTTAAGGAGGGAGGTAATGTAAAGATTCATCGCATTCCTAAGCGCGTGCTCTCACTGTGAAAGTATTAGCATGTCTTACTGGCAAATAGAAGATCCGTTGATTGAATCCCAGGGGGAGCGGTAAAGTCGCTGAGCACTAGTAGTTCGGTCCTGGGTTTGAGTCCTGGCGAACGGGTTGGATGCATGGGCGTTTTTGTGGTTTTCCCCTTGTGTAGCATATATATGAGCCAGTTTTCCTTAGAAAGTCTTCCCCGAAGACATCCATCTCCTTAAACAGATAACCCTCGAGTGTTTTGCCGTAATCAAATGAACCGAACCAAACCAAACCCAGGTAGAACGGCGCAGCTTATTTTTAATGTTTCCAAGTCCAAAATATATAATGGTCACAGCAGCTTCGGTGACTTCTTAATGTTTTAAAATCTAAATAGTAAAATGGCTTACCAGTATTTCATATTTTAGTTTTTTTTTTAATTTTTTTTATTCCTTATTGTTTGCCGTTTTATATTAATAGTGAGTATTACTAATGACGTAAAATTCAATTAAATCTTCAATTTATTTCTTTTTTTTATTCATAGAATTTAATATAAAACTTTCTAGGAAAAATTTTGATTAAGCCAGTAAGAAATTTAATGCTAAGTTAATCAGTTGAGTGCAAAGTTAATTAAAATGTATTCTTACAAGATTAAAAATTTTAATCGAGCATATATTACTCGCCTTGACAAAGAAATGCTCGATTAAAATCTTTAATCGCGCATTTCTTTGCAATATGGAATTGGTATTGCGTAGCAATATGGTTTACTCCAAAATCTTATATGAAAATATCAGTCTCATAGAATTAAACTGAATGAATACCCCTAACTTCCTATTTTCCTTTGATACAACTAATATTGTTGATATTAATCCGAAATAAATGCGAAACAAAGAGAAGCGTAATGGAATCCAGGACGGTTGGTCCAGCTTTGTTCCTTCACAGAGAATCTATTAGGAATCCCAATGGAAGATAAACAGAATTAACTGGAAATAATGTACTGTGTGTTGTAGCCCATTAAAAGCTTCTCAATAGTTATCAGGGATGTTGCGCTAAAAGAATTTACTATTTTCGTTGCAGCCTGAGGACTAGAACTTCTTTGCGTGCTTGTTCACAGCCCTAATCGTATTATCTGTATCGTTTGAGCGGAATAACGCTGAAGAAGTCTTAATCAATTCATGCATTCAAGTCCCATTTTATTTCAGGAATTTCAAAATTCAAAACAAAACAAGTGCTCTTACTTGCGATTCATCATAATTATTAGTTACATATTTACCTTTTCTGTTTATTTTTAATTTTCAATCTTAATTTCTGTTGATCCCTTCCTAAATCTCAATTTTCATGCTAATTATGAGTTTCCTGTTCTGTTACAATTTCTGATGACATTAGTGAAGTACACATTAAAACGAGTCTTGCATTATCTCGTGAGACAAAAGAAGCACTGAAATATCAAAAGAGATAAGGGCTTTAAAAATTACTTTTAAAGTGAAGAAGATATGATTATATCTAAGATCCGTTGCAAACGAGTAAAAAGTTAGTTTTTGCTTTTGAAGAATCGGTTAATGTATTTTTCCTAACTTGAAATATCTCCATTCGTTTTGCAACCGATTTTTTGCTAAAGAATTCGTTAATGATAGATCGAAAATTGAGCTACATTGATATGGCGAAAAAATAGCAAAATGGGAAAACAGAAAAAAAGTAGAAATCATTGCAATGACACTTGAATAACGTTTTTTAATATTTATTGGAATGGGTCTTTCATTTAGCGAGCTCCAAATCTTTGAGTAATAAAAGCATCATTAAAAAAACAGTATTCACGCAAGATGAACAAGAATTCAATTTATTTCTCTTTTAATTTTCATTCAGCTTCAGACTGAAAGATTTCCCTTTAAGTGATAGTTTTGTAGTGAGAATTGCACAGTTTTAAAAAAAGGAGAGTATATTCGGTACATATTGTTTTGTTATTCTTGGCAGTAAAATGTGTTTTCAAAAGTTCTTTTTTAAATTTTGTTTTCCTTAAAGCATTTAGGAAAGAAAAATATGTAATCTGCAAAGCAGAAAACTTTAGAACTTAAAAGTTATTCTTTTGAATATCTGGAAGTTTGTATTTTCTTCACGTTTCTAAGGTTTATTCATGACCTTTTATAACATGTTCTCATTGTCATGCATATTCTAAACTACGTTCACTGACACGTAGCACTGCAGTTTAAGAGTTTATTAACATTAGCTTTATTCTTGGTTTGAATTTATGTAAGGCAATTTTACATGCAGCTTTAAATTAAAAAAAGCTGATGGAATTTTGAAAATTTAAATTAAACCCAAATTAAAAGAAATTTAATTTATAATTCACAAACAAAAACACCTGTACAGTACCAATTAATGAGTTGTAATTTAACTAAAGACTAGGAAAACAATATTTTTTTAATTTTGAGAAATTAGTTTTTGAACTTTGTAAAGTTTTTATTTTTAACTAAATTATTATGATTTGGATCTGTAATTTTAATAACTTCTCCTTTCCTTATTCCTCACCAGAATGCAAATTAGATAGCCAGTATTTAAACTGAGGTTTTGGAGTTTAATGCACACGCTACGTTGAGTTCCTATCAGCTCTGATAGTTGTAATTATTCGGCTTTGCTTTATATCACTGCCGACACACTGAGTTTGATGGTGGAATTACTAAAGCCAGCTTCGAGCAGTATTAAAGTGTGTAGTCTTTGGCTACTGTTCTAAGTTTAACTTAAATTCTACTGGTTTACTTAGTTACATCGCCACCAGCTGTGTCTGATATTGTTAGCACAAGAAAGTGCATTTATATTCTAAATTCTTGTTGAATAAAAATTTTGTTTAAACCTTCTCAGACTTTTAGTTATTTCAGACATACTGATAAGTCTATTTACATCTGCTGGGGTTATTCTACTAATTGGAAAATTTCAAATCAAGCAAAATCCCTTAACTTATAATTCACAAAAAACCTCTTGTTCTTACGTTCAGCGCGAAAAGTAAAATCGCATAAATATTTTTTTTTTTTGAATAGATGTAAACGGTTGCTGTTATTACTTAATTTGACAAATCCTAACTTCGCATTAGCGTTTACATTTCAGATTTTAAATTAGCATCTTCATTTAATAGAACTCAGTTTAAGAATAAAATTTGAGAAATATGTAAATGATAAGCACTTTTAATAATAACAGCAATTAGAAGCGAATTTCTGCTGCAATACTATACAGTTGTAGTGTAGTTTTAAAATATTTTAAGTGTTCTACTGTGTAAGGTTTGTTTTAATTTATTCTACCAACTATTTTATATTGGAAAATTGGTACTATCATTTCTCCTGTTCCATTTTCCTGCTTGAATACAAATTAATTCGCGCAGAGTGGGTTTGAGATTGCTTAGACAGAGCGTCTTAGGTCAATACCCCCTAGACTTGGTGCTGCCTGCCTTTACTACTAGTTTGTTATTCTAAGATAAGGGATCCCGTCTCCGACGTTGCTTTAATTCTTGCTGATAGTGCTTTCGCGCTGGTTTAGTTTAAAAATCAACTTTGGCAGTTAATTTACTTTGCGTATCCTTTGGCTATTTGATACTTAAATTTAGATTAAAATTAAAAATTCTATTTGGATTTTCGCCATAAATGCTGGCGGATTTGTACCAGTTTTGCCTTTTGTTCATTTTACCCTTCCCAAGTCTCTGTAATACTTCTCAAGACATAGCGATAAGTCGTTTATAGTCTTATCTAGATCTAGTCACAATTTACTTTTAGAAAAAGGCTAATATTTTACAATTCTTAAATTTTACTCTTTATTCCCTCTTTCCAGACTTGAACCTTTTCAAAAGTATCCACCTTTAAAGCGTATTTATTAAGACGCTGCGAGATTCGATATGCAGAGTTAGGATTACTCGCGCGGACAGTTCATACGCCCGCTCACTTATTACTGGATTTAGTAAATGGCCAAGCAGAAAGCTTAGCCCTATGTCTGTAAGTTATTCTAAAGATATTATTCGTGGAACCAGGTCATTTATTGAGTTTTAACTATTTAAGTGCCAAGGAGCGATTTTGCGCATCTTCTGTGTCGCTCGAAAAGTGCCAGCGCTCTAGGCTTCAAAGCCGATAACAGCGAAATGCTCGGTTTCCGTCAATTTGCAACTTTACAGTTACCGTCAATGTGCAACTTTACGGTTACCATTCCAATTTTAGGTAAAAGGAAAATAATGAGAGAGCTACTAAAAGAACGAATTTTAATTTCAGTCTAACATTTGGATGCAAATATCATTAAAATGTACAGAAATGCTTGTTAAAGCACAATGCAGGCAAATCTCTTTTGCATGCTACACAAATTAATCTTAGACCTTCTAAAAGCACTGTTTTTGGTACTGCAGACTACGCAACGCCTCAAATTGCGTCTTGGCAGTTTTTCTAATCCGCACGAGATCCTAATCCAAAATTCTGAGATTCTGTTATAAACACTGAAGTTTACGTTCCAGTCCCTGGAGGTTAGAGTGGGATATTTGAGCTATAGTTCAGATTTGTACAATTTTGTAAGACCTCGACTGCTAGAAATACGTATTTTAGAGTTACTTTGTTTCATTCTAATTTATATTAGTGCACTTGTGCGGAAAGTAAGTCGAAGGAAATAACAAAGGTTCTACATACAAAACTTTCGTAAGTTTGCAAATTAGTTCAAGTTTAGTGAAGACAAGAATATAAGCGCTTAGCTGGTATTAAATTTCACTTAACGATTATTATGTGGCTTAAAGATTACTGATGTTCTGCAGGAAGACCCATAAAAAAACAAGTGAAGAACCAATAATTTTGTGAGAGCAACAATGAAGTGATAATGAACTGAAAATATTACCATTGTGATATTGCTTAAGCATTTAATATTTAAATTTATCAATCAAATCTGACAGTTAAAAGCTAAATTTTCGATTAACCACGCTGTATTTTGATTACGCAAAGTAAAACGCTGATAAAAATCAATGAGACATTTAAATTCATTGGTATTCCCTTGAAGCATTCAAATGGTCTGCTGAAAATTTAGTTTAAGATATTAATTTAACAAATACGAAGCAAAAGTTAAAAAAATTCGTTGAATAATTTGAAAAACGTTTTAACTCGGAATGGATTAAAACTATGAGAAAATATAAGCAGTGTAAAAAAATCACGCTGCGTTCAGAGAAAAACTACGCTGCTTGATAAATGCTAAGGAACGACAAATTTATGCAAATTTTCATTCTTGAAAGCCTCGCGTTTGCAGAAAAAAAGTAAGTGTAGAGGGAGCTATGAGGCAAGAAATATTATCTTTATAACAAGCAATGCACTCCCTTTTTTTTTTATTATTATTATTTATAATTGCAAGCAGTAAAGTTTAAGAGAAAAATCATGTTGTCGGTGCCAAAAATATTACCGTAAACTTGCACTTTTCATGATAAGTATTGATTGCAAAATGTCTTCAAGATATTATTTGAGCGTACACAATCGGGGTCAAGTAGCTGGACGTCTCAAGGCAGAGTTCATTTAAGGTGTCACAGCAAAAGTCCTGTCGAAGAATGTTACATTGCTGAAGGCTTCCGAAGGTGGATGTGCTGAGGGTCGTAAAAGGACCACCACACTTCAAGCTGACAGATATATCCCCCTAATGGCGAAAAGGAACGTAAGTGTTAACTCCTGGTCAGAAGGGACCTTCTGACCAGATAGCCGCAGACATTTTCAACACTACTAACACTTGTATACCTGCAAAAACCAATTATCGACGATTATACAATGTGTCGTAAGCCTTTGTATAAATTCCAGTACAAGTACAGCAATAGTAGTCCACAGTCATGTTCCCTATTAAATTCCCTTTCAACATGAACAGTGATTTGTGCCCAAGCTGTTATGGAGAGAAAAAGAATCTCTTTATATCAGGAAACTTCCAAGAGCAATTGTGTAAGCTAGTGTCATGCTCACTAGCAAAACTTCTCTTTACATCTTTCACCTAGGTATAGTAACATCATACTAATGATGTACCGAAAAGGTTTTGGGTCCTGTCCATCTTTTCCAAGGTGCAACTGGTCTAGATTTTCGATTCACATATGACAATGCCGGTCACATAAAAAAGTTGAAGTTGCCAACGGCGTAAGGTATGATACGCCTGCACATTCTTCGGTCCTAGATCCCGCCTGAAATTCATCGGACCTAATACCTAAGTCTGTATAAAGAATAAATACAAGACCTAGATTCGCCTGCGATGCACTGGTGAGACGTATTGCTGAAAGACAGAGCACTTGTTAAACCTCCTTTCATTAAAAAGCAGTCTCAGATTTCACTGTCAAAGAGTATAATCTGAGAAGAGTAAAAAAGGTAACTATACCGATTCGCCTGTATTTTTATGGATTTCTTCGCACTGAGCATTGATTTAAGAACTAGATTTTTCCATTTGTATTTTTACTTCTGCTTTATTCCCTACCGATAAACTTTTCTCTTCACCTCATGATCGCTTGTCTCTTTTTATGCGACCAGAAAGCAAATATATACAATGGGCATCTCACTCTTGTCTGTAGTTTTCCCATTTTTCTTCGGTTTCGAGTATATAAAAAGAAAAATTAGCGAAATACACACTAATTGGGGAATTTTTAAGCTATCAGAATTTTAAGCAAAAATTCAAATATGCCTCACCGAGTACCAACTCACGATCTTTCAACTGCTATCTATATATACTAACCCCTGATCAAGAAGCGCAAATCTGAGATGAACGCATCACTTCATTATATCCCCTACCCCAGGACGACTGGGAAACGCGGATGAGATCCGGTCCCCCGAATCCAGGTGATGATGAGTTTTCATACGCCAAATTTTAATTCTGCCAGCACTATCTATAAGAATAGATAAGTTACTTGATGGAATAAATAAGTTGAAGCAGAGAAAATAAAAAGTCAACTACGTCCTAGCCAGGACTTTGAACCATGAATCCTTTCTGGCTACTGATACCAACTACGACACCTAACGGTCCCGCATGGAAGAGGATTACCATACTTCTTTATAAGTTTATCTATATGTAATTCCAAATCCAATTTCGAATGCGTCTTGAAAAGAATAAAATTACAGCAAACACTAAAGTAAATTTAAAAAACATTCTTGTAGGATTCCTGTAGCAATAAGTTCGCTAAATGAGTTAATTTAAATAAAACAAGATGAGATGTGTTCTGACGTCAAGACGCGAGTTAATGAAAGTGTGTAAGAAAGATTAAATACAAAATTTAATGACTTATTTATGCATAGGGTTTCTCTATAATAGTTTTTTAATGATTTATAATGATTGAGATTTTTCTTCTAACATATATTTACAAAATATTACTGAGCGGTAAAAGCTTTTCTGTCTTTTCCAGTGTTTTCAAATTAGCTTTGCGTTTCTCGAAGGAAGAAAAATTATGAAAGTTATCTTACAGGAATGTTGCATGTTAGAATAAAGTGTCATTAGTCCAGCAAGCAGAAATTTTAACCGCATTTGATAATCGATTTGCAAACTTGGCAATGTAAAAATCAGGACTGCTTGCAAGTTTTCTTCAAAGCTCGTTATCTTAGGTACATTTTGTAAATATCTGAAGTCTTTTCAATTTCAATAAATTCCATATGCTTCAAAATCTTAGTTTCCTAATTTCCGAAAAGGCTTCCTTCCGAAATTAAAGCTTCCTTTCCACCTACCTAATGTCAAGAAGAGGTGTCTCAGTCCAAAGATTTTACAGCATAGTTTACGCCTAATTTTTCAAAATACTTTAATTTCTTCCTGAGCTAAAAAAAAAAAATTCAACCATTATTTCGGTTTATAAAATGCATCTTAATTCAAATATTTTCAAGTTAATTTAACGAATTAAACTTGAAAAAAAGCATAGATTTAAAACAAGCAACATAAATTTAACTTAACCTCAGTTTCTGTCTTAGAAACGAAAAATAGTTTTTATGAATCAAAAAAGCAGTTATTTCAACTTGCAATATGACAGCGGACAAAAAAAACTGAAATATATTTTATTAAATCAAATTGATTCCTGAGCTTCTCATGGCTTCTGGGTAGCCTGAAACAACTAGTTTAAACTTTTCATGGTTCTCGAGAGTCAGCAGCTAAATAAGGGAATAAATCTCATGTTAAATTTATCGTTAACCTATCAGTAAATCAATCGTGTTTTCATCTACTCAAGCATTTTTATTTCCTACTTAATTTACATAATTCTTGAGACAGTAAGTATGAATACTCAAGGCGTGAGAATGGGAAGTGGTAGACAGGAATATAAGCCAAAATTAATTCGGAAACACAAAATCTTACAGGATTCATTTTCAAAGGAGTATTCAAACCTTCAACGGTCTCAGTAAATCCAAGTTATGAAATTTAAATCAAATACTTTTCACATTTTCAGAAAAACGCAGATTATTTCAAACTCAAATGGTACCTCCAAGTTTTCAAATATTGCCTTGTATCTAACTTCAGTAACCTAATAATTCTGTTTTATTATTCATTATATGCCTCAATTTTAACTCAATCTATGTGTACATAGCTCTTGTAAAACTGAGAGGAAGCATTCCCGACGCTTTGCTGCTCGTGTCTCGATGCGTATGAATATTTAAGGCTGCCCAAACTTATCTAGCTAGAACTTTCTCGATTTCTCTTTATTTTTATTTCATGTTACTTTTTTGTTATTTTTACTCTAACGGCTGAAGAGGAAGTTTCTAGTTAACCTCCGAAACTATAGTCTTGCATTACAACTAGATTCACACCAACTCTTGCTTATTTACAGTTTATTTAGTATTCATTTCGTTGGTGAGAAGAATACTTGAAAGCGCGGCATCAGATGACGGTAAAAAACTAGAAAAACATAATTCCCAAATTATCAGTTCTGTCAGAAGAGTTTGATATCCTTTCAGTAGGTCCCATTTCACGTTAGCAGGCATAGCAACGGAATTAGTGATTTCCTTTCCGGATAGGAACGTAATTTTCTCACTGAAAAGTGAGAAGAACAGAGCACAGAGTGTAGATGAAGCTTGTGTCTTTAGGGGTTTTTAGTAGTCATGATATGATTTGAAAGTAGGTTTGTTAAAATCTTACGTTTCCCGACTGATGTGAAGTTTTTCTCTGGATATCCTTAACACCTTATCAAATGCATCGGCTCCTCAAAGAGGCGGCTGTTTAATGAACAGAAAATCATCACTGAAACTCTTATGTGGCGTAGTCTATTGGACTTGACGTAAGCTTGCTTATACCAAGTAGATAAGAAAGAACAATAAAACAGCAGTTGTTATATCTATATATATAGTCTTTGTAAGCAACGCATATGCGATTGCATAAACATTGCACGCAAAATCTCACACAGGCTGGAGTAATTCTCAGCCACCATCCTCGTCACCAGCACAGCCCCTGTATGCTCTGTACCTGTAGTGAACTAATTTTATCCTAAGTTAGCTTATTCGGCTTTTCTTATTCCCTGTATATATTTATCTCCTTGAACTGTAAACCTTGAATTATGAACCTTGAACTATGTATTTTGCCTTATTTTATGTATTGTTACCACTGTTTTGCCTTTTTTTTTATTTTATGTATTGTTTTACTTTCTAGTATTTTACTTCTTATTTTAGTATTTGTAACCACCTATCCATTACTCTGTAAATATGTAACTGGAATTGTTCTTCACGCCCGCAATGCACCCTTCTTCCCTCTTGCACTATCGTCTTCGTCCAGCATTTGTTTGCACTGCCCCCAGCAGTCGTCTTGAGCACAATATGTATTTATAAGTGTGTTTTTGTTCAAGTTATTTCCGTCAGCGGGGCTACCTGGCCGATATGCTAAGTACCCAGTGGACCGGCTGCCTCGCTGTCGGTGGAAAGAAAGAAAGAAAAGTCTTTGTAAGCTCAAGTTTCGCCCGTGGGTCGACTGGAGGGGACAAACTCTGGCTTTCTGCGTAAGATTTGCACTTAGAAAGACTCGGCTGCTGAGGTAAATAGATTGCCTTCACAGGACTATAGCCACCTACAATTCGGTGGTCCGTTCACGCTCGTACGGATACTATCAGGTCTATCTCAGGCTGTCTTGGTTCGCTACATCTCACTATTACATAGGCCCCGGAGTTGGGGTAATAATCGTGTGTGGGCTTCGTGCCTGGAACAGATCCCCTCTTTGACTTCACGTATGTGCAAGTAAATCATCTTAATCTGAAAGCCTTGAAGCATCTACAGCTAAACACTTCGTTCCTGATAAAACCGTAACAGTAAACTTCATAAAAATCTTCAGTACTTTTTCTGATCAGTTAAATGTCAGTTCATTCCAGTTAAATATCAGTTGAACCATCTCAAAATTTTTATATCTCACATGAAGTTGAAAAATATGTTGCCTCACTGTTTATTCCCTGTTTAACAAGACAGACAACATTTACTCTGCTTTAGGTCAGTGGTCTGAAACTGGCGGACCGCATGTAATCTCCTAAGCAATTTTACACAGCCCGCAAAGACATTTCAATTATGTATATGTTGTAAATTAGGTGCTTATATTTTTAAAGTTATATCTTATGCATGTGACTAAGCTTTGTGTGTGGGACTGCTGTTGAATGTAAAAGAGATAAAATGAATAGGTTGCGCTTTGTCTTTGTCATTGTATACTTGTATGCTAGGCAACGTGAATGGGATTAGACGCGAGAACTTTCCACATCAATACTATCAGTAAATTTTAACGGACTAGATGTCTAGCGGACATTTAGTAATATTTCAGTATTTTGGTATTTTCAATTTTCTCTAGAAAGTTAGTACTTCTGATGTATACATTTCTTGAGCAATCACTACTTGATTAGCTGGCTGCACAGCTGCGCATTTTATACTGATACACATATATAGACAAACTAACATGCAGCTCACTAATCCCGTTTACATCTGCTTTGTAATAGACCTACCTTACATTAACACTTATGTTTGGAATTGTGCATAACTTTTGAATTTTGCTTTCGAACGAATAAAAAATGTAGTCGTCATAAATTTCATGTACCAACCTCTAAATAATGCCTGACCCTCATATTCTCAGTTTTAGTAAATTTTCTTTTACTTTACACTATAAAATTTCCACAATCTAAGTAAATTTGTATTCAAAAGGTTTGTATGGGCTCATCTAAAGCGCTTTGCTTGGTTTGAAATAAGATGTCAAAAGTTTCGTATAACTTTTCCCCAACTTAATGAATTAATTTTCTGAATAAGGGACGCTGTAAAATGACTTTGTTTTGACCTCTAGAATAAGCATTACCATTGAGCTAATGAATATTAAAAAGGCTCATACTTATTGATAAATTTCAATATTGATATTTATTCATCATAAGTTTGCAAAAAAAGGAGTTTGGAAGAGAAAAACGGTTGAGAATAAACAATGCTCTCGTTTGGAGTCTAACACGAAACCTTCGAATACCGAATAATATAATGTAACTTTCTCTGAGCACATAAGATGAACATTTTAACGCCTTGTATTATTGCAGAAAGAATTTTTTTCTATTGATCCAAACCATCGCATAATGGAAGGAAAGATGGCAATGTCAAGTTTTATTAATAATGAATTCTATCCATCCGCTTGTTTAGTTTGCTTTTTAAACTTAAGTCGAAATTTCTTTCATTTACTTGATGCTACAACACACAAATCTCGAAAGTTTCTTTTTTATCCCCTGTAGAGACATTAGGCCGAAGAGATGAAAAATTAGCAAACGCCTTTGCCGGGAATCGAACCACGGACCTCTGGAATACCTGCCGAGCGTGCAGAATCACTACACCACGAAGTCACGCTAGGAAGGCGGGAATAATACTCCCCCTTTTAAAAGGCGACTGGGATTTTTAGGGAACCCAACCGCCAAATCTCGGGTGAGGAGAATCCTCATCCAACACCCTTTTAGTTCAGGCTCCAATGTAGAGACATTAGGTGTTTTGGAAGCAGGAAAGATGAAACATGAGCAGTCGCCTTCGCCGGGAATCGAACCACGGATCTCTGGAATACCGGCCCAGCGTGCAGAACCACTACACCACGAAGGCACGCTAGGAAGGCGGGAGAAATACCTTATACCCCTTATCCTATAAGATAAAGGTATTACTTTTATGTTAGAAACGTTTTCCAATTTATCTAACAGCCTACTAACTCTACTAAGCACATTCACTCTACATAACCTCAATCTGAAAAAAAAATATTCCTTTTTATCCCTCTGTGTTTCATACTACAATGTTCCTTAGCCATTTTGCATTACAGCTACAATTGATCTGGGTAACAGCACTTGTGATACAACCATTCTCCTTCCACAACTTATCGAGAATTGTTTATTTATATATCTGTTCTCTCGTTCCGATGTTTTCCCCAAATGTTCCTTGAAATAACTTGCTGGCCATCCCTTCCTTCGTTAAAGTCATCCTTAAGTTAATCGAATTCACAGTTTTAAAAGTCGACTGAATTACATTTCTAACACCTATCGATGTTTGAGGAAATTTATATACACCCGTGTGCAAAATTAAGAGAATCTAAAAATTGAGTCACTTTTTACGAAAAGTATTGAGCAAAAGTTATTAATTATGCCACTGAAGAATTGTGCAAATATTCAGAGTCTAATACGCAAGCGTACACGCGTATGTCTGCGGAGCTGAGATTTTGGAGGGGATACAAGCCCTTGATGGGCTTTCGGCGATTTGTGTGCCAGAAATGGTTCACGACATTCGCCGTGTTTCTCGCAAGAGTTGTGTAAATTTATAAGTTATCATGTAAAATGAGATGTAGAGACATTAGGAATTTTTTTAGCAAGAGAGAGAGATAGAGAGAAAACCTTATTTCCTTATATAACCCTATGTAAACACTATATAAATAACCACCCTTTAGACGGGGGAGTATATAAGGAGAAATACCTCACATACTCCCCCTTCTAAAGGGCGATTGCGGATTAGGGAACCCGCTCGCTAAATTCTCGGGGTGGAGAATCATTATCCACCACCTTTTTTAGTTCGGGCGCCACTGTAAAGACATTAAGTTATTTTAAAGCAGGAGACATCAAAAATGTGCAATGACCTCGCCGGGACTACAACCACTGACCTCTCGAATACACGCCGAGTGTGCTGACCATTACACCACGAAGGCATGCTAAGAAGGTGGGGAAAATACCTTAAATAATAATACTGTAGAGATATTAGGTATTTTTTAAAGCAAGAGGGATTAAAAAGGAGCAATGCCCTTGCTGGCATTCGAACCACGCACCTCTTGAATACGCGCCGAGTGTGCTGACCACTACACCACGAAAGTATGCTAAGAAGACCGTAGACCTTATATAGTAGAGTATCCACGAACGTATGGATGACGGAATGTGATAGGGAATTGTATTTGAAATAAACACGATTTTTTTTCATGGTGAAGTTTTAAGATATGGGTCTAACAGCCCCGAAAAATGAACAAAATAATACTACCACGGTGCAGTCTACCAAAATATACAATAAGCAAACCGTAAACTTTGACAAACATTTAAAAATGGATATCCCACAATCTTCTCACAAAAATGCTGTTAGAAAATGAAAATCGAATCATTGGTGGCAATAGAGCAATAAATAATATCAAGGGAAGTTGTTTACAAAGATTGGAAAATTTATTGTAGCTACCTATAAACCAAGTCGTTATTTGACACTTCTAGCACTAGGTAACGGAACCTCTGGTCATATTTCACTAGATCGTTTAATACACGCGACAATATCCTATTTGAAGGGAATTTCAATAGTTAATTTTCGGAGAAAATAACTTTCAAATGCAATTTTAAACAACACTAAATTTTCTTTTCAAAGGAAAGGAAGCGAAATTTCTCTTAATATACACTGCTTTACCTATTGAACATCATCTCAGTGCTTTAATGGATACTCCGTATAAAATTCCCTCATAAAAATAAAAAAGACAAATAACTACAGCAAACAGACCTCTTTACATAAACATAAAGTCTTTTAAAGCGAAGGTTTTACAACGTACAGTGCTCGTTTTCATAGTTTTAAAGATCAAATACGATACTTATTTTTCTCAAAAACTTTTATTCTCTTTTCCTTTCTCATGAATAACATTTTATGTATATTTTAAAACTATATTTTCTATTTTTAAAAGCGTATTATTATTTGAGATTATTTCACATCATATCTTCTTACGCTTATATAACGAAGGTAGAGGCTATAGAATAAATGCGGTAGGGGGGGATAAAGTTACTTCAGAATTGGTTTCCATTTAATGGGATTTAAAGCTCAGCTGTTACCGTGTGGAACCCCAAACTTGGGCGTGAGATCCGGTTAAGGCATAGCAGACATTTTCTGAGATTTAACGTAACGTTTGAAAGATAATGTTTGTCGAAAATTAATGCAATTATCTCTTAAAACCAGGGAATTTGTATTTTCAGGTTAATGGTAGTACAGTAGCAGGGATCTTCAACTATGGATGCAATTTTAACCTGAAGTTGTATTTTCAGTATGAAAAATTATATAACAGTAACACACGTCTGGTATTTAAAGATAAAAGTGAGAAAAGTATTACTTTTTTACGTATTGCATTTTGATTTGTATCTGAAATTAAGTTCTATGTTAATTGATTGAGGCAAAGCACACGAGGGCTATCAGCCTAAGGGAAGGAATGCCTTGATGGAGAAATTTCTAAAGAAAGCTGGCTTATATTTCGTTGCATATATGGAAAATATGAATACATTCATGCCGCCAGCCCATTCGTTAGTATTTTATTAATATTAGGATTATTTAGATTATGTGGAAATATACAAGGGCCATTTGCCTGTGGGAAGGATCCACAGAAGTCCTCAACCGCAGTATACTGAATGCCTGTTATAACTGTGCTACGCTTATTGTGCTAACTCAGCTACGTTAACTGTGCTACGCTAATTGTGCTATACACTGTGCAACGAACGTGCATAACTTACCTAGCGCATTAAATGTTAAAATTTCTTAAGCATGATATATGCCATGCATGTTTATATCTCTGTTTATTACATATGTGCACTATGTATAGTAATTTAAGTGTCGGTGTACAGTGTTTTGTATCTTAAGCGCATGCGTTTTGTGCATCTGTGTATTTTTTTCAGCATTGCGTTATATGTGTTTATTACAGCATATTTATTTTATATGTATGTCCAATGTGTATCGCACCATATGCATCTGTCACTGTATAAGTATTTGCCTCAATGGCCGCACTGAATGTACATTACTGTTGCTTCTGTACGCGCGCGTAATATGCTCATGTCTCCGAATTATAACTTATGTGTCACGCATATCGTCTCCTGCATATCTGCGTTTTGCGTCTTGTACCTTTTGTATATTTTGTGCATATGAGTAGTGCACTATATGTGTTTATTATTGAAAATTGCCAGATTGCAATAATTGCCAGACTGCAGTCTCTCCCCAGATTGAAATGTGCACCTGTGTATGAAATAACCAAACTTGGAAATTGCCATTTGATTTGAAATTATGCTATCACAACAGCACTGTGCGCGGAAAATGCTTAAGTTTGATTTTAATACGTAATGTGTATACTGTAATGTTTAATAGTGTAATGTTTAATTATGTGTAATTATGTTTACTTGGGTGTTTTAATTATGTTGATGTAATGTTTAATTATGTGTACAATGAAATTTGCATAATGTGTTTTAATGCGCGATGTGTGTGTGTGTAACATGTTTATATATCTGTTACTTAGGTGCAATGGGTATAGTATTTTATGTGTCGGTGTATAATGTTTTGTATCTTAAGCACATGCGTTTTGCACATCTGTGTATTGCGATTGGTATCAATTGTGCACGAGTCTTGCTTTACATGTGCTTATCACAGCATACTGTATTTTATGTGTATGTCTAATGCGTATCGCATCATATGTATACCCTGTACAAGTATTTGCTTCTATGGCGGCATTGCTCGTACACTACTATTACTGCTGTACTGCGCGCGTAAAATGCTAATGCCTTTAAATTATTACTTATGCGTCATGCATATCGTTTCCTGCGTTTTTTACCTTTTGTATCTTTTGTGCATATGAGTACTGCATTACATTTGCTTATTATTGCATTTTATACCCTTGTATATTGTATTACTTCTATTGCACATCGTATTACCTCTATGGCCGCATTGATTGTACACTATTATTGCTACTGCACTGTGCGAGTAATATGCTAATATCTCCGATTATTACATATGTGTCCTGCATAATGTGTTCTGTGTATTTGTGTACTGCGTTATGCATATTACATGCATATGAGTTCTGCACTATATGTGATTATTACTGTATACTGTATTACTGTATATTGTATTATATATTGTATTACCTCTGCTGCATATTGCATTGCATCCTGTGTCCTACGTACTGCATCCCATGTATCTGTGTACTGCGTCTGGTATCAATTGTGCATATGAGTACTGCATTATATGTGTTTATTATTGCATATTGTATTATTGTATATTGTACTACCTCTATTGCATATTGTATTACCTCTACAGCCGCATTGATTGTACACTCCTATCGCTACTGCACTGGGCGCGTTAACATGCTAATATCTCAGATTATCACTCATGTGTCCTGCGTAATGCGTACTGTGTACATGTGCACTGCGTTAGGTATCTTCTGAGCATGTGAGTATTGCATTATATGCGTTTATTATTGCATATTGTGTTGCTGTACATTGTATTACCTCTATTGCATATTGTATTGTGTATTGTATTAAGCGTTTAAGTGTTTTTGTGTACCTTCTCAAGTGTCTTTAAGTGTTTAGGTGTCTTTACGTGTCTGAAGCGTCTTAGGTGCTTAAATGTTATAGGTGTTTTTAGTGTTCATGTATTCTTTTTATTTATTTATTTATTTATTTTTTATGTGTACATTCCATGTGTGCTTATGCTTTGTTTAATGTACAAACAAGACTGCCCCACTTACAAATGTACATCAAATTTCAATGTAGCACAATGTCGCCCTTGTATGGCCATGTTTAATCTGAATGGAGTATCAATAAGCTCCCGGTGCGGCCTTGTGCGGCTCCAGGGAGTTGTTGCATCTGGATAGTGGAAGGCGTGGGACATATGCCTGCTTACCCCTGTTAAAAACCATGCGTCCCCGTCCTCCGTCACCTGTCACCTGCCTTTGGGGAGGACATTCTAGGGTAAACTGACTTTATATCATGTTACACATGGTG
Organism: Stegodyphus dumicola; assembly: GCF_044657685.1. Lineage (NCBI taxonomy): Eukaryota > Metazoa > Arthropoda > Arachnida > Araneae > Eresidae > Stegodyphus > Stegodyphus dumicola. The sequence continues at coordinate 27,972,994 of NC_140781.1, forward strand.
AAAACCACAAAATCTCTCGTGTGGCAATCCGATCACAGAGTGACCCCTGGTCGAACTACTAATATTCAGTTGTGTTTACCACTCAGCCGATAGCTCGTTTTGTGTCTGAAACACTTGATATTACGCGTATAAATTAAAATCCAATGCCGATATTTTCCAATGAGACGTCTGCGTACTACATTAACTTCTGCCGGAAAGAAAACAATATCAAATCGTACGTATTTCTACAAAAAAAAAAGAGTATTTGGCCTTTTTTTTCAATAAAAAATAAAATAAATCATAGCTATAGTAAAAACTTAAAATATGTTTGCACAAACGAGAACAGACTTGAAAATCCTTACTTTTCAACGACCTAAACATTCAGTGCTGAATTTTTGAAACTTTTCACAAAATCATTCAAAAAGTACAAACTAAAAAATTATTATTGCTCTTAGTTAGAAAGTGATTCCCCATTTTGGACAATGTTTAAGATTTTGAGTTCGAATAACCAATAAAAGTTTTAATTATTCTGGTAACTCTCTTTTTTTTACTTATTATTTTTAATTACTTCATCCATTCCATGAGTAAGCATACCGTAGTATTTGTACATTAATTTAATCAACTAAATTTTGTAACACTACCTTAAACATCTGAAGAGTTTACTTAAACTCTGGTCATTCTAAAGCAGAGTTTAAAACGTCAGATTAAGACTAGACCTCACAAACTTTTAAATAAAGAATTCTTTCTACTTGGGTAAAACATTAAAGTCTGATTGTTACTGAACTAATTAAGAAAACCTTTTCTTAAATATTTTGCCTGAAAGGGCATTGGAATTCTAGTATGTCTTAGGAACTTCTACATAAAAATTATTATAGGATTTGTGTATCATGCATTTAGTACTTAGAATAAGCTGCAGGTAAAATTAACAGGGTCATTATCGATACTTTTTTTTTTTTTTTTTTTTTTTTTTTGGACCACAGATTATTTTATAAGTATCTAGAAAAGATACCTAAAGTAAAGCAGTGATAAATTAGTAAAACTCGCAATGTGATTTGTGAAAACTGGTGAAATGATGGAGGCATTTTGATAGACATTTCCGAGCTGCTTTCCTCACCAACAAACATGTAAATTTATCATACCAATCATCAGCTTTCGACGAACATAGAACTGCGACTTTTCGCTGCATTTTCCTTTTCTCGCGAAGAGGGTCGTTTATTTGCCAATTTTTATATCATTACTTCAGTTCATAGATCTTAATGAACACCAAGTGGCACTGTAAGTACAGGAAGCTACTATATTTTTGCTCTTTCTAAACTTTCTCCTTGTTGATTTGCTTCAAAAAATTATGTTCAAATGTTTAATATAAATTTATATTTCAAGATACGATTGAGATGTAAAATATTCAAAGAACAAGGTCCCTTTATATTTAAAATCCGAAATAATTTGAACAGTTTTAATAGTGAAAAATTTCAGATGGTTAAGCTAATCATTTATGGAATTTATCCCGTAATAATTTAGTCCCATACTTCGAAAGTCAGTACAGCAACGAAATTAAATTGTTGCTCAATACGTATCTTAAAGCAAAGTATAATTTAAACGGTTTAATAATAATATAACTAAAACTTTTTCAACCACGATATCAAGTGGAATATATCTCTCAGAGTCCTATGCCTTCTTGGAACCCCGATAGAGTAAAAATGGGTTAAGGTGTTGAAAATTTCGTTCGCGCTTGGAATCGTCATTATTTTCTGGATAATAATAGTCGTAACACAAAAGTATTTCAGCTTTTGTTTTCGATAGGAAATTTAACAAAATTAATTTTTTGCGCCAAAATAATGTCTTTGCACAGATGTACAAAGTAACAAATTGTGTTTAGATCTATTTCTTGGTTTTACAGCCCTTCGCTTGAAAGAAGCAGTATTTTCTTCGAAGTTTTTTGCTTTTCTTTATCAGTCTTACATAAACTATTTAAATTATTTTAAAACTAAAGATAATTATTTTGTAAGGATCTTAAAGGTTTCATGCCTGACCAAACTCACCATTTTACCAAGCCGAGGCTCAACTGCTGTTAGTGAATTTGGCTTTCTAATAATGACCTACTAAGATATTGGCTACAAGAAGGAAAACGGAAGTCAGTAAAGTTAGACTAAAGTAGTTATTAGATCTTCTAACGTTAGATACAGAAAGCTAAATTTATATCTTAAATGGTCCTTTGGAGCTTGCATTATCAGTAATTGAAATTTAGTACGATTTAAGTTTCTCAAGTTTGGAATTAGTTTAAATGGGAACTGTCCAAACTCAAATTTTCACACCAACTGAAGCTTTATAACTTCAGTCGTTCCCGCTATAACGAACTCCTGGATAAAACGAAAGAATCTTTTAGTCCCATTCAATTTCCTATACACTAAATGTTATTTTATACTGCTATAGAGAACCTTCATAGGTGAGAAAATTGGATATAATGAATTGTATGGATATTTTCAATTCGAACATTTTTTTGTAGTTTTCAATTTTTCTCAGTTTTTCAAAATTTCTGCAAGTTGTAAATAAAACCATTGCTAATACTAAATATCATCTACATTTAGGTTGTTAGAATCCACATTCCATTTGTAAAGGAAAACACTTTACTTTACTTTTCTTTTCTTTTATCTTCACTCTCAGTTTTCTGTGGGTTTTAAATAATGGCTGTGCAAAACAGGTGTGAACTCAATTCCAGGAGAACGAGGACACAATAAGTAGATCTTAAGACACCATACGGTATACATGACCACTGAGCCAAAGAATGTCAATAGGTTCATTGATTCGCTTAAAATTCTTCGACTGAGCTATCAGACAGATCTGTATTCAGATTTGATGCTATGACGAAAAGTTTTCAATATTTCGCTATTCGGAGATGTGATCAGGAGTATGAAATGTTTTCTGCCTTTGGGACAAGTACGGTAAATCCTTAGTTTGTAACGTTTCACTCCTTGGCCAAATGCGAATGCCAGAATAGTCCTGGCGTCAGAATCAGTCATCTGAAATAATTTTTTTACGCTGATCCATGTTATGAAGTGATAATTCCCATGCGAAGATCCAAGTGATGAAGTTACTGTGAGAGAAATTAAAATGACGAATGCTAAAGCCGAAGATTTTTCTTCTGATGCTGATGAAAATAATAAAGAAACGCAGCACACGGAAATAAAACTTTCTAATTCAGTGAATGCCAAAGCTGCAATGCATTTCTTTAATAAGTTTTCATTCATATAAACTGTGGAGTGGAAAGTGATGGAATCTTTTCAGTTAATGGATAAAACTGCGGATAGAAATTTCCAGCAATTTGCAGTACGCCAGCAGAAAATTAAATTATTTTTGTACTCGAAAATTAAACAGAATTAAAGCAAATTCAGCAATAATTTTTGTTATTCATTTTTATCGATTTTATATTTCCATGGACAAAATAATTAGTCATAGCTATAAATATGTCATTCAAAAGAATGATTAGAACATTTATGCTACATATAGATTCTGGTCTTCTAAGTTAGCATAAAATTAGACGAGAACTCTAAAAGACATTTGATGAGTTATCACTATGTCTTGTAAGTTCCACAAACAAGGAAAGGCTTGCAAAAGCCTTTATTAATACAAATAAAATTTAACAGCAGGCACCAACTCAGGCTTACAGAAGCCAGTAGTTTTGGCTTTAAATCAAAGATAATGGGTAAACTAAAATTAAGGAAATTAAGTGTAGCCTAACGGCTTCACAGTTTAACTAGCGCGCAAGCTGGTTCTGACGGAAGTCGCGTAAACAAGCTGATAGCAAAAACAACCCAACTCCACAAAATACTAATCGCTGGAGGCTCAAAAGTTGTCAACGTTGCCTTGGAGCAGGCAGAACACGCTCTGCTGAATATAGCCCGAGGAAGAAATTTACATTCCCGCACTGAAATAGAAACGACACTGATAGAGAAGGATATTAACATAAAATAATGGGTTAGAAACTTAAATGATGCTTCAGAACGTAACTAAGCTTGTAAAATTATTAACATGTAACTGGAACTGAAAAAGAACGGCCATCAACTTAATAACTGCGCATACAAAATAATTCTTATTAAAATCTTAATATTATTTTTTATAAGTAGATATATTTTTCACTTCTTGCGATAGCTATGACAATACTGATCAATTTTTTAGGGAGATTCATCATTCAGTTCTTACACGTTTTTGTTACATAATCGACTTTTCTTTACGGATCGTGTATAGCGAACCAAACTTCCGATCCCTTGAAACTCGTTATAGCGGCGTTTGTCTGTACTAAATTCTAATTTTATGATCTATTTTAGACACCGTGTCGGACTTGCTCGAGTGCGAATTTCAGTCAGTGACCGAACCTTACTAGTAGCTGTTGCTCTTCTAGCTCTCAACACTCCTTACTTCTTTACAAATATGCGTTACAACTGGGTTCTTTTGGATAAAACTCAATTGTAAAGAACTAGTAAAGGGGAGGAAAACTTAAAGTAGGAACTGATTAATTAAACTAAAACACTAAAACTAGTTTATTATTACGGTGTAAAAATGTGCGAATGTAAAAATGGGCGAATTAAAAAAAGTGCGAATTAAAATTTCATGACTTCTAACTGCTTAACTTTCATTACTAAATGCAAACGAAAAGCGATAAATATGGGATTTTCAGATGGTAGTTGTAGTAGATAGTTAAGTGACTCTAAATCCTAAATGAATGGTTCCTGAAGTACATTCTTTTGAATTTATGCCTAATTTTGTTCTCATTCATCTTAGTCGCTTAGTTGTTGTCAAGTAGAACATTATGAATATCAGCAATGGAGAGGAAGTAAATGATGAGAAATTAGTTCTCTAAAGGAATTTTTTAATTAGAAGATCAAAACACGAAAGGATTTACTTAGATATTCTTAGAAATTTCCACCATTGAAGTTCTGTAGTTTTCATTCACATCACATTTCTTCAAAAGGTATGTCGTTTTGAATGCATAAAAGTAATTCAGATTTTATAAACTGCCCTAGATACACTGACTACCAATAAGTATTTGGACACCTGTGATAGAAAAGAAAAACTAACTTTATTCAAAATCAGTAGTTGGTAGAGCCTCCATTAGAGGTAATTACAGCGTGGATCCTCCAGGGCATACTATCAACAAGTCTTTGTATGACAGCTAGTGGTATCTTCTTCCACTCGGCTTGGAAAAGACATAGAAGTTCCTTCACCGAGTTTGCACGGGTAGTGAACCCCTGAATTCGTCGATGCAACTCGTCCCAGAGGTTCTCGATAGGATTCAGGTCTAGACTCTAGGCAGGCCAGTCCATTCGATGAACTCCATTGGCACCATACCGAGCCTTGGTTAACGTCGAAACATGACAACTGGCATTGTCGTCCTGAATGTAACAGGGGTCCAACCCGTAAAACTGTCACAACGTAGGAAGCACATTGTCATCCAAAATAGTGCAGTAGGCATCGGAGTTGATCTTACCATGAATGGGGACCAAGGGTCCCAGCCCATACCAGGAGAAACACCCCCAGACCATAATTCCACCTTCGCCGAACTTGACTGTTGGCACAATGCATTCTGGCAGGAGACGTTCTCCAGGTAGACGCCAGACCCAGACCCTGCCATCCGAACGGTAAAGGGTGAACCTTGATTCGTCACTCCAAAGAACCCGTTTCCATTGATCTACGGTCCAATTTCGATGTGCTTTGCACCACATTAACAGAGCAGCGCGGTTAGACTTTGTGATCAAAGGCTTATGGGCAGCAGCACGACCATGAAAACCAAGCAGATGTGCTTCCTTACGGATGGTATTCATTGAAACAGTACTCCCGGATGCCTGTTGAAACTCCTCGCGGATGAGAGCCATCGGTTGGGTGCGGTTCTTCCGAATTTCTCTGGACAGCACTCGTCGATCTCTATCTCCCAGTTTGGTTGGTCTGCCGACTCGGGGCACATTCCGACAATCACCGCTCACCTTCCACTTCTTAATCACATAGGGCACTGTCGATTTTGGGTACTTCAGATCGCTAGATATGTCCCTTAAGGATCGGCCATATTTATGATACCCTATAATTATACCTTTCTCGAAATCAAAGAGCTCCGAACTGCGAGGCATCTTGCATGCGACTAAAGCCAATGCTGTTTCCTACACGATATATACCGCCGGACTCCGTGAAATACCTTAGGACCGCAGATAGCGTCATTTGCATAGGTGTCCAAATACTTATTGGTAGTCAGTGTATTAATTTTAGATATTCAGAGAAGTATGACTGAGGTTGCTTGCGCAAAAACATCGAAAGTGTATTTTTAAGACTTATAAGGACCATAATCCTTCACTTTCCCAGCTCCATCAATAAACAAGTAAACTTTGCAAAAAATATCCTTGTCATGGAAGTTTAAAATATAGTAAGGTAAATCCGAACAGTCAGCGGAACTGGAAAATAAATGTAAATTGGAAATTCCAAATTTTAAAACCATGCAGCTAAGACATTTTCACTCTAAAATTTTACTAAAAGTTCGGAAATATCTTTGATTGTAAGTAAGGTATAAATGTGACTGAGTAACACAGCTGCAAAACAGCGAAAGCTACGAAAGTTAAATGTATGGCAGCTGTGGCAGTGAAGCGGCAGAGATGCATAACATTCCGCTAGAGAAAATTTTAAATTACACCCCTTTGTGTAAAACATCACAATCTTTATTTTATTCCAACTGATTCTAGACTTCGAAGTAGTAGTAGTAACTGTAAAACTGGAAGCAAACATAAGCTTTGAAGCTTTAAAGTATTCTTATTCAAAGCTTCAGTAAAATATTCCAAAATTTCTTTTAAATATTAATGAATTAGATTAAATTTAATGTCTAAATAAATCAGGTGTCTTCAGTCAATATAAAAAGCGCTCCCTATAATCCTTAAAATGCCGTACAATTCATGAATGTTTGTAAACGTCCAGTGTCTTGCGGCGTGGGGACATTTAAATCTTCATCAAGTTGAAAATTAACTTGAGAGATCGCTGGAGGGAAAGAAAGATATTTTGTATTCATCTCCTTAGGATTTTCTCTATCAACGTTGATGGAAAAGGAGCAGGGTCAATTCGTAATATCACCTATAACGTGCCCAAGATCGTGGACAAGAACAGGTGCTACCTCACTGCTCCTAGGGCGCGGCTCATGATCAGGGACATGATCTCTATGATGATTCGGGTACATGATCTGGATGATGATTCAGGGACATGATCTGGCTGAGTTTCAAATCAGGAAGATTAGTAGCAACAGATGCATGTTGAAGAAAGGCCAGCGCTTGTGCATCTAAGTAGGCATTTTAGGTATCGCCGGACCTTGCTTCGTTGCTGTTTCCGCCCCAGATGGAATTCGAAAGGAGAACACCCCGTGATGCTGGTCGAAGGTATCTCATCCCTCTTCTTATACTACAAACCTCTCAAGAGGATTTTGGCTCGCCGCACAGACATTATACGCCGCCTTACCACACAGACAATATACGATTACAAATACCCATCTTTTTCGGGATTCGAACTCAGGCCCTTCGATACGGCAGTCAGAGTCATTAACTACTATCCCGTCTAGACATCGATTGGTAACAACAACGAGCCTTAAGTATAAACGATAATGCTGATTATTCTCTAAATTGATATTAACATCATGCAAAATTTCTGTCATGGCTATAATCTGAATCTGTTAACTGCTGAAATTTTTAACCTTAGAATGGTCTATCACCAGATGAAGTATCAAACCCCTTTCTCTTCTTTGCTAAATAGTTTCATATTTGCTAATTTTCCTCAAAACTTTAATAAGTCAGACGCTTTAATGTTCGTATCTTAAATAGAGTCATTTAAGAGTCATCTTTTTAAAGTATCCGCTTCGTACATTTCTCATCTTTGTGTTGTTTCTAAATATAGAAAGATAGGATAAATTTCATAATAAGAATTTATGTACGGTTTGATGAAATATCTGAAGAAAAAAGCATCAATTAATATTTATTTCTTTCATATGCTGAATAACAGGAAGTTCAGCCAGCTTAAAACTCCATTTTTCTGTTACGTTTCTATACATATCACCAGGTTTTTTTGTTGGATTAATATTAGAATCGAGTATTAATGTAGGGAGAATATAGTTTAGAATGCAGTATCAAACTTAAAAATTATTTATTAAATGTATTATATACTTTAATCTTAACCTCTCCATATAGTATTATTCATAACGTAAAGCAAAACTACATTCAGACACTGCTTAGAATTCCTTCTTTCTTTCTACGAAAACAATTGAACAACGTAATTTTTGCCTTTCTGGGTTATTTTTAATATCATTTTATTAACAAATAAATATAAGTTTAAATGGCATTAACAACTAATGCTTAACAGTAATTTGTTATTCGCCAATAATAACTATTTCCAAACTTAAAAAACGGAATGGAAGAATGAATGTTATACTTTAAATTCTCGTATTATACACGTTCGAATGATTATAGATGTACACTGCATAATGTACGTAATAGTAGAATCATTTTTTCTTCAAAGAAATTCTCCAGCACTTTACGACATTAATTATCTTTCCCATATCCTCCTGGAATTATGAGCAAGCCCAAAGTTTTATCATTTTCTATTTTGCAGCCATTTTGGCGTTTTTACTCCATTTTTGACGTTTTCACATCACCTTACAGCGACGTAGTAAAACATAAATTTCAGCTTACTCTCCCCCCTTCCACACACACATTTAAAATTTGAAGTTTCTTTTAGCAAAGAATGTTTGTTTCAAATATATACTGTCTTAGACTATTTCTTACTTGCGTTACAGGTAGGAAAATGCAACAAAAACTCTTATCCATTCTTTACTCTTTCTGCTTATTAAAAGCAAAACATTATTTCGAACTGCAGTGACTAAACTTTATTTGAGAGATTTATTGCGCTTGTAATATAAAATTATTCAAATATACATCTCGCGCTAAGGATAGAATAACTTCCAATCTATATATAAAATCCCTTAATTAATTCCTTTCTTATTGCATCTTATTCTTACTTTTTTATTTTAGCTTATTTTCATGAAAAAGAGAATTAGTGGAATTTGAGCGAATCCAATATTTATTCAAATAAAATCATCTTCATAGATGCAAGTTGCTTTCCTCTGTGAAGGAAAACATATAATTTTGCCTTTGAGGAGTTCCATTTAAAGTCGTTACCAGTTCCTAACAGATATCTGATCTTTGCATAATTTTCATTGCATTTCAAAATTCGTAAATTAACCGGAAGTTGCTAGACTTCTCTTTGAACACAAGTCTTTGATTCTTACTCAAAAAACTCAATTCACCTGTTATATTTTATTTAGATATTTATAAATGTTTAAAAAGAATGAAGAAGAAGGAGAAGGAGGAGAAAGGAAAAGATAATAAAATGCAGGAACAGCTAACAGTTAATTATCCAACAGAAACACTTCGCATAGAATAGCTTGTCATCAATCGCATAATTTATATTTATACGATACATCAAAATAACGCTGAGCTTCATGTGCGTAAAACAGTTCCAGTGGTAACATATCAAACATCACTGACTAAGAATTGAAGTCATCCGTGTAATATTTGACGAAATCCTGACTGGAATGATTTAATTCATTTAATAAAACTTCATCATTAAATAGCATTTGTGATAACTTAAACACATTCTTGCAAGTTATTATTCAATAATCTTGAATCTTGTTTAAATTACTTTAATTTCTGCTTCAAATAAGGCATGTTATTCTGTAGAGCTAGTGCCTTACAAATTCTACCTCTCTCTTTGTAACTTCTTGACGCTTTGCAGAATTTACGATAGGAATTATGATTTTTCTCTATACGAATTCTTCATAAAATATTAAAACAAACTTTTATCTCATATTTTATTAGATCTTCTGAAATAAGTAACCGGCTAACAGCAGCCGCAATAAATTCTGATGCATAATGATGTATGTGTAATGCGATATGCAAATTTTACTCATCTTCTTCGAATTTACACATAAATTAGCAAGCCATCGAATCTACACCATTAAATCTGAATTCAATGAACTGTATTTAATTATAACTCCAAAGTATGTTTTAATGCTGCATATCTATTAACGATTCAATTTGTATGGCTCTCTTGTTGGCCTTGTTTTAATTTCGGTAAGTCTAATGACAGCAAGTTATGGTATAGAAAACTGAAAAGTAAAGTTTCAAAAAAGGTTTTTACTTTGTTGACAACTGCAAAATAAGCATGATCAGTTAATATAATAAGTAAATGCTATGAAACTGCAAGTTGTCATTTTTCATTTAACGATCTTTTAACATTCATAGAATCAGATTTTAAAAACAATTTCCTAGATTTATTATCTTAAAATTGGAATGCATAGGTTACCAGACTTTTCATACACTTTCGTTTCATATTTCCAAAACCTCAAAAGCCAGTCTAACAAAAATCTAAAATAAAAGTAATTTTAAATAACTTTAGTTCTATGTTTTCAAAGCATTTAGCAAATTTTCCCATGCTTCCACGAATACAGAATTTTTGTTGTGTTACAGAGCACATTATCCCGAGTGATCCAGTTCCTATTGCTTGCCACTCAGATAAAATATAAATGCGTTATACTTCCTGTATGTAAAAAATGCAGCATCAGATCTTTAGGATATTTCTTAATTTCTTGTCTGCATTATTTAATCAAAGTTACTGTACCTACTTAAGACAATGTTGTCTAATATTAAGGTATTTTCAGTCTTCTTCCAGCATGCCTTCGTGGTGTAATGGTAGCATTCGTGGTATTCGAGAGGTCCAGGTTCGAGTGCCAGCGAGGACATTACTCATTTTTCATATATCCTACTTCAAAAATACTAATGACTCTACAAAGTATGTATACTTATATAACAGTATTGAAACTCATAACCACCACAGCAAATAATTTTTCATATCCTCCAGTATAAACGGAAGACATCAAATATCTCTGTATTATTAATCGAAACGGAGAACTTCAATAAGTCCAAAATACTCATTTCATCTGTGAGTGGGCCATTCTGTCAGCTGATTTCAAATATGTATTAAAAGAAAGATTCTCCAGCTCTGGTAGAGGCAGACAAATACCCGAAGGGCTAGCTTGAAAAGCGCTGGAAATTCGCCTAAAGACTGTAGCCTCTACATCTGATAGTACAACGTGAAGGTGCAATTGTGCACCGACTCAAATAAACAAGTTGTGGAATATGACCTATGGCATTCGGCTGAATTCAATATTTCGACTAACTTTAAGTCGTCAGCATGGCTCTAAACCACCGCAGTCTACAATTATTGGTCAATAGCAGAATGTGGCAGTGTCAATGGATATTACATATATGTGGAAGCCAGATCATAAAGACCTGGAAAGAAAGCTCAGGCAAAACAACTTAGTCTTTCAGGCCGAGCTCGTTGCAATAAAAGCTGCACTTACTTATTCATTTCCTTCTTGCCAGCATACGTCATTCAAAAATCAGGAGATGTTTTAAGAAATCAAGAGAATTTTCTCAATAAAGATTTTCTTAAATAATAAAATTATATGGAAAGAAAATATATTTTTAATAATAAATTAACTTTAAATAGTATCTAATTAATATCTGAAAAATCAGTTATTATTTCTTAAATTCAAATAATGCAAAAAATACTTACATATAAAAAAACAGTTTTATTACTTGTACCTTCTAATAAAAGAAAAATACTCTAATCAGTTTCCCTAACCATTAAATAATACTTTAACCAGATCACTAACCATTGATTGCAGAACATGAATTAATGTAATTTTGCACTGTAGAATTGTGTTAAGAACATCGAATGATGGCAAATCTTTATTAACGTCCAAAGACAAAAACATAAATATTCATTCCTCATAAGATAAACTTACAGTAATGGAAAAAAGGTGTCCTTTGTCAAATAATGTTTTTTATTTTGGGAGAACTTTGTTTTGGGAGAGGTTTACGCTTATATTTTCTAGCATTACTTTGAGAATTTCCGATTAAATTGTTCGCAGGTGCAGAAATAACTTAATTTTTCTCACACCTATTTTATCAGTGGAATTAATAACTACATATGCATTCACTCAAGGTATTTTATAACTCTCAATGGAGCCTTTTATCTTAATTCTAGATATATTTACTTCTTCCTTAAAAAAGGTAAGAAGAGAGTTCCACTGGTCGAGGATTCTAGATACACATTTCTCTAAAGATAACCAGCGTGTACATACATATTTAAGATATTTCTTATTTCAGTGTTATGCAGCTGTTGGATTTGTTTCAATTTGTCCTTCCTTTTCGCAATCTATCCAAGATAATAATAAATATCAACAATGCGTTCAATCACACTTACTGGCAAAGAGCTGACACCTTTTTCACTCCTAACTTTAAGAGGTGATAGGTACATTTCATAATTTGCACATATTAATTTTCCTTTTTTAAGATACCTGCAACATCAGTCTTGAAACTTACAATTCCTGGTGCATTATCGGTACTAAGTGATAAGTAATTATCCTGAAGAGTTGCACTTTCTTTTAAAGTTTTAATAATTAGCTGTGCTATATATTAAAGCCTGTTGAATCTCCTTCTAAAGTGAAGGAACAGAAAGTAAACTATACTCAGTTTCTGATGACTGGATTAAAAAAAACAAATGGATATCTTTTTTGCATCGATATTATTGCTTCCATCCGTAAACAGGCAGAATGAAACCGTTTTAATATAATCAATAACTGAATATTTATTTTTCATACCAATTTCCTTTACAACTGCAGCCGTTTCTGTCCTTCACTTGTATATTTCTTAACGATTTTACTGCCGGGAAATAACTTTTTGGTCTCTTGTTTCCACGGTCCTTGGGTACGCACATGGTTAAGAACATCGGCCCATCCAAAAAACCCTGAGAAATCGAAAAATCGCGATGACAATCGATGCACATAGCAGTATTACATTTCCTTGAAAGAAGAATAGAAGGAAAGTCATCTGTGTGAGATTTTTGAAAAGTACATGAGTATTTTATATTTTTCGCAGACATAACTAAGATAAAAGATCGGAGTTTCTTAAACTGTTTCTGGGAAGCGCAGGAGACTTACGTTGGCCACTGGGCGAGACGAACGAACTAAACAACTTCAATCTTGCTTTGTGCCCATTGGCTAATATATGCCAGATGACCCGCAGCGGCGCTTGATTCTCATTAGAGAATTAGAACACGACTTTTTCGGATTCTCAAACACAAAGCAGTAACGCGCCATATTTCCGTGATGAAACGACTTCGGTTCTTTTTTATATGCATCTAGAGAAAAATAAGCGCTTTCAGGCGCCAAAAATCACTTTTTTGGGCGCAAATAACGAAATATTAAGCCAAGCCACATAAAAATCGTGAGATATTTTAAGAATAAGAGAAAGTCGGGGGAAATATATTGTCGGGGGAAAATCTGGTTGGCAGGAGTATGGTCAGAAATCGGCAGTCTTCCGCCTAAATCGGGAGAGATGGAAACTCTGTCATTGGTTAATGGATATCTTTAGATTCTTCTCTATCCTTCAGGCAATGCAAAGCATATGCTATAAACATTCAGTCGTTATGGCCATACAAAAACTCTGAATTAGCCCATCAGATGGCTTTAGGCCCAAATTTCAGCTGGATCTTCCCTACCGGAATACTGGCTAACGAAATCGCAAACGCAACAACCAAGAAAGCAACGATCGAATCCCATGTACAAACATTTGATGTGCTCCTCTCTGCTTCATTCTTAACAGCTGAACTCAAAAAAGAATTATTGAAGCTTTGGCAACATCTGTGAGAAGCAATGATTATTTAACGAAGCGTCTACAGATTTTTCCAAATTTCCAAAACGTAGTTCACCTTCAAAGAAATGCCTCGCCTCATTTTACTAAGTTTCTAATAGAGTATGGATTCTTCATGCCTTATCTGCATCGCTTTTAGACGACGTGAAAAGGTCCAGTGCTCATGCGGAGCGGCAGAGGGCCCGAATTACTATTTGTTCAGTTGCAGATAGACTGCAGAACATCACCTTCGACATCCAGTATATGCACATGATCCAGTATGAAGCATATCCATGCATAAACTGAAGATACCCTGAAAAATCACTACGCTCTGAAGTGCATACGCGATTGCATGAGTATTGCACATAACTTATCAAGCAGGCTGGAGTAACATTCAGCTAGAGTCAATATCGCCGCCTAGCTCCTATATGCTCTGTACTTGTGTTAACTGTATTTTGTTTAAGTTAATGTGTTTTTTAATTACATTTTTTTAATTTTATATGTTTTTAAAAACGTTGTTAAATTAATTGTGTCTTGTATTCTAATTTTAAATAATTGTGTTTATTGACATATTTGTGTTTGTTGCCTTATACACTAAAACCTGTTTTTATGCGGTGGATAGGGACCGCATAAAAAACCACATAAAAAATCGCACAAAACTTTACAAGTAACTATAAAAAATAGAGTCGTTTAGAGTTGACTTTTTTCAGTTGCCATGTAGTCGGTGTTCAGTTTTTGCAACGACTGTTGTTTCTCTAGACCAGCGGTGCCCAGCCTTGTGCTCGCTGATCCTTTTGTATGTGCTCTCCAGCCCGATTAGGTACAACGAACAAAAAATATTTTAAAAATAACCATTCATTTATATTTCTTAATTGTTAAAAATATGGTAAGCATTTACAGTCATAAGAGATCTCTTTCAAAACGTTATAAAATAATTGATTGCTGACTGATGAACTTGATAGCGAATATGGAATCTTATTGCTTCATTCCGATGTTTAGATGACTTAGCAAAGGAAAAGTACTTCAACGGTTTGTAGAATTTCTTTCGCCAATAAAGCAGTTTTTGGAATGTAGAAACGAAAGTTATAAAGAATTGGACGACAATAATTCGTTATCCTACCCGTTTTCTCTCACGGATATAACAGCTCAACTGAAGAAACTGAACGAAGATATCCAGGGAAAAGAAAAAAAACCTTTTTCAATTGACTGGGACTGTAACTGCTTTTCAAATAAAGTTAAATTTGTGGATAAATCTGATGAAGGAAAAAGATTTCACCCATTTTTCAGAATTTATCAAGTCATATTAATAACCACAAGGCAATTGAAACAGAGAAATACTCGGAAAACCTAAATGCACTGAAAAATAATTTTAAACTCCGCTTCTCTGATTTCCATAAAGTTCAACCAATATTATTATTCATCTCAAACACATTTGCCGAAATTAATATATCAGATGTATGACATAAGATTGGAAATATGTTTAGCAAAAATTTTGATGTTTTGGAAATGTGCTTGCCATAGGCCAAAATTAGCTCGCGATAGGCCAATATGTGCTCGTGAGAGACCAAAGGTTGGGCACCACTGCGCTAGACGCTTGTATATGTCTCGGTAGCCAGATGTATAAGATTGCAGCTCCTTTTTTATTTATTATTTATTTTTTATTGATAATTTCGTCAATTGTGTTCCAATTTGATTGAATGTTTCATATACCGCACAACAAAATCGTACAAATAAAAAATCGCACAAAAACAGGTTTGAGTGTAGCTAAATTTTTGTGTCAGTAACTTTGTTATATGTTTTACTGTCACACTTAATGTACTATTGAATTGTTGGTCATCAACTGTGTTCATTTTCTACTGCCACACTTAATGTATTACTGAATTTTTCTGTCAGTAACTGTGTTACTTTTTTATTGTAACACAATATATTGTTATTAATGGTTTAACTTCGTATCATTCAACTGATTGTGCCATGCATATCCATATAACTCAGTCATACCTTATGCCTGTGCATGCCTTATGCATATATAGAACTCAATAGTCGTTCACGTTGTGGAAGTCCATTGACAGCTTTTCAGTTTTATCAATCTATCTCTAACTCAGTAACACTGGAAACTGTATGTTGTCATCTCTCGCATTGGATCTTTGAAAAGTGCTGAAACACTTCAATTTACTTGCCTCTTTACCACAGATATTCCTGGGAAAACTGCAATCCAGGAAATGCAATGCTATTTTATATCACATTCATAAAGCGTTTATATTCATTCATTGTTTTATATCACATTCATAAATATTACACCAGGCAATTGTTCTTCTCACTCTTTTTGGTCAGTGAACTAATCGTTCATTTTTGGGGTCGCCTGGGCTAAGCACTATCCCAGTCGAGCACAATTTTGCATTTTCCGAATGTTAAATAGCATGATGAAGAGATAACTGAGTAAGAAGTTTTTAAAATAAGCAATGCAGTTGAAACGTTGTGATAACAAGTGTTCAAGTGCTTGAACTTTCGAAATTTTGCTGACAAAGAGCCGTACAGATAAATACTTCCGAGAGATTAGCTGAGGTTAGCAAAAGCTGAGTGCCGAGCTGGCGGTACAAGCACAGTCTTGCCCCTGAGGGAGGAGGAGTCATTGGCTGCAGAGGTGAAGGTGATTGGGTATCAGATGATCCACATTGTGCTTGGAGGAGGGACTCTTTTCATTTCTATACTAATTTAGAAGGATAGCCAAATGTAAGAGGAGGGAGGGACAATTGCCTGCTGAAGTTTAAAAAGTTAAAATCTATTGAAGTAAGTGAAAAATTTATTAAGATAAGAATAATATAATGGTAGAACATTGAGTGGTAGTATTTTAAAATACAGTTAAGGATATGTTTGAGCATTATCTAGAATAAGTTAGTACATATACGAATTAATTAATATTAGACTTATTTAACTCTTCAAACATTAAGAAGGCAATATACTTTTTTTTCATTATATTGTCAGCGTTTCTGAGTTTGGTTACGTTTTTGTTAATTAAATATGTCATTTTTGAGAGATGGATGCCAAAGATGGATTCGAGTTCTTTTATAGCTTTAAAAAATTCTAGAAATCTTAATTTTTTACTATTTGCAGTAGCCTGATTGTTTTTTGGATGGGGAGCTGTGAAAGCTTGTGTGGATTAAGTCTGATTAGCATTATCTGTATGTTGTGAGTCTGGGTTATGAGTTTTATTTAGGACTATTTCTGAAAAATGTTTTCTGGGTGCTTGTACGTTATTTGTTTTAGATTTCGGGAATTTTATACAACCACAATAAGATGCTGAGTGAGAATTGTTCCAGTTTACACAGAGGGAAGTTCAGTAAGTTCGTTTTGTGGGCAGAGTGAAGTTTTATGGTCTCCGGCACATTTTACAATTAAGCTACACAAAAGAAGAAAATATTTATTCTTCAAAAACTCAGGTCTGCTGTGAGGTCTTTATGGACAAAAACTTTAGGGGGGGGGGAAATGCTGTTTTCGCAATTTATCTCATAATCTTTTCCTTCTTCAATTTTGGACGATCATATGGAACTCTTTTATTACTTCATTAGATTTAACAAATTAGATTTAACAAATTAGATTTAACAAATTAGAACAAAAGATTTGTTATTGAGTTCTCAAATTCTTTATTAGAACTTTATTAGATTTCCTCAAAACGCAAAGGGAATTTTTGTTCGAAATCAATGCAAAATTAAAATTGAATTCTGCTCATTTCTAAAATACAGAAATGTTTAAATTATGGTTAACTTACTTATATATTTCATGAAGTGTCAAGTAGTTTCCGGTTAATCAACGTAGTACACAATACATGCAATATTTTGTACTTTTTTTTACAATTTTCATTCTCTGAAGACTAAATGAAGATTTAATTTTCTATACTCGCAGCAAATTTTCAAAAATGAGTAAATCATTTAAAAAAATAAGAAACAAGTAAGAAATAATATGAAAAGAGCTTTTTTTCGCAGTGTTTTTTCTACTTATAAACTGAAATAGCAACAAGTCGAAAAACATTCTTTGTAAATTCTTTCATTAGGAATTTCCCGAGACCCTTAAAAATAAAAATATTACTAGAAAGCAGATTCTTGCTTTTTTCTATGGAATGCATGATCAAAAAATGCACTTAGATCCAGTGTTCTGTTAAGTTTTTATAGCAGTCTAGAGATTTCCAGTGTTGAGATAAATTTAAACGTTGCCAGTTTCTTAAAATAAGCTAAATTTAAACGAAAAACTTCATTTGATAGATTTTTCTGAAAACAGAAATTTGTCCAAAAATTGCTCCTGAACTTGTGAAAGGAAATGTATAAATTTGGGAAAAAAATTGAGCTTCGCATAAGATTTTTTTTCTTTTATTCTGGTATATCTTTCTAAAACAAATACTACAAGTACCCTGGAAAGTTGATAGTAAGCCATCCAGACGATATGGTAGTTAGGGAAGCCTGACTGCGATACCAAAAGGCCCGGATTCGAATCCCAGAGAAGGCATGGATGTAAAATTGTTTGTCCCTTCATAGGACGTAGAAGTGGCCGCCAGTTAGTTTCCTCCACAATAAAATGGCCACCACTTCTGGCCTTAGTTAGTGGTCAATGCCGTTATAGGCAAGTGAAAATTGGAAACCATTGAGAAGGAAAAAAAAAAACAATTGCTAGTAGTTGAGTTATCATATTAAAGTAATTTATTAACAGTAACATTTGTAAACGATAATCAGTTTCATAAATTTTTAAATAAAGGTTTTCGTTCTGTACCCTCATAAGATCCAAAAATCAAAAAATATTTATCATAACTATAAAATCTGCATATTCACACTAAGAAAATCTACATATTCACTGCACTTCACCAAAAAGAGATTATAAAATCTGCATATTCACTGCACTTCACCAAAAAGAGAACGTTCATTATTCTCACTGAGAGTTTTCTGGTTAACTAAAATGGTTTGGTTGATTATGGCAAAGCAGACGAGAGCTATCTGCCTACAGGAAGAAAAGCCTTAGTGGAGGACTTCCTAAGGGAAACTGGCTCATATACACGTTACACATAGGTAAACCACGAAAGTGTCCATACAGCCAGCCCGTTGACTGGCATTCGAACCGGGTCCCAAACTACCACTATTCAACGACTTTACCACTCAGCCGCTGGCGGGCGTTCGAAGAGTTCGAATGAAATGGTTCAAATATTTTTTTTAATATCATTCCGCTTAATCGCTTTCTGATGCTTGATGCACCTGTTATCGACATTTATTTCGCATTTTATTAAAAAGAGGATAAAAGATTGAAGGCCAAACACTGGAAACAATCTGACAGTGAATAGAAACATTCGCAAGTACAATAATAACTTAGAATACCGTGGCAGAAACTTAATCTGCTATATTTAACTTTAATATCAGTAATGGAAATATTCGTAGATTTACACGCATAAAAAATGAATAAAAAATAACGCATAGATAATATTTTTCTTTTTCTTTCTGTGGCTATGAATCAGTGATTGCATGGTATGGCTCTCTCGTTTTAAAAACTCTCAAAAATGGAATTAATATTATTTTTTTTTTAATTCGTTTGAACACCAATTCAATATTTTATGATTACAAAATCTTGTATGAAAAATCGTCTAATATTTCAAAACACCAAATTATCTGATCTTTATAACTGAAATTTGTTATTTCGGTATCTTTAAGCTCTTTATTCCCTCCAATCAATTTCTTCCGTGTGTCTCCAAAATGTTAGTTTTATTTCAATATTGCATTGAGTAAAAGAGTAAACATAAAGTAATAAAACTGAAAAACAGTTTTAAAATTACTGGAAGCGTATAAGTCATAAAGCTTTCTAATAGTTTATGTCTGTAAGGCTTTATGTTACAATTAAACTCATTATTTTATTATTTTATCTGTACTGGCACTCGTACTTTTGTCGCCTCCCAGAAGGGTGCGAATTAGTAATGTGTTATATACGGACAGAGTTCTTGCAAGTCAGAGAGAGAACTTTTGGCAGCAATGCTGACCTTCGTTATATTTTCTCGTTCAACTTTTAGAATTACTCATAGATCCGGCTGTTTCACATTTTATGTTAACTTCAGTCAATCTCGCAAGCATGAGCTGTGCCATTCTTTAAGTTTAAAGTTTTACCCAAAAGGTTTGTTTAAACCTTCTTCTAAGTTGCAGTTGCTCGTCTCTCTACAGGAATGGAAATCAGTTGAGTACGTTTCCCTAGATATTTCCCAGTAGTCTATAAGCAAGGCTTAATTTCTAAAATAAGATATGCCAGTAAGATGATAATTTCGAATACTTTCGTAACAGATGTAGCCGTTTTAGTAAATTTTTAGTATTCCTTTGCGTTTAATACCAGCTTTAGTCCTTTTTCCTTCTGAGTAATAGCAATAAAAACAACACAAGAGAGCTAGACATATGAGTTTATGCCTTACCATCAGTACATTAAAAGATGGTGTTTTAACAAGCCAAGTAAGTTTTAAATTTTAACTACATCACAAAATCCTTAGTTATTACTTATTTTCTTTCCTTAACATTCGCTCTACAATAAGAAGTAAATCTAAATTTAGATTACAACGCTTTTGTGAATACGTATTGCTTTCAATTTCTAATTTCATAGGTAGGAAACCAAACGAAATATTTTATTAAATCTTAATCTGATACAAAAAAGCACCAACTAAAACATAAATTCAGCTGACAATGCTCACGTTTCAAATATAATGCATCTTTATGAGGAAGAAGAAAGTTATCCTGAAATAAGTTGAGATCCAGAAAGTTCCAGAAAAAAGTAATAACATGAAATATATGATTGTTTCTGATAAATTCTTAGTCATATATTCAAAAGAATAACATTTAAAGACCATATATTAAAAAGCTTAGCGATGCTAAATTCTGAAATGAGCATATCAAACTCTTTTTACCTCAAAGCCCTTTGTTTTAAATTTCCCATATTGCTTTGAATAAACTAGCGATAAAAGAACTCGATAGAGAATGGCACCTCTCGAAAACTGTAGAGACGTTGGAAAAATATCATGAATTCGTGGTTTTGAAAATAAAAGTTTTGATTGAAAATTGCTGTAGGAAAGCAAATATTTTTTAATGTAAAAATTTTTATTTAATCTGTGCTGCACCTTCTTTGTTCGTCAGGAGCAACTAAAAGAATATTTTCCAATAACGATACTGAACATGAATCAAATTAAATATCAGTTACGACCTTCCTTGAAAAATGACTTCTTTTGACAAAAGAAATATTAGCACATTAATCGGCGATAGATGTTACTATTTCTTAAAAATTTATTAATTTAATAAAATCTGCTAAAAATATTGAATAAATATATTTAGTGTTTTTCTTGTATGAAAGTAGGTATATAATAAACGTATTAAATAAATTAAATAGTTACACGCAAGTTGCATCGTCAAATGAGTCATGTCATTTTCCTTTTCATATTTGTCGGAAATATATGAATTTAGCACTTTTGTGTTGAGTTTATCTGTGATAATTAAAAACATAATATTTTAATATGTCCTAAAGAACAAATGTTAATTATTACATTTTTCCCAGATCTAGTACCTTTCTCTTGCATAAGTTAGTACGAAATATTTTTGCTGAGTGGTCATCCTAGCCATCAGGGCTGGTGAACAGAACTGAAAAGTAAAATAAGCATAAATAAAAAACAAATAAAAAAAATAAGTAATAAAATTAAACGAAAATATGGAGCAAATGATAACAAGACATGGTATTAAGAATAAAAACGAGATTTAAATATTTTGAACAGTATGTGGTCAAGTTAAAAACTGCTTCTTTATCAAGGCGTAAACGCATCGATATTATTATAATTACCGGTACTGTTAAGTTATTACTGCTATGATATTAAATTCTGATTTGTCTGTTTCGAAGTAGCTGTGTTTTGTAGTGGTTCTAATAAGCCCTTCAAAACCCTTAAATAATTTAGAAGGTTATTATTCTAACTTAACCAGTCATTTAGGTTTTGTAGATTATAATACAGAGCGTGTTTCTACCTTTTGCCAGCCCGTTACGTTAGTTCTTCCAGCTCTGATAAATTGTATTTATTCGTCTTTGCGTTACTGCTGCCGACATTTGAATTTCATACACCGGTTAGAAATTCTGAGCTAACTTGGATTAGATCACAGATTCTGGAAATCATTCCTCTGCTCCCCCACCGAATAAAGTTCTACTTTATGATAAAGTAAAAGAAAAGATGCCGCCTAGACTGTATAGTCTACTGCGGCATCGAATGGCCCAAGTTCGAATCTCGGAGAAAGCATGAATGTTTGTAAATGTATAGTGTCTTTGCGGCATAGGGACACTATGCCGCAAAGACACTATACATTTACAGACACTATACATTTCGCCTCGCCTATACATTTCGCAAAGACACTATACATTCGCAAAGACACTCTACATTTCGCCTCGCCAGTTCTCGTGTGGTTTGGTGGTAGCATAACAAACAAAAAAAATAAATAAATAAAACGTAAAGAAGGAAACTTGCGCATTCAAGAAAATGAGTAGAAAACTAATGCTACTTATAACATTTGACAGAATTTTATAATTTTTATAATTAATTAAGAAATTTTAATAGAGGTTACATACAGTTACTCATCCTCCCCATCCAATCTTTCTTTAGACTACACTGTGCGTAAAAAACTACCAATAAAACTTTATAGACGAAACGAATTAATTAATAACCTTTATTAATTAACTATAAGAGATCAAGATTCTATTAATTGCTATGCCTAGCATTATTTTTCTACTCGTTTTCAGTTTTTGAACTTGCTTCTTATTTTTTCAGCAAAGCTTTATTAGTTAATTCAAAAGCGTGAAATGTAAAAGTAAAAATAATCCTCATTCCTTCTTGAGCTCATAAATCATTATGCGAATATGCACTTACAACTTTTAAGGCCTGAAAAGCGCATGTTTGCGATGTTACCGTCACACAATGATTTGTAGGTGCTTTATTTTTTACCACGGTATTTTTGACGACGATGCGTTTAAAAGCATGAGAAGTTTTTGAACTGCTTTATTTCCGAACACGATGTTTTAGAACTGCGATGTTTTTGCCTTGTTACGGGGAGGAGGATCTTGAATCTTATGTGAGGATTATCAGGAGATACGTAAGATTGGACTTTATATTTTTTGAAAAATAAAGTGAGACCACACAGAGCTCAACTGCTCAACCATTTTCTGGAGGAAAAGGTGTATGGTGTGACTAGCAAAGTGGTCGGACATAAATACTATGTTATTGGAATGCTCTAGGAAGAGTCACTGTGTGACATGGCCCCTCTCAAGACCTTCCAAGCATTAAAACCACGCTTTTAAAAGAATGTTCCCATTAGCTATAGACCACAGCTCCATTTACAGCAAGAGGACCCGTTGTGAAACATGCAATGGGATTATCATATCTAAACTTACATGAGGCTGGGCTTTCCCGAGAAACGAGCTTCTCCCCCTCCTATCATTGGAGGTTTACTAGCCGAAACATGTATTACTGGAACCAATGTTCCGGCTAGATAAGCAACCATTTTTCAATAAAGATGAAAATGCTTCGCTGAAAGATCGTAGGTTTTCCTCAAAAAACTTGTTTTCGCATAAGTCAACCAATCAGATATCTCGAAACGAAAGTTCTGGGAAATGTTTCTTTCGACGAGCTGTTGAGGATTGGTAATATATGTAATACCAGCTTAAAGCTGCCTGAGATTTTCCTTATTTAGTGGATTATTCTAAAAATATGAAGTATCACGTTTTGCCGGCTTTTGACTTCATTCGCAAATCGCAAATTTCCTCCCATGTTTATTTTGTTATATTAATTTTGGCTGTCTGGCCATCTGTGCAAACATTCATTACATTAAACTAATTATTTTTCGAGATATGAAATGTTTTATATTTATAACCTGAAGATTAGGTACCAGCGTAAATTCTCCGCCAGGTTTGTTGCCTGATTCTGTTTTTAATTTCACGGGCCATGTTAAGGAGAAATATAACCAATTCATTCAAATAAAAACCAAATGAGTTTTGAAAAATATTTTTTTAATCACCATAACATATAAATGAAATTATGCAAATGGAATGTGTACTTATGCATCAATAATTAACTTGACTCATTAAGAGAAGACATAATCATCTACAAAGTTAGTTTGATAGAAATGATATTTATTGATCAGTTTCTTTTACGAATAATTTAGTTCCACATAAGATGACATCCTCTGTAATTCATGATTTACTTGCAAAATTTTCTTATACACTAACTCTGGCACGCGTGCCGAAAGCGTTTTTGGTCTCAACCCATTGATATGGACAGTTTATGTTTACAGTCCATTGGTAAGTGCGTTTGGTTGACTAAACCGCGTACTAGACACCCAATGCTCTTGTTTATATACAAGTCCGATCTCATCCCTTCATTGACCAACTGTATAGCGTTACCGATATGTGGGGCGCTGAGGTCAAGTTAGAGAATTACAGAGGCCGTAAAGGCCCCACTCAATGCTTTAGATGCCAAGGATTTTTTTTTCATTCTTCTGAAACTTGCACCCTTAACATTCGTTGTGTGAGATGCGCTGACCCGCACTGGGCAAAAGATTGCACTTTAAGGGACGATCAACCTGCTTGCTGTTGCAACTGTGGAGGTTCTCATCCAGCATCATTTAAATCTTGTCCTCGTTACCCAGGTAAAAATAAAAAGAGCACTAAAAAACAAGCTCCTAGGGTAGCTGCACCCGCAGCCCCCCCCCTCAGGGAACCACGAAACCCACAGCAAAAGCTGTAAAATAAGCCCCTGTGACTGCTCCTCCAAACACAAGTTCGTTGTCTTATGCAGCGGTCCTAAGTAAAGGACCTACGGAGCCCCGACCCAAAAACAAGGATACAAATCCGGCGTCTACGGCGAATGTGCCTCAAGTAGCCCCCCCCCGGTTACTCAAGTAGAAAGTGGAGACTCTGAGGATGTTTTCTCCTCCACTTTAAAGTGCCTTATTGAAATCTCCCGCGACCCTGTGGAAGATAGGCATATTCTACTGCAAGCCTTTCAAAGAGCCCTGACAAAGCTTAGGCAGGCAGACGCTCTTAGGAGTGCCTTCCTAATTTATAAAAGCTATGTTATGCTTTCAAATTAGGATTATTCGGTTACTTTAGACCCGTGTCTTAGGTTTTTCAGGTTTTTTCGAACAGGGACACAACGGCGCATGCGTGAAATATCTGTCGCCAAAAAGCGCCAAAGCTCGAAGCTGATGTCGAAGTTCGAACAGGTTCGACGGTCATGATTATCAAGAGTTTAAAGCTGTGTGACTCCATTTTTTTCCTACATATTGACAGATATAAAACCAGACATCAAACTGCGATACGGATAATACAAGTTCAACTAGTAAAGCAAAAAAGCACGAAAATTCGAGTTTAAATTATCGCAAAAAGTCAAAGAACGATTCATCTTAACCCGTGTGACTGAATTTCCTGTGCACGTGGCGAAGGTGGAAAATCTCGGCCAGGTACATCACAAAGGGAGAAATTCTCGCCAACAGGTTTCGTCGCCAAATCCCTTGGCGAATTCTTTCTAGAGCCGTAGAAGACAAACTGGTTTACATTACGTCTATTGAGCCTTTCCTTCTTTACATAGACTTCCTTTGGTATGACCCTTAGCAACTTATTGATTTCACATTCGCATGACAGTGGTTGGATGTCGACCAGTGCGACCGGCAATATCACGGAACGATAATCTACACTTTCGATAGACAACGATCCTGCCTCTGTCGAATTTCGAAACTTGGTGGTAAGCATTTCATCTTCTTATTCGAGGCAAAACAAGATATTTTAAGCAAACTTCAACCTTACAAAGCACTTTTCGAATGAGAAATTCACTATACAACTTTCCTTTTATGCTGTGCTTCAGATGTCGTTTCTCCCTCCTGCGTCGTCTAAATGCGCTGAAATACTAATCATTTGCATATCCCAACTTCGTTTTTTCATGTGATTTTGACGTTCGTCAGATCATGCCTTCCTAGTGTTGTAATTTTAATGGCCTGCAGTGTATAATGATACAGCAAGAAACAATCAGAATTCATGTCGAAATAAATTATGTCTCAAACCGCAGAAGTGTCTGTAGCATGGGATCAAACAGCGAATAAATACAGTAAAAGGATCCGAGTTCGATATCTGGATGAGTTTGCGCTTGTGTTTCTTCTACAATTTATATACATTATTTTAGATACCTAAAAATATGGCATTGTTTCATAATTAAGTACAGACGATTAAGCATAGACTAGTTCACTTTTTTCTCTTCGATAATTTTATTTATTTTATTTTCAGTACCTTTTAGCAGTGCTAATGTTGGCTCAAACACGAGTAGCTTCATTTCTTTGTTTTTATAGAAAAGTTCATTGTAAGGGTCCTCGTGAGTATTCGGTGACAATAAAGGGTAATATTTCTGTAGTCTGGCTTTTAATTTTTATCTATGTAACGAACCCGAAGAATTTGTTTTCAAAGAGCAGTAGAAAAGGTCTTCGAAAAAAGCTTAACAATTCCATCATATCAGATTTTTTTTTTTTTTTTTTTTTTTTTCCCCATGATACGGAAGAATAAAGAATTTCCGTATGACTTTTTTTTTTTTTTCACTCAAGTACAGTCAGTGAATTTAAAATTTTTTTCGTGTTGCAAACGCGTATGATTATTAAGTCTCATTGCCTGATCATAAACCTCTGAAAGCAGAGATTAACTGCCAACAAATAACACTGAGCGAGTATTCACAGTTTTTACAGTAAATACTACGAAGGAATTAAATTTCAATGCATTTGTGATTAGTAACAACAAAATGAGGAATTTGAAGAATTCTGTACTAGACATTTACTTACTTACATAAAATCTAAAATAAATTAAATAAAACACAACTAAATCAACAAATTGCGTAAATAATCTTTAAAATCCTATTAAATTTAAACTAGAATTAAAAAATAAAATAATTAAGAAATTGCGAATTAGAAGAAAATAAAATGAACAAATTTAATGAAAAAATAAAGTTCTCTTGTGTGAAAAGTATAATTATTTCTAAGCTAAAGTCTAGAAGTGTTCCGTACTGGGCTTTAAAATAGTAATTAATTAATTTTAAAGAGGCCCTTTTTACTACTGGGTATCTTCGTCGTACGTAGAATACTTTAGATGAGAAAATTTTCTTGACTGATATAAATTAGTATAGCAGCTCCATTTCTTGGTTTGGGAGAGGAGAAATGCAGCAGCACAAAGCCTATACACCTAATATCTGCTAAATTGCAAATACAGTTTCATTACTTACAACAAAATATTAATGCAATTTTACTCTGCATACCTTCGCATTTAAGTCTTTACTTTGAAGACAGATGGCGCTACTGCTGTACTGTCTTCAACACATATTTTGAGAATATGTTTATAGAAAACAGCGACTTCAGACGGTATGAATTATATTAAATTTTATTCTTATCAATATAATTACAAGGGTAGTTAAGAGAACTGTAATACTGCATTCATTTAATCCCAGCTTTACTGACCGTCAAAAATCTTTGCTAAATCCAGGGTTTCATTTAAACGAAGCCTCTTAAAGTCAATTTCATTTTTAAACAAATATGTAATAAAAACATTACTTTAAAAAAAAATTAACGCAGAAACATTATAGTTCACATTTCAAAATAATACTGATCGTTGCTAATGAAGAGAAATACATGAGTTACAGTTCCATAATCACATAAGCTAATAAAAATATTATCTTTCCCATTTGCCTTTGCCAAAAAAATGTATCCAGCTCTCCAATATAAAGTTTAAACTAAATATGTGCATAATTCCAAACTAAATAATTCGTATTACAACTTAACATGAAAGCTTTTTCATCCATTCTCCTACAACATTTAATCATGCTTCTAATTTCAGATAGCGTTATAGGATCTTTTAACACTTGTTTTTCATGCACTTAATTCATTAAAAAAAAAAAAAGAAAGAAAGAAAAAAAGAAACTGCTGCACTACATGCATTAACACAGGGAAAAAAAAAAAAATTAACAGTTAACTTGAGATCATAGAGTTGATAACCATTAAGCGACATAAGCACGTACTTTGGGAATCAATTACGGACTCAAGGAAAGAGGGCACTACAAAAATTTCCCATTGCCGGTTTTATCATGGTGTGTGTGTGTGATTATGGCAAAGCCTCGAGGGCTATCTGCCTAAGAGAAGGGATGCCTTCGTGGAGAACTTTCTAAGGGAAACTGGCTCGTATACACGTTACACATGGTAAAAACCAAGAAAACACCCATGCAGCCAGCCCGTTCGCGGGTTTCGAACCTCGGACCGCACTACCAATGTTCAGCGACTTTACCGCTCGGCCGCTGGTGGGCGGTTTTATCATGGAATGTATGGCGCAGTTACAGACGATCGAGTGTGAAGAATGGGGGAAAAACTGTTGTAAATAGATGTGGGGTACAAGTGTTCAAGGCTTCTAAATATCCGGCCCTAACCAGATATAACACAGAGAAATGTTTTATAGTTAGTTTAAAGAAAAAGCTTTCATACTTGTGCTCTTCGTTCCCAGTTAGCTGAAAGATGAGGGATTTCATACAAACTTCCTGCATTCTTTGCTTTCTTTTTATCTAAAAATGAAAATTTTTAAGAAATCCAGTTTCTTTCTCGGCCCCCCAAAGGCTAAAATTAAAATTGAACATTTCTTTTTACAGTTTTTAAAATTAAATATAATTATTAATTTGAATTTTGTTTCTACCAAGGTATTAGCATGACAGCAATACACTTGATGGTAGGAAACTGAAAAGTCTCCAGAACCTTAAACGGAAAAGTCTCCAGAAAAGTTCCCCCCAACTCAAATTAAATTTTACATTCAAGAGATGAATTCAAAATTCCAGAATTCCATATGACAGAAGTCTGTAAAATAAAGTGCGAGTGCACATCCTGTATATTTAGTTTGCATAATTTTCAAAAACTTAGTCATGCGACTTCTAAAACACAGTTTTAAAAAACATTCATTTTTAAGATAGCAAAGTCGCCAAAGACACACATTTTCACTTTTAAATAAATTTTAATTTATTATCAACAGTGTACTGCTGTTGCTGAGACTAAACAGATGAAAATCAAGTTAAAATCATACAAAATTCAATTTTAGAATTCAAATGACTTAAACTAAAATCTCTATGAAATCAAACAGACAATCTAGTAAGAAATTTTGTACATATTCTCATACTGTACCCATAGGCATGTATGTGTGAATGAGATGTAAATTGAACTGGGCAAGCTAAATGGCAAAAGATGAAAAAAAATTTATTGGAAAAGATTTCTGCATGCTTTTAAAAGTAGCAGAAATCAGGATGCAGGATGTAAGGATTAAAATAAAAACCATGATCAATGAGCAAAAGTTCAAACATATCTAATTCACCGATTAGAATCCCCTCTTTGGTAATTTTCCAGAATGTAATTGAAAGCATATTTGGGATACAGTAATTGAAAGCATATTTAGGAGACAACAATCATTACCAATAGAAAATTTATTCATTTCGCTTCTTTGATATTGGATTTATGTTTG
This sequence comes from Stegodyphus dumicola, assembly GCF_044657685.1. Lineage (NCBI taxonomy): Eukaryota > Metazoa > Arthropoda > Arachnida > Araneae > Eresidae > Stegodyphus > Stegodyphus dumicola. The sequence continues at coordinate 28,002,288 of NC_140781.1, forward strand.
TTGGTATAACATTTTAAAACTCGTTTTTATTTGATTCATCTTTTGATTTAATTTGATCTAAGATCTTTTAATAAGTCTTTTGATCTTCGATCTTTCCTGATATTTTCAGTACAAAATTTTTCAACGCAAAGTATTCTATATACTACAAGTTTAAGAAATAAAGAACTATAATGTATTTCTCCCGCCTTCTTCTCCTCTTCATAGTGTAATGGCCAGCACACGTGGCAGGTATTCAAGAGGGCCGTGATTCGAGTCCCGGCAAGGGCACTGCACATTTATTCAATCTCCTGCTTCAAAAATACCTAATGTCTCTACTGTGGCACCCGAACTAAAAAAGGTGGTGGATGATGATTCTCCACCACCAGGATCTGGTGATTGGGTCCCTTAATTCCCAGTCGCCCTTTAAAAGGGGGAAAAATATACTCCATACCTCTATGAATGCTATTCAGAGCATTTACTGTTTTTTCATCCATCGCATCGCTTCTCATAACAGTAAATTTCTCACCTCCTTAATACAAAAATGCTAAAATTCATATAGAATTCTCTCAAATTTTGATGTTTGTTAACTGCATTTGAATTAAACTATAACTGTTTTACACTTGCTGAAATACCTACATACTATAAGAAAGCGTGACATTAAATCTGGATATTTAATCCTCGATGTTTTATATTATTGAGAATTAGTTGTGTGTGTAGTATTTGTTTCATTAATGCAATATGTATGGCATTTAAACTTTAATTTGCTACCGTTCCACAAAACTTATTTTATAATTTTATGTATACTTCAAATTTGACTTAAATAGATGTCCATTAGATGAGCAAGCTGAAATATTTGTCCTGCTTTTAATGGAACTAGGAAACTAACAATACTAAAAAACTGGAAAGAAATAAAAACTTATGATTTCAACCAAGTCTTCCCATTGTGAGCACCTACTTACATTTTTTTTTCATATGTAAAATAAAATCATACAATATAGGGTAATAATACATATATCAGTGACTAAATTATAATTATCATTCCATTAACTGGATTAAATTGTTTTGATTACAGCAAAGCATGCAATGGCTATCTGCCTATAATCCTTCAATAATACTTTATTTTGTTAACTGAAATTAGTGTACTGATGGGATGCTACATACTTTCTCGTCAATTTTCATTCTGCTCCAGAAAAGTCGAAAAATTTCAATTATGAAATAGCTATGCTGCATCAAAAGAGCGGCTTCTCTAAATGAACACTCCTAAGCATCCTAAACTTTACAAAACTGCCTTTATCTAAGATAAAGCCGAATCTGAATGGGTTTTTATGGTGCTTTAATGAACTTTGCCACAAAGTTTCACTAACCCTCTGAGTGACATGAATCTTTTAATCCAGTCATGAAATTTGTTGTCACTTGATGCATTAAATATCATTCTAATAAATGGTAGTTATGAATATTAAAAAAAAGTACTAGTGCAAATCTAGCTAACAAAGTCTCCTTCAGTATAGCATTCTCCTCCTTTAATATACAATAACAAAGTATCCTTCTTACATAGATTTAAAAGGCTGTGCTGCTCACAGAAAAAAAGAAATAGAAGAGAAATTAATACATTCAATCTATGGCAAATCCATGTAACTTTACAATTAATTAAAAAGAGAAAAGGGTACAATACCAAGATTATTATTTTATTTTTAATAAATGCATAACCTAACCTTAAACTAACTCTTTAAAATTGAAATTCCACAGTACCCTTTCCTCTGTATTCTAATATTACAAATTTAAACTTTGCAACAACTATACTGGAGCCATTTCTACTCATTACCTACTCCAAGTTCTGCTCTAGCCCCTCAGCAGTTACATAAAAGCTAATCAGAGATATATCACTGACAGCTTAACTAAATGGTGAAATCCCACGAATATCCAATAGTTCGATAAGCAATATCTAACAGCTAGAAGTTAATAACTTCAATTTATTCTACCTCATCACTTTTGATGGATACAGTTAAATATTACAAAACAAATTTATCTGTCACCTTCACATGGCAGTGAAATTAAAATGCCCTTTAACAGTCATTATATTTACAGTTCCAGATTTTCAAAGAGAAGCTACAGGCTGTGGATTGACAACCAAAAGCTAACTCAAAATCTTAATTTACTAATCAAGCTAAAGTATCTTTGGATACTAATTTCGTTTTTAGCAGTGGTTTTCTAAGAGGTAAGCATGCTAGGCAGAACTCATAGGCTTACAAACTATTTTTCTAACTTCACACTACTTGCAACTCAAAACTGCAAAATTCTCTGGAATGGAGGCATTCAATAATGCCCAGGTTATGATCAAAGTTCAACATCTTTCAGCTTCCATGATGAATCTTGTCACTCTGTTATGAAAAAATAACTTCTTTCTACTCTTATTTTTCCAAGTATTTAGTGTTTATTCTTCATAATCTCCCTTAATTTAAAACAGCTAATACTATGAACTAAAGTTGCACTTATTTTGTTAATAAAGATTTAAGAAGTTTTGTTTTTACCTTAAAATTACATTTTTCTGATAAACTGGAAAATTCTTACACATTTTTCTCTCCCGTTACAAAATTTATTTCAATGGATCTAATTTTCAAGTTACTTTTTGCTCTATTAATAAAATGTTGTGCTAATGAAAACCTCATAACTGATTTAAATCTTGTTTCAACATATATTGGAAAAAAAGAAAAGGTTTGAAATCATTATTCGAAAAATAAATCTGATGTCAGAAACAGAATACATGATTAAATCTTTCCAATTTTATCTAAATTTTGCATTTCTAATTAATGCTGGTCTCTTGCCCAGGCTTTCAATTTTCATCTAAATATTTGCAACAAAATTCTTTGTTCACGAACTAGAATTCTTTTTCTTAAAAATCAATTTCTGTCAGCTTTGACTACGAATGTCAACATCCTGTAGTAAGTCTTATAGCAGTTTCCGCATTTTTTCTTCCTTCATGTTTGGTCAACTGATGGGAAAATATGCTTATTATGGTGACTTTTAATGTTATGCAATCATGGATACATACGCAGAATACTATCCCTAATGAAAAAGAGGTTTACATCAGTTTATTCTAGAATCTTTAATTCACAATGAATGCTAACCTGTGGTCAAATTTTATTTCATTTGAAAGCATATCATCTTAACTGGATTAATATTATATATAAATTTCATTTACCTTTCCAACTATCAGCATTATTTTCTCTTCTTTTTTTATACCTATAGTTGCAAACTGTACATTACAAAATGTGCATATTGATAAAGATCTAGGCTAAATTTCCAGAGTTAAAGGAGGAATACAAAAATACACTTCATGCATATAATTTTCACAGTGCTTTTTTACAACTGAAAAATATTAAAGAAATTATGGATTTACATTAAAAACTGCAACTAATTACAGGAAACAAATAAACGATGTTCAGTACTGTTTATTAAAAATACAAATATACATATAAAAACACACCTCATTTTGACTAGTACATATCTGCATTGCAATCACCGTAACATATATATGGAGTATTGTTCCACAATCGATAATATTAAAAATACAGCAATTAAAAGAATATAATTGCATCCAAATTAACAATACTTAAAATGCAACTTTTTTAAAACCTTATTTCAGATAGAATCATTTTATGCATATATATAAATTGTAAAATTATGGCATTTTCATTGAAAATATAAAACATTTAAAAAATTAAATTATCCTAGAATGCACTGCAATTCATGATCACTTCAAATTTTAAAATATAGTACAGCTACACAAAGATTTCATCAGGCTCATTGTAGAAACACTGCAGTTTAAATTGCCATTGTTTTTCAGCATCCACTCTGCTTTCCTCAGTTTCAAAAAAGTCTCTTATTTTACGACGCATTTTTTTAAATTTACAAATCATAGAATACCTGAAATATCAATAAAATGCAAATGAGTTGTCATTTCTTAATATGAGCCAAATTTGAAACACATAAATTAGTTAAGTATACAATTACATAAAGCATTGTAAAAAAAACTGCATGATTAAATATCTCGGCGATAGGCCAAAGGTTCCAAATTAAAAGAAGATGAGAAGAAATAAGAAAGAAAATAAGCAAATCACACTTTCAGACTAAGAGAATTTAGGGCTCCAACAGTTCACAGAAAAAAACAATTTTTTTTTTATTTTTACATAGTCCTTTTACAAATGTTGCAGATCAAAGTTCAAACTACTAAGCCATTCCTTACCCAACTAAAGATCACTAAAAAAAAAAAAAAAAAAAAAAAAAAAAAAAAAAAAAAAAAACCTATAATATGTAAAACCACCCTTAAAAATGACAAACCTGTACATCCAACCACTTTCACTTTCAGAAAATAGAACAGGAAGACCATATTTTAGAAGATGTATAAAAATTTAATTGTTACATAATAAATTTCGATAATTAGCATTTCTACAAATGAAAAAATTAACTCATGTTTTTGTACTGACATTTTTCTACAGAAATAAATATCTTTTAGAAATTGGCGTTCAGAAACTTCAAAGCAAATAGAAATTGGCATTCAGAAATTTCAAATCAAAATTATATATATATATATATATCTATATACACACACACCATACACATATATTTTAATTAACAACATTCACAAAATTTTAATTAATGAAATCAAGAATAATTTTGATCATATAAGAACAAAATGTCTTCTGTTTAACTGGCCTGTCTATGAAAACACTTGTCATTGAGGCTTTTCTTATAAATATCCGCATAAAAGTCTTCAAGCTTAACATATTTCTACTAAAAGGTTTGATGATGTCGAAACATAGTCTGAAGACATGCCTTCTTTAAATCGTGACAAATAAAGATTATTGGAGGTGCTATGGCTATAAAAATCAGCATTATTTTGCTAAATTTGTAGGACTTGGTTAAAGGTTCTGTATTTAAAGTTTCGAAACTAGTCCTTCAAATTTAGGAGTATTATGCTGATTCTTGTTGCCTTAGCGCTTCCAATAATACTTTATTTAAATTGTCTTCTCAAACAGAACCATGGGTCTAAGACTACCTATTCAAAACATAATTCAGCCATGCAGTTTGTACATTATATTCTACTCCAAATACACAATGTACATAGATGGATCCAAAAACAAGGTTACAATCATTTGAAAAGTAAGTATTGTGGATGGGATACTTTTTTTCCAGAGTGTAGAGAGATGGCACTAGTTGTCTCACAGTGGTTGTGCAGGTTGGTAGAATAAGTCACAGATGCATGAGAGAAATTGAAATAGCAAGACATTTAGAAAAATAGTTCCGCTTGGAAGTGTGAGCCGTGATTCATTATCCTGATCAAGTATCTGAAGCATGGCCATACTGTTACTGCCGATCATTATTGTGACACTTTGAGAAGTGGCAATAACTATCCAACATAATTGCCCTGGCTTGCTGAGTGATAGTAACATATTCCTGCATGACAATACCTAGCCTCATACTGGTCGCCAAACTCAAAAACTGCCACAGAGGTGGGAAATCTGGGTTCATTCCCATATAGCCCACATTTAGCACCCACTGACTATTTCGTTTTTCCAAAACTGAAGAAACATTTACCTGAAGTGAGGTGTTCTTCAGAGAGTGATGTGAAACCTGCTACCAATAACTGGCTCAATGGGCAGGGACATGATTTCTACCAAGCCCGGTTAAACAAGTTGCCCTGCGTTCAGATAAATGCCTAAATAGATCTTGTAATTATATGCAAAAATGATAGAAAAAGACGCCTCTTATTCTCTCTGTATATTCGGTCTATTATTAATAAATAATATTTATTACACTGGTAACCCCCCAGCCTTGTATTTATAAAACAGAATTACGTCAAACAGAAAATCAATTTGAATTAAAAAAATCTAAACAATGCATTCCCATGGAAATACATTTTGTTGCCTATCATCTTTAGATCCCAATCACATTATTTTTTGCCTACGCGGGACTTGACGTCAAAAGCAACCACTCTCAGAACCCGCACAATTCCAGGAAATCCACGTAGCTAGGTAACCATTTTCACTTACTACAAAGACTTGAACGCCAAACAATAATCGATTATTGCTCAGACTGGGATCACGTGATCCTTCAGAGGCAGAACTTTCGTCTGATTGGTCTCTACCTGGGACCAGGTAGCCTGGGTCTCTACCTAGGTTCTCCAGCCGAGACATTTTCGGCAAGGTTTGAAAAAATCTGCATAGCTGCAACCATAGTTTCCGTAGCTAGGCGGGCCTTTGCTTCCAGTGTAGCTCTTTTTTCTAAGACTCCTCCCATTTAAATCAGTGCTACTAGAATCTCGTTTCTCAGAAAAGTCCTGTCTAGCAAGGATTGTAGCTGTATGTGATAACCTTGTAGATACATTAGGTATCTTTTGAAGCAGGCAAGATGAACAATTAGCAACTGCCTTCGCCATGGACCTCTGGAATACTGGCCCAATGTGCAGACCACTACACCATGAAGGCACGCTAAGAAGGTGGGAGAAGTACCTTATACAGTTCCCCTTTTGGCAAGTGGGGTTATTTTTTAGGGGACCCAATCGCAAAATCCTGGGTGAAGAGAATCATCATCCTACACCCTTTCTTTTAGTTCGGGAGCCACTGTAAAGACATTAAGTACTTTTTGAAGCAGGCAAGATGAAAATATAGCAACTGCCTTTTTCAGGAATCAAACCACGGACCTCTGGAATACCAGCCCAGCATGCAGACCACTACACCATGGAGGCTCGCTAAGGAGGCGGGAAAAATACCTTATAACCTCTTAAATGCAATAACACAAAACTTGCCTTTTCCAAGACTACTTCTCTATTCTTTTAAGCATTTATTCCAAGTGGCCCCACAGAATTTTCATTCACTAACAATATTGTTGAAATGACAGTAAAGCATAGTAAATCTGGCCATAGGGCCTAACCTTCACTTGAATATATGTATCATATAAAGAAAGATAATTCTCTGATACTGGCAGAAAGCTCATTTTTTTTCAATTATTTCAGTTATAGTTGTCATAATCTTCTATAAGATTGTCAAGCAAGTGCTATTTAAAAATTTTATTAAGTGCACCTTTGAAGAAAACAAATTTTAAAGGGAGATAATATTCTAACAATTATGCAGATACACTATTGTAAAAGTCAACGATTTTCTTCCATACTGCCTCTAATTTCTTGGAAAAAATTTTAATGTTACTCTTTGATTTTCATCTTACATAACCTGAATTTGGCATCTGTAGGCATGAAACTGTTCGTTCAACTGAAAATTCTGTACTTTACTGAAGTACTTATTTAATAATATCACAGGCAAATGTGCTATTTGGTAGCATTATGGCAAAAAAATCATTCAGTGCTGCAATTAAAGATTTAATCTCATAATAAGTGTTACAGTTATCAATCAGTAAACGAGTTATCGCGTTTGAGTTCTCAATTTGCCTCTTGAACCCCTCATAAGCTTGAATTACTATATGGATCATTGCAGATAAGAACATAAGAGTTATTAATTCTGCAACATTTCTTCCTCTTTATCTGGGATCTTTTCTTTTTTTCCCTTATAGAATACCTGGCATTACAACCAACTGCCAATCTAGCAGATATACTCTATGAAAGACTTTAGCAGAATTTATAGAATTTGGATGATTAAACAAATTTTTTCCTCTGAAGATCAATAAAGATGAATTGAAATAGCCTCCTTCACTTGGAAGCGCAATAATGAATATACTGCTTAAATTAAAAATGCATTTTTCAAAGAATATGCTGCTTGAACTCAAAATAGCAAATGAAGTTGGTATCACACAGACATGAATGACACAGTAGATGGAAAGCCTCATATGTTACAGTGAAGTGCATGCATTTGCTGAGCACATGCTACATCTATGCCACACTGCAATTTACAGGGTTGCCAGGTTACAGGGTTTACAGGGGCTCAAACATGAGAATGAAATTCCCAGACTCTTCCAAGTTTTCCAGGTGTGTTTCAAGAAAATTCCAGGATATCTGCACAGTGTGTGTTGGCTGTACTGAGGGTAAATTAATTATGATACCACTTGAAAAAAATCTTCCACTTACATATGACTTTATATATATATTATATATTTCCAAAGCATTACTTTTAAAACTATAATAGGAGTTGCTTGTTCCACTGAGGATTGAGATTAGAATCTCTCCAATCGGGATTAAAAATTGTCTTGCTAAGGAAGAAAAGGGGAGCTAAAGGAAGAAAGAAATCCATTTAAATGATATTTTTAAATAAATTCAAGTAAAATGTATGTGCACTAAATTATGTGATGGTAGGTCATCATACTGTTAGATTTAATTTCATAACAATGCCAGAGAAAATTGCCTGAAATCTGAAAGTATTATTAACTAATAATAAATAAATTTATAAAGACGAGGACATATTAAATGATATGAATAACATTAAAATAAAGTTATTATTTAAGGATTAAAAACTCAATTACAAAAATCGATGGCATTCTGAAGAATATAGATATATTAAATGGTTAGCCTAGCTGGCTGATATCCCCCTGCAAAATGACAAGTAAGGTATTTAAGAAAGAAGAAAAGGTTTAAACAATTTTGTTTTATATAAGAATGGGGGCCATGACTTTTCCCCTATTTTTGAGTCTAAAAGTGCGGATGAAATGTCAAATTTGACGTCCCTAGGCTTTAACCACTTATCTCTTTCAAAGGTTTTTGTGTTAAGGATCCGGTTTCCCCAATTTTTCGCTTTTCATTCTTGTAGCTACAAAATTTGGGATCACCGCATTTGTAAAGCATAAACAGAGCTTTGCACTGCTTTAGAATATTACATTTTTGGTAAGTTTTCTATAAATTGTATTGCTTTCATACAGCAAGATGCCAAAAGGAAAACAGGATTAACTGAAGAAGAAATACAAAAACTTCTTCAAGCGCTTGATGATAAAAACCACATAAATACTGAATCCGATTGCGAGCTGGATACAGAATATGGATCAAAAAGTGAACGTGAGGATGTCGAAGGAACCTCACAAAATGGCAAATCTCAAATGGCAAATATATAATTGACAGATTCCATAAATTACAGTGATGAACAAACTGATAACACGGACAATATCTCTCTTGATTCAAAATTTGAATAGCTTGAACCAAAAGCTGATGACAAGGCAAACGTTTTGAATTTTATTGGCAGAAACAATATAAAAAAACCTTGCTTCTCAAGCTACAAAAGAAACCGAATTTTTCAAAAAACTTTCTTAGGAATTATTATTGAAAAAATTGTCAATGAAACATATATTTTTGCAGAACAAATACTATGACAAAATTCCAGTTTTAGCCCTGAATTAGAAACAAAAAAGCACAGTTACATGGATGGATGTTAATGAAAGTGAATTGCTTAAGTTTTTGGCACTGGCATTTCTAATAGGGCAGATTAAAAAAGACAAGATAAAAGATTACTGGTCTACAGACGAAATGCTTGAAACACCTCTTCCTAAGAAAACTATGTGTAGAGATAGATTCTTGTAAATTCTTCGTTTTCTGAACTTTGAAAATAACATGTCACCACAAGACAGAAATGATCCTAATTATGATCGATTTTGGAAAATAAGGGAGCTAGTTTAGCAGTCAAAAAACAATTTTAAGGAAGAATATTAGCTCTCGAAAGAACAGGGCGTAAATGAAGTAATTGTTCTATTTAAGGGAAGAGTAATGTTTAAACAATACATTCCTAAAAAGCATGAGCATTTTGGAATTAAATCTTACAAGCTTGCGGTCTGCTATGGTTACACATACGACATGAAAGTATACCTCAGAGATTCCTATAAGTTGAACAATGAGAAATGTGCCACTCATAACACAGTAATAGCATTTGCAGAAAGTGTAAAAGGTAAAGTATATTAGCTTCTTATGGATAATTTATTTTCTTCACTGGATTTATTTCATGAATTGCTGCAAAAATCAACAGTTGTGGTACAATTTGCTCAATTATAAAAATTATCCGAAACTGAATGCTGAAAATACAAATTAAAATAAAATTTTCATCAGAGATGACTGCAGCTTGTTGGAAAGACAAGAGAGAGGTTTTTATGCTCAGCAATATGCACAATCCCATTGCAGCCTATGACGAAACAGGAAAACTGAAATTGTACCCACCTAAAACAAAAGTATGAGATTCATTGACTTAAGTGACCAAATGGCAAATAGTTATACATTCGGAAGGAAAATAAAATGGACAAAGAAAATCTTTTTCTACTTACTCAATTTAGAAGTTTTAAACTCCTTTATTTCCTATAAAATGAAAATTCCATACTTATCTTTCACAGATTTTAGAAAAAATCTTATAAAACAACTCATCAATGATTCAGAAGCTTCAATCAGCTCTGCTCAAGTCTCAGACACCATTTCATTGACAGGCCACTGGCTCATTTATTTAAGGGAAGAGTAATTTTTAAACAATACATTCCTAAATTCAAAACAAAGCTCCATGAAGATGTGTTGCTTGTCAGAGAAGTGGAATAAGAAAGCGACCAACATATCCTTGAGAAAATGCAACATAGAGCTCTGTGTTAGTTGCTTCAAAAATTTAAATGAAAGAGAATATGAATGAGAATATTTTGTTTAACATACTTCTAAAAAATCATTGGTTATACCATTCCATTTTAGCCATTAGATTCCAGATGTACTGATGACACATTTTAAATGCTACCTCCGTATCAGAATCTCAATTTCACAGTCAAATAAGTTTGAAGTAACAGATTACAGTAGCAATTGTGAAATAGCAGTGTCCGTTAAGCTCCGAGAATACAAATATGATGCAAAAGCTCTCATATAATATATAAATCATTGTTCTTAGACAACACATGTTCCCCATCTGAATTTCTGAACCTTAAACTTTTAACTGATTGAATGCATTTCCCATTAATTGGACACATACCTCAGCAACTACGCTCAAGGACAAATTCCTGGGGGCATACCTTGGCCACTCAGTCATAAAACACTTTTGATATTTCGGCATAATGACTGAGATGTTAATGAAACCAATGAATGGCTGCCAAATTTTCAATAGAGAAGGGGAAAACAATCCATTCGACTGAGTCAGCATACGACTCGCTTGACCTGACAATGAAGTTTTTTGAGTAATTGCATATAAAAATACTCACTAATATATCATAGAATTTAAATTTCACAATATAAAATATGCCGGCATAACTGATGTCTGAACAGAACATGTTCCCTTAGTGAGGCTGGGAATTTAGTATAAAAAGGCAAATGGAATTTAGGCATAAATATCTTTTGAATTATGGGTTTGCATACTAAATAAATTGACATTTTTAATGACTTTAATTCATTCTATTAGTAATATCTGAAACACATTACTTACTAATTTTCAATACACAGTATAAAACAGCACTTGATTAAATATTTTTTTTATTTTTAAAACTGAAATATCATATTCTAGAAAACACTTTCGCAGCTTCTGTTTTATTCTGCACATATTTTGGAAAACAACTGAATGTAAATTAAGAACACTTACATAATTGGACATTGCAATACTAACAATGTGCAATAAAATTAATTTATTTTTCAATTAAACCAGGCATATTCTAATTGCTGAAATTTTTCTCCTTGTTATCAAGCAGATTTCTAACAATTATGTAAAATCAAAATTTCATTATGCCTGTAGAGCATAATTTTAACACTTCCACTGAACTTTAATTTTTAATCATTTCTATAGCATTAAATTTTTATATCTTAATTATTCCTTGTATAGAAAAAAATTTTACAATGTAGTTATATTTGATAATATATAACAAAACAAATTTAAAATTCTAAGGAAATTTAACAGTGAGAAAAAGAATACTGAGATGAAGACTAGTTATTTTAAATTGTCCATAAAATAATCAGAGTTGAAATAATTTTGTAGCATAACACTGATATAAAGATATGATAGAAATAATTATTGTAAGCACTTCCTGAAGACACATAATTTTCTAATGTAATTTAAAATTCAAACAAAATTCTTGTAAAAACGAAAGTAACATATTATAACATAACAAATGGCATTTTCTACAATGAAAGTTCACATATTTCCTTTTGTGTAACGGAGGGTAGTCTCATTCCGGAACAACTGCTATATGAAATTTTCCATCAATGACAAAATGCATCTTTAAGTCTGGTCACTAATCTCTACATTTCCCTTCCTTTTGTGACATAAATGCACCCTTCTGAGAATTCATTAAACTATACACAAGGATCTTTGTTACAAATAGGAGTGATTTTTTAAAAGGAGGAAAACATTCAGTTCAAGATACTCCATCCTTTCAAGGCTTTTACAGCTGCCAAAGCCCCAGCTGCAAAATCTTACGAATTTAATTTCTCAAATGTAGTAAGGGCAATTATAGCCAGTGCTACACAGGTTGTTTCTAAATTTAAACCACATTTTAGATTGTTACAGTTACTCCATATATTACGTAAGTGAGTCAGAAAGTTTGCTGCACGACTACATAAATATGTTCCATCTAAGACTATTTGGATGACACTGTGTGGCAACACTTCAGACATGTACCTTTATTGCGTGACGTAGCAGCTTCCCAAGGCAAGTTTAATTTTTCTGATAATCAGTCGCAAACATGTCTCGACAGCTGCAAATAGTGTCCACATTGGAAATGCGTGCAGTGATTCGTCTTTTGTGGGCAAAAAGGTGCAACTGCACTGAAGTTTATGGGCAGTTGCATGAAGTGTATGGTGAAAATGCAGTGTCACATCAAGCTACTATGAAATGGTGCAACATGTTTGAGAATGAACATACAGATATTGACAATGCTGAGCGCAAGGGAAGACCATCAACTGCAACAAATTCGAAAATTGCTGCTCGCGTGAATGAATGCATTCTTGCAAACAGACGCATAATGATAGATGAAATCTCAAATGAACTGGATATTTCTCATGGAAGTGTGCATAAATTATTGCCGATCACCTTAAATTTCATAAAGTTTGTGCTCAATGGGTGCCACATCTATTGACATAGGAACATAAAGGAAAGCATTTCGAAAGTGCATTTGCATTTCTGCAACGTTACCAAACGGAGGAAAATGAGTTTTTGGACAAAATTGTGACTGGAGATGAAACTTGGATTCACCACTTCTCACCTGAAATGAAACACATCTTCCTCGAGTGGAAATATTGCAGTTCCCCGACACGAACAAACTGTCGAACTGTTCCATTTGCAGGAAAGGTGATGATGATGCTGTTTTTTGACAGAGAAGGCGTGGTGCATACAGAGTTCATGCCAAAGGGTGCCACAATTAATGCATCTTCTTAATGTGAAACACTAAAACGATAGCGACAATCTCTTAAAAATCAACGGCCAGGTAAACTGTCGAATGGCATTGTGCTCCTGCATAACAATGCAAGACTGCATGCAGCAAAACAAATGTGTGATCTTCTGAAAACGTTTAGGTGGGAAGTTTGGAATCGCCCTCATTATAGCCCAGACCTTTTACCTCCTGACTTCCATGTGTTTGGTCCCATGAAACAAGAACTTTCAAAGTGACGGTACCATTCAGATGCTGAAGTGAAAGCTGCAGCCTAACAATGCTTATCGGACATTGCACAGGATTTCTTTGCAGAAGGCATCGAAAAAATTGTACCATGCCTTGAAAAATGCTTAAATAATGGAGGTAATTACATTGAAAAGTAGATTTTGAATGGAACTTTAAGATATAAGTAAAGTTATTGTAAAATTTTGCTCCTGTTTTGTTTTCTTAGGCAGTGCTACTAACTTTTTGACTGACCCTCATACATAAAGAAAACTGAAGTAAACATCTTGCATAAGGTTACTGATGTAACACTAATAAACTGCCAAAGATGTTTATAGTCCATAACTAAATCGTATTTCCAGCAATTCAAGACAGTTTTGTGATTCATGTATGTTTGAACAAAGTCACATCGACAGATACAGTCAATGGGCGCTTCAAATCAATAAATCATTATATAATCAGATTGACAGAATTTAGCTTTTTGTAGTGAATTTATTTTCCCATTCTACATATCACAAATTTTAATTATGAATCAGAATCATTAATGATGAATTCTGATACAAAGTTCAGCATTAATGTAATAAATTACATGAGGAACTCAGAGATCATTTTTCATCTAATTTTTGGCTACTATATCCTCTTAAGTTTCCTGAATTTCACAACTTGAATCAAGATGCCACACTATGAGCTTTTTTAATCCCAACTGTCCAGATAGTATTTTAAAAGCATTTTCTTGGAACTATTCCAAGATGAGTGAATCATTTTGGAAAGTGCAAAAACGTGTTCTTTATTTTCTTGGTATTTTGGCAGTGAAAACATGTTCCAGGTTTTGTCTTACACCTGATCCTTCAGCAGAGTTAGATTTCATTGCTTGCCAAATTCAGCAATCTCTCAGGCACTCTGGTTTTACACTAGAGTGAGAAAGATGCACCATCATTTAAATTTCAGCCTTTTCCACTCCACTAAAGTGAAGGATACTTCAGTAACTGGCATTAGCTAAAGTAAGTGAAACCATAAAAATTTTCCAGATGAGCTCTCCACAAAGATAACTGCAACTCATCTAAAATAAAGCACTCTTAATAATCACTTCACATCAACATCACTATTATCCAAATTACAGATAACTTAAGTGATGAGCAAATAAATATGTCAGAAGATTGTTAAGATAGTCGAGATATAATCAGGTTTCAAACTTGTATTTAAAATGTAGCACAAAACCAAAACAATCACTAATCTGCTAGCACCTGTTTATATGATTTAAATATTTATAATTTGCAAAATCCCATCAAAATGTGGCCACATTACATATAGTGAAAATCGTTTAACATGAAACTGAGGGGACTGAAATATTTTTGCGTTAAAAGAATTTTGTGTTAAAGGATATTGAAAACAAATATTCAACAAAATTAAGTTTTTTAGAGTACATTTTATTTACATAGACGTGTATGTAATAAAAATCAAGGAAACAAAAACATCCACAAGAACTTAATTTAATACTTAATTTTCAAGTTTTTTTAAAAACAAAATTCACGAATGAAATGTGCGTCTAAATAACTGTGCTAACTTTTCATGATATTCCTCATTTCAGATGACATGGGAACAGGAGCAGCATTATTCATTTCATTTTCATCATCGGAATCTGCATCATTTTTTTTAGCTATGAACAAACTCCAAACTGTCTTCGTCTTCCATAATCGGGGCTGTGCACACATTATCTTCTACTGCAATGAATTATTCCAATGATACAGTAGGACAGTCCAATAATACAGAAGCTTTCTCAAGCATTAAGTGTCGGCTTAGTTTCTGTATCCTCCTTCTCCATTTCTTTTGATGTGAACCAAACTTGCTGATTTTTACACACACTGCGATGTACTCATCACTGAATTCCAAAGAAAACTGATGAGAGATCAGATGTTTTTGTGTGGCATTTGTAGGGGGTGGAGGGTGAAAGTAACTTAGATAAACAAAACTGGCTCATATCACAGGCTATTCTGAAAGTACTATTTTAAAGCCAAGTTAGGCTCCTTTCAATGAAACATGTGAAAGCATCTCTCTTTCATTTTACACCCTGCTTAAATCTCACCTGCAAGGCCAGCATAATCCATATTTTGATCATTCCTAGAATGGATAACTTTTCATGTTAAGGGATTTTTGTTTCATGTTAAGAGAAACAAAATGCATGAAAATACATAGTAGTTCGTCGGGACCGTTGTATTATTTTGTGTTAACTGATATTCTGTCTTAAGCATTTTCGTGTTAAATGTATTCCACTGTATGTGAAGAATAAAATATTTTTAATACTACTTTGCATATAATAATCTACTTTTTTAATAAAAAATAGTATCTGGTTTATTTTTAGGACTAGAGGTGATTTTTATACAGCCTTTGGAGACTATACGTAAAAGCACACAGTACAATTTGAATTTTAATTTTCCTTCTTCATTTCATATTTAGGTAAGAACTATTAGTGAACACAGCCTATAATTTTTTATCAAGTCCAAAACTATTATAATAAATTTCTGACACCAAAGTCTGTTACATATCCTTAGACTTTTCAAATGACCTTTATTTCAAATTTTAAATTACTGCAAATATTAAAATGCCTTTCCCTGTAGAATATTACTTCAGAAAAATAAGAAAATTTATTTATTGCTAAATAGATTTAAAACAAACGAAAACAAAAGCTTCAGTGTATTGCTAGAAATTGGGCATTTTTGGCTCATAATTATTAAAATTACAATATGACACCACAACTGGGTCATTTTCTTTCAGCTTTACATCTTCCACTCAACCAACTTAGAACTAAGCCAGAAGACAAATGCACAAATATAAAAAATCAGGCAAAATAAGGAACTTTATTTTGGTATAAATTTTGAATAAAATTCTTATAGATTTCAAAGGGACCAGAAACCCTTCTTCAGCTGAAAAAAAAAATTTTTGAAATCCATAATTTTATTCAAAATCTACACTAAACTAAAATCATTTTTTGCCTAATTTGAATAGTCCAAAATGGTTAAGCTTATAAATAGCTTCTGCATTTCATACAATAACTTTCTAATTATTTAATTTAATACATTATAACAAAAGTCTTGGGAAAATTTCTTAAAACAGAAATTTAGAAACCCACCTTCTCCATGCTCTTTGAATTGTAATAGCACAACTATTTTCCATTTTTAAAATATAATCCTCAAAGGAACATTTCTTTTCTCCTGCTTTTACTAAAACTGTAGATTCTTTTGCAATAAGCAATGGTCTCGATGCAAAATCTGAAGAACAATAAAGTGAAGACAATCTCCATGATGCAACAGGAATTTTTGAGTCACAGAAAACTTTATTGACGACACACATAAGAACCCTGAAAAACAGAAAATGGAAAACAGGAGATTGCTTTTAAAGTGAGACTAGAGCAAAAGTAAAAAGCTTTCAGTAAAAATATACTTACAATACCAGTATAATAAATGTTGACATCTGTTAGTGAAATATATACAGCAAGTGCAGAAATCATACCTACAAGTGTGGTCTCGTGAAAGAAACTAGTGTTTACGCATGCTAATTTTATCAAAACTTCTGCAAAGATGATAACTGATAAAAAAAATTTACCAAATATAAGGGCAAAAAACAATATGAAAAAGATACTGAATTAGCTTTGAACATTGAGGATTTATTGACATGTAAAACGTACTCGTACATTCAAACAAATGTAAAATTTTGGAGCATTTCCTAATTGGTTTAATTAGTTTTTCATTGATAACTGATGTCATTTACATTGCGGGTTATATAAAACGACCAGGTCTAACTTTAAATGTGATAAGAAACATAAAATTTTAATATGGGTTGTAAAAGTAATGAAATGAGTGTTTCCGAAATTGAATTAATCTTAAAGCGTCATAAAGGTGGTAAATCGTATAATGAAATTTCAGTTTTAGTTAGCAGACCACATTCAACTGTACAGTCAATTATTCTAAAGTTCATTACCTCTAGAACTGTGCAAAATAGTGGTCATCCAAGATGAGCATATCTACTTACATAGGTTGGCAAATGTTTTCTAGCACGTTCGTTGAAGAAAGATCCAAAAGTAAGAGCTCATAACCTTACTGCAGAATTGAGAAACATGGGAAGAACAGTACCTGTATGTACAATTCGAATTACATGCAGAAAACAAGGTCTCCATGGTCATGTTCTGATACAAAAATTCTTTGTGAGTGAGAGTAATCAGTGATTATCCTTCACAAAAAAAAATACATGAACGAAAGCTCAAAATTCTGGAAGAACATTATTTTTTCAGTTGAAAATAAATTCATTATTTTTGGATCAGATGGGAGGTGAATGGTGTGAAAGAAACAAAATACAGAAATGCATCCCAGGAATTTGCTACCAACAGTGAAACACGGAGGTGGAGTTGTGTAGGTTTGGGGTTGTACGAGTGCTTCCAAGTTCGGTAATTTAGTCATCATTAATGGTATTATGAACCATCTGCTATACATTGGCATTCTGAAAAATAATTTACCGACAAAAATGGTTTGGGATAGTGAATATTTTTTTCATGCCCCAAGCATACAGCTCTAAATACATGGAACTGGATATTATATAACAACCTCAAAACTTGTGAAATTTCCTCCTCAGTCACCTGACCTCAATCCCATTGAGAATTTATGGGAAACACTTGATAAAAATGTTAGATACAGGCACATTTCTAATAAAAATGACTTAATAGCTGCTCTTAAACAAGGGTGGAAATCCATATCTAGCTAAGTAACAGTATATTTTATTAAATCAATGACAAGGGGACTCAAAGCCATTATTCACCCTAAAAATGTCCTACAAGGTATTAATTTAAATATATTTATGAAAATATTCTACACAAATACTTTTTTCATCACAAGATGATGGACTTTTTTTTTTTTTTTGTAAATATCTTATTTATACATGCATTTATTTTCATGTAAATTTCACATTGAAATATTAAAGTATATTTCATTACATATATTTAATTACTTATAGTGGAATTTAAGTTTATAGTTTTTATCAATGAGGCATTTTTAGATCATAACACTTCCTATGTGAATACTTTCTACACTCACTATAGCCACTTTCCAATTATCCACCCCCTTGAGAAGTATTCATTAAGTAATGTGCTATGTCACCAAAACAGGCTATCCATGACACTGCCAAAATATCTTTATATGGCAAACCAAATATGCACAAATGCGCAGCTGATGAAAGCTCATCTTCACTTTCAAATCTGATGGTAATTCCTGATTAAAAACTTTTGTTACATTTGAACATACTTTTTTACTGCAAATAATTATAATGGGACTGAGAAA
Organism: Stegodyphus dumicola; assembly: GCF_044657685.1. Lineage (NCBI taxonomy): Eukaryota > Metazoa > Arthropoda > Arachnida > Araneae > Eresidae > Stegodyphus > Stegodyphus dumicola. The sequence continues at coordinate 28,021,115 of NC_140781.1, forward strand.
TTTCCCACCTGATGAAAAAGAAAGCATTGCATTTCTACAGAAATACGTCTTGGCTAACAGTAAAGAATGTAAAAATTCACATTCTATACAGATGTGTTTCTTAAACACTTTGATTTATGCATTAATGTCAATTCTCCAATTTTTCTAAAGAGAAAACAGAATACTGTATACATGGGGAACAACAGGCACAAGTAGAAGCTAAGCTAGCATTTATGTAGTACCACAGGTCACTGAGGTATAACTAACAGTTAAACTTCTGCCCCAATTTTTAGTCAGGACACCTAGGTAGCAATCCAAGGGTCTTCTACCCCTCTTTAACTGCCACAAACTCATGAGAGGACCTTTGACTTGCCGTGCATTTTGAGTGTCCCATGCTGCATGGATACCCATGCCTTTTCGAAAGTCAAACCCGGGCCTATCAGAACGGCAGTGGGTGTCACTAACCACCTAGGTAGGATGAGGAAACAGCATATGCAATGCGGAATTTGTGCAACGCTCAGGTTTTTTTTAATGAAAACTGTTCACTGTGCACATGAGTAACAGAGTACACTATGTCAATATAAGTAACAGAGTGTACTATGTCAATATGTACATATGCCCAGGTTTTGTATTCCCTGATGTTTTCTGAAACTAAAATCGCTGTATACATGGGGAAAAAGGTGAGCTTTTTATTATGGATGTTTCTCGTATTTTTTATTTTGTTAATTGGCTGCTGTTTAATGTAATTCTCAGTGAACCATCTTTTTTTTTTTAAATGGCTGTGATCTTCTGTGTCTTCATTTGGCAAAAAATTAACTGCCAAAAGTTGGTGAATAATTTTTCACCAAAACTGTGGGATGTGTGAATAATCAAAAAGTATGAATATTTATGTAAGTTTATACATGTAAAATGAATAACGCATAGTTCAGACAGACACAAATCTGAATATGTATTCTACTCCTCAATTCAGAACAAGTGAAATATCTCTTTTTATTATATGCACTCATAAGCAAAACAAAATGCATACAAAGGGATTATGAAAATATGCATTTACTATGGCCATTAGCAAAAACATAAGACATGATCTTAAAGTAAAGAAAACTGTTTTTATTGATAAATCATATACAAATGTGGAAGAAATGAGGATGCTAAATCATTTCTCCTTTGTATCTGTACATGTTATCCCATCACAATTTGACTACTAGCCAGATTATGCAAGTTACTTTTATTACTCTTAGTAGCACAGCTTTTCTTAAACTACTTACGAAGAACTGTATTTAAGCAGCATCTGTTTGCAAAATTTGTATAACGTCTTAGTTCCTGCTTCATAAATTTTCATCCATTAAGCTAATACAGGGTGTTTCATATTAAATGAGACAAAAAGCACAGCAGAGTACAAATTCTGTAATTGGTTAAGCTGAACCAAATTAATTCTGAAACTATAATTATACAAGTTTTATCTGGAAAGAGCAAAAAAATCTCCAGTTATGAAATTGCCACTAGACGTACTGTTAATCAAAATGATGCCTTCATGCAGGAGAAAGCATACTCTGTTTTGGAATATGCCAAAACATCATATATTGTCATTAAAGGATATTTTTTGCACGAAATTATCATGCTACTTGAAGTTCAAATGCTACTCGGAGCATAAATTATTCAGAGTTGAATAATGGGTCCTATCTGGACCCAGCTGTGGTAGCACTTGCTTGCAAAGACATCTTGGATTTGAAGCTTGGAATCCTAGATTCCAAAACATAACTAATTCGGGAAAGCATTTTGGCAGCTCGGGGAAGAAATATACTGTATTCACTTGTGTATTCCCCCTTAGCTTTCTACTCCAAGGTTCTTTTTTTTTTTTTTTTTTTTTTTAAATATTCATGGAGTTTTATCTTTCTATCTAGTTACCTTAAATTTTAAAATGAATTTATCCACGTGATGGTTGTTTTCATCTAACTGATCTGCTAGAGGATTTTCGGTGCACAGACCCTCATTAACGAAGCATTTACAGTGAAGAGCTTCAAGAAAATAGGCATATCTAATACTCTTCAGGGTTCTTCATTTAAATTATTTGAGAGCTTACCGAACAACCTCAAATGCTGCACTGTTTCAGCTCACCAGCAGCATCCCCCTGTTCTTAGTTGCAGAGCAGGAACATGGAAAGGCTTCAGGTCTTCAGCTAAGAAAAAACTGCAAAATTAAAAATGAGATAGTAGCTGCCAGCTCCTACACCTCACTGATCCATCCATATGAAAGACACCCGGCTAGCCAAAATAATATCACACTATGCATAAAGCAGAATAAATACCAAGCATTATTTCTGAAGATCTTCACCAATGATTCTGGCATAAACAACGAAAAAGGATGTGCTTTAAAAATATATCTCAGTGACCATGACACAAAAGACTTCAAGTTCCAACTTGACAAAGAGAATAGCGTTTTTCAGTCGGAAATGTTTGCGATTTTGCAGACAATCAACGTAAGCACACATCATCATTTTCCAAGGACTTACATCTATACAGATTGTCTCTCGGCAATGCATGAACTTGCAAACACAACTAATAGATCACCATTAGCTCAGGAAATTCTTATAAAGTCCTCCAATGCCCAAGGCCAACACTTCTTTATAATCTGGATCAAGGCCCATGTTGGTCATAAAGGAAACGAAGAGGCTGACATATTAGCCAAGGAGGCAGCACAGGAAATCAATGCAAGAAAATAAGCATCCCCTGGCCACCTTCTCACCACAAACTAAAACTACACATCACAACTAAAGACTTATGGCAACAATGGTGGGACGCTGCAAATACAGAAAGAAGAGTTTACAACCTCTTCTCCAAAGTTGACTCTTCTCCAATCTCTCTCTCCAGACATATCACGTGGTTTATCACGGGGCACGGTTCCTTTTCCATGTACCTCTATGCAAGAAATCTCTCTTCATCAGACTCCTGTGCATGTGGTGAAAAGGGTCACCCCAACATTATCTATTTTTCTGCCCGTTTACAGATTCCCTTCATCTAAAGAAGCCAAATTCAGAAGAGGGTTTATTCCCATTTCTAATACATACAGTTAAAAACAAACACTTGAGGAACAAAATTATGAAGGTTATTGACTTTTTGGCTGCTAGAAGTCAAGAGCTATGTAGTGTAATTTAGCCTTCAAAGAAATGCTCCAGCAATAGCAAAATAAAGCAATTAAATGCAGATATAATGTACGCAGGTGTACCTTTATAGGAAAGAAATAAGCACCATAATCCATATGAAGCACAAAATAGGTCACAAGTAGGGTAAGAGGCTCCTATCTGTTTACTTCAGGTAAATAATATATAACCCCTACATTTCTATGTAACATAAGGTCGCATTACCTGATAAGTGAACACATATAATAAATAACCACCATTCACTTGGTAAAGTATCAACAATGTAATATATCATAGTATGTAATTCATGTAAACTAATTATTGTAATAAAAACGCACGTAATTGCATACAATGAACTGACAAAAATAAGTTGGCAATGTATCAGCAAATTTATGCAGATATATCTAAAAGTACGTAGTACGCATAAGTATGCAGATTAAGCTATTTTTTTCTTTTGTTTTCAGACTTATTTATTTATGTCTTTTTTATTTTTGACAGCTGTTTGTAAAAAAAAATTATGTAACAAGTCTTGATTGTAGGCATGATCTAGAAATAAGTTGCTTCGAGCCACCTCAATCTATAATGTCATGATCAATTTTTACATGCAAATAACAATGTACTGCTAGACAATAACGTTATTTCTGAAAATCAATTAACACAAAAACATACGTTACAGCACATAATGAATCATCAAAATTGAGCTGTTAAAGTTTCAGCACAACTTTACAACAGTACTTAAATGTAAGCTCTGTAAACAATTTTATAGTTCTTAATTGATTCTTATAGTAAACAGTTCATGTTTACAAAAATGATTTGTAACGTAGGAACATCCCGCCTGTTTCTAATGCAATATATAATGTCCTGAAACATGTTGCCTGTACCCACTACAATAGATAACATCTTCAAAATATGCACCTGCACAACTATGTATTTCGCAATGTATATCATGTAATTTAATCCCTTTTACTTGAGCTAATTTAACGCTGAAAGGTAGGAGTACCATTGATGCCGCCACTGGTGGCAGTACTTATAGTGCTCACTGGAGTCACATTTTCCATCACGACTCGAGGAATGATGCCAGAATGTTGTTAGTTTTCTAGTTAGTTGTGCGGGGCTAATACCCGCTTACTTATAGGGCAAATATTAGGTGGCCCCCCTCACTTCTACATAACATAACAATAGAAGAGAGACTGAACAGTTTCAAAAATTATGATAACGGTGATGATGATGACAATTTGCAAGTTGTGGCAGGTGATACAGTTTCAGCAGCAGAGATTTATCTGAGGCCTATGTAGTAGCTGTAGACTAAAATAAGAGTTGATGAGATTCAAGATACACAGAAGCAAAAATGTACTTATCTTATAATGCTAACATTTACTATGTATTCTTGCTGAAATGTAGGTTTTCTTTAAATAAATAATATTGTCATAATACCAGTAGTTTATTCATGAACGCTTTGCATTTGTTCTCATAACTACATGCTTTGGAAATTAAATAAAATTCCCCTCTCGATTTCCATATAATAAAATTAGTAAAAAAAAGGGGGAATACATGACTAAATATTTTATATCAACAGAAAATCACCAAGCCCCTGAATTCAGATGTAAATGGATAATAATTTTGTCAAATTAGTTGTTTTGCTATAAATAACTGACCAGAATGACATTGAAGATAAGTGAAATATCATAAAAGCTCGGAAAATCTACTAATCAAGGAATCTGAAAAATTAGCTCAGCAGACTTCATGACTAGAAAGGCATAAATATATATGAACTTTCAGTTTGAAAGATTAAATAACAGAATTAGAAGAACAATTTTTCGCATTGTTGAGATTTCAACTGTCATTTTTTGCTCACACAGTGTCTAGACATGCCAAATTATACTGCTAAATATTTATTCTCAATTACTGCAAAACAGGTACAAAAGTAATAACTAATTCCCAGTAGAAAAAGTAAATGATTAAACCATATTTCTAATTTAAAAATAATAGCACATGGATTACAAATCTAATTTTCAGGCCCAAATGAACATTGAAGACATTCTGTAAACAACTGATGAGGAATTAGCAAACATAGGAAGACATTTTTCTGTTTAATCAGTGCACAATATGTTAATTTCTCTCATTTTTTTTTATGATTTCAATTAAGGATATAGCAAAATTTCTTACAAATGTTATGAATGAAGCACATTAATTTATAAAATTTCATAAAATATGAGATCACATATTTGAAAAAAAAAACTAGTATTTAGATGTAATTAAAAGCAGACTTTCATATATTTTTCTTATACTTCACAGATATTAACATAATTAAATTTTCTTAATAGCTCAAAAGTAAAAATTCTGATCTACAGAAAACAAACTAAAAAGTTTTTCATATTCATCACAATCAAAATTCCATTTATATTTATGAAAAGAAAAAAATTAAGCAAATTATTTCTTATTTTTACTTATTTAGCAAACAACACTCAATTAATTCAATTAATGCACACTTTTAATTCAATTAAAAAATTTTATGTAAGGTTAATTTTTTGTAAAGGCAATTACTTTAAACACTAAGAAGGCTAATGTCACCATATATATATTTTGTTAAAATTGTTTTGATTTGCCAACTATTATAATTTTTATTACTCTGAGAAAACGTTAAGTAGTAGAAAATCTGTATTAAAGATATCCTGAAACATACTGATGGATTATTGAGACTATTTGATATAATCATCTATGTTATAAAAATATATATATAAAAGAATATGTTCTTAATTAAGAAAACAACCTTGCAACATAATTCCTTGACATGAAACGCTGTATTTTCTTCTGTCTTCTGTTTTCACGATACCATGCCTAAATAAAATGTTTATTGTCATTTAAATAACTTTCACAGTACACTGTTGAATGTTAAATGCATGTTAACCATAAAAATTACATACTTATTTAAAAGTTGTACTGTATACACTGCATGTCAAAATTAATGGATAATCTTAAAATATATGCTCATTGATTAATGCATTCATCCAGTGTGCAACAGAGTAATTACTCACCTTAATTACCTGCAACTGAATGTAAAAGGTAACTGACAGTATGTTGGAATTCAGATGATCAGTGCTAACATTAATGTGATTTCTGATAGCAGTTCATATTCATCAGTTATGACACAAAGGCATTACGCTCAACAAGAGACAAAAGCGGCAGTTACCGCTTACCTAGTTATTTCGAGTTAATTCAGTCATTACAAATTTGTTGAAAATAAATAACTCGTGATTCATGGATCATAATAGACTCCACCAGGTTCATGGAAAGAACTTTTTTATTTACACTCTTTTGTAAAAAAAAATTGAAGCACCAAGGACTTTTGCGATTGTGACGAAATTTGGTATGCAAAAACATCTTGAACAAACATGCAAATGATCAGAGTTTCAAGGCAAATGAACAGGGAATTGTGATCATAGCGTGCATTTCTAGTACGTAATTCACAAAGTAAAAAACATAAAAGAGGCGGAAAATGTATCTTTTTTTGTTGCTGCCATTGTAATTCTGTAAAGAAGCAACTAAAGATGCAACTTATGATGATATCGAAGACCTTACAGACAACTAAACGACTTTGAATGTGGTTGCATTGTAGGGTTACGTTAAGCTGGGTGGTCATACCAAGCAATAGGATGCCACCTACAGCGTACAGACACTGCTGTGCAAAGATGATGGCAACAATAGTTGCTACAAGGAAATTGCAGAGGAAATGAAAACTCTGGAAGGCCAAGGAGCACAAATGCGAGGCAAGATAGGATGATTGTTCGCCAGGCCCGAACTGCCCCGACGGCATCATTGTTGACTATTCAATGCATTACAGCCACCTCTATAACTCCCGTGGTCCACCATCTCATGGTGCTTGTCTGGGATGGTGTTACACTCACAGAGGCCTTTAAGGCATTTGCCTTTGACCCCACAACATCGGCGGAGTCGTCTGAAGTGGTGTTGCAGACGATCATCATGGCTGCCATAAGACTGGCATCATATAGTGTTCAACGATGAATCCCACTTCACTCTTCAAGCGGATGACCGCCGTGTTCGTGTCTGGAGAGGATGGGGCCAGTGGTCCCCTTCAGCATTCGTTTTACAAAGGCATACAGCTATAACTACTGGTGTGATGATGTGGGGCGCCATTTCTTAATACAGCAGGTCATCTTTAGTGATCCTCCATATATCTTCATAACAGCTCATCGATATGTTGATACCATTCTGTGGCCAGTTGCACTACCCTTCATGGCACATCATCCTGGGGCCATTTTCCAACAAGATAAAGCCAGGCCACATACCATTCACATATCTCTGGATTGTCTCCGTGCAGTTGATACTCTGCCTTGGCCAGCACGATCACCAGACCTTTCCCCAATCGAGCATGTCTAGGGCATGGTAGGCTGCCAGATTCGGGCACCACAAAATCGCAGATCTGGATTAACAGCTGATGAATGACTAGCAGAATGTGTCACAGAATGACATAGGAACCTCTACCACTCCTTGCCTCAACGAATTCAAGCATGCATTGCCGGCAGGAGCGGTTCAACCAACTACTAATTTGAACATTCAGTGGGTGATTGTGAGTCATGAACAAGTACTATAACCTTGATTTTTTAATCATTGTATTATCTGTGTATGAGCTACACATATATTCAATTTCATCAAAAACAAGAACTTCTTTCATGGTATTTCGATTTTTTTGCAAAAGTGTATACAGTTTCACAGTATATTAAATAGTTTCATAGTTTGGGGCGAGTTCATCAAAAAATGGATGCACGAAGCTGCATATTTCTGATGGAGGTTTTGTAACCAGTCACAGATATGAAAACAAGATCTTAGAACCTAATGTAAGGCTCTTTAGAGGTGTCATTAGCCCAGATCTTTTGCTAATGGATGAAAATGCTTCTCTGTATTGGTCATCTCCGATCTCAGAATACTTTCAAACAAATGATATTGCTCAAATGGATTGGCCAGTTTACTTAACAGACTTGAACCTGAATGAGTATATGTGGAATCTTAGGCTGCCAAATTGCAGCATTCCAAATGCCTCCCCAGACCTCCCCCAGCATCTAAAATGTGGAATTTCTGAACAGTGGTGTGCAGTTCCACATGATTTGATATACAGTTTGTTAAATTCCATGAAATCAAGATGTAAGGTATGCATTCTGCCTGTATATACACCATATTAAAGAAAGATTTATTGCAAAACAGGGGATATCATTTTACCATCATTAATAAATTTATATGAATATGATACAAATATATTGAATTAATTGGCCAACATGGTAATTTATATTAAATATTGCTTCTGCACAAACTGGAATCATTTTTTCAAGAAGCAGCAGTAAAGTTTGATTTCTGTCAATATCATTCAATTTTGACAAACAGTGTTAATACAAGGTAACCAAAAACGTTCTTGCCCTTTTGGGCAGTGAGAGAGAAAAAGTCTTAAAACAAATAATAATCATCGCTAATCCTCAAAGTAATCACCATTGGCATCCAGTGCCTTTTGCTAAGAAGTGGCAAGCTGTGCGATGCCATTACGGTAAAACTCAGGAGTCTTGGACGCAAAGAAGTCCGTGAGGGCCTTTTCAAGGTCTGGCCGGTTGTTGAAGGATTTCCCACGAAGATGATTGTCCAGGGAATGGAAAAGGTGGTAGTCTGTTGGCACATCCCTGGTCTGGGGAGTATGGTGGATAGAGTAGTGTCTCCCAGCCCAGTCTCTGGCCTCCCAAGCAACATGCAGCCTCACATTGTTATGGAGGAAGAGTACACCCTTACCATTGACCAATGCATCACTGCCTGATGCCCATGTTCCAAATGCTTCGAGTAAAGGCCTGCCGTGATGGTTTGGCCCATTGGCAGGAGCTTGTAGAGCACCACTTGGTGAGTAGTCCACCAGATACAGAGCATTATCTTGCATGGGTGGAGAGAAGTTCTCGCAGTATGAGGCACAGGGTCCCATGGTGACAACCAATATGTGGAATGGCTGGTTGTGTCAGACTGGACCCACTTTTCATTGCTACTGAGTACTTGATCAAATATGGATACACTGTGGTGCCAAGTAAGCAATGACAAACAGGCAGCAACACGCTGTTGCTTGTTTGCACCAGACAGTGAATGGGCTACCCACTTTCTCAGCTTGTATGCCTTTCCTATGTGGTGCAAATGGAGTCTGATCATTTCATCAGATACCTGGAAGTGTGCAGCAAGCTCACCACATGTTTGGCTACTGTCACTCTCTATGGCTGCTCTCAGGGACTCATCGTCCTACATGGTGCATCACTAAGACATATTCTTGACCTAAATTTCTGGAACCATGGCCTAGCGGTTTGCTCATTAATGGCATCATCCTCAAAGGCCTTGCAAATATGATGACTTGATTCTGCTGCTGACAGGCCCACTTTAAAATCATACAGCAACCAACTCCGAACGAGCACCTATGACACGTCCATTTCAATCAGTTGCTGTGTGAGTTATGTTTGAAGTACCGATGAAATGCTCTTTTATACTCTTGGTCAATGTCCGGACTCCCATCCTAACCACTTCATCACCAGGTTTAGCGACTATTTTTATGTTGGGGTTTACTCTTCCAATGTCATATCAGAAATGGCAAGAATTTCTTTGGTTATCTTGTACAAGCATACAATAGAGTAAACCTTTGCTGAACATGAGAGTAATCATTAATATACCTTATGTATGGCAAAATGGAATTCTATAAAGATAACATTTTATAGAAAAAAATGTGTTAGGTATATTTTACATTAAGTATGTATAATTCAAACAAAACTTAAGTACTTTTTTTATTAAAACAAAAAATAAAACAAATGTTAATTGAAAGGATTTTTATTCCTGCTTAATAAATACACAACACAATTATTTAAAAAAAAAAAAACTTGCTTGGGAAAATGACTGATGCAACTCTTTAAAAGTGTCATAATAAAAGTGCAGATTTTTTCAATACTTCAATATATCACAAAGTACCCTCTTCTTTCTTCATGTGGATCAATTCCCACTGCAAAATTAGACAGCTCCAGTACCTTTTGTTAACAATTTGTTGAACATGCTGTAAGTTAAGGGCACTTTTTCTTCTTCATCATCACTGTTTTCTAATTATCCCTCCTCCTTTCCTACATGAAACCCCTTTGCTGCCATCTATTTTACAGTTGGCATGATTTCTTTGGTTTCAATTTCAATTGATGGATAACTTAAAACTGTTAATAACTTCTGCCAAAGCTGATGTCATCAAGCATTCACTGCTAATGAAGTAATGTCAAACCACGTATGAATTAAATTCTGCTGTCAGACATGTTACTTGGAAACAATTAAAATACTGCATACATGTAAAACCACGTTCTAAAATCCGTATTCACCAAAGGTTTACTCTAGTGAACGTCACATCACATAAAGCAAATATACAGTTTTAGAAGATCACTTTTCATGTTAAACTATAACAATGCATTTAAAGAAGCTGTTTACATAAAAGCTCACTTGAATTTTACGAGCTGCCAATTCTCTAATTTCTTCCGCTCGTACAGCATCATATCCCTGTAGCAAGGAGACTACTTCGCGGTTATCTTTCATAATAGCACAATCCAAAGCTGTAAGCCTAATAAACACAAAATTATACTTCCCAATCAGAAAATAAAAACCATACTCAAATCAGATTTTTATTACATTTTCTCGTAAAGAATGCAGGTTCAAATTTATCATAAAATGACTGCAAATCACCTAAAACAGTCACATACAACTTTAAAACTGTAAAAAGTACTTTAGAGTACTCACTGTAAATAATAAATTATTCAATATTCCTGGCATTTTATTTTGATAACCTATTAATAAAACCTATCATCTACAGCTAAAAATTAATTTCCATGTTTTCTGAATTAGGTAAATTAATAATAATCATATCTTATATGCTCTGAACTTGGTAAATCACTAATTATACCCCTACGCATTAAATTAAAGAAATCATTTTATTTGCTTTTAGATATACAAAGCAAAAGAGAACTGGGTGAATAGTTTTAAATACCTTGTAATTTTTCCCATATTAATTAAATCTAAAGTAGCATTAATATATACATTTGTGATGAAGAAAACTACATTGAAAACAATATGAAAATAAAAGAAAAGGGATTTACCACATATTACAAGGAAATCAGCAAAACATCTGAAGAAAACAATATCAATTTTGCACAAAAAAGAAAGCTTTAAAAATTATTTCTAAATTCAGAACACACATTGATAAACTGACATCATATTTTGATATAAAAATAAATTACGTGAAAGAAATCCATTAATGTCACTCAACTACACTAAAAAAAACTCCTCATCTTAAAAACATTTTTAGTATTCTTTAAGCAAAAAATTAACTATGTAAACCATCTTTAAAAATTTTTACATTTTTCCTTATTATTACTAATTATAACTTCAATTAGTGTAACTTAAAATCACACAAAAAAGTTGGAAGCTCAAATTTTTATTACTTGCCTAGTCTAACTAGAAATAAATTTAATATAAAGAAAAAAATTACAATCAACTCCCAGTTTAACAAAGTCAGATTAATTGGATCGCAGATTAACAAGGTTCCGTCTGAAAAGTTAAATTTGTTTAGTGCAGAATGATGGAAAATTGATATCACAAACGTCAGTATTTTGAATACTGATTTAATTTACACACCAAAATAAGCTTATTTTCCAAACTACTTGAAAATACAAGTTAACTGGTTAATAGTGTTAGTACAATATGGGTTATTCTCTTTCCTGTGTTTTTTCATTGCCTTTAAATGAACTGTTATTTTGTGTATTTACTGAATTATATGCATAATCTAAAGCATATAATTCAGTAAATCAGGAGTGACTATGCTTGGACATTAAAGTAATTAATAAACAAAATAATTATAATATTAAAATTCATACCAATCATTAGTCCTAGCCATTGCATTAACATTCGTGTTATATTCACACAACAATCTGGATGCACCTCTTTGGCCACTAAGAGCAGCTACATGAAGAGGAGTTTTTCCCTATTAAATTTGAGAAAATGATACAAGTAACTTTCAATAATATATTTTCCTTTCACACATGTTTTTGTTGTCTTTTGCTGTTTATTAATAGTCTAAAAGCCATACATAAGATATGCATGAAAATAAATGACAAAAATAAATATTATATATGAAAATTACTTCTTCGTCAACAACATTTGGATCAGCCTTTGACTCAAGCAGGACTGAAACACAATTGATATTTCCAGTTTGTGTACAGGCATAATGCAGTGGAGTCATCCTACAAACAAATTTCATAACATATTTCAAAATTAAATCCTTTAAATATATTTCCCATTTCTACTTGACATAACATTCTTCCAACATAGTTCACTTTTTAATTATCTTAATAATAATATATGATATTATTTATGCAATGATAAATATAAAATGCTACTGCTCACCCTGTTACATCCTGGGCGGTATAATCAGCACCTCGCATCAGTAATATTTGACAGAGGTTAGCATGACCTCCAAGTGCACACCTATTAGCACAAAAGATAAAATAAGGTAGACCTTTTAAAAATTAAATCTGAGACTACTGAATGCATTCTTATAATTTTAAGTTCATTAAATAAGTAATTTATTTACAAAGTAGAATACTTTTTACAGAAATGATGAATAAATTAATTGTAATATTTGTTTCAACATAAAGATATTAAATGCAAATGCAAATGCAGATGCTCAATACATATTAATCACAAAGTGTTCACAACTATAACTACAAAACAATAAGAGAACTAGAATGACCAATTTAATTTTCTTCCTTGTATTTTTCATACTGAGCATTGCTTGAGTAACCTGTGCCCCCACCATATATAAATATTATTTGGATATTTATTGCTATTTTATTTACTTCAGTTATAAATTGAGAATCAACATTTCCCAGGTGGTCCTCCAGTCCACATTCTAAACTTCTTTGAAGTTTTGTAGCAATTTGCTTGCTTTAGACTTTAAAAAAAAAAAGAGAGAGAGAGAGAGAGTCATTATTGTTATTAGTAAAATTTATTAGTAAAAAAATGTAAGGGTAAATCTGAATGTGTCCATGAAAACATTTCCCACCTTTACCCTAAAAAAAAACTAAGTTTCCTACAGCTTTGCTGTAATGAATTAGCTAACAAATTAGTCAATTTAGCAAGTAAAATAAAATGACTGATAGATACTGCATTAACAAAATTAAATTTAATAACTTATTACATAATATTAATCCACTAACACTTTTTCATATAATTCTTAAAAATAGAATTTTTTTCTTAGGTATTTAGGTAATTATATACAATTTGAGGGGGGCAACATTAAGAAACTTAACAGCTATATTTAATTCTAGAAGTTAGAAATCAAGCAGATGATATCAAAACTAATTCAGTTACATTTAAAGTAAAAGAAAAAAACTTTTAATTGTAAAAACATTAACCACATTGCCCATTTTTGTAATAAATAAAATTTAAAAGGTGTTTCAAATGCAACAAAACTGAATATTTTGCCAATTCTTGAAGAAAAGAATTTTCTAAAAATAAACAATTTTGTAAAATATGCTAAAAAAGACAATTATATAAATACAGTTCCCCATCCCCAAAGATAAAGTCAAGTTAGCCCTAATTAATCAACAAATATTTTTAAGTGTAAATGAAGCAAATAATGATATAAGCAGTACTGTTCATTACATAGTTGATTCAGGTTAGAGGAATTTCTTAGCAGATTCTAGAAATACTGCATCAGAAATTTCTTTGGCTAAAATGTCTTAATCTACATTAATAATAGGTACAGTGGAATCAATATATCTTGAAAGATGTCTTCTGCATTCCAGAACTAAATGAGAACTTATTATCAGCATATGCAATAACTAATAACTGTGTTGAAGTTAAATTCTTTGACAGATAAAGCAGAAATAAAAAAAAGAAGTTTGAAGAATTTTGCAGGTATGCAGAACAGAAAATGAATTGTATGATATAGTTCTTGACCAGATATTTAAAAATGCAAGCTCCTTAGCTGAAAGGAACGTATCTGAATCTATATTATGGCACAAAAAGCCTGGGACATCTTGGTTATAAAAATATGAAGAAAACTGTTCTAATATCTAAGGCATACTTACCAACTTACGACACTCAAAAATCAGATTTTTCTCAACAATAAAAATATTTTTAAATGATAAAAAATATTTTTAGTAATGAATTAATTTTTAAATAGTTAACATCTGAATTAATAATAGGAATTAATGAAAGTTCAGTAACTAATTCCTACAAGCAAATAGTAAATATATTTACATCTAAGAAAAAACATTTTTATTATTTGCACCTTTTAACAAAATATAATACTTTAATCACTTTTCTTATAAATGCTATGAACAGTGGAAGATTTTGCTTTCATTAAGGAAAAAACTTCATAATTTTATTCACAGCAACTGTCATGTAGGCCTGCTTTTGCTAACAAGTTTTTCTAATCTGCAATTACTAATATTATATCTAAATCCAGTCCTTGTTTTCGCAACAACACTGAAAATCCTCTCACACTCTGCATTACTATGAGGAATAGTCAGGATGGCCAACATTAACTAGACAGTTCACTATACTTTAAAATTCCATCAATACTTTCGAATGTTTTCCAATTGAATGCCACTGGGTGTCAATCCTAGCTGGTTTTATAACTTTATCCGAGTTTTCTACTTGTAAACTGCAAATGCAATTTATCAGCTGCAATATCAATATTTTTTTCATGATTATATGAAGTAAAACTGGAAATCTATTCAAAAAATATCTTACATTGGAAAAAGATGCATTTGCTAGAGCATTAACCTCTGCAATTTTGGCACATAAATTCACTTCCGTGTTGATTGGAAATTTATTTAGTATATAATCACATACTCAGCAGAAGTAGCTTCTAACATTAAAATAAAACTAATTTTTGTCTTCCTCTTAAAATTATCCCACTACTTTGTTTGTTGCAGCCTAATTACCAAATCTTCATTTTCTTCTGATTTTCTATTTCACCATAAGTCACATCACATACAGAATTAGAAGACAAAACAAAGACTAGTTTTACAATCTTTGATAAAATGTCTTTAAACAGATCATAATGCAACATGAATTCTGCTTTGTAGAACTGCGTTACGTACATTAAGTGACAGCAAAATGACTTATACAAAAAAGCAAAAGGCCTTGTTAAGGTCACAGACAAAAACATAAATATTTGTTCTTCACAAGATATAAAATAATATTGTAAAATAGTTTATGAGAGAACTTTGTGTCAGCTTTACGCTTACATTTTATAGTATTATTTTGAGAAATGCTAATTAAATTGCTAACTGGTGAAGAAATGATTTTTCTCAAACCTATTTTTAACAGTGGACATAGTAACTACATTTCCATTTACTTTAGGTATTTTATAACTTTCAATACAGCCTTTTATCTTAACTGCAGAAACATTTTCATCTTCTTTCAAAAATACAAGAAGTGGGTTCCATTGGTTGCAACATTTCTTTAAAGAAAGCCAGCATATACATACATGTTTCAAAATTTTTCCTTATTTCAGTCTATACAGCTGTTTCAATTTTTCCTTTCAAGATAATAATAAATATCAACAATGTTTCATATACACTCATTGGTAAAGAAGGTGCCTCTTTTTCAGCTTCTAAATTTAAGAGGTGAGAGGTGCACCTCATAATTTGCAAATCCGAATTTTCCTTTTTTAAGATGCCTGCAACACCAATCTTTAAAACCTATCATTACCGATGCAACCAAGTGCTAACTAATTATCCAGTGGAATAGCATTTTCTTGCACCTGTCAAATGTCTTTCTAAAGGGGGACAGAAAGTAAACAACACTCAATTTCTGATTAAAAAGAGAAACAATAAGTGGTTACAGTTTTGAATTGGTATTATTGACTCCATCCATTCCAGAGAGGCAGAACAGAACTGTTTTAATGTGATCAATAATTGACAATTTATTTTTCATACCCATTTCTTTAACAACTGCAGCCGTTTTAGGCACTGCACTTGAGTATTTCTTAGCGGTTTTGCTATCACGAAAGATTTTTCTAAATAAAGCCACAGCGTGATCCGATGCATTCAGCAGCAGGTTGTGCTCCAGTAAAAAGGCACAGAACAGGCATTCTGCATTGATAAATTTTTGCTCTTTTGTTCCCACAGAAAAATTTGATTTTTCGTTTTTTTTCACTAGAACTCATGTTGCCCTTGTGTTTTTGTGTATGCACATGTTTGAAAACATCGTCCCTTTCACTATGCCAAATAAAAAAATTGCAATGACAAAAGGTATACATTGCAAATGTATTACAGTTTCTTGAGGAAATAGTGGAAGGAAAGTCATTTATTTACAATTTTTTTAAAGTACATGGGTATTATACCTTTTTAGCAGGTATAACTAACACAAAAGATCATAATTTCTTAAACTATTTCCTTAAAGCATATGTACTCAGCGAAAACATGAACGAAATAACCTTGATCTTACTTTGTGGTCACTGGTTAATATATGCCAGATGACATGCAGTGACACTCAATGCTCGTTGAAGAACTGGAAGACAATGTTTTTAGACATGTGCCCTCACTCACAAAGCAGTAGTGCACCATAATTTCTCACTGATGAAACTACTTTGGCTTTCTTTTACATGTAATCTAGAGAAAAACCGAATGCTTTCAGATGCCCAAAATCACTTTTTTGGGGGGTGCAAATAAAGAAGTATTAAGGTAAGCTATATAAAAATCATGAGCAATTTTAAGAATATGAGAAAGTCAGGAGAAATACATTGTAAATCTGTTTGGTAGGGTAACGATCGGAAATCGGAAGAATTGGCAACTCTGCTAAAAGTAGGAAGATTTCTGATGATTGTCTGAAAGATGATTCCATCTGTGAAATACATTTGCAAGGTAGACAAACAAGATTACCTTTCTGAAAGAACAAGAGCTAAGAGCCCTTCAAAACTAATTCATTCTGATGTCCATGAACCAATTGATCCAGTAACATAGATTAAGGAGAAATGTTTTACAACTTTTCTTAATGACTATACACATTCTGTAATGATATAATTCCATATAAATAAACAATATAAATGCTTAATGCAATAAAAGATTATGTAGTAGAAGTCGAAACTAAATAAAATACAAAAATATCAAAATTAAGATGTGAGAATGGTGTTGAATTTATTGATGAAAATGTAAAATTTTGGTGTGAAACAAAGGAATTATTCTGGATTGCATGGTTTCTTTTTTACCAGATTTCAAAATGGACAGAAAGAATGAGCTGAATAGTAATATTAAAAAACAACAGCCCTCCTGAAAGATTCCAAATTAGAAAAAGAGATGTGGGGAGAAGCTCTTCAAACTGCAACTTAAGATACAATAACATGCCGAACAAATATTAATTTAGAAGTCAAACAACAAAAAGTCCTCCAACCTATCCCTTGATGAACTAAATTATTTAAAAGCAATAGCTATTGACAGGGGCTTTTCACCCAACATTATTAATCAAGCAGTTAAAAAAATTCTCATCTCAACACACCAAAAGGCACATTCTTGTTTTAGGAGATTATAAAAATTCTGATGTCATTTCCCCTCTTTCCATCAATTAGCTATAAAGTTGCATGTATTTTGCAGAAATTTAACTTTCAGGTCGTTTATTCTCCCATCTATAAAATTCTGAGTTCCATACTCAAGGACCTCATTCCGGATATGAATTCCTGGGGTATTTACAGGATTCCTCACCAGTGTGGTTTAATTTACATTGGCCAAACTAAGAGAGTCTTAAAATTTTGTGTTAAGGAACATGAGGCATATGTCAGAAAAAAAGAAACGCAGAAGTCCTATGTTGCCCAACATTGTTGTTCCGAAAATCACATTTTGAATTTTTCTGTTGCCAAAATTATTCAAAAGACATCTTCCATTGGTGAATTGGATTTTCTAGAGGCATTTCACATTCAAAAAAATCTTTCTGTTCTAGTTAACGACCCTAATTCCGATCTATCTTTGCCTTCTGCGTTTAAAGAAATTATGTTTTACTTCTGGTTTCATCAACAGATAGCGCCAGTAGCTTATCTCCTGTTCAGGCTTTCTTATCTTATCTAATCATTATATCTTATTTCGTTCATTTGCGCTTTTGCAGCTGAGGATGATGGTTCGGTAAAATCATCAAAGCTAGTCCTGTGAAAATTTGAAAACATAACGCTGATTTTTGCTGTTTGACTTCTAAATTAATGCAGATTATCTGTTAAACGGCAGCTCAGCAAAAGTAATTAGTATAAAAAGAGGGGGAACTGAATAAAAACGAGCTAATTTATGAAGATTGAAAATTTTTGGAAGTATTCCATATGTTGGGTACATAAATCAGTAAAAAGATTTATTTTGAAGTGAAAAGAATATGTTTGTTAGATATGAACAAATGGCTAAAGACTAAGGAATGCAAGAAAAGTAAAAATATCCAGAGATGTTGTGTTTGATAAAATTTATAATCTACAAACGAAGAAAACAAAAGTTTAGATTAAAAAAATAATTCTGTGCAAAGAAAATCGAAATGAAACTTTGGAAAATAATCAAGATAAAAGCTTTTTCTCATGAAAGATGATGATTTTGAAGCTGATTATGATAATGATGATGAAAAACTTGAAGCTGAAATGAAGAATGGCATATGAGAAACAAAATTGCTAGCAAATACATTGTAATGCTCTGAACCCAAGAAACAATATCAGTAGAATATAAAGAAAATGACAAGAAGCTATTGAAGAAGAGAAAAAGGTCTTTCATAAAACTTGGAAAGTCGTGAATCAAAAGTGAAACAGAAAGTAACATTTTAAGCAGTATACGAAGCAATTTGATATAAAAACTGTTTTTCTATATGGAGACATAAAGGAAAATATTTACATGAAAGTTTGAAAAGGCTTTGATTATAAAAATACAATATTAAAATTACAGAATTATTCTTACTGACTAAAACAAGCTCCATTCAACTAGAATGTTTCAAACAATTCTTAAAACAGGAAAGGTGTCGTATAAATCAAATGTGATAGATATGTGTTTAAAACAAAAGATTCCTTTACTATTTTGGCAATACTTGCTGATGGTGTTTTGATATGATACAGAAATATGCAGAAGCCCTGCTGGATATGTGATCCTTTGTGAAGGAAATCCTGTAATTTGGAGTATGAGGAGGCAAATAACAGTTGCTTTATTGATTACATAAGCAGAGTACATAGCAACAACAGACTGGATAAAGGAACTTCTTATTTAAAATTTTTTTTGGAAGAAATAATCAATGAATCTGCTATAAATAATTTAAATTAAAATGCAGTTAAACTGATTAAAATTGAATTCTTAATAAAAGTAGCAAATATATTGACAAAGTAGATGAAAATTTATAATCTGTAAATGAAGAAAACAAAAATTAAGATAAAAAAAGAAATTCTGTGCAAAGAAATCAAAATGAAACTTTGGAAAATAATCAAGTTAAAACATTTTCTCAAGAAAGATGATGATATTGAAGCTGATTATGATAATGATGATGAAAAACTTGAAGCTGAAAATGAAGAATGGCATATTAGAAACCAAACTGCAAGCAAGTACATTGTAATGCTTTGAAAATGACAAGAAGCTACTGAAGAAGAGAAAAAGTCTTTCATAAAACTTGGAAAGCTGTGAATCAAAAGGGAAACAGAAAGTAACATTTTAAGCAGTACATGAAGCAATTTGATATAAAAACCGTTTTTCTGTATGGAGACATAAAAGAAAATATTTACACGAAAGCTTGAGAAGGCTTTGATTATAAAAATAAAATATTAAAATTGCAGAAGTATCCTTACTGAGTACAACAAGCTCCATTCAACTGGGATGATTATTTAAAAAAATTCTTAAACAGGAAAGGTTTCATACAAACCAAATGTGATAGAAATGTGTTTGAAACAAGTGATTCCTTTACTATTTTGGCAATATTTGTCGATTATGTTTTGATATGATACAGAAATATGCAGAAGCCCTGCTGGATATGTGATCCTTTGTGAATGAAACCCTGTAACTTGGAGTATGAGGAGGCAAATAACAGTTGCTTTATTGATTACATTAAGCTGAGTACATAGCAGCAACAGACTGTGTTAAAGAACTTCTTGTTTAAAAATTTTTTTGAAAGAAATAATCAATGAGTCGGCTATAACTAATTTAAATTAAAATGCAGTCCAACTGATTAAAATCGAATTTTTAATAGAAGTAGTAAATATATTGATGTAGTAAGGTATTATTTCTTATCCAAGAAACTTAAGGAAGGCAACATTAACGTACTTTTTATGACTTCTGACAATAGCATAGCAGATATGTTTAAAAAAACCATTGGGAAAATTAAGTTCAATAAATTACTAATTAATACGTTAAAAGCTTTATTAAATGAAACAGTCAATACTTTTGCTAAGAAACTATAAACCAAAATCCAGCATAAAACTTCAAATTTTATTTAAATTTTGAAGTTAGTAAAGGATTAAGGGAAGGTGTTGAGTGGTAATTTTTATTTATGTAATAACTTATGGATAACCGAGTACTAATATTACATAGTTAATAGCAACATTTGTTTTTCTAAGTTAGTGGCAATAGCGATTACTATTCTATTGCTTTTTTGTTTTGTAACATATTTTGGGTGTGTTCTGTTATATGACAGTATGTGGAATAAAATATATAAAGTTAAATATACTTTTCTATCCACATAAACATTTTCATCACAAACTTAATGCATGTACTTTTGCTAGAACTTTCAAGTAAACTTCTCAAGAACTAAGACAAATCAAAATGAAAACTAACACAAAAACATGCAGGCAACATATCCATGATTTAAAAAGTTAAACAAAACATAGTAATTTAAAATCGATGTATTGGGATGTGGATTGAGAAATTCTCATTTAATAAAATATTAGATGAAAACAATAATTAAAAAATTTTAAACACCATTCACATTCAAATTTTTAAATTACGGAGGTATTCATTCAATTTCTTTAAATAACTTAGTCTTAAAACTTTACAGAAAAGAAAAAAATACATGATGTAAACTTTTAAGATCATTTTACAAAAAACAGTTTTCTGAACCAGTTAATTAGCTAAAGTAAAATATATAAAACTTTGTATTATGTAAAGTGCTTTACTTAGATTTGAATAAAATACACCCAAAAAACTGGAACTTGTCCTGCAGATCAAAAACATCATTCTTTCAATGAAACAATACGATAGGTACAATGTTTCTATACTAATTATTTAGCTGGCAACTGATTATTCCAAATGACTTATTCAAGCTTGTCACCAAGCACTGACATAATAGTTTGTGTTGTTAAACATGAGGTCTGGGCAATATTTGAACATTTCTATACAAAATCTCAGTATCAATTTCACCATTGAAAGATGTTGAAAAGTTACTGTTGTAGCAATAGTGGATTTAAAAATGCTATGGTTGAGGCTCAAGATATGATAGAAGCATTACATGTTCAACCTGTATTCAGAACCTTTAGAATTCAATGAAAGATATAAATGTTCAATTATGAACATTACAGTGAGATGCCTAAATGATCCAGAAAATCAATAAAAAGCAAAAAAAATCTTTAGTCCTGTAATATGACTTACAGATCAGTTTCTTTGAAGCAACACGTTGAGCATACACTAATTACTTCTTCATGACCTTGAAAAATTAAGATGATTTGTAGAAAATTGCAAAAGTTTACATCTTGCTTTAAATCAAATTATATCTAAGAGTAGTAAGTAACTGTCTACCTGAAATTATTGTTGCTGAGATGAATAGAATTGCACACCTAACAAGTTCTCATTTCCAAAATGGCCAAAAATAGCATAAGAAGTTGTTTTCTCCACCAACAGATAATCTTAACAAGATACTTAATCCAATGTATGAGTTGCTCTACAGATTTTTCTGACAACTCTAGTGAAAATAACTTCAATGGAGAGGAATTTTCCTATGCTGATATGGGTAAAAATTTGTTTTGATTGTTGTTTATGTGGAGAAAAGCTGAATTCTCTAGTATATCAGTCTACAGAAAACAATATAGCTCAATTATAAAATAGAATCATCATCAGTGACTGTGCTTTACAAAAGGAGACTTTTGCAAACATTATAAATGTCATTTTGAATTAGCAAAATAAAAGTACATTATAGCTTGAAACATTAGTATGTGTAATTTATTTAGCTGTTTCAACTGAACTATCAGCAGCCCAGAGGCTGAAGCAATTTTTCATGGCCCATGAATCAACCACATATATGTTATAAATACAGTACTTATACTTGTAGTTTTAGACACATACAGATATCAACTTATGTGCATGATAGTTACTGAAGGGCAAGGAAAAATATTAAAAAAATTGGGGTTTGTCTTTGATACTGTATGCATGCCAGGCACCATAACTAGGGAAAGGTGGGAGAACGTCCTGCGTTGGCACAATTCAACGTTTATACAAAACATTTTCTTCTATAGACCCTGATTATACAATAGGTAAAATTAGTTTGCCAGATTAAAGCATGATCTATAAGTTACCAATGCATTTTTATCATAAGTATTAGATATTACTTTTAATGCAGATAATAGCATAGACAAGACTAGAATTAGAATATGCATTATGTATAGTGATTGCAATACCAGAATACCGAATACCAGTATTTTGTGATATTTTGCAATTTTGTAAAAATAGTATTTGTTAAAATGAAATACTGGTATTTTTGGTATTAGCTATAATAGAAAATTTTGTCAAAAGAAAACATACTGAAATGAAAAAAGATCTTATGCTAAAGTTAGATTCTAAAACATGCTGGTGCAACTTCCTCTTAATGAATGATTTTTGGAATTAATAAAGCCAATTCAGAAAGCATTCATTAAAATAAATTTACAAATTATTTTTTCCAATAAAGAATTGGATATAATACATAAAACTGTATCAGTTCTGATTCCAATAAAGTTGGCTCTGGAAATATTATATCAGAAAGATTCCAACTTACAATCAGTGAATTCAACAAATTTTATGTTGCTCTCTTGAAAGATCAGATCCACTATCTGAGGAATAATACAGTGCAAAGAAAATTCACACAGAGGAAAGGCATAGTGAATTAGAAAATATTTGAAGATATTTACACAATTATAATGATTATAAAAAAGAAAAGGAAAAGAGATGCTAAAAATTTAATCAGCTTAAGTTCATTGTAAATTTCCACAAAAACATTTATGAAAAGCAAACACAAACCTATTTAGAGGAATTCACTGAAGATGATGTTAACACATTGAGCGTCATGTGTATTTCTTAGGCAATCCCGTTCCAGGCCGCGCACGCCTCTTAAAAGTGCTGATATTGTAAGGCCAGTGATTCTTATCATAGTAGAATATAGTTTACATTTGGAACGTGATTCCTATAGGAATTCATTCAACACGTTAAGTTTCTATGTATACCTTATTTCAATGAAATTCATTAGTTCTGTAATGAATCAAAATTAAGTAAATTTTAAATAAATTTTCTGTAATTCCATAAAACAGTGTAAATTTTATAGTTATATATCATGTTACATGCTGTCAGCCAGCGGCAGTCAACGCGGTCTAAACGGAAAGTCTAGTGTCAGCCACAGATGCCTAACGTGGGGCTCAACGTGTTAATATCAGAAAAGAATTGTCTCGAAAAAAGAAATTACAGTTAGCTACAAATAAAAAAATTAACCTAATCAATAATACAAAAATAATACTTAAAAAAAATTATCCAGAACTGTCAGACATGAGACCAAGTTGTTAGAAGATGAAGGACTTTGAAGCAAGTATTTAGAGAAAGTACATCACTCATTATTAGCAGTAGCAACAACCAGCATGGATGCATAAATCACATTTTCAACAGCAGTAATTTGTGCACAAAAGTACGTTCCACACTTAAAGACAATTCAATAGATGCATTACGTTTTTTACTCTCACATTTCAAATATGTGCAGTTAATAAATAATTTTTTCTATTAATAGACATTATGTAATAGACTACACAACATTATTTTTGTGATATTTATGCTTCTTAATAATACTACTATACGTTTTGTTCCTTTATTGTAATGTGATACTTAATTTTTTTATATTACATTTTTTTTCTAATATTAAAAATTATTATTCTACTGCTCTTATTAATAATATTTGATTATAACATTTGTTCCTTTATTTCATGTTTGTACATAATAAAATTATTTATATTTTCAGTCTATGCATTTTTTAAAACTAATAAATATAACAAAGAAACAACACTGTTTTTGTACCTTTTTTGAAAAATTCCTAATACCATTATTAATACCGGTATTTCAGTACAACATTAAACTAATACCAAATAACAGTAATGTATTCCTGATCTGGCATTGCAATCACTAATTATATGTCATTAGAAAATTATATTATATTGATTATACTAGTGTTATAAATGCTTTTAAAATTATTTTGCAGTTTGAAATTAAGCACTATGGTTTTCAACTATTGCTGCACTGTGTGGAATGCACTTTCATTATATGCAAGATACATTAAAGATCTTATGCTTCATCAATTGGCAACAATTTCCTGTTTTGCCAGGAAATGAATTCTTATCTTTCACACAATGAAACAATAAGCTCATAAATAGGGAAATGAAAGGAAGAAAAAAATGAAGCAAGACATTATTTAAATTCCAGCTGACAAACAGACAGACATGCATGAAAGCTCTGATAGAACTGAAAATACTAACATAGTTTCAAGCATGAGGATATAATATTGGCCCCATATGTGACAACCAGTAATTCTTAATCTTTTTTCCCAGGGATGGGAAAAGGTAACTAGAACTTTCTAATAAAATGTTGCTCATTAGGTGAAATTTTAAAAATACCAACATAGAAATAATGTATGATACTTATACCAGGTCTCACTACCTTGCAAACAGTAAATAAAAACAAGAAAATCAATACCCCATAGCATCACATAGAAACATAACCAAAACTAAATGGTAATATTCCCACAAAAACATTAAAAATAATACAAATTAGTAATCAGTTTCATGCCTGAACACTGACTGCCAGATTCTCATCAACCAATAAAATCATTAGTTTCACTAAACTTTCAATACATTACATAATAAATTTGCAAAAGAAACAGAAGAAATTACTCTAAAAGACTGGACGCATAATAGCAACACAAATGACCAAAATTTTCCTCTGTTTCTGCTTGTGTAAAAAAATGCAGATATCAAAGATTATATTCATGATGCCACATTTTCACAATCCCAAATGATGTCTGACTGACATTTTCATCAGTAGTATGATATACCCTTTTGCCACCCACCAAATATACCATCTCTCATTAAGCAGTCTCTGCAACAACTATAATATGTCTAAATAAGGTGAACAAATTTGCCAAAGAAAGGATTAGTAGCACCACTGAAAGAAAGAAGAGTGAGTATCTTTCACAATGTGAAAGGGGCATTCTCCAAAGCTTTGAGACATGATGGGAAGTTTCATTCCGAAATGACACAAAATTATACTTTTGTGTGCAACTAATGTCTGCTTCTAACCTTTTATAATGCATTATGATCAGTTAGCCATTCTTAAGTTTTACCCACAAATTAGCCAATTACTGACAATTGCATATGGTAGGGCATTTAGTTCTAACAGAGAAATATTAAAAAATATTGTAAATATTTATAGAAAATGTGACGAACTTTTTAATTTGACAAACAAAAGCAACCAGGTACCAATAGCAGAACTAGAATTCATTTATTGAGAACTATTGCATTCTCTGTCTGCTTTGGGCTACAATATATGCACTTATCCTCAAAACATTCTGTTGCAATGCCAAAACTAATGTTTCCTGTATACCAGGCTTAGACTGTAAATCCCTTACAAAAATTTATTCATCAAGTGGGCACTCTTTAGGATTATGGAAAAGACTCTGAGCGGACCAGTTAAAACATAATAATGAATTGTCTCCATACTTAGTAATTGCTGGCTTGGTTTCCATGGTGGTAATAAAATGCATCATTGCCAAAATAGTGACACAAAAATGGTAAAGCAGAATTGTCAAGAATATCGAAATAGATTTCTGGTCATGTTTAATCCATCACAAAAAACAGGTTATGCTCACACTATTTGGAAAACTCGACTCAAAAAATGTCTTACATTTAAACTTGTGAGTGAAAATTGCATAATGAATAAAATACCATTGGGTGTCATTATACCCCTACTTAACACATCAGTTTGGTGTATATTCCATCTATATCCATCTGCAGAACCCAGCTCTACTACTCAAATGTTCAAGAAAGATTATCTTCACACCATAATTAAACATGTGACACCTGAAATATAGATACAAAGCTTCCATACAGCTGCATGCCCTTGGGGACCCATACAATGATGTTCTTTTGAACATAAAAGTTTCAAAGTGCTATTCAGTTGCAGTATTCCTTACTGTCTGTGTATTAATGCATGAGTTAGGTGTCACCACTAGACTTCAATATTCCGCTTAATGTCATTCTTTTTATCTGCCGGTATTTTTCAATGGCTAAGATACACCATTTTCCATCCAGCAGTACAGTACAGTACAACTAATTGCACAACAGCCATTTCAAATCAGATTTTTTGCAGAAGACCCAAGCGGATAATTTTTATGGCCAAAATTAGATATTAGCATATATCACATTGTTCAGCAAAAATTATATTTTAAATTACTTTCACATGGCACACACAACTATGGTCTGTCCCTACTTGATACAGAGAATGCACAGAAGCCATCTCTTGAAAAACAAAAATTTTAGCTCCTTGCTTTTTTACATGCAGAAGTCTGAGATCACTTGGTTTCATCCTAAATTATTAATTTATTTCTAAAAAAATAAAAAAAAAAATGGGGGAAAGAGATATAATTTTGAAAAATTTATAAGATAGCCAGTTTGAAATGCCCAGTTATTCTAAGCTAATTTCTCCAAAGCTTTGGTTAAGCATAATTCCGATCAAGTGAAGTTTGGTCAAATAGGATTTTACAGCAGACCTAAAACTTTTGTAGAGATCTACCTAAATGCTCTGCATTGTCTCTGGTAGACATGCTATTAATGCTAATCCACAACTGTTCCTTTCTGGAAAAAACTTTTTTCATGTTCAGATATTACATTCGAATTCATAACAAAATAATACTGGATATGCTTTTATGTAAACCCTGATTCCTGTCTAGATGAGCCTAGAATTCCAAATTTTACAGAAACCTAATACCATCCAAAAAGTCTTCATATTCTAGTTTTTTCATCATAAAAAAAAGGAAAGAGGAGGTTGGGGTATTCTAAAATATGCTTTGTCTAGAACCATAAACTGCCTTGATCAGCCCTGCTTTTAAGAGTAACTATTTAACATCAGTGCATTCAAAGGAAGTATTCAGAAACTTTGTTTACATATAGCGCCAATTACAATAGATTTCACAAAAGTTAGATTTTATACCTCCTTAACAGGGGCCTTCAACAAAATAATTTCATTTTAATACAGTTCTCATTTTCCTAGGTAGATATACCTAAGTGCAAAGTAATATGCAAATGTTTCCATTATTCAATCAAGCTTTAGAAGCCATATTTCAGATTTAAGAAACATTAAATACTTTTAGAATCCATGCTCCAGACTTTATTAAAATATTCTGGATACTTGGTAAAAGCTACACCCATTTTGACCTTTTAACATAGAACAGCCTCTACATCTAGGACATGGGCTCGTGTGAAAGCCTTAAGGAGAATAGTAGCTAAAAATTTTCAATTACTTGTTCTGGATCGCAATTAATAAGCCTTCTGTATTTTGAATTACCTGATAATATATTCAGTCACTTACAAATCAAATTTAGTCGGCAGCTGTCTTCTGAAAATTATGTACTACTTCCATTAGAAGCTCTGAAATATGACTAGCTGCAATCCTATCTACAATGAATTTGTTTAACTAAATTAATTTACTTTTCCTGTTGATTTAAATAATTAAAATGAAATACACGGAAAAGAAACTATTAATACACATTTAATGCACAGTAATAAATATTAAAAATGAGTTCACTTTATTACTAGCAGAAAGGGGGAAAAAGTAAAAAAAAATTTACCAGTGTAAACCAGAACAGCCATTATTATCCACTAAATTAATATCAGCACCATGATCCAATAAAACCTGAGCTACTGCAGCCCGTCCAAATTCACATGCTTTTAATAAAGGACTCATTCCACTTTTATCTTTAGCATTAATTGAAGCATCAAGTCTAATAAGCAGTTGAACTGTAGACACATGACCATGCATTGATGCTACATGTAAGGCTAAATGAAAAACATAAGTTTTAAATTCAAAAAATTCAATGTTAACCATAGATTAATTTTAAAAAGGGGACAGAAAATTACAGTAAAATATAAATTACTTAGATCTCAATAACAAGATTTAAAATACACCATGCATAATCAGAAAGCAAACACAGCCTTTATAAAGGCAAAATATTTTAGAATAATTGATTTATTACATTGGCCAAACTAAGAGAGCCTTAAAATTTCGCGTCAAAGAACATGAGGCATATGTTAGAAAAAAGGAAACACAGAAGTCTTCTGTTGCTCAACATTGTTGGTCCGAAAATCACACTTTCAATTTTTCTGCTGCCAAAATTATTCAAAAAACATCTTCCATTGGAGAACTGGATTTTCTAGAGGCATTTCACATTCATAAAAATCTTTCTGTTCTAGTTAACGATCCTAATTCCAATCCAAATTTGCCTTCGGCTTTTAGAGAAATTATGTTTTAGTTCTGGTTTCGCCAACAGATGGCGCCACTTGCTTATTCTTGTCCAGGCTTTCTTATCTTATCTAAACATTATTTCCTATCTTGTTCATTTGCGGTTTTGCAGCTGAAGATGATGGTTTGGTAAAACCATCGAAACTAGTCCTGTGAAAATTTTGTAAATTAACGCTGATTTTTGTTGTTTGACTTCTGAATTAGTATTTATTCGGCGTGTTATTGTGTCTTAATTAAGACAAATGTTTTCAACAAACTAAAAAGGTAAGCAATATATTACTTTTTTTGTTTCATTTGTTAAAAAGCTTGTGATTTTCCTGTAATGCTGCTTCATTCTCATCTGATAGGGCTTCTGTATCTGCCATAATTCTGGCATCTGATAAAGTCTAATGCATGCCAAGAAAAATGCCCACTCCCAAAAAATAAAATTTCAGGATTCCTATCTAATGCCATGCAATGGTTTAACCCTTTCAAGGGTGCAAAGCTAAAATACTATTTTCTGTAATTAAGTACATCATAAACTTAATGTCTCAACAATCTTAAACATTATTTGCCAGTAAATAATTTTTCGGATCAGGGGTCTTTTGTTTAGGGAGTAGCTAGAGGTTATAGCCATGGCGCACTTAACACACTTAGCTTAAGTGTTGGGACAAAATTAATTCAACTTATTATGACAATTTTTATGAGAAATTAATATTTATGAAAATAACAATTTTAATTATAATTAAATACAAAATGTAAAAATATAAAGTAATAATAATAAAGTAATAACTATTAAATAATTGTACAATATCATTGTTGTACTTATTGAAAGATTTTTAAGAAAAAGTTTAAAATATAATTAATAATAATTTAAAGCAAAAAATATAGTATGTGGTATAAATTTCATTAACTATATAGTATGAAATTTTTCGAAACAAGTAGGACCACTTGATTGGAGGTAAAACTTCCACATGATTTGAACACATCCTAACACAGTTGTTATCTTTCCAAACAAGGCCAAATATTTAATTTATTTCATCATATATATAATTAAAAGCCCTACAAAATTCTTTCTTCATTTTTTTGTTTGTTTTTATAGGGCACTTATTCCTCCTGTTATACCTCACTGTTTCTGTTGCAGGTATACTTCTTTTAAATTTTCCAACAAATCAAAACATGTGAAAAAAATTATCGAAATAACAGCAGTGTTCTGGTATGTGTATGGTTGCTAACTTATTCAACAGTACTGATATGCCCAAAGCACACATACCTTTTCTGAATTACTACTTTCTGACATTCATATATTTCAGCATTGCAGCAATATCCAGTCAGGGTCTAGGATTTTTTGCCGTCGCCATTTCACCGTGGCCGTTTCGCCATGGGGACGTTTCACCGTTGGGCCAATTCACCATCAAGGCATATTTTTCTTTACATGACTGTATCATATCTTGCTGTATTATACTCGTATTAAATTTATTTAGTTTAATAATTGTGTTTACCTTTTATATATGTAATAAAAGCTGCTTGTAATAAATATAGTTCTTAACAAATATGAGATATAAAGAAATTGCATATAGTTGTTTAAAAATATAAGATAGAAAGAAACTACACATAGTTAGTTAAAAAATTATGTAAATATCAAAGAGAACTGAGTCTAAAATCCTTTCGTATAACAGAAGTTATATTATGGATTTCAAAATTATGCAGATACAATTTGAAAATACTCAAAATTTCTTGAAACTTTAATTGGTAGTTGAGAGCAATCACTCATGCAAGCAGAAAATTCACATTTTTATGAAATCTGAATTGAAAACAGAATTATTTTGGAATCTTGTCAGCACATTACTCTCTTAAAATTAATCTGTCATGTGTAACAATGTATTTGCATAAAATTGTATACAAAAACATTGTCTATATTATTCAAAAGCTTTTAATACGAGGAAATTGCTGAACTGTATATGTTAAACTATATGGTTCTTTAAATGACAAAAATTTAGAAAGTTGTTTTATGCGATTGTAAGTACTTGCAAGAAATTGCAAAAGGTTTTTTTTCTTTTAAAATTTAAGACAGCCAGAGGTATACAAAATTATAAACTAAACAAATATAAGCATATAAAGAAAATCACCTCTTAAATATACAATTGGTAAACAGAATTATTAAACTAAATCAACTTAATATAATACATCAAGATACAATACAATCATGTAAAGAAAACTGTATTGACGGCAAAAAAGGCCATGGCGAATAGTCCCAATCCCATCAAGCCACACTACAACCCACTACCCATTGCTAGAAACCAAAGCGAATGGGCTTGTCTCTAATTAACTGCTTAAGAAACTGATGACAATAATAACACAACGCACCATTTATTAATCAATACTCAGATGATCAAAACTCAAAAATACTCCAAACTGCATAATTGTTTTATTCAGTTCATCCAAAATTGGTTGTATTTTGAATAATCTTTCTTTGTTCCCATTTATTATTGGTATACTTGTATTGTCACCAAAATATTTGTATTGTTGGTTTCTCTTTATTTCAATAAAATGATTGTCTTACATTTTCATACAATTCCCATATTAATGTCTTTTTCTGACCAATACATCTGCTTGAGGTAAAAAGTGATATCCAGTTAAAAGTAACAATCCCAAAAAATTTTTGAAACAGTCAGTAGACAGAAATGGTGATGATTATTTTGAGATGCGTAAAATACACTCTGCTGTACAATATAGTTTACTAGATCATCTGTGAAAAACATTTAAGAAATTTCTACTGGTGTTTTACCTGCTGCTCTTTCTATCATGTTTATTTTACATTGGTTGCATTCTCCTTTCTCAGGACTAGGCACACTGCATGATGCACCCTTTCTATTCCACTTCAATATGGGTTTTTCTTTCTTAGATATATTTCCTTTGGGACTGTAATAACCTCTTCATTATACTTCCGTGAATTTCTAAGAAACCTGGAACACCATTTGGAATGGTATCTTCCAGTACATTGTCATCTATATCTTCCAAATCGGAAAAGTTATCAGCTATATCTGGTGGTAATTCAACTATGTCAATAGACAGTCAAGGTCTTCATTATCTGCCAAATCATTGTCCCAATATTCTTGAAGTTCTCTTAGTATTCAAAACTTGTTTTACCTCATGATTATTCAAACTGAGCAAATTAAAAATATTTATAGGAATTCAAATTATACTAGCAAAGTCATTTATGAAAATCCAACCAGGTTGCTCTCATGTAATTCAAAGATCCCTAGATGACAGCACTTCTCAGCACAGAGTTCATGACCATCTCTCCTAAAAATTGTTAAAATTCTTTTGCTCAATGGACCAAAAGGCATGCTACCAGAATATTTAGGAACGTGTGTTTCCAAATCACCTGCTGAAAACACCTTGTCACAAAAGATAACTAGAATGAAAACAGAACTCCTATTTGGGATGTAAAAAGTAAATCTTCATTTTACATAGAACAGTAGTTAGCCGCAAATGAGGATCACTGTATTTTGCAGGTAGTCAATAAAAAATTTACTCAATTTTGATACTATGTTATTCAGAACACATATGCACTTAATCTCTATAAGAAAAAATATTTCATTTTAATATCAGTTACCAGATATTCACTAAGCATATAGGCAGATGTGAAAAAGTAATTTACAAGCACTTTTGAAAGAAATGTTATTTACATATATATATATATATATATATATTGTTTAACTCAAACTAAAAATTTTAATTATATACATTATGTTTAGTATGATAAAGCAGATCACTTTAAAAATAAACAAAAATCAGAAACTAGGAGTGGAGAAACATTAAAAAAATTACCTATCCCCGGGACCACGGCAAGGAATGAGTTAAGCTGAAATAATCTATAAGTTTTCCAACACTTTTGGTAGGGCAGGAGTGTCATTAAAATCATTGGGAAATTCAGGAATAACTTTCAGTAGAAGATTTAAATTATAGACCATTAATTTCAACTGTTCTGATTCAACTGCTTGATTCAACTGATGCAAGATGTCAGCATTTTTAAAAACTAAACCAAACCATTAATTCATATTTGTAGAAGAGAAAATACTTTTGAAGTAGGAGCTATAAAATTTCGGTAATCTTATAATTAACTGAAAAAGAAAACTGGATGAAAAAGGTTTACTATGATAATTCTTGATGGAGGAATGTAATCTACAAGGAAGGGCAAAAACTGAGTTTTAACAATAACAAAAGGAGAGAAATGTATAGTAGTAACAACTGTAAAAACATTTTTCCACTAGCAGATGACTATGAAAAAAAGAGATGAAACACATAAAAAAGTAAGACATAGAAGACCATAGTGACAGTAACTGAGATATGAAGAAAAAGAAGAGAATGGGACTTCTGATAAAATGTTGAGCTGAAACTGAAATTTAGTGCATTGATTGCAGCATCCAAAAATCATTTTTAGACATCCCCTTACTTTAGATATTTTCATACGATTCTCAAAATATCTTTGCCTTCTCCTTTATTTTAAACAGATTCATAACCTGAAGACACTAAGTATTTTCATTACAATCTCCTCTACTTTAGGTACTTTCATATTAGGTCATGCACTGTTAAATCATAGCAAACAATAAATGGTTATTTTGAATATTTTAATATTAAGACAGTACTCTAGGGAGAAGGAATTCTCAGACCTAGGCTTACAAGCCCTTGAACAGTTATCATGCCCCAAGCCCTAGAGGCAACCCAAGGAGGCATAACCCCCCAGTCAACCCACAGGGGGACAATTTTGGATGCATACAGGCTGGGAAAAAGAACAAGTTAATGGTGGATGGCAAGCATCCACCAACAAAATGACCATAGATATGTCCCCAGTGTTGATCAATGGGAGCCAAACCCCCAAGGACAAACCTTAAAAACCAAACCACATAACAGCCCCACAAGCAAGGGGCAGACAAGGCAGTACCAGTACAGTTTCTGCCAAGTGTGAACCTACCACTGAATAAATTATAGTTCTATTCGCTGTGAAGACTGATTATTTACCCCAGAAGTCAAGTCTGTCTAGGTTCTAGCCAGAATGCCATGAGTTGATCCCTAGTCTACCATGGGGGATGAATATTGAGACAGCCATTTCTGAGTAATAAAGAGAATTTATTGCAAATAATTACAGTTCCGATGCTTCCAGAAAGCCAACCTTATGTAAATATGGCTTCGAAAAATAGTGAGTCTGAACTTAAGAAACGTAGCTCATTTTTAAAAATTCAGCAGAGAAAATTGTACTTTAACTTCGTGTATCATATTGGTAATCTATGACATTTCTCAAGTATCTTATCTATGTGTTCTTGAGCTATTTACAGTTATTTATTTTGCTCTGTTTGCTATTTACTGCAATAGATAGTCAATTTCTCCCTGCTCCTTTGATGTAGTTTCTAAAAAAATCTCCATGAACCCATAGCCCACAACAATATGCATAATGAATATTACTAGGTATAAGCATATTTTCAACAGAGAACTGCAGGAATGAGATAACTGGAAAAGAATTAACAAATTCTGTCAAAATTTCTAACACATGTAAATTGTATCAATAAGTTTTTGCAGTAACAATCAAGCCATATGCACTTTGAAGAAATATATTTTAATAAACAGACTGAAAATTTTCTGACTCTAAAAAGTGTAAGTCAAAATCAATAATTCAAAATTAAAAAACAATTTTTGGTACTAAATATTAATTAAAACAATATCTGGATAATTTTTTATTGTCTACAAGTAAATAATTTTAATT
Organism: Stegodyphus dumicola; assembly: GCF_044657685.1. NCBI lineage: Eukaryota > Metazoa > Arthropoda > Arachnida > Araneae > Eresidae > Stegodyphus > Stegodyphus dumicola. The sequence goes on from NC_140781.1 coordinate 28,055,766, forward strand.
AAAATTCATTTTGCTTAACTTTTGCATTGCACTTAACAAAATTTAATTTTTTGACTGAAAATAAAACTAGTCATTTTGACTGATTTGGTAGAAACAAGTATACACTGAAGAGGCAAAACATTATGATCACTTACTCAATAACGCATTGTGCGACCTTTGGCCTGAAAAACAGCTGCAAATCGCCTTGGCATGCATGCCAAAAAATCTTGGTAGATGACAGGAGACAGGTTGTACCAAACGTTCGCAAATTCGAGATATTCCGACATGGTGGTGTTTCACCTTTGAGCTGCCACTCCATGATATCCCAAATGTACTCTATCAGGTTAACAGCTGGCAAGTTAGGTGGCCAGGATATTAAATGGAATTCATCCTTATGCTCCTTGAACCACTCCAGCAAAATTCGAGCGTGAGATGACGCATTGTCCTGCTGGAAGATTTCATTTCTAGATGGGAAGAGAGACGCTATGTAAGGGTGGAACTGCTCTGCAATTATGTTCCAACAGTCTGCAGCTTTCACAATCTGTTCTACCACAACTAAAGCTCCCACAGCCACCAATGAGAATGTTCTCCAAAGCATAATACTGCCACCAGCAGCCCGTGTATGATTTTCTATACGAGGGAGCAAATGTTTGCCTGTAAGATGGCATACCCTGACATGGCCATCAATGTGATGAATGCGAAATCGTGATTCATCTAACAGCGTAACTGTCACTTATCCATGGTCCAGTCTCGATAATCCCAAGCCCTCTGTAGGCATAGCTGGCAATGATACTTGAACAACAACTTGACGACTGTGACATCTGCTGTGTAGTCCCATATCTAACAGCGTCTGTTGAACTGTGTGTTCCAAAACACTTACACTTGGACATGCATTGTATTGGGCTGTCAGCTAAGCCCCTGTCTGGAGACGATTTTGTTGTACCAAGTGGGACAATCTCCCAGACCCTTTTCCTTTGATGGAACATGGACATCCAGCACCTTAGCATCTACAGCTGGTTTCACCATCATTTATCCTCTTTGCATAAACACTAACAATGACAGATTGTGGACAACCTACCAGTCGTGCAGTTTTAGAAGATACTTGTTCCGAGTCTACGAGCCATTATAATCAGCCCTATATCAAATTGGCTTAGATCAGCAGCCTTTCCCATCGCTCACAAAAGTGCAAGAATGTTTCTTTACCTTCTCCAGCAACAGTTAAATACCATTCCCACTTAATCACATGCCTTCGATGTCATCCAGACAAGTTAATTGAAAAATGTGGGGATGGTGATAATATTTTGGCTCATCAGCGTATTTCAACTGTTATTTGTTCTAGTGTTGACTGCCAATAGTTACATTATGAATATAATAATTACACTTATCAGATTCTAAGATATCTAAAACATAAAACAATCAAAATTACCAGTCATTCCACTTTTGTCTGCATGATTTATATTTGCATTACTTGCAGCCATAACTTTAACAGCCTCATCTGCCTGTGTAGCAGCAGCCCAGATGAAGGCAGTTCTTCCTTCCAGATCTTCTTCATCATCAATATAAATTCTTGACAAAAACATCTCAACTATCTTCTGTAAGATATATTTTTAGGTGTAATATAGTTCAGTAAAGTAAAGCACATTTCTCACACTTTCAAAACCTTAGAAGAAAGCTAATTAATATTTTTTGCATTAAAATATACTGGAAGATTGAAAATCAACCAACTGCTGATATCCAGGTTGCCTCTTGGGATATCAATGGTTAAAATGCAGATGGTTTTGTCACTTCATGACATCTGAAAATCACTGCCATGTTTCTTCATGCAGTATGGAGGCAAACTACTATAGTCTATTGATTATCACTTTTATAAATACCACTAAATAGATATATCACTCACTGTATGCTAAACTTATACCTTTAACTGAATGTTATTTTAATTGATAAAGACTGCCATAATTAGAATTTTGGTCATATTCCAGTATTCCATTCATGATGCAGCAAGCCAAATGGGCATGAAAATACTTTAGGCATCAGTCTTACTGGAAACTTAGCAAAGCATAATGAACTCATGTTTTGATTTAACGACATTTTGACAAAGAAGAGATGAAATTTAAAATTTAGTAACTATTAAATGATAAAGAATATGCCATTCAAATTTCTTCAGGAAAAGAAATTAACCATAATGAAAGATTGCTCAAGTAACCATGATTATATTTTCAAGCAGGAATACATCTTGAATTTATGGTTAGGGTTACTATCACTAATTCAGGCTACATTTCATTCTAACATTAATATTTGGCAATGACTGTTGTCCCTTCATCAAAAATGGCCAATTGTTATTTTTCATTACAACTAGATCTAAAAAAAATATAAATTAAGGGGTTTTATCAGAAAGCAAGCACTAAATTACTTCATGATTTTTCTGTAAGGAACAGAGGAGGAGAACAAATTTAGAAAAACTTAATCATGTGAGTGATACGGAAATAACTACATATTCAGTTTCTTCCATCTGTGCAATCTGAGAGGAGAGAGAGACTCAAATTACAACATTTTAAATTAAACTACTCACAGTACATCTGAAAATGTAAAAAATAATTCTTCATGTGCTTTTCATCTTTACTTTCTTTTTCTATGAAATTATATTTAACGTATGTTCCTCCAAGTCAAGAAGCAAGTTTTGCTTCTCAGTGCTTCTCTAAATTCCAAAAATTTTGTCATCCCTAAATTCTGCCGCCCGGTGTAGCCATATGAGCTCTGGCACAGATTCTGAGTTTATGTGAATAACAAATCAATTATTCTTAATTCAAATAGCACTACATGTAATCTTTTGGCCAATGAGTAGCATTAACAAAATCTATTTTTAGCATATGGAGAGAAATTGTTAACTTTTTACTCGTCAACATTTCTTAGCACATTTAACTAAAATCTGTACACATCTCCAGGCGTAATGTCAACATAAAAGGTTACCATACTCTTTGTTATTCAATTACTAATATAAAAAAATTGTTTGGTTATCGCTGCATGAGTCATTACTGAAGTTGACATGTATTTATAAATATATTTATGTTGGCATGTGATGAAAGCAAATACAATAAATAATAATTTGCCATGTTGGCATCAGGGATATAAAACATTAGTAGGTATAAAATCAACGATGTTTAATGCCGAAGTGAAATTAAGAATCGAGACTCTTCACATTGTATTATGGAGGGGGGGAAATCAAATGTGCATGCATAAAGCATACAAAACAAATTCCTTTAAAAAAAATTGGTGGCTCTGAGGTCTGTATTTTAGATCGTTCCAGATATTGGACGTCCAGATCTCAGAATTTGTACTTTATATCAATAATGTTAATTATGCTACACACAAATACTTAATTCCACATAAAACAATTACCACACTAAAGTTTTAATCAATTCCAAAACATAATGCCCTATTTCAGAAGAAAATCTGATATAAATTTACTTGAAGCAGTTTGATAAGAGCCAAGTATGGATATGTTTTATCATACTTATTAAGTGCCTCCTATATTGTTCCTAAAAACTACTGATCTTTTTTGGGGGGAACATTTTCTTCCTGTTATCATGTTCTCTAACCTTTATTTCTTTAGATGGTTAAAAGGTAGTTGAAGGTTTAAAAGAAAAGATTACATTAGCATTCCATTCATTGATGACACAGCATATGTCATCTGAAAGCCTTCAGCAGATAAAAATGCAGAGGAATTTATTGGTGAATTTTCTATGCTAATGGCAGAAGTAAATCTCAACCCAAAAATGATTTTTAATACGGACAAGACTGTTTTTTTTTTTTTTTTTTTTTTTTTTTTTTTTTTTTTTTTTTGGCGATGAGATGAGTGACAAACGAAGACAGTGTAACATCAGGGGTGAAAGAAGCTAAAAAAAATTAATATTTTAGTATGGAGCAATGGAGCTGGAACTTACAAATGTAAACCAATGGTAGTGGGTAAACGCACCAATCCCAGAGTTCTGAAAGAAGTAAAATTCTCACCAGTGATTTGCAAGAATAATAAAAATTCCTCGTTCACGAAACAACTTATGACCATATGCTTCATGGAACATTGCATTAAAAGAAGCTAGCTAGAACTGCAGCAGTTTTACTATTATCACAACAGCTTTTCACATCCGGATGCAACCTTTTTAAACTGTGATAATGTCTTAACCCCCTTTTTTTTGCCTCCATATACTACATCATTGATAAACCAGTGGACCAGAGCATAATACACAGTATTAAATTCCACTACAAATCTGAAAATCTGCAAATATGAGCTTTTGAAAAAAATTCTATCATGAGACCATTCTGTTTCACTTTATAATTATAAAAAACAATTACCATCAAAGACTGTATCTATTTGTTAGCAGAATTATGAAATTCTGTTTTCAAAACAGAATTAGCAAATAGCTCGTGCAATATATGGCCATCTTCTCTTTTATTGAAACTGAGAGTGATGACAGTGAATTTTCTGGTTTCAGGATCAGTGCAGCAAAGGATAAAGCAACAGAATTGTTTCTGTATTTGAAAGAAAACACATGAGGAGGCTATGCAAGATATTGTTGAATGGATGATGTATCTTGATGAACTAACACTGGCATATCAGATGACTGATGATGAAATTATTGGCTCTGTTCTGAATTCGACTCAGGAAGAAAACGATTTCGATACTGACACAGATAGTGAATTTAATAGGAGTGAGATAATAACTTTTAATGAAGGTTTGGAACATCGCCAAAAATACCTAAAATTTTTAGAACAAAATAGCATGTGACACAGCAAGAGATTATGACTCTAATTAATAATTTACAAAAAAATCTTATGCTGGAGCCCCCTAAAGTTTTAAAACAAACTTCTATCAGAAAAATATTTGAAACCCATAAAAAAATTTTATATTTTATGCTTTACGTCTCTAATTTTCATATGTCTTTATTGTACATGTCCTTAATGCCCTTATTTATTTTGCATTTTTTGTCTAAATATTATAATTTAACTTTTCTGTCCTGAAATTTGCAAATTCCTAAAATCTGCACAACCTCTGGTCCCAAGCATTGCAAATTTAGGGTCTTCTACTGTATTACCATCTCAGATTGCTATCCTCTACCATTTCTTACTGACTACTGTTCTATTCTGCATGGAAAGAATGTTTTTCATCCATAGACTTAGCTGATCAACAAATTTCAGTGCACAAGAAACTCATATTCCAAAAACGGAAATTATAACTCCATTTGGCTTGTCTGAATTTTCTTTTATTTGGTTTATACAATATGGCACAGACATTTCATTGATTCACAAATATGGTGTTATCAGATTAGATTTTGCGTTCTGCTATTTAGACAACATACTGATTGCTTCTGATGAAAAGTCACACCGTGATCACTTATACATAGTTTTTCAAAGGCTAAATGACTACAGTTCATGTGTCAATACTGCAAAAAAGTATTTTTGGTATTTCTAAAATTAAAAAATTTGGTTATGAAATTTCAACAGAAGGAATTCGCCCTCTTTGAACTAAAGTTGATGCCATACAAAGTGTACCACCAACCTGCACAAGTTCTTAGGAATGATTAACATTTATCACAGTTTAATTTTGATTGCACAAAATTTAAACAGCCTCTAACCTCATTACTTGGTAGAAATATCAAAAACAGCAAAATACTTCTAAATATGGGTCAAAAATTCTCTAACATATTCAGAAACCTTAAACATGCTCTTTCTCATGATAGTATACTTGCCCGTCTCTCAAATAATGCTACTGTACTTTCTCACATATGATGCTTTGGATCATACATCAAATTGAACATAGAGATGTGTGTCCATTAAGTTTCTTCTCACATTCCATAGCTGATACACAAAAACACAATTAATATGACTGGGAACTTTTGTTCATCTACACTGTAATAAAGAATTTAAGTTAAGTATTCAGAGGAAGATCTTTCATAACTTACATGGACCATAAACCTATCAATTTTGCTTTTCCCAAATAAACAAGACAACTGAGTTATTTTGCTCAATTTTCAATGAATATTCCATATGTCATGGGAGAAAAAACTGTAGCTGATGTTCTTTCCAGAACTAACACCATTGTCTCCAGCTGCTTATCGAATTTCGAGATGAAGATTTAACAATATTGAAACTCAAGGCTGAAAATGGTTCAAATTCTCATTCCTGCCACTGTAAAATCCATTCATTGTAATATTTCCACCAACAGTAGCTGCCCATACATTCCCTCAAATTTTTATTGACAGATATTTCCATCTGTTCCTACCCTATCACATCCAGGGATTAGAAGCACCATAAAACTAATCACACAAAGATTCATTAGGCTAAATATCAATAAACACTATCAATTATGATGCCAGCCATGTCTGGAATGCCAATGATCTAAAATTCAAAGACATACGTAATCAGCTTTAATGAACTTTAAAGTTCCATCCAAATGTTGAAAACATTTGGATGGTTCAGTTCCATCCAAATGTCCACACTGATATTGTTGGACCCTTATCTACTTGCCAATGTTTCAGTTATTTGCTAATGATGATTGATTGTTTTCCAAGATAGGTTGAAGTACTTCCTATAACAGATGAAATGGCAGAAACAGTTGCAAAATGCATGATTTCAACCTGGATATGTCATTTCAGGATGCCTCAATGTATTACTTCTGAAGAAGGAAAACAGTCTGAAAGTTAACTTTGAGCAAATATTTTGCCTTTCATACCTCCAGGACTACCGCATACCATCCCGAATTTCATGGATTAATGTAGCGGCAGCACAGAACTATAAAAGTTACCTTGAAGTGCCATTTACAGCAAAACAAACTTGAGTAGACAATTTAACATTTGTTCTTGGATCTGTACTTCTGTGAAAGAAGATATAGGATACTCTTTAGCCAAGCTCCTTTGTAGAAGTCCCCTCCATTTACCTGGAGAGACCATTACCAAGATTCCAATTGCCACACATTCAGATTTGGTTCAACCTTTTTGTGATGACTATGCATGGGAACAAAACTGTCTTTTTTCAAAGCATTTTTCAAACTGCTTGTATGTCCACTTCATCTTTACAACCAGTTTATTTTGGTCCTTATGTTATCAAACACCGAGCACCAAAATCCTTCGACATAGAAATTGATAGAACTGTCAAAAGAATATCAAGTAATAGCCTAAAACCATGTTTTATTCTGAATGACAACACAAATCAGTCAGTGGAAGCTTCCATGTCCAAGAATGATGAAAGTTTAGCCTCCCCAGTGCAAACCTCTGAAGGGAATCTTCCCTACAAATGATCTATATGCTACTACATGCAGTGTAACAACTGTCAGGTTCCTGCTTCATTTAAAAGATTGTCACCTAATCATTTTTACTGGTGTTGAATATCAACATTCAAAGTTAGCATAATCCAATAATATAAAAATATTAATTCACAGAACTGTAGTAATTTACAACTGTAGTAAAAACAAGATACATATATAGAACAGCTTAATTCATTTTAACTTATATTTTTTTAAATACATCTCAAAACTAATTGCTAGATTCTAAAAATTAAACATTATAATTCAGACTCATAATAAATACAGAAAACTATTCTTAATAACTAGAATGGGAGTGCGTAGAGCCTCCTAGATTGTTTCTAAAACCCCTGTACTAATCTCTTGTGAAGTGCCATCTCCATTATTTTTCAATCTCTTGTAAAGTGCCATCTCCATTATTTTTCAAGATTCGTACACATTTCTACACATGGAAATTAAGTACATTTAAGGACCTTTCAGGATCATTAAGGAAAAAATTCAGGACCTATAAGGAAATGAAAACTGAAAAATTCAATTAAAGATATTAACTATGCTTGAACTTTGCTTTCGTAATGCCATCCAAAGAATAAAACAAATCCTTAAGTGTAGGATGCATTATTATTAAATATAATTTGATAAATATAATTATAAAACAAATTCCAGAATAAAATCAACATTGTAAAATTTATCACGTAGCATTAATTATTTTATTCTTATAATAGAAGGACAAACTTTAAAGATTAGTGACATTTTATTTACTTTTACTAATAGTTAGCTCCATGGTGATTTTTTTCTTTTATATCTCAGTGCTCAGTCTAGAGGTTTAGTAAATAGCAAGCAGATTTGATGTCAAACAGCATTAATTAAAATGAAAAGTAAAATCATAATCAGCATGATTCATAACAGAAAACTGGCTGTTGCCATTGCTACTGCTTGCCTAGAAAGAGACCTGCTGATCAGAACAGACCTGAATACCTGATGTTGGCATGATTGGCAAGTTTTGGAAGTTAGTTATGCTCTGTCTGTCTGACACAGGTAGTATTGTAGCTTCGTGTAGAGTTTCTGGAGATGTAATCCAGTTAATATACTTTAAGGTTACAATAAGCCACTAAAGCACCAGAGATGAAAAGTTGTTTTGCATTATTTTAAGGTTCACTGGCTGTAAAGAATATGTTTTATATTAATTTTTACATTTTTATTTTGTATCTTGTGACCACAGTAAGGATTAATGAAAGGCAATAACTCACTATGGCATGCATAGATAACTTTTGGTGAGCAATTAGTTACAAATAATTAAATTATATAGTTAGATACTCTTGGTCATTATAGATTCACAGGGCCATTATTAATATTTTATATATTTTTTTAATATTTATTAAAAAGGCTCTATTAAAATCACAGTCTAAAACTATTTTACAGTTTAAAACACATCATCTATGACATAGTTTTCTTAACCAATGTCCCACTAGTTTCTCCTAGCTTGTTAGTCTTGAAAATACACCTATGACACCTTTTATGGTAAAAGTCCAACAAACCCCTGACAGATATGAAGCAAATTATCGCTATGTCTTAAAGTAACTACATAGTCAGATAAAGGTTTATACAAACCCATTTATTTAAACAGAACTTAGAATATTAATGAATATTCTTAGACTAACAAAATCAACTACACCTCGTGGTGATGTAACTAAACAGGAACAGTCAAATTCAAATTAAAAGTGTGGACTAGAAACCAAAGGCTACACAATTTAATTTTAATCTGAGCTGGCTCAGTAATTCGATCATTGTAACAAACTCAAATGTCAGCAGCACTAACGCAAAACTGAATAATTACAAATTATCAAAGTTGGCAGGAACTAATGCAGCATCCAAGCAGAGGCCAGAAATATGTTCTGCACAAACCAAAAAATCAGTTTAAATCCACCAAAGCATCAGTTTAAATACTATCTAACAGACTTGCATTCTGGTGAGGAAACAGAAAAAAGTTATAGTAAAAGTTGAAATAATAAACAACTGGTTAATTTACATAATAATAACTGTATATATCTCTGAAGCATTGTTTTCTTTTTCTTTATGTATTCAGTTTCTTTCCTCAATAAGTTTCCACCTCATTTTAGAATTTTTGGATTTAATCAAAGACTTCTGTTATTCTAAAAAAATGCATGTATTTAGAATGTACAGAAGCTGCTAATTTTATTTCTTTAGCAATACGAACACAGAGAATAAATGTGAAATGATACATGGTTAGAGCCAGTGGGGCAGAATTTAGTAACATACCAAGTAACAATATCTAGAAATGGCAAAACTTTTAGAATTTAGGGCAGGCACTGGGAGAAGAATTTAGAGAGGCACTAGGTAGCAGAATTTAGGACCCATCTGGTGGGAAAATGCCTAGCACCAGCCTTGTGCATGATGATGCAACTGAGACATACAAGATGAATCTTTTAAATTTCCGGTTTTCAATTTCTTTATTAATCAACAAATTTCCTTTTTATAAGATGCCTATCCATATGATAACATTCAGAAGCATTTTTGATATTTTCCATGCTGGTCTTTAGTGAAAAGAAAGAAAAGAAAGGGAAAATGAACATGTTAAGAAAGACTTCTAAGATCAGAAATTAAACATTCAATTTTTTTTCACTGTTCATCCCCAAAATTCTCCAATAAGTAAGAAATTCATTACAAATCCTGTAAAATAAATCCATTATGTGCTAATTTCATAAAGACATTTTTCTGGAATCTTCTAGAATCATAGGACTACCAATCATACGAAAAATGACCCCTACTAATTCCGTAACAGCAAAAAAGCCAGAAGTATTGGGGGGGGGGGGGAATTCAGTGAAAAAGTGCAAAATGAGTTTTATAGAGAAAACTGATGTATTCTGAAACAATTGCATGGCGGGGAAAACTTTTACCATGAAAAAATAAAATAAATAAATAAAAAAGACTTTAAAATAATTACATGTCATTTAATTTTGCTAAGAATTGTTTCATAAATTGTGTTTTATAGCATTTATTACCTTGTTTATTTTTCAGATTGAAAATATTTTAATAACAAGTCCCCAAAATGAAAAGTAATGTCACTTTATGACAGGAAAAAAATAAAAATCTTTTATTTTAATGTTATTTCTCAAATATAACTAATATATTACCATTATTTTAATGAAATTTAATAATATTACAATGTTTTAAAAAAATTGTAGAAAAACTCACAAATTTCTGAATTAAAAATTTTGTACAAAAACTGATCTTCAAATTGCCAAAATACTGATATTTTGCCATATTAGGAGCCATTTATTAAATTTTATAATTTAATTGGCTTGAAATGAAAAATTCACATTTCCAAAAGGGAAAAAACTGTTTAAGAGCTCTTTAAAAGAAAAAAAGAAATTATTCCGAAACCCTTCTTGCCTAGAAACTCAAATACTGCATTGTTTTCATCAGAAATAGGAGAAAATTCAACTGACAACCTATGAAACACATATTTGTCAGTAAATCCCCAGAAACATTCCCCCAGTAAGCTAACTGACACTCAGAATGGCAGTCATAAAAATAAACAGAAATTTCAGATGATTAAAATTATGGACCTTCAGCCAATTTGGCCAAAATTAAGTACTTCTAAGGATCAAAAACTGATTCCAAAATCTTCTAAGGACTTTTATTCCTCTGAGCACCATGACTACTTTTATCCAATCGTGATTTTTTTATTACTTGAAATATATTAGCTTATAATTTAAGAAACTTTGCTTTCTTACTTTCTTTAATAATAAATGCCATCTTAAAAATGTAAGTTTATGAAAACAGAGACTAAAATAAGTAAATATACAAATTTAGTTAATAGAGGCCATTTAAATATAGGTCTTCATGACGGATCCAAAAACTGCACCACTTAGAGGGTTAAGGACTCTTAAGGACCGTATGAACCCTGTTTTTATTCCTGTTATCAAGTTCCCGAATCCTTATTTATTTAAAGTATCTAAAGGCAGTTGAAGGTTAAAAGAATATTTTAGCATTCCCTTCTCCCTCACAATCAACTTTAACATGACACATTTGATGTTACATTACATGATACAACACTACTACATTAATCATGATCATACAGGTTTTACTGACAAAGGATTTGTGCCTACAATACCATTTACCATACACAATGTGGAAAAACGTATAAATTACTATTATAGTAATTTATACGTTTTTACTATTATAGTATTTTATAAGATATAATTTTACTTCTGAAAGAGAAAGCTTGTTCTCAGTTACTAACATAACACAGATTACAGAGACATAAATAAAATAGCATTTAAACCAGTTATTATTCTTATTATTTAAATACATTCTTAAAAGTCCATTAATACTTATTCAACTTACTGCATTATTTTTATATGCTGCGTAATGCAAAGGAGTTGCTCCACTACCATCAGCACTTAAATGACTTGCTCCTTTGTTCAGAAGTACGGATACTTTTTCTACTAACCCTGTTACAATAATTATAATTAATATATCAAAAATGAAATAATTATAATCAGTACTCACACTCAAAAGAAATATTTACAACTTTAAGTCCTTAGCCATGCAAAATGATTTAAATTTTCTTTAAGAAATAAATATTACCTTTCTTAGCAGCCCAGTGCAGTGGAGTACAAAAAGCATTGTCCAAAATATCAATATTACAGTCCTCTCTAGAAGCCTGTCAAAATTATATAACTATTAAATTACTTCATTGCAAACACACACACACATGCACAAAAAGAGAGAGTGAATAAGTACTTTAATTAGAGGCTTCTATGCACAGAAAATTATTAGAAGCTTACATGTTGAATTTCACTCATAAAAACATATTAACCTGCAACGTTTTAAGTTTCATTCATTTATGAGGTGCTACTTTTCTTTTGTATTTATTTTGCTGTATCATTTACACTTTGCAGCAGAAAATCTACACCACGAAATTGCACTGGAATATAATGATATGTGACATGCAAGTATGCTAAATCTGGCTATGCAGTTTGTTAAACATGCATAGTCACTAAATAAATGTGCACACTGAAAATGAGCAAGCCAACAGATACGAATGGTTGCATAACCACTATTTATGTAAATTTGGATGAATTTATGTAGAAGCACTGCTTGCTGAAGCTAAGGAGAATGCTTCATAGACTCATGCAATAAGGTCACAAGCAAAGAAGCAAATTCTGAAGAGCACAAATCTCCACCTACAAGAAGTAGAGTAATCATACTGCCAAGCTCAACAGTCTGCACAATGAAATAGTTACACCATGTTGCAACCATTGACTCTAACATGTCATCCATAAATGGAGGAAGTGCAATGGCAGGCCATGAAAGACAACTCAATGCAAAGACCTAACCACTGGCATACTGCCACAACACTGACTGTTATACTTCCACCATCCTGCAGAACCTACCCACATTTTCGAAATGTTTGGTGCCACAGAGAACCATTGGTCGATGACTGATGGAGGGCAGACAGCACTTCCAGCACCCCTTATGATGCCTACCATTAATCCTGGCTAAATTTGGCAATAATGTTTGATATCGTATTGCAACTGTGCCCAATGGACTGAAGTCATTACTTTCAGCAATGAATTCCCATTCTCGCTTCCTTGGGTGACTGCTGCGTTCATGCATGAGAGGTCATGTCAATGCTGCTCACCCCATGTTGCTGCCGAGTGGCATATTTCCATCATATCTGTCATTACTGCATCTTAGCCATCCTAACCAGCCAACAGTGTCACAGACAACCTACAGCCTGTCATAGTACCCATGTTGTTGGGTCTGCTGCAGGCTATTTTTTTTTTTTCAATATGATAATGCTCATCCACATGATTATAAGCTTTGTCCACATGGTCATCCCAATTGCTCACTCCCTTTCCCACTGAACAGGTCTAGGACATCATTAGCCACTGGTTCCAGCAACTATAAAATGTGCCTGACCTGGGTGCACAATTGCAGAGAATCTGACTGGACAACATTAGATGTTTGTAAACATTCATGCATAAATGCCCAAGGCAGTTCTATGCTATATTTTCTGCAACAGTTCTAGGCATTTCTGCTACAATAAATGATGTTATTGATTTTCCAAGCATTGTCACATTTCCCTTTTTGTCTCTCCCATGTTCTTGATCAGTTTCTTCACAATGCACTGATTTTCCTTAAGTTTGTGGTACAGAACATATTTTAATAATCAACAACTAAAATAAAACTTTTTAAAGTACATATCATACAAAACAGCAAATTCATCAATGGTGAAATCGCCATCATTTCATAATAACTCTACAATAGACATTTCTCTCTAAGTGTCAAAAGTGCCAATATAATAATAGCCATTAATAAAACAGCACCAATTCAAAAACTAAATGAAAAAGCTATAGCTATTTAAAAAATCCAAATATAACTACTCAGATTATCCATATTATATAAAAAGGGTAAATATTAACAATAAATATGCTTTTAGCCCATATACGGCACTGCTGATATATACTTCTGTATTTATTTGTACATATCCAGAAAAAGTCCACTTCTGTTCCAAACTCCCATCAGTTATGTTATGTTGAAGAACTAAGAATTACACTAGACTGAAAAAAAGTGATTAAGTAAGAACATATTTAATGAGTTATTCATGTAATGTAGCAGGTATTCAAGCCTGTTGTTATGCTGGATAATAATATTCATTGTTATGCTGGATACATTATGCCTATTGTTATGTTGAATATCGATATTAATTGTTATCAGTTTTAGAATTAGGTTTTTATTTTGTATGTATCCATAGCAAAGCATATAAATATGCAGAAAAGGTTTTGAAACTTGTAATAATGTCTAAATCTTCTAAGTTAGTAGAAGTGTCTTAGTACGAAATAAAATCTTTAGTGTACAACTATAAGAATCTTCTGTGTTACTTCTATTGAGAAGCTACAACAAATTAACTGACGTCCGCGACAGAAATTGGAGTAAATGAGCAATGTACAATTTGAATTTTAACATTAAATATTTGAGCTTTTGGTTTCTCATAAAGCTTTGATATTTTATTAGGGATTCTTTAAAGTTACAATGTAAAACTTTACGTACAACATTTATGAATACAACAAAGGCCATTGCGTAAGAAGTTACAAAAAAGAAGGTGAATGTTTCCATACTTCGTGAATTGAATTTACAGTTACATGATGAATTCCAGCGCCTAGAAAGTGCTCAATAAGAAAAAGTACATAATGCAAATTTGCAATTTTTGAAGGCATAGCTGAATTTGAGTGGCTGAAAATCACTGTGGATGCAGATGGCAGAATGCAAATATTGTATGTAGGCTATTTTTTTTCAACCTTCGATTTCAACCGCCTATAAATTAAAAACGGGCATATATACAAAAAAGATTTTATTTCCAAAAGTAATGTACAAGTTATTTCTCTACATCAGGGTTTCTTAAACTGTGGGTCACAATCCCCTGCTGTCGCCAAAACTTTTAGAAGTATTGATAATTTTTAACTTATTATAATAATTTTACAATTACCAAATATTTTTACATTATGTATCTGAAAATACATAAAGATGAGAAAATACAGACAAAGAAAAAATGAAAATGTTTCAACACATTCTTTTTATAATATAAACGTTTATTTTCCATGCTTTGCACATGACGCTGTCATTTTGTCTGTTGCTTATTTAAAATTTCCACATTGTTCCATGTCTTAAAATTAGAAACTAAAGTTAATGACCTAAAACTGCAATAGTATATTACAGTACAAGTGAAAAAATTGACAGTTTCACTCACGCGTGTGTCGGATTTGCGCAATACTTATGCGGTCCTATAAAATTTTGGTAAATATTATGGGGTTGCAGAAAAAATCTCAGAGATGAAAGGGGTCACAACTGAAAAATGTTTAAAAAACCCTGCTCTACATAATCACCTTGACGACTGAGGCATTTGTCATATCTGTGAACAAGCTTTGCAATAGCCTCTTCATAAAATGTTCCCGCCAATGATTGAAAGTGCGTTGTGGTGGTTTATTTGAGCTTCACATCACTTTGGAAGCACTGGCCCCCCAAGCCACGGATTCAGTTCAGGGAAAAGATGAAAGTCACTTGGCACTAAATCAGGACTATATGGTGGGTGTTTGAAAATGTCCCATTGAAATTGCTGACGTTGGGTTACACGAGCGCAGTAAGGACGGGCATTGTCTTGAAGCAGAACTATTCCAGAAGTCAGCATGTCTCTTCATTTGTTTAGAATAGCTCTCTGTAAGCGTCACAAAGTGTCACAATATGAATCTGCATTGATTGTTGTTCCAGGCTGCATAAACACCACAAGCAACACACCTGTTT
Organism: Stegodyphus dumicola; assembly: GCF_044657685.1. NCBI lineage: Eukaryota > Metazoa > Arthropoda > Arachnida > Araneae > Eresidae > Stegodyphus > Stegodyphus dumicola. The sequence goes on from NC_140781.1 coordinate 28,071,367, forward strand.
GGTCTTAAAAAACAGCTGCCATAACCTTACGGTAGTTGAAGTTTCATTTGAATTTTGTGAGAGAATTTGTGTGCATCCATTGTTGTGATTGCCGTTTTGTTTTGGGCGTGTCATATTGAACCCATGTCTCATCACCTGTCACAACAGATTTTTAAAAAAATCTACTCCATTAGTACTGTAACGGTCAAGAAACTCCAACGCTGCAGCCATTCGTCGAGTTTTGTGGTCATTAGTCAACTTTTTGTGGGCCCAGCGAGCGCAAACTTTTTTGTAATGCAACTGTTCAGTAAAGAAAGATGACAGGGAAGATATTGAAACTTCATCATCAAAACAGAAATTTCATCGATAATTCACTTATGATGAGCCTTTGATTTTCCTTAACCGCTTGATCAACTCATTGAACAATATCATCTGTAGCAAGACCCCTTCTTCATGCACATAAGTTCAGCCATCTTTAAACTTTTGACACCATTCATGAACAACACCACTCATAAAACTGTCTCCATACACTCGACACATTCTTTGATGAATTTCTGCTGCACCCTTCTGCCTGCAAAAAATGATTTTGGTTTGGTTTGGTTTGGTTTATTAGATTACGGCAAAGCACTCGAGGGCTTTCTGCCTTAAGGGAGGGATGCCTTCGTGGAGGACTTTTTAAGGGAAATTGGCTCGTATACACGTTACACATGGGGAAAACCACGAAAACACCCATGCAGCCAGCCCGTTCGCGGGATTCGAACCTCGGACCGAACTACCAGTGTTAAGCGATGTTATCGCTCGGCCGCTGGTGGGCCGCCTGCCAAAAATGAATAACAGCCCGCAATTCAAACTTGGCAAAAGAATCAATAGCGACAGCCATGTTTATGTGGCTGCAACTCAACAGGAAATGGCATGTTGAACTCACCAGTATTGGAGCGTATGAAGGGGAAGATGCGCAGTCACCTACTATGCAAACTAATCACTTGCCTGGCCATCGTACTGTGCGATCAGAGTTTTGAAACAAGTTTTGAAGAGTTTACAGTCAACAGTCAGCATCCAAGTCAGTACTGCTCACAGGTTTCACATGAAGGGACTGTACACTCAGGTAACAAGTGTTAGTGTTCCACTAACTGCTAGATCTTAGAAGGGCAAGATTCAAATGGTGTCATCAACATTTCAATTGGGCTATCTCAGAACAGCACTATGTCCTGTTCACAAATGAGTCCATATTTGCCCCGGAATCAAAAAAGATTTAGAAAGAGGCACATGTAATCAAGCCCAAAATATCATCGAACATCACACATTTAGTAGTATCAGCAGTATTGTATAGGCTCAAATTTCAATCACATATTGAACTCAAATTGAAATCCTTAAAAACAGTTCTGCAGGGTATTGGGAAAAAAACTAATACCCCATTGTGAAACTCTACACTGCAACAGTTGGAACTGATTTCTTCCTTATGGATGATAATGCTTGTCCCAATTGAGCCAACATCATTAACACGTATCTGGAGAGTGAGGGCATTTCTGGCATGGAGTGGCCACCACATTCCCCTGACCTTCATTTGATTGATAACCTTTATGATGTCCTTGTACATGCTCCCTCAGCACATTTACCTCAGGCTAAGACTGTTGGAAACTACTTTATATTAATCCCACCATTAGCATTTGTAATGGTTTATCACCTACTAAACACATGGGCAATTAACAAGTTGACTGCCATGCGCATTTTACGTGGTTTGCCAATGATGTCAACTTGAAATTTTTATTATGCGATGTATATTATGTTGAAATATTATCTACAGAAGATAATGTGAGTTATAGAATCGTGCTTAATGCATTTTTTGTGACGGAGGTCGCCTATGACCCCGAAACATCTGTAGATCATTTTTGCAATTTACAATTTAAATTCTTACGATTTATTATTCTTCAAACCATTATAGTAAGAATGGTACTATTTAAAAATTTTCAGTATCGATATTTACTCTAAATACGTATTTTACTATTGGTCACGTCATTGGTGACACCCACTTCGCTGTAGCCAAGTCGAGTGCCAGTCATTGGTGACCTCCACGGCAGTCAACATGTTAATGTAGAGTTTGTGTGAAGATGGAGGGTCATCACATACCTTATTAAGGTAAGTTTTGTTTGTTCGTTTTTTAGCCTTAAACATCAATTTATTAATGAACCAAATGAGATGCCATTATATAATTTAAAAATATTAAATAATATTTTTATCTTTGAACATAATGCTCATTGTTTTCAAGCACATTTCTAAAACTCAGATGCAATCCATCTTAAAGCTTTACTTTTCCACCTTCGTTAATTTTACAGTTGTATATTTAACATTTGGAATACAAACAGAAGACTATATAATAATTAATGGGCACAATGTGTACTGAAAACAAAAACAAGAGCATATATATAACTTTTTTAAAAAATCCTATACACTTATATTAATTTTCACGGCATATAAAGAGTAAAAACTACTGTCAAAGATATAAGCATACCAAATAATGAACTATTTCAATACTTCCAGTTGCAGTAGCAAGATGAAGAGCAGACCTCCCTCCATAATCTTGCCAGTTAACAAGATTACGCTGTTTTGCCTAAAAGTAGATAGATGAATATGTAAGTATCAGTTGCATTACCTGAGCAGATGTTTTTACGTTATAGCCATTCATATTAACTCGGGAACATTTTTTGGCAATAAAAGAGATACCATCATTCCCATTTACTTCCATTTTGCACCCTTTTCCAGGATTTCGCTTGTTTTTACTTGTAATTATTAAACACATTTCCACACAGTATTTTTCTATAAATTCATTTTTTTCATGGCAAACCTCCCCAGTACTGGAAACAGTCATCCAGCATGCTTCTTTTGCTCAGTATCGACTTCTACAATTTCATTTTCTCAGCCTAACTTGCAATTTTTGTTCTTGTGCACTAAAATGCAAATACTTTCTTTCATATAAATAATTACACAATTGAAAAAACAAATGAAAATGAACCATAATGTAGACACGAAAGGTATCAAATTTTAATATTTTAAGAAAGACTTGTAGAGTTGACATTGATCTGGAAACTAAATTAAAGTCCTACAGACACTACTAGAAAAGATAGCAAGTTATTGTTATGTGTGGAAATATTATAACAAAGTCCTGAGAGGATCTAAATAACCTCTTTACTTAGTACTGAACACATAAAACAAAAGGCACAATTTTTGCTACAGACAAACCACGATTTGTGGCTTTAAAATTTAACACGCTTAAATTAGCACACTTAAATTAACACTTAAATTGGCACAAAGTAGTCTAAGACTACACATTCAATACACTAAGCAATAAGCTGACTCAATATTTTACCTGTGCATACGTTTAAAACTTCAGCTAGCAAGAGAGTGCAAAAGTTGGAATAATCACTTTTATATATACAGCTCACTGGAAATTCTAACACTACGACATGAGTGGCAGAAGATCTCTAAGATTCAAAATCCTCACAAAGCTTATTTGCATACTGGTCAGGAATACAGAAGGAAGATATTGTAGTAACGACCAAAATTATAACTTGTTAATTAATATATGTTAAAAACTTATCTTTTATATGAATATTATTACATGATGTTTTTTCAACAGCTCTAAGTTTTATAATCAGAATAACTGTGCAATGACCCTCAAAATCAGAGAGATGGTAAAAATTACTATAATCTAAAATTCAAAGAAATGATTAATTTATAGTTTAGCATATGAGATTTTAAAATTAACAGAAATGTTGGCTCAATTTCAAAGCATTTCATAATCATGATCATAAATTGTTAAGATATTGAAATCATAAATTGTTGTATATTCATAACAATAAAATTATTAGATATAGTAATCTCTGTTGTTCTGATTTTCTAGTCCCTCTAATTCTTAAGGCACAGCAGTTTTAAATCACCAATATATTCCAGCATTTATATGGATGCAGAAATTTCAATCTTGTGAGCTCCAAGATATATTTTGCAAAATAATGCGTATCATATTGATAATTATGTGCCTGATTACTTGGCATAAATATATTATTAATTTACTAATGATCTATATAATAATTTATTTGGAACAATTCACACTACTGGCCATTAAATTTGCAACACCATTAAGGAAAGCAAATACGAAAAAGATATTTAATGTACGTAATAAGTATGGCATGAAGACAAAATGATTTAATTAAGCAGTCTGGGGGTTTACAAAGGTGCAAAAGTAGTTGAAACAGCTTCCAACCATGGCAGCTAAAGTGGCCCTCACCTGGTTAGGCAAGGAGTTGAACTGAGCTTGAATGACAGAAACGGCAACTCATTCTATACTGCTTCAAGTCTATGCCACACTTCAACAATATCAGCTGGAGAGGAGTGGTGGGCCAGTCTCTCAACAATATGGCCAGATGTTTTCAATGAGTGACAGATCTGGAGACCATGCAGACCAGGGCAGCAATCGAATATCCTGTATATTGAGGAATGTCAAAACAAGACATGCAACATGTGGTCTTCCATTATCTTGCTGGAAGACGGCGTTTGGCAGACCATGAAAATAGGGCACAACCACTGGACCTAAGATGTGAGAAATATACTGATTTGCATTCAAATTACCATCGATCCAATGTGCGTCTAATGTAGCCAATGGCTGCCCACACAATCACACCCAGATGCAGGGCCCATATGCCGATATCGAATGCAAGCAGACGACGTGAGGTCTCCTCAAAGCATCTAGACACATATACGGCCATCAGAATATCCAACTTTGTTGTTCAATGCACCAGAATTGCCGTCCTCTCCATGCTTGCATTGTCAAGGGAAGCTGAAGTAATGGTCACCGTGCTAATAGTCCATGCTGCTGCAGAAATCGATGCACTGTACGACCGGTACTGGGTGTGCTGCATACATGCCTATTTCCAAACTAATGGTCTGTGATGTGGTTGTACGGTTTTGCAGAACTGACCTCATCAGATCCTGCATGCTGTTCATTATGACTCTCAATAACCCACTGATTCCATATTTGCATGAGGGTGGTTGGACTTCGACCAGTGCAACGGGAGATATCACAGAACAATAATTCACACTCTCGATAGGCAACAATCCTGCCTCTATTGAATTCCAACACTTGCTGGTAAGCATTTTTTCTTGTTATTTGAGGCATAACACAATATTCTGAGGAAGCTCCGACCTTACAAAATGCTCTCCGAATGAGAAATCCACTACACAACTTTTCTTTTATGCAGTGCTTCAGATGTCATTTCTCCCTCCTGCATTGTCTAAATGCGCCGAAATACTAAATATTTGCACACACCAACCTCTTCTTCCTTTCATGTGATTTTGATGTTCCTCAGATCATTTCTTCCAGGTGTTGCAATTTTAATGGTCAGTAGTGTATTTGGAGTTATTACATTACAAAACTTGCAAGCACGTGCTAAAACTTAACACACATTACTCTACAATCATGAATACAATTTATTAGATGATTTTGTTTTTGGCCGTAAAAGCAGAGGAAGGGTAGATAACAAGGTTTAAATGATGAAAAAAGATAAAAACAGTGATAATACTGTCTGTTCCAACAGGCATCAAAAGGGTAGAAGTCTCAAAACAAATTATTATGCGACTCTCATGCACATGAAAACCCACATGAATAATATACAAGAACAAGCATACATTTATATCCAAAAATTAAACTACAAAGAGGGGAAGAGAATCAATATTTATTTTCAAATTTACCGAAACTTTCACAGATAACAGCATATCTCAAAAGATACTAGCACAGGGAAATTCAAATAAAAAATCAATTAAAAAATGATAAGGAAAAACACAACAAAAAGGTTTTCTGGTGAAGATCGATAAATATGTAAAATAATTAATTTTGCTAGAAATACATGCTCAATAGCATTAATTCAAGCCAAGAATATGATCATCCTATGGTGGTTTGGGGTATCTGTGGCCATTCATGAAGCAGGTACATTCTCCTAAGGAGGTACAGGTTACATGGAGAATCCTGAAAAGAAACTGAACATCTTCCAAATATGTTTCATACATACTTGATGAAATGAAAGGCAAATAATTATGACAGTCATTCCTGGTGAGGCAGTACTTCCAAATCTAAATACCAGCCGATAGAGCAAGCGCTGGAAATCGACACATTATCATTCATAAAAATGTATTTTGCAGCTGTGGGCAACAAGTCCTGTAATTGCTGGATCAAGAATTCCAACTAAATTGTAAATCAAATTTTTATCCACAACAATCTGTCTATCATATCTTCACTATCAGTAGCAATATTTTCTGGATTTAAAATCATACTACAGATTTTCCCATCCATTAGTTGATCGATATTAGGACATACTCATCACAATGGAAAACTTATTTTATATTACCTCATTTATCATGTCTCCACATTTCTTCATAAATTCCATTAAATGAAAAATTTCATGTTTTGTATGTGATACTCCAAATTTGCCGCTATCATCATGAAACTTAGTGTTCAGTATAGTACACTGTTAGCAATGTATCATGAGACTCATGTTATTCGACTTCTATTGCAAGCTGATGAAGTTAAGCCTGAATTAGATTAGTTATTCATTATACTTACGACTATTTTCCACAAATGCTTATTTAAGTCTCAAATAAATAGATTTTCACACATATTTTAAGGCTTATCTTGTGCCGGCATTTGACATTTTGTGGCCCAGTGCAATTTCTAACGATCCGAAATCCTGTTGCCAAGTGCTTTTCTAAATTCTAAAAATTTTCCCATCCCTAAATTTTATTCCTTGGTGAGATCCTTAAATTCTAAAAAGTTTGCCTCTGCTAAATTCTGCCACCAGCTGCGGTCACACCAGGTCTGGCACCGGCCCAGGCTAAACCAATCAATTATGCTCAATTCGAAGAGCAATAAATGAAACCTTTTGGTTTATGAGTATTATTTACAAAATTTATTTTTTGCTTATGGAAAGAAGTTTCTGTTAAATTTCTTTTTGTCAACATATTCAAAACTTTGCAGCAGAGTTAGCTGAAGTCTGTAATCATCAACAAGCATTATGTCAACATAAAAGGTTACCACGTTCTTTGGTATTAAATTAATAATACTCGTATTTAAAAAAATTGTTTAAACATTACTGCATAAGTCATTTCTCAAGTTGCAGTGTGCTGATAGTCATGCGGTGATGAAAGCGAAAAATAATAAATAATGATTTCCCAGGTCAGCATCACTGCCAAAGTGAAATAAAGAATTAGGACTCTCCAAGTTTTACTATGAAAAAATATCAAATGGGCAAGTGAAAAGCATAAAAAAATTTTCTAAGAAAATAAATAAGTTGCTGGTGATCCAGAGATCCGGATTATAGAAAATTCCGGATAGCTGACGTCCAAATTTCAGACCTTGTACTGTAATACTTTTCTTGCCAATGCTGCAACATCAGGTTATTGATCTGCAGACACTGACCTATGGCATCATACTTGCACACAAAGAAAGCAGTTATCCTGAGCAAATGTTATAAGGTATTTCTCCCACTTTCCTAGCATCCTTCGTGGTTCTGCACGCTGGGCCGGCATTCCACAGGTCCGTGGTTCGATTCCCGGCGAAGGCATTTGCTAATGTTTCACCTTTCCAGCTTTCAAAAAAATACCTAATGTCTCTACAGTGCTGCCCGAACTAAAAGGGTTGTGGATGATGATTCTCCGCACCAAGGATTTGGTGACTAGGTCTCCTAAAACCCCAGTCGCCCTTTAAAAAGGGGAGTATATAAGGTATTTCTCCCACTTTCCTAACGTCCTTCGTGGTGTAGTGGTTCTGCATGCTGAGCCGGTATTCCAGAGGTCTGTGCTTCGATTCCTGGTGAAGGTGTTTGCTAATGTTTCCTCTTTCAGCTTTCAAAAAAATACCTAATGTCTCTACAATGTAACCCTTGGATGCTCATTTATTGGTTCCACAAGAAGCAAATAATGGACCAGTTACTTGTATTCTTGTAACATATGACCTACCACATGTCTGGCGACTAATGTCCATGAACCATATTCATAATCAAAGAAGCTGGTAATATTTATCATACTAAACCACACAGAAAGCAGCATTACACAAATAAATAAATGCAAAGAAATCATACATATTTTTATTACATTACCAGAAGATTTATTTATCAGATTATTATGTTAAATTAGACAATATTAGCAACAGAATATATTGATGTGATGCTGAGGAGGACCTATCATAAACCTTGATGGTCATCTTAGTACTTTAAACAAAATAAAAAAGCAGCTCAATTGATCCTATTTGGTGTCTCTTAACAGAACCAGTCATTTCACATTTCTAAACAGTCATCAATTTACTACTATAAACGGATTGATAGTCATCCCTCCTCTTCATTTAACACAAAGACTGTTTTGGTGTCTGTTTTCAAAAACATGGGCAAAAATTTGTCCCTATTGTTTACAGATTGCCACCACAATTCAGCAAGGTGAAGGGGCAACATCTGCAGGTGTTATTCCTCTTTCATACAGGATTTTGCAGGAGGGGCAAAGGTGTTAAGAAAATGTCATTAGTCTTGATATAAGCAAAGCCAAATTATAATTTACGCTCATAACTAAAGACAAAAAACAGCAGAGATCACCTGCTGTTACATATATGGCCTTGGGGTCATCTGTTGTGAGAATACCCAATTACTAATATTTAAGATTTGGATTACTTCTGACTGTGACTGGTGACTTCCAAAATGCCCAGCTAAATCCCAACACCTGGCATCATTCAGATGATGCTATGAACTAATGTTTCAAACTTTGGCTATTTTGGTTGTTCTCAGTTTCATAACATGCAGATTCAGGCTCAGCAATAAGCAAGCAGTCTGAGTCAGTAACAAAGCAGTCGATCATTCACAGATATCGAGCAAGAAGCTGTTCTCTTTCTTCCTCTTAAGGAAGAAAAATAAATATACAATTTTAACAAAATATATCACTTTTTTTTTTTTTTCCCCAGTTCTGGTCACTCAATCAAAGCTGTCTCTTTAATGACAGTAAACTCATGTAACATGAATATTATAGGCTCCAAATAGCCAGCATTTTAGATCTCTTTATGAAGAACTGTATTTAAACAGAATTTATACCTAAATTTATGTACTTAATAATTTTAGTCTCCATTTTCACAAGCTTTCACTCATTAAAATAATATTTGGATAACTAAAGTAAATAAGAAAACAACATAGTTTAAATAATAAAGTAATATATAACAAATGACAAAAAATCTCATGACAAGTTAAAGGTAGGCATGCCACTCAAGGGTTTAATTCAAATCATACTGTCATTCTGGAACAATATGCCAGTTAAAAAATTTAAAAGCTGTATTTTAATGCCATGAAACTTACTGAACATTTTTATGAATTAATATTAAATATAAAAACATTTCTAATTTTTTTTTTTTTTTTTTTTTTTTTTTTACTTCCTTCATTAGAATGTTTCTTTCAACACAATACTCAGAGTTAAAATTTCTCTACTAGTTTGAGATTCACTGTTAAACACGCTTTCAGAAGATAGTACTGTCTAAAGTAACTTATTTTAAAGTTCTCATATCAAAGTTTGTTACCGCAGCGGGCTTAATTTATCACCTCTGAAGAAGTATAATCATAATACACTAAATGTCTATTATGTATAACAACATTATAATAAACTATATATCATAATAACTACAAGTCACTATACCTGAATATATACTTTTGCAATGTTAGTTTTAACCACTAAAATATAAACTCTTATTAAACATGAAACTGCTCTGTCCCCCCCTCCCTTTTTTTTTTTTTTCTTCCAGGAGGCAATGGCAAAAGGAACAAGTTTCAGGGCCAGCAACAGTGCAACTAGTGCAACTGCACCTGACAACAGGATTTAAGGGTTGCAAAACTTATTGGTGAAGAAATTGGGTGGCAGAATTTGGCAGTTACAGAGTTTGCAATGGGTGAAAAAAAAAAGCTTAACATCGGGCCTGACAAAGCTCAAACTAGTCCTGATACGTTGTACAACATTTTGAAATCTGTAAATAACATGTCTGTATATTTGCATGACTCATTTCCTTGTTTTCATCTACTCCTTGGTAATGATTTATTTAGCATATTCAAATAAAACAGACAAGGCTAAAATTGCTTTTAAAATTAATTTAATTAAGAAATGTCTATGCAGTATCAAAACATATATACATACATGACAAAACAGTTTAACTTGTTTGTTGCTATGATCGTCAATTTGTATAAAACAATTGGGCAATTTGTATAAAACAATTCATTTATTAAACATGAGACACTTAGCCCTTTTGGTCCTGTTGGTGTTATTTTCCACCTTCTTACGGAGAGTTTATTTTATTAGTAGAGATTGTTTTACTCTTCACTGCCAGAGGTCTCACCTTCTAGCTTGTTTGCATGTGTTTTCCCACTTCGCTGTTTATCATAAAACCTCATACTGGCATTTGCAACAATCTCCTAGTTCCTAAACCTCAAGAAGAACCTTGTTAACATGTTGCAAAGGAGCTCTTCTAACCCAGGGGTCCTCAACTTTTTTGTCCTTAAGAGCATATTCTAAAATATCTGTTGGACGGTGGGCATCATTTACTTTTTCAAGCTGAATTTACAGTTTGATAGAGTTAATAATACATGCACATAAAAAAAAAAGAGATTGGTCGCATTTCTTTTGTGCTGGTATCTGTGTTGGACGCAATTTCTATTTCATTAAAAATGAGAAAGCTTTCACATAGAATTTTATTCAAAAGTAAAACATTTTTATGGTGATCGCACAGCGGGCATGAGTTGAACGATCGGAGGGTGCTGTGGGGCCCATGGGCATAGGGTTGGAACCCCTGTTCTAACCTCCATAAACAATATTTTGTAGACTATCTTTTTCACATCAGAGCTGTTATTAGTCTCAAAATGTACTTTTTGTCCATATCACTTTTATGTCTGAATCACTTTTCATATTGTTGCCATCAAATGATGTGATATAATATTTAAAAAAAATAAACAATGAACAGTCTGTATGTGTGTATGTAAGAGCCACTAAATATTTAATACACACCATCCTCTACCTGAACATAGGTACCTTAAAGCCTGAATTCGGTATTTCTTTTTGTTTCATATTTCGTACAAATTTAACAAATTTTTATTTAACAAATTCAGCAATCTAAAAGCAAGAAGTGACAACACTGTTCAAAATACTTTTGTTAAGCATAAAAACTTATTCTCTGTAACATTAACTATAGCTCAAAGAACAGTTAAGGACATAGCTATCATATAATTTCAAAAATTGCTTTTGTTCCCTCTTACCAAAGACCTCCAGGATTCCAGTAAAAATCTACTTACACAATAGCATCCTCACTTAAAAAACTATGATTTCCCTGACTTTATGTTAAGTCAAAGAGATCCATCCTCATACATGCAATTCAAAACAATTACAACATATTGTGAATTTGGTAAGAAACAACCATATAATCGACTGTGTTTTAATAAAAATGAAGGATAATTACCCTGTTTTCAACCTTTAGAATGTGCATATGTTATATATGACATCAAAGATTATGTAAGAGGGTCACTCTGAGATTGAGATACACAGAGATTTTTAAAACTATGAAATTTTAGGTGTGGTCAAAGTAGTCTCACAGAATTTTCCTGAGATTAAATGCCTCAAGCCATTCATTTCTTTGAATCGATGAAATAAATGAATTTATAGCCTTATCTTTGGGATGAAAATTATGTCCACAGTTCCTTTTTAGATTAAAAATTAGCCAAAAATCACACATTGCTAGATTGAGTGAATAAGGTGGATGTTCTATAATTTTGATGTATTTTTGTTCAAGAAACTCAACTATTAATCTTGCTGAATGAGAGGCTGCAATGCCATGGTGGAGAATGAATCCTCCAACATTCAGTTCTTGAAGAATTTCTGAAGACACTTAGTGGTATACCAGTTAGCTGTGACTGTCTTTTGTTGATTGCTTCATAGCACTGAATAAAATGTCTCAACAACATGACTTAGCTGAAACAGCAGCCTGAAAGACTAATGGTCATCTAGCAAACTGTTACAGTTCCTACAACCAAATGCAACCTGTTATAGCAAAGTCTTTGAATTTCCCCCAAAGTGTCATTTGCAGATTGTGAAACTGTTCTTTGGAACATGGAAATATTACACAAAGACAAGCAGAAAGGAACATGCATGCAACACAAAATAAGGACCAGTATTTAACTAATGGCTAGAAGAAACCTAAAAAATTTTGTGGTCCTTTACACTGCAGTTATTGGAGATGAATTAAGTTTTATACATAGTTACGACAGGTTACATTACGCTTGGCTAGTGGACGACTTCCTTTTCAACAAAGAAACTCTGAACAAACTTCGGACATCCTACGGAGAAAAACTGTTGATCACTTACAAGGACTTCAACCTACAGCAAAACCAGTCACCTGTCAGTATGTAAGTATGTTAATGTAAAGTATATTTTTTAATTAGCTGGTCAACATTTAATTCAAAATCCATAGCAATTAAAATATAATTACTAAAATACTTTTTGTAAATTATATGCAAACTTAATTAGAAATTTTCATGTTACTACTTAAGTAAAAGTATCCCTAAATCTTTTAATATATTATTACAGCAAATATTTTAAATCACAAATAATCATAGGGGAATTCAGAACCCATAAACCATGCATTTTTATGAGGTTTTTGGATTCTGATTGCTACAGAAAAAGAAAATGAAATATTAAATTCTAGATTGAGATAAGAAATATATATATATATAATCATCATCAAAAATACTTACAATTTATTTATAAATTATGAATGAAGAGATTTATGAATAGCATGCTTAACATCTTAATTTTTTGATGACTACAAAAATGCTTTCATAGCTTGCATTGGAATAAGATAATATTAAAGTTACGAGCATCAAAATAGGAAATGCTTTGTACTTAATGAACTTATCAAACTTTTAATTTTGTCATTTGTCCCTGTGCTATCAATGCATAAATCTGCAACTTCTTTTAAATTATCAGCTTACTACATATTCGGTTGGCCCACAAGTCCTGTATTTTTCTTTTAAATGAAAGTTAATTTTGCTTTTTAAGTTAATTTTGCATGAAAAATAAAATGTTTTGAAAATGTGTTTTATGTTATTTGATAGAGAATTATGTGCTCTATAAAATAGTGCATTTAATTTTTTAATGTTGATATAATGTGTTATTTTTAAGTCATTAAAATGGAGTGTCAGGTTAACAAAAAAAGAGCATTTTCAACACCTGCTTTTCACGTTTTATCAAGGTGCCAAAGCCACAGAAGCTGCTCTAGAGATTTGTGAAATGTATGGCAACAAAGCAATGCTTCTTAGGATAGCTCAAAATTGGTCTAAGAGATTCAAAGATGGCAATTTTGACCTCAAAGACATACACTGCACCAGATGCTCCATTCGGTTCGATGAGGCATGACTAAATCAGTTTATTCATGAAGACTAATGCCAAATGACGAGAGGGTTGGCAGAGATAATGGAATACTCCCACAGTACTATACAGCGTCACCTGTACTCAAGGGAAAGGTTCAAAAGTTGGGTGCATGTGTTCCACACTTAGAACGACATTAAAAATCAACATGCTATGGTATCTGTCGGTTTGCTTGCTCATCATCAGTCAATTGATGGACACAAGCAGAGATTCCTCTATTAAATTGTTACTGGCAATGAAAAATGATGCCTGTGTGTCAATATGAAGCAAGTGCAAAGAATGGAATAGCTTAGCCCCGACAAATGGGCAACAACGTGAGCAAAACAAGATTTTCACCTGCAAAAAAAAACGATAGTGTGCATATGGCAGGACTGGGAAGGCACAACCTACTATGAATTGCTTGATCAGAACCAAACAGTAAATGACGAACTTTACAGCACAACTTAATGCTATCGAGAAAAAACGACCTGACCAGCGACATAGCATTGTTCTGCAACACAACACTCACCTTCACACTCAGAACCAAGGAAGGAATTCAAACATTTGGGTGGGAAGTGTTGCCACCCCCCCCCCCACATTCTCCTGACTTGGTGCCTTTGGATTTGCATCCATTCCTGGAAACCAGGTGATTTCTACCGTGAAGGCACAGAACAGCTTGTTGAATGTTGGAAAACAACAGAGGATGTAAAAAACAACAGAGGATACATTATTGATTGATTTTTTTTTTTTTTTTTTTTTTCCTCATTTCTTGTTACTTTCGTGGAAACCTAAACTTAAAAAAAAAGCTAGAACATATGAACCATCCAATAGATAACTAAATTTCTACTTGATAAAAAAAATTTTCATCAATAATGAATGGGAAAGTATTCACCATGAAATGAAATTTTGGTTCTCAAGTGAATGTCCGCAATTTTAATAAGTTTTAAAATGGATCATTTAGCAGAAATTAATCTTTTATATACAAACATGTAATTACAAAAAAGCCTGTACTGAATTTAATAAAATTATTTCACTTTCATTCAATGTGGCATTTTTTAAATATAAACTGGTTTCAGTAAAAAATCAGTAAATCTTGATTTCGCTTACTACACTTTTGAAATGGAATTGACATCAGATTGACTTCTGAGTGTTTTTCATAAATTACAAATTGTTTTACAAACCTAACAAACAAATGCATTAAAAGTTCAATAAGTTCTCTTCACAGTTTATGTATATCAAGAGCAACTTATTGCAAATTAATATTTATTATTATACACAAAGGCAAATTATTTTTCAAAAATAATAACTACACTTTGGCAGCAGGCGATTTTAACATGTTTCAACTGTTTGCAATCTCTTTCCTCCGTTCTCCTGATTTTCGCATTGAGCACCAAAAAGAAATTAAATCAGAGCATTGTTTCAGAATTCTTGTTACAGACTGTAAAAAGAGAAAGCTATCTTGTACTTAGTATTTCAAAATTTTCTGCATACTGTCGAGCAGACTTGAAGTTATGCTTTCTTTTTTGAACTTTTCTCTAAATAATTATATGTTAATATCTCTATTACTATTGCAGTTAATTTTTCAGTAGCTACTTTGCAGCTACATGCAAGAGCTCGCATGTGTCAGATATCAATTTCAAAACACCACAGTAAATCAATGTTCCTAATACGCGAAAACTAAATAATATGCAAAGTAATAACACAACACTGTTTTTATTCTTTGTAACACTAATAATTACAAAGTTTACATTTAAATATCTAACTATGAATATGAAGACAAATCTATTGTTAAATTTAATAAACATAAAACACCTTTTTTGCAGCCAAATTCAGAATTACAAAGTTACATGCACTAAACACATGGAGTTACACTGACAACAATGAAAGCATATAAATTTAACACTCAGTTTCTACAGATGAATAATCTTAGAAAATTATAGCTGGTTGATGCATTTTGATAAATAATGGTACATGTCTAAACTTTCCACAAATTACTAGCATTGTCTGAATAAAATAACAAGCGGAACTACACAGTTAGTGCAGCAGAATTATAAGTACATGGCCAATGGTGAAATTCTGGTACCTCATTCACTTCTACTTGTACCTGCACAATAAGTTTTTACATGTCTGTCTTGATAAATTCAGCCTTTTGTTTTAAGACATTGTAATTCCCAAACAAAAAACTTCCAGTTTAAACTCACTAGAAAAATATGCTGTTTTTTCATGCTATAATTTAGTGAACGAAGCTGAATAACCTACAGGGTGATTGCAGGATTTGTGATTGGGAAGATTAAGAATAAAAACTTGTAGAACTATGATTGGTTACTCTTCAAAACCAGTAATATTTTTAACACATAATATATGTCACAAGCATTTTGCTAGTTATTGGATGGATCCGTTTTGTATATAGTTTTCATCTTGGCTCTTTATGTAAAATTCAGTTTTCCCATAGCTCATACTTTTTAAGAAATTTCCACAGAAAGTATGGATAATTATAATGGATGATAAAGTTATGTAATGATAAAATATGGATAATAAAGTTTAGAGTTTACAGACAACCCCCAGAAACAATTGGGCAGCTGAACGTTGCTTTTCTACAAGAATGGAAGACAATACCCCAATCCTTCCCAAATGACAACAGTGATTCAATGCCTCGCAGGTGAGCAACATTGCTTTTGGTTAAAAAAAACATATCCCTTATTAAAATTTATCAAATCATACTTTTTACAAATTTTTACAACAGGTACAAAATGTGTATTTTTATCTTTCAACCAAAAAAAATACAAGAAACAAATTTTATTAATACTTGCTCTGCACGTGATTTTTTCTCTCATAGCTTACAACACCTACCGATCATATATCAGTTAACAAAACGTTTCCTCATTCACAGTATATATCCAAACTCATAATACCTCCTTATTGTCTTGAGCAGTGTATTTCATATCAATGACTATGTGTTAAATTACTTCACACATTATTCCATAACTGCAAACATAAACAGAAAAGAAACCAAAGTTTAACAGAATACAGAACACACCCTGACTGCATAGTTCTAAAGTTAGTCAGATCATTTAGAAAATTACAGAAATGAGATTTTTACTTTTTTAACACTGTGGAATTTTCAAATAAATGCAAAAGAGATAAAATTATTCTGTGATACAAAATAATGCTTCTAAATACTTCTAAAGTACTTCAGAAATAAATAAGGTAAAAGCTTTAAAAAATAATGTATGGAATTATAAATACCAATAATAATTTGACACAATTAAGGGCTCGAGGAAGTAAATTCATCGCGGCCCAATGTAATGGAGTTTTACCTTGCTCATCAGGTATGCAGATATTTGCACCCTATTAAAAAAAAAGTGAAGACCAGCTACATTTAAATTTAACATGTTCCTAATATACTTTTAGGATAAGAAAGAAATTTTAATACAATGCAATAAACAGCAACAAGAAATAACAATTCAAATGACCTTTATTAAACAATTTGAACTCTGCATTAAAAAAAAATAAAAGAAGATATCTAAAATTACCTGTAAAATACTGCAAATGAAAACTGCAATTAGAAACATAATTCTTTAACTTGAAGGAAGGATACTTAAATGTATTTAAGAAAGTCTACACCTATTTTTACAAAAGCTAATAATTACAACATATTTTTTCACTGCAAAATATTTTCCCCCATAAAAAACACTTTTAAAAAAGATGGGCCTGTTAGAATTGATAGTATCTTACAAAATACTTTTCTTAAATTTTTAAAGCTTTACACTTTTAAAGCTTGGATGCTAAAGAACCTGAAATTTGGCTATTAATATGCAATTTTTCTCTGATATCTTCTAAAAAACAAAGTGCCTGCAAAAAAAAATCATTGAATGGATATAAATGACTTGGAAACTAATCTAAGCAAGATTATTGCTACACTCATTTAAAAATATTATATCACTAAATGCTGCTTGAGAAGAACATAATGTACAAGAACCAGATTTTTAATGTAAAATAAATTTATATTGATTCACGATGTCGATAGGAATAGGTTCAAATAATCAGATCCTGATACTGATATAAAAGTAAGTGAAGGTGATTGGTTGGTTAAGTGATTATAGCAAATTACATGGTAACTACCTCTCTTGTAAGAGATGCCTTTATGTGGACTTTAAACAGAAACAGACTTGCATGCACATTAGGCAAGATCAAACCCAGGATGAACAAAACAAACAAACCACCAACATTCCATCAGTCTTACACACTTCATAACTGATGGGTACAAGAAGCACTGAAAAACGCACCTGCTTATAAATAAATGCTAGTATTTTAACATAGACTTAAGTTCTTCCATGGAAAATTATGTTTCTGCATATGACGAAAATGCTTAGGTCTCTGCATTTACAAAACATAGTGTTGATTTATGTCATGTTTGATAGACAAGGTGTACATGATAAAAGACAAAAAGAATTTTGGAATTTGGAACTGCAGTTCAGCCACAGTTAAGTGATAAAAATTAGCTAAAATCATGGCCATTTTAATGATGTCATATGCTGTGTTCAAGCACAGTAAGTGGCTGTGCACCACCACTACTGCCCATTATCATCTGGTGAATGCCTCTGGCTCAGCTGATTTTTGGACGAGGTTGTGAATGGTTAACAGTTTGTGAGTTTTGTTTCACTGAAATTAATAAAAAAAATTTTAATGAGTAAATGAAAAAATTTTTGGAAACAGAAAGAAGTGAGCAGCTGTTCAGATAAATGAAGAAGAAAAGAGGGAGCGAGCAAATAAGTTGCTCAAAAATGATCAAAATGCTATTATGAAAATAAAAAGCAAAAACAACATCACAGACTATTTTCAAATACATGAAGAAGCCTCAGCTTCATCCAGTTCATTATCAACAGATTTAGGTCCACATAAGATTGATCACACAGGTGATTATTGTTGCAAACAATGATAGAAGTATTTAGATGAACAATGTACAAAATATCTTATAGCCAATGAGTTTGGATTACTGCAGAATTTTATTTGGAAAAATAAGACAATGAAAATACAGTTTATCATAAATGAACTCAAAAATCAGTATCAATTGCTCTAGAATCAGTATCTATTGCTCATCTGTTCTGTTTGTGAACATTTGATATTTTAAATTAGATTTGTATTTTATTACATTTAGTAAAATTTATTATATTTTTCAAGTCAAGATGTTCTAACATATGTAAAGTAAAATTACTTTACATTTATGAGTAAATACCACTGTGCAAGGACATTTTCATTCAGATAATTTCTGGCTTGTGAGAAAATGGGCACTAATTTATTACTATGACAGCTCCCTTTACAAGTATAAAATGGACAATACTACAGCAAATGCTGTAAAAAATGAGAAGGAAGTGAAGGTATCACAAATACCATCAATGGTTCTGAAATTTCAATACGGCAATCTTAGTTTTAAAGGTGCAAACTGCTTTGGACATGCTGCTTCCCCCCCCCATATATAGCGATGTGCTAAAAACTGCAACTGACAGGAATACGCAGACAGCTGTTGAAGAGTAGACAGATTAGGTTAAGTGATCATCATTACCATTTGAAAGAACCTGGAATTGTGCTTAAAAGCATGGCAAGTGAGCATAAGAGCTTACTTATGCCATAACTGTCAACCTTGAAATTTTAAAAACCAGGATGTTTTTCTCATTGCATGCTGATACTCAACTATTTGTAACTCAACTCTAATAGTATTTAATTGGTTATTTAAATTTTATGTTACATGGCTAATTCCATTTTTGAAAACCCCAAATAGTGAAGGAAAGCTTTTACTTATCAAAGTGTTTTTAAATACTATGAAAATATAATTAATTTACATTGCATGTATTTGGATAAACTTAGTAATGTACCATAATTGAGGTAAACAAAATAAAGCACAAATATCTACTGATTAAACATTGCTTTGAATCTTTATATAAAAATCTACAGATGTCTACAGTAGATTAAGACAACTCAGGTCAAATGAAATTTACTACAACAAAGATCAATAAAATGCAATAAGGAATACATACAAATCAGATAAAATAAAATTTAATAAGAAAAATTACTTGAAAATCAGAGATAAGGAAATGGAATTTGCCTAATTTAAATTTTATTAATTCAGTAGTTTTCATTTATTATAAGGAAACATTTTGAACATTTTGAACATGAAACATACATGAATAAGCAATTTTGAATCATCAGAAGCATTATTATTCAGCATCATTCTTAAACATTACTTTAAAGAGTTCGTTACTCACAACATTTGGAGCAAACAAAAATTTCATGAAATAAAATATTAAGCATTTGTTTCCTACACATAAAGATTATAAATAAATTAATTAAAATAGGCATAATTTTAGATGTATTACAGGATTGCAAATTCTGAAATACACAGTCAATTTTGTTTCCAGTTGAATAATATGAAAAATACCTACGTGAGCAAGTAGAAGTTTTATATGATCAGGATTTGAGCGAATTGCACTCCAATGTAAAGCAGTTTTCTGTAAAAATGTTACACAATCAATGATAGCTTTACAGTGAAAAACAGTATAAAAATACAGTTTCTCTAAACAATATATTTTGATTACTTAATATTTTGCAGAACTTAACTCAGTAGAATATGAAAGGTACTGAAATTCAACATTATTTGATTCCAGCATACTAGAATATGGGACTCTCTAATGGTCCCATATTCTAGTATGCTGGAATCATTTTAGTTTAAACATTTTTCATTACACAGATTTGTTAATTTTCACATTAAATAAGAGTTAAGATAAAATAATTAGATAAATTTAATTACAAAGGGCATTCAAGTATAAACAGCAAGGTCTGTTGCAACCAACATGTAGCACCAGGAAGTTTGCAATAGCCTTGTGCAGCTAATCATAATTAGATTTTTGCCTAACAAAGGTGTCACTTTATCTCCAATTTAATACAGATTTAAAAATTATTTGGAAGTGAGTTTTTCAATCTACAACATTGTTTCTCAATTTTTTTCTGTTTACTACCACTTTTAAAAACATCTAATGCCCAATGCCCCAAAAAACCATATCTGCATTATTTTAAATATGTAAAGGTGTAAGAAACAGAAAACAATGATGAGGTTGGGTTATTTTTAGAATAATGAAATTAACAATAAATATGCAATCATACTTAACTAAACTACATAAAGGATAGGACTACAAATTAAACTAGTAACAAAATAAGTTCAATGAGAAGGGTAAACCTGATGAGCTACTACCAGTTCGTCAATATTCAGCTCAATTTCCGTTAACAACATTCCCAGATATTAATGATGAATTATCTGCAGCTGATTTCTTTTATTAGTTAATTAGACCTGCCATTGCACTGAACCTGGATTTTGCTCAGCAAGAAAGAGGAAGTACTACAAAAAATTTCTCTACAACATTCTATAAGTTCAGGTACAGGCATTCTGCAGTGTCAAGTGTTGGTATTCAGACCCAAGTTTAAATTTCAGCTCTCCATTTGCTTTTAATAAATTTTCAAAGTTTTGAGATGCTTTTGAAATTACACAGGAAAAATGGATCCAAAAACCAATCAAAAATTTACACTTAAATTTTTTATTTGGAATTTTTTAAGTCCAGTTCCAGAGTTTTCATATGTTGGTAATATTCAAGCACATGATCATCATTTTTTTTCCTATAGTCGCCAGATTTAAAAAAGGACTAAACTCTATCCATTCCAGACTTTTATACACTTTAAACTTGGGAATGCTATGACCAGTATCTGCTACAAACTAGTACCTGCTTTTGCAGACAAACCAACAAATTTGTATGAAGAAGTACACGATTAAATTTTTTATAATTTACAATACTGAGTTGTCTAAACAGCTTGTCATTCAAATACTAACATTTGATTTGATTTCCCACTCTGATGATGAAACGAAGAAATTTATCTGAGCATTCAATCCGATGTTTTGCTGCTAACCGTTGCTTCTAAATCACACAGTGTATAGCAAATATATTTAGTATCCCTGTTTACAAATGTGCAGTAAAACCATTGTAGCATCCAATTATTGCTAGAGCAGTAAAAGCAGCAACTGACAATATTTTATTTAAAGGAAGTACATTCTGTTCAACAACTCCTTTCATAACATGAAATAAGAATTATCCTTTATTATTAGTTTATAAATTTTGGGCAAATTCTTTAGGCAGATTTGCTGTTCTTTTATGAAACGCACATACACAAGATATAAGGCTTCATTACCTGGCAAAGGTGTATTTCTATACTCCTTTCCAAAATAACGTGTTTTTAAAAAGCTACAAAGGAGATTTTTCAGCATTTTCTGACATCTCACTGAATTTTTAGGCAGTATCATGACAAAAAGTAATATTTTTGATGATTTTGGTTGGTGATTTGTCCGGCAAAGTTTGTATTATTTTCTTTATGGCTAATAGAATCAGTTCTTCTCCAACAGTACATGGTTTCCCTAATCTCGCAAAAGCATAGCAATATTATAAGACATGATTCTGATAATGTATTTACGTTGCTAACAAACTTTCCAATAGAAAATAAGAGAATAAAATTTATCTTAATCACATAATGGTCACAGATTACATAGATTCCATTTGTGACTATCCTGATCTCCCGATGCTAGCTTAGAATGGTTTAATGGTTAATGATGAAGCATGAAATACAATTTCCTGTTAGCAATGTGCGTTTATAAACACACACTGCATATAAAATGTGCAATAACTTTTCAAAGGTTTTTAAATGCTTTTATTGAACTTGTTTTCAAGTTGTCAGATATTTCAGTGAAAAACTTTAATAATTTCAACAATTAAAGATTTCAAAACATAAGACGTGTATCTTAAATGAGAATATATAATAAATAATAAAATAAAAAATTCTACCCCTCTTCCTCTACGTAATTACGAGACTGGGTTCAAAATGCACACAGAAATAATGTCTTCCGATTTTAACCATTATGCTTGTCATTCGTTGACCAGCTTCTAAAAAAATCAAGTAAAAAGTGAAGACAAGACACACATCATGTTATAAATGCAGATGAGCATAATGAATACACTGTGAAACGAAACAAACACATGTTACCTCAGCCATTCAAGCCTGATATCAGGGTGATTAAATATATACATATCCGTTGATAAAGGAAAATGCATTCATATTCACCATTTTATTTCTAAGATAAATTCTCAAATCATTTCAGGTTAATAATTTTGGCCACTATAAATGGAAATTGGAATTCATGCCTAAGTCCCAAATTAAGTATTAACATTTTTATACCATATGTTTCAATTTCATTACCATTCGCTGCATACAACTTGAAATCTGCGAATTGTTTCTCTTGTGTTGATGCAGGTAAAATGCTAACGTACGCACCACTATCCACTAAAACAGGCACTTCCAATTTTTTATCTCTGATAAATAGGCGAAACTCTGGAAAATTATAGACAGTAGAGCTTGCCGCCTCCTCTACTGTGCACTGTCGTTTCCCCGATTGGATGACTTATTAGTTGCCCAACTGCACGGCTGAGTACATTTATCCTGATGACATTTGTTAGCAAAATGGAAATAATAAAAACAATATTTCCTTTAGGATTAAATCTTTTCCTAGAAATACTGCAAGATCGTCTGCGGGATTGAAAGTTGTTCATACACCACAAATCTCATTAGAAAGCATCATGTCTGAAATTTTATCAGCCATGATCACCAACTTAGGGTAATTCTTCGTCACTAACAAGTATTATATTACACATGGAATTGGGCAATTTCTCCAAAAATAATGTTTTGATTAAATTTTTGAACACATCCGATGTTGCAACAGATTTTAAGTTTTGTAATAATTGACTTGGTTTCAAGTTGCCTAAATCGATTCCTGTAAGAAGTTTTTTTAATTCAAGTACTTTTCACTTACCTTAAATATATCCAGAAGACTTGTTTTGGATTCTGAATATTTAGTAGCGGAATTATTTGTTACGATATCCCAGATGTTCTCAACATATTTGGGTTCTAGCTGTGATACTAAGTAGTTAAATTTGGTTTCCTCCAAAACAATTCCATTTATCTTACACTGAGCCTCTACTTGGGAGGAATTTTAACACTGACCTTTCACAGTTCATGTGTAGTATCTTCAACAGTTTTATAGGTCTTCAGCCATATTCACTTTAAAATCAAAATTCCAAGTCGCCAATAATTGGTTCCCGATTCCAAATTAATCTTTATAATTAGAACTTCATTTCTTTAAATAACTTTAGTCCATGTTTTTTAATTCGAAAATAATCTTTATTAAAGCTCTTAGAAAACATAAACAATTTTTAGAACAACAAAATTGAACAATCTTTTTGTTGCCATTCCAAAAACCAAGCAAAAAAAAAAAAAAAATTAACCATTATTTAAAATTTCTATATAAGTTCAAGCCACAACACCTGAACAGCTCACACACTAAAGAAAGAAATCAGTAGGGAAATTACAGCCATTCCAGTCAGCATGCTCCACTGCAGCATCAAGACAAAAGCACAAGAATGTTCTCATAATGATGGCCACCTGAAGGGATGATTTAAAAAACTTAATGCAGTGTGCAAAACTCCTGTATATCAGATATGCATTTATTGCAGTTTGCATTCAAAATTATTATTGCAACTCCAGCTATATCTATTTAAATTGTGGTCTGTCATTATGGGATAGCCTGTATATTACATGCACCCATACTATATACTTATGACTGTTCCAAAACATACCACATTAAAAACATACACATACCACATAAAACCAAAACATACTACATAAAACCAAAACATACCACATTCGTATTAAGCTTAAAAATTCACAGGAACAAACACTATGCAAAAATACCAGTTTTGCTAAATAAATATAAAGAGATTTAAAAAGTTTAAGCCTTTAAAAAATGTTAAAGACAGAATTCCGAATTCATTAACCCTCTAAGAAGAAAGACTTTTATCATCTGGTCTTGAGACTGGACCCGATTACCACTTAGGACCAAAAAGGCCTATGTCTTATGGGTGCAGAATCATCCTGTATTTCATAAATTTTCTTTTCTTCCTTAGGGAAAATGGACATTGTAGACCCCTGAAAAAGCACTATATCCAGTGTCTTGGATTGTTATGTCATCATGAGATATGTTGTCCCTTGGTACAATATTAATTTGTTATTTAAAATATTCTGCTTTCTTATTTTCTTCAATAACCTAGATATCATTCTAATGAATGGAAGGTTATGAAAACAGAGGCAAAATTAGTAAATGTAACTAATTACTCAAATTAATATAATTAGTAATGTAACTAATAAATACTGATTAAATGTTGCATGACTTCAAAGCAGATAAAAAAAAAAAGGTGCTGCCAAGAGGGTTAATTCAGTAACACTGTGAAAATATATATATATATATATATAAACAGCCTGAATGTCACACAGTTACGTTATCGAGAAAACCAAATTGCAGCATACAACATAACTTTATATTAAGCTTGCCTAATAACAAAATTATCTGGCATTATTTTGTCCACACTGAAAAACTACAGAATATTTTTCAAAATTACCTTTTTGCTATCTTGAATATCAGTTTCTCCACGTTTTACGTATTTAAGTATCAGAGATAAGCATTTAGTAGAAGGATAAGCAGCAGCTAGATGTAATGGAGTAAGTCCCAAAAAGTTTCTCTGCTGCCAAGAGGAACCATATGCCAATAAAAGTTTTACGAATCGGTGTCGACCCTTGGAAACAGAAAATAATATTAATAGTACCCAAAATACACAAAAATAATATTAACTGTACCACACACAGCCGTATTAACAATATTACATTTTCATCAATAATCATTCTAGATTAAATCAGAAATAATTTTGGTACTTTCTGATTATGTATTCATAAATGTAACGGGAAAATACACCAAATATGGCAGAATACACTTCATTAAATAAGTTCACATGCATTAAAAGGTCATATGTAACCACACGCATACACACAGTTGCATACTTGGAATGTTACATTTTGTTTACAAATATTCAAATTTTCATATTTTGACCACTAACAGCCAACATGTCCAAACTACATTAAAATTGGCTTTGGACATTATCAGATTTCCTTGTAAATGTTCATATATGTTTTCATTATCAAAATTTTCCAGCTGCTCTTCATTATTTTTATTTATGTATTTTAGATTTGTTTGAATTGTCATCAAAAAAAGATCATCACTTTCTGAAAGAGAAACAAAGAAAATGCCTAATAAATAATTATAAGCTAAAATTCATTTCAAATGTCTAACTTGAATATTAAATCTTTCTGCACACATACAGCACAATCAACATAAGTTGACTGTTGCTCAAGTGGTTGAAATGAAGTATGCAAAACGATTGAATGCTCAATTATAACGTTCACAAATTAATTTTAATTTACAATTAATTACTGTTTCTTTGCTTCACTCTCAGAATGAAGAGGTAGTACTTTTTTCAATGTTCTTTTATATCAAATTTAAAAAGTAACAATCATACAGCAGCTTGAAATTTTTCAAATTTAGAACAAGCAAAAAAATATTACATTTCTGTTAACTGGATGTCAGTTATCAATCGTGCACCAAATTACCAAATGTGGTAGTCCATGAACAGCTCTGTAGTGATATAATGGTTAATATGCACAATGCTGAATTAGTGCAATTCTCAGATGTTTTTTAACAGAAAACGGGTTAGATTATTTGAATACACCAAAGCACATGAGGGTTATCTGCCTAAGGAAAAGGATGCCTTTATGAAGGACTTTTGGTATTTTTCCGTTTTGTCAAATAGACTTTATTGACGACAACATACAGTATACACATAGAAAATTTTAATAAATGTTAGTTCTAAGAATTTTTTATTTTGAAGGCATAAACATTTTAATATCATTTAAAATTTTGTAAAAAAGACATTAATTTAAGAATTTACTATGCTTTCATGGTTCAACATTCTGATTCGTCGGTTCATATCAAGTGACCCCAAATGATCTCACCTCATATAAACTATGCTACAGAAATCTTATTCTCTTAGTAATTATCTACATTAACTTCAAGTTAAATCTTAATTTGGAATACAAGTT
Source organism: Stegodyphus dumicola (assembly GCF_044657685.1). Taxonomy (NCBI): domain Eukaryota; kingdom Metazoa; phylum Arthropoda; class Arachnida; order Araneae; family Eresidae; genus Stegodyphus; species Stegodyphus dumicola. Next base: position 28,097,875 of record NC_140781.1, read on the forward strand.
TAAATGCAAGAATTATTTCAATTCGTATGAATAGCTTACTCAGAAATTATACAAAACCACAGTGCTTTACTTTGCTAGTGAATTCTCATTAGAATTGATGAATTTAACCCTTGACTTTGCATAATTTTCGCCTTCGGGTGAGCGGTGTGATTGCATCCTAATTGACTTAATTACCCCAAATAGCCTTAGGTCATAAAATTTAACTATCTAGTAAAAATTCTATGTAATTGTATGCCAGTACTGAAAGAAACAATCAATCTGATAAGAAATGACTGTGACTTGTTTTGAAAATGAAGCATAAAAGGTTACCAGTGAAGATAATCCATTTGGTATCAGTCGTACCATTATTGGCAACTTTATTGCCTGTGCCGGTAAAACGGAAAAGTACCAGAATTTCTAAGAGAAAATGCTCATATTCACATTATGCATGGGAAAATTTTTTTAAAAAAATGCAGCTAGCCACTTCACTTAGGTCCAAACGAGGATGATCATTTTCTTCATTAACTTTAAACTAATTTCTGGCACAGCAGTTAGGCACAGCAACTAAAAAAACATTCTTTTGTTTCATTGCAAGTTTCCTGTATACCCACTGGGGTGGAAGGACATGACCAAAGCAGTTGCAAAAACAGACATTGACAATATTACCAGTGCCGCCTATTATAACTGATGGTTTACATTTATTACAAATTAATGCATGGTTACAGGCTTCCCTTATTAAACCGTTCCAAGCAACAACACTGCATTGATTCATATCAATTTGATACTGATCAAATTCAAGGGAAGTTAATTCTAAACACTATGCATAAATGAAACAATTTGCTGATAAGAAACTGATTCTCAATCCTGCAAACCAAATTTATGTAATCTTTTTTTCTTGACATGTCATCTTCACATTCTCATTTCATTCAATTCTATATGAATTAGAGCTTCATTTTATGGTTTCCCATGCATTTTCTTTCACAATGAATATTTCCTCTTCCTGAAGAAATTGCATGGAAGCCGTTTCATCTAATCTAAGTCCCAAAATTTTGTATCCGCGGTAAATACAACAACAAATGAGTTACAGCTTTAGAATTTCTGCTCTTGCTGCCAATTTTAAAAGGTATTTTTAAAATTAAATATTGCTGACTTCACATGAACCAGTCTCTTGGCGAGATTAGCAAAATATTTGGTGACAAATGCAGTCCCAATAACAGAACACTACCTGTTTTTGATTAGCAGGAAAGAATACGTTGGCCTATATAAAAACAGGAACATGAACTACTCGTCTAAAATATTTTATTGTTATGCATGCAAATAAAGCTTCATAACTGTAGTCATGGTACTTAATCACAATTACTGCAGATTATTATTATCCTAGAAGTCACTCAGAGAAGATTTGAAATGAACCTAACAGTTAGAATTAAATAAAACTTGCTAACCATGTTAAAACTAGTAAATTAAGAGCTTTCGCAAATGACCCATCTACTTTGTCAGCTGGAGCTGGAATAAATGGTTCAATCAAGTTCTTTTTTATTATTATTATTGCTATATTCTGCAGAACTGGAAGATATCTAATGTTCAAGTCACATGTATGTTGAAAGGAAAGTATCTATTGCAGTACTGTCTAATCGCAATTTCTAAGATTTCTCAAATTTTAAAGCTGCTTTTATATCTATTTTTTTCCTCCTGCCCTATTCATCTACAGAGCTTGGTTGCTCAAAGGAGTATTTAACCATAAGTGTACTACTTACACTGCTCTTCAAATTGGCAGAGAGTTTGTAAATACAGGGTGTTTCAAAACTTATCATTCAAATTTCGAAGGGAGTTAGGGAAGATGTTACGAAATCGATTTCACATAAGAAAGTATGTCCACGAACATCATCAACATCATGGGTGTCTAAAGTATGACTGTTTGAGGGCCACATTGCAAAGAAAAAATATTTGCGGAGCCGCATTGCTTAAAAAAAAAAAATTTGCGAGGCCACATATATAATATTTTGTAAGTTAAAATAAAAATGAGTGCTATATTATTTTACTAAAATAAATTAACTTCTTTCTATTATTATTTTTTCAATTTAAATTAGATATTGTATAGGTACATATTTATAATTAATTTGTACAAGTTTCGTTTCATTTAGTTTAGATTTCATACAGATGGAAAAATTCAAACTAATGAGATGGGTGAATTTGCTTTTGTTAAACATGCAAATCGATATTGGTTTCAATAGAGGAGGTTGCAATCATAATGCATTTTCAAGATGTTTGAAATGTTCCAAGACGTTTCAAGATGTTTGATGTTCATTCTTGAAAATAATTGTTCACAAATATAGTGCAAAAAGCTGAATACATTAATAAAGCATGATTGTGAAAATTAGGATATTTATCATGGGGTAGGTAAGCTTTATAAAACTCCAGTAAAGAAACATTTTTAAATTTTTATTTCAGTTGAATGTCACTTTGCATTTCAATGCATTCCATTTGAAAATTTGAAGGTAATTTACTTATTTCCAAAGAAAATGGGGTAGAAAATATGTTGAAATACTCTTCATTTTTTAAAAAATCTTTGACATCTACTTTCAAACACTTTAATTTAATCAAAAATTAATGCAACATATTTTAAATATTTTGTGCAACTCGGAGGTTTATGTACAGTTAAAGTACTCAAATGTATCAAATCTTTTACTTTTATTTGATTGTGCCAAAATTTTAATTTTCTTTCGTATGTTGTTATTGTTTGGAACATATTATTAATAAGTTGATTTTTTCCTTGAAGTCTCAAATTTAAATCACTCATACGTTCTGTTAAGTCTACTAAAAAAGCTAAATCTTGACCGGATGTGAAAGAATAGTCCCAATGTAGTTCATGCATGTCATAAAAGGCGACTAAAATGCATACCCAGCATCTGGGGGTATAGCCGGACACCCTGCCCCTGGGGATTATATCAGGGGACTCGTCTTCCAGGTTGGGGGTTGGGCCAACTACTGGAAAACGACTTGGAAATGGCCTAAGGACTTTTCGTTTTGGAATCTGGAATGTCCGAAAACTGTACTACAGTAGGGGACTGAAATTTCTTATAGAGGAATTTGACAAATATGATATGGATCTACTTGCTATTCAGGAAATGTGATGGCTTGGGAAAGGTACTATTGAGAAAAGAAACCACATGGTTTACTATAGCTGTGATGTGAAAAACATATTTTTGGTACTGGTTTCTTATTGAACAAAGGTTTAAAACAGTGATTGATTTTGTTCCTAAATCACCCAGACTTTGCAAAATTCGGCTAAGGGGAAAATTTTTTAGTTATAGTATTATTAACAGACATGCACCTACAAAGGACAAGGAAGAGGAAGAGAAGGAAATATTTTATGAGGAACTTCCTATGTTATACAGATCTTGTCCCAAGCATGACATTAAAATTATTATGGGAGATATAAATGCTAAATTGGGTAAAGAGGATGAATTTAGACCAACAATTGGAAAGCATGGCTTACATGATAGTACTAATGACAATGGACAACGACTAGTACTTTTTGCTGCTGAACACAACATGATAATTTCACGCACTGTGTTCAGCCCCAAGACTATACATAAGATGACTTGTGCTCACCTGATGAAGAAACCTGGAACCAAATTGATCATGTACTCATCAATTTTAGGATATCCAGGACGTTAGAACTTATCAAGGCACCCCCTGTGATTCCAACCACTTTTTGGTTATTGCTAAACTAATTGCTGAAATTTCAAATGCCCAAGAGATACAGGGAGAGAGGCAAGACACGCTTGATTGTGAAAAGCTGAAAAATGAGGAAAATGAGCAAAATTTCCAGTCCTCACTCAGGGGAGAAGTAAGAACTAAAAACATGGCCGAACTGGAAACCGTGGAAAATAAGTGGATTTTGCTCAAAGACTCAATCGTACGCTCAGCTGACAACACACTGGGATATGTGGAAAAATCCAAACCAAGGGATTGATTTGATAATGAATGCTTCCTTGTAACACAGGCAAAAAGACCAGCTTATAAAATTATGGTCTAAAGCAACATTCAAGACTCTCTGTTGAGGAATATAATAGATCTAGAATACAGGAGAAGATCCATCAGCTTAAGAAAAAACTTTTTCACGACAACTTATTTAAGGATGTTGAAGATCTGAGGGGGTCCAATGAAAGCCATGCTTTCTATCGTGAAATTAATCTTGGCCGCAAAGACTTTAAGTCTGGAACCACTGCCTGTAGAGACATAAACAACATCATCCTAAATGATAGAAAATAGGTACTTCACATGTGAAATGAGCACTTTAGTAACTTGTTGAATGATCATACGCGGGATGGGTCTTCAACCTACCCAACTACCTCTGTAAACCTCGATAGTATCCTGGCACCATCTTTACCAGAAGTTAGAGAAGAAATTAAAAAGCTCAAAAATAACAAGGCCCCAGGCCCTGACTCAATTACTTCAGAACTTATTAAAAGTGCTGCAGGTCAAAACATTGAGGAAAGACATCATCTCATCGAATCAGTTTAGAACCAAGAAGCTTTATCCAAAGATTGGAAACTGAGCATCATCTGTTCTATACACAAAAAAGGAGACATTTTAGAATGTACCAACTACAGGGGAATCAGTCTCCTTTGTGTTTTTTACAAACTATTTTCCAATATACTTTTTAGTAGACTAGTAACTTATACAGAAAATATTGTAGGTGATTAACAATGTGGTTTCTGCAAAGGAAGATCTACAGCAGAACAAACCTTTAACATTAGGTAAATTTTGGATAAAACTAATGAATATGGCATTGCAACACACCACCTTTTTGCTGATTTTAAGACTGCCTATGATTCAAGAAACAGAAAATATTTAATTGAAGCTATGAGATAATTTGCAATACCTGAAAAACTTATAAATTTGGTCACCATTACTCTTACTGAGACAAAACTTACGGTTAAAATCCAAAATAACCATTCTAAGCCTATTGTTTTAAATGGGCTCAGACAGAGTGATGCACTGGCCTGCTTGCTTTTTAACCTTGCCCTCAAAAAAATCATAAAAGTTTCCAACATTAATACTCGTGGAACTATCTTTAACAAGCCTGTTCATATCTTTGCGTTTGCTGATGATATCGACATAGTCGCACACACTCCCGAGTCAGAGAGACTTTTACATCTTTAGAGGCTGCAGCCAGCAAAATGCATCTAGCAATCAACCAAAATAAAACTAAATACATGCCATGTGATAATAACAGCAGCCCCTATTTTGAAATTGGAAATTACAAATCTGAAACTGTTAGCAAATTTAAATATTTAGGATCAGAAGTTAATACTCTCAATGATTTAATGCCCGAGATCCATAGTAGAGTCACAGATGCTAACCGATGTTTTTTCGGTCTCGAGAAATACTTGAAGTCTAACTTCGCTAGCAGAAAAACGAGGATTTTAATTTACAAAAGCTTAATCAGATCCATTCTTACATACTCTGCTGAGACCTGGGCAATGACAGAAAAAGCTAAAAGTATCACCTGTCTTTGAAAGAAAAATTTTGAGAGGTATTTTTTGTGGCATAAAATGTAACAATATCTGGAGAAGAACTAACTCTGAACTATATAAATCTTATAAATAAAGAAATAGATATAGTATAATATATAAGGATTCAGAGAATTAAATGGGCAGGACACCTGTGCACAATGGATGAAAATTGAGTAACTAAAAAGATCTTCTCAGCCAGACCATTCGGCACCCGAAAAAGAGGGAGGCCTAAACTTAGGTGGCTCGACTGTTTGGAAACAGACTTAAGAATTTTTAAAATAAGCAACTGGATGTCCATGGCCAGGGATAGAAGAGTTTGGAATTCGATTCTGAGAAAGGCAAGGGCCAATCCTGGACTGTCTGGCCATTGAAGAAGAAGAAAAAAGCTAAATCTAAAACACAAGACCTGGGTAGCCAAGCAGTCGGTCTATCGAGCTTCGAATATTCGATTCAGATAATCATGCACATCAGTTGTGCTATGGGCTGATACAATATATCTTGGCGAATACACGAAGGAACAGCGTCCACAAAAGTCGGTAACACTGTCTTGAGAAAGACTAGGTATTCCCAGCCATCAAATCGGGGCAGTAGCAAGTAAGGTCCCAACAAACAGTCACCAATGATTCCAGCCCACGCATTTATGGCAAAACAATGTTGTGCAGCGTGACTTCTCATACCATGCAGGTTGTCACAAGCCCACATATCTGACTTGTGTGTATTGAACACGCCTTCAGAAATGAATGAAGCTTAATCTGTAAAAAGGACAAAAGCTGGAAAACTGGGGTCCACAGCATCTTTCTGCATGAACTATTGTGCAAATTCCACACGCTTCGGATAACTGTTAGGATGCAGTAACTGCACCCTTTGCAGATGGTAAGGACGTACACGTTCTTCGCGCAGTATCTGCCCCACTGCTGAGTGAGAGACTCCAAGTTGCTGAACAATAGCTCATGTGCTGGTATTCGGATTATCTTCGATGGACTGTAGGACCTGTTCTGTGGCGTTGACAGTCTGCATCAGTCATCTTCTTCCCGGATCCTGCATGTTGCTGCATAGTTGATCACGTTCACACAGAATGTGATGCACACATGTAAACATTTTATGGTATGGTATTCTTCTGTTGGGGTATTGGTCTTTGTAAACTTGTCTAGCTTGTTGGCCGCTTTCACCAGCTGCCCCATATGCGAAATACATATCTGTTAGCTCTTGATGTGTAAAACGTTCCACCTTATCACCAGCAAGTCAACTTGTACACTGATGACAGCAAGAGTGGTCGGGCAAGCTGTACACTTGTTAGGTACACACAGCACCCTTGCATATATTTGTGAATGCACTTTCCTATGTGAAATCAGTTCCCTGACATCTTCCCTAACTGCCCACGAAATTTGAAGAGTAAGTTTTGAAACACTTTATATGTATCATTTGCTCAGCAATTCTTATTCATAATTTTTTAGATGTTGAACTGATATATTTATTTTCCAAGTTTCCACCTGCCCACCAGCGGCTGAGTGGTAAAGTCACTGAACACTGATAGTTCAGCTGAGAGTTTGAATCCCAACAAACAGGCTCATTGCATGGGCATTTTTCTTGTTTTCTCCATGCATAACATAATACGAAACAGCTTCCCTTAGAAAGACTTCCACAAAGGCATCCCTTCCCTAAGGCAGATAGCCCACGATGCTTTGCCATAATTAAATAAACCAAACCAAGTTTGCATCTTCATTGCAGATGAGAATAGTATACGCACCTGAGGTATATGTTGTGCTGGCATCCATTTTGTCCATTCTTAATAATTTCCAGATGATTATGGGAAGTTCATATCCAAAACTTTAGAAAACAGAAGTGATATGTGGGGTAATGGGACAGTACAAAAATTTTTCAATACATTTTATTCTGTTTAGTTCTTGTATCAGTAGAGCTTTATTTTCCTGAAATAACTGCAGAAATCTGCTTAATGAAGTCCAGTGGATATATATTGTTTGTTGCAGTTTGTAGGATGTACTTTTGTTTTCATAAAATTCAGATATATAACAAAATTCTCTAACTTGTTCTCAATAAAAATAAAAAGCAGCTGTTTTATGAGGATGAAATTAAAAAGAAAATCATGTGGGATTATTGCCGAGTTGCCAGTTGATTTATAATATACTCTAGTTTGAAGAATGCTATCAATTCTTAAGATCAAAAGATCAAGAAATTGAATTTTATTGTTTACTTCTCCGTTAACTGTAAACTGTAGGGTAGGGAAACTTTATGCAGTAAATGAAAACAATATTTTTAAGTTCATCTTTCTCCATATAACAAAGATATCATTGAAGTGCCTCTTCTAAAAAATGGGTTTTGAAGAAATTTAGTTAAAAACTAAATTTTCTAAGTGTTGCATAAAAATTTCAACTAAAAGGTGCAATACCGATAGTCCCATAAAAAGAAATGCTTGTTGTTGGTAAGTTTGCCCATTTCTGTACTTACATGTATCTATCTTTGCTAAGTTCTTTTATTTCTCTCTATATCTTAATCATATTTCTGTTTCTTTCCTCATTTCAAGATACTCTTAAACTAGTAATTAGTTTGTTTTGGTTTAGGTAATTATAGCCAAGTACACTACAGATACATGCGTCAGGAATGAATGCCTGTTATACATATTATACATGATGAAACAAATATTTGCGATTTTACCACTGTGCTGCAGGTGGCCCTGTTTACAATTTTTGTAACATACATGAATAAGTTTCATCAGATTTTTTTTAATAATTCATTTCAGTAATTTTTTTAATAAGAAACAGTTCATTTGAAGTAAGATTTTTTTTAATAAGTAACATTTAATTGGAGTAAGATCCCCCCCCTCCTTAAGCTTGTTCTATGTATGTATGCATGTCTGTATATATATATATATATATATATATATATGTAATAATAGTAAGGAAAAGCCGGAACACTGTTAATGCGTACTTAGATCCATACTGAAGAGGAAGACTTCTGATTGCACAGTATGTGAATAATGTTGACTTGGTAATATCTAAGAAATTTGCCAGCTGAAGCAGTTTTAATTCCATTTTTATTTTCCAGTTGATGTCTGCGGCCACAATCACTTGGCACTCTAGTCGTGCCTTTTTGCAGTACATTTAAACTTTTTATAATATTGCAATAGCAAGCAAGACATGGCGCAATTTAGAGAAAGTTATTACTAGAGACAAAGTACCTAAATTAAAAATGAGCAAATTATAATTTTGATTTGCATTTTTATATGTATGTATGTATGTATGTCTATGTATGTGTGTGTTCCTATGTTAGTTTCCATGTATGAAAAATGCTCTAGAACAGGGGTTCTCAACTGGAGGTATGCAAGAGAAAAATAGGTGGTATGCAAAGAAACAAAGTATTTTTAACAATTAAATGCAAAAATTAAATATCCCTACATATTGAATCTAAGCATATCAATTTAAAGGATGGATAAGTCTGAAGAATATTTTAAGAGGAATTTATCAGAGTTAAAAAAAATAAAGAAGTAATAAAATGTTTTGTTACTTCAAGTGAAAAAGCTTTGGAAGCTAGTTATTCAAAATTTGAATTGCAAAAATATTTAGTGACTTATGGTTGGTGCATTTAGCATATTTAGCTGATATTTTTGGAAAGTTAAATAATTTAAATTTAGGATTACAAAGCATTAATTTGTTTACCATTAGAGATAAAATAAATGCAATGATAAAAAAAGCTCGACCTAATAAAAGAATTGTACAAGTATAATAATATTTTAAGCTTTTTACCACATTTAGAAAGTTTTCTAACTGAAACTAATTTGAAAATAAAAGAATTAGCATCCAACATTAAAAATCATCGTTTTTTATTGATAAATAATTTCAACATGTATTTTCCCGAGGATTATGAAAAAGAAAATTGCATTAGAAATCCATTTTCTTCAAATGTACCTGAAATTTTGTCTCGGGAAGAAAAAGAACAATTGATAGAAATTTCCTGTGATCGAACTGTAGCTGAAGATTTCAAAAATAATGCACTTGTTAAATTTTTGCTGAACTCAAAAAAAGAATTTAAATGCATTTCAAATAAAGCTATTAAAATTTTATTGTCTTTTTGTGCAACCTATTTGTGTGAACAAGGATTTTCTTCTATGTTGTATTTGAAAGATAAATAGAGAACAAAATTAAAAGTGGATACTATTTTACGGTTAAAACTATGTGAAATAAGACCAGATTTAAAGAAATTGATCTAGCTTAAACAGGGCCAAATTTCACACCAAATTTTAGGATTAAAGTATTATAACTTAAATTTTGATAATTAAAATGGTAGTCAATTTTTAATCTAATATTTTTATGTGCGCATATTTAATACAAATAACAATATATATTTTTTTAATATTTCTATTGAGAAACTGAAAAATAATCACTGTAAAATATAGTGGTGGTACTAAAATTTTTCAATTTTGGCTGATCTTTGGAATATGGTAACTGGTAGTTTGGCGACATTTTGGAGGCGATAAAGGTTACTACCTAGGACTTTTGTAATAATGTGAGAAGCACTCAGTTCCGATTACGCATTATTTTGTGTGAGGGAAATGAGAGATCATGAGATATGTCATGTGACATTAATGGACGAATTACAGCTGTTTAATCGGAAAAGGGGGGAAATCTGGAAATTTCGTATTTAGCTATATTCTGTGTTGTGTGAAACGTGACATTAATGGATGAATTACAGTTCTTTAATCTGAAAAGGGGGTTAATTTGGAAAAGCTTCATTGTGTGTTGTGTGAAATAGTGTTGATTAATTTTCGGATTGTATGGCGCTATGTAAAGTGAATTCTAAATTTTTAATGCGTTTATCTGATAATAATAATAAGTTGAGATTGTGTGAAAGGAAGGATATTACAAGTTTAAATGGCAGTGCAAGAAATATGGTGAAAATGGACATTTTGTGAAAAGGAGTGTAAGGAAGGGTACGTGGTTTGCTGAAAGTAGTTTGAGTATAGGTGAAATTTTATTAATTTCTTATTACTTGGTGAATAGACTTCCAGTTGACTACTGGATTTAGGATTTAGAAATTAGCAGTAGTACTGCAGCGACGTAATGAAGATTCTGAAGAAGATTAGGTAAGTTAGTATTTTTAATCATTTGAGGATATTATTTTTATGCATTATTCTAAATGTAAGGAGTAAATAAATTAATGTGGTATTATTTGAAAATTGTTATTAGCAATGATTTAGTTTAAAGTAATTAGGATTGTAATCTAATTTTTATTAATTTAATGTATGTGCTTATTTATATTTTAAGTAGTGTTTTTTAATTTAATTATATTTTAATTTAATGATCGTGATTTTGTGAGTTATATGTTTGTAGTATTTCGGAATATGTTTGAGTAGTATACATTGAGTATTTTCATGCATTTTCGTGAAATTTTTCTAATTTATGAGAAAAAAACCAGTGTACATGGATATAGTGAAGAGTGTGCGCAATGCCATTTTTGTGCAATTCTGGGATTTTTTTTAAGTAAAAATAAGTCGACGTGTACATGGTTTAGTGATATTTTAATTAAATGATAGTTATTTTGTGAATTTTATGTTTGTAGGAATTTGGTATACGTTTTAGTTGAAGTAAACGTGCATGGAAATAATTTAAGTATTTGACACTAAGTATTTGTAATGTTTGCAGTATGAATTCGTTGGTGACGTTTATAATATAATAGATAATTTAGAGGTAAAAGTTTTTGCATATTTTATTTATTTTATACGTGGAAATGTCCATATTTGAAAAGGGTATATACTTTTTCGCGATAAGGTAATTTCATATATGTTCTTTTTACCGGGTTTAAAGATTCAGAAAATTGTCATGCATTTTCGTTAAATTTTTCTAATTTACGAGAAAAAAGCAGTGTATATGGATATAGTGAAGAGTGTGCGCAATGCCATTTTTGTGCAATTCTGGGATGTTTTTTTAAGTAAAAATAAGTCAACGTGTACATGGTTTATGTGTATGTGTTATTGTGAAAAATGCGCAAGGAGTTTGCGATTGTGCACTTTTTCCCAATTTTGCAGTGAATATTTGTCATGATTAAGCAGTTTTGTTAGATAAAATTTCTAGTATAAGTGTAATTTATCTAGTAGGTTGCCGGAAAAAGTATTCAGTAAATAAAAAGAAAAGAAACATGTCTTTACTTCGTGAAGACAAAATGGCGGCGGAAAAAAAAATAGAAGGTTGCTGTAGCAGAGTTGGTCACCAAATTTTCGCCAAGAAATCGCCAAGTTACCATAATCCAAAGATCAACCTCAATTTTTTTTTTAGATGGTACGCATTAATCAAAACGTTGAGAACCACTGCTCTAGAATACTTATTAACAGCTTTTTATGGATAGAGAATGTTTGTTAAATATAAAATATTAATTATTAATTTCAGGCATTTCTTATCTCTTTCTAAAAAGAATACAGTATATTTATTTCAGAAAAATAAAAACATTAATATCTTACTCTTATCTAACAGATATTCACATGTTTATATATGAATTAAGCATTGTATAATTTGGAATATCCAAAAATGTTATCAGACAAGCATAAAAATTATGAACAAGATTTCCTTCCATATTCCAAAACAAAAACAAAAAAAAAACAAAAAAAAAAACAGTTAAATTGCAAATACCATAAGATTTGGGGGAAGGAGGCGATTATTACCTGAATATTCATCTTTCAGTTTTTAAGACACAGTTAAAAAAAAAAAGAAAGAAAGAAAAAATACATACTAAACTAATTGCTTTGTGAAGTGCTGTCCATCCTGCATTATCACAATTATCAACCTGAACACCAGCCTTGAGCAAAACAGTTGCACATTCATATTTATTATTTAAAATGCATAAAATCAGAGGAGTTCTTCCCAAATCATCTTTAGTTTCCAGCAATTTCAAAGGAAGAATTTTAATTATTTTCTTCAGCAAAGGCTTGTTTCCAGAAGCAGCAGCAATATGCATTTGCATTTTTTCATAATAATGTTACATTTCTATTATGTAATAAGTGAAGGGTCTTGTTCCTTTTCACCTTTTTAGAACTCTCAACAGTATTTACTGAAAATGAAGGAGAAAAAATACCTGAATACAAAATACAAAGTTTGAATAAAAATAATGATTGAATAAGTTACTAGTTTTGCCATTACTCTATAACCACTATATATCACAAATACATAAAACATCATTTTCAAAGAAATTAGTAAACCAACCAATATTTTAACTTAATAAAAATACCTTATTAAATTCTGAGTTAATTCTGCCAATGTTAAATTACTATCTACGGGTACCTATTTGCATTTAGAAACATTATGTACCTAATTTAGAAACATTATGTATCTAATGAATGTTCCTATGTATTTAGTTACATTCCTATCTGTCAACAAATGCTTTATTTATATAGAAATGTAGCTGATAGTATGGCAGAGAGTGTTACCAAATTATGCATATTACATTTTTAATATATTTCAGAATATTTATTTGTTTACGAGATTTATGTAATAAAATATCAAATTCAATCAAATAAGAGATTGACCTGTTTTTCTCAATGACGAAAATAACTGTAAGAATAAAAACAGCAAAAAATATACTGTTTTTAAGTGCAATGTGGAACTGTTTCAATAAAACCAGTAACTTATTATGTTGCATTTCACAACACATTAACTTCAATGTACTTAAAATAGTGTTACCATGATTAAAGTTACCACAGATATTGTTACCACAAAAAAGAAAAAAAAATGTTATTATAGTTTTATCCAGAATTAAAACTCCTTTTGAAACATCACTGAGATCCTGAAATTCTGAACTAAAAGCTAGTAATAAAATTTTGGATACATAAAACTGATTTATACATCCATTCTCTTATTTGCAGTTTTAACTGTACAAGTGATAGCAGTGAGAGATGACATAATGAATGCAAGTTGTCACCAAATGGAAACAAGTTATAAATAACTTAACAAACACAATAAAACAATATATTATTCAGAATTATTATTCTATCTATGACAAGCCTTTAATAGTATAGTTTTGGGAACTAATATAAAAAATTCATACAATGTTCAGCTAATTACAGTACTGAACTATATCATAACTATCTAATCAAAATACAGCAATAATTTTAAATTACATAACCATCCTCTTACTAAAATCATCAATTTCTATATGTTTTTAACATATTTAGAACATATAATCAGTCCCCTAATATAATGCATGTAATTAATATAATATTTATATTCAATTTAGCTCTCATTTAATATACAATTGAGTTCCCTAATATCCACCTAGAAAGAATTACAGATTAATATTTATGATTAAGTAAGTGTACATGTATTTCGATTTTCCGTTCCACCTACCTGACACTTGCACTTAAGCAGTGACCAAAAGATGACATACATCCTTTAGTTATTTTAAGCCTCATTCACATACAATGCTCCTTCGCACAGCTGCCGTTAGCAAGAGGAGAAAAAAGGGACATAAAAGAGTTTCATCTTAAGGACCCATTCAGAAGACCACCGTCTTCCTTCCCTTTACACTTAAGCCTTTGTGAACAATCACGTCAACGAATCAACTTATTTCTAATACTGTTTACACATTTTTAACGTTGTTTACTGTTGTTAATTTCGCAATCGGTACTTTCGTAACTGGTACTGGAACATTCATAATGGTTCCTGAAAAATATATGCTTTTTAATTATTATTTCATAAGCTTTTATTTAGCTCACTCTTGGTGCTTGTCGCTATGGTTAAAAGATGGTAATCCATTTTTAAACTGCTTCCCGATAAGATATACAACTCAAACTTTGTACATATACTGCCCGTGGAAATGTGGTGTCCCGATTTTGATTTTTAGATGATTAGATTTTTTTCAAATTTAAAGTTGAAACGATTTTTTGCAAATTTTAACAAATAAACTGAGAATCTCAGAACATTACTGTTTGCATCATAAGACACAGTGGAGGGAGGAAAAAAAATTAAATAAATTTTTTTGCGTATTTGTTTTTTCTTTGAAAATATATATTTTGGGAGAATTTTTGAAAATCGCTCATATTTTTAGACTTTTTGACACCCATTAATTTTAAAATTTCATGTCTAAAAATATATTGGTTACAAACTTCCGAAATTTTCACAGCTTATAAAACAAACTTTTTGCATTTAAAAAAATGACAAAGGAAATTATTGGGCATCAATTAGAAACATCGGTTTTAAAGTAATAATCTCATTACACCACACTATTTTGATGACATTATTTATACTATATAAGTTGTTATTGTTGCGAGTTGTTAATTCAGTGTGAGATTGGAGATATTTCTGCGTTAGCTTTCTCTTAAGATGCGCTTCGCATTGCATTGTGTTTAATGTTCTTAGTAGTTTGAAGCATAACTACTGATTATACTTAGTGATATTCTTAACACTTGTACGAGTATTTCTGTGGAAAATTCCAGAACTTTGTTTCTGTTGAAAAATAAATTTAATTAAGCTATCATCGGATTTGAGGGCAGTGGCAATCATTTACAAACTATTATCAATCTATTATGAACCCATATGCACACAACAATATTATAATTAATTCATGTATTAAAACTGTTTTGAATGTGTTTTACAAAAAAAAAAACAGGCAAAGAAAAATTTCTGCTTGCGTTTTATGTTTTTTTTTTTTTTTTTTTTTTTTTTTTTTTTGCTATCTTTCTGGCCAGATAAGGTTTTAAATAAATGTTTGTAATTTATGTTTATATTTACCAATTGAATAAGTAGCACTAGGTTTTATTTATATATATGTGTGTGTACTGAAATCCAGTAATAAACTTTAAAGAAATTTGAAATGATTTAATGTCTATTTAGACAGATTGTATACTTTAAACTGCAAATGCAAACTGAGAAATGTTTGCATTCTTTTGATAAATCCTTTTAATTAAAGTCCTAAAATATACACTGGTACGGACTAAATTATTTATTATTTTTACTGCTTATTTAACCCGCGAGAATGTGCGTCGGGCCTGGGAGGCCAGGTCTTTACAAAAACATAATACAAAAATTTCTCCCTTTGGTGAAATTTTTCGACCTTCTCAGTAGCTGCGTTTAAGGTCATGTACTTGTCATTCACAAGCATTTTCGGAATTTAACCCTTCATCTTTTCTCAGAAATTGAGTAACCGGGCTTCCCAGACCCGAGGCGCGCGCTCGCATTGTCATTTAAAATTGTGAAAGAGATCAGGCAGTTGCAAAAAGGTCTTGCTATTTGAGCTATGATGATGAAATGAAAAGACTACAGAAACTATTAGCCAAAGTGTCAACTGATGAAGATACAATTAAGGAAGAGGACAAAGAAATAGCTGGTGAAGAACAGTTTAGTTATCACCAATCGAATTCTGAAGAGGCTAGACTCAAGTGATAAATCTAGTAATGAATTAAGTAATTTTGTGTCCGTCAGCGAATTGTTATCTTGGCAAATATAATGTTAAAATGGAATAAAAAAGAACCAAGATTTGCTGTGAAAACTCTTGCTCATAACATTGTGAGAAAATTGCTCAGAAATGTTTGTGAAGCAAAATTTGTGTCCTCCCCTATGAATTCTTGACAACTGCTTATGGATAAAATAAAAGTAAAAATTCTAGTAGATTGTGCAAACATTTATATCGAATCCATCACCATCAAATTTGAAATTTAGAGAGATGCTCGATCCACAAATATTACAGAAATCCGAGCATTTATCAGTCTTCTTTATTTTGAAGGACTCCACAAGGCTTTTCATATAAATGTTCTCGACCCTTAGGCGACTGACGGAACAGTGCTTGACATTTTTCATCGAACAATATCTAACAAACGTGTTTTTATTTCTACTGAGATGTTTGAGATTTGATGACATACGAGATCGCTTTTCTAGAAGAGAAATAAATAAACTGGCTCCAATAAGATATGCCTTTGAAAAGTTCATTGAAAATTGCAAAAAAGTTTACTGTCTTGGCGTAACGGACCGAAAATCACAAATTTGCTGCGCTATGTGCGAGAAAAATGTTTGTGGTAAACACAGCACGATTATTTGCAAAAAAATGTGAAATGTAACTTTTATTTTGAAATTATTGCTATAAAAATTTAATATTACATAAATTAGTACTAAACTTCATTTGCGCTCAAAAAGAAATCAGTTTAATTTTTGTTGTTAATGATAAATAATTTCAGACTTAAAATTGTTTTAAAATACAGTTTTATTAGACTTATTAAATTAAAAGTATGTTTCTATAGTTTACACACTGTTTTTATTATTTAAATGTTTTTCTTCAATTACACAAGCAATTTTATTTTTGTTTTGTAAAAAAAAAAAAGTTTCGGGCCTACAGAGCCCGACACGCGTCCTCGCGTAGCTAAAAGTAGCGTGCGTCTTCGTGGGTTAAAATTATATACTTTATAGAAACAAAGATGGATTTTGCAAAATACTGAAAAGAAAAATTATTTGAAATGAAAATGTGACTGAGATCATATTCGTTTCAAAGATTTTACATAAAAATGTGTTTTTATTTTTTTCTCAGAAACTAATTCATTAATTGGAAAATTGTTCCTTGAAGTTATTAAGAACACTCTAATAAATGCCACAAAAAAATCTGAAGGGGGACATTGAAAATTGTAGAAGAAAGACATTTTAATTGCTAAATTTTTCTTCAAAAATTGAATATAAAAAAATAACCAACAAAAAAAATTTCTTCAGCTTAAAATCATTTTTTCTTACAACCATTTAATAATATTCATAAAAAGTAGAAAAAAAATTCTTAAATTTAAAAAAATAATAATTTAAAAGGTACCAACTCCCTTGTTGCGTTGAAGCCGATATGCACTTCTCTTAACTTTAGTTTTAATTCAAACGATATTTCTGCAATACCCAGCATCAGATAACCTTGCCTGTATTTGTTTATAAATTTCGGCTAATCTTTGGAATATGGTAACATGTAGTTTGGCGATATTTTGGAGGCAATAAAGGTTACTACCTAGGACTTTGGGAATAATGTGAGAAGTACTCAGTTCCGATTACGCGTTATTTTGTGTGAGGGAAAGAGATCATGAGATATGTCATGTGACATTAATGGACGAATTACAGTTCTTTAAACGGGAAAGGGAGGAAATCTTGAAATTTTGTATTTAGCTTTATTCTGTGTTGTGTGAAACAGTGTTTGTTAATTTTTGAATCCCATGGCCCTATCTAAGGTGAATTCGAAATGGGTATTTAGTGGGATTGAAAGGGGTAGTAATAAGTGTTTTTTTAAGGTTGTGCGAGATAGAAGTAAAGATTGCTTATTAAGTTTTATTAAGTCTGTTTGGAGGACGAAGGTTTTCAACATCTTGCTGTGAACTATAAGTATGATTTTAAAGATCCTGAAACAGGCACACATACGATTGCTTTTTATTTAGCGGAGGAAATAAGAAAAGTTTATCCGCCACGTAATCAAGATTCTGAAGAAGATTAGGTAAGTTAGTATTTTTAATTATTTGAGGATATTATTTTTATGCATTGTTCTAAATGTAAGGAGTAAATAAAGTAATATGGTATTATTGGAAAATTGTTATTAGCAATGATTTAAAGTAATTAGGATTGTAAGCTAATTTTTATTAATTTAATGTATGTGCTTATTTATATTTTAAGTAGTGTTTTTTAATTTAATTATATTTTAATTAAATGATAGTCATTTTGTGAATTATATGTTTGTAGGAATTTGGTATACGTTTAAGTTGAAATAAACGTGCATGGAAATAATTTAAATATTTGATATTAAGTATTTGTAATGCTTGAGGTATGAATTCGTTGGTGACGTGTATAATGTAATAGATGATTTAGAGGTAAAAGTTTTTGGATATTCTATTTATTTTATATGTGGAAATGTTGATATTTGTAAAGGGTAAATACTTTTTCGCGATCATGTAATTTCATATATGTTCTTTTTACCGGGTTTAAAGATTGAGAAAATTGTCATGTATTTTCGTGAAATTTTTTTAATTTATGAGAAAAAAGCAGTGTACATGGATATAGTGAAGAGTGTGCGCAATGCCATTTTTGTGCAATTCTGGGATGTTTTTTTAAGTAAAAATAAGTTGACGTGTACATGGTTTAGTGATATTTTAATTAAATGATAGTTATTTTGTGAATTTTATGTTTGTAGGAATTTGGTATACGTTTTAGTTGAAGTAAACGTGCATGGAAATAATTTAAATATTTGACACTAAGTATTTGTAATGTTTGCGGTATGAATTCGTTGGTGACGTTTATAATATAATAGATAATTTAGAGGTAAAAGTTTTTGGATATTTTATTTATTTTATACGTGGAAATGTTCATATTTGGAAAGGGTATATACTTTTTCACAATCAGGTACTTTCATATATGTGCTTTTTACAGAGTTTAAAGATTCACAAAATTTTCCTGCATTTTTGTGCAAATTTTTGTAATTTATGAGAAAATAGCAGTGTAGATGGATAAAGTTAAGAGTGTGCAATTCTGGGATGTTTTTTTAAGTAAAAATAAGTCGACGTGTATATGTGCAGTTTTGAAAAACGTGGCAAGGAGTTTGCGATTCTGCACTTTTTCCCAATTTTGCAGTTAATATTTGTCATGATTAAGCAGTTTTGTTCCATAAAATTTCTAGCAGAAGTGTAATTCGGATAGCAGATTGTTGGAAAAAGTGTTCAGTAAATAAAAAGAAAAGAGACATGTCTTTACTTCGTGAAGACAAAATGGCGGCGAAAAAAAAATAGAGGGTTGCTGTAGCAGAGTTGGTCACCAAATTTTCGCCAAAAAATCGCCAAGTTACCATAATCCAAAGATTAACCTAAATTTCCGTATCTTGAACAGTTCCGTCTAATTTTGGGGGGAATGCTATCACATTTCCAGACATCTATCTATCAACACGATTGTTTCGCTGACAGTCCTGCCAGCAGTTACTAAAATTATGTTAACCGCGCAATCGCAATGGAAAATTTGCCCAGCTACCGAGAAGTAGGAAAATTCTACCTCCAATTCGGAGAAGCAGTTAATGCTTGTTCGCCATGTGAATGGGACACATTGGAAAAACCGGTTTTCCCTTCCGTTCGAATCTGCTCTTGTGAATGGGGCTTTATTGTATCATTAACAAGATACTGCCTAAAGTTTCCCATATGCGAATGCTCAGATTTCCATTACCTAAATTCTTATGTTTCTATTCATGTTATCTATAAATATTTTTAACACAATAATATAATATTGTAAGATCTCTTCCACAATAATGTAATATTGTATCAGTATAGATGAAATATAATTTGAACAGTTCAAGCATCCTCTTAGTTTACACAATCTGCAGAATGTAAAACAAGGTCAGTATTTTTTAAGATAGTTTTTTTTTTTTTAATTAAACATGCCACAGCTAAAAACAATCATATACCAGCATTGAATCTATAAATTTATCAGAAAAATTTCTGAAATTCAATAAAAAATTACTTTTACCATACCCTGGTTTAATCATCAAGATTACAAAGCTCAAGCAAAACGTGGCCTATTACAATTACAATTCATTAACAGTTTTTGAAAACAAAGAGAGAGGGGGGAAACAATCAATTTTTTTTAAATATAAATAAATTCATTCAAAATTTTACTCATATAACAATCAGAAGCATAAAAATTTCTCATAAAGTTGATACAGAGCTCAGCTAATCTTTACTGTACGGTACCCCTTAGTTTTTGTCTGAAAATATCACCACGGAATATTGGTTGTTTGTGAAATCTGGAAGACCGCTGCGCTTTTCTGTAATAGTAACCCTTCGGTATGGAACCGGGTTTTTGCTTCTTACTATTCTTTTCAGTTGCTGCGTTGGCTTGCATGTGCGTGGTATGGTCTTCGATTTTGAACTTGCTATTATTTTGCTGTGGGTACCATCATTTGTGTATGTCCGAGGTGAGTAAGAGGATGAATATAGATTAACAGTGGATGAGACGAAATGACAAAAAAATTAATTGAATTGATTACCTGGAAGATGGAGGAGATGGTTGTTGAAAGCCTAAACATATGCACATGATAAAAAGGTATGTTAAAAAATATGTTTCATTTATTTATTCGTCTCTGTGTGTCATTTTTTGTCACAAAATTTGTTGTTTAATGTTTTTATGTTAGGAAATATGTATTTTGGGTTGATTATTCCTCTTTGTATATTTTTGGTTATTTGTTTATCTTTGTGTGTTAAGACAGTGGTGCATTTTTTTGTGATTACCATGATAGCTTTAACTTTGTTTTAGCTTCTTGATTTTGTTTATTACTCTCTGTTTGTGTATTTTTGGTTATTTGTTCATCTCTGTATGTTAAGACAGCAGTGAATTTTTTCTGGTTACCATGATAGTTTTAACTTTGTTTTAGCTTCTTGATTTTGTTTACATGAAAACAGATCGATGTGTACATGGACAAAGTTAAGGCAGTGCACAATGCCTAGATTGAGTAATTTTTCTCATGTTTTTTTAAGTAAAAATAGGTTGATATGTACATGGACACAGAGTTTGTGTAAGTCTTTGACTTCTTATTTTGTTTTTATGTAGTGGCCATCTTGAAATTGCCGCCCATCCTGGCATCAAAAAAGAAATGATTTGCCAAGGGATACCGTAAATTTTTACCCAGAGCTCACTGAATATGACAGTTATTTGCTGTTATGTTACCTTCTTACATGCATTCCTAAGTTAAAATTTCACCCTATTTTCTCACACAAACTGATTTTTAAAAATTAAAATCCTCTTAAATTGAAAATTCTTTGACTTATTTCAGAATAACCAAAATTCAAGTAAACAGAAAAGAAATTAATTTGCTTGGCTTGCATAAATTAAGACTTAAATTTGGGCAAAATACATTTTCTGACTTCTGTGTTCTCTCAAAAATTTTCTCATACGTCTTTATCAAATAAGTAAAAAAAAAGTTTTATGAATTCCAGGAAAGTTGGGAGGAAAAAATAATAATACTTCAATAAGGTAAATTTAACTCCTGATCTAATCTCCTAATCAACAAATAGAATAAGTTCGTTCAAAATTTTGCAAGATTAAAAAAAAAAAAAAAAAGAAAGAATAGTTGCAGGATAAAACGAGAAATTCTAGATCACTGGATTCTTCGTGATACACTGAAATATGTCCCATGGATAAGTGGTTAACAGAATCCACTAACGGAACCACTCATACACAGAAAGAGAAATGAAATTCCCTTATGTCAAATGCATAAAAATAAAAAGAGAAACTGCTTTTATCAAGAAAATGGCAATATATAAATTCAAATCTTTCATTTTGCTTTCTTCAAGAATCTTATTTAATATCAAAATTATATTAGAACACAAACGGAAGACAACTCTCAGACTGTCATATCACACTTGAAACGCTCAGTATTAAAAGGAGGGGAAAACAGAACCTGAAATTAAATCCACATACATTTTGCATGTGTGACTTAAATATTCTTCGATTCACCTCAAATAATATTGTTCGCGCACAAGAAAAGAAAAGGAAGAAACCTGATTTTCGTTATTTACTTGAGATGAATTTCAACAAGTTACTGTCAAAATATAATCAGTCTATATAAAATTTAATACTAAGATCATAGCGAACAAAAACCAACTTCCATTACATGATTTCCATAAATAGTATAATTATTTCTGTATGCTGCTGATTCTTATAGTAAAATGTTATAATACTTTTAAGTTTCAAATACTGAAGATCACGCTAGCAATTCTTGTATGAGGGCATTCTTTCAGAAAACATATTTCCATATATAACAACATATATCCCTCTAACAAAGCAGACCGCTTTAAACGTCAGTTGAGAAACCCGCCCCGACAGACAGACACACAAACATAGGAAACAAATGTTATGTTTTGTATCCGTTAAGTCTTTCTGCCCGCAGTCCAAAAAATTAAGTTCAGGTTCGGATGGAGACAGACAGACGTAAGTAGACAGATGTCTTGTTTTGCACCCGCTAAGTCTTTCTGCACTGATGGGCGAAAAATCAAGCATATAGAAAGAGGAGCAATTTCGTATTTGAGAAGAGTAAAAAGGAACTTCGTACATTTTGTACGAGTTCGAAAGGCCAGAAAGAAAAATTGGGACAAAATAAAGTTTAAAATAAATGGCTCGAAAATAAGAGACGGAAAAAAAGGGCCTATAGAAAGAAAAGGAAAAGGAGTAGAAAATATCCTAAAATACGATTGTGTCCACGAGTGTAGTTAAAAAGAGAAGAAGCTGTCTTCATTTACAATAAATAGTGTCTCACAGGTGTGTGTGTGTGTGTGTAGTGACACAGGTGTGTGTGTGTGTGTGTGTGTGTGTGTGTGTGTGTGTAGTCTGGTAATGGTGAATAGATGTGATACTAGGGGAAAAAAATATTGACAGTGTTAAAATGCTTCGTATCAAGGTATTTAGCGTGGAATACAAAGTAATATGTATGCTTGCATCCTGAGACATCAACAAAAGTCAACAAACAAAAGTATATATTAATTTAACTAAAGTAACTTATGCTATTTTCGTTCCCAATATTTTCATGCATTTTTCAAAAAACAACAGCCGACAAACAACATAGAACCATATACAATACAAGACCACAACCTCACAATCACACACACACACACATATATACGTGTGTGTGTGTGTGTGTGTGTGTGTGTGTGAGTGTAAATTACAGAGTATATGTATTAAAAACACAAATTTAAACATAGTATTTATTAATTTAACTATCATAATTTATTACAAGATTAATTATTTTACTATCATAATTTATTACTAGTTAATTAATGCTAGTATAACATAATGAGGCACACTGTTATTTATATAAGCTCATAGTTCTAAAAATTTATTTAAGGCAGTGAAGAATAATCCATCCCTTACATATGGACATTTAACAGATAGCAAGGAACATTATGAGAAAAAAATCGGTGAGATATAATACTATTTAAAGGCGAAAATATATTTAAGCGATCTAAAAAAAAAGAGAATCCAGAAGATCCGAGAGGGAAGTAGCGCGATGCCCCGAATTTTCCCTCTCCCGAGATTCCTCAAAACAAGATAAGGTGGGGGGGGGCTCTGTAGGTGGTGACAGCCGTGAACTGATAACGTTGACGTCTATTTGGAATTGCAACCACAAAGGAAGCCACTAGCAATGAGCAATTTCAAATATTGTTTAATGCTAAAAACTGATAAAAAATTAAACTTTATTGATTTAAAGGCACTTATTTATAGAAATTTGATTTAGTTTAGATGAAAGAAGGGTACTTATCTTAAAATTCCAGGCTTTCGTAGTATATCCTCACATTCTCCGCTGTTTTCATTCTCATCAATATCGGAGCCGAAAATCTTTTGAGAACGTGTAGGTTTTGGAGAAAAAACATGATTTCAAAGTAATTTAATTGATAATCACTAAGGGGAAAGGAATGTTTTACACTTTTTAACAGAGCACTGCCAATGTGCAGCCGCTTGCCTCGGTGATCGCAGCGCCCTCCTCCTCAGGTTCGGATGGTTTGAGGGTACAATAATTTCGTAGCGTTTTATACCGTTTACCAGATCTTAAGCACGGAATATAATTAAGGAGGTGAAACTGGTATTACCACTTTTCCCAAAAATGGTCCACTTTTTATTGCATTATTTATAAGGGCGCTGCAAACAACAGTGGTTCGTATTGTCGTAGTATTTGACATACGCAGAAATGCCGAAAATATTGATTTGATATCAATTTCCATTATGAATAAGTCTTATAATGCAACCGGTTTCGTCCCTGGATGCAGCACTGGTTATACAACTGTTAGACAAAAGAATAAAAGCATGGGAATGAAGAATTCAAGTAGATTTAGAGCTTCAAAGGTGTAATCTACATTTGTGTCATGCCTGATCACAGCCAGACGAATTTATATAACTTTACAGTAAATAAGAGCATATTTAAAAGTAATAAATTGGAAATTAGTTAAATATTTCACATAACTTAAATTGGAAATTAGTTAAATATTTCGCATAACTTATGTGCATCTGCATTTCGTGCATGAAAGCAGGCAATCGTGAGAAAGTTAAATAAATTTCTAAAATTATACAATACATTTTATTTAATTAACAGAAAAGAAGATAAACTCATTCCACCTTCCTTTTCGTTTGAAGTAGGGTCTTATAATAAATGGAAATGAACACTATACTGCTTAAAATTAACTTTACTTGCATAGTTGAGTGAAAACATAGTGTAATGAAAAATTGATTTTCCATTACACTTATCTGCTGTTATGTTGGTGAGGAATATTCAGCATATTAAATAAATTATGAATATTATGATAACATGCCACCTAATCACATAAATGAATGGCTATTAAAAATTATTTAAATCTTGGTACAGTGCAGGGTGAGAACCATTATGCTCAAGGATTTTAAATTTGAATGTGTAGAACTATTTAAGCGTTACATGCTGCAATTAAATTTTACAATTTTCAAATTAAATTTTAATCATTAAATATAAAATTTGTACCAAAGTCACGTAAAAAATTTCAGAGTAAATTGCAATTAAATGGGTTTCTTAAATAGTTTTCCATATGAGTTCGAACTATTATATAATTATATAGATATTCAGCAGCAGTACTTTCTAAGCCACAAACAAAAAGAAAGGGTTTGGTTTGGTTTATTTAATTACACCAAAGAACTTGCAGGCTATCTGCCTGAGGGTGGGAATACCTTCATTTCTAAGAGAAACTGACTTGTATATATGTTTCACATGGAAAAACCAGGAAAATGCTTATGCAGCTAGCCTGTTGCCGGGATTCGAGCCCAGGACCGAACTTGCAGCGTTCGGCGACTTTTGATGCTCAACTGCTGGTGGGTGGTGTAGTGGTGTATTTAATTATGGCAGAGCACACTAAGGCTATCTGCCTAAGGGGAGGGATGCCTTCGTGGTGGACTTTTTAAGGGAAACTGGCTCGTATACACGTTACACATGGGGAAAACCACTAAAACACCGATGCAGCCAGCCCGTTCGAGGGACAACTGCTGGTGGGAAAGAACAAGGCGCTTGCAAATTGAACTCAAATTTAAAAAAGGAGTTACTCTAGCCTCCTATAGCTCACCCCTGTGTGTGAGAATATAAAACAATAGTGTTAAGATTGTTTCAGGATTATTTATATAATTACTGTTACATTTTTATTAAATTTTTGTTATATAATTGAACTTGCTTCTTTTACTGCGAGTCTTTAATCGTTTAAAAAGAAATATTAAATCGAGAATAATTACTGCAAGAGAAAACAGACTTTAGTTTTACATAGGTAATGATATTTTTTTAAATACTGCAGCAAGCATACATTGGGTATTCTGATATTAAACTGGTAGTTTTGCAATAAATGTATTTATAATCTATTAGTAAATAATCAGTTTAATAAATGAAAATAAAAAATACAGGATCTCTTCCAGTAAAAGATAACACATACAAAATCTTTTTTCAAAAAAGCTACATGTACCAATTTGAAACTTAATAGCGAGAAAATATCACCTCATTATAACTTTGATACAATTTTTCTAAACATAAGAAATTCATCTTTTAGGCTATTGAATGAGATACTAGAATGATTTACTTTGAAAACTTATTAACTACACTTAATTTCGAAAAAAAAAACACCATTATAGGTAATAAGAGTAATATATACTAATTTAACCGTGGCCAACAGCTGTCTGCATACATATCCTTTGGAGGAAAAGAGTTTGGCACATGTACTTTTAAAATACAAAAGATCTGCATTATTTTTTTAGTTAAAATACTGCATTTATTGGTGAGAAGTTAGTCCAAGCAGGACAAAATTAAAGATAAATTTAATTAGTTTCAATATACTCTTTATATTTAATTATGAATAATATAGAGTTCAGCATAACCAAGTGTTCAGAATACTTAACCGAATTATATTTTAAAATTTTGTCAAATCGATTTGAAACATAATTCAGATCTCAAATAACAAAGTTATGGAAAATTTTAACAGAAAACTATAAAAGTATCAAAACCAAAACTGACATCTGATTCATAATAAAGAATGACTCATTATGACAGTAAAGAAAATTTACTGACTGAAGCAAAAAATTCTATAAGCTTCATTAAAATTTCGCCACAGTTTATATCAAGCTGTGTATCTAAGCATTTTACAAAATGAGAGACGCGAAGAACCTATTCTAATTAAATTTAACATATATACAGTAAGTATTATTACTAGTAATATGATTATTTTTCTAGGGGGTACTGAAAAATATCTTCAAATTAATCGTTCATAAAAAGTACTGCAAGCCTTACAGCAGGAAAGCCATAAATTAATTTTATAATTTGAGGAATAAAATACAATTATTAGTGAGAATATTATAACGTTGATAAACATAGGCATTTCTTCATCAGTTAGGAAGCATAGCCGCCTGGCGGTTCAATAAATGTTTAAATTTTGAACCGCTCAGGTGCAACAGCAGCGCCATCTAGTGATCGCGATATTTGTAGACCCGTTTTCCTACTAGGCAGTTTCACCTCCTTCATTATACTCCGTGATCGGCAGGTACTCTTAATGCTGTGCCATAAGCAAGTTGAGCAGAAGTTTCTTTGATATCCTTCTTAATGGCTGAGAGTATGCCTAAGAGAACAAGTGGGAAAATTTCTGTGATGTTTTAAGATGCCAGTGGAACGACGACGACGACGATATTCTCGAGTGTCAAGATGTAGAAACTTCTTACTCGGCTTCTGATAAGCAAGCTAGGGAGAAACGAAAGAAGAACAGTGCAGTAGGAGGTGTGGGAGAGAGTAAAAAGAGAATCTTGTCCACGCAAGCGGCGGGTAAAGCTACTATAAAGGGCTCTAGTAGCTATAGTGGCAGGGAATGGTGGGTGAGGTCAGTGACGTTACAAGATGGAGCAGCGGATGTAAACCGCAAAGTCAATAATGAGTCAATTTCGGTTACTTACTGTTGTCATGTGGGTAGGATGTCACAGCGTACAGATGTTTTTCCCTGGGGTGCGGAGAGTGCTAATAAGGCTATTATTGTGGGTTTGTACTGTGTGAAAGAAGTTGATTGCTAAGCGTTTGATATAGTCTTGTATAGGTTCTATTTGTAGGTCTCTGTGAATGTAAGTATTTAGAATATACCAAAGAGCATTGATAATTTCTCCTAAGATTTTATTTTGTAGTACTTGCAATTGTTTTGTAATGGTTTCAGCTGCATATCCCATATCGGAGCTACATAAAGGAGGGCTGGAAGAAGTATGGAGCAATATAAAATTAATTTGTTTGTTGTAGATAAGTAACCAAAATCTACTCTATGGATTTATACTGCCATAGTCCGGCCAATGCTGTCTTACGGATGCGTGGTCTCGATCAATGTTATTAACAAAAGCACATATTTAAACATTTTACAAAAGGTGCAAAGACTTGCTTGCCTATGCATTAGTGGGGCTTTAAATAGTACCCCTACTGCTGCATTAGAATTTTTATTGCAAATTCCACCCTTGAAATTATTCTTGAGCGGAGAAGCAATTAAAGCCATGTATAGGTTGAATAAAAATGGCCAATGGTGCCAAAGGACAGGTTTAGGTCATAAAAGCCACCTGAAAAGCCCCATTGACATATGCCTGGACTTGGGCAATGAGATCCCTATAATCTATATGCCCAAAGATGCAATTACTAAAACAATAGTTCCAGATAAACTATTCTCAACTTATATACCAAAAAGGAATGAGATAGAATCTCTAATTGACCTAATTCCAACAGAATCGATTGAATGTTACACAAATGGATCAAAATCCAACTTCACCGGAGCTGGAGCTATTATAAGAACCAAGAGATCTGGAGAAGATTTCATTAGATTTCATCTATACCTTGGTAAACTAACAACTCTTTTCCAAGCCGAGGTTCTGGCGATCAATATGGTCGCCAAAGAGCTCTTAACTAAAAATACAGTTGATAAGAATATATATATTCTCTCTGACAGCCAATCAGCCATCCTTGCCCTGGCTAATCGTGTCAAGTTACAAAACTGTGTTTTGAACTGTACTCAAGATCTCAATTCTCTGGCTCAGGCCCATAACACCATTAGTTTAGTCTGGGTCCAAGGTCATTGTGATTTTGCTGGAAATGAACTAGTTGATAAAGTAGCTAAAGATGCATCGCAACTACCTATGTCTGGCCCAGAACCATTTTACCCAGTTTCATATCAAACTGGTAAAAAAGAAGTAAGAAGCTGGATAAAGAACAAACATGATGACATATGGTCTAAACTACCAGACTGTGCTCATTCTAAATTGGTGCTCAGTATACTTAACTTATCAGGTAAACTCATACACCTCAATAGAACTAACTTATGCCAGGTAATTCAAATTGTTACCGGACATGCTTATCTGGCCAATCATCTCTACAAATGGGGTCAAATGGGGTCTTGTTGAATCTCCTCTCTGCCCAGCTTGTGGAGAAGAAGAGGAAACACCTTTTCACTTCCTGGGATGATGTCCGGTGTTTTCTGTCCCTAGAAATAGATTCCTTGGGTTTTCCTATATTAGCTTTGATCAAGCCCTTCTATACAAAGGGCTCTCTGGCATAATAGGGTTTCTGATGTATACTAAACACCTACAGGTAAGGTGAATTTGAAGCCACAAGAAACAAGCATTGAGTTGTAAAAGAAACTATGCAGGGATATCCCTCTCATAGCTGTGTTTTGGAATATAATTTGGAAATAGATATCAAATCTTTATATATCACCTGGGCATTTGGCTTAACCCATTAACGAGCCCGCCCCTCGGAACGAAATGCTTTGAAAATGGCCTTGTTGTCAGTCAACAAACCCCTCCAAAAAATCGCTTTCGTTTTCTGAAATCTCTCTAAGATGGCCCAGCCTAGGGCAGTATGTTTGTTTCCCCTTAGTGTATGGATAAGCCATAAAATTGCCTCCCCGCTATTGAATGGCAAGAAGTACTAGTTTCGTCTCCCTCCTCTTTCTTTGTAGCTTGTAGACTTGTTTCTTTTAATATGTAAAGTTCGAACTTTCCGAAAACTTTTTAAAATTTTAGCTTCCAAGCTTGTAAATTTTCAATTATTCGACATGTTTTATTGGGCAGTATTTTAAGAAAGATCAGTATTTATTTTTTTTTTACTATTTACTTATCTATTTTATTTAGTTTTAGTAGGCCAATTTAGTTTGGGAAATTAAATTTTAATCAATTCTTTTACCAACTCAGTTTTCATCACATTATAAGGTATATATCACGATGAGAGTACAATATTTATCAGGAATTTTTGGAAAATTTGGCATACGTATTTATAATTTAGCGTTGAATATTTTCCACAAGTTTTTCGTTAACAGTCGAGCTCATCCTCGTAAACGCTTGATCTTTTCAGCATGGAATTGGCAAGCAATAATCTCCCTACTGTTTTTCGGGATTTTATAGCAATTTCTCACTCGAGAATAAAATACGATCTGTGTAGAATTTTGGCGGTTTTCTACAAATATTTTGGTAAGTTTAGCTATTATACAGTTGCTACTAATGTGGAATTTAAAACCAAAAATGTATTTCTTGTTTTCACTTACAAATTATATGACTAAATTACAGTATTTAAGCTAATAACTGAAATTATAGTACTGAAATGACATAGAATATAAGGATAATTTTAGTCAATTTAAATAAATTTTTATTCTATTGGAGTGTATTTAAATAAATTTCTACATTCATTTAAAATTTGCCATTATTAGCACCTCCCGCAGTTTTATGCAATCATAGGATTTTCCGAATTCTATTAGGTCCTTAACATAATTTCAAGGCCTAATAGAAAAGTGATAATATGGAAAGACTATGTCTTAAGTACCAATAGCCAAGTATTTGTAATTAAATAATTAAATAAAAATAAATATTGAGTATTAGTTTATTTTTAGTCATACAACAAAAGATAAACAAGAATTCTATTACATCTAAGAATTATTTAGTAAATTATTTTGCTAATTTTATATGAATGAGGAAACACGGTAAAAATGTTTTAATGATTGAATTCACCGTTAAAAATCAAACAAACCCCAAAATTCCTTTTTCCCAAAACTGCGTAAAATGTTTTGATTAAATATGATTTGAATGAGATTTTATCTAAAAGAATTAAATTTTGTAAAAGAATAAAAGATGTAATTAACTGTTCCATTTTGTCCTTTATGCATCTATTTATATAAAAATGGAATCTGGTTAGGGAATTTACGACTTGTATATGAACTAAAAATTGGTATCTTGACAAAACTTGTCAGAGCATAAAAAGCGTATATTCTGTGAAAAGTGTATTAATCATACTTCTGTATACGTAAATGCAGTTTATAATTACCAGCATAAGTACCATAATGGATTTTATTAAAACGACGAAAATTGAATGCATGATCCTATCATTATCAAACTACGGCTCTTTATCCCGTTAATTTTAGTCATTTAAAACATAAATTATATCTTTTATGATACATTGAGTAATCTTCAGTGCTATGTAATTAATTCCCTAAATATGAAAGTATGTGAAACTTAGATTAAGAATTATAGCAAATCATTCCATAGAAATATGCTATGCCTGTATTAGTCTAGAAAGGATCAATTATGCGTAAATATTGTAGTAGGCATGTCAAGTAACAATTTGTTAGCAGTATAGATATCATTAATTTAAAAGAGATAATTACGATATGTGTGCCTTTTGTTTTAGCTTAGTTTTGCTCCCATTACTTTTAAGCTAAACATATCTCTTGAAATAAATCTCTTTCTAAAATCAGAGGAATATTATTAACAATTCTTCTTTATAAATATAAAATTTATCCTTTATTATATAAATAATTGAAATACTTAAATTTGACATTCTAATAAATATTTTATCTTAACTTTCTGAAAAATTGAATTTCTTTTAAAATGTATAAAAATGAATTAAATCCTGAATTTTTTCCAGTCTTATGATAATAAAATTTTAGAATCATCAGTTTGTATATCCGTATATATTATAAGAAAGTATCTCATTCTTTTTTTAGGGCTCCTGTGATGTAAGGGATAGTAGATCGGACTAGCAGTCGGAAGGTCTGCGGTTCGTGTCCGTGGGAGAGCATAGAGGATTTTTCGTATTTTTTCCTCAGAAAAACGGAATGTATGGAAACGTGATAGACGATAATTCGTGAACACATGAATTAGGCCGACAGAGTCTTGTGCTTCTTCTCTTTCGCCCTATAAGAAAGAAAAAATAAGGAATTATGCACTTCTCCCTATTTTGCTACAAACGGATGTTCTTCCAATTAAAATTTGGAAGACTTTGTTGGTAGAAGAATAATGACAGCACTCCTGAATTTTCGCATTTCTTGCTTCGAAAAAATTCAAGGTCCGCCTAGTATTCCGCCTTTCGCAAATTTTCTTTTTCTGGTATCGCTTTTCCATTACAGTATGTTGATAGGTGAAACAACCCCATAAAACGTTTTCTGCGTAATTTACGTTCAAGTTACTTTAAACACAATTTTCGGAATTAAACTTCCTACATATGGGTTCCCTCTTTTTTGATACTTCTAGTAAATTTATATTAGAAGATAATATAATCAATATTTCTTTAGTAAATAAATTATTATTATCTTACTTTGCGCAAGTATTAGAAAAACTTGTTTTCGAGCTAAGTGAATTTTATATCATTCAACATATTCAACATTCATCGCATTTTATAATTTCATTATACAAAAGTTTTATACCTTAGAGAGTATATCTTTTCTACTAGATTTCGTATTGCTTGAATTGTGAGGGAAAAGGGAAGTCAAGATTTCTACAAATAAAAAAAAATGTACTTTCCTCCGTTCAGTGCTGTATCTCTTTAACTGACGAATTAACACCAATAGATAGGCTGTTTTCTTCCGAAGCTTCGGCCTTTGTGTAAACGATTAGGGGAAACCAGAAAATCAATAAAATAATTTTTCACTCATGAATCGGCATCTTCAAGAAGCATCGACTCCCAGTGAGTAAAAGCAACCATCTGGGAAGATGTATTTTAGCATAAAATGGTTTGCAAATCCAAATAACATTAATTTAGAGAAATTTTTATGGATGTAATATATAATTCTTAGATAAAAGTATAAAAGTAAGTAAAAGAGGGCGATGGAGGGTGTTGTTCGCTACTTTTAATTTTTAGAATAGGGCCCCAAACATATTACTGCCGACCCCGTATTTAGATTTGCTAACTTTACTAAAGCACGCGATATCTATCTTCTAAGATAGAAATATTCCACTTCCGGCGAACTTTCTAAGGAAAGCTTACATGCATTTAGGTTTACATATAGAGAAAAATCATGAAAATTCCATGCAGCTGATCTATTCCGTCGCTGAAAATAGAAGCTTACAAGAATTGATAGTGTTGTGTTGCTTCAGCGACTAGATTTCTCACTTTGATTTTGGAATTAGAAATATAATTACAAAGATCTCCACTAGAGGAGATCATAATTTATTATTTTTTTCACACATATAAAATCTGGTTAAATATGTTTCCCCGTTTATAAATTACAGAAGTTTTTTTTCAATAATTTCTGATATTTTAAAGGAAAAATTTCATGTTTTTTTTTTTTAGAAGGTTTAAATAATCGTTGATTGAAACCACACTGATACAAATGACGTGAGCTCTTTCATAATTATATTACTCATTAGCATTAGAAAAACCTTAACTTGGATTGAAGATTACCTCAGAAGAGTATTTTTTAATTTCTTAATTTAGATGCATTACAGTCTGGTAATACATATCTAATAATACATAATAATAAGTCTGGTTATACTACAGCCATATCAGTGGCAGATAAGACCACTAAATATTAGTTGTTTGATTTGAATTCAAACTCAGACAAATGAATGCGATGGCTGTATGGTATTTTTCCATGTATAACTTGAGTTATTCGTTAGAAAGTCCTCTATGAAGGCATATTTCTCCTTAAAAGCAGATAGTCCTCGTGTGTTTTGCTGTATTCAAATAATCCTAGCCTTCAAACTACGGCACCTATCACTCTAAATCAAGCTGAAAATTTTCTAAACAAGATTTTTTAAATCGGGCTGTGGGGGTTCCAGTAGGCCTATCGCTAAATCCGCTGAATACTGGTAATTCGACATGGGTTCAAATCCTGACGAAAGCGCTTGTTCTATGAAAGTTTTCCAGGGTTTTTCTACGTTCAGTGTGGATGAGATCTAGTTCCCCTTAGAAATTCCCTCCATGATAGTTTCAGTTCTCTTGCGCAGATTCCAAATCCATTAAATATTCTTTATTAAATACAATTATAATTCTTTCTTTCTTTTGAGCGGGAAAGCATTTTTAATACGTTCATAAGCAACTAAAAATTAGGGAAAGAAGAAAATTTTAAATTGGCATAAAACTTTGTCGATTTCTACAACAATCTATATAAATGCGTTTTCAAAAACTTCTGCTGAAAGATGAAGAGTTGTATTTGTAAAGCATTTATTAGTGAGATCTGTAATTATATACTCAGCTTTTAGTTTGCATAACTTTCCATTCATCAGAATAAAGTCATTAAGCGTAAGGGGGGGGGGCGAAAAAGGAATTTTAAAGAAAAGATTATTTTTAGAAAATGACTCAAAATTTCCTGAGCTAGTATAAGTCATTATGTAACTCAAATAATTAAATATTTGGAAAAATTTTGTTGACCTCTCTCAGTCTTACCAATATTTCTGTTTAGATATAGAACATAAATTAATATCGATAATGAGTATCATAGATAGTGGAGAATATAGAATGAGCATTACAATATATAATTGTGTTTTGTCGCAAAAGCAGCCACTTTGATAAATGAACATAACTGTAGGGAATCGCGTATGAATATCACATACATGCTTTATAATACCAAGAATGTTATAAAAATGACGGTTATCTGATATCAACATTTACCGAACTTTCCAAAATGTTTAAAAATATAATATTTAAGAGTCGGCAAGTTTGTTTAAAAATTGTATGCATTTCAATCACGGTGTTTGCCGTTATAATCAAAAGCTCGTCATCGATATTTAGACTATTTCTCGATAAGCTACAGAGTTCAAATTTTGTACTCACACCGTTTACGGATGGAAATACGGCGTGGTAAACCGAGTTTTATAAAATTTGATTTAGAGGTCTTAAAATTTAATGTTGAAAAAATTTTTTGCGCATATTTCCATTTAAAGAATAAACTAAAAGTCTCACAGATTTTAAGTTTGCATCACTTTACAGAGCGTAAAATAGCTTTTGAAATAAAATTAATATAATTTCTGATTTTGGGCGAATTCTTAAAACTTTATACTTTTATGAGGTAAGAGGAATTTTGGAAGTAAAATTCTGAACCAAAAGGAGAAAAATAATTTGTCGTACAGGTTAATGGGAATAAGAGCCCCTTTGAAAAATTCCTGTACAGTTTTATTACAAGAATAACAGATTTCTAAATAACGAAATCAAATAATAGAATTGTGAAAAGTATAAGATTTATAAATTTATCAAAAGAGCCGCACGTTTTTTATTATTTGTGATATAAATTTTTAGAAATTTTTTTTAAAGAGAATTATTTAATCACGTGTTCCCAGTAAATTATATAACACATTATTTTTCTCATTTTAATTCATTAATAATTTTATGAGTCATAAATAAAAGTTTATTTTGTAAAAACGTGTTTATTTTATTCAATAATTGTTCTGAAACGGAAATTCTTAATTCCTTTTATATATACACTGACTACCAATAAGTATTTGGACACCTATGCAAATGACGATATCTGCGGTCCTAAGGTACGTCACGAACTCCGCCGGTATATATCGTGTAGGAAACAGCATCGGCTTTAGTCGCATGCAAGATGCCTCGCAGTTCAGAGCTCTCTGATTTCGAGAAAGGTATAATTATCGGGTATCATAAATGTAGCCGATCCTTAAGGGACATATCTAGCAATCTGAAGTACCCAAAATCGACAGTGGCCAATGTGATTAAGAAGTGGAAGGTGAGCGGTGATTGTCGGAATGTGCCCCGAGTCGGCAGACCAACGAAACTGGGAGATAGAGACCGACGAGTGCTGCCCAGAGAAATTCGGAAAAACCGCACCCAACCGATGGCCCTCATCCGCGAGGAGTTTCAACAGGCATCCGGGAGTACTGTTTCAATGAATACCATCCGTAAGGAAGCACATCTGCTTGGTTTTCATGGTCGTGCTGCTGCCCATAAGCCTTTGATCACAAAGTCTAACCGCGCTGCTCTGTTAATGTGGTGCAAAGCACATCGAAATTGGACCGTAGATCAATGGAAACGGGTTCTTTGGAGTGACGAATCAAGGTTCACCCTTTACCGTTCGGATGGCAGGGTCTGGGTCTGGCGTCTACCTGGAGAACGTCTCCTGCCAGAATGCATTGTGCCAACAGTCAAGTTCGGCGAAGGTGGAATTATGGTCTGAGGGTGTTTCTCCTGGTATGGGCTGGGACCCTTGGTCCCCATTCATGGTAAGATCAACTCCGATGCCTACTGCACTATCTTGGATGACAATGTGCTTCCTACGTTGTGGCAGTTTTACGGGTTGGACCCGTTACATTCAGGACGACAATGCCAGTTGTCATGTTTCGACGTTAACCAAGGCTTGGTATGGTGCCAATGGAGTTCATCGAATGGACTGGCCTGCCCAGAGTTCAGACCTGAACCCTATCGAGAACCGCTGGGACAAATTGCATCGACGAATTCAGGGGTGCACTACCTGTGCAAAATCGGTGAAGGAACTTCTATGTCTTCTCCAAGCTGAGTGGAAGAAAATACCACTAGCTGTCATACAAAGACTTGTGGAAAGTATGCCCCGGAGGGTCCACGCTGTAATTACCTGTCGTGGAGGCTCTACCAACTATTGATTTTGAATGAAGTTAGTTTTTCTTTTCTATCACAGGTGTCCAAATACTTATTGGTAGTCAGTGTACATTCACTTTGTAACTGGTAATAAATTTGTTTCCTTAGAGTCAGTGTAAGGCCTTTATCTCAAACACGGAGTATCATTATACTCCGTGATCTCAAAATATCAAGAAGACTTCTCCCCGCGCTTATGACAGCCATTACCCATTGCCGTCATCGGTGCGTGGACCCTTGTCCGCTTAGGCAATGGGGGTTGGAAGACGTACAAAAATACGAGCTAGTCGTTTTTGGCGTATTTTTTCGCTATTACAAAAACACGGGAAGATCCGTTTTCGAGGGTACATTTAAACTAACAAATCCATAAAGAACCGTTAAGAGACCTGCATAAAAGAACGAGAAAATACGGGTCAAACCGTTAAAAGGTCAAGAAAGACATCTGCCCTCCTTAATTAATTAATTATTACTACTAATTTATTTATTTTTTTATTTTAGACTCACCATCGCACCCTTGTTTGGTCAAGAGTTGGGAGGGATTCAATCGGCTCTTTATCCAGTTGGGAAGAAGTTTTAACGATTTAACCGACACCCTGAATTTAGAGGTGCGATCTTTTGCTCATTATATATATTTGGTGTCAGTTTGAGATCTTATCTATTTATTTATTATTCATCTTTCAAGGGAGTTACCATTTAAAACCTTTGATTTAAATGATCAAATGGCGGAAAGAGCAATGGGCAACATTGCCTAAGCTCTTTTCCTTCTTTTCATAAGAATGAAGCGCCACTAATGTTATGTTATATGTTATGTAGATAAGTTACTTCTTCTACCAAGAAAAGGTCGCATAGTAGCACAGATGATTTAAAATTTTTGTGCTACTGAACGGAAGTGGGTTCTGAAGGTATGTTTTTCATCCAGGGTGACTCCAAGGTATTTGATTTCATTAATCCAGCCTATTTCTTGTCAAATATTTCAGGAGGTGGAGGGTATTAGTTTGTTTCCCTTACGGAAGCGTTCGATAATTCCATTTGACTGGGGTCGATATGCAGAAGTTCGAATCCTGTTGCAACGAAGCGTACGAGTAAGTTCTTTAATAAGTTTAGATTCATTTTTATCTTGGTCAAATGTAAGTGAGTCAGGCCATCGAAATCTGGATAATCGGCCATGTACTAAGGCACGAGCGATTGTTTCAGAAGTCATGTCGGTTATTGGAATAACTTCCGGCATCTTGTGACCCGGTATGTGATAGCCATGCAAAACTGTTGGTTCACAAAATCGATATGTATGTGGGCAAAACAAGCATCACGTTCAACAAATGTGCCAATAGGAGATGTGATATATTTGGCGATTTTAGCTCGTTGACATTGATCACAGATGCACACAAAAGATTTTATTGCTTTTCGCATGCCTGGCCATACCACGTTTAGCGGTTAAACAGAGGCTGAGATACCGGGTTGAGAGAAAAAATGTAAGGTTTTGAAAACTGCTAATCTCATGCAGTAGGGAACAAAAAAACGGGGATGTTTTGAAGATATGTCGCAATACGGATGAACATACTCGAGACAGAAATAATATTTTTCTAATTTTAAAGAGGAGGTATTGATTGCTAACAGTTGTTGAAGTTATTCATTGTGTGAATGAGAAGCAGCGAATTTCTGAAAAATCGAGCACAGTAGATTAAAAGGTTATCTACACTACG
Organism: Stegodyphus dumicola; assembly: GCF_044657685.1. Classification (NCBI taxonomy): domain Eukaryota; kingdom Metazoa; phylum Arthropoda; class Arachnida; order Araneae; family Eresidae; genus Stegodyphus; species Stegodyphus dumicola. The sequence continues at coordinate 28,135,892 of NC_140781.1, forward strand.
CGACATTAAAAATGCAACACCAAGAAGAAGCGGCCCAAAAATTATGCAAATTTCAAGGCACACGCATGTCACCAAGTTATGCGAATGATGCGAAATACGTAGTTTTCCAGCCCATATTGAAGAAGATATAAAAATGAAAGAATCTGCAGAATGTTCAGTTTTCGTGCCGTTATTTCTGCTACGGAAATCAGCGTAGAAAATGTGTTCTTGTCTCAGAGGATGCGTGTAGTAGCAGACAATGCCAGGCCGTCGCCAATGGAAGCCAGTTCCAGATGACAGACTATTTTACGAGGGGCGTAGTAATCGGACTGAGACGGGCACTTTGTGTGGCAAAATGGCCCTGAGAAAATAAAAATCCACTTCAACGTGTTTAAAATACTACGGTGATTATTTTTAGAAAAAGAATACGAAAACGTAGTTAGAACAGACTCACATCTTTATTATCATTTTAAAACTCAACTGCCAGATAGAATATTCTAAGTAAACAAGATACTTTTTGTTGCCATTCCAAAAAGGTAAATATAAAACGATATTACTGTATTTATTTCCAACATTCTCCCCACCTTGCAAAATGGGGATTTTGCAACATCAACATAACTGAAAGTTCTATATTAAAAACGATTTTGAAAATCAATAAAGTTCATATAGTTCCAAATTCTTAATAAAATTCATAAGTCCAGTTTTGGTGGAGGATATACTTCTCTGCCAAGTCGAGTTTTTATAAAACATTTTGGATTACATATTTCCTATTCTTTGATAGGTGTATATTGAGCCTTTTGATTTTTTTGTTTTATTTTATAAATTTGCTTTTCTCCTACATTATTCCCCATTAAAGGGAATTTATCTGAATTATTGTTTAGTTTGAAAGGGAAGAGGCATTGAACTGGCCTAAGTAAAACTCCAGAGGATATTTTTAGCCTTACAAGACACGTGATATTATCTTTCCCTGAGACTCGACCTAACAACCAGTCTATGCGTTTCTTGCTATCATTTCCGATGAGAATAATGTCATTCACTTTAATTATTCCTCTTTTACCTTTTGCAATGTTTCGAAAAAATGTGGTAAAAGAGGAATTCCTTCTTAAAAACCTTCCTTCTAAAAAAAAAAAAGGAATTTCTTCTTATACCTTCTTAAAACGATTTCTAAGTCCTTCTCTAACTCGTTGTAAATATTTACGTCTTTCTATAATGCTCATAGAATTAGTTTCATCTAAATCATACACATTACTGCCAATTAAGTTTTGTAGGAACATAGAAGGTTTTAACGGTGCCGTATCATCACCTTCCTCTGACAGGTAGATATTTTTCTATTTTTCAAATCATTTCATTTCTAGTGAAAATTGATTCCTTGGCAAACACTGAATTTTTTGCCAATTTTTGCTTGCTAATGCATTTTTTATAACTTACATATATTCATCACAAAGACATTACAAACAAATTAGAAAATAAGTGAGTATTTCTAGAAAGTTCATGCATTTCAACTTGGAAAGTTTACATGGGTACCCTAACTTTTAATTATTTAATGTCCCCCCTACATCACTACATCCTGATTTCTATTTAAATATTTAAGTGATTAATAACTTTCTGCTTTTCAAATGCATTTCATAGTCATATATGCTCAGTACAGAAAATTCTCATGACCGACTTACCAATACTATAATAAAAATAAAATACACGCAAAAGTTTTCTAAAAATTTACATATTTGTTTCTTTGCAAACATGTACATGAATATTCTCGTTTAATTCTTGAATGTGTATTTTCCTATATCACAACTAAAATTTTGATTGCTTATTTTAAATTAATTACATATTCCATGAAAGTTACGTATTTGAACGTCATTGTGTTTTCTGTTTGTGTGTTTCTCTTGTGTTTTGAGAGTGCGCGGTCAGTAATCTCTTAGATATTTCGAAACTATCTTCTCTTTGCTATTGGTACATGTCTTGGTACATGTCAATAATTTTCTGATATTTTCCCTGCTAATTACCAGTTTACTAGTTATTTAAATAGTTAAAAGTATATTTGTTGATCATTAATGTGATAGATTTCTTGAGTATTTTGGTAAAAAGGGTTTATTTTATTCATGTGAATGAAACTGATGTTTCCTTAAAATATTATTTATTATTCACAGTATTAGTCAGTTATGACAAAATACCGAATTTTTTCTCGTTATTCAACATACATAGGTATATTTCAGTATTCCAATTCTTTCCCACAGTTGTAATTTTTCCTATTAATAATTTGAAGATGAATGGAATAAATGCAGAAGATGCTGACCTGAAGTAAAAAGAGTTCTTCAGATCTAGAAAAGTAAGGTTATTCAGCAGGATGTGCAAATATTCTTCAAATTCAAAGCTTACGAATTAGAAGCTGGAATGACATAGCATACAACAAATAAACATGCAAGTGGGAAAAGAGTGATGGACAACGTTTTTGCAATATCCGGACGGTAATTATACGAAACTAGTTACATTCTAATTCACCATAAAGGGTGGTTGTAGCAAAGGTAATATGTCAGCAAACTCCTTGAAAATAAATGAGCACCTAATCTTAGCTTTTACAAAAGTTTTAGTAAAATTGTAAATTCTATGTAAAAGCAAAGATCACTTAGAATTTCAAGAGATTGTATGCATATTTCACTTGCTACAACAAACTTCAAGCTGACCCTGATGCAGTCCTTCAGGATAGTGACATTATGGTGCTTTTCACTGCAGGAGAAGAGATAAACCATGGCTTTTTAGCATTGTGTGTGCTTTTAAAGAAGAGGTAGCAGGTTCAAATCTCAGCTTTTTAAATTTCTGGAACTGTTATTAAAATAAATAATGAAATCAATTAATAATTATATAATATAATTATTAATTATAAAATAAATAAATATTAAGTCATAAGATCCTAAACTAAAAGTAATGATAGATTAATAATTAAATATAATGATAAATTAAATAATTAAAAATACAAAAAGAAAATTAATTAAAATTGATGTCATTACAAACACGTGGTTAAAGAAGTCATTACCACAAAAATTAAAACTTTGAAAAAGTACTATTACCACAAAACATAAATGTATCATGCATGATGTCATGCAAACATGTCTATGTCACTCCCATTTGTAACGTGATTCCAAGATGCAGCGGCCACGCCTCTTTCCTGTGACATCACTTCTGCAGGCTGGTTACAGGAGTTACTACTCAGGTACACAAACCTATTTCTTTATGTTTAAAGGAATAAATTACAAAAGTACTAGGAGGTGAAATAACGTAGTACAATACTGTCATAAACTTTAAATAGTTAAGAGTTTTAAGTTCTTCCGTGGTGAGTTTTCCTATTGGCTTTACATCTCATGCTGCTCCTCCTCCTCATCCATCTGAGCCTCTCCTTTATTCTAATATGATGCAATCAAGAAATCTGAATCTGCTATAATATGAGAATTATATAAACAGATATTTAACCTACGTGAAAGAATATTTTAGAGCAACTGTTTAAGATCTGATCTTCTATGCTGTCATACAGTTAGAGTGATCTTACTAGGAAACCTGGTGACTTCTCACGCAGGCTTCAATAATATCAACACAGAAGAAGAGTAAAAAAAACCCTTAATTATTCATCAAACTCTTAACAAAAATCTACATACTTCATGCTCACAATAACACCGATGACCTGAGGTGGGAACTTAAGGATAATGTAACAATAAATTCAAAGATAAGTACTGGCACTAGACTAAAAATTTTGTTTAAGGATAACTACCCTGACTCAACAACCAACCCAGAGATACACTTATTAAATGGCCAAAGAGGCATATCACCAACTCATCATAACAGCAGAAAAGCACAAAATACCAACTCGCGCTGGCTAGTGAAATCACACTCTGAATAAACTTCAAGTTTCGATTGTGTTTATAATCTCTTGGTTTGCCTATATGTTTGTTAAAATTTTGTTGAAACATTTTGCTTAAGTTACTTACAAATACACTGTACCACTTTTTATTAAAGAATGAATTTGTATCTACAAAATAATATGGATTTACACCAGTCTGCTGCATGGAAAATGCTCTTTATGATATTGTCAATATTATTAGCACACAAAAAATCTGAATTCCATGTGGCTGAGGTCTCCTTCGATGTCTCGGGTACCATTGACTCTATTAGATAGCTATCTTTGCTCTCCACCCTTAGAGATTTTGGGATACACAAAAATATTTATAGAATCTTTCTCAGTTATTTTAACGAAAGGAAAGTTATTTAAAGACTTAATAAGGATATTTGCATTGAAAGAATTGTGCACAAAGGATGCCCAAATGGCTCCTGCAATGCTCCACTGCTTTGGAACACTGTAATGTATGGATTGTTAAAGAACGAGTGCCCAAATTATGTAAGAATGTTATGTTATGCTGAAGACATTTTGTATGTGATTTGTGTAAACTCTTTGGAGAAATTACAGAAACTATTTCCATTTGCTATAGAAGATCTAAGAATGTGGATTGAAAAAGAGAAAAGCCGAGATTAAATTTACAAAAAAACTGATTTCTTGTTTTACCCAAAGGGTGGAAAAAAACCTAAACCACCACAACTAAATATGAAGGTGTTTAGAATTAAATGTGATGAAAACCTTAACTATCTTGTTTTTTTTTTTGTTGTTGTTGTTTTTGATTATATGCTGAATTTTCAAGAACATTTTAATAATATTTACAATAACTAACTCTATTCTGAGGCATTTTAAAAGAAATTGCTCAGCTTAGTCATTAGCACTGAAAAGTAACATTACATTAATTTACGAAACAGTTATTACTCCCCATTATATTATACCATGTTGCGGCTTGGGGTTCCATGCCCATGGACCTGCAGCGAATCAGAAATAAATTAGATACCCTGGCTGCTGCTTCTGACCAGATGCTTTAAAACAGCTTTGATGGAAGAAATTTGCATATTGGCCGGTATGCTGTCCCTCTCAATATTTTATTTTTTATAATGATAAATTTAAATTACATTCACAAAATGTTGATTTTATTACTTATGGAGGTTTTACCGCATGTAATAGATTTTTTTTTTGTCTTTACTATTAACAGTATATATCCCGCATTAGGTAAAGCAGTAGAATTCCAGAGACCAAATGTTTGCATACAAGAATTGCATATATTTACTGCCATTTCAGATTATCACAATGGAACTGGTGCAGCATATATGGTTTACTTGTTTTGTACAGAAATAGACTATGACAAAATTTGACTTGAACCTTACAATTGGGTTTTTCAAGCCAAAGATACAGACTCATTATCTGGTTTGGAAGCACTAGCAGATCCCGATAACACTAATGTATTGGTCTCATATATAAAAGATCTCCTTGTAAACTTGAGAAAATACAGGAAGTGAATACGAACTGGGTGAAAGCCCATACTGGTGTTATAGGCAAAGAGAGGGATGACATGTTTGGCCAAACAGGCTGCTATGCGTAATCCCTGGGATGCGTTTCATATTCAGGTATAAAAAAGAATTGCTTTTGGTAAAATCAAGGATTTCTATTATGATTGCTGGAAAAAGAAATGGAACATTTTGGGAAAAAGGAAAGATTACTTGTTGAACTTTGAAGTTTCTAAAAATATGATAATGATATGTGATTTTGATTACAATTAAATAAAAATTTTGTTTGCTTACATCTAAAAATAAATATGGATTACTGGTATTTACATGTTATTGGAATTCTACTATTTACACATATAATGAAGAATATTGCATTGAGCAAAATATGAAAATATATGTACTCTCTAGTGTGAAACTATATTCTATAATTTGACAATATTCAAGCTGATAAGCATCTTTAACATATAACCAATGATAATGCAAAGAATTAGGCCAAAAATGTGTACAAAATGAATGACCTATTTTGCCATCAATGTTCCATTTAAAAAATCTTTGATATATGATAGCTGAAAAAGTCTACTTCACATGATCTGAATTTTAGTACAAAAAAGGAAACTAAATGAATTTTATGGGACAAGATAGGTCTCTCTTCAACAAAAACAAATATTATTCAGTTGCTTTATGAAAATTACCATTAAATGAAGCTTGAATTACATTTGATGAATTTCATGTGTAGTATTTAGCTTATTTGCAATCTGTTAAAGTGATACTAACATAATTTTGGACACTTCCATTTCAGAACTTTTATTACAGCAAGAAATGAAAGCCAGCTAATTTTACTAGTAGTATATAAAGTATGAGATATATATCTTTTTCCAAAAATAAAATTTAAACCAAAAACCACAGTAATTTATTTATTTTGCAACATTATCACAGAGTGATTTTACATAATGCAGTCTTCACAGTCTTAGAAAGCTTCAATTTTTCTAACTTCTCACAATAAACTAAAAACTATTTTTTAACTACATCTTCACACATTTATAAAGAGTCTGTAATTTTTGAATAATTCTTTAACACTCCTCACTTAACTTTACCTTGTGAATTAGAAGGAAGTTCATCATCAAAATTCTCAGGAGGAATATATTCAACTTGCTTCAATTCATTAAGAGACACTTCTGTCAAACACATAGGGCATGTCTTGTCAACGGATAGAGATCTTAAAAGGAAAAAAAAAAAAAAGATTAGCATTATAAATGACAATTAAGTAAACTGTAAGATGAATGTGAAATAAGATTATAGGATTACTTTGAAAATTCTGAAAACAAAGCTGGGAAATGACATTGTGGACATAATGTTATGTCTCCAGAAACAATATGGTTTCCCTAAAATTGTAATATAAATTAGTAAATGACAAAAATCAGAACATATACTATACATGCATTAACGACATAAATATACAATTATATTACACTCTTTATGGCTTTCTTAAGCATGCTGCAGTCTGTTACTTTAGAATAGGCACTTCAAGGCCATTTTTTTCATTCTAGCTTACCATATAACCATGATAATGACTACTGTGGATAATGATTAAGCCTTCTAGTCTGCTGAAAATCCCTTAATTATGTCTGAATGGTGATCCTAACACATGTTACATAAAGGAAGGATTGTTAGGACTTTGAAGTACCTATTCTGAAGTATCAGACAATAGCAAATCAAAATGAGATTCATGTCCCATAAATATCAGAATTAATGGTGCACTATATACATACAATTATTTTATACGTAAAATATACCCAGTACAAATTTTAGAAACTTTTATTTTATGATTATGCTTTTATTTATGATTATTTATTAAATTTCATGATTATGCAGATCATCAATCAGAGGTAGGAATGCCTTAAATCTTTTTTTTTTTTTTTTTTTCCCAATGGCGAGCACTTTCTTATAATGGCATTGGCCACTCCTAAAGCCAGAAGTGGTGGCCACCATTACCTCCTATGAAGGGACCGACAATTTTACATCCATGCCTTCTCTGGGATTCAAACTCGGGCCCTTCGGTATCGCAGTCGGGCTCCCCTAAACACTATACTGTCTGGGCGGCCCTTAAATCTTGATATATTAACATACAGAGAAACATTTTCATACAATAATTAAATAATTTAAAACTCAGTCATGAAAAGTAGGACATTTAAAATGCTTGTAAAGCTGAGATGGAAATCCATTTGCTGAAATATAACAAAAAAAAGCTGTAAAACAGCAATAAAAATTAACATTTTCAATACAAATAAAACCCTGCCTGGCAACAATATGAATAATACTACAAAACCATTACAATGTGTCAACGAAATTTTACAAGCACAAAAACTTTAATACATATCTAAGGCACAAAAATGAGCCACATGCACTTGCACAGCAAGAGGAAGAGATGAAAAAGTGAGTATGAAGTAGACATGTAATCTAAACCCTGTAAATGAGAATATCTATAATTTTTCATGTGATACATTTGAAAAATAACTTCACAAATTCTACACGTAAAGTATTTTCACTTCTATCATAAAAAACCAGCATGTATTTCATTGACTGTTACACATCAAAGGATAATTTCTAATATTGACTGCAAAACACCGCAGGAATCCTTTGGTTCTTTGTTGTAACACAATAATGAAAAAAAATTCTAAATAATACCTAAGCAAACAGGAAATATACAAAATCTTGAAAATTATACTTGTAAAGCCTTTAAAGTTTTTAGTTATTTAAATGATAAGAGTAAGCAGAATGGAATTCAGAATAGTAAAAAAGGTTTTGTGAAGGTAATAGTATAATACGGTAAGACCACATTGTTTTGAAAAGGAATAAAACCTAGGACAAGAAAGATTACATGTATTTTAACAATTTGACCTTCTTAAATACTTGGTAACTCAAAAAGCATGAACAGTCTTCAGTCAGACATTAAAGAATGATTAAATAACACATACAAAACAATAAACATCATAGATTAAAAAAGTGATATGAAAGCTTCAGAACTCATTTTATGAAACTAAATAAATATCTCCCAAGATTACAGAGGATGCATACATGATTATAACTATATTGAAATGCAACAAAATATCAGCTTATTTAAAATTCAGTGCACAAGATTTAAACATGTCTTGCATTCACCAATAAACCATTACATGTACTGGAACAAATGCCTGGAACATCTAGAAGAAAACAAATGTAGAGGAATAAATCCCACAAAGAACATGCTGCAAATAAACGAAAAGGGAAAAATAGGTGATATTATAACACACTTATTAGCTGCATATTTTTAGTAAGACACAGCTGCATATTTTTAGTAAGACACCGAGATGTTAAAATACAGGTTTACAGAAGGTACTTAAAAGTCATTTCACCATCAGTAATATACACTGGTGTGCAAAAATTAAGGATGAGACGATTTTTTCAACATAACTTTGTACAAAAGCTTTCCAAATCAACACATTTAATACCGTAAGATCACCAATACGTAAGGACATGAGTAATGTAAGCAACACTTACTAAAAGAGAAATCAAAGGGATAAAAAGAAGCTTTATTGAAAAAGTAGCATAGAGCGCAATGCGACTGAAGGCCGAAACATCCCTGTGGTGGGTGTCCAGCAAGAAACATCTGGTCTTTAATAGGGGATATGATCTCTCCTGACTGCTGGGCAGGTTTCACAGCGTCTGCCCATGCTGAGAATGAGGGTGTCAATGAGTTGTTGAGGCATTGCTTTCCATTTGTCTTGTAGCGCCAATCGAAGCTCCGGAATCGTTACGGGTGGTAAGGTACGAGCTGCCAAGCCTCTGCCTAGAAAATCCCATACATGCTCGATGGGATTGAGATCCGGAGATCGTGAGGATATTGAACGTATGGATCGTGCCGACCAATCCATACGTTCAATATCCTCACTCTCTAAGAGCTGTTCGGCAGCTACTGTGCGATGACATGGTGCATTGTCGTCCATGAAAAGGAACTGCGGACCCATAGCGCCTCTAAAAAGACGCACATATGGAAGAAGAATCTCGTTACAATAACGGGTCCCGTTGACCGAACCTGCGTCGAAGATGTGAAGGTCTGTACGACTACCAAGCATGATGCCTCCCCAAACGAGAACACCGCCACCTCCATACCTGTCCCTTTCAATGATGTTCGAGGGATGACTGCGGCTTCCCCGCTCTTTCCAGATGAGTATGCGATGAGAATCGCTACTCAGACTGAATCTGCTCACATCTGTAAAGAGTACTCGTCCCCATTCATTGTCTCTCCAATTCCGGTGTTACCGGCACCACAGAGAACACCTTCTCCGATGGACAGGCGTTAGAGGTACACACCGTACAGGGCGTCGTGCAAAAAAACCACCACCGTGCAGTCTTCTGGCCACGGTAAAACGCGATATCGGTCGTCCAGTCGTGTGTCTAGCGATTTCTCCCGCTGTCTACCGCCTGTTTCTTCTGGCCTGTAAGGCAATATACCGGTCATCTGCGGGTGTGGTTCCTCGTGGACGACCACTACTAAACCCTCGGATAGCTGTTCCTGTAGTTTGAAATTGTCTCCAAAGTCGTGAAACGATGCTGTGAGCAATTCCGAACTCTGCAGCCACACTTGTCACACTGCTGCCTTCCTCCAACTTCCCAATGATTCGACCTCAGGTAAAAGCATCCAGATGTCGTCTAACAGATTGATTATTCACCATTTCTCGCTGAGGCAGCAACTCAGTGTGATTTTAACTGCTATACGGCGTGCAATCTCTTTGCCAGAAATACTGATCTTACACCGACAACATGCTTTATACTCAGACACTTCCCCCTTTATGTCTACCTGCATATCTGCGCATGTGCTACCGTACATCACCTTGCTTAATCTCCTGATTGGTCTTTCTGTCCGCTCTGCCTCTTCGTTCAGCTGATATGCTAATTTTTCGACTTCGTCCTTAATTTTTGCACACCAGTGTACACTGCAAAACAGACATCCATTGATAGCTAACACATGTAAAAATTTTAGGCCTATAGTGGAGATATTTTCAGGACTCTTGTAATGAAATCATCATCAGATTTTAAAGGATTCCATAGATAAAGACCTTGAAGAAACACCAGAAGATAAAATTAAAGGAGGACATGACAGCACCATGCCAGACGAGTTCTATTTGCTTTGTTTATTGAAATGGACAAGCGAATGAAGGTTATCTGACTAATGAGAAGGATCTTTTTACAAAAGGAATTGTACAGGAAACCTGTTCATATTAATTCACACAAAATGAAAACCATGCTACCAGCATGTTCTGCAAAATTTGAAGTGGGGCCAAACTAGCAGTGTTTAGAGAGCTTATACACATGGCCTCTGGTTGATCATATTCTGCTTAGTTACACCTGAGCAACATCACTGGAAAGTATGGAAGCCCTGTTGCACTGAAACAACATGTGCCAAAAAACAGCTACAAAGCCTACCAGTAGCAAGCGGTTTATATTGCTGAACACTGGTGGTTTGAGCTGGGTTTAAATCCCAGATGGCTGCATGAGAGTTTTCATGGCTTTCTCCATGTGTAAGCTTTCTCTGGTGCTTTGCCATAATCTAAAGGGAGGAATGTCTTTATGGAAGAAGAGAAACTAATTTGTATTAACAAACAGCCGTAGAAACATTATGCAGAATTTCCAATAAACTTCCTCCAGAAATGGCCCAACTAACAATTCTCCAACTACGTAAGCCCAGACATTGATAGCAAAACACTGATACGCAGCATAACAGTATATGGATCAGGGAGCTCACACACACATTAAAAATTCTTTTCTGGGGAAGGCAAGCCAATCAGTGAAGTGACTTCAGTACTGGCAAGCCAGCTGTGTAATACATTGTCGCAAAAAACCAATGTATGAACTGCACAAACACAACATGAACGCACGCTATAAACTTTTGCCTTCAGTGATAGGATCTATTTCATATGAAAACAGTTAAGCACTATTTGTGTAATATCTGCCACATGCTGAGTGACAGACAGTAATCTGAAATACGTTGTACACAAGGATTATGTTCAGTTTGGTGAAAAATCATTTCTATTCGTCCAGTGTGCATCATTCCTGCCTGACTACAATCCTGCCAATACAATTCAAGCAATTATAGTCTTATATTTTCATACAATCTCCACTGCAAATGCAGAAACATTTGGGTGCATGTCTACTGGAGAACTAACTACTCATGATACAGTTGTTCCATGGCTGATGCTTTTTTGTTCAGTGCCACAAATTTGCATGCAGGGCTTTTCCTCCCAGAAATATGAGGTTTGGGTGTTTGGGGATTCTGACTGTTTCCAGTGTTTATCAAATTTCAGATTTTTTTTTTTACTTCTCAGAAGTTTTCTAAAATTAATTTTATTGCCTTAAATTATCATCATCATTTTGGTATTATACTGTGAAATAACTCAGATTTCTCTTAATTTGAATAATATTTCTTCTTTTTAAGAGAGACAACGAGATAACAATCAGGAGCATCTTTTACAATGGGCTACCTCCATGACTTTACAATGTAGCTGTTGTATCTTTTCAAACATTAAATTAAACAAAAACACTACAGTGTTAGCATGGGTTGTTTACTAGATAAAAAAGCACAAAAGCATTCTTTTAGGAAAAATAGTTTGCACAGTGTATAGAAGAAGGAAGCAGACCTAAAATTCTTAAGGCGGAATCAGAACTAATTTGCCCCCAGGACTTGACATCAACCAACCCCAGACACGATTAGGAATAAACAGCAGCTTTTGACTGACTGTGATTGCCAGCTTGACAAGCCAATCATTAATGAATTAATTCTTATAACTTAATGATAAAAAAGCCACTTTTGACAAATCTGTCATTTCATCAAACACAGATTACTTTCAATCAATATAAACTGACATAATAAATACACATATTCAGATACTGAATTCCAGAGAGTTGTTAAAGATTAATTTTGTGCTGTTCTGATATGTGACATTAATGTTATTTTTTGCCTTTGCAGTGGGAAAAACACTGGTGAAAATTACCTCCAGGACTCCCATCTCTATCAAATACAGAACCACTGTTTGAATTTTCTTTATAAAAAATGATTATTCACTTGCTAGCAGGTAAAGGATATATATAACATCTACCAAACGTTCTTATACATCTGTAGCAACTGTGTAAATAAAGATTTCGTTTTGTGGTCAAGAGTTAACTTTTTGATTGATATGAAAAAAGACAGCTGATAAATAAGGATTATGATAACCCCAGACTTTAGTTCCAACAAAGCATTCATTTTGAAATGTGCAGTTTGAAATTTAGTCATTAATTGATAATGTGTTTATCTTCAACACATACATTTCTGCTTTTACTGAAAGTTATTATTTTGACCAAGTGATTCATTATAACATAATGAATACATAATTTTACACAATCCCTGAAGCTTCTGTTAAAAACATATCATGGTCCAAAAAACATTTGTAATAAAAAAATAGCACACAAAGTAATCAATAAAACAAAAAATTTATAAGAATGTAGCTTTACCGTTATAATGCAGTAAGGCACATTATATCTACAATGTTCACAGTATAAGCTTGTTTGCAGCAAATTTTCTCCACAGTATGGACAGGGCGTTTTAGGTTCTTCAACATCTTGAGCTTTTAGAGATTTTCTAAAAAAAGTAAATTGGGAGGGGAAAAAGATTTATTTGAAACACTTGCAGAATAATTATCTGCAGTCAGTGTTACAGAGTATTATCAAACAACAGTATATTAAACCTAGAATAGCAACATTCTGTAAGACAAAGATAATGGTAATTAAAACAGTATGGTAAAGGAGCCCCTCTCTGTAATTTTGTGTTCCATATGAAGTTTGTTGAACAGTTGCTGATTGATAAAATTATGTTTTTCATGTCTCAAAGGGATGACTTACAAGAGATTTAAGATTAATGTGCACAAACATATGATAAGACAAAATCAGATCTATTTTCCTTTTCTAAAATAGACTAGATTATTAATTTTGTAGTAAATATCTCGGCCCATGGAGGAATACTTTCTTATCTGACTTTCTAACAGATACTGGCTAAAATTTACATTACACAGGAGGAAAAACATGAAACCCTTTTGCAATCAGCTCTCTGAATAGAACATGGAGCTAATTACCAGTGTTCTGCAGCTTAGACTTTTGGATTAAGAAGGAAAAAAAAAAAAAAAAAAAACTCTTCTGAAATGATAAGCTATTTTCAACCCCATAGATTGATTTTAAGCATTAAATCTATCTCAGATGTTATTTAACTCCCTCACAGAAGATAACAGTTCTGTTGTTTCATGTTCTGATGCTCTCCACACCAATTCAGTACAGTCCTTTTATAGCAGGAGTTTAATGAAACAAAACTTTCACACACACACACGTTTCCAGACATTTAAGGTATTCTCATAAAGTCTAATGTATGCTGTTTGCCATGATATATTTAAATTCCAGTTTGCAGCAGCAAATTATGACCTCAGATGCTTATCAGTTAAGTTCCTGTTGCAACAGGTAGTTATGGAAGAAATGGAATTGGAAGGAAATTATTTTTTTTATGACCTCGTCCTGATTTTCTAGAAACGATTTCCAGCCTTTAAACTGTTTCCAATGGGCAGAGATTGAACACCAATAATAAAACAGTACATAAGAGCATAATTGTATTTAGATTAAACATCACAATGGATGTTCTCTTACCAATTATCCTTCTAATCTAAAATTCATGCTTTTTGTTTCTCTCTCTTTTATTTCCTTTGCTTGCTCTTTTATACTGACTTTATTTGTCAGTGAAATTTTAATGGCCTCACCTTCTACAAGCACATTTTTTTTTAAATTTAAAAATAAGGGTTTGGGAAAATTGGAGTTGTATTAATAAATTTTTTAAGTATGAGATATTGTTTATTTGATTTTAACATAACAGTTGTTATTGATTTTAACATAATAGTTGTCTTTTAAATTTAAAAATAAGGGTTTGGGAAAATTGGAGTTGTATTAATAAATTTTTTAAGTATGAGATATTGTTTATTTGATTTTAACATAATAGTTACAATTAAATTTAGAAAGAGGTTTTTGTATGCTTTTCATAACATATCAGTTACATGTTATATTTAGATTATTTAAACAGAAGTTCTCTTGCCCAGCTAAATCCTCTCCCTTCTCACAGAAAATGAGGTTGATTTCTTTTATAACTTTGAAAAAGCAAAAGTTCCAATGATGTTATCATAACTTGTTTGGACCATACTGGATCTCTGAACATTTTCAATGGGTCCTTTTCATACTTTTGTAAGTGCAATTTTGGCAGAGTTATCAACAATTTTGTCATCAGTTTACTCAGACACTTAAACTAAACTCAGTGGCGCAACAGCCCTAGAGGGCCAAGGCTTGCAGTGGCCAAAATTCTGCTATCTTGACCATGGGTTCCAGGGTGCATGAGCATATATGCCCTGAAAAAGTCGTCAGCTTGTCGCAGGACCCCAGGTGTTTAGTCCCCAAGCAAGCTTAGTACTCATTTTATCAACCCACTCAAGGAATGAAAGGCTGAGTCGACCTTGCACAGCCCGAGGATCGAACCCTGGACCTGTGGTGCTGCTATGCGATGTGCTAGTCACTGCACCACCGGGCTTCTACTCAGACACTTGTTTTTCAGAATTCCTGATGACATACTGCATGTATCTTAGTAGATATTTAAATATATTTCAGCAGGAATTATTGCTTCAACTAATGGTGTCCTTGATTGATAATGAACACCACTGCAGAATTAGGAAGTCAGCAGAGGATACAATAAAAAAAGGTAAGGAAGTTTGCAGGAAATACAGGACTTGGAAAATGCAAGACATTTAACCCCCTAAGGACTCACCCATCTTCGCTGCTTGAATTTCACTCTCCAAGCTGCTATGTGAAGTGATCTCACACTCTAGTGTCTATTACTGACATTTTGTCTTCTCTGCTGAATTTTTTCCCCTACCCAATCAAATACTCTTCTCTGACTTAACTATTTCCACACTAAACCTTCACTCTTCTGTTGCTATACTTTCTGAGCACAAAAAATGAATAACACGTTGTTGTTCTTCCACGGTGAAAGCTGGCAGTAAAACAATCATATTGTATAAAGCTGATATATATTCACCACATGCTCTGTCATCTCACCCCTTCACTTCTATCCTTCAACAGCTCCTTACACATGATTTCTTCGATGGTTATGCAGGCAGAATTCAGGATCTTTATTAACACATCAGAAGTGTCTGCCTTAGGGTTTTTCTCTGCATCTAAAGTGTTTAGCATTCTGAATTACTACATTTGAAATGCCAGCCATAATTGTTATCAACTTTTTCACTATATTACACACAGGATCAGACTATGTTCTGGGGCTCGCCCCATGTGACCTGCTCACCTAACTCATCTCAACCCTTATACAGCAAATTAATAAGGTGCCAGGTTGTTTAGTACAGTAAGACTTTCATAGTTTATACTTTGGCAGAATTTTTTAGAAAAAAAAACCCCCGTACTTAATGATTGATTACTGTGTGAATCTAATTCCTCCTCCTTATACATGAAAAATGCAGTTTAATTTATTTCAATCAGCCAACAAAAACTGGAATTTAACCCTTCTCTTACAGCACTTCAATTCCCCCCTTTGCACTTTTTTCTTTACTTTAGTAATGTTCCATACTTTTACAAGTTTCTAAATTAAAATATGTATCTAAACATTATACTTTAAAACAAAAGAAAAATAAATAATAAACTTTCTTATATATATTATTTTGACACACAATACCATTTTCAGTTTAATCCCGAACTGCATTAATAAAGGGAAGAGACCTATTTGATTATTACCTTACTATAGTTTCGATTTTTTTCTTGTACTTAGCCTCTATTTTTGATCTGTGTTCGGGTCTCATAAGAATAACAGCAGTTTTGTATGCGGATTTGTGAAGACCAGCCTTTTGACACTCAAAAACTGCAGTTGTTAAAATCTGCACATCATCTACAAAAGATATGCACAAAAGCTTTAAAACATTATTTATATGCACACCAACATTTGCAATTAAGTTACAGTTTGAAAAGAGCATCTAATAAAGCAGTTTTCCTACAAATGACCTATGGCAGAGACAAATACACATCCCTCCACAACAGGAATTGCAGTACACTATTTTCAAGTGAATCTCAACAAATGCTGGATAAATAGGAAGAAAAACAATACAGATGAAATTTAATTTTTGCTTTTATTTTGCTTGAACATTTTTTTTTTTTAAATGTTAGAAACTTCCCCACAGATTTTAACACAGAATATAACCTCAGAAGAGGATCTGCACTCTTTGTATCAAAAATTCAATAACTTCATCATTTAACTACTATCATATTGCATCAAGAAGACATTTTTGCAGGAAAACAGAAAAACCACTGTACCTTATACACACTTTTAATACATTAAATAAAGTATGCATCATTTAATACTATTAATTTTTCAGTTATTTCATCTGAATATCCTTAATTTAGAGAGTTTATTTCTGTGATGCAATTGTACAGAAACTATCAGAACTATTTATAACATCTACAGATTAAAATCTTAAATAATGGCTGTATTACTAGCATACAGTCATACTTAAAAATACTGGTATGAAAAAAGTTCTCAAAAGATTTAAAACCTGGGAAAGAATTCTCCGGTTTTAGATCTCTTGAGAACTGTTTTTGGAACTTACCTGAAAGGACCATCGATCCAAATGATTTGCTTTTCTGAAACTGAAAAGTCTACCTATTTAAAAAAGGATCACAAAATCCTCTCGGGATACATGCTAAACATTAGACATTGTGATAATTGTATCAAGCAATTGAAAGTATAATATCAACTCATAACACTGTGGAATTTAAAAACAATCAATAATGTTCTGATATTTACACGGTCAGCCAGACAATATTGCAGAAAATTTAAATTCAGGACGAGAAAAAATATATCAACTGTATGATGTGCTTATAAAAGCAATATCTTAAATATTTTTGTCAGAAAATCATGCTTTTGATTTCACTTGGAAAAAAAATACAGCAAGGGTAATCCCAATGTACCTGAAATTCTTTCATTTATAAAAAAATCAACTAAATTTTTAGTAGTAGTATATTTTGCTTTGAGCAAAGAAAAGAGATCTTTTTAATGACACATTTTCAAAATGAAATCAAAAATTAAACATTTCATATCACTTCAAGTTCTTAATGTAGGAATGATTTCTTTAACATATAATTTCAATTCTGCCTCTCCAAGTTTGTTTAAATTTAACAAATTAAGTACAGAAGAAATAACGAAAATTATAAACACTGAAACACACATGCTTAAAATGCAGGAATTATCACTCTGACACACTCTGTTTCAAGAGCAAAGGTCAAAATATTGCTTTTCAATTTGCTCAAGAAATATTTGAAAATAAGTACATTATTCAAGACAATAATATGAAAAATGAAGCAAACGGCATGAAAGCAATTACTTGAAAATGCACTGCTAATGAAAATGAGAAATAAGTTCTTCTAAAATGAGAAATTATTAATTTGATGAAGAATTTAAAAATAAAATTCTTGAGATTTTGGTTATTATGCATCTCAGACAGCAGTGCCAGGTCTCATCAAATTTGACTCCTCACTTATACATAATTTATTAAAATTTCTTTGGTTTACAAATGATAAATGATGAATCATATAAAATAATGGCCACGATAATTTTGACTTTTGGCGTTACACCAAAAACATCAATTTCAGTTGCTACTTCAAAATATTATATTGAAAAATACATTAATAAAAGAACTGAAAGGTGTGACACATTAACTCCTTTTTTAAATTGATGTTTTTTAGAGCATATATAATCAGAAATGAATACTAGTTTTCATCTGATACAATAGCTACTTTGAAAAATGTAAGCATTAATGTATAAAATTTAATTAAAATGAAAAAAAAAAATACTACTTATAGCTTGAGAATGGCATGTTAAAAATTGATACTCTTGTACAAACAAATTAGTTCTTATATGGAATCTAGAAAACTGGATGTAAATGCTACATTTTCAGACAAATAGTAAATTTCACATAAAATACCCAAATATGGCTCAATTTTGTGCATCATTTATTATCAGCATTCATTTATCATAAAAATGTTACTGCAACAAATTTGGCTAAATACCTCAAATGGAATACACAGCTATCATGAGATGGATTTAAGAACTAGCTATGAAAAGTTAACTGCAAAATATACATCAGTTGACAGAAAATATTTTCAAAGTTATGACAAATTAATCTTTTGCATGCCATTACAACTGCTTCAGTAACATTGTAAGATATGTTGATAATTCCATTGCAGTGGTGACAATGTAATATAAGCTGTTCAGTCCATTATCATTGCCGCGATGCCAAAGTATGGTGGTATTTAGAAATAACTTTGTATTTTTATACATATAAGGAAGATATTTTGGCATATGCTTATTGTAATCAATTTAAGGACTGTGGGTTATGTTTCTTCTTCTGGAACCTTTGTCAGAATATTACTTAGCCTACAATGGAAGAAAATAACATATATGAAAGAAAAAGGATTTTCGAGTCAAGATGGCAAGATGAACTCAAATTTACGTTATGCTGAGATAATTTGGCTGAGAATAATATAAATGAAAATGGGTATAATGAGAATGATGATAGTGACAACAGGGATATAATTACACAAAAGATAAAAAGTATGGCCTATTGAGTCTGACACTGATGATAATGCAAGCACCTGAATGGAGAAGTCAGTATTACAGAGAATGGTATATACCTCATGAAGTAAATTTTTTGATAAGATAAAAAATGGTTTCCACATAATAAAAATAAATCAGAGTTGCTGAACATCATACTAAAAATTGCTCAGAGTGTAAAAAGTTAAAAAGCGATTTTTCTGAATATAAATTTCTGCTGCCAGTAATAATGCAATGGCTTATTTCAGATAATTAATAATTCGAATGAAATTAAAAACTGATTTCGTAATACCAAAAAAAAAAAAAAAAAGATAGCACCTTAACAAATCTTAACTTTGCACAGATTAAAGTTAATGAGAGTGACTAGAATTTCAAAATATCTGCTTATACAATACAATGATTTAAGAAAATGACTTATTTTTGACTGATTTGAAAATAAATTATCAATGGAGGAGAAAGTTGTCAAAGTACCACAAATCTCTTGAATGACTCAGACTGCAGAAATTCAACACTATTATTCATCATTAAGGATTCTAAACACTGTAGCAGAAGGGACAACTCAGAAGACTTCCAAACCAGGGACACAGAAAATTAAGAACTCTCTTGGGTACATTAGCAACAACTTTTTATAACTGGCTATTAAACAAGTTTCTAGCATAAACAATAAGTAATTAAAAGAAAGTAATAAAATTAGTCAATGGCTATATAATTAAAAAATAAAGAAATTTTAGAGTTCAGCAATTTACTAAAACAAAGTTCACTAACTTATTAATTTTTTTTAAATCATGTTTCTTAAACAAGAAGAGTTGTCAATATCATTGCAAACTTTCTGCAAATCAAATTCAACAAACTGAAGGACATAGCATCCGCAGATTTCACATGGAATTATTCTCATCTGAGATCAAAGCACTGCAGTCTTCAAAACTTATTTTCCCAGCACTGATTTTAGGTCCTTTAATTGACATAAACCAAATTCTATAAATTAAGGAGAAAAATTCAAATATTCATTGGAAAAAAAGCCTTCAATCCTGTTCTCCTGAAATTTCAGGTTTACTCAAATGTAGGTGCTAGGAGTGCATTTTACATTATAGAGACATTATGATTTTTTTTTTTTTTGAAACGGGTAAGATGAAAAATATGCAATGCCTTTGCCGGAAATCGAACCGCGGACCTCTGAAGTACGTGCCCAGCGTGCTGACCGTGACACTACATAGGCGGAAGAAATACCTTATAAGACAAAGAATGAACGCGAATTCAGTTCCAACATCAAACAGGCTTATAGTAAAAGATGGACATAAATTATGCATACTACATTTTAAAAAAAGGAAAAACATAAAAAAACCAAGCATTTTGTACAAAAAGAAGAGTTCTTCATTTCTCAAGTGATATGTAACATTATACAACTGTCAGATACTTAATTATACTAGATATCATTCTAACATAGGCCTCAATTAAAAGTTTCTTGGGGTCATTAGTTGACAGTGCAGGTTTTTTCTTCACATGCTTTGAAGCAGAGTAGATTCCTGAATAGTATCAGTAATACTGGCATATGACCATAAATGAACATTGGCATATGAACATTCACAATGAATTACATTTATTTTCCCCAAACACATCACTATATGTCAATGCTTGATTAAAGCTTGACTCATAAAGTTACTTGAAATATTGATGATTCCATCTATTCTGCT
Source organism: Stegodyphus dumicola (assembly GCF_044657685.1). Lineage (NCBI taxonomy): Eukaryota > Metazoa > Arthropoda > Arachnida > Araneae > Eresidae > Stegodyphus > Stegodyphus dumicola. Next base: position 28,156,643 of record NC_140781.1, read on the forward strand.
ATTCAGCTACATTTAGATCATGAAACATTAAATGTTTTAATTGGAATTTTTATGATAGAGTTGAAACCAACATAAGTTTTAGTCCATCTGCATCACCGACTTCATAGCATTAACATGTGTTTTACTTGCATTGGAAAAGCTAGAGTTGGGATGAATTCTTTAAACCTGCATCTGAGCTCTTAAACATTTTTTAATGCTTGAACTAAGAATGATACTATGAAAAGAAAACGGGGAAAAAAGTGCATTTAACATTAAAGTTCTAAATAAAGAAGAATTTGAAATCTGCATTTGATGATCAAACACGCAATTTTTAAAATTTCACCTATATTTATTTTAAAAAATGAATATTAATAAAAACAATTGCACTACAGAAGACTCCCGATTATCCGCGCCTGCTGCACAAAGTGGTTTTTTTTTTTTTTTTTTTTTTTTTTTAAGCGTAAAGCAAAGAAAATAAAAATGTTCACAAAACTGATAGAAACGTTAAATTTGCTAACATCGTGCTTATTTATGGCAACAATATCCTACGCGGCCTTCTCGGAACCTTACCCTCTGATGAGTAAATGATTTCTTACTCACCCTTGCAGTGCCCGTTGCACCGCCCTCTCTCGTCTTAATCTTACTGACAAGTCCACTTCCTCCTACTTGCCAATGTTAATTTAAACCTGATAGTGTTTGCGAACCGGTCGGAGTTAATTTCTTATCTTTTATTGTGTTCAGTGCTTGTGCTTTTTGGTTTTGTGTTTTTCGTTACCAATTTAAAATGTCAGTAAAACGAAAGAAGGTTGTGTTGACAATTGCGCGAAAACTAGAATTAATTTCCAATGTAGCAAACGGCACTACAAGGCAGCAGATGGAATTGTATTGCGGAATCGCGGAAACAAGAGTGTGTGACATTTTAAAGCAAAAAGACAAACTGCTGAACTTTGCATCAATGTCGGACAGTGCTTCCGCAATAAAAACGTGAAAAACTATGAAGGGTTCTACCTTTGATGAGCTAGACATGGCATTGACAGAGTGGTTAGCTTAAGTTCGAAAAGAGGGTACTCCTGTAAATGGTCCTATCATTGCTACAAAGGCAAAAACCTTTTTTGGGTTATTAGGCCTGAAAGGAAATTTTGCTGCGTCTTCTGGCTGGTTGACTCATTTTAAGCAGTGACGTGGAATTCGAGAAATAGGACTTCATGGGGAGAATATATTAAGCGTAATAAGCTAAAATATTAAGCGTTAGTTAAATATTTCCTGCTGTTTATTTTATGTTTTATTGTACATAAAACGATTTTTCAAAGTTTGAATGACTGTTTTCTTATTTGCTATAGCCGTTTTTAGCTTTTTTCAGATTATCCGCGCCAGCCAAATCCGCGGATATTCGGGAGTGTACTGTATTTAACCCTTGAATCTTCAGGTTCATTTTTTGAACATTATTTGACAAACAAGTACCTACTTAAACATCATGCAAAAAATATACATTCAGCAAAAGTGCTTGGTATATAATCATGCAAAGTAATTTTATAAAAAGGTGGTACTTCGAAAGTGCATAAAATGTGACCATGGGAAAGTTGACACAGATGGAAAAAAGAAATTTATCTGACTAACAATTAAAATTTCAACAGCAATAGCTGAATACTTCAGCTAATAGGTAACTTGAGTTATGTTCATGATGCAGCATTTATGTATCATAATTTGATCACTACAAGCATCAGGAATTTCAGCAATACACTGTCTGTCTTCAAAATTACCAAGACGATTCAAGAGTTAATTTCAAGAAAGCACAATTCATTTCCACCAGATTTTACTAAATGCCATACTGGAGCAGAATAGCACACAGGGCAGTATTATTAATTCAGATATTCCTGAGACTGTAACAATTGCATTCTTATATAAAAAATACTTCTACTGAACACTGTTGTGTAACTTGTTAGGCAATTTAATTTGTTTTATAATTGATTAGTTTTGTTTAAAGTGGTTATATATTTTTCCTTTGAGCTGTAACTGATTTACTCAAATTTGGTAATGATTAATCTTTATTAAATTTTAAGAATAAACTTATATTTAATTTCTGTTTGAAAACTTCATTTAAATTTAAGTTGATTTTATTCTTTTGAATTGATTGTTGTTACTTTGGTATGACCCTTAAAAGGTTTATTAATTTTAAATTTTGATTTTGTGTTACAGTGAATTGTGTTTAAACTTAACTGTTTGCTAATTTAATTTGTGTTATAATTTTCCCTTTTCCTTCTTATAAAAATATTGAACGTTTATTTTCTGGCTCAGGTGGTATTTTTCGAAATTTGTGACTTGGTAAAATTTTTATGTAATACAGAGAATTTTTATGTAATACTTGTACAACAGTATTTTTTTTTTCATTTAAGCTGTGCCTGAATTCCAGAAATTATTGTGTTAATGTCTGTCATCCATTTAAAGCGGAGTTTCGTGCCAAGGTGGCTTTGTCTGGCTAAAAGATTTGAAAAACATACTGTCTAGTAGAAATGGGACCTTGTTGAGAGGCTAGCAATTTGCATGCTTTTATTCTGGAACGTGTCCTTGGATTGGGAGAGGGGGAGAAAATTGGATTTAGAAAATGGGGAGTAGTGAAAAGGTTGTGGACAGAAATGTGGTGTTTTCGAAAAAAGTGTGGAAAGTCAGAAGCCTATGTGACTGGAGGTGATGGATGAGTTCCTGACCTTGTCTGAAATCCTTGGGCGTGAAGGAAGAAGAAGAAGCAATTATGTCAACTTCTGGTAGAACCCTTGTCAACATTTTGCTAAGAGGCAACACTAATGTTGTTGGAGTTTGGCGAACCTCATGGGTTTGCTGGTTGAGAAAGAGGGAAGTTCCTTGCTGAGAAAGATAAAATTGTCACCAAGCAGAAGAGCATCAGCTGACATTGGAATCTGAGAAGTGAGAAGAGAAGATGCTGTCCTTGGCACAGTGAGGAAGGCAGAAAAAGAAGATGGAAGCGGCCATCATAAAATAACTGGTGAGCACAAACATGCCATCCAAAGATCCACTAAAAGGAAGGAAAAACCTCATCTAATTCTGAATTAACTACCTTCCTTTTATTTCTACAGATTTGGTCAATGGACTTATGCATGGATGAATTGAATGAGGCTTCAGGAAAAAAGATCTGCACTTCCAAACTAGTAAAACTTACATTAGCACCTATTGGGTAAAATCAAGATCTTAAATATTGGTTGTAAAATAGTGGATAGTTAAATGAATACTGAAATTTCTTAATCGTCACCTGGTATAAATGATTTTAAAACAAAAATTTATACCTGAATTCGAATCATTCGAGGTTCAGTCTTGGTGTGTAAAGGTGCAGTTGCTCCTCGCTCACTATTTTTTGACTTCCTTGATTTGTTTGCGTTTTAGTCTATGTGTTATATGTTTGACCAGATAGCTTGGCTCAGTAAAAGTAAGCGGCCAGTGTAATCTGATTCAAAATCCGGTTACGACCTCGTGTATGCTAGTAACGACCACATGTTTCTGAGACTCCTTCACCAATGCTTTATTTTTCTTCTTTTTCCCCTTTCTAGTAATTTCGTTCTCCTGATGAGGAGGGACCTTTAGCTGCCCTTGAAATCAATTGAGTGTTTTAGCATATGTACGCTAAATACAAGGTTGTTATTGGGATTTTAATTATTTCTTTCTATTTAAAATGTAACTTGCTAACTTTTAAAATGATATGAATACCATTTTTAATTCTTGAACTTCCAGAAATCTAAAATACGACTTGTCATAACATTTAGCTGCACCTACTATGTATTAGAATTATTTCAAGTCCCTTTTCTTCTAACCGGAGATAAAATTAACTATCAGCATAATTTTGCAGATTTTTTATATACTTCAATAAATGAGAGTTTGATGAGCTGTAAACAACATGAAACAAGACACTTCATACCGATGTGAATGCAGCAGAAAAATGGACATTTTGTTGATTGAAAGCAATTCTCATTTTTCTTTGGTCAGGGACAAAAGTATCATGGGAAAGAGCTTATTTACCTTTAATATTTTATATTATTTTCCTTGCTTTCTTTAAATGCAGATATCTAATACAAGAACTTAATAATATACAAAACAGACACATTTTGCTTTAAAAAAGCAATAAAATAAAATTGCAGCCAATTACTTAAAAAGAAAGAACAATTTAATTTTTTTCCTTACGACGAGGGAATCTGTTTATATTATCACACACTCTTATGAGCATCCTGGCACTTTTCATATGGTCACCTCTAAGCATGTGCAATTTTCCAAGGCTATAGCTATGAAGTAACATCAAGCTATTTGACATTTCTGCCGGAATTTTCAAACCTTCTTCCTTCAGTTTTTGATACATGCCCAATAAAAGCAGACGTGCATTTTTGTATGTACCTGTAAGGCAATATTTCCATATTAATAAAAAAGTAAATGTATTCTAAATATATTTTAGAATTATAATTCTTTAATATTTTACATTACAATGGTTGAGACACAGAATTGTCAGGACTTTGACGATTTCTGAATTTTAGATCATCAGTTTAAATCTAGTTAGAAGACGCGTACACATTGGGGCTTCATTTATTTTTTAGGTCAGAAAGAAAAATGCTAAACCCCTGCCGGACTGAAACCAGAGAAGGCACAACTGATAAATAAAAATTTTTAGAATTTAGAGGAGCACCAAGCAGCAAAAACTGGAATGGTAGAATTTTTAGAATTTAGGAGAGGCACTAGGCAGCAGAATTTAGGACCCACAATGATTGTACCAGGCAGCAAAATGTGTAACGCAGGCTCTGTCACCCCCACTCACGACAATTCAAAGACCAACAGAGTGATCTTAGCCAACATCAATAAATGCATTGTTATTTTTAGTGGTGGAATTCCCTAGCCAGCAAGTGTTTGAAAGTTATATGCACAAATCTCAGTTAATCCAGAGAACAATCACATTTATGGTCACCTGCTTTCTTTTTGTTATTATATTTTCTATTCCTACACATCTTAAGCGGGGAATTTTTCCTTATTATTTCATTTTACTTATTTTTCTGGCTGGTAGTTTGGAGTTCCAAATATTAGATAACTCCAGATACTGGACAGACTTTGTACTGTATTATGTTTTACATCTTCTATGAAAGGCAGACAGACTTTTTAAATACGCCACACCACTATCTCATATGAAAATACTTGTACATAAAATTCAGCACTAAAGTAAAAAGTATCAAATACAATATAAAAATAAAAAATGTAAACAAACAAACAAAACAAAAAAATGTGATTATTGAAAGCTGAAAGCCATAATCAGTAAATGTAAATGTGAAAGCTTTAAAATCAGACTTCAAGAATTCCATTTTACACATACTAAAATTTAGGTTTTAATTTCTCTCTCTCTAGTTTCTTGAGTCAGACCCACTTTCTTTTCTAAAACAAGTACTACTTACTAGCAACTTGAAGGATTAGCGATGGATAATCTCCTCAGCAACTACTGACATTTACATGCATATTTTTAGGTCAAATTATTTGAAAAATGGTCTTTTTGGCTCTGGATTTATTATGTTGATGACAACTTCACGCGTTTTAGCAATAATAAAGAAAATTTTACCATGTTGTTATATACTGTAAATTTAATTGATACAGCCATCCAGTTTGTTTCAGAAACTGAATCTAATAATTCCCTTCTTTGATATTCTAATTATCCACAAAAAATTTGATTTCAGGACTACTGTTTATCATAAACTTTGTTTTTGTTTGTTTACATTTTCATGCTAAATCGTGTAACCCTACTAAAAAAACGACTTCTTTTTACCCATTTCGTATATCATGCTTTCAAAGTACCTTCTTCAGAATGTGTTTTCTCATGAATTAAGTTATTTGACATCAGTTGCCATGGACAAAGGAATTTCTCTCAAAATGAATAAAAATAATAAGTAAAGAAACATAACAATAGAAAAGATACATAATTACATAAAAATAGAAAAGCCTTTAAAAATTCTTTATCTTGCCATCAAAAAAGATATTCTGCTATTAGACATAACCATAATAACCTCATTATAATTCCATTTCATCCTTGTATCAGATAAAATTTACTCATATCCTCCAGAAATTAAGCTCTAAGCTCATTTTCTCACTTATAAGCAGCTTTAGGAAGGTTTCACAAGTATTTTATTAAATTTTTCTCTAATTTGTGAGCCTTTGGTTCTTTTATTTTCCTGTTTATTTATCCAAAATTATAAAAAGGCATTAAACTAGTCTTTCTCTTGAGTATTTGGGTCTCCCTAGGCTTTGTTTAAGTGCAGTCAAACCCATAATTGTAAAATTTAAGCAGATGTCAGGAAATGCTGTTTACAGCAAATTTATTTTTGGGAATCAAACTGTTTAATATCAAGACAATGGAATCAAGTCTCGTTGTTTAGTTTTTCATGAAGAGAAGTCAGTAGGTAACATTATTACTAGATTATTTTTCAATTTATATAAAAGAAATTGAACATAATGCCAATTGGCCAATGTTAGATATCAATGCAAACACGAATGCACACACTTTTTTAATGTACAACATACTTCAGATTTAATGCTGATCACCTTAAGGGAAACTTTTAACAGAATTTAATCCTAAACCTTAGAACATTTTTGAAAAAATCACCACTGAGCCTTAGAACTCCCAAGATCAAGTAAATAAAATAAGAAATAAATACTGTGTGGAAACACCTGGCAAAATTATGCCACATCAGTAAATTTACTAATTTTATATCATTTCCATGATATTTTGTGATGTTTAAAATAAAATAAAAAAATAATGAATTTTTAATTTTAAAATGCTTTTTTGTTTGTGGACAATTATTTGTATTATCCATTTTAATAAAAGCATTTCATTAAATTTTTGTGTTTTGTTCTTATAAGATAAATTGAAATCCCTTTGTTATAATTTTCATAGTACAGTGCTGTCTATCAGTGTTATTTATTGTTCAAGCATTACAGATTCAGTTTCAGATTTTAATTCTTGGGGAATTTATAGCATATCTAGACAGTATTGTTTAACATGCCTCAGCCAAATTAAAACACTATTAAAATTTCACATCAAGGACCCCAAATGCTATATTGGAAAAGGAGAAGTAAATCTTTGATGGCTAATCATAACTGGATGCTCAATCACAATTTAAACCTAAATGCATAAATTATCCATACAGCTTTTGCATTTTATGAGCTGGATTTCTTTCATGCATGTAACATTCATAAAACTGAGCTTCTTCAGTCAATGACATTACTTCCAATCCAGTTCTGAAAGCTTTCAGAATTTGAAAACCTTAGTGTTTTGCATTTCATTACTATTTTCCTCAAGAGATGACACTACTTTGTTTTCACTTTGCTCAATCCATTACTTTTGACATAAAATGGTTTTTACTCCTAGCATTTTTCCAAAAACATCTTTTGCTCCTGAGAGCATGGATTTGTGCCCGATCAATCTCGAATTGATAATTTTATTCAAATTTCACATATTTTACATTTTTGTGTCTCACTTTGAAATTTTCTCTTAAGGATCACTTAAATTTTCAGGAAAATCAGCTTCATTAAGTACCCAATTATTATGGAACAAATTTAAATGAAATTAAGTAAAAATGTCATGAAAATGAAATATAAGGTAATGCATGTACTTACGACATGAAAGGAAGGGCATGGCAAAGAAATTTTCCATGTCCAGATTAATCATGCACCATATGATAAATGATGTGGATAAAAAGTAAAATACTCCCATATGTTGATTATAAGGCAACTCAAACTTGCGGGAGCAGAAGAGAGCAGGAGAAATGACAACATAAAAATCTTTACTAAACTGAATAATAATATTTAATTGTGCATTAATAAAATAAGCTGTTAAAGTATGTAGAAAGCATTTGGCATTTGAGATGAATGCATTTAAATCGAACTTTTCACCTGCATTTTAATTTATTTAATCCATTCGTGGGCCATGGGGAGGTTACTTCCCACCTACATGATCCTGGGAAATACACCTGTGGGAAGCGCAAAACTCACTATAATATATTGGCTTTGGTATTATAATGTTGGGAACTCTAATTCCCACTTCAGTATAGTGCTGCCACCTGTGTTCAATCGATTGAAAACAGAATTAGCACATTTGTTTTGAAAGTTCGAACGCGTTGTGTGAGATCTGTTCCACTGAGACACCTGTTTTGATTTGACATTTGCATTGCTATACGATTCTGCTACAAATGTAAGTAAACACTGTTTTTATTATAATAACGTTCTCTTATTTTGTATATTTCTGCAGTAACTATATAATATTGAACAATAAATAATGGATGAAAAGTGAAAATGCTATTGCATCATGTATGAAAGCCACGTGCAATAGGTATGTTGGAAAAATTAGAATATGTTTGAAAATACATTTGAAAATATGATTCAATTCTACTGAGAAAGAAAAGGATTATTTTGGCATGATTTTTACCGAGGAAATTTTACAGAATATTGTTGACGAAACTCATATGCAAAGCAGCCTGAGAAAAGGAAGTGATTGGGTCATACCACAAAAGACATTATCCTGAACTGGAAAGAAATCACATCAGAAGAATTGAAAGCATGGGTAGGTATGCATATACTCATGGGTATACATCAGTTGCCTGAACTGAAAAAATACTGGAGCACAGACCCTATTCTCAATGTTCAATCAGTAGCAAGAATAATAATTGCAAAGAGGTTCAAAAAATAACTGAGACTTTACATGTAAACGATAACAGCACAAATCCATGTGGGCAACTTGGGCATGATAAATTCCATAAAGTCAGACCAATCCTCTCACAGCTCAATGATTCCATACCTAAAGTCTATGAACCTTTGTCAACATTATGAATAGGTGAACATATGATAGCTTTCAAAGGGAGAACTTCACTGAAGCAGTATATGCCAATGAAGACTATAAAAAGAAGTTACAAGGTGTGGTGTTTAGCAGACTCTAAGACTGGATATATTCAAAAATTTGAAATTTATTGTGGAAAAGAAACTTCTGATAATAAGGATAAAATATTGAGCTTAGGGAAAACACTAATAACTAAACTAATGGAAGATGGAAAACAGACAGGTCATCTTATAGCCTATGCTAACTATTTGACATCTTTTAGGCTTGCAAAAAGTCTACTTATAAGTGGTCTGTTTTCGGTGAGGACTGTGAGGCCGCAAAGGAAGAATCTTCCACCGATACTGAAGGCTAATAACAAACTACAAAGGGAGAAATCAATGTTCCTAGCTAAGGAAGGTGTTGCTGCAATAAAGTGGATGGACAAAACGCCTGTTACATTGTTGACTACTGCAAACAATTCAGCGATTATTACATCTGTAAATCGTACAAAAAAGGATGGTACTAAAACTGAAGTACCTTTCCCTAAAGCTGTTGCCGTATATAACAATATCATGGGAGGGGTTGATTGCTTCGATCAAAGAAAAGAAAGATACCAAATAGGAAGAAGATCTGTAGAATGGCGGTGTCGTATTTTTTATTTTCTTACTGATCTTGGCATCATAAATAGTTTTATACTGTGGCAAGTAAACAAGAGAAAAGTTTAGACCAGCTAACATTTTGTATAGCATTAGCTCGTCAACTAACAGACGGATATTCCTCGAAAAAGGAGAGGCCGTCCTGCTAGCTTTCAAGCAAAACGGTGTGCAGTTCCTGATGATATACGCTTAGCCAATGTGGGAAATCATATGCCAAAGATGGCTTCCAACTATAGACGTAGGAAATGTAGCACAAAGGCCCAAGAAAAGAGGACCTGCTATATGTGTGCAGTATGTGATGTACCCTTGTGCATTGCAACATGTTTCTCATCTTTTCACGGCAAATAATCGCTTTTACATTGCATTTTCTCTATGACCATAAAAGGTCCCGTGAGAAGTATACTTCCCACCCCTAGAATTTAAATGTAAACAAAAAATTTGGCAAAATAAAATATATTTCCTTAAATGCTATTGTTTAGTTGATAATAAAACATAACAAAAACGGGAGAAATTCAAAAGAGAAATAAATGGCCCACGAAAGGGTTAAAAAATGTAAGTACTTAATGGAGGTAAGAAATGCCATTCTTAACCTTCAGAGAATTTAATTGCATAGTAAATGGCATGTAAACAGAACCATAAAACTAAGAATGGATGGAAACTCATACCTGAGTTTTGCTCAGCACTAGCCATAATAACAGCAGTTCTTGCAGCTTCTTTAATTTGACCCAGGGTAAGATACAAATTATACAGATGACGCAAATCCTAAAATATTAAATAGGTAATTGAATAATTCATAGACTTTTTAATAATATATCTACAAAAAAGAACAGAATCCCTCACTTTGCTTGCAAAAGTGCAAACTTCATTATTTTTATTTAAACAGCAAGTTTATTGTTTAACCAGGGTTCGTACACATTTCTGCAAATGGAAATTAAGTACTTTTAAGGACCATTAATGAAAAAAATTAAGCACCTATGAGCAAATGGGCACTGAATAAATTCAATTAAAAATATTATTCTTTGCCTGAATTTCACTTTTGTAATACCATCCTAAAAATAAAATAGATCCCTAAATAATATGCATTATTACTAAACATGAATTAACTAACAACATAATTATTAGTAAGTTTGAGAATAAAATAAACTTCATGCAGTTTATCAAGTAGCATTAAATATTTTACACTTATAACAGTTGGACACATTTGAAAGAAGATAAGTTACATTTACATTTTACTAATAGTTATGCTGATTTTTTTTTAATGTCTCATTTTGTCACATACATGGTCAGTCTAGAGGTTTAGTAAATAGTAATGAGATTTTATGTCAAAAGGCATAGGTTAAAATGAAAAGTGAGATCATAATCAGCATGATTCATAACAAAAGACAATGTTGTCCCTCTGTTGCTTGTCTATAGAGAGACCTGATGATTGGAACAAACCTGAAAGGCCTGATGTAGGCACGGTTGGCAAGTGTTGAAAGTTAGTCAGGCTCTACTTATGTCATAGCTTTGTGTAGAATTCCAGGGGTTGTAACCCAGGTAATACACTTTAAGGTTCCAATAAGCCATTAAAGCACCAGAAGTGATAATTTGTTTTATATATATTATTCGAAGTCTCAGTAGATGCAAAGAATAAGCTTTACTTGAATTTTTACATTTTTGTGCTTTATCTTGTGACCACAGTGAGTATTAATGAAAGGCAATAACTCGCTTTAATATGCAGACATAATTTTTTAAGGGTAAGTAGTTAGTTAAAAATAATTAAATTAGGTAATTAGATAACCTTAGTCATTATGGATTTACATGACCACTATTAAATTTATTTTTTAACAATATTTGTTAAAAAAAGCCCTATTATAATCAAAATCTAATAAAATTTCGCAGTTTAAAATACATGTAAATTATGACATTGCTTCTTAAACAATACTTGGATAATTACACATTAAAAGCTACAAAACATTTATGTTTTGTAACAACACTCAACAAAATACTTATCCACCATTTTAATTTGAAGCCTATAAGGTATTTCTCCCACCTTCATGGCGAGCCTTCGTGTAGTGGTTTGCACATTGAGCCGGTACCCCAGAGGTACGCAGTTTGATTCCTCGCGAAGGCGTTGTTAATTTTTCATCTTTCCTGCTTTCAAAAACACCTAATGTCTCTACAATGGTGCTCGAACTAAAAGGGTGTTGGATGATGGTTCTCCACACCCAGGTTTTGGCGATTGGGTCCCCTAAAAACCCCAGTCGCCCTTTAAAAGGGAGAGTATATAAGGTATTTCTCCCACCTTCTTGGCGACCCTTTGTGGTTTGCGCACTGGGCTGGTATTTCAGAGGTCCGTGGTTCGATTCCCGGCAAACACGTTGTTAATTTTTTATCTTTCCTGCTTTCAAAAATACCTAATGTCTCTACAAGCCTTTGCAAACATTTTGGCTAGTTTATACCAATTTCCTTCTCTTTAAGGCATCTTTTCTGATAATAATTAGAAATTTGTCTCAATATGCAAACCAATGTTCTCGCTAGTTTCTGTGTGCTTTATCTCCTAACTTGTCAACCTCTCCACAATGTACCTATGAGGGTTTACTTGATCTGGTAAAAGTTAAATAGTCCCAAACCCCGATAGACGTGAAGCAAATTATCACTGTGTCTAAAAGTAACTACAATATCAGACAAAGAACTTAAAACATAAAGGCATGTTCTGATGCTAACAAAGTCAATTACAGCTCACAGTGACGTAATTAAACAAGAACAATCAAATTCAAACTAAAAATGTGGACTAGTGGTCAAAGATTATACAATTTAATTTAAATTTAATCTGTCTCAGTAACTATCATATGACGAAACAGAAATGGGAAGTTATAGTAAAAGCTGAAATCACAAACAATTGGGTAATTTACATAATAATAACTGCACATATCTTTGAAGAATAATTTTCTTTATGTATTCGGTTTCTTTCTTCAACGTGTTTCCTTTTAATTTTAGAATTTTTGGATTTAATTAAGGATTTCTGTTATTCTAAAAAACACTAAATGCATTTAGAATGTACAGAAAAAGCGCTAATTTTATTTGTTTAGTAATATGAACATTTAGAAAAATTATGAAATATATATGGTAAAGGCCGGTTACAGAGTAGGTGTGTAGAATTTTTAGAATTTAGTGACACAACAACAAAATTTAGAAATGGCAAAACTTTTAGAATTTTGAGAAGGCATTGGAAGCAGAATTTAGGATACACAGAGATTGCATTAGGTGGGAAAATGCATAGCATCAGCTCTGTGTACAATGCATTTAGACATATTAGATGAATAATTTAAATTGTAAGTTTTCAATTTCTTTATTAACAAAAAAATATCTTTCTATAATGCCTGTCCAAGTGATAAGATTAGAAGCATTTTTTATATTTTCCATGCTTGTGTCTAGTGAAAAGTAGAGAAAATAAAGGGAAGATAAACATGTTAAGAAAAAAGATTCTAGTATCGGGAGTAAAACATTCAAATATTATGTTTCCATTGTTCTTTTAGACGTTCTCCAAAAAGTAAGAAATTCATCGCAAACTTTCTGTAAAATGCATCCATTACATGTTGATACCATGGAGACATTTTTCATTTTGTCACATATTTCTCAAATCTTCTAGAATCGTGAGTCTATAAATCTTGCCTTCAAATCCTTCTAAACTTTCAATGCTGCAATGTCAAAAATACTAAAGAAAAATTATCCCAACCAATTCTGCAACAGCAAAAAGCCAGAAATATTTTGAAAAAAAAAAGGGAAGGAAAAAGTGTAAAATTAATTTTATACCGAAAACTGATGCATATTCTGAGAATTTTGAATAATCTGAGACAATTACATGGGAAAAACGCTTACTATGAAAAATTAAAAAGAAGACATTTTAATTAATTACATTAATTGCAATTAATTAATTTTAATTTGCTTTTACTAAGAGCTGTTTCGTAAATTATGCTTTATAGCTATATACCTTGTTTATTTTTCAGATTAAAAAAATTGTATAAGTTACCAAAATGAAACTTTATAATATGACAGCAAAAAATAAAAATGTTTTATTTTAATGTTATTTTTAAAATATAATTCTAATATATTACCATTATTTTAATGAAATTTATGAATGTTATGATGTTTAAAAAAAAGTCGCAGAAAAATTCTCAGATCTCGGAATTCAAAATTTTCTATAGAAACTGATCTTAAAATCGCCAAAATGTTGACAAGTTGACAAATTTAGAACCGTTTAATAAAAGAATTTACAACCCCAAAAGCGAAAAGTTGTTTAAGAGCTATTTATTAGAAAAAATGAATTTCAAAATCCTTATGTTTCACTTCTTGCTTAGAAACTCGAGTATCCCATCATTTATATTAGAAATAGAAACAAATTATAACCCATGAACTCATTCGAAAGATAACCATATACGTCAGTGAATCGCCAAAAATATTCCTCCAAAATGCTAATTCACACTCAAAATGGCAGTTGTAAAAACAGAGAAATTTCAGATGATTAAAATTAAGGACCTTCTACTCATTTTGGCCAAAATTAAGGACTTTTAAGGACCAAAAATCAATTAAAAAATTTAAGGACTCTTAAGGATCGTACGAACCCTGTTAACATATAAAAAAAATATAGCTGAAAATATATATTTAACCAATTTTAAAAACTGTTAAATGCTACTTTGGTACTTACCTTCACAGCACCATCTGTCTCACCCATAATATGATTTATAAGCTGACGAGTTAAGTGCTCATCTCGAGCACGACCAGCAGCTTCAATGGCAAGTTTAATACTCTCATCTTCATCCTGACCACTCACTTCAAGCAGCAATTTGATAGCCTATAATAGCAACGGTTTTTATTAGTAAACGTACAAATTACATTGATCAAATTATAATTTCAAGATTCTAAGCCAAAAATGTATAGCAAAGAAAAATTAGTATTTTATTTCTAATATGCAGTAGGAAATCTGAAATCCGGACCACCAACCAAAATAAATAAATAAATATATATAAAAAATAAAACGATAAAAAAAATTCCTTTACAAAGTCTAGGAATGGAGGATATAATAACTAAAGAAGGTAGAAGCGATTTTCCTCCAGACTGAGTTTTCTGTATGCCACTTTTAAATACCTTCTGGCTAGGAAGTTGCAGTGTGGCCAATTAAAAATACATTAATTGACATTTTGCCGAGGTTGGATGAGATCACATTTTAGTTCTTGAGTGGTTATCGAGGGGTGAAGGCTGGTGCTACAAATTAAGTCACCTGGTGCACTCTATGGGTCCTAAATTCTGCTACCTGTACCTCCTTACATCCAAAAAATTTTGCCACCTCCAAATTCTGCTGCCTAGTGCCTCTCCTAAATTCTACAAATTTTGTCTCTCCCAATTTTTACTGTTTGGTGCTCCTCCAAATTCTAAATGGTTTGAGGACCTTAAATTCTGACACCCATGAGTAGCCACACCAGCTGCACTTGCTCTGGTCCTGCAGGGAGGGGAGTTAACATTTTTCAGTCTGGCCACACAGTACATCCCAATGTTTCCATGTCAACATGTCATCATACTAGAATTAAACTGATGATCTAAAATTCAGAAATTTCTGAAATCCAGAATCACTGAAGTTCTGGCTAGTTTGGATATACTTTGTAGTGCATTACACTCAAGCATGATAAAGTCACATTAAAAGTTTTGTAACCTGATTCATTTTTCCTGGCAATAAATCACTTGATAATGCAAAAATTATTTAATTCACTTTATTATTTCAAAATTATCCATTTATTTTAAACAGCCATTAATGTACCCACATCATCCTCAAAATTTCATATGGAACTCTAATGTAATGCACTACTAAATAATTGTAAGCTGAAATATAAACTTACTACAAAAATTAATTTATTAATAAACATTTATAAGTGAACAGATGTAGAATGAAAGGTTCTCACATTTCAGGCTCAAAAGGTTTAAAGCAAACCTGAAGTAAAAGAACTTCACAAGTAAAAAATGCATGTATGCATTTTTGTATATATCGATTGTTTAACTGGCTAAGGTTGGGTGTGGAACAGGTACTTGGTTTTCATTCAATTTAGTTAGTATCCTGTTAAGCTTAACACGCATAAAAGTGAGTGCTAAAATTCTATATAAAAGAATCCAAAAAATCTAAAGCTGTTTTTCCTTCTTACAGTGAAGATTCAAATATTAACATCTAAGTTTGTGTCTAATATTTCACATAAAAAAAATACCTGCATTTTTCAAAAACTGAGAAATAAAACTGAATGAACTTATTTAGAATGCCATATAGTCTTATATGAAAATGCAAATTGAAAAACTGACTATAAATGTATGCGATACAAGACTGTCTCAGAAAACAAATAAAAGTGAAATATATGACAAATTGTGGGGGGGGGGGACTGAAATGTTTCAGATTTTAACGGTCACCTAAAAGGATTTGTTAATGTATTTTATGCTCTCACTGAGTTCACAGTCTACCAGTTTGCTGTTGCACTCACTCCTGCTAATCTACTTTTTTTTGTTTTGTTTTTATCTTTTTAGCTCTATTATTAAGCATCACTTTCTTCATGCTTTCATCATATGCAATTCAACAGCAAAATCACAAAAAATTTAAAAGCAGCATTTGTCTAGAATTCTTGATGCACTGTCATATAACATCCCCCCTGTCTTTTCTCAGTTCGTCATACCAATGACCAGTTTCCTTAGCAAGATAACTTACAGAACGTTTTCTTATGATTATTATGAATGTTTTTTGTGTTATTTTATTTATTAAATATTACACTCTTTGCATTTGTGCTACATAAAACTGAATTCAACAGCAAGAACACAAAATATTTATAAACCGCATATCTTTAGAATTTCCGTAAAACAATTTTGCATGCTGGAGATAAAACTGTTTTTATCCGTACAGTGTTGCCATTGCCCGCTTTCAAATCATTGACTTTCTTAATCAAAAATTTTTACAAAATATGAAATAAATGAAAGAATACACAAAATCAAAATACTTAATGTCTCTACAGTGGCACCCGAACTAAAAGGGTGGTGGATGATGATTCTCCACACCCAGGATTTGGCAATCGGGTCCCTTAAAACACCAGTCGCCCTTTAAAAGGGGGAGTAGATAAGGTATTGCTCCCACTTTCTTAGTGTGCGTTCATGGTGTGGTGGTCTGCATGCTGGGCGTGTATTCCAGAGGTCCGTGGTTCGATTCCCAGCAAAGGCTTTGCTTATTTTTCAAGTCTCATGCTTTCAAATACCTAATGTCTCTACAATGGTGCTCACACTAAAAGGGTGGTGGATGATGAATCTCCACACTCAGGATTTGGTGATTGGGTTCCCTAAAAACCCCAGTCGCCCTTTAAAAGGGGGAGTATATAAGGTATTTCTTCCGCCTTCTTGGTGTGGTGGTCTGCAAGCTAACAGCGTATTCCAGAGGTCCATGGTTCGATTCCCGGTGAAGGCGTTGCTCATTTTTCACATCTTGCCTGCTTTCAAAATACCTACTGTCTCTACAGTGGCACTCGAACTAAAAGAGTAGTGGATGATGATTCTCCACACACAGGATTTGGCGATTGGGTCCCCTAAAACTCCAGTCACCCTTTAAAAGGGGGAGTATATAAGGCATTTCTCCCACCTTCTTAGCATGCCTTTGTGGTGTGGTGGTCTGCACGCTGGGCACATATTCCAGAGGTCCGTGGTTCGATGCCCTGCGAAGGCTTTTCTTTTTTTTCAAGTCTCTTGCTTCCAAATAACCTAATGTCTCTACATGTTAATAAAAAACAGACAGATTCAATTTAAAACATAAATACCTAACATTTTGCTGAATGGCAACACACTTGAATGAAAAGTGATATGGGCACATTTACACTGATGTGACGTGAAATCCTATTTCGAGACTAATAGCCTCTTTTTCGCTAAAACAAAGAAAAATAAAAAAAGAGCAGTGAATATGTTGGAAACAAATACAGAGCTCTATTAGTGATATTAAATGCGACCTTCCTAAAGTTCTAAAAGTAACACAATTTAATCATTTTAAGGTGGTTCCATCATCAGTATGTTCTTTAAGGCACAGAGACTGCACAATTCTTTTCAAACTTACAGCATAAATTTGGTAAAGGATTCAAATCAGTTTTGCTAACCAGCTCATTTGTTCTAAGCCTTGAATTTCAAGAAATTTATAAAGCATGTGTACCTGATATGGATGCCTACTGCATGCATAAATGAAAAATACAATCCACATGCACTTGAGTAAGTTTTTATATCAATATATGTATGGAGACACAGAACTTTTATTGAACATGTTACAGGGAAGTACATCTATTAACTGTGGCAACCAGATTCTAACTACCACACAGGGCAACACTTGCACTTCTGGTTTTAAATGGCTTCAAAACCATCCATAATTCATCATAATCTCATTTTCTTTCGTTAAAATCAGAACAGTAGCCATTATGGGCCTCTGAAAAGAGTGCTGCACCTAACACTCCAGGCTAGTTCAGTCAGGCTCTCACAATTACTGGTTATGTTACCTAATGTTAGAGAAGCTTCCCCCAAATGCCAGGATATTTAGAAAATATGTTAAACTGAACTTTCACTCATTGCTGCAGAGAACACAGCATACTTCTGTAGATTTAAGTGATCCATCTCCTAGGGTGTGCTTCAGACTAAACCTGGGACAACATTTGCTGAAGTTCTGAGATCCCACTTACATTTCCTACCCTGCATCAATTCCCTGGTGCTTTTTTTTTTTCATTGTGTATTTAGTGAAACAAAAACCTTGACCCATTATTGCTGTGCCTTTAAGCCAGAACATAATTTCTGTCATAAAAGCCTATCTCATCAACCCCTAACATGACACCAGTGTATAGATATGCTTATAATGCCACTTATTAAATGCCCTGCAATTTGCCAAATACTGTCACAACTAAAGCACATCATACAGTAAAGTACAGCTACACTTAACACACAAGGATTTCTGTAGAGAGCCAGCCACCAAAACAACAGTGTTGCAGTGGCAACTGTAAGAGCTGGACAGTGAAGAACAAATCTTGTCATTATAAGCAATCATACACAGGAAATGATTATGCAGAGCAGTTGCTTTTTCTTTTAAAACCTTGGTTTGGTCTCCTAGCAACCGCTTGACTTTCAATTGTTCTTGGTGGTAGGGGCTATTTGTTTTAAAAAAAGATTATAATCTTGCCATTTCTCAAACTATTTGAAATGCTTCCAAATGGCCAACAATTTTTTTTTTAACTCAAAGATTGTTCCAAATGATGGCTATAGTTTTTAATAAATACTGACATTACACCATTATTTGCCTTTCAGAAAGAACACCAGACTGGATAATAATTCAGTTCATCTTTTTCCCATTTCATGAGAAAATAAATAAGATTAATTACTTCGTGAAATACCATTATTTTTATCTGCATAAAGATAATTTTGGACAAGAAGTGCACATTAAAGTCGCTTTAATTTACAGCCCAAAATGTACAGTTTTTTCCCACTTAATACACTTAAATATGCACAAGCAAAAATCATATATATTGCTGCTTATTAGCTTCTACATCGTTAGCAGCATAAAAAATATATCAAAATACTAGTAATTATCAGAATATGTGTTGTAAATAATTATAACAATAAATTGGAAGAATTTCTAAGGGAAGTAGAAATTAAATCAGGAATAGTTTTTTAAGTTAAGAAAGCCAGTATTTACACCACACGAGGTAAAACTATAACTATTTCCGCCTGTATAATTCTCAGCAAGCTTACCCATGTGGAACAAACAATATTTCACAGCTTTAGACACTACTAACAGGAAAAACATGTGTCACCTCAACACATTATTGGAATATACACTATTTAAAAAAACCTTTATAAATGCTAAATACCTTGACAGCTAGGTAGTATTAAAAGAATAATTAAGACACAAAATTATAGAAAGAAGCAAGCACACAAAATAATGTAAAAAAAATAAGATTTGGATAAAAGTGAATCACAAATTAATAAATATATATCATACAGTGACTGCTACCATTCTAAAAGAAAAGTATTATGCAAGAACCTAATTTATTCTCCTTTTACTTCAGGTACAGTATTATATGTAGTGAAATTTCTGAAGTTTTTGCATAAGTAATGTTGTTAAAAAGTAAATATTTCCCTATAGAGAGCAGATAATCACCAAAACACAGCTAGAACAAATTAGCCACTACAGCACATTTAAGTATGGCATTATGCTTAAACTTCACCACACACTCAAGAACACATGTCAACACAATTATTAAGAAAGTAGTTAGTACTTGACACACTTATTTCTCCTTCTTGAATGCTGAGGGGAATTTGTCATCTACTCTTTGCTGTTAACAGAAATTTTTCTCAGGCTACAGCTACCAGCTGAAGGAGTTCAACTGGTGTTAATATTTGTGAATTAATGTTTAACCATGGACAACTTTTTGAAGTACTATCAAGAGTGAGACGCTTTTACTGATGTAAAAAATGTTAGAGGATAACTGCATACATAATTACTTCCCAGTCATAACATAATCTACACAAAGAATAATGTTTACACATAGATAATTAAATACTAGTTCCCAATTCCTCCAATTTGCATATGTTAGCAATTCTATTCTTAAATTCAATGGAAAAGGACACATGTCAAGATTCTTGTTTTGGCTTGAAATTTTAACTTTGTTCACTATCCAATTTATTTTCACTTCATAAACACAGAGATTAATGAAACCATTTACATTTATGCCTTAACACAATGATGAAATGATGCACACACATCTTAATGATAAGTAACATTCAGTATTTCTGTGGTGTATATTAAGTGCTGCGTAACTTAAAACGGTAATTTTCTGATCATAACATTCCAAATAAAACTGGGTTGCCAGATTCATATATTAAACAAAATGCAAAACAAATGATTAAATAATATAAAACAGGAAATGTTACACTTAATAGAAGTGGCAACATCCTTCCACCTTTTGCATTGAAGGCAAATCTGCCTTAAAGCAATACAAACACATGAAGTGAAATTGAACTAAGGACTATAAATGTGTAAATATAACATTTAAGAACAATAAACACACAAAAATGACATTACAATTATCAAATGCTAAGAAAAAGTCAATAGCAGTTCCATGTGTTTCACAAGTGCTACTCAGTGGCCACTTTGAATAACTTTAATATCTTCTGGAACATCGTTATCACAACTTTCCGTTTCTGGTGTAGCCTCGATTTTCTGAGGCACTTCAATGAAGTTGTCAGCAGAACTAAGCTCCAAAGAATCAATTTTCTGAATGGGTAATATGATCACCATTGGCTACTTCTAGTTTTGTTACAAATTCAATATTGTCTTTGCTAGGAAACAGTTCAATTACCTGTGCTAAAGGCCAGTTTATCCTCTTTGGAGTAGGGAAATTGTCTTTCTCTGTAAAGATGACTTCGGACTTCTTCCCAGTTCTACAAGGTATTCTTTATAGAAATGCATTTGAAGATTCAGCTGCAAGGTATGAAGGTAACAGGTTTCTTGAAGTGCTGAGAGTCAATTAAATCCAAATCAATGGTTTCTCATTCTTCAAAATCTCAAATAAAGTGAGCAGGCAAGAACTCTCAATTCATTAGGAAAATCTGAAAAATATGTCAGCGGTCATCAATTTATAGTGGCCTCACAATCAATGAGCAAAGTCAATATTTCTTCAGATGTGACAAAAGATTTGCCCAAATATTTTCGAAGAAGTTCCTTGATACAACGAATCATTCTTTTGCAAACCCGCCATACTATGGGGTAGATGAAGTGTTGACCAACCACATGATTTTCAATAAAGCCCATTCTGCTTGAATCTCAGCCCAGAGATTTCAACGCATCTGCTGCTCCTGTAAAGTTCGGACCATTATCAGTATAGAGTAAAATATCCTCCTCTCCTAGCCCAAGTCTTTGTAATGTTAGCATAAATGCTTCAGTAGACAGGAAGCAAAGATGAACCTAGCTCCAGATGAACTGCTCTATAGAGAGCACACAAAATAGACCAGCTCTATAGACCTGAAAATGCCAGAATATTTAGAAAATATGTTTAACTGAACTTTGCAGACACACGTAAAAAGTATTCTCCACACTTTGCTTCTTCCACTTAGGAAAAGAGGCCCAGCCAGATTTGCACCAGTTACTTGAAATGCCATTATTCATTGTATTCTGCCAGGAGGCAAAGGAGCTGAATCTGGGTAAATCTTTCTGTATATCACTTTCTTGCATTGTATACATTGTTATAAAAGCCTTCTGACAAGTCTCCGCTCTTGGGAATCCCATATCTTTCTGTCAATTGTGTAGTGTTGTTAATATTCCAGCGTGCATCAAAGAGCTATGGGAATGCAAAGTCAATCTCTCTAGAATAGGATGGTCTGGAAAACCATAGGGCACGTAAAATTCTCTGGATCTTGACTGAGAATGAGTCTTATCTGAACCTTCAAAATTCCATTTTCAATATAAAACTGTATCATATTATTATACTTCTCATGCATTTCTGAAGCCACTCATACTTGATGATTTTTATTACAGTGTTTTCTGCCTTTAATTCTCTTTGCATAAAACCTCATCTTTCAACTTCTTAGAATTTGCCTTGATATCGTTACAAAATCGCAAAACATAAGCAGTAATGTAGAAAATTCTTTTGTAGCTTGAAAAATACAGAAATCTTTTTGCTGAATTTCTTTTCCTTCTCAGAAACTAGATTTGTGACAACTGTCTTCCGTCCCTCCAGATGTGCTTCCTCTGGAAAAGATAATTCCGATATTGGCCAAGACTCATTCCTTCCATGCAACCAGGTTGGACTCTCCCATCATTGACTCTGAGAAAGGTCCCACCAGGTGTAAGTCTACTGAGTTGACTTACTCTCGAACTTATACCCAGTTACCTATATTGGTCAGTTCTTTGATTTCTTTCACTTGATTTCCAACAAAGATGTTCCAAGACAATCATCGAGTCAATCCAAAAGTATGTCTTCAAAGAAAAATTCAAAACTTCTAATACTATTGAAATAATTTCAGCTTCTAAGAGCTCTGGTTGTGGAATTGCCAGGCTCTTAACAGAAGCTATTCTAGCCTTTGCCAAAATCATTAAAACTGTCACTTCTCCCTTTTCTTCACAGCACAGAAAAGCACAGCAAGCATAGCTTTGAGACAAAGCATCAGTAACTACGTAGGTTGGGGCAAAAGTCATGACAACTACTTTTTTTCTTGAAGATACCAGTCCGGTTGAAAAATGTGACATATATACATGAAAGGACAAGGTCTTAACTATATGTATGGACAATGAATAGCACTGAAATATCGTAATACACGAATTTACATGAATTTTATAGTATACAGGGCAATATAGCCTTCACCGTGCAAAAGAACGATAACACAATACACATAAAGTTGACATGACAAACCTGGGCTTAAAGACCCTCATTGTAGTCCCCTGCTACTGTCACCACATACCGCCAATGGGCACTGAATACCACCAGCCTCAGCATTTCTTGCACCATGTGTGAATCGAGTCATCTGTTGGCGCACAGCATTAGCAATGTCCTCTCGTGTTGCAAACCGCCTACCATGTATTCGTTCCTTAATCTTGGGAATGAGATAAAAGTCACAGGGCGAAAGGTCAGGAGAGTACAGTGGGTACTCCAATTCTTCCCATCTCCAACGTCGGAGTAGATGCCGTACACACTCTGCTTTCTGTGGTCTTGCATTGTCGTGCAGAATTATTGCACTGTCCACAAGATCCGGATGTTTATCCCGAACGCCACGTCGTACCTGTCGCACCAGGAAATCCTTGTAGTACTGTGCTGTCACTGTTCTGCGATGAGGAACAAAGTGGCAAACAATGACACCCCTGACGTCATACGCGACAATCACCATCAATTTGACTGGGGAAGGATTCTGACGCTAGCTCATTATGCAGTATCCTGTGGACGGTGCGTTTCTCGATGCTACTTGCCCTCTCTAACTCCGGTAATGTCCATCATCTGTCTTCATCCATGAGGTACTCGATGACGGTACGTGCCAAGTCGGTCCGCACACTTACCGGTCGTCCTGAACGTTGCTCATTACTGGTTGAAACACATCCTTGCTGAAACTTTCCTACCCACCATGCTACTGTACGATATAGTAGGGCATTATTCTAAAGGGCTTCATTCACTGTGACATTCCATCACATTTCTCCTTCGGAGAACGGAACGGCTATTTTGATGTAAGCGCGCTGCTCAACACGGGTTACTTCCATCTCGCACGGCACTCACCAACTGGCCGATTTCAGAGCCCTCGCTACCACAGAGCCGTCTGTTGTTCTGCCTACACACTATGCCTGCAGAATTTCCACACGACACATATAAGTTTTGTGATTTGTTCACATATCTACAAGAAAAAAATAGTTGCCATGACTTTTGCCCCAACCCTCGTATGCACAAGTTGGTTGTTTCAAAAGTTCCATGTGATATCACTTGAGTAATTCGTATTTCTCAACAGAAACTAAATGTTTAGCCCATCTTTGATAATGTAATTGCAAATCGGATGACAAATCTTCATCCCAGTCCAAATTATTGTGCCAGGCTTTTTGGAAGAACAACTCTGGCAATAGTGGCACAGCTGACATAAAGCCTACAGGATTATATATGCTGGTAACAATAGAAAGTAACATTCTTTTCATAATAACTTCGGTAAATTTCATGTCAGCTTGAGCATCAATGCACTAAAGTTCAACAGTCTCTCTCTCCCACTTAAGACCAAGCACACTTCGACTTTCCTTGACTTTAACTTTCATTTGAACTCTGGTGTGAGCCCAGCATCTCAATTCAAATGATGCTTCATTCATTACTTGTATAGCTAGAGATTTTAATTGCTCCAGTTCTTTGATGTCATTAATTTAATGGTATCGTATTGTGGCACTCAAGAGATAAGGATTAGAAGAGATGCCAAAAACCTCCGGGCCAAGTTTATAAATCTTAAGTTTGGTGCATTCAGCATCTTCCCACCACAAGAACCCTAGTACATCTCTGTCTTAGGCCTTTAAACCTATTAGCAGAAAAGGTTTTATGTCAGCAACTACCCCAAAGTACCTAAATGGAATCTCAGCAGTAGTGGTGGTATCTGATGTAATAAGAGTCGGTCCAATACTCAAACATTCTATAAAAGGAAGCATATCCAGGTCGCTTCAAAGAAGTCTAAAACACTAGCAACTTTCATAGTACCTAAGGCAAAATAGGAAGGCAAACCTTGATAGTATTTCTGGATGGCTTGATAACAGGCCTGTGAAGGAGATAAAGCTTCAAAAGCTGCTCTATTGAAAGAATTTCTATGAGACCTTCTAATTCTCACTGTTGGAATACAACACAGTAGGCTTCAAAGTTATTTTCATTTAACAAACGTTTTGTTATCATATAAAGTAGTGATTCTGTATGTTGTACTTTCCACTAGAAATGGCCATGCTCCTTCGTAACATCTGTTTTTCACATACCCTTAAGGTTTTCTTGAAATGGATCAAAGTTTCTTCTTCAAAAAAGATTTTTTTTTTCTATCTACAAGATCTGTAATTAACGAAACTTCTGTATTCCATATCTTCGGCACCACAGTATTTTGGAGGTTTAATGTGACCATATCAACTATTTGCTTTTTCTTGCTTAGTCCTAAAATTGTCCTACTTAGTAAAGTCTCTATGGCTGAAACTCCCAATGCGAATACCTCAAATTTTCTGGTTAAAATGCATCCAACTTCATCAGTTCCTAGAAAAACTCTTACAGGTGGCAGATCTCTTCCAACATCTGTCAGCTTTATCCCTTGAGAAGGAAGTTCAAAAAGTAATGTTTCATCACATATTTCTAGGTAGCATTGAACAAATCTTTGGTTGATTGAGAAGAGACACTGAAGTAGAATACCTTTGATCTAAACTTTCAATAGTTACTACATATCTACTATGCTCAGCAACTGGAGAAATTCCTCCACCAAACAATCCTTGAGACAACACTTCCTTTCCAAAAGGAGGAAGATTTAACTCAGAAACTATGCTTTACTCAATATAAAAATGATGTGATCCATCATCCATTAATTTCCACATACAGATTTCCTTTGCTCCTGTGTCATACACTGATTGTGATTGTTTTCAACTATATTTCGCATTCTGAGGGCAACAGAGTCTCTGTAGGATGATTTTTGCTCTTCATCTGCTACTTTACCCTTTGATGAGGAATTAATACATTGCATATATCTGGGTAGAGTAACACATAATGCCTCCATCCACAAATCAAGCATTTTATTCTACTGTGACAGATTTTTGCCACATGATCAGGCTTAAGGAAAACAAGGCAGCATTTCTCTCACATAAATTTGGATTTTCTGCCATCATAACTCATTGTTGACAATCCTGACTTGTATGAGGATGGTCACAGAATATACAACTAACTTTTCCTGCAGATGTATTTGAAATTAGAGTATCAGCAATAAGTTCATTTAAATTGGTTTATGGAATTTCTTTCATTTCATATCATTTCCAAATGCATTTTCTGCTAAAAAATGACATTCTTCACTCTCTACTTTATGACATAAGAAAGGCATCAAATTTTCTAGAACTTTTTCCTTTCAAAGACTGGTTCTTCTTTGACTTCTCTGTTGGGTCTATACTTGTCCCAAACCTTTCTGACATCTGCTGGAAAACATGATTCTACAAAAGGGTACAGCAATCTTGCATAAGATGTTGTCACACCCAATGTCTCTAACATTCGTAGATATGGACCAAGTTTATCATATAAATCAGTTAGCTAGATGATAGATTTGTTATTTGCTACTGCCAAAATATCTCGAATGTAAACTTCAGTCAATAGGTCCTTTTTGCCAAATTGGGACTTTAAGTGGTCAATAACTTTTAGATAGCTCTCCTTAGAAGTTGGATAACTTTCAGTGACATTGTGTGCTTTGGTCTTTGGTTTTAATGAAAAAAGCAGATACTGAAGGTTATCTTCTTCTCTTAATTTTTTTATCTTCCTGAACTCGACAGAATTGAATCCCAAAATGCAACACATGATCTCAGCATAAGATCATACTAATCGGTATAAGACCTAATTTGGAAAGTTTTAAATTGTCAGATGCACACTTACTAGAAATTACAGATTTACCTTCATTATCCTGCTTATATTTCTTCTCATATATAACTTGTATTATTTCAGTTTATATTTGTTTCTGTAAGATTCCATTGCATCATACTCTTCCTCTCTAACACTAATTAATTCCTTAATCTCTTCATCTATTTTAAATGCTCTGTCTTTTCAACAACTTTGCAAAATTGAACATGAATGTTCCTATCAACATAAATCTTACGATGAATATCGCCAAACATATTTGCCGCCATAATAAAGAGAGGACGTAAATTAGTTATTTCAGCTTGTAACGTAATGTCAAGTTTTGCTTGATCGGTCTTTACTTTAGTCACAATCTGTCTGCTCTGAATTTAAAGTCATTTTATTTTTCTTCAACATATATCAGATTGAAAACATTCTATACAAAACAGCAATTTGTATGAAATAACTCAGAAGCAATCTAAAATTAAATAAATTCATAAATTATATGGCTTTGCTTCCAATAAAATAATATTTGTTTCATAAATTTTACTTCTCATTTGTTACTTAATGCATGCAGAGTAAAATGTCCTGTCTCAGATGCCACTTTTGTTTCGACTCAATTCCCATTTTGTTTAATATCCAATTTATTTTCACTTCACAAACAAGCAGCGATTACTGAAATTATTTACATGTATGGTTTCAAATAATAATGAAATGATCTCTGCATCTTAATGATGAATAACATTCAATATTTCTGTAGTGCAAATGACACACTGTGTAGCTTAGAACAGTAATTTCCCCGATCAGAATATTCCAAACAAAACTGGGTTGTGAGATTCATAGATCAAACGAACCGCAAAGCAAATGATTAAATTCGAAGCAGGAAATGCTAAATTTAATAGGAGTAGTAAAAATCCTAATATTATAAAATTAAATAAAAAAAATAAGAATAAAAAAAAATTTCCATAGAGCCTTTTTTTTTTTTTTTTTTTTTTTTGTAGTGAATGTGCATTCAGCAATTACAAACCTGCTTATGGTAAATTGTTCATATGATTCAATGAAAACCAAAAGGAAGAATAAGTTACACTTTGAAACATAAAAAATTAAGTCATTCCAGTAGCTGCCTCCACTATAAATAAACTGATAGCTACATATGATAAGGTTTACAATAAAGATCAAAATAAAAAAAAAAAAGAATTTATTCTATTCAATCTCTTTTCCTGCTTTACAATGGGCCTTATTGTTGGCAAAAGTATAATACATTAAATATGCACCAAAATAGAAAAAAGAGATTAATAAAAGATACAGCAGAAAGAGCTTAAACATTCAGACTTTACTGTCTTCAAAACTTTGATTCATAAGGTTACAAAAAGCATAAGAAAGAGCCTCTGTTATACTACTCAACAACTCATATTGCAATTCAGTTTAGATTCTTATATAGTGGATTTAGTTCTGAAAATTACTATAAGAAAATCAAGTTAAACCTTTTTATAACGATGTGCTAAAATAAAATATTTTCCTGCAAGAAGGAGATTTTGCTTATCTTCATAATACACAGCAATGTTAATGTAATCTTCGGGATCTCCATTTTCACCAATAGCTTCAGCAAAAACATCCATGTTATGTGACTCCTGAGCTAATACAAGTGCTTCACTTTTACAATATGATAAGACTAGAAATTTTATAGCTGAAGGACTATCATTGTAACTCTGGAAAAATCTAAAAATATAAGAAAATAATTACAATGCACACAGAGTATACATTTTTATAAAGAGCCTAGATTAAGATAATTAGCCATAACATAATTAGAAAAAAGTTAAAAATTTCATGAACAGTCAAGATTATACAAAAGTGCTAACCTTGCAACCATGCGGGCTCCTTCTAAAGAATTAGAAGTTTTTGCAATCTTCACTGCAGAATCTGGATCTTTCAAATGGTTTAAATAGACCCTGTTAATCAATAATTTTTAAATGAAAAATAACTTCTAGATGCAATATGTTTTCAAATTGTCTATCAAAAGATTGGCTTACCTAATAGCTTCTGCATATTCAGATGCATTTTCATATGCTGCTGCTGCCTCTGAATATTTTCCTTCAGCTTCCTGAGACTTTGCATACTGGCTGAACACTTTTGGTGAGGTAATATACGGTAAGAAATCTTTTACTTTTTTCCTACATACAAAAGTTTATTTTTAGATGGACAATGCAAAAACTCTACACATAATAAAACGTTTTGCAAGAAATATGAAAATTTACCAGTTTTTCAACTTTATGTACAACGCTGCAGCATTTTCCAAAAATCCACCCTTTTCATATAAAAATGCAGCATCTGATATCACCTACAAAAATAATACAGAATAAAGTATAAAAATAATATTTTAAGGGAAAAAATATTATTAACTACAGAAAATGATAGAACTTAAAAAAAAACCTTCATTTCTTCCAATATACTAGCACAATCTTGATACACTGCTGGCGTATTTATTTTTTCAGCCAAAGCAATTCCTCTAAAAAAGAAAAACACATACTATATACAGAATAAGTTAAAAAAAAGATTAAGTGACATTTTCTAAGGCTTATTAAATGTCTCATGCATTAAATGGGGTTATACTACTGCACAACTACCTATTGTACTGAGATTTACATCATAGTCTGATGAAGAGGGTGACCATCAAACCTTCTATCCCTAGAGTTTTTTTTGTTCAAAATTTGAGTCCCCTTGAGGGAAAACTCTAACCCTTTTTGCATTGCACTAATACACTTTGTGCATTGCATCATTGAAAATCTGGCCCTCATGATTTTCAATAAAGAAGAATGTGTATGCTAAACTGTTCTCGACACGACATATCACACTATGCGTATTACTTCTTGCGTCTTCTCTTTAGAGAGGAAGTAAGAATTGATAGCAAATGCCCGACATCCTCCTAGGTAATACTCCGAACACCCCCTCAATTTTTTTTTTTTTGTTTGTTTGTTAGGAGAGTCAGCTATGGTCATGAAACTGGCTAGGGTTTTAATATACTTTTTCATACCAGCCACGATCCTCTGACCATAGATTAGCATAGAAGTGCTACCACACACAGCACACATGCACACACACATAAACACATATTTTCACATAATTTTAGATTATTTTGTAACAAAATTTTTTTTTTCTTCTCGTTGCAAGGTAATACTTATTTCTAGTTTCCAAGAATTCTAAAAAAGACTCTAATTTGATTATACAAGTTATTTGTCTTAAATTTTAATTTTGTAGAATTTGACATTTTTTATAAAAACCCTTTGATGTATTATACAATGCCAAAGACAAAGTTACCTTTTAATAGGCAACGGAGGTTTTTTGATATTTTGTGCCTAGCACCCCCCAACCATCAGCAAGCTCGTCAAGCTGATCTGTTGGCGAGGACATGCCAAAACTTTTGATTCAAAGTGTTAAGGTCTTATCGTATCACATCATTATTTATATTGAATTGTATTGTAATTTTTAAATTATTTTAAAATATGTCAATGTATTGTTAATTACCTACGATGAGAAGAATAAATGCACATTATACATTATTTATAAATGGTATTAATTGTATATCTTCTAAGTTTTATATGAAAAGAAAAATTTTAAATGCCTTGCTTTCACAAATTATTATTGAATCATATTTATTGGAAAAGTGCATAATATTTGCAAACTTATTATTCCACAAGATGAAAATGAACTGACTTACTGGCCTTAAGAGAAATTAAAAAAGTACTTTATTCAATTTCAACTATTTTTATGAAAGGACTGTTTAATGGACATTTTGAGAAAATTTCAGGTCTTTTATGCGTTTTTATGCTTTTAAATTTATTATTATTCTTCCATATAAAATTTAGTTATATGTTTATTTATCAATCATTGTAAAATAGTATACTTCAAAAACTTTATAATTATATGAGAAAAGATCATGATTTATGATGTGACACAGTTAAAGACTGTAAGCTATGTCCTGGATGTTTCTTCATGCCTTTCCTCATACTTCTTGCTTCACTAATCTACTAGCTTTGCTCACCCGGCCTCTTGTTTTTGAGAAGGGGGGAAGATGTAAAATATGAAAAATATGATGGCTTTGCTCTTTGCGAACAAGCAACCTTTAATTAACTTTCTGCAATTCAGAATCTTTACCCTAGATCAGTACCTTCTAGAATTTGCTAGCCTATTACGTAACCACTACTATAAATACTGAGTGCGTGCCATTTTGCATCGGACGCTTCTCATCTTTCTTTCTTTGTTAGAACGTTATGATGCAGAAAGTCAAAATTTAATCCTACTTAGTAACACATTATTGAATATGTAATTTGGAGAACTTCGTCGGAAAAGGAAATTGATCTGCTATTCAAGTTAAATAAATATGTGCAATTAGAAGTGAAATTCCTCTATGTGTCATCATTGGATATCCTCCTTACCACTCTGCAAAAAGGCCATGCCTGAACATTGATGCCAAGCTTCATCACAACTGCTAAAATATCACATATATATATGTGTGTGTGTCTATTTACACTCTTAGACAAAAAAAAAAAAAAAAAAAAAAAGACGCACCGAGAAGATATAAAGCAAATTAGACAGAAACTAATATGCATACAGGTTTCGACGGAAAATGCAAATTTTACATTTTGGCTGCCAATGAATGAACGGTTCTCGCTACAGCGCATCTGATCTGTGCAACTGGCAGGATATTCAAGAGGAGAAATTACAACTCTAGGTCATAAATTCTTCACGAATTTCATTCCATGTACTCTGGTAGACAGTAAATATGCCTCGCATACAGGTGCGCGAACGATATGCTCAGATGTCAGAATTTGAGAGAGGTCGTGTAGTTGGGCTCAAAGAAGCCGGTTGGTCTTATCAGCGAATAGCTCAACATTTGAGCAGGAGCGATGCCACTATTAGACGATGTTGGCAGGAATGGGTGAATCATGGCCGCACACAGCGTCAAGAAGGAAGCTGTAGGCCTAGAGAAATGACAGAACTTGAAGACCGAGCAGTCCTCAGAGCAGCACTCGCAGTCCCAGATGCA
Source organism: Stegodyphus dumicola (assembly GCF_044657685.1). Lineage (NCBI taxonomy): Eukaryota > Metazoa > Arthropoda > Arachnida > Araneae > Eresidae > Stegodyphus > Stegodyphus dumicola. The sequence goes on from NC_140781.1 coordinate 28,188,254, forward strand.
TCACTATTGATGCTAAAGCAAAGTTTAAAGTTTGAAAAAAAATTAAACATTTAGCAATAAAAGCTCCCTGAGAGATCATGTTGTGCAGACATTGAAGACAATAAAAGGTTTTGAACTTAACCAATTTATTAACAATATAATAAAGAATAAAAACACAGAAAATAAATTTCAACAATATCAGAGTCTTAGGAAAAATATAATATAACCATCATTCATCAAATAATATTTTTACCTGGTCTCCAAAACACTGGCATTCAATACAAACAAAAATGTCCCAAACATTAATTATGCGGCCTAAAAATGAAGTTGGCTACACATTCAAAACGTCCATGATCAATGGTTGAGAAAACACCTGAAAATTTAAATGAAGTTCTTGAAAGCACTTAAAACCAGCCTAACTCCATTTGCATGAGGAATCGCCGCTCACGTATTTTAAATGCCGCCCTTATTGAAGAACATGGATGCCGCACCCGGCATTCACTCACATGGTAGCCTCTGGAACCAAGGAATTTTATTCTGGAACAATCATCTTATGGATATGAACCAAGGAACTTTTTCCGGAACAATCATCCCGCGGACAGGCACCAAGGAACTTTATTCAGGAACAGCCATCCCGCGAACCAGAACCAAGGAACTTTATTCAGGAACAGCCATCCCGCAAACTGGAACCAAGGCACTTTATTCACCGGACTGCATGCATCCTTCTGAAAGGGCTGGAAACCGCTCACTCAAGTGCCAGGAAAGCAGGAACTAGAAGGAGACTAGAAGGGTTGAGCCAGAGCGACGCGAGATACTTATAGCAGAAGTAGGCATGACGTCATCTCACGGCAACCAATCAGCTATCGGCACGAATCGGCTTTCCAGATGACGTAACATCACTTTCGTTTTTGCATCTCAATTAGGTTGAAACAGTCCGTTCTCAATGCAAACGGTGGCAGTAAGAAAAAGAAGTAGAAGTAACTAATATATTACATTATCTATACTATTATATTACATTAAAATAAGAACTAAACTAAATAAACATTTCAAGGAGGAGGGATGATGCAATGAAAGGTTTACAATAAGTTATATTTTCCAACAACTATCATCGATTGTTTGTGCAACTAGTGCTTCAGTGACTGCAAGGACCATTCATAGGTGGCTCACAGAAAGAGGGCTAATGTCACGGAGCCCTTTGCGCCGATTACCACTGACCTCTGTACAATGTCAAGACCATTTGCAGTGGTGTCGTGATCATTTGCACTGGAATGTCACTGACTGGAGTAGAATAATCTTCGGTGATGAGTCCCGCTTTGAACTGAGCCCCGATGATCAGCGAAGGCGAGTCTGGAGAGGCCCCGGATATAATAACCTATTTACATGATAAGGATATCGTGAATTATGAAAAAGTAAAAGAAGTAGTTCTGAAAGCGTTTCAGCCAACACCATATTCGTGTTTAGAAGCGGTGTGATACCAACCTGATTGTCTTCTGGCAGACAGGCTGACAACCAGGAGTGATGGTCTAGGGTGCCATTTCTTTTCATAGTAGGACCCCTTTGGTTGTCATCCATTGCAACCTTACAGCACAGTGGTATGTCGACTAAGTTCTAAGGCCCTGTTCGCGCCTGCGCATCTGTAATGTAATCTACGCATGCGCATCTGTAATGTAATCTACGCATGCGCATCTGTAATGTGATCATCAAACAAGTTTGAGAATCGCCATCGACAGTGTAAGAGGGCTGGTCACAGCTATGAGTTAATTGTAATTAATTATGAGAATTAATAAAGAACCGAACCAGCGAATTTATTTAGAGCGTGTTATTTGGGATGAGACCCAAACATATCTGGTCATAGTCGACCGGAGCATGAGTTTTGTGTGTGAATAAATAGTGTTTCGTTTTTGAGAACATAGGAGTGTTTGTGTTTGCCAGTATTCCCAGCTTGTTCTTTTCAATGAATATCGCTGATTTTGGATAAGGATATTCATCAAAAGTGAATTACTGCAGAGGTAAATGATTCCTCTCTTGTTAATTCTGTACATTCTGTGCTTGTTCTGTTATAAATAACAATGTTATTTAAGCGTGCTAAAAAAGATTTAAGGCTTATTGCCTTAGAAATAAATCTAAATGTTGACGAAAAAATGACTATAGCAGATTTGACTGATATTATTGAGAATAGTGAAATTTTTAAAACTAAACAAGATTTAGTAAAAGAGATAGCAAACTCTATTATCGAAAATAGAAAACAGGAAGAGCAAAAACAGCAAAAACTTGTCGAGTTAGAAAAAATAAAACTTCAGAGATCAAAGAATGAGTTAGAGTTAGCTAAGCTTAAAGCAGAAACTAAACTTGATGGTGTAAGCGAAACCGAAACAAAATCAGAGTCACTAGATCAATTAATAAAAAGTATCAGAACCTTAACTGTAAAAATTCCTATATGGCCTGAGAGTTGGGGATTTTTCTTTTCATCATTAGAATGAGCGTTTATTACAAAAAATGTTTCAGAGGACTATAAAGCAGAAATTCTGTTAGAAGACAAAGCTTCGAATATAATAACCTATTTACATGATAAGGATATCGCGAATTATGAAAAAGTAAAAGAAGTAGTTCTGAAGGAGTTTCAGCCAACACCATATTCGTGTTTAGAAAACTTTAGAAAAACTGTTAAACAACCACATGAAACTCTGCAGTTTGCTTCACGCTTAGTAACTGCCTGGGATTATTATTTAAAATTAAGGAAGGTAACTGACTTCGAGACCCTCAAACAACTAACAGTTTCAGATATGTTATGCCAATCTTTAGATACAGGAACAGCTTCTCACATTGCAGTGAGGAAAGGTGATTCATGGTTTTCACCTAGTGAGTTAGGTAAAGAAATAGATTTATATTTCACGTCACGAGGAAACCTCTTACTGAGAATTCTCATGTTAATCGTAAGTAGAATAGCTCAAAAAGTGTAGCTAAAGTGTTTTTATCAGATGTTAAAACAGAGAACTGTATTTTATGCCACGAGAATCACGGATTGGCAAAATGCCCATCGTATTTAAAATTACCGGTATATGAAAGAGTACAGGTTGTGAAATCTAATAAATTATGTTTTAACTGTCTACATATGCATTCAGTATCAAATTGCCCATCGAAATATTCTTGTGTTTGTCAAAAATGGCACCACAAAACTATTCACTTTCTGAAAGTAAATAATATCGTAAAGGAGAAAGAATGTTCTTCATCGGAACAAAATAAAAACAAAACAAATGTATCTGACTGCAATGTTCCCAAACGAGATGACTCATCGACCTTGAATGTTAATGCGCAGGAGTTCGTTCAAAAGGCATTTCTCAGCAATTATTCAAATAAACAGAGTACAGTTCTGCTTTCAACCATCATATGTTTTCTAATTGATAACAAGGAAAAAAAACACAGAGTGAAGTGTCTGCTGGACGGGGGCAGTATGTCGAACTTTTTGACATGGAATCTTATTGAGCATTTGCAGTTAGAGAAAGAAAAGACAAACATTTCAGTTTTGGGAATAAATGTTGCTACTTTAACAATAAAGCATAAAATTAATGCTTCGATATGCAATAAAGAAGGAACTTTTATAAAGAATTTGGACTTTTTAGTAATTCCAAAAATAACTGCTGATTTATGACCTTCACGCAAAATTAAAATTTCAGTGCAAGATCTTCCTAAGTTAAAATTACCAAATGAAGGATTTAATGTTCCAGAAAGGGTAGATATGTTGTTGGGAGCGGGAGTTTTTTATGAACTTTTGAAACCGAGTCAAATTCGAATGAATAATCCTGATCTTATTTTTCAAGATACAGTTTTTGGTTTTATCGTGTCTGGAAGTATTCCAACAGAGACTGAAAGCAGGGTTCATTGTGGGTTGATAAAGGAAGAAGACAACTTAGATAAAACTCTTAGAAAATTTTGGGAATTAGAAAATATTGAAGCTGATAAACCCAAAAACAAAGAATTTTTAATTTGTGAGAAACATTTCGTAGAAAATTATACACGAGATAAAACTGGTAGGTACGTTGTTAAAATGCCATTAAAGGAGGATCTGGACACTTTGGGAAGTTCTAAACAAATTGCAACGAGTAAATCAAATTCCTTATGGAAACGCTTAGTAAAGAATCCCGAATATTTAAAATTTTCAGGAAATATATTTTTGCTTTCACTGCTGATATACAAAAGATGTATCGAGCTATTTCTATCTATCCAGATCAGTGGAAGTTGCAAAGGATTTTATGGAAAGAAGGCGTTGATAAGCCAGTTAAAAACATTGAGCTAACCACCGTTACCTATGGAACTGTGAGTGCACCATTTTTAGCAATGAGAACACTTGTACAGCTGTCAAAGGACAAAGGAAATAAATTTCCTTTAGCAGCACCTGTACTGAGAAAAGACATGTACATGGACGATATTCTATCTGGAGCTGAGTCGCTAAGTTCTGCGTTAGAACTTCAAAATCAGTTAATAGGCATTTTGAAGAGTGGAGGTATGTTACTCCATAAGTGGTGTAGTAATGCTACTGAACTGTGTCAAACAAACGACAAAACATATCCCTTTGGTAAATCAGAAGAATCTAAAACATTGGGTATTTTATGGAAGTCAAAAGGAGATTGTTAGAGCTTCAACGTTAAAATCGAAGACAACGTAAAGGTTACGAAACAGCAAGTGTTATCCATCATATCTCGTATCTTTGACCCATTGGGAATAGTTTCCCCAGTTATATTTGTAGCAAAAATATTTATGCAGAAATTATGGCTGTTAAAATTGAACTGGAATGATGTTTTGCCAGAAAAGGAGGCTAAAGAATGGAAAGAATTCTCCACTACCTTGCAGTTAATTAACAACATTGAAGTCCATAGATTTATTTTATTACCAGATAGAATCAAGATTGAATTACACGGTTTCTGTGATGCCTCAGAGGCCGCCTATGGAGCAGTTATCTACTGTAAAGCAACACCAGCAACAAACCATACATCAGTGAGGTTGATGTGCAGTAAATCGCGTGTCTCCCCCCTAAAGAAGACTACAATCCCAAGACTTGAGCTTTGTGCAGCAATACTATCTGATATTCTAAACTAATGCATCGAGTGAAATCATCGTTAAAATTGGAGCTTACTGCTATCCACCTTTGGACCGATTCTATGATTGTGCTGTCATGGAAACCGGATTCCAAAGATACATGATCTGAGTGAAATAGCACAGTGGCATCATATTGCTTCTGAAGAAAATCCATCAGATCTCATATCTAGAGGTATGTCTGCCAAAAAACTGCAACTAAGTCAACTGTGGTGGAACAGGCCTGACTTCTTAATGAAGAGTGAGTACCCTATAAGAGTTATACCTGAAGCAGTTACTGAAAAGGACAGTAATGAACTTAAAAACTTTGCTGATTCTGAACTATCTACATGTTTAAATCTGAATGTGAATAATTTTGTTAATGATTTATTTAATTGCAGTAATAAGTATTTAAAATTAATTCATATTATAAGTTTTTGTTTTAGGTTTTATAAGAATTGTAAGCAAGAACAAAAGAAGGTAGGTAATTTACAAGTGGGAGAATTGAGAGCAGCTGAAGAAACTTTAATAAAATTAGTACAGGGTGAGTATTTTATAAATGAGATAAATGATCTTAAGAAAATCAGGTATTGTTCCAAGAAATAGTTCTATTAAAAGTCTTAACCCTTTCATTGACAGTAATGGACTGTTGAGAGTTGGAGGTAGATTAAAAAATAGCAATTTAACTTAAGAGAAAAAATTTCCTATTATTCTGCCTTCTAAACATATATTAACAGAGTTAATAGTTAATTACTATCATTTAAAATATTTGCATGTGGGTCCTCAAGCTTTGTTATATCATATAAGACAAAAATTTTGGATTTAAGTGGTAGAAATGTTTGTAGAAAAATTGTATAATATGTTTTAAAGCTAATCCCATTGTAGCTCAGCAAATCATGGGTGATTTACCCAAGGAAAGAAACACAGCTAACCTTACATTCAATTGTACTGGAGTTGACCTCTGTGGCCCATTCTTAATTAAGTACAAAAACCAGAGAAAAGGTATATATCAAAAAGTTTATGTGTGTATATTCATTTGTATGGTTACTAAGGCCATTCATTTAGAGCTGATAACAGACCTAACATCTGAAGCATTAATGGCTACCTTGAAACGTTTCTTTGCACGAAGAGGTAAAAGTTTAACACTATTTAGTGATAACGCTACGAATTTTGTAGGTGCAAATGCAGAATTAAAGACGTTAAACAAACTAGTGAACGAACATGATGAGCTTTTAGCTGGTTATTTGAGTTCTGAGAATATCGAATGGAAATTTCATCCTCCCAGAGCACCCAATTTTGGAGGCCTTTGGGAGGCTGGAGTTAAATCTTTTAAGTACCACTTCAAACGTGTCGTAGGTAATGCAAAATTGACATTTGAACAATTTTTAACAATTATGATTCAGATTGAAGGAATTTTAAACTCTCGACAATTGACACCCTCGTCTTCGGACATTGATGATTTAGAGGTTCTAACACCTGGGCATTTTTAATTGGTAGAGCAATTAATTCGATCCCTGAGCCAGATATCATGGAAGTTAACATTAACAGGTTAAAATTGTGGCAACAGATCACAAAATTAGTACAAATTATCTGGAAAAAATATAACTCCAATTATTTAAGTCATTTACAAAATCGATCTAAATGGCAAAGTTCTAAAAACAATATGAAGTTGGAGACATGGTCTTAATTAAATATAATTTGCCTTGTTGTAATTGGGCGGTTGGTCGTATAATAGAAGTATTTTATGGTAAAGATGGAAAGGTTCGCGTGTGTAATGTGAAAACTCAAACTGGAACTTTCAAACAACCAATTACCAAATTATGTGTCTTACCAATACAAAAATGAGTGCTGTCTTTATAGTTATTGTACAGTATTGAATGTGCTTCACATAAAATGCCATTATGTAACTGAAATGTTATATTGCATTGCTTTGAGTTGCATGCTAATGTATATGGTAAATGTCTAATTATAATAATGATTTTATGTAATAGTACTTATTCAAAATTGTTTATGATATACTTGTTTAATTTTTTTTATGCTATATCTTAATTACAATAGTTGAATGCTAAGCATTGCAACACGGGGCGGCATGTTCGCGCCTGCGCATCTGTAATGTAATCCACGCATGCGCATCTGTAATGTGATGATCAAACGAGTTTGAGAATCGCCATCGACGGTGTAAGAGGGCTGGTCACAGCTATGAGTTAATTGTAATTAATTATGAGAATTAATAAAGAATCGAACCAGCGAATTTATTTAGAGTGTGTTATTTGGGATGAGACCCAAACAGGCCTGTTGTATTGCTCTTCATGTCACGCCGCCCTGAGCTTACATTTCAGCAAGATAATGCCTGCCCCTTCACTGCACATGTTTCTGCACATATTCCTCAGGAGAACATCCACAACCTCTATCAATGGATGCCAAGCCGAATAACTGCTTGCATAAGAGCCAGAGGTGGACAAACGTGTTATTGACTTTTTCACTTTGTGAAGCTCTATCACTTCAATAAATCATCCAATTTTTCTCAAACTGTAATGATTTGTTTTTTTGTACATGTACACTGCTAAAAAAAAGGGGGGGACAGTTCTATATCTCCCGTTCTTCTTAATACATGACAACCTATTTTCCTTTCCCTTTCTACCTCATGCGTGAGGAGGGAAAAAAGTCATGATCATTCCTTTTTTCAGATAATGGTCTTTATATTATATTTTTAATTATAATTTTTATTATTTTAAGTATTTTTTCTTTTTCGAATTTTATTTTAATTGTTTAAGTAGCATGGTTTCTTTCGAATAAATGTTTTAAAAATTTCTATTTACTCATTCGAACTGCGTAGTTTAATCAGAGGTGCATTGTTTTTTTTTTTTTTTTTTTTTTCAAATAGTTTTCTTTATACTATATTTTTAGTCATAGTTACGATTTTAGGTAATTTTTAAATTTTTAGTCTTTTATTTTAATTGTTAGTGTAGCATTGTCTCTTCAGATAATTATTTTAAAATTTTCTATTTATTCATTCGAACTGAGCATTTTAAATATATTTATTAATATAAATTTTCCAGATTTTGATTTTATTTACTTGAACTGCGTTTCTTTCGGAAGAATACTTTGTAACCCGGACTACGATGCATTTGAAAACTGCATATATTAAAAGAGCAAATACAGTAAATCACAGTTAACACGCCTTTCAATGTTCCGTTCAGAAAAGATATATATAAATAAGAGAGATGTATAACCAACATTTTAACTTAGGATGACTTGCATACGCTGCTTTAAACAGTTTTTATCATTGTGCCCATTGCTTTACACAATTTTATCCGCATTTGGTTTCTTAAAATGTTATTCATATTTTAGTCAAATATTTTATTTCTGAAATCGCAAGAATAAAATATCATAAGATTAAGAAGTTTTAAATTAAAAAAAAAAAAAAAATACAAATACTAAATTTTACGCAAAAATTAATTTTTTCTTCTCTTTTTCTTCAGGCATTCTGCTTCATTCTTGCTCTTTTTCTTTAGGCATTCTGCAAGTATATTAAAAGCATCCAACTTTTCGAAACATCTTGGTATTTCTGACAATCATTTTAAATTAAGTTATCGCCTTCCATTTCATAAAGGCCCACAAACGACCGAGTGCTAAAGTCACTAAACACTGGTAGTTCACTCCGGGGTTCATATCCCAGTAAACAGGCTGGTTGCATGGGCGTTTTCATGGATTTTCTCATGTGTAATGTGTATGCCAGCTGGTTTCCTTTAGAAAGTTCTTTACGAAGGCATCCTTCCTTTTAGGCAGATATTCCTGCATTGCCGTAACTTAATAATCCAATTCAATCCATTTCCTCAGTATTTGGTCAGAGCCTTTATCAGTCTTTAGAGGTTAAGCATTTTGAGGGTATGAGATAAAAGGAAAGACTGGTTTCATCAAGAGGTTTTGGTCTATTTAATTATGACAAAGCACACTAGGGCTATCTGCCTAAGGAGAGGGATGCCTTCGTTGATGACTTAAGGGAAACTGGCTTGTATACACGTTACACATGGGGAAAACCACAAAAACGTCCATGCAGCCAGCCCGTTCGCAGATTTTGAACTTTGGACCAAACTACCAGTGTTCAGCAACTTTACCGCTCGGCTGCTGTTTCATCAGGATGAGAAAAAAGAGGGTTTTTAGGTGACATCCACATACATCACTGGATAAACTCCTGAATCTTCAAATAATTCGATTGAGAAATCATGAGATTCTCCATTTATGATACAATATAATGTTCTATAACGTAATTTAAATTTATACAACCATATAGTCTAAAACCAGTCACTCTACACTTTAATCTGCAATGATGTCGTTTTTGTCTTTTCTGTTAACACAAGCTCAATTGATGGTATTTGCTGGTGTACACGTCAAAGTGTTTTCTCTTTGAACACCTAAATTCTTTACAGTATCCTGAAAGTATATTCAAAATCGTCCAACTTTTTGAAACATCTTGGTATGTCCGACAGCCAAACTTCCCTGCAAAGTTTTGCTTACTTTTCTCCCTAATTTTCTTCTTTCCTTCTACAGTTATTTTCAGTGCTAACACAATAAAATTAAGATTTTTCGATTACTATACTTCCATAAATTTTGCATTCATGTCAATTTTTTTTAAAATATCAATTACATGAAATGCGTTTCAGCTGAAGACAGCTTTTCCTTTTCTAGTCATTTTAATTATAAATAAAGTTTAAAGCGAAGTCCAAAGGATAAATATTTTAATTAAAAGTTTTTTTTGCTAAATGACAAAGAAGTAAAACAGTCCAGCAGTGTTTATTCTGTACCACCGAGTAACCCGATTCGTATATCGGCTGAAACAATCTAAATCATAAAAGGAAAACTACCGGATCAAATGTTATCAAACTTGGGAATCCTGTAAAGGAGGTTAGGGAAATTTATTTTCCGTGGGAAAAAAAGAGTTAAAAACTCACCACCAGGGGAAAAATGATGCTGTATGCAATATTGTTACATGAAATAAGACATGAAAACATCGGTTTAAAATGTGTTTGATCGTTTCCGAAACATGTTACAAAGCATGTTCAATGTAGCGTCCAGCATTTTCCAAAAGCAAGTTAAATCCTGTTACTGCATTTTCAACAGCAGCTATTAGCATATCAGGAGGAATGTTACGGACATGTTGGTGTATCACATTTTTCATTTCTGCCAAATTGTTTAGATTATCACTATAACCAGTGCTTTTGAGATAACCCCATAGGCAAAAGTCACAGAGGTTGAGGTCTGGTGGGAAGAGGGGAAGTGTCGGCATATAAGACGTTCATTCATGAAATGTTGCCTGAGTAACTGTGCGACACATGTGAGGTGGGGTCCAGCCCTGCATAAAAATCATAGTATCTAAAATTCCCCATTACTGCAGTTCATGTATCACGAAACATTTTAATATTGACTCTAAGCGAGCGGCAATCACAGTGGTCCAGTTGTCGACTGCTCTTCAGAGAAAAATGGTTCAGTTATGAAACTAGCTGTCATTCCACACCAAATGGTGTGGTCATAGCAGTCATTCCACACCAAATGGTGTGGAATGACTGCTATGCAATCAAATGCAGTAGGAGAATGCAATGGAACTAGGGAGATAACATGAGGGATTTCTTTGCCCCAAATCGATTAAAAGCGTTCTGAATCAGTATCTTGATGTTTTAGGGCCGAATTCAAGCTTCAAAAATTACAAATCAGCGATCTGTAAGAAAACGATTTCCAGATTGTACGCACTTGTGCGAGTGATTTGCGATCTCACATTTTCTAATCGCCAATTCGTGGTTTTCACGGACAAATTTCTCCCTTACACGGATGGCACACTCGACTTTTATCGAATTTAAAGCTTTTAAATGGTAATTTGCTTACTTCAAAGTTTCTTAAGGGAATACAGCATAATAAACCTATGTAACAAAAGGTTAAGTTAGATTCCAACCCATATTTCATTTAACAATATTGCATACAGCGCCATTTTCCCCCGGTGGTGAGGTTTTGAACTTTCTTTTTTTCGCGGAAAATAAATTTCCACGACCTCCTTTACACGGTTACCAAGTTTGATAACATTTGATCCAGTAGTTTTCCTTTTATGACCGTTTCAAAGTGGAACTTTAATTATAACCACCCTGTATATTATTAAATTTTAATTCGAAGCTATGCGTTATATGTATACCATGCATAAGATTTTCGCTTTTATGGGAAAAATAAAGAATCGAAGCAAATATACTTAGGATAATGGACAAAAACTGAAAAAAATTCCCCCTCCCTTCGAAAATAAAATGTTGAAACTTCGACCTTGAATTTACTGGATTATCGAAATATTCAATTTGACTTATCTTCTAAGTCCTAGTTCCGACAACAATTCCGTCAAAAATTCCGAATTACTGAATCTGAAGTAAAAGGTTTGGTATATATTCACTGTATGTTAATAAAGTAATCAGACTGTAATAGAAATAGATTATAGAATTTATGCTGATGCAACTTTTGTCTGAATGCAAAACATGTAATGGAAGAGAACTGTTTTTGACATGCCTCTAAAAGTAGATGTCATACTCCTTTTGTCTCTTCAATGTCAAAAAAACCTTCCTTTGAGAGGCAACTTTAGTTTTGATGATAGGAAAAAATCACAAGAAGACAAATTTGAAGAACATGCAGGACAATTGAGTACACATACTTATTTTCGGAACACAAGCGGTTCTTCGATTAGTTATTGAATAATGAAAAGATGCATTGTCATGCAATACAAACATTTGCAATACGTTTTTCTGACTGAATAATGTAAGATTAAAAGTTATCTGCTTAATTCACTGCCATTTAAAAGTCAACTACTCGGGCAATTACAGAATCGTTTTGATACCTGAATGCAGCCTGGGTTTAAACACTTCTTTAATCTTCCGAGGATATTCCTTCTTTAGCTCATATTCCAAGAATATTAAGTGAATACAATTATTGCAAAAGAAATTGAATATTCATTTGCACTACGGGTTGGTAGTTTACTAACAAGTTAACAAAACTTAAATTCTGCTTTTTGTTTGTCCTAAGAATACAGCACTATTTTAAATATTTAAAAATAAAATATTAAATTGGAGCCTCACCAGTTACCTAGCATTTGAAGATTGTTAAATACTAATTGTTTGTTGCAAAGTCTAACCAGGGCTGCATGGTTGGTTTTCATAGTTTTCTAGGTTCTCTTTACAAAGGTTCTCTATAAAAGCATCTTAACCAAATAGCTCCTATGTTCTTTCTATGTTCAAATAACCAACTAACCTAGTTTAACCCTGCAATGGAGGGGCTGGCGTACAGAGTACGCCAATGCCATCTTTTGGGCTGTAATTTTTAGACAACTCTTTCCTGAGCTTCCTCCCTTCCTCTACCCTCCTAGAAACATTCCATGAGTGCAATGCACCTGGTATTTCTGGTCAGTCTGGTTTTCGCCTTCCTTCCGCAAGCAGTTATTGTGAACATGTCGCGTAGGCGAACGCAGTACGCCACTCCTCCAAATATGTACAGAAAGAATATTGTACCTCCTGAAGATTATTTGCGTGTTTTAGAAGAAGTCTCGGTTGATGAAGACTCCAACAATTTGGATAACGCATCTGATGTCGATGAATCGGAAGTCATCGAACATTCTGATCATGAAAGTGACTCAGAAATTGAGGGAAATGTTTCTAAACATGCTCATTTTCCTTCCTCAAATGATGTTTCCCCAAAAAATGACAATTTAGTGATATTAAAAATGACATGAGTGATTTAAAATATGAGGACTTTTTTGTAAAAACAATTTACAAAAAGAAGAAAGTTGGAGGAAAGTTTCTGAAAGAAGAAAAGGAAACTTATAAGTGGAATAAAGTTCCCCTCATAAGCAAATTCGCCAGAACGCCTCGAAAAATTTGATGAAAAAAATATGCCCAAGTGACAAAACTTGTGACGATATGAATGATGAGCTTTCTGCTTTTCAAAAAATCATAAATACAAATATGATTGATGCTATCGTACAATATACAAATATTTATCTCAAATGTAACAGGACTGCAGATGATCTCCAAAACATCTCAAAGAGAAGTATGTGTGATACTAATAGAGCAGAAATGTTGGCCGTTTTAGGAATTTTATTCTTATTAGGGTGCAAAAAAATTTCAAAACTCAATTTGGAGGAAGCATGGGCAAAAGACGATACTGGAATTGAAATTTTGCAAGGAGTCATGGGTCTCAAGCTATTCAGAAACCTGTGTGCTGCTATTAGATTCGATGATAAAGGCACAAGGTATATGCGAAGAAAAACTGATAAGCTTGCTGCACTAAGGAATTTTTTGAATCTTTTAATCAGAACTGTTAAAACTTTTATACACCAGGTGACGAACTCACAATCAACGAGAAGTTGGAACCTTTTCGCGGGAGGTGCTCTTTTATTCAATTCATCCCCAACAAGCCCGCAAAGTATGGTCTGAAAATTTTTGCAGTTGTTGACTCACAAACGTTTTATACATTGAAGCTTGAAATTTACCGTAGCAATCAAACCCCAGGGCCTTAAGAGGCTTCTAATTCAATGCGTACAAAGGTTCCAACTGTAACCTGACGACCGATAATTGGTATACAAGCTACCCGCTAGCTCAATATCTTCTTACACTTGTGGGCAGGCTGAAAAAAAAAAAATAAAAAGGAAATGAATTCCAGCCATCAAAAACCAGAGAAGTCGGCAGTTCACTGTTTGGTTTTCAGAAGGATATGACAATTATTTCATATTCAACGAAAAAAAATAAGCGTGTAATACTGCTCAGTACTTTACACGATGATGACAAAATTGACCAGGAAACGAACAAACCTCAAATAATCCTCGATTATAACAAATGTAAAGGCGGAGTTGATACCGAAGACTAACTTAGTAATTTCACTGTCGCCCGAAAAACCAAGAGGTGGACAATGGCAATATTTTTTGCACTGCTAAATGTAGGGGGCATAAATTCGCAAGTGCTCTTGAACTTCTTCAAACCTGATGCAGCCATCAGTTTAGAAGATATTTTTTGAAAAATCTACTACATCTTTGTTGAAACCACATCTTCAGAATCGTCTGAAAATGCCATTTCTCCTGTCGCATTCCAAAGCTATTATTAGAAGGTTGGTAACAACAGAAGCGGATAAGACGGCCGAAAGTGACGAGGAACCACCTGCAAAAAAGATCAAAGGGTGCTGCACTGAGTGCGGTACAATGAAGAATAACTACACTACCATAAAATGTTCTGAGTGTTCTAAGTTTACCTGCAAAAATCATCTGGGCAAGACAGTACAACTTTGCAAACCCTGCTGCAGTGAACAGAGACAATCAGAAGAGGATTAAAATAGCAAAAGGTTTTCAAATTTCTCATTTGTTAAATTTATTACTTACCGAATTTTTCTTTACGGAAAATTTATAATTTGTAATTTTGATTTATGTTCTTATAATTTTCATACAGAAAATAATGCAGAATACTATTTAACTTTAAATTACATTTCCAGTGCATCCACTTTTTGAATTAATTAAAAATTCGTAGTTTCCATCTTTACTGCTTTTTTCTGTTATTCTTTTTCTTATATCATTTTTACTATGACGAATCACCTTATTAATGCCACGTCTAAGATTAAATAGTTTCAAACACGAAGCAGAGGCTCGAAAAATGACCTGGCGTACTTCATACGCCGCCCCTCTAAGATTGTACCATACACCAGCCCCTCCAACTGAGGGTTAAGCATGATTTCCAAGTGAAGTTACTAGCAAAATGCGAATACTCATTAAAAATCATGTAGATTGCCAATCGGGAGTAACATGAAAGATACTGCGCTAATAATTGAATTGCTGTTACGGTACGCCGTTTCTAAACTTAGATGGTCATATCTTAATTAAATATAATTGATTTGTAACTTCTACTAGAGCTGACAGAAAGAATTGAAGTGCAAATAAATAATATCGTGTGCAAACTTGATTAATATAAAATTAGAAATATTTGCATTCAGACAGAAAGTTTTTTGAAATATTTGCAATTACTTTATAAGAAGGATTTATTAATAACCATAATAATTACTTATATTACTGATGATAAGAATTCAGTTCTTGATAATTACATTCTAAATTAGAATTTTAAGGATATAATGAAAATACGCTACGTATAAAAATACATTTTAGGATAAAAAATGAGTTGATTTTTTATGTTTAAAAACTTCTTAAATTCATTTAATAAACATTGTACCCTCGTTGTTAATTGAATCCAGAATGTTGGGTGTCATTTATATAATTATTCTTACTTGTCCACAGAACCTGCTGACTTAACCAGCCATTAAGTAGCTGCAGATCATTTCTACATAACCATTGAACTTCCATTAATTCGGTCTCTAGAGAGCTGTATGTTTATATCATAATTTGACTTTTATAAAAATGATTATTCTAAATCTTATCTTTCTATAAAAATATACAGTGCTTTAAAAATATGGATGATAGTATCAGCTGCACTTTCAGCCACTTCATAAGCAACAGCTTGTTTAGAAATAAATTATGCAGTTAATGTCATAAAATATTTTCATAAAATTCAAATAAACATCAAATGAAAGTTCTCAGTTTTAGACAATTCGATTTAAACGAAGTTAAAGTAAAGTAGCAGACAATAAAACGCCGAACACAAAAATTTACTCTTACAAATATTTTTTTTTTAAAAAAGGAAGAAACAGAGAAATTAAAAAAAATAGTTAAAAATTTGAATAATATCATCTATAATTAAAAAAAATAGCTTTTCATATAGTATTAATAAATATTTATTACACATCATTGAGGGAAAAAATTTCATATAATTAATTCTCCATGAAATTTTATTTGAAATTTAAAGTTAAAAATAGCTGTGGCAATTCACTGCAACAAAAATCCATAAACCACATTTGGCGTTATTATAGCTCAAAAAAAAAAAAAAAAAAAGATGCCAAATTTCAAAATGCAAAAATATGTAAATTTGAGTATATCTTAGAAAATTTTGAATAAAAAAGTCTAATTTTTTGCAGGTATGCTTAGAAATACGCCTACTTTAAGATGAAGGTAAAAATTTTATAGGTTATAATTCAAAATGTTTTTTGAAAAATTTATAAAAATTATTTAAAAATAGAAATTTAAAAAATAAAACAAAAAATGGGTAAATTTTATTTGGAATGAACCTAAATTTCGAAATGTGAAAGGAAAAATCAAAAAAGTTTAATAAAAAAAAAAGATATTAATATAAATATTTGCCAAATTCAATTAACATTGAGGAGCTAAAATTTTGAGAGCTAATATTTTAAAAACTACTCGTTCGATTTTTACAAAACTTGGCATTCTGGCATAATTTGAGTCGTAGAATCAAAATATGTAAAAGAATTGGTATGTTATTTCAGGAAAAGTCCAATTTTGTGTCAAAATACCTATGTTAGAATAGTGCTATATATAAATCTAATATACATCCTAAGTCGCGCTTTTGAGACATGAAAAATGCAGTTTGAATTTTGTCAATCGGCCCAGTAGAATGGGAGATATAGCACTGTCCCATTTTTTTTTTTAGCAGCTCTTCTACAGATTTTTGTCCCATTCGAATATTTAGTCCAATCTTCATTCATATTAGTCCATTCTTCTTGGTTCCCCTTCGTTTAGTTTGTCTAAGAGTGTATATATTGTATGTTTATGTATCTCTGTATATGTATATACTATGTACACATAATATAAATCTCTGTACATATTGTGTTTAAGTATTGTGTTAAGCAAAATTAATACTGACATCACACTTGCCAGAGTACGCTTCATTATGGCAAAACTATTCTGGGAAAAAATGGATGTAAACAAAACTGTGCTCCACGTGACAAGTTAAAGCACCATTATGAGAACACGGCAAGGAGTTCCACTTATTGCAAAGGCTAAAAGTGAATCCAATTCAAAATTTGTGGTTTGTGTTGGAGAAAAAGTTGCAGGCTGCAATACACTCATAATACATACTAATTTACAGGTAGTGAGTAATCTTCTCTTACAGATATCAGATATCATGGGGCATATACAAATATTATGCAGAATCTTCATTTCACTGAATGGGAGCTCTTAATGGTTTTTGGTAATAATATTGAAAAGTCAAGAATGAGGAATGCTTAACACAGTACAGATGAAACTTTATTAACATATTTTAAATATAAGGTCATTTTGAAAAGTAGTTACCTACCTTCTGTAATCGCTACACCTGATTGCAGTTCTAGCAATACCAGCTCTGCATATGTTTTGATGCAAAGTCTGAAAAAATAAAACAGTAAACTTTTAGACCTAATGCTTTGCTTACATTTATGTATGAGACTTTTTATTATGTTAATACAAAAATTAAAATTTTCACATTCATTACCTCAGTGTCATTTAGAGAGTCGTCAAGCAAAGCCTTTTCGTAATGATGAAGAGCACTTACAGAATCACCTCTAGTGAAAAAAAAAATAAGTTTAGAACATATGATAACAAATAATCATTTCTTTTTTGGAAACTGTCTACGCTAAGTAAAAACTTACGTGAATTCAAGCTGCTCAGCATATTCTTTAGAAATAAAAGGAACTTCTTTAGGACTTAATGTTTCAGCTAATTTCAGAGCTGAATCCCACTGAAAAAGACTCTTTCGCATTTCTAATGCAGCACAAGGGTTGGAGGAAGCAAGATACAGACTTTCAGCTAGGTCATAGTTTTTGACAAAAAATTCAGCAATATGACCAGATAATAACTTGATATCTTCAACTTCCTATTGAAAATTAAATTTAATTCAAGGAATAAACCTGACTTAAGAATACCGTATAATATAATGATAAAGAAAACCAACATATACAGAAATGTAAATGCACTAAGTAATGTACAGTAACATTAAGTAATTTACTGTTTTTTAAAGCCACTAGTTCACTTTTCATCTTTGTATGTAATATATGCAGTGTCCATAAAAGGTCTTAAACAGCCTCCATAACTGTTGCAGAAGACATACATTTCCAGTTACAAAAATGCTTTAAATGAGAAAAATACCCAAGTTATACAATTTTTGAATTAAAAAAAATTATTGCAACTACAAAATCCAGCATTTTATATGGTCTATACTTTATTAAATATATGTTTAGCTAAAGTTTATACTCATTCTAAAAAAATAAAATATGAAATATCTGACTTGCGTATGACAAAAATTGACTGAGGTATTTAAAGTTTAAGAACATGTTCAGAAGATTGCACTTAAATAAATTGAAGATAGAAAATATTTCTATCTTAAAAAGTATTTTTGTAGGTTGTTGGATTATGATTCTCAAGTAATAAAACTACTTGGGAATAGAAATAATGTATTTTTAGCATTTTGAAACTCATAAATTACTTATGTGAAAATTCTTTTGACAAACAATATGCAACAATATTATAAATATGTAAAAGAAAGCTGCACACTAGTGAATTACAAGACTATCAATAAATAACATTAAAGGGAGGAAAAAATTAACGTAAAATTATTCTAATTTATATTTTAACCAATTTCTTGACAAACACTGAAAAAAAAAATGTTAACATTTTCAAATTTTGAAATTAAATTTCCTGGTGAAATTTTATTGCATAGATGTCAAGCTTCTTGTTTTATTTTTGACAATGAATATGAAATTCTACTAAATATAACTATAGGGACTATTTGAAAAGTTATATATCTAAATTCTTAAAAAATTCCTTTTTTACATTTCAAAATGGCAAAACAGAAATATCTTCAATATTTAAAACACTTTAATAAATGAAAGTACTGTATTTACGCGAATCTAATGCGCATCGTTTTTGGCCAAATGTAGTATTCAAAATTCGGGGTGTGCATTAGATTCGATGGCGCATTAGATTCGAGTGCAAAGTTTGCCGATGACGTCAACCAAATTTCTCGACTACATTTACCGTTACATTTATCGTTGACACATTATTGCATAGAGGATACAAACTGCAGAGTACGTAGTCACGATATGGAGGGCAAACAGAGAAGAATGTCATATGACGCTACTTTCAAACTTAAAGTAATTCTTTATGCTGAAAAAAATGGCAATAGAAAGGCAGGGAGAGAGTTCAACGTATCTGAGAGCAATGTTCGCTTGTGGCGGCAACAGAAATTGCCACTGTTTGCAACTAAAGCTAGAAGAAAGAAATTCACTGGCCCTCGCAAAGGAAGACACCCTATAATTGAAGAAAAACTTTTGGAATCTGTACGTGAAAGGAGGAAGAATGGACAACCTGTGACTAGTTACACCATAAGAAATAAAGCAAAAGAGGAGGCTGAAGTTCTTGGAATACCAAAACAAGAGTTTAAGGCTAGCCGTGGATGGCTGGATCGGTTTATAAAGCGGATGGGTTTATCTCTAAGACGCCGTACAACAATATGCCAAAAGCTTCCTGCAGATTTTGAGGGAAAACTACTAACATTTCAGCGGTATGTCATCACACTTCGGAAGGAAAAGAATTTTTCAACGGGGCAAATTGGCAACGCTGACGAGATGGCAATTTGGTTTGATATGCCGCGTAACTACACCATTATGGAGAAGGGGACTAAGGAAGTTATCATCAAAACTTCGGGATGTGAAAAACAACGCGTAACAGTGATGCTGGCAATAACAGCAGATGGGTGCAAACTTCCCCCTTTCTTAATCTTCAAACGGAAAACATGCTCTAAAACCCCTAAGAATGAAAAGTTGTTCCGAGATGATGTCCTGATTCGAAACCAAGAGAAGGGGTGGATGACGGAATCATTAATGCTTGATTGGCTCCGAAATGTATGGAAACGCCGTCCCGGTGGGCTCTCTAATCCACCATCAATGCTTTGCCTGAATGCATTTCGTGGTCATCTCACCGACGACGTAAAAAAGAAGATGCACAGCCTAGGCAGTGATCTTGTTATCATTCCTGGAGGGATGACGTCTGTGTTACAACCCCTGGACATTAGTATAAATAAACCTTTTAAGGGGTACGTTCAGGCGGAGTACGAAAAATGGTTTTGTGAGCCAAACCGTGTATTGACCCTGACAGGAAAAATTAAGCGTGCTGCACCGCACATTGTTGCACACTGGGTTTCTGCTGCCTGGAAAAGCATTGAAGCACCAAAGATTGTGAAATCTTTCAAGAAATGCTGCATTTCAAATTCATTGAATGGCAGTGACGATGACGTGCTCTGGAACGCCGAGGATGACGATGATGAGGAATGAAGAAATGAATCTGCTTCTGACGAAGAGAGCTGTGAGGATTCCAGTGATGAAAATATTAGTGAATAAAGACGTTTACTATTAATCACTGATTGTAGAAACTGTTAGCTAGATAGAAATGTTACGATTTATTTCATGTTCATATTTTACGATAGGTACCGTATATACGGTAGTGCTAATTAACAATGATTGTTTCACATGACAATAGCCCACTAATAGGTTAATTCTATGTTCTGCTACTTTATGTATAAATCCATTGTTGTATAAAATATGGTATCTAAATTTAAATAAAATTATCATACCATTAATTGATAGTTTATATACAAATCCATTGTTCTATAAAATAAGATTAAATAAATTCCTCATATCATTGATGCACATTACATTCGCCAACAAACAATTTTTTTATTATTTAAAGTTTTAAAATGGGGATGCACATTAGATTTGATGGCGCATTAGATTCGCATAAATACGGTATGTCTATGACCAACAGTTGCAAAAATAAAAGCCAGATAAATACTTTTATGCTCACAGTATATACAAAATATTTAAGATTACACAGCTTGATATTTCTTGAAAGGTTATTCACAGACCTAATGTTATATTTCAAGAAATAAGTAAAAAACAATAGGCTTTCACACTATGAAAATTTAGGTCATATGGTTGGTGTTAGTAAAACACTGAACATTTAATTTTTCACTTATAACCTCTACAAAACTAAGTTGCAGTTAGTAGGTTGTTCTGTATAACAATAAAGAACTTTTTCAACAATACCAGTTCTATAATAAATAATAGCGATTCTGAAAAGTTATAAAAATTATACAACTTAACACTTTTATTCATTGAATAGCAAAACACCAATGACAATTTTGGGGCCTTTGAAAACTGAATAATGTTAGATAAAAAATTATAATTTTCAGCATGTTTGCATATGGAAATTGAAGCCCATGCTTCTCTTTATATGTTTTCCACCAGTCATGAACAATATTTGCAAAGTACAGAGGACAAGACCTGGAATTGTTGGGATTTCACCAATTCCAAATTTTAGATCATCAGTTTAAACAAGTAAAAATTACAAAAATGAAATTGTTGTTCATGAAATAATGAAGCATTTAAAACCTTAAGGAAGTTAAAACTGACAAAAAACCAAAGTATTTATTTCTTCGCTTTATTAAAATTTTTAACATCATTAAAAAATTTTATGACAATTTTTGTTAAGTTACAAGATTTATTGTTCATGTCCAGCAAATGCCAGATCGAGAATTCCCACTAAACTGTCAATCAAAATCTTTTCATTCTCGACCATCTCTTCTTCACTTTCTTCAATACCAAGAAGCCCAATCCTCTGATGAATCAAATAAGCAAAACTGTGAAACTCGCTATAGTATGAATTGTATGAGAATGAAAATAAGAGAATTATGAACTAAAGAATAAAACAAAAAATTTAAAAGTTGTATCTTTAAAGTTGTATCTACATTTTAAATAAACAAAATTCATTAAATAGCAATACAAATTAATTCAAAATTAGCAATAAGATTAAACAAAATTCAATAAATAAAGATGAAATGAAGTTGGATCAATTATTGTTAGCCCAGAAGGGCTATTAATTTCGTTTTGGCATTTTGCATTGGTTCATATAAATGTCGGTTTACTTTTCAAATTGTTGCCACCAAATATTAGAGCCCCGCATTATATTTAACGAAATTAAATAATGAAGAATCTGCATGAATGTATGCGTTTCTAGCGCTGCGAAAAAACAACAGTACCTAGAGACATAAAATTTTCAATAAGTTGTCCTCCACTAGAATATGGCAATCTGGAAGCTTGAATTTGGAATTTATTTTATTATCTATTTCATATTTTGTAAAACTCTAACAAATTTTTGATTAAGAAACTCAACGATTTTAACGCGAACAATGGCAACACTGTACAAAAAAATTATCTCCAGCCCACAAGACTGTATTGGAAATTCTACAGATATGCTCATTTTAAAATTATTTTGCGATATTGCTGTTCAATTGAGTTTTATGATTTAAATGCAAAGAACACAATATTTAATAAATAAAGGTAACACAAAAAATGTTAAAAAAAAGCCCCTTTGGGCATAATATAAAATTGGAAAGTTTTAAGATTTTTTTTTAATGTTTTATTTTATGACATACTGCAAACTTTGTGCAACAATGAGCTGTAAAGTAAATAAAATAAATAAACTCATGAAATTAAACAAAAACCTCACTGTACACAATGTTTCAAATAAAAATATTGTTAATCATTAATAAACATTGATCAGCTGTATATGTGAATGTTGCATACATTTCTTTTTTTTTTAGCTCTAATATTAAGAACGGTAGCAATATTTTCTGCATTTAAAACTATACTATGGATTTTGCCATCTGTTAGTTAATGATTAGGACATTGTCTTCACAACAGAAAACTGCTAGTATTTTATCTTCATTTATTAAAATTGCTACACATTTTTTAAAGAAATTCCATTAGCTAGAAATTGAATATATAGCTGTCATCACCATTGCCATGAGATATGATAAATAGCAATAAATTATGCCAAGCATGTTTTAAAAAATCTATAGGCATGTCCTCCCATCATCTTGCAATGCTTCACTCAGCAAGTTTTATGTAAAAATATTTTAGAAGCTCTGTTTAGAAAATTTAGCAAAGATTCTAAAAAGGCTACTTTACATTTGCAATGGCTGAATAATCAATGCCCAATTTTTAGGAAAGAATAAGATAGAGACGTCATCTTTTATTAAAACTTAAAATGAGATACGAGTTCGAATAGTTGTCTATAATCGAGACAATTTTTGCAAGAGTCAAGACAGTTTATCTGGTAAAGATGCAGATTTTCAATCTTGCTGAACCTTGAGGATGAAATTATTTCAAACCAATCATTCATTAATGTTGTGTTATCCATGCTCTTTTATTTGAATGATAGATGATAGGGAAATCTTTGCTCCTTTAAATGCCTGAGGTTGCGTCATTTTCCAATTGTGGAAAATTTACATTTATGCGTTTCTGTAGCATTTGCCCATGCCAAAACTGTTAGCCTTACTTTAGAATATTTGACACCAGCTGGAGCCTTTTCTGCAGAGGTTGCTTAAGTATTTCGAAGCATATATTCCTAGAAAAGACCAGGCTTATCAGCATTAGAAATTTCTTCTCAAGATAACTTTTTGTTGTTAAAAAGTTTGATTACTTCATCAACACAATGAAATTTTTAACTGCTTCCTTCCATAGCAATTTTTAAATTTGTCTGTTCAGCGTGGAAACTTAAGATTTTATGTCCATTTCCTCATGAAAAATTTTTGGCTCGAGACATTAAGCATTGGACTCGTCAATGGTATGTCCTCACTGCAATGCTCTCTTAACCATTCAATCACCAATTTTTTTTTATGATTGTCAGTGTTTAACACAACGAATAATTTTTCTGTTATTCATTACGAGTGGGGAATCAGAATCCATAAAAAATTTAAAAGTTCCTTTTCTATCATAAACTGTTGATTTTCAAATTCTATACTTCTTGTAAAATTTTTAGACAAATATGCTTTTTTTTCCACAGCACTTCCACTTTTTCCTTGTTTGACACTGTACGCAGATCATACCACAGCTCCAGAATTAGAAACTCTTTTCAACATAATTGAAAATTAAAATTTTGATCAGATCTCTGTAATAATAATAGCCTGCAAAAAATAATAAGCTGGATAAAATTAGAAAGTTAAGAGAATTGTACAATTTGCTATACTAATTGAAGTTAAGTTCCTCAAATTCTAGTATTTTCTACTTTCCTCACTGTTGTGGCAATGAAAATCAGTATAAATAATGTCTCACTCCAAACAAATATGTCTTAGGGCTTCACTTTTTCTTTAAGTCTGATAGAAAAATACTAACCTTCCCTA
Organism: Stegodyphus dumicola; assembly: GCF_044657685.1. Classification (NCBI taxonomy): domain Eukaryota; kingdom Metazoa; phylum Arthropoda; class Arachnida; order Araneae; family Eresidae; genus Stegodyphus; species Stegodyphus dumicola. Next base: position 28,212,424 of record NC_140781.1, read on the forward strand.
TAACCACTCAAGGGCCAAAAGTGTGATCGTGCTAATGCCATTGCATCAGTCAATCTACTGCCACTGGCCATGGCGTCATAACCTTGATACTATATGTTTGAAAGTGACATGCAAGAATATAAGTTCAGAGAAAAACTGCTTTCATGGCACATCTTTTTCTTGAGTATTATATTCTCTATTTTTAGACTTTGTAACAAAAAGGGGGGAAAAATCTGGTGGTCCTAATCCTGGAGGTCCAAATATTAGATCATAACAAATATTGCATGTCAGGATTTCAGACTTTATAGGGTATATAGCTTAGCACACCTATTGACAATTCTAGTAAACTTTAAAATTGATTTGTTTTGTTATGGTTATAGAAATATTTTTCTTAAAAGACATTTTGTTTTAGCATGAAAATTCAGATGTAATTTGATAGCAAAATGTATCGTATTATCAAAAGAGCTGTATTATGTACATCTGTCTCATTTCACCGATTTCTTAATTTGGAACCATGCATCCTCAACTAGACATAAAATCATATCTGATAAAAAAAAATCTGACCATAAAATCATTTTGAAATACCCTGTATCTTTAACTGCTTTATCTATCAAAATTTTAAGATTTTTTAATAAGTAACGTAAAAAAAAAAGTTTTGAAAAAAAATCTACATTTTAATAGATTTTTGGAGTATTTTAAATAAGCTTCAGCAATGCAATTACTAACTGAACAAGTAATTACAGATTCAAGTAATGTCCCAGCCACATTACTAAATTACAAATTAAGAAGGGGGCACTTAGGAAAGAATGGGGATTTCTTTATACACTTCAATGGTAAGATGTACAGTGGAGAAATGTTTTTAGAAACTATTCCCAATAATTTGCCCTGTGTAGGTAAACGTAATGAAGATTTGCTTGAGTGGTGTGATATTTTGAATTCGCTCATTAAGAGCTGTGTTTAAAGAATATTTATTAGCTAGACCTGTATAACTGTGAATTTTAATCTCCATTTCCATAATCTTGCATTTATGAAGATGATATCTAGTGTCACGTTTGTGTTCTAATAACTCAGTGCGGAAGAGACAAAAAGGCAGTTAGTTGAACGAGTGACACCTCTAACATAAGGCGAAACGATAGACAGTCTCTGTATATATTAGAAACATAATGTTGTATTGATTGTAACTTGTAAATATTATGTAAATATCTTTCACATGTTAATTAAAGTTTCTTAAAAAAATTATAGTAGTATTCTGCTGTGAATAGAATTTCAGCATAGACACGGATATCAAAAGGAAAGCTAGGCAGTTCAGGGCAGCCCTTTAGAAGGTAAGTGAATTTTCACTTACCTATTTAGTGATCTAAAAAATTTTAATAGTAAAAAGTTGATAAAATTTTTAACATGGCGCTCAAACAGGGACTGCCAATAACTGCTGTTTTTTTAACTATTGAAACTGTCTAAATTGATATCAGTGATATAGATAATACATAATTAGTGAATTGCTGATACTTGTTGAATTATTGAATATTAAGCAATGACGGAATTAATCGATCGAAAAATTAATAGACATAAATGATCTAGACCAGGAATTAAACGATGTTGACGAATATCGTGAAAGAATAACTACATTTAAATACAAAGCTAACAAAAAATTGAAAGAATTTAATACAGAACAACAAAAATTGAGTGTGTTAAAAAGCACTGAACAGTTAAGTGAAAGTATGATAGAAAATGTTAAAACTGAAAGTCAGAATGTAAAGCTTCCTAAACACCACTTATTCCTAAACTCACTGATTCCGAAGTTTTATGGCAAGAGCTGTGAATGGCTGACATTTTGGAACACTTTTTCAGCAGCCATACATCAAAATAAAATGCTTGAGGCTATAAGTAAATTTAATTATTTGAAATTCTTTTTGGGAGGTACTGCTTATAACACCATTGACGGTTTCGATCTAACTGGAGAAAGTTATGAAACTTCAGTAAAACTTCTCACAGAAAGATTTGGAAATAACGATGTATTGATAAATGCCCATATAGATAAATTACTGAAAATAAGGCCTTTAAAGGATTCTAATGACATTCAAAATTTCTGTAAGTTATTCAATTACGTACAGAAACATATTCGATGTCTTGAGTCATTAAATATGACCTCAGAAACATATGGAGCTTTGTTAACACCTATTTTGCTTAAAACATTGCCTGCAGATTTGGTTTTGGAATATAATAAAACAGTTTGAAAAGCAAATTTTGATTTGAATAATCTAGTAGAATTTCTTTCTGAACAGTTAATTGAGCAGGAACAAACATTCCGATGGTCCAGCCAAAGATCGCTTCAGCGGCGCCACAAAAATATAACAAACTGAGTGAAACCAGACCTATTGCAAAACACACGGCGTCAGAATTAACGAACACAAGTTTGTGCCGGGAGGGGGGAACTCCACACATTTTCTGCAACTCTTCTGATCACGGGTCTATAATGTGTAAACAAGCATCTTTGTGGTCTACTGAGAAAAAAAAAAAGAAAAATGCAAATTGAAAGAAATATGTTATCGCTGTTTACATCCACGACAGCTTAGCATTAATTGCACTTCTAGAATAAGATGTGAATTATGTAAACAACGACATGCCACTATAATGTGTTTTAAAAGCGAAAATGGCGAAATTAAGGTACAACAAATTGAAAATAAGGCTTTAACGAATAATTTTATAATAATAAGTATAATCTTGCAAACTTAATTGTCAATGTTTACGGAAATGGTGAAAGCAATTTTATACAGATAATTCTCGATACCGGAAGTAGCAGATCATACATCGGTGCATTTCTTGCGAAGAAATTAAAACTAAAATCTAGGTGAGGAAAGTGTGACTCATGGGTTTTTTAGAGAGATAGAAAAAAAGACAAAAATCACAACACATATCTAATTAAGTTAAGTATTCCAGAAACAGGATTCACATCCAAAATGGAAGTTATGAGTCAAGAAACCGTATGTTCACATATTCCAGAATTGGAGGACAGGGGCTGCATAAAGAAACTAAGAGGTTACAAATTTTTTCCCAGTGATGCAACTAATGAGAATTCCTGTTTATTTGAAAAAACCATAATGAAATACACATGCTTGTAGGAGCTGATTATGCCAGAAAACTCTTTACAGGGGAAATAAAACATGTAATGGAGAGTTTAGTAGCAATGAATACACATCTTGGCTGGACAATATTAGGGAGAACGAGGGTAAAGGGAAAGAATTTTAATGAAATTCTTTTATCACTACAAATTATTGACAGAAAAATTTGTTACTTGTGGTCTCTTGATTCTATCGGAATAACTGAACCAGCTCTTTCCCAAACAAAACAAGAAATAGAAAAGGCTACAGAAAATTATTTTATCCGTACTTTAGAAAGCAATGACACTGGAAGGTATCAGGTATCACTTCCATGGCTTCAAATTCACCCTAAGTTACCAGGTAATAGAATCCTTGCAGAAAAGCATCTGAAAACTTGCGTGAGAACTCTTCAGACTAAGAATTCCTTAGATGCCTATAACACTGTTTTAAAGGATTGGGTAGAAGAAGGAATAACTGAACCTGTCGATATTTCGGAGGCACTGCCACACAGAGCAGTGTTTCGGGAAAATTCGACCAGTATTTGATGCATCTGCAAAGGAGAAAAATTCGTTACCTCTGAATGACTGCCTGGAAAAGGGTCCCAATTATCTTGAATTAATCCAAAAAATTTTCACAAAATTTCGAGAAGGAAAGTATGGGGTAATTTTGGATATAAAAAGAGCCTTCCTGCAGATAGGTGTAAACCCAGTGGATAGACTCACTTTCTTAAGCCTGAATTGAGTGAACACCATTTTCTTTAGCCAAGGCCACTATAGGAGGCAAGTACCAAATACACTTTTGCTTTGCAGATCCTGTTACAGCTCCCGAGTTAGAAACTCTTTTCAACATAATAAAGGATTACAAACTTCAATATTGATATGATAGCTATAATAGTCTGCAACAAATACACTGGATCAAATTAGAAAATTATGGAACGGTGCAATTTCCTATGTTAACTGAACTAAGTTATTTGGCTATTTGATTACAGCAAAGCCAACAAAGGCTAAGTGGTGTAAATGGTTCGCAGGGACTGGCTAGTTCACTAACATCTTATCCACTATACTTTCAGATGTACTTTAACCTAACACCAAAACTCATTAAAAGGATCATCACTTTACTTCATGTGAAACTGTGCATCATTCGATCGTACTCGATTTTTGTGGAAATGGAAAGAGTCCGAGTTCTGCTGGCTCTATATGAGAGAAGACTAGCAGGCTTTCATCCTAACTAACAGCATATCTAAAGGATGAAAGGACTAGATTCCTTTCATCCTTTAGATATGCTGTTAACTACTGTGGTAGATTGTAAGAAATTAAAATTTTCTTGTGATTCTAATAAGAGAAATTAATTTAATTCTCAGTGATATATTTTATCTTTATAGAAGCTATTTTATGGTTTGTAAAATAATGAGAAGTAAAATATATTGATGCGGTAATTCCAAGTTTATTCTATGGAGTGGGAAGTCATACAAAATTAGTCCTCACACATGGAGCATGTGCAAGCAATCTGTGATTCTCTTTTTCAGTATCAAAACACTATGGTCCCAAATGCTTATTTATCATTTCTTTTAGGAAATAATACACCGTTGAAACACATAAAAATAACATTAAAAAAATCTAGTCAACATGCTCTCATCTGTTTAAGCATGAAATATTATACCCACTATTGCAAAGTGGAATATTATGTAATTAAAAAACGATTAACAACATACAAAATAAGAAGTAATCTGTTTTGCTGCCTTTGTGCTCTTTTTGAAGAAAAAATGTTTTAAACTAGCGATTTATTTTTATGACATCTATTAGATTAAAAATATTATTTATTTATTATGGTAAGATCATTTTGACTTCCCCATTTTACCTAATTTTCATTAATTCATCAGCACATCTTAAACATTATTGTACTCAATAACCTTTATTTTTAAAATACAATAAACCCTGTTGCAATGATCACACCTGAAAGTTACAAGTATTTCTGAGAACATAAACACTAGTGCTGAATTTTACCTCTCTAAGATGATCACTCCTTCTATCTAAGCAGGGTCATCTTAGATAGTCATACAATTTTTCTTTATATCTAGCCCCTTCTGGTAAAAACCACAGCATGCCATTTTAAGGGCTATCTGCCTATAGAGAGGGATCTTTTTATAGAGGACTTTCTGAGGGAAACTGGCTTTTGTTCACATTACGCATGGAGAAAAACAAACATGTAGCCATCCTATTTGACTGCGATCAAACTGGGTTAAACTTCCAGTATTCAGCAGCTTTAACTGTTCGGCCATTGGTGGGGCTTAGCACTCCAGAATCTAATTCTTTCCTGCTTCCCCACTGCTATGTAACAAAAGAAAAACAGTATACACAATTGCTATGTTAACTGAACTTATTTTCTTTTAGAATCTAATTTTCTTTTCTTTCTTCCTGAAGCTATGCCTTCCCACAAAAAAAGTCCAGAATCAGAAACATCCTACTCCAAATAGTACATGTACTGAGCTTCTCTTATTGTTTAGGTTAGAAATAAAAACGTTAAACCCCCTACAATCACTCAACCACTGAAAGCGTGGTTGTGACTAATGTCAATCAATCTATCGCCACTAGCAAAAGAGCGATTCCTTAGCCAGCAGGTATTTAAAAGTGACATAGAGGAATCCCAGTTAGCACAGAGAAAAATCCTTTTTACAACACATTTACTTTTTTAGTACTATATTCTTTATCTCTAGACTTTTTAAAAACACTTTTTTCTGTGGTGCTGGTACAGATATTGATCATTCTGAATATATTGATCATCTGGATTTTAGACTGTATAATTTTGATTATGGGCGACTATTTTTACCAGAACAGCAAAAGTTTGTAACCAAACTTTTTATTCCGGTTATTGTTGTGACTTATCTCACTTATCTGACAGTAACATCAAAACGAGCCCATTACATTCTTCGTGGCAAGGAGTGCAAGATTGCGCCTGTCATATGCGAAATTCACGTGTCAGTAAAACTTTGCTCAGTTCCACTTTCAATTTTGATGAAGAGCACCCAGGAAAGGAAGGGTTCAAGGGTCTTCCCCCTCTTTTCCTACCCCCAACCTCTCGGGAGTACTTTCAGCTTGCCATATATTTAGAGTGCCCCTATGCTGCAGACACTATACGTTTACGAACATCCATGCCTTCTCTGGGATTCAAACCTGGGCCCTTTTGTATGGCAATCAGAGTCACTAACCACTATACCAGTTGGGCAGCAAAGAATTTTAAAAATCCACTACAATTCACAATAATCATACCCATAATTAACACATATATCTGAATGTGGTAGGTTAGAAATAATAAAAACTGAGTTTAAAATCAATGAAAAATTTGCTTATAACCATAAACTTACCTTAATTCCTTCCAACGTCAGGACTCCACTACCTTCTCCAAGTTTTTCAAAAACTCTTGAGGCTAATGAATACATAAGAAATAATCTCATAACACTGATATGCCATTTAGCATGGAATAATAACCAAAGTGATAATAAAATAATACCTGTACACATGTCTAAGTTATAAAGTGCTGCATTGGCCAGTTCTAAAAAGTACTTTTCATCTTTCATGAGTGATGCCAGAGAGTAAGCTTGGTCAAACCTTAAATATGTAAAAAATATTACAAAGCTATAACGTGAGATTTTTAATAACATGAAACCTGCTTTATTACATGTATAGTATGTAAAAGAAAAAGTGGAACAGAAAATCAGTTTACAGAAATATGCATTACCTTCTTAATTTCAAGGCTGACTGGAAATTATTTAACAGCTGGAAATTAAAAACATTGTTAAGTAAGACGCACTTACTCATGAATATAATTTTAGGTTACTTAATGCAGTAGCTAAATTAACAGTAAATTTGTAGCATGATAAATCAAAGAACATATATCTATTATGCAAGTATAACAGTTCATTCATATACTTTTAAATTAAAAATATAATTAAACTATGAATAAATTTAATATATATATTTTTTTGCAGTTCTATTATGAATGTACACTGATATACCAAAGAAACAAATACAAATGATCTTATGCAAAATACATAGCAACACTAACTATGCATGTGATTAGTTGTATCCACTAATATGCTTATGAAGATTCTCTTTACATTTATGGAAGTTCCTGGTGCTCTTTCTGCACTGAAAATGGCTCATTAAAAGAAAAGTTAAGTGAATTTTAATGCAACTTAATGATCAGAGTCCATGAGCTTATGGCATAGTATTTTAGAGGCCAAATATTGGTTTCCTCTTATTACCCATTTCAAAATATGTTGTAACTGCAAAATTTTGAAATTATAAAAACGGATTTAGGCTCAATAAATAAATAAATGAAAATAAAAATTAAAAAAAAATTAAAACTAAGAAAGTGATCAACTGCTAAGAAATATTTCATGCAACAGAAGTACAGTAATACCTTAAGTCAATGGTTCCCAAACTTTTCCCAGTTGCAACACATTTTTTCAATTTAAAGTTTCCCATGCTGTCTTACTCTAAGTACGACTAATCATAAGTAAGAGATAAAAATAAATAAAAATTTGTGCATATTCATATTTTTACTTATTAAATTAAAAATTAATGTGTTGGAGGAGCCAGCAAATCACTGCACAATTTCTCATAATAACAGAATTAACTGGACACAGCCACCCTCATTTCCTCTTTCCCATTGATTTTTGTTCTATACTTGCTTTTTATTACAGACTGTCTAAAACCCAGTTTCACACAAATAGGAAAATGTAATTAAAATTTAAAATTTGCAGAGTCTTGTTGCTTAGACGGGGATACTCATCTTTTAGCGAAATCCAAAATTGTAACAATGCCATGCTGCTAAATTTTGCTTTCAAATTGTTGTTGCAAGATAACTTGATAAGATTCTCATCTGCAGAAGTAAATTCAAACGGAGCACTAGAGCTAAATGGATGTTGAATCCATGCAAACCTATTGACATTTTCAATTTGAAAGTATTTCTTGAACCAGAGAATTAGCAGTGGTTAGGGTGCTTCAAATATGGTTTTTATACCTTGAGAGTGATCAAGTTCTTTTAACATCAAAATTTGGTGCAAAAATGAAAAACAACATTTGCCTGCATCTTCATTCAATTTTCTTCTCCATATTTTTTTTTTTTTATAAAAGCTGATATTTTCCCTACTGAATTATATGATATTGTGCCTGCAAAGAGAGAGATTAAGGGAATTCATCTATTCGAAACTGTCGCATAGACATGAGAGTTTTATTAAAAAATCGCCATTGGCAAATTCTGCATTTTTGTCTCCTTCCTTTCTAAGAAAAATAAAAATTTCTTGCTGCAATTCAAAGGTATGTGATAAAACATTACCATGAGACAGCCATCATACACTGTTATAGTACAAAAAGATAAGTGTTCAGCTCCTATATCTTCACACATTTTTTTAAAAAAAAACCTTGCTTTCAACAGATGAAATTTTATAAAATTTACCACATTCACTACACATTCTGACACATGATCCAGTACAGAATCCAAATGCTTTGATGTAAGTGCTTCTCCATAAATAATGCAATGCATCCACAACATACTTGGTGATTTGCTTCAAATAAGTGGCTGCAATCCCCCATAGCAGCAAGCTCTATCAGTACAGACACCAGATATTTTTGCAAAACAAAAGGTATTCTTTTACCCTCTGACTGCTCAATTTGTAGACCGAAATCGCTTAAAAAATTGTGTAATTTTTTTTTCATATTTTAAATCTATATATATTGGAGAATTGAAAAATGCATTTTTCCTTTCTAGAAAATATTTTTTTATACAGATTTTTATCATGAGAAACTAAGTTGCAGCGAAACCAATTTCATATGTTATGACCAAAAATTTTTTTTTAAATAAATTTCAGTCGAATTACAGTTAATTTCTATTTATTGCATAACATAAAAAAGTAAAATATATAAAATTTAAGAAAATATAAAGCACTGAGGAAAAATTATCTTAGAAATGCAGTTTACTATGATAGAGTTCTAAACAGGGTTCAAGGCAAAGTCCAACTTCACAGTCTTTGCACCAGATTCAATAAATCTAATTAATAATTCAATAATTTAATTAAATCAAGATAATCGCTGTATGTTTTCTAGCAGCCATTTCTGTAAGAAAAAAGCGGCAAAAAGTGGAATTTGAGCAGTAATACCTCGTGCCATTAAATGCCTCAATTTAGTGGACAATTGAAGATATCTGTTGGCCAAAGCGTAAACTAAACGTCTAATACTGTATATAATTTATTTCAGTGGTTAAATGGGGAAAAAACAGGATGCGCTCCTCAATAAAGAAGGAAGAAAAACACGTGAGCAATCAGAGGGTTAATATTATTTCCATCTATAAACCATACCTAGCATATCAAATGAGCACCCTTATTATTATATGTAGTCACATCTAGCTTCAATTTTAATTGCACTCCTCTAACTGCTTCAATTAATTAATCATTTATATCCTCCACCATACATTGTGTTCTTTGATTAACTGTGTTATTGGACAAAGGCACTTTTAAAAGCAGCTTCTCAGCAGTCTCGCCAAACATAATGTTCATCATATCTATAGCAGCTGACAGAATAAGTTCTTCTGCGATGGCATGAAGCTTCTTACATTTTGACGTTCTGTAAGCCACGTTGTTGACGTCTTAAAAAAGTAATTTTTTATTCTTTCAGTTCCTTAACTTCCTGGCACAAAAAAATCACAGGGTGTGCCAACCATTCTACAGTGATTAGCTCCTAAATGGCACTTCAATTTACCTGGAAGCATACACTCCACTGCCAAAATTGTCATACGCAATACACATTGTGGTCTCCCTTCATCGCTTATTTCTGTTGATGTAAAATCCAAACTCTAAATAACCATCATCATACTTACGATTCTTCACAGTCATTCGACTGATTGAAGACATACTTTTTTCCCTGCACAATTATGTTTATTACCGTTTAAAAAAAAACAATCCATCATCAGAGATACAATAGCAATAAAATTACAAAACTACTTATCAAACAAAACAAACAAGAAGTAATATAACACTAACTATACAACATGAACTACTTTATGTCACTGTTTATTTATATGAAGTGCTGAGTTTAATTTCACTAGCCTTAGATTATAAACCGACTGACTGAATTGAGCCAAATGCTTTTCACAAGATCTCCTAGAATAGTCCAAATCTGTCCCAAAGGGTCTACGCACCTCAATGTGTCTATATGATCATTCAGCTAAAGTTGAGAACATGGATATATTAGAAAGTGTATTCAACAATTTCGAGATGTCACATTGCAAAAATTATGCTTTGAAATATAAATATTGTTGAGCAAAGAGAACATAATAAAAAAATGAGTGAAATGATAGATTATGTTGCATCAAGCTTTTTATTTAAATATTTGCTAATATCAATATCAATCATTCAATGACCAAAAGGAAAACCTCTCCTTTTTTTTTTGGCATTACTGACAAAACAGCAGGTTGCAGCAAAAACAAATTCACCCCACTCTCACTCAGAAAAGCAATTAAAGCATTCATTTATTCACTGGCCGGCGGAAGAGGTCAATTGTTATGATATCAGCTTCATCTTTGATATACGAGGGCTATCCAGAAAGTAGATTACGTTTTGGAATAAAAAAATAAACAAAGTATAGGAAACAAATTTTATTATATACAGATGAAAGCCACACTCAAATACTACTTTTCTACATAGTCACCATACAAATTAAGGCATTTATCGTAGCGATGTACGAGCTTGGAAATTCCTTCGTCGAAAAATTCGGCCGCCTGCGCCTTCAACCACTTCGTTACCTCTTCTTGCCTTCCATCTTGCACAAAACTTGTGGTAACCAAGCTTTTCGCTGATGATTTCGTGCAACAAACTTCGCGAAATTTGTGGAAAACTCAAAGAAAGTTCCGTTATTGTGAAATTTCGATTTTCACGGACTTTAGCATCGACTTTTTCGAGAAGTTCGGCGGTCACTATGCTGGGTCTCCCACTTTGATCTTTGTCGTGAACATTGGTTCGGCCATTTTGAAATCTTATGACCCACTGACGCACTCCACCTTCAGTGATAATGTTGTCCCCATACACTTCACGAAGCTGCCGATAGATTTCTATCGGTTTACAGTTTTTTGCAGTCAGAAACCTTATTACTGAGCGCACCTCGCAGCTCACGGGATTTTCAATTAACGCAGACATTTCAAACCATCACAGTATCTGAACGGAGCACAGCACGAACCTCTCACTAGCACGGCTAGATGCAGACTGAGCTGCGCAGCGCTCTGACCCCAAGATGGCCGCGCTAGCCCTGCCCCTAGCGGACACAGACGGAAACGTAATCTACTTCCTGGATGGCCCTCGTATGTGTATAATTTCAAATCCTCATAAGGCTGGAGAACCACTATGCAGTTCCACTAAGATTATTATTAGGAATCCTTTTGTCAAATTTTGGGATCATTTTCCTAATAAATCCAGTCATGAAATTGTTACTTTTGTAGCAGATTTGATTGGCATTTCTGTGACAAGCTAAATTGCATGGAATATCACTGGAAAGAAAATGGTAGATTTCCAGCTTTGAGGAAAAAATGACCACTGAAAGTTTGTACACACAAACCTGAATCAAACGAAATGATGAGCTAATTTTAGCAACAATATGACGAAACATGCATGTTTCTTTTTACGGAATGAGCCATGAAAACTGTAAAGAGATCATTCTAGCTTTGTACGTGCTCTCAGATTAGATTGTCATGAAGTATATCAGGATCATATGGTGTGACTGAGAAGAAGCACCACTGCAGGCTCAAGTTTGCAACATTTTGTGCCAGCAACTTTATACAGGGTCAAGTAAAAAAAAATCTAGATACTTTTAGTTTCTCACTTTGTTTTTTGTTTAGTTAGGACAAATGTCTTAGTTCAAATAATTATGAATCATTTATGATATTTCAAGGCACCTCTGTGAAGAGGCTATGGCTTCCCAGGTTGCAACCATTGCTTAAGTAACATCAGAATTCAGTGTTGGCGGTTTCAACAAACTTCAGCATGTGGAATATGACAGTACATCTAATGAATCCTCTTCACAGTGCTATGCAGTTTCTTCATTTGTACACTAGATATTTGATGACAGCCTAGTCTGACTATCTGCATTACCAACTATTTTGGATAGAATGAATTATCTATATATGAATTTAACTTCATGAATGCATACAACATTACATAATTTGTTCAGCTCTCATGCAGTACCTCTCCTGATATATCTATTAATATCTGTACTACTGTCACCAGTTTGGCCTCTTTCAACAGGATTATGACAGCTACATTAACTACAGATTTGAGATTACAGTCAAAGGACTGCTCAATTGAGTTTGAAGCCTTGCCATGTCTACTAAGTCATCAGACTCAACATTACTGAATGTAGATGGGATGTCATGTAACAAGCTGTAATACACAGAAATCCTACATTTTTATCACAATAAAATGATAGATGACTTTGCAGAAAGCACAGTGTTTCTATAGAAGCCTCCCATATGCTCATGGAATCTGTTTTTCTGCAGTTCTATGATCCCATAAAAGACCTACAGAATATTAGTTTTGGAAAACCAGTTTTCTTGGGCTTCAGCATATAATCATAATACAATTAGAAATTTAGTATACTGAGAGAAATCTTATTCCTTCAAGTATAGTATTATCTACAAAAACAAAATTACAATATCTGGATCATGGGTATTGCTATAAATATCCAGTCGATGACCAGGAACAGACATAACTGATGTTTTCCCTGTTGCAGTAAGAAATATCAGCTCCCCTCCAACCAGCAATGCAGGATATAAATCACTTTTAGGAAATGTATGAATCAGTTCAACTTTGCTACCTGTAGAAAAGTAGAAATCATAGTCACTATTGATAAAATCTTTAAAAACACTTAACTCTGAAACATATACAGGGTTTCTGTTTAAACACTCAATGAAAGAATTTGTTGCATTCAAAATAACAGTCACAGACAATAGGTCCGTGACAGTGAACAGAAAACTCTGAAATGTATGTTACCGAATATCTGAGCACACAACCTACACATCGAAGGATCTCCATTATCTTCCATATTGCCATAACAGAAAGTAATTTATACTTTACATAAGAAAAAATGATCATAACTCTTCAATGCCAAAATTTTGATACCTTCACCAAGCTTATCAAAGCCATCTGAGGCCTATATGTAACACCTTTCAGAATTGATACATAATGTAGCATTGAAATATACATGGTGATTAATTAATTACACACTAAATATTAGATTTATGTGCAAAGAAAGATTAAATAAATTCATTAGCAAAACAGTATGAGGAAATTAAAAGTTGGGTCTATCATACTGATAATATAACCAAAAACTTAAGACAATTTCCTTTAAAATGCATGATATACCAATAAAATGATTTGACTGCTTGGATACAGAGTAGGAAAGAAGGCAAAATATTTGTAAAAAATGATTTGCTCTTCAGTAAATATTTATTACAAAGCAATATAAAGTTTGAAAGATATTTTCAAAAACTTTTTATTTCAGGAATTTAAATTAGCAAATTATGAAATGAGACTTTATGTCTGACTTACAAATTGCCATGCTGTGCAGTATTCAGCTGCATAAAAGTGACAAAATCATAAAGGTATACATATTAGATAATTCAGCACTGGAAAAGATCAATAAATAGATTAATATTCTGACAGAAAATGGTAAGGTAAATTGTAAAAAATTTCAGAATCTTCAATTTTCTTCCTTTAATAATTTGGACTAGTTATTCATACTGCATTTTTCTGCCATTCGTTTATGTATTATAAGAAGCATTTGGGTTTTTAAAAGCATATTAAATCAGTTTAAGCTTAAATTAATAACTGAATTAATTATAATTGTAAATGCTGCATCAGTTTCAAAATGTATTCCTCATAAGTACAGAATTCAGGAAATTAATACAGTTTATTACAGTATATTATTGCTACACTAATGATAATTTTTACTGATAATAAAGAATTAATTGCAATGCTAGTAACATAAAATGCAATTAGAAATAGCTTATATTAATTTTATTACTTTTTAGAAGACACATTACACTGTAATATTACAATAAAGAAAAATTTTTTTTTAAATGTCAATAAACCTCTTGGAAAGAATCAGATGAGGAAACACTGATTACACCTTATTTTGAAAAATTTAACGCTTCAGATAACAAACATTTTACTTGATAAATTGCTTTTTTAATAAAATGCTGATAATGTGGTGTTTGTTTACATTAAGCTTGCATATGTTCATGCCACTGCAATAAAATACTCTTTTATGTGTCAGTAAAACAAAAAAGCCTGAAGTACACAACACAAATTGCACACTTTTAAAATTATGAACATTTATCTCTTAATTAAAAGACATGTATGTCACAATTAAAAAAAAAGTTTGTTATACAATGTAATCTAACATTCCAGTTCACATTAGTTTTCTAACTAATGTGTAGTTAACTTTCTAGTTCATATTAGTTTTACAATTTATTGATATTTAATTTCATGTTCAGAATTTATAGCATTCATGAATGTGATTAGTTGTTTTTATTAAGGAAAGCACGATTTCAGGCAGCTTCACATTAATTCAATCTCCATATCCATAGCCAAGGAGAATTCCTAACTGGCAAGAAATACACATTTGCCAACACCACATTCAACTGTAACATCACAGTAGTATCACATGCTGATACATATGTAATCTTTTACATGTTAAAGACTAGATGAAATGAACAACATAGCACAGATTAAAAGGTTTACAGAAGACAGTTTCTGCTGCATGTGGGATAAGGCGAAATACAAATTGGAATTTGTGAAGAAGCATGTCAAATACATAACAAATTCTTTGAATTTTGTACCTTAAAGAATGCTTGAAGGGAAACTATGATAAGTGTTTAAGAAAGTTTGATGAGTTCTTTTATTAAGCATTTAAGCAGAATACTTCAAGTACAGTAAGCTTTTTACCTTCTATACTGTCACGGATGTAGATGAAAGAATCAGCTTTCTCTTCATCAAATGAAATGAAAACACCCTATGAAATATATGAAGAAAATTACTGCACAATAGATGTAACCAAGAAACAAAGTGAGAGACGATGTTTTACTTTAAACTGTCAATATACCTTATACATTGCATCATGATCCCACAGAACTGTGCTTGCAGTTGTTTGAAAATTAGGAACACTCAAAAGACTAGAATCTATCTAGAATGCAAAGAGGTTTTTGTATAAAATCAGTAGTTTGTCATGTAATGCATTTAAAAAAATAGCAGTGATAATAAGTATTTTAAATAATTACTTCATAAAATAATAATTTTCAGAACACAGTATTTCCCAGAAAATATTAAAAAGCACACTACCTTGACTTTTAAGACTGAGATTTTAATGACACAGCTCTTAATGATAAACTTTGGGAAGTTGGGATTACTCACAAGAAGTGCATAAATGATAATATTTTTACTGAACACAGTAATCATGCTTTACATGTTTTAAAATTTTTTCCCACCATAATTCCAAAAACATGCAAAAAACAGCAACCACAGGTTGATCATGAATTATGCAATGAATTCCAATTGTGTAAGTTGAACAAGCTTTAAACATAATATTGTTCAAAACTTAAACTACAAAGCATGCACCTTCAACTCATAGCATATTGCATAACTGATTTGGAAGAACATAAATGGCAAAAGTGCACATTCTCCCTCACAGATGTGTGAAATTTCTCACACAGAAGAATAAATTTTACTGCAATCAGAATGTTCAGGAAGTAATACAATGCAGAAGATACTAATTATAAAGACTGTTTTTTTAAAAAAAATATATCTGACAGATGATGTGAAAATACCCTTGTAAAGAATAAAAAAGGTCAAAATAATATACCTTCACACCCATAAGTTTTGAAATATGAAAAAAGGGCAATTTTTAAGAGGTTTTCATGTTGTGCAGCAATGACACTTCAAAAGAACTTCAAATTGACAATTTTGTCTTATAATTACATACTGTAAATAACAGCAGCAAAACAAAAAAGTACTTGCCTCTGTCATCCAAACTCAATGTGACTCGATATCCAATCAGTGTTACAGCCAATCAATATTGCCCCAAAACCATCTGCAAATTTAATGATGTCACCTCCCATGATATTGTGTATGTACAACAAATCAGATTCTATTTGCTCTCCTTTTTGCTGTAGTAATTTTAATGGCCAGCAGCAGGTGCATAGTGAGAAATTTTCCATGGGTGCAGGGGTCTCGCTTACTTCAGCTCATATCTCAAAGTTAGTTTTAAATTTCATTGCTTCTTCTCAAGGTGAAATGAATGTTTATGTGGAGGACAGGATTTCAAATATTAATTTTCTTCCAAAAAGAAGGTATAAAAGTTAAAAGTATTTTTTTTACAGAAATTAATATAAAGAAAATTTACATTATAATGCAAAAGATTTTAATACCAATCTAAAAGATTTTAATACAAACTAATATCCAAAAGTATCTTCGGCATCATTGGAAATATCACGATGGATATACAAGGTACACACTAAAGTCTGGTACCACCCATTTAACTGCCAAATGGTTGCAGCTATAATCATAAAAGTGGTGTCTAGGTATAGTAACGTGGCTATGAGCTACTAGATGAGATAGCTTACAGCATCAGCTGGTGGAAAACTGTGGAGTTAGCATCCATATCTCGAAAATGATACGAGATAGGCAGAAAAAGTGAGTTCAAAAGTTGTAGAGCATCATCAATTTAGTAAAAAAGACATCTTGTGGACATGAATGTTAAGAATAGAATGCTGAAACATCACAAACTTGAAAGGAGAAAAGATTAACTTTTGGATGAAAAATGAGTCCACATTATCACTTGTAATTCAAAATAGAGAGGATTGTGGCTCAAACCCCATGGGGTGCATCCTTGTATCGAGAGTAGACAATAGGCAGATCAAGCAAAATTGTGTCGCACAATGCAGCAACTTAATGCAACTTCAGCTTGGTGTGCAAATTTGTGCATTATGCAAAGAATGTATGAAACGTCACACATGTTCACCTGAGATAGCTATAAAAGAAATATCTTGTTGGGGTTCTATGTTGAAGCTCACGGTCATGGAGCGATTTTCAAAAAATGATTATTGTGAGATGGTTTTACTTTATGGTGAATGTTGGTGCAAGGCACGATCAGCAGCATGATTGTATTGGCAACTTTTCCTGTACACCTTCATTCTTCATACAAAACAATCTTAAAGGCTGTGAAACATTTAAGGGAGACAGGCTACGTTAGTAGCTGACTTCAATACAACACGCCTGCTAAGATAGGGCAGAAAGTACAACTGGAAGATGTCTACCATATGCTCTCACATATTCAAACAGCAGCACAAGTGAGATAAGTGAAATTTGTAGCATCCCAAAAAGTCGTGTTTGAAAAATCCTAAATTAATTAGGTGTTCATCCATACAGGCCAACACCTAATCAGGCATTGCTGGATGGGAATGCTGAGAGATGTTTGTTGGTGCAATTTTATCATGAACCAGACAGAGGTACAGCCAACATTCCTGGCAGATATAGTGTGGATAGATGAGGCATGCATTTCGCAGAATGAAATGTATAATAAGCAGAACACTCATTACTGGGCACTGGAAAATCCATCATACTCTGCTGATGTTTGACGTCAAATACGGTTTTCGTTTAATGTTTGGTGAAGAATTTGTAACAGGCTAATCATTCCAAAATTTTACCAGGGTATGTTAATTGTCGCACGATATTTTGAACTTCTGCAAAACGTAATACCCGATTTTTTTTGTGAACCTGCTGTTGCTTCAACTCCAGAATGGATGATTGCAACATGATGGCTTGTATGCGCACAAGACGTCACAAGTGAAGTAGTACACAATGGAGGAATTTAAAGAATGAATAATCGGGTACAGTGGTTTTGAAGAGTGGCTTCCACGTTCACCTGACTGACTCCTTAGGACTTTTCCCTGTGGGGATATACCTGTTTGCAGGTGTATGTGACCCCTCCACAAACCTTGCAGGACCTTCAATGACGTATTTAGAGATGCTTGTGCAAACGTGTCACCCAGTACGCTACAATGCATGAAACATGAAGTTCTAACAAGGGTTCAGATGTGCATTTAAGCTGACGGAGAAGTTTGAATATCAGAAATAAAGGTAGCCTGTGATAACTAGATTTTTTTTTCCTTCTAAGATCATTTTGTCACATTACAGTGTAGGAAATCACAAACAAACAAATGTGCATTTTCAGCATTATGCTCTTAATATTCATGTCCACTAACTGTCTTTTTGTATTAAATCGACAATGCTCTACAACTTTGTAATTCACTTTTTCTTCCTATCTCTTATTGTTTACGAGATAGGGAAGCTATCACTAGCATTTTTCACCAGTGGCATTGTATGCTATCTCATCTACTAGCGCATAGCCACTTTAGTATACCTAGACACCACTTATATGACTATAGCTGCAGCCATTTGGCAGTTAAACAAGTGTTACCGGACTTTAGCGGGCACCTTGTATAACTTAGCAAGTGCACTTACTCAACCTTAGATTATTCTGTTTCTCAAGTAGGATTTCAATAACTGAAAATTCTAAATTCTTTAATTTTTCATTAAACAATAATTTCATTTCCTTTCAATAAAAATACTTTCATTCAAGGCAGTAGATATAAGAAGGATTACTAAGATTTTTTAGAAATTTTCTTATTGTTGGAAATTTTTCGGCTTTACACACATGCAGAGCTTTCGCAGGAAATTTTGGTGATTTCTCTAAACTGGCTACTTAACTGCACTGCAGTTGAAACTCCCCCAGTGCTACAAGTTTACAGCAACTGACATCATCCTGGTATTTTGTTAATAAATTTTCATCTGTTTGTGTTGCTGAGAGTTCAACAGAGAGTTGGTATAATCTGGTAGAAGGGCACATAAAACTTTCTAGATACGTTTTGTATTTGAGCAGGCATTCATTGAATTCCTTTACAAAATAATCAAGGAATAGCAAAAAGAGAGCAATTCAAAAGTAGCATTCTGCATTGGTGGGGCTTTACGCTGCACTACAGACTCTGTCTTTTGTAGGTATGACGATTTCAACATTCAGATCACCATAAAGCTTTTGTGCTGCTATAAACACATACCTGAATGCTTCCACATCATTAGTTCTCATCTTACTCAGAAAAGCCATAACTTGTTAAAAAAATTACATTGCTAAGGCTAAATCTGTATCTTCTTTCTGCAAAAAATTACTCAAAGAGAGACTAAATTAAAATGTCCTGACCAGAACATGTAAGTCAACAATAAACTCAGAAATTTTAATAGCACCTAACAGCGACTAGCCATAAAAGCAGTTTCCCTTTCTTTCCACTGAGTTATATTATTCAAAGTTTTACCAATGGTAGAAACTAAATAATACCATTGGTATAAGAAGATCCAGAAACACAATGAATGTATCATGCCTCTCAACTGGATTCATCTGCTTCAAACATTTCCTATTTGAACCAGGCAATGTTGTATCAATTGTTGCTGCTACGATGCCTTGTCTTTAGGGTATATTAAGAAAACTATATACTGCAGTGATAGTGCCAACACAAATCTGAATTACTTTCTCAGAGCCAGCATTGGAGACAGAGAGATTCAAACTGCAGGTGCTACATTGTATACATGATAGAAGTGAATATTGCTAAGAAATACAGGCTTGTACACTTTTACAGCAGCCACTCATATTTCTTACCTTATTAAAGGCTTGTCCTATAATAACTAGATAATCCAAGTTTATTCTCATACTTTTCAGGGTATCCAGGATAACAGCAATTATATTTTCTCCTGTGGATGGCGGGAGGGGGGAGACAAGAAAAATTTTCATCACTGCAACGTTCAGTTTCACCAAACTACCTGGCACAGATAGAAAACTGCCTTACAACTGCAATATCTGTTGTTTTCTGAGCTAAGACTGAGAAATAATGGGAGAATTTAATCTTTGTCACTACCTGGTCTCTTACATGGTTGCCAAAGCCCTCCACAAATTCATTTTGAGGTTCTGGGCCAGAATATGTACAATTTTGAACAAAATGTGGTTTAACCTTCTGAGTGCCATGAACGGCTTTATCCGGTCATGAGATTTTTTGTCACTTGTTATATATTAATTTATAATTTAAGATATTTTGCTTTTTTACTTTCAATAATAATATAAATGCCATCTTGATGAATGTAAGTTTATGAAAATAGAGACTAAAATAAGCAAATATACATATTTAGCTAATAAAGGCTCTTTAAATACAGGCCTTCATGATAGATCCAAAAATATGGGCCGCTCAGAGGGTTAAATAGGGAAATTTTAGTACTCTAGTAATACGTTTGGCGATATTCACATATTTTTTGTGCATATTTTGTTTTCTCAATTCTGTATGGTTATTAGATATTTTATGAAAGCAAATACCTGCATGGTATAAATGAAAATATATTTCATATGAATAGAAATAAATTATTTCATTAAAAGTGATCCGTTTAACATTTCAGCACACAGCAACCCTTTGGTTAAAAATGATTAATGTGACTTTCCTGCCAGAACTGTAATGTAAGAATAACTTATATTAAGCATTAATAAGAAAATGGAACATGTTTAAAAAATACAAAGCAAATTTAATCTGAAGCAGTTAAAATGGTGTTGCAGTTACTGAAATTCAGCAGCAACAATAGATGGCAATTATTGAAATTCAGTTACTCTTCATGGTTAATGTTCCAATTCTTGAAATACAATAATAGAAAATAAAGTTCTTAACATTCAGCACTCTTCATTTTCCATTGTTTATGACTAAGAGTTTTAACAGTCTGTACAGAAAATATATACACACAACTTAATAACTAAAACTACAAATAATAATAATTAAATAATTTGTGTATTGTGAATAAAATATCATATAAGCATAAAGATAATAATTAAATTCATTATGACTGATTCCTAATATGTTTTTTGGTAATCATTTTAAAATTTATACAGTAAATATACTTAAAAAAGGAGCAAAAATAGAATTATAAAACTGTTCTTAATATTTACTGGATTATAAATGTGAGCAGATCCTTTAGCATCTATTACAAGCATGCGAGTTCCTGGAAGGTCTGCACACAAAAATTTGATAGCAGTATTCATTGGGTGGTTAACAGACATTGAGAATTCCCATTCCATCAATGAAAAAAGTTGAATCAATCCAGTCTAAAAGAGTAGAACACATTAATGCTTAAGCTTATATGAAACATATTTTTTCTGTTATGTATTTTATATGCATCCAAACAAGTGACCATTTTATGAAACTCATAAATTGGTTCAGTTTAAAAATATTTGAACACTGATAATAATTTATACAGTTACAAATTATTATACAGTTTGCAAATAATCCATGTATATCGATATATTAATAATCAATATATTTTTATTTTGAGAAAAAATAATGCCAGCTTATTTTATAGCATTCTCTAGAAACAGCTTATGCAACCTAAATTACCAAGAATACTAGTGCTTTACTTGATGGTACTAAGTACTAATAAGAGCTAAAAGAATATAAGCTTATTTTCTTTGCAATTTAAGTACAACTGACTAAGACATTTCAATACCAGGATAAGCAAAAAAGAATACATTACGTAGTTGAATTGCCCATGCATAAATAATGCATCTAAGTCATAATGTATAAATGAATCAATAGAAATCCTCACAATACAACAAAAAACTCCACACTCTTTGATTCTAAGTGTATTATAGAACAAACTATGTATGAGTGGATTGTCAGGCCAAAGCCCATAATCTCTTTGCATTTAATTCATTACATCACACTTGATGACTTTTACAGTTTACATTTCTGCCCACTGAAATTAAGTAATTTTAAGGACCATTAATGAAAAATATTAAGGATCTATCAGAAAAGGAAATTGAATAAATAAAGCAATTACCAGTACCTGAACTTCACTTCTGTAATACCATTCTAAGAATAAAATAAATTTGTAAGTAGGATACATTGTTATTAAACATAATTTAATACTTAACGTAACAAAAAAATTGAGAATAAAATCAACTTTGAAAAATTGATCAGGTAATTAGTATAAAGTTAAAAAAATTTATACTTAGGTCATTTAAATTTTACACTTATAACAGCCTCATCTATTTTAAAGATTAGTGGCATTTAAGGTTTACTAAGAATTAGTTATATGTTGATTCTTTTTTAATGCCTCATTTTGTCACGTACTCACTCAGTCCAGAGGTTTATGGAAATTTTATGTCAAGCACCACAGATTAAAATGAGAAGTAAAATATATTTGTTAATGTACATACTTAAGAAATACAAAATAATTAAGGAATGCAGTTCTGACATTTACTTGCTTTAGGTGCATATTTTTATTTTGCTGCAACTGCTAGTATAGTATCTTTACATGCAATATGGCTAAAAGTTTCGTTCAACAAAAGCTCTTTGAGCACAGATGTGTGTATTTACAATGGACTCTCGAATATTCAGGTGTGGATTATACAGTTTGCAAATTTCCATGTATATCGTGGTCACCCATGCAGACTCAACACTATACATAAGAATGTGTAAAAAACACATGTGCATATTTAAAGCATAATAAAAGATTTTTCTTAATGTAGAAATTGGAGATTTATCTAATTATAAAAAAGGTGAGGTAACAACTGAATTTACTACTATAACATATTTTGTTCTTATTTTTTAAATCAACTTCAGTTGTATGCCATAAAATTTAAAATGTAAAATTGTTTAAAAATGCTGATCGGGAAAAATTGAGGAATGATTCAGTTGAGGAATGAAAAATTGAGGAATGCTCAACTTGGACTTTTGGTGCTTGAGTGATGTGGATATCATTTCAAATGTCACAAGAACAGAACATACAGTGTGTAATACTGAAAATACATGCAAAAAAGATCCTGATAATTCATTGTATCAGTTCCAAGACAGCAATGACTTCTACTGAAATACTACTGGACTTTGCTGACAAAAGGAGATTCAAATAAAATAATAACATTTCGAAAAATATGCAGTGAACCTTGACATACTTAAACGTTCTCAAAGTAATTACTGATTTTTTAAAGAAATAAATGCATACAATATTAATGAAAATTGGTAGCTTGGACTATCCATGACCTTTCCTAGGATTAGCCCAGATAACCAAGAGTACACTGTAGTTTCTTTTTCAACCTTCCTCAACAATTGGTGATTTTAGAATTCTTAGATATACTACAAGATATAAAATCTTATTTTCAACTTGTATTCAGTTACAGTTTCCATAATCCATGCCGTTTTCAATTTTAATTCTTACAATATATGGTGAAATGCAAGGCTACCCGAAATTTTGCATTAAATCCCAATATATTAAAACATTGAAAGCAACATTCAGTACGAATAGAATTTTACTAATGCAACGTTTCTCACAGTGAGGCTTCTTCAAATTACACACTGCAGTTAAATATTTTCGTAGTATGATTTAAAGCTTGCATATTTACAAAATATTCACTAATTTTTTCCAAATAAACTGATACTCTTGTTTTTAAGAGACATCTAAAATGTTACCAAGAAACAATCATACTGTTTCCTTCCTTAATCAGCAGTTCTTCCAGTGATTTAGAAAATGCTTCCAGCCTATCAGCAGTTGAGCTGTAAGACCTCTCAATACACATAATTTGACATGAGTTCAAACTCTGGCAAATGGGAGTTTTGCAGTTTTCCCTACGTGTAATGTGAATAAAGCTAGTTCGTCTAAGAAAGTCCTCTATGATGGGGTCTCTTGCCTTATGCAAATAGCCCTCACACGCTTTCCATAATCCATTCCAAAACAAGAAATTTTCATCTCAGTTTTCCTTATCCAAAAGAAGCCAATAAGAAATCTTTTCAAACTTGACAATGCCACTATTTTAAAAACTTGTATTTTCAAACATTTTGCAGAAAATCTTGTAGTTCAGTTCTGTTTGAAATGGACAGAAAAAAACATTAAATAGTGAACTTCTATGAAACATTAGGTGGAATACACATACTTGCTGCAAAGTTCTTGGTCTTCTTGGAAGGATATTTTTGTTATATTATAAACCGACTGTAATATCATTTTGGATAGCTCAAACAGCACCATCTTGAGAAGAACGGGCAGTGAGAAATTTGCCAGAAATGGTGCTTATAACATAAAAGGAATATGTTTCTGATTAACAGAATTCAGATTTTTTTATTTCTCGCTATATGAGACTGTGCCAATGAGCCCAAAGGGGCTTTCACTCTGTTTGCAGTGCAGTAGGAACTACACTACCATATACATTTTTTACAGACATTACTCTTAACACTTCTTGATAGTCAAATTCAAATACTGCTAGGTACACACATACTCATCACTTTACCACAAACTTTCTGAAAGCAAGAATACATAAAAGTAAAGAATGTGTTTACTTAGGAAAAATATATCTGAAATAAAAACCGAAATCTTACAATTCTACACAAATTTGCTATTTATTGCATATTTACCACAAAACAAAGATTTTATTGTCACACTTTCAAATATTAACCATTTTACTGTTAAAGCACTAACAAGCTAAATATATGAATTTTTTAGAGTGAAATCTAACAGCGCGACATGAAGATTTTTATATATTACTTAGACAATCATACAATCTGATTATTACATGTCATTCGATTACTACATGCTTAAAAATGTCTATTACACTGTAAGCTGAATATCATTAAAAATATGTGGCATCTACATAGCAGTAATCAGAAATCATATACACTGATGGAAAATGAAATCCCAACATTAAGGAGTCCTAGATAAATAAAATTTGGGAGGCATGTTTGGACATTTGAAAGACGTCTATTCAAATTTTGCATTAGACGATTAAATGTAGCACTAGAAGCACCACTATGAAAATGCAAATCACATGTGTTAAATATGCGATAGAAACTTTGGGTACTTTATCTTTCTTCAGATTAAGCTTTGTGAGTGGGATTTGAGTCAAGAATACCTTTAAAGAGATGAAGAAGGCAGTATCAGCAGCTTCCCGAGTTTCAATGAGTGGTTAATAACGCTACGAGAAGGTGGATTTTCTTTTCCTGATACTGTACAAAGACTTTGCACAGATGCATCCACTATATTGATAGTAGTGGTTATGGGAAGGTACTATCTCAAAAAAGCTGGGGGGTCTGGTCGCACATGCGCCACCCCACAAAGGGAAGACTGAAGTTATTTACTGCCTATCTTGATACATCACACTGCATCTACAGCAGACACTCAAGTTTTTATTGGCACCAGAGTGACACAGCAAACTGTAACAAATTGATTAGTTGATGAACAGCTTTGAACCAGATGCTCTCTAATGGCCATACCACTAACTCCAAATCATTGTCATCTGTGACTTCAGTGATGGCAAGCTAGAGCTCACTGGAAGTTGGAGTGGAGATCTTTTATGTTCTCAGATGAAAGCCGCTTTTATCTTTGTGCCAGTGATTTTGTATTTTGTTAGAATGAGGCCAGGTTTGGAACCAAATTGTCTGTGGCCTACATATTTTGGACCTACACCAGAAGTCATGGTCTCGGAAGGAATTTCCTATGACAACAGGAGCACTCACATCATTATCCCACACACCTTGGAAGCAAATTTACACATCAGACTGGTGACAGCAGCAGTTGTACAGCCATTCTTGAACAGCATTCCAAGGGGCATTTTGTGGCATGATAGTCTCCATACAGATGCTATCACCCAACATGCTCTACAGAGTATTGACATATTGTTTGGCCTGTAAGCACCTGATTTTTCTTTCATTGAGCACATATAGGATGAAAAATTCAACCATCATCCCCAATTAGCACAGACTGTTGCTGATTTTGACTGACCAATTGCAAAGGCATAGAACTTCATCATATCAAATGACATATGGCACCCATATAAGACATGCATGTCTGCGTGCTTGCATTCCGCGTTATGGTGACTAGAGCAATTATTAATGCACCAAAATTTCACATTTAAAACTGTTCTTCTTATGCACATTTTAACCTGTGACCTTGAAACATTAATCAAATAAACATATTACCTAAACAAATGCTTTGCCTACATTTCATTTTCCATCAGTGTAACAAAGTTTGGGCGAATAAAATACTTTTGATACTAACATCAGTTCCAAATATAAGAAAATCATTTGTCAGAGCATGGCATGTAATAATAGTATTTTTTTGATCAGCATCAGGGAAGATTCTTGATTCCCTTTCCATACAAGGTATGTTGGGTTCATCAATCTAAGGAATAAACAAATATAAAAATAAATGAGCCAAAAATATAAACCATTTTTTACCTAAAATATTTCAAATCAAGTTAAAAATGAAAAACACAATATTTTTAGTCTTAAATAAAGAGCCACCTGTTAAAAATGAAACACCATGAAAGACTAAATGATAACAAAATCATAGTGCTTTACATATACTTTGTAATAATATGGATGGTGTGACAAAATTTAGACAGTTTCAGAGCAAAAAAGGAGTAGAATCTCATTACTATCATAAGGAGTAACAACTGCCATAAATGCAGGTCTTCAAAACAAATATCTAGAATCAGACCTAGGGCTCTTTTAATTAAAACAAACAAAATGAAAGTAAAAATCATCCAAATCACGAGACTGCCAGTCATATCAAACATAACTGCAAATCATATCAAGAGCCTCATCAGTGTCTGAGTTATTAAGACAACTAAATTGCAGGTGCACACGCTGGCTGCATGGTTGGAAAGTCCTCCACAAAGGCATCCCTTCCCTCAGGCAGACAGCCCTTGCAGGCTTTGTCATAATCGAGTAATCTAACAGCAGGATCCTTTTTGAATCACAAAAATAAAGTTACTAAAAGGAATGCCTAAATGTTGCCTCAATGCACATAAAATTCTGAATATGTGTTACATTCCTAATATGAGCTGTTCTACAGTCAGGTAGGCCTATTTAGTGAATGCACAAAATTTCTACAGTAAAAGAATGCTAGTAACTGATGCTATAGCTTGGGCTGTAAATAGAAATATTAATCACTAAATAGCAGTACAGTTGATTAAACTTAATATGGTCTCATTAATCAAGGATTACTAACAAACAGGGCTACATGCAGCATATATGTGGAACTATACATACTGTAGCCCCTTACTGCCACAGGCTTGATAATTATGTAACTTTAGTTTAATAACTAGTGTATACCTGCTACATCATCACATTAACACACCGTACTCTGTATCAGTATTACACCATGTATTGTAATGAAAAATGTAAATACAAATTAAAATGAAAAATTCATTAACTTTCATTATTAAATGCCAGTTTAAATGGCATATATGTGGCTGCCCGGGAGCCCCCAGAATAACAGTGTTGGCTTGTGTGGGACAAAATATCACTTCTTTTGAATAATATCTGGATACTAACAGTGAGTTTCTGGTTTCCATCATACTTATTCCTGTCCTGCCAGTTGAGGAAAATTACATATAATCCATATGACACTAAATGTCACATGTGGTTGCATATTGTGCTGTCGGTACGAGGTTCATTTACGGTGTGACGATATGAGACAAACGCAGGGGAATCTAGCATATCTCCTGCAGTGCATGCTAAACGGTCACAATAGATGAACCCCTATGAACACATGCAATCATTTTAGATGGTCTGTTGCTCTAATGTAAAATGTATGACACCAACAACAGAAACCACGTTGTAACATACAACCATTGCGGTGTTGCATGCAAAGGTGGGATTCATCTAAAATAATCATATTACAGAATGAATTAATTTAGGTCATTCAGTACACCATTATAGCAATACAGAGTTCTGCTCTACTTTAAAACTAGGTGAAGCAATAGCTGCTTTGTACAGCTTGTAATACTGCTGATGACATGGCAACCACATGTATGAACACTTCTCCTGTTCTACGTATCTGAATTTCTGAGCTAGAGTAAATGATGCGGGCTATAAAACCTATACAGGCCATGCATACAGGACACCAATGCCTATCCTCTCTGGCATTGATGTCAGTGGGATTCTGCAACTACGCCATCCATTTTTCCTTGAAACTTTGATTTCATATTTGCATGATTGTGTCTGAACTTTCAGTAATACTAACAGCCATAATCTACAGTAAGGTTAGAATAGTCTACAGTTATGCTACATTTCTCCAGCAATCAATCAGCAAATTCAGACACATGGTGGTTTCTGTTCTATCTGATTATTATATAACAGTCATATTCTAAATAATACAGACAATGAAAAAACAGTTTTCATATGAACACCCCCCACTCTCTGTTCACCTCTTTTACATTGCTTCTAGGTGGCATTACTTCTGCCTGTTTTGTGTACTTACACTGCATTACTATATCAGCCTATTCTACAATGCTACATATGAAAATATCAAGTTAGGCACATGCTTCCTTCATGATGTTGCAATTTAATAGCTAGAAGCTTTCTTTGTAAAGGAAAGTCATGAAAATGGGATTATTAATATCATGAAAATGGGCTATATGTTACAAAGCATTTGTTTTGAAAATTATGAGAAAATTATTTACCGTATGAAGCTGAATTTTCCCCTCAATACATGCAGATGCATAATCACTATTTAAATTCAAACTTTTAACAGTGCTTAAATATTCTCTATCATAGAGAAAGTCAGCTCCTAAGGAAGAAAATGGGAAAATATTAACATAGAAAAGAATATTTCACTTTACAGATACAAAGCAATAATTTGTTTTCAAATTTCCAAAACAAAATGAAGTTTCTGAAGTGAAAAATATGTTTGCTGAGTACTTCCTCCTTTCCATCCACAGTACAATAAGCAGATACGAAATAAATTATTTTATACAAATGAAAGCACATACAAATAAATAAAGTACTATAACAATTTGAATACAAACCAAAATATTTTCTGGAAAGTTTTCCCCTTGACATTGCAAAGCAAATGCAAAGTTGCAAGCACTAGAACATATCATCAATCATTCAATACGGTTTAACACATAAATAGTACTAACAGCTCCCAATATACAACAAAAGGATATAAATGCCTATACTGTGAACTATAAAATGGCATGTAACAGAAATAAAAGCAGAGAAAAGGGACAAAAAGACAAAAGATACTGTCTATGGCAACAGGAAACATAATAACAGAAGTCTCAAATCATCTTGACATGTTATCTGAGAAAGCCTCACCAAGTTCAGAGGGCAGGTTGTTGTACTATTTTAAGGTCATTTTGCAGTTTTGGTGCAACATATAATAACAACCATGCATTTGGATCCACCTCCATATACATCCATTCTGGGATAGATGGGAAAGTAATATGTAGTTACAAGAACTGTATTGTAAGATAAAGCACAATTCCTTAGTGAAGAGAACAACTGATTGCTGATCATAAGTTCAGTACAGATGTTCATACTGCACAATTATTTCCAACTGTGTGCAGATGTTCATGGAGCATATATAACAGGCAATGCATTACAAAGCCTACACTTCTGAATAGTGCAAACCTAGAAATTGTACCATCCAATACAACGGTATGCTTTTTTAGTTTAGTTCAATTATGCCACCTAGTGCAAATGCACAAACTACGCTGTTGATATAGCCAGCCCTGTAACCAAAGAATTTTTTAAACTAAGCAGCACTCTGCATTACAATGGGGAATTGTCAGATAAGCAACATTACTGTAGACAGTTTGTAGAGTCATTAGGTTAATTTGGAGCAGGAACAATGAAAAATTAACAACGCCTTCGCCGGAATCAAACCACAAACCTCTGGAATACCGGCCCAGCGTGTTACCATTACACCACAAAGGCATGCTAGGGAAGTGGGAGAAATACCTTATATACTCCCCTTTTTAAAGGGCGACTAGGGTTTTAAGGGACCTAGTCACCAAATCCTGGGTGCGGAGAATCATCATCCACAACCCTTTTAGTTCGGGCGCCACTTGTAGAGTCATTAGGTTAATTTGGAGCAGGAACAATGAAAAATTAACAACGCCTTTGCCGGGAATCAAACAACAGACCTCTGGAATACCGGCCCAGCGTGCTACCGTTACACCACGAAGGCACGCTAGGGAAGTGGGAGAAATACCTTATAAGTTCAGTAGATTTTAAAATTCCACCAGCACCTTTCAGTTTTCCAATTAAACTCTATTGGGTGTCAATCCTAGCTGGTTTTATAACTTTATCCAAATTTTCTAACTGCAAACTGCAGCTGCAATTCATCAACTGCAACATCAATATTATCGCCTTTCTTGACTAAATGAAGTAAAACTGGAAATCTATTCAGCATTTGCCAGAGCAGAAACATCGGCAACTTTATCACATAAAATCACTTCATTATTGATAGGAAATTTTTGCTGTATATAATCACATATTCAGCAGAAGAAGCTTCTAATGTGGAAATAAAACTTATTTTTGTCTTCCTCTGAAAGTTTTTCCACTACTTTGTCAGTTGCAGCCCCATTACTAAATCTTCATTTTTCTTGTGATTTTCTATTTCACCATAAATCACATCATACATAGAATAAGACGACAAAACAGAGAACTGTTTTACAAACTCTGAAAAAAATGTCTAATGGAATTCTGCTTTGTAGGACTGTGTTAAGAACATTGAAAGATAGCAAAATGAACTGTACAAAAAAGCAAAAATCTGTTAAGATCTGAAGAAAAAAAACATAAATATTCATTCTTCATAAAATAAACTTATAGTAATCAAAAAATGTTTCCCTTGTTGAGCGATTTTTTTTTTTTAAAAATTTTGAGAGAAATTTGTGTCAGCTTTATGCTTATACTTTGTAGCAATATTTTAAGAACTGCCAATTACATTGCTCATTGGTGCAGAAATCATTTTTCTCAAATCTGTTTTAACAGTGGAAGAAGTAACTGTATCTTCATTTACTTACAGTATTTTATAACTTTTAATAGAGCCTTTTACCTTAAATCTAAAAGCATTTACTTCTTCAAAAAATTCAAGAAGGGAATTCTATAGTTCAAGGATTCTAGATAAACATTTCTTTAAAGATAGCCAGTATTTACATGTTTAAAAAATTTTTTTACTTCAGTATTATGCAGCTGTTGGAATTGTTTCAATTTTTCTTTCCTTTTATAATGCCTTTGAAGATAATAATAAACATTAACAATGTGTTCATGAACATTAATTGGTAAAGAATGACAGGTGCACCTCATAATTTGTTTGAATTTTCCTTTTATAAGATGCCTGAAACACTAGTCTTCAAGCCTACCATTAGTGGTGCATTATTGGAGCCAAGCACTAAGCAATTATCCAGAGGAATTGCATTTTCTTTCAAATTTTTAATAATTAGTTATGCTATATTAAAGCCTGTTGAATGTAATTCAGTGGGGTCAGAAAGTAAACTTCACTCAATTTCTGAAGACATTGGATTTAAAAAAAAAAAAAAAAATAACTGGATACAGTTTTGAAACCGTATTATTGCTCCCATTTGTAGAGGCAGAATGGAACTGTTTTAACGAATTATCTGCCGCAGAAAACATACAAGATTCATTTCCCAGTGCCACAGTTTTTCACACAGGTGCGCATAGTTATGCGATGTATTAGGGAGAAAATAAGTGCAAGTTTTACTTTCTAAAAACTGTTTACTTTCACAAAATAAAGAATAAAAGAAAAAAAATGAATGCACAAAATTTAATGTTTTGAGCAAAAGTATAATAAAAAGATGTAATTATAATAAAAATGATGTTTTTATAATAAAAGATCCCTAAAATGGAGTTTCGATCAATTCATTTTTAGACCAGTAAAGTGTAATATCAGGTTTCAGTGCTATACCTTGTGAAATCAGTATGCTTAAAAAAACATATTCTTCTTCTGAACTGGTTGAATGCCACAATTTTGTTCTTGATTTTTCGTTTGCAAGGTGTTGGTTCATATACTTGTCTACAAAACGGTTAGTTTCAGTAACAAAATGAAGCACAAGTCGTTTATCAAAAAAAGATAAATGGGTTTGAAACATCCGTTATATCTTTCTTTATTCCTGGAAACTACTACAAAAAGTAAATGAAAATGGAGGACACAGAATAAAAAAAAATACGTTTTACTCAAACAACCCCAGCCAATACCGCGCAGTCATTCCTTTCACGGCTTTAGACACATCCATCTCTCCAATTTCTCCCCACACTTCTCTGAAATAGTATCCTCTTTCGCATACTTTGCAAAGGTCATTGTGGTGTTGCATTCTAAAGCTTTTCGAATAGTTTTACAGGTAGCAGCGCGAAGCAAATGATAGTATTTTGGAAGGACGTATATATACGCCTGTGGCAGTTAACGCATTGGCTGAGCAAGGCGTATATATACGCCCGTGGCAGTTAAGGGGTTAATGTATTCAATTACTGAAGATTTATTTTTCATATTCATTTCTTTAACAATTGCTGCCGTTTTTGTCCTTGCATTTGAGTGCTTCTTAGAGATTTTGCTATTGGGAAACATCTTTCTAAATAAAACTGCAGCATGATCTAATGCATTCAGTGGCAAACTGTGCTCCAATAAAAAAGCAGAGAACAGGCATTCTGCATTAAAAACTTTTTAATGTTTTATTTCCAGAGAAAAATTTAACCTTTAATTTTTCAACAGATTTCATTTGTCCTTGTGTTTTTGTGTACACATATATACGAGAATACCGGCTCTTCAACCGCACAAAATCAAAAAATTGCAATGACTAACGGTACACATCGCAAATGTATTAAAATTCCTTAAGGAAATAACAGAAGGAAATTCATCTGTGTACAATTTTTTAAAACTACATGAGTATTTTTCCTTTCTCGCAGAAACAACTAATACGAAAGATTGTAATTTCTTAAATTATTTCTCGAAAGCACGTGTAGTGACAATACTCAGTGACAAGATGAACAAAATAACAACCTCAATTATGCTTTCTTCTCATTAGCTAATATATGACAGATGACCTAGAATGGTGCCAGATGCTAATTGGAGAGCTGGAACACTATGATTTTGGGTCTCACTCACAAAGCAGAAGCATGCCATAATTTATCACTGAAAACAACTTTTCTTTTATATGTAATCTAGAGGAAAACTAAGTGCTATCAGACCACTTTTTTGGTGCAGGTAACAAAGTATTAAGCTATATAAAAATCATGAGAAATTTTAAAAATGAGATAAAGTCGAGAGCAATATCTTGGAAGCAGGAATCTCCCGCCTAAATTGGGTGAGTTGGCAACTCTGGAATGATATGATGCTGTAGTTCTGTCACTTTCTGATTACATTTAAGAATTTCTTTGAAATTCAAGTTTTGAACTAAGCAAAAATATAGTAAAATATTAAGATCATCTAGAAAGTAGGCCCCATTTGGGTATAAAAAAATATTAGCAATTTGTTTTAATTTGCATTTTATTACAGAAGAGATCAATACACATCAAACTACTTTTTGACATATTCACCATGCAAATTAAGGCATGTCTCATATCTTAGCAGAATCTGGAACATACCTGCTTCTCAGAATTTGGTCACCTGCAACTTGAACCAGTTCTAGATGTTAACCCAGACACTCATCACTTGCAAAGTAGTAGCAGGCGTTATATTTCTTGAGATGAAAAACGAATGGAAATCGGATGAGGTTAGTTTCAGATTAAACAAAGGTGATAGACTTGTTCCCTGAGAAAGGAATCAAGCAGCATTGCTATTATTTGTGAGGTATGCAGCACTAACACAATACTAAAAGTAAATAGTCCATACCTATTGTTCTGTATCATGTGCCATAATTTCTTCAATGTCTCACAGTAAACTGTAGCTTGTAAGGATCTTAAGTTTTACTAACGTTTATTTTATTTTAAATCTTTACTATCACTTCTTATTTTCTACTTCCGGCCAGAATTATAAGCGTGAAGGAGTTTATGCAAAATTGTCTGGCGAATGCCAAGTATTTAAGTGTGGCCTTTTTGCCAAGCAGAAGAGAGGAAGCCGTGAGTTCGAAGCAGGCCGCTTACCTTAGAAGTTACGCAGTTGCTACTTTGCCTTCCAGGCCAGAGGTTTTAATCCTCTTGATAAATTAAACGTATTGTAGTGTTCACAGTCTCTGTGCTACATACGCTTTCTGTTATTATAAGGCCAATCTTATTCTAAAGTTAAATTAGAGTTTAGTTTTATTTTGATATCTTTTAAGTTAGACCCCGAGTGGAGGGTCATTGTATTCCGAAGTACGGAAGTCATTGTATATAAAGAAAAAAATAAAGGGTTTTGTATACCCTTCGTCTGTATCCTGTCTACTTACTACAATTAGTGAACATAGCTTTAGTAAGCTCTCTGTTCTAGTCAGGTCATTGTATGTTTCCGAAGAAGGTTAGAAGAAACATTGAACCTGATAGTGGCGCCCGACGAAGAATAACCATGGCCGAGTTTCAAGAAGAACCTGTGCTGCCTGCAGAAACAGCTCAGAATCCAGAAATGCCAGCTGCCGCCCTGGAAGGATTTGGGTATATTGTCCAGACCATGCGCGCTTCGATGAAACCAGAAGCAACGTTTAATGGAAACTCACAGGTAACCAGTTTTTTGGAAAAATTGGATGACCACTTCATGCTCTACCCCGTGCACGAGTTTCAAAAAGTTACCTTAGCTACCAGCGCTTTGAGGGGCCAAGCGCTTAACTGGTTCAAATGTATCGGCAGAAGTCTCTTGGGTCAAGCAGGAAGTCCCACCTATACCTACGAAAATTTCAAGACTGCCCTACTAAAAGCCTTCCCTGTTGTAAGGGATCGTGCGAAATTAGAAACAGAACTTTTCAGTATATATCAACAAAGAATGGAAAACCTCTTGAGTTTTATTTTAAGAAAAATTCACGTTTTCAAGCTCTTGTATGGAAACCGTCCGGATCCTGAAATAATTCAAGTGATTTTGCCGAGGTTACTACCCCAAGTGCAAGACTTTATTGAATTGAGAAATCCGACTACACTGGAAAAATTATTTGAGCTAGCAATCCAGTTTGAAAGTAGAAGAACGGCGGACGTCGAAAGAAGACGCCAATATCAACAGCGAAACCAATTTGGTACGCCAAGACTACAGCAAACTCAAGCACATGGCTACGGAGAAAAAGCGAATCAGTGGGCAAGGAAACCCGAGCATTCAAAAACAGCCGGCGAACGTCGACAGTTCAATAGCAACCCAGGAAAAAAGTCTCAAGGCCAGTGGAGAAAGAAGGAAAGCACCGAAAGGAAAAATAATTTAAACTAAAACGGATTTCTGCTGACGAGAGGGTGCGGAAATCCGAAGGCCACGAAAACCCCTCTTCCTACAAGTTAAATACAGTAATGGTGAAAAATTTAACTCTTCCGAAGATTGAAGTCTTGGTAAATAATATCCCGGCCACCGCACTCCTGGATACCGGCGCGCAGTGTTCCTGTGTGGCAGAAGTCTTTTTTAGAAAGTATTTTCGCAAATACCGCATATATAATGCGGATAATACAACAGTATTAGCGGCGCAAGGAGAACAATGTAAGTGCGTAGGTAAAGTACCTTTGTACATCCGTATCAAGGACGAACAAGTAAAGGTGATGTTTTTTATAGTAAAGAATTTGCAAGCACACTTAATACTAGGAATAGACTTTCTTTCAGACGCACAAGCTACACTGGATTTTAATGAAGCGTCTCTTAAGCTGACGATGAAACCAGTGCGTGTAGAAAAGGTTGAACCGCCAAGGTTAAATCTCGACCACCTGCCTAATGACGAGCAAGATAGAATCCGACAAGTGGTAAGTGAATTTGCTTCCTTATTTAGTGATATTCCAGGATTTACCCAGGTTACTAACCATAGTATTGACACCGGAGATGCATTGCCGGTTTGTCAAAAACCATACCGGTATGATAAGAATAAGGAAAAAATTATAGAATGGCATATTACCGATATGCTACGTAAAAAGATCATAACGCCCATCTCAAGTAGTTATGCTAGCCCGGTGGTTTTATGTAAGAAAAATAATGATTATCCTTTGGAGCATCCAAAAAGGTGGAGATTCGCTATTGATTACCGTAAATTAAATTCCATAACGAAATATCCGGTATATCCGTTACCGATTATAGAAGAAATTTTAAGGAACATAAAATCAACCAAATTTATGACAACTTTAGACTTAACGAATGGTTATTTTCAAATAGGGATCCGGCCTGAGGACGTGCCTAAGACTGCTTTTATAACCAAGTCTGACACTTATGCATTTTTGCGAATGCCGTTTGGCCTTTCAGGCGCCCCAGCAACATTTCAGCGATGCATGGACATTGTGTTAAGACCTGTTCTCGGAAAGTCCACATTTATCTATTTAGACGATAATCATTATTACTAGTGATAATCTAGACCAACATGTACAGGATTTAAGACAGGTGTTTTCTTTATTAAATGAGGCCGGTCTAAAAGTTAATGTCGAAAAATGCAAATTTGCAGCCCCTGAATTAAAATATTTAGGTTACAAAATATCGCAAAAAGGGATCGAGACAGATGAATCAAAAATAATCGCTGTACAAAAGTATCCGACTCCAAACACGGCAAAGAAGCTCTCTTCTTTTCTTGGACTTTGTTCATATTATAGGTCCTTTATAAAAGATTTTGCGGCTATCGCTGAGCCATTGTTAAAATTAAAAAGGAAAAAGGCAAGATTCTCGTGGACGGCCGAAGCCAATAGTGCTTTCGAAAAATTAAAACAAGCTTTAACGCAAGCCCCTGTGTTGAAATTTCCTGAAAAGGATGAAAATTTAGAAATTTCAGCGGATGCTTCGGATTATGCGGTAGGAGCGGTACTTTCGCAAAATCAGCAGCCAGTGGCATTTTTTAGCCGAACTTTAAATCAAACACAAAGAAACTATTCCGCGACCGAGAGAGAGGCACTTGCAGTTCTGTTAGCAGTGCAAAAGTTCCGAGTCTATTTTGGAAAGGCGCCGATAACAGTATATTCTGATCATGCGGCGGTAACTAGATTGTACTCTGGAAAAAATTTATCCCCAAGGTTAATAAGATGGGCACTCAAGCTGCAAGAATATAATCTGGTAATCAAGCATACCCCCGGAAAGGAAAATATCGTAGCAGATGCCCTGTCACGAATTAAATTAGACGAACAGGGTAATACCGTAAAAGTTGCAATGCTGACAGCGTGTACAAAAAATTCCCGAGAAACTGTAATAACCGAACTGGGTAAGGATCCTGAGTTTGGAAGTATTTATGAGTATTTGAAGGATCCTGAAAATTTTAGCCACCAAGATATTTTGGCGATAAGAAATAGGGCGGCCCATTACGAACTAATAGATGGTCTATTATTTTATACAAAAACTACGAATTCCAACAACGAATTTCGACCTGTTATCCCAGCTAGTCTTAGATTAAATATCCTGCAAGAGCTCCATGACAGCCCTTTAGCTTCTCATGCTGGTATTCGAAAAACTACTCAACACGTACGCGAGGCAGTCTACTTTCCTGAACTGCAAAAGTTAACAACGGCGTATGTCCAGTCCTGCCCAACATGTCAAGCCGTTAATTATATTAATTTCCGCCCGGCCGGGTTTCTAAATAGTATTAAATCCGAATTTCCAAATGAAATAATCGGCATCGATTTATTGGGCCCTTTCCCAAAAAGTCAGTTAAACAAAAGTCGCTATCTCCTTGTTATCGTTGATCATTTTAGTAAATGGACCGAAATTGTTCCCTTAAAACGAGCCTCCGCGAAATTAGTTACCGATTCTATTTTAAATAAATATATTTTAAAATACGGGGCGCCCCTAAAAGTTATATCGGATAATGGTCCTCAATTTGTAAGTAATATATTTGAAGACGTGCCAAAAACTGGGCATACGTCATTTAAAAATGGTCCCGTATCGGCCGCAATCAAATATAGCGGAACGGGTCAACAGAAATATAGTGAAAATTATCCGTAGTTATGTTAAAAATTTTCATAAAAGCTGGGATAACTATGTCAATGAATTTGCTTTCGCCCTTAGGACCGCAAAACATGATACAACGGGCAAAACTCCTGCTGAGTTATTTCTAGGCAGAAAGGTTATAACACCGTTAGATAAACTATTTTATGTGCAACAAAGAGCCCCAGAATTTAAAATGGGTGATATAGAAAAACTAATAAAAGAAGCAAAAAAGAATACGGAAGTAGCACAAAGAAAACAAAAATTGTATTATGACTTGAAACGACGGGGAGTAACTTATAAAGTAGGGGATGAAGTACTAAAAATTAAGCATTCACTTTCTTCAGCACCAGAAGATAAAACTGCCAAATTTTTTCCACGCTTTGAAGGACCATATGTTATAGAAAAAATAACTCACGCTGATGTAGTGTTAAAGGCAAGAAATGGTGAAACCTGTTCCGCAAACATTGACCAGATAAAACCATTCTATGACCGTAATAAAATGCAAATCTTTTCAGATCTTTTGCAGGATCCGGTACGGCAGACACCGCAGGTACAAGTTCCAGAGGTGGGAAAACGACAAGTACAAGGGCAAGCCAATGAGAGACAGAAGCAAGTGAAAAGAAAATTGCCCCGCGGAAAAATTGAAGGTACAAAGAAAAAGAAGCCGTTCCACCGTCCAAAAAACAGAGTTCACGAACACCACCAGAATGAAGAAGGGAGAAGGACGACGTATGTGGAAAAGACCGGGAGAAAGGACGGCAACTATAACCCGGCTGTGAAACGGAAGATTGACTCATCCGACAGAACTCTCCGCAGCAAAAGTCGCCGAACTGCGGAAGGGCCATCAGCGGCGGAGGAAAAAGTACAAGAAAAATTTGAACGGCCAACAACGAGGTCCAAGCAGGATCACGACAGAAGTTTCCCGGTTCCACCAAGACCAGCTGCCTTCAAACGGCCAAGACCACAAGCAGAGGACAGAAGGAAGATGTTCAAGGGTGGCCGTAGTGGTGAAAAACGGAAGCTTCCAGAGGAAAGCACTGAAGGGCGAGCCCGTACAAGAAGGAGGATCAACCAAGCTACGGTCTGCAGCACCTTTAAAGACTGGGCCCAGAAAAGGATGTCTGAATATTACAAAGATAAGTAAAATTTTATGTTACTTTACAAACTTAAGTTAATCTTTCATTCTTACTGCAAGTGGCAGATTTCAAGAAGTTTTACCTCATGCGAGGTCTACCTTTATCGCCAAAAGGGCGAGAAATGAGTTGTGACCGATTTTCTTATTATGTTTTTCAATTACTCGCGCGTAAAACTAAAGTTGATGTATAATAGCGTTGTATAAAGACTTAAATATTGTAAAAAGTTATTGTATAAATTTTATTTAAAACATTCTAACAAGAAAGAAGTTTTAGTCTGAAAGACTTTTTGAAATGTAGTATTATTTCAATGTAGAAAGAATTGGCACTTGCTTTGAAAAGAATAGAAGTTAACAATGTACTACTAATGTATGTTTTCAAATGTGTAAAATTAACGGCATCTTGATATGTTCTTGTATACATGTGAACTGTTATTTTGAATGTTTAGAAATAACGTGATATGGTAAAAGTGAAAGTAATGTTAAAAAATTTTGTTATTCGTGTGACTGTAAAGATTAAATCATGGTGAATATGTGTTAAAGGTTGAATGATGTAGTTAGGCTCTCTGACGCTACACTTTAGAGTTAGCCACTTTCAGAATAGTACCTCAGGGTCTAGAGTTGAAATTAGGGTGTGTTAAGAGGTCTCGTATGTTGAATTTTAACACGTTAGTGTTTTGATTGTAGGAGGAAGTGTTGAACACATAGACAGAAACACATTCGTGTTTGGTGTTTTTACAACACATGTCAGAGAGCACGGGGAGAGATAATTAAAATAGTCATGAATGAAATAAGAATGTTAAGAAAAGTATATTCTATATGTTATTTGCAATGTCATTCTGTGACATTTCATTAAACTAGTTTTCCTTCCAGATCTCTGGAAGGAACCAGAATTGAATAAAGCTCCTGTTTTGATGCAGTACAGATGAAAAAGAAAAAAGATTGTTGTATATTCCGGGAGCTGCTATTGTAACAAATTTCTTTCTTTTAAAATTTTCTAGTTTCTAGCTAAGTTATGATTGTAAAAGTTTGGCCTCGCGTTAGTTTCTAGAGCTAAAAGTTTTCAACAAGGTCGTTTTAGACCTCAGTTTCAAACTAATTAACTCTGGCGGGAAGTATGTAAGGATCTTAAGTTTTACTAACGTTTATTTTATTTTAAATCTTTACTATCACTTCTTATTTTCTACTTCCGGCCAGAATTATAAGCGTGAAGGAGTTTATGCAAAATTGTCTGGCGAACGCCAAGTATTTAAGTGTGGCCTTTTTGCCAAGCAGAAGAGAGGAAGCCGTGAGTTCGAAGCAGGCCGCTTACCTTAGAAGTTACGCAGTTGCTACTTTGCCTTCCAGGCCAGAGGTTTTAATCCTCTTGATAAATTAAACGTATTGTAGTGTTCACAGTCTCTGTGCTACATACGCTTTCTGTTATTATAAGGCCAATCTTATTCTAAAGTTAAATTAGAGTTTAGTTTTATTTTGATATCTTTTAAGTTAGACCCCGAGTGGAGGGTCATTGTATTCCGAAGTACGGAAGTCATTGTATATAAAGAAAAAAATAAAGGGTTTTGTATACCCTTCGTCTGTATCCTGTCTACTTACTACAATTAGTGAACATAGCTTTAGTAAGCTCTCTGTTCTAGTCAGGTCATTGTATGTTTCCGAAGAAGGTTAGAAGAAACATTGAACCTGATAAGCTTTGAATGTTGTGCTTTGTTCCATTCAGTTCACTAAAAAGATTCTTTGACAGTACCAAAACCCAATGCACATGAATTTTTTGAAGAAAGAGGTGGCTTTCCTTTCTTGGTTTTTGGAGAACTAGTATGCTGCCATTCCAGTGACTGTTATTTCATTTCAGATCTCTCGCAACAAATACATGTTTTATTGCCTGTGAGAATTCTTTTCAAAAAATCTTTTTTTTTTTTTTTTTTTTTTTTCCCCCCCCCGTAGCATAAAGCTGAAAAAACTTCAAGGCTGTGCCTTGAATATGGGTTTCTGATTTTCAGCGCGTGTTAGTGTTTTTAGTACACATTGCAAATACAGTTTTTTTTTATAGTGCAAATATCCAGTCAGAGTTTCTTGTAATAAAGATAATAAAATGTTATGAAATTGCATACACAAATCAAAAATCACTAATCACCTATTGGAATGAATTTTTTTGTCAATGCAGAGGACCAATTCTTTGGCAATTAGTGATGATGACCACTGCATTCCTTGTCATGAACATTTTCTCTCCCTTTATTAAACATCCTAACTCACTTTCACACCATAGCTTTATAAGTTTCACTTATGATAAATTTCAAAGGTCAAACATTTCTTGCATTCAAAAACTTGATAAGAGCTCTTATTTCACCGCTGGTGGGCCGATCAATTATTTTGAACACACTTACCAACAAGCAATGACTTACATTTATGTCTACAGGCATAAACATAAAAAAAAAGTTAGGCTAATTAATTCTCAAGTTAAACAATGTAACCACGCATGCGCGACCTTTGTGCTGTCATATGCATTGCAGATATGCACAAATGGTATTTACTTTTTGGAAATAGAAATAAGAAACATACGAGGGCCATCCAGGAAGTAGATTACGTTTCCGTCTGTGTCCGCTAGGGGCGGGGCTAGCGCGGCCATCTTGGGGTCAGAGCGTTGCGCAGCTCAGTCTGCATCTAGCCGTGCTAGTGAGAGGTTCGTGCTGTGCTCCGTTCAGATACTGTGACGGTTTGAAATGTCTGCGTTAATTGAAAATCCCGCGAGCTGCGAGGTGCGCTCAGTAATAAGGTTTCTGACTGCAAAAAACTGTAAACCGATAGAAATCTATCGGCAGCTTCGTGAAGTGTATGGGGACTACATTATCACTGAAGGTGGAGTGCGTCAGTGGGTCATAAGATTTCAAAATGGCCGAACCAATGTTCACGACGAAGATCGAAGTGGGAGACCCAGCATAGTGACCGCCGAACTTCTCGAAAAAGTCGATGCTAAAGTCCGTGAAAATCGAAATTTCACAATAACGGAACTTTCTTTGAGTTTTCCACAAATTTCGCGAAGTTTGTTGCACGAAATCATCAGCGAAAAGCTTGGTTACCACAAGTTTTGTGCAAGATGGATTCCAAAAATCTTGACAGAGGACCACAAAAATCAGCGAATGGCTGCAGCGTTGAACTTTTTGGACGCTTACCATAAGGATGGTGACTCTTTACTCGATCGCATCGTTACTGGTGACGAAACATGGGTGAAACATGTGAACTGTGAAACGAAATTGCAATCAATGCAGTGGGGGCACACAAGTTCTCCCCAAAAACCCAAGAAATGCATGCAAACAATGTCGGCAAGGAAGATGATGGCGACTGTTTTTTGGGACAGAAAAGGTGTAATTTTGGTGGACTTCCTGGAAAGAGGCACTACAATAAACTCTCAAAGGTATTGCCAAACTCTCCAAAAACTCAGAAGAGCAATTCAAAACAAGCGCAGAGGAATGTTGAGCTCTAAGATCTTGTTGATTCACGACAACGCCCGGCCCCACACGGCAAATGTCACTCGTAAAGTTCTTGAGTCTTTTAAGTGGGAGTTGTTTCCTCATCCGCCGTACAGTCCCGACCTGGCACCGAGCGACTTCC
This sequence comes from Stegodyphus dumicola, assembly GCF_044657685.1. Classification (NCBI taxonomy): domain Eukaryota; kingdom Metazoa; phylum Arthropoda; class Arachnida; order Araneae; family Eresidae; genus Stegodyphus; species Stegodyphus dumicola. The sequence continues at coordinate 28,255,145 of NC_140781.1, forward strand.
ACCTATTCCCAGCAATGAAGAAGTGGCTGGCTATGCAGCGTTTTGATGACGACGCACAGCTGCAAGAAGAGGTAACGAAGTGGTTGAAGGCGCAGGCGGCCGAATTTTTCGACGAAGGAATTTCCAAGCTCGTACATCGCTACGATAAATGCCTTAATTTGTATGGTGACTATGTAGAAAAGTAGTATTTGAGTGTGGCTTTCATCTGTATATAATAAAATTTGTTTCCTATACTTTGTTTATTTTTTTATTCCAAAACGTAATCTACTTTCTGGATAGCCCTCGTAATTTCAAATTATAGCAATAAAATTTACATACTTTTATTAAAACACAATATGCACTGTGTTTAAGCAAGAAATTAGTAGAATAAAAATGGAATAAACACAAAATTATGCCTACCTGAATCACTTAAACTATAAAACCAAGCCCTGTTATTCATGCCAATAGCAATATGAAAAGGCCCAAGAGCAATAAATTTGGGTTCAATATCAATTTTCAGTTTTTTAACATCATTCTGCAAAATATACATATTTATTAATACAAGATCTATAAGAAATATGCAAAAACATTCTTAACCTTCTGTCTGCTAGATAGACTGAACATAAAATGATTTTTGAAGCTTTTTTTTTTTTTTTTTAAAACATTGGTAAAAACTTCTTAATTCTGAATTTTTATAGAATGTTTTACTCTTTCTACATTTAGATGAAATTTATTTTTTAAAATCTGTTTTAATTAATTTACCATATGTATCCAGTGGACCTATCACTGGTCTGAATTTATACCCCATAAAAAATTCTTAAGGTTGCTAAAAAGACAATAGAAGGGTTGATAAATCTGCCATATTCTTTTGTCACCAAGTTGGCAATAAATTTGAGTATCCAGTTAGCGTAATATTGCCTGTTTTGGCGAGGTTTTGAGAACATTCTACTTGAAGTTGAATGTCATGCATTATATAGAAAGCACCATATCTTGTACAGCAAATCATTTATCAACAGCCACAACTGATTGAGCAAATTCAGTTACATTACTGAAAATCAAGTTCTAAGAGACCAGGGAAAAAAAAAACATGTGTTCAGAGAAATAGTGAATACATAGAAAATCCAGATGATAAAGACACTGATGATGATTTCTGAAGTATGTTGACTGATGAAGGTGAAATTGATGATGTTAAGATACAAGATGGAGTTCCTGGTATCTCATTATCCTCATACTTAAAATCCAGTGATAATAAAAAAGTAAATGTAGCAAGCCCAAGCACTTCTCAGATTTTAGTATCTCAAAATAGTACTAAAATATGGCACTAAAATGAAGTTATCAGGACAATGCAGTGAAACCAATATAAAAAAAAGAGCATGACATCTAGATTTCCAAAATGTGAAATGGATTCTGTGTCATCCTCATTTCTTATTGAATTTTACACAGCACTTTTAGATGTTACATAAAAAATGATTACATGCAGATGGAATGGTATATACACTCAAGAGTGGAAACTTGCAATGAAAATGAAAAATTGAACTGTTATAGTTCATGAACTGAATGATGAAGCAGTCAGTAAGCTACAGAGTATAAAACATCAAAGAAAATAAGTCAAATCCTTCATGATATCAGTTGCAATAAATTCCCAAGCATACCGTATGTTATAAGATTTGATTAAGAACAAAACAGAGAACATTTTGAATTACAGAATAGTTATTTGCAAATGTCTTATATTCCTAACTGATTCACAACAGCAGCTATTTACATTATGCAGAAAACATAACCTTTCTATTCTGGCAATATATGCCATCTAAAGCAGGGAAATACAGATTGAAATTTTGGGTTATTTGTAACAGCATAACAGAATATCTGGATATTAGCAGTTTATACAGTAAAAATTAAATAAGAAAGTTGGCACCAACAAGAAAATGCCAGATTAACAAAAGAAACAGAAAATTCTGGTTATAATGTAACTTGCAATATTTTTTTTTCCCTTCATAAGATGCAACAATGCACTTGCATCCAAAAATTATATCTTTTGGAACAACTTGAAAAATAAATTAGAATCACTGTTTACAAGTCCGAAAATTATGTTATATATTTTACATTATTCTGATTAAAAAAAAGCAACTGCCCTCCCTAACTGTTCTAAAAAGTGGTAGAGTTGTTACTTTACTAAATACAATGTATATTTATAATTATCATTTTGGAAAAGAAGACACATGCAATCCTAGATTATATCAAAAAGAAAGGTGGTGTGTGGACACTGGACAAAATGGTGAAAATGTGTACTGGCAAATGTAAGACATTTTATTATCATTTGACTGGTTTCATAATATGATAGCTATTAGTGCTATGAAAGTACACGTTATTGCTGTCAATGAATCCTGAATATTATAAAAAACTGAAAAAAAAAAGGGGGAGGACGTTAACTATTCAATTCACAGAGGAATTAGGAAAATATGAAGAAAGTGTCTTTGCCTCAACATATTTCTTCAGAAATGCTCCAAAAGTACCTCTGTATCATCAAGATTTTTTTTTTTTTTTTTGTGGGGGAACAATCTGGTACTTGTACTTTAGGTACTTGATAATTGATGATTATAAAAATAAATGTCACAATTTTTCCTTTCTGTATTGTACATATTATGATGCATTAATCCTCTGCTTATGGCCCCCGCGATTTCCACGAGACACAAAACCCATCTTGTAATACCACTTATGTGAAAACAGCGAGCGTAACTTTATTTCTCTTACTTTCAATATGGATTCCGCTTTTCCTCCGTGTAGGCTAAGAATATTGTAATATTCATATTTTACATTTTATTTTGCACCTAGATGGCACTACAAGTTTATATCATTGTTAAGAGAGTATTATTGTTTCTATAGGGTCGAACATGATCGATGCCGTTGCTTCTTTCATTCTTGGTGGGAAGTGTCTTTGTCATTTACGTGGTAAACGATTGCAAAAATATGGATTTGGCAAGTTGCAGTGGTGTTTTACCTGTGAATTCAAAATGAAATTATGTTGATTATGAAGACAGAAATAGTGATAGTGACTCTGAAAATTCCATAAATTTGGAGAGTGATGATAATAGTGAAAATTCATTGTGAAGTCAATCCTTTGGAAGTGAAACCGAAACAGAAGCCTCCAATGATAATAATGATAGTGCAATTCTGAATGTTCATATGTGGATGAAAAGATATATGAAAAATCCTGCTCCAGTTTCCCCTAGATTCCCATTTTCTGATGATACTAAATTGTTAGTCAATATAACTGATGAAAACGAGTCTTTCGAGTTTCATAGCTTATTTGTGAATAGACTTAACTGGATTTAGTAGTAAATGAAACTGATAGATTTGCATCTCAGCATCCTGCTAAGAAGCCTAAACTTTCAAGGAAGTGTAAACTATGGTGGCCGACTAACGTTGACGAAATGATGTTATTTTTCATACTTTTATTTTTCCAAGGGATAGTAAAAAAACCCGATTATCATTGGTATTGGTCGAAAAGGCAATCTATAAAAACACAAATATTTTCACAATTAATGTCACATGACTATTTTTACTTCTTAATGAAAAATCTTCATTCCATTGATAACAAAAGTTATGACCCTTCACCACACCTTTGCCCTAAGCTGTGAAAAATTTATTATTTTCACAATTAATGTCACGTGACTATTTTTACTTCTTAATGAAAAATCTTCATTCCATTCATAACAAAAGTTATGACCCTTCATCACACCTTTGCCCTAAGCTGTGAAAAATTTATGTCATTGAACATATTAGGAAAAGGTTTTGCAAAACACTCAATACCAAAGAAAAGTCAGTGTAGATGAATCCCTAATGCTTTATAAGGGTTGTTTGTCATGGAAACATTATATTCCTTTGAAATGCTCTTGGTTTGAGATAAAGTTTTTCATGTTATATGAAGCCTCATCAGGTCATATATGCAATTTTCTTTTGAACATGGGAAAAGGCATGCATTTCATATATGAATACCTAACACAGCCACAATCAACTGGTGTTTTTCTTCAACTAGTGCACCAGTATCTGAACAAAGGCATAACAGTGGATAATTATTATGTCTCCATATTTGGCAGATATTCTTGTTCAAAAGGAAACAGACATATATTGAACACTTCATAGCACTAGAAAGGGCTTACCACCAGATTTTTCAAAAGAAAAAGGTGGAAAAGGGACAGTGCATTGCATATCGGCATGGAAAAGATATGCTATTAAAGTGGAATGATAATAAAATAGTAAATATGCTTAATTCTTTTCATGATACATCATCTATATTAGTTTATTCAGGGACAGCAAAAGAAAAATTAATGCCCAAAGTGATTTATGATTATAAATTTAAAATGGGGATGTACAGAGATGCGATAAGGAGATGCCGTACTACCCTAGTATCCGAAAACAACAACGCAAATATTACAAGAAAATATTTTTCTATATATTAGATCAAGCAATTTGGAATTCGTATATAATATACACAAAAATAACAAACACGAAAAAATCCCTTTTTGATTTCAAGCTAGCTGAGATCGAAGAAATCTTTGATAAATACTCTTCTGCTATGTGCTTATTAATATGGTCTAGTAACGACAGTATGAATTTTATTCACCTTATAGGGAGGCATTCTGCAAGCCACATATCACCAAATCTTATAAAAAAGTAAACCCGATTATCATTGGTATTGGTCGAACCTAGAAGGCAATGTGATGTGTGTTGCTCTCCCCCCCAAAAAAATGGGGGGGGAAATACATAAAGAGACTCGTATTTGGTGTGAAGAATGTAAAGTCGGATTATGTTTAGAGCCATGTTTCAAAATTTATCACACTAAAAAGAATTTTGTATAATAATAAGCAAGTACAAGGAATATTATTAGCTGTACAAATTAGTTAGCACATATATTTATCAACATAAAAAAGATCCAGTGTATTTTAAAATTTTTATTCCATGCTCGCTAAAATTGCACGAGCCGTAATGTATGTTTTCTAAAAGTTAAAAAATTATTGAAATTCCTGCATTATACTGATTTTGTTTATAATATACATGAACAGTAATATATGAAGATAGAGAAAATAAAAAATTTAATAAATTTAAAAAGAGCCCCATATTTCAGGACCAGAATGTATCAAAATTGAGCAGTACACCGAGAGTTAATAATAAATATACTCATTGCAAAAGGGATGATTGTTTGCATTCCTTTAATTTATTATTCACTGCAATGATTGTTTGTATTCCTTTTCTTCACATTATGCATTTCAGATATGGGTTAAATGGGTCTAACTAGTAATCCTTGAATATCAGTTTTTTTCCAGTAGTCAAAGGGTTGATAAATCACTCATTATCACTACTGACAAAGTACAGGTTCATATTCGTAGAAACTGCTGCGGGTTTAATTAATTAATTTTCTGCTAATAATAACAAATTAATCTTCGTTTTGTCTTACCTTTTTGTTTGCAGCATTGAATATTGATACTTCATACAGTGAGCTGAGAAAAGCTAACTTTTGATGAAATGCAGAACCTAGAACAGGTAACTTAGTTAAATACACATGGAGATTCCCGTCCTTTCCAGATACAGCTAACAGCTGTCCATCATCACTCCATTCCATTGAGTTGATTACTTGTTCATCTTCAACAGTAACCATATGTAGCATGTCCTGTAAGTTTCTGATATCATAGGTCTTTAGCCTAATATAAAAAGACACGATGAAATTAAAAACTAACAAGTGCAATAATACCAAAAATATAATCAGCAATAAACAATGGTGCTTAAAGCATTATTTTGAAAGTCAAAAGAGGACAAGAACAATGTACTCTTGGTTATACGTGCAGTCCAATTTTAGGTCTTTTCATGGACATACACATGCATGAAATAAAGTTATCTAAAAATGTCCACTTCAGAGTTAATGCAGCCTCTATGTTCATTTATTTCTCTTTGTTCTCCCCTTACATGCAAATGAACTGTACATATTGCCTTTTTTGTTAAATTTATTCATGGGTCCACCAAGTAAATATAGCTTATTCCAAGATTTAATCTTAGCAGAATGGTCTGATAAATGTCTTCATGATTTATTCTATATGGCATGAGAAACAGACACGACACAATTAACCTTAGCTGAACGCATGAATATTTGAGTAGTTACATAACGTTACTTGTTTCCATCAAATTCATTTCCTGGTGGTTTTTATAGCTTCCCTGAAGCACTAGGAATCAGTCTTCCCTCTCAAAATGAATTATTTTGATGAAACTAATATGCAGCAAGACCGCTGTTGATAATTTCTAAAAACTATATTTTCTAAGCAACATCTATTTAAAAAAGAAGCATTAAAATTAATGCATACAAATCTTTATTAAAGAATATTTTATCAGAGCAAGCATAGAAACTTTCTTCAAAATCATTACATTATCTACTGATGACTATACTGATTCTACTCTCTACTGATGAATTTGATATATAAATTCAGTCTTTTGCAATCAAGAAAGACATTAATGGTGCCAAATATTAAGTCCTAAAATTATACTTTTATAAACAAATACTATTAACCATTTCTCAGTGGTAAGGGATAACTTTCTTGATGATTTTTGATTCGTATTCAAATAACACAAGAGAGAAACTTTGAAAACCTTATCTGGTTATCTCATTCAGCCACCAGAAGGAATCGAGGCCATATACTCAATCACAAGCTGCCCAGTTTTCCTTAAAACATCTTTCCTTAATGCAATCTAGTGGACAGTTAGTTCACTGGAATATGACAAAGCACACACCAGCTATCTGATTGAAGAGGCATGCATGCATGTTTTTTTTTAAGGAAAATTGGCTCAAATTCACATGAAGCACAGGGGAAAACCACAATAAACAACTATGCAGACAGCCCATTAGTCTGGGGTCAAACCCATGTTGAGCTCCCAGTGATCAGCAGTGTAAACCACTTGGCCACTAATGGGGCTGTTACCACTTCACTAAACTTCAGAAAAGTACTCCATACAAACTTACTCAAACGAATAATTCTTGCAGCCTTAGCTGCAATCAATTACCTACATGCCCGTATTATAAATAGGAATCATTTAAATTTAAAGATCGTTACAGTTCTATAACGGTATGATTTTCACTACTAAAGGGGGGAAAACACTTGAATGTAATTGCGATTCATTTAACTTTTATTCTAATAAACTGCAAAAATGCTCATTTCATACCCAGACAAGGATTTACCTTTTCATTCAAATAAATGAAAGGGAGATATTGTTTTGCAGATACATATTAGGAGAAAAACAAGAAAAATACTTCCTTTCAGCTTCAAATACATGAAATCATCAAAATATTACCTGAACAAATTATATACCACATGAAAGCAACTGAAGAAGATTTCATTAGCAGTTTTTAGTGTACAGTGGAGCATTTAAGTGCAAGAGAAACCTCATGAAGGCTGTCAAGCAACAATAGATGAACCACATATCACAGAATCGTAATTAATGTGCTACTGTGTTGGAAGAGCCAATACAGTATTATGTTGATTAAATATTATGGTATAAAAATAGATGATAGTTAATCAGTAACCATTTGGCAGATACTAGCACAAGAATATGCTATTATGTTCTATCAGAATAGAATACAAAGTTACACAATATATACTCTACCAGAAGTCAAATTCACGAACATACAGCCAATGGGTTCTGAAGCATCGGAAATTGACACAGAGGTTGTTTTGTTTAGTAAAGGGATGGCGAACCCATGGCACACGTGCCACAGCCCAGTTTTAACAGTGGCATGCAAAGACTTATTGAAAAATTTTTAAAAAAATAACCATCTGTATCGACTTCGTTGATAGATATACACATAAACACATTAAAATAACTATTAACTGTTTGAATTTTAGTTTTGTTTTATTTCACCATAGCAACACTCTTGAGCTACTCTCCAAGTTCAACTACAGCTGCATACAGAAGCGGAGCACACAAGAAAATATATCAAATGATGAGTTATGTTCTACATGTTTGATACAAATACCATAATTAACTCTAATGATATAAAACAGAAACATAACAAGTCAAGAAAAGCATATTCACAGACACTTGAGTGATGCTTATAAATAATGTGCATGTGCCGCTTCTAAACATTCTCAGATTCAGACAAACTGGTGACATATTCCATATTCCTTTGCTATTTTGTTGGCTCAGTAGATTTTAAACTGTTAAGCAAGATGTTAAGCTTTTTTCAACTGCGTTTAGATTTTGACATCGAGCGTTGTTTGATATTTTAAAAATTTTACTTTCACTATGCCCATGATTAAACCTTCGACATCGAAAAGAAAATATGAAGAGGATATTGCAATTAGTAATTTTTAAACTGTCTGGGAAGAAAAATTTTTGTTTATGCATCAAAATACTTCCAAGCCTGTTTGTTTGATACATGCAATTTGTGTAGCAGTGCCTAAAATATTTAGCCTAGACTGACATTTCAAACAACTGCATAGTGATTTCAATAGCAACTATCCTGTTGGATCACATTTGCAAAGAAAATTTATCAATTAAAAAAAGAAAAAGAAATCTTTAGCCAGCCAACAATCCTTGTTCCAAAAGAGAAATGACAAAATAGAAACTATGGTGAAGGTTTCTTATCAATTTTCGCTGTTGTTAGCCTGCAAGAAAAAAAAAAAACGTATTCTGATGGAGAGCAGATAATAACAAAAAATAGCCTTTTAATATTGGCCTAAAATGTTGGAGATATAAGCACAAAAAATATGGTTGATAGCTTACAGAAAGCTTATAGAAATACCATCATGCATCGTATAGATAATATGGGCCAGTATGTTGCCACACAAATTGTCTTTGGACTACAGTATTGCAAATACTTTTCATTAACTTTGAATGAAAGCTGCAACATCTTAGACAATGCCCAGCTAAGCATATTTGTGCATTACACGAATAATATTTTTCATATTGTGGAAGAACATGATTTGTGCCAGCTAATTTTAACTATAGGTGAAGACATTTTTAAAGAACTTAAAAATGTAATTGAAGTTAACAAAGTAGAGTGGAAAAAATTAGATAGCATTTGCACAGATAAAGCACCATGCATAGTTGGCAGAATTAACGGTTTTGTTACATTGCTTGTAAATTATTCGGGAAGAAAAGTTTTTAAGTCTGATTGGATTATGCATCAAGAACCTCTTTGTACCAAAAACTAAAACCTGTCCTCTGTTGTTGACATTGAAGCATGCTGTATCAACAAAATACAAGTTCGAGCTCCGATTGATGATATTTTGGTGAGCTTTTCACGGAAAAGGACGGCGAGTTACTCATTGTAGTGTGCGTTGGCTTTCCAAAGGAAGTGCACTCATGAGATTTGTGGGCGTGTTTTAAAATATCTGGAAGAAAACAATGAACTGCCCATTGAATGCTTGCTACATAAAAATGAAGACTAGCTATGGGATTTAGTTTTCTCATCGATATTATAATTTAAATAACAAATTTAAGATTACGTGGAAAAGATGGTATTTTTTCAACCCTAGTTGGTCATATATCTTCTTTTGCGAATCAACTTCTGCATACTTTGTCTCGATTTTGGAGGGAAAAAAAGATTAACACATTTCACATCAATGCAGGAACTAGTTACCAAAGTCAATAATGCTCCGAACTATGATAGATTTAAAAATTTAATATCCATTTTGCAGGATTCATTCAGCACTAGGTTTGATGATTTTCAAAATGATAAAAAAAATTCTGATCTTTTCATTAAACATTTTTTCAGTTTCTTTGCAAGACGCTGTTACCCAACTGAAATCCAAATCGAAATTATTGACCTACAGCATACTACACTGAAAATTAAATATAAGGAACTTATTTCTACTGCAAGTGATCCAAATTCTATCGAATTTTAGAAATTTGTATCTACTAGCAATTTTCCAAATTTACACAATTTGACTGTCAGATATTGTTAAGAACATAATAAAATCAAAATATTGTTCAAGATTAACTGATATGCACCTAAAACACCTAAATTTGTTAGCATCTTCAAGAACTAATCCTAATATAGATGACTCGGTTTAAGAAGGAAAAAAAAAAACCTGCATACTGAAAACCACAATATACCGTATTTATGCGAATCTAATGCGCCATCGAATCTAATGCGCATCCCCATTTTAAAACTTTAAATAATAAAAAAATTGTTTGTCGGCGAATGTAATGCGCATCAATGATATGAGGAATTTATTGAATCTTATTTTATACAACAATGGATTTGTATATAAACTATCAATTAATGGTATGATAATTTTATTTAAATTTAGATACCATATTTTATACAACAATGGATTTATACATAAAGTAGTAGAACATAGAATTAACCTATTAGTGGGCAATTGTTATGTGGAACAATCACTGTTAATTACCACTACCGTATATACGGTACCTATCGTAAAATATGAACATGAAATAAATCGTAACATTTCTATCTAGCTAACAGTTTCTACAATTAGTGATTAATAGTAAACGTCTTTATTCACTGTTTTCATCACTGGAATCCTCGCAGCTCTTTTCGTCAGACGCAGATTCATTTCTTCTTTCCTCATCATCATCATCGTCATCCTCAGCGTTCTAGAGCTCGTCATCTTCACTGCCATTCAATGAATTTGAAATGCAGCATTTCTTGAAAGATTTCACAATCTTTGGTGCTTCGATGCTTTTCCAGGCAGCAGAAACTCAGTGCAACAATGTGCGGTGCAGCACGTTTAATTTTTCCTGTCGGGGTCAATTCATGGTCATCGGCGAACTTTGCACTCGAATCTAATGCGCACCCCAATTCTGAATACTACATTTGGCCAAAAACGATGCGCATTAGATTCGCGTAAATACGGTAATTAAAAACAGACTGTTTAATATTTATTTAGAGTTGTTAAAGTTAATTAAATGCTTCAAATAATTCACTTTTATTTTATACAAAACCTAGCTGACTGAACCTCTAACAAGGTTTATTAAAAATAAAACCCTACCTTTCATATTTGCTTAATTTATTATAGTATTTTTTAAATGTCTACTACTCAGATTTACATAAAAAAGTGTGCTGTTTGTAAAAATCCCATAATTAGCTTATAAAATAATACTTCTTCACCTTTTTATATGTTTAGTATGTTGGAAAATTTGGAAGTGGCACGCATACCTTTTTTTTTTCCTTCAGATAGCGGCACTCTTCTAAAAAAGGTCTGGCCACTGTTGGTTTAGAACATTTATTTAGCGTGGCATTTTGATATCTTACATAGTACCAAAATTCTGGAGCCAAGAATTCTGATTTCAATTTTTAATGAAGATGAAACAGAGCACTAACTTTTTTCAACTCCAAAATAACTCATCAACACACAGAAAGCATTGCATTTCCTACAACTATTGCTGAAAGTTAATGTTGATTAAGAGAGTCCATTCCCCTTCAGAGGGTTACCATAAATAATGCTAAGTAATGTGAGACACTCAAGACACTCTACACTTTGTTCAGACAGTGGTGATTGTAGGAACACTTATTTTAAGTATGCATACTATTTTCAAGTTCTTCCTAAAGTACATTTGCTAATGCAAATACTGCTTTGCAAACAAATCGAAGCATCAAGAAGGACTTTTGTGATCGAGACGAAATTTGGTATGGAAAAAAATCTTGATTGAACATACAAATGATCAAAGTTTCAAGGCAAATGAAGAGGAATTGCGATCATAGTCTGCATTTCTTGTGGGCAATTCACAAAGTACAAAACCAGTAACAGAGCCTGAAAATTTATCTTTTTTTTGTTGCTGCCATTGTAATTCCATAAAGAAGCAACTAAAGATGTCATTATGACGATATCGAAGACCTTACAGACAACTAAACGACTTTGAACATGGTTGCATTGTAGGGTTGCGCTAAGCTGGGTGGTCATACCGAGCAATAGGCCACCAACTGCAGCGTACAGATACTGCTGTGCAAAGATGATGGCAGCAATGATTGCTACAAGGAAATTGCCGAGGAAATGAAGGCTCTGGAAGGCCAAAGAGCACAAATGCGAGGCAAGGTAGGATGATTGTTTGCCAGGCCAGAACTGCCCCAATAGTATCATTGTTGACTATTCAACGCATTACAGATACATCCATACTTCCCGTGGTACTGTCCACCATCTCACGGTGCTTGTCTGAGACGAGGTTACACTCACAGAGGCCTTTAAGATGTTTGCCTTTGACCCCATAATATCAGCAGAGTCGTCTGGAGTGGTGTCGCAGCCGATCATCATGGCTGCCATCAGACTGGCATCGTATAGTGTACAGCGATGAATCCTGCTTCACTCCTGAAGCAGATGACCACCGTCTTCAGGTCTGGAGAAGATGGGGCCAGTGGTCCCAATCAGGCCTTGTTTTACAAAGGCATACAGCCAAAACCCCTGGTGTAATGATGTGGGGCACTGTTTCTTATGACAGCAGGCCATCTTTAGTCATTCTCCGTACAACTTTAACAGCTCTACGATATGTTGATACCATCCTGTGGCCGGTTGCATTACCCTTCATGGAACGTCATCCTGGGGCCATTTTTAAAAAAGATAATGAAATGGCCACATACCGCTCGCAATATCTATGGACTGTCTCCATGCGGTTGATACTCTTCCTTGGCCAGCAAGGTCACCAGACCTTTCAACAATCGAGCATGTCTGGGACATGGAAGGCCGCCAGATTCGGGCACTACAAAATATCGCAGATCTGGAGCAGCAACTGATGAAGGCCTGGCAGAATGTATCACAGGATGACATTAGGAACCTCTACTACTCCTTGCCTCTACGAATTCAAGCATGCATTGCCGTCAGGGGCGGTTCGACCAACTACTAATTTGAACACTCAATGGGTGATTGTGAGCCATGAACAGGTACTATGACCTTGATTTTTTAATCATTTTTTTATCTATGTATGAGCTATACACATATTCAATTTCATCAAAAACAACCACTTCCTTCACGGTGCTTCGATTTTTTTGCAAAAGAGTGTACATATTTCTTGTATGGTCCATATGATACATGTTAATTTTGGGATTTGGTTTCCACCAATTGCTATTTTATTATCGTTTATGTTTCCTTAGAGGAGAAATTTTGTATCTAGGCTTTTCTATGTGCATGCAACATGCAGTGCAGAATGCCATTAATAATGTTAAATAAAATAAATAGACCAAAGAAACTTTTTTGTCATCTAGCAACCATCTATCTAGCTATGTTAAGCCATGACAAAAAAATAAATGCCAGATTATGTGCTGCCAGTCTCAGCACAAAAATATTGATTTTTTTGAAAAGTTCTGGAGCAGGAACTATTCAGCTCTGACTCATTATCATGCAATTTCCACAATTTCAAGCTTTGAGAAAAGTTTCTCAAAGATCGCAGAGATTAATTGAATATTAATGAAGTCAAGTAACTGTAATTTAGGAGTTAAACTTTCTAGAAATATTCTTCCTTCTATGAGGCAGGCATAAAGAAATTTGCACTACATTGCAAATGCATTTCAGCACAAGTGGCAACTCCATGCAATTTTGACTTTGCACTACGCCATGACACCTGTTATAGAGTACTTCAATATCAGAAAGAAACTGGAAATTTCTTGGGTTTAAAATGCAAGCAGTTTTATGCTTGTGAGAAAGTAAGAAAAATTTACTTTCGCATATAGGAATGTTTAAGTATAGTTGAACTGTATTTATACTTGTGTACGAAATTTTATGTGCAAATATATTTTAATCGTACAAATTTTAAGTACTGGAGCCTATTGCATGCTTAAAGATGCCGGAATGAATTTGAGTCAGTTTAATACAAATTCAGAGAAACTAAAAAAAAACTTTGGGATGATTGTGGAATAATTAAATCAGAAAATGAAATAAATAGTTGCTTAAAAGTATTAGGGTTTAATTGGTGTACGAGTAAAGATGTAATTTCCTTGAACACAGATAACTTGTGGGAAACATTAAGTAGTTGTAGAAACACCACAAAAAGAAATATATTAAAGGTGACTGCTACTATTTTCGATCCAGTAGGTTTCTTGGCGCCATTTGTATTACGTGCAAAATTGATAATGCAAGTTGATTTGGCAGTTGAGTTTAGTATTTGACGATGAAGTTCCAACTGAATATAAGCAGTTGTGGTCCGAGTGGAGTGGTGAAATCGAAAAATTAAAGAAATTTGAAATTTCTCGAGAATATTTCCCTGGCAAATTGAATCAAAATAGACATTGAACTGCATTTATTTTGTGATGCATCTATTAAAGCGTACGGTTCAGTTGCATATTTTAGATTGGTTGAAGAAGGGCAGGTAACATTCATTATGGCAAAATCTAGAATTGCACCAATAAAACAAAAACTCACACTTCCAAGGTTAGAGTTACTAGAAGCATTAACATCGGCAAGACTTGCTAAAAATTTAAAAGAGTTGTTTTCAATTCATGAAGAAAACATCTATCTGTGGATTGACAGTATAATAGTGGTTCACTGGATTCATAGTGCTCCTGAACGATGGAAAATGTTTGTAAAAAATCGAGTATCTAAAATACAATCATTAACTTGCCCAAATAACTGGAGACATTGTAATGGGAAGTCCAATCCAGCGGACATTTTATCTCGAGGATGTTCAGCCGAATATTTGTTGTCTTCAAGATTATGTCAGTCTGGGCCAGACTGGTTAGTTAAATCAGTGAGTGCTTGGCCTAGTAAATTTATTACGATGACGGAGTTTTCTGATGCTGAATTAGAGCGGAGTGTATAAATGATACCACAATACTATTGTCTAATTGCAGAAAAATCTAATTCTCTGTTGAATCTCAAAAAAATATAGTAAATTAATTAGAGCTATTAGACTGACTGCATGGATATTTAGATTTATTCATAATCTGAAAAATAAAACTGACAAGAAACAGGACCCTTGATTGCAGAAGAACTCTTTGCCGCAGAATTATATTTGATAAAAGAAGTTCAATATGAACATTTTTTCTGATGAAAGTAATAATTTAAAGTCTGGACAGTTGATTTAAAAAAACTCAAACATTTATGAACTAAATCCTTTGTGAGGAAAGAGTTCCGTTAGTAGGAGGAAGACTACAAAAATCAACCTTAAGTTTTCATGAAAAGCATCCTATATAATTATTCCTTCAAAAACTCATTTTACGGATCTTCTGGCACGTGATGCCTATGAACGAGTTCTTCATACAGGTGTAGCTAGTACTCTCATGTTCCTCCATGAAAAATATTGGATAATTAGATCCAGACAAAATGTAAAACGTGTTATAAGAAACTGTGTACTGTGTCAGCGTTATAACTCCCAACCGATGCGACAAGTCATAGCACCATTACCTCCATCTAGAATTGAAAAAGCAAATCCTTTTGATGTTATAGGACTGGATTATGCAGGCCCATTTTTCATGAAAAATGAAGATACAAAGTATTATATCCTATTATTTACCTGTGCAGTAACTAGAGGCATTCATCTTACACTAATAAAAGATCTCATAAATCTTTCCTACTTGCTTTTCGTCGATTCATATCAAGAAGACAGTTGTGCTCTTTAATATACTCAGATAACGCGTGTACATTCAAGGCAGCTGAATTGGAAACTGTACGGACTGAAATTGAGGTGGTGATAAATCGTAGACCCTTGACTTATGTCCAAGATAATGAGCCCCAAGTTCTGTCACCTGCTCATTTTCTGCTAGGGTAGAAACTTGCTAATTTGCCTCCTGTCAAATACACTCATGAAGTGAGCAGTACTAAAGAAATTCTTTTAAAAGCGCATCTATATCATGAAAAATTATTAAATAACTTTTGGAAAATATTTTATAAAGAGCATTTTGTTGAATCTGAAATCTGCACAATCACTGTGCAAAGCACAACTTGAGTGTGAACGACATCGTGATAATACATTATGAACATTTACCACGTAACATGTAGAGATTAGGAAAGGTTCTCAAAATATTTACTGGTAGAGATGGACTAATTCACAGTTGTTGAAAAAAGCATTATAAAGAGACCTTTACAGTTATTAGTTAAGTTAGTATGTTAAGAGTATTAGTATTTCTTACTGAAAAATACTCTTAATGCTATTTAAAGTATTGTATATTTAATATTTAAAGAAATGTATATACTAGAACATTTTAAGGTTGCAGAAATGTGTAAG
Source organism: Stegodyphus dumicola (assembly GCF_044657685.1). Lineage (NCBI taxonomy): Eukaryota > Metazoa > Arthropoda > Arachnida > Araneae > Eresidae > Stegodyphus > Stegodyphus dumicola. Next base: position 28,271,282 of record NC_140781.1, read on the forward strand.
TGTATTTAAAATTTAATTTAGTTCTGAAAAAAAAAAAAAAAAAAAGACAGGTTTCTTGTAATAATTCTAGTATTTTAGTTGGGTTATTGAAATGTTATTTGTTTAATATTATCTTGAGTTATATAAATTCTTGATTTAAATTCCTGATGCTTGAACAGGAATGCTATAACAATAATCCTTGATGAATGAAAATTTACTTGATATTATTGAAACATATGGTAAGTTTACATGTTCTTGACGTTTATGTGACATTTCTTGATTACAAAAACTTGAATTTGTATTGAAATGCATAATGATTATTGAAAATAATTCTTGAAAATGTTCATGTATCACTCAGAATCTTGATAGTTCTGAGCTACTGTTCAGCCAGGCCCAGTGTGTAAGAAATTTTATGTAGAAATATATTTAAATCGCCAAAGAAAGCGCACATCTTTTATGATGTATTCTTCTTGTTCTTGGATCTGGCAGTGCCAGTTGAATGCATGTTAGACTTGAATAAACTTCGAAGTTTAGAAACCTGATTCTTAATGTTATTTACCTTGGTGTTATGTGTGAATAGAATTAATGTTTCTTGAAACAGGATAACTTGAAATCTTGATGGTTATTATAATATTTCATAACGTATTCTTTACCTTTTATCTCCTGATAAATTTCAAGAAGCATTAAAAAATGATGACAAAACTGCTTTTCTCTTAATATAAAAGAATTAAGGAGACAGAGGTAAGCTTTCTCAATTTTTGCAATATAAAAGAGGAATTTTAAGAACATGACATTATCTCTTGTTCATTCAAACAATTATGATTTTAGAAAAATAAGTTTAAACTGAGTTCAAGCATGTGTATTATTTTGTACTTTGTAAAGCAGGTTTGCAAATACAATGCACACAAATATACACTTGCTTTCATTTTGCAAAGATTCTGTAATTGAGCTTTTACACATGCACACAGAATGAAAGTTGAGCAAAAAATAAAGCTCATTTAGCTTATTTAAGTAAAGCTCATTGCAAGTTGAGCAAAAAATAAAGCTCATTAAAATATTCTCAAAAACTGTATCTCTTTAAGTCTATTTTGAATTTAACCCTTCGGAATGCACACATCACATATGCATTAGCCACAGGTGTTATCTCACAGCCAGGTATGGCATATATGAATCACCATTTAATTTAACTTTGAAGATGGGTGTATCACATATGAAATTTAAATAGAACATTTAATTAGTAATTTTTTGGTGCCACTAGATGCAGTCCTAGGTTTGTTATTGTGGAATGTATTGAAACCAGAGAATGTTGGTCTTCATTCTGTTGCAGTATTTTTTATTTTGGGTCTTTTGTTTTAAAATTAAAGATGAAATCATGGGGATGAGTGATACAAATAAACAGAGTGGCTATTAATTGCATCAGCTGATATAAACACATGCATGTGTTTGTTCTCAATGCTTCTGGATACTTTTGTTTCTGTTGACAAGGAAGTAGATGCTCTATGGTTTTAGAGGTTTTAATCATGCTTCTTACAGTTCAGCTAGCAGTGAGACAAATATTTTGTGTATCCTTTAATGGAATATTTTGATACTTCAAACAACATTTAATAGAAACATATAAATATGATAAATGAGTCATTTTACTGATATGAGAGTTACTGACACAGGAGATGCAATCACAACTCATCATCCATCATTCTGGAAAATCCACGAAATGTTACTGTGATGTATGGGTGACATGAACCAACAAGATGTATAGAGGGCGCTGGCTCTCAATCTGAAGGCGCCAAAAGTTTAGTTTCCAAGAGGGAGACCGATAGAGAGGTCATAAGGAAGGCTCATGGAAGCCATTAATGAAACTGAAATTAACTTGTATTACTTTATATATTTCAGTTATTAGTATTAGTTTTGTGTTTGTGCAATAAATGTTTAAAATACAAGAAGTTGGAGCTTTATCTCTATGAGGCGGAGGATGAAGAAAGGGGTGATATCACAGTTACAGTACTGTAGAGTCATTAGGTATTTTTTTGGAAGCAGGCAAGATGAAAAATGAGCAATCGCCTTCACCGGGAATCGAACCCCGGACCTCTGGAATACCGGCCCAGCATGCAGAACCACTACACCACGAAGGCACACTAAGAAGGCGGGAGAAATACCTTGTAGTGCTAAGTCCGCAATATGGACATCCAATATCTGGAACTTCAGATCAGCTTCCAAATAAATAAATAAAATAATAAAAAATATTTCCCTCCTGAAAAATCTAGGAATGGAGAATATAATAACAAGAAGAAGCAGGTGTGCTGTAAATGTGATTTTTCACTGGATTAATTAAGATAACTAACTGCACATTACTTTTAAACACCTGTTGGCTAGGGAAGTTGCACCATGGCCAGTAACAATGCCCTAATTGATGTTGTATTGATGTTAGCCAGAATCACACTTTTGGAAATGGGGAGGTCCAGGGCTGGTCTATGCATTTCGCTGCCTGAGGCAATTTCTGCAAGACCTAAATTTTGTTGCTCAGTTCTTGCCTAAATTCTAAAATTTTTGCCATCTCTAGGTTCCGACACCCAGTGCAGTCACATCGATTGCACTTGTGCTGGTCCCGTGGGGTGTTGGCATTTTTAAAAATTTTATTAAAAATTAAATTTAATTTAAACAATACGTGAAGTCCCAGTACTGTCTTGTCTACATGACATCTTACTAGCTTTAACACACTGCATGCGGGAAACATACTTTTACGCTCTTTGCAATCTGTCACCACAGCAAGAGCCAAATAAAAGTAAATATTTAATAGATTTGTGTTGGACAACAAGTATCATATAAATATAATGGGCACTGCATGTGCGCATGGTGTTTGCATGCAGTATTAAGATTTTACAGAATGACCAAACTCTCACAGAATTCATGAAAAAACAGTCGCTACACACATAAGTCCGCAGTGAAGTATACCCACATGCAATGTGTTAAACAGATGATCTAAAATCTTGAATTGTGAAAGTTCTGACAATTCCAGATCTCAGACTTTGTATTGTATAAAAAACTGTTTTGGGAATTGATGAACACTGTAGTCATGAATACTAAAGTTCTTATGCCTAAAATATGGACTGGATGACATTCCTGAAATTTAAAATGAAAGAATTATTTGAAAAATATGAAGATTACACGGTGAAAACTAAGTTCACTGCAAGATAATCACACTCACTTTTAAGATTTTTGGGGAGATTTTTTCCTAATTTAAATCTAAATGAAAGTACAGAAAAGTGCCACAGACAATGCAGTTTTTGCACACAAACTGTCATGCAATTCAGAAAACAGGAGCAGATATTTTTTTTTTTTTTTTGTGAGATATGCAACATACCACTTTGCATACACCCATATTTCAAAGAATATCAAATACTGTCTCCTTTTTGAAATACTGCTTCTTTTAGCCATTTTCATTCTGTACTTTTTATGAAATCGATTTTTATTACTGTGAAATAAAATCTGCAACATCTGTTTGGGTATTTCCCCGCACATATTTATTTGAGGAAATGTCAAAAACTTTATTATTCTAGAATGTACTATTTAACAGAATTTTTAAGGAAAATATAGTGATAATGTATTAAAATTAATTCTGACGACTATCCGAGTGTTGTTCTCATAGTGTACCATATATTAAAGAAATTGGACCATAAATTTAATTTATGTCTAACACAAAATTAGACTTAGCAGCGAAAGTTGCCTACCCTTACAAGATAGTATATTCTATTAGCACGCCAATTCGAGAGACTGGTTCAGTGATTGAAGCACTTGTCATGAAAGGGTTAAGAACGAAATTTTAATTTTTCCTCAGTCTTCTTACATCAACAGTTGAAAGTACTTACTAAAATCCTTCTAAGGTAATCAGTAACCCTAAATTCATTATTTGGCCTAAATCTCTATTTCATTTGAATAACACAAAAACATTTTCAGATTGATACAGTTAACATCAATTAAAAATTATATTTACTTGTTTTCATCGCCACATCCAATAACTTTGTAATCAGACGTACATACAACCATATGTAAAAGGTTATTAGTAAAACACTGAACATGGCACATTTCCTGCAAGAAGATTAAAAAAAATATTGACACAGAGGAAATAGAGAAAGCTTATGTGCTTCTCTAAAGCTTGTATTTGAAACAATTTATTTACATGCATTGGTATCATAAATCATCTTTACATGCACAAAAACTATCCTTTCTCAAAAACTAGCTGGATAAAATAAAACAGCTTTATGTAGGGTAATACTAGGCATCAATATATATATATATATACACATATACAAATTGAAAACTTGAATATGAGTGCAAACAGCATAAAATTATAATATGAAACAATAAAATTGACAACACAATATTTTAGAAAAGCCAATACTGCAGAAACAGATGCATACTCTAAACAATAATAAGAAATATAATCTCATGAGATGCATATGCAAAGCCCATAAAACTGAATAATACATTTATCTCATTCAATTAATGCTTTTAATAGAATAGCTAATGGGAAAGAAAGTTCTATTCCTTCACTAGCCTACTTATCAAAGCCCTCAGACAATTAGAAGGAGAATTAAACCACATCACAATTTTTATAAGAACATTAACATAATTTCTCCATGGCATTCAATCCAGCAGGTTAGTTCATTCCCTCGATGCATTCAGTCGATTTGAAGAAATTAATCAACCATGTTTGTTTCATGCGAATGAGCATTATCTGTTGAGAAGTAATTTTTATTTAATTATTTCCAAGTGTCAACAGTAACTAATGAACTAGGTCTTGTTCAGTTATGCTTCAAGGTGTGTTCCCAGGTGTAAAAAAAATATTTTTTAATGTATGAAATAAAAATATGCAAACAATGTATGAAATAAAAAATATAAAAATGTGCAAAGAATGTATGAAATAAAAAATATAAAAAGCAAAGCTTCCATATGCTCAGATTTATCATCCATAAGAAATCAGGTCCATACTCTGTTGTAAAAATCAGTGTATGTGGAGTTCAAAGATTTATTCTGACTTTTTTTGGGCATATACAAGTTCTTTGTCAAAGACATTCAAGGATTAATACATTGTTTACTCGTGTAGTAGTCACCCCCCCCCTCATTTTGAAGCAGAAAAAATGAAAATATTTTCCCTGCATAAAAGTTGCAGTCACGTATTTGACCTTCATCTATACAATAAAAAATTATCAGCTGTACTCTTCCCAAAACTAGTACCCATAATGGGTTCATCTCGTTTGACTCCTACTGACATTCTTATTGGTCACTCAATAACGAGACAAGGAACTGCTTGCTTCTCTTGACAGGATGGGAGAGCTCCCTGGGGCAGGATTTCTTATCCTCCCCTCATTTTAAAGTTTTGAACTCATTCTTCGTTAAAGAAGGTATGCATTTACTCTAAATTTACTGGGCTGCACATATCTAAAGTTAAAGAAAAAGAATATTTGCCAACATTTTGTTTTGCAGTGAATTTCATGATGGTGTGTTTAGGACATCTTTTTTTTGGGGGGGAGAAGGGGGTTGATTATGGGAAAGCTTATAAAAGAATAATAGTTATACGGTGAGATTTAAACTGCAGATTGTGGAACACGCTGGAAAGAATGGAATGTAAGAGAAAAAATGATAAGGGACTGAAGGAAATCCAACCAATCGCTACAAGAAACAAATGTTAAAGAGGGCAGCATTCAGAGGACCAAAGCATGGCATTTTCCCAGTGATAGAAAAAGAACTTCTTTCTTATGTTCATGCATTACGAAATGATGGATGTGCGGTATGTCCAACACTTTGGATGGAAGCGAAGATGACATTTTATGGAATGACAGAGATGTTCCAGAGTCCAATTAACATTACAACACTGATACTGATACCTTCAGGAAAAGTGATTTATTATGAATTATGTACTGCTATTAGAATTTTTGTCAAATTCTTCACAAAGACTATCTGTGAATTTAATGTCTGTAAAAATATTACCATAAAAGGAAAAAATGCCTCTTTTTTGTGTACAAATGATGAAAAGACTGTTTAATAAACAGCACATAATCTAGTATCATTTGCTAAGGTACTAAATTTTTATAATGTACATTTTTATAAAAGTAATGTTTTAGAATTGCGTACAATATTATGCAGTAGATTTCTCCACAATATAGTACCACCTAGACTTTCACAATGAAAAATTGGCAAAAAAAGGGCGATTATTATGCGAGTAAATATGGTACTTTTCTCTTACCATTATATCTGACCAAATGTTAAAATTCTGTAAATCAGGTAAGAACATTTTCCATTCCCGGCTTCCTCATGATGCAAATACATTAAAAATCCAATGTTAGACTGAATTTTAACTCATCACTAAAGAAACATTGGTATAATGTGTTTTTTTTAAGATGTAGAATATTATTTATTTGACTACTTTCACCAACATTTGGTAACAGAGCATGGTTGGCCTCTCTGCTGATGAACTTTCATATAGAATAAATTGATGTTACTTAGGGTTAAAAACATAGCTAATTTCTTTGAGAGATAAATTTGATTTATATTATAATTAGTAAATATAAATGAGAAAATATGACATATATGATAATTTAACCGGCATAGAAATTTTAACTGATGATAATTACCTTATATAAACAAACAGAATCAAAAGTAAAGTAAGAAGTTTGAAAATATGGAGAGGTGTGATAAAAGTTAAAGGACCACCAAAACCATATAAAAGAGACGACGTTAATTATGAAAGTCAATCAAAAACTTTGTAAATATGTGATGATAATACTGCAATAGTATAAAATATAATGAATTAAACTATGACAGCTATACAAACATTAAAATATCAGAACGTAAAGAATGCAAAAAGCTATGGGAGAAAATAAAAAGGAGGAAAAAAAAAAAAAAAGAGCTATTCAAATCAAATGTAGAACACAATTAGTTCAACTGAAAATGAGGCCAAAATGAATTGGTAGATGATTACATGAATAAAGCTGAAATTCTGAAACGTAAAGGTAATACAAGTGGGGGATGAAATAGATAAAGAATGAATTTACTTCATATTAGAAGGATTTAAACATGAATTCGAAGTCAAAATCATTAAAAACAACAAATGAAAGGATACAGCTTCAATTAGACAAGCATTAAAAGAAACTAGGGAAAAAATAAACATAGAAATAAAAAACAGAAGTAGGTTCTAAGGCAAAGGAAAACTGAACAAAATCAAGATAACATGACAGAAGCTGCTTTAATTGTGGAAAATTAATAAAAGAATGTTGTAATAATAGCAATATAAAGTGCATTAGTTGTGGAAAATCCAGCCACAATCAATTGGATTTAAAATGAAAACCAAACAAGCACATAGAAAGCAGAGAAATTTAATAAGTAAAACATAAGAGAATATCCATCAGCTACATGCATATATAAAGCACCTAAGAAAATAGAATAAACTTTGTCTTAGGATAAAAATGATGAAGAGAATGAAATAGAAGAACAAGACACTAGAAAAATTAAATGGACTATAGATTTAAGAGCCACATTCCACATATCAACAAATAAAGAAATATTTATTAGTTTTAAAGATGAAGAACCATAAGTAATGACAGCTGTGCAAGAAGGCATGATCAAATCAGTTGGAATTGGAAAGAACAGACAAACTGACAGAAATGAGAACATCGTGAGAGTAGAAGATGTTCTGAAAATACCGAATGTGAAAAACTTCTGTCAGTATAAAAAATTGCAGAACATTATAAGGTATTTCTCCCACCTTCTTACTGTTATGGTCAGCACAATCATTGAGTATCGAGAGGTCTAAGGTTCGAGTTCTGCCGAGGGCACTGCACATTTTTTATGTCTTCTGCTTTGAAATAACCTAAGATCTCTACAGTGGTACCTGAACTAAAAAAGGTGGTGGATGATGATTCTCCACCTCCAGAATTTGACAATTTTGTCCCCTAATCCTCAGCACCCTTTAAAAGGGGGAGGAAATACAGAAATATATGTTATATTTCCTGCCTTCTTAGTATGCTTTCGTGGTGTAATGAGCAGCACACTCGCATGTATCGAGAGGTCCAAGGTTCATGTCCTGGCGAGGGCACTGCACATTTTTCATGTCTCCTACTTCGAAATAACTTAATGTCTTTACACATTATTTAAAAGTAATTTTTACCAAAACTAGAACACGGGTGATCAATAAGCATGGAAACATTCCATATATAACTAACAGAAATGGAAATAAATTTGAAGTTGAAGGAAATGTAATTGAAGAAGCTAAAATTAGTAATGTTAATGATGCACAATGGCATCAGAGACTAGGTCATCTAAATAATCAAAGACTGCTAGAAATGGGAAGGGGGAAAAAACACATAGTTCATTGGATAAAAAAGCATACAAATTTCGAAACAATTGTGAACCTTGTACAGGAAACATAACTAGAACATCTTATAAAAGTGTGAAATTTTAGCAATCAGAAGATAGTTTAGAATTATTGCATATAGATTTAGTTGGACCAAATAAAAATCAATAGATGGAAATTGTTATTTTTTAAGAGTAGCAGATGATAACAGTAACTTCCTATTTGTGATAACAATTGAGAAAAAGAATGAAACTGCAGAATGTTTAACAAAGCTTATTATGCAAGAAGAAAGACAAACAGAAAAGAAACTAAAAAAATTCACAGGATAAATGGTAGTGAATTTTTGGCTAAAATTATAAAAGAATTTTTTGGAATAAAAATGGGAGTTAAGCATGAACTTATAACCCCTTGCACTCCAGAAAGCAATGGAAAAAATGAATGCTTTAATCGCACTATAATCAAAACTGCTATAACTATGTTGATTGATGCAGAATTACCATTAAAATTTCGTTTTGAAAATGTTAAAGTAGCTGTACATGTGAATAATAGGAGTCGTAAAAAATGACAAAAAGTTTACGCTATATGAACTATACACAGAACATTACATATCTTGCTTTGAATGTGAAGCGTATGTTCATATATGATGAGAAAAACATGGAAAGATGGATCTAAAAGATCAAAGAGGAATTAAAGCAAGCTATAGCATGAAGAGAAAATCATACAAAATTTACATTCCTGAACTAAATAAATTCAAGCAGCAGTGATAGATGTAAAATTTAATGAGCAGAAACTCAGATCATATTTGTTAAAAAGAAATTATTTCAAATTCAAGAAAATAAAATATTCGAAGAACTTATTATTTTTTACAAGAAACAAACTAATGGCAGTGTAAACTATTCAGGAATAAACGACAAACACCATTGAAAAGATCATATAAGAAATCAAGAATATGAGAAAACTTTACCATCAAACATAGAAGATGAATACGATGAAAATAATTCATCAGAAATGCCAATATTAGAGCACTCATAAATAATAGAGGAACCTGGAAATGATAGACATAAAAATTTTGTTCAGGAAAGACCAACATGAGTGACAAAGCCATCAGAAAAACTAAAAGATTGTGTAGTATACAATAAAAATGAAGAATTACCTAAGACGAATAATGAAGCTGTAAAATCTGCTGATACTCAATTACATACAACGATTGAACTGAAGGCTAATGAAATTTGGGAATTAGTTGAATAACCCTTTAACAAAAAGGTTAATGAAAGCAGTTGGATGTTCACTAAAACGGGAAAAAGGATAATTTAGAAACAATTTACAAAGTAAGGCTGTGACTTGCAACCTTTAACACCCTGTTATCGATTGCAGTTTATAAAAACTACATTTTTAAATGAACACTTGGATAAACCAATTTATATGGAACCACCAGCAGGATTTAACTCGGATCTCAACAAAGTATATCTTCTAATTCAGAAGTCAAACAACAAAAATCAGCGTTAATTTTCAAAATTTTCAGAGGACTAGTTTCGATGGTTTTACCGAACCACCATCCTCAGCTGCAAAACCGGAAAAAAAAAAAAAAGTATATTTTGTCAACAAAAGCATATATGGATTGCCACAGTCAGGAAGATGCTGGTATGAAGAATTATGTAAAGTTAAGAAAATAGTTTAACAAGATTAAAATCATATCCATACATTTATAAAGAGAAGCTCAACTATCTTGTGATAGCAGTACATAGAGATGACTTAATGGTTACTGGAAATTCAAATTCTGAAATAAGACTTCATATCTTAACTTTCTAAATTATTGGCCTCATGAGAAGTCAACACGCAACTGTTTTGACATTAGACAAGAATTTGAAAAACTAATTCTCAGTCAAGAAAACTATATAGTAACTAAAATTTTAAAAAACTTTCAAACAAATGGATATAAACCTGTCAAGACTCCATGAATATTGCGTGAAAATCTTGATGATATAGCATCTTCTCCACCAATATTGAAAACAAAATATCAAGAAGCATTAAGTTCATTGATATACTTAGCAACAGGCACATGGCAAGACTTAGTTTTGCCATAATTTGTCAAAATATAATAAAGATCCCAGAGAAAAACAATGGAAAGAAGTAAAGCAGTTAAAATACTATTTAGATACACAAAATGCACATTTAATATATATGTTACCGTGAAAGACCGAAATTGGAGAATGTCGACTTTCACAGGAGAATATCAACATTCACCAAATACGTCGGTGAAAGACCAAATATTTCACTACATTCTTGTATATTCGGACCCTCACCGGTGTATGTCGACAATCACAGATATGCTCTGGTGAAAGTCAAAAAGAGAGGTCATAAAGTGCCATAATAGTTTAAATTGTTGCAATAAATAAGATTTGAATGACATAATTTAGCAAGCTTTTTATTACTGTTATTTTATTTTCACATTTAGAATGCACTGTATAATTAAGTAAGTTTTAAACTTCTATTATTTTCCTTTCTCATTTTGAATGTATTGTGTGTTTTAGGTTCTCATGTTCTTAAGTTCTTATTTCAAGTTACAAGTGCGTTTATTCGCAACTGAATCACGGAGAAGAAAATATAATATTGTTATATGTTCAACATTCACCATGTGAAGTACATGGTGAATGTTGACATCGACCGGTGTAAGTCAGAAATAAGAGTATTTGGAAAATATTTCGGACATACACCAACAGACTATGTGAATGTTGACATTTACCGGTGAAAGTCGACATTCTCCAGATTTCCGTGTTTCACCGTAACATATATATATATATATATCAGACAATGGAAAATTAAATGCTACTTCAGATGCAAGCTGGTGTATCATTGAAGATGAAAAATCATTTAGAGGTTATTTTATTAAATTAGCTACAAAGTTCATAAATTGGAAGTGCAGCAAACAAAGAATAGTTGCTCTCTCTACAATGGAAGGTGAACTTTTGGCATTCTGTGAATGTGCAATTAAATGGTACATCTATTAACTTAAAGAACTGGAACAAGTTGATCTAATTGACAAACCAACTGAATTTAGAACAGACTGTCAATCATTAATAGATTAGATTAAAAAAATAGTAGTTCAAGAAAAATTAACCAAAAGTATTTCTTGTTAAAAGATGAATATGAAATTAACCAAATCATTCCTCACTTTGTGTATTTACAAAATCAACAAGCAGACATTTTAACAAAATATCTACCTAGCATAAAATTGAAAGATGAACTTTTAAGGTATAGATATAACTGAGTAAAACTGTCTTATATAATATATAATATATATATATATATATATATATATGTCTTGTATAATAAAACAAATAAGGAGGGATTGAAAGTATTTGTCTATAAAAGTATAATCTTATATTTTAATATTTGACAACACTGATTTTTTTTTTACTGTAAAAGACTTAGTTAAAAATTTATTTGGCATCTAGTGAGATTATTATGTTTTTGAAGAAGGCAATAAGCTTGTTGTGATAAATCATATTTAAGTAAGTTTTCTTTTATATATTACTATAAGGTGTTTTTTTTTTTTTTTTTTTTTTTTTTTTTTAAAGCACACGATTCTTAGAGAATATAATTTATTTGACTATTTTCACCAACAGCAGTCAATCAGCTACCGAATAGTACAGTTCTCATTAGACCCCCAATCTTGATCAGTTGTTTTTCTGCTACAATCCTGCCTTAGCTTCCAAGAAATGGTTTCCAGAAAATAAACACTGTCAGGCTTGGAATGGTTATCCTTCATGCAGCATTCATAGTTTTATGCCATGCTTTCATATGGTCAGCAATTCTCCACTCCAAAGATGGCCGGCCTTCAAGCCACGTACATAGTTTTATGCAATGCTTTCATATGGTCAGCAATTGCCCACTTCAAAGATGGCCGACCTTCATGCTAAGTTCATAGTTTTATGCAATGCTTTCATATGGCAATTCTCCATTTCAAAGACCTTTTCAAAACACCATCTGGCACCATAAATCATTGTTTTGGATCAATAAGCACTGAATTCAAACTTTGTATTACAGAAGATCATTGTAAAACACATTTTATGCAAATCGCTTGCTGTGCCCTTGGGAAAGGCCAAGCTGTAATTTGCATTTCTGAAACAGACTGATCAAATGATTGAATAATTATAATTATACTTGCTCTTAGCTATTTCAATAAAAAAAACATATCAAATTGATTGATTACTTCATAAAACATCATTACATATATTAAGATAATTTTGGAACCTGTATAAATGTATAGCTACCTATATAAAAGGATGAGCTAAAGATTAAGTTTTTTACCCTTTAAAATGCTATTAAGTGTTTTAAATAACTACAAATATATATAAGAAACAGAAATGGACAACCTGAGTTCAGAGATTTTGATTGAATATATTGATTTGAAGAATATGTTACTAGAAACCAGCTTTCTTGGCAAGGTACTGACAATTTTCGAATTCAGATTTTAGTTTTTTTACCCAATATCTTGATGTGGAAGTTTGGTGTGCACATCACAGAAAATACTAATATACAGAAAGAATACATTTTGCATGGAAAGTTTTAAGTACAGTCAAAAGTCTTTAATCCGGACTTGTCAGGACTTCGGCGATTCCGGATTATAGATCATCAGTTTAAATCTGGTAAGATGGCATGCAGAAATTATAAAATTAAAAATATTGAACCATAATTTATAAAATAATGAGCAATTATGATCTAAAGGGTATCAAAATTTACAAAAAAAGAAGCTTAATATTTATTTGTTTACTTTATTAAACATTTCTTTCAACACGCGCATGCGTAAAGCATACCTTACGCATAGCCGAAATTAGAAAATTGCAACCAGAAAACTATTTGATTTGTATTCGTGATATTTATAATGACGAGGAATTTGATTTAAATCATATCAAAGATGGAGTACATTGAGATTAAATACTACATTTAGTAAGGAATTATAAGCCGAATAAAATAAAAACATCTGCCCTGAAGATAACGATAGTGCTGACAGATCAACTTCCAGTTCATTGCGCGCCGCGACGTCCCCCCCCCCCCCGCTCAGAGCAGCATGAAATTGATAAACAGATTTCGGAACCGTTAGATAAACAAAGGATATACCTTTATCTGATGCTAAAGCAAAGTTTAAAGTTTAAAAAAATTAAACATTTAGCAGTAGTAGCAATAAAAGCTCCCTGAGATATCATGTTGTGCAGACATTGAAGACAATAAAAGGTTTTGAACTTAACCAATTTATTAACAATATAATAAAGAATAAAAACACACAAAATAAATTTCAACAATATCAGAGTCTTAGGAAAAATATAATATAACCATCATTCATCCAAATAATATTTTTACCTGGTCTCCAAAACACTGGCATTCAATACAAACAAAAATGTACTAAACATTAATTATGTGGCCTAAAAGTGAAGTTGGCTACACATTCAAAACGTCCATGATCAATGGTTGAGAAAACACCTGAAAATTTAAATCAAGTTCTTGTAAGCACTTAAAACCCGCCTAACTCCGTTTGCATGAGGAATCGCTGCTCACGTATTTTAAATGCCACCTTTATTGAAGAACATGGATGCCGCCCACGGCAGTCACTCACATGGTAGCCTCTGGAACCAAGGAATTTATTCCGGAACAATAATCTTGTGGACATGAACCAAGGAACCCCATTCTGGAACAATCATCCCGCAGACAGGCACCAAGGAACTTTATTCAGGAACAGCCATCCCGCAAACCGGAACCAAGGCACTTTATTCACCGGACTGCATGCATCCTTCTGAAGGGGCTGGAAACCGCTCACACAAGTGCCAGGAAAGCAGGAACTAGAAGGGGACTAGAAGGGTTGAGCCAGAGCGACGCGAGATACTTATAGCAGAAGTAGGAATGACGTCATCTCACGGCAACCAATCAGCTATCGGCACGAATCGGCTTTCCAGATGACGTAACATCACTTTCGTTTTTGCATCTTAATTAGGTTGAAACAGTCTGTTCTCAACGCAAACAGTGGCAGTAAGAAAAAGAAGTAGAAGTAACTACTATATTACATTAAAATAAGAACTAAACTAAATAAACATTTTAAGGAGAAGTGATGATACAGTAAAAGGTTTACAATAAGTTATATTTTCCAACAAATGACCCCCACATCATCATCTCCGACCCGAAATAAAAACTGAATGCCAGTATCTTTACAAAATTCAAAACAAGAATAAATAAATATCACAATTTCATTCAATTCAGAAATTTTTAAGGAAAAATTTTTCTTTGGGAACATCTTATCCCAATTATTCAAAAATTTACCATAGCAAGAAAGTCAAACATGTTACAAAACAATATAAAGACACATATATGATCACACACTCAATACTTTTACCTAGGGCCCTGGTCACTCATACAACATTCTACACTGTACAGTTTTACATTTACCTAATATCCATCATAATATGACTTATAACATATCAGTTTCAAATATACAAAACTCTTAATTTAAATACACACAAAAACAAATTTCATAAGAAAATTGTTCCACAAAATCTTATCAGATTATGCTTAGTCAGCGGTTTTGTCATGGGATCAGCCAGATTATCTTTACTTGGAACATATTTTAAATCAAAAATTTCCCTGTTCAATAGATCACGAATGAAAAATAGTTTCACATCTATATATTTTGTCCTTGAGTTTTCAATGGGTGATTTTGTAAAACATATAGCAGCCATGTTATCAGCAAACAATATTGGCCTCGAAACATAGTTACTTGCAATCTTAAACTGAATGCATTCATCCAAGATGTTTTTAAACCAAACTAATTCTTTTGCTGATTCAGTCATGGAGATAAATTCAGCCTCCATAGTAGACAAACTCACTCCCCTTTCTTTAAATGTACGCCAAGATACAGGTGATTCTCCCAACAAAGCTATTTGTCCACCAATAGACACCATATCATCCCTGCTTGAAGCAAAATCCGAATCTGAATATATATTGAGCTTCAGTTCCTTGCATACCAGTTTAAGTTTGCGCTGTCTGGTATTGGAAACGTACCCTAAAAGTTTAAGTAATCCTTTCCAGTGAAACTTACCAGGATTGCTTTGGAACTCAGAAAATATATTAACAGCATAAGCTATATCCGGACGAGTACGATTGCAAAGAAACGAGAGACACCCCAAAATATTTCTATAAGGATAATTCATCATTTCAGTCGTTTGTTCTTGTGTACTGGGACTTTGAGACTTTGAGTATTTCGCACCTTTAACTATTGGAAGGATAATAATTTGTATTTTAAAAGACTTGAATCGATCAACTATGTCTTCTATATATAATTGCTGATGAATTAAAACACTATTGTTCTCATATTCAAATTCCACATCCTTAAGCTTTCTTGTTTTACCCAAAATTTTCAAATCGAAATGTGAACTCAGGACTTTTAATATCCTTTTGGCCTGAACTTCACTTTTCCCAAACACTACTATATCATCAACATAAACCAACAGAATGACAAAATCTTTAAAACGATAGACACAATTACAACACTCAAACTTGATAAACCCTAGGTTACATAGTGTTCTATCCAACTCGTAGTACCACAATCACCCACTCTGATGCAAACCATACAAGGCTCTATCTAAACGACACACAAAAGTATCTTTATCTCGCTCTACAAAACCCTGAGGTTGGGACATATAAATTTCCTCTGATAAAGGAGCGTAGAGATAGGCACTTTTTACGTCGCATTGTATATTTGCCCATCCAAGATGTGCAACTAAAA
Organism: Stegodyphus dumicola; assembly: GCF_044657685.1. Taxonomy (NCBI): domain Eukaryota; kingdom Metazoa; phylum Arthropoda; class Arachnida; order Araneae; family Eresidae; genus Stegodyphus; species Stegodyphus dumicola. The sequence continues at coordinate 28,287,382 of NC_140781.1, forward strand.
GGGAGTAAAAGAGCCTTATTACTGAAAAGTTGACTACAGGCGAGTAGGTTTCATCATAGGTATCATATTTAATTTCCGATAACCCTGAGCCACTAAACGAGCTTTAAAACGAACAATGTTTCCAAATTCGTCATGTTTAATGTTGAAAATCCACCTGCAACCTAGTGGAGTCTTGTCTTTAGGAAGTGGAACAAGATGCCATACCTTATGCTTTCGCATGTTGGCCATTTCCTCTTCCATTGCCTCTATCCATTTAAGCTTTTCTGTGGATTTCATTGCCTGGTTATAAGTGCTTGGAATTGAAACCTCTAGTCAGCTATCTCGGGTATATGACGTTGAAGGAGTGCCAGTTGGGTTGATTTCACCACTCTAAGTGCTGCTTCTCTTGAAATCAAACAAGGTAGGATCATACTGAATATTATGTTCAGTGCAATACCTTTCTACATCATTTGGCGATCGTAGTCTTTGATCAGACCCCCTCTCAAAATAATACACATCCGTACGAGTGCCGTCTGGCCTTGGAACAGGTTTACGAAGCCAAGTTTCTTGTCTCAATGTAGCTTGAGTATCAGTGTCAATTGTAGAAGAAGGTACATTGGTATCAGTTCTTTCCTCTATTTCAGGAAAATAGCCAACTGGAGTATCAGTGGATTGGAACTCTACCCTTTCTTCAGATTCCAAATCAGGAAGGGTGCCCAGTACAGCTCCACTGCCACTTTTCTGCATTCCAATTGACTCTTTAAAAGTAGCATTTAGGGTTTCTACTACCTTTTGCTCATTTTCCAACCAAATCTTGTACCCTTTTGTTCGTACACTGTACCCAATCAATCGGCCCTTCGTTGCCTTTGGATCAAGCTTAGAATTCCTTTTAGCCTTTGGAATTCCCACATAGGCAATCTTTCCAAATGCCTTAAGGTGATGTACTGATGGTTTCCGCTTAGTGTACAGTTCGAATGGGGTTCTATCTTGGCCCTTATGACAAATTCTATTAAATGAATATGCAAAATACATTACTGCATCTGACCAAAATTCGGAACTCATTCCACTATCATGTAAGATTGCACGTATATTGTTGAGAGCTGTCTGATTAAATCTCTCACAAACTCCATTCTGTTCTGGAGTGTATACATCTGTAAATTCGTGCTTTACACCATTTTTATTACAATATGACTTGAATTGATCATTATCATATTCTCGCCCATTGTCAGTCCTAAAGTATTTCAACTTAAGGTTCAAAGATCTTTCCGCACGTGCTATATGCCTTTCAAATACTTCAAACACCTGACTTTTCTCCACAATGGGGTACACTACCACGTAACGAGAATACTCGTCAATAAAGGAAACGAAATAACGTTCACTATTCCTACCTGGAATGTTAATAGGTCCCCATACATCAGAAAAAAAACCCTTTCAAGCGGCCTCTTTACTTGAATACCTTCTAAGGGTCTACAGGAGATTCGTCTTTGCTTATTGATTTGGCAATGTTCACAAAACAAATTAGGTGAGTGCTTTAACACAGGAAGACCTCGAACTGAATGTCTTTTACTAGTCCTGACAATAGCACCATAAGTTATATGACCAAACCGACCATGCCATAATTCACTATTATTATGCTGAACTGTGGATGCCTCAAATTTTACAGATTTGCCCCCCTTTTTGACTATTTTCGGGAATACATGATAGTTACTTCCTATCAACTTAGCTTTGTACAAAGTTTCATTTTCATCATCAGTAACTTTAATTTGCCCATTTTTACCATAAAATCTTGCTCCATTGATATCCACCCTAGGTCCAGATATTAAATTTCGTCTCAGTTCAGGTGAGTATAACACATCTTTAAGCAAAATAACCGTATACCCAAATTTCATTTTAACAGTACCCTTCCCATGAATTGGAAAAGTTACCCCATCAATAGCTACTAGCATATTCTTATTTTTCACAGGAGAAAAAGTATCAAACAATTCACGATTTTTACAAAAATGATAAGATGCTGCAGTATCAAATATCCAACTATCATCATTTTCCTCCAAATTGTTAACATTAGCTTGAGCTATAAAATGGGACTGAGCATGGGAATTATTTTTACCTTTACTCAACTTGTGTTTATTCTTACACTTAGGAGATGCTTTATTACTACTAGATACAGCGGAGGAAACAGAAAAAGCAGCTGAGGGTGATCTGGAAAAATTACCTCTCATTCTACAGTAATTTTGAATATGACCTAGACTGCCACATTTATAACACTTGAGCCCTTTAATCTGCTTAAATTTGTGTTCACAGTTAGTACCTTGGACTTAGAATTTTCCCTATCTATCTCTCTTAAACCAAGACGCGTTTCCTCTGCTAGTATTTCAAGTTCAACATTTTTAAATATGAACTTTTCATCTGGCCACCTCAAAACATTCTGAACTACTTAATCAAATTTATCTGGAAGGAACCTAAGAAACTGGAAACATATATATACGTCTCTTACACCCTGATTAATATCAGCTAATTGTTCAGTTACGCGTTTTAATCTAGAAGAAAAGAAACTAATATTTTCATTTGGCTTAATTTTACAATTTAAGAACTCTGAAAACAGGGACATACGTCTCGACCGATAATCTGGCTGGAAGTATTTGGCAAGCGTATTCCATGCCACTACCGGGTCATCAATTTCACATATAAAGTTTCTATATTCAGGGCTTACATTCATATAAATTAACGATAATGCCAATTGACTTCTATTTTGATAGTCGGCAATAATTTCTTTTGTAATACCCTTAACATAATTTAAATCAGGACATTTTTCAATACCTTTAACCAAAAGCCATGCATTTTTTTTCATTTAAAACAAATTTCATATCTTTGGACCATGTAAAGTAATTAAATGCCTCAAGTTTAGCAATATTATGCATGACACTAACAGTAGCCATATTTGAATTTTAACAAAAAACCGTCCCCCAATCTCTTAAGTCCTAGATTAACTTTAAACTTCAAAAGTCTGCACTAAAAATATAACTCAGGGGCTGGTGGCCCATAACCAAAATGATGCTAAAGCAAAGCTTAAAGTTTAAAAAAAATTAAGCATTTAACAGTAGTAGCAATAAAAGCTCCCTGAGATATCATGTTGTGCAGACATTGAAGACAATAAAAGGTTTTGAACTTAACCAATTTATTAACAATATAATAAAGAATAAAAACACAGAAAAAAAATTTCAACAATATCATAGTCTTAGGGAAAATATAATATAACCATCATTCATCCAAATAATATTTTTACCTGGTCTCCAAAACACTGGCATTCAATACAAACAAAAATGTACTAAACATTAATTATGTGGCCTAAAAGTGAAGTTGGCTACACATTCAACATCACTTTCGTTTTTGCATCTTAATTAGGTTGAAACAGTCCGTTCTCAATGCAAACAGTGGCAGTAAGAAAAAGAAGTAGAAGTAACTACTATACTACATTAAAATAAGAACTAAACTAAATAAACATTTCAAGGAGGAGAGATGATGCAGTAAAAGGTTTACAATAAGTTATATTTTCAAACATTATCCATTTTTTGTAGCAGTTTGTTTTTTGTTTAATGGACATCGAAACATACTTTCGTTTTCTAGATCGTTGGGAGCTCCAGCATCGGAAATTCTATTTGACATAATCGAAAGTTCAAGCTTACTTTTATAAAATTGCACTTACAGTCTGCAAAAAATAATAAGCCGGATCCAATTCGAAGATTAAGGAACAACGCAATCATCAACATTAACTGAAATAGATAATTAGATAAATTTAGCTTATACCGTCCGTTGTACTTTAAACGCGCACGCGACAACATATTCTGCGCTTGCGCAGTCATAAATGTCTTGCGCGCACGCGTAAAACGTCTATGAGCATGCGTCAACGCGGCGCATGCGCAGAAAGATTTTAGCTTTGAGGTCCGGATTATAGATCCTTCCGGATTATGGGTGTCCGAATTAACGACTTTTGACTGTATCAAATGGTGTGCTGAAGCTTTTAATTGGTCTTCACAAACCACTAAATTTACATATAATGTCCTCAATGGAATAAATACTGCTTGACCTTGATTATTCGGATAAGAAGGTCCTTCTCCCATCCAATTTATTGCATGGAATACAACAGGAAAACTTTCACTGATTTTCTATATATATATATCATATAGGGTGATTTAGAACTCATGTGACAAACTTTATATGGTATATCTAATGAATGGAACTGCCAATGGTAACAGCATGGTCAACTTAATAATTTCTGTACTTTAAAAGTAGACTGAACTAATGAGTATATCTCAAGAATTCAAAACTTTTATTATTACATTTTTAAACAGTTCACATGACATTCAGCTAGCACAGTAACACGTGCATCACAACAACAGAATTGCATAGCATGAGTGTCATTAAAGTTATAGTTATTTACAGTTACGGTTATAGCTGTAGTTTTTTTTAATATACATCACAGATGGTAGGTCTACCTTTCTCGATGGCATGGCTGAATCTTTCGACAGTATGCTGTTCTTACATTTTTATATCACACAGGTCCTCTGTAGGTACTTAACACTGCGAATATGACTTAAGCCCACATTCCTTTAAAAATTAAAAAGTCATGCATTCCCATAGCTATTTCATTGTGTAATTACTAAACATTAATTTTGCTTCTTTCTGTGAAAAAAAAATTTGGCTTAAAAGTTTTTTCGCAAGTAAAACAAGAAGCTTTCATAAAAACAAAGTGGCTGAAAATGAGTTTTTTAAGTGGGAAATAGCTGTTCATGGATAAAATTTAATCGTAAAATATTTTCTCACTTTCCTTTACCATACCATAGCATCATCAAAGAATTTTTATTTCAATTTATGGAAATGGAGTTGATATGAAATAGTGATAAAATAGAGCATGGCAAATTTCTAGGAAAAATTACATCATTACCCATTCAATTTGATGATAAAATTTCTTTACCCACAGCTCTAAATTACGAGAGTATTTCGAAAAGTAAAGATACAATGGCTCGCATTCCTTAAAAAAAAAAAAAATTTACTTTGAAAGAGTCAGTTGCATCTTATTAACTGGATTATTTATTATTTTTCGACATAATCACCCCCATTACCCAAACATTTGTTAAGTCGGTGCACAAGCTTTTGTATCCCACAGTCACAGAAGCTGAACGACCGCGAGGAGAAAGCTAACGGTTCAAGGTTTAAGACCTGTGTTGAGAACTTGCTCACCAAAACTTTTTTTTTCCCTCTGACGTACGGTGTATCTTTACTTTTCGAAATGCTCTCATACTTTCGAACAGTAAATAAGAAAGGCAGAAAAATTTAACATATTCATCGCAAATCAGTAACTGAAAATAATAACGGTAACAAAACCTCGAAGTATGGAAAAACATGATGCTAAAGTCATGCATAAAAAAGTTAGTAAATTTTACGTTGACATTTTACTGATTACTTGCCTTTCTTAGTTCAATATTAATTTCCCTCTACTTCATGCAGAACAGGCAGAAGCATGTAATAAATCACGTGAAAATAGAAAGCAAATAACCACCAACAAAAGATAAGAAATTTTCATCATATACAGAACATTAAATTTTCTCTAGCTTATATTTTGACCAAACCCACATTGTCAGACAGATATACTTTCTTTTATATTTCTACAGAAATTAAAATTTTAATTTAAAATTAAAGTCTACATTCTGAATGTATTGATTTTCTTTACTTCGTTCTCACAGTTTCAATAATATTTAATCTTACCTGACCAATTTCTTTTAGTAGTGTTGAAAGCACAATGAAAAATCCTGAGGAGAATCCTAATAAAATATATCCTTCACTATGCCTGGTAAAATAAAAATTTCTATTTTTAACAATTTCAAAAAGACTTCAAATATACAACGTAATCCATAATATACTGATTTAGATAAGGCATTTAAGGAAATGATTCTGCAATTATTAAGAAAAGTAGCAGCAAAAATTCTAATGCTCCCATAATTAACAAAAATATCACAGTGAATGAAATGCCTTTAAAATTTATATAACAACAGTGGTTTTCTATTTAATTCCATTAGAACTGTTTATAGTTTCACTTTAATGTTTCATATTGCAAAAACATTAAATGCAGTCTCTTTCTTAGCATTTTATTAAATCATAATTATATAAATCAGTGGTATTCAAACTTCTTGGCAGTGTAACCCTGTTTTGGACACCAAAGTAACATGCTAACCCAAAAGTTAAAACAATCAATAATCTAATTAATTTTACTCAAAAACTAGCACTAAATAATACTAAAAATCGGGAAGTTGTTAATTTATTTAGTTTTATTTCAAACATTACTGTCAAAGCAAGTATAACAAACTGAAAATCAACTCCGTAGTTACCAAATATTTAGGTGAAAAATCGAGTAGCATTAATCACTTATAAATTAAAATTAAAACATGGCATATAACACATAGGAACTTTAAAAAAAAAAAAACAATTTACAAAAGGTCAGTCTAGAAAATGAAAATAGTTAATCAGACCTATGAGCCTCTTTCTTGTTTACAAGTAGTGGTATTTCTGGCTCTAAGTAGTGCAATTTAAATCTGATGTTAATTTGCTTCAGTACTTAGATTTCAGACACAGAAATTGGGAAAATATCATCATGCACATATAAGATGAGGGAAATTGTAATAACACCTTAAAGCTGCATCAGACAGTTCTGAATATTCACTTCGAACGTTAAGACAAAAATTTTGATTTTGAATTTTGATAACAAACATTTTGACTCTCCATCAGATGATGAATCATCAATCAGTTTTTGATCTATGAGATCAATTTTTTGCTAAAATAAAATGATAAATTTTTGGGTAACACACACTGAAAGGGATTTTGAATCCATTCAGAGTCAGAAAAATCTTCTGGAAAATAAGGTTAAATTGGATTTAAAATCTGTGAATTGAGTTGTTATATCTGTAATAATCGACTAAACAACTTTTAGTTTGTTTTCCACAACAAAACTCTCTAAAGCAGGAAATGTTGCAAAATTATTTCCCTGAAGTAGGAGAACCACAAATCAATTTTCTTCACTTTCATTTTATCATTAGCCACAAATGTATTTAATTTTATGCTTTGAAAACTTAAATTTAACTTACTGAATTTGAGAAAAATATTATTTATATATGCTAACCTACATAGCCATTCTTCATCAGTTAAAAAGTTTGTTTATCATTATCATCTAAAAATGCAAATTTATTAAATCATAATTATAGATATATATATTAATCCACAAATCATCTGGTAAGTATCCTACCCCTCGAAAGCCAACCCAACACTGTATACCAAAGAAATTCCTGATGTACATTTCTTATTAATCCACAATTTTGCGAAAAAAATCCTTCAGCTTAGAGGACACATCTTCATAAAATTTACTTTTAAACTCTAATATCTAAGAATGATCTTAAGTTCGGCAACATGTTTTTCGATACAAGCATTTCTCCATGAATCGTACAAGGAACCCATGTTACACTGGGAGAGATTTCTTTAATTTGGGCTAGAAGTAACAGGTGTTTTCCTACTATTACATACCTCCATCACTGCACACCCCCGTACAGTTTCCAAAAGAAATATTATTTCTTGTAATACTTACCAATTTAAAGATTTCTTCTCCCATAGTCCTTTGCAGTTCCTTGCAAAAAATGAAGTTTCAACAACTTCATTTTTTTATTCATATATTGCAAAACAAATCAGTTGCATAGTGTTTTGGCAATCAGTGGATTCATCGAACTGAAGACAGAAAATTGTATTTTTTGAATTCTGATTACAAGTTTGTTTTCCACATTATCTGCCATTCATATATTCTGCGACCAATTGTTGTATCACAGAGTAGTTATTTGATATATATTGCTTTTTGTTTTCGCCAAACATGATGCCTTCTATATCCTGGGCTGCTAGATCTGCTGGCTCTTTGGAAATTGTATACAGCTTATTAGTTTTAGCTAAACAATAGCTCACTTTGTAAGAAGTGACTAAGGCTTTTTTGTTAATATTGATAAAATTAGGCAACATTTTGCTTATGTTTTATATGCCCTATTTTTTCTGAAAAAAATTCAATGATTTTATCATTGCATTCACTGTGCTTGATGTGTTTATTTGCAGTTTATTTGTCTTCAGCGATTTATTTGACAGTACTGCCAGGCACAGAAAGCATGTAGCCATTGGTCTGTCACTTTTAGTCACTCACCAAAATCATTTTTATGAATTGATTGTCAAACTTACAAACCCTTTTCTACTTCTTTATATCTCGACTCTGTACTAGAAGATTCCAAACATTCCAAAACAAGTCAGTGTTGGATGTTAAAGTAGCCAAAATCGAAGTATCCCTCTCGTCATGTTTTCCTTCACTGTGTTTTTTTCAATTATACTATCAATTTTTAGCCACTTTTTCATGAGAAAACATTAAATTTTAAAATTTAAAAGCAGTCTGTTAAACACAAATACCAAGTAAATACAAAATTTTACACCAAAATAATAATTAAACTCACAAATGTGCCACATTAAGGGTAAGTAGAGTCTGTGCTCTTATCTCTTTGTTATGTGCACGTCCTTTTAAAACAAATATAATGTTACTGTCTATCTACCAGGAAAATCTTATCACCATTATGTCTAGTATTAGTAAGTGGTGGTCTCTATAGCAGCAAGGCTAGTATATTTCATGTAAGAGTGAGCCAAGTCAATGTTCTATTGTTATTTTGTTTTTGAAAAATGTTGGCTGCACGAAAGAGGAATAGAGAAAGTCAGTTTGTCATTAAGTACACCAAGATGGGAAACTGAAAAACGATTCTTTAAGACACATCTACAAAAAATGGGTTATGGCTTGTTTCTGTGATAACAGACAGGTGCAAGCAATGAGTCGAGAGCTGTTCTTGTGATAGTCAGGCAGTACATGATGTCTTAGGCATATCCAGGCCAAACTAGGTTTTAGAATAACGATTTCAAAGCGATAGACTATCTCTTTGAAGTTATCTTTATAAAAATACAGAAATCTCTCAATTAAATAAAATTCACACTTTAAAAACCAAATTTTTTTCTTAAAAAGTTTTTAATGATGTATTTGTATTCAATTAAATTTATTTACAATTTTTTCATCCACCTTGCAATCAAAAATGCGGTCCTGAACCATAGATTAAACACCACTGATTTAGATTAATAAATTTATTAAAAACAAAACTCATTTAATAAATTTATTAAAAACAAAACTCATTAGATGCTGTTTTTAATAAAAGGATTGCAAGACAACTGATTTACCATAAAATACTCACCAACAATAATCAACAACACTGCCATATTTCTCTTGAAATGATAAAATAATAGGATCTTCTGGATCATGTATATTCAACAAAAAGAGAGATTTCCTGTTCAATATCAGGCTCACCTGGGGGGAAAGAACGACTTTATTCGAAATGAAAGTGAAACAGAAATTGAATACTTCACAGAATCATATGGATCAATTTTAATACCTGAACAGTGCAATCAAAACTGCACCTATTTAATTTTGCTATGTACCATTAAATTTTACCTTGCCAAATTTTTAAACAGTACTTATGCATTTTGCTATCAACAATTTTTAACAATGTTCTCAAACGGTGCAAATGAATTGGATTTTTTTAATTTCAAAAATCCTTCCATCTTTAAGAGCAAACTGTTCCAGCATGTTTTAGAATCTAATATTAGCATAAGTTATTTTTTCATTTCAGTAAGTATATATATATATATTTGTAAAACAGCATTTTTAGTAGGCGAACATTTAAATAGCTTAGCAGCTTTTCGAGTTTCCTTAATTATACGAAGCAATCTTTGGTAAATTAAACTCATTACCATTACCTTCTTCATATCCAAATAAGGTACTTTCAACAACTGCATTATTACTTTAGTTTAAATATCACGCTGAATAATAATCAAAAACCAAGTCCAACATTAAGAATCAGCATAATTTTTTTTTTTTTTTTTATTTACGCTGATTCTTAATGTTGGACTTTGTTTTTGATTGCATTATTACTTTCTCCATTATCCCTCCCTTCGAAGTCAGAATCGGACATTTCTAAATCCAGAGTACTTTGCTTCTGCTCTTGATTTTTTTTATTACTCCAAGCTGAATTATATAAGCAGAGCAGAATTGCTGATTTGCATCAATCTGTTTCTCAATTTTTTAAATCACCGTTGCCCCATTAAGAGTTATGCACACCAAATCTTCTTTTATAGATAATTCATAGTCCTCCATTTTTCAGTTCTTCTAATCATTTTGTAGCTGGCATCCTTCCCAAGACATGTGCGAGTCCCACATTCCAATTTTTCTTTTCTGAATGAATATTTATATTTAAGTAATGTATATTTCATAGTTCATTCACCAAAAGTAAAATTAAATTTTGTGCCATTTAATTTTAATTCTGTTAATTCTTTTTTTAATTGTGAACCCTGTTACTACAGTTTACAACAGTTCTTGTAGTATTAATAGATTTTGGTATATTTTTGAAACCTCTTGCAATTAATGAGTTTCTAAGTTCAACTGAAGTACAAAACACTCTGAACAGCAAACCTAATGCTGTCAGTATAGATAAAACAGTCATTTTTTTTCCCTTCCAAAAAATAATAAATAAATAAAAATAGTTTGTAATGTACTTGGTTTCGTAATGTGATTTTTAGCTGAGTTAGAATTTGTCACAGATGTTTTTCTTAATCAATTAAAGTTATGTTGCAATTTATATGTGTGTATAGTCCACTTGTATTGCCTCCAAAAACTTTAATAACCCTTGAAAATGTTTTGCATCCTGCCAGCACATATTCTTTTTCCTCATAAGAATAAAACCAAGCCAAAATATTACCAGCAGATTTTTTTTACGTTCCCTGAAGTCATTATAGATAAATAAAACTCAGAACATATATGTTCCAAATACAGGTATTTTGAACAATAAAGTATAATACAAAATGTTCACTTATTTTTGAAAAAGAAACTCACAAATTAAAAAAATATCTAAATGTTTAAAAATTTAAAACACTACGCACAATTTCACTACAACCATCATTGAACAAAGTAGTTTTGAATAAAGGATTCCTGAGTAGCACTACCCTATCCTAGCAAATGCAGGAATCACTTTTTGAATATTAACTTAGCATTATTCAAGAGAAACGATCAACTTGAAGATCATACAGCAAACACAACGAGGCTACTCTGAGGTGCTGGAGAAGAAACTGAGATCTGAACATTCCGGTGAAAGCCAGCTGTAGTCAAGTGACATGATGTCAAGTTTGGTTTCATACACACTTCATACTTGACCTTGACACTGAGCAGACAAAATTTTTAGAAATTAGAGAAGCACCAATAAACAAAATTAAGGGATGGCAAAATCTTTAGAGTTTAGGGAGATGCTTTGCAGCAAAATTTCGGATCTGCAGAGACTGCACTGGGCCACAAAATGCATTAGCTCTGGCCCTGGATTACCATATAGTATATGTGAGAATTTTATTCAGGACTGAGATAAGCTTCAGTATGTACAGGAAACAGTTGTAAATGTGATAAATAACTGAAATAATATAATTTAAACTTAACTTCGTCAGCCTGCAATAGAAGCAAGACAAAATTTAATGGAACAACATGACTTCAGTCGTCAATCTTAGGATACCTTGCCAATAATGCATAGTGGACACTTAGTTAAGATTTACGGAAGCTACAAATTTGGTTTTCAGATATTGAAAACAAGAAATAAACTTTTCCAATGAATGGAATTTGCAAAAATATGGTGAAGTGGTAATAATGATCATATGACAGAAATTTTTCATTGTGATGACAATGCCTCAATAATTAATCAACTAATGGACCGCAAAATCTGTAGTACGGTTCTAAAACCAGAAAATTATCACTACCAATAGTGAAGAAAGTAACAGAGAAGATGTTGTGAGTGAAAAAATTTTGATAACTGGATTTGAAGAGCTTGTATTTATATAATTCAAATAAAATTAGGTAAAGCAATTTGGAACAGAAACACAATGATAAAAAATTTTTAATTAGTCCAAAAATAAAAATTAAACCTTAGGTTTGTGTAGATTTTGAATAAAATTTCGAGACTGATGAACCAAATTCACCAGAAGTCAATATTTTTATTCAAAATCTAGGCTTTCCTAATTTTTTTATTTAATTAAAATAAAAAAAACAGTACTAATTGTGATTTTTCTACGTTTTCTACTAGTTAAAACATGACTTTTTGCTCATTTTCGCTACTTACCAAGTCATAACATATGCTTTAATAAGATGCTGTCTAATTTTGTTCACTACATATATGCATCCAAGAAATCGATTTTATTCCAAGCAAATCTGAGAAAACCACAAATTATTTTAGAAATGTGTTTTTATAAAGCCAGCTAAACAGATTGACTCCATGCTCAACACTTAATTGGATCCAAAATGTAACTGCTAGCGCTATAGAGTATTACTTTAAATTAAGCAATACAATGGCATTTCTTTCCTTCTGGCTTGCCTCAGATTCATTGTAACAACTATAAATGTTGCTCGAAGCCTAAAATTTTCTAAAACCCCGTAATCCCCTTTCTGTGGTGATGACAATAGGAGAACAAAGGAGAGAAGGATAGCTATGACCTCAGGTGCCTATTTTAAACTAATAGGATATAAGAATTGTAGGCAGTAAACATGCTATGAAAGCAAAGTCACAGATAATTTACAGCTAGTTCCATACATCAACACAAAATAAAGGAGGTCTTTATTTTGTGTTAAATATGAAAGTAGCAATATTGAGTCTTACAGAGAGAGTTACAACTCAATAAACAATATTCAGTACCATAAGCACACATAATGAATGGTTTCTATGATTTGTGTGTGCAGTAGCTAAGATTTTATGTACTTTTTGAAAAAAATTACCCTAGCTATTTGCTATGGCAATCATACTTCGCAAAATATGACTAATTAAAAGCTTAATCCTTGAATCCAAAGGGGAAATTATGATCAACTCTCATTCCAATCAGTACTTGTTATAGTAATAATCCAATTACAATGACTGGTTAGCAAATCCTCAACCGATATGACCTAAGAAATGTAACCGCCAGTTGCTCTGCATTTAAATCCTTTTTTGTTATCGTAACCACTAGTTATGACATTTTTTTTTTTTCCAGAATACAAGACACTATAATTGAATTAAAAATGAACAACTAGGCTGGTCTATCTCAAATAGTTACTGAATATAGCATGAAAAATAATACCTTTTCTTCTTGTTTCAAAAGATAAGACTCCATCCTGAAATAAAGCAGCAAAGAAATATTTCTTAAAGGACAGAATCAAGGGGAAAAACAGTAGCACATGAGAATTTATGGCTAGTTCCACTGTTATGGATAAAAGATGCATAAGCAAGAAACCTGCTGAAAACTGAACCTACTCTGGAAGCTAAAGTAAATGAATTTGGAACAGTTTATTGATATCATTAAATTCAAATGTAGGAAGATTAAATTCAGAAAAACTATCTAATCTAATTACTAAGTTTACCACTACATGTGTTTAATGTGGATTAATTGGGCTTTACTACGGCTTGCAAAGGTGATAATACATATTAACTATAAAGATGAGATGTCTGTAATGACATTTGCCACCATGGGATGGAAACAAGATACTTAAATTGCTAATTATCAGTATGACTTATAATTCACGATGCTTTAAAGGCGTTCCACAAATGTCGCTATCAATTATATTCCAAGTACATAACTTTGGGTGACATGTTATCTTATTGATGTCTGTATCCTTTCCTTCAAATTGAACATCATCATTCAGCCAATGGACATAGGAGCACTGCAGATTTGAAATGCAGATATAATGCAGCCTTTTTAAAATCCATGTTATATTTTCTGGCTAGACAAATTTATTAAATACTTTGACAATATGTCTGCTGTGTGGAACATTGCAAGATGATGGGAGGATGTGTCTGGAGATATTTTTAAAAATAGCATAATTTATGGCCAGCTACCATATTTCATGGTAACAATGATGACAGCACCAAATTTGGAGGTTTTTCAAATATCACAAATAAAAGATGAATTTCTAATCAATGGAATTTGTGATGACATGTGAAGTAGAGATAATAAATTAAAATAACATAGCAGAAGTTTTCAAATGGGATGACAATGCCCTAAACATCAGTCAACTAACGGACAGTAAAATCTGAGTAATTTTAAATTCAGAATATATTGTTAGTGACAGTGAAAAAAATGAAAAACAGGTTATTGAGAATGAAAATATTTCAAATTGGTCATTTAGTGGAAATTCTGGTCAAAGTAAATTAAGAAGGTATTAGAAAAATTAATAAATATTAAGCATTTTAGGTAAATTTTGATTCCTTGATTTAATTTTTATGTTTATGATATACTGATCAGGCTGACCTCTTTTAGCAGGGTACAATTTCAGCATTGCAATTTGTTTCTGTTTGTACTACGGAGGATTCACAACTGCCTATGTGAATCAACCTAAAAAATTAACTTGGGAATATGCGGAAAATGATTTTAACTTTGAAGCAGCAACATGACACAACATATTTTAATAATTAAATAATACAGCAGATCACACTAGTGATTGTTGCAAACCCACATGCTGTAATTCCCCCAAACTAAGAAAAAATTCCATGTTCAGTAGCAGGCTGCGCCCTTGTTTTTTATACTTCCTTTCTCTTATATCTCCCTTCTTTCAGACAGGATCTATCAACATATCTTTAGTAAGTTCAGCAGCAGGCCCATGAACAGCTTTCCTGAATGTAAGCCCACCTAACTGTTTTTTTAGAAGCTGTTGACCAAGTGGTTAGAAATATAACCAACAGATGCTAATGCACAGGCACTAACCAAACCAAACTTAAGAATCAGAATTATCTCAGAGACCAAATTTCTTTTTTAATGATAAAAGTACACATACAAAAGTGATTAACTCTTAAATAATTAATACCTTATTAAAATTTAAAAGTTCAGGCACTAATATTTAAATGTAAATAGCATGAATATATTTACATACAGAAAAACATTTTTATCATTTGAAACTTTTAACAGAACAAAAAATAATAGTAATCAATTACTGAATAACTGGTCAACAGTGGCAGATTTTGCTTTCTCTAAAAAACCATTGTAATCTTATCCAAACTCCCAAGTATGCCTACTTTTGCTAAAAGAAATATCCATGTACTCATGTGATTAAGAACACTGGCCTTCCACCACACAAAATCATAATAATAACAATAATAATAGTAATTATAATAATAAAACACAATAACAAAATATACACGTGGCAAACATATTACAGACTTGAACAAATAGTTGAAGAAAAGTTCATTGTGTACAATTTGAGAAGGAGAAAAAATTTCCATACACATTAGCATGATAAAAAATCACAAATGCTTAAACTATTATTTTTCGATGCGTATGAAACTCACACTTTTTACCTATGGCAGAATGTAAAGAACAGCCTCGATCTTGCTTTGTGCTGACTCCCGAACAGAAGCATGATGTTTTCAAACACACATTATGACATGGCCCTGCTTTACTTTGACAGCTATTCTGGAGGATGGGGAACATCAAAGAATTTCAGTCACCAGAAATAATGTTTTGAGGACCAAGGCGTTGGGTTACGGAGTAACTTTGCTTAATTGAGCAATTACCTCAACATCACTGTTAAGATATATGAAATAATTAAGAGAAAGCATTGGCTAAAGAAACGAGAACGAACTGTTACGGGTTTAAAGATCAACAGTTGAATAAGAAGCCCCCTAATAGGAAGAGAAAAGAAATCCACTACGCTTTTACCTGAGATAAGAGCAGAAGATGAACCCTTGCCGAGGTAATTGTGCAGTGAATAAGTGATAAATGGAGTGAAGGATAACTACCTGAATGGCAGAAGAACAGGTTGAAAAAAAAATGAAGTGGGAACAATGGCAAGTTTCAGGTAAGGTTAAGGTAAGCGCAAAGCCTGCGAAAATTGCTAAGTGCCTTGGTTCGGTGGTTGGGCGGGGGGTCACTGACGTAAGAACAGGCTGCGGGGAGAAAGAAGTTATGTGAGGAGATGAGTCAGCTGATTTAGTTCTGCTTTCGGAAAGAATAATCTGAATTAGTCTTTAGCCATTCTGACTAAAGACTAATAATAAGAATAAGGTGTGTAATGCATGGTGTTTGCTGAGATGAATTTATTTATTCTAAGAATAATTTAAGGTGTTGAATGAATAGCTGCATTAAGTTAAAAGTTAAGTTACATTAATATTTTAAGTAAAAATTAATTTACTTGTTGGAATTTGCAAATAACAAAATATTAAGATACATATTTATTGTGAGAACTTTTAAGAATAAAAGAAAATAAAGGGAAGAAATGTGCTGTAAATCAGGTTGCCAGGAACACATTCAAAAATCAGGAGCCTCCTGCCTAAATTGGGAGACAGCATATCTGATAATGAAGACAGTGAATGCTTTCAGTTTATTTGAAGCATGTGCCAAAGCAGCAAGCTGAAATCAGTAGCACGCATGCAGCTCAAATAAGTAAATGCAATTTTCACAAAGCAGTAAATACACATGCACAGAGAATGAAAAGAAATATTGGAATAAAGTGTATGGATGGAACCTTGAAGGTATCACCGATCTCAGATATATCACAGTAAGACTGAAAGCAGAAGTTAAAAAACAGGCATGGAAGGCAGTTAATGAAATGGAAGTTAGGCAGGGCTGCTACCCTTGTACTCACAAGAAGTATATTCTAAAAGCTGAATGAAAATTTGAAAAGAGCATTACAAAACATTTTACATTTTTAAAAAAGCTATACCAACAGAACTGTTGATTAAAAGTACTTCAATGCCCTTTAACCTTTTGGTTTCTTCTCGAATATAAAATGCATTGTGTGAAGTGGTGAACTAAAAATTGAATGGAAAAGAGCTTTGATAAGTCCAAAACTTCATAACCGACTTATTTATTCTAAAAATTCAATGCACATTAAAAATAAAAAAATATATTTTATTTTAACAAAAAAGAATACTGGAAAACTTACAGTGGTTTCACCACCCCCAGGTGCATCTTGCTTCATGGATGAAAACTGCACTTTGGATGGATCGCCCTTCAAATGAGTTCTATACATAGAGTCACCATCTGCATTGCTAAGGGTAAATGTTTTATCACTGGCTACCAGAGCAAGATAATTTTGCTGACTCCAGGAACCATCAGTGATCTGTTTGCTATGCTTTCCCAAGATAGATACTTTTCTAAGTAGATAAACACATGCTTAATGAAATTATTACAAGATTTTAAAAATTATTAATACTTGCATAACAGTCTTACTACAACCATATTAAAATATAAGTATTACATAAAATCAGAAAGAATTAAAATTTAGAACAGCTTCATACTGCACATTCAGTACAAGATATCATGCATGCAAAGTTTAAATTACTTCAGAGACATGGAATTCAATATTTATACATGGCTCTACTAGATTATGACAAAGAGCACTAGGGCTATCTGCCTGAGGTGAGAGAAGTATTCATAGATGACTTTCAGAAAACTTGCTCTATTCCCACAATATGTACGAAAAATGATAAAGATACTCATTCAGCCAGCTCATTCCCTGGGATTAGAACCAAGGTCAAACTAACAATGTTCAGTGGTCTTACCACCTAGTCACTAGCATGCATAATTTTATAATCATCTTTGTTTCACAGACTTCAACAAGGAATTTTCCTTACAGCAGCTAATACTACATATGAATATGCAAACAAGTAAGCATGTACCACTTATTCAAAGTTCATACTCATAGAGCACAATCTATACACATACATGTACCCCGTTTTTCTTTTTTTAAATTAACATTATACAGAGCAATCTGTAGCTCTATCTGTCAGCTGAAATGCTACCAAATTTCACAGGAAGGCTAATGACGACATATGAGAAAGAAGTGAAAAAACATTTAGTTCCAATAGGAGAACATATGGTACTGTTCTAATCTACACAGCAGAGAAATTTCAGTGCAGTACCACTTCAATGCAGCAAATGAGCTTTCCCAAAGGATTACAGAAAAGATATTTTAGTGCTACACAGCACTTTATTCAATGAAAGTGCTTTCTCGGCAATGGTATAGATCTCTTACAATGTGACCATCCTTCTTCTATATTACATTCTGTACATAACATTTTCGATAGCCAAATGTAACATGTCACAAGGAATGCTCAGCACAGCCTGTGATATGTTGCCCTTTAAGGTCATCAAGATCAGGACCCCCATAAGACAGCTGATAGTTTAATCTGGGATTGAATTCTAAGAAGCGAGCTGTCTGCAAGGTTGGTTTTTGTGGTTTTCTTCATATATATGTAACATGGAACAAGCTTTTTCCCTTAAAAAGACCTCTTAGATATTTCCTAAGACAATCTTACCTATAGGCAGATAGTCCTCAAGTTGCTTTGGCTTAACCAATTAACCTAACCTAATCTAACCCATCAAGATAGATCTTGAACTTCAAATTACCTGCAAAAAAGGCCACTTTGGCTTAGATAAAGAGAGAGGTGGACACGCACGTGTAAAAAAGCAATTTATGACCCTTTCTTCTGTAAATTGTTGGGGCAAAAGCCACTGTACCAACACACCAATGCGCGATGGTCCTCGAGTCTTCTTATAATTCCCTGATATAGCAACTGCTTCTGCTGAAGTTGTGGGATGACAAAACTACTTAGCATATTCTTCCCCTTTGCATAGTAATGGTACAGGTGTGTGGTCCTGTTAGAGCAATGTTCTCAAAAAATAATAATAATAATAATAATAATCCACTAAAGAAATCTGTTGTGAAGCCACACCAAAGAGCGACTTTTGGCGAATGCAGTGGGATTTCCTGAAGCATGGAATCGTTTGGATGCCCAAATTCAAGAATTCTGTGCATTAACAGTCCTATTTAGGTGAAAATGAGTCTCATCTCCTTTCAGAATTCTCCATGGCCAAGCAGCATGAACCTCTATCCTAGCAAGAAATTTCATAACAAATGCCTCCTGTTCATCATAATAATTGTGTTTTAATTCCTGCACACGGCTCATCTTTATGAGTAAAAGTGAAAAAATTTCTGAAAGCTTGCCATACCATTAAAAGATCCCAAACCAGTTATTATACTATTCCTCAGGTGCAACTTCTACACCTGCAATGGTCCCATAGGTGCTGTCAATGACTGCAGTCACGACATTAGAAACAATCTATTTTCACACTGGTTTCTGTTCTCTACCAAACTGCTAAGGATCCTGATTCTTCAAACTTCTGAATCATGCCTTTCAATGCATTAATTAATGGAGGTCATCTATGAAAGTTGTTAAAACTTCAAAACTCATGAACAGCAGCGGATATGTTTGGCTGATAAAGATAACCACAACTTTATAAGTAACATGTGCTGAGGCAAATGAGAGGCATATTAAACCCACTTAACATTTGGAATGTCATTCAGTGTTTTCCCTTATCTTTAGAGTAAATTACTGATGCTACTGTTATTTATGTAAAACAGCATTTGCATTTTAAAATTTCATCTGTGTTTCATGTAAATTTTCAGTTGTATAGACTAGAACAATGCCACATTTTCTCCTATTGACAACTTTCAAAATTATTTTTATATGCTCAGTGATTGACATTTTGAAATAATGTATTACTGATAATTATTTATGTTAATTATCTACAAATGAATCTAAAAGTGGACTTCTGTGTATAGGTTAGCATACGAAATATGCTAATTAGGCAGTTGACTACATATTCTGCAATGGATGCATCTTAGAATTTAGGTATGTAATTGCTGTTCTGATAATGATCAGTATTAATTAGTTATAACCTGATCATTTGAGTAAAGTGCAAGTGGTGGTTAATTGATAAACTTGAGGAGGGAGTAAATGCATATGGAATCACTCAAGATCTGAATATGACTCAAAGGGTTATATCAAGGACTTGAAATTACATTTTTAGTAGTAAATCAGTTAGCACACGGCCCAGTGCGGGTTAGAAAACAGCAAATGAAGATCATTTCTGATTCAGCTCAAAACTATAGTGAAGTGACTGCCAGAGAGCTGATTTTTGACGTTCAGGTTGAAACAAGAATTCAAATCAGCCATTTTACTGTTGCACGAAAATTTTGTAGCACTGGACTTATTCAATAAAACCAATGGTTTGTGTCCTATGCACTTCACTTTTCAAAGTAGCTTATTTAGGATAACATCATCCTGTTCAGTGGAAGTAAGATTGAGACTGCATATTATTTACAGGCAAGTCCAGATATACTCTGAATTGTGATTCTAGACATATTTTCATATGAAGAAAAAGAGGAACACCTTCCCTTAAGTCACTTTCTCTTGTTCGTGAAAGATTCCATTTTTACAGAAGCGATTTCATGGTTTGAGGTGGAACTATTAAATAAGGCTGCACCCAGCTGCATATCTTTGATACAGGTCCTGTATCCTAGTACAGATATATAAGCGAGGCCTTGGACTTCACATAAGGCTGTTTATATTACTGTTGCCCCAAACGTTTTCCTAATGAATAACATCGTCAGGTATCTTTGGCATCAAATACATAATGACAGATGACATCATTTGAATGAATTTGCAAGCTTATTCCTCAATTAAACATGTGTGGGAGTCTTAACCAGCTGAGCTGCAGCATGCCAAATGCGTCCTCAGACTAATCAGACCTATAAAGTGAACTTTCAGATGAGTGGCATGCAGTTTGAAAACTTTGATCAACAGCTTGATCAATTCTTTGAAATCAAGGTGCAAGGTTTGCATTTTTGTCAAAGATGGCCATACACAATATTAAAGAAAGATTGTTGCAAAACCCTAAAGAATTTTTCTATCAGTTTTAAATGCCCATAAATTTGATGTTTTCCTAATGAATAACATCATGAGGTATTTTTGGCATCAAAATACAATAACTTTAAATTTTACATTTTGAGTTTAACCTTTTGGCAAAAATGGTAATTTATTTTAAATAATGCTTTTGTGCAAAATGTTTTTAATTATTTTCTAATATGTAACAATTAAATTTTATTTCTATGAATATCCTTTGATTTTGTGTGTGTGTCAAAATGTTGCAGGGAAATTTAAGGAAAGTACACAGAAGTTGGAAAATATCAACTTCCAGGTATGATCTCACAGTGTTCAAGCTAACCCTGAGTCAGTAGAGCCCTTACATATAAGAAATTACAAAGGCTGTTTGTAACTTTTCCCCCTTTTTCAGAGCACTTTCACAACATCATTACATATCTGAAGTCAACCTAATGTTTCATCACCCAGTGCAAATCACCTTCATATTGTTCTGCATTATTCAAAGGCCTCTACTGACTTCAGATTTTAGAGAGATCATAATCTTCAACTCAAAAATTGTTATACTCTAGTTCAACCAAATGCACCTTAAACTTATCAGTAAATTTAGTAAGGATATTTATTTAACTATAATAGTGATTACATGAATAATTTAATTAGAAGCAGTCATCTCCTTGATTACTGATTGATATATAACAGATGCTTCAATATGATAGTCATTTTAAATTCTTAGCTACATAAAAGCAAAATGCAAATGTTTAAATGGACTAATAGGGTGATCAATGAAATTTCAGGAAACCAATACCAAGTTTTTAATAAACTTTTTAGAATGCAGAGCTGCTCACAGCAAGACAAAACATATAACTTTCTCTTGTCAGCAAAACTTATAGATATGATACCTAAATGCTTTTAATTTTCATAGCAAAATATAAAATCATGAGGCACTGAAAAAATAAGTGTTTAATCTCACTTTGATGTTCGATAACTGTAAATGAGCAGATTTCCTTTCATCGTACCAATAGCAAGCAAGGGTGAACTTTTTGACCATACTGCTAATGTTAATGGATCACTGAAAAGAATGCCAAAATAATTTTGGTTAAATAAACAAAATAGGGAAAAAAGAAATACAGCTAGCTTTTAACACAGTATGCTTAATAATAACTAATTAATCATTTAATACAGTTTACTTACTAATATTTCTGCATACTTAAAAGATATAAAAGTAACACTTTTTATGGATTTTATAAATTAAAATGACATTAATTTTGTAACTCTTGTTTATACCTTATTATTTCAAAGACCTTCAAAATTCTGTTTTATTCAAAACTACGTAGATTTGAAACACATCAGTTCTTACTTTATTACTGCTGTAACTTTTTTAAGTATTTGATTCTATTTTATTCTTTTGTTGCTTCAGAGCATAATTGTAGAGTTAACTGTTGTATTTAAGGCAATAATTTTAAAGTGTATTCTTGTGTTGTTGGATTTGTAACCCTGCATTTTGAATAAAAGAGCTTATTTCTAGTACAGAACTGTAAACCTTATGATTAAGAATCTAGATACATTTGAATTGTGAAACCAGCTCAAGTAGAAGCCAAGATACAGGCTGTAACATTTCTGACAGGTCTCACAAAAAATTTTTGTCACCAAGTTGGCTATATTTGGAGATTTCTTGGCAACTTTCCGGGAATGTCAGGTAAGCACATTTTTAAGCTTTATAAGTCATTTTCCCTAAAGTTCCCAGAAGATGTGGCAATACATTATGTCTCCAAAAGACAGTAGTCAGTCAATTCTGCAAGATTTACGAGAGACTGCGGCTCATAGTTAGTTGAATTGCTTTTTAGAACTGTGAGTGATATTGGTATTGGTAATTTATGCTATTTCTTGCACATTAAGGGGAATTTGCCTAATCTCTGCGTTCCTTTAAGTTAATTTGGTACATTCTTTGATTAACAGTGAAACTGATTTTTTCAGTGTTTAACTGATTATGACAAAGCATTATTATCTGCACAGTTATCTGCCCACAGGAAGAGATTACTCTGTGATAGAATTTTTCAGGAAAACTGGTCTGTATTGCAGTGTTGGGAGGGTGACTGGTGTAGCCACTGTGTTGAGTGGCAACAGGTAGCACATCTAACTCCTTATAATGCTTGGGTATGTTGTGAGGTTGTGTGATACTTATTGCATTATTGAACACAAAACAAATTTATTACAATTACGAGCTCTT
The DNA here is from genome assembly GCF_044657685.1 of Stegodyphus dumicola. Classification (NCBI taxonomy): domain Eukaryota; kingdom Metazoa; phylum Arthropoda; class Arachnida; order Araneae; family Eresidae; genus Stegodyphus; species Stegodyphus dumicola. The sequence continues at coordinate 28,310,413 of NC_140781.1, forward strand.
TGCAAATATATATATAATTCATTGATAGTATAGACAGTAATTGAATAGACTTATAGTCTTTGTAGCGTGAGGAGCCTGTTAATGAGGGTCTCTCTAGTCAAGAGCTTAAAAGCATTATAGGTCTCTCTAGTCCAGAGTTCAGGAGCAGTCTGCTGTGTTGTACTAATGAAAAAAATCTTCAGACTGATATTGCCATGCCTCCTTAATTTTTCTGTTATATTTAACATCTTCTGATTTGCTATATCTGGAAAGATATCAAAAGGGAAAACAAAATCATTGGTTCGTCAACTCTCCAGAAATCAAGCTTTTAAATTTCTGGTTTTCCTTTTGGGAGGCTGGGGCTTGTCATGAGATGCTCCAACAGCTCGTCTCTAGTTTCAAGTGAGAAAATTGTCCATATGTTTGCCATGAGTCGAGACCTGTATCATTGGAAAGGAGAGTCCCTCAACTCACTGCTTTGGCCTTTGCTTCATGAAAACAACATAGTTGTCCTCACTGTTGTTGATGGCTTAAGGATAAGCTTTCAGGAAAGCTTGACTGTGGATATTCTGGCACTAAACTTTAAAGGTTATACGTGCCGAACAACATGTCAGGCACTTAAAACACAGCTGACAGATAAAACAAGACATATATACAAATAGACAGACAAGGTTAAAATTACATGGACTGCATGACATCCAAAACTGATGAAATGATCAATGCTCAGATGAAGTTGCCTATACCTGATGATATTAAATGTAAGTGTGAAATTCTAAAACATGAAATAATTTAAAATATATTTCATTAAAATGCCAAGGTGTAACAGCAAAATCAAAATCAAATTAAATTATAAAGACCTGCCTCTTTCAGGTAGTCAAATAAATTTGTATTGGCCTCTTTCTTGATTACAAGGTCCAGAGGCAAGTCAGAGTCATTAAAATATTTCAACCGAAGTCTGTTAAAATGTGTACATTCAATTAAAAATTGGTGAACAGTTAAAACATCATTACAATTTGAAAATACAGGTTGAATCTCGGCTTTCAATAGATAACCATGTGTTGCTCGAGTGTGACCGATACAAAGGCAGGTTAAAATTACCTCCTCCCTCCAGTTTCTATTTGTCTCCCAGTACTCTAACTTAGGTTTGACACTTCTCTATTTATTCAAAACCTGATCGTCCCAGAATAACTGCCATTTAGTTGAGATTCTTTGCTTGATGGCCATTTTGATATCATTAAAAGGAACAAGCGGATTCAACAAAGCAATTGCAGATTTTGCAGCTGTGTCTGCCAGCTCGTTACCTTTTATGCCTACGTGTCCAGGGACCCAGCAGTAAAGAATATCATACCCTTGGCTCTTTAGTTTTTTATGTATTATAAGAATGTCTACTAGCAGAGGATTTCAAGTGTCAGAAAATTTACTTAAAGCTTTTAGAGCACTTAAAGAGTCTGTATGAATTATGAACTTTTTCTGGATTTGTTTAGAGATGAATGTAAGAGCGATATACACAGCAGTTAATTCAGCAGTAAAAACAGAACATGCACCTTGCAATTGTTTGCTTTCAGTGTGGTTTTGAGTTACAAACGACTGTTGTAGTGAACAAAGTCTCTGCAAAATAGATAGCCTGAATTTTTCCAGCAATTCAAAGACAGCAAAATGTCAGTGAAATTCAGAAATAGTAATGTGGGTTTATGAAGTCTTATCACACCTCTTACAATGCTGATTCAATTTTAAGTGATTGTTATCTGTTCTCAAAACTAAAATCTGACCTTCATGGCAAGAGTGGTGGTGGTGGTGTATAAAGAGCAATTAGGGAATATTTTGAAGATAAAGCTTCCAATTACTTTTTCAAGGGCACAGAGTAGCTCATTAAATGATGTGAAAAATATTTCATGGTACAAGGAGATCCCACTGAAAAATAAACTCAAAATTTTCTTTATTTTGTGTAGAAGTATATCAAACTGTAAACCTTAGGATATACATGTGTACAAAGTATCAGCAAAACATATTCAGATTTCAGTGATAAAATACATACTGGGCTGTGATTATATTTATTTAGAATTAAGAAAAATGGAAAAAAAATAGTAGCAGTATAAAGAATTTCTTATTACCGCAGACCAGAATCCACATGAGAAACTGTCCTAGTATTTGAGTCCCATAGAATTAATGTATTTGAATGCTCAGATATAATGCTAAGAATTGTGCCTTCTTTATCCCAAGATATACCACAGCAAATTCTAAGGCAGAAAACACAAAATTATACAGTTTATTATTAACAATATAAAAGTCATAAATTCAACATGTGTTAGCAAAGTCATTTTAAGGAGATAGAACACAATTTTACACAAAAAAATAAAAACAACTTCCACTTATTACACACTGAACACACTTATTTTCACTATGAATTTAAAATGCTATTTGTAAAATTAATGATGAAATGTAAGAACAGCTTGAAATACTGGTATTATAGCTCCCAAAGAAAATACTGAAACAGACTTCATATGCTTAGAAAGAATTGAATAGCTGTCGTTTTCAAAATTACTTGAATAAAATTACACAATTATGCTCATGTAAATTATAATATAACATGACATTATTACAGAAACCGATTCATTAAATTTCAATAACAAGAAAAGAATATTTAGTGATTTTATCTATATAGAAATGCCTTTTGATAGCAATAGTGACTTAACCTCTTTGTATGTCTTAAGAAAATTAATCTAATGAACCACAGTTTACAGCACTGCTCGTCAAAATTAAAGGATAACCTGAAAAAAGTATGTTCCTGATTAAAGTTTTCAATCAAAGTCCAATAGTGTAATTATTTATAACTACTTGCAACTGAATGCAAAATTGAACTTTTGTGCAATACATGAAATACACACATTAGGCAAGTGTCAATGTGTTGTGCAAGGGATGCATGATGAAATTTGGTTGGTACTGTTGTTTAAAATTTATGTTTTCTGAAAGTGATCAGTATTCATCAGTTATGATTCAAAAGCATCACTTACTGAAGGTCAAAAGTGGTAGTTCATTGGTAGACTTTATGCTGACAAACACTTAAGATACAAATATTTCTCAAACTATCAAATCAAGAACTTGGAGCTGCTTTTCAGGCAAAAACCAGTTAGCAGAATGCCTGGTCAAGAGTTGTCAAAAGCAACAACTGCATTCAAAATCATTCTCAACAAACTAGCATTGGGAGAAATATTTAACGGAGCTACAAGCAATGAGACCACGTACTGTTTACTGACCAATTCAGACATACGTAGCCTGTAGACATACAGTTAACCGGAAGAAGTTAGACACTTGCAGTTTGTACATAGGAAAAACTTCACTCATAATGTCAAATGCTTCAATCACCATTTACTTATTTTATTATACAAGATTAAATGGAATTATCTTAATTTAAAAATTCAGTTCCTGCTTTAAAATATGAAAATATCAAGAACTTCAGTTTGAAAAAAATTAAATATTTGTGCACGCAGTAAAAGTGCAGCACTTTACTATTTTCAATACATTTTTTAAAAGTTAAGCCTCTTTTATGTGAACAGTTTGATAAAATACAAAAATGCAGAGTAAGGGTGTAGAGTCCAGGTGGGTGAACTTCTATCTGAAAACTGGAGTAGCAGGAAACTACACAGGAGAAGGGTTGAAGTACCCTTTATTAAATCTTTGAAAATTTACAATGTGTCAACTCGATGCTAACAAACTTCGCCTCTACTTGGGCGGTAACTGAAAGTCAGATAATTGAAACTAAATGTTGAAATATTAACAAGTAATAGAACTAGCCTAAAGGGCTCAGCGAGATCCCGTAACTTAAACCCTCTTTGAAGCTAGTGACAGCAGATAAATGTAATACAGCCACTTGAACCAGGAATAAGCAAACGTACCTACGGCAAAGACGGTGGCTAGAGCCTAACTCTTCCTTTCTCCTACCGAAACTCGGCTTTTAACTACGTTCTACAAAGTAGAAAATTTGCATTCCGTCAAGCGCGCTACAACATTTAACTATTCTGTCACTAGCAATTAGGGAAAAGAAGGCTTATAGAAAAGTCTGAACTAAAAATTTAAATTGTTAGTTAAAATAAATATAAATCCCTATAGTGGTACTGTTAATACTTTGTTACTACTTTTACATGTATATTTCCTTCAAAGTACGATTAAATTCCTCCATAAATGCAATTACAAGTAAAACAATATCTAATGCAAAATTATGATTTAGGTCAGGCTACATCAATTTTCTCTTAATCAATAACGAGTTGGAAAATAAAAAATAACTGCCACTAATTTTCCAGTAAATACAACTCACATGTGGAAAAAATCAACTAAAATTATTTTTGAGCTTTTCCTACATCATTAAAAAAAATTTTACACCTCCTATTATTAAAATTTTTACATTAAAAGAACAGTAGTAAAACTTGAATACATAACAGTTTAAGCAGATTTCTCATTTGTCTAATGCAACTACTTCATTATTTAGGGTGCTGTGTATGGTTTAAATGCTAGATATTCTAGCATTATTTTTCTCCGTATTAGTTCAAATATTTGTTCTATAGAACATTGCAATAAAATCTAGATGCCTGAAATTTGAAAAGTATACCATTAATCTTTAAAAGGAAGATATAATATTCAATTACATACATATTTGCATTAAAATATGAACATTTAATTATTACTGCAGACAATATGTCAATTGTTGGCAGAGAAAGTTGCAGTATTATCACAAACTTCAGTAGAATATACTGTTATGAATATTGTTTTTCCCCCATAATAAAACATGCGGAGAGTCCCGATTCTTAATTTCCCTACGGCATTAAATAAAATACCTTGTTACTGAGGAAACAATCATTTTATGCATAAATTTGTGTGATCGTTAATTTGACTCCCTAGCTGCGTATCTGCTTGGCATACGTCTCAAACTGAAACATTCTACATAGAAACATCGTTGATTTTACACCTACTAATATTTTGTATCTCTAACGCCAGTCTGGCGAATTATTATTTATTATATTTTGCTTTCCATCACTGCATGTTTATCAACACATGACAACTTGAGTAATGACTCATCCAGCAATGCTCAGACAATTTTTTTATATTAGTTTTTAATAACAAAGAGCATGGTAACTTTTTATGTTGACATTACACTTGGCAATGATTACAGATTTAAGTTAAATGTACTAAGAAATGTTGGCGAGGAAAAATTTAACAAATATTTCTTTCCATATGCTAAAAATAAGTTTTTGTTAATGATAGTCCTAGGCCAAAAGATTATACTTAGTGCTATTTGAATTAAGAATAACTAATTCGTTTTTTACATAAACACAGAACTGGCGCCAGAGCTTGCATGGCCGCACTGGGGACAGAATTTAGGGAAGACAAAATTTTTGGAATTTTAGAGAAATGTCGAGCAACAAAATTAAGAGATGGAAAATTTTTCGAATTTAGGACAAGATATGGGTTACAAAACTTAGGGGCGGCAAAAATTTAGAACTTCAGAAAGCACTTTCGAGCCAAATTTAGGTTCCACAGAGACTGCATCAGGCAGTAAGATATTTAGCGGCAGCCTTCAATAAGCTTTAGTATAAGTAGATAAGCTTTAAATATATGTAGACTTAAGCATGTGGAAGAAACAGACAAAATAATAAAAAACCAAACTAATACAATTCAGGCTTAATTGTCTTCAGTGCGTGATAGAAGCAAAGCAGTATTTAGTGCAGCAACTTGTCTTTTGTCGCCAATCTCGTGACACATAGCCAATAATGCATAGCAGCGCTTTAATCTATGCTAAAGTTATATTTTCGATTCCAAGGAATTTCAGTCAATATAGCAGGTTGTGCTATTCCTTAACTTTATGATTTGACCCAGCTCATTATTTTTCCCAGCCTGTTTTTATTACAGCAATTTTATAAAAATTAAAGTTTGAACTTTCAATTATGTCGAAAAGAGTTTCTAATTCTGATGCTGCAACAGGATCTACAAAGCGAAAGCATGTTTCGATGTCTAATAAACAAAAAGTGGAACTGCTGCAAAAAATAGATAAAGGTATATCCGTCTCAAAATTATGTAGAAGTAAGGCACTGAAAAGTCAACTGTATATGACATAAAAAAACAGAAAAAGGAACTTTCTGAATTTTTTTGTGGATTCTGACATCCCTCTCACAATGAATAACAGAAAAATTATTTGACATGCTAAAAGTGAAGATGATAACAAAATGACGAATGAATGGGTCAGACACTCGCAGCGAGGGCATGCCATTGACGGGTCCAATGCTAATGGCAAAAGTTAAAATATTTCACTAGGAAATGAACTTAACAACTGAGTGCACATACTCGACAGGATGACCAAATTTAAAAATCGCTATGGTATAAGATAATTAAGAATTGCAGGTCAAAACGCTTCAGCTGATACTGAAGCTGCTGAACTATTTACAGATGAATTCATTAATAGTGTAAAGTTATCTCTATAACAAATTTACAATGCTGATGAAACTGGTTTTTTCTGGCAATGTGTCCCACGGCAACCTCTACAGAAAAGGCTCCAATTGGAGTCAAAGATTCCAAAGTGAGACTAACAATTTTAGCACGCGCAAATGCTGCAGGAAAGCGCAAGTGTAAACGTTTTGTAATAGTAAAAAGTAATAGGCAAGTGTAAACGTTTACCTGATGACGTAAAAATTGTCCTGATTGTACATAACTGTTTGCTTCATATTTCACTTAAGGTTTCAGTGAAAGGTAATGTATCCGTATTATTTTTCCCTCCAAACTGTAACTACATCATTGAGCCTATGGATATTGGAATAGTGCATGAGCTGAAATGCACATTTTTTAAATACATGTTAAATTTCTTGAATAATGGCAAGACTATTCAAGAATTTTTTAAAATATTTTAGCATAAAATCTGCTGTGTGGAGCATCGCAAGATCGTGGGAGGATGTGCCTCCAGATACTTTAAAAAATGCTTGGCATAATTTATGGCCATCTACTATATTTCATGTTGAGGATGATGATAGCTGCAAATCTGAAGGTTTTCGGATATCACAAACCACAGGCGAAATTTTCCAACGATGGATTTTGTAAAAAAAAATGTGGAGAAGGGGTAATAAATGAAGATATAAGAGAAGTTTTTCATTGCGATGACAATGCTCCAATCATCATTCAATTAATGGATGGCAAAATATGTAGTATACTTCTAGATTCAGAAAATACTGTTACCAATATTGAAGAAAGGGACAGAGAGGTTATTGAAAAAGAAAAAATTTCGATTGACAAGTTACTCGGAATTCTCGACTCAGCAATTACAGGACTCAAACAAGGGAGCTTTGTAACTGAATAAGAAATTATGTCTATCTATGGAATTAAAGAGAAAATATTAGTACAAAAAAAGGAACTTAAACAACTTCCATTGAAAGAAATGTTTAATAAAGTAAGCAAATAAATAAAGCTTTTCTGTTGTAAATTTTGTTTCCCTTTAGATCATAAATGCTTCATTATTTCATAAATCATGATTTCATATTTTTAATTCTATAATTTCTATGTGCCATCTTACTAGTTTATACTGATGATCTATTATCCGGAAAAATCTGGAATGGCCAAAGTTACGAGGAGTCCGGATCTTGGACTTTGTATTGTATTTGTCTGTATAATGTTAACATGAAAATATAAAGAAGCAAAGCTTTGCCAGAAGAGAAAGAATACACAGGAAAATCTATTTAATGCTGAGTAAATAAATAGCTATGTCGCTAAATTGGCGAGATATCGCTAAGCTGGGTACAGTTTCGGCAAGAAATTGCCCAAAGTCACAAAAATTTGCTTGGCGACATTTTGGTCTGGTCCCTGTATTATCGTATTGGGTATTGTAATTGAATAACTGGAACTGATGCCATATGTAGCCGTAACCATATTCAGCCCTCATATGCCTTCCAGTAATTTCGAGAAGTACTAGAAATTTCTCGATGGCCCTCCGAGTTAGCTTTACTCTTTAGACGAATTTTTCATTGCATTTTGCTTAACATTCTTAGTATTTTGAAGTGCATCTACTGATTGATTGTGCTCTGTGATACTGCGAAAAGCTGTATGAGTATTTTTGCATAAATTTCCAGAGCTGTGAAGATGTTTCTTTCAGTAAAATAAATTTTATCAAGCCGTCATCAGTTCTGCATGCAATCAGTGCATTCAATCTATTGTGAAACCATACACAAACAACAAGACATTATTGCCTCTAAATATATTAATTAGTGTAATATATTGTAATCAGTGAATTAAATGTAATTAGTATATTAATACATTAATTAAGTAATTTACTAAATGTGGTAAGAATCATGATTATAACTGACAAATTTCCTTTTGCATTAAAGATGAAGATTTTGTACATAAACAGTAAAAACGAAGCAACGAAAATTAAAACTGCAATTCTTTGATTCTAAGGTACCTCTCATTAATTTCAGTATCATTAAGATGCACCCATTAATTTCAGTATCATTAATAGAATGAAATATTCTGATTTCATGTAAATACACCACCCGACACCAAAAATGCTATCCCAAGAAGGAAGGGCCAGAAAATGATAAACTCAACAAATAGGGAGAGAGAGAAATGAAAAATAAGTGATCTTTATTTTGAAATGATATGCATAATACAAAGAGAGAACAGCACCTGTTCAGCAGGTTGTAGGACCACCATGGATGGTGATGCACAAAAGAACACATCTAGGTACAGAGTCAATCAGACTACGGAAGATGTCCTGAAGAATGTCTCTCTATACCCCGGCAAGCATTTGCCGCAATTCACCTTCTGAATGCTGCAATGCCAGGGTCGGCAAATGACGTGCAAATCACATCCCAAATATGGTCGATTGGCGAGAGATCAGGAGAGAACAATGGCCAGGGAAGCACCTGAACACCTTGCTGGCTGATGCGAACAGTCTGTGACCAGGCATTATCCAGCTGATAAAGGGCAATGGGCATCCTTTGAAGGTAGGGGAGTGTCACGGCCCACAGCACATCATCCATGTATCGTTGAGCCATCATAGTGCCCTGAATATGAACTAGAGGTGACCTGGAATTGTTCGCAGTTGCATACCAAAGCATGATGTTGCCCTGTGGGGTGATTCACAGTTGCTGCCAGATTGAACCTGTCTCCATATCAACGCCACACTCGTACGTGGCAACTATCATTACAGAAACATAAGCGTGACTCATCTCAGAACACAACCCTGTGCCATTCCGTCACTCACATCGCTTGAGCCTGGCACCATTGCACACGATGGCGTCTATGATGTAGGGTCAATGGCTGTCTTCTTAACAGATGCTACGATTGCAGGCCACTAGCCACCAATCAATGGAAAATGGTTCTGGTTAATATGGGAACATTCAGGGTGTCTTGAACATGCTGCAGAATGAAGGTAGAAGTGGCTTACGGTTGCGCCACCGCTTGTTGGTAGATGCGCTGATCCACATGTGCTGACAACAATCTGGCTGCACTGGCACCCCTTGAACTTGCCACATATCCTTGTTCCAACCATCATTGCCACAGCCAGTGCATTGCGGATGCATCCACGTGTATGTCACCTGAGATTTGCTGTATGGACCAATCTGCCGTTCCCAGACCAATCACCATGTCCCTAATAAAATCATCTGACTGCTGGAAATGCCTTCATTGATGATGGCTTGGCATTCTTTGCTATTACACGCGTCCTCTGAGACAACAAATTTTCTTTGATGTTTTAGCAGAAATAATGTCATGAAAATTGAACATTCTGCAGGTTCTTTTCCTTATATCTTCAACGTGTGCTGGAGAGCTGCGCATTTCACATCATTCACATAACTCGGTGACGTGCGATGAAAATTATGCCCTGAAATTTGTACAATTTTCAAGTCACTCTTCCTTGGTGTTGCGTTTTCTATGTCAGGTAGAGTAAAGCATGTAAAATAAAATGCTGAAATTACATCTATCAAATATTTTTCAACAAATGCATTCAGTTGATCAATAACAATAGTATGCCTGATTAATTGAGGAAATTTGTGAGTATAACTCCAGTTTCATCAACGTTTAAATGATAAAAGCATGACTTTGAATCACAGAAATATATTTCTCTTTCAAAATGCATTATCTTAAAAATATATCTCATAATGCTGAACACGAATATGATAAAGAGATAAATATAAGTTCATAATGATCATGGACATAGTGAATGTGACATTCTCCAGCAAAATATATAAGAATTTATATAGAGAAGTTCGATATTTAAAGAGAATATTATATAGAGAAGTTCTATATGTATATAGGTTGTTCAGGAAATAAATTCTATATGTGTACAAGTTCGTATACATATAGTTCGTATACATATGTATACGTATATAGGCAGATATTATTAATTCCATGGTATGTATAAAGATTTTTCAGAAAAATAAAAGTCACATAAGTTACAAAATAAATGTGGTAGCTTGTGCCATATATTGTATATATATTTGAGAAAGTGAGCCAAAAGTCTGGGCATATCTGCAAACTCCTAGTGCCAGTGAAATATACACACTGGCATTCTGAAACGCAAAACTCTTGGACATGTGACTGGTCTCAGTTTGAAGTGAAAGCAGTTCTAACTTTATAGGCAAAGAAACGACCACAGTTAAAATTCAGTGATATTATGTAGAGATTTTGACTTCAATGGTATTCTTAATTATTAGAAACTTGTGACAGGAAATGAGCAGGAGTCAGTAAAACTGATTGCAATTAGGATAAATTTGTCCTTGTGTCTATTACAGAAAACGAGAGAATGTCTTTTCTGTCCGAAAAGGAAGCCTTGGGATCAGACAAAAGGACAAATATTTTAAAAAGTCTTTCTTTCAGGTATTTCAGGTAAATCCCAGAAAAAAAGTTAAAATTGATTTCCGCTGCAGAGGTTAGGGAGCAGCAACTTTGTGGGTTTGTGGGGGGGGAACATCGAGTGGGGACTGATGACATTTATTGTTTCTTGAACTATGATGCAAAGTTTCTTGAACTATGATGCGCTAATTCATTGTTTCATGGGAGATGTTTGGTTAGGTGTGTAGTATCTTGGGAAATTTCCCACAGTGGATGAAAATGGAAATACCTTTATTGTTGTTCTTGGGCTGTGTAAAAAAAAATATGCAGCTCCTAAATTTAATGATTTCGTGGATATAATATGCTCCAAAAAGTTTGGCAGACGAGTGATTGACCAAATAGGTGCAAGTGAGGTACACCCTTTTTCAGCTCGCTAATTCTTTGGAAGCCCAAGAAGCCAGCATACAAAGCTACTGTTTTATCTCTAAAAAAAAATTCTCCTGAATTGACACTTGACATCTGAAACTGGAATTTGTCTTAGAAAGTCATGCAAGAGAAAAATGCAATTTCTTTTAGAAAGTTACCTTACTTTGATATAAAAGAAAATTTTATGCTTCAATATTGCCTTCACATAAAAATGCATATAGTAAATGAATCTGATTTATGAAATTGATTTTCATTACTTCAATCAGTATTATTTTTATCTTTTGGGATATGAATTTTGGCAATGAAGCATCTCCTAGATCTGAATAATTCAGAAAAATTTTATACACACTGATCAGATTCAATGGGAGAAGCAGAAAATATAATGAAAAATATTCAAGTACATACTTTTTATTTTGTACGCATACTTCAGCCAGTTCAACATTTATAATTTAATTAAGAAGAATGATATAACACCAAGCAAACACACAGACAGTCATCATTACTGTTCGGCTTTAAAGAAGAAATCTCGCAAAAGTTCAGAGACTGGAATATGAATTGCTCATTTGCATTGACAAGAAAATGTTGGATAGCACAAGATGCTCCAAACAAACCTACCTTAAGTATACCACTTGAGGTAGGTTAGTTTGACTATCGATTTTCATCTAATCCCATTACCTTAAGGTACATAAACCCCTTGTAAAATTTATACTTCTCCTTTTCCTTCTCTTACTTTAAAATGCAAAGGATAGAACAGTTTTAAATCCTTCCATCTACCCCCTGAGGGAATTTTGCATATTCTTGAGAGTATGCATACATTCTGAAATCTACTGGTCTAGACAATACATAGTTGAATGAAGCTGTCCATTCCCATATGACAGGAATGATGTGGGAGAACTGATACTGAGCTAAGATTGAATATCTCAGCTCATCAATGACAGTGAAATGACATCAATGACAGTGACACTTCACTGAAAAGAAATCAATTAAAATTCAATAAAAATCAATTATTTGAAGCATTTATTTTCTACAAGGTACAACTAATGACAGTGAAACCAATTCAGAAATAACCGACAAGAATCAGAGAAAAGATGATTATGACTCTTTGGAATATAATGATATAACAGATCAAGAATCTGAGGAAGTCTTACCATCAAACTCAGATGATAAAAACAATGGAAACTGTTAATTGGAAATGCTGATAACAGAGGACCTTCAAGCAATTGAAGAACCTGGATATGATTTTCATGAATACTCTGTATAGAAGAGACCAGTAAGAGACACAAAAAGCCACCAGAAAAATTAAGACTATATTGGCATACAGCAATATAAATAAAGAATTACTTAAGGCATACGATGAAGCTGTGGAATACGCTGAAAGTCAATATTGGCTGCACAGAATTATAGAATTGAGTTCAATGGATGCTACTAAAGTTTGGGAATTAGTTAAATGACGAAAAGATGGTTAGTGAAAAACAGTTAGATATTCACTGAAAAGGGGGAAAAGGATAATTTAGAAACAATTTACAAAGCAAGGCGAGTAGCAACTGGACTTGATCAAAGAAAAGAAATTAGCTATGAAGATGGATTTAACCCACTAATGAGATTTGCAAACTTTAGCACACTGTTATCGAGTTATTGCTATGACAAATGTTCTTTAATAAAGCTTTTTCTTTCTACGCATTAATTTTCAATGTTTCTTCTTGAAATAGATGTTAGTTAGAAAATACAACATTTAGAAATCATCAACAAGACCCGGAAAGCTTGGGAAATGTCGAGTTACAGATATGTGAAAATTTCGGATAGTGAAGCATATAACAAAATGGAATTCACGTTAGAAAAGCCAAATGAATTTGAAAAAATTTTGCTCGAAAATTTTTTTAAAAAATTACTTGTTATCAACTTGAATATCAAAAGCCTACATTTAAAATAATATAAGATTTTGAGAAAAAAAATGCATTTCAGATGTAAAAGCCAACATATTTTTTAGGCCTTAAACATGAAAGTGAAATAATCTGCTTTGATTATGAAACACTGGCGAATGCGAAATTTGGCAGAGATGTTGCCAATCAATCCAGCAGAAGTTTAAATGAAAAGATCATTATTTAGTTAGATTATAAAAACATACATATAACAAATATAGCATATAAAAAACTTAAACTGCTTATCACAATATTTTATATTTTATAGCGATTTTTTTCATCCATTTTCAAAGTCATATATCTTTTTTTTAAATGCTTGGATGCTGTAAGTTTGAAAATACTCCACATCCTTTTGCCCTAAATCACAATCCCCCCCCCCATTTTTTTTCTTTTAATGCAAGGGGAAAAAAAACAGAATTTACATCCACATTTACAAAAATTAAACTGCCTTATCGAGAATTAATTGAGTTTACATTAAACAAAAATTAACTTTTTGAGACTGTGTTGTGACATCATGTTTATCCATAACTGGTGCTAAAACACACTGCTTGACAACAAGGTATTAATGTTAAAAGTATTATAAGGTCTATAAGGGTTAATGGCGTTAAAAATCTCTGATTTACTAACTTTTTCGAGGTTTGGGGGAATCTTTCTAAAATATTCTGGTTACTTAAGCTTTCTACTACTAGAGAATGCTGAGTAGTCAGGCTTTTATTGTAATTAAAGAAATACACACAACATACTGAATGCAAGTCTAGATTTAAAACAGTATTTGAACCCGAATTCAAAAATAAATAATGTACTTTATCACAAGTTCAAAGATTTCTCTGTAAATTTATTATGTATAAAGCACTACTGAGCACTTAAATTATTTCAAACCATACGATGTTTTCCAGTTACTCATAAACTGAAATGATAAATATAATGTAGTTCTTTAAGCAATGCCTGATGAATTACTTCAGTTCAATTCTTTTAAAGTTTTGAAAGGGGTAAACACACAAGCACAGCTCTTTACTTCCAATTTTGGCAATTTATGCACCTACAACACATAAATTTTGAAAGGGTATCAGTTATCATACATGCTTATGTAATGTCTGCATGCTTTATTCAAAAATTTCAATATAAATTTCCTGTTGCAGGCATTTGACCAATTTTTTCAATTTTTCAGTTTAATAAGTTGGACTTACCTCCTCTTGAAAAGCCCCTAATAACTGTTAAAGGTTAAAATGCATGAAAGAAAAGAGAAATGAAAGTACTAGCAATTAAATGCTATATATAACAGATACAAAATTCCTAAATACATATGCAGCTTGAACTATTTTCTCGAAAATGAATTATTTTTATACATATTATGTAAAACCGATTTTACATCATCAGAAACGAACATATATATGCACCCAAAATAATTTTTTTATGTGGCTCAAAAATGAGGGGGGGAACAGTGCTCTTGCAGAGATTATATGAATCAATATTTTTTTCATTTTATTCTTTCCATATAATCAAAGTGTGTATATTATACAAGCACGTACAATACATTAATTTCAAATGCTATGAAGGACAAAATTTATAATGAGACATTGAGGGGGAAGAAAGTTGACAATACCTGTTCTATATTATCATTACAACTAATATTTTTACACAGATTTTAAAATGAAGAGCTTACCCAGGAAGAGATAATTCATGTTGTTTTTCTCCATGTCTATCAAAAATATTAATAACTTCATCAAGGCTACAAAATGAAAACAAAATTGCTCCATGTTAAGATTCTAAATACAAGCACATATTTAAGAAAATCAAATTGCTCATTATAATATCATATATTTACCCAGTTGTAACAAGATAGTTTCCAGAAACAGACTGCCATGAAAACAATAAAGATCCAGATCCATGTGATTTCTTTGGAATTGTAAAAACTCTCTAAAAGTAATAACAGTTAAATTACAAACAAAAATCATAGAAAAACTGAAAATATAAACAACTCTCCTAACACACAGTTAAAGCAAATATTTATACTTCTTCCAGCCCTACAGCCCTATGTACTTACTTTTAAAGTCTTTGAGAAAGAATTACACACATAATTAAGAGAAGAAGGGGAGACAAAGCAAAGTGCAAAAACTAGAGACATTTTGCACATAGGACTCTAGATACTTTATATGTATTTTTACAGGGGGGGGGGAGATTTTCTTAACTTTCTATGAACACATAACTTACAGAAATATATATAACTCAAAGCTGACACTTCCTAAACTGAGCTAAAATAATAACAACTAGCTGCTATCAATTTAACCTCAGTTAACATGATTTGTAGCTTTGAAACACCAGAAAGCTTTCACATCTACAAAAATTTTAACAAATTCTCAGTCTGTTTTTCTGGTTTTCTAAATAAACTTTAAAAAAAAAAAAAAAACTCTGCATTGGGATTTTTTTCCATATTTTATAGTGTTGTTATAACAGATTGCAAGCTCAAATTTTTAAATTATGGTTTCCCCGTTTAATACAACATAAAAATATCTAGTCCAACAACCCTATGTATCAGAAAAATGAGGAGCAAGTATGAGCTTGTGAAAGTACCTCACTCTTTCTCTCTCTCTCTATCCTTATAAACTAATTCAGCTTTTGCAACTCCTGAAAAGTTGCTTTTTTGGCGTAATGATTTATTGCAGTAATTATTTATTTTCTATTTCTTTTTTTACACACTCACAAAAACTTTTTAATTTTAATGAAAACCAAAGAGTAATGCATATACCAAGTTAAAATTGATTATGAATATTAGTTTTCCCTAATCTAAACAGCACAATTAAGTCTAAATGTGGAAAATGTTATGTTATGCATATTCTGGGATTATCAAGGAGTGATTTGCTTTGAGCTAAATATGAAAGAAAAAGTAACAGCTTAATTCCATTATTGAATGTTGAATTTGACAAGCAAAAAAGTATAATTTCTCAATACAATATTGACTTGATTAGAATAAAACCATTCAAAGAACTAAAATAATTTAAACAGCACATTTAGGAAGCTTTAACGTGTCACTCCTATTCTCCAGATGTTTCTACATAATTATCATTTGTTCAGATGTTCAAGAAGTATACTTATTGTTTGATTTAATATCATACTATTCTTTAGCTCAAGAAAATAATTTAAACTTTAGAAGCAAGAGAATGAACAGTTACGATTAATGCTGGAGATTATATAATTGCTTCAAAACTTAAAAAATTTAGAGCTGTTTGAAATGTTTCATTTTGAAGCATCAGATTATTAATACACTCTTTTGCCAAAAAACATCGAAGCACCAAGAAGGACTTTTGCGATCATGACGAAATTTGGTATGCAAAAACATAAACTAAACTAAAGATGCCATTACGAGGATATCGAAGACCTTACAGACAGCTAAACGACTTTGAACATGTTTGCGTGAAGTGGTGGTTTGTGTTTGGGTGGTCATACCGAGCAATAGGTCACCACTTGCAGTATACAGACACTGCTGTGCAAAGATGTTTGCAGCAATGGTTGCTACAAGGAAACTGCAAATGAAATGAAGGCTCTGGAATGCAAGGCAAGACGGTGGTTGTTCGCCAGGCCCAAACCGGTCCAACAGTATCATTGTCGACTATTTCAGTGCACTACAGCCACATATATACCTGTCCACCACCTCACAGCACTTGTTTGAGGCAGGGTAACGCTCACAGAGGGCTTTAAGCTGTTTGCCTTTGATCCCACAACATCAGCGAAGTAATCTGGAGTGGTGTTGCAGCCGGTCAACATGGCTGCCATCAGACTGGCATTGTATAGTGTTCAGCGATGAATCCCGCTTCGCTCTTGAAGCAGAGATGACCACCGTGTTCGTGTCTGGAGAGAACGAGGCCAATGGTTTCAATCAGCCTTTGTTTTACAAAGGCATAGAGCCATAACCCCTGGTGTGATGGTGTGAGGCGCCATTTCTTATGACAGCATGTCATCTTTAGTCATCCTCCGTACATCTTTAACAGCTCAACGATATGTTGATACCATCCTACGGCCGGTTGCATTACCCTTCATGGCACGTCATCCTGTGGCCATTTTCCAACAAGATAATGAGAGCGTCACATACCCTTCGTATATCTCTGGACTGTCTCCGTGTGGTTAGGTCATCAGACCTTTCACCAATCGAGCATGTCTGGGACATGGTAGGCCGCCACATTCAGAGTAACTACTGATGAATGCCTGGCAGAATGTGTCGCAGGACGACATTAGGAGCCTCTACCACTCCTTGCCTCGATGAATTCAATGCATTGCCACTACGGGCGGTTCGACCAACTACTAATTTGAACACTCAATGGGTGATTGTGAGCCGTGAACAGGTACTACGACCTTGATTTTTTAATCATTTTATTATCTGGGTATGAGCTATACACATATTTAATTTTATCAAAAACAACACTTACTTCATGGTGCTTCTATTTTTTTTTTTTTTTTTTTTTTTTTTTTTTTTTTTTTTTTGCAAAAGAGTGTAAATATCAAAAACACTTTTAACATCAAATGAAATCTAGTACCTGTTTTTGTATTCCATAGATGACACACTCATATGTTAGACAACCTTGTTTTAAAAATGAAAATAAAGAAAAAATGTCTTAAATTCAACTTAAATCCTTTCAATCTTATGTTCACTGGAATCTTGATAGAATGTTAATGCCAATAATAATATCTTCACACTTTACAGAAAATAAGCAAAATGGCTATAAACGGAGGAGAGAGGGAAAATGGCCCACCAAAACTAAACATATTACACAATCTAAGAAAGATGCATGCAAAAAATAACACAGTTAAGGTTCACAAAAAATACTTTTGCTTTAAAAATTTCTCTAAGAAGTTTAGATCAGATTGAGAGAAAACTCTAAGATTAGAAATAATAATTTTCAGCAGAAATTTGTCCTTAGCCCAGTTTTGTCTTTCTTAGTATAGTAATGGTTGTTAAATGAAGCTGAATTTTAAAACTGTTTTAAGACTGAAGAGTAACCCCCCTCCCCCTAATCATTGCATATTAGTAACATTATGAACTATGAGACTGGTTCTGCTAGCTAAAACTTGTTTTTTTAATTATGGCAATGAAAAGTAAACATTAATCTTAATAAGAAAAAATCCAAGTTACTCAAGGAATAGCAACTGAGAAATGGTGTCAAAGATTAGGATGCAAAATTCAAAATCAGCAAGAAACACACAAACAATCTGTTAGAAAATTATAACATCAGAAACTGATTCTATCAGGGGCGTAGCTAGGGTGGGGCAAGGGGGGACATCTGTCCCCGGGCGCAGTATCTAGGGGGCGCCAGTTTGATATTATGACATTTTAGAATAAAATATTTCCTATTCTTAGCACATAGAAGGCGGCGCAAAATCTTCAGCTGCCCCTGGGCGCTGAAAACCCTAGCTACAGTTCTGGATTCTATCCCCTTTTACAGGATGTGCAAATAGCAACACTGATATATCTTGAAGTGGAACACCTCTCTAAGAAAAAGCCACAGAAATATGTGAAAGGTAGGAGTTGAAAGATTTCAGCACGAAATGGCTGGCTAGAAAAATTTAAGTTAAGGCATAATATAAATTTCAAGATTGTTTGTCAGGAATTTTAATCAGTAAAACCTCAAAAATTTATAAAAGGTTTTGGAAACTGAATGAAATGTTTAATGATTATAAACCTAAGAATGTTTTAATTCAGATGAAACCAAACTGCCAAACAAATTATTTTAAGGGGGAGATGTGCATTGTCCTAACGAGAGTCTTGCCTTTTTGTTCTGCTGCAACAAGGAAGATTCTATAAAATTACTTGTATCTGGAAAAATTAAAATAAATAAATAAAAACAAGTTATTAAAAAAGTGCTTTAGCCATATTAATCCTATAGAATTTAAAGAGATCAGTCAGAACACAACAGACAAACATGAATGACATATAAAGTTTGGTTACTTTCTTTGGATATAAAAAAAATGACAGAATAACACAAAATTACTGTTCATGAATAAAGCATTTTCACATCTTCAAGATTTAAATTTGAAATTTATCGAAATTTTGTTCTTTCTCAACAAGTTATTCTATGGTGTCTATGTCCTTACCATCTTAAAAAATTATTTTTGGAATTGTTTAAACCCTAATGTTATCTTGCCATTACAAATTACACTTTTATAATCTATAATTCTCTCCCCTTCAAATACCTCCTTTATGCAATTCACATCTGATGTGAAAATTAGATATCGTACAGATGTGGAAGGATGGAAGAACCAATATGTTAAATATATTTTTGAATTTTAAAATGTGTTTAAAGTCGGACTGAAAACAAAATAACTGAATTATACTTTTTGAGGGAAGGGGACTCCATAAAAAATATATATATATATATATATAAGTTAGAACATTATTATTGCACATTACAAATGTGCAAAAATACATATGTAGAATCATTATGTAGCTTTTGCAACATTTTAAAATTATACTTTTAATTTTTGAAACTTCAAAAGAGAAAATATTAACATTATTTTTTAGAATAGAATACTGAACTTTAGCAAACCCATTATTTGCTGCAGTGACTTCTAATTCATTAAACAACAATAATTTTCAAAAACTCTTTTGAAAGAAACAATCATAGCTGCCAATCTTTAAATAGGAAAAACTGGTAGTTTCCAGGAGGTTTTTTTTTTTTCCTCCCCTACACTGCAGCACCATTTTAAAAGAACATAAAATTCATTTTATAGCACAATTTACAGCACACCAGTGGCCAAGTCACATCACTACCTTGGCGAATGGCCTAGCTCCTTGGGTGTTTTCTTGGTTTCTCCCATATGTAACTTATATACAAGACAGTTTCCCTTAGAGAGCTCTCTATGAAGGTATCCCTTCCCTTACGCATATAGCCCTCAAGTGCTTTATCATAATTAATCAAACCTTTATTATAATTAAACCCATAGCACAATTCAGCATACTGAACTATTCATGATTCTGATATAAAATACATTCATATTTAATTACATATTCTAAATTTAATGTTGTTTGATTAATTTCGTTTTATAAACTCCTTACACTTTAATACTGAGAAAATTCTGAGAGGGGAAGGAAAGCATTAATTTATCAAAGTGCTTTTAAACATGACAAAAATGAAATTAATAATTAATGTACATACTATTGTGCAGATAAATTTAGTAACATACCATATATTGATTAAAACAAATTTAAACACAAAGAGTTATGCTGATTAAAATTACCATATATTATTTATACCATATACAGATTAAAACAAAATTAAATAGAAATAGTTATTGATTAAACATTTGGTGAATCTTCATAAAAAAATCTATAAATGTGTGCAGTAGATTAAGACAATTCAGATCAAATAAAATTTAATAAGGAAAATTATGCTAAAGATCACTAGGGGTAGGGGAATGAAATTTATACTATTTAAGTTTCATTAATTCAACTATCAGACTTAAAATGTGCAAATTTTATGTATACAATTTAATTTTACTGCTGAAAGAAAATTAAGAATTTTAAAAATTAAAAACCAAGAAAGGCTAAGAATTAAAAACTGAGATAGTCAATGATCTACCACCAGACATGTCCAAAAATTAGAAATATTGGCAGCTATGGAACAATGTATATTGCAAAGAGGACATATTTAATTTTTTTATTTTTTTATTTTTTTTTTTTTTATTTTATTTTATTTTTTTTTTTTTTATTTCCTGATAAGCATATTCTATGACTTAATCACTAAATATTAAATTCAGTGATTACATGTTTTTTAATTTTAAATGTGCAAATGAGTGGCAGCACTTTACAGCATGTTATCATAGGCATATTTTTCCAGCTAGTAGATCCCAGTTGTTATCGCTTCTAAATTATTTAGAACATGTTTACGAAATTAGTGCAGTTTAGACTCAGAAATAACAAGCTGCTTTATAAAAATATGAGGCAATTTATTTTTAAAAATAATTATTAGTAAACTAGTAAGTATTAGATGGAAACACTGGTTTTTAAGCATCGGAAAATATCAACAAAAAGATCATGTGAGTTCAGAAGATTAAGGAAAACCAGGTCGAGAAAGAAGTAAGGGTACTTCAGAAAACAAGAAAATAAATCAAGTTATTCCATTCCGCAAGCACTAGAAAAGATATTGTTATGGTAAATCACAAATTACTCAGACAGTATGAAAAGAAACAAGCAGTAGTTTTGAATTTATTACACCTAAATCATACACCATAGATGCAATAACCAAGTAACGATTCTTATTGCAGTTATATACAATAAAGATAATAGTGAATTAACACATATTTACAATGCCTAAAGACAGTTTTAATACTAACCTTTTCAGAAAGAAAACCTAAAGGAAAATTAAATACTCGTAAATAAAGACTTCAGTGAAACATTTTAAAACGATAACAAAATGAAATTATGAATGCTCATTCGTGCTCTGTCCAAGGAACAACAGTTACTGCAAATGTTTATTAGAAAAGCATTGATGAATTAATGTATATTTGTTACGGTATTTTATATGACATTCGATATGATGACAACATAAGGATGAAAGTCCATTACTAGAGTGAAGATCCTTCTAGTAACCTTAAAAATGATTTAATACTGAGAAATCTTGTCTACCATATGATTAATTTTAGATGTTCAGTTGACTGGTCTTTTTTAGCCTCTCATAGATAAGGTCTTACTGATTGTGTTGGAGCAAAGTTGATATTAGCAATGAATTCAGAATTCTAAAGAATTATGTTGTTATTAATAATGTAGTTGAGTTTTAACATTAGAATTACGGAAGGGGTCATTTTGACACCTAGCGAACTTTTATCTCCGACAGCTCTTCTTTATTTTCGCAAATATCTTAATCTTTTCTCGACTCTTCCTAAATCATTGTGATTTACGAAATATTAAAGATTTCAAGAAAATCGTATTTTTACTTTAGTCCTAACAAATGATTATACCTAGAAATATGGCAGGTGTCATTTTGACCCTATTGAGAGAAAAGAAATGTGAATACATTCCATTGTATTATCTGAACACTGTTACTTCTGTAAACTATTTTTATTTGCACCTGCTAAACAAAATACAAACAAAGGAAAAGAATATGGTTGGTCTGCATAGTTTCACATCTGCCAGTCACATGATTTGAAATATGTGCAATACTTTTTTTGTGGAAAGAGAACAGAGAAAAGAGATTATTACGAGCTGAATGTTGAGCTGAACGTTTGTACATTTTATGTAGATATTTTGTTTATTATTCATAACAAGTTTTAGTGGAAAATTTTATTCTATTTACATGAATTTATTATAGTGACATACTAATGGCGCATAGAAAAGGACTAACACATGAAGAAATCGTGAAACTAATGCAAGAACTCTGATGTCGATTCCGGTTCTGAAATAGAAAATAATTCTACAGATAAAGATGGAGATGAAACATCTTGTGATTCTGAATTTATTATAGAGAGTAATCAGGCAATACCATTCTCTAGCTCAAGTGAAAGTACAAATGGATTTGTTTCTACAAGTTCAAATTCTGCCGTACCTAAGAATGCCAAAGAGGGAACTAGTAGACGCTCAAAAGGGAATATGAAATTCAACGTAATTCAGGCTAAAACTTGTAAAGAAATTGCTAGTGATGGAACTGTATGGAAAGTAGAAAATACTTCAACTACTTCTGGTCGGGGACCCTTGCAAAATATTTTGAGAGAAAATGTAGGACCAACATCCTCTGCTAAACGTCACATTTGTTCTGATAAAGCTCTTAGTGCGTGGAAGTTAATAATAAATTAGTGCGTGGAAGTTATAGCTGCCAAGGGCTTACCAATTCTTAGTTTGTGGTCCAAGACTTGGGGACCAAAGTTTTTTCATGAAACTATGAGTAGAGAGAGGTTTCTGGCAATTAGGAAATTTCTTCATTTTGATAATAAACTAACAAGGTCTTCACGTTTGCAGTGTGATAAATTTACGCTAATATCCAAGGTATGGAGTACTTTTATAGAAAACTGTAAGCTTTGCTACAAACCAAATGAAAACATTATGATTGATGAACAGTTATTCCCTACGAAAACAAGATGCCATTTTTTGCAGTATATGCCTAACAAGCCTGATAAATTCGGAATAAAATTTTGGCTAGCAGTAGACATTATGACACAATACTCATTAAACGGATTTCGATATTTAGGAAAAGATGAAGTGAGACCAAGTGATCAAAGTTTAAGAGAGAACGTAGTGAATCGTTTAGTTGATCCTTACAAAAAATCTGACCGAAATATAACTACAGACAGTTTCTTTACATCAGTAAAACTTGCGAAATCTCCAAAATCAAAAGGATTGAGTCATGTTGGAACAGTAAATCGTGCAAAAAGAAAAATTCCCTCTAGTTTCAAAAATGTAAGAAACAAACTTTTTTCTTCAGTTGTAATGAAACACGACTATATAACACTTACAGCATATCAAGGTAAAAGAAACAAAAATGTAATTTTGTTAAGTACACTCCATTCATCAGTTGAATTTGAATCTAATGAAAAGAAGGTTCCTGATGTAATACATTTTTACAATTCTACAAAATGCGGGGTAGATAGTTTGGATCAAATGGCAAGAAAGTACTCCGTGAAAGGACAATCACGCCATTGGCCAGTACATGTATTCTACAATATTTTGGACTTAACAGGCATAAATGTGTGGATTCTGTATAAGGAAGTTACAAAAGAAAATATCAGCAGAAGGGATTTTCTATTGCATTTGGCAGAAGAATTAAGAGAAGAATATATATCTAGTAAAAACAAATTTGTTCTCTCTTCAAGTGGCTTTCTGGATGGACAAGATTCAATAGAATCAAAAAAAAGGGGGTAAGAAATGTCAAGTAAGGAAATGCAAAGGTAACCTGCGACAACTGTAATAAATATGTATGCGGATATTGTACACAAAAAATCAGACAAATAAGCGTGTGTGCTAATTTCTGCACTGACTAATATATTATCTGTAAATAAAATATTTCTATATATTTCTATTTCTATGTACTCTTTATAGCCAAAAGCT
This sequence comes from Stegodyphus dumicola, assembly GCF_044657685.1. Lineage (NCBI taxonomy): Eukaryota > Metazoa > Arthropoda > Arachnida > Araneae > Eresidae > Stegodyphus > Stegodyphus dumicola. Next base: position 28,334,566 of record NC_140781.1, read on the forward strand.
TGTTTTAAAATACTTTAATATTTGGCTTAAAAATCACTTTTTTGGAAAAATTTGCATAAATATGTATACATTTTATTTTCTGTGTTTCTAAAATGTAAGCTATCGAAAATGAAAAAAAAAAAAAAAAAAATTGCAATGGAAATATTTAAATGCTTGTTCATTATTTGACTACATACCTGCAAAGTTTCTATATTCTTTAAAATAAACTGTAGTTGTCATAACTTGCGTTATTTTAATTTCTTTTTCAAAAATATATTATATCATATAGAGAAATATGCAGATATCTTATCAAGGGGTCAAAATGACACCCGCTGTAATTCTAGGTATACGAAGACCACAGTGATTCTAGTGTTAAGAAGTGGCAAAAGGACACAAAATGATGACTGAAGTTGAAAAAAATCTACGCCTCTCACACTCTTCACTGTTGAATAAAGATTAGTTAAATTTCTTTGACAATTCACCTTTTAACAAAAAAAGATGGAGTTAGCAGTTAGCATTTTCACCATACTTAAATGAAAAATTCAGATAATGATTTAACCCAAAATTTATAACACAATGACTTCTGCAATAGAATAGTTTCAACAGGATTTTTGTTGTAGATGAACTTAAAAACATAAGCAGCAAAGCTTATTTCAATCAGAAGTTACTGTAACTGAAAAAAAAAGAAAAAAACTCAAGTTTTTGAGAAAATACAATGAAACACAAATTAACATTCATCTTTCCTGAAAAGAAAAAGGTAGAAGATGGATTTGTCATTCACAAACAATTCAAAAACTGCCTAAATATATATTTAATAATTAAACAGTTTAATTATAAAATTTTAGAATGTTTTGAGGGTGTATGTATATATAAATTAATTAATTTAAATTATAATTGAACAGACAAAGAATGAATTCTTAATTGATAAAAATATTAATAAAAAATAACAGATGTAAATTTAGTGGAGGTAAAAAATTAGCTTTTGACTGAGTTGGAAAAGTATAATTATGTAAACTTAAAGATGCATTAAAGGCAATTTATGAATACTTTTTGATAAAGCTATTTTAACACTGTTAGACTCAAACTTTTCAAAAGATGGTAGAATTTAGCACCGATACTACTACTTTATCTTGCATTACCAGACATGTTTCTGTTCATCTCAAATAGCTGAGTTTAAAACATTTTTGTAAATAGAAGTATATGTCTACTATCAGCAGTTGCAAAAAGAAAAAAAAAGTTCAGGTAAGGATTTTTATGGGAAAAGTATGTACGGGATATTCCATCAACTCTGCATTAACTTTGCAAGGCGAGATTCCTCATTCAGATACATAAAAAAAGCTCCAGAACTTATAAACTCTATGGTCTATAGTTTTTGAGAGAAATGTTAAAAGAAAGAGTATATCATGGCTGACGTATGAGAAAACAATCTTTACTGGAAACATGAACATTCTACATATGTTTGACATTATGTTTACAAGAGAAGATGCTCAAAATGACCACTATAATTACTGAGGCATTTTGTACATATTGATAGCTCTGCAAAAAAGAAATTCAAATGTGTCAGGCCTTGTGATCATGACAGCCATATAACACCTTACACAAGCAACCTGAAAATTCCATATCCAACCAACAAATACAGGACAGCTAAAATGAGCTGGTGTTCTATAACACTGAAATAATAAGCAGCACAGGACCAAAAAAGTAATTCATTGTAGATCCTTATTGGTATACGATACAGAGTGCATGCTATAGAAATATCAAGTGTAGATATCTAGAGAGCCATTCAGCCAACAGACATAGTCCAATAACATGATTACCCAATCTGATGGCCCACACATTTACAAACCAGCCAAACAGATGCAAGTGTGATTGCAACCCCATTTAAGAAATCCTCAAAGTTACCATAGCACAAAAAAAAAAAAAAAAAAAAAAAAAAAAAGTATAATTTCAAATAATTTAGAATATTAATGCAAAACATATACAGTCAAAAGTCGTTAATTCAGACACCCATAATCCGGAATGATCTATAATCCGGACCACAAAGCTACAAATTTTCTGCGCATGCTCGTAAGAACTTTACGGCTGCGAATATGCGTGTGCGCATGCACATAATATGTTTACGCAGGCATGTTTAATGTATAACAGATGGTATAAGCTAAGCTAAAATTATTTAATTCAGTTAATGTTGCAGATTGCGTTGTTCCTTTATCTTCGAATTGGATCCGGCTCATTATTTTTTGCAGACTGTTAGAGCAATTTCATAAAAGTAAGCTTGAACTTTCGATTATGTTAAATAGAATTTCTGATATATATTTACTAATATGTAAAGGATCTACAAAGCAAAAGTATGTTTCGAAGTCCATTTAAAAAAATGGAATTGCTGCAAAAAATGGATAAAGGCATATTCCTTCGTTTCTCTAACCATTCCAAAATCCGTTTATCAATTTCACGCTGCTCTGCGGCAGCTGCGGGAGGGACGCTGCGCCACGCAATGAATTGGAAGTTGATCTGACAGCACTCTCCTTATCTTCAGGGCAGATATTTTTATTTTATTTGGCTTATAATTCCTTACTAAATGTAGTATTTCATCTCGATGTACTCTGTCTTTGATATGATTTAAATCAAATTCCTTGTCATTATAATTCGCTTCCGATAGTGAAGAAAGTGACACTGAGGTTATTGAAAACGAAAAAATTTCGATTGACAAATTAGTCGGTATTCTCGACACAGCAATTATAGGAGTTGAACAGCGGAACTTTGTAACTGAAGAAGAAATTATGTCTGTTTATAGAATTAAAGAGAAAGTATTATCACATAAAACGAAGCAACTTAAACAACTTACATTGAAAGAAATGTTTAATAAAGTAAACAAATAAATATTAAGCTTTTTTTTTTTTTTTGATACTCTTTAGATCATAATTGTTCTTTATTTCATAAATTACAGTTTTATATTTTTAATTTTACAATTTCTGCATGCCATCTTACCAGATTTAAACTGATGATCTATAATCCAGAAAAATCGATAATCCGGAATCGCCGAAGTCCCGACGAGTCCGGATTAATGACTTTTGACTGTATTTAAATGTGGGATTTTAAATCCATAGCTTAATATTTTTCCTTGAGCTCTGTCTAAATTTTAGCTGTTGATTGCACGAGTGAAATTGATAGAACTCTCACCACTTTGTTTATTACAGGAAATGCAAGATGATATAGATATTGTATTAATAGATGTAAGATGATATAGATATTGTATTAATAGAGGAACTATATTATAGATGTATTAATATTTTATTAAATGTGTTTTGTTTGAATATGAATTGTGATTTCAAAACTAAAGAACCCACAAAATTGGTGTCAGAAGTGGGATCAAATTACAAACAGCAAGTAGAATATGAAGCAATATTGAATGAAAGAAGAAATATTTCTGTTAATAGTGAAATCGAGTCATCAACTGCTCAAATTTTCAACGACTCTTCGTTTGCTGTTATTGATGAAGATCATGAGGTAAAACAAAATATTAGTAAGCCATCAGTTCAATTTCCGTTTTCACAGTTTTCAAATGCGTATATAAATTTTAATGATATTGAAAGCTTAATTTCTAAATTTGATGGTAATCCGTATAATTCGGTTGACAATTTCATTGAAAACTTTGAGGATGTATCTAATTTGTTAAAACTAAATGAATTACAGAAATTGATATTCGCCAAAAGATCTTTAACTGGCAAAGCAAAACTATTTATTGAAAGTGAAACGAAAATTAATTCGTGGAATGCAGTTAAGGCTTTATTAGTGAATGAATATGGTGTTCAGTATAACTCTGCTCAGTTACATGAATTATTATTGAAACATAAAATGCAGGAAAAAGAATCTCTATATGAATATTTTTTGGTAATTAAAAATCTATGTTCCAAAGGTAATATTGAAAACGCCGCTTTATTTGAATATGTTATTAATGGTATAAATGATTTTACATTTAATAAAGCTATTCTTTACGGTTGTAAAACTTTGGCAGAATTTCAGGAAAAACTTAAGATATATGAAAGAATTAAATTTGATAATGATAAAAACAAATCTGTTAAGCCTAATTCTAAAACCAGACGCGACCATTTCAAAAGTAAAATAAAAACAAATATTCGTTGCTATAACTGTGGAAATATTGGTCACGTGGAGAATTTTTGCAAAAATAAGATCAAGGGAAAAAAATGCTTTCGTTGTAATTTATTTGGACACGTAGCCGCAAAATGTATAAAAATTAAGACAAATACAAAAGACCTTGCCAGAGTGAATCATATATTTGTAAAGAAGCAGTTAAATGATATGCATAAAATTGTATTGATAGATAATGTTGAAGTAAAAGCTCTCATTGATACAGGAAGTGATACAAATATAGTATCAGAAAATATTTATAAAGTAATTGGTTCACCTAATATTAATCCTTCCGACTTGATTCTAGTAGGCTTTGGTAGTAATAAAGTAAAACCTATTGGTTATTTTAAAAGTTCCATATGAATTGATGATTGTGAAATTAAATCAAATATTTATGTTGTGCCTCAAGGAACTATGAAAGAAAATGCTGTTATTGGAAATGAATTGCTTTCGCAAATGGAAATTATTATAAACAAGAATGGCATATCTATGAAAGTAGTAGAAGATGAAAATGAATCGAATTTAATGTATATAAGTGTTGATCAAGAAAATAGATTAGATAACTGTTCGGATATTAATAAAGCATGCAAGTCCAAAGTAAAACACTTAACTGAAAATCATATTCCTAATAAAACTGAAAATTCTATAGAAGAAACAGATGCTGCTGAAGATGAATTAAAAGAAGAGGAGCCTCAGGAAGAAAAATGTGATGTTAAATGTAGACAAAGAAAATTGCAAAATGTAGACGAAGGGAAGAATTCCATTCCTAAAAGAAGAAAAAAAATTCCACCTAAGAAAGTTCAGGAAATCAAAGAGAGTAATGGGAAAATTAATGATTCCCAAAAACCCACTTCAGAGCCAAGAAGTTCTAGAAAAAGAAAGAATTCAAAATCTGAGAAATTGGTTTAAGATAATAATAGTGAAACAGAAATATCAACAGTAAAAAAAAGTAAACAGCAAGAGAGACTTCCAGCTGAAGAACTGGATCCTGGTATGTCTGAAAAACTTAAAAGAAGACAAGCCAAAGGAAAATCTACTAATATTGAAATGGATTTTATTTTAAAAGATAATCAACCTATTTCTTTGAGACCCAGATGTTTACCAATTATAGATAATGAAAGTGTCCAATTAAAACAAGAAAAATCTATTTTACAAACCTGAAGAACAAGTTAGATCTTTGGAAAGAAAACTTTCTGTATCAAAACAAACTGTAGAAATGTTACTGAAACAACTATTAGAAGCCAAAAAGGAAGTAGAAACTACAAAATTTCAGATGAGCATCAAAGATAAAATCCTCTCTGAGAAAGAAAAAGAAGTTCAACATATTAAACTGAAAATGCAAGAAAAGCTACCTTTTGAAAAGAATCGCATGAGAAAAATTATGGAGAAGAGATTATTTGCTAAACAAGCAGAATTGGAAAGAAAAATGTGTATCACTCATGAAGAATTTTGTCAGTTGCGAGAAAATCTTAATGCTGATGATTGGGAACATTATGGAGACCTATGTGGTGCTGATGCTGTTTCAATATCATCTGGTGTGACTTTAACTTACGAATCAACTAAATCTAAGACAAGGACATATATGTGACGTAAATATTTCTTTGAAGAAACTTCTGTCCCCAAAACAAGATTTTCTAAAGCAAAATCAGCTCTTAATTTTATATCTGGAGTAAGCAAAGAGAATGCTTCTAATTTTCAAGCAGAAGATGTATAGAATAATACTGACTAACCTGGAGTGATACAACTGATAACCGAACTATTATTTTTCACCTAATAATGACTTTTATTTCAGGTAATTTTATTTTTAAGATGAAAAAAACTTTTCCAAAAATGTTAAAGATTGAAGATACTTTTCGATTTAGATGAAATTTCTGAAAAAATAAAAGGGACTGTTGACGATGTTATTGTTGCAAAGATGAAGGACAATTAAGATGTTTCCTTTCAATTTTGTCCTCAGCACACAATCTTTCCCTCTCCCTTCGTATTTCTTTTCAGGTTTCGGCTTATTCTTGATGATGGTTCTTTTACCGAAGACAACGATGATGTAAGATGACCAATGATTAATGATATCAAGAGTAGAGTAATGTTGTCGAGGTCGACGTATAGCAGGAAGGCTGAATGTGGGATTTTAAATGAATAGCTTAATATTTTTCCTCGCACGCTGTCTAAATTTTAGCTGTTGACTGCACAAGTGAAATTGATAGAACTCTCGCCTCTTTGTTTTATTAGAAGAGATGCAAGATGATATAGATGTAAGATGACATAGATATTGTATTAATAGATGTAAGATGATATAGACATTGTACTAATAGAGGAACTGTATTATAGATGTATTAATATTTTATTAAATGTGTTTTGTTTGAATATCAATTGTGATTTCGAAACTAAAGAACCCACATATATATATAAATGCAGTTATGCACAAATATTTTCAGTTTCATTAGCAAAGCAAAGAATGTATATTTTTAATTTATTAAAAATTAATTTATGTTTTACTACATCATTTTTCCAGAATTACCTACTTTTCTGGTTTCTCAACAGTTTTGCTAACAATTGCAAAGTTTAGCTTCCTGCTTTTTTTGGGGGGGAGGGGGGATTACTGCATTAATATTTTTCTTTGCTAACAATTAACAAGATATTTTGATGCAGACACTTTTTTCACTTAAAACATCAGATATTAGAACATGAAGAATGTATATTGGCAGGTGTTGGACATGAAGAACTACAAGAAAGAAGAGAATGATCTGTAGAATATAAAGAATTCTAGTCAACTGTCCAGCTATTCTATAACTTATCTCCACAGTCTTTACCAATATGCTCTTCAAGGGGATTTTCTGCCTAAAAGCTTTAGATATAATTTTGTGTAATAAGAATGAATAATATTTTATAGTCTCCGCAACTAGGCTAACAAGTGAAGGATGTTCTATGCTCTATCACAATATCAGCTGTATAATTAAATGAACTTTTGACAATGGGTCCACAAAGGCAAATTTAAATTGATTTAATCAGTTTTGTAAATGTTGGATATTTTTGTTTTCCATCTTCTCTCAGCACAAAGCTTACAGTATCAACTGTTTCTATTTTGATACAACTGTCTAAATATATCTGATTTCAAGTGTTTACATAGTCCAAGAGTTTTGATTGTATATTAATTTCTGGATCATATATTTTATCTGAAACAAAATTTGAGAAAGATGATGAGAGAAAATTTCAGAAATTCAGAAATTCCAGATTTGAGAAAGTAAAGAATCCAGAATTCTGGCTATAACCAAACCCCAGTCAAACCTGCTGATGCCTCTGACAGTAGACTGCATTAGGACTAGACCAAGACTATAAATAGCTATCATGAATGTTAAGACACTATAACATGCAAAACATACTTTATCTGTCCACAAGATATGCATAATGAAAGTAATGTCAGCTTCATATTATTGCAATAATCATTTACAAAAGAGAATGCACCATTTAATTCCATTTAAATGCACACTTTGTATATTTCCATAGTGAAAAGGGTGCAGCCTCACTACTAGTAATATCCTCCACATAATACTTCTATTCATAATTATGAATCAGCCCCTATTTTTAACTGGCAAGGGAGTGGAATAAAATATAGTGCATCCTTAATATATTGAATGGGATTTAAGTCCAGAGACATGTATGGAAAATGAAAATTTTCAGTTTCATGTTTTAGAGCTTTTGAAACAATGGTCCTACTATATGAAATTTCACATTAACCCGCGAGAACTCGCACTGGGTATGACATGCCCGATCCATTTTCTTTCAACGTTTTTGTTACTTTCTTCTTATCAGATTAAGCCATAATTTTTAGTAGCTGTATTCAAAGTCACATTCTTTCAGCAGGGCAAAAACTAGTTCAGCCCTAAAAATAGATTTTGAAATACAGGTGTCAGTGGTATGTCATACCCGTGCTAGTCTTCGCGTCAGTCAGATCTTTCCTTTATTTCTGTCAGCTTAGTGAATTATGATGCGCTATTTGAATTACGTCGAAGAAAATAATATTTTCAACACATTATTGAGACTGTTTCTAGTGATGATGAACCTATATCTGATGATAAAGTTGCTTCTGAAAAAGGACTGAATACTGTAGCAATTATGATTCTTACCCAATTACGAAATTGAGATAGAAACAGAAGATGAAAGTTCAATGTCAACAACCGATTTTTATATTGGTAAAGACAAAGTTACAAAATGGCAGAAGAAAAAGTACTGGCAAAATGTTAGGAAGCCTTCAAGGAATACAATTATTAAGCTTCCAGGTAATACAGCTTACTCAAGAACTGCCGCTTCTCCCATAGATGCATGGAATGTTTTTTGTGGTGCGGGTTCAGGCAGTATATATGCCCCAAAAGCCTAAGTATAGCATCAAGATATTTGCACTAGTAGATTCTAGAATATTTTATACCTGGAATATGGAGATTTATTTCGGTCAACAATTTGATGGACCATTCAAAATAGACTGTAGCTCGAAATCCATTGTGATGGGGTTGATGACACAGCTTTTCAATTCTGGACGCGACCTGACAACTGACAATTAGTATATGGGATATGAGCTAGCGAAAGAACTTTTGAAAAATAAACTTACAATGGTTGAAACAGACAAAATAAAAGAGAAATACTGCCTGGATTTTTGGAAAAAAAGGAGTTGTACTGTTTAGTTTTTGGATTTAAAAAAAAAAATAATAATTTCGTATTCTGCAAAAAAGAATAATAATGTAGTTATTTTATCCACAATTCATACTGATGATAAAATAGACGAAACCACCACGGAATTGAAACAAAAAAACAAATATCATCATGCTTTATAACCTTACGAAAGGAGCTGTGGACGTTGTCGACGAAATGGCTCCAGCATACACTACAGGGAGGATATGAAATCACTGGCCAATGGTTATTTTATTTTACATGTTGAATGAGGCTGTTATTAATGTCCGGATTTGCTGATGTCCCCGAAAATTATTACCACACAGTTCAGAAACAGATGTTTCTTTTTGAAAACACAGGAACTCGTTCTTTCAGAACAACACAGAAACCGTAAGTCTGAAACTTCCAAGCACTTCTAAGGAACTGAAAATCAATAATAGCGAACTGCCTGTATAAAATTTCAAAGCAAATCATAAATGATGTGCATTTTGTCCATATAAGGAGAGAAAATCAAGATTTATGTGCAAAAAATGTGAAATAAGTCTGTGTTGAACATCAGTATGTAGTTTGTAAAAATTGTCTTTAAACATGTATGTATGCATGATTAAATTCACTAAAATTCTTTAATGCATTCTTTTGTAATATTTAATTACATAAGGTTTGCTTATAAACAGCATTAATTGATATTTCAATAGCAGAAATAAACTAGGGTATAAGATACCCGGCGCGAGTTCTCGTGCTCGAAAATGGGTTTGTGTTCTCGCGGGTTAACATCCATAAATAAGAATCTGTCACTGGCATTGCCAAAATATAACATTATAAATTATCTACAATGCAGATTCTCTTTATACATTCTGAAACTGATGTTTATGTTATCATAGAAAAATCTAATACAGAACAGTTATCGCTGAACAGATGCCAGCCTCATCATCAAAAAAACTTTAGAAGTCATACTGCAACCTTATCAGGAATCAACTTCATTTCAGGTGTAAAAATGTGGGATGTATGTAAATGAATTCATGCAAACTCATTAAAAAAACTCTGCATAATTACTTAATTAACATTACTTTTACATTATTACCAGAAAAATATTTACAGAAATATATTAAAAATTATATAAATAGCTTAATTTAAACTACATACATTAAAAGTTAAGCTTAAACTGTTGTTGAGTATAAGCTGAAAATTTTTGGACCTTTTTTTAAAGTTAACTTACAAGAATCGGCTTATATACAGATGCACTAATCTCGCTAAAAAAGTAGGTACCTTTTTGTTAACCAGGCACAAGTGATAAATCGCTTGACTCACAGGCAGTGCTCTATTCATAAATAATAATAAAAAGCAATATTACAAAAGAAATAAAAAATTTAGAAAGGAAAAAAAAAATCTGTATTTACATTTTTACAGCTGGTTCTGTTCAGTGAAATGGTTAAATGTAAAATGTCTAAGCCCATGTGTACTCAAATACATTTGTGGTACATGCATGCATGGATTGCTGATTATTACAGGTATATGCTAAAATGCTTATTATTACAGGTATATGCTAAAAAATGTTAAAGATATGGTAATTTTACTGTAATGTTGAAATCGAGGGAGTGTATAATCAGAAAATACCCAAACTTCTTTCTGATCATGTGGAATATGTTAAAAAAATATTGGAATATCAGATAAATTCACTTAGGTTTCTCAAAATATTATTAAATAAAGTAAAACACCTTTTTACAATATTGTTTTCTATAGCTTTATTCTATACTTTTTGAAACTTGATTTAGATTTTTTTCAGGCATGTGGTGATGGAGTGCCAGGTAGACAAAAATGACAATTTTTGACATCAACTTCTATTCACTTTAAGGCAAAGTTTCAAAGCTGATAAAAACATTTGTGTTGAGCATTAATGAGGTGCATTAATAAGCACTAATAATAAACTTGACTTGAAAAAATTATACAGAAATAATGCTGATGCTCCAAGGAGAAGAAATTAGAATTCACCTTCTAAGGTATTTTCTCCCTCCTCCCAGCATGCCTTTGTGGTGTAATGGCAGCACACTTTGTGCATATTCGAGTGGTTTAGGTTCAAGTCCTGGCTAGGGCATTACACATTTTTCACAACTTCTGCTTCAAAATAACCTAATGGTTCTACAATCTACAGAATTACCTCAACAAAAGAAATTATATACAGTCAAAAGTCGTTAATACGGACTCGTCGGGACTTCAGCGATTCCGGATTATCGATTTTTCCGGATTATAGATCATCAGTTCAAATCTGGTAAGATGGCATGCAGAAATTATAAAATTAAAAATATGAAACTGTAATTTATGAAATAAAGAACAATTATGATCCAAAGGGTATCAAAATTTAAAAAAAAAAGCTTAATATTTATTTGTTTACTTTATTAAACACTTTTTTCAACGTAAGTTGTTTAAGTTGCTTCGTTTTTTATGTGATAATACATTCTCTTTAATTCTATAAGCAGACATAATTTCTTGTTCAGTTACAAAGTTCCGCTGTTCAAGTTATATAATTGCTAAGTCGAGAATACCGACTAATTTGTCAATCAAAATTTTTTCGTTTTCAATAACCTCTGTCGCTTTCTTCGATATCGGAAGCGAATTATAATGCCGAGGAATTTGATTTAAATCATATCAAAGACGGAGTACATCGAGATCAAATACAGTCAAAAGTCGTTAAGTCGGACACCCATAATCCAGAATGATCTATAATCCGGATCTCAAAGCTACAAACTTTCTGCGCAGACGCATGCGCGTAAGACCTTTACGTCTGCGAATATAGGTCTGCACATGCGCAAAATACGTTTACGAATGCGCGTTTAATGTATAACGGACGGTATAAGGTAAAACTTATCTAATTCAGTTAATGTTGCAGATTGCTTTCTTCCTTAATCTTCGAATTGGATCCGACTTATTATTTTTTGCAGACTGTTAGAGCAATTTTATAAAAGTAAGCTTGAACTTTCGATTATGTCAAATAGAATTTCTGATATATATTTACTAATATGTAACAGATCTACAAAGCGAAAGTATGTTTCGAAGTCCATTAAACAAACAGTGGAATTGCTGCAAAAAATGGATAAAGGCATAGCCTGTGTTTATTTAACCATTCCGAAATCTGTTTATCAATTTCATGCTGATCTGCGGCGGGGGTGGGGGGACGCCTCGGCGCACGAAGAATTGAAAGTTGATCTGTCAGCACTATCCTTATCTTCAGGGCAGATTTTTTTATTTTATTTGGCTTATAATTCCTTACTAAATGTAGTATTTTATCTCAATGTACTCCGTCTTTGATATGATTTAAATCAAATTCCTCGTCATTATAATTCGCTTCCAATAGCGAAGAAAGTGACACAGATGTTATTGAAAACAAAAAAATTTCGATTGACGTATTAGTCGGTATTCGCAACACAGCAATTATAGGACTTGAACAGTGGAACTTTGTAACTGAACAAGAAATTATGTTTGTTTATAGAAGTAAAGAGAAAGTATTATCACATAAAAAACGAAGCAACTTAAACAACTTACATTGAAAAAAATGTTTATTAATAAAGTAAACAAATAAATATGAAGCTTTTTTTTTGTAAATTTTGATAGCCTTTAGATTGTTATTGTTCTTTATTTCATTAATTACAGTTTCATATTTTTAATTTTATAATTTCTGCATGCCATCTTACCAGATTTAAACTGATGATCTATAATCCGGAAGTCCCGACGAGTCCAGATTAACGACTTCCGACTGTACTACATTTAGTAAGGAATTATAAGTCAAATAAAATAAAAACATCTGCCCTGAAGATAAGGATAGTACTGACAGATCAACTTCCAATTCATTGCGTGCCGCGGCGTTAAAGATGAACAAAGTTTAGATAAACAAATGTTAAAGTTTAGATAAACAAAGGATATGCCTTTATCCATTTTTTGCAGCAATTCCACTTTTTGTTTAATGGACTTCGAAACATACTTTTACTTTGTAGATCCTTTACATATTAGTAAATATATATCAGAAATTCTATTTAACATAATCGAAAGTTCAAGCTTACTTTTATGAAATTGCTCTAACAGTCTGCAAAAAATAATAAGCCGGATCCAATTCGAAGATGAAGGAACAACGCAATCTGCAACATTAACTGAATTAGATAATTTTAGCTTAGCTTATACCGTCCGTTATACATTAAACGCGCATTCATAAACGTATTTTGCGCACACGCATATTCGCAGCCGTAAAGGTCTTACGTGCATGTGTCAATGCGATGCATGCGCAGAAAGTTTGTAGCTTTGAGGTCCGGATTATAGATCATTCCGGACTATGGGTGTCCGAATTAACGACTTTTGACTATATTCATCATTATATCATTACTCTATCTTCACTAAATGAATAAGATCTTAAAACTCTGAGCATGGATGCCAGATGTTCTGAATAAAAAAGAAAAAAATTTAGCATTCAAGCTACCATTAGTCCATGCTACCTGAAGACGGAAACAGACTGTTTTATAGAACACCATGAGTGATAAAAAAATGGTTGTGCATATATGTCAACACGATGCAGATAGCCGAATTTGACAGTATGCAACACCTTGAACCAAGGCAAAGCTGCATTTATTCAACAGAAATAAATGTACTTGGAGAGAAAGACAATGCGTAACCCACTACAAAATGTTTGATAACATGTATACAGTGAACTGACTGCTTTATATTCAACAAATACATCCAATCAACAAGGTAATCCAAAAGAAACAACTAAACTAACAATACTTTATACTTCTTTAACACATACTTATGCTTATCCCCCATCCCGAAAATCTGATTAAAACTTAGGAGTTAACTTGTAAAGTTCTACTGAACCCAGTACATTTCCTTGATATAATATCTTCAGATTACTTTTACTATTTATCAAGAATAGTCTTTGAGTTGTTTTATGCACCAATATACAACTGAAAACATGGCTCAATAAATTCTTTTGAACAAGACCCAATTATTTATATTTTTATGGCATTCAAATGCTAGTTTAATGTTAGCTACAAATCATGAACAATGAAAGATAATATATAAACAACTGATTGATTAAAAGTTTGATATTTCTGTATTATAATGACCACTGCGAAGAAAAATCACTGCCTCCATGTTTAATCACCAAAGTTGATCTCCACCTAAAAACAAAGCCTACTTGACACTTTGTGTATAAACTGTTCAATTAGAGTAGATTTAAGGGTGCCCTAGGATTATCGCTAAGTTGTTTCATTTATAGTAGTTACCTGAGTAGATAAATGCTATGGAAACCCTATTATGACGTAATTGGTTGCGTGATTGCGGTGAATTTGGATGATGGGACAGATTTTTGATAAGAAGTATGTTGTTATTTTGTGGTTTACACAGTAAAATGGCTTAATGTGGTGAAATTAATTTGAAGTTTCTGTACAATTTGGAATGAAAGGGGGAAAAAAGCATTAATTGATTGATGTGTAAATGAAAGGGTTAATCTTTGGATTATGGTAACTTGGCGATTTTTTGGCGACCAACCCTGCTACAGCAACCTGCTAGTTTTGTTTTGGACACCATTTTGTTTTCACGAAGTAAAGCCATGTTTTTTTTTACTCAACATTTTTTCCAACAATCTGCTAGCCAAATTATGCTTATGCTAGAACTTTTATGGAACAAAAGTGCTTAATCATGATGAAGATTAGGTGCGAAATTGGGAGAAAGTGTAGAATCGCAAACTGCTTGCCGCGTTTTTAAGAACTGAACATACACGGTATCATCCATGTACACGTCGACCTATTTTCACTTAAAAAAACATCCCAGAATTGCACAAAAATGGCATTGCGCACACTCTTGACTCTTGACATGTACACTGCTAAAGTCCTAGCTAGTAACCTTCATCGCCTTACCAAAATGTCGCCAAACTACCTGTTAGCATATTCCAAAGATTAGCCAATGAAAGTTTACTTAGTTGACATTATAAGTGTCCTGTTTGTAGGAAGGAAATGCATATGATCGGAGGATACCTGCACTGCTGAGGATATTTTTCACACTTATTTTTGTGAATTTATGTGGTGATGCCAGTATACAGATTCTAGTTCAGAGAATTTAGGAAGTTTTTGGATGCTGTTAAGGAATTTTGTTTGTCTGAAGACAAGGAAATTTGTAAATTAGTTAAGTGGATATATCCTTTGTGTAGTGTTAAGATGGATTTGGTATGTTATTTTCTTGTTTAATTTTAAATGTAGTTTACTGAGAATATATATTTTTTGTTGGCTGCTTCTTTGACTTTTTAAGTGAATACAGATTGATGTATACATGGACAAAATCAAGGAAGTGTGCAATGATTAGTTTGTGCAGCTCTCTGATGTTTTTAAAGTGAAAATAGGTGATTTTTGGTGCAAAAATTGCCACTACACAAAGCCAAAATAACAAGTCAAAGAACTGCACAAACTCAGTATCCATATACTGCTAATTATTGCCAAGGGGCACCCGTAAATTGGTATTTATTTTTACCAACTGTTCTTCCAAAAATCACATTCCATATATTGAGGACAAAGTGTTCCCAGAAAGACATTTCACATATTGTAAACAAAGTGAAAGCATGCACAGATTCTCGTCTAAGTTTCTCAGTTGTGAAATTTGCTATCAATTTTTAATTTAGCAAGATTTGAGAAAATGAAGAAGTATTCTTTTTGTAAAATGGCATTTCATTTCATACTATCTAGAATATGTCAGGATCAGATTCGGAAATGTATGTATGCATGTGCATATATATGTGTGCATGTATAAAAACGCATGCATACCTAGGCACATACATGCATACATGAACGCATACATACCTATGCACATACAGCCATACATACTTTTCTGAATCTGGTCCCAACAACAAAAAAGCACCTAGAATACTCCAAAAGTGATCATGAAAAAACTTATATATGAATGATGAAAGCATCTGATGATAAAACATTAAAAGCTCCAAGAAGAACGACATTCAAGTGAGAAATTGGGGTAGAGTAGACTTTAAGGTACCCCTTGTATTATGGTGAAGTTGTTGTTTGATTTATCGCCAAGTTGTTATTTCATTTATGGTAGCCTGAGTAGCTGGATGTTATGGAAACCCTATTGTGATGTAATCAGGTGCATGATTCTGGGAAATTTTGAATCATGGGATGTTTTTTATAGGTTTTTGTGGTGTGTGTGTTGGTTTGATTCTTTAGACAGTAGAATGGCAGAATGTAGTAAGATTAATTTGAAGTGTCTGTACAATCTGGAGCGAAAGGGGAAAAGAGCTTTAATTGACTGGTGTGTAAATAAAGGTTTACTTAGTAGCCATTATAAGTGTCTTGTATTAGGAAGGTTATGCGTCTAGTCGAATGTAAAAACTGTTTAGATGGATTTGAATGGGTTTGTAGGAAGAAAGGTTCAGATGGTCACTATGTGAAGCGTTCGATCAGAGAGAGTACCTGGTTTGAAAAAAGTCATTTGAGTATGATTGATATTTTGATTTTTACGTGATTCTGGGTGTACGAAGCGAACTCGAAAATCATGGTGAGTGAATATCTGCTTTTGGTAGTGCTTAAATGTATAACATGTTTTTCCTTCTTTATATTATTTTATTGTTTGGTTTAAAATGTATTTTATTGAGATTATGTATTTTTTGTTTGCCTATATTGTTGAATTTGGTACTCCTTCGACTTTTTAAATGAAAATATATCGATGTGTACGTGGACAAAGTAAATGGAGAGCACAATGCAAGTTTGTGCAATTCTGGGATTTTTTTTCTGGGATATTCACTCGCCATGATTTTCGAGTGATGATAGGTTGACGTGTACATGGATAAAGTTAAAAGAGTGTGCAATGCCATTTTTGAACAATTCGGGGATTTTTTTTTTAAGTGAAAATAGGTCGACGTGTACATGGATAAAGTCAAAGGAGTGCACAATGCCATTTTTATGCAATTCAGGTTTTTTTTTTTTTTTTTTTTTTTTTTTTTTTAAGTGCATATAAGTTGATGTGTACATGGATACCGAGTTTGTGCAATTGTTCGTCTTGTTATTTTGGCTTTGTGTAGTGGCGATTTTTGGTGCACAAATCGTCGCTTCACAAGCCAAAATAACGAGTCAAAAACTGCACAAAATCGGCATCCATGTACTGCCAAAAATTGCCAAGGGGTAACCTATACTATACTTTTACCAGAAACTGTATACAAGAAATAAATGCAAACATAATTTTGTTTCATTTCACTTTTCCCATTACGTTTTTGTAATTTTCATATGTTTTCTGCTTAATGGCCTTTTTTCCACTGTTCTTTTTGTGACTGTTTGTTTTCTTTTCATTCATGGCCATTATGTTATAAAAGAACCAAAAAAAAATTAAGAAATACTAAAATAACTGAAAGGGGAGGACTAAACTAACTTACCTGACAATAATCTAAACGTCCCTTTAAAATTACATTCTAAACTCACAGCATACATATTGTATTGTATTTTTAATTATGGCAAAGCACATAAGGGCTATCTGCCTAAGAGCAGGGATGCCTTCGTGGAGGACTTTCTAAGGGAAACTGGCTCGTATACACGTTACACATGGGGAAAACCACGAAAACACCCATGCAGCCAGCCCGTTCGCAGGATTCGAACCTCGGACCGAACTACCAGTGTTCAGCGACTTTACCGCTCTGCCGCTGGTGGGCCCACAACATACGAAAACACTAAATAACTTTCTTTTTTTTTTTATTTATTTTTGAAACACAAAACACCCGTTATTTCTTTCGAATATGTTTAAATGCAAACGTAAAAACAGAATGGTGTAAAGGGATCTTTCCCAGAGTGCGGGATATATGTAATAGACCAGATACCAAAACAGAATATAATGAGGGACTATAAAATTACGGGTTATAAAATATCTTAAACTAAGGTTGTGAAATTTATAATTTCTTTAATACTACCGCTATAAAACATAATATCCTGAAGAGGAAGACTTGCATCATTAAGGAATGAAAACATTTTCCACCAAAAGAAATTTTAAAAAAAAAAATATATTTCGAAAGAACAAATGTCCAACAAAAAGTACATATTGCATAGGAATTTCTCCTTAAAATTAAATCCGTGCACACCTACAACATTCAGTATTACGAAGGAAAAAAAAAAAGTACCTTCATCTTTCAGCCTTAGCAACGACTGTTCAAATGAATACAAAACGAAAACACCGCTACAACAAGTGCTGCCAGTAACATTCAAACAAATACAGCTGCGGAAAATTTGGAAGAACTGTATTTTCGCATAGTGGTGTGGTTGAGCTACTAGGCAAGGAGGAATAGAATAGAATATTCTAACCTCCTTGCTACTAGGCATTCCGAGGTGGGACAGCGTTCGAGATAGACGTCTTATCGTTTCGCTCTCCGTTTCCTTGCGTTGCTACCACCCCCGCTACTGTACCGAGTTCATCGACCTCGCTTCACGGGCTCTGAGTTGTTTCTTCTTTGGCTTTCGCCTTGCAAAAGCGTCCCACTGCTGCACCCTTCGCTGGATAAAACAGGTCGTATTTTATTCTTTCTTCTGATTTTATTTATTCACCGTGCCGATAAGGGTACCTTCGGGTACGGCCTATAGTTAGGCCTTTTTCCAACTTATTTGCCTCACATGATTAATCAATATAACAACAAACAACAAACATAACTGTAACTAATAATAACATAAACATGGAAAATTCACCTCCAAACTCAGAAAATCCTCACATGAGACACCTCAATGATGAACCCAACGTTCTCCAAATATTAAGTCACAAAATTACTTTATCCAATGACGTCGAAACTACCAGATCCTTGGTGGAAGATATCCAAGATATCCGTAACGACCCAAATGTGATTATGACCGCTAGTGATAAAAAAGAACTAAACTTTCTCCTTATAAAAGCCATTAATCAACTGCGTATGCAGGAAAACGAGATGGCCAATGCAAAAATAAACGAATTACAACGAAATTTCTAACGAAAAGCTCGCTAAACAATTTGAAGAGCTTAAAAACTTCTGCGACATACTTCAATCCACTAGTGGTTTCAAAGAACAAAGAAAAAGAAAAGGATAAGATTCGGAGAACAGCCTTGGTTGCGCCAACTTGGCTCCTTTAAGGATATGGGCGACATTTTATTATGCCAACAGAAGTAAATATCATGTGGCGAATAGGTGCTAAGGAAAATACATGGGGAAAAACGGGATTCAGATGTGTTTATATTTGTTTGGCATCTGATTCCTAATTTTGTTCTGTTATGTTGCTAAATTAGCATTAAAAGTCGAGTAATCTGCGTCTATTGCGAAAACGCAGGGCAATTACTTTTCGATCCGATTTTATACATGTATTAATATATCACATTCCTGAAACGGATTCTGACTCCGATGAGGAGCCTTCCCTCAAAACCAGCAATCGATATAAACAATTAGAGAACCAAATAGACGACATGCATTTGGACAACGAAGATGAATCAGCCACTCAGCTCACTAACACCCCAAAAGACCAACCAAACAAAAGTGACACCATTCCCGCAAATAGAAAACCAAACTCCAGCCCCAAAACAAGCAGAATTGATAGAGTGCCAATTATTGTCGTAGATGACAAAACTTAAACAAGCAAACCGGAAAAGAGATAACTGGCACCTTAAAAGGACGCCGCCTTGAAATACAGCCTGCAGACTCTGACACACATCGATTCATTCTCAAAATAGTCGAAGAAACTAAGCTTAAAGCCCACACCTACTTATTGCTCGAAGATAAAGTTTTAAAAGTCATAATAAGAGGCTTACCCATCACCACAGATCCCCAAACCATCACTCAAGAACTTCTTGACAAAGGATTTAAGGTTAACTTTATTACACTATTAAGAAACAGAAAAGAAAATAAACCAATGTCGCTTTTCTTAGTACATATACCAAAATCAGAAGAAAATAAGGAAGTATTCAAAATCAAACGCATAGGTTATATGAACGTAACAATAGAATTATTACGCAAGAATCCTCTCTGCACCAGAGACTGGGTATGCGTCCGTTGCGGAGGCAATCACAAACCTATAGAATGCACCCGTAGTCGCGACCAGCCAGCCATATGTTATCACCGCAAAGGTCCTCACCCTGCCAACTTCTCAAATTTCCCGGCCAGACCAAAAAACAAACAAGTTCAGTTCCAACCCAGTCCTCCACCAGCAACCAATCCCTAGACTAACAGAAGACAAGACTTTCCTCCGCTGACATTAAACAGTAACGAAAATATCGCTCAAACCTCCATTCAAAACGAAATTCTAACAGAAGAAACTACCAGCACCGCAGAATCCTCCCTGTCAGACCTCTTTGACTTCTCTTCGCTAAAAACAATCTAGACAATAGTGATACAAGGACTCAAAAACATTAAAACCAAGAAACCACCTCTTGATAAAATAATCGCAGTAGTCGAAATCATTGAAAAAATAGGAAATCATCTTTAATGTAAATAAATTCAAGAACAGATGCAACATAAAAATCCTCTCTTGGAACGCTAACGGTCTTTACCATAAAAAAGATGAATTATCCAACCTCATTATTGAAATTGAACCTGACGTAATACTCATACAAGAGACTCACCTTAAACCAGTACTTTATGCTAATTATAACACCTACCGTACGGATCGTGAGACAGGAAGAGGCGGTGGCATCATCACATTTGTTAAAAGGAGCATAAAACACGCTCAAATTCCTAATCCCAGCACCACTTTCGAAAGTAACACAATAGAAATTGTAATAGAACATAAAAAATTCAAAATTTCGAATATATACATCCCACCAAATAATAATCCCAGCGCACAAGAATTGATTCACCTCCTTGATTCTAATACTTCTGCCATTGTCGGAGGGGACTTCAACGCCAAACCCCCTGTTGGAACCGAGGACCTGCTAACAAAAAAGGAAATGACATATTTAAACTCATTCAATCAAATAATTATAACATTCATGCTCCAGACGAGCCCACCCATTACGGGTACAATAGCGCCACCACAATTGACTTCTTCATCTCAAATAACATAACTAACAGATGCAATATCTCTGTAATTTCAGCCCTGTCTTCCGACCACAACCCCATTGTATTTGAAATCCCCATTAATAAATACCTCCCCTCACTTGACAGAAGTATAGGAGTTACAAATTGGATCAAATACTCTGAAATTCTGAATAACTCCATACAAGGTAACCCATGCATCAACAACACAGAAGATTTAGAACACGAAGTCTCAAAATTTACCAACAGCATCAATACTGCTTTAAAGGAAGCCACCAATACTTTTTATGTGAACAAGGCCTTTCCTTCCCCTGCCTGCCGATATAAGAAATATGATTAAAGAGAAAAACCGGAAGATGGCAAACCACCAGGGATCCACAACTCAAACACGAACTAAACTCTATGCAAAAAGAAATCAACAGAAGAATCAAGAACTTCAAAAACCAAAAATGGACCAATTTCCTAAATAACCTAGCTATAGAGGACAATTCCCTGTTTGACATTTCCTGCAAATTCAAGAAACCTTATAAACCTATTCCACCTATCCATGGACCTAGTGGAACTTCATATACAGAAGAAGATAAAGCTAAATCTTTTGCGGACTATATGGAAGATACATTCACTCTTAATCCCACTCCGTACGACAATAACCATATTGGACGGGTCAACCAGGTGGTCAATAACTTCCTTAATACCCCTTCTCCGTACAACTTCACTTTCCTGACTACCCCAACAATCGTTGCCAACACCATCAGCGCCTTACAAACGAAGAAATCCCCAGGGCACGATGGCATCTCGACCAAAGCACTGAAGCATCTTCCGATCAACGCTCTTACCTGCCTAACTAAGATAATCAACATTATCAAATTCGCTCATTTTCCTAACTCATGGAAGCAAGCTATAATAATAGTTTTTTCTAAACCGCAACAAAATCCAACTCTCCCACAGAACTATCGCCCTATCAGTTTACTTAGCCACCTGTCTAAAGTTACTGAGAAAATCCCACTTTTCCACATCCAAAAAATTCACCCTTCCATGAATTTTCTCCCAGAAGAACAATTCGGTTTTCGTAATCATCATAGCACTTGCCACTAACTTCTTAGAGTTATCAACATTATCACTGAAGGCTACAACTGCAAGCTTCCGACCGCTGCTATATTTCTCGATATCGCGAAAGCTTTTGACAGGGTATGGCATCGAGGCCTTATTTACAAACTAATCACTCTCAATTTTCCAGATCATTTTATTCGCTTAATAGCCTCTTTTCTCAGCAACAGAAGATTCAGAATCAAAATCGGTACTGCTTACTCTACCACCAGAGTAATCAATGCTGGTGTCCCACAGGGGTCGGCACTTTCGCCGTACCTTTTTAATATTTATACACAAGACATCCCTAAAGACCCTTCTGTTCATCTTGCACTCTTTGCCGATGACACCGCCATATTTACTAAAGCCTGCACGGTTATCGCCGTAAGAAACCAACTCCAAAGCTATCTCATAAAACTGGAAAAATGGCTTACCCTTTGGAGGATTAAAATTAACACTGATAAAACTAAGGCAATAATTTTCCGTAAAGGAAACATGAAATACTATCCTCCATCCCCTGAAATATTTGACGAAGAAATAGACTGGATTAATAAAACCAAATACCTTGGAGTCACCCTTGACCAAAAACTTACCTTCAGAACCCATTTCCGGTCCGTAGTACAAAAATTTAAAATCACCACAGCTACTATGCGACCTCTTCTTGGTAGAAAATGCAACTTATCTACTGCAAAGAAATTAATTCTATATCGCTCCATACTGCGCCCAGCTCTTCTTTATGCAGCACCGATCTGGGGACATGCAGCTAAAACCAATATTAAACAATTACAAATTCTACAAAATAAAATTCTACGAGAAATTATCAAAGTTCCTTGGTATATTCCCAACATCTATAATCACAGAGACCTTCGAATCGAACTTATTCAAGAGTATATTAAACGACTAGCGGTCAACTTCTTTTATTCAGTACAAACCGACAGTAATAGCCTTATTAGCACTCTCAGACACTCCCCGCGTCCCAGAGAAAAACATCGCTACCCTTGTGACATCCTTCCCACATAAGAATCACAACCTTAATTGAATCATTCACGCAAAACTGACTCTGCGGTTTTAACACCCGCGGCTACATCTTATAACGACACTGAACTTGACACCCCCCTTTTTTCGCCGCCGCTAGTGCGGACCTCACTCTCTTTCATCCGCCTCCCACACTCCTTTCACCCTTCTCTTTCTACCCCCACCCGCTCTTTATCAGAAGTCGAGTAAAAAGATGTTTCTACATCTTGACACCCGGGAATAAAATACGATCTGTGTGTGTGTGTGTGCTACTAGGCTACCAACAGCGCTCGGTGTTGCCCTAATCGCGTCGAAAAAACGTTAAAATTCGAAACAGACTGCTGCAAAATAACTTAATGATAAAACTTGTTTATTATGAAGTAGAAATTTATTCTTACCTCCATGTTTGCTGCAGTGGAGAAGTGTCGGTATTGTGAAATGAACTGAAGTAATAACCGGCGCGAGGCGCTGCTGTTTTGTGACGTCAGCCTGCGTGCTGAGTGTTTTCGAATGTTTTGAGTGTGGACGAACGAAAGCTGATCTCGGAAAAGCGATACTGTTTTGATGGAAATAAAGAATGATTTATTAAGAATTTTTTTTGTCTTTATTCATAATGCACCCAGCCTTGGGTAGAGGCAGGCCCGCAACTGAACGAACTGTTTTAAATATATTTGATTTATATATTTTCTGTGTTCTTCGTAACATAGTGGTACCCTCGGCGGGACCGGGTGCTTTGAATTAGAATTTTCCGATTGAACTTTTGATATTGAATTTCGATTTTGAATATACTTTGAAGATGGATCTGATCGCTTTAAAGGCCCAAAGAAAAGGACTTAGAATTGCGTTTACGCAAACCTCAAGAAAAACCGAAAGTGAATTAACTAAAGAAGTAAGAGATTTAAAAATACTTTCGATTTTGAAGTGTCAACTTTGTGATAAATTCCAGAGACTTGACGTATGCCAGAGTGCTTTATCGCAGCAAATTCTACTGACTGAAGATGGAGAAAAATTATTTAGTGATGATTTTCAAGAAGCGGAGAATTATCGAGATAAGTTTCTAGAACAGTGTGCTCAAATAGATGCGGAAATACAAGCCTCCTCTCCTTCAAATAATTCCGAATCTAGGAAATTTAAATTGCCTAAAATTGAGCTTAAAAAATTCAGTGGTGAAGCTAAAGATTACCTGACTTTTTGGAGTCAGTTCCAGAAAATCCACGATGACAAAAGTATCGCCGATGAAGATAAAATGCAGTATTTATTGCAGGCCATGGAACCCAAATCGAAAGCAGAACGCCTAGTCCTTAGCTTCCCGGCAACGGCAGCTAATTATCCTAAAGCCATCGAACAACTAAGAGAGCGCTTTGGACGCGAAGATTTACTTGTGCAAATCTATGTGAGAGACTTGTTAAGCCTAGTGATGAAGAACGCTGTAACCGGAAGAGCAAAAACGGATCTACCCTCCCTGTATGATGAACTAGAAGGAAAATTGCGAGCATTGGAAAGTTTGGGAAGAACCCAAGAAAAATATGGGGATTTTTTGACCCCCTTAGTGGAAAGTTGCTTACCAGAATAAGTACTGATGGCATGGGAAAGAAGCAGAAATCACGACTCCATTGAAACTAAAGGGAATCGATCTTTGAAATATTTAATGAATTTCTTAAAACAGGAAGTTAAGGGGGAAGAGATGGTTCTCCTCGCAAGAACTGGGAACTGGTTTCGCTTCCCAACAGAACCATCGAAAGAAAGATTTTAACCACGAACAGGTAAAGCAAAATGATCCCGTAACAGCATCAGCTCTAGTAAGTCTTGAGAATTCAGGTAAGAGTGTTCCGAACTGTAATTTTTGTGAAAAGAAACATTTTAGTGAAAAATGTTACTCTGCAAAAAAAATGACTGTAGCTGAAAAACAACAATTGTTGTTGAAAAAAGGTGCTTGTTTTTCTTGTCTGAAAAGAGCGAGTCATATTAGTAAATTTTGTCCTTTCAAAGGTAAGTTAAGTTGTTCTATTTGCAAAAGTTGTAATCATTTTGATGTAATGTGTAATCAAAAGCTAAAAAATAATGATCAGATAAATGTTTCAAAAGAGAGTTCTCTTTCTAACTGTAGCAGAAGCGAAACTGTATTTTTGCAAACGCTTTGCGTTCGAATTCGGTGTCAAGGTCGCGAGAAAATTATTCGCTGCATAATTGATAGCGGAAGCCAAAGTAGCTACGTTAGTGGAAATATGATGAGTCAGCTTAAAGCATCTCCACTTCGGGAGGAGACAGTTATACATGCACTGTTTGGGGGGGACGAAACGAAACCTAAACAACATGAAGTGTTTTCGGTCGAGGTCAGCAATTTAAAAGGAACATTCGCATGTAGTTTTGAGGCATTATCGGAAAAAAAGATTTGCGGTTTTATTCCTAAGGTTAAGGATAAAGAGATTTTGAATGAATTAAAAGAAAAAGAAATCGAATTTTCGGATCCATTGCGAAAGGAAATTGAAATTAACCTTTTAATCGGAGCAGATGTTATAGGAAAGTTATTGACGGGAAATTCTATTGAATTACAGTCCGGGGTAACGGCTGTCGAAACGAAACTTGGGTGGACGGTATTTGGCAAACGAAATTCGGGTGAAAAGGATAATATTTTGAAAACATTTTCAATGCATGTCAGGAGAATTCCTCTGAATGAGTTATGGGAACTTGAAAAAATAGGAATATGCGCTCCAAACGAAACTGTTAAAATGAATGAAAGTTTTAATTTATCTGAATTTGAGAACAAAATGAAAATTCTTCCAGATGGAAGATATGAAGTAGAACTTCCGTGGAAATGTGATACGACACATTTAACCGATAATAAAGAATTATCCTGGAAAAGGTATCAAAAGATGATCTATAAACTCAGATGTAGTAAATTTTTCGATGATTATCAAAATGTGTTCAAGGAATGGGAAAGGTTGAATATTATTGAACGCGTACCAGAAAACGAATTGAATAATGAATGTCATTATTTGCCGCATAGGCCTGTAATCAAATTAGGAAGTGAAACCACGAAAATTCGTCCTGTTTTTGACGCTTCTGCATCTGAGAAAGGGAGACTCTCTTTGAACGAATGTTTGTGTAAAGGAATAAATCTTATTGAATTAATACCTGATATTATAGATCGTTTTAGAATGTATCCGATTGGTATTAGTGCCGATATTGAAAAGGCTTTTTTAATGTTATCCGTCGCATCTAAAGATAGAGATTTTCTCAGATTTTTTTTCCCATGCAATGAAGAGCAATTAATTTATAGGCATTGCAGAGTTGTGTTTGGAGTTTCTTCGAGCCCCTACTTGTTGAACGCATCTATAATGCATCTATTAGAAAACTGTCCACGTCAATATAGTGAAGTTGCTCAAAAATTGAAATCGTCATTTTATGTGGATAATTATCTAGTGTTTTTAGTATTGATGAACAGTTTACGTTTATTGAACATTCCAAATTAATCATGTCAAATGGATGTTTTAACTTGCGCGGTTTTGAAAGCAATGTGGCTGGTACAAATGTTGACAAACATTCAGGGGATACTTCCGTTTTGGGGGTAATTTGGAATTTGGATAATGATACGCTGAGGTGCTGCACAGACACAAATACATTGACCTGTGATACAAAAATCACAAAGAGGACAATTTTGGCAATTGTGCAGACAATTTTTGATCCTATTGGTTTATTAACGCCAACTACATTGCTTCCAAAACTGTTGTTGCAAAAATTGTGGAAAGTGAAACTTGCATGGGATGATGAATTGTCTCCGAATGATGTAAATATATTTTTGAACTGGTTTAAAGAACTTAATGTTTTGAAAGATGTTACTTTGCCTCGATACTTGTTTATCAATGACACGTCTGAACTACATGTATTTGTGGATGCTTGCAAGGGGGCGTATGCAGCGTGCGTCTTTGTTCGATCAATA
Source organism: Stegodyphus dumicola (assembly GCF_044657685.1). NCBI lineage: Eukaryota > Metazoa > Arthropoda > Arachnida > Araneae > Eresidae > Stegodyphus > Stegodyphus dumicola. The sequence goes on from NC_140781.1 coordinate 28,361,403, forward strand.
TTTAATTCTGAAGTAAAAATAAATCTCGTACGGGCGAAGTCTAGAGTATCGCCTTTGAAATCTTTAAGCATTCCTCGCTTAGAGTTAATGGCCTGTTGTATAGGTTCTAGACTTGCAAATTCTATTATCAAAGCTCTCAGTTTGCCCGATTTAAAAGTTACCTTCTGGTCTGATTCAACCACTGCCCTTTGGTGGATAACAGAGCAAGGAAATTGGTCCATTTTCGTCGAAAATAGGGTTAAAGAGATTCGAGAGTTGACGCGAGGTCATTCATGGAGACATATCCCAGGGAAACTAAATATTGCCGACTTGTTGTCGCGCGGATGTTTTGCGAAGCAAATGCTTCGGTCTAGATGGTGGGAAGGCCCCTTGTGGTTACGAGAAAGCCCTGAAAACTGGCCCACTGGTGAGATTATTTATTTGCATGAAGAAGTAGAATTGGAGAGAAAAAAGATAAAAAGAGTGAATATTGATCTTTCAAAAGACGCACCCCCTTGGCATCGAATCAGTGTATCCAATTATGATAAAATGATTAGAGTATTTGCATGGATATTTAGATTTGTAAATAATTGTAAAGGTGGTTCTGAAAAGAATGGAAAGATTGAACTTTCACAGTATGAAATTGAAAATTCTGAGAAAAATTTAATTCGTTTGGTTCAAAATTATTATCTGACAGATAAGAAATCTTATAATTTTATTGAAACGCTCATTGATGATGATGGTATTCTAAAAGTTAAAACGAGAATACTAAATAGAGATGGCTATGAATCTTTTCTGTATCCAATACTGTTACCAGAAAAATGTGATTTTACTAAGTTATTAATCAGAAATGTGCATAATAAGAACTGTCATGCTGGTCTTCAGATGATGCAATGCATATTACGAGAAAGATTTTGGATAGTCAGAGCTAGAAAGGCCATTAAAAATGTCCTCTTTAACTGTATCGTTTGTAAAAGATTTAAAACTAAGGCCATGTCAAGCGAACCGACACCTCTGCCGCCAGACCGAGTTACGGATTGTGCGCCATTTGAAATCATAGGGATTGATTTGGCCGGACCGCTGTTTTTAAAAAATGGAGGAAAGGTGTGGATCGCGCTGTTCACCTGCGCTGTGTACCGTGCCATTCACCTTGAACTCGTAAATTCTCTTTCTACTGATGCGTTTCTCCTGGCGCTTCGACGATTTGTTGCTAGGCGCGGACGCCCTAGAATAATCTATAGTGATAACGGGACAAATTTTCGGGGTGCGTCTAATGATTTATCAAAACTAAATTGGACTAAAGTAGTAAAGGAAACGGGAACTGAAAGTATAATCTGGAAATTTATTCCACCTACTGCAGCTTGGTGGGGTGGCTGGTGGGAGAGGTTGGTTCGTACAGTAAAAGAATTGTTAAAACGTACTTTAGGTAAATCAGTGTTATCATCTGAAGAACTTTATACTATTATTTGTGATTGTGAAACTATAATTAATTCTAGACCCTTAACTTATGTTTCTGAAGATCCGCAAGAATTAGTACCTCTGACACCCGCCATGTTTCTTATCGAGAACAGAAATTCCAATGTTGAAGATCTTGATGAATTAAATTCGTCAAGTCTTAATAAGAGATTAAAGTATAGAACTAAATTGTTAAATGATCTGAGACAACGATTTAGAAAAGAATACCTTAGTCAACTGGTTCAAAAGCATAATGAAAAGCGATCTCGGGAACCTGTAGTAGGAGAAATAGTACTGATGGGGGATGATAACAGAAAACGTTTATTTTGGCCTTTAGCCCGAATTACAGAATTGATCCCTGGACGTGATGGAAAGATTCGTACGGTTAAACTTAAGACCCGGCATGGAATAGTTATACGACCAATACAACGCATCTTTCCTCTGGAGATACAGTCCAATGATAGAAACATAATTCCTGATAAGAAACTGGGTGCAGAGGAATCTAATTCTAGTGCTGGGTGTACGTTAAAAAGGGGAATTGCACCTGATAAAATGGTGATGCAACAATATTCCTCCTCTGGACGACTTGTAAAAGTTCCAAAAAGACTTGATCTTTTAAATAATGTTTGTTATGAGTTTGAGACTCAACCTGAGTCTCAAGGGGGGGAGGATGTTGTGAAATGAACTGAAGTAATAACCGGCGCGAGGCGCTGCTGTTTTGTGACGTCAGCCTGCGTGCTGAGTGTTTTCGAATGTTTTGAGTGTGGACGAACGAAAGCTGATCTCGGAAAAGCGATACTGTTTTGATGGAAATAAAGAATGATTTATTAAGAATTTTTTTTGTCTTTATTCATAATGCACCCAGCCTCGGGTAGAGGCAGGCCCGCAACTGAACGAACTGTTTTAAATATATTTGATTTATATATTTTCTGTGTTCTTCGTAACAGTCGGCAACCGTCAAGGATCAAGGAAGGTGTTGTGACTCCTATTAAGTTTAGGCGATTTTATTGCATTAGGCAGTTCTTTCGTTTGACAGTCGTATAATAAATGGAATTTGGTTTCTCTTACAAAAAAAGTTTCAAGATCGTAACCTCGAATGCTTAATGTTTACGTAAAAAATAATTTGAATGTTTAGAAAATTTTCCTGCCCTATCTTCGATGGAACATTCAAATAAGTAGAACTTCTTTTCTCTAGACTAAATCAAATAGCTGTCACTAAAGTACCTTTAAATTCATTTATTTCTTATGTTCATTATTATTATGCTCATTTTATTATATTCTGGCATTAAATACTTAGTAACTGCTATAAATCATGTGGTTCTTTTTTTGGTAACTATTTCGTAGGGACGTTATCCTTATTAGTTAAGGCTCTAAGGCTCCTATGTACCTTAGCCTGGTCTAGAGGAACCTTATTATCAGCAGCGTCGTCTATTAGCACTACCCATCGGAGCCCCTCTGAAGAATTTCTCGAGAGGGAAAAAGGGCGATCTTGATTGGTTAAATTAATGAATAAATAAAATTTTTAATTAAAAAAACAATTAATATCAAAATATAAATAAACTCTAATTTATTTTCCTTTTTATTTTTGCTGACATGCCTCGCACTGTATGGATTTGTCTGATGCTGTTTTCTGAAAAATATATGAACATGTTGGAAACAGCAACAGATGATGTTACTTTAGTTAATATATAATTTTGCCCGATATTATGTGCCTTTTATTGCTGTGTCTCAAGGTAGAGACAAACATGTAGACTTTAAATTTTAGTTTCTCCCGTTATAGCAAGTTAGTCTAGAGTTAGCTTCTAGACTTAAACTGTTATGTGAACTCCCAAAATTTATATTTTATATTTAATTTTCTCCCATCTTCACATCTAATCAGCTTTACCAAACACATTCACTATAAACACCTGCAAGACACTATTTAATGTAAATAACAACAGCTTCCTCCCCTTTTGACTACACTCATGGACACAATTTTTTTTTTTTTTTTTTTTTTTTTTTTTTAGGAAAATTCTCTTACTTCTTTTCATTTTCCTTCCAAGGCCCTTTATTTTATTTATTTATTTTAATTATTTCATTTTTTTTCTCCATCACTTTTGGGCCATTTATTTTTAATTTAATTTTTTTCCCATCGTTTCTTCCTTGTCTTTCGACCTCGTATAAAATATACTACATTTACGATATTCCTAAGGACCAACAAATTAACAACCACTCTTTTCGCTGATGATACTTCTATTATGACCCAAGCTTCTACTCTTACTGTTGTCCAGCTCCTTCTTCAACATTATCTCTGTCATCTAGAAAATTCTCTCACTCTATGGAAGATTGGAGTTAATACCGAAAAATCAAAAGCAATAATTTTTTGCAAAGGCCAAATTTCACTACACCTAGACCTCTTCTGTTTGATAAAGAAATTGACTGGATTGACGAAGTTAAATATCTAGGAGTCATTCTCAATAAAAAATTGACTTTTCAGAAACAGCTCAGGGAAACTGTGAAAAAAATTAATATCACGCTTGCAACTATGCGCCCACTTTTTGGCAGAAGAAGTCATATATCCGCTTCTAATAAACTCCTCTTATATAAATCTATACTTCGACCAGCATTACTCCATGCTACTCCTGTCTGGGGTCACGCTGCCAAAACTCACTTTCAACACATCCAAGTTCTTCAAAACAAAGCATTCAGAGAGATTATTAACGCGACATGGTTCATTCCAAATTCGGATATCACCGTGATCTCAAAGTAGATACAATTCAAGAGTATATTCAAAAACCTGCCAGAAATTTCTTCTATTCAGTTCTCACTCATCCTAGCAACTGCATCAACTCTCTTAGATGTTCTCCATTTCCCACAGAAAAGCACAAATATGCATCTAACATTCTCCATCCTTAACATTTTTTAATCATATAGATTCTTCAGTTCACTGATTTGGACCTTCGACCAGAAACTCACCCTTTTGGTCGATTGATGGCGGCTACCTGACTTTTACTTTCGTCTTTTTGTTTTACTGATTTTCTTCACGTGATACAGAGTAAAAGGAGGCGCTGCTTTCTGAAACTCAAATTCACTATATGTTCTTAGTTAGTATAAAATATACGAAGTTCCTTTTTACTCTCCTCTGAAATACGCAATTGCCCCCCTTTCTATATACCTTTCCTTCGCACCTAAGCTTGATTTTTCGCCCATCGGTGCAAAAAGACTTAGCTGGTGCAACACAAGACATCTATCTACTTTGTCTATTAATTGGTTTAGCATTCCCCGTTTCTTATTATTTAGTAGTTTGTTTTGTTAGATGTATGAATCTGGGAACCAGTTTTATTTTTGAATGGAATGATCGGGGAATTCCCGTTCTTCTAAGCAAGCAGCAGTTAAGTTAGTTACGTTAGTGAAATACTGAATGTTTTTTCATCATTAAAATGTACGAATAACTTTTATCTTTATACTAATATTTATGTAAATAATCGCATTTATCTGTATGTGTTCGTAAATGAAATAAATTGGATATAAAGCGAAGTCTGATTTCGAATCAAAACAGAAGGGTTCAATTACGAGGCTCAATAGGCTTAATCCCTTTATCCCCACATCATCATAGATTAAATAATTATCAACATTCCACAGAGAAAAAGAGTAAAATACTGAAGGGCTTAATTAATTTAGTAATTTTGAGATCGAATAAAGCGCCAGAATCGATTTTGAAGGGTTACATCATTTCAGAAAAAAATTCGATATTTCCTTAATCAATGATCTTGTAGTGTTAACAACACGAGAAAGGAACCACACGCGAAAGGTCAGTCACGTCGCAAGTGATTCGGGTCTGTGGAGGGAAGGGAGCGGGAAACTCGTTAGGCGAGTTAGATTTAAAGAGATAGGACCATAACTGCCTCTGAGGAGAAACATGAGATAAATAATTTAATAGCTTTAACTTTAAGTGTTATGATATAATAGAAATAAATTAAAGAAATTCTCTTAAAAAGATTGAGTTTAAATAAAGTATCTGTGCACAAGAACCCTTTTAGCAATTTCAGTAGAAATTGGATCTCGAAAATTTTATTTTTAACAATAAAATTATCTTAAAAATCGCTTATTTTAATTTATCTCTTTGCATTTTATTTAATTTTAATCATTTATTTACTTTAATTATTCAGTTATAATAAATAGTAATACATTAATAATGAATTAAATAATAATTACGAATTAAATAATAATTCATAAACAATAATTATTAACGTCAATTAAGCAATTAAGTCACCATAATAATTAAATAATTATCAATTAATTTGATAATCATTAACTGTTCAATTTTTAAATTATTAATGATTTTAATAATCATTTTCTTCATTTATTTACTTTTGTTCCTCTTTCCTGACGGTCTTCCATAGGGCTCCGGCACATCTACTTTTAGAAATTAAGCCCTGGTAGGAGCCCAGAGAATTGGTTATCCGAAGAACTGCTAGTTAGGTAAATTGGGGTGAGTTCTTCGGATAAATAAAGCGGCAGCACATTTTGCGACATTAATTTTGATATTTCACAGTCCGAGCCAGAGCTCTAGGCTTGAAAGATAATTCTGCAGTGCAGAGATTACCGTGGAGATGTTGGAAGGTTGAGAGATGATGGCTGTGTCGTCCGCATATAAAGCTAGATCGACATTAGGTGATTTAGTAATATCATTTACAAATATGTTGAACATCTGAGGCGAAAGTAAACTTCCCTGAGGGACGAGAGCATAGATCGGGCGGGGAGTTGAGTATTCGTGGTTAACTCGCACTCGAAAGGATCTACCTGTCAAGTACGAGTTAAGAATTTTAATGAGTTGTGCCGAAAATCCAAGCCGCATGAACTTGTAAATAAGCCCGTCGTGCCAAGTCCTGTCAGAGGCTTTGGCAATATCAAGACAGACAATTCCAGTTTTCTTTCCTTTATAAAAGCCCTCGTGAAGGAATCCTACTACACAGAGTAACTGGTGTACCGTAGAGTGTTCTGGCCGGAAGACAAATTGTTCCGGGATTATAAAATTTCGATCACGGCAGAATTCATTCAGGTGTTTCAGTAAAACAAATTCATAAATTTTTTAGAGAGATGTTAATAGGCTAATTGGCCTGTAGTTGATGGATAGACTTAAATTTCGACTCGGTTTTGGAAAGGAATGACTGCGTCAATTTTCCAACAGTCAAGAACGTAATACTTTTTAAGCATTAGATTAATCAGAAGCATGATCCACTCTATATACATTACGGGAAAATTTTTGATCATGCGATTCGAAACTGAATCTACGCTTGGAGCATTCTTGGGTTTCATTTTGTCAATGAATTCCAGCACCTCAGTTGGGTCAGTAGGCCTGAGAGCAGGCGTGATAGGTTGTGTTAGAAAATGTTCAACAAGTGAGTGTATGCGCCCCTGTGTAATCGGGCGGTCGTGTAGCAAAGCTGTCAGAGATAGCTTCAGTCTTTTCAGTGTCTGTAAAAGCCATATGATTAGCATTGGCCGTTTCAAGGGGCGAAATGTGTTTAAATTGTTTACCTCATCGGGTGGCAGCGCACCAAACCGATCCCTCGCCAATCATTAATGTAGTGTTTCCACTCCGCTTGTCTTTGCAAGAAAGTTTCAAGTTTCAGACCTAATCTCATTCTGAAGTCTGCGAAATGGAACACGGATACTGGGATCGCGTGTACTTTGCTAAAGTTTTAGCAGGTAGTTTCGCTGCTTAATTTTGGATTTAGTCTCAGGCAGGAGCTTTGCGCCCGTGTGAGTGATAGTGTCAGCAACCGTGAGAACGGGTGAGTCATCGAAAGAACAAGCATATAACAGTTCTGTCCACTTCTGAGCCGAATGCTATTTGGTTAATAAGAGTCATAAAAACATTCCAATCGCTGCAGAAAATGCGCCATATCATTAGCATTCGAAGAAACAGAAATAGCATTTCACCTCTTGATTAAATAGTATTTGTATGTTATACAGTTGACATGCAGTTTAAAAAGAGAAACCAGAAATGTTTCTGCTAGAGTTTATCAATCATATTTGCAGCGCCGTGATTTGTTTGTATCTTGTATCCCTCTGATTCTTTTGCATACGTATATGCATTTATGCAGACAGACTTATTGAATTAATATATAATTTCAATAATTAATTGTATTAAACAGATCGAATTAATTCACACTTTTCTTTTTTTCTTGTATTTTGGCCAAACATTAGTAATACGAATAATAAGTAACGTAACGCTTTAATTTCTTTCTAATAAAAATCATGCATTCATAAAGTTATACAATAGTAATCAAGCATTTTATACTGAATCCAGGCAGTACCTCGAACATTCACAATGTGTTTATTAATTAATCTATAGGTATGCACGGATTATAAAATGGTTTTGTGAAATCATAACTGACGTACGAGTACCACATAATGAAGAAGTTTTTAATCCGAAGTTTTTAAAAAGCATACAATTTTCGCCTCAAAGCAGGATTTAATTAAAATAGTTATAAAATTTATGAAGATAGTTTTCAATTTTTCTTTCTCCTTTTCTGGGCGCATGTTGATATTCTTTCGTATTATATGGGGCACTCAACAAACACTAGTTATGAGACTAATATGTCTTTAGCGGGTAATTATTTCACAAGACACTGTATTTAATTATATGCTACTTTATTATATACAAAACACATCATTCTCGCATACACACGTATAACCGCAACTACGGTCATTCCAGTCTTAGTTCTGGTTTACAATAACTCCGCGCGCTTGCGATGCTTGGCACTGCACCAGCTTTAAGTTCGATTACGATTAAGTTCTCGATACACCACATCCCTCCCCCTTAATCACAAATTCAGTCTATCTGAGGGTCGTCGAATTCTCCTGGACCGACGCAAAGGTTGTGGCACAGCTGGTTTCTTTCGTAACCTGGGTGTATGAGTAGCAGGTCCGATGGATGGAACATCCGGTACAACCTTGGGCTCGAAAGACGACACAGACTCATGTACCTGATGGCTATTATCTTTGCATGGTTCTGGCAGTCCACTCTTACCAGGTTCCTTGGAAATCACGAGAGCTGGTGGTGGACGTATGCAGCCATCATCAATTATGGTTCCTCCATCAGGCATTTGGTCGACATGTCGCCACCATAGCTGACCATCTACAGTTATAGTGTAATGAAGCTGCCCATCCTTGGATTGAACGGTTCTAAATCTCCATCGTCTGTCACCTTGGCGATAATTTCTTACTGACACTTTATCATCAACTCTAAATCTTCGGTCTACAGACTCGTAGGTTCCTTTTAGAACTCTGTCTTCCACCTTCCTTTTGAGATCTGGTCTCAATGAACCTATTTTTGTTCAAATTTCCTTCTTCAGCATTAGCATTGCAGGGCTCTGTAGAGTAGTTAAATTTGGAGCTTTTCTATGTTGCATCAAAAAATATACTGAGTTTTTGTCTCAAAGGTCCTGAAAAATTTTGCATGGTTCTTAAAGATTGTTTTACTGTAAACACATACCGTTCAGCCTGACCATTATTAGATGGTTTAAATGGTGCTGTAGTTCTGTGTTTGATTCCATTACTCTGTAGAAATATTCTAAACTCATGTGAAGTGAATTGTGGCTCGTTATCACTCACTAACAATATTGGTAATAAGAATCGTGAAAAAAGTGCCATACACATTCTATTGTTTTGAAAGTTGAGCTTGATTTCATTAAATAAGCTTCTAGCCATCTCGAAAGAGCATCTGGGATTATCAAGAAAATATGCCCAAAAATAGGTCCTGCATAATCAATGTGAATACGTTCCATAGGAGAGCTCGGGTACTCCCAATGATGAACTTTTATGTTACCTTAAGAGGATCTATTTTATGTTCTGCACATTCAGAACAGTGTTTAGAAGTATTTTTGATATCTTTATCTGTACCCTTCCAAAACACGTAAGATCTAGCAATTGCTTTCATCTGTAATGTCTACGTATCGGTGGTGCAACTCTTTCAAAACATTCTCACGGTATTGTTTTGGAATACAAACGCGTTGGCCGTACATTATATAGTGATCTTGGAGACTGTACTCCATCTCCCTTCCTTTTAATTTACCGCCGCTTTGAAGTATTCGTAGCAGAAGACTGAGTTCTGCACCAATTTCTGTTTCTTTACCCAAATCTCTGGCAGTGACTGGAAGAATTTAAGTCTGCTGTAACTGAAAAATAGTTACATCATCCTGAATAGATAGTTGCTCTGAGTTCGTCGGTAATCGTGATAGAAAGTAAACATTACCATACTCGTTTTTTTTTACGGTAAATAATGTTGAACTGAAATGACTGTAAAGCCAAGGTGTAATGGAGGAGTCTTGATGTTGCCAAAACTGACGCGCCTTTCTTGGAACCGAAAATTGCAACAGGAGGTTTATGATCTGTATTTAACGTAAATTTCCTGCCTTTTAAATATAGAAAAACTTTTTTAATTCCTCAGATGATTGACAAAGTTTCTTTGTCTATTTTAGAATATTATTTCTCCGTTTCAGTCAGTGTTTTAGCCCTTCAATGCATGGTGATGCATATATGAATCATACCAATTTTTACTGAATTTAGCAACAAAAAAATTACAAAGCAGATGGTTTACTGTGCTGATTTTTATCTTACTATATTCATATCAATGTTTAGCTATTCGTTTCTATAGCAGATGGCAACATAAAACTGTACTCTTTATTTCAATAATGCAAAGAACACAGAATTCATTTCTGTTTTTTCAGTGGTCAAGCTAGCTTTGTGTTATTCATAAATTCGATGTTAGAGGCTTAAAAATTTTACTCTGTATAGCTGAAGGTATGTACTTTTCAATTCTATGTTGAGATTTAACTACAGAATTGTTTTAAAATGAAATGTTTCAATTTTTCTGTTTGATTCATATATGCATCATTATGCATTTATGATTAGACTTCACTCTATAGTGCATTGTGATGCATATGTGAATCAGGTTAAAATTAAGAGTGGATTTTTTATTATACGACTTCATAATACCTTTTATTTCTTCATTATTTTTATATCAGTAGCACTCACTCGATATTTGCATGCATTGTTCTTATTTAGAATCACGAAATATTAATTTTATGTCTCTAATTATCTAGTATGTATATTGTTTGTTTATATTGAAAATTCCTTTAACTTTTTTTATTTATGGTCATTTTTTGGGTAATTGTTTTTAAACTATTTTTATGTGGTCTCGATGGATTTGCTTACAAATTTGAGGTATACTTAGGCCAAGAAAATTTACCTCACAATCGCTTAGCAAATGATGCAGAATTGGGCACTACTGTAAATGTTGTCATTAGACTTTGTAGGGAGATTCCTCGAAATCAAAATTTCAAATTGTATTTCGACAACTTTTATACTTCAATCGACATCATGATGTGTTTAGCTCATGATGCATTCTTTGTTTGAGAACTGTGCTTAGGAACAGAATTCCAGGTTGCAAGCTCCTTGCAGAGGAGCAACTGAAAAGAGTCCAGGAGAACAAGCGTTAAATACGTTTCAGATTGCGGTGGAACTGAAATATGTAATTTAGTGTGGAAAGACAATAAGAATGTGCTCCTGTTGTCTACGTTTGCTAGGAAACACCCCATTAAATACATATCTAGATTCGATAGGAAGAAAAAAGAGACAGTTACTGTGGACTATCCAAATGTTGTGAAACGATGCAACCGTCATATGGGAGCGTAGATTTACTGGATAGCCACATAAGAAGATACAAAATAACTCAAGAAAGTGGACTCAGATCAAGAAAGTGGTATATGAGATTTTTTTCTATTTCTACGACTTTGCAGTCATAAATGCGTGGCTGCTGTACAAAAGAATGTATCTACAGAATGGAGCCAACCCCAGGGATTTGCTAAACCTGGGCGTCTTTGGGGTTGAACTATCCGTTGAACTGTGCAAAATGGGTGAAAGTTCAGTTCCTAAGCGTGGAAGACCGAGCGGTCTTTTACAAAATGAATACAATGGGAAAAGACAGGTTCTGCATCAAATATTCCTCCAAACTGCGTCACACAGGATAAAATTCAACATGTTCCCATATGGAACGAAAATCCCACTCGTTGTAAAATGCCAAATTGCAAATTCTAAACATTTATTGGAGTGAAAAATGCACTGCAGCATTACGTCTAAATAAGGATAGAAATCGTTTCGAAATTTTCCATACAACACAAATTGCACAATAAGTATACATGTACAAAATATTTGGTTCGTCATTTTTGTTTAAATTTTCATCACAATTTTAATTTTTATGAAGTCTGAACACGATTAATTAGAATTAAGTATTAATAATATTTTGATTAAAGTCAGTATCTTTTAAAAACAATGAATAATTAAGTATTTTATGCAGATATTTATTAAATATGTTATTGTAAATGATATTTCATGTGGTTTACATTTTAGTGCTAAATGTATAACGATGCATATATGATCAAACCTAAAAATTCAAAAAATAACCAATAAAAAATGTTAAATAATGTTTTTCATATTTTTCCATATTTATTTAAGCCATGACCATAAAGAAAAAAATGTTTGATCAAAATATAAAAAATCATGCATTGAAGGTTTACAAGTATATGCAATTGGTATTTCTGTTCCATCAGAAAGTTTTTGAGAAAGTACCGCACCTAACCCGACTGGTGATGCATCGGTTGCCAATGTTAAGGGCAATTTTGGGTCATAATGCATCAAAACCTTTTGTGAACACAATTCTTTTTTAATGTTTATAAAATTCTCCTGACAATCCCTCGTCCAAATCCATTTCGAGAGTTTTTAGTTAGTTGGTATAAGGGATTTGCGATTGTCGCTAAATTTGGACAAAATTTTCCATAAAAATTAACCAATCCCAAAAAACTTTGAATTTCCTGAACATTTCTGGGTCTCTGGGCTTTTGCAACCGCTAATCTTTTTTCTTCAGTTTTATGTAAACCATTAACATAACGGTTGTGAGCTAAAAATTGTATTTCATCCTGAAAAAATTTGCTTTTCTCCAAATTTAATTTTAGTCCATGAGTTTTACATTTATCGAAGAAATTTTTAAAGTATTTAAATGTGCCTCTTCATCAGATCCTGTACTTCGCGCATCATCCATGAAGACTTTACACCCTTCTAGTCTTTGGAATAGTCCGTCTATGTACCATTGCCAGATTGCCGGCGCTGATAGATTGCATAATTGACAGCATCGTACATCGCTGTATGTATTGTATTTCTTCTTGGGAAGATCATATTCTATACTAATATACCAAACTGACTTATCTGATTTTTTTCATTTTATACATATGCTGATTTCTTTAACACTGTGAGGCAATTTCTTTTCATGTTCTTTTATACCTTGCTATTAAGTTGTACACTGTGGGTCAGTTTCATTAAATTTTACATGTAACTGTTTGAGTAATCATCATTTTTATGATTTTTCCTAAATTAATGATAACCAGTCATTACTTCCCTGTTCGAAGACATTCCTACCTACCTTGTGACAGGGATTTTGGAGCGATTAAAAGTAAGTATGATTGAATGTATAATCCCTCAGGAATATGAAGACTTGATCAGTACTAGTAGAAAAAACAAACCTTTTATAGTGAAAAGGATAACTCATGAAGACGTAATAAACTCTAAGGATTGGTGGCTTACTGTTTGCAAGAAAACAAGTAAATAAATGGATAAGAAAAATAAGGAGAAATTTCTCTATCTGAGTACAGAACATATGATAATGCGATGTCAGGTTATATTAAACCATACAATTTGATCAATGGTTTTAACAGTAAAACATTCAAGATGGTTAAAAGAAACCCAACCAAACTTTACCGGTAAACCAAATCTACATAGAACCACATAGAACTACATAGAACTGTTGCAATAAACGAAGAAAAATTCAGTACATTGTCAGGTTGAGGAAGTATGTGCTTAACGGAACATTAGCATTCTACAAAGGAATATCTATTTTGAAAAACCACTGGGAAGGAGGAAGAGGTTTAATTTGTAACTTTTTTGTGCTTTTGAATTTTTCAAGTTTTTCGCCTGTTGAGTAGTACCCCGATATTCATTTGCTTACTGAATAATTTTTTTCCCAGCTTTGTATAATATCAACGATGTTTAATGTATTTTCATAAATATTGTTTCTATATTGTAGTCTTATTGTTAATAATGAAAAGTTTACGAACTTGGTTGGAAAAGAGTGCAAGTAATATTTTATTTAAAAATTTTGACAAATGTGAAAAACCAATTAGACAAATAAAGACATTCTTATGAGTCAGGATAACAATATTAAGAAGATTACCATAATGTCGACTGTATTTGTTATATTTGAAAACAAATGTCTTTTTGAATCTTAGAATGAGGTTTCTGGGCTAGTACTGTCTTTCCACCTACCGAATCAATTATACTATACTATGAGTTAAGTTTGGATGGTGAAATGTACGTGGGTGTAGCTAGCGAGGCTCATGGAAGTGCATTTGCACTTTCTTAAACAAAGGCATTTTTTTTTAAATATTAAACAATACAGAGTCTAACGAAAAATTTGCTTTTCTTTATTAAGCAACTTGTTTTTATATGCAAAAGCTGTTGGACCGACAGTTTTAATCTTTCCTCAACTTCAAAGATTTCATAACTTGTAATGCAAATAGCTAACAGCTGCCATATCGTCTTCGGTGGACATAACGGGTAATTAACTGTATTTTCTAGAGTTTTCAATAGATATTTGAGCATATTTTGCCAATACCCTTGGCGTCTAAAGCAGCGTCGTACCTGGATTATTTGTAAAAAATTAGCGATGATGTTATTCGAAAGTTTTAGATCCCTTTCTTGGGTGATGAGAAGGGGAAAAACTGCTTGCAATATCGCCGGAATATATAATTCGGCAAAGCATTTAGAGGCAGTTAAAGAACTCTTGAAAAACAATACTTCGTTGAATCTAGTATTTGGAGAACCCTTGAGCATGAACTCAAAGATTTTTGGCTATCAATCAAATGATTAGAAAAGATGAATAACTGCCATGCAAGTCACTGCTTTGTCTATCAGTCACTAGTCCCCAAGTCTGCATTTACTATTAATACGGTTTCTTCAGATATTCTTTCAGTTTCTACATTTTAGAAGCTTATATAAAACTAATTCTCTTTATTCCTGTTCTGCAGTCATCAGTCAGTCAATATAAAACCAGACTCACGATTGTTTAACGCAATTACTGATTGATTTTTGACTCTGTAAATGCTACTATGAATAAGAGAAAATTTTTGGAAATAAGTTAATGTACCTTATCACTATCTGTAACTACAGCCAGCTTAGCGCAAAAGCTGAGAGTTGTCCAGAATCACTCAGAACAGTAAAATTATTCCTCGACAGAGAGGGATAGGGAATGCCATACGATAGGAAAGTTATTCTTTCAGAGGCACTCAGTGCCCCTTTTCCTTATTCTTTGTGTATTAGGAAGAGTTACAACCTGAAAGTTGGGCTCTTTAAAACATGGAGACGTAAACACCTGTGCCTGGGCTGTAACCAGGACTTATTGTTAGATTTGTTAAAACTCTGAGCATTTGTGAGGAAATAGTTTTAAAATTTTTAACTGTGGCATAATTTTAAATGATTAATGCAATCAAAGCCATTGTAATCAGGCTAATGTGCATGGGAAACAAATTGTAGAATGCAAGGACATTTACTGAATTTAACCCATAATCATACCATTCTTTGAAGTTAACAGTAAGTTATAAAGTAAAATGTAACACGCTTGTTTGTCTTGTTTTTTTTTAATTAAAAAATTTTATTATTTTATTTTGTGTGTGTGTGTGTGTACTTGCGTGTGTCAGCAATTATATAAATTATTTTCTCTTATTTTTGTAATACATTGAATGATTTGAAGAGCAGCTTTTCTTCCATTTTACCATCAAAGAAACTGCAAATTAGAAACTGCCTTTTGAAACAATAATTTTGATTAAATACCAATTTAAGTATTGTATACGACCATAATTGCCCTAACATTGACGAAAATGTGAAACGAAAACGACCAACAATTATGAAAATAAAAGCGACATAAGGACTTTTATAGACATCCTGCATGTGTGTGTACAAAAAGTAAATTTTATTTTAATTTCAGACCACTTTATCTGAATTTTAATTTTGTAATTAAATCTCCGTTTTCAAGTTGCATTATTTCTATTGTATATCAAGTTCAATTTTATTTCAAATGAAATCTAATGCATGAGGCAGGTTCTAATTAAAAATTTCTAACTGCAACATACTTCTCTATGATAGGCTAACATATTTCTGTATTTTAATAATTATATTAATATAACCAATTAACCAATAGTATAATTCGAGAGTATCAATCAACCTCTAGTGAGAAAATTAAAAACTCTGTATCCACTCGCTAATTTGCAAGAAGAAATCTCTTTCATATAAAGCTTTCTATCAAACAGAAACATGTAAACTTCAAGCTTTAAAATTTAGCATACCGGACATACGGAGTGCCTCTAATGTTAAATGCCATAATATTAACTGTTAAAAATAAGTGTTCATACCATACTCTGTAGCCTGCGTATAGAAATAAAGTAAGATAAATCTGAAAGTAAAAGTTAACCAAGGAATAAAATTTGGGTAGTAGTTTTTAATTAATTTAATGAACACTAATTCAGAAGTCAAACAACAAAAATCAGCGTTATACCTACAAAATTTTCCATTGGAGAACTGGATTTTCTAGAGGCATTTCACATTCATAAAAATCTTTCTGTTCTAGTTAACGATCCTAATTCCAATCCAAATTTGCCTTCGGCTTTTAGAGAAATTATGTTTTAGTTCTGGTTTCGCCAACAGATGGCGCCACTTGCTTATTCTTGTCCAGGCTTTCTTATCTTATCTAATCATTATTTCCTATCTTGTTCATTTGCGGTTTTGCAGCTGAAGATGATGGTTCGGTAAAACCATCGAAACTAGTCCTGTGAAAATTTTGTAGGTATAACGCTGATTTTTGTTGTTTGACTTCTGAATTAGTATTTATTCGGCGTGTTATTGTGTCTTAATTTAATGAACTTGGAAGCCAATGTACATTCTATGACATACGAAGAGCGATGCACCAAGAACTTAACCGAACTGGACGAAACTGCGTGCGCCTATACCTTACGACAGAATATGCAAATGGAATTAGTTAACTTTTGACTGCCAATGACTAAGTAGGTGGAGTTCCAGTGCATTGCAACGGAGCATCTGGAGTGTGTGTAAAACAGAGGACGTTCCATTGCTAAGGTATTACACCCAAGTTCTTCCCGCGAAGGAGTAACATCAGGTTATCTTCACATTAGGCTCCGAAAGGATCACCTTAAATTCTGGAAAGTATTGCGAATCGCAATAGAAACCCAGAACAAAACAGAGTATCGCAGTATCGCTAAACATTTGCATTTCACGTTGACGCCAGCATAAATGAAGTATGCTAAGGCATTATGGTCAGCCAAGATATCATGAGCGATCTTGGCGGTGAACCAGATCAGTTTTACTCTTCGGCATGAAATGAAATTACTCATTTTGAGAGTGGTACCATTTTTTTAGATAGAATAACAGAAGAAATGAAATCAAAAAACTTTTTTTGTCATTCTTTTTTCTGAAGACATAACATGTTATATATGTAACTGTATCTATTATTATCTTTAACTATAACTGTAATATAGTATAGTAGATGAGTAATGTAGAATAAACGATGTTTGTGTACATCTTGTAATCATCACTGAGCACTACCCAACACATATAAAATACAACGCATGGCGCAGCCCGTCGTTGATTAAAAAAGAAAATCTTTTTTCAAGAACCATGCAGCCTCGGTAAAGATGTTCTAAACAAAAACATCATGGGAAGTTGTTTACTGTGAAATCGAAACTTATATCGCTGGTAAGTGAGTTGTTTATTTTTATTGGAAGTGGCTAAAAATACGTATATACAGTCAAATGTCTTTAATCCGGACTCGTCGGGACTTCGGCGATTCCGGATTATAGATCATCAGTTTAAATCTGGTAAGATGGCATGCAGAAATTATAAAATTAAAAATATGAAACCGTAATTTATAAAATAATGAGCAATTATGATCTAAAGGGTATAAAAATTTACCAAAAAAGAAGCCTAATATTTATTTGTTTACTTTATTAAACATTTCTTTCAACGCGCGGATGCGTAAAGCATACCTTACGCATAGCCGAAATTAGAAAATTGCAACCAGAAAACTATTTGATTTGTATTCGTGATATTTATAATGACGAGGAATTTGATTTAAATCATATCAAAGACGGAGTACATCGAAATTAAATACTACATTTAGTAAGGAATTATAAGCCGAATAAAATAAAAACATCTGCGCTGAAGATAACGATAGTGTTGACAAATCAACTTCCAGTTCATTGCGCGCCGCGACTTCCCCCCCCCCGCGCAGAGCAGCGTGAAATTGATAAACAGATTTCGGAACGGTTAGATAAACAAAGAATATGCTTTTATCCATTTTTTGTAGCAATTCGTTTTTTGTTTGATGGACATCGAAACATACTTTCGTTTTCTAGATCCTTTGGGAGCTCCAGCATCGGAAATTCTATTTGACATAATCGAAAGTTCAAGCTTACTTTTAGAAAATTGCTCTTACAGTCTGCAAAAAATAATAAGCCGGATCCAACTCGAAGATTAAGGAACAACGCAATCATCAACATTAACTGAAATAGATAATTTTAGCTTATACCGTCCGTTATACATAAATCGCGCACGCGAAAACGTATTCTGCACTTGCGCAGACGCATATGCGCAGTCGTAAATGTCTTGCGCGCACGAGTAAAACGCCTATGCGCATGCGCAGAAAGATTTTAGCTTTGAGGTCCGGATTATGGGTGTCCGAATTAACAACTTTTGACTGTACAAACTATTTAAAGTCCTAAATTAAATAATTATTAAAGCCACCAAGTAATCTAAGTTTCGAAGGAAATTTAAGCGAAAATTGGAAGAAATGGAAACAAAAATTCCAAATTTATGTGTTAGCGTCTGGTTGTATTACTAAATCACCTGAAATTAAAGTAGCTATTTTATTGCATATTATTGGTGAAGAAGCACTTGAAAAATTTAATACTTTTAATTTAAGTGAAGAAGACAAGAAGGATGTTGACAAAGTAATTGAAGCTTTTGAAAATTTTTGCATACCGAAAACAAACGAAAGTGTTGATAGACATATATTTTTCTGTCAAACACAACATGTAGGTGAATCGTTTGATGATTTCTTAACAGATTTAAAGAAATTAAGTAGCAACTGTGGATTTGCAGAATTAAAAGATAGTTTAATAAGGGATAGAATAGTAAGTGGAATTCTAAATAAAAATCTCAAAGATAGATTATTAAGGGAAGATCAGTTAACATTGGAGAAATGTATTAAAATGTGTAAAGCTTCTGAATTAGCAGAACTTCAGCTGAAAACTTTAACTGAAGAAAATAAAATAGAAGCTATTAAACGTAATAAATTTCGACCTTCAGAGGAAAAAAGTCAGCCTTGTAAGAAAGACTTTCATGTAAAACAAAAGCAACAAAGTACTAAATCTTCTTCAAACTATCAAGGAAATATGTACAATAATCCAAAACCATGTAGAAAATGTGGAACTTTTCATAAGTTATACAACTGTCCTGCTTATAATAAGATTTGCTTGTACTATAAAAAGAAAAATCACTTTTCTAAAATGTGCACTTTTAAAAATGTTAATGTTGTACAGAATAATTTAGAGCATGAGTTACATAATAATGGTAATGAATATATTTTAGGGTCAGTAGAAGATACAAATCCATTTTCTAAAAATAAAACCGAATGGTTTGAAAAACTAAAAGTAAACATATCTAAATATTTATTTGTTAAGTTGGATACTGGAGCTCAGTGTAATGTGCTACCATTGCCTAAATTTAAACAATTAAATTTAAGAGAGAAATGTTTGACTAAATCAAAAGTCACTTTAAATAATTACAATGGTACTACAATTGATGTAGTTGGAAAATGTAAATTATTATGTGAAACATCAAAAGGGGACAAGGATGAAATAGAATTTCAAGTTGTAGCATGTGATAAAACTGTTCCAGCTATTTTAGGTTTACCTACTTTGCAAAAATTAAACCTAATTCAAAGAATTTGTACAGTAAATCCTGATTCCAATGAAAAGTTACCAGAATTCTTAAAAGGATATCAAGATTTGTTTAAAGGAACTGGGAATTTAACTGGATATACATATCATATTAAATTAAAACCAGGAGCTGTTGGTAAAATAGAACCCTGTATGAAAATTCCACTTAGCTTATTAAATCCATTAAAAAAGGAATTAGCAAGAATGGAAAAAGATGGTATTATAAAGAAAGTTAACCAACCAACAGAATTCGTGAATTCATTAGTGGTAGTAAGGAAAAAGGATGGAAATTTAAGAGTGTGTTTAGATCCTCAGCACCTTAACCAAAATATACTGAGAGAACATTATCACATACCAACCTTTGAAGAAATTTCATCTCAAATGACAAATGCAAAGGTCTTTAGTATTTTAGATGCAAACAAAGCATTTTGGCAAATTAAACTGTCAGATTCAAGTTGTGAATTTACTACATTTAACACTCCGTTTGGTAGATATTGTTTTTTGAGGTTGCCATATGGACTGAGTTCATCACCAGAAGTTTTCTGAAATTTTTAGTGATTTAGAAGGAGTTCAAATATATATAGATGACTTATTAGTTTGGGGTAAAGATAAAAAAGAACATGATTTAAGATTAAAGAAGTTGTTGGACAGAACCAGAGAAAAGAATGTTAAATTTAATTTAAATAAATGTAAATTTGGGCTGAATGAAGTGAAATATATGGGACATATATTTTCTAAAGATGGTTTAAAACCAGATGAAGACAAAATTAAGGCTATTCTAGATATAAAACCACCAAAAAATGTGAAAGAATTAGAAACTTTCCTAGGAATGATTACATATGTTTCTAGATTTATACATAATGTATCAGAATTGACATCATGTTTAAGAGATTTGTTGAAAAAACAAGTTATCTGGAACTGGAATGCAACACATGAAAAAGCATTTAGAAGACTAAAAGATGTCTTGGTAAATAAACCAGTTTTACAGTATTATGATATAAACATGTCAGTAGTTTTATCTGTAGATGCATCTCAAGAAGGACTAGGAGCAGTCTTACTGCAGAATAATTTACCAGTGGCATATGCATCTAAGGCATTAACAGATACACAGAAGAATTATGCTCAAATTGAAAAGGAAACTTTAGCTATTGTATTTGCGTGTGAGAAATTTCACCAATATATATTTGGAAAAAATATTACTGTGGAAAGTGATCATAAACCACTGGAATCAATTTTTAAAAAGCCATTAAATAAATGCCCTGTAAGACTACAAAGAATGCGTATAAGATTACAGCCATATCAGTTTGAGATAAAATATAAACCAGGAAAAGAACTTTTTATAGCGGATGCATTATCAAGATCATTCACTGATGAAGGATCTGATTTCTTTGAAGGAGAAATAGAAGCTCATGTTGGATTAGTTGTAGAATGTATACCAATGTCTAATGGTAAAATGGAAGTTTTTCAACTGGAAACAGAAAAAGATGAAGAACTACAAGTTTTAAGAAAATTAATTAAAACTGGATGGCCAGATGAAAAATGTATGGTTCCAGAACTGGCAAAACCATATTTTAACTTCAGAGAAGAACTATCAGAAGCAAATGGATTAATATTTAAAAATTCCTGTGTTGTTGTATCAAGAAGTTTACGAAAATATATGTTAAGCAGAATTCATTATGGTCATTTAGGAGTAGTAAAATGCAAGATCAAAGCAAGAGAAATATTATATTGGCCAGGAATGTCCAAAGAAATTGAAGATTTGGTACTGAATTGTCAAACATGTTTAAGTTTACAAAAAGCTAATACTAAAGAACCAATGATATCTAAAGAAATACCTAATGGTCCATGGGAAGTATTGGGAACAGACCTCTTTTACTTTCAAGGAAGGGATTATCTAATAGTTATAGATTATTTTAGCAAATATGTTGAAATTGGACATTTGGAAGATTTGTCAAGTGTAGTAGTGATAAAGCAATTGAAATCAATTTTTGCAAGACATGGTATTCCGAAAATAGTATATTCGGATAATGGTCCACAATATAATTGCAGGAAATATAAAGATTTTGCAAGAAGATGGAATTTTGAAACCAGAACTTCAAGTCCAAAATACCCACAGTCTAATGGAATGGTTGAAAGACATATTCAAACTGCCAAGCGAATGTTAGAAAAAGCTGTAGTTGACAACAAAGATCCATATTTAGTTTTACTGGAATATCGTAACTCTCCTATTTCAGATGAAATTAAGTCACCTTCTGAATTGATGTTTGGAAGAAAAGTAAATGGATTGATGCCTATAAAAGAGAATTTCATCCAAGCTAAACGATATGAAGACCATAAACAACACTTACTGAAGAGACAAACCTTACAAAAAAGTTATTATGATAGGAATGCAAGACCATTAAAACCACTGAAAACAGGAGATCATGTTTACATAAAAGAGAAAGGGAAAAAACTAAATGAAAGAGGGAAAATTATAGAAGAAGCAGAAAGACCACGTTCATATAGGATTATAAGAACAGATGGAAGAATTGTAGAAAGGAACAGAAGAGACCTTCTTAAAGGAACTAATCAGGAAGAGTTTGCAATACAAAACAACTATGAGAATGAAGTTATAGATGAACCCGAGATACATGAAAATAGTAGGAGCACTACAAATTTAGATGTGCCTGTAAGTCCTTCAAAATCTAACAGAAGTGTTGTGTCACCAAATAGTGAAAGAGGTATAGTATCATCAAATTTTTCAAATGGACATAACTACGTTACTCGATCTGGTAGGACTGTTAAGAAACCTTATTATTTAAAAGAATATGTTTAATTTTACTACTACTATTATTTTTTATAAAAAAGGGAGATGTTATATATGTAACTGTATCTATTATTATCTTTAACTATAACTGTAATATAGTATAGTAGATGAGTAATGTAGAATAAATGATGTTTGTGTACATCTTGTAATCATCACTGAGCACTACCCAACACATATAAAATACAACACAATAAGCATATAACGAGCGATAAAACTACTGAATGAAACGAAGTTAAGATAGAGTCTCATAAAATTTGGTGACTCGGACGTGATCATTAAATAGAGGGTACGTGTATATTTACTAAGATAAGTATTTAATATCTAAATAAAAATGGATGTACTAGTTAAGAAATGAACACATATCAGGGTTAAATTTACTAGATTATGTAATGTTTTGACATCACTTTTCACCAATCTAGGAAGAACTTATTCAAATTTGGCTGAATTAGATAATGAAATATGTAATTTTCTATTGGAGAATTCTAACGAAAAGCAAAGCAGAATATGCTGCAATCGAGGAATACAACACAAAAATGATTGATGCGAAGGTTAGCGTAGACGTGTATTTGAATAAACTTTGACTCGAAAAGAAGAAGCGTTGCCACAGTTTCTCCACAGATTAAATGAAAACTTAAAGAACCAAAAAGAGAACTGATTAAATTTAACGGAGAAACTAATAACTGATTAGCTTTCTAGAGCCAATTTAAACGTATTCATGATGATGATAAATTAGAAAACGAAGATAAGTTTCAATATTTGATCCAGTCCATAAGTGAAGGATCGAGAGCACTTGAAATTATATGCAGTTACTCACTAACAAACGAAAATTATTCCAAGGCAATAGGAAGATTAAAATCGCGTTTCAGAAAAGATGAATTGCTTATTGAGTATCACATTCGTAAGCAGCTAAAATTAGTTATAATCAACGCTGCAGAAGCAAAAAGATGTAGAGTCATTAGGTTATTTTGAAGCAGGAGACGGTCCACTCGATCACAGATATATAATACTTAAGGATGTTAAGTCTTTTACTGCCCCTCAAAACTGATTTTAAATGTGTTTATTACTCAGAAGGTTCGGATCAAGTAAGTAGCCCAAATATTTACGATGTTTAATATGTGGTAAAAGATGATCCGACAGAACAATAGTCGAATGATAATAATATAATTTTCGATTAACGGTAAAAATTCCCACAAAAGATTTAGATATGTTAAATCGTATTTTATGACGGGTAGCGAAAACGTCCACTTCAGAAAGTGTAGAATTGATATTATTTTTAATCACTAAAATATCTGGACCAGAGTTCCATAAAACTAAATCATCAGCAAATCGTCCAATTTCACATCTCTGGGTAATAACTAATAATTCCCTACTGAATATATAATGAGAATCATGGGGAGATCACAGAGCCCTGTAGCAGACCCTGGCTTAGTCTGTAATTTCTAGAAAAGGATTCATTAAAGATCACTAAGAAAGCTCTGCCCCTCAGAAAATCTTCAAACCAGGCAAGTGCCTTCCCGTCAAATTTAAAGTATCTTTATTATCAGCTAATTTGCAGATTAACTAATTTGCTCCGTTAAAGTGCACAATCAAGAGTTTTCCAGATTTTACCTAAGTAATGTGCACATTAACGGCTTCCATACAGCTAAAGTTCAAATGTTTATTTCTTTCATTTCCTTTCCCTCTCTCTCCACTTTGCAGATTATCTACTAGGCACTCGCTAATCTGCACACTGTCTACTAGGTGCTCGTTAATCTGAAATTATGGTCTTTACTGGAACAATAGAAACGTTTATGTACATTTAAATTAACATAATGTTATTTATTTTTCGAAATTAAAAAAAAAATCTTAATAAAATCAAACAATCAACAAATTAGTTGATCGAATCAAACATGAATAAATTAAAAAATATAATACAAGGAATAAAACGGTTTAAATATTATTACAATTAAGGAAATAAATTTGCAAAATATGAGATAAAATAATACTTCTTTGTTACTGCAATCTAAAGAACGGCGGCACTTTGAAATACATAGCAAATGGATTTTGCGACAAGCATACCTGCATACCTGTTTGTGGTACGCTTATATTCGCAGTAAAATTTCTGAAACCCTGTCCGAGCAACAATTTAAAAGTGTAAATGGCGGCTATATTAAGCGTACAAGAAACGTTGGTGTTGTTCCAGCAGCCATCTTATTTTCACTTTAACGAGTACCTAATATGTAATGTGCAGATTACCTACATAATTTGAGTAATCAAACAATTTTCCTCACTTTAACGGATCATCCTAGTTAATTCCCAGATTAGCTAGATAATCTGCAGAATAACTGATTTCTGCATTTTTTTGTGGTAATATCACCATTATGAAAGAGGGAAATTTTCTCAAAATCGTTTGTAAAGAAATGAAAATTCTTCATTTTATATGCATGATATTCACTATAGTTTTTATATTATTATGTTTATTTAAAGTATGTTAAGCTCAAATGTGATATTAGCATAATTATTTAGGAAATGAATTATCCGTAAAAAATAATTCATGAGCAAATAGAAAAGATATTAATAAAAAACACGAAAAACTATTTCCACTACATATTTATTAGGCTTCATATACATAAGGAACAACAGATATTACAGTCTTCTTAAAAATGGGTTTGTTAAAGCATATAGTAAAACAAACTAATGATATTTTTGACATAATAAAATGTTTTATGCAATGTATAATAAATGTACATGACAAATGTTTCTGACACTTTATTTCTGTTTAGCGCACAGAGTTATTTCTAAATTATTCGTCTGGTAAATCAAAATATGGAACTACATCATTTCTCATTATTACATACATTAGTATTCTCTTACAGATTAAAATTTTTATAATTTGAAACTTAAAAAGATAAAAGGTTATTAAATAAGACATTCCAGAACACATCTCATTTACTTTTTGGCATTTAGAGGTTTACAAATTTAACATAAATTTAACACTAAATTTCAAAGCAGTTAAACCTATTAATTGTGTTTTACTTTCTCAAAAGAAGGATTTAGCTTTGAACAATAGAAGTTTACATATCATTATAGGGTTTTATAGTAGTTTAAAAATTACAGATTTTAGTAAACGTAGGAATGTTAATTAATTTCGATACATTTTGTATCTATAAATCAATGCAACAAATGAATTACAGATGGGAATTATAAAGAGATAACTCGTGCTTGAACTTTGATGAACACTCAGTAAAATATTTTATTGATCTAAATACTACAAATAACACGATAAAGCTCTTTATATTTGGTCACTTACTGGAAGTTTGAGCAGGTATAGGATATTTTTCAATCCCTTGTTTGGCACTATGTAGTAAAGTAATCACATTGTGTTAAGCTATATATGATTGAGGTAAATTACACAATTAATTTCATGTTTCCAGATGTATAGAAGTAAATTCATTTCTATTCATTTAAGCACTTCTGAATTCTTTAAAATAAAGGGGAGAGGAGATAAACCTAGTTTTCTTGAATTAAAGAAAAATCCCACGAATATTGCTTAGTCTTTTACCATATTTCAAAACATTCTTGCCACTAATATTTCTGTTACGCTTCATTACTGCATTGTAATCTAAGAAATAAACCTGAAGCAGAAAACAGAATGCATTTGCGTAGCATTTGGCAGGTACAATTCTGCTTTCTGCAACATGCGTGGACGATTGCGATTATATTAATGACTGATGAAAATAGTGTTCATTAACTAATTTTGTCTGATTTTGAAAAAGTGACATTATCAAACAGAAATGTATATATACATATATTTAACTACATACATTTAATTACATACATTATTATATTATTAATTATATATATTGTAATTATATATATATGTATGTATATATAGTAATAGAGCTAATAATATATATTAGCTCTATTACTATATGTGCGTGTGTGTAATTAATTATAAGCTAAAAGAATAATAAATTTCGAACATATTCCACAAAGTCTTAAAAGAAATAAATTTCATTTCTTTCATGTTTGTGGGAAAGTTTTGAAATTTATTACTTTTTTACTCTATAATTATTATACAGTAAAAATTAATTAATTATAGACTAAAAAGTAATAAATTTGAAACTTGTTCCACAAAGATGTGACAGTCATGCCTTTCTAGAATAGTTTAGGAATTTATTACTTTTTAGGCTATAATTAATTTTTAAGCAGCATTTTGCACGGAAATTATATTGGGATAATTTGTTACAAAGCTTTCTCTAATATTATGCATATATATAAATGAATTTTCATGCTGAAAGTATCTTAAAGTTTACAGTGTATTATGCAGAATATTATATAGAAGCACACTCTATTCCTTTCAGCACTATGACACTCTACAGTGCTGCAGAAATGGAGGAAAGAATACTTGATATTAAGATTTGATTTGGTTTATTTAATTATGGCAAAGCACTCTAGGGTTATCTGTCTGAGGGAAGAGATGCCTTCGTGGAAGCCTTTCCAATTAAAACTGGCTTGTATGCACATGCTAATATCAAACTCAGACATTTTTTTTATCTAGTGCCGTTATGCATAGTAAGAAACAGTAATACATGATCGGTGATCTAAGAAAGGAATATAAGAAACCACTTCATAAAGTATTTTTGGTAGAGTTTCCAGTTTCGTCCTTTAAGTCAATTTCCTGAAATTTAGCCTCTCTTCACACTGTTTAAGAGCAGCGTTTTCCAAACTTTGTTGCGCGAACATTTATGAAACTGACGTCGGAAGACAACGAGACATTATCGGCTTTTCTGTATTTATTAACACAATTTAAAACAACTTTTATAATTAATTTAGATAGAAAACATCAACACAATGGTTTAAATCACACACACAATAAATTTTACAATGAAGCACTACACAAGGCGGCTTACGTTGTCAACGAAATACATGAAAAACGTATTTCTGTCAGAGTTTCTGTTCTGTACCCAGGAGTTAAAACCTGTCTCAGAGTCCCTTTAATATTCTGTTTTTGTGTTTGTTGTCGTTACTAATCTCACTTGCTTGGCAATGGTCAGCACAAGTCCACAACTTTCACTGTGGCAAGGAGTCAAATACTTGTTGGCACTAGCCTTGATTACCACACAGGTGACAGCCCGCCTTTAGCTTTCAGCGCCCCAGTTTTGAAAAAGGGCACAGGTCAAAGGATATCCCATCCCTCTTCCCCTACCATCAACTTCTCGAGAGGATTTGCGGCTCGTCGCATATTTAGAATGCCCCAATGCCACATAGATACTATACATTTATATACATTTTCTGGGATTCGAAATCGGGTCCTTCGATGTGGTAGTTAGAGGCACTAATCACTATCTCGGTTAGGTGGCTTTAATATTTTAAAAGACTTATATTTCTTTGGACACTTTTTAAAATTTTTACTTTATCTTCTTTTTGAAGATGTATAAAATATCTATAAAATGTATGTAATGTATCTATAAAATTTTTATTATTATTAACTATTAAATGCAATATTTTTAATTGTTAAAAGTACTACTGTTTTAAAAAAATAAGTATTGTAGTTTTCCGCTACATCGGGGAAGTCAAATTTTTCACTTGTTATTTCGCTATAATTTTTCTACACGTAAAAAGCTTTTTAATTTTACCTGAAATTTGACTTACTTTTTGTTAGTTAGGATTAAAAGTGGCTTTTCTTATGCTTACCAGTACTGATTGTTGATATTGGCATCAATTTTGATTAACACATTAACCTACAAGTAAATTCGTCACCAGAAAATCGCAGGCTTCTCTGGTTTACAGCTACTTTTGCGCTATATGTTTAATAACAGTATTGAAGAGGTTTTGCTCTTCTGGAAATATCTCCAAGAAGAGCAGCTGGAGAAGATATATTTCACTGAATTTATAATTATATACATTTTAATATTTAATTTAATATTAAAATTATTTATCATTATATTTAAACTATTTATTATTTATTCAATTATTATATTAATATTATTATAAATATTAAAATGTTAATATGATATTTATAATTATATAAATTTTAATATTATATTATAACTGCATTTATAAGTTTTAAGAACAAACTTGAATGGAAAAGTGGACCAATGTTAATGCAGATATAAACAAGCAAAGGTGGGGAAGATGAAGTGGTCTGTGACGCACATTTTGGAAGCAGCTACAAATGCAACAAAATGTAATTGAGTTTCGCATAGTCAAGCACTACTATATGTATATATATACACTTATTCAAGGAAGCATTTTAGATACAATTGTAAAAATGATCAAGTATGTAAAATCTTTACTTTTCAATCGACATTTAAAATTTAATGCAATGAAATAAACAGGCAACATACTGCACTTTTATTGCACACTGAAGTAAGTTGGCAGTTTAATCGTATCTGAACTTTTGAATTACTATTTACTTTTTTTTTTGTTGTTTACTTAACTAAATTATTCATTTACCTAAAACTTTAAACTGTAAAGAAACTTTATGCGTGTAACTTACTGTAGTCTCGCACGTGCTCGAATGCAAAGCATGCTTCTTGTAACTTCTTTTTGATTGACATAAAATATGTTAATGTGAAGATGACTACTGATTTTATTAAGCGAAATAGTTCTTCAATATAACAGTGTGTATAATGACTTAGCACACTAATGAGTGTGTCCTATATACTACAAGAGGAAAACCATTGTCGAGATTGTTTGAACTGCGAAACAGGAGTCATTAAATAATTTTGGGGAAAATTTCGTGGAATTTGTTATAAAGCCTGCATGATTAATGACTGTTACTGATATACTTACTAAGCATAATGAAATAATTAAATCACATGACAAGGAAGGGAAAAATTTTCATTTTTAATGTAATGGATAAAATTGCATCTTTGAGACCAAAACTGATATTCTGGATTTCCTCACCAGAAGTGAATAAATCTGATTTTTCTCCAGATTTTTTTATGAAAAAGTTTATAAATACATCGTAAAGTTTAAAGTAAACTTTTACAACATTTGCTTTCCTCAGTTCCGGAAGAAAAGTTCCCTAGATTCAATATCCTTTCATGGCAATAGTTAAATCGATAGATATGAGCGCAGCTGATTTCGAAAAATTGATTGATTTGGTAACTGATTCAGGTATAAAATGAACAGTTAAAGAACTGTCTTTTAACGCATCTAGATTTCATTTTCGATTATACATTATGGCAGATTTGATTTTTCGGTAAGTTCTACCACCTCTTGAAGTTTGTCACATCTTTTTTTCAAACATTCTGTATTTTCTTTCTTTCTTTCTTTTTTTTTTTTTTTTTCATTTCTTTAACCGAGCTCTGTTGCTCCCACATGCAGTGCCAGAAGTCAGAATATGCTGCAAAAGAATGCTTAATATTCGTAAAAAATCTTTATTCATTTCAAGTTTGATGTAGACAGAACTGAGACAATATTAGATGCTCAATGGAATTCTTTTTCGGTTTATATTACTCATGCTGTTGACATTCAGTAATATCTAGATGTTATAATTTTGGATTAGTTTATCAGAAGAAAATTCATAAAAAAAGGAGCTACTTTATCTTACTTCCTTTTGCGACAGCGTATTTGTACGAGGCAGGTTTTTCCTATTACGCTGCAACTAAATCCCAGCACAGACACATATTTTACGCTGTACCTGATATAAAAATTTAGGTTTCTAACATTATTTATCATTTTGCGTAACGTTAAAAGAATTTGTATTTTGAGAACTCAAACATACTAAAATCAATGAAAACTAAATATGCTACATTTTTTTATATCATTTGTTTCTTTTAATTAGTTCTATGTGGCATGTTTTGTAAAATTAATAACTGGAAAACATTTTTCTCTTGATAAGTTTTAAAAGTTGGAATAAATGTTTCTTTTATTTATCTAATATATTTGTGTTATAATTTTTTATAACTAAAAACTCAAATTTACTCTAGTGATGCATAAAAGTTTTAACAATTTTTAAATTTAAAAAGTGTTCCACGAAGAGAAAAGTATGCAGAACACTGGTTTAAGCGAGAGAAAATTCATTTCGTTTCCTCCAGTCTTCTTAAAGCAAAGATATTTATATTAAAATAACATAACCCATTTTAAAAGTTTGTCTAAGTATTTCTGATGTGTTACCCGCATGAGTATCTAATATTATATGTAATTTATATATATTTATATAAATGAGATTATATTACATGACAAAGAAAGTCTCACTGTTAACATTTTTGGTAAGCTGATTTTGCGAATTACAGAAAAACTAAAAAGCTGTTTACACATACTAAACATGCTGGATATATTTGTTGAAGACATACATAGATCAAGGCAGACACACATGAGAGCATTGTTAATAAATTTTTATGAAATGAAGAGCTAAAATTGACTCAGAAAATACATTGATGAAGTTAGGCAGTTTTTAATAATAATAAAGAAAATAAACTCTTAATTATTGAACTAAAAACAGGAATAAATTTGCAAGAAATAGGTTAATCTCTACTTACCTAAATGTGACCTAATTCAAAAGCTATTTTTGATAAAGCAACTTCAACCGCAAGTGTTGAACATTCATTTTCAGTGATGAAATGGATAAAAAAATATTTAAGAAACAACTTAAATCAAGATTATCTTTTCCAACCAGTGAGTAAAATGTAATTGAAGCGATTAATTTGATTAAATAAATTTTTTGAAACTAAAACCAAAAAACTTGAGTTCTTGATATACCTAAATTAAAATCTGAATTGATATATTTTCGTGTATATATATATATATACTATCTAGATTCTGAGGCATATATATATATATATAATAGAAATGTTGTATTACGAATATTTTATTAGTATGAGTTATTATGGAAATGTCCAATTTGTTTTCAATAAAATGTTCATACCGATTTGGTAACAGAGATGTTCTTTTGAGGCCCCATAATGATTGCATTGCGAGCTTTTGGCATTCAAAAATATAAATGCGGCTTTGAACAGCAAAATCCTCAGAATATATTGTATGATGTCAATAAGTAGACGAATACATTCATGACCACTGGCAGTAAATTCTTAGCATAATGACATAAGATCCTACCTCATATAGCAACATTGCTGGTCAGGTCACATAGAAATAAAAAGATATATCAAAGAACGATGTTTATCTGTACTGGAAGTCTGTCTAAGTTCAATAACATATAATCTACCTTGGGATACTGATGCATTTTGAAATCAATCAAAATTATGTATTGTATAATTTTAAATGAAGCTTCAAGGATAGTGCCCTTAGAGCGATACTTACACATCTCGAAGGAAATCACACCAGAAACTTTGAAGAACGATGGAAGGGAAAATTCCTTTAGCAACAGGAAAAAGGAGTTCTGTTTAAAGATAAACTCACGAAAACATAAAACAATTATAAACTGATATAGCATTAAAAATAGACCACCAGTTTTGCCTTTACTTATTTAATAATCTCATTAAGTAATGTGATATTAGAGAGGATTTCTTACTTGTAAGTAGATCTAAATATTCCAGCTTGCTATATCATACTTCCATAAGAAACAGAGAAAAAAAGGTTTTTTCCAGTATAATTCCTTTGTATCTAGTTATACTTGTTAGATTTCATTCCGGAGAACAAATAATAATAATTTGAAACTCAATCTGGGTTCGAAGAAGAGTGGCTCACACCTTAAATTCACTATGCTATTTATTTATTGCACTGATAGATTGCTGTTTTGGAATTGTTGGAAGAATTCGGATTACCCATTTTGCAGAGATTCATGTAAAATGCATATGCAGAATTTGAAACACATTTGTTTTTGATAGATCCAATCTTGCTTTTCTCTCTGTATTTTAATCTCCTATAACTCTTATCTACCAAGAAAAGGACACCCTTCATGGAGAGCTTTCTAAGAGAAAGTGGCACTCGTATTTATAGTAAGAATGGGAGGAAATCCTTGAAATCTTTAAGTAACCAGCCGTTCCCCAGGGAATTTACAGTTCGGTCGAAGTAACAGTGGTCTTACCCATTCTGCGACTACTGGGCAAGCCAAAGAAAAATAGAACAGCACAGGCAATGATAATGAAATTTAAATTTCAGATCTTGCTAAAATTAGTATTTAACAGAGACTAATAAAATCTAGTTATTTATAAAAGTATTAGGTTAATTATTACTTCTGTAGGAAAAAAATGACAGAAGTTCCAGCTTATTTATAATTACCGTACTTATTTGGTTACTTTCATAATCATTCTTTTCTGATTTTGCCCATTTGGATTCTCGTCACTTTGAGTATTACTTTTTGCCTGTTAGGCACGTGTATATGTAAGCTATTATAAGTTTTACCAATGTGCCATAATAATATCTTGTTAATATCAATAATGCAAATAACCAACATACTATATTACTGAAATAAATTCAGTCAGACATAGTCAGCATGGAGCTATTACACAGGATGTTTAAAAAATGACAGAACAAATTTTAACTGGTGGTAGAGCGCACCAAGCAATCATTTGCTTTTTACCCTCGAATGCACACTCAAAAATGAATCGCAAAAACCGTTACAGAGAGCTTAATGAGAAGTCAAGGAGTTGAGACTTAAACGTAAGAATGACACAGAAAATGAAGGAATTACTTTGCTCCCGAATAATTAAAGTAATATATAAAAAGAGCAACAATCAACAAATAACGGACATGGAAGTGTTGAAATAATTTCGGACACATTAGACACGCTGCATATAACTACACGAAAATTCTAGGGACGAGTTCCTCACCACATTAATAGAATAATCTCACATACGAAGCTTTTGAGGTATCTCTACCAAACGAAATCGAAACGCACAGCATCGGTAGAGAGAGTGGAAGTCTTGGTATGAGAACACCTCGCTCAATACAAAGGCCCGAAAAGATGAAACCAAGATAATTTCTTACATCTTGTTAAAAGGGATTGATGCTTCTCTTTGCTGGATTACATACGCCATCAGATGCTGCTGGTCGCGTATGTGATTCAGATAAAATGATTCTGGCAAGGCCTCTTGCAGAAATATATGATATTTTGCCCCTCAAGTCAGGAAGTGCGCAACGACTTTCTCGCCAACCGTACACTGATAGATCTTCTCAGAAGCTGATGATGCGATGCATATATGCTTGCAAAACTATCGCTTTCTGGTAAGCAAGTACATTTTAAAGCAATTAGATATCATTTTCGATCATACATTCTGAGGCAGATTAGATTTTTTGTATGTTTTTTACCTTTTGAGGTTTGTCACGTCTTTTACAAATACTCTGGATTTACCTTTTTTCCATTGCTTTAACCATGCTCTGTTGCTGCCATATGAAGTACCAGAAGTCAGAATATACTGCAAAAGAATGATTAGTAGTCCTGAAATTGTCTCAATTTGTTTCAAGTTTGATGTAGACAGAATCAAGATAATAATTTCAGATGTTAAATGGAATTCTTTGCCGGTTTATATTACTCATGCTGTTGATGTTTAATAGCATCTAGATGTTACAAATCTTACTTTTCTACAGTTATACTTTTCCCAAATTACTGGCATCTTTTGCTCATGAAAGTTTGAGATAATGAATAAATAAATGAGTAAGAAAGGAAATACTTACTAAGCCTGCTGCTTTAAAATTTTTTCAAATTAATTACATATCAGATGACGGTAAAGCCACGGATGGATACATTTCTGATATTTGCTGTGTACGTCTTTTTCTCTTTTTTTCCTTACTTTACCATTAAATGCAGGGGTTCTCAACCAGAGGGGAATTTACTCCACGGAGGATTTCATAATTTCAGAAAGGATGCTATAAGCCTATTAGTGAGCTGTCGAGTATTAGTTTTAGTTCATGAATATGAAAAACTTCTTTTATTCAAGTTTTGGTGTTTATCACTATTTTCTATACTTTTTGTTGTTTAATTTATGCAACACATAAAAAATAATTTTCAATGTATATATGTATTTTTCGATATTTATTCCTTTTTTGGAATGGAGGGTAAATGATCTTCTAACAATGGTGAAAGGGATGCATGAACAAAACAGGTTGAAAAAGACTGTTTTAAGGAATTTTAACTCAAACTGGATTTCAAAACGCCACAGATATTCAAGAGGGAAGAGAGAATTCTACTTTCGGAAATCATTGTTAAGTAAATGAAACTTAAAGATAGTTAGAGTTCTATAATAAGGCATATATCCGAGGCAAATGAATTATGTCTACGAACTTTCCAGGTAGAGGGTGTTTTCTGGAAATTCATCGTCATGCAATAAAACTGCATCCATAAAGATAAAAATGTAATTACATAACGATATGCATGCTTGCAATGTGAGTGATTAATGGTAGACTATTAAAATACTTATCTTGAAAGTAGTGCCAAACCT
The DNA here is from genome assembly GCF_044657685.1 of Stegodyphus dumicola. Classification (NCBI taxonomy): domain Eukaryota; kingdom Metazoa; phylum Arthropoda; class Arachnida; order Araneae; family Eresidae; genus Stegodyphus; species Stegodyphus dumicola. The sequence goes on from NC_140781.1 coordinate 28,396,076, forward strand.
CGTAAAGAGTCCTTGGGAAAAGAAAAAAAAAAATTGGTTACTTTCATAATCATTCTTTTCTGATTTTGCCCATTTGGATTCTTGACGCTTTCAGTATTACGTTTTGCCTGTTAAGCACGTGTATATGCAAGCTATTATAAGTTTTACCAATGTGCCATAATAATATTCTGCTAATAGCAATAATGCAAACAACTAACATACTATATTACTGAAATAAATTCAGTCACTAATAGTCAGCGTATAGCTATTACACAGGATGTTTAAAAAATGATAGAACAAATTTTAACAGGTGGGAGAGCGCACCAAGCAAACATTTGCTTTTTACCCTCGAATACACAGTCAAAAATGAATCCCATAAGCGTTACAGAGCTCTTAATAGAAGTCAAGGAAATGAGACTTAAACATAAGAATGACACAGAAAATGAAGGAATTACTTTGCTCCCGAATAATTAAAGTAATATATAAAAAGAGCAACTATCAACACATAACGGACATGGAAGTGTTGAAATAATTTCGGACACATTAGACACGCTGCATATAACTACACGAAAATTCTAGGGACGAGTTCCTCACCACATTAATAGAATAATCTCACATACGAAGCTTTTGAGGTATCTCTACCAAACGAAATCGAAACGCACAGCATCGGTAGAGAGAGTGGAAGTCTTGGTATGAGAACACCTCGCTCAATACAAAGGCCCGAAAAGATGAAACCAAGATAATTTCTTACATCTTGTTAAAAGGGATTGATGCTTCTCTTTGCTGGATTACATACGCCATCAGATGTTGCTGGTCGCGTATGTGATTCAGATAAAATGATTCTGGCAAGGCCCCTTGCAGAAATATATGATATTTTGCCCCTCAAGTCAGGAAGTGCGCAACGACTTTCTTGCCAACCGTACACTGATAGATCTTCTCAGAAGCTGATGATGCGATGCATATATGCTTGCAAAACTATCGCTTTCTGGTAAGCAAGTACATTTTAAAGCAATTAGATATCATTTTCGATCATACATTCTGAGGCAGATTAGATTTTTTGTATGTTTTTTACCTTTTGAGGTTTGTCACGTCTTTTACAAATACTCTGGATTTACCTTTTTTCCATTGCTTTAACCATGCTCTGTTGCTGCCATATGAAGTACCAGAAGTCAGAATATACTGCAAAAGAATGATTAGTAGTCCTGAAATTGTCTCAATTTGTTTCAAGTTTGATGTAGACAGAATCAAGATAATAATTTCAGATGTTAAATGGAATTCTTTGCCGGTTTATATTACTCATGCTGTTGATGTTTAATAGCATCTAGATGTTACAAATCTTACTTTTCTACAGTTATACTTTTCCCAAATTACTGGCATCTTTTGCTCATGAAAGTTTGAGATAATGAATAAATAAATGAGTAAGAAAGGAAATACTTACTAAGCCTGCTGCTTTAAAATTTTTTCAAATTAATTACATATCAGATGACGGTAAAGCCACGGATGGATACATTTCTGATATTTGCTGTGTACGTCTTTTTCTCTTTTTTTCCTTACTTTACCATTAAATGCAGGGGTTCTCAACCAGAGGGGAATTTACTCCAGGGAGGATTTCATAATTTCAGAAAGGATGCTATAAGCCTATTAGTGAGCTGTCGAGTATTAGTTTTAGTTCATGAATATGAAAAATTTCTTTTATTCAAGTTTTGGTGTTTATCACTATTTTCTATACTTTTTGTTGTTTAATTTATGCAACACATAAAAAATAATTTTCAATGTATATATGTATTTTTCGATATTTATTCCTTTTTTGGAATGGAGGGTAAATGATCTTCTAACAATGGTGAAAGGGATGCATGAACAAAACAGGTTGAAAAAGACTGTTTTAAGGAATTTTAACTCAAACTGGATTTCAAAACGCCACAGATATTCAAGAGGGAAGAGAGAATTCTACTTTCGGAAATCATTGTTAAGTAAATGAAACTTAAAGATAGTTAGAGTTCTATAATAAGGCATATATCCGAGGCAAATGAATTATGTCTACGAACTTTCCAGGTAGAGGGTGTTTTCTGGAAATTCATCGTCATGCAATAAAACTGCATCCATAAAGATAAAAATGTAATTACATAACGATATGCATGCTTGCAATGTGAGTGATTAATGGTAGACTATTAAAATACTTATCTTGAAAGTAGTGCCAAACCTCGTAAAGAGTCCTTGGGAAAAGAAAAAAAAAATTGGTTACTTTCATAATCATTCTTTTCTGATTTTGCACATTTGGATTCTTGACGCTTTCAGTATTACGTTTTGCCTGTTAAGCACGTGTATATGCAAGCTATTATAAGTTTTACCAATGTGCCATAATAATATTCTGCTAATAGCAATAATGCAAACAACTAACATACTATATTACTGAAATAAATTCAGTCACTAATAGTCAGCGTATAGCTATTACACAGGATGTTTAAAAAATGATAGAACAAATTTTAACAGGTGGGAGAGCGCACCAAGCAAACATTTGCTTTTTACCCTCGAATACACAGTCAAAAATGAATCCCATAAGCGTTACAGAGCTCTTAATAGAAGTCAAGGAAATGAGACTTAAACATAAGAATGACACAGAAAATGAAGGAATTACTTTGCTCCCGAATAACCGCATACTGATAGATCTTCTCAGAAGGTGATGATGCGATGCATATATGCTTGCGAAACTATCGCTTTCTAGTAAGCAAGTACCTTTTAAAGCAATTAGATATCATTTTCGATCATACATTCTGAGGCAGATTAGATTTTTTGTATGTTTTTTTACCTTTTGAGGTTTGTCACATCTTTTACAAATACTCTGGATTTACCTTTTTTCCATTGCTTTAACCATGCTCTGTTGCTGCCATATGCAGTACCAGAAGTCAGAATATACTGCAAAAGAATGATTAGTAGTCCTGAAATTGTCTCAATTTGTTTCAAGTTTGATGTAGACAGAATCAAGATAATAATTTCAGATGTTAAATGGAATTCTTTGCCGGTTTATATTACTCATGCTGTTGATGTTTAATAGCATCTAGATGTTACAAATCTTACTTTTCTACAGTTATACTTTTCCCAAATTACTGGCATCTTTTGCTCATGAAAGTTTGAGGTAATGAATAAATAAATGAGTAAGAAAGGAAATACTTACTAAGCCTGCTGCTTTAAAATTTTTTCAAATTAATTACATATCAGATGACGGTAAAGCCACGGATGGATACATTTCTGATATTTGCTGTGTACGTCTTTTTCTCTTTTTTTCATTTAAAGGCAGGGGTTCTCAACCAGAGGGGAATTCACTCGCGGGAGGATTTCATAATTTCAGGAAGGATGCTATAAGCCTATTAGTGAGCTGTCAAGTATTAGTTTTAGTTCATGAATATGAAAAACTTCTTTTATTCAAGTTTTGGTGTTTATTACTATTTTCTATACTTTTTGTTGTTTAATTTATGCAACACATAAAAAAAAATTCTTTTTAAATATATATATGTATTTTTCAATATTTATTCCTTTTTTGGAATGGAGGGGAAATGATCTTCTAACAATGGTGAAAGGGATGCATGAACAAAACAGGTTGGAAAAAGACTGTTTTAAGGAATTTTAACTCAAACTGGAATTCAAAATTCCACAGATATTCAAGAGGGAAGAGAGAATTCTACTTTCAGAAATCATTGTTAAGTAAATGAAACTTAAAGATAGTTAGAGTTCTATAATAAGGCATACATCCGAGGCAAATGAATTATGTCTACGAACTTTCCAGTTAGAGGGTGTTTTCTGGAAATTCATCATCATGCAATAAAAATGCATCCATAATGATAAAAATGTAATTACATAACGATATGCATGCTTGCAATGTGAGTGATTAATGGTAGACTATTAAAATACTTATCTTGAAAGTACTGCCAAACCTCGTAAAGAGTCCTTGGGAAAAGAAAAAAAAAATTTAGTTACTTTCATAATCATTCTTTTCTGATTTTGCCCATTTGGATTCTTGTCGCTTTCAGTATTACGTTTTGCCTGTTAAGCACGCGTACATGCAAGCTATTATAAGTTTTACCAATGTGCCATAATAATATTCTGCTAATAGCAATAATGCAAACAACTAACATACTATATTACCGAAATAAATTCAGTCACTAATAGTCAGCATATAGCTATTACACAGGATGTTTAAAAAATGATAGAACAAATTTTAACAGGTGGTACAGCGCACCAAGCAATCATTTGCTTTTTACCCTCGAATGCACAGTCAAATATGAATCGCAAAAGCATTACAGAGCGCTTAATGAGAAGTCAAGGAGTTGAGACTTAAACATAAGAATGACACAGAAAATGAAGGAATTACTTTGCTCCCGAATAATTACAGTAATATATAAAAAGAGCAACTATCAACACATAACGGACATGGAAGTGTTGAAATAATTTCGGACACATTAGACACGCTGCATATAACTACACGAAAATTCTAGGGACGAGTTCCTCACCACATTAATAGAATAATCTCACATACGAAGCTTTTGAGGTATCTCTACCAAACGAAATCGAAACGCACAGCATCGGTAGAGAGAGTGGAAGTCTTGGTATGAGAACACCTCGCTCAATACAAAGGCCCGAAAAGATGAAACCAAGATAATTTCTTACATCTTGTTAAAAGGGATTGATGCTTCTCTTTGCTGGATTACATACGCCATCAGATGCTGCTGGTCGCGTATGTGATTCAGATAAAATGATTCTGGCAAGGCCTCTTGCAGAAATATATGATATTTTGCCCCTCAAGTCAGGAAGTGCGCAACGACTTTCTCGCCAACCGTACACTGATAGATCTTCTCAGAAGGTGATGATGCGATGCATATATGCTTGCGAAACTATCGCTTTCTAGTAAGCAAGTACCTTTTAAAGCAATTAGATATCATTTTCGATCATACATTCTGAGGCAGATTAGATTTTTTGTATGTTTTTTTACCTTTTGAGGTTTGTCACATCTTTTACAAATACTCTGGATTTACCTTTTTTCCATTGCTTTAACCATGCTCTGTTGCTGCCATATGCAGTACCAGAAGTCAGAATATACTGCAAAAGAATGATTAGTACTCCTGAAATTGTCTCAGTTTGTTTCAAGTTTGATGTAGACAGAATCAAGATAATAATTTCAGATGTTAAATGGAATTCTTTGCCAGTTTATATTACTCATGCTGTTGATGTTTAATAGCATCTAGATGTTACAAATCTTACTTTTCTACAGTTATACTTTTCCCAAATTACTGGCATCTTTTGCTCATGAAAGTTTGAGATAATGAATAAATAAATGAGTAAGAAAGGAAATACTTACTAAGCCTGCTGCTTTAAAATTTTTTCAAATTAATTACATATCAGATGACGGTAAAGCCACGGATGGATACATTTCTGATATTTGCTGTGTACGTCATTTTCTCTTTTTTTCATTTAAAGGCAGGGGTTCTCAACCAGAGGGGAATTCACTCGCGGGAGGATTTCATAATTTCAGGAAGGATGCTATAAGCCTATTAGTGAGCTGTCAAGTATTAGTTTTAGTTCATGAATATGAAAAACTTCTTTTATTCAAGTTTTGGTGTTTATTACTATTTTCTATACTTTTTGTTGTTTAATTTATGCAACACATAAAAAAAATTTTTTTTTAAATATATATATGTATTTTTCAATATTTATTCCTTTTTTGGAATGGAGGGGAAATGATCTTCTAACAATGGTGAAAGGGATGCATGAACAAAACAGGTTGGAAAAAGACTGTTTTAAGGAATTTTAACTCAAACTGGAATTCAAAATTCCACAGATATTCAAGAGGGAAGAGAGAATTCTACTTTCAGAAATCATTGTTAAGTAAATGAAACTTAAAGATAGTTAGAGTTCTATAATAAGGCATATATCCGAGGCAAATGAATTATGTCTACGAACTTTCCAGTTAGAGGGTGTTTTCTGGAAATTCATCATCATGCAATAAAAATGCATCCATAATGATAAAAATGTAATTACATAACGATATGCATGCTTGCAATGTGAGTGATTAATGGTAGACTATTAAAATACTTATCTTGAAAGTACTGCCAAACCTCGTAAAGAGTCCTTGGGAAAAGAAAAAAAAAATTTAGTTACTTTCATAATCATTCTTTTCTGATTTTGCCCATTTGGATTCTTGTCGCTTTCAGTATTACGTTTTGCCTGTTAAGCACGCGTACATGCAAGCTATTATAAGTTTTACCAATGTGCCATAATAATATTCTGCTAATAGCAATAATGCAAACAACTAACATACTATATTACTGAAATAAATTCAGTCACTAATAGTCAGCATATAGCTATTACACAGGATGTTTAAAAAATGATAGAACAAATTTTAACAGGTGGTACAGCGCACCAAGCAATCATTTGCTTTTTACCCTCGAATGCACAGTCAAAAATGAATCGCAAAAGCATTACAGAGCGCTTAATGAGAAGTCAAGGAGTTGAGACTTAAACATAAGAATGACACAGAAAATGAAGGAATTACTTTGCTCCCGAATAATTAAAGTAATATATAAAAAGAGCAACTATCAACACATAACGGACATGGAAGTGTTGAAATAATTTCGGACACATTAGACACGCTGCATATAACTACACGAAAATTCTAGGGACGAGTTCCTCACCACATTAATAGAATAATCTCACATACGAAGCTTTTGAGGTATCTCTACCAAACGAAATCGAAACGCACAGCATCGGTAGAGAGAGTGGAAGTCTTGGTATGAGAACACCTCGCTCAATACAAAGGCCCGAAAAGATGAAACCAAGATAATTTCTTACATCTTGTTAAAAGGGATTGATGCTTCTCTTTGCTGGATTACATACGCCATCAGATGCTGCTGGTCGCGTATGTGATTCAGATAAAATGATTCTGGCAAGGCCTCTTGCAGAAATATATGATATTTTGCCCCTCAAGTCAGGAAGTGCGCAACGACTTTCTCGCCAACCGTACACTGATAGATCTTCTCAGAAGCTGATGATGCGATGCATATATGCTTGCAAAACTATCGCTTTCTGGTAAGCAAGTACATTTTAAAGCAATTAGATATCATTTTCGATCATACATTCTGAGGCAGATTAGATTTTTTGTATGTTTTTTACCTTTTGAGGTTTGTCACGTCTTTTACAAATACTCTGGATTTACCTTTTTTCCATTGCTTTAACCATGCTCTGTTGCTGCCATATGAAGTACCAGAAGTCAGAATATACTGCAAAAGAATGATTAGTAGTCCTGAAATTGTCTCAATTTGTTTCAAGTTTGATGTAGACAGAATCAAGATAATAATTTCAGATGTTAAATGGAATTCTTTGCCGGTTTATATTACTCATGCTGTTGATGTTTAATAGCATCTAGATGTTACAAATCTTACTTTTCTACAGTTATACTTTTCCCAAATTACTGGCATCTTTTGCTCATGAAAGTTTGAGATAATGAATAAATAAATGAGTAAGAAAGGAAATACTTACTAAGCCTGCTGCTTTAAAATTTTTTCAAATTAATTACATATCAGATGACGGTAAAGCCACGGATGGATACATTTCTGATATTTGCTGTGTACGTCTTTTTCTCTTTTTTTCCTTACTTTACCATTAAATGCAGGGGTTCTCAACCAGAGGGGAATTTACTCCACGGAGGATTTCATAATTTCAGAAAGGATGCTATAAGCCTATTAGTGAGCTGTCGAGTATTAGTTTTAGTTCATGAATATGAAAAACTTCTTTTATTCAAGTTTTGGTGTTTATCACTATTTTCTATACTTTTTGTTGTTTAATTTATGCAACACATAAAAAATAATTTTCAATGTATATATGTATTTTTCGATATTTATTCCTTTTTTGGAATGGAGGGTAAATGATCTTCTAACAATGGTGAAAGGGATGCATGAACAAAACAGGTTGAAAAAGACTGTTTTAAGGAATTTTAACTCAAACTGGATTTCAAAACGCCACAGATATTCAAGAGGGAAGAGAGAATTCTACTTTCGGAAATCATTGTTAAGTAAATGAAACTTAAAGATAGTTAGAGTTCTATAATAAGGCATATATCCGAGGCAAATGAATTATGTCTACGAACTTTCCAGGTAGAGGGTGTTTTCTGGAAATTCATCGTCATGCAATAAAACTGCATCCATAAAGATAAAAATGTAATTACATAACGATATGCATGCTTGCAATGTGAGTGATTAATGGTAGACTATTAAAATACTTATCTTGAAAGTAGTGCCAAACCTCGTAAAGAGTCCTTGGGAAAAGAAAAAAAAAAATTGGTTACTTTCATAATCATTCTTTTCTGATTTTGCCCATTTGGATTCTTGACGCTTTCAGTATTACGTTTTGCCTGTTAAGCACGTGTATATGCAAGCTATTATAAGTTTTACCAATGTGCCATAATAATATTCTGCTAATAGCAATAATGCAAACAACTAACATACTATATTACTGAAATAAATTCAGTCACTAATAGTCAGCGTATAGCTATTACACAGGATGTTTAAAAAATGATAGAACAAATTTTAACAGGTGGGAGAGCGCACCAAGCAAACATTTGCTTTTTACCCTCGAATACACAGTCAAAAATGAATCCCATAAGCGTTACAGAGCTCTTAATAGAAGTCAAGGAAATGAGACTTAAACATAAGAATGACACAGAAAATGAAGGAATTACTTTGCTCCCGAATAACCGCATACTGATAGATCTTCTCAGAAGGTGATGATGCGATGCATATATGCTTGCGAAACTATCGCTTTCTAGTAAGCAAGTACATTTTAAAGCAATTAGATATCATTTTCGATCATACATTCTGAGGCAGATTAGATTTTTTGTATGTTTTTTTACCTTTTGAGGTTTGTCACATCTTTTACAAATACTCTGGATTTACCTTTTTTCCATTGCTTTAACCATGCTCTGTTGCTGCCATATGCAGTACCAGAAGTCAGAATATACTGCAAAAGAATGATTAGTAGTCCTGAAATTGTCTCAATTTGTTTCAAGTTTGATGTAGACAGAATCAAGATAATAATTTCAGATGTTAAATGGAATTCTTTGCCGGTTTATATTACTCATGCTGTTGATGTTTAATAGCATCTAGATGTTACAAATCTTACTTTTCTACAGTTATACTTTTCCCAAATTACTGGCATCTTTTGCTCATGAAAGTTTGAGGTAATGAATAAATAAATGAGTAAGAAAGGAAATACTTACTAAGCCTGCTGCTTTAAAATTTTTTCAAATTAATTACATATCAGATGACGGTAAAGCCACGGATGGATACATTTCTGATATTTGCTGTGTACGTCTTTTTCTCTTTTTTTCATTTAAAGGCAGGGGTTCTCAACCAGAGGGGAATTCACTCGCGGGAGGATTTCATAATTTCAGGAAGGATGCTATAAGCCTATTAGTGAGCTGTCAAGTATTAGTTTTAGTTCATGAATATGAAAAACTTCTTTTATTCAAGTTTTGGTGTTTATTACTATTTTCTATACTTTTTGTTGTTTAATTTATGCAACACATAAAAAAAAAATTTTTTTAAATATATATATGTATTTTTCAATATTTATTCCTTTTTTGGAATGGAGGGGAAATGATCTAACAATGGTGAAAGGGATGCATGAACAAAACAGGTTGGAAAAAGACTGTTTTAAGGAATTTTAACTCAAACTGGAATTCAAAATTCCACAGATATTCAAGAGGGAAGAGAGAATTCTACTTTCAGAAATCATTGTTAAGTAAATGAAACTTAAAGATAGTTAGAGTTCTATAATAAGGCATATATCCGAGGCAAATGAATTATGTCTACGAACTTTCCAGTTAGAGGGTGTTTTCTGGAAATTCATCATCATGCAATAAAAATGCATCCATAATGATAAAAATGTAATTACATAACGATATGCATGCTTGCAATGTGAGTGATTAATGGTAGACTATTAAAATACTTATCTTGAAAGTACTGCCAAACCTCGTAAAGAGTCCTTGGGAAAAGAAAAAAAAAATTTAGTTACTTTCATAATCATTCTTTTCTGATTTTGCCCATTTGGATTCTTGTCGCTTTCAGTATTACGTTTTGCCTGTTAAGCACGCGTACATGCAAGCTATTATAAGTTTTACCAATGTGCCATAATAATATTCTGCTAATAGCAATAATGCAAACAACTAACATACTATATTACTGAAATAAATTCAGTCACTAATAGTCAGCATATAGCTATTACACAGGATGTTTAAAAAATGATAGAACAAATTTTAACAGGTGGTACAGCGCACCAAGCAATCATTTGCTTTTTACCCTCGAATGCACAGTCAAAAATGAATCGCAAAAGCATTACAGAGCGCTTAATGAGAAGTCAAGGAGTTGAGACTTAAACATAAGAATGACACAGAAAATGAAGGAATTACTTTGCTCCCGAATAATTAAAGTAATATATAAAAAGAGCAACTATCAACACATAACGGACATGGAAGTGTTGAAATAATTTCGGACACATTAGACACGCTGCATATAACTACACGAAAATTCTAGGGACGAGTTCCTCACCACATTAATAGAATAATCTCACATACGAAGCTTTTGAGGTATCTCTACCAAACGAAATCGAAACGCACAGCATCGGTAGAGAGAGTGGAAGTCTTGGTATGAGAACACCTCGCTCAATACAAAGGCCCGAAAAGATGAAACCAAGATAATTTCTTACATCTTGTTAAAAGGGATTGATGCTTCTCTTTGCTGGATTACATACGCCATCAGATGCTGCTGGTCGCGTATGTGATTCAGATAAAATGATTCTGGCAAGGCCTCTTGCAGAAATATATGATATTTTGCCCCTCAAGTCAGGAAGTGCGCAACGACTTTCTCGCCAACCGTACACTGATAGATCTTCTCAGAAGCTGATGATGCGATGCATATATGCTTGCAAAACTATCGCTTTCTGGTAAGCAAGTACATTTTAAAGCAATTAGATATCATTTTCGATCATACATTCTGAGGCAGATTAGATTTTTTGTATGTTTTTTACCTTTTGAGGTTTGTCACGTCTTTTACAAATACTCTGGATTTACCTTTTTTCCATTGCTTTAACCATGCTCTGTTGCTGCCATATGAAGTACCAGAAGTCAGAATATACTGCAAAAGAATGATTAGTAGTCCTGAAATTGTCTCAATTTGTTTCAAGTTTGATGTAGACAGAATCAAGATAATAATTTCAGATGTTAAATGGAATTCTTTGCCGGTTTATATTACTCATGCTGTTGATGTTTAATAGCATCTAGATGTTACAAATCTTACTTTTCTACAGTTATACTTTTCCCAAATTACTGGCATCTTTTGCTCATGAAAGTTTGAGATAATGAATAAATAAATGAGTAAGAAAGGAAATACTTACTAAGCCTGCTGCTTTAAAATTTTTTCAAATTAATTACATATCAGATGACGGTAAAGCCACGGATGGATACATTTCTGATATTTGCTGTGTACGTCTTTTTCTCTTTTTTTCCTTACTTTACCATTAAATGCAGGGGTTCTCAACCAGAGGGGAATTTACTCCACGGAGGATTTCATAATTTCAGAAAGGATGCTATAAGCCTATTAGTGAGCTGTCGAGTATTAGTTTTAGTTCATGAATATGAAAAACTTCTTTTATTCAAGTTTTGGTGTTTATCACTATTTTCTATACTTTTTGTTGTTTAATTTATGCAACACATAAAAAATAATTTTCAATGTATATATGTATTTTTCGATATTTATTCCTTTTTTGGAATGGAGGGTAAATGATCTTCTAACAATGGTGAAAGGGATGCATGAACAAAACAGGTTGAAAAAGACTGTTTTAAGGAATTTTAACTCAAACTGGATTTCAAAACGCCACAGATATTCAAGAGGGAAGAGAGAATTCTACTTTCGGAAATCATTGTTAAGTAAATGAAACTTAAAGATAGTTAGAGTTCTATAATAAGGCATATATCCGAGGCAAATGAATTATGTCTACGAACTTTCCAGGTAGAGGGTGTTTTCTGGAAATTCATCGTCATGCAATAAAACTGCATCCATAAAGATAAAAATGTAATTACATAACGATATGCATGCTTGCAATGTGAGTGATTAATGGTAGACTATTAAAATACTTATCTTGAAAGTAGTGCCAAACCTCGTAAAGAGTCCTTGGGAAAAGAAAAAAAAAAATTGGTTACTTTCATAATCATTCTTTTCTGATTTTGCCCATTTGGATTCTTGACGCTTTCAGTATTACGTTTTGCCTGTTAAGCACGTGTATATGCAAGCTATTATAAGTTTTACCAATGTGCCATAATAATATTCTGCTAATAGCAATAATGCAAACAACTAACATACTATATTACTGAAATAAATTCAGTCACTAATAGTCAGCGTATAGCTATTACACAGGATGTTTAAAAAATGATAGAACAAATTTTAACAGGTGGGAGAGCGCACCAAGCAAACATTTGCTTTTTACCCTCGAATACACAGTCAAAAATGAATCCCATAAGCGTTACAGAGCTCTTAATAGAAGTCAAGGAAATGAGACTTAAACATAAGAATGACACAGAAAATGAAGGAATTACTTTGCTCCCGAATAACCGCATACTGATAGATCTTCTCAGAAGGTGATGATGCGATGCATATATGCTTGCGAAACTATCGCTTTCTAGTAAGCAAGTACCTTTTAAAGCAATTAGATATCATTTTCGATCATACATTCTGAGGCAGATTAGATTTTTTGTATGTTTTTTTACCTTTTGAGGTTTGTCACGTCTTTTACAAATACTCTGGATTTACCTTTTTTCCATTGCTTTAACCATGCTCTGTTGCTGCCATATGCAGTACCAGAAGTCAGAATATACTGCAAAAGAATGATTAGTACTCCTGAAATTGTCTCAGTTTGTTTCAAGTTTGATGTAGACAGAATCAAGATAATAATTTCAGATGTTAAATGGAATTCTTTGCCGGTTTATATTACTCATGCTGTTGATGTTTAATAGCATCTAGATGTTACAAATCTTACATTTCTACAGTTATACTTTTCCCAAATTACTGGCATCTTTTGCTCATGAAAGTTTGAGATAATGAATAAATAAATGAGTAAGAAAGGAAATACTTACTAAGCCTGCTGCTTTAAAATTTTTTCAAATTAATTACATATCAGATGACGGTAAAGCCACGGATGGATACATTTCTGATATTTGCTGTGTACGTCTTTTTCTCTTTTTTTCATTTAAAGGCAGGGGTTCTCAACCAGAGGGGAATTCACTCGCGGGAGGATTTCATAATTTCAGGAAGGATGCTATAAGCCTATTAGTGAGCTGTCAAGTATTAGTTTTAGTTCATGAATATGAAAAACTTCTTTTATTCAAGTTTTGGTGTTTATTACTATTTTCTATACTTTTTGTTGTTTAATTTATGCAACACATAAAAAAAATTTTTTTTTAAATATATATATGTATTTTTCAATATTTATTCCTTTTTTGGAATGGAGGGGAAATGATCTTCTAACAATGGTGAAAGGGATGCATGAACAAAACAGGTTGGAAAAAGACTGTTTTAAGGAATTTTAACTCAAACTGGAATTCAAAATTCCACAGATATTCAAGAGGGAAGAGAGAATTCTACTTTCAGAAATCATTGTTAAGTAAATGAAACTTAAAGATAGTTAGAGTTCTATAATAAGGCATATATCCGAGGCAAATGAATTATGTCTACGAACTTTCCAGTTAGAGGGTGTTTTCTGGAAATTCATCATCATGCAATAAAAATGCATCCATAATGATAAAAATGTAATTACATAACGATATGCATGCTTGCAATGTGAGTGATTAATGGTAGACTATTAAAATACTTATCTTGAAAGTACTGCCAAACCTCGTAAAGAGTCCTTGGGAAAAGAAAAAAAAAATTTAGTTACTTTCATAATCATTCTTTTCTGATTTTGCCCATTTGGATTCTTGTCGCTTTCAGTATTACGTTTTGCCTGTTAAGCACGCGTACATGCAAGCTATTATAAGTTTTACCAATGTGCCATAATAATATTCTGCTAATAGCAATAATGCAAACAACTAACATACTATATTACTGAAATAAATTCAGTCACTAATAGTCAGCATATAGCTATTACACAGGATGTTTAAAAAATGATAGAACAAATTTTAACAGGTGGTACAGCGCACCAAGCAATCATTTGCTTTTTACCCTCGAATGCACAGTCAAAAATGAATCGCAAAAGCATTACAGAGCGCTTAATGAGAAGTCAAGGAGTTGAGACTTAAACATAAGAATGACACAGAAAATGAAGGAATTACTTTGCTCCCGAATAATTAAAGTAATATATAAAAAGAGCAACTATGAACACATAACGGACATGGAAGTGTTGAAATAATTTCGGACACATTAGACACGCTGCATATAACTACACGGAAATTCTAGGGACGAGTTCCTCACCACATTAATAGAATAATCTCACATACGAAGCTTTTGAGGTATCTCTACCAAACGAAATCGAAACGCACAGCATCGGTAGAGAGAGTGGAAGTCTTGGTATGAGAACACCTCGCTCAATACAAAGGCCCGAAAAGATGAAACCAAGATAATTTCTTACATCTTGTTAAAAGGGATTGATGCTTCTCTTTGCTGGATTACATACGCCATCAGATGCTGCTGGTCGCGTATGTGATTCAGATAAAATGATTCTGGCAAGGCCTCTTGCAGAAATATATGATATTTTGCCCCTCAAGTCAGGAAGTGCGCAACGACTTTCTCGCCAACCGTACACTGATAGATCTTCTCAGAAGCTGATGATGCGATGCATATATGCTTGCAAAACTATCGCTTTCTGGTAAGCAAGTACATTTTAAAGCAATTAGATATCATTTTCGATCATACATTCTGAGGCAGATTAGATTTTTTGTATGTTTTTTACCTTTTGAGGTTTGTCACGTCTTTTACAAATACTCTGGATTTACCTTTTTTCCATTGCTTTAACCATGCTCTGTTGCTGCCATATGAAGTACCAGAAGTCAGAATATACTGCAAAAGAATGATTAGTAGTCCTGAAATTGTCTCAGTTTGTTTCAAGTTTGATGTAGACAGAATCAAGATAATAATTTCAGATGTTAAATGGAATTCTTTGCCAGTTTATATTACTCATGCTGTTGATGTTTAATAGCATCTAGATGTTACAAATCTTACATTTCTACAGTTATACTTTTCCCAAATTACTGGCATCTTTTGCTCATGAAAGTTTGAGATAATGAATAAATAAATGAGTAAGAAAGGAAATACTTACTAAGCCTGCTGCTTTAAAATTTTTTCAAATTAATTACATATCAGATGACGGTAAAGCCACGGATGGATACATTTCTGATATTTGCTGTGTACGTCTTTTTCTCTTTTTTTCATTTAAAGGCAGGGGTTCTCAACCAGAGGGGAATTCACTCGCGGGAGGATTTCATAATTTCAGGAAGGATGCTATAAGCCTATTAGTGAGCTGTCAAGTATTAGTTTTAGTTCATGAATATGAAAAACTTCTTTTATTCAAGTTTTGGTGTTTATTACTATTTTCTATACTTTTTGTTGTTTAATTTATGCAACACATAAAAAAAAATTTTTTTTAATATATATATGTATTTTTCAATATTTATTCCTTTTTTGGAATGGAGGGGAAATGATCTTCTAACAATGGTGAAAGGGATGCATGAACAAAACAGGTTGGAAAAAGACTGTTTTAAGGAATTTTAACTCAAACTGGAATTCAAAATTCCACAGATATTCAAGAGGGAAGAGAGAATTCTACTTTCAGAAATCATTGTTAAGTAAATGAAACTTAAAGATAGTTAGAGTTCTATAATAAGGCATATATCCGAGGCAAATGAATTATGTCTACGAACTTTCCAGTTAGAGGGTGTTTTCTGGAAATTCATCATCATGCAATAAAAATGCATCCATAATGATAAAAATGTAATTACATAACGATATGCATGCTTGCAATGTGAGTGATTAATGGTAGACTATTAAAATACTTATCTTGAAAGTACTGCCAAACCTCGTAAAGAGTCCTTGGGAAAAGAAAAAAAAAATTTAGTTACTTTCATAATCATTCTTTTCTGATTTTGCCCATTTGGATTCTTGTCGCTTTCAGTATTACGTTTTGCCTGTTAAGCACGCGTACATGCAAGCTATTATAAGTTTTACCAATGTGCCATAATAATATTCTGCTAATAGCAATAATGCAAACAACTAACATACTATATTACCGAAATAAATTCAGTCACTAATAGTCAGCATATAGCTATTACACAGGATGTTTAAAAAATGATAGAACAAATTTTAACAGGTGGTACAGCGCACCAAGCAATCATTTGCTTTTTACCCTCGAATGCACAGTCAAAAATGAATCGCAAAAGCATTACAGAGCGCTTAATGAGAAGTCAAGGAGTTGAGACTTAAACATAAGAATGACACAGAAAATGAAGGAATTACTTTGCTCCCGAATAATTACAGTAATATATAAAAAGAGCAACTATCAACACATAACGGACATGGAAGTGTTGAAATAATTTCGGACACATTAGACACGCTGCATATAACTACACGAAAATTCTAGGGACGAGTTCCTCACCACATTAATAGAATAATCTCACATACGAAGCTTTTGAGGTATCTCTACCAAACGAAATCGAAACGCACAGCATCGGTAGAGAGAGTGGAAGTCTTGGTATGAGAACACCTCGCTCAATACAAAGGCCCGAAAAGATGAAACCAAGATAATTTCTTACATCTTGTTAAAAGGGATTGATGCTTCTCTTTGCTGGATTACATACACCATCAGATGCTGCTGGTCGCGTATGTGATTCAGATAAAATGATTCTGGCAAGGCCTCTTGCAGAAATATATGATATTTTGCCCCTCAAGTCAGGAAGTGCGCAACGACTTTCTCGCCAACCGTACACTGATAGATCTTCTCAGAAGCTGATGATGCGATGCATATATGCTTGCAAAACTATCGCTTTCTGGTAAGCAAGTACATTTTAAAGCAATTAGATATCATTTTCGATCATACATTCTGAGGCAGATTAGATTTTTTGT
Source organism: Stegodyphus dumicola (assembly GCF_044657685.1). Classification (NCBI taxonomy): domain Eukaryota; kingdom Metazoa; phylum Arthropoda; class Arachnida; order Araneae; family Eresidae; genus Stegodyphus; species Stegodyphus dumicola. The sequence goes on from NC_140781.1 coordinate 28,413,202, forward strand.
ATGTTTTTTACCTTTTGAGGTTTGTCACGTCTTTTACAAATACTCTGGATTTACCTTTTTTCCATTGCTTTAACAATGCTCTGTTGCTGCCATATGCAGTACCAGAAGTCAGAATATACTGCAAAAGAATGATTAGTAGTCCTGAAATTGTCTCAATTTGTTTCAAGTTTGATGTAGACAGAATCAAGATAATAATTTCAGATGTTAAATGGAATTCTTTGCCGGTTTATATTACTCATGCTGTTGATGTTTAATAGCATCTAGATGTTACAAATCTTACTTTTCTACAGTTATACTTTTCCCAAATTACTGGCATCTTTTGCTCATGAAAGTTTGAGATAATGAATAAATAAATGAGTAAGAAAGGAAATACTTACTAAGCCTGCTGCTTTAAAATTTTTTCAAATTAATTACATATCAGATGACGGTAAAGCCACGGATGGATACATTTCTGATATTTGCTGTGTACGTCTTTTTCTCTTTTTTTCCTTACTTTACCATTAAATGCAGGGGTTCTCAACCAGAGGGGAATTTACTCCAGGGAGGATTTCATAATTTCAGAAAGGATGCTATAAGCCTATTAGTGAGCTGTCGAGTATTAGTTTTAGTTCATGAATATGAAAAACTTCTTTTATTCAAGTTTTGGTGTTTATCACTATTTTCTATACTTTTTGTTGTTTAATTTATGCAACACATAAAAAATAATTTTCAATGTATATATGTATTTTTCGATATTTATTCCTTTTTTGGAATGGAGGGTAAATGATCTTCTAACAATGGTGAAAGGGATGCATGAACAAAACAGGTTGAAAAAGACTGTTTTAAGGAATTTTAACTCAAACTGGATTTCAAAACGCCACAGATATTCAAGAGGGAAGAGAGAATTCTACTTTCGGAAATCATTGTTAAGTAAATGAAACTTAAAGATAGTTAGAGTTCTATAATAAGGCATATATCCGAGGCAAATGAATTATGTCTACGAACTTTCCAGGTAGAGGGTGTTTTCTGGAAATTCATCGTCATGCAATAAAACTGCATCCATAAAGATAAAAATGTAATTACATAACGATATGCATGCTTGCAATGTGAGTGATTAATGGTAGACTATTAAAATACTTATCTTGAAAGTAGTGCCAAACCTCGTAAAGAGTCCTTGGGAAAAGAAAAAAAAAAATTGGTTACTTTCATAATCATTCTTTTCTGATTTTGCCCATTTGGATTCTTGACGCTTTCAGTATTACGTTTTGCCTGTTAAGCACGTGTATATGCAAGCTATTATAAGTTTTACCAATGTGCCATAATAATATTCTGCTAATAGCAATAATGCAAACAACTAACATACTATATTACTGAAATAAATTCAGTCACTAATAGTCAGCGTATAGCTATTACACAGGATGTTTAAAAAATGATAGAACAAATTTTAACAGGTGGGAGAGCGCACCAAGCAAACATTTGCTTTTTACCCTCGAATACACAGTCAAAAATGAATCCCATAAGCGTTACAGAGCTCTTAATAGAAGTCAAGGAAATGAGACTTAAACATAAGAATGACACAGAAAATGAAGGAATTACTTTGCTCCCGAATAACCGCATACTGATAGATCTTCTCAGAAGGTGATGATGCGATGCATATATGCTTGCGAAACTATCGCTTTCTAGTAAGCAAGTACCTTTTAAAGCAATTAGATATCATTTTCGATCATACATTCTGAGGCAGATTAGATTTTTTGTATGTTTTTTTACCTTTTGAGGTTTGTCACATCTTTTACAAATACTCTGGATTTACCTTTTTTCCATTGCTTTAACCATGCTCTGTTGCTGCCATATGCAGTACCAGAAGTCAGAATATACTGCAAAAGAATGATTAGTAGTCCTGAAATTGTCTCAAATTGTTTCAAGTTTGATATAGACAGAATCACGATAATAATTTCAGATGTTAAATGGAATTCTTTGCAGTTTATATTACTCATGCTGTTGATGTTTAATAGCATCTAGATGTTACAAATCTTACATTTCTACAGTTATACTTTTCCCAAATTACTGGCATCTTTTGCTCATGAAAGTTTGAGGTAATGAATAAATAAATGAGTAAGAAAGGAAATACTTACTAAGCCTGCAGCTTTAAAATTTTTTCAAATTAATTACATATCAGATGACGGTAAAGCCACGGATGGATACATTTCTGATATTTGCTGTGTACGTCTTTTTCTCTTTTTTTCATTTAAAGGCAGGGGTTCTCAACCAGAGGGGAATTCACTCGCGGGAGGATTTCATAATTTCAGGAAGGATGCTATAAGCCTATTAGTGAGCTGTCAAGTATTAGTTTTAGTTCATGAATATGAAAAACTTCTTTTATTCAAGTTTTGGTGTTTATTACTATTTTCTATACTTTTTGTTGTTTAATTTATGCAACACATAAAAAAAAAATTTTTTTAATATATATATGTATTTTTCAATATTTATTCCTTTTTTGGAATGGAGGGGAAATGATCTTCTAACAATGGTGAAAGGGATGCATGAACAAAACAGGTTGGAAAAAGACTGTTTTAAGGAATTTTAACTCAAACTGGAATTCAAAATTCCACAGATATTCAAGAGGGAAGAGAGAATTCTACTTTCAGAAATCATTGTTAAGTAAATGAAACTTAAAGATAGTTAGAGTTCTATAATAAGGCATATATCCGAGGCAAATGAATTATGTCTACGAACTTTCCAGTTAGAGGGTGTTTTCTGGAAATTCATCATCATGCAATAAAAATGCATCCATAATGATAAAAATGTAATTACATAACGATATGCATGCTTGCAATGTGAGTGATTAATGGTAGACTATTAAAATACTTATCTTGAAAGTACTGCCAAACCTCGTAAAGAGTCCTTGGGAAAAGAAAAAAAAAATTTAGTTACTTTCATAATCATTCTTTTCTGATTTTGCCCATTTGGATTCTTGTCGCTTTCAGTATTACGTTTTGCCTGTTAAGCACGCGTACATGCAAGCTATTATAAGTTTTACCAATGTGCCATAATAATATTCTGCTAATAGCAATAATGCAAACAACTAACATACTATATTACCGAAATAAATTCAGTCACTAATAGTCAGCATATAGCTATTACACAGGATGTTTAAAAAATGATAGAACAAATTTTAACAGGTGGTACAGCGCACCAAGCAATCATTTGCTTTTTACCCTCGAATGCACAGTCAAAAATGAATCGCAAAAGCATTACAGAGCGCTTAATGAGAAGTCAAGGAGTTGAGACTTAAACATAAGAATGACACAGAAAATGAAGGAATTACTTTGCTCCCGAATAATTACAGTAATATATAAAAAGAGCAACTATCAACACATAACGGACATGGAAGTGTTGAAATAATTTCGGACACATTAGACACGCTGCATATAACTACACGAAAATTCTAGGGACGAGTTCCTCACCACATTAATAGAATAATCTCACATACGAAGCTTTTGAGGTATCTCTACCAAACGAAATCGAAACGCACAGCATCGGTAGAGAGAGTGGAAGTCTTGGTATGAGAACACCTCGCTCAATACAAAGGCCCGAAAAGATGAAACCAAGATAATTTCTTACATCTTGTTAAAAGGGATTGATGCTTCTCTTTGCTGGATTACATACACCATCAGATGCTGCTGGTCGCGTATGTGATTCAGATAAAATGATTCTGGCAAGGCCTCTTGCAGAAATATATGATATTTTGCCCCTCAAGTCAGGAAGTGCGCAACGACTTTCTCGCCAACCGTACACTGATAGATCTTCTCAGAAGCTGATGATGCGATGCATATATGCTTGCAAAACTATCGCTTTCTGGTAAGCAAGTACATTTTAAAGCAATTAGATATCATTTTCGATCATATATTCTGAGGCAGATTAGATTTTTTGTATGTTTTTTACCTTTTGAGGTTTGTCACGTCTTTTACAAATACTCTGGATTTACCTTTTTTCCATTGCTTTAACAATGCTCTGTTGCTGCCATATGCAGTACCAGAAGTCAGAATATACTGCAAAAGAATGATTAGTAGTCCTGAAATTGTCTCAATTTGTTTCAAGTTTGATGTAGACAGAATCAAGATAATAATTTCAGATGTTAAATGGAATTCTTTGCCGGTTTATATTACTCATGCTGTTGATGTTTAATAGCATCTAGATGTTACAAATCTTACTTTTCTACAGTTATACTTTTCCCAAATTACTGGCATCTTTTGCTCATGAAAGTTTGAGATAATGAATAAATAAATGAGTAAGAAAGGAAATACTTACTAAGCCTGCTGCTTTAAAATTTTTTCAAATTAATTACATATCAGATGACGGTAAAGCCACGGATGGATACATTTCTGATATTTGCTGTGTACGTCTTTTTCTCTTTTTTTCCTTACTTTACCATTAAATGCAGGGGTTCTCAACCAGAGGGGAATTTACTCCAGGGAGGATTTCATAATTTCAGAAAGGATGCTATAAGCCTATTAGTGAGCTGTCGAGTATTAGTTTTAGTTCATGAATATGAAAAACTTCTTTTATTCAAGTTTTGGTGTTTATCACTATTTTCTATACTTTTTGTTGTTTAATTTATGCAACACATAAAAAATAATTTTCAATGTATATATGTATTTTTCGATATTTATTCCTTTTTTGGAATGGAGGGTAAATGATCTTCTAACAATGGTGAAAGGGATGCATGAACAAAACAGGTAGAAAAAGACTGTTTTAAGGAATTTTAACTCAAACTGGATTTCAAAACGCCACAGATATTCAAGAGGGAAGAGAGAATTCTACTTTCGGAAATCATTGTTAAGTAAATGAAACTTAAAGATAGTTAGAGTTCTATAATAAGGCATATATCCGAGGCAAATGAATTATGTCTACGAACTTTCCAGGTAGAGGGTGTTTTCTGGAAATTCATCGTCATGCAATAAAACTGCATCCATAAAGATAAAAATGTAATTACATAACGATATGCATGCTTGCAATGTGAGTGATTAATGGTAGACTATTAAAATACTTATCTTGAAAGTAGTGCCAAACCTCGTAAAGAGTCCTTGGGAAAAGAAAAAAAAAAATTGGTTACTTTCATAATCATTCTTTTCTGATTTTGCCCATTTGGATTCTTGACGCTTTCAGTATTACGTTTTGCCTGTTAAGCACGTGTATATGCAAGCTATTATAAGTTTTACCAATGTGCCATAATAATATTCTGCTAATAGCAATAATGCAAACAACTAACATACTATATTACTGAAATAAATTCAGTCACTAATAGTCAGCGTATAGCTATTACACAGGATGTTTAAAAAATGATAGAACAAATTTTAACAGGTGGGAGAGCGCACCAAGCAAACATTTGCTTTTTACCCTCGAATACACAGTCAAAAATGAATCCCATAAGCGTTACAGAGCTCTTAATAGAAGTCAAGGAAATGAGACTTAAACATAAGAATGACACAGAAAATGAAGGAATTACTTTGCTCCCGAATAACCGCATACTGATAGATCTTCTCAGAAGGTGATGATGCGATGCATATATGCTTGCGAAACTATCGCTTTCTAGTAAGCAAGTACCTTTTAAAGCAATTAGATATCATTTTCGATCATACATTCTGAGGCAGATTAGATTTTTTGTATGTTTTTTTACCTTTTGAGGTTTGTCACATCTTTTACAAATACTCTGGATTTACCTTTTTTCCATTGCTTTAACCATGCTCTGTTGCTGCCATATGCAGTACCAGAAGTCAGAATATACTGCAAAAGAATGATTAGTAGTCCTGAAATTGTCTCAATTTGTTTCAAGTTTGATGTAGACAGAATCAAGATAATAATTTCAGATGTTAAATGGAATTCTTTGCCGGTTTATATTACTCATGCTGTTGATGTTTAATAGCATCTAGATGTTACAAATCTTACTTTTCTACAGTTATACTTTTCCCAAATTACTGGCATCTTTTGCTCATGAAAGTTTGAGATAATGAATAAATAAATGAGTAAGAAAGGAAATACTTACTAAGCCTGCTGCTTTAAAATTTTTTCAAATTAATTACAGATCAGATGACGGTAAAGCCACGGATGGATACATTTCTGATATTTGCTGTGTACGTCTTTTTCTCTTTTTTTCATTTAAAGGCAGGGGTTCTCAACCAGAGGGGAATTCACTCGTGGGAGGATTTCATAATTTCAGGAAGGATGCTATAAGCCTATTAGTGAGCTGTCAAGTATTAGTTTTAGTTCATGAATATGAAAAACTTCTTTTATTCAAGTTTTGGTGTTTATTACTATTTTCTATACTTTTTGTTGTTTAATTTATGCAACACATAAAAAAAAATTTTTTTTTAAATATATATATGTATTTTTCAATATTTATTCCTTTTTTGGAATGGAGGGGAAATGATCTTCTAACAATGGTGAAAGGGATGCATGAACAAAACAGGTTGGAAAAAGACTGTTTTAAGGAATTTTAACTCAAACTGGAATTCAAAATTCCACAGATATTCAAGAGGGAAGAGAGAATTCTACTTTCAGAAATCATTGTTAAGTAAATGAAACTTAAAGATAGTTAGAGTTCTATAATAAGGCATATATCCGAGGCAAATGAATTATGTCTACGAACTTTCCAGTTAGAGGGTGTTTTCTGGAAATTTATCATCATGCAATAAAAATGCATCCATAATGATAAAAATGTAATTACATAACGATATGCATGCTTGCAATGTGAGTGATTAATGGTAGACTATTAAAATACTTATCTTGAAAGTACTGCCAAACCTCGTAAAGAGTCCTTGGGAAAAGAAAAAAAAAATTTAGTTACTTTCATAATCATTCTTTTCTGATTTTGCCCATTTGGATTCTTGTCGCTTTCAGTATTACGTTTTGCCTGTTAAGCACGCGTACATGCAAGCAAGTTTTACCAATGTGCCATAATAATATTCTGCTAATAGCAATAATGCAAACAACTAACATACTATATTACTGAAATAAATTCAGTCACTAATAGTCAGCGTGGAGCTATTACACAGGATGTTTAAAAAATGATAGAACAAATTTTAACAGGTGGTAGAGCGCACCAAGCAATCATTTGCTTTTTACCCTCGAATACACAGTCAAAAATGAATCGCAAAAGCGTTACAGAGCGCTTAATGAGAAGTCAAGGAGTTGAAACTTAAACATAAGAATGACCCAGAAAATGAAGGAATTACTTTGCTCCCGAATAATTAAAGTAATATATAAAAAGAGCAACTATCAACACATAACGGACATGGAAGTGTTGAAATAATTTCGGACACATTAGACACGCTGCATATAACTACACGAAAATTCTAGGGACGAGTTCCTCACCACATTAATAGAATAATTTCACATACGAAGCTTTTGAGGTATCTCTACCAAACGAAATCCAAACGCACAGCATCGGGAGAGAGTGGAAGTCTTGGTATGAGACCACCTCGCTCAATACAAAGGCCCGAAAAGATGAAACCAAGATAATTTCTTACATCTTGTTAAAAGGGATTGATGCTTCTCTTTGCTGGATCACATACGCCATCAGATGCTGCTGGTGGCGTATGTGATTCTGATAAAATGATTCTGGCAAGCCCTCTTGCAGAAATATATGATATTTTGCCCCTCAAGTCAGGAAGTGCGCAATGACTTTCTCGCCAACCGTATACTGATAGATCTTCTCAGAAGCTGATCATGCAATGCATGTATGCTTAACTATCGCTTTCTGGGAAGCAAGTACCTTTTAAAGCAATTAGATATCATTTTCGATCATACATTCTGAGGCAGATTAGATTTTTCCTATGTTCTTTTACCTTTTGAGGTCTGTCTCATCTTTTACAAATTCTCTGTATTTACCTTCTTTCCATTGCTTTAACCATGCTCTGTTGCTGCCATATGCAGTACCAGAAGTCAGAATATACTGCAAAAGAATGATTAGTACTCCTGAAATTGTCTCAGTTTGTTTCAAGTTTGATGTAGACAGAATCAAGATAATAATTTCAGATGTTAAATGGAATTTTTTGCCGGTTTATATTACTCATGCTGTAGATGTTTAATAGCATCTCGATGTTACAAATCTTACTTTTCCCAAATTACTGGCATCTTCTGCTCATGAAAGTTTGAGATAATAAATAAATAAATGAGTAAGAAATGAAATACTTACTAAGCCTGCTCCTTTAAAATTTTTTTCAAATTAATTGTATATTAGATGACGGTGGTGATCGATATTTCGATATTTTTTCTTAAAAAGGGATGCGGAATTATAATGCTATGTATGCAAGTGTATTGTAAAGTTACATCAGATACTTAATTTTTCTATATACTTTTCTTGAAAACTTAAACTTCCACTTACATGATCTCATAAGTAATTTTCCATAATTACCTTCACTAGTAATCTAAGAAGTATGATACCAGGCAGAAGAGTAACGCGGGAAAACAACAATTTAGGATCTTCCCACATGTTTAAGAAGGAAGATTTTAACATGAGCTCTTTATGGACAATCCTGTTAAAATTTATTTTTCTCGCGGATTTTAAACGCCAAACAACTTCAACTAATAACACATGGTACTACATATAACTTCATGAGCTACTTTCTCTTAGACAGCCCTCCACAAAGGCATCCCTCTCATTAGGCAGATTACTTTCGTGTGTTTCACCACATTCTAACCTGAAATGTAACTTCGAAAACATAAATTATGATTAAAATCCATTAATAGCTTGTGATTTAATTAAGGTATAGGAAACTATTGATGTCACTGTTGTTTTAATTTAACTGATACATAGTACTTTGAAATTCCAAGGCTTTTGTTTACGTCATTAGTGTAAATATATTTTAAAAAAGTAGCTACAGAATTTTATGGGTTGAAAATGGATACAGTTGCAAATACGTAAACCCATACTCATATAACTCAAATTTATAATATTTTAAGCATTCACGTTTAAAACTCATGCTAGGAACTTATGAAAAAGGCCATAAAATTTATTATCGCTACATGGAATATTTTTTTATGATTGATGCGATTTCAGTTAAATGATTTTTAATATGCTTTTTATTTATTTCTAAAGTAGCTGAAATATTACTTACATTTATTTTTCTATTAACAAAAATGATGTTTTACATCAAACTAGAAGTGCTTTTGAAATATAAATCATTTTGTCATTCAGAAACGTACAGTAAGAATTTAATTCTATTATAACTATCTATCAACGCGTCATGATAAGTTTTTCTTTGATAAAACGCAGCAAACGCTTTTGCTTGACCTGCATGTATTTGAGACAAATGAAATCCAAGGTCACTGACAGTTAATCGTATTTTCTGTTCCATACTTGAATATGTTGGAATTGTGGGGAATGGGTTACGGTTTTTTGGCCCGTGAAATATAAATGCGAGTCACTTTGCTTTCGAAAATATTTCCTTGAAGTCACAGACATATAGCTTCGACCATTTTGATGCAATTACTTAAGAAAAATATTGTACACCAGATCTCTTTTAAATTCCTTCGGTAAAGAATTTAAATACAGTAATCCTCCGAATTACGTAAATAATGCGTTTCGTTAACCTTTAGGTAGCTTTAGTATTACGCAAATGAAATTTGTAGAACGCTTAAATATTACATTTATTATTTTTTTTAAGTACATAAATATGTATATGTATTACTTACAGAGTATTGCTTTATAAATGAAATATCCTGCAGTTGTATTTACTCGGGTGTAAACTAAGAAAATATGAAAATGCAATAGAGTATGAACACGAGTTGAAATAATAGTTTTCAATTAGAAAACAATCTTACGAGTCGGCCCAGAAGTTGGATGATTGTACACGGCCGTTCCCACTGGGGTTTATCTGAGCTAACGGAGTCAGTTTCATGTGTCGACTAATGCCTGCAGTTCAGATTTTTCAACTTGCTGCCCTATGGGAAATGCTATTCTGTGCCATATTTCTATCCCTCTTGATGTTGAAGGCTGAGAGTAACCGGATATTTCTTTGTTATCTTGAAGATAGTGTACTCGGCATCTAACAGAGATGCCTAGAATAGAATCTGTGGTCATACGCTTTTTACTTGCCACGTTAATATCTGCATTTGCAGTCTCATCCGTGACTATGCTGCTCTGTAGATATGCAAACTTTAAATCCTTCGAATCATTCAAATTAATTTTAAATGCATTCTTCGCTTTCCGACGCAGGCCTTCTCTTGCAAATTTATATGGGAATACCTAGCCTTCTCATGAATAATCAGAAAAATCTACATTATCCGCTTCTATTGTAGAGTCATTAGGATTTTTTTAGAGGCAGAAAAGATGAAAATTATGCAACTACCTTCGCCGGCAATCGAACCACGGACCTCTGGAATACCGGCCCAGCATGCCACCGTTACACTATGAAGGCACGCTAGTAACTGGGAGAAATACCTTATATACTCTCCTTTTTTAAAGGGTGACTAGGGTTTTAGGGGACCTAGTCGCCAAATCCTGGGTGTGGAGAATCATCATCCACAACCCTTTTAGTTCGGGCGCCCCTTGTAGAGCCATTAGGATTTTTTTAGAGGCAGAAAAGATGAAAAATATCCAATCACCTTCGCCGAGAATCACGGACTTCTGGAATACCGGCCGAGCATGCTACTGTTACACCACGAAGGCATGCCAGTAAGTGGGAGAATAATCAGATCTTCAATCCAATAACACAGCAATTTCTCCATTTCTGAAATCGGGCTCAGCTACTTGCGTTGGTAATGTTTGTACTTCAGTGGTACCGCATTTTTCATGCTTTCAAAGATACAAACTTTATGAATTACTTTCGAATTCGCTAGAGAAATAAGTCGATTTATATTTAGAGCTGTTACTGATATAACGCTTTCATCTTCATTTATATGAAAAATTTTCGATTTTTCTTCTGCAGCAGTTGTAGACCTTTAATTTTAGATTTATGGTTTTGTGTTTTGAATCAATTTTAAGAGTAAATAAACAGCGAACACTAATAGCAATAAATAAGTGACTAAATGAATATTATCTGAATGCAAGAAATACGGGTCAGAAGTAGTGTCTTTGTTTCTAGTTAGTTTCAGTTTGGATGTTAACGACTTTGCACATGCGTATTACGTAAATCGGAGGAATACTGTATTTCTTGCTCTTTTCGGAAAGGAATGTTAAACGAAAATTGACATTAAGCCAATGGCTTCAGGTAATTTGAGATTTTTTTTTATTCTCAATAACTTTTATTTGCCTCTGCCATTAGATATTAAAAAATTGCTAAAGACAAAAATTCAGAAATTAGTTTGAGTGTTAGAATGGCTCTTTTTCAAAATACTTTTGAGCTACTTATTCCGTGTAATGGAGCTTTTAAAACATAGCTGCACATAGCATACAACGCAGTTACTGCATCTGCATGACGAAAACCTGAGTTTAATTCAGACTTTTTTTATGTACCTATATGTTTAATGAAAACTAAAGTTTATTATTTCTTATAGTATAATAATTACGCTTATATCACACGCGAAACTTCAGGTTTAATGAAACGGAGGAATATTGTATGAAAACCCTTAATTATGGGAAAGTAACTAATTAAAACTTTACACCTGTGGTGTAAGGTTACATTCTTGAGGAGCCCACAAAAATATGAACAGGATTATTAAAGTTAATCTAGACTATTCTACTTTACAAAGTGAATCCAAAGGATTATCCCATATGCTTACTAATTGTAAAAAGATACATCTGGAATGATACATGAATAAAGAAAAAAGGGATACTACAGACATTCGCGATCTACATTCTTTAGGGAATTTGAGCAGAAAGGTACTCACATATTTTCCTACATTCTAGTTAGTTGTTTGTATAGAAAATGTTATTTATCAAATTAACTATCCCTTAAAAATATATTTTAATCAACTTCCAGATGAAGGAAAGCCTTTTAAAAACAGTGTTGATCTTGTATAAAAGTAAACAAGAAAATATATCTGGAGCAAACATCAACCAGTGACTGCTCTGAAACAAGTTGTTAGTTAAATTATAGTAGATGAAGCCCTAAATAGCATATTGCATTTGATTAGCTAAATTTGAAATAACTTTTGAAAGTTTATACTAAATTTAAAATTTTAAAATTGCATTATCTAATAAAAAATGAAGAATCAATTAATGAAATTATGAATTATGTTCTTGTGTAGAACAGAGTAATTTCGAATAAGAAGATGAATTGTTTTACTAGAATATTAAACATGAGTAACTTTCTATAAAAGTGGAAAATTCTTGAATGGAATCGATTGGACATTGAGCAACTTTAATCTTCCACGTGAAAACACACTCAAACTTGCATCAAAAACCAAAAGGCCCGTGAAAGTTTAATAGAGCTTACTAGTATACTAAAACGATGATATACAAATTACAAGCCTCATCCACAAATTCAAAAGAAGTCTATGATTCGTACATGCTAATAAACAATGCATACTGGCATGCGTTACAATGTGCAAAGAAACGAAAGCTCTTATTAATATTTGCACCTTGATCAATCAGAAACAAAGTAATATGCAAGAATGTAAAATAAAACAATATTTCTATGAGGAAAAGTTGGATATATATGTATGTATATATATATATACATACATATATATCTATATATCTATATACATGCAGATGTATATATATATACACACAGATATGCAGAGGAAACACACTTATTTAGGATCGTCTTACTTAAGATTTATAAGTTCTGCTGCCATATATCATATCGAGTTTTTGATGAAAAAGATGCATGAACATAGTATACCACCAATGTGCACAATATAGAGCTTTAGACTTCCTGTCTAATCATGTAATTTTGTAATTCTTCAGAAAAATTAAACAATTTCCCAGCTAAAGTTCATGGAGAGGGAAACAGAATAAAAAAGGTAGCAAAAGTGTTAATAAGTAAAAACAAACCGATTAAGAATCTATCGCATATAACAGCCACTTGCTGCCATTCGGAGCGGATATTGTCCTTTCGCTCTTGGTCGACTAACCGTGCTTCTTGACGTTCAATAGTCTCATAAACTTTATTAAGGACGCGAAGAAAGTGCCTTTCAAACTCCTCACTTGTCACATCGCTTCCTCCACTGTCCGTTTCTTTTCGGTGTCGAAGACGTGGCGAGAATGAATACCTTTCAATATGGTCCATGGCAATTTTTTCGTCCTTGGAAGAGGAATCATCAGAGAAAGGGTCTAACATATGCGGTGGCTGTAAAATATACATTTTATTAGTACATAACAGTGAAACATTTTGTAAACATCAGAAAACTGAGATATACTGTATAAGAGCACTATATGTCTGAAGTTCTAGAATAAGAATTCAGCAGGGTTCATTGTTGTTTAATACAGTCAAAAGTCGTTAATTCGGACACCCATAATCCGGAATGATCTATAATCCGGACCTCAAAGCTACAAACTTTCTGCGCATGCGTCGAGTTCACGCATGCGCACAGGCGTTTACGAGAGTGCGTAAGACCCTTACGGCTGCGAATATGTTTGTGCGCATGCGCGTTTAATGTGTAACGGAGTTATACACTAAGCTAAAGTTATCTAATTCAGTTAATGTTGCAGATTGCGTTGTTCCTTGATCTTCGAATTGGATCTGGCTTATTATTTTTTGCAGACTGTTAGAGCAATTTTATAAAAGTAAGCTTGAACTTTCGATTATGTCAAATAGAATTTCCGATCCTGATGAACTGAGCGTACGTAACGTCAGTAATAGTAAGAATGGTGATGACGGTAACAGTAATAGCTCAGTTTCGGGTGCGAATAATGTATTGTAATTCTGCAGCAATAATAATATTAATACCCTTTTACTCTGATGTCAAGTTACACAAATTATTTTGTTCCTTCTTTCCATTTAAGCAAATCGACTGTAAAAACTAACCCATAAAAATGTTTAGAAAGCGCATAAATAAACCTAAAAATGAACGACAATAGTGATGCCTCAATGTTTTACTAAAGGAATACGTTTTATGTAAGAAGATGTATTAATATGACTACGAAATTATAAAATGATGATGGTGACGGTGTTGGTGAATCAGAATTTAATTAGATTTGTAGACGTGGAAGAATAACTATATTCTCCTAAAATCAAATAGAAAGATTAATTTGGCGGTGAGCTTCTGTGTAAGGGACAGCGTAAACAATGATACTATCTGCTAGCGTAAATCTGCTGCTCCCATGAACTAACTCTTTAAGTCAAGCCCGTGAACTAACTCTTTAAGTCAAGCAGATTTTATTACATGCATGGAAGACACTATCTGTAGAACCTTTCGTTTGGGAGACTTTTCGTAAATAAGAAAGTCATTCTTGTACTAATTCGAGTAGTCCATAATCAGAAAAATTCATCTATTTAAATTTTTTGAAATACGCGTTCATGAAATGACTGTTGATTTATTAGCATATTTCCATAAAAATATTGACATTTTAAATGGAAATTAAAAATATCTTACTTCATCTTTTCGTTTTTCGCTCTTCCACCTGCAGCTGACAAACACTACTTTAGCTAAGAAACCAAGAATGAAGCGTCGCATGGACTGAGGTATTTCTGTTCCACGATTTCCCTTGTAATGGACGTTCAAGGTAAGAATAGAAAATGCAGTTGCAAAAGCTACAAGACATACTGTTATTCCATAATACAGACCTAAAATTTTAAACTCAAAATTAACGATAAGTAAGAATGTTTTGTAAGCCAGCATACTATTATTATACTCGTATGAATAGTCATTAAAACAAATAAGACCAAAACACAAATACGAACTTTAGCTGGATAATAGCACTGAGTGATTCTTTCATTAGAATACATTGCAATAATTTACACAATATACCCTTATTAACAGTATCAGAGTCATCAATAGCATGTTCAAGAATGATTTCCTCCTTGACTTATATTTATCTGCTTTATAAAGTTATGAATGGATTTGATACTATGAAACATGTGTATTATGTTCAAAAGAGTTAACTGTCAGTTTGAGCTTCTTGTTTAATTAGAAAATTGTTTTTAAATGTGAAGCAGAATTTAATGAAAGCTTGATAATGTGCTTGGAGAGGGCTCTGTTAAGGAAAATCTACATTTCTATGCTAGTCATAGGGGAAAGGCCCCAAAGAGTAAAATATTCACTACACCTTAGTTAGTTAAGAACAAATGTTTCATACCTTGGAGACTTTTATGTTTATTAACCCATTATTTTATTTTACAAATTTTTTACTAACATTCCTATTTTCATCTGCTTTTGGCAGCTTCTAGAAGGCCTGAACTAAAGCTTACACATGTACTTTGCCCCGTGAACTGCATACCTTAATTATTAAATTTTACATTAACTTTTAAATTTCGTTAAATACCGCAAGAAGCAGTGACTCTGTTAATTACACAGGCCATGTAAGATGTTAAGTTCTAAAATAATGCTTCATTTTTAAATCTTCTGAATTATTTCTCTGAAAAACTAGATCTCATGACTATCTACACGGAGCCAGAGTCTGAACCTCGAGTCTCTGGCCAATCCCGCACCAAGTCTGAACTTCAGCCTTGGTGCGTGAAAGTGCAGTTACCCCTCGCTTATTATTATTTTTTTTGGACTTCGCTAATTTTTTTTGCGTTTTAGTCTATGTGTTATTTGTTTGATCAGATAGCCTGGCTCAGTAAAAGTAGGCGACCAGTGTAACTCTGATTCAAAATCTGGTTACGACCACGTGCAGTGTTGATAACGACTACGTGTTTCTGAGACTTCTTTGCCGATGCTTTATTTTTCTTCTTTTTTCCCCTTTCTAGTAATTTCGTTCTCCTGATGAAGAGTGACCTTTAGCTGCCCTCGAAATTGATGAGTGTTTTAATATATGTATGCTAAATACAAGGTTGTTATTGCGATTTTGATTGTTTACACAATATTCAATCAGACAATCTTAAGAGACATTTGTACACAAAATAAAGATCCAGCTACGAATTTAACATGTGTAATAGGGGACCCATTTTCACGCATCTGTTGGTTTTTGAAGGGCGCAACTTTGAAAAGAAGCTTTTCGAAATGATACCATTAAGTGGAATCAATGGATTCAATAAAATCTTTCTGTAAATGTCAAAGAGTAAGAATGGAAGAAGAGACTAAAAGGGTCTATATTTTCTCCTTCTTTTCCGCATGCCTTCGGGGTTGTAATTGGAACCTTCGGGGTGTAATTGGAATATTTAAGATTAATACTCGATGCGTATTCGCGAGACTGCGAGAACACTGCACGGCGGCAAGGACACTGCACATTTGCCTACTTCAAAATAATCCAACGACTCTACAGGGCCGTTCAGCCGTTTATCTGAGCTAACGGAGACCTCTGACATAGTCGACCCATCTCCAAAACCAGTTTTTCCCCCATAAGGCAGCGGGGTGAAAAATTTGAACTGCAGCTATAGCGGAGCTAGCCGACACATAGAACTGACTGCGTTAGCTCAGATAAACCCCAGTCTAAATGACAATTACAAGTCAATTAGGTGATAATATTAAAGCACATTTTCTGATACCGTGCTAGTTAATACAAGATTCCTTTGCTACCCTGCATTAGCATCTTAACTAAGTTTAGGTTAGATAAAAACTGGGTCAATCCAATTACAGAGAGTCAGGCTATAAAGTAAAACAAATATTGCAATACCAATGCCGTACAAATTAAAAGACTTATGTTTTAAAGAAACATGAGAAAATAACAAAAACATTTAACGAATGTTTTCTTATTATTCGTATGATCTACCGTCTGAGTCAAGCTGGATTATATTCAATCCAGCTTGACTCAGCCGGTAGATGACAAATGCTGATACATCTACGATGGAACCACTAATCGCAGAAATCAGCACTTTTCGGTTTATAGTTCTTCCTAAACTTTTTCTGAAGCGTTTTGATTTTAAATAGTAATACACGTAGAAAATTGATTCTCCATTAATAAATTTATTCATAAATACCTCTTTGAATTCTGCAAATTTAGGTACGAAATGTTTTGTTTTTAGCAAATTAAAATGTAATCGTTATTTAACAAAGTGTAATTTTAATTCTGTATTATTCATAATAATGCTAAATTTTAAATTTTACAGCACTTTCCCAACTCACCATACATAGATCGATTTCTTAAAACTCTACACCGTATTTTATGACACTTTGTAAATGGAAATGCATGGCTAAGATCAATACTTGAAGAAATAAATCCCTTTGGACATGCATACTTATAAACTGTCGTGAAAAATTAAAAAATAGCTTGGGAAACTTGTATGCCCATATAATTACCAATTAAATACTTGTAGAAGTAAGCAAATACGATGAAATGAAATTAAGCTTAAAATATTTTGTAGAGTTCTCATGTACTTAACCGTTTGTTAATTATGGCTATATGTCAAGTGTCGGTTAATTTTGGGCAAGTAACCAAAATAAATGCAATCAAAATAATAACCAGCCAAATGCCTTATTATCAAGACTTAACGATAACTGCTTTTGTTAAGAAAAATAAAACATGCTATTCTTCGTAGGCTAAATGGTGCAAATTAGACTTCCTAGTTAAAATCAAACAAATTACCTATGAAAGGCTACAAATATACTTTACCCGATTATCAACTGTTATAAGTTTAAGAATGTATCCATTACTCATCGGCTCATAACTCCATACGCCTTTTCGTAATTTCCATTTTAAGCAAGGCCATGTACTTGAAAAACATGTTCCTTACTCTGCAATGGCTGTGTATCGTTAATATGTGTGCATAGCACGTATAGGGGCAACATTTTCAGAATGTCATTTAGATGCATAATGGAGTGTCATCTCGTATTGCTATAACTACAAAACAATTGCTTTAAGATTATTGCTGTGGTCTCCATGCTCCTGTAATTTAATACTGAAGAATCTCAGGCTGTAAGTTTAACTACTTATTCATTTCCAGCATCTATTGAAACAATTCTTGTACAAGGAGCCTCTTGAACGAAAAAATCACGAGAAAAGTAGGTTACATCAGTGCTGTCATGTGCGTCATGCAGCTTGTCTCTGAAGCTGACCGTATGCAATGTAGCTTGGTAGCAGCAGCAGCAAGCATATGAGCTTTTGTAAACGTCTGTCATAAATAAAGACATTTTAAACTGCTGTTCAAATTGTTTGTTTTTCTAGTATATTTAAAACCGGTATCTCTATGATTTTTAAGTTGTACATACACTGCTACTCATTAAAACTGCAACACTAGGAAGGAATGATCTGATGAACGTCAAAATCACATAAAAGGAAGCCACCATCATGTGAACGCAACCACTGTCATGTGAATATGGAATCACTGGTTTGTTGAGGGTCATACTAAACGGTATGCAGGATCTCAATGCCCTCCCATCATTAACCCCCGAGTGGACAGACATATTGGGAGGTCAGCGCTGCAAAACCGTACAACCACATCATGGACCATTAGTCAGGAAATGAGTATATTTGCAGCACGCCCAGTATTGGCTCATACGGTGCGTCAACGTTTGCAGCAGCATAGAGACTATCAGTATAGCAACCATTACTTCGGCTTCCCTTGACAATGCAGCATAGAGAAAGAGAGACAGCGACTTTGATGCGCCGAACGACAAAGCTGCACACAGGACACGCACATCTCTAGTTCAGATCGATGATAATTTGAACGCAGATCTGACATCTTACGTCCAGTGGTTGTGCCTTATCTTCGATGCCTGCCAAACGCCATCTTCCAACAAGATAATGAAAGATCACATGTTGCACGTCGTGTTTTGACCTTCCTCGATACACAGGGTATTAGATTGCTGCCCTAGCCTGAACGGTCTCCAGATCCGTAACTCATTGAAAACATCTGGTCATGGGTTGCTGCGAGACTGGCCCGCCACCTCTCTCCAGCTAATACGATTGATGAAGTGGGGCATAGACTTCAAGTAGCATGGAGTGAGTTGCCCGTTTCTGTCATCTAAGCCCAGTTCGACTTCTTGCCTAACCAGGCAAGGGCCGCTTTAGATGTCGAGGCTGGTAGCTGTTTCTACTAATTTCGCCGCCCTGTAAACTCCGAACCGCTTACAAATTTAATAATTTTATCATCATGCCTTGTTGTGTATGTACAATAAAAATCTTGTTTTTAGTATTTGCTTTCCTTCATGGCGTTGCAATTTTAATGGCCAGCAGTGTACATCGTAAAAATGTTTCATATCTTTTTTCAATCATATAAAGTTTTCTCACATTGTAAAATTCTGGTGTCTGTGCTCGTAAGTTCAAGAAGCGGTTTCGTGAACTGGAAATATTATGCGCATTCTGTATCTCTTTTCGCATATCGCGAGAGATCCCCATTAGCTTGACAAGTTATTTTAGGCTATCTTCTTACTTGCAAAAACAAAAGCATAGACTAATTCCACCTTATTTCAGACACGACCTGGGATTAATTGATTTAATTTATTTGTGATGCAATGTGCGTCGATGCGGATGAAATATTTTAACTTTTGGAATTCTTTGAATTTAATTAAACCTTTCCAAATGACAGATGGGGAGTTTGTCTCTTGGTACAAGTAAATATGGACGGATGATTTAAAATATGGAATTCATTTCTATTTATGAACTTAAACAATAACTGAAGCTTGTCACATTTTGCTGTCTTTTTTCCCTCAGATGATAGCGAGCGTATTCTCTGCATTATTCTTTTTAAAGAAGTGAAGGAAGATAAATGTATGTTCTAAGCAGGTTTTATTTCTGTTACTGCATTTTGTTAAATACGTACACACATCTTGAGAACTCAAGCTGTCATTCATTCATTATATGCAGTGTGCAATAGATAAGCTATTTATATACAGATATGAAACAATATTTCAATTTGGTTTATTTAGTTATGGCAAAGCTTCTAGGGCTATCTGCCTGAGGGCAGGGATGCCTCGTGGAGGACTTTCTAAGGGAAACTGGCTCGTATACACGTAATGCATGGGGAAAAACACAAAAACATCCATGCAGCCAGTCCGTTCGCGGGATTCGAACCTCGGACCAAATTACCAGTGTTCAGCAACTTTACCGCTCGGCCACTGGTGAGCCCAATATTTCAGTGTCATACTGTTAGTACTAAGATTCAAAAGAAAGTTAAAATATTAAATTCATGTAATCGTATAGGGAAATTAGAGAAAATGCATGAAATCCAATGACACAAAATCTTACGACATTTGCTTAACCTAGAGAGAGTTATTTTATTTTAAAATTCTTTCCTACACGATAAAATGTAAGTTCTTATAATTACGTATCGCCCAGTAAAAATGTAATAATAAGATCCATTCGCCTTTCAAAACACATGAAGAGCTAATTTGATATAAATTTGAAAATCTTATTTTAAAAAAAAATGTCATTTAAAATATTTGGCATTTTCAAAAGAAAACTAGACAAGCATAAAAATACATGCATATTAGGCAAAAACATAATAAATATGTAAAAATGTTTTAGTACGTTTTCGTTAAAACCACACCATTTGGGGTCGCTTTTCGTTTTGTTTTGTTTTAGCATATTTCTTCATAAAGAGATATGATTTGGCTTCATTTTTGGATGAATTCTTACTGCAATAAATTCCGTGACTTGGTATTTACCAAGAAATTAAAAAGTGGCTACCCTGTTTTCTTTACGAAAGAGATGGTATCTATAAAGAAAGATTGTGATTGAAATAACTGCCTCGTGAAATTCAAATGTGACTCGATACAAAAACGGTTATGCAACCTTCGCTCATGTAGAGAAGAAAAAAGGGTGCCCCAATAAAAACATAATTTGTGGGACTACGCAATCCTTTCTTAATTCATTTACTTGTATGATTTTTACGATTCATTTACTTATGGTAACTGGTAATTGAAAGATAGATACATAACCCCCCCCTACTTAGGCAAAGTTACTTAGCCCTGTGAGCCTTATAGTCTACGTTCGACTATAAGGCTCACAGGGGCCTGCTCAGCCAGTAGCCACCGTGAAACTTAAAAAGTTATAAAAAAAATAACAAACCAAAAGTAAACTGATGAGCATAAACTTATCAGACCACATAAATAAAACGAAAATAATGAACTCGAAGAAAATTGGTTACACATTTACAAAAAATTACACGTAAAAAAAAATAATAAGCACACATACAACCACAATTATACCAAATTCAATTTTCTTTCCATACATTTACCAAACAATTTTCTCTGCCACTCTCTTAAGATTTGTATAGATTTTAAAATCTATTACCAAGTCAGACTGATGATTCTGAAAAACATTCTAGCTGCCCGATAGGTCTCGACGAAGAGAACATTATCGCCCTTAATATTACACATTTTATTGTTTTTATTTTCTTGAAGTTTAAATCTAAATAAATAGGCCAGTAATACTGTGGCCTATTACTCATGGTATCAGGAATGAACGCTATTTAGGTTTAAGAATCAAAGCTTGCTTCATACGAAATGCAACACCCCGGCCGGACTGCAATAATAACATAATAGAGGTATGTGCCAATTGCTTGTTGTCTTGTCTGAAGGTAAATGTTGATGGGTGAAATAAAATTGGGGGAATTGCTAATAACTTATTCACAAAAAAGACAGAAATAACGCAAGACGTGCTCTTCTCCCACAATAAGTTTTTGAGGTTAGGTTAGGTTAGGTTATTTAGTTACAGCAAAGCCTCGAGGGCTATCTGTCTAAGGGGAGGGATGCCTTCGTGGAGGACTTTCTAAGGGAAACTGGCTCGTATACACGTTACACATGGGGAAAACCACGAAAACGCCCATGCAGTCAGCCCGTTCGTGGGATTCAAACCTCGGACCGAACTACCAGTGTTCAGCGCTCGGCCGCTGGTGGGCCAAAAAGTTTTTGAGGACTTGGTCTTGAAATATAAAGCATATTTCTTCTTGTTGTTCACAATTGCTCTGTTTCCTCTAGTATCAAGTCAAAGCGTGGGGAAAGAAATAATTTAAAATGCGCCAATATAGCACTGCAAATGCGTGATATAGTTTTAATGGTTTAGTTTGTTTAATTATGGCAAAACACACAAGGGCTATCTGTCTAATGTAAGGGATGTCTTCGTGGAGGACTTTCTAAGGGAAACTTACTAACCAAAAAAAGTCCGAAGTTCAAATCCTGTGAACCGGCTGGCTGAATGGGCACTTTCGTAGTTTTCCCTGTGTATAACGTGTATACGAGCCAGTTTCCCTTAGAAAGTCTTCCACGAAGGCATCCCTTCCTTTAGGCAGATAGCCCTCGAGTGCTTTGTATATAAGTATTACATTTTTGGAATCGTTTAAGTTATTTTTTGGGGTTCAAAATCAAAACTTTGAAAATTTAGGCCGTTTTATGTACTATGTGCCCTTTTGAAAAAATTATAAAAATGTTTAATATCTGACTCAGAATTTTCTTGTAACACTCCGAAATCTTTGAGACAAGTTCTGATGAATGTCATCTTCCTCCACTTTACTAGAAACATCGCTGTCTTTCACATTGTATACAATATCATCTTGATTTACGGCCATATTACTGCACATAATTAAAAAATCATAAATTTTTGTTTAAAACTAGAAGAGTATGCAGTTCTTTTCTCTTTCAGCATACTTCGCTATGGTGCAGAAATTGAGAACCATAAATTGCTCACAAAAGCGAGAAGAAAGTTGAAAGGGGATATATTG
The DNA here is from genome assembly GCF_044657685.1 of Stegodyphus dumicola. Lineage (NCBI taxonomy): Eukaryota > Metazoa > Arthropoda > Arachnida > Araneae > Eresidae > Stegodyphus > Stegodyphus dumicola. The sequence goes on from NC_140781.1 coordinate 28,435,827, forward strand.
TGATCGCTTGAAAATGGTTATCACGACTAATAACAAAGTAAAGTCACTGAGCTATTGCTGAAGCGCAATATTAAAGAAGGGTTTTCACGAATCATTTCTTATCTGGAGAACAGGTGCGGTTCCAAATACTGAACAGTGGTTGCTTTTGTAAGAATTGATTTGGCTTGATTAAGGCAAAGCACTCGCGGGCTGTCTGCCTCAGAGGAGAGATGCCTTCGTGGAGAACTTTCGAAGAGAAACTGGTCCGTATCCACACTGTACACGGGGAAAACCACGAAAACGTACATAAAGCCAGCCTGTTCGCTGAATATGAGCCCGAGTCGAACTACCACTATTCAGCGACTTTACCGTTCAGCCTCTGGTAAGCTTGTAAGGATTGTTAAGTAGTATTTGCACAGTGTTCTCCAAACAGTTGTGGCCCACAAGCGGCCGAGTACTTAAGTCACTGAACACTTGTAATTCGGTCCGAAGTTCCAATCCCGAGAACGGGCTGTCTGCATGGGCGTTTTTGCGCTTTTCCTCAAGTGTAAAGGGTATAACAACCAGTTTCCATTAGAAATCCCTCCGGGAAGGCATCTGTCACATTAGGCAGATAAGCCTTGAGTGATTTGTTGTAATAAAAAATAAACCATAAACATCGCGAAAGGACTCGTGGTTTCGTGTCTTTCTAAACATGTGATGTGGATAAAAGCCTCTTCCCTTTAAAAAAGTCCTCTAGGAAGGTATTCTTTCGCATAAGCAAATACCCCTCGAGACGCATTACCTTAATCAAGTAACCTAACCTAATTTTCTATTTGTTAACTGTTGAATGTTTTCGTGTAGAATGATATTTATACAAATTCGACAATTGATTTCTTCTAGCACTTAAGAAATTATTTTCTAAAATAAAAGTATAAAAAAGAAAATTATTTTGCCACTACTTACTAATAAGAGGCGTCTGCTGTGTCGGTGGCAGGTTGTCTTTTACCAGCACGAGAAAGATCGAAAGGGATAATAAAGTATTGATACCAAGAGTCACTTTTTCTCCGGAGTCTGAAGGAACACAAAATGCTAATAAAGAAATGCCATTGATGAGAACACAAGGCAATATGAGATTGAAAATGTGAAGCATTGGCCGGCGTCGAATTTTGATGACGTAAGTAATGTCTGGGTAATTTTCATCGCAGCAAGAATATCTCTCGCTGTTGACTTGAGAAGAAAATTCGTCTAAGTCAAATTCTCCATTTGGCTGGTAATGAGTAAAATCACCATAATCTTTGACACGGGTCAAATCCAACTGTAAGAAATTAAAAGAAAAATTAGGCTAATATTATATCAACAGAAAATAAATCTTGGTACTTACATATTATCGCAATCCCCTTAACAGAAGTCACCAAATTTTCAGAATGGACCAAACTCTGACAATCAAGTACATAAGCATTCTTCAAGCAAACATGCTCATAACAGTCCTTCAGTCAACCAGTGTTGACATTTTCGTATTTATTTAGTTGTATTTTAAGTTCTAACGGTTTTTATGAACAAATCAGGACATTCTTTGTTTTTAATTGAATCTTAAAATACCGCTTGTAGAATTTTCCAACAGCGGAAAAGACGTAAAGGTTCAGCAGACATACAGTATTTTTTTGCAAAATAGCTAAAGGAAACAATGATGAGATGAGTTTGGTAGAAAGCCTCATGCAATGCCGAGTTAGTAGAATTCTGATTTTTTAAAGAGAAAACAGATTGATTTGTACATGGGAAAAATAACAGTGATAAAAAAATTAGAGAAGAATTTTCTCGTAAAATGTAATTTTTTATTTTTTTAATGTGTCATATAATCCTTATTTTAAAATGCTTTTTCTTTTGATTTGTTGATAATGTATGCTGACTTATGATAACTATTAATACTTTGGGAATGTTTATAAAAAAATTTTGTGAAATTCGGCAGCATGCAGCCGATAAGTAATTCTTACATTTTTGTCTGTAAGACTTCCAGATTGCGCCAAGGTAAATTTAGTTAACACGTAAGTACCAAAATCTTAAATAAAAGAAATAATTAACAATATTTTTAAAAAATCTGAAAATTTGATCATTTTCTTTCTTTTATTTCTTTTAATTAGCCCAGGTCTCTTTCAACCTGAAATGAAGAGTGATTATTAGCCAAATTCTGACAATTGTCATCAGAGAACTCTTGATTTGCTTTTTCCGCGTACGTCACAGACTTAAAAGTTTTTTGATAATATCGGAAAATATAACTGTTACGACTGTGTTCTTTTTCACAAGAAGGCATAAATCTTGTGATTATAATTAAATGCTTCCCTGTTGATCCGCTTGTTAATCTTCGATGATCGACCAGCACCCAGAGCTGTAAATCCAAATTCAAAGACTCTCCATAAGTATTCTTTAATTTCTATTAAATACGTTAAATCTTCTAACCTAAATATGTTTATCTATGTAATATGTTAATCTTCCGAGGCTAACAGACTGTGAGAATGACTTCTAATTAATGCTTGTATAAAGGAGCTTTTATTGCTAGGTTGTGTTAAGAATTATAATTAAATTTGCACTTGCACAAATACGTATTTTATTCGTTCTAAAATATAAGTAAAAGAAACTGACTGCCATGAGATCAATTGTATGTAGTTATATTGAACTCTAGTAATTATTCAACACATTTAAAATGCAGTTTAGCTAACTGAAGAGAATACGCAACGAAAAGGGAAATTGTCTTTATAATGCTAAATTAGTTGACGAAGTTTCCAGACATTCGGGTAGTAATTATGATGAGACGTTTGTTTCAGTTGCCAAATAGACGAAAATCAGAACGTCTGTTTTTTCGAGTACGTCCCACGAAGGTTTGAAAATGCTTTTTATAGAAATGAAAACAGCGTTACTTAATAAAGTGGAAGCAGACACTTTCATTTAACAACTAAAATTAAAGGTGAAGAGAATAATGTCTGTAACCTGAGAAAAGCTTTACACACCGTATAACATAAGTAAAAAAAAAATTTTTTTAAAGTCCATTCCTACTTAGGTCAGAGCCAGTTTCCCTTAGGAAGTCCTCCACGAAGGCATCCCTTCCCTAGGCAGATAGCCTTAGTGCGCTTTGCCATAATTAAATAAACAAAACTAAACCTACTTAGGTCAAAGAAGAAAATTTTTAAAAAAGCAAAGAAAATTAAATTAAAAATTAATTAATTATTAATTTATTAAAGTTAAAAATTTATATAATAATACTATTTGATATATAACAATTTAATATATAAAAATTTTTAATATGTGAAAAACTGTATTAACATCAAGTGTCATGCACTACAAGTTTAAAAAACGTATTTGAACTTGAGAGGATGAATAAAAAGTATTTTATTAACGACTAAAATAATTAATTAATAAAGAATTAAATAACGGACTTTTTTACAGTCAATTCCTACTTAGGTCAACATAGAATTAAAAATTTTAATAATTTTTAATATGTGAAAAAACTGTATTAACATCAAGTGGCATCCACTACAAGTTTAAAAAAGTGTATTTGAACTTGAGTGGATGAATAAAAAGTATTTTATTAACGACTGAAAATTTGAACAAGGTATAGACAGAGTGGGAGCTAATAGTAAGAAAAAAAAAAAAAAAAAGAGACGCACCAAGGAGTTATTTGAATGGGATGAAACTGCATATTGCTTTACGACAGAATATGCAAACCATACTTTATGAGAGAATATGCAAATGATTAACTTTTGGCGGCCAATAATTGATTAGCTGGAGTTCCAGCGCATTGCGACGGAGAATGCGGATGGTGTATAAAACAAAGGACATTAAAAAACTGACTGGCTGCATGGGCATTTTCATGGCTTTCTCTATGTGTAACGTGGATACGAGCTAGTTTCCCTTATAAAGTCCTCTATGAAGTCGTCCCTTCTCTTAGACACCTTGCTCTCGAACCAAATAAACCAAACCAAATGAACCCTTCCTGAGTATAAATAGTGATTTAGCGCTTAGAACATCTAGTTAGCTGGGAAAATCTGTCGTTAGATTCCCACTAGAAGCGAAGATATAATTTTTCAAGTATCTCTCTTCGAAAGGTGTGCCTTATGAACGTAAATGTAGATGATGATGAAACGCCACCACCTAGATTTAGTTGACTGTGTCTCATGGTTCTTCCTAATCTCCCTTTAAGTGATGTGGAACGTAAAAATAATATCACATTCTTCCCAAGCGTTCCATTGTGCTGTAGATTTTAGTAGTTAGCAACTAAACTGGATGATTCGTTATTCGATAGAAAAGCTGCAGTGCATTTTTAACCCGTTCGTGACCAAGGTCGCGTGGACGCGACGCAGCGATTCCACTCTTATCAGCCCAGCGTCGCTTCCACGCGAAGAGCTCCGATTGATATGGAGAGACCAGCGTCGTGTATGCGTAATCGGAACGTTTTATTTGAATTTTTAAATGCTACTAGATAGCGTTAAACGGCAACGGTTTTCACAGTGGTCGACTCATATGGTATTTGACCTTCATGAACGGGCATTGGTTTCTGTTCTATGCTTCTGTATTTGATATATTTATTGATGTAAACAAAGTGAGAATCACGGCTCTTTAAAGGGCTGAGATTTATTGCTCGCTGTGTTTATATTTTAACAGATTGTGGAAATTTATGGAACGTTTATTAGTTGAAATGTTGGAATAGAATTGCGTTTGTCTTTTGAGGTTTGACAGAGCGAGATTTCGAAATAGATGAATTAATCAAATAGTGAAATGGAAGAAAGAATTTCTTCTAGTTAATATAAACAAACTGGGAAACACGGGTGTTTGAAAGGGCACGTGTGAGTTCAAGTGACTTGTTTATTGCTTTGTTTTTTTCATTAGGAGAATATGGGGGAGTACATTCAGCGGATTAGCAACGGGTAAGAGTAAAATATTGATGTTCGGTTTTGGCGCCTTTTTTTTTTTTTTTTTTTTTTTTTTTTTTTTTTTTTTATTATGTGTGTGTTTCGTAGAAGTTTAGGGATATGTGATCGGAAAATTCAGTGAATTTATTTGCATTTAATGACAAAAAGAAAAAAGTGCTGATGTTATCAACTATACATGACGGTGTTATTGTGCCAATTGGTAAAAGAGATCGAAAGACTGGAAAGGACATTTTGAAGCCACTCTGCGTTGTGGAGTATAATCACAATATGGGGGGTGTTGACATTGGCGATTCTATTATTCATCACTATCCAGCATTTAGAAAAACCGTAAAATGGTATAAAAAGCTGTTTTTTGGTTTGTTAGATATGGCACTTCTAAATGCAAATGTAATATATTCGAAGGTAAAAGGCGAGAAAATATCTGCTTTGGAATTCAGATCCTGAGTTATTCATCAAATAATAGGAAAATTTGCTAAACCAAGGAGCTCAAAAAACTTGTTCAAAATTACCGGGCATTCAACCATTTCGTCTAACTGGTAGACATTTTCCAAAAACTTATATTGATGGGAAAGGAAATAAAAGTAGAAGAAGATGTGTCGTATGTGCTAAAAAAAAATCGAAAACAAACATCATATTATGAGTGCAAAATATGCAATGTTGGACTCTGTGTGGATCCTTGTTTTGAACTATATCACACACAGCAGAATTTTTAAATTTCGATTTTATTCAGAATACATTATTATTCTTAATTTCCTCTTTTTTTATTTTGTGTTTGTAATATTTGCAGCTTTGTTTTATTGTGTATAGTATTTGTTTTCATGTGCATAGTAATAATTTTAGTTTTTTGCATATTTCATTCATTTGTATTAACGTTATATTTTTTATTTTAATACATATTAAATAGAAGTATAGTATATATATAATTTATAAATTTGGAGTCTTTTTATTAAAATGCTGATTTTATACGAATTTTTTTGTAAACTTAGGCTTAACTGCTTAAAATGCGCGGGCCGGTAGTGACGCTCCGTTTCAGAGCGTTCGTTCCCGTGACTGAGTTTTATTTCCGGTGCGCTGGTCCTCAAGGGGTTAAAGCTTCCTGCTTGGAAAGTCTAATAGTTTTTATATTTTAACAAGGTAAAAGATATTTTTGAGGGGTGCTTCCTATAATATCAATTATTAAAAAGAAAAAAAACAACAACATAGAAACGTTTAACAGAATGCATTTCAAGCGGTGGGAAAAGATTTATGAAATAAGAAAAGTTAATTCTAAGTATTAACTACAAGGGGCTTTTCATGTCTCAGAGACGATGGGAAAATCTCAGAACCGCTTTTAAATTATTCGTAGCTAACGTTAATTATTTTACTTGATGAGCTGTATAAAATATTAGATATTAGTTACTGGCAATGAGAATAAACTAATAACCGCTACAGCTTTAAACACAGATTATGTAGTAGATAGTACTTCTAAACATGCATCACCGGAATTTTAGCATTAATCAGAGCAAATGTTCCAGAAATGGTTAACAACCACTAGCTAGTAAATATGTCATACGTGTAATGTATGCTAAAGTCGCTTTAAGTGATAAATCTTGTTCCGATTCATTACTCCTTTTGGCTGATTTCACAGCCAAGACTCGCATGGGTACATCTATACGCAAACTCGTTCGTTGCTATCTATACGCAAACAAGCTCCTTTTAAGCCTAATCTTAATTATTTATTTTTGCAATTATTCCTCGAGGATATGTTCAGTGCAAATAATTTTACGTACATGCAGAGGTTTCCCAAAAGAACCAATAGTTGTGAGTCTGGAATAACAACGGTTTCCAATACGTCAGGATGATGGAAAATACAATGTAAATTTGAGCAGGCAGTTCGCTGATTATCTTTAAAAAAAGTGAAGATGGTTTGGTTGAAAAAAAAAAAAAAAAAAAAAAGAGCGAAGAGCTGGCTGCATGGCTGTTTTCGAGGAGAAAACCATGAAAACACCCATGCAGCCAGCCCGTTCACGAGATTCGAACCTCACACCGAACTAGCAGTGCTTAATGACTTTACCTCTCGTTCGCTGGTGAGCTCGAATTAGTTTAAGAAAGGTAGGACATACTTCTTTTGATAGTACATAGGTTGCCATCTTTCTTTTGCAATACATAAATTCTCCTGTTTGCAGGGATTTTACCCAACAACAGAGGCATAGCTAGGGTTTTCAGTGCCCAGAGACAACTGAAGATTTTGCGCCCCTTTCTCTGTACCAAGAACGAAAAACATTTCATTTTAAAATTTTGTAACCTCAATTTGGCGCCTCGTGAATGCTGCACCCGGGGACAGATGTCCCCCCTTGCCCCACCCTAGCTACGCCACTGCCCAACACTAGGGATTTTTGGAAGTAAAATTTTATTCCTTGGATATCTCTTTCGCTCTCTGAAAGGCTATTTTCTTTCTACGAAGTTACCAAATTGGATCCTTATCTCTTCAGACAATCATTTATCATCCTCTTTTAAAAGATCCTCTGTTGAAAAGCCTCTATGTCTCTTTTAAAGGGATGAATTAAATATTTTTAATTTGAATCCCCTTATATTCCTACCAGATGAAGTACAGATTTCTTATTATATGAGAGATTCAGCTGGTATTTATGATACAAAGGGAAAAGCTAGGTCTTGAATGCATAAAAATCTAAAACTTACAATGTTTAAAAATTAGATGTTATGCACCAAAAGTTGAAAACTAAGCTTTTTGGTTTATTTAATTATGGTAAAGCACACTAGGGTTATCTGCCTAAGGGGAGGGATGCCTTCGAGGAGGACTTTCCAAGGGAAACTTGCTTGCATAAACGTTGAAAATTAAGAAACATTGACATGGTACATATTTTATCTTCTGTGCCAAGAACAATGTCTATTAAAAATTGAGAATTTCACAAATTAATAATACTTTTTTTTGGATGGGAGTCATTATATTTACTTTTCTTAGTTTCAACTTGAATATAATATATAATTTGCTAATATTTTAACAGCAGTGTTTCATTTAATTATACTCATATTCAAATGTCGTCATTTTTATAAACAAATAAATAAAATTCTGTAACATATTGTTAAATACACTACTGTAATTTGTTTTCGCACAACTAACATTTAGAAAGTTTCGCTAAGGCTTATGTTATTCCTTGTAACCAGATATGAAGCAGAGCTGATTTGCAATGTAATCAACTATAATCTTAAAAGAAAAAGCTTTGACTAACGTCTTTACTCCTTTTTAAAATTCGGCCAGGTTCACGTAGAACTAGATCATGTTCTGCTATTTGCTGTTAGTGCATTATTCTTCGTTTTTCGTAATTTTTCTTGGCTCACTAGCGGCCGAGCGGTAAAATGGCTGAAAACTGGTAGTTCCAACCTGCGTTTGATTACAGGAGTCATGTTTTTACCCATGTGTAACGAACGTGCCTCAGAAAGTCCTCTGCGAAGGCATCTCTTCCCTTAAGCAGATAGCCCTAGTGTGCTTGGCCATTAATCAACCAAACCATATTTTTTCTTGCCCTCTCGCCATTTTGTCACTTCCCTCAGCCTCTATCCAGATGCCAGTGTTACATAACTTCACATGGTTGCTACAATAGTAGTGAAACCTTCCTAAGATGATTAACTGTAGTTCCAGATGATTTTGATTTTCAGAGGAGATGAAATAACTATTGTATAGGTTGGGAACCACTAATTGAATATGTTCTAAAAATCATCTTGACATTGCTTCAAAATATATGCTTTGTTAAACTATCATTTCAAGGAGTTGGACGTCGATGGAAGCTGCACTGTATAACTACACGAGTTTCTCTGCAAATCGATGAGAAAATTGTTGCACGCATTTTAGCCGTTTCTTAGAGTATATTATATAATAAATTCAGAAAGTCCAATTATAAAGTCAATGATAGAAAAGACACTTACTTTAGATCCATCATAAGCCCAAGATGCAAATTTCATGTTACAAGTCTGAACATCGAAAGGAAAATATTCGACATCCATACCACAGGTACTTTTGAAAATTCCAGCTGAAGGCCACAAAACATCCCCAGTCGCCTGAACAATAACGTTTGTGTTCATAATAGCCATGCTGTACAATGAATCAGCACTAAGGAAAGGTGGGAAAAGAAGCCAGTGTTAGAATTTTTACAAAATTATATCTATGAAACTAAGTATTAAGTAACATTAAAATTTTACCTCTGTTGTATGAAAAATTACAAATGAAGTAATACCATTGTAAACATTTCTTGATATGAATGTAAAATATTTAAATATAATGAAATTGACCTAATTTCCAGTCACAGCCAAAGCATACGACATGGGTTTGATTTTCAATCGCATTTTCAAATCCAATTTTTTCTGAGCTTTTATTAAAATTTACCAATAACGATAGAAATGAGAGACTGCAAAATAATAATCTGGAAATTTCTTTGATTATGAAGTACCAAAAAATAATGCTTAGGAAATGTCCATAATTGCAGTGTCCCGAAGGAAAATTCAACCCAACATTTGAACATGTATACGGTTACTCCAAAAAGTATTCGACCATCAACCGATTATCTAAACAATTTGTCATTAAAAAACATTAAACAAAGAACTAGAAATTTTATTTTTATCATTTGAAAATAACAGAATGAAGATATACCTCAGGCACACTTCCAAAGAAATTAAATAAACTATACTACCATAAAAAAGAAAGAAAAGAACATTTTAGATTCCATAACATGGGTCAAAAAAGTATTCAACATTATCCTAAAATAGAAGCAATATTTATCTTACGATTTATATTTTGCAGGATGCCCTTAGACTTAATAATGGCTTCAGTCTAGATGGCATGCTTACAATTAGTTTTTTAGTGTAATCACTTTGCATTTTATACCATTCTTCCTCTAAATGCTGTTTTAGTTTTATCTTCTTTGTAGTACCTTTATTTCTGATCCTTTGACTTAATTCTTCCCATAAATATTCGACTGGATTTACGTCTGGTGGTTGTGAGGGTGTTTCAAGTACTTTTGGTGTATTGTGCAACAGCCAAAGCTTCAGATCATTATCTTGCATGAACACAAAAATCTGTCGATAATCCCATAAATTAAGCACTAGCATGTAAATTTGTTTTCAGAATGTTAATATATAGTTCATTATGGCTATCAATAAAATGTAGTTTCTATACACCTGCATAAGACATTGTGACGACTGAACACCCGTGTTGGATGAAAGGAAAAGAGCAGTTGTCTTTTAAAAATTTATTTAAAAAACTTAGTAAGAATTTCTTGAATACTAATAAGTAAAATAATTAAAACATTACAGCCATAATACAAAACAACGCGGGTTGCGTCTTCTTTCAAGTCTTTCACTGCATAAAAAGCTCACACAAAAGGCCCTCTCTTTCGTTTTGTTAAACGTGTTGTCGGAAATACCTTGGAATGGGGTAATTTACGAAGGCCCTTGTGTCCGGAAACCGCACAAGGGGATTTACGCAACATCTTTTCTCAAAGTTCTAACTGACAATTAGTCTCTGGACAAAACAGCAAGTTCTTCTCATTAAAAAAATGTTTGACAGACGTGTGCATATCGTTACAATATGCACCCCCAAACTATAACGGAATGTTCGACATAGTTTACTATTAGTCGGAAATTTTCTCAATTCAAATTTATTTCTTTGTCCCCGTACCTTACAATTACCATCTGCTCCAAATAAGTTATATTTACTTTCATAACTAAATATAACTTTTTTTCCAAAAGTCTAGTTCCGTTTACATATTTTTTCGCAAATGTTTTCTACTTTCTACTTGTTTTCGAGCTGATCCTTTTTTATAACTAAATTCTTTAAGGGTATTTCTTACAGTCTGAGTACACACTTCTTTCTTAACCAGTAGTTTCAATTCTGGACCACTTAACGTTGGATCTTTTTAACTTCATTTGAAAGATACCGTTTATCATACTCATCAACGTTTTTAAGCGCCCTCTTCTTGTCCTGTTTACAAAATATATTGACTATGGATGCCATTTTACTATGTATTTTGCAGTTGAAAGTGCTCTTTTAATAGCTTGAGCAATTTTCTCATATGTATCTCCATATTTCTTCATATTAATTACAATTTTCCTATCTTCAATTGTATTTTTTCTTTTTCCCAGGCATTTTTAAATTCCCCGTTTAAAATTTCAGAAATACGCTTGATTCAAGCCAAAATGTTTCAAATAACTTTAACTCTTGTAACACTTAAGAATGTTTTCAAGTGTTAATTTAAACATTGTAACCCTTCAGACGACCTATTACTCGTGAGAGTCGAATACATTTTAGTCTATAAAAACTGGTAGTTTACAAGAAAGTCGCTTTTATCTTCATTAAATTTGCTTTTTTCAAACAAGATTTTCTATTTAATGAGTAGTATACACATTGATAAAGACTAAAATAAGAGAAGGTAGCAACAAATTATCAGAACTATGCTTTTATGTCATTTTAAAAACATTGGTTAATAAAGTCAAATACTTTTTTGACAAATTGTAAATCATTTTTTTAAGATGTTAAGTTCCACCTGATTGGGGCTAAAGCATGTTTCGATTAATTTCTGTTCCCGTTTCTCAACTACTGAAACAACTACGTTCTATAATGCAACTCCGTTGACGTTTAATAAGCAATTAAAGGATTAACTGTAGAGCTTATTGCCTGCGGTTTTGGGTCCGTTGTCGGAGAGGTGGTTAGTATATCTCGAGACATTTGGATAACTACTGTAACTTTGCAACAATACAATAACCCTAAAGTATACTTGATATATGAGACACTTAAGGTAATGAGTGTATGAACAAAATACTGAGGTAAACTCAACTAATGGCAGATTCACCTGCATTTGAATGTAAAACACTGAAAGATTGAAAAGCTGTTAGCACTATGGTAATCGAAGGTTTTTAATATAATTTTTTTCTGTAGAGAAACAAGTTGTTGTATAGAAGAAATAAATGTTCAAGAGTTCAAACTTAAATTTAAATGCATATTTCTCTCAATTCAGCTTAAATGAATGTAGGTAAGCTCAGTTGTCATTAACTGGATAAAGTAGACCATAGATAAAGTATTTAGAATGAAAAGGAATTTTTAAGACATTCATTTGTTGGACAATGACCTCAGGCCTCTTGCACTTGTGTAATATGAAGATTTCTGACGACTAGAAAAGTATTTAACATACTGCCTTCACTTGATACAGAGCGGATCACCACTGACAGAAAACTTCCATTAAATTATAAATCACTAAGCTTTCTAGACGACTTTCAGTATGTATAGCAGCAAGTTTAAAGACTATTATTCCGTATCAAGAATGCAAACCATGGTAGAGACTACTATAGTAAGACAGTAACCTGGTACATAATTTGAAATTATATAAATACTTAGTTCATTTTGCAAAACTTACTTATTGTAGAGTACAATATCTGGTCTCCACACATGGGCAGCTGGAAGTCGGATAACAGATATGCCACCGAAATCTGACGCATTCCACTTCAAGTGAATATCTGTCCATTTCTGTAAAAGAACTGTTAGTTAATGAAAACAAATACTTCCAGGCTATAGATCTTTAATGAAATGACAGCAGAAATGTTTAGGTGAGGGCTACATGATTACTGAGAAAACTTCTTTGGATTAAATTTTAATTTATTTTTCAATAACACTTCTCACAAAAATATTTTGTCTTAAAAGCGTTATTTTGGCAGTTATTCAGTTTGCCTTTAAGAAACAACTGCTCTGTTATTTCAATGTCCTTTCAATTTGTTTTAAGTACTAAAAGATACTTTATCGATAAATGCTAAAAATGCCCCGTAGAAACCCATAAAATTTTTTTACAGGGAATTGGTACCCGTAGGCCAAATTCCCGTAAAAACCCACAGACAGAAACCCGTACAACTCTACGGGTACCCGTAGGCCAAATCCCTGTAAAAACCCATAGAATTCTTTCTATGGGTACCCGTAGGCCAAATACCCGTAAAAACCCATAAAAAGAAACCCATAGGCTAAATACCTGTAAAAACCCATAAAAAGAAACCCATAGGCTAAATACCTGTAAAAAACCTGTAAACAGAAACCCGTACAACTGTACGGATACGAGTAGGCCAAATCTCTGTAGAAACCTGTAGAACTGTAGCCACTATATACAAAATCCCAGTAAAAACCCATAGCCAAAAATCAGAACTTTATATGCATATCCATTGGCCAAATTTCCATTAAAAAAATGGATATTCCGTACAGGGTTCGTACACATTTCTGCACATGGAAATTTAGTACTTTTAAGGACCATTACTGAAAAAATTAAGGACCTATGAGCAAATAGCAAATTAATAAATTCACTTAAAATATTATCTGTGCCTGAACTTCACTTTTGTAACACCATGCAAAAAACAATATAGATCCATAAGTGGGATGCATTATTATTAAACATAACTTAATTAACATAATTATTAGTTAGTTTGAGCATAAAATATACTTTATGAAATTTATCAAACAGCATTAAATATTTTAGACTTACAATAGTTCAGTATATTTGAAAGAACATAAGTAACATTTTATTTACATTTTACTAATAGTTAGTTTCATGTTGATTTTTTTTTATGTCTCATTACTTGCTCAATCTAGAGGTTTAGTAAATAGCAGGTAGATTTTATGTCAAGCGTCATAGTTTAAAATAAGAAGTAAAATCATAATCAAAATAATTTATAATAAAAGACTGGCTGTTGTCACCGCTGCTCCTTACATAGAGAGAGACCTGCTGATCAGAACAAAAGAGAAGCCTGATGTGGGCACGGTTAACTAGTTTTGAAAGTTAGTTGGGCTCTGTCTGTTGCGGTTAGTGTTGTAGCTCCGTGTAGAGTTCCAGGGGTTGTAACCAAGTTAATATACTTTAAGGTTCCAATAAGCCACTAAAGCACCAGAGGTGACACTAAGTTGCTTTGTATTAATTTAGGTCTCACTAGATACTAAGACTAAGTTTTACATGAATTTTTACATTTTTCTGTTTAAACCTTGTGCCACGCTAAGGAATAATGAAAGGCAATAACTCACTTTATCATGCAGAGATAATTTTTAAGAGTAAGTTATAAATTAAATTAGGTAGTTAGAAAACCTTAGTCAGTATGGATTTACATGATTACTATTAAATTTTACTTATTTTTTAACAATATTGTTAAAAGTCCCTATTAAAATCACAATCTAATAAAATTTCACACTTTAAAATACATGCAATTTATGTCATTGATTCTTAAACGATATTAGGATAATTATACATTAACAGCTACAAAACATTTATGTTTTGTAGCTTTTAATGCTTTTTGTAGCTACAAAACATCAACAACACTCAACAAAATATTTATGCATCTTTTTAATTTGAAGCCTTCCCAGACATTTTGGCTTAATTTATATCAATTTTCTTCTCTTTAAACATCTTTCCTAACAATTAAAAATCTGTTTGAATACACAAACCAATGTTCTTACTAATTTCTGCGTACTTTATCTCCTAAGTTGTCAACCTCTCCACAATGTACCTATGAGGGTTTAATTTATCTGGTAAAAGTTAATTAGTCCAAAAACTCCCGACAGACGTGAAGCAAGTTATCGCTACATCTCAAAGTAACTACAAAGTCAGACAAACGTTTAAATAAGCCTCTTATTTAAAAAGAACTTAAAGCCATGTTCTTATGCTAACCAATTCAAATGCAATTTATGGTGATGTAATTAAACAAGAACAATCAAATTCAAACAAAAAATGTGGACTAGTGGTTAATTTAATTTTAATTTAAGCTGGCTCAGTAACTCTATCGTCATAACAAATGTCAGCAGCGATAATGCAAAGACAAATTATCAGAGCTGGCAGGAACTAATGCAACGAGCAAGTGGAGATTAAAAACACATTCTGTCTTACACGCCAAAAACCTCAGTTTAAAAACTGCCTTAAGCGATTTGCATTCTAGGGAGGAAATAGAAATGGGAAATTATAGTAAAGGCTGAAATTATAAACAACTGGGTAATTTACATAATAATACCTGTATATATATTTGAAGAATAATTTTCTTTCTCTGTATGTACTCAGTTTCTTTCTTCAACACGCTTCCTTTTCATTTTAGAATTTTTGGATTTAATTAAAGATTCCTGTTATTCAAAAAAAAAAAAAAAAAAAAAAAAAAAAAAAAAAAAAAAAAATTAAATGCATTTAGAATGCGTAGAAAAAGCTGCTAATTTTATTTCTTTAGTAATATGAATATTCAGGAGAAATAGGAAATACTATATGTGGTAAGAGCCGGTTACAGAGCTAATGTGGCAGAATTTTCAGAATTTAGTGACACACCGAGCAACAAAATGTAGAAATGGCAAAACTTTTAGAATTTAGAGCAGGCACTGGAAGCAGAATTTAGAAAGGCACTAGTCAGCAAAATTTAGGATCTACAGAGATAAGTTTAATATTCCACGTGATTGCACCAGGTGGGAAAATGCCTAGCGTCAGACCTGTGTATGATGCATTAAGTCATATTAGATAAATCTTTTAAATTGCCAGTTTTCAATTTCTTTATTAATAAAAAATTCCTTTCTATAATGCCTGTCCATGTCATAAGATTAGAAGCATTTTTAATATTTTTCATACTTGTGTCTAGTGAAAAGCAGAGAAAATAAAGGGAAGAAAAGCATGTTAAAAAAAAAGACTAGTATCAGAAGTAAAGCATTCAAATATTATGTTTTCATTGTTCTTCCAGAAGTTCTCCAAAAAGTAAGAAATTCATTGCAAACTTTCTGCAAAACACATCCATTATGTGTTAATACCATAGAGATATTTTTCATTTTGTCACAATTTTCTAAAATCTTCTGGAATGGTGGGTCTATAAATCTTGCTTTCAAATCCTTCTAAACTTCTATGCATATTCTGAGAATTATGAACACTCTGAGAAAATTACATGAAAATACTCTTATCATGAAAAAATTAAAAAGAAATTATAAATGAAAAATTAAAATATTTTTTGATTAATATGTTATTTTTTAAATATAATTCCAATATATTACCATTATTTTAATGATATTTATCAATGTTAGAATGTTTAAAAAAAAACTGTTGAAAAATTCCCAAATCATGGAAACTAAAATTTTCTATAGAAACTGATCTTAAAAATCGCCAAAATATTGATAAGTCGCCAAATTTAGAGCCGTTCAATAAGAGAATTCACATCCCTAAAAGCGAAAAGTTGTTTAAGAGCTCTTCAGTAGAAAAAGGTGAAATAATTTCGAAATACTTGTTTCACTTCTTGCTCAGAAACTCGAATATCCCACCATTTATATTAAAAATAGAAAATAATAACCCATTCAAATAACCATATATATTAGTGAATCGCCAAAAATATACCTCCGAACTGCTAATTCACACTCAAAATGGCAGTCGTAAAAACAGACAGAAATTTCACAGGATTAAAAATTAAGGACCTTCTGCCGGTTTTGGCTAAAATTAAGGACTTTTAAAGACCAAAAATCGAATCCAAAAAACTTAAGGACTTTTAAGGACTCTTACGGACCGTACGAACATTGTCCGTACGTCTATGCCTTGTAAAAACCAGTAGACAAAAGCATGTACACCTATACAGGCACCCATACGCCAAATCCTGTAAAAACCACTACACAAAAATCCACAGACCAATAAAGGAACCTCTTGGAAAAATCGCTGCACAAAACAGTAAACAAAAACCCATAAACAAAACCAATAGCATTATACCATAGTGGAGTATGCATACATAGAATCGTACATAGAACGGGTATCCATATACAGAATTCCTATAAAAAGCAATACACAAAAATAGAACTGTAAATCAAATTTCCATAAAAACATAAACCAGCAGAAGTACATAATTAGCACTGATCAAATGTACAGAACTAAATGGCGGAGAAAGCATGTAAAGTAATTTTAAATAAAATTCAATGCGAATAAATAAAAATTTTAAAATATCTAGAAGACTACGAGCCCGTCCTTCTTAATGCACATCAATATCTATAAACATATTACAAAATATTTGTATAAATTCTCTTTACAAAATTTTAAACTACCTTTATATCATTTTGAAAATAAAATGAATAGAACGATAATAACCAAAGTCATGATTCACAACCATCGAATGATATATGTACATATACATATGTAAGAAAAATAAGGAATAAGCAAAAGATTAAATTAGCAGCGTAAAATGAATTTTCCTTCTCTATTCTAAAAACAGTAATCTTTCTACACTGCATCATTTCGAGATTAATTCATGTCATACGACTCTTACATAATTTGATGTTGTAAAAGGAACTAAAACTCAAACAGCCAATAGTAATTTTACAGCAGTATTAACTATCAAATACGAGTAAAAATGCATTGAGAACCAAAATTAACTCGGTCTGAATTAAGATTTTACCCTTAACATAAAGCATTTGCTTTTTACGCTTTGGTCTAGCTGGATTGCAGTCTGTCTGCTCCTTGTTTCTTACTACACATTTATCAAAAATGTTAACTTTTGGAATAGGCATAAATAATGTGCCAACTTGTTTGTGGTTGCAACATATTTGCTGAAAGAAAGGTTGAATTAAATCTACCTCGACTGCCAAATTTCTTATTCATTGTGGATTGGAATTTCAACATCTTTAAGCCATCAAAATTCTTGCTGTTTATTACGGATTCAGCTGCTTGTATTCGACTACAGAATCTATTACATATATATATATATACATATCATTTCATTTGATGGTTGCAAATCATTACTTTGACTGTATATATATTATTGATTTCATTATAAATATATACATATAGAATCTTACTGCATATATTTGTATTTCAGTTCTTTAATTGGGAAATTAAACAATTGTATTTACTCACATCAGCTTGTTTAACAATTTGATACCTAATGAGAAATATATTGTCAAAGAATGGTACTTTCTAGCATCTGCTTAAATTTTAAGTTACCTACAATGCACTAAATCAAATTAAAAAACAAAACTAGAAGAAACCCAAATTTTCAGGAAGAGAAACATTATCAACAAGCAAGCAAAAAGAATACGGGACTTGCAAATTAGAAACTTAACATAGAGTTCAAATTTAGCATACTTGCTATCTCCTTAAAGCTCGCTTACCACAGATAGTAACACCCTGCAGTTTATTATGACACACATACACATAGATGTTTTGCGTGGAAGAAAGGATGAATCCTAGAATATAATGTAGTGAAGAAATAATACAGTCAAAAGTCGTTAATCCGGACTCGTCGGGACTTCGGCGATTCCAGATTATCGATTTTTCCGGATCATAGATCATCAGTTTAAATCTGGTAAGATGGCATGCAGAAATTACAAAATTAAAAATATGAAACCATAATTTATGAAATAAAGAACAATTATGATCTAAAGGGTATCAAAATTTACAAAAAGAAAAAGCTTAATATTTATTTGTTTACTTTATTAAACATTTCCTTCAATGTAAGTTGCTTCGTTTCATGTGATAATACTTTCTCTTAAATTCTATTAAACAGACATAATTTCTTGTTTAGTTACAAAGTTCCGCTGTTCAAGTCCTATAATTGCTGTGTTGAGAATACCGACTAATTTGTCAATCGAAATGTTTTCGTTTTCAATAACCTCTGGGTCACTTTCTTCGCTATCGGAAGAATGATGACGAGGAACTTGATTTAAATCATATCAAAGACGGAGTACATCGAGATGAAATACTACACTTAGTAAGGAATTATAAGCCAAATAAAATAAAAACATCTGCCCTGAAGATAAGGATAGTGCTGACAGATCAATTTCCAATCCGCGGCGTGAAATTGATAAACAGATTTCGGATTTCAAAACATACTTTCGCTTTGTAGATACAAATTACATATTAGTAAATATATATAGGAAATTCTATTTGACATAATCGAAAGTTCAAGCTTACTTTTATGAAATTGCTCTAACAGTCTGCAAAAAATAATAAGCCGGATCCAATTTGAAGATTAAGGAACAATGCAATCTGCAACATTAACTGAATTAGATAATTTTAGCTTAGCATATAACTCCGTTACACATTAAACGTGCATGTGCACAAACATATTCGCAGCCGTAAAGGTCTTATGCGCTCTCGTAAACGCCTGTGCGCATGTGTGAACGCAACGCATGCGCAGAAAGTTTGTAGCTTTGAGGTCCGGATTATAGATCATTCCGGATTATGGGTGTCCGAATTAACGACTTGACTGTAATATACAAACACTGTGTCGACCCCTTATTACAATACTTTGAATGTTACCTGTATCTCTCAAAAGATAAATGAAACATGAAGATAACATATAATAAACTTAATAATACTCAAAATACAATAAATTATATTGAAACAAAATGAATTTAAAAAAATTTACGAGTCTCAAGAAATACCAATTCTCAACGCACAGTTCGGGAATTAAGGAAATATCTCATAACGTATAATGTTTTATTCTGTATCTCATTTTTAGTGCTATATAATCTTCCACAGATTTTATATAAATAAAATCTATAACATAATGGGTATTTATACTATATGTAGTTCTTGATGTAAAAAAGATCAACTTTTGTACTGTAAGAATTCCATCTATGTGAATAAGTATGAATATACTCATATACACATAATTATACTAAATAACTAATTTAATGAAACTAAATTCCTATAGAAAAATGGGGAAAGTGTAGAATCGCCCACTGCTTGGCGTGTTTTTAAGAATTGCACATACTCTGTATCCATGTACACATCGATGTATTTTCACTTAAAAAAACATCCTAGAATTGCACAAAAATGTCACTGCGCACTCCTTTGACTTTATCCATGTACACATCGACCTATTTTCACTTAAAAAGTCAAAATAAATTTGGCAAAAATCCAATTCTTTTTTTTTTAGTAAAAAGTGCCAAATAAATAAGTGTGCGATTCCGCACTTTACCCGAAAAAATATATAAAAATACCATTTACATATACATATTAATAATTTATAATTACACAAGGTTTTTCATATATCATCTCAAAGGAACATAAATTTAATTAAAGCGATGCATTATTGGAATAAATTTAGTCAGTGTTTTAGGTGTAAGTTATTTAGATTTCTATTGTCGAAAGAATACTTTAGAAAATGTATAGAAATATTATTTTGAACCATAAAAATTCTAAATAGTAAAATTTAAAGTACTGAAAAGGTAACTATAGTTTTTGACAGTAGATTATATAATATAAAATACCTCATGCTAAGCATTTTCTGAAATTACAATGCCAAATGAAATTTATATAGTGCAGTATTTAGCAATAATAACTTTTTGTAAACAAATGTAACTATATTCGCTTAATTGTAATGACAGTAATTTTAACTGCATTTGTATAAGGCTGTACAGAAGATTTATTTATATGGGTTTTCATCCGCAGAGAACAACTGGATTCTCTGTGGAAGTGCTTCCGAAAATAATGTTTAAATATTACTCTAACTATATTTGAAAGCAATGCTATAACATTGCCCTTATAAGACTCATGATCCAAAATGCTTTGGTTTTAATTGTCTCGTAAAAACTTTCACTTACTTCTGCAAAATTCATATCCACGTAAAAATTACACCGAAGTCAATTGATTATACAGCAAAAAACGTTCCTAAAACAATCAACTCCACAATTCAAGATAATGCCAGTTTCCTGTAGCCTGACAAAACTACGAGTGATTTTTTTTAAGTCCTGTTATTTAATTATTGTCCTGACAAATGTGCCATTATCAGATGTGGTCATTTAAGAAAATAACCACTATATGAGGTTTCAACTTAATGTAATTTTTTTAAAATAAATAATTCACTTTTTATACTCCCAAGACTAGTACATTTAATATTACATAAATCTTATTCACAAATATATTTCTATTTCAAAAGCAATTTATGAAAAACACATTTGAAATTTTCTTCATCAAACTAATAATAATGAAAATTAAAGTATGCATAAAAAAGATTATATGTGTTTTAACAAAATAGCACAAAATATTTAATGTAAAAATGTGGTTCTAGTCTCATTACTTGTAAAGAAAAATAGACCAAAAAGAAAAAACAATGCAAGCTACTATGATAATCTAAATTTTCACATAATTTTAGTAGTGGAAAAGATTCCTTAAGCTTGTATGTCTTGTCTACCCCATTCAATAAGTAATAAACACATTAAATATTTCAATG
This sequence comes from Stegodyphus dumicola, assembly GCF_044657685.1. NCBI lineage: Eukaryota > Metazoa > Arthropoda > Arachnida > Araneae > Eresidae > Stegodyphus > Stegodyphus dumicola. Next base: position 28,456,898 of record NC_140781.1, read on the forward strand.
TTTATTTCATTAATAAAACTTACCTTTTTTGCTCGCGAAATATAATTAGTACATTTTTTAAAACGTAAAAAAACATTCTTTTTGCTCGGCCACATCACATTAGTCTGAAAATTGAATCATGCAAGATCATTTTTAAGTAAGGTATGCTCAAATTTATTAGTACATAATATTCAAATGATAAAGCATCTACATGAAGAAGCTTTAAAAAAGTATTTCTAAACTGTAATCAAAAAAATTTTCCAAAATACAGTTTCAGTAGAATGCAAAAACTATATTTCTGCACCTGCACACTGAACCAAATTATCAAGTCTGAAATTATCGCTTTTCAGTTTTTAAGCACATTGTTTTTCAGGATAAAAGTAAAGATGGAAAATCAATTTCACGCTCAAAACTCCATTTCACAACAAGTCAGTTATAGAAGCATCTAGGCAAAGAAAGTCCATGTAACAATACACATTCTTTGGTCAAGGTTCTTTAATATACTACTTTGGTCTATGCGGCCAGGGCTAAAGAAAAAGCCCTGCTATGCGGCACAGCGCGGCGCGCATGCGCAATATGTTCTGCGGCACAGCGCGGCGCGCATGCGCAATATGTTCTGCGGCACAGCGCGGCGCGCATGCGCAATATGTTCTGCGGCACAGCGCGGCGCGCATGCGCAATATGTTATGCGACAAATATGAGAGTTGTACCAGTTTGGCTATGATTTTGTTCATCTCCACAGAAGTCACAAAGCGGTATGTTGGCTGTGAATTTCCCGTATATCATAGCAAAAGAATGAAGTTAAAAGTAAACTGGAGTCAGAGCAAGACTATTCCTCAATAATATTAATAATTGCATTCTTGCAAAGGGGTTAAACATAAAATACAATTCAAAACAAAAAATGATCATAGTAATAAAAACCCGAAAACTAAAAATGAAGAAAGGAAAAATATATATAAGGTAATAATAATATAAAAATTAATCTTCCTTTATTGAAACTCCAATTCAGAACTCATCAGGACAATTTTTGTCTTGTCATCAACTATCTGTCAATTTTTTCTGATATTAATATAAAATTTTCTTTTTCGTAATTTGATTTCCTTGGATTTCGTTTTTGAAAAAAATAAATAAATAAAATAAAAATATTGTGTTATTTATATGAAAAGTAGCACAAGAGTTGCCTTTCTCTTTTCTTAATTAAAAAGATTTATTTTTAGCTGCTGCTTCATGCATAATTTCTTCTCTAATCCGTTTTATTGCATATTTTCCTGCTCTTAATTAATAGCATTCTTTACATTGCTTAATATTTATATAATGATCTAATTTTAGGAGTTATATTCTGCAAGCATAATAAACCTCTTTACATATGTGATTTGGAGAGGGTGGAAAAATTTGAAAGTTTTCTCTTTTGATGTGTATAAAAGCAATTTAAAATGAAACAAATCCTGTTGAAAATAGTAAATATTATTAACAGGTAAACAATTGGGAATGGTTTTGTATTTGAGATAAAGCATACATAATTGTAACTGTAGTAATACTTTTGTAAAATTGGAGCACATGAAATCTTCTGATACAAAAGTTTTCTCAAGATCTTTGTGATAATATATATTGTATCTGTATCAGATTTGATCGTTATAAATTGCACACATATGAGGGAAAAATAATGTGTATTACAGTTACATATTTCTTAAAATCATTTTGAATTATTTACTGCTTCCCATATTTAAACATGTAAATCATAATTATAAATAGAATATGTAATTGTATGTGCATCATTTATAAAAATGTAAAATCACACAAGGAAAAAAATCCTTAAGTGTGCTAAAGCTACATTGGTAGGGGTTGAATATAAAAGCTCATTATGTACCACATGTTATATACATTTTAAATATAGTCCTCACTTATTAATTATCTACACATCAATGATGGTTAAAATATTAATAATTATATTTTGTTGATCACATAGTTTTAGCTTTTTTTTTAATTATTATTGTAATAGACATTTATATAATGAAAGGTTTTCTTAAAAAAGAAAAGTGATAAAGTTTCCTTCCTTCACTCTAATTTAAAAATTATTTCATTTATGTATTTAAAAAAAATATTGGTATTCTTCTGTTATCGGAACCAGATTAAAAAAATTATGCATGGTATGAACTGGAGTATCTATGTTGCGTGTCTGCATATACATACATACACACACACACTAACTGGAATTATGAGTTCACTTAAAACTGAGAGGTACCGAGTTCTGGTAGGCTCCAATTTTAAATCTTATGTACTCTTATATACAGCACGTTCTGTTAATGTAAATGAATGCCATATGTGAAAAATGATACTGCAATCTTCAGTAAGTTACGAGACTTTCTTGGATCATCCATAAGATGACAAACTGTAAATTACAGTTCATATGCTAACACCAGTTTAAACAGAATTTTTTGTTCTTATTCAGAAAATACAGTTAAATAAACTATATGTGAACATAAAATTATTGTGAGATTTATTCAGAATGATTTTAAACAAATAAAGAAATTCAGCCCAATTTTACTGCAGTTTTCTGTTGTTGCTGAAAGTTCCATTGCTACTAATTAGCAATAACAACAGTTACTTCATATAGGTGGAATACGTTGTAACAAAATTTTGTTTTACATGACAGTACATTAAACAGCTTTACAGCAGTTCTGAACATGAGTATTTCTTAATTTCTAAATCGGTAAATGTAAAAGTTTGAAGTGTAATATGAGGTTTTCCCTAATTTATATTATTACGTTAACTGTATAATAAGTTCCTAAGTTTTCTTTTTGTAATGGATATCCATGAAAATTAATAATGTTCCATAATGAAATTTCATTAAGTATGTTTTGCATTAAATGTATTATATTGTTATCATTCATAAAGGTTCTATGAGTAACACTACAATTTTGAAGTTGAATCGGCATCTTGTGGGGTCATTTTTCACATTAAATTGTTAACTGAAATAAACAGGCTATGCATTTTGATACCATGATGTAATTTTTTTGTGGCAAAGACCTTGAAAAATTAATTTATACATTCATTCGAAATAAAAATTCCCTAGTTACAATCCCATGTTTTAATTTATTATAACACCAAGTTTTTCTCCACAAATTTTTAAGGCAAATCATATTTATTTCGTTTTTATCTGATTATATTTCTGATTTTGGCCATTACTCCCTATGTCACGTTATTAATATTATATCTTATTAAATCTTTTTTTATTTATACAAATTCAATATCTTTCACTTATGATGCATGAATGTACCAGATACAAAGGTGCATTTTGTCTTTCTAATGTTTTTCTTTTTTCAATAGCAATATTCGAAATATGATTTGGTTTAGAATGGGCAGATTTTTTTACGACAAAGAGTCACCCATAACTATTATAAATTAAACATGCTAATTCACAGTTCCACTTTCAGTCGGATAACTAAATGCCAAATGGGCGAGAAATGTCGCCAGTCTGGAGTAATTCCAGTAGCAGGGGCAGACGGCGGTCATAAAAGCGGCGGCTCATAATGCGCATGCTCGCCGCATCGTGACCAGCTGGCCATAGACCGCTTGTGTCAGCTATCAGCAACGTTCTCTCAAACATTTGACACCATTACGCGTGCATGGCTTTAGTGGTATATTCATAGTCAGTGCTGGTATTTTATTATTTATTACTAATTTCTAAACAGTAAAATTTGTAATACAGTAAATAATATATTGCATTACTATAACCACGAAGAAAATAACACCACCATCGCACAGCAATAACTAGAGCGGCGCCATATTGCTTGTTTGGGAAACTTCTGAGAGTGGGGGAGGGAGGGGGAATTTTTTCCCTCACGTCAGCGTTAACAGGGAGAAAAGTTTTGCGATCGTGAATGAACTTTTCGCGTTAAAGAGATGTTGGTTGATACCGGTGTTTATTTGTAATATCAGAAATGTAAGTGCTTATGTGTGTGTATTCAGAGAACCAACTCGTAGAAAAAACCACCTCCCTAAGGCGAAAACATAAGTATACTTTGGTATTGAATATTCCCTCTGTAAGGCGACCATTCACAAAGAAAACTCTGCGAGTGTGGCTGGTCGCCTTAGAGAGAGTCATTCCGTACATGCAATCTCCCTAAGACGACCACCTCTAAAAGATAAACGTATCTCTGAGAACTTGAGTATATATTGGTATTGAGCATCACCTCTCTAAGGCGACCACTTGCAAAGATGAATTTTTATTTGCGGCTGGTCGCCTTAGAGAGACCTCATTGTGTGTGGTGTATTATGATTACTGTTATTGTTTTCCGAAAAAAAAATTAAATCAAATAAATAAGCATATTTAGTAAAAACCCTCTCTAAAACGGCCACCTGCGTTTCCAGGTTACTCTGATGGCCTTAAAGAGATCATATTTTCATTCTGTTAATTTTATTGTTTACAAAAAGTCTATTAACGTCAGATAAAAAAATAGCATAAACCCATGTAAACCAACAGAAGATTTATTATTATATTGATACCAGTAAGAAAACCAGTAAAAGTCAATATAAACCTATACAAAGTTCTGCCATTGAAATGTTAGTTGTATGGGTCTCAAGTGATACCAGTAAGAAAACCCCACAGAGATCAATAGAAACCAGTAAAAGTCAGTAGAGACTATCAAAGATTCTATAGGTACCAGTAGAAAGTTTTACTGGTTTCTATGGGTCATTTTGAAACCAGTAAGAAAATCCCACAGAGACCAACAGAAACCAGTAAAAGTCAATAGAAACCCATAAAATCTTATGGGTACCCATAAAAAGTTTTACTGGTTTCTATGAGGCATTTTTAGCAGGATCCTGAATGCTCCATTACTAATAATAGAACATTTTCTTTTGTAAAGCCGTATTATACAAACAATTTTAATGATAGTTCCTACGTAAAGAGAAAGAAAAAAAAAAAAAAAAAGGCAGGCAAAGAAATTTCATATTCCCTTTTCAAAAAGTTTTAGTTTGATTTATTAATTATGGCAAAACCTTGAGGGCTATCTGCCTAAGGGGAGGGATGCCTTCGTAGAGGACTTTCTAAGAAAAACTGGCTCTTATATACGTAACTCGTGGTGAAAGCCACGCACCAGCGGTTGAGCGGTAAAGTCGCTGAACACTGGTAGTTCGGTCTGAGGTTCGAATCCCACGAACGGGGTGGCTGCATGGGTGTTTTCGTGGTTTTCCCCATGTGTTACGTGTATACGAGCCAGTTTCCCTTAGAAAGTCCTCCACGAAGGCATCCCTCCCCTTAGGCAGGTAGCCCTTGTGTGCTTTGCCCTAATTAAATACACACACACATGGTGAAAGCCACGAAAACGCCTATGCATCCAGCCCATTCGCGGGATTCGAACCTCGGAACAACTGTCAGTGATCAGCGACTTTACCGCTCGGCAGCTGGTGCACTAAGAAAGTCTTAAAAAAGCGGAATGTTAAATCGGCTTTGAAATAGTAGATCTAAGTAAACTGCATCTTTGGCAAAAAAAACTTCACAATTTTTTTGATCACGTTAAACAAATTTCTGCATACTTTTAGCAAATATTTTCCATATTCAGTTTTGAAAAAGCTCCATAAGGTTAAAAATTATTTATTTACCTAACAGATATATCTATTTTAAAAACAATATTGTAATATATTGGTACAATCTGTTATTCAGGTCTCGAGCTCCGTAATTTTGTGAAATATGATATTTGAATCCGTATATAAAAGAAAAATAATCTTTATTCTCAAGTTACACTACCCGATATTGAAAATGCAACACAAAGAAGGAGCGGTTCGAAAATTACGCAAATTTTCAGGGTAGATGGACATCACCAAGTTAACCGAATGATGTGAAATGCGCAGCACTCCAGCGCACGTTGAAGAAAATATAAGGGAAAGAACCGGCAGAATATTCAATTTTCATGCTATTATATCTGCTAAAACATCGTACAAAATTTACAAAATTTGTTCTTGTCTTTGAGGACGCGTGTAATAGCAGAAAATTGCAAGCCGTGGTCAACGGAGGCAGTTCTAGCAGAGAGACGATTTTGCGAGGGGTATGATGATCGGACTGAGAAGGGCAGGTTGGTCAATACGGCAAATCTCAGCTGACACACACCTGGACGCGTCCACAGTGCACCGGCTGTGACGACAGTGGTTGGCACCAGAGTCGTAGCTAGGGTTTTCAGCACCCAGGGACAACTGAAGATTTCGCATCCCCTACTGCTTGCCAAGGATGGAAAACATTTAATTGTAAAATGTCGTAAGATCAGTTTGGAGACCCTTCGATTCTGCGCCCGGGGACAGATGCCTCCCTTGCCCCCCCTCTAGCTACGCCCCTGGTTGGCACAAGGAAATGTGGCAAGTTCGAGGGATACCGGCGCAGCCAAAGTGACGTCAGCATGCATGGATCGAAGCATCCGCCGTTAAGCGATGGCGCACCCGCAAGCCACTTCTACCTCCATTCTGAGACAAAGCGGCATCATGATTTAGGCCGCAATTGCGTACCATTCCGGGTCACTTCTAGTTCATATTCAAGGCCCTATGACGGTCCAAATCTACATGAATGATGTGCTGTGGACAGTGACACCTCCCTACCTTCAGGGAGTACCCAATGCCCTTTATCTGCAGGATAATGCCCGACCACAAAGTCAGCCAATGTGCTCTGCAAGGGCGCCATTCGCAGACCCTGCCATTGCCGCGTTCAAAAGACGAGCTGTGGTAAATGGTTGAGAGGAAATGGAGAGCCATTCCTCAAGACACCATCCGTAGTCTCATTTATTCTGTACCTAGATGTGTTGCTTCATGTATCGCCGTCCAAGGTGGTCCTACAAACTATTGAGCCAACGCTATTCTCGCTCTGTATTATGCATATTGTTGCGTGCGTATGGGTTCGTTATGAATTGAATACACAAGTCCGATGAAAAATTAATAAAATTTATTATTATCACAATAAAATAAAACAAAATGCTTAAATTTCCTCAGATATTCGTACATTATTACAATATCTCACAGTAGTTATCTTTTAACTACTCAAACGTTCAACAGAACTTAATTCAAAACAACTAGAGAAAGCTAATCCGCGAATTCGCGGGTTACCTTTCTCTAACTGTTTTGAATTAAGAGCAGTTTTCTAAACAACTCTTAAAACAACAATTTGTTCTTGTCTTTGAGGACGCGTGTAATAGCAGAAAATTGCAAGCCGTGGTCACAACAATTAACTAAATAATGAATTGAGAGATTTTCATGCCGCTTATATAATCTTTTTAAATGCGCGAGAATTTTTTGGTATTTTCTCGAAATAAAAAAAATATATTTATTTATTAAATTTTAAATACACATGCTCTTGTATTTTTAATTTTCCGGCTTAGCTTTATTTTAATATTCATCACGCGCTGCACTGCACTGGAAATAAAACAATTTTATTTATAATTCTACCAGTGGCGTAAATAAGGGTATGCAACGAATGCCGTCGCATAGGGGCCCGAAGGCTTAGGGGGCCCTTAAATGTCCTGCTGAACTACATTTACATGTTTAAACTTAAAAGACGGATTCCATTACATATATATAGAAGCTTTAATTCATTTTCCCTTGATTAGTTCGTAATTAGAATTTCAATAAAAGAAGATTAATTATTATTTTCAGATTTTTTATCTTGTATTTTTTTCCCTTTTGCTTTTCATTTTTATTTTTAGAATTTGTACTACTATAAATTCTTATTTTAATTTTAATATGTTTTGATTTTGTGTTAAACCCCTTTTGCACGATTGTTAATATTAATATAGTTGAGGAATAGCCTTCATTTGATTCCAATTTACTTTTAGCTTTAGAATCCTTAAGTATATGTACGAGGGCTATCCAGAAAGTAGATTACGTTTTGGAATAAAAAAATAAACAAAGTATAGGAAACAAATTTTATTATATACAGATGAAAGCCACACTCAAATACTACTTTTCTACATAGTCACCATACAAATTAAGGCAATTATCGTAGCGATGTACGAGCTTGGAAATTCCTTCGTCGAAAAATTCGGCCGCCTGCGCCTTCAACCACTTCGTTACCTCTTCTTGCCTTCCATCTTGCACAAAACTTGTGGTAACCAAGCTTTTCGCTGATGATTTCGTGCAACAAACTTCGCGAAATTTGTGGAAAACTCAAAGAAAGTTCCGTTATTGTGAAATTTCGATTTTCACGGACTTTAGCATCGACTTTTTCGAGAAGTTCGGCGGTCACTATGCTGGGTCTCCCACTTCGATCTTCGTCGTGAACATTGGTTCGGCCATTTTGAAATCTTATGACCCACTGACGCACTCCACCTTCAGTGATAATGTTGTCCCCATACACTTCACGAAGCTGCCGATAGATTTCTATCGGTTTACAGTTTTTTGCAGTCAGAAACCTTATTACTGAGCGCACCTCGCAGCTCACGGGATTTTCAATTAACGCAGACATTTCAAACCATCACAGTATCTGAACGGAGCACAGCACGAACCTCTCACTAGCACGGCTAGATGCAGACTGAGCTGCGCAGCGCTCTGACCCCAAGATGGCCGCGCTAGCCCCGCCCCTAGCGGACACAGACGGAAACGTAATCTACTTCCTGGATGGCCCTCGTAGATAATAGAATTCGTTTTAAGTTTTTAAGGGCCCCCCCCCCTACCTATATGGTGCAGTAACGCGATTCTCTGTATGACGCAGATAGGAGGCCCTTGGAAGCACCTGAAACAGCTAAATTCAAGTGTTTGCAAAAGTTAAAATTCTAGCATTCGACTATGAAATAATAACTTCATGACCTACCCCAGTTTAGGGATAGCAGTGAGTGGAAAATAGGAAAAGTTTCTTTGCATTCCTTAGTCTCAAACCTGAAAATTATTAAAGGCGACCCCCTAAAGGAAAGGTTTCTCCTTTTGCAATCCCATATCAAAAAGCGGAGGATGTGGAAATTAATTGTAACTATTTATTATAAAGTACTTATTTTATATATTAATTTGTTTCTGTATAATTCGCATTATCGAATAATCAGTACACATATTTTCTTCCTTTTCTTAAGGCTATACGTCGACATGTTCCTTTTTTTATATAGACTTATTCATTTATTATCAGTATGCATCTCAGTGAAAGGAGAGAAAAATCTGTCTCTCGCACTCACACAAAAAGCGTTAACTGAATTAAAATCATCTGACGTCAAATACCCAGACTAAAGCAAATTTTCATTTCACCAGTTGGTCAAGGGAAATTATTTTCCTTTTTATTTCCTTCTTCACGTTACGTACCTTTCAACTGGTTCCCTAAGAACGTGCTTTTATTTTTTAACAATTAATCCAGATGTGATAAAAATCATCATGAAAACATTGGCTCCTGGAATCCTTGATTTTTTTTAAAATTTTTGCGTTTTTTTATTTATTTATTTATTTTTAAGCACATTAATTTATTGGGAAAGGGGCCCAGGAAAAGTTTTTTGCATAGGGGCCCAAGAGTTCTAATTACGCCACTGAATTCTACTAACATTAACTATTTAAATACCAAATCCGTAACAATATAATTTTGAAATAAAGATCACTTCGAAATAAAGATTCGTTGCTGTTTCTGTTTGCAGAGTTTCATCACTTTCTGGCCACTTCTTCTTAGTGTTGCGTTTTCAAAGTCGGTAGTGTATTTAGGATACGGATATGAATAAAGAAATTGCTAATGTGGCTCAAAGGTACCCTAATAAGCTAGATAACAAAATTTAGCCTCTGAGGGCACAGGATTTTGACGAGCTAGCAGGTGAAACTCGAAGAATTGTCAAGAAAGTGGAGACACAATTAGACTATTGTCTTCTATACTGCATGCATGCCAATCAGATAGAAAATCTCAAGCTATTTTTCTTTACCGAGAGTCTTAAAAGCAAGAGGGTTTTAGCTTTGAAGTATTTATTTCTTTTTCCGTAGTTTCGTTTTTCACATACACGCATATATATATATATATTTAAACAAATTTAAATTCTAAACAAATACGTATAAAAGTAAAAAAGTAGAAAAGCAAATTTAAATTCTAAAAAAAGGAAAAAAGCCAAAATAATTTAAAAATATGCAAACATGTAAATATTTAATTAAATATTTAATTAAATTAAATTTTTTTAATTAAACTCAATTTATTCATATGAAACAATTTTGTTTGTACTTAGCAGCTTTAGCGCTAATTACCTGGTTTGTTTCTCTTTTATTAAAAACAACTTTCTTTTTCTTTTTCTAATAGTTTTGTTTTTATTTTAAACTCGCTCTCTAAATAATTTAGTTTAATTAACTTAAATAGTTTAATACAATAGTTCATTTTTATTAATTTAGTGAATTAATTAGCAATAACATTTAAATTCCCAGTTTTTTTTAATTTTTCTGTCCAAAAATTGAGTTAAGAATTTTTACTTTAAAAATTCACTGTATTGTAGGTTAGCTCCCTCTTTACTTTTATAACGGCTCATATCATTCACATAAATTTCCATAAATGTCATTCTAGCAAATGACTTACTTGTAAAGTTAGCATTATGCCTTTTAATATCACAGCCACTAAACAACTCCCATTTTGAAAAACTTATAATTGCATTTATCTCATCACTTGTAACACATGAAATCATAAATATGTTGGACAAACCAAAAATAGTCTTAATATTAGAATTAAAAACCACAGAGCACACATTAAAAAATTTGGAACTACTAATTTTAGCACACTTAATACAGCTGAATTAGAACATTTTCAAATACATGATTTCAAAAAAATTAATATTCAAATTTTGGACATTGTACCTGAATACAAAGTTAGATTATTTCAAGAGTCACTCTACATGCTTAAATTCAAAACACTTTACCCTTATGGACTCAATACATTCAACCAACACATTAAATTAAATTCTGAAATTCCAACTTACAGCCATTTTAAATTATTCAGTAAAAAAACATTACGAGGAACCAGAGCAGGTAATAAACATAAAAATAAACTTCTTTCAACAATAGATAAAAAAAGTTAAACAATAATATAAATAATTACTTTCTTACTGATAATTTCACTAAAAATATAATTACTTGGTTGCATACTTGTAAGCACAATTTCTTAAAATTACTAATAAAATTTGTAAAACAGCATTTTACAGGGCACAATATTATCAAAGACCTTATTATTGACTTTTGTAATATTAATGACTTGTATTTGTAATATTTGTATATTTGTAATATTTGTAATATTAATAATAATTAATGACTTTGTATAAGTTCTCTACAAATAACAAATACAATAAATATTACTGCAAAATCAATTTCCTTCATCCTAACTATGATCATATTCAGTTTAGCAAAATTTTCAGAAAAAGTCAACAACTTTTTCCATCTACCAAAGTACAGATCTCACCAGCTTTCAAGTATCAAAAACCTCTTAGTAAATTGCTAATTAACCACTATGAATTAGCTACTACAGCCCATTGATACTGTAAAGAGCTTCAATACAAAGATTTCATAGATAAATTTCATCAACATATTATAACAGGTAATTTAGCAATAGTTCAAAACCAACATTTAAGAATTTTAATGGAAAAAGGTACCAAATTTAGACCAGTACTAAAAATTAACAAACATCACAGTTTTAAAAGTTTCATAAAAAATATAGACGAATTTATAGTTAAAACTAGTTTCAAATTAAATATTCCAAATTCTACCTTTATGGCATGGAAACATGCAGTATTAGAAGAATTCAAGCAAAAAATTCGAAGAATTGAATTTAATAGCCATTTACAGTGGAATATTCTCATACCTCTTTTACAGGATTTAAAACAAAAGTTCATAATTACCAAAATTGACAAAGCCAATAATAACTTTAGCATAATATGAAAATTTTTTTATGTCTCATTAATTAATACTGAACTCAATAATGCCATTACTTACAAACTCACCAATCTACAAGAAAATGTTATTACAAAAAAGCTAAAAGCATTTCATAAGAAACTGCAAATTTCACAACCATCTAACTACAATAGATTAGCAAATCTATATGCTCTCCCAAAATTTCATAAACCACCACTCAAATTTAGATTTATTGCTAATGGTACAAATAATTATAGAATGAATATAGATTACATATTTGCAATTATACTTAAAAAAATCTGTAATTTAATCCAACATCTCGTTAACAAACAACACAATTATAGTTGGATTATTTATAATAATGCTCCAGTTCTCAGCAGTTTTAAAAGTTTAACAATCAAGAACATTAACTGCTATGACTTTGAAAACCTTTATACTTCTCTACCATTAGAAGAAATTTTTACTAGTTTAATGCAACTCCCACAACTTTTTCCTGACATACTTGACATCCTTTGTATTGAAAGATGGAATACTTATCTGAATTGTGCATTATTTAATAACTACATTAAATACAATAATAAGATCTTTCAGCAAGTTAGAGGAATTCCTATGGGAGCAAACAGTTCTACACAAATTTGTAACCTATTTCTTTTTACATTTGAATATAAATTCCAACTCAGTTTAAATAAAAATGAATTAAAGCTATTTGCTCATACTTTTAGATACATAGATGATATTATAACTTTCAATAATAATTCTACTTTTGAGAAATTCAAAATTTACCCAAATAGTTTAACACTTAATAAAACGAATACGAATCAAGATACTATTGAATTCCTAGACCTGCAAATTATTAAACACAACAAAATTAAATTATTTGATAAAAGAAGGAATTTCCATTTTCCTACTATTAAACTAATTAATTGGTACTCTAATATCTCTAGAAAAGTAATAGAAAACACATTTCATAGCGAAATTATCAGAATAAAAAATATATGTACTGAAAATGACGATTTAAAGGAAGAAATCATAAAACTAATTAATGTACAAGTTGATAACCAAGTACCACCAAAATTTATTAATTTATATATTAAAAAGGCAGGCCTTGACTTTACTTTATAATTTTTTGGCTCTTTTGGATATGATAACATTACCTTAAACCTTAACTGGAGGGTAATGAAGGATATAAAAGAGTAGAGAAATTATTGTAAAATTTTTATTGTAAATATTTTGTAAATGTGTATATTTAATCAATACCGGATTCTTTCCTTTTACTAATAAAGGGCCAACTCTTTTCAAAAGTCTCAATTATAGCCCAAATTGAGTGAAGATTTTAATCTTCTTCTTCTAATTTTCCATACTTTAGCCAGTATTTAGTTAAGTTTTGATATACCAATTAAATCAAGTTCATTAAATTTTAATATTTTCTTTCATCAAATTTAAGTTTTATTTAACTTCCTAAAGGAATTTTTGAGAAATTTCTGGGAATTTTTAGAGGTTTTTTAAGGACTTCATTTCAAAAAAAAAATTTTGGGAAATTTTACTTTAAAACTTTAATATTAAAACATTTCAGTTTTTCTTAATTACTTTAATTTTTTGCAATTTTCACACAAAATATCTTTCACTTAATTTTTTTCACAATTTTTCAACAGAACACACATTTCAAATTACAAACAGTTTAAATTTTTTTCACATACCACTTCACTTTAATTTCCTTCAAGCAAACATACATCTCTTGATTGGCTCAGTTACTTAACTCCCTAAATAATTGATATTACTACCTTTAGGATTTTTAATTTAATTAATATTAATATTTACAAAAAATTTGTTACTATAACAAAGCTAGCAGCTTGACACTCAACTTTACCTACATAAGCGCCATCTATATAATTTGAAGAACACACTTACTTCTCTTTCACAACACCTTTGCAGACCCCAACACTCATGTAGTAGGTAAGTTAGAATTAAAACTTACTATTTACTTGCTTTAAGTATTTTTTTAAAAAAAATTTTATGTAGTATCTAAGTATTTTCTAAATATGAAATTATTTTTAAATATATATTTATTTTAAAAATTGTGAATTAGTTCTTTTTGTTTTTTATTTCTTATTGGTTTATATGGATTATGTATAGTTCTTTTATAGTTTCTTTTTATTGATATGCATGTTCGTGTAGGGGAAGTTTCTGTAGACAAGAATTTCTAAAATACATTGGTTTCTAGATTTTTTTTTATTATTTTATAAAAAATTAATTTTTAAAAAATTTAATTTTTTAAGAAAAAGTTTAATTCTTAACTTTACTTGCTTGTTTCTCAAAAGACTTAATTAGTATTTTCCTTTTTGAACTTCAATCCTTAAATGTTAATTTCTAAGAGTACCACTTTATTGGAATTACTATTGGGGTTGATCTTTACATTACGGTAACTTGGCGAAAATTTGGCGACCAACTCCCCTACAGCAACCCTCTATTTTTTTTCCCCGCCGCCATTTTGTCTTCACGAAGTAAAGACATGTTTCTTTTCTTCTTATCTACTGAACACTTCTTCCAACAATCTACTAGCCGAATTACACTTATGCTAGAAATTTTATCAAACAAAACTGCTTAATCATGACAAATATTCACTGCAAAATTCGGAAAAAGTGCACAATACCATACACCTTACGCGTTTTTCAAAATAACACATACACATAAACCATGTACACGCCGACTTATTTTTACTTAAAAAAACATCCCAGAATTGCACAAAAATGGCATTGCGCACACTCTTCACTATATCCATGTACACTGCTTTTTTCTCATAAATTCGAAAAATTTCACGAAAATACATGACAATTTTCTCAATCTTTAAACCCAGTAAAAAGAACATATATGAAATTACCTGATCGCGAAAAAGTATTTACCCTTTACAAATATGAACATTTCCACATATAAAATAAATAAAATATCCAAAAACTTTTACCTCTAAATCATCTATTACATTATACACGTCACCAACGAATTCATACATGAAGCATTACAAATATTTAGTATCAAATATTTAAATTATTTCCATGCACGTTTATTTCAACTTAAACGTAAACCAAATTCCTACAAGCATAAAATTCACAAAATAACTATCATTTCATTAAAATATCACTGAACCATGTACACGTCGACTTATTTTTACTTAAAAAAACATCCCAGAATTGCACAAAAATGGCATTGCGCACACTCTTCACTATATCCATGTACACTGCTTTTATCTCATAAATTCGAAAAATTTCACGAAAATACATGACAATTTTCTCAATCTTTAAACCCGGTAAAAAGAACATATATGAAATTACATGATCGCGAAAAAGTATTTACCCTTTACAAATATGAACATTTCCACATATAAAATAAATAAAATATCCAAAAACTTTTACCTCTAAATCATCTATTACATTATACACGTCACCAACGAATTCATACATGAAGCATTACAAATATTTATTATCAAATATTTAAATTATTTCCATGCACATTTATTTCAACTTAAACATATACCAAATTCCTACAAGTATAAAATTCACAAAATAACTATCATTTCATTAAAATATAATTAAATTCAAAAACACCACTTAAAATATACATGAGCACATACATTCAATTAATAAAAATTACCTTACAATCCTAATTACTTTAAACTAAATCATTGCTAATAACAATTTTCCCAATAATACCAAATTCCTTTCCACCTTACATTTCCAACAATGCATAAAAATACTAACTTACCTAATCTCCTTCAGAATCTTCATTACGTGGCGGATACACTTTTCTTCATTCTCTTTCAGAATCTTTAAAATCATACTTATCTTTCAAAGCAAGATACCAGGTAAAATAAATAACATAATAAAACATGTTTATTTCTCTCTCACACAACCTTAAAAAACATTTCTTACTATCCTTTTCAATACCACTAAATACCCATTTCGAATTCAATTTACTTACGGCCATGGGATCCAAAAATTCACAAACACTATTTCACACAACACAGAATAAAGCCAAATACAAAATTTCCAAATTTTTTCCCGATTTCCCCCCTTTTCCGATTAAAGAACCGTAATTCGTCCATTAATATCACATGACATATCCCATGATCTCTCATTTCCCCCACACAAAATAATGCGTAATCGGAACTCAGTACTGCTCACATTATTACCAAAGTCCCAGGTAGTAACCTTTATCGCCTCCAAAATGTCGCCAAACTACCAGTTACCGTAATGTAAAGATTAACCACTTTTGGTTTTGACTTTTACCCTTCCTTGCCTGCATGAATGACGAAACACGAATTGAATGATTGGAGAGTTAGGTTTGGAGGCAACTTCCCCTTGATAAGTCTGTCTCCTGCCTACTCTATGATCATTCATATATGCATTTTAAAAAAAAAATTGTTTAATTTAATTTTAATTTATTAAATTAGTAGATTTATTTTCATGGATAGATTTTACACTTGATTTGCTTATGCTTCTGAATTCAAATGATATTGTATATTAGTTCGAGAATTAAATCTTTTACATGTTTGCATATTTTTAAATTATTTTGGCTTTTTTCCTTTTTTTAGAATTTAAATTTGCTTTTCTACTTTTTTACTTTTATACATATTTGTTTAGAATCTAAATTTGTTTAAATTTAAATTTCATTCCTTGCAGCAATGGCGCAAAGAATATTTAATTAAATATGTAGTTAAATTTAATTTTTTAAATTAAACTCAATTTATTCTTATGAAACATATATATATATATATATATATATATAGAAATTTAGAATTAATTTCATCTTTCCCATGCACACGCATATACATCGTGTCCACAAAAATTAGAGAATATTCATTTGCCTAACAAGTTAGAACACTTACTCGGCCTAACTACCTGGCCTATTGCCTAAAACACTTCTCCGGTCTTATATGATATAAATTGACCGATATTTTTAATTTCAAAATTTGCTATATTTGACGTCGTTTTGAATTTGCATAATTCGAGGTTGATTTGCTTCTTCTTAAATGCCATTTAAAATGAAGCGTCTTAAAATGAAATCTATTGCCAAGTTGAAATCTATTGTCTTTAATTTATAAATTTGTTACAGTAGGTAAAAAATTTTCACCCAGATAATTTGTAAATTATCCATTTGTAAAAACACGTTATTAATTGTCTCCATGAAGTTTTATTATTTTAAAGGCATAATATGGTAATCGCATAAAAATTCATTAGAAATATTTTTCATTTTTAATTAACTCACATAATATTTCGAGGTAGCTTCGTGCCAATACTGAAGCTTGCTACAGAATAAGAATATGAATTTCATAAGGTTCTGTGGATAAGAGCTCCATTTCTATGAAAAATCATATTGATCAATATTTCTCACAATAATCTGAACAGAAATGCTTGTCACGTAATCGCTTAGTATCGACAAACTTTTTCTAAAGACTATTTTATTTTTAGTAACAAACAAATGCAAACATTTCTTCTTTCAATTAGTACACAGTCCTTGAATTAGTACACACTCCCGAATTTAATATAAAATATCTGTCAATTTTGGTCGTACATGGGTCAAAAGTTTTGCGTTAATTTTTTTATAACGAGTACAGAATTTTCCTAAATTTAGGTATAGGGACCTGAGGAATGTGTAAAACGTGAGATTTCGTAATTTATATAAAACGAATTTCTTTAAACTTAAAAATACCAAAACTTGAATCTTTGCGTCATTTAAAACATTTCCGTAATATGTCTACAACCAACGGTTACGAAAATAAAAGTCAGGCAGGAACTTTTGTGGACACTTGTGTATGGCTAAGATACATCATATAGCCGAGAAATTTTGAAACTGAAATATAGAGAAGAAAAGAACTAGTAAAAAGTAGTTATGGCAATGAATAGTACAGAGGATTCCTTTATATGCCTACATAACGTGGAAAAAATAGGTAAATCTATGCTTTGAAATGAATGTTCAGAAGACCTCTACTTTTGCCACCACAAACCTGCAGACATCGAGGGACTACTTACGCAACTTGACGTAGCACATTCCACACAACTTGAGCGAATTTTTAACCGATCTTTGCTCTCATTTTTCCAGTTCCTCAGATCGGCAGCCTAGATATTATCTTGGCTATAGGTTCTGCATGACTGTCTTCAGATGTCTTCGATCGAACTAATTTCCACAAAATGCCCTTTGCATGTAGTTATTGTAAGGGAGGATGGCACCTTTTCATGTCGTGCCACGTTGAAATGCCGTTTATATTCCCAATCAACAGCACCCAAGCTGTTACTGTTCTATTAATGTACTTTTAACTCGAACGCGCCATGCGCATCCCTCTACCGCTTCATGGTAATTAAATGGCAAGATGTTTTTCGCAGGTTTTGTGTGTTATGAAGCGCCACCCGCCTAATCGTGCTAGCATAAAATTCAAAATTTCCAATCTTTTTGAAACACGCTGTACACGAAAGTAAACATGTCATATATAGCAGAATTTGAAAATATGAAATACAGCATTGAGATGCTATAATGAATCGGGGCAAGATAAATATTTACAAATAATAATAAATGATAAATATTATAGCACACGTTTATTACCAGCACATTCTGATCATTTTGCTCAAAAAGCAGACAACAGATTAAATATAATTTTTTGGAGGACGAGTCATGAAGGCAACATGCGGGTTTAGCGAAATTATTTCGTAATCTGTGAAACGTCCCTTGGCTGCGAAGCATGCTGCTATACGGCTAGATAAGGAATGATACAGATTCTTAATATTATTTTGTCATAGATATTTGTCAGGCTTTTCTTAACTGCTGTTCCAGATTTTAGATACTGCGTACTGCTTGTACTTGACAGATTAGCATGTCACACACATGTTCAACTGCCAAAAGATCTGGCACTTTGCAGGAAAAGGAAAAGCTGAAACAGCACTAAGAGACATCAGAGGTATGCTAGCCACACGAAACTTTGTCTTATCGGAAAAACGGCTCGGTTATCTTGTCGGAAAATGGTTCCAGAGTGACTTGCCGCGAAGAATAACCAGGGTCTTCGTATGTTATCAACATACCTCTGCGTTTTCAAAAACGTACGTATGTCCACTTAAGGGTGATTACTATAAGAGATAGTAATTCATACCATCACATCATGCGTACTGGCCATATGCCTCTGCGCAGTGAGGACTGTCTGGGAAGGCCAGCTCGACCTTCTGCATATGTAAATGCGTTAATCACTCGCCTAAAGACTGCATAAAGATCCATAACTGACTCAAAGAGGATTAATAATGATCAGTCACAGTGTCATTCCAAACAGCAATGATGTTGGGTCTGTAAACACAAACATTTTAAAGGGAAAATTAAGCGCAGTCTTGACTCAGTAAGTTGTCATGAAGTGTTAGAAGTTTTATATCATAGCATAAATGACAATAAATGGATGAACTTTTGCGATAGATCTATACTTTGGAAACAGCATGGTGGACTTCTCCTAAGATAACATCCAAAGCTTTATTCTTTCATTGTCGCAGCAGTTATTGCCAGCGGTTGTGCAGCATGAAATTGGCTGCATGAAATACTGATTTCTTAGTATACCGCTAGTAATCTGAGGCTATAATTTTAATAAGGTAAGCCTAGCATGCCTTACATGTCCAGTAAATATGGCCTTTATATCTTTCGCACTTCGTAGTATTGCATTTGGATGGGCAAAAGTGACATTTTACTAACACAGCAAATTAATTAATTAAAAAAAACTCTATTGAAATCTAAATTTCAAGCTATCAAAATGAATTCTTGTTCCCAATAATATACCACAAAAGAACTTTAATTATTTGATTCAGATTTTGAAAACAGTGTTGTGCGACCGATGAACTTTGGTTTGGACGTTTTTAACAGCCTTCCCTTGAACGGCGACAAATGATGTGCCTTTGTCGTATTCGCAGACGATTGAAAGGTGGCAGCGGAACGGTAGAAAATTTTGGGGTTCCGGGGAGGAAAAAAAAAAAAAAAAAAAAACCACGGGAATAATGCTCACAGGTATAAATGCTCACAGGAAAAAAAAACTCACACAGAAATATGCCCACATAGATCCCCCCGGGGGTTGACTCAGGAGACGTCCTGGGAAGTACTGGTTAGGATCTGTACCTAGGCAGTCTCAACCACGGGGGTACATAAACACTCTTCACAGGACTAGAACCCGAGTATTGCACTCAGGTAGGTTCGGGCGTGGCAGGGACCGTACTGGTACTGTCGTGTCCGTTCCCTCGGCTGTTGTGGAGCAGATAAGTAAATATAAGCGGGGCTTTTCGATGGGGGTTTGGCCCTCATAGTCCCAGTGGCGGGGACTGACTGATTAAGGCAAGGCACCGAGAACGAATTAACTGCTGCTGAGGGAGTGGTGCCCCGAGGCAAAGGTGACATTGGTATATTTTTTTTTTGACTTCGTGATTTTTCTACCTCGCCGAGACTGAGTATAAAGCCGGGCAGGGACTGTGGGGTCTGCGCTGCCACTGATGAGTCTCATCCAGAGCCCGTTTCATCTAAACTTTGTACGGAATTTCCAGGTCGAAGATTCAGTCTCTGGCGCCCATGTCCCATGCCCACATAGAAATGTACTCACATGGAAAAATGCTCACTTAGAAATATACTCACACGGAAAAAAGCTCACATAGATATATGCTCACATGGAAATAAGCCCTACTGATAAATAAAATATGTATAAATATCTTTACATTAATCAATCAATAATTAATCGATTTGAACATCGTACACCTACTTGAATTTTTAAAAGAAAAATTATTTGATCATTTGAAAAAAATATTGGACAAATGCTCATATTAACCTTTTCAGAGGCAGTATATAAAAGAATAAAAACTATAGTAAAATTTTGCATGTACTGTAATATTTTATATTACTGCGCCTTGTATGACATTTTTTCCCCTGTAACCACCAATAGTTTATTTTTGTTTTTTTATTTACTCTATTTTTGCATACTTTTGATGTGTATCTATAGAAATTGATGTCTGAATGTAGTTATTTAAGTTTGGAGCCAAAAACGTTCTAGAAGACCACAGTTTCCAATCGAAGTGTGGAATCATTATGAAGAAGCCTTCGAAAAATCTCCTAAAACAACAAATTATTACGAAAGCTTTCATAAGATACTACTAAATTCATTATTTAATTGCAGCCATCCCAGTATGTGGTTTTTGTTTGGCGGACTGAAAAAAAATTAGCCTGTCAACGTTTATTACTAGCTGTTGTAAATACAGGGCATACTGAAGTTAAAAAAAAAGAAAATATGAAAATTTACATTTGGTAATCGCGAATCATGTAAGAAACTATGATCAAGTCGATGATAAAATTAGATATTTACATATATTAGCTAATATTCAGTAAGTTAGTAGAGACATTAGGTATTTTGAAAGCAGAAGATGTGAAAAATGAGCAACGCCTTCGTCGGGAATCGAACCACGGACCTCTGGAATACGCGCCCAGCGTGCAGACCACCACACCACGAAGGCATGCTAAGAAGGCAGGAGAAATACCTTATAAGTTTATGTGAAATATATATTTATGATTTATATATAACAAGGTATTTAACGTAATTTAAATAAAATGATTATTTCTATTTGCTTATTCGCTTAAATTTTTATATTATAAAATGTGTAACTTATACGTACTATTGTTTTATTTTTTAACAATTAAAATTGTAATAATTTTTCGCTGTATATTCTGTTTCATTTTTCTTCCTTCCTCCTCTCTTTTTCCTAATTCGAAACAGCCCATTTGTTAATCTTATATAGCAACTAAATCTACACATAAGTTATACGTTTTTTGATCTTTTCTAATTTCCAATTTTGTTTGTTTTCGCAGTTTAAATTGTTTAGTAGTTATTACCGTAGGTCTTTTTCGCGTAAACTATAAATGCTTTAGTATTGTATTATTCTTTATTCTTGGCGTTACTTGAGTACTCCGGAACTGCAGTATCAAATGTACTTTAAGCATTAGCGAACTTTTACTTTCCTCTTCTGTGCAAATATATATATATATATATATATATATATATTCACACCGTAGATGTTTTGGTAATTTAAATAATTTTTCTTAAAATTCAAGTAGGTGTACGATGTTCAAATCGATTAATTATTGATTGATTAACGTAAGGATATTCCTACGTATTTTATTTACCAGTGGGCTTATTTCCATGTGAGCATATATCTATGTGAGCTTTTCTCCGTGTGAGTATATTTCTAAGTAAGCATTTTTCCAAGTGAGCTTTTTTCGATGCGGGCATGTTTCTATGTGGGCTTTTTTCCTGTGAGCATTATTCTATGAGTATTTTTCCGATCACTTTATTTTGTTTATGTATACGGGGAAAAGGAGAAAAGGTTTCAGTCTCAGACTGAAAGGAGTGTTTGAACAATAGTTTCTCGTTATAATTTATCTATATAATCACACTCTGTATGAGTGTATTTTCTTTCTTTCAGATGTTCGAAATTTATTTCGTTGTCTTTAAAAAATAAATTTTAGATATGTGATCTATAGATTTCGGTGACATGGTCTGACTCATATCTTTGTTTGAAAACATATGAACATGGTTTGTTGAAAAGACTTCTTTGAATTTATTAGAACTACGTTTTGAAGCATGTACTGTCAGTTGCAGATCTGTATAGTAAACACGTATCGTTCAATTTTATACTGAGTATTTACGAAATAAACCAGGTTTGAAGAAACAAACAGTAAAATGGCGAAGAGTTTTTACTTTTTTCTAGATGATCGAGTTTCGTCAAAACAGGAATAAATTAAGGGATGCTTTGGCCTAAATGAAATATCAAAGACATTTTGAAAAACGCAGTTGGAAGTTTTTAATAATTTACGTCGATTAAGTAAGAAATTCACACAAACCTGAGTTAGCCACCCATTTGTCACTAAAATCTGATTCTTTTCATCCTGTAAAAATAGAGTATTATTTCATTAGGATTTAAAGTTTTCATACTGAAGAAAGTAACAAGCATGCTTAAGATAACATGAGCAACGCATAAGAAACAAATCTCGCAACAATTCATTGTCTAAAAGTACAGAATAATACATAATCCTTCCTTTTCATTTCTTAAAAGAATTAGAAGATAGGTTTAATAAATCGCCAGGGAAACTTTCTTTTCATTTGCTTTCATTTTTTAAAACAAAAATGATATGATTTTCAATTCATTATTTATA
This sequence comes from Stegodyphus dumicola, assembly GCF_044657685.1. Classification (NCBI taxonomy): domain Eukaryota; kingdom Metazoa; phylum Arthropoda; class Arachnida; order Araneae; family Eresidae; genus Stegodyphus; species Stegodyphus dumicola. The sequence goes on from NC_140781.1 coordinate 28,479,899, forward strand.
ATGCATGTCCCAAACAAATGTTTGAGACATACGTTATAAATAATAAATATCAGAACTTATAGAGCAGGGGTAGAGGGCACCCCTGTGATTCTGAATCATTTAGCAATGCAGGGTCGGAAATGCTTTCCTGACGCGCTGGTGTACACAGAAACGTCAGAAATTAAAAGAGGCCAGTAAAGTTAAAAGTAACACGAGTCAAGGATAGTGTTCTATTTCAGGCATATCTCGAATTTCCCCAGCAGCTACTGCGATTCGTGCAACCAGCTTTTCAGCGTTCTCAACGGGGGGGGGTCATAAACCAGTGTCTTCATATGCCCCCACAAAAAAAAAAATCAAGACATGATAGGTCTGGTGATCGAGCAGGCCAATGCACCGGACCACTAGGCCTGACCCACTGTTGGCCAAATCTGACGTCTAGGTGGGTATGAGCATTATGGCTGAAATGGCCAGGGGCCCCATCGTGTTGGAACTACGTTGTCTGTCGCATCGATGCAGAAATATGTTCGTCATTTAAAAGTTTTTACATGAGTTGCTGCAGATTGATCAATTAATTACAACCGATTAGATGAAAGGGCAACAGGTAAGATCCGATGAGGTGATCCCACACATTGACGGCCCAAACATTAACGGAAAACCGATTCTGCGCTGCACGATGTAGTGTTGTATGAAGGTTCTCTACCGTCTAGAAATAAGCGTTATGTGCATTGAATATTCCTTCCCTTAAGGATGCCTCATCCGTCAGCATACACATTAGCGCGAAAAAGGGGATCTGTAGCACACTTTTCAAGATACAATTATGCAAAAAACAATAAGGTTGCTTAATCGCCCGGTTGAAGCTCCTAGATACGCTGCACGCGATACAGATGCATTTCGTTTTCTTTGAGAAATCTTGCTGGAACGGGATGAGGTACGCTTCGCATACTCAAACTTGGAGTCCCCTGTACCTGATGCAGCACTTTTTCTTCGATGTCCGGAGTCCGTGCTGATCGTGCACGATTCATGGCAGCTCTTTGAAAGGAGCCTGTTTCAGCTAACCTCTTGCGCAGCCTTGCTAAGAAATTGTGGTTGCGTGTACGCCTCATAGGATAACGGTCTGCGTACAGGCGCTGTGCGGTTGGCCCACTACAATCTGCAGCCCCGTATGCTAAATGCATATCGGCTAACTCGGCGTTCGCATAAGTGTTCATCGTACTAACTCTGCGTTGTTGTGCGAATATAACGATTCCCTGAAAGAATTCTCGAACTTTCGTGCGACCACAACTACCGTGTCAGAAAAGCATTTCAGACCCTGCATTGCTATTTGATTCCGAGTCCTTGTAGTGCCCCCTATCCCTTCCAGAAGTTCTGAAACGTATATATATATACGTTTCAGAACTTCTGGAAGGAGGAACTTATATATATAATATATATATATATACAGCGGTGGCCAAAACTGTGGACATTTTTGGAAATTTTTATGTTTTTGAACTTTGTATGCTTATAGAAAATGTTACGTTTCGCAAAATGCAAACTTGTATATATCATTTTAAAGAGAATTTATTACTGAATTCAATACAAAACACAAAATTCAGTTATTTTCAATACAAAAAAGTTATATGTACTTTAATATAAATAAAAAACACAGTTATGAAGTGGTTTGTAATGTCTAGCTTTCCTGGCCAATCACTGTTCTTGTTCTGAGAACCAATCAAATGTTAGTAACTGCCAGTAGAAGCTGATATCATGTTTACACTTGAAACAATTCATTATTTTGCTTTTTTCTGTAGAAGGAGAACCTGTTTCTTATACACTGCAATTACAAGTAGGAATTTTTGTAAAAATTTTTGATATTTAGTCAAGAAGCAATGACATCAAATAAAAGAGTAGATTGGACACCTAGAAAGAGATGTAATATTATTGTGTTACGAGAAAGTGGTCTTTCCTATGCTGAAATTGCAAGACAGGTGGGTGGTTCAGTGACAACATCTGGAGTCCGAAAGTTTTGTTTACGATATCAGGAGACAAATTCAATAAAAACAAAGAAGGAAAAGGCCGAAAAAGGTGCTCCACATCTATTGATGACAGAAGAATAAAAAGACTATGTCTCCAAGATAGAAAAATGTCATCAGCGGCCATCAGAAATAATCTGAATGATGCTGGTGTTTCTGTCAGTTCAAGAACAATCAAGAGAAGATTAACAGATGTTGGACTGAGAAGTAGAATTCCACGAAAAAAGCCTTATCTTAATTTTCAGCAACGAAAAAACTACAGTGGGCAAAGGAACACATTAATTGGACAGATGATCAGTGGTCGCAAGTTATATGGAGTGATGAAACTAAGATATCGTTATTCGGTAGTGATGGGCGAAAATATGTAAGACGTAGAATAGGAGAAGAGCTACATCCTGACTGCATTCAAGCAACTGTTAAGAACCCAGTTAGTGTTATGATTTGGTCATGCATGTCAGCAGATGGTATTGGTCGCCTTCATGTCATCGATAGGACACTGAAGGCCAGAAAGTACATTGACACTATTCTAGAACCAAAACTTTTACCTTCCATCAGAGATCTCTTTCCCAACAATGCTTCGTTTATTTTTCAGCAGGATTCTGCAAAAATGTACCACTCCTTTAGGTTGTATACAGTAGCAAATGAAGACTTCCAAAATCATTTTTCAGACTTACCATTTCCATATTATAATTAAATAACACACTTAATTCAAAGTGAAAAAAATACTTATTGTGTAGAAACTGAAATTGAAAAGAAACTGTATCTAAAATCTAAAATAATTTTCTGGCTTTGCATGTAGTCTGTTTGCTTCAGTCTATTAAGAAATATAAATCTATCAAATTTCGCATCTAATGGTGATGGCTTTCCGTAACTAATCTCCTAGTGTGTAAATGTGTATATGTAACAATATGATTTCAATCAATGAAATTAATACTATTTAGATTTCATCGTAACAGGCAAGTGTGTTCAATGTTATTTCCAGACTAAAGACTAATGCTTTCCAAAAATGAATACATTTCAATACGAAGGTAAAGATCTTCGTGAAAGTTAATTAACTCAGTTAAATAATGCATGCTAAAGAAAACCAAATTTAAATGAAGAAGCGCCATATGAAAGAGCAAAAATCTTCCGACATCAGCAGGCATTATCTCCAAAGAAAGATACATAAAGTAATATCATGGAAAAATTCGTTAAGGATTTTTCTTGTAAACTTCATCAGTAGCTTACTCAGAAATAGGCAAGCTTTTAAGATTATTTATTATCATAGGAAACTTTTTGGTTTACAAGCTAAACTGCTTCTTTTCTCCTAAATTTTAGATATTATCTTTTCATTTGTTTTACTGCTCTAAAGCAACACAAAATTACAAGAAACAACGAGCTGGCCTGAGACTATCTTATTATTCCAAAAGTTTCATGTCAAATGTTTTCATTCATATGAGATTCAGTGTTATTATTTCCCATTTTATACTATTTTAGATTTAAAAGATTATTAAAGACTATTTAAAGTGCACGATTGAAACTGTTTAGTTTTCTAGAACAAAACTGTAAAACCTCATTCGGACGACTAACCTTATAAGATATTGATAGATGATTGATAGATGAACATTCGCTCAGGTATAATGCAAGAATGGCCAAACATTTCTAAGTAATGACAGACCTTTCAGAGACACTACAAATAAGCAAGAAGTATGCCGGCCGAAATAAAAATGAGGATTATATGGCTGCATTTTGTTGACGAAATTAAAGAATATTATAAAGCAATAATTTTATTATTTTAAGTAAATAAAAAAGAACATTAAATGAAAGCAACTGATCTTTGATTATTTGAACATTAACTCTTGCCCTTAACTTAGAATAGATTGAAATGGAATTCAATAATGTATTTCATTGCTATAAAAAATCTCGAAAAATGCGAAATATTTCTTTTAAGAAATTATTAAGTGTCGACAAATCTGAAACACTAAATGTATACTTAAGGAAAACTATTAATAAGATACTACAAAAAATAAACTAACTACTGAACAATGTTTAACTAAGTGAGATGAACTTACTACGTCTATTATTTGATACAAGGCCATGTCAAAAGCCACTCGAAGAGGTTGCGAGGCATTGAATGCAGGTCTGACTGCAGGATCATAATTAGACATAAGATATCTGGTTAATCTGTACTCTTGCTCATCACACTGTATGAAGTTCACTAGAACGAAACAATACATAACATATACATGCAAAATAATATCATTATAGATCAAATACATTCAGTGAGAATGTCTCAAAAGGCGAATGTTTACAAAATCAATAAAGTATGAAAATACAGGCCTTTTCCCAAAACAATCGTGACGATTTTATTCCTCTTTTTTCCCCTAGAAACAGACTTTTTGCAGAAAATTGAAATTAAACTTCTAATACAGAAATGTTCTTGACACTCGACATCTTAGTTTTGAAAACAATAAAATTAAACAATATTTCATAGTTTCAAAATTATGCTAAAATATTGATGGCTAGTTTTAACAGACGGTAACAAAACTAGTGGCATGTCTTGGAAACGTACAAAATGAGATGAAAGTATCTTCTAAAGCAATGGCAGCAATATATTCTATGGCTCAAGAGAGGTAATGAGAATAATAAGCATTTTAAAAACTGAAAAAAAGAATTAGTATTAATTAGGACCTGAAGTGTACGTAAGGGTTTCTTAAAAACGACAGCTTTATATGCTTTCAATAAATTGTAAGATAAGCAGCATTAATTCGATGATTTAGTTATTAAGCTTGTAGTGATTAACTCCTGTGTGAGAACTGTAAGAGTAGTAACTGCACAGAAGAAGGGTTAAAAGTATCCTTTATTACACTCTTTAAAAATGTACAATGCGTCAACTCGACGCTAAAAAACTACGCCTCTGCTTGGGCGGTAACTGAAATCAAAGAACTAACTAAAGATTTGAAGATATGTACAAGTAGTAGAACTACATTACAGGGTTCAGACAATACCTGTTTATTAAGCCCCCGTCGAAAACTAGTGACAGCAAGTAAATGCAGTTAGCCACGCGAACCAGCAATATCTCTGGGAGCAGACGCTTACGCAACACAGGGAACGGCAATAGCCTAACTCTCTCTCTTTCCTACTGAACCTCGGTTTTTAACAAGGAGGTTAGAATAGATTCTAACCTCCTAACCTATTCTAACCTCCTTGGTTTTTAAACTCTTTCTTCAAGGTAGCATAGCTTCACGCGCGCTACCAAATTTAAATATTCTGGCATTGACAATTAAACGAATGAAGGCTCATAGGAAACTTAAAATTAAAACTTGTTAGTTTAAAAATAAATATAAATCCCTACAAGCTTAATTATTAAATATTTTCTTTGTAGGTTTTGCTAAACAGTCCATTTTCGATGACTTTGTAGAGTCATTAGGTTATGTCGATGCAGGAACGTGAAAAATTTGCAGGGGCCTCGCAGGGATTCGAACTGCTGACTTCCCGAATACGCGTCGAGCATACCACGAAGGGATGAGGAAAGGACGGAGAAAATACCTTATAACTAAGTTATCATCCATAGTTTATTTTAGGCTTACGTATAGTTATCATTTAAAAATTAATAGTGAGCCCTGTTGGCGTGGTGTTAAGGAAATCGGTTACCACAGCCTTGAGCCCGTTTTTGAATTCCGGAGAAGGTACGTATATTTATAAATGTCTAGCACCTTTATAGCATGAGAGTCCCTTAAAATACTCCTGAGATGAAAATCCTCTCGAGAAGTTGGTTGAATAGGAAGACGGGTGGCAAACTCTTTGATCCGTCATGTTCGGAAATCTTCTACTATAATTGATTTAAGTTGAAATGGAGCTGCGGAAGCTCGCACCATCATTTTTGTGGTGTTGGGATACGTGATACTTCTGCCTGTGCGCGCGCATAACGGATTGAACTAATAAGGAAAGATTGTGTGAGTTTTTATCGCGCGCTCAACGATTTATGATATAATCAATGTTCTATTTTTAGTTGGCGTGTTTATGAATGTCTTAGAAAATGGATGTCTAGTTTTGATATTTTGTATTAACCTCTTTGTTATAACTTGTGCACAGATTAAAGCTTTAAAAAGCTGATACTGTATGTATTTTTGGATATACCTGAATGAAGAACCCGATGATTCAGGTAAGTGCTGTTTATTTACCTACTGTTGGAGTGCTTTCCGCATTAATTAATATTGTCTATTCATAGGGAACCCAATATATGTTGCCCATGGCCTAAGTCAGCGAGAGGCGCAACCTCTGCTTCTTGCTCACGATAGAATGAGCAGGCTTGCTTTCAGTGTCATACCTGCATCCAATAATATGGCATAGAGAGAAGCAATGCATTTCCGGATAGGAACATAACCATTGTTTTTCCATACCCGAATTTTGCATTTTCCTTTGATTTAATACTTCCTTAAAAATTTTATATTAATGTTCACAGCTTTAATATTACCGCTTTTCGTTTTTTATAAGTGGCAATATTCGACCAAACAAGTACACTTGATATTTTCACCTATAATGCTTAACCAGCTTAACTAATGCTGAATGAACTGAACAGTATCCATTTTATTTGAAAAATGGCCGTTATCTGTAGCTTTTGATACTGATAACTTTATATAACAAAGCAAATTTCGGAAAAATATCCAGTAAATTTTAATTCAGGGAAATTCTTCAGTTTGTTATCACTCTTAGCACATCAGTGACAGGGGATATACCTATGGCTCAGTATTATACAGCGTAAGGCTTTGCAATGATTTTAAGTGTTTTTTTAACTTAGAATTACTAATTCTAGTACCAAGAAAGACTACAATGTCTGAAATAGTTTCATGGCTTTCTTAATTTCTCAGATATCAGCTACAGTTTATCTATAATAAGCGGAAATTTAAGTCAGCTGGTAAATAAATTGAAAGACTTCCTTTCGCTTATTACTTTATTTTAGAATTTCCTTTTAGAAGAATCAGTTTTCGATAGATATACTTATTTCCCAATCATAGTTTGCAAATGGTTTGCACTTTGCATTAAATTACATTTGATAGAAATTTCTCTCAGATTGTATACCTGTCTGTGTGGTTATATTATTATATTATTACAATATATACTACATTACAATTCAGGCAACAAATGAATTATTACAGACAAGCTGATGAAGATTACCCTTCTGGAAAGGGAAGTTTCAATTAGAAAGTTTCTTCAAGAAGGTATCGATTTCCTTATGTGGATAAACCTCCTGTGCTTTATCTTATTGAAATTAGGAAACAGGTAAATGAACCTTCTGGGAAAGGATGTCTTTGTGGAACATTTTCTAATCAGGATTTGCATTAAATGCAGAAGAAAATAAATTAAGATAACAACCGTTCTAAGAGCCATGTTCTAGAACGGAAATCGAAATGACAAAGTTTATTTACATATTCAGCTTCTGGAAAATGCTGACCATTAAAGCGTAAAACATTTAAATTGGAAATCTTAAGTTTAATTTTCATATTATCTCGTGCTAGATAATTGATTTCGACTAGTGGATTAATTGCTGAAAAATTCAAAAAATATATATATTTATCATAAACGAATAATGTTGCTTTCCTAACTCATGTTTACTATTTGGTAAAAATCACAAAATTTCGAAGCTTCTGTTCGTCGCTAATTTCATTAGTAAGTTATTACAGTAACTGACATCAAAAATTAGTTTTCCTAGACTCTCTGAAATGATATGAGAATATGGTTTTTAATAATCTGAGGTCATTTTTAAAGTCTCTATTTTTTTTTTTTGAAGTAAATGATCAAAATAATCAATAAAACAGTATGCAATCTGAAATTTTGTTTATTATGCTTGTTCGTGCATTTCAGGTAACTTATTTCACATAGTTATACTCACATATTTTTAAACATAAAAAGTGAAAATGTATTGGAGTTTTATGTATTATGCCGCTACGAATTTTGTATAATGTAGCATGAACGGCTTCAAGAAAAGCGAAGTTCTACCGGAAAAATAAGATTACGGAAGCAAGTCTCTTTAACATTGAGGTAAATGGCTATCTCACAAAATTGGCAAGATATCGCTAAGCTTGCGATGGTTTTGGCGACTAATTTTTGTCACCGAATTTAGCGAGAAATTGCTCAAAGTCGCTAAACTTGGCGACCATTTGGTGACATTTTGGTCTGGTCCCTATATAACTGTAAGTGAATAAATTTAATTGATTCGCAAATGTAACCGTAACCCTTATATGTAACTTTAACCGTATATGCCATCCAGTAATTTCGAGAAATGGAAAGTACTGGAAATATCTTGGCGACCGGGAGAAAAACCATATAAGGCCGGAGACAGCATCAGTTTCTTAGTTTTCACTTCAGAGTAGACTTTGGAATAATGAGAGATAACCGTGCAAGCTTCACTCTTTAGAGACTCTTTGCATTGCGTTGTGTTTAACTTTCTCGGTAGTTTAAAGTGGTAACTACTGATTTTGATACATCCTACTGAGAAGAGCTGTACGAGTACTTCTGTGAAAAGTTCCAGAACTGTGAAGTTATAAAATAACTTCACAGTTCGGAAAAATAAATTCTATCTAGTTGTCATTGGTTCTGCGTGCATTCAATCCATTACGAACCAGTACGCTTGCAATAATATAAATGTACAACAATACTAAGCTTATGTTATCGCAGTTGGTGCATGTTATAATGTTTAGATAAAGTTCTCAGTTTTATGAACCTACGAAAATTGAAGAATTAGAAGAGATCGTACTTACTTGAAGCTGTCCTACCGTTTAAAATGTGTTCTCTTTTATGAAGTATTTCATAATTTAATGCACTCTTTTGATCCGTTTTATTTCCCTTCAGCCAAAAGCGATGTTTCGGTTTTCAGTTTTCTTTAGATCAAATTTGTAAGTAAAACTGCTCATTAAAAAGGTCAAATATTATTCTCGAAGTTCATTTTAATCTTTTAGTAATGACACAAGATCTTAGTAATGACATATACTGAACTATTTAATTGAATTTGTTAAACTTGAATAACAAAAGTATGGTGAGTACGCAAGTTAAATTTCATTAAATATGAATAAAGTACAGCTAAGAACCAAACTTAAACTAAAAAAAATCTGTAAAATGTGAAGGAGAAATAACTTTTTATATTCTTAATCTTTCTAGTTCATAACTTTTATTTTAATCAAAGTAAAGTGATTTATAATTATCCATTTTTTCCAGAGATGCTAATCAAAGAATTCCTAGGAAAACCGTGAACGTATTTATGTTCGAGAAATAATGAGCATCTTGAAAGTATAAAAAACCATAATTTAATATCTATATGCAAATTTCTCTTTCGTCAAAAGACTTGACTGTCACTATTTTTAAAACATCAAAAAATAAATCAACTGAAGAATCAACTTTGAATGAGGATGCTAGAGCCGCAACGAATCTCTCCAGTCCCTCAATTAGAATCAAAGATGAAAAATCATAAAATTTAAAAAAAGGCTCATTTTGTAAGTTGCTCTCCTAAATTTTGAAATCTACAAGAGAACAACTTGTAAAACAGCACTATTTTCTAACGCATGCCATATTAGAACAATAAGGTTTTTTTAGCACACATCCTTTCAAATATTTAATTATTCTCTTCAGATGATCAGATTTAAGCAACTGTAATCTAACGAAAAATGAAAGGGTTATCTTTGGCATTTTAGGTCCATAATCTGCTAAATATCGTACCTTCTGTAATCTTTCTTGAAAGTTTTTATGCGGTATTAATAATCAGTTCCACATTCATAAAGAATTATTTCAAATACCGTGATAAAGAATTATTTGAAGCTATGGAATATACTTTTAAAACGTACTAAGCTCACGCCTTGTGACTATCTATTTATCATAAGTATTATAAATCAGTCAGTGTTTGTACGTGCTCCTGCTAACAAAAGCCACTACACAGACTCACATTCTTTTCTCAATCCATGAATGACTCCATGTTAGGGATTGTCACACTACACACTCCGATGGTCGAAGCTTCTACCGTCTGAAACAGCATAGGCTGCCCTTTATAGCAATAGGAACCCGGTTCATGTTATTATGCCGTCAGAGCCGCGACCGTCATAGTTGTTGCATCAGGTTCTTCTATTTACAATAAAATTAATGTAAAATTCCTTACCTGCTGCATCTTCAGTGTTCACGACGCCAGGCTTCTAATAATCACGTTTTCAGTAAGAGTTTCTATTACTGCTAACAAGCCATCTTGTCTTTTAATTATTTATTGAAATAAAAAGCTAGTATACACTATTTACAAGGTAGGTGATAACTATTTTAAGACAGTACATTTTTAGTTCTGAGTCTTTACGCTCCTCCGAGCGGTTCCAATCTCTACTGGTTCTCGAAACTTAATTACAGCAAAAGTAAAGGAAGAGATGCCCGCCATCTAGTGGCAAGAATGTGACATCCTCCCACCTTTTGATTTTATCTCGATAAGATGGGAAAATCAAAACAAAATTTATCAATAATCAAACAAAAATTCAAGTACAACTTTCACAAATATGAAAAGTAACAAATGCTCTAAAATTAATACTTACAAAGAAGGATTACACATCTAAACATTTTCTGCATTACATTCATATCATATCCAGATAACATGTTCCAATTGACTATTGTTAGGACAATTAAATTTCTAAAATACTGAAAAGAAACAAAAATTAGTATAGCAATTTAAAAATATGTAACAGGTTTTACAGTTTTACGTCCATATCTAGTTTGATAATTCATATCACTGTCACACTTATCGGCAGAGTTTTTTCTGTTCATGGTGAAGTCACTAAACAAGTTAGGTCTATCAAGTTCGAGAGGATAAATACGTTTCACAGGTCTTAGGAGTTCACCCGTTGCAGTTTTCACTTTGACAACACGTACTTCGTTGTCTTTCCCAGGATATAGTTCTACAACACTACCTATTGGCCAATCTATTCTCTTCTTGTTGTCGCTGCCGACAAACACCAAGTCATTTTTGTTGATAGTCCGAGTAGATCGTTTAGATGGTTTTTGCACTAGGATAGCTAAATACTCATCACGAAATCTTTTGCGGAAATGTTCTCTTAAGTTCTGCAAGAACTTGTATCTTTTTGTCAGATTAATGGTATCCAGGTAGTCTAAGTCAGGCACTCCGACGTCGTGCACATCTTGTAGAAACATTGAAGGAGTTAGTGCCGTAAGATCATTTGGATCTTCTGAAAGGTACGTAAGGGGTCTTGAGTTGATTACTGATTCGATATCACAAAGTATAGTCAACATTTCCTCATAAGAGACACAGGACTTGCCGAGAACATTTCTCAACATCTTCTTCACTGTTTGTACCAACCTCTCCCACCAACCGCCCCACCATGAAGCAGTTGGGGGATTAAACTTCCACTGTATTCTCATACTAGTTGAATTACATTCTATTTCTTTCCAATCTATCGATCTTAAAAGATTTTCAGTTCCAACGAAATTAGTGCCATTGTCGCTGTAAATAATACTTGGACGACCTCTTCTGGCAATAAATCTCCTTAATCCCAAGATGAACGCATTTGTTGATAAACTTTCTATCAGTTCAAGATGTATCGCGCGATAGACCGCGCAAGTAAAGAGCAAGATCCATGCCTTTTTTCCTTTTCGTAAATAAAGAGGACCGGCTACATCGACTCCGGTCACTTCAAACACCAGAGCATCTCTAAATCGATCTTCAGGAAGAGGTGCTGGAACAGTCTCTATATTCTTTGCGCTATATCTTCTACAGCGAACACACGTCATAAGAACTTTACGTACTGTTTTTCTTCCTCTCAGGACCCAGAATTTCTGTCGAATATTGGCTAGTACGAATTGCACACCAGCGTGGGATAGTCGCAAATGGTAATCTAAAATTAACCTATGAACTAAGTCATGATTTGAGGGCAATACAATTGGACATAGAAAATTTTCTTCTTCCTCTCTTCTAGTAATCTTGGTCTTTAACCGAATAAGGCCATCTGAGTCAAGAAAGGTACAAAGGTTGCTAACTTTAAGTTCTTTGCCAAATGCTTCTATTTGTATTATCTTGCATATTTTCTTTTCTACAGTTTCTATTTCCGGGACCGTGAGTTCTCCTGATTGTTTAGAATCTGGTCTTCTGCAGTTGTTGATAAATCTGCATATCCAAGCAGTTATTCTTAACATTTTATGGTAAGATGAATATTTCTCAAAAAAATGTTCTACCCTTTGCGTATTTAGTGCAGAAATGACTGATTTCCTTTTTTCTGAATTCACTATTTCCATGTCCGGTATTTCCCTTTGTCTAGGCCATTCTTCCTGATTTTTCTTCAGCCAGTCGGGGCCCTCCCACCATCTAACTGCTAAAAGTTGTTTAGCGGTGCAACCTCTTGATGAGAGGTCAGCTGGATTTTTTGTTCCAGCAATATGTTTCCACGTTTTTGGATCCGTCAGTTTCCTAATCTCCCTGACTATGTTTTCCACAAAGACAGCCCAGACAATCTCTTCCCTTTGAATCCATGTCAAAACTGTTGTAGAATCCGTCCAAAAATGCGTTTCCATATTTTGCCATTGTAAACCATTTAAAACAGAAGAGCATAGTCTGGCACCTATCGTGGCAGCTATCAATTCCAGACGAGGGATCGTAATAGATTTTACGGGAGCTACTCTAGACTTCGATGCCAACAGATGAACTTCAACTCCAGAATTCGTCACAGTTCTCAAGAAAACTGCAGCAGCATACGCATTACTACTGGCATCACAGAATGTGTGAATGCTGCAGAACTTCCTATTGTCCTTGCTGGAATGTATCCAACGTAGGAGGGATATTTCTTTTAAGAGAAAAAGGCTTTTATACCAATTCACAAAATTTTGTTTTGTACTCTCGTCGACTTCAGTATCCCAAGAAATTCCTGTTTTCCATAGGTTCTGCAACAATACTTTAGGATACAAGAGAACAGGACTCACAATATCAATAGGATCAAATATTTTGTGTGTTACAGCGAGAATTGTTCTCTTCGTTATTATGCCCATTTCAAAATATTCTAGCCAATTCAGATTCAAAGTTAAATTATCTTTCTGAGAGTTCCATAACACACCCAATACGGGTGAAATAGTTTCATGTTTCAAGTTATCTCCGTTATGTAACCAACCTCGAAGATTAAACTTTCCTTCATACATTATTTCTCGAGATTTTTCTATAAACTGGATCATCTCGGATTCTTTGTCAAAACTGGCAACAACGTTATCTACGTAGAAGCTACGCAAGAGTTTAGCTATTATCTCCGTATCATATGAAGAATTTTTCATGTACTTTTGTAGATGGAATTCTATAACAGCTGCCAAAAGGAAAGGACTACTCTTAACCCCAAATACTACCCTAGTATGACGAAATATTTTCGTTTTCCTTTCTTCCACATCATTCCACCAGAAAAACCGAAGCCAGTCTCTATCTTGAGGCCTTACACTGATCTGTAAGAAAGCCTTTTCAATGTCTGCTATAGCAGCAAACTTGCCTTCCCGAAATCTCAACAAAAGAGAAGGAATTAGTTCTATCAAATTTGGTCCACACTCCAAACACTGATTTAGAGAAGGAGACGATTGTTTCCTCGCAGACGCACCAAACACCGGTCGAATTGGTGTTGAGCTATTTTCTTTGATCACCGGTCTATGCGGTAAATAATGTCCATAGTCAACCGCAATATTTTCTTTAACTTCTTCGATCACTCCTAAGTTACACCAGTCATTAAAAACTGCATTGTATGAAGAAAATAAATTTTGAGATAAAAGTTTCTGGGTGGTAGATTGTAGACGTTTCAACGCTAAATCCTTGTGGGTGGAGAGTGGTACATGATTCTCCGCCCACGGAAGTGCGACTTCATAACGCCCTTCTTCGTTTAGAGACACAGAATTTTCGAATTGCAATTTTGCTTGCAAATCCCTTTCCTCTCTAGCCTTTTTTGTAACTGGATCTGTTATTCCGATAACATCAAGCCTCCACACTTCTGACAACGTGGCATCAGAAATATGTAAAGATAACGAAAGCGTGGAAAAGGAATTTTCTATTTCATAATTGTCAGTGTTCGCTTTCCCCATGACTGTCCACACAAGTCTTGTACTTACAGCAACTAATCTTCCCCAAGGAAGAACTTCGATTTTACCTGTAAATAAATTTGCAGCAACATCTGCCCCTAACAACAAATGAATCTCTTGGGGGTTCTCCTGGAATAATCTGCAATTTTCAAAAACATCACTGACGTAAATTCCTCTTCTTCTAAGTTCTCTAATCCAGTGTATATTTTTGATTTTAGGGACCGAAGAACATATTTTTCTTTCATCCAATACATTGATTTCGCAATTATACCGTTTATCTACGCTACCCAATTTTATTCTATAACGTTTATGTTTTTCCGAAACTTCTATGCCACCGAAAAGTCCGTGGGTTACACTTTGTTCACCTAAGCTTCTTAATTGTAACCTTTCTGCTGCATACCTGCTTATGTATGAGTTTTGACTTCCGGTGTCAATTATCGCTCGAACAAATTGGTTATTCCCTCTTCCATATATGCGAACAACTAAAGTTTGCAAATATACTTCTGAACATCCTGCTTGATTTGAAAGTACTTTATTTTCTATCTGTTTGTCTTTTTTAATTTCCGAAACTTCGACAGAAGGATTTTGTTTATTACACATAATAGTTGCATGTTGTTTTTTACAAATAGAACAAGTTATTTTTGTTCTGCAGTTTTGAGCCAAATGGTGTAATTTTAGGCATTTATAGCAAGCACATTTTCTTTTTAAAATGTCCCTTTTTTCTTGTAATGATAAGCCGGAAACGAAACTATAGTCATAAATCTTGTTGAATTGATTACAGAAGACGCAGTTCATATTTTCCTCTCTGCATTCGGATTTTGTAAACAAATCAGTAGCGGTCGGAATCTTTGGTTTATTATGTCTATTTGAGAAACCATATGCGCTTTTCGTTCCAGGGGGGGAAGAAGACTGTCGCCGATCGGATACTTTTTGCTGTTGCGAAACCGTTGACCTCGTGCGTTCACGGGATGAAAGTTCTGCGTGTAAAAATGACATTAAATCTTTTATGTTATAATCGGTGCCAACATTTTGTGTTCTATGAAATTCAAGCGTTAATTCTGAAGGCAATAACTTCAAAATCATCGGACACAGCAAAGCGCTGTAAGATTCCGATACAACATCTAACGCTTCGAGACATCTAATCTGCGTTTGTACTTTATCATACAAGTTACGAAATGTTTTTATGTCATTCACATTTTTTAATGATTCAATATTCAGCAAATTATTCATGTGCGCATTAATAAGAATGTCTCTCCTTCCAAAACGGTCGTGTAAGATTTGAATTGCTGAATCATAATGTTTCGGCGATAACGGAAGTCCTTGAACGCAATTAGCAGCTGTTCCTCCTAAATACGCTTTCAGGTAATTAAATTTGTCTACTTTGTTCAATGATTCGTTATTATGTATTGAGGACTCAAAACTATTCCAAAAAGTAAGCCATTGACTACTGTTCCCATAAAATACGGGAATCGAAAGTTTTGGTAATTTAACATTAGGTGTGTCTTTTATATTTTGCTGTGTGTTCGGTGCATTTAAGTCATGATTAAGTTCCTTAATCCGTTTCTTAAGCCTAAATTTCCATAACGTTATCTTCTCACGATATTGTTCTGTAATTTCGAATTCATCTACACTCAGAATTGGTTCAACTTCCACATCGGCATTAGATAGCGTTTCGGTTTTAGCATTAAGCTGTTCTAACAATTCTTCGAGCTCATTAATACTACATTCAGATTTATTTAATTCACTTTCGATTTTCTTAAATAGTTTTGTAACGGCAGTTCTTAAGATACTTCTTTTCTTTTTTAATTTATCTACTTCAGCCATTATCTTTCTTAGATTCAAACACTTACACAAAAAATATACGTCTCATGAAAAACAAATATTTAACTCTTACTTAGAAAACAAAATTATTCTTTTGCTGAATACTTCAAGAACAAGTATTAAAATCTTCAATTTTAATATTCAGCTTTTGAATTCACTTTATTAGAACTTTTCAAAAAACCTGGCGTCCCTGTTCGGGCGCCATAAAAATGTTGCATCAGGTTCTTCTATTTACAATAAAATTAATGTAAAATTCCTTACCTGCTGCATCTTCAGTGTTCACGACGCCAGGCTTCTAATAATCACGTTTTCAGTAAGAGTTTCTATTACTGCTAACAAGCCATCTTGTCTTTTAATTATTTATTGAAATAAAAAGCTAATATACACTATTTACAAGGTAGGTGATAACTATTTTAAGACAGTACATTTTTAGTTCTGAGTCTTTACGCTCCTCCGAGCGGTTCCAATCTCTACTGGTTCTCGAAACTTAATTACAGCAAAAGTAAAGGAAGAGATGCCCGCCATCTAGTGGCAAGAATGTGACAATAGTGCAGTTCTAAGCAAGGAGGTTAGAATAGAAGGAGGGAAGGTTCAACTTAAACGGTGAAGCTTGGCGGCCATCTTCCTGTTATCACCGTGACTTGTGCAAGGAAGTCTGTCATTGCAACATTTTTTTCTTTTCTTTTTGAAGCATGTCAGCTTGTATTGCATATGGATGCACAAATAGATTCTCGAAAAAAATTCCGGGCATTATTTTTCACACGTAAGTATTAATTTTCTTTTTTTATGTAATATGACAACTATGTCAAAAAATATCACAATGTCATGTGGTTTTCTTTCTAGATGTGAAAAAAAGGACTTAAAATAGGTTATTTAATATAACTATAATCAAAATATATTAAATACATTTTAATGTTTCTGTTTATAGCTGGCATCTTCGTTCCTTAAGATACAATGCTATATGGTAGGATTTAAATTGTATAATTTGAACGTTTTAGTTAATTCGTTTTATAACTTTCATGAAAAGTAAGAAATCAATTGTTACTATTTTTATTAATTGTAAAGGTGTTAAATAAAGCAATGCTTTTCTTTATATATTAATTATTATTCATTTTTTTTAAAGATAAACTGTTCTGTTGTTAAAAAAGTTTTTGCATAAACTTACAAATTTCTGGGCAGTAGTGATAAAATTAAGTAAAATATTTACACAATTGAACATGTGAAAAGATGTATCCAAAAACTTATATAGATGTATTTCTGTAATTCAACTTAATTAAGGGCAGTTTCTTTGAGATTAATAAATATGAAATGCGCATAAACTGAAATCAATGAATTCACATAAATCTGTATTATTTTATTAAGATTTATTTTCTAACCTAAGCAAGTCCGTGAAATATGCAGAAACATCATTTTTTAAAGGCTTTAATGTTATGCGCATGCATTTAGATTTCGAACTAATTCTTAATAATTTGCTGTACATAGTAAATTATGGATATCATCTTTATTACTTTAAAACAAAAATTCAACAATAGCGAGGGATTTCATTATAAATTTAACATATTTTTACTGGAAAATAAATGCACGGAACAGGTTAGAAACACGTACATGTCACTGCAATGTTTTGAAGTCACAAACATGGACGCCGCTTGTTAAGCGGAGTTTCATTCCCCGATAGTGGAGGAAACCGCGAACCCTCCCTCCTTCTATTCTAACCTCCTTGGTTCTAAGCAAGTGTATGCAACCCGGAGGGAATTATAAATCATAAAAGTGACTTTCGCTGCCCTGAAATTGCATTAGAATTTTCAAACTTAAGTGCACTTACCTGTTTGTAAAAAAGCACATAATAGAAGCAAACGTCTCTCTGCTAATATTTTCTCCAAGACTTGGATGTAATAACAACACATTTCAGTGTTACAGTTGATAGTCTAGGCAGTAACAAGTAGCCGTCTCAGATGCACTGAAAAAAATTTACAGTATTTTAATGTATGAAGTTTCGTGTTTCATTACATGCGAGGTAACTGTATTTATTTTCAAGATACTAAACTACTACAAGAATAACTAAAATGATATTCAGTTACACTTCATATAAGTTAACAAAACAATTATTGTAATAGCTATGTGTTTATGAGATGTGCAAAATCAGCTGGAAAATGGCTAGCAAAACACAATCTTTAATTGAAACTAAGCAATAATTTATCTTGCCGTGAATTAATAATAATAATAACTAGTGCTGTATTCATTCATATTTAACAGGAAAGTTTAAAAGTAAACGGTTCTTCCATTCCCAATACAAACATAACAAAATTATACATCAATCCAGAATCAAATCCATTATATCCAAAGGCGCAAAACGTACGAAGAAAGTAGTAGTAATAGAGTTTATGGAACCGTGTAATTGTATTTTATTAGATATAAATTTTATTTAGTATTTTATTGTATATTGTAATAAGAATGCTAAAATTTGACAGATCTACTATTAACCTGTTGAAGTTTTCAACCCGTATTAATTAAACATATTAATAAATTTAAAGGAAAATACATTATCATCAATTTGCCACGTATGAGAACAACTTAGCTAACAATCTCCTAAGAATCGGCGTGTAGAATCATTTCTCATGTTGCCTAAGTCTGGAAGAGGCAATCTAGAATATAGCGTTATCCTCTTCTTTATACAAAGCACTTCCATATATATTTGTACTTATTGGTTAATCATAATCTAAAGTAAAAAAACGCAAATGCATTTTTAACAAAAATATGATAGTTCAAAGTTCTTCAGTCATTAGTATTTTATTGAGAACTTACGCGTTTGAATACTAATTTTGTGATCAGTATTCAATTATTTCTGACGAATGATTATTAAGAAACATGAGATGACACTAATTAAATTTACATTTTATAATCTTGAAGAGTTTTATTGGTAAGCTCGTGACTATACAGATATTAAAGAGAGCAAGCGAATATTTTAGTGTTCTTAATGGTGAAGACACTGATCCACAGAATCAGAGATATCGATTTTCATCCCAGGGAAGATAAAAAAATTGCACTGAGACTCAGTAAATGCTCACACTGTGAATCTTGTTATGGTCGAAAATACTGTCTTCTTTTGAATTAGAAGAGGGTAAAATAACAATAAACAGAATTCCTTAAAGCTTCTTAGTTAATGATCTTCTTTTCTATTATATTAACTTCCTGTCTCCATCATACAATACACTGTAGTTTTGAAATTATATAGGTAAAATAAGAAATCTGGGAAACGTATTATTGATGTGATAACACAGCGTAGTTTTCCGGTCTATAACAAGACGATTAAGTTATCTGGCTTGGGAAAATTATGCCTTTTCTTTAATTTTGAAAACTTTCAGTTAATTCCAATTAAGTTTTATATTTCGGATAATACCAAAAAAATCACATACTTTGAAATCTCGCATTTTGTGCATCCGATTACAGCTTTCATAATAAAAAAATAATACAATGAAATAGTAGTTTCAAATTTTTTAATTTATTTTAAAACTGTAAAATTTAGAACATTGTGACTAGTATTAAAGGAATAAAATTTTCAGAAAAATTAGACATTATCAAAGGATGAAGCCAATGTTTCACAGCTCTTTCGGCAGAAAAATAATTCCAATCATCAGAAAGAGGTCTAAATGGAATGAAAGAAATTAAATTTTTCGATTAACATAATTTAAGCGCTAACCGAAAGTACTTCTATTATTAGCCATAATTTAGTAGCGGTGAAAAAGAACTAGAACAGTATGTACATACTACATGGAATAGTAATATCCAAGTATTCGCTCCAAGAAGGTTTAAGAAAATATAATCACGAGTTGTCACTAAAATTTTGAATCATTAAAACATAATTTCTAAGACGTATTTCTGTTTCTACTTTCATAATTTTGAATTAAGACAATTTTCATGCAATAAAATTATGTGGCATATTGATGCTAAAGCTGACAAGTATAAAGGTTTCTTCACACTGATTCTCAATTATTTTCGTTTTTTTCCTTCTTTCTTTCTTTTTTTTTTTTTTTTTTTCCGTAAAGATTTGATGACTAACTGTGTTGATTTTACTTTTATTTATTTATTTATTTATTTATTTTTTTTGAAATGCTGATGCTACAGCATTGATTTAGCTGCGTTGAAAGTAAAAGATCTTTCATAATTAAATTTGATTTCTTTGCTTTTTGGTTTTAAATTTAAAGTTAAGCTAAACAATGTTGCAATAGTAAGTATTGATTTTATTTAATTTAAAGATGGCCGGGGTAAATGTTATAAAGACGTTAATGTAATTAAACTTCTCTGACCTTGTAACGGCCCACCAGCGGCCGAGTGGTAAAGACGCTGAATACTGGTAGTTCGGTCCGAGGTTCGAATCCCGCGAACGGGCTGGCTGCATGGGCATTTTCGTGGTTTTCCCCCATGTGTAACGTGTATACGAGCCAGTTTCCCTTAGAAAGTCCTCCACGAAGGCATCCCTCCCTTTAGGCGAGATAGCCCTCGTGTGCTTTGCCGTAATTGAATAATCGAATCGAATCTGACCTTGTAACAGCACTTATATATCTAAAACAAAATTTGAAACTTAGGTTCTGAAGAATTAAACCTGAAACCGTGTTCGCTATGAGGATAAGTACATTAAAAAGATGCTCGTTAGTACCTGTTAAAATACCCATAAACAGAGTTCAACTTTTGATTCATAAAAGTTGCTCTGTTGGTTTATAGGATCCGTCAGAAAAACCTTCCTGTTGTGAAATGGAAATAACAAAAACAGCATAAATGCAACATAAACTTATAAAGTATTTCTCCCACTTTCCTGGCGCGCCTTCGAGGTATAGTGGTTCTGCACGCTGGGCCAGTATCCAGAGGTCCGTGGTTCGATTCCCGACGAAGGCGGTTGTTAATTTTTCATCTTGCCTGCTTTCAAAAATATCTAATGTCTCTAAAACCTTCTATTACACAATAGGAAAAATCATGGTTATTTCTTTTATATTCTAGCAATCATCCACATGATCAGAATGTTTTCACACAAACTGAGCCGTGAAAATAAGTTGTACCATTTTGCTCTAAAAATGCAATCCAAAGTCTTCTCTTCACGGGGTAATGAAAGGGGCAGCTCTGACAATCATAAGTTTACTCTGTGATCACTTGTGATCTCCACTCAAGTAGACCATAAATAAACACATTTTTGTTTCAGCAGCCCAGCCATATCTCTTTATATGGGCGTTTTCGTGGTTTTCCCCATGCGTAACATGTATACGAGCCAGTTTCCCTTAGAAAGCCCTCCACGAAGGCATCCCTCCACGAAGGCATCCCTCCTCTTAGGCAGATAACCCTAGTGTGCTTTGCCATAATTAAATACACACACACACACACAGTAGTTACACTTCGGACTACTAAGAATATTAAGTAAAACGCATCTAAAGAGCGAAGCTAAGACGGCTATCTCAATACTCCGAATTTAACTCTAAACTAACAAGTAACTACTGAGAAACTAACACTCTCTCAGATCTTATATAGATTTTTCCAGGCCGCCGAGAAATCTCTAGTATTTTCTGCTCTTCGAAATTACTGGAAAGCATCTGAAGGCCGAATACGGTTATAGCTATTATAGGAATCAATTACAGTTATTCAATTACAATATCCCTTACAGTTATACGGGGACCGGACCAAAATGTTGCCAAATGATCACCAAGTATGGCGACTTTTAACGATTTATCGCCAAATTTGGAGACAAAAATTAGTCGCCAAAACCGTCGCCAGCTTGGCGATGTCTCGCCCAGTTATCGAGACAGCCATTTATTCAATGTTAAACAGACTTGCCTCTGTATTCTTATTTTCCAGCAGAACAGGGTTTCTCTCAGCTCTTCATGTCACATTATATAGAAAAATAAAACAATTCCACATATAATTTCACTAAAATTATCTATCTATGTAAAAAATTCGTAACAATATTACTTGAAGAGTCATAATGATAGACCCCTTAATGTAGATTCAAATGTATATTAGTATTTGGCACTTAATAACATAATTCATAACTAATCCGATTTTATGCCGATTTTATTAACGGGACATATATAGAATTTATTATTTTTCATTTTAATAGTGTAACATGAAATTTTTGATGGACAGAATTCACTTATGTTCCTTTTCTAGGAAAGCTTAACAAAATGAACCTAATAACTGCTTCGCCTAAAAATGCAGTGAATAATATGATTAGAAATGCCTTTTATATACTATGATTGAATTAAAATGTTTACAACACACAATTTTGTGTCGAATTCCAAATGCGTAAGATTTTTTTTTCCACTAAGAAGTTAGCTTTATCGCTTTTTGATTTTCACTACAGAAGTATTGATTATCCTAGGAAATTTCGTAAATGTAGAACGAGGTATATGGAGAACAGGTGGAGGTTGGTTGATTAGACTTTGACTGTAACCTTATACATCTATATCCATAAGTTGCTGCACAACATAATTGAGTTAAGAAGATTTAAACTTTAATTGCTGTAAGTTGCCCAGAGGACTTCATTTTCCACTTTTAAGTCTGATTTTAAGTCCAGGTTATGTTAAAATGACAACCAAATAGTTGCTTTTTAGAAAGTTACCTTAAGTTCCAATGTTATTTAATATAACTTCTTGAAGAACTCCTTGTCTTAAATTGCACATTGTAGGTATTTCGAATTAATTAAAAACATTTTCGGAGAATATAAACAAATTATAATAAACACTTCCATAATTATTTAGATCTTAGTTTACTTTTAGAAGCAATAACAATTAAAATCTAATAATCTTCTGACATAATGATGTCAAAAGCTGCTGTCAACTGGTCTGATGCTTGGCTTCTTGGAATGTTAAGCAATTACTGAACTAGGTTTACGTAAAACTAAAGTTTTAAGGATGAACGTCATTTTTGCGTGTATACAGAAGATAACATGGAAACTACTGTTAATACCCCAATAATTATACAGGAGGAAAAACAACGATGAGTGAAATAGATTTTATTTTAGCAGAAGCGCTTTCAGCGATTCAAATATGATCACCTTCTCAGTTGCAATCGTGTTCAGTGGCAACCTTGCAAGTCTCCGTGGTTGCAGCTGAAGAACGGGATTGTGTTTAAATCGCTGGAAAGAGCTTCTGCTAAAATAAAATCTACGTCAATAAACGCTGTGTTTTTGGCATGCACTTGAGGTTTTATTTTTTCCTATTATCAATAACTATACTTCCTTATAACACCGTAGCACAGGAGTTATCAATACACCTGTTTACAACAGCGGTCGCCTTTTATGGTGTTGTTGTACAACACCTGTAGCTTAAGTGTGCATCCGTCCATCATGATGCCTTAATACGGTGGTCATAAACTGATTGTCCGCGGGCCCTACGAGGCCCCTGTAGCAATTTCACGCTGCCCCGAATGTATTTCCGTTAATTAATTAGCATTATTTTGACCAAAATTTAAATAAAGGTTTACGATTTTAATGATTCGATGCCAATTTGACATTATTTACATGAACTTGAGTAATGCTCTAGAAAAGTTGCAAATGCGATTTTACAATGTTGCAGATGCAGCTAATTAATTTACAATAGATCTTATTCAAAGATTTAAAAATAGAGATTTGATTTTTTCGTTTTTACATGTCAAAAGATAAATATTTTCAGCTACGAATTTTTCCAATAAGAATAATCGCTTTGTTGGAAGTACATTTATATGTGAGCAGACTCTCCCTACACAGTTAACAATTAATATATCTTAAAAAAGAATGAGATGAGTATCTAAAATTCACAATGAAGATTTTTTCCTAGTAGTTTTTCTCCAAGGTTGCAATGTTTATCAAAATCGAAACGAGATAAGGTGTTTTAGTAAGAAATAAAGAAACTTATATGCATATAAATAGATGAATTTTTTATGTACACGGCAAACAAAAATTTAATAAATTAAAAAAAAAATAGATTAAACTGTAATTATTTATTCTCAAGTTTTGCCCCACTTGAAAATTTTCGTAATTTATTCAGTAATTTAACGGCTTGTTCAGTACATTAGAATTATGTGAAATAAGTGTCAGTCTGAATATTTAAAATTTAGCTGTCAATACATTTGAACTACTATCAGGTTCAATGTTTCTTCTAATCTTCTTCGGAAACATACAAGGACCTGACTAGGAACAGAGAGCTTACTAAAGCTATGTTCACTAATTGTAGTAAGTAGACAGGATACAGACGAAGGGTATACAAAACCCTTTATTTTTCTTTATATACAATGACTTCCGTACTTCGGAATACAATGACCCTCCACTCGGGGTCTAACGTAAAAGATATTAAAATAAAACTAAACTCAAATTTAACTTTAGAATAATACACGTGTAAGATTGGCCTTATAATAACAGGAAGCGTATGTAGCACAGAGACTGTGAACACTACAATACGTTTAATTTATCCAGAGGATTAAAACCTCTGGCCTGGAAGGCAAATAGCAACTGCGTAACTTCTAAGGTAAGCGGCCTGCTTCGAACTCACTGCTTCCTCTCTCATTCTTGGCAAAAAGGCCACACTTAAATACTTGGCGTTCGCCAGACAACTTTGCATAAACTCCTTCACGCTTATAATTCTGGCCGGAAGTAGAAAATAAGAAGTGATAGTAAAGATTTAAAATAAAATAAACGTTAGTAAAACTTAAGATCCTTACATACTTCCCGCCAGAGTTAATTTGTTTGAAACTGAGGTCTAAAACGACCTTGTTGAAAACTTTTAGCTCTAAAAACTAACGCGAGGCCAACCTTTTACAATCATAACTTAGCTAGAAACTAGAAAATTTAAAAGAAAGAAATTTGTTACAATAGCAGCTCCCGGGATATACAACAATCTTTTTTTTTTCATCTGTACTGCATCTAAACAGGAGCTTTATTCAATTCTGGTTCCTTCCAGAGATCTGGAAGGAAAACTAGTTTAATGAAATGTTACAGAATGACATTGCAAATAACATATAGAATATACTTCTCTTAACATTCTTATTTCATTCATGACTATTTTAATTATCTCTCCCCGTGCTCTCTGACATGTGTTGTAAAAGAACACCAAACACGAATGTGTTTCTGTCTACATGTGCCACACTTCCTCCTACAATCAAAACACTAACGTGTTAAAATTCAACACACGAGACCTCTTAACACACCCTACTTTTCAACTCTAAACCCTGAGGTACTATTCTAAAAGTGGCTAACTCTAAAGTGTAGCGTCAGAGAGCCTAACTACATCATTCAACCTTTACCACATATTTGCCATGATTTAATCTTTACAGTCACACGAATAACAAATTTTTAACATTACTTTCACTTTTACCATATCACGGTATTTCTTAACATTTAAAATAACAGTTCACATGTATATAAGAACATATCAACATGCCGTTAATTTTACACATTTGAAAACATACATTAGTAGTACATTGTTAACTTCTATTCTTTTCAAAGCAAGTGCCAATTCTTTCTACATTGAAATAATACTACATTTCAAAAAGTCTTTCAGACTAAAACTTCTCTCTTGCTAGAATGTTTTAAATAAAATTTATACAATAACTTTTTTTACAATATTTAAGTTCTTACACAACGCTATTATACATCAATTTTAGTTTTACGTGCGAGTAATTGAAAAACATAATAAGAAAATCGGTCACAACTCATTTCTCGCCCTTTCGGCGATAAAGGTAGACCTCGCATGAGGTAAAACTTCTTGAAATCTGCCACTTGCAGTAAGAATGAAAGATTAACTCAAGTTTGCAAAATAACATAAAATTTTACTTATCTTTGTAATATTCAGACATCCTTTTCTGGGCCCAGTCTTTAAAGGTATAGCAGATAGTAGCTTGGTTGATCCTCCTTCTTGTACGGGCTCGCCCTTCAGTGCTTTCCTCTGGAAGCTTCCGTTTTTCACCAGTACGGCCACCCTTGAACATCTTCCTTTTGTCCTCTGCTTGTGGTCTTGGCCGTTTGAAGGCAGCTGGTCTTGGTGGAACCGGGAAACTTCTGTCGTGATCCTGCTTGGACCTCGTTGTTGGCCGTTCAAATTTTTCTTGTACTTTTTCCTCCGCCGCTGATGGCCCTTCCGCAGTTCGGCGACTTTTGCTGCGGAGAGTTCTGTCGGATGAGTCAATCTTCCGTTTCAAAGCCGGGTTATAGTTGCCGTCATTTCTCCTGGTCCTCTTCACATACGTCGTCCTTCTCCCTTCTTCATTCTGGGGGTGTTCGTGAACTCTGTTTTCTGGACGGTGGAACGGCTTCTTTTTCTTTTTACCTTCAATTTTTCCGCGGGGCAATTTTCTTTTCACTTGCTTCTGTCTCTCATTGAATTGCACTTGTACTTGTCGTTTTCCCACCTCTGGAACTTGTATCTGCGGTGTCTGCCGTACCGGATACTGCAAAAGATCTGAAAAGATTTTCATTTTATTACGATCGAAGTAGGGTTTAATTTGATCAATATTTGCGGAACAGGTTTCACCATTTCTTGCCTTTAACACTACAACAGCGTGAGTTATTTTTTCTATAACATATGGTCCTTCAAAGCGTGGAAAAAATTTGGCAGTTTTATCTTCAGGTGCTGAAGAAAGTGAATGCTTAATTTTTGAAACTTCATCCCCTACTTTATAAGTTACTCCCCGTCGTTTCAGATCATAGTATAACTTCTGTTTTCTTTGTGCTACTTCCGTATTCTTTTTTGCTTCCTTTATTAGTTTTTCTATATCACCCATTTTAAATTCTGGGGCTCTTTGTTGCACATAAAATAGTTTATCTAACGGTGTTATAACCTTTCTGCCTAGAAATAACTCAGCAGGAGTTTTGCCCGTTGTATCATGTTTTGCGGTCCTAAGGGCGAAAGCAAATTCATTGACATAGTTATCCCAGCTTTTATGAAAATTTTTAACATAACTACGGATAATTTTCACTATATTTCTGTTGACCCGTTCCGCTATATTTGATTGCGGCCGATACGGGACCATTTTTAAATGACGTATGCCCAGTTTTTGGCACATGTCTTCAAATATATTACTTACAAATTGAAGACCATTATCCGATATAACTTTTAGGGGCGCCCCGTATTTTAAAATATATTTATTTAAAATAGAATCGGTAACTAATTTCGCGGAGGCTCGTTTTAAGGGAACAATTTCGGTCCATTTACTAAAATGATCAACCATAACAAGGAGATAGCGACTTTTGTTTAACTGACTTTTTGGGAAAGGGCCCAATAAATCGATGCCGATTATTTCATTTGGAAATTCGGATTTAATACTATTTAGAAACCCGGCCGGGCGGAAATTAATATAATTAACGGCTTGACATGTTGGGCAGGACTGGACATACGCCCTTGTTAACTTTTGCAGTTCAGGAAAGTAGACTGCTTCGCGTACGCGTTGGATAGTTTTTCGAATACCAGCATGAGAAGCTAAAGGGCTGTCATGGAGCTCTTGCAGGATATTTAATCTAAGACTAGCTGGGATAACAGGTCGAAATTCGTTGTTGGAATTCGTAGTTTTTGTGTAGAATAATAGACCATCTATTAGTTCGTAATGGGCCGCCCTATTTCTTATCGCCACAATATCTTGGTGGCTAAAATTTTCAGGATCCTTCAAATACTCATAAATACTTCCAAACTCAGGATCCTTACCCAGTTCGGTTATTACAGTTTCTCGGGAATTTATTGTACACGCTGTAAGCATTTCAACTTTTACGGTATTACCCTGTTCGTCTAATTTAATTCGTGATAGGGCATCTGCTACGATATTTTCCTTTCCGGGGGTATGCTTGATTACCAGATTATATTCTTGCAGCTTGAGTGCCCATCTTATTAACCTTGGGGATAAATATTTCCCTGAGTACAATCTAGTTACCGCCGCATGATCAGAATATACTGTTATCGGCGCCTTTCCAAAATAGACTCGGAACTTTTGCACTGCTAACAGAACTGCAAGTGCCTCTCTCTCGGTCGCGGAATAGTTTCTTTGTGTTTGATTTAAAGTTCGGCTAAAAAATGCCACGGGTTGCTGATTTTGCGAAAGTACCGCTCCTACCGCATAATCCGAAGCATCCGCTGAAATTTCTAAATTTTCATCCTTTTCAGGAAATTTCAACACAGGGGCTTGCGTTAATGCTTGTTTTAATTTTTCGAAAGCACTATTGGCTTCAGCCGTCCACGAGAATCTTGCCTTTTTCCTTTTTAATTTTAACAATGGCTCAGCGATAGCCGCAAAATCTTTTATAAAGGACCTATAATATGAACAAAGTCCTAGAAAAGAAGAGAGCTTCTTTGCCGTGTTTGGAGTCGGATACTTTTGTACAGCGATTATTTTTGATTCATCTGTCTCGATCCCTTTTTGCGATATTTTGTAACCTAAATATTTTAATTCAGGGGCTGCAAATTTGCATTTTTCGACATTAACTTTTAGACCGGCCTCATTTAATAAAGAAAACACCTGTCTTAAATCCTGTACATGTTGGTCTAGATTATCACTAGTAATAATGATATCGTCTAAATATATAAATGTGGACTTTCCGAGAACAGGTCTTAACACAATGTCCATGCATCGCTGAAATGTTGCTGGGGCGCCTGAAAGGCCAAACGGCATTCGCAAAAATGCATAAGTGCCAGACTTGGTTATAAAAGCAGTCTTAGGCACGTCCTCAGGCCTGATCCCTATTTGAAAATAACCATTCGTTAAGTTTAAAGTCGTCATAAATTTGGTTGATTTTATGTTCCTTAAAATTTCTTCTATAATCGGTAACGGATATACCGGATATTTCGTTATGGAATTTAATTTACGGTAATCAATAGCGAATCTCCACCTTTTTGGATGCTCCAAAGGATAATCATTATTTTTCTTACATAAAACCACCGGGCTAGCATAACTACTTGAGATGGGCGTTATGATCTTTTTACGTAGCATATCGGTAATATGCCATTCTATAATTTTTTCCTTATTCTTATCATACCGGTATGGTTTTTGACGAACCGGCAATGCATCTCCGGTGTCAATACTATGGTTAGTAACCTGAGTAAATCCTGGAATATCACTAAATAAGGAAGCAAATTCACTTACCACTTGTCGGATTCTATCTTGCTCGTCATTATGCAGGTGGTCAAGATTTAACCTTGGCGGTTCAACCCTTTCTACACGCACTGGTTTCATCGTCAGCTTAAGGGACGCTTCATTAAAATCCAGTGTAGCTTGTGCGTCTGAAAGAAAGTCTATTCCTAGGATTAAATTTGCTTGCAAATTCTTTACTATAAAAAACATCACCTTTACTTGTTCGTCCTTGATACGGATGTACAAAGGTACTTTACCTACGCACTTACATTGTTCTCCTTGCGCCGCTAATACTGTTGTATTATCCGCATTATATATGCGGTATTTGCGAAAATACTTTCTAAAAAAGACTTCTGCCACACAGGAACACTGCGCGCCGGTATCCAGGAGTGCGGTGGCCGGGATATTATTTACCAAGACTTCAATCTTCGGAAGAGTTAAATTTTTCACCATTACTGTATTTAACTTGTAGGAAGAGGGGTTTTCGTGGCCTTCGGATTTCCGCACCCTCTCGTCAGCAGAAATCCGTTTTAGTTTAAATTATTTTTCCTTTCCGTGCTTTCCTTCTTTCTCCACTGGCCTTGAGACTTTTTTCCTGGGTTGCTATTGAACTGTCGACGTTCGCCGGCTGTTTTTGAATGCTCGGGTTTCCTTGCCCACTGATTCGCTTTTTCTCCGTAGCCATGTGCTTGAGTTTGCTGTAGTCTTGGCGTACCAAATTGGTTTCGCTGTTGATATTGGCGTCTTCTTTCGACGTCCGCCGTTCTTCTACATTCAAACTGGATTGCTAGCTCAAATAATTTTTCCAGTGTAGTCGGATTTCTCAATTCAATAAAGTCTTGCACTTGGGGTAGTAACCTCGGCAAAATCACTTGAATTATTTCAGGATCCGGACGGTTTCCATACAAGAGCTTGAAAACGTGAATTTTTCTTAAAATAAAGCTCGAGAGGTTTTCCATTCTTTGTTGATATATACTGAAAAGTTCTGTTTCTAATTTCGCACGATCCCTTACAACAGGGAAGGCTTTTAGTAGGGCAGTCTTGAAATTTTCGTAAGTATAGGTGGGACTTCCTGCTTGACCCAAGAGACTTCTGCCGATACATTTGAACCACTTAAGCGCTTGGCCCCTCAAAGCGCTGGTAGCTAAGGTAACTTTCTGAAACTCGTGCACGGGGTAGAGCATGAAGTGGTCATCCAATTTTTCCAAAAAACTGGTTACCGGTGAGTTTCCGTTAAATGTTGCTTCTGGTTTTATCGAAGCGCGCATGGTCTGGACGATGTACCCAAATCCTTCCAGGGCGGCAGCTGGCATTTCTGGATTCTGAGCCGTTTCTGCAGGCAGCACAGGTTCTTCTTGAAATTCGGCCATGGTTATTCTTCGTCGGGCGCCACTATCAGGTTCAATGTTTCTTCTAATCTTCTTCGGAAACATACAAGGACCTGACTAGGAACAGAGAGCTTACTAAAGCTATGTTCACTAATTGTAGTAAGTAGACAGGATACAGACGAAGGGTATACAAAACCCTTTATTTTTCTTTATATACAATGACTTCCGTACTTCGGAATACAATGACCCTCCACTCGGGGTCTAACGTAAAAGATATTAAAATAAAACTAAACTCAAATTTAACTTTAGAATAATACACGTGTAAGATTGGCCTTATAATAACAGGAAGCGTATGTAGCACAGAGACTGTGAACACTACAATACGTTTAATTTATCAAGAGGATTAAAACCTCTGGCCTGGAAGGCAAATAGCAACTGCGTAACTTCTAAGGTAAGCGGCCTGCTTCGAACTCACTGCTTCCTCTCTCATTCTTGGCAAAAAGGCCACACTTAAATACTTGGCGTTCGCCAGACAACTTTGCATAAACTCCTTCACGCTTATAATTCTGGCCGGAAGTAGAAAATAAGAAGTGATAGTAAAGATTTAAAATAAAATAAACGTTAGTAAAACTTAAGATCCTTACACTACAAAGTCTAATAACCATCAGAAATATCTTGCACATACTTACCTTTAGATTTCAGGCAGAAAATACGTATAAATTAGAATTTTTGCCTTAGCATCATTATCAATACTATTTATATATGTTTTGGTAAGTATTTAGTAAATAAAATCTGAAATTTAATTTTATTAAAAGAACCTTTTCATTTTGGTGAAAAATATTTCGACCCGGTAGCCGCTTTCCGATCGTATATTCGGCCCACAGGCAATTTGAATTTGGAACCACTGCCTTACTATACCATCATCTCAGTATCGTCATAACGATAAATTTCTTCTAAACTTTCCTTCTGGTCCTCTCTATTATTTGCACTATAAGGGAACTGATGTCTGAAATTCCATACAGATTAAATCCATTCTCATTAAAGAGTAAGACATTGACCTATAGTTACATCACCCAATTTCGGTATCTGGCACCAGTTTTACGGTGCTGTTTGGAAAGAAACACGTGGTCTTTGAACTGCATCTTGTAAAAAAGAACTAAGGTCAAAGAACTGCATCTTGTAAAACTGGTATATATAGGTAAAGGTAAAGGTAAAAGTATGGGGGACACCAGCGATGTACCATAGGTCATCTTTGAGAATATAGCCCTATGCAATTCAAACAACGAGATACAGTTCAAAGGCAAATCTTTGTTCTGCTTGTAACAAAGGTGAACTGCAAGTTGAATAGGCGCAAAGCCTTTGCTATGTTTTAACTGTTACCGCCAAATGTCAATTTTCTTGCCCAGTCACAGAGAGGGAAGGCTCCTTCTTCACTACGTCTGCAACACTTTCTAGTCGTTTGAAACTCTACCAGAAGCCTGCAGACAATACTTTGCACAATTCCAAATTTCATTGCAATTTTGATGATTTGATCTTCTTGCAAGCTTCTTATAATCCTTCTGTCTGTAAAATTATCTAGATGATGACTTTGAAATACGAGGAAAGTTTTATGTTTATAATGTAATTCTTTCAGAAGTTCTGACAAACTCTGTTTCGTCGATAATGCTAATTTCCTTTGTGCCTGCTTCCGAGTTACCTCGTGGCGCCTAAACGCAAGAATCAGAAATCTGCATATTCAACGGTGTCTGATGAGCATATTTTAAATACGCGAATCCCAACAAGTTGATATGTCGTATTCTGTATCCTAATGATGCGTTCGAATAATGATGTTCATCTTTAAGTTTTGGACGCGTCTTTGGTATTACATGAAAATATACGAAAAGTCTCTTCACATGGCAGCAACCAATACGATTTCCAATAGATTATGCTTTATGGAAATGCATTATTAATTGTTACTGAAATTTTAACATACTATTATATTTCATACCAACAGGTATAATTTTCATTATGACTTAATTACTCTACGCAGATTAAATATTAATTAAGCTAACATATTTTAAATGCGTTTTAACTACTACCTTCATAAGCTTTCATAAAATATGTTATTTAAAATTCTTCTGTTGCTCTTTTTATTCTCTTATTTTTTTATTTTAAATATTATAATTATTCGTTATACCTCAAGAAGCCCCCCCCCCTAAAAACCAAAATATCAGAAAATAATGAAACTGCAATCCTCCAAAAGTTAGCAGCATTTTATGACAAATGTTTTTCTCACATTGAGCTATGGGAAAACAGTTTTGGTGGAGCAAAATCTTTTATTTGGATGAAAAACAGTGAGTTAATACAGTCTGATAGTGAAGTACGATGTGAAAAAAATTATGAAACTGTCTTAAATAATACACCTTTTTGTTCAGTTAATTAATTATTAAATTTGAAAAAGTACTAAGTTGTGAAGGAAAAGGGATTCAACTATTCACACATTTCAAACGAGAAAACATTTCATTGTTTAGTTTTACTCAAATAATAAAATATATTTTCAGTATGCAAGACACATCGGCCCCTGGCGAAAGACTATTCTCAATAATGAATGTCATATGGTCTGAAGAAAAAGCCAAAATGGTTGAACTAACCGTAAAGCTTTGCTAAGCTGCAAAAGTAGCAGTGAACTAAATTGCAGTGAAATTTTAGACGCCATTAAAAATAACAAAGAATTTATAAAGGCTGTTCAAACTAGTGATAAATACTAATACCTTCTTAGTAATCCTGATAAAACGGTATGTTCAGTTGAGTTATTAAATTTTCTTTTCCTTTTTTATTAACAACTTCTTTATGTATTCTTTTAAATCATAGGTGTTTATGTTGTATTTTATCAAAATTGTTCTCATTTGGGGGGAAAAAAAAATGTCTCGGTTTGAGCAAAAAATATCACGGTAAGCCTAGAAATAGATGCCATGCTATTTCATCCAGAAACATAACATTTCATCCATAAAATATGAATCTCTTTGTCACAAAATGCAGAAATTCGGTGCTATGGGTAATTGCTATTAGTAATGAAACACTGATATGTTACGACAACTCTCAAATGTAAAAATCACTGAATAAGTCATGATGAAGCAACAACACAGACATTGAAATACAGTATTTATTCCAAGAAAGTTTTTTTTTACAATATTTCATAGGATATGGAGGGTGTGAGCTGTTGAGTCCGGTTCAAGCTGTTCATGGTAATAATCTAAAAGCAATAATTGCTGCAAGCGACATTAGGAATGGGGAGTTTACAAACAATCAGTGGCAAAGAACTGCATCTTGTAAAACTGGTGCATAATAACGATAGGCCGCATATTACGAAAGCGGGAGAGGAAATATCAGACTCTTATAGAAGGAAATTTTCGAGTAGCCGGAGGTATATTCCCGATTTAGCCCCTCTGGACTGACGTTTGTTCTGGTCAGTTAAAATGTTTTCTGTGTTACATAGATCTGGGTACTTGATAAGGTACAAAAAACTGAATGGCGACTTCATCATGTTGCAAGAAGACACTTCTTAATTGCTGGAATCTATTAATTTTTTCACCAGTCCCCTTAAATCATAAGTAATGTCGGTATATATTTTGATGATGGAATGCTTTTTAAAAGTACACTCTCGTTTTCTTTCAAATACATGTTGCATTTTCATAAAAACTCTTTTAAACGTACTTATATGTACAATACATAATTTCGTAAGCATAAATATATGATTAATAATTTTATTCTAAGATCAAATACGCTAAGTGTATTCACTAGAAATGATTAAAGTATCGAGATAAATGTCGTAAATTCATATAAACTAAACTTCATTAAGTAAAACGAGATGCACAGGTTCCTGAGAACTGTTGTATGTTAACTAACGTTTATTATTTTACATTTTATGAGCTACAAATTAAATTTTATTTCATCAATTAAATTAAAATTATTAGCTTTGTTTGTATATTTCCACGTTTTAGTCTAACAGGTAGCTGATCGGTAATGAGTTGTAGTAACGTTACGAAAAGAACAACCTTAGATTTGCTTTGATTACAATTAAAACTATTTTGAGGGTGATCCTACCCTCTCCCGCATAGAACCCTCTTCAAGAGAAAAAAAAAATCTTCTAAACTTCTTGAGTGACTGATAAGAGTAACACTTTTTTGTTCTTTAAGATGAGGAACCTACGTCAGTAGCTATCGAAATCGATACAGATTTATTCAAATTGTATATATTCAGTACAAAACTAGATTTTTCCTTTCGCTTCCATATTAATTATTTGTGTTTTTGTGTTTCTTTTCTATATTTACTATTACGAATTAATGCATGATATTACGTGTTTCTGAAGCGAAAGTGTCTCAACTTTTTTCCTAAAATTTATTTGAGTCTTCCTTAAAGAAAGATTAAATTCAAGAAAACTTATTTTTCTTTAAGCATATCCTAGGAAAATTCGGCTGTGCCACTAATAAAGTTTTTTATAACACTTTTTAATCTACCAATAGGAGTACTTCATACCATTCACCTAAGAAGTCGGCGAAAACTAAGTGGATTGCTGCATTCCCCGTGGGCTGTGTTTGGATCGATTTTAAGGTTTTAACTGAAGGATTGAAATTTGAAGCTGGGAACAAATGAATTAGATACTGAAAAGAAGTCACTAATTTCCTTCCCAAATTTTAAGGTTGTTTCAGAAGTATAAAAATTTCGTGAAAGAAAAGAATCTCTCATCATTTATGCGAAGCATTAGATATAAAGTAAAAGTCATTTCTAAATATCATATATAAAATTTGTCTCTATATAAAGAAATATCAAGGAAATTTTAAAATACATTTTAGGAGCTAGTTAATTTTTAAGTCTTTGTTATTAGAAAACAAACACAAGTTGAAAAACATTCACGATTAAATTTCATTTCATAAAAGACCATATCTCATCGTTTTGTAAACTGCTTAGGTTCATGTCTTGTAACAGAAATGAATTGTGATTTTACATTAAAGAATCTGTATAATAATATATTAATAGAATATAGAGAACAACATACATAGAATAATTAGAAATAGTTCTACATAGATTAATTATAAAGAATTATTCAATATAATATTTAGAAGAAAACGCCTAACTTCTTATATGCATAGAAAATGAGAATAACGAGTAACTTTGGACATAAAAAACTTTAAGAATAACAAGAAAAATGATTCTAAACTCCTAGGGGTAAAACTAGTAACATTTTTTCACAGTCGGTAGAAGACATAAATGAAAAAGTCATTTGCTTGTTTTGAATACTGCAAAGCATACGACAGCCCATCTGTTTAATTCGTAGGGATATTTTCGTGGAAGTCTTTCTAAAAAACATTATTTGTATATCTGCTACTATGATATCCGGCCGTTAGAGTGGTTAGTGACCCTGACTGCCGTAGCGATGGGCTAGGTTCGAATCCTGGAGAAGTCGTGGTTGTAACTGTCCGTCCCTTCATAAGGAGGCAACGGTGGCTACTTATTAGGCGCTTCCATAACGAAATGGCCACCACTTCCCTTGTTGTGGCGCAAGGTTAATGGCTATTAAATAAAGCTCCCGGCCATTAAAAAAATTATATTTATGCTGCACATGAGCAAATGACAGAAACTACCCACGCAGATGGATCTTTTGCATGTATTCGAACTTGGATCGAACAGAAATAATAAGAAAATATTATCAAGACTACGAAAACAACGCAAATCTTTTCTGAGCATACCAGAACTGATAAATGCTTTTTTATTTTATTTGCCCTCTTGTTATTCGGAAGAAGACCGAAATATTGAAGATATTTTATATTATTGCTTTCTTTCATAGTCTACAGAGGTAAAGTCTATAAATTTATAATACCTAATAGGATTCGTAACGACGAGAATGAAACCACCTTCTCCTTTTTATGAAACTCTTATATATACACACGTGTGCTTATTTATATGAGTTTCATAATTATTTGTATGCATGTTTAGAAAGGTTTTAAAAAAGAGTTGTAGTAATGTACTCTTTTTAATGAAAGAGTTGTAGTAATGTAATCTTTTTCTTTCTTTTTAAGTACTCTTTTTAATGTAAAATTTAATACTCAGCCACTTTCGAATTAACATTCATTAGAACACAAACGCACTCGCTCCATGATTCTACGATTCCTGAAAACATTAATAGAACAAATTAAAAGAAATTTGGATTGTTAAAATTTAATTTGATGGATCACAGTTTAATATGTGGATTATATGAAATAATCATTTTTATGGGAGGTTTCTTGTTGACTTACATTTTATATAGCTTTAAGTTTTGTTTCGCCATTTTTTGTCCTGCTTGGCCTTTTTTTATAATGCTTCTTTTGGTTCTTACATAGACTGGACGTCGCATCGCTTTAGACAGATTAAATTGTCTGAAAATATTTATCTTCCAGAAGGCATCTTCATACGAAAGACCAGAAGAATGAGCAGTACAGAAATAAGAGATGATTATCCCACGACAGGGCCCTCTTTCTCTAATTAAAGAAAACCAGGCTCAAATAATGTCACTTTATAGATTTCTTCGGTAGAAAGCACACAAACATCATCCAAAAGCCAAACTCAGTCATTTAGAAGTTTCACACACGACATGATTTTTTCGCAAAATGTTTTAACAGACGAAACTGTACACAATATACTTTTCCATATATTTTAATTAGTACTTAGCTTGTTAGTTTCAAGTTTATTATTTATTAGTTAATTACATTTTTATTCTAATAAAATAAGGCGATATACTGCTGGAGAAGGAAAGACTAGCACTGTTTCGTGTAATAATTAAAAAGTAATTGATTTTTGTGTTTAGTTTTCCCAAGCTTCTCAAGAGTTAATCTCCTAAACTACGGTATCTTTTCTTCTCTTTATGCTGGTTTTGAAAGCTAAGTATTTTATAACTCTGCATGCAGTGTGACTATGTTTTATATCTGTGCACACCGAGTGACTTCGTGCGATGAAGCAAACAGAAGTGAAATTTTTATTAATAAAAACATTCTGCACCTTGATTGAAGTTTTCTTGGACAAGCTTCTTCCTTTCTCACTCACTGCACTCAGAGGAGCCTGTAAAGACCTATCCTCCTAATGTTCAGTTTACCAATTCTATGCAGCTCTTTTTTCAAATACTAATGAAAAACTAGCAATATAAAACTTTCTTTCACGTTTGTTAAAAATGATGTGTTTTACCATTTTGTTATAGCTTATTTTTATCCTAAGCAAAAATTATGTAATTTAATTAACATTTTTTAACTGAGAGTCCCTTTATATTTGGCTTTTTTCTCCACATTTAATTTTCTGAAATTAGAATTTCTTGATACATCCTTAAAAAACCTGCATTAAAGTTTTCAATATTATAAAACAAATGCATCACAAAGTTTTATGTCACTGCGTTTAATTTGTAACGAAAAATGAAACATAAATCTTAAAATGTCGCATTTTAAGAAATACTGTTTTGAAAAGCTACTTCACAATTTGTACGAAAATTTACGAATAGTAATTAAAATTTTAATGATTCCAAAGGCACATTATATAATTTCCTCCTCATTATTCAGATAAATTAAAAAGACTTATTCTCTTGAAAATAATCACAAAAGAATTAAATCACTCCATATTAACCTAATGATACACCAAATTAAGCTTTACCAATTTTTTGCCACATTTTATAGATGCTTTATGGAAGATCTTTTCATCATGCGACTTCATTTCACACACGTTTTGAAGTATATCCGATGTGACTGATGCAGCGGTTTAGATAATGAATGATTTTAAACTCTTCATCATGGTTGCATAAAAACAATGTCTTTAACTTATGTCCACAAAGAAATGAAAATCGTAATGAGGCCTGCGACTTTGGAGGCCAGATGAGGAAATTGGTCCATTGTCATTCTTTCCTATGTACTGGATATGAATCACGTCACAAAAGGATCTCACATAGAGTATCTATAATACGTAAAAAGAAATTTGGATTGTTAAAATTTAATTTGATGTGTCACAGTTTAATATGTAGGTTATTTGAAATAACCATTTTTATGGGAGGATTCTTGTTGACTTTCATTTTATATAACTTTAAGTTTTGTTTCGGCATTTTTTGTCCTGCTTGGCCTTTTTATATTCTCAATGTTTACTCTCCGCATCCTTGTCTCGTTGATACATTATTTTCTTAGAAGAGGGAGCCTGACTGATAGATTCTAATTAAAGCATGACACATTTTCTACACTAAAGCAAGAAAAAGCATCAAAGGCTCGAAATTTTTAAGTTACGTAATATTTTTATCGCAAGAATCTGAATGACTTTTTTCAAAGATTTATCGGGTTTGGGGACTTTTATATTGTGTCTTTTTTCATTCTGTGAATTCATTATATTGCACAAATTTAAGATATTAGTATGCAGTTTCAATTAATTACAAGTTTTCAGTTTCATTTTACCGAAGCATTTTCGTGCCAGTCGCAATATTCAAGTATTTCCTATGG
This sequence comes from Stegodyphus dumicola, assembly GCF_044657685.1. Lineage (NCBI taxonomy): Eukaryota > Metazoa > Arthropoda > Arachnida > Araneae > Eresidae > Stegodyphus > Stegodyphus dumicola. The sequence goes on from NC_140781.1 coordinate 28,518,638, forward strand.
TACCCTTTTACTTAATTCTAAACAAAAATACTTACGCTTCTAAATAAAATACTCGCAAAACATTAGCTCACTATTGACTAGTTTTTCTCAAAATTTAAATCTAAAAAACATGTATGGTCAGAATATATATTGAATTTATCAGATAAGCTTTCAAATAGTTTAACAGCTATCGAAACAACCAGAAATAAATAAAACATTCACAGACAATGTTATTCTTACATATTCCATAAAACACAGTTTCAGCAGAGAAATTCCGCTAGAAATAACAATACTATAATGCATCAAAATAAATGAAAAGCGGTTTGTTTTCTTTGGATTGCTGTGTCTGCAGGGAATTACATCAAGATAATTCCCAAGCTTTGGAGCATCCAATTCTTCGGCTAATTTAATGTGATGCACCACTGGAGAAAGAGAATGACGCACATTTTTTATGCATTAATCAAATGCTAATCAAAATTCTGTACCAATTTCAGTTTTTCTGGTTCCGTCAAGCAATTTATTCAAAATGGAAAAAAGCGGTTTTTTATATTTTTGCGTGTTCTAACTTGAAATGGGTTTTTCCTAAAGTATTTTCCTCCTGAGGCAGCTAGAAATTCGGAAATCCTTCGCTAAAATATTGCATAATAATTTGTTCTTTGGAAATACAATGGAATACATTCTTTCGTTATTACAGCTTTTCTATAAAAATGATAAGCATCTAAGGGAGAATTTTGCCTGGATATAGAAATTGCCTGATATTAGAAATATTTTATATTTAACGCAGCGACTAAGTATCGAAAGTAAAAGGACTGTATAAAAATAATTAATTAAAGCATTTAGGTATATAATTCTTTTTTGTACTGCTTATGAAAATGCATTCTATGCTTACATACGTATTTTATATAGACGATATTTATAGAACTCGTAGTTTGGTTTATTTTACTTATTTAAAGATGTTTGAAATGTTATATTTTAAATTTATAAATTGTAAGCTATTTTAAAAATATCAGAAACTAATTAATAATTCTAACGCTTATTTAAAAAATGCGCTTTCAATTTTTGCACCAAAGCCAGTAAAACAGATTACCTCATATCAATGGAAAAATTATTATTTTGTAATGTGTTACATTTTTCATAAGCCATAATACTTAAAATACATCTTTTAAAGGAAATACCTTATTTATATATTTAAATTTGATATTTGTTGGGACAACGAGGTACTATTTTATATTATCTCTTAATAAATATAAGAATCCCATTTATTTAATTACCAATAAGAAAGCTAATTTAATATAAGGTACAAGTTCAAAATAATATTTAGTTTCATGATAATATTTAGTTTTTCAAGATAATATTTAGTGAAGTGAAACGAATATTTTCTGAGTAAGGAGATACAATTAGTTTACTAGAATATACGTCTAATGTAAAGAGTTCCTTCAGATTCTACAAAAAAGAGAAAGCTTAAATAGTGAGATTTCTCTTAAATATCAAAATGATTAAGACATAACTATTAAGTTTATTTCTTCGAAAGTTATTGGTTATGGTATATACAGATATTTTCCTTGAAAAGGTTAAAACACCGTTTAAACTTCTCATTACATAGCACTTAATTTTATAAGGTATTTCTCTCGCCTTCTTAGCATGCCTTCGTCGTGTAGTGGTCAGCACACTCGGCGCGTATTCGAGAGATCCGTGGTTCGAGTTCCGGCGAGGGCATTGCTCATTTTTCATCTCTCCTGCTTCAAAACTACCTAATGTCTCTACAGTGATGCCCGAACAAATAAAGGTGGTGAATGATGATTTTTCACCACCAGGATTTGGCGATTGGGTCTCTTTTAATCCCCAGTCGCTCTTTAAAAGGGTAAATATATAAGTTATTTCTCCCGTCTTCTTAGCATGCCTTCATGGTGCAGTGGTCAGCAAACTCGACACGTATTCGAGAGGTCCGTAGTTCGAGCGAGGGCATTGCTCATTTTTCATCTCTTCTGCTTTAAAAGTACCTAATGTCTCTACAATTGTATACGGCATATCAAATATTATGATTTCGGTTTTGTCTCTATAAGCGATAAGATGACAAAAATAGCGGTTTAAAAGATATTTCTGTATGAATTATTTAAAGTGAAGACATATTTTCATCATCGTAATTTAGCATGGTTTTTATACATTTTTAGAGAACGCAATACATATGCTTTTGATACATAAAGAAAAAATGTTAGAGTAACAGAACCAGTAGGGTAATATTCTGTAATTAATATCTTCTATCAAATACGTAAAACATATCTACTTATTAGAATATTGTTCCTCGAATAGTTTTCTGAGGAATCCTGCTTTTGAATAGACGTGATAAGCTGTTCTTAATTTTAACGAATCTAAATCAGCGTTCTACTCTTTATCCCTTTTGATATAAGAACCAGTGCCTTCAAAATATATGAAGTGTGTCAAAGCATCGAAACACTAGAAATACCACTAACATTATTAGCGAAACAGAGTTATTAGTCTCAAAACACGATTTTACATTTTTTTCGCTTAAATTTGTTTTTTAACTTTTCATTTGAGACTGCTGCCATTCGGGAAAATGTGAGATATTTATCTGTCAAACTTAATTTGTCCGTGACTGATTAACAAAGTAAGCTATTTAAAAGTAATAGATGCCCATGCAGCCAGACCAGGATTCGAACCGAACCACCAGTGTTCAGCGAATTTATGGCTCTGCCGTTGGTCTGCGTCTTTGTTTTCTGGACCGACATTTCATGTTGATATTAGATTCATTCATTTTCGGAAATTGGGGGATTTTTCTTTTCAGTTAATTGTCTTTTTCTTTAATTTTTGATTACTTTTCCGTGTTTGATATTTTCTCATGTGTAATTCTTTGGTAATTTTCTAAACATTTTGCTGTATCCTTTGAGCTTTTTTTGTCTGTATTGTATTGCGTCGTTTAGTTTCGTTTGTTTTATTATCATTAACGAAGTTTTATATTTGAACAGCTTTTCTTATTGCCCTGCTATTTTACACTTTAATTATATGCCACTTTTTTGTGTTTTTTCTCTTTCGGTTTAAACTGCCGAGAGATAAGAACCGGTTTTGTAAGTTACGCCATTAGATTATAGAATTTTTTAATCGTCTTCATTTTTTTGTTTAAATGTAAATCTCAGGATATCATTTTGAAGTTTATGCAAATCCAAAATCATAAATTTTCTGCTCACGTTTCGAAAATTATGCGCACAGAATTTTTTTGCTCCTCACAAAAATGGATCTGTGCCTGATCGTCGTCGAAACCGTTATAGGCTTGATTGAAACCTATCAAAATTAAGGTTCCTGTTTCGCTTAATTTTCTAAGTTTTACCCCCATTGGCATGTTTTTCATCTCTCTTAATAATCCTTCCCTTCACGAAGCAGTAAAAAAGTTTTTGTGCTTTCCACTCCCCAGAATTGTCCTCCTGAGATTATTATATCTTATAATAAAATTATGCGCGCAGAATTTTTTTTGCTCCTCACGAAAAGGGACTTGTGCCTGATCGCCGTCGAAACCGATATAGGCTTGATTGAAACCTATCAAAAATAAGGTTGCTGTTTTGCTTAATTTTGTAAGTTTTACCCCATTTGCATGTTTTTCGTCTCTCTTAATGATCCTTCCCTTCACGAAGCAGTAGAAAAGTGTTTGTGCTTTCTACTCCCCAAAATTGTCCTCCTGACAATATTATATCTTCTTAAAATTGAAGTTACATTAAAAGAGCTCCTCTTTGACGACGCTGAAAGCATCCAAACGAATGACACATTGAGTTTTTTTGGTCAATAAGGCAGGAAGACACGTCGTTCTGATATCGGTTAGGTCGAGCCACTCGCGTATCGATACAAAAAAGTAAGTAACATAAAAATAATACTTTGATTAGAAAACGATGATTTCTCTCTTTTTATTTATGAATTCAATCTTATTTTCTAATCGCCAGACTGCGTAATATTTTAAATAATAATTTTCCTCTTGCAGAGCATTTGCATCAGTAATTTATAACACATTAAGGTTTAGCTAATACACACATATTATACTGGCAATCAAGCAAAGGAAAGTTTTAAAATATTTATTTTCAACGTTAAAATTAGCATTGTAATAATATAAACTTAGACTCTTTAAAAATTTAATTTCTTAAACTCAAAAATTAACAGAATTTATTAAAAAAATGTTGTTAATTATTTAAAGAACTTAAGATGACATTATATTTTGCCAACACAATATTAATATGTATTAGCTGTAGACTTGTGCTCATACTGCGCAAATTTTCTCAAAAATACTATTAAAAACACTTTATTCTCACTCCGGACAGCGTTATTATTTTACTTTTCACCGCCCTGCATCGGCACTCAATTTATTTGTTTCCCCATTTCCACATGAATACGGTCCATTGTTGTGTAACAAACTACCGAATAATTTAATTAATTAGCTTTGTAAGGTTATTATTTAAATTAACCAGTTATTATGATTTTGGTCTTTACAATAATTTCTCCTTTCCGTATTCCCCACCAAAATTCAAATGGTTAGGCCTGTATTTAAACAGAGGCTTGTATTTAAACAGAGGCTTGGGATTTTAAGACAGTGCGTTTCTGATTTCACATGCACGCTGCGTGTTAGTTTCCTGCCTGCTCTGTTAATGGTAAATATTCGGCTTTGCGTAGTATGATGCTCCGGTATAGTAGTGAGCCGCTTCTTCTGCTCTGTTCAGTTGCGTCATCACGAATTTTGGCTTTTGTTGTAACACAAGAGAGTACGTTTATGTTCTAAACTGTATTTAAATAAAAAGCTTATTTAACCTTTTTCATGACTTAGTCATTGTTTCAGACAGAGCGATAATTCGTTTCGCTTCTGTTAGAGTTTTGAGACTGTAGGGTTTTCCTTATTTTGAATAACAAATTTATTTAAATTTTTCCTGTTCTAGACTTCTCAACTTCCCCTCACATTCTCTCGCCAGGATGTAAATTTAAAGTTAAGTATTTAAACATGGGAATATCTCAGTTTGTTTAGAGCGTCTTTCGCTAGCTAAGCGCACGTTTCATTGTTATTTCGCGGTCACGCTAGTAAGCCTCTTGGCCTTATCAGTTTAGTATCACGCCGGTTAGATTTCTATGAGTCCACCTCTTAGGCGTAAATTGAAGTGCGTTCTTGCACTATTTATTTTCAGATTTGACTTGTATTATAGTCTACGTTTAGTTACCACCGCAAGTGAACGGTGTTTTTGTAACGCACGAAGTCCGCGCCTTTCTGTAAAAGTCAATAATTTGAATTAATTAAAGGATTATTTTTCACCCTTTCTTCTGTGCTGGTAATTTATTCACGCCTGTGCGAGAATTCGCCAGGTTCATTGTAGGATATAATTTAGTTTATGTGGAATAACAGAGATAGGTCTTACAAGACTACTTCGCTTTAACAGATCAAGTAAAACCCTACAATTTTTTTAATTAGGTTATGTTATATGTATTACGATGTGCCTTTGCATACGCTTGGATGTAAAAGCTAAGAACTATTTTGTTCTTTATGGTCATGAAAGAAAAACTACTGGACCAAATGTTATCAAACTTGGTAATCGTAAAATGGAGGTCAAGGAAATTTATTTTCCGCAAAAAAAAAAAAAAAAAAAAAAGTTTAAAAACTCACCACCAGGGGGGGATGGCGCTGTGTGTAATATTGTTAAACGAAATACGACATGAAGACATCGCTTTAAAACTTGTTACAAAGCGTGTTCAATGTGGCGTCCACCATTTTCTGAAAGCAAGTTAAATCGTATTACTGCATTCTCAACAGAAGCTCTTAGCATATCAGGATGAATGTTATGGACATGTCGGTGTATCTCATATCTCAATTCCGCCAAATTCTTTAAATTATCACCATAAATAGTGCTTTTGAAATAATTCCATAGTCAAAAGTTTCAGAGGTTGCGGTCTGGTGACCGGCGTGAGCAAGAAATAGGAAGGTGTTGGCCTTCCTATTCATTACTATCCGTTCATTCGTGAAATATGGGGCCCACCAGTGGCCGAGCGGTTAAGTCGTTGAACACTGGTAGTTCGGTCCGAGGTTCGAATCCCGCGAACGGGCTGGCTGCATGGGTGTTTTCGTGGTTTTCCCCATGTGTAACGTGTATACGAGCCAGTTTCCCTTAGAAAGTCCTCCACGAAGGCATCCCTCCTCTTAGGCAGATAGCCCTCGAGGCTTTGCCATAATCACACACACACATTCGTGAAATATTGCCTAAATAACTGTGTGACACATATACCAACGTAAGGTGGGGCCCCGTCCTGCATAAAAATCGTGGTGTCTAAAATGCCACGTTGCTACAGTTTAGGTATCACGAAACGTCTTAACATTGATGCTAAGCGGACTGCAGTCACAGTGCATGTATCAGGTCCAGCTATCGACTGCTCTGCAAAGAAAAATGGTCCAGTTATGAAAGTAGCTGCCATACCGTATAGAGTCTGTCTCTCTTGTTCCACATAAACTAGAATAGACCCTATAATGACCTGGCGAATTCTCGCACAGGCGTGAAGAAAACTACTGACTCAGACGAAGGGTAAAAATAACCTTTTATTAATTAAAACTAGTTAACAGAAAGGCGCGGATTTCGTGCGTTATAAAGACACCGTCAACTTGCAGTGGAATATAAAACGTAGAATATAATACAAGTCAAACCACAAATAAATAGTACAAAATCGCACTTAAGGTTACGCCTAAGAGGTGGACTCGCAGGAATCTAACCGGCGTGATACTAATCTGATAAGGCTAAGAGGCTTACTGGCGTGACCGCGAAATAACAATGAAACGTGCGCTTGGGTAGCGAAAGACGCTCTGAATAAACTGAAATATTCCCATGTTTAAATAAGCACTTCACTTAACTTTAAATTTACATCCTGGCGAGAGAATGTGAGGGGAAGTTGAGAAGTCTAGAACAGGTTATCATACTTAAAATAATTTTGCTATGCAAAATAAGGAAAACTCTACAACCACACCAAGCGGTGACTGCAGGAGAATGCAATGGAACTGGGTAGATAACATGAGCGATTTGTAAGCAAACGATTTCCGGAATGCGCACATTTTTTCAAGTGATTTGCGATCTTAGATTTTCTAATCTCTAATTTTTGGTTTTCACGAATGGATTTCTCCATTAGACGGATGGCGCACTCGACTTTTATCGCATTTTAAATTGTAATTTTTCTTAGGTCAATGTTTCTTAAAGGTGTAAATATGTCAAACCCGTATAACAAAAGGTTAAGTTAGACTCCGACCCTTATTTCGTTTAACAATATTGCATACAGCGCCATTTCCCCCTCTAGTGGTGATTTTTTTTAACTTTTTTTTATCGGAAAATAAATTCCCATGACCTCCTTTACACGATTACCAAGTTTGATAACATTTGGTCGAGTAATCTTCCTTTTATGACCATTTCAAAATGGAACTCTAATTATAACCACCCTGTATATTAACTAGCGATTTAATCGTATGAACAATAAAAATATTCGAAACAGAACTAGTTAGTATGAGTCTTAGCCTGATAGATTGGATACAACGAAATGAGTGAAAAAAATGCATTTCGGAATTACGGGTGAAATTTTGTGCATGTGTAAAATTTTCCTTTTCACTCTGTTTTATACACATTTTTTTTCTAAAATATGTCAGATATTTCGTTTTAAAAACGTAAAAGAGTCTCAGTTATTTGCTTCATCTTTTTTCTGGCTTTTTAGCTTATTAGCTCTTTTCTTTTGCTGACCCTCGATCGTTGTTCTAAACTTTAGAAAAGTATCAAGACCATTTATTTGAAGCTGGGGAGAGATGTAATCAATGACTATTACTGCGCGGATCACTTTATTCCCTCTAATGATACTTCGATTCTCGATTAAAGACTGGGAGTTAAGTTGCAAGGAACATAATGTCCGTGCTTTAAGTTGCAGAATCTCTATTTTTAAGTTGAAATCCTTTTCAACATTTTGTTCTGCAGAGTGCTGCTTCAGAAAGGTATTCTTAGTCAATTTTAAAGTTTCAGAGAAGTCTGCGTGAAACGAAAGTTCCTTTTTATGAAAAGCTATAGAGGAAAGTAATGACACAAAACGACTAGCCTAGACTTAGTTATCATCGTAAGATATGTTTATCAATATATAGTTATTCATTAAATTTTATATAAGTCTGGAAACTAACTGCATTTTGCCTGCAGATAGCACTTTAATCTATAAAACTTTTATTTCTAATTGCTTCCAAGTAGTATGATTTGAACGCCCTTCACTTGTTTAAAAAATAATTCAGAAGTCAGAGAATAAATTTGCCATTTAGAACTTAAAGAAGCTATGAGTGCAGTCGACCCGCATATAATGTATCCTGTATCATTTTGAGGAAAGTGTTCAGAAAATCATCGCAAAATTCATGTTTTCGAATAATATCTGCATACAATGAATATTTTTTATTGTATTTTTGAGTGTTTTTTTTTTTAATTTTGAACAGCTGTCTCATTGCTGCTTTTTTGTAATTTGTGTAAATGGATTTAAGAAAATTCATTCAAATCTTTAATCTAAAGTAAATTCTTCATTAGCTGTCATCACGTTCAGAAAAACACTTAGGGAGCTCATGACAATCTGACATGGGTTTCTCTCGAGGAAATATATGCCGGAAAAGTCAAAATTTGTGCCTGTTTCCTGAAATTCAAACTGAATTTTTCTAAACGTTACCCCGCTTTGAACTGAAATTTTACAGACCAACTTAATCAAAACAATGCAGTAACAATTTAGTGTGCTTCTTTTACTTATTACACCCATATTCTCCAGATTTACGGAAGTGCACCATTTAGAATGTTTCAACTAATAACCGTTTGACTGCTTCAGATATTTTTATACTGCCTTTTAAAATAAGTCTAAGACTTTAAATATAAGCGCTGTGACATTATAAGGTACTTATCCCGCCTTCTTAGCATGCATTCGTAGTGTAGTGATCTGCACCCTGGGCGCGTATTCCAGAGGTAAGTGGTTCAATTTCCAGCGAAGGCGTTGCTCATTTTTCAATCGCTCTTGCTTCCAAAAAAAAAAAAAAAAAATCCTAATGTCTCTACAACATGAATAACTTCAGATATTCAGTTGGACTAAAATAAAGGCTTATTTAAATATCATGGGAAAAGATTCAATTCAACAAAAGGTTTTGCTTAACTGCTAGCAGCAGTAGTATTAGTTAATATCACGGACCTGGAGATTTACATATAATTCTAAGCATGAAATCATACTATTAGCACAGAAAATACTGAGTGTGCGATTATGTCCACAAAAGTAAGCATAGGTATCCTTTAGTTAAACCTAACTTATTTTTATTTAAGATTTCGAAAGTTTGAAAGCTTATAAAAATAAATAGCGATGCGTAAATTCTAAATAAAGGAGATCTATACATTTTCTTGAAAATGTATATCACACGGTATATAAAGTTAGCATGATCGAGATGTCAAGCTATTTCCCTGTTGTCACTGTACGTGTATATATATATATATATATTTTTAATATATATAATATATATATATTTTTAATATATATATATAATAAATTTCGTCATCTAAAGCAAACGTAAAGTGTATATATATATATATATATATATATATACACTTTACGTTTGCTTTAGATGACGAAATTTATTCGTTTCATCATAGTATCATGCATTTCACTGAAACTGAAATTTAATTCTTACATGAAAGTTTGATTCATTATGCAAATTTGGGTGAAACGCTGAAGCATATATATGTAATAGTGTTCTGTGGTTTTGATCTTGTACTGTATTCACATTGCAAAAAAAAAAAAAATACTTAATAAATATATTCTTGGACATGCATGAACAATAACATGTACGAATTAGTAAAAAGAAAAAATATACTTTTGAAACAAAATGACAGTTGATAGCTTGTTACGTAGAGACTCAATGCGATGAACGATATATTTCATAGTGAAGAATGGCGTAAGTCCAGGGAAAGACTTGTAAATTTTGATCGAAAATTTACAAGTCTTTCCCTGGACTGCGTCGGTGGAAAATTCAATTCACGCGAAAAGAATCAGATTTTGTTCCTTCGTGAAAATGGTATTTAATAATATTATTCCTTTTGATATAGCTATAAATAGTACAGTAAATAATGAATTGACAAGTGGAGGAGCATTTTAAAGAAAATTAGAATCCCAAAAGCTTAAACATCATTCTACTCTAAAGTCCTGTAATGTTCCAACCTAAACTTACAGCTAAATGTGTGGAACCTTGGGAACTGGTTAGCGAATAATCGCTTTAGTTCAGTAGACAGAGAGCAGAACTCAAGAATGGTTAATACCCTTTATTATTCAAAATAAATTTAACAGTCGACTCCTTCTTGGAGTTTATAGAAAAGCCTCCACTTAAGCTTCAACTCAGGAATATAAAGAAATAAAATTTAACTACTAAACTTAACTAAAAAGGTATAGCCGAAGCTGTCAAGATTCTACAAGAGTTGGCCCCTTAACGCTAACTAAACAGTGAAGCTATTAAGGGCCTAAAGTACGGCCGAGCGTAGAAATAGCTTTAGAGAGAGAGTAGCCTAAAAGGTGAACGCGCGCTGGTCAGAATTTCTGGCTCTCTAACGAAGTCATTAGAACTTTAAATACTTGCACTTCCTCCATTTGCATTTAACCGCGATTCTAGAAACACGTTCTGGCAGGACTGAAATTCAGAAAGGACAGGAATCGCTTTAATTAAAAATTAACTGTTAGAAAACTTAGGATAAACCTTACAGTCCTAAAGAGCAAAAAGTCTAAAGAGGTTATAAGGTATTTCTTCTACTTTCCTAGTGTGCCTTCGTGGTGTAGTGGCTCTGCGCATTGTACCGGTATTCCAGAGGTCCGTGGTTCGATTCCCGGCGAAGGCGTTTGCTCATTTTTCATCTCTCCTGCCTTAAAAAAAATTCTAATGTCTCTACAGTGGCGCCCGAACTAAAAGGTGTTGGATGAGGTTTCTCCACACCCAAGATTTGGCGATTGGGTCTCCTGAAAACCCCAGTCGCCCTTTAAGGGGACCGTGGACTTTGAAAAAGCTAAAAATCGACCAAAATATTGAAATTTTTTTTTTTACTCTCGTTGTATTACATATACTTAACTGCATCGTATGTAAAAAACCGAATTCAAATATTCTAATTTTTAACGAAGTTACAAGCATTTAAAATGTGTAAACAACATAAACTTTGCCCTTTAAATTTTGGCGAAAATGTAAACAAATATGTTTCAACAGTTATTTGCTGATATTTATATACTTATATATTTAATTCTTTATAAACCTGGCAATATAACGTTTTAACTGTAACTGCCATTTCACTGTTTACAGTTTAAAAGTACTTTTCCTCGCTATTTTCTTTAGTTCTTTTGCTAAAAGTGTTTTGCTGTGTTTTATACAACTACATTTTGCAGGACTGTTTATAACTGAGTTTCTTGGACTGGAAGAACTTCAGATTAATTTATAACCTCTTGCGTAAAAGTATATATATATATATATTTATTTATTTATTGTAGTACATTATGCATGCCATAAGTCGTCGTTACCGTAAGCCTAAAGGGCGACCATCGAAGAAAAAACTTGCAGCTGTCAGCAAAATTGAAAAACGATGGGCAGCTCATTCGGAAAATGACGTGACATTGAACAGTGAAGAAGTTTCTTCCAAAAATAAACAAACAATTTTTTCTGAAAGTTCTATAGTTGAAGCGAGTACTTCAATAAGTGCCAGAGTAAAGAAACTGAATGAAAGTTTATTACGAACGTCTGACTGTGGTGATAACCGAAATGATGATTCATATATTTTGATAAATCGTAAAATGTGGAATCCATTGCTATGTAATATAAAGTGTGACGAGTGCTCAACCAATTCTTTAGATATTGTTTCGAAAGGAATATATGGATATTCTACAAAACTTGAATTAGTTTGTAAAAACTGTGATAAAATATTTAGTTTAACATTTTCAAGTGAGCGGGTAAAACGGTCAAATACATTTGATGTGAATACGAAACTTCTCGAAGCATTTTTGAAAATAGGCAAAGGCCACGCCGCCTTAGAAGTGTTTTCCATGATTATGGGAATTCATGCTATGGACAAAAAGACATTTGCTAAATGTTTACACAGTTTGTCTGAAGAAAAGGGGAAACTAAAAGGTGATTTCCTTCAGTTTTCTCGAAATATTGTTCGAAACAAGCATAAAAAATTAATTAATATAAATAATGATGAGTGTATAGATATCACAGTGTCGTATGATGGCACATGGCAAAAACGTGGGCATACGTCACTGTATTGAATAGGTATCGTCGTAGATGTCTTGACTGGGTTAGTTATCGACTACGAAATTCTGTCAAAATATTGTCCTGAATGTGTATGCGCGAAAAGAGATATGGGTGCTGACAGTGCGGAATTTCATATATGGTTTGAAAGCCACAAACCAGAGTGTTCCAAAAATTTTTCTGGTTCGTCTAATGCTATGGAAATGAAAGCCGCAGAAATTTTATGGAAACGGTCCATCAGTACATGTAATATGCGATATGTTGGGATACTTTCTGATGGGGATGCGAAAACATATCAACATTTATTAACTCTGAATCTTTATGTAATGACGTAAAAATTAGTAAAGAAGAATGTATCAATCATGTGGCAAAACGTTTAGGGGCAGGATTGCGCAATAAAGTTAAAGAGCTGCGTTCCAGAGGTATATGTATCGGTGGACGAAAAGAAGGTAATCTGAAGGAAACTACAATTTTAAAGTTAACAAACTATTACAGAAAGGCCATAAAAGATAACATACCGGATATAGACAAAATGAAATCTGCAATTTATGCAAGCTTACTACACTGTTCATCTACTGATGTCTCACCAAAACATTCGAAATGTCCTACCGGTACGTTGTCATGGTGTTTTTATCAACGTGCAGTAGCAAATGAAGAGCAGCCGAAAGCACATAAAGCCATGAAAACTAAAGTATCTGAAAGTGTTCTTTCTCAAATATTGCCAATTTATCAAAGGCTAGCTAGCACAGAATTGCTGTCCAGATGCATTTCTGGTAAAACACAAAATGCTAATGAAAGTATCCATAGTTTAATTTGGAACAATTGCCCTAAAGAAGTGTTTATTTCTAAAAAAAGGCTAGAAATGTCAGTATTATCAACAATTAATGAATTTAACTTTGGTTGTGTAAATGCCATAAGCGTAGAACAGGAAGAAGTGAACTCGTTTTCCTTACTCATTGCAAAAAAGCGCAATCAGCGTCGCTTGAACCAAAGTAAAAAGAGAAGTTTACCTGCATGGAAAAAACACAGAAATAGTAAAAAATATTGTAAATCACTAAACGATAATGCAATAGTAGCAAATGAAGGTAAAACATATGGTGCGGGTGATTTTTAAAAATTTCATTGGGTATAAATTGTTTTTACCTGTATAACTTCGAATCACCTAGCAATTTGTCATATGTTTATTTTTGTCATATTTAATATTATGAGATTAAAAATAGTTAAATCTTACAAAAATGTTATCGAATGTTTACAAATTTATATTCAAAGTTAATTTGCTGTTTCTCATGACCATGTATTAAAGGTAAGTTTGAAGGAAAACTTTAAATTCATTTTTCTCAAAACAAATTTTTTCGCTATTTGTGTGTTTTGAAAATGCTCCATGCGTCTCATTTCTAGTTAAAAATGGATGATATTTGGAAGAAACTATATTGTTATATGTTACAGTAGATCTGTGTATGCATTTTTTGATATGAGGTTATTAAGAAGTTTAAACTTGTGAAAACCTTTAACAAAAGGTGAAATTTTTTCGAAAATTGGGTTTAAGTTCACAAAAATAGCCTTTAAAAATTTCTTATCCATCATATTCATTAACGGATACACAAATACTTTTACCAAGCCTTTATAAGTAACATAAAGCAAACATTAGGAAAAAATATTAAAAATTAGAGCGCATGGAGCATTTTAAATTTTTAATTAAAATAATTAATTAATTGCTTTAAAAATTTTTAATTTAAAATAAATTGAAATTCTGAGCATATATTTTGTTTACTGATGCTATAAGATGTACATGTATAAAATTTCTTGTTGAAAAAATGAAAACTTAAAAAAATAATTTTTAAAGTCCACCGTCCCCTTAAGAAGGGGAGTATATAAGGTATTTCTCCCACTTTCCTAGCGTGCCTTCGTGGTGTAGTGGTTCTGCACACTGGGCCGGTATTCCAGAGGCCTGTGGTTCGATTCCCGGCGAAGGCGTTTACTCATTTTTCATTTCTCTGGCTTAAAAATAGTCCTAATGTCTTTACAAGGTTCTACAGTTCTAAAGAGAGAAATATGAAAGTCTACATACTTTACCCCTCTTAGAACAATATCTATCGATAAGCGAGTCGCAGCTACAAATATTTAAGAAAAAAAAAAAAATTCTAAGAAAATGTATCATTATTTTAAATTACGAAATGTGTTTCTAGAATTCTGAAAAAATATTTGCTGCAGGTGTGGTTTTTAATTATTTTAATGCAGTTTGAAAATTTTAATTTCGGAAACCCTGAAGCACATTTAAAATGAAGATGGTACAACAGAAATTCTTATCCCTTACTACTTGACAAGCAAAGTAGATTCTTTGAAATTATTTTCTATTTCTAGGAACATTTTCATTTTCAAAGTCTCTTTGTCAACAAAGGAAGATTGAATAACTGGTTTAAAGATTTTTAATCAGAGTTGCACTGGCCGCCTACTTTTACTGAGCTAGGCTATCTGATCGAGCATGAAAAATTAGCGAAGTTAAAATAGGGAGCGAGGGGCAAATGCACCTTACGCTCAAAATCTGAACTTCAAATAATGGAAAGCAACCACTGAACGGATTTTTATACCCTCTGGTAGTACCAAACGCGAGGAGGTAACGCCATCTATCGGCATAAATAACTGAATTAAGATAGTAGAATTTTAAAGGCATTAGGAAGGACTGGATTGGACTTCAAATCATTTACTAAACCTGCTAAATCTTTGTGAATGTGAAAAGCCTCAAGAAAATCCAATTCACCTATCGAAGAAGCCTTTTGGATAATTTTTTTTTTTTTATTTGAAGTTCAGATTTTTGAGCGTAAGGTGCATTTGCCCCTCGCTCCCTATTTTAACTTCGCTAATTTTTCATGCTCGATCAGATAGCCTGGCTCAGTAAAAGTAGGCGGCCAGTGCAACTCTGATTAAAAATCTAGTTATAACCCCGTGCAATGCTGATAAGGACCACGTGTTTCTGTGACTTCTTCTCCTTTATTTTCTTCTTTCTAGGTATTTCTTTCTCTTGATGAGGAGGGACCTTTAGCTGCCCTCGAAATCGATTGAGTGTTTCATTATACCTACGCTAAATACAAGGTTGTTTTTACGATTTTGATTCAAATTTAAGTATTAAACTGTAGATAAAATCATGCTTTAGAGCGAAAGCCTGCATGTCTAAAGATGAATGAGGGGGAATTAGAATGAATGTGTTTTGTAGGGTTCTTCATCTACACTTGAATTTTAAACATAGCTCATCGAGTTTCAGTATGTCGATTAAGGTGTGTCTATTTGGTCGTTGAATTCTAACAAATCATTGTGGTTAGGGGAAGTGCTGTAATACTAAAACACGAATATTCCCGTTTGACACCACACATGGTGGAGAACCAGGGTAAAGTTAAATTCATGTTTGAATACTTGAATGAATGTGAATTAAGCAGTTAATTAAGGAAAATAAAACGATCAAAAACGAAAACTTTATCCAGTGTTAAGAAAGTGTAAATTATAATGTATTTAGAAGATACTGATACTTATTCCTTCCAGATGCTGGAAGGAAGAGAAAAGATTAATTGGTGAAGACCAGGAAAGGTTCCTGTAAGAAGAGATGGTAAAATTATGTATCTACAGAAATTTATTCTAATTTTTGAGAAAACAGTTTGTTTTATGTAAACGAGGCTCTTCAGTTTTAGTTCAGAATGTGGAAACGTTTTCAACAGGTCGTTTCTAGGACCTGCTTCCAAGTTTACCAAATTCTGGCAGCGGCAAATGTAGGGTTTATATTTATTTTAACTAACATTTATTTTAAGTTTAAGCTATCTTTCCTGTCAAGCCTTTACTTTCCCCTGGAATTGCCAATGCCAGAGTATGTAAATTTTAGTAGAACGCGCAGAGTATTCAAATTTTTAGCAGATGTATTTTGAGTTAAATAGAAGAGAAACGAGTTTGCAGGTGTGCTTTCTTAATTCACGAGCGTGAAGGTTGCTAGGTAGAAATTTAAGAACCGCGCGTTTCGGCCTGTGTGCTTACTTCGGCAGTTAGTTGAATCTTTCAACTTCTTATTCAGAAAGTTTGCTGAAATCTCAGCTGTATCTTAGAACGCGGTTAAGTTAGTCACGTTTATAGAGCCTCGTAGGTAGTGACCTGTTATTTATTCATCCTGTTATTCATTTTTAGTTACACTTTCTTATTTTTATTTAACCGCCGGGTCGGCGTAGTTTGTGAGCGTCAAGTGAACGCATCTGTAACTTCTAAAGTGGAATAAAAAGGGAGTTAAACCCTTCTTAAGAGTTTGTGTAATTTCCAGTTCATAGCAGTCACTACTACTGTTGCGTGCAAGTTGGGGCCACGCAACATCACAAGGGGACCCAATCGCCAAATTCTGGGTGTGGAGAATCATCATCCACCACCCTTTTAGTTCGGGCGCTACTGTAGAGACATTAGGTTATTTTTTTAAAGCAGAAGAGATGAAAAATGAGGCAACCATGAAGGTGCGCTAAGAAGACTGGAGAAACACCTTATGCACTTGTAAGGCGCACAAGGCCTTGCACAGGTATTACCCGTCCCCTCGCCCCGCTTCTTGGTCACACTGAATTTCTGAATCTGATCTAGATTTAGTTCAGGTCAGGACAATAAGTAACAATAAGAGAGAATATTCTTATGGCTTATGTTTTACTAAATACGAGGCTTTCCTTAAAACTTTCTTAATAAAATCAGATTTTTATTGTAAAATCAATGCAAATAAGCCTGAACCTTCGACAAATTTTCCATAGTATAACGTTAACTAAAAAGGATTTATCTTCAAAACTCTTCCTCGAATTTAATGTTTAAGGAACATGTTTCCGAGGTTTTTGTAAAGTGGCTTAGATTGTCTTCAAATAAGTAAAAACATAATTTATCATAAAAATACTGTAAGAAATATATACACTCTTCCTATACATGTACTACATTCTCCTTCAGTCTTTCTTTCCTTTATAATGGAAGAAAAACCAAGCAGAAATAACGATTACCTCACGCAGAACCTTAAGAAAGAGGAAGATAGACTTTTAAGAACGAAAAAAAGTAAATAGGTCGGCATTACTTAATTTAAATGCCTAGCATGAAAGAACGAGACGACATTCTGAAGCTCAAATATGCTTAGTAGATACTAGATAAATACATACTACTAGAAAGAATTGCAGTGACGTTGTTTGTTTGTTACATCATATGAGATGAAAGCTGGCCATTTCAAGCTAATGCATCTCTAAAGAAAAACTAGTTATTTGTTGGAAAAATAAAATGTAGGCCAGTCAATCATGTAATGTATAAGAGAAAAGGTCAGGTTTTATGCTCAGAAACACGATGGCTATAAGACGGTTGTTTGCTTACTTAATCATAGCAAAACAGACGAGGACTATCTGCCCCTATTTAGTAATCACGTTACATGTCACGAGAACTCCGAAAACAGCAAGTCTGTAACATGGGCTTAAGTAACTTAAGTATCATTTATATTGCATTTTCCCACCCAAAATGAAAAGACCTGTACATCTAGCCTCAATCTTTAAACTCTTGTGCGCTTTGCCTTATTAAAATCTAAATATGTGCTGTGAAACACCCCCTTCTAAATGTCCGAGTTCAAATTATACTATTCATATTGACTTAAATTTCCTAGACATAACTGTGTACCGTGACATAGTGAGGTACTCTCTTAGATCACTCAACTTACAAAGAAGAGAATACGGATGTAATTTCTCTGCAAGTTCCTACTCGCTTTCAATCAAATTAAACTTTCACGTCAAATCAGTATCTAGTTTAAGAAAGGAAAGATACAAGGCTCTGCATTTTAATGTGTTCCAGAAATCCATGCTAAATTTTAGTGCAAATCAATGAGCTGTAAGGAAAGAAATGGAAGTTGCAGTATTTCTTATGGTGCAGCTACAGAACTATATGTTTTTTGATCTCTCAAAGTAGGAAAGATTTAAAGATAATGGTCTACTGAGGTTTATAAAGTGTGATGAAATAAAAAATAAATCGATAGAAAGTATGGTGAGTTTTCAGACGTAATTAGTCGTAATAAACGTTTCACCCGTAGCCAATTTATTTCGTACGTATAACGTGGCAGTTATATTTTTAATATATTATCTCACCAAAATATAGATGAGGCTGTAGTGTTTATACATATAACTTTTTAGAATTAACCACCTACTAATTAAGCCTGAATTGAAGCTACAAATAAAAATAAAGATATTTTAAGAAAATCATTGTAATTTAACTAAAAAAATTGTTTATATACAAATTACCGCAGCTTTGACTAAACTGGTGACATTTTTTGAACTTTCACTAGATTTGAAAATACTGTCACTTTTACAAAATCAGTTTGGTCTGAACAAGGATTTTCACAATTTATGTTTTAAAAATATTTTACATCAAAGAACATTTTGTAATTTTTATCTCAGCCTACGGCCGACATCTGATTGGATAGCGTTTCGAAAAACTTAACTGTATTTAAAAATCACTAATATTTCTTAAAGTTTACATAAATTGAAACCTGTATGTTTGCAAACATACATATGAAATTCAATGTGTTTTAATGTGTAAAGGCTTACTTTAACTAGCATGGTTTTTAGGTTAACACTTTCTTTTACCTTCCATTCCTTTCATCACCCATCAGTAGAACGCAAGCTATATTGACTTTAAATTAGCGAGGGAATTTGTAGAGGCAGCTGTGGCGACTCTTCACAAAGCTTTTTCTTTCCATTAAGACATCCATCTGTGCCACCGTGTAGCGTGGTAGATATAGGTACCGTAGTAATTGGAGCCCAGGATGGTTTGTATTTTAAAGCTGTCTCTTGTGTTCCATGTCACAAGATCCCTTATAAGCTATATTTCAGGCAAGAAATCATCATAGCAAACATTACACAGGCATAAATGCAGGAGCCTCACGCACTACGAATTCATTCTCATAAATATATTCAAGCATTAATGCTGGAGAAGTATTGACCCTTAAAAAAAAATTAACTTATAGAAAATTGCAGATGAAAGACGCACCTGTAGACTTCATGGTAAACCACTGGTGCCATCGCATGGTTATAAGCTATATTTCAGGAAAGCTATTATCATAGCAAATGTTACACAGGCATAAATGCAGGAGCTCACGTACTACGAATTCATTCTCATAAATCTATTCAAGCATTAATGCTGGAGAAGTATTGACCCTTGAAAAAACATTTAACTTACAGAAAATTGCAGATGAAAGGCAGAACCTGTAGACTTCATGGTAAACCACTGGTGCCGTCACCTGGTATCAACTAAAGATCTGCTATAATATATTTAAATATTTTAATTCCTAATCCATCGCAAATAGCGCTGGCTAAACTTCTAATTAAATTTTAGTCGCTCTAGGTGACGTAGATTTCAACAAAAGTTTTAGCTTTTATCTGTGTTCTTGAAGTGTAGATTTCGAAAAGTGCGAAGATTAGAATTCGTCTGCAGCAAAGGAAAGTTAAACAGATGTAGTTTAAGGTCTAACTTTACACTTGAATAATTATTTTCCTTTATTAGAATAATATTTTATTTTCTAAGTATTACCAAATAATAAAAAAATGTGGCTTTTTAAGAAATGCATAGAAAATATTTTGGAAAATCATCTAATATATTCAAATTTTAGAAATGATTTCAGGTTTTTCACAACCCGAAAGTATCAAACCAAAGTTCTCTATAGTCATTCCCGTAATTTTAGAGGTTACTATTTGCAAAAATCTATAATGGTTCATAAAGTATACGTCTCCTCAATCTCATCAAACGAGTAATGTAGCATTTTTATCGCGAATATCTGTCCTTATTAATAAATTCTATGCAACAATTAAATTCTTGTTTTTAAAAGACTACTACTACTCGCCGCTGAGCAGGCTCCCGACCAGGATACCACACAGGATTTTCACCTACTCATCGGATTTGAACTACTTCCGGTCAAACCCATTATGTTAAAAACAAATTAGTTAAAATTTAGAAGAGAGAAAAGAAAGCAAAATTAAACTTTCCAAAAACAGCTTTACTCTTACTCAGCATAGCTCCAAATTTTTCATAGAAATTTCAAATTGAAATTTAATGCCTCTATGGAAAAACGTTGGATTTAAAAATGTAACTACGATGAAACTACGAATTTATGTGAAAATGAATTTACTCTCAAAATGGTTATAGTAAAAAAACTGGTTGTCTTTTTAAAAGCGATTCGTGGTTTTAATTAAGTCTTTCCTTTTAAAAACTGAACCCTGACTTTTACAGATAACATCAGCAGACGGAGATAGGCTCTCATTCCAGAAAAGAAAGAATCTTATAACTAAACACTAGTTATTTACCACTAATGCATCTTCATCGGCACTGTATTATCTTTACTTCAATAAGAGAGTATCCCTCAGGGGGCTCACTTTTGTGAGTACGGGTGTGGCAATCCCGAGGTACCCTAGCCCTTCAGGGGATCATCTTCTTGGTGAGACGGGTGTCACGATCCTGGAGCCCCAGTGATCTATCCTCTTTTCCGTCTCCTCTCCTCTTGGCTGGATCTTTTTCCCTTCCCTTCTCCCTTGTGGTTTCTCTCTACGGAGTTTGGGGCTCGTCACGAGAGGCTGGAACAGACCTTGTTTCTAGTTTTCAAGTGGGGAGAAAACTGCCCACGTGTTTGCCGTGCGTGGAGACCCGTGTCGCTGGAAAGGAGGGTCCTGGTAGTTGAGGGGCGAGGTACTGTCCCCAACACACTGCTTTGGCCTCTGCTTCAGCTAAACGGGAGGCACCTTAGTCGTCCTCACGGGTGTCAATCGGCTGGTCACTAGTCCTTGTGTCAGTGGCTTGGGGTCAAGCTCTCGGGAGTACCTGCTTTCGGGAAAGCCGACTGTGGGGCTTCAGTTTGCGTATAGGTCCGGCTAGCCCTAACACAGGAATCTGTGTTCCCTTGTTGGGCTCCGTGGTGGGCGGGGCCGTCGGACCCGAATCTTTTCTATTTTCAATATGGCAAATACACATATTTTTTTATTAAAAAACTTTGAAGTCACTCCAGTCTCTCAACCTAGTTCTGAAACATCTACTACTAAACCAATCATTCAACCTAGTTCTGAAACATCTCCTACTAAACCAGTCACTCAACCTAGTTCTGAAACATCTACTAATAAACCAATCATTCAACCTAGTTCTGAAACGTCTCCTACTAAACCAGTCACTCAACCTGTCGCTCAACCTAGTTCTGAAAATTCTGCAAAAAAATTACGGACAGATGCAAATAAAAAAAATCATAACAATAGTCCCCGTTTCCTAGTAATCTCTAGTCCTTCTGGCGAAATGCATAAGATGTCTCCTTTCGTAATAAACAAATACATCCAGTCTTGTATTGGTGAGCCGAGAAACATAAAGCGTCTCCGCTCCGGAGACTTGCTTATTGATACACACTCAGCCACCCAGTCTGCTTCTTTACTTCAGATTACTAAACTTGGGCAAGCGAATGTCACTGTAACACCCCATAAGTCACTGAACTATTGTCGTGGTGTAATCTCAGAATTCGACCTTCTGTATGTTTCTGAAGAAGAGATCGCTTCTGAGTTATCCGAACAAAATGTCTGCGGTGTAAGGCGGATCAAGATGCGTAAAGAAGGTAAGTTGATAGACACGAAACACGTGATCCTTACCTTCAACACGCCTGATCTGCCTAAGAATATTAAGGCCGGATATCTAAATATTCCTGTAAGACCTTATATTCCAAACCCTATGCGATGTTTCCAATGCCAGCGTTTCGGCCATTCTAAGACGTCTTGTCGTGGCAGCCTCACATGCGCCCGATGCTCACAGATTGGCCATGATTCTGATAATTGTACCGCTGCGCCTTTATGTATAAATTGCAAGGGTGACCACCCAGCATTTTCTCGCTTGTGCCCAAAATGGAAATCGGAAAAAGAAATCCAGACTGCAAAAGTTACTAGGAACATCTCTTACGCCGAAGCCAGAAGACTAGTCCAGAGCACACAGCTTCGACCAAATTCATCATACGCCAGTGCTGTTAAATCATATCGTACAGTCGCCACCCAAACATCAATAGGCACACAGACCCTACCAAATAAAACCCAACCGTCTACATCCAACAAGAAAAAAGAAAATGCAACTCATATAGTACAAAAGAAAGAAACAATTATTCAAAGTAAGCCGAAAACTGCCACACAAAAAATATCAAATAAAAATAGAAGTCGCAGCAATAGCTCTCTTGATGACATGATTTCTGAATCTGCGGATTCAGACTTTATGGAAGTGGAAGAGGGTCTGGAATTTCCCAGGCATCTACTTCCACGAAAAACAAAAGAACAGCACAGGAAAAACAAAAACCATTCATAATGGCCACCCTCGTGTCATGGAACTGTCGCGGTTTCCACCGAAATTTGCTTGACATCAAATCTATAATAAATGTGTACCATCCTGTGTGCTTCGCAATACAGGAAACAAATCTGAAACCAGAACACCATGCAAAACTTCGGAGGTTTTCTTTCGTCAGGAAGGAAAACCTTGCAGGTGAGCGTGCCAGTGGAGGAGTAGGTCTCCTCTCCTCACTGGATTATCCCTCAAATGTACTTCCTTTGACGACATCCCTCCAAGTTGTCGCTACTCAAATAAATTTTGATATTGTTGTTTCATTTGTTTCTTTGTATTTGCCTCCAAATGAGCACATTTATCAGCAAGATTTAAATAATCTAATAGAGCAGCTGCCTGAGCATTATATTATAATAGGAGATTTTAACGGCCATAGTCCACTCTGGGGTAGCAAAGATACAAATTGCCGAGGAAGACAAATTGAGCAGATGATCGAAGATCACAGCCTTTGTCTCCTAAATAATGGGCAAGATACATACTTCCATGAGCCTTCAAGGACATTCCACGCTCTCGATCTTGCCATCTGTTCACCATCTCTGTTGCCATTTTGCACTTTTAGTGTCGGAAATGACCTGTACAACAGCGATCATTATCCTATTTTTGTGTCTCTTGCACGAAGAGGAGCAAACCCCATGTCGAGATCCCCTCGATTCATACTGGACAGGGCAGACTGGGAACTCTTCTCTTCCATTGCAGAGCTCACAGATGAAATGGTAGAAGATGCGCATATCGATGACGCTGTTGAAGCTGTTACTAATACTATTATTCAGGCAGCTATGCTCTCCATTCCTAGAACATCAGGAAAACTACTAAAATATTCAAAACCATGGTGGAATCGCGACTGTCATGAAGCACTGAAAAAACAGAAAAAAGCATGGGGTATTTTTCGTAGATATCCTACTCTGCGAAACCTCATAGCTTTTAAAAGATCCAAAGCAAATGCACGGAAAGTAAGAAGGCAGAGCCAGAGGGATTCCTGGATTTCATATGTGTCCTCAATAACATCCTCTACGCCTAGTAAGCGGGTTTGGGAAAGAGTTCGAAAAGCATGCGGAATGTATAAAGACCACTCACTTTCCTTTCTGGAAAAAGATGGCCGAGTGATTAGCTCCATAGAAGAAATTGCAAATACAATTGGTGAGACATTTGCTGCCGTTTCTTCCAGCCGAAATTACTCACCTGCATTTCTTTCTATCAAGCAACGCTCTGAGAAAAATCCCATCGCTTTCAACTCTTCCAACTTTGAGCCGTACAATAGAGACTTTACTATGGTTGAATTAAAGAGAGCTTTGTTGCAGACACATAGGTCTTGTCCGGGTCTGGATGGCGTGTATTATGAAATGCTAAAGCATCTGTCCTATAAGTCACTGAGTGCCCTTCTCACACTTTACAATAGAGTGTGGAAGGAGCGTACATTTCCCAGTGCATGGAGGAGAGCTGTTGTCATTCCTGTTGCGAAGCCAGGGAAAGACCCGAGGAATCCCTCGAACTATCGGCCAATTGCCCTTACCAGTTGTGTTTGCAAACTGTTTGAAAAGATGGTAAACAGCCGCCTAGTCTACTTCTTGGAAAAGAATAATATTATATCGCCTTATCAGAGCGGTTTTCGACAGGGGAGAACGACCGTAGACAATATGCTTCTATTAGAGACATCTATTCGGAAAGCCTTTGTCAGAAGAAGTCACCTTGTCTCAATATTCTTCGACATTGAGAAAGCTTATGATAAGGCATGGAGATACGGTATACTCCGGGATCTTCACGAGAGTGGCTTGCGCGGCAACCTACCAATTTTCATACAGAATTTCTTGAACGCTAGAACTTTTCAAGTAAGGATTGGTTCTGTTTTTTCGGATGTTTTTCAACAGGAAGAGGGTGTGCCTCAAGGCTGTGTGCTTAGTGTAACGCTGTTCAGTTTAAAAATAAATTCTGTATTAAAAGAACTTCCCCACACCATCTTAGGATCACTATATGTAGATGATTTACAGATTAGCTGTCGAGGAGCAGACATGAGATACATAGAGAGGCAATTGCAGATGGCTCTGAATAAGATCCAAGAATGGTCAGACAAACAGGGATTTACTTTTTCGAAACAGAAAACTGTGTGCGTGCACTTTTGTAGGAAGCGAGGTCTCCATCCTGAACCTGAGTTATATCTAAATGGTACAATTATTCCAGTTGCGCCCGAAGTAAAATTTTTAGGAGTAACGTTCGACCGAAAATTGACTTTCCTTTCTCATGTTTTAAACCTGAGAAAGAAGTGTCTCAAAACACTAAATATGTTAAAAGTGTTGGCGAACACCTCCTGGGGTGCAGAGCGTTGCTCCATGCTTCGCATTTACAGAGCGCTTATCCGCTCTAGACTGGACTATGGCTCAGTTGTTTATGGATCCGCTCGGTCATCTGTTTTGTTAAAACTGGATCCTGTTCACCATCAAGGTTTGAGGATATGTTCAGGAGCCTTCAGGACTTCTCCTGTCCAGAGCCTGTATGTTGACTGTAATGAACCATCACTTTATCTGAGGCGTGAACAATTGTCCCTTTTGCAATATTTTAATATACTATCCCAACCTGAACATCCCAATAAGCTGTGCTTACTTGATGATGTGAGTAACGCGTTATTTGAAACACGTCCATCTTGTGTTCCTACATTTCTTTTAAGAGTTCGCCCTGTCATTGAGGAACTTTCCCTCTCTGATATGCACCCCCAAGCAGTACAGAATTTTGAAATCCCACCTTGGGAAAATGCACGGATTCAGCTTCTTGATGTTTTTAAGTATCATGTGAAGGCAAGCACTAACGAGATTATATACAGACAACTCTTCGCTGAGCACAGGAACAAATATAGCAGTTATCTTCCAGTTTATACAGATGGGTCCAAGTCAAAAGATCATGTGGGGATGGCATATGTAATTAAAGACCACATGGAGGGCAGACGCTTGCACAATGCTTTCTCTGTCTTAACATCCGAATTAACTGCGATATATTATAGTCTTTTATACATCTCAAGGCTCTGCTACAAAAAGTTTATAATTTATACAGATTCGTATAGTGCTCTTAAATCAATAGAAGCTTTTCCTAATACTCAAAATCCAGTAATAGTGGATATTCTCAAAATACATATAAACTTAATGAATCGTGGGTATGATATCCTGTACTGCTGGGTTCCCGGGCATGTGGGAATAAAAGGGAATGAGCTGGCAGATATCACAGCAAAATGTGCTGTTGAACTGTCCAGTCGTCTCATCCCTTTTGCAGACATTTGTTGTGTTGTGAAACAAAAGATCCGAAAAAAATGGCAACAACTTTGGGATGTTCAGCTTCAAAATAAATTAAGACATGTAAAACCTAGAATTGAGCACTGGGAATCAACCAAAAATCGTAAGGAGGAAGTTCTTTTGACTCGCCTCAGAATTGGTCACACTAGAGTGACACATAACTACCTTTTAAAAGCTGAAAATGAGCCTGTTTGTTTTAACTGTAATGTTTGTTTATCTGTTCGTCATATTTTAATTGAGTGTCCATGTTTTAATAGTCTTCGCCAGAAATATTTTAATAGCTGTGACTTACCTCTCGACCGTTTAATCGGAAGAGAGGTCAATTCTAATTTATTTTATTATTTAAAAGATATTGGCTTTTATTACCAAATGTAATTTGTTTTGAAGACTGTCTCTTGAATTTTAATATGTGCTTTTAACCTGTGTTTATATGACTTCATCCTCTGGATTTGGTACATTTATCTACTTGTTTTTATTTATTGAATTTTAATGTCATCAATTGTAATCATCTTATCTTTTGTTTGGCGCGTCATAATCATCTCTGGTTTTGCGCCATAATCACTCACTCACTCACTCACTCAATAAGAGAGTAATGAAGCCGATTTTAGGCACAAAGACTTTATTCAGCAGTACATTTATAAATGTAATCGGCTTGAAAACACGCATTTACTGGTTTCTCAATACAAAATGTTTTGCTTAATACTGTGTTATTTAAAAGTATGTATGTGCAGTATGTTGATTTTCATACAATTCTGCTGGGAATGTTAATTTTGTCTATTCTCATGAAAGAATGCGTGGTTAATTTTTCTAGCCGAACAAACGTTAGATGAAAGGAAGATTTCTTAAAAGTATAGTTATTTTTCCTTTACTTCTTATAAGACATTTTATTTCTATATCGCTTTTTTCTATTGCTGACGTCTTTCAGAAACAAATCGGGAATCAAAGAATGCCTTTCTATTTCATTTACTCATTGGCATGTCGCCAAATCGTCTTTGGGAGGAAAGGTTGCTCTCATTAAGGCTTTATGCCACTGATATAACGACTTCAGTTTGATCTCGATGGTTTCTGCACTGAAAAAATTTTACTTCAGTGACTAAGAACCAGATGTCTTTTCAAAGAAAATTACTTTAATTGGAATTTTACAATTTTAGTATTAATTTATTTTATCGGTTCATTACAATTTTGCTACCTAGTTTACTTCTCTAGAATTCAAAGATACTAATGTATAAAGGTGTAGAGAGGAACGCTAATAAAACTACATAAGAAGACGGCAATGCTGACAGGTCTCAAAGATACATCTAATAGTAGCCTCTTTCTTATTAGTAAAGGGAAACAACTTGTTACTGAAGACCGTGATGTAGTTATGCCTCCTAGCAGATTTTTCCTCTGAACCAGTGCAGACGTTTTTACTGTACAATAGAACTATGGGAAGACCATTTAGAGGGCGATGCAAGCCTGCTTCAGGTATTCAACGTAGGGTAGACATGGGACATGTGAGAAACAGATACTTTTACAGCATACCAAATTCCACTACTCTTTTTGTCAATGATCTGTAGGCATGCATTCTAACCCATCTACTGAATAATAGCATTTTTAGTGCCTCCCTCTCACGTATACACTGCTCAAACAATTAGGAGATATTGTGAGTTCGGTATGAAATAACCATATAATCGACAATTTTTTAACAAAAGTGAAATAAGAGGGGTTAAAAAGGAAAATTATAACGCTTACAAAGTTGTTAATATGCAAATTTTGACTATCGACAAATTTGACTATGACAAATTTGACATCGAAAACTACGCGTTTTAAAAAACGAAAAGCGACCTGCAGCATTCCTTCTGTAGGAGAAGATTAAAAACAACTGGCATGAGTTGAATGTTTGGTAGCAGTGAACACGAAGTCTCAGCCAATTGATCTTAACTGAATCGGTAGCCTGGAGGGCATGCGGTTGTTTACAGGGGGGAGGCAAACGCAATCCGCAAAAGCAATAGCGGAAGCGTTAGGAGTTTCTCAAAGTGTCACTTCCAAACTACGGAATAAGTTTTTTGGAAACTAGAAATTTTTGCGAAAAACAAGGTCGTACGCAAAGTGTAAGACCGGATTCCTGCAGCAATACAAAATGAGAATCGGTACTTTACTTAACACTAACGGCCTAAAGAAACCGCACTACGAACGCCGCTTTTTTGCAACAGCACATTCAGAGGGTTACTTTCAGAGGGCACATTCAGAGGGTTATCAAAGTTTCGAATCAAACCGTTTGAAATCGACTTCACCATGTGGGTTTATATGCTGACAGACCTATGGTTTATGTTTCGTTGACACAGGGAAACCATATTGCCCGCAGAAGGTGGGCACAGGAGCATCTCAGATGGGGACGAGATGAGTAGAGCAACGTGCTCTTCACGGACGAGTCCTGCTTTAGTGTGCAACCTGGCAATAAGCGAATTCTCATCTGGAGAGAAACTGGAACATTGAATACTCCTGCATTTGTGCATGAAAGTGTCAGATTTCGTGGAAGCGGAGTGATGATCTGTGTCGGTATTTCTATCAATGGCCTCACGGACTTGCATAATATCAGGAATGGAGCACTAACTGCTTAGCGATATACGGATGAGATCCTTTATGCTGCAGCAATCGGGTATGAATTCATTCTTGTGGATGCCACATCGTGCTCAGCTAATGAACAGTACCTTTTCGACGAAGGAATCCTTTGAATGTGTTGGGTGCCATGTTCTCTAGATATGAACTCAACAGAATATGTTTGGGATATTCTAGAGCAGGGTTTCTTAAACTGTGGGTCGCGACTCCCAAGGGGTTCGGCAAAACTATTAGCAGTTTCGATATTCCTTTAACTTATTATAATAATTTTACAATTACTAAATATTTTTACACAATGTATCTGAAAATAGATAAAGATAAGACAATAGAGACAAAGAAAAAAAAACGAAAACGTTTCGAAGCATTCTTTTTATAATATTGTTACATTATTTATTCTTCTGACACCAGTTGTTATGTTATTTTCTATCTTCACGTTCGTACCGGGTTCGTGAGGATTTGGAGTGAATAACGATGACACTTGATGAAGTATCGAAACACACTTTATTGGCCAATATTGTCAGGACAGACCAAAACACGTTTTTACAGGCGTCGATGAACTACTATAAACACGCTGACACGATCAGCGACACAGCCTCCAGGTTATCAGGCTATCACGGTGGAGACAGCTTCATGGCAAAGCACTAGTGTACAGCTCCCGACTCTGCTTGGTCGTTCTCGAAACTCCACTTACTCTCGTGACTCTCCACGCTACAACTCGCGATGCACTCGACGACACACAGAGCACAGCTATCGACACTTCGGTTCAGTCGTTCCCGGAGCTTAACACACTCTCTCGACGATACACTAAGAGACTCTTCGATGCATACGACGACCCACTCGGCACTCGCTGGCCGGCTGTCAACTCGATCGTCTCCGCACGGACTAACTAGATGAGACACACTATCTCGCACTCTAGACGAGGCACACTCCTCCTGACTGCGGACCAGCAGGGTTTATATGGCTTTTGGCTGGTGTTCGAGAACATTCTGGGCTAAACCGGTAAGAATTCGTTCCAGAAGGTTCTCCATCCATCCATGGCATATCGCCAATTTTGTCACCAAATGGGCGATTTCTAGCCAAATGTGGCAACCCTGCCTTCAATTGCCATTTTATGGCAACCCTAAAACTGCTTTGCGGAGAAGCTCTCTCACTGAGCCTGTACATTTCGTAACAATATAAACGTTCATTTTCCTTGCTTTGAACGTGACTTTGTCATTTCGTCTGTTACTTATTTAAAATATTCACATTGTTCTACGTCTTAAAATTAGAAATTAAAGTTAATGACCTAAAACTGCAATAGTATATTACAGTACAAGTGAAAAAATTGACAGTTTCACTCAAGCGTATGTCGGATTTGCGCAATATTTATGGGGGTCCACAAAATTTTTGTAAATATTATGGGGTCCTGGGGGTCGCGAAAAAATCTCGGTGATAAAAAGGGAGCGCGACTGAAAAAAGTTTAAGAAACCCTGTTCTAGAGAGATGGGTTGCTATTTGCTTATCATCCCCAGAAACACTTCAGCAGTTTGAAAGCCCTCATCTACAGGATAAAATCCGCAATGATAATCTCATTGATTTCATGCCTCGTGGATGTGTGACATTCCTTTCGGTTAGGGCAAAACATACCCTTTATTGAAACTCTTTTGTATTGGAGAAATCACATGTTTTGTTTGTTTCAGTAATAGGAGAAATTTTGTTTAACGTCAATTATTGTTAATAAAACTTAATTATATTCAGTATTTCAATGAAAAGTAGTGTTTGTAGCATAAAGGCTTACACTAGAGAGTCAAAAATTTTTCTCCAGGCCGCTCCAAAGTTCGCAGTGACATTCGAAGTGTTCAAACTGAGATAGATTCAGCAACCCAGAGGATGCTTTTGGTTTAGTTTATTTGAATGTGGCAAGTCATTCGAAGGCATAAGGAAAGGGATGCCTTCGTGGAGGACTTTGTAAGAGAAACTGATTTGCATCTACATTACACATAAGGAAACCCAAGAAAACACCCATGCAGTCAGCCAGTTGGCCTGGAATCGAACCCAAGTCGAACTACCAAATGTTTAGAGACTTTACCGTTCGGCTGTTGCTAGACCCCGCTACAGCCGAACGGGAGGATGAAGAACTGGTTTCAGAAATGTACTATGCATTGTAACAATAGTATCAGCAGTAACTGTTCGGTCCACAAAAAAGAATTCCGGAGGCACGAGCTTTGCAGATGATAACGACGCTCAAAACGCAGTTTTGATGTGACTCAGAAAGCAGCTGAAGAATTTTATGCAACTGGTATCGAAGCACTGATAAAAGAATGGGGTAAATATATAAATAATCATGAAGATTAGTTATATACCTATCCCATCCTACCCCATTCGTTAGGTCAGGATTTCTTAAACTTTTTTCAGTCGCGATCTCTTTTTATCACTGAGATTTTTTTCGCTACCCCCAGGACCCCATAATATTTACAAAAATTTTGCGGAGCCCAATAAATATTGCGCAAATCCTATCCACGTGGGAGTGAAACTGTCAGTTTTTTCACTTGTACTGTAATGTATTATTGCAGTTCTAGGTCATTAATTTCTAATTTTAAGACAAAGAACAATGTGAAAATTTTAAATAAGTAACAAAAGAAATGACAGCGTCACGTGCAAAGCAAAGAAAATGAACGCTTATATTATAAAAAGAATGCGTCGAAAAGTTTTTTTTTTTTCTTTGTCTGTATTGTCTTATCTTTATCTATTTTCAGATACATTGCGTAAAAATATTTGGTAATTTTAAAATTATTGTAATAAGTTAAATTAATATCAAAACTGCTAAAAAAAACCCTGCTGAAGGTTCTGACCCACATTTTAAGAAACCCTGCTTTAGGTTATTTTGTGACTTACTTATTGGCTTACCTTCGTATAAATAATAACCCAAAAACCACATCCTGAGTAAATGAAGACTTCTTCAAGCAACAGATTGCTGTTGTTGGTTCAGATGTGAATAAATCTTCATTTTTATAAATACGCAAATATATGTGCTTTTACGCAAATTTTACTCATTAGTACCTTCACATCATCTTACCTCCAATACCTAATAGCTTCCATTTTGAAGGGATGTTTAAAGGAAATATATGAAAAGAATTAAACGTGTCAATTTAATTAAAAATTAGATTTTTTAAAAAGAACATATTTACTGTGTTTCAGTTCACTTAGCGTGACACTGAAACTTCATTCGGTGGAATAGGTTGCCCACATCTGCATGCTTAACATCACATTTATTATTAATCTTTAATTTTAAATACCACTGTATGTATGATACACATTTAGACATAGCCATACATGAGTTAGAACCGCTTTTTACTCAGGAAAGCAATTTAGACGATTTGTGGTCATGATTATCCGACGATGATATAGCATCTGAAGACCGTTATTTATAATGACGGGCACACACACAAAGTTATTTCACGCTAATTGGCGATATTACAATTCTAACATCAGTAGGCCTCAAACAAAACCTGTACTTTACGCATAGGTTTGGTTGTTTCAACGTATAAATTAAGATGTCTCTGCTCTTTTTATCTTTTTTTTAGGAAATCAAATCAAAATACTAATTACAATAATTAATATTTGAATTTCAACTATTTAACACTAGACAGAAATTTAGTCTTCAAATCTACGGCAAGAACGGATTTAAATATCATCATAATATTTTTCACCTGCGATATCTTTTTTCCCTTTTTTTGTTTGTGGGTGAATTACATAAGAAATAGTAAACAAAATTTATGATACTGATAAAATGCAGTAATAAAATGCGGGCTATGTATTAAAGAATGATACTTCAGGAACTTTTAATATTAAAATTACAAAATATTTCATTAATAGAAGATATTTTTATTAATGTTACTACGTTTTCACACATATAAGAAGTTAAAATAAGATGCAATGTGTAAGAAATGAAAGTTAATCATAGACGGATCGAAAAAAAATTCCTGTCAGATAAAAACAGAAATATAAGATAAGTGAAAATTTTGGCTTTTGTTAATATTTTCGCTTTCCTTAAAATAATTCCATTCAAGTGTTTAAATAAAAATTCTTTCCTTTTGTAAAATAAAATATCTCGCACTAAATCTCCAGACAGATTACATATTCATATATAAGATCGTAATTAATAGCAATTAATAACACTTTTTATGTTCATAAAACGTAATAAAAAGGTTCGTCTGGATGTGTCTGTCAAAGGCCTAATAGTAATCAAAAAGAGCTAGTTAAGGTTATTTTATTAGTGCGATTGCTAAATTTTTACAGTTTTCGCCGTGAGTCTTTTAAAAGACTTAATATAAAGAATACTGTATGTCTAACTTTGAGTAACGTATATATGAAAATGCATTGATTAATTCACCCCAAATACTGGATTATATTACTATACATCCAGATATATGCAGGATAAATGCTACTAACACTGAGAAGTACGAATATACACAACATCCTTTTAAAACAAACACAAAAAATGAAAGACAGGTAAAAATTACTGGAAAACGTAATAAACCCACAGTTTCTTTCCCTTTATGAAATATAGCAACAGCTTCACAAAAACTCCGCCTGGAGTCAACAAACATTAACGTTCCCAGCCAAAGACGTTAATGCATTGCTGTCGTAAAATAGCTTTTAAGATTTAGGAGCTAAAATTTTGACCCACCTTCGATAGAAGAAACTGTTCCAAAGGACAACAGTCACTCGTGCAAGACCATCAAATATTTTAACTGAGAAACAAAACAGAAATGGTATGATAGATTAAATAAAAAGACTCAAGAAATTAAATTTTAGGAAATGAAGTAATGAATAAGTTAAATTACAGAATAAAATAAAACGTGTGCAGGAAATAAGTAAAATGGTAAAATAAGTAAATTACCTTAAGCCTAAATATGCAATACATTTCTGAATTCTTAATAGATTATTGGAATGTACTTAATTCTTGTTAATTTTTTAGTTTTTTACAATACATTTTAAAACGTTTTTCACGTTACTTCATACAGCTTTGGAAATATTTAGTTCTTGGACACTATTCATTGATTACAGGAAAGCAAACCTAACAAACGTTCACAACGAACATTCTGTAGAATTGATTTCATGGCATAATCATTACACATGGTATGCATAATGCATTTTCACCCCGTAGCAGATGAAATGAGGATTCATCGTAGATTAGATTTATTTCGATATGTAAAAAATCGATAATTTTAGACTTAAGAATACACTCTCCAATTGCGAGAGTATTTCATCTCATTTGGTAAGAGCAGCAGTGGTTATTTCTTTTCGCTCACTTGTGTTATAAGGTCAAAGCTAACTTTACAATAACCAAAATTCCAAAATATGTTCTGTTTTATAAACTTTTTTGGTAGTCTTCACGAAGTATTACGGCAATATAATGAAAACGCAGAATATTATATTAAAATGAGAGACCTTTAAGTATAGTTTCAAATAAAGAATAACATAGTGAAAAAATTAAGAAT
Source organism: Stegodyphus dumicola (assembly GCF_044657685.1). Taxonomy (NCBI): domain Eukaryota; kingdom Metazoa; phylum Arthropoda; class Arachnida; order Araneae; family Eresidae; genus Stegodyphus; species Stegodyphus dumicola. The sequence continues at coordinate 28,552,627 of NC_140781.1, forward strand.
TCCAAATAAAGTCAACCATATAAAAAGTTAAAATTTGCCCCTTAGTTTAAATGAATGTATCTCCAAAACTATTAAAACATAAAAATGATATTAAGTTTTTAAATATGAGTAATACTCAACTAATTATTTTATGATATATAAGCAGTACTATGAAAAATTTTTGTGTATTAATTAAAAATTAATGACAAAATTATGTGTCTACTGATGTTTGAAATTATCTCTCTGCACATAAAAATAATGATACTTCATGATGTATCAATCAGTTTGAGTTACTTTTTCCTATGGATTTAGCAAAGGATGATATAAATTACAGTTATCTAATGTAATCTAATCAAGACTTTTTTTTGCATGTAAGTGATGGACATGATGTTATCCAAAGGGAAGCTTTGTATAAAAGATACGTTTCCCGAATAATATATCCTATTTAAGGTTCAATTTTAATGCCCCTCAAGTCGAAGTAAGTTTTTAGAGAGCTGAAGCATTATTTGGATGAAACTTTGGAGTGGAGAGCTTTTGGTCTTTTTTTATCCTGAGCAAATAATTGTATAAATAGTAAAATGACTAATGTTTCAAGACTTACTGCCCGCTATAAAAAATTTAGAAGGTACATCTACAACGACGACTAGTCGGCCATTCAACTGGGCTTTTAGCATGTCAGCTGAGACTCCCCGTTAGATCCACGCTCACTGCTTGGTGTATTGTAACAATTTTATTGTGTCCTTGGTCAAATGTAATGTTCTGTACTTTTCAGAGGGACGAAATGTATGTTTCTCAAGGCTTTCCTTTTAAAATAATAACTAAACAGCTAATTCAACTGAGTGCTCGAACGAGCGAAAGCGGAGACACGCTTTGCTAAGTGCAGTTTTGTTGCTTCGCCCTAGAGAATGCCACTCAAGTAAGGGAAACAACTTTATTATTGATGCGCAGGCCCCAAAAGAAGATTAGTTTTAAAATATAAAAGCTATGAAAAAAAAATGTTGAATCCAACCAAAGCACTGTAAGAAAACAACTAACAAGCAGGTGCAATATCATAAAAGAAATTAAAAATTTGCGATTTGGGGAACAAGTATGGGAATAAGTTCCTGCTGGGCAGATACACAGTTAATACAGCTTTTATCTAAATATGAATTGATTGGTACAGAAATCTTACACATAAAAATGCTGCTAAAGTAATATTGTAAAACATAAGGCAATGTAGATTTGGTATGCTCATTGCGTTTCTATCTTTCCTAAAATTTCTGAAGTATTCTTGTTTGAATATCTAAATTTAAATTTATTTAGCTGACTTAGGTATATGTGTATTTTGATCAATGTGTGAAATGAGAAACACTAGCACCGAGTGGTTCCAAGCACTTGTATTGTACCTCTTCTTCATCCTTTTTACTTAAGTAAGAATACTGTACAGTTAAAGACAAATGTGTTTTATACTTTGCGAAATATATCTAATTTATTCACTATTTGCGATAATCAGAATAAATTACATATTATAAATGTTTGAAGAATTGTATGGCTCTAATGGGCTATTAAAATAATGCTTCTTTGAAAGTGTGGTCTTTTTTTTTTTTTTTTTTTTTTAGATTAAGTTATGCAAAAATGCGCTACATTTTTTTAATTACTTACCATTTTGGATCTTTATACGGCATTTATGTCACTATTACCTGTTATATATCATATTTAATGATTTTATATGATAAGTATGATACTCATGATAAAATCAAATGTCAAATATTTTCAAAGAGCTATAAGAATTCAGTGTGAAATAAAATCATGCCAATACGAAATGCGTATTGTTTACCTTAGGTTAGAATGCATATTCTTACGTTTTTCTTTTCTTCCTAAACGTTACGTACGGGGTTCGTGAGGATTTGGAGTGAATAATTATTGTAAAGACACATGATGATAAAGTATCGAAACACACTTTATTCAGAACTGCTCCAACGTCACTTTTTACAGTCGTCGAACATGTACTATAAAGACGCTGGAACAATCAGCGACACAGCCTTCACACTGTCAGGCAATAACGGTGGAGAATGCTTCACTGCAAAGCACCAGAGTACAGCTCCCAACTCTAATCGGTCGTTCTCGGAACTCCACGTACTCTCGAGACTCTCCACGCTACAACTCGAGATGCACTCGACGACACACAGAGCACAGCTCCCGACTCTTCGGTTCAGTCGTTCCCGGAGCTTAACACACTCTCTCGACGATGCACTAACCGCGAAACTCTTCGATGCACTCGACGACCCACTCGACACACTCGCTGGTCGGCTGTCAACTCGATCGTCTCCGTACGGAATAACTAGGTGAGACACACTAACACTCGACGTACCAGCAGGACGTATAGCTTTCGGCTTGTGTTCGAGAACATTCTGGGATAAACCGGTAAGAATTCGTTCCAGAAGGTTCTCCAACCGTCCATGGTATATCGTCAATTTTGTCACCAAATGTTCGCCAAATGTGGCAACCCTGCCGTTCCTTGCCATTTTATGGCAACCCTAAACCTGCTTTGCGGAGAAGCTATCTTACCGCGCCTGTACATTTCGTAATAATATGTTAAAAACTTTAAGTTAGCGGCCATGTTGAATCATTATATGGAAAGTCATGTCAATATTTCCTGTTATGTATGATGCTTATGCAGGATTTTATTTGTTAAGTATGATGAATTAAATGTCAAACATTCTCATAAAGCTATAAGCGTTCAGCATAATAAAAAATAACATCATAAATAAAAAATAACATTAATTTGCAATACGTATCTTTTAGCTTAAGAATGAATGCACAAAAAAGCTTTAAGACTCAAAAATAATAATGATACTAATCAAAACAAATATTTCAATTCAGGGAAAGGCGAAAAGCTTTCATTTCGGTGGCTGATTGTAATTCTATGTAAAAGAGAATTCGTGATGTTTTGCAAGTCACTGAATCCCTTAAATAAAAATAAGATATGTAAAAGAGTCCGTGATATCTTGCTTAGTGTTTCAGAACGTTAGTAAAATACATTAGAAAAGAAAGTTCTGAGTACCTCCGATTAAGTGTTAGTGGTATAAAAAAGTAAGTAAAAAATTTGGTTACGTATTAAAACTAAATTCCATAGAATGAACATTTTAAGTATCGGTTTTGATCAGTTTTTAAGTTATAGAATAATATTATCCATGAAGGCCTGCAGAATGAAATGATATGAATGTAAATTTCAACTTGAATTTCGTAGACAAAGGAATATGTATAAGTTTACTTTTGGAGAAATATAAATGCATCATTAGTAAGTATTAAAAGCTATTGAAAAAGTTAAGCATAACATAAAAATGTTAGAAGAAAAAAATTCACCCAAGTACAAATTTCTAAGAACGAAAAAGAAAAAAATTAAAATTGGTTTTGGAAGCAAAAAAAGAATAAATGAAAACAAAAATGCATTTCTGAAAACAGAACAGTGAAAAGAAAAAAATTAATTTGTAGAGTCATTAGGATTTTGAAAGCAAGAGATGTGAAAAATGAGCAATGCTCTACCGGGAATCGAACCGCGGACCTCTCGAATACGCTCCAAGCGTGCGGACTACTACACTACGAAGGCACACTAAGAAGACGGGAAAAATACCTTATATATATAGTCCCCCTTTTATAGGGCGACTGGGGATTAGGAGACCCAATCGCCAAATCTTGGTGGGAAGCATCATCATCCACCACCCTTTTAGTTCAGGCACCACTGTCAGTGGATCATTAGGATTTTTTAGAAGCAAGACATTTTTTAGAAGAAGAAAAATGAGCAATGCCCTAGCCGGGAATCGAACCTCGAACCTCTCGAATATGCGCCGAGCGTGCAGACCACTACACTACGAAGGCACGCTAAGAAGGCGGGAGAAATACTTTATAAATTCTTGAAAATAATATTACTTTTGCAAAATAAAAAGGTGAGAAACGCTAAAAACTTTAAAATAAAAAAGTGAAAAGGAAAAATTTGTTTAAAATATTAGTTTTGTAAAACAGAAAATGAAATGTAAAAAAATTAAAACCAGAAAAAGGGAAAAGTCAAAAACATGTATGGAGAATGAAGAAATGTGAAAAGAAAGTAAAATTAAAAAATAACTTTACTTTGGAAAAAACAAAAAAGGCTGAATGAAAAAATAATAAATTTAATTTAGTAAAACATAAGAAAGAAAATATCGTAAAATTATATTTGTAACAAAAAAAAGTGAGAGAAAGGAAATTAAAAAATATGCTAAAACATAATCTTACAATTAGAACAGCCGAAAATTAATTTAAAGTAATGCCATAAGAAATCTATGCGTCCGTAATCATTTAAGAAACTAGCACGCTCACTGGCTGAAGTAGAAAGGATTTTGTTAATGAGATGCTAATTGTTCCTTAAGAATGCATTCTTTGGCGCTCATAGAAAGATAGCAGTGAACAAGTTGGAATAGAAATGGCGTTTGTTCGCTGATAACTTCCCCCAAAACAGTGACGCCATAGTTATTTTTCTACTGCAGGCGATAAGATCGCATTTGCTCGACTTAATTACCTTGTGGTTAGGGTGCTTGTTTTCCCGCGCTAGTTCCAGGTTTGAAACCCCGCTCGTCGCCTTTTTTTGAAACTCAAAATTGATTCATTAAAAATCACTCTATTGCAATAAATAGTGAAGTTAGTTAAAAATAAATTACTGTTGAATAATTAGATGATCGGTTACAAATAATTGTATCAGTTAAAATAATCAGAGATTAAATAAAAAGATTAGGCGGATAAAACTAAGAAAGAAAAAATAAAAAATAGCGCCATCTGCGGTCCAAAATAAATCATCACTGCCACAAAGTAAACTTCCTAACATGGCGTCGTCTACGTCATATTCTAGATGGCTGCCATGGCGTCCTTTGTGAGTGTCACGTGATCCAAGATGGCAGGGTTTTAGGCCATGCCTTCTTATAGCCGCGAGCACTGCCCAGTTACCCTTGCTTACTACTGATGGAAACCAGCAGTAATTCTGGTTTAAGAGTTATCAAAATTAAACTGTCTGAGAAACACTAACTCTTAATACCCAAATATATAATAATATATAATATATATAATAATTCCAAATACAGAACTATTCTTTTAAGAGTTTTGGATGTACTAATGAAGTTAATAAACCCAAGGTTTCAGTCACAGAAGGGGTTTCAATTTATGATTTTAGTACTTTTAAACACTTTCAAAGATTTCTTGAAATCTTTCTTAGACACCTATATTTAGAACTAGAACACACTTGCTTTTCATAATTTGATACAGCAGCAAATACAAAAGTAGGAAATACAATAGCAGGAATTCCTAGCTGCACGTAGAAAGCAAACGGGACGGTTTGTTTAATAAAGCTTGAAAATTAGCAGACCTATTATTGAAATTTTCGTCAGTTACTGGTATTGCCGAATGTAGTTACTCGTAATTAAAAAGCGCTGAGACATTCTTTTAGAGGAACATTAGTAGAAGAGCCTAAGCCACTTGGTTATACCAGCTACACTAAAGGACATTCATAAACCTAAGAAAGTGCTCCGATGAAATATTTTTTGAAGTCGTTATAAACAAGTTCACTCGAAAACAAGGGAGAATAGAGTTGTTATACAAATAAACTATTAGGATATTGAGGTAAATAAGAAAAGTTTCACTCTATAAGTAAATTTTCCTCTAAGCATTTAAGAATACGAAAACAGTGTAGTCTGCTTACAAATAATTTTATATACGGTTACCTGACAGTATGATGCGTGGTAATATTCAGATAAGCGTACGGCTGTATGATTTAGGTGCGAAAGCAATAATTTTATCAAAAAATTACCTTTATCTAATTAGTGACACATAGGAACTTTCTAATTTTTAAAATTAGGAAAGTTCAACTGAGATTCCTAGATCTTGACATCCTAAGACATGCCATAGAATTTACGAAAATAATAATTTTCTCCAGCTTTTACATCACTGCGTCAAGGGGCATTACCCTTCCATAAGAAGTACCTAATCGAGTATTTTCGCTGTTTTAGTTTGGCTCACCAGCGGCCGAGCGGTAACGTCGCTGAACACAGGTAGTTCGGTCCGAGGTCCGAATCCCGCGAACGGGCTGGCTGCATGGGTGTTTTCGTGGTTTTCCCCATGTGTAACACACGTTACGAGCCAGTTTCCCTTAAAAAGTCCTCCCCGAAGGCATCCCTCCCTTAAGGCAGATAGCTCTCGAGTGCTTTGCCGTAATCTAATAAACCCAAACCAAAGCGTCCTTTTAGTTTACATCTCAAGAAAGAGAACCAGCCAAAGGATTTTTAATATGTTTCTAAATAATAATGAAACTAGATGCTGTCTATCTAATTTCTGATAATTTAACAATTAAATTGAAATAAGTGTTTCACTAAATTTTTATAAAAATTTATGTATTTGAAATAATTTTAATCAATTAGTGCGGAATTAAATTAACTTCGTTTTAAGATTAAAAGTATACTTTTCAAACTCTAATTTCGAATTCGTCTCTAGGATCAATTGCTACAAGAGAATATTTCTTATTTTGTCACGAAAATTCAAACTAAAAAAAAAAAATTGATTTAGGTCCGTACTAACTAAATAAAAATACTATAAACAAATAAATTTTTATAATAAGTACGGTGAAGCACTTATTTCAGTGTTAGTTTTAAAGTTATAAAAAATTAGAAAGACGGCATCTAAGTCCGAAAGGAACATAAAACATCTTTCGGACAAAATGGTATTTCAACCGAGAAATCATTCCCAATGAAAGGATCCCTTCGAATTAATCCATTTAGTAACAAAACGTATTTAAAGAAGCATCTTTTTCCTTCTAAGAGTTTATAAGGTATTTCTCCCACCTCCTTGGCGTGCCTTCGTGGTGTAGCGGTTCTGCATGCTGGACTGGTATTCCAGAGGTCCGCGGTTCGATTCCCGGCGAAGGCGTTGTTAATTTTTCATTTCTTCTGCTTCTAAAAAATACCTAATGTCTCTACAGTGGCGCCCGAACTAAAAAGGGTCGTGGATGATGAATCTCTACACCCAGGATATGGCGATAGGGTGCATTAAAAACCCCAGTCGCCCTTTAAAAGGGGGAGTTTATAAGGAATTTCTCCCGCCTTCCTAACGTGCTTTCGTGGTGTAATGGTTCTGCAGTCTGGGCCGGTATTCCAGAGGTTCGATTCCCGGCGAAGCAGATTGCTAATTTTTCAATCTCTAACCTAATGTCTCTACAGTGGTGCCCGAACTAAAAGGGTGTTGAATGATTCTCCTCACCCAGGATTTGGCGATAGGGTCCCCTAAAAACCCCAGTCGCCCTTTAAAAGGGGGTGTATATAAGGTATTTCTCCCCCTCCTTGGCGTGCCTTCGTGGTGTAGTGGTTTTGCACGCTGGACCGATATTCCAGAGGTCCGTGGTTCGATTCCCGGCGAAGGCGTTGCTAATGTTTCATCTTGCCTGCTTCCAAAAAAGTTACATAATGTCTCTATAAGTTCATTTAGAACTAATTTTAATTTTTGGAAATACATTTTGGGAGAATTTATAACTATGCAACCTAATACGTGCATTAAACGATCTTTGCAATTAATATGATCAAAAACCGAATAATAAATTAAAATACTACTTAACTCATTATCAGGTATACCTTTACATTTAAGGACGGATGCATTAATATACAAACAACAGTTCTCGATTAAAATTCAGATTTTATTTTATAAAACATATACGCTGAATCTTCCCATGACAATCTCCCTAAGATGACCACATCAGAAGGTCACTAATATTTCTGACACCATAAATAAGAATGGCAATCATAACTGTAATATTATTTCCTAAGACGACCACTCACGCAGATGGCTGCGACCGTAAAACATTAAGGCGACAGCCAAAACGTCTAATTTTGCTATCGCACTAAAATATTTTAGGCAGCTAAAAATTGCAAATATTTCATTTAAAATTCTCACTCTAACAACAAAAATGCCCACCAGCGGCCGAGCGGTAAAAAGTCGCTGAACACTGGTAGTTCAGTCCGAGGTTCGAATCTCGCGAACTGGCTGGCTGCATGGTTGTTTTCGTGGTTTTCCCCATGTGTAACGTGTATACGAGTCAGTTTCTCTTAGAAAGTCCTCCACGAAGGCATCCCTTCTCTTAGGCAGATAGCCCTAGTGTGCTTCGCCATAATTAAATAAACATACTAACAAAAAAAGTATTTTCATGAAAAACAATAGTTAATAATTTTTTAGTCTTTAATTTTATTCTTTCTCACGATGACTTAAGGGCTATCAGAAACCCCTATACCGACAATGTTAAATTGGCCATTTTCGATGTACCTTTTCTCAAAATCTGCTGTAGATACAAGCTTGAATTTTTTTCTGTAATTAAAGTATACCTATCTGATTATACTGAAATGAGCTTTTGAAACATTTTGAATTTCAGAGTAAATTACAGGATATTTTGTTAGGCATAGTAAAATTTAGCACTTTTCTCACACAAAAAAAATTTTTAAAATTTCTTTTTCTAGGTTTACTACAAAAAGCTCATTTCAGTAAGTATTAGGGAATCTAATAAATAAGCCATAAAAAGTTTAGATACCTGTGAGCAGTAGTTCCTGAGAAAAGGTACATCGAGTGTAAAAAAAATCACGTTTGGAGAAAAACGCGTTTTTATGTAAACATCCTCATTGATCAAAGCAGTGGATGACAAACTAAAACTAGATTTTTTTTACAGTTCTAATTTTCATAGAGATTAAAGAATGGTATTTTTAGAAAGATAAAAGTGTAGAGAATTTGAAAATGCAAAAATCCGAAATCACAATTTTTTTTATAGATTTTTAGAGTTCCAACTCCCCTTAATTTATCACTATACGGGCATGTTAGAACCTATGAGACACAGCTTTCATTAGATGTTCATCACGAACTGTCTACACTGTTTTTCAATTTCCTATCGAAGCAGCTGATAATGCATACCCAATTAATTTTCACGTAGCACCAAAGCAATTTTTGATAACAATCGGCGGCGATTATTAGAAATTGGCATTTCAGTGTACGTACGAATGCCTTTTTACTTCCTACCAACTTATAGGTAAGGTAGGTAATGTTTTCCAAAAATTTTAAAAATAAGGAAGATCATTTGGTAGCGAATTTTCGATAAATAAGCATAAATTAGGGTCTCCACAATACGTTTTCACTATTTCTAGAATGATGTCTGGCTCTCTGTACGTACGCGTGACGATGTTTTCGTTCAAGATAACTCTTATATGAAACTTTAAAATTTCCATATTGGCTTTCTTCATTAATATAAAGAGTTGATTAGATTTGGAGTAAAATTAGACAACCGAAAGAGGTACGTTACTTGAAGCCCATAAAGTCCAGTTTACAGTAGATGGATTCTGAGACCAAGAAACGCGCATGAACTTGACGGGGGAAAACGTGCACTCACTATTTTTACCTCCCGCCAATCTATATATACAGGTAAGGAATGTTTTCGGTCAAAAAGTTCGACTGCGAATTTTCAGTGAATAAGCACGAATTAGTGTCCCCACAACACATTTTTACGACAATGTCTGTCTGCCTGTGTTCCTTAACGTGTGTAACAATTGTTTTTGTAAAGACATTAGGATTTTCGAAACAAGAGAGATGAAAAATTGATTGCCAAGTCAATGATTTATGAATCCGAAACAGTATGTGACCAGAGGATATACTACGATCAATGCCATATTTTCAAACCATAAGCATTAGAACGCGTGAATACATGAGCACGTATAGTTATCATTGCCCATTGTATGATAAAACAGAATAATAGAAAATGAATAATGTTTATAATTAACATGGAGGCGTAAAGCTTATAAACAAATTAGATTTTATTTACAAATGATCAACCAGGAGCGATACATAAAAGTTCTTTGCTATTCACCAATTACTTATCTCAACATAGAATTCGGGCGAGATCATATGCTAGACACAGAGATTTTTATTTTAAATTTCATAAATCTTAAATAATTAAGCTCATATTGTAAAGGTAGGTAAGAAAACATGCCTTGGACTGTTTAGAGTAAACAAATTTACCTCATGAACTTCAATCTCTTTTAATAAAGGATGCGCATAACTAAAACAGAGAATTATGTAAGTTGACTTCACTAGATTAATATTTTAGTACACATGAGAGCTTTGAAATTACTGACCAAGGTTTATAACACAAGTCTTTCCCCCTGATGCGTTTCATAGACTCTAAATTCTCGAACAAGTTTGTAGAGACATTAGGGTATTTCCAAGCAAGAGACATGAAAAATTAGCAATGCTCTCGCCGAGACTCGAACCACGGACCTCTCGAATACGCGCCGAGTGTGCTGACCATTATACCACGAAGGCATGCTAAGAAGGTGGGAGAAATACCTTATATACTACCTCTTTTAATGGGTGACTGGAGATTAGGGGACCCAGTCGCCAAATCCTGGTGGTGGAGAATCATCATCCACCACCTTTTTAGTTCGGGCGCCACTGTAGAGACATTAAGCTATTTCGAAGCAGGAGACATGAAAAATTAGCAGTGCCCTAGCCGGGACTCGAATCACGGACCTCTCGAATACGCGTCGAGTGTGCTGGCCATTACACTACGAAGGCATGCTAAGAAGGCGGGAGAAATACCTTATAAGTTGAAACAATTATATTGTAATTTACCAAATAACAAAATTTGCTTTAAATTGATTGCATATATGTGTGTGTACTCCACTCTGTTGTAGACTGAATTACACACACATATTGACACAAAACTTTAAATGCAAGACTTTTATTAACTCGCCCTTTTTTTCTTATGCACAAAATGTTTTCCCTTCTTTTAAAATATTACTCTTTCAGTATTTGAAAAAACTCGGTGTTTTATGGTTTGCCAGTTGTCTGAAACCATTATACTCTAATAGTTTCACCAAGATTCAAATCATGGCATTTCTTCAGTTTAGGATTTGAATCTTGGTGAAACTATTAGAGTATAATGGTTTCAGACAACTGGCAAACCATAAAACATGGAGGAAGAATTGAATGAGTTTTAAAGACAATAATAAAAGTTTTTTTGTCTATTCCATATTAAGAAGTGCATCGTTATTATTATTTATTAAATTTTATAATCTTCTTCTACTAAAGGTAAACTACTGTACCACTTACCTTAAACCCAGCACATATATCTTCAAGAATATTCAATTCTATATTCTTCGAATCTGTAGTGTTTTCACTGGCTGGAGATAATTTCTGAATAATGCTGATAATAAATATAAACGCATTCATAATTTGTCTAAATTAAGCCGAATCTTAAGCTTATTTATTCTATGTAAATTAATCAGATTACCTTGATATAACGGAACAAAATGGACATGCTTAATAAAAATAAACGTTTTAATTGTTGGTGTTATAATCATTATTACAAATCACTTAACATTTAAAATTGTTCATTCATTAATGTATGTTTTAATACTTCAATCACTGTTACAACTGTACAATAACGGGATATCCATGGAAGACTACATGAGTAATTAAGAACAGAACAAAGGTTTATAACACTAGAATATTCTTCCAAGATCTCTTATTAGGATGATCATAAAATTAATTTACCATTCAATTTAATGATTTTATGAATTTTTAATAAACCTCTTTATTAGTATATTGCAGAGTAAACGAATTAAAATGCAAATTGTCAAAACAGATTAAAGATAAAATTCAGTTAAATCGAGTTACATTTTAAATAAGCTATCACTAAATAGCCTACTGGTATTTTAAAGATTTTCAGTATAGTTGACTGTTCTGAAATACATGCGTAAAGTATTGACACTTACCTGTCGCAAATAGTTAAACACTTGTAAGTTGATATGCAACTTGTCTTCATGTTTACAAGGAAACAGTCACAAAAGTGCTTTCCCAGCGATGAAAGTTCTCTTTTCCATAACCCGGTCAAATTACTATTAATCAAAAATACAGTCATGAAGAACTTAAAATGAGATTCAACGTGGACAGTGCCCCGTCTAAGAAAATATTTTTCAAAAAGTTTGAAGCACGGTGCTCTTGTTGTAATGAAACAATGGTCAAGGAGATACACACGTGGCACTCACCGGACTAACACCAAACAACCATTATAGCGTAGAACCGATCTTCTTTACCCGGCATCCTACGGATGATGCTGCGCAGTTGATCGCGGGAATATCCATTCTTAGCAAAAGGGTAGAATTCAACATTTACCCGGATGCCAATTCTGATCGCTTTGAATTTTACGGTTAGCAGATTTGCAACTCATTTCGCCTAAGGCATTACATTAACCTATGAATAGTTAAATCTCTAACATGCTAGATTGTAAACTATTACTTATAATCGCTACCCTAATATACTATGAAGTCAAAAGCAAATAAATCCTTCTCATGGTAAAATGTACTGCTCTAGATGCATGCTCTTTCATGGCTTGGAATTCGAATACGAGAAGACTAATTGAAAAGAATAAAAGTTATTTGGTCTCTGTTAGCAATTTGGGAAATACTGTATGCAGCTTTTTTTTCCGAATCTAAAAACTAAATAATGTTTGTGATGTTATACAATTTCTAATGCAAAAAAAAAATGCATCCTTTAAAAATAATTAAATTCTTAATATAAGAACTCGCAAAAATTTTCCTTCTTTACTAATAAAAGTTTCCCTTGTCAGAATCAAGTCGCTCTTTCTTAGAAAAATTAATTAATTAATTAATTAAGTTAGGATATTTATTATCACTTAGAATTATAATGAAATCGGGGAAATAAATGAATTTATTTGTTTAAAATGGGTAAAGAGACAGAAAACTCTAATTCGTTATGAAAGAGGCTCACCAGCGGCCGAACGCTAAAGTCGCTGAGCATTGGTAGTTCGGTCCGAGGTTCGAATCCCGCGAACGGGTTGGCTGCATGGGTGTTTTCGTGTTTTTCCCCATGTGTAACGTGTATACGAGCCAGTTTCCCATAGAAAGTCCTCCACGAAGGCATCCCTCCCCTTAGGCATTGCCGTAATTAAATAACCTAACCTAACACTAACCGTTATGAAAGAAGCAAAAGCATTAAAGCAAGCTCAAAAATATTTTTAAAACAAGAAAACTGAAAGCCTAATATATGAAAGATTTGCAGTCTGAAAATTTCAGATTACAGCACAATATCATGAAAAAGAGTTTACCTTTAACGTTATTAATTAGACTACTTGATACGTTTTAAAGCATAAATTATTACGCGAATATTTCGTTTCTCTTCTTGAATAAAAAATGTTAAAACTAAATCTTTAATGCTGAATAACATTAAAACTCAATTCAAAAAGAGTGTCATAAAAAAATTAAAAGTTCTGGAATTTGTCGTTATATTTTTAATGTAAAATGGTATAAAAAGAAAGAAACCTAAATATTAAAAATATATTCCTATTTAAACATATTTAAAAGAAAGAAATATATCAAGAAATTTGAAGTCTATGTGTTACTGCAGAAGTCGTTCGATTTTGCTTTTAATGTAGAGGGAAGTTAGCACAGGTTGTTGATTTTGCACTCGAGGTAACATCTGGTTTTAAAACCCTATTTTACCTATAACTCTATAAAGTCAGGTTATAAAATAACATTTTTTGCTAAAATAATCACTGAATAATATAAAATAATAGTTCTAGTTATGACAGGCTATAAAATAACAGTTCCTGCAAATTATTTTTAAAAAGTCTAGGTAAATCCGTTTTATCTAAAGATTATCTTGAAGCTACATTCAGCAACTCATACTTGTAACATGAAAAATAAATGAAAGGCCATTTTTTTTCTTAGAAATATTACAAAAAGAAATATTCAGCAGGAGTTCTGGACTTACCTGATAAATCAAAAGGAAAGGATGGAATTTTATTTGCGTAACCAAACGGCTGTTGTCTTTAAATAATATGTTAATGTGTTTTTGGTACAATAGTTTACACTTTATTTAAGTCTTATTGATAGTTAGGATTAAAGTTGATTCTTTCCTTTATGCCTCGTTTTGCCACGTACTTTCTCTATTCAGAAGTTTCTGTAGATTTTATGACAAGTGTCACAGCATAAATTAAGGAGAAATATCGCAGTCACCATTACTTTTAGTAGAAACGTTGCTGTTGTCATCGTTTGTTTGCGTAATTCTTTGGTTTGGTTTATTCTATTATGGCAAAGCACTCAAAAACTAGCTGCTTATGGGGCAGAGAGGATTTCGTGGATGGCTTTCTGAAAGAAACTGGCTCGTATGCCTGTTAACCATTGGGAAAACGAAAACATCCATGCAATCAGCCAATTCGCCAATTTTCGAACGCGGGTCGAACTACCGGTGTTAAGTGACGTTGTTGCATGGGCTCTGGTGAGCCATATTTACCAGGCGGAAGCCACTGTTTAGAATAAACGTGAACGCCTCATATTCAGCTGGTTCAAGTAAGTTTGAAAGTTAGTAGAGATAAGTTGTCCGACCCAACTGGGTATCGGCAGCTTCCCATAGGATCTCTGGAATTGTAGTAACTTAATTTATTGTAAATTTTCCGCCAATAGCTGTGATCAAGGAGATTTAAAGTTTTGTGTTGTATTGTTTTTTGTAATTTAAACTCATCAGAGGTGAGATGATAAATTTTTAGTTAACATTTTACGCTTCGTAATTACCTCTTCTTCCCACACTCAGTTAAGCAAAAGGCTATATTCGCCCTCACAGTAAAGGTAGCGATTGAGGGTGAGTGGTTGACAGAAGAAACTAATTAGGTATACGTCGTTATAACAGCATGCGACGTGGTGGCGTAATGTTATTTCAGTAATTGCCTTTATTTAAACCTGTTAAACAATGCTAACTCAGACAGCTTTTACTGATACTTTTTATAATAATATTAGCAACTTTGTATTATTAATAGCGTTTTTATAAATATATTACCAGATTTTTTTCATGAAATCAGAAATTACATAAAGTTTCATTAGCTGATTTTAAAGGTAAGCAACAATCAAACAGCAAGTCATTATTCTATTTAAATAATTTTAAAAATATTTAAGATTAATATTACCAGCAACATCTCATAGGTATCGAGGCGCATGCGGCTGATCAATCAGTTCATGTAGCAGAAAGGAGTAATTAGAGCAGCAAATCTAGCTCTCTTTCTCAAACTCAAGAACTGTACGCTTATATACATGATCTAATTTGCATTCTGGCTTAATTGACTAACATAAAAGAGATGGTAAAGCCAAAATAGTAAGATAAATGGGTTGATTAACATAAAACCTTATATATTTAGGAAACAATTCTATTATCATTTTATGGGGGACTGCGAAATTGAAATAGTTCATTCATTTAAAGATATTTTTATGTATGCTTCTTATATAATTGGCACTGCATAATGATACCAAATAACAGACTTTAAAAATACTAAGTATTTATACCTTATGTTTTAAACTATGGACATTGGAGGAGTTTAATCTACCTGTTATGACATTAATTAACTTTAAAAAGAAAAACAAAGAACTGATTGCGGAACGAAACGCAAAAATCTCTCAAAGCGCATGGAATATTGGATCCTTATCAATGTAAACTATTTGAAATTTGAAAGAAAGATGAAGATTTTTGAAGATGCAGATATTTGTTTCCACTCATTCTTACTAGCAAAGTTGAAGATACGAATTTAATTTATATGAAATGAGTATGAGAATTGTGCGTTAAATATAACTTTAAAATTTTTTAGTGCAATGAAAAGTTGCTTATTTTCATTGCACTAAAAAAATATAAGGTATTTTTCATTCAAATATAAGCTATTTTTATAGCTTAGGCTAAACAATCTAAGCCACATAAATTCTCTATAAAGCATTACTTAAGCCTATTTTTCGCATTCCATTGTTCTGTCAGTACTCGTAAACAGTGTCGATGTATTTTCTATATTTAAAAGCCTGCCACCAATCAACGCTGTGTATGACTGGTAATTATTGCGCACAAACCGCATTGCATTTGGTCATTTTCTTCTATCTAAGCTTCTTCTGCATAATCCGCAGAACAGTCAATAGGCTTGTTTCGAAATAGAAGACATGAAAAATGAGCAACGCCCTTACCAGGATTCATCCCCCCGGGGGTCGACGTAGAGAACTCTTCGAAGCTACTGGCTAGGATCTGTACCTAGGTAGTCTCGGCCACGGGGGATAAAATTTATGAACTTGGTGGTTCTGAAGTCCCTGGGAAAGGTCACTTATTGGACGGCCTCGGGGACTGCCATGTCCTGAGCGGTGTGGAACCGTAGCCGGAGGGTTAGTTTTCCTCGGTTTGCTGGGTAACGGCCCACTGCGACGGGCTCGCCCATGCGACTGGTAGGAGCAACTTGACGACCGGTGCTGCCTGGTGTCTTATCCAGGTGGTGCGCTGCTCCCTTGGAAGGGTAATAGTGGAGGTTGAACCTCCACGAAGTGCCCAAAGGGGGAGTGGACCTGTAGTTTGATTAAGTTCAAGAGGCAGGGAAGCCAAAATCTTGTTGTTGTTGTTACCAGGATTCAAACACTGGATCTTCCACTCGTCAAATCCTGAAGGTAACGCATTTGCCTCCACCACATTTTAGTTCTAACGCCAGTTTAAAGTCTCTGGGTTTATCGAAACTGGTGACATGAGAAATGTAAAATGAACTCCCAATTACCTCCTGATTGCTAGCCGGACGTACTTCCACAGATTTTGACAGATGTGACATATTTTTCATAGTAAAAAGTATGTGGTAGGGGATACTGATCAGTTATCCATTATTTACTAATAATTTAATATTCTAGAAATTCAATAAATGTGTTTGTTAAAATTTATCATTGCATTTGTTTATTTATCTTGTGTATATTTTTACGGTCGTCTGTCAAGTTACTCCATTTGTTTGAGCCGAGAGGCTTTTAAGAAATATGGAGCTTTATTGAATTTGGTGTTATTGTTCTTTTCCCCTAGTGTGCTTTCACAACGCGCCAATTGTACTAACCACTTACGATTAATTGATTTGAAAATGTATTTAAGTTTATTAAGGAATTCTTATGATGTTTGTTTTTGTTAGTTTTGTCCGGCACCAAGGTAATGAAGTTTTAAAAGTTTAAACCCCCTAAGTTTTAAGAAACGTAACAGTACAGTAGAAACGGAAATCGGAAGCTATTATACTTAGAAAAAAAAACGAGGATACGCAAATAACGGATCTCCGACAGATGTGACATTTGAGCTGCCCGCTTACGGATAGCATGATTTGTAAAGAAACTCGAAACTATTATAGATACAAAGGAATGGGTATACACAAACGTGAGAATTCGGGGAGATCTGGCATTTGCGCAGCCCTCTTACGGATAGCTGCTATAGAAGATATCTTGAGAACTATATTTATTACAAAAAGAAAACCTACAAAAATTTACGCATGAAAATCTTTGTCATTTAAAGCAAATTTTGATTTTACCTCTGTCTGAACCGGAGTCAGCATTCCTTACGTTAAAGATGAGTAAATTTTGATTAAATATATCTCGGGATATATTATTGCTACAAACAAATGCAAGTAAGCAAAATGTTGGATATCAGGAACGCTTTCATTTGCACCAAGAATTTTCATTTTACCTATAATAGAAGGGGAGTACCTGAAAGCATTTCCGGAACTGTGATACTTGTAGAGACATACTTACAGTGCATGTATGATAGAATGCATGTATGATACATGATCTTACAGTGCATGTATGATAGAATATTTTTGGAAGTAGGAGAATTGAAAAATTAGCAAACGCCTTCGCCGGGAATCGAACCACGGACCTCTGGAATACCGGCGCCCAGTGTGCAGAACCACTACACCACGAAGGCACGCTAGGAAGGCGGGAGAGATATCTTATTAAAAAACATACAAAAGTTTGCGCTTTAAGTCGCACAATCATTTAAAAAAAAAATTTGTCTCTACCTAAAATAGAACCGAAGTTACGTTTGGGTATCCCAACTAATGCTAAATAAGGTTGGGTATACAACTTACAGTGCATGTATGATAGAAACGGAGACTAGTGATCTAATAAAGTTAGAGTGGTGAGCTGCTCATCACGTTCACTTCTAAAGGAGAGTTGTCACTGACGACAGTCGTTCCCAGTACGAGATCTATGATATGTATCGCTAATGTAATTGCCCAGAATATCTGGGAAAGATTATAAATTTCTCTAGCTGTTGCCTTTCATGCCTTTATTGTTTCAGTTGTATTTTATCTCCTACCAAAATAAATTAACGAAACAGTGTATTTTATTATTCATTATTCTCCTGTTGCAGCACTAGCTACTTGTCCTCGATGTAAAGTAATGCTATTTGTGTGGTATTCTATATGGGCATTCATAAAAGATGCATCAATGGGGAAGGTAATCAGCAAAGGAGAGACGACAAAAAGAGGGACATCATCAAATAAGGAACATATAAAGAAGGATTAAGTACAAATACAATGAAAACTGCAAGAATAAATACGAATTACCTACAGGAAAGTGGCATATAATTAACATTCAAACTAAGAAAATAATGTAAATGATATCTGAGATCTCTCAAAGAAAAAAGATCTGCCGACGATCTCCCCAAATATGTAAGGCTTATTCATAATTTTGAGTTTTTTATTATGCGCCGCTTAATGACGAATGTTTTTGATTTCCGCGTAGTTAATATTAATTTTCTGTTTTACCGTCTGATAGTAGAAATTTGTTAAAAATTTTTATGTATTTAATTTATTAACCGAGTTCCTAATTAAAAGTGTTATAATCATAATTGTGCAATTTGTGTCTAACCCCTCAACAAATTCATCATTTCAAATAAAACATTAACTGCATCATTAATTACAAATTTTATGAACGAAAAGTGCGTAGAAAAAAAAAACTTTATTGAATTAATTTTAGCGACTTCTTTTTGGAGTCTTCGTTTGCTACATTAATTATCATACGCCCGTCCACGTGAATCCAAAATATTTATATTCAGCAATTTCGAATCGTTTAGAATAAATTCGAATAACATCTGACTAATACAAACTAAGAACCCTAAAAATTCCCATAAAGTGATTAACAATATAGTTAACATGAAGCAATGTTTATCCAAATAAGGAAATATATTCCTTTCAGAAATATTAAATTCTAATGCAAATATCCTACCATCATTGGATTCAATATATACAGCTTTCATTAATTACAAAAAATCACTGCAATCTTTCTCAAATGTATTCTTTGAAGAATCGCTAAAAGCTGTATGCTGCCTTTATATTGTATCATATAGATTAGTAACTCTGTATCATATACTCTCACTTTCATATAATTTTATTTTTACTACATTATATCATACATACTTTTATTTAGTGACTTGTTGAGTATACTTAAATATTTTGTTTTACATTTTGTCTTAATGTAAGAAGAATTAGCTTCCGTTTTTACAGCATGTCTCGAATATTTCCTATCCGAATATAATTCGAATATTCATTATTTACTGCAATTACCTATAAGTTACTTATTTTGGTACTGAAATATTTTACGATGATAACAAAAAGACGAATTTTGCCATTTGAACAGAATAAACAACCTCTGGTAATATGTTCTCTGTTTGGAAATGTTCCATGATAATATGATCCTGAGAAAGACCTGATCTTACTACTCATGTAATAGCTCGTCAAAGTAAAGCGGCTAATGGGCTTTTGAGTTTACGGTTTACTTTAATACGTGCGATCTAGTATAGTACGATCCAAAAGTAACTATAACGCCTGCAGTTCCTAGCGAACAATACTCCCAATATTTAGGACTATACTTTCTATACTGAAAAGATATGGTTCATATTATGAGCAACAGAGATAGAGAACTCGTGTTTACATGCTGGTCTATCAAAAATCCAAATGGTGATTTCGACCCCCAGGTAAAAGCGTTTCGAGGATTTCTCCGGAACTGCTCGATAGAAAATCGCAATTTTTGCGTGTAGGAGACTACTCATGTGACCTTTCTTTCATCTCCCGCAAGAACGGTGACTCTATAAGGTATTTCTCCCGCCTTCCTAGCGTGCCTTTGTGGTGTAGTGGTTCTGCACGCTGGGCCGGTATTCCAGAGGTCCGTGGTTCGATTCCCGGCAAAGGCAACTGCTCATTTTTCATCTTGCCTGCTTCCAAAAAAAAAAAAAAAAAAAAAAAAAAAAAAAAAAAAATACCTAATGTCTCTACAGTGGCGCCAGAGCTAAAAGGGTGTTGGATGATGATTCTCCTCACCCAGGATTTGGCGATTGGGTCTCCTGAAAACCCCAGTCGCCCTTTAAAAGGGGAGTGTAAAATGTATTTCTCCCGCCTTCCTAGCGTGCCTTCGTGGTGTAGTGGTTCTGCACGCTTTGCCGGTATTCCAGAGGTCCGTGGTTCGATGTGTAAGAATTATGCTAATTTTATTAACAGTTAAATATTGAGTTAAACTTCTTTTCTGTCAAATTAATAATAATAAACACGTTAATCGGTTTATGTAAATTATACTTGCTAACGCTTAAGTATTTAAATTGCGGCTTTTCGCCAAGAACAGAGTTAGATGGGGAGAGAGAGAGAGCCTTCTTGCCACTGTACTTCACGCGAGCTTTCAATCAGTTGCTGTCCGCCTTTAAGGCCAGAGGTTTAGTCCTCTTAATATCTAAGACGTATTGTAGTTTTCCGCAGTTTGCGCACTACATACGTAATAATCTGAAAGTCAGTCTTAGTGTTAATCATCTGTGTAAAGTATTCAAAGTTAGCTCTTATTTAAATTTAGTTAGTTAGTAGTTCTTATATTTTTACGTTCAGACCACAAGCAGTTGGTCTTTGTATCCCGAAGTGCTGGAGCGCCTGTAATATCGTGGAGAATAAAGGGTAAAGTTAACCCTTCCTGCTTATGTTGTCGAGCTCGAACATAGCTTGAGTAAGCGCCCTGTTCCCATTCTGGATTATTAGATGTTTCTTAAACAGATTAGACGATCAACCAGTCCTGATAGGCTTAAAGATAAAAGCATCAGCGTTCTTACTTTGACCTTCTGTAAATAGGAAATTAAATAACGGAAAAAAGAAAAAGAATCTACGGCCAAGTACACATAAATATAATGTGGATTTCAGACATTAGTTTTTTGAAGACAGGATGGCCATTATAGTGGCCATAGAGTCCTCTCTTTGAAAAAACGGGGTTGTCCATCTTAGTGGACATGTCTTTTTTCCCCCAATTTCCAGGCTGAAAAGTGGTGTGAAATGTCAACCTTGACGTCCCTAGGGTTTTTAACCACTTATCTCTTTCAAAGATCTTCCTTTTGCGACAGGGCCCACCAGCGGCCGAGCGGTAAAGACGCTGAACACTGGTAGTTCGGTCCGAGGTTCGAATCCCGCGAACGGGCTGGCTGCATGGGCGTTTTCGTGGTTTTCCCCATGTGTAACGTGTATACGAGCCAGTTTCCCTTAGAAAGTCCTCCACGAAGGCATCCCTCCCTTTAGGCAGATAGCCCTCGTGTGCTTTGCCATTATTAAATAATCCAATCCAATCTAATCCAATCCTTTTGCGACATAGATGCACCCCTCTGAGAATCCATTAAACTACACACAAGAATCTTTGTTGCAAATAGGAGATGATTTCTTAAAGGGGGAAAAGCATTCGGTTCAAGATTCTCCGTCCTTTGACAGCTTTTACTGCTACCAAAGCCCCGGCCTCAAAAGGTTAGGATAGATTTAGTCCTAAGGTGTTATCGAAAATATACAATCGGTACTTACAAGCAGCGCAGAATCAAGTAAGAGTAGCTATACTTGGAAAGGCAAAAATACGCTTCATATTTTCAAAGCAAACAAAACCAACAGCCGTAGATAAAGGTTAGAAAGCATTTTACCAAATTAATAAGGGATAAAAATGAATGTTTTGTAGTAAAATGCGTGATAGTAAAATAAAATGCGCCGTGCATGACTAATAATGGATATTCTTTTTTCCTTCCACGTCCAGCTTGAAGTATGGATTATGCAAAATTTTGAGTAAAGTGATACAAGTTAAGAAATGTAACACATAATAATAATAATAATAAATACCCAACGCCGAAATAACATTTATATAAATGGGCTACTAGTGATAGAATTGTAGGGATTAAAACGCTTTTCATAAAAATCCGTTTGAAGACTTGCATTCGAGGCCTTTTTTTTCTGGAAGGGGCACGTGTAGCATTAAGTTTCAATTTCACTGAGAAATTTTATTTAAGGCTTAGTCAAGTGGTTACTTCGCCAATTCTTAACAAATTTTATTTCATTCACATCTTTCTTATTGCCTCATTTCACCATGAGATTCGCTCGTTAAAGAATCTATGCAGATTTGGGTGTCAATTAGTTCTACTGTAAAGTTAGAAGAATAGCGCATGTGAAAGTTTTGGTATTCGCGCCGACGTTGTCTGCCGTGGCATTTCTTTCTTGGAAAATTCACCTCTAGTCTCGAGTTAGAAAAGTACAAAGATAGAAATGGTTTGGAAAGCTATAAGTTTGAATCACTGTTGTAGTTTTAGAGGAATCCTGTAGCTTTTGTTAGAATAAATCAGATTGTTTGTAATTATTTTATGGAAGCTTGTGTTTTCAGCAAGATCCAGTTGACTGGTATTTTTGCATTGTATGATTTTTATTTAACCCTCATAAGTGGTGAGACAGAATAAATTTAAAGTTGACGTATATTTGTGTCTTTTTTTTTTAAGTGTGTAATCATTCTAGTCAAGAGAACTAACGCATGGAGTCTCCGTAACACATAAGGTAATTTGTAAGATAGCTCTTTATATTTATTGAATCCCAAACAAGTACTCCGAAGTTATTTTATTTGCAAAACAATTCCTGACATAAGCGATCTACCGATTTGTAACTTCAAATTCAGAAATTTCAATTTTGTACTATAGCGTAACGCATAGTGCTGTCACGTAACCGACTAGCACATTTAAACCCTTTTTGGCAGAAAGGGAGCGAAAGAGAAGAAAACGCCATTCGATACAAGCACTCGCAATGAAACGTTAAAAATGACTGTGGCCGTAGACACAAATGGTTTTCGATGGCCTCTCAAACTCATTTGCCTTTTTCTCGTTACAGAAAACAGGAGATAAATGATGATTTTAGAGCTTTCTTAGACATGGAGGCCCTACACCAAGGGATTACCCTAGGCTCGAGCAGCCTAGGCAGCTATTTAAATGTGATTCGGACAATTTAAACGGTAAATTTTCTTCTTTGCAAACAGTAGATACGAAGCAATAACCGTTAAAATCTACTTTCCTGATAATATTCAGGGGCTACTGTGCAAGGAGACGACTATAGATTAAATCGGTAACACAGCGGATTAGACGCATGAGGTATTCATGGATTTTCCCGTATGAAACATGAATACGAATCAAACTGAAAGAAAAATATGTTTTTAGATAAGCGGTTTCTACTTACGAAATCTGTTTTTTTTAATGAAATTTAATTTCGGGGTTTTGAATATAATAATAATAATATACACACAAAGGGAGATGTAAAATAAAATTTAACGATCAAAGCTTCTTTTTTTATTTATCTTTTCATCTCAAATATTTACAAACTGGCTTTTTTTTCTTTTAAATTCAATTATTATAATTATACCTTATAGTTACTGCTGTTTTTGACAATGCCATTATGAATAAAACTTTTAGAGAATATACACACATATCAAGTTTTTAAGAACTTTAAAAATAAGCGTTTTCATATATAACTTAAACCATGGGTGTCTAAAGTGCGGCCCAAAAGTATGCTTAAACTAACACACATTTTTATTTAAAAAATAAATGTTTGAATTTTATTCATATACATTCGATTCGTTGACATTTATTTTAAAATAAAAATTCAAATAAAAACATCTTAATATGTCATGATGTATTAAAACCCTCCGCTTACGGCTCCCGCAATTTCCACGGGATGCGAAATCCGTCTCGTATTACGGGCACGTGAAAATAGCATGCGTAAGTTTATTTCTCTTATTTTCAATACGGATCCCGCTTTTTCTCCGTATAGGCTAAGAATATTGTAATATTCATATTTCACGTCTCAGTTTGCACCTAGATGTCGTTTACAGGTTTATATTGCTTCTTTCATTCTTGGCGGGAACTGTCTTTGTCATTTACGGGACCAGAATTTCAGGTTTATAAGTAATAATAATAAGTATGTACAAATAATATTATTAGCTATACAAAAGTTCAGTTTTTACTTTTGCAATTCACAAAAGTTCCCAACTTGTAAAATGTTTAAATACATCCTAAAGCCGTTCCATTCGGTATATTTTACCACGCATGACAATTTAGGTTTTGAATTATGTGTATCCAATCGATTTTATATTTCCAAAAATAATAAACTGTTAATTGTCAATGTCTTTTTGGCATCGTTAAACTTTTAACATTTTTAAATATGTACACAAATTTTCGACGAATTACAATATTTATATGCAGTACATTGAGATGTAGTTTAAGCTCCTAATTCTTGTACAAAATTCTTAAAAAGGTATGAATAATTCATATTCATTATGGATATTTGCTTATAAAATTAAAATATATAATTTTTTAGATGGCCTCCATGTCATTAAAAAAACAATCAGAACATAAAAAAAGAAACATTGAAGATGAAAAAAGAGTTTTTAATGAAAAACTGGATGGAGAAATACTTTTTTTATTGAGGAGAATAGTAAAGCACTTTGCTTAATTTGTAGAGACTTTGTGTCAGGTTTAAAGACTACAATTTGAAACGACATTAGAATCAAAAGCACGCCGCAAAATATGATGTATATCTCAGCATTTGCCGTAAAGATAAAATAACAGAACTAATAAAAAAAGGGCTATCGTGTGAACAGTTTTTTTTAAAAAACATCTACTCAAAATAATAACATTGCAAAAGCAAGTTACATCGTAACAAATTTAACAGCGAAAAAATCAAAACCCTTTATTGATGGCGAATTTATAAAAGAATGTATGGAAAGCGTAACAAACATAATTTGCCCTGAAAAAAGTTGGATGTCTCTAAAATCAGTTTATCACACCAAACTATAGCCATAAGAATTGAAGAGTTGGGGAATTCAGTTGAAAAGTCTTTGAAACGCAAATACATCAATTTTAAATTTCATTTGTTAGCTATGGACGAAAGCACTGACGCTACGGCACAATTGGCAATCTTTAACAGAAGATTAGATGAACATTTTAATATCACGGAAGAAATGGTTTCTATAAGTATCGTTAAAGGGCACAACCAAGTCTGTAGATTTATTTGATGCATTAAAAACGTCGATGAAAAGGTATTCCTTATCTATGAAAAATTTATCAGCTATTATAACCGATAGAGCCCCTGCCATGATTGGTGAAAATGGGGAACTCGTCAAAATGATTAATAATGAAGCCGTCGCTGCCGGCAATATGATCTTAATGGCATATCATTGTATTGTACATCAGGGCAATTTATGTGGAAAACCTTTTTAAATGGAAAGTGTATTAAGCGTTGTTATAAAAACCATTAACTTTATAAGAGCAAAAGGTCTTAATCATAGACAATTTATAAAGATTTTCTTAATGGGCACTGAATTTGCAGATGCTATTTATTATACAGAAGTGAGATGGCTCAGTAAGGGAAAAATGCTCAAAAGATTTTACGATTTAAGAACTGAAATCAAAATATTTATGGAAACAAAAGGGAAATCTGTGACTGAATTTGAATATGAAGACTGGGTTTTAGATTTAGCTTTTTAGTAGACTTAAGAGAACATTTGAATGATTTAAATTTGAGACTTCAAGCAAAAAATCAACTTATTAATAATATGTTCCAAACAATAACAGCGTTTGAAAGAAAGTTAAAATTTTGGCACAATCAAATAAACGTAAAAGATTTGATACATTTCAGTACTTTGGATGCACATAAACCTGTGAGTTGCAAAAAATATGTAAAATGTGCTGCATTAATTTTTGATTTAATTCAAGAGTTTGAAAGTAGATTTCAAGATTTTCCAAAAAATGAAGAGTATTTCAACATATTTTCTACCCCATTTTCTCTGGAAATAAGTAAATTACCTTCAAATCTTCAAATGAAATGCATTGAAATGCAAAGTGATATTCAACTGAAAGAAAATTTCGAAAATGTTTCTATACTGGAGTTTTATGAGGATTACCTACCCCGCGATATAATATCCTAATTTTCACAATCATGCTTTATTAATGACTTCAGGTTTTGGCACTACCTTAAAATTTGTGAACAATTATTTTCAAGAATAAAGCACACAAAAAACAAAAGTAGGACATAGATCACTGAGAAACAGCTTGAAAATGCATTAAGAATTGCAATCTCGTCTACTGAACCCGATATCGATTTGCTTGTTCAGCAAGCTAATTCATCCATCTCATTAATTTGAATTTTTTCCATGTTTATGAAATCCAAACTAAATGAAACGAAACTTTTACAAATTGATAATAAATATGCCTATACATATCTAATTCAAATTAAAAAAAAATAATAATAAAAAGTTGTAAGTTAATTTATTTTAATAAAACAACATAGAGCTAATTTTTATTTCAATTTGTTAAAAAATATTGTATGTGTGGCCCCGCAAATTTTTTTCTTTGCAATGCCACCTTCAAACGGTCATAGTTTAGACACCCATGACTTAAACTGGCTTACGTACTTGAACATTAAAATAAAACTTTCAAGTTTCTTGAAATTCTTCAGACTACAGAAAATATATCAATGTCAAGAAAACATGCATTCATATTTACAACACATACTTTCTTCCGCCCTGATCGATACACAGTTAGCTTTGCTGGCTGTCATATCTTTGAAACCATGTGAACTAGCGGATTCCATATGAAAGTTCTTACTAAAATTTAGCGACTTTGAATGAAGATATGTTTAATTATATTTAGCAAAACTAAATTTCTAGCAAAATATTTTTTACAGAATAAATGTTTAAAACATTTGTCATGTTTTCAATTGCTTAACTCATGTGAGCCAAGTTTAGTTTGAGATGCATGAACTTTGCAAAGTTTATCAGGACTACTATTTCTTTTTATCTGTTTTGGAAACATATAAGTGTCCTGAGTAGAACAGTGAGTTTAAATGAACTATGTTCTTTAAACTGTAGAAGAGATGACAAAAAAAGAAGAAGGGTTTAACTACCCTTTATTCTTCACAATTAACAGGTGCTCCCGCATTTCGTGATGCAAAGTCCACAACTTGTGGTCTGAACGTAAGAAAATAATAACTACAACTAACTTTAAATAAGAGCTAAACTTAAATACTTTACACAGACTAGTAACACTAAGATTTGTCCTTTTAGGTGTTTACATATGTAGTACGCAAACTGCGGAAAAACTACAGTACGTCTTCAATATCAAGAGGACTAAACCTCTGGCCTTAAAGGCGTCACAGCAACTGACTGAAAGCACACGTGAAATTAAGTGGCGAGAAGGTTCACTCTCTATCTGTCTAACTCTTCTTTGTGAAAAACCACAACTTAAATACTTAAAAGTTTGAAAAGCACAATTTGCATAAACAGATTAACGCGTTTATTCTGGCCGGAAGTGGAAAATAAGAGAGGACAGTAAAGTTGTAAAATAAATGTTAGTAAAACTTAAGATCCTTATAATTCATTTATTCAGAACGAAAATCCTCTTAAAATTTTCTAAATTAGAGGCAAAGAAAATAGCAAGTATCCAAAATATCTAACTTGAGCCTTGTCCAAAAAATAAAAATCGATAAGTAGCAGTTTTGTGTGTTGAAAAGTAATTTTTAACGACACGGTTCTAACTGGCACCGCTTCAACACATCATCTAGAACAGCGGTTCTCAACCTTTTAACTAACAAGTCTAAATATCTAACAAATCCATCTAAAAAAAATTGAAATCTTTAGTACCACCACTACATTTTACAATGATTAGTTTTCAAATTCTCAATAGAAATATTTGAAAATATATATATTTTTGCCATTTGCACAACTTATTGGCTATTTTTATTAAATATGCACATATAAAAAATATTAGATTAAAAACTGGTTACTATTTTAATTATCAAAATTTAAGTTATAATACTTAAATTCTAATATTTAGTGTGAAATTTGGGCCTGTTTGAGAGAGATCAATTTCTTTATGTCTGGCCTTATTTCACTTAGCTTTAAATTATGATCCACTTTTAATTTTGTTCCCCTTTATGTTCCACTTTTAATTTTTAGTGCAAAGGAGCTTTGTTCCTGAGGAAATATTGTTTTCGTTTTGTGATTTTGCGTCTAATCACTCTGAATGTCCGTTTCACTTTTCAAACTGTTATCGCCTTGTATTATATTTGAAGAAATTAAATAATGAAGAATCTGCATAAATGTATATGTGTTTCTCGCATTGTGATAAAACAACGGTATCTAGAGCTATCAAATTTTGCGTGACGTAATCCTACTGCGAATATGGGCATTTGGAAGCCCAAATTTAAAATTTGGAATTTGTTTTATTATTGATTTCATATTTTGTAAAACTTTAACGAATTTTTGATTAACAAACTCAAGGATTTCAAAGTGAGCAATGGCAACGTTGTACAGAAAAAACATTTTTATCTCCAGCGCGTATGATTGTGCATCGGAAATTCTAAAGATATGCTCAATTTAAAATTATTCTGCGATATTGCTCTTGAACTGAATTTAATGGTTTAAGTGCGAAGAACATGATACTTAATAAATAAAGATAACACACAAAATGTTAAAAAAACGCCACTTCGGACGTAATTTATAATCTGAAACCTTACAGATTTTCTTCTTTAATAATTTATTTTTGAAATAAAACATTTAAGAAAATCCTTGTTCACACAAATAGCTTGTGCAAAAAGGCAATAAAAATTTAATAGCTTCGTTTGAGATGCCTTCATTTGAAATTCTTTTTTCGGTTCAGCAAAAAATTAACAAGTCTGATATTTTTGAAATCTTCAGTTCGAGTTCGATCGCAGAAAATTTCTATCAATTGTTCTTTTTCCTTCACGATATTTTTTAAACCTAATAGTTAAAAAAAAAAAAAATCTGAAAGCTTTCAGATTTTTATATTACGTCCAAAAGGGCGTTTTTTTTAAAGCTTTTCGTGTTGCCTTTATTTATTAAATATCATAATTTTCGAAGCTAAAACACATTAAAGTCAGTTCAACAACAATATCACAAAATACTTAAAAACAGCATATCTTTAGGATTTCCGATACACAGAAGATAAAAATGTTTTGTCCCCCCCCCCGCACAGTGCTGCTATTACTCGCTTTGAAATCGCTGAGTTTGTTAATTAAAAATTTGTTAAAATTTTACAAAATTTGAAATAGATAATAAAACTGCTTCCAAATTCGGGTTTCCAAGGACCCATGTTCGGTTGGAAGACTAAGTTATTCAAAATGTGATGGCTCTAGGTACCGTTGTTTTTTCACAATTCGAGAAACATTCATGCAGATTCTTCATTATTTCATTTCTTTAAATATAATACATAGCGATAATATTTGATGGCAACAGTTTGAAAAGTAAATCCACGCAAATTGCAGTTTTGAATTAATATCCCTTATAGGCTAACGCCCTTTGGGCTAAACATACTTTGTTTCTTTGCCAACCGCCTATTTTTCTCTTGCGTACCACCGGTTGAGAATCGCTGATCTATAACGTTATTAATGCTTGTAACACTGTCACAGAACGAATGCTACACTTTTTGAACTCCCTGTCAACTTTAGAGGCCCACCAGCGGACGAGCGGTAAAAACGCTGAACACTGGTAGTTCGGTCAGAGGTTCGAATCCCGCGAACGGGCTGGCTGCATGGGTGTTTTCGTGTTTTTCCCCATGTGTAACGTGTATATACGAGCCAGTTTGCCTTAGAAAGTCCTTCACGAAGGCATCCCTCCCTTTAGGCAGATAGCCCTCGTGCGCTTTGCCATAATTGAATAATCCCAATCCCAATCCCAATCCCTGTCAACTTTCCGTTCTTCCTTGATAATGTTCTATTTAGATACTAAACAGCGGTAGTAGATGATAAAGCATTATTAATTGGTAAACATTTCCATATTTACCATGTAGAATATTGTTTACGTCATTTTTCCTCAAACAAAGATGAAAAACCATTAACAAGGTCCGAAGCTGCCGATTTACATAAAAAACTTGATACATTTGAATATGTACTGTTACTTACTATATGGGAAAAGATTTTAGAGAGAACAGATGCTTCAAACAAGACTCTTCAACAAAAAGACGAATCCCTAAATACAGCAGTTTTAATATATGATTCATTGATAGATTTTTTACAAACTGTTAGAGATGATTTTGACAATTTAGAAAAAGAAGCAGATAAAGTTAAAGATAATATACTAATGATAAAAAACGGCAGAAAGTACGAAAACTATTTCATGATGAAATTTCAGATCACGAAATAAGATTCAGTGGCAAAGAACATTTTAAAGTTAATATTTTTCTTGTTGTATGCGATTCTTTAATTAGCAACGTTAAAAAAAAAACGATCTGAAGGATATAAAACTATTAACAATAAATTCGAAACAATTTTTCATGATAGTGATGTTAGTGACTCTTCAATAGAGGAATTTGAAAAATGAAGTATTACAATTTAAGACTTTTATAAGTAAAGAAAATATTATTTCGCCTGTATCCATGTGGTCATTTATTCAGGAAAATAATATTATTACAACGTTCCCTAATTTAGACATAATTCTGAGAATTTATTTAATACTTCCAATAAGCAATGAAAGCGGTGAAAGATCATTCTCAGTAATGGTTAGAATAAAAAAAAATTTAAGATCCCCATTAGGCCAACAAAAATTAAATAGTTTATCATTAATTTATATAGAAAAGAGAGTTATTGAATAACTCTATTATTTATGACAAACTAATTGACGAGTCTGCAGAATTTAAAATGAGAAAAAAAGCAATATAACTAATCAATCTGGGCATTATTGTTTGTTTTAATAAATTATGTTTATGTTTGTTTGTTTCAATAAATTATGCTTATGTTTGTTTGTTTTAATAAATTATGTTTATTTAATTTTTGTACATGTATATTATATTTTCCCTTTTGTTTTTCTTGGAATTCGATAATTAAATAGAACTACATACTATATGCTTTAAAACCAAACTACCAAACGCAAAGTATGTGTCATGACTGAAAAATAGGCCCGGAATTACAATGTTGCCTAGAGCCCGCCTTAGCCTTAGTCCGCCATTAGAAGGTACGAAACAGAAAAATCTGAATCTTTTGAAACATCTCACAACCTCCATATAATCTTAGTTTTAAACATTTTCTGAAAATTAAATTGATAAAATAAATGTGATTGTACCCTAAAATAATTGAGCTTCAAACCTTATAAAAATTATTATGTAGCTAATTGTCATATTAACGAAAACTGCATGTTCTCTGGAGACATGAAAAAGGTTGAACTGCTACTAAAAAAAGCGAGGCCGAATGTTAGGAAGAATTGCAATTCCAATTACATCTCTCACAAGAAATTCCAGTGTTTGAAAGATGTAGTAATTGTTTTATTGTTTCCCAGAAGTCGGTTCTAATGGGAAATGGGCTGATCATTTGAACTTCAAAATTACTTTTCAATTTGCTTTTATACAGCTGTAACAGCCTTTAAAAGTTATAAGCGTTCTTAGACTGTAATATTCGTCTAGAATGGAACACAATTTCATGCTAGTTAATTTTAGGTAATAATTTCCATTTGGTAATAATTAATTTTGTTTTAAATTTATACGCATGCATATAAAACAGACTGATTGACTTGCTTTAGATGAACATTAATTCTTGATATCGTCAGATCTGTCGTACCTGCTCGAAGGACTTTTAATTTATACTTTAGCACTTGCGTAAAAAGTTAAACTTTGAATAAGTCAAACTTTTTTTATTTCTAAATCTTTAAAAAGTTTAAGCATTTTTAAGTTTAAATTTCCATATCATTCTAAATGCAATAATTTTAATGTCTAGATGTTTCAAATGCAAAGCATCTGAAACATTTAAAGTTGTTGAAACGATGCCAAACATTTGTCAAAATCCCATTGAACATTCGAAAGATTTGAAATGTTAGGGTGAAATGGTCTTATGTTTACCAGTACTTAAATCAAAATACCGAATAAATCAAAAAATCCGATTTGAGGAATATTGCAATGAAGCTGGTTCGTATTATTTATTTATTCAGTACCGTTATCTCTGTTTATTTTGTAGAGACATAAGGTATTTCTTTTGAAAGCAGGCAAGATGAAAAATTAGCAATCGTCTTCGCTGAGAATCGAACCACGGGCCTCTGGAATACCGGCCCAGCGTGCAGAACCACTACACCACGAAGGCACGCTAGGAAAGCGGGAGAAATACCTTATAATTTTTCCAGATTTTTAAAATACGGCGGAGAGGGAATTTTAGGTGTAGGTTGAAGAGACATTAGCAGGTTCTGTATTTTTAGGAATAATTTTTTAATTATTCTTTATTACTTCAAAACTTTACATAAAGAATATCAACGCCTATTTACCCCCACGCTCGTCATATGTTTTCAATTTTTTTCAATAGACAGCTGACAGATCTGTTATAAGGTTTCTCTTTGTAAACACCCCTTTTACAGGTTTCGTTGGGAACTTTAGCCATTCTATGATTTCATGATAACATTGGAAATATTTATAAAATCTCCCAACCCGAACAACAATATTGTTCAATGTCGTTGCCGTTGGGGTTGTGAGATGTTTCAAAAGATTCAGATTTTTCTGTTTCTTTCCTTCTAATGGCGGACTAAGGCTAAGGCGGGCTCTAGGCAACATTGTAATTCCGGGCCTATTTTTCAGCCATGACACATACTTTGCGTTTGGAAGTTTGGTTTTAAAGCATATAGTATGTAGTTCTATTTAATTATCGAATTCCAAGAAAAACAAAAGGGAAAATATAATATACATGTACAAAAATTAAATAAACATAATTTATTAAAACAAACAAACATAAGCATAATTTATTGAAACAAACAAACATAAACATAGTTTATTAAAACAAACAATTATGCCCAGATTGATTAGTTATATTGCTTTTTTTCTCATTTTAAATTCTGAAGACTCGTCAATTAGTTTGTCATAAATAATAGAGTTATTTAATAACTCTCTTTTCTATATAAATTAATTATAAACTATTTAATTTTTGTTGGCCTAACGGGGATCTTAAATTTTTTTTTATTCTAACCATTACTGAGAATGATCTTTCACCGCTTTCATTGCTTATTGGAAGTATTAAATAAATTCTCAGAATTATGTCTAAATTAGGGAACGTTGTAATAATATTATTTTCCTGAATAAATGACCACATAGATACAGGCGAAATAATATTTTCTTTACTTATAAAAGTCTTAAATTGTAATACTTCATTTTTCAAATTCCTCTATTGAAGAGTCACTAACATCACTATCATGAAAAATTGTTTCGAATTTATAGTTAATAGTTTTATATCCCTCAGATCGTTTTTTTTAACGTTGCTAATTAAAGAATCGCATACAACAAGAAAAATATTAACTTTAAAATGTTCTTTGCCACTGAATCTTATTTCATGATCTGAAATTTCATCATGAAATAGTTTTCGTACTTTCTGCCGTTTTTTATCATTAGTATATTATCTTTAACTTTATCTGCTTCTTTTTCTAAATTGTCAAAATCATCTCTAACAGTCTGTAAAAAATCTATCAATGAATCATATATTAAAACTGCTGTATTTAGGGATTCGTCTTTTTGTTGAAGAGTCTTGTTTGAAGCATCTATTCTCTCTAAAATCTTTTTCGATATAGTAAGTAACAGTACATTTTCAAATGTATCAAGTTTTTTATGTAAATCGGCAGCTTCGGACCTTGTTAATGGTTTTTCATCTTTGTTTGAGGAAAAATGACGTAAACAATGTTTCATTTCTTCATAAATATGTACGTATATAAATATATATGTATACATACGTGAGATATATCTTTAAGGATTTTACAGCATCGGAACGAGCAGACCAACTGGTGTCACAAATAAGTTTAATACTCAAGTGTTTGCTCTTACAAAATTTTTGTAATGCATTCCACGTATGTGTAGAACTTGAAAAAAATACGTACAATTCCTGAACGATATTGAAAAAAGTGGTCATTTCCATGCAACTTTCGGCAGCAGCGTTTACAATTAAATTTAATGAACGATTTGCGCATGGTATAAAATGGGCAGAAAAAATATATTGTTTTATTCTGGATTGGAGTCTCTTATATATACCTGACATATTAAACGCATTATCATAACTCTGTCCCCGACAGTTAGTGTTGTCTAAATCTATGTTATTTAAAAATTCTAAAATAACTTTCTCCAATTTTTCACCAGTATGAGAAAATATAGATAGAAATCCCAAATATCTTTTTAATACCACTTGGAAGAACATAACGAATAATGACGGTCAGCTGATCTACGTGAGATATATCAGGTGTTGAATCAATAATTAGAGAGTAAAATTTGGCTTCCTATATTTCGTTCACTATTGTGAGTTGTAAATATTTCGATATAACAGAAATAAATTCATCACATATTCTAGACGACAAATAGCTTATAGTACCGGTGCCGCAGTTTGCATAATTTTTTCATGTGCTCCCGCAAAAATGGATCGAACTCGGATAAATATTCCAAAGCACCTATATAATTACCATTATTTTCACTAAAAAACACTTCAATTTACCACGAAACGCTAAAGAGCATGAAGAAATAAATTTGATTGTCGCTACCACACATTTAAGTATTTCCTCCAATATTTTTTTCATTTATAATTGGTTTTTCCAGTTCAGTGTCAATGCGTCCGGTAATTTTAGATCTTGTTATAAAAATTAAAATGGAGTTAATGTGGTCACTGGTGTTTTCATGCTCTGACAATTTTTTTATGTACATTTTTCCAATCATTCGTCCCTTTTGTCATTAGCGTTGTTTGCTTGGAAAATAATTTATAAACGTAACAATACAATAAATTGTTGGTTTCAGCACAAGCCAACAAATCTCTTTGAACCTTTTCCCCGCTATTAATTGTTCTGAAGAAGGAGGCAACAGTTAATTTTCTAGTGATTTGTTTTGACCCTTCGTTGCATCAAATAGATGATTCCAAAGCTCTATTTATTGATTTTGGTGGATTTTTTAAATGATACCCTCGCATGGCGTCCATATTCTGGCCATGCGAATATGGACGTATTGTATTCTGGCCATATTGCAATATCGGTTACAAAACTCTTAGTTTCATTATTACTTTGAGAGGATTTTAAATTTATATTTTCTCCTTTTGTTTCATCTTCACAAATGGAATTGCTTGGTTTCTCCTGGTGGTCTTTTTGCAGAATAGTTTCGGGTACAAATGATGTTTCTGGAGATTGAGCAGGTGAAATTTGTGAAAATGATGACGATTGTTGTAATTGTTCTCCATCTACTGTTAAAAATTTGTCCAACGATCTTTTCATTTGTTTTGCCACTTTATCTCTATCTGCTTTTCGTTTTCCTTTTTTCCTTCCACTTAAATGTTTATAGGAACTCATTTTAAAGACCACGTACTAAAAAGAAAGAAGAAAATAATCTTCAGTTAAATTTATTTTTACTCAAGATCACAATCACAAACAACATCACAATTTGTGGTATTTTATATTATATATTATTTTAATTAAATAAAGTAACACTGTTATTAAAAACTTACATTTTTATTTTAGGAATTCCAGAAGGTATTAACTATGAATCCAAAACAATCTATTTGCAATCAGGTCTAGGTATTTAAGTCTTAATTGCACAATTTTCAATCACAACTCACATAAGATGCAATACGTTCAGGAGACACTGATTTTAAATAACTACGTTCGACTTTTTAAACACGTGCATAGTAAAGGTTCGATAGGCGCGAGGATCGATCGTATTAACACACATAGACACTCGCGGGCGTGGATGTATAAGCACGGGAACGCTCGTCCACACTTGTCGACTTCAATCAACGACAATCAATCAACAATCAATCAAAGATTCGGCATAATTTGGAGACGTTTCAGCAATAATTATGAACATCACGTTTTTCGGTTAAATAAAAATAAAAATTAATTATAAAAATTAAAAACCCAATTTTCGAGCCCCAAAAATTACGGGGCCTAGGCACGTGCCTAGGTTGCCTAGGCCTTAGTCAGCCCCTGGTTCCTTCCGACCCATAGGAAACAGCCTACAAAAATCATGCCCTAATATCCGGAATTACTCATCTTCTTTCATATTTTGTTTTCTACGTTTATTCAGGAGTTTTGTTTTTCCTTTCCTAGAAATGGAAATCTTTCAGATGCATATTCAATTTCTAATCGCTGATTGTCATCACAGCGAGGAAGTACTCCGTTAGAAAAGGTAAAAAGAGAGCAATCCGAGTCTGTGATGGATACAGAAACAATTTTGTCTGTAACAAGAGCTGCATTTCCATTCAAGTAATTTGGAGATTTTTATTACCATATATGGTTCGTATATAGTTATGAAACTAATTTTGCCTCTTTTCTATAACAATGGACAAGGTATGCTCATGTTTCCTTTCTATCGTAAATGATCCTATAATTCAATAAAGAAATTCAATAAAGAAAATTAAAGCTCGTAATTTAAAAATTACTTGCAGGCAGTCATATAATGCAAGTAGAATAAAATCTGAGACTGTGCTTCAGAAAATGTTATCGATTTATCGAAGCTTATCGCAAGTTTTTGCTAATTCTACAATTAATTACTAAAAATAATCTTAAATTCAGTTTTTTTTTGTTTTGTTTTAACAACTGTTAAAATATATAATAAATGAACTGTGCTTGTTTGGATGTTATATGTGAATCAGAATAAAATGCAAAATAGGAAAAGTTCTCATTCCCTAACGTTTTCGAGATTTTAAATACCATATAATTAACAAAATTTTTCCGGTGAGTAAAACATTTTCTGTGAAACATCTCTTGAGTCATTAGGTTATTTTGAAGCAAGATATGTGAAAAATGTGCAATTCTTTAGCGGGGCTCGAGCCTACACGAAATGCTTGCCTAATGTGCTACCGTTACACCACGAAGGTATGCTGGAAGGAGAGAGGAAATATTTTACATACTTCCTCTTCTAAAGGGCTCCCAATTTTGAACTGCGGTAAGAATTTTTCGTCTTAGAACTATGACAATAATAATGACTAGACCATTGTGTGAATGCTCACTAGCAATATTGCAGTGTTAAGGCTCTACGAACTGTAGTTATTATCCTGCATATTCTTCTGATTGATTATCCTACACTTTGGAATTAAAAATCTACAAAATTTTTATCTTCCTTAGACAATTTTTGCGAGTTTTTCAGTACTTTTATGTATCGGTACATTTCATTGCTCTTATATTTCAAGATATTTCATTATTTCCATGTTTTTTTTTTTTTTTCTTAAGTTACGGGGTCAAATATTACCCTTTTTAACTATACCCTTTTTTGAATTGGCATCCGTGCGCTTTGAGTTCACAGATAGCTCGTCTTTTTTAAGCAACTATGCCATTTTAGTTGTGAACATGTGGTGAATGGTGAACTTTGATCGTTTTTTCTGGAATGAAACTTCAAAAATGGTGATTAATGGTTGTTCTGCAATAGTAGTTTCACCATCGTTCCAGAGCTGATTGGCACAGAGAAGTCGGGAGTGCTGCCTTTGAGAATATTTTAATAAATGATTTAACTATTATTCTTCTCACTAGGAACGCCCATTTTCATTTATCTCGGCTTGTAAATTAACAGAATTTTAGAAACTGGGCCTTACAAAATCCCTGACAGCACCATACGCCCGACGACTCTCTGTATATCTGCGTAGTCGGGATATAACTCTTCAGTTTGCTGTTGAGGAATTCATTGTCATAGGGCCGTGCTTTTTTGAGGCCGTACGTACGGTGATTATTACTTCTAATCACTCTTTTGAGATATTACGCAGCTGCGTATTTCCAAACCCTACCCCACTTTTCGAATTTTCGACGTCTCGGACAAATCGACTAGTTTCGCCTGGATGGTAATTCTTGAGCATGCGCCTTGCATGCGCTGAAGGGCGAGAAGTAGCATGAACAGAACTTTGGCTTGCACTTGTAAACACTATTAAGTATATTGTCTGAAAGTGCATTCGTTTATGTAATTGCATAATTTTACTGTTTCTGTAATAAGAAAACTTCATTCAGATAAAATTTATTTTAATATTATTATTATCTGGTTATAGGATTATACGAAATGCTGAATACTCTAGGTATTATCGTAATCTTCGCATAACCTTTCACATTGGATTTTGCCTTATCATTGTAAAATATATTGTATTATAAAGATTAAATCAAAGCAAATTACTTTGTCAGAGATGTGAATGTTCTAACTGAATTTTCTTTTTAACACTTCTTATGGTAAAAGATTATTTATTTCCTCTTTGAAAACACATTCATATTTGACAAATAATTATCTCCGCTGAAAATTTTTTGATTGTTTGAGAACTATATTTGTCAATAATGTAATAAAACCTCACTAATCTAGTGCTTTATAGATCAATATGATAACGAATTCAAAATGTTTTAAAAACAGTTCTTTAATCTTTATTTTGTAGTAGATGCAACTAATGTCACAGAGAAAAAATATTTCAATAAAAAAGTTCTCCATGTTGTTTCAATAGCAAAATTATTTCTATTTCAGTGAGACATCCACTTTCAATGCGTATATAACAGAAAAATGTAACATAAGCATTTTAGAAGTTTTAAATATAAGCTAAAGGTTTACGATTTACTGTACAATTTTATGTAAGAAACGTAATAATTTACTTTCATTCCTTTTAAATCGGCATATTAGTTTCCAATCAACTAAAATTTTTGCCAAGTTAGAGACTTAACACACAGTATTCCGTCACTTAAAATATCAATTAATTGTTCTTTTTCATTTAGAGATACATTGGAATTGAAAATACCAAAGGCAAAATGGGTCACTGATCCAACCTAATTCCTTATTTAGAA
The DNA here is from genome assembly GCF_044657685.1 of Stegodyphus dumicola. Lineage (NCBI taxonomy): Eukaryota > Metazoa > Arthropoda > Arachnida > Araneae > Eresidae > Stegodyphus > Stegodyphus dumicola. Next base: position 28,591,524 of record NC_140781.1, read on the forward strand.
ATTTTTCAAAAAATTTTCTGTCAATTTTCTCATATATTGTTTTAAACAAGAAATCTGTATTATTTTCTTTAGTAAATTCTGAAAAGCATGTTTCTGTGTTTTTTTTTTTTTTTTTTTTTTTTTTTTTTTTTTGTTCAGTTCTCCTTGCCAAAGTATTTGCTTAGTTTTAAAAGCTTACATTAGTACAAACTGCGACACTGTGTGTTTTATTTTCTCTCCAGTTGCTTTTCCTTCCCAAATATTACAACATAAAAAATATTCTACTGCGTCGTCTTCAAAAACTTATCTCAGATAAACGATGAATTGAAACATTTTAGTAATGTTGGTAATTTCATCAAGTTATATAGTACAGACTAGATTTTCTATTCTATAGTGTCTGATATGACAAAAATTTGGTGAGACACGGTATCTTTTTTTAATGCTATTTCTCTTGTGAACATTGGGTAGATATCCAATGTTCACAAGAGATTTTTGGAGTCATCATGAACAAAATTGCAACTAAAACAAAATTGTTTTTATTATTCTTCGAGACACTACTGAATTTTCCAATGCTTAGGAAATGTTATGTTCTTACTTGACAACAAATTTGATTATAAATAAGAAACATAGTTTATAAATGATGCGTATTACAGTTACAAATTGCATGCAAGATACTACTAAGATAGCCGAAAAAACTGCATCTTAGCTGCGCATATGTAATTGCTTTGAAATTTGATTCGAGCTGTTTGGAAATCATCAAACATAACACATAAATCAAGAGGGGAGCAATAAAATCAAAATTAAAATATGGAAATGTTTAATTTTAAATTCTTGGCAAATGTTAAAAAACATCCAAAATTCTCTTCAAATTCCATATGTCTTTTATTGTCAAATAAATTTCTTTGAATTTGGTGACCCCCCCCCCCCACAAATTTGTTCATGACTCCCAGGTTAAAATTTTGTAAAAAAACAATACAAGTTATCAATTGCATTTTGAAAAAAAAATTCAGGCTTGTCTTCAATAGAACAGCATGCAATAGAGTATTTTCAAATTTACGGGAAAGTACGACTTATGTGAAAATTGATAAACATTGGCTGTCCAATGTGAATTACGGTTTAATATGTTATGTTCATAGCTTGTGTATTTTGATTATCTAACTAAATACAGAATGATCCGTTCCTTCAAACTTCTGCTGGAATAACTGCTAGAATATCTATGCCATTTCAGATGAACAGAAAGCAAGTGTTGTATTCTTATTCAACAATTACAATACTCTTGCATAATACTTACAAGGAATGAGTTAGATTATTTAACTAAAGTGCAGTCAATTTTATTTCTTTTTTACATGAATGATGTATCACACAATGCTGTGTAGGCTGGTGACCTAGCGATGATGACTCAAAATGCATCTCTGCATTCAGGCATACACTCCTTACAAGAATATAACCATGCACTGGAGTCCTAGCTTCAGCAGGTACATTTTGTTGTGCTATGCAATCTCTACGGGTCCTAAATTCTAAAACCTTTTCCACTCCTAAATTCCAAAAATATTGCTACTTGATATTTCTGTAAATCCCAAAATTTTGCACACCTGCCATAACTGCACTGGCTGTGGCCTCAGTTATCCAATGGTCCAACAAAATCAAATATTGTAACGTTATTTTAGACCAGACTTTCTTAAACTGTAGATCGCAACCCCCAATCTACAGCAGGGGGTTGCAAAAAATTTTATTAGTTTTAGTATTTCTTAAACTTAATATAATAATTTTACAATTACCCAATATTTTTACACAATGTATCTGAAAATAGATAAAGATAAGACGATACAGACAAAGAGAAAAACAAAAATGTTTCAATGAATTCTGTTTAAAATGTAAATGTTCATTTTACTTGCTTTGCACGTGACGCTGTCAGTTCATCTGTTACTTAATTAAAATTTTCACATTGTTCTATATCTTAAAATGAGAAATTTAGGATAATGACCTAAAACTGCAATATTATCTTGCAATACAAGTGAAAAAATTGACAGTTTCACTCGCACGCGTGTCAGATTTTCGCAATGCTTATGGGGTCCCACAAAATTTTCGTAAATATTTTGGGGTCGTGAATAAAATCTATGATAAAAGAGGGTCACGACTGAAAAAAAAGTTCAGAAAGCCATGTTTTAGACCAATCAGTTTCCTGACGCCAACCCATTTTTTTGCCTGTTTTGTTTCTCAGCCGAATTATGTTTCTGTGGGAATTTTTCTATGTTTTTACTGTTTCAGCTGAATGGAAAAACACGCTAAAATGTTTCAAATGACTATTAGGGGAAGAGAATCAAATACTCCACATTATTATTAACTCTATTTATCTCCTGTTTCGATTCTGAGTTATGTTTTTTGATAGAATTTTTCCATATTACATATTTCAGTTCAACAAAAAATCAACTTTTAAAATATTGAGGAAAAGCATGTACTAAAATATTTCAAAATGAAAATGTGGGATAAATAAATATATAAATTAGTTTTTCCTAGGAGTGTAGGAGTTCTTATATATAGTATATAAAGAAATTTAGAACCAACTTTTCACAAAGACTAAAAAATTGAAGATCAAATGATCTTCATAAAATCCTATAAATGTAGAACAAGAATACTTTAAAATGTAAAAATTAACACGTTGACTGCCGCGCGCATTTACGTGATTTGCCCATGACGGCAACTTGAAATTTTTGTTATGCGATATATATTATGTCAAAATATTATCTACAGAACATATTGTTATATAATTGTGCTTCATGCTGGGGGTCACCAGGAACCCCCAAACATCTGTAGTCCATTTTTGTGATTTATAATTTAAATTTTTATGATTTATTATTTTTCAAACCATTATAGTAACAATGGTACTATTTAAAAATTTATCAGTATCGATATTTATTCTAATTATGTATTTTACTATTGGTCGCGTTGCCGATGGCACCCACGGCGATATAGCCAAGTCAAGTGCCAGTCACCGGTGACCCCCACGGCAGTCAACATGTTAAAATAAACCATCACAAGAAAAACCAAAAAAGTAGTATAAAAGAACAAGAAAGGTGAGGAATCCAACCAACTTTAACATAATATCGTCAAGAGGAGGTATGTCGAATTTAATTACATTTCCCCTTTCAGAAATTTCAGAAAAGCAAAATCCTTGCTTTTCTGTATCCATAATCAGCTGATGAACCATTTCAATATATTTTTTATCTTAATAGTCACCCGAAAATTCTAGTCCTCCTCAAAGCAAAGGAAAATCATTAAAAATATCTTCAAATTTAAAAATATTTTTCGAATCTAAAAAGAATCTTAAAAAAAATGAAAACATGCCCTTAAAAATATAGAAAAAATTAAAATCCTGCAGTGGAAAATCTTTGAAAGTTCAAAATAATTTGAACACAAAACTTTACTAGAACCTCTTATCAAACAGCAGTAGCAAAGGAAAATGGGGGGGGGTAAGTAAAATCATTAAAAATATCTTCCAATTTAAAAAGATTTTACTAGTCTAAAGAGGATTTCAATTTTTATTCTTTCTGAAAAATTGGTTCTAAATTTCTTTCTTTATATATTTACTGATATTATATTTTTAGCAGCATAATGCACGAAAATTTTTGGAAGGATTATAAATTTTCCTTTAAAAATATTATTTGTATATACATAGTCCAAACACATCTGTATACAGTGGAATACGTTTAATGCAAAATATCGGTTAACACGAAATAGTGCAACGGTCCCGACAAACTACTATGTATTTTCATTCATTTTGTTTCTCTTAACACGAAACAAAAATCGCTTAACATGAAAAGATATCCTTTCTGGAAATGAACAAAATATAGAAAACACTTGCATTGCAGGCGAGATTTAAGCGGGGTGTGAAATGAAAGAGAGGTTGGTTTCACATGTTTCGTAGAAAAGAGGCTAATTTGGCTTTGAAATACCCTGTGACACGATCAGTTTCGTTTATCTACGCTACTTTCGCCTTCCATGTCTACAAACGCCACACAAACATCTCATCTCTAATCAGTTAACTTTGGAATTCAGTGATGAGTACATGGCAGTGTGAGTAAAAATTAGTGAGTTTGGCTCATATGTTGCACTGCATAGAATTCAGCGACTCCAAGGATGAATGAAAATTATTTTCATTACACACGATTCTCGAAAGTATCAGATTCTTTGGCACCGAAAGAAATGGAGAAGTAGGATATTGAAACTGAGCTGACACTTAATGAAATGTTTGAGAAAGTTTCTGTATTAATGAACTGTCCTACTGTACTATCGGAAGAATTCGTTGCAGTAGTTTATGATAATGTGTGTGCAGCCCGAATTATGGCAGACAAAGTTATTTTGGAGTTTGTTCAAAGCTAAAAAGATATCAATGATGCAGATTCTGATGACGAAAATAAAATGAATGCAGTCCCTGTTCCCACGTCATCCGAAATGAAGAATATCATAAAAAGTATGGACAGTTATTTAGATGTACATTCCAATGGAGAAATGAATAACAAAATGTTCGACATTGAACAATTTGATGCTAAAAAAGACAATGCAAAGAAAAATATCAGATTATTTTCCCAAAACTTAATAAATGTTTTGTTTTTCAAAAACTTGAAAATTTTGTATTGAATTCCATTAAGTTCTTGTGGATGTTTTTGTTTCATTGGTTTTTAATAAATACATGCATATATACATATCCATGTAAATAAAATGTACTCTAATAAGCTTAATTTTGTTGAATATATGCGTTTTTTTTTTCTTCTTCATCTTTTTTTTTTTTTTTTTTTTTTTCTTTTCAATATTCTTTAACACAAAAAAATATTTCAGTCCCCTCAGTTTTGTGTTAAATGATTTTCATTGTATATCTGTTGCACATAAATCCCTTTCTTACATAAAATATAAATGTATGTATAAAATAACTAAATAAATTGTAAAGGAAGTTTAATTAGCAACTATGAAATCTTAAAAAAGTACAAGTATGAAATTTATAATGGCAAACATTAAAAATAGATGAAAGTAAGTAAAATTTAAATTATAGAATGTACTTTATAAAATTAATAACAAGTGGTTAAAAATATATATTTTAATTACTTAGAACATGGAAGTTATTTGGCAGAGATTGTTGGATATAAAATTACTACTTCAAATTTTCAGATTACTATTGTTCATATTTAAAGTCTCAACTTGTAGTCTTAATCCACATAACAACCATTGTAAAAATCATCGTTATCATATTCCAAAGATCAGCAGCATACATTTTTTTCAAAATCGTGCATAATATTAAATATTGGCTTTTGATAGTCAAGTTGATTCAAATAAGATGAGCTGTTTTTATGATTTTAGACTAGTAGTTTATTCTTCCATTCACTTATTACAATATTTCATTTTTTATATGCTCGGCTATCCAAAATTTCAAGACCTTTCCGGATTTTTTTTTTTTTTTTTTTTTTTTTTTTTTTTTTTTTTTTTTTTAGTTTTTACTGTACACACATTTCAGCATTTACATCGTCAAAATTGCGCAGACAAATACTTGCAGTGAATTTACTTTTACAGCTAAACACAGGAACTGGAAAACAAAAAAGTACTTATTCGGAGATTGTATTTCTTTTTCGTTCATGAAAATCAAAGTTCATTACACAAACATGCAATCACACTGCACAAGCATGTATGGAAATTCTTAATACATTTAGTAATCCTGATAACTGATTACGCATTTAGTAAATAAATCAGAAAATATTTTAATGTATAACAACTGAATAAAGTAGTTAAGCTTTTATAAAACAGAGCATGATACTACAGTTACGAAGATATTTAATGTTATAAAGTTAGGTAATTTAGTAAATTTCAATTGTTCACCAAAGAAATGAATTATGAAGTTCCTTGTATATCTTTATAAATTAACTTTATTGCTGTTTTAAGCAATTAAACAACTGTTCAAGTTATTGTAATAATTTTGAAATATATACACTAAAAGCGTGTGTGCGTGTGTGTGATTATGGCAAAGCCTCGAGGGCTATCTGCCTAAGGGGAGGGATGCCTTCGTGGAGGACTTTCTAAGGGAAACTGGCTCGTATACACGTTACACATGGGGAAAACCACGAAAACGCCCATGTAGCCAGCCCGTTCGCGGGATTCGAACCTCGGACCGAACTACCAGTGTTCAGCGACTTTACCGCTCGGCCACTGGTGGGCTATATACACTAAAAGAAACATTAAAATGTATTAATTTATTTGTCAACCTTGATTTTGGCACGGAAGTCTGCAGAATGCTTAGTAGTTTTTAAGCACATCGAGGCACTGCAATTCTTTCTTATTCCTTGATCTGAAGTTTTCTGCAATTTTTTATTATTATTATTATTATTATTATTATTATTATTATTATTATTATTATTATTATTATTATTATTATTTAAATTGCTGTATTGGCACACATACAATTTTTGTATAGTGGCTTCAGATGTGGATAAGTATTTCGAACGCTCTCGTTTGTTTTACTGGCGTCGCTGAATTTTGCGATGAAATGCAGCACATTTATTGCCGAGTATCTCCTTCCAGATTTTTCATACTGTTAATGTATACATCAGCAGTGAATTATTCTCCTCTTTCCTCAAATATACTACAGCGATAAACAATAACCATTCACTAAAGATTTTGCGTAAATTCCCACACATAATAATTTAAATTGCGAAAATCTCAGAATTAGCACCTAAACACACTATTCAGCAGCACAATTCTTTCGAAAGCGCGCCGTAGTAGTCAAAAGTGGGGTAGGCCGTCTTGCCAGATGAAACTAGTCGATATTTCCGTGACGTCAAAAATTCGAAAAGTGGGGTAGGGTTTGGAAATACGCTACGCAGCTTCCTGTACCAACACCACCTAGACTACAAAGCCGGAATAGTAGTGTGAGAATGAAGCTATGAATCATCACACTTAGGCTTAGCACTGAACGAAGCTGCAGGTGTGAATACGTCGATGTGTGTGGCATAACGTTGCGCTTGCACGTGTTTTAAAATCGTCGTCAATTATTCTTATAGTAGTATTATGTTTTAAGGCACTTATATTATTTCACTATGGTGTTTAAATGTTGTGTACCCCTATGTAAAGGAAACTATAATGGTGGACCTCGTGTCCACGTATTTTCCTTCCCAAGAGATCCTGAATTGAAGAAGAAATGGATTTATTCAATAAAACGAGACAATTTCGAGCCAACTAAAAATTCTAAGGTAAGTTAATTTATATTTATTATTACTAATGTTAATATTTTTAATAGTACTTACTTACCTAAAGATAACGCTATTCTTTTGTAAAATTATATGCTGCTGTAATAACTACTTTTGTCACATTATTTGCTTAAATTTCTTATAGTACACGATTTTCTTGCATATTTTTAAAAACGTTAAGGTATTTCTAAAGGAGTATCGTACTATTGGTTGTATTACATGATGTATAAATCATAATATGTAGCCAAAGCACGATGTAAAATAACAAAATTTTTAACTTATCAGAGAAATTACGTATTTTATTTTTGTTTATGCAAACATTGCAAATTGTGTTATAATGTACTTCGATTCTCATTTTGGTGAGGTTCTTTCTTCTTCCGAAAGGAGAAATTGTGATGCATTATAAACTCATTTCTTGAATTCATAAATATTTTATCACCTTCATTCTTTGCTAAAATATTTGTCTTTGGGCAAAAAACTGATTCTCTGGGTTTAAAACTGTAATTGTATCTGGTTGTTTTGTGCATAACAGGTTACATTCAGATATTGAATTAGTATTAACATCTAAATTAAAAGAAAATTATTCTGTAAGTTCAGTTTTATAAGTTTTAAAATACAGTTATGAATTGGTTTTAAACCGATTTCAATCTTGTAAATTGTATGTTTATGTATAACAGATTCTTAAGTGAAAATTACTTTTTTACAGGTGTGTGAACTTCATTTTAGCCCTTGTGATATTGAAAAGGAGACGTATATGCATCTTGAAGAAACTGGTGAAACATTATCAGCTCCATTAAAAATTCCGAGACTAAGGAAAGATGCAGTTCCAACAAAACTTCCTGGTGCCCCATCATATTTATCCACTGATGTATCCATAAGAGAAAGTGTTAAAGAACGACAAACAATCCGTAAAAACCGACAACTACAAATGGCTATCTCCAAAAGCATTATGTCAAAAAAATCTGAGGATTCAAAATCAGTGTTTACAACATTCAGTGAATTACAGAACTGTTTAAATTACAACAATTTTACTCAAAAATTTACTGTTGTCATGAAATCAAATACAATTGTTATTGGAATTTTTGAAATAAGTCCTTCTCCAGTATTTAAATACTGTACAGTCAAAAGTCGTTAATTCGGACACCCATAATTCGGAATGATCTATAATCCGGACCTCAAAAATAAAAACTTTCTGCGCATGCGCCGCGTTGACACATGCGCATAGGCGTTTACGCGTGCGCGTAAGACCTTTTACGACTGCGCATATGAGTGTGCGCAAGTGCAGAATACGTTTTCGCGTGCGCGTTTTATGTATAATGGACGTATAAGCTAAAATTATCTAATTATCTATTTCAGTTAATGTTGATGATTGCGTTGTTCCTTAATTTTCGAATTGGATCCGGCTTATTATTTTTTGCAGACTGTAAGAGCAATTTTATAAAAGTAAGCTAAACTTTCGATTATATCAAATAGAATTTCCGATATATATTTGTTAATATGTAAAGGATCTAAAGCGAAAGTATGTTTTGAAATCCGAAATCTGTTTATCAATTTCGCGCTGCTCGGCGGGGGGAACGCCGCGGCGGGCCCGTAAGGAATTGGAAGTTGATCTGTCAGCACTATCCTTATCTTCAGCGCAGATGTTTTTATTTTATTTGGCTTATAATTCCTTACCAAATGTATTTCATCTCGATATGCTCCGTCTTTGATATGATTTAAAACAAGTTCCTCGTCATTATAATTCGCTTCCGATAGCGAAGAAAAGTGACAGAGGTTATTGAAAACGAAAAAATTTCGATTGACAAATTAGTCGGTGTTCTCGACACAGCAATTATAGGACTTGAACAGCGGAACTTTGTAACTGAACAAGAAATTATGTCTGTTTAATAGAATTAAAGAGAAAGTATTATCACATGAAACGAAGCAAAACTTAAACAACTTACATTGAAAGAAATATTTAATAAAGTAAACAAATAAATATTAAGCTTTTTCCTTTTGCAAATTTTGATACCCTTTAGATCATAATTGTTCTTTATTTCATAAATTACGGTTTCATATTTTTAATTTTAGAATTTCTGCATGCCATCTTACGAGATTTAAACTGATGATCTATAATCCGGAAAAATCGATAATCCGGAATCGCCGAAGTCCCGACGAGTCCAGATTAACGACTTTTGACTGTATTTCTATCAATAATAGTATGCCGTTATCAGCGTTTCACCAATCTGCAGAACTAAAAGTGTTAAATGATAGTAAGTTACCCATGCATGTTAAAAGTATTCATGAAATTGATAATATTTTAAATGCACTTGAACTTCTAGAAGCAGGAGCTCCAAAAAGTATTGTAAATATAATAAATTTTATTAATATATTTATAGATAAACTGGATGCCATTGTTTCAGATGATAAAAAAATGTGTTTTAACATTTTTAAAAGAGCAACTGAATTTGCTGTGCCTTCCAAAACAACGTTTAAGATATTCCCCCCATTTCTTAATTTTTGCTTGTATTTTAAATTCGATTTCACCCCACGCCTATAAATTTATGTGAAATTCTGGAAATCTGATCATGCCTCACACTGTTACTCTACGAAACATATGTTCTAATCTAAATGTCAGTGTCTCTGAAGAGCAGCAGCACTCTAATTTCTTATGGTATATTAAACAAAAATTTAAAACTTTAAAAGAATGTGAGCACAATGTAATATTAATGATGGATGAAATTCATCTAAAACCTTTTTATGATTTTAAAGGTGGCAATATTGTTGGTTCTGCATATGACAGTGTATTTGCTGCTTCTTCAGCATATACATTTATGATTAGAAGCTTATTATCATCTTACAAAGATGTTGCTCACATCCTGCCAATAAAATCATTTAGTGCAGAAAAATTGTTTGAAATTTTAAGAGATGTAATTGTAGGTCTTAAGGTAGTTTGTGTGGTTAGTGATAATAATAGCATTAACAGGAAAGCCATGTCCTTCTTTAGTGAGAAGCATGAAATTAAAATTATGTACCAAAATCCATATGAACCACACAGACCCCTTTTTTTTTTTTTTTTTGTCATTGATCCTGTTCATTTGTTAAAATGTATTCGTAACAATTGGATTGGCCAAAAAAATGATGGCTTGTTTATGTATTTTCCTAAATTTAACGCTGTTGGCAGTGAAGAATTTAATGCAGCCTCATTTAATACTATAAGAAAACTACATGATCTCGAATTTGATAGTTTAATTAAATATGGGTATGGTTTAACTCTTAAAGCTTTATAGCCTTCAAATCTTGAAAGGCAGAATGTTAAATTAGTTTTACAAGTGTTTAATAACTGGGTAATCACAGCCTTAACAGAACTAGGTAATAAACACAATTTGGATAGTTATGAATCAACAGCTAATTATATAGATATAATTTATAAATGGTGGTGTATAGTAAATACCAAAACACCTCTTAAAGGCAAACGACTGAAATGTTCTTTTCAAAAACCACTGATATTTTCAAATGTAGACTCAAATGTTGAGTATTTAAATAACTTTGTAAACTAGTTAGACAAATGGAAAGAATCAAAATGCACTACTGGTTGCTTGTCAAAAGAAACTCATGCTGCTCTGAGAAACACAACATGTGTACTTATTGAATTGGGCAAGTATTGCATTAAAGAGCTAGGCATGAATTATTTTTTACCTGGTAAAATACAAACAGATTTGTTAGAAGATCGTTTTGGCAAGTATCGCCAACTTTCTGGTTCGCAATACTGTATTTCCATTAGACAGGTTTATGAATCTGAGTCAAAATTACGAATGCAAAGCTTATTACCTTTAAAGCTTAATTCAAGTACTTTTGGAAATATTGCTATTGAAATAAATGAAAGGAATGATTGTGAGGAGGAAAACATTGATTTATCCCTTGTGGAAACTTTTTCTCTTGTAGTATCTGAAAACGACATGATAGAAGCTCAGCCATATGTTCCCATATTAACTTATATAGCTGGTTATTGCCTTTATTCTACCTTTAAAAAATATCCATGTGAATTTTGTAAAATGACTTGTGTTATTGATAGGGAACTCAATATCCCTTCCGAATTTAATTTAATCAGAAAATTAGATAGGGGTGGCCTTTTGTATCCTATGCCTCATGTTTTAAATATTGTTTTATATAATTTTATTGTAGTACAAAAACTTGTATCTCAAGAGTTTGAAAGTAAGTTTTTAAAACACCCTGCTCAAAGAAATTTAGCTGTAAATTTAACTCTGAATGCTTTGATGTCAAATGAGGATTTGGATATTGAACCATGTGTAAAAGGCCATTTCTTTGATCCCATAGCTGAAAATATAATCAAATCCTCTACAAACACGTGTTAAACAACTATTGTAAACAAAAAAAAAATGATTTAAAAAAACCTGCTTGTAAAAAAAAGAAAATTATCAACTTTGATAAAGTAAATAAAAAAGTAATTTACAGTTAGTCTTAAAAAGTATCTAACATGTTTAAAAATAATGTCTAAAAATGCAACACAAGTATATAAAAGTTTAGTAGTAACTTCCTGAGCTTTAAAAACATGTCTGCAATTTTCTAATAGCTTCAAAACAGATTTTTTTTTCCATTCTAAATTTTTTAAGTCATAACTTATATAATTCACTTTCAACCATTAGTCTGTTTTATGAACAGAGACATTGCTACTACTTAATTCTGATTAAATGAATAATTTTTATAATCACATAAGCAGTTCAAATCTCTAAATGCTGTGTATGCTATTCATTCGACTCGTCATGACAATATATGTTGTATTATAATTTATTTTTAATTATAATTAGCTCTTTATAGATATATTTTACTCCAGCTCTTGTAAATGAATCCAAAAACTTTATTTCTTGTATTTTTTTTTAATTTCAAAACGAGCTATTTTTATCATTATAATTTATGTTTTGAATTGCAATTTAATGTTTTTCAGTTTTTGTACTTCCTATGAGATCACTGTAGAAAATGTGTGTAAAATCCCACAAATCGAATAATTTTGAATTAATTCCACATTTTTAATCTTGCTTATTAAATCAGATCCTTTGCTTAAAACTAATTGTATGATGCATTATTTTTTTCAAACTGTATTCATCCTTCTATTAGTTTTGTGATTCTGAGTAGTAGTTTGTATTTCTGTTTTTGTGAATAATAATAATAAAAAAATTAGTTGCTGTTTCATTGAAATGGATTTTTTCTTTAAAAATGCTTTTAAATTAGATTGTGTTATCAAAATAAAAGTTCTAAGTCTGACATTATTTAAAATATTTTAAATAAGGTGAAGGTATAGTTAATGTATGAGAAAAATATATAATATAATTTTCATAATAATTATAACACCTTTCAGAAAAAAATAGTTTAACATTTGCTGTGCTGAAAATGTAACTTTAACTGATTAGTATTTATTTTAAAGAAAATTCGATTTAAATTTAAAAATCAAGATGCAAGTGCTTTAAAGGAGGAAAGTAATTATAAATATATTAAAATGAAACGTCAACGGTAAAAAAGTAGATTGTAAGTTCTTTCCGAAACTATATGGTCGTTGCGCTACCGTAATTTCGATAGCCTAACTGGGATGACTCATAAGTGGAGCTTTCTGGCTTTGTAGTCTAGGTGGCGTTGCCTGTACCCAGACTCTGTGAAATGAAAGAGCAAGGGGATATGCACTATTATCGCTACAACAAAACGGACATTTTCTCGGGATGTGCTAAGATAAATGATAACAGGGAGCCCAATTTCATTACAGAATGACATCTCATGACATCCATTACAGAATGACATGCCCAGCTCGAGCCGATTTCTTGCGATTTCTTTCTTTGGAGGCACCCGAAGTCTGAACTCTTTCATCACAGATCACAGATGAGTGAAGAGTTAAAGAAAGTCTTTGGCAGTGCTATCACTAAAATAACATCAAAATGATTAATGTGAAGTTTTCTTGAAGATATCGTCTTCAAAAATCGTTGAAGACTTAGTGTGTGCTACGATAAATAAATGTTAAACAAATGACAAACATTACTCTGCCTAACGGTTAAATAAAATCTTAACCAGGATTTATGCTGCTTTTTTATCGATATTTAAGAGAAGCTATATCATTGTTCCAAACCTATATATTCTGTTCAAAATAGCTTTCGAAAATCAGTCATGTTTGTGTTCTTATAAATCTACATGTTTTAAATTCAAGCTTCACTGTCTGATGCAAAGCAAGGTAGCTCTCAGTTTCTCTTTTCAAGGATTAAAGATATGTTTAGTAAAAATACCATAAAAGTAAAAATATTATTTTGGAGAAAAGTATAATTTTTCAGTGACAAATTATAAAATAATTTCAAATTCTTCCGCTTTGGCTTAGCAAATGCGCCTGCAACATTATTTCCTTTACAATAACACTCTTGTTGCCGGAAAATACGTTCTACAGCGACGGTAAGTATTAACTCGAATTTCTCAGATATAGAATTTTCTCCTTCTAATTTTCCAAGAAGTTTTACGAATTCTGAGGATGCCAAAAATTACATAAATTTAGAAATTTTGAGTGATGTGTTTAGCGTTTAAAAATTAGGCATTACGTTTCAAATAAAAATATGTAAAATATTATTTTCATAATTGCAATCAAATAAATTAGTTAAGATATTATTCAAAATTAAGTCCCTATTAAAAGGAGAAGAATTTCTCCTTAAAATTTAAGTCTGTTACATTCAAAATACATTCCGTGGTAATTTCTTATTAACCTAAAAGCCTCAATGCTTTTATCACTAAGACTTGATCAGCTCAGTTTTGTAATAAATAACACGCCTGCAGAAACCTGTGTTTTTGATTCAATGGAAATAAACGAAGAGAGTTTACTATGGCCATAAAGCTGGATGTTCTAGTCTTTCCAAAAACTTAAAAATCATATTTTAAAACCATGTCTGAGTAATATTTCAGCTTCTCAGGAAAAGATCTAGACACGTCTTTTCTCACATAGCCGCTTCTAAAACAATTATCAGACTTGAAAGCTATCTGTGAGCACGCGTCAAAAGAAACATTCCTGGGAATTTTCTCCTTCAGTATATCTTACTTAGGTGGCAATCAGTTCTTTGCGAAATCAATACGCGGGACACAGCTACAAATGATACATTTCCGCTTCAATTACAAAATAACGCGTGCGCCTAGCATCGGTTCCAGTAAAACTGTTTATCATTCCCCAGCAATGGTAGGAGAAGCTTATTTCTTGGAAACGTTTCTTCTACCGTCGCTCATTGGTAGGTGGATAGCACTTTAACTTGTTTTTCGGTGGCAACGAAATCACAGATCCCACAAGTTCTTATCATCTCTATTACTGACGAGAAGGCGATAGATTACAGTTTGTTCTTCGTTCAAAAGTCTTATTAATATCTTCTTAGATTAGTCAGTTATTACTTCTTTACTTTTGCAGGGATGGGATTCAGATCTAAAAAAAAAAAAAAAAAAAAAAAACCCTCAGTGGCGTAACAAACAGTCCTAAGGAGCCAAGGCCTGCAGTGCCGGAAATCTGCTTTCTTGACTTTGGGCCCCGGGGTGAGTAAGCATATGCCCTGAATAATTGGTTAGCTTGTCGCAGGACCCCCAGTGTTTAGTCCCCAAGCGAACTTAGTACTCATTTTATGGACCCAAGTAATGGAAATCAAGGGATGGAAGGCTGAGTCGACTTCGCCCAGCCCGGGAATCGAACACCGGACCTGTGGTGCTGCTGCGCGATGCGCTAGCCACTGGGCCACCAGGCCTCAAATCACAATTAGCATGTTATAATCTGCTTAAATACTACATCAAACAGATTGGTTGAGCTGAATTACCTGTTACTGAGCGGTTCTAATTAATTATCCTTGAGTTTAAAAGCCAATCTTAAAAGGAGAAATGCATTTTCCTCGAAAGAAAAATAATTAAATATTTCTAATGATCTTGGTTTGGAGAACACTTTTATTGAAGCAGTATACTGTACTTCATTGGATAGCAATGAACATCAGCAAATCATTGACAAATTTATCGTCATAAAAAATTTCTGGAACAATGTACTTAAACATCTGCATTTGTTATTCAGACTCATAATTCACCCTAACTGGAAGCAAGTTAATTCAAAGCAGTTTTATTAATCTCGGAAACTCGAAATAATTAAAAGTTATGCCTTTTCTCGTGCAAACGAGATCCCGTTTACAAGGGGGAAAACCCTACTTCAAATGTTGAAAATACGTGCACATAAGGCAACTAAAATTTTAATCTTGGAAACAACATGGGGCATAAAAATACCAAGTAAGCCCCGGTTACAGCCATACCTCAGGAGAATTCGAAATTATTTAGCAGATTCAAAGAAATGAATACAAACATTAAAAATGTTTTAATTATAAAATCTGCTCTTCACCTTCTGCGCTGACTGATAGGACTTTACTTTTGATATAATTTCAGTCGCCAGGTACTTTACTCCGTAAAAAATGACCCAATAGCTATAGACTGAACCGACAGGAATCTCAGAGAATGCCTGGGTCTTTTAAGAATTAGTTTTAAAAATATATCCTTAAATATGTAGAGACATTGGCTATTTTTTTTTTGAGGCAGGAGACTTGAAAAATGAGCAATACCCTCGCCGTGCGCTAAGAAGGCGAGAGAAATACCTTATATGCTCCCCCCCCTTTTGAAGGGCGATTGAGGATTAAGGGACGCAATCGCCAAATCCTGGTGGTGGAAAATCATCATCCACCACCTTTTTTTTAGTTCGGGCACCACTGTAGAGACATTAGGTATTTTTTAAAGCAGGAGACTTGAAAGATGAGGAATCGAACCACGGACATCTCGAATACGCGTCAAGCGCGCAGACCATTACACCACGAAGGCAGGCTAAAAAGGCGGGAGAAATACCTTATAAATACTTTTCGTTTTCTATTATTATTATTATTTGTAGAGTCATTAGAGTTTTTTTTCGAAGTCAGGAAACTAAGATTCGAACTCCGAGCCTGCCGAATACACCTCGAGCATGCTTTCAGTTACATCATGAAGGTATGCATTGTGGCGTCCCTTCCTTTTATCTAACAACTTAAGTGGGGAGGAACCTTTTGAACAGCTAAGCGAATAATCACTTAAGTTCAGTAACAGAAACGTAAAGCTTAAGAAGGGTTAATTACCCTTTATTGCTCGAACTATGGAATAATAGTCGGCCTCTTTCCCATGGTGCCTCCACTTGGGTGCAAAGCCTTCACTTGGGCTTAAACTCAAAAGTGTAAGAAATAAGAACTTAACTAATGCTTAACTAAGGAGATGTAGCCGAAGCTAACACAAATCTAACTGGTTGTCCCCTAAATATCGGATTAGCTAGTGAAGCTGTCAAGGGCCCGTAATATGGCCGAACGTAGTAACAGCTTAGAGAGACGTGGTCAAAAGGCAAACGCGCGCTAGTCAGAAACTCTGCTCTCTCGAAGTCAGGGGAATTTCGACTTAAATACTTACTATTTCTACTCATTTGCATTAGACGCGATTTTAAAAACACATCCTGGTAAAAAATGTTAAGTTGAAATTAGGATAGATAGGATATAAGGTATTTCTCCCGTTTTCCTAGCGTGCCTTCGTGGTGTAGTGGTTCTGCACGCTGGGCCGGTATTCCGAGGTCCGTGGTTCGATTCACGGGGAAGGCGCTTGCTCATTTTTCATCTTGCCTGCTTCCAAAAAAATACCTAGTTTCTCTACAGGGGCGCCCGAACTAAAAGGGTGTTGGATGAGGATTTTCCTCACCCAGGATTTGGCGATTGGGTCCCCTAAAAACTCCAGTCACCCTTTAAAAGGGGGAATATATAAGGTATTTCTCCCGCCTTCCAAGCGTGCCTTCGTGGTGTAGTGGTTCTGCATGCTGGGCCGGAATTCCAGAGGTCCGTGGTTTGATTCGCGGCGAAAGCGCTTGCTCAAAAAAAAAAAAAAAAAAAAAAAAAAAAAAAAAAAAAACCTAATCCCTCTACAAGGAAAAGAGCTTTAACTTAAAATAACTGTTAAAAACTTAGGATAAACTTTACAGCATAAAGGAGGAAGAAAATACCTTATATATTATTTTATTTTAATATTTAAAACTTCTTTTACACCACACCTTTAGAGATATGGCAAATATCCCAAACCACCAAGCATGATCAAAAGCACCATCAAGGAATACTAGAAACGGTATGTAAATTTCTCTCCTTACTTCTATTTCTATACCACACCTTTAGAGATATAGAAAGTATCTCAAGCCACCAAGCTTGGTCAAAAGCAGCTTTATCAAGGAACGCTAGAACTGTGTGTACATTTCTCTTCCTACCTTCTATTTCTCCTCTTCTTCTTCTTCCATCCGCTGTGTCTTTCAGATTCTGTTCCTATCAACCTTATATCATAGTACGTAGATGTTTAACTTTTCCTAGAAAAGCCACCTTTCTTCCTGCAAGGAAAATACATGTTTTTCGGATTGTCAAACGAAATGTGAATATGTTGGTTGGTTATTGTAACAGTGCAAACCTCGAACAGCTATTTCAACAATTTAAAACAGCTTTTTTTACGGTGCTAAACTCTAATTGTCATCTCCATTAAACGTAAGTTTATTTAAAATAGCTCTCTTTACAGTGCAAAACTCAAGTAGCCATCTGCACCACAAATTTATAGCTGAGTCTACATAATTTAAAATAGCTCTGTCTACAAAAGCACTTGTAAGAAAACATCTGCAATGGTAAAATGCCGCATTGAAATCCAGTTATGCATAAGGTACATAAAACATAAATACATGAATATTTACAGAAAAATTCCAAAACGTTTGATATGTACAACTTGCCGAAGGATACAATATAGACATGTATATGTATTCATCATCATATTGTATAAATCTATAAATCTATGCATATTCATTATCATAAGAAAGGATATCATAAGAAATGGAGGGTATGTTAACAAACACTGATAAAAGCAAAGTAGAGATATTAAGGTCACAAAACTTTGTGAACGGCATTCTGGTAATAGAGCTAAAAGCAAGTATCAGATGAAAACAATCTGTAATGAGCAACTTAAATGGACAAATTTAAAATCAATGATCAGTGTTTATGAAGCTAACATTAATAAAAGCTGAAGGTAATATAAAAGTTATATAACTGCAAGTAAATGATAAAATCCAGGACAAGTTATACTCTAAAACATCTTTAAGACATATGAGAACAAATTAAAGTGATAGTCTCTCTCATTTAAATCAACTTATTTAATTTGAGCTTTACTAAACTAGAACACCGGCGTTCTAGTGTAAGATCGATGAATACTGATAGTTAGGTCCGAATGCAAATCCTGATAAAAGGGCTTTTTCATAGGAGATTTCGTGGTTTTCCCCATGTTTAATGATCCAGTTTCCAGATCCCATATGATCCTTTCCCTTTAAAATGTCCTCCATGAAAGCATTTTTCCCTTTAGGCAAATAGCTTTCGTGTGCTTTGCCATAATCCAAACAACCTAATATGACTAAGATAGATATGACAGAGTATATTAAGAATCAAACAATTGATTAAATACGACAAAACTGAATATCACAACTGGTACACATAAAGTAGACTTTCACCTTTCATTTTACAAAATTCATTTTACTCTTATTTGTTTTTACCCTGCATATATAAGCCGCTCGTGACTAAATTTATTTTAATTATTTATTACAAATATATGTTTCATTTAATAAAGGTCTAACATCTCATTAATTCCGTTACAACAAATTCGTGTTCACGCATTAATTAAGCAGAATCATATTTTACAAAAAAAGGTAATTTTTCTTCCAACAGCCGTCATCTGCAGGTACTTAACAAAATAACGCTTATATATTTCCACCTGAAGCTATGGAAAATAGTCCCCACAAGTGGGTCTGTTTGTAAGTAAATAATACATTTTAACTCTTTATTAAAAATATGTGTCGTATTTAGTGAAAGCCTAGTTCTTAATACCATTGCTGCAAACTGGATTTCTCTTACTAATTAAGCAAGATGGTCTCGGGTAAAAAACAAAGCGACTTTTCTACAGGCAACAGTCACCTACAGATAGTTAGCAAAATTATAGCTGTTTATTTCTGTTTAAAACTGTGAAAAACATAGTTTCTGCAGGGCCATAGTTTAACCACTTTTCCAATCCTTTTGCTGAAAAGAGAGGCTAGATGAAGTTTTCGTGAATTATTTTCTGTTTAATATAAAAGGGTGTCAGTTTCCCTTAATAAATCCTCGATATAGGCATCCCATAGGCCTTTTTGTGTTTTTCCATAATCGAATAATTCAAATCCATGTGTCTGTCGCTGAACATCGTAAATGCAAAGTTTCGCTAACCTAAATTTTACACAGGCTTAGTTTTATGTGAAACAGTCTAACTTAGTTCTGTAGGTACATTCCACTTTAAAACTATATTTCTTTGATTTATTTACAAAAATATGTGTAGATCTATTAAAGGATTAATTGTCAATTTATATCTCTACTAAAATCTGCAATGCGTGCAGAAATTAAGCGAAATGATTCCAGAGGTTAAATTCTAATATTTCTATTTTGAATAATCATCCTTTCGTATTATTTCACACCTTGTTATGCAAAATTGATATATAGGATTTTAAGGCAGTTTTTAATGATGATCATGATTTTTCAAGATTATGTAACTGCAATTGTCAGGGGCTAATTATGTCATTTTAATTACCTACCATTATTGAAATCACAATTGCACTGTAATTAGAATATCTAATTCTGATCAATTACACTGTAATTTTAATAACAGTTAAAGTGCAATTCTATGCTACTACTTATGTAATTAAAATTAGGTTATGTAATTACAATATAATTTCAATTTAAATTTTACTTGCAGTTTATCCATCTAGGATGTAAAGGTAGTAAACAACAGACAAGTATTTTCACCTCCACTATAGTGATGGCTCAAAAAATTAGATATACAAATTCTGTCCTACAGGTGTCCTAAGAGTTCTGAAGCAGATAATCAAATTGTTAATTTTCATCAAGTTTCAGCAAGAGAAGTGAGCCATTGTTTGATTTAGAACGTACCAAAGGCCTGAAAATGCACAGCATCGAATAGCGATCTGCACCGCATAAAGTATTGGATGGGACTTTCAACAGATCTAAAGTGTTAATGCATTTCGCAGATATGGAATATAAAGTGTTTTCCAAACTTCATCACAGTAAGAGCCCGATGTTAATGTATAGGAATGTTCAAGAACTGAAGCTCTGTATTTACATCGGTTTAAAAATAGTGAATGAGCTTTTGAATCAAAAGTTGAAACCTTACTCAGTAATAAACTATTTTTATGCAATTAATGCGAGTTCATTTAATGTGATTTCATATAAATATAAATACATAATTTTTATTTCTCCTGCTCTGTATTTAAAAAGGTAAGCGTCCAAGAAGTACAGATTTGAAATTATTATGCGATGAAAGTGAATATCTTTATTCGGACAAACTCAAGCATTTTCTTCTAGTTTTTTTTTTTTTTTTTTCCTATTTATAGATGCTGACTAGTTTTGTTGGAAGCGAGCCGAATCGAAAGAAAATCTGATGGTCTTTGCGAACACAATAATGTAAAATTCTTTTCATTTGTGTGAAGAGTAATGCACTAATTTGAATGACATTTTCTCCCTCCTCTCTGCATGCCTTCGTGGTGTAATGGTAGCACGTATTCGAGAGGTCCAGGTTCGAGTTCCGGCGAGGGCATTGCTCATTTTTCACGTCTCTTGCTTCATTTTACGTCTCATGCTTCCTAATGACTCTATAAGCATATCTAGTGATTTTAGTTTGTCTTTAACTTATATGTCTTCCTCTGAAGGGGGGAGTAAGTGACTTCGGGGCAACTAGTGCTGCAGACAAAGTTTTTTTTTCCAAAGGAAAAAAATATATTTTTAAATGGGTTGACAAATCTTCAAGGATTTTACACAGCAAATAACTAATTTTGTTTTTCTCAAAGAATGGAATCAACTTCAAAGAAGTCAGCGGGTTTTTATCTCTCTTTTTGTGTTTTTACAAAAGGCTGATCTATAATTAAATCGCTGGGCAAATAAGAAAGGCATTTTTCCAAAAAATTATTTATTTAGGTAAAATATTTAGTGGTACTTACGTATTAACGCAATCACCTTAGCGCAGATTGGTAATTGTTTATTGAGGAGTAAGGAATAGTGATTTATAATTACGAAAGCTATTTATTACATGCACACATGTTTTACATATTTATTCGGTATATATCCAAAAAAAACCCAATCAATAAACCTATTTGTAAGTGTTTGTTGTTTCTTTTATTCTATGGCGGTGATTCAATTCTGTTGATACTGTCTTCTGGTTAATTTCCTGCCTAATAGATCGTTAGAAAGCAAAACAGTATCCATCTTCCTATACACTGCCCAAAACTTATAGTCAAACCGATAAGACTTTGATTTCATAAATTTGTTCGAAGAATGCCGACAATAATACTTTACAATCATTTCATCAACTGACAAGTTTTCGGAAAAATTCCTCATTTGTGAAAATGTTTCTTCTCTTTTCAAACTAAGGATATCTATTTGAAGTATTTACCACTTGTGCTGTCATTAGCTTTTATGATTTAAAATAACACTCTGAATAAAGATTACTGGAGGAGTTAAAGCAAAAAGTATAAATATAGAACCTTTCTCTTCAGCTGCAGAAGTTCAAGTGATTACACAAATAATCGTGCAAATCATTTGCCTTTTTGCAGCTGAAGAAGATTGTTCTATATTTAAAACTTCGAAAGTAGTCCTGCAAATTTATGAATATTACGCTGATTCTTGTTGCTTTAACTTTTCCTATAATTTAACTTTTCCATTAGAGACAAAATTAATGCAAAGTTGTATTTCAAGATAAACTTTCCTACTGATAGCGTTCTTCACAACTGATTATCCCAGATTTTCTTCATCAGACTGGTAATCTCTTTCAAATGGCAGTACATGATAGTCACTAAATACGAGAAAAACAATGAATTTGTTGATGTCATCCTTCATGATTATAAATTCAAGGAGGTTTTTGGAGTTTCTTTCATAATCATATCATACATATCATACTATTACAACTTCGCATTATTATCATCATTAATGATCTGTGAAGATCACACGAAATGTTATGTGCATCGACCGGTAATCTATCAATAAAGCCTTATTCTGTTCCATCCGTATTGTATGTGTCCTACTCATTTTTTGCTAGCATACTTTCCTCGTCCTTTTAGTACATTATACCTCCCAGTTGACTTTTGCGGAAATACAGCCAAAATCAGAAACGTTGCTTAAGTTTTGCACACTAGTGTAGATCACTAAGCCAACATGGCAAAACAAAACATAACCGAACTTTTGTCGAATTACGTATATAATTAGTTTCAGTCAACATTTCCAAATAAAAATTTAAAATATAGTTAAGTTGCTTAATCGTTTGCCACAAATAGTCCGGAATAACTTACTTGATACACTTGGAGAAAAATCTTTATCTAATGATTTCTACTTAAAGAGTTACAGACTTCAGCTGTTACGGGGAAAAATAATCCACATAAATACCAAAGTTCGAATCAGAGATAATTTTGGAACATAGTTTAATCATTCCAACTTTATAATATAACTGTGCATTTAAGCTGTGGTACTCTTGTAGAGACATTAAGATTTTTTGGAAGCCAGAGAGATAAAAAATTAGCAACCGCCTTCGCCGGGAATCGAACCACGGACCTCTGGAATACCGGCCCAGCGTGCTACCGTTACACCACGAAGGCACGCTAGGGAAGTAGGTGAAATACCTTATATACTCCCCTTTTTAAAGGGCGACTAGGATTTTAGGGGACCTAGTCGCTAAATCCTGGGTGTGGAGAATCATCATCCACAACCCTTTTAGTTCGGGCGCCACTTGTAGAGACATTAGGATTTTTTGGAAGCCAGAGAGATGAAAAATTAGCAACCGCCGTCGCCGGGAATCGAACCACGGACCTCTGGAACACCGTCTCAGCGTGCTACCGTTACACCACGAAGGCACGCTAGGGAAGTTGGAGAAATACCTTATACTCTAAACACTTATTTTGCTCAAGCATATAAATTTAAGATTCTGAAAATTCTCAAAACAAAAATTGTTCGCACATTAATAAGGATTCAGCATGAATTTACACTCATTTTATGACCATTTCTACGTTTTACTCCGCTCAGAATGCCAACGCTAACTGCTATTTCTAGAATTCGTAAAGAAAGTGAACGGAAGTTGCCAAAACGACTCCAGTAAACATTTTACTGAACTAGGGAGTCTGAATATTCTCATTCACGCTCCACGCTCTTTACTTACTCAGAACTAAGCACAGGCATTTCCGAATACATATCATTTAGTTCCAAAAAACCGGGCTAAACTATGAACCTTTTATATTTCCTCTAAACTAATAGTATTAGTGGGGAAAACTGTAATATATTGTGTAGGCCGTCGAATGATGCTGACGCAATAAATGAAAAAACAAGGGGTGCTTTTGCTAATAATAACAGTGCAACACCGGGGTGCTGAGACTCGAGGTCCAACCTCCATCGAGAAATAGTCCTTGCGAGAATGTCAATAATAACTTCGCACGTATAAAATGTGCAAAGATGTTCGAAATTCTAAATAAGCATAAGTACAGTAAGTACATTGAGACCGTGCAAATTTTTGAAAGATCTCCAGAACGTGAAAACAGCAAGCTGTCGAACAAGTTACTGCAAAACATGAAGGTTGACAGGCATAATTTTATTCAAAGCGAAAGTCCAAAAACTCCAGAGCGCATAAGGCATTTATACCTCAAACGAATATTTTGAAACATGCAATTAGAAATATTAAAATACACTAAAACACACACAATAATTTGCTATCGAAAGTTTGAGGAAAATAGAAAAAGAATGAAAATTTGAGTCGAATATTCTGAAGAACTAATATTCTTGTCCCAGAGAGAGTGATGTTATCACCGGAGGGCTCGGAGCTTGAGATTTAACCTCCTTCGATATAGACTGATAATAATAAATTTTAAAAAGATTCTAGTAATTTATGATGCAACAAAGTTGATTATCACGAAACGTTGGGGTAGAGTAGCAGCATAATTGCAGACGAGTTGTGGAACGAGCTGGTGGCAAAGTCGATTTTGCTAAGAGATTCTATGTGAGTCTTTGGAAGAATTATACAAATCTATTACTTACAGACAATATTCTGTGGCAGTCCTTGGATATTCTGTGGCAGTCCTTGGATATTCTGTGGCAGTCCTCGGATAAAGTAATTAGATAAATTTCGCAACACATGTAAGGGCGGATGCTATTCACACCAGCGGTGCGATTAGCCCCTTGAACTATTCGCACCAACATTAACCACGCATGCGCACTGAGTTGTCGGATCCGTCATTTGAACGCGATCGAAAAGATTTTACGTACGCGAACTGCCTAAGTGTTGTAGTGAATCTGTTTTTTTAAAGCCAGGTTGCTACTTTGGCGTAGTTTATCTTTTTTTAAAAGGCGTAGTTTATAATTTTTTAAGCGTTGGCGACTTTCAAAAGTTTAGAAAGGAAACTGGGTTCCTTTTCTTATATACGAGGCGTATTCGGAAACTAAGTACCGTTTTGAAAAAAAAAAAAAAAAAAAAAAAAAAAAAATAGTAAACCAATTTTTTCGAATCCAATTTTATTTTTACATGAAAATACATGTCTTAAACTATTTTTCAACATAGCTTCCGCCAATGATCAAACACTTGTCATAGCGGGTGACCAGTTTTTGTATACCATCGTCAAAGAAACTTCCCGCCAGTTTCGATAACCACGACTCCACAGCATTTTTCGTGTCATCGTCAGATCCAAAGCGCTTGCCACCAAGTTCGCGCTTCATGTGCAGGAACAAGTGATAGTCGGACGGCGCCAAGTCCGGGCTGTACGGCTGGTGATCGAACTGCTCCCAATGAAACTGTCGAATTAACGATTGAGTGACACCAGCAGTATGGGGCCGAGCGTTGTCATGGAGCAACATAATTCCTTTACTGAGCATTCCTCTTTGTTTGTTTTGAATGGCACGCCTTAGTTTTGTTAAAGTCTCACAATATCGTGCCGCATTAATGGTTTCACCTCTGGGAAGAAATTCAGTAAGCAAAACGCCTTTCCTATCCCAGAAGACAGTGCACGTGATTTTTTGTGATGACATTGTTACTTTGAACTTTTTTTTTTCGGAGAATGAGTGTGTCTCCACTCCATCGATTGTTGTTTCGATTCTGGTGGGAAATGACACACCCAAGTTTCATCACCTGTCACAATTTGGTTTAAAAAGTTTTCTCCCTCATCACTGTACCGCGTGAGAAAGGTCAGGGCACTACCAAGTCGCTTTGTTTTGTGAACATCAGTGAGCATTTTTGGAACCCATCGGGAACACAGTTTGCAAACGGTCAGACACAATTTCGAACAAAACAGTACGTGAAATTTGTGGAAATGCCTCTGAAAGAGTTGTCATTGTGAAGCGTCTGTTCTCATGAATTGCTTCATCAACTTTCCTTACCAAATCATCGGTGACAACAGAAGGCCGACCCCTCCGAGCCTCGGCATGGACATTTGTTCGACCTGCATTAAACATTCTTACCCACTTTCTCACCATTCCATCACTTATCGCGTATTCACCGTAAACTTCTGTCACTTGACGATAAATTTCGGCCGGTTTAACATTCCTCGCGTTCAAAAATTTAATCACGGCACGAATCTCAAAGTCAGCGGGAGAACTAATTGTCTTAAACATTTTGAATGTGCACAGCAAGCTCAAAACACAACATAGAGCAACCAAAATGGCGAAAATTGAAAGTCAGTGAACAAGAAAGACTAGTGCACATGCGCGGGACGCCTACCACAGCGCTGCGACGGCGCTAGAATGACACGGTACTTAGTTTCCGAATACGCTACGTATATAAAAAGAACGAACACATTTCCTTTTATTAAAATATATATAAAAAAGGGCAGAATTTTATGTTCGCAATGTTTATCGTTCTCCTGAGCAGTTGGAATAGTTTAAATGACTGATTTCGGGGGGGGATAAAATCTTGTTTACATTTTTTGTA
The DNA here is from genome assembly GCF_044657685.1 of Stegodyphus dumicola. Classification (NCBI taxonomy): domain Eukaryota; kingdom Metazoa; phylum Arthropoda; class Arachnida; order Araneae; family Eresidae; genus Stegodyphus; species Stegodyphus dumicola. Next base: position 28,617,776 of record NC_140781.1, read on the forward strand.
CTTCTTAGAATACATTTAGCTTTAAAGATGTGTTTTGCAGAATCCTTAATTTATTCCTCTTTGAAAATTTTCGTCTGAGAAAAGATAATAAAAATTAGACAGAGGATTTCTGTGTAGAAAATTTAGACATGAAATAAATTAAAAGCGATTAAATCAACTATTAAATTAACATTTAATCATATAATACTGGTTATTAACAATTTTGTATGCCTGTTTATTTTTTTTAATGAAAATACTTGGCATTTTCAGAACACAAAACGTATTTCAAAGAACTTTGAAATATTAGTACAAACACATTAATAAATTAAATTGAAATAAATAAAGGGATGTAATTTAAAAGACAGAAATAATTTAATGTAAGAGATTTAGATTTAAAAATTTACACACACAAATGATTTGACAGATTTTATAAGGTTTTATTTCATAAATAACTTTGATTTTGAAATATGGAATTTAAACCTATAAATATGTGTGAATACTGAAAAAGTGATGAATATATGAGAATATTATAATTTTCAGTAATTTTTCTTATTGAATAATAAATTATGACAGTCTTATGCTATAAGACTATGGTCTAAGTTTGCATAAAAATTCCTCTGTTAAATAAAAGAATTTAAGTAATTTCTGTAGCCTTTTTGTCAATACATTAAAGATTTTTTTAACTAATTACACGTCCTCGATTACAATTAGAACCATCACTAAATCCCTATTTTATCTAATCATTTCCTGAACATTATCATGTATATAGATTGACCGCGTCTTTGTATGTGATAATTATTACTTCCAAATTATTTTCTTACTGGTGAACTATTAACAACCCTTTCTATTGCTGAGTTAGGGTTAACAACCTTCGCTCTCGCTACCGCCTGCCTTACGGAAATCGGAGTAAAGTGCTGGTACCTGGGCTGATTGGGCGCATGCGCGAACGTAGGTGGTCTGAATAGCCTCTCAGCTATTCGCACCGTCGGTGCGATTAACCACTGCGTATATGTAAGTGAGACAACATGTAGACAGAGACAGAGAAAAGTGGACGGAGAACCAGAACGTCGTCAGTGACTTTTACAAGTATTGCTCCACCACACTAGTGTAACTGCTGGGCGTTCGGTTGGCCCGCATCAGAAGCCAGCAATATTTAGCATACTTCAGGCATTTGTACCATTTCTGAACTAGCATTATTTTTGTAAACTGTGGAATATGAGGTATTTAAACAGACCTGATAGCGTCTTGACATATGTCTTCCCTTTTATATGAGAAAAGATTTCTCATAATAGAGGAAATCTTTTGTTGTAATTGAGGGATCGTTAGTATGCATTTAATATACTCAGGCGTAACTTATGTCCTTTCTTTGCAGTGTAGCTCTTTTGTGAGCTGACACTCGAAAATAAAGTGCTTTGTATCTCCCTTTTCTTACATACGCACTTGTCTGAGTCGCTCAGATTTCGTGCAGAGTAGTACGTGGGGAAAGGACCATGTCGGGATTAAAAGATGTTGATAAAAAGTTATATGAGATTGGATCATATGCGGATCTTTTATAGAAGTTATAAAGTCTTTTACCTACTTCTGTATTTTCCCATTCAGCTTGTCCTTTCTTTAATGTAATTTTTCTTAGTCTATGTTTCGCATACGATTTTGGGAATGGGACATTGATTGATGGTAGAGAAGGATCTTGAGCTGCATCCTTTGCAAGCGCATCTGCGCTTTCATTTTGGGCTTGTTCTACATGCGCTTTTACCCACTTTATTTTTATAGATGTCTTACTATGCTGTGATATTAAATCATATCTATTTTGTACTATACATTTGTTTGACAAAACAGTTTACATAAACCAATCACACAAGTATTCAGAAGTACCAAAAAGTAAGAAATAAGTTATCAGTTAGGATAGCCACTGGTCGCTGTCGAGGAATTATAATTATAATTAGCACAAAGGGATGTACAAGTTCATGCGAAAATTATGTTCCAGGTGGTTGTAATAGTCACGCAATCGGGCAATACTCATTTCCTCATGTTCTACGTTATTCCTGACAAACCATGGGCAGCTTGTGATTCGTAGAAGAATGCAATTATGCACAGTCTAAAGTTTCTTCCTGTTTATTTTACATGAGTAGGCCCAGATAGAGCAGGCATAACTAAGGACGGGATGCAATATGCTTTTATTGTTTTATTTATATAGTGTAATGTACTAATTTAATATAGATATAACACTGTTCCGGGAAATTGAGGGGGTAGTGTCGACCTTTACGTACAGTATGTATGGGTGGGAAACATGAGAAATTTTGATGGAGGATTACTCCTAAATAAATGACTCGCACAGGCAAACTGGTTCCATACATATCAATATTTCCTCTGAATTTCCTTTTTCTTTGGAAGATAATTCCCGTAGACTTCTACACATCGATTTCAATTTTCCAACTAATTAGCTACTTCTCAGTGACTAAATGTGCTTCTGAAATGCTCGTAATTCTAGACGAAAAAAATTATTTTGTGATAGGCTCGCGCGTGTTCAGGCTAGAATAGTGTCTGTTGTTAGTGGAATGTCGTTCACATACAAATGGAAAAATGTAGCTGTGAGTAGTGACTCCTGGGCTACACCGGTTAAAAAAAGCACGGCGGAAAGAGTATGCAATAGAGATGCGAAGAACAAAATTTTTACCTATCAGGGAAGACTTGATGATGTTTGTGATGTTGCCTGGGAATCCTCGGATGATTAATTTGTGTACGAGGCCGCTCATCCAGACCCCGTTGAAAATTCTGGCTGTATCAAAAGAGTTCCATGGTAAATTTCTTTTCTTGCAGACTTTCAGATATGTGTTCAACAATACGGGACAGACATACCCAGCATAGGTACAGGTAGAGAGCCTAGCCTTACTGTATCAAGCATCCTTGGGCGAAAATATTTGCAACGTTCCTGCCTAAAATCCAAAAATAACGAAAGCGTGATAAAATGTTTTGCAAATTTTATTTTGGTTGTCTGAAAACTGTCTTGATTGTTTGGTGCAATGATCCCCTACATTCATCGTTCTGGACGGTCACTCTACCTCGAGCAACTTTCCATCGTATTCACTAGACTTGGCTCCAAAATGACTTCTTTTTATTTCAAGAACTGGTACATCATGTAGTTCACGGTAGCAGTATCAACGATGCTTTGAAGGATACCGTTCAGTAATAGTTTAGAGGCTGAGACAAAACGTTTTTTTCTGCTGATGCTTAACCAATCGAAAGTTGCTAAATGCGTTGAAGTCATGTAAAATAATGTAAGAAATAAGAAAATTTTAGACATTTATCTTATACTACTGTGTCAGGCTTTAAACATAGTGAACGCCCGTATGATTACAGGTTACGAACAATTATGATTGATTTATGATTTCCTATTAAGCAAGCATATCTGTAGCATTTATTAAAAAAGTAATAATGTTATCATTTATATCAGAACTACGGGACGTCTAGAAGATGACAAAAAATATACCCTTCTGTATGATCAGCCGAGCAAGAAATGCTCTTGTCAATGACAGAGCGCTACCAAAACCTCCTTGAGCGCTACCAGCTACTGCTAAATCGGTAGTTACGCGATAACTGAAAACCGCGCAGATCTTGAAAGGTCGTGAAGGACAAGTTGTCTGCTCTTTCTATTTCTTGTGTTTATATTCGTTCCGCTTGTCTACTGAATGTTTATTTCTAGTTTGTATTTTTAATATTTATCCATTTTTTACTGTGTAGAGTTCCATACATTTTGACGTAAAATGTAAGTATAATATTATAAATTATTTTTCATTCGATATAAGGAACTCACTAAAAGAAACCGAAAATGACCGATCGCTACTCAAGAGCAGACACTGGAGCAATGTTGTCCCCTGATAATGATGAGAATAAAATCAAGCCTTTTCCCCAAAGTAGAGAAGGAAAGACTGTCCAGAGAGGTTCCTTCAGTGATAATAAAAAGAGTCGTGCCATCGGAGTATTCACAAGTGGAGGAGATTCACAAGGTAAGAAGCAGGTTGTTGTTAACAACACTTTGTGTTTATTTGCATACTTTCCAATTGATAGTAACTCCTGAGTGGACTTTTCGAAATAGAGTTCTAAATGTCTCAACAGCAGCTAAATTGTGCTACTAATATTTTATTGATTAATTTCTGAAAAATTTCAATGCTGAAATAATTTGATTTCTTGGCAAATAGTTACCCTGAAAAATGAAGATGGACTGTGAATAAAACTGTTGATTTCATGACCACACATAGGTCTCTCTTCTTCAGAAAAATTCTTCCGAGCGATTTTTTTTTTTTTTTTTTTTTTTTTATAGGAAGAAAAAATTTTTGTACTTGAAGAGGGACTGGGGTAAAAATATATTTATGGTTTACCCCTTGGTGAAAATTGTCGATTTTTGGCATGGACTCGTGGATGAATATGTGCAATTCTTTTACTTGTTATTTTGGCTTTGCGTAGCGGCGATTTTTGTGCCTAAAATTGCCACTACACAAAGTCAAAGAATTGCGCAAACTCGGTATCCATGTACACATCAACCTATTTTCACTTAAAAAATAATCAGAGAATTCTACACTAGAGCCAAAAAAGAAAAAAAGAAAATTCATCTTATAGCATTTAAGCACTACACAAAGGAATCATCCACTTACCTTATTTAGAAATTTCCGTGTCTTCAGTCGGTAGCATGCAAAATTTCTTAATGCCATCCAAAAACTTTCCTCACACCATGTTCCTTTTCTAATGGAATGCTTTATATGTTGAGCATTTGAACCTTTCTTGCAACAAACCCATTCAAAGCCATCTAAACAATCTTTACATTCAACCATACATATTTCATTCTTACAAACAGGACACTTATAATTCCGTTGAATTACATCAAACAAAGTTTCTTTTCTTCTGTCCTTAACCACTTCAAAAGAAAACACTTTCCTCTTTCTTATTCTATATCACCAAACACCCACTTGACGACCGGCAGCCATTTTACGATGCACAGCGTACAATGTGTGACATACTTCCTAATTGACAGCTAAGAAATATTTTCCCATCAGTCAAATTCACCACAGTCACTCAACCAATCACTTTCATAATAGGGTTTCCATAATATTCAGCTACTACTACTACTATTATAAATAAAACAACAATTATAAATAAAACAACAACAATTCAGCTACTATTATAAATAAAACAACAACTTGCCGATAATGCAAGGGGTACACTTAAATATTGGCTAACCTGGACAGGTGTCTGACCACCCTTAAAATTGACAGAACTTTATATAAATCTATACCAGTCTAAGGCTGCTCTTTTTTTTTAATGTGATTAAAATTTCATATTGGCGTGTTTCTCTTTAATTAAATTTAAAAAATGGCTCTCGCATGGTAAATGGTAAAGCCTTTATTTTATAGCGTTATATAGTAATTGGCACGCTATTTAATATTATAATCCTCTATGCTTAGTTTTTTTTTAAAGTTTTTATGTGAAAAAGGGAGTGGGTGTATAAATATTATTTCTTATACACATGATCATTGCTTTTTATGTCAGAAGTCAGTTTATCTCAGTTTTTGAAGAAAGGTTTTTGGAAATACTTAATTTTGGGTAAAATCCTAGGGAGAGCCCACAGCCTTGGCGACAAACTAGGAAAGTGAATAATCACCCACTGCTTTGCGCATTTCTCAAAATCGCCAACGTGAAAATAACGAGTCAAAGAATTGCACAAACTTGGTATCCAGGTACACATCAACTTATTTTCACTTAAAAAAAATTCCTAGAATTGCACAAACTTGGCATGGAAAAAATGGATGTCAGCATATTTTTTTTTTTTTTTTAATCCTAAGCCCAACCGTGGCACTTCTGCCATTAAGCGACAAGCAGCCCTGTAAAATGAAGAAGAATAAAAAATGAGAATTAAAACTAGTATTAAAAGAATTGTCATTAAGAAACTTTAAAACAATGGGCAGTTGAGATGGTCGCCACCCATGTCACCCTGATGACATTAAAGGGCAACAAGCTGAATTCTTGATTCCAATGCGACATAAATGCCTTTGTAAATAATCATGTCCAGTTAGCATTCGAAAACAAGCACTCCAACAGATCAATGCAAAGAATTGGGAATTTTATTCTTTTTGTTAAGCAGGATGTTCTACCTCTTACCCACAGCTGCATCTCTATATAAGAACATTCTATTATTCTTGATTTTATTGTTTACAATCCTTTTAGCCATCTTCTGTATACACAGAAAAATTGAATGAAAAAGGTTTATAGGTTAGTATAGGTTACTCTGAACCTTCTTTATTTACACTAGATGGTGCTTATTTTAGTCACGTTTAGTTTTTAAAGACCCACATTTTTCAAAGAAATCTCCCAATTTTTTTTAAATATATAAAAGAAATTGTTTGAAAAAATATTTCTATGTTATTTTCTTGGCTTAATCTCCTTATCTATATCAGTTTTAAATTTTTACCTTGAAATCTTGCCTAAAATCAAATGGTAACATCAGATGTGTCCAGAGTAGGATCACTGAGAGACTGGGACAAGAGCAACCAATTGTATTTTTGTTTCACTGCAGCTCACTGGTGGGCTCATTCACAATAGAAAGGTGGGTCCACATCTGTGTTTATTTCCAGTTTTCCTTTTTTTTTTTTTTTTTTTTTTTTTTTTTTAAGGGGAGGAGGTTTGGTTATCAACTATGAAATTGTTGGGGGGATTTTCTGAAGGTCAGGGGTAATTTTATTAGTTAGCTGTTTGGTTTTTTACTTGAGCAGTTTCTTTTTCTTTTTCACTTTCATTTAAGGAAGTTGTGTTAGCGCTATGTTTTAATAGTTTTTGACAGACATTTAATTTTATTTTATAATTTAAATTTTCTAATTGTAGATATAATATTAGTTCATTTCTTCCTGATTATGAATTATTTTGTGGTACTTACAGAAAATCCTTTCAACCATTTTTACGTATTAAAGAAAAGACGGAAAACTATGTGATTTTTCGCCAAAAATGGAAAAGTCTACTTCAAACACGCAGGCTTGGTGTAACCTTGATTGCACGTGTTAGTTATTATTTTTGAGTAAAGACTCCCTTTTTTCCTCTATCGTGCATTCTCGAAAAAAATTATTAAAATTTGGGACCTGCCTACTACAGAAGAGCATGCTGCTGAATATTTCCAAAGTTATGGAATCTAACCGGCCTAAAAAAAAATGTGTTAATGGCCACAAAATGGAGCCTTATTTAAAACCTGAGGAGCATTGCTATGACAACGTTAAGGCTTGTGTGAAGCGAGTGTCATTTTGAAAGAGAACATGGTTCAAGGGAAAACCTAGCGAAAATAATTGCTTTTACAGTATATCTCCTTATTGAAAAATAATGGAAATTTTTAATGAAAATTAAATATAAATAAATGATAATATAATAAATTTTAAAGAAAATAAGAATAGAACATTTTTTCTTGTATTTAGTAAATGAATTTTTTTGGGGGGGGGGGTTTGGTGCAATTGTCGCCATCTCTTGTAGTCGATGGGATTTTCCATAAGTACCTATTTTGAAAATGGATCAGAGAGAGAGCTGACCATTTCTGAAGCACTGAATGTGCTACATGAATTGCCTTTAGATAGTGAATCTGATATGGATCCTGGTACATGTGCAAAACATGAAATGTTGGGTTGGGCTGTTTTAAAGGTGGTGTCACTTTCTTCGAAATGTACCCCCATGAAGAAAAAATGGACGAAAGTGTAAATATGAAATCTAAATAATGTAAATATCACATACCCAAGTTGCATTTTTTTCACTTATATGCATGTAATCATCATATTACCAAGAAGAGCTTTTTTTGGGGGGGGGGTCGAATAGCAGGCCTCCCCATTGTACACCCTGGATAATGCTAAATCTGCTACAATATTCAGAATCTAATGTTTTTTAATCATAGGCAAAATCTTTTACTCTATCATGCACTTCCCAGCAATGACTCTCTACCATTCTTTTTTTTTTTTTTTTTATTATTATTTGTCAAAATTCTATCTTTAAAAGGTAGTGAAAAGGTTGATGTTACGCAAAGGCAGAGGAGAATAAGGCTGAGTCATTAGAGAACCAGCTATAGCAAGTCTATCAGCCTGGTCATTACCAAAAATGACACAGTGGCTCGGAATCCATTGGAGAGCGATGTTTTTTCTAGAATTCCTAAGTTCAAAAAGCCTTGCTCTACAAGTAGGGATATGTGCATTTTCATCGTATTTTGAATTCACAAGTGACAGTATAGCAGCTTGAAAATCAATGAGAAATACAATATTGGGATCAGGAATGTCTTTCAATTTATCAGTTGCAAATTATATTGCGGCTATCTCTCCATCAAAATTGTCACAGTATTTTCCAACAGGATACCTAATACCGAAAGTATTTGAATAAGCTCCAGCACCGGCATTTGTTATAGCGCCGTCTGCCGAACCATCAGTGTGCACATGCAGCCAATCCTCAGGAGGGTACCTACTATATATAGTAGCCAGAGGATAAAATTAGCACTTTGCATAAAATATAAAGTTAAGCCCCCCTTAAAAAATACAAAACAAGCAATTAACATAGATCTGTCTTTTTTAAAGCAAAAGAAATCCTCCCCCTCTTTTTTTAAAAGCCTAAATTTAATTTTGCTTATTAAAAATTTTGAGTTCTCATGGTGAATCTTATGTTGAGAGTAGTGATTGTACTTTGTAAAATTTTTGTACTTGTTTCCTTTCTGATGGTTTGAGAATTTTTCATTGTGTAATTCATTTCTGGAGATTTGAGATTCCCCTTCTGAAACTCTCAAGTCTATGAAAAAAATAGGTAAGAAAAGACCCGTGTAAATAATTGAAAGGAAAAAAAAAAAAAAAATGCTCAAAATGAAAACTGATGACATTTGTTTTTTTTATTTAATCTGTAGTTAAAAAAGGAATAATAGCATTTGTTTTCTCATTGCTGATCATTTTTTTGAAGATTATCTTTCCATACACATAAAGAACTTATTGATTTATCCGCTAGACGAGCCACAAAATTTCCTGTAATGTAGGAATATCTCTTGAACCAAGTCATTATTCTTGATTTTCAAATTCTGTAATGTATTTCTGCTATAAAGTTTTCTTCTGACTTTCTTATCAGTACATTATGATGTACATCAAAACAAAATCTCATGGTTGTAATAAAATTTTGTTTCAACATAGCTACTGTAACATCACTCAGATTTTTATACCCTTCTATAGTTCATTTAGTTATGTTTAACAAAAGTGTATATTCATTATGAAAAATAACGTACTGTAAGGACAAAAACTAATTAAGATATTTAATTTAAAAATTTGGGATTTTTGGCTTATCTAACTGCATTGGTTAAAAAATAAATTAGAATAATTTTCCGTTTAATATTATTCAGTGATATTCTTTTCTGATTTATTAGTGGTAATATCCTTTCTTTATGTACGATGCATCAAAAGAACTTTGACTAAGTTAACATAAGTTTGATATAAGTGTTTTTTTTAAATGAGGCATATAAATATCTGCTAAATATAATTATAGGGACTAGAGGAAAGCTGTATGAAACTTTTCGTACTTTTATAATTTTTTTTTTTTTTTTAAATCTTTAAATGGCTTGGACTGGAAGTTTATATCTGCAGCTAGTGGTTACAAAAATAAAGGCCTCATAAGGATTTTTACAGGGGAAAAAAAAATTCTGTATATGGGAAAACAGTATGTAAGGCTTCTGCTTCATAACATTGTTTTCTTTCAAGCATTTTATCTGAGGTGTAGCCTTATTGTGTAATACTTCAGAAAACAATACTCTTGTTTGGGGGAATGTAGGCTATGGGTGTGGTAATTTTAGTGAAGTTAAAAGCAGAACTTATTTTATTTATTTTCTTTATCTATGTTATATCTAAAAATTCTAGAGGTATTTTATGTTTTGGGTATTAGTCCAATCACTGAGGTATTCCATTTCGGGAGCATTTGACCAAATATGCTTCTAATTCTCGGATAGTTACTTTTCTTGGTGCCTGTTGTAAATTTTTCCCTAAATATAGCTGAATATTCCTAGCATAACATGAAACATTATGACGTAAAATTCAAAATTTTAAATCATAGTTTTCTGACTTATCACACATTTACTTGTGGAATGAACGCATCCCATTGAAAGCAGTAGGTTCATCCTTTTCTTGTGAAGATTTTATGATTACAAAGATTAAACAAATTTTGTACCTATTTAATCTCATAATTCACTTATGGTACTAAACATATCATTGAATCTCTTACCAAATTTCTCAGCTACTAAATCAAACGAGTCTAGTGTTCTCTGAGTTGCAAACACCTGTTTAGTACTTTCTCAGTCCACATTTGATGTGAAAGTTGCCTGAGCACACCTTTGCATAAATTTTGCCAGTTGTTGTCATGTGTCCAAGTAGATCTGATTCTATGTGTCTGGTTTGGCAGTTCACGATAAGCTTTTGGATATTGATCTGTGACTTGACGAGCTTTTTGTGCAATATCACATTGATGTGTGGTATCCCACTGATGTGTGACAGGACTGAAATTGGTAGAAGTTAAGGGAACGTGCTGTGGCATGGATTCCAGCTGATGCTAATGCATATCCAAGGAAGCTTGATCCTGTATGTCCTGAATGATGGCCCATAAGGAGCCTAATGATGTTAATGCATGGATCCTTTAGATGCTCAATGAGACCTGTGCTGCAACATTGCCATTGATTGAAACTGGGAAGATGGTGAGCAACCATGTTCCTTTATCTGTTCTTTCCTCACTTGTACCATGTATTGTCATTCTGGAACTAAGTATGAACCATTAGATTGCTGCATCATTTTAATGTTTCTGAGCACAATCCAGAGGTCGAAGACCGAACATTCTTTGATCTCGCTATGGCCTTTGGTAATTTGGGAGATCCTAGTTTCAAAGAAGGTGTCTAAAGTAGTTAATTTTTTCTTTTTCTTCTGGATGGACTTACAGTAGTGCATGGTTATATCATTGAAATAATCAGTCACTCTGTTCATCTCAGCTTGATTAGGATATTGTTGCTTGTTTGCAGTGGTGTAGCCGGAGGCAGGCGGTCTACCACAGGGGGCACATTTTTCACTTCGATTTTCTAAGCATGTAAAGAATGGTGAGATTCTGAACTGCATCCTGAATCAAATTGACGGGGAAAAATAGCTTTTACTTCAGGTATGCTTATTATACTTTTTTTATTTTTATGAAACTTTTGAATGGAAATTATGAATATCAACTAAATTATAATCATGGTAACTTTTATAATAAAAAGTTCCTTATCAAGAGAGAAGTATTTTAAGAGTTTTTTCCATTATTGCTGGGGAAAACAAAACAGGAACATGGGAAGGTGGCCCTTTGAATTTTTGCAATTAATTCTAAAATACAGTCTCCAAAACAAAGTTCCAAGTGTTGTTATCATATTGCAAACTTTTCTCACACTTGCTGTAAGCATTGGTATTTATGGAAAGAGTTTCTAAATAGAAATAATTTAGAAAGTATTTTAAAACTATAAATGCTTATTTTGCATTCAAGAATCTTTCTCTACTCTCTAAATTACAACTGGAGCAATCAAGAAGAAGGTTGTCATTGAGGATTTTGAGGACAGAAAAACAAGCAATGTAATATTATAATTTTAAAATGTCGGAATTAAAATTTTACTTCAAAAATAAACATACAGTTTAAATTAATTTTGTTTAGTCATTTTGACATTTGTTTCTATATCAAGAGAGGCAGCAAAATCAAGGACTGCATCAGGCAGCAGAAGCTCGAGCTATGCTGTTGCTTGTTTATGGCCTAGATCTTTTCTCGCTACCTGGATTCTAGACCTAGTTAAGACATAGACCATTTGTGTTCTATTCTACTTCACCAGATGAAGCTTCCTTCCAGGTTTCCTCATGTTCCTCTCCAGATAGAGATAGCAGTTTTTTGTTGGTAATATAATGTTAAGAAACGTGTTTTCTAACCTGCCGATTTGCTAGTCATTATTGTTTATGTTTAGACGCATCGTGTGTTATCAGCCCTACCTAAGCAGAAAATGAAATGAAGCAATTTTAATTCACGTTTAATGTGTCAATAATGTGACTAATGTGTGAATAATGTGTGCAAATTGAGCAGAGTTTGCTATGTGGAACTTTTTTCTGGCCCTGTATATATTCATTGTGTCAAGAGTCACTATATTTTAATTTTTAATTCCATATAGGTAGTTACTTTTATTTTGTAGCCCTCCTATTGGCATGATGGTAGTGAAGCTGTTTGTCATAGCCTTGGGCAGACGTTCGAATCCTGGAGAAGGCATTGATATTTGGAAGTGTAACAGTGTCTTTGTGACATGGGGTACATAAACACTGTTGAGACACAAGTCTTCTCAAGAGATTGATTTAAGGAGAAAATGGCAAGGAGACTCTCAGACCCTTTCGTAATGGGATTTTCTTTGAAACTGGGATGATGCTGGGTGTGTTCACACTATCACATATAAAGTGCCCAAAGGGTAAGCCATTGACAAATGCAAAGCCTACTCTCTTGGGCATAATATTCATGGACTTAATCTGATATTACTGTCAAATTTGTGAGATACATTCTGAACAAAAACAATATTGCTTTTATTTTGCAATTTGTGATTTGAGTAGTTGTAAAAATATGTGTATAGTTTTAATAGTTTTCTGAAGCTGTTGTAAAATGTAAGTACTGTACTGGTCCAAATGTACGATGGCCCTTCAGGTTGTGAAGAGGCATTACAAAAAAGAAAAGAAAAAAAAAATATGGGTTGGGGGCTTTCATATAAGACATTCTTTCATATGCATGTTTGATGTGTTCAAGTTCAACAAGAAAGTTAATTAAATGCTCTGAATATCATACTGTACATTAAAGCTAAAGAAATATTTTTTCAGTGTAAAAGTTAAAGTATTTTAATATATTTTTTAAATGTTTAAGGTCCGCTGATTAGATGAGTATGGTTTTCGAAATCCAATTTTATTTATCTTATTTTCAAAATCGTACGGAGCTGTATCGTTGTATTTGGGCCAATACAGTATATTTTGATATTTAGCACATTATGAATTATGAACCAAATTTTATTGAAGGTATGAATGCAGCTGTCCGTGCAGTGGTGCGCATGGGCATGTATATGGGTGCCAAAGTATTTTTCATTAAAGAAGGTTACCAAGGTATGGTTGATGGAGATGATTATATTGAAGAAGCAACCTGGGTTAGTGTTTCTGGAATCATACATAAAGTAAGTAAATTTTTTCCCCCCCTCTGTGCAAAATAGTCATTTTAAAAAGCTAAAGATGAAGCATATAAATATTATTTAAGCAAGGTCAGTGGGAGTAACCAAAATTTCATCATTTGTGCTGTGATCTGAAGAAATGAACCACATTTTTAAAAACACTTTTCCTTCATACATCTCATTGTGAAATGTGTTTTTCAGATATGTTGCTGTTCTTAAGTATAACAGTGAGTTAAAAAAAATTAAGCATGAACAGGTATGACTAAAAAAAATTTTAAGCATAAACAGGTGTGACTCTTGATATAGGGAACACAAGCAATGGCCTAGGGGGCCAATTTTTGGGGAGTTTCTGTAAGTTTTTCTTACAAGTGATGTGTAAATAAAGATATATTTTATTTTTAGTTCTTAATATGTCTAATTTATATGAATACAAACTACATTTATTGCATGGAGTGCCAAAGATGCTGGTGTCATGCCTGAAAATAAATTATAAAAAATATATTCTGAAAAGTTGCAAATAAACTTATATTACTAAATATCAAATGGCTAGCATGTCGCGCAGCTGCATCATAGATCTGGGGTTCGATCCCCAGGCTGGATAAGGTTGACTCAGCCTTTCATCCCTTGAGTGTGTCGATAAAATAATACCAAGTTCACTTGGGGGCTAAACATCTGGGGTCCTGTCACAAGCTGACCACTTGTCCGAAGCATATGCTGAAGCACCTTGGGCCCAAGGTCAAGAAAACAGAAAAAGGGCACTGCAGGCCGTGGCCCACTTGGGCTGTTGCGCCACTGAGTTTAGTTTTACTAAATATTAGTCAAGGGTCCTAACAGGGAACATATAAGATACAGGATCTCAGCAATAGGAGCTTCAATTGCTCACAAAAATGGCCAGCTTCTCTGTTGTTGTTGTTGTAGCTGCATCTAAAATTTGTTCTTGGAAGTTTTGAATTTAAGTCACAGTTAAAAAGGAAATAATAGCCTAAAACAATAATTTTAATGTCTGCCGAATTTTTTCATGTAAAGTTATGGAACTTTACCAGTAGTCTGGTTATCAAATCTTTATGAGATAGAAGAACATTAAAGGATGATGATCCAGTACTCTCATAGTAACTTAGATGTTTAAAAAAAAAATTCAGTAATCTCAATCTTATAAGCAAATTTACTCTGAATTTTGCTTAGAAAATAAAAAAAAAATCAGAATATTCTGTAGTTGGGTTAAATAATAGAAGTGTATCTGCATACTTCTTCTAAAACTTGAAATTAAAAGAGAAGAAAGGAGTAATATATCAAAGCTTTATTAAAGTCAGGGAGGAATTTAAGATGTAAAAAATGACTGAGTAATATTTATATAATAGAATATAAAATACTTCGTTTTCTTTGTTAATCAAAAGTGATTTGCTAGCAAATTTATTTTGTAATGTTTTCTGAAATGTCATAACCATACTTATGAATGAATTTTTAATTTATTTCTAAAAATTAGAAAACTTGATAAATTCCTTTCCATGTCGCTATACACTGATGAGCCAAAACACAAAAACCCCACATTTTTCGATGAACTCATCTGGATGACTTTAGGACATGTGATTAAGTGGGAATGGTATTCAACTGCTGCTGGAGAAGGCAAGAAATCATTCTTGCACTTTTACGAGTGAGGGAAAAGGCTGCTGATCTAAACGAATTTGATAGTGGGCAAATTGTAATGGCCCGAAGACTCGGAAAGAGTATCTCCGAAACTGCACAACTAGTAGGTTTAATAATAATTAAATAGGTATTAAATAGCATTTGACTTTCTCTGAACATTTCTGAAAGGGAATAAAATAAGTTTTTTTTTTTTTTTTTTTTTTTTTTTTTTTTTTAAAAATTATTATTTAAAACTTGTAACTGAGTTATTATAAAATGTAAAGGGAATAATTCTTTTAATTATACTTATGAGATTTTTTTTTTCCCCTTCATTTCAACAATACATATTCCAAAACTCTTTATTACGTTCTTAAGTGCGCATCTCATAGCATTTGCTTTACAATACCTTTTAACAGATTGCTTTCCAATACGAACAATTCTTGCTTAAATAGTTTTATAACGTATTTGTCAACAGGATTTCAATTTATGTTTACAATTCAATATTAAGGTTATTATATATTTAGACAACATTTATAATCATTATAAATTAGATACATTTAATCATTAGATTTCTTCATAGTACTTTCACAGTTGTTTATAAGTGAATAAATTCTTCATTTCAAATACATTTATAAATAATTTAATGAATATTTAAGTATTTTGTCAAAGGCAGATACATGCTTTTTGCAAGCACATGCATAAATACCCATACATATTTCCTATTTATCATTTCCAGCATGTGCAAATCTTTAATTTCTGTGCATTCACTATATTTTTCGTGTAAAGTAATTCACACTAATTTAGCATACACCTGAAAGTTTTACATAAAAAATATATATGAATATAATTTGAATGAAAATTATAAGTATTATTTTTAATACCCACTCAAAGGTCAGTTTTTCTTCAAAATTCCTCCACGATGGCATCTCTCTCTTTAGGCAGATAGCCCTTGCATGCGTTACTCTATTTAATAAAAACTTAATCTGACCTATGTGCCTAATTACAAATATTTTAACATACATAATTTTATATTTACATTTAACCATCAAGTTTCAAACTTTTCAAATCTTCTAGAAAATAAATTTTGGCAGATCTGTTTTAGCAATTTTCTTAAAATCTATATTTTTGTAGTGCAACAGCTTAGAATTTTATAAAACAAATTCATAATCAAAATCGCTGTTGTTAGTTATCGAAAAATAACCAAGATGTGATTTTTGCGTAAATGTCAGTAAACTATACAAATTGCTATTATCCATCACACTATGAATGTTTCTTTCATGCGAGAGTGTCCCTTTTTCGATTTCTATGGAACTGTCGTGTGTCGAAATACTATCAGAATCTTGTCAAGCGAGCTTCTGAATGTAAACAAAGAACACCCCATCTGGTGACCCAAGCTACAAAGCAGTGCTTCACTTCTAGCGCAGAATGGCCCCTCCTCCTTTTCCTACCTCCATGCACTTGTTATAGCAGGTCATGTACAGGCTGGTGGTGGTGGTATTATGCTTTGAGGGATGTTTCTGTGGGTGGCTGAGGGACCCTTGGTTGGGATAGACCATGAAAGCTGCGGACTATCAGAACATAATTTCGAATCAGTTACAGCCTTACATAGCGCCTTGCCTTCATAGCTGGAAATGAAATCTTCCAGCAAGACAACACCTAATGTCACAAAGCTCGAACTGTGTTGGAGTGCTTTGCTTGAAAAAAATTGGTTATAATCTCTTTACTGTGAATCATGAGTACAGTTTTGTAGATCCAACAATGGGTGTTCAAATTCAAAATGTGAAAAGAATGTGGGGTTTAGCCAATTGGTTCATTAATAATAGTAAGTAATAATTAATAATAGTAAGTAATAATAGTAATAAGTGGTAATAGTCATTCATATTTAGGTCTGATATTCTCATTCCAGTATAGATTGGTTAATTAAAGGAGACTGAAATTTTATTAATGTAAACAGCAACAACGTTTTCATCAAAGATAGTCCTCCATTTAAAGTCTGGCTTAGTGATAAATTTTTTAACTTTTTCATTATTCCAACATAATCTTGCATCAAATCCGTTCCTAATGTTTTCCATTGTTTTTCCAAACACGGAATTATTCATCAGTTTATAGAAGTCTTTATCAAAATCATTACTAGGTTTAGTTCTCATTTCTGTATATTTCTCTAACTAAGAGTCTGTTTAAATTCCAACAAACACTCTATGAACCTTTTCTAATTTTAAATGCACTTTCAAATACAGCACAAAGTCTCTAATCCGGATGTCCATTATCCGGAATGATCTATAATCCGGACCTCAAAGCCACAAACTTGTGCATGCGCGTTTGATGCGTGTGTCTGCTATGTATGTACGTAAAGCCAGTAAAGCGTTTACCCATGCGCACTTCCAATATTGAAGAAAGTAACAGAGAACATTATTGAAAATGAAAAAATTTCGATTGACAAGTTAGTCGGTATTCTTGACACAGCAGTTACAGGACTTGAACAGTGGAACTTTGTAACTGAACAAGAATTTATGTCGGTTTATAGAATTAAAGAGAAAGTATTAGCACAAAAAACGAAGCAACTTAAACAACTTACATTGATAGAAATGTTTACTAAAGTAAACAAATAAATATTAAGCTTTTTTTTTTTGTAAATTTTGATACCCTTTAGATCATAATTGCTCTTTATTTCATAAATTACGTTTTCATATTTTTAATTGTATTATTTCTGCATGTCATCTTACCAGATTTAAATTGATGATCTATAATCTGGAAAAAACCCTAATCCGGAATCGCCGAAGTTCCGACGAGTCCGGATTACAGACTTTGTACTGTATTAAGTTTTTCCATAATGAACAATATATTGTTGTTTATCATATAAAGTTTTCAGTAATTTAGCATGTCTACAGCTGTCTGGAGTTCTGATATCTGGGCTAAAGGCACACCTGAATGTTTATCATGTAGTTCTTTTCGATATTTTAAACAATTTTCTAAAACATATCCAATATCTGAACCATTTATTTTATTAAGCCAGTCATCACTGATGCTGCATTTAAGTCCACTATATAATAGATATTGACTCATAGCCCATCCATACAAATTATTGGCATCTAAATTAAATACCTTAGATGCTTTACTTTTATCATAATTTTTCATATATTTATTACTTACTCTTCCATACCTATTATGGAAGCTATCCCTCCTGTCGTTTTTTTTTTTTTTTTTTCCCCCTCAACATTAAAATCGTGTCATAATCATGCAATAATTCCAATTCAATATTAGTGATTTTTAGCATTGTTTTACAAGCTAATCCTGGTGCTGTAAAGTACCATGAATCCAAGTCGAATATTTATGTGTATAATCTCTAAAGTTTTTAAAGCTATCTACCAATATTAATACACCAATTTGACAAATAAATCTATATATTTACCCAAATTTTTATTCTCAGACTCATTTTTTTCCACTTGCCTATATTCTTCAGCAGAACATTTACTTTCATTTAATATATCATCAAAGTTTTGTATGGATATGGTTTAGATATTTTTTGGGGAGATGGCAGTTTTGTTTCTTTATATCTTTCTTCAGAATCCATGTAGTCATAGAAATAAATACCTTCTTGTGTAATTAGACTTTAATTTTTCACCAGAATAAAATCTTAAACTTTCTCCAAATGTTCCCAGTCTAAGAGTTAGCGATAAATGATATAAATTTAAATGAATGTATAAACCTCAATTTCATTCTTCTGATTTTTTTACCAAAAGATAGATGTGATAAATTGCAAATATTATGTGCTGGTCCTGTATCTTTTTCTAGTTAAATGACAATGACTTTTCATTTATCATTTGAAGCATCAGGTGTGATTTCCCATTAACATATAAGACAAACATTTGTACTTTTGTAATGCTCTTCATCTTACTGTACTAAGTTCCTAAAGTCTTTTTATTTCTTATTTTCTCATCAATAAATTCTTCAGTTTCTCAAACATCATTTGCTGACATTAATAAAAATTTATAAACTGCCTCAGCTTCTCTGTAAATAACAGGTGGTTTATAAAACTCGTATACATATTTAATCTAGTAACTAAAAATAAACCTGTATGTTTTTGGTATTTCATTATGTAAAAGTTTGTTAGATCTAGTCTATAAGTACTGGTATCCCTCCTATTAGACAGTAGATAGGTTCCTAGAAAATGTCGTGTTGAGTGAAACCGGTTTGTACGAGGCCGAGTCTGTACAGAAAGGGGGCATTCCAAAAACCTATTAAAACCAAGTATTTTTTTTTAATTTTACATAAATAACTTTAATTATTATTAAAAATATAAATGTATATACAACACAAAACAAGAAATATTATTTAACACAGCTTTAATTCAATTAATTTCTTTGTCGTCATTGCTCAGTATAATCAACCGAGAACGTCTTTTCGGTGGAATGAGATCTTTCATTTTCAGAATTTTTTCTTCATTTAAAGTTTTGGTATCTTCTTCCCTCTTTAAAAAAATCTGCAATTTTACTTTGCTTACTAGTTCTTGCCAGGTCATTGTAAATTTCTCGATATGGAGCTAGACAGTTTTGCTGCTTCCTTTTGAATGTTCGGCTTCTGTCAGCGGAAGGGGCTGCATTCAAGAAAAATGACTCGAGATTTTCAGCTAAGCTTAGGCCTTCTTTTAGTTTATTTACTGTTAAATTATTAACTGCACAATCTTCATCAGTGCTAGTGTTCTCAGAATTGATTTGATTTACAGCTTCAGATGACATTTCCATTTAATTTACTTTATCAGTTTCTTCCACTAATAAATCTTGAACATCCTCAATAGCCATATCCAGAAAGCCTTCATGTCTGATTGACTTAACAAGTTCTGATATGCCACTAGTTTCGTTTTCTGACAATTCATGCACGTTTTCTATTTCAACTGAAGAGTGCTGTATCTTCTTCCAACACGCATGTAACGTTGATGTTTTCAGTTCTTTCAGCGACAATGATGTGATGTTGATACAGTGCTTGATTGAAAATTTCTTCCAAGCTTCCATTACATTAATTTATTTTGAATCAATTACATCTAAAATCCACTGTAATGCTCTTCTTATGTAATATATTTTGAAGGTGGTGTATTTAATTATGGCAAAGCACACTAGGGCTATCTGCCTAAGAGGAGGGATGCCTTTCATGGAGGACTTTCTAAGGGAAACTGCCTCGTATACACGTTACACATGGGGAAAACCACGAAAACACCCATGCAGCCAGCCTGTTCGCGGGATTCGAACCTCGGACCGAACTACCAGTGTTCAGCGACTTTACCGCTCGGCCGCTGGTGGGCTATTTTAAAGGTATAAATATACCTTGGTCCAATGTTTCGAGTAACGAAGTAGTGTTAGGTGTTAGGAACAGTATTTTGACGTTGGGATGATTCAAATCTTGTTGGTGACATGGAGCATTATCTAATTGTAATTGCGCCTTGAATCTCAAATTTTTCTGCCTTAACCCGGCGGAAGTCGCACCAAGAAAAGTTACTAGAGTGGGCACGTGGGTATCACATACCCCAATATTTAAAATATGATAAAAATAGTATTATTTAGTTTAAATTTTTTTTTTTGTTCTCTTGTGTTATAAATACATGAATAATAATTGGGTTTCAAAAAATTAATTTCCAAAATAATCTTAGAGTTAAAATTAAGATAAATGAAAATAATAAAAAAATAAACATCATGCCTCTAAGTTTCATTGCATCTCTAATATACCATGCTTATTTTATTTCTTCACACTTTGAACGAAATACATTCATGTGTTCTTGGCACAGAATGTTTTCACATTTTAAACATTGCATTGACGTTCTTCTGTCCATGGCACGAGAGCAAAAAATTTATCACATCTTTCATATTTAGTTGTTTCGAATTTCATGTATTCATTTTAATTCTTCGTCGAAACTTCTGCTTTTGTTTTGCATGCAGTACGTCAATTTCTTGGAAAAGTATTAATCTCTGATCTTTGTTCAATACTTTTTTTCATTAATTGTAATGCTAAGTCCTTCAAAAACAGACTTCTGTTTCTGGTTGGTGGATTAGCAGTTGAATGTAATATAATTCAAGCATTTATTACAGCAACATTCAGTGCAGGAAAGAAAATTACCATTGGCCACCTCCTTGTTATTCTGGCAATTGAATAAATGGCTGACATTTCATCCCCCATATCCACTGCTCCTTTAGTCATATTATTAAAACATATAATTCCTGACGTTTTATTTTCTCCAATAGTATCATCTATAATATGATCGTTATATAATGTTGAAAGCATAAGAATAGTTTTTCCTTTTTTAGGAACATCAGGAATTAATGTTTTATCTTTTTCAAAACCAAAACATTGTAGAAAATATTCTTAGTTTCATCTTCAGTTTCCGAAATGCAATCTTCATCGCTTTCAAATATTTCTAATAAATCTCACAAGCGTTGCATCTCCAGTTCATATGGACTCATTCTTTTTACCATAATGCAGTTAGAAATTTTTAAGAATTTAATGTCAAGTACTTTAAAATCACTTGCGAGTAGAAATATTTACTGTTACACTCTAAAAATAAATTTCTGAACTAAATATTCAGTCAGAAAAACACTTACACGGACAGGCGCGTGGGGTATGTCATACCCCAGTTCCAACAAAATACCGATAAATCTTTTTCTGAAACACACAGGCAAAGAAAAAGCAGTTCTGAAAGTCAACCACAACTAGAAACTCAGCTACTGAATGCAGCACAGAATTTCAGTTTTACAAATTAGGAATATTCCACTTTTATGTAGGAGTGGGGTATGATACACCCCACGCGCTTTCCCGCGGGTTAATAAATCAGAATGATAAGTATTATAAAAATGTGAAGGAAAACGTTTTACGTTCTTGTATATAGGGAATAGAAGGCACATATTTATCGATTAAAGAAGTAATTCTCAACCACAGTGCTGCATCACATTGATATACCGCGAGATTCTTGAACGTATAGCACCAAACTTTACAAATATTGTTGTGCAGGTTCTAGTACTACTATTGGTTTTAAAGGGACATGAAGGACCTTAGTCTCTGGTTCAGTTGACTTCTGGATATTTAAAGACTCTCATAGTTTCCCGTTGTACTAAAACATTCTCAACTTGTATCTAGTGTGAAAACTATGAAGCCATTGCACAACATATACATAGTAATATTGCCTTGGTGTGTTAATGCCTGTTGAAGAGACCTAATTTAGTGTTGGAAGTCAATCTGATCTGATTCAGATCAAAGGAATTAGTAAGAAGAACCTGAAACAGAATTAACTGATACAAAATTTCATGAAAGTGAAAGGCATCCTAGTTAAAAAATAAAACTCAAATCTTAAGAATTTGATCAGTGCTGGTTTGACGAAAGGTCAGTTAGCAAAGAAATTGGATATTCTTGTGACAACACTAGAAATGGTTGTTTATGATTGAAAAAAAGGTGAAGAAAGAGCAGAAATTTGTGGACAGTCCACTTCAAACAAACTATGCATTCAGGATAGAAAGTTTCCTGTGGTTGAAGTCATTTTGCAAAAATTTTTCATTTAGTGTCATGCATCCAATATTCCAGTGAATGGCCCCATGTTAATCAAGAAGTCAAATGAAATAGTACTTCAACTGAGTATGATGGAAGTTTGCTTTTCAACTGGATGGCTTCATAATAAAACTGTGGCATGGAATCTCCTGTCATATAATAAAGAATCAAAAAGCATTCCGTGTGAGTTGATTGAAGAGTGGTTAAAGGATTTATCCAGCAAAATAGATGGACCTGAATTAAAAGACATACTTAATGTCAATGAAACTGCTCTTTTCTTTAAACATATGTCCGTAACTTTCAAAGGTGAGCAGTATCATAGAATTTAGCAAAGCAAAGGTCTTGTTGTTTCACTTTGTGTAAATGCTGATGGTATGGAAAAAATGACTCTTTTAGTTACAGGTAAGTAACAAAACCAAGGTTCTTCACACGTGTTAAATCTCTCTGACATAAGAATATAAAAGCAAACAAGAAGGCATGGATGACTACAGACAATTTTACAGAATGGTTCAAGAAAATATAGAAAATTAGAGGAGACAAAACCTCAGAATTTTACTTTTTATGGATCAGTGTATCGCTCAACCTCTAATGGAATATTTCTGGCAAAATGCAATAGCTGTTTTCTTCCCATCAAATTGGACTAATGTTGTACAAGCTTTAAGTCTGGGTTTCATTAAAAATTTTGAAAATATTCTATAGTCAAAGGTATAATCAAATAGCCTTTCAAAACATAAATACCAGAAGTACACAGAACAAATTTAATATTCTTGAGATTATTAATAAGAATTCGCCTGCCTGAACTGAAGTGAAACCACAAACAATTAAAAATTGCTTAAAATTGCAATTTTCAGACTCAGAATCAAGGGGAAAAAAAAAGTGTTGACAATAAAAATGATGATGATGAAACTGGATTATAAATGAAGAAGCCTGGAAACTACAGGGTTTTGACATTACAATCGAGGAATATGTAAACTGTAATGTCAGACTTATGCACAGTTGAAAAACTGACTGATAACGTATTACCCAAATGAACATTTAAGTACCAGAAATGAAGGAATATTCCCCCAACTTTCTTTGCAAAATGTTATTTACTCCATTGACATCCTCAGAAATTTCTTTGTGTGTAATAATGCATGTGAGAAAACATATTTAGAACTGAATTCGATTCATAGTGCTTTGCCTAAATTCATGATCTGAAGACACATCAGACAACAATTAGAGCTTTTTTTTTTTTTTTTTTTTATAAATGTTAGACTTTGAAATTTTCTTGGGAAAAAATTATCTTATTCAAGATAATAATTGAAATAAAGGTACAGCCTTTTTCTTCCCCTGTTTTATGTAACTACATAAATTTGCATTCTTATGATTGTAAAAATATTATATTTGTATTAATATCACTTTTAAAATATTAATTATTAAGAAGTTGTTTAATTTGTTTGAAATATTAATATTAATTATTTACTTAAAATTAATTTTGAATTTGTTTTAACATAGTTAATATTTTAAACAAATTGAAAGAACTATAATAAAATTGTGTAATATCAGTAGTAGATTATTAGTATCAAACTGTGGAGCTAATGTAGATATATTTAGCATCATAAATTGAAATTTCCTTTATATGTCTTCCTCATTAATATGTCGTTTGTGAATGGCTCCTTGAAAGATGTATAAATGATGTTCCACTGCATTTAATTTCTGCAAGTGTCTGATACATTTTCTATAAATTTATCTGGTTCGTTAATCAGTTCATCATTGGCATAATCAGAAAAGGCATCAAAATCACTTGACCTCAACACTACTTTATTGCATGTTTTACATCAACGCTCTTTAAAATCATCTTCATTTTTATACATACTAAAACAATTGTAAATTTACTTTTACTTCATTAACTTTCATACTATTTGAAAATCTTTCAGTCACTTATTTCTTTGACTTTCTAAATATTCAAGAGGAATCATAATGTTGTTTTTATTTCTAATTCTTCATGTTTCCAATTTTGATTTATAAGTGGTGTAACATGAGAGCCAAATTTTAATGCTTTTTCTCAGTGGTAGTGCCTCCTATTTTTAAACACTTGTTGTTAATCAAACTCAATCCATTAACAAATGTTACATGCTCATTCCTAATGGGAGAACCGTCTCATAATGGAAACCATCTGAAGACAGGAAACAATCATATGAACTATTGAGCAAAAATTCTGTTTTCGTATTATTGTCCTTCACATCAATGTTCTGTTGTTTTTTAATTTTTTATATTCATAACTCTTTATATATCTTAATTGTAATAACAATTCATAGTATTCAGATCATAAACCTTTCCCATTTATTTAGAAATAAAATATATCTTCTATATTTTTAAAATCTTTACTTGTCATATAGACTGTATCTCTCAGTTTATCATGAATAACAGATTTAAATTTTTTTTTAATGTGCTTTGCCAATCTCAATTAAAATATCTTTCAAAAACATTCTTCCTTGAATTTTTTTACTCTTTTTATAATATGTATGATAATTTATGTATGTAGAAGAAAACCTTAAAGTAAATTATAATTTTTCCCTCTAAAAATTCCCTTTTTTCATTTTTTGATTCAAATAATCAATTGTATTTCACCTCTTGCTTGCTCAAGTTTAATAACCAATTCTTTTGATTTGTTAACTATTTTATAATTTTATGGTAATTTTCATTTTCATAGTAATGCTCCTAACTTCATGTTTTATTTTTAAAAATGTAGGCTTATCAAACATTTCTACAATTTGACTGCCTAGTGGTAGGTATTTGTTTGTATACAAAAGAATAGCATCCAGTCTTTTATTATTGATTAAAACTGGTTGGCAACATGGCAG
Source organism: Stegodyphus dumicola (assembly GCF_044657685.1). NCBI lineage: Eukaryota > Metazoa > Arthropoda > Arachnida > Araneae > Eresidae > Stegodyphus > Stegodyphus dumicola. The sequence goes on from NC_140781.1 coordinate 28,642,970, forward strand.
TGAATGTAGATATTGTTATTTCCATTCATTATGTCACTGTATTATGTATATTGATCTTCTTCATAAATTTTACCTTCATATTCTAATATTTTGTGCAGTTTACTTACATCTATTTTATATAAGTTCAGTAATTTGATAGTATATCATTGCTCTTAGGATACGAAACTGAGTAGGCAGTTTATTGTTTCTCAAGTTTTAAACTCTGATCCTCCTAGTCTTATATTAAAGTTTTAAATAATGAAGAAATTAAAGGAAATTTTTTGAAAAAGAATTATTCAAAAATAGCTTTAAAAAAGGAGATATTAAGTATGATTAAAAAAAAAAAGAGGAAATTTATAAAACTGAGAAAATAACGAGAAAAGGAAATAAACTTTTTGTTAAATGGAAAGGCTGACCAGAAAGTTTTAATTCTTGGGTTGATGAAAAAACTCTTTTAAGATCCTCTTCAAAGTTCTGAATTGCCTTGTGATAAATTTGTTTTTTCTTTTAAAAACATTTTCCATTCTGCAAAATAGTATTATGATTTTAAGTATTTATATTTTTAACTTCATCAATTTTTAAGAATTTTTTATAATTCTGCAGTCTAATTCAAGTATTTCAGTTTTCTCAAATAAGTTTGTCCTCATCTTTTTATTTTAAAACCATCATGTTGTCATTTTCTTTTTCTTAAAAAAAAAGAAAAATTTCAGACATTTTTAATGCCTTTTTTTTTTTTTTTTTTTTTTTTTTTAAATTTGGATCTTCCTCAAATTATTTTAGCTCAAAAATTTTAATCTCCAATTTCTGCTTGTTTTAGGTACTTTCATATTAAAAAAAAAATGACATTTCTTTTTCGTCCTCATGCAATTATTTATTAGCTACTAATAGGTTATCACAAATTGAGAAGTTTGACAATTGAATTATTTTTAGCACAAAGAAAAAAGTGCACCAAACTAAATTCTTAAATTACTCCTTAAATTTCTTACCAAAATTTGGTATTGAATTTGAATCATAGAATTGAAACATGGAAAAAAAATGCCATGTCATTTCAGAAAAAGTCCAATTTTGTGTCAAAGTATATATATATCAGATTGGTTTGGTTAGGTTTGTTTAATTATGGCAAAGCACTTGAGGGCTATCTGCTTAAGAAGAAGGATGCCTTTGTGGAGAACTTTCTAAGGAAACCTGGCTTGTGTACACATATATGGGAAAAACCATGAAAATCCACATGCAGACAGTATGTTCGCCAGGATTCAAACCCCAGACCAAACTACCAGTGTGCAGTGACTTTACCCCTTGACCTACATATATTAGAACAAATCTATATATTAATCTAGTATATATCCCAAGTCATGCATTAGAGACGTGAAAATGCATGTTGAATTTCAGCAACTGGATGAATAGAAGGGAAGATATATAGAACTGTCCTCCGCCCCTTGTTTTTGTGTTGATGTACATCCAACAATTCTTCCTGTATATTTGTTTTTGGCAATTTTATGTTTGATATTCAAATATCTAACCATTTTAAAAAAAATATCATGAATGAGAAAACCTTTTACCAATCAGTTCAACTCTGGTGCTGGTATTCCTGTACAAACTGCAGCCATTTTTTTCAATGAATCCTTATGACCATGGGTACAACTGTCGATCATTTATTTCAGAGCCCATTTTGTGAGAAATTTCGATGCATATTTGTTTAGGGCAGCAATCCTCAACCGGTGCTAAGTGAAGAAAAAGAACAATCGATAATATTTCTTGTGATCGAACTGTAACTGAAGACTTAAAAACTAACACACTTGTCAACTTTGACTGAACTGAAAAGAAAGAAAGGCATTTCAAATAAAGCTATCAAATTTTATTGCCATTTTGCACAATCTATTTGTGTGAACAAGGATTTTCTTTCATGTTTTATTTAAAAAATAAATACAGAACAAAATTAAAAGTGCATCCTGATTTACGGTTAAAGCTAAGTGAAATTAAGACCAGACATAAAGAAATTGAACTCTCTTAAACAGGCCTAAATTTCACTCTAAATTTTACTTTTAAAGTAGTATAACTTGGATTTTGATAATTAAAATGAAAACCAATTTTTGTAATCTAATATTTTGAATGCGTGCATATTTAATTCAAATAGCGAGTACGGTTTGCAAATGGCAAAACATATGTATAATTTTTTAATATTTCTATTGAAAAATTGAAAAATAATAATTATAAAATGTAGTAGTACTAAAGTTTTTCCATTTTGTTTAGAAGGTACGCATTAGTCAAAAGGTTGAGAACCACTGGTTTAGGGCATTTACCTAGAACCTCTATAGTTTCTTTGGAAGGTGAATCATGTTATGTTAGCATGTGACTTACACCAACTTACATAGCTGATACGTAGTAGACTTTAACCAAGAGGCCTGCAAATAGTTTGTGAAAAATTTCTTCTATTTACCAGCAGTCATTTCTTCCCTTTTATAACTTTTAGCAATAAGTTTAAAGAAGTTATCTTTACTGGTTTCAAATTCTTAACTCCCCCCCCCCCCGTAATCATTTGTAATTCTTTTTTTCATTGAAAATTTAGGACACATTGAAAGCAGTGGCATAGCTAGGGTGGCGCAAGGGGGGACATCTGCCCCCGGGTGCAGCATCCAATGGACGCCAAATTGATGCTACGAAATTTTTTAATGAAATATTTCCCATTCTTAACACACAGAAAGCGGCGCAAATTCTTCAGTTGTCCCCAGGCGCTGGAAACTCTAGCTACGCTCCTGATTGAAAGTTGCCCTTGTAGTCTGATAAACATCTGAACTCTTTTGCTGCCTGCTGCACACAGACACATGCTGATGGTAGTATTATCTGATAGGCAGTCACCTATCCTGGCAGTAATTATGTTAAACATGTGACTTCCTTCTCTTTCTTTTACTTATATATGTAAATCAAATTATCTTCACTACATTTCAGACACCTGGAGGTATTAAAGCATATATTAGGTCCATGGTCAAATCTGGCATCTAAAACTTAGCCTTGACTATTGTAACTCAAGTTTCTTAAAACTCTTCAGCTGAATGAGAAACATATATCTTAAAGAATTTGTGTTCCCCCCCATTAGAAATTTCTGGAAAGAAAATGATTAGTAATTTTCCATATTTATCATAAGTCGTTGCAGAAGAGCTTGAATGAGAGTATGCTTTTCTACATGAAACATTTTTTGCCGTATGTAGCTAATGAAAGGGCTACTCACCTGTAAATAGGTACTTGTAAGTTTGAGAAAGTTGATAGCCTTATATATCTGGGCTCTGAGATTAACATTAATAACAACATTATACCTGAAGTTCAGAAGAGAATTAAAGCTGACAATAGATGCTTTCATGGATTAAAGAAATATTTAAAATAAAATTTAATTAGAAGGAAAACAAATTTATTAATTTATAAATGTCTAATCAGACCTCTACTCGCATACTCTTCAGAAACCTGTACAATGACACAAAAAGATTAAAATGCCCTTGGTATCTTTGAGCGGCAAATACTAAAAGCTATTTTTGGAGGAATACAAGTTGATGATGTTTGGCAGACGCTCAAATTTAGAACTTTACTGTACCTACAAAGAACTTGACATTGTGAAATGCATAAAAATTCAAAGGATTAAATGGGCTGGCCGCATTACTAGAATGAACAGGGAGTGCACAATGTAGAAGCCCACTGGAACAAGAACTAGGGTCCGACCCAACCTCAGATGGGTTGATTGCCTGGAAGGAGACCTCGTCATTTTCTGAGTGATTAACTGGAAAACCGTGGCCAAGAAAAGAGAGGCCTGGAAGAAAATTCTTCAGAAGGCCATGGCCCACCCTGGGCTGTTATGCCACTGAAGAAGGAAGGAAGCTAATAAAAGGACATCTAAAACTCCTGAGGAGTATAAATATTATGTAATGTACTGGTAGCGAGTCTTTCCATCAACTGATATCTAGGTGTGAGGAATAGGTAGTTGTCTGCTTTCCACCTAATGCTGAATTTCTGCAGTAGCTTCCTCATAACTTCCATTCAGCTAATTTTCTTTTCATGATCCTAATATATTATCCTGCAAAAATTTCAGTGTTTTCACGCACTTCTAGGTATGTAGCTATTTTGGTAGATGGAATTTATCTTTTACTTTTTGCATTACTGACATCTCCAAGGGGTTCTTATACTCCTTAACAGTCAAATCTTAATGTGATGTTTTTAGAATGTGTCACAGAAACCAATCTGTAATTACAATCTTCCTAGTTAACCGTCATAAAAGAATTTGTTGCATAATTGCAAATTTTTCTCCATCATTTTTGTTACCTGCATCTAATTCCTAGCAGTGCCTGAATTCCCAATCCTGTTAAATACTGTGATTAGTATCATCAATGCAGGATTGATATTAATATTCCTTTATATGTTAAATGTAACCTTTCAGCGTTAAACAAAGAATCATTGTATTGACAACTTGCTGACATCCCTCGTTATGTACATGTAAAAGCTGTATGCTACATGCTTTTTTTCACTGGCTGTAGGACAAGGATGTCAAGACTGAAAATGTACTTAATAATGTAATAATGTGACTTGACTTTCTGTTAATTCATGTTTTGAAATATATGTAGATATTAGTTTTCTTTCTATTCTTATGGATTTCATCTGATCACTGTTTAATTTTAATGATTCTGTTGATGTTTGGGTTAATAACCTCTGACATCATACAGAAAAGGAGGTAACAAGTAGTTATAGCAAATGTAAATTCAATGTAATCTTACATTGGCATGGATTATTTTAATGAAATAGTCACTATAACTAATGTTGGCTATATAAATGTACTGTATAAATGGGTGATAATTTTCAATTTTAGACAGCATCATGACAAAATTCTGGTATTTTGCATGTTTCAATGGAAAATAAGCCAAGAATTGCATCTGAGGAGATTGTGGAGAGGCGTACTGAAAACTCATCTACATTTCACCAATTATAGAAACTTGATTCAGTTCTAAGTTCAATACGCCTCATTGTGGGGCAGAATAAAATAGGCTGATTATATCTGCAATCATTTTTTGTCAGATGCTAAAACAAGAGCTATTTTTAAGTTAGATTTTTAAAGGTTTTGAAAAGTGTATCCTGTGCGAGAAAATAGAATGAAAGTAGAGCTGTAAACAAGCAGATGAAATTGTAGAATACAGACAAGATCCGGCTTTCATTTAATAAAAGGTTTTCTGTATCTGTTTAATAGGATTGCAGTAGATATTTTCATGGACCTTCTCCCATCATTGAAACAGCAAGCATTGTTAGCAACTAGCCAAACTCAGTATGGAAATTTATGTCATTAAAAAAGTGACCAGTTTTAGTCATTCAAATCATCATCCATCATGTCAGTGCCAGGCTGTGTTGTCCAAGCAATATTGTTAAAATTGAAGGTGTTAAAAATGGAATATTTTTCAACTGAAAAGTTGCAGTTTTTGCAAGAAAGGAAATATGGATCTTGTAAAACGTTGGTAGGCAGTTATAGAGAATTATTGTAACTGTTTTATGTATGATGCAGTGCATGAAATTTTGCAATCAATCAGTAGACCTTTTCTCAATATAATCAAAATCCATTTTTTTATTTGTTATTTAGGGTGGTACAGTCATTGGAAGTGCTAGATGTAAAGAATTTATTCATCGCTCTGGCCGTCTGAAAGCAGCTGCAAACTTAGTAAAGCACAACATTACAGATTTAGTTGTCATTGGAGGAGATGGTAGTTTGACAGGTTCAAATATCTTTCGCCAAGAATGGTCGTCTTTATTAGATGAATTAGTTAAAACAGGTAAAGTGACTTATTTTATTTGTGTATCTTCAGTTTAAAAAAAAATTTATATGCATGCATATATGTAAGAAAAATTTTACCTCAATTTATGTAACTCCTAAAGTCTTTTTTTAAAATTTGATTCAGATTAGATAAATTGATTAAATTCAAATGACTTCAGAGAATCTCATGAGCCTCTACTTAGGAATAAAGTCCTTACTTTTCACTAAAATAAGATTCCAATACCTAAATTAAACCAGAAAAATTATATGTTATGTTCAAATGTCTCAAATTTTATGATGTAAAATTTGCAAGATTAATAAGTATCCAAACAATGCAGAGTAGAGAGATTGGATGTGCTAGATGTCAAATAATTGAGTAATACAATGAAGAAATAACAGTCTATGTAAAAAACAAGAGGAAATAGTTGTATCACAAAGAGGAGTGTAGTGGACTTTTGATTCAAACATTTATAGATTAGCAAAATATTCAGATTATTGAAAGTATCCTGGAAATCATGTCTTCTTAATTGAGATTTCTCAGACTTGCAAGTTGTGTTCAAATTAACAGAAAAAATTCAAGCAACTAAGAATTATTTGGTGTCTAAAAATTCTTCAAAATAAGAAACAAACAAAAAAAGTGCACTATACGGAAAAATCTTCCAAAATTTAAAATCAGAGAGATGCTTCTCTTAAAAATATATGTAGGAGGGCAGCCATTCACTTTCTAGGTTCACGACTAAGGATATCCCACTGTTGCTGTATTTCTGCTTTGCCTAATGGCACCATCTTTGTCTACTGTAAAAAATAAATGGTTGTTCTTCGTTTCTTCTAAAATCATTGATATAGTTTGTTAACAAGTGCCACTGTTAGCAAAGGTGTATGTTCAGTGCTTCTTTAGTGAAATATATATGACAGAATCTGCATTCCTGGAGGCTGTGACATGACACCTCAAATATTCAAGTTGAAAGCATGCTCCCAGATTAAGCACTAAGCTATTGATATCATTTGCAGGAGACCTCAGGTCATACAAAAATAAGTTTTCCACTTGCCACCTGAAGACACACCAAACCGTTGAACCATCTAGAAGTGCTATAAGACAAGCTGGAACACTACAGAAATTATAGCTTCCTTTCTAATAGCTCCAGAGCTATTGTCCAAACATTTTAACAGCCTACAATATGTCTGTGACCACAGCATTCTTAATTTCAGGGGGATCATTGATCAACTAAGGATTCCCCAACCTCTCTAATCTTGTCTTTGGTCGTAATTAATCAGGTCTTAAGATAACAATGGGAAACTAAAGGGTGTGACTGTTTCAAGATAATAAATATATGCTAGTTAGAAAAGTACACAAAATGTGGTGAAAAATGTTGTTTAGAGGGAACTAAAAAAATACAGCAAAAAGCAGTATGTTCTTGGTATTTAAGCGGAGGACTTTGCTTTGAAATCTCATGGGTCTTGTGCATAAATTGATCTAATTGTTCTAATATAATAATAATGTTGATTGTTTAATTATATTGTTATTCTTTCTAAATATTGTTAAATGTATACTCAACTGAAGGAGCAGCTAGTCTGCATGGGAATAGGGCTTATTGGCCTGTTTAAGCCCATCTAGAGATTCTTATGTCATTCACATGTTTGGAGACATGTGACCCAAGAGTTGTCTTTGTTAGAAAGGGCAGTGAAAATACATTGGTAGGGCTAAAGTCAGCCATGCAGCTAAAAGCATTCTGTTTTAATTGTTCAGCTGCTAAGCTGAATAAAGTAAGAAGAGGAGAACGCATGTGCTTTTCCTTTGGCTTGAAATGGAGCTATCTTTTTCAAGGTTCTCAAAATGTCACTATTGTTAAAGTAGATTTATATAAAATACTGATACATTACTATTACAAGCATACTGATCTACATTATTAAAAAATAATGCACATGACAGTTAACAGTTACATAATAATACTTAACAGTTATGTAATAGTACAGACATAATAATACTGTACTATATGGGTTACAATAAGTTAAATAAACATTGTTCAAAAATTCTATACTTCTGCAATACCAAAACACTGAGGGCACCAGTAAAAGTACATAGGTATAACAATACAAAACTATTGTAATGTAAGTGCAATGCTGTGCTTCAGTATTATACACCAAAACCATACAAATCTATCAGACATCTATTAATACAGTTATGCAGAATTTACACTGGAGATGCAAGTTCCGACAGAACTTGTAAAGATATCAAATGTACCAGCTGACTCGTGCCTAGATATTTTTTCACAAGGCAGAAAAGTAAAGACATGTCCCTGTATGGAGTAAAATTAACTATATTTGTAGACTATCATATTTATCAAAGGTATTTTGTATCATAATAATCTAAATTGTATGTTTTTAATTGTAGCCTTATATACTCAGAAGTAATGATTTAGTGTCTTTAATTAAAATCAATTAAAAAAATCCTTTCTGTTTATTAGCAAATAACACTGAAATGGTATAAATAATACAATTAATGTTTAAAATGCTGCACTAATTTTGACTTTTTAAAATAAATTTTTTCTTCTTTTCCTTTTTTTTTTTTTTTTTTTTTAAAGAAGCAAAATCATCAATATTTTTTCCCAAAATTATTTTATTACTTAATTTAGGTTTTACAGAGAGAAAGTTCTTAACCAAGTGTAGATCCTGCATAATTTTATATTTTAAAGTTTTTTGAAGCTGGTGCCACTGCTAGCAAGGATAAATTGGCAATGCTAGTGTAAATTTTAATGTAGACTATTCTAAACTGTATTTGTGAATTATTTCTGAAAGATTTAAAGTTGAAACAGCTTAGTATCCAGAAACAATTGGTTATTATTACCACTAGACAGGGCTGAGGAAATTTTTGAAGCATTTGTATCATCTGTATATTTAAGTGCTAAGTTATAAGCTGCTGCTTTTAAATTACCTTAGTTGTTTCTATTAGTTTCTTTCCAGTTAGAAAATGAAAATCGAAAGACATCTCGTTAAATTTTTCATATCTTCATTTTGTTTGTGAGATTAAAACTTTTCTTAGCCTGCAGTGAAATATTATTTTCTGAAAATGAATTATCTTATTTGACCATCTGATTTGTTAACTTTTTGTTTCTCCTTAAGTTCTGTGGACAGATTCATTTCTGAAGCAAAATTCTCACATTTTTCAATATTTACTCTCATCTGCTGTACATAAATGATTATTCCTCTAATATCATTGCTTCTTTGTTCAATTAAATATGACAAACCTATGAGGGCTGTCTGGCTAAGAGAAAGGTTGCTGTTATGGGAATCTCTCTAAGGGTATAACTGGTCCATATTTACACTACATATGGGAAAAACTATGAAAGCCTGTTCATTGGTATTGAAACTCAGGATCCAAAACTGCAGTTTTGTGTGAAAGTACAATTACAGTTTTTCATAGCATTTTCTTTGTTTCCTTGCAGTATTAAATTTGATGCAGAAAACTTATATTTATTTTTTTACTTTATTCGCATCAAAATGCTATTATTTATAGCTCATTGCAATGATTTAAGCATTTGTATAAATGGTTAGCAACACTAGCTAATGAAAATTATATAATACATGAGTCATTTATTTTTCAGTCTCACTTTCAATCTTAAATAAGTTAAAAAAAAAAAAAAAAAAAAAAAAAGCAATTTGGTTAGGTTAACTAAAATAAAGCAGACAAAAGCTGCCTCGGGGAAAGAATGGTTGCATATACACCGGTGAAATAAATTAAAAGAATTTGCATATTTTATCGAATTGCATGAAAAGAACCGAACTGAAGGAAAAACCACTGCTTCTAGATAAAAATGCAAATCTTGTCTGGCAAATAAGTAAGCGTACACGGGCATGTAGGCGGAGCCAGCAGAAAAACAGGCTTTATAAGTGCATGGAGGGTAAGACGAATTGCGTTAGCTAGCACACCTCGGCGAATTTCTTGGTGTTATCTTGCAGCAATCAGTTAAATTCACATTGAAACAGTAACATGAATAACCACCAACATTTAGATGATGGAATGAGGTGGTAAATTGTGGGGAGGCTAGAGACAGGCCAATCACAAGTCCAGATATGCAGAGAGTTTAATTTTAATGCCCAGTGTCATGTGTAACGTATGGAAAAAGTTCCAGGATACTGGATCCATTGAGAGAAAGCCTGGGCAAGGTCGTTCAAGAGTCACGATGGCCAGAGAAGATCGCTATTTGTCCATTTTAGTGAAGCGTAACAGAGGGCATACAGCTTCTCAGCTCTCTTGGAATGTAGCCACAGGAACCCGTGTAACAATGGTGACTGTTTCCAAAAGACTGAGTGAGAGAGGGTTGTTTGCATCCCACTCACGTCTAGGCACAGGTGAGTCCAATTAGCATGGTACAGGCAGCATAGTGATTGGAGTATGGAGCAATGGTCGACCGTTCTGTTCACCGACAAGTCCTGTTTTAGCCTAAACACCGATTCTCGCCGTACTTTCATATGGAAAGAGCCAGGGACCCGCTACCTACCCTCCAATGTCCGTGAAATCAACAATTATGGCGGTGGCGGTGTAATGGTCTGGGCAGGCATCATGTTGGATGGCCATGCACCTTTTCACGTCTTTGACAGAGGCTCTGTGTTTGGTGTGAGGTATAGGGATGAGGTCTTGGAGCCCTATGTTCGCCTTTTCCGGGGTGCAAGGGGCCCCCAAGTTCATCTTAAAAATAATAACGCGAGGCCAAATAGAGCTCTTCTGGTCGATGAATTTCTCGAGAGTGAGGATATTCGCCGAATGGATTGGCCAGCCAGGTCTCCAGACCTCAACCCTATAGAGCATGTCTGGGATGCTCTGGGTAGAGCAATTGCAACTCGCAACCCCCCTCTGAAAATCATCCAGGAACTGAAAACTGTGTTTCTGAATGAGTGGGACCATTTGCCACAGGCTCTGATAAACTGCCTTATTTCCAGTATAACATCATGCTGTATGGCTGTAAGAGGGGACCATACCCCTATTAACCCATTTCTTTTGTGTCTTCTGCAACTGCTGCGTCAGACTCCCATGAGTGTTACGTGTGTGTCTATTATAACTGTTGAATGTTTATTTTGTTTGTATTATATCAGCCTATGTTCACACCAAATTTTATTAAAATCTGTCCAGTAGTTCTGGAGATCGTTGATCAAATATGAAAATTCTTTTAATTTCTTACACCAGTGTAGGATTTTCTAAGGGAAATGGCTGTTGCTTATGTCACGTGCAAAATATATATATATATAAAAGGACTCATGTAAGTTGGGATCTGAGCCTCGATAGATGTACTAGTAGTATTCATATCCACTTGGCCATTGAAGAGTAACTGCAGTTCTTTTCCGAGAACCTTAGTTATTATTGAATATAACTCATTCCTTCTGTTCTGCAACTTAATATCTGTTACTTTAGAACTAGCCCACTCATTTTGCCTTGATTCTTTCATTAATTCAAAATTTTAAATCCTTTTTATTTTTAGAATAGTGAATAAGTCATCTCATTATTTGATTATAAATGTTAGAATAACTCAGAAAAAGCGATGAATTCTCTTACCAATACACTGCTAACAAAAAATGAAAATAAGATGCAGATTCCACCCAGCAACAATTATAACTCTTTTAAGACTAACCATAAATGAAACTAAGAGCAGAGTTCTGAGGAAAATTAAATATGTGCACATTGGGAAAAAGTATAAACTGTACATTTTGTTCCATGATGTATTTTATAATGAGAATTGGAGCAAGCCAAAACTATATTACAAAAATGAAGAAAAAGATTTAATATGATATATTGAACTTTTCTGTCTCAAATTGTTTATTTTTATGATCAAATCCTGGTAAGCTATCGAGTCCAAATTTTGTGCACTCTGTGTTTATGGATGACCATACAATGCGGTGCAGCAAGTTTATTGAAATCTGATTTGGATATTTTAAAATTAAATGTTAAAACGGTTTTTTGCTCATCTCTTCGTTTAATGAACAAAGTAAAATTCTCAGAATTTTATTGTTTGCAACATCAGATAGAGTGGATAAAATCTTTTAAATGAATCTCATATGAAATTTTAACTTAACTTTGGATTTATTTGAAAATTGCTGCTTTTTTTTTTTTTTTTTTTTTTTTTCCCCTCCTTACTATTTAATGTAACAGATGTAGGAATCACAAGTGTGGTTATTTATTCATTGCTGAAAAATGATTTTTCAATTGAACAATTTGATTGATAAAGTGTCATTCAGACTAAAAAGGTGAAAATTTTTTAAAAAATGTTTTGTAAAATAACCTTTTCTTTAAAATTCATAAAATCATTAATAAACTAAAAGCAGAAAAATAATTTATTATACAGTTTAAGAGGAACAAGAGATTGAATAATTTTCTTTAAAATTCTTCTACATTGTGCATTATGAATCCTAAAAGTGTAGATGCCTAAATAATAAAATTGAATTGCATTGTTAAAACTATAAGACATTATCTTTTTGAATTTATCAAGATTACCTCAAGCTTTTATTATTCATGGTATAAAATTGTAGTTTTGTAAAAAGTATTGTTTAATCTCTTTTTTCCTTTAAACTATATAAAAAATTATTTTCTTTCTTTTAATTCACTAATGATTTTATGAGTTTCAAGTAAAAGTCTATTTTATAAACGCCTTTTTGTTATTTTTTTAATAACAAAAAATTATTTTCCTCCTTTTAATTCACTAATGATTTTATGAGTTTCAAGTAGAAGTCTATTTTATAAACGCCTTTTTGTTATTTTTTTATTAAATATCCTAAATAAATCTCTGAATGTCATTTCAATGAACAATTGAACGTAAGAATTATTAAAACAAATTTAGCAGAAATACTCAGTTTGTTGACTCTGATGGGCTTGTTTTGCTGTTGGGATGAAATAAGAGCTACTGCACCAAGTTAGGGGGAGGCAGTAGAGAATTACTCAGCAGTATGATCACATTTTGTCTGTGTAGCTTATTTCTGAAAATATAAACCAACTTCATTGTGGCAATTCCCCAAAAAAATGTAATGCTAAAAAGTGGTACATACAGTACCATTATACTGTAGCACATTTAGAAAGCAAATTAATCCCACTAATTCTCTTAATTCAGTTAGATTGTTTGTAACCCAATTTTTTTTAACCTTTATCTAGGAATTAATGCATTAAAATATATGTATTAAAGAAATTTGATTGCTGTAAAGTAATAAATAAATCAATTAATTCAAATTTAAATAATTTTGCTGTTTATTATGTTGACACTAAGCTGCGTTAAAATGTGAACTGAAAGCCACCATCTTGACTGAGAAGATGGCTATAGAAAGTATGAATGATGGAAATCAGCTAGGCAATCTTTATATACAGAAAAGTAAAGAAGCATCAGGAATGCAGTGTATTTAAGTTATCATAAAAATAGTGTTGACAAACTTTTGTTACTGTAAATATGTTTTGAAAATAGGTCTTTTTGATGTGTTTTAAAGTTGAAAATGAACAATTTGTTTAATAATAACCTTCTGAGTGGGACGCAGGTTTTTTGGATTTGCTGTAAAGAGCTGTTTTTAAACAGTGTTTATTAGCTAAATTTGTATATTTACTAATTTTAGTCTGTATTTTCATGAACTTACATTCATTAAGATGACATTTATAGTATTCAAGAAAGTAAGAAAGCAAAACATCTTAAACTATAAGCTAATAAGGTAATAAATATGCCAAGTGACAAAAAAAATCTCAGAGCCGTTCATGCCATTCAAAGAGTTAAATGAATTCTAATTTTTCATGGATAATTTGAGACTTCTAATTTTTCGCCTGAGCTATGTGCTCTTTTCCTGAGCTTCTGAGCTATTTTTCACCTCAACCTTGTCCCAGCTATGTGCACCAGTGTACCACTGTTGTGAAAATATGTATATTATAAATCATATAGTGGAAGGAAGGGGGAGAATGGAATATTTAATTTGCACTGACAAAAAGGCCTTTAATGCGTTTGTTATAGACAAAATAACGATGCATACCAAAGTAGAATTACATACTACTAAGTAAATTTAAATTATTCTTGCAAACTGAAATTAAAAGCTACATTGGTGCAGCTCTGAAGATGTTTAATTGCTGTGGGTAGTATTGGCCCATGCGTGGTAATTAATGCCACCCCATGCATGGTAAATGGTTTTCTGAGATGAAAAGTTATTGTTTCAGAGCATTTCAATAAGTAGTGGTCAAGGTTATGTTGAGTGATTGTCACACTCATTCATGCTCACTGTCCCAAAGAGTGGAACATTGCAGACAGCACACATATAGACCATAACCTCTGAAAAACTGTGAGAGTTCTTATATACTGCTATGTGACTTTGCTGAAAATTTTGGTATAAAAGTGTACACTCTCCTGTGTTTGCATCATCCCAGATCTTCTGTCATTATCCCATTATGAGAGCCTTTGTGGTATGCAAATCCTTGTGTTGAGATCACTGACAGCCAATTTCATAGTTTTATCCCCTTTTTTATTATCATGGAGCCCACTGTGTGCATGAACCCACTGGCATTTCATCCTGTTGTTATCTGGCAGGGAGATTAAAAAATTTTGGATTTCCTTGAAATATTGTTTCTGCAATGCTGTCCTTGAATGGCATGCAAATTGGATGCCGAATATGTATAGATCGCCATGAAGTGCCCAAATTTAACACAGCACTGTCTAGCTGCTTTAATACTGTGAGTATTATGAGTTTCATGAATAAATGGTATTTTCTTGATTATAATTAAAAAACGAATCTCTCACTCTGTACCTTGACTCCTTTTCTTCCAATATACATCCAACCCAAAATCAGATACATTAAATCTGGCAAAAATTTTCACGTGTAATAAATAGGAAAGCCATCCTTCTATGCAGAATTTTTCATCCAATAATGCTGAGAGGGTTAATGGAGTCAACTCTACTTGGAACACTGAATTATTGTTATCCAGTCTCCATGTCTAAGAAAGTAATACATGAATTCCTCTTGGCACCCAAAAGCCTCAGCCTATGCCCTTTCCCCCTTTAAGCTGTCTATGTAAATATATGGGTCCAGGAAAGACAGTGATCTCTGTTCTGTTATAATAATTAATTTCCGCCAGGTGACATGGCAATATCGGTAACTAGGTTTGTACTCCAGGTAGAGATAAATGCGATTTCACAGGGTTGTATTGTTTTTGTGTCTTAATGTGCGTACCAGAGCACTTTCTTGCTATACTACTGGGTTAAGAGGGATAAGTCTAACAAGCACATTTACAGCACTGGTCAGAGAGATGTGATATCCCTGGCAGATGCTCAGAAGAAAGGTACATTGTACAAAACTAAGTTGTGCCATGTTTATGGTAATATGGGAAGCCCACTCGGAAGCCTCATGTGGTGCTACATGTTCTGCTACTGTCTGATTCCAGATTCTGAGCATCCATGATGATACTTTCTACCTAGTAGCTGTAGTTCTATTCAGAGACTTCAAGAGTTTGTATAAGCATTGTTTAATGTGCAATACATAATCATGCCAGTGTAGCTGAACATCAGTAATCACACCCAAGCATTTCAGGCATCTCACTATTTTAATGTTTTTTCCCTTGAGATCCACACAGGGAGTGTGCATGTACTTTCTTCATGAACTTGATAAGCATTCATTGTCTCTTGGGACACAAAAATGATAAGCTTGTGTTCCTTAGCCTAACTGCTAAAGAGATTACCTGCTTGTTATTACAGCTGTCTCATATTCCCTTCTAGTGTATCCTTTGACCTCTAACAGAAAATCATCAGCATAAGCTAGTATATTCACATTGTTGTTTCAACAAAAAGTACCGAGGCCATGTCTGCCACTATATTCCACAGCAGAAGACCAAGACACGATCCCTGTAAGCAGCCTCTTTTAATGTGTGTCATATGGCTTAGACATTGTAGCTTACACATGCCTATTAGATTGCTGTAAAGAAGATCGAAGAAGTAGGATGGCCCATATTTTTAAATTTCTATCATACCGTGAATTGCCACCATAGTGAATTGAAGGTATGCAGAATGTAGATAGGTGTGATAAATGTATGTAAGTTAGCCAACTTATTCATAATAATGATTTATAGTTTGTCCAAGGCATCAGCCATGAATGGAAAGGCTTGCTCTGAAACCATACTGATGAGTATTCAGTAGTCTGTTAGAGTTAATAAAGTGATTAACCCTTTCAGGACGGGTGTCCCGTATACACATTCCCTAAGAACATCTCTTACAGCCAGGTGTCCCATCCACGCGTCACTAGAGATTGCATTCAGAGGATGGGTGATGCGTATATGAATTTTAAGCTGGAACGTTTTTCTGAAGGCCACTAGAATGGCATCCTATGTCCATTACTTTTGAAATGAACACAGTGTTAGGTTTCTGACCTTGAGTTTGCTGTTTGACTTGAGTTTGATATATTCTGTTTGTATATTCTGTCTT
Organism: Stegodyphus dumicola; assembly: GCF_044657685.1. Classification (NCBI taxonomy): domain Eukaryota; kingdom Metazoa; phylum Arthropoda; class Arachnida; order Araneae; family Eresidae; genus Stegodyphus; species Stegodyphus dumicola. Next base: position 28,659,146 of record NC_140781.1, read on the forward strand.
CAGTTTTATTTTCAGCAACATGTAGCAGTTACACACAAGTTTTACTCATCAACTGTTGCGAGGGGGGGTTGGGAAAGCGTAAACAGAGGTGGGCTCTTTAAATCGCCGCGTGCTAATATAAATATTAATGTGTCTGATTTATATCCAATTCCTTTTTTTATATATATATGGTCTTTTAGGGTTACTTTGAGCAATGCAAAACTGTTACGTTTTGCATTGCCTTCAGATATATATTCCTGTTTCTTCTCTTTTTATTTCGGAAAGCCTCTCCTCCAATCTATTATGGCGGGAAGGCACTATTTATCAGAGGAAGAATACCCTCGTATGGTTAATGAACCATTTACTAATGCAGATGAGAGTGATGGTTCTTTTACTAAAGAGTTAGAAAGTGATACTTCTTTGTGCTTCGAGATTTACCACAGTCATCATTTTAAATTTTGTTACTTCTTACTGTAAATAGTCTTTATTTTGTTGTTAAACTTTATTGATGGATTTTATCAATTAAAACTTTGGAATAATTTGAATAGCACTTCCAAAAATTATTTTACAAGATAAGGAAATTTTTAAGTATATTTTCATGTAAAATAAAGAAAAATTTTATTAAGTGCTAATTTTAACATATATAAGAGCTCAAGTAATAATTTAAATGATACCAAAAATTACGGTGCTAGAAGTGAAATTATTTTTTTTATAAAACTAGGCTTAGCGATGCAAAACCTTCGTCCTGTACAGTGACTGCCTTCGATTCCCTTCCGTTCTGTACAAGCATCTGAAACAAAGGTGTGCTGTTGCGAAAGGGTTGATGATTACTCTGTTTTCTTAGATTATCAGATATATTAGAGGTCAATGATGAAATTGTTTGTTATCTAAGGCATACAACCCTACACCAGAAGCTACAATTGTGGGCAAAATATATCTGTATTTATTAAGATGTATTTTGGTTTTATATGCTACTTAGTATGCTTGTTGGTTTAAGCAAAGTGTGATACAAGCAGCACTCTGTTGAGATGTGATGAATTGTTTGCCTTACTGGAAAATTTTTCATCTGCATAATATTAATAAATTTATGAAATGTGTCTGTTAACAGGTGTAATTACAGCTGAAAAAAGGGCTGAGTGTGGACATCTTAATATTGTCGGTATGGTTGGCTCTATTGATAATGACTTCTGTGGTACTGATATGACTATAGGAACAGATTCAGCTTTGCATCGCATTATTGAATCCATTGATGCCATAGTAACAACAGCTTCTAGGTATGTATAGTAAATTCTTTGTGGAAAAATTAAGCAGTTGTCAGTTTTTTTATTTTAGGAAGTAAATTTTTAAATTATATGTATCCTGTGTTGAAAGTGGAAATTAAGAATAAACGGCTGTAACGTAAATTTTCTTTTCTATGTTTACAGATAATTAAAAATACTTTAAGGGTGTTATTTGAGCTGCATAAAGCTGACAGTAGTTTTTATTCTAAAACTTGAAATTTTTAAATAACTGTACTTATGTGAATGTGATGTTTTTGGTCAAGTAAATATTTTGAGAAATTATAAGTCAAATCATTTATTTCAGTGATAACGAAAGTAATTTGAACATAATGTTGCATATTTTATCTCGCTCTAAACATGTAGTAGTAGAAAGTGTTATATTTGAAAGATGCCATAATTGGCATACTATGCTTTGTAATTGTAACCCTTTAAAATACTGATTTAGTATTGTTATGAAATAATGTATATATTCTATGTTCAGTTACTGTTGAACTATAACTTACTTCTAGTGAAGTGTCTTTAATCCTACTTAAATAGCATGATTAATATTTTACACTGCAGACTCTAGAATATAGTGAAAGATCACTAATTTGGAAAATGTTGGCAGCATTTCATTTCACAAAATGCAGATTAGTAGTCAAATTCTGGAATTCTCCAGAAAAGAATTACAATTCATGATGATATAATTATAGCCTGTTTAAGACTGTGATAACCTCTCAAGTATGAAAGATTTTTGAGCCTTAAAAAGCTTGGCTTATAATTTTGTGTATGGTCAATTAAGCATTATCAACAATGAAGCAGAGTATTTCTAGTTTTTTTTTTTTTTTTTTTATAAATCTCGTTTTCTGATTACCTTGTGCTTGTCGATAGATCACATTTATTTTACTCTCATGTTCAAGACTTAATATAGACAAAAGAAACAACTAAACTATCCCAAAATATGTAAGCTCAAGGGAGGTCTACTCTAATTTTATTTGTACTTGTACATTTAGTAATTGCTTTTGGGTTGAAATAGAATACATTTACCTGGGAAATCTTTGAAAACTTCACAAATTATTTTTTTTTATTAAAATGTAAAATGATTTTTTACTTGTGTTTGAATTTCTATTACAGTAGAAGTCCAGAAATCTGCAATGCTTGGGACCAGAGTTTGTGCGGATTTTGCGAATTTCAGGACAGAAAAGATAATATTGAGACTAAACGTGCAAAATAAATAAGGTGTATTCGATACATTTAATTAAATTATTATATATATTAATGCAATAATTAATTATATGCATTAAATTATTATTACATATGTAAACTGATTATATTATATTGTTCATTTACATCAGGCTCCTCTTTTTTAAATCAGCATGAATCTGCTTCTCCTTTTCTCTCAGGAGTAGTCCTAAAATAGGTACCCCATCACTCCTTCGCTGCCGCAACCACTCGTACAAGACAGCATCAAGGTTTGCCGATTTCGCCTCATGTAAAGATTTCCGGTTTCAGATTCCAGTGTTAGAATCACTGTTGCTGTAAAATTACAACAGCTTTTCTTTATTGTTCCGTATACCGTACACAGTCCGTGTTCCAATTCCATATGATTCCGCTATAACACGAGCAGTAGCACCTGCCTCCACCTTTAGCAGAATTTCCACTTTTTTCATTACCATCAATGCAACGTGTTTACATTTTTCAACATTGCAAGCAGTAAAATCGCGATTGCGTTTCTTATGTGTCGTATTAAAAAGCGCTGAAATTTAAAATATTCTTAATTTATCCACAAAATATCCAGATAGAAAAAAAAAAAAAAAAAAAAAAAAAACGACATCATTAAACAATCTTGTAAAATAACAAAGCTCAGAAAGTACAACAACGTGAAGAAGAGTTGAGTTAATCATCTGCTTTTTTTTACCTTGATGCAGATTGGAAGGGAAAAAAACTCTTATCATGATGTCAATAATTTGGTATTTCCCTTATTATTATTCAGTAATTATGATGTCATTATGCAGTAAGTATTTTTTCTTCGATATTTCATACTCCATGTTGTGGTTTCCAGAACCTATAAACTAAATGTTTATATTTTGAGAGGCAATGCGGACTTCAGAAGTTGGTGGTTTTTCAGTATTTGACTGTACCACATTTCCTCATATCCCCCCCTGCCTTTTTAAGTGATTGTATTGTCTGAAAAATTGAGAGAAAATTGTGTAAGTGATTTAATTTCTAAAGAACATGGTTACAGTAAAAATATAACAAACTAAAAGTAGTCATGGATATACTGTTAACTACCAAAATATTAGTCCTTTGAAAGAAACTTACATTCTAATATGAATACAGAGTAAGAACATTAAATATGTCATGGATATTGGGCCAATATAAAAGAAACTTGCATTCCAATATGAATACACAGTAAAAACATTAAATATCTGATGGCTATTGAACCAATATCTGATGGTAATTAAACTGGAAACATCACACTTTTACTTACTGTGGGAAGCCCCAGGGGCACCTTACATGAATGAATCTTAACTGCAGTTCCCAAGAAGGACATCCGAGGAACAGAAGTAAAGGAGGTCAATCAAAAGATCTGGATTTTGAATAGATAAGGCTGTAAGGAGCTGGAATGTAGATAAACAGAAGTAAGGTGAAATCACATGTTTCAATAGTTTCTTAAGTGTGAGAATACCTGCCACAAGACACAGTAGCTTAACAAAGAACCTGCACAAAATATGCTTCAACTAATAAATGCAAGGGAAAGTAAAATGGATGAAATACCAGCCCCAAACATGCAAACGTAAATTGAATATACTTAATAAAAATAATCAAGGGAAGTACAATTTACCAATAAACTAGCTCTCTGAGGAAAATTTATGTGAATATTTTTAAAGAGCTCGGAACTTAGTACTGAAAGCTAAGTGCGATATATGCTGTGAAATACACCAACTACATTTTGCTGTGCAAACTGTATTGATATGAAAATATGATTTTGCTACAAATTTGTCTATAAAATCAAATTTCACTTAAATATATTTTATTTCCTAATCTACTTATAACTACGTGGTTATATTTATGCGGACATAAAATTTTCCTAGAATGTTTTTAAACCTTTTGCGGCTCAGTGTTCCACTACATGGAACACCCAAATTGAATCGCTTCTGAAACCTTTAAATTCAACCATAAATAGATAAAAATGCCTGTATATTATACTTTGAACTTTTCTGTTTAAACAGTAGATAGCAGCATATCACAAGGAGACACAGAATTTTCATTTATTATGTGTTATTCAAATCCACTTTTTTTCAAGTAATTTCCTCTATTTTTTTTAACGATGTAAAAAATGTTATTTGGAAAAAATATTAGGCATAATTTTGCTGGCTGTACTCCAAATTATTTGTTCTATATTTTTTTTTAATCTTTCACACAAAAAACATACGCAGAATCATTGAATAAACCCAGGTGTTCCATTAGCGGGAACACTGCGCCTTTAGTGATCTCATGCTGTTACGAATCAGAACATCTGTGCTTAGGAGAGAACATCCGTTGTTTACATTTTCTGTTTCCGTTGTTTTTTGGGTGGGAATGAATTCAAACAAAGCAGTATTGAGGCGTGAGGCGTGTTTTGTGTTATGAAAGCCTTAATATTGGCATCTCGAATTTTTTGGGAGTAGTTTTGGGGTGGGAATTTTATTAGTAGCTTGACTCATCTTTACTTAGACCTGGGGGAATTTTTTGCTGTCCCTTTTTAGTCTCATTCCCGTTTATTTTCAATAATTGTGTAGATATTTTTCGTGTATGTATAGATTATGGGCTTTTTTTCTTTATTGTTAATATTAATCATAGTTAATTATTTTAATTGTAGTTGGTTTGTGCTTCCATCAAAAAGGTGTGACTTGCTTTGAAAATTTCACGAAGCTAAGAAATAGGAAAATTTGTAAATATTTTTTATATAGGACTTGTGTATATAGATATTTATCTCATTTATCCGTATATATTCAAGAATATTGTGTATATCCAGGAAACCATGTATGCAGCCATAATACAGAGTTTTTTCATTCTTATACAAACGCTTCTACTCATTTTCAGGCTTCAGGGCCCACCAGCGGTTGAGCGGTAAAGTCGCTGAACACTGGTAGTTCGATCCGAGGTTCGAATCCCGCGAAAAGGCTGGCTGCATGGGTGTTTTTGTGGTTTTCCCCATGTGTAACGTGTATACGAGCCAGTTTCCCTTAGAAAGTCCTCCACGAAGGTATCCCTCCCCTTAGGCAGATAGCCCTAGTGTGCTTTGCCATAATTAAATACACCAACACAAACACCATTTTTGGGTTTCACTGCAATGTTCGCTTAGTCGCACTTTTAAAAGCTCTGGCGGCGCAGTGTTCCATTTCATGGAACACCCACAGAATTAAAACAGTAAGTGCAATTTTTACAAAATTTTACTTGTATACTCCTTTAGGACTAAATGGACTGCGTACAACTTTTTTGTTGAAATTCTGATGTTAACGTATAGTGCGCCGCAAAGGGTTAAAGAAGTGTTATTTTGGAGAATACAAACGAAAAATAAATTTGCTTTACTTTTTTGTAATAGATAATTTTTAGGAACGTACTTTTTTTTTAATTGCATTCACTAGCCGCTTTTAGACTTTTGCCATTACTAAGGCTGAACGTGGTGGTCATTTTCTTATGGAGGCACCTAATAGACAGCCACTGTTACCTTCCTATGAGAGGACAATTTACTTCTCCAGAATTCGAATTTGGACTTTTTGGTATTGCAACTACTATGCCTTCTGGGTGGCTTTAGGAACATTCTTCAGTTCTATTAATCATACTTCTTCTTTATGTATTTTGATGTAAATAGGAAAAAAAATGTGTAGCAGTAATGTTTAATTAAAATTTTATGTAACTGCTTTATATATGTATTTTTTTATATTATTATACTTTTTTTTATTGTGGAATGTATTAGTGCAGTTCTCAAAGGCCAGTTACCTTACGCAAGGAACGGAGGCCTTTTCAAGTAACTGCCTTGGCACCCTGGGCCACCAGTGCAGAGAACAGCCCTATTGATGGATATGTTTGTTTAGAAGTATTGCGAGCCTTCAAGTTTGGTAAAAGCAGGAATTCTGATGGTGTCGAAGTGTTGATCTATAATGACTAGAAAATTGGAGGCGAAGGCAGATTAAATCTTCAGTTTTATTTTCAACAACATGTTACGGTTACACACAAGTCGGCACATTAGGAGAAGCACACAGGAAGAAGGAGCAAACAGACTGCAGTCCAGCTCAGGCAAAGCATAGAAAGCAAGTGCGTAATGTTCAGGATGAAATATTAAGTCAAACTGAGTTAGATTTGGTTCTCAAAGCATTTTGATTGGATATTGCTGTAAAAATATTATTGGATGCTTGAGTTTTAGTTCAATTTACATCACCAGAATTACATAAGAGTCATATTACATAGATTTTTCTTGAAATGACGCAGTGCAAATAGATGTTGCTATTTTTAGAATAGAGAAGGGAAATTAATTTACACTGCTAATTTAATCTTTTACATATTCTTTATTTTTCTTACATATATATTTATATTAACTTTATTTAGAAGAAATATATACTTCTTCATTTGTGGTGCATGATTGAAACTTGAAGAAAGCTTATGGGAACATTGTGCATGGCTATCAAACAAAAATACAGTGTGATTCATAATTCTGTTTGTGGTTTTGAAAGTTTATATTTCATTTACTCTAGCAATTGCAGCAAAATAGTGCAAAACACTTCATAAAGATTCACTCTATGTTTTTACTTGTAATTGGTCTTATCCATATAATAATGGATTTAGCCATTAGGTGACTGTCATAATGCTAAGTTGCAGTGTAATGCAAGGGTGAATACAAATATATCTGATATAATACAGATCATGCTACAATATAAAATTTGATAGTGAGTTAGGTGGTAAAGTGGAGATTTTGTGTGAAATATCCAACAGAAATACCTATAGACAAGACAATTCAGATGTATGAAAAGTTTAAGGAGACTGGTTGCCACTGCGATGCAAAATAAACTATCTGTCTGGGATTGTTGACTTAAACCAAAGTTTGCTGGGGTTAACATATCAAACACCTGTAATGGGGTTATCACATCTAACAATGTGTGAGATTAGAGGAGACTTTCCCAAGAAGCAACTTTGTTTATCACTGAAAGGTTCCTAGCCAAAACATGTCTCGTCAGAGCCTGTGTCCCACCTTGTTACATGGGACAAAACTGAACTGAAAATTTTTTAGCTTGAAGCTTTTTCCATAATTTATTTCTCTAAAGAATTGGTTTTCACATAAGTCAACCAGTCAGATATTTTAGAAACAAGAATTCTGAGAAATGTTTCTTCCTATATGTTGTTGAGAGTAGCTTATAGATGTGATGTTGTTTAAGCGCAAAACTTGGAGATCCTTTTCGCTGTATTCGTTATTGCAGTATAAACGTTTTAAATCACAGTGGTTTTTATTTAGTTTGTTTTATTTAATTATAGCAAAGTAATCAATGGCTAGTTGCCTAAGGGAAAATGATGCCATTTTTAAGGCCTTGTCCTTTCTCATATCCTAGTTTCACATGAGGAAAACCATGAAAACTCCAATGAAGTCAGCCTGTTTACCTGGAATCAAATCCAGGCCAAACTACCAGTATTCAGAGACTTTATTACTTGGTCACTAGTGAGCTAAAATCTCAGTGACAATTATGAATCGGTGTATATTATCACACCTGTGAGGCAGGATGTCTGTGCTTCATGTAATGTCAATAATAATTAAATATGTGGGTGCTACAGGATTTTTAAAGATGTCTTGTACCATAATGTATTAATATAACTCCTGTGTTCTTCAAAGTGACTTATGTCTGTGGCAGTTCAGTATCATACATTAATGAATGCAGTTCCAAGAAAAATCATCATTATTATAAAGAAATGTAAGTAAATAGATGCCAATTTTTCAGACAGAAGAATTACTAGCAGAGCATTGCCTAAAGCAATATACACCTTTTACCAAATTGATTTTATCTCATTTTAAATCTTTTTGCCAGGATTTTGCTAGGGAAATGATGCACGCGTGCTTGGCCATTCTTTTATTTTTTTAAATCTCATGAAAGCACTTGCCTATTCAGATTGGCCACTTTTAAGACCAGAAGTGATGGCCATTTTATAGTGGAAGCAACTAATAGGCAGCCACCATTGCCCCTCCGAAGGGACAGACAGTTACAACCATGCCTTCTCTGGAATTTGAACCTGGGCCTTTTGGTACTGCAGTATGCTCTCCTAACCACTATACCGGCTGGGCGGAGCTTGGCCATTCTAGTGATACAATATAAAATGATAAACATCAGTCCAGATCTAGCAGTCATAATGTATAAAAAATATAGCAATTATTACATAAATAATCCGGAAACAGTCTTAACATTACCATCTTATACTGTTATAGTGGCTAGAGTTATAGTTATACTGGGCTAGAGTGACCCCCTATGTTGAACTGTGTTTAATTTGCAAAGCCCCTTGTTATTTTTGCTTACAGCTTGAAAATGCTATCACTGAAAATATATATGCCTGTATAATTAATAGTTCAAACTCACATTGATCTCTTAAAAACTATTTAGAAAATCATTTAATTGCATTTTGTTCCAAAGTGTAATAATAGGTAAAAAATCTAAAGTTACAATCAGACTTCTAAAATATTTTTATTACCTTTAATTTGGCGTTTCACAATTCACAGTTTGTAATATTACAGTTAGAATATTTTTAGGAAACATTTAAAAATAAATCATTTTAAACCATTCATGAATCCCCAAATCGGCAGGGATTAAATTACATTAGTAAGGATGTACTTGTTGAAATATTAAAAATCGACCATGTACTTGGACTAGGGCAGTATGCAATTTATGTGTGACTCGAATTTATGAAAGTTAAAATCCTTGTAGTTAAAAAAGTGCATAATAATCTTCACCCAGCATTGTGCTGGGATTAAAATCTTAACTTTTAATAACCCTTTATTTATATGATCAGTTCATACGATTTCATAATATTCATAACTTATTTCATAGGCTCTTTTTCTTGTACATAATCCGTTTTTCATTGCAATCATCTGCTGCCTTTACATTTTCATTTAACCATGCAGCCATATTAGTCATAAACAGCATTGTGTTCAGTTTCATTTATTATAAAGCATACTTCAAGCAGAAAAGAAGAAAAGTTTCTGTAACTGAAATAAGAATGCAAATATTCTGTCATTCTTCTACAGTCCCAGAAATCGTATTTAGCTTCAGTCAAGATTGCCTGCTTTCATATACAAAATGTCAATGAACATTAAATTAACATGAGTTTGTTAGATATTAATTACTTGCAGCCGATAGATGGCAGTGCCTCTTACCTGACTAGCTAGGCAAGTACACGGTATTTGTGCTGTGTCACACTCTCGTCACTTGCCACCAACCATGTAGCATCAATGTCTATCTTATGTATAAGTAATCTAATTTAATCTTATAAATAAACTGTAATTTATCTATGTTTGACAAGTCAACATATATAACATGATGTCAGAGTTAACCATGCTCATGAATTTAATGCATAAATTAATATTTTAAGGATTACGTGCATTTGAAAAACTTGGAATAAAAAATGGTGCATAACCTGCCCACGTTGTCACCGTTTGACGCTGGATCAAACCCTTCTGAACCTTGGAGACACTGGAAGGAAGACTTCGAGGACTATATCGAGGTATTAAGATATAGCCAAGAGTCAGAAAGCAAAAAAACTGCGCTTTTTCGACATGTTTGCGGTGACGAAATAAAAAAGCAATATCGATCGTTTGATTTGCAGCCAGAAGCGGGCAGCAATGAAGTGTCATTGAACCAAGTGCTAATAGAATTCAACAAATATTTCGCAGATTATCAAAATGAGATTTATGCATCATTCAAGTTTCTGGAAATAAAGCAATAGAAAGAAGAGAAATTCATGGACTTTTACTCAAGGCCACGATGTGCAATAGTAGATTGCAACTATGGGCAAGCGCAAGATAGAATGCTCCGTTATAAAATAGTGCAAGGCATCTCAGATAAAGCGTTACAAAAACAGCTAATATGAGAGACAAATAGAGCAAAAAAGACGCTGCAAAATATCATCAGTGAATGCAATGCGGCCAAACATAGCAAATAACAAGCCACTGAAATGAGCGAGAACAAAATCTCCGTAGATGCCCTCAGAAAAAACAAAGATCGGTCAAATCCCACACAGATAATGCAAATAAAATAGTGCAAGCGATGTGGGAGAAACATGAGCCAAAAAAGTGTGCCACGTTAAGAACGGTGTGCCAAAAGTGCAGTGGGAAAAATCACTGGGAGAAAACGTGTCGCACCAAACCAAAACAGAGAGTGCAAGCCGTTGAAGATACGGAAGTTAGCGACTCAGAGTTTATTTACCTAGGGGGAAGTAAAAACTGTTGACACGGTGGATTCAAATAAACCATCAGTCTGGTACCAAAAGATCACTGTAAATAAGAACGAAGTGAACTTCAAATTAGATACTGCAGCTCAAGTTAACATTATACCTAAGAGTGAATTGTTAAAGTGGAGTGAGAAATCAATAATTAAGAAAAATAAACAACCAGTATTGGATTATAGTGACAACCAAGTACCAATACTAGGTGAGTGCTACCTTACTTGTAAAACTAAAAAATTGACAAAAACTCTCAAATTTCTGGTAACTACTCTGGAATCATCTCCTATTTTGGGTCTTCAGGCTTACCAAGGCTTGGGTCTGATTGAAAGAGTGTATCAAGTCAAGCAGGAAAAGAAACAAAATGAAGAGACACCAGAGCAAGTGATACAGGAATTTGCAGATGTGTTTACTGGTGTGGGAAAACTAAATCGCACAGTAAAGATAAAAATAAAAGAAAATGTCATACCTCATGTTGCAGCACCATATAAAGTGCCACTTCCTTTGGATGAAAAAGTAAAGCAGGAGCTAAACAGAATGGTTGAAACTAGCATCATAGCGAAAGTTAATGAGCCTACAGAATGGGTGAGCAACATGGTTATGATAAATATGCCAAAGAAATTGAGAATTTGTCTAGATCCAAGGCAGCTTAATGAGGCTATTCAAAGACCTCATTATCCAATTCCTACGGCAGAAGCCCTTATGACAAAACTCCAAGGATGCAAAATATTTACCATTTTGGATGCCAAGAATGGATTTTTGGCAACTACCGCTTGATGAGGAGTCATCATACTTGACAACATTTACAATGCCCTGGGGAAGATTCAGATTTTTTTCTCTTCCTTTCCGTCTGAACAATGCACCTGAGGAAATTCAAAGGGCCATGGAGGAGATTTTTAGCAATGAGAACGAGATAAATCCTAATTTTGATGATTTAGCCCTAGGATCATCGTCTGTCGAAGAACATTGCAAGTTGTTGCGGAAGACACTTTCGATAGCCAGAAGTGCTCATCCACAATTTAACATCGAGAAGACACAGCTATCTCTGACCTCTGTGACTTATTTAGGACATGTACTGTCTGATAAAGGTGTTGCACCTGATCCAAAGAAGATCCAAGCGATTGAAAAGTTTGCAGAACCAAAAGGCCGAGAAGACTTGCAGCGATTTCTAGGAACAAGTATGATTTGAAATTGGAATATGTCCCAGGAAAAGAACTGCTAAAAGCTGATGCCCTGTCCAGAGCACAGTCAACTGTTGACACCTTTGATGACACCTTCAGTCAAGAACCTACTGTTAATGTAAGTCTATAACACAAGTCTCTCCAACAAAATGGCAGGAAATCGTAAAAATGACAGAAAAGGACCCTGAATTGCAAGATGTGTTATTTCGTATCAAAAATGGATGGCCAGAAAGAAGAAAACAAGGCCAGCAGTACAACCTTACGGGCAGCGCAAAGAAGAGCTTTATACAACAAAGGATGGAATAATTTGTCGAGGACAACGACTAGTTGTGCCAGCATCTCTTAGGAAAGAAATTATGAAAAAACTGCATGTGTCTCACAAAGGTATAGTTTCTAGTAAATCTAGAGAATATTTTTACTGGACTGACATCAACAAAGATGTGGAAGAATATGTTTCTAAATGTGCGATATGTCAGAAATATCAACAGGCTAATCAGAAAGAAGTTCTTTTAGACTGTGATCTACCAGAGAGACCCTGGCAAAAAGTTGCGTGTGATTTCTTTTACCTGAAAGGATAGCAATATCTGTTAATGATAGACTACTTTTCAAAATATGTAGAGCTGAAACCACTTAAAAGTATAACTGCTGAAGCTGTTATGAAGTCTATTTTTGCAACACATGGAATACCAGAGAAGCTCATCACTGATGATGGACTACCATACAACTCGGAAGCATTGCGGAAATTTCTTGAAGAATGGGGTGTTATGCATAACATCACATCACCACATTTTCCTAGAGCAAATGGGCAAATTGAAAGACCTGTCCAAACTCTCAAGAAGTCTGAGCAAAGCTGCGGAAGAAGGAAAAGACTTGTATATTGTTTTGCTAGATTATAAAGTTCAACCTGCAAAAGATTTGCCATCCCCAGCTGAATTATTAATGGGAAGAAGACTGAAATCTTTTCTGCCATCACATCCTAAAGCATTGCAACCAAAATTTCAAATAAAAGGTGCAAGTAGAGCCTTAGAAAAAAAGGCAGATGGTGCAAAAGAAATATGCCAATAAACACTCAACCCAGCTTCCAAAACTTGATGAAAATGATAAAATGTGGTTCAAATGGAAAATTAGAGCCTTGTAAATAGGGTATGATCATGAAGACAGATCCTCAACCAAGATCTCATGTCATAAAAGCGAATCATGGAACTGTGTATAGGAGAAACCGACATCCCATTCGTAAAGACAAGTCTATGTGTGAAATGACAGAGTGGAACAGAACAACGGTAGCTTTGTTTGGACTTGATCAATCAACACTGGATCAACCTGTTCTTGTAGATAATGATAAGCAGGATCCACCCAAGGAACAGGAAAGTGATTCTACTAAACATTCTCAAATTCCATTAAATGTATCAACTGAACCAATGTTAAGACAATCAAGTAGAAATAAAATAAAACCTCTTTGATATAGAGACAATTAGGGAGAACTTAATTGATGCCAAAAAAATTATACTTTATTTATAGACTAACTATGGAATTTAATGAACTGTTCAGAACTCTAAAATATCAGTTTAATTAGTAAGTCACAATTTTAAAGATTTAAGTGAGTCATCCAGGTAGTAATTTTGCTATGTTCTCTAAAGTCAACTGTTAAATGATAATTTAATGTCAAATTGTTTTCTTAAGTTAACTGCTAAATAAGTAATGATGTAAAATATTTATTGTACTAAGTTAGTAACATGCACTAGTCTTGTTCTATAAATAAAAAAGGCATGTTAGATATTAATTACTTTGCTTGCCGATAGATGGCAGTGCCTCTAACCTGACTAGGTAGGCAAGTGCACGGTATTTGTGCTGCGTCACACTCTCGTCACTTGCCGCCAACCATGTAGCATCACTGTCTATCTTATGTATAAGTAATCTAATTTAATCTTATAAATAAACAGTAATTTATCTATGTTTGATGAGTCAACATATATAACAGAGTTGTGCATATTAATTTTCAATTTATTATTTTTTATAAGCATACAGTAAGTATAATTGGGTTTAGGCATTATATAAATGTTGCTTAGCACTGGAGTTCTAAATAGGCTTGGATTATTTATTTCCCAGCTTTTATTCTTGCACCTTAAAATTCTGTAGCAAATGTTGCATCAAGGGATGAAGCAGGTTCTGTTAGATGTCTTATTCATAATGAAAATATATGTTAAATCAATATTACCAGTATTGTTACCTATGTAATATACTATGGTAAGGTGAATCAGTGCCTTCTATAAATGAAGCGACAAGACATGGACCACTTTTTGGAAAAGTTGTAGCATGAGTTTAACCTTCTTTTTTATGCTCTTTGCTGTGTGTTATTCTATATTACTTCTGTCATCAGGATTATATCTAAGTTGGGCAACAGTAATTCAGTTTCTGTGTAATTCCAGATGAGATAACTTGTGTATGATAAGCGATGTCCAAACAAACCTTTTCTAATAGTTTTTAGTTTTTTTTCTCTTTGAACCACATTTTATAAGTACTGACGATATAACTGTGAGTGCCCTGAGTCCTTTTGATTTTCAAATTTTTCCATTACAGTTGTGTGGTCATTACTATTTGTTCTTAGTAAAACTTGGTTCAGTTCTGCTGTTTTTTACTTCTTAAGGAAAGAATTGCACAAAGTTAGCTGAGTAGCCAGTTCTGTTTATATTGTTTCGTGAACTTCTTGAAATTCTTTACAATACTTTTCATTTATGAAGCCAACTTTTATTCATGCTTAAACCTCTGCCTGCTCAATTTGTGGACCAAAATCTCCTCAAAATTTTTTAGTTTTCTTTTTTCCAAAATTTTAAATCTATATATATTGGAGAATTGAAAACTAGAAAGGATTTTTATGTAGATTTTTATCATGAGAAACTAAGCTGTCAGAAAAACCAATTTCAGATGTTATTACAAAAAAATTAATAAATTTAAATTGAATTACAGTTAATTTCTATTAATCACAGTATATAAAAGAGTCAAATGTATAAAGCGTAAGAAAATATAATGCACTGAGGGAAACATTCTTTAGAAATATAGTTTAGTATGATAGAGTTTGAAACAGGGTTCAAGGCAAAGTCCAAAGTCCATCAAAACTAAAATCCCTTTTAGAATCTGAAAAATCATCAAGAATATATACTTTGTCAATCACTGAACATTTTCCAGCAGCCATTTCTGATTAGAGAAAGGGGGGCAAACATAGTGAAGTTAGAGCAGTAAATACCAAGTACCCCCAAATGCTGCAATTTAGTGGACAACTAACATCTATTGGTCAAAACCTAAATTAAATGTCTAATACTGTATATAATTTATTGCACTGGTCAAACAGTGAGGGAGTGAGATATGCTCCTCAATAAAGGAAGAGAAACAAATGCCCGTGAAAATCGTGGGGTGAGCAAATTTTGCTACATTTGATTTGCTCATGGAAATTGCAGAATGAGCAACCAGAGGGTTGGTTAACATTTTTAGTGTATATTGTAAACAAAATAGAGTATAATAGCACATTATAATAAAATTGTCTGTAGAAGTTTTGACTGTCTAATTCTCGTACTATAAATGTTTATTTTATAGAAGATCAAAAGTTGCTCGTTCCAAAAATTCGATACTATCCATATCGATCTACTGCCAGTACCGTGGCAGATCTCGAAATCATCCTCATACATTTCTGAAACCAACCATAGTGAACCAGTGCAGAAGAAAATAAGTCTGTCTCTCATTCATCTCAGCTTTGTTATCAAGAGCTTGTCTGTCGAGGATGTTGCAGAGTAATATGAAAAAGATGCAGCTGTGTTGATGTAAGGCTTAGTAGACTCCAGGTCATTAATCAGGCCCTAATGGTCTTATGGTATAGTGTAAGAATGCGGCAAGACCATACCAGGTACATATCTCAAAATGTTTTATCAATAATATGCTGATGTTGCAGGCTGTATTGTTTGCAGTGTCACTTATGCTTTGGATTAGATTATAATGAATTACAGCACTTGAACTAGCATGCATGTTTCAGTTTGTATTGTGGAGCTTTGGTTAAGCTGAAAGCTATGTCAGTTCATTATTTTCATTCAAATTTGCTTCTATTCTGTAGAAATAGAGGTGCCACCTTTCAGCTTGGGATGATAGACGTAAAAAATTTAAGTAGGCTTATTATGAAAGAAAGAACATGCCAATTGGTATCTAGAAGACTGGGAAAATATGGTTTTCTTAGTTAAATTAAAATTAAATCTACATGGTACTAGTGGGAAGAGATTTTCTTTCTATCTGTGTTTCTTCTCCTTTAAAACATTCATTTTGTGTGACAGAATGGAAATTGTACTAAATGAAGCATCGGAGTGCATCAGGAAGTTGCGAAGAGAAAATTTATTTCAGAAATTCTTAATGTAAAACACTGCATGTTGTTGAAGGACAATTAACTTCATTTTATAGGGCTAGAACCAGAGGAACATATGAAAAGTAATCTCATAATTTTTACTTAACTCATTTCTTTAAATTAAAAAATACCAAAACAAAATTTCTATCATGGAAAGCATTTTTATTAGTGGAAGCATGTGTTCACAATCAAATAAACAAGGACTTTTGTAGACACAATGTATATTTCTATTTCTATTTGCCTGTCATTAAAAAGAATTTCAACCTTCTATTCAATGTTGTTGTAGTATTCTGTCCTTATTTGCACGCTTAAGCCATTATCCAGATTTTAAATTTAAAAATTTGTTCTCTTACCTTTTCTGATTTATGTAAAGTTAGATTGTATTTGCATTGATATACTTAACTATTATTTAGTGTGGTTAATTATTTATTTAATAGGAAGCATGTCATATCTGAAATAGATCATTTCAAATGTACTTCCTGGTGTATGACTCTTACAGAATACATTGTGCATATTAATGTTACAATAAAATTAAAACTGGATTATTATCCAATTACAATTAAACCAAAAATTTAAGTAAAGCAAAAGTATGTTGGTCTATGTTAGCAAATTAACTAATTTAACTTTTTTAAACCTAACTTTAATAGCATAATCTTTTTATTCTTATACTTAAAGAAAATGTCATCTCCCTTAAAGAAAATGTCATCTGGATCTTCTTTTCTGTGAAATGTGTGCATGAAATTACAGAATAATAGGTGTACCTATCACTGCCTTTAGTGTGTTTATCAGCAGTAGTATCTTATTCATAACATCAATGTGATATGATGTTGATTTGATATGTATGAGTATCTGCTGCATGTCTTTCTTTTCATGTCTCTAAATTATTGTGTTATACTATTTTATCTTAATAAGATTTTACTGTTTTACCTTAGTCATCAGAGAACATTTATATTAGAAGTCATGGGTCGTCACTGTGGGTAAGTCACCATTATTTATTTCTTTAAGCTTTAATTTATGTTCAAAATAGGCTTTTAATTTTATGTTTCTATTTTGACTTTTAGCTATTTAGCTCTTGTTGGAGCTTTAGCAAGTGAAGCTGACTTTGTTTTCATCCCAGAATGGCCTCCTGAGAGAGAATGGCCTCAAACACTTTGTAGAAAACTTCAGCAGGTTTGTAGTTATTAATATTTGCTTAATCTCTCAAGTAAATGAAAGTTTTATATGAAATCATTTTATTTTGAAGTTGCCGAAAACCACACTACTACAGTTTCTTCTCATTTTTACCATTCTGTATTCTTTGTAAGGTTGCTATATCTCCCCCCCCCCATCCAGTTCTTTCCTTCTCTACTACTAGTTTCACTTCCTTTAAGTAGGAACAGTATGTGTCTTTCTTTTGCAAGCTTTCCTTTATGATGAGTAGGACATGAATAAAAGTAGATTAGTTGTCAAATTTGGATAGTGTGGGAAGTAACTGAAATATAATTTAAAAATTGCTGTTTCCTTTTCCATCTTTATATTCTCACTGAAGAAATTTGTAACTGAATCATGAAATTATCAGAATCATGCATAATTCAGGAGAAAGCATTTAATTTCATAGCATCATTTCTATCTTGTACTGATCTGCATCATGTAGAAAATATGAAGTTAACTGCAGTGTTATCTGTGTCCTTTTTGAGTATCTGCAATGTCACTTCTAATCTTTAACTGCTAACAATGGTCAATTTTAAACACTGTAATTACATTGATGATAGCAATTGGTAGTTGTGGACTGTATGTTAATTTATAAAAGTCAAGTTGAGAAACTTAACAACATTCATTTTCTTTCAAGCACAATAATGCCACTTAAATGGGCAAAGAGTGAGTAAGGAACAATTAACAATTGACTGCTGCTTTGTTCGGGCAGAGGAACGGACACTCGGTGTGGACCGAGTGCATCCCTATCGCTTACTGATTAGTACTGGACACTTGCCACTGACCTTACATGGTGCTGCAAGCGTTAAGCCAGTACAAATAGACAGAAATATTTTAACCGAGACGGAACATTCCGCCCGGCATTGAAATTTGATACAAAAATTTCAATTAATAAATTGGTGGCAAATTACAATAGTTCAAAATTTATATCACAAAACTAATTGTCAGATTACTACAGATCTAAAGTTGAAGGTTGGAGTTTAAGAGTATTAAATATTGAAAATAGTAATTATGCAAACAATATACAAGTTGACATAAAAAGTGTTACAATATGCATACATTTCAAAATAAGCCATACAAATCCTTTAAATATATAATCATTATTAAATTCTTTTAATGTATAAACTGATTCCACAAATATATATAAAGTCAGTAGAAACTTGAATATTACATTGGCAATAAACATATCTTTGATATAGATCTAGTGCAGATTCCTGAAGCAGTTTTAACTTTAGCTATACGTACCTTACAATCTGCACCAGGGATTGTCTCTAAAATTCTACCTAAGGCCCAATGGCAAGGAGGCAGATTCTCATCCTTAAGTAAAACCATTGCACCTGTTTCTACATTGGATTTCTGAAACTGCCATTTATTGCGCTGTTGCAAGTGATTGGGGTAATCTATTTGCCAATGCTTCCATATTATTTGAACAAACTTTGTTGTGCACTGCCACCTTGATAACCTATTATCAGTAATTTCAGTAAGTTCAGGTTCTGGTACAGACATGATTGGACGGTCAACTAAAAAATGTCTTGGCGTTAAAACTTCAAATTCATTAATATCATTAGACATAGGGGTTAATGGGCGCGAATTAAAATTCCTTCAATCTGAGTAATGATTGTAAGAAATTCTTCCATAGTAACCTTAGTACCTCCTATAGTTCTTCTAAGAAGGTACTTAAAGGATTTAACTCCCGCTTCCCACAAACCAAAATTCGGTGATTTAGGGGAAATTAATTTCCAAACTATAGTTTCTGAGGTGAAATAGCTGGATACTGCTTCATTTGGGTTTCTAATAAATTTTTGTAAATGCTTGAACTCTGTATGAGCTCCCTTAAAGTTTAGCATTATCTGTAATGATGGAAGAGATTTTCCCTCTAGCACAAAATCGCTTAAGAGCTGCTATAAAGGCTTCAGATGTCAAGTCTGATACTATCTCCAAATGGATTGTCTTTGTGGATAAACATATAAATAAAGCAACCTAAATTTTAGGAAAAATGCTCTTGTGTTGACCCTTGAATTGTACATGAAATGGTCTGCAAAAGTCAACACCACAATTAAGAAAGGGTGAAGTCAGAGTTATACGCTCAGTGGGAAGATTACTCTTGACTTGATTTGCTGTAGTTAGTTTGTTTTTAAAACAAATCACACAAGCATGAACTATCTTACGAGCCAAGCCCTTGCTGTGAATGGGCCAATATTTCAAATGCACCTGATGAAGTAAACCCTGTGCTCCAATATGTAGGTACTTCTTATGAAAATATTCAAAAATCAATACGGTAACTCTATGAATAGGAGGCAAAATTAACTGGTGTTTACAATCAAATAATGAGTTTGAGTTTTTTAATCTTCGTCTAACTCTTAAAAGAGAATTCTCATCTAGAAAAGGGTCAAGACCTTTTTAACTTACTTTGTGCAGGAATAGGCTTTTACCTTGCGGAAGAACTGTAATTTCCGAATTAAAGGCAGTTAATTGGGCATGCTGTATATGAAACTCCTCAGCCTTTTTCATCTCATCTAGAGTTCAATATCCCTGCATCTTATCCTGGGATTTACAATTTAAGATAAACTTGAAAATAAAACTGAGAATTCTGATTAGCTTATGAAAATTATTGGAAAGTTTTAGAAAAGAGTCTATAAAATGTTCATTCATTGTCAAAGTCAGAACTGGATTGAATGATTGTTTCAGTTCTTTCTCATGCTCTTCATCCGAAGAGGACCTGACCACCACAAGGAATTGTCCAAAAGTTCACTGGTATCTGCTCCTCCAGATATTATGTCCGCTGGATTTTCCTTTGAGGCAACATGACCCCACTTAAATTGCTTAGTCAACATTTGAATTTCAGCACTTCGATTGCTCACAAAAGTTTTTTGAGCTTGTGCGCAGGCGTGTTTATCCATGCTAGCACAATAGTAGAATCACACCACAAATAAACATCATCGATACTTAGTTGCAGCACTGTTATCACCTTTGACACAACTCTGCATAGTAATACTCCACACAATTCAAGACGTGGAATTGTAACAGGCTTTATAGGAGAAACTCTAGATTTGCTACAAAGAAGATTAGAATAATTCATTCCGTCAGTAGTAGTACAATGGATGTAAATAGCCGCACGTTAAGCCTTTTACGAAGCGTCCGAGAACCCATGAATCTCAGTTCTAACGGAATGTTCAGTTAAAATATGTCTGCGAATATTCAGTTGATCGATTAACTAAAGCTGGGAAAGGAATTTTTTCCATTCACACAATTCCTTGAGAGGTAATTCCTCATTCCAGTCCAGTTTCAGCATGTCTTTGCATGAATATTTTTGCCCTCATTACTATGGGTCCAATAAGACCCAAGGAATCAAAAAGCTTAGCTATTTCAGATAACATCTGATGTTTAGTAAAACTATCTTGATTGTCCGCAGCTGTTTTGAAAGTCAAGTGATCATCCTTCGGTTTCCAAAGCATTCCTAGTGTCTTCACGACACTATCTTGAGACTCAAAGGAATATTCCTTTGTTAAAATATCATACAGTAGCACAAGATGATTGGACACCCATTTATGTAGCTCCATACCTCCACGATGAAACATTTGTACTAATTCAGACTGAAGCTTTTTTGCTTCTTCTAAAGTATTTCCTTCTGTCAGGACATCATCTATATAAAAATCCGTAGATGTGACAGCAGCCGCCCTGGGAAAATGGCCTTGTTCATCATCTGCCAATGCCTTTAAGGTTCTTATGACTAAGAATGGTGCGCTAGTAGTGCCGTATGTAACCGTACGTAACCTATACACTTGAACAAGGGCCTCGCAGCTTGGCTTCCAAACAATTTGCTGTAAATTTCTTTGCGATGATGTATTTGTCGATATATCTGCTTAATATCGGCACTAAAGGCAAACCGATGTTTTCTAAACCTGGAAGCTATAGAGAAAAGATCTTCTTGAATTGTGCCTCCGTTCAATAGAATTGAATTTAGCGAATAGCCACTGGATGATTTACATGATGCATCGAAAACAACTGTTAATCGAGTTGAAGTTTTCTCCAGCCGATATACTGATGGGGAATGTAGTAACAAGTTTTACAGTTATCTATGGACATAACAGATTCCATGTGATTTAAGCTTAAATATTCGTTGAAAAATTCCTTATACAAATTAGCCATAATCTTACTAGCATCAAGACGCTTCCAAATTGTGTTCAGTTTCTTAATAGCAATTTCTTTAGATGAACCCAGCATTGAAGTTGCATCATTCTTCATAGGTAATTTTACTATGTATCTGCCTGTTTCATCACATGAGTACGTTTCATTAAAATGCTTTTTGCAAAATATTTCTTCTTCATTCTTTACGACTTCTTTACCATCTCCTGGGAAGGATTCTAAATCGGAAAACTTCTTAATTGCATTATCAAGACTTGGTTCCGTTATCAAATAACAGTAGGATTGATTATTACAGTAGGTAGTACCCCTGTCATTAAATAACCAAATTTTGTGTTTTGAAATATTATGTTTCCATTCAGCGCTTGAACTCTACCTTCCTTCAAGATGTTAAAGAATAGTTCATTTCCTATCAATATATTGATTTTACTAGATGTATAGAAGTTAGGGTCTGCTAATTTAATGTCATGCGGTATCGTTAGATTAGAAATATCCAGTTTTGTTGAAGGAATTACATCTGTTATTTTTGGAATAATACATAATTCTAAATTGGGAGAAAAGGTCTCTTTCATTCAAAGTATGGGCGAAAATCTTCGCTTTGATTGAATGAGCTGATCCACTTATTCCCGAAATGTGCGTTCAGATGGGTTTACTTTTCAAGCCCAAAAATTCTGTGCATTCTTTGGTGATGAGGTTCATTTGCGAGCCGCAGTCCAGTAAGGCCCTTATACTGCAGCGCTGCCCGAACACATGCGTCACATAAATAACCACTGTACTCAGTAAGACAGAGTTTCCCGCCCCAGATGTAGATGCAAAACTATGTACTGCTTGTTGTATATTGTCACCCGAAGCTTCTTTGGAGGGGTTTGTTCTCCCTTGGTTTGATGGAAGGCAGGGAGTGTCAGTTGGGCACTGAGTGTCATTGTCCCTATGGAGAAGGGAATGGTTTTCGGGAGCAGCGGCTGCATGAAAAGTTTGAATGAATTCCATTCTCCGGAATGAGTTTTTAGACAATTCGCACGTAATTTTTAATTTTTGACGATAATGAGCCTATTTTCAACATTCATTTGTTTGAATACCCTACATTTAAAGAAGGTATGGTTTCCTTTACAGTGGATACATTTTTTTTGAGTTGGAATTAATTGAATTTATAACAAAACCCTTTGGTTTTTGCACCAATACTGAGTTTAGGAGGAAATTTGATAGGCATATTTTTATGAATGCTTTCTAGCACCAAAGTTCGATTTTCAAGAAAACTTAAAAATTCATCGAGTAATGGAACGTCTTTGAATTTTATGGTAAGTTCAAATTGCTTTCGCGTTTCCTTGTCAGTTTTCTGAAGGAGAATATTTATTAAAAATTGCATTAGGTAGCCTATCAAGATTGTACTCTAACGTTTTTAAGGTGCGTAGATTGCGTTTGGTATGATCTAATAATCGGCAAAGTTCCTTGGATGATTCTTGCTGAATTCTTTCTTGGTTCAAAATATTTTGTATGTGACTGTCAACTATCGCTCGTTTGTTTTCGTAACGTAATTCTAAGGCTTGAAACAGTGATTGGTATGTGTCTTCACAATTCTCGATATTTTTTGCATCTCCTTTAAGAGCAGCTTTTAAATTATAAAGTTTTTGTGTTTCAGTTAATTTCTTATTTTTAGCATTTAAGGATATAAACTGGCATTTAAAATCATGAAATTCTTCATATTTTCCAGAGAATTGAGGTAAAGGTATTTCAGGCAATTTAACATTAATATTTTCAACAGTATTATTATGTACTGGTAATGCATTAAGTTTTGATTTTAATTTTGAAAGGAGGTATTTGAGACTTACCTCCATTTACTCCAGATCATCCTCTTTTTCTTCAATAATTTCACAAGATTCCTCTATGGAGACCTCTGCTGGTAGACTGAAGTACCGCTGTTTTAATTCAGCCAAGGATCGCTTTATTCCTGATAACGATTGCAATATCACTTCTAAAAATGATTCACTTTCTTCATTTTCGATAAAGTCATGTAGAGAGTGTTCCAGTTTTGTGACTTTTAGACAAAAGTTTTGTGTTGCCTGTTCAGAGATATTATATTATCCATAGTTGCTGTTCTTTCTTCGGGTTGGTTAGGATCAAAATGATGATAGCAACTGGTAGTTGTGGACTGTATATTAATTCATAAAAGTCAAGTTGAGAAACTTAACAACTTTCATTTTCTTTCAAGCACAATAATGCCACTTAAACGGGCAAAGAGTGAGTAAGGAACAATTAACAATTGACTGCCGCTTTGTTCGGGCAGAGGAATGGAGACTCGGTGTGGACCGAGTGCATCCCATTCACTTACTGATTAGTACTGGGCTCTCGCCACTGATCTTACATGGCTCTGCAAACGTTAAGTTTTTTAGTTTTTAAACAGTTTAACTCTTTAATAATTAAAGAGTTTTTAATTTTCCAAAATTGCCCGAAGCCATGCCAAGAATTGGATGAATGAGATTTTTACCTTTTTAAAAATGGAGAATTTGCATAAAATGAAAACCTAAAAAATTAAGTATCAATATAAAACTAATTTTAAAATTTAGCATTTTATTGAGCATGCAATCAGTGGAATCTTACATGTCAGAAGCAATACTGTGAAGCAGCTGTTTTACATTTAAATTACTGTAGCAGTATGAGAATGATCTCTCAGTAAAATGAAATTTAAAAAATCATTTGCGATCATCATGGGTTCAAAAAGCTAAGAAATTATAAACATTCTGTTAGTGCAAGTAAAACAATAGATCCTTGGCAATAAAATTGATAATTTCCATCAAGAAAAATAAAGTATAAAATTAAGTAAATATAATTTTTCATTTTCTTTCCTGAAGTTTTGTAATTGAAGCTACACTTTCCATTTCCTTTCTCATTCTTGATTTTGCAGTTTCTGTGATTTCTTTCCTTCTTCAGTTTTCCAGTTTGTGTTTTCCATTTTTGTTCTTTATTTTCTTCTTTCCTTTGCTGTTCTGTGTCGTTTCTTACATTCTTCATCCCTGTTCGTAATAGGGCTCAACCATTCTTCCACAGAAGTACCCTCAAAATCCTCACTCTCTAGATTTTTATTCTATAACAGTATTATTCAAAAGCATTTTTATCCCTGTTTTCTGCCTTAATTATCTGACAAAGCTTTTCCTAAGAACATTGTACCTCTATATGCCTTCAGCTTCAGTTCCTAAAAATTTGAATTAGCATTAATCATAGTTTATATTATCTGTATGTGTATGTGTTTGTACATATATATATTGTAATTCAGTGACATTAAATACTAAAATTATTATCTTCCAAATTGTAAGAAAAATGTAAAAGGAAAGTTGATAAGCAGTAAAATAATAATTTTAGCGAAGGGAAGTAGCCTAGGCCAAATGGTCAAAATATTAGAAAAGTATTTTTGTTTGTGCCAGGAGGATGGACAATAATGATTCAAATTCATGTTCTAATTAATTGGAAGGACAAATCAATGATGACTAAACAATGAAATACCTGATATCTTTGCTAACTTAAGCCAATCCAAGAGCTACTGCTGCAAATCTTGGGTTACTGTTTGTCATTGCACTTCCGTGCATCTGTTGGAAATGTTTCTTTTGGAGTTATCTGTCCTTACTTTTCTGTTGTTTATATCTTCCTTATGTGCCTGTACTTTCATGTGTTATTTCTGCAAACACATTTAATTACAATTTCTGCTTATTTGAGTTTCATCTGTCTGCTTTACATTTTTGCCAGATATTTTATATTCCACCTGCATATTCACTCAAAAAAAAGGCAGCAAGTAATGACTTGTAGATGGAAAACCAGGAACCTATTTTCATTCAAAAAGATCACAAGAATATTTGACATTTAATCGCTAGTACCAGTAAATTCACATTTATTTTCATCTATTTTGTAATTGCAAAAATTCCAGATCCTTAACTATAATAAAAATTGTAGGAATAATTGTCTCCCAGTTTATGCTTAGCTGAAGTTGTTCTTAAACATTTGAATTTTTTAAGAAATAGAAGTGCAAGTGTATGCACTGTAATGTAAATTTGTGCAATGCTGCTCTGTAAAGTCTTATATTGTACCTTTGTAACATAAATTTTGTTTTATGTTGTAAAGTATCCATAATAAAATATCAAAGCTCATGAGAAACTATATGCACAAATATTTAACGTTTAAATTAAAATCATACCATGCTTATTTGGTTGTCACTCCAATCCTGTCAATGACACACATTTATTTGTTGTAACTCCTCAAGAGAAGTAACACTTAAGATTCTTACAGCTGTAAACTAAATACTTTATTTCATACTAAGGGTACTTTTACTAACTTGGGAGATTTAGACATTATCACAAGTTACTCGCAAAACATTTTCTCTATGCTGTGAGTCTAAGCCAAGTTGCAGACTCATCAATTATAATTTACTAAAGGAACAAGTATGCAGGCATTTAATAACCACTTTCTGTAGTTATAATATGCCAAAATTTTAGAGCCATCTCAGATTATCACTGATCAATAGATACACAGATATGCTTAAACTTGAATCCTGAATAAGGAAAGGTGATATAGAGTCTTTGCGGCACGAAGCTACCTAGAACCTGTTCCGCCAAAGATCATCCATGCAAGTTCATGGTAAGGAAAAAAAGGGTACATTCCACTCAAATGCCATCCACAGGATGTTTTTGATCAATACTTAGATAGAACTTAAGATGGTATCACAACTTTCAGTTTTTCTGAAAATTATATATGAATCTACACATCTAGAAATACATAATAAAAAACTTACCTGCTAGTATTTTATAAATAATCCCAAAACATTAATAAATGTAGAGCCTTTAATTACAGTGGCAAATGTTTGAACAAAATTTCCTGGATGACCTCTGGACTTTTTAAAGAATGGCTGAAGGATTGGGACAGAGAGCTATCGACGCCAGTCGAGAAAAGTGCTGCTTCTTCTCGACAATTGTGCAGCACATCCTCGTTTAGATTGCTTGATGAACGTCCAACTGGAATTTCTACCTCCAAAGGCCACAGCTTTGGTCCAGCCAATGGACATGGGCATCATCAAAACTATGAAGACCCTTTATCGTGCAAGGTTGGTTAATTACATCCTAGAAGCAATTAAAGAAAGTTTGCTGACCTTATCGTCAAAAGCCAGCAGGGTCAGTGCAAAGGTCAACGTGTTACAAGCAGTTACATTTGTGGCCGACAGCTGGCGAAAAGTGAGCAGTGAGACAATTCAGAACTGTTTTTCTCACTGTGGCTTTAAGCACTTGGTTTTGGAGATGGATGTGGACATGCTCATTAAAAGTGAAAATGATGATTTAGATGTGGAACTTCAGCAGGTACAAAATTGTGAAGAATTTTTTTCCATTGACTACAAGCTTCAATGCTACGATGAAAATGAAGATTACGCTGCTGCAATCGTTGCTTGAGTTGCAGCAAAACACACGACAGCATCCGAAGACCAAGAAAGTGATGATGATGATGCCACTAATAAGTTGGTGCAAGTGACAACACAGGATGTGAGGAAATGCATTGAAACTTTGCTTCGGTATTTCATGCAGGAGGGAAATGAAGGTGGTCCCATTGCTGCGTTAGATGTTTGTGGCAATTTCGTTCACATGCAATCCATCAAAAGAACGCGTCAGATCACATTGTATAAGTTCTTCAAATGTTGACTGGAACTTGGTAAGAAATTGTTTTTATTGTGCTTCACATGATGAGTATCATGGAGATTGTTTCTTAGAATTTGTTTCTAAATTAATTTTCTCAATGAAAAAAGTTTGACTGTATTTTGTGTTTGTACATGTATGTTCGTCATAGTGTGTACCACACCATAAAGTTCATAATTACATTTTAGTACATGATTTACATGTACATTTACTGTTTGCTACATATAGCATGTCCCATCTTACAACATAAGACATGTTCGTTTAATCGGACCAGCCGGTTATTAGGACTAAAACGATCGTTTCCCGATGTGGTCCGATTAACCGGAATCGACTGTATATGATTATTCCTACTATCAGTATTAATTGCAAATTATTATTTCCTTTGTTTATTGTATTTCCTAAATAGACAGAATTCTGTAATTACCTTGTCTCACTTTTTTTAGTAATATTTTGGTTATGTGATTTGTTTAGCTTGGCAAATCGCATTATTTGTTACAATTTTATCACTGTTTATCTACATTGTACTGAAAACTAATTTTTTCATTGTTATGTATTTCTTGATGAGCAGATTCACACACCCCAGAAAAATTTAAGAGTTTAAGTTTGAGAAAACTTCATTATTAGGTTACTAGCTCTGTTTTGCTTTTTATTAATTATATAATCAATCCATAACCCAAACCTTTAATATCTATGTATAAAATTGTTGTATCTGCCAGGACGTTTATAGTACAGTATGTTTGGTTTACTGTCTATAAAATTCACGAAGTTTCTAATTGTTTTTCATTTATACATTTTAAGTTACATTAGGTTTGTTATATTTTGAGTAATGTAATCTTTGTCAAACAATGTCTTTGTATCTGAAAATAAAAATAGTCCAACTCAGCATATACCTCTGAGCCAGATAAACATGTTTTCCATTGCAAAATATGTCATTATGTAAAATAAATGTAATTTTCTAGGAACGTGATAATGGTCAGAGATTAAATATCATTCTTGTTGCTGAAGGTGCACAGGATAAAGATGGCAATCCTATATCTGCTGAGCAAGTTAAAAAAGTAAGTTAATTTTTTAATTGAATTCATAAATTTTAGAATTTTAAATTATATATATTGTTGGTTAAAATCAAAAACTATATTTTTACCAGGTTATTGAAGATAAGTTACAGCAAGATACACGTATCACTGTTCTTGGGCATGTGCAGCGAGGAGGCAGTCCTTCAGCATTTGACCGTATTTTAGTAAGTCTTCCACCTGAAATATATATATGCAAGTATTTTTCAAAACAATTATTTCAATATTTTACTGCAGTGAGAGAATGTAAATATTAAAATTTATGAAATATTCATTTTTTGATATTGCATTGAGCAATCTTTTTTTTATTTATTTATTTTGTATTTTGATTTATATTTATTTATTTATGCATGTCCACTTAATTTTATCTCTTTAATTATCCTTTATTTTTCTGTAGTACTTGTTATTCTTAATAAACAGAAATTGATTTTATGAGAGTAGCTTTAGGAAAAAACAGCTTTCTGACCCCTATTAGATGGTAATAATTTCTTGCTAAATTGACAGAATTCTAAAAGTTTCCAGGAAACACATTTTTCAAACTCTTCAGCTGGTTTTTCTAAAAGGTTTTAGTAATGCTGTTTGTGTTTTGGTATAAAAAGGAAGCAGTGGGGAGCCAGGCTAAAGGGAATTAGTCAATTAGATTGATGTGTTCTGAAATTATATCAGTGATTTTCAGCCTTTACTGCATAGCAATTTTGTAATTATGATGTTCAAGACTTTACTGTATGAGCAATTTTGTAATTCTGATTTGTGCTAATGCTAATTATGATTTGTGCTAAGTGATTTTCAGCCTCTACTGTATGAGCAATTTTGTAATTATGATTTGTGCTAAGGAAAATTTTCTGACTACTTACCATTTGTTTTTGAGATGATCATCTTCATTTATAAAGCTTTTTATTGCATAAGGCTATAGTAAAATTTCAGGTTTTCCACCACATTGTGATATGTGATTTAAGGAGGGTTTGGTTAACCCATAGCAATTGACATCAGGAGCAGAATCTCTTTGAATATTTATTATTAGAAAAATGGAAGCCTATCTGGAATAATTATGAACACATTTACTAAAATGAAGACAGTGATGAAATCTCAGTAGAAGCAAATGCTGTAATGGTGCTTCCATTGTTTCAGATATGAAGCAGAACATGGTCACTGTAGCATAGAAAATTGTTCATATCATAAACAAGAAAGTTTAAGCTGTAAAGGAAACATTTTAAAAAGAAATAGCCCTTGTCAATGAAGAAATCAAGAATGTAAAAACTTCCATTAATGAAGACATTTCTGCAAATGATTATGTTTCAGCTATTAATTACTACATCTGTGGAGTTAATAAAAAATAAATAAAAAAAATTAAGAAGCATCTGAAATAAATGCAGTTGTGACTATTCTGAATAACTCTCCTTCTTCATTTTTGTGTCCCATTATTAAATTTACATCAAATAGAGAAATATTATTATAGAATGTATGTAAAATGCAATTTGAAACGATTTCGCACAAAACCGGTGAGACTGTGCATCCAAAGCATTACGTGCGATCGCATCACTACCATAAGAAGTGGTATGGTAATACTTTCTTGTTTGTTGAAAAAAATAAAGAAATGCAAACATTTTATGCAGCTGTAGTCTGCTGCAGACTTATCATTCAATAGAAGATTCCTGAAATATTGCCCAAAGCTTCAACTACACCAAAAAATAATGCAAAGAAGTAGAAAATCACTTCAAATGCCTGCAGCTGATTAAGGAAGAATAACTCAGATTTCATTCCCATCATAATTACATCTGGACATTGATCAGTTTAAGTTTGTCAATAGCTTTGAAAAACAAAATGAAATAAATTAATTACTTTCTTAAATTGCATAGTTTTACCTTACCATATTTCATACATAGTATTGCTTGCATACAGGTTTGTAATAGATTGAATGCACGCAGAGCCGATGATAGCTTGATAAAATTTATTTTCTGGAAAGAAACACTTAACAGTTTAGGAACTTTCCACAAAAATACTCATACAGTTCTTCACAGTATCGCAGAGTACAATCAGTAATTACACTTCAAACAACTCAGATCATTAAACACAGTTAGATGCAAAGCGCATCTAAAGAGGCAGAGCTCCTATGGCGATCTCTCAATCCTCTGAACTCATGCTGAACTAAACAACTGAGAAATTTATGCTCTCCCTGGTCTTGTATTGTTTTTCCCGGTTGCTGAGAAATGTCTAGTGCCAACTATTTCTCAAAATTACTGGAACACATGCACGGTTAAAGTTATATATAGGAGCTGAATATGATTATAGTTACACATAGAGGAAAGATTTACAGGAATTCATTTACAGGGTCAGTTATGTATCAGGGAACCAAAATGTATACAGGGACTGGACCAAAATGTTCTCGTATGATCACCAAGTTTGGCGACATTTGGCGAGTTGTAGAAAAATTTGCAATATAAATTAGTTGCCAAAACCATCACCAGTTTAACAATGTTGTGCCAATTTAGCAAGATAGGCATTTACCTCAATGTTAAATAAACCTGTCCCTGTAATGTTATTTTTCTGGCAGACCTTTGTCTCTTTCGAGCATTTCATTTTACATTATACAAAAAATACCACAATTTCACATATAATTTCATCAAAATTATGCACATATATAGAAAATTCGTAACACTAGATAATGGCATATGTGCCAACTCCTAATTTCAGTGGGAGACTTCCGATTTTTCATTACAACTCATGGTAGGTCACAAAATCTCCCAGTTTTTAATTTTTAGCTTTTCTAAAGAAAATGTTTCCCAGCAACAAGTGAAATTTGCTGAATTAATGAAACTTAAATTAGGCAAATTCTATTAATTTTTTAAATAAATTTTATCTGAATTGTATTTTTAATGCATTTTATTGATATTTATCTTTTTAAATTACATCTGAATTGTCTTAATCTGTTGTTGTTGACATTTGTATATATCTATATGAATATTTTAAGCAGACATTTGTATATATTTATATGAATATTCAAGCAATGTTTAATCAGTTAATATTGGTATTTAATATTATTTTACTTCAATATATGATACATTATTAAGTTTATCCACACAAATGCTATATGCATTAGTTATTAATTTTATTTTAATAGTATTTAAATTTTATTTTCATAGTATTTGATAAAAAGGCTTACCTTCAAAGCTCGGGATTTCCTGAGTATAAAAGTGTAAGAAATTTTTTTAATGTACTTTTAGCCTAAGAATATCAAATTTAGAATATCCATTCCAGTGCTGATATACTTCCCATCAGAACTGTATTACAATAAATTCAATAACCTGAATCATTCATTATAAACTGATTTAAAGTCAATTTGAAATTCCTTTTATGAAAACCTCCCAGTTTTTAAGATTTCAAGGTTGGTAGCTATGTATAGCAAGAAAGGGCTGATAAAATGTAAATAAGGTAATTTAAAATTAAGTCCTCTGAAGTGATAGCAATTTCTGTGGGAATTTCACTGTCTAGTAAGCCACATCTTCTCTGCAAAAATTGTGCACTCATATTCTGGAAAAATCAAGGTTGTTCATAATTGGAATCACCCTGGAGATCTGTTCACAAATGAAGTTTTCTTCATCTGTTACCCTAATTGCAATATATTTATTAAAAATTTATTACAGATCCCCTATATTGATTAGCAGAAACAGAATGAAAATATTTGTGGACTGATATGTGTAAAGAACCATTTAAAATACTGGAGACATTGACATACAACCCTGCATTAGCTTGTGCTCAATTGAAATGTGATTTCATTCTTGATACAGATGACAGTAGTGGTTTAATGCTGTGTTTTGCCAAAAATAGATCCCCAAGAAAATGAAAAGTAAAAAGAAAATCAGTAAGAAATAGATCATTAAGAATATTTTTGATAGTTTCTGTAAAACTCAAAGCTTGAAGAAAATTGCTGTATCACCAGGGAAAGCCTCTTCACTAATTTAATTGTAGTACAGTTTTTGTGTTATTATGTGTGCATGCAAATATTTTTGAAGTGCATCTATCTATACATCATCAACTTAACTACTTGAGATATTTAGAGGGGCAAGTGACCTACTGGATATAATGCTATAATAATTTAGTATGAGGATTGAAGGTTGCAGAGGTTCTTTAAATGGAATGTTGATTCACTTCCATCAACACCTTGTATATGAAAATACAGACATTGCTCAAAGATTAAGATGAAATGTTGCTTTGGTTCCATTGTTCAGGACCAAGGAAGTTAGAATAGATGGCATCACGAAAGTGAAGCGTAGGAAATGTCAACAACATGGAGGTCACGACTTATCATGGCTACCATAGTCCTTGTGATTTTTCTATATATTAAGGAAAATCATTTATTTTAATTATTAAAATTAGATTGGGAGTTGTTTAACAAGGAGTAGCATGTAAAGCAAGACCAGTGAACCATAGACTGTGCCATTTCT
Source organism: Stegodyphus dumicola (assembly GCF_044657685.1). Taxonomy (NCBI): domain Eukaryota; kingdom Metazoa; phylum Arthropoda; class Arachnida; order Araneae; family Eresidae; genus Stegodyphus; species Stegodyphus dumicola. The sequence continues at coordinate 28,691,917 of NC_140781.1, forward strand.
GTTACTGCATTTATTTCTAAGTTCTTGGTCAGGACTTTTCATTTGAGAAACCGAAGAAAGCTTATATAAAATATCCTGAATTAGGACCACTAATAGCATTTATAGAAGCAGTAAGTGGAAATTCCCATCTATGGAAAAAAGGCACATTTCAATCAGGCAACAAAAAGATTTGGGATTCATTTTAAGAAGAATTTTTCTGTTGTTGAGGGAAGCCAGAAATGCTCTCAAATGGCTTCATTTTGATTTTGGTTTAAGATAACACTCACAAGTTTGTAGATGTTTTATCTAAAACAATGCTGAATCAGATGTGCAAAAATGGTGCAGATCCTAAGTTATACATGAAATGTAAAAAAATGCCTGTAGACAAATATACCAGAGAGATCACAGTGTTGTGGATGTATGAGCACCATTCAAGAGGAACATTGAACATTTTTCAATCACTACTCTAAATTTATGGGATGATGTAACCACAGTGCTTTCATCAGTTGCACTCTCAAAAGTAGTTTTGGGTCCATTTCTGTTAATTCCCAGATGCAAATAGTGAGAAGTAATGCAGGATTGTTCAATTAACCTTTTCTCCCACAGTTCTGACTGCATCCCAGAGGAACTGTCCGGATTTCTTTTTTTTTGGGGGGGGGGAGAATTAAAAAAAATCTTATACAATCAGCACAAGTTAAATTCATTTTTTGCCTACAGTGGATATGAAGATGCACTCCAAATCTGCAAATCAGTTCTGTGTGAGAACTTCTCACAAAGCTTGTTGGCTTCAGGAAGCTTCAAACAATTTACTGAAACAGTGACAATTTGAATCATTACTCTAAATTTGTTGCTTTAAATTTAGAGTAGTGATCCAAATTGCCACTAGATGTTTCAGTAAATTGTTTGAAGCTTCCTGAAGCCAACAAGCTTTGTGAGAAGTTCTGATACCGAACTGATTTGCAGATTTGAAGTGCATCTTCATATTCACTGTAGGCAAAAAATGAATTTAACTTGTGCCTGTTTAACCCTGCAATGGAGGAGCCGGCGTACAGTGTACGTCAATGCCATCTTTTGGGCTGTAATTTTTAGACAACCCCTTCCTGAGATTCCTTCCTTCCTCTACCCTCCTAGAAACATTCCATGAGTGCAATGCATCTGGTATTTCTGGTCAGTCTGGTTTATGCCTTTCTTCAGAAAGCAGTTATTGTGGACATGTCGCGTAGGCGAACACAGTACGCTGCTTCTCTAATTATGTACAGAAAGAATATTGTACCTCCTGAAGATTATTTGTGCATTTTAGAAGAAGTTTCGGTTGATGAAGACTCTGACAATTTGGATAACGCATCTGATGTCGATGAATTAAGAGTCATCGAACATTCTGATCATGAAAGTGATTCAGAAAGTGACGGAAATGTTTCTAAACATCCTCATTTTCCTTCCTCAAATGATGTTTCCCCAACAAATGATGATTTTAGTGATGTTGAAAATGGCATGAGTGATTTAAAATATGAGGACTTTTTTGTAAAAAAAATTACAAAAAGAAGAAAGTTGGAGGAAAGTTTCTGAAAGAGGAAAAGGAAACTTATAAGTGGAATAACGTTTCCCTGAAGAGCAAATTTGCCTGAATGCCTCGAAAAAATTTGATGAAAAAAATTTGTCCAAGTGCCAAAACTTGTGACGATATAAATGATGAGCTTTCTGCTTTCCAGAAAATCATAAATACAAATATGATTGATGCTACTGTACAATATACAAATATTTATCTCAAATGTAACAGGACTGTAGATGATTTCCAAAACAACTCAAAGAGAAGCGTGTATGATACTAATAGAGCAGAAATGTTTGCCTTTTTAGGAATTTTAGTCTTATTAGAGTGCAAAAAAATCTCAAAACTCAATTTGGAGGAAGCATGGGCAAAAGACAATACTGGAATTGAAATTTTGCAAGGGGTCGTGGGTCTCAAGCGATTCAGAAACCTGTGTGCTACTATTAGATTTGACGATAAAGGCACAAGGTATGTGCGAAGAAAAACTGATAAGCTTGCTGCACTAAGAGAATTTTTTGAATCTTTCAATCAGATCTTTTCAAATCAGTCAAATCTTTTATACACCAGTTGATGAACTCGCAATCAATGAGAATCTGGAACCCTTTCACGGGAGGTGCACTTTTATTCAATTCATCCCCAACAAGCCCGCAAAGTACGGTCTGAAAATTTTTGCAGTTGTTAACTCACGAATGTTTTATACATTGAAGCTTGAAATTTATTGTGGCAATCAACCCCCAGGACCTTACGAGGCTTCTAAGTATTGACATTGTCAAAAGGCTAATTGATGCATATGAAGGTTCCAACCGTAACCTGACAACCGATAATTGGTATACAGGCTACCTGCTAGCTCAATATGTTCTTACGATAGGTATAACACTTGTGGGCACGCTTGAAAAAATAAAAAGGAAATTCCAAATAAATTCCAGCCATCAAAAACAAGAAAAGTCGGCAGTTCACTGTTTGGTTTTCAAAAGGATATGACAATTGTTTCATATGCAACAAAAAAAAAATAAGTGTGTAATACTGCTCAGTACTTTACATGATGATGACAAAATTGACCAAGAAATGAATAAACCTGACGTAATCCTGGACTATAACAAATGTAAAGGTGGAGTCCACCGTAGACCAACTTTGTAGTAATTTCACTGTCGCCCGAAAAACCAAGAGGTGGACAATGGCAATATTTTTTGCACTGCTAAACATACCGGGCATAAATTTGCAAGTGCTCTTGAACTTCGCCAAATCTGATGCAAAAATCGAGTTTAGAAGATATTTTTTGAAAAATTTAGCTACATCTTTGATGAAACACATCTTCAGAATCGTCTGAAAATGCCGTTTTTCCTGTCGCATTCCAAAGCTATTATTAGAAGGCTGGTAACAACAGAAGCGGACAAGACGGCCGAAACAAACGAGGAACCACCTGCAAAAGAGATCAAAGGACGCTGCGCTGAGTATGGTAGAATTAAGAATAATTACACTACCATAAAATGTTCTGAGTGTTCTAAGTTTACCTGCAGAAATTATCTGGGAAAGAATACAACTTTGCAAACACTGCTGCAGTGAACAGGGACAATCTGAAGTGGATTAGAGTAGCAAAAGGTTTTAATTTTTTTTTCATTTGTGAAATTTATTACTTACCGAACTTTTCTTTACGGAATATTTATAATTTGTAAATTTGATTTATGATCTTATAATTTTCATACAGAAAATAATGCAGCATACTATACAACTTTAAATTACATTTCCAGTGCATTCCATTTTTTGAATTAATTAAAAATTTGTAATTTCCATCTTTACTGTTTTTTTTTCTGTTATTCTTTTTCTTATATCATTTTTACTATAACGAATCACCTCATTAATCCCATGTATACGATTAAATAGTTTCAAACATGAAGCAGAGGCTCGAAAAACGACCTGGGGTTCTTCCTACGCCGCCCCTCTAAAATTGTACCATATGTCAGCCCCTCCAGCTGAGGGTTAAATGATTGTATAAGATTTTTTTTTAATTCTCTCCCCAAAAACGAAATCCGTACAGTTCCTCTGAGATGCAGTCAGAACTGTGGGAGAAAAGTTTAATTGAACAATCCTGCATTACCTCTCACTATTTGCATCTGGGAATTAACAGAAATGGACCCAGAAACTACTTTTGAGAGTGCAATTGATGAAAACACTGTGGTTACATCATCCCAAACGATTAATGTCTACCATACGATTTGATCTTTCAAATACCACCTTATACATCACTTTTCTGGAAATGCTAGTAAACCTGCGAGTCAAATTTCAGGGACATTCATTGATGTAGTAGAGAGGAGATCCGCATATTGATGAAGATCAAGCAAAGGTACTCTATGAAGCGGGAAGAAGGCTAAGGACACCTCAATTGTTAAATCTGACCTCAAAATTTAGCAGCCAACTATTAGAACAGGTTCAGAGGCAGCTCTAAAACCTTTTCCTTGGGGGCTGGGACATATATGTCCCACTCGATCATGACATAAATAAGAATCAAAGAAATTGAATCTGCTATTTAATGCAGGGCAGCAAATGGCCTGACCCTGTTGATTTGTTTTCCTTTTTTCTTGATAGCAAAAAAGCTGACTAAATGCTTACAATACATAAAAAATTAGGATATGTAACCCATGGGAAAAGGCAAAATAATGACTCTTCCTTATATATAAAATAAAATTATTAGGATATTTGTATACGAGATGGAACTACCATAATTTCCGAAAGAAAAACCGCATCAGCGCAAACTCTGCACTCGAGAAAAATGGCAGGAAAAAAAATTAAATTACACAGAAATGCCGCATCAGCATAAACGCCGCAATAGATATTAAATTGCAACTGACATCGTCGTGGGCCGCATAGATGCAAAATCTCAACCGAAGTCCTAATATATGACATACCAGTTAAGAAAAATGCATGAAAAGAAACCATAACTCAAAAATAAATTAAAGGTAAGAAATGTGGAAAATATATTTACCTTCACATATATACTTATATTTACACACTAAAGAAGTCCATATTTGTAAAACTCAGACTATATTATAAAAAATGTTGCAACAACAAAATATTAAATTTGGATGACAAAAGAAATTTTAAATTTTACTTATAAAAGGAATTACAGCAAACTATACATCATATGAAGCCATCAAAATCTGATTCTTCACTATCTGAATTAAAAAGATTTAGTAAATCCTGATCTAATTCCAAGTCTTCCAGATCGTCACATTCAACCTCTTGGTTTACAGTCTCTTTATCTAAGGATATAATTTCAGCTTCTTTGAACCCTGCTATTATTGACAATGTTTTTACCGATTTCCACGCACTTCTACCCACTTTGCAACTTCTTCATAAGATGCTCTACGCATTTTACCACTTTTGGTATACGTATGCAATCCTTTACTCATCCAACACTCCCACCGCTTTCGGACTTCAGCTTTGAAGGATTTATTACCTGACAAATCTAACGATTGTAAGATTTTTGTCAAACCACCAGGAATTATTGCTTCAGTCGTAGACAATTTTTGACATCTGGTTTTCACTGACTCAAGTAAATGAGCACGCATGGAATCCATTATCAATAACCCTATTGGTTGGAAAAAAGATCCCATACGACACTGCCAAACTTTTTGTAGCCACTCATACGTGATTGTTTCGCACATCCAGCTGTTCTCGTTTGCACAAATAACTACGTCATTAGGAAAATCTCCCTTCGGAATAGTCTTTCATTTAAAAATAATCATCGGCTTTAGCTTGTCACCATTTGCGGCACAAGCTAACACACATGTAAATGACATTCTTTCATGTCCCGTCGTAAGCACAAATACAGTTTTTACACCAGTTTCATAAACAGTTCTGTTTGCAGGAGAGTCAAAAGCTAACAGCGTTTCGTACATATTTGTTATCTGTGACCGAAATTATTATTATTATTTTTTTTTTTTTTTTTTTTTTTTTGTCAATAATATCTGTCACATATTTTAGAAAAAATGCCTTTTTATCCTGCCAGTCCATTGGTAATTGTTGCCCGACTGTCGTTATAGTACGCACAGAAATATTTTTTCTTTTCATAAATCTGCTACACCTCCTTTGAAATCATTTATGTTCATTCATTTTGCTATAAATTTTGCTTGTAAGTGAATTTTTACAGTCGAAATTGCCATTCCCTTTCCCCGTTGCTCCTTTATCAAGTTTGCAAGGTTGTCCTCGAGATTCGGCCACCTTACAGTACCACTTCTTTTGCTCGTTTCTGGTGTGGCATATTTTTAAGAAGTTCTTTTTCAGTTCTCCAATGTCGAATACATCTCTCGTCGACTTCAAACTCTCGAGCTGCTGCTCGATTTCCAATTTGTTCAGCACGTGAAATTACATTAAGCTTAAAACCAGAAGTTTAGCTTCTGTGCCGTTTAGGTGACATTTTCAAAAATTTTCCTCTCCCTTCTTACTTAAAAACTATCCAACAAGTACTTGTACCCAAACTGATGGGATCTGTATCTGGCAGAATGCCAAGAAAAATCGATTCATGCTGAAGGGGAAGAAATACATCAGAGTTCGTTATTGCGATGCAGGTGGAGTCGTGTCCGCCTTTGAAAAAAATTGCAGAAAAGGCAGGGGTGGGGAGAGGATGGGTCCTGGAGGATTCATAGAATGGCAGAGGAGCGAGACTATTCAAACTGATGAGAATGTTGATTTGAAAGGGGGAAGAATGTTATTGTTCTGATATCTCTTTTAGGGTGAATAAGGCATGTAGGTCTGTTCAAGGGAAAGAATGTAAACAAAATAACGTTCGCAAAAAGCAACTGAGTGGTCTTTTGTGTGAGAACAGCACCAGTCTATGCACAATGACAAGGCCATCCAAACTATGTACAATGACCATCATAGGAAATATTTTATTTTTAGTGCACCTAAACGCCGCATGGGTAGAAACGCTGCACCTGCTGAAAATTTAAGTTTTAAACATGTAAATGCTGCGGCGTTTCTTCCGGAAATTACGGTAAATAGAATTTCCTAGAAAGTTTGCAGACCTTACCAAAGCCCTGGAAGTATTTCTAATTTACTAAAATATACTCTTCATTATTAACTTTGCTTTTCAGGAATGTTTCCACTTAAAATTATAGCATATTCAAGTGACTGCTTACCTCAGATTCGGGGGGGGGGGAGCATAATTTGAGATCATTAGGATATATATTTTTATATTACAGCAGCTTTCTCAAGTATATTTGAAAGAAGACTTTTTTTAATTCCTTTACATTCGTATATATATATATTTCGTTTTAAATAGTGCAATTTACCGTTATGGGTAGTAGTTCACATGAATATTTAATGTTAAGTTAGAATTCTAAGTTGTATAATTATGAATGTTGATATTTTAATGTTTTCCATATTCATTAATTTATAAAGATACATTAAAATTTATTTCATACATCAAAAGGTACATATTGATTTTAGTATGATTTGGCACTAAAGTGCTAGACAGCTATATTCGCAATAAAATTTACTGTTGAATTTTGTATATAATATCTTTTTCATACGTTTCTAATATTTCACTTATTCCATTATATTGTGAACCATACTGCATTTCAGTTCGTCATGAGAATTTTTTTTTTCACATTTAGTTCTTGCTTTTTTTAGAGCACTGTTATGTACTTGATGGCTCAGTTGTCTTCGTTAGTCATCTGCGGAACAAAGGGTTATTCTATCATATCCAGTTAAAAAATTTTTGTTGTCTGCTATATTTAAATCATCAGTGTTTGTGCAATTAGTACATTCAAAATGAATTTTATTTATAGCAGACTGGACCTCTAGTTTTTTTAACTAATTAATATTTATTTTTTTAATTGAGATTTTTTCCCCATAAGTTTATTTTCCCCCTGTTTATACTCTTAGCATTTGTTTATTGCTGTCTATTATTCAAATCATCCAAATTCTATGCATTAATTTTACTGAAATCATAATACACAATTATTGCTAATTAAGTTTCATTTATATTTTAGTTTAAAGGTGTTCATTTTTAATCATTTTATGTCTTTCTTTCCCAGTTCAGTCTTTCTTAATAATTGTAGAAATATACTTCGAACACAGTTGTTCTTTTATCTGAGATTTTGTTTATACTAATTTTTATTATTAGTGATTAGACTTTCTGTTTTGTTTACAAAGAGCAAATAGTTTGAATTTAAATTATTTTATTTCTAAGCTTGGAGAACTAATACCAGTTGCCTTGTTTTATATTTTGAAATTTGAATTTTTTTTAAACAGAGTTTATTAATTGTGATGCAGAGACTTCTTCACATGTTATAAACAGGAATCAAATAATTGCATTCCCTTGATTTTAAATGCTGCTCAAAGTTCCATAGGAAGACTTTTTTCATCCCTAATTGCTTCATTACATGCCTTTTAAACATATCATTTGATTGGCCAATTTTGTCTAACTGCATGAACTCTTGAATGAAGAGTGCATGTCATAAGATTGCTTTAACAGTTGATGAAGGAAATACCAATTTATTTAACAACCATTTGCAAAGTAAGAATGGCTATTTACTTGTGTGTTATGAATGGGGCCTTAAGTATAGTTATAAAACTCCAAGCATAGGTTCTTGGGAGAGGGTTCTGGTGTATGCTAGAAATACTGTGTAACATTGGTTTGCTTAGACAGCTGCTTCAAAAAAGTAATAGACCTCAATATACTTGCTCAACATTTTGATAAGGATGGTTATTTCTCCCTGGTTTCAGGGGTTGTCTTGCTCATGTCTTGTAATTTTTTAGGGCACAGGCAATGTTGTAACTTGATATTTGTGCTTATTTAGCTGCTTTGTTTTATGTTGATTTTTAGGTATTGTTTTATTCCATATTTGTTTTTTTATTTATGTATTTCATACTTTTTTCATCAACTAACATCATATTTTGTTTTTGTATTGTATATTTTCTGTAATCTTGATTTTCAATCAGTTTTTAGTTCTTGAGTTATTTTTTAGTAATTTTAATTCTGAGTAAAACTTGAAATCCATAGCATATGCTATCTTCTTGACAAGAAAATTTTGTTTCCATATTGGTAACATTTTAGTGGTTTGTGACTGCTTAATGATGTTTCTGGGCCTCTAAAACTGGTTTTTCTTGAAGATTTGAGTAGTGCCTTCACTCAGCCTTTTGGCTCTGGTGAAAATAGGTGGGATAGGAAGAGTTGTGATTTAGTTGATGTTTGTTTGCTTAGACTGATCTGCTGTTGAGTTTAAGTGTTCAAAGATTTTTAGACATTCATGTGTGAGTGATTTGTGGTATGCTTATTTTCATCTTGTATTGAGCATTTTCTGCCAGCTGAGCCGTTTTTGTTTGTTTTTCTTCATAATTGCGGATTATTATCCCTTGAATCTGCAATGCAGTTCAAGTTTTCCTCTGCACCTCATTTAAGAACTCCTTGATAAATGTGTAATGCATAACAAGAATGCGGTAGAAAATTGATGTTAATAGATTATGTGACAAGCATATTTGTGCAGATTGTTTGAAAAAGTAGTGATCAATACCCTTTGTTAAAAAAAAATCATGTTTACAGAGTCATAGAAATTGTGCTGTACAAAACACTTGCAACTTCCGTATCTGCTCATAAACAACTAATATTATTATTTGCATGAATTAGAAATTAGAAATGATTCTAATATACTAGAATTTTTATAAAATAATAATTCCACGAGATAATAACTCTCATGACAATAAAATTTCATTGGAATATTAGCATATTTTTATCCTTTGAAAACATAAAAATTACTACTGTGAAAATTTTTTTGTCATACCAGTTTTAACAAAATAATGTATTAAAGAATGTTTTGCTACAGTATATCACAAAAAAAAAAAAAAATCGCCAAATGGCTTTTAAGGAGAAAACAAATCAACCTTCAATATTCTAATTTATTTATTAATCGACCTCTGAAGGCAAGTTGGAAATATCAAATGTCCTCAATTTTTAAATTAAATAGCTTGGTCAATTTTTATTGTATGGGAGTCAAACGTGTCTGAGTATTACTTTTTATAATGAATGTAATATTTGTCTAAGTACATTAATTGGAGAACCATATAAAGTTAGATTTTGTAATTTTTATTTAATTGATATTTGTAAATTTTGAAATGCCAAAGCATTAATTTTTACATCTAAAATATTTTTGTAATTTGAAGTCTATGTGTACAAGCAGTGGATGCAGAAATAAAGGACGGGTAAATACTTTGTGGGGCACAGTGTATATTTTTTTTTTTATCAGTCACTTTTTTTTTTTTTTTTTTTTTTTTTTTTTTTTTTTTTTTTTACATTTTGCACTTATTTTTAAAGGTTTAAAATTAAATGCTTGAAATTTTCATCTGTGTGGGAAACATGATTGAATTTCAGTTAGTTGAAAAATGCTTCTTGTTTCAGTGAACCCATGGTTTAAATAGGTGTGTGTGTGTATATATGTAGGGTTGCCGAATGGGTGCTGAGGCTGTACATGCTTTATTAGAAGCTACACCTGATTCTGAAGCATGTGTTGTATCTTTGGATGGCAATCAAGCAGTAAGAGTTCCTTTGATGCAGTGTGTTGAAAAGGTAAACTAAATTTTACGTTGCTTTTAATTACATGCTATCAAATAAATACAGTCAAAAGTCGTTAATTCGGACACCCATAATCCGGACGTCAAATCTACAAACATTCTGCTCATGCGTGTCGCGTTGATGCATGTGCGTAAGACATTTACGGCTGCGAATATGCGTGTGCGCATGCGCATAATACGTTTACGCATGCGCGTTTACTGTATAACGGACGGTATAAGCTAAGCTGAAATTATCTAATTCAGTTAATGTTGCAGATTGCGTTGTTCCTTAATCTTCGAACTGGATCCGGCTTATTATATTTTGCAGACTGTTACAGAAATTTTATAAAAGTAAGCTTGAACTTTCGATTATGTCAAATAGAATTTCTGATATATATTTACTAATATGTAAAGGATCTACAAAGCGAAAGTATGTTTCGAAGTCCATTAAACAAAAAGTGGAATTGCTGCAAAAAATGGATAAAGGCATATCCTTCGTGTCTCTAACCATTCTGAAATCTGTATCAATTTCATGCTGCTCTGCGGCGGGGGGAGGGACTCCGCGGCGCGCAATGAATTGGTCAGTCAGCACTATCCTTATCTTCAGGGCAGATGTTTTAATTTTTTTCGGCTTGTAATTCCTTACTAAATGTAGTATTTCATCTCGATGTACTCCGTCTTTGATATGATTTAAATCAAATTCCTCCTCATTATAATTCGTTTCCGATAGTGAAGAAAGTGACACAGAGGTTATTGAAAACGAAAAAAATTCGATTCACAAATTAGTCGGTATTCTCAACACAGCAATTATAGGACTTGAACAGCGGAGCTTTGTAACTGAAGAAGAAATTATGTCAGTTTATAGAATTAAAGAGAAAGTGTTATCACATAAAACGAAGCAACTTAAACAACTTACATTGAAAGAAATGTTTAATAAAGTAAACAAATAAATATTAAGCTCTTTTTTTTTTTTTTTTTTTTTTTTGTAAATTTTCATACCCTTTAGATCATAATTGTTCTTTATTTCATAAATTACGGTTTCATATTTTTTATTTTATAATTTCTGCATGCCATCTTACGAGATTTAAACTGATGATCTATAATCCGGAAAAATCGATAATCCGGAATCGCCGAAGTCCCGACGAGTCCGGATTAACGACTTTTGACTGTATAGCATTAAATGATCTGTGTTACTTCTAAGCCATCCCATATGAAATGCATACTGTTATTCGTTAATTATTATTTATTTATTACCTAGACAAAAGCTGTTGGTTATGCTATGGATAGTAAGCAGTGGGAAGAGGCAGTTAAACTTAGAGGACGGTAAATTTTTAATTTCAGTCATTCTTTTCTGTTTTGTTGCATTAAATGTAATTATTTCTTTGAGCTAGTTTGTTTGTATATGTATATGTATGTAATTGTTTATTTAATTATTTTTTTTTACATTTTAGGAGTTTTGAAAGAAATTTGCAGACATATAAAATGCTAACTAGATTAAGACCTCCGAAGTCAGTTTTTGATAATTTGGGACATGGAAAGGTTATATTTCATGATTAATTAATGTTTTCTTTAACTTATAACAATCTGGCTTGGCATTTTTTAAAATATTTATCTATTGTTAAATGTTATATATCTCTGTGTGTATGACATTATTTTCTATATAATTTAATTTTTGAGCAATGCATTTACTTCTGTAAATTTTCATCAAAAGCAAAGTATCTGATTCTACCATTTTACAAGGTAGTATACATTATACTGTACTCTACCATTTTGCAAGGAGCTTGTGCACATTGCCTTGAGAAACTTAATTCTTGGAGTTTAATAAGAGAAAAATGGCATATTAGAATTTATTTTCATTAACCTTTAAGAGACGGGACAGTTTGAAAAGATTTCACTTAAAAAGATGGGAAATCCAAGTGCATTTCCACTCCCCCCCCCCTTTTAGCTGCCATCGTAAAGGGAAACTACTACTCTTTTGCAACTTTTCCTGTAGGTTGCCTTTGGGGGTCGCCTTTGTTAATTTTCAGATAAGAGACTAGGGAGTATATCGCCTTTGTTAATTTTCAGATAAGAGACTAGAGAGTAATATAAAAGAATTTGTTGAATTTGTTCTCTTTTCTGCTGTTTCTTTTCCCTAAACTATGGAAACATATTATGGTGAGATTTCGTAGCTAAATAATTGTCGTATGTTGGAATATTAACATTTGACAGTGCATCATAATGAAAATACGCCTTAGCAGCAAATGCACGCCTATAATCAGTTCATAGTTTATTCAGTTTTTATTTGTTTACAAACTGAATTTAGTTTAAAATTACATGTACTAATTAACATTTTTAATTTATACTCGAAAATGATGTTAAACTATTTGTTTCTTGTATTAATCGGCAGTTCACTTTTATTTGTTTCCAAGCATTGTGTAACAGCTTATATTTATATATTAAACAAATCCCGTTGTGTTTTTCTTATACAGTCAAAAGTCGTTAATCCGGGCACCCATAATCCGGACCTCAAAGCTACAAACGTTCTGCGCATGTATCAACGCATAATGTGTTCACGCATGCGCATAGGTGTTTAGGCATGTGCATGTGTGCATGCGCATAATACGTTTATGCATGCGCATTTAATGTATAACGGACGATATAAGCTAAGCTAAAATTATCTAATTATCTATTTCAGTTAATGTTGCAGATTGCATTGTTCCTTAATCTTTCAATTGGATCTGGCTTATTATTTTTTGCAGACTGTTAAAGCAATTTTATAAAAGTAAGCTTGAACTTTCGATTATGTCAAATAGAATTTCCGATGCTGGAGCTGCCAAAAGATCTACAAAGCAAAGTATGTTTCTATGTCCATCAAACAAAAAGTGGAATTGCTGCAAAAAATGGATAAAGGCATATCCTTTGTTTCTCTAACCATTCCGAAATCTGTTTATCAATTTCATGCTGCTCTGCAGGGGGGGGGCATCAGGGTGCGCAATGAACTGGAAGTTGATCAATCAGCACTATCCTTATCTTCAGAGCAGATGTTTTTATTTTATTCAGCTTATAATTCCTTACTAAATGTAGTATTTCATCTTGATGGACTCCGTCTTTGATATGATTTAAATCAAATTCCTCGTCATTATAAATATCACGAGTACACATCAAATAGTTTTCTGGTTGCAATTTTCTAATTTCGACTATGCGTAATGTATGCTTTACGCATGCGCGCGTTGAAAGAAATGTTATATTAAGCTTTTTTTTGTCAATTTTGATACCCATTAGATCATGATTTTTTATTATTATTATTATTTTCTTTTACTTTAAAACAGATTTTATTCATTATATTTTCATTGCATTGCACTCCATTGCATTTTGCATGTTTCAAACAGCAATGTTAAATACAAAAATTACAATAAAAAGCAGAAATATAAAGAAAAAAAATACACTTTTAATGACACTGAAAAGTTGGTGAAATTAATACTAATGTAAAATTGCTAAGATTTCACTGCTGAGGGAAACGAAAGGGAATTTACGAAACTCCAAAGTTGGGAAACCCGAAGGTCATCTCGCATATGTAGCAAGGGAGGTTATTTAGACAATGACTATCTCCACTAGTGATGAGTCGGTACTACCGAACCGGGTATTTTGTAACGGGTACTGAAAATCGGTGCATCCAAGTACTCGTTTTCGGTATTCGTTACTGGAGGATCGATGAGGGTTCAACTCACTTCGGTTTTGGTACGAGGACAGTAGTATCTGGTTGTATTTGCGAAATGGTGATATGCACTCCTTGTGTCCATGAATGGCCTGCTCCTCAGACACTTCCGTAGTTGACATGTTTTCTGATATTCAAAATCTTACTCCGTACAGATAAAAATCAAACACGTGGTGACGTGGCAGAGTTCCTTCAGTGTGCAAAATCGTTAGTTGCGTATTTCGGTACTCCAAATCGTTACTAGGGCACTTCGGTACTCCAAATCGTTACTAGGGTACTCCGGTACAGTAAACTGTTACTAGGGTACTCCGGTACAGCAAACCGTTACTACGGTATTTCGTTACTTCGGTACTCCAAATCGTTACTTGGGTACTCGGTACTTGAAATCGGTTTTCGGTACTTTTCAAAGTAACGGTTACTTGAGTAACGGGTATTTTGTACCGGGTACTTGTCTGTACCCGTTACTCTCGTACCGGGTACAAGAATGTACCAAAGTTGCCCATCACTAATCTCCACACCCTGAAGGATGGGGGGAGGGGAATTCGCTCGCTGATATTTCGGCCACAGCTGTCTTTTTGAGACACTACAGCTCTGGCCAATTCTTCGGCCACCCATTTTTTAAAGGTTTAAAACAATTACTAATATTGTATTCTGAACTGCATATATTCTGATTTGACTCAGTGTGCACATACATGTCATAATTTGTGCATATGGCTGTCTTGCTGAATTGTCAGGAAGACATTCTAAATTTCTGTCTCTGTTTCTGCATTGCAGTAATGTCCCCCAAAGCTTGAGTGTTATATTAATGAAAGCAGTAATTGTTTCTGGAAGCTAATCTGAAGTATGATCCTGCCTCTGTTAGTTAAAAAGTCAGTGCAGTGCAGAAAATAACAGCTCTTATATACTTTTTTAGTTATCTGTTTAATAAATATATTGGATAGTTGCTTGGTTGATAATGGGAAAATGTATGAAAACCATGTTTCCTTGAGGGTATTATAATGAGAACTGGCGCTATTTAAATTACATTTGAGAGGGAAACATATAACCAACCTGTTTTATTTAGAATTCAAGAAGAATTAACCCATATAAAATTATTTTAGCCATGTAGCTGATAATGAAATTAAAATATTAGAAAAGCAGCTAGGATGCATCAAATTAGAAATGGGTGGAATGAAATAGAAAGTAAATATGCCTATGGTAATAATTAAACAAAGACAAACTTTTATTAATGCTACATCTTTTTAAGAAGTTGGTGATGTAGAATAGGTACCTAATTTCAGTAAAATTGTCAAATACTGTTTATCATTTGAAAAGTTTGTTTATTAAAGTAATGTCTTCTCAAGCAATTTTTTTATCTGTGCTGTTGCACAAAGTGCTGTTCTCTGCACAAAGTCTGAAAAGTGCTGTTGCACTTTTAAATCTAACTTAGGTGTCCTTTATGTATATGGCATACTTTATGTATTATAATTTTTTTATTATTTATATTATTGAAAATATCTATAAATGCATGAATTTTTAATGCTGCGAACTCCTTTATGGCTTTCAGAAGGTATGTGAAAACTTTTATCTTTTCTTTTTTCCTTTGTGACTTTTTGAATTTTAAATTGCTTACCAAATAAATATGCTAAAAAGTAAATTTTTGCATTCATTACAGAAAGGGTATACTCTAGCTGTAATGCATGTTGGAGCACCATGTTGTGGAATGAATGCTGCTGTGAGATCATTTGTAAGGAATTGCTTATTCAGAGGTGACACTGTTTATGGTATTCATGATGGTATAGAAGGTCTTATCGAAGGAAATGTAAATATGAATTTTAAATTGTTTCATTTTTTTCTCTGTTCTGAATATATAAAATTACTTCATAGGTGTATGAATATATTGTATTCTGAAAAGGGAGTGCATGCTCTATTTCCATAAGTGTATTGATTCTAAAACATACATTTCTGTTCTCAAAATAAATTAATTGTACTGTTAAAGTAAGTTATTTTTGCACAAAGCTGTAATTAAAATCGCAGAAATTTTGCGTATGACCTGCTAAAACAGTACTTTGCAGCATTTATTTTATTGTATAAGTAACACTTAAATATTATGCAAAGGGTTATACATTATATTTTAATATAGATGCTAACTCATCTGATTTTACCAGGAGACACAATTTTCTATTGAATCTCCCAGTCAATTGTCAGATCTTCCATTTTTTAATTTTTAGCTTTTATTGAGGAAGACTACTAAGCAAAATGTTTATCAGAAATAAATTTTTTGAATTAATGAGATTTAAATTATTCAAATTCCTTTTCCCCAGCTCTAGTGATTTTCAGCATAATTTTTCTTATTAAATTTACTTTCATCTGACTTGTCTTTTTCTTCAATAGAAGTTTGAAAGCTAATTTTTAATCAGTTAATATTTGTATTTAATTTTGCTTTTACATGAATATATGATGCATTACTCTGTTTATCCACACAAGAGTATGTACTTTAATTATTAAATTTATTTTCATTATATTTAAAAATAATAATAAGAAGAGATTTCCTTACCTGCTCAGATTTTGTCAATAATGTAATTAAAAAATTACAAAATAAAATCAAGCAAAGAACTTAAACTTAGAATATTAATTAAATATTAATATATTTGACATCAAAACTACATTATAAGTAGTTCAATAATTTGAATTATGCATTATAAAGTCAGTTTGGGATTATTTTGAAATGGCATCACTGCATAGCATGAAAACCTTCTGTTTTTTCATATTTCAAAATTGGCAGCTATCCTTCAGTGATAGACATGCTCTAAACATAGTCTCAAAAAGCTTGCTAATAATGAAAGTATGAAATTCATTTTGATCATGATTCAAAACGTGCTGCAAATAAAATTATATTTGCTATGTTGCATTAGTACTTTTAATATGGGTCATTTATAAAATCTCAAAATAAGTATGTACCACTAATGTTTGTAGTAACAATTCCTTGGTAATTAGGTTGTGTAATAAATGTTGTCATCATATATCTAAATACAGCTGAAGACATCAATAGTAAGGATAAAATGAACGAATCTGCTGGATTTCAGTACAGCTCCCACTGCCATTATGTCCCAAAAAAGGTCCTGGGTATTGTAAAAATTTGACCTGAATTTCATTACTGCAGCTGCTTCGTATGATTATGAAGATATTTTGTAAGTGATTTTGATGTCGAAGACAGAGAATAGAGTGGAAAGATGAAAATGCATTATTAGATGAAGATTCGTCCCAAACGCAAGTAGAACTATTTACATTAGGAGTAAATCAGCATGCAATTTCACATCATTTAAAATCATTAGAAATGATTCAAAAGCAAAGAAATTGGGTTGCATATGAACTGAAGTTGAGAAATGTTGGGTGGCAATTTTTTACAGGTGAAATGCTGCTTGCCAGGCATAAACAAAAAGGTTTTTTTTCATCATATAGTCACTGGTGATGAAAAGTCGATCTACTACGATAACCCAAAGATGAAATTATGGAGACCACCTGGCCATGCTTCAACATCGACAGCCAAGCCGAATATTCATGGGAAAAAATGTTGTGTATATGGTTGGATCAGTTTGATGTTGTGTATTATGAGTTGCTCAAATTGAACAAAACCATTACTAGGGCTCTCTACCAAACACTGTTGATGAGATTGAGCTGAGCGCTAAAAAAAATTCACCCACTACTACTCCAGACATGACAAAATTATTCTTTTGCATGATAATGCTCATCCACATGTTCTGGCGTTAGTCAAAACCTACTCAAAAACAATCAAATGAGAAGTTTACCCCCTCCTGCTGTATTCACCAGGTATTGCTCCAGATTATTATTTGTGTTGATTGATGACGCATAGCCTGTCTCAACAGTACTTCACATAATATGAAGGTGCCAAAAAATGGGTTGATTTATGAATAGCCTTGAAAGCTGAAGCATTCTTCTGGCGTGGTATCCATATGCTGCCAGAAAGATGGGAAAAAGCAGTGGGTAGCAATGTACAATACTTTGAATAAAACAAAACATACCATTCTTTCACAATAAGTACCCAATTTCGATAAACGACAGAGATTTATTTGTACGCACGATAATTTTCTTTATTTTGTATCTAGAATTATGTAATTTCCAAATAATCGCTGGTCCAAGTTTTGTTTGTTAGTATTTGTAATTCATTATTCTGAATTTTTCTGTTTTTTCCATTCAGGGCATACACTGTAATTTCAATTTTTTTCAATTTTTTACGTATAATACTGATTCTAACATACTTTTTGCATGCCTACTATTTCATAAATGATTTGCTGTGCTTATGTTTAGATTCAAACTATGAACTGGAGTGATGTGACAGGTTGGGTTGGACAAGGAGGTGCCTTTTTGGGTACTAAAAGGTAAATCTGTTGCTAAAATCATCTGTAACAAATTATTTTAAGGATGTTATATACAGGCATAAATTTCTCTTTTTTGTTCCAAAAGGAAAATTCCTTTTAAAAACCTTTAAATTCTGAAGTGCTGTGACTTAGTCATTAAGTATTGATAGTTCAGCGATGTGTTTGACTAGAAAGTATATTTGAATGATTCATATATTTTTTTATGTTACATAGTATTTGAAAACGGTAATCACAGAAACATAATTTTATAGTCAAGAAGTAGTATTTAATAATTGCAATTAGTTACGTGTTGATTCTTGATATATATTTCCAAGCACAAAGTTTCTTCAAGTATGATGCAGAATTTTATGAATGGAGACTGAATACTGCTGAAAAGAAGTCTAAAGCAAAATTTATGGGTAAATATAATAAATTCAAATACATAAAATAAAAAGCTATAAATACGTACTTCCTACCTTTGTTCATAGTATTATCTAACACTGGAAACCGTGATGATACTTGTGGTAACTAGATACATAATACAAAAGGGAAAATGCTTTTTGAAGACAAAGCACTTTTATTTATTGTTAACTGATAAATGGCCATTTATTGAGCTGATGACATGCATAAGCTATGCAACAGGAAAAGTCTTTCTGAATTATGCTGCATAATGTCCTAACTGAGGAGCTTCTAAAATCATCATCCTACCAGTATTATCTCAGTTTTAATTCATCTTATCCATGGTTGCTGCCAGATGATTTGGAATCCTGCTGGTTATGATATTTTGATATCACCTTGATTATGCAATATGTGTGACTATTATAAATGTGAAGTATAAGCATTTAAAGCAGTCATATTCCTAATTTAATGTCAGTTACTTTAGGTAATTGATTTTATTCTCAAACTTATTGTAAAGTTATTTTTAATAGCAAAGTATCCTGTGTACATCTGTTTTATTTTTAGTATAGTAGTATAAGAGGAAATTTGGTTACATATGTAATTCCTTTAATTTATTTATTTCCCATTTATTAACAGGTCCTAATATTTTTTTTTTCTTTGGAGGTCCTTAAATGTCAGTAATTTCCATCTAAGGAAATATATATAAATCTTCCTTAAGCTATTACTTAGAATTGCAGATGCTGAATATGGAATTAGATACATCCATATACTATATAATATATAGACTATAAATACCCATATACTATGTATTATATAGATTACAAATTAAAGAGGATAGAAACAATTATGAGACTGTAAGTTAAAGATTGCACAGATACACGATAAATTCATATTCTCTGTAGAAATACATAATACATAAAAGCTAACACATGATAAGCTAATAAACCGAAATATTTATCTGATAGCAGTTAGCTTACATTTAAAGTTTGTGTTAATTATATTATATAGTTAGTATGTATATTAGAGGTTATAAGTTAACACTGTTAATATTTTAGTAACTGGTATTCTAAGTATGTGGAGATGATTTAAAATACTTTTTTCATAGAACCCCCTCACCCATTATGTGGAAATTATTTTCATAAAAGTTCCCCCACCCTGTATTTTAAGAAACTTTTAAATTGGAAATGTATAACTTGCATCAGTATTTAAGAGATGAAGTCCAGAGTGCCTTGTATATCTTGATATGGTATGGCAAAAGAATCATAATGCTGGTTAAAGTCAACAGTTATATTTAGTGACTTATGCTTTGAATTTAAGTGAAGTGGGCATTTCTTATATATCTTTCTTAGAACGTTACCAGACCAATATATGGATCAAGTTGTTGAACAGCTTAAGAAGTTCCATATTCAAGCTCTATTGGTTATTGGTGGATTTGAGGTATGTGATAAAAGCAACCACTTTATCTATAAAGAAATGTTGAAAATTTAATTTTTTGTCTGAAAGTTTGTCTTAGAGTTGCATTTTTCTATAAACCTATTTTTCAGGCATTTCATTCTGTGCTACAACTAGCAGAAGCACGAAATAAATTTCAAGAACTTCAAATTCCTATGTGTGTTATTCCAGCTACAATAAGTAACAATGTTCCTGGAACTGACTTTTCACTTGGAGCTGACACAGCAATCAATGAAATTACTGAGGTCATTATTAAATCAACTTTTACATATATTTGTAGTTATAAAATCAAACCTTTATCCAGTTCTATATTAGTGTCAAATTGTATAAGAAGGAAAATTTCAAATATATTAAATTATATGATTGTCTTTTTATCCTAAGTGTTATGCAGATTGAACTAGTGTTGTTTTAGATTAATTTATAGCTGAGCAAATTCAAATATGAATTATTTAGCTCTAAATTTAGGTTCTGACTGACATTTCACTAAACTTAGTTCTGTTGATCTGAATTCTTCATTTCTCAGAAGTATAAAATTGGAAATTAACATTTTCTAAGCAAAGATTGCTTTTTCATTGGCTAGGTTGCTTTGCCAAATTAAAAAAAAATGTAATTTATGTACAGTATTTCAGGCTGAAGCCTTATTTTTTTAGTTTAAAAGTTATCAGAGATCACATAAAATAATAAGAATTTTTATATTTGTATAAATAGTTATGTTGTAGAATTATTCTCAATATGTAAATATTGGCTGTGAACATGTGCTATCAGATATCTGATGTATGTGTTAAAAGATCCCGATTTGCACCAAAGTATATCATACTGATAGATTTCTGTAATTTGATCTGCATGAACAATTTGCATCAGAGTAGTTAAAGAAACTGAAATAATGAAAGATTCCTGAGGCTAAATATTGTCCTATTGTTTATTTATGTGGTTTCCAAGGAAGTGGATTCAAAACACAGAAGGTACTTTATCTCTACAAAAAGTAATATTTTGTCATCACAAATGAGTTAAACAGTTGTTTGCTTTACAAGTGATCAAACTGATAAAATTATTGAATGTTTTATACCAAATATCACTCCTAAGTAAAATAAGCTATTCATTGCTAAAATCCCAGTGAGTTAGAAATATAGATAGAATACAAAATGATACAAACATCTGCAAAATCATATGCTCCACCTGCGTTAAAAACTGATACCTAATAGGCATGAAAGTGTCAGTCTTTCAACAGCAGTAATAGATGTTGCACATGGCCATCATACTGTCTGAAAGATCAAATATCAGACATAGCAGACTTTCAGAGATGTATTATCAATAAACTGCATTTAGCTAGAGCTTCATCATGGGAAGCAATAAAACATTTTCAGTGTGCAAAGAGCATACTTAGTATTAGGCATTACTACAGCATACCTGAAAGTTGGTAAGCTAGTGTCTTCAAAGCATAACAGTCAATGAAAGACAAAGCTGACTGATAAGGATAGATAAATGTTGAAGCACATAGCAGCCCAAAAGTATAAGCATTTCTGTCACAGATAATACAGACTCATCTACAGGATCATGTTTCAACCAAAAATTTCAAAAAAGAACCCCATTCTGCAAATATTTATGGCAGAGCGGCAATTCATAAACCATTAATGACATCATGTGATGCTTTCATGCAGTGTCCATGACATGGAGATCACAAAGGCATTCTGCAGCAGTGGCAACAGGTCATCTGGTCTGCTCAACTAGTATTTGTCCTTTTCCAGACCATCAGATGCATTAATGGCTTGAAAATCCTCAGTCAAGCTTTTATATATATTTACTTGTTGCCTGTAGCAAGATCAAAGACATTCACTATCAGATCGACTTGGTAGATCATATTCAGCCTTTTATTCACACTTTATTCTCTGGAAAGAGACCACATTTTCAAAATGAATATGCTCCTATCTACACTGCTAGGCATGTTCAAGTAGGGTTCGAAGAGCATGATAGTGAAGTAGGGCATCTCATCTAAAACCTCAATCTCCTAACTTGAATATTATTGGACATAGAGTTTTAAGCATTTCAACTGGATATTTGGAGTCCAAATATTGTGCTTGAATTTCATCTCCAGTTCCACTTTCATAATTGGACCCTGCTCTGCAGAAGGAATGGCTCCATAGTCCTTTAATTTTGGACAAGACCTGTGTGCATCCATCCAATGTCACATTATGTACTTCAGTCAAAGAGTGGTCCAGCCTGCTATTAATAAAGATTTTCTCTTGTTTCATGGGTACTTGTGTTTTGCCCTAGTCTATATCTACATGTAGACTCTGATCTTGTCCTCTTTTTCTTCATTCTGTTTATTTTATAATCTTGGTGGTATGATCCTTGATTTTCGTATTTTATCGTGACCTATGAACTGTTTAGCATAAAGTCAGTATTTTCTTGCTTGTTAACTTGTATGTTTATTTTTTATGCCAATTTTTCCCCATTTTCTTCCCCCCTCCCGGATATAAAATTTAAGCTGTTGGGTGATGATCCGTATTAGTTACTGTTCTTTTAGTTCTGCTCCAGAGCGATTTTTTTTCCTCATAATTGAGTGTGAGTTTTATTTTGTAGTAGTACTGATTGTGTATGAGTATTGTTTCTTTTAGTATACTCATGATTTCTGCAGGTCAGTTCATTATAACACAAAATGCACTACATTTGAAAATCACTCAATTTGACTTTGCTGCTATTAAAATAAGAGCAGCAATTTTTTTACTTTCACTGCTAATGAACACATAGAATAGCTTCTTACCTTATTCCACAATTGTGAAGTTGTCCTTTCAGTTAACACACACTCTTCTTTTTTTCCTCCTTCTTCAATGTGTCTGTATAATTTTATCTATCCACACTGGCTGTATGAATCCCAAACTAACTTGACTAAATCTACTTATCAGTCTCATGATCATTCATTTTATTTACTGAAATGTTCACTATCTAATTTGTACATATATTTTTGCTGCTACCGTAAAGCAGCCCTTCGTTATTTTTAAGAGTTTACTTTTCCATTCAGGAAAAATGCCTGTTCATCTGTTACAGGTGCCAGAAACTTGGGCATAATTTATTCGAATACTTTAACTGTTTTGTTTGAAGTGCATCCAAGCTCGCTTAACATACACATGTGAACTGTTAAAGGACCACGAAATAAATTCTTTTAAATGCAATGAAAAGCATGCTGGTAACTGCAACCAGAATTCTGAAATGCCAAGAAGCTCCAGAAAGAGAAGAAAAGGTATAAGAAGCAGGCAAAAAATGCTGTGCAAAAACCGAATCATCACTGCTAGGATCATGCTGCCATAAAATCTGTATTACTTACTGGAGATAGTGTTCTCTCACTATTTAATGATGAGAAGCTTCAAACAGTGATAAAGAAAATTATTCTGTTAATAAATAGATGCAACTATAAGTCCCATACAGAAGTTGAGGTCTGGACTTAAAGGCTGCTGAGCTGTTACAGAAGTTGGTATAATTGCAACCTACTCAGCTGATATACCTTATTCATTATGATGATGATTTAAGTTTGCTTCTAATTGGACTCTTGATTATGAGACTAGTCTTTGTGTTGAAGCCACATTTCTCCCAGGCAGATTATTCTATTGCTTTGCATTATGCTTGCAGTAAGCCCTGTTTCTGCCTTTGCTTTGCATCCAAATAATTCATTTGCTCTCACTTTGTGCTTTTAGTAACCCCTACTTTCCTCTGCATCATTTATTCAGATTTCTCTCACCAGATTCTTCAAAATGTTCACAGCCCTTTTGTTTTGTTGCCACTCTCTTGACAAATAAGGAGGACCCACCTAACATCACCTATTTTTTGGGGGGAGAGGGTATGAATAAAGTATTTATATGCCTTCTGTGCTGCCAATTATGTTAGACAGCTGTGTGTAAATATTTATGCATTACTGTACAAATTATGAATTCTGTATTTCACGTGTATGTATTGCTTGTGATAATAATTTATAAATTTTCATAAAGAATAGATGTAATTTGTGTAATTGTGTTTATATGTATTTATCTAATATATTTCAGATTTGTGACAGAATTCGTCAGTCTGCTCAAGGTACAAAGCGTCGAGTATTTGTTGTGGAGACAATGGGAGGATATTGTGGATATTTGGCAACACTTGCTGGTTTAGCAGGGGGTGCTGATGCAGCTTATATTTTTGAAGAACCTTTTTCATCCAAAGATTTAATGGGTGATGTATTTCACATGCAATCTAAGATGGCAGAAGGTGTGCAACGGGGGTTGGTTTTAAGGTATTTTTCATAAATTACTAAACAATATTGCTTCTTTCACAAAGTTTCTGTTATTCTTACAGGGTTTGTAGTGGTCCTTACAAGTGCTTATAAGTCCTTATATTTGAAAATAAAATATAAAGGCCCTTATAGGTGCTTACTTTTTCTTTAAAGCCCTTATTTTTTTTGTTTTTAGTGCTTGTTTTTTTCTTTTAGTGCTTTTTTTAATGAACGTGCATTCCCCCCCCCCCGTTCCAAAGCCGAAACTAAATAAACAACTTTTCTTCCTTATATAGAACGTCAGATGGTGAATCATACTCCCGGAAATAGCTTTTCCCCCTTTCCCTGCATTAACGTAACCTATGGTGTGTGCGAGAGTACAGATAGGTGTACGTCATTCTATTGGTCAAAGAATTGCGAAAATCGTAGAAAATTCCGGTACATTCGGTATTCTTTTCCTCCCACCCAAATACTACACACGTATGAATTTCTATCAAGATTTTAATAATTTACATTCTCATTCCCCGTGGTCAGTTCATATTCGTGTTTATTATGATCGTTATGCTTATATTATGAGCATATGTCTGAATATTTATAATAATATAGTTGCAGTAGCTGCTGAAGTTTAGATAAACTTCCAAAAATGGGTTTATTTTTACACAGATTACCATTCTAAGGAATAATATTCGGAATGGCTTAAATAAAAGGAAAGTAATCGAATAGTCAGAATTTTTTTTTTTCCCAATACATTATACAGTACGAAGGTTGGGAGGTTCTCCCGTTTCTCCACAAAATCTCTAATATTGAAGCAGCGAACTTTTTTTTTTTTTTTCTTTGTCACTGTCCAATCTGGATTGAATAGGACTAAAAGTTTTGCGGTCTACCCAACCAAGCGAAGAATGATTCTATTCCGGAAATTTAACGGTCTGTTCAAAATTAGAATCAGAAACACCCCAGATTAGTAAGTCTTTCTTTTCCTTTATTTAGTTCTTTATTCTCCAAATACCAGCAGCTGTTGATTCCGATTCCGATTGCGTAATATCACGTATGGATGAATTACGCCGCACGTATTGCGCAATCAAGATCAGTAAAATACTTTCTTATAGGATATTTTAGAAACCCTGTTGCGCAATAACGTTTGCGGGGATAATTTGCAGGGATAATTAATTTTGATGTTCAGTCTGAGATTTATTTATGAACACTTAAAAGAGTTTTACTGTTCTTTCTAAGCAGAATATTTCTCAGTTCCGTTGGTCTATTTTTATATGATGCACATATCGAAATGTCAAAATCATTTATTTAGCCGAGAAATCTAAAGAACGGCTACAATCTCCCCCCCTCCTCTTTTTCCAGTTACCCTCGACTATACGGAATATTCGGCAATTTCCGAGTATGCGGGTTAGTTAAGCTTTTACTGTTAAAGCATGACTACATGAAGCAATTTCCCGTCTCCTGATTTCAGAAATGTTCCTTTTTTTCATTTAAATTACTTTGCTTGGAATATATGTTAAGGAAAAACTGTTATGCAATGAAAATTTAGAAAATGTTCAGAATTTTTATTTAAGTTAAATTATTTAAATATTAATATGAATGCAAAAATAAATTGTATTTATTATTAGGTGCCAAGCGAATACAATTAATATGGCTTATTATTATTTATTTTCTATATTTTGAACTGAAATTTCATCATTAAATCTTGTAATATAGTTTAGTTCTGCATAGTTTTTTTTTCTTTCATTGTAAACTAATTCTGTAAATTGAACTGTCATTTAAAATTTAAAATAAAGTTAATTGTTTTCCATGGTTGAGGTAATGCTCATTCTCTTAATAAATATTGCATTGCTCATATTTTTAATTGCAAGTCTAATTTTTCTTTTAAGGTTTATGCAGTTGTGTATAATGTAATTAGACAGGCGCTTATTTTTTTCTTAAAATGTGCTTGAAAAGTGCTTATAGGTGCTTATTTTTTTAATTAAAATGTGGCTATGAACCCTGTCTTATATTTATTTTTACTACTAAATTCTGCTAATAAAATGTTTATGAATGTTTAATGAATGCATGTTGATATTTCTATAGGAATGAAAAAGCCAATGCAAATTACACAACGGATTTTATTTACCGTTTGTATTCAGAAGAAGGAAAGGAGATATTTTCCACTAGAATGAACGTTCTTGGCCATATGCAGCAGGTTATTTTCTTGCATTTATTTTTTAATGTACTGTAATTTTAATGTTGATTTTTATTTTTAATTTATGTATAATTTTTCCTTTTTAATTTATGCATTCAAATATTTAGAACATTATCTTCATATTTGTGAAGTGATTTTCTGCTCATATGAGAAAAATTCTGTTGCATTTGGTAGTTATATCTCTTTTCTATGAGATATCACTACTTATTTTTCAGAAATACCTGATCGGGTTGGTATTATTTATGCAAAGTTCATACATTTAAACTCAACAAATGTGCATGTTAAAACAAATAGTGAATTATTAAATTAAGCATATTTTCGTTGTATCTAATTTCATTCATATGTTAGCTTGTCAAATAGAAGACTTTCAATTTTAAAAGTTTTAATAGGGGACTATAAATTAGCCTGTTAACTGGTATGATAACATTTTTGATCATGCCTTCAAGACTGCCAAAATGTGAGTGATGAAATTTTTTCTCATTGAAATTAACCATAGTATGTTGAATGCATTATGCTTTATGTAGTCCTTATATATTTAATCCTAGCATTGTTATATGGCATCATATTGTTGATAACTCATGTATAGTGCACAAAAAAGGGGGGAGTTCTATATCTCTTGTTCTACTGGGCCGATTAATGAAATTCAACTCGCGTTTTTCATGTCTAGAAAGCGTGACTTAGGATATATATTGTATTTATATATAGCATTGTTCTGACATAGGTACTGTGGCACAAAATCGGACTTTTTCTGAAATAACATACCAATTTTTTTTCCATATTTCGATTGTACGACTCAAATTATGCTGAAGTGCCAAGCTTTGTAAAAATCGCACGAGTAATTTCTGAAAAATTAGCTCTGAATATTTTAGCCCTTCCATGTTAATTGAATTTGGTATATACTTATTAATATATCTTTTTTTTTTATTAAACTTATTTGATTCTTCCTTTCACATTTCGAAATTTAGGTTCCAAATAAAATTTGCCCATTTTTTATGATTTATTTTTACATTCTGTGTTTTTAAATAATTGTTATAAATATTTCGAAAAAATTTTTAAATTATAGCCTATAAAATTTTTACTATCATAAAGTGGATGTATTTTTAAGCATATCTGCAAAAAATTAGAGTTTTTTTATTCAAGATTTCCTAAGGTATATGGGAATTTACATATTGGGACAAATTTAAATGTGGCATATTTTTTAAAAATGATAATAACGCCAAACGTGGTTTACATACTTTGTTAAAATTCTTTGAGAGTTTGAATGATGACTTTTTTCCGCTCCTGTACAATGAAAAAAAAAAAGGAAAATAGATTGCTATAAATTAAGAAATTCGCCAAGGGAATTTGTGGCGAAACTTGAAAAAATAAATTTTTGGATTTCTCCGTAAATTTCGCATGAAACATGAAAACAAAATTAATATGGAAAATACAATAATATTGGATGGAATGCTATATATAAATATAATATCCTATGTATATAATGCTATATATATAACTCTAATATATATTCTAAGTCGACCTTTCAAGACATGAAAAATGCAATTTGAATTTCGTCAATCGGCCCAGTAGAATGGGAGATATAGAACTGCCCCCCTTTTTTTTAATATGCGCAGCGTATATGTACAATCGTGTTTTTACAATCTGGTACATGAGCCCTATTCACAAACAACTGGTCGGTGCACGCCAACTGGAGATTACATTGAATAATACCTATGACAACAAATTTATGGAAACAGAGAAGTGAGAGAAAACAATATCAGAAACAGAAGTTATTGACTACACCAAAAACATGGGAAGAGTTGATTTTCTGACAGACAAATGAAAGCTTATCAAATCGCTGGAAACCAAGTGAAAAAGTATTACTAGAACATCTTTTTAAATTCACTAGACATTGTGTGCTTGAATGCATATCTCTTATAGATGACAGATGGTGGTAACCTGAAGAACAGAAGTTGCATTTTCTCAGCAAAATTGCCAAAAAAAGTGTTAATATGTGGAGATGCACCACTAGTACAGGATGTCCTTTTACATCAAAACCATCCAGACATATTGAGACATTTTTGCTGATTATATACCACCCAACTCTTCAAGAGTAAGCATAACCAGGAGATGCTAATTTTGTCATTCAAAAGATATTAGGAGAGAATAAAAATCCTGTTGCCCTGACTGCAGTGTTACTTTGCATATGGCATGTTGTTTCAAGGGAGCCCACCAGCAGCTGAGCAGTAAAATAGCTGAGCACTATTAGTTCGATCTGATGTTCAAATCTTGGGCACAAAATGGGCTGGCTGCGTGGCCGTTTTCCTGGTTTTCCTCCATGTCACATGTATATGAGCCAGTTTTGCATAGAAAGTCCCCCATGAAGGCATTCCTTCCCTCACACAGATAGCCCTCAAGTGATTTGCCTTAATTTAATAAACCAAACCATTGCTTCAAGAAGTATCATACCACAAATAAATTCTTTGGACACTGAAAATAAATTATTTATATATATTAAATATTTAAAAAATGCTGTGCAAATAAAAAAAATAGTTAAGAACAATTTTCTTTTATTACTTGCGGTGTGAGGACATCACTTATCACTGCAAAGAAGGAAAAAAAAAGTTCCCAGTGTATACATTATAGTATATAGTATACTCTCTTATACATTGTGAATCAAATTTGCACAATTTGACTTCATTTTAGTCTGCAATTTAGTTCATTTAGTTATCCGTAGATGAGTCTCTTTTGTTATGGAAAGGAAAAACTATCTTAGAAATAGTACATTCCCTCAAAAAGAAATTGATTTGGTGTTAAATTGTATATGCTACGTGAAAGTAAATCTGGATACATAAGTGATTTACTTACGTATGCAGGTAAGAATATGCTGTATGGTTTAAACTATTCAGAAGAAAAAGAATAAATTTTATTGTTTTTGAATTGTGTCACAATTTGGATAAGGTATATATGGTATATCTGGATAATTGCTATGCTAGTATTGGTGTAGACGAGAATGTGTGCAGGAAAAAAAATGATGTTGTAAGAACAATGCGAAAAAGTAGACTTTTAATAGCATCTGATATAACATCTTGTCGTTTGAAAATAGGTGACCATATTGCAAAGTGCAAAGACAAAATAATGATTATGAAGTAGAAAGACAAAAAGGATAACACTGAGTACTACTCATGACAACAAATGTATGGAAACAGAGAAACGAGGAAAAACACTTTAAGAAACTGGAGTTATAATTGATTACAACAAGAACATGGGAGGAGTTGATTTTGCTGATAGACAAATAAAAACTTATTAAATCACTGGAAACCAATTGAAAAAGTATTAGTATAACATCTTTTTACATTCACTGGACATGGTGTGTTTGAATGCATATTTCTTATAAAAAAAAGATGGTGGTAACCTCAATAAGTTGCATTTTCTCGGCAAAATTGTGATAAAAAGTGTCAACATGTGGAGATGGACCGCTAGTACAGGATATCCTTTTACACCAAAACCATCCAGACTTATTGAGAGACATTTTTGCTCATCACATACCACCGAACTCGTCAAGAGTAAGCATAACCAGGAGAGTCAAATTTTTTCATTCAAAAGGTATTAGGAGAGAATAAAAAATCCTAGTATCCTGACTGTAGTGTTACTTTGTGTATAGCACATTTCTTCAAGGGAGCCCACTGGCATCCGAGCGGTAAAGTAGTTGAACACTGGTAGTTCGGTCCAAGGTTGAAACCACGGGGGAGACAGACTGGCTGCATGGCCGTTTTCCCGGTTTTTCCCCATATGTCACGTGTATACGAGCCAGTTTTGCATAGGAAGTCCCCCATAAAGGCATTTCTTCCCTCATGCAGATAGCCCTCAAGTGATTTATCTTAATTTAATAAACCAAACCAAACCATTGCTTCAAGAAGTATCATACTGCAAATTAATTCTTTGAACACTAAAATTACTTCATTTATATATTAAATATGATAAAAAAAATTTGTGGAAATAAAAAAAATTGTTAAGTTAAAAATAATATTCTTTTATTAGTTGCGGTGTGATAACATTAAAAAGAAAAAATTTTATTCCTTGATTAACAGGTTAATAGCTGAGACAGCTTAACATATTAGAGCAAATCTGATCATTTTATTCATAGCCAAATATTCATAAGATATTTAGTATACAGTCTTGAAACTTTTTCAAACACCATCAGAATCATTCCATTAAATGTGCATTTGCCTATATTAAAAAAAAATTCAGTAATGTAGGTAAAAATGTTAATTCTTACCCAATCCTTGAACAAATAACAGTTTACTTGTAGAAAACCTTGCCTCAATTGAAGGTTACTAAAGGCTGGAATATGTGTGGCATTGTTTAAAAGATTAGATAACTTTGTTGTGTTCATTAACTTTTCCTTTCATGAAGGATTTTTGTATAGTATGCAGTGCTCTTTCACAATATCGTTATTTCATAGTGAAATTATTTATTTCATAATGGGATTTCTTTAAAAACTGGTTTAAATACTATTATAATCTGCAAATACATTATCAACTAAATCTGTATCGTACTACATATATTATGATATTAATTTCCCAATTTTAATATTGGCATAATGAATCCATCTTATTCAGGAGTAGATTAGTGAAGTAGAAATGTTGCAAGAAGCTAACAGTTCATATATATTAAGTATATGAATGTTTGTAGAAATGATGTGATATTCTAAAGGGGAGTTTGATGAGCTGAGACAATTTTTAACCCTTAAGTACAGACATTCATTTTCTGTTACGTAAATACAGAGGAGGGGTCTCTCAGACTGCTCTATTTTATACATTTTCAAATATATAAAATTTTAAAATAATGTACCATTATTATTATTATATAAGCATTAATACACTTTGCTTGTTATATTAAAGTAATTATTTCTTTTTAAAACTCTAAAATTAATGCATTAAAAAATAATTTTTTTAATCACATACAAAAAGTGCGAAACAATCAAATAAATAAAATAAACACTACTTACTTGCAAATGTGTACAAACTAAATTATTTAATAAATTTTCCATCTACAGAATCTGGATTATATAAAATAATACATAAAGTATAATATATAAAGAATATAAAAAAAAAACTACAAATTATTCTAAGCATTTTCAACACAATTTTTGCAAATTCTCTTGGCACATTCATTACATATCAGATTCTTGAAGCTGAAACATAGATAGGTAGTTTTTCTTCTCAGTCTGGGGGGGGATAAAAAAAAGCATGTTTTGCGCTTTTTAGGAGTATCAGTTACATCTGGGCTAGAATAGATTCCTATGGAAACTCCTAGCACATTTTTATTTCTTGATTCACACTTGGCTTTTGAAGCCTCCGTTTCATATGTATGTTTCTGATGATAACTCCATCAAAAATTTGTTTTTTTCCAGTTTGCGCAATCTCTTAACGATTGATGTATTATATGTGCATTAATTCCACTGACATCAAGTAACCTAAAGGATATGACCATTGGCCATTGCCTTGTTTTTCGGATTGTAGCATGTTTAGAACATTTCTCATCCAATGCATCGACACCTCCTTTAGTCACATTGTAAAATGTTATTATTTCTGGTTGTAACTTCTTTAGTTTGTTAAACTTAATAACTTCTATACTTTCAAAGTAGACTCAACTAATGAGTATATCTCAAGAATTCAAATTTTTTATTGTTACATTTTTAAACAGTTCACATGACATTCAGCTAGCACAGTAACACGTGCATGACAACAACGGAATCGCATAGCATGAATGCCATTACAGTCATAGTTATTTTAAATATACATCACATCCCTTCCTCCAGTTTATAAACAATAATAAAACTAACAAATAATATCAATACAAGTACATTCACAATATGCCATACAATAAACAAAATTACATAAAAATGATATATGCAATATGTTACATTATTTTATTCCATGACAAAGTCTCTATACTTTGAAGGTTGTCTAATCAACCGTCCACTTCTTGTTACTGTATTATTGGACAAATTATTTTGTTGATTTCCTATATTAATAGGCACAGAAAGATTATCAGAGCTCCCATTTGAATTTTCCTCTTTATCTAATAATATATCATCATAATCATTATTAACTTTGTAAGGTGATTTTGAAAATTTTATATGAAGTCTGTTTCTTCGTAATATTTCCCCATTTGAATTTCTTACAATATAGGATCTAGGAGCTTTATGTTTTGAAATTATTTCACCTTTATCCCATTGCCCAGTTCTAAAGTTGAACAAGGTTATACTATCTCCAGGTTTTAACTCAGGCAGTTTCTGTGCGGTTCTATCATAATAATATTTTTGCCTAGCTTGAAGTGCACGAAATTTAGAAAAAGGTTTGTTTATTTTAGTATTTAACAATTTATTACTGATAGGTAATTTTGTCCTTAATCTTCTATTAAGTAAAAGTTGTGCA
The DNA here is from genome assembly GCF_044657685.1 of Stegodyphus dumicola. Lineage (NCBI taxonomy): Eukaryota > Metazoa > Arthropoda > Arachnida > Araneae > Eresidae > Stegodyphus > Stegodyphus dumicola. Next base: position 28,724,745 of record NC_140781.1, read on the forward strand.
GGAGACAAATTTATTTCACTAACTGAAGTATTTCGATATTCCATTAAGCCTACACTTATATGTTGCACTTTTCTCATGATATTTTTCACTATTCCTACAGCTTTTTCAGCCATCCCATTACTTTGAGGATATCTGGGGCTACTAAATTTAAGTTTGAAATCCCAATCTTCAGCAAATTTCTTAAATAACTAACTATTACAGGCATTATTGTCGCAAATGACTTCATTTCCAATACCATACCTGGCAAAGATGCATTTTAACTTTATCATAATTTCATTTGCTGTCTTATCTTTTATGTTAGAAGCCTCAATCCATTTAGAGTAATAATCGATAACTACTAAATAATTTTGATTACCAAATTGCGAGATGTCAAGGGCAAATTTTTCGAAAGGTTTAGTGGGAATTTTATGTTGCATTAGAGGTTCTTTTTGATTTCTATTTCTGAATTTTTCACATATTTCACATTTGGAAACAAGCTGCTCGATGTCATTTGCCATACCTGGCCAGTAAAAAATTTCACTGGCTCTACTTTTACATTTCTCAATTCCAAAATGCGCTTCATGAATTAACTGCAACATATCTTTTCTCAAACCATAAGGTACAATTAATTTTTCATTAATTAATAACAAGTCGTCATTAATATAAAGATCATTTTTAACTTTAAAGTATGTTTTTACACTAGCATGAACGTCATTACAGTCATAGTTATTTTAAATATACATCGCACTGGTTTCTCTATTTCAAGGTCTTCTGATTTCAAATGATACATTGAAGAAATGAGAGTAATACTTTTTAATTTTTGAGGCACATATGAAACGAGAGTCATTCTATCTGTGAATGCATAAAGAGAATAAATATCCTTTGCTTTTCATTTTATTTGGAAAAAATTCACCTGGTATTTCTCTCTTATTTTTTTTCATAGTACCAACATATGTCAAGCCTCTGGAGTTAAGTTCTTATACAAGTTCGATACTCAAGTAGTAATAAAGCCATCTCCCCCTCATGCCAGAAAAAAAAGTAACATAAACACAGAGGTGAGGTCTATATGACCGCGGCCCAATTTTAAAATTATTTAAAAAAACTAATGGATCCTATTTAATAAAAATTTAGAAGTAGTTATATTTTAAGTGAACTTGAAAGTACTGAAAAGGAGAATAACTATATAATTTATAAGCAGTTTTGCAGTTCTAAAATATTGGCACAGTCATGTAGACCTCACCTCTGTGTTTAAGGGTTAACACCAGGGAAAAATAAATAGTAATCTTTTAAGGACTCAAATAAAAGCTATCAAGTGGCCTAATTTAAATGTAATTAAAATGCATATATTTGAAAATATAAGCATTATCAAAATATGATGTAAAATTATGGTATAAATTAAAATAATTGGCAAATTGTGCATAAGCGAGCAAGGTTTGCTAAAGATCCTTGATCTGTAAAGCAGCAGATTAAGCGCAGGAGAGGAAACAATAGATAGGACACCAGAATTTCACCATTATTTGTGTATTTATATATAGAGAGAGAATCTTGATACACTAACTGTATGTAGCTGTACCCTAATTTTTGATGGAGAGCACCCTCAGGAATGGATCTAATGGTCTCCTACTCTTCTTTCCCTACCAATAAGCCTCTGATAAGGACTTTTGATTTGTAGTACTTGGCTTTTGCTGATCATTGGATATGAACAGCACACAGCAGTACCTGAGGATTACTACTTGAATGGCCGAAAAGAAATTTTCAGCTTGTCAGTATTTTAAGTACCTTCATGCCACATAAGCACTATACACTTCAAAACATCTATGCCTTCTCCAGGATTAAAACCCAGGTCCAACAATATATCAGTCAGCATTGCTAACCACTATACTAATTAGGGCAGTTAAAAATGGGGTGTACCAATTTTTATAAACCATTCATAAGTATACCTGTTTTTATAAAATTGCCAGTAGTTTTCACTAGAACAAACTTACTGCTGTGACCAAAAAGATCAAAGAACACTGCTGATTTCACCTGACTCTTGCCTTGTGTGTAACCATGAATTTATTCACCTTTGTAAATCTGCTTGAAAGCATCTTTCTAGCCTACTTAAACATAGCAAGCGTCGAATGATGACATTGTGTAGAAAAACTGTTAAAACTAGAACTGGAAAACTGAAATTAAACCTGAAGTTGTGAGCATTTGCAAAATTATACTTTCAAAAGGAAAAAAAACAAAAGTAGAACCATGAAATTGTCAAAAAAAAATTTCTTAGAACTAGAAGTTGAAGACTGAAGTAAAAACTGAAAGTTGTACAATTTTATGGAATTATACTTAAAATGAGTATTTGCTGTTATTCCATGCTTTCTTCCTTATAAACATAGTGTAAGAAAAGTTTTTTTTTTTGTGGGGGGGGTATTGTTAGTGAAGGTATTTCTTTAGTTGATTTTGCAAGATCTTTTAATATTTGTTTTTTTAATATTTTCATAGTAACATATCATAATTTATATGAATCAATACTATGCAATATTTTCAGTAATGTATTTAGTTGATAAAGATAATTATTTAAAGGTGCATATATTGGTATCTATATCATCTTACCATGAAAATGCAATCCAGATCTTTTCATTAAATCCCTTTGGCATTCTTATTAATGACTTTCACCTTAGTTTCTTTTATAAATGTTCTTTTCTGTATGTATTTTTAGGGTGGTAGCCCATCACCTTTTGACCGTAATTTTGGAACTAAAATGGCAGCTAAAGCTACTGACTGGCTTCTGACACAGCTGAAACAGCATAAAAATACAGATGGTTGTATTTCATGTACAAGTCCAGATACAGCAGTATTAATGGGACTTGTTCGTAGACAATATTTATTTACACCCGTGCAAACTTTGAAAGCTGATACTGATTTCAGGTATGTATTATTCATATGTTACATATTTTATTACCTTGTCATAATACATAATCTGTTTAATTTTTATTAATATATTAATTTATTGTTAACTGTATCCTTATCAACACTATGCATTCGTACTGTGAATGCTTCACATATCATATTGCCTACACAACAAATTGCGAGTGAATATCCTCTCAGGATAAATCCCAAGCTATCTTTCTTATGCTTGCTTTTTCAGTAGAATGCAAAAGCAGAAACTATGTATGTGGGGGGAAAAGGATGATGAAAGGAGGAGCATATTTCTTAACCATTATATTACCATTGAAAACTTGTAAGCCCTCTTTGAGTAAACCTGAACAAAAAGGGTTCATGTCTACTACAACCATCAAGTCTTCTGAATACCATAATCAAAAAGTGGCATCCCAGTCATGCGAGATGAACAGAAATTCAGGTTAACTAAGTCATTGTGCCATCTGTTATTTCAGGATCATTCTATACAATTAAGAGAACCTGAGCAATCTAACAGATGCTTAAAACCTGAATGTCTCAAAAACTTAAAAGTAGATGAGCAAAAAAGGTCAATGGTTCCTGAGTTTCCACTTGCGGTGGACCCCTGCAAAGACATAGGAAACTGAACTGAAAATGTGTACATACATAATAGCAGCAAATCATTTTATAAGCAATAAATTAGCAAATTCTTAGCATCCTCAGCATCGATAGGTTTGTAATAATCGGTGGGAATTTTTTATGTTGACTTTACATTGAGTTCAGTAATGGATCAAAATTATTTGCTGTTTTTCACCCACATAGAACAGACTGCTTTCAACCCATGAGGCTCCCCTGTAAATGATTGAAATTTCATTTATGAAGATGTATGTTTTTCAAATAAGCATATATTGTTATATTCTATGGGTAGAAATGTAAACGTAAAATTAAGCATATTTCTACTTCTCTTTAGTATAACTGCCTTCTTAACCCTCTCAGTGGCACAGCTTTTTGGATCTGATTTTTGGTTTAATGAAAAACTGCATCTGAAGAGCATTCGTTAGCTAAATTCATATAATTACAGTGGTATTTGAGATATGAGTTTTGCTGCTTCTGTGACTGAGCTCATAAGTTAAAATTCCCGTATCTCAAATCAGTATTTGACACTGAAATTAATTTACATGTGATTAATTCATGCCAGCCCCAAAAAATCATTCTAATTTTTTTTGTTAAATATGTTCAACATAAGAGTATAAAAATATTGTATATAAACAAAATGAAACCTAATTTTTTAATAAAACCTAACAAAATGTAATTTAAAGAAATAAACAGATGATACATATTAGTTTAGCTTATGAGATGCGTTTTAAATTCCCCACCCCATCATTTTTGCTCAATTTTATTTTCTTCTTCAGTAGTTCTTTCTTCCCCCCCCACATGTTTTTCACTTTCATTCGAAGGGTGTTTCAGTAGAAATTTGTCCAAAGAGCTGTATTTCTTTCTCCCTTTTAGAATGTTTCTGAAATGAGTTAGGTAATTAGGTAAGTATCATTAAGTAGCATCATTACACAGCTAGTTGGAACCTTTTCAGTGTTTCTTTTCAAAAAATCCGAAATATTTTCTCATATTGCCAACACATCCTTTAGTTCACTTGAAGACATAGCCTCCTCCACTTCTAACTTCTCTGCAGTTTTCAGCAGAAATTCCATTTGTTGTTGCGTCTGTAGGTCCATCAACTCCTCTCTCGTTTGTTATTCAAATTGTGCATTGGCAAGCTCTTTGATATCTCCCTTGTCCACCTCCAGCCCTATGAACTTTCCAAGATACACAATCTCCTCCAGCACTTCCTGTTCAGGTCTAAATCCCTAAAAATCTCTTTCAGTCACAACATCCAGCCACAGCTTTTTTCATGCAGAGGTGAAGGTTTTTTGTGTAACTCTCTGACAAGCCATTTCACTAATTTTGAGGCATATAGCAATGCTATAATGGTTGTTCCAGAACTCTTGAAGGGTGAGGTTTTTGTTCTGCATAACCTCAAACCAGTGTTAAAATGTTGTTGGTAAAAAGTTTCTTGAAACTGGATATCACCTGTTTGTCCATGGGCTGTAGGATACTGGTGGTGTTGGGTGCAAGGTAGGGAATCTGTACAAAGCTGAACTTCTGAGGATGTCGCACTCAAGATTTGGCGGGTGACAAGCAAGCATTGTCAAGGAGATGGGCTTGCATGGGTAAGTCATTGACCTCAAGGTATTTCTTAACATTAGAACCGAAGACCAAGTTGATCCACTCTACAATACATTCCTGGTGACCCATGCCACTGGGTTTGCCGTCCACATAACCTGTAGATTCTCTCTTGAAACCTTATGCATATTTAAGACTCTGGCGTTTCCTGAATGGTATGTGAGCAGCGGCTTGACCTTGCAGTCGCCACCTCCATTTGCACACAGTATAAGAGTGAACCTATCGTTCATGGACTTGTGACCCAGCATCTTTTTTCTTCTGCTGTTATGCAGTTTTGCTGGGCATCTTCTTCCAAAAGAGCTATTTTGTCACAGTTGGGCACTTGATGGTCGGTGTATCCTTTGGCTTCAACCATTTCGGCAAAAGTTCTTACAAATTGCTCAGCTGACTTACAATTACAGCTCACTGTCTCATCATACCTGACAGTGAATGGCAGTCCTTTTTTGAAAATTCTCAAACCACCCCTGTCTGGCTTTGGATCTAGTCCTTTGAAGCTTCCTGTGCTGAAGTACCTAGCTTCTGCAGCAGTAAATCATGTGTAAATGACTTGTGTCTTCTCGCAAAGTATAGCCTTTGTCATGTTGTCTCTGGCAAACTGTTTATCTGTCAGCCACAATAACAGTAGATTCTCCATCTTTTCATGGACAAAGTTGCAAAGCTTTGAAATAATTTTAACGTCCTTAGCTGGAGTTATAGCTTTATCAAGTTGTTTCTGATTCAGAATAGTACATATCATAGAAGTTGTATGATCTTACTATTTTGTCAAGTCTTTTAAGCCTTGCTCATATTTATCTGTTATCTCACACTTTAATTCCATAGATAGGACCCTTCTTTTTTTCTCACCACTGTTCTTTACACTCATCTTCTTGAGACTTATGTTTATATGACAAATAAATTAGCTAAATAACTGTCTGTGCTAATAAAAACACAAAATTAAAGCAGTATATTAGAAATGCTTCTGCAGCAAGGTGAATTGAAATGGCAGGTGAGTCTGAGCGGTTGTGATGCCACAGCCATTTTGCATATGCAAAACTTGCAAATCTGATTGGTGGTTCAGATTTGTGGGTCTTACGCATGCCAACTGCTGTGATGTCACCGACACTAGCTTGGACACTCATATCTGAAGGTACCACTGTAATTATTTTAGTCTTTGTTTTCATAAACTCCTGTTACTAAGAAAGCAAAATATTTTAAATGATGATGATTACCTCATATACCCAGCAGTAAAAATATTTTCATAACCGCATAAAGGCAGTTCAAGCTACTCAGGAAATTAAAAATAACCAAAGCTCAAAATACTTTATTTCGTGTTGATTCCAAATTAAGTCTTAATGCATTTTGAGAGACAGTTTGATATAGTTCTTTCTCTAAAGATAGACACTGGTATATGTATGCTTGTATGTGGAAAGAGGTGCAAATGATGCATCTATAATATATGTTTTGCATAAGTTTTCTGCATTGATGCTATCTACTTATTAGCCCCCAAAATTAAATAATTAAATAAAATTTATTGGTGAAATTGTCTCCAATTTTTAAGTCCCAGGAAATTTTATGCAGGTGCCTATCAAAATACTCATATGAAAATTCTCTTCAGTTATTTTGAACTATTTTGCCTGAAATATTTATAAAGTAAGGTTGAATTTTGCTTCCTGCCCCTAAAAGTTCTGTTACATTTATTATTAATTGCCTTAATTTTTTTAAAATGTAGCATTGTACAATATGTAATTTTACCTTGGGCAGGAATTAATGGTATTCTTTCTCAGTCCCACCTACATTATGGCTCACTGATATTGTAATAATTTATTTAATGGTCTACAAAATAATATGCCATATTATCTGTACATAACTTAGTTAAAATATTAAGTTACTTTAAGTAATAATTTTAAATGTAATAAAAAACTTACAAAAATACAAAAAGTAGAATATATAATTAATACAACATAATGATAATTTTTAATGTGATGGTTAGGCTTTTTTTTCTACGCAAATTTTCTCAAACTGTGGCATAATTGAAGATATCGCAGTTCTGAGTTTCTTTTCACTCACTAAATTAGATAGATATTTTGTCTTTAAAACAGCTACTACAGAAAACCCAGTTTCACATAAGTAAGATTTTACAAGTGGCAATAAAATTTCTAAAGCTTTTTTTTTTTTTTTTTTTTTTTTAAGTAGGAATATTTTACTTTGCTCTTAGCCAAAATGTAATAATATTGTTTTCTTGTTGAAGCATCTGCTTTAATGTGCTGTCACAAGATAAGTCAATTATCATTTATTACTCATCTGAAGACCAAAATCATTATATTTTTCAATCTCAAATGGGTTTCTTATCAGTCCATATTTCGATATGTCAATATCTTTAAAGTAAAACAAGAATTGCTGACATAGACTGGTCGAGTGAGTATTAATAAGAACCTTTTTTCGTCTACTTCATCTGTAGGACAGGCGATTTTAAAATTAGAAAGCATGTCATAGTTATTTTTCAAACTTCTTATCCAGAGTTTTTTTTTTTTTTTTTTTTCCCCGTAAATGCAGTAATCTTGTCTCTCTGCATCAGAGCATGAATTTGAGACCCTTGCATCGGTTTATTTAAAGTAATAGCAAGTTTTATGGGGAAATTTGTGCCATAAAACAAGTTTGCTTCATATCTGTTTATTAGTCAAAAACATGGTGATCTCTTCTTTCAGCTGAAACACCCTTCAAAGTGCTTTGTGTCAAGAAAACCAACTGCCTCACAATAATATAAAGGGGCTGTATATTCTGGATTCACACCATCACACAGTTTTGCAGAGAACCTTCCTGTTAATATATAATACAAGTACAATTTACAACTCTTATGATAACTTCAAATACCATTAGTAGATCTTCGCCCATATATTTTGAAACAAAGGATTGTCTATGCAGTGTGTTCATATTGCACTAGGCGTCACCTTTCAAAGAAGTGCTAGTAGACCAACTTTTTGTTCTGGCCATCGATGGACCACCATCTGTGCATAGCCCCTACCATAGAATGTCATTATTATTTAAAAAATTAGCAAGCATATTAAAAACTTCACTTGCTCTTGTATTGCAACAAGTAGGTTTATAGAGTAGCATATCTTCTCTAACATCAGTTTCTACAACATATCTTATAGATGTGATGAAGCGTCCATATTTAAGTACATCTGTTGCTTCATCCACTTGAAATGTGAAATAAGAATCGTTTTACTTTTTCTATTAATTGATGATAAAAGTCTTCTTCCTACCATATTATCTGCAATTGGAGTTGTGTAATAAGCTTATGAGCATACGATTCACCGAGCGCCGTAGCTACCATGTCAATAGCCGCAGGTAGTAACAAAATTTCTCTTGAATGGAGTTTTTCTGCAGTTAGCAATTCTCTAAGAAACCTGATACAATGCAAGCAATGCTTTTGATGTTGCAGACATGTTCTTTCAAAACGCCTTTTATTGTTCATTTAAAATCTAATTTTCTTTGAAAGAATTCTCTTGTCTTGCCAACCTAGTGTGCTTGTCTTTTTTCAAGATGCCATTTCAATTTATTGGGTTTCATGCTATCTGCGGCCAAAATATTCATACAAAGCAAGGACATTGGTCAAACTTGGCCATTAAGAACCTTACATGTAAATCGTAATCATAAGTACATCGGATCATAATTTCTATATGTAGGATTACTATTTTGTGTTAGTTGAGTAATCACTGTTTACATTACCTTTACTCGTACCAGCAACCTCTGCTTTGTTCAGTGTTCTTTTCAACCCAGATGCAATATATCCATCTAAAAAGTATATTATTTTAAATCATTATTACATTTCTTGAAATTTACATCTCTATTAATATCAAAGTTTTCCAAGAGCGAAGTGTTTCATTCTTCATATCAACATGATTCTTGCAGGGCACTATTAACAAACATACTATGAGATACTACTACACAACTGTGCAGGAAATCTTCTGATTACCTATTCTTAACCTCTTTCAAGAGTGCACAGGATAATCCAAATGCTTTGTCTTGTGTTTCCTCACCTTACTTGCACTCAGCTCCGAGCACGAAAGCAAGACTTGATGATGTTTCAGTAAGAGTATTGATGGATTTCTAGAAGTAATGCCTGAGACATTCGGATGAGGACTGTGAATTATGCAACCTTTTGGCTGATTCATCTTTTTCGATACTGATTTGACTTTTTGTTTGTTTGCCTTTAAAAAAGTTAATTTTCGTAACATCTGCAATAGTCTCGTGCGCTCTAAGGGGCATGTCCAAATTGAAAACCACGGGGTTGCCTACATAGTGAATTTATCATATTTGCCGGTGTATAAGACTTACTTTTTTCTTTTAAAATAGGTCTTAAAAAAACGGGGGGTGTTTTGTATGTCAGTACTGCGTCTTAAAGTATACGTCAATACTCAGTTTTTGATTACATTCATTTCTGGAAATATCCTCTATTCAGGGTTATGCAATTTTTTTTTCTTGTTTCCTTGTGGAGTGTGGGAATATTACAGTTATGTGGAGTTTATGAAGAAGTGGAACAGCTGGATGCAGTCTTCAATTTTTAGGTTACACTATCAGGACTTGTGTTTCTCTTTATTGGTGTTGGAAACATGAATGGTCCTGAATCGGAACAGGGAGCTTACTCAAGCTATGTTCAAGAAGGTGTGAAGTAGACAACACAAGCAGGAAGGGTATACAAAACCCTTTATTTTCAATCTTTTACAGGATCTTCCGAGCTTCGGAATACAAAGGCCAACCACTTGTGGTCTGAATGTAAGAATATAAAAACTCTAACTAAAGCTAACTTTGAATTAGTATACAAATGCCTAGCACTAAGATTGGCCTTTATTTAAAAAAAGGTACATATGTAGTACGTTAAAACTATGATACGATGCTAAAACTATGGTATGTCTGCAATCATCAAGAGGGCTAAACCTCTGGCCTTAAAGGCAACCAGCAACAGAGTGAAAACTTGTAAAACTACAGTGGCAAGCGGCTTGCTTCCTATAACTCCTTCCTCTCTCTCTCTCTCTTGGCAAAAAGCCACAACTTAAGTACTTGGCGTTAGCAAGACAATTTGCATTTAATTCTGGCCGGAAGTAGAAAATAAGAAGTGATAGTACAGTTTTAAAATAAAATAAACTTTAGTAAAACTTGGGATCCTTACAACACCATCAGGAAGAAGAAAGAGGCCCTAGCATTTCTTTTGCAAATATGTGAATGGGTCAGAGCTTTATGGGATGCTGTGAAAACAGAGACAGTGGTTAAATCATTTAAGAAGTGTGGCATTAGTAATGCACTGGATGGTACAGAAGATAATTCATTGTGTGAGGACTCAGATGCTGATTTAAAAGAGGTTTCAAGTAACTCTTCATTAAGCTCTGGAGTTGAGTGTCTGGATTTTGATGAAGAAAATTAAGAGTCCCCCACCCAGATAGATTCAGTATTTGCAGAAAGTATTACTTTATATTTAAAGTACTGTAAATTCATTGTAATGATTAGTAATAACGTTTTTATCCTTCAAAAATGTGTATAAAAAAGGGGGTGCATCTTATAAGGCGATGCGTTTTATACACTGGCAAATACGGTAGTTCATTCATTGCTTTATAAAGGTAAGCTTTTTAGGAAAATTACGGTATTCTGTTTATATGAAGCCACTGTACTTGTTGCTTCTCTATGCTCAATGTCACAGAGATACATGCATTTCATGTACCAGGTAGTCTTGGAAATATTTAAAGTAAACAGGAACTACTATAGAATTAGATAAACTGGATGACTATTTAATTTCATGCAGGGATGTTTTTATATGGCCTAAAAAGTTATCCTTTTATATACAAACTCATGTATTTGAGATATTTGTAGTATATTTTTTTTAATCCTTTGCTTGATTTTATTAAAATATTGTGTACTACCTTTTATTTAATACAGCCCTTTTGTTTAAACCCTTCTGAAAATTGTTTATAGTATCTCTGCGACAAACAAATTAGGTACTTATATTAAAATGTGCTTATAGTGGTTTGCACAAAATTAAAATGTGTATTACTCTTTTATCAGACATAGAATTCCAAAGCATCAGTGGTGGCTGAAGTTAAGACCACTTCTTCGCATTCTTGCTAAGCATGACTCCTCATATGAAACAGAGAGTATCCATTGTGCTTCAATGCCTGAGGAAGACTGATCTTGGAAATTTATAGACATGTCTTTTGCTTCCTTCTTTATAAAACATAATGCAATTGTTTTGAATTTGAGATTCTTTACATGTGTATCTTACTAAAATATTAAAATTTTTCTATTGTTACTGTAATTTATAAAATTAAAAATAATTATTAATTAATTATTAATTAATAATTAATTTTTAGAGAATTTGAGAAGTGTATGTTAAATTGTAGTTTTACAGGCTTAATTTGATGAATCTTTCAAAGTTATTTATTTCATCTTATTGTACACAAAATATGCCATTGTTTTTGAAATCTTGTTACCAGTGATTTTCTAAATGAACTAATCCCCCCCCTGAGAAATTCATTATAATGTGACTTTTAAATTATGAAATACCTGATACACTTTTTTTATTGGTTTATTCTGTGTTGTGTAGAAGAGAGACATGCATTCCTAAGATAAGCATTTAATTTTTGTCAAAATGGTCGATATCATTCATTCTCATTTTTACAATATAAAATTTTAAAAATGTATTTGTATATTACATTTATTATCAATAATACACTTGTACTCTGTTGTATATCTTTATTCTTATTTTTATGTATTGTAAGGCTGTAATATGAATTCTTTACTTGAGAAAGCTCTTTGCTCTTTTATACAGGAAGTTTAAAAGAAATATAATCTAAATTATTTTGTATCACTTCTGTAATTTCATATTTAACAGCAGTCTAAGTTGCTGTTTATATTTAGCCATTATAAATTTTATATTAATGTAAGAACTTCTGATATTTATGTATTTGGTTCATTTGTTACTACTATTTTAAAGTAAGAACTTCCTGTTACCATTTCAAATTAAAATTAACCATATAGCTTCGTTTAAATAATTTAATGCTTTCTGTTAGACTTGCATTCATAGTTGTTTTATTTTTCTGCTAAAAATTCAAAATCTGATGTAAAATGTTTAATGGGACAAACTAACAAATTTCTCATATTTTTATTGATAATTGTACTGGAGAGGAGAAGCTGCTCAGAATGCATATTTGGCAATTTTACTAAGACTGAACTACTGTGTGTATATGTATTTCCTAAAGCCCTAGCATTTTTGCATAAATTTTTATAAATTTGTGTTTCCTGTTCCTGAATATTAGACTGCAATTTTATACAGTCTTTTATATATAAAAATCGTTATTTTGCTAGTCATGTAGAGGTTTTATGTATTATAATTATGGATAATGTTTTACAGTTAATCTTGAGTATTATCAAGTGGGCCAAAAGCTGGAATATTTTAAGTATTTTTTCATAATATTCTATGCCAAACAGTAGATCTTGAATAGTTGCTGGAGGAAAAAATTATGAAGTATGATTTTGTCATGGTAACATATTTTAAATTCTAAAATAAGGAAATAAATATAATTTTAGTTGGTGATGATTTGCGGGTTATTGTAATTGCCAAGTAGGTGAAGGAAATTCTGTTAGTTCATTCTTGCTAGGAAATTTAAACACTGTTTGCAATGCATAAAGCATGAAGATTTTGCATTTGTAAACATGATTTGAACTTGACATACCCTAAAAGCCACTCTTTGTGGAAATGCCATTAGATAAAAGAGCAGTCAATGAAGAATGTGTTTAAATTATCTCCATAAATGTTAGAAAAAAGGAATCACTTTTATGGAAAACCTTTATTATCCATATTCTTACAAATTAAAATTCTAATGTTTAATTATTAAATTTAATTTTTACCTGATCATGATTGAATTTCTTCAAAAGCATTTGCAGTGGTAATTATGTGTAGGTTTGTACAGTTTTCTTTATCTGAAAGGTAGGCTTGTCTTTCATCATACTCATTTATAAATGCATTTATACAACTGTTATGTTTGAGCCATTTCTTTTTCTTTCTCTAAAATTTGTTTATTTTTCTATTCACTTCATTTATGTTTGAGAGAAATATTTCTTGGTAGCTTTTGTAAACCTTTATAGGTACTGCAGTAAATTATTTGTTACAATAAAATTTAATTTATATATGTTTTACTTCTGCTTCTCATGCTTTATAGATATATTTCACTTGCTTGTTCTATTACATAGTTTACAATAAGATGAACCTCAAAATCTTTTTTCAGTGACCATAAATTTGTTCTCGAAACAAAACTACTGATATAATGTTAATCAAAGTTTCAGCTTGACATGTAACACATTTTCTGATAACTTAGTGTTTTTAAAAGTGCTTAGTTTTGAAAATCAACTGTAGTTTTAAAATATCACAGACAGTAGTATGCTTACTGAAGTTGTATTGCTTTTTAAAGAAGCATTTGCCTGCAATTAAGCTACATTCAATATAAAGCATTTCGTTATGTGTAAGTAATAATTATTTATGCACTGCAGTTTTGAAATCAACACTGGTGACATGTCGCTTATTGGTAGTGAATGCATAGGACACAGCTGCGAGGCATTGCATTAGATTTAGATATATTCTTTGAAATGAATTTAAACTGAAGGGGACCAATGATTGCTGAGGCTATTGGTCACCATTGTTTTTTGGAATGACAGTTATTGGTGTTGAGCACTGCAGCAAACACAACTTTTACCTAGGCATATGAATGATATCTTCTAAAACTGTGAAAAAGGTTCCATGAATGACAATTCTGACATCAGCTATATGAGAGTAATTAACGCATTGCTATCATTATGTCTATTTATTGCGTACAGCAGCGGTTGCCAAATTGTTTATTCATGGAGCTTTTTTTAAGATTCAATTTCTATGATGGAGTCCCTTATAAGCCTATACTGTCTTAAAGTTAATACTATTTAGGGATAGAATAGACAATAAAGGAATATAAAATGAAGAGATAATTAAACAACTGCTCAATTTCCATGCAATGAAACTATTCTTTAAATACTGAAATTTACCATAATATCTCTGTTTATTCTCAGTTGTCACCAATACCAATGCTGTTGCCAAAATTTTGCCATACAGAAAAGTTACTGCAAATTCAATAAATCAAACCATTTACATAATTGCAGATTATTGGTGGCTATGACAATAAAAAAGATTTGAGAAGTAAACACCACACATTCGGTTCAAGTGTTACATTCAATTAAATTAAAATACATATTGTTGTGGGCAGCCGGTTCGTCTGTATCTCTCTGAATTATCATTTTGAATAGGAAGAAATTAACAATTTATTACAAACAACATAGTAATTAACTTGAAACAGCCTAAGAAGAACAATGATATAAACAGGTCAAGAAGGAATGAAGAGAGAAATTACTTGCATAATAAAAGACAAGTTTGAGGCTATGGAAGGAAGAATAGATACAGTTGAAGACAAAGTTGGAGAAATTCAAGAAAGAGTTTTTGCGGTGGAGCAACAAATTGAAGAAAGAGTTTCTGCAGTCCAACACCAAATTGAACAACAAATTGATGACAGGGTTTCTGCAGTTGCCAAAGAAATTGATACTTTAAAGAAATTCGTAGCGACGGCAGGGAACAATTCCGGTGATTTTAAATTCTTACATATGCCTGTTCGGCCCTCACTGAAGCTATCTACGCATGATGGGAAGACCTCTTGTTAAGTTTATAGGACGCAATTTTCTATGGTGGCGGACGCGAATTCCCAAGCTAAGGCCTGTCATCTCGCCGCTTCACTGAGAGCAGACGTAGCGGATATCCTGCAGACTCTTCCCCAAAACCAGAGATTAGACTTCGAAGCTCTATCCGGAGCGTTGGAGCTGCGCTTCGGCGAGAAATGTTTAAAAGACTACAGCAGGCTTCAATTAAAATCCCATCAACAGAAGCCAACGGAAACACTCCAGGAGCTCACCACAGATGTTGAAAGGCTACCCCATGTCGCTTTTTCGGAGTGCCCGACAGAAACAAAGGAAATCCTATCCCTGCAATACTTTTATCGACTGTATCTGGGGTCCTGATATACAGAAAGCTCTGCGAATGGCGTATGTGAAGGATGTAAAAAGCGCTCTGTTGTACGCCATGAAATATGAGGCAGCCCAGCAAGCAACTCGTAAAGATCACTACCCAGTCAGAGCTGTGCGAGTCCACGATCCAATAGATCAGTTGATGGCTCGTTTAGAGGATTTATCCAGACAAGTCGACGCTTTGATACGAAGTAAGAGTTAGAACGGGCTGGCTCTAAGGTGTTCAAAATGTGGTGCTGAACGCCACATACGACGGGAATTCAGAACAACCCAGGGCACGGAAAATAAAAAGGATAATTTGTCAAGACCAGTCAGTGCCTTGAAATGGAATAGCAGTGAACAGAAACCAGTTCTAAAGTGCTAGAACTGTGGTGTTGAAGGCCACATACAAAGGAACTGCAGAACACCCCAGACCACGGAAAATAAGGCAAACGATTTAAACAATTAAATGCCATGGGACGAAAAAGGAGAGACCAGAAACAAAAGTACTGGAACTGCGGAGCTAAAGGCCACGTACGAAGGAACTGCAGAACACCCTGGGGTACGGAAAATAAAATCATTTCCCAGCAACGACGCAGGAAACAAATTAATGACCATATCGAGGAGCGGTAGTTGCCATATAATGAAAAGCTATATTTTAAAGTGTTCAAGATTTCAGAAAAGCGTGTCAACAGTAAAGGACTGTCCATCAATGGGAATACCGATGGCGTTCCTTGTAATATGATCATTGATACAGGAGCTAATGTTACCATCATTCGGAAAGATTTAGCTCAACAATTAAAGGATAAACTCATTTGGACGCCATCCTGTGTTACCCTCCAGACTGAGTCTGGTGATAAAATCGACATAGATGGAAAGTTTAACGTGGACAACACACCTGGAAGTGCCGTCTACCCTCACACGGCATATGTGGCGGATATTACAGATCCTTGTATACTCTGTTATATTCATGTGAATTACTCGATCAATAATTAAGTGACATTACTACAGGCTCACAAAGCATACTGTTTATTACAAACCAACATGAACTGATGATTACTTCACTTCAGTTCAACAAGCAACTAGTCTGTTGCCACATGTATGTAACATCTCCCCTCTTTTGGGAGAGTCATAGGGATCACTGCATTAAATAATTATCATATTTGAATGGTCGATATACATTACGACCACTTCTTGTTTTATATATACAATCACGATTAATATTATTGCCATTATCTTGATGGTGAGGATCATTATGTCTTTTTGGATGTTTACTACTTATATTTTCCTCGTTCTCATTACATAGATCATAATAGTCTAATGTCACTAATTCTTCTGATTTTTAGTTTTTCTTAAATGGAATTTATTCCGTTTAATTACCCTATTATCTTTTGTTCTAATCCAATATGATCTAGGAGTTGAATGCTCTTTTTAAAACTATAGCAAGCTCCCATTTATTTTCCCATCTCAACATTACCTTTTCCCTAGGAATAAATTCAGTTCTTTTCTCTTGCGTGCTTATCATGATAGATTTTAGCCTGTTTCTGCTTACTCCTCACCTTTTCTCTATATTGATCTTTTACAGTTGGTTTCAATTCTGTTTGTGTAATTGGTAATCGTGTTATTAAATTCCTACTTAATAGCATTTGACTTAATGATAAATTTATACTTGAAATTGGAGTATTTCTGTATTCCAGTAAAGCTTCATTTAATTTCTCGAGTCCTGCTTTTCTAAATAAACTCTTAGCTATACCTACCAACTTTTCTGCAAATCCGTTAGATTTAGGATATCGAAGACTGCTAGTGATTATTTCAAACCACAAATCCCTTGAGAAACTCTTCATTTTCCAATTATTAAATGGTACTATATCACAAATTAAAGTTTTGGGAAACTCCTAGGAAAAAAAAACAAAAAAAATCGGTTGTCCATTCAGCAATAAGCAGCAACCTAACTCATCTTTAGATCTATCTGCTTGTATAGTGAGGGGTTTACTGCTATCAAATATTCCTAATACAGGTGCGTTGGAAATTAAATTTTTTAAATTCGTGAATGATTTAGAATGTAGCTCTAACCACTGCCATTCTATTTTGTTTTTAAAAGTTCCCTTAATATGGCTGTTTTCTCTGAAAAATGCGGTACAAATTTCCTCAAATAATTACACATTCCCAAAACACGCTGCAATTCATGCTTATTCTGAGGTTCCTGTAACTCAGTAATGGCTTTAATTCGATCAGGATCAGGTCACATGCCTGATACATTAAATAAATGACCTAAATATTTAATGTCGCTAAACCTATATTGAAGTTTTTGCTTGTTGAATTTAATATTGAGTTTTTTAGCTGTGTTGAGGAACTCTGTTAAAATTTTATCATGTTCTTGTACAGAGCTAGTGGCAATGAGGATGTCATTAAAACAGATCAATACCCCTCATATATTAGCAAAATTTTCAAGATTGCGTTTCTGAAAAATTTCAGGTGCACAGAAAATACCTATTGGAAGCCTTAAGAATTTATAGCATCCAAGTGGTGTGCTAAAATACAAAGATCACTACTATCCCCATTTAACGCTATTTGAAAAAGTTTTGATTAAAAAAAAAAAAAGCTAGGCAGTCTAATTAGGCTTAGAGGAGTACACAAGTATAATTTTGTGAAGATAGCACTTATCCTTTTTTAATTCTGTGGGCGTGCCCAAAGTGGCGCACTGATTGACTAGGGCTTCGAAAAGAGTGCTGAAACGAGCATTGTTGTCAATGAACTGACCGATGAGATGCGGAGAAACAAAGAATACAGACTCTAAGTTGCCCTAGATTATCGGTGAGCCCGGTCTGTGCACACCTAAGGTTCGCCGTTTGATTTTAGGCAAGATTTCAAGGTAAAAATTTTTAACCAATATAGAATGAGGAGATTAGCATACAGCCAAAAAAAATAACATAGAAATTTCTTTTCAAACAATTCCTTTTATACTCTAAAAAAAATCTGGAAGATTTCCTTGAAAAATGAGGGTCTTAAAAAACTAAACATGGCTAAAATATATGGACTGGTTTGTATTGAGCTGCCATCTACTATAAATAAAGAAGTTTCAGAGTAACCTATAAATCCTTTTTCATTCAATTTTTCTGTGCAAACAGAAGGAAATTTTTAGGTGTGCCGCAAAGGGTTAAGTCCAAAACACAGTAAATTGATTTATTACATAGCTTTGGTAAAATCTCCTCAATTGTTTGAATCAGCACATGTTCTCTTTTTATAGCTTTGTTAATATCTTGAGGATCAAGGCATATTCTTAAGGATCCATTAGCTTTTTCAATTATTACTAGATTGCTAACCCAATTCAAAGGTTGGTCAACTTTTGCAGTAACGCCCTGTCTCTCTAATTCGTTTAATTTTAATTCAAGTTTAGGTTTTAAACTGAGTGGTACTCTACGTGGTGGTCTCACTACAGGAGCTATCTGATCATCTACTGTGATTTTACACAATCCATAAAATTTTCCCACACCTTCAAACACTTTTGAATTATTAATAATAAATTTATCTTTAAATGGAGGTAAAACAATTGTATACTGATCCAACTTACCTTTATTTGATATTCCAACCTTATTTATAAACTGAATCAAATGAAGTTTAACATACATCAAGTCCTAAACATGGACGTATAATGCTTGCTAGAAACAATTAAAAGCTCTAGAGTATGATCCTCACCATCTGAGGAACATTGTAGCATTAACGACCCATCAGGTTTAACCGCGGACCTCCCAAATGCTTCTAAACAACATTACACTTATTTACAATAAGATTCTTAGCTCTCAGTGTTTCGTAAATTTTCACAGGCAAAACGTAGGGTCTTCAGACCCTACGAAACGTTTCAGACCCTACGAAACACAGGGTCTTCAGACCCTGTGTCCAACTTAAAGGTCACACTTGTCCCTTCAACAACTACAGCTTTAGTCCACTCTTTTGTAGACGATGTTGAGCATACACTTTCAGTTTTTTAGACATTTATGGA
This sequence comes from Stegodyphus dumicola, assembly GCF_044657685.1. Taxonomy (NCBI): domain Eukaryota; kingdom Metazoa; phylum Arthropoda; class Arachnida; order Araneae; family Eresidae; genus Stegodyphus; species Stegodyphus dumicola. The sequence goes on from NC_140781.1 coordinate 28,743,886, forward strand.
ATTCACGAAGAATTTATCATCAGATTCATTATATACATCTGCGTTATCATGCTGAGAAACATTTTGGATGTGTTTCAGTCTGCACATAGTCGAAAAGTGATTTAGTTTGCCACAATTAAAGCATTTCTTTTCCATATTCCGGACATTGTCCATTAGCGTGAAGTCTGTTACATTTTTTACACAAAAACGTCTCAGTATTTGAAGCGTCATCACGCCATCCTGTGTGCTTCCTCACTGCTACGGCTGCATTGGCTCCTCCTGCCTGATGTTGCTTCACTTTCCCTCTAGTTACGCTGTCCACATTGTTTTCCCTTAACGTTTGAGTACGAGCTTTGTTCAGTTCAGCTGCTTTCCCTGACTCAATTGCTTTATCCAAACTCAGATTATTTTCTCGCAGCATCCTCTCCTGTAAACTGGCATCTGATACTCCAATGACAATGCGATAACGTACGACAGAATCTCTCTGCTCACCAAATTCGCAAGATTTTACCAGTTTTTTTTTCAGGTCAGTCACGAAACAATCAAAAACTGCCTCTTCTTCTTGCTTTCTCTTATTGAATAAAAATCTCTCCACCACAACATTTGTTCTAGGCGTCGTGAAAGCTTAAAACCTTTCAAGCACTTTTTCATAGTTGTCCTGATCTCCTTTTGAAAGATTGAGCTTGTTAAACACTTCAACTGCTTCCTCATCAGAGGCGTTTAAAAAAAAGCAACTTTCCCATCTGAATCTTTTGAAGCATTTCCTGAAGCTTTCATATAAATCTGTAACAGCTGCTTCAATCTGCGCCAGTTTTCGGCCACATTGCCGTTGAAACTTAGGCTTTGCGATGGGCGACAAAAATCCATCTTGCGTCTGCTGAGAGAAAAAACAACCAAAGGGATTGCCTGGCAATTAGTTTTAATACTACTCCAAGTGACTACTCTATTTTGAATTAGTTCTTTTGAACGTTTTGGTAGTTTAAAAGATAACTACTGTCAGATTTGCTATACTGTACGAATATCTCAGGAAATTTAAGCATATTGTTTTATTTGTTGTGATTGATTGTAATTTGTTGTGACTTGTGCATTTAATTTATTACGAACCCGCACGCACGCAACAATATAATAATGCTGGATTAGCATGTTAAGTGACGTCTAAATAACTCAAAAACAATCAAACAGGCGTGACGTTAATTCGAAATGGCGAAGAGGCTTACTTGCGTGACAGCGAGATAGCAAGGAAACATGCGCTGGCTACCGAAAACACGCTTTGAATAAACTCAGAGATTCGCCCGTTTAAATTCTCCCTTCTCTTAACTTCAAATTTACATCCTGGCGAGAAAATACGAGGGGAAGTTGAGGAGTTCAGGAAAGGTACCAAACTTAAAATAAATTTGTTATGCAAAATAAGGGAAACCCTACGTAGTCCCACGCCAGAATTTAATTATCGCATAACAAGGCTTTAAAAGCCTGGATTAAGATATTTAAATTATAAATCTAAATTACACTAACTAGACCTGAAACAGACAGCCTACATTAGCGCTAAAGCCTGGATCCCCGACCTGAGGAATGACCATATAGGGTCTGCCAAACGGGGTTTTAATGTATCCAAGCCTCAGAGACCCATTTCAACGGCGGCGCAGACCCCACAGTCGCAGCCCGGCTTTATAAACTTACTTGGACAAGTTGCCAGTTTGAAACGCTCAGACAAAATTAAGTTTACAAAGTCATCTTTGCCTCAGGACACCACTCCTTTGGCATCGAAAATCGCTTGGTGCCTTGTCTACTCTGTCAGTCCCCGTCACTGAAACTATGGAGAAACAGACACCTTACAATCAAATCTGAGCCTGAGGTGCTAACTCTAGTGAAAATTAACTTAGTGTTGGCTGGAGAGCATAACATTTTACTTTGCATCCATTCTAAATTAATTTTTACTTCCTTTAGTACAATTCACAAGTAACTTAGATTACTCTTTCATTCGAAGCACATATTTCAAGCTTGCAAAATACTTTAAGACTCGGATCTGCGGTGCCGGGCTGCGTATTTCCAAACCCTACCCCACTTTTCGAATTTTTGACGTCGTGGAAAAATCGACTAGTTTCGCCTGGATGGTAATTCTCGAGCATGCGCTGCAAGGCGAGAAGTAACGTAAACAGAACTTTGGCTTCCTCTTGTAAACAGTATGAAACATATAATTTGAAAGTGCATTCGTTTATGTACTTGCATAATTTGACTGTTTCTGTAATAAGAGAACTTCATTCAGATAAAATTTATTTTAATATTATTATCTGGTTATAGGATTATACGAATACTATCATAATCTTCACATAACTTTTCACATTGTATTTTGTCTTATCATTATAAAATATATTGTATTATAAAGATTAAATTAAAGCAAATTACTTTGTTAGAGTAGAGATATGAATGTTCTAACCGGGTTATCTTTTTATCTCTTATTATTTATTTACGCTTTGAAAACACGTTTATATTTGACAAATATTTATCTCCGTTGAAAATTTTTTGTTTGCTTAAAAACTATATTTATCAATAATGTAATAATAAACTCTGAATCGCAACCCCCATCTATAGCAGCGAGTCGCAAAAAATTTTAGTAGTTTTCTTTAGCTTAATATAGTAATTTTACAATTACCCAATATTTTTACACGATGTATCTGAAAATAGATAAAGATAAGACAATACAGACAAAGAGAAAAACAAAAATGTTTCGATGCACTTTTTTTTATAGTATAAATGTTCATTTTACTTGTTTCACGTGACGTCATTTCATCTGGTACTTAATAAAAATTTTCACATTGTTCTATGTCTTAAAATTAGAAATTAAAGTTAATGACCTTAAACTGCAACACTATCTTACAGTACAAGTGAAAAAATTGACAGTTTCACTCATGCACGTGTCGGATTTTCGCAATGCTCATGTGGTCCCACAAAATTTTCGTAAATATTTTGGTGTCATGAAAAAAATCTGTGATAAAAAGGGGTCACGACTGGAAAAAAGTTTTAAGAAGCTTTGCTTTAGACCAATCAGTTTCCTGACGCCAACCCATTTTTTTGCCTGTTTTGTTTCTCAGCTGAATTATAAAAAGGGGACAAAAAAAATAGTATAAAAGAACAAGAAAAACGAGGAATCCAGCCAACTTCAACATAATGATATCGTCAAGAGGAGGTATGTCGAATTTAATTACATTTCCTCTTCTAAAACAAAATCCTTGCTTTTCTGTATCCAGAATCAGCTGATGAACCATTTCAGTATATTTTTTTTTTTATCTTAATAGTTCACCTGAAAATTCTGGTCCTCCTCAAAGCGAAGGAAAATCATTAAAAATATCTTCCAATTTAAAAATATTTTTATAATCTAAAAAGAATCTTTAAAAAAAAATGAAAACATGTCCTTAAAAATGTAAAAAAAATTAAAATCCTACAGTGGAAAATCTTTGAAAGTTCAGAATAATGTTAACACAAAACTTTACTAGAACCTCTTATCAAACAGCAGTAGCAAAGGAAAATGGGGGGGGGAGGGAAGTCAAATCATTAAAAATATCTTCCAATGTAAAAAGATTGTACTAGTCTAAAAAGAATATTTGATATTCTACATTTACAGGATTTTATCAATTTGAATTTTTATTGTACTAGTCTAAAAAGAATATTTGATATTCTACATTTACAGGATTTTATCAATTTGAATTTTTATTCGGCTAATCTTTGGAATATGGTAACAGGTAGTTTGGCAACATTTTGGTAAGGCGATAAAGGTTACTAGCTAGGACATGGATAAAGTCAAGAGTATGTGCAATGCCATTTTTGTGCAATTCTGGGATGTTTTAAGTGAAAATAGGTCAACGTGTACATGGATGATACCGTGTATGTGCAATTCTTAAAAACGCGGCAAGCAGTGGGCGATTCTGCACTTTCTCCCAATTTCGCACCTAATCTTCGGCATGATTAAGCATTTTTGTTCAATAAAAGTTCTAGTATGAGCGTAATTCGGCTAGCAGATTGTTGGAAAAAATGTTAAGTAAAAAAACACGCCTTTATTTCGTGAAAACAAAATGGCGTCCAAAACAAAACTAGCAGGTTGCTGTAGCAAAGTTGGTCGCCAAAAAATCGCCAAGTTACCATAATCCAAAGATAAACCTTTTATTCTTTGTGAAAAATTGGTTCTAAATTTCTTTCTTCATATATATTAGCAATTTTTAGCAGGATAATGCACGAAAATTTTCCTTTTAAAAAATAATTTCTATATACATAGTCCAAACACATCTGTATACAGTGGAATACGTTTAAAACGAAATATCAGTTAACACGAAATAATGCAACGGTTCCGACAAACTACTATGTATTTTCATGCATTTTGTTTCTCTTCACATGAAACAAAAATCGCTTAATACGAAAAGATATCCTTTCTGGGAAAGAACAAAATATAGAAAACACCCGCATCGCAGGCGAGAATTGAGCAGGGTGTGAAATGAAAGAGAGGTGGTTTAATTTGATGCTAAAAAAGACAATGCAAAGAAAAATATCAGATTATTTTCCCAAAACTCAATATTTTGTTTTTCAAAAAGCTTGAAAATTTTGTATTAAATTTCATTAAGTTCTTGAGGATGTTTTTTCGTTTCATTGATTTTTATTAAATACATACATATCACTGCAAATAAAATGTACTCTAATAAACTTATTTTTGTTGAATATATGTTTTTTTTTTTTTTTTTTTTTTTTTTTTGTCAATATTCCACAAAACGTATTTCAGTCCCCTCAGTTTTGTGTTAAATGATTTTTACTGTATATCTATTGCACATAAATCCCTTTCTTACATAAAATATATATGTATGTACTATAAAATAACCAAATAAATTGTAAAGGAAGTTTAATTAACAACTATGAAATCTTAAAAAAGTAGTATGAAATTTATAATGGCAAACATTAAAATAGATGAAAGTAAATAAAATTTAAATTATAGAATTTATTTTATAAAATTAATAACAAGTGATTAAAATATATATTTTAATTACTTAAAACATGGATGTTATTTGGCAGAGATAGTTGGATATAAAATTACTACTTCAAATTTTCAGATTACTATTATTCATATTTAAAGTCTCAACTTGCAATCTTAATCCACTTAACAACCATTGCAAAAATCACCCGTTATCATATTCCAAAGATCAGCAGCATACATTTTTTTTCAAAATCATGCATATTAAATATTGGCTTTTGATAGTGAAGTTTATACAGTCAAAAGTCGTTAATCCGGACTCGTCGGGACTTCGGCGATTCCGGATTATCGATTTTTCCGGATTATAGATCATCAGTTTAAATCTCGTAAGATGGCATGCAGAAATTCTAAAATTAAAAATATGAAACCGTAATTTATGAAATAAAGAACAATTATGATCTAAAGGGTATCAAAATTTGCAAAAAGAAAAAGCTTAATATTTATTTGTTTACTTTATTAAACATTTCTTTCAATGTAAGTTGTTTAAGTTTTGCTTCGTTTCATGTGATAATACTTTCTTTTTAATTCTATTAAACAGACATAATTTCTTGTTCAGTTACAAAGTTCCGCCGTTCAAGTCCTATAATTGCTGTGTCAAGAACACCGACTAATTTGTCAATCGAAATTTTTTTGTTTTCAATAACCTCTGTCACTTTTCTTCGCTATCGGAAGCGAATTATAATGACGAGGAACTTGTTTTAAATCATATCAAAGACGGAGCATATCGAGATGAAATACTACATTTGGTAAGGAATTATAAGCCAAATAAAATAAAAACATCTGCGCTGAAGATAAGGATAGAGCTGACAAATCAACTTCCAATTCATTACGCGCCCGCCGCCGAGCAGCGTGAAATTGATAAACAGATTTCGGATTTCAAAACACACTTTCGCTTTAGATCCTTTACATATTAACAAATATATATCGGAAATTCTATTTGATATAATCGAAAGTTTAAGCTTACTTTTATAAAATTGCTCTTACAGTCTGCAAAAAATAATAAGCCGGATGCAATTCGAAAATTAAGGAACAACGCAATCATCAACATTAACTGAAATAGATAATTAGATAATTTGAGCTTATACGTCCATTATACATAAAATGCGCACGCGAAAACGTATTCTGCACTTGCGCACACTCATATGCGCAGTCGTAAAAGGTCTTACGCGCACGCGTGAACGCCTCTGCGCATGTGTCAACGCGGCGCATGCGCAGAAAGTTTTTAGTTTTTACGTCCGGATTATAGATCATTCCGAATTATGGGTGTCCGAATTAACGACTTTTGACTGTACAAATAAGATGAACTGTTTTTATGATTTTAGACTAGTAGTCTATTCTTCCATTCACTTACTCTTCTACAGTATTTCATTTTTTGTATGCTCGACTACCCAAAATTTCAAGAGCGGCTAATCTTTGGAATATGGTAACAGGTAGTTTGGCGACATTTTGGTAAGGCGATAAAGCTTACTAGCTAGGACTTTAGCAGTGTACATGGATAAAGTCACGAGTGTGCGCAATGCCATTTTTGTGCAATTCTGGGATTTTTTTAAGTGAAAATAGGTCGACATGAACATGGGTACCGTGTATGTGCAATTCTTAAAAACGCGGCAAGCAGTTTGCGATTCTCCACTTTCTCCCAATTTCGCACCTAATCTTCGTCATGATTAAGCACTTTTGTTAATTAAAGTTCTAGCATAAGCGTAATTCAGCTAGCAGATTGTTGGAAACAAATGTTGAGTAAAAAAAGAAAAAAAAAACATGCCTTTACTTCGTGAAAACAAAATGGCATCCAAACAAAAACTAGCAGGGTTGGTCGCCAAATTTTCACCAAAAAATTGCCAAGTGACCATAATCCGAAGATTAACCTCAAGAGCTTTCCTGATATTTTTTTAGTTGAGTTTTTACTGTACACACATTTCAGTATTTACACCGTCAAAAGTGCACAGACACATACTTGAAGTGAATTTACTTTTACAGCTAAACACAGGAACTGGAAAACAAAAAATTACTTATTTGGAGATTGTATTTCTTTTTCGTTCATGAAAATCAAAGTTTATTACACAAACATGCAAGCATGTATGGAAATTCTTAACACATTTAGTAATCCTGATAATTGATTACACATTTAGAAAATAAATCAGAAAATATTTTAATGTATAACAAATGAATAAAGTAGTTAAGCTTTCATAAAACAGAGCATAATACTACAGTTACTAAGATATTTAATGTTATAAAGCTAGGTAATTTAGTTAAATTTCAGTTTTTCACCAAAGCAATGAAGTATTTCGATAATTATGAAGTTCCTCATATATCTTTATAGACGAACTTTATTGAAATTCGTATTATTATTATTTAGTTCACATAGAGGCACTCCAATTCTTTCATATTCCTTGATCTGAAGTTTTCTCCAAGTGTTTTTTTATTAAAATTGCTGTATTGGCACACATACAATTTTTGTATAGTGGCTTCAGATGTGGATAAGTTTTTCGAACAATCTCGTTTGTTTTACTGTCGTCGCTCAATTTTGCGATAAATGCATTACATTTACTGCCGAGTATCACCTTCCAGACTTTTCATACTGTTAATGTACATCAGCAGTGAATTATTCTCCTCTTTTCTCAAATACACAACGGCGATAAACAATAACCGTTCACTAAAGATTTTGCGTAAGTTTCCACTCATAATAATTTAAAGTGCTCAAATCTCACAATTAAAGCACCTAAACACACTATTCAGCAGAATTCTTTCAAAAGCGCGCCGTAGTAGTCAAAAGTGGGGTAGGCCGTCTTGCCCAGGTGAAACTAGTCGATATTTTCGTGACGTCAAAAATTCGAAAAGTGGGGTAGGGTTTGGAAATACGCTGCCGGGCTGGGCGACCTCATCAGTTTAAAGTTTCTTAGTGGGTTGCAATGTGAGATGTCCTTTATTTTTTTCAGGGATTCAGTGAAATTAGTCATACCGTGCTCTTTGATTATACTTATCAATTCGTCAATTTTTCCTTGATCTGGTTCATTGGGATCAGCAAGGGTTTTAGGAGTATTCTGATGTTCAGGCTTGGAATCTGCTTTCTCTGCCTTTTTCCCTTTCCTTTCTTGCATCCCTTCTGGCTTTTCAGGAATTCGCTCCTTTTATCTGGGATAGGTAGCGATCTCGCAAAAAACTCCAAATCGAATTCACTTAATTCTTCATACGTTTGCACAGTCCTGAAAAAGGACATTTTAACTCATAGTGGTACCCGAAGGTAACACTAAAAGAACTTTAAAATCAATCACATTTAGAGAGAAACTGAACTAGCCGCCTACTGTTACTGAGCTAGTCAACAAATATGGTGAATCGAGTGAAATCTAACACATCGGTTGCGGTATTTATATTGTCGTGGCATCCTGGAACACACTTGCTGTCATGTGACAGCTGTTAGAATAGAAGGAGGGAGGGTTCGCAGTTTCCTCCACTATCGGGGAACGAAACTCCACGGAACAAGCGGCGTCCATGTTTGTTACTTCAAAACATTGCAATACGGTAGTGAAACGTACGTGTTTGTAAGCTGTTCTATGAATGAATTTTCCAGTAAAAATATGTTAAATTTATAATGAAATGCTTCGCTATTGTTAGTTTTTTGTTTTAAAGTTATAAAGATGATATCTGTAATTTACTAAGTACAGAAAATCATTAAGAAATATTTCGAAATCTAAATGCATGTGCATAACATTAAAGCCTTTACAAATTATGTTTCTGCATAATTTCTAGAATTTGTTTAGGTTTTATTAGCAACTTCTCTGGTATACTTTCCAATTGTTTCTTTAAGACAACCTTATATCAACAAGAAAATAAATATTAATAAAATAAAACAGATTTATGTGAATTCAATTATTTCAGTTTATGCGCGTTTCATATTTATGAATCTCAAAGAAATTACCTTGAATTAAGCTGAATTACAGAAATATACCTATATAAATTTTTGGATATATCTTTTCACATGTTCAGTTGTGTAAATATTTTACTTACGTTTATCGCTATACTGCCCAGAAATTTGTAAGCTTATGCAAAAACATTTTAACAACAGAACAGTTTATCTTGATCAAATGCACAAATTATATTCGTAACAGTTCACAAAACTTAAGAATAAATAATAATTAATACATAAAGAAAAGCGTTGCTTTATTTAACACCTTTACAATTCATAAAAATAGTAACAATTTATTTCTTACTTTTCGTGAAAATTATAAAACGAATTATCTAAGCGTTCAAATTATACAGCAAGCATATAATCCTAGCATATATCATTGTATGTTAAAGAACGAAGATACCAGCTGTAAGCAAAAGCATTAAAATGTATTGTGTTTAACATGTTTCGATTATTATTAAGTCTTTTTTGTCACATCTGGAAAGAAAACAACATGACATTGTGACATTTTTTTAACATATTTATGAAATTACATTAAAAAAAAGAAAATACTTACGAGTGAATAGTAATCCCAGGAATATTTTTCGAAAATCTATCTGTGCATCCATATGCAATATAAGCAGACATGCTTCAAAAAGAAAAGGAAAAAAAAAAAAAAAATGTTACAATTACAGACTTCCTTGCACAAGTCACAGTGATAACAGTAACATGGCCGCCAAGCTTCACCGTTTGAGTTGAACCTTCCCTCCTTCTATTCTAACCTCCTTGCATGACAGAGACCATAAAACCAAGGAGGTTAGAATAGAAGGAGGGAAGGTTTAACTCAAATGGCGGCCATGTTACTATTATCACTCTGATTTGTGCAAGGAAGTCTGCAATTGCAACATTTTTTTTTTTTTTCTTTTCTTTTTGAAGCATATCAGCTTGTGTTGCATATGGATGCACAAACAGATTTTCAAAAAAGATTCCTGGGATTACTTTTCACGCGTAAGTATCGATTTTCTTTTTTTATATAATTTGATAACTATGTTAAAAAAATATCACAATGTCATGATGTTTTCTTTCCAGATGTGAAAAAAAGGACTTAATAATAATCAAAATATGTTAAATATATTTTAATATTTCTGTTTAGAGCTGGGATCTTCGTTCCTTAACATACAATGATATATGCTAGGATTTAAATTGTATAATTTGAACATTTTAGGTAATTCGTTTTAAAATTTTCATGAAAAGTAAGAAATCAATTGTTACTATTTTTATGAATTGTAAAGGTGTTAAATAAAGCAATGCTTTTCTTTATGTATTAATTATTCATTTTTAAGTTTTGTGCACTGTTACGAATATAATTTGCGCATTTGATAAACTGTACCGTTGCTAAAATATTTTGCATTAACTCGCAAGTATGTAAAGTATATGTAAATTTCTGGTCAATATAGCGATAAAAGTAAGTAATATATTTATGCAATTGAATATGTGGAAAGATGTATTAAAACATTTATACAGATATATTTCTGTAATTCAGCTTAATTCAAGGCAATTTCTTTGAGATCAATAAATATGACAATATTTTTTTCACTGTTGCATTATTTATTCATTATCAGGCAACGACATTTTCCCATTATGCGTAGAAATTTTCTGATCAGGAAAGCATTAGAAATAAGTCAGAATAGAATTTAAATAAGTTTTTAATTTTTTTACTTTGGAGATGCACTGAGCTGATCAACCATCGAAATCCACCATCCCTTAATGAGCTGTCGCTTTTGATATGTATAATGTAAATCTATTTGCTGTTTATTTTTATCTCTATTTGTTGAGCATTTTAGATTTTCTGATTCAATGAAGTTATTTCATTTACTGTAGCTTAGTCAAAATTAACAGTTTTCTCAGGTTTCCACAAAAACAATCTTCCCCTCCCCTAAAATACTTCGAAAAATTGATAAATGGATAAAAGCTACAATGTGTTTTTTAATTGAAATTAAAAATTATTAAAATTTTTAAAGTATGCCAAATGCTTAAAAAATTAAATACTATTTGCATCAAGTACCAGTCTCCTGAAATTAGCTATTACAATTGGGATATTGTTCGGAGAACTGCTATAGCCAATAAAATAATATTTGAATTTCTGTTTTAGTGTATTACCACTTAATACTGAAGTATTTAAGCATACTAAAATAACTTTCTTTCCTCTCTCTTAAATTTTGTATATGAAATGATTCTTTAATAAATGATGATAACATTGCGAATAAATCAGAAATATCACTTCTTAAAAGAAAAATTGGAAACAGGTACACTTAACAGGTTGCTAACAAAACCTAAACAAATTCTTGAAATATGCAAAAACATCCTCTTTAAAGGCTTTAATTTTATGCATATGCATTTAGATTTCGATTTATTTCTTAATGATTTTCTGTACGTAGTAAATTACGGATATCATCTAACTTTAAAACAAAAAAATAACAATAGCGAAGCATTTCATAATAAATTTAACATATTTTTACTGGAAAATACCTGCATGGAACAGCTTAAAAACACTTATGTTTCACTGCCGTAATGCAGTGTTTTGAGTTATAAACATGGACGCCGCTTGTTCGGTGGAGTTTCATTCCCCCTTAGTGGAGGAAGCTGCGAACCCTCCCTCCTTTTATTCTAACCTCCTTGCATAAAACCACTAGCAAAACGGCAACCTATGAGAGAGGCGATTTTATTATTTTCATCGAGGAGTAGGGGAGTTAGAAAGGTTTACTGAGGAATGCAACGGCAGTGGACTATATGTTTGCTTACATTTGGAAGTTCAAAAAATTGTTAAGTTGGATTGCCTTAGTTTCTACGGTTACTTACAGGGAAATATTAGGCAGTTTTTTCGTTTTGCTGATAGAGGGCAAATAGACAATTCACCTTTATAATCCGCGTTTATCTATTTAAAGTTCAGAAGATTTAAGATGAAGCGAATATATTTTACACAACAGAACACAATCTTAAGACTTGTAAATCTTTTAAAAGACAACAGCAAATTTTCAAACATTACTGTAAAAAATACCTTCTCTTCTAATTATAATAAATAATGAGGTAATGCATAAATGAATTGTTAATTATATGATGACTATGCATTTATAAAACGTTTTTAATAATGAACTATCGATGTATTGTTTTTAAAAGACTTACAAGTCTTGCGTTCTGTTGTGTTAAATATATTCACTTCATCTGAAATCTTCTGAAGTTTAAATAGATAAACGCGGATTTATAAAGGTGAATTATCTATTTGCCCTCTATCAGCAAACCAAAAAAACTGCCTAATATTTCCCTGAAATTAACCGCAGAAACTAAAGCGTGGCAATGCAGAAACTAAACCTTTGCAATTTTCTGGACTTCCTAATGTAACCAAACATCGTGCACTGCCGTTGGCGTTCCATTCTAACTTCCCTACTCCCCAATGAAAATAACAGAATCGCCTCTCTCATAGGCTGCCGTTTTGGGATGTAGACGCTAGTGCATAAAACCATGGCTTACTTCTTACCTCCATGCATGAAACGGGTAGTGCTGTAGAAGTAACGAGAAATTGTGTACCCGTATGTATTCGTTACTCAGTGAACCAGTACTCGTTACTATCGTATCGTTACTCGTTACTTTCGGTAAAATCGATGGATATCCGTATCCTGAGCCTATTTTATCGGTCTACGGCCCTAAAAATTGCCTTGAAACGTCGCATTTCATTGAATCACGTGAGCTATTCTACCCCCCGGGAACTGCGTAGTGCTGCGATAGGGAGTTTTGCGTCGCATTTTTGGGTAGAAATAATTCACTTTATTTTGGCTATTATTTTTTGGTGCACTGGATTCATTATTAATTTTTCTATTGCAGTTAGGGCTTAGTTTCTAAAGTCAGAAGGGCCTACGGAAGACCGTCAGGAAAACAGGAAAAAATAAAATAAAAAATAAAGAAAGAAAGGAAATAAATATTACAACAATAACATTAATTAGTAATTAAAATAACAAAAAATTTACTTATTAAAAAACTTAATAATTAAAATAATAAAAAATAGTGATCAAAATAATGAATAATTAAAGTAACATAATAATTAGCAACTGAAATATAAAATACTTATAAGTACAATTTAATAAAAATGTAAAAACAAATAAAAATTAAAATAATTTTTAAATTTATGATGACTAATTAAATAATAAAGTAAAATACCAGATCTTGTCTTATTGGCTTAGTATCGTTTCGTCCTTTCTCATTTCATCCCCAGATCGAAAAAGTGTTTTATTTCGTTCGCTGCCTTCCCCCACCAATTCCCTCTTTCCCGTTTCATCCGCTGTTTGAAAAATAGGTGTTTACTTTACGATAAGGCGAATGTCTGTTTACTTCAATTAAAATGGTTTAGAAGAGATGACTGTTTCTACTTCGATTTAGCTTTTGATTTTTTAATATTATTTAATAATTTATGCAGACAAATTATGTTGAGCAGAATAATGAATTTCAGACGTGTTCAAAAGGTGTGTATCTGAATATAATAACATTTTTGTTCTATAGTATCCATATTTTTAATTTCACACATTTCTAAAGCAACAGAAGTACGTTATCACTATTTTGGCACACACATCAGAAACATGTATAATTAAGATTAATGTTACATTCCTTATTAAACGTAATGGGTCCTCATTAAATGCAACCATTCATGCTTTTAGAGGATTTTACATGTGGTGGTCTTAAAAAGATGATGTTCACTACCAATGTTTGTTTATGTTCCCAAAAATAGAGATCTCTTAAAAGGTGACCTCTTAGAGATGTCGTAAATAGATGATTTGCTATAATTATTTTCCGATAGATAATGGAATTAATGTAATTTAATGTCAATAACTTGAGGAAGCAAGTTTAAATACGGTGCAACAAAAATACAGAAGTATTTTAAATGACGAAAATATTCATATTTTGTCAATGTCAAATTTAAAGAAGTATTAATTTTGGACAAATTATGAAATCTAACTTTTAATGTCGTCTTCTGGTTTCTATATTTATATCTGGCAAAGTTTTATACTTGTTATGAAAAAATAAAAATACAAGAAGTTTGAGTCTCGTAGGACAAAGATTGACCAGGAAATTTAGTTTCAAAATTTGCAATGTTTGATGCCATTTGTAACTTGCCTTCGGGTATCGTTTAATTGAGTTAGAATAATTCGAGGAAATAAGTTTAAATGAAGTGCAGAAAAAATAAGCATAATTTAAATAGTCGTAGAAGGAAGTCATGCGGAATCCATATCAAATTTTCACTTTTTCATAATGACCATAAAACTTTCCCAAATACAAATACAGAAACTGGGAGACCGCATTAAAGATTAGCTTTCGTTATTTGTCCATTATTCGTTATTTCGTTTGCTACTTCCCCCATTCCCTTCATCAGAACCGCTAATGACGAAAGGGTGAAATTTCCCCGATTCATCCCCTCTCCCAAAACTCCTTGTTGAGACTGTTATTTGTTGAGACAAGGAATGCTATATTATAAATGTCAACTTGCATTTTACACTTAACAATAAAATGGATAAAAACGTTCGCAAATGTATAGGTTAAGTAAGAATAAGAACTTAAAAGAAAATTAGAAATCGATAAAAGGTAAGGAAAGTTTTATGTTACTTTATTAGAGATAATAGTGAAGCACTAAATATTTCAATCAGTGTTATTTCATAATGCTATGAGTATACCTTTATTCATTTAAGAAATGGCCCACCAGCGGTCGAGCGGTAAAATCGCTGAACACTGGTAGTTCCGACCTGAGTTAGATCTCAGGCAAACGGGTTGGCTTCATAAGCGTTTCGTGGTTTTTTTCCCGTACCAGCTTACAAGCCAGCTTACCACGTACCATACGAGCCAGCTTCCCTAAGAAAGTGCTCTACGTAGGCATTTTTCCTTTTAGGCACATAGCCACAGTGTGTTTTGTCATAATCAACTAAACCAAATCATTTAAGAAATATATCAGTTGATCACTGCTCAGTGTACATCTGCTGTTTGCTTATAAAAACACTTTGTAAAGACGTTTCCACTATTTTGCTAATAATTCTGGAAGGCTCAGAGAGTCCGAAATTATGTTACACTAACATCCAAAATTATCAAAATCGTAACAAACAACCTTATATTTAGCGTAGGTATAATGAAACACTCAATCGATTTCGAGGGCAGCTAAAGGTCCCTCCTCATCAGGAGAAAGAAATACATAGAAAGAAGAAAATAGGAATCACAGAAACACGTGGTGCTTATCAGCACTGCACGTGGTTATAACTAGATTTTTAATCAGAGTTGCACTGGCCGCCTACTTTTACTGAGCCAGGCTGTCTGATCAAGCATAAAAAAATATTAGCGAAGTTAAAATAGGGAGCGAGGGGCAAATGCACATTACGCTCAAAATCTGAACTTCAATAAATCGATTGAGTGTTTCATTATACCTACGCTAAATATAAGGTTGTTTGTTACGATTTTGATTGTCACATTAGCGTGTTTCTCTTCTAGTCTATCCAAAATTATGTTACACTAACATACAAAATTATGTTACACTACCTAACAGAGAACTTAAGTCTGCTTAATACAACAAAAATCTGCTTGACTTGCTTTCGTGTCTTTGGGAAACGTAAGTATATGCAGAAATAAATATTAAAATCTATCACGTATATTTGTAAGGATGTAAAGCATACTGTTTTGGTTCACGATAATGATAAATATGCATCATGTTACGACAGTTTTAAAAGATCACAAATAACTATACATATGCTAGACTTCTAACAAAATTTCTGTTACAATATGAATATGCATTAATTATTTTTGTATGAGTCGTAAAACGGCCCACCAGCGGCCGAGCGGTAAAGTCGCTGAACACTGTTAGTTCGGTCCGAGGTTCGAATCCCGCGAACGGTCCGGCTACATGGGTGTTTTCGTGGTTTTCCCCATGTGTAACGTGTATACGAGCCAGTTTCCCTTAGAAAGTCCTCCACGAAGGCATCCCCCCTTAGGCAGATAGCCATAGTGTGCCTTGCCATAATTAAATACACCCATACACACATGAGTCGTAAAATTCAGTATTCGTCATTTTTAGATTCTAGGTATATGACAATTTTTTTTTTTTTTAAATTTTCGTTTTGTTTTTAAAAATTAATTCACTTTATAGCTTTTCTTCAATTTATTATAAAGGAATAGGAGTTTAAATTTTGATTTATATATAATATGATATAAATTCATCATTCATTAATAATATTTTATGTATAACAAAAAAATTATCATTAATGTTCCAAATTTTAATTTTTTTAATGATGTGTCTTACATTTGTTGTATATTTGTTGAATGCATAGCTAAATATTTCAATTATACACAATAAAGGTTATGCAGAAAGCAATTCAGCTGGCATGATAGCTAACTGCGAAAGAAAAATTAGAGTCTTATTGCTCTTAACTCTTAGTACAAGCAGCCATTTTTAAATTTACGTTAAAATTAATTTATTCTATGGTCTATTAGAAAATAATTATACTGAATCATTTATTGACGACTTCTAAGAGGTAGCTTTCTGAAAGAGACCTGTATTTTTGAGAACATAAACATACGTTGATATTCAACATCACTTTTTTAAGATGCCAGAGCAAATGCACAGAGCTCCAAAAATCCTCTAAAAGCATAGACGGTCACGTTTTAAAAGGCTGAATACTTTTAATAAAGCTTGTATATTAATGTTCATTATACATTTCTCACATTTTTACTTTCTTTCAAAACAGCGATGCTGTGGTTCAATTGCTTTAGAACTATGTGAAACTAATAAAATGGGCCCTATGTTATAAAAACCTAATTATATTCAGATACACACCTTTCGAACATGTTTGAAATCTATTATTCTAATCAGAATACTTTGTCTACAGAAACCATTGAATCAATATTAGAAATCAAAAGCTAAGTGAGATTAAAGTAGGAAAAGTCACATCGTCTAACCCATTTTAATTGAAGTAAACAGGTGCTTACTTTATCGTAAAGTGAACACCCGTTTTTCAAACAGCGAATGAAAAGAAAAAAAGAGCCCACCAGAGCTCGAGCGGTAAAGTCGCTGAGCACTAATAGTTCGGTTCGGGGTTCAATTCCCGGCTAACGGCTAGCTGCACGGGCGTTTTCATTGTTATTCCCGTGTGTAACTTGCATATGAGTCAGTTCCCTTTAAAAAAATCCTACACGAAGGCCTCCCTCCCCGTAGGCAATAGCCGTAGTGTGCTTTGCTGTAACCGAATAAACCGAAACCGAAAAAAAAAAAAAAAGGAATTGGTGGTGGAAGGCAGCTACGAAACGTCGTTTTAGAAGAATGGGCTACATAACCAAATTTCTATCTATACTCTGGTAAACAGTACATTATTTGCTCATCAAAAGCCTAAATTTAGCTAATGCTCGGCTTAGTTCTTAAATTGCAATTTTAGCCACAGCCCCCAAACAAGACGATGTTTGGTATTTTATTTCATTACTTAGTTATTCATTAATTAAATTTTCATTTGTCTTTAAATTTTTATTGAATTATAATAATAATCATTTAATATTCTAGTTGCTAATTATTTTATTATTGTAATAGTTATTTTATTTTTATTTATTTATTTATTCATCTTTCCTGATTGCCTTCCATAGAGCTCCAGCACTTCTAATTTTAAAAATTAAGTCCTGACTACAACCAATGATTGCGAAAATAAAAGTCAAGTACCTTATTTAGTGATAATTAAATAAAATAAAAGCCAAAGCTTTTATTTTCGCCTTACTTGGCTTTTATTATATATACATATGTATATATAATAAAAGCCAAGTAAGGCTATATATATATATATATATATATATATATATGTAAGATAAAAATGTATAAATCAGAATTATAATATAACTATAAACATTAATTCTTCCTCTCTATTCTAAAATCGTAATAACTTATCTGCATTGCGTCATTCAAATTAATTATGCGATTTTACGTAACCGTTAATACCAGATGCCTCTTGACAACCAATCACCGAATTGTAAACCAAAACTTTTCTCTTCACGTGCTTCCATCCTTCATAACTACGCACTTCAGTTTTTGCTCTCTACCGTGCTAAAATGTAATTTCGCTGGCTTGCTTTCTATCCCAACAATATCAAAAATGTAAATCTTCTGTGGAAAGGCACGACTAGAGCGTGTGGCCACAATCTTCAATATGGGTCTAATCACGCATCTACAGTATTCCGTCTTTTTCTTTGCTTATATTATGACATATATATATATGTGTGTGTGTAATTTACATTTAATTATAAGGACATATATATATGTACTTTACATTTAATTATAATTTATTTGATATATATATACATATTTACGTTTGGTAGTATTACCGATTGCAATAAAAAGGGAGGTGCACATCTAGATGTTATAACGGACCCATATACAAAATTTCAACGTTCTATAACTAACTGTTTTTGAGTTATGCAAAATGCATATATACGTACTTACACATCACAAAAAAAATCCCTTTCAAGTATCAACTTAAAGTCATAATCATTAGTCATAAGTATCAGCTTAGAGTAAATGGGATTACATTTAACAATAAGTTTTTTTGAAAAAAAAAAAAAAAAGAGAGAGAGAAAGAGAGTCCTTTATTGTGTTCGTACGTACAGGCGTCAGCCCAAAAAATAATTCACATGGATTCCGTGATCGTCAAAAACGGATATTTCCCTTAAAATATGATACCCAAAAGTTTTCTCGATTACAATAATTACTACCATTTTATTTGATACAAGGAAGTAAAGAACCTATATTAACCTACATATTCTTATATAAACAATACCTAAGTGCAGTATATAAATATTTCAAATCAATAAAATCTGACTATGGCATGCTCAAGGAAAAAAAAAAAAAAAAAGATGAATCATCTAAATTTTCAAATTACAAACATAAATAGCAATAGTAAAAAGCAAATACAATATAACGCTTCACGCTATCAAAATTGCTCATTTTCTTAAATATCAACAAATAAATAGTATTTCAACTAAAACACATAATGTAAACAAGAGCTTGCCCGATGCCCAAAAAAATTCAAAATTATCTATGAACAATATGAGCCCATTGTGACACAACCGTATCATTTAGAGCTACTAGAGATACAGGCTGACTCGTCAGCCATTTTGAATCTAAGCTTTAGGGTTGCAATTTAGGTGTGGAGCGGCAACTTTGGCTCTTTAGCGCTGTCCGCTAAAATTTAACATTCTAGAGAATCCGAATTTCAGCTTTTTTCTGCACTCCTATAAAGATGTGTGGCTTTTTCCCCTTCTTTTGTCTGCAGTTCAGATTCTTTCTCATATTTTTTTTTTTTAAATTGCCAAATTTCTCGTATGATTCAAGTTATTTTAAAAGTTTCTAAAACATTTTCACATATCATATTTCAAATTTGTATTTTTAGTTAAAAATGCTTTCTTTTTGAATTCCTTTATTGAATTTTCAATTTTTTCTTTTAAATACACGCATAATGTTATTTATCTCAAAATGTATTTTTTGACAAGAGCTTTCCCTCAACCACATTCTTAATATGGTTGAGGGAAATCCCTCAACCTCCATTAATTTAGGATAAGGTTTAATCTTCAATTTTTGTTTTTTATTTTTAATATGTTATTTGAATTTTGCTCACATGGAATCAAACGTCTATTACTGTAGCAAATTTGTTAAAAATGTTATTTTGTGTGTGTTTCCAGAAAAAGCTGCTAAACACTTTATGATTTTAAATACTGATTCAAGATATACACCTTTAAATTATAATGCTTTTAGAATGAAGTGCAGAATGCTATAAAAATTACTTCAATGCTCAGATGACTGTGGGATTCATAGATTTAATAGAGTAAAAAATTCCATTAATTTTTTTTTTCTTCTTTATTTAGCTATAAACAATATTAAAATAATACACACACAAATAAATAAAAATAAAAATAATACCTTTACATACAGAATTTACAGATACTATTTACTTATAAGTTTATTTGTTGTTGATGGTTACTTTTTATTATACTTGGAAAAATTATACTTACATACATATGCTCTTAATATTACACGTATCTGAATATTTAAATGATAATTCCATAACATAATAAGATTCAATCTATATCACAGCAAAGACAATACTTGAATCACAGTTCTTTTTATTAATTAATTTGCATAAGTAAAAACATAAAAATATTCTTTAGCTTCAAATCTATAAAATAAGTCCTCTAGTAACAAACATATGACAAACACATATAGTGAAAATAAAGATAAATAAATAAAAATGTTTTGCTTGTTGGTCTAATGTAGTGCAATTCAGTCTATTATATTCAAATTTTATTAAAACATACTGCAGTAATTGAATTTTTTCCATTATACATCAAACAGCTTTATATAGAATGATAATATATTAGTTTTACTTTTAAAACTAATATAATATAATTAATTCTCATTTATATGCGGAGATGTTTGAATAAATGCAAAAAACCATCTGAATAAATTTTAGCCAACACTATTCAGATAGTATTCTTGTTTTCAAGGTATATCATTTTTATTTTGTTCTTTTTCCATTAAAGGAGCTAACCTAAGACCACAAAGGTTCGATAATATTCAGGTCTGGTGACTGTGGTGGCCAGGGGAGATGGGACAACTCATACATGGGACACACAAATAATCATTACCATTTTCAAAGTAACTCAACTTATAAAAAAGCATAAATACATTGGACTGTTCATAGCATTCATACTTCTTAAACATAAGTAAATATTACGTTAATATATTTTTAAATTTTAGAAACAGTGTTAATACTTTTTAGAAAAAGTTTATAATACTAAATATTTAATAACTGTTCAAATGAAGACTTACAACAGATGGTTCAGCAACAGAAATCGCTTCAGTTGATAAAGGTAAACTGTGCAGCAAGCCACCCTGAAGATGCAAAAATTATGAAACACATATAAGTAAGGATACCTGAAAATGCTGATAAATAAAATATACTTAATGTAATTTTAATAATAAATAATATAAATAATCCTAATAAGTTTTGTAAATCTTTAAACAAAAAATAACAACATTCAGACAAGACATATAAGACATTAAAATATACATTTAAATCAATGTATTATAACTATATTATTGTATTACTCAAGATTAAAGTTATTAATTTCAATATTATTTCTTTTACTTACTCCATAAATATTTCTCTCTATTTATCTGGAATTTAAAATTAAGCAAAAAAGCAACTTTAGTTTAATACAAATTTTGATTTAAATTTTTTTGACTTTAAAGGCAATAAGATACCGGTTTCTTTCTTTTAGGAGCAAATTTGAAGAAACCAGACCCATGTATGACCGTCCTCGAAAAACTACAAAAACTTTATCCAAAAACTACATCAAATTGAGGTTTTACGCTTAATTTTCAATATATGATTATAATAACAAAGTACATACTTAATTATATATATAACAACAGCAAAATTTTAATTTTTTAATCTAATCTTAGGGACTGTAATTACAGCTTTATCACATAATGCCTTAATTTCAATATTTTGATTCTTTTATAAAGCAATTTAGTCCATTTGTAATAAAAACATATTTTTTTATGAAAAACCATAAAAATAAAAAACACATACATTACAAAAATTGGATGTAACTGAACGGTGCTTTGGTAAACCAATGCCTTTTAGACGCTGTGGGGTCAACAGTTATGGGGGATTAGGCACATTGAAAAGAGTTGGCACAGCATTGGGCTTGAGTTTTTTACACCCATCTTGCCTAGAGCATTCAAATTGATTTTCTTCAAAATGTACCTGCATATTTAACAAAAGCATGCATGAAATTTAACATTAAAATCAAAAGCACTAGTATTAAATTACAGTTACATATATTATAATAATTTAAGAATGTAATTTTCTGATAAATTTAAATTTTTTTTTATGAAAATAGAACAAAATTTTTAAAAAGTAATCATGTTTGTAAAACTACTTAAAACATATTTCCTGCTCACACACTAAAAATAAATTTAAAGTACCTATAGTTAAAAATACAACATTAAGATTTACTACTACAATAAAGGATAATAATGGGATCAAAACGAATCATCGAATATTTAAATTAATATTTAACTTCTTAAAAATGTCTAAAAATACAGAATATATTTATCTTACTATAAAGAAAAAACAAAATCATTTATTATTTGGATCATACCATCCAGTTTTTAACATTGGCGCCAACTATCCGATTTGGCGACAATACATTAGAATCAAAACATAGAATGCTACTTTAAATCACCAATCGTACAGTAAAATTAAAGAAAAGAAAAAGACACATCACATTTCTAATTGAGCACAAAGTTTACATGAAATGTATGATACAAATTTTACAAACGGTAAACTTTTCACGATAACAAAAGAAACAACATGAAACAACGATATTTTACTGCACAAACACATACACATTCCGCATTTGATTTTGTACTTATAAAATCAGTTGATCGTCAATAAGTGACAATTAAATGAAAATAAATATTTTAAAGTACCAAGAAGAGTAATTTTTCTAACATTCTATGGAAAAATACGAAGCTGAACTTACCTCACAAAGATACGCTCCTGGGCCCGGGATCCATTGATCTCGACGAGAATTAACTATCCATTTTCTTCGCCTTTCTTCATTTCTAGGGAAACGAAACATCCTAAAGTTATTTTTAGACTGATTCGAACATTTTGGTGCAGCACAACCACCCATTTTTCTGAAAATTAGGTCGGAATCGATCCACAAATATGTCAAGAAATCAGTGCTAATCCAATAGCGAATACCAACAAGTTAGCTTCAAAATGGGTGATGGTCCAGCTCCCCTTTAGCAACCGCATCATTCGTACTCGAACAAACCGCATCGTACGACTAAGGCTCCTGTATACCAGGCTGAATCATCAGGCATTCTCGCTCCCAAGTGGGAGATTTAATGGCGGCTCTGTAGTTACGGTGCAACAATTTTTTGTGTTTTTTTGTGTAAAATGGGCGGATGTACAGCTATTACTTGTTCAAATCATTCACGGAAAGGTCATACATTGGTAAAATTTCCTAAAAATGAAGAAAGAAGAAAAATATGGGTAAATAATTGCCGAAGAGACAATTGGAAACCTGGTCCAGGCACTGAACTTTGCTTAGTAAGTATAATGTTAATTACGCCTTCATTTAGAGTTTATATCTTCTCTGATGTTTATAATGTGCAAGTAAAGTGAAATTCTTGTGTACAATAACCTGAGTATCTGCTAATTTCTGTAATAATAGCTATAATTAAATTAGTCTAGGGTTAATGTACCCGTCGCCAAACATCGCCAATGTAGATGTTTTGAATGTGGAAAAGAAATTTCTCTTCTAATATAAAGCGCGGATTTTGTTTTCCTGTGCTAATTGTGGAATTTATACTAATGTAACGTGAAAATCATTAGCGTATTGAAATTTATTAAAAAATAAATAATAATTTGGAAAGTCAAGATAAAATCTGAATGTTTGCTAAAGATATATGTAACATTATACTATAGTTGCAATATCGTTGGAATGATATATAATTTTTTCTTTATTTTATAATCACTATTGTTAAAAAGTTAGATGAGTTGTTTATGCACGGTGCCCACTACTGTTTCTTGGTTAAAATAACTTCCAGAATTTTGACTTTGACATCTGAAGTCAATAGAATAAATTGAATAGTGTGAGACAATATATATATAATCTGACTTCAATAATTGCAAGGATTATGCAAGTTTATTTATAATCACAGTATTATACAATTTGGCAATGGAGTAAAGATTTAGAAATGAATGCAGAACATTCAAATTAGTATTTTCTTGTTTCTAATATATAGAAATATAGTCTATTTTCCAGTATAAAAGTTTTACTTAAAAGTATGGGAAAGCAGATTTGTTTCATGCATGATCTTTATAATACTGGTATGAAATGAATGAATTTTAATCTGTAAACAATTTTTTGTTAATATTGAAATGCGTTTCTTTGGGTACATTTTTAGGCACTTGTGGATCATGTCAGACAACATGCAATAGAAAAAAGATGTCCGTGTGCATAAATTTTCCCATTGTGTTTCTTCATTTTATCTAAATTTCAAGGATAATTCTTTTCATTTTTATATGGCATGTTATCAGTATAAAGGCTAGTGAAAATAAATTGGTATGTGTATCTGTTTTTGAAGTGTAATGCTTAAATAAAAAGATGGTGTGTGTTTCTTCATTTAAACAAAATTTCAAGGATAGTATTTTTCAGTGTTGTACTGTTTGTTATTTCTCAATGTAAAGGGTAATAAGGGGAAAAAAACTGGTATGGTATATCTGTTTTTTAAGCATGATAATTTTATTTATTTCTTTAGTGATGCATATATAGAGAGAGAAGGTGTTTGGTCCAACTGAAGTTATAATAAATCTAATTTTACTAGATCTCTCCCTCCCCTCAGGTGTAGAAAATTTTCAAGTGCAGAAAGTTTATTTGCAGAATTAATTCATTTCTGATAAACTTATTATCATTAATTTTTTATATAACATGTTATTAAGTTACACATTTGACTACTGTGTAATAAAATTGTATTTAGGGCAAAAAATTAACTATAATTTTGCATCTGGTGACTAATATCATATGCTTCTA
This sequence comes from Stegodyphus dumicola, assembly GCF_044657685.1. NCBI lineage: Eukaryota > Metazoa > Arthropoda > Arachnida > Araneae > Eresidae > Stegodyphus > Stegodyphus dumicola. Next base: position 28,768,427 of record NC_140781.1, read on the forward strand.
AGAATATTACTTTAACTTTTTCCATAATTTTTGTATTTCAGGAACATGAAGCTGTTATTTTGATATACTTAAATAATAAAAGTGTGTATCTGAATCAATTAATGGATACAGATATTTTTAGAAGATATTTGCCATATCGCTTCTAATAATTCATAAAGTATGTTAAAATATAGGTAAATAATTTGGTGCAGAATTCAAATTTAGGGTTTAAAATATAGTCAATCATAAGACTAAATGATTTTTATTGTCATGATTTGCCTGGGCTTAAGAATGTACTTTTCGCCCGGTGGAAATTATCATCAAACTGTCCTGAACAGGCTTTTTGTTGATAATAACTTCCAGGCTTATCAGTACCTCCTTTTGAGTGGAGGGTATGCAAATATAGTACCCAATTTAAATTACATTGTGATTGTAATAATATTGTGGTATTAAATAAGTGATTATAATTACAATTTAGGTAATTGCATTGTAATTATATTACATTGTATCTGTGAACTCTTAATTTCATTACTTTATGCAATTATATTGTAAGTGCATAATCTAATTGCAATAATATAATCTATTCACAATTACAAAATAATTATAAATGCAGTTACATCTTAAATAGAGGCCATTTTAATACTTTTAAATTTTCGCAAGATAACTTCCCATTAAGGTTCATTTGGAGGAAACTATGCAAATACTAAAAAAGAAGTTATGCTAAATTTACATATTTTGTACAGTACTTTCTTGTTATAATGCTGTTCAATATATTTTCAATACTTTTGTAAATTTAACGACATTCTTTGCAATCACTGTGGTGCTTTAAAAAAAAGTTTCTTAGTTATGCTTTCTAATAAGAATGGGTTTAAAATTAAGTATTATGTATAATAACTAGCAGTTAAAAAAAACTTGACTGCATGAAAATGCTGTTGCTGTGTAAAATAAAAAATAAGCTTTCTTTTATGCTTTGAAATGAATTACATGTGGTTAAGTCGTCCTTTTACAATTTAAGAATGTGATTAACACACATTCTTAAATTGGACAGGTTTTATCTAAATTATAAAATATATAAACTATGAATTATTTTGTAACATAACTCAAATTACAAAATTCATTCTATATACGTTCAAAGTTATTATCTTTTATGGAATAACTGTTTTTTAATTTAGGTAAAAATTGGATTTTTAGAAGTATTACAAATACAATGCAACACAAAGGTGATCTGATTGAAGAGGAAGGACTTTTTATTACGGTTTCTAGTTCGTATTTATATTACATTTGATGAAAAGCATCCAAAACACAGAATGCTGTACTTTCTTCTTCCATATATGTTATGAAATATTTCACACATTTAAAAGAAAGTGTTTCTTCAGAATCTTGCACAATTATTTCCATATACCTCAGACTTAAATGACAACATTATTCTTAAGTTATTTTTTTAGTATGAATTTACAGTGTTTTTATGGAAATTTTTGTTAAAATGTCATTAAGATAAAGTTATTTGCACACTCTACGCTTTAACTATTTCCCCATTTGACACTATTGAAAGTTTTTATTCATATCTTATTTATTATAGTCTGCTAACGAAACTGAAACATCTAAAGAATAAGTTATTTTGAATATGTTCACAAAATATACACGAAATTTTTATTTAGGTGAAAACGTCTATATACTATTCGAGAATTAATAAATTATCCGAAAAGTTTATATGCGCTGAATGCCGCGCGTCTATAAAATAAATCTTTAAAAAAACAGCAGACATTCAGCCAGCGTGTGCGATAAACGCGCAAAAATTGGCAGCGCGTTCACTCCCTCGCCAAGAGAGAAAAGTTGGTGATTCAGCCTGGTTTAGAGGAGCCTTACGTACGACAGATGCGAGTAACGAAATGAATTTGTGAGTACCGAATCGGTACTTCGAGTCAACCGATGTACCCGTTACTCAGTAACGAATACATACGGTTTGTTCCGGCTCTGGAAACGGGGTGCATGTTCGTAACCTCCTTGGTTCCTAAAACGTACTCGCCGTACCCCTGCTGTGACAATGCTGAATCACTATTGGCTGACCGACTTGCTACGTAAAAAACGTCACTTGTTTGGTCACGTGACAAGCCGATTGCATGGATTCCGAACTGTTGTGAAAGTGTAATTTGTAGTTTGCTGTATAAGACGTAATAAATTTTGTATGCATATACAATTCTGAATTAATAATAAACCGATGAAAGGTACAGCTGGTAAAGAATATAGAACACAAACCTTTTCAGACATAACGCTTAAAGTATTTTATTTGGACGGCATAAGATACGTTTACTAGGAAGACAAATTTCGGCAAACAAAATATATAATTATGCAAAAAAAATTTCGTTACCGGAGCATAAAAGTATTTATTATTGTACTTTAGATTTTCAAATATCAGAGGTTGTGATATAATGTAAGAGAATTTTGATTTAACATTAGAGATTCAATTTTGAGGGAGTTGGAGCTTGGCATGAAGGGATTTTTTATTTATTTTTTAATAAAACAAGATTGGTTTTGTATTTTTGAAAATTTTTGACAGAAGAACAGTTTAATCTTTTAATATTTCATTGGTATGTTAATATTTTCTGGAACTAAAATTAAAAAATGGAGGACTGTTAATATTTGCAGTAATAACCGATATTCTGAAAAAGAATATTGTTTTCGATTATTTAAAAATATAGAGCAACTTCTGATGATGTCTGTCTTTTAAAAAGATACAAAAAGGCAAACCAGAACACTACTTTGTCATTGTCACAAGTAAGGTATCAAAAAACATTGTTTCAGTTTTGGATGTGGGTATTCAGTTGCATACTAATTTATGTGAATTGCAGGAAAAAAATAAGCATTCAAAAACTTGGAAACGGTCATTATGGTATTTCTAGGCAAAGTTTGGCATGGTGAATTAATAATTTCAAAAAGTTGTGTAGTGGATTTGTCATTCGGAAAGCACTTTGCAAGGTTGGAATGTGCTCAGAATATCATGGTATGCCTTGAATAATAAGAAGAAATGCTTACCAGCAAGGGTCAGAATTCAATAAAGCCAGGATTGTTGCCTAAAGAGTGTGTGGATTATCGTTCTGTGATATCGCCCGTTGCACTAGTCGACATCCAACCACTGTTAAGCGAATATGGCATGTATGGAATGCTGAGGATTATACTGAACGGCATGCAGGATCTCATTGCCGTCCCATGATTAATATCTGAAAGGACAGGCATATTGTGAGGTCAGCCCTCCAAATTTACAACCACATCACAGACCATTAGTCAGAAAACGGGCATATTTGCAGCATGCCCAGTATCTGCTCGTACGGTATGTCAACGTTTGCATCAGCATGGACTATCAGCACAGTGTCCATTACTTTAGCTTTCCTTAACAATGCAGCACAGAGAAAGATGGCTACTGTGGTGTGTCCAACAACAAAGCTGGATATAGGAGGCGTACAATGTCGTCTTTTCAGACGAGTCCCGTTTCTGTGTGCATTATTCTGATGATCGTATAAGTGTCTAGAGGCTCCAAGGAGACCGCACATCGCCTTGTTGCATTCAGTATCAGCATAAGAACCCTAATGTGATGGTATAGGCAGCCACTGAGCACATGGCACACACATCTTTAGTTCGGATCGATGGTAATTTGAATGCCAGATCGGTACATTTGTGACATCTTACATCCAGGGGTTGTGCCCTATCTTTGAGGCCTGCCAAATGCAATCTTCCAACAGGATAATTCAAGACCACATGTTGCACATTGTGTTCTGACCTTCCTCGGTATGCAGTGCATTTGATTGCTGCCCTGGCCTGTACGGTCTCCAGATCTGTCACCCATTGAAAATACCTGCTCGTGGTTTGCTGAGGACTGGCCTAGCAACCCTCTCCATCTAATACGATTGATGAAGTGTGGCATGGACTTGAATCAGAATGGAATGAGATGCCGATTTCTGTCATTCAAGTGAAATTCTACTCAGTGCCTAACTGGATAAGGGCCGTTTTTAGCTGCCAGGTGGAGCAGTTGTTTCGACTGATTTCGCACCCTTGTAAACCCCCAAGCTGCTTACAAATTTAATCATTTTATCTTCATGCCATACTATTTATGCACGACAAATATTTTTTTTATTTGCTTTCCTTCATGCTATAGCAATTTTAATGGCTATTAGTGTATTATTGATTAACAGTTATCTAAGAGACCTTCAAGAGTAAGTACTTTACATAGTTTATAAAACTATTGCATATTTCTGTATAAAAAATTATTGATGCAGGATAGATAGCGCCTAAAGACTTCATGCAGCCATCAATGGAGTTGACAACACATTCATATTATATGATTTTCTTTTATACTTTTCCCAACCACCAGTAGATTGCAAATAAAAAACAAAGTGACTTACAATTACAACATAGCCAAACTTTCCTGAAGTAAACATTAACAATATATACAAAGCCAAAATAATTATATTCGCATAATATGTGCATGACACTTTGTTACTAATAAATATCAGAGTGTCTTGGATCAAATTAATATTTGAATATATATTAATTAGGGATATCTTTGAAGATATAATTAATAGCATCATTACAACAAGGTAAAGTATAGTAAAACCACCCACTACTAGACAGTTACAGGATTGCTATATATGTGTACAGTGGTTCTCTGCTTCGAAATCAGGAACTCTCTATTTAATGGGGTATATCTGATAATGTGAAGTGTGCATTGCTGGAGGCTCGACTTATATTATCATCATGTAGGGAAAATATTTTGCATCATGACATAATTTATGTGCATGATAAGATACATAAAACTGTTTTGAGTGATATCAGCTGTAAATTTAGAAAGACACTTGGTACACTTCCTTATTAAAGTGGCTTTTCCATAGGTCTTAGGCATTGTTTAAGATTACATAAAGCAGTCAAGTTGATTCATGATGAATTACTAACTCTATCTCAGATTTTATTATACTTATGAAAGCTACAGATCGTGTTTAATAAAAAACACCAGAAATAATCACTGTCTTATTGACTAGCCATTTAGTCGCTCTCATACCATTTGCCATTGTGGCATAATGATATAAAACTAATGCCTTAGTAGCATTGCTCAATCAACATCATGATATTCATGAAATTTTCTAAGGGATAAATCAAACAAAAATGTAAGCAAAAGTCTTCTAAAAGATTATCTTCTCTAGAAAATACCAGCCAGATTTAAGACAAAAATACAGCATGTCTTCTGAGAAGAAAATAATTACTTACAAAATCATGTTTCCAACACTAATAAAGCACCTAATTATATATTAAAATTTCACAAGATCTACACAATTGATATTCAACTAAGTCTTGTATATCTATTATTTGGCTTCATAAAGTAATATGTTGTCTAAAATGAAGTAGTCATATAAAAACAATATATTTTTCTTAATGATGGTTATATAAAATTTCTTAATAGAATGGTTTTTCTGAGTAAATGAATTAGAGTTTAAAACAATAAATATAATAGTGCTATAATAAAGCTTCGTAGGACTAAGGCTGGATTTCCTGCTAATTTGTAATTTAGATTTTTTTTCTGCTTTGTGAAACTTTTCTCTTCTTCATAACATCATGCTTTTAATGTACCTTTAAAAGCTAATTAATTAATTTTGACAAGTATTTTGCTTGAGAGATGCTCTCATGGAAGCTACTAAATGATATTTGTCTCATACCTGCTTTTCTGAATAGAAAATACATGAAAGACCAAGCCAGCCAAGACCTGCCTGAGATCAGTGTACAAATGTTTTGTGTCTTTAAATATGAAGTTAGGTTAAGTGATGTATGTTTAGTAAAACTCTTAATCTTTATAATAAAATATATCATAAATATATTATACCTACATAAATATGTATCACAGAACATTTGCTTAGATACAGCTAGGATAATTTCTCTTGTTAATGTTATTTTGCACAAATTTTTTAATCAAAATTGTCTCTAAAGTAATGTGCTATAGATTTGTTTTTAGATTTAGAATGATGTCAGACAAAACTGGACAAACTTTATATTTTCCTAGATCCAAATTTTCCAACTTAATGGAAATAATGCTTATTCATCACATGAAGTAAAATTCTGAGAAGGAAAAAAAAACTTATGAAAGCATTTTAATGAAAAATTAATAACAAACAGCAATACCGGTTTCTAGGAAATGATGATTTAAGTGAAAGAAATATTAATTAGAAAATATGTAAACTGACGTTTAACATGTATGTTACAAAAGTGCATAAAAGATAAGTTAAGTAAAATGTGTTTCATCAAAGAGTAAAATCTTCTATTAATGATTTACTATGAATAAATTATTAGTAGTTATGTGTACATTTGAGAAAGAGTATGAAAATCATCAGTACAGCGAATATGTTCTACTGATATTTTCACTTAACACAATTACCATTTGACTGTTAATAGATAAAAATATAAAAATTTCCTCAATTTATTTGCAGAATGATTGTGGATGAATCTAAACAACATAGGAACATTTCTTTAGATCAGGGGTTTTCAACCATGGTATACAAAGAAGCAAAGTATTTTTAACTATTAAATTAAAAAATTAAAACCCAACATCCTGATTGAGTTTTTTTTCTAACACTCGTAAATTTATGTGATTTGAGCTTTGTTCAGGAGTGGTGGTGATATTAAAGGTTTTCAATTTTTGTTTAGATGGTACGCATTAGTCAAAAGGTTGAGAACCGTTGCTTTAGATTAAATATTAGAAGAAAATGATAATTGCAGTTTGTCTAATTTGTAGATTTCCACAATGATTTATTATTTTGGGGGGTTAACATTAATATAAATAACTGTTGTAATCTTAAAACACTGATGGCCCTTAAAAGCATAACATCACTGAAGACGGGAGATAAAGCCATATTTATTATACAAATAAATTTTAATACACGGTTTAACTGTACATGTGTAAGCAAATCAGTTAGACTTAAAGTACATAGTTTAAAAAACAGTTAAACTTGGAGTATACCACCTCGTACAGCCATTGCATGAAGATAAACAGATACTGGATGTGCACCTAGAATATGTGAAAAGTAGATTTCAGTTATTACCAGTTTTCAGCTGATGTAGCCATGGGTAGACTGTGGTACGTTAGTTTTTTTATAATCATAGGCCTGATATATTCAGTGGATAACAGATCTGATGAAATCATAGATCAAGGGATTAATAGATCAATAAAAAAAATGGTGGGAATTTAGGATTTGTTCTCTGTTATGTGCCATACATTCCTTGTTGATCACTAGTTCTAGACAACCTCTAAAGATAGACAGCAGTGAGCTTCGAAAACCTCAGAGTAATAATAAATGATTCATCAGATTTTAAAAACACTGCCTTTTTATAAATGGTATACATACAATAATCAATTTTTGGAAATGAACTAGAAACTAAAAAATTACCTCGCATGCTGCATACATTTTATGAACATTGATCAAATGGCTATTGATTTCACATTTTTTGTACGAGTTTCCTTACTGCATCATCTATCACATTTGAAGTCTTCGATTGGGCAAACATTAAGGAGTGCATTTTTGTACATAATGTACTGTTAATATGTTATGTACAAAATGCACCTGGTGCTCACATGGTATTTTTGTACATAATGTAGCTGGTGCTCACATAACATACACAGCAAAACATTTGTTGTACGTAAAGAAAATTTGGATAATTTCTCATTCTTTACTTGGATTCAATCATTATAATATGCATAATATTTTCGATATTAGAATTTTTAAATCTGATAAATCATTTACAGTAGCCCTAAACAATGGCACCTGTTCAACTGCACATTAAACATGGAGGCTGTTTTTTTGGAGGGAGGTGTTTAATTTATTTGATTACAGTATAGTAACTTGGCTAAGGGTAGAGGTACTTTCAAAGAGAAGTTAGCTTATACATATTTCATATATGCAGAAAACTAGGAAAACACACGTGCAGCCAACCTGTTCGCTAGAATGTAAACCCAGGTCGAATTATCAGTATTCAACTACTTTACTGCTTGGCTGCTAGCGAAGTCAGAGCTAGATATTTTATCACCTAAATAGAATAACTGCTGCTTGCAAATTATGCCTTCCAGTTCCTGCCAAAATTCTAAAAATTTTGACGCTCCTATGTCTTGCTGCCCATTGCACTCATACAGGTTGCCCTGGCCACCGATGAGCATTAAACGTGAAGGCAACTGGAATGTAATGGACCATATGATTACACTTGGTTTCAGACCTGTATGGGGATGCATAATGCATGACATAATGCATTTAACGTGAAATTAGCATTAAACGTGAAGCAACTGCAAGCATTAAACGTGAAGGCAACTGGAATGTAATGGACCATACGATTACACTTGGTTTCAGACCTGTATGGGGATGCATAATGCATGACATAACGTGGCATTTTTTTAATGCAGACCATGGATGTGATCCTTGATGGTGTTGATGTATTAAGATTCATCTGGAAAAAATTCATTTATGTTATTTATCCTTCTATTTGCAAAGTTCTATGCACAACTATAGCTGTAGTCACTTATAATGTTCTAACGAGGGTTTGGTTAGGTTACTTAAACATGGCAAAGCATCTAAGGGCTGTTAAGTTTTTCTACCAAAGTTAGCTGAAACAATGGTCACTTTAAAAAAAAACTACTTTAACTTTTTGCTATGTAGCACTTACTTAGTTCTGAACTGAAGAATAATATAACTGTAAAAGCCATACATACAGATTATGTTATCTTAATCAATGAGTCAAACTAGTGAGTTCATTCACCAGCTCAGGTAGGAAAACCAGATCAAGTAGGATAGTGCTTTTTTTTTTTTTTTAACATAATTAAATATAAAGTATAAAGCATATGTGCTTTAAAAATGATAATTCAAATTGTGACAAAGGTATCTATTTATTATTAATACATGTCAGATCTTTAGAGGTAGTTATTTCCCAGCAATGATGTCTGTGCGTTTTCTTTGGTGGTAAAATAAAAATCTCATAGATTGAAATAATAATCATTCCAAAAGCATATTGCAATAGTAAAGTTCTGATAAATGCAAATAAATCATTATGTGGAAGAAAGAAAATTGGTTTGAGGGAAGCACAGCTTATTAATTTTTGTTCATCACAGTTCACAAAGTGTATAACTTACTCAAAATAATTCTAAAATGATGAATTTTGGTACTTTCTAATTTTCTGAACCTCACCAGAATGCTGTGAAAAAGTATTGATGGTCTAAACCATGATGCGAAGAAAAATTTATGTGGCTACACATGTCACTAAAAATCATTTATATCGCAACCCAAGTACACACATAGCATTCTCCCATACAGCACTTCTCCGGATATTTTCACCAGTGTGGTTGCAGATTATGATCCCTCCTATGGGAATTTCAGTACTTCAGCATTCGGGTGGACCACATACCGCAGTTTCTGTTGTCTCTGGTAAAATCTTTGGCGATGTTGCTTTCTGCATGCATACAACATAAAAGGCATCACATGCCTCTCTTTCCTTTCTCATTTTAGGATTCTGGTGCCAAAATTTTGCAATTTTCTGTTTTTTATTTATTTTTTTTTTATTAAAAAGATTTATAGGGAAAACAACGGTGAAAAAAAGCCTAGAATTGTGCGTGTCTTGTATTGAAGAAGAAAAATGTAAAACAATAGGTGGTGGTGGATGCATCGTTGAAATAAATTTAAAGATATGCAAACAAACATCCCTCTCCTAACTCACCAACAAGTTTGCAAATGCTCTTCAAAGTTGCCAATGAGTTCATGACTTACCACATCTGTGGTAAGAATGTAAATTCCATATATTTTATGGCTGTTGTTAAAGATGGAATTAAACACAGGAATTTTAATTTAATAACTTATATTATTATATTTGTTTCCCTTAATGGGAGAGCAAACATAAATATTGGTGCAAAATGTAGTTTAAAATATTAATGGTAAATTTAAAATACATTCAAAATGCAATTTGTCACACTAGATCATCCCCCATCTTTAAAAAAAAAAAAAAAAAAAGGTAATGAAGTAGAAATAGATAATGGAAATGACACTGTGTATTTTAAAATATAAATGAAAATTTAGGATAATCCAAGCAATGTTTATGTGTCTAAAAAGTATATTCCTTACTACCTAATGCATACTAAAAGTTACTGATAAAATTAACTGACAAGTTACTTATAAAACACGAATATTAAGAGCGATTCAAATGTTATATTTAATTTAATGGACAGCAGGCATATATATTTTGCTGTAAATTGACTGGCAAATGTTATTCAGTAAAGGCAAAGATCCCACGTGTGCTTTCTCTATATAACTACTTTGATCTAGTCCATCATTAACAATATTTTTCCTGGGATTCCATCTCAGAGTGAAAACTGAGATAAATTTAGGTGTATAATTGTAAACTTTCTAATCTTGTTCTTAAAAATGTGGTTGTATCACGATAAAAGATTAATAAACTATGTTAAATATTGTTTTTCCAACATTTCATTAGCAAAATGCTATATGGATATAACCCTCTCAAGCAAATAACCCATTTTCCTTCCTTTGTAATGATCCGGTATTTCTCAAGTGTGTATTGCATAAAGTGAAAATATATATTAACATATGAATTAATTCAGTTGTACATAAAATCACCTCTGACTTAACTGATTTTTTTAAAGGATTAAAACATGACCGCTCTAATCCGAACAAGTATGGCTGGAGTACGAGAAGCTTTACCACGTGACAAAACAAATGACGTCGAAAGCTCTATGTTACGTCTAAATTCTTCTAACCAATAGCAGCGAAGGAGATCTCACAGCAGGAGGTACAGCGAGTACGTTTTAGGAACATGCAAACGGGGTTTTCTCACAAAGCCGGTAGTATATTAAAGCTGCGGGGTGGTAACAACGTCAAGGACACGTAGCTCGTATGCACGCTCCCTGAAAGTTGAGAACTATACCGTCAATCTCGGAACGCATGCTATTGTTAGCTGGGCGAGTTCAATATACGTAGGTGAGAGGAATAGAAAGGAAAGGTGCCGGAATGCTTTCCAACGGAAATAATTAGATCGTGGAATGGCTTTCAGTGGGTATTAGGGAAAAAAGGGATATGCTCGCTGACTTATTCCCGAACCGTGGAAGGAGTTTCACCGCTATGTTTATGCACTGTTTTATTGAACATTTTGTTTAAGTACGGATTAATTTTTACCAATTTATGGAAAAAAAAAAGAAAAAAAAAATCGTACGTAAATACGTCTTTGCAATGTAAAATTGTATGCTTATTTAAAATTTGCTTAAAGGCATAACGTTTTGGCGAAATTACATAATTTTGTTTATTCCAACGAAGTTTAATATTTATTAGAACTCTTATTACGGTAAAGTAAGAGTATTACATGAAGTTACAGTACGTAACTGTAAAGTTTTTGTTAACTTAAAGTATTGTAGAAAATTGTAACTAAATTTTTGATATTTATAACATTTACCTCTAATATAATAACAACAAAACATAATTATTTAAGTTTTCTTTTATCTGGTACACAAAATAAGCAATGTGTTTTAGTATCATATATTTTGATGGAGCTTTAAAAGACCTTTCTTTATATGAAAAGAGTATTGTATTCACTTGTGAAAGAACAAATTCAGTTTACACAGAATAAATTTGTTTCATGGAATAAAGTCCAGTTAAAAAGTAAACAGTACTTTGTTATTCTTAATTAACCAAAATTATTTAACATCAATCCTGTGCACTGCTTTCAGTCGTTGATTTAGATATGTTACAAATTTAGAGTTTACACATTCTATAAATTAACTGTAAAAGGTCTTTTAATGAGTTAGACGATTCAGTCACTGGTGATCAAAAGGTCTTTTAAATTTGATTTTTCAAATGCATTGATTCTAAATACTGGGATATAAGTGATTAACTTAATGAATTTGCATTATTACAGAAGTGTCAAACAAAATTCATAATAAATATTTCTTATTTAGATAGCGTTTTATAAGAAAAAGTGTAATACATAAAGTTATATGAGGAAAAATATCACATGGTTGCCATAAATATAAAATAAGGAAGTGGTTGGCAATATTCATAATTAATATTGCAGTGTAGATAGGTGTATGGCTTATCAGGTCTACCATTAGATTATGGCAACTTGCACTGTGGCTATCTGTTTAGGATGTCCTTTTGCATGGAGAACTTTCTGGGGAAATCTGCTTCATATTCTGTATTACAAATGTATAAATTTACAAAAATACCCATGCTTTTTTCTTCCAAATGACTACTTAAAACTCGTGCTAATCAAATAAATCTTTGGCAATGTTGTGCTTTGGTACAATCTTGAAGGGAGTTATTTTCTTATTTTGCATCTGACATACTGATATTAAATTGAGTAATCAAAATTATGCAGTTTGAAAGGCAAGCAAAATATATTAATTTATCTAAAGCAAGTGATATGTTCGAAAAAAAAAATTAAGCTCGGATAAACTAAAGAATATTGGAAATGTCTGAAAAGTAATTTAACCAAAAAAAAAAAAAAAAAAAAAAAAAGAGAGAGAGAGAACAAAGAAAAGGCAAAAACACTATACAGTTAAAATGCTAACTAAAAGTATGAAACATTTTTTGCAATTAAATTTGCAAGGAATAAGAAAATGAATATGCTTCTTACAAGACTTTTTGGAATAAAATTCTTTGTAATGTAAAATATTGCGTGCGTGTGTGTGTGTGATTATGGCAAAGCCTCGAGGGCTATTTGCTTAATGGGAGGGATGCCTTTGTGGAGGACTTTCTAAGGCAAACTGGCTCGTATACACGTTACACATGGGGAAAACCACGAAAATGCCCATGCCCGTTCGCGGGATTCGAACCTCGGACCAAACTACCATGTTCAGCGACTTTACCGCTCGGCCGCTGGTGGGCCCATGTAAAATATTGCATCTAATATATAAATGTATACTAAATTTTATAAATGGCATAAAACTAAATTACACACTTCTGAATATTATTGTAATTTTCTGGTTGAAATCTCAAAGGAGGAATAGCTATGTGTATGTTTTGATTATAATTTAATAGACAGATTTCAGTTTAATATTCAATAATTAATAATTTATGGAAATGCTTCATTGATTATACAGAATAAATAAAAAACTATTTTTTATTTTTAACAGATATAGTACGTATGTTTACGCATGTTGTAGTTACTCATAGTTTTATGTGGTGGCAGCCCTGATTTGTGTTGCCTGGTGATTGCGATACCTTTATATATATAAGCGGCTAAAGTGTGTGTCGCCGATAGTTTATTGTTGCCACTTAGAAAAATGAGTGCGGAAATTAATGTTTCCACAGTTTTTAATTAATATCTCGGCCGATTAAAGTCGTACGAAGATGAGAACAGTATCGATAAATTCAGAGAATTTTTTGGAATCCGAGGATACGCGTTTTGAATTTCAACTAGGCGCCGTTCCGTAGATAGAGAAAAAAAGAAATTGGCACGTAGCCAAATCCCAAGGGAAAACCCAAGGAAAAGAGTGGAAAATTTAGGGAAAACATATGGGAAAATTAGTTTTTAATTAATATCTCGGCTAATTAAAGTCCCAAGAAGACACGAATGGTCAAAATGGCGTGCCATGGACCTGCGGAATCCAACAGTGTGCTTCACTAAGCCCGGGAGCCAGCTGTTTCAGAGGAGATGGTGTTACTCCACCCCATATATATATATATATATGCGGCTTAAGTGTCTGTTTGTCCCCGATAGTTTATTAGTTGCTTGCGTAACTGTACTACCCAATGGGGTGAAGTTGCCACGGCACAAGGTTGCCGTTTCAATTGAGACGTAGACAATTTCCTGTACAACTTACCTTTGCTATGACCATCAATAAGTCTCAGGGCCAAACGCTTAAGTGTGCTGGCATTTTTTTACCTGAGCCTGCATTTGGACACGGTCAACTTCATGCTGCCTGTTCAAGAGTTCGTGAAAGAACGGATGTAAAATTAAAAATGATGGAAAGATCTACACAAGAAATGTTATGTACAAAGAGATCTTTGACATGTGAATTAACATTTTATTATTTAAATCACCTTTATTTATTGAGCTAGCGGTGACTCTTAAGAAATGTACCGCCAATGGTTTCCTTCATTGCACTCTACTTTAAGCAATTAAGCAAATAGAAGGGGACAACCTCGTGGGGCAGTAAGCAAAGGGGCGTCCTCGCCGCCTGCCCTGGGTAATTCAGTTTAAATTAGCAGATGCCTTTGCACAAATAATTTTAATTACAATTTATAATATCTAGAACAGCGGTCATTTCGTATGACTGCCGGGCTTTCTAGTGATTTCCATAATCATGTGGCCTGTATTTGAATCCTGAAGAAGATATTAACATTTTGTGATCATCTACCCATTGGATTGTCAGTGATGAGATAGCTAAATGACTGATGGATTCCAACCAATGCTTAATAAATATCTAGTCATTGAGATGTCCATAAAACATAAATTTTATGTGGTGTTTAGCATTGCAGACATTCAATATGCAACTTTCTTTTTTGGTGGGGGTTGGGATAATAAACAAATACTGGAGTTTTTCAAAATTTCATGTTAGTGTAGGTTTTATAGATGGTGAAAATATATTTTCATGTATTGTTTAGAAGGATTAATAGGAATATTGTTGGCTTTTGTTACATTTAGACGTGACAATGTCTGCAAATTGATACTTTATTTTTGAACATATGATTGTATTAATTACATAACATTTGGGATTTGCAGATTACTCCTCCATAAGCATATCATATACACTGCTATACATTAAATGTGCTACACCAGGAAGGAAAGCAAATAGCAGAATCTTATTTATTACACATATATACAGAATAGTGGGAAGAAAACGTGATTAAATTTTCTGGTGATTAGAGGTAGACAGCGTACATAATTCAGTGCACAGAGCTGTCCTTTCTAGCAAAAACAATGGTTATAATCCAGCTCAGCATCGAGATAAACACAACTTGGATGATTAGATATGGTATTTCATTCCATACAGCTTCAACCATATGCCAGAGTTCATCGTAGTGATTAGTGAGTGGTGGCATTAAAATCAACTGTTAAGAGTAAATAATAAAAATTTTTAGTTGTTAAATTATGTCTGTTAAAAGTTTAAAATTAATTTTAATAGCAGCTGTATGTTTCTTTTAATTGTTTCAATTTACACCTGTCAATTATATTTATTTTTGTGTCTAAATGTTTTTAAACAATTATGTCCATCTTTAATACCTGTACATAGGACAATACAATGTCACATTTAGTACTTCTGGAACACTGCAAATGCTAGGAAAACTTCCACGTAGAAAGCAATAGTACAATTGTATCCTGGTATCTACATATAACAATGGTGGAAAAAGTAATCTTGAAGTTTTAAGTTCTATGCCTAGTGATAAATAGTGTATGGCTAAATATGAAACACAACCATAGAAACAAGCTAAGCACTGAAATTCCCACTGTAACCCCAATTATATTCACATGCATGTGTTTTACCCATCTTTCCAAGTAACTTTATAAATTCCGCAACAAATTTTAATATTCTGTAGAGATTTCTGGCTAGGCCTAGCGACAATAAAATGCTCTGCCAATTGAGTATAAATGCTGATAGTAGTAATCTAACAGGCAGTAGAGCAGCTGAGCTGGGGTTAAGTAAGTAAGTAATGAATGTAACTAAATGGGTAAACGGAAATGTTACATTGGAATGTATGCATTTTCAGGTTTCATATTGCTGCTCAGAATTGAACACTTCTTAATCGATCTCTTCCTTATGATGCTTGTAAGTGTCAGCAGAGGACGATGCTGTCAATGGTCAAGCATCAAACTTTCTTGCATACACAGATTTTTTCTATTAAAATTCTCTCAGCTCCACTTTTAACTATTTGCTTTTCTTTAGTTACATTCAATTGCATCTCTTGCACTCAGAAACTTTTTTTTTTACATTTTAGTGCTTTCTAATTGTTGGAGTTTTGAAGCTACCAATGCTTCTCAACTTAAGAGTAGCTGTGATGTTTTATCCATTATCGAGGAAAAAAGTTGAGGAGAGTAAATTTTTCATTATTGTATTAAAAATGAAGTCTATAAAGTGTATAGTATACGATGTATTTTATCATTCAGTATTAATATTGATATCTTATTTAATCACTGGTTAATCTTCGAATTATGGTAACTTGGCATTTTTTTGGCAAAAATTTGGCGACCAACCCTGCTACAGCAACCTGCTAGTTTTGTTTTGGACACCATTTTGTTTTCACGAAGTAAAGCCATGTTTTTTTTTTACTCAACATTTTTTCCAACAATCTGCTAGCCGAATTACGCTTATACTAGAACTTTTATGGAACAAAAATTCTTAATCATGACGTAGATTAGGTGTGAAATTGGGAGAAAGTGCAGAATCGGTATCCATGTACACGTTGACCCATTTTCACTTAAAAAAACATCCCAGAATTGCACAAAAATGGCATTGCATACACTCTTGACTTTATCCCTGTAGACTAAAGTCCTAGCTAGTAACCTTTATCGCCTTACCAAAATGTCACCAAACTACCTGTTACCATATTCCAAAGATCAGCCTTAATCACCTTATATATATTACATGGATATTTTGTTCTACATAGTGTTTATTCGTATGTTCTGGAATTAATTACCCACAAATACACGGGCACTACCGTAATTGCTTTTCATTGTAGTTATTTAAGCTTAGAGAATGTTTCCTAGAAATGCTATACTTTTGCGAAGAGCTGTAACTTTTTTTATGCATATACATAATATTTAATGTTAATCAGCAACTATATATTTAATGCATCACAATGACAATAAAATGATAAGCATACTTGTTACTTTTATCACATACTTCTGTAGCATTAAATGGTTTTCATGAGAATTAATACAATGCATTTGCTGACTGTTAATTTAAACGGTTCTTCCAAATATCAAACATTGTTTCCTTTAAGTGTCTGCGATCACAATAACGTTTGTTTTATCATGTTTTTGAGTTCATCTTCTACAATATAGCAATATGAAAACTGCTGCTATGTTCTAGAACCTTTTAAATTTGTAACTATCAGTTCTGTGTCCAATTACACCTTATGTGTGTACGTATTGCAGGAAAAGTTTTGGCTCTAGTGTAGAACTGGGTGGCCATTCGATTAGTGACAATTTTTTTTTTTTTTTTTTTTTTTTTTTTAATTTTGGCAATGAAACCTCATTTCTGGTTACCATGATAGTTTTAACTTTGTTTTAGCTTCTTGACTTTTTTAAAATGAAAATAGATGGATGTGTACATGAACAAATTTAAGGCAGTGTGCAATGCCTAGTTTGTGCAATTCTGGGATGTTAAGTGTTAACAGATCGATGTGTACATGGACACAGAGTTTGTGTAATTCTTTGACTTCTTATTTTGGTTTTGTGTAGCATCTATCTTGAAATTGTGCTTACTTGGCATTTAAAAAAAAAAAAAAAAAAAAAAAAAAGAATTTCCAATAAAAAAAGGGGCACCCAATTGTAAACTTTTACCAAAGTTTTTTTTTTTTTTTTTAGGGTGCATTTATTGAAGGTGTAATCACTTTTACTGCTAAAAAACAAAGTTAATATCAGCAGGATGAAACATCCCTTTGTTGGCAACATCGAGTAAGTAAATAATTATATACATCAAGAATTAATGGGTAACGTCTTTTGTAAAAAATTATTTATTTCAACCATAAACTTTCTAGGAGGGCAGACCATCCCCAAAAATCAGATAATTTATTTAATATACAGAGATATAATTTCAAAAGATTAATTAAAGATACATTAATATTGCTTTTGGTTTTAATAATAGCAGTTAATGGTACTATTTATAATCATTGAGCTGTTTCTTAAATTTCTTTTGCGGACACTGTAATTCTACCGAAGAAATACATTACAATTTCATGGTTGACCACACGTAGGGAACTGCCTCCTATGGCCCTGCTCATGCCCTATTTTCAGTCCGTAGACCTGGGCTAGGAGTTAGTTCCTGTTAAAATAAAAACATAAGGTACTTTATTAGGTATTCATCTATTATTTTGTTTTTTAACATATTGTAATAACAATTCAATATCCAATTTACACTCAGTCGGATTAATCAATGTATTTGAAGAATAATAGTTAGTAAAAAAATATAACAAAATTGCTATCAAATTACTTAATTTGATATTTCTACTTAAACCAGGTTAATTCTATTGCTGGCTTTATAAAAACTTGCATGACATCTGATTCAGTTTCCTAAGAAGTATCAGTTTGTTAAATTTATGTACTTATGAAATAAATGTTAATTGTTACCATATTTAACAATCGGAAATACTGAAGCAAAACTTTTACATTTCTGTTCATTTGAAAGGCATTAAGTTAAACTGAGACTGGCAATTACTACATGAAGTTTCATTAAGCAAAAACCAAATTCTGCTAACAACATCCTTTATAAATAACTTTAACAAAAATTATGAATTTCTTTTTAAATTAAATGCACACAGAATTTTTTAAAATCATTATATTACCTCCTTTGATTCTTTATAAATTTATTCACTGGCTCATTAACAAATTCTGAACTTGAAGGTATAGTTGGCAGTTTTTCACAAGTAGCAAAAGATGCTCTTAAAGTTTTTAGGAATTCTCTCACCTTTTGTTTTTTATCCTCTGTGTCAGCCTGTAATGTTAAAAACTGAAACTCTGCATGCCACTCTTCCTTTTCTTTTTCAAAATCTGAGTGTTCCTTTCTTCTGATTTCTTGTGTGATGGCATAACGTTCTTCAATTTGCTCATCATTTTCAGATACGTCAATTATCAAATCATCTTTCTCTGAGCAAACATTTGTACCACAATCTATATCACAAACTGAGCATACATAATGAATGTCCTTACATATCTAAAATCTCACACTATAATCAATGCATGAACAAACTGATGAATGCAGATGTTGCACTCATGACATCGAATGTTACAATTACACACTTTTTCAAAATACACATTATTTGTATGAATCAGTCCTTCTTGACTTCTAGATACAATCCATGCCTGTTTTGGCTTTATTTCGTATAATTCATAATCAGCCATGAATTTGCTCCTTTCATGTTTGTTTCTAATTTCCTTCATTCGAGAAGTTAATTTTGGCCGTTCCACCGAAATGATTTGACCCATTAATTTCTTGGCTATTGCAGTTAAAACAAAATGCAATGACTTATCTAATCTTTTAATAACTGTTCCACCAGCTTCTTTGTATTTAAGCTGCCGATGCCACCGCTCTACTTTCATGTTTGTATTAACACCCAAATAAGTTCGGTAACAATATGCCCACTGTTTCTTACGTTGCATGTATGTGGTTAAATACTCTCCAAAAGCTTGAGTTTCATCATGCAACACATAATCACTGATACAAGCATCGGAAAGTCTTTCAAAAGTCACAATATCGATTTCTTTTAGAATTTTCAGTAACTCTGACTTAATTTTTACTCTTATTTCTGGATCTCGGACTTTAGAATTCAAATTGTTGAACCATGCACGTTGCACATGCCAGCTGCAAAGTAAATGATGATCTGCCTCTCCAAACACAGAACACCATGCGTTGTAATATGCCGGAGCATCATCAGACATGAAAACTGTTGTCTTCAAATTTGGAAGTCTTTCTTTAATGGAACTGAAAAATGCAGCAAACGTTTCAGTGGTTAATTTTGAAGAATACAAGATGGCCACTGGGAATCCTTCAAAATTGTTATCATTAATTAAAACAGATGTTAAATTTAAACCATACTGATTTGTGCCATGGGTAGAATCTATCATGATACAATTACTATGTCGTTCAAGCATTTTTAATTGTGCATTATTCATAATACCTAATAAAAAATCTGATTTGCATAGACCTGGGTACTGAGGCAGTTCTTCATTAGTTTGTTTATATATTAAAAGTGAATTGCCAGGTTCTGCCTGCAGTTTTCTAACTGTTATATCTACAGACACGAAATCATTATTATCCAGCATAATGTCTTTGTCAATCCCAAAGTCTCTACGAATATTTCGTAAATCTTGTGAATTTGTTATACACAACCGTTTTGAAGGTGTGTAGCACTTTTGAATTTTTGACAATACTTTTGCTGGTGGAACTCCATGTTTCATTAAATTAGCTAGATTAGTTTTTTCTGTCTTCGAGAGAGGCAATTTTCCCACTTCTGTTTTGTGACCGACATGAACAGACTGAGATTCCACTTTTATTTCATTTTCTTTTTCTAAAACTTTTATGTATGCTGGACACGTAATACCACATTTAATAGAGCCAGCTACTTTAATATTACGTTTTCTTGACTCTTTAATTTTACTTTGCCCACTTCTATGGCACTGATAATACGATGCAGTTCCTTCTTTTACTGCCTTTTTACTGGATGAAATAATGAAAGAAGATTGTGTATTTCGTTCCATCATTTCCTTCCAGTGTTCAAATTCAGTTTTAGAAGTAAATACTTGATTTTCATACTCCAAATTTATATCAGTATGATCTGTTTCTATATGATGTAATAATTCCTTCATTGTTTGGAATTTAAGACTGCAGAGACCACAAATTTTATTACAAACCTTGTGAACTTCTTTTTCTGGATGATTCTTTCTGATATGTTGGTACATATTACATTTAATACTGAATGTTACTTCACAATGAGGGCAAGATATCTGAGATGTAGAAGCACATGAAACTTTTAATTCCATTTTTTATAGAGAAGTATATTTATATATTTTATATATGTATTTCCATATTTTTATAGAAAATAACAAGTGTTATTTCGTTTTAGATCTTATTTAAATTTAACACAGAATTTTCAAAATTGGGTAATCATAATTAAAAAAAAAGGGCAGACAATCAATAAGAATAATAAATACTACACTTACTCACAAAGCAGTAGCCGTTTCATAGTAGGCGCTCAATTCCGAAACGACTGGAATTCCCTATACTCAAAATCCCTTTTCCTTTCTCCTCTTAGCTCATCCCTACTTTCACGTACCACACCTACAAATCTTGGACTCTTCCAGCAAACAATAGCATTCGTTCCGGGATTGAGCGTCTCTAAGCTGAGACAGTCGCCATTTTTATAAACTGTGGAGCCGCAGTTATTTTCTTGCTGTTCTGAAAGCGGTAAGTATAAGCGTGTTAAATATTTCGTAATTAATTATTTGTTATTTTAAATTTTGACTGTAAACTTGCTTATTTATATAAATACTAGCAGCGACGCTGCTTATTATAGTACTTATTATATTATCGTCTGACTTTATAATGTACCGGGAAAATGGCTGAAGGGAACGCCAATCGTTAAATTTAAAAACTGCGTAGAATTTTACTCTGCAGAACAACTTCATAAAAAAAAAGTTATTACGTATAAGAAAATTACAATGAAATAAGCAATATTCCTTAATACAAATATTAATTATCCCAATAAATAAATTAACCTACTGACCTTTGCAAAACCTTAACCTGTTGTTCAAATGGTATAAAGGAGGTTAAGAACTTTGTTTCCTAAAAAAATCACTCAAAACGTTTCAATATCTTAAAGACAGTGAAAAGAGCAATAAATTACATAAAAGAATACAAAAAACAAAAAATTCTGAAAAGCAAAGTATAATTGATATTTTCAAAAGAAAAAAATTACAGTGAAATAAGCTATATCCCTTAATACAAATATTAATTATCCTAATAAAAAATAAAGCAACTTTCCGTTGAAGGAAAAAAAATCAAGCAAAACTTTTCAATATCTTACAAATAGTGAAATCAGCAAAAAATAACATGAAAAAAACTCAAAAAAATTCAGCGCAGAATTTTACTCTGAATTTTTTAACTTATTAAAAAAAAATGGTAAAAGTATAGTTTCAGGTACCCCTTGGCGATTTTTGGCGGTACATGGATACCGATTTTGTGCAATTCTTTGACTCCCCGCAAAAATCGCCGCTACAGAAAGCCAAAATAACAAGACAAACAATTGCACAAACTCGGTATCCATGTACACATCGACTTATTTTCACTTTAAAAAAATATCCCCGAATTGCACAAAAATGGCATTGTGCACTCCTTTGACTTTATCTATGTACACGTCGACCTATTTTCGCTTAAAAAAAATTCCTGAAGTGCACAAAAATGGCATTGCGCACTTTTTAAACTTTATCCATGTACACGTCGACCTATTTTCACTTAAAAAAAATCCCAGAATTGCACAAACTTGCATTGCGCACTCCCTTTACTTTGTTCATGTACACATCGATGTATTTTCACTTAAAAAGTCAAAGGAGCACCAAATTCTACAATATAGGCAAACAAAAAATACATAATCTCAATAAAATACATTTTAAAACGAACAATAAAATAACAAAAAAGGAAAAACATGTTATATATTTAAGCACTACCAAAAGCAAATATTCACTTCCCATGATTTTCGAGTTAGCTTCGTACACCCAGAGCCACGTAAAAATCAAAATATCAGTCATACTCAAATGACATTTTTCAAACCAGGTACTCTTTCTGATCAAACGCTTCACATAGTGACCATCTGAACCTTTCTTCCTACAAACCCATTCAAATCCATCTAAACTGTTTTTACGTTCGACTAGACGCATATCCCTCCTACATACAGGAAACTTGTAATGGCTACTAAGTAAACCTTCATTTACACACCAGTCAATTAAAGCTCTTTTCTCCTTCGCTCCAAATAGTTCAAAAACTTCAAATTAATCTTACTACATTCGGCCATTCTACCGTCTAAAGAATCAAACCAACACACACACAACACAAAAATGCTTACAAAACATCCCATGATTCAAACTTTCCCAGAATCATGCACCCGATTACGTCACAACTACTCAGGCTACCATAAATGCAACAACTTGGCAATAAATCAAATAACTTCGCCATAATACAAGGGGTACCTTAAAGTCTACTCTACCCAAAAAAATGAATAAAAATGTATCATATAAAAAAAATTAAAGTATGCCAAGCTCTTAAAAACAGTGACATAAAAGAAATACGATGAAAAATTGTTGCCAAACCCATATTTCTAAAAGAATGAAACTATTCAAAATGATGCGATTTCATCAGAAATCTATCAACAACATTAAGAAAGGAAAGTTGTTGCCAAAATCACATTTTTAAAGATGTGAGAAGTATACTCGGAAGCTTCATTTAAAAATTTTTTAAAAAGTACAAAATATTATCATTTTTCCAAAATTCTTTTCATAAAAGCAATCGCAAGGATGAAAGCTTAACGTGTCCAAAAATCAAGGAAAAATAAACTGTACATTTTTATAAATAAACTTTTTTAGAAAAAATCCAGTTGAAAAGGTGTTAAGCTCAGTTTGTTAAATAAATTCGTATTTAATCAATTTATTGAAACATTAAATTTATTTTAAGTTCGTAAAATAGCTAAGTGCCTACGTTTCATGACGATGTAAAAATGGAGTGTGTAGAGTAAAATCTTGCTTTCCTATAGCCCATTATGTCTCAAAATGACGCAATATCGTCACAAAACATAAAATAAAAAATTTTTAATTCTAATTAAAAAAATTAGAATTAAAATTTGAGGTGCACTGGCTCTTGTCTAAATGCACCTATGTACCAAATTTCGTAGCCTTAGGTCTGTTAGCTTACGCGCAGCGCAAACGAAAGACACACGCACAGACAGACTCTTTCTTTCATTATATGTAGAGATTAGTGTAAAATCTCGACTGTGAAATAATTATTGTAAAAAGGTATGAAAGTTTGGCGAATTTTCACCATTGGTTGCAATTACGTCTTTGATTTTCGTTTTTTCTTCTTGTAATAAAACTGCTCCTTTATTTACAATAAGCATAGCTTTATTATAATAAATGTATTTATTCCTGTAAATTATACATTATGAAGAATTCATGAAAATGTAAAGTAGCCTTTGGAAATTGAAATATTTATATATATATTAAAGTAATGTATTGCTTCAATTTCATTCCCCAGGATAAATAAATTTGTGCCAGCATCAAATATTGTAATAAAAATATAAGATTTGCGTTTCTGAAAATTCATTTCAGAAAGCATTTTTCATACTTTTTGAGAAAAGTAGGACAAATTCATACAATACATAATATGAGGATGATAATAAAAATCAGTGTGCATTCATTTTTAGGGGAAAGTGCAGAATCACCCACTGCTTGAAGCATTTTTAAGAATTGCACATACTCTGTATCCATGTTCACATCGACCTATTTTCACTTAAAAAAAATCCTAGAATCGCACAAAAATGGCACAGCACACTCCCTTGACTTTATCTATGTACACATTGACCTATTTTCACTTAAAAAGTAAAGGAAAATTGACAAAAAACCAATTGTTTTTACCCTTGTAAAAAGCGCCAAACAAATAAGTGGGCGATTCTGCACTTTACCCCTTTTTTAAAAACGTACAGAACGAAATAATTATTTTAGTTCAGTATATCTCTTATTTGTCTTTATTATTCAATTCTATGCATTGATGCTGTTGTTTTAGATATACCGTACTCTTCTCTATTTTCTGCTTCATTCTAAAATAACTATAACAGTAACCAAAACTGAACAGTAAATTCAAATATTTTGTACCTTCTTTAAAATGTATAACATGGCTAACATTAACACAAATAAAGTCACCTTCATTTATTAACTGCTTTATAGACAATTTTATGGATCTGCAGCAAATTCTATGTTTATTAATAAGTTATTCCATTTGTTTATGTTAGGTTAGATTCCTGAAAGCTGTCTAAGAATATATTATATAGTACATGGATATTTGTTCATGATTACAGTTTGTATTTGTTCTTAAATTGATAAATAAAAGTTATAGAATGGGTGGTCTTCTCGTAATAAGAAAAAGGATCATGATGTGGTCCCAAGTAATTGTGTTTAGTATTGTAAAATATTCAGTTTCTTTGCAAAAGGAGGAGGATGCATTCATAAAGGTGAACCTTGATGAATGACCTTCATGTAGTGAAGTATCACTTTTATAGCATGATTGGTGAGATCCTACGATGGTACCAACAGCATCTTAGAGGTATCTGCAGCTGAAAAAGAAGACTGTTTAAACCTTTGAAAGCAATCCGGTGAATAACAAATATTACACTGATTCTTGTTGCTTTAGCACCTCCATATGAAATGAAAAGGGTGCACTTTTAACTTTTTAAACTATTTATTTATAATTGTAGAATATTATATATTACCTGTGGTGTTGTTAGGGTGGGGCATCTGTTCCTGGGCTCAGCATCCAAGCAGCGCCAAATTGATGCTACGAAATTTTTTAATGAAATGTTTTCCATTCTTGGCACACAGAAAAGAGCCCAAATTCTTCAGTTTTTCCCGGGCACTCGAATCCTAGCTACGCCACTGAATATTACAGAGAACTGCGCTATACTAGCATAGCTATATTTTTATATATTTTCTATCCAAAAGTGTTGTCTATCGCAAGCTACTAAATACTAAATGTTGACATTTATAAATTATTAAATGTTGCACTCCAGTAGTATAGAACAAGGTTTAACTTTCTGTTGTGAGGACCGCATAATATTTACGAAAACTTTGTGGGAACCCAATAAGCGTTGCACAAGTCCAACACATGTATGAGTGAAACTATCAGTTTCTTCACTTGCACTGTAATATACTATTGTTATTATTGTTATTAACTTTAATTTTTAAAGTAAAATGAACATTCCTGTTTTAAAAAATTGCATTGAAACATTTTCGTTTTTTCTTTGTATTGTCTTATCTCGATCTGTTTTCAGATATATTATGTAAAAATACAGTCAAAAGTCTTTAATCCAGACTCGTCGGGACTTCGACGATTCCGGATTATAGATCATCAGTTAAGATGGCATGCAGAAATTATAAAATTAAAAATATGAAACTGTAATTTATGAAATAAAGAGCAATTATGATCTAAAGCAGGGATGGGCAAACGTTTTCGATCACGGGCCAAAAATCGAAAAAATAAAGTTTGGTGGGCCAAGATGAATTTTTCTAAAATTTTAAAAACAATATACAAGTATTACACTTTAATATATTAATGAGATGAATGAAATTGCGATTTCATTTTTAAAAGTTCCTTATATTGAGGTTCGAAGTGAGATCTACTTCTGAAATAATTCTTTCTAAGGTTCATAGTTGAAAACACTTGTTCACATATATAAGATGAAGCAAACATAGCACTGATTTTCTGAGCATGAGGTATTAAATTTGGGAAACTTACTTTCGATAATGATTTGTAAAACTCTAACTTTGGCATATTTAGAAACAATTGCTTGAGATGATTGTTAGATTGCAACTCAATTAATTCAAGCTGCAAATCTGACCTCACTGCTTCACAATTTACGTTGAATGGCATGGTAAAAATATCCAATTCTGCTTGAATGGCACTGAAATCTTGAAATCTGCGTTCGAACTCAAAATGCAGTTTTTCCAAGCTATCTTCATAATTCTTAAGGTTCTCTTCATTTACTGAGGGTATTGAATTTAACCTCGGGAAATGAGATAAGTCGTTCTTACCTAGCTGCCCAGCAAACATTTTAAGTTTTAGTTTAAAAGCTTTGAGATGTGACCAAATATCATCGATAAATTGATTTTTCGCTTGCATCTTGACATTCAAGTTGTTCATATGACAAAGAAGATCTGTGAAAAATGCAAAGTCTGAAAGCCATTTTGTATCTTCTAACATTTTGCACTCCGCCGAACACTGTTTCTCATGGAAGAACGACACAATGTCGTCTTTCAGCTGCCAAACCCGCTCGAAAACTCATCCTCCACTAGACCACCTCACTTTCATGTAATACAGTACATCAGAGTATTCAGATTGCACTGACTGAAGAAAATCTCGAAATTGCCTGTGAGTAAGCCCACGAGATCGAATAGTATTTACAAGCTTCACGACTGTATCAAGCACAGGTTTCATATTCAATGCAGATTTACACAGAGCATCTTGATGTATAACACAATGTAGAAAAACAACATTGTTCCCGGGATAGTTTTGATTAAAGAGTCCAAGAAATCCAGATTTTTTTCCTATCATATTTGGTGCGCCATCGGTCGTAATATTATTACATATATTTGTTATAGGCACTTTCAAAGTTAAAAGCCCTTCCTGAAATTCACGAAAAATATCATATCCCGTTGTAGTTCCCTTTAAAGAACGCATGCACACCTGTTCCTCAATAATTTCAAAGTTCTCATCAACACCTCTTATAAATAATACTAATTGAGCAGTATCATTTATATCAGTGCTTATGGAACAAAATTTAAACTGGCCAATCGTTGACTCTAATTGTGATGCCAAATTTTTATCGATGGCTTCTATTCTAGAAGTCACCGTTTTTCGAGATAAGCTTACAGTCTCAAAATTATTTTTCTTGTCTGGACATAAAACATCACAAACTTGGAGCATGCATTGTTTAACGAACTCCCCATCACTGAGAGCTTTATTATTTTTAGCAATATTGTATGCTACAACATAACTTGCAAGTGTAGCTGCTTCTTGAATACTGTTTACCTTCTTGAAAAAATTTTGCAGGCCTGATAATTTTTTACAAAGACTTTCTGCATTTTTTTTTTTTTTTTTCCATATTCGGACATTGCTTCGTAATTGGAATTCTTATGCTTAGATGTGAAATGACGGGAAATGTTATATACTTTGAAGACTGCTACAGCTTCATTGCAGATAAGACACACTGGTTTATCTTTTACAACTGAAAAAAAATATTTCCAAGTCCATTCATCATTAAAAGCGCGGCACTCTGAATTACGTTTTTTAGTAGCCATTTTGGGGTTGAAATATTTTACGAATAACCCAAACAAGCACTAGCTACGCTATACTTTTAATAATTTCACCACTATTCACAATGACGCTATATGTCCACAATCTTTCAACACACAATCAATAATATTAGAACTCGTGCCAAAAGAAAAAGGCGCTAGATGGAGCTTAAAAAAATGCGCAGTCTGCCACATGTAAGGTCTAATTCATCCATATTGAATTCTCATATGTCTGCTCCACAAGAAAAAGATAACGCTTGTTGGCGCCAATCTACAGCTATAACTGACAAATAACTTCCGCTTTTAACACTTTACTGATTGAAAACTGCCTGTGTTTGCTATTTCCTTCGATTTATGTTTTGTAGAACAAAAATAGAGAATGTAAACAGATTACCAGCTCTCTGAAAAAAAGGAAGAAAAATATAATATTTAAACAAAGTAGAAAAGGAGATGGATATATAATATATGAATATTTCTTTTAATTTGCCTCTGACCGGCAAATTAAAATTATATCCGCGGGCCCGGATAGAACCTTCCTGCGGGCCGTAGTTTGCCCATCCCTGATCTAAAAAGTATCAAGATTTACACACACACAAAAAAAAAAAAACTTAATATTTATTTGTTTACTTTATTAAACATTTCTTTCAATGCGCGCATGCGTAAAGCATACGTTACGCATAGTTGAAATTAGAAAATTCCAACCAGAAAACTATTTGATGTGTATTCATGATATTTATAATGACGAGGAATTTGATTTAAATCATATCAAAGAAGAAGTACATCGAGATGAAATACTACATTATAAGCCAAATAAAATAAAAACATCTGCCCTGAAAATAAGGATAGTTCTGACAGATCAACTTCCAGTTCATTGCGCGCCGCGATGCCCCCTTCCCCCCCTGCACGTAGAGCAGCGTGAAATTGATAAACAGATTTCGGAATGGTTAGAGAAACAAATGAGCCTTTATCCATTTTTTGCAGCAATTCCGCTTTTTGTTTGATGGACATCGAAACATGCTTTCCCTTTGTAGATCCAGCATCGGAAATTCTATTTGACATAATCTAAGTTCAAGCTTACTTTTATAAAATTGCTCTAACAGTCTGCAAAAAATAATAAGCCGGCTCCAATTCGAATATTAAGGAACAATGCAATCTGCAACATTAACTGAATTAGATAATTTTAGCTTAGCTTATACCGTCCGTTATACATTAAACACGCATGTGTAAATGTGTTATGCGCATGCGCAGAACGTTTGTAGCTTTGAGGTGGTTCGAATTAACGACTTTTGACTGTATTTGGTAATTGTAAAATTATTATAATAAGTTAAAGAAATATAAAAATTGCTAAACATTTTTGCAACTTCTTACTGCAGGTCTGACGACCCACAGTTTAAGAAACTGGTCTATCAAGGTTTCTGAACTGGTGAAATTACCTCCTTAGGGGTAGATGCAATCAGTCTTTTGTTTACGTATTAAGTATTTAATTTTTTTTTATGAATATAAAAAAAAACTACTTTTACTCAAGTTTTGGTATTTATCAACATTTTCTTTATAGTTATTGTTTACTTTTTAAAACATATTAAAAGATAATGTAAATTTAAATTAATGTACATGCATTTTTCTTGTTTTCGAAAGGAGGGGAGGAGAATAGTCTAGCAGTGGTAAAAGAGCTGTATTGAGCCAGAAAACCACTGGTCTAGAGTATACTCTTAATAGTAGTAGCTATGTTTCCATGGTGCTTATAGGCTGGTATCATGGTATCTTTAGAGGGTGGTTTATAAATGATTGTACTGTTAACACCTGTATTTCATATCATCTGTTATCTAAATGCAATTTAAGATATTATATAGAGCAGGGGATTCCCAAACTTTTTCAATACGTGGCGTACTTGCAGTTTTGTTGTTTTTCCACGCCATCCCAGTTACAGTAGTTTATTTGTACTGTAACGTTAATGAGGCATGGAAATGAAAGCTACATTTTAGTGAAAAAATATAATTTAAATTGATAAGAAAACATGTACATTAAATACAAATAAAAGAAACCTTCAATGGCACAATTAGGAAGTCGAATGTGACAGGTGAGCTCGTTCCCCCCACATGGTTTTTCAAATTGCGGAAGAAGGCTTGATACAGCTATTCTCATTTCTTGCTCCGCAATGATTCAAGCGGTATTTGGTCCTTAATGCACTGGCATCTTAAAATCCATTTTCCCATTGATGAGATGTCGCAAACAGAATGAGAATCCTTACAGCTTTAGAACTTAAAGTTGGATATTCAATTTTGATTGAAATCCAAAGCTCCATTAAATCTGAGCTAGCAAATTTCAGAATATTATCTCAAAAGAGTTCAACTAAACTCTCTTTGTCTTGAGAAGTAAAGCACTGTGTACTTAAGAATGAAAAGAACATTAGATCAATATAAATTTCTCTACATATCTTCCACATGGTATTTTGCAAACCAGTCAATGAGGTTTGAGAGGTCTTCCATGAAAAGAGATGGAAATTTCTGTAGAACAGTGACTGTATTAGAAGCTATGTAGAAATGTATAATGAAGAAAAACAGTCTTAAATGCCACAGCCATTCAATTTTTTTTATCCACAGCTGCAGTGTTTTCCTAAACTCTGAAATTTTTTCTACAAGTTTCAAAATGCACATGTATTGTTCTGTAGAGACAGAGTCAAGACACTTAGTTTCTCAGGTATGTCACACTAATATGCTAGTTTCAGCAAAATATTTGGTTTGGCAAAAATGCATGAGACAGAATGCTGCCACGCGAAAGCCATCATGAACTGCAATAAGGCTGTGTTTAACTTCTATGTCTCAGCTTAACTTCTTTAAAATGCTTGCTTTCAGAGGTCTAATTTTTATGTAGTTTACGGCATCTATGCCACATTCCATCGCCAAATTCAACTGAGGATTGAGCGATTTCGATGCAAGTTCTTCCTTGTAGTACACACGGCACTCTGTTTTTCTGCAAATTAGTGTGTGCAGTCCTTCATAGCAATCGAAAACTGATAGAGCACCAGTACATACACCAACACATTGTTTCCAAGCTAAATCACTTTCCATTATAAATTTGTCAAGCATTTCAAATAAGTCGAGTCTTTGCACATCTGATAATACTCTTACAAAACTGAAGAGCTTCAACAATAATATTACCACCCAAGAAGTGTATGTAATGCTTAAGATTTGCATCTTTGGTTCTGTCAATAGCCTCATCTAATTGCAGACCAAATTTATTTCATATTTTCCCTAGCAACTAAACATATGCCTAAGATTTGCATGTTTGTTACTGTCGGTAGCCTTATCTAATTGCAAACCAAATTCATTTCATTTCATATCATTTTCTCTATCAACTAAACACTGAGATTGTGAGCTATACATTAATTCTAATAATAATGTTGTTGGGTAGAGATGCCTTAGAATTGAATTTTCCCACATAATAATTGCTATGTGGAATGCAGATGGTAGAATAAGCTCTTCTGCGATACTATACAGTCTGTATAGTTACGGGGCCCCTTCTTTTTAGCTATGGGGACACTTGTGTCCAGGTGGGCTGAAGGGAGCTTCCAATTCTTACAGTCTGTATAGTATCGCTTTTTTTTTTTTTTTTTTTCAGTTTGCCCCTTACAGAATCCAGCTGTGTATTATTGGGAACCATATGGAATTGTTTGGAACTTTTTTAGTAAGAAGTTGCAGTATTTACAAAAGCAAAGTAAAATATCTTACCATTCATCCTAACTTGGTCGACAAATCTCGTGTTGTTTTTTGTAAGAAGTTGCATTTACAAAAGCAAAGTGGTGTGTTCATTAAACACATTACATTGCTTTTGTAAATACTGAAACTCCTTTAAAAGAAGAACAAAAACAAAAAAAAAAAAAAAAAAGAGATTTTGTTGATCAAATTAGGGTGAATTGTCTTAGATATTGCTTTAGCTTACTTGGGGCCAGTTCCGAGTGCAGAGATTTTTTAAGCAGATATCTCATCTTTGTCTTTCATCATTATTTACTTCTACTGAAGTAAAAAAATCAAAGTAACTCTCCTTGCAGGTACCAGATTTTGACTTCTTTTCTCCTCCAGCAGTTGTCGATGTCTTATCACTCAAACTATTGTTACTATCGGTTTGCTCGTTTAAGGAAATTGTTTCAGTTTATGAAATATTAGTAAAGACTCATCGATTTATTGCAATATTTCATCACGATCACAACATTTTGATAGACATGTAAGACTGTACAACTTCCATGCACGTACAAGTTCGAACTAGCGGTTGCGAGCGGGAAAAAAGAAATGTCAACAGATGCCAATGCAGAGAAGACTAATATAGCAGTCTTTTAAAAAGAAGTAATAAGTGCAAAAATTGTACAAAAATAATTGAATACAAATCTGACACAATAACAAAGAATTATTTCCAAATTGAAAGACAGTGACAGAATAAAAGGGTGCTTTAAGAAATGAAATTGAAAACAAAAATTACTTTAGATTAAAAGGAGAAATAAAAATGTAATATAAATGGCACTAGATGAACAACAGAAATACAAGTATTGAGAAAAACTTGCGGAACTGCTATTTTGAAAAATAGGTAAAAATTAATGAAACATATTAATAAATGTATAATTAATGAAAAATATGGCCGAGCATTCAACGCGCCTTGTCTCTTTATAATGCAAGGCTAAGGGAGCATTATGGTGCCCCTGACTTTACTTCAAGGATGTCAAACTCGCGGACCACAACAAATATTTTGGCGGCCCGGCCAATATATCGGCAAATAATAATATATAATAATAAAATAACATATCAACGAAAAAAATGAAATGCTTACTGCTAAGTAATTAACGATAATTTATTCAGTGTTGTTAGATTACTCACAGCGAGCTGACACACACACACTACTTAAATTACAAATGCGTGTGAGTAGCTTGTGTTCAGCTACCTTCGGCTTTTGGGGGACACGTGCACTCAGAACTTGTACACATCCCCCGATGGCCGAACTCATGGTCTCAGTTTTCCATAGTTTTGTACGATATATTAGTGCATGCATGTGCATGCACTTTGCTTTTTTTATTATTACTTAATTCATATTGCTACGGATTTCATAGTTATTTATTAAATTAGTTTTTTTTAAATTTAGAATTGTAATTAGATTTGCTTCATGTTGCCTTAGCAACGCAGACGATTTTTGAAAAGGCAGCTGCGTTGGAAGGTTAAAAATAGAACAGCGCGTGCATTTAATACCTAATAAATATATATCTCGTAATTGCTGTTGCCATCCACAAAAATCCAGATATTTATAGATGTTTCCAGTATATTCGAGAAATTAATTATAAAGTTTATAAAAGCCGAGAACAAACAACTCATCTCAGTAGTAGCTGTAGTTCTAGCGAACTGTTTGTTTACTTAATACTGTGATTGATTTATAGCGATTTCGCTGTGAGATAGAATTAGTTTCTCTGTTTTGAATTGATTTTTGCTAAACGTTTGACATTTTGTGATATTGTTAGAATATTGTTGAAGAAATATTTCAGCATTTTGATTTATCTCTTGTGGAAAGAATAAATTTTTGTTAACTTTTTTACGTTAACCGCGTTTATTCCAGCCCTTTGTATTCAGTATGTCTATATCAAAACCAAGTGGTAGTAAAATTAAACGAAAAATCGCTGACGAACATAGAATATTCCAAGTCAAATGGGAATTAGAATATTTTTGCTGTGAAATAAAAGATAAAATAATCTGCTTGATATGTAATAATACTATTAACGTACCAAAGTTATATAATATTAAACATCATTATGAACAACACAAATCGAAATATAACAATTACGAAGGATTAATGAGAGAAGAAAAGTTGAAAGAGCTCAAGTTAGGAGTGAAAAAGTAACAGTCCATCTTTAGTAAAGTATGGCAAGAAAGTAAAGCGGCGGTACATGCAAGCTACGTCTTGTCCGAGTTGATAGCTAAACATTCGAAGCCTTTTACTGACGGTGATTTCATAAAGGAATGCCTAATGAAAGCTGGAGAAATTGTTTGTCCTGGAAATGTGAAGGCTTTTCAATCAATTTCATCGTCTCGAAATACAGTTGCGGAAAGAGTTACTGATTTAGCCGCGAAATTAAGTGATCAGATCAAAGCAAAATCATCTAGTTTCGAAAGTTTCTCCATTGCCTGTGACGAGAGCATGGACATTAGTGGCAAAGCTCAATTAGCAGTGTTTCTTCGTTCTTGTGACAAGAATTTTAACATTTTTGAGGAATTACTGGAACTAATACCGATGCCTGGTACTACCACAGGAGAAGATATATTTACTTGTGTTTTTGGACTTCTGCAGAAATACAATCTACCTTTGGCAAAATTAAATTCTGTAGCTACAGATGGCGCTCCATCAATGACTGGGAAAAACAAGGGCTTCGTAGCATTACTAAGAAAAAAACTTAGTGAAATTCACGGTTCAAATATTCATCATATGAATTGCAGAGTCACCAACTCTCCCGATTTAGGCGGGAGACTCCCGATTTTCGACCGCTCTCTTGCCAACCCGATTTACAATATATTTCTCCCGACTTTTTCTTATTCTTAATATTTCTCACGATTTTTATGAAACTTGGCTTAATACTTCGTTATATGAACCAAAAAAAAAAAGTGATTTTGGACGTCTGAAAGCAACTGAATTTTCTCTAGATTATATCTAAAATAAAACCTTGCGAATCAGATGAGAATTTCTGCTTTGTGAGACAGCATACGTATCCAGAAACGTCGTTCTCCAGTTGTCCAATGGGCATCGAGCTCCACTGCATGTCATCTGGCATATATTAGCCAATGAGCACAAAGCAAGCTCAAGGCCGTTGCAAAGAAGATTCTTTGGCCGTTGGGCCGTTATTTGGATGTTCTTTCGTTATTTCGTTCATCTTGTCCTGAGTTGTGTGAGTACACGTGCCTTTGGGAAATAGTTTTAGAAATTATCGTCTTTTGTTATGTCTGCAAGAAAGGTGAAATACTCGAGCACGTTTCAAAAATCGTACACAGTTGACTTTCCTTCCATTATTTCTTCAAGGAAATGTAATAAATTTGCGATGTGTACCATCTGTCGTTGCGATTTTTCGATTTCACATGGTGGAAGGGCAGATGTTCTCAAACATGTGCGTACACAAAAACACAAGGACAACATGAGTTGTTTTGAAAAAAATGAAAAATTAAATTTTTCTTCGGAAACAAAAGACCAAAAAGTGATTAATGCAGAATGTCTGTTCTCTGCCTTTTTACTGGAGCACAACCTGCCACTGAATGCATCGGATCACACTGCAGCTTTATTTAGAAAAATGTTTCCCGATAGTGAAATCGCTAAGAAATACTCAAGTGCAAGGACCAAAACAGGTGCAATTGTTAAAGAAATGGGTTTGAAAAATAAATCTTCAGTTATTGATTGCATTAAAACAGCTCCGTTCTGCCTCTCTACGGATGGAAGCAATAATACCGATTCAAAACTGTATCCAATTGTTGTTTCTTTTTTTAATCCAGAGTCTTCAGAAATTGAGTGCAGTTTACTTTCTGTCCCCACTTTAGAAGGACATTCGACAGGCTTTAATATAGCACAGCTAATTATTAAAACTTTAAAAGAAAATGCAGTCCCTCTGGATAATTGCTTAGCACTTGGTGCCGATAATGCACCAGTAATGGTAGGCTTGAAGACTGGTGTTGCAGGCATCTTAAGAAAGGCAAATTCAGATTTGCAGATAATGAGGTGCACCTGTCACCTCTTAAATTTAGCAGCTGAAAAAGGGGCAGCTTCTTTACCATTAAATGTGGATGAACACATTGTTGATATTTATTATATCTTGAAAGAAGTTCTAAAAGAAAGGAAAAATTGAAACAGTTCCAACAGCTGCATAATACTGAAATAAGAAAAATTTTGAAACGTGTGTACACGCTGGCTGTCTTTAAAGAAATGCTTATCTAGAATCCTTGATCAATGGAACCCACTTCTTGCATTTTTTAAAGAAGAAGTAAATGCTTCGAGAGTTAAGATAAAAGGCTCTATTGAAAGTTATAAAGTACCTAAAGTAAATGGAGATGTAGTTACTACTTCCATTGTTAAAAATAGGTTTGAGAAAAATAAAAGTAATTTCTGCATCATTCAGCAATTCAACTGGCAGTTCTCAAAATAATACTGCAAAATATAAGCGTAAAGCTGATACAAATTTCTCTCAAAATAAAAAAATTGCTCAACACATGAAACATTTTCCGATTACTGTAAGTTTATCTTGTGAAGAACGAATATTTATGTTTTTTTCTTCGGACCTTAACAAAGCTTTTTGCTTTTTTTTTTACAATTCATTTTGCCATCATTCAGTGTTCTCAAAGCAATTCTACAAAGCAGAATTCCATTAATTCATGTTTTGCAATCAATGATTTGTGATCTTTTTAAAGACATTTTATCAAAGTTTGTAAAACCAGTCTGTGTTTTGTCTTGTAATTCTATATATGATGTGACTTATCGTGAAACAGAAAATCGGAAGAAAGATGAAGATTTGGTAATAGAAGCTGCAACTACAAAAGTAGTGGAAGAACTTTCAGAAGAAGACAAAAATAAGTTTTATCTTCATGTTAGAAGTTACTTCTGTCGAGTATGTGATTACATACTACATAAATTCCCAGTCAACGATGAACTGATTTTGCATGCTAAAGTTGCTGATGTTTCTGCTCTAGCAAATGCATCTTTTTCTGATATAAAGTACTTTTTGAACAGATTTCCTGTGTTACTTCATTTAGTCATGAAAGATGATGATATTGATGTTGCTACTGATATATTGCATTCGCAATTTTGCAGTTTACAATTAGAAAAGTTGGATGAAGTTATAAAATCAGCTAGGATTGACACCCAGTGGAGTTTAATTGGAAAATTGAAAGGTGCTGATGGAATTTTAAAATATAGTGAACTCTCTAGAATAATGTTGGCCATCTTGACAGTTCCCCATAGTAATGCGGAGTGTGAGAGGATTTTCAGTGTTGTTGCGAAAACGAGGACTAAATTTAGATCTAATATTAGTGATGACACATTAGAAAAACTTTTATTAGCGAAAGCAGGCCTACGTGGCAATTGTTATGAACAAAATTATGAAGTTTCTTTCTTAACGAAAGCAAAATCTGCCACTGCCCATAACATTTGTATGAAAACTGATAAAAGTGTCTTTTTTTTTTTTTTTTTTTTTTAATGATGCAAGTAATAAAAATGTTTTTTATGTCTAAGGTATTTTTGTTTTGCTTGCATTTAAGACTTAGTAACTATTTAAAGTTAATTCATCATTAAAAACTATATTTTTATCATTTAAAAAGTATTTTTAACATTGTGAAAAATCTCCTGATTTTTGAGTGTCATAGTTTGGCAAGTATGGCATTGTATTATACATCAAGAAGTTCTATGCACGAAAGTAATAAATATGAAGAATGTTTTGTCATATATAAAAAAAAGTTATAAATTTTATAAGATCTCAAGGTTTAAATCAGCGTCAATTCACTGCTTTCTTAAGTGAGTTAAGATAGTGAATATTCGGGTTTGTCCTACTATACTGAGGTATGTTGGTTATCTTGCTCCAAGATTCTCAAACAATTCTGGGATTTGAAAGAAGAAATATGTCAGTTTTTAAAAACTAAAAATCAAGACGTAAGTTTGTTTTACGATCCAATATGGATACAAGATTTATCTTTCTTGGTTGATATAACCGAACACTTAACCGATTTAAATTTATCTTACAAGGAAAAGATCATATCATTACGAACATGTTTGACATAATTAAAGCATTCAAATGTCAACTAGTTCTTTGGGGAAAAACAACTTAAGAATGAAGATTTGACGCACTTCCCGACGTGCAGCATGAACAAATCAAGTTTAGATGATACTTGTTCGTATCAAAAATACGCAGAAAAAATTGCAAATTTAACAACTGAATTTGAAACGAGGTTCAATTATTTTAGCTCCCTCGAGGACAATTTTTTTTTTTTTTTTTTTGGTTTTCTTCGATTTTCTCAATAAGTATTGACTCAGTACCTAGCTGTGTGCAAATGGAGGTGATCGAGATTCAATGCAACTCAAATTTGAAAGCAAAATTCATTGAAGTGGGCGTGCCTGAATTTTACAAATATTTACCAGCCAGGTTTGAAAATACTCGAAAATTCGCATATGAAATTACTTCCATGTTTGGTAGCACTTATCAGTGCGAGCAGTTATTTTCAGTAATGAAAGGTAATAAGTCTCCTATTAGAAACTGTATTAATGATGCTCACCTTGGGTCAGCGTTGAAAGTTATCACTGCAAACAAAATTTCTCCCGAAATAGGAAAGGTAATAGCAGAGAAGAGATGTCAAGTATCAGGACGTAAACATTAAATTTTTCTTGTTCTTTTCTATATAAATATATATATATATGTTTATTATTGTATTCAAAATAAATCTACGTTTCTATGAATATTGATTTTTTTTTCGGCCCGCCTAAAGTTAAACCATGTTTGTTTGGCCCAAGTGTACCTATGAGTTTGACATCCCTGCCTTACTTCATGGTGCCGTGGCATGCACTTTGAGAACCCTTGATACAGAGCATTCCTTATATATTCATCAAAAATACATGTTACTCAAGTTTCTATTGTACATTATCTATACATTGCAGGGGAATACTGATATAATTTAAAACAAGAATGTTTGCCTCACATTTTTAAAAAAGCATGCATTGTATGTTTTCTGAATTCTTGTGTTTTTGGGTTTATAAGGTGAGACTTAACTGTTGGCTTAACTTGCTTGTTAGGGTGAGACTTTTGCTCTTCTAAAAATTATTGTGTAATTTTGTTTGTAATCAAATGTGATATATTTTTTTGTCTTATTAAATTTTTGTTTTCTACAATCATTATTATCTTGAAACTTATTTGCATATTTTTAATTTATGTTTATATAATGAGCATTTGCTGATTCTTGATTTGATTTGATTGACTCAGCCTTAGTAATATTTGTAAATATAAAAGCTATTGGATATATTGTTTTTCTTTTTACTTGTTACTATATCTTCAGTATTAAGTTTTCATTATCTTTAGAAGAAGCTGTGTTATCCTAAAGAAAAAATTGTCTGAACCTTTTGAAAGATGGAAGTTACTTCTACGTCTGCTGTATCTGAAGGTACACCTGCTCAATCAGAAGGTAATTGTAATACATGTCCCTGTTTTCCAGAAAAATAAATCTAAAAGGTTATAAAATAATATTTTTAAAGACTGAATGGATACCATATTATAGCAATAATGCAACCTTGGTTTATATTCTACCATCCAGAAGGAATGTTAATAGTGTGCTGTGAAAGTGAAAAGTCACGTGAAGGTGCACTCTTTGCTAGAAAAGAGGGAATTTACTGTCAAAGGAGGAAAAGTCCCCGTGTCATTGGAGTATCCTGTCATTACATGCTTTTAGCACCTTCGGTTTCCTATGAGCAGAAATTAAGATATATATTGATTTTGAATCTGGAAAACAGGCTTATTGAATTTTTTCATAATTTATGAATTTTATGTGAATAATGCATGCTTTAAAGCTTACTTTAAAAATTAAGATCACTAAAAATCATCGAATTAAATTTTTTATAAGCAATATACTTTTTGGAGTATAGGAAAAATGGTCAGCAAGTTCACCTTATTTGAGTAGGATATGTCCAGCTCATAGTTGATTTAATGTGACATTAACCATTATTGTTAATCATAACAAAAAGGAGAAACCGTTAAACTGCTAAGTCATAAAAAATAAAGCTCAAGAGTTTGGAGAAAAACTTGTTTTTTGTGTGGTTGTTCATCATGTACCAGCGTTACAGGGAAAGAGGTAATAAAGAAAAGGTTCATGAAAGGAATAATTTCGAAGCTGTCTACGAACATACAGAATTAGATTTTAAAGTAACTTGTATTTTCGGTTAAACAGAGGAAAATTTGACACTAGCAATTACAGATGTAGTGCTTAAAAATGCATGTGTGTTTGTTTGGTAGGACTGCATAAGGAGATAGAAAAATTCTTCCATATACAATATAGGAAGCCAACATGCAAGCAGTGTTTTAAACCTATATGTAGTAATTGCATACAAATACAAAGATTTAGAACGTGGTGCAATTGCTTCTTTCAATAATTTTTGCATTTTTACTTAACAGATGGTTCATTTGACCTATCTTAGACTAAAACAAGCTTAAATATTAACATTCTTTTCAAGTAGCATTTCAAGTAGTATTCTTTGTTTAGATAACTGCATGGGGTCTCCCCAAAATTTTATATGTAGTATTATTGTGTTGTCTTTGTTTCCATGTTTCAGAAAATCATATGCTAAGAAAAAAATAAATAAGACTGGTTGTAAGAGATTTTAATCATACTTTTTTTAAGAAATTTTAAAAAATGGCAAGCCCACAGACATCACACTATCAAATTTTTGTTATTTTTATTATTATACTTCCTCCATAATTTTCAGTAAATGAAAGCAGTTATCTTTTAGTCCTGTTGTTATATAGTGGTATATAAAACATTCATTTATACAGCATTTGATTTTTTATGTTTCGCAAAACTATGAGCATTTGAAATTGCTAACCTGCAGATGACTTATTTTATATTCCCTCACTGAATAAATTGCCAAAACATCTTTCGTAAGTTTTTCATCCTTAGCTGTGCTCCAAATGTTTTTTCTTAGCTGAGTCTCATGTTCATGTGTATAGTACTGTTAAATGATACCTATTTAAAATTTTATGAATGTGGTTTAATTAGCTATGTTGTTTGAAGTTATCTTAAATTTGATCAGTTGAAAGGCAAGAGTTTTTTTTTTTTTTTTTTTTTCTTGAGGAATTATTGTTCTCCTCTACTCAAATTAAAACAGTATTGGTCGTGTTAATTCTGTATATTCTTTCTGTTAAAGTAATGTCATAAATTCATCTTTAAATGCCGCAGTTTACAGAAAATGTGTTTATGTAAACTGATTATATACAGTTACAATTAATTAGTGTACTATGGATACTTGTCTTAGGAGAAGGATATCTTCATAGTGGACTTTCTAAGGAAAACTGCCTTGTTTTTGTGTTCTGCATGGAAAAAAACCAGTATATGAGAAAAATCAAGGTGAAATTTTGCATCTGGTTAGCAAATTATCTTTATACATAAGTACTACAACCATTTCATTTTAGTAATGATTTTTTAACATTGTGGTGGTGGACAAATGTTCCCTCCTTATAGAATGCAATAGATATAATTAGAAATTATTCTTTAATTGGGTGGAAATCCTTGAAATTTCAGTTTAGCAAGCAGATTTAGAATTAGTGTGTCTTAAGATATGTTTATGCTTTTTAGGAAATATAAAGGTAGTAGTATAGATTAACTGTGACTAATATTATGTTGGAATAGAAAATTTGCTGAATTAAAGAATTTACACTTCAGGAAATAAAATGGTAGCATACATTAAATAAGACTAAAGAGAAAATTTTCCTTAGAAAGAGGAAATTTTCCTTTTTTTAAATATTCAAAACATGCTCGAATCTGAGGAGTCAAATAACAAAATGCCGTAGTTATCTTTCTCTACATGTGGTTTTTCTTTTAATGTAATTGTAATCATATTTTTTTGCCAATGCTAAATCTGATGGAGAAAAGTTTAATTTCTTTAACTGGACTTAAATGTTACCACCATTTCTTAGCATAAACTGGTAAAAAGGCTGTTAGATATGTCACAGCCATAGTACTGTTTCTTATTCTTTTGATTCTAAGTGCTTCTTTGCCAAGAAATGTCTGATAATGAAATGTTTCTTCAATAACTTTGCCTTCATGCATCCTATAAGAAAGTACGAGCTTAAGTATTTTATGTCATTCTTTCATTTTCATAACATGTACTACTTCACATTAATTAATGTAATTATTTAAATTTTTTTAAAGTTATACAAAATATTAAACTCTTGAAACCGTATAACATTCCTGATATGAAATGTTTCCACTAAGTCAAAATTTTGAATTTAAAAAATACTTAATTGCCTTTTTTAAGTATTTGTACTTTAAGTAATTTTGTGTTTCCAAGAATTTTATTTCTGCATTATTTTTTAATTTTGAATATTTTTTAGAAAATGTTGTGGAAAAGTCTTCAAAAGATGCCACAGAAAATGTTGCTGAGTCTCCGAAAGATGCCACAGAAAATGTTGCTGAGTCTCCGAAAGATGCCACAGAAGGTGTTGCTGAGTTTCCGAAAGATGCCACAGAAGGCATTGCTGAGTCTACGAAAGATGCCACAGAAGGCGTTGCTGAAGACAGTAAGGTATGTTTCATAAATTTTCTTGCATATTATTTCAATTGAACATTCAGAAAAATTTTGATGCCATTTCAGCTTTTGTGTTTAATGTGTCACAGGGATCTTTTTGCATGCATAGGCCTTGAATCACAGGGTATCCTTTATACTAATCTGATATATGAAATTTCTCATTCGATATGGCTCTTTGCAAATAAATTTCTGCTAAATGGAAAAAAAGTAATAGTGTTCTATCCAAAGGCTGTGTTCCCATAGAAATTACTGTATTTCATCATTTCCACTTATTATGCCTTAACTGTTGTATGACAGTTGTTGCAGAATTTTAACACCAATTAGACTGCTGTTATTCTTATAAAATCTACATAATATTGATATGTTTCACAATGTATGTGCTAGCACAACTGTGCTGTGAATCTTTAATAGCCTTTGATAACATTTGACTAAATGCTTCCAGCATCAAGAGCAATCACTTCATTTAATAATTATGCCCTTACTTGTGTACTGAATACAGGACTGTGATTTCATTCTGTTAACCTTGATTACTTCAGTATTTAATTAGATTGTTATCTAGTTGTCTGCGAATACTTAAAGTATCAAAACTCTCATTAGCTTGTAGACTGAAATCCATCAAACTCTTTTTCTATACTTTCCAAAGTACCTTACAAAAAATTGTATAAAATGTTATATACTGTGTGGAACAAAGCAATGGCAACTTCAGTAGTGTTGCAAGTGCTAATGAAAAGGCATTAGCTATCTTAGTTTCCTGTCAACAAGTTAATATTCAAATATTATATACTGTGGAAAAAAAAAGGAATCAAAACAATTCCTTCAGTGCTAATGAAAGGACATCTTAATTTCCTATTAACCCTTTCAGGATGGGCGTCCCATATATGCATTCCTTAAAAACGTCTCTTACAGCCGGGCGTCCCATCCACGCATCAGTAAAGATCACATTCAGAGGATGGGTGATGCGTAGAAGCATTTTAAGGTGGAACGTTTTTCTGAAGGCCACTAGATGGCATCCTGTGTCCATACTTTTGAAATGAACACAGTTTTAGGTTCCCGACCTAGAGTTTGATATATTCTGCTTGACTTTGGTATTTTACTCATCAGCTGTTCGACGGTGGGCAGAGGCAAAGCGTAAACAGAGGTGGGCTCTTTAAATTGCTGCGTGCTAATGAAAACATTCTCGTATCTGATTTATATCCAATTCCTTTTTTTATTATATTTTTTCCTCTACTATGTACGTTCTTTTAGGGTTACTGTGCGGAGTTTTTTTATGTTTTGCATTGCCTTCAGATATATTTCCGTTCCTTTTTTTTATTTAGGAAAGCCTCACCTCCAGTCTATTATGGCGGGAAGGCGCTATTTATCAAAAGGAAGAATACCCTAATATGGTTAGTGAACCATGTACTAACGCAAATGAGAGTACTGTTTCATTTTCTAAAGAGTTAAAAAGTGATACTTTTTCTAAGAGTTATAAAGTGATACTTCTCTGTGCTTCGAGATTTACCACACTTGTTTTCATTTTAAATTTTGTGACTTCTTACTGTAAATAGTATTTATTGTGTTCTTTTTATTAATTTTAAACTTAATTGATGGATTTTATCAATTAAAACTTTGGAATAATTTGATTAGCGCTTCCGAAAATTATTTTAGTATATTTTCATGTAAAATAAAGAAAAAAAGGTTTTAAGGGCTAATTTTAACATATATAAGAGCTCAAGTAATAATTTAAAATGATACCAAAAATTACAATGCTAGAAGCGAAACTTTTGTTTTTCTGATTTTTGTTATAAAATTAGGCTTAGCGATGCAAAACCTCCGTCCTGTACGGTGACTGCCTTCGATTCTCTTCCGTCTCGCACGAGCGTCTTGTTTAAGACGCTTTGTTTAAAGGTGCGCCGTCACAAAAAGGTTAACAATACCCCTCAGGGGCTCACTTTTTTTGTGAGTACGAGGTGTGGCAATCCTGTGGTACTCTAGGCCTTCAGGGGATCGATCATCTTGGTAAGATGGGTGTCACGATCCTGGAGCCACAGTCATCT
This sequence comes from Stegodyphus dumicola, assembly GCF_044657685.1. NCBI lineage: Eukaryota > Metazoa > Arthropoda > Arachnida > Araneae > Eresidae > Stegodyphus > Stegodyphus dumicola. The sequence continues at coordinate 28,812,511 of NC_140781.1, forward strand.
ATCCTCTTTTTCATCTCCTCTGAGCTGAAGCTTTTTTCCTTCCATTCTCGCCTGTGGTTTTCCTCTTCGGAAGTTGGGGCTTGTCATGAGAGACTGGAACAGCTCTTGTCTATAGTCTTTGAGTGACGAGAAAACTGCCCATGTGTTTGCTGTGCGTTGAGACCTGTGTCGCTGGAAAGGAGGGTCTGGGTACTGTCCCCAACACACTGCTTTTGTCTCTGCTTTCAGCTAAAGGGGTGGCACCCTGTCATCCTCATGGGTGTGAATCGGCTGGTCACTAGTCCTTGTGTCAGTGGCTTGGGGTAAGCTCTCAGGAATACCTGCTTTCAGGAAAGACAACTGTAGGGCTTCAGTTTGCATATAGGTCTGGCTAGCCCTAACAGGAATCAGTGTTCCCTTGTTAGGCTTCGTGGTGGGTGGGGGCGGTTGAACTCGAATATTTTCCCCCAATATGGCAAATTCTAATATATATCTAATAAAAAACTTTGAAATCAGTCAAGTAGTTCCAAGCACTAATTCTGAAAAGTCAACTGTTAAAATAGTATGTATCGATGCAGATGTGAGCAATTCTAACAATAGTCCACGTTTCCTTGTAGTCTAAAGCCCTTCTGGCGAAATGCAAAAGATATCTCCATTCGTAATTAACAAGTATATTCATTTTTCCAAGGTGAACCAAGAAACATAAAGTGTTTTCGGTCTGGAGATTCGCATATCGACACAACTTCGGCTATGCGGTCTGCCTCCCTTCTTTGATTAACCAAACTTCGGCAAATTGATGTAACTGTATCAGCACATAAAGCATTCACTTTTGTAGAGGCATAATCTCGGAAATCGACTTTCTGTCCGTTTCCAAGTTAGCTGATCAAAAGGTATGTGCTGCCAGGCAGACCAAGATGCATAAAGGTCAGTTGATAGACACAAAACATGTGATCCTGACCTTCAAGTTGCCTGATCTTCTAAGAATATTAAGGCTGGATACCTCAATTATCCTGTATGCCCATATATTCCAAACCCAATGCGTTGTTTCCAGTGCCAGCATTTTGGTCACACTAAGATCCCCTGCCATGGCAATTCATGTGTGCATGTTGCTCAGTGGTTAGCCATGATAGTGACACATGTACTGCTGTCTCAATGTGCATAAATTGCAAAATGAACATGCAGCTTTCTTACACTCATGACCCAAATGGGAAACAGAGAGGTAAGTCCAGGCTATTAAAATGACGAGGAATATATCATATGCAGAAGCTTGAAGGATAGTTGAAGGCACTTAACCACGAATGCTAGTGAAGCAAAATCAATGCTATCTCTTGGTACCCAAACTACAGTGAACACACAAACACTAGTGCCTAAAACCCAACCCACAAAAAGCAAGCCCAAAATAAACAAAACAACTCATGAAATACAGAAAACAGAAACAATAATCCCAAAGAAATAATAAAATCTCACCAAAAAAGCAACAAACAAAGAAGTGTCAGTACTAGTTTGCTTGATGAAATGATTTCAGACTCTGTTGATTCAGATAACATGGAAGTAGAAGAAGGGTTAAAAATTCCCTAACATCTACTTCCAAGGAAAACAAAAATACAGCACAGAAAGAATAAATACCATTCATAATGGCCACTCTCATATCATGGAACTGTTGTATTTTCCACCAAAATCTCATTAACATCAAACATCATAGGAGTTCTAGCTTCACTTGACTACCCCTTCAGCTCAATCTAATTATGAAAAAGCCTATAAGCTCTAGCCATACCAGTTAATGTATGAAATTTAATTTCCATTTGCTCTCTGTCTACTTGCATTCAAGTCAACACATCGATAGTAGTAGGGCATACCAGGTGTTTGTCAATTTTTTAACCTCCTAAGGAATGCTAATTTTTTACACCAAAAGCTCTAATCTTAAGTTTCTACAGTTTCCTTATGCTAATTTTTCTATACCAAAAGCTCTAATCATAAGTTTCTACTGTTTTCTTTTCATTCTAATTGGCAGCACTACTCTGTGAATGCTCAATATTTTGCAGTTATGAACTTAATGTACCTCTTTCAAAGGTGTCATGTTTGAATATTTATAAATTCCATTGGAGGGTAGATAAAAATTCACTATCTTCAAATATATGATGCACACATGCTAAACCTTTTATATTTACTGCATTTCAATTATTTAAGGTAATTAAAAGAAGATTGTATATGTTTTTAATGCCGGTATATGCCTCTACTGAGGGTACCTTGCCAATAGATGGCAGCACCAGGCTTCTCCTTCTCTACTCTCTGAGATGACAGAATTTCTTTACATTATAATAGTTTATGATGTAATAATTTGTTTATGATTAATTTACAAGTTGTGTAAGATTCAATATTGTGTTCATGGGGGTATGGGAAGTTTACCGACCCTGTCCTAAGACTGAATACGAGTATATTCGTTTCTTTTCATTCTTTGCTTACTCCACTTGAGTTTCTCATTTGCCTCTGTTTAGCTAAAATTTTAATTTCAGCACTCCACCCTTTCCCACGAGAAAAATTCGTTTAACGTCAAAAAAAAGTTACACAACTGTAAGTTAAATGTGGCATTGTTAGTCCTAAGCACACCCTTTGTTTCATGTTTTCCAAAATCCTAGATTGCAGCAAAAATGAAAAGAGGTGACGGACAACTAATTTTATATACAGGGGTCACGCCATCTTCACAAAGGGAAAGCTCGCTTAAAAGTATGGAAAATTGAAATTCACTTAAGTCCATTTCTTAGTGCAGTGGAAAAACTGCTAGTTTGAAATCATGCCTTTATTCTTTAGGTCTTCGTTAATTTCAGATGAGAGACTAAGGAATGCAAGAAAAACTTTTTCCCTGGGTTAGGATACAAGTACGTGGTTTAGTCTTCACAGCTGGTAAAAGGAGGGAAATATTGCTACGGCCAGTTTTAGATAAAAAACATTTATCTTTGGAAGGGTGAAAAGGGGGCAAATATTTGAGTTTTTAAAGTTTTGATAGAAATAGGAGCTTTGAGGTGTATCAAATAATAAAACCAAATAAAGACAGCTTTTCTTCTTGAACAAAATTATATATTACAACCTATATGTATAAAAAATTATAAAGGGCCCTTTACCAGGCCTGATAATTGAAAGAGTATGGGGGGAGGCGATTCTTGCTATCATAGCATGAAGCATATTCTTTTTATATATTATCTAAAGCATAAAATATAACAACTTCAAAAATGTAACATAATTTTTCAGCTGAGTCGTAGTGTTTCATTTTTAATTTTTTCCCCGAGTAACAACTTGTAATATTTTTCACTTTAGTAACATCTTGTAACATTATACTAGCTTAATTACAGAATGATACGGTTTCTGCATGCAACTATGCATGAATATTTTGCTAAAATTTTTCATAAAATAATAATATTTGTTGAGACAGGATTTTTTTGGAGGCAAGAAACTTGAAAAATGATCAATGCCTTCGCCGGGAATCGAACCACAGACCTCTGGAATACGCACCCAGCATGCAGACCACTACAGCACGAGGCCATGCTGGGAAGGAAGAAATACCTTGCATATTGAATTTAAATCACTTTCAAAATCTTTTTACCCATATTTTACATAAGTATATTCAGCTGGGTGGCATCATGAAAGTGCAAAAAACAAATCTTCTAATTTTAGTGAAATTTTAAAAGTTTTTTTGCCTCAGACTTACATAATGTACTCAAGCATCCATCTCTATAGATGCACATCAAAAGTTTGCAAAAATAGATGAAAAAACAAAAATTAACAATTGGCAGCTACCTGGGAAGAAAATGCTGTAGAGGGGTACCGGCTCTCAAAATTCAGGATTTTGCTCTAGATTTTTTTTAAAGTCTCAATTTTGAGCCCTAAGGGTCTGTAAGTTACAATTCATTCAAAATTTTACTGCAATTTAAATAATTTTATCTACTGCCCCTCAAAGGGTTAATAGAACAGCTGCCTGGACCCTGTATCATAATAGGTGACTTAATGCCCATAGCCCACTCTGGGGAAGTAAGAGTATAAATTCTGATCACTGTCTCTGTCTCCTCAACAATGAACATAATACCTATTTCCACGAACCTACTACAACCTTTCATGCTATTGATCTTGCTATCTGTTCATCTCTTTTACCTTTTTTTCGTTCAGTGTAAGGGATGATCCTTATAATAGTGATCATCTTCCCATTTTTGTAACTCTCTCATGAGGAGTAAATCCCATGTATAGCTTCATATATGACAGGGTAGAGTGGGAATTCTCGTTTATTCCTGAGCTCCTAGAAGAAATGGTTACAGATGTGCCTATTGATGAAGCAGTGAAATCGCCTCTAATATTATTCTGTAAGCTGCTGCAGTTTCTATACCTATGACGTCAGGAAAAGTATGAAAATATCCAAAGCCATGGTGGAATCGTGAGTGCCAGAAAACTCTGAGACAGCAAAGCTTGGGGGAATTCTGTAGGTACCCAACTCTGTCAAACTTAATAGCGTTCAAAAGAGCCAAATCTAATGCAAGGAAAGTAAGACGTAAGAGCCAGAGAGATTCATGGATATCCTATGCGTATGGGATAACATCATGAACACGATCTAAACGCGTCTGGGAAAGAAAAGCATGTTGGATATATAATGACTACTCACTTTTCTTTCTGGAAAAAAGATGGCCGAGTGATAAGTTCCTCAGAAGAAATTGCAAACAATATCAATGAAACATTTTCTGCAGTTTTTTCCAGCAATAATTATCCACCAGCATTCTTTTCTGTTAAGATACACTGTGAGAAAATTCCTATTGCATTCAACTCTTCTAACTCCGAGCCTTAAATAGTGTTTTTATGATGCATCAGCTGAGAAGAATTTTATCACAGACATATGTAAGTCTAGTCCGGGTCTAGATGGTATTAGTTATGAAATGCTGAAGCATCTGTCTACAAGTCATTGATTGCCCTCCTCCCTGTCTATAACCGAGTGTGGAAGGAGCATATTTTTCTCAATGGATGGAAGAGAGCTGTTGTTACACCTATACCTAAACCAGGAAAAGACCCGAAGGATCCCTCTTATTGGCCTAATTTCAGTTGCAAGTTGCATGTGTAAGGTGTTTGAAAAACTGGTAAACAGCCACTTACTCTGCTTCTTAGAAAAGAATCATATCGCCTCATCAGAGTGGTTCTCGAAAAGGAAGAACAACCATGAATAACATGCTCCTTTTGTAAAAACATCCATTCGTAAAGCCTTTGTGGGAAGAAACCATCTTGTCTCTGTCTTTTTTTAACATAGAGAAAGCTTATGATAAGGCATGGAAATATGGTATACTTCGTGATCTTCTTAACCTGCCTATTTTCATTAAAAATTTTTTGAGTTGAAGAACTTTTCAAGTCAGAATTGGTGCTGTCTTGTCAGATGTCTCTTTACAAGAAGAGGGTGTGCTCAGTATTACTATGTTCACTTTAAAAATCAACTCTGTCGTAAAGCAACTACCTCCCACAATTTTAGGATCCTATATATTGATGATTTCAGATTAGTTGTCATGGGGCAGGTATGAGACGTGTAGAAATGCAACTGCAGTTTGCTCTGAACGGAATTCAGGACTGGTCAAACAAATAAGGATTCTAGTTTTCGAACCACAAGACTGTTTGTGTGCACTTTTGCAGGAAGCAAGGTACCCATCCTGAGCCTGAGTTACATCTTCGTGGATCAGAGATTCCAGTACGACATGAAGTAAAGTTTTTGGGAGTGCCGTTCGACCGAAAGCTTACCTTCCTCCCTGATGTGTTACATCTGAAGAAGAAGTGTACCAAAATATTAAATCTTTTAAAAACTCTTGGCAAACACCTGGGGTGCAGAATGCTGCTCTTCATGTTTGCAGAGCACTTGTCCACTCTAGACTAGATTATGGCTCAGTTGTTTATGGATCTGCACGACCATCAGTTTTGCAGAAACTAGACCCAGTTCATCATCAGGCATTGCGTTTCTGTACTGAGGCATTTCCAGACCTGTATGTTAATTATTATGATCCAGCTGTCCATTTATGGCATGAGCAGTTGTCTGTCTACAGTATTTTAACATATTGTCTCAACCTGACCATCCTAGTAAGCTATGTTTGCTTGATGACATATGTGATTTTCTCTTTCAAGCACCACCATCTTGTGTCCCTTCCTTTTCTTTAAGAGTTTGATCTTTCATCGAAAAGCATTCCATATCTGATATGTCCACCCAAGTACATCATCTTGAAATCCCACCTTGGGAAGATGTGAGAATCAAGCTTCTTGATGTTTTCCATCACCACAATAAGCAAAACACTTGCAAGCTTGTATATAAACAACTCTTCTTTGAACATAGACATGAATATAGTGGTCATGTTGCCATATATACTGATGGGTCAAAAACAGCTTACCATGTTGGAGCATGATTTGTAGTGGGTGACTGCATTGAGGGCAGACATTTGCACTATGTTTGCTCAGTCTTGACATACGAGCTGACTGCCATATATTATGTGCTTTTTTGCATGTCAGAGCTAAGCCAGAAAAAGTTCATAATTTATACAGACTCATAAAGTGCATCGAAAGCTTTCGAAACTTTTTCCAACACTCGTAATCCTGTAGCTGTTGAACTTCTAAAATTAAATTTAAGCTTACATTTGCATGGTTATCAAGTTCTGTACTGCTGGGTTCCTGGTCATGTTGGGATCAAAGGAAATGAGCTTGCCGATATCACAGCTAAGTCTGCTGTTGATCTGTGCAGCCAGCATGTTCCTCTGATGGGTATTAAAAGAGGTATTAAGAGAAAAGTCCTAGAGAAGTGGCAGCTGTTATGGGATGCTCAGGTTAACAATAAGCGTAAAACTGTGATACCTCTAGTTGAATACTGGGATTCAATAGGAAACTGAAAAGAGGATGTAATTCTAACCAGTCTTCATATTAGTCCCTGTCATGTAGCACAGTCTGACCTGTCAGTAGTTACCCTTTGAATAACTCACTTATATTGAAATATTTTAATAACTCTGACTTGCCTCTTGACTGTATAATCGGGAAAGAGGCTAATGCTAATTCCTTTATTTCCATACCTCAAGGAGAACGGTTTTTGTTATTTAATTTGATTTTTTTTATGCGTCTGTGGATTTTAGTGATATAAATTTTACTGTATCTTATATTTTATGATTTCACACATCCTTCACATCTTGCATCATTACCCAATTCATGAGTTACTTCACCTTAACTTTCATCATCTTTATTACCTGTTTTTATTTTATGTGTCTGCTCCGTGTTTTAAACTTGTGATTGCATAGAATTAATGTGTGAACTGTAACTTGTTTTTAGCTATCATGTGTCTGGCCAGGTAATCTATCCAGGTTGTGCGCCATAATATTTACCATTACCTATCATCAAGATAGTATTCTGGTTGTCTACTAATGGTTTCATAAATAATGTGATTGCTTAAAATTCTGCTACGAGCCCCACTTACATTGGATATGGTTTGTGCTTTGTAGCTCGAAATGTAGTTGGGATTTCTGTGCATTAGAACAGATCTTAGTCGGGGGTCTTCTTAAATGTGGCGGATCCTGAGAGCATTTAATGCATGTTCTTTTGAAATGAGTTAATGACACCTAATCTACTGATATATATTGATTCAGGATATTCATCTACCAGTTTCATTCTATCAATAGATATCTTCTTATGGGAACTCCTACTGCATCTCTGAACTATTTATATTCCGTATTAATCTAAGTCTGTTTTCGTCTTTCTCCTTTTCACATAATGGGATCCTCAGATATCTTGGGTTATACATCACTTTTTTGTCAAAAGGTGAGAGTTGCTCCTGTTCCTACAAGCAGTAATGTCTTGTTATCTATATGATATATTTTAATTGATTGTCAGAGTTTTAACTATGCTTGTCAGAGGTATTTTAATACTTTATTGACATTAATTGGAAAAAATCCAAAGCTTAGCATCTTTCACTCTTAGAGATAGCATTTTGCCATTTGATTTAATGTATTTTAATTTAATAGTGGCTTTATTCTACATGTTTTTATCATCTATTAATTTCATGCCTATTTTAAACTCTCCTTGTGTTACTACAATTATCATTCATCATATTTAGTATTTTAATCCCATTTTTATGTTCGTAATTTTCTCCATTTACATTGTATTGTGTGTGCTAGCTTTGCTCCTATTGTACAGTTTTGTGTGTTGTATGTGAATATTTTATTTGGAAAGTTTCTGAACTTTTGGCTGTGTAACATGCAGTTTGACTGATTTGTAATGTTCAGTATTGGTAAAATAAGGAATGATGCGGTTGACGTAGAAACGACCTTTTTTCTGGTTTTGTGCCATAAAACCTAAATTTGCTTGAGCAGTTTTTTTAAATACTGCTGAACTTTAGCTAACTTCAAGTTACATTGCAAGATTTTTTTTTTTTTTTTTTTTTTACTGATTTTACTTCTGTCTTGTTTTAAAATTATCATTATTACCTGTCATGTTTCAAATCACCTCACAATAGAAGATTTTAATATATTGATTTTCCATAAAATTAAAAGTGGGTACTAAGAAAAAGGTATTCATTCATTAAAAGACAAAAAACAAAAGTATGATGAATCAAAGAACTAAATTGTGTGTTGAAAAATAGCTGAGATCCACTCTGCAAACCATTCTGAAATTTGAAAAAAAAAAATCTATCATATTTTTATTCTAAAAGTATTGATTCTTTTGTATCAATAAATTATCAAAAACTACAAAAGTGTTTTTTTGCTCTTGGTCGGTCTTATCGTCGCATCAAGATGTGTAAGTCAAATGAACCTGCTAAATAATGCAAAGTCACTATGGCATGCAACTTCAGAGTGTTCAAAATTTTACTGAATAAATGTTCGGGGTAGCCTGCGAAACTATTCGTATAGAGACATGTATTTGTAAATGTTGCCGCCCAGCATCACTAGATATAAGCAAAGGAGGAGAAATAAGGATGACAGAAAGGTTTTATGCAATATTTATTAGCCACATTTTTACATGACTGGGAGGTATACCCAAGTTCATAGGAGGTTTTTAATACTGCTTCCCCATTACCCATAAAACATGTCACAACACTGAATTATGGTTACGTGAAGATATATATAAAATACCAGTTCTTTCATAGACACATCCAGCTGCGTCTATGATGTTAGCAATAAGATTAGGGAGTAACCAGTTTGCTCCCCATTTTGGGGGAGAAACCATTAGTCTGTGTATGACACCATTATATAGTTCATTGCCAAGCTAACTCCATCTTTGCTACAATGGATGTGCTTTTGTGAGTGAGACCTTGTATACTGTTGAAAAGTGTTCTGCTCCTTGCAAATAATCACTCTGAAGTGCCAGTGGTGGGCCTGTTAACTGCTGCCCTTGTTGGAAATGTAACTAACCCTCCACCCCTTCAGAATAGACATTCGGAGGGGTATGATGTTTGCAGCAAGGAGATCATGAGATTTAACCCTTTACATGTTTCATAATGTTGACAATTTTTTTTTTCCAGAAATCACTGAATTTTGTATACATGTTTTTCAATGCTTATAAAATTCATAATAGATTCATATAAATAACATTACATTTTTCCTCAGATTTAACTGTTTTTCAAATATAATAAATTTTTTATTAATGCAGAGTTACAAACTCTTCCGATTTTCGACCGCTCTCCCGCCAACTTGATTTACAATATATTTCTGCCGACTTTTTCTTATTCTTAATATTTCTCACGATTTTTATGGAACTTGGCTTTAATACTTCATTATATGAACAAAAAAAAAAAAGTGATTTTGGACGTCTGAAAGCAACTGAATTTTCTCTAGATTATGTGTCTAAACAAAACCTTGCGAATCAGATGAGAATTTCTGCTTTGTGAGTGACAGCATACATATCCAGAAACATAGTTCTCCAGTTCTCCAATGGGCATCGAGCTCCATTGCGTGTCATCTGGCATATATTAGCCAATGAGTGCAAAGCAAGCTCAAGGCCGTTATTTGGATGTTCTTTCGTTATTTTGTTCATCTTTTCCTGAGTTGTGTGAGTACACGTGCCTTCGGGAAATAGTTTTAGAAATTATCATCTTTCGTTATGTCTGTAAGAAAGGTGAAATACTCGTGCACGTTTCAAAAATCGTACACAATTTACTTTCCTTCCATTATTTCTTCAAGGAAATGTAATAAATTTGCGACGTGTACCATCCGTCATTGCGATTTTTCAATTTCGCATGATGGAAGGGCAGATGTTCTCAGACATTTACGTACAAAAAAACACAAGGACAACATGAATTGTTTTGAAAAAAACAAAAAATTTAATTTTTCTTCGGAAACAAAAGACCAAAAAGTGATTAATGCAGAATGTCTGTTCTCTGCCTTTTTACTGGAGCACAACCTGCCACTGAATGCATCGGATCACACTGCAGCTTTATTTTGCCATTATTCAATGTTCTTAACACAATTCTACAAAGCAGAATTCCATTAATTCATGTTTTGCAATCAATGATTTATGATCTGTTTAAAGACATTTTATCAAAGTTTGTAAAACCAGTCTGTTTTCTCTCGTAATTCTATATATGATGTGATTTGTGGTGAAATAGAAAATCAGAAGAAAGATGAAGATTTGGTAATAGGAGCTGCAGCTACAAAAGTAGTGGAAGAACTTTCAGAAGAAGACAAAAATAAGTTTTATCTTCATGTTAGAAGTTACTTCTGTGGAGTATGTGATTATGTACTACATAAATTTCCAGTCAACGATGAAGGGATTTTGCATGCTAAAGCTGAAAAAGGGGCAGCTTCTTTACCATTAAATGTGGATGAACACATTGTTGATATTTATTATCTTGAAAGAAGTTCTAAAAGAAAGGAAAAATTGAAACAGTTCCAACAGCTGCATAATACTGAAATAAGAAACATTTTGAAACGTGTGTACACGCTGGCTGTCTTTAAAGAAATGCTTATCTAGAATCCTCGATCAATGGAACCCACTTCTTGCATTTTTTAAAGAAGAAGTAAATGCTTCGAGAGTTAAGATAAAAGGCTCTATTGAAAGTTATAAAGTACCTAAAATAAATGGAGATGTAGTTACTACTTCCATTGTTAATAATAGGTTTGAAAAAAATAAAGTAATTTTTGCATCATTCAGCAATTCAACTGGCAGTTCTCAAATTAATACTGCAAAATATAAGCGTAAAGCTGATACAAATTTCTCTCAAAATAAAAAGATTGCTCAACACATGAAACATTTTCCGATTACTGTAAGTTTATCTTGTGAAGAACAAATATTTGTTTTTTTCTTCGGACCTTAACAAAGCTTTTTGCTTTTTTTTACAATTCATTTTGCCATCATTTGATATTCTTAATGCAATTCTACAAAGCAGAATTCCATTAATTCATGTTTTGCAATCAATGATTTATGATCTGTTTAAAGACATTTTATCAAAGTTTGTAAAACCAGTCTGTGTTTTGTCTTGTAATTCTATATATGATGTGATTTATAGTGAAACAGAAAATCAGAAGAAAGATGAAGATTTGGTAATAGGAGCTGCAACTACAAAAGTAGTGGAAGAACTTTCAGAAGACAAAAATAAGTTTTATCTTCATGTTAGAAGTTACTTCTGTCGAGTATGTGATTACATACTACATAAATTTCCAGTCAACGATGAACTGATTTTGCATGCTAAAGTTGCTGATGTTTCTGCTCTAGCAAATGCATCTTTTTCTGATATAAGGTACTTTTTGAACAGATTTCCTGTGTTACTTCATTTAGTCATGAAAGATGATGATATTGATGTTGCTACTGATATAGTACTGCAGTCGCAATTTTTGCAGTTTACAGTTAGAAAACTTGGATGAAGTTAGAAAATCAGCTAGGATTTGACACCCAGTGGAGTTTAATTGGAAAACTGAAAGGTGCTGATGGAGTTTTAAAGTATAGTGAACTGTCTAGAATTATGTTGGCCATCTTGACAGTTCCCCGTAGTAATGCAGAGTGTGAGAGGATTTTCAGTGTTGTTGCGAAAACTAGAAATAAATTTAGATCTAATATTAATGATGACACATTAGAAAAACTTTTATTAGCAAAAGCAGGCCTACGTGGCAATTGCTATGAACAAAATTTTGAAGTTTCTATCTTAACGAAAGCAAAATCTGCCACTGTTCATAACATTTGTATGAAAACTGATTAAAGTGTCTTTTTTTTTAATGATGCAAGTAATAAAAATGTTTTTTATGTCTAAGGTATTTTTGTGTTGCTTGCATTTAAGACTTAGTAACTATTTAAAGTTAATTCATTATTAAAAACTATATTTTTATTATTTAAAAAGTCTTTTTAACGTGAAAAATCTCCTGATTCATTAGGTTGGCAAATATGTTAATGTACTGTATATTTAGCTTTTGTCTCATACCCGAGCTGAACAGAAAAGCTTCAGTACAGGCACTTACAAAATATATGTAATTTTTGGAGAGAGAAAAGTTATGTATGCTTTAAATAATAGACAGTATTATCTGCAAATTATGATGCTTTTATTCAATATAAAAAATATCCATAATATTTTTCAGAAATGAAATTTTTTTGGGTTTGATAAAGTTTGAAACATGGTATGCATAGTCCTACATTACAGTCTTTACAAGAATACATTGTTTCTCTCCTAATTCGTGTTCCATTTGCATTTTTTTTATATGAACACACTTAAAATTCTCTGGCAGTGTCTTCTTTTTCTCTGTTGGTGGTATAAATTCCAAAAAAATGATGTTCAACTAAGTGACTTGATAACGCTTTATTTAGTGGATGACCTCGTCTTGAAAAATGGAATAAAGTGTGATGCTTATCAGTTATTTCATCGCCTAAAACCAGTCTAAATTTTACGTGTGATTTTTTTTCTCACTTTTAATAAACCTGAAAAGCGTTGAAAACGGCAACATCTAAAAGGTGAAAGAAAATTTTTTTCCACTATTTCTGGCTACTTGATAATTAGAAATGTATTGATCTACAAGGTCCACACGTTCCATTGTTTTATATTAGTCAATTACGACCTATGGTTTTGTTTTCAATTTTTTACTTTTAATCATTACCACATTAGTTTCAGAAGTCTTATTTTAACTTTCTATTTTTCATTGCTGAAGGTAAATCCTTTTTATTTTGTCTAACATTTCCAACCACATCTGTCTGATAAGTCGAAAGGAGGATATCACATAATTCTGGTGAAGTACAATGATTTTCGAAGGTGATGCAGAAACCTTATTTAAATAATGGCATCACTAGAGTCATAACTTGTGAAGTACTGAGAGAGATTGGTACTTAGGATGAAATAAAGTACCCTTCCAGGTTTATATGCTAAATGACCATATATAACTAGTACTAGATCGCTTAGCATGTATGTTTTTATACCATATTTTGCTTTTTGCAAGGGAATATATGGGCAACAGAATAAGTGTCCTTTGAACAACATCAATGTTCTATCTGTGGCAACGATTCTCAACCTATGGTACACAAGAGAAAAGTAGGTGCTACGCAAAGAAACAAAATATTGGGTCATATAAAAAGTCTCTGCGCTTTTTTGCAACTAGATGGTATTGATGCCTATATATCCGGCAACACCTACCCAGTTGTCTCAAACGAACATGTGCTTAAGAAGTGACATTCAGCTTCCATTGTTTGTGAAGTTAGTTTTCCAATTAGTTGCTCATGTAAAAAGTTATATTGATTTGAAAATGAGTGAAATATCTGAAGAAATACACTATGTGATGCTTTTTTACTATAAAAAAGGTAAAAATGCTGCAAAAACATGCTGAAAAATTTGTAAAGTGTACGGTGAGAATGCTGTGAGAGAACGAAGGATGGAGTGGTTTGCTCGATTCTGTTCCAGAAATTTCGATATCGAGATTAGAAGGGAATTGTCCATTATAAGCTGGTGCAACCTGGTGAAACCCATGAATTCGACACTACTGTGCACAACTTGACCGTTTGAACGAAGCAGTCCAGAAAGGGCAACCAGAATTGGCCAACAGAAAGAGGGTACAAATATATTTATGGGTACCCTTTGACAAAGATTGGTGATTTTTGGAAGTACATGGATATCGTGTTTGTGCAATTCTTTGACTTGTTATTTTGGCTTGTGTAGCAACAATTTTTGTGCCAAAATAACAAGACAAAGAATTGCAAATTGTAAATTATGGTTGAATGAATATGTATAAAGTGCCATTTGTCTTCTTTTTTCTTTCCCATGAGCATATCCATTTGCATCTAACACTTTTACGCTGTCTTAAACTCATGTACCCTGAAATAAATATTTTAGATATACACTATGATTATATTTTTGTAGTCATTTGATATTCAAAATATTTTTGTGCATAATATCATGACATGTCATCCCATTATGAGCTTAAATTTCATGTTTCATTGGGGTCTCCCAGCAGAAAAATATAGCTTGAAATCTGCTGTTGTAAATTTCCATGTTTTTGAACTTTTAGGGAAAAATGCAGTAATGGCTCAGAGTTGTAACTTAGTTTGTGAAGATGCCTAAAATTAGCACATAGAAACATAGTTTAAAACTAGTTCTTAAGTATATAGAAGATATAATTGTTGACTCTTTCTTTGACAAATTTTTGCTCTTGAAAATGTAGAAGTTTTTTCACCCTTTGGTCAACACTATTAAAAAAATTCCAAAATAGTACTGTGTCCTCTCATCAGAGCACACTGACTGCTTGAGTGAGAACTCCACAGGTATCTTCCAAGGTAATTGGCAGTTTCAGTTATCGCTTAGCAAACTTTTCTTTCATATTATTCTTGTTAGGAAAATATTTTATCTTTAGTTTGAAAAGGTTGAACATTCAGTCAAACTGTTCCACTAGCTCAAATAAAGGATAATTAAAAGCATTTGGCTGAACTTGTTGTATTTAGAATTGTTGTATATTTAGTCGATCAAGGCAAAGCATGTGAGATATGCCTGAAAAAAATGCCTTTGTTCATTTTTTTTAGTGCTGAGCTGCTCTTCATATTCGTTGTACAAGAAAGAGAAATAAAAAATTTTTGCCAGGATGTGTGCACAGGTCAAACAATGTTAAGCTGTCATATCTGTTGGGTGACTTCGGTTTCCCACTAACAGTTGTTTAGTTAGAACTATATAATAATCATTTTTGTAGCTTATGTTTTGCCATATGTTTTTTTTTTATTTCATATCGCAAAACATATTTTCAAACTAGTGTGTGCAAAACATGCCATGCTACACAAAAACTGAAATCAATCCGAAGAAAGTAATACCTGTTTTGTATTACTGATGTTTGGGTTTAAATCTATAGTAGTATTTTAAAAAATTCCAACCAATGTTATATTCCTTGATATGAAATTAACTCTAAATTTTTTTAATTTTAATGATGTAATCCCAACTTGCATAAAAAATTTAATCATTTAAATATACTTAAGTCTGATATTGAAAATTGCATTTCTCATCTGTTCATTTCCCATTTAAATTTTAATTAATAATTCTGCAAATATTAAGCTAAATTTTATAGTTTAAATGTTCATATTCTACCTTATTTCGAACTGCTTTTTTAAACACGTAATGAAGAGGAGATAAAATTTCTAGGTATATTACAGTTATTCTCTGAATTTTTTTTAAAGTACTAATTAAAAGTTTCTTTGTAGTGAAGTATAAGTTGCTAATATCATAATTATTTCTGACAGCTCAAAGGAACTGAAGAAATGGGTTCACCAGAAAACGACCCCGATGTTAAAACAGCAGGTAATAAATTATTTTCTGTAGTCTGATTTTATGGCAACTGGCAAGTATTTGTATTATAATTGTAATTAGGATTAGTTTTTGATGTTCCAAGTAATAATACTAGTGTTTGTTCTCTGTATAAATTTAGGGTGATATAATTAGTTCCTTTACGTTGTAATATCCTAGCTAAAGTAGATTTTTTGAAGATTCGAATACTAGAGAACTATGTAGCAGCTATTCGCTGAGATTTTGTAAGTAACAAGTCCAAAGAATGGTTAAATTACTCTTTATTTCAACTCAGAATAGATGAACAGATGGCCCCTTCTTGGACATACTGTAAGCCTCCATTTGGGCTTTAACTCAAAAATAGAAAATGTAAAACTAATTTAATGCCAAATAAAATTAACCAGCTGAAGTTGCACAGAATCAACTAATAGAGCCGGACCTTATTTAAAAATTGATGCACTGTATACATGTATGTATACGGTGCACCATGTTACTGTCTACCATGAATGTAGCAGTACAGCCATAGAGCAGCGAACTTAAGACTAGCAGCAACAATGCGGAAGAACATGCTATCCCTCTGAAGTGACTCAGACTTCAGTTTAAATTCTCTTCTACCTCATTTGCATGAACTGTAATCCTGAAAACTCATACTGGCAGGGAAACTTAAATGGGAAGTTTAGAATATATAGGAAAGGCTTGTTCCAAAATAAAAATAACTACAGTACAAAGTCCGTAATCCGGGCTCGTTGGGACTTCGGCGATTCCAGATTATAGATCATCAATTTAAATCTGGCAAGATGGCATGCAAAAACTATACTATTAAAAATATGAAACCATAATTTATGAAATAAAAAGCAATTATAATCTAAAGGGTATCAAATTGTACAAAAAAAAAGCTTAATATTATTTGTTTACTTCATTAAACATTTCTTTCAACGCGCGCATACGTAAAGTGTGTGGCTTTGAGGTCTGAATTATAGATCATTCTGGATAAGGGATGTCTGGGTTACGAACTTTGTACTGTATTACAAAATTAAAATAAAACCCTACAAGGTCTAAATCTGAACTGATATCTAACTTCAGTCTTTCTTCACAGTAATTTAATACACATACAAGTAAAGCTTCAAAAAAGCTTTTTTCACCTTATCTTTTAAATTTTGGAAAGCTATTTTTTAATAGTAGTGAAATTATATAATTATGTAAGTGAAATAATTATGTCTTCAATTCAGGCCTACTCTCTGCATGTATAGAGATGTGTGCATGCATACATCTGGCTATCTATTTTGCAAATTAAAAAGAGTTCAGAAATGTGATGCTGTTTTATTTTTTGCTGTTCTGTTAATTATAAATTTATATGCATTTGAAGAGTAAGTTAGAAAAAATGATAAACGAAAATATAATGTAAGTCAAAGCTATGCAGTTTTCTGCATTAAATAACGTTTGTGCTTTTAGCTGTTGAGTATAATAATTTCTTTGAAGACTCACAGTGATGCATAGAAATTTTGAAATGCTTTTAAAATTTGTTGATTTACTGCATAATTTCTGGTTTATTGAGAGGTGCTGAATATTGAGGATTGATTACTTTCATGTATGTCATGTTTACTGTAGCCAAATGATTACTGCTCAGCTTACTGCAAAAATGTAATCATACAGATGTACAAATTGCTTAGTTCCTCGTGGATATTATGTATCTACCATGCTATTTTAATAATCTTTAGGAGCAATGCATAACATCATGACTAAAATTACCTTTACTGCCTTCAAGGTATTTCAGGTTTAAGGAAGAGCTGTTTTTACTAACTGAGAATTCATTTGATATGTCATTATATTAGGTTTGTGGGAACTTTGTAGTAGAACTTCACTAGAAAAACTTTCTGTATGAACATATAAAGGCAGAGTACATGTAAATTTAACACATTCTCTTAATAGGAGGTGTAATTTATGTTTAAAATAAACCCTTTGCATTCCAGTTATTGGGTCTAAGACCTTCAAATCTTGATTCAGTGGTTGCAAATTGAGAAAATATAAAATATGTAGAAGTATATACCATTACTAAAATGCTTCATGAAATGAAAGCTAGTTTTGTTATTGTTCCTTATGGTATAGTGTAGGTCAGTGGTTACAGCCGAAAACATCATAGATGAAAACGTCGCAGAGAAAACAACGAAAGGCGAAAATGTTGTGCTACAAAACATCGCAGTTCCAAAACATGCTCGTCGAAAATAAAGCGGTTAAAAAACTTCACAGTTTAAAAACATGCTCGTTGAAAATACCATGGTAAAAAATAAAAGTATCTACAAATCGTCGCATGACAATAACTTCGCAGATATGCTTTTTTGAGTCTTTAATATCTGTTAATGGGTATTCCCATAATGATTCATGAGCGTAAGATGAAAAGAAGGATAATTTTTACTTTCATATTTTTTATTAACTAATAAATTTTAGCTGAGAAAATAAAAAGGAAACTTAAGCATAGAAGATTAAATGCAACTCGTAGATTATACTTTTCATGAAAAATTATCAGTAAAAACTTTATAAAAATTATTTATTTATGGCCTTTGTTAGTTAATTATGTTGGTTTAAAATTCTATTAAGTTCTATAAGTTGCATTAATTTTCTTTGCTTAAGTTTCCTTCTTACTTTTTCAGCAAAAATTTATTAGTTAATAAAAAAATGTGAAAGTAAAAATTATCCTTCTTTGAATCTTGCACTCACAAATCATTAGGGAAATATCCATTTACAATTAATTAAAACCTGAAAAAGGCATGTCTGCAATGTTATCGTAATGCAATGATTTGTAGATATTTTATTTTTACCACAATATTTTTGACGATGTTTTTAAATTGCGAAGTTTTTTTTAACCGCTTTATTTTCGATGTCTGTGTTTTGTAGCACGACGTTTTCGTCTACGATGTTATCGGCGAACACCAGGTCAGTAGTCTCCAGGCTGGCTTCTGCAGAAATTGTGGCTTCACTCTCCTGTAAAAGTTCTGTAAATCAAAACCAACAAAGTATTTTTAATATCATGTAAACTAGGAAAAAAGTGAAATATTTTCTTATCTCAGTTAATAATACACAGTAAGTTTTTAGGAGTGAGTTGTACAGCAATAATTTTTTTTTTTAATTTCTAAAATTTTAAGTTATATCTTAAATTTTTTTTCTAAGGATGGTATAGGTTCTCTCTCCAAAGAGGAGGTCATAGTTTTGAGGGTTCCCTCGTCGAGCCAGTAAAATTTTACGGCGTTCAGGAAGTTCAAACACATAAATATGTCTCTTTAAGGAAATTTTTCACTGGTTCCCGGTTTATTTATTTATTAATTTTCCCCCCAGGTGAGTCAACAGCAACAGGGACAAAGGAAGATACAACTGGTGGAAAGAAAAGAAAAGCTGAAGATAAAAAGGAACATTTGGACAAATTGGAAGCTGAGCTGTTGAGTCTCCGCGAAAGATGTGCAAAACGTAGAGGAGAATGACTGTATGGTCCCAACAATAATTGTGCTTAATGATGAACATTCCAGTTCTTTTTCTTTTATATTCATAAACTTTTATTATTTCTATTTGGAAAGATACTTTTGCTGAAAAGTACAAAATGTTGCATGTAAATTTTTAGTTAAATCTCTTTTTCATCAATTTTGTATTGTAGCAATGTATGGCTTAACTGCTTGTAAAATTCTGTATTAATTAAATTTTTTTATCTGAATGGTCTTCGTCTGCTGTAGATGTAAAACATTTATGAAAAGTCAGCTACTGTTAAATAGGTTTACTGTAAATTTAATCATGTTTTATTGTAATGATGTAATCTATATAATACTGAATTTTCCATACAATGGTATGCACATTAATTATTAATTTTATTTTCATCATACTGAAAAGTACTTGGATAAATAAAAGCTTTCTTTCCCTACTTATAATTTTTTTAGCATAAAAGTGGAAAATTACGAAATGAAATTAGCCAAGGAACATAAAATTTAGAATATTGTTATTGAGTATTAATATATTTTGCATAATAATTGTATTATAAGTTCAGCAATGTTAATCATGTCATAATTAAGTCCATTTGAAGTTCTTTTGAAATAGCATCTCCAAGTAGTGGCAAAAACTGTAGGAAACCACAGGTTTTGTTGACTGAGAACTTGTGGTTCTGAATGAGAGTTGTGTTCATTGTTTGAGGTTAGTAGCTATGTAATAATGTTATTAGGGACGTCTTACTTCTGTGCAGTTTAAGAGAGTGCTTTATAAAAATAACTATTTTTTTTCTGCTCCATTGTAACATACAGAATATATCTAGGACAACATTTTTATAGATTTTCATCTAATTTCTCCCTTCCTCATTTAGTACATTAAAACGTGTTGTTTTATTGTATCTAATTTTTCTTTTCTCACTGTATAGTGAAATTATATAGTTCATCTAATTTAGATAGTGATTTATACTGTGTGATTAATTTTATTTGATAGATTGGAAATAATTGAGATCAGTGAAATTAATTTTAAAATTGCAAAGTGTGGTGCATTTGGCATTTATATTAGAAAATTTTTAAATGCAGCTCAATAATTTAGTGCTTTTTCCATATTTTTAAGGTTCTGTGTAATAGTCATCTTCATATTATTAATAATTTGTGTCTGATTAATTGGCAGGAAGTTATACGTTATGTGATGTTATAAGTGTTCCTCCAATGGGATGAAAATGTTTTTGATTATATGCAAGAAAAAAGTGCATTACTTTAAAAAAAGTATGGTAAAATTATGGCATCAATTATTCCCCAATTTGCCAAGAATAGGTGCTCTACTAGATAGCAACCAGAGGACAGAATACTTTGAATTTTGTGAGCACTGTACTGAACACTAGATAACTTAAAATTAACAAATTAGAGCTAGTTTTCTGTAAGAATTAACATTTAGTGCCAGATTCTAGACAGACGGTTTTTTATGGAATATATGCATATCGTGCCCTGTGGTATGAAAGTTTGTGTAATTTTTGAAATGTTATGCTGAAATATGGGAATGAGCACTTTTTTCACTGGCTACAGTACATTATCCAAGTATCATTGGGCTGTCATAGTGCCCTGAATACAAACTGGAAGTGACCTGGAATCGTAGGCCATAGCGCCTCAAACAATTATGCCACGTTGTCGCACAGTGGGGCGTTCCACGGTTACTGGCGGATTAGATCTGTCTCTACGTCGATGCCACACATGTACGTGGTGACTCACTGAATAAACAGAAGCATAAATCATCTGAGAACACGACGTTTCGCCATTCTGTCATCCACAACGCTCCAGTCCGGCACCATTCTAAACGTTGGCGTCTATATTGTGGGGTCAATGGCAGTCTTCAGTCTTCTTAATGGGCAACGATATGACGGGAAATGATTCTGGTCGACACTGGAACATCCAGGGTATCTTGCACGTGCTGCAGATTCACGGTACAAGTGACTTGCGGGATCGCCACTACTTGTCTGTGGATGCGTTGATCCACGCATGCTGATGTCACTCTGGCTGCACCTGCGCCCCTCTTTCTTCCCACATTTTCTTGTTCCAACCATGTTTGCCATAGCCGATTCACCGTGCTCGCATCCATGTGGGTATCAGCCGGGATTTGACATAAGGACCAACCCGCCCTTCTCAATCTGATCACCATACCCCTCGTAAAATCGTCTATCTGCTGGAAGTGCCTTCGTTGACGGCGGCCTGGCATTCTCTCCTATTACACGTATCCTCTGTGAATAAAACCAACTTTCTTCGATAATTCATCTGGCAGAAATAACGACACGACTATTGCCCATTCTGCACATTCCTTCTTTTATATCTTACTTCACGTGCGTCGGAGAGCTACGCATTTGGCATCATTTGCATAACTCTGTGATGTGCGTCTACTCTAAAATTTGCATAAATTTCTGATCATTCCTTCTTGGTGTTGCATTTTCAATGTTGAGCAGTGTATATAACTAAAGATTGCCCAAATAGGTGAAATAAATGTAATAGGTAAAGTAAACGATAATTTGCAAGTAAAACCAAAAGTTAACATGTCAGAAAACCAAGAGACAACGCAGTTGTTATTAACAGTAATTCTAAGTACATACAGAAACATGAATATTCTAATGAAAAAAAAATTTAGATCCCTTGCAAAAGAATGCTAATTATATTCCACACAAGCAAGTAGAAGAAATAAAACATTTGAATATGGGAATACCAGTTTTGAACACACCATTAACTAACTCCTCATTTAGAAATAGAAAGTAAGGGTAAAATTATTTTAAATTCTGAATTCGGTGAAGTTATTGAGGTAACATTAGAAGCAATTCCCATTTATTACAAAAAAAGCAAACACCTGACTATATTCTCGAGTTGAAGCTGTTTTCACATTGGCAGATAAACTTGATGTTTTAAGTCCGAGTAGAAAAAATGTTGTGCACATATCAGTTAAAATGTCCAGAAACACAGACAAAATTCTGATTACTTCTGTGATATGAGCCCCCATATCTGTTTCATACAGTATATAGAGATAGTAAAATTTCATCACCTTCAGGAAAGAAACATAAATATTGTCTATGTTTAATCGACAGTCATTCAAAATGGCCAAAGTTATACCTTTGAACAGACTTTCTGCTAAAGCTACTTATGATGCTCTTTCAGAAATCTATACGAGAACAGGTATGTATGTAGCGATCAAGGTACTAGTTTTATACCTCTTGGTTGTCTGAAGAATTTGAAAAAACGTTCTGTTTTCAATAGTAGGTTACCCTGCATCAAACAGCTCGGTAGAGAAATGGAATCATGTATTTAAACAAATGTCACATCATGTAATTTGTGTAGATCCTGTTAACTGGGACAAGCAAGTTCTTCATCTGCTTTTTGTGTGCCGTGATGTTCCAAATTGCACTGCAGGTGTATCTCCATATAAGCTCATGTATGGTCATGAAGCTAGAGGTCCCTTAGCCATGTTACAGTCATCATGATCTGGTGAAATACCATTACATCTTAATTTAAGTAATTCAGTTGTTGACTATCTACAAGAATTAAAAATAAATTTAGAGAAAGTACCTTCTTTACCCTGACTCTTATTCTCCTTTCTCCCCTGACACAGACTAAAACAAATGCCTCGAATTGCAATAACAACTTATTTTACCGTAATTCTCGTTTATTGATCTCACGATATCTTGGACTCATTATTATAAATCTAGTAACTCAAGGCTTTTCAAGGAGTCATTTCACAGTCTGTCATGTATGCTGACGGCAGCAAATTTGATAAACATTACAAATTATGTAAGGCAGGAGTAAGAGGCCTTTAAGCACTTATAACATTTCAAGTCCCTGCATAATACCTGCTTTTTTCCCTATTTTTTCTCTCTCTCGGTCTTGGTTAGTTGCACCATGCATTCCATTATAAAACTGGCAATGAGAATCTTTTGTGGTGCTCCCATTATCCTTGATGTCGTAAGCAAGTGCTTATTTTGCTTAATGGTTAATCTAGTTCTGAAGTTATGTATCTACAGAGTAGAGGTGCAGTTGCCAACTGCCATCTTATCAAAATAAAGAATCATATGATGAAATGAGAATGTGATATCAGAAGAGAAAAATAAATTATGGTTTTGAAGAGTGTGATTACCGAGACACGATTCAATAATGTGAAGAAAATGTAATATATGTGCTGAGAACTTTTATGGATATTTCCATATTTGAAAAATTCTGCTTTAAAGAAGCCTTGTTTGTGCAACAGCAGAAGTGAGATATCGCTATATTTTATTACATTTTCATAAAAGTGTTTAATATTATATTCTAAAGCAAATTATGGCTTCCCTTAGAAAGGCTCTGAAAGACAGATTTGTCTATCTTATGTGAAGAGGTAGAAATAATTACTATCTCAGAACATAGAGTTAAGGACCTGAAAAAGTTAATTGTGTTTGCTACTGGTGAAGATTATGAATTGTTTGCTTGTGAAGTCTTTTTTTTTTTTTTTTCCTTGCTTGTTTAAAATCACAAATGACGTATAGAGATAGAAAACCACGAAGACAAAACTGCAGGGAGATTAGCAGTAAAAATTCCACCAGGGAACTAAGAGAACTAACTCATCATGCTCCTGGTGTTGATTTATATAATTTCATTCAAAATTTTGAACCAAAAATACTACTACTATTTATATTTCGATGCTGATCTTTTAATACAGTTTTAACACAACCAGCATAGTAGAAATCGCCAAAGCTGTATCAACCTGTGAGAAACAATTCTTCGCTTTTAACAGTTCGGAATGTTGTTATTTTCATCTGCGTTCCTTTTCTTTCTGAGCCCACCAGCGCCCGAGCGGTAAAGTCGCTGAACACTGGTAGTTCGATCCGAGGTTCGAATCCCACGAATGGGCAGACTGCGTGGGCATTTTCGTGGTTTTCCCCATGTGTAACGTGTATACAAACCAGTTTCCCTTAGAAATTTCTCCACGAAGGCATCTCTCCCCTTAGGCAGATAGCTCTTGTGTGCTTTGCCGTAAACCAAACCAAAACCAACCTTTTTGTATTTTAAGTTTTTGGGGATACAGCGTAGTAATTTTTGTCTTGATGCCACAAAACATGCGCTTGTGGCATTTGCCTGCAGTGGACGAAACTGAAGAAAATTTTCTGCAGAATGCAGTACTTTACTGCAGAATCGTTATAGAGAATAATTGCTTTGAATTTATCCTTAAAGCGATCGCTGCAAAATTTCTACCAGAAGAAATGAAAGAGAAAGCCACCTTGAAAATAGATTTATTTGCCAACAGTGACCGAGCAGTAAATCAGCTGAACACTGGTAGGTTAGCCAGGGGCTCGAATCCTGACGAACGGACCAGCTGTATGGGCGTTTTCGTGGTTTTCCCTGTGTGTAACGTGGATATGACCCAGTTTCTCTTAAAAATTTTCCACTGGGAATATCTTCCTTTCGTGAAAATTGATTTATTGACTGAATTTTCTGGATGAACACCTAATAAAGAGGTGAAATGTGCATTTAATGTGTACTTGTAATCAATAAATGTTTTCAAGTTATCATTCTTTTCCTTCTGTAAACAATCGCCAAATTCTGCTAATATGTAAGTACTGACGTTTCTGTTTCATTGTCAATTAAGATAGCGAATATTTAACTTTCAGATTATGCAATATTTGCTATGACTTTAACTGATAAAAATATCTAAAACTAATTATTACGCAACAGTCAAATCATAAATGTAGCAAATTAGATCGCATTAAACAACTGCTGTTTGTTATCATCAGAAAAACTCTGGCAAAAGTTCACTCTGCATCAAAAATTGCATAGCAAATTTGGAAGGATTTTATGTGCGAAATATGTACATAACTGTATAAATGTTTTGATGTGGTTTATTCCGTTATGGAAAAACGCACGACAGATAACTTATCTAACAGCAGGAATGATCTTTTTAAGGTAAACTACGTCATATTTGCTATTTTCATGAATGCCAGCTTGGATTAGGATTTAAGTCTGTTGAAGAACTTAGGGATAATGAAGCAATGCGTAATGAATTATGTGAAAAAACATTTCATCTGCGAATGGGGAGAAATATGAAATTCAAATAGTTCAGTGGAAACGCTGAATGTGTATATGAAAGTGTTCGGGATGTCAGATAGTGAGGGAATAGAGAGCACAGTAACGATAAGAGGAGGCTCAGGTCAAAAACCCTTATTCTTCCGGACGCGCTGAGATCTTGCTGTTATTGCTGCATGGCTGCATTAGGTACATACATAACTCGGAGCGTTTAATATCACTTGTTACGTCACATGATTTTTTTTCCCAATAGTGGACCCAAGCCGTTTGTAGGCGTTGGGCACTACTTAAGGCCGAAAACCGTGGTCTCTTTATTATGGAAGCACCTAGATGAGCCATCATAGCCTCCTGTGAAGGGATGGACAAATTGCATTCATGCCTTCTCAGGGATATCTATCCTAGCCCTTCTGTACAGCGGTCTGAATTACTAACCACTTACCCAGCTGGGCGGCATTTTGTCACATGATCAAGCATACTGTTTTCACATCTCGCCACTAAAATTTTAGTGATTACTGATACTTTTTTTTTTTTTTTTACTTAAGTTTGTCAAGTTTATATTTTTATAGCTTTCTTATTGATCTCATTTAGTTCTGTAATTTTGTTTTAACAGTGCGTGGCGTCTTGCGGCACATGCCACCAAATAGCACGGAAAAGATTTACTGTTGGTACACCACAAAAGGAGTAATTAAATTAAACTTTCTGATGTTTTTTGTCCTTTTTATTTACAAATCTTATTCTTGAGCATAAAATTTCACCTTTGTGTTTATTGCTTTCCTAAACTAACTGAAACCCGCTATTGCAAAGATAGTAACGCGTAATAGCGGGAGTAAATCAAATGTTTTTGGTTGAAATCGGGCAAACGACTCTTCATAATTACACCTATCATCGTTGTAGTGCAGGTTAAAGTGCTTTAGAGGAATATTTTTTTACAGTTCATAGTCAACCCCGGAATCAGGACATCTTAACTTCGGATTGTGAATTTAAAAGCGTCATCTTTCAGAAAATTTAGTTTTCTGTCTTTGCTTTCTGTATGAGATATCTGGGGGAAATCAAGCAATACAATTATACTTGAAAGGGATATGTTTCTTCTGAGATTCTTTTTTAAATACCTAACTCGACATAAGTGTAATTTTTACTTGCTAATCATTAAACAAGGTACAGCTATTTCATTGAGATGGTCGTAAGTATTCATACTTAATTATTCATTTTGGTTTTAGAAATGGTCATTCTCTGGTTTGCAATATAAGCAAGTAAAATCAAAAGTACACTGCCCCCCAAATGTTCAGGAACAGCGTGTTTTTTTGTCTAATTTTAAATTGAAGCAACATAGAAACCTGAAATTTTAATTTTAAATTGAAGCAACATAGAAATCTGAAATT
The DNA here is from genome assembly GCF_044657685.1 of Stegodyphus dumicola. Taxonomy (NCBI): domain Eukaryota; kingdom Metazoa; phylum Arthropoda; class Arachnida; order Araneae; family Eresidae; genus Stegodyphus; species Stegodyphus dumicola. The sequence goes on from NC_140781.1 coordinate 28,839,105, forward strand.
TAGACGATATGTTCACTAAACAGTTCTTTAATGAATGCGACATAGAATGTTTCCAAAGTTCAACAGAAACATGAATTACAACAAAAAGTTGCACTTTCGGGCAGAGAAATCCAGTCCTGAAGAAACAGTATATCACAGTTTCTTGAGAAATGGGATGGTAACATTACAAAAATAGGTACTAATAAGGAATGTGTCCACCCTTAGCTGCAACACATTGGCGGCAGCGACGTTCCATGCTGTCAGTCAGTGAAATGGGAAGCAACGACCAGACACGAAGTAATCCTTGTTCAAGTTCATCAAATGACCTTGGAGGAGGACTTAGAGCAGCAGCCTGCATCCCAAGGTAGTTCCAAAGATGCTGTATCGGATTCAGGTCTGGGGATTGAGATTGTCGTTCCATCCGCTCCATACCGTGAACCTCAACATATTCTTCAGCAACTCGAGCTCTTTGCGGTCGTGCATTGTCGTCCATCAGAAGAAATCCAGGAAAAAGAGCAGTGGCATATGGGCGGACATAATTATCAAGGATCTCGTCTCGATATCTCACACCAGTCAAAGTTCCTTCGTGTAACACATGTAGGTCAGTGTGACCACCGAGAGAGATCCCAGCCCAAACCATTATTCCACCACCTCTGTAAATGTGTCTTTCCAGAATGTGGGATTAGTTGTACCTGGTGTTGTTCCTGCAGGTCACCTGTCAACCTGAGTCACTCTCCAGTATGAACCTGGACTCGTCTGAGAAGAGAAGTTGACTGGTCCAGGAGACGTGTTCTTTTGCCCTAAGTCTTCGGATCGAGGGGACACAAACAACTGGTCGTCTTGCATACAGACTTGTGCAGGCGTCTGCTCATTGTAGTAGCTGGGGTTCGTGTTCTTGTTGCCGCTAAATGATCTGCCATGCGCTGAGGCACAGTGATGATATTCCTTCTGGCCGAAAAAGCTAGTCTCCCGCAGGTCTTGTAACTCTCGATCTGCTTGGAACATGTCCTTCTAGACTCCGAATCCTCGGATTCAAACTGATTCCATAGTCGCTGGACCACACTACGAGAGATATTTAGGCTTCTAACACCAGCTTGTGACATCCCCATGTCCATCCATCCGATCGCTCGCCACCTCAACAAATCGGGCAAACGACTTCTCCTAGAATACATAGAGTCTCCTGTATATTGTCAACGAAATTGCTAATAAAAATTGAAGATCAACACTCGTGAACAAAACACAATATTTGCATTTTTTCTCCAACTCCTACATAAAGTATTCATTTCTATAAAATAAAGGTGGTAGCTACTGTTTTTGCATATATATATTCTTAAACTTCGTTACTCTCATGTATATGCATATAAACTGCGAGTTTAAATGTTACTGACATTTTTGTAATGGCAAGCTTTGAGAAACATGATGTACCTTACTTTCGGAGGGCAGTGTACTTAGAGAGTTAAATTGGGAATGGTTTTAAGATTTTACGTTTAAAATTAACCTTTGCTGTAGATACCTGTTTATCCAGTTTTTTAATCGTAGACTAAATCGTTTATGTCTTTTCTGTTATCTTTAAAAGTACTTTCGACATTGTAGCAATTATAGTTATAAATCTTTATTTTTGGTTTCTAACAGGAATATAAAAATTTTCAGTGTCCACTTTTTGCTGTTCAGTACTTTCAGTTTAGGGAGAGTTCGCAGTACCCAGAGGTATAGAAAATATGTGAATTCTAAATTAAACAGAAGGTTGTGGTGATTGGTCAATATGGTTTGTACTGAAACTATCATATCTCATGTTTTGTCCAATTTAACTGCGGACATAAATTCTGATTCTTCATGTACTGTCTTTTTTAGATTTCATTTCTCCCTTCATTTCTTACATATTCCTGTAGTATGAATCTATTCTGTATTGTAATAAGATACTTTTACCCATCAGTAGTTTATAAAACGTGTTTAATATTCATATTTTATGTTATAGTTACTTGCTGTCAGTATTTATTATGATAATAACGTGATGTTGTATTATCAGAAAAATATAGCAATCTAAAATATATTTTAATGCCAAATTTTATTCTTCAACTTAAATTTTTAAATTAAAATTATCGTAAATCATAATTTCATACTCTGCATCAACACATTCTCCTAGATGATATCATAAATATCGATTCAAATGTTTTAATTTTACTCTCTTTTTTAATACATAACAATTAATTCAATATTAAATTGAAAAATTCAGACCACAAAAACTGTGAAAAGTTCGGTGAAGCAAAGTAAGATCGTTTGATTTTTTTATACATTATTTCATTTGGTTACTAAATTTAGAGTGCGAACTGCACATTGCAACCCAGGATTTGCATTACTGTATCCTTTACTGCTCATACCGTGAAAGATTGTATCGCACTTTTATTAAATGTTGTAACTATTTCTCCATGTAAAAGACGGCTTTTATAGTGATGAGTTACAAAACGCGAACGTGATTTCGATTATTTCATTAATACTTTCAGGCTCACAGGAAGGAATTTCTGTCATTTATTTATTTTTATGAAAACTTTAAAATTCATATGTATCGAATCGGTCGCGGACACTTAACCGACACCAGTTAGCCGACATGGACACTTATCCGACAGGACATTTAGTCGACACGGACATTTAGCGGACACAGACAGTTAGCCGACAGGACATTTAGCCGACAAGACATTTAGTCGACACGAACAGTTAGCCGACACGGACAGTTAGCCGACAGGACACTTAGCCGACACACAGAATTCGCCGTCAGGGCATTTAGCTACGGGTCAGTTAACTGGCAAGAGATTTAGTCAACAGAACACTAAGCCGATAGTGATGTTTAGCTGACGCGTACCCAATAATCATTTAAATTTACAATCAATTACAAAATTTCTCGACTTCTCAATAAGTTCAATATTTAAGTTATTTTTTCACTTATTTTATCAGTAAAATTCAGTTTTCGATTCTTGAAGATCTCATACGTGCTTTTAATTTATTGTGTTAATTTAGCGTTGTTTGATATGTATCGTGCTGTTTGGTGTATATTGGCTAAATTGAAAAAGCGCTGAAATTTCTCCTCAAGGAATATGAATTAAATTTCGAAAAGAAAAGAATTTTTTTAGCTAAGTACGGCGGTCACTTAATTACATTTTAATATGGGATCTTCAAAAATTATCCATAAAGCTTCTATATTTAATCAACTTTCACATCATAAATCATTGGTCATCTTACATCATCGTTGTCTTCGGTAAAAGAACCATCATCAAGAATAAGCCGAAAACTGAAACGGAATACGAAGGGAGAGGGAAAGATTGTGTGCTAAGGACAATATTGAAAGGAAACATCTTAATTGTCCTTCATCTTTGCAACAATAACATCGTCAACAGTCCCTTCTAGTATTCAGAAATCTTCATCCAAAAAAATATCTTCAGTCTTTAACATTTTTGGAAACGTTCATTTCATCTTAAAAGTAGCAAAAACTGAAATAAATGGCATTACTAGGTGAAAAATCATAGTTCGGTTATCAATCGTATCACTCCAGGTTTAAATGTCATAATCAGTATTATTTTATACACCTTCTTCTGCTTGGGTCCATTGTTTTATGTACTCAGCGCATGTAGTTGTTTTTGTGGGTCCTTCATGATCTCCTTCTTTTACAACATCATAGGTGTCATTGTCTTTTATTTTTACAATTTTATACAGGCCTAAATACTTTGATTTTAACTTAAGGTTTGGTCCAAATTGAGTTCTTTTGATGGCTACTAAATCATTAATTTTATAACATTTTGGAGAACGTCTTCGAAGGTTTTCTTATTTTCTTCCTGTACCTTAAATATTTGTTTCTTCGCATCTTTTCGAAGTTCTTCTCGGTAAGTTTCAAAATTATTTTGAATTTCTGCCTCAATTATTTCTTTAAGTTTAATATCTTCTTTAAAATTCATTTTAGTTCCAAATAATAACTCAAAAGGCGTAGTGTTTATGCTTCTCTGATAAGATGAATTATTTAACTGCTGCACTTCATTAACGTATCTAAACCATTTCGTCGGATCGTCTAATGATAATTTTGAAAGAATAGATATTATAACTTGATTTAGACGCTCAATCTGTCCATTGGAACGAGGTAATCCAGTAGTAATTAAATGATGTTTGATATTGTCATTGGTACAGTATTCTTTAAATTCGTTTGATGTTAAAGCAGTACCTCTGTCTGAAATGATCTGAGAAGGATTTCCAAATATAGTTTTCTGTAAATTCAGTTTAGAAATTGTTTCAACTGATGACGTAGTTTTAGTAGGATATAACCAGACAAATTTCGTAAAACCGTCGATAACAACCAAAATATACTTATAGTTTTTACTAGTACTTTCAAGTGGACCTAAGTGAATATGATAAGTATGTAACGGTAAACCTTCTTTATGTAATGGATGTAGAAAACCCTCTTGTTTCCCTCGTCTGCGGTTTACTAAAATACATTTCACACAATTTGCAATAATTCTTTCGATCTTTTGTCTTGCTTTAGGAATAAAATACGATTGTTTGAGCAATTCCTATGTTCTTTTAACACTCACATGTCCCTTTTCATGAGTACTTTTGATTATTTCCGTCTGCATGCCAGACGGTATAACTGGAACTTCTCTACCTTCAATAAATTTGTACAAAAGCCCATTTCTCTCAAAGTAATTGTCATAATTTGATGTTTTAATAATTTCTTTTATTGCCCTAATCTCATCATCATCATCCTGAGAAGCTTTTAATCTGGATAAAACAGTATCCGTTGATATACAAAAGGGTACAGGATTTCTACTCAATGCATCCACATGAGCCATTTGCGAGCCAGATCTATGCTCTATGACATAACTGAATTCTTCTAATAACAGAGCCCATCTATCAACGCGTGTAGTTAAATCACGTTTGTACATAGTTTTTTGAAAAGCAGCACAATCTGTAACAATTTTAAAAGGAATACCAATAAATAAATTCGGAATTTCTTCAAAGCTTCTATAACGGCCAAAACTTCGAGTTCATAACTCGAGTATTTTTCTCAGTATTTGTAGTTTTCTTACTCATATAATATACCGGATGAAATTTATTATCCTCAGGAGATTTTTGTAAAAGCATTGCACCATACCCATCTATACTAGCATCAGTGTGAACTTCTGTTTCATACTTAGGATTATATATATTTAGCACAGGTTTTTGCTATAATATGGCTTTAAGTTGATTAAAAGCATATTGTTGTTCTTCATCAAATTTAAATTTACTACCCTTCTTCACAAGATCGCTTAGAGGTTTAGCAATAAGTGAATAAACAGATATAAATTTTCTAAAGTAACCTGTTAAACCTAAAATCTTTGGATTTGTTTTAAGGTGGATGGTTCTGGAAATTTAAGAACTGCTCTTGTTTTCAATTCAGATGGAAAGATACGTCCGCGTTCAATTACATGTCCTAAAAATTCAACTCTTTTCTGCAAAAACTGGGACGTTTTTAAATTAATTTCTAACCTATAACTACTAGCAATATCCAGAACTTGTTTCAACCTTTCGATTCCTTCTTCTTCATTAATAGATAATACGATAATATCATCCATGTAAGGTAAAACTATACCACTTACTATTAAAGGACGAAAAACAGTATTTATAAATTTCTGAAAAGCGGCTGGCGAATTACATAAACCAAATGGTACTTTCAAAAATGGGAACTGACCACTGTGCGTGACAAATGATGTATAGTGTCTACTGTTTTTATTTACATCAACATGAAAGAAACCGTTTTTAAGGTCTTTACGAAAATCTACGCAAACTCTGTGTGAACCAACTTTTTTCTTTACAATGACAACAGGACTGGAATACTCGGATGAACACGGTTCAACTATACCCTCTTTAATCCATTCTTCAACTTGTTTATCAACAATTTCCTTTTCCATAATTGGTAAACGTCTTGGTCTAAAAGAAATAGGTTAGTCATTGAAGTGTCTGGTGTGCAAATATAGAAAAATAACACTTCTCTGACTCCAATGGAACCAATATTTTATTCCTTACAAAGTTATAGATTCTTATTCATAAGATTTATTTACATTTTACATGCACTTTCAATCGCGTGACAGAAAACCGAAGTTTGTTTACTTCGTTCTTCGCGGAAAACTAGAAGGTGTTGCCATTCCGCTTTAACCAAATTTAATTAGAAACTTGACGGAACTGAAGCGACACTACACACCCCCTTCCTAGTGACAGCGATTATGGAAGATAGTCTTTAAAGTGACTGGGAAACCTCACATGTCTGCCGGTTCTAGTAGTCTTGGTTTTATGATGAGTTTCTGAATTTTCTTCAGTGTTCTTGAGTGCAGGTGTTTCCCCAAGTTCCGCTTTCTTGGAATGGGAGTTTTGGAAAGGAATATCAGAATCTTGCACTAGGAAACATGGCTTTAGTCTATCTATTGAAACTCTTTTAACTTTTCCTTGGATTTCAATATCGAAGTACTTATCCTTTCTAGTTCTTACAGGATACGGTCCAAGATAGACAGGCTGTAGCGACGAATTATTAATGTTGTTGTATAGGAATACGTGAGAACAGTTGGAAAGATGTTTAGAAACAAAGACTGTTCTATTTCCATGGGTGGTGGTAGAACTTGGCTTCATAGATCTTATTATTTTCTGAAGGTTTTGAGAAAATTCAGACTGTTTCATATCAGGTACTATTGAAAAGAATTCACCAGGTAATGCTAAAGGGGTTCCGTATACAAGTTCTGCGGATGAGCAACCTAAGTCTTCCTTGATGGCAGATCTTATGCCTAAAAGAACGAAAGGCAATGCTTCCAGCCATGATTTTGATTCGAGTAGATGACATTTGAGACTTGCTTTTAAATTTCGGTGTTGTCTTTCGATCAGGCCATTTGCCTGTGCATGGTACGCAGTTGTAGTGCTTGTATGAAAACCAAGATATTTTCCTAAAGCTTGAAAAAGTTGGCTATCAAATTGCCGACCTTGGTCAGATGTTATGCGATTCGGAATTCCAAAGCGTGAAAACCAAGTATAAATCAAAGCTTTAGCAATATATTCTGCTGATTGATCTTCTAACGGTACCGCTTCGATCCATCGTGTATAACGATCGATGATGGTTAGAAGGTATTTGAATCCTTTGCAAGGAGGTAGCGGACCCACCAGATCTATGTTTAAATGCTGGAATCTGTGTGGAGGTACTTTGAATTCTCCCAAAGATGAATGTGTATGTCTGTGAACTTTAGATCTTTGGCAAGATAAACATGCTCTAGTCCATAGTTGGCAATCTTTATTCATATTGGGCCATATGAAACGTCGTGTTATCAATTTTATCGTGGATCTTATTCCAGGATGAGATAAATTATGGATTAAAGAAAATATTTTCTGCCGAAACTTTACAGGGATGTATGGTCGATTATAATTTGTAGAAGTATCACAGTAAATTTTCTTGTCGCTGTCCGGTATAGGGATCTGTAGGATTTTTAAGTTTGGGTTGTTTTTTAGCATTTCCAAGTCGTCATCTTCTTGACAGTCTACTATAGTTTGTAAGTCTATTGCAGATGGTACAGAAATGGTGTCTATGCGAGAGAGAGCGTCAGCGACGGTATTTTCATGCCCTTGTATGAATCGGATATCGGTTGAGAACTGGCCAATATATGACAGTTGTCTAGCTTGTGGTGGCGAAGCTTTTTCCAAATTTTTTTGGAAGGCAAATGTTAGTGGTTTGTGATCCGTGTGTATTGCAAAAGTTCGCCCTTCTAAGATGTATTTGAAATGTTTTACTGCTGTATAGATGACTAAGAGTTCTCTGTCGTAGGCACTATATTTTTGTTGTGCTGATGTCAAATTTCGGGAAAAGAAACTTAAAGGTTGTTTTGCATTATTCACAATCTGATGTAAAACGGCTCCAATGGCAGTATCGGAAGCATCAGTTGTTAGCGATATTTCAGCCTTTTCGGATGGGTGAGTTAAGTTTGTGGCATGAATAAGTGCATCTTTTAAGATCTGGAAGGCGTTTCTTGTTTCTGCCGTCCAGGTTATTTCTTTTCTGCAGTTCGTTTTAATACCACTGAGCAATGTTGTTAAAGGTTGTTGCAGTTTCGCACAAGTTGGTATGAATCTGTGATAAAAATTCACCATACCTAAAAATCGTTTTAAACTAGTAAATGACTTTGGTTTTGGGAAATTTTTGATGGCATCAACTTTCGTTGAAAGAGGTTTAAGTCCTTCGGCTGACACTTCGAATCCCAGGAATGCAAGTTTTGTTTGACCAAATTTACACTTTGCCGCATTAACACACAGGCCATATTCGTTTAGTCTCTCGAGGACTGCTCGTAGATGTTTTCGGTGAGTTTCTTCATCTGGAGAGGCTATTAGAATGTCATCCAAATAGCAAAACACGAATTCTAGTCCATTCAACACACTGTTCATGAAACGTTGGAACGTTTGGGCCGCATTTCGTAGGCCGAACGTCATGAATGGGAACTCGAATAAGCCAAAGGGAGTGGGAATGGCCGTTTTCGGTATATGTTCTTCGCGAACTGGAATTTGTTGGTACGCTCTAATGAGGTCTATGGATGAGAAAACTTTTTTTCCAGCTAAAATGGAACTGCAATCTGTTAAAAATGGGAGAAGGTATCTATTAGGAATCATGACGTTGTTTAACGCTCGATAGTCTCCACAAGGTCTCCAATCACCTGATTTCTTCATAGCGAGATGTAGTGGGCTCGACCAGTTACTTTCGGATGGCCTGCATAAGCCCATTTGGAGCATAAATTCAAACTCCTTTTTAGCCGCTTTAAGTTTCTCAGCTGATAGTCTTCTGGCTTTAGCGAAAACTGGTGGACCTCTGGTTTCGATATAATGTTCGATGTTATGATTTTTAACTTTATTATTAACTACATTCAGTTTTAACAAATCCGGAAAATCGTTAATGATACGTTTATATGGATCATTTACGGCATTTAAAATCGGAATATTATTATTGTTATTTTGAAAACAAGGAGTTCCATTGGTTGTTAAGAATGTAGTACCATCAATCAACTTGCGATTTTTAGAATCTACCAAAAGGTTAAAATTTGCAAGAAAATCCGTGCTTATTATCAGTTTGTTTACGTCCGCAATTACAAAAGGCCATGTGAATGATCGTCCGAGTCCAAGATCAAGCTTGAGTAATTTTTGGCCATATGTTTTAATTTTCGTACCATTTGCAGCAAAGAGTTCTAATTTTGAGATGTTTTTTTTATCTGCAGGCAGGGGAGGAATGACAGAAATTTCTGCCCCAGTATCTATTAAAAATTGGGTAGCCGATTCTTTGTCGCTGATGAAAAGACGACTCAGCTGCACCCCTTGTCCCTCCGTCGTCAATAAGAGACGGGGAGCTGGTTTTCCGGACTATTTGTCTGTGATGTTGATGAGTAGTTGCAGGGTTGTTTACACTTAAATGACTTATCACCGAATTTCTTATGATAGTAACAAATATCACTAGATCTGTTACCACTGTAACTCCTATCTCGTGATTTGAATCGGTTACGACAATAGGGACGACTGTGGCGTTGCTTGTTTAAAGCAGAAACTTGTAAGCTAAGTTCACTAACCTGTTTTTGTAAACTTTCAATCACTTCCGTTTTTACCGTTATGGATGATGCAGCAGCTATTTGGGGAGTAACAGGGTTTAATTCCCAACTATTATCGGCCATTGTAGCCACTTTTAACAAATCTTCACTACTAACAGATATAATGCTACGCATATTAACGGGTAAACGTTGTAGCCACAATGTTTTTAGGAAAGTATCTGTTACTTTATCGCCAGCCAAATTACGCATCTCACATAGCAATTGAGATGGCTTTTTGTCACCCAGTTCTAATTCACTCAGTAATTTTTGGGTTTTTTGAGTCTCTGAATCAGCATATAATGAAATTAGTCTATTTTTAATTGCCTCATATTTATTATTTTGTGGTGGACTTAGCAAATTATCAGATACCTGTGACAAAATAACGGGTTCAATGGAACTTATAACATAATCATATTTTGTTTGATCTGCACTAATTTTTGCATTTCTAAATTGTGCTTCTAGTTGAATAAACCTTATTTTAGGATCTGGCTTCCAAAAAGGAGGAACTTTAACGCTTACCTTGGCGACAGATGGAGTTGTTGCTTTAATTTCGGTTTCGTCTTCGTCAGCCATTGTAGAATTCGATCACGCCGGGATACACAAGTGAAGTGTCTGGTGTGCAAATATAGAAAAATAACACTTCTCTGACTCCAATGGAACCAATATTTTATTCCTTACAAAATTATAGATTCTTATTCATAAGATTTATTTACATTTTACATGCACGTTCAATCGCGTGACAGAAAACCGAAGTTTGTTTACTTCGTTCTTCGCGGAAAACTAGAAGGTATTGCCATTCCGCTTTAACTAAATTTAATTAGAAACTTGACGGAACTGAAGCGACACTACAGTCATCTTTTAAAGTAATATGCATTTCAATATTGGTAGTTTTTGTTTTGTTAGGAATATAATTTTCAATTAAGTGTTTTACTTTCGACCTGTATGCTTTATTAATATCGGAACAATTATCTAACGCATCTTCTTGATCTATATTTACATACATTAAATCCAATTCATTTTCGTTTTCATTTTCATCTTCTACTACGTTCATAGATATGCCTTTCTTGCTTATAATAATTTCCATTTGCGAAAGCAATTCATTTCCAATAACAGCATTTTCTTTCATTGTTCCTTGAGGCACAACATAAATATTTGACTTAATTTCACAATCATCAATTCGTATGGAACCTTTAAAATAAGCAATAGGCTTTACTTTATTATTACCAAAGCCTATTAGAATCAAGTCGGAAGAATTAATATTAGGTGAGCCAATTACTTTATAAATATTTTCCGAAACTATATTTATATCACATCCTGTATCAATCAGAACTTTTACTTCTACATTATCTATCGATACAGTTTTATGCATATCATTCAACTGCTTGTTTACAAATATATGATTCGCTTCGCTAAAATTGTTTACATTTGTCTTATTTTTTGTACATTCTGCTGCTACGTGTCCAAATAAATTGCAACGAAAACATTTTTTCACCTTACTCTTATTTTTTCAAAAATTCTACATGTGACCGAGATTTCCGCAGTTATAGCAACGGATATTTGTTTTTATTTTACTTTCAAAATGGTCGCTTCTGGTTTTAGAATTAGGCTTAACGGATTTGTTTTTATCATTACCAAATTTAATTTTTTCATATATCTTAAGTTTTTCCTGAAATTCTGCTAACGTTTTACAGCCATAAAGAATAGCTTTATTAAATGTAGAATTGTTTATACCATTAATAACATATTCAAATAAAGCAGCGTTTTCAATATTACCTTTAGAACATGTAGTTTTAATTACCAAAAAATATTCATATAGCGATTCTTTTTCCTGCATTTTACGTTTTAATAATAATTCATGTAACTGAGCAGAGTTATACTGAACACCATATTCATTTACTAATAAAGCCTTAAGTTCATTTCCACGAATTAATTTTCATTTCACCTTCAATGAATAATTTTGCTTTGCCAGTTAAAGATCTTTTGGCGAATATCAGTTTATGCAATTCATTTAGTTTTAACAAATTAGATACATCCTCAAAGTTTTCAATAAATTTGTCAACCGAATTATACGGATTACCATCAAATTTAGAAATCAAGCTTTCAATATCATTAAAATTTATATACTTATTTGAAAACTGTGAAAATGGAAATTGAATTGATGACTTACTAATATTTTGTTTTAGCTCATGATCTTCATCAACAGCAGCAAAAGAAGAGTCGTTGAAAATTCGAGCAGTTGATGCATCTATTTCACTATTAACAGAAGTATTTCTTCTTTCATCCAATATTGCTTCATATTCCTCTATTTGTTGTTTGCAATTTGATCCCGATTCTGACACCAATTTTGTGGGTTCTTTAATTTCGAAATCACAATTCATATTCAAACAAAACACATTTAATAAAATATTAATACATCTATAATATAATTCATCTATTAATACAAGATCTATATCATCTTACATCTATAAAACAACATCTTGCATCTCCTCTCAAAACAAAGTGGCGAGAGTTCTATCAATTTCACTCGTGCAGTCAACAGCTAAAATTTAGAAAGCGCGCGAGGAAAAATATTAATCTATGGATTTAAAATCCCACATTTATATATATATGGTGGTGAGGCTTAGTTTAGCAAATATATTTTATTTTGTTATTAGAAACAATTAAAAAAAACAAAGGTATAAATTATTTGTGACCTCTATAATTTGCAGTTCATGTCACCATTCTTGAGATAAAAATATTGTGACATTTTATTGACCACGCCTGTCGCTTAAAATACTTAGGTTAATGTTTATTGCTCTAAACTAGTCCATATTTAGAAGTAAAATATTCTTTAAGGTGTAGCCTTGGCTGCTAATGTTTAAAATTAATTTATGACTAGTAACAGCATGAATTATAAACAAATAGCTAAGTTATTGCATTTTATTTTCCGGCTATCGAAATGCGATGCTACGAGCAACGTTTTGAAACCAAAACCTAGCAATCATGAATCAGAATTAGAACTAGTTGCCATTCAGCATAAAGAAATTTAAATATAAATATGAACTACTTATTGCCATTCAGCATAAAAGAAATATAAATATGAATATTAACAAAATATTAAAGTTAATTTTATAAAATAATTAAACACATGAACAAATATATGAAATAAAAAATAATTATTTCTCATGCAATAATTGGGCCACTACAAAGGTTTTGTATTTTTCATAATTGAAGCTGCAGAAGGGGGGCACAAAGTAGGGCGGAGCAAAGTGACACATCGTGAAAAGTCACTGTAATGTAGTGCCATCTAACGATGGTAGATTTAACTATATCTGTCATGTAAATAAATAATATTATTTACTATATTTTGAAAGTCGCGATGTGTAATTTGCAGTATAATATGTTATATTAATGTTTTTCTTATAAAGTATAACTTTTCTAAATATCTGTTAAAAATGTATAAATTTTCGCTTCATTTCTCATTAATTTAATTTTTTTTTTCATCTTTCATTCCTTCTCTCTCTCGTTTTTGGTTTAGCGGCCACCTAACAGTTAACAGTAAAGTTTGGTTTATGTAATTACGGCAAAGCCAGAGGGTTGTTTGCCTAAAAAGATGGATGCCTTCGTGGAGGACTTTCTAAGGAAAACTGCCTCGTATACATGCTACACATGGGAAAAACCACGAAAACAGCCTGTCTGTTCGCGGAATTCAAATTCAGACTGAACTGCTAGTGTTCAGTAACTTTACCGCTCGGCAGCTGCTGAGTCTAACAGAAATAGAGTGACCGTTTTACTTAATACATAACCAGTCTCTTCCAATGAAAATTGCCTTTTTAGGCTAGAACTTTATTAATACATTCAGGAAAATGGGCACCAAAAATTTTCCCTTCACCATGTAGCTAAACCGAAAACGAGAAAGAGAAGGAATGAGAGAGAAAAAAATAATAAAATGAATGAAAAATGAAATGAAAATTTATACATTTTTAACAGATATTAAGAAAAGTTATATTTTATAAGAAAAACATTGATATAATGTAGGGTTTATAGTTATTTTAACTAACATTTATTTTAAGTTTAAACTATCTTTCCTGTCAATCCTTACTTTCCCCTGGAACTGCCAATGCCAGAATATGTAAATTTGAGTAGAACGCGCAAGCATTCAAATTATCAGCGGAAGTAGTATGATTTAAATAGAAGGAAACAAGTTCGGTGAGAGAGAGTTATTCTTACTTAGCGAGCGCGGAGGTAGTTAGAGAATTAAAGAACCCCGCGTTGCGGCCTATGTGCTTGGCGGGAAGTAGTTGCAATTGTTCCAGTGAGCTTCAAGTCCGCTGAATTAGCTGCGGCTTTTGTAAAACGCGGTGAGTTAGTTATTTTAGAGAGCCTCGTAGTTAGAATATTGTCTTTACTTTCTTTTCGGGTTCTTATTTTTATTTTGACTGCCGAGTTGGCACCGTTTGTAAGCGTCAAGAGGACGCAATTGTAATTTAGTACGTTGAATAAAAAGGGACTTAAACCCTTTATAAGACTCTGTGGTTTATACAAGCTTTCACAGTCACCTCTAGGTTGCGTGCTAGTTAGAGGCGCGCAACGTTATATTGGCGCCCGAACACTTATCGAACTGAAATGGCCGAAAACTGGATGGAAGCCGCTGGACAACACCAAGAAATGACAACGCAGTTAGAAGGATTTGGATACCTGGTCCAGACTTTGAGAGCATCAATCAAGCCAAACGTCTATTTCGACGGAAAAAATTCGGTGTCCGTATTTTTAGAAGGTATAGAAAACCACTTTCAGCTCTATCCTGTGCCCGAAAGACAAAAAGTTGCTATCGCCACATCAGCACTAAGAGGACAGGCCGCGCTATGGTGGAAAAATATAGGCAAATTTCTTCTAGGTGAATTTGGAAGCCCGACGTATACTTTTGAAAATTTCAAAAAATCGTTAGTAAAGGCCTTCCCCATAGTGAAAGATCGCGCAAGGCTGGAAGCCGAGCTATATAGTTTCTATCAACGGGATACAGCACAATTGACGGACTTTATTTTACGAAAAATCAAGCTAACGGATATGTTGTATGGGAAAAAACCCGATGCGGAGATTATTGAAATAATATTACCAAGATTGTTATCCGCTGTCCAAGACTACTTTGAAATTAGAAACCCAACCACATTGCAGGAACTTTTCGAATTGGCGGTGAAGTTTCAAAATCGCAGAATCGCGGAAAGAGCGAGAGGGGAAACATATTCTCAAAGTACCAGAAGGAAGGAGGAAACAAGAAATGGAAATCGCTCATATGGGGGAAAGAACTATCAAGCTAACGCATCGAAACTTGAAGGGCAAGGCCCAAAAAGAAAATTTGAAAATAAGCATCCGCGTACCCAGAAGACACAGATTGAAAGGAAAGCTTTAAACGACTAGAGGGGCCTGTGAAAGGGAGGGTCCAGACCCCGGAAGTTTTAGAAAAACCCTCAAATAGACATCTAAATACAGTCATCGTAAAAAACTCACAGCTACCAATTATACAAGTCCTGGTTGGCGATGTACCAGTAGAAGCCCTCATCGATACAGGGGCAGAAGGCAATTTCATGAGTGAAAAGTTCTTCAAAAAGAATTTTTATAGGATACGACTCTTTAAAACCAGAAATACGGAAATTATAGCGGCGCAAGGAAAAACATGTCACTGCATCGGGAAAGTAGCATTAAACGTACAGGTAAAAGAGGAAAATCTCAAAGTATTAATTTTTGTGGTGAAACACCTCCAACACTCTCTTATTTTAGGTATGGACTTTTTAAGGGCCGCGAGGGCCAAATTAAATTTTCAAGATAGTTCCGTGGTGCTGGAGATGGACCAGAGGGTGGTGGAACCGGTGGAGACACCTGAATTGGACCTTAGCCATTTGAATGACCAGGAAAGTAAAGCAATACAGCAAGTGGTGAGTAATTTTTCTCATTTGTTTTCAGAAAAGCCGGGAAACTGTCAGATTGTAACTCACAAGATTCAATTAAATGCCGAAAAACCTTGTAGGACTAAACCTTACCGCTATGACAAACAAAAAGACGTAATCATCGAAGAACATATTCAGGAGATGTTAAAGAATAAAATAATAACGCCCATAAATAGTGAATACGCGAGTCCAGTCGTACTATGTAGGAAAAAGAACGAGTTTCCTCCTTCGGATAAAAGGGCTTGGAGGTTTGCTATCGATTATAGAAAACTAAATAGCATAACTAAATTCCCAGTTTACCCTTTGCCGGTTATAGACGAGATCATTAGACAGATCAAATCGACAAGATATATGTCTACTTTGGACTTAACGTCTGGCTACTATCAAATAGCTATGAGACCCGAAGATATACATAAAACCGCGTTTATAACAAAATCGGGCACTTATGCATTTCTACGCATGCCTTTTGGGTTGTGTGGGGCCCCGTCAACATTCCAGAGAGCTATGGACATTGTTCTAAAGCCTGTCCTAGGAAAATCAACTTTAATTTATCTAGATGATATAATTATAACGAGTAGTACGTTGGAACAACACATTAGTGATCTCGAACAAGTTTTTAAATTATTAAAAGAGGCCGGTCTTACAATTAACGCCTCAAAATGCAAGTTCGCAACTAAAGAACTTAAATATCTCGGTTATAAAATTTCGCAAAAGGGTATAGAAACGCAAGATTCAAAAATAAAAGCTATTAAGAATTTCCCACCGCCCAACACCGCCAAGAAACTTTCGTCTTTCCTTGGATTATGTTCTTACTATCGATCTTTCATAAAAGATTTCGCTAATATTGTTGAACCACTCTTAGTAATCAAAAGAAAAAAGAGTAAATTTACGTGGACAGCGGAAGCTAACACAGCTTTTGAAAGATTAAAAGAAGCGCTTATTAATGCCCCTGTTTTAAAATTCCCTGAGGGGGACGAAAACCTGGAAATTGCGGCAGATGCGTCAGACTATGCGGTGGGTGCGGTTCTTATGCAAAATAAACATCCGCTGGCATTTTTTAGTAAAACATTGAATCAGACACAAAGGAATTATACAGCCACAGAAAGAGAAGCATTAGCCGTATTAATGGCTGTACACAAATTTCGAGTTTATTTCGGCAAATCGCCAGTAACAGTCTTTTCGGATCATGCGGCTGTTGGTAGACTTTACTCGGGAAAAAACCTAACGCCCAGGTTAATAAGATGGGCTTTAAAACTCCAAGAATATAATATCACAATAAAATATAAACCGGGTAAGGAAAACAAAGTAGCTGACGCACTTTCTCGTATAAAACTGGACGACGAAGGAAATGAACTTAAATGCGCTGTGTTGACTTCAAAAATTTTAGATTCTAGAGATACGCTTATTACTGAACTGAAAGCTGATCCTGAATTTGGAAATATCTATGCTTATTTGAAAGACCCCGAAAGCTTTGAGCACACAGATATCGATGCGATAAGAAATAGAGCACAAAACTATGAAATAATAGATAATTTATTATTCTATACGAAAACAACAAACGAAAATCTTGAGTATAAGCCAGTCATCCCAGCCTCGCTTCGATTAAGCATTTTGAGGGAGTTGCACGAAAAAAAAACAGCGGGCCACCTCGGGGTCAGAAAGACTATAAAAAGGGTACGCGAGGCGGTATATTTCCCGCAATTATACAAAATAGTAACGGCGTATGTCAGGTCCTGCAATCAATGTCAGTTAATAAATGATATTAATTACAGCCCGGCCGGGTACTTAAATAGCATTCGCGCTACATTTCCGAATGAAATTTTAGGCATAGATCTCCTTGGTCCCTTCCCCCAGAGCGAGTTAAATAAAAATCGTTTTCTTTTAGTAATAGTAGATCATTTTTCAAAATGGATAGAAATTGTTCCACTTAAACGCGCGTCAGCCAAAACAGTCGCAGATGCATTCTTACACAGATACATTTTAAAATACGGTGCACCGATAAAAGTCATTAGCGATAACGGAAAACAATTCATTAGTCAAATATTTGAAAACATATGCAATGGACTTGATATACGCCATATCAAAATGGTTCCGTATAGACCACAGGCTAACATAGCAGAAAGAGTTAATAAAAACATTGTAAAAATAATTCGCAGTTACGTTAGCACATATCACAAGCGCTAGGATGGCTACATAAATGAATTAGCTTATGCTTTAAGAACGGCACATCATGATACTACGGGAAAAACTCCAGCAGAATTATTTTTAGGCAGAAAGTTAATTACGCCTTTAGATAAATTATTCTTTGTGCAACAAAGAGAGCAGGAATTCAAACAAAAGGACGTGCAAAAACTAATTGATCAGGCGCTTAAAACCTCGGATACGGCAAGAAATAGGCAGAAAATTTATTACGATAAAAAACGCCGTGAAGCAGATTTTAAAGTTGGTGATAAAGTATTGAAACGGAAATTTTCTTTATCAAGTGCCCCAGACAATTTTATGGCAAAGCTAGCTCCAAAGTTTGAAGGCCCCTATGTAATTCAGGAAATCAAAGGAGTAGTTTTATATCTTAAAAACGAGAGAGGGGAAATCTGTAAAGCAAGTCCCGACCAGGTGAAAAAATACTATAATCCCAATGATTTTGAAATCCTTAAAAGTTTCTTGCAGGACTCAAGTCTAAACGAAATAGAAGGGCCAGAGACTGCAACAACTATTCCACCACCCAAGAAACGGAGAACTGAAGAGAGACCTAGCACTTCTACAACCCGGACGTCGGTATCAAAAAAAAAAATGATTATCAAACTCCGGCATTTAAGAAAAACAAAAGTACAGATGAACCGGGTAAAGAAACCGTGGTAAAAAAGAAAAACACCACCTACAAAGGATGGCAGGAGGAATTACACATCAAGAAGAACGCGCACACGGCCACAGAGTCAGGTGCCAGCAAGGCCGCCGTTCCGGAAACTGAAACGCCAACAGGAAGCACAGAAGTACGAGGAACAGAAGAAATTCAAGGACTCCAGACCGGAGGACGTCAAGACCAGCCGTCCCAGGCAGAAACGCAAAAGCCAACAACCAGACGATTACTCCGTCAAGAGGCCAGCATGTAGAGGACGCAAAAGAAAGAACAACGGGGACGACAATTGGAGATCAACAAGGAGAAGATTGACATCCATGACACCTCTAACTTGGGATCAATTTTGTCAAAAACGGATGACGGAGTTTCAAGCATCGAAAACTCAAAGATAAGTTAAAACCTTCTATAAATATTTTTCTCTTTTGTTCCGAAATGTTATGCATAAGTACGAAGTTCTATGTTTTGACGAAAGTCAATATGTCTCGGTTGAGACTTAGTTTTGTTTTACTTTATTTAGCTAAGGCAAAAGTATTATTTTCTTTAAGTGTAAAAGCTAAAAACAAGCATTTTCTGTTGGTCGAAAGACTAATTCTGTTATGTTAAAGCCAAAATTTGGCCGGAGATAAAAATAACTTCGTATTCTTGTATGTACTAATAAGAATTTTAGTTTCAGTGCCGCCAGCTTGGCGAAGATTGAGTAAAGTAAAAATTTATTTCCCTTATTCATTTTATGGTAAATTGTAAAAAGCATATGTATTAAACTTTTGTAAATGTATGTAAATACTTGCATGTTATGTAAAAGTAGAATTTAGTCTAGAAGCATAAAATTGTAGATGCTAAAAGTGAATGCTTAAAAGCAATGAAGTCAAAATTTAAGTATTAAACTGTAAAGTCATGCTTTAGAGCGAAAGCCTGCATGTTTAAAGATGAATGAGGGGGAAGCTAGAATGAATGTGTTTTGTAGGGTTCTCCACCTACATTTGAATTTTTAAGAATATTAAAGTAGCTCATTGAGTTGTAGAATGTCGAGTAAGGTGTGTCTATTTGGTTGTTGAATTCTAACAAATCATGGTGGTTAGGGGAAGTGTTGTAAGACTAAAACACGAATATTCCCGTTTGACACCACACACGGTGGAGAGCCAGGGTAAAGTTAAATTAATGCTTGAAAAATTGAATGAATGTGAAGTAAGCAATAACTAAGAAAAACGAAACGTTAAAAACAAAAATTTATTGTGTCAAGAAAGTGTAAATTATAATGTATGTAGAAAGATACTGATACTTATTCCTTCCAGATGCTGGAAGGAAAGACCAAGATTGATTGATGAAGTCCAGGAAAAGTTGCTGTAAGAAGAAACCTTTGTAAAGAGTAACAGAATTTTAATTGTTACATAAGATTATTTTTGTGTAAACGAGGCTTTCGCCAGTTAGTTCAGAATTAGATAAACTTACAACAGGTCGTTTGTAGGACCTGCTTCCAAGTTTTCCAAATTCTGGCAGCGGCAAATGTAGGGTTTATAGTTATTTTAACTAACATTTATTTTAAGTTTAAACTATCTTTCCTGTCAATCCTTACTTTCCCCTGGAACTGCCAATGCCAGAATATGTAAATTTGAGTAGAACGCGCAAGCATTCAAATTATCAGCGGAAGTAGTATGATTTAAATAGAAGGAAACAAGTTCGGTGAGAGAGAGTTATTCTTACTTAGCGAGCGCGGAGGTAGTTAGAGAATTAAAGAACCCCGCGTTGCGGCCTATGTGCTTGGCGGGAAGTAGTTGCAATTGTTCCAGTGAGCTTCAAGTCCGCTGAATTAGCTGCGGCTTTTTTAAAACGCGGTGAGTTAGTTATTTTAGAGAGCCTCGTAGTTAGAATATTGTCTTTACTTTCTTTTCAGGTTCTTATTTTTATTTTGACTGCCGAGTTGGCACCGTTTGTAAGCGTCAAGAGGACGCAATTGTAATTTATTACGTTGAATAAAAAGGGACTTAAACCCTTTATAAGACTCTGTGGTTTATACAAGCTTTCACAGTCACCTCTAGGTTGCGTGCTAGTTAGAGGCGCGCAACGTTATAATAACATATTATAGTACTTTTCCGTTTTGCCGGCGCAGACGGTAAAGTCGCCAATAATGGTACGACCGATGCCAAACGGAATATACTCGCTGGTAACCTTTTACTGTTCATTTTCAAAACAAGTCGCAGCCATTTCTTATCAGATTGATTGTTTCTTTTAATACTGGCATACGATTACATAGAATTTGTATCAGATAGTACAATTTTATTCCCTAAGGCCATTTGTGGTAATTAAGTCAATTAGAATGCAATCACATCGCTCACCCGAAGGCGAAAATATAGAAAACGCAAAGTCAAAGGTTAAATTCATCAATTCTAATTGAGAATGCATTAGCGAAGTAAAGCGCTGCGGTTTTACATAATTTCTGAATAAGCTGTTCGCACGAATTGAAGTAATTCTTGCATTTAAACTTGTATTCCAAATTAAGAGTTAACTTGAAATTAATGTAGATAATTAGAGAGAATTATATTTTTGTAGCGTAGTTTGCGTGAGATGAGATCACTTGGGGTCACGTGATATGAACTGGCGAATCAGGATGTTGAGCCATGAAAGCATAGTAAATTCTTAAATTAATGTCGTTTTACAAATTTATTGTCTTTATTTATTGGCTTTTTAGAAAATTTTAAACGATATTAAAATGTTTATGCCTTCAAAATAAAAAAGTTCTTAGAACTAACATTTGCTAAAACCTATTATGTGTATGTTGTCGCCAATAGTCTGCTTGGCTAGATTCGCGCCGAAAATTACACATCACGACTTTCAAAACATAATATATAATATTATCTATTGACATGACTGATCTAGTTAAATCTAGAATCGATAGATGGCGCCACAGTATGGTGACTTTTCACGATCTGACACGCTTTGCTCCGCTCTATTTGGTTTGTAGCCGCCTCCTTCTGCTGCTTCAGTTATGAATAAAACAAAACCTTAAAGAATATTTTACTTCTAAATTCAACATTAAGCACTAGTTTAGGGCTATGAACATTAACCTAAGTAAGAATTTTAAGCGAGAAGCGTGGTCAATAAAATGTTAGAGAATTTTTATCTCAAGGATGGTGGCAATCAATCAATCAATCAAACAAACAATTTATTGCTGGGATGAACTGTAAATTATAGAGGTCACAAAAATTTATACCTTTGCTGGTTTTAAAAATTCCCTTTTCTAAATTGTTTTTAATAACAAAATAAAATATATTTGCTAAACTAACCCATACCGCAATATGTTTCTATAAAAAAGTACAATTCAAGAATAACAATAATTTTTATTGCATTTTTCAGATTTTTCATGACAGAGAAAGGAAATTTCATTAGTGGGAGGAGCCAAACGATTTTTAAGGAAAGGAATGTAACACGATGTGATGAGGAAAATAGTAATGTAATGTAAAGATATTAGAAATTTGAAAGCATTTGGAAGAGCGAGATTGGAAAATTATTATCATTAAGTAAACAAGAAAAATTATTAATGATGTGAAAGTTGATTAAATGAAGAAGCTTTACGGATAATTTTTGAAGATCCCATATTAAAATGTAATTAAGTGACCGCCGTACTTAGCTAAAAAAAATTATTTTTCCTTTCGAAATTTAATTCATACTCCTTGAGGAGAAATTTCAGCGCTTTTTCAATTTAGCCAATATACACCAAACAATACGATACATATCAAACTGCTAAATTAACACAATAATTAAAAGCACGTATGAGATCTTCAAGAATCGAAAACTGAATTTTACTGATAGGTGAAAAACTAACTTAAATATTGAACTTATGGGGAAGTCGAGAAATTTTGTAGTTGATTGTAAATTTGAATAAATATTTGGTACGCGTCAGCTAAACGTCACTGTCGGCTTAGTATCCTGTTGACTAAATGTCTTGCCAGTTAACTGTCCCGTAGCTAAATGCCCAGACGGCGAATTCTGTGTGTCTGCTAAATGTCCTGTCGGTTAAGTGTCCCGTAGGCTAAGTGTCACGGACCCGTATCGAATGGTATTTTTAATTTATGTTTTAGTTTTGTATGATAATGTTGAGTAATGGATACTAACCTATAACGTATAACTATCCAAGTAAGAGGCCGAAGGTGCACTGCATCAAAAATAAAATCCTCGTAAAATTCTTCCACAGATTAAAAGAGGTCCATATAGATTGCAGTACGAAACAGGTTTCTTCAGCTGACTGACTGACTATTCCTGTATTGCCAGAGTACCGCGCATAGTGCAGTGTGCCTGGCTCTATAAAATAATGCCGCAGGGCGCATCACGTGGTACAGTCCGAGCGTAGTATCCCCGAAGGGATCTAGGCTGGTAGGAAAGAAAGAGGACCGATACATCGCTCGGTCAGAAATAATCCGATCATGAATAGCAAGGTGTGTGGAGTAGTATCATAAAAATTTTGAAATCACAAGGGAAAAGAAACATGATGCAGAAAACAATTAATTTCGGTACACAAACAGATACCTAAATTAATTGAGATATCTAAAACGCTAAGAAAACATATGTACGGCTATATACAATGATAAGATATCGCACTATGTGTTATGTCGGAAAATTGGAGTCTAACGAGGTGAGCCGATAGTGGTCGCTTGTCACAGTCTTCGTTCAGAATGACATAATCGAAGGTATTAAATTTCTGCAGGTGAGTGCAGTTGAATACCTTCGTAAAGAAATTTCTATTTGCTTTCTGTAAGTGTGCCTCAATTTTGTCGACTTTCAAGTTTCTATGCAATGTGTCATTTCTAACAAAAAGTGGGCATTTGTAATTATGCGGAGTAGCGTGTTTTGAATCACCTGGAACCTGTGCAGATCTTTTTTCTTCGCTGCGCTCCAAGCCGGGGAAGCATAGGAAAAAATTGGCCTGATATTCATTATGTCAATGAGACGTTTTCTACGTAAGTCTAAGCTGGAAAATTTGTTTAAAAGTGTCTTCAGGCTATTGATCACACCGTAAGCTTTCTTACGAACATTTGCGATGTGGTCGTTCCCGTTCAGTTTATTGTTAATCACGACGCCCAGGTATTTGGCCTTATTAACCTGCGGAACTTCGTCATTGAATAAATGAAGTTTTCTTTTGAGAGGCGTTTTAATGTGCTTGCTTCTGATTACTAAAAGTTGGGATTTCTGGGCATTAATGGAGATCCTCCACCTAGTACACCAATCCTCAATTTCCTGCATGATACTTTGTAGCTTTTTGATGGCGTGATTAGCACTGGCGGACCTCACAGCCAAAGCTGTGTCGTCCGCGTAGCATCCTAGAAAATTGGTCCTGTCTAGGTGGGCCCTAGGGAAATCGGCAACGTAGAGTAGATAGAGCACGGGTCCAATAATGCTCCCTTGAGGGACCCCAGCGTTAATCTCCTTTGTGTCAGATAAATCATTACCTGTAGAAACTGTGAATTTCCTCCTAGTGATGAACGATACGATAAGTTCAATCAATTCTCTATCAATGTTGAAATTAAATAGTTTGTAAACAAGCCCCTCATGCCAGACGCGGTCAAAAATAGTTCTCCAGCAGTTACTCACGCCATTAAAGTAGTACCCTACAACGAATAAAATGCCGAGAATATTCTGAATGAAAGTAGTACCCTACAACGAATAAAATGCCGAGAATATTCTGAATGAAAGTAGTATCCTACAACGAATAGCAAATCGTCCAGGTGGATCCCAACTGTTGTGAACAATCGGATCACACAGGAATGCAAGAAGATACTAAAGTAAAATTGAGAGAAAAAATATTAGGGAGAGTAATTAAATAAAAATATTAGTGTTGCTTTTTAGATTAACTTCGTTTTTGTGTATTCATATGACCATTACCTGTTCAGAAAGTAACATAACCGGGATAGTAATTACCAGACATAGAATTATTTGTAATTCTACGTATTTGTTGCTCTGACGACAAGCCAGCAGTGGACAGTTTTGAATATATCAAATTTTTACACGCATAATATCAGAAATTAAATTAGCGATTAATAAAGAAACGTGGCACTACATCATTTCTATTTCAAATTACATTTGTGTTAAAAAATGAAGCTATATTTTTAAAAACCAGCCGGATTTCAGATGGCCAAGTATCGCAAGTAGCTCGCGAGCCGCAGTTAAGCTGCGTTCACACCAACGCGGTCAAGCGTTCGCGCGTAAAGCGTTAACCAATCGGAAGCGAGTTCGGAGGCGGCATTTGCTGGATGGCCGGAGACCGCGTGAGTTAACTTCAAGGTTTTGACTCGTCAGTTTCAGGAATCTCGATTCCAACGTCCAGTTTATACCGTGATTTTTAAATGATTGCACTTGCAAAAATTCTTGATTTAATCTTAATAAAAATTTCAGATTAAATTTTAAAAAATGCATACGCTAATAGAATAAATAGCTTTATAAATTATTTAAAGGAAAATTCTCAATTTTATTAGTAGTAATAAACCTTAATAATCAATCATAAAATGATATATGGTTGATAATTTTAACAGAATAATCTAAAGCAATAGATTGTTGCGAGAAAAAAAATGATGGATTTCAAAATCTCAGATTCTGAATTTTTCTTAAAATATATCTACATCAGTTTAAGGTTACTCTTGTTGCCTAGTGGATAAAACGTTGGGTTCTTGAGTTAAAGATTTTGATTCAAGCGTCACCAGAGTGGTTTTTGTAAAGGAATTGGTATTTTTAAAAAAATATATTTACAGAAAATATTATGGCTAGTTTCAAAGTAGCCCAGATGCTTCTTCAGTTTCCTGAACGTAAAGTGTAAAAACGATGCTTACCTGCAAGGTACCTTAGCACGGAGGTAACACTTTGAAGTGAAAAGTTCAGCTTTTTCTAGGGGCTTGTGTACTGCGGGTTCGGGCGTTGCTTTATCCTACCTTTGATGATGGTACGAATATGCTTTTTTTTTTCAATCTACCGCGATTTGGGGGGGGGGTAACACAAGAAACTTGCGCTTATTTTTCATTTCATTCATCATTCATACAAACCTAATTTTCGCTCGGCATTGTGTGCACTATCCTTCTTTTGACAACCAGCCTTTGGTATAATTCATAAGAAGATCTGACGGCTGACACGAGACTAGCAAAAGCGATACTGGTATTAGTATAAAGTTGTTGTTTAATCTAATTAAAAATAATTTAGTGAATTCTGAATTTTAAACCAGTTGTTTAAAAAAATTAAGAAAACTATTATTTATACAGAAAACTGCATGACTGCATGAAAACTTGCATGACCACTTTTCGACAGGTATAATCTTGATGCTAATTTTTTATTAATTAAAAAATTTTGCATAGAGTTTCCAACGCCCGGGGACAACTGAAGAATTTACGCCCCTTTCCTGTGTGCCAAGAATGGAAAACATTTCATTAAAAAATTTCGTAGCATCAGTTTGGCCCCCCTTGGATGCTGCGCCCTTGGACAGATGCCCCCTTGCCCCACCCTAGCTATGCCATTGAGCATTAGCAAATTTCCTAATTGTGGAATTCAATTTTTAACGCAGAAAAAGAAATATTGTATAAAATGCAGTTACTTCATTGAGTTTTAGATAAAAGTGACCATATAAAATAAACCTTTAGATAGTGGCTGTTCATTAATATATGAATGACTAATTGAAGTAATTACTGTTACATTTAAGGTAAAAAATATGTACATAAGACAGAAACTAAAATATTTTTTAAAAAAAGCGATGTTGTTTATCAACTTATAAATAACTGCTTTTTTTAAGTGTGATATTTAATTTAGTAATGCTGTAAATCCTACATATATTTAAACAAAATATACTTTTTTATTGCATTATTTAAACCAATTAAGAGAAGTTTATTTAAGGAAGCATTTAAGGGAAGTTTATTTGAGGAAGTATTTAAGGGAAGTTCATACATCTTGCGAAAACATTTATGGTATTCTACCACATGAAACATTTACTCTCCAAAAAAGAATCAGGCAATTAGGATTTTTTAATTATCATTCAACAAAATTCATAATTGAATTAAATTAGATATATACAGCGTTTGATATATACAACGATGCCTTTCTGGGATATCCTATTCCTATAGTCCAAACGATTCTTTTCTGGGATAACGATTCTTTTCTGGGATATTCTGACAACAATTAGTGTTCTGCTTTTGAATAAACAGTTCAATGAGCTCTAGAAATTCATCGAATTGATGAGGTGTCATGCGTTAATAATTAAAAGAAAATTCGTTTCGTTCAAAGGCATTTCTTCAATTAAATTATTTGCATTTTCTTACTGCAGTCATCTCTCACATATTAATATAAACCACTGCATTCTGCTTCTCTTACACAAAGCAAGAAGTAAAATAAGTTTTAATCGAGCAGAAATTAAATCTTAAAAATGTAATCGTAAAAAGCCAAAATACCACACAAAAATTTTACTCCCCCCCTCCAAGTTTCCGACATGAAGCTCCATCTAGTGCGAGCATATTACAACTTTTAAAGCGAAAGTAGCTGCGCTGGTGTGAACTGGCGTACGCGGAAAGCGTTGGTATAGAGTATATTCTCAGATGCGAATAAGGCAGATTTTCCGTAATTGAGCGTTGGTAACAAAAACTGTTTTAGGAACTGGAATTATCAATTCATACAAATTTGTTATGCTTTTGCATAATAAACTGTGTAAAACTGTATTAAACTCTAATTGAAAACGTTAGAAAATGCGTTTAGGAAATGCAGAAATATTTAACATAAATTATTCACATTAATCATCTAACGCAACAAATTATACGACATTTTTGCATAATACAATTATTTAAATATATTGAAGTTCTGTAGTGTAAGAGAGTTATTTTAAATTTATAATTTAAAAATCTCGTAAAATTGTAATCTGTCAATGAAGAATTGATGGTAAAAGAAAATACAATTTTTGTATAACTAATATAAATATATATTTTCTGTAATTTAGTTTCCAGAACCACGTTTATGATCTATTGATTTGTGCTCCCAAAACTATTCGTTCAGTATTACACATAAGCAACAAATCGCTAATTTGAAAACTAAGGTTGTAGTTAATTAATTTGGAAGCTATGATTGTGCTGATTTACAAGAGCTTTTAATTCAAAACAAAACATTTCATTATATAACAAAGTATTCAAATAGGTAAATGGGATAAGGTTCGGAGAACAGCCTTCGTTGCGCCAACTTGGCTAAGGATATGGGCGACATTTCATTATGCCAACGGAAGTAAATATCATTTGGGGAATAGGTGCTAAGGAGAAAAGGAAAATACATGGGGAAAAACGGGATTAAGATGTGTTTATATTTGTTTGGTATCTGATTGCTAATTTGCTTCTGTTATGTTGCTAAATTAGCATTAAAAGTCGAGTAATGTGCGTCAATTGCGAAAAATAAATAAAAGTATAAAACATTTTAGTACTATAAATATAGTACTAAATAGTACATGAAAAACATTTTAGTACTATAAATATAGTACTAAAATGTTTTTCTTCCATCCAACTATAAAAATAATTTAGCTCTTTTTCTGGAAGAAAAGCAATTAAGGAAGAGAGAAATGAAGCGAAAACGATGTTAAAAGCTAAACAATTAAACAAATGTTTTAAGCCAAATATTTGTTGCAGCAGCCATGCAACGAACTTTTAAGTTAAATCTTAACTGTTAGTCTTCCTCGTACCTGTGCTGTTATCGCTAGCGTGCAGAAAAGCAGCGTGATATGTTTTGGTAGCATGCTCTGTTCTTTCGCTATGTAATTCAAATAAATAAATGTGATTAATTGAATACGTCTAGCTTATTTATGAATATGCAGAACCAACCTGCCGTAACTGGTGACCCATGGACGAAAAATAAGTTAAGGGGACATATGACATAAAAATTTTCAATTTTGAGCCTAAAAAATAAGGTAACTCGAGACGATTCCAAAAATATGTAATTTATTCATGTTTAGAAATTTTAAGACCGAAATCTTTCATTAAAAATGTAAACAAGCACTAGCAAGCCCACCAGTTGTGAAGAGACAGATGTCTGGTGGGGCAACAATAAAGACATATCAGCTGGTTAAAAGTATGTCCATGAACATTCTTTGTTAGAACCTGTTTTATTAGCTGAGAAGAAGTCTCTCTGACAAAAAACTACTCTCAAATTGCATTCATGGAAGAAGTCAAAACCCACCGCTCAACCGGTATAGTGATTAGCGAAGCTGACTGCCGTGCCGAAGGGCCCAGCAGGTTTGAATCTCGGAGAAGGCATTGATGTTTCTAAATGTATAGTGTCCGTGCGGCATGGAAGCACCCAAAATATGCGCTGAGCCGAAAGTCCTCTCGAGAGGTGGGTGGTAGGGTAAGAAGGGTGGGAGATCTTCCGACCCGTCTCCCCTGTTCTCCATCAAAATTGGGGGCGGAACTGAGCTAAATTGCACTGTCACCTGTAAAATGCTTAAGGCTGTTGCCAACCACAGGTGCTCCTTGCGCTGCTATACGTCAGACAAGTGAAGAACAACAACTCAAAACCCGAATGAAAGTTTTAATAATTGCATCTGGACGCTGCAACCAAACTGTTTTTGTGAGTGTCATCACATTAAAATTAGGTTTATTAGATGCGGTAATATATTTTAATGATGGTGTACAAAGTCGCAATGAATAATGGAATTACTGAGAATACAACCAGGAGTTTATACGGTAAAGTTTTGCGAAAATAGATTGCGATTGAATTCGCGAGGCCCATCTTGCTTACCAAAAGCTTTCTAAAACGGCCGTAAAGAATCAAAATTTAATAAAACAAAAACAACTAGATGCAAGAAATGCCAGTTCAAGATGATTATAATGCACGAAAATGTTAAAATGATTTTTTTAAAATAAATTATTAGTGTTTAAATTGTTTTTTCGGTTTTTCTAAAAACGTGTTTTTTTAACTTTCGGCAGGGCTTAATTTCTAAAATTAGAAGTGCCAGAGCCCTATGGAAGACCGTCAGCAAAGAGGACACAAGAGTAAATAAATAAATAAAATGACTATTAAACTCAATAATAATTTTTAAATTAAATAGTTAATTACTATCAAATTAATAGGTATTTAATTATTGTTTATAAATTGTTATTTAATCAATATTTATTAAGTAATTAAAGTAAATGTAAAGAGATAAATTAAAATTTAATAAGCGATTTTTAATATAATTTTATTGCTAAAAATAAAATTTTCGAGATCAAATTTCTACTGAAATTGTTATTCAATTACATAAAAGAAGTGCCGCAACCTTCTTATTTGGGGCTGCGGTGCACTCCGTCTAGAATTATGATTTATTACAGAAACTAAGAAGCATCGGAGCCGGGATCCGATGAGCTTAGGCGCAATTTAAGCTCTGATCGTAGAGTGGACTTCTTTTATCATCACAACAATTAAATATACTTAAAATATAGCTGCTGAAAATTTAGATGCTAAAAAGAGAGCGAAACTGGATGAGGGGTGCGAGAATAAAGTGGGTGGAAACAAAGCGCATGTGTGTCAGGGGTAAAATGAGTTCTGAATCTGAATCCTAAGGATGAATCCAAATTTTCTGGTTACGCTTTTCGCCGGCCGTATGTGGTTACATTAGTGGATACTCTGGGAAGACGATGTATACGTCGTGCTTGAGCAGTTTATCTCAGTATTTCACTCTTATTGTACTCGCTGTGACTTAACGCACATTTAAGAACACAAATTTTCCTTCCTGCGAGGATAACTAACTGTAACCATCGATAAAAATACACTAGATACGATGGCATGGCGAGAAATTTACGCGTTTCTAAACAAACTCCTTCGAATTTATTGCCCTTCTTAAAGTGAAAGGTTTCGGCATGTGAGTGAGGGAACTTTACTTGAACGTCTCATGAGCTCGTATTTCTATGGAAATAGAGTATTGCAAGATGGGCTTATTGTTAAACTAAAACGTTAGAAATTCTAAATTTTTTTCCTTGAAATAGTGGCTCAGTTTTATAAAAAGAAGTACTGGAGCTTATCTTATTTAGGGCTCCGGTGCCCTCTGACTAGAATTGTAATTTATTTTAAAAATTGAGAAGTACCGGAGCAATTTAAGCTCTGATTTTCGATACACTTTTCTTGAAAACTATTGAGCCTAGAAGGTTTAAATTTTCCACTGTTGTTTATCGTAACTATTTCTTTGAAACTATGCAGGATATAAAATTTATGATCATTAGTTTGAGATATATTAAAAATTTAACAATATTTTTTCTATGATTTTCAAAATATTTTACTAATTTATTTTTAATATTTTTTATTTTTAAGTAAAATATAAAATACTGCTTATTATTTTTAAATATGTTTTTAACCATCATTCAAAATTTGAAGGAGTTTGATGCAGTATTTTTTATGTACTAGTACACTGTCACAAAAGATTCGTCAAAAGGAAGAGAAATTAAACAACTGGTTTTTATAAACATTAAGCTTTAAATTTACATTTTATGTGTTTTATATAATGCACAAGCTGTCTATTTTAAATGAAAAAAAAAAGAGTTTAGAGTATACGTTTATTTTGAGAAAAGTTATACCGTAATAACCTTTGTCCCGAAATGGCTGCGTTTCGCCAGTCGATATGTCACATATCCCGTTAAGTCACATGTCACGTGCTTTGCTAAGCCTGCTGTATTAGCCTATCCAACTGTGGCGACTTCGCTTTCTGGATAATTACGATTATTTTCTTTCTGCTCCGGCACTGTTTCCACATACCTGCGATGCCTCCTTCCGATCAGCAGAGCCAAGTCGCGAAAGTTGCACTTCGCATTCCACCTTTCTGGAAGGCTAACGTGCGGTTGTGGATCGTACAGTGTGACATTACCTTCATTTATATCGGAATCACAAGTGATGATACGAAATTTTCTGCTCTTGTAGCGAACATAGATGGGAAAACTCTGTCACACGTCTCAGATATCGTGTTAAATCCTCCGGACTCTGCCAAATATAAAAAACTGTCTGAGAGGCTCATCAGTGAACTTGAAGATTCTGAACATCAGAAAATTGAAAAACTCCTCACTGAACTTCAGCTGGGGGATGAACGTCCTAGTCATCTCTTACGGAAAATGAAAGAGCTATCTGGAAAACAGCTAAATGATGACATTTTGCAAAATTTATGGATGAACGGATGCCAGCCCATATCCAAACAGTTTTGTCTGCTTCTTCTGAAACACTCGATCAGCTAGCAATTATAGCTGATAAATTCGCTGAGGTTGTTCAACCTAGCGCAATCTGGGCTATTTCTGAAGCACAGATTGGTGTACATCTGGAGCATAAAACGCCCTTGGATACTAATGGCATCACAACTGAAACCGTAGCCAGGCAGATCGACGAACGTATACGCCAAGGTTCTGAACTTTCTCGTGCACGGATGACAACTAGGTTCCGGAGTCGCTCAACCTATCGTTTCAGGAAATGTAATACTTCCAGTAATGTGTGTTTCTATCATAACCATTTTGGTGATAAGGCACGCAAATGTACTAAGCCTTGCGCTTATCAACAGCAAAATAACCTTGAACTCCCGTCATAGCTGGGACGACGGAAGTATTCAAAAAGCCCATTCGGTTATTTCTTCAAGACATTAAGACTGGCCAAAAATTTTTGATTGATTCTGGTAGTGAGCTCTCAATGTTACTTCCTTCCCCTAAAGATAAGAGAAACTGTTGTAAAACATTTGCCCATTTTACTGCAAACAACTCTAAAATTCCTGCGTTTGGATTTGTACACAGACAGCTGGACTTATGTCTCCGGAAACCCTTCTCATGGACATTTGTGATTGCTGATGTAACTTCTCCTATCATCGGTGCTGACTTTTTGAAACATTTTAATCTTCTTGTTGATTTGAAACGGCAGTGTCCTATAAATCCTGAAACTTCATTGTTTACTTATGGCAGTGTTGTTCACAAAAGCCAACCTTCTATTGTCACTGTTTCTGTTAATTCAGATTATGACTCCTTACTTTCTGAGTTTCCAGATATAACAAATCCTACTCTAATGAAGCAGACTGTTCCTTATAACACAGTGCATCATATCTTGACCCGTGAACCACCTGTGACCTCAAAACCAAGACGACTCTATCCCAAGCTGCACGAAGCAGTGAAATCTGAGTTCGAATTCCTCCTGAATCAAAAAATAATCCGTCCTTCTAAGAACGAGTTCACCCTTTCATGTCATCCCTAAGCAGGATTCCACATTTCGTCTGGTTGGAGATTACAGCAAGCTGAATTCTGTCACTGAATTTGATAGTTATATATTCCGTACCTTCAGAACTTTGCGCATTCACTCTACGGTAAATCCATTTTCTCAAAAGTAGACATTTATAAAGCATTTCACCAAACTCCTGTTGCAGAAGCTGACATTTATAAAACAGCAGTGACAACCCCATGGGGTCTCTAGAGTATACTCATCTGTGTTTTGGCTTAACGAATGCAACCCAAACCTTCATGCACTTTATGCACGAGGTCCTAAGGCGTCTGCCATTTTGTTATGTTTATCTTGATAATATACTATGTTTTTCAAATGATGCAATGGATCATAAGAAGCACT
This sequence comes from Stegodyphus dumicola, assembly GCF_044657685.1. Classification (NCBI taxonomy): domain Eukaryota; kingdom Metazoa; phylum Arthropoda; class Arachnida; order Araneae; family Eresidae; genus Stegodyphus; species Stegodyphus dumicola. Next base: position 28,872,029 of record NC_140781.1, read on the forward strand.
TACATTCTATATTTCAACGACTTAGTACTTATGGTTTCAAGTTAAATGTTTCAAAATGTGTGTTTGGTGTCACTAAGCTGGAGTTTCTTGGTCACCTTATAAGCCCGCAAGGGGTTAAATTCTTGCAAAATAAAGTCCAAGCAGTCCTAGATTTTAAGTTGCCTGGATCTATTGGCAATTTGCGTAAGTTCCTAGACCTAATTAATTTCTATCGTAGGTTTTTGCCTCGTGCAGCAGACAATCCGGCCTTGTTAAGCGACGTTTTAAAGTTATCTTCTGGCAGGAAAAATTCGAAGAAACCAATTATTTTGGACTCCGCTTGCAACTGAGGCTTTTAAGAAATGCAAACAAGCACTAGCTAATCCCACGTTACTTGTCCATCCTTCTGTAACTGCCCCACTTGATATCCATGTAGATGCATCTGATTATGCCATTGGTGGTGCATTGCATCAGGTTGTGGATTCCAAATTGCAGCCCTTAGGTTTCTTCTCGAGGAAGCTCAGTACAGCGGAAACTCAGTACAGTGCTTATGACCGGAAGCTCCTTGCTGCTTATGCATCCATTCGCCATTTTAGACATACGTTGGAGGCTAGAGAGTTTGTCCTCTTTACTGATCATAAGCCTCTCAGATATGCTTTCTGTCAAAAGAATGACAAATGCTCTCTACGCCAGGGGAAGTATTTAGATTTCCTCTCGCAATTTACTATTAACATGCAGCATATTCCAGGGTCTGATAATTATTCCTGCAGATAACATGCAGCACATTCCAGGGTCTGAAAATTATTCCTGCAGATATCATGTCTCGTATAGCTAGCTGCCTTATCTATTCCTGCATCAGTTGATTATTCTAAAATAGCTACAGCACAAGCATTGGATGATGAAAGTTGAAGTCCTTACTGTCATCTTACACATCCCTGCAGTTAAAAAAGTTACTCTCCCGGAATCAAACGTTGATCTATTTTGTGAGACTGGCAGAGTTCGTCCCCATATCCCAACTCAGTTTCGCCAGGATATTTTTGCTTCATTACACAACATGGCTCACCCTGGTGTACGAAGAACACAACACATTGTGCGGTAACGATTTGTCTGACCTCGAATGTTATCGGATATTAGCTGAATGGACCAAATGTTGCATCCCATATCAAAAAGCTAAAATTCATCGGCATACCAAACCACCTTTGACAAGTTTTAAGGAGCCTTCCCAAAAATTTGACTATGTTCATTTGGACCTTATAGGCCCTCTTCCTCTCTCAAATGGTTATTCTTACTGCTTAACTTTAATTGACCGTTTCTATGGATAGCCAGAAGCTCAACCACTCAAGGATATCTCTGCTGAAACTATTGCAGGAGCATTTTTCCCATGCTGGGTCTCCAGGTATGGAGTGCCCTCTACTGTGACAACTTACCAAGGACGCCAGTTTTAAGCTTCACATTTTCGCTCTCTCACTCATCACTTAGGCAATAAGAGATCCAGGACGACTAGTTACTACCCCCAGTCGAATGTGTTAATAGAGGAATTTCATCGACCTCTTAAGACTGCTATCAAGTGCCATGTCACTTGAACGGGGGACTGAAGTCCTTCCTGTGATCCTTCTTGGTTTTAGAGCTGCTTTGAACGAAGATTTGGATTGCAAACCAACAGATTTCGTTTTTGGCACCACCATTCATCCGAAGCAGGTCGTTTCGACGCCGACGGTTCGACACCAACGGTTCGACGCCAACGTTTCAACGCCGGGGCAGTTCGACGCCGTACGTTTCGACGCAGGGGTAGTTCAACGCCACATTTTTTCGTATTTTTATTTATTTTTAGAATAAATATGAAGTAATATAAATAAGTAATATGACTGATTTTTATTTATTCAATTAGCGATTGTTTGCATGCATATTTGAAGTAAATATATGTGTGTGAAAGTGTTCTAGATTTTTGTTTGTGTCCCAGATTAGTGAGAAGCCCCCTCGCCAACGTCAAGTCCCCAGGATATAAGGGAGGTATTTTTATTTATTTATTTCACAAAACAGCATCAAAAAGGCAAAATACACAAATGGTAAATAAACATATGGTTACAAAGTAGTTATATTATATTTCAGACAGATATAATTACAGATAAATAAGATTAGAGATAAATAAGATTACACATAAATAAGATTAGAGATAAATAAGATTACATCACAGAACTGTTATTATACTAATCCATTGCAAAATTATGCGCCACACCTTTCAGGTATTCCATTATTTCTCGATTTTCAAAATCTTCAACTATTACTTTAATTCTCATATCATCTCGCAGATACCTATTCCGCTTGTGCGGCGGTTCATCTCCACGTACAACTTGTTCATAACATTGATCAATTGATTTTTGAACATGCCTGAGACCATCTATGAATTCCCATAATGTGGGGTGTGAAATACCAAATGATGATGATACCAAATTTATTTGAATGATGATGCAAACTTATTCTAAAAATAAATAAAAATACGAAAAGTATGGCGTCAAACAAAAGCAAAAAAAAGTATGGCGTCGAACTGACCCCGCGTCGAAACGACCTCGTGTCGAATTGACCACGCGTCGAAACGCTGGCGTCGAACCGTTGGCGTCGAAACGTTGGCGTCGAACTGACCTGTACCGCCATTCATCTGCCTGATGAGTTCTTGGTTCCTGTTCAACAACCGGCGGACCCCACAGATTTTGTCAGCCACTTACGTGCACATATGTGAACACTTCCCCCCATACCACCCAAGAGCCATGGAGATAGCAAAACTGCTACCCATGTTTTTCTTCGTCATGATATGATGAGACGCCCACTTCAATCTCCTTACGATGGACCGTTTTTAGTTGTTCGTTGAACAGAGAAGGTCTTTTACCTAGACATAAATGGCAAAACGATACCTGTATCCATTGATCGTGTAAAACTAGCTTATGTTCTAAACGGGCATAAACCAATCGCTCCACCACCACCTTCACCTCACCGTTTGCAGGGCACTGTGGTTCATAATTTGCCAATTAAGCCAAATACTCCATCAAATGGTTGTCCATCTGATATCACAACTTCAGCACAGCCTGAAACAAAGCCCAAGACTACACGCTCTGGGCGGCATGTTCATTTCTCTGTAAGATATCATTGACACTGGGAGGGGAGTATGCAGCAACCATGCAACGAACTTTTAAATTAAATAGTAACTGTTAGTCTTCCTCGTGCCTGTGCTAGCGGGCAGAAACGCGGCGTGATATGTTTTGGTAGCACGCTCTGTTCTTTCGCTATGTAATTCAAATAAATAAATGTGATTAATTGAATTCGTTTAGCTTATTTATGAATATGCAGAACCAACCTACCGTAATGTTTTTTAAAATATTTCTGTTTAAAAAGAGGGGGGAAAGCTATTAAATTAAGAAATATAGTTATTATTATAAGAAATACGGTAATTATAAATACTGAAAGACAAAGATTTTTTATAGTTATATTTTGAAGCCAAAGAAGACACCGCTCTAAAGCGAACTTTGAAGCCCAATACACTTTGAAATACTCGGCGGTAACGAAGAACAAATACATGAGGACAGCTGCCTTAGTTAAGGCTCCTCTATAGTGGAGCCTTAGCCTTAGTGGCCGATGCTATTCGCACCACCGGTGCGATTAGCCGCTTAAGCTATTCCCACCAACATTAACCACGCATGCGCATTGAGTTGTCAAAGGCGGGTTTCTACCTTGGCGTAGTTTATCATTTTTTAAGCGTTGTCGATTTTCTAAAGTTTAGAAAGGAAAATGGGTTCCTTTTCTTATAAAAAGAAGGAACACATTTCATTTTATTAAAGTATATATAAAAAAGGGCAGATTTTTATGTTCGCAATGTTTATTCTTTTCCTGAACGGTTTGAATGAGTGATTTGAAGGGGGGGGCAAAATCGTGTTGACATTTTTTGTACTTCTTAGAATACATTTAGCTTTAAAGACGTGCTTTGCTCAATAAAGCCTTTAATTCATTCCTCTTTGAAAAATTTCGTCCGATAAAAGATACTAAAAATTAGACAGCGGATTTCTGCCTAGAAAATTGAGACATGAAATAAGTTAAAAGCGATTATATGAACTATTAAATAAATTATTCTGTATGCCTGCTTATTTTATTTATGGAAATACTTTGCATTTTCAGGACACAAAAAGTGCTTCGAAGAACTTTGAAATATTACTACAAACACATTAATCAATTAAATTGAAATAAATAATGCGATGTAATTTAAAAGACAGAAATAATTTAATGTAAGAGATTTAGATTTAAAAATTTGCACACGCAAATGATTTATCAGATTTTGTAAAGTTTTATCTCATAATTAATTTTAATTTTGAAATACGGCATTTGAACGTATGAACCTGTGTGGATACTGAAAAAGTGATGAATATATAAGAATATTATCATTTTTAGTAAGTTTTCTTATTGAATAATAAATTCTAACAGTCCTAGGCTATAAGGATAGGGTCTAAGTTTGCATACAAATTCCTCTGTTAAATAAAAGAATTTAAGTAATTTCTGTAGCCTTTTTGTCAATACACTTTTTTAACTAATTACTCGTCCACGCTTGCAATTAGAACCATCATTAAATCCCTATTTTATCTAATCATTTCCTGGACATTATCATGTACAGTCGGTCACAAAAGTATTCGAACACCGGTACCCTATCAGAAAATGACAAGATGGCTTTTTTTTCTCTTTCTCTCTGTGTGTCGTGTTATTCCATCCTAGGTTTTCTTCCCCCCCCATCTTGGAAAAAACTGGAAAAAATTGGTCACGATCTCTTTTTGAATGGGGAGATGCCATTTTGAGAAAACGCTGACGACCCTATCTTGGAGAATGAACATGACCGCTCTACACACCCTTTCTCTCTCTCTCTCTCTCTCTTTGAATTGGGAAGCCATTTTGGGAAAAATGCAGACGACCCTATCTTGGAGAATGGAAATGAACGCCTCTCCCTCTTTCTTTGAAATGGAAAGCCATTTTGGGACCCTCTATTCTTGGGGAGGGAGAAAACTGAAGTCTGCATTTCGCTGTCTCTGAATGCGGAAAGCCCTTTTGGGAAAAGCGGACCCTCTTCTTCTGATCTTGGAGAACTGGAAATGAACGCTCTACACGATCTCTCTTTGAATTCAGAAGGTATTTTGGGACCTTCTAATGTTGGAAAACTGAAATGGACGCTCTACGCATTTTCTCTCTCTCTCTCTTTGAGATGAGTAGCCATTTTGGAGGATTCTCCACCACCATCCTAACCTTGGAAAACTGAAATGAACGCTATACACCTTCTCTCTCTCTCTCTCTCTCTCTTTCTCTTTCTCTGAAATGGGTAGCCATTTGAAAACTCCCTAACTTTGGAAAAAAACAGAAATGAACGCTCTACACCATCTCTCTTTGAAAATGGGGGGTGTCATTTTGAGACCTCCCTCCCCTAAACTTGAAAAAAAAAACTGAAATGAACGCTCTACACTTTCTCTCTTTGGACATGGGTAACCCTTTGGGGACCCTCTCCTCTTGGTATATAAAAAAAAGAACTGAAGTGAAGGCTCTACACAATCTCTCTTGGAATGGGATCCATATTTCGGGAAACGTGGATCACCTCATGCTGGAAAACTGAAGTGAACCACCAAGATTGGACTCTATATAATATTTTTTTTTAATTGACATCATGACTGTCACATTCTTGCCACTAGGTGGCGGGCATCTCTTCCTTTACTTTTGCTGTAATTAAGTTCCGAGAAGCAGTCGAGATTGGAACCGCTCTGAGGAGCGTAAAGACTCAGAACTAAAAATGTACTGTTTTAAAATAATTATCACCTACCTTGTAAATAGTGTATATTAGCTTTTTATTTCAATAAATAATTAAAAGACAAGATGGCCTGCTAATTGTAATAGAAACTCTTACTGGAAAACGTGATTATTAGAAGCCTGGCGTCGAGAACACTGAAGATGCAGCAGGTAAGGAATTTTACATTAATTTTATTGTAAATAGAAGAACCTGATGCAACATTTTTATGGCGCCCGAACAGGGACGCCAGGTTTTTTTGAAAAGTTCTAATAAAGTGAATTCAAAAGCTGAATATTAAAATTGAAGATTTTAATACTTGTTCTTGAAGTATTCAGCAAAAGAATAATTTTGTTTTCTAAGTAAGAGTTAAATATTTGTTTTTCATGAGACGTATATTTTTTGTGTAAGTGTTTGAATCTAAGAAAGATAATGGCTGAAGTAGATAAATTAAAAAAGAGAAGTAGTATCTTAAGAACTGCCGTTACAAAACTATTTAAGAAAATCGAAAGTGAATTAAATAAATCTGAATGTAGTATTAATGAGCTCGAAGAATTGTTAGAACAGCTTAATGCTAAAACCGAAACGCTATCTAATGCCGATGTGGAAGTTGAATCAATTCTGAGTGTAGATGAATTCGAAAATGAATTCGAAATTACAGAACAATATCGCGAGAAGATAACGTTATGGAAATTCAGGCTTAAGAAACGGATTAAGGAACTTAATCATGACTTAAATGCACCTAACACTCAGCAAAATATAAAAGACACACCTAATGTTAAATTACCAAAACTTTCGATTCCTGTGTTTTATGGGAATAGTAGTCAATGGCTTACTTTTTGGAATAGTTTTGAGTCCTCAATACATAATAACGAATCATTGAACAAAGTAGACAAATTTAATTACCTGAAAGCATATTTAGGAGGAACAGCTGCTAGCTGCGTTCAAGGACTTCCGTTATCGCCAAAGCATTATGATTCAGCAATTCAAATCTTACACGACCGTTTTGGAAGGAGAGACACTCTTATTAATGCGCACATGAATAATTTGCTGAATATTGAATCATTAAAAAATGCGAATGACATAAAAACATTTCGTAACCTGTATGATAAAGTACAAACGCAGATTAGATGTCTCGAAGCGTTAGATGTTGTATCGGAATCTTACAGCGCTTTGCTGTGTCCGATGATTTTGAAGTTATTGCCTTCAGAATTAACGCTTGAATTTCATAGAACACAAAATGTTGGCACAGATTATAACATAAAAGATTTAATGTCATTTTTACCCGCAGAACTTTCATCCCGCGAACGCACAAGGTCAACGGTTTCGCAACAGCAAAAAGTATCCGATCGGCGACAGTCTTCTTTCCCCCCTGCAACGAAAAGCGCATATGGTTTCTCAAATAGACATAATAAACCAGATTCCGACCGCTACAGATTTGTTTACAAAATCTGAATGCAGGGAGGAAGATATGAACTGCGTATTCTGTAATCAATTCCACAAGATTCATGACTGTAGTTTCGTTTCCGGCTTATCATTACAAGAAAAAAGGGACATTTTAAAAAGAAAATGTGCTTGCTATAAATGCCTAAAATTACACCATTTGGCTCAAAACTGCAGAACAAAAATAACTTGTTCTATTTGTAAAAAACAACATGCAACTATTATGTGTAATAAACAAAATCCTTCTGTCGAGGTTTCGGAAATTAAAAAAGACGAACAGATAGAAAATAAAGTACTTTCAAATCAAGCAGGATGTTCAGAAGTATATTTGCAAACTTTAATTGTTCGCATATATGGAAGAGGGAATAACCAATTTGTTCGAGCGATAATTGACACCGGAAGTCAAAACTCATACATAAGCAGGTATGCAGCAGAAAGGTTACAATTAAGAAGAAGGTGAACAAAGTGTAACCCACGGACTTTTCGGTGGCATAGAAGTTTCGGAAAAACATAAACGTGATAGAATAAAATTGGGTAGCGTAGATAAACGGTATAATTGCGAAATCAATGTATTGGATGAAAGAAAAATATGTTCTTCGGTCCCTAAAATCAAAAATATACACTGGATTAGGGAACTTAGAAGAAGAGGAATTTACGTCAGTGATGTTTTTGAAAATTGCAGATTATTTCAGGAGAACCCCCAAGAGATTCATTTGTTGTTAGGGGCAGATGTTGCTGCAAATTTATTTACAGGTAAAATCGAAGTTCTTCCTTGGGGAAGATTAGTTGCTGTAAGTACAAGACTTGGGTGGACAGTCATGGGGAAAGCGAACACTGACAATTATGAAATAGAAAATTCCTTTTCCACGCTTTCGTTATCCTTACATATTTCTGATGCCACGTTGTCAGAACTGTGGAGGCTTGATGTTATCGGAATAACAGATCCAGTTACAAAAAAGGCTAGAGAGGAAAGGGATTTGCAAGCAAAATTGCAATTCGAAAATTCTGTATCTCTAAACGAAGAAGGGCGTTATGAAGTCGCACTTCCGTGGGCGGAGAATCATGTACCACTGTCCACCCACAAGGATTTAGCGTTGAAACGTCTACAATCTACCACCCAGAAACTTTTATCTCAAAATTTATTTTCTTCATACAATGCAGTTTTTAATGACTGGTGTAACTTAGGAGTGATCGAAGAAGTTAAAGAAAATATTGCGGTTGACTATGGGCATTATTTACCGCATAGACCGGTGATCAAAGAAAATAGCTCAACACCAATTCGACCGGTGTTTGATGCGTCTGCGAGGAAACAATCGTCTCCTTCTCTAAATCAGTGTTTGGAGTGTGGACCAAATTTGATAGAACTAATTCCATCTCTTTTGTTGAGATTTCGGGAAGGCAAGTTTGCTGCTATAGCAGACATTGAAAAGGCTTTCTTACAGATCAGTGTAAGGCCTCAAGATAGAGACTGGCTTCGGTTTTTCTCGTGGAATGATGTGGAAGAAAGGAAAACGAAAATATTTCGTCATACTAGGGTAGTATTTGGGGTTAAGAGTAGTCCTTTCCTTTTGGCAGCTGTTATAGAATTCCATCTACAAAAGTACATGAAAAATTCTTCATATGATACGGAGATAATAGCTAAACTCTTGCGTAGCTTCTACGTAGATAACGTTGTTGCCAGCTTTGACAAAAAATCCGAGATGATCCAGTTCATCGAAAAATCTCGAGAAATAATGTATGAAGGAAAGTTTAATCTTCGAGGTTGGTTACATAACGGAGATAACTTGGAACATGAAACTATTTTACCCGTATTGGGTCTGTTATGGAACTGTCAGAAAGATAATTTAACTTTGAATCTGAATTGGCTAGAAGATTTTGAAATGGGTATAATAACGAAGAGAACAATTCTCGCTGTAACACACAAAATATTTGATCCTATTGGTATTGTGAGTCCTGTTGTCTTGTATCCTAAAGTATTGTTGCAGAACCTATGGAAAACAGGAATTTCTTGGGATACTGAAGTCGACGAGAGTACAAAACAAAATTTTGTGAATTGGTATAAAAGCCTTTTTCTCTTAAAAGAAATATCCCTCCTACGTTGGATACATTCCAGCAAGGACAATAGGAAGTTCTGCAGCATTCACACATTCTGTGATGCCAGTAGTAATGCGTATGCTGCTGCAGTTTTCTTGAGAACTGTGACGAATTCTGGAGTTGAAGTTCATCTGTTGGCATCGAAGTCTAGAGTAGCTCCCGTAAAATCTATTACGATCCCTCGTCTGGAATTGATAGCTGCCACGATAGGTGCCAGACTATGCTCTTCTGTTTTAAATGGTTTACAATGGCAAAATATGGAAACGCATTTTTGGACGGATTCTACAACAGTTTTGACATGGATTCAAAGGGAAGAGATTGTCTGGGCTGTCTTTGTGGAAAACAGAGTCAGGGAGATTAGGAAACTGACGGATCCAAAAACGTGGAAACATATTGCTGGAACGAAAAATCCAGCTGACCTCCCATCAAGAGGTTGCACCGCCAAACAACTTTTAGCAGTTAGATGGTGGGAGGGCCCCGAATGGCTGAAGAAAAATCAGGAAGAATGGCCTAGACAAAGGGAAATACCGGATATGGAAATAGTAAATTCAGAAAAAAGGAAATCAGTCATTTCTGCACTAAATACGCAAAGGGTAGAACATTTTTTTGAGAAATATTCATCTTACCATAAAATGTTAAGAATAACTGCTTGGATATGCAGATTTATCAACAAATGCAGAAGACCAGATTCAACGGTCTCACGGTCCCTGAAATAGAAACTGTAGAAAAGAAAATATGCAAGATAATACAAATAGAAGCATTTGGCAAAGAACTTAAAGTTAGCAACCTTTGTACCTTTCTTGACTCAGATGGCCTTATTCGGTTAAAGACCAAGATTACTAGAAGAGAGGAAGAAGAAAATTTTCTCTGTCCAATTGTATTGCCCTCAAATCATGACTTAGTTCATAGGTTAATTTTAGATTACCATTTGCGACTATCCCACGCTGGTGTGCAATTCGTACTAGCCAATATTCGACAGAAATTCTGGGTCCTGAGAGGAAGAAAAACAGTACGTAAAGTTCTTATGAAGTGTGTTCGCTGTAGAAGATATAGCGCAAAGAATATAGAGACTGTTCCAGCACCTCTTCCTGAAGATCGAGTTAGAGATGCTCTGGTGTTTGAAGTGACCGGAGTCGATGTAGCCGGTCCTCTTTATTTACGAAAAGGAAAAAAGGCATGGATCTTGCTCTTTACTTGCGCGGTCTATCGCGCGATACATCTTGAACTGATAGAAAGTTTATCAACAAATGCGTTCATCTTGGGATTAAGGAGATTTATTGCCAGAAGAGGTCGTCCAAGTATTATTTACAGCGACAATGGCACTAATTTCGTTGGAACTGAAAATCTTTTAAGATCGATAGATTGGAAAGAAATAGAATGTAATTCAACTAGTATGAGAATACAGTGGAAGTTTAATCCCCCAACTGCTTCATGGTGGGGCGGTTGGTGGGAGAGGTTGGTACAAACAGTGAAGAAGATGTTGAGAAATGTTCTCGGCAAGTCCTGTGTCTCTTATGAGGAAATGTTGACTATACTTTGTGATATCGAATCAGTAATCAACTCAAGACCCCTTACGTACCTTTCAGAAGATCCAAATGATCTTACGGCACTAACTCCTTCAATGTTTCTACAAGATGTGCACGACATCGGAGTACCAGACTTAGACTACCTGGATACCATCAATCTGACAAAAAGATACAAGTTCTTGCAGAACGTAAGAGAACATTTTCGCAAAAGATTTCGTGATGAATATTTAGCTATCCTAGTGCAAAAACCATCTAAACGATCTACTTGGACTATCAACAAAAATGACTTGGTGTTTGTCGGCAGCGACAACAAGAAGAGAATAGATTGGCCAATAGGTCGTGTTGTAGAACTATATCCTGGGAAAGACAACGAAGTACGTGTTGTCAAAGTGAAAACTGCAACGGGTGAACTCCTAAGATCTGTGAAACGTATTTATCCTCTCGAACTTGATAGACCTAACTTGTTTAGTGACTTCACCATGAACATAAAAAACTCTGCGGATAAGTGTTACAGTGATATGAACTATCAAACTAGATATGGACGTAAAACTGTAAAACCTCTTACATATTTTTAAATTGCTATATTAATTTTTGTTTCTTTTCAGTATTTTAGAAATTTAATTGTCCTAACAGTTGTCAATTGGAACATGTTACCTGGATATGGTATGAATGTAATGCAGAAAATGTTTAGATGTGTAATCCTTCTTTGTAAGTATTAATTTTAGAGCATTAGTTACTTTTCATATTTGTGAAAGTTGTACTTGAATTTTTGTTTGATTATTGATAAATTTTGTTTTGATTTTCCCATCTTATCGAGGTAAAATCAAAAGGTGGGAGGATGTCACATTCTTGCCACTAGGTGGCGGGCATCTCTTCCTTTACTTTTGCTGTAATTAAGTTCCGAGAAGCAGTCGAGATTGGAACCGCTCTGAGCAGCGTAAAGACTCAGAACTAAAAATGTACTGTTTTAAAATAATTATCACCTACCTTGTAAATAGTGTATATTAGCTTTTTATTTCAATAAATAATTAAAAGACAAGATGGCCTGCTAATTGTAATAGAAACTCTTACTGGAAAACGTGATTATTAGAAGCCTGGCGTCGAGAACACTGAAGATGCAGCAGGTAAGGAATTTTACATTAATTTTATTGTAAATAGAAGAACCTGATGCAACAATGACCCTCCTCCAATTTGTTATTAAAAAAGTTTTTTTTTTTTTTTGGTTTTTATCCCATTTCCGATGTGATTTCAGAAATGCAATTCCATAACAGTTCAATTTCATTCGAGGTTAAATGATCTAAACAGTCTTTGACCCACCCATCCGTATGATTATTTTCTTCTCCTTCCTGTTGCACCAAATTTTGTAAGTCCATATAATCATTCCATACGGGAAGGGCTGGATCCTCACAAGGCTGTCTTGAAACACTTGGAGTCTCTTTGGGATGAGTGGAGGGATCTAGGATGTCTGGACCCGGCTGCGATTCTACCTCCATGATTTCTGGACCCGTTGGAACTTGTTTACCCGGCTGAAATTCTACCTCTACGATTTCTGGACCCGTTGGAACTTGTGAACCCGGCTGTGATTCTGCCTCCATGATTTCGGGACCTGTTGGAACTTGTGGACCCGGCTGACATTCTACCTCTACGATGTCGGGACAGGTTAGAGAAGAAGAAGAAGAAGAGGATACTGGAAGTGGTTCTGTCTGTGAGGAGTCCGAAAGAGGTTGCCTGTTTGAACAAGTCGGGGAAGAAGAAGAAGAAGAAGCTTCTGGATTCTGAAGCGGATCTTGCACGCCAGGTAGGTTCCGGTAAGTCGACCGTTTTATAAGAGGTAATTTTTTTTCTTCCTCCTCATCTTCAATCGTGATGACTTCAATTTCATTCCGTTGCCGGGTCGATTTTGTTTCGGGAAATAACGGTTTGGTCCAGCTCCTCTTATCATCTAAGGAAGGGATGGGTAAAGGTGGCGGAGTGTTTTCTTCTTCTTTTCTTGAAACATCATCGGCGATTGGAAAGAAATCTCCTCTTTCAATTGTTTCCAAAGCGAGTACGAGCACCGATCGACGAGAAAGAGACTCTTCTGGGTTGTGACGATGAGATATTGCGTTTTCGGGGGAACGACATAGTTTTGAAAAGGTCTTAGAATATATTTCTTATATTTCATCCTGTCGCTGACTTTAAAACTTCTTTCCTTCAGATTGGGGGACGATGATTCGTAATAGGCGAGAGGAGCGGCTGTGGTTTGAACAATATGAACTTCGTCCTCAGCCGTCGTTCTCACTCCAAACGTAAAATATCGTTTCGTGAGAAAAATATTCTTCCACCGAAAACTCGTGCGCGGATCCGTATATCGCCGGTCTGTTTGAATGGGCCGTCTCAAAGCTCGATCCATCCGATTCCAAGAGAAGGGAGATTCCTCTTTCGTTTGTTGCGATTCGAATAAATTTCTGTATATATTCTGAACGAGCAGGTTGGAGGATTCGACATCTTGGTTGAAAGAAACGATCGCTTGATGAGGTGGTAAATGCGGAATAAATGTCGCACAATGACACGCCAAAAAAATTTTCAAGTTGGAGATTTGCTTTAGCGTCTTCAAATCCTCCCCGTTCGAAATCCGTTGAGTTGGAAAAACGTCTAATAGCGACATGGCTCCCAATGGAAAAGAAATGATCTCGCCCAGTACTCTCGTCTTTTTATATATCTATATAGACACACACAGACACACATAGAGGCTCTATGACGTCCGTTTTATTTGTTTTTTTTTTGTTTCTCTCTCTCTTCTTTCCAAGAAATCTTATCTCCATGACCTCTTTTTCTTTTCTTAAAAAGATGAATGTGTGTGGGAATGAGGAAGTGAAAGTAATAATTTAATAAACAAAAAATTATCCAACCATGACCTTCTTTTCTTTTTTCAAAGTCACCCTTTCCAATCCAAGAACGTCCAGAGATAGAGGAAGCAGGGAGAGAGGAGGAGGAGGGAAGGGAAGGTCACACTCTCTTTCTGTCTATAAATAAAAGGGGAGAGCCCCAAAGTCGTATTTTTGTCCAAGTGGATCATGAGGAGGCATCCCCAGCTCACTACGTGTATTCCTTTCAAATATAAATATGTTGATCTTTCCTTTTATATCATCCAAGGAGTCGTTTACCTAAAAGCCTCCGATTTTTCAAAATGTGCGGGTTATTATACCGTGGGGAGTTATCAGAAGATGCGGGACGAATTTTTATCCGACGAAAACGTGTTGATGGCTCGTGACATTCCACCTTTGGATGCACAAATTTTGTTAATGAAACGAGCCAAATATTTTTACACGTCCCACTTTCTAACCGTCTCGCAAATGAATAGGATTATGGATCGTCTTGAGAAGACAAAAGGGATTCTCGTTCATTTTAGTGAATGGTTGCATAAATGTTTGCACGAACCTCTCTCGATCGAGAAGACTGGGAAGAATACCTATTATATACTTCTCGAGGATTCTCCTCCTTCGTCTCATCTTAAGGAGGCCACGACTTTTGAAAAAATCCTCGAGCAAGAAAAAATAGAATGGTGGAACAACTACCCCATCCCTCTCCCCGAGCATCAAGAGGAGCCTGTTCAGAAGAAAAAGAAAAAACCTTTCCAAAAGCCTATCCTCATCCTCCTCGATAATGATGGGGATGAGGAGAAACCTGTTCAGATTCCTCTCAGTTTATCAAAACCCGTCGAGGATGAAAAACCTCTCCCTTCTTCAAAACCCCTTGAGGAAGAGAGACCCCTCACCTCTCCCTTTCTCAAGACCCCTCGAGAAGGAGGGACCTCTCGATTTGTCAAAACCCCTCGAGGATAAGGGAACCAAAACTTCTCTCTCTTTCGAAGAGGAGGGACCTCTCAATTTGTCAAGACCCCTCAAGAATAAGGGAACCGAAAATCCTCTCCCTTTCTCAAGACTTCTCGAGGAGGAGGAGGAGGAGGAGAGACCGCTCCATGTCTCAAGACAGGACCCCCTCTATCTCTTGAGGATCCGAGGGAAAGGATTCCTATTGAAAAACCATCTATCGACGATCCCCAGAAAAGGTCTTCGGAGGAGATTAGACTTCCATGTAGAAAACCAATCTGCCACAATCATCATCATCATCATAATAATAATAATAATAATATACCCCCTTCTCAACAACAGAATCCTACAACATTTGCAGATAAATGCATTCAAACCAATCCCTTTATAGTAACCCTTTTGATTGGAGAACCCGTGCATTAGCCTCGAAAAATAAAATGAGATTCTAGACTGTTTCTATGACCAGAATGTTAAGCCAATAGATAGGTCTAGCTCAGAATTTTTCTTTTTAAAAGAAAATAAATAAATAATCCAAAGACTATTCGTAAATATAAATGGTAAAGTCTCGAGTCGTCTGGAAAAAAATTTTCAGAGCTAAGAAAAATTCTACAACTCAAAAAAAAAAAAAAAAAAAAAAAAAAAAAACTTTTTGTTAATTTTTATCATGTCTTAGACATGATAAAAATTAACGACCCTCTTCCCTTTTCGTCTGGGAATGTTGTCTCACTCTTTTGAAAAACAAATCGTGATTCATTCATGGAATGATTGCCATTAGAGAAAGGATGAGTCATGGTCTATTTTTAGAAAGGGTGAGACATCCTTCCCAGACAAAAAGGGAGGGTCATTAATTTTTATCATGTCTAAGACATGATAAAAATTAACCAAAAGTTTTTTTTTTTCGAGCTCTGAGAAATTTTTTTTCTCCCAGCCGATTCGAGACTTTACCATTTTTTTTAAGAATGATTTCTCCCTGATCTATTATTTCAAAATTCCAAGTTTCGCTTCAGAACCATCTATGCTGTTGAAGAAGTAACGTGATATATTTATTTTTTTTTAATGAGTTCTGTCAAGATTGAATTGTGCAGGATCGACCTTGCGAATTTCTTCTCTGTGTCTTTAAATAATAATGATACCGAACTGCTTTTTGTAGAGCGCAATGGAAAAAACCTTTTGTATGGTTAGGACAATTCATGTGTTCGATCCCATTGTATTTGAGAATCTCTTGCGTCGATCCCGAAATGCAATAAATGGATCTTTGCAACCATTTCTCTAAAAACCGCCGTTTCATTTCTCCTCGCACCCAAATCATGGAAAAGGGTTCCGTCAACATCGTTAACACCCATGGAAAATAACTGTACGGAATTTCTCCTTCGTACCACGACAAGCCGTGATAATAATCACTTGCCCACACAGCGGTTCGTTTTTCTTTCTCGGTGAGCATTTGCCATGGAAACGGGGGTTTAAAAACAAATACCCCTCGAGAAGTACCGTCCAATGTGACGTAAGCCAATTCTTTCACAATAAAGGCTCCTTGAGAATCGTAGAAACCTTCAAAGTCGAGCACGAGTTCCATGTTTTTTTATTTCTTTTTCTTTCCAAGGTGACCTTTATTATTATTATGATGGATGTGTATTGAGATTCGCACGATATTATTCAAAAAACAAATATATATACGAATGTGACCTTTCCCAGAATTCATACGACCTGTCACGTGCAACCTTCTCTCTCTATATATAAAAGAGGAGACGGCGAGAGAACGCTATCCATTTTTTCCTTCAGGACACACAGCCAGAGAGAGAGGGACAATTTTGTTTTCTTTTTTCTCAATTGAAGAAGATGGACATTTTGAGTGCCAAACCTCTCAAAGATTCCTACATTGTTCTGGACATGGAATACTTTCACTGTTATGATTCAAAGACGGGAGATATATGTTTCATCTTGAAAGAACTGGGCTACATCACTTGCGATTTAACCTTATGCGGATCCATGATTTTTCTCCCTCCTGTCCATTACGATGACTTATCGTCCCGCAATCAAGGTGTGGTCAACCAGACTACAAATAACCGACACGGCCTGCAATGGACCGAGGGTCGTCTTTCCTACGAGCATCTTCTTACGATCCTGAAAATGCTGACCGAAAATGTGGAGGTGATCTACGTCAATGGATACGATAAAGCCGAATTTTTCAGCAAGCTCTGCCAGCGATACGTTTACGAGTTTTACATCCCAGGGAAAACCGAGTGGCGGAACAAGTCGAAATGCACGCGACACCAATATTTCCAAAAGATGATTCATTGTGCCGAGAACAAGGTGAGAAATTTTCGATACCATTTGATGGAGGGTAGTTACGTTTTCCGGAAATTACATTGTTACCCCTCCGAGAGCAAAGCTGTCGAAGACGAAGAGGAGGCGGAAGAATCTACCCAGGAGAACTCGTGCGACGATGAGGAGGAGGAGGAGGATGAACTTTCTAATAATAATAATAATAATAATAATAAATGTCTAAGTTGGGATGCTTTAGAGACCCAAGAATATTGGTCTCAACCCTTATCTCACCTAGACCTGAAAGAGGATCCTCAAGTGTACTCTTTGTGGTCCTCTTCTAAAATTTGGTCTTGGAGAGAACCCTTGAATGTTCATGAATGAAATGGTATGTAAATCCCTAGAGAAAAAAATAGAAAAAAAAAGTTCCTTTTTTTAAGGATTTATAAATCACACGCTCCCACATGATATATGTATAGAGAGAAAAAGACCCTCTGTTCTCTAGCCAATACGTCAAGACTTCCCTAAACTAAGAGAGACCATGAATACCGAGGAAACCTTAGCAGAGCAAGTGGAAAGACTTTCAAAGAGATTAGAAGAGTTAAGACGGGATAGATTTACAGTTCCGCCGACTAAAGAGGAAACTATCATCGATTTCAACAAACCGCTGTACTTTCATCCCCTACCCCAAAGAATGAGACGAATGGACTCGCCGTTGAACAGTTCCAATGAGAAACAAAATGTCACTTATTTGAATAGTCAATTTCAACACATGAATATTTCATAAGTATTTTTTTGTTTTTTCCCTAAAGCGTAGGGAGATCGGATCAGTAGTTTTTCCCTTTTCATCGTCGAAAAAGATTGGGAGGAAAAATCTTTCTCAGCTCTCTCAGAAAAATTTTTAAGCCTTAAAAAAAAAAAAAAACTTTTGGTTAATTTTTATCATGTCTTAGACATGATAAAAATTAACTCTACCCCCCTTTTGTCTGGAAATGTTGTCTCACACTTTCTAAAAATAGACCATCACTCCTCCTTTCCTAAAGAATAGAATTCCAAGAATGGGATCTGGTCTATTTTTAGAAACGGTGAGACCCTATTCCCAGACAAAAGGCGGGTAGAGTTAATTTTTATCATGTCTAAAGTTCAGGGTCCATCCATCTTCTTATGTGAAACGGTGACCCTGACAAGATCGAGATAAACAAGTCCTGTGAGTTGTTTTGTAATCTTGACGCGATCCAAGAAAGACTTTTTATTTTTTTTTTGAAATAGGCGGGAGGTGGGAGAGAAAATGTTCTCACGACCCTCAGATATCTTTTCATAAATATATTTTTTATCAAAGTGTTTCTTTCATCCCGATCCTTTTAAGAGGTTGGAATGACCCTGACATTTAGATGGGGTCGCGATCCCGACAGATGTCGCGCGAGTATAAAAGTGTGTATCCTCCGCGAGATTTCTTCAGAGAACAGAAGAAGACGTGAACTGAGCTGGTAAGTCCCTTTGGTCCTATGAATATGGTTATCTATAAAATCGATTTGATTCTTAGTTTTTTTTTAATAATCATAATAATCATAACTTCATTTAAAAAGACCTTTGAAACTTTGAAACTTCTTAACCCTTTGAAAAGAAAAATGTCTCTTTCAAGACGACGACTCTAAAACGTTTTATTGCTTTTTTCCCTTTCTATATCTTCCCTGTTATACATATATACCTTTTCGACTCTTTTCTTCCTGTTTGTGGGAGACATCACAGTATTCATCGCCATGGCGTGTTCAGAAAACTTTATCGTGCTCGATCTAGAGGGTTTCCAGTCCTACAACCACAAGAAGGGTGAATTTACCTACGTTTTAAAAGAATTGGGCTATGCGACAAAAGATTTTTTGACCGTGGGATCGTTGACGTTTGCTCCTCCTCACCCCTTCCACCAACTGAGTGAAAAAAACCAAAAGACGAATGCCTGGCTGACGAGAAACCGGCACGGACTTCGTTGGAACGAGGGTCATATTCCCTACAACCATTTAGGACGCATTCTCCAATCGCTCACTCACAGCTTCTCCACGATTTATGTGGTGGGATGCCAGAAAGCTAAATTCTTTGCTAAAGCCTTGGATTATCAAAAACCCGTGACGGAAATTTATGTGCCAGATGGAATCATTTGGAAGTATCGGGAAAAATGTGCCCGACATCATCAAAGGAGGAAATATTTCCATTGTGCCGAAAACAAAGTGCGCAACTATCGATGGCATATTATGGAAGGAGATTTTCATATCAATCATGTCTATCCAGACGGAACGGAGAAAGAGGAGAGGATTCAGGAGGAAGCAGACAATCCTCTGCAAGCTTTTGATAAGGCCTACGATCAGTTAGAGAAGGATCCGTCCCCAAAAGCGTACGATAATCTCATCCAGAAATGGGATAATCTGTCCTGTTTCCAAGTGATGGAACATCCGGATGAGCATACGCCTTTAAACTTGATGGGCTCTTGTACTTCTTCTTCTTTGTCGTCACCTTCCACCAATAACTCGAGGAAGACGGAGGGTTGGGGAGACATACCTGAAAATATTCCCCATTACGATCCAGCAGCCTGTTGGGACGAACCTTCCAAAGAATCTCATGAGGCCCCCAAAATATCTTCAGAGGATCCAAAGACAAAATCCACTGAGTGTTGGGACAATGAACGGACGACTCATGCTCCAAAATCCACTAAGACTATGTCCACTGAGTGTTGGGACAATGAACAGACGACTCATGCTCCAAAATCGACTGAGACTATGTCCACTGAATGTTGGGACAATGAACGGACGACCCATGCTCCAAAATCTACTGGGACTATGTCCACTGAGTGTTGGGACGATGAAACCGAAAAGACGACAGAGAATTGGGATGACCGTTCTCAAAAGTATTTGAATTGATATATACATAAACTCAGGAGAAAAAAAATAAAGAAAAGATTTTTAGAAATAAGTAGGGAAAGGTTCTCCGCTTTCCCTATATTTATGGAAATGGACTAAGAAGAGAGAGAGACGAATCAGGAGACCAAAAAAAAAAAAATGGGTCTTGGAAGGAATGAGTGCAAATGCATTCGATTCCTTCCGATACCCATTTTTTTTGGGTCCCTCTCTCATCCAATCTTGGAAAAGAACTTTGTCCTATTTTTCTAGGTCCATTCAAAAAGAAATGAATCTATCCATAAATTTTCTTAAAAGAAAAAAAAAAACAAAAAGATCCTTTACCTCTTGACGGTCCAAAGTCGAGAATCTTGGAAAACGTTATCCACTCTCCATCCAGTCAAGCTTCTCTGTAGAAAATCTAGTAGGTGCATCTGCATTCTTGAACACCCGGCAGTTATTATTGGACGCGAAACGTCGAATGCTGAAATAGTTAACAGTGACCCCATTCTTAAAGAAACGGGGATGTTTTATTCATCCAGTCGAGTGCGGAAAAATTTCTGAGAGCCGGAGAAAAATTTCTCTAGCTGAAAAAAAAAAAAAAAAAAAAAAAAAAAATACCCCCCCTTTTAGTCTGAAAATTGATGTCTTCAATTTTTCAAAAATTGAAGACATCAATTTTCAAATTTTCGGACTAAAAAGGGGGGTAATTTATTTTTCAGAAACTTTTCCCAGCCGACTCGATGTGAATAAAACTTTACTTTTTTTTAAGAATGTTATTTAATGGATCGATTTCAACCTATCGAGTTTCGCTTGAGTTCCGGCCGTGCTGTGGGACCACCTGGATACAAGTTTTCCCCTTTTGGAATAGAATAAAACTTTACTGTTTTTTAAGAATGTTATTTAATGGATCGATTTCAACCTATCGAGTTTCGCTTGAGTTCCGGCCGTGCTGTGGGCCCACCTTAATACAAGTTTTCCCCTTTTGGAATAGAATTTCCGTCAAGGTAGGCTACTTTTCCTCTTTTTGCATTTTTCATGTCATTTCATTTGTATTACAATATACTAAAAACGGGCGTTCGAACTGATTTCTAGGCTATTTCTATACAAATGGAGCTCCATCCAAGAAAGAAATGATGTCTTTATTTTATTTTGTGGACTGCCAATTTGTATTGGAATATACTGAAAACGGGTGTTTCAGTCGGTTTTCAGTATATTTCAATACAAATAGAGCTCGATCCAAGAAAGAAATGATGTCTTTTTTTTTATTTTGTGGACTGCCAATTTCTATTGGAATATACTGAAAACGGGTGTTTGAGTCGGTTTTCACTATATTTCAATACAAATGGAGCTCGATCCAAGAAAGAAATGATGTCTTTTTTTTATTTTGTGGACTGCCAATTTGTATTGGAATATACTGAAAACGGGTGTTTGAGTCGGTTTTCAGTATATTTCAATACAAATAGAGCTCGATCCAAGAAAGAAATGATGTCTTTTTTTTTTATTTTGTGGATTACCAATTTTGTATTGGAATATACTGAAAACGGGCGTTCACGTCGGTTTTCAGTATATTTCAATACAAATGGAGCTCGATCCAAGAAAGAAATGATGTCTTTTTTTTATGTTGTGGACAGCCAATTTTGTATTGGAATATACTGAAAACGGGCGTTCACGTCGGTTTTCAGTATATTTCAATACAAATGGAGCTCGATCCAAGAAAGAAATGACGTCTTTTTTTTTATTTTGTGGACTGCCAATTTGTATTGGAATATACTGAAAACGGGTGTTTGAGTCGGTTTTCAGTATATTCCAATACAAGTGGAGCTCGATCTAAGAAAAAAATGATGTCTTTTTTTTTATTTTGTGGATTGCCAATTTTGTATTGGAATATACTGAAAACGGGCGTTCACGTCGGTTTTCAGTATATTTCAATACAAATGGAGCTCGATCCAAGAAAGAAATGATGTCTTTTTTTATGTTGTGGACTGCCCTATTTGTATTGGAATATACTGAAAACGGGTGTTCACGTCGGTTTTCAGTATATTCCAATACAAGTGGAGCTCGATCCAAGAAAAAAATGATATCTTTTTTTTATTTTGTGGATTGCCAATTTTGTATTGGAATATACTGAAAACGGGCGTTCACATCGGTTTTCAGTATATTCCAATACAAATGGAGCTCGATCCAAGAAAAAAATGATGTCTTTTTTTTATTTTGTGGACTGCCAATTTTGTATTGGAATATACTGAAAACGGGCGTTCACGTCGGTTTTCAGTATATTCCAATACAAATGGAGCTCGATCCAAGAAAAAAATGATGTCTTTTTTTTATTTTGTGGACTGCCAATTTTGTATTGGAATATACTGAAAACGGGCGTTCACGTCGGTTTTCAGTATATTCCAATACAAATAGAGCTCCATCCAAGAAAAAAATGATGTCTTTTTTTTATTTTGTGGACAGCCAATTTTGTATTGGAGTATACTGAAAACGGGCGTTCGAGTCGGTTTTCAGTGTATTTCAATACAAATGGAGCTCCATCCAAGAAAAAAATGATGTCTTTTTTTATGTTGTGGACTGCCCTATTTTGTATTGGAGTATACTGAAAACGGGCGTTCGAGTCGGTTTTCAGTATATTTCAATACAAATGGAGCTCCATCCAAGAAAAAAATGATGTCTTTTTTTATGTTGTGGACTGCCCTATTTTGTATTGGAGTATACTGAAAACGGGCGTTCGAGTCGGTTTTCAGTATATTCTAATACAAATGGAGCTCTATCCAAGAAAAAAATGATGTCTTTTTTTATGTTGTGGACAATCAATTTTGTATTGGAATATACTGAAAACGGGCGTTCGAGTCCTTTTTCCGACTATTTCTACACATATTCCACTATATTAAAATGACGTTATGGTTGAGTCCAAACAGAGTCGTCCCCGGACAGAGTCGTCTCCGGACAAAGTCGTCCCCTCTTTTCTTTCAATTCTATTCTTTAAAAGGATGAGTCATGGTCTATTTTTAGAAAGTGGGAGACAACATTCCCAGACAAAAGGGGGGTGAGTTAATTTTTTTTCTTTTAGTCCAAAGGGGCATTGTCCCCGAAGGACTATTAGTTTCGTTTGGCCGTTTTGCGTCGGAAACCGTAAGAAGGCTGTATCACTTTTCAAAATAACGCACTTACCCTGATCCACTCTCACCTCCTCTTCGCTCTCTTATCTTTATACACTCTCTCCTCCTCCTCGCTCTCTTATCCTCCTCCTCTCTCTTATCCTCCTCGCTCTCCCATCCTCCTCCACTCTCTCATCCTCCTCGCTCTCCCATCCTCCTCGCTTTCCCATCCTCCTCCAATCTCTAATTCTCCTCCTCTCTCTACTCATCCACACTCTCTCATTCTCCTCTCTCTTGTCCTCCATTTCCATATAGTTACCATTTCCCGTTGTATGAAACAATAGAATAGTAATCATTCTCAATAAAACGGAGGCCCACCAGCGGCCGAGCGGTAAAGACGCTGAACACTGGTAGTTCGGTCTGAGGTTCGAATCCCGCGAACGGGCTGGCTGCATGGGCGTTTTCGTGGTTTTCCCCATGTGTGACGTATATACGAGCCAGTTTCCCTTAGAAAGTCCTCCACGAAAGGCATCCCTCCCTTTAGGCAGATAGCCCTCGTGTGCTTTGCCATAATAATTAAATACAATAAAACGGTAGTCAAGCAACCGCAGTAAGAAGAAACCATTGTAATAGACCTTAGTAAAAAAAACTATTGTAAAAAATCATTTGTATTGAAAAACAATTATCATATCATTACCGACAATCAAAGTCCTTCGGGGACAATGCCCCTTTGGACGTAATCTAAAATCTGAATTGTTTCAGATTTTTTTTTTCTTTTTTTTAACATTTCAGAATTTTTTTCTGAGCTCTGAGAAATTTTTCCTAGCCGATCCCATTTCGTTTTTCGACTTTCACTTTCAACTCTTCACTTTTCCTATCCACTGTCGTTGGAATTGTGTTCACTGGAGGCTATTTCTTTTTTTGAAATCTCGCTTTTAGTTTTCTCTGAGATTCTTTAGAAACGGCTATACAAATTTTACCATCTATATAGAAATGATGTCCAAACAAAGTCGTCCCCGGACCATCTTGATGACCGAATATGTATAGAAATAGTCTGAAAATGGGCTTGAGGGCCGGTTTCTGGACGATTCATCTACAAATTCGGCCGCATCCAGAAAAACAAAAATACATAGTTTCTTTTTGGGTGGACAGGAGAAGATAAATTTCTTTTCTCTCTCTCCCAATATTGGAGAAGAGAGTGGCCCAAAAAAATGGGTCTCGGAAGGAATCGAATGCATTTTGAAATGCACTCATTCCTTCCAAGACCCATTTTTTTGGTCTCCTGATTCAACCCTCCAGTCTATGGAATAGGGAAAGCGGAGAACGTTTCCCCTTCTTTAAGCGACTGGAGACCATATCGCATCATCATCATCATCATCACCATCATCCTCTTTCTGATACTTTTCAACGAAGGCTTGATGTCTCTGGATGATTTTGGGGAGATGATGGATCCCGAATTGAGTGATGAAAAAGAGAGGACTCTTTTTCCTTTCTTGTTCGTCTTGCACAGTCTCTCGGAGGGTGATATACGTTTCCCCGTCCTCCTCAATTTTCGTCAGAGGTCTCATGAATATTTTACACATCCAAGGGAAGAGCGACTTGTTATGCAGGGATTTCGAAGCGACGAAGGCCGCTTCATTCGAAGTGAGGACAATCTGGTTCAGTTGACCCCATTCTTTGGAGTAGTTGTCCAAATCGCCTAGTCGAAGAAAATGGTGTCGATTAGGAAAAAAGACTTGGAGAACACTCGTCGTATGCGAGACGTTCGTACGCAAGAGAGTCAAGATATCTTTGGCATTCCAGTACAGGAATCCTAGATCCACATACGCGTGCACGTAATAGTCATCGTTATATTCCAGTTTGAGCAGCATGGCTTTTGTATTTTTTTTTCCGTTCTCAAGGCGAAACACTCGTCTGATATGAACAAGAGCTCGCTGGCGATCCGTTTATATAGACTCCTCAGAGAGAGAGAGGGAGAGGGGAGGAGGAACAAGGTTGATGAATTCTAAAATAAAAAAAAATGATAACGAAATGAGTGTTTGTGAAGGTCATAGAGAGATGATTATAAAGTTGTTTTATTTTTTATTTCCTCAAAAGAAAAAACCAAAAGGGTCCCATTCCATACGACATAACCTTTGAGAAGGTGACGGGGTCATGTGTCTACAAAGTTGATAAAATCTAGAATAAAAAAAAGCTTTCATCACGTAGCTCTCGAGAAGAAAATGACAGGGGTCTCTAGGAGAAGGTCATAGGTAGTATACAAAGGATGGTTGTTTTTTTTTTCTTTCGTTCCTCTCAATCCCATGACCTTTGAGAAGGTGACGGGGTGTCCTTTAGGAAAAAAATAGAAGGTCATATATATATATATAGAGAGAGAGAGAGAGAGAGACAAAGTTGATTTTTTTTTCTAGAAGTCAACCGTCACGTCGCCCATCACGTGGTCTTCTCGTATATATAGAGAGGCGAGTGGAAGACAGACTCTATTTCCCAGAGAGAGAGAGACTGCTGTGCGTATCCATATTTCTACTCAAGATGATGATCCGCATCTTATATAATGAGTTTGTGAGCATTCGCTGTTATGTGGATGACGGAAGATTGTTTTGGAACGCTACGGACATTTTGCCTCTGATTCATACTTCCAGTAAAAGAACCTGGGACATTCTCTCCGTGTTTTTCGACGAACACCACGTCTTCAGGAAAATAAAAGATCTTGAGAGTCTCGGGAGTTCTCAAGAGGGATATGTCCTCTCCAGCGAAGAAATGTTACATCTGGCCGAAAATAATCCTAAAAATAATCAGCTTCTGGCCTGGGTGTATAGCATTTTAACTCAGCCGCTGGTTCGAGTTGTACCCAATCAACCCGTTTACCGACTGCTCTATCCGGGGGAGATTTCCCTTCATCACCCTCTTTAATCTGGGAGTGCGCTACATACCGCCTCATCCAGGCATGACGGACTCTTCTACTTACCCTAAACAATATGCCAGCGCTTATTGCCAGACAGACCCCCGTCAAGAAAAGGTCGTCGAGACTCAAACGGATCCTCTGGTGGTCTCTTTAAATGTCACTAAAGTTATCACCTTCTAAAAAAAAAACAACCACCACCACCCAAAAAAAAATTTGCTCCTCCTCCAAATTTTTTTTATCTTCTCGAAAGAAAAAAAAAAGAAACTTTTCCATCTAGCCTCTTTCTTTCAATCCCTCTTAAGAGAGAGAGGGAGGAGAAAAGAAAGAGAGTTCTGAGGAGGCAAAAGAAATGGGTCTGGAAGGAAACGGGTGCATTGCGAGAAAAAGAGGGTCCTCTTTTTTTTTCTCGAAATGCACTCTTTTCCTTCCAGACCCATTTTTTTTGATCACTTCTTCAAACCAATCTTGGAAAGGTGGGGATACAATAAATTGTGCGTAAAGTCCATTTCGATCAAGACTGGATTTTGTTTTTTGAAAAGAAAACATAATGTTATATATAGATAGCTAAATCTTTATCATGATATTCTTTAAGAATTTCTTAGCCATTTGTCAAAGAAGGGGACTATAATTGAAGAATTTATGAATTTGGGAACATGTCACCCATGGCAAATCTAAAATCTTGGAAGTGGATACTGGAAAGCCCCGCTCTGATTATAATTCTGAGTTCTAGCATGGGACATTTTTTAGATCAATAAGCTAAACTATTTTTCTAGTCTCATATTCTCTCGTGACACTAGGGTTTCAGATTTGGGTAGAGAGAGACACTGTTCTGAACAGAAACGTGGAATGCTTTTATAGAAAAGTGAAGAATTGAAAGTGAAAGTCGAAAAACGAAATGAGATCGGCTGTCAAAATATTTTCAGAGCTCAGAAAAAAAAATTCTCAGATGTAAAAAAAAAAAAAAACTTTTTGTTAATTTTTATCATGTCTTCTAGACATGATAAAAATTAACTCACCCCCCTTTTTGTCTGGGAATGTTGTCTCCCACTTTCTAAAAATAGACCATGACTCATCCTTTTAAAGAATAGAATTCCAAGAAAAGCCTGGGTTCTGGTCTATTTTTAGAAACGGTGAGACAACATACCCAGACAAAAGGGGGATGAGTTAATTTTTATCATGTCTAAAAGACATGATAAAAATTAACAAAAAGTTTTTTTTTTACATCTCAGAATTTTTTTCTGAGCTCTGAAAATATTTTGCCAGCCGATCTCATTTCGTTATCATTTTTTTTATTTTAGAATTCATCAACCTTGTTCCTCCTCCCCTCTCCCTCTCTCTCTCTGAGGAGTCTATATAAACGGATCGCCAGCGAGCTCTTGTTCATATCAGACGAGTGTTTCGCCTTGAGAACGGAAAAAAAAACACAAAAGCCATGCTGCTCAAACTGGAATATAACGATTAGTATTACGTGCACGCGTATGTGGATCTAGGATTCCTGTACTGGAATGCCAAAGATATCTTGACTCTCTTGCCTACGAACGTCTCGCATACGACGAGTGTTCTCCAAGTCTTTTTTCCTAATCGACACCATTTTCTTCGACTAGGCGATTTGGACAACTACTCCAAAGAATGGGGTCAACCGAACCAGATTGTCCTCACTTCGAATGAAGCGGCCTTCGTCGCTTCGAAATCCCTGCATAACAAGTCGCTCTTCCCTTGGATGTGTAAAATATTCATGAGACCTCTGACGAAAATTGAGGAGGACGGGGAAACGTATATCACCCTCCGAGAGACTGTGCAAGACGAACAAGAAAGGAAAAAGAGTCCTCTCTTTTTCATCACTCAATTCGGGATCCATCATCTCCCCAAAATCATCCAGAGACATCAAGCCTTCGTTGAAAAGTATCAGAAAGAGGATGATGGTGATGATGATGATGATGATGCGATATGGTCTCCAGTCGCTTAAAGAAGGGGAAAAGTTCTCCGCTTTCCCTATTCCATAGACTGGAGAGTTGAATCAGGAGACCAAAAAAATGGGTCTTGGAAGGAATGAGTGCATTTCAAAATGCATTCGATTCCTTCCGAGACCCATTTTTTTGGGCCACTCTCTCCTCCAATATTGGGAGAGAGAGAAAAGAAATTTATCATCTCCTGTCCACCCAAAAAGAAACTATGTATTTTTGTTTTTCTGGATGCGGCCGAATTTGTAGATGAATCGTCCAGAAACCAGCCCTCAAGCCCATTTTTAGACTATTTCTATACATATTCGGTCATCAAGATGGTCCGGGGACGACTTTGTTTGGACATCATTTCTATATAGATGGTGAAATTTGTATAGCCATTTCTAAAGAATCTCAGAGAAAACTAAAAGCGAGATTTCAAAAAAAGAAATAGCCTCCAGTGAACACAATTCCAACGACAGTGGATAGGAAAAGTGAAGAGTTGAAAGTGAAAGTCGAAAAACGAAATGGGATCGGCTAGGAAAAATTTCTCAGAGCTCAGAAAAAAATTCTGAGATGTTAAAAAAAAAAAAAAACTTTTTGTTAATTTTTATCATGTCTTCTAGACATGATAAAAATTAACTCACCCCCCTTTTGTCTGGGAATGTTGTCTCCCACTTTCTAAAAATAGACCATGACTCATCCTTTTAAAGAATAGAATTCAAAGAAAAGAGGGGACGACTTTGTCCGGAGACGACTCTGTCCGGGGACGACTCTGTTTGAACTCAACCATAACGTCATTTTAATATAGTGGAATATGTGTAGAAATAGTCGGAAAAAGGACTCGAACGCCCGTTTTCAGTATATTCCAATACAAAATTGATTGTCCACAACATAAAAAAAGACATCACTTTTTTCTTGGATAGAGCTCCATTTGTATTAGAATATACTGAAAACCGACTCGAACGCCCGTTTTCAGTATACTCCAATACAAAATAGGGCAGTCCACAACATAAAAAAAAGACATCATTTTTTTCTTGGATAGAGCTCCATTTGTATTAGAATATACTGAAAACCGACTCGAACGCCCGTTTTCAGTATACTCCAATACAAAATTGGGCAGTCCACAACATAAAAAAAAGACATCATTTTTTTCTTGGATGGAGCTCCATTTGTATTGAAATATACTGAAAACCGACTCGAACGCCCGTTTTCAGTATACTCCAATACAAAATTGGCTGTCCACAAAATAAAAAAAAGACATCATTCTTTTCTTGGATAGAGCTCCATTTGTATTGGAATATACTGAAAACCGACGTGAACGCCCGTTTTCAGTATATTCCAATACAAAATTGGCTGTCCACAAAATAAAAAAAAGGCATTATTTTTTTCTTGGATCGAGCTCTATTTGTATTGAAATATACTGAAAACCGACTCAAACACCCGTTTTCAGTATATTCCAACACAAATTGGCAGTCCACAAAATAAAAAAAAGACATCATTTCTTTCTTGGATCGAGCTCCATTTGTATTGAAATATAGTGAAAACCGACTCAAACACCCGTTTTCAGTATATTCCAATACAAATTGGCAGTCCACAAAATAAAAAAAAAGACATTATTTCTTTCTTGGATCGAGCTCTATTTGTATTGAAATATACTGAAAACCGACTCAAACACCCGTTTTCAGTATATTCCAATACAAATTGGCAGTCCACAAAATAAAAAAAAAGGACATCATTTCTTTCTTGGATCGAGCTCCATTTGTACAGAAATAGCCTAGAAATCAGTTCGAACGCCCGTTTTTAGTATATTGTAATACAAATGAAATGACATGAAAAATGCAAAAAGAGGAAAAGTAGCCTACCTTGACGGAAATTCTATTCCAAAAGGGGAAAACTTGTATCCAGGTGGGCCCACAGCACGGCCGGAACTCAAGCGAAACTCGATAGGTTGAAATCGATCCATTAAATAACATTCTTAAAAAACAGTAAAGTTTTATTCTATTCCAAAATGGGAAAACTTGTATCCAGGTGGGCCCACAGCACGGCCGGAACTCAAGCGAAACTCGATAGGTTGAAACCGATCCATTAAATAACATTCTTAAAAAAAAAGTAAAATTTTATTCACATCGAGTCGGCTGGGAAAAGTTTCTGAAAAATAAATTACCCCCCTTTTTAGTCTGAAAATTTGAAAATTGATGTCTTCAATTTTTGAAAAATTGAAGACATCAATTTTCAGACTAAAAGGGGGGGTATTTTTTTTTTTTTTTTTTTTTTTTTTTTCAGCTAGACAAATTTTTCTCCGGCTCTCAGAAATTTTTCCGCACTCGACTGGATGAATAAAACATCCCCGTTTCTTTAAGAATGGGGTCACTGTTAACTATTTCAGCATTCGACGTTTCGCGTCCAATAATAACTGCCGGGTGTTCAAGAATGCAGATGCACCTACTAGATTTTCTACAGAGAAGCTTGACTGGATGGAGAGTGGATAACGTTTTCCAAGATTCTCGACTTTGGACCGTCAAGAGGTAAAGGATCTTTTTGTTTTTTTTTCTTTTAAGAAAATTTATGGATAGATTCATTTCTTTTTGAATAGACCTAGAAAAATAGGACAAAGTTCTTTTCCAAGATTGGATGAGAGAAGGACCCAAAAAAAATGGGTATCGGAAGGAATCGAATGCATTTGCACTCATTCCTTCCAAGACCCATTTTTTTTGGTCTCCTGATTCGTCTCTCTCTCTTCTTAGTCCATTTCCATAAATATAGGGAAAGCGGAGAACCTTTCCCTACTTATTTCTAAAAATCTTTTCTTTATTTTTTTTCTCCTGAGTTTATGTATATATCAATTCAAATACTTTTGAGAACGGTCATCCCAATTCTCTGTCGTCTTTTCGGTTTCATCGTCCCAACACTCAGTGGACATAGTCCCAGTAGATTTTGGAGCATGGGTCGTCCGTTCATTGTCCCAACATTCAGTGGACATAGTCTCAGTCGATTTTGGAGCATGAGTCGTCTGTTCATTGTCCCAACACTCAGTGGACATAGTCTTAGTGGATTTTGGAGCATGAGTCGTCCGTTCATTGTCCCAACACTCAGTGGATTTTGTCTTTGGATCCTCTGAAGATATTTTGGGGGCCTCATGAGATTCTTTGGAAGGTTCGTCCCAACAGGCTGCTGGATCGTAATGGGGAATATTTTCAGGTATGTCTCCCCAACCCTCCGTCTTCCTCGAGTTATTGGTGGAAGGTGACGACAAAGAAGAAGAAGTACAAGAGCCCATCAAGTTTAAAGGCGTATGCTCATCCGGATGTTCCATCACTTGGAAACAGGACAGATTATCCCATTTCTGGATGAGATTATCGTACGCTTTTGGGGACGGATCCTTCTCTAACTGATCGTAGGCCTTATCAAAAGCTTGCAGAGGATTGTCTGCTTCCTCCTGAATCCTCTCCTCTTTCTCCGTTCCGTCTGGATAGACATGATTGATATGAAAATCTCCTTCCATAATATGCCATCGATAGTTGCGCACTTTGTTTTCGGCACAATGGAAATATTTCCTCCTTTGATGATGTCGGGCACATTTTTCCCGATACTTCCAAATGATTCCATCTGGCACATAAATTTCCGTCACGGGTTTTTGATAATCCAAGGCTTTAGCAAAGAATTTAGCTTTCTGGCATCCCACCACATAAATCGTGGAGAAGCTGTGAGTGAGCGATTGGAGAATGCGTCCTAAATGGTTGTAGGGAATATGACCCTCGTTCCAACGAAGTCCGTGCCGGTTTCTCGTCAGCCAGGCATTCGTCTTTTGGTTTTTTTCACTCAGTTGGTGGAAGGGGTGAGGAGGAGCAAACGTCAACGATCCCACGGTCAAAAAATCTTTTGTCGCATAGCCCAATTCTTTTAAAACGTAGGTAAATTCACCCTTCTTGTGGTTGTAGGACTGGAAACCCTCTAGATCGAGCACGATAAAGTTTTCTGAACACGCCATGGCGATGAATACTGTGATGTCTCCCACAAACAGGAAGAAAAGAGTCGAAAAGGTATATATGTATAACAGGGAAGATATAGAAAGGGAAAAAAGCAATAAAACGTTTTAGAGTCGTCGTCTTGAAAGAGACATTTTTCTTTTCAAAGGGTTAAGAAGTTTCAAAGTTTCAAAGGTCTTTTTAAATGAAGTTATGATTATTATGATTATTAAAAAAAAACTAAGAATCAAATCGATTTTATAGATAACCATATTCATAGGACCAAAGGGACTTACCAGCTCAGTTCACGTCTTCTTCTGTTCTCTGAAGAAATCTCGCGGAGGATACACACTTTTATACTCGCGCGACATCTGTCGGGATCGCGACCCCATCTAAATGTCAGGGTCATTCCAACCTCTTAAAAGGATCGGGATGAAAGAAACACTTTGATAAAAAATATATTTATGAAAAGATATCTGAGGGTCGTGAGAACATTTTCTCTCCCACCTCCCGCCTATTTCAAAAAAAAAAAAATAAAAAGTCTTTCTTGGATCGCGTCAAGATTACAAAACAACTCACAGGACTTGTTTATCTCGATCTTGTCAGGGTCACCGTTTCACATAAGAAGATGGATGGACCCTGAACTTTAGACATGATAAAAATTAACTCTACCCGCCTTTTGTCTGGGAATAGGGTCTCACCGTTTCTAAAAATAGACCAGATCCCATTCTTGGAATTCTATTCTTTAGGAAAGGAGGAGTGATGGTCTATTTTTAGAAAGTGTGAGACAACATTTCCAGACAAAAGGGGGGTAGAGTTAATTTTTATCATGTCTAAGACATGATAAAAATTAACCAAAAGTTTTTTTTTTTTTTTAAGGCTTAAAAATTTTTCTGAGAGAGCTGAGAAAGATTTTTCCTCCCAATCTTTTTCGACGATGAAAAGGGAAAAACTACTGATCCGATCTCCCTACGCTTTAGGGAAAAAACAAAAAAATACTTATGAAATATTCATGTGTTGAAATTGACTATTCAAATAAGTGACATTTTGTTTCTCATTGGAACTGTTCAACGGCGAGTCCATTCGTCTCATTCTTTGGGGTAGGGGATGAAAGTACAACGGTTTGTTGAAATCGATGATAGTTTCCTCTTTAGTCGGCGGAACTGTAAATCTATCCCGTCTTAACTCTTCTAATCTCTTTGAAAGTCTTTCCACTTGCTCTGCTAAGGTTTCCTCGGTATTCATGGTCTCTCTTAGTTTAGGGAAGTCTTGACGTATTGGCTAGAGAACAGAGGGTATTTTTCTCTCTATACATATATCATGTGGGAGCGTGTGATTTATAAATCCTTAAAAAAAGGAACTTTTTTTTTCTATTTTTTTCTCTAGGGATTTACATACCATTTCATTCATGAACATTCAAGGGTTCTCTCCAAGACCAAATTTTAGAAGAGGACCACAAAGAGTACACTTGAGGATCCTCTTTCAGGTCTAGGTGAGATAAGGGTTGAGACCAATATTCTTGGGTCTCTAAAGCATCCCAACTTAGACATTTATTATTATTATTATTATTATTATTATTAGAAAGTTCATCCTCCTCCTCCTCCTCATCGTCGCACGAGTTCTCCTGGGTAGATTCTTCCGCCTCCTCTTCGTCTTCGACAGCTTTGCTCTCGGAGGGGTAACAATGTAATTTCCGGAAAACGTAACTACCCTCCATCAAATGGTATCGAAAATTTCTCACCTTGTTCTCGGCACAATGAATCATCTTTTGGAAATATTGGTGTCGCGTGCATTTCGACTTGTTCCGCCACTCGGTTTTCCCTGGGATGTAAAACTCGTAAACGGATCGCTGGCAGAGCTTGCTGAAAAATTCGGCTTTATCGTATCCATTGACGTAGATCACCTCCACATTTTCGGTCAGCATTTTCAGGATCGTAGGAAGATGCTCGTAGGAAAGACGACCCTCGGTCCATTGCAGGCCGTGTCGGTTATTTGTAGTCTGGTTGACCACAGCTTGATTGCGGGACGATAAGTCATCGTAATGGACAGGAGGGAGAAAAATCATGGATCCGCATAAGGTTAAATCGCAAGTGATGTAGCCCAGTTCTTTCAAGATGAAACATATATCTCCCGTCTTTGAATCATAACAGTGAAAGTATTCCATGTCCAGAACAATGTAGGAATCTTTGAGAGGTTTGGCACTCAAAATGTCCATCTTCTTCAATTGAGGAAAAAAAGAAAACAAAATTCTCTCTCTCTCTCTGGCTGTGTGTCCTGAAGGAAAAAATGGATAGCGTTCTCTCGCCGTCCTCCTCTTTTATATATATAGAGAGAAGGTTGCACGTGACAGGTCGTATGAATTCTGGGAAAGGTCACATTCGTATATATATTTGTTTTTTGAATAATATCGTGCGAATCTCAATACACATCCATCATAATAATAATAAAGGTCACCTTGGAAAGAAAAAGAAATAAAAAACATGGAACTCGTGCTCGACCTTGAAGGTTTCTACGATTCTCAAGGAGCCTTTATTGTGAAAGAATTGGCTTACGTCACATTGGACGGTACTTCTCGAGGGGTATTTGTTTTTAAACCCCCGTTTCCATGGCAAATGCTCACCGAGAAAGAAAAACGAACCGCTGTGTGGGCAAGTGATTATTATCACGGCTTGTCGTGGTACGAAGGAGAAATTCCGTACAGTTATTTTCCATGGGTGTTAACGATGTTGACGGAACCCTTTTCCATGATTTGGGTGCGAGGAGAAATGAAACGGCGGTTTTTAGAGAAATGGTTGCAAAGATCCATTTATTGCATTTCGGGATCGACGCAAGAGATTCTCAAATACAATGGGATCGAACACATGAATTGTCCTAACCATACAAAAGGTTTTTTCCATTGCGCTCTACAAAAAGTAGTTCGGTATCATTATTATTTAAAGACACAGAGAAGAAATTCGCAAGGTCGATCCTGCACAATTCAATCTTGACAGAACTCATTAAAAAAAATACATATATCACGTTACTTCTTCAACAGCATAGATGGTTCTGAAGCGAAACTTGGAATTTTGAAATAATAGATCAGGGAGAAATCATTCTTAAAAAAAAATGGTAAAGTCTCGAATCGGCTGGGAGAAAAAAAATT
Source organism: Stegodyphus dumicola (assembly GCF_044657685.1). Lineage (NCBI taxonomy): Eukaryota > Metazoa > Arthropoda > Arachnida > Araneae > Eresidae > Stegodyphus > Stegodyphus dumicola. The sequence continues at coordinate 28,906,889 of NC_140781.1, forward strand.
TCTCAGAGCTGGGAAAAAAAAACTTTTGGTTAATTTTTATCATGTCTTAGACATGATAAAAATTAATGACCCTCCCTTTTTGTCTGGGAAGGATGTCTCACCCTTTCTAAAAATAGACCATGACTCATCCTTTCTCTAATGGCAATCATTCCATGAATGAATCACGATTTGTTTTTCAAAAGAGTGAGACAACATTCCCAGACGAAAAGGGAAGAGGGTCGTTAATTTTTATCATGTCTAAGACATGATAAAAATTAACAAAAAGTTTTTTTTTTTTTTTTTTTTGAGTTGTAGAATTTTTCTTAGCTCTGAAAATTTTTTTCCAGACGACTCGAGACTTTACCATTTATATTTACGAATAGTCTTTGGATTATTTATTTATTTTCTTTTAAAAAGAAAAATTCTGAGCTAGACCTATCTATTGGCTTAACATTCTGGTCATAGAAACAGTCTAGAATCTCATTTTATTTTTCGAGGCTAATGCACGGGTTCTCCAATCAAAAGGGTTACTATAAAGGGATTGGTTTGAATGCATTTATCTGCAAATGTTGTAGGATTCTGTTGTTGAGAAGGGGGTATATTATTATTATTATTATTATGATGATGATGATGATTGTGGCAGATTGGTTTTCTACATGGAAGTCTAATCTCCTCCGAAGACCTTTTCTGGGGATCGTCGATAGATGGTTTTTCAATAGGAATCCTTTCCCTCGGATCCTCAAGAGATAGAGGGGGTCCTGTCTTGAGACATGGAGCGGTCTCTCCTCCTCCTCCTCCTCCTCGAGAAGTCTTGAGAAAGGGAGAGGATTTTCGGTTCCCTTATTCTTGAGGGGTCTTGACAAATTGAGAGGTCCCTCCTCTTCGAAAGAGAGAGAAGTTTTGGTTCCCTTATCCTCGAGGGGTTTTGACAAATCGAGAGGTCCCTCCTTCTCGAGGGGTCTTGAGAAAGGGAGAGGTTTTTCATCTTCGAGGAGGTTTGACAATGGGAGAGATCTCTCCTTCTCGAGGGGTCTCTCTTCCTCAAGGGGTTTTGAAGAAGGGAGAGGTTTTTCATCCTCGACGGGTTTTGATAAACTGAGAGGAATCTGAACAGGTTTCTCCTCATCCCCATCATTATCGAGGAGGATGAGGATAGGCTTTTGGAAAGGTTTTTTCTTTTTCTTCTGAACAGGCTCCTCTTGATGCTCGGGGAGAGGGATGGGGTAGTTGTGCCACCATTCTATTTTTTCTTGCTCGAGGATTTTTTCAAAAGTCGTGGCCTCCTTAAGATGAGACGAAGGAGGAGAATCCTCGAGAAGTATATAATAGGTATTCTTCCCAGTCTTCTCGATCGAGAGAGGTTCGTGCAAACATTTATGCAACCATTCACTAAAATGAACGAGAATCCCTTTTGTCTTCTCAAGACGATCCATAATCCTATTCATTTGCGAGACGGTTAGAAAGTGGGACGTGTAAAAATATTTGGCTCGTTTCATTAACAAAATTTGTGCATCCAAAGGTGGAATGTCACGAGCCATCAACACGTTTTCGTCGGATAAAAATTCGTCCCGCATCTTCTGATAACTCCCCACGGTATAATAACCCGCACATTTTGAAAAATCGGAGGCTTTTAGGTAAACGACTCCTTGGATGATATAAAAGGAAAGATCAACATATTTATATTTGAAAGGAATACACGTAGTGAGCTGGGGATGCCTCCTCATGATCCACTTGGACAAAAATACGACTTTGGGGCTCTCCCCTTTTATTTATAGACAGAAAGAGAGTGTGACCTTCCCTTCCCTCCTCCTCCTCTCTCCCTGCTTCCTCTATCTCTGGACGTTCTTGGATTGGAAAGGGTGACTTTGAAAAAAGAAAAGAAGGTCATGGTTGGATAATTTTTTGTTTATTAAATTATTACTTTCACTTCCTCATTCCCACACACATTCATCTTTTTAAGAAAAGAAAAAGAGGTCATGGAGATAAGATTTCTTGGAAAGAAGAGAGAGAGAAACAAAAAAAACAAATAAAACGGACGTCATAGAGCCTCTATGTGTGTCTGTGTGTGTCTATATAGATATATAAAAAGACGAGAGTACTGGGCGAGATCATTTCTTTTCCATTGTGAGCCATGTCGCTATTAGACGTTTTTCCAACTCAACGGATTTCGAACGGGGAGGATTTGAAGACGCTAAAGCAAATCTCCAACTTGAAAATTTTTTTGGCGTGTCATTGTGCGACATTTATTCCGCATTTACCACCTCATCAAGCGATCGTTTCTTTCAACCAAGATGTCGAATCCTCCAACCTGCTCGTTCAGAATATATACAGAAATTTATTCGAATCACAACAAACGAAAGAGGAATCTCCCTTCTCTTGGAATCGGATGGATCGAGCTTTGAGACGGCCCATTCAAACAGACCGGCGATATACGGATCCGCGCACGAGTTTTCGGTGGAAGAATATTTTTCTCACGAAACGATATTTTACGTTTGGAGTGAGAACGACGGCTGAGGACGAAGTTCATATTGTTCAAACCACAGCCGCTCCTCTCGCCTATTACGAATCATCGTCCCCCAATCTGAAGGAAAGAAGTTTTAAAGTCAGCGACAGGATGAAATATAAGAAATATATTCTAAGACCTTTTCAAAACTATGTCGTTCCCCCGAAAACGCAATATCTCATCGTCACAACCCAGAAGAGTCTCTTTCTCGTCGATCGGTGCTCGTACTCGCTTTGGAAACAATTGAAAGAGGAGATTTCTTTCCAATCGCCGATGATGTTTCAAGAAAAAGAAGAAGAAAACACTCCGCCACCTTTACCCATCCCTTCCTTAGATGATAAGAGGAGCTGGACCAAACCGTTATTTCCCGAAACAAAATCGACCCGGCAACGGAATGAAATTGAAGTCATCACGATTGAAGATGAGGAGGAAGAAAAAAAAATTACCTCTTAAAAAACGGTCGACTTACCGGAACCTACCTGGCGTGCAAGATCCGCTTCAGAATCCAGAAGCTTCTTCTTCTTCTTCTTCCCCGACTTGTTCAAACAGACAACCTCTTTCGGACTCCTCACAGACAGAACCACTTCCAGTATCCTCTTCTTCTTCTTCTTCTCTAACCTGTCCCGACATCGTAGAGGTAGAATGTCAGCCGGGTCCACAAGTTCCAACAGGTCCCGAAATCATGGAGGCAGAATCACAGCCGGGTTCACAAGTTCCAACGGGTCCAGAAATCGTAGAGGTAGAATTTCAGCCGGGTAAACAAGTTCCAACGGGTCCAGAAATCATGGAGGTAGAATCGCAGCCGGGTCCAGACATCCTAGATCCCTCCACTCATCCCAAAGAGACTCCAAGTGTTTCAAGACAGCCTTGTGAGGATCCAGCCCTTCCCGTATGGAATGATTATATGGACTTACAAAATTTGGTGCAACAGGAAGGAGAAGAAAATAATCATACGGATGGGTGGGTCAAAGACTGTTTAGATCATTTAACCTCGAATGAAATTGAACTGTTATGGAATTGCATTTCTGAAATCACATCGGAAATGGGATAAAAACCAAAAAAAAAAACTTTTTTAATAACAAATTGGAGGAGGGTCATGATGTCAATTAAAAAAAATATTATATAGAGTCCAATCTTGGTGGTTCACTTCAGTTTTCCAGTATGAGGTGATCCACGTTTCCCGAAATATCTATCCCATTCCAAGAGAGATTGTGTAGAGCCTTCACTTCAGTTCTTTTTTTTATATACCAAGAGGAGAGGGTCCCCAAAGGGTTACCCATGTCCAAAGAGAGAAAGTGTAGAGCGTTCATTTCAGTTTTTTTTTCAAGTTTAGGGGAGGGAGGTCTCAAAATGACACCCCCCATTTTCAAAGAGAGATGGTGTAGAGCGTTCATTTCTGTTTTTTTCCAAAGTTAGGGAGTTTTCAAATGGCTACCCATTTCAGAGAAAGAGAAAGAGAGAGAGAGAGAGAGAGAAGGTGTATAGCGTTCATTTCAGTTTTCCAAGGTTAGGATGGTGGTGGAGAATCCTCCAAAATGGCTACTCATCTCAAAGAGAGAGAGAGAGAGAGAGAGAAAATGCGTAGAGCGTCCATTTCAGTTTTCCAACATTAGAAGGTCCCAAAATACCTTCTGAATTCAAAGAGAGATCGTGTAGAGCGTTCATTTCCAGTTCTCCAAGATCAGAAGAAGAGGGTCCGCTTTTCCCAAAAGGGCTTTCCGCATTCAGAGACAGCGAAATGCAGACTTCAGTTTTCTCCCTCCCCAAGAATAGAGGGTCCCAAAATGGCTTTCCATTTCAAAGAAAGAGGGAGAGGCGTTCAATTCCATTCTCGAAGATAGGGTCGTCTGCATTTTTCCCAAAATGGCTTCCCAATTCAAAGAGAGAGAGAGAGAGAGAGAAAGGGTGTGTAGAGCGGTCATGTTCATTCTCCAAGATAGGGTCGTCAGCTTTTTCTCAAAATGGCATCTCCCCATTCAAAAAGAGATCGTGACCAATTTTTTCCAGTTTTTTCCAAGATGGGGGGGGGAAGAAAACCTAGGATGGAATAACACGACACACGGAGAGAAAGAGAAAAAAAAGCCATCTTGTCATTTTCTGATAGGGTACCGGTGTTCGAATACTTTTGTGACCGACTGTACATAGATTGACCTCGTCTTTGTAACTGATAATTATAACTTGCAAATTATTCTCTTGCTGGTGAACTATTAACAACCCTTTATATTGCTGAGTTAGGGTTTACAACCTGCGCTCTCACTACCGCCTGCCTTACGGAAATCGGCGTAAAATGCTGGTACCTGGGCTGCTTGTGCGCATGCGCGAACGTTGGTGGTGTGAATCAGGACTTAGAAGAGAAGGGCTAGCTCATAGAGCTTTTCCCCCTGAAGCAGAAAGTGAGAAGTGATGACGTAGTCATTATGACACTGAGCACGCAGATGCAATTCACAGCTTGAAAATTAGCGATTTTGAACCAGCGTTTGAAATGAGTTGTGTGTGAAAGATAGCTATAATTTGGAAGAGACAATGTTACTGCTTTATGCAATTTAGACTGAACCATTAAAAAATTTAATAATACTTACTCAATTTTAAAATAATAGATAAAATGTGCTACTCTTTTAACATAAAGTTCCGTGGGGTTTTTTTTCAATTTTAATTTGCAGGTTTTTTATTTAATGAACGTTTATTTCTAATCATTTCTTTATCTGCGTGTGAACTGAGAGAATTTTTATACTGCTTCTAAGATAACTATAATAGCAGCTATTTAAATTTACTCAAAAAACAATTTTACATTGACATAATTTTAAACATATATGACATATATGGCAACATTTCTGCTAACCTACGTTTGATTTTTTACCTAATTGTAAATTTTACATTGTTATAATTCTCTTCCGATTCAATATAATAATTTTTTTAAATAATTTTGTAATTTATACTTATATCTATATTACAATAAATGTAGGTAATATAAATAAATGTATGTAAGATTGTTACCTTAATTTTGACAAAAAAGCTTTACTCAGAGTACCTAATACATTTATTTAATTTTTCAAAAGTGTGAGTAAAGGAAGCAAGTCTTTTTATGCCAATTACTTTAATGTTTTATACTATTATATTTTATCTAGAATGCTAATTTAGCACAAAATCTAATCAGTAATTAGTTACAACGGATACAATAAGAATAACTTTAACAAGTACTTAACAAAATTAGTTTGTTAAATACTTGTTATTCTTGTTGGTACTATTCATAATACCGAAGATATTATCGATTAACTCATAGAAGTCAGATGCTTTTTGATTTCCTGAGGGGTGGAGTATACATTTTGCGGTACTTTTTGAAAATAATGTTTTCTCTGGAGCGACTTTTTGTCTCTCGTTTCCCTTGACCATTAAATAATTCGGTTTTAGTTTGTGACATAATTTGATTTCTTTTCAATCTCTATTTAAAACCTCTTTAATAATAACAAAATTTAAAACAGTTCCATCTTCTAAAACAAATCCTTTATCTAAAACGTGGTTTCGCAGTAATTTGAGGCAGAGCGCGAAATGAAACCTCTGATTAAAACAAACTGCAATTTTGAAAATAACCGAGAACTTGGTCCAGTTTAGAGTCATAGTAGAGTTTTCAATCCATATGCATTTCGTCGAAACTGAGAACGCATATTTTTTTCTACAGAATACAAATATTCGCCTCTTTCCTTCTTTAGAGTAAGAACATCACTTTGAATTCTTGGACTACACTAAAATTTAGCGCACCATTTCTTTAATTTGCTAATACTAGGTAAAGATATTCCAGTTCTTTTCTTAATTTTTTTTTTCTTTCCAAAAATCATAGCTTTAAGATGACAGAGCTCTTATGACAATGCAACGTGAAATATCTTCACTAGTCCACCTGATTTTTTCCTTCTTTTTCAGTAATACATTAATCTGCGTCTTTATAAAAATAGGCTTTAGACATTTTTTCAAATTCTCCGATTTGTGCCTTCCCCCCCAAAATTTCGCTATTTGAGATTTTAATTTCTGATACCAATTTCTGTCTAGATGTCGTCCACCTTCTTTGCCGCTGAACAAACAAGTACTTACTTCTAAAATTTTTCTTTTCTCTATTTCTCAATACTTTAATACAGTTTTCTAAGGATATTATTTTGTTCTTCAAATTATCAATGCATTCTTGTTTATCCTTAAACTTAGGGCATTCAGGAATATCTATATTTTCATTTGTGAGTTTTATTTCAAAATCATTAAAATTTGATTTACTATTGTCATCATAATTTACTTTCGGCACAGCATTCCATTTCAACAGTTTCTTTTTGTGGCTATCCAAACAAGCGATTTTTCATATCATCTTCATAAACACTGCATAGAAAATGTTCGCTGCAGATTTTTCCGCTCTTCGCATTAATAGAATCTTGTCTTTTACATTTGTGTATCCATTCTTTCGTCAAAAGCAAAACGTCATTTGGATCCTTTGGTCCTATGAAATAAAATATCTCATCCTTTCGTACTTTTTGAAGGTGCTACGACAAGTTACTACAGCGCAAAAAGCCATATTACGTAAATGGTACTTTACAATATAGAATTTAAAATAAAAACTGACTAAAATTACATATATATAAATTATTTTAAATATATACATTATTAGAAAACAGATATATATATGATGAAAATTAATTTGGGATATGTAACCTCTAGAAAATCGTCTCGCAGCTGAATGAAACTACAGTTTTAAACGCGGGAAATCAGAACAGGTGGCATCACAGTGACGTCAGATTACTGCCTGTTAATTTTCCGCATTAGGCTCGCGTCGGCGAGGAGTCGAACAAAGAAATGAGCTAGCCATTTCTATTTATCCCTGGGTGTGAATAGCCTGTTAGCTATTCGCACCGTCGGTGCGATTCAAGGTCCGTAGAAAGAGCAGGTTAGCTCACTTGGAGTAAACAAACGAAAAGCCAGCGACTCGTTCGGCTGTGACGTCACTGAAGTTCGCTGTAGCATCTCCTAATAGTAGTTTCGTATTTCCTTTTGAAATATTTTCTGTTTTTCATCGGAAAAGTAAAAATTCTAATATTTGGAGTTGAAACTTAACTACCTAAAATATTGTTTACTGTATAGGATAAGTTTTAATTACGAAAAGTTCCCTCAATAATTTATTGTTTCATCAAAAATCTTCCAAACTTCCTTACAGAATTTGCTATTCAAGATTCAGCTGTTTATACCGTTACTCATTTTAGCTTCAACAGCTTAGTCAGAGCTTAAATTGTGCCGGCTCCGGTACTTTTAAGTTCATGGGATAAATGATAATTCTAGCGGGAGCGCATCGGAGCCCTACATAAGAAGGCTCCGGAACTTCTTTTATGTAATTAACGGAACTACAAATTCAGTAGAAATTTAATCTCAAAAATTTTATTTTTAGCAGCAATAAAATTATATTAAAAATCGCTTATTAAATGTCAATTTACCTCTTTACATTTTATTAAATTATTTTAATAAATAATAATCAATTATTAATTAATGGTTAGATAATAATGAATAAATACTAACTGCTAATATTAATTAAATAATTATCTATTAATTTGATAATAATTAACTATTTAATTTTTAAATGATAAATGATTTTAATAGTCATTTTATTTATTTATTTACTCTTGTTCCTCTTTACTAACGGTCTTCCATAGGGTTCCGGCACTTCTAATTTTAGAAATTAAGCCCTGAGTGTAGCAATATAGAAGAAATTCAAATTAAGAATATTTATTCTATAAAGCTGTACAAACTTGTCCCTAATGTTTGGAATCTAATTTGGCTGAAATTTAAATTAATTTTTTGCTAAAGCCTACTTTCGGTCCAATTGTTTCTGCAGTACTTGTTTCATTTAGAAATCTTAGTTTACTTGTGGCCTTTTTTTTTTTTTAGATGAACTCGCATGAGCTTTTCCTGTAATATATGATTAATTTCAATAGATTAAAAAAGAAATTGCATAAAATTATAAGTCGCTAGATTCTAAAACTTGTTTGTAATTTCTTGATGTAAAGCAGCAACAAGAAACATAAACAAATGAACTATTCAAAGCTATAACTGAAAGGAAGTGTAATACTTAATCAGCAGACTCTTTAAAATCAGCAGCTGCATTGTGTAATTCTATATAAAAATTGAGACTTAATTTTAATTTAAATATTAATTCTTTGAATTTTACTTTTTAGCAAAAATAAAAAATAAAAATTTCCAAAAGTATTCAGATAGAAGATGTTGACTTTTTATATAAAAAATGAGTAAAAGATATTAAAAGAATAGCTGCATATTTAGAATTTTATCTTTTAGGTTTCTATATTTATTTCACTTATGTATTATATCTAATTTATAAAAAATAATAACGAAATGAAACATGTAGTCATTTTCTGGATTGTCATCCTCATTTTTTATTTCAGAGAAGTAAATCCTAGATATTAATAGGTGGTGTGGTGTGTGTGACTATGGCAAAGCCTCGAGGGCTATGCGCCTGAAGGGAGGGATGCCTTCGTGTAGGACTTTCTAAGGGAAACTGGCTCGTATACTCATTACACATGGGGAAAACCACGAAAACGGCCATGCAGCCAGCCCCTTCGCGGGACCGAACTACCAGTGTTTAGCGACTTTACCGCTCGGCCGCTGGTGGGCAGATATTAATAGGACTGAATGCTGTATGTGTTTGTTTTGGTATCAAAAAAGAAATATGTTTATATAATAAATTAAATATTACATTTCATTTAGCATATGCAGTTTAACCATTCTATGAATAAAAAAATAGAGTTATCAGTTTAGTTGTGGAAAAATATTATTCATACACAGATAAATGCACTCATAAAAACATTATGCAGTTTATCTTAACGTCATTTGACTGTCATCGTACTTTCTGTGAACACATGGAAAAAGGGTGGATGTTTATTTAATATGATGACCTGTGTACAATATCCCCACAGACATAATGATTACATTCGTAGATGCTAGCAAAATATAATTCTGCAGGTAAATTTATATAATTAAATGCAAAAGTCAAAATTGGTACTAAATTTTAAACACTACATTCAACAAAATCTTAGCAAATATGGATCTTAATTTTATAAATGAAATTTTGTATGAAATATATCATAGTGCACTGTATAGTAATGGAATGCAAATTTTAAAACTATAATAAATAAAATATTTGCTTAAGTTATATTATTCATTCATAATACAAATCATAACAAATTATAAGTACAGATAGAAAATGAAATTTTATATTTTACAAGAATTTTAGCATATTTGTTTTTTAAACGTTTCTATATTCTTAAATCACACATTTCCTAAATTTTGATTGTATTTAAATGCATGCTGTGTATTACTCTGTTTTCAAATAATATGAAAGAAAAAAGCCTTAATAATTAGAAAATTAATATTGCTGAAGGAACTGCTTTACTATCTTTGCAAAATTACTGTAACTAAATTATCCAGAACTGATAGCCTTAAGTATAATAATACAACTTAATTTGCTCGCCAAATGTATTATGGACTTCTAATATGTTGCTTTCTGTACTCTGCGGTGTTGTTAGTCCTTCTTATTGCTTACATGTACCCCGTGTATTAATGATATTGTATTTCTGGCATGTTCCATATTAACAGTACAATAAGCTCAAATTCTAAGTAACTGACAAGGCCCATCAGCTGAACACTGGTGGTTTGACTTCAATTACTGGAGAAAAGGCTGGTTGCATAGCCATTTTTCCATGTGTAAAACGAGTTAATTAATGCATTGAGCTACATGCACATAATTTAAAACTATTTAAACATATTTATATGCATCTGTCACAATTCACAACAATATTCAAAACCGTTGGCATTTAAATACACCTAATAAAATGCATAGAAGTTTCTATATATATTAATGAATAAATTAATTTAAGTAACCCGAAAATTCAAAATAACTTGCATCAAATCAAAAAACACCATAAGTTTCTATAAGTTTCTATACCTATGAAATAATACATTTTGCTGATTATTTTTTTTTGCCTGCATTATTGGTGCATAATGCAATACGCAGTGCGTACCAACCATTATACTACATAAATTTAATGATATTTGAGAAAAAAAAAAAAAAAAAAAAAAAAAAAAAGAACCGAATGAGTTTCTACAGTCGCGCAAGCTTACATTCAGGGCCCTAGTCTGGACACAGTCGAGATAGAAGAACGAGTCGTTTTTTGCGATCGACTCGACAGAGAGCGAGTCTGGTGTCATCGTCTCGATCATTACAGAGATCGACGCGTCGGAAATTTTTCCGTCAGCTGGGCAGCTGCCGTTTAAGTTTCTGACTGTCGTTTTAGAGCGAGGACGGCGGAGGTTACGGATTGTTTTTGAAAGTGTACGTAATAGATATTTTAATTTCTTAAGATTTGCGAAAAACTCGAGTATTTCGCTATAGAAATAACGCATTTGATGCTGACGATTCTACATTATTTATTTATTCTACATTACCAATGCTTTAATTAAATTTTAGTGAAAATAATATATTTGGTGTTTTCATATTTCGCATATAAAAAAGGGGTGCATACTTTTAATTTAAAATTGTAATTTTTAAACTAATGTATATATCAATGTACTTAATTTCATGTTTTGATGAGTAATTTATAAATATTGAAATTTTATGTTTTAAATTATAATTTATTTCTCTCTACTTTTATTTGAATTTGTAGTGTATAAAAATGTAATACATTAGACATGCATTAAATAATATGCAGTATATAATTCAAACTATGCACATCCTAAATTCAACATTTACATTAAATTGCTTTGAGTTAAAAAATTTATTTAAGTATTTTTAACTGTACCTATATCTTGTCAATTTCCAATAGTTTCTAGAATCTCCTGTATAAAACAAGTTAAATTTCTGTATAATTTTCACTATTTACTCGAACTCGATTTTTTTTTCTACCGCCATCCTCAGTAATAAGCACGCTTTTTGACAACAAACTACCCCCTTTCCCTGAGCCTGAAGCAATGTAGAGGTGAGATAGACTGGTTGCTAAGCAATAAACGTCACTTCCGCACGGAATTTCCACTTCACTTTCCGCCGACGGAATTTGAAGGGACCAGACTCGCTCTCCCTTCTGCTGTCGAGTGGAAAGAGAATCCCGCCTGGTTTTCTGATATCGATCTCGACCGGTGTTCAGACTAGACCCTTCAGCTTAAATCAATGCAAGAATCTATGTTAATCTGAGGAGAGAAAACTTCAGTTACGTCACAGCCAATAGACAGCGAGAACGCATTTTCATTTGTTTACCCCAAGTGAGCTAACCTGTTCTTTCTACGGACCTTGTGTGCGATTAGCCACTGCGAGCCTTAGTCATCTTCAGTGCCATTCCTGTGGTTTTTAATGGACATTACAATGAAAGGTCTTCTAGTGCTTTTATGCTACAATTTCTGTTATACATTCTGTTATAAAAGAGGGTATTTCGGTATTTATACCAAAGTCTATAACCCCGGTGGTCTACCACGTTTCAAAATTTCTTTTATCTTTTTCTTAAAAACATTTAGATGACGTCTCTTTATATTTCTGTCTTCTACTACATATTCTGAATATTACAAATAAATCACATTTCTTTTGAAAACAAATATTTCCGGTGATATATTTTATAAATTGACGGACTTATTTTTTGGATAGTTAAATAGATTTTAAAATTACAATGAGTAAGTGTCCTATTTTTTTAAGATGAATGTAAATTAAAGTAAAGGAGAAAAGATTGCTAACAGTGCATGAGGCATTTTTTAAATTTATTCTTAATTTTTTAACTTGGAAATGCTAGCGTAAGATTGGGTTCAGATAATGATGTCTTATCTACACTACCATGTTTACCACTTCGATGCGTTTGATGCCATAAATGGCAACATGCCTCGAAACTCTTGTATTGCCGGTAAACCGGTAAATGAGTGTTGCGTCACTGTATGGTGGGGTTTTTTGATTTTCAATAAAAATCGTTCCCGTACTATTGATTTCATGCGCCGAAAAATGAATTTTTAAGTTTGTTTTAAATATTCCAATGTTTAATGTAGTGCTAGATATTTAAAGGGCATTTATCTTTTTAGAACAAATGATCGTTTCGGAAGAAACTGAAACAACCTTGTGATGAGCAATATGTATTTTAATATCACTTTTTTACAAGAGTCTGCTTCATTATATCCTGTTAACTCAGAAGGACTATTGGTGTCTACTCTGTTTGTCGTTTATTTATTTTATTATATTCTACGTGTTGCAAAAGTAAGTTAATCATAATTTAATTTCATAAATCTGCATGCCAGTTTACCTCATTTCAAAAAATTATTATTAAAATTTTCTGGTAAAACAGCATCGTATTTACGTTGTTATATTGTTATAGGTGTTAGTTTATTTTAATCTCTAAAAAGTGCATTTTAAAATTTAATAATCTTTCTTGGAAGTCCAGAAAGGCACGCATTCAATTGTATGTGGTTGTTAACATAAGGCATATTATTTCCGTATTTTAATGTAACCATATTTCACTTAAAACCGCGCTGATGCATAAAGATGCAGGGTAGTTCAAAAGGAATCAAATTACTTTGCATGGTGACATAAGGTAACCGTATATGATATATGATAGAAAATTGAGAGGACATATCTCAGAGTTGGTTATGTGAAGCCAAGAGGCATTACCGATCTTAGACTGTCGGCCGCTCACGTGCAAATTAAAACTGGCCACCCTTTTTTACAGAAATGTAATATGTTTGATAATCATTTCAACACCCTTAAATTTGGCTGTCCCCACTAGGATTGGCCCTGCCAAGCGGTATCCATTTTCATTCTATCTTTTTCATCACTGGAATGGCTATGACCAGAGCTTAAATTGCACTGGAACCCGGCTCCAGTACTTCTCAGTTTCTGAGATAAATTGTATTCTTATCCAGAGTGCACCGGAACTCTAAATAAGAGGGCTTCAGCATTTCTTTTGTGTAACTGAACCGCAGTTTCAGCAGAAAATTATCCTGATCTCAAAAACTTCTGAATGCATTCTTGATTTGCCCTGGGAAATAAACCTTCTGATGGAAGTCGAGACTTATAAGGAAAGAAAAGTCCCTACCCATATGTGAAAGATTTATTATCCAATGAATTTATAACAGAGCATAAATTTTCTGTTCCTGAATGTACTAGAAATTATTTCTCTGGTAATGCACGTTCGATGCTAACAACATCCCTTGGAAAAGAGTTCCTGCAGACTGTTTGGAACGATGTAACCAATCACAGGGGGATAAAAACTGTCACTTATACAGAACTTTTATATTTATCCTCACCTAATTGATATACCCTTGTCTACAGGGAATTTTTTTTTTTTTCTCCTGGCACATTCTGCTTGATAGCTGGAATTATAACGGCAGGAGACTGTGGTCAACATGTGGTGGCCTCTTCTGTTTTTCATCCTATACATCTTCATTAAAATTTCCTTCCCTATTCACATACTGTTTCTAGATTCCCATTAAGGAGGCTCTTAAGTGTTTTACCTTTTTTCATGCGTATGCTGGGAAAATAATTCTTTGTTTCTATCATTCTTTAACACAGTACATTATACAGGGCTTAAATTCAGCCAGGGCTGAATTTCTTAGCTTTCAACTGAAATTACAGTTTCAGTCGGAGCACCAAATAAGATAAAGTAGGGTATTTTTTTATTATTAATCTATTTATAATAAATTGAGGCTGATCTTTAGAATATGGTAACTGGTAGTTTGGTGACATTTTGGAGGCAATAAAGGTTACTACCTGGTAATAATGTGAGCAGTACTCAGTTCCGATTACGCATTATTTTGTGTGAGGGAAATGAGAGAGCATGGGATATGTCATGTGATATTAATGGACGAATTACGGTTCTTTAATCGGAAAAGGGGGGAATTTGGAAAAATATCTGTGGCTGTATATTATTTTGTATTAAGCTTCATTGTGTGTTGTGTGAAGTAGGGTTGAATAATTTTGGGATTGTATGGCGCTGTCTAAAGTGAATTATAGATTTTTAAGATTCTAGATTCCACCATGTAAGCAAAATTCTGAAGAAGATTAGGTAAGTTAGTATTTTTAATTATTTGAGGATATTATTTTTATGCATTGTTCTAAATGTAAGGTGGAAGTAGAGTAATTTGGTATTATTGGGAAAATTGTTATTAGCAATGATTTAGTTTAAAGTAATTAGGATTGTAAGCTAATTTTTATTAATTTAATGTATGTGCTTATTTATATTTTAAGTAGTGTTTTTGAATTTAATTATATTTTAATTAAATGATAGTTATTTTGTGAATTTTATGTTTGTAGGAATTTGGTATACGTTTTAGTTGAAGTAAACGTGCATGGAAATAATTTAAATATTTGACACTAAGTATTTGTAATGTTTGCGGTATGAATTCGTTGGTGACGTTTATAATATAATGGATAATTTAGAGGTAAAAGTTTTTGGATATTTTATTTATTTTATATGTGGAAATGTTCATATTTGGAAAGGGTATATACTTTTTCGCAATCAGGTAATTTCATATATGTTCTTTTTACCAGGTTTAAAGATTCACAAAATTGTCGTGTATTTTCGTGAAATTTTTCTAATTTATGAGAAAAAAGCAGTGTACATGGATATAGTGAAGAGTGTGTGCAAAGCCATTTTTGTGTAATTCTGGGATGTTTTTTTAAGTAAAAATAAGTCGACGTGTACATGGTTTATGTGTATGTGTTATTTTGAGAAACGCGTAAGGAGTATGGTATTGTGCACTTTTTCCCAATTTTGCAGTGAATATTTGTCATGATTAAGCAGTTTTGTTAGATAAAATTTCTAGCATAAGTGTAATTCGGCTAGTAGATTGTTGGAAGAAGTGTTGAGTAGATAAAAAGAAAAGAAACATGTGGTTGCTCTTTACATTACGGTAACTTGGCGAAAATTTGGCGACCAACTCCCCTACAGCAACCCTCTATTTTTTTTTCCCCGCCGCCATTTTGTCTTCACGAAGTAAAGACATGTTTCTTTTCTTCTTCACAAAATAACTATCCTTTCATTAAAATATAATTAAATTCAAAAACACCACTTAAAATATACATGAGCACATACATTCAATTAATATAAATTACCTTACAAACCTAATTACTTTAAACTAAATCATTGCTAATAACAATTTTCCCAATAATACCAAATTCCTTTCCACCTTACATTTCCAACAATGCATAAAAATAATTAAAAATACTAACTTACCTAATCTCCTTCAGAATCTTCATTACGTGGCGGGTACACTTTTCTTCATTCTCTTTCAGAATCTTTAAAATCATACTTATCTTTCAAAGCAAGATACCAGGTAAAATGAATAACATAATAAAACATGTTTATTTCTTTCTCACACAACCTTAAAAAACATTTCTTACTATCCTTTTCAATACCACTAAATACCCATTTCGAATTCACTTTACTTACGGCCATGGGATCCAAAAATTCACAAACACTATTTCACACAACACAGAATAAAGCCAAATACAAAATTTCCAGATTTTTTCCCGATTTCCCCCCTTTTCCGATTAAAGAACCGTAATTCGTCCATTAATATCACATGACATATCCCATGATCTCTCATTTCCCCCACACAAAATAATGCGTAATCGGAACTCAGTACTGCTCACATTATTACCAAAGTCCCAGGTAGTAACCTTTATCGCCTCCAAAATGTCGCCAAACTACCAGTTACCGTAATGTAAAGATCAACCAAACATGTCTTTACTTCGTGAAGACAAAATGGCGGTAGGAAAAAAAAAATAGAGGGTTGCTGTAGGAGAGTTGGTCACCAAATTTTCGCCAAAAAATCGCCAAGTTACCATAATCTAAAGATCAACCTAAATTGAATAATTTATTAAAATTTTATTTATGGATTTACATTTTACTGAATTTTAATTGTAATTATTGGTATTATTCCGTTTTGAAGACTGTAAAATCTGTGGCGAAAATGTATGTGCAAAAGCACCAAATCTAGCAAACGCGGCCATTTAAACAGCGTGCCAAATCTAGCGTGCACGCTGATTTCAGATTGCGTAAGTTTATATAATTCTATATTTCTTAAGACGCCATTGAAATACTAGTTTAATTTTTAAATCTTTTTTTGATTTTAAATCCTTTTTTAATATCCTATAGATTTAACAATTTGGGAATTGCCCATGATGAAAAGTCGGCAATAGAATTTTGGGTAAAGTGCAGAATCACCCACTGCTTGACGCATTTTTAAGAATTGCACATACTTGGCATCCATGTGCAGATCGACCTATTTTCGCTTAAAAAAAAATCCCAGAATTGCACAAAAATGGCACTGTGCACACCCTTAGCTTTATCTATGTACATATCGACCTATTTTCACTTAAAAAGTAAAAAAAAAAATTGAAAAAAATCCAATTGTTTTTACCCTTGTAAAATGCGGCAAACAAATAAGTGAGCGATTCTGCACTTTACCGAGAATATTTTCAAAGGAAAGGCATCATTCATTATAGAAAATTACGTTTGAACAACCAACGAGATGAAATTATGCTTTAGCGATAAGTCGGTAGCGAAATAGCGATGCAGGCATCCTTTCAGTTATGTTTATCAATTTTTATATAAATTATAATAATGGTTTGAAATAGTTATTTACTCTTATGCTTCCATTCAGTCATGTTTAGCCTTGTTCATATAAATTATAATAATAAAAAAGTATATGAAATTAACCTTTCATCTAGATTAAAATATCAATCTTACATAGTTATTTACTATTATATGGTCAAAAGTTGTTAATCCGGACTCGTCAGGACTTCGGCGATTCCGGATTATCGATTTTTCCGGATTATAGATCATCAGTTTAAATCTCGTAAGATGGCATGCAGAAATTCTAAAATTAAAAATATGAAACCGTAATTTATGAAATAAAGAACAATTATGATCTAAAGAGTATCAAAATGTACAAAAAAAAAAAAAGCTTAATATTTATTTGTTTACTTTATTAAACATTTCTTTCAATGTAAGTTGTTTAAGTTGCTTCATTTTATGTGATAATACTTTCTCTTTAATTCTATAAACAGACATAATTTCTTGTTCAGTTACAAAGTTCCGCTGTTCAAGTCCCGTTAATTGCTGTGCCGAGAATACCGACTAACTTGTCAATCGAAATTTTTCGTTTTCACTAACCTCTCTGTCACATTCTTCATGTCTTTATCCATTTTTTGCAGCAATTCCACTTTTTATTTGTTGGACATCGAAACATACTTTCGTTTTGAAGATCCTTTGGAAGTTCCAGCATCGGAAATTCTATTTGACATAATCGAAAGTTCAAGTTTACTTTTATAAAATTGCTCTTACAGTCTGCAAAAAATAATAAGCGGGATCCAATTCGAAGATTAAGGAACAACGCAATCATTAACATTAACTGAAATAGATAATTAGATAATTTTAGCTTACACCATCCGTTATACATTGAACACGCAGGCGAAAACGTATTCTGCACTTGCGCACACGCATATGAGCAGTAGTCAAGGTCTTACGTGCACGCGTAAAACGCCTGTGCGCATGTGCTAATGCAACGCATGCGCAGAAAGTTTTTGAGGTCCGGATTATGGGTGTCCAAATTAACGACTTTTGACTGTACTTCCTTTCTTGCGTTAGGGTTGCCATAATTATTTTTGGCAGCATTAGCATCAACAATAGCTTGGCGATTTTTTACGGCCCTCGAAACCGAATATTACCTAATTAGGTTGATTTTTGGATTATGGTAACTTGGCGATTTGTTGGCGAAAATTTGGCGACCAACTCTGCTACAGCAACCTTTTTTTTTTCGCCGCCATTTTGTCTTCACGAAGTAAAGACATATATCTTTTCTTTTTATTTACTCAACACTTTTTCCAACAATCTACTAGCCGAATTACACTTATGCTAGAAATTTTATGTAACAAAACTGCTTAATCATGACAAATATTAACTGCAAAATTGGGAAAAAGTGCACAATCGCAAACTCCTTGCGCGTTTTTCAGAATAGCACATACACATAAACCATTTACACGTCGACTTATTTTTACTTATAAAAACATCCCAGAATTGCACAAAAATGGCATTGCACACACTCTTAACTTTATCCATCTACACTGCTATTTTCTCATAAATTACAAAAATTTGCACGAAAATGCAGGAAAATTTTCTTAATCTTTAAGCTCGGTAAAAAGCACATATATGAAATTACCTGATCGTGAAAAAGTATATACCCTTTCCAAGGATGAACGTTTCCACGTATAAAATAAATAAAATATCCAAAAGCTTTTACCTCTAAATTATCTATTATATTATAAACGTCACCAACGAATTTATATGCAAACATTAAAAATAGTTACAAATACTTAGTGTCAAATATTTAAATTATTTCCATACACGTTTACTTCAACTGAAACGTATACCAAATTCCTACAAATATAAAATTCACAAAATAGCTATCATTTAATTAAAATATCACTAAACCATGTACACGTCGACTTATTTTTACTTAAAAAAACATCCCAGAATTGCACAAAAATGGCATTGCGCACATTCTTCACTATATCCATGTACACTGCTTTTTTTCATAAATTAGAAAATTTTCACGAAAATGCATGAAAATACTCAATGTATACTACTCAAACTTATTCCAAAATACTACAAACATATAACTCACAAAATCACGATCATTAAATTAAAATATAATTAAATTAAAAAACACTACTTGAAATATAAATAAGCACATACATTAAATTAATAAAAATTAGATTACAATCCTAATTACTTTAAACTAAATCATTGCTAATAACAATTTTCCAATAATACCATTTTAATTTATTTACTCCTTACATTTAGAACAATGCATAAAAATAATATCCTCAAATGATTAAAAATACTAACTTATCTAATCTTCTTCAGAATCTTCATTACGTGGCACGCACACTTCCCTACAGAAAGAGTTCCAATCGGCTGCAGTACTACTGCTAATTTCTAAATCCGAAATCCAGTAGTCAACTTATTATTAATTATTACGTATTAAAAATTTAGAATTCACTTTACACAGCGCCATGCAATCCGAAAATTAACACTATTTCACACAACACACAATGAAGCTTAATACAAAATAATTTTTCCAAATTTACCCCCTTTTCCGATTAAAGAACTGTAATTCGTCCATTAATGTCACATGCCATATCTCATGATCTCTCATTTCCCTCACACAAAATAATGCGTAATCAGAACTGAGTGCTTCTCACATTATTACCAAAGTCCTAGGTAGTAACCTTTATCACCTCCAAAATGTCGCCAAACTACCTGTTACCATATTCCAAAGATCAGACATTAATTATTTTATTATTTTAATAGCTATTTCTTCACTGTCTTCTTTAAGGTCCAGACACTTCTAATTTTAGAAATTAAGTGCTGGCTTTGACTATCAAGACTTACCACAGTTTATTACCAGATGTTGCATACTTATTTTCCCTTTCTTTTTTTTTTAATGTAAAATGGGATATATATGAAAGATTAGGTTTTGTTCTAGTATGCGGTGCACACGGGATTTGGCGACTTTATGATGAGCAGTAAAAACGGGACATATACAATGAGTAGTTAACGGGTCATTCAAAGAAAATATACAGTTAAACATAGTATAGTATATATACTATGTGTGTATATACATATACTATGTGTGTATAGTATATATATATAGACGTTCTTTGGATCATTTTTGGTGTTGGCGATAATTTTCAAAGTCGCGCCAAGACTGCACCGTATACTAGGATTTTACCAAAGATTCTATCAGGGAAAGTGCAGAATCGCCCACTGCTTGGTGCGTTTTTATTTTGGCTTGCGAAGCCAAAATAACAAGCTACACAAAGCCAAAATAACAATACAAACGATTGCGCATACTCGATATCCATGTACGCATTGACCTATTTTGACTTAAAAAAAGTCCCAGAATTGCACAAAAATGGCATTGTGCACTCCCTTGACTCTATCCATATACACATCGACTTATTTTCACTTAAAAAGGTCAAAGAAAATTGACAAAAATCCAATTCTTCTTGTTCTTGTAATAAGCGCCAAACAAATACCAATCAAATTAGTGGGCGATTCTGCACTTTAGTGGATTCCATCTAGGTCTTAACTCCCATTTTAAGATTCCTCTAGAGCCTTGTCATTGTATTCAGTTACTGAAACCATCAGCTTGGGCTTTCTGAAGTATTAATATTGTGGTAAGGCTCTAGTGTAGAATTGGGTGCCCCTTCAATTAGCGACAATTTTTTGTAAAATTTTGGCGATTAAATCTTATTTCGGGCTACCATGATAGAGTAACTTTGCTTTAGCCTCCTGATTTTTTTGAAATAAAAATAGATTGATGTGTACATGGACAAATTTAAACAGTGCGCAATGCCTAGTTTGTGCAATTTTTGAATGTTTTTTTTAAGTGAAAACAGATCGATGTGTACATGGACACAGAGTTTATGCAATTCTTTGACTTTTTTATTTTGGTTTTGTGTAGCGGCCATCTTGAAATTGTGTCTTCCTGGCACCGATCTTGGCGTCAAAAAAGAATCGCCAAAAAACAAGGGGCACCCAATTGAAAACTTGTACCTTGTGTTAAATATATATGCTATGTATGTATATTTTTGTGTTGTTTTTTAGTGTAAAAGTGTTTTTAAGTGTTATCCCTATAATCCTTGTAAGCCTGTAAATAGCCGTGGTAAAGGTAAAGATGTGTTTTACGATTTTGCATTTGCTGAAGTTCTGTTAAATGCATAAGTTATTTAAAGTTACTATAAGCTTTACAATCATATTAGGCCATGTTATTAAATTTTGGCAATATTTCCTCCCTGAATGCTGTTATTCTATGTAAGAAAATGTAGTGACAGTTGGCTTTTGGCTGGTCTCAGTTCACATTTAGTTTAGTGAAAAATTTTGTGTCTTCACTGCAGTGTTTTAGCATTGCTTTTCTTCTCTAACATTTACGTTATGAACATGGTTATCATCTGGGTATATGTCACGTGATGATTCACATACTGATATTTATAACATTTTTGTCTCAAAGTGTAACTCGGATATTTTTTCTGTTCGTTGGTTTCTGTGTCATTGAAGTCTGTTAAAGTTACTTTGAACCAAATTTGTAAAGTTTTACATTTTTTTAATAAGTCTTGTATAGTTTTTACACCTTTTAATAACTTTGCAAATAATATTCCTAAATGCTAAAATGGTTAAGTCATAGTGTGGTATTTCGAAACAGATGTAGTACAATCCCTTTTGGTAACTTTTTTTGCTTGACTGGGAAAAAAAAAAAAAAAAATTCTAAGACTACATCATATAGAAATTTACCTATCAAAAAGTGTGAAGAAATGGACAGAAACATGATCAGGTTAACATTCAAAAGAATAGGAATGCATCCTTTTCTTGTAACTTTAATAGATAATGGTATTTGATAAAATTTTTTAAATATAGATGGAAAAGCTTATTTAGTTATGTGTGTTTTATTATGTACAATATCAAATAGCAGAACCCAGAACCAAAACTCTTTTCATAACAGAAAAGTGCTAGAACTTTTAATCGCTGTTGTCATTCCAATTATATATAAAAATTACCCCTTGATACATTTTCTTAGTTTTTATTTCCTTTATTGAATTAAAAAAGTTAAATCAAATGTATATTCATATACTTTATTTTAGTTAATTAGCAAAATATTTCTCATTTAATTTATTAAAAATTTTAATGTGCTTAATAATTCTTAAATTTATTAAATTTACCATTTCCTGGTTTTTTTCATAAATATATCTGTCATGGCATTGTCAGAAATTACAAAAAATAAATTAACATTTCTTAGCTTTTTTGATAAAAGGTACATTATTTCAGTATGTTTACTGTTTCTATTGACAATTCCAATTCTTAAGCAGTTTAATAGCACTTTGATTACTTATATATGTTATACCAGTTTATTGGTTATTTCTTTCAAAAAACGTTTTTAAATGTGAAAGTTTTTTAACATAGCTTGCTGCCACCATGTGTTTAGCTTGTGTGTAGACAACAAAGCAGCCATTATTTCCTTGTACTGTAACTCGCAGGGGAAAAAGTATATTTATTAAAAAGTATAATTGACGATTTTTGGCGGTACGTGGATACCGAGTTTGTGCAATTTTTCGATTTGTTATTTGGCTTTGTGTTGAGGTGATTTTAGTGCCAAAAATCGCTGCTACACAAAGACAAAATAACAAGTCAAAGAATTGCACAAACTGGGTACCCATGTACACACTGACCTATTTTCACTTAAACAAACATCACAGAATTCCACAAACTAGGTATTGCGCACTCCCTTGACTTTATCCATATACACATTGACCTATTTTCACTTAAAAAAAAAATATCAGAGAATTGCACAAACTTGGCATTGTACACTTCCTTGACTTTGTCCATGTACAGATCAATATATTTTCACTTAAAAAGTCAAAGGAGCACCCAGTTCTAGAGTAGAGGCAAACAAAAAATACATAATTTCAAAGACTACACTTTAAACCAAACAATAAAATAACATAAAAAAGGGAAAACCTCTTATTCATCTAAGCACTTCACAAAGCAAATATCCACTTACCTTATTTAGAAATTTCTTCGTCTTCAGTCTGTGGCACATAAAATTCCTTAACAGCATCTAAAAATTTCCTAAAATTATCTGAACTCAAATCCGTATATCGGCGTCGCCACATAAATTCACAAAAAATAAGAGCCAGAAATATCCTCCTTAGTTCCGGACTGTCCGGAAAATGGCTACTAAGTAAACCTTCATTTACACACCTGTCAATTAATGCTCTTTTGGCTAATCTTTGGAATATGGCAACAGGTAGTTTGGCGACATTGTGGTAAGGCGATAAAGGTTACTAGCTAGGACTTTAGCAATAATCTGAGAAGTACACAGTTCAAATCACAGATTATTTTGTCTCGGAGAAATGAGAGATCATGAGACATGTAATGTGACATTTTCCGGAAAATTCCAATCGGGATTTTAGCTAATAAGCACTTAGAAACAATTTTGCTGCTAAAGTGCAGAATCGCCCACTTATTTGTTTGGCGCTTTTTACAAGAGTAAGAAGAATTGGATTTTTGTCAATTTTCTTTGACTTTTTAAGTGAGTCGATGTGTACATGGATAAAGTCAAGAGTGTGCGCAATGCCATTTTTGTGCAATTCTGAGATTTTTTTTTTAAGTGAAAATAGGTTGACGTGTACATGGATACCGTGTATATGCAATTCTTAAAAACACGGCAAGCAGTGGACGATTCTATACTTTCTCCCAATTTCGCACCTAATCTTCGTCATGATTAAGCACTTTTGTTCCATAAAAGTCTAGCATAAGGGTAATTCAGCTAGCAGATTGTTGGATAAAATGTTAAGTAAAAAAAAAAAAAAAAAAAAAAGCCTTTACTTTGTGAAAACAAAATGGCGTCCAAAAATAAAAAAAACAAAAAACTAGCAGGTTGCTGTAGCAGGATTGGTCGTCAAAGTTTCGCCAAAAAATCGCCAAGTTACCATAATCCGAAGATTCACCCTCTTTTGTTCCAAATTGTACAGGAAACTTCAAATTAATCTTACTACATTCAGCCGTTCTACCGTCTAAACAACAAAACAAGCAATGTACTTCCTAGCCAACACACAACACAAGCCCTTACAAAGTATCCCATAATACAAAATTTACCACAATCGTGCAACCTATTATGTCAGAATAAGGTTTCCATAACATTCAACTACTCAGGTTACCATAAATGAAACAACTTCGCGATAATACAAGGAGTATCCTTCAGTCTACGCTAACCCTCGCAGGATTTCCTTCATATAAAATCGCATACTGAGTAGTGCTCCTGCATGATTTTTTATCACCTGCATAATCAACATCACAGAAATTTCAAATTTTTCTCTTTTGTGGACATTTTCAATTTCTTTTATGCTCAGACTTCCTATGTTTTCTCTCAAGACTAACAGCAAGAATTTTGTTAGACAGATAGAAAAGATTATCAGTTGCTTCTCTATTAAAAAATATCCTTTTTATTAGATGTTGACTCTAGTCCAATTGCAGCGTTTGTTTATTTACATTCAGTCATTCCATATTTCTCAAGAACATCTAGTGTATGTTGTGACAGTTTTAGTATGTGTTATTCTTTTGTCATTTCTTTCTACTTCCATTCTAAAACAATTTTCTATTTCAGTTCATCTGGTATTATTCGGTTTTGAGGGCCGTAAAAAATTGTCAAACTATTGTTGATGCCAGTTCTGCCAAAAATAATTGCAGGGTTCGTACGGTCCTTAAAAGTCCTTAAGTTTTTTTGAATCGATTTTTGGTCCTTAAATTTGGCCAAAATCGGCAGAAGGTCCTTAATTTTAATCATCTGAAATTTCTATCTGTTTTTACGACTGCCATTTTGAGTGTGAATTAGCATTTTGCAGGAATATTTTAGGCGATTCACTGACAAATATGAATTTTTTGAAATATGAACAAATATGAAAAATTTGAATGGGTTCATGAGTTCTAATTTGTTCCTATGTGTAATATAAATGATGGTGGGATACTTAAGTTTAGAGCAAGAAGTGAAACATAAGCATTTCAAAATTATTTCATTTTTTGTAATGAAGAGCTCTCAAACAACTTTCCGCTTTTGGGGATGTGAATTCTTTTATTAAATGGTTCTAAACTTGGCGATTATCAACATTTTGGCGATTTTAAGATCGGTTTCTATAGAAAATTTTTAATTCCGAGATATGGGATTTTTTTATGATTTTTTTAGAACATTGATAAATTTCATTAAAATAATGGTAATATATGGAATAATGGTAATATATTGGAATTATATTTAAGAAATAACATTAAATAAAGCATTTATTTTTCACTGTCATATTATAAAGTTCCATTTTGGCCACATATTATATAATTTTTTGAATCTGAAAAATAAGCAAGGAATAATGCTATAAAGTACAAAGTTTACGAAACAGCTTTTAGCAAAAGCAAAATAGCTAAGTAATTAATTAAAAATATCTTTTTAATTTTTTCATGGTAAGAATTTTTCCCATTTCTCAGAATGATCAGAATTCTCAGAATATGCATCAGTTTTCTCTATAAAATTAATTTCACACTTTTTTCCTCAGATTTTTTCTAAAAACATTTCTGGATTTTTGCTGTTACAGAATTGGTAGGGGTAATTTTTCTTTAGGATTTTAGACATTGAAGCTTGGAAAGTTTAGAAAGATTTCAAGGCAAATTTATAGACCCATGATTCTGAAAGATTCCAGAAAAATGTGATAAAATGAAAAATGTCTCCATGGTAGTAACACGCAGTTTCTTACATTTTGGAGAACATCTGGAAGAACAATGAAAACATAATGGTTGAATGTTTTACTTCTGATTCTAGAATCGCCTTCTTAAGATTTTTATCTTCCTTTTATTTTCTCTACTTTTCACTAGATACAAGCATGGAAAGTATCAAAAGTACTTCTAATCTTATCATATGAACAGGCATTATAGAAAGGAATTTTTTTATTAATAAAGAAATTGAAAACTGACAACTCAAATATTCATCTAATATGTCTTAATGCATCATACACAGAGCTGGCGCTAGGCATTTTGCCACCTGATGCAGTCTCTGTGGATCCTAAATTTTGATGCCTGGTACCTTTCTAAATTCTGCTTTCAATGCCTGCTCTAAATTCTAAAAGTTTTGCCATTTCTAGATTTTTTTTTCTGTGTGTGTCCCTAAATTCTAAAAATTATGCCATACCAGCTCTGTGACAAGACCTTACCATATGTATTTCATATTTCTTCTGAATGTTCGTATTACTAAAGAAATAAAATTCGCAGCTTTTTCCATACATTCCAAATGCATTTAGTCTTTTAGAATAACAGAAGTCTAATTAAATCTAAAAAATTTAAAGTGAAAAGGAAACGTGTTGAAAAAAGAAACTAAATATGTAAAGAGAAAGAAAATTATTCTTCAAAGATATGTACAGTTATTATTATGTAAATTACCCAGTTGTTTACAGTTTCAACCTTTACTATAATTTCCCATTTCTATTTCCTCATCAGAATGCAAATCACTTGGACAGTTTTTAAACTGAGTTTTTTTGAGTTTAAGACGAGTGTTTCTGAACTTCACTTGCTCCCTGCATTAGTTCCTGTCAGCTCTGATGATTTGTAATTATTAGTCTTTCCATTACTGCTACTGACATTTGAGTTTATTATGACAATAGAGTTACTGAACCAGATTAAATTGAAATTAAATTGTATAATTTTTGACCACTAGTCCATATTTTTAGTTTGAATTTCACTCTTCTTGTTTAATTATATTACCACAAACTGTATTTTATTTTGTTAATAATAAGAACATGCCTATACCTTCCGAGTTCTTTTTGAATAAGAAACTTGTTTAAACCTTTATTTAAATTTATTATCTGATTTATAGTTACTTTCAGACATAGTGATAATTTGTTTCATGTCTTTCGGGGGGGGGGGAAGGAATATTTAACTTTTACCAGATCAAGTAAACCCTCATAGGTAGTACATTGTGGAGAGGTTGGCAGTTAGGAGATAAAACACGCAGAAACTAATGAGAACATTGTTTTGTGTATTGAGACAAATTTCTAATTGTTAGAAAACATGCTTAAGGAGAAGGAAATCGATATAAATTAGCCAAATTGTCTGGGCAGGCCTTCAAATTAAAAAGAGGCATAATTATTTTGTTGAGTTTTATGTTTTGTAGCTTTTAATGTGTAATTATCCTAATATTGTTTAAAAATCAATGTCATAAATTGCATGTATTTTAAACTGTGAAATTTTATGAGATTGTGATATTAATAGGTTTTTTTAACAAATATTATTAAAAAATAAATTTAATTTAATAGTGGCCATGTAAATTGAAAATGACTAAGGTTATCTAATACCTAATTTAATTATAACTAAATGCGTTCCCTTAAAAATTATCTCTCTATATTAAAGCAAGTTATTGCCTTTTGTTAACAAGCTGAGCCCGGTGTCGGTCCCTGGGGACAGGCACTCGAATTTTCGTTTGACTGGCGTCGGTCCGCGGGACGACAGTATTAACGTTAACAAATAAGTATAGTCTCAATGAAATGTGATCAAATGTAGTTTTAATGAAATTTATTGAAACATTCTAAACAAAAATACGGCTTAGCTTTATACATATTACAATACGAAACAACTATTTTGGTAATATTTTTTGGCTATCTTGCATCCAAATAGTTTTGAATACGGCTTAGCTTTATACATATTACAATACGAAACAACTATTTTGGTAATATTTTTTGGCTATCTTGCATCCAAATAGTTTTGAATTGTCATCATAACATTTCGAACAATACTTTTGGACTTTATGTGCATCTCCTTCCTTTTTGTATAATTTATGAATAATTTTTAAGTCGGCAATATTGCATCGCTTGATCGCTCACTGCCGGCTGAACGGAAAGGACAGCAAATTCGGCGCCGGGCTCAACGTGTTAACCTTTACCGTGGTCACAAGGTAAAACACAAAAATATAAAAATTCATGTGAAACTTATTCTTTGCATCTAGTGAGACTTAATGCAAAACAACTTATCACCACTAATGCTTTAGTGGCTTAACCTTAAAGTATATTAACTGAGTTACAACCCCTGGAATTCTACACGAAGCTATGACACTAACAGCGTCAGACAGAGGTCAGCTAACTTTCAAGACTTGCTTAACTGTGCCTACATCAGGCCTTTCAGGTTTGTTCTGATCAGCAGGTTTCTCTATAGGCAAGCAGGAGTGGTGACAACAGCCAGTCTTTTGTAATGAATCATGCTGATTATGATTTTAATGCTTATTTTAACCTATTTTAAACCTTGACATAAGATCTGTTTGCTATTTACTAAACCTCTAGACTGAGCAAGTATGCGACATTAAAAAAAAAAAAAAAAAAAAAAAAAACCTGTTAGTAAAACATAACTAAAATGTCACTTATCTTCTTTCAAATATATCCAGTTATTAGAAGTGTAAAATATTTAATGCTACTTGATAAATTTCATAAAAATAATTTTATTCTTAAACGTATTAATAATTATGTCAATTAAGTTATGTTTAATAATAATGCATCCTATTCACGTTCAGGCACAGATATAATATTTTTAATTGAATTTACTCAGTTCCCATTTGCTCGTAGGTCCTTAATTTTTTTCATTAATGGTCCTTAAAAGTGCTTAATTTCCGTGTGCAGAAATGTGTACGAACCCTGAATTGCGACAACCCTAACGCAAGAAAGGAAGTATAATAGTAAATAACTATCTAAGATTGATTGATGTTTTAATTTAGATGAAAAGTTAATTTCATATAATACTTTTTTATTATTATAATTTATATAAAAAAGGCAAAACATGACTGAATGGAAGCATAAGAGTAAATAACTATTTCAGATCATTATTGTAATTTATATAAAAATTGCTAAACATAACTGAATGGATGCCTGTATCTCTATTTCGCAACCGAGTTATCTCTAAAACATAATCTTGTTGGTTGTTCAAACATAATTTTCTATAATGAATTATGCCTTTTCTATGAAAAAATTCTCGGTAAAGTGCAGAATCGCCCACTTATTTGTTTGCCGCTTTTTACAAGGAAAAAACAATTGGATTTTTGTCAATTTTCTTTTACTTTTTAAGTGGAAATAGGTCGATGTATACATGGTGTTGTATTTAATTATGGCAAAGCACATTAAGGCTATCTGCCTAAGGGGAGGGATGCCTTATTTGAGGACTTTCTAAAGGAAACTGGCTCGTATACACGTTACACATGGGGGAAAACCACGAAAACACCCATGCAGTCAGCCCGTTTGCGGGATTCGAACCTCGGACCGAAGTACTAGTGTTCAGCGACTGGTGGGCCGATGTGTACGTGGATATACTGAGTATGTGCAATTCTTAAAAACACGTCAAGGAGTGGGTGATACTGCACTTTACCCAAAATTCTATTGCAGGCTTTTCTTCATGGGCAATTCCCAAATTGTTAAATCCATAGGATATCAAAAAAGGATTTAAAAATTAAACTAGTATTTCAATGGTGTCTTAAGAAATATAGAACTATATAAACTTATGCAATCTGAAATCAGCATGTATGCTAAATTTGGCGCACTGTTAACTGGGTGCGTTTGCTAGATTTGGCGCTTTGCACATACATTTTCGCTGCATTTTTTTACGGTCCTCAAAACGGAATAGTACTGTTCATTCTTCATTTCCAGCTTCATGTTTTTTTATTTTCTTTTTCATACTAATTTTCAGCTTTCCAAATTTTATTTTGAATTAATTATCGTCTCCAGTAACTTCTAACCATCTCTATATTTTCCTGATACTGCATTTTGGCATGCAACATTACAAATCTCTGTAATTTGCTAGCAATTTTCTATCTCAGCTAGTTCATTCTTCATTTTCAACTTCATGTTTTTTATTTCCTTCTTTATGCTAATTTTCAGCTTCTAAATCATCTTTTTCAGTGGAAATGCTTTTATCTTGATTATTTTTTAAAGTTTAATTTGGGTTTTCTTCCTGCAGAATTACTTTTGTAGAACTCAATTTACTAAACCCCATTTATTATGTTTTGAACTTCTTTTATTATGTTACTCCAGTTATTGAATTTAAATTTTCATCGAACAGAAAATCTGTGGATATTTTTATTTTTCTAGTCCCGTATCCAACAAATATATACTTATATCACTTCATAAATCGAGGTTTTCAATTGATATATATGTGTATATGCAGTACTTCCAAAAACTGAAATGACAACATTACAAAGTCTGTACTTTGCTGTTAATTTTATGTTTCTGGAAAATCATTCGGTAAAAGTATAGTTTAGGGTACCCCTTGGCGATTTTTGGCGATACATGGATACCGAGTTCATGCAATTCTTTGACTCGTTATTTTGGCTTGCAAAGCGGCAATTTTTAGGCCAAAAATTGCCGCTACACAAAGCCAAAATAACAAGACAAACAATTTCATAAACTTGGTATCCATGTACACATCGACCTATTTTCACTTAAAAAAAATCCCCGAATTGCAGAAAAATGGCATTGTGCACTCCTTTGAATTTAACCATGTACACATCGACCTATTTTCACTTAAAAAAAAAAAAAAATCCTAGAATTGCACAGACTTGCAATGCGCACTCCCTTTACTTTGTCCATGTACACATCGATATAGTTTCACTTAAAAAGTCAAAGAAGCACCCAATTCTACAATATAGGCAAACAAAAAATACATACTCAGTAAAATACATTTTAAACCAAACAATAAAATAACATAAAAAATTAAAAGCATGTTATTCATTTAAGCACTACCTAAAGCAAATATTCACTTACCCTATTTAGAAGTTCCTTCATCTTTAGTCTGTGGCACACAAAATTCCTTAACAGCATCCAAAAACTTTCTAAAATGATCTGAACTTGAATCCACATATCGGCGTCACCACATAAATTCACAAATATAATCATAAAGGATTATATTTGTAAAAGTATCGGAGTCAAAAATATCCTGTGTAGTTCCCGTCTGTCGATGACACTTTTTTTGAAAATCTCTTCACAACACTTCCGTCTTGATGATTTTATACACCCAGAGCAACGTAAAAATCAAAATATCAATCTCAAATGACTGTATACTCAAATGACTTTTTTCATACCAGGTACCCTTTCTGATCGAACGCTTCACATAGTGACCATCTGAACCTTTCTTTCTACAAACCGATTCAAATCCATCTAAATGGTTTTACGTTTGACTAGACACATATCCTTCCTACATACAGGACACTTATAATGGCTACTAAGTAAACCTTCATTTACACACCAGTCAATTAAAGCTCTTTTCCCCTTTCACTCCAAATCGTACAGAAACTTCAAATTAATCTTACTACATTCGGCCATTCTACCGTCTAAAGAATCAAACCAACACACACCACAAAAACGCTTACAAAACATCCCATGATTCAAACTTTCCCAGAATCATGCACCCGATTACGTCACAATAGGGTTTGCGTAACATTCAACTACTCAGGCTACCATAAATGGAACAACAACTTGGCAATAAATCAAACAACTTCGCCATAATACAAGGGGTACCTTAAAGTCTACTCTACCCAAAAAAATGAATAAAAATGTATCATATAAAAAAATTACAATAAAGTATGCCACAATTACGTCGCAATAGGGTTTCCATAACATTCAGCTACTCAGCTGCCATAAATGAAACAACAACTATATGATAATACAAGGGTACCTTAAAGTCTACTCTAACTGATCATTCTTCATTATCAGCTTATAAATTATTTTTCATAATGGAAATGCTTTTATCTTGATTTTCCTCTTTAATTCGTTTATTTACCTCAGCACATGCAATACTTCTACAATTTTTCGATTTTGATAAATTAGGTCTTTATTTATGTAATTTTTTTGTTGGTTTTGTCGCAACTACTTCTGTTGGACAGCAGTTTGAAGAGCTTCTCCCCACATCTCTTTTTCTAATTTGGAATCTTTCAAAAAGGCTGCTGTTTTTCTGGTAATGGCTTATTTCTAGACAAGAGAAGTAGATACTCTACAGTAATGTTGCAAGAAAAAGATCATGGGATAAGCATAAAGAACCTCCTTTAGTAACACCAAGAGGAGGCTGTATCCCCAAAAAGTAATGCTTTGTATATGGTGGGACTGCAGAAGAATTGTATATAATGAATTTTTACCACCAGATCAGACAGTAAATTTTAAAAAATACCATCACCAGGCAGTTTTAAATGCAGAAATTGAAGCAAAGTGCATAGAACTGACCAATGTTTCAAGGTGTCTTTCATCGTGACAGTGCTTGGCCCTACATATCGATGCATATCAGGAAAAACTTATTGAATATAGCTGATATGTTTTGTGTCACCTCCCCTATTCATTAGACATTGCTCTCTCATATTTTCATGTCTTGAGGTCACCTCAAAATTCTCTGAAAGGCCTGGAATTCACTTGGAGACTGTCAAACAGCATGTCGATAGCTTCTTCATGAATAAACAGGGTCAGTGCCACAGCTGGTGTACTGACCCTGTTTATTTAATTCACCATAAAAATTTTACCCCGGTTTTTAATCCACCCTAAAAATTTTACCAAGTGACAGAAAGCATAGCGCCAACACTAGAAATAAACCTTATGTTGAAAAGAGAGACTATAAAGGGTGCTGCTTAGCAGCAGAACTGAATGCATATAAGGTAGAAACGTAGTATCGGTTGATTAGGCAGTATACTTTCTGTGAAGGTTGTTCCACCTAATAATCAGATAAATGTAAATATATTTATAAACGATAATAAATGGTAGATAAAAATGAACCACCAGATGCTTTGTTTTCCTGTACGAGCCGCCATGGTTTAATGCAGTTTTTTTTATACCTAACGACTGAAAAAAAAGAATCTGATGTGGATACCTAAACTTCCTTGTACAGCCTATTAATTTACACACATTTTTACTGCACTTAAATTTAAACTTATTTCCTCAAATTATCCTAACTTAATTGATTGATATCCCAAGACAAGTTAAAAATGACATAAAAAATTGCAAATTTTGAAATAAAACATCCTGCTCAATTTTTGTTAAACGGGAGTTAAAAATTCTAATTTTTTTCATAATGAGTAAAATCTTTCTGAGATATATATAAGTATAAGAACTGGGAGACAACAATACAAGTTAGATTTTACTATTTTTCAAAAATTAAGTTTTTTTTTCTTAATTTGACATTTCCAAAAATGAATATTTTTGTCATTTAAACTGCCTCTAATTGGAAGTATATGACTGCAACTAACAATTGCAAAAATAAAGGTTGGGAAAGGACATTTAAGCCAGGTAAGGTGGTCAGTAGATATTTGTATGTATATATACACACAGGGTGTTTCTGAATTCAGTCGGCAAATTCAGAGTGATGATAGATAACATCAGGAAAAATTACCACATAAAATGGGATGGCAAACCACATTTAGTGGGTGAAAATCATTTATTTATTTGTCAAATGCCAGTTACATTAGCCGTTAGGCCATTAAACTCCTTGCTTGCAAATAGCACTGAAATCTACAAGAAAAATTTGTCAGTGCTTCACACTCTTCCAAGTGTTCCGCCGTCATTGGTCATCCACTATCACATAAAACACACAACGGCGAATCAGCTAGTCCAATGCGAAATAAATGATTCTGTAGACAGTCATGTCCTGTCAATAGTTTAAAAGATGCAACCACAACTGTTTGCGGGTGGTGAGGAACAAAAGCTGGGTTTGTTGAGAGAACACTCCAAGGCTTGCCCTCACAAGCCCGAGTGGCAAAATCTCTAAAAGTCTTTTGATATGTTAGCGATGTCAGAAGCTTAATAGAATGCGGGCTTGCACTCGTTTTTGGCTTATGGAGAACCATAGTCCCCTTTTTCGCAAGAATATCAACCTTCTCATTCCCGCAAATACCGCAGTGTGAAGGTACCCATTGAAAAGCTATTTTGTGGGAAAGTTCTTTTATGACTTCCTGACACTGTTGAATGCATATGTTCTTACACTGCAGTGGACTTCTCCACCGCAGTGCCTTTCGAAACCTTTATGCAAATGCCGAAGAAATGTTTTCCACCGCAGTGCCAAAGAAACGTTTTCGTATGCAAATTTCCATTGCGTATGGGGAAAATAAATGCAGTATCGAGAAGGGGAAAAACTCTTACTAATAGGTTTTTCTAAGTTCTAAGCACTACTATTAATAATCAAATAAAATATGTTAAGTATGTTTGTATGAAGTAGAACAGTGACATAAAGAAATTTAGATATTTATTGACACCTTAAAATGTAATCAAGTTCCTTTAACTTTCACTAATTTACTTTTAAAAAACGGTGGAGTACTCTATGACCTATGAGGTGTTAGCTAACAAAGTGCAGGTCATTCTTAAACCTTTTTTTTAGGAGGAATAGTACAGATGTGTGAGAAGACTTTTTTAAAAATTTGTATGCTATTTCTTTGTATATCTTTCCTTTCTTTGACTAAAATATAGGCAACCTTTCATTTAGACTAGAAGAGAAACACGCTAATGTGACAATCAAAATCGTAAAAACAACCTTGTATTTAGCGTAAGTATATTGAAACACTCAATCGATTTCGAGGGCAGCTAAAGGTCCCTCCTCATTAGAAGAAAGAAATACACAGTAAGAAGAAAAATAAAGGGGAAGGAGTCTCAGAAACACGTGGTCCATGTCTGCATTCGAAGTTCAGATTTTGAGCATGAAGGTGCAGTTGCCCCTTGCTCCCTATTTTTAACTTCGCTAATTTTTCTTATCCTTTGTTTGATCAGATAGCCTGGCTCAGTAAAAGTAGGCGGCCAGCGTAACTCTGATTAAAAATCTGGTTATAACCACGTGCTGATACGGACCACATGCTTCTGAGACTCCTTCCCCTTTAATTTTCTTCTTACTATGTATTTCTTTCTTCTGATGAGGAGGGACCTTTAGCTGCCCTCGAAATCGATTGAGTGTTTCAATATACTTACGCTAAATACAAGGTTGTTTTTACGATTTTTATTAACCTTTCATTTATTTTCCTGAGTCACTGTAATTTTCCATTTAGTTTGAAGATTTTTTCCAATTTAATATTTTCTACTTAATTTTCATTTTCCATTACTTTATCAAATAATTTTTAAGTTCTGTTTTTCGCCAATACTACATAGCAAGGATAAAAATTTGCCAAAAGCAACCCTGACTGCATATTCCTTAGTCAGTCACCCCCTCTCAAAAATTCCAGATTCTAAAAACTGTTAATCCATTTGCATTACCAGTTGTTCAATGAGATACAAGTAATTATATTTTAGCTCTGTGTTCACTGTTGTAATTATTTCTGTCCTTAGTATATAATGATGCTATACATTTTTTTTTAAGTTTTTTTTATCAAAGTATAATAGAATAGAAGATTATAGGAGATTTATTTGTTTATATTATTTAATCTGTATTTGAATTTTCCACTTACCACTTGTATTTGCATTTATACTTTTCTGTCCTTTTTACCATTATATTTAATTAATGTAGAATTTACTTTCAAAACATGGGGAGAGCACGGATATTGCATTATTAAATGCTTTATTTTACTAATAAGAAATAGATAAAAGTAATAAAAGGCAAGTTAAGTAAAAATTAATATTGCAGGTGATGTCATGATCTTATACTCAGTCCACACAGGATTCATGTAATGATGAACATTTCTCACACACTATCAGTTCCACAGGCACGTAGGCTCATGCCTTGAGAAAATACGTTTATTCCACAGCTAGCTTTAGGTAATATGATCAGCTTGGCTTAAACATCAAAGGCAACCGTCTGTTTCCACCAACTCTTGGAGGATTTACAAGCCGTCTGCTTGCCTCTGCTCTTTTCCACATCTGGACGCTATCTGGCCTTATCTCGATTGCTTCGCACTGCGCTAAGCTGGGATGACGTCACCTCGCTCGTCGCTAAGTCGCTAAGTCAGCATTGGTCGATGATTTCTACATTAATATGATTTAAAAATATTATTTTGATTTCATTTTTAGTTTTTATTTTAAAGAAAAGTTTTAAATTTGCAGTACCATTAATTCGCTCAATATATTCTGTATTATATTCTTATTTATTTTTCTTTTCCCGGTTTAGTTTTCATTTTAACTTAGTAGATATTTACAAATTATATATTAACAGCAATTTGTGTATGTATTGTTTTTTAACCTTTTATTGCACATATTTTTTTCCAGTTAAAGTATATATATATATATATATATACTTTAACTATATATACTTTTATAATGTATATATATATATATACACACACACTTTAACTGAAATATATATATATATACATACTTAGGTGTGTGGGTATATATATACAGTCAAAAGTCGTTAATTCGGACACCCATAATCCGGAATGATCTATAATCTGGACCTCAAAGCTAAAAAACTTTCTGCGCATGCGCCGCGTTGACACGTGCGCATAGGCGTTTACGTGTGCGCGTAAGACCTTTACGCGCACGCGCATATGCGTGTGCGCAAGTGCAGATTACGTTTTCGCGTGCGCGTTTAACGTATAACGGACGGTATAAGCTAAAATTATACAATTATCTATTTCAGTTAATGTTGATGATTGCGTTATTCATTAATCTTCGAATTGGATGCAGCTTATTATTTTTTGCAGACTGTAAGAGCAATTTTATAAAAGTAAACTTGAACTTTCGATTATGTCAATTTCCGATTCTGGAGCTCCCAAAGGATCTACAAAACGAAAGTATGTCTCGATGTCCGTCAAACAAAAAGTGGAATTGCTGCAAAAAATGGATAAAGACATGAAGAAGGTGACAGAGAGGTTAGTGAAAACGAAAAAATTTCGATTGACAAGTTAGTCGGTATTCTCGGCACAGCAATTAACGGCACTTGAACAGCGGAACCTTGTAACTGAACAAGAAATTATGTCTGTTTATAGAATTAAAGAGAAAGTATTATCACATAAAACGAAGTAACTTAAACAACTTACATTGAAAGAAATGTTTAATAAAGTAAACAAATAAATATTAAGCTTCTTTTTTTTGTAAATTTTGATACCCTTTAGATCATAATCGTTCTTTATTTCCTAAAATACGGTTTCATATTTTTAATTTTAGAATTTGTGCATGCCATCTTACGAGATTTAAACTGATGATCTATAATCCGGAAAAATCGATAATCCGGAATCGCCGAAGTCCCGACGAGTCCGGATTAACGACTTTTGACTGTAACCGAAGGGCCATTATATTATGACCAGTATGTTAACAACAAATAGGACCACCTTTAGCCCTCAAAATAAAATATACCTTGCCAGCACCCGGCATGGCATTGACTCCACAAGGTACTAATAGGTAGTCTGAGGTATTTGGTAAAAGAAACAGAACATAACTAATGAAAAAAAAAACATAACTAATGAAAAAAAAATCATGTATAAATTAAAAGTAATTATCACAATATTGTTTGTTTAAAAGAAGCCTATATTCTAATAACCATACATAGTAATATTGACATTACAATATTTAATATCTTCCTTTCTTCTTTTTTTTTTTATCTTGAATCTGTTCTTTTCTTATTGTTCTTTCTGCTACTGTTTAGCCCTCAAATCATCCATAAATAATTAGAGAAGGTGAATGTACAGATGACTCAGCAAAATCATAGATCGAATGCCAGTTCGTGTTTGTTTCTCTGTGATTTGTTGGTTCTTGCATTAAGCTGGCGTGAAGTTCAACAGTTAGCAGGGAATTGTTGGAGGGACCCTCACAGGTAGTTTGCGAGGGTTTCTCTTTCTTTGTAAGATACAAACAATCACTACGTGGTCGAATCCATTTTAAAACTTAGTGGAACACCTTCCCTGAACGAATTGAGGAAATAGGAAATTAAGCAAATGATTTTAAGTTTTCTGAATCTAACGCAAGCTATAGGGGGAATATGCGAGGAGGTACGGTAATGGTAAATTTTAAATATATTCGAATTGTTTTACTAAGAAGATTTCCTAAAACTTATGAGAAAGGATAGGAAAAACCTAAGGAAACCTTAACCTAAAACTTTAAGCAAGAATAAGATAAATTGTGCGACAGATTAACATATCTCCTCGATTAACTGGTAATTCTATTCCTGATGTAAATCAATAACTTCCAAATGCAAAAAGGAATGTTTATTTTTGCGAAAATTGACCTTTGTTTCACTTCTTTTTGTTTCAAACTTATCTCCTTGCCTAACAAGATAAGGGCCTTTTTAGATGTTAAGGCTGCCAGCTGTTTCTGCTAATTTTGCACTCCTGTAAACCGCAAACTGCTTACAAATTTAATCATTTTATCTTCATGCCATATTGTTTACATACAATAAATAATTTTATTTATTTATTTATTTATTTTTTGTTATTTCCTTTCCTTCATGGCGTTGCAATTTTAATGGCCAGCAGTGTAGTTACAGTGTATGTTAGCAAGAAGACGAGATCTCGCATGCTAATGTAAATTATGATTTATATTTACGTATTTTGTATGACAAATATACTGAAGAGCCATTACATTATGACAACCCTGTTAATAACATGTAGGATTATCTTTAGTCCTCAAAACTACCAGCATCCGACATGGCATTGACTCCACAAGGTTCTGATAGGTAGTCTGAGGTATCTGGTACCAAGTGCTAATCAATTGTTCCTGCAATTCCCGCACATTGCAAGGAGGTAGCATGGCAGCACGAATTTGGTTTTTTATGTGGGACCACAAATGCTCTATTGGATTAATGTCAGGTGAATTTGGAGGCTAGGGCATGACTTGAAAGTCACTGAAATGTTCCTCGAACCACTCCCTGATGATTTGACCCTCATGACGTGGTGCGTTATCCTGTTCGTAAACACCATCCTCCGCCACAGATACTGTTGTCATGAGTGGGTGAACCTGGTCTGCAATGATGTTTACGTAGCATGCATATGTCAGGGATTGTTCTATGGGGATCATGGGTCCTAATGTGCTGCATGAAAACATTGCCCACACCATAATACCATTGCCATCGGCTTGTCTCCGTCCAACTGTGCATCTGGGAGCTGGGGTTTCATTTGGAAATCGGCGTATTAGCACATGCCCGTCGATGTGATGGACTAGAAAATGTGATTCTTTAGACATTTCATTTGTCATGCAGATGAATTTTTGACACACGAATAGAGTGCAGAGACTTTAATAAAAGAATATGAGAGAATTTGCTCTTCAAGAAAATAATTTAAAAGTGATATAATGTTATCACCTAAGTGTTTTATTCAAGGTCTAGTGAGAGCAAAATACAACACAAAGATTCAGTAACCTTTGTAAAGTATACCTCTTGTAAAAGAGCTAAAGAATGCAAAACCCCCGTTCAGAAGATAGAATTGAAAGAACATTTATTCTCAAACAAAACAATAATAGTGGTAATCGAAAATTTTCATTTTTTGAGAGAACCAACTTTGAAACTTCAATCTCATAACATTCACTACTTTCTCTTTCACTGAATAGCAAAAATTTCAAAATTTTCATCAAAGCATCAGTTTTTGAGGAAAGTTTAGTCTGACAGCTCAATCAAATAGTTCGAAAGGAATTGGAGACGCATTCATATTTTTTTGGTTCATTGGTCATGTAGACCATATAGTGTTCTAAAATATGCATGCTTACTCTATCCTTATTCTCCTAAAGTTAGATCTGTCTTGCATAGTCTTTGATTAGAACACAGGAAAGTGAAGATAAAAGGAAATTAACATAAAGGTGTTTTCCTTTATGAATGGATCCTAAATGCAGAAGATTTATGCTAGTAATTGTTTTGTTAAAACTTGGAGAATTTCTGGGAATCGTACACTGAAAGGTTGCCTATAGTGGTATAAAAGCATTAAGTGTATGGGACCAATAGTTTCATTCGTTGTAAGCCATGTTTGTTATAACAGGGTTTCACTGTAGTACTTTCTCACTATGTAGTATTTTTTTGGTGTTCCATTGTCTGATTTGGTGTAGAAATAAAATTTATAAAAATGAAATATACTTTCAATTTATGTAAAAATTTGTTTATCATGTTATAAGGTATTTCTCCGACTTTCCTATCGTGGCTTCGTGGTGTAGTGGTTCTTAACTCTGGGCCGATATCCAGAGGTCCGTGGTTCGATTCCCGGCGAAGGTGGTTGCTCATTTTTCTTCTCTTCGGCTTTTCCAATTTACCTAATGTCTATACAATGTAATGAATTTGTGGTTAAGATAACTTATGATGTAGTTATTTGTGCAGAGAATGGAATTGGAGAAAAAAACTTGGTTGCAAGTGAAAGTGAAATAAGTTTTATTGAAAAGTTTAAAAGATGCTACTTCATTCAAGGTATTTAAATTTCAAATAATATTATTTAAGTCATCTGATTTATATAACTTAGAAACAGGAAATGAAAATTTATTTAATATCAAAGATGAACATAACAAATTAGAGTGGATTAAGAATGAAGCTAAAGCTCTCTCTTCTATAGATAAAGATTCAATGATGCAAATATTAAATTGTACTAGTTCAAAAGATATGTTTGATAAATTGTGTTCTGCATATGAAAGACATTCTGATTTACAATAATGTATCTTACAAGATTTTTTTAATATTAAATATTAGAAGAAATAGATGTAGCTTCCTATATTGGTTAAACAGAAAACCTGTATGTAGTTTAAATTCTTTCAAAGAATTAAATTGATGAAAAAATGGTAAATTCTAAAGTTTGGTAATTTTGCCAGATAAATATAAATATTTCATTAGTGCTTGAGAATCAGTACCAATTTTTGATGAAATGTTAATAAATTTAACAGCTATATTAATTGCAAAAGAAATTAGAATTGAAGTAAATGATATCAAAACAAATTCAGTTGCATTTAGTGCTATCGGAGAAAAAAATCTGTTTTAATTTTTAAAATTTTGACTGCATTCCTCATTTTTATAATAATAATTTTAAAAAAAAATCCGACAAGAAGCATGCCAGATGTAACAAAACTGGCCATTTAGCTAATTTGTGTGAAAAGATTTTTTTTTTAACTAAACAAATTTGAAAAATATTTTTAAAAAAATAATCATGATGAAGTTTTTTTTTTCAAACATGAAAATCAAGTTAGTACTCATAATCTTCAAGTGTCATTATTATGTATGAATCAAGACAATAATAATTATACAAGCGGTGCAGTTTATTAGTTGATTCAGGTTTGTCATCACATATGGTTAATAATGAAGACTCTTTAACAGATTCTAAAAATATTACATCCCGAATTTCTTTGACAAAATAAATAAGACAATAAGGAAGTCGATGAAATAAGTAAGAAAAAAGGAACTGAAAAATGCATTTTGAATGATTTCTTATATGTTCCAGAGCTACATACGAACTTAATATCAGTTATATACCAGTTACAATTTAGCCAGTAGTATCAAATATAATTTAGCAAATAACGATTGAGTTCAATTCTTTAATAGTAAAGTAGAACTAAAAGAAAAGAAGGCAGAAAGATTTTGAAAAGATAACAGAAAATGGCTTGCATAATATAATTGTTCACTAGAAATTTAAGAATGGAAGTGCTTTAGATGAAGAGAAGGCATCTGTATATTATGGTACAGAAGACCAAGACATGTTGGTTATAAAAATATGAAGGAATTTGTTTTGCTCTCTAACAGCATGGAGATTTTTGGGTACTTATTATCTCAATCACCTTAGTATAAATCGCCAAATTTTCAAATCGTGCCAAATTCAGGCAACTGTGCTCATGCCAATTCCTCAGTCAAGTAATGCCACCATTTTTGTATTCGCGCTCTTTGTTGTATTTCAAGTTCCAATGGTTTTTACCGACAAATCGTGACATTTTTTTGCATTCAACTCAGTTTAAAAATATTGCTTGTGAAATTTGCCAACAATGGAAGAAACTGCAGTAAAAGTTCTGCAGAATATAATATTTTGCCAC
Source organism: Stegodyphus dumicola (assembly GCF_044657685.1). Taxonomy (NCBI): domain Eukaryota; kingdom Metazoa; phylum Arthropoda; class Arachnida; order Araneae; family Eresidae; genus Stegodyphus; species Stegodyphus dumicola. Next base: position 28,948,873 of record NC_140781.1, read on the forward strand.
AAAATTGCTGAAGGAAACAAGGTGAGATGAGCTTGAGAGATAGCTGGTGCGCAATACCATGTTTGTGGAATTTTCTGATTTTCTAAACAAAAACAGATCACTGTGTGTACTGGGAGAAGGATAGCACTAAAAAATTAGAGAAGCAGTTTGTGAATAATGTGTTAAGTTTTTTTAATGTATCATACAATCATTATTTTAATTACAGTCTGTATTTTAAAATGTTTTTCTTTTGATATGCTAATAATATTTGCCCACTTACAATAATTATCGGTAATTTGAGAATGATTTTTTTAAAAAAAAGTCATGAAAATCACCAACTTTTACCAAATAAATAACTTTTAATGTTTCATTTGTAAAAGACCCCAATACTGTGCAAGGTGTTGGTTGCACTAATATGCAAGTACTGTTTTTTTATCATTGTATGAAGGATAATTCTGTTTGTGAAATATATTTGCAAGCTAGACAAACAAAACTGCCTTTTAATTCTAAAAGAACAAGTGCTTTGATAGTTTTAGAAATAATTCATGCTGATGTGTGTGGACTAGTTGATCTAGTAGCATGGGATAAGAAGAAATATTTTATAAATTTTCTTGATGATTGTACACAATTTATAATGGTATGTTTGATATGAGGTCAACAGGAAATGTTTACTACAATAAAATATTGCACAGAAGAAGTAGAATTTAATGGAATATGAATTTATTAGCGAAAATTTTAAAAGTTGGTGTAAAAAGTTATTTTGGATTATAATTTTTCTTTTTCACCACAGTTGGAAAAGCAAAAAGAATTAGACATTACTAGAAAAGCGAGATTTTTGCTCAAAGATTACAAGTTAGAAAAAGAAATGTGGGGAAAATCTATTTAAACTGCAGTTTATTTATTAAGCTGTTAGTATAACAGCAGCAGAACAGTGGAATAAACAAAGACTTAAATTATTATTTTTGGGAAGTCTTGCATATGCTCAGGCAAATAAACCAGTTAAAATGTTAGATCCATGAAATGAAAAATATATACAGTAAAAAGCCTGAGATTCGGTCACAATTTGACTTCGGCAATTCTGGATTTGGGATTTTTCTGAATCTTAGATCATCAGTTTATATGTAGTAAGATTACAGATAGAAATTATAAAATTAAAAATACAGAATAGTGATTTTTGAAATAATGAAGCATTTATGACCTTAAGGAAATTTTAAAAAAATGCTCAATATTTATTAAGTTTGATTTGTGCTAATACTTTAATTCTATTTTATGGATATAATTTCTTGTTCAGTTCCAAAGCTCAAGTCGTGTAATAACTGTGTCAAGAATTGCCACTAAATTAATTATCATTTGAAATTTTTTTGTTCACAACAACCTCTCTGTCACTTTCTCAGTATCAGTAGTTGATATTTCCTTTATTTAGAACCATAACCCCCATCCATTAATTGACTGATGATTGAAGCACTGTCATCGCAATGAAAAACTTCTCTTAAATCATCTTCATTTATTACCACTTCTCCACATTCCTCTGTAAATTCCTTTCATTGGAAAATTTCGCTTTTTGTTTTCAATTTCTTAGAACCTTCAAATTTGCGGTTATTGTTCTCATCAGACATGTTTTTCCACTAAATTTGTCTTGCTTTTATTGCATGTTGACGAAGTTAAGCCTGAATTATGTCAGTTTACTTATGTATTATACTTGCAACTATTTTTTGCACATGCTTAAGGCTCATCTGAGTCCCAAATAAATTCTCACATATACTTGAGGCTTATTCAGGGCCGGTATTAGACATTTTGTGGCCTGGTACAGTCTTTGTTGGTCTGAAATTTTGTTGTCAAGTGCCTCCCTAAATTATAAAAATTTTTCCAATCCTAAATTTTGCATCCCATTGCCTTCCCTAAATTCTAAAGATTTGCTATTGCTTAATTTTTTCCCTTGGTGCTTCTCTAAATTCTAAAAATGTTGCCTTCCTAAAATTCTGCCACCCGGTGTGGTCACACCAGCTCTGGAACCGGTCCTGGCCATAATAAATCAGTTATTTTCAATTCAAACCGTGATAAATGTAATCCTTTGGCATATGAGTATTATTTACAAAATCTGCTTTTTGCATATGGAAAGAAATTTCTGTTAAATTTCTCATCAGCACACCGAATACTTCACAGCGGAGTTAGCTGGTAATCATGCTAAGTGTAATGTCATATGAGGTTTCTTCCAGCATACCTTTGTGGTGTAACAGTAGCATACTTGATATATATTCAAGAGGTCCGGTTTTGAGTCTTGTTGAGGGCATTGGACATTTTTGACTTCTCCTGCTTTTTTTAAAAAAAAAAAAAAAAAAAAAAAAAGCCCTAATGACTTAAAAATGGCACCCAAACTAAAAGGTGGTGGAGAACAATTCGTCACCACCAGGATTTGGCGATTAGGTTCCCTAATCCCCTGTCGCCTTTTGAACGGGGGAGCATATAAGGTAATTTCTCCCACCTTTCCACGTGCCTTCATGGTGTAATGGTAGCACACTGGACTCTTATTCAAGAGGTCCAGCTTCAAGTCCCAGTGAGGGCATCACGCATTTTTCACATCTGCTCAAAATAACCAAATGACTTTACAGTCAACATAAATTTTACCATGCTCTTTGGTATTCAATTATTAATATTAAAAACTTTGAAGACCATTCTGCTAGACACAGAAAATTACCAGCCAAATATAAAGACTTTGTAATGTTGTCATTGCAGAAAGCAATATGAAGTAAAGATGGTTAGAAGCTATTGAAGGAGGAAAAAAATCCTTAATTCAAAATAAAATTAAAAAAGTTGTTAATGAAATACAAGAAGAAAATGGATTTTTAATATCAAAGGAGATGGTTATTTCAAAGCTAGACTTGTTGCAAGAGGGTTTCATCAAAAAGAAGAAAAGTTGGCCTTTAAAGAAATACACTGTCCTGTTTAAACAATGCAGTACTGGAAATATTGTTTGCTGTGATGGCTCAGAATCAGCTTGAAATGAAACTACTTGATATAAATAGGGATTTTCTGTATAGAGACATAAAAGAAGTTGTTTTCATGAAATTTCCAGAAGGCTTTGATTATGGAAATAAATTACTAAAATTGCTAAAGACTCTGTGGACGCTTCACAAAATCTCTGAATAGAAAATGTTTCTTTCAAGTCAAATGTGATAGATGTATGTTTAAAAAAACAAACGATTCCTCAGTGATTTACAATATTTGTTGATGATATTATTTTGATTGGAAAAGACAAGAAAACAAATGAAATTTTTAGAAGGAGCACGATATTAGCTTGAGAAAAAAGTGGAACATCAAAGTAATTTTTTGGGAAAGGAAGTGGAAAGAAATGACAAAAAAATTAAGACTAAACCAGCCAAGATATTTACTAGATGCTCTTGAAATATATAGAATGACTGAATATAAAGAAACAGGTATTACAGTTAGGACTGGAATCAACAACATCTAATAAAAAAGGAAGAGTTAAAAGAAGCTGGTGTTAATCTCTTATATCTGTCAACAAAACTCCCCCAGATATAATTCTTGCTGTTAGTCTTGAAAATAGACATGTTAAAAATGTAAAAAGAACTGTAATGTATTTTTCCCCTCCTTCCAGCATGCCTTCATGTTGTAATGATAACATACTCAGCGCATATTCGAGAGGTTCAGGTTCCTAATTAACTAATTAAATTATTGATAATTAAAGTGCAATTAAATGGGTTAAGAATGAAATTTTTAATAGAAGTAAACACATTGAAGTAAGGTATTCTTTGTTAGAAAAGTTAAGAAAATTTATATTTATCTAGTTTTTGTCTCTTCTGACAATAACATAGGTATATTTATGAAAACTTTAGACAAAATTCAATAAATTTAAGAATTATTTAGCTTAAGAAGCCTTAATCAGTTTACTTTTTATAAGAAGGTGTAAAGTAAAATAAGTAATAATGATAAATTTGATTTAACTTTCGAATTTAATAAATGAAATAAAAATTAAGGGAAAGCATCAGGGGGTAATTTTATTTCAATAATTTATGTATACTGTAATTGCAGCTGTTAAATTTTCCATTTGGAATGGCAGTAGTGGTAAAAATGTCTAGTACTTTCCTATTATGTTTTGTTTTCGGGTATTATGTTCTGTTATGTGATTCAGTGTAGAAATAAAATGCATGACAATGAAATATGCTTTCCATTTATGTAACAGAAGTTCTGTTCAGTAAAGTCCATGGATGCGTTTGACGTTTGAAAATTGGCATTGTGAGCTTAATCTTTGTTAAACAATATGCTACTGACTTGAGAATTAATGTCAAGAAGAAAAAATCTTTTATTTAGTTTCATGTTTCTTAAAAGTAGGTTTACCCATTACCATACATACCTATGATTGAAAATGTTAAATAAAGAAACTGTTAATAGAAAACAATGAGTTAAAAGCAATTTGTAATAATGCATGTGAGCAAAGTGTATTATAAAGAAGTTATTAATAATATGCAGTTTATCACTAGTGCAAACTTTCTTTGAAAATTCCTTGTTATTTTTTAATGGCATCAAAAAATTCACTGCAGTTTAGTTCACTGTTTATTTTGCTGCATACTAAAACATTTCCAGTTGATTCCGGCATTCTACCTTTTTTCCTCAGACCATACAATATTTATTATTGAGAATATTCCTTTGACTGGTGCAGATATGCCTGACGTGCTGAAATTGCATTCTATAATTTGAACAACGCTGGAAAATGTTATGTTTTTTTTTAGTTTGAAATGACTGAAAAGTTGTGCACTCCCCCCTCCCAAACTTTTATTTTTCCAAATTTCATAGTTTAGTTGACCAAAAAGTTTTTGCAGTCACTACTTCATCAAAACATTAATTCAAGTTTATTGTATTATGTACAGCTGCTCCATTTATTTTTTTTCCCTCCTCAATCTTCAGTTTCTGACCATTGTTAATTTGTGGTTAACACAAGTAAAAGACTGCTCTTCAGAAATTTTCCAATACTTTAATGTAAGAAAGACATCTGTCATAAAATGCTCGAAACTCTTGTGGGATTACATTGATATTAATATTTCCATTCTTTTCTTTCTTTCTTTTTTCTTCTGAATGAAGCATAAATTTATTATGTTTGCTTTTCCTCAAGGTTTGTTTTTAATTTTCAAAGTGCACTGACAATGTCAGTTGCGATCACTTTTGTACTTTCTGTCGTCAAGATAGCTTTGTTAAACAATTTGTGTTGCTTTTACACAACCACAAATAAATTTAACGAAAATTATTTTCAAAAACCTTTTTTATCATCACTGGATAGTATACATGTAAAATAAAATAAGACTCCTTTCTAAATTTCAAGTAGTCTGTCAGTAACTGGAAGTAGTGAAAGAAAATGGATAGTGCCATGTTAAAGAATATTTTAATGCTCTGCATCTACAGATGGACAACTCTTTTAATTGAGTGACTCAAATCCTATAAATGTGGAAATATTTTAAAATTTTGATCACAAAAATTTATATTTTAATAGGTAGAAGTGTGTGTGTAATTATGGCAAAGCCTCAAGGGCTATCTGCCTAAAGGGAGGGATGCCTTCGTAGAGGACTTTCTAAGGGAACTGGCTCGTATACACGTTACACATGGGGAAAACCACGAAAACGCCCATGCAGCCAGCCCGTTCGCGGGATTTGAACCTCGGACCGAACTACCAGTGTTCAGCGACTTTATCGCTCGGCCGCTAGTGGGCTCTTAATAGGTAGAAGACAACTGCAGTTGTGTAGAATGTGAGCACTGCAACCAATGCTAACAGTATTTTTTCCTAGTTTCTTCTTGAGTCTACTGTAAATGTTTTCTTTACATTTAATACCCCAAAATTTGTATTACTACTAGCTACATAAAATCCAATTTTTCCTTCTTTATGCCGTTAAATAGTTTGCTTTCCTTTTGGAAGTATCTACAATTTTATTTAAATCTTTGCAAAGCTGCTGAAACAACAGTGGCTCAGCCACATTAACAACACAGCTTCATATTTTGTTCTGTTTATTCTAAACTTTATTTCAAAGAACTTCAGTATCAGTTTAGATCAAGAATTGGTTGAGTTAAGGTGGAGATTGTGAATACCACCCTGAAATGAGAAAGTTGCTTCTTTAAGGGCTATTAAAGTTCTTTGTCACTTAATGAGAAAGTTGCTTCTTTAAGGGCTATTAAAGTTCTTTGTCACTTAAATCAGTTTTTTTATTATTTTAAAATATGACAGTATATTTTAGAAAGTTCCTGTTGCTGTTACTATGCATGCCTTGTGTCTCTCGTATTTCAAATGATTTAGGGTGTCCAAATGCTTAGCCCTGAACTCTTGAAAATTTTGAAATGCAGTTCACATTCCATTTTGTCTATGATCATAAACATTTTCAAAAATAGATAATCCTGGTGTCTTTTCTGGTATTTTGAAGATTAATTTAATGTACGGTAAAAAATAATATGAAGTGCCTTCTTGCAGTTTGAACTCAACTGAGATAGGAATGGGCAAATTGGATGTAGCCAGTGTAAGTTTTAGTGTTGCCATTTCTCAAATTGTCTTAAAAATGAAATAAAAATATCTGGATCTATATGCTGTCATAAATTCTGTGGAAAAGAATCTGAGTGAAAAGATAGACATCTAAATTAATTAGGCCACATGCTAGGAATTTTTGGGGAAAACAATTGGATAACATTAAAAGTACTTAGATCTAGATGCGAAGTATTTAGATTGACTACAGTGAGTGTAATAGAGGAGGTATTTTAGTTGCTAAATCACCATTTACCAGAGTATTTACTACTTGTATATTTGGCACTTTAATAAAATTTTACCAAATAACCAGGATAAAATGTCAAACTAGCTGAGACTCAAGGACACACCATCAAGCATAGGCAGTTCTGGGTGAAGTGTGATGTCTGGTAAGTCTACATATAAATTGCACTTTTCTAATACTTATGTATTTGAACTACGTGCCAGTGTGGAGAAGATTACTCTGCAAGTGGCTATATTGACATGCAGCAGTTTCCCATCAAAAGATCATCCTCAACCAGCTAGACAGCTTGGGCAAATTTTCTTATCAAAAGCAAAGTTTGTCATTTGGTAAGACTGATAAAATCATTAAATTGTGGGAAATAGAATGTGAGGCAGGATCTACCAGCCAGAACCGTGCGCATATATATATATATTTTTACCTGAGGCAAAGAGGTAATTGCTCAACCCTGTATGGAATTTAAGGTGTCCAGCCATTTCAAATAAAAAAAAGCATGCACACACACATAACGTATCAGTCATAGCGTTTCTATTTAAATTCTGACCGCTGAAGCCACCTTTTCTCAAGTATCGATTCTGAAAGTCTAGATTCACAGAAGAATAGCTTCAGAGAGATTTTTATTGTGCCAATTTAGCAAAATACCCATTTACTTCAATGTTGACCTGCGAGCACGTGCGCCAGAATTTCGATCCCGAGAAGGCGTGCTGGGTATGTCATACCTGAAAGCAATTAACATATTCAAAATTGCATTAATTATACAAACATCAGTATAAATGTGGATTAATTTACTAATTAATTTACTAATACTAATTTCAGCCCTTTGGTAATAATGCCAGTTTCTAAATCGGATTGGTGGCTCTTTTGTAGAAAGTGTGGTTGTTCATGCATTAATTGCTGTAACATTTAAAATCGAGAAAAAATCACCATAGGCCACCATTTCGATACTCTAGCTGTAGAATATGCTGCTGCCATTTCATTGACAACATCCACTACTGCTTTGGTTAGATTATAAAAAGAAATAATCTCCGGTGAATCCTCCACTTTCTTCCAGTGGATTCGTTAATTTTATTAGCATTGTGCATAGTTGATAAAAGGATAACACTTGTGTTTTTCCTCGTGCATAAGAAACAATCTTTGTTTCATTTTGGAAACCGAAATTAAAGAGTATGGTTTCCGTTTCTTCGTTGGAAAATCCGGCGGAATTTCTATCTTATTCTTTCTCACAAATCTGACTATAGTTATTTTCTTCCTCCTGAGAGAGTTGGTATCATATATACCAATTATCTACAGTCAAATTCCGTCCAGAATTGTACAATGGCTCCATCAAACGCTTTACAGCGGTGCTTGCATTGTTATCAAACTGAAACGGCCCCTTTGGGCTTTTGGCTGGCATATATTTCCATTTTTCATACATAAACTACTCTGGAATCAACCAATGCAAATATTTTTATGCCATATTTGGCATGTTTTTTAAGCATGTATTTGCCTAAATGTACACTGCACAAAAAAAAAAAAAAAAAGGAAGAGGAGGCGGGAGGGAGACAGTTCTATAGCTCCCGTTCTACTGATTGACGAAATTCAAATTGCGTTTTTCATGTCTCGAAAGCGCGACTTAGGATACATATTAGATTTATGTGTAGCATTGTTCTAATGTAGATATTTTGACATAAAACCGGACTTTTTCTAAAATGGCATGCCATTGTTTTTCCATATTTCGATTCTGCGACTCAAATTATGCCTAAATATTAAATTTTGTAAAATTTGGTGCGAAATTTATGGATAAATTCAAGTTTACCTTAGCGCTTTTTTTTTTTTTTTTTTCCAAGTTTGCGCCAAGAATAATTTACATGGTCAACTTCTTAATTTATGGTAACCTATTTTCCTTTCCTTTTTGTTTCATTGTACACAAGCAGAAATAAAGTTATTGTTCATAGTTTCAAATAATTTTAATGAAATCCATAAACTATATTTGGCGTTATTATCACTCAAAAAAAGATGCCAAATTTTAAAACGCACCAATATTTAAATTCACGTATATCTTAGAAAATTTTGACTAAAAATCTTTTCTGCAGGGGTGCCTAGAAATACATCTACTTTAAGATGATGTTAAAAATTTTATACATTATGATACAAAAATGTTTTCGGAAAATTTATAAGAAATGTTTAAAAATACAAATTTAAAAAATAAATCATAAAAAAAATGTGTGAATTATATTTGGATTAAACTTAAATTTTGAATTTTGGAAGAAGGAATCAAGTAAGTTTAATAAAAAAAGAGATATTAATAAATATATATCAAATTCAGTTAACATTGAGGAGCTAAAATTTTGAGAGCTAATTTTTTAAAAACTACTTGTGCGATTTTTACTAGACTTGGCAGTTTGGTATAATTGGAGTCGTAGAATCGAAATATGAAAAAAATTGGCATGTCATTTCAGAAAAAGGTCCGATTTTGTGTCAAAATACCTATATTAAAACAATGCTAAATATAAATCTAATACATATCCTAAGTTGCTCTTTCAAGACTTGAAAAACACAAGTTGAATTTCGTCAATCGGCCAGTAAAACGGGAGATACAGGACTGTCCCATTTTTATTTTTGTGCAGTGTACATCGTCCCCTGAATGGTTTTAATTTTTCTTCAGTTGTTACATATTCACCTATAGCAGCATTTCTTAAACCCCGTTTCTTAAAACAGCGTTCACGACCTCTCGTGGGGGTTGCAGGACTTGCAGCAGGGGGTCGACAAAAAATTTAGCAGTTTTGATATTTCTTTAACTTATTATAATAGTTTTACAATTACCAAATATTTTTACACAATGTATCTGAAAATAGATAAAGATAAGACAATACAGACAAAGAAAAAAGGAAAACATTTCGATGCATTCTTTTTATAATAGAAATATTCATTTTACTTGCTTTGCACGTAACGCTGTCAATTTGTCTGTTACTTATTTAAAATTTTCACATTGTTCTATGTCTTAAAATTAGAAATTAAAGTTAGTGACCTAAAACTGCACTAGTATATTACAGTACAAGGTAAAAAATCAAAAGTTTCACACAGGCGTGTGTCGAATTCGCACGATGCTCGTGAGGTCCCACAAAATTTTCATAAATATAATGGGGTCTAGGGGCTCGTGAAAAAAATCTTAGTGATTAAAAGGGGTCGTGACTGAAAAAAGTTGAGGAAACCCTGATCTACAGTTAGTACCTATAGACTTTCTGACAATTCTCAACGAATTTTTTAAAAAACTGTGTTATGGGAGCCACTATATCTACACCTCTTCTATTCGGACAATCTCGGTTATAATTAAACCGAAGGCATCTTAGTAGGAAAAGGAATCTCTTGCAGGACATTTTTTTGTGTGGAATATATCCATTTCATTTGCATCTGTTGCCCACAGAGCTTTTACATCGACAGGATTTTTAAACACCACATATGCACATAAGTCTCAAAAGTGCTTTGATTTCATATTTATTCATTTTCTTTACATCGTGCTCACATACAAATCGCTCCTGAACAGACTCATTGTACATTGAACTGTCATTTCTATCATGTCTTTGCCTTTAAGCAAAGACCAGGAATCCAACAGTGTTGATGCATTGTTTGAGTAACCTGCATTTCCTGGAATTTTGAAGATGACATTTTCAGAGCTATTCCTAACATTCATTTGAAATTTGGTTTCCTTCCATATCGAGCCATTTTTACCAACATAATTTTCATCATTTTATTCTTTTTTTAATTCACTATCTAATTTAGTGTTTATATCATTGTCTGTTGATGAATTATGACCACTGTTGTATTCTTCATCAATTAAATCTTCTTCCTCTTCGCTGAACAATTCATCATCTGTTCAAATGCTTTCTAACATATTTCTCAGCTTTTACATTTCTTTATCATAACTTAGATGCCAGGCCATGCTGACTAAATTTGAGGGAAGCGAGAAGGCGTGCAGGTGCCACATACTCCAACGGTAGTATTCTGAGAGAAGTATTCCAAGAATCAGTCCATGGACTTTACAGCTTCAAGAATGTGACCACGAATTCAACTACCAAAGGTTTCACCCATTTCCAGAAAAGAGTTTTGGAGATAAGGAACAAAGAATATACCTCGGGTATGAGATACCCAACGCATGTGCTTGCAGGTTAAATTGACTTGCCCCTGTAACCTTATTTTTTCCAAGCACTTCATGTTACATTATGAAAAAGCTATGGCAGTTTCTTTAAAATTATTTACATATACAGAAAATTGGTAACAATATATCCTGCAGTTATATTATTAATGTATGTTTTGATATTAATCAGCTCATTGTTTGCTTTGTGTTCATGTTTATTCTCATATTTCTCTGTGTTGCTGTTTGTCTTAGCATCAGTATTTGTGGAACTATTATATTTATGTAAACACTTGTATAAGGACTTGTATTTCAAAACACTGTGCCACATTTGTACTTTACTTTTTACATTGTAATTGTAACAATATATTTTGTGTCTCAGAATATTAGCAGTGTAACAGTATTAGTCTTCTTGCAAATACTGTGCCATACAACAGTAAAGTCTACCATAACAATCTAGTAAATACATATATTCATGCTGCACCAAAATAATGTTATAACCCTGTCACTTATTGCAGAAAAATTAGCCATATGCACTGCCAGAAAGAAACTAGTGTTTTCTCACTAAGTTAGCAGCAATTCCCATATGCTAACATCTTGGTTAGGGAGTCACCATCAGCATTTAGTGCTACTAATTTTCATCATGTTACATTCCAACTTTTTCTGTAGTAAATTTGTTTAATAGGTTAAAAATGCTAACTGTATTTAGTTACTTAAAACTTAACAGTTTTAACTGCAGATGCATTTTATTTCCATGTGTGATTTAATTGAAGATAAAATTATAACTGCATAAGTAAAGTCTTTAACTTTTATAAGTGCAATTAAACAGTTGGTAAGTGGAAATATTATGGATCAGGCATTGAGCACAGCTACTGGATGCCAGAATTGTAAACTTCATTGCTCATGTATGTATTACCAACTCTGAAACTTATCATACAATTTTGCTGTGCTGTTTATTAATATCAATTTTATTTCTAGTTTGTTCTCACTTTCTATTTTACTGTATGCCCACATTTTTTCTCTTGTGTTATAAGAGAGTGAAAAATCTGTTACCATTATTTTATAACAGTATGGAGATTGTATTTAAATAGATGCTTATTTTGAACTACACTGGTGAAATAAATTAAGAGAATTTTCATATTTGATGTACGATACCCAGAACTACTGGACAGATTTTAATAAAACTTAATGTGAACATAGATTGATATAATACAAACAAAATAAACATTCAACAGTTATAATAGACACACATGTTCGTGTGTAACACTCTTGGGACTCTGAAGCAGGGGTTGCAGAAGACACAAAAGAAATGGGTTAATAGGGGGTGTGGTCCCCTCTTACAGCCACACAGGCCTTGCAGTGGGATGTCATACTGGAAATAAGGCAGTTTATCAGTGCCTGTGGCAATTGGTCCCACTCATTCAGCAACGCTGTTTTCAGTTCCTGGATGGTTCTCGGAGAGGGGTTGCGAGTTGCAATTGCCCTCCCCAGAGCGTCCCAAACATGCTCCATAGGATTGATGTCTGGAAACCTGGCTGGCCAATCCATCTGGCGAATATCCTCACTCTCGAGAAATTTGTCGACCAAAAAAGCTCTATGTGGCCTTGCGTTATTGTCCTGTAAGATGAACTCTGGGCCCACTGCATCCCGGAAAAGGTGCACATAGGGCTCCAAGACCTCATCCCTATACCTCACACCAGTCACAGAGCCTCTGTCAAAGATGTGGAGAGATGTGCGGCCATCCAACATGATGCCTGCCCAGACCATTACACCATCACTGCCATAATTGTTGATTTCACGGTCATTGGAGGGTAGGTAGCGGGTCCCTGGCTCTCTCCATATGAAAGTAGGGCAAGAATCGGTGTTTAGGCGAAAACGGGACTCGTCGATGAACAGAACGGTTGCCCATTGCTCTGTACTCCAATCACTATGCTGCCTGCACCATGCTAATCTGACTCTCCTGTCCATAGACGTGAGTGGGACGCAAACAGCCGATCTTCTGGCAAGCAACCCTCTCTCATTCAGTCTTTTGGAAACAGTCACCCTTGTTACATGGGTTCCTGTGGCTGCATACAGGTCCTGAGAGAGCTGAGAAGCTGTAGCCTCTTTGTTACGCCTCGCTAAAATGGACAAATAACAATTTTCTCTAGCCGTCGTGGCTCTTGGACAACCTTGCCCAGGCTTTCTCTTGATGGATCCAATATCCTGGAACTGTTTCCATAGGTTGCACATGATGCTGGGCATTAAATTGAACTCTCTACATGTCTGAATTTGCAATTGGCCTGCCTCTAGCCTTCCCACAATTCGCCACCTCATTCCATCATCAAAACATTGGTGGTTACTCATTTTTACTGTTCCGATGTGAATTTAACTGATTGCTGCAAGATAACACCAAGAAATTCGCCGAGGTGTGCTAGCGACGGCAATTCGTCTTACCCTCCATGTGCTTTATAAAGCCTGTTTTTCTGCTGGTTCTGGCTACACACATGTGCACTCTGACGTATTTGCCTTACAAGATTTGCATTTTTATTTAGAAGCGGTGGTTTTTCCTTCAGTTCAGTTCTTTTCATGCAATTTGATAAAATATGCAAATTTTCTTAATTTATTTCACCAGTGTAGTTCTGAACATGGTTTTGAGTAGATGTCTGTTTCTAATCTCATATAATTATTCCTATCAATTAGCATCCCATACTAGTTTGTCAAGATGGAAATTTCAAATCCTTTCTGTTAGATTCATGTCCTGTACTTCAATACCGATATTGGCCAACCATTTGGAGTTTTGGAAGTCATGCTCAAACAGCTATTGCTAACATGGCTCGTGGCAGACTACCTGATTTACCCTATAAAAGGTAAGATTTTATGTACAGATACTGCCCATTTATTTGGTAGCATAAGGATCAAAATCTTGTAAAAAAAGTACAAATCTAGTCTTTTCTTCAGCTTGCAAGTGCATTTTGCTGGGAAAAAATGTCATTTTTCGAATGCTTATGTATGCTAAGAAATATATGGTATATGTGCTATGTAATGATAAAAGACCTACCCGTCTAAATTTATTTGAATTTTATGTCAGGTGGGTTTTAGTTATAGATGAAAAGGATCAAAATAACAGACCATAAAAATATTGGAGTTATTTTAAAACATTTATGTGGAACATTATATTAGCTGTTATACTTAATTTTGATGTTACCTTTTGGACATTTGTTGATGGCACACAATAAATAAATCCTATTCAAAGCTCTTGGAGGTCTTTTAACAAAAGTAGAAACTGAAGTAGAAATGTGGAATATATTAGTTTATTAACTGCTACATTGGCTAATTAATATTATGTTAATAAAGTTTAATCATAATGAATAACAGGAAAAGTAAAGTGTGATTATTTAAACTTCATTTTCTCAAGTATTGTTAAATGAATAATATTTTAAATCTATAAAAACAAACAAAAAATATGTGTGTGTGTATTTAGGGAAAGGCATATAAATTTTTGGCAAATTTTTTAAAACTTATGTTTTTCAATGAAATTTGCTTGTTAGATTTTTCTCTTTTGGTAAATCATGTTCCTTTCTAAAGTAGTAACTGCCTTTTTATTTCCTGAATTATGAACTGATTGTTTTAACTGGTTTGTGAAGCATTCTTCATTTGTATCTTTCTCTTCAGGCAACCTGCAATTAAAATTACTGTATTAAAATATTTCATTATCATATTTTGATCAGTAGTATAAATCTTTTATGTATTTCACTACATCAACTAAATTAATATTCCTGATCAGTTTATCTATGTGTTTTACTGCATCTGCAAGTGCTATTAGAGTAGTCATTCTGCGATATTGATACTGAAGTTTAAGTGACTTAACAAGATCTAAAGGTTGTGATTTGCTTGTTGTAATAGCAAGTAAAAAGTAAGATTAAGGATATCATTTAGTCAACTTTACTTAATAAGATGACATGGAGCATTATCCAGAATTAACAGAACTTTCTTGCTTGGAAAAAAAAAAAAAATCTGTTTTGAACAGTAGCATCTGTCATCCAGTATTTTCATTTTTTATATTTTTCTTCGAGCTAATATAAACTGATTGTTTATGCTCCTGTGTTAGAATGGCACCGAAATGGATGGCGTAGTTTCGACTGTAAATATACTTAATAAATTCAGTCACTCTCGGTCTATTTAAACCAAACTGAATACATTTAATAATGTAGCATTATACGTAAACATTTAGTAATAATTCAACAGTACAGATAAGCTATAAAATAGGAATTACAACCGTTACAAGTCAGCTACGCTTTTAGCGACCGTATTCTACGAACGACAAAACTGAAAAGCATGTTGCCAACGTAGGGCAACAAAAAGGTGGAAATTAATTCGATAGGCGTGGAAGTGAACATACTCCCACCCTATCAGGTTTAGTCCTGATACACAGGCAAAGGTGAAAGTTTATTAATTGGTCTTTTGAAGACAGTTTTAGTTTTGACTGTAGCTACGCGAACTAAGCCGTCCTTGCCCGGACGGACATCGATGATCTGTCCTATAGGCCAAGCTAAAGGTGGAGATCCATCTTCGATGACAAGAACCACCGTGTTGACCTTTAAGTTGGGTTTAGTACGCTCGATAGGCGTAGAAGTGAACAACTGATATTTTTTAAACATCTTGATCATACCCAAGTAGCATGGCAACGTCATAACGATGTTGCAAACTGGTCGCGAGTCGTGTTGCAAAAACGTTGCAATATGTCGTCTTTAAGATGCGCAGATGTCTGTGAAACTCCACTGTTTTGCAACCGTTGCAAAGACGTCTTTATTACGTCTTTGCAGATGTCACATAGACCTTGTTATTGCGTCTTTCGCAGGTGATATTTTGGTTGTGAAAGCATCATATCACAATGACTTAAAGATGCATACATATATAATATTTTCTCCAGCCAGGCAGTCCAAAGCATCATCGATGTGAGGTAACGGACAGATGTCCTTTTTAGTTACCTTGTTCAATTTTCTGTAATCGACACAAAAACGCCATTCACCGTTTTTCTTCTTCACAAGCACAACTGGAGATGACCATGGACGCTCTAATGGTTGTATCACATCTTCTTTCAGCATTTGTTGCACTTTGTCTGCAATCACGCCTCTCAGTGGCTGACACACAGTATGGTTTTTTTTTTTTTTTTTTTTTTGATTGGTGCACTGTCACCTGTATCAACCTTGTGCTTCACAATATTGCATCAGGATTTTTTCGCAGTACTGTTAAAGTAAAAAATGTCACTAAATTCATCTAGTAGACTCAATAGCTCGTCTTTCTCAGCATTGGTCAAATCAGTATCGAAAATTTCTTTTAAGTTTTCTTGAGATAACCTTTTCCTGGACCTATGTTGCTTGGAACCTTCTGGACCCTGACCACTTAGGGAGCAAATAGCGTCGTTTTTTATGGTTGTTAAACAGCCTACATTCGTCCCTTTCGGTATTAGTTGGGGTCATCGAGAACAATTAGTTACCCATAATTTACCACAACTATCCTCTATAGTGACAATTGAAGCTGGTATCGATAGTTCTTTTTCGCTCATCAGAAATCTATTTCCAACAATCGTAGCTCCATCTGCTTCCCGTAGTTCTGAATTCAGGGCACATATTTGCCTTGCGGTGTTTGCTTCAATTACATAATCGGTTGTGGCAAACAAGGAGGGCTCTGACTTATTTAAATATTCATTGTCTGAAAGGATTTCTGCAAGTGTAAGTTCTTGATTTCCACAATCGATAAGAACATCAGTGGCACGGAAAAAGTTCCATCCAAGTATCATTTGATGACTACATTCAGGAAGCACAAAGAATTCAAACGGCTTCTTAGTCCCATTCAAATCAACTTTTATTACACAGCGTCCCGAGGCGGCTACAGTTTTACCACAGGCAGTTTTCAATACAGGTCCATTCTCAGCAAACATAGGAGCATTTAGCTGTCGACGTAACTGTTCGGATATGACAGAATAATTCTTTTTCAACTTGGCTGTGGTGTACGTCGGAGGATTTTCTCCATCTGCGGCCTTACCTCCTGTATAGATCGCTTGAGCTAGTTTTCCTCATTGGTTCGGCGTGGGGAATGGCTAGAACAGCGTACTGGTGACTGCGATTGTCAGCGGTTGATAGAGCATCGCGGATACATGCGAGTTAATTCAGTATCCCTGTCCCGTCGAGGGTTGGATGTCTTTGCGGCTCTTGCATTTTCAAATATCTGGCATCTACAGTACCTCAGAACATGTCCTGGGCATCCGCAATGAAAACAGAGAGGCACAATATCATGAGTCTCCACAGATCTGTCCTACGTTGTGGAGCAGTTCTCTGGCTAGCTTCACGTCTTGGCTGCGACCCAACTGGAAGTGAACGTTGGGTAGTGTTTCTGCTTCTCCCTGATCCTGCGAGTGGTACCAGTGCCTTTATAACTTCTTCCTGGACTACAGATGCTATGTCATTCGGTGCTACTGGTTCTAATTCCATGTAGCCCTGAACTTGCAGCAGGACCTTTTGAAGCTCTTCCCTGATGGTGGCGTGCGCTATAGACCTTAGTCCACCAGCGTCTGCATCGGCCGACAGCGCGGAGACATTAGGCAGTCTCTGGAATTGTGATCTGGCGATACATCTTCATCGAAGGCTTTCTATATTATGGCAGCATTTCACGAAGGCATCATCGCTGTCATAGTCCTGGGACGACAGGACCTGGTACAAGTCTTCAGCAATACCTTTCATGATATGGGCCACTTTCTCGTCTTCAGACATGGATGGGTTCGCTTTTCGGCAGAGAGCGAGAACATCTTGAATGTAAGCTTCAGACGTCTCATCGATTTGCTGGGCATGTGTGAGTAGTACTCGTTCAGCTTGGTGCTTTACATCAGCTGCTCGGGAAAAAGTGCTCTTAAGAGCAGTCCTGAAAACAGTCCAACTGGTAAATGTGTCTTCATTATTATTGAACCACTGTCGAACGGTTCTGCCAAGGTAAAAATTGACGTTTGCCAGACACATTTGATCATCCCAGTGGTTATAGTTGGCGATTCGATCAAAGTCCTTGAGCCATCTATTAGTATCTTCTTGGCTGTCTTCGGTGAATATACACAGGCTTCTGGGTAGTTGGTACGTCAGGATCAGCATTGGTGCGACATTACTCGAAGAGGAACTAGGGAGGATTCTGCTCGGTTTCCTTCTCATCAACCATCTTTCTCGATCTTTTACGCGGATTCTGTAAGAGTTCAACCTTGGGAGAACGTCCTCGAATCCGCAGGCTTCGGCATAACTCTGCCGTAGTAACTGAGAAATACTCGGTGCCTCCACCAAACTGTCGCATAGATGAGGGGATCCTACAAATGAACAGGCAAGTACTCAAGTCTAAAGTCAAGACTTTTTATTAACTCGAATTGAATGAAGAGCTACTTATATACAGCTAGTGAACATGCTGGAACATTCCAGACTCAGAATGGTCTGGAAGAATAAGAAAGAAATTTACATAAATAAGAGAACATTAACAAGAAGGAAATTTACATAAAAACCAATAATCAGGCATCTTGCCGTTGATGGGTTTCGAACCCGGGACCTTCGGGTTTCGAGCCCTGTGTCTTCTCTGCTAAGCTATGAGGAGCTCATTCGAAAAGAGCAATTTTCGCTACAATATGATGAAAATTCCCCTCGTACTTTTTTTCTTATGGGTAATATTTGCCAGTGCTGTATTCCTGTCAACCACGTCTGTGCTCATTTGAAATTAACCAACATGGTTCATAATAGTCTTTGTTAAGTTCAAGTGAATAACAAAGCAAAAGAAGCTAAACCTGTCCTCTAAACCGGAGTTATTAATCATTGTATAATGAACAGAAGAAAATTATCTGCTGTCTTGATTTTGGGGGAAATCGGTATCTTTTTGTCTACAAAGACCAAAATTTAAAGTAAATCCTTTCTTATCCTATGTAAAAATTTATGGATAATGCCAGAATCGGATGGATATCTTTCATTTTTTACATCTCTAAAAGCGGTTTGAATATTGTCTGACCTTTCATCGCTGTTTATCACTGCAGCTGAAATATTTTCTGATAGTTTGCCTTTAGTGATTTCAGTAGAAATTCCATGCCAGAATGCAAATTAACTCGCATGTATTTAAGATGAGTTCTTTAGATTATAAGACAGCATGTTCTGCCTCTCGAGGCCACATTACTAGGTTGCTAGTTTAGATAAGATTTTTTGTCTTCGGCCTTCCATGGTAAACTCCGATATTGAATCTTCTTACTGTTTAATTTAAAAGTTTTCTTACAGTATGATACTGAGGAAATCATGAGTAGGGAAGGAAAGCATTAATACATGAAAGTGCTTCTAAAATAACAAAAAAAAAAAAAATTAATAATTAAGGTACACAACATTTGTGCAGATAAACTTTATAATGTGGACCATATATTGAAGTAAAAAAAAAAAAAAAAATATCTAAAAATAACAACTGCTTAAATATCTGAATAAGATTTCATTATCATAAAATTATGTACATGAAAACTAGTATTGAAATTAATGTGCGTCAGAGTTTCACGGCAGAAAACTATTTCAATCTGGCAAAGGAAAAAAGTGAAAAACTGCGAAGGAAATGAGAAACGTGAATAGAAAGCAAAGAGGAAGAGAGATGATTTTAACCTTTTTTTAACTTTTATTTGAGATTAAACCATTATCGTAAAATTTATGTCAATAAATGAATTGCATAACCGAGCTTTAAGACAAGAATTGGTGTAAAGTCTACAATGTGCAAGAAAAGTAGTAATTCTTACCCTCAGCCAACTCGCTCTTTATTTATTTACAGGAAACTTTGACATGTGGCTACAATTCAAAATTTCCTAAAAGTGGGAGCTCTGGGAATTTTAGTGGACTTCAAGAGTCCTTCATTTCTGTCGTCTTTGCCACATGCTGGCCTCAAGAAATTAAGGACTTGTTCTCACAATAAACCCGAAGAGCAGTCTGTCTGCAGTTATCACTAATGACTTAAAAGCTTTCCTCTAGAATGGAATAAAAACAAAAGCATATAGCTCTCCTGCTTTGTATCCAGTTGAAGTTTTGGTGTAGGTAAAACTGA
Organism: Stegodyphus dumicola; assembly: GCF_044657685.1. Classification (NCBI taxonomy): domain Eukaryota; kingdom Metazoa; phylum Arthropoda; class Arachnida; order Araneae; family Eresidae; genus Stegodyphus; species Stegodyphus dumicola. The sequence continues at coordinate 28,968,790 of NC_140781.1, forward strand.
ATTCAGCTTTTTTGTCTACTTCCAAGAGCCTCCTAACTGTGTCATATGATGTATAGGGGCCCTGGAAATTTAAAAGAAGACGGATTCTATTATATATATATATAGTATTTATTTAAAAATACATCGTCTTTTAAGTTTAAACACGTAAATATAGTTCAGCAGCACATTCAAGGCCTCCTTAATCTTTCGGGCCCCTATGCGACAGCATTCTTTGCATACCCTTATTTACGTCACTGGTTTATGGCCTCTTCCAAGTTGAACTCGTAATTTCTCCTTCTCTTCAAATCTCTTAATCATGGCCCGGATACCTTTAGTAGACATTGGTCCATGCGGTAGGTTCTTTCAATGATGAAATTCACAATCTGCAACGGAAGCATTCCTATTGTTTTCGTAAAACAGCTTCACCAATAATGCACATTCAACTAAAGAGACCGTCATTAGTACAGCCGGAAACATGAACTTAAACATGACAACATTGGCAAACGTTTTATACCCTAACCTGTTTTGCATAAAGCTTCCTATCTTCCCAAGCATGCAAATGTCAACATTTTTCTCCTACAACTGACAGCTTTTCCCGGTTTTGCATTATATTACTCATAATTCTTGTTCTGGACTGTTAATATTGTTTCTGTATCCTGTTCTGGTTGTGTATTGTGTTAAATTTCATGTTTTTTTCCAAAAGGGTGCTCTTTGGTGGACAAATTGGAACTAATTTTTTTTTTTTTCGAAATTCTGTGAGCGCATCTCGTATATAGCTCATATACAAAATTTCGTTGCGTTCTGTTCACCTGTTTGCGCTGTAGGATACCATTTATAGGGAAAATTTAATTATAACCACCCAGAATATTGAGGAAAGGTGAGAGTTCAAAGTTGGAAGACATGCCTTATCAGTTTTATACAACACGTGTTGAAAGAAAAAATTTCCTGTATTTCTAAAATTATTTTAAAAACTTGACTTACAAAAATGATACATGAATGTAATAATGTGTGATAAATTAATAATTAATTTTATAGTTTCATCAGTTTTCATCAACCTAAATGGAATATCTTTGTTAATACATTAGAGAAATTCTGAAGATGAAAGATGGAGGAATTGTAGCACTGGATTGGCTAGAAGCAGATAATACTAGGCATATTGTGATATTTTTACCTGGTGTAACTGGATATAGTCAAACTGAATATGTAAAAAGTTTAGTCCCTATTGCACAAAAACTTGGATGCAGGTATGATTTTCATAATTTTGTGTGTTTCTTTTAATTTTAGCCGTATTTTGTATTATAAATGCTGCCTAATTTTATCAATATTTGGGAATGAATGTTCATATAATTTTTCATATGAAAAATTTTATTTTTGAAGGAAAAGCGAAGGTATAACTTCACATTAAACATGACATTTCTCATGCTTGCATTTATTTGTCATACTTAAACAGGAAAGTTATATAACATAGAGTTATACCGATCTGTGGATTGTAGCAACCTGAATTTGGGTTGTTTCTTAAAGAGGTATGAACAAGACTGAAAAGAGTACTGTTCGTCTAAGATTTAATTATATATCTATAATTTACTCTTTACTGCTCATTTCCATTAATATCATAGACTGAAGTGTCTATCCCTGCTTCTAGTGTCCATGATATTGGTAGGCTGTTGAGAAGTTGTCTTCTGAAAAATGTAAACTGTAACTTGTTTATCAATTGTTGGAGAAAGACGATGTTTAGGTCTTATTAGGAAATTTTATGAGCACTGAAAAAATAATTTGCAGGGTGGTTATAAAAAAAAACTTTCCTGATATGTGAAAGCCTAGCGACCCATCCACTCAATTAATTGAAATGAAATTTCAGATATTGTTATTTGAAGGTATGTGCTTAAGATTGTGACTATTTAAAATACTAGAGCTCTCACAGTTGCAGTTACAGAGAAAGAATTTCGAAATTTTTGAATGGCAACACCACTTTTTTCCTTTGCAAATTTATCAGCCTTTTGAAAAACCATAAATGCGGTTGGAACACACATATGAAGAAAATTGCTGGTTTGATACATTTGCAAAGAAGAGCATTGTAAAGGATAGTCAACATGAGAAGGGAAAAAAAAACATTTTTTTTTAATTACTAGTTGTCAAAATATTTACAACATTTCAAGATAGAGTTATCTCCTTTAACTTTGTAGTTTCGTGGCTAACTTCACTCTGATGGATTTCTGGTTCTGGGATTATCTGAAATCTAAGGTGTACACATCAAATCCATGAGATTTATCAGAATTGAAAAATCACAAAATACTAAGTTATACAGATTCATCCTGCAGTTTTACATTCGTCATTGTTGTTAATATCTCCATGATCTGCAAAGTTTGCCAAGTTGAAAACTTTTAATTCCAGTAAGTGTTTCCCCCTCTCCTCTCTTGTGTTGTCATTGGTTCTTTACAATGTTCTCCTTTGCAAATGTTTTTCGCTGGCAATTTTCGTCGTATGTGTTCCAATGTCATTTATGACTTTTCAGTATGCTGATCAGTTTGCAGGGAGGGGGTGTTGCCATTTAAAAGTTCCGAAATTTTTTCACTGTAAACATAACCGCAAGAGCTCCATTGTTTTAAATCATTACAATCCTGAGCACATAACATCAAATAACTATATCTGAAAGTTCATTTCAATTGGTTAAATGAATAGGCCACTAGGAGTTCGTATACTGGGGAAGTTTTTTTTATGACCCCTCACTGTGTGATTTATTATACTAATTTTACATGGTTTTCAGTTTATAAAAGACTTAATGTGCTATAGCTATTTATTCTATTTTTCGATGTTATGGAATCAAATAATGTGTCTTTCTGATGTTCATTGTAAGGTTAGTGTAAGCTACAGTGATTTTGAAATGAATAGTCTTGTGTTGTAAGTGATGGTTATTATGATAACTTTGCCTGTAATGTGTCCTAGTGTGTCGTTTCTAGTAATTTATAACCAGTAAAAAGTGCTAGGAATTATATGTCTTTGTAATAATCTATATATAGAAAATATAAAACTGAGTATGTATGTTCTCCAGTTTGAATTGTTTTCAGGAAAATAAGGTAGTAAGGAGCAAAAGCAATTGAACATTGTACCCTGCCTGGTTAGACAAATTACACCATATAATGAGGTCTGTTTTCATTTTATTAGTCCAAAAGATTATTATTTAAATGATTCATTAAATTGCTGCCTGACAGCTGGATACTGAAAGCTAAGTATAAAAGGTAATACACAGAATACTTGATATAAAAAATTATAGAACATTTCCAGAAGCATTGAAACATTGATAAACTTTAAATATTTAATGTAATCTATTAAGAAGTAGAAAGATTTGTCTTAATGAATTTGTGTTGAATTTGGTAAATCCATTTCACCATGACAATAATGTGTTTATATTAATGCTAACTTGTTTTATAAATGCAGTGAAATTACACTGGTGTGCAAAACTTAAGCAACAGCAGGGATTTTTGCCATAACTCCACGAGAAATCAACTGAGAGACATGAAATGCAGAAATGAAGGAGAGTATTATGTACATAAAGGATGACGAAAGCATCGGAGCTTAAAAAGGAATACAATGCATACGGTGTGGAATCAAACAAAAACAAGCTTTATTGAACGCATAGTATCGTGACTCATGATTGTCTATCCAAGAGGAAGAACAACAAGCAGATGTTCCTTAATATGGGATATGCCCTCCCGTCACTGCAATGGTTGCTTCGCACTGTCTCTGCATACTCAGAACCAGCTGGTGCAACATTTCTTGCGGTAGGAATGCCCATTCCTCAATCAGCGTCTGTTTCAGTTGTTGGGTATTCTCCAGAGGATGTAAGCGTACTGCAATGCGTCTCCCCAAAGCATCCCACGCATGTTCGATGAGATTTAAATCTGGGGAGTACGCTGGCCAATCCATTTGAGTGATATCTTCACTTTCCAGTAGCTCCTCAACAGCAAGAGTCCGATGTGGCCGTGCATTGTCATCCGTAAAAATTAAGTCTGGGCCAATGGCACCACGGAACAGACGCACATGGGGAACGAGTACCTCCTCACAATAGCGATCCCCGGTTACAGACTTTCTGTCGAAAACGTAGAGCTCAGTTCGCTGGTTCAGCATAATGCCTTCCCAGACAAGAACTCCAGGCCCACCGTTACGGTGTCTTTCCTTGATATTACTGGGATAAAACCGTCTTTCGACCTCTCTCCAAACCAAAACGCTTCTGGTATTGAACCGACTCTCGTCCGTAGAGAGGACATGACTCCATTGATCAGTTGTCCAGTTTTTGTGTTCTCTGCACCACTGTTAATGGTGGCATCAGTGGCGAACTTTCAACGGGAGGCAGCGTTTAGGACTGCGGGCGAATAGGCCCCCTTTGTGAAGGCGTCTGGCCACAGTAAACCGTGACAATTGTCGCCCCATTGCCGTGCAGAGTTGCTGAGCAATGGCGCTTGCTGACTGCTGTCAGCCCCTTTTTGCCTGCAGGACGATTATATCGTTCATCCCCTGCAGTTGTCGTCCTCGGGGGGCACTTCCAACCTTTCTAACAGCTGTACCTGTGGTTTGGAACGTTTTCCAAGCACGCAAAACAACACTTTTGTTGATTCCGAACTCTGCAGCTACGCTGGTGACAGTACACCCCTCCTCCAGCTGCAGCTTGGAAGCTTGGAGCTTGGAGCAGCTTACAGAAAAACTGCAGCTTGGAGTTGCCTCAATGTGCTTTGTTGACAAGAAGCTACTAGAGGCAACTAGCAACAATTTCTAGGAATACACTTTCACCAAGCAGTGGGAAGGGTAGATTTCAAGCCACTGCACTATACTAAGAGCTAAAATGTTGCTCATAGCATGGTACTGCAGGTAGTTTAGCTGATCAAAAGCAGAAATAGAGGGTAACATGGAATTTTCAATCAGTGTAAGCTATCACCGATTTCTACTTCGTATCCGCCTTGACATACCAGTTGATGATGATTTGTAGAATTAAAAAAAAAAAAAAAAAAAAAAAAAAAAAAAGCCATCTCCCTTTATGTTTTTCGGAACTTCTGCTTGAAAATGGTAGTAGTTTTGCTTAATGAAAAGGACGTCTGTTTGAGGCAAATAGGTAAGTTAACATTTATAGCTAATGATGATAGTGCTAGAATATCAGAATTTGATTTGCTTTGAAAGCTTGATCAAAAGAGAAGTTAATTACATTTTCATAAAATAAAATACAGATGTGAAGGACTAAAGTTGTGCTCTGCATAAATAATCACATAAGCAGTGAAAATAACCTCCCTTCTTTATTTATCTGCTTGAAAGTAACAAGCTCTTGAATAATTATTTGAAGTTATCCTTATAGAGTATTTCAGGTTTGAGAAAACTGATGAAAAAATCAATCTTTCATCTACTACACTACAAACTCCAAAATCCGGACATCCATTATCTGGAATGATCTAATATCCAGACCTCCTGACCACCAGAATTTTTTTTATATAATTTTTTTGTGAAAGGGAGAAGATCCAGAAAGTCGTAAATGCTTAATGCACACATGTGCAGTAGACATTTTTTCATAGCATGTGGAGGGTCCTGATTCATAATTTCACTTCAGCACTAAACAAAACACTTCATGTTGAAGAAACATTGTTCTTTATTAGCATAAATCTGTATGATGAATAGTTAAGCTCCATAGCAAGCTACCTTACTGCATGCATACATCTCGAACCAAAACATTCCGTGAAAGTTTATCACTGATTTTATGCCTACTGAATATCATACAACCTTTAAACATTCTTGCGAATCATTTTATTATTTTTTGCTTTCATCACTAGAGGACTGTCAACCCAGCAGCTTGAGAAATAACTCATGCAGCAATGTCTAAAGCAATGTTGTTTTAAATATGAAAAATTTAGTACCAAACAGCATGGTAACCTTTTATGCTGACATTATGCTTAGTGAAGATTACAGACTTCAGCCAACGGTGTTGTAAAGTGTTAAGTATGCTAACAAGGAAATTTAACAAATATTTCTAAAAATACATCTTTTAAATGATATCTGTAGGCCATTTTGTGTTTTTTGAATGGAGAATACCTGATTTGTTGCTCTGATAAGCCTTAAAGACACTTTTATGTTAAGCATCTAGTGTATTTTTTGGCATGTGGCAGGTGATCACCTATTGGCCATCATGCTGCACATAGTGTGTGTGTTTCTGTGTATAAACTATTCTTAGAATTAAATATTCTTTATTATTAAAAACCCACCAAAATCCATTGCAGGTGCATAATAGAAAAGTATCACCTTAAGTATATGTGGGAATTTATTTCATTATGTGGGAAATAGACATAAGCATAACAAAATTAATATAATTCAGGCTTAACTAACTCATGCATGATAAGAGCAAGACAAATTTTAGCAGAGCAAGATTTCCAGTATCATGGTGCATCGTTAATAGTGTATAACGGGCGCTCGCTAAGCTATATGATAAATGTGAAAGTTTTTGGATATTGTAAACAAAAAGCAAAATTTTCCAATTAATGAAATTTGTGAAGAGATTTGGAGAAATGGTAGTAAACAAAGATGATAAAACAGAAGTATACTATTGCAATGACAGTATCCCATTACTCAATTAACTAATGCTTAGTAAAATCTGTAATATGATTCCAAATCCAGAAAATATCAGTTCTGATAATGAAGAAAGTAACAGGTTCTTTAGTGAAGGATAGAGAGGTTGTTAGTCAAGAAACGTGAAATCACCCTATATGCGGTCAGGTCGTAAATTTAGAACCCCTTTTTTCATGGGGGGGGGCTGAAAATGAGGGGATAATTTTGCTCGTGGTCTTGAGAAAATGTGGGGGTCGTTTAAACATTTAACTTCTCTACATTCAGTTTTTATACACAGGAAAATACAAATTGAATTCTTCGAATGAATGCAATTTCGTACAATGAAAATGTATGATTGAGCGATAAACTGTAAGGTAAATAACATCTTTTTTTAAAACCATAGGAGTACAAATACAGATATTTGTTACATAAATGAATGTATAGTAAATATTGAATTTTTCATTTTGAATGCTATGTTCCATGTATGCGAAGTAGCTGAGTATCTGAGAAAATAGTCTTAACTCAAATTGCTTTCAACCTTTTCACGTCTAAGAACTGTTTTTCAATTACATTGTGATCGCTGCTTTTTGGTTAATTTTCTAATGATATATAAACATTGAATTGTTGTTAATTTGAGACTTCTGAATAAAATAATGCAAACTAGACTGCAGAAAATTCTTCAGAATGAAGTAAATACTGAAAAATACATTTATCCTATTATCCAGTTTTATCCTATAATAAATCTTTTTTTAAAAGACTTTTTAAGTGTGCAATTAACAGTGCACTAGGTGGAAATAAGAATGACATTGTGTTTTAGGAAAGTGGCAAATCTAGTTACAGTGACAACCTAAGTGAAAATAACTATGATTTTAGCAACAGTGATGATGAATTTCTGGGATTCTAAGAAACGCTAATGTATTTGCTAATTTTTTAATGAAACAGTTCCGTTTTCATTGTATAAAGTGTTATCATTAAAATAGGTACTTAATCCTTTTCTAAGTATTTTTCCCAAGTTTTAACTTGGTAAATCACTGCACGTCTTACAGGCCAGGAAATTGAGGTATAGTATAAATTGCCCTTCATTTCATATCAGTGCCGACGATTTCTATAAAAAAAGGGTACCTTTTTAAAAACGAACTTCTTAACGAAGAAAAGCCGTTTTATGTACAGCATAATTTCTAATAATACCTTTAAATTAAACAGTAAACTTGACTTTAATGCTTTTGTATGCATTTCTTGAATTGATTAATAAATGTAAATTTATAATTTAAAAAAATGTATAATATTTTATTTATTTACATGCTAGTTATCTGTATTATTGCTTCGTTTCTGGTATAGACCATCCTCCGTCCCAGAAAAAAGAATTGTGCTCCTAGATCGCAAAGATTTCTCGATTTTCCATTACTTAACCAACGGAATTTCCTAGTCTCCCCCAATAAAATTACAGCTCTGAAACAACAACTGAGTGAAATATTTGCAGCTATCTACACATAACTGCAAATATTTATTTAAAAATAAAATATTTCCTAATTTTTGTATCCCTTTTCTAGTTTATATGAAATTTCAAAATTTAACGATATCAGTTAATGAAATACTTGCAAGTAATATAATGGTTCTGCGAAATATATTCTTGATTCCAAACCCTTACTGCTAGGCATCAGCCCATCGCTCTTAGAATATATTATTAGTTCAAAGGGGCAATTTGCCCAGAAGGATTATTAATTTCATTTTGGCATTTAGCATTGAAAACTATAAATGGCGAATCACTTTCAAATTGTTGCCACCAAATATTATCGCCCTGTATTATATTTAAAGAAATTAAATAATGAAGAGTCTGCATGAATGTATGTATGTTTCTTGCTTATCATAAAACGACGGTACCTAGAGCCATCAAAATTTGAATAACGTAATCTTCCATAGAATATCGGCAACTAAAGTTGTTTAATGAATTTTTGATCAATAAACTCAGCGATTTCAAAGCGAGCAATAGCAACACTGTATGAAAAAAAAAACATTTTTATCTCCAGCACGCGATATATATTCCTGATATACTGAATGAGACCTAAAAACACTTTTCTTTTAAAATATATCTCTCCTCATGATCCCTGACACAGGCGTTTACTTTCCCCTTCCGTAATTAACGTCAGTCTCTTTCTCTTGACCACATTTGCAAAGCCACCAAGAAAAGTAACAGAGGTTGTTGTTGAAAGTTTTGTGTGTCAATTTAATAGGAATTTTTGACGCAGTAATTACAAGACATTGTAATCGAACAAGGAATTATGCTTGTCTATAGGCTGCATGGGTGTTTTCATGGTTTTCCCCATGTGTGACGTGTATATGAGCCAGTTTTTCTTAGAAAGGTCCTCCATGATGGCATCCCTCCCCTTAGGCAGATAGCCCTCGAGGCTTTGCCGTAATTAAATAACCTAACCTAACCTATGCTTGCCTATAAAATTAAAGAGAAAATATTAGCACAAAAAATGAAGCTACTTAAATAACATAAATTGAACGAAATGTTTGATAAAACTAACAAATAAGTATTGAGTTTCTTTTTTTTTTTTTTTTTTTTTTTTTTTTTTTTTTTTTTTTTTATAAATTTCCTTTCTTTAAGGTCATAAATGCTTCATAATTTCATAAATAACTATTCCAGATTTTTAATTTTATAATTTCTAAATGTCATCTTACTAGATTTAATCCGAAAAAGTCTCAAATCCAGAATCACCAGAGTCTCAATGAGGCCGGATCTTGGACGTACACTGTAATAAGAGTGAAAATGGATTCCCCCTCTTCCAAAACACAATCACTTATAATTCTTTTTATAATTATTATATAATTACTTATAATTTTTTTATATTATAAGTGATTATATAATCACTTATAATTTTTTTTATAATTGCAGAGTTGCCAACTCTCCTGATTTAGGCGGGAGACTTCCGATTTTTGATCGTTCTCCTGCCAACCCGATTTACAATATATTTCTCCCAACTTTTTCTTATTCTTAATATTTCTCACGATTTTTGTGGAACTTGGCTTAATACTTCGTTATATGAACAAAAAAAAAAAAAAGTGATTTTGGATGTCTGAAAGCAACTGAATTTTCTCTAGATTATATCTAAAATAAAACCTTGCGAATCAGATGAGAATTTCTGCTTTGTGAGTGACAGCATACGTATCCAGAAACGTCGTTCTCCAGTTCTCTAATGGGCATCGAGCTCCACTGCGTGTCATCTGGCATATATTAGCCAAAGATCACAAAGCAAGCTCAAGGCCGTTTGCCGTTATTTGGCTGTTCTTTCGTTATTTCATTCATCTTGTCCTGAGTTGTGTGAGTACACGTGCCTTCGGGAAATAGTTTTAGAAATTATCGTCTTTTGTTATGTCTGCGAGAAAGGTGAAATACTCGTGCACTTTTCAAAAATCGTACACAGTTGACTTTCCTTCCATTATTTTTTCAAGGAAATGTAATAAATTTGCGATGTGTACCATCTGTAGTTGCGATTTTTCGATTTCGCATGGTGGAAGGGCAGATGTTCTCAAACATGTGCGTACACAAAAACACAAGGACAACATGAGTTGTTTTGAAAAAAACGAAAAATTAAATTTTTCTTCGGAAACAAAAGACCAAAAAGTGATTAATGCAGAATGTCTGTTCTCTGCCTTTTTACTGGAGCACAACCTGCCACTGAATGCATTGGATCACACTGCAGCTTTATTTAGAAAAATGTTTCCCGATAGTGAAATCGCTAAGAAATACTCAAGTGCAAGGACCAAAACAGGTGCAATTGTTAAAGAAATGGGTTTGAAAAATAAATCTTCAGTTATTGATTGCATTAAAACAGCTCCGTTCTGCCTCTCTACGGATGGAAGCAATAATACTGATTCAAAACTGTATCCAATTGTTGTTTCTTTTTTTAATCCAGAGTCTTCAGAAATTGAGTGCAGTTTACTTTCTGTCCCCACTTTAGAAGGACATTCAACAGGCTTTAATATAGCACAGCTAATTATTAAAACATTTAAAAGAAAATGCAGTCCCTCTGGATAATTGCTTAGCACTTGGTGCCGATAATGCACCAGTAATGGTAGGCTTGAAGACTGGTGTTGCAGGCGTCTTAAGAAAGGCAAATTCAGATTTGCAGATTATGAGGTGCACCTGTCACCTCTTAAATTTAGCAGCTGAAAAAGGGGCAGCTTCTTTACCATTAAATGTGGATGAACACATTGTTGATATTTATTATCTTGAAAGAAGTTCTAAAAGAAAGGAAAAATTGAAACAGTTCCAACAGCTGCATAATACTGAAATAAGAAACATTTTGAAACGTGTGTACACGCTGGCTGTCTTTAAAGAAATGCTTATCTAGAATCCTCGATCAATGGAACCCACTTCTTGCATTTTTTAAAGAAGAAGTAAATGCTTCGAGAGTTAAGATAAAAGGCTCTATTGAAAGTTATAAAGTACCTAAAATAAATGGAGATGTAGTTACTACTTCCATTGTTAATAATAGGTTTGAAAAAAATAAAGTAATTTTTGCATCATTCAGCAATTCAACTGGCAGTTCTCAAATTAATACTGCAAAATATAAGCGTAAAGCTGATACAAATTTCTCTCAAAATAAAAAGATTGCTCAACACATGAAACATTTTCCGATTACTGTAAGTTTATCTTGTGAAGAACAAATATTTATGTTTTTTTCTTCGGACCTTAACAAAGCTTTTTGCTTTTTTTTACAATTCATTTTGCCATCATTCGATATTCTTAATGCAATTCTACAAAGCAGAATTCCATTAATTCATGTTTTGCAATCAATGATTTATGATCTGTTTAAAGACATTTTATCAAAGTTTGTAAAACCAGTCTGTGTTTTGTCTTGTAATTCTATATATGATGTGATTTATAGTGAAACAGAAAATCAGAAGAAAGATGAAGATTTGGTAATAGGAGCTGCAACTACAAAAGTAGTGGAAGAACTTTCAGAAGACAAAAATAAGTTTTATCTTCATGTTAGAAGTTACTTCTGTCGAGTATGTGATTACATACTACATAAATTTCCAGTCAACGATGAACTGATTTTGCATGCTAAAGTTGCTGATGTTTCTGCTCTAGCAAATGCATCTTTTTCTGATATAAGGTACTTTTTGAACAGATTTCCTGTGTTACTTCGTTTAGTCATGAAAGATGACGATATTGATGTTGCTACTGATATACTGCAGTCGCAATTTTGCAGTTTACAATTACAAAACTTGTATGAAGTTATAAAATCAGCTATGATTGACACCCAGTGGAGTTTAATTGGAAAATTGAGAGATGCTGATGGAATTTTAAAATATAGTGAACTCTCTAGAATTATGTTGGCCATCTTGACAGTTCCCCATAGTAATGCGGAGTGTGAGAGGATTTTCAGTGTTGTTGTGAAAACGAGGACTAAATTTAAATCTAATATTAGTGATGACACATTAGAAAAATTTTTATTAGTGAAAGCAGGCCTACGTGGCAATTGCTATGAATAAAATTATGAAGTTTCTTTCTTAACGAAAGCAAAATTTGCCACTGTCCATAACATTTGTATAAAAACTGATTAATGTCTTTTTTTTTTTTTTTTTTTTTTTTTTTACGATGCAAGTAATAAAAATGTTTTTTTATGTCTAAGGTATTGTTTTGCTTGCATTTAAGACTTAGTAACTATTTAAAGTTAATTCATCATTAAAAACTATATTTTTATCATTTAAAAAGTATTTTTAACATTGTGAAAAATCTCCTGATTTCTTAAAAAAATCTCCTGATTTTTTAGTGTCATACGTTGTCAAGTATGTAATTGTAACAAAAATGCATAGCTGAAAATTTGAATTTTCTCCAATTATTATTTTAGCTAAATTGAAGGTTTTTTTTTTTTTTTTTTTTTTTTTTTTGAAAATAAAGAAACCTGGTGGGTTGCTTTTGAAAAATTAACCAGTTCGTGTTTCATGAGATATATGTATTATTTTATTGTTTTTTTATACATTGCATGTTTCAAAAGGCATTGCATGTCCATGCATTTCTCATGTATACAAGCTTGCTGAAATAATATTTTGGCTTACTACAAGTTACTTGAGGGAACAGAAAATATCACTGATTGAAAAAGGATAAGTTTCACTACTTTATTTACTGTAATATTAATATATAAGAGAAAGTTTTCGGAATGGTCAACTCAGTTCCTAGCAAACTATCTAGTATGTCCTGTTATGTATTGTGAGATGTTCAGCTGTTATTATTAAAGTATTGTCAGTAAACTTTGTGCATCTGCTTTATTTCCATTCATGACAATGAATCACTACATAGTTTATTTTTGCAGTTTTTCTTCTGAAATGAACCATTTGAAAATGGTGACCATACAATTAGAGGTCTTAAAATTTGTGTCTTTATTTATTTCATTCTGTGGGAAATAGACATAAGCATAATAAAATTAATATAATTCAGGCTTAACTAACTTATTTAACTTATTTAACAACTTAACTAATTAACAAAATTAATATAATTCAGGCTTAACTCTATTATTTGTGCCTTTATTTGCATGTTTTGTATCTTTATTTCTATGCACATTCTGACAACAGAATTAAATTCTTTTGATTTTGTGCTGCAAATACAGTATTATTATACAGATAAAATATCAATGATAAAATTAGATACCTTATCATAAATCATCGAAAAAAATTAAATTATGATCGACTAAAATTGATCTGCTGTAATGTAACTGTTACACAGATGTTTGATTTCTTTACCTATTTAGACTATTCTTTCACAGAACTCAATTAAAGGAGCTGTGTAAAATTATTTTCGAATTCCTGCTATCAGGGTCATAGAATAAATGAAAAGGTTCAATAGATATTATAAACACAACTGAATACCATATTTGATGGCATATAAGACGCACCCTTATTTAGACGGCCACACACAAGGAAAAAAGTTTTAATAACGTGGTTTCTTTTAGTTCTCACGTTTCGTAAAAGCCAAATAAACAATTATTGAATGCAATTACCTTCACATATAAGACACAAGTAACTTTTTTTAGACCAAATTTAGGAAAAAAAGTGCGTCTTATATGCCGTCAAATACGGTTACTGGTTTCAGATTTGTGAAATACTTGTTTGTAGGGACTATATCCTGAAGAGCCATTGAATCCCTACTTTATAATTAAAGAATGTTTTTCTAATTCTTATTTGCTAAAAATTTACTAGACTATCTTTCACTATAATGAAACATTCAACAGTTATGATGAAAAAGTTGAAAGTCCTATTGTGATAAATATAGCATGCGAGCCAAAGTATATTTATAAAATTATTTATATTTATTATATAAAATATCATATATTTATCATCGTGCACGCAGAAGTGTCCGATCTAACCCAGAATCTAATCTAAAAGAGTTAGTTTTTCTTTGTTCTCATTCTTTATGAAGAACATTTTAAAACTTCAAATTTTAAGATCGGTAGTTCACATGCTTTTTACTAAGTATGAAATGCTAAAGGTATATTAAAACACACTTCCCGTACTTGACCAGTCCATGAAAAATAGTTAAATTAGTCAACATAAAAAAATTATAAATAGATCAAATACCATCTAATGAAAGTTTCGTCTTAAAATTCTTACTCGGTGGCTATAAGTTGCACAACTGGCTATATACTAATTAAGCTGGGACAAAATAAACATGTTATGGGATTGAAAGTATTTATTTGCATGTTTCATACTATACAGTGTGACTACATCATACATCTTCTGCCACACAATACATTGTCTACTGGAGGATAAGTGAAATTGAACTTGATAAATTCCTGCTCAGAATGTAATATTTAGTATTTTATATTTTATTATTTTAGTTTTGATTCTATTTTTTGTCTCTTATTCTTAAATGTCATCTTTTTTTTTTTTTTTTTTTTTTTTTTTTTTGTGTGTGTGTGTGTGTGTGTGTGTGTGTGTGAGTGTGTTTACTGGGGGAGCAGCAGAGATAGTATAAAGTGCAGCGGAGCCCTCAGGGCTTTTCGAAGTGCAAATTGGGAATTGCTGATTTAGAAGATGTCCATAAAGCATGACTGCTTTATGAATATCTTCAACAACAATCCACATTGATCTGTTTGTAAAGCTTTGTTCCTTGCAATGCTTCACTTTTTGGTACCTTATCAATGAAATCATGCAAGTTCTGTTTTCAACATATACATTCATTGATGTTATTTCTGTAATATCTAATGTACACAAGGAGCATTTTCATTAGTTAGATAAGCTGTTTGAGCACTTTTAGCAGTATGATATTTATGCCTTAAAATGAGATTCTGATTCATCTGAAATATATTTCATGGGAATCAGGACCTTAAGATGGCACTGCAATATTAATTATAAACTTATAATAAATCAATTTTTAGTTATGTTTAAGAATGTTGAAACTTCATGTGTAATATTTCATGTTAGCATGTGAAATTTTTATGCCGTATGACTTTAGACAGATATTTATATTTTATACATGGTACCTCTTTTATTTTCTCACAAATTATCACAGCAAAGCTTTTTTTTGGTATTATTTGAATATTAAAAAACTATGTGGGTAAAATTTTTAAAGACATTGAAAGGATTTGGATGTTCAGTCTTACGACTGATCTTAAGTATGTAATAAAAGTTAACCAAACACTCTTATAAAAGTTTCTGTTGAATAGATTCCTTAATAAGTAGATGGTTTCCATATTTTAAATAATTTAATCAAGAGCTGGTTTTCTAAAAATTCCATTTTAAATCAAAATTGAAAATCCTTAAAATATAATTCTGCATTCAATCCTACATATAATTAATGTTCGCACCACATTTTTTACAAGAACATACAGATCAGAGATTGTGTTACATTACATGAAAGAGAGAATTATTTCCTTACAGTGTATATTTTTTAAAGTTTTTACACTAGTAACTGGTAAATAATTAAAATTCACATTAGTTTTGAGGTAATTATGATAAGGTTATCTGTTAGGAAACATATGCTTGGTGTCTGAAAGATCAGCTCAAATGTGAGAAAAGTCAGAAATTATTATGTGCATGGGTATTCTGCTGATTACAGAAATAATATCAATATGTGGCTGTCTTAGTAATCTAAGGAATAATACATAAAAAGAAATTTAAATGTATTAGACAGAAATGCCTTTTAGGAAACAAATACAAGTCAAAAAGTTTTTACGGTGTAACACAAAATGTGAACTGAATGATTAAGGGTATCATAAATGAATCCAGCAAAAAATTTTTGCAATATAAATTGGACAAAATACTTTTGTTCCGGAAGAAGGAAGATCTACAAGGGATGATAAAAAAAAACTGCAAAATAAGATTAGAATTAACTGTGTTAGATAAGCGAAATTTTTTTTCTCAGTGCATCCATCCTTTTGCAATGAGTTTTATTTTTAGTGTTTCTGTAATGCATTTACTCCCCAGAAAAAAATATTTCAGCTTCCTCTCAAAGTCTGTTCTTAGTGGTATTCATAACATCATCATGGTATGCAAAATGCATGTCACAAAGATCTTTTTTCAAAACTTTAAAGATCTGTTACTTTCAGAAAAATATGGTGAATGTAAAGAGAAGATAATTCTTGGAATTCTGCTGAAATAAATAGCGACTGTTACCTCAGCACAGATATGTGACAGCACATGGTGGTAGAGAATTTCAGTAATTTTCCCGTTTGTTTACTATAAATTTCTTATCTTTCAATCACTTTCTCCTTTGTTCGCTATTTCTTCACATAGTGTAGCTGTTAACTGTGTGTGATATTTTCCTGTGTGATTGTTTTTCTGTGCTGAAGAGGATAAATCATCAACAGCCCTTTGACATTGCAGAAAACATGGAGCATAACTTATGATGCTGACAGACAAAACTTCTTGCTTTCAGGAAAAGAAGCATCTTTTCAAATCGTGCTTTGTTGCTTACTTTCAGGATCGAAATGGTAGACTTACATTTCAACCACAGTCTGGGTAAAAGTTTAGATGAGTGTTACTGAAACATCGTCAAAAGTAATTCTGAAACCCTCACTTTATCTTTTTTTTTTTTTTTTTGTTTTTGTGTGTGTGTGGCTGTGAAACTTTTGCCATCATGAGACATTCTCTTAAAATGGGTTCAGTTAGCAGACTAAATACAGAGTTTCTTCTGTATGTTTAACAGTCGCTTATCTGTTCAGGATCATGATTGTTTTCACTTTAGTGACAATTTTTCTGTGCTTGATGTGAATGACAACATGAGCGAGAATAATTTTTCTAGAAGTTCTTCATTCATGCAATTCTGCTTTCTTAAAGCAGAATTGCATGAATGAAGAATAAGCTGTACACCATCTCATAATCTCTCTCTCACAAATGCCAATGTAATTTTTTTCCATTTTGTCAAATTTTACATTGGCATACATCATTTTCATATTCAGCAACATATGTCAGAAAATTGATGTAAATTATAGCTCTAAATAGAAAAAAATTAAGGTTCTTTCGGAATTTGTGACCTTGAAGCTGCATTCAGTTGAAGTTCTGAAGTTTAAGCATTTTAAAGCTGATGAGATTAAAAAGTGTGTGTTGATACATAGCATATACGTTGTTGAGTTTTTACAAAATTTCCTTTTGTTTTCTACATGCAAGTTAAAAAAGTGTTATTTCTGTCCCAGTCAAGGGAAAGGAGATTTTTCATAACAGATCTAGGACGTTACTCAATATTGCTTGAGATTTTTCATGGTAGTTCCATAAATAAAAAGTGTTTTTATTCAAAAATAAAGTTGAGGGGACAAAATTCTTTTTAAGTAGTTAGCATTTCAAAATTTTTTATGCTAGCTTAAGTACAGTTCAGCTTCTGTAGGAGGTAATTAGAAGTGTTTTCTGGATAAAAAAATTGCATTGCTAATAATGAAAATACAAAATAATTTCATGAAATGTAATGCTAAAAGGCATAGAAGCAGAAAATATTCTTATGTCTGGTTTGCTTATTTAGCTAAAGTAGCTTGTATGGTTTGGAGAGACAAAGGAATAAATGTGTAGCTATGAATGCCTAGATGATACAAAGATACTTTTTCCATCAAGCAACTTTTGTGATCAGCAAAAGGGAAACCACATGTTAATGTGCTTTATTATGAATATAAATATGTGAATAATGGAAGTGAAATAAATCAGATATTACAAATTTCAAATTCTTCTACTGAATCTCTTTAATCTGGTTGCTCATTGCAGGCCACTAGATTAAGGAAAATTAATAGGTTGGCTGCTTGAGACTTATGTACTTTTCTGCATGTGAAAAATTCTAAATCAGTTTGTTTTAGAATGCGATCTTCAAACCCTCTTTCCTTTCAGGCTGATAGCAATTATGTATTTTGCCATAATGAATCTTATATTGGCAAGTAAAATTTGACAGCAGCTGAAGTAATTACCCAAAAAAAGCATTACATTTTTTTATCTACAGTGTGAGAAAAGCCATCAGATTATTTATGTTATACTTAATGTTGAAACTAAATAACGTTTGCATAATCTGAGCTCAGAAAACAAAACATTTATTTTACATATTTTTAAAGAAATAATGTTCTGAAACAACATGTTTCATCTACACAATCAAACGACGCTCTCTTCAAAGCATTACGCCATCAAACTTGGCACACATCCAAAAGTACAAATCGAAGAATTACAGAACCGTTGTTGCCACACAAGAAAAGAAATATAGTTACAAACTTCACACAATAATAAAACAAAAACACATTTTTGAAAAATAAACAGTAATAATAAAAATAGTAATAATAAAATTCTTAACAATATTTTATAGATTATGCAACATCCTCCCCCTTTTTTGAGTCAGTGGCAAACGACTCAAAACATATGTTATCCTATTAAAAAGGTCTAGTAAATTTGGCTTCTTAACAAGCCGTCCTGATGACGTAAATTTTTGTTTTATATGTTCTATGTCAGTCTGATCGTTTTTATTATCGTCGTTAACGTTAGGCTCTTCAACTAAATAATTTTCATCTATTTGTATCTCTAGTGGATAAATATGCTGAACGGGCCTTATGAAAATCCCAGTCGAAGTTTTTAGTTTAACTGTTCGAACTTTGCCATCCCAACCAGGAATTTTCTCTATAATTTTACTCAAAGGCCAATACGAGCTTTTTTTGAAATCATCCCCTATTAAGACTATCTCTCCAATTTTAGGCAACTGAGTTACTTTATTTTGTGGTTGTTTCATTATTAATTGTCCCAAATATTCTTTTCGGAAACGGTTCCTTAAATCTTTAAGAAGTTTTGCACGATATTTAATTCTTCTCAGAAAATGCTGCGAGTCAATTTTATCTAAATCTGCTACATTCAAAGTACAATTTTCAATTAAAAACATTGACAGAGTTAAAGGGATGGCATATTCAGAGCTCTCCGAAATATATGTTAAAGGTCGAGAATTAATTACCGGCTCACAATCGCAAATTAAGGTTTCCAGTTCTTCACAAGATAAAACTGATTTTCCCAAAGAACGTCTTAAAAGTTCTTTAACCATGCGAACTAGCCGTTCCCACCAACTTCCCCACCAAGAGGCTGTTGGTGGATTGAATTTCCATACTCTTCTCTTTATTTTTTCCTCATTCTCTATTATATCCCAGTTAAGTTTAGATATTTCATTATAAGTTCATCGGAAGTTAGTCCCACTGTTAAAATAAATGATTTGTGATCTGCCACGTCTGGCTATGAATCGTCTTAAAGCCAAAAGAAAAGATTCTGTTGATAACGAAGTCACCAGTTCTAGAAGGATTGCCCTGTACACAGCGCATGTGAAGAGTGCCATCCAAACCTTCTTACCGTCTTTCAAAAATAATGGGCCAGCTAAATCTACTCCCAAAATTTCAAAAGCCCTATAATCTCCTACACGATCTTCAGGAAGAGGAGTCACTTCACAAGACATCGGTTTCGCTTTATGTCGTTGACATATTACACACCCTTTTAACACATTACGCACAGTTTTACGTTGTTTTAGTATCCAGAATCTTTCTCTTAAAATAAATTGAAGCATTTGAGTTCCAGCATGACAATGTTTCTTATGAACTCGCTCAATTAACAATGTAGTAAAGATACGTTTACTCAGTAACAAAATTGGTGTTAAAAATTCAGAATTGTCTTTGCATTCCAATATTCTAGTTTTAACTCTCGTAATTTTTTCATTATCAATGAATACATCAAGTGGGTTAAGTGCTCCAATGTCAGGGAAATTTGAGCTTTGAATCAACCGAATCAAAACGTTTTCAGAATTTATGATTTCGGCAATAGTTTAGATTATTTACACAAATTTGAGTCCTTCCTACAGTTAGAAAAAGAACGTAACACCCAACCAGTTACACGAATCATTTTCTTATAATCAGAAACTCTTTCTGCATGCCAAGGAATGGTAGCCTCTGAAAAGTTAACATTAATAAGTTTTACGTTCCTCTTTTCCAAGTCAGCTTCGTTCGGCTGACAAACAATATTGGTAGGCCAAAATTCAGGGCTTTTTCTAAAGCCAGAGAGGTCCCTTAAACCACTCCGAGTTAATAATTTGTTTAGCAGAGCAACCCCAAGATAACACATCAGCAGGGTTCATATTACCGGGCACATGCCTCCATGATTCAGGTTTTGTCAACTTAGTAATTTCTTTAACACAATTGCTTAGAAAGTTCGACCAATTACCAGGATTTCTGATCCACCATAATGCGACTGCGGAATCACATGATAAAGTTACATTTATATCAAAACCGTTAAGAGCTTTACAAACAGAATATAGTAATCGGGATCCAATGCAACAGGAAATTAATTTTAATCTGGGATCGTCAAATTCTTAATAGGTGCCACTCTAGATTTTGCTCTTAAGAGAGTAATTTTTACACTACATGAATCAACACTTCTCGCGAAAATACATTCTGCATAAGCATATTTGCAGGCATTGACAAATACATGCAATTCAACTGTTGCAAAGGTTCCAATGAATTGGGGTATTGCCTCATTTTTCAACAAAAGTATATCAGATAACCACACAAAAAATTTACTTACAAAATCATGAGGCAATACCACATCCCAAGAAAATTTCAACTTCCATGTTTTTTGTAATAAAAGTTTTGGAAGCAAAGTTATTTGTGTAAGTATTCCAATTGGATCAAAAATTGATTGTACAATAGACAGAATCAGTCTCTTAGTTACCTTAGTATCACAAGTTATCGTATTTACATTTATATTACACCTTAAAGTATCACTGTCTAAATTCCACAATATTCCTAAAAGAGGTGTGTCCCCAGAATGTTTTGTAGTATATTTGGAAGCAACATTGCTCTCCCAGCCCCGTAAATTAGATCTGCCTCTCGACATAAGACTTTTGGCCTTTTGAATTAATTAATCCTCTTGTTCCTCAATATTGTAAACACCCGTAATACAATTATCGACATACAACGAATTTTTTAATTTGTCAGCCACATCTACAAAATCAGATGAACAATTATCCAAGAGGTGTTTAATAGACGTACCTAGTAGATATGGGCTGCAGGAAACTCCCAAAACCACTGTGCAATGCCTATACACTATTACTCCCTCATCACTTGGATAGAAAAATCGCAAGTAATCCCTATCCTTCGAAAAGTGCCATTTATTGTTCAATTCCTTTTCTGGAACCTTTTCTATAATATTTAAATTTTCCCACTCTCTAAACACTTCTTGATATTCCTTCAAAGAATTATTTTCTTTTGCCCTCTTAATAATTTTTTAATGATGTGTCAAAGCAATGCTTTTATTATCTGATAAATTGGTAGATTTGCATTTCCAGGGTAATTCTAATTCATATCTACCATCGGGCCAAATAGATAATTTATTCTGAAAATCAATCTCATAGTCGCAATGAACATTTTTCGTTTTACTATTTTCTGTCGGATGGGAAATACCCAAAACTTCAAGCTCCCATAATAATTTCAAAGAAGCATTATTTACATATAGGGAAAGACTTATTAGGGCATTATCCCTAATAGTATCATTTTCTTTACCCATAACCGTCCAACCGAGTTTTGTTTTGACTGCAGTTAAACAAGAGGGTAATTTTAGGTATTCGTCAGTTAGCAGTTTACTAATGACATCTGCACCTATCAATAAATCAATTTCACTTTCCTTGCAAAATGTGTCACTGACCTCAGTTTTCCTGCTCTTCAATTCCTCTATATCTGAGCATCCTTAATTGTTGGAACAAATCCACATATCTTTTTTTCAGAAAAAAACTTCAAAACAACACCTAAATGTGTTATCTAAACTGCTTATGTCAATAAAAATAGAATGGGTTACGAGCGCGGTTTCCCTCCTCTCAAACAAACCATGAATTACTTTCTCATGTCGAATAGGATCAGCTTTCATTCGCTTCATAATTCTCTCCCTAGCGTATGATCGTTGGGATCCCAAATCCAAGACAATCCTAATTTTTCTCTCTTAATCTTTAACTTTAATCAGAACACATAAAGTTTGCAAATAAACTTTCTTGCTTTTACTATTGTTAGAAAGGGAAACATCTAACTTAGAGTCATTTTGTTTTACAGAACTAACATTCTGAGGACACATAAATTTTATATGATCAAAACTGCAAAGGGGACATTTGATATTGGCTTTACATTTGCTTTTTAAATGACCAATTCTTAAACATGAAAAATAAACACCTTTCTTTTGTACAATTTACCTCTTTTCATTTAAGCTCATAGTTTCAGCTTTAAAACACTTAGCACTCATATGAGGCTTACCACAGAATATACAAACATTTTGCTTACCTTTACTGGTTTCATATATACTTACCAGCACGGCAGCTGTTGCTACCTGAAATAACATTTTTATTAAGACGCTTAACAGAATGAGTAAATCCTGATTGAGCTAATCGAATCATTTCTTCCGATTTTACTTCATGTTTTAAAAAACACATTAGTTTTTCAAGCGTTCTTTCAGAACTCTTTTCCTGTTCTTGTTCAGAAGTTCGACTCCGCTCCCAGTCACGTAGAATATTCTCAGGTAGGCACGACTCTACTAAAGGTCCCGAGAAATCAGCAAACTTTTCCTTGGTGCATCCTAACCTTTCCAGCGCTTGTAATTTGCTTTTATACTATCATAAAGTACTCCTAAGTCCGACGCCATTTTGCCTGTTGTAGCATTCTTCGTAACAAGTCCAAGC
The DNA here is from genome assembly GCF_044657685.1 of Stegodyphus dumicola. NCBI lineage: Eukaryota > Metazoa > Arthropoda > Arachnida > Araneae > Eresidae > Stegodyphus > Stegodyphus dumicola. Next base: position 28,991,507 of record NC_140781.1, read on the forward strand.
AAATCTCTTGCATAGATCTGCACCAGAAGGTCTTCTCTACCAAATCTTTCTTTCAGCTGCTCAATAGCTTTGGGATAATTCGCGACGGTAACAGTAAAACTGTTCAAAAGTTGAGCTGCCTTTGAGCCAGGTACTGCACTTTGCACTAAGTACAAAAATTTATCTTCTGGAACAATATCCGCATCTTCATGAATTTTCGAAAATTGGCTCCAAAAGCCTAAAAATTCTCTTGCATCTCGAGAGAATTTTTTCAGTTCAAGATTAGGAAGTTTGAACTTCCTGTTTTTATTTTCTTTAGGATCCGAAATTGAAACTGAAGCAATATCTGTAGTAACATTCATCGAATTCATCTGCCCAATTTTATTCTGAAGTTTCACCTTTAAAGCTATAAAGGAATCTCTGTATCCTTCAGCTGTATTAAATTCATTTTCAAAATCAGCTTCCTTTGTTTGTTCTAAAACACTGCTTTGAGTACTGTCCAGGCATTCAAATTTGTCAGTTAGTTTCCCCAACAACACTTGTTATCTCTTAGGATCCGTACAAATAAGCAATTCTTCCTCCATAATCTTCGTAGTTAACGTAAACGAAGTACGTTCACTTTTATGTTTTGCTTTTAACAACTCCATTTTAACAAAACGCCTAAATCAAAAGTACTCGAAATCGCACAAATGTCCTGTCACAAATGCCAAACTTTTATGTTGAAACTAAATAACGTTTGTGTAATCCGAGTTCAGAAAACAAACTATTTATTTTACATATTTTTAAAGAAATAACGTTCTGAAACAACATGTTTCATCTTCACAATCAACCGACGCTCTTTTTCAAAGCATTACGCCATCAAACTTGGCACACATCCAAAAACACAAATCGAAGAATTACAGAAGCATTGTTGCCACACAAGAAAAGAAATGTAGTTACAAACTTCACACAATAAAAAAACAAAAACCCACTTTTGAAAAATAAACACTAATAATAAAAATAGTAATAATAAAATTTTTAACAGTATTTTCTAGATTATGCAACACTTAAGTTAATGATTGCTTATTAGTTACTCATGTAAGGTGTAAAATGTGACAGTGTTATGTGCCATGTTGTGGAAGATAGAAGAAACAAAATGTCATTGGAGTAGTTTCGATACACTGCATAATTCAGGAGATATGCAGTTTCAAATTTCCATGACATCACTTCCAGCTGGAAAAATGGAGGAACCACCATAACTTATTCTTGGTAATGTTCATTTTGTCTGTTTATTTGTCGGATTTGAAACCCTTCAGTTCTTTCTTTTGCCTGCCATGTGATATCAGTTGTGTATCAGAAACCTTTGACCACTGCACAGAAGCTTATTGTTTGCATTCACTTCAGTACCATTTGAATGATCCCAGACATCTTTGAACATGTCAGTTCCTGACAATCCATAATTCAAGGGAAATTTTACTTGTTATAGTTTGTAGACTTTTTAAAATTATTTTTCCTTTCTTTTGCTAACCCACCAGCGGCCGAGCACACTGGTATCACTGAACACTGGTAGTACAGTCTGAGGTTCAGTTCACACGGACAGGCTGGCTGCATGGGCACTTTTATGGTTTTCCCCATTTGTAGCATGTATATGAGCCGGGTTTCCTTAAAAAGTCCTCCTCAAAGACATCCCTCCTTTTAGCCGCTGAGTGCTTTGCCATAATAAAATAAAATAAACCAACCTTTCTTGCGCTGAAAACAAAACCAAAAAAAAAAAAAAAAAAAGTTCAACTGATCTTTCTGAAATGCGTCATTCCTGAGTAAATGGCTGTCATATGATTTTTACGTAATGCAAGGGTTTAAGATACTTACATTCGCAGATAAGAGCAAAAGTTGAAGATAAAATAATTTATTCAGTAATATCCGAATCAAATATTTATTAACCAACTATAATAATAAAGTGGAGGGTGGCCAAAGTGAGGCTCGCGAGCCTGATATGGCTCTCGCAGACAATTTGTGCGGCTCGTGCATATAAAATATATGTATGAAATATAATAAACTAAAATTATTCAGTGTCCAAAAAGAAGTAATTAGTTTAGACTCTTTTTGCAAAGTTATCAAGGATTTCTTTCTATTTAAAACCTTCTCCACTACTTCTATAAAGATGTAAATATGAACTTGTGGCTTTTAGAAAATCTAGGTGCGACTCTCGAACATTCCTGAATTCAAATGTGCGGCTCTTACTGACATGAAGTTTGGCCAACCCTGTAACCAACCAATATTACTATGACCCTCTACTGAGAAATCAGATGTCATGACATCTTAATTTATCCAATGAGAGAAATTTTTTTCATCTAATGTGTACCTTTGCTTAATGAATATGCAGGATGCGGCCTCTACATTTTTTGGGGGAGGGGGATAGAACCACAGTAAAATCAGGAAATACGTGAAGTATGTACTTAAAATTTATTGGAAAAACAGTCTGTCCTGTGCTTTTATTTTGCTTATTATTTTATTAATTCTGCTAAAGTATTAAAAAAAGATGAAAGTCTATGCTTTCCTTCTCACTGGGGAAAATTTCTGCCAACATCCAGTATCTTCTGGCATATCTTAACACTCAAATTATGTTCACAATGAAGAATGCAGTAGACTTATAAGGTATTTTTCCGACTTCCCTAGTGTGCCTTCGTGGTGTAACGGTAGCACACTGGGCCGGTATTCCAGAGGTCCGTGGTTCGATTCCCGGCGAAGGCGGTTGTATATTTTTCATCTCTGGCTTTCAAAAAATCCTAATGTCTCTACAACTGGCGCTCGAACTAAAAGGGTTGTGGATGATGAATCTCCGCACCCAGGATTTGGTGACTAGGTCCCCTAAAAACCCTAGTCGCCCTTTAAAAAGGGGAGTATATAAGGTATTTCTCCCACTCCCCTAGTGTGCCTTCGTGGTGTAACGGTAGCACGCTGGGCCGGTATTCCAGAAGCCCGTGGTTCGATTCACAGCGAAGGCGGTTGCACATTTTTCATCTGTCTGGCTTCCAAAAAATCCTAATGTCTCTACAGACTTCCCATTAACCAGAGTAATACTGGGAAGCAGGGCCTTATTAAAACCTATAGCTGCCATAATCATTTAAAAGACTTCTGTGCTGACCCCTACATTTATAGTAAGTACTTTTTTTCCCATTCTTTCCCTTTTGATCTTGACTGAGCTGCCTCATACATTCCTCTGTGAAACTGGCAGTGTGAAATCTGTGTAGTGATGTAGTGACTCCTTTCCTTGAGTTCCTAAGCATGTCTTTGAACTGCTCTCTTCCCTAAGTACCTTTTTGTGATGTCCCTCTTCCTCCCGATGCATAAAGCACAGACTTAATTTGCTTAATGTTTAATCCAGCCCTGCTGAGAATGATGCCCATGGTTAATCCAAAGGGAAGGTAAAATAGCATAGTACAGAGGAATAACATTGTCATTAATGAAGTTGTAACTTAGAATAATGGTTTAGGTGCCTCTTAATATGAATCCCCCCCTGGGGGCCTTAATTTCATATCTGGTACTCGGACCAGCCAATGTTTCCTTGCACAGGTGTTAAGAATCTCTGGTTGTCCTGTATATTTAGGACCTCTGAGGAGCCACCTACCAACATGAAAGGGAGGGTTCATAACATCTATGTCTTTTCTGAATAGCCAATATATTCAATTTTCCTTGTTCTGCACTTTCACCTGATCTTTCATTACTTGAGCTTATCTACTTTATGACTGCATTGAAACTAGCATGACATTGGCCATGGGTAGCTACAACAAATGAAAAAAATGGAAAGAATTAGAAGTCTTGTTAACTAGAGTATCTTAAGTTGCTCTCCATAATCTGTTCCACTCTACGTGTAGGCATTTATCGGTAGTTATTGCTGCCTGTGGTGTCTCTATATGTACTGTTTTCTGCATCCAAACTACCTGAAAGTTTAATCACTTCATCCTTATATTATTATGTATTTGTAAAATAAGTATGGTAATCATATGTCATTCATGGAACTGTAATTTTAATGACAAGCGTGCTTCATACTGAATGGGACAAAAAGAATAGCACAATTCAAATTCTGTTACAGTACAAAGTCCATTATCCGGAATGATCTATAATCCGGACCTCAAAGCCACAAACTTATGTATACGCATTTGATGTGAGCCTCCGCTACGCATGCGAGTAAAGCCAGTAAAGCATTTACCCATGCGTGCTTCCAATAGTGAAGAAAGTAACCGAGAACGTTATTGAAAACGAAAAAATTTTGATTGACAAGTTAATCGGTATTCTCGACACAGCAATTATAGGACTTGAACAGTGGAACTTTGTAACTGAACAAGAAATTATGGCTGTTTATAGAATTAAAGAGAAAGTATTAGCACAAAAAAATGAAGCAACTTAAACAACTTACACTGATAGAAATGTTTACTAAAGTAAACAAATAAATATTAAGTCTTTTTTTTTTTTTTTTTTTGTAAATTTTGATACCCTTTAGATCATAATTGCTCTTTATTTCATAAATTATGGTTTCATATTTTTAATTGCATAATTTCTGCATGTCATCTTACTAGATTTAAATTGATGATCTGTAATCCGGAATCGCCAAAGTCCCGACATGTCCGGATTACGGACTTTGTACTATATTGATTTATTACTCCAAAACAAATTAATGCTGAAACTACAATTATATAAGTTTTATCTGGCAACAGCAAAAAAAAAATCCAGGTTATGAAATCACCACTAGAGGCACTGTTAATCAAAATACCATTCGTGCAGTACAAAGCATACTGTGTTTTGGAGTATGCCAAAATATCATCGTTTATCATCATTCAAAGACATTTTCTGTCAAAACCTGGTAAAGAATCATCACATCATTACAACATCGAACAGTGGATAAAGCAGTTGCAGGACAGGGGCTTCTTGTGTTAGAAAACCAGCCCAGGGTGAACAGCAGGCAAAACTGAAGTGATCAAAAAAAATATGAAATATTTTTATGAGTCCTACAAAAGCAACGTATTGTACGTGAAGTTGATGTGCCTCATATAATGGTGTGGTATGTTTTACAGAAACATCTACATTTCCTGCGATATACAATTCAGGTGGTGGAGGCATTAAAATCCTCTGGCAAACCATTGTGTAAAGCTTTCTATGAGAATTTGCAAGATAAGCTGGAGGTGGATTGTTTTACGAGCGTACTGGTGTTTATGATTGAAGCTACTTTTCACATTTCTGGCAAACTTAATTGCCGTAATTTACGATTTTGGCTTACCGTAAATCCATATGGTGTAATGGAACATGAACATGATTCTCAAAGGTGAACATTTTCTGTATTATTTCCAACAGTTGTATTTTTGGTCCTTTTCCTTCATGGAAAAATCAATTAATGGATGCATTTACTAAGATATGCTATCAGAGTGTTTGTTCCCTCAGTTGGAGGAAACAGTTTTTGGCTTCATTCTGGAGCAAGATGGTGCTCCACCACATTAGCATAAAAACGTATAGCAGTAGTCTACCCTATTTCTGGATTGGTCCTGCTGTGTCAAATGATAAGCCATTTCTTTGTTAGCCACTGCGATCCCCAGATCTGACTTCTTGTGATTTTTTTCCATATGGGGCTATGTTAAAGACAGAGTGTTCGTGCCTCCATTTCACCAAGACATACAGCAACTGAAGCGCTCAAATCATTACCAAAGGATATTCTGTTATGGATATTGTAGGAACTAGATTACCACATTTGCTGTGTCACCATAGAAGTGCACATAGAACTTGGATTATAGTTACTTGGATAACTATAGTTTCACTGTAAATTTGATTTATCAAAATTAAGTAATTGCAGTGTTCACAGGTATGCTTTCTTTTTGCCCCATTCAGTATAAAACACCCTGTGGAAATACACATATCTCTGTTTATGTGTAGATACAAATGTATATAAGTAAACCCTTGTTGAGCATAATTTATACAATGCGATTTCACATATACATGTTACCTTAATTGTGTCCATTTAATTTGCCTAATGCTGGAATTTCTTCCATATGTGATATGCTGCAGAGCATTCGCCTCATATGTCCTCATACAAAAACCACCCACGTGGATATTTGGCAGCCCTATTTGCTCATTATCTGAGTGACCGAAGCCCATTTAATGTAATTTCATTCACACTAGGAGAGCTGTGATCATATATTTTTCAGCTTTAATCCTCTTTTTGTATTTCTTTTAATTTAAGAAATTCAGTATGACCTCTAAAAAAAGAAGAGGGGAAAAAAGGTGATGAAGCAACAAAAAATCACAAAGTATTGACATTATGTCAGAAAAATGAAATTTTAGATAAGATGAGGAATGGTGCATGTATTTCATCACTCCCAAGAGAACTGGCTATGAATGAATCACACACGAAAACAATACAAAAGAATAAAGAAAAGATTTGGTCTAATGTTAAAGCAATTGATACTTAAGATAAAATAACATTACGAACAAGTACTAACTTAAGAATCAAACAACAAAATTTCAGCTTAATTGAGCAAACAACAATTGATACTTCAGCGAAGCTTACTCAGGTAAAAAATGTTGCCATATATTCTGGTGTATAACATGCACTTTTGATAAAATAAATGTGATTGAAATTTACGAGTATACATTATATGTGGTTATGTGCTAGAAGTTATCAAGCATTTGCCATTTTCCTAACCACAGTTTAATCTCATGCTTAGATTTTGAGCCAATGCTTAGTTAAACCACTTATATTGTCTCCTGCTATTAATCACTTTAATTTGTGAATTCAACTTTTGTCTAATACTCGCAAGTGACAGAGTTTTAATTTGTACTCTCAAATTGTGCATTTGCTAGGTTCAAGCTTTTAAAAAAGTTGTTTAAAATCTTCATAGGACTATGTAATTCATAGAGCAATTACTCGCTTGTCGATCCTGAGAACTGTTAATAAATTTGTAAAGAGTAACATTGTTTCACTTTATTATTTTTCTTTGCTAAATAATAATTGAGAATTATAGAACTTTCCACCATCCAATGTGTACTGTTCAATAGTAACATAAAGTTTTACAGCAGACTATAGTTGTAACTAATTAGGATCTTTATGGATACGGATTCAGCAGCTGTGTGCATTTTATTTTTATTTAAAAATTCATAGAATTTTATTCACAAGAAATTTATATTCTCAGGTAAAAAATTTTAATGTAAAAAATTTTTAAAAATGAGAGAGAGAGAGAAAACAAAAACCATGTATGTTCTGTCGTTCAAAAAATAGTGGACTGTAAATTGATTTGATGTTCCCTCAGTGTAGAACCCAAGAAACCTCAGTCATAATGTGGACCGAAACTTCTTTATTGGCTTTCAAACATCAAGTTGTCTGAGGGATGGCAAAGAACACGTTGAAACCTCCAACTTCAGTAGCACCTCACCAAGCAAACTTGGAAGAACCTCTGCCTAGTTGAAACTCCAGTAATTGACAGCCACCTAAAAGCTCTAAATGCGAGCTTTAAAAACCTAACAAATTTGCGTCTGCGCCGCTCCTCGGTACAAAGAAAGAAATATAATTTGCATAACATCGAACATACCCCCAGCCTTGAAGTCCCAAGGGCGTTCAAATAATAAATTTAACCTGAAAAATAAAATTAAATTTTCTAAGTCAGGAATTAAATGGCAAAGTGCACAGCTTTGCTATAGGTCTTTTTATTTCACCACTGGAAGTGCGTAAACTCACCACTCGAACTTTCTCATCAAGACCAGGATACACTTTAATAATTCTACCTAATTTTGAACGTAGCGGAGGTAGGTTTTCATTCTTAATGAGAACCATATCACCAAGTTTTAGATCTTGTTGCAACTTGCACCACTTGGGTGTCTGCTGCACCCTAGATAAATACTCACTACTCTATCTCTTCCACAAATGTTGAAATAACCTTTGCATGCTCCTCCAATGATCACTGCAGCTTATGGTTTCTTGAATTTGGTTAGGTTCTGGAATAGCGCTTAAAACCGCTTCGGTTAAAAGCGTCCTAATGTTATCGCCTCCAGGTCTTTGCAATCACTTGAAACTGGTACCAAAGGCCTAGAATTAAGACAGGATTCAATTTGGGTTATTAATATCAAAAATTCCTCGTATGTTAAAATAAGTGTTCCTAACATAAATTCCTAAATAAGTCTAAAATAGTGTTTTGGTTCATCGGCTATGGAATTGCAGTAAAATTGGTGAGTCAGTGTATTTGTATATCTTTCTTTTTAAATAATGGAATTTACAATGCTTAAGACTAAGAAGCGTGTAGCTAAAGCTAAGTTGAGTAAACTAAAGGAGAAAATTGCAGTGACTGCTGATGTTGATCGGTTAGAACTTTTTAATTCCAGGTTAAATAATGTGATGACTGAACTTTCGGATATTTTTAGAAATATTTTTGTAGTGTGTGAAGAGAAAGCTATTGATGTCTTTATAGAAGAGTAGCAGGTCAGACCATATGCAATATTGTGTTTGATCTGTGATGTGGTGAAATCATTAATGTCATTTATAGAGTCTACTGTGTCCTAGATACTGAATCAAAACTGCTTGATAAGTTATATTTTTCTGAAGAACAGTAAATTTAATGAATGCTTTTGATAAAAAAAATTTTTTTTTTGCTTCTGTAATAAAAATAAGAACTGTGTATCTTAAAGGAAAAAAGGTGCATAAAATATTTTTGTTTGCTATCAAAATTAGATATTTTATTTATGATCTGATTAATTTTTAGTGGTTGATCGAGTTAGGGAAGGAATAGAATTGAAAAAGATAATATTGTAATTATCACTACTGATGTATGCTAATGTTCTCGGAAATGTTAGTAGCCTTTAAAAGTGGCTGCAATGAAAGATTTCACTGTATTTTTGTTTTATGTAATGGGGCAACTTTTATATTAATGATATTTATCTCACTTTTGTATAATATTAAGTAATTTAAGGTGCAATATTTTTGAGTTTACAGTTTAATGTTCTATATAGTAATTTTAATAATTTTGCATTAGTGCAGATGTTTGTCTTGGGAACACCTCATAATGTGTAAATAAAAATAAAATGAAAAAAATTAAGAAATTGAATAATTTTATGAATTGCATAAAAAATTAATTGTAGTATTCTAATTCTGGGAAAAAAAGTTATACCGTTGAACCATTTGTTAACGAATGAAATCGAAGTATTTGTCCGTATTGTGAAGTAAGTCTTAAGTAGGATTGCAGTGTTTGAAAATGAGTTTGACTGACACTAGATATTTTAAAATTACTGTAATGAAAACATAACAGCTTCTAATCAATATAAAAAATAATTAGAATTTTCGAGATTGCAAACTTGAGAAGTCAGCAATGTCCTTGCTGGGATTCGTACCACAGATTTTCCATTTTGCTAGTTGAACATACATCATGAAAGTGCATGCGGAGGAAAATGATAATTTGTTAAAATACAGTTAATGACATAGTAGAGAATAAATTTTAAAATGCATGTATAGAAGGAAAAATTATGCAATTTAAATGAAAATTTTCTCTCTGCTTTAGTGAAAAGAAAGTTCACAAGACATTGTTGCAGAAATTGTTAAAAGTAATCTATCAGAATAATCTGTATTTGAAGAATTTTCAAATCATTGATTAAAATAAATTCATTAAAGCTCCTATAGTTCAACAAGTACAGTGTTCAACAAAATTAGGAGAGTGGATGATTTACCAAGAATAGGCAGCTGCTAGTAAATATGCATTGTAATAAAAAATTAAAAAATGGAATAGATGAAGGATCATGTTTTAATGTAAATAATAATTTTACAGAAAACAAACCTGGTGCCTTAAAATTTGTTTAGTGTCTGTATATTCTGGGGAAAATTAAGAACTCAAGAACTCTGTCTACTATATAATAAGGTATGTGGCCAACCTGAACATGCAAGATGGCTCCGTAGCTTTGAGTCGTTAAATTGTGGTGGGGTTAGTGAGTTTTGGAATTCTTTTTGGCTCTTTGTAAAAGGCATCTTATGACTGAATGTGTGTTAATGGAGGTTCAATCCTACACTAGTGTTCAAAATTAAGAGAATTTTCACATTTAGATGTTTCTCTTTGGAACTAACTGACAAATGTTTTTAAATTTTGGTATTCACATAAGTTGATATAGAACCAAAAAAGTAATATAAATTGCAAAAATCCTGTATATTTGCATGATTGTGTGTAAGGCTCATCAGATGGTCTAAAAAAAGGTTGTTATATCGAACAAAAGAAGGAGGTTAATATGGGTATTTTCTCCTCTAAAAGTCATGTAATTCTCACAGGATGACTTAATACTGAAAATGAGTTAGTTGCACTGAGTTAGCTCACTCTTGCAGCAATGCTGTTCTCATATTTTGGAGGGGTAGGCAAGTTGCAGTTGGCCTCCCAAGAGCATTCCAGATGTGGTCTTATAGGGTTTACATCTTAAAAGAGAGTTGGCCAATACATGCCATTAATATCTTCACCTTCAGAAAATTACCCACCACATTAGCCCAATGTGGAGAAGAGTTTCTGTCCATAAAAATATACTGAGGGCCAAATGCATTGCTGGAAAGACAAACATTGAACTCTAAGGTCTCTTTCTAATACTACAGTCATAGAGTACAGTACTTCACTACAGTCATAGAGCCTCTACCAAAGAAACAAAGGTTTTTGTATCTGTCCAATGTGATGTCTGCTCAGACCATCAAACTTCCACTGCAATATTTTTCTCTGATGTTGGTGAACTGGTAGCGGTTCCTTGGTCTCTCTAGAATCTATGGTTAGGCTGAATTGGGTGCATCTGTGAAGAGAATGATTCCCTGCTGATACTTGAAGTTGATGTTCTCTGCACCATGCTAAATGGGCTCTCTTGTATTCAGATAAGATCTTAGACCCCTATGTTCACTTTTTCAGAGATAAAGTTGGTCCTCAGTTCATTTTTAAGGATGACAACATTTGTCCACTTGGAGCGCGAAGCTAGTGGCTGATTTTCTGGAATGTGAAGATGTTAACTAGATGTCTTGATGAGCTAGAGTTTTATAATATTTCTGGGATGGTCTTGAGAGGGCAAATGCATCACACCTTGCCCCTCCCTGAGCCCTTCAGGACCTAAAAACAGCATTGCTACAGGAGTGAGATCACTGTAAACTACCATGTTTTTGGTACAAAGCCATGTTCTGAGAGTCATAGGAGTATTAGAGGGCACCACACCCTATATTGCATCATTTTTTGTTCAGCCTCATAGTCGCTGTTTTAGACCTTGCGTCAGTGAGCCTTACATACAGTCATGCTTGTGTACCATAATTGTTGTATGGCATATTTTTTGTATTATATCAGTCTGTATCCACAGTCACAGATTTCACTGATTCTTGGCTGTGTGGATAGGTCGAAAATTTTGATAAAATTTGGCAAAGTAACAGTTTTTTTGTTTGTGATCCTGAATTTCCTAGATTTAGTATATCTTGATTTAATGGGGAAGGAATAGTTGCATTTTTCATTTTAACTGTGTTTGCATGGGTTATACAGTTATCATATTGGAATTGAACAACTAGTGAATTGCATACGTTGCACTTTGAACTTTTATTTGAACTGCAACACTTTTATCAGTGTTGAACGTTTTTGTGAATCTTTGTTCAAAACCTCATTACCATGTGTTTTTTTAAACATTCTTTTGTTCAACAATTTTGTAGAAGAGAAGCGAAGTGTCATGAATTTGTAAGTAAGTATTGTTGGAGTGGAAACTTGTGCAAAAGTTTTTGAGTTTTTAATCCATTTTATCACCTGCAGGGGGTTTACATATTTTAATCTCTGTGTAATATGGTGGCCATCAGGGATTATTTCCAAGTCATTTTAACATGCTATTATCATATAATTAATTTTTAGTAATTAATTTCATATGCTTAAAAATTCTTATGAATAGCTTTTAGTAAAACCTTTTTTGTTTTGGGTTACTGGATTTTGTTTCTTCTTTTTCATTCGAGATTTATTTTGGGGAATTTTCATCTTTTCTTAGCTACACTCATAAAAGTTAAATTAGAAAATATATTTTGCTTTTCTAGACTTCATTTTTGCCTTAAATGGATTTAAATGAAATTTTTCAGGTCAACCATTAGAGGCTTTAAAGTCGCCCCCCCCCCATTGATTCAAAAACCTGATCTTGCATATTTTGTTGCAGGTCCACTTGCCAGTTAATCTACCAAGTTTTTCAAATATGTATGCATATATTTTAAAAGCTTAATATTGTAATGTAATATTCTTGTAGAAACACAGTCATCTGTACTTACGAAGACTTTGTTAAAACAATGAAATGAGTTTGGAATTTTATTACCTGGCATACTTAAAAAGTCCCTCTTCAGAAATATGCTATGAATTAGGGAGCATAGAGGGAAGTTAACATGCTTAAGTTATGGAGCAGCCCACTGCACTGATGCAAAGTTAAAAAATGTCTTTATGTCATGTCTTTAAACATATCTTAAAATATTTTTTTTTATATATAAATAGGTCTGTTGTATTCAATAACAGAGGAAGAGGTGGTGTTGATATACTAGTAAGTATTAATATAGTTTTTTGCATTATTTTGCTGATTACAAACATGTTCTTTACGAAAATGTTCTTAAAATATGACTGCTGTGTGAAAAGTGGTTTTTGACTAATTTTTTGCTGAGCCTTTTTCTGTGAAAAGACTGATTTCAACTCTATTTTTGTAAGTAATATTTGCTGTTCATCTTGACATTTAGTTAATCACTGACAAAATGTGAAATAGATAAAGCAGTGGAAAATTGTTTTTTATTTTTGATAGAACTTACTTCAGTGTTTCACATCTTCCATAATGTGTGGCACAAACATAAACAAGTAGTTCACTGAAAATCTCAGTAGCGTGTCTGAAAGCACATGCCATTTGTGTTGCTTGCTATAACTAAGTAATCAGTTTCATTTAATTAATCATTTTAGTTCATTTTAAGCATAATTGATTCTAATGTTTTAATATTTACTGTTACTGTCTGATTTCTTTTTATAATTGAAGAGATTAGTTGCCTTCTTATTTTTTATTCATTTTTGTGTGTGTGCTTGAAAGATTTTATATAAATATGTTATGGAGAGAGTTTATTTTAATCTCTGTAATATGGTGGCCATCAGGGATTATTTCCAAGTCATTTTAACATGCTATTATCATATAATTAATTTTTAGTAATTAATTTCATATGCTTAAAAATTCTTATGAATAGCTTTTAGTAAATCCTTTTTTGTTTTGGGTCACTGGATTTTGTTTCTTCTTTTCCATTCGAGATTTATTTTGGGGAATTTTCATCTTTTCTTAGCTACACTCATAAAAGTTAAATTAGAAAATATATTTTGCTTTTCTAGACTTCATTTTTTTACATGTAAAGTTTCCATGATATGATTCCCTAAGTATGTATTTTCTTGATTTTTTCCATGCCAACATAAATACTATTTACCTTGAAAAATACTCCACAAAGGCAACTCTTCTTTTCAGATGACACTCATTCATGTGTTTCCTTAATCAGTTAACCAGACCAAATTAAAAACATAATTAATCATTAATTGTTCTGAATTACTGTTTAAAGTAAGACAGAAAAATCATCCTACGTACTTGATATAATTCCGGCTCATTAATCTTGCTTCATATTTATATAAATGCAAAATTGTTATATAAGTCATTAAATGTTAAACAATTGTAATTGTCTGGGACTAATAGCTTCTTGAAGCATATTAATTTTAAAACTTGTGGGTATCTGTATTGCATTTAATAGTGTAGACAACAGAAAAGATCTCTACATTGTATTAAAAAATTGTAACACTACATAAAGCTGTCTCTTTAATAGAAGGATTAACCTGAATTCAAATCCCTGATGCAGAGCTGTTATTTGCAGTTTTTATCGTAAAAGAATTAACCTGAATTTGAATCCCTGCTGCATGGTATTATTTGCAGTTTTTCCCATGTGTAACAATGTGACTCGATTTTTCTTTAGAAGGTTCTCGAAGAAGACACCCCTTTCCTTAAGAAGATAGCCTTGGAATACTTTATCAGATTGAAAAAAAAAAGCAAAACTTTTTTTCTTTTAGAAAATAAGAGGGGATATTAATGTGGCAATTTAATTTTAAAGGGAAATTTATAGAAAAAGAGTTTGAAGAGAAGTAAATTTAAAAAAAAGTTATAAATCAATCAAAAATCAACTGACGAGAGGAACTAATTTTTCAGAAAAATAGAAGTGATAGTTGTTTCTAATAAGATAACAAAATAATGCAAGATAATTGAATAGTTGAACTAGACATACTAAAAAGTATACAATAGTTATCTCTAAATTACAGGTATAAAAGGTCCTTGAATACACTAGAGCAAACATTTTAATGCCGTACTTTGCAGGCTTACTGGGAATATGTTGCCTGAAAGGACATCTGCCTCTAAAAGGTTCCAGTTTTTTATCGATGGTGTAACCTCTTACAGTTAATTACAAATAAGTCATACACAGATCTTACAGGAACAAGTTTATCAAGTTCTTTCCTTTTCATACAATCTCTAATGCTGTTATCACATCTATAGACGCGCGTGCTTACTCGGGACAATTCCGAGAAACGAGATTCTAGTAGCACGGCTTTAAGCGGCAGGCTTCCGAGAAATGTTTCGTTTAGCTAGGAGGAACATGTCCCAGCTACGAGCAACATTTTGAAACTTTTCCCAAAATGTTCCAGCTGGAGACGTGTTCCTCGAACGTTCAACCAATCAGACGAAAGGTCAGCTTCTGAAGGATCACGGGTAACATTCAATATGGCGATGGCTCTCACTGTGAAGTAATGGACGGTGGAAATAGAGGCCGATTTAATTGTTGCTGTTTTGTTGTAATACAACTGCCTGAGTCATTTTTTAAATGTGTATATATTCATTAAATATATAATTGTGGAAATTTCAGAGTTGACAGTATTTTACGACGTTCTTGCATTTCGGATTTGTTTACAAATTGTTCGTAGCCAAAAGTTCGCCAAATTTGTCGTATTTCGCCAAATTCGTTTATTATAACAATGTTATATAATAGAATTTTATTTCTTAAATTTAAGTTGAATAATTTTTTAAAATCTATTTGTATATGCGCGGCTTTTCTCCTAATTACTTATCTTTTAAATTGTTAACTGCATAATCAGTGACACATTTTAAACAGCATAAAAGAAGCATAAAAAAAGAAAAGTATAGCTTATATAATAATGAGAATACTCATTAAATTTGTCTATTATTTTCATGTTATTAATGAAATACTTTTTGGATTATAAATACATTAGAAACTATACTTTTATTGTAAATGCTACTTATTGAAACATTGAAAATTTATGGATTTATTATTATGCATGATGAAAAACATTTGTATATACATTCATTAATATAAATCTTATTCATTACATTAATACTAATAAATATATATTAACAACTTCTAAAACATCGCATCTCTCTATCTGTATGTAAATATATTACTTATTAGATGTGTATATATGTATGTATGTATGAATACAAAAATGAACATTGCCAAGAAGTTTATTTGAAGTTACTTTTAATTCAGATAATGATTATGTAATTGGCAGCAACTATCGTTATCAGTTCTTTGCAAATTATTATGGGTATGTAATAATCAGTTGAAAAATAATTGATGAGTATTTGAGTACTAAAGAGTGTACACATTTTGTTATTGGGTTAATTCATAATTATATCATACGTATGATCTACGTAATAAAAACATGACTAATAAATAATAAGAAATGTAACAGCTGTGCATTTATAATATTTGATTACTTAAAACAGCGCACAACTGATTATCACCTTCATGTCTGTTTACATAATAAATTGCACTTTCCAATTAAGTGCACGGGCCTACTAGTGGCCGAAGCGTCGTTGAACACTGGTAGTTCTGTCTCAGGTTAGAATGCCGCGAACAGTCTGGCTACATGACGTTTCCTTGGTTTGCCCCATTTGTAACTGGTATACGAGCCAGTTTTAAAAAATCTTCTACAAAGGGATCCCTCGAGGCTTTGCGGTAATCACATAAAACCAACTGAGCCCACCTGCGGCCGAGTGGTAAAGTCGCTGAACACTGGTAGTTCGGTCCGAGGTTCGAATCCCGCGAACGGGCTGCCTGCATGGACGCTTTCGTGGTTTTCCCCATGTGTAACGTGTATACGAGCCAGTTCCCTTAGAAAGTCCTCCCCGAAGGCATCCTTTCCCTTAGGCAGATAGCCCTAGTGTGCTTTGCTGTAATCTCAATAAATCAAACCATAAAACAAACTCATGATGTGAACACCTAATTTCTAGAGTTTGTATAATTAATGTGTTTTAGGTATATTACCGAGTGTTCTATGGGACAGTAAACAACTCGCACATGTTTGATTGCTCATGTATTCATATGCTTTATTTGATCTTCATTTTGCTGAATAGTATCTGCTGGCTGTGAGGAGGTAAATATCAGCCATATAGATTTTTGTCATTTGAATGGACAGAACAGTAATTATGAGCCATAAAGTTAGTCAGAAAATGCTTTCACCAGGTCACAAATTTTCCAGTGAGCCATCAAATTTTCATTGAAATGCAGACAACAGAAAATACACATAAGCGATGTGTGATAGACTTATCCAGCACATGTTTTTAAACTATTTCTTAGTGTATACAGAATTTGGCTATTACTGATGTAATTGATTGCTATAACCAGAAGTGTGTTTATCTGTTACATGAAGTGCCAAAGTGGAGATCAAAGTGATTAACTTGATAGCAATCACCTTTCTATTATCTTCCATTACTAACAATAAAGTTTAAAACGAAAAGCGTGTGAGCGATACAAAACAACACAAAGAAGCGAATGTCACTTGAAAGGAAACGTCACTTTCGCCAATCTGAGCGATAACTGATTCTTGTTTGGCTTTCAGCCTGTTTGCCAAGTGAAGATAGTAAGCCTATTTCGCCAAAGGCCGTTTCTCAGAACTGTTGCTACGAACGTTTTGTCCTGGCAACAAACAGCTAATGTGATAACGCTTTTACATCATCGAATCTTAGGCAACATAGCAGAAATAAAAAATCTCTTATAAGTCTGGTGGAATATTTCCAGTCCTGTGCCATTCTTCCAGTGGCCCAAATATCTTTCACATAAACGTGGGAGGATTTATGTACTCCACAAAAGTAAAGAAGACTGATTAAAGCTTTTATTTCGATTAAATCAGTTTTTTTTTGTTGTCACGGTATCTTTGAAAATTATCCTCAGATTTTTTCATATAAATGTTCGTGCAATCAACAATGCGCTGTAGAATGGGATCAAACAGTAATAATCAAGAGTCTGTAGGGGGAGATACAGTTTAGGCATTACCAACGTTTCCAGGTAATTTAGTGATAACATTATGCAAAAGTGTTCTTATATTTTGTTTTGGCCTTTTCTTATTCCATTTTGTTGTTCCATCTTTTCCCAGTTTAAAATTCGCCTAAACTCGATGCATCTATTTCATCATCTGATGAAGTTTCATGAGCAGTAAATTGCTCTTCATCGATACTTTCTTCATCATCATCTCCATTTAGTGAATGTTCATCTGTTGATACTTCGGCAAGTAATGTTTGAAAGCCGTTTCATTTCATCTTTATAGCTTAAATAACGATGCATCTTTGAAATTCTTATACAAGCATTATTTAAAAAAAACACGAATGAAGAACGCGCGTTGGGTCTTTCAGGCCTGGAGATTCAGTTCCTAGCTAAAGACAGTTTCGAGAAATATGACCTTCTATGCAATGGAAGAGGGTGACCTTGGAAGCAGGTACTGGTAGATTCAACCATTTTCACAAAAGGGGAGAGGTTTTGCAACCCATTAAATATTAGCCTGTGCCTGTAAGACCCGGCGCGTGTTCTTGCAGGTTAAATAATTTTAATGAAATTTATGTGCGAAATTGCAGTTTTTCTTTCTTTCTTTCTTTCTTTTTTTTTTTTTTTTTTTTTTTTTTTTTTATAATGAAACATGAAATGCTTGAAAGAGATGAAACTGCCACAAAAATAAGTTTACAGGGGGCAAGTCTATTTAACATTAAGTAAATGGCTATCAATCTAAATTGGTGAGATACAGACAAGCTGACAATTGTTTGGGCTACTAATTTTTGTCCCCAAATTTGGCAAGAAATATTTTGGTGACCATATGGCATCACATTTTTCTCCACTCCCTGTGTAACTGTAATTGGTTCTTTGATTGATCCCTAAATATAGCTGTATCTGACCCTTATGTAATCATAACCGTGTACGTCTTCCAGTAATTTTGCGAAATGGAATGCACCAGAGATTTCTTGGCGCCTGGGAGAAAACTTTAAAACTCCAGAGAAAGCACCAATGTTTACTTCAGTGCTGATTTCGGAGTATTGAGATATCCATGTGAGCTTTACTTCTTATATGTGCTTTGCATTGCGTTATGTTTAACGTTCTTAGTAGTTTGAAATGTAACTACTGATTGTGCTTTGTGATACTGAAAAGAGCTGCATAAGTATTTTTGTGGAAGTTCTGTAATTGTAAATATTTCTATTGGTAAAATAAATTTATCAAGCTGTTATCAGTTCTGTGTGCATTTAGTCCATTATAAACCCATGCGCATGCAGCAGTTTTTAGGTTAGGATTGGGGTTGAATGCCAGTGAGAAGAGTGATGGAGAGCAATTAAGACAGCTACTGGCAGCCTTTGCTGCATTCAAAGAAGAGATGAAAGCTGGCTAAAAAAATTTAAACAGGTCAAGAAAAAATGAAAAGAAAAAGTTCTGCTTTAATAGAAAACAAATCTGAAGTATGGAAAGCAGAATAGACATGATTGAAGATAGAGTTGGAGAGATTCAAGAACGAGTTTCTGCTGTCAAGCAACAGATAAAAGAAAGAATTTCTGCTGTCCAGCAACAAATCAAAGAAGGGGTTTCTACTTGGAACAACAAATTCATGATAGCATTTCTGCTGTTGTCACCAAGGAAGTTGACAGTTTAAAGAAATCCATAGCAAGAGTTGGGCACAATTCTAATACCTTTAAATTCAAACATATGTGATCCTGACCCTCTCTAAAGCTATCCACTTATTATGGAAAGACCTGGCAAGTATACAAGATACAGTTCTCTATAGTGGCAAATGCAAATTGATGGGATTCCGAAGTTGAAGCCTCTCATCTTTCCATGTCTCTCAGAGCAGACACAGCTGGTAACCTTCAAACTTTTCCTCAGAACCAGAGTCTAGATTTTTAAGCTCTGTCTGGTGCATTAGGCGAGAAGTGTTTAAAAGACTATAGCAGGCTTCAGTTAAAATCTCACAAACTCATCCGTGATCTTGAGATTAAGAAAGCCTTATGACTGGCAGGTGTCAAGAATCTAAAAAGCACTTAAATGTATGCCATGAAATTCAAGGCAGCCCAGCAAGCAACACCCAGAACCAAAGAATGGAACAAATGACTGCTTACCTCGGCAACTATTTGGCAACATTTGGGTCCGGTCCATGTATAACTACTCTACCTTGCTGTCATATGCCTTTCACTAATTTCAAGAAGTGGAAGATATTAGGGATTTCTTGGCAGCCAGAGGAAAACTATGTAAGACTGGAGAGAGCATCAGTTTTTAATTCAGAGTATTGAGAGGTGCTTAACCTAAAAGTAACGGGACCTAACCTTAACCTAAACCTAAAAGCACTCAGGTGAGTAGGCTTTACCTTTTAGATTCACTTTGCAATGTGTTTAATTTAATGCTGTTAGTATTTTGAAGTGTAACTACTGATTTTTCTCTGTGATACTGAGAAGAGCTGTACGAGTATTTTTGTAGTTCCAGAACTGTAAAGTGTATCTTTTGGTAAAATAACTTTTATAAAACTATCATAGGTTCTGTGTGCATTTAGTCCATTATGAACCCTAATGCACACAACATCTTCGGATTTCCTGTTTCAAACTTGAAAAATTAATGATTTGGTTTGTTTGATTATGGCAAAGCACTTAACCCGTTCAGGACCAGCGTCATGGACCAGCGTTGATGCAACAATTCCACACTAACCAGCCCAGCGTCACGTAGCTCCAATCATTCTCTACAGCCCAGTGTTGCGTATACATAACTTGAAAATTGAATGATTTTAAAAACTTTTTAAATGCTAGGAGATGGTGCTAAATGGGAACGGTTTTCACATCGGTTAAGTCGTGTGGCTGACTTTCATGTATGAGCATCAGTTTCTGTTTTGAGTTTCTGGTTTTGATAGATTTATTAGTGTAAACAAACTGGGAATCACAACTCTTTAAGTTAAAAGGATACCGGTGTGCTTGTTTATTTCATTAGGAATTTCTTTTTTTATTGTCTTCATTTTTATTCTTTGTGTTTTTAGTTAGAATGTGGGGAAATGCATCCAGCTCAATGTTTTAATTTTCATTTTTTGTTAGAAGAATGTGGAAAAATGCATCTAGCTGACTAAAGCAGGTGTAATGTCACCGAACTTCTGTGATGGAAAAACTCATACCAGTTGTCCTTTTTTATAATTTATTTTAAAACTTAACATAGACTTTCTTGGTTAATTAAAAAGTAACTTTACAGCATTATTACAGAAGGGATAAAGATATCAGCTTTCCCAATTTGTCATGCATCTTGCTTGGCATATTCTCGGCGAAAAAAAGCCGTCATTGTCCTGTATGTCGATTCTTGTTTTGAATTATTCTTCACACAGCAGAATTATTAAATTGGAATGTAATTACTTACAGATAATTATTGCTTAATTTTCTTTTACATTTTGTATTTTTAATTTTGTTTCTTTGTGTAAAGTATTTGTTTTCATGCTTATACAGTACAAAGTCCAAAATCCGGACGTCCATTATCCGGAATGATCTAAAATCCGGACCTCAAAACCACCAACAAAGTGTTTCTCATAGGTTTTATGCATGTACCTTTGATCCCCCCCCTGGCGCGTGCATTATAAAACATCTAAGTAGTCCCGATTCTTCATTTCACTTCGACACTAAATAAAATACCTTGTTATTGAAGAAACAATCATTTTAGCATAAATTTGTACGATCAGTAATTTGGCTCCATGAATGAACTTCAATGAAGTTGTCAGCAGAAATAAGCTCCGAAGGATAAATTTGCTGGAGGGGCCACATGATTTCACCATAGGCGACTCGTAGTTTTGCAACACGTTCAATATTGTCTTTGGCAGGAAACAGTTCAGTTACCTAGGCTAAAGGCTAATTTATCCTGTTTGGATACTTTAATTCAACTAGAACAATTTCTCCTGGAGCAATAGTTTTTCCTCTGTGAAGATGATTTAGGACTTCTTATTAATTCTCCAAGATATTCTTATAGAAACATTTTCGTAGATTTAGCCATAAAGTATGAAGATAACATACACATTTTAGTAAGTGCTGAGAGTCAACTAAATCCAAATCAATGGTTTCTAGTTCCAATAAATCTTGAATAAAGTGAGCAGGCATAAGTGCTTTCAATTCGTTAGGGTCGTCTGACAAATATGTCAATGGCCGTTCATTTATAATGGCTTCACAATCAGTGAGCAAAGTCAACATTTCTCCATATGTGACACAGGATTTTCCCAAACACTTCGAAGAAGTTCCTTGATACAGCAAACCATTCTTTCCCAAAATCTGCCAACCATGGGGCAGATGGATGGCTGAATATCCACCTAATATTCATTACAGCACATTCCCTTTGAATGAAATCCCAGTCCAAAAATTTCAAAGCATTTGCAGCTTCTGTGAAGTTGGTGCCATTATCAGTATAAAGAGTAGAACATCTCTTTCACCTTGCCCAAAATCTGCCTAATGCTTCCGATGTCAGGGAGGAAACTAGTTCCACATGAACTGCTCGATAGACAGCACACATGAAAAGGACTATCCACGCTTTGCTCCCTTCATGCAAGAAAAGAGGTCCGGCCAGATCTGCACCAGTTACTTGAAATGCTGCAACTCATTGTATTCTGTCAAGAGGCAAAGGCGTTGAATCTGGGTTAACATTTCTTGATGTTAGTTTCTTGCATTGTATACATTGTCGTAAAACTCTTTGAACAACTCTTTGTCCTTTCGGAATCCAAAATCTTTCTCTTAATTGCATTAGCCATTCTCCAACATGCATCAAAGAGAGCTGGGTATGCAATATCAATCTCTCTAGAATATGATAGTCTGGAAAAACTATAGGACGTGTAAAATTCTCTGGATCTTGACTAAGAATGAATCTTGTCTGAACCTTCAGAATTCCATTTTCCATGTAAAATTGTATTGTAGTATTATACTTCTCACGTATTTCAGAAGGCCATTCAGACTGGATGATTTTTATGAGACTATTTTCTGCCCTTTCAATCTCTTCTCATGAAATCTCATTTCTCAGCTTCATAGATTTTGCTTTGATGTTGTTGCAAAATCTGAAATCATAAGCAGTCACGTGGAGAATTCTTTTCTAGCTTGAAAAGCACAGAAATATTACCCTAAATTTCCCTTCCTTCCCAGTAACTAAATTTGTGACAACTGTTTTGCGTCTCTCCAGAAGTGCTTCCTCTGGAACTGGTAATTCTGATATTCGCCAAGACTCTTCCCTTCCATACAACCAAGTTGGTCCCTGCCACCATTGACTCTACAGAAGGTTCGACCAGTCACAAGTTCGGGTAGGTAATTCTGCTGTGTTGATGTCTCCAGGAACATGTCTGTAATCATCTATATTGGTCAGTTTCCTAATTTCTTTCACTCGATTTCCAATGTAGGTGTTCCATGGTTTTGTGTTTGTAATCCATGCCAAGACAATCAACGAGTCCATCCAAAAATATGTCTTCAAAGGAAAATTCAAAACTTCTAATATCGTTGAACCAATTCTAGATCCCATGACAGCTCCTAAAAGTTCAGTCGCCGAATTGTCGGTCTCTTAACTGGAGCTATTCTAGCCTTTGCCAAAATCATTGAAGCTTTCACTTCTCTTTCTTCACAGAAGTGCACAGCAAGCATATCCTTAAGACAAAGCATCAGTAAATATGTGTAAGCTGCCCATTTGGAAAGTTCCACACAATATCCAAGGAATTTGACATTTCTGAACAAGATCTAAATGTTTAGCCCATCTTCGATAAGGTAATTGAAAATTGGATAGCAACTCTTGGTCCCAGTGTAACTTATTTCGCCAGGCTTCTTGGAGTAGTAATTTAGGCAATAGTGTCGCAGGTGAGGTAAAGCCTATGGGATCATATATGCTGTTAACAACAGAAAGTAAAATTCTCTTCATTACAACTTCATTAAATTTCATGTCAGCTTGAGAACCAACGCAGTAAAGTTCATCGATTTCTGTATCCCACTTAAGGCAAAGTGCACTTTGACTTTCCTGACACTAAAGTCCGGAGTGAGCCGGGCATCTCAGTTCAAATGACGCTTCATTCATTACTTGCATAGCTTGAGATTTCAGTTGCTCCAGTTCTTTTACGTCAATGACACTTGTGACTAGGTTGTCAACATAAAACCCTTCTCTCAATTGATCAATCATATTTTAAAGGTTTTCTGTTGGGAATTTCTGCAATCCTAAATGATATTTTATTGTGGCATTCAGAAGAAAAGGACTGGAAGTGATACTAAAAAACCACTCGGCAGTGTCTATAAATATTAAGGTTGGTGCGTTCAGCATCTTCCCACCACAAGAACCTCAGTACATCTCTGTCTTCGACCCTTAAACCTATTTGCAGAAAAGCATGCTTTATATCGGCAACTACTCCCAAGGGCCCTAAACGGAATCTCAGCAGTAGTGGCGGTATCTGATGTATCAGACTCGGTCCAACACTCAAACACTCGTTTAAAGTAGCATATCCAGGCGCTTGAAAGAAGCGTCGAACACTGGAGAAATTTTCGTAGTACTGCTGGATGTCTTGATAACAGACCTATGAGGGAGATAATGACTGAGCTTAAACACCTCCTCCATTGTATCAGTTTCTATGATGTCTTCTAATTTCCACTGTTTGAATACAGCATCGTAGGCTTTGAAGTTATTTTCGATTAACAAACGTTTTATTACCATGCGAAGTCGTGATTTAAGCTATATCGTACTTATCATAAAGAGCAGGATGCCCAGCTAGCCACGGTAAAGCTATTTCATAACGTCCATCATACCTTTAAGGTTTTCTTGAAATGGATCAAAGTTTTTTCTTCAAGAAGGATCTTTTTTTTTTCTTTCTGCAGGATCTGTAATCCCTAAAACTTCTAAATCCCATATCTTCAGCAACTCAAAATTTTGAAGATTTAACATGACCAAATTAACCACTTGCTTTTTCTTGCCTAGTCCTAAAATTGTCCAGTCCTAAAATAGTAAAAGTCTCCACAGCTGAAACTCCAGATGTAAGTACCGTATATACTCGCGTATAAGTCGAACCCCCCCCCCCACTTCGACATAAAAAATATGTAGAAAATAAGAAACCCGCGTATAAGTCGACCCCCCACTTCCGAAATCAATCGAGAAACTTCGAAAAAATTTTTTAAAGTACTACATTTATTCAAAATCATCTGAGGAAAAAAAAGTAAATATACGATAAAAAATACCTTGGTAAATAAACAAAATCAATGGCTCGTCATCATACATATTTTCAGTCTCGAACTCTGTATTGTTACAATCACTACTAGAGCCTTCGTCGTCATTTTCACTTTCAAAAACAGCATCATCTTCCATGCTGTCTAGTTCGTTGCTAATACAACATTTTTTAAATGATTTATAATCATTTCAGAGGGTATTTCGTTCCAGGCATCTTTAACCCACTGAGCAATTAATGTAATATCGGGCTTTTTAATGTTGCCTCCCTTTGTAAATGTTGGTCGACTGGAACTAATCCACTCTGCCCAATATTTTCTAACATTTACTTTGAAGGGCTTATTGAGGCAGACATCTAGGGGTTGAATGACGGATGTTAATCCTCCCGGAATTACGGCCACTGTCGGTTTTAGGTGTTTTGTCACTTTTGTCACTTCTTCAGAAAAGTGTCCACGAGAAGAATTGTATACTAAAAGTGAAGGTTTTTTTAAAGCTGCTCCCGGTCTTTTATCCCACACATTTTTAAGCCAATCGACTGTTCCGTCAGCATCCATCCATCCCTATTCATGGGTGCGAACCAGCACACCTGATGGAAACATGTTTTTCGGTAAAGTTTTTTTTTTAAAAAATGATCAACGGACGATCTTTAAAAATGACTATCTGCATTTCTCTTTTCTTGGCATGTTGGCGAAACTTTTTTATTGCTCGATATTGATCGGTTGTTCGGGGGCCGAAAATTCTTTGGTTTAATCGAAACATACTCTAGTTAAAGTATGAAACTCTGTGATTAGTTCGTCACATAATTTAAGTCATGAAATTACTTCAAGTAAGTGGCTTATTTGATAAGTCGTCCAATTTGAGCGCGGGAAGAAAACAACTGCATTATATAAAGAAATTTTTGAACTTCCGATTCTTTAAATTTTTTATGGCCCCACGTATAAGTCGACCCCCTCACTTTGAAGTCTTTTTTTTGTCCAAAATATCTCGACTTATACGCAGGTATATACGGTACCTCAATTCTTTCAGTTAAAATGCTTCCAAGAGCATCGGCTCCTAGAATAACTCGTATAGGTGGGGTATCTCTTCCAAAATCTGTCAGTTTTATCCCTCATGAAGCAAGCTCAACAAGTAATGTTTCATCACATTCATGTATTCTGGATAGTGCTGAACAAATTTTCTGTTGATCAAGCAGAGACGTTGAAGTATACTTTCGATCTAAACTTTTAATAATTACTGTATATCTATTATGCTCAGCAGCCAGAGAAATTTCTCTGCCAAACAGTCCTTGAGATAACACTTCCTTTCTGGAAGGAGGAAGATTTAACTCAGCAACTAAGCTCTTCTCAGTATAGAAATGATGTGATCCATCTCGAACACAGATTTCTTTGCTCCTATGTCGTTATCTGTTCGTAATTGTTTTCAAATATATTTCACGTTCTGAAGGAAGATTTGTCAATAGAGTCTCTATAGAATTTTTTATTATTATTATTTTTTTTTATTTGCTGCTTTGTCCTTTGATGATGAATTAATATCTTTACGTAAATCTGGGCAAAGTAACGTGTAATGCCTCCGTGCACAAATCAAACATTTCACACTACTGTGACACCTTTTTGCCATATGACCAGGCTTAAGGCAAATAAGGCAGCATCTTTTGCGTATAACTTGAGATTTCCTCTCATCTAGAGTCATCATAGAAGCTTTCTTACGGTCTCTACTAAAGAGTGGATGATCACAAAAAATACATTTAAGCTTTTCTTGCATGGATGAAATAATAGCTGAAGCAGAAGGGGTATCATTTCTTGTAGTATCAGCTTCCCTTTAAACCTTGAGTTCTGAAACCTGATTGAGCCAAATTTATCATCTCTTCCAATTCAGTGTCATGGCGTAAAAAGCATATCAGTGTTTCCAGGGATCTCTGACTTGTAGCTTCTGCTTCGTCAATATTTTCTGAAATTCTACTCCTTTCCCACGCTTGCAGAACAAATATGACATGACTCCACAAATGGCTCTGAAAAGTCAGCAAATTTTTCTTTTGTGCACCCTAAACTTTCCAATGCTCTTAATTTTGTCTCTAGCATATCGTAGAGAGTGGCTAAATCAGGGGCATTCTTCCCGGCCGTAGTATTTTTCAGAACCAGTGAAAGGAGATCCTTCCGGCCAAATCTTAATTTCAGCTGTTTTTCATTTTGAATGCTATGTTCCATGTACGCGAAGTAGCTGAGTATCTGAGAAAATAGTCTTAACTCAAATGGCTTTCAACCTTTTCACGTCTGAGAACTGTTTTTCAATTACATTGTGATCGCTGCTTTTTGGTTAATTTTCTAATGATATATAAACATTGAATTGTTGTTAATTTGAGACTTCTGAATAAAATAATGCAAACTAGACTGCAGAAAATTCTTCAGAATGAAGTAAATACTGAAAAATACATTTATCCTATTATCCAATTTTATCCTATAATAAATCTTTTTTTAAAAGACTTTTTAAGTGTGCAATTAACAGTGCACTAGGTGGAAATAAGAATGACATTGTGTTTTAGGAAAGTGGCAAATCTAGTTACAGTGACAACCTAAGTGAAAATAACTATGATTTTAGCAACAGTGATGATGAATTTCTGGGATTCTAAGAAACGCTAATGTATTTGCTAATTTTTTAATGAAACAGTTCCGTTTTCATTGTATAAAGTGTTATCATTAAAATAGGTACTTAATCCTTTTCTAAGTATTTTTCCCAAGTTTTAACTTGGTAAATCACTGCACGTCTTACAGGCCAGGAAATTGAGGTATAGTATAAATTGCCCTTCATTTCATATCAGTGCCGACGATTTCTATAAAAAAAGGGTACCTTTTTAAAAACGAACTTCTTAACGAAGAAAAGCCGTTTTATGTACAGCATAATTTCTAATAATACCTTTAAATTAAACAGTAATCTTGACTTTAATGCTTTTGTATGCATTTCTTGAATTGATTAATAAATGTAAATTTATAATTTAAAAAAATGTATAATATTTTATTTAGTTACATGCTAGTTATCTGTATTATTGCTTTGTTTCTGGTATAGACCATCCTCCGTCCCAGAAAAAAGAATTTTGCTCCTAGATCGCAAAGATTTCTCGATTTTCCATTACTTAACCAACGGAATTTCCTAGTCTCCCCCCAATAAAATTACAGCTCTGAAACAACAACTGAGTGAAATATTTGCAGCTATCTACACATAACTGCAAATATTTATTTAAAAATAAAATATTTCCTAATTTTTGTATCCCTTTTCTAGTTTATATGAAATTTCAAAATTTAACGATATCAGTTAATGAAATACTTGCAAGTAATATAATGGTTCTGCGAAATATATTCTTGATTCCAAACCCTTACTGCTAGGCATCAGCCCATTGCTCTTAGAATATATTATTAGTTCAAAGGGGCAATTTGCCCAGAAGGATTATTAATTTCATTTTGGCATTTAGCATTGAAAACTATAAATGGCGAATCATTTTTCAAATTGTTGCCACCAAATATTATCGCCCTGTATTATATTTAAAGAAATTAAATAATGAAGAGTCTGCATGAATGTATGTATGTTTCTTGCTTATCATAAAACGACGGTACCTAGAGCCATCAAAATTTGAATAACGTAATCTTCCATAGAATATCAGCAACTAAAGTTGTTTAATGAATTTTTGATCAATAAACTCAGCGATTTCAAAGCGAGCAATAGCAACACTGTACGAAAAAAAAACATTTTTATCTCCAGCACGTGATATATATTCCTGATATACTGAATGAGACCTAAAAACACTTTTCTTTTAAAATATATCTCCCCTTATGATCCCTGACACAGGCGTTTACTTTCCCCTTCCGTAATTAACGTCAGTCTCTTTCTCTTGACCACATTTGCAAAGCCACCAAGAAAAGTAACAGAGGTTGTTGTTGAAAATTTTGTGTGTCAATTTAATAGGAATTCTTGACGCAGTAATTACAAGACATTGTAATCGAACAAGGAATTATGCTTGTCTATAGGCTGCATGGGTGTTTTCATGGTTTTCCCCATGTGTGACGTGTATATGAGCCAGTTTTTCTTAGAAAGGTCCTCCATGATGGCATCCCTCCCCTTAGGCAGATAGCCCTCGAGGCTTTGCCGTAATTAAATAACCTAACCTAACCTATGCTTGCCTATAAAATTAAAGAGAAAATATTAGCACAAAAAATGAAGCTACTTAAATAACATAAATTGAAAGAAATGTTTGATAAAACTAACAAATAAGTATTGAGCTTCTTTTTTATATATATAAATTTGCTTTCTTTAAGGTCATAAATGCTTCATTATTTCATAAATAACTATTCCAGATTTTTTATTTTATAATTTCTAAATGTCATCTTACTAGATTTAATCCAAAAAAGTCTCAAATCCAGAATCACCAAAGTCTCAATGAGGCCGGATCTTGGACATACACTGTAATAAGAGTGAAAATGGATTCCCCCTCTTCCAAAACACAATCACTTATAATTCTTTTTGCATTAAATTTTATAATTGCAGAGTTGCCAACTCTCCTGATTTAGGCGGGAGATTCCCGATTTTCGATCGTTCTCCCGCCAACCCGATTTACAATATATTTCTCCCGACTTTTTCTTATTCTTGATATTTCTCAGGATTTTTGTAGAACTTGGCTTAATACTTCGTTATATGAACAAAAAAAAAAAAAAAGTGATTTTGGATGTCTGAAAGCAACTGAATTTTCTCTAGATTATATCTAAAATAAAACCTTGCGAATCAGATGAGAATTTCTGCTTTGTGAGTGACAGCATACGTATCCAGAAACGTCGTTCTCCAGTTCTCTAATGGGCATCGAGCTCCACTGCGTGTCATCTGGCATATATTAGCCAATGAGCACAAAGCAAGCTCAAGGCCGTTGGCCGTTATTTGGCTGTTCTTTCGTTATTTCGTTCATCTTGTCCTGAGTTGTGTGAGTACACGTGCCTTCGGGAAATAGTTTTAGAGATTATCGTCTTTTGTTATGTCTGCGAGAAAGGTGAAATACTCGTGCACTTTTCAAAAATCGTACACAGTTGACTTTCCTTCCATTATTTCTTCAAGGAAATGTAATAAATTTGCGATGTGTACCATCTGTAGTTGCGATTTTTCGATTTCGCATGGTGGAAGGGCAGATGTTCTCAAACATGTGCGTACACAAAAACACAAGGACAACATGAGTTGTTTTGAAAAAAACGAAAAATTAAATTTTTCTTCGGAAACAAAAGACCAAAAAGTGATTAATGCAGAATGTCTGTTCTCTGCCTTTTTACTGGAGCACAACCTGCCACTGAATGCATTGGATCACACTGCAGCTTTATTTAGAAAAATGTTTCCCGATAGTGAAATCGCTAAGAAATACTCAAGTGCAAGGACCAAAACAGGTGCAATTGTTAAAGAAATGGGTTTGAAAAATAAATCTTCAGTTATTGATTGCATTAAAACAGCTCCGTTCTGCCTCTCTACGGATGGAAGCAATAATACCGATTCAAAACTGTATCCAATTGTTGTTTCTTTTTTTAATCCAGAGTCTTCAGAAATTGAGTGCAGTTTACTTTCTGTCCTCACTTTAGAAGGACATTCAACAGGCTTTAATATAGGACAGCTAATTATTAAAACATTTAAAAGAAAATGCAGTCCCTCTGGATAATTGCTTAGCACTTGGTGCCGATAATGCACCAGTAATGGTAGGCTTGAAGACTGGTGTTGCAGGCGTCTTAAGAAAGGCAAATTCAGATTTGCAGATTATGAGGTGCACCTGTCACCTCTTAAATTTAGCAGCTGAAAAAGGGGCAGCTTCTTTACTATTAAATGTGGATGAACACATTGTTGATATTTATTATCTTGAAAGAAGTTCTAAAAGAAAGGAAAAATTGAAACAGTTCCAACAGCTGCATAATACTGAAATAAGAAAAATTTTGAAACGTGTGTACACGCTGGCTGTCTTTAAAGAAATGCTTATCTAGAATCCTCGATCAATGGAACCCACTTCTTGCATTTTTTAAAGAAGAAGTAAATGCTTCGAGAGTTAAGATAAAAGGCTCTATTAAAAGTTATAAAGTACCTAAAATAAATGGAGATGTAGTTACTGTGTTGTATTTTATGTGTGTTGGGTACGTGCTCAGTGATGATTACAAGATGTACACAAACATCGTTTATTCTACATTGCTCATCTGCTATACTATATTAAAGTTATGGTTAAAGATAATAATAGATACAGTTACAGTTACATATATAACATCTCCCTTCTTTTATAAAAAATAATAATAGTAGTAAAATTAAACATATTCTTTTAAATAATAAGGTTTCTTAACAGTCCTACCAGATCAAGTGATGTAGTTATGTCCATTTAAAAATTTGATGATACTATTCCTCTTTTGCTATTTGGTGACACAACACTTCTGTTAGATTTTGAAGGACTTACAGGCACATCTAAATTTGAAGTGCTCCTACTATTTTCATGTATCTCGGGTTCATCTATAACTTCATTCTCATAGTTGTTTTGTATTGCAAACTCTTCCTGATTAGTTCCTTTAAGAAGGTCTCTTCTGTTCCTTTCTACAATTCTTCCATCTGTTCTTATAATCCTATATGAACGTGGTCTTTCTGCTTCTTCTATAATTTTCCCTCTTTCATTTAGTTTTTTCCCTTTCTCTCTTATGTAAACATGATCTCCTGTTTTCAGTGGTTTTAATGGTCTTGCATTCCTATCATAATAACTTTTTTGTAAGGTTTGTCTCTTCAGTAAGTGTTGTTTATGGTCTTCATATCGTTTAGCTTGGATGAAATTCTCTTTTATAGGCATCAATCCATTTACTTTTCTTCCAAACATCAATTCAGAAGGTGACTTAATTTCATCTGAAATAGGAGAGTTACGATATTCCAGTAAAACTAAATATGGATCTTTGTTGTCAACTACAGCTTTTTCTAACATTCGCTTGACAGTTTGAATATGTCTTTCAACCATTCCATTAGACTGTGGGTATTTTGGACTTGAAGTTCTGGTTTCAAAATTCCATCTTCTTGCAAAATCTTTATATTTCCTGCAATTATATTGTGGACCATTATCCGAATATACTATTTTCGGAATACCATGTCTTGCAAAAATTGATTTCAATTGCTTTATCACTACTACACTTGACAAATCTTCCAAATGTCCAATTTCAACATATTTGCTAAAATAATCTATAACTATTAGATAATCCCTTCCTTGAAAGTAAAAGAGGTCTGTTCCCAATACTTCCCATGGACCATTAGGTATTTCTTTAGATATCATTGGTTCTTTAGTATTAGCTTTTTGTAAACTTAAACATGTTTGACAATTCAGTACCAAATCTTCAATTTCTTTGGACATTCCTGGCCAATATAATATTTCTCTTGCTTTGATCTTGCATTTTACTACTCCTAAATGACCATAATGAATTCTGCTTAACATATCTTTTCGTAAACTTCTTGGTACAACAACACAGGAATTTTTAAATATTAATCCATTTGCTTCTGATAGTTCTTCTCTGAAGTTAAAATATGGTTTTGCCAGTTCTGGAACCATACATTTTTCATCTGGCCATCCAGTTTTAATTAACTTTCTTAAAACTTGTAGTTCTTCATCTTTTTCTGTTTCCAGTTGAAAAACTTCCATTTTACCATTAGACATTGGTATACATTCTACAACTAATCCAACATGAGCTTCTATTTCTCCTTCAAAGAAATCAGATCCTTTATCAGTGAATGATCTTGATAATGCATCCGCTATAAAAAGTTCTTTTCCTGGTTTATATTTTATCTCAAACTGATATGGCTGTAAACTTATACGCATTCTTTGTAGTCTTACAGGGCATTTATTTAATGGCTTTTTAAAAATTGATTCCAGTGGTTTATGATCACTTTCCACAGTAATATTTTTTCCAAATATATACTGGTGAAATTTCTCACACGCAAATACAATAGCTAAAGTGTCCTTTTCAATTTGAGCATAATTCTTCTGTGTATCTGTTAATGCCTTAGATGCATATGCCACTGGTAAATTATTCTGCAGTAAGACTGCTCCTAGTCCTTCTTGAGATGCATCTACAGATAAAACTACTGGCAAGTTTATATCATAATACTGTAAAACTGGTTTATTTACCAAGACATCTTTTAGTCTTCTAAATGCTTTTTCATGTGTTGCATTCCAGTTCCAGATAACTTGTTTTTTCAACAAATCTCTTAAACATGATGTCAATTCTGATACATTATGTATAAATCTAGAAACATATGTAATCATTCCTGGAAAGTTTCTAATTCTTTCACATTTTTTGGTGGTTTTATATCTAGAATAGCCTTAATTTTGTCTTCATCTGGTTTTAAACCATCTTTAGAAAATATATGTCCCATATATTTCACTTCATTCAGCCCAAATTTACATTTATTTAAATTAAATTTAACATTCTTTTCTCTGGCTCTGTCCAACAACTTCTTTAATCTTGAATCATGTTCTTCATGCCCAAATTTACATTTATTTAAATTAAATTTAACATTCTTTTCTCTGGCTCTGTCCAACAATTTCTTTAATCTTGAATCATGTTCTTTTTTATCTTTACCCCAAACTAATAAGTCATCTATATATATTTGAACTCCTTCTAAATCACTAAAAATTTCAGAAAAACTTCTGTGGAAAACTTCTGGTGATGAACTCAGTCCATATGGCAACCTCAAAAAACAATATCTACCAAACGGAGTGTTAAATGTAGTAAATTCACAACTTGAATCTGACAGTTTAATTTGCCAAAATGCTTTGTTTGCATCTAAAATACTAAAGACCTTTGCATTTGTCATTTGAGATGAAATTTCTTCAAAGGTTGGTATGTGATAATGTTCTCTCAGTATATTTTGGTTAAGGTGCTGAGGATCTAAACACACTCTTAAATTGCCATCCTTTTTCCTTACTACCACTAATGAATTCACGAATTCTGTTGGTTGGTTAACTTTCTTTATAATACCATTTTTTTCATTCTTGCTAATTCCTTTTTTAATGGATTTAATAAGCTAAGTGGAATTTTCCTACAGGGTTCTATTTTACCAACAGCTCCTGGTTTTAATTTAATATGATATGTATATCCAGTTAAATTCCCAGTTCCTTTAAACAAATCTTGATATCCTTTTAAAAGTTCTGGTAACCTTTCATTAGAATCAGGATTTACTGTACAAATCCTTTGTATTAGGTTTAATTTTTGCAATGTAGGTAAACCTAAAATAGCTGGAACAGTTTTATCACATGCTATGACTTGAAATTCTATTTCATCCTTGTCCCCTTTCGATGTTTCACATAATAATTTACATTTTCCAACTACATCAATTGTAGTACCATTGTAATTATTTAAAGTGACTTTTGATTTAGTCAAACATTTCTCTCTTAAATTTAATTGTTTAAATTTAGGCAATGGTAGCACATTACACTGAGCTCCAGTATCCAACTTAACAAATAAATATTTAGATATGTTTACTTTTAGTTTTTCAAACCATTCGGTTTTATTTTTAGAAAATGGATTTGTATCTTCTACTGACCCTAAAATATATTCATTACCATTATTATGTAACTCATGCTCTAAATTATTCTGTACAACATTAACATTTTTAAAAGTGCACATTTTAGAAAAGTGATTTTTCTTTTTACAGTACAAGCAAATCTTATTATAAGCAGGACAGTTGTATAACTTATGAAAAGTTCCACATTTTCTACATGGTTTTGGATTATTGTACTTATTTCCTTGATAGTTTGAAGAAGATTTAGTACTTTGTTGCTTTTGTTTTACATAAAAGTCTTTCTTACAAGGCTGACTTTTTTCCTCTGAAGGTCGAAATTTATTACGTTTAATAGCTTCTATTTTATTTTCTTCAGTTAAAGTTTTCAGCTGAAGTTCTGCTAATTCAGAAGTTTTACACATTTTAATACATTTCTCCAATGTTAACTCATCTTCCCTTAGTAATCTATCTTTGAGATTTTTATTTAGAATTCCACTTACTATTCTATCCCTTATTAAACTATCTTTTAATTTTGCAAATCCACAGTTGCTACTTAATTTCTTTAAATCGGTTAAGAAATCATCAAATGATTCACCTACCTGTTCTGTTCGACAGAAAAATATATGTCTATCAACACTTTCGTTGGCTTTCGGTATGCAAAAATTTTGGAAAGCTTCAATTACTTTGTCAACATCCTTCTTATCTTCTTCACTTAAATTAAAAGTATTAAATTTTTCAAGTGCTTCTTCACCAATTATATGCAATAAAATAGCTACTTTAATTTCAGGTGATTTAGTAATACCACCAGACGCTAACATATAAATTTGGAATTTTTGTTTCCATTTCTTCCAATTTTCGCTTAAATTTCCTTCGAAACTTAGATTACTTGTTGGCTTTAATCCATCCATATTTAATTTAGGACTTTAAATAGTTTATATATACGTATTTTTAGCCATTTCCAATAAAAATAAACAACTCACTTACCAGCGATATAAGTTTCGATTTCACAATAAACAACTTCCCATGATGTTTTTGTTTAGAACATGTTTACCGAGGCTACATGGTTCTTCAAAAAAGATATTCTTTTTTAATCAACGACGAGCTGCACCATGTGTTGTATTTTATATGTGTTGGGTACATGCTCAGTGATGATTACAAGATGTACACAAACATCGTTTATTCTACATTGCTCATCTGCTATACTATATTACAGTTATGGTTAAAGATAATAATAGGTACAGTTACAGTTACATATATAACAGTTACTACTTCCATTGTTAATAATAGGTTTGAAAAAAATAAAGTAATTTTTGCATCATTCAGCAATTCAACTGGCAGTTCTCAAATTAATACTGCAAAATATAAGCGTAAAGCTGATACAAATTTCTCTCAAAAGATTGCTCAACGCATGAAACATTTTCTGATTACTGTAAGTTTATCTTGTGAAGAACAAATATTTATGTTTTTTTCTTCGGACCTTAACAAAGCTTTTTGCTTTTTTTTACAATTCATTTTGCCATCATTCAATGTTCTTAATGGAATTCTACAAAGCAGAATTCCATTAATTCATGTTTTGCAATCAATGATTTATGATCTGTTTAAAGACATTTTATCAAACTTTGTAAAACCAGTCTGTGTTTTGTCTCATAATTCTATATATGATGTGATTTGTGGTGAAATAGAAAATCAGAAGAAAGATGAAGATTTGGTAATAGGAGCTGCAACTACAAAAGTAGTGGAAGAACTTTCAGAAGAAGACAAAAATAAGTTTTATCTTCATGTTAGAAGTTACTTCTGTCGAGTATGTGATTACGTACTACATAAATTTCCAGTCAACGATGAAGTGATTTTGCATGCTAAAGTTTGTGATGTTTCTCCTCTAGCAAATGCATCTTTTTCTGATATAAGGTACTTTTTGAACAGATTTCCTGTGTTACTTCGTTTAGTCATGAAAGATGACGATATTGATGTTGCTACTGATATACTGCAGTCGCAATTTTCCAGTTTACAATTAGAAAACTTGGATGAAGTTAGAAAATCAGCTAGGATTGACATCAAGTGGAGTTTAATTGCAAAACTGAAAGGTGCTGATGGAATTTTAAAATATAGTGAACTGTCTAGAATTATGTTTTCCATCTTGACAGTTCGCCATAGTAATGTGAAGTGTGAGAGGATTTTCTGTGTTGTTGCGAAAACGAGGACTAAATTTAGAACTAATATTGGTGATGATACATTAGAAAAACTTTTATTAGCGAAAGCAGGCCTACGTGGCAATTGCTATGAAGAAAATTATGAACTTTCTTTCTTAACAAAAGCAAAATCTGCCACTGTTCATAACATTTTTACGAAAACTGATTAAAGTGTCTTTTTTTTTTTTTTTTTTTTTTTTTTTTTTTTTTTTTTTTTTTAACGATGCAAGTAATAAAAATGTTTTTTTATGTCTAAGGTATTTTTGTGTTGCTTGCATTTAAGACTTAGTAACTATTAAAAATTAATTCATTATTAAAAACTATATTTTTATAATTTAAAATTTCTTTTTAACATTGTGAAAAATCTCCTGATTTTTGAGTGTCATAGGTTGGCAAGTATGAGACCCTTTTTGGAATTTTTGTCATGCAATAAATACTTTATGTTAATAGAGAAATTTGTTGTCTTTTAATATGTAGCTAAATATTTGTACATTAAAATCTGGGTATACAAGACAGGCAAACTGGATTCTGAAATAACACATGAAAAAATCTCAAGCATGATCTTAATATTTATCTTTATTAAATTTTTAAAACATAATTCTTTTCTAGATGTTTATCTACTTTTTTTAACTATTTGTAATTTACTGTAAATTTTGAGTTTAGATTTTAATTTCTCTTTCTTCTTTTCTCCTTTCCCTTTAAGACACCAAAAACTTATTCTGCCTGCAATACAGAAGATTTGCGAGAAGTATTGGAGCATATATCAAGAAAATATCCTGAATTTCCCATTTATGGAGTTGGAATCTCTCTAGGTGGTATTATTTTAGGGCATTACTTAGCTGAATCAAAATCAAGATCTACAATTTCTGCCGCATTTCTCATATCTGTAGCTTTTGACATTCATGCTGGTGAAGCTAGTTTATCGATTCCTGGTTTGAATCTTATGCTTAATAAATATTTAACTCAAAGGCTTTGCACCGTGATTAAACCGTAAGTTTCAATCAATATTATTTCCTTCATGTATGTGAGATGTATATGAATATATGATGTATTTTGTTGAATGATTACTTGTTTTGTTTCAGTTTAAAATTGTCAAAAAGTAACAACTTTGGTATAATTAATGTATGCATAGACTCCAACTACTACGGATTCTCCGTAGTTTCTACGGAAATTCATGAAAAACTACGAGCTACGAAAAGTATGGAAAAAACTGCAGATTTTACAGAAACAAGAGCAGGAGAACCAGTACGCAAAACGGAACCAACTAATTCATCCGATGATTGGCTGAATACTCGTGTTATCATATATCACGTGTTGAGTGCGTTCCTAGTTTTGAAGAATTAGCCAATCGTAGATCAGTAACTCCAACCGTTAATGACTTATCAATAGTTCCACCCAATTGTCTGTCTCCCAGGTTCCTCACTGATGCGTGTTTAGGCTGCATTCAGCTGCATTGTGTAGTTTACGGCGAGAGCTTAGCGTGTGTCTTGTGAACTGTGAATCAGGTGAAAGATTTTTAATCATAATGCTGCCTCGAACGAAGAAGCCAAAATTATCAAAGCAGAAGTTTAAAGATTCATATTCTTCAGAATTTCCATGCATTAAAGCGTCCGAAATTTCTGTGAATCACGCACACTGCAGTGTATGCAACAAAGACTTCTCAGTTGCTCATGGCGGAAAAGATGACTGTAAACGGCATGTGTTTTCTCAAAAGCATATAGAACTTGGCACCGTAAAATCTAAAGAAATAACAAATTTCTTAATAAAAGATGATGAAACAGATCCTATAAAAGTCGAATGCTATTTTGTTCGATTTTTAATTGAACATAATCTACCGCTTTCTGTTTCGGATCATTCCAAAGAGCTTTTCAAAGCAATGTTTCCGGATTCTGCCATAGCAAAAAAATTTAGCTGCGGTCATACCAAAACTGCTGCTATTGTGAAAACGCTTGCAGAAAATACTGTTGCTGATATTATAAAATCAGTGTGCAGTACATCATTTTCTCTAAGTACTGATGGAAGTAATGATAACAATGATAACAAACTGTACCCATTGGTTATAACATACTACAGTAAAGAAAAGGGAGTGATAATTACTTCATTCATTTCTATTTTAGAATGCACGAATAATACAGGAGAAGGTATTTTTAATTGTATAAATGAAAACTTTAAAAACAAAGGTTTAGAATGGAAAAATTGCTTATCATTTTCTTCAGATAATGCTAGTAATATGATTGGAAAGTTTAAAGGTGTAGCATCATTTAT
Source organism: Stegodyphus dumicola (assembly GCF_044657685.1). NCBI lineage: Eukaryota > Metazoa > Arthropoda > Arachnida > Araneae > Eresidae > Stegodyphus > Stegodyphus dumicola. The sequence continues at coordinate 29,029,952 of NC_140781.1, forward strand.
CAAAATGCATCAACCAAGTATAATCACCCGAGGTTGTCCGTGCCACCTCTTGCATATAGCTGCAAAAAAAGCTACTGAAAAATTAATTGGCTCAGAAATTGAAATGTTGATAATAGATATATATTTTTACTTTGAGAAAAGTTCGAAACGGAAGCATAGCTTCAAAGTTGCTCAACAAATTTTGGGACAGAATGCAAAATCTCATAAAATTTTGAAATATTGCAGTACGAGATGGTTTTCTCTTTTAGAATCTATAACAAGGATTTTGGAACAGTGGGATGCTGTGATAAATTTTTTTGGAGATAAACCAGATAACAGTGAGAATGAAGGAAAGAGATTGCAAAACATTAAAAAATTTTTACAGTCACCGACCACCAAATTGTACTTGTTATTTTTGAAAAATACTTTGCCTTTGTTTATAACAGTAAATATTAATTTGCAACAACAAGCTCCTTATATACATAAATTGAGAAGAGAACTTTTTGAACTTTTAATGAATTTATTTGTTAGATTCGTAAAACCATCAGTAATTTCTAAAGAAAATGAAGATGTTACTCTAACGTCTATTCCATTTCAGAAGTATAGTAAACAAAAAGAAAATGAAAATTTAGTGATTGGTGCGGAAACAAGACTATATTTAAAAAATGCCAAGTTGAATGAAAGTGAAGTGAAATCATTTTTCAATTCTGTGCGAGCTTTTTTTGTAACTGCATGTTCATATATAATTGATAAATTTCCACTGAGTGATCCATTTCTAAAACATGCTGAAGTTGCTGACATCAACTTGAGAACTGAAGTCTCATTTTCATCTGTTCTTTACTTGATGAATACTTTTCCATCCATTATTCAAGAAAAATGTCTTAATCAAGTAGAAATTGAATTTTCCATGTATCAAGTAGATGATTTGAAAGAAATTGTAGATTTGCGTATTGATATAGCATGGGGAGAAATTGCCAAATTAAAAAATATGAATGGGTGTATTAAATACAAAGTATTGCCTTCTGTAATGCTTGCTTGTCTTAATAATACCTCATTCAAATGCAGCTTGCGAAAGAATTTTTTCTATTGTTAAAAAAAATCAGACGGAATTTCGACCAAATTTAGGTCTTAAAACTCTTGAAGCAGTTTTGATTGAAAAAATAAATATGCAGGCAAATGAAGAACTGTGTTATAAAAAAACATTCTCAAAATCAGAACTTAAGCTTGCTAAGCATGCTACATATAAATCTTTGCATTTATAAATTATGCGTATTTTGTTTAATACTTATATGTATCATTCTTGGTTATTTAAATTTTATTTCCCTGTAGAAATCATATCCAGAATAAAGATATGATTTATAGCTTCTGATTTTTTCTATGATTAGTAGTGATTTGAAGTACTTTTTATTAGTGAATGCTTGAGGAGTTAAAAGAAAATTTCTAATTAAATGTGCATATAATTTACAAGGTATATTTTTAATTATTCAGTTTTATATGTATATGGATTTTAAATGTAATAAAATTGATTACAATTAATTATTAATTTAAAATTAATGAATGGTTAATTACAACATACGCTACACGCACATTTTCAAAGTTGTAAAAATGTCGTTCGCACGTTGACTACTGACAAGGTTTGCTGAAGGTTGGAGTCTATGTGTATGATATTTGCTAGTTCATCGATGAAAAGTTAAACATTATGTAAATATTTAGAATTATTTCTTATAATCTAGAAAGGAAAACTTAGTTCATACTCAGAAATCATTTATTTACATTCTTTGCTTATGTGGTAATTTTTCAAAGTTAAAATGGTCAATATAGGAACTTAAAACCTTTTTTAGCTTGCACATGTATTTTTGTTGCCAAAAAAAAAGTTAATCACCTGCTGTACATCTGTTATGAATGTATATTAAAGTTAAATAGTATAGCATATTCACCAAAATATAAGATCCTGTGTTTTCTTAAAAGTTTTACTTCAGAAAACTCTCCTGTATGTGTGTTAAGGAACGTGCACGAACGCAATTAATACACAATAATCTAATGTGTTCATTATAATGTAGATTTTTTGTGGTAACAGTGATGTTGTTTTATATATTACATTGAGCGTGAAAACGCATGGAATGTTATTCTTTTGGATATTTTTAGAATGCTAAATAAAATAATTCGTTGTTAATTAAAAAGGTTTTCTCTGCTAAGTATATTACCATTCGTCTGAAGTTATTAAATAAGTCAAGAAATTGATCAATTTCAAACAACTGGTGTCCGGTGACAGGACAGAATGGCTATTTGAAGAAAACGAAACAACGGTTTGAAAAAGAAACATCGATTTCGTATTGGAATTTATCAAGTGAGTTTATGATTTATTTGATTATATCCTTTATTATTTGAATATATTGGGCATATTGAATTTAAAATCATGGAATTTTTATTACGAAAGCGTAAGGCTCTAAGGCAATCGTTTACGATTACTGCCAGTGCTTTAGATACTGAAATTCTAAAGCCTGACGTGGAGGTTAATCAAGTCCAAGTATTGAACTCACAATTGGATGGAAAATTCACCAAATTAGATGAAGTTCAATCACAAATTTCCGAACTTTTGTGGAAAAGTGAAAACGAATGTGAATATTTGGCTGATTTTGACACGAATGAAACATATCGTGATAAATATATCAGTTTAAAAACAAAATGAGAAAATAAAATAGTGAATTCCACTCCTGTAATTACACCTGGAACTTTAGAAAATTCCACGAAAAGGAACTTTAAATTACCAAAGTTGGAGCTTCAAAAATTCAATGGGGAGACCCGAAATTGGTTAGGATTTTGGGGACAGTTTAAGAAGATTGACGAAGATGTAAATATAGGTGATGATGATAAATTTCAGTACTTATTGCAGGCAACGGTCGTTGGATCCCCAGAGAGAGAGCTCATAGATGGTTATCCTCCCTCAGACGTGAATTATAAAGAAGCTATCAAGCAGCTAAAACCTCGATTTGCACACGACGAATTACTCGTAGAAATCTACGTTCGCGAATTATTAAAGTTGGTTTTGGCTGAAGCTAGCAAGAAAGGAAATATGATTCTATCTAACTTATATGATAAGTTAAAGATGCAACTCAGAGCTTTGGAGACGTTGGGGGTAAAAAGTGAGATTTATGCAGCTATGCTGTATTCCCTTGTAGAATCTTCACTACCTGAAAAAATTCTGAGGGCATGGGAGCGATCTCGCCAGCGTAGGGAAAGTGTTGCACACACTGAAAATTTGGAAAATTTATTGCATTTTCTCCGAATTGAAGTTGAAAGTGAAGAGCGTCTTCAGTTGGCCCGTACATGTTTTTCTGCTCCAGACAAATATGTCTCGGTTCCAGCTGCAGCAACTTGTATTTATGCAGGAGATTCAAAGAAACAGCTTAATTTTTGTGTTTGGTGTGACAAGGAAACACATAATTCTTACGAGTGCTTTAAGCTGCACAGCCTTTCATTGGAAGATAAGAAAAATTTATTAAGAAAGACAAAAGCTTGTTTTAACTGCCTAAAAATTGGGCATGCTGCCGAAAAGTGTAAAAGTTCTGTGAAATTCCTAGTTTGCAACAAATGTCATGTAACGGTGATGTGCAGAGAACTAAAAGGTTCTAGAAATTCAAAAAAGGAAGCATCTAAAGCAGCTAACGAAACGAGTGAGACTTTATTGTCTAACCAAAAACTGCAAACAACTCTTCTCCAAACTATTATGGTGAAGATTGTCCATAATGGAAAAAAGGAACTTGTGAGAACGCTTTTTGACAGTGGGTCACAAAGATCTTACTTACGGAAAGACATAATAGACTAGATTTAGTCCCATTAGATCAAGAGACTTTGAGCGACAATTTGTTTGGTGGAGTTGAAACTGAATCTCAGGTCCATGGTATTTTAGATATCGAAATACAAGGAACGGAAAATAAATTCAAATATGAATTATCGATTTTAGATAAAGACAAAATTTGTGGATACATTCCTAGAGTGAAACTCAAACATATATGTTCCTCACTTCGAGAACATAAAATCAAAATCAGTGATTCTGGTAGAGATACACCAGATATCGGATTGTTAATAGGAGCCAACTATTCCGTGTTGTTGATGATGAATAATATCATTCCAATTGACAAATACCTTATTGCCATTGAAACAAAATTGGGTTGGACCCTACAAGGCCCAAAGTCATAATACCTTGATTGATACCGTCGGACTTTGTTATTTGGATCTCGCAGAACTATGGAATTTAGAGACAATTGGCATAAAAGATCCGGCGGAAGTGAAGACTAAGGAGAATTTAGACAATGAAACGATCAAATTTTTCCTAGAGAACATTAAAGTAATCGAGGGCAATAGGTATGAAGTCTGTTTGCCTTGGAAGGATAGTCATCGGATTCTTGAAGATAATAAAGATAAAGCGGAAAAAAGACTTTTTGCCAATACACGAAGACTGCAGAAAATAGGATTTTTTCGAAGAATATGATGGTATTATTAAAGGCTGGCACGAGGAAGGTATAATTGAAATAGCTCCAAATAATAATGATACTGGTCACTATTTATCTCATCAAGCAGTAATCAAGGATTCCAGTCTGACTACGAAAGTGCGACCTGTATTCGATGCATCATTGAAGGATGAAAATGGGAATTCCTTGAATGCTTGCCTCGAAAAGGGGCCAAATTTAATAGAAATGCTTCGAAAACATTTGACACAATTCTGGCAACGTACAGTTGGTGTTACTGCCGATATAAGGAATGTTTTCTTACAAATCAGTTTGTGTGCCAGAGACAGAGACTTTTGAAATTTCTGTGGTGGGAAGATTCAAATAAAACCGAGATTGTTACCTACAGACACTTTCGTGTCGTGTTCGGCATTTCTTCGAGTCCATTCCTGTTGAGAGCAACGATTTCTTACCATTTGGATAATGCTGCACAAGATTTAAGAGGAACGGCACTTAGATTGAAGAAATCCTTTTATGTCGACAATTCTATAGCTAGTTTCGAAACCGAAGAAGAAATAGTCAGGTTCAAAGAAGAGTTCCAAACTCTAATGTTTTCAGGAGGTTTTAACCTTAGAGGGTGGACTGCTGCACCATTCAAAGATAGAAGCACGACTTATCAGAAGATCATTCCAATTCTGGGACTCTCATGGGACACCGAGAATGATGAAATTTATTGCAATTTAACCCCTTTGACATTTTCGGAGAGTGCCCACACGAAACGATCTCTTCTGTCAGTGTCACAGAGGATATTCGACCCCATCGGATTTACTAGTCCAACTACGTTAATTCCAAAACTCATTCTGCAAAAAGCATGGAACATGAAACTTTCCTGGGATGAAAATATTCCACAAGGTATAGAAAGAGAATTTCAGGCTTGGCTCAAAAGACTACACTTCTTGAATTATTGTAAAATTTTAAGAAGGCTTGAGATTGAACCCTTCAATGACTGCTCTATCTCTCTACATTGTTTTAGTGATGCTAGTAAGGTATCTTATGCAGCATGCATTTTCTTACGTGCATATTTTGAGGGCAAACATTCAGTACAATTAGTATTATTAAATCAAGAAAAGCGCCTGCCAAAGAAGTAACTATTCCCAGATTAGAGTTGCTTGGAGCACTTATAACTACTCGGCTGTACCATCAAGTCATTGACACTCTTAAATTAACAAAGTGCCAAGTGTACTTTTGGAGTGACTCATCTGTAGTTCTGACATGGATTTAAAAAAAAAAAAAAAAAAAAGTGTTTTTGTGGCCAATCGTGTAGCTGAAATAGGGAGATGCACAAATCCGGACGACTGGCATTATGTGCCAAGCTCAAGCAATCCAGCTGATCTTCCCGCTAGAGGGTACGATGCGAAAATAGTGCTACAGAGCAGATGGTGGGTGTGGCTGGATTGGCTTAAACAAGAGCCGGATAAATGGACTCTCTCTGAAGAGTCAGAACTAGAAACTGATGAACTGAGTAGAGAATATGTTGCAATTTCCTAAAATTCCAAGGTGGGAGGATGTTAAGGAACATGCACGAACGCAATTAATACACAATAATTTAATATGTTCATTATAATGTAGATTTTTTGTGGCAACAGTGATGTTGTCTTATATATTATTTTGAGCGTGATAACGCATGGAATGTTATTTTTTTGGATATGTTTAGAATGCTAAATAAAATAGTTCGTTGTTAATTAAAAAGGTTTTCTCTGCTAAATATATTACCATTCGTCTGAAGTTATTAAATAAGTCAAGAAATTGATTAATTTCAAACAACGTGCATGCCAGCCTTTAAAAGATGCATTGGGATAATTTGATACTCCCTTATTATAATGACTGTTTTTTAAGTCTTTGGGAACTGAATCTTAGAATCAGATACATACGTTTAATTAATTTTTTGCAATTGCATTTCCCCATTTTTGCCAAATGGCTATGGTGGTTACTTTAATTAGGATGTTCCAATAATTTATCATTTTTCTATTAATTTATGTGTTAAAAAAATGTGTTTCTCTGTGAACTTCAAGAATTCAGGGTATTGGTCACAGCCAAGACAGGCAAACTTAATTCTGCCAACTCCAGTTGTTCATTCTGAAAGAATTTCAAGTTAGGTGGATAATAAGATCCCATTCTTTTACAACATTTGCATTTACTACAAGACTTGACACTGCTACCATTCAATGTTTTTTGTTGAATAGTTGCTGCTGATTACTCAAGCTCTGTAAATTATGTAGTTTACCTTTTCAAAGTTATAGTTAAGTTTTTAACCAAACATTCTTTTATTCATTCAAGGGCTAAAATCATCTCATTGTTTAAAAAAAAATTCAGAAACGATTTCTGAAACATGATTGCACTAAAGATGGATTTTTTTTTAAATTTCACAGATCCACACAGTGCTAAAACCAAAAGTCCCGAAGGATGAAATTTCTTTTTATAAAGCCTCACCAGTAAATATTGAACAGTTCTGTTGTTGTATCCGCAGAAACAAACTAAATTATAAAATATTTCTGCTTAGTTAGTTCTTAAAAAGTTATTGAAGAAGCAAGAAAAATATGCCCCCCAAAATGATATTGCACGCTAAAACATAATGATCAAAGCAATGCAGATTAATCTAGTATGCCAGATTTTAGAAAATTAAAAGGCTTTGAAAAATAAAATTGTACTTAAAAAGTTTTTGTCATGCTCTGTATTGGGGCATTTAATGAAAATTCTCGGTATTTAATCAGATGTTCGCCCTCCCTTTGCTGACATCACAATGTCTGTTCATCAAGAAAAACTACATAATTTAAAACTGCTTAAAGCCCTTGACATGTAAAGTATTGCTTTGAAGAATCAGATAATAATAAGTAATGATATCCAAACTCGTCCTACAGATGTTCATTTGGATAGAGGTTAAAACTCAGGGAAGTGTATCTTGTTCTTCTGAACCCATCTTTTTGAACTGTTGCCACAATATAGGCAGCATAGAATTGCAGGAAATGTCCTCATAAACCTGAGAATATTAATTTAGAAGTCAAACAACAAAAATCAGCGTTATATTTTCAAATTTTCACAGGACTAGTTTCAATGGTTTTACCGAACCACCATCGTCAGCTGCAAAAGCACAAATGAACGAGATAGGATACAATGATCAGATAAGATAAGAACGCCTGGACAGAAAATAAGCTAGTGGTGCCATCTGTTGATGAAACCAGAACTAAAACATAATTTCTTTAAAGGCCGAAAGCAAAGATGGATTGGAATTAGGATCGTTAACTAGAACGGAAAGATTTTTTTGAATATGAAATGCCTCTAGAAAATCCAGTTTTCCAATGGAACATATTTTTTGAATAATTTTGGCAGCAGAAAAATTGAAAGTGTGATTTTCGGACCAACAATGTTGGGCAACAGAAGACTTCAGTGTTTCCTTTTTTCTAACATATGCGTTGACACAAAATTTTAAGGCTCTCTTAGTTTGGCCAATGTAAATTAAACCACACTGGCAAGGAATCCTGTAAATACCCCAGGAATTCATATCCGGAATGGGCTCCTTGAGTATGGAACTTGAAATTTTATTGATGGGAGAATAAATGACCCAAAAGTTAAATTTATGCAAAATATGTGCAACTTTATAGCTAATTGATGGAAAGAATGACAACAGAATTTTTATAATCTCCTAAAACAAGAGTGTGCCTTTTAGTGTGTTGAAATGAGAATTTTTTAACTGCTTGATTAATAATGTTGGGTGAAAAGCCCCTGTCAATAGTTATAGCTTTTAAATAATTTAGTTCTTCATCAAGAGATAGTTTGGAGGAGCAGACTTGAAGAGCACGGAAAACATAGGAATAAAATGAAGCTAACTTTTGTTTAGTCGGATGACATGATTTAAAGTGTGTTGGAAGGCAAATTGATGAAGGTTTACAGTAGACCGTAGAACTGAAGTTGGATGTGTTACGTGTGACCAGAATGCCGAGAAAGGGAAGAGAATTGCAAGTCTCCAGTTCAAAAGTGAACTGAATAGCAGGATCAATAGAATTCATTGTTGAAAGAAACTTTATTTAAATCATCTTTATTACCTTCAAACAGGGTAAAAGTATCGTCTACATAGCAGAACCATACCGTGAAGTTTAAAGTTTCAAACAATTTTGATTCATAATAATGCATGTAGATATCAGCCAGGATGGGATTGAGGAGGCTTCGCATGGCTAATCCCTCAGTTTGCTTGTAATATTGCATTTTTTTCAAACAGAGTTGAGTGAGAGAAATTAGCTCATCAATTTCGATGCAAGAGAAATGAAATTCGCGAAGTCTGGTTTCTAGACATCTTAATGCACCCTCCACTGGAACATTGGTGAATAATGATTTTACATCAAAAGAAACCATGAGTAAATTTCTAAGAGAAATGTTTTTAACCTATTTTACAAACTCTATTGAATTTTTTATGCTGTAAATGTTATTGTCTAATAGAGTTGAAAATCTAGAAACTAAATACTTAGCTAACGGATACGAGGCGGTATTTAAATTTGATACAGTAGGGTGGAAAGGAATACCACTTTTATGAATTTTGGGAAGAGCACATAATCTGGCACAATTCGCAACAGATGGGATAAGCGAATGTTTTAAGTTGCTTGAAAGGATTTGTGAATTACAGTTTTTATTTTGGACAGGTCCGAAGGTGAAGGATCTTTAGGGATTGGATTATATGATTTTTGTTGTTTGACTTCTAAATTAATATTTGTTCAGCCTGTTATTGTATCTTAAACTTGAGAATCTTTAATTTGCTTTACAAGTGCAATCTAGCTCAATGAAAGCTAAACAGCCTTGTATCTTAATTTGTTTTCTCTAGCAGCACATACATTCAGGAACATCACATTTTACTCCTACTCTTCCCTATATGCCAGGGGTGGCCAAGCTCATTGATAGTCCGAGCCATTTTTCAAAATTTGAAATTTTTTGCAAGCCACAATTAAATTCGTATTTTAAATGGTATGCAAAAAAGGTATTAAAAAATTTTTTTACAGAAATTATATTTATTGAAAACATAAATAAAAGTACAAAATATGTGTATTGAATTTAAATTTTAAAAATTAAGGACATTTATTTTACTTCTCTTGATAATTCTTTAAAATTTGGTGAATAATTGGTGACAGCACTTCTCAGTAATTCTTTGAGATGCTGGTTAGTTAATACTGATCGGTGTTTGGATTTCATAAATTTTAAAGTGGAATAAAATTATTCACATAAGTACGTTGTTCCCAATTTTGAAATATTTCGACAAGCAACCTTTTCTAGTTCAGGATAATTCGATTCTTGTACAAATTTCCAAAATTCAGTAAATATTTTAATTCTAGAGCTTGATCTTCTTGCATCTCTATTAATTCTAATTCTCCAGTTGCTTTTTGTGTCATAATTACATTGGAAATGGAAAACTCACCTTGAATTATGTTAATTTCAAATGGATTCAGATAAAAAATCAAGAGATGATGGACGGAAATGAAATTTGTTACAACATTGCTCTTAGTCTTTCATATTTGTAGTCTGTAATTTAAGACATTTTGAAACACATACAAAACGATAATAATTTTTTAAAATATAATAACAAAAATGAAAAAGGAACATTTATCGAGAGCCACAAATAATCCTTCAAAGAGCTGCAGGTTGGTCGTCCCTGCTATATGCAGTGGGCAGAATGCTATAGTCTGTAACAAAAATTCACTTCTTGGCACAACACATTTCCATTGCTCCACAGAACTGCTATGAGGAGCTTTTCTCCTCTGTAACATTCTTTGAGTATCATCTCATTTTTTTGCTAATTGGCTACTTCTTGCTCATAGTAATCAGTACTTCTCAATTCACACTGAGCATTTCTTTCATTTACTTTCAATAGAACCTAATGCACACTGAAATTTATATTTAATTCTCAGAGCAGCATCATATTTATTTTTTCAGATGATGGCTCTGCACCACTTGCCTAGCCTATATTTTAAAGTCATGTTGACTAATATTGTCAGCCTTATGTTTACTGTTCAAACTCCTTCCCACAATGTTATGATGTTTCTTATATTCGAGTATATTTAACAGATTTCAAATTTCTTGATGCAACTTTGCACTTACATGATGTCAATGTCAGCAGTGTACAGAATTGATTGGTGGAAAATGAGAGGAATTAGCTTGTATGTCTGAATTTCTTGTATCAATCACAGTTTTCATGAGAAAACTTCCTAAATCATACCCATATCACATGAACATTTTTTCGGAGAATTTATAAGTTCACTGTTAACTTATTGAAAGCTAATAAATTAGTTCCACATTATAAACTGTAGCCACATTAAAAATTGTCAGCTTGTGAAGCTCTAATTTTATGTAATTCTGAGTTTTTTAAATTTTGACAGATAACTGAATGTGATTTAGATCTTATTAAAGCATTAATGAAAAATTTGTCCATTCTTACTATTGATAACAAGTTAATATTACGCTTAAATTTGTAGCTTTAAAACCAGTGTTCTGAATTAAACACTGCAAAAATAAATTAGAAATTTCATAAAGTTGTGCATAATATTAACTTATCATCAATAGTAAGAATGAAAAAAATTTTCATTGATACATTAGAAACATGTAAATCAATTCAGTTATCTGTTACAACTAAAAAAACTCAGAATTACATAAAATTAGAGCTTCACAAGCTGACAAAACTGATTCAAGTAGTTTGTTGTAAGCTCATTTCTAAAAAAAGTGAAAGATATCAGTCTGATAAAGTGCTACACTACTATCCACTGTGGCACTGAGTTGACAATATGCTGAAATCAGTCTGTTTATCGAAGCACACTGAATGGCAATCCATTAATTCTATCTGGTTAGCTGAAGATGACATTCAACCATTTCTAGTAGCCTGTAACATTCATGTATTCTAGGGCTTTTACACTAGAAAGTAATTAAAAGTTTGCTTTATTGAGTAGTGGTGTAACAAACCCCTTATTGTCGATACATGATGTGGAATGATTACAGATGTGGAATTCTTCAAAAAGTCACTGATGCGGAAAAAAATCTGTTTCAATAATTTTGAAAGGAAGCTTTAATTAAGCTTATGCCATACTATCAAAGGCCCACTACCACCTTTTAATATCTTGTTCGAGAAAGTGTGTCATGTGGTCTAATTTAAATATATACAGAAATGTGTGCCAAAAAACTGGAAAAACTGGACATGTAACATGAAAAATTGGATGCTAGTTGTCGAAGTCTTGCAGTCAGTGCCCATGGGTACAGATAATGTTTACTGAATTCTTTTGGCAATCTGCTCAGGCATAAGGCATATGGCTGTAAAATGTACTCATGAAATGGAATGTCCATTAAACCAGAATTTTCCAACTATTTAACATTGTTGTTCACCTGCTAGAATTGCAATTTATCAGAACTCGCCAGCATCCACGTCCATTAAACCAGTGCTCCCTAACTTTTTAGCACTGCTGTTCACCTGCATAGACTTGCAGTTTATCAGAACTCACCAGGATTCATGTCCATTAAACCACTGTTCCCTAACTATTTAACATTGCTGTTTACTTGCATACAATTTATCAGGACTCACCAGCATTTAGTTGTAATTTATATTGAAGAGTGGGTGTATAATTGCTTTGAAAGAAGAGTTCGTAAAATAATATAAATATGTAAAGTTACTTTTAACTCTCTAGCTTACCCAGCTGAGGTGAATCCCATCATGACTTTCAGTGTTCTAGTTGATAGTAACTCAGAGGTAGTATAAGGTTTATTACATAACTAGTAAGGAAAATTTCAAACCAAAAATGCATAACAGCTTCTTCTCTACTAATCGTGGAATTAAAGCAAAATAAACTGATGTTTTAATTTAACACTGAGTGATCCTAGCCCGAATCCTTGGCTCCAAAACTGTCACCATCTAAGCTTTCAAGGAATTAACGTATTCCCTTGTGTGTGCACTTGTTTCTTGAGTAGTTAGCACAGCCAGCTGACAACTGAAATATCCACGATTAAAATCTTGGTGAGAGTACAGGGGATTTTTCACACATTCTGCAATAAAACACCTAATCACCTCTACAGTGGCACACAAAATAAAATGTGGTGGGAAAACTTGTCACCACTTGAATTTCGTTGATTGGATCTCGTTCCTGTTCCTAGTCATCCTTTAAAGGTGGGAGGGAATGTAAGAAATTATTTCATTTCCCCATGTGTGCTTTTGTAATGTAAATGAATATCGCATCCAGCTAGTTGAAATTCTGTGGATTTTAATTCCAGCAAGGGCATGCCTGATTTTTCACTCTTCTCATTCTCAGAAAAACCTAATAATATCTACAGGCTGAGTTGCAAAATAATTCACATTCTCCAAACTGGCTACAGTCTTAGTTTGGCCACAAGCGTTTAACTGCTGGAGAGATATGGCAGTTTATTTTAAACAGATATTAAGTGTTAATTTTGAAAACTACTATACCTACTTTTATTTGAAACATTACAGGTTAATAGTTGATTTAATTTCTCATTTTCTCAAGGACTTCTCAGTTGCCAGACTGTAATATTATACTATTGAGACTTCATGATAAATTTTATGAACAAGGTTCTTGTTCGCTGTCCACTTTTAACGTCTTTATGTAAATTTGAACAAGTTCTGCATGAAAATTGATATGATAGGTCATTATCCACCACCCGAAATTTATATACCAGAATTCCTGCAATCTTTAATGTAACAGTCGGTCTGAATAAACGAGTTCATTCTTCTACTAAATGTTTTCATGTATTTGTTAATTAAGTGAATTTTTTAGCACTAATGTTAAAGACCTATATAAGTTCTTGATATGTTAATCTAAAATAATTTTCAACCTTAGCTCATAATTCTTCATTTTAAAACTTCGAAAATAGGTTCAGTTATTGTAATAAAACATATCTTTAAATCACTGGATCTCTTACTTTCAAAGTTATGAAATAAATAACATATACTTTACATCGCTAAATTTTTAATTAATTTTGTTTGCTCTTCAATAATTATCCAAAATTCAAAATTATTAAAGACTTCAGTGCTCCAGTCTCTCCTGATTTAGGCGAGACACTCAAATTTCTGACCATTCTCCTGCCAACCTGATTTACAACATACAGTCAAAGGTCGTTAATTCAGACACCCATAATCCGGAATGATCTATAATCTGGACCTCAAAACTACAAACTTTCTGCACATGCGTCGCGTTGACGCATGCGCATAAGACCTTTACGGCTGTGCATATGCGTGTGTGCATTCGCATAATATGGTTACGCATGCGCGTTTAATGTATAACGGATGGTATAAGCTAAAATTAACTAATTATCTATTTCAGTTAATGTTGCAGTTTGCGTTGTTCCTTAATCTTTGAATTGGATCCGGCTTATTATTTTTTGCAGACTGTTAGAGCAATTTTATAAAAGTAAGCTTGAACTTTCGATTATGTCAAATAGAATTTCGGATGCTAGAGCTCCCAAAGGATCTACAAAGCAAAAGTATGTTTCGATGTCCATCAAACAAAAAGTGGAATTGCTGCAAAAAATGGATAAAGGCATGAAGAAAGTGACAGAAAGGTTAGTGAAAACGAAAAATTTCAATTCACAAGTTAGTCGGTATTCTCGGCATAGCAATTACAGGACTTGAACAGCAGAACTTTGTAACTGAACAAGAAATTATGTCTGTTTATATAGAATTAAGGAGAAAGTATTAGCACATAAAACAAAGCAATTTAAACAACTTACACTGAAAGAAATGTTTAATAAAATAAACAAATAAATATTAAGCTTTTTTTTTTCGTAAATTTTGATACCCTTTAGATCATAATTGTTCTTTATTTCATAAATTACTGTTTCATATTTTTAATTTTATTATTTCTGCATGCCATCTTACCAGATTTAAACTGATGATCTATAATCCGGAATCGCCGAAGTCCCGACGAGTCCGGATTGACAACTTTTGACTGTATTTCTCCTATCTCTTATTTTTTTATTTTCTCATGAGTTTCATATAGCTTGGCTTATCTTCGTTATTTGCATCCCAAAACGAATTTTGAACGTCTGAAAGCACGTGGTTTTTCTCTAGATTACATAGAACACCTAAGTAGTTTTAGTAGAAATTATGGCAAGTTTCTGCTTTGTGGTTGAGAGCACTTGTCTGAAAACATTGTGTTCCAATTTTCCAATGAGCATTGAGCACAACTGTGTGCCATCTGGCACATAGCATAAGCATAAAGCAAGATCGAGGTTGTTATCTTCTCACTGAGGGGTGTGAGTGTATTCGCTTTCGAGAAATAGTTTCAGAAATTATGATCTTTTTGTTTTAGTAAAACACTCATGTTTTTTCAAAAATCGTAAAGAGATGACTTCTATTATTTCATCAAGGAAATCAGGGTGCATAGCGGTCCTTACAAGTACTTATAAGTCCTTATATTTGAAAATAAAATACGAAGTCCTTTATAGCTGCTTACTTTTCTCTAAAGCACTTATTTTTGTTTTTGTTTTTAGAGCTTATTTTTTGCTTTTTTTTTTAAACGATCACACATTTTTCCCCAATACCAGAGCTGAAATTAAATAGATAACTTTTCTTCCTTATCTGGAATGTGAGATGGTGAATCATACTTCCAGAAATAGCTTTTTGTTCCTTTCTCTGCATTAATGTAACCTTTGATGCATGCGAATACAGATAGGTGCATGTTGTTCTATTGGTCAAAGAATTGCAAAAGCGGTAGAAAATTTCGGTACATTCTATGTTCTTTTACTTTCACCCAAGACTAGACGTGTGAATATTTAATAATTTGCATTCTCATTCCACATGGTCAGTTCTTATTCACGTTTATTATTATTGGTATGCTTATATTGTGAGCATATGTATGAATATTTATAATGACATATTTGCAGTAACTGCTGAAATATAGATAAACTTAAAAAATGGGTAAGTGTGTTTTAACACAGATTGTCTTTCTAAGGAATGATGTTTGGAATGGCTTAAATAAAGTGAAAACAATTGCAAGGCCATATGTTCCTGGTGTAAAACTGAAATTAGCATAGCAAGCATGGGAGAGTCTTCTTTAAAGTGTTGCATGGATCGTAAGTAAATTTTTTCTAGTTAATTATTATTGATTCTAATGTGTGGAATTAAAGTCTGCCATGAACCACTGATTTATTTATTTAAATTTTCATTTTCTGCTTTCTAACAGCTTTTTTCATACTACTCATATGTATCCCTCCTTCCCATTATTTCTGTATTTCACATGTATCTTCAAGTTGGGAATTTTGGGTTTACATTTTCAATTTTTTTACCGATGCATTATATAGTACGGAAGTGTGTGTGGGGTTCTCCCCTTTCTCCAAAAAATTTTGAATATTAAAACCTTTACAGTTTGCAGTAAAACCAGCAACAGACTTGTTTTTGTCACTTTCCTATCTGGATTGAATAGGATTAAAATTTCTGCAGTCTACCAACCCAATTGAAGATTGATTCTGTTCTGGAAATTTAACGTGATCTGTTCAAAATTAGAATGAAAAGCACTCCAGGTTGGTAAGTCTCTTTCTTTTCCTTTATTTAGTTACTTATTCTCCGTGTATCGGCAGCTGTTGTTTCAGATTGCATAATATCATGTGTGGAAGAATTAAGGCGCACGTATTGTGCAATAACGTTTGTGATATTTTGCAAAGATAATTAATTTTGATATTCAGTCTGAGATTTGTTTATGAGCACTTAAAAAGAGTTACTGTGCTTGCTAAGCAGAATATTTTTTCAGTTCTATTGGGCTATTTTTATATGATGCACATATTGAAATGTGAAAGGCATTATTTAGCCAAAAAATATCTAAGAAACAGCTACAGGCTACCCCCTCTTTTTCCAATTATGCTCTACTATCCAGAATTTTCAGATATTCTGCAATTGCTGAATGTGCCAGTTAGTTAAGCTTTTACTGTTAAAGGGTGATTGCATGAAGCAATTTCTCGCCGTTTGATTTCAGAAATGTTCCTCTTTTTACTTATTTTCACTTAAATTACTTTGCTTGCAATAGCTTTTAAGGGAAAACTGTTATATAATGAAAATTCAGAAAATGTTCAGAATTTTTATTTTAGTTAAATTGTTTAAATATTAATATGAGTGGGAAAATAAATAAATGTACAATAAATTGTATTTATTTTTAGGTGCCAAGCATAAAAAATTTCTGAAAGGCAAAATACAACTGTTGGTGGAATAACAAGCTTCTTCCCAGAATCAAATCCTCCTGTTAGTGTTTCACCTTCCAGTTCTCCAAGTATTATTTGTTCTGCCTGAAATTCAAATATGTTAGATGATGCTGTAGGAGCTTCAGAGTATGTTTTGGAAGCTGAAATTTTGCATTGTTTGAAAGTGGTGACAAGTCATTACTCTTATAGATTTAGCAGTGATATGGGCAAACTTCTTTTAAGTATGTTCCCTGACAGTGTTATAGCAAGACGCTTGTGATTAACACCATATTTTCAGAGTCTCATGTATGACGAATTTAAGAATCTATCCCACTTTATCTTGTTATTTGATTTGGTGACCTGCCTACTACAACTCAACGCTGCCAATCTGGTAACTGATAGCAATAAATAATGTTTTTTCTGTTGTTAATATAGATTCGAAGAAGATTGATTTGATTAACGATCTGTTTTGTTATCATAGTTCCTTGTCCAGCTACGCTTTATCTATTATTGTTCAAAATGGCTTATTATATAAATTAAATTATTATATTAAAAGCAGCATGACTGTCTCAAATAATTGTACCACCATTTATGACAAGACTTAACAATAAAATTAAAAAAAAAAATAAATAAAACAAAAAAAAAAAAAAAAAAAAAAAAAAAAAAAAAAAAAAAAGCAAGATTTGCATGTAAAGATATTGGCAGTCTGATCAAAATAAAGTTGTAACTCGATTTTTGACATCTGTTCTCATGGGACATGCAACAGCTGCTAATTTTTTTGAAAATTTTCAAATGGCAGTTAAAAACTAAATATAAAAAAGCTGCTAGAAATAAGTATGGATGAGCCAGCTGTAAATTGAATTTTTATGGAACCTTCCAAAATGAACTGAAAAAGGAATATGGCACTGAATGATATGTATTGGTCATTGTGGCTTACTTATTTTGAACAATGCTTTCTGTAAAGGAGCATCATCTGCAAGCTGAGATATACCTTCTATTTTAGGAGCACTGTACCATCCATTCAAAGATTCTCCAGAACTTCCAGAAGGTTTTTTTAACAGTGTGTGTGTGCAAAAGACTTTGCCATTGAAATTTTGTAACCATAACTGGCTAGTGAATGTGCCAGTATGTTTGCGTGCATTTGAAATTTGGGGAGATATAACAGGTTATGTCAAGCTAATTGAGAATGGAATTTAATTAATGCAAAAAATAATTTGCAAATCATATGAAATAATAAGAGATGCAATTTAAGACGATTTAATGCTTGTAAAATTGTAATTTTTTTTTTTCCATTTGTGTGGCTGAATTAGTCAAACCATTTTTGGAATTGTACCAAAGTGATGAAACACTTGTTCATTTTTTTGCTTTTGATTTACTCAAATTAGTAAAACAACTTTTGCAGCATTTCAAAATTATAAAAGAAGAGTATATGTTAAAAACCAGTTCATCACTGAAATAGTTATGTAACATGATGATGATGCATTTTTCTCAAAAAGATCCCATTGCAGCCGAAGAATGCGGTAACATTCTTTTGTTCTTTTGGAATATTCCAATTTCATAGAAATTGTTATCCAGGCATACCTTACAGAATTAAAAACCTATCATTTGAAAAAAATGAGATTGGATACTTTAATGAAAAATACTTCAAATTATGGGAACATTTAAAATGATCTTCATTATTGCCCATGGGTAAGCCTCTGTTGAATGAAGATTTAGTATCAATAAAAATATAGAAACAGAAAATCTGGGTGGGGGGAATTCATACATTGCCCAGTGTATAGTTTGTGATTATGGGAAACATGCTGATGGGATTCACAATATATCAATTACAAAAGAGATGAGAGTGGTAGCTTCATCAGCTCATGTTGTATTGGTAATATTTGGAAGAGCAGGAGAAAGAAAAAATATTCAAGAAAAAAAAAAAGAAAAGCAGAATCAACAGATAAATTGAAGGAAAGAGAAGTCTAAGTGCTTGAAAAAGAAGCAAATGAACTTGTTGAAAAGGCTGAAGTTACAAAAGACTTGAATCTTCTAAATAAATCTAATGAAATGTTAAAAACTATTTGTGAAGAACAAACTCTGTTTAGAGAACTGGATTACTGGATTCAGACATTAATGAAAAGAGACAAAAAAAAAGTCAAAAATAAAAATATTGTTACTCGTTCATAAGCATAAATAATTTTGTTCCCTTTTTTTTTCTGTAGTTTGTAGTTTGTGTGAATATAATAAATATGGCTTGTTATTATTTATTTTCTCTATTTTGAACTGAAATCTCATTATTGAATCTTGTAATATAGTTTAGTTCTGCATAGTTCTTTTTTTTCTCTCATTGTAAACTAGTTCTGTAAACTGAGCTGTTATTTAAAATTAAAAAAAAAAAGTAATTGTTTTCCATGGTTGAGTAATGCTCATTCTCTCTTAATACTGAATTTTTTCATATTTTAAATTACAATTCTAATTTTTCTTTTAAGATTATGCAGTTGTGTATATATGTTATTATTAGACAGGTGCTTATTTTTTTAACTGAAATGTGGCTACTAACCCTGGAAATGCAATACGTTTGCGATATATACCGTTTGTCATTGCGATTTTTCAATTTCACATGGAAAGGCCAATATTCTCAAACATGTGCGTATACAAGAACAGCATGAGTTCGATTAAAAAAAAATGAACAATTCATTTTTTCTGTGGATATAAAGGACAAAAAGTTATTAATGCAGAATGTACTGTTTGCATTTAAGAGTTAGTAACTATTTAAAGTTAATTCTTTAATAAAAGGTATATTTTTATCATTTAAAAATGTTTTTGTTACTGAGAAAAATCTTATGTTTTCTTTAAAAGAAATCTGATTTTTGAGTGTTGTAGGTTAACAAGTATGGAGAATTTTTGGGCTTTATGTAGTTCAATGATTTGAACTAAATGTGGCACAAATCGTTAATTGTTTTTCATTTCTTTATTATACTTATTAGTTTTATTTTAAAATCATTCTTTTATAGATCAACAGCGTTAAGGTTTTTTTTCTGTTCTGGTTTAATATTTCATTTATATTGTCATTATGTAAATCTGTAAAATTTGAATAATATTCTTTGCTATTAAACTGCAAGTGGCAGTCTTTGTTATTTTGCCTAAATATTTTTAATGTTTAAGTTTCTCATGAGCATTTAATTTCCCCATCAGGCACAAACAGATGTTTAGATCAGTGAACATTGATGTGGATTACGTTTTAAAAGTAAGCAATTGTCTTTTTGTTTTGTTTGTGTAATAAGATTTCTAACATCCCCCTTTTATTTAGATTTTACTCTTTTGATTATTTACATGTCAGTTGTACTTATTATCATTTTGCACCAGAATTGGCTTTAAATTCTATTGCTCTGATCTTAAAGAAAAATAGGTCTAACCTCTCCATGTAACTATGTTTTTAGCTATTAAAATTGCAGCACTATGAAGGAATCATCTGTTCAGTGTAAATTTTGTATAATAGCAAGGTTCTGTAAAAAAATAGCTTCACAGCACGTATATGGGAATAATGGGTGCCTGTAATTTCACTTAGAATTGTGTTAGAGAATAACAAATGATGGATTTTCCGTACAAGAATTATGTTTTCTCGTTCATTGGACTGAAAGCTTAAGGTGTGCCTCATGTAGAAAGCATAGCCTACGGCAACATGTGTCTAAATTTAATTGCAGAATAATAATGTACCACCACTTTACTGTACTTATTGGTTGAAA
Organism: Stegodyphus dumicola; assembly: GCF_044657685.1. NCBI lineage: Eukaryota > Metazoa > Arthropoda > Arachnida > Araneae > Eresidae > Stegodyphus > Stegodyphus dumicola. The sequence continues at coordinate 29,050,311 of NC_140781.1, forward strand.
TCTGATCAGTTTTATGCAAATATTTAACTTATGGGTCCCGGGCCATGAGGACAGATAACTTGTTGCAAATGGCCTGGATTGGACATATATGCATGGACATATGAATAGCGTGGATTTTTTTCCTCATATGAATCCTTGTTCTGTATAATAATCAGCCCCAGATCATAGTCAACCTAAGTGTGAATGGCTGTATTGAAGGAAGTATTTTAGGGAAATCTTCACCTTTATGCTTCATCATACTGGTTCAGCACTGAGATTTGGAGTAGGGGATGTAATTGGATATAAATCTTGCTTGTGTCTGACGTGCATATCTGGCATCCTGACTATTCAGCATTATATTACAGATGCATCAAAGTTAACAATTAGCCTACGATATCTTCAAGAGTAACATAGATTCATCTTCCAGCAGGACAATACATGATCAGTTGTTGCATTCGACACCTGATGCTTTGGTGACTCACAAGTTAAAGTATAGGAGATGGTGTTAACTGAGCAAGTATTGTCTCAGCATATTTCACATCTAAAGCATGAACCTGTCTCATGAACAGACCACCCCTGGTGCCACAACATGAGATGGTGGTATCTAGAGTTTACTCATAACTGTAGTTTGCAAACTATCTGATGCCTTGTGTGAATGCCTGAGTACATGTTTTAAATATTTCATTTACTTGCTATTGTTATTGATGTTATTGAGATACTATGCTTATGAACTTCATGCTGTTGCAATGAGAACTCAAGTCCATCCATGTGAAGAGGAGATCTTGTTGGATAATATTCTAAAGTTTTCCCCTGGGGGAAGTGCAGTTTATACAACATATTTGTTCATGGTTTGGGTATTGGTGCTCAGGCACTTTATATGAAAGCTTTGGCTTGGTAAATTTTGGCTAGGTAATGTTCTGGGTCATCCTTTTTGTAGCCAAATGCTTCACAATATGTGTTTGTAATATTTCTTTTGAAGAGAGATGTAAGAAAGGTCTGGTGTGTCTGTTTATGGATGGGTTTGAACAAATTATATTGGTATACACATGAGGAAATATGTAATGCAAATGACTTCCCTGAGAAACTATTCGAATCTTGATGCAATTCCTTTTCTTTGTATTTGTGGCTATAGTTGAGTTTGTGTTGGAGATAGCAATTGAAATTTTCTTATATCCATGTTGTTGAATGCATCTTTTGTGAGACTTCCCACAGCCTCTTGTCTCACGTGGCCATCTTGAGATTTATCCATTTAATTTTATTACTTTATATACAGGTACAGATTGAAGCAAGACCAACTTCTCTGCATTCCCAAAGATATATTAGTAATCGCTGGACCTTGCTAATTATTAAACTTCTTCCCAGTTTTGATGCAGACCTCGGGCAGTTCGGTGGTCTCCCAGCACTTTTCCACTAATGCCAAACGCTTAAGACGGTGTTTGCTTCCCTATATACTTTGAGTACCTTCTTGCTGCACAGATACTATATATGTACAAACATCCATGCCTTCTCCAGGATATGAAGCCAGGCCCATAGGTATGGCAGTCTGCATAGGTAACCACTATATACTGTATATTTCTTGACATATATCAGGTTGTGGTTCTTTCTTGGCATTCACAAGTCATTCCTTGATTGAGCACTTATCTCTAATGTCACACGCAATGACATAATAAAGACCACATGCAGTTACAAGTGATGAAATCAAGCAACATATTATATAGATGCTTAGACTGCCTAATCCTAAAGTACCAACCAAAGTCCATTCAACTCTATGCCTCTTTGTAAAAAGCAATTATTGTTGTGAGCATCTGCAGAAAATGTCCTGGGAAGGCTAGAGATTGAAAATTGTACTGATGATTTTGTATTTAATTATTTAACTTGAATGGGTTCACAAATATATTACATGGTATATTATTGCATTAAGAACAACATATATATTTTACTTGATTCAGGATTACGTAAGTGTCCCATTTGCCCCACCTCCCTGTGAGCATCTATGGTTATTTCTGATTATAATGGCTGCATTTCATACTGATTGTGCCATATTCTGTATGTCCAACATACCTGAAATTTTAATAATTTGATATTGTATTATAAAAAATCTGTAAAATGAACCTATTTGTGTTTTTTCTTCTTTCTGTTAGTGTTGCAATTGTAATTACCAGATCAAATTATATTGTTACTTAATGAAAGATCATTACTTTTGTGTATGTAAAGTTAATTTTGGATATATTGTTCTGTATTGCTTTTAATATTTTCATCTTTCATGTTGTTATTTAAATTACAAAAATCTATTGATTTTTTCAATACTGATAATTTTAACTTTTAATTAATGGTGTATTTGTGATCTGGGTTGGAAAAAATATTCATGTTTCTTTGCCTGATTCACAAAATTCAAATGTAGAGTTTTACTCTCATTGTATCAAATCATAGAATTGAAAACAAATTTCACAATAATTAGTTACATTTTGCTTGTAAATGATATATTATCATAACAAATACAGAGAGGAAAAAAAACTGATTATCCCCAGTGAATGTAGATAACTGCTGTGAGAAAGTTAGAAAATAAATTCATAAAATTGCTAGTGTGTAGAAGCATTGAAAAATGATTTATTTGCTTAACTTTTGCATATACTGGGACAAATATGTTGAATACGAAACAACTGAAATTGTAATTGGTATTTTATTTTTAAAACGTTGGTAGATTAAAAATTTCTTAACTTTCAGAAACTGCTGCTCAAAAGTAGATGCAAAATCATTCTGTTTTATCACTATTGTATTAGTGAGCTTAACGTGTTGACTGCCCAACACGAGATAACTCGTATTAGCGCTCTTCTTCAGGACGCCCAATACAAGTTATCTCGTAGCTTCTTGATTTGCCACTTTTGTACCACTGAGTTACTCGCTTAATGCTTGTTTTAGCTGTACTGAGGCACTAAGTCGAAGCATGTCTGTACGAATCAACTTGTAGTGGGCTTCTATGAAGAGCTTTGTTTAATAAAAGCCGACTTCGAGATAAATCATAGGACCCTTTTCTCTTAAAAAAAAATCCTGTAAACTTTTTAATGATTGTTATAAATCACAATTAGTATTTTTAATAATATAATATAATTAAATCAATTTGGCTTGTCGGACCAGAATCCGAAAATTGTCGTGGCAGTCAACGTGTTAAAATGGAATAATTTTAACTTTCATTGCTAATTGTAAAATTGATGACTATTTGTATTCTGTTTAATTCATTATTTTTTATGTGATTTTTCTCAAGCTATCAGTTAGATCAGGGTTTCTTAAACTGTGGGACGCGACTCCCAAAGTTGTTGCGGGACCTGCCGCTAGGGGTCACCAAAAATTTTAGCAGTTTTAATATTTCTTATTATAATAATTTTACAATTTCCAAATATTTTTACACAAAGTATCTGAAAATAGATAATGATAAGACAATACAGACAAAAAGAACGAATATATTTCGATGCATTCTTTTTATAATAGAAACGTTCATTTTCCTTACTTTGCACGTGATGCTGTCATTTCATCTGTTACTTATTTAAAATTTACACATTGTTCTATGTCTTAAAATTAGAAATTAAAGTTAATGACCTAAAACTGCAATAGTATATTATAGTACAAGTGAAAAATAATTGACAGTTTCACTCACAGTGTCGGATTTGCACAATAATTATAGGGTAACACAAAATTTTTGTAAATATTATGGGGTCGTGGGGGTAGCGAAAAAAATCTCAGTGATAAAAAGGGGTCGCAACTGAAAAAAGTTTAAGAAACCCTGAGTTAGATAAGTGTTTCTTAAACCATGGGTCGCAAAATGAAATTTTGGGGTCACGAAAATTCAATTCGATAGTTGACTTTAAAGAAACTGCATTCATGAGACTTTTAAAGAAGTTACATTAATTGATATTAATTACCTTTTATATAAAGTGCAAAAGAATTTATAAAGCTATCTAGCGATTCAAACCTAAAGCATGAGTTTTCACAAAAATCCTTGATGGATTCTGGATCAGTGTTAGAACTAGATTTCTCATTATTTCTGAAATGGCATTAAATGTTCTTCTCTCGTTCAGCACCATGTATTTTTATAAAACTACATTTTTAGCTTTAACGCTAATTAAAACCAAATGTTGTTCAATGTTAAAACAGGATCAAGATGCTTTATGTCCAGCAGTGTCAAATATCACGGCAACATTTAATTTGTTATGCAGCAGAAAACAAGTTCATCTGTCTCATTAGAATTTTCTTTAATTTTTGTTTGCTTAAAATAAATTTTAAAATACTTCTTTTTATATGTCTATTGTTTACCAAAGAAGTAAATTATTTAAGGGAGGATATTTATCTTTATATTTAATATCTGGGGTTGCGTAAAAGTTCTCAGTGATAAAAAGGGGTCACAACTGAAAAACGTTTAAGAAGGCCTGAGTTAGATGACAGTATGCAATTTTGTTTCACATAATGAATTTGATGGTAAAATATCAGAAAATATTTTCCCAGAAGGCAGAAATTTGTAATATGTTATCTGTGCCTCTTCGCCTTGTAAATTAATATTTTTCCATAGGGAATGTCCCTCTGTACAGTGTTATTTAAGGCAGATAAGTTCTGTTCACTAAAGTGACCAAACTTTTGAGAATTTAAATACATTTTTATAAAATTTTTGTGGCTTAAAACAGCAGAGCAAGAGGAAATACTGTTAAAAATGTGTTTTTCTAAAATCTTTGATGCAACGAATGAATGTAGATGTATTAATGATGTTATCTTTATTTATCAAAAACTGTAGCTGCCTAATATCGCAATCTTCAGTTCAGATCTGAAGGGGAATCAAAGAAGTGATAATGAGTATTTAATTGTGGTCTCACCTGAGTAGGGGAATTCTTACTCTGAAGATATAAAGTAAACAAATCTTTCTTCTCAATTACCTTTAGTAGCACAATATAGTGGCTTTCAAGATGCTCCCTAAGAGCTGTGTTTGTAGGAAAGGGGATACATGTTTAAGGTGAGTGGTCGTGAGGTTGTGTTGATAACTAATGCTGTGCCATAGAAATAGATTGTACCCATATTCTGACTTCCTTATTATAAGAAATATCATTTAAAAGATGTAATAAAAAGTTATTATGTGTACCACATTGATTACTAAGCCTTTAAGCATAGAATTTTATGAATATTCAGCACCATTCAGCACCTTGTGTTTGGCATTAGGGATAAAATTATTTCTGCAGTGACACATTATTCACTGGCACGTGGCATTTTTAAAAATGAATCAAAATAAGTAATAGTATCCATTATTTTTTCGTGAAATTATATCACAAACAGATATAGATATTGTATATATATTACAAATGAATTTATTATAAGATAGTTGCAATAATAATATTTATTGCAAACTACATATTTCAGAATCTGATTCGGAAATGAAATTTCGTTTTCATTCCAAACCACATACATTTACAACTAGTTTCTAACTTTCACTCCACGCCAATGCCAACATACGTATTCAAAACATAATGCCAATTGAACTTGAAAATAAACAATGAGACAATGCTTTATTAGCACTAGTGCTGACTGGCACCTGAAACATCACCTCACACTACATGCCGGAGCATGACTAGTTCTTCAGCAATAATGTGAATCACATGCCAGTGCATGATCGGCAGTGAATGTGTTGAGCTACCATATGTTGAGCACAGTGCATATTCTGTTTAGTTTAATTGGTGACATTTTTCTCAGCTTTCAATTATTTCACAGTCGATTTCATGTTCCCGGTGCAGATACATATATACATTGTTACAATACTGTTAGAAGCATTCTGATGTAGCTCACATGAAAATAAGTGTACTTGACAAGTAATTAATACGGTACACGAATGCAGGACAGGTCAGGAAGAAGTGGACAGGATACTTGTTGGGAATGGCATCACTATGCCAACGAATCAAAGGCCAGATAGAGACTGATGTCATGGGATGCCACAGAAAAACGAAGAGTTTCGGTTCAAAGAGCTAGGGACGATATTTGCACGATGTAGTTACATAGATAGTTCTTAGTCATTTAGCTTGTACATAAGTGTAAATGAACCTTTTTCCTTAAGTTTAAAAGATTTGAAGTGCTCCATTTATCATAAGATAACTGTTAATTCATTGTGTAGATGATTTATGAAACCTTTCTGAGCTAGCCATTGTTTGAAATGTAACACATTACGTAACAATACTAGAACTTCACCAATGGTTTTACAGGGTTAGTCCCAGTGCTCAAGAATCTAAGTTTTCTCTGGTATTCAAACTCAAACCCAATTATATAGCAACCATGTAAATACAGTTATATACTGGTGTAATATGACCTAGTACATCAAATAAATACTGTTATAAAAATTTTATCTATATATAATTAAAATTAATTAATAAAATTGTAGATTAGTAATATAGTAGAGAATAAATTAATAAATTAGTATAGAAATTTATAGATAAAAATCGTGGGCATTTAATTAATAAAATCATAAATTATTAAATTTGAATAATATATTAAGTTGCATAAAAAACTATTGTAAGATAATTAAAGCAACAAAGGTTAACTGAATTTGAAGTTTAAATTGAATTAAATCAAAATACATAAAGATTATAAATACATAAAATTAATTATCAGTGACTTAATGAAGCTAGACTGACATCTTCAGGGGATAAAAATCTTCCTTCCCTAGACCTTTCAATAACTGCAGAATGCTGAATAATATTTCTGTTTTTCTAGACCATGTGAGAGAATATTTTAATTTATACATAAAATTAATTCTCAATTAGCTCAGAAACATTCCCCTACGTTAATTCAGTCTTCCAAATTTAAAACTATATACATTAAGTAAAAATATTAAAATGAAATTAATGAAAAAAGTATGTAAACATAAGGTGCAAGTTTAAACAGTGAAAAAGTCTAGTCTAGATGAAAATCACGTATTTAGTTACAAATAATTATAAACATAAGCAAAAATAATTTCAAAATTACTTACTACATAATCCATTTTTATAAAATTATTAAAAATTTAAATATTTCTAAGCTTTTACTAGCTAAACTTTTACTCAGTATGGGAGCTTGAAAATTTGTAACAACCTTCGCCCTTGTAGCCTATTAGGCTTGTACCATTAAAAACAGCCATTATGGCTCAAAACTTTCAACTAATAAGACTGTTACTCTATTTGAAGGGAAAGTTTTGTCATACTTAGCGAATATATTTCGTCCTAAAGAATACTGCTGATTAGCTTTCCAACATAGAAAGTTTACTTTCATGTGAGTGAAAATTCATGCTCTGCTTAGTGATTAAAAATGTGTGTTGTCATAGAAGAAATGGCTCAAAATGGCCTTGACAGAACGACTGGTAGAAATTTATATTAAAAAAGAGAGAGAGAGTGATTTCTGGTTAACGTTTAGGCAATAGGAAAATAACGACAAATAATCTTCATGCTATATTGGCTGTTGTAGCAACTTTTGAAAATAAATAGCTCGGCTTATTAAAAGAATGGTTGCAAAAAATTATATAGAGGAAAATTAAAAAGAAAAATTAACATTACAAAATATACAAGTATTCAAACTTAATTATGCTTCCTATTAGGAATTTATTACTCTTCTAATAGGTTTTGAATAGTGAAATGGTTATGTAAAGATTAAATCTTGTAGTTTTAAGTAGTGCCTTTTTTAAAAAAATTAATAAATTTCTAGGAATTTGATTATTAACAAAAATAACTGTAAGTAAACTTATTTCTTCTTTTAAATAGTAAATTTCAGTACAAATTTTTATTATATTTAATTGATTTTTCGTTGATTATAAATTGTGTTACTAATAACCTTTAGGTGAGATTACACTACTAGTTAATTAATTTAGTAGTTTCAAATTTAAATTGCCATTTTTTATCATAAAGTTTAATTTTATAATGAGCAAGTATATGCAAATCAAGAAATTTTATTTCATTCCGAGCTGTATTTGTTTTATTTAGTACAAAGCAAGTTGGGTAAATGTTGCTATTTTTATGATACCTAAAATTATTAAGTGTGATAATTTCATCTATGTACTTAAATATATTTAAAAAAAATATTAAATTTTTACTGTCAAGTCATTTCATAAACTGATATTCTTTCGAGAATGGGTAGAGGTTACAAATTTGGGCGGAGTAGTTAATTCCCATTCGAATTCTGTTAATTTGTTGAAAAATGGAGTCTTTAAACTGCTAGTAGTTATGAAATAGTGTATAATTAAGGTAATCATTCCAATTGTCTTCAGGTAAAACTGAAAATATTTGTGAATTCTTGGTAGATTCTTGGTAGATGAAATATTCATTGTCATTCCAATTGTCTTCAGGTAAAACTGAAAATATTTGTGAATTCTTGGTAGATTCTTGGTAGATGATTCTTGGTAGATGAAAAAGAATTTTATAAATTTTTTGCACAGGGAGAGAGTTATAAAATTTTTCAAAATCATAGATATTGATTTCTTTAACATCAAGATTATGTAGTGATGTAATAACTTGAAGGTTGCTATTAATAATCCAACTGTAATTACACTCTTGATTAGCTGATGCTAAACTAATTGAACTAATTTTCTTAATCTTGAGAGCAAAATTGTAATCAAATACTTTCTTCAAGTTCCTAGAACCGTGTGCAATAAATCTGAACTTGGCATAAGTTTTTTGGAACCTTTGCATAGCATAAAGGTTTGAAAATCTGTTGTCTAAGTGTAATGAAAGTAAGTTTATTAACTATAGAGAGAACATTAGTGGTATTTTTTTTTTCTTTTTTTTCCCCCATTTTTTGGCAAGCAATAGGTTTAGTTCTTTCTTTATAAGTGAACTGTAAAATTGTTTTCATATGATACTAAATTTAGTACCCGCTTTGTCAGGTTTAACGACTGCAAATTGCTGATTTATTTATTTTTTCTTTATTCTCAGGGTTCGTACAATACTTAAGAGTCCTTAAGTTTTTTTGGAATCAATTTTTGGTCTTTAATTTTGGCCAAAATCTGCAGAAGGTCCTTAATTTTAATCATCTGAAATTACTGTCTTGTTTGTACAACTGCCATTTTGAGTATAAATTATCATTTTGGAGGAATATTTTTGGCTATTCACTGACATATATGGTTATCTTTTGAATGGGTTCATGGGTTATAATTTGTTCCTATTTCTAATATAATGGTGGGATACTCAAGTTTCTAAGCAAGAAGTAAAACATAAGCATTTTGAAATTCATTTTTTATAATGAAGAGCTCTTAAACAACTTTTCGCTTTTGGGGATGTGAATTCTATTATTAAACGGTTCTAAATTTTGCGACTTATCAACATTTTAGCAATTTTAAGATCAGTATATTTCTATAGAAAATTTTAATTCCGAGATCTGGGAATTATTCGACGATTTTTTTGAAACCTTATAACATTGATGAATTTCATTAAAATAATGATAATATAAGTAAAAATAACACGCCAAATAAACATTAATTTTGTAGTCAAACAACAAAAATCGGCATTATATTCGCAAATTTTCACAGTATTGGTTTCAATGGTTTTATTGAAACACCATTATCTTATCTCGTTCATTTGCTCTTCGGCAGCATAGCATAGTGGTTCGGTAAAACCATCAAAACTGGTCCTGTGAAAATTTGCAAATATGATGCTGATTTTTGTCATTTGATTGTAAAATTAATGGTAATATATTGAAATTATATTTAAAAAATAACATTAAAATAAAACATTTTTATTTTTCGCTGTCATAAAGTTTCATTATGGCAACTTATACAATATTTTGAATCTGAAAAATAAGCAAGGTATAATGCTATAATGCACAATTTATGAAACAGTTCTTAACAAAAGCAAAATAGCTATGCAATTAATGTCTTTTTAATTTTTCATGGTAAGAGCTTTCCTCATGTAATTGTCTCAGAATATTCAGAATTCTCAGAATGTGCATCAATTTTCTCTATAAAAGTAAATTTACCCTCTTTTCCTCTGATTTTGTTTTTTAAAATATTTCTGGCTGTTTTGCTGGTACAGAATTGGTAGGGATAATTTTTCTGTAGGATTTTAGACATCGCAGCTTGGAAAGTTTAGAAGGATGGGAAGGCAAAATTTATAGACACACGGTTCTAGAAGATTCCAGAAATGTGTGACAAAATGAAAAATGTCTCCATGGCATTAATACGTAATGGATGTATTTTACAGAAAGTTTGAGATGAATTTCGTATTTTTTGGAGATTGTCTGGAAGAACGATGAAAACGTAATATTTGAATGTTTTACTTCTGATACTAAAACCTTTTTCTTAACATGTTTACCTTCCCTTTATTTTCTCTACTTTTCACTAGACACAAGCATGGAAAATATCAAAAACGCTTCTAAGTTTATCACTTGGACAGGTACTATAGAAAGAAATGTTTTTACTAATAAAGAAATTGAAAACTGACAATTTAAAAAATTCATCTAATATGTCTAAATGTATCGTACACAGAGCTGGTGCTAAGCATTTTCCCACCTGATGCAATCTCTGTGGATCCTAAATTCTGCTGCCTAGTGCCTTTCTAAATTCTGCTTACAAAGCCTGCTTTAAATTCTAAAAGTTTTGACATTTCTAGATTTTGTTGCTCAGTGTGTCACTAAATTCTAAAAATTCTGCCACACCAGCTCTGTAACCAGCCTTTGCCATATATATTTCATATTCTTTTGAATGTTCATATTACTAAAGAAATAACATTAGTAGCTTTTTATATACATTCTAAGTGCATATAGGGGTTTTTTTAAATTTATTTTTTAAGAATAACAGAAATTTTTAATTAAATTATAAAATGGAAAGGAAACACGTTGAAGGAAAACTGACTACATAAAGAGAAAGAAAATTATTCTTTAAAGACATCTACAGTTATTATTATGTAAATTACCCAGTTTATAATTTCAGCCTTTACTATAATTTCTATTTTCTCACTAGAATGCAGATCACTTAGACAGTTTTTAACCTGAGGTTTTTGGAGTGTAAGACAAGGTGTGTTTCTGATCTCCACTAGCTTGCTGCATTAGTTCCTGCCAGCTCTGATAATATCTAATTATTTGTCTGTGCATTATTGCTGCCAGCATTTGAATTTGTTATGACGATAGAGTTACTGAGCCAGCTTAAATTAAAATTAAATTGTATAGTCTTTGACCACTGGTCCGCATTTTTAATTTGACTGATGATTGATTTCTTGTTTAATTATATCACCAGGAGCTGTAACTGATTTTATTAGCATAAGAACATGCTTTTATGTTTTAAGTCCCTTTTTAAATAAGAGGCTTATTTAAAATGTAGTTACTTTCAGACATAGCGATAATTTGCTTCACGTCTGTCAGGGGGTTGGGGGACTTATTAACTTTTACCAAATCATGGTAAACCCTCATAGGTACATTGTGGAGATGTTGACAAGTTAGGAGATAAAGCATGCAGAAACTAGTGAGAACACTGGTTTGTGTATTGATACAAATTTCTGATTGTTAGAAAAGATGCTAGAGAAGGAAATCGATATAAATTAGCTAAAATGTCTTGGAAGGCTTCAAATTAAAAAGATGCTTAAATATTTTGCTGAGTGTTGTGGTTGCAAAACATAAATGTATTGTAGCTTTTAATGTGTAATTGTCTTAATCTAGTTTAAGAATCAATGTCATAACTTACATGTATTTTAAACTGTGAAATTTTAATATAGCTTTTTAACAGATATTGCTAAAAAATAAATAAAATTTAATAGTGGCCATGTAAATCCATAATGACTAAGTTTATCTAACTACCTGATTTAATTATTTATAACTAACTGCTTACTCTTAGAAATTATCTCTGCATATTAAAGCGAGTTACTGCCTTTCATTAATCCTTACTGTGGTCACAAGATAAAACAAAAATATATAAAAATTCATATAAAACTTATTCTTTGCATGTAGTGAGACTTAAAACAATACAAAACAAAATATTACCTCTGGTGCTTTAGTGGCTTGTTGGAACCTTAAATTATATTAACTGGGTTACAACCCCTGGAACTCTATACGAAGCCACGACCGTAACTGTCAGACAGAGCCCAAGTTACCAAATGTGCATACATAGGCCTTTCAGGTTCTAAACATCAGGTCTCTCTTTAGGCAAGCAGCAGCAGTGACAACTTCCAGTTTTTTTTTATTATGAATCATACAGATTATGATCTTACTTCTCATTTTAACCTATGCCACTTGACATAAAATCTGTCTGCTATTTACTAAACCTCTAAACTGAGCAAGTATATGACAAAATGAGACATTAAACACTTCCCTGTTTTGCCCGAACACCGTTCGGGTACTTGAAAAAGGGCCTTCCCTGTTTTGCCCGAGCCCCGCTCTTGCGACTGATTTTTTTCCTCCATTGCAATGATTTGCCCGAATTTAATGCTTGATTAGTTTGCAATGCTTCTAACAGATGGCTCTAGTAGTCCAGTAAAGATCTGATTGCAAATCCGGTTTCTAGTTTATCTTTTATTGTTTTTCTTTTACGCAAGAAAGTTGCGTATTTTGTTTTGACTCAATCTGCTTACTATACAGCTCGCTGCAAATTCTATTTCTTTTGAAGCTGAAAAGTAGAAGAATGAGTGATAATGAACATCTCATAACAGATGATAACTCTTACAGTGGATCAGACAGTGAATCTGAAATTTCTATAAATGATTCTGGAAGTAATGAAAGTTCGTTTTCGGACTTTTCAAGTGATGAGACAATGGAAAGTTCAGATGACCTAACTCAAGTTCGAAACTTTTGTGAACTATATATAACAAATCCTCCTTCACCTCCACCTCGATTTCCATTCACAGCAAATCCAGCTGTTCATGTAAATATTGATCTAAGTAATGGAACTCTACAATTTCTTGATGATTTTCTTTGATGATAATCTTGAAATTATTGTTTCTGAAACCAGTAAATATGCAAATCGGACCATTCAGAGTAGTAATCTACAAAGCAAAAGCAGAGCAAAAAAATGGGAACCAACAACAAAGCACGAAATTCAAGTGTTTCTTGCTTTGAATATTTTACAAGGAATTATGAAAAAGCCTGATGTTGAGCAATACTGGAGTAAGAGACATTCAACATCAACTCCATTTTTTTCCAAAATTATGTCTTACCAATGCTTTTCTCTTATTCACTGGTATTTACGTTTTTCTGATGATACCGAATTTGATGCTAAAACACATGAGTGTCAAAACTGCAGAAACTGTGGCCGATCATCAAGCATTTGAATACTCGTTATCGAGAAACTATCACACCTGAAAGAGATGTTACAATCGATGAGAGTTTGATGCTGTACAAGGGAAGATTACACTGGAAACAGTATATACCTCTAAAGAGATCACGATTCGGCATAAATGTTTTATTTTATGTGAATCAAAGTCAGGTTATGTGTATCTACTTATTATATACACTGGGAAAGATACACTTTTTGATGATAATTACCAGCATTTATGCAAGTCCTCTCAAGTAGTGATAACACTTATGCAGCCACTATTGAATAAAGGATACTGCCTAACGACAGACAATTATTACACATCACCAGAACTTGCAGATATCCTTATCAACCATCAAACAGATATATGGAACCCTCAAACTTACCAGAAAGGACGTTCCAAAAGAATTACAGAAGAAAAAATTTAAATTAGGAGAAATCTGTGCGTACCAAAGAGGGAAAGTCTGTCTAATGAAATAGATGGATAAGAAAGCTGTATCTCTATTATCCACAATCCACATCTTACAAGGATGAAGTCAGAAAGAAACCAAATGTTGTGATGGAATATAATAATACCATGGGAGGTGTTGATAGAATGGATCAGCATCTCACCAATTATCCAGTCACAAAGAAGAGAGGAAAGAAGTATTACAAAAAAATATTCTTCCACCTTTTAGATGTATTGCTGTGGAATACATTCGTTTTATACCAGAAGCATGGAGGAAAATACTCGCATTTGAATTTCAGACTTGATATAATTGATCGCCTGATTGAAAGACACGGGACTGTAAATGAAAAAAAAGGACGACCATAAATTTTGCCCAATCCCTTACGATTGACTGAAAGGCACTTTTTAGAAGTGATTGCTTCCAGCGACAAAAAAACTGAGACCAACGAGGCAGTGCTTTGTGTGCTGCTCTAAAAGAAACGATTTCAAAAAAAGAGTGAGAAAAGAAACTAGATATTTTTGTCCCGACTGCGATGTTGGACTATGCTTGTCACCGTGTTTTAAAATTTTTCGTACAAAAGCTGAATTTTAAAAGATATTAGATGTAAGTATAATAATAAATTCTCTTTTCGAATATCCATTTCTGTAAAGTGTTTTCCCACTTCGCTTATTTCACCGGAAAAAAGCCAAATTTAAGTAAAAATGTAATTTTTCGTTGTAAATAAAAATTATAATAACTTCATAAATTCAATACTTATAATAGTTTTGACTCTTGATTTGAATTTCTATAATCGATTTTAAAATAAAATTGTTTTTGAAAAATATGCTTATTTTTTGACACAATATGTCAGAAAAAAGAGACTGTTAAGTGGTTTAAAAAAAACATAAAGCTAACTGTTAGTAAAATGTAAATAAAATGTCACTTATTTTCTTTCAAATATTTCCAACTATTATTTGAATGTAGTGTAAAATATTTAATGCTACTTGATAAATTTCATAAAGTTTATTTACTTAATGATTACTTAATGATTTATTTAATAGTTTACAAACTTATTAATAATTATGTTAATTCATGTTTAATAATAATACATCCTGCTTACAGATCTATTTTCTTTTTAGGATGGTATTACAAAAGTGAAGTTCAGGCCTAGATAATAATTTTAATTGAATTTATGAAGTTCCCATTTGCTCATAGATCCTTTTTTTTTTTTTTTTTTTTTTTTTTCCATTTAATGGTCCTTAAAAGTCCTTAAAGGTTCTGAGTGCAAAAATGTGTACAAACCCTGATTTTGAATTGTACCTTTAAAAGTCTGAAAATTTGCAGTCTTCCAAATTATTTTACTTAAAACAGCTTGTTTCCATTCCAAAAAGGTGGCTATTGGAAGATTAAGTTTGGAGCTGGTTTTGACTATAAATTCTTTAATGTTACTAATAATACCATACAGGCAAAAGTTTTTGCTAAAGCTGATAACAGGCCTAAATTTTGTTCCTAATTTTATAAGCTGTCTTAATTTTAGGTCTGTTACTGTATCCAGTTTTTCTCTGAAAATATGTTTATTCACAAAAGGAAGATATTCAGGTACTTTGCAGTAATATTTTGCATCTGTATCAGTTTTGCAGTGGTAGATTAGCATGTTGCTTAAAGTCCTCAGGAATTAAAACATACAAGAATTTTGTAGTTGAAATCGGGGAAGAAATCTTGAGTATTGTGGATTATGCTACTGAATTTAATTTTATCAAACAACAGATGTAGCAGGTTGATTTTGCAGAAATTTTGGTTTGATTTTGTATTGCTGATTATTAATTTAAATATGCAAAAATATAGTACAAGGTCTTTAAGAAAGTGTAACTAACATATTTACGTAAGAATTTTTGCAATAAATGAATTTGTAATAAAACATATTTTTGAAAGTATGTAATAACTTAATAAGATTTTGACAAAAACTGGCACTATTAAGTAATTTATCAAAGTTGGCTTGCAGTTTAATGATCTGCAGTAGGAAAAAAAATCATACATTTTTCTTGCTTCCTCTTTTGCCTCTATTTGTTTTAGTACTAAAATGTTTAAATTGGATGTTAAGTGCTGGAGTCAAAAGAATTGGTAGACTTTTGTAGGTATGTGTTAAGCCTATAAGGGTAAAGAGTTTAAAATTGTAAAGAAACTCTTTGAACAATCTATCTTTAAAATTCAGAGTTATATCCAAAATCTAAATTGAAATCATATAACTGAAAATGTTCTAACTCTGCTGTTGTTTGCTGAAAAACATTTTTAGGTGGTTGCTGCTTAATTTTTTTATGTGGAACCTGTATTTATTAATTCTAAGCTAAGCTGCTTTCTTGTATTTCAATATATTTTAAATTACATATAATTAAAGTGAGTTGGTAAGTGTAGTTGAGAGCTCTTCTAGATACTGCTTTTTAGTAGTTAATAATGGGCTAGTTGGCATGGCATTAAAATCTACAGGCAAGGCATTTGGAATTGCTACTTTTTATTTCTATATTGTTTTAACCCTTTTGAGACTAACGAGATAGTATGTACCAAGACAGATTAAGTTTTACTAATAGGCACAATCATTCCGTATTTACATGTATAAATACCAGTTCAGTCTTTTCAACAACCAAGGTCATATAGCCGGGTGTTGTTTACAAATAAATCAAGATAATAGACTAATTGGACAATATGTCCACTAAAAAAATAAAAAATAATAAAGTTCAAAAAAAAACCTGAAAAAAATTACAAATATCTTAAAAAGGCTTCTACTTTAAAAATATGAAGCAATATATTAAATTAGAGTCTGCACAAAAACAAAAACTGTCTTCAAAGGGTTAAGAAAGCCTAAGATAAGCTGTGTTTCTCAAATAGTCTAGAAAGACACACTTTTACCACCTGAAGACATCAACTTTTCCTCTCAAATGATCTAGAAAGACAGAAACTTGTACTTCATGAAGACCCTTTTGAGACTAACGAGACCTTTTACCTCGGTCTAGAAAGACAGAAACTTTTACCCCCCTGAAGGTATCAGCCTTATTAAATCGTCAGTAAAATTGATTTTTTATTTCTTTATACATTTTTATTTAATTCAATTTTAAATTAAATTTCAGTTAACCTATGTTACCTTTATTATTTTGCAATAGTTTTTATGCAGATTAGCACATAATCCTGATTTAATAAACTACACTTTTATTAATTAAAATATTTCAATCTTAGCTGTATTTTTAACTTTTATTGTTGATTTAATCACTTTAATCCTTTTGAGATGGTATGTCGTTGTTTAAGATGTTTCCTCGGAAGGGGAGTTGAAAAGAATCATCCTACAGGATGGGGATTTTGTGTCCGCTAAGCCAAACTTTAGAGAAAAATAAAATCAAAAAGAAAGTTTTCGTCTTAACATCATAATTTTTGTTGCTATTTTAGTTTATTTCTCAAGCCATCATATATGTTAAAATTAACTTTTAGTTGTCTTTTTTTCCTTTACTTGACATGAAAATATATGAAACAACTGCTTACTTTGAGAAATAATTTTCAGAAGCACTATTCAAATGGTTCCACAGTTTTAATTGATCAAATGCATTAACAAACTTAGAAATTAATAAAAAGAAAGAAAGACTATTTACAAGAAGTAACAAAACCTTTCATGTGAACTGGAAGGCAGACACTCAGAGAGCTCAGTCTCTGGCAAAATATCCATATGAAAATCACTAGAAATATCATTCTGTAACTCTTTAGAAAATGAATCATAAGTCTTATTCATGTCACTAATTGGCTCATGTGAGTATATTGTTCGTCTGATAAATAACGCTTGCTCGCCATAGTAAACTGAAGTCAAGGCTTTCCCAAATAAAAAGGGAAGTATGTGAAATATAAGTTATAAAAGCAATGCAAAGTGAATAGAACCCTGCATAGTAACCCTAAAAGACCCTACATAGTAGCCAAAAAAAAGGGGGGGATTTGAAGGGATATCAGAAACAGGAATGTTTATATCAGATGGCAAGTTAAAGAGCCAAGCTCTGTTTATTTACATTTTACCTCCTTCCTGACAACAGCTGGCACCAGTTTTATGTGGAATGTGATCAAATTGAAGGTTAGTATCCTAAAACTTTTTTAGTTCAAAATTAATGTATGCAGGACACAATCTAGTGGTCTTTGAAACGTTCCAGAATACTGGCACAAATGTGTGATGGCTGGGGTGTGAATGAGAAAACGCTCTGGCATGCCAACGTGTCGGCTGGGAAATGAATGCATTTCTTGCTGGCATTTATGCATGACAGTTGGTGCCAAAGGGTTAATTTATATAAATATATGTAATATACTACTGTGTGAGAGTGTTGTGTTGCAATTCACTGATGCTTTTTGACTACAATAAAGGAAACTCTTGGTATTGAGAGTGATCAGACACAGATGAAGAAAAAAAAAATTTTTTTTTTCCCTTCTGAAGGATTTTTCCATAGGAGGGACCTGTATCTGATTGCCTTTGATATTTATAGTTGTATTCAAAATCTATACCAAAATAAGGTTGTTTCTGTGTAGGTGTAAATTTTACATTGGTATATTTCTCTTCCAGTGTGATGAATTGATATTAACGTGATTATACAGAAATTACATTAGAGATAGAAGTTAATACAAAATTTTTAAGGATATGTGCAATTATATCACTGTGTTGAAAGTCATTCACATTACTTTGTGGCAAGAGTAAAAATGGTGTGATAAAGCTTTAAAAAATATATATAAACTATGAAAAATGTATACCATATATTCCGGCGTATAATGCACACTTTTAACACTAAAAATATGATCAAAATTTATGGGTGTGCGTTATATGTCGGATATAAGAATGATATATTAAAAATATCAGCATACAATAGTTACATTTTACATGTACTTATGCTGTTTATTTAAAAGGAATGGCATACCTTTTGAACTTAAAAACGTTTCATTATCGGATACATGAAAAGTTTGTCTTCTGTTATATCCTCAGGCACATCATCGATTTCTGTTTCATCTTCACCATCACTGTTACTCTGATCCATTAATAAATAATCATCATCTGTTTCATCTTTCACCAACACCAAACCTCCTTGCTGTTTTTGATTTCAGCACTTTTTCCATTTTCTTTTGCAAACTGAATTACATTGTATTTGAAACCAGCTCTGTTTTGTTTGAATGGAGCCATATTTACTCTTAAAAGGAAAACGAGATCAATTTTATTTTAACTAAAATCTTCAATATGGCTTCAAATGACCACAGAAGGAGAAATTATGTGAATCATAATTCTGCAAACTCTTTCAGGATATAAATACATATTTACTCCAAATTATATCCCACTTTTCTTAAAATTCTACAATAGCATTCTTTTGGACACTTGTACTGAATACAATGCAGCCTCTTTGTAGGTATGTATATTTATTCCCTTAAGCATTTAACCCACACACATATTGTTCGCTTTATCACTTGTCAGTTCAGTATACCATTGTTCGAAAGGCTAGTACAAATTTTCGAATAAATGACCTCAAAAGATTAAGAGCATTGCACATGTATCCTTTAGGTTTCTTCATTAAAAAATTGGGTGTGTGTTATATGATGAACATACCTAAAAATTACAAAATATAACTTGAAATTATAGATGTGTGTTATACACCGGTGTACATTATATGATGGAAAATACAGTATGTACTGATGTAGGGCATTATAGAAGCTTCACATACCAAAGTAGTATTGCAGAATGTCCAGTAAAATTGCATTAGCCTTGTAATCTGTTAGAAATCAATAGAACTGCACTGTTGGAGTTCTGAATATGCTTAATTGCTTATGAGTTGCTGGAGATATTTTTATCCCAAGTGTTGCTATTCTTGGTTAAAGTTTTTCTAATGTGATAAGCCCTCATTTCAGGGCCTTCAAATAAACTGTTGTCAGGATTGTCTGCCCCATTACATATGCATTTGTCACTAACCTGAAAGACAAAATGATATAGATAATAAATATGAGCTGGTATTTCTTAGAAATTCCTATGTAGGGTTGTCTTCAAGTATAGGCAACAAGAGTAAGTGTCTAAAGCACCAATTTTCGGAATACACCAGCTGAGTTCTTCTCATAAGAAATAAAAGTGCATTTTGCTTTGAATTATTAATATATTTATATGAGGTACCAACTATGCTGATCGCTCAGGGAAGGAATATGGCACTTTGCTGTAGTTAATTAATCATAAATTATAACGCTTTGTAGGTGATAAAGGGAAACTGTAAACGATGAAAATTAGAAATAAGAATTAGCATTACAGCTAAGAAGAGCTTGAACTGAATTGTTGAAGAACATAGACCACTTTCTTATCCAGAGTTGAAATCTGGACCTTCAGATTTCTTCACTATAATACTGTAAAAGCATATGGTAGGAAAGCCTTAATTCTTTATGTTCTTCCTGCCTAAATCTGATGGGAGAGAATAAAAGACCCCCCCCAGTCCAACTGAGG
Source organism: Stegodyphus dumicola (assembly GCF_044657685.1). Lineage (NCBI taxonomy): Eukaryota > Metazoa > Arthropoda > Arachnida > Araneae > Eresidae > Stegodyphus > Stegodyphus dumicola. The sequence goes on from NC_140781.1 coordinate 29,070,427, forward strand.
AACGAATTATCCTTCACCACTTAAGTCAAGTGCCAGTTGTAAAGAAGAGCTTAGATTCATGTATCTAGAAGAATAACATGCCTTAGCCTTGAATTTGTGGAGCAGATCTGGAGTTTTTCAGGACTTCAACGATTCCAGATTTTTGGAATTTTCCTAATTTTACTGGTCATCAGCTTATATCTGGTAAGATGACATGTAGAAATAATAAAATTAAATATGTGAAATAATGAAGCATTTTAGATCTAAAGGGAAAAAAAATTTACAAAAAATGCTTAAAATTTGTTTTAATAAACATTTCTGTCATAGTAAGTAGTTTAAGCTGTTCCCCCTAATAATTTCTCTTTAATTTTATAAATAAACATAATTTCTTGTTCAGTTACAAAGTATCATTCAGTGGCGTAGCGACGGGGGGACAAGGGGGTGTATGATGCCCCGGGCGCCGCTCGCAGAGGGGCACCAAACAGTCTCCAAACAAGATTTTCCGAAAAATTTCAATTTTTATTTTGATCAATTTCTGGAAAATGTATTTAAAATTAATAATTATTGTAATATTATTAATCATTTATTTTCTTAATTTGTCTGATAAAATGTGTAATAAGTGTTTATACTTGCAGTACATCAAATATCTCCGTATACAAAACATTCTTTCTGACCACTTAATTCTTCTAAAATAGAGAAACGTCTTTATTTTTTTTAAACGAAATTGCATGTGTAGCTCCCGCTTTTTATTTTAAAACAATAACGAACGGTACAGTCTCATATTATATCCCTTCGACCTTGAACTACACACTTAGACAAAAAAAAAACGACGCACCGAGAAGATATAAAGCAAATTTGACACAAATTGATACGCATACAGGTTTCAACGGGAAATGCAAAATTTTACATTTTGGCTTCCGATGAATGAACGGTTGTCACTACGGTGCATCTAAACTGCTCAATTGGCGGGATATTTAAGAGGAGAAATTACAATTCCAGGTCATAAATTTTTGACGAATTTCATTCCGTGTACTCTGGTAGACAGTAACTATGCTTCGCGTAACAAGTGCGCGAACGATATGCGCAGATGTCAGAATTTGAGAGAGGTTGTGTAGTGGGCTCAAAGAAGCCGGTTGGTCTTATCAGCGAATAGCTCAACATTTGAGCAGGAGCGATGCCACTATTAGACAAAGTTGGCAGGAATGGGTGAACCATGGCCACACACAGCGTCAAAAAGGAAGCGGTAGGCCTAGAAAAATTTCTATTTCAAGTCTAGAGCCTCCAAATTTCCTCAGAAGCTAGCTTGTAAGGATTATGTTAATTCTATTAACAATTAAATTTTGAGTTAAACTTCCTTTGCTATCGCTTCTTAACTTCAACTTACCTCTTCCAGCCAGAACGTAGTTTTAGAATCACGTCTGAATACTAATGAGGAAGACCGGTATATAAGCGCGAAGTTTTATTGTCTGAGGGAGAGAGATATCAGAGATTCTGGTTAGCATGCATCCGCCTTTTTAGGTTACGTTCTCTTAAGCTATTGTTACGCGCGGCTGTACATTAGGCCCTTGATAACTTGACAGTCAATTAGCGTTAAGGGAAAAAGCTAAATTAGAATCTTAATAGCTTCGGCTATATCTCTTTACTTAAGATTAGTTTAGTTTAATTCTTAGTTTCTTACGTTCAAGACCAAGTGTCGGCTTTATTGCACAACTTCAAGACGGAGTTCTGTTAAATCTTATTTGAATAATAAAGGGTTATTTTACCCTTCTATCTTGTTCTTTCCTGTCAGACAAACTCAAGCGATTCTTCGCTTATCAGTTCTTGAGATTCTTCACTTTCAACGTTAACTTAGAATTACACAGTGGAGAATTCTACAAATTTTATACAAAAATGCAACTCCCATTTCCCTATCACCAGTGCAGGATTTACGTATAAGCTACACAAGCTATAGTTTACAGCCCCCCCACAAATTAAAAATATAGCATAACAGACTTATAAAGGTCCCCAGTTTTCAAATAGCTTAGGGCCTCATCAAGTTTAAATCCAGCCCTACCTATCACTAATAGTTGCAGAGATTTTCCATTTTTAATTGTATGTAATTGCCTTTAATGTCTTTTTATTTCTTCAATAACTTTTCTTCCCGCAACTGTCACAAATTTATTTTTTATGTAGACCATGTCAATGCCAAGGAAAAAAACTTAGCGGTTCTCAGAATCGGGAAAGAAAACTAGAGCAAGAAAAAGAAGTTCAGAACTCCAGAATAAGAATGGAATTATATTTAATAAACAAATCGCAAAAAGAAAAACCAGAAGTTAAGAAGGATGAAGATCTAAAATCGGATTCAAGTTAAATTTCTATTGCTGCTAAACGTTTATACAATAACACATCACAACAAATAAAATACTCAAAGAGGATGAAGTTGAGGCCCAAGTACATCAGAAGTCCCAAATCCATGTATATTACTAATAAGTACAGAAAATGCAACAGAAACACTCGCTGCAATTCCGGACGTTCTGGAGTTCAAAGATGTTGCTTATTTAAAATTCTCTAATAATCTTCCAATAATATCGAACCATCTTCGCACCGAAATGATTATCCGTGGGTGCCACGTATTTCAAAACGAATCCAGTCTAAATGCAATAGCAACATCAACTAATCGTCTAATGAAAAAATCTTGGTTTTTTTTCGACGAATCGGTAATGAAGAAGAAGGAACTGAAATAAACCGATCCTGGTTATTATATTCACCAAAAATTAATGCAGCATGCGGCTTTTGTTGTTTACTGTTTTTTACATCAAATTCCACTACACAGTCATTTTTCACAACAGCATCTGGTTTTAATAAATGGAGGAATAAAGATAAATTGATTAGCCATGAAAGAAGTCAAATTCATCAAAAATCGTTTACAACGTGGAAAGAAGCGGAAAGATGATTAATTAATAAAACTGGAATCGATGAATCATTAGAAGTAAATATACAGTCTGAAAAAAAACAGTGGCGAAACATATTGCAACGGATATTAACTTGTATGAAGTATATGATTATACAAATTTTTCCTCTACGTGGTCATGTTGAATACTTCAAGACGGTACAAATGTAGGAAACATATTATTTTTACTTAAACTTGTAGCTCAACTACTGCTAGCTACTCATCTAGAAAAATGTCATAGAAATGCCAAGAACTGTCTCATACTTATCACCACAAATCCAAAATGAATGTATTCATCTTTTGGCATCCATAGTTCGAAATCAATTAATAAGTGACATCAAAAGAAATAAATATTACGGACATATATTTGATTCGACTCCTGATATTACTCATCCAGAACAAATGTTGCAAGTCTTTAGGTATGTAGATATTGATTTTACTGACAGAAAAGTTTCCATCAAAGAATTTTTTTTAAGGTTTATTAAAATACAGCCTAAGATGCAGCCTCAATTGAAAATACAATTTTAGAAAAATTAAATTCCGATCAGATTTCATTAACAAATTGTAGATTACAATGTTATGATAATGCTGCCGTGATGTCAGGTCACATATCTGGCGTTCAACAAAAAATTATGGAAAAAAATAATAAAGCATTTGTAAATTGCGATAACTACTCATTAAATTTAGTAGGAGTCACTGCAGGTAAGTAAGATCCAATCGTTATAACATGCTTTGGAATAATTGAAAACATATATCTCTTTTTCTCATGTTCAACATTACAATGGGAATTATTAAAAAAAATGCTTTAAAGAAAACTGTCAAACATGAATCTGAAATACGATGGAGCACCAAAGCAGAAGCGGTTAGCATTATTGTTGGAGGACTGGAAGAATTAGTAGAATTATTAGAAAAATTAGCAAAGGATACTACTACCACAAGTGACACCAGAAATGAAGCTGCACTTTTATTGCAAAATATGCTGAATTTTAGTTTCATAACTTTAGTCCATTTCTGGCATAAAAACTTGAGGAGAATTGATCGTGTGCAGCTTAGGTTACAAGATCCTAAAATTAATTTTAGAGAAGCGTTCTTGATCGTCTGCAGCAGGAAATAAATAAGCGACTAAATGATCTTAACTCCAAATTTGGATTTTTATTGGACGTTGAAAATTTATTAAACAAGGGTAACGATCATTGATAACATTGATATCAAACACTGATAACGATCTTAAAAAGAATTGTAAAAATTTGGGTGAATTTTATAATACAGATTTTAATGGAACACAACTCATATGCAATTGCAAGATGTTACTCACCAATAGAAAAAGTTAACCTAAAACTCCATTACAGCTTCTTACCTTTATAATATCGTATGGAGTTGTTTTTCCAAACCTGAAAGTCGCTCTACAAATACTCCTTACTATTTCAGTATCAATTGCTAGCTGTGAACGTTCGTTCAGCAAATTAAAATTAATTTTGACACATCTACGATCAACGATGGGACAAGATCGCCTAAGTGATCTTATATATATTAACTTTTAAATTGTTTGAAAATTGTATGTTTTTTTTTTATTAATTATGTTAAATAAATAATGTCTTATGCTAGATGACCGTATGTCCGGTTTTTCTCCTGACAGACAGATTTCCGAATCCAATTCCAGTCTTGGTTTTTTTAACAAGATTCTTTTGCCTCAAATTTAAAGCCTAACCTGAGCCTGTGTCCCTATATATCTCGAAAAACAGAACAGTATTTTGTAGAAGAGTACTTGCAATGATTATTCATAATATATTATAGAATATTTTAAGCTAGGTACTGTAATCTTTTATTTTTCTCTTATATTCTTATTACGAGTATATTCTATATATTACATTACTATATGTTTTTCGGGGGAGCCGCCAGAAAGGTATCGTGCCCCGGGTGCCAATTATGCTAGCTACGCCACTGGTATCATTGCTTATGTCCTGTAATTCATGTGTCAAACATTCACACTAAACTTGTCAATCAATCTTTTCATTTCTAAAAACCTCTTTTTCACTTTCTTCACTATTGATAGCAATATTTTCTGGATTTAAAACCATTCTACAGATTTCCCCATTTGTAAATTAGTTGCTGATTATGGTATTGTCATTGCAGTGGAAATCCTGTTATATCATCTTCATTTATTATCATGTCTTCACATTAACTGGAAATAATTCATTCCATTAACTGGAAAATTTTGCCTTCTTCAGTATTGAAAATCTATGCTAAAATAAGGGGGTTATTTTGCCTAATTTTGAAATCTCGCTTTCGTAAGTTCAAGTTGTGTTAACATAATTTACTGTTGCCAAGTTTGCTATGGAAGGCAATGCTAAATATGCCTTCACTTTGCAGATTTTTCTACAGCTACAGAATTAGAAACTCTTTTCACCATAATTGAAAGTCAAAACTTTAATTTTGATAAGGTGGCTGTAATAATAATAGCCAACAAAAAGTAATTAGCTGAGTCAAATGAGAAAAATAGCAAAGAGTGAAATTTTCTATGTTAAAGAAAGTAAGCTTTTTGTAAATGAATTTTCTCTCTTCCCTGTTGCTATGTCAACAAAAGAGAACTAGTATGAGCAATATCCCACTCCAAAATTTTAACCCCTTTCTCAACCAGTCAAGGGCAGAAAATATAGTTGTGGAGACATCAATTAACGTATTTTCATTGTCCACTCTATTGTTGCATAGTTGGCAGGAGTTTGATAGAAACATACAAAATCTCAGTCAGTAAGGAGACAAATCTATTTTTCCATACATTTGCTTTTTTTAAGTAGTTTTTTATTCATTTCTATTTTTACTTATTTTTGTTTATTCCTGGTTAAAAGATATTTAAAATACATTGCTGGGGTTCAAGAGGTCTGGATATTTGATCATTCCAAATAGTGGGCATCTGGATTTCAGACTTTGAACTTCGTTATTCCACTGATGTATAAAGTGCAAGAACATTTGGGAAAAGTGCCATAAATTCTTATGTCACACCTAAAAGCTGAGCATTAATTTGAAAAGTAACACTGCAATTTATATAATATGGTAAAAATGAACATTATTAGACATAAAATTAAATATTCATAGTGTTTCAATAAAATTGGAGCCACTACAAAATGCGTACTTTCTAAAGAACTCTTTCTTTTACAGTTGATTTCATTATTGAAGAAACATTTTTTTCCCCTCTAAGCTGTGCAGTATAATCAGTTTGTCTTCAGTTATGCACATGTTCTAATGGGAAATATCTGAATGGCTAAATTGGAACCATAAATACAAATGCTTTTTGAAGTTTTTGAGAAATATGTTGGAATAATTTAACCCTTTCAGCAGCATGACAGGCTTTATCCAGTCATGAGATTTTTGGGCACTTGGTATATATTAGCTTATAATTTAAGATATTTTGCTTTCTTACTTCCTTTAATAATGTAAATGTCATCTTAATGAATGTAAGTTAATGAAAAAGAGACTAAAATGAGTAATTTTATAAATTTACCTCGTAAATTCTGATTAAATACAGGTCTTCTTGACAGATCCAAAAACCTGCACTACTCAGAGGATTAAACATTACTGTATAACGAATTTTCTCCTTCCTTACTGCGTGCCTTTGTGGTGTAATTGGAAGCATATCCAGCCAACATTTGGGAGGTCCAGAATTTGAATCCTGTTGAGGGCATCGTTGATTTTTCATGTTTTCCACCAAAAGATGAACCTAATGACTCCACTAATTTAGATGTAATTTTAAGTGCAGTTTGACAGTTACCTTGATTAACTTATCTGCAAATTACTGAGATTGTGTTGTAAGGCATTTTCTCCTGCCTTATCATGTACCTTCTTGTTGTAATAGGAAGCATCAACTTATAGAGATCCAGAATTTGAATCTTGTTTAGGACATTGCACACATTTTGTGTTTGCTGCTTCAACAAATATAATGGTACTACTGTGTTACATACCCAAAAACTCAACTTCATTTTTTTATACGCAGAGTCATAGCTAGGGTTTTCAGCGCCCAGGGACAACTGAAGATGTTGTGCCCCCTACTGCTTGCCAAGGATGGAAAACATTTAATTCTAAAATGTCATAACATCAGTTTGGCGCCCCTTGGATTCTGCCCCCGGGGACAGATGCCCCGCTTGCCCCCCTCCAGCTATGTCCCTATTTATACATGAGAATGGATTGTTAGTAAGAGATATGTCTAGTACCTTGTGGATAATATAGAGCAAATGCATATACGGCATCTTTTTCACTTTCTTCCCAGTGCCAGTTTATCACTATTAGCATATTTTTATAAAGTAATAAATTTGATCTTTTGCAGAGAAGCTTGATTTTATTTTGGCTTGAATTCTTATGAATATTTTTTTAAGGTAACAGAACTTTCAGGTATTATTAAGAAAAGACTTTCCAAGAAATGTGTTCTAGTATTTCCATTACACTGGGGGAAACAGTGAAAATGCCTTTCATTTAGCCTGTTTGCAGGATTCAGGTAGAATTTTAGAGGGCATTTAGGTTTTTTTGGGATAGGAAATGGGAAATGTGAACTGAGGCCTTACTGGAATTTGAACCACAGGCTAGATGTGCTAACCACTTAAATCAGAAAAGCATGCATGAAGAAAGTGCAGTAATTTCTGACACTCTGCTCCATTTAAATAGATCCCAGAAACAGGCATGTGCGCAGTTGACCAAATGCTAGTAGTAACAAGTTATTGTCCACCATATGTCTATTTGGTACCATTGTATTAGTTTTTGTGGAGCAGGAAACATGAAAAATTAACTGTGCACTGACCAGAATTTAAACCTTTCATCTTGCTCCTGCTAGGTGGTTGTGCTAACCACTCACGCGATGACAGCATACTGTAAACTGAGATAATTTTTAATAGAACTGATAGAGAGCGTTAAGCACTCTCAGCCACTAGTAGGTCATAAGGTGTGGTGCTGGAGAACACAATTTTAAAAAAAATTTAACATGTATAAATATGAATCCATAGGTCATTACCCTTTCTTAGTGAATGCTTTGACCTAAACATTAATCATTTTGTAAGAGAAAAATCAGTGTATAATAATGTGATTAAGAATTTCCCTCTTAATCATATTATTCAAATCTCTAATTAAGATTTCTTCTTAATCGCATTACTCAAAGTTTGATAGTGTTTTTGTTTATTTGATATGAAGTGACTAGAGTTGAAAGAGTATGAATGTAGACCTTTAAATGCCTATGAAATTGGTACGAGATGAAATCATTAGCTGCTATCTGAGATTATGTTATTACTTATGTTTAAGATGTTATGCTTGGATTTTTTTTATTCAAGCATAACATTCTGAAGGCTCTGTACTGTTGAGAATTGTGCTTTAAGCAAAGTAAATGTTCCTTATTAGAATATATATATATATTTTCATTTATTTTTAAACTTTCATTCTGCCTCACATTCAGATTTTATTCTTTATTGCATGGACTCTTGCATTTATTGCAGTGTTAATTTAAACTGCGCCAAAACTTTTCTCTTAAGTGTTTCTTCATTTTTATTAACTTGACCAAAAATTTCAAACATTGGTTAATGCTTTTAATCATTTTTAAGTCTGCATCCTTTGTTTCCTGCAGTGCTTAAGATTTTACAAATTCTGTTAAGAAGTAATTGTAAAAAGCATGATGAATACTGCACATAGTCCGCTGTTATTCCTCAATACATGAAAAGCCTTATTACCTGTGTTCAGTGAAACATTTTGTTCTATTTAAATATTTATGTTAGCAATTTCTTTATATTTACTGGCTGTTTTCTACTAATACTTGAGAATTAATTTTATGCATGTGGTCTTCATCAGTATCATCTCATGTTTTATTGTACAGCCTTCTGTAGAGACTTGGCTTCTTCAGTGGTTCTCATCTATTCTGATCTGTCCTCCAGTCTTCCAAGGTCTTCTTTTGTTTGACTTATCTTCTAGCTGTCTCTCGTAAGTTATGACCATTCTGCTTTCTGTACCTCAGGATTTCTTTCCCATTGATATGACCTGTCCAAAGATAGAAATCTTTCTCCTTTACTGACTTTGTTAAGGCATTGCTTTGTTTGTATATAGTGAAGCAGAAAAATCATTCAAGGTTATGTATAAAGTCCTTTCATTTAACCAATATGAGTACTTAATAAAGATTTTTGATGTAGTTACTTTTAAATAAACTACAACATTTCTAAATATTTTAATTTTTATAAATTAAGGAAAAATAAGAAGAGTCATGATAAACAAATTGTTGCATATAAAATTTTTGATGAGCAAAGTGCTGCAAGTAAAATTTCGATGTAATATGACAAAAACGTATTAAATTGAATGAATTTTAGAATGTCATAAAATATTATGTACATGAAACATTTGTCCTTCATAAAATTAGTTCATAAGAATTGGGGAAAATAGGAAGTTAGAGCGCAGTGTGCAAAATACTTCAATGTACTCTCATTCTACAGTTGCAAATGTATGTCATGCAATGATAATGTCCCTTTCTGTTTATGATGATGCCAATTAGCTCAAAACATTACTTCTTCTAAGCAGGTAAAAGTTCGCTACTATGCTATATTGTAGGTTAAATGTGGTAACAGGACTATCAAACTCAACAATTAATTTTTAAACTGCACCCATGTAGCTGTATCTTTTCTGGAATTCTTGTTGCTAGGCGACCATCTTCAATCAATAGATCAAAATACCAAACTCGGGATAACAAACAGAAATTCATTATTGTTTTCATTGATGAGGAAAGAAGTTGTTTACGTATTCCAATTTCAGTAATTTAGTGTTGTTGTGCGTATGCTCTGTTGGATTTATTTATTTGTATTAGGAAGTTATTTTCATGTAATTAAAAGTAGTTTAGTTGATATGGCGTTCATTTTTGTTTTTAGGGTGTTGTATAAACCAACTCAGAAGGAGGTGGGATTAATCAAGTTATAATTTTTTACAATCTTAGTTAAATATCTGTCTCAAAAGTGAAGAATTAATTTACAATTTCAATATTTTGTAGCAATTCTTTCATATCACAAAGATATGGTTTTCATCAAATAGTATTTTCAGCAAGCAGTAGAACATGGGTAAGTTTAATTGAAGGTTTTACACTGATTGGAATGTTTTAAAATTTAAAGTTAACTATCCTTAATTTTAAGTTTCCTTAGTCAAATAGCTTTAAGTCTTTTTACCCCCCCCCCAAGGATAAAGCTAAAATTATTTTCCTTCCATATCTTTTTTTTATTAGCAAAAGTTAGATATTAATTCCAAACCACAGAAACTGTACCATATACTTCCTTTGTGGAATCCTTAAATAATGCAGAGTAATTTTGGTACTTTCTGATTACCTGCATCCCTATGAAAATTTGGGTGAATTTGTAAATTGACAGAAAAAAAACTCCTGCCTTTAAGAAGTATCGATAAAATTCTATTTATAAATATTAATAAAAAGAAGAAATTTTATGAGAGGCGATACAAAAAAAAATCCGTATGACAGATATTTATGTTTTTAGAACAGGTAGATGCTATTTGTAAAATTATGGTTAAATTTAAATTGTGTAAATTCACATGTGTGGTATACCCATACATTCGTTGACTATTGTTGCTTGTATACTGCAAAATATGGCAGTTCTATCAAATGTTGAAACCAAAGCTGCAGATAAATAGAAAGTACTATTATTTCCATTCTTGCGTGTTTAATCACCTCTCAGAAATTGCATGTAAAAGTTCTTTGTAGAAAATTGTAATTTACCTTACCACTTCCAGATGGACAATTGCCACATTAATCTCAATCAAAAGAATACGATTTTATCAACAGTCAATGTACATAGCATTTTTATAAAAATAAAGTCAGATTAAAAAATTTAATCTTAATTTTATTTAAGTATTTCTTTTGCATCAAAACCATACCGGTTATTAATATGCTCAATAATTTTAGTACTTCATTAAATCCATTTTTCCTCCTATCTGTACATAATCCAAGGATTTTTTGAGGCTCAGTTTGTCAGAAGTTTTGTTATCTTGAATTTTCGGCTACCATGAAAAATGTTTTTTGCTCCTTCCTAGTTTGGGTTTGTTGAACTATCTTCTACTTGGTAGTTTCACTTTATGTACTGGGTTTAGTAATAATGTATTTTCAGTCTTTTTAATCATTCTATATAATCCATAATATATCTTAGGAAGTTTTCAGATTAATTTTTAGTTTTCAGTTACTGAAGATTGTGTAAAGAACTAGTTGCCAGTGAAAGCAATAAACTGATTTTATAAAAAAAAATTTATGTTTGTTCACTTTTATGCAACTTCTTTAACTGATATTTTGATGTCGGAACTGATTCTATTAATTTTATTTGACTCATTTCGCTGCTGATTGATTATAGCAACCTTATTAGAAAAATATCACTATTATTTATGATGACTTTGAATCATATTTTTTAATTTTTATCTTTTCAAAACTGAAGCAAAAGGAAAAATCTAAAAATCATAATTTCTTTCTTCAAAACAAAGAAAGAAACTGGTGATGGTAAAACATTAAACAAAGCTGATCTCTGTCAAGTGGAAATTTTGTGCAGAAATGAATAAAACAGCAGTAGTATTCAAAGCAAAATAGTTCATAGAAATACAAGTAAATTTGTGTACAATACAAGTAAAATACAAGTAAAATGATGTCTGAAATTAACTTCGCCATAGGTAGTTACAACACTAAATGGGCAAAGATCATCTTCTCTTTAGTGAATTAAAATAGTTTTTCCTTGGTGTACAGTTGGAAGTGAATCTATTAGATAAATGCAAAAAGGAAATTTAATGCAGCTTTTAAATTTATGGCTGTACACAAGAAGTAAAACACAGCACAAAATCCAGAATAACCTAACATCTGAACCTGTTAAGCACCAGTAACTTATCTTTGTTTTATTTTTATTTATTTATTTATTTTTTGTGAAAAGAGAGACATGTTCTGGAGTAGTGTTTTATTTGGTTTATGCCATGTTTTATTTGATGATTTTATATTTTAACATGCCATGTTTTATTTGGTTTATTTAATTAATGTTATACATAATTTAGGTTTAAAAAGCACTATAGTTGCATAATACACTACCCGACATTGAAAATGCAACGCTAAGAAGGAGTGGCCAGAAAGTGAAATTCGGCAAACAGAGAGCGACAGCAATGAACAATAAGTGATCTTTATTTCGAAAATATAAGCATACACAATTTCGAAAATATAAGCACTGGCTCATTGGGCTGCAGGACCACCTTGGACGGCAAACAATGATGCAACACGTCTAGGTACAGAGTCAATTAGACTATGGATTGTGTTCTGAGGAATGGCTCTCCATTCCCTGTCAACCATTTGCCACAATTCGTCGTCTGAACACAGCAATGGCAGGGTCTGCAAATGACATCCAATCACATCCCAAATGAGAGATCAGGAGAGAATGGTGGCCAGGAAAGCATATATACACATGTAGGCTGTTGCCAGCAGTGTGTGATCGGGCGTTATCGTGCTGATAAAGGGTGTTGGGCACTCCCTGAAGGTAAGGGAGTGTCACTGACCATAGCACATCATCCACATATTATTCGGCTGCCATAGCACCATTAATACGAACTAGAGGTGACCTGGAATCGTATACAATTGTGGCCCAAACCATGATGCCATGTTGTCATGCAGTACTGCATTCCACAATTGCTGCAGGATTAGACCTGTGTCCAAATTGATGCCATACTCTTACGCGGCGACTATCAAAATTCTCTGTGTAATTAAATCTGTTAAAACTGTTCACGAGTGACCTACAATGGCAGCAAATTTGATGAGTGCAGATTCTCGTGCTAAGAAGCACATGTTTTGCCGTGGGAAACTAAATGTTTTAAAGCTAAAATGCCATTTTCAGAAAGGCAAAAGATAAAGGGCACTAGTTTTGCTGTTTAAAAGGCTGGTCACTGTGCAAATAAATACAGAAATTCTATTAAATGTGCAATTTGCCACAAGAATCGCAGTTTAATTATGTGTTTGGAACTGCCTGAAAATAAAACAAATGTTAAGAAGTTTATATTAAACAGCTATGAAAAAGAAACTAGCAAGGAAGAATTCTGTGAATCTTGCTAGTGTTAGTAGCTTACTACAAGTACTTTTTCAGACTCTGAAAGTAAAATTAGTTCGAAATATTTGTATACTTCATGTTCGAGTTCTATATGACACAGCATCGCAAATTTGTATTTAAGGAAAAGCATTATTTATACTCTAGGCCTAAAAACCTTCTAGACCAGAGGTTCAATGTTCTCATCAAAATCCATCAAGTTGCCTATTGACACGGAGAAAAACTGTGTTATTGACTACAATAGCATATGTTTGTAATTCAAAAGGAAAGAGAATTCCAGTTCGTGGGTATTATTGATAACAGCAGCATATCCATGGATGCCAAATCTCACTATCAAATATCGCTAGATACACCTGCAAAAGTAGTTAAAAATTCGCTAAATTCAGGAGGAATTTTGCTAAAAGTAGTAGCTAAAATTTAAAAAAAAAAAGCTATAATCCATATTTTATAATAGGTTTTGTTACTGGTTATGTTTCAAACTAAATCTTCATAAAAATATAAATAATGTCTCAATTTTTCTTCAGACTATCAAAATGTTTTCATGGACCACCAATTGGCGATCGCTGTTCTAGACAGCAGATTGGGGTGCCATGCCCTTGTTGGTGGATAACGAACATTTGAAATTTTACATAAGATTTAAAAATTAAACTTAAAGACCTAGACGATAATTTTGGTCTACCTTTGATATTTATGAGCAGGATACAATTTGTGATGCTATACCTTCTGCCTAAAATGGTCCATGGGTTAGAGAGCCCCCAATACATGAATATACCATTTTACGACACTGAAGATTCATCAGGGCCTATTGTTCTTTTAATTGATTCAGATGTGGGTGGTCAATTTTTCAATGTTAGAAAAATATTACTTTTTATGATATTGTAGCTATAGAAACTTACCTGGGCTGGACATTGATTGGAAAAACACCGATGAAAGGTGAAAAGGCAAATACGGCGATGACGATGTTTGTGAAAGATTCCAATATTTCTGACCTTTATTTGTTTAGACATCTGATCTAGTTGAGTTAAAATCACGAAAAAAAAGTAATTTCTTATGAAGAAATATTTTCAAGAGACTAAGAATTCAGGGTGATGGGAGGTAGAAAGTTATCTTTCCTCCCCTAACAAAGATATAACAATACGAAGACTTGAAGCTTCAACTAAAAGCTAAATTCAGTGTTTGATACCTCTGAAGATGTCTTTAAACTATGGATTAAATTAGGAATTATAGATGATGTCATAGATGGGAACTTGTTTCACACTAGTACTTTCTTCCTCAGAGACCTTAGAATAGTCAAGAAACATAGTACTGTCAAAGTACATCCTGTGTTCAATACATCTGCCAGGCAAATTGGATCCCTGTCTTTGAATCAGTGTCTAAAATTCAGCTTTAATTTATTAGACTGTATTCCATGTCTCCTTCTCAGATTTAAAGAATTTAAATATGGTGTTATTGCAGATACTAAAAAGGCCTTTTTGCAAGTCAGCCTTTGGCAGGAGGAACAAAACTATCCGGGACTCTTCCAGGGAAAGAATAGCAACTATAAAAAATTAAGGTAATGCAAAAAAAGGCCTTTTTGCAAGTCAGCCTTTGGCAGGAGGAACAAAACTATCCGGGACTCTTCCAGGGGAAGAATAGCAACTATAAAAAATTAAGGTAATGCAATGCAACAGACTGGTCTTTAGTGTAAATAGTAACCCTTTTATTTTGCGAGTAGGCTTGGATTATTGTTTGGATATAATCAAGATTATATTAAGGGCCTTCTTTTAAGTATCTACATTGATAATTTAATAATGAATTTAAATGATATATGTGTAATATATTATCTTTCATTGAGACGTCTCAAGTCGTACTGCGTGAAAGAGAATATAATTTGAGAGGTTGACAGTACACCAATGATGATGATCCTCAGCCATTTACTTCTGCGTTAGGGCTTTTGCGAGTTAAGATATCCTGATGGTAAATCTGGATTGGTTAGGCAGCTACTAATTTGAAACTTTGTCCAAAAAAAGTAATTCGTCTGGTCACTCGTTATTTGATCCTGTTGGTTTATTATGTCTTGTTTTGCTTATACCCAACTCGTTGCAAAGGATGTGGAAAGAAAACATACCTTGGAACTCTGAAGCCGATGCTAATAAAAAAAAAAATTATAAGCTGGTTTTCAGAACTTTATTTGTTGAAGGAAATGACCATATCATAGTGTTTTTCATTTGATCCAAGAAGACAAAACATTTCTTTGCGCATGTTTTGTGAGGCTATTCATTCAGCCTTCATAGCAGCGGTTTTCATTTATGTGGAAACGTCTGAGAATGTCCAAGTTCATCTCCTAGCAGCCAAAGCTAGAATGACTTCTGTAAAATCTGTCGACTGGAGTTGATGGCTTCTGTGGTGGGAACTCAGTTGTAAAAATCTGTTGTAGAAGGGCTTTAATGGAAAGATGTTGAAAAACATTATTGGAGGAGCTCCACAGCTGTTTTAGGGTGGATTTAGCATAAAGAGTATTAGATGGAATTTGTGAACAACAAAGTGAATGAAATAAATAGTTTAACGAAGCCTCTGACATGGAAACACCTTCCTGGAATCCAGAATCTAGCTGGTTTGCCTTCATGGGGATGTTCTGCTAGATAACTGAAAAATTTTGATGAATATTCTACAGCCAAGCAAAAGAGAAAACAAAATCTACTAGGCATTCTTCTATCTGTTCGTTAAGTCTCAAATACTTGTAGCTGCAAAACTGATAAAAAAAAAAATAATGAATGTAGATGTTATGGACCAAGTTGGTACTATTATTATTTTTCAAGCTATGAAGTTAATAGAGTTGATTGCTTGGATAAAAAGAGTTATTTTTAATTTTTCAATTCTCTAAATGCAAAGTCTTTATGAATTATTGGAAAGGTTATCCTATGAAGAAGTCAAAGATTTGGAAAAGAAGGTCATACTGTTAATACAAAACAAATGTTTTTCAGATCACAAAAACAAAAGAAAATTAGAATCTTTCACAACGTACAGAGACAAAGAAGGAATTATTAGACTGAAAACAAAAGTTATATTTTGGAAGCATGCAAAGAACCTTAGGCATCAAGGTGTTTTACCGGGAGAGCATTAGGCTGTCAAAAGGTTAATTATGAAAGAACACCATAAGAACTCTCATGCTGGCTTTCAAATGTTGTTAGATAAGAGCACATAATTAGATTTTAAAGGCAAAGAAAGTCATACAATCTCTTTTATCCAAAGATTAGACTTATAGACTTTATGAATATTTGAACTTTAAGTTAGTTCATTTTAATTTTAAAATTTTGGGTTTATTTTCAAAAGTTTTACTCTTTAAAATTTCTAGTAGGTTAAGCTGTTTCTCAACAACTTAAGTTGAGAGAATGTTGGATTTCAGATGACATATAGTTTGTATTTTATGCGTACTTTAATTGTATCTGCTAAATGTTTTTGGCCACTAATAATTATTGGTAGTTTTGCTTCTTGAAAGTGGCAGCAGAACAACTTATAGAATTGGCAAAAATAAGTGCATGTAGTGAGTAGGCTTATTAAAAGAATGTTTTGTTATTTGCACGAGGGATGAATTTATTTAAGAGCCAAACCTATTTTCAACAATAAATCAATACAGTCGATTCTGGTTAATTGGACCACATCGGGAAGCGATTGTTTTGGTACTAATAACCGGCTGGTCCGATTATACGAACATGGCCTGTGTTGTAAGACGGGACATGCTATATGTAGCAAATGGTAAATGTACATGTAAATAATGTACTAAAATGTAATTATGACCTTTATTGTGCGGTACACACATATGGCGAACATACATGTACAAACAAGAACTACAGTTGAACTTTTTTCATTGAGAAAATTAATTTAGAAACAAATTCTAAGAAGCTATCTCGGCGATAATCAGCATGCGAAGTACAATCAAAACAAGTTCTGTACAAGTTCCAGTCAACATATGAAGAACTTATCCAGTGTATCTGACGCTTTCTCTTAACGGATTGCACGTGAACGAAATTGCCACAAACATCTTGCCACAAACATCTAACCACAAACATGCACCAACTTATTAGTGACATAATCATCATCACTTTCTTGGTCTTCCGATGCTATCGTCTGTTTTGCTGCAACAATTGCAGCATCGTAATCTCCATTTTCATCATAGCATTGAAGCTCTTTGTCGATGGATAAAAATTCTTCGCAATTTTGTACCTGTAGAAGTTCTATATGTCCGTCATCATTTTCACTTTCAATGAGCATGCCCGCATCCATCTCCAAAACCAAGTGCTTAAAGCCACAGTGAGAAAAACAGTTCTGAGTTGTCTAACTGCTCACTTTTCACCTGCTGTCAGCCACAAATGTAACTGCTTGTAGGATGTTGGCCTTTTCATTGACTTCACTTGCTTTTGACGATGAGGTCAGCAAACTTTCTTCAATTGCTTCAAGAATGTAATTAATCAACTTTGCACGCTAAAGGGTCTTCATAGTTTTGATGATCCCCATGTCCATTGGCTGGACCAAAGCTGTGGCCTTTGGAGGTAGAAATTCCAGTTGGATGTTCATCAAGCAATCTAAATGAGGATGTGCTGCACAATTGTCAAGAAGAAGCAGCACTTTTCTCGACTGGCGTTATAGCTCTCTGTCTCAATCCTTGAGCCATTCTTAAAAAAGTTCAGAGGTCATCCACGCATTTCTGTTCGTACGATACATGACTGGTAACCTGTCCATCCTAAGTCCTTAAAAGCAGCGAGGCTTAGTGCTTTTTCCTATAACCAACAGCTTCCTCTTGTCTGTTTCTGACATGTTTGAGCAGCCCAAAAATGTTACTCTATCCATCGTTTTTTTGGAGCCAGAGAGTGCAATATGTTTGTAACTTAACGAGCCGTCTGGTTGTAGCACAATAATACAGCCCAGTTTCTTCAGCATTGAAGATGTCATCTGCTGAAAAATTTTCAAGAAGCTCTGGCAGTTTTGTTGATTTCCATTCTTCAGCATCTGCACTATCAGCACCTTCTTTCTCGCCATGTGCTTTCTTGAATTTTATGTCATGTCTAGACTTCCATCGAGACAACCAACCGTCCGTAGCTTTAAAGTCATCGTGGCCCAGCTTTTTAGCGACTTGTTCTGCTTTGTATTTTAACATTGGGCCACTTACTGGCACAGCTCATCCAGTAACAATGGCAAACCATTCATTAAGGGCCTCATCGACGTCTGGATCCTTACCTTCACGCTTCCGTTTTTTGGAAGTTCCTCCTCGTCCTTCACATTGTGCCCATTCTTCTTGCAGCTCATTCTCTTGTTTTATCAAGCGTGAAATTGTAGTCTTTGCCAATCCGGTAATTTCCACCGACCGATGCTGACTAGTGTTTCAGGATTGTTGCTTGATCTTAACCAGGAAATCAATATTTTCAGTTAACATTAAGCCCCGTCGTGGCATTTTGGCAGGGGAGACAAGACACGCTCACAGTTCACGGACTAAAGGGGTCTGAAGAAACCTTGGTGTTTCGGGGTCAAGAGGGAGATAAAATGCTCGTCATTCAAAGCTTTGGCATTAAAATCATTCCAAAAGGGTAGTGAAATGATAGCTTTCTCGTGTAAACTTAAATCATGATTGAAAGGCGGGAATTCCTTTCAGGTGGAGCCAAGACACTCTATTGTTCATTTTCTTGAAAATTGGAGACACAGTGGGAACATAACCTCGCTGGCGGCTACTGATGGCTCTGTTTTAAGAAAGGTCAAAGAAAATGGTGCGCATGCTCACCTCCCATTGGTTTTCCTCTTGTCATGCACTTTAAGAAATTCCTGACCTTTGATAAAGCGTTCTCCTGAGGAGTGCAGCTACAGATCCTCCCATGTGTCGAGGACCACCTGTACATCCACTGTACACAGCCAACTTGTGTCTTCTGTTTTTTATTCACTCTCATTAATTTTGGTCCGATTAAACGGAATTTTGGTCCAAAGAAACGAATAATATTAGGCTTATGTACATGGGATTTGTTTCGGTTCTTAAGGATTCGGTCTGAAAAAGGCGGCTGGTCCGATTAACTGGATTCGACTGTAGTTTACTTTGACACATAAGCAAACATTTTTCATCTAGCAGTGCAACAACTAGCTGAGCAAACCCAGCTAACTCACATATTTAGTGAATAGAAGCACTATTACTCAAATTTTTAAAGGGTTTCATCTGGATGGTCTAATTATTTGGGTCATATAAAGTGGTAGAAATTAAAATTAGAATTTAAAGTTACTGAATTTGAAATAAATTTCCTTAAATGGTAAGATATTAGATCTATGTTAATACCATTTATTTCTTTCATAGTTATTTATCGAAAATATTTTTTATGTTATCCAGTCATACTAAATACTTGTTTGTTAATTTTGTGTATGCTGTATGTGTAAGTATTGAATAATAAAATTCATACTTAGTGATCAAATTGAATATTTTTTTTTCCTTAGAGCAAGACAGTACGAGATTTCGATGAACGATTTACTTCCAGAATATTTAAATATAAAAATGTGGATGAATATTATGCAGCTGCTACTCTGAAGTCAAAGATTACTCAAATTGATGTTCCAGTTCTTTGCTTGAATGCTGCTGATGACATATTTTGTCCCTTAACTGGTATAGTACAGTTTAGCTCTATTTCTGTATTTCTAATGAGAGGAAAAGATAATTACTTGATGTTTTTGTTATTGCATATTATGTAATGTTTTGTTGTTAAGTTGAGTGTGTGATTCCCACTGTCATTTTTTTTTAAGTAAGGACTAATCTTATTTATTTGTTTATCTGTGGCTGCTGTGTGGAGACATCTGATAGTGATTCACTAGTTTCCAATCTACTGAAATCACCACTATTGGCATTCTTGTCATTACTTCACCATTGCTGGCATAAATGATGTCCTGAGACAGTAATCAGTATCTGATTGCTTATTAATCCATTTATGTACTCAAAGCCAGAATGTACTAGATGCTTCTAGAAAGATCATATAAAACTCTGTAGGACAAGATTCCTCATCCAAAGCGTGTAACAAATGACACAAAAACCATATCTCTGTGGCCCACAGTTTTCAAGAAAACTGTGACCTGTGTACATAAAATTGATGCCTAAAACATGACATTTGCATGAAAAGATGCTCAGAATAATGATATTGAAGCATCATTGTATTGTGGAACAGTTGATTGAACACGAATTTGTAGCGTGGTGAACACAGCTTGAAAATGAGCAACTAAATCTCTTTCTATTATAAGTAGGATTTGATATCCTAATTTTATCAGGTGGTTTCCTAGAAAAAAGTTCAGTATTATTGGTTGTGGAATGCTGGCAGGTGTACAGTCAGACCTCCACACCCAATCCATCAATCTGGGTGTTTCATATGCAACCAGTCACAGATAGGCTAGCTGAAATGTTCCAGTCCTTCATTATGGCCACCTTCTACCAATAAGAAGCACTGAGAAAATCAGTTAGTACATCATGAAAAAATATCATGTATGAATATCTGATGAACTGTTGAGGATGTAATGTACATGGCCCAATAGTGCAATTGTGAGTATACTGGCTCATATATTTGCAGACCAGCCGAACTGATGTCTTTACAGGCAGATTGAAATGAAGTTAAGTATTGAACTGGAGCATGCACAGGTAATGCAGATGAGCATATGTGACACATGCTTCATCCATCCTCAAGATGTGCAATAAAAAGATTTTCAGGTTCGTGTTGTGCAGTAGTTATTCACAAAACACAATTTGTTGTACGTTTGGATGCAAGCCTCACGTGAAAGCTTAGCTTTGTATTGATGGGAAGTTTGAGCTACAGTTTCTCATTATGATTTCTGTATATAACCATCCCTTATATAAATGTACTTATGCAGTCTGTGCTGTTATTTAAAGTCTTAAAATGATTTATCCTGAGTATCACACCTGTAAACCACCACCCCAGTGACATTATCATTAGTGCTGAAGTGACATCCTCAAAGTGAATTCTTCATGCCAGCAGGGGAGTGATGCAAATATGACAGGGCTAGGTCTCAGAAATAAGTTGGATATGAAAACGAGGTGAAGTTGCAGTTAACCAAAGCAGCTTATGTTATTGCTGTCCAGTGAGAAGGTGCATTGCCTTAATGCAGAATGACTTCTTTCTCAGTTTTCCCTGGCCTTATTCTCTTTAACATCCATCAATTTGTGTATCAGATTGGCACAATATTCCCTGTTGATAGTAGACCCTTTTGTTACAGAATCACCCAAAACTACCCTACTTTTTCTCCTTTGTTTTAGCTGGAGAATAATGTTTCTGGGAACTAATGAAGCCCACACTTTGTTCATGGATGGATCTGCAAACATTCAGACACTGTTTTCATAGTCATTCGATGATTACCCATTACCATATCCTGCACAGCATTTATGTTTTCTTAAGCTGTCGCCATCACTGCACTTCCTCCTCATGGTTCATTTAAAATGATCCACCATTTAACAGTTGTAAATGATAAGGCTTCATTCTCAAATTCGTTCAGCATGTCCTGATGAATTTCTGTGGAATCACTGCACCTACATTTACACACCTTAGGCGGCACGTACAACAACCAGTCTCTTCTCTGACAAACTTTAACATGACTTCATTCATTTTCATCTTGAAAAAACAGAAAAGGAAATGTGTCAATTTCATGAAACTTCGCACAGTACATCAGAAAGCTCCAATCTAACCTTCTATAAAATGTTAATTACTTAGCACCATTTCTTCCCTGTGAGGCTCAAAGCATTTTGCCTTTCCTATAGGTACAGCATTGCTATCCTTAATATCAAGTGCATCATACTTTTTGCATTAAATTTGCCTACTTAGTATATATATGTGCTCAGTTCGAGATATACTTTGTCATGTTACAATATTGCAGCTTTCTGTAATAGTATAGGACCACCTTGGTTTCTGTCACCAACGTTGTGATGCCTGTTTGGAAGAATGCTTTCATTATTTTAAGTACTTCATCTAGCTAGCACATGATATTCACATCAGGATGATGGTGCGCTGGATAGCATCGGGGATACACTTTGAGAGTTCATTAAGAATTGTCATTGTATTGCTCAGAAAATGAAGTACTTGCTGCAGAACATTATCACATTTTGAAAGTTTGCTATTATCTATTTGCTTACAAATGCCACTTTTTATATGAGGCAAACAACAATTGTCTATTTATGTAACAACTATGTATCTATCATTTATCATCTGCTATGAAACTTTTCCACTTTTGCAAACATAAGAATGGGTAAAATTTGTATTTGTTTTATTTCCATTTGTTGTGCAGTTTTACATTTACATTGAAGTATATTTTCCACAAATAAATGAAGTTTCATATCTTTTAATTCAGGGTCATACAGGTATAGCTCTTCAATCATTTTTTATGTACTCTGAGTGAGAAGTATCCCCCTGCAGAATTTATGCAGTCTTGATGGAATATCCCATTTAAACGAATGCTAGTATGCATTATTCAGGATTCGTAGCGGTCCTTACAAGTGCTTATAAGTCCTTATATTTGAAAATAAAATATAAAAGTCCTTATAGGTGCTTACTTTTTCTCTCAAGCACTTATTTTTTGGTTTTTAGTGCTTATTTCTTGCTTTTAGTGCTTTTTTTTTTTTTACGAACGCACATTTCCCCTCGTACCAAAGCCGAAATTAAATAAACACCTTTTCTTCCTTATATGGAACGTCAGATGGTGAATCATACTCCCAGAAATAGCTTTTTGCCCTTTTCTCTGCATTAACTCTGCCCCTTTGGTGCGCGAGAGTACAGATAGGTGCATGTTGTTCTATTGGTCAAAGAATTGCGAAAGTGGTAGAAAATTCCAGTACATTCTGTATTCTTTTGCTCCCACCCAATATTACACATGTTTGAATTTCTATCAAGACTTTAATAATTTACATTCTCATTCTGCCTGGTCAATTCATATTCATGTTTATTATGATTGGTATGCTTATATTATGAGCATATGTATGAAAGTTTATAATAATATATTTGCAGTAACTGCTGAAGTATAGATAAACTTAAAAAATGAATAATTGTGTTTTAACACAGATTAGTTTTCTAAGGGATAATATTCGGAATGGCATAAATAAAGTAATCGAATAGTCAATATGTATATATATATTTGAGGGACCGATGCATTGTACAGTACGGAAGTTGGGGGGTTCTCTCCCCTTTCTCTGCAAAATCTTGAATATTGAAACTGTTACAATTCGCAGCAAAGCAAGCAACACTTTTTTTGGGGTCACTTTCATATCTGGATTGAAAAGACTAAAAGTTCTGCGGTCTACCAACCCAAGCGAACAATGATTCTATTTTGGAAATTTAACGCAGTCTGTTCAAAATTAGAATGAAAAACACCCCAGATTGGTAAATATCTTTATTAATCAATATGAGTATGGCAGCGATGTGTCCTGCTCAATGATATATATGCCACATGGGCACATGACGGTGAAAACCGGACAAAGCAAAGGGGAGTTTTCTTTTATTTAGTTATTTATTCTCCGAATACTGACAGTTGTTGATTCCGATTGCATAATATCAGGTGCCAAAGAATTAAGGTGCACGTATTGTCCAATAACATTAGTGATATTTCGCAGAGATAAAAGAGTTTTACTGTGCTTGCGAAGCAAAATAATTTTCAGTTCCATTGGGCTATTTTTTTATAAGATGCACTGTTGAAATATCAAAAGCATTATTTAGCTGAAAAATCTAAAAAAAAAAAGGGCTACAATCTACCCCCTTTCCACTTTTACCAGTTATGCTCGACTATCCGAAATTTTCAGATCTTCAGCAATTTCCGAGTATGCTGGTTTGCATATTTCACAGCGTAGCCACTGAGGGAGCCACTATATTAGCATATTAGCGTAGCCACTGAGGGAGCCACTATATTAGCATATTAGCGTAGCCACTGAGGGAGGGGTTTCAAAAATAGACCAATGAGTTAAATCTTCATGCATGTGAGCGTAAGTTTACATTTTAATTTGCATTTGTTTTGCAGTTATAAATGTATGGTGTAATAGTAGAAAATCTCGTAGTTCTTTCGTTTTTATGAGTTTAATTAATCGCTGACATTTCATTTTCGCAATTTTTATCATGCATTAATATTTGGATGGATGTTTGCGGCATATTATCGCTCTTTATATCGAAAAAATGACTCAAGCTACAATTAGCCTTGAATATTATGCATTTACTAACACCTTTGGATTAAGAGAATTTAAGCGTATAAGATATGTATTTTTAATTGAGATGAGAAGGACTGGGAGTGTTACAATGAATCTAGTGTTTTTTTATTTCAGTGCTTGTATTCTGTTGGTTTTTAAAGTCTAAGATGAAGAATACGTATTGCGTTTGATCTGATTATATCAATTGTTAATATTAAAAGTTATATGTGAATAAATTGAACATATTTGTTGTGAATAAGATTTCATTCTGTTTGATGAGTATTTCTTGTGTAAACAGTACATTTAAGAGTGAGGAGTTATTAAATGTGAAATTTAGCACACTAAATGAATACGAATGCAAATAAGTGAAGTTCACTTTGAATGAAATTCTGCATTGGCTATTATTATAGAACATCTTTTTCATATTGACTGCAATAAAAAGTGCTGACTTCTATTTACATACATAATTGGTGTAAATATCTTTCTCACATGCATACTTTTATGTAAAGATAGCATTTGGGCTCAGATGTTTATCACGTATTTCTTTCTTTATTTTATTTACCAATTATTATTTATTAAATAATTATAATTATTATTTTATATTTATAATTATTTATTAAATAATATTTCACATGGATAGTTTTGCGGAGTATCCAACATATGTTTGTATTTATTTCAAATTCTTTCAACCAGGTAGTGAAATCTTCACAATTGCTTACATTTGATAATGAAAATTTTCAGAAATCGACGATGCTTTTGTACAGAAAATTGCGTTACAAAATATTTTCAACCATCTTGCTTGAATTTTAAAACACGCTAAAGGTCATGTGACATGACAGAAATATTATTGGATTCCCATTTGTCCATCCTAGAAGCCACTCCCTCGGTGGCTATACAGATGTGCTCTTGTGAACTATGCTGCCGGTTAGTTAAGCTTTTACTGTTAAAGGATGACTGCATGAAGCAATTTCCCATCTTCTGATTTCAGAAAAGTTCCTTTTTTTATTTAAATTACTTTGCTTGCTTTATCTGTTAAGGGAAAACTGTTATACAATAAAAATTTTGATTTAAGTTAAATTATTTAAATATTAATATGAATGAAAAAATAAATTGTACTTATTTTTAAGTGCCAAGCGAATATAATAAATATGGCTTATTATTATTTATTTTCTCTATTTTGAACTGAAATTTCATCATTAAATCTTGTAATATAATTTAGTTATGCATAGTTTTTTTTTCTCTCATTGTAAACTAGTTCTATAAATTTAACTGTTATTTAAATTTTTTAAAAAGGAATGTAATTGTTTTCCATGGTTGCGTAATGCTCATTCTCTCTTAATAAATACTGAATTTCTCATATTTTAAGTTACAAGTATTAATATTTCTTTTAAGGTTATTCAGTTGTGTGTAATGTAATTAGAATGTTCTCCCCCCCCCCTTAAAATGTGCTTATAGATGCTTATTTTTTTAACTAAAGTGTGGCTACGAACCCTGATTATTATCTCATTTCTTTGCATATTATAGATAGTGGATGCATAAATACGTTTTCATCTTCGTAAGTTCCAAGTTAACATTCGCAGTTAATTTTGTAAGTTTTTCTATCTGTAATCATGCATCACATTCCATTTCTTAAATTAGCCATAAATTCTGTACACCAGTATAATAAGGATAATTCATGAAGTAGAATATTTAAAATATTTCAAAATTGTGGAAATTTAAATTAACTATTAAAAGTTGTTGTAAAAGCATTTTTCTCTCCTTATCTCTCACCAATTGCTGCCCATACGATATAGTGGTTAAGGGAGCCTGACTGCGATACCAAAGGGCCCCGGTTTGAATTCTGGAGAAGACATGGATGTAAAATTGTCTGTCCCTTCATAGGAGGTGATGGTGACTGCCTATTAAGTGCTTCCACGATAAAATGGCCACCACTTCTGGTCTTAGGAGAGGCCAATGCCATTATAGGCAAGTGCCCACTATTGGGAGAGGGGAATCCGTCACCAATCGAGCACATTTAGAATGTGATTGGATGCCATTGCCATGTTCAGAAGATGACTTGTGGCAAATGGATGACAGGAAATGGAGAGCCATTCCTCCAGACACCATCTGTAGTCTCATTCACTCTGTACCAAGACGTGGTCCTACAACCTACTGTTTCATATCATTTCAAAATAAAGATTGCTTATTGTTCGATGGTGTCTCTCTGTTTTCTCTCATCACTTTCTGGCCACTCCTTCTTATTGTTGCATTTTCAATGTCAGGTAGAATATGTGAGGAGAATTTTGCGAAATATTCATCTAGAATGCATACAAATAGTGTGCAATTCAGGAAATTTATAAGTGATGTTTATGATGCATGTATTGTATCATTTATTATTTTCTAAAATCAAATTTTTACTGTATTTAGGTTCCAAATGCTTATATATATGGCATTGTCATTTTAAGCTTGCTTTTTATCTTTTGAATTTTCAGCTCTTCCATGTGATGAAGTGCTGCACAAAAGAAACATTGCTTTGGTTATATCTTCTCGTGGAGGGCATATAGGTTTTATGGATGGAATTTATCCAGCACCACCATTTTTCTCAGAAAGACTCTTTAAACAGTACTTACAAGGGCTTTTGTCAGTAAATGTTAATCAGACAAACAAAAGTATGTTCTTATAATGTTTTTATTCGTTAAACATATATTTATACAAATGCAATAACATTTACTTAAGAAAATTTGTATAAAAATACTTGTATCTTATTAAATTTTGTTTGATATTTGTTGTTTTGTAATTTGTTTCATTTCCTTTGTAATTTGTTTCATCTATTGCAGTTGATACATCTGAAAAAAAAAAATTGAACTTTAATAGATAAAATAGATACATTTAAAAAAAATTCAGTGGTAGATTTAATAAATAAACGACCAGCTAGAGGTGATATGTAATATTCTGCCTCTAGCTTGTCAATTAAGCTTCTTTGTCATTAGCTTTTCTCTTTACAGCCTTACCTCCCATTGCTTTGCGGCTTGTTCATGGAGGCGTAACAGTTCATCCTCCATTTCATCTAATCTTTTTTTCTTAGCTTCAACTGCAAATTGAACAAATTGAACTTCAATGCATAAATAAGATACATCTATAAAAAGTCAGAAGTAGGTTTAATAAATAAACAACCAGCTAGAGGCAATATACACTCTTAGACAAAAAAAAAAAAAAAAACGCACCAAGAAGGAGTTATCTAAATGGGACGAAAATCGGTAGAAGTGATGTACATGTACAGAAAAACAAATGATTACACTTTGAGAAAAATTGGATGATTTATTGAAGTGATATAGAGCTTCACGAAGTGAAAAAGTCAGTAATGCGTTTGTCCACCTCTGGCCCTTATGCAAGCAGTTATTCAGCTTGGCATCGATTGATAGAGGTTGCATATGTCCTCCTGAGAGATATCGTGCCAAATTCTGTCCAACTGGCACGTTAGGTCGTCAACATCCCGAGCTGGTTACAGCCTATAATGCTCCAAACGTGCTCAATAGGAGAGAGATCCAGTGACCTTCCTGGCCAAGGTAATGTTCGGCAAGCAGTAGAAACATGTGCAGTGTGGGGGCGGGCATTATCTTGCTAAAATGTAAGCCCAGGTTGGCGTAACATAAAGGGCAACACAACGGGCCTTAGAACTTCGTTGATGTACAGTTGTGCTGTATTTTATATGTGTTGGGTATGTGCTCAGTGATGATTACAAGATGTACACAAACATTGTTTATTCTACATTGCTCATCCACTATTCTATATTACAGTTATGATTAAAGATAATAATAGATACAGTTACAGTTACATATATAACATCTCCCTTTTCTATAAAAAATAATAATAGCAGTAAAATTAAACATATTCTTTTAAATAATAAGGTTTCTTAACAGTCCTACCAGATCAAGTAACATAGTTATGTCCATTTGAAAAATTTGATGATACTATACCTCTTTCACTATTTGGTGACACAACACTTCTGTTAGATTTTGAAGGACTTACAGGCCCATCTAAATTTGTAGTGCTCCTGCTATTCTCGGGTATCTCAGGTTCATCTATAACTTCATTCTCATAGTTATTTTGTATTGCAAACTCTTTCTGACTAGTTCCTTTAAGAAGGTCCCTTCTGTTCCTTTCTATCTGTTCTGTTTCTATCTATTCTTCCATCTGTTCTTATAATCCTATATGAATGTGGTCTTTCTGCTTCTTCTATAATTTTCCCTCTTTCATTTAGTTCTTTCCCTTTCTCTTTTATGTAAACATGATCTCCTGTTTGCAGTGGTTTTAACGGTCTTGCATTCCTATCATAATAACTATTTTGTAAGGTTTGTCTCTTCAGTAAATGTTGTTTATGGTCTTCATATCGTTTAGCTTGGACGAAATTCTCTTTTATAGGCATCAATCCATTTACTTTTCTTCCAAACATCAATTCTGAAGGTGACTTAATTTCATCTGAAATAGGAGAGTTACGATATTCCAGTAAAACTAAATATGGATCCTTGTTGTCAACTACAGCTTTTTCTAACATTCGCTTGACAGTTTGAATATGTCTTTCAACCATTCCATTAGACTGTGGGTATTTTGGACTTGAAGTTCTGGTTTCAAAATTCCATCTTCTTGCAAAATCTTTATATTTCCTGCAATTATATTGTGGACCATTATCCGAATATACTATTTTTGGAATACCATGTCTTGCAAAAATTGATTTCAATTGCTTTATCAGGAGGATATTTTCTCCAGGTGAATCCTTAAAATGCATCACAACCAAGGATGAAACATGAATCTATGCTTTAAAAAAAAAAATCAACAGTCGTTAATGCCATTCCAGAGAGAAACAAGAGAAAATAATCCATATCAAATTTGGTCAAAAATAAAGGCAATACTGAATGTTTGCATCATGCATCTCTACCAGAGAAACTTGCGAATAACTTATATATTCTGCATCACAATAATGCACCTTCTCATAGTGATCCTGTTCATGAATTTTTGGCCACTAAATCAACAAATATGGCTCCAAGCACCATTTCACCTTGTGTGGCATCATATGACTTTCTTCTTATTTCCAAGTTTAAACTCTTGCTTCATGGCTGCTATTTGAGTCTACATATGCAATAAAATAAAATTTGCTTTGAATCCTAAAGAAGTGAGCTACTAGCTCATAGTTTTATTAAACATTAAAAAAAAAAAACAATTTGCGGAATAAATAAATGCTTTATATACCATTAAATAATACCAAAACTTGCTTTCATTTCCTGAACAAAATTATGGAAGAACTATAGTCAAAATTAAAAACACAAAAACAAAAATTTAGTAGTATGATGTCTGTGAGGTTGTTTTAAAAATTTCCTTTTAAAAAAAGAATATTATTAAAATCTTTTACAGTTAGCCTTAGCTGTATTTAAAACATTCACTTTTCTTTACACATGCAGATTTTTCTAGAAAATGTGGGGTAGGAGGATGTAAAAATATCATGTACAAATTTGGCAAGTTATCCAAATATACAGTATACTACAGTACTATTTCAAAGGAATGTTAATATTTAAGCTTGTTTTAGCATAAGATGGGTAAAGTGTTTTACATGGGTAAGTGTTTTACAGTAAAGCATAAGATGGGTAAAGTGTATTTAAGCTTCTTTTAACATAAGATGGGTAAGAATACGTTAATTATTTAAGTAAAACACAAAAATTGCTTGAAAGTAGTAACTGCAGCATGTTCTAAATCTGTGTTTTGCAAGCCGTTGCTACATTTGGATTTAAAACACTGCTTGCATGTTGGCTTATACTGTATATGGAGGAAATTTGCCAACCAATTATGTAGTTCTGTGACATAAATCATAACATGCATTTTAAAGCACTGAATCCTTATTTATTAGTGACAGATTTTCCTTTAGTCTACCAAAAATGAATTAAACTTAATTCTGTAGTTGCCATTCTATATCTTCATGAATAACCTGGATGTTAATGCTTTCACAAAATGTTCTTAATTACTTCTCTTTTCCTGGTGCATGATAAACAACCGTACAGAAAACAGTTGTGTTTTTTATCAAAGCTCTTGAGCTTTATGTTAAAAAATCTGCTCTTTTGTATTGGATTTTCTTGTACATGGCATCGGATAATATACCACAAAATGCAGTTTTTCATACAGGTATTTATTTTCTGTCATTTTTCTTGCCTAAAATTTTTAGTTTTGCTATTGTCAGTATTATCACATTCATATGCAATATACAGTACAAAATCTGACACCCAGAATCATCAGAACAGAAAATTCCAGGTTTAGATCATCAATTTTAATATAACGAATTGACGTGTAGGAATGTAAAATGAAAGCTATCAAATATTTTTTTTACGAAATGATGTAGCATTTATGAAATCAAATCAAAGTTTAAAAAAAAAAAAACTCAGTATCTGTTTATTAAACATTTCTTTCAATTTAAGTTGTTTGAACTGTTTCATTTTTTGTGATAATACTTTAGAGATAGACATATTTTCTTGTCCAGTTATGTCAAGCTCCATCGTTCAGGACATGCAACTGCCAAAGCAAGATTTCCCACTAAACTATTAGCTGAAATTCTTTTATTCTCAACAGTCTCTTCGTTACTTCCAATATTTGTAGTGATATTTTCTAGATTTAATATCATACTACAGTCAAAAGTCGTTAATTCAGACACCCATAATTCGGAATGATCTATAATCTGGACCTCAAAGCTACAAACTTTCTGCGCATGCGCAGAAGACCTTTACGGCTGCGAATATACGAATACGTTTACGAATGCGCGTTTAATGTATAACGGACTTGGTATAAGCTAAGCTAAAATTATCTAATTCAGTTAATGTTGCAGACTGCGTTGTTCCTTAATCTTCAAATTGGATTCGGCTTATTATTTTTTGCAGACTGTTAGAGCAATTTTATAAAAGTAAGCTTGAACTTTCGATTATGTCAAATAGAATTTCTGATATATATTTTACTAATATGTAAAGGATCTACAAAGCGAAAGTATGTTTCGAAGTCCATGAAACAAAAAATGGATAAAAACATATCCTTTGTTTATCTAAACTTTAACGTTTGTTTATCTTTAACGCTGCGGAGTTGGAAGTTGATCTGTCAGCACTATCCTTATCTTCAGGTCAGATGTTTTTCTTTTATTTGGCTTATAATTATTTACTAAATGTAGTATTTCATCTCGATGTATTCCGTGTTTGATATGATTTAAATCAAATTCCTCGTCATTATAATTTGCTTTCGATAGCAAAGAAAGTAACAGAGGTTAATGAAAACGAAAAAATTTCAATTGACAAATTAGTCGGTATTCTCGACACAGCAATTATAGGACTTGAACAGCGGAACTTTGTAACTGAACAAGAAATTATGTCTGTTTATAGAATTAAAGAGAATGTATTATCACATAAAAAAACGAAGCAACTTAAACAACTTACATTGAAATAAATGTTTAATAAAGTAAACAAATAAATATTAAGCTTTTTTTTTGTAAATTTTGATACCCTTTAGATTATAATTGTTCTTTATTTCATACATTACGGTTTCATATTTTTAATTTTATAATTTCTGCATGCCATCTTACCAGATTTAAACTGATGATCTATAATCCGGAATCGCCGAAGTCCCGACGAATCCGGATTAACGACTTTTGACTATAAATTTTGCCATCCATTAGTTGACTGATGATTAGGGCAATGTCATCATAATGCAAAAATTATGTTATACATCCTTCATGTATTAGCACTTAACATATTTTTTCTTAATTCCATTTACTGGAAAATTTCGTCTTTTTGTTAGAGATACCTAAAAACCTTCAAATTTGCAGGCTGCCACCATTGCCATGAAATCTGGCCACAAAGTACACCAAGCATTTTTAAAATGTATGTAGACATTTTTCTTGTAACATAGCAATGCTCCACACAGCATATTTTGTGTTAAAATATTAAAAAAACTTCTCGAATCATCTTGTTGCTGTTTTGAAAATATAGCATACATTTTCAAAAGACTATTTCGTATCTGCATTTCAACATATGCAGCACGACCACCGTGTGTTGGCTGAATGACGGATGCCCAATTAATGTGAGAGAAAAAAGAGAGGCATTATCTTTTACTGAAACTCTCTGTGATGTATGAACCTTACAGTTGCCATAATGAGGACAATTTTTACATCATCCTGCAAGTCAACTCATTTCAAATACTGCTGAGCCTCCAGTAAGAAATAATTTCCATCAATTATTCCTATTCATTCATAAATTTTTGTGACATTAATGCTCATTTACCTGACTGATAATAACAAGACAAATCTTTACCATTGAAATAACTGAAGTTTGTTTTTTTTTAACGAAAAAATGACATTTGCACATGTCATAATTGTTAGTCTTCTCTTTGAATATTTGAAAAGAGCTGAAGTCAATTCTTCAGATTTAATTCTGAAAAGGTTGCCAAGACACTTGGCACACATATTAACAGGAAAGACAAGTTTCACCAACATTATAAATTTTTTCTGGAGACAACTTTTTGCTGTTAACAAGTTTGATTAATGCACCTGAATATTTTTCACCTGAACTTTTTAAGCACTTCATAGCATGGCAGATTTTAAATTTAGTTAATCAGCTTATCAAATATGGGCATTTGGTTTCTAAGTCCTTTTCCTTATGAAATATTTTGGGTTAAGCCATTAGCATAGGACCTACCAATGGCATGCCCTTGCTGCAATATTGTCTCACCCATTCAATCATCACTTTCAGCAAAGCAAAAGAATTTTCTGTTATTCATTGTTAAAGGGAGTGTCAGAATGCGCAGAAAGTTCATTTTTTTTCGAATACTGTAGACATTTCAATGCCACACGTTTCACATAATATTGAGAGAGAGTTTACCTGTATTTGTTTTATAGATAGTAATTTCACTTTTTCTTCTTTGACATCGACACAAGCTTTCGCATTTAGATCAAGAATTAAAAACTTTTTTCCTCATAACAATAATTCAAACTTTAATTTTGATCAGATAGGTGTAATAATAATAGCTTGCAAAAAATAATAAGCTGAATCAAATTAGAAAGTTAAGGAAGAGTTTAATTTGCAGTGTTTAATTGAATTTTAAGTTCCCCATAATCCTTCTCTCTTCTCTACCAACAAAAGAAAACCAGTGTAAACAGCAGCCCACTCCAAAATAATATATCTTGGGGATTAACGTATTGTTTAGGTTAAAAAGAATTCTAACCACTAAAGGGCTGAGAGCAGTCATAACAATGTAAAATAATGTATTTTCATTGTCCAGGGTATTATTTCCTAGCCAGTAGATGTTTGAAAGCAACAAGCAGGAATCTCAATTAAAAGGGAGAAAAATTACTTTTACAGCACTATATTATCTATTCCTAAACTATATAAGAGAAAATAATTTTATTAGATCATTCCAGGTATTAGACATGAGGATTTCCAACTTTATTTTTACCTTCAAAAAACATTTTAAGATAGTCTCTTTGAACTCTTTATCATCATCATGTACATTACTTTGATGACCCTGCCATTCAGATGTTTTACAGAATTCATACTATAAGAGTACACCTGTCATCCAACAGACAACAC
The DNA here is from genome assembly GCF_044657685.1 of Stegodyphus dumicola. NCBI lineage: Eukaryota > Metazoa > Arthropoda > Arachnida > Araneae > Eresidae > Stegodyphus > Stegodyphus dumicola. The sequence goes on from NC_140781.1 coordinate 29,104,162, forward strand.
TAAACCAAAAATTGTTTCTATCACTAATAATGCAATTAAATGGCAGGGAAGGGTCTATTAGGGTTAAGATTTAGTTGCAAGAATATTTGCCTTTTAGTTACCCTTCTTCATTTATACTTGAGACTTCTTGTCATCTATTAACGTGAGTCCAAATACATTTTGACAGCTAAAAGTATATAACTAGTGGAAAAACATGCTTCAAACAGAAATGCATTCATTTACCTCCTACACTGTTAATTATCCCTTACATATAGACATCTTTGAAACTCATCATTAAATTGGAAAAAAACATATGCAGACTTTCCCGATTTCAAAAAACTGAAATACTTTTCTTGAAATTAGTGTGTTTGTAAAACAGAAAAAATGTAATATATAGCAGATGGAAGGTGACAAATAAAAAAAAAATTAATGATCAAGTAAGTAACACAAGATTTTTTTATGGTAAAAATTAACATTTTTCACCTTAATACATCTTCCTTTTTTCTTTAAATGAAATGTGTTCCCTAGGAAATATTTATCATTCAATGGTACCATTGCAGTCTTCTACAAGACTTTAATTTTGCATACTTGGGCTTGAGTTTCGGCCATTATGCTTCTTCATACCAAACATAGTTAACTAAAGGTTTCAGACAGAGAGCAATTTTTCCATGCATGCCCATTTTCAAATTGCTAATTTTTAATACTTAGGAGAACAAATCTTATATGTGTCTTCAGATTATCTATAATATGCAGGATTTTGATTGCAACATTTCATTACATTCTTGGGATTATCCAAAAATTTAGGGAAAGAAGCATGTATTTTTTTGGGGGGAGGAAAGCTGTTGTGTGCTTGTGTATTCTAAGAATTTTATCTGCCTTCATATTAAACAACCACTTTTTTTAACACAATAAGAGCAGTTCTCACAAACATTCAAAAGAAGTCTTCACTGAATAAGATTAGTTTCTCACCATCATGCTTTTGTTGGCATTGTTAGCATTGATTTTTGTTGTTTGACTTCTAAATTAATAAAGTTCCATGTTGTGGTCATTTTTGCATACTTGTTTTTGAGATAAAAGACTTCTTTCTTGAAAAATATTATGGCATCTACCTCATAACTTGGTAAATTAAAGATTGTTAACGTCATATTCGCACAAAAAAGCAATGAATATATTTTTTAATAAACAATGCAAATTCGAAAACTTCATAAAAAATTAATACTATAAGAACACATGACGGAAGCAAACTTCAGCTCATACACATATCGCCAGGGTTTTTACAGGAAATGTAATTATGCCAGCTTATTAACAAATGAACCGTAAGGAATATTCTATTTCCTCAAAAGACATAGACATAATGCTAGAAAAAATTTCTTAAATGCACTTTTTTTGACCGTGATGTTTAAAAGTCAAAAATTATTTTTCTTACCAATATTTAGTAAAGAATTAGTGATCCAAAACTCTGGGAGAGTAAAATTGCATGCTAATTTGAAACTACTGAACATGTACTATTTATATTAACGAGTACAATAATTTGTATAAGTAGCAGAATGCAAGAAAACAATGAATCTCACTATTTTATGAATGCAGTTTAGCTCCAAGCATGTTTTCAAAACTATACACATTTAACTATACACACATTAATACACATTTGTGTCTGAACGATATCACCCAATTCACAGTTTGCACTTAAGATAACCACCCTTTTTAAAACTTTTCCTTTTGGTTAACTGTTCCTTACACTTACTAAATTATATATTACACAATCTTTCAACGAATGTTTTGGCACTGGTTAACCACCCCTTTTTAAAGCTTTTCCTTTTGGTTAAGTGTTCCTTACGCTTACTAAAATGATATATTACACAACATTTTAACGAATTTGTTTGGCACTGGTTAAATATGCATTGAGATATAAACTAAACCTTTTTGTTGAAGTATGAAACAACTAAAAAGAATTTTTTATATATTTATAGATGTACAGCAATGAACAAATTCCAGCTAAGACACACATACACTGGATGCAGGAGTGATTGGAATCTAAACAATTTTGAATGATTCAGATTATTAATGTAAAATACATACATATATGCATACACAAATATTTTCAAACAATTTCATAAGCTAGGTGAGAAGTCTAATTCTTTAATCTATGTTTCACTACATCATTTCACTCAGTACCCTACCATACTGGTCTCTTACCATTTAAAAAAATAATTGCCAAATTTAGTTCAATTTCTGGGAATTGGCTGTGTTTATATTTTTCTTTGCTAGATGCTAAAAATTTAGTTTGATCAGCAAGACATTTTGATACAAACATTAGCATTTCACATAACCCTTTAAGTATTAGATTAGAACTACAAATTGCACATTGTTGTTACGTTTGTTGAATTAAAGCTTGAACATTAACATGATCATTACTCATCAGGCCTGCACCGACGTAGCTCTACAATAATAATTTTTGGGGTTTGTCTACTACTTTTTCCAAGATTGCTTGGACGGCTACAAATTTTGCATCACGCATAGATGGATTCGTGTATTCCCAGAAACTCTCACATAGTTGTTCGTTATTTAAAGCATATCGAGAACCAATTGGAAAAGGCGTTGGCACATCAGTAGTTTCATCCGCTATTATTGAAACAAAACCTGCTTTCGAAACATGATTTTTATATGGTTCTGACAAACAGTGAACATGCAGTCTAAAAAATCACTTTGAATTTCTTTTGATGTTCCTTCAAAGTATTGTGTTGAAAAAGAAATTGGAGAACAATTGTTGGAGATGAGAAACTGCTACGAGTTAACGGAATGTAAAAAATTGTAGTAATCTGTCCAATTATTCAACAAATTATCCCTAATACCTTCACCAAAAGGGTTTACTGACCCAAAAGCTACACACAAGTATTTTTGCAATGTAATAAGAATAATATTTAACAGTCTGCATAGCATCTAGGCTATCACTGTTCAAGGATGCTCTACATTTTGTTAGAAAATCAGCCATATAAATAAATGAACATTCAAAAATGGTCCTGAAAGCAAGTTAAAAAAGAAGTAATAAGTTTTATTATTACTTTATCAGCCCAATCTTCACAATGTTAGGTTAGGGTTTTTTTTTTTTTTTTTTTTTTTTTTTTTTTATCAATACAAACAGTAAAAATAATTTTTCTGCACAAAGCAAATTTTGTATCTGAGCAAACTCAGTGTACTTATACAGAAGTTTGACATTTTCCCTTCTGGACAGCTCTAAGTGTTTGGGCGATGTGTAAACCAAACTTGCATTTGCAACAGTTGAACTATAATATAATATCCATACAGTTTTAAAAAATATTATTTTAAAACCTTTAATTGCACTTATGCTTCCGGAAAATGCAGACATATATTACAATTACCTTCAGATCCTGCAGATGTATCTTCAAATACAGCAGTTTTATTCTCCATGCTTAAAAGTTTTCTAAAGATGATTAAAATTTTATGTTAATTTTGAAGATATATAATAAGTAAAAAGGAAAACAGTATATACAATAGCTTTTATATTTACAAATAATTGCTAAGGCTGAATAAGAAGTCAAATTTTTGCTCGGCAGTTAATTTATTTCATGTCAAAAATCAGCAAATGCTTATTATACAAACATAAATTAAAACTACACATAAAAGTTTTGAAATAATACAGATTGTAAAAAACAAAAATAATTTAATAAGACAATTATAAAAGAAAATATCACACTTAATTTCAAACAAAAATTACACAAAAAATTTTAAGAGAGCAACTGTCTCATCACAATCATCTTATAATACCAACAACGCATGATTTCGAAAAACATACAGCATATGTTTTTGAAAATTGTGTGAAAAGCATTCTGACAGATTGTTTTATATTATGTCCACATGTTACAGTTTTATAATGTACATTAAGTATGTCAAATACTAATGTTGATAGTGCTTCTCTGCAATATAAGTAATGTTCAATAAAAACTTGTGTAACATGCATTATCAAAGAAGACATCAGGAATGGGTACTTCTTTGTTATTCTCGGCTATGATTTCGCTAAGCTCGTGATGTGCAAATGCAAAAATAAACAAAGTAATATATAATAAAATTTACAATTCGTTACCTTAAGCATATTTTTAATAATCCTTACCCTTATTATTATTATTACTTTATCGCATGTAATTATTCCAGTCGACTGTAGCACTTTCATACCTATTAAGCTGTTTGTTACACCATTTCATGGACCTCAACTCCTCTGCTCATGAATGCATAATTATAATAGCACTGACAAAAGATATTCAGGAACCACTGAACCAATTTCCAATACGAAGGCCCTGACCCTTTTTTTCAATTTTTAACATTGCACCTCCAAACGGTTTCGTCGTTAACATAAAGTTCCATAATTTGGGTTTAAATAACACGCAGAACAACGGTTAATTTAGAAGTTAAACAACACAGAAGTCCTCTGTTGCCCAGCACTGTTAGTCCAAAAATAACACTTTCCATTTTTCTGCAGCCAAAATTATTCAAAAATACAACTTCTATTGGTGAGCTGGATTTTTTGGAGGCGTTTCACATTCAAAAAAATCTTTTTCTTCTGGTTATCAACCCTAATTCCAATCCATCTTTACCTTCAGCCTTAAAGAAATTATGCTTTAGGTTTCTTGTTTTGTCAATAGATGGCGCCAGTAGCTTATCTCTTGTCTTGCCATTCTTATCTTATCTTATTCATTTGCACTTTGACAGCTGAGGAATATGGCTCGGTAAAACCATCGAAACTAGTTCTGGAAAATTTGCAAATATAACGCTGATTTTTGTTGTTTGACTTCTAAATTAATAAAGCTCCATGTTGTGGCCATTTTCGCATAGTCGTTTTTGAGATAAAAGACTTCTTTCTTGGAAAATATTATGGCATCCACCTCATAACTTAGTAAATTTAAAATTGTTAACGTCATATTCACACAAAAAAGCAATGAATATATTTCTAAATAAACAATGCAAATTCGAAAACTTCATAAAAAATTAATACAGAACACGTGACGGAAGCAAACTTCAGCTCATACACATAGCGCCAGGGTTATTACAGGAAAGTGTAATTATGCCAGCTTATTAACAAATGAACTCTAAGGATTGAACTTGACTTTTTCTCCGCGTAACTATGTCGCTAAAGAGAAGTCGGAGGCAGGGAGAAAGAGAATGACAAAAATGCCACACGGTGCTAATATACGATTACGGAGCGAGGTAAAAGAACACGCAACCAGATTTTGGTGAGATATTTCGGTTCACTGGCGATTCAGTCTCGGGGCCGCTATAACAAAGAAGCACCGAGGAATGCTCTGAATGATATTTCAAATTATATTTGGAGAACAGAAAATAACATGAAATACAAGTGTTAACATTATATTCACATATTATGAAAAATAACCACACTACAAAGATACCATAATATCACACTACAAGCACCATGGAAACATAATGACCATGGTTAAGACTATCCTCTAAACCAGTGGTTCTCAACATTTTTTTGCTCAGTACATCGCCTCTTTTACCAGTACTAGGCTATCATCCCCGTCCATAACAAAACTCGAAAAATGCAAATGCATTTATTTAAATTTAGATTATATTTTAATGCACTTTATACATTATAAACAAGCAAAAATAACAGAAAATGTTGATAAATACCAAAACTCGAATAAAAATAGTATTCCATATTCATAAACAAAAACTAAACACTTAATGGGTAATATTCTCCCCCAAGGAGGGAATCACCCTGTTTGAGAAACTTTGCTCTAGATTATTAAAGGTGTTAAGGCAATAAACATCATCTTGCTTAATATTCATACATTTACAGGACTAGTTTCGAACATGTTTATCTTTATGAATGAATGAATGAATGAATCCTCCTCCTTTCAGAAAGAAACTGAATATTTTACTACACAACTAAACACAATTACTTTGCACTGCACCATCCCCCTCTTTCTTACTGCGAGGAACCAATTTATAAGTTTCATCAATTTTAGAACAAATACAGGTTGTACCCATGAACAAGTACCCATCTACTATATAATGTATTCTTAGATAGCTTTCAGGAATCTAACTGACAGAAATGCAAATAGAATAGCTTACTAATAAACTTGTAATATGCTGTAGATTATCTGTAATACTGTTGTTTCTACAGCATATCAATTAAAAATGAAGGTGGCTTTATTTGTATATTTATCATTACACATGAAATGAATATTATTTATGTTATCCAGTGTTTCATTTTAAAAATGGTACAAACAAATAACTTATTACGAAATTAACAAATAACTAATTACGAAAAATGTAGTGCTTTCATACTTACTAAATTAATAACAGCCACTAATTAAAAGCAAATGGCGGAAGTTAAAGGAGTAATGGTAGAAATTTTGAAAATTTGGGACCACAGGTGGGAAACTTTCGATTTTATACTACTGTTTAAACAACTAAGTAAGTTTAAAGCCAAAACTTAAATTAACATATAACTAATTACGAAAAATGTAATGTTTCATACTTACCAAATTAACAACAGCCACCAGCTGGAAACTCTTAAAAGAAAAATTTTTGAATTAATGCGCATGCGTCATTTGTTTCAATCATCAACAAGTGATGGGAAACTCTTTTTCGCCAGCGTTTGCATTTCATTTGAATTAGCGTAGTTATTGTCAGTGTGTTTAATAACAACAATAATAATAACTTTTTTTTTTTTTTTTTTTTTCAAAACTCTTCAGTCTTTTTCATTATAATTTCTGATGTTACATTTACAACATTTCTGTTCAAATTATCGTGAACGAGTTGGTTACACAAAAGTTTCCCCATTTGTAAAAGGAATGTGAAACAGTTTGCCTTACAAAAATCCTACATGAAAGGCATGTCCCCATAAGGCAGATAGCCCTAAAGCGCTTTGCCATTATCCAGATAAGCCTAATCCCTTACAATGTTTTCAATGAAAGTATCCCTTCCCTTAACTAGCACTCACATACTATATCATGCTCAATTAAATTGACATACTTCTTCAGATGCAATAACTTTCGTTCAATATCTTCGTTCCATAGTATGTTTTACATTTAGGAAAACATTTTTTGTAAACTAAATAAGCATTTAAGTTATCTATGAATGGGAAATAATCAAATAATTGTAACGAACGCTAAATAAATATGATTATAATTTCAGACCACAATAAAATTATTACCTTTAGGTTAGGTTAATTGCATATGGCAAAGCTCACAATGGCTGCATGCAATCAGCCTATTCGCTTAGGTCACACACGGAATGTTCAGGAAATTAATACCCTAATGATAATCTGTGATGTGATATCAGAGAAATGTAGTCACATAATGAGTTGTATTCAGCATAATCTCGTGTTTGTATTATCAGAAGAAACTACTTTTATTCACCATGAAAACAAAATGTAACACTCTAAATCGATAACATAAAGTTTAGCGTAGATCATCTTAAGAATTTTCCTGAAAATATATATTTTTATTATCTTGAAATTTTTATTTGATTTCTTTAATTTTCAAGTTAAACTGCAAGTTTTCAGCTTTTAAATTTGTCACATCAATTTCAGAAACTCCTTTTAAAATTTTATGCAATCTAATGAAATCTTGTCTCTCGTAGCTATTAAGTGGGTTTTCAGTTATTTAATCGTTTTATCTTTTTTTCTTGGTGTGCTGCAAAAAAACGTCTGGTACCTGTCATTCCTGTATAATCAGGGCTTAACCTCAGATTGAGATAGGCTGAGCTGCTTTTTAGCACGTAAGTGGAATAGTAGTTACAGACGATGCCCCAAATAAGACAAGGTCCGGTACTTTTTTTCCTATTTAACTATTCAAAATTAATTTAATAATTTAATAGATTTCTCTTTATCCCTTTGCATTTATCTTAATTTAAATTGATTTTTAATTAATTAAATTAATATTAATATTAATTTAAATTGATTATTTAATTACTAGTCCAAAGGGGCTTTGTCCCTGAAGAACGATTGTTTTCGTTTTGCGATTTTGCGTTGGTTCACTATAAATGTCCGTTTCACTTTTCAAACTGTTGCCACAAATGTTAGAGTCCTGCATTATATTTGAAGAAATTAAATAATGAAAAATCCGCATAAATGTATGTATATTTCTCGCATTGTGATAAAACGACAGTACATACAGCCATTGAATTTTGAATGACGTAATCCTACTGCGAATATGGGCATGTGCAAGCCAAAATTTGAAATTTGGAATTTGTTTTATTATCGATTTCCTAGCTTATAAAACTTTAACGAATTTTTAATTAACAAACTCAAGGATTTCAAAGCGAGCAATGGCAACGTTGTGCAGAAAAAAACATTTTTATCTCCAGCATTCGAGACTCTGCATCGGAAATTTTTATATATGCTCAATATAAAACTATTTTGCGATATTCCTCTTGAACTGAATTTTATGGAGTAAGTGCGAACAAAGTGATATTTAATAAATAAAGGTAACAGACAAAATGTTAAAAAAACGCCCCTTTGGACGAAATTTAAAATCTGAAACATTTCAGATTTATTTATTTATTTATTATTTTTTAGCTATTTTATGTATTTATTTATTTTTCTTTTCTTCCTTGCAGTCTTCCACAGGGCTCCGACACTTCTAATTTTAGGAATTAAGCCCTGGCTGCAAGTGAAGACTATTATTTACGCATAAAAGTGAAAATAAACTATTCTCTTATTCGGATTTCCCGTTAATTAATAACAGCGGCCGAGCGGTAAAATCGCTGAACATTGGTAGTTCGGTCCGAGGTTCGAATCCAGCGACCGGGCTGGCTGCATGAGCGTTTTCGTGGTTTTTCCCATGTGTAACGTGTATACGAGCCAGTCTCACTTAGAAAGTCCTCCACGAAGGCATCCCTCCCCTTAGGCAGATAGCCCTAGTATGCTTTGCCGTATTCTCCATACACCACCAATACACCGTTAATTAATAAAATTTACGCAAAATGGCATATAATAGCCAAATGTAGCAGTCGGATTATCATTGGCACGTTTTGAAAAGAATTTCAAAGCGCATGCTCACGAACGTTACAGGATGTCCGTGGGCATGCGCTTAACGTCTCTTCTGGACAGAGCCACTCACAGCCAACACCTTCTAGATAGTGACAAGCCAGAACACGAAAGCCGTTTGCTCGCAGCTCCGCTCCTCATTCACCCCTAATTTTGCTTGTGGGTTTATTTAACTCTTGCACTTTTCCTGTTGGTTTCACTTTCACTTCACTTTACGCTTTATAATTTAGAAAAAAATTCGCAGTGGAATTTTAAACTTGTTGTTGCTAATGTTCTCTTGTCTGACCTAGAGTCAGCACAAGCCCGCGAACTTCCTCTTGACAAGGAGCGCAAGTTTATGCCTGTCGTTGGCAGCAGCCTTGAGCACTTTACAAGTGACAGTGCGGTTTAGCTCAGCTCCGTCCCCATTTTTGATAAAGAGCACCTGAGGGGACGGGTCCAAGGGTCTCTCCCCCCTCTTCTCCTATCATCATCCTCTCGAGAGGACTTCCGGCTCGCCGCATATTTAGAGTGCCTCCATGCCGCACAGACACTATACATGTACAAAAGTCCATGCCATTTATTAATCCAGGTAAACGGGATTTCATTGTTTTTTATTGCATTGTAAAGTACAGAAACTCATGAATAAGTTTGATTTCTAATTTTCTCCCTTTACTGATTATTGTTGCTGGATGATTAATAAAACCGAAACTATAATTTTTTGTTAGACTACAAGTTGAAAGAATTTATTTCCGAGTTTGTGCTGACTAAACAGATGATAATTGTCCGTTGAAATGACGTTATGAAATACATGTTCACAATTTCAGCTTTCATAAAGGTATAAAACTCAGACTGAACTTAACGTACTATTAATTTGCATAATTCATTATTAAATGAAAATGAAACTGATTTTTTATTATTTTGCCATTGTTCTTTTCTAACTATTTCATTTCAAACCTGATATTCTAATTTAGAAGGCAATGAAAATTTTTTTTGCAAGGGAAAGCATTGCTGAAATAGAAAGATGCATATCTTTGAAAAAAAAATCTTTTTCAATGCTTAAAACTGATATACCGTTACACTTTATAAAAATAATGAACAAGTTTGTTATCAAAGGCAAGTAATTTTTTGTATCACATTAAGTAGGTAATTAAATATTAATAAACTAAATATAAATAAGTACAATAAAATGTAAATTTTTTTGAATAATTACAAATGTTTAATTACATATATTTAAAAATAATTGTTGGGAGAAATAAATGATTATAAAAAATTATCAGAAGTTAAAAGGAGGAAATCAAAATTCGCACTATCAGGGTCAATGTTCCTTCTAACCTTCTTCGGGAACATACAAGGACCTGACTCGGAACAGAGAGCTTACTAAAGCTATGTTCACTAATTGTGGTAAGTAGACAGGATACAGACGAAGGGTATACAAAACCCTTTATTTTTCTCTATATACAATAACTTCCGTACTTCGGAATACACTGACCCGCCACTTGGGGTCTAACGTAAAAGTATAAAAATAAAACTAAACTCTAATTTAACTTTAGAATAATACACGTGGAAGATTGGCCTTCCACGTGTATTCCACGGAATACTTCCACGGAATAACAGGAAGCGTATGTAGCACAGAGACTGTGAACACTACAATACGTTTAATTTATCAAGAGGATTAAAACCTCTGGCCTGGAAGGCAAACAGCAACTGCGTAACTTCTAAGGTAAGCGGCCTGCTTCGAACTCACTGCTTCCTCTCTCTCGCTTGGCAAAAAGGCCACACTTAAATACTTGGCGTTCGCCAGACAAACTTTGCATAAAAACCTTCACGCTTATAATTCTGGCCGGAAGTAGAAAATAAGAAGTGATAGTAAAGATTTAAAATAAAATAAACGTTAGTAAAACTTAAGATCCTTACAGCACAAATAAAGAAGTTATATTATATAAGAAATATATAAAAAGAAATGAAGCTTATATTCAAGAAATGCATTAAAAGAAAACTTTAAATTTATGTCCATTCCGTAACTTAGTAATCGATTCGTCAAAAGGTATATCATTGGAGAATGTCTTTTTCTGAAAGCTGGCCGAGAATCTGTTAAAAAAGAGATGAGGGCCTTTCAGGTAAGTGTAAGCTGATCAAGAAACCGTTAAAGTAGAGATGGGAGCTGTTTAAGAAAGACTAAAGGATGTCAAGAGGACATGAAAACAGAAATTACCTGCATAATAGAAAACACATTTGAAGCTTTAGGAGGCAGAATAGACGCTGTTGAAAGTGGAGTTGGACACATTGCAGAAAACGTTTCTTCTGTCAGAGAACAAATAGAAGAGAGAGTTTCTGTTGTGCAGCAACAAATCGAAGGAAGAGTTTCTGCCGTCCAACAACAAATTGATGACAGGGTTTCTGCGGTCGCCAAAGAAGTTGATATTTTGAAAAAATTCGTAGCGACAGCAGGGAGCAATACTGATGGCTTTAAATTTTTACCGATGCCTGCTCGTCCCTCTCTGAAGCTATCCACATATGATGGGAAGACCTCTTGACAATTTTCTACAGTGGCAGAGGCAAACGGATGTTATTCTCAAGTTAAGGTCTGTCATCTCGTCGCTTATTCTCTGAGAACAGACGCAGCGGATATCCTTCAGACGCTTCCCGAAAACCAAAAGCTAGACTTCAAAGCTCTATCAGCTGCGCTTTGGTGAGGAATGTTTACAAGAGTATAGCAGGCTTCATTTAAAATTCCGTCAAGAGAAGCTCACGGAAACATTCCAGGAGCTGGCCACGGATGTTGAAAGGCTGTCTCATCTTGCCTTTTCGGAGTGCCCGATGGAAACAAGAGAAATTCTGTTCCTGCAGTACTTCATCGACGGCATCTGGGATCCTGAAATTCAGAAAGCTCTACGAATGGCGCACATTAAGGATTTGAAAAGCGCTCTGGTGTACGCCATGAAATTCGAGGCAGCCCAGCAAGCATCTCGTAGATATCGCCACCTAGTTAGACCTGCTCAAGTCCAGGAGTCGGTGTATGAAGTGACTGCTCGTATATATGATTTAACCAGACAAGCGAACGCTTTGATACGGAATGCGAATGCTAAGAAACTGATTTTTAAGTGCTGGAACTGCGGTGCTGAAGGTCACGTACGAAGGTACTGCAGAAAACCCCAGAGCACGGAAAATAAGAGAAGCAGTTTAAACAGACAAATCAATAGGCCTTGAGACGGAATAGGAGTGACAAGAAACCATCCCTAAACTGCTGGAACTTCGATGCTGAAGGCAGCATACGAAGGAACTGCAGAACACCCCAGGGCACGGAACATAAGACCTTTTAACAACGACGGAAGAAACAAATTAGTGGCCATCTCGCGGAGCGGAGTTTGAACGATAATTGAAGGCCCCATCTTAAAGCACTTCAAATTTAAATAATAACTAAATTAATAACCAAACCAAAAAAACTAAATTAAATCTAATAAAACTAATAAATAAACTAATAAAATAAATAAATAAATAAACTAATAAATAAACTAATAAAAACGAAATTAATAACCAAATTCATCAACGAGCATATCAATGGAGTTCCTTCCAATATGACTGTCGACGCAGGAGCCAATGTTACCATCATTCGGAAAGATTTAGCTCAACAATTTAACGATAATTCCGTTTGGACACAATCTTGTGGTAACCTTCAGTTTTTAAGGGTAACCTTCAGACTGCGTATGGAGATAAAACCGCAACTGACGGGAAGTTAAACGTAAATATAACATTTGGAAGTACCGCCTACTATCACATGTCATATGTGGCAGATATTACAGATACTTGCATATTCGGATTGGACTTTCTATAGAAAATTTTTCCTTGGACTTGAAAAACAACAAACTGCATTCAGCCTTTGAGGACATAACTACCCGTCATCAGGAGGGATTATCATATAGAAACGCCGACGCCCTGTCTAGAAGACCTTTCCCAGATAGCTGCCGATATTGTTCCAGAACACGACAGCAAGTCAACTTGGAGAAGGAGAAGATGAAGAACCGATATGACACGGGAGCTACAGTACATCCCTTCAACGAAGGACACAATGTGGTTGTGGAATTCAATTCCACGGAAAGAACTCTCTCTTAAACTAGTCACCTTAGAATGGTCCTTAAGCAGTCCTAAACAGGCTGAACGACGTCATAGTGCGTATCCGTAAATCATCTAATTCTTAACTTAAAGTCGTTCCTTACGACGGGTTAGCTCCTTACTATGGCCATAGTACGTAGCGTATATAATGTAAATAGTGTAAGACTATGGTCATATTTGTGTCTAAATTTGTAAATTTGTGCACTCATTTAATGATTTAGTATTTGATTTGTTTTAAGTTAGTAAGATTTTCACTTAGTGTAATTCTCAGTTACTGTAGAAGGTGACGAATCTTAAGAACTAATTAGCGAATAATCGCTTTAAGTTCGTATGACAAGAAGCAACAAGATGGAAGGGTAACTTACCCTTTATTATTCCAATAAGATTTAACAAAACTCCGTCTTGGAGTGTACAATCAAAGCCGACACTTGGGCTTGAACTTAAGAGACTAAGAATTAAACTAAAACTAAGATTAACTAAAGAAATATAGCCGAAGCTATCAAGAATCAAATCGAGTTGGCTCCTTAACTTATTTGACTACGAAGCTTAGCAAGGGCCTGAGTACGCCCGAGCGTAATAACAGGTTTGAGAGAGAGAGTGGCCAAAAGGCAGACGCGTGTAAATCAGAAACTCTGATTCTCTCTTGCTAAGACTAAAGAACTTTGTGGTTAAATACCGCTCTTCCTCATTATGCATTCAGACGGGATTCTCAAACTACGTTCTGGCCGGAAGAAGTAAGCTGAAGTTAAGAATTTGACAAGAAAAGAACTTAAATTTTAACTGTTAATAAAATTAACATAATCCTTACAAGTTAGCTATTGCAATCATTGTTTATGTTGTTTGTTATTATATTGTAATGTTTATTATTGCATTGATTTTCCTTAGTCGAAAGTATGGCTTCCCGTCCAAGGGCTGTACTGCCCGGGACGCGTATTTTTTTTTCCTCCCTAGGAAACGCAACCCGCGACTAAATTTGGAGATTTATCAAGTCTTGGCGAAATTGTGACAACAAGCGCATGCGCAAAAGGAAATAACGCTGTCTGTTTATGTTTCAAATTTGTGATGGCTGCGAGTGTGTCAAACGAACTGAAAATGAATTTTATAAAATTTTATTTGCTGTATATTCTTACGAAGTAGTGTCTTCCAAGTTCGGAGGAAAAGGGGATTTCGACTTTGAGGTTGCAATACGCTATCTACCAGTATATATCTCGTTGGGAGAGTCCTCCGACCACGACAGGATCTGGCACTCGTGACAGAGTTGAATACGCATATCTTCACAGATTACATAAGTATTACCCGAACACACAGTAAAAAGGCGTGAGAGTAAGACAGCATTCATGCAAACTCTAAACATACGCAAAAATAGTAAAAAATCCTTTCATGCACGAATTACAATCTTCGGCTCGTTAGGCCTATTAGACCTTGAGTGTTAAAATTTCAGTAAAATGTCATAAGTACTGAAAGCAAAAGCGTGAAATCAATAAATATGCATAAAAATCGCAAAATATTATCAATTATAATTCAAAACTCCCTTCATGCACGTAATCAAAATTATTATAATCGGGGAAGAGTTAATCACGCATATCTTCACAAATTACACATGTACATGCCCAAGCATTCCATGAAAAGATGTCAAAATAAGGAAAAATGTATAAAATCTAAGCATATATATAAATAATCGAAAAATCCCCTCATGCACGAATTAAAAGTGAATGAACTCGGCAAATTCAAACACGTAAAATTTCTTAATCAAAGCCAATAAATACACTTATTTTTTAAAATAAAGAGCGCTAAATCATATGTTTTCAACTCCTCTAATAATTTTCATGATCCAAAAAGAATCGAAGTTGAATGTAAACATACCGCTCGGATCGGGCCTAGTGACTTCAATGCGCATGAGAACTCAAATTCACTATGCACTTCTTATAAAGTTTAATTTCTTTATAAATCCCCACCGGAGCACATACTGAAGCACAATTTAGCGCCGAAAACCAATCACACGATCATACTTACCAAAATATTTCACAAAGTCCAAGAGCTCACAGAACACGCAACCATCATGGCTCCGAGTATGCGCACTTCCTTCATTAAGGAAGGTGGTCTTTATGCTACTTAAGTATCCGCTCAGACTGTAGTTAATATTATCAACTAGCTGACATATTTGGTTTGATCTGACATAAGCACTCACAAACTTCTGCAACTGCGGAAAATATACCGCCTGGTGGGCTCTTTGTACCGTTTTTCTTATGACAAGATGGCCTGAAAGAGGCGACTTATGTAATTTCTGTAAAATACTAAACTTGTGCTAATTGTAAACTAGATATGTAAATTCTATAATCATAAAATATGAATAGCAATAAACTAATTTTGTTAAGTTAACAGCATTTCACACCTGAACAAAGTTTTCAAATGTCATTTGATTTATCTTCTGTACATCAAGAGAAAAAGTGAATTTTCTTTAATTTACGAGAAATAACACAGCTTACCAAAAATCATTCACAGAACAAAATCTAAAGCAGAAACTCCCAACGAGCAAAACATAGTCGCACAACTCTGAACTGAGCTTAAAACCTATTTTTCCCTCCTTCCAGTATGCATTCGTAGTGTAAAAGTAGCACACTCGGCGTATATTCGAGAGGTCCAGGTTCCAGGCCCGGAGAGAGCATTGCTCATTTTTCATGTTTCCTGCATTCAAAAATAACCTTATGACTCTATAAGCTGAACCTACGGTTTAAAAGCAGTTGCTTTAATAGGATTACTCAGAACATTTGGAAGCTTTAAGAAAAATCGCCCCTGGGACCTCAAAAATACGTTTTCCGAAAACTTCCATAATGGTGACAAGTTGGCGAGAAATAACTAAATGTCGGGATCTTAGTGATATAAATTGTTTGGTTCTGGTGGAAAAGTTTTTGCCTGGCGAAAATTGGCGATTTTTGGCGGTACATGGATATTGAGTTTGTGCAATTCTTTGACTTGTTATTTTGGCTATGTGTAGCGGCGATTTTAGGGCCAAAAATCGCCGCTACACAAAGAAAAAATAACAAGTCGAAGATTTGCATAAACTCGGTATCCACGTACACATTGACCTCTTTACACTTAAAACAAATCTCAGAATTGCACAAACTAGGCATTGCGCACTCCCTTGACTTTATCCATGTACACGTCGGCCTATTTTCACTTATAAAAAAATCAGCGAATTGCACAAACTTGGCATTGCGCCCTCCCTTAACTTTGTCCATGTACACATCGATATATTTTTACTTAAAAAGTCAAAGGAGCACCCAGTTCTAGGTAAAAGTATATTTACAGAACATTCAACTACTTAGGTTACCATAAATGAAACAATAACTTGGGGATAAATGAAACAACAACTTCACGATAATTCAAGGGGTACCCTTCAGTCTACTCTAACCAAAGTTTCTTGATCTGTTTCGCAGGGCACAAAAGTATAAGTTACATTAAAAATAATATTAGCTGACTGAATTCTTACACTATTTTAATATTTAATTCAAAAATTGCATTGCTTGAATTTTTATTGAAGTTCGCACTTAAACTAAGCACAATTAGCTTAAGAAATTAATGTTTTCCCTCCCCCCTCTTTTTTTCTTTTTCTTTTTTTTTTTGTGTGTGTGTGTGGGGGGGGAGTTGCTTACGTGAAAAAAGTTATAGTATTACGTGAAGAAAAATTATAGTATAGACTTAATTACTTTATTATTTTCAAATAAAAATATAATTTAGAATGTACAGATTTGGTTCATAATGATTTAATTTAGATGTTCATAATGATTCATTGACGTTTAGTTCAAAATTTGTTTTTTGTATAAAAATTAAGTAATGCTGGGCATAATATTTTCGCTTATTTTTTCATATTATTCTTTAAAAAAACTAAAGCGATTTATTTAGCTAAAAATCTCCCACCTTTAAGTATTAGGCTGTTTAGTCTTATTTGAAAATATCTCAGATTCCAAACTTTAAATAATTACATCACATTTTTAAGCACCCCCTTTCCACAAAAAAAAAAGGGGGGGGAAAGAAAAAAATGAAAATTACTGTCATTTTTTCTTTCTAAATTTTTAAATATTAAAAAAAATTGCTACTTAAAACCAAGATTTTAATACTTACAGCAGATGAAGGGAAAACTTTCTGAAAATGCTAAATCGTCTATGATAATATATGATAATCTCACACAAACAAAATTTAAGATCTTAGGTTATAGTTATATCATATAATGATGAATACAATTTTTTGCCTCTTGAGAAAAGTTAAGTTTTTTAATAACAGTTAGGAATCACTTAAATCAAAGCATATGGCAATACATATTTGTGTTTTTCATAAAAGAAAAACTCTAAAAACTAGCTCACATTTATATTGCATGCGAACATTTCTGCGATAATTGGTCTTAATTCCTAGTTTTCACTAGTCGTTTTGGTATGATAATTTATGAGTTCATATTGCACGGATCTATTTATAATTGCTTCAATATCCGTATACTCAAAATTATCAGGGTCTTCGAGATAAGCATAAATATTTTTAAATTCGGGGTTTGCTTTTAATTCAGCAATAATTATATCTCGCGAGTCAATTATTTTGAAGTCAGTATAGCACATTTAATTGTGTATATCCATAGCCCTTTGGAATGTTGCCGGAGCTTCGAATAGTTCAAATCGCAAGCAAAGAAAGCCGTTTTCTGGACGTCCTCAGATTTTACGCCGATTTAAAAATAGCGAAGTAAAATCAAGAGTGGTAAATTACTTTGTGGATTTCATTTTCCGAATAATTTCTTCTGTTATTGGCAGCAGGTATACTGGGTATTTAGTAATACAATGATTTTAAGATAATCGATGGCTGACCATGATTTATGGTCCGAAGTGGGAAATTATTTTTCTTTCTGCATAACTCCTCAAAACTCACATGCGGACTACTTGTGAGAATTATAATTTTATTTGCTAACATTTCTTTAATGTTTTTTCGATTATTTCCTCCTTAATTTTATCATATGTATGCGGCTTAGTTCTTACAGGGACAGAGTTCCTGCATCTGTTTCGTGGATCACTATTCGGGTGTAGCCGGGCTTAGAATCCAATAGTTGGGAAATTTTCTTACCAACGTTATCAGTTTAATTTTCTCTTCCTTCGGCAAACGGCTGAGTTTAGGTTCAGGCGGCTTGAATTTCCTCCTCTTGAATCTTGTTTAACTGTAGTTGCAATGTAGCATCCTGAAAATTTAATTTTGCGTACGCCGCGTGTAAAAAATTAATCCCAATATTACTAGTGCTAGCAAATATTTTACTACGGGGAAAGTAACTCGTTATTCTTTGTTTTTAATTTGGACATGCAGATCTACCTTCTCTAGGCATACGTATTGTTTGCCCTGAACTACTATGATTTTCTGTCCCGTCTCCCTACACAAACGATAACTCTTAAAAATTTCTCTTCAAAAGGTCTTCTGATAAAACATTGCACTGGACCACAATGTCTAACAAAGCAGTTCAACGTTATTTAACAAAATTTGGATTTTCGGCAGAGCCAAATTCTTAATGACCACTGTACTGCTTAGTTGTAGAGGACTTTTCTTGCTTATGGAGTAACCGTTCCCTCTTATCACCGGTCACCGAATTAAATTAAATTTTGGTTTTCCTCCCTCTTTTTTTGGCTTACTCTGGCGATTGCCAAAACTTTCCTTTTCTGCCCACTATTTTTGTTACCGCCCCATACGATCGCACCCGTTTGACGGTAAGGGTATTGCCTATTCCGGCTAACCTGTGGCTTTTGCTGGGGTAGAGATCTGAAAAACATTCGGCTTCTGCTCATATCCCGCCACAAGTGTACCTTCCGTCACTGCCGAATTTTGAAGATTACTGCTACTGAAATAAATTTTCGAGCGGGTAGGATTTCTTCCCTCCAAAAAGTCCTGAATTTGGTCAAGCAGCCTCAGTATAATTACTTCAATCACCCTAGCGTCGGGCCTCTTGCCGTAAACATAATGAAAATTTGAATTTTTCTTTAAATTAGGTCAACTCCTCGATCTGATTCTGATATCAGAATGCTGAATTGCTGAAAGGTTCAGCCTCCAATTTAGCTTTGCTCTTTTACCACTGGGAATGTTTTTATAAACGCATAATTAAACGTTTCCCAGGTGTAGGGGACCACCTCCTGGCTCATCTAGCAGGAAATTGCCTACGCGTTTGTACCAGCTTAACGCCTGGCCTTTCAAGTTTGCCGCAGCAATCGTACATTTTTGCATTTATGGAACAGGATATAATATGAAATGCAAATCCAACTATATCAGGAACGATATAACGGAACTCGTTCCGTCAAAAGTGACAGCAGGTTTTGTAGCGACTTGCATGGTTTCGAATATAAAGCGAAAACCGTTAATTGGGTTAACTAATGCTGGTAGAATGTGAAGCCTTGGAGGTTGGTTGGTTCGTTTATTCACATTCTGGCGCAGAACCTTAGAGGTTATATGAAGCTTTGGAGGAGCCAACGCATATTTTCCACTGTCCTCTGACATTTTCCGTAAATTTTTGAGGCAAATGTCAGGTTCTATAGCTAAATTAACTTTTTTTTTTGCTGGCTAGATCTTTACTCGAACTGCGGAGCGACTATTCGCAAAGTTGAAACTGTGTGAATGACATGACATAAGAAGGGTAAAAAGACCCTTCTATTCAACTCAAGAAGGAATTTACAGAAAGCAGACCTGATGCTTAAAAACTTAGCAAACACTTTTGAATGCAACTCAAAACAAAACTATAAAATTAAAACTAAATAATCAGTCGAAGTTACATAAACATAATTATTGCGAGTTTGCTGTTAGCCCTACCACCCGACGTACACAAAGCGGCAATTGCTATGCGCAGCCATAGGGGCGAATTCAAGTGCAACGCTTGTCATGGTAATCGCACTTGCATTGCAAAACCGAATTCAAGTGCAACGCTTTTCGGACACGCCTACTGAAAATACGTCACTACCATAGAGGAATTTTGCGGCTACTCCTGACCTGCCGCAAACTCTTAACAGCGACTGTAAACAAGATGGCTAAAGTGATTTTGCTCAGACGTTTAAGAAATCGGAGAAATGCTGATCGAATTCCTTGGCATTTAAGAGACAGTCGTAATGCTTTTGAAATGTCGGAGCGTGAATTCATCAGTTGATTCAGATTAAATCGGTTTGCTTCAATGAATTGAAACCTTTTCTGAAGGCAACTGCCAGTGGATATTCTCTGCAAAAGCAGGTTTGTTTTTACTTCAGATTATGAAAACTGAAATACTTCTGGAAATGTTTCCGAATCAAAGACTATGCTTAAATGACCTATTTGAGAATATTATATATTTTTATACGTAAACACACAAATTTTTAATGTTATTGTATCAGGATTCTTTCTTTTTCATCCCTTTTTTTTTCGTAGTAATGATCGAAATCGTTAATTACTTCGAATTTTGGAATGCAGTAATAATATCACCATTAATTTATTGTTTTAATTACTCTAAAACGTAATCTCGGAGAAATTGTTTTTCTAACAGAAATTATGCATATGCCTGTCTTTGAGATATATATATATATGTATATATTTGGGATTAGTTTTTTGGAATATTATATATTTTTTCATGGTTTTAGATACATGCATTTAATTTATATATGCTAGAATTTCAGTGATATAGCAAATTAGTTTGCAGCAATAATTAATCTTTGATATGTATGCAATTAAAATTTCATAATTTAAATTAACTTTATATGAATAGAGAATATTTGTTAAATTCAAATTTCATTCTTTGCAGCAATGGCGCATGAGAATTATTTAAATTTAACTTTACTTTTTATTCTTATGAAACAATATATATATATTCTGTAACTGTAGGGAGGAAAAGCATGAATTTTTCTCAGCTGTTTAAACAGTTCCCATGTGTAAAATAGTATTTCATCCCCCAAAATATTAGTTAATTTTCTCCTAATGTATAATCTCTTGCCTGTTCGTACAGTGTGATTAATGTCATGGTAATTTTGGATACTTTCTATAGATCTTGCATAATAACTACACATGTAAGTTATATACACATTCGTAAATCTCTTATGATATGAAAAGTTATTGCAGACTTTCACATAACTATTAATAACTTGATATTCTCGATAACAGGTGACTTACCTTACTTCCGTAGACCATGATCAGAATTAAATAAACTTATAAGGTTATCATACTAAATTACACGAAAAGCAGCATGACATAAATAAATACAAAGAAATTAAATGTATTTACTCTACTAATAGATTATTATATTACATGACATTGGTTTTGCCCATGTATAATGGGAATGAAAGCCAGTTTTCCATAGAAAGTCCTCTACAGAGGCATCTGTTTCCTTAAGCAGATTACTTTTACCACATTTCAGTGACCTTGATTTAAGTATGAAACTGGATAATATTTTCTTTCTGCATGAGATGTGTTAACTGAGTTTTAGAAATATAAGCCATCTTGCAGTTACTGTGATAATACTAATTTTTGGTACCTCCATATTATACCATCAACCATGAAAGTTGTGCTAATTACTGTTGTGGAATTCTGAGCCAGACATTTGTATACAGCAGTTACAACAAACCATACATCAGTCTCTCTGCAGAATACATGAAATAACCCTGCTGTGAAAGTATTGGACCCACTTTGTGAAAAAACATTCGTTCATTACTACTGTTTTATTTGCGGTCAAATTTTACCAAAAGCTCATTTTAGAATGCTATGAATACAAGTTGTCCACGGGTAATTGTTCCAATTTCTTACTGTTTTGTTCGCTATTTCCACATACAGTAGATGTTAATTCTTTCGACCAGCTGTAAAAGAACTGGAGTGCAATCACAAGTGTGATTCTACCTAGCTTACCAAGAATTATTTTGGGTTACATACAAATGAAACCGCAGATGTTGCGAGTGTGGTGATATTAATTTTTGTTTTGTCTTCATTAACCGGAAAAAATAAATTTTCCATTAATGGTGAAAAGGTAAGAAATATACAGTCAAAAGTCGTTAATCCGGACTCGTCGGGACTTCGGCGATTCCGGATTATCGATTTTTCCGGATTATAGATCATCAGTTTAAATCTCAAAAGATGGCATGCAGGAATCTAAAATTAAAAATATGAAACCTTAATTTATGAAATAAAGAACAATTATAATCTAAAGGGTATCAAAATTTACAAAAAAAAAAAAAAGCTTAATATTTATTTGTTTACTTTATTAAACATTTCTTTCAATGTAAGTTGTTTTAAGTTGCTTCGTTTTATGTGATAATACTTTCTCTTTAATTCTATAAACAGACACAATTTCTTGTTCAGTTACAAAGTTCCGCTGTTCAAGTCCCGTTAATTGTTGTGTCGAGAATACCGACTAACTTGTCAATCGAAATTTTTTCGTTTTCACTAACCTCTCTGTCACATTCTTCATGTCTTTATCCATTTTTTGCAGCAATTTCACTTTTTGTTTGATGGACATCGAAACATACTTTCGTTTTGTACGATCCTTTGGGAGCTCCAGAATCGGAAATTCTATTTGACATAATCGAAAGTTCAAGTTTACTTTTATAAAATTGCTCTTACAGTCTGCAAAAAATAATAATTCGGATCCAATTCGAAGATTAAGGAACAACGCATTCATCAACATTAACTGAAATAGATAATTAGATAATTTTAGCTTATACCGTCGGTTATACATAAAACGTGCACGCAAAAACATTCTGCGCGTGCGCACACGCATATGCACAGTGGTAAAAGGCCTTACGCGCACGCGTGTCAATGCGGCGCATGCGCAGAAAGTTTTTTGCGTTGAGGTCCGGATTATAGATCATTCTGGATTACGGGTGTCCGAATTAACGACTTTTGACCGTATGATAATAAGTGTAATATTATAGTCATTTCAAATTACTGCAAGAATGTTTCATTATTATTCGAATAATAATAACAAAAAGCTATGTATAATTATAGTGAAGTATAGATATTAAATAATACAAAATATTAAATAAATTTTAGAATCACCTATTTACTATAATTACTACAATTTAATGAAAAAAGGGTAGCTGTAATTTTTTTTTTTTTTGTGTGTGTGTGTTTGTTTTAACGTTTTATTGCATATTTTTTAATAATGAAAAAACAGTGACATATTTTTGTTAAAAATGGAAAGTAAACTCCTTAAAAAGACTGATTTAGTAATATATCAACTATATTTAATGTTAAAAATCTGTGTATTAAAATTTCAGATGAAACTTTCTTTTGACTTAGGATTTATGTTTTTCTAGGTATGGATTGCTGGTCTGAGGGTTCTCTATGCTATAGGACAATGGCCAGGCAATACTCATGATGCATTTATATGGAGTGGACTGAAACAAAATCTAGATAGTATTTTGTCGCATCGTGCATATCTTTGGGAGATAGTGGATTATATTCCCATTTTATCACGGGAATATCTCTTATAATGAGAAGCACAGAAAAGTTCGTGCAGCTATAGAGATCAAATCAAGATTTAGGGTACTGCACGATACTGGTGGAACACTATTGTATTCACAAAGCAAAATATGTAAAATGCGTCATATCTGGTGGCCATTTTACATAATATATGCTTAAGGTATTGTGTTGAAAATCCTGAGATTGATGTGTTTGAAGATGATGAGTTGGTACCTTCAGAAAGTTTTCAGTCAGTGCATGTTGAAATTGCATTGCACAATAAATTATCTTTAAATTTTGAAACTCGATAATAAAAACCCAAAGTTGGCAACAATGAACCTCTGGCAAAGGTGAAACCCCCTTCATGGATAATAAAGAATATATTATGAAAAAAATTATTTTCATAATATATTCTTGGGGACCCACAAGCCATGGTTTATATTTAAACCTGTAACTAAATGCACAACCCTAAATGATTTTAATTGATAATAATAATCCTAAATAATTTTATTAGTCCTGGTTTCAAATGCATACTGACAACCTTTATCATTATTGTTCTTCCCTCTGAATTTCTTGTTTCCATCATTTATGTTTAAAAACTCTTGACTACCAGAAATAACTTAATAGGCTCGATATATATATATTTTAGTGTTGGTATGCCAGTCATGATTTACAATAGTAAGTCACTATAAATTAGCATTGCACTTAATTTATCTTAAACTTAGCAATAAGATTTACTGCACCGAAATTCAGTTTCTTCCAAAAAGTCAAATGTTTTCCTTTCGTCCCCTTCCGTGGGACAAGACAGAAAATTTCCATGTGACAATACACATTTAATAGCATAAGAACTTCATGCTTATTTATTATAGTATAAATTAAAACTGACATATTCTGTCAAAGATATTTAAATGTATTTCCTAAAAACAATTATTTCACTCTATACTGTTTATGTATTATGTTTACTCTATACTGTTTATGTCTTCTTGGGGGTGAGCAAAACAAATATTGGACAGTTCAATTTTCCTCCACCATTCCTGTGAGCGTATTCTTCGATTAAGCAGGGTTTTGCTCCAATTCCTGATTAGCATAATATGTAAAGAATAAACAGCCTATGATTTATGCCTCCATATACTCTTGTATTATTTAAAGAACATACATTTTTCTTTTAATTCTAGATTTTAAAACATTAAAGTAAGGGAAAGATTATTTACTGAATTTAGATTTATATCATCATTATGCATTCACTATAATAACTTACTGCATACTTACCTCAGTGGGTTTGCCATTAAAAGAAATACATTTAAGTAAAATCATGAGTGTATAATAAATTGTTTTTCAGCCAAAAAAAGAGAAGGGGGAAAATAAATACAGTTTGATTCACTTAATTTTTAGTAGGCGACTCAACATTGTTATTGTAAACTAGACATTAGCCATACTTTAACAGTTGTCATCTCTGTATTTTTAGAACTTCGAAATTAGAATGTCAATTTTATCTGCCATTGTTATGGAGCTGTAGGATATCGAATGTTATTTCTTCAATGATAAAAAGAAATGAAATTTTTAATACCACATCTCATTCATATAACTTATTAACATAATTGAAAAACAATGTAATTCATTTCGTGTTATATCTGAAAATTAAAATTTGTAATACATTGACTAAAGATTCTTACAGGTCTTATTCCCATTTTCCTCCAGGAAAAAGATAATTGCTGTGTAAAATGCATAAATATTTTCACGAGACTTATAATAGTGGTATTAGAATTATTATAATGTTTATGTCATATAATTGATCTGTGAATTTCTTTTAAATAATTTTTATAATCACAAAATTTTATAAAATTAAGAAAGTAGTAAATTTTACAATTAAAATATGAATCCCACACTTCAGAAATACATACAAGAATGAAAACACGGTAATATTTGAAATGCATGATTTATTTTTTTTAATAAATTAATAATTATATTTTGATTTTCTATGACAGCAGACTGATTTGCAACTGATTGCTTATACAAGTCACATATTTCACACAGTACATTAATATATTCTTCTGCGTTTTAATTATTTCCTTTTCTGCAGCTGTAATATCATCTCTCTTCCTTTTTTCTCTTCGGTCTCCTGCTTCGAATAGTTGAGCTTCTATCGGAGGGAAAATTTTAAAATATTCATTCAAATTCAAATATTCTTAATTTTTATATTTCATAATGTAAAACACTTTTTATAATTAATTAAACAATGAAACTTCTCTAAAAAGGAACAATTCATAATATTGATTTCTTTAACTTTCAATTTTTTTCCCTTTATAATTTTTAAGACTGTTTATAGATCAAGAGGATTTAATGATTATTATTTTAAATTCTTAAAATCTTGTTGTTAATAAAAGACATACTCTGTATATAATGTTCGCAATAAAGAATTGAAATAACTTTTTTGTATGAGAAATATTAATTTACATCTGTTATAATTAATTTATACCAGCGGTTCTCAGCCGGTGGTATGCAAAGAAACAAAATATTTTTAACTACAAAATTCAAAAATCTCATAAAGAAAAGAATAGTTAATAGAAATTTCGGTACTTTTCCATTTCGCCGGCGCAAATCTCGCCAAGCAGACTTTATTGGCGTCAACATACAGTATACACATAAAAAATATTTAAAAAAATGTTAGTTTTAAGAATTCTTTTTTTAAAGGCATAAACATTTTAATATCGCTTAAAATTTTATAAAAAACCGATAAATAAAGACAATAAATTTGTAAAAAGACATTAATTTAAGAATTTACTACGCTTTCATGGTTCATATCACGTGACCCGAAGCGATCTCTTCTCACGTAAACTACTCTCTACAAAAATCTAATGCTCTCAGTAATTATCTACATTAATTTCAAGTTAAATCTTAATTTGGAACACAAGTTTAAATGCAAGAAATATTTCAATTCGTACGAATAGCTTACTCAGAAATTATGTAAAACTGCAGTACTTTACTTCGCTAATACATTCTCATTAGAATTGATGAATTTAACTCTTGACTTTACCTTTTCTATATTTTCGGCTTCGGGTAAGCGCTGTGATTGCATCCTAATTGACTTAATTACCGAAAATGGCCTTGGACATAAAACTGAACTATCTGATAAAAATTCTATGTAATTATATGTCAGTATTGAAAGAAACAATCAATCTGATAAGAAAAAGCTGCGACTTGTTTTGAAAATGAGGCGTAAAAGGTTACCAGTGAGAATATTCCGTTTGGCATCGGTTGCACCATTATTAGCGACTTTATCGCTTGCGCCGGTAAAACGAAAAAGTACCGAAATTTCCTTTGATCGAAATTGACTTGAAGATTTGGAAAATGACACACTTGTTAACTTTTGGCTGAACCGAAAAAAAGAATTTAAAGGCATTTCAAATAAAGCTATCAAATTTGTATTGTCTTTTCGCACAACCTGTTTGTGTGAAAAATGATTTTTTCCATGTTAAATTTGAAATATAAATACTCATCAAAATAAAAAGTGGATCCTAATTTACCATTAAATGAAATAAGAGCAGACATAAAGACATTAAATATTAAAGTATTATAACTGAAATTTTGATAATCAAGTGAATAATTAATTTAATTAAATTTAATTTTGATAATTAAGTAATCATCAGTTTTTAATCTAATAGTTTTTTATGTGTACATATTTAATACAAAGAGTGTGCAAATGGCAATATATATATATATATATGTTTTTAATATTTCTATTGAGGAATTGAAAAATAATCATTGTAAAATTAGTGGTAGTATTAATGTTTTTCAGTTTTTGCTTAGATGGTACACTACAGTCAAAAGGTTGAAAACCGCTGATTTATACCATTAAAGTTTTTCTGTTGGGAGGAAAAGGAAAAGAAGAACCCAGAAAACATTAGATTTTATGTAATAGATACAAACTTGTCATTGCTAAATGCCATTGCAGATTTCCTCGTGATAAAGGTGTGGAATTTTCTAATGTAAAAAAGCATAAAATAAGCACAATTTACTCAACAATCTTGACTGAAATATACATGCTTTCAGAGATAGCATAAAGCAAGAAAAGTTTACTCAATAATCTTGATTGAAATATACATGCTTTCAGAAATAATATACAAAGCATACTGCATAATCAAAGTTATGAGTTTATATACTATGAGATACTATACATGTTTATAATATACCACGTTCCTGTACACCTAACACCTCGTCCACAATTTTCTATACAATTCATTGAAGATAGTTCCTGAAACATAACTGACCTAAGAGAAACATGCATACTTCTAATTTATGCATAATAATTTGACAAACATTGATTTCAGGCAAAGAGCTACATGTATTATATCAAAGAAAGAATGAATAAGTGTAATTTGCCTTTATCCTACAAATACTTAAAAAACATTTACGTTAAAAAAAATGAATTATACATAATGGTAGCAAATTTTTAATGAAAAACAAAACAAGAGTTGAAAACTTAATGCAGTTTTGTCAATATTTTACTCTCTTAAAATTTATATAAATGTATAGAAACTTGAAATGCATACCGCATTTGGCTGGAAAACTTGTGGCGTTGTGTTGCACTCTAGGGAAAGGAAAAAAGTATACAATGAAGCAATCATAAGAATAAAAGATATTTGCATATTATTGAAACCACCTTAATAAAAGTTACCAAATTTTCAAAAATGTGCCAAGCTCTGGCAATGATTATGTATCAAAATTTTTCAGGTAACATGCTCATAACAATTTTTCATTCAAACAATGTAACAATGTCACCATTTTCATATGTGTTTCTTATGTTGTATTTCAAGTTCCAATGGATTTTAGATACGAATAGTTGTTTTAGATTAATTTCAGATTTAAAATACTGCTTGTGGAGCTTACCATCAAAAGACAAAGCTGTGTTAAAAGTTCTGCAGGAATAGAACATTTTAGTACAAAAATTTCTAATGGAAACAACTATGAGATGAATTTGGTACATAGACAAGGCAGGCAGTATCAAGTTTATGTAATTCTCTGATTTTTTTTTTAAGTGAAAACAGATCACTTGGCACAAGTGCTAAAAAATTAGACAAAAAATTTGTGGAAAATGTATTTTTTTTTAAACTATCATATAATTTTTATTTAATAATTCAAATTAGTGTTTTAAAATTTGTTAAATGTTTTTTCCTTTGATATGTTGATAACATTTTGCCAACTTAGATAAATATTGATAGTTTGGTTATGCTAAAAGCAAGCTGCAAAAACAACGTATTTCTCCTGATAAGTATTTTTCTCTTTTCATTTATAAAGACTACCAAACTGATCCAGGTGTTTGTGTTAATACATAAGTACCAAAAAATATTGAAGAATGCACAATGAAAGATGGCAACCAGTATGGTAAAAGATATAATTAATATATGGAATGAAAGAAATCTTATTAAAAGACGACTTTCATTATCAGCAGAGAAGCATGACACTGTTACAGTAAAGAAATTAAGCTTTTGTTTCTGCACTTGTAGCTTTTAATAGCCAAAAATTGTTTTTTGAAATTTTATGAAATAAATAAATCTGAACATAACTGATATCAAATGAGAATGGGTCCAAACTTTCACTTAAGAAGCAGAAAGTGTACTGTAAATGCACAATATAATGAGCAGAACACAAAGCATAATTTATAAATTAACCTTTACTCTGAATGTATATATTACATTAATATCACATTAGAATTATCAGGGTTTCATATAATTTTTTATTTATTGTATTACATTGAAATACCTTTAATTTCATTTTTATATTTTCCCAACAATGTACAATATAAATCTAAAAATTGAAATACCTTTAATTTCATTTTTATATTTTCCCAACGATGTACAATATAAATCTAAAAATTGCTCTTAACTGTTTCATCACATAATGAATGTCTAAGGGAAGGAATGCCTGCGTGGAAGACTAAGGAAAACTTAGTATTCATGTTATACATTGAAAAAATGAAGAAAACACTCATGCAGCCAGCTTTTTCACCTGGATTTAAAGAGAGACTGGGATAGTGGTGTTTAGCAGGCTTATCTGCTTGTAGATAGATGGGCTTATTAATTACTATATAATTCAAGAACTAGTTAATTTTCATATGGTAAACATGCCTACTGTCACTGAAGAATCATGCATCTGTATTAAACAATAAAAATATAACACAAATTTGAATTTTAAATTAAACTTACTATTAGAAGAATTAAAACCAAATGCTGTAATTTGAAAATGGGAAAAAAATGTGGTTTATATTTGAAAAAGCAAGGATTTTTGTCTGAAAGTAAAATATATTTTACACACACCTGTTGCTCTAGATTACTCTGGAGGGAATTTTCTATAGGATAGAGTTGTACACATTAAATACATGTTGTACACATTAAAAGAAATATACATGTCTGTATATTTCTTTCGTTTTCAGGACTGGAACAATTCGTTACACCACACTACAACGCAGTAAACACTTGACCATAAGCTCAGAGAAATTATGGGAACTGATGTTTTTTGTTTACATCGAGACGCAATCTCATTGGATATTGATGTAGTTTATCGGACAAGCTCTCCTGGCACGAGAGCAAACCAGCTCCCCATTGCAATTTTGACGTCATCAGTTACCAGAGCGGTAAAGCGTTGCACTTGAATTCGACTTTAGCAGACGATAGCAGGAACGCCTCTTGCGAGCTAACATTTGCAATTTATCAGAGCGTTGCACTTGAATTCGCCCCTTGGTTTGCAGTCCTTGCGCTGGGCATTTGTATTTACGCTGATTTCCTTTACCCATTTTTTGCACACTTCAATCGAATTCATACTTGATCGTATCATTCAGCTTTTCAGTTGTTCGAGCAGAACAGGAAAAAATCGTATTTTAACACAGTAATTACTTTACATTTACATTATACTCTACGAAGATTTAAACGCTAGATTTGTTTACAATCAGATCGCGGTACATTTACCATATACCGTATTTATCTTCTTTTCAAATCACTCCAACTTTTTTCTGGGCATGCGCAGTATGCGACATTCGTTTAACCCTGTTCGGTCGCCGCTTTTTCGGATGGCCAAGAGTCTCCTTTCCCCATCGATGACGACTAGCTGATAGCTTTGCACTTTGTAATCGATTACGAAGTCTCGATACTTTGTTTACGTTTTAGGGGGAATTGTGGAAAATTTTGCGGAACGGAAAAGGGCCTTCACCTTCATATTTTATTTTATTTATTTATTTTTTTGCTGTATACGAGACTGGGCGCAATGCGAATAAATCTGTATGATACACAGAAACTTGCTCATATTGCTGATACAATGATCAAGAGTATTGATATGTTTAGTTCATTTCTGTTGTTAAAATAAAAAACCGCAATTGTGCATGTAATGAGTGTAAACAATAATGAAAATTTAGATATGTCTGTATTGTTGACCAAGTAGTAATAATGCCTGATTGTAAAATATATATTAGACTACTGATTGTATATGTACGATTTAAAGTAATAATTACGTAGGGTAGAACACAGCAAAAGAATCACTGAATTTTTATTTATTTGAATGACCCATAATTTTTGTTTTGTTCATAGGGATATATCTTTTTTAGGTGATATATCTATTTTAATATATTGTGTACTTAATTGTGTGTGCATATATATACAAATAAACGGGCCTTAAAACTTGGGTTGATTTAGTAAAAAAATTAAATATAGTATAATGTGTTATTATAAACATTATAATACTATACCACACAAGCACTTTCTTATATATGTAATATAATCTTAGAGAAATACCAACTGAATCCTTCTTTGAATATCTATAATATTCTCTGACTGTGTTGTTTCATATACAATGATGAAGCAAAGACAGCGTTAAAATTTTGCTCTGTACAGCTGAGATGCGTGTCTTAAATTTTGTACTAAACAGCACAAACTTATGTCTGGAGGAAAGAAATTTATAAATTTTGTTTTGTCTACGATTTTAATTTCTCTACATCGAAAAATTATACTGGGGTGGGGGCACCACTTCACTTAACATTTGATTTCAAGTGGCATCTGATGTTTTATATCAATAAAAATATGACAGTTCATCCTAATTTTAATCTCTTCTTTATTGTTAGCTTTTAAGAAATTTGCTTCTTATTTGCATTTTGTTCTCTTTCTGTCAGTAGATGATATTAAGGATTTGGTTTTTATTATTTAACCATACTCTCCAATTTCTTTCTGTTGCTTCTCATGTAGGCACGTTTCTTTTTCATTCTTGCAGCAGATATTAAGATGTGTAGTGCTTCAAGTGAACTAATATTTTGTGGATTTTTGTTTGCTATTGATTTCTTTTTAAATTATAATCCTGCTTAGTGTTAAGATTTATGCGCTGTTTATATCTGGTAATTAATAATAAAAAAACTATGTATTTTCATCATTTTGTGTACATTTTAACCATACAATTATTTTTGTATGCGAATAAATTTGTATTTATTGACTTTTCTTTACACCCAATTATCCCTAAAGTATATATGCTATGCTGAATGCATTATTTCAGATTCAAAATGTATACACAGAGAGATGCATATCACACTAACAAAAGATAACAAAAGTGGTAATTTAATAACATTGACATCAAATATCACCTAGGACAACCACTTCCATAGAAAATTTTTTGTAGCAGCTGTGTCTGACTGTCTTACAGAAGTGTTTTGTGATTTAGAATTAACTCGTTGTAATACTGATGCAATTTAAGGTTACTAATATGTGCATTCAGCTGTTTTTCTTTATTAGTTCAAACAACCCATGTTATTGATCAAAAAGCAATACCTTATCGTTAGTCATATTATAAAAATTAAAAAATGGCTTTTGGAAATTTTCCTCCTTATGCAATGATTTCCAGTTTGGTAAAAAAGCTTTCATAAGTTGATCTTACTATGGGCACGTATTGAATTTTATTTAGTGTTAAAAATCATTTCTATGGTATATGTACATATTTTTACAGTTTTTAAAATACTTCAGAAATTCATTATCTCATGCCACAAGGCATGCATAAAATAAGCTTATTTCCTTGTACTATTATTAAGCTGTCCAGAAGAAGCCTTTTTTTGACAATGGATCACTGAAAGTTATGCTGTATCTTTCTGTTAATTAGAAAATAATTTTGGATAATAAAATAAATGTATTAGAAAAATATTATATTAAAATGATATTTTTAAAACACATAATTAAATTAATGTATTAGAAATCGGTAATTTAAAGCAAACCTTCGTTCTTCAACTACACATTCATTTCCGATACCCAAAGGCTAATTCCATCATAATAACTTGAATTTTAACTCGTCATTATTCAGCAAAACTTTTTGATTAAAAAATTCTGTATTCGTCCTTTGTGATAAAAGCCCAAGATACGAACCTCCACCATCTGCAAAATGCATGGCTCTCTTTGTACAAGATCTCTGTGGCTGTTAGTGGAAGCCTAGAGTATGTTCAAGCAGTAGTAAATAGGCTTCCTTATTCTCTGTTTATTTAGTGTGTGATATATTTGTTTGTGTGTGTTTATTTGATAGTGTGTCTGTATATATACTTTTGTCTGCCATTGGAAATAAAAATATATGCATTACAAATCCGAGTTATTAAGTATATTAAGGCTGTTTACATTTTTCATTCCAAAACATATATTCAATTAAAATACATTATGCAATTTGTGTTCATCTACATTTGTTAATGTTTAATTAATGCCAACAGAAACATGTTCGCATAAATTCCTCTAAATAATTTAAACATGAGGTTGTTTAAGAAGGCCATTTTTTATCCATTCATTTATTGAAATATTTGCATTACTTCTTATATATTAAAATTTACATATATTATGTACTTTTTTCAGTAGACAATCCAAGAATATTCTATATGTTAAAATGTATGGTATATGCAATAATTCCCCCCCCCCCCAAAAGTAAAGAAAAACTTATCCTCTATTTGTGATCTTATTATCTGATTGTGTCTTCTTCAAAATACACAAATAATCTGATGGAATGAAAATATTTTGGTCATTAAAACTTTTTAATCACTGCTCTTTACATCTACATTTCTTGTTTCACATAATCTGAAGTTTTCGAGTAGTCTGAAGGTTTTCAAACTGTGTTTCACAGAAATTTTAGATACCATGCAACTCCTCTAGGGCATCTGTAAGTCAAAATTTAAAACAATTTTTAATATCACTGGACATCAAAATGAAATACTTGAATACTTTCTGCATAAAATGCACAAATTTTATATTTCAATTCTTTAACATTTATTTTTCTGAGGATAGAAATTCTTCTATAGAAAAAATTACGATTTTAGAAGTTTTTCTGAATTTAAAGATTTGAAGACAACCCTGTTATTAAGGGTTTACGATTATAATGTGAATGACCCAAATAATTGTAAATGGCCTATGGCCATACTTAATACACATATTATTTAAATTGACATGCTTTACCTGTAATGTACATTTGTGACTTATGTTATAATTTAAGTGCACCAGTTTACTCACACTTATCTGTATTGTATGTATGTATTATATGCATCTCTAGACTCAGGTTAAAGCTAGCTCGTTTCCCCTTTCTCAGATGACATTTTTGGGTCTTTACTGGAACTCGACGCACACTTTATTTCGGCTAGAATAACCACTTATCTCACTCTTCTTTTATTCAAAAATTATAACATACTAATTTGGGGAAAAAATTATATTTTATGTTAGTTACTCATGACAACATTCGAAACAACCTACATGTTCGACAAGGGGTAGGGGTCTAGGAAAGCCACAACTTTTTCAATGAACTGGATGAATAAATGCAGCCCTGCCTTTGTTGTGTTTTATGCATTTATAAATTTCTACCTGACTGTTTATTCTTTAATTCTATATAACACAATTAATCGATGCTTGTTTCTTGTATGGAATTTTAACATTAATTCTACATAATAACATGAGTAATCTTTTTTTTTTAAATTGTATTTTAGCATTATTAAAAAACACTTTGGCACTAAGAACTGAGAATATCTGTCAATCTGTCTTCTACGTTAATTTACAATAATATAAATGTGAATATCTGAATGGAGTTATATTGAAAGATCTACTGGATGCTATGATTCCATGATGGTCAATCCACCACATTGGAAATATTAAATCAAACAATAAGTACAGGAAAAGATTCAGCAAGACAATATATCCTCTTTTGAATGAATACATTTAACTGTAGTTATTCCATATGATGTATTATACAACACCCCAAAATCATGGAAAATAACTTTCTAAACCGAGTTTACAGTGTAAAAAAAGTAGTGGAAAAATGTTGTAGTCATGTAACTGGGCTATCTAACATAAAAATTACAGCATATTACACCAGTGTTCTTACCTTTACTGCATATTACAACCAAATAACTACAATTAGATATGAGAAAGAACAGGCAGTGTCAGTACAACCAAGAGTAAAACTTTTACAGAGTTGCTAATTTGAAAACAAGTGAACCTGTAAAACTAACCCTGCATACTGGTTTGCTTTAGATGCATTTGGTAACCAATATGCTGTAAGTCTTTACCAGATTCAGTTTTGAGTGCATTAAATACTATATTGCTCATATGTCTTGATCGTGACAATCAATGCAGCTGCAGCATTATTGAATAGAAATAAGTTATATGACTCTCAAATAAGTGTTTGTAAAGTTGTTCAGGAAATAAATATTACTAAATACTAACATGTATTATGTTTATTGAATTGTACAAAACTTATATGTTATACTTTGAATTATCGTCAATTTTAATTGTCTGAAATCTGGTATTTGATAGTATATAGTTGTAGCAGTTTTTTCACTATAAATTCTGAAGAATCCGAAAGTAAATGCACATACTAAAGTATTTCAAGTATGATAATATTCAGTATTTAAGATTATCCTAAAAGTATGAAATTTATTATTTTATTTGAAAATAAGTATTAGTGTATCCATGGCATGCAGGTCCCCGAGATTACTCTATTATCCACTCATAGGTGGGGGTGTCACCTTTGCCAAAGGCTCTTTGTAGCCTGCTTTAGGTTTTATACTAATTTTAATTACTGGCCATCTACTGAAATGGTTTCTTTATGTATATCCACCTTTATTCCAACTCTGGTATTTCTACGGCGATGGAGGTTTAGTTGACCATACTTCTTGACAATTCTTTTACTTTTTTTTAGTTTAATTTTTTTTTTCAATTTGAAGCGGTAGACCAGTATTTTCATCTCGCATAACTGTTTTTGAAGCAGACTCGAAAATCTCCTTCAAAGAGTTGGCTACATTGTGTAAATTTTCGCTATCTAAATTCCAAAGGAGTGACCGAATTGACCTGTAATTTGCATCGCACTCATTGATCAAATTTCTTTTTTTACTCAACGTTGCTTCTTCAGATATAGTGGGTAAATTATCTGATGTTCCACCTGAAGGAGTTTCAGTTGATGAATATTTTCGTTTTCTGGTGCCTGAAATACTTCTTGAGACTAAATCTTCATCAACTTTGAAAATAGGTGTTGAAAATAACCATTCTGCAGTACATTCCAAACTCCAGGCTGGAAACTTCATGCCAGCAAACACAATATGCTTGCACAGCAGTCGGTTTCTTCTGAAATCTAAGCATATGCATTGACACAGTTGTTTCTGTTCATCAAACGTGACAGAATAAACTGCATCATGCTTAGTTTCAGAAGAAACTTTAAAGAAGCCATGTGAAATTTTTTTATACTACCCACATAAACTTCAGCAGCTCTTAATTTTGTTTTTATGTGATCAATTAACCATTTTGGCTTATTGATTAAATAATTTGGTACATGTTCATTGTATAATCTGGCCTGCGAAAGCAAACTCAGATTTTTTCTGACGTAAATTCTATATCTTTCTGGCAGAAATTTCTCAACCAAGATCTTAATTATTTCAGACAGCATACAGTTTTTATATCCCTGAAGATATCTATATTTTAGTTCCTCATTTAAGCGTTCAACACCATTGTTCAAGTTTATGAATAAGTTTTTTTTGTTTTTGTTTGAATTTGGTTTGTAAGCCAAAGCCCATCTCTCAATTTCCTTGAACCATGTTAATTCAAAATAATCTTTCACAGCTTCATATTGGTTCCATGATTTTAATACCTCTATTGCTGCAACCATTTCATCTTGAGTTGGAGCATTTGCTATGGCACGTAATTTACATTGCATTCTTTTTCTTAGAAGCCCATCTTGACCATGCCTGCTCTCGATGGAAACTACATATAAAAACCTTAATTCCTGTAAAGACATTTTCCAAACTTGTAATTTCTTCCATTGCAAAATCAACCATCCCATATTTTGGTCTAACGAGAGGCGACCAATTTTTAATAATTATAAGAGCTTCTTCTAATGCTTTGGCTGTTTCATTTTGTGTAATTATTATGCTCACTATTTGATAGTTCACATTTGTTTTGACAACTAAAAAATAAAGTGGGAGAGCATACTTACAGGTTCGATAGGTCGCGTCGAGAAGAACAAGATTAGAACCATATAAGACATATAAATTTTTCATTTCTTCACTTTGATATACAAATAGCAGATTTAGTTTTGAATCTGTAAAGTCATTTGGCTCAGTACCATCATATGTATTTTCAGTACATGGTCTAAAAAAAAAAAAAAAACAGAACACTTGGAAGTATCCCAGCTATTTATTAACATTTCTGTATTTTCCTGGTCAATTTTACTAGTTCTAATATCGGATTTTGCTTGGCTTATTATTTTCCTAATTGCCTCCATTTCTGGATAAAATCGTCTGCACGTTTTATCAGTTTCTCCCAATTCAGTTGAAACGTATACTTCTAATAGCTCTGCAATTACAGTGGCATTGCATTTTCCATTCTTAACTTTAGAAGCTATGAAATGCCGCACTCTAGCATCTATAGGTTCTATTACTGCAGCCATGTTACCCATTAGATGATTTTGATGATCTTGGCTATTAGGTAAATTAAACATGAAAACTTCTTCACCAGCAATACTATCTTTATTGGCTAGTTTTTCCTTAATTTTCCGAGATATCATAATCTTTCTTTTTCGGGTTGGCACTACCTGTAATTTAAACATATTTATCACAGTAAAATTTAGAAATTCCAGCACAGTCATCTAAAACTAATTATTGATAAAGGTTCAATTTTAAAAACTTTCTGTTCATAGCAAATTATTCAAAAAAAAAAAAAAAAAAAAAAAAAAACAAAGAGGAGTCATTTCTTTCCTTTAAAAAAAGCTGTAAAAAGGATCTTCCATTTTTATAACAATAGATCAAATTACTTCTTCAAAGAAACATAACCAATAAAACTTCACTTTGAACAACTTATTTCTATTTGTAGCAAATTGGTTAGAATATAATTAGCATAAAAAGCCTTTATTTGTGGCCTGAAAACATCATTTTATTTGCATGTCAATTACTGAATTATTTATTTAGGAAAATATTACTGTTAAAAACCCTCTTTTGGCCAAAAAAAAAAAAAAAAAAACTATTTAGAAAAATATGTTGAATAAAGAGACACAAAAAATCATTTCTCTTTTTTACATTGTGACTCTAAAAATACCTTTTGTTTTTATGTCAAAAAATATGTATACTTTATCATAGAATACCTTCAATACATCTTGCTCATACGTGACAGAATTATATTTTTTCCTTAAAAAAAAATTCTCTAAAATTACTAAGACCATCTTAGAACAAAAAGTTAAATAAACTTCTACCTTGAACTGAGGCATCCTGTACATTCGGGTAACATTAATTACAGCTGGACAATTAACTTTTTTAGTTGTCTGGTTCTTGGAATATGCTTTACCAAAAGCATGATCAGTTTGACACTAAAAGAAAAAAAAAACACACACATATATATATATAATCCAAGAGGTGATATTTTTGTATAAATTTTTAAATATAACAATGTTATTTTACCTTTTCATTTTTTTCTTTAGCATAATTTTCCTTTTGACGTTTATTCAGATCTTTTCCTTGATGGCAAACATAGGTTTTTCGCCCAAAGTGGAAATAGGGAATATCATCTAACCAGTTTAATTGTAAATCTGGAGTTAGTTCAACTGGAAAGAAAATTTTGATTTAGATCACAATCTGATAAGCTTTGATTTTTAAAAGAAAGAAATTACAGATCTCTATAAACATATTATACATTTAACATTATACTTTGATTTTTAAAAGAAAGAAATTACAGATCTCTATAAACATATTATACATTTAACTGTCTCTATATATACTACATACTGTAGACACTGCTTAATATATTGCAGCTGATGTCGTGTATATTGCTATTGAATTTCTAAGTTCTGCTCTTTCATATATGGAAACATAAAAAATGCATCATTTGCTGTAATTTTATTTGCTCAATTTGGTTAATATAATCAAAATATTATACAATAAATTTCTTAAACTGAAGAACAAAAATGATTTTAATCAAGCATTTAGAAAAAAGCGCAAAACAATAAAATAAAAAAAAAAACTTAATTTCATACGATTTTTCAATAGCTATTGATTTGGAAGGGCTTCAGCACAGTTCCCTCTTCTTCAAAAGGGAGGTAAAAATTCCTGAAAACATCTTTGCCAAAATACACTTGCGTTTTTGCCCAATTTCAGATTTTACATTGGCAAAATCTCTTTAAACAAGGATGCCCTCCAAGTATTAAGATTATAGGTATAGAATTGGTCCAATAAATTTCAGAAACATTATGGACTACTCAATTGAATTTTTGCAATGAATACTGTAAACAATTGATAAACAAACTTTTATTTTTCCTAATTAAAATGTTAAAAAAGTGGCTAGTTATATTTATAGTTAATTCAATTCCTATTTTAAAGGATACTTTTCTCATCATCTTATATTATCAAAAATGGGCAAAAGTAATCACATTAAGCAGCACCTACTGCAAACATAGAGATATATTTAAAGCATTAAACTATTATGTAAAAAAATTATGTCATTTTGTCTCATATTAAAATTATATATGCTAGGTAAAGTATAGAATGAGCTAGCTGCCTTACGCAAAAGGGATGCCTTTGAGAAGGTCTAATGGGTAACTGTCTTGTATTCACTTATATATAAGGAGAACAGGAAAATTCCCATGCAGCTAATCCATTCAACAGTATTTGTACCTTGATCAAACATCCAGTATTCAGCTACCATTGGTGCTAAGAGTCAAAATAGACAGTAATGTGATTTTACACACAAGATAAGTAGCATTCATTGACTAAAGAAATATATATATCACATCACTAAAGACATATATATACATTTCAGAAAACTTTCCTGTTTTCTAAAATTCAATATCTTTATTATTATAACTTCCTGATATTTCAATGCATTATAATTTTATGGTGAACTATTACCTGAAAATAAAACAGAATATTTTTTGAATTGGTAGTGTTTATTATAAGGTTATTTTGAAACATGTTGTTAATGATAAAACTAAAGAATGGATTTTCTTTATAGACTATTAAATGATTATATTTCAAATCAACAGACTGCATTCATACACTAAAATAGGATGAAAAATATAGTAGTCATCGAGACAATTGTCGAGTTTCTCAAGAAACAACAATAAAAATTTTCAAATCTAACACGGTATATCTTGTTTAATGTTTAATATAGTACGGAATGTTTCGTGAAGCATCAGCTATAAAAAAAAAAAAAAAAAAAAAAAAAAAAAAAAAAAAAACATGCAATACCTGACAATGAAACCAAATAAAAATCAAACATAACGCTATTACACGTTATGCAACAAAATTAATGAATATGAACGTCTATAAACCCTTTTTTTAACTTGGACCAAATCTCGCAACATCAACTAGATCTTACGCAATAAAATTAATACAAATTAGTGCTGATAAGTTCTTTGGAACAAAATGGCCAAATATCAACTAAACAACCAAAGAAAGCATTTACATTCTAGAGGATTTTTATTTACTCATTACATCTTCAAAAATTACTTACTCTCTTTATCTTTCCATAGTAGTAAACATATTTTGTTACAGTTTCTACTTCGTGTCTGCGAAGTATTTCTTTAAATTCGCTCCAAGATTTCGCAAAATTCATTTTGCCTCTAAACACAAAGGAACACGAGACGGACTTTGAAACTCGTAATCGATAAACCGGCCATTCCCCTATCGTTGACACAAATCTTTCTATCGATGGGAAAAGGAGACTCTAGGCCATCCGAAAAAGCGGCGACCACACTGTTCAACTCAACGTGCGGTCTGCCATTACGCGCCCCGCTGGTGGGCTTTGCCAGTGCGACCACTTTACCTTTTGGTTGCCGGTGGATGAAAGGGGTTGTGAAATTAGTCTAATGAGATGCTATGAATTGAACAATATATGAAAAGTAATAGAAGGTACGATACATTTAAACTCAGAAAATTTGCTGAATTATAGACTTACATGTTTGGCAAATGAGTTAAATTTATCCCTATACCATTGTGAAATATTGTGATTATAACATAACTATATCAGTTAGGAAGAAAATGTAATATAAGCCATTGTGTTATAAATGCATTTTATATTCATTCCAATACTGCTGAAAAGTTTCATATATCGTTTGGCAGTTTTTCTTCTGTAGTCCGGACCGATATTTTTTTGAAATGCAAATGTGAAACATTTTTGCTTTTATAAAATTAGCTGGATGTACTTTTACTCCTTAAAATTTTAGCTACATGCATTATTTTAAAGTAAATTTTTTTAACCAATCGCGGGATGATTTATTGCAAATAATGTTGTTCATAGGGAAACACACACACACTGGACTCACAACGCTGCTTGATAAGCTGCCTGTTTCTTTAAGAAAAGATGGTGACAATATAATTTCCTGCCACGAAAGCGGGAAAGTGGTTAGTGATTCTGACTGCTATACCGAAGGGCCCAGGTTCGAATCCCAGAGAACCATCAAAAAGAGACCTCCGCTTCCGGTTTCAATGGCTAACGCCTATAAACTGAGAGAGCTCAATATATAATTTCCTCCACATTTTTCGGAGGGGTAAAAATTTTATTAATATTTGAATATGTATAAATTTTATATATGTATTCCGTATTCCGAGAATTAATTATTTTTATGATTACAGTTTTTATCTCTTATAACGTAAAATAACAACTGACACATGACGGGAAGAAGTGGTATCTTGCAATGTTGATTGGTGACGTAATGTGTAACCCGTGATTTGGTAAATAGCTGTACAAAAATTCAGTCTGTCGTCCATCGCCATTTTCTTGTAGTGATGAGATGAGATTTAGCTTTTAAACCTGTCAATGTCGTGATATTTTATTGTTTCTAAGAGTGAACTTAATTGTTTAGAAATTGCTTTTCTTTTTTATTCACGTAATAAAACTGTTTTCGTTTGACGTGCTTAACTTCTGTAACCCTGTTATAAATTCAAGTAAGTTAATACAGTATGATTTCATGCTTTTATTAATACATGTTGGTATTCGAGAATTTTAATTCTACATCATTATTTTTGTAATTTTGATCGAATTTTTGTTCTTATTTATATTTTACAGAGTTGTAACTTTGATATGTCATTCTGCTGTAGGCGTTAACGTCTTGCAGTTTTCATGTTTGAAATGTAAGGGTTTTAAGTCTTATAAAATTTTATCTTCTGCAAATATTGAGCACCCTCATTTCTTTATACGTCTGCTACGGCATATAACATTGTATTAGAAATGTTATAAGTGAAGTTATATGTATGGCGAAGGATTATGAAAATAGTGAAGAAAGAAAGCACTTAACGATTTTATGGTGTTCTTTAATCCATGAGTTTGAGTTGCCTTCGTAGATTAGGAAGAATTTTCATTTTGTTCTTCAAGGTATTATAACTTCAGAGCTAACGTTCTCTTATGAAATTTTAAGTATGTAAATGTATTAATAGGTACCCATATGCATAATACTTACCATTTCAGCATTTTTTGTAATAAGCGTATTTTATTTGTAATCTAGGTATCTGGTAACGATGGCTGCTTCTAGGAAAAAAGTTCTTTTAAAAGTTATCATTCTTGGAGATAGTGGGTAAGTACTGTTTAAAGAAGCTCTGTGTCAGTTAATGTTTTTATTACTGCTGTATAAAGTAAATGATGTAATTGTGTAGGGTTGGAAAAACTTCTCTTATGAACCAATATGTAAATAAGAAGTTCAGCAATCAATACAAGGCTACTATTGGAGCTGACTTTTTGACAAAGGAAGTTATGGTGGATGAAAGACTTGTTACTATGCAAGTAAGTAATTTTTGCTTGTGTGATTAGTATTATTTATACACAACTGATGGGAAGACTTTGTGACCATGATGTAGCTGTTGGCATTTTGATATGTTAATTTTTGGTTATGATAATCGGATACATCTTTGTTCATTATGTTAGAAAGCTTGAAAATTTTCCATGTAACATTCCACCCCTTAAATATATTTCATAATATTTAAAATTTGTGTTGAAGTATACAGAATATGCATATATATAAGTTAAGAAAAATTTTCTTAAGTATTTTAGAATGCGGTTGCTTATTGTTATAAATTTATTTTCTGAATATTTATAAAAATGTGTATTAGATAAAGTAATTGATATTTGGAATTTAAAAACAAATGTCGGGTTTATAAGTTGTGTTTTGTAGAAAAGGAAGCCTGTAAGTGAAGCTGTTAGAAAATATAACGAGGAAAACTCCATTACTCTTGAGAATGCTGAGTGACTGGCTGTTAAATTAAAAAAAAAAAAAAAAAAAGTTGGGTGAATTTTCTGCATAGTAAGTCATATTTTTTAATTTGATAAAGAATGATATGCAAACATTTCAGACTTGCATGTATTTTAAGAGCATTTATGAGGTCTTGCCAGCTTGTTTGAAAGTAGCATCCTGGACCTACTGTGTGTTTGTAAAAGCAGGCAGTATAAAATTTGGAAAGCTTTTTTAATAAAATAACTTGGCAAAATAACCCATCTTCAAGTTTTATTAAAGTAGCAAAACATTTGAAAGGCAAAAATTTTAATATCACTTAAGATTGAAATATTTCACTTCTTTGCTGATTAAAATTGATTTAATTGTGCTTAGTAATTCTTGAAATATATTTTAGGGTGAAAATGTGCTTTAGCCCACTGCTTGGCGATTTTCAGTCGCGGCGATTTTTTAAAAATCACCAGTAAACGTTGTATAAACAAAGTTACGAAGGCGGAGCTATGTGACGTCACAATGTATTCTCTACAGTGTAACAGTTATTAAAACTGTAAACAACGTCGCAGTCTCTCATACAGGGTGAATATTTTTAAGCTTTAGTATTTATACAAATAAAAACAGATTTTTAAAAATTTTAATTTCATATTGCGGAACATTTTAACGTCATCATCTTTACAAAATTACCTTGTTGCTATGTAACGACACCATCTCTTGCATACTAGTAAGTAAACAATCTTCATTATTTTCTAAAAATGTTTAAGCTTTATATTAATAAAAAAGGAAAAATATTTATTATTGAATATCAACATCATACACAGCTTTCATTTCCATGTTTCTTAAATTCCTAAACCACGTTCCATACTTCTGTATTAGAATTCTACACATTAATACATTTTAAAAATCTAATTTCTCACAATGAAAGAAAATAAGAAAATATTAAAAATAAGCAATTTTAAAAAGAAAAAAATATTTTCACTTTCCCTTTTCAGGAAAATAAGTCTTTTTGACAATGACGGCACGCTTCCCTTGCATTTCCAATAAAGTAATAAATTTACATGTACATTCACTCCTCTCTCTCAGCATCACAAATAAATCCATAGCGATTGTTTATTTAATGAAATATATGCAGAAAAATGGCAAAAACACACAGATAAAACCACTCGATTGATAACTACCACATAAGAACATTCAAACGGCAAATGAATTAACTGCTCAAATTATGAAGTAAAAATTCCAAATAAAATCGTCTGCTTGGAAATTCTTTTTAACTGCAAGTATAGTTTTGAAAGCATAAATTATCGTCTGCTACTTGACAATTTGTCTTCGGACATTTGTGCTCTCTCCGAAGAAATTTATTCGTATCTAGTTATTAAAAAACGCTGTGAAAGCCATGGCTTTTCGATATCTAAAGCTACGATAGGTAATATTGTCAACGATAGGAAATTAAAAAAAAAAAAGACAACAAATATAATGAAATTAAAAAACAAAATAAAATCTGAAATTTAAGATTTTACATTGCGCCCCAAAGGTGCGT
Source organism: Stegodyphus dumicola (assembly GCF_044657685.1). Lineage (NCBI taxonomy): Eukaryota > Metazoa > Arthropoda > Arachnida > Araneae > Eresidae > Stegodyphus > Stegodyphus dumicola. Next base: position 29,148,897 of record NC_140781.1, read on the forward strand.
TTTTTTAACACTTTGCGTGTTACCTTTATTAATTAAATATCATGTTCTTCGCACTTAAACCGTAAAATTCAGTTCAACAGCAATATCACAAAATAATTTTAAATAAATATCTTTAGATTTTCCGATACACAGTCTCGCGCGCTGGAGATAAAAATGTTTTTATCTGTAGAGCATTGTCATTGCTTGCTTTGAAATTCCTCAATATGTTAATCAAAAATTCGTTAAAGTTTTACAAAATATGAAAAACGATAATAAAACAAATTCCAAGTTTCAAATTTGGGCTTCCAGATGCCCATATTCGCAGGAGGATGACGTTATTCTAAATTTGATGTTTCTAGGTACCGTTGTTTTATCAAAATGAGGGAAACATACATACATTTATGAAGATTTTTTAATCGTTTAATTCCTTTAAATATAATACAGGGCGATAATATTTGTTGGCCACAATTTGAAACATTGGCTTTTCCCATGTACACATCGATCTATTTTCACTTAAAAAAAAATCACAGAATTGCACAAACTCGGCATCCCGCACAACCTCGGCATTGCCACCACATTGGCTTTGCCCATGTGCACATTGATCTATTTTCACTTAAAAAAACATCCCAGAATTGCACCACATTGGCTTTGCCCATGTGCACATCGATCTATTTTCACTTTAAAAAAAAATCCCAGAATTGCACAAACTCGGCATCACGCACAACGTCAGCACTGCGCACTGCATTGGCTTTGCCCATGTACATATCGATCTATTTTCATTAAAAAGAAATCAGAGAATTGCACAACGTTAGCTTTTCCAATCTTCTAGGATTGAGCCAAAAAGAAATACAAAATATTAAAATAAGCAACTTTAAAACGAACCATACAAGAAAAATTTTTTCACTTACCCTTTTCAAGAAAAATGTAAAGTCTTTTTGAGGGGTTTTATATATGAATTTATTTCAGGGGAAAACCCTTTTGGATCCCCCCCTCATCTTTAAATAAATTTACAAACGTTTATACGCCGTTTCCGTAATATATGCAGAAAAAAGGCTAAAACCCACAGGGGGGGGAAACACTCGATTAAAAAAAGAAACCACATAAGAACATTCAAACCGCCACAGAATTAACAAGTTAAAAATAAATAAATAAATAAATAAATAAAATAAAAATAATTAAAGCTTTTAGATTTTGCATTACGTCCATTTTAGATTTTAGATTTTTCTAACGTTTTGTGTGTTACATTTCTTTATCATATAATGTTCTTTACACTTAAACCATAAAATTCAGTTCAACAGCAATATTGCAAAATAATTCTAAAATGAGCATATCTTTAGAATTTCTGATCCACAGTTTTGCGCTCTGCATGTAAAAATGTTTTTTCTTTCCCGTACTGTGTTGCAGTTGCTCGCTTTGAAATCTTTGAGTTTGCTAATAAAAATTTCATTCAAGTTTTACAAAATACCAATCAGATAATAAAAAAAAAAATCCAAGTTTGGGCTTCCAGATGCCCATATTAGGTTGGAAACTTATGTTATTCAAAAAAAAAAAATGGCCCTAGATACCGTTGTTTTATCACAATGCAAGAAACATTTATGCAGATTTTTCAATATTTAATTTCTTTAAATATAACACACGGCAATAACATTTAGTGGCAACAGAATAACACAGCTTCAAAACATCGGGTTAGCCATGTTGGCGCGTTTATTGCCCATTGAAAAACAATCGCCAAGCCGCATTTTAACTTATTTTAGATATATGTGCCTAGTATTAATAAAGAATATATTTTGAAGATAGATCTGGTTGTTTTATCCATGTTCTATAATTTATATTAATAAGTTTCTCTATTTTTTGCATTTAATTCTTCCAAGAGCTTGTTTACATTTCCAGCGTATTGTAATTTTGAAATAGTGACATAAGTAATTTCTCATAATAGCCTACTATTTTTTATTAAAATTTTTTCTGTGTAGTATGTTAATAAGTGTTGATATATATTATGTCTTTATTGCTACTAAATGCCGGTTTCATAATTGTTTCTCTGTGGAAAAATACATCTTGAATATACCTATAAAATTCAGACCAGTGTATGAATGGTTAGTAAATATGCAAATATAATGCAAAGTTAAAGATCCATAATCGGAGGGATGACAGAAATTTCAGATCATCACTTTAAAGCTAGCGAGGTTGCACAATTAAATTAAGGTTGTAATAGACGCAATTTCTCCTTTAGTTAAAAAATTGATTCTCTTGATATAAAACCATACTATGGGTTTCGTTCCCGCTGAATTGATGATTTGGGCTTTTCTAACGCAGTGAAAACTTCAGATGTATCATTGTGATGTAGCTTCTATAATCTCATAGTTAAATCAAAATGAGATTAAAATTCCCATTAAACTTACATGAGTTAAGAAAAGGAAAAGGGACAAAAAGGTGCATTCAGGAATCGGTATTTTTTTCTTTCGATGAAACATTACCGAGTTGGCTAAGGAAATAAAATCGGGGAAAGTGAAGAATCACCCACTGTCAAAATGCACCAACTTGAAAATAACAAGTTGAAGAATTGCACAAACTCTGTAGCCATGTACACATTGACCTATTTTTACTTAAAAAATTATCAGCGAATTATAGAAACTCAGCATTGTACACTCCCTTGACTTTGTCCCATGTTCACATCAATAATGACAGGAATAAGTGAGCGATTCTGCATTTCACCTATAAAAAATTTTTCTTTTCCACTGGGAATTTAGCTGATACTCTTGCGGAATTAGCCTCTCATCTTGTTACCACAACCAGTAAGTCTCAGGACACTCTTCCTTTTTTAATCCCTTCTTCCTTCCACCTTTGACTAAGTTCTGTCTCCTATGGAAGAACTATTACTCTGGTTTCTCAAAATGGAAGACTTCTTTATATCATGGCCTGAAATTAGTAATAAAAGTAATCTGTCTACTAAAAGTCTTTCTGAAGCTCTGTCGAATCAGCAAGGATACGATAAATAAACCAGGTCTTTCAGAGAGAAGTTTTAACTCCTCCAAAATTACCAAACATTGTTTTCATGCAGAAATTTCAAATGTTTTTCAACAATATTTCAGTCGAGCTCTGACATGTGCAGTAAAATACAATCTGGTTTAAACTTAAGATGAAGCTGAAAATTTCTGTTAATCTTTGAATTATGGTAACTTGGCAATTTTTTGGCGAAAATTTGGCGACCAACCCTGCTACAGCAATCTGCTAGTTTTTGTTTGGATGCCATTTTGTTTTTACGAAGTAAAGACATTTTTTTTTTTTTTTTTACTCAACATTTACAATCACACCAACAATCAACACCAACAATCTGCTAGCCGAATTATGCTTATGCTAGTACTTTTATGGAACAAAAGTGCTTAATCATGACGAAGATTAGGTGCGAAATTGGGACAAAGTGCAGAATCGCCCACTGCTTGCCGCGTTTTTACGAATTGCACATACACGGTATCATCCATGTACACATCGACCTATTTTCACTTAAAAAAACATCCCAGAACTGCACAAAAATGGCATTGCACACACTCTTGACTATATCCATGTACACTGCTAAAGTCCTAGCTAGTAAGTAACCTTTATCGCCTTACCAAAATGTCGCTAAACTACCTGTTACCATATTCCAAAGATTAGCCAAAATTTCTTCGTTTAATTAGAAACATGTGTTCAGCATTGAAAAGGGGTGGCAGTCTGAAGCTGTCTGTTTCAATTGTGGTAACCAATTATAACTGTAATTAACAGTTTTAATTGTAGCTTTGACCTCGCGTTGGATGGTTTCAGTGTGAAAACAGACCAATTAAAGTATCTGCTTGCAGAGGCACTGTACTTTTAAATATTTAAAAAAAAAAATTATTTAAAGTATATTCAGATTTTAAGAAACTTAACTCATTGATAGAGAATTGAGATTAAGTAAAATATTAAATTCATTATGAGTTTATTTACCAAAAAAAAAAAAAAAAAAATGCCATTTCATAAGGCAGACAGTCCCCATGTGTTTTGCAGTTATTCAGCTAAGCAAAATATATATTTGCTGTTATAATTTCTTGCATTAAAAATATTAATGCAAATGTAGTTTGTATGTTTTTAAAAGGACTTTTAAGAATACTTTATTATTACTTAACTCTGGTAGTTCGGTCTGGGGTGTGAATCCTGCCAAATGGGCTAGCTGCATGGGAGGTCCTTTTTTTTTTGTGTTTGTTTTCCTCATGTGTAACGTGTATACGAGGCAGTCTCCCTTTGAAAGTGTTCCGCAAAGGCATCCCCCCTTGGGCAGCTAAGTTCTCGAGTGCTTTGCCATATTCAAATACAACCAACCAGAAGATTCCAGAAAAATGTGACCAAATGAAAGATGTTTTCATGATGTTAACATGCAATGAATGTGTGCTTCAGGAAATTTGTAATGAATTTCTGATTTTTTGGGGACATATTTGAAAGAAAGCAAAACTTATTTGAATTTTCTGGTTTTGATCGTAGAAGTCTTCCTCTAAACGTGTTTATTTTCTATTATCATCTTCTGACTAGATGCAAGCATGGAAAATTGCAAAAATAGTTCTAATCTCATGACTTGGCTAGGTATCTGTAGAAAAGAATTTTTTTATAAATAAATAGAAATTTTAAAAGCTTCATCTTGTATATATTGCTGCACCGTACCATGGCCATTTTGCCACTTCTTGCAATCTCTCTGGGTCCTATATTTTGCTGCCCATTCCAATCTCTATGGGTCTTATATTTTAAAGCCTACCAGCGGCCGAGCGGTAAAGATGCTGAACACTGGTAGTTCGGTCCGAGGTTCGAATCCCGCAAACGGGCTGGCTGCATGGGCATTTTTGTGGTTTTCCCCATGTGTAACATGTATACGAGCCAGCTGATCATGCTGATTTTTTATGATTTTACTTCTCATATACCCCTTGACATAAAATTGCATAAACTTCTGGAATGAGTGAGTACATGGCGAAACAAGGCATAAAAGAAAGAATAAATATAAAACTAATTGTTAGTAAAACTTAAATGTCGCCAATCTTCTTTGAAATATGTGGGACTAAAGTGTAAAATATAAATATTATAAAACTACTGCGGGTAGAGTAGACTTTAAGGTACTCCTTGTATTATGGCGAAGTTGTTCTTTGATTTATCGCCTAGTTGTTGTTTCATTTATGGTAGCCTGAGTAGTTGAGAATGTTATGGAAACCTTTTTGTGACGTAATTGGGTGCATGTTTCTGGGAAATTTTGAATCATGAGATGTTTTGTAAGCGTTTTTGTGGTGTGTGTTGGTTTGATTCTTTAGACTGTAGAATGGCCGAATGTAGTAAGATTAATTTGAATTTTCTGTACCATTTGGAGCGAAAAGGGAAAAGAACTTTGACTGGTATGTAAATGAAAGTTTACTTAGTAGCTGTTATAAGTGTCTTGTATGTGGGAAGGATATGTGTCTAGTCGAGCGTAAAAACCGTTTAGGTGGATTTGAATGGGTTTGTAGGAAGAAAGGTTTAGATGGTTACTATGTGAAGCGTTCGATCAGAAAGAGTGCCTGGTTTGAAAAAAAGTCATTTGACTATGATTGATATTTTGATTTTTACGTGGCTCTGGGTGTACGAAGTGAACTCTAAAATCAAGGTAAGTGAATATTTGCTTTTGGTAGTGCTTATATGTATAACATGTGTTTCCTTTTTTATGTTATTTTGTTTGGTTTTATTTTATTGAGACTATGTATTTTTTGTTTGCCTATATTTTAGAATTTGGTGCTCCTTTGACCTTTTAAGTGAAAATATATCGATGTGTACATGGACAAAGTAAAGGAAGTGCGCAATGCAATTTTGTGCAATTCTGGAATTTTTTTTAAGGGAAAATAGGCCGACATGTACATATGTATAAAGTTAAAAGAGTGCTCAATGCCCTTTTTGTGCAATTCGGGGATTTTTTTTGAAGTGAAAAAAATAGGTCGACGTGTACATGGATAAAGTCAAAGGAGTGTGCAATTCCATTTTTGTGCAATTCGTGGATTTTTTTAAGTGAAAATAAGTCTATGTGTACATGGATACCGAGTTTGTGCAATTGTTTGTCTTGTTATTTTGCCTTTGTGTAGCGGCAATGTTTGACGCAAAATTCGCTGCTACACATAGTCAAAGAATTGCACAAAATCGGTATCCACGTACCGCCAAAAATTGCCAAGTTTCGCCAAGGGGTACCCTAAACTATACTTTTACCAACTACTGCTAATTACCTGATAAATTTTATAAAGTTGATTTTATTCTGGAATTTTTGTTAAGTATTAGATGATGTTTAATAATAATGTAGCCTACTTGCAGGTTTATTTTATGTTTAGAATGGTATTACAGAAGTGAAGTTCAGATATAGATAATTGCTTTAATTTATTCAGTTCTTTTTGCTGATTTGTCCCTATTTTTTTCATTAATCGTCCTTAAAAGGACTTGATTTCATTGTGCAGAGAAGTGTGCAAATTCTGTTTGAGGGTCTCCTACCCCTTTCACTAACCTTTCAAGAGGATTTCAGCAAGCCTTGCATTTTGAGTGTCCCATTCCCATCCAAATACTATCTTATAAACATAATCTTTGGGATTCAAAGTGGCCCTTGCTACATCAGTCAGCAATACTAACCACTGTCCTGTCTGGGTGGCTCACTCTTAGTGCAAGTTATATGAGGGATATATTTTTCCTCATTTGTTTATTATTAATCAAATTTTTTAGATTTCTCTTGGACCTTATTTAAGGGCTTCTGCATTATTTTGGTACTCTTTTGTTATCGAGACTGGATTCAGAAATGTGTATGTATGCATGTGTTTATGTATGTATGTGCATACGTACACACTGATAACAAAAGAGTACCTTATTTTCATATGTTATGTGAGCTCTGATAAACAAGGAAAGTGCAATTTATCTTGTTTGCAGTATATTTCTACTTTGTATCATTAAGTGATGACTGACTACCGGAACAGGAGTAGCTAGCTTAGTTGCTCTTTGCAAATGCCAAAGAACTGGCATCCACGTGGTGTTCCAGGTTTTGAGTTCAAATCCAGCTAAAAAATTTGGTAAATTTGAGGTTTTTTTCCTCAGAACAAGTTGTATTGCTTATAAAGGCACCAGTTTTTTCCGTCAGTGTATTAAGAATTTATGAAATATGATAAATCTGATTATTGAAAATGTAAATTGTATTTTGCTGTTGATCAAAATGATAAATTTTCTTCTTTTATGTAAACTGCTTTGCGTAATGTTTATAAAGCAGGAATGTAAATTATATTTTGTTACTTATGATAAATTTCTTTCCTTTTCAAATGAATGTTCTAATGGGAATCTAATACCAACTGTAATTTACATAGTTTATGAAGTGTATTTTAACATGAAAATATGCATTATAACTAAGTTCTAAAGGATGCACACTTTGTAATGAAATTATTTTTAACAAAATAAACAATTATTTCGTGAATATACTCAATGCTTCCTAACTATATAAGTGTAAAAAGCTCTCTCTTCTCAGTTTTACTATAAAATTGATGTGTAATTTAATTATTTAATGCAGCATAAATTTACTGCTGTGTAAAAATATTCCAAAAAATTTTGTAATGTAATGAAAAATTATCTTAGAATTATAATAGAAGAGAAAGTATGAGGTTTCGTACTGTGCATATTCTAGTTATAATAAATAATGTGAGGTTTCACGACTTGAATATTTCTTCTAAATTCACTATAAAGTTTCATTATTACTATTCCTTATTTCATTCATTTTTAATTTTTAAAACGTTTTAGTTCATGTTCTGCGTATTTTGCATGTTTATCAGCATTTTTAATCTATTCCTATCAGTCTCCTGGTATTATTACTGTGTATTAGTTCAAACGGGCAATTTGCAAAGAAAGGTTATTAATTTCATTTTGGCATTTTGCTTTGATACTGTAAACGACGAATCACTTTTTAAATTGTTGCCACCAAATATTAGAGCCCTGTATTATATTTAAAGTAATTAAATAATGAAGAATCTGCGTAAATGTATGTTCCTTGCATTGCAATAACAATCAACCATCAAATTTTCATTAAATTTATCAATCAAGCCATTCAATTTTGAAAAACCTATGTCTCCACCCGAATATGGGCATCTGAAAGCCCAAACTTGGAATTTGTTTTATTATCTATTTCATATTTTGTAAAGCATTTATAACTCAATGATTTAAAAGCGAGCAATGGCCAACACTGTACGGGACAAAAAAAAAAAAAAAAAATTTTTTTTATGTCCAGTGCGTGAGACTGTGTATCGGTAATTCTAAAGATATGCTCTTTTAAATATTTTGTGATGTTGCAGTTGAATTGAATTTTGAATGCTGTTGAATTATTATATTGAGTAAATAAAAACACACAAAACGTTAAAAACAGTCCTTGGGGCATAACATAAAATCTGGAAGCTTTCAGATTTTTTTTAAATAAGCCATTATGATTGAAAGCTTTGTAAATCATTGCTGCTTGTGAGAGTGATTTTCGTTAGATATAAGCATCATAATACAGTCATTTGGTGTAATATACAGTACCAAGGAAGTCCATTATCTGGAATGATCTAAAATCCGGACCTCAAAACCACCAACAACGTTTTTCTCCTAGGTTTTACGCATGCACATTTGATCCCCCCATCCGTGCATAATAAAACATCTGGAGAGTGTCAATTCTTAATTTCACTTTGACACTAAATGAAATTACTTGTTATTGAAGAAACAAACCTTTTAGCATAAATATGTATGATCAGTAATTTTGCTCCGTTGTTTTGTTATCTGCTTTTTCGCACACATCTCAAACCAAAACATTCCACATAGATACATCGTTGATCTGATGACAACTTGGGAATCATTATTTATTATACTTTGCTTTCATCACCACATGTTTATCAAAACATGACAACTTGAGTAATGACTCGTGTAGCGATGCCTAAATATATATATATATATATATTTTATGTTAGTAATTGGATAATAAAGGAGTATGGTAACCTTAAATGTTGACATTGTGCTTGGCGATGATTACAGATTTAATTTCTAGCACTGGCCCTCAATAAAGCTGAAGTATATGTGGGAATTCATGTATTCAGAACTCTAATAAGCCTTAAACATGTGCAAGAAATAGACGTAAGTATAATAAATAACTAAACTAATACAATTGAGGCTTAATTGTCTCAGTGCTCGATAGATGCAAGATAAAAATTTAACAGAACAACTCATTACTCACCAAGCTCATGATGCATAGCCAAATATGTGTAATGAAGGATAGCTAAATTTAATGATAGCCGCTAATTTCGAAGGTTTCCAGATATCGCAAAACAAAGGGGAAATTTTCCAATTAATGGATTTTGTAAAGAAATGTGTAGAAGCGCTAATAAATGCGGATGATATAAAAGAAGTTTTTCATTGTGATGACAATGCTTCTCAATCATCAATCAATTAATGAATGGCGAAATCTGTAGTATGGTGCTAGATCCAGAAAATACCATTACCGATAGTGAAGAAAGTGACAGAGAAGTTACTGAAAACAAGAAAATTTCAATTTACAAGTTAGAATTCTCGAAACAGCAGTTACAGGACTTCAACTATGTAACTAAACAAGAGATTGTCTGTCTACGGAATTAAAGAGAAAGTCTAAAGAGTTCTAGTCTAAAGTCTATTCTAGTCTAAAGAGAAAGTGTTAGCATAAAAAAACTGAGCAACTTAAACAACTTGCATTGAAAGAGATGTTAAAAAAGGTAAAACAAATCTCTCTAAACTAAGCTCTTTTTTTTTTTGTAAATTTTGATACCCTTTAGGTTATAAATACTTCATTATTTCATAAATCACGATTTCATATTATTAATTTTATAATTTCTACATGCCATCTGACTAGATTTAAACTGATGATTTAATATCCGGAAAATTCCCAAAACCGGAATCGGCGAAGTCTCAATGAGTCCGGATTTCGAACTTTGTACTGTAAGTGACTTTAGAGCTGTATTGCCATATGTAGATGTACTGATTCTGGGCAACAAGTCTGTAAGGGAAACATTAACAAGCAGCTTTGTTACCTTATGTATATAAAACTTTAGACCTATACTTTTGTATATATGTCAGTTCTTAGCACTGTTGTGTACTGTTAAGGAATCTTAGCTCCTTGATTTTGTTCTATACATGTCAGTTTGTAGCATCTTTTAGTGTACCTTTAAGAAATCTTAGCATACTGCTTTCGTATAAAAACACGAAGTCCAGTTAAAAACATATGAACAAGTGACGATGGAAGCTCTCTTAAGCATTGTTTGGTGTTCCCTACGTATGCATGTTGAATGAGCCCTGCAATATCGATATTCAGATTTTTTTTTTTAATGACGTTTTTCATCTTCAGTACCAAAACTGTAGCTTAGTTTTTACACATTTTTTTTTTTTTTGTGGCAGATGAGTGTTATAATGCCAGACTGAAAATTTGGTTTACTGGATGTAGAAACTTAAGCAAATTCCACAGCTCAAAAACATGTATATATAAAACTGGTTCATGCCTTAAAAAAATGTAGCATATACTATACTACTATTTTTTAAAGTACGTATATTTTAAGAGTACAAATAAGTATTGTGTAGTATATTCATTGTCTACAATCAGAAAGCTTATGCGGAAGGCCAGTTTATTCAGACTTGTGCACCAGATATATTAAGCAGGATGAAATATGAATATGTAATTATTTAAAAAAATGTAGGAGGTAGCAAAAAATATTAAAAATTGATCTTTCTTATAGATTTAATATGTAATAGGAAACTTTGGAAATTGTGAAGCATAGTATTGGAAATTTTATGTGAGATATTGTTTAAAAGCATATTTGATTGTCCGGTTTCAAGTTGGCAAGGCAGATAGATTCTGTATAAATGTTGAGTTTTGGGAACTGATTTTTAAACAACCTTAAAATTCTTATTTTAAATGTAATGCAAAAGCATTTTTAAAGAATAGTATTGTTTTTCAAATAATTACTGATTTAGATTAGTGTTTTTCAAAGTAAACAAATATTGTCTCATAATAGGATGTTATCTTGGAAGGTAGGAGGTTTCAAATCGTCAGCAGTACTGCCAACAGTATGTACTGAATAGTGTAATTTCTTTCAAGTATTTATCTGCATCATATTGGAACATTTTAGCTTTAGTAGGATATGGCAGCATTTGACAGTAATATGAAATTCACAAAAATTGTTAAATATAATTATAACTTAACAGATCTTGATTCTAATAGTAGTGAGTTATTAGTTTTTAACTAACCCTTGTTGGAGTTAGTTAAAAACTTCTTAAGGTTTAAAGTTAAAAAGTTCTTCCATTCCTTTTTAACTAGTCTTGTTGATTAATCTCTTCTCGTGAGCACAAGCTAGTTCTCTTAGAACGTCTCTCACAATGGCATCTGTTCCCTTAGGCATGTAGCCCATGTGTGCTTTATCATACTCAAATAATCTAACTTTTATAAATCTTGCTCACTGTTAAAATTTAGTATCTCTTAATTTTACCATTTTTGTAGTATTTGTGGTGTAGGATACCTGGATAGCCACGACCATGAACACAAACATGCATGTGCCATTTGGACTGCAATTTTTTTCATAAAATTGGGTAGATTGCCATGAATCATGTTAAAGGTTTTTTCCCATTCCTATTTTTCTCCATGTATTTTCACTGCGTTAAGAAAGCACAGACCTCAGGAGGCAGAAATTTTTGTAAAAGTAATCTTAAGATAATATGCTTATTACCATCTGTACCATTACTGATTTGATTACCATTTACTGTTTGTAATTACATAGTCTTTTTTATCTTTAAATTTTAATGCATGTACATTGTTTCAAATTGCACATGCTGAAAAAATAATTTCTTAGTTATAATAATTATATGATAATAAATGATCGTTATAGTTTTTTAACTAATTATAATAAATAATTATTGAATTTATTTTTGCGCTGAAATCTCTTTGCATCATTATATATATTTGGAGGGGAGAACAAAATTTTATAAAAAGAAAGCGAAAAAAAATCTATGATAAGGGTTATATATCCCATTCAAATTGAATTAAATTTTTTTTAACTACAAAAATAAAACGCTAAAAAGTATAGTTCCATTATATTTAGTGATTTTAAAAAGTAACCTGAAATAAGCTCTGTCTGCATAAAATTTGTATATTATAAAAAAATTTCAATATTTTTGCTTACCAGGGCTGCAAATCCACCCGTTTATTTCTGCAAACGTGAAACAAAGATGCAAAAGACAACTGACGACAGGATGAGAACTTTCCTCCTTCAGTGCTAAATTCACTCTTTCTACAAAAGTGCATACTCTCATGTAATGCCTCATCCTGTGGCATTTAATTAATATCCCTTTTGGATGATTTTTACTGTTTTGGCAGAATGCCTACCAAGGTTGCATTTGCTGTGCTCCAACTTTACTTGGGTACTCATATACCTACAGATATTGCTGATACACTAGTGTACAAAACTTGAGCAACAAATTCATTTTTCAACATTCAACCATGAAATTACTGAAAAGGGCTTTTTGTAATCAGCACAATGAAAAGCCAAATCAGTAGAAAAGTGAGTGTGTAAATCTCAGCACCATGACATCGGAGGGTATAGCAGGGCATACAAAATTCAGTCGTCACGAGCAGTGCTAGGCAACTTAAAAGCAAGAAAGAAAGGTGCATTTGCTGGCATTCTTCTGCAAGTGAAAGTGAGATTGTATGTGTGGCATGGCTGCAAGAAAATACCAGGATGCTTTTATACGGCTTAGAATTATTGACAAGCTTGATGAGGGACATAGTTTTGATCTGTGCTGCCTTAGAGTTTGGAACTGATAAAAGTCATACTTCATGAGTTTAGAAAGCCTTCCAAACAACTGGTACAGCTGTAAGAAAGGTTGGTGGTGGTTGGCCAAGGAAAAAACGGTGACTAATATATTTCCCTTCAGGCAGAAAGAGATCAAAGCAAGACAATAGACAACATTGCTCAGCGGTTATGCGTGTCAAACTGGATGACAGATGTCCTGGTTCACCGTAGCTAGATAACTTCATAAAGGTAGAATATTTGTTGGCTGTACTGAATGTTACGTACTACTGACAGCAATGGTACCGTTTACAATGGTGTCGAGAACATAGAGACTGGCTACTTCATCAGTGGGGTCATGACCTCTTTATCGCTGAGTTGTTTGAGTAACAAATGCTTTTCACTGATAGTTGATATGAAGAGATGTAGGGACACACTTTTATCCCAATAACAGTAGCGAAAAGACAGAGTAGTCATCCCGTGCATCTATGGGGAAGCATTATGATAGACAGATAGAGCTCTACATTTTTGACAAAGGTTCACTTACTGGAGATTGTTACTGTGATAAAGTTATACTCCCCAAATGCATCTTTTTCGGTGTGCCATTAGTCTGGAATTTGTTTTAATGGACGACAAATGTATGGGCACATAGGACTTCTGCTGTCAAGCTACTGGAAACTATTCACAGAATAGATTGACCAGCTTGTTTCCCTAATTTAAACCCCACTGAACATGTGTGGGATATGTTAGTGTGTGTGTGTATGGGAATATGCATTATATATACACAGGTATAGGATACATTAGTGGGGGATATATTAGGAAGACGCCTGGTGGCAGTATCTGGAGAAACCAGACAATTTGAAGCTTCTTGAAGAATGAAAACTCTTACCTCAAGAATTATTAGATGATTTTAAACTGAGGTCGATAAATAGTGCAGTGCAAACACTGCAGTTACAGCTTCCCTACAAAAGCTATTCTCCCTTCTTTGCCAAAGAGTTTTCTTTGTTTCAGCATCATTCTCTCAATAAAGCCTTTTTCTATTTGTTTCCATATGCAGTCAAAAGTCTTTAATCCGGACATCCATAATCCAGAATGATCTATAATCCGGACCTCAAAGCTACAAACTTTCTGCATATGCGTCAACGCATAATGCGCATGTTTGTTTATGCATGTGCGTAATATCTTTACACATACGCATAATACGTTTATGCATGCGTGTTAAATGTATAGCGGACGGCATGAGCTAAGCTAAAATTATCTAATTATCTATTTCAGTTAATGTTGCAGATTGTGTTGTTCCTTAATCTTCTAATTGGATCCGGCTTATTATTTTTTGCAGACTGTTAGAGCAATTTTATAAAAGTAAGCTTGAACTTTCGATTACGTCAAAAAGAATTTCCAATTCTGGAGCTGCCAAAGGATCTATAAAGCAAAAGAATGTTTCGATGTCCATCAAACCAAAAGTGGAATTGCTGCAAAAAATGGATAAAGGCCATATCCTTTGTTTCTCTAACCATTCCGAAATCTGTTTATCAATTTCGCGCTGCTCTGTGGGTGGGCGGGGGAGACGTCGCGGCACACAATGAACTGGAATTTGATCTGTCAGCACTATCCTTATCTTCAGGGCAGATGTTATTTTATTCGGCTTATAATTCCTTACTAAATATAGTATTTCATCTCGATGTACTCCGTCTTTGATATGATTTAAATCAAATTCCTCGTCATTATAAATACCATGAATACACATCAAATAGTTTTCTGGTTGCAATTTTCTAATTTCGACTATGCGTAATGTATGCTTTACGCATGCGCGTGTTGAAAGAAATGTTTAATAAAGTAAACAAATAAATATTAAGCTTTTTTTTGTAAATTTTGATACCCTTTAGATCATAATTGCTCTTTATTTCTTAATTACGGTTTCATATTTTTAATTTTATAATTTCTGCATGCCATCTTACCAGATTTAAACTGATGATCTATAATCTGGAATCGCTGAAGTCCTGATGAGTCTGGATTAAAGACTTTTGACTGTATATATAAATTTTTTGTTTCCATGTATAAGATAGTGTATACATTCTGTTAATTTTTTTTGCTACTGTACTTTTATCATCCTTTACGTACTACATTGTGTCTAGTATGAATTTTATGTCTTCCAGTTGATTTTGGGAGGGGGCAAAATTAAAGCCAAAATTAGAAAAGTTTCACATACTAGCGCTATAGGCATTGTTTTCGAGTGAGCATTGTGGAAACCTTAGAAGCGTTTTTGGAAAGATGTGAAATTTTTTTAAATGTTCTGTTATCTCTCATGGGTGAAGGTTGGAGTTTGGTGGTTGGAGTTTATTATTTCAGTATCTACTTCATATTAATTAAAGAAAATGTGCACCTGTTGTTCGTCTCCCTTTAAATTTTTCTGCATTTTGCATTGTGTTTAACAGAATTTGCCAACACTTGCAGTCAAAATAATCCATTATTTCCAAGTACCTTTTTTTTTTTTTTTTTTGTGAAAAATTTGTAAATGTTTCAGTTCTTTTTGCAATGAAACTATTTGACAGAAGATGCACTTGGCTTTTCATGAAGCAGAATTCTTATGGAGACAAATTGCAAAAAATACATTTTTATGGAGACAAATTGCGTATTTGTGATTTTGAGCGATGTTCACTTGCCTTTTTAACCAGAATTCTTATTTAGAAATTAGTAATATTTTATTACTAATATCAAAATTAATAATGTTTAGTAATATTTTATTACTATAAATTGCAGAAATTGGTAATATGCTTGGATTTTGAAATGCGAGGATTAGGGATGGTTTAATCGGTTTGTTGACATAAAAAGTATATTTTGTTGAGACATTGGTACATAATCGGTGGTGTATTGGCGAGCAACAGTACCCACCAATCGGTAAGAACTTATTTGTCTCAAACTGTTAGTTTATTAGCAAAGATTATATTTTTCTGAATGCTTTTTAAAATTAAATTTTGAACTCTGAATTTTGTCATGCTTTCATACACAGAGGTGCCCGTTTGTGTTGGGCAAACACGTCTCCAGTCAACAATGGGCGTCTGTTCTCTTCACAGACAAGTCCAGGTTCAAGATGGACAGTGATTCAGGTAGTCAGCTGATCTGGAGGGAAGAATGCACCAGATACAATCAATCCCACATTGTGGAAAGACAGCTACAGCGGTGGTGGAATAATGGTTTGGGCTGGAATCTCTATCGGTGGTCATACTGACCTGCATGTGTTCCATGAGGAACTTTGACCAGTGTGAGATATCAAGATGCGATCCCATGATCAATAGTACAGTCAAAAGTCGTTAATTCGGACACCCATAATTCGGAATGATCTATAATCCGGACCTCAAAGCTAAAATCTTTCTGCGCATGCGCCGCATTGACGCATGCGCATAGGCGTTTTACTCGTGCGCCCAAGACATTTACGACTGCGCATATGCATCTGCGCAAGTGCAGAATACGTTTTCGCGTGCGCGTTTAATGTACAACAGACGCTATAAGCTAAAATTATCTAATTATCTATTTCAGTTAATGTTGATGATTGCGTTGTTCCTTAATCTTCGAATTGGATCCGGCTTATTATTTTTTGCAGACTGTAAGAGAGCAATTTTCTAAAAGTAAGCTTGAAGTTTTGATTATGTCAAATAGAATTTCCGATGCTGAAGCTTCCAAAGGATCTAGAAAACGAAAGTATGTTTCGATGTCCATCAAACAAAAAACGAATTGCTACAAAAAATGGATAAAGGCATATTCTTTGTTTATCTAACCGTTCCGAAATCTGTTTATCAATTTCACGCTGCTCTGCGCGGGGGGGGGGGGGAAGACATCGCGGCGGGCGCGCAGTGAACTGGAAGTTGATTTGTCAACACTATCGTTATCTTCAGAGCAGATGTTTTTATTTTATTCGGCTTATAATTCTTTACTAAATGTAGTATTTAATTTCGATGTACGCCGTCTTTGATATGATTTAAATCAAATTCCTCGTCATTATAAATACCACGAATACAAATCAAATAGTTTTCTGGTTGCAATTTTCTAATTTCGGCTATGCATAAGGTATGCTTTACGCATCCGCACGTTGAAAGAAATGTTTAATAAAGTAAACAAATAAATATTAGGCTTCTTTTTTGGTAAATTTTGATACCCTTTAGATCATAATTGCTCATTATTTTATAAATTACGGTTTCATATTTTTAATTTTATAATTTCTGCATGCCATCTTACCAGATTTAAACTGATGATCTATAATCCGGAATCGCCAAAGTCCCGACGAGTCCGGATTAAAGACTTTTGACTGTATATCCGCCCATATACCTCTGCTATTAGTCCTGGATTTCTTCTGATGGATGACAATGCACAACCACACCGAGCTCGGGTTGCTGAAGAATATCTTGAGGGTCACAGTATGGATTGGATGGAATGGCCAGTTCAATCCCCAGACCTGAAGTCCTCCAAGGTTGTTTGATGAGCTTGAACAAGGATTACTGAATATCTGGTTGTTGCTTTCCATTTCACTGATCAACAACTTAATTGACAGCATGGAACATTGCTGCTGCCAATGTATTGCAGCTAGGCTTGGCCACATTCCTTATTAAAACCCATTTTTGTAATGTTACCACCTTATTTTTCCTCAAACAGATATACTGTTTGTCCAAGACTGGATTTCTTTGCCAAGAGTGCTATTTTTTGTTGCGATTATGTTTGTGTGAAAACATTCTGTCACATTCATTAAAGAACTGTTTAGTGAACATGTCCTGTAAATTTTTTGTTTCTGTGTTACTTCATTCTCAAATTGGGTGCAAAAAAAAAATGCTGTTCCTTAACTTTTAGAGGGCAGTGTATATACTCGGGCATCTTATCCTAACCAGTGTGGTTTTAACATATGGGGGAAACATTTACTGAACTTTTCAGATGCACCGTGTGTAACAAATTTTGATCATTTGTTTCTCACTATTTACCTCTTTATATATATTCTTATTATGTTTGCTTAGTTTCTTTTTGCGCTATGTTTAGAACAGTATCCTCATTTTTTATTATTTTAATTTTATGTGCACTTGTTTCTGAAGATCTGCATATATCAAGATTTTTTTTCTAATGTTAATTCTTTTTTGTGTAATAATCTTGCTCTCACTACATCCTTTTTAATACAATTTTATCCTTTTATCAGACTATCCTTTAATTGTGCAAACTTGCATGTTCTAGCCCTATTTTAAAAGGTTGGTTACATTCTCGTCTGGTTTGGGATGCTGTTTTGATTTTTAGTAAAGAATGTCTTTCATATGTAATATTTTTCTTAGGTATATAATATTCTGTAAATTTGTCTTAATTTCATTAACCTTCTACAAGAAATGTATTTCTTATATACTGTATTTCAAGATCACGAATTCCTGTTGTCTGAGAAAAAGTATTCTCATCCTCTCTTCTTTATAATGTATATAATGCACTGGCTATTTCACGAATTTCAAATGATTGCAGCATCTTTGCCAGTTTGAAGTAATATTTCCATTGGCTCTGGTAGCTTTAAACTTTTCATTTTCAAAGCCATCCTGACAGTTCTGACACCATGTAAAATGAAGAGGGTGCACTTTTAACTGTTTAAACGAGGGGGTTCTCAACTGGTGGTATGCAAGAAAAAAATAGGTGGTACGGAAAGAAGCAAAGTCTTTTTAACTATTAAATTCAAAAATTAAAATCCCAACTTCCTGATTGAGTTTTTTCTCTAAGATTCATAAATTTATGTGATCTGAGCTTTGTTTAAGAGTAGTGGTGGCACTAAAGGTTTTCAATTTTTGTTTAGGTGGTTAAAAAAGTTAGTCAAAAGGTTGAGAACTGCTGGTTTAAACTATTTATTTATAAGCATAGTGTTAAATTACGGAGAATTGCAATACTAACAAACTGTAGCCCCTTGCAAGTTTGCTAAATACTTAAATGTTGCTATTAATAAATCAGATTAATAAATACTAAATGTTACAGAGTTGTTTGTAGCTTGATCTAACAATTAGATTGTCAGTTTTAGTAGTGAAGGAAACTGAAGCATGGGAAGCAGGATCTCTCAAAATAGTGACAACTGTCACAGGAGATTATCACACTGAAGAGTTTAAAAATTTTGTAAAAATGGAAAAGAAATTAACAGTCAAGAATACTGCAATAAATGTTTGATTTTATTGCTATACAGTGTGGCTAATGTAAGAATAACAAATTTTATAATACTGAAATGCAAGCAATTTCAGAATTGTAGTTTATTAATAGAACTATCACAGTTTGGCTATTGTTCGTGTACTTCAGAAGCTGAATTCTATGCAGCTTTTGTAAGCTGCTGAAATTGAAATGTTTTGCAATAATTATTACTCTTTACGTTATACCACAACTGAAAACGTAACTGCATAAATAAGTGTTGTAATTGAGATGCATACTTGATGCAACCAATAAGTATTATTTGTTGATTGAGGAATAAAAATCGCTGAAACAATTGTCTAATGTGGGAGATGCTCCATTTGTAATAAATTTGCTATTGCTAAAGTTGTGGGATTACAAATGTCATGATATAGCAGCATTGTATGATCTATTTGGAAAATTTGAAACAAGTAGATTTACAAATGAGATTGAGCCAAACAGCTAAACACAGTACAATGCTTGTATCAGTTGGCACTCTAGATTTCTTAGAAATTCATTCTTTCTGGTTTGTTTATTTTTAGTGATTTTTTTTTTCCAAACGTGATTAATTTTGAAATGTGAATTTCAGATATGGGATACTGCAGGACAAGAGAGATTTCAGTCATTAGGTGTTGCATTTTACAGAGGAGCAGATTGCTGTGTTCTTGTTTATGACGTAACATCACCAAATACATTTAAGTCCTTGGATTCATGGCGAGATGAATTTTTGATCCAGGCATCACCTCGTGATCCTGAAAACTTTCCTTTCGTTGTAATTGGCAATAAGATAGATCTTGAAAACAGAGCAGTAAGTTGACTTTTTAATAGCACAAATCTTCATTATTTAAATTTCATGATACTATATGTAATGCTGGAATAATTTTATCAACACTGAGTGGCAAGTTTTTTGAATTAATTGATAAAAGGGCTGTATTTGTTGGTTTTTTTAAGATTGGCATACATATAACATTCTCAAAAGAATCATCCACTTCTAACAAAAATACATTATGGCAATATACAAAAAGAAAACTTTATTAAAGAAAATCAGTCATAAGAAATCTTACCACATTCTACCAAACCATAATAATGAAAAACACTCTCTTCCAGATACATTTTTTTAACTCATTCTTTTTACAATTTAATATCAATATATTAAAATCAAAATATTAAAACTTAAAATTATGCTTTATAAACAAATACTATCAATTCCCCCCTTATTTGTATTTAAAGATATAATTTTGATCAGTCAGTCATGTCCGTACTTTAATAGTTCATCTTTTAATTTCACCCTAAGTAGATGTTAAAATATCCGCTTCTTCATTTTGTGAACACACAAACTGAGGAATGATTTGATTCATTTCATATTCATCCTTAACAAAGAAATATTTTCTATTAATGTGCCTTGAACTGCTACTTTGTTTTGATTTTTTAATCCAATCTATTAATGCTTGACAGTCTGTTTTAATTCCTATTGGTTTGTCAATTAGATCATCTTGACCCAAATCTTCAAGTAAAAAGATGTACCATTTAACTTTACATGCACATTTGCAGAGTGCTAAAAGTTCAGCTTCCATTGTAGATAGAGCAACTATTCTTTGTTTGTTGCACTTCCAATTTATGAAATTTTTGCCTAATTTAATGAAATAACCTCCAAATGATTTTCTATCTTCAGTGGTACACCAACTTGCATCTGATGTAGCATTTAATTTCCCATTGTCTGAAGTATACACTAAACAAGTATTTTGTGTTCCTTTAATATATCTAAATATCCTCTTTACAGCTTTCCAGTGTTTCTCTCTGGGATCTTGATTATATCTTGACAAATTACTTACTGCAAAAGCTAAATCTGGCTTTGTGCCTGTTGCTAAGTACATCAATGAACTTAATGCTTCTTGATATTTTATCTTCAACACAGGTGGTGAAGATGATATGTCATCAAGATTTTCACCCAATATTCCTGGAGTCTTGATAGGTTTACATTCATCCATTTCAAAGTTTTTTAAGATTTTAGTTATATAGTTTTCTTGATCGAGTGTAAGTTTTCCAGATTCTTGCCGGATGTCTATTCCTAAAAATTTTTGTGTTTGAGTGACTTCTCGTAATGTGAACGATTTAGATAGTTGAGAGATGATGTCATTTATCTCAGAATTTGAATTTCCAATCACCATTAAGTCATCCACATATACTGCTATGATAAAATATTATTTGATCTTATCTTTATAAACACATGGATCTGACTTTAGTTAAATTCTTTTCTTTAAAAACTTTACATAATTCATCATACCAGCATTTTTCTGATTGTGGTAATCCATATATACTTTTGTTTATAAGATATACTTTGTTCGGATCTGATATAAAGCCAGGTGGTTGTTCCATGTAAATTGGTTTATCCAAGTACCCATTTAAATATGCAGTTTTTACATCGAAAAATCTTATTTTGTAGTTTTTGTAAACTGCAATCGTGATAGCAATGTTCTAAAGGTTGCAAGTCTCATTACTGGGCTAAATCCATCTTCATAATCAATTCCTTTTCTTTGATTAAATCTGGTTGCTACTAGTCTTGCTTTGTAAATTGTTTCTAAATTACCCTTTTCATCTCTTTTTGAGAATATCCAGCGGTTTTTAATAACTTTCTTATCGATGGGTCTTTCAACTAATTCCCAGACTTCATTAGCCTCCATTGAACTCAATTCTTCTGTCATTGCTTGTAGCCAGAATTCACTTTCAGCAGATTCTATAGCTTCATCATACGTCTTAGGTAATCCTTCATTTGTATTGTATACTACATAATCTTTTAATTTTTCTGGGGGCTTCGTAATTCGCGCTGGTCTTTTCTGTACAGAATTTCCATGATTATCATTTCCAGGTTCTTCATTTATTTGTGGATACTCGGTTGGCTTTTCCAATGAATTGTTATCATCGTGTTCATCATCACTGTTGGATGGCAAAATTTTCTCAGCTTCTTCATCTGTTGTATTATCTTCTCTATAGTATCTGCTAGTTATTTCTGAATTATTTACATTTTTCCCATTAGTTTGTTCCTTATAAAAAATAATGAGTTCTTCTAATATTTGATTTTTATCGAAATTTAATTAATTTTCTTTTAGTAAAGGTGATCCAAGTTTCTGTTCATCAAATTTTACATCTCTCACTTCTTGAATTTTATTTAGTTCAGGGATATAAATTTTGTATGCTTTTCTCTTCATGCTATAGCCTATCATAATTCCTTTTTTAGCTTTTAGATCGATCTTTCTACGTTTTTCTCGTCTTATATGAACATATGCTTCACATCCAAATCTTTTAAGATAAGTAATGTTAGGCTTGCGTCCTTTACATAGTTCATATGGTGTAATCCTTTTATCATTTTTGTGACTCCTGTTATTCACATGTACAGCTACTTTAACGCTTTCAGACCAAAATTTTATCCGTAATTCTGCATCAATTAACATAGTTCTAGCAGATTCAATTACAGTGCGATTAAAACGTTCAGCTTTTTCATTACTTTCCGGAGTATAAGGGGTTGTAAGGTCATGTTTAATTCCCATTTTTTCAAAAAACTCTTTTATATTTTTAGCTGAAAACTCACTACTATTATCACTACAAATTCTTTTTAGTTTCTTTCCTGTTTGTCTTTCTTCTTGAATGATAAGTTTGATTAGAGCTTCTGAAGTTTCGCTCTTCTTCTCAATTGTTATCACAAATATGAAATTACTGTAATCATCTACCACTGTTAAAAAATAACAACTTCCATCTATTGATTTCTCAATTGGTCCAACTAAATCTATGTGCCATAATTCTAACATATCTTCAGTTTGCTTAAATTTCACACTTTTATAAAATGTTTGTGTTATTTTACCTAATGTACAAGGTTCACAATTGTTTTCAGAAACTTTTACATTTTGTAATCCAATGACCGATGAGTGTTTTTTCATTTCTATCAGCCTGTGATAATTTATATGACCTAGTCTCTGACGCCATAGTGCACCATTAACATGACCAATTTAAGCTTCTTCAGGAATATTTCCTTCAATTTCAAATTTATTTTCATTTCTGTTAGCTATATATAGAATGTTTTCCTGTTTATTGATCACTTCTGCTTTATTTTTGGTAAAAATTACTTTTAAATCATGATCTACAATTTTTGATACTGACAGCAGATTTTCACTTAAATTCGGTACTTGCAGAACATTTTCTACTCTCAAGATGTTCTTATTTTTATCAGTTTGCATTTTAATGTTACCAATACCAACTGATTTGATCATGGCCACTTTTTCAGCCCTCATTATTTGTCGTTCTTCATCTTTAAAATTAGTAAATATTTCTTTATTAGTTGCCATGTGAGATGTGGCTCCTGAATCAATAATTCATTTAATTTTTCTATTCTCTTGTTTATTTATTTTATTCTTTCCATCATTTCTATCTTGATTAAGATATGAGCTTTCTATTTTCTTAGATACTTCAAATAAGCATGTAGCTGATTCATATTCTCTTTCCTTGCTTGACATTCTATAAGTTTTATTTGCTACATTTCTCTGCTGTCGGTGTTCTTGTTTAGTTTTCATTTTACATTCAGTTGATTTGTGGCCGAATTTTGCACAGCAGAAGCACTTTATACTATTATTATTATTTCGACATTCTTTTATTAAATGTCCTAATTTTCCACAATTAAAGCATCTTCTTTCATATTTCGATTTTATCCAGTTTTCTTTTGCCTTAGAATTTACTTCTATTTCTTTTGCTCTTTGTTTATTTTTTTCCTTCTGTTTCTTTTAAAGCTTGTCTAATTGAAGCTAGATCTTTCTCTTTATTGATTTTAATAATTTTAACATCAAATTCAAATTCCTTTCTAAGTCCGTCTAGTATGAAGTAAATTAATTCTTTTTCTCTTATTTCATCTCCAACTTGAATACTTTTACTTTTCAGAATAACAGCTCTATTCATATAATCATCTATTGATTCATTTTGACTCATTTTCAGTTGAGCTAATTCTATTCTGCATTTGATTTGAATATCTTCTGTTCTTGCCACCATTTCATTTTTGATTTTCTCCCATAACTTCTTTGCATTCTTTTCATTCGCATATTTTAACGCTTGTGGAGCTGTCATAGTTTGATTCATTATATTTCTTGCTATCGCGTTATTATCATCCCCTATTTCCCAAGTTTTTATTTCATTTTCGAAATTAACATCTTCCTTTTTATATGGTTTTGGTGGTTCATCAGCTTCTATCACACTTCTCCATATCTTTAAACTTCTTAATTCACT
This sequence comes from Stegodyphus dumicola, assembly GCF_044657685.1. Classification (NCBI taxonomy): domain Eukaryota; kingdom Metazoa; phylum Arthropoda; class Arachnida; order Araneae; family Eresidae; genus Stegodyphus; species Stegodyphus dumicola. The sequence goes on from NC_140781.1 coordinate 29,173,112, forward strand.
TTCAACTCTGTTAGCCCAAATAAGATAATTATCGTCACTTAATTTTTCTATATGACTCAAATTTATCATATTATATGCCTAATTTATTTTCACTAATTATAATACAAGTCTAATTTATCTCTTAGAGAAATTGGCTATTTTGTTAAGCCTAAACAACATCAATGTTCTATCTCAAAGTTTATTAACAGAGGGGGCAACCACGCTCTGCCACCAAATGTTGGTTTTTTTAAGATTGGCATATATATAACATTCTCAAAAGAATCATCCACTTCTAACAAAAATACATTATGGCAATATACAAAAAGAAAACTTTATTAAAGAAAATTAGACAAGAAATCTTACCACATTCTACCAAACCATAATAATGAAAAACTCTCTCTTCCAGATACATTTTTAACTCATTCTTTTTATGATTTAATATCAATGTTGCCAAAATATTAAAGCTGAAAATTATGCTTTATAAACAAATACTATCAGTATTTACTATACTCTCTCATAATACGTTAATTTGTATATTTATAATTCTTCATTCTCTCTCTCTTAATTATTCACTGATTAAGAGAATTAGTCTATTAAAGGAAAAAGAGTAAAATACAGTAAGTATGCACAGAGTGGTAACAAATCTGATGACAAGAATGGGTAAGCTACTCAGAGTTAATGGTGAATATCAACTTTGTTTCATGTTTAAAGTACTATAGCTCTTGAGTTGTGAGTGCAGTGTTTTGAATTCTTGTGTGTTTAATCTTCACTCAAAGTAAATTTGCTGGAGTATTCTGTTAATAATGATATAATTGACTTTAAATGCTTGTTGATATTAATTGAAATTCATTGTCTGTAACCTTAGATTTCTACTAAGCGTGGTCAAGGCTGGTGCCAAAGCAAGAATAACATTCCATATTTTGAAACAAGTGCAAAGGAGGCAATTAATGTTGAACAGGCCTTTCAATCGGTAGCTAAGAATGCCCTAGCACAGGAGACTGAAGTTGAGCTGTATAATGATTTTCCAGACCAGATCAAACTTACAAGTGAACAGAAACCTAGATCAGATAGTTGTGCATGCTAATGTTAAAATGTTCACTCAATTTGATTATGTATGAAGGGAAACAAAAGTTTTGACTGTTTAAATTTCCTATTATAGTTAGAGGCCGTGATTTTAACTCATTTTTTGGCAAGCAGGTTTTGGATAGTTCCATATGCTATCCTATATATGTAATCTGTATTGTTCTGATTAAGGTGTTACTATTTCAGTTTTATTTATATTTGTACTAAGATGTCATTGAGATGGGGTTATTTTTGACTTACAGAATTCACTGAAAGTAATGTGCATGTAAATTTAATTTGTAAAATCTGTATAGAAGCATCTTGTAGCATGTGTGTATAGTATATATACACATACACACAATCTCGTTATGTATAAAAGATTAGATAGACATGTTCTGCTAATTTTACAGGCTATTTCATTTACAAAAATAATGTAAACATTTTACATTGTCTATGAATACTGAGTGCAGTTGGTAATTTTCATATACTCATATACTTGCTTTTTGTGCAGGGCTTTTAAAAGCTTTATTCCATAGTTAATATTTAAACAACTTCTGTTGTACTTACGCTTCTTTGTGTGATCAAATATGTAAAATCTGAAATATTTTCCAATATTTAAATGTATATTTTATAAAATAAAGTTTTGCAGATATGTAGTATTAAAGTTATGTGGTTACTTTTTGTCTTATCTCTCATTTTTGTGAAAATTTGTGTTTACTTCTGTTAGGATTGAATGTAAATTTTACAAAGAATTCCACTTGGATAGGGGAAGTGTACTTAAGTGTTTACACACAATTTAGTAAGTTTTCTGAAATGGATGGCTACCTTTAAAAATTTCAGAGTAAAACTTTATTTGAAATCAGTCCGATTGGATAATGGAAAAATTCTGATGATTGAGGTTTTTTCCAACTTCATGTAACAGTTTAAAAATATAGTATATAAACCTCCTGAAATTAAAAACTAAATTATGCATTCAGTTACAATTTAACATAATTGATGCAGTGAATTTCAGTTAGTAATGAAGCTTAGTTATACAGGTTTGGGTGAGTTTTGTTTCTTGCTACCTGCCAAATCGCATTTTTTAAAAACAAATGTTTTGGATCATGTTAAGCATTTTTTTTTAATAATTCACAGTAAGCGAAAGTGATCTGCATAGGTATTGTTAATTAACCACTTGCGCTAAAAAGACGTCTCAAACCGTGTGCAAAAATGAAAATAACGTGGTGCACACGTTGCCTAACAACAAGATTGTTTACTTTTCGAGTTGCAGCTCTGGATTGCACTCGCAGACATGGAGCGGCGTAAATGAGACATTTTACTGCTTGTTATATTGTAGAGCACGGCACCGCAACCGTGAAGTTCAGTCGTAGCGCAAGTGGTTAATCATTTTCAATGCAATTTTGGCCTTTGGTCTGTCGAAACAGCATGCAAAACTGATTTTGCAGTTTTCATTTTCTATTCAATGTAGCTTAGATAATTGAGGTTCTGCATTTTTGAAAAATTTCGAATGTAAGTAGTGCATTTTCCCATCATTTTTGAGTATAATTCCAATGTGAAAGTACTCTTCATATTTAAGTCATAACACTTTTGCTGCCGGTCATGTGAGATTGTATTGATAGTTAATGCTGTCATAGAAATAGATTGTACCCATATGCAGACTTACTTGCTTATAAGAAGTATGATTTAAGAGTTAATAAAAGATTATTATGTGGCACATGATTAGCACTAAAGGTAAAATTACTTCTGCGATGCCACATTACGTGCTGGCATGTGTCATTTAAAAGTGAATTCAAATAACTGTATTCATTATTTTGGTATGAAACTAATCACAAACAAATATATATTACAAACGAATTTATTACAAAATGATTACAATGAAACTGTATTTCAGAATGTTATTCGTGTATGATCTTTGAGGAAAATGAAACTTTGTTTCCATTCCGAACCACATACAAGCAATTTCTAACATTCGCTCCACAGCATATATATTTAAAACGTAATGCTGACTGAACTTGAAAAACAATGAGGCAATTTTGTCATTCCAGCAAGTGACTGGCACCCAAGACATGGCCCACACCACATGCAAGGGTGTGACTGGCATCGAATGTGTTAACTGAAACATATAGCAAATTATGAGACTTAAAATGTTCAGAATGCATGTCAAAATACCTTTTGCATTGACACAAGCAGCGACACAGATAATGAAAATTTTTAAGGAATTTGTTTTGGAGTACATATAAGAGCAAGGACTTTTAGAGGCAGTAAGGAGTAACAAGGACAAATCTGAAGGGGGAAACTGATAATACTGTATTGCTGTGTAGTGAGTGATATGTATTTGGAATACATTTTTAGGCAAATAACATAAATGCATTGTTATAAATTATATACTCAGCCATCTTATGAATACATTATCAAAATATATTGTAGTTTTAATTTAAGTCTCATTATTTAATTGTCACACTGTATTAACAAAAAAATTAATCAGCTCCTATTGGGAAAATATGCATTAGTTTCTAAAGCATTTAAACACAGTCTTTAGCAATAAAGAAATTTGTAATAATAATAAACTTTCTTAAGTTTGAATTTTTCTGTAAATTTCTAATCTGTAGTTGCTGCAATCACTGCTTTAACATTTCGTCTGTTAACTTTTTTATCTTCTCTTTAATTTCTTCCTTCTTTCTGAGGCAAGTAGTAGCATTCAGATTTGATTCAGAGCAGTCTAGGAAATGCAAAATTGTATTAATATATGTTTATGAAAAAATTAAAGGTTGATATTTTAGGTCTTCAGCCCAGAGATTGAATCTGATTATTTAATAATATCTAACCTCATTGGAATTTTTCTCTTACTAAACTTACAAATTTGAGTCTTGAGGTTATCCTAATTAAAACTGATTTCTGCAGTACTGATTTCTATCATGTGACATATGTTAAAAAGTTGAGCATTAAATGTTAAACAATAGACAATCAATTACAGTGAAGGATTACGAAGATTTTTGGCGAATAATGTAAGTGCAGCATTAAAAATTATTTACTCAGTAATCTTATAAATACATTGTCAAAATATATTGAATGTTAAACAATCCATTACAGTAAAGATACAAAGTAATGCAAAAATTGGATTAAAATGAACAAATTCACAAGTACAGGAAATTTCCTCCAAAATGAAGCTTTATAATCTAAAATTTCAAAATTCTGTTCATGTATAAAAATACATACATACATATTTCAATTTCAGTTGCTCAGCATGTTGGTGCCCAAATACTCAGAGATAATTTGTTCAGAGGAGGATTATAAATGCTATATAAAGTGGGAAATTTGTATAATGCACATAAATATGTTAATATTTGATAAATTATGCATTGAAGATACTATCAGAATTTCAAAAATAACAAAGTATACGGAATATTACATTATACTTGCAGTTTTGAAAGTAATGGATTCTGAACTGATCAAAAGACAAGCGAGAAGGAATTTTGGTACTGTTATGTTTAAATTATTGTTTAAAGCAAAGCACACTAGAGAGAAAATTTTTTTTTCCAACAGTGAAGGTCTCCAAATCTTAAAACTTCGGTATATCTCAAAAAGGTAGTTTACATGAATTTGCTCGTCTAGAAATAAAAAAACTTATAAAAATGCTATTCTGTAGGTCAACCTAAAAATTATTAAATATGGAGTTCATATGGAAATCTTTCCGAAATCGTGATTTTTGAAGAAACATCAGGAATCTCCAGAAGGTGTGCTGAATTTGAAGCACTTTTCAGATACAATGTGGTAATAGTATTTCCAATTCTTGTCTACCTATTTTTCGAATTTGGATTGGATTATGTGAATTGTGGCAAAGCATATAAGGGCTATACAGAATAGGCTCGTCTTTACATATATGGAAATGTTTGCATCATGCACAAAATCAAGAGCACTTTGTTGAAAAGTGATCTTTTCAGTGGTATAGTAGCATACAACTGTTTAGTTAACTTTGCTGCTTACAATATGAAATTTACATTTGTTCAACCAGGTTGTGGATCCACGAATATGTCATGCCTAGCATTGCAAATAAGTAACTTGAAACAACATCTGGATAACTGATACCTCCAAGTAAAGACAATGTTCAGAATAAAAAATATACCCCACCATCTCCTTAGTTTTGAAATTTGACAGTCAGTTTCAAAGCAAGTTGAAATAAAGTTATTTGCAACGACAAAAATAGAAATATTCACAAAACAAAAGTGAAAAGAGTTTGCATTAAATAAATATATACAGAGTGACAAAAATAAAGTGCACAGATTTTCATACCTTCAGTGACCGAGAATTTGGTTTCTTTTTCGTTTATTTATTTGTGCTTCATGTATAGGAATTTAGCGTTTAACTTTAAAGTTTTCTTTTTATGTATTTGGAAACAGTTTTATTCTCCCCCAAATCAATTTAAAGTTTATGTTACTGCAGATTCTGAGGGGAGAAAAACTGAGGGGTAATTCTGCATGATTTCGTCAGAAAGATTGTCACTGGCAATATTTAATAATTTTTTATATTAATTATTATTATATATGAGATCAGTAGAATAATATATTATTTTATTGAGGATAATTGAGAATTTGAAGTTGAAAGACCTTGGTCAGAAAAGAATCGGATTCTGAACGTGATTTAGAAATAGTTCTCAATGAACAGAAGGTAATACCACTAATAAACAAATTTCGGCATAATAAAGTATTTGTTACATTTTAGCATCTTATTTATCGGACTTAAAAAAGTTTTTTTTCCCTGTGTTTGCTCATTGGGCATACTGAAATTAAGGTGTGCATCTTAAAGAAAAACGAATAAAAACAGAAAGGGTAGCAGAAAAGGATTTATAACTAAACAACACTAAAATTAAAAATATTTCTTATTGTTACCAGCTTCAGAATCACAGATTAAGATAGTATACAGTAAAATATTTTAGAACTTTAACAGCTGAATATGATGAATACGGAAGGTCACATTATCTTGCACTCTATATTCTTGAATGGGAAACATGCATATGCATCTGCTTGCTCATTTAGGTGATAAAAACTAGCTGCTAAAATAGATAATAGATAAACAAATAAATATATGCAAATTATGCTTTTTATGGCAATGCAGGATTATTTAAAAATTTTCTAAAAATGAAAATGTTATTTTCTGAACTTCACTTGATCTATTCTCAAAAAGAAACTGTAATAAATGCGTAAATACATGCAAAATTTATGTCCGAGTGTTATTTATTTATTATAGTTAGTGGCATATTTGTTTTAAGTAAATTTTTATTCACTCTTCTGCAACAATTCATGAAAGATACAAGCTCTTTCTGCCAATGCAAACTAATTTTAAAATGCTAAAACACAAAAAAAAAAAAAATAAACTTCACGTCTGAAAACTATAGCTAGGTATCGACAAATTCTGAAAATAATCTTTTTATAGGAAAATGCTTCCACACTGTGAAACAATATACATTTAGTAAGATATTGTAATTACCATTACTTCGTCTTAAAAATTACAGCTATTGATTATGGATCAAATATAGAGTTCAGATGTTGAGGAATAATCAAAACAATAATATACTTTATAGCTATTGCATTTAAATTGAATACAAGTATCAGACACAGCAACATTCTGTTTTATACAAACATATGTAAGTAATCATTATGCAATCAGATATTTAGGAAAGATGTCTTAATTTCAAAGTAGGAATTGCAAATGTAGTGAAATGTCAAGGAAGAATTTTGATAAAGCAGTGGAATTATTTGTATCCATTAGACTATTAGAAATTAGATCAGTATGTGTGCAATACACCAAGAATTGCAAATGATTCTACTCATTTAGAAATACATAACACAAAAAGAATTAGCTCATACTAATGTATAATTGCAAACGATTCTACTCATTTAGAAATACATAACACAAAAAGAATTAGCTCATACTAATGTATATTGATGATTATAAACATATTGTGACCAATTTTTTTACACAAATTGATGATTTTAATGAAAATGTATGAAAAATTATTATATTTTTCTTTATAATGTAATGTGAAAAGCTGATAGAAATCATGCACTACCAGGAAATAAAAATACAGGGCCAAGTATATTTAACATTGAGCAAATGGCAATCTCGGTCAATTGGGAAGGTATCACAAAGCTGGCAACTAATTTTTGTCACCAAACTTGACAACCATTTGGCTACAGTTTGGTCTGGTTCTTGTATTACCGTAAATCGGTATTGTAATTGATGTTTTGTGTAACTGTATTTGGCCCTCATATGCCTGTGAGTAATTTCAAGAAGCAGAAAGTCCTAAAAAAGTCTCGGTGGCCAGGTAAAAACTACATAAGACGGGAGAGAGCCCGAGTTGAAGTGTTTCTTTTGAAAAAATAAATTTTATCAACCTGTCATTGGAGTTATATGTACTCATATACATGCAACAATTTTGGTGTCAGAGCCAGTGATGAAAGCGATTGATAAGCAATTAAGACAGCTGGTGGCAGCCTTTGCTGCATTCGAAGGAGAGATGAAAGCAAACCAAGAGATGAAAGTTGGCCAAGAGGAAATGAAAGGAGCTGTATTTCTTTGAAGAAGAGATGTAAGCTTTTCAAGAAAGATTGAAGAAGGTCAAAAGGAAATGAAAACAGAAATCACTTGCATAATTGAAACCAAACTCGAGGCTATGGAAAGCAGAACAGACATGGCTGAAGACAAAGTTAGAGAAATTCTGAAGTGGAACAACAGATTGAAGAAAGAGTTTCTGCCATCCAACAACAAATTGATAACAGTTTTTCTGTGATAATCAAAGAAGATGATACCTTAAAGAAATTCACAGCAACAGCAGGAAGCAATTCTGATGGTTTTGAATTTTTAACCATGCCTTCTCATCCCTCTCTATAGCTATCAACAAATGATGGTAAGATCTCCTGGTAAGTGTATAAGACACAATTTTCAAAAGTGGCAGGCACGAATGGATGGGATTCTGAAGCTCAGGCCTGCCATCTCATCACTTTTCTGAGAGCAATTGCAGCAGTCAGTCTTCAACCTCTACCCCAAACTCAGAAGCTGTATCCTGCACACTAGAGTTGCACATTGGGGAGAAATGTTTAAAAGATCATAAGCAGGCTTCAATTAAAATCTTGTCAACAGAAGCCCACAGAAACACTCTAGGAGCTAGACATGGATGATGAAAGGCTGTCTCATCTAACTTCTTTGGACTGCCCAACAGAAACAAGGGAAATATTGTCCTTGCAGTACTTCATCAATGTCACCTAGTATCTGGAAATAAAGGAAGCTCTATGGATTGCAGATGTCAAGGATTTAAAAAGCACTCTAGTGTATGCGATAAAATTTAAAGGCAGCCCAGTAACTCAGAGATTTACACCGGATCAGAGCTGCTCAAGTCCAAGAGCCAGTGGATCAACTGATTAAGCAAATCAATGCCTTGAGATGGAACTGGAGCAGCAATAACCCAACCCTGAAGTACTGGAACTGCAGTGGTGAAGGCCATGTATGAAGGAGCTGCAAAACACCCCAAGGTACAGAAAATAATACCACTCCCGAGCAAAGATGCAGGAAACAAATTAGTGACCATTTCAAGAAATGGAGGTTGCCATATAATGAGAAGACCCATTTTTAAGTGTTTAAGATTTCTGCAGTAATTCACTTTGCATTATCGGACATATCAATGGAGTTCCCTACACTATGACTATCAATACAGGAGCCAATGTTACTACCACAGGGGTGTTTGTGCTCTGGGGATTTTGAACTTCGATACCCGGAAATTCCGGGGATCGTCGTTCAAAAGGAAGTACGAATAATAATGAATTATTTATTTTAATCTGGGTAATTTTGTTTGCTTTGAAAGCAGAAAATGCAAGGTCAGTGTGTGTGGTGAGAACTTTTCCTTTCTTCCTCCAAAGGCAGTGATAATGCGTGAAAAGGGGGAAAAAACTTTTTTGTTCTTTCCTTATTGTGAGTTATGACTCATTCCCCCCGGTTCTCGGACATTCTCTTCTGGATTCTTTTCGGCAAGTAGGCGCGGCAGAAAAAAAAAGGGAGAGACTTCGTTCGACCAGATGTGCGATCATGTGACTCTGGGTACAAAGGTCTTATCTCTTCTGGCGTGGCGCCAATAAGTAGAGAAGGGGGATTTTTCGCCGTATTAGCTATTTGTCATGGATCGCTTCTCAACTTTTTTTTCTCCGCTGTGTAAAATTTTCATTTCATTTATTGATGCACGTGTAAATTTTTCGTTTTGTTTATTGAAATATTTTTTTTTATTTATGTACGCAAGAGAATTTCACTATGAAATTTCTCAGTATAAATAGTGATATTATACAATTAGAAGAAGGTGTCCGGAATGCATTTAGGTGGAATTGGATTGAACGGAGAGATGGTAATGGGGATACCATCGGCACATGATGCAAGAAAATAAATGTTGCTGGAAAAGCATATTGTGATTTTTGTAACTTACTGCTGAAGTATGGTGGGGAAGGATTCAAGGCTTTCACAAATCATTCTAAAACTGTGACACACATAAAATATTCAAAGTGCATTAGACATTCAATGACTTTAAGTAATTATGCTAATTCAAAAAATACTGATGACTTACTGGAGACTGATGCTCGGCCATTGGATATAGTGACAAGAAAAGCACGCCAAGAGGTATTAATAACTTCGTTTATCGCCGAGAATTCTCTTTCTTTCAATGTAGCTCCCAATTTAATTGAACTCTGCAAACAGTTGAGCCGCGATCAGAAGGCACTAAACTCGTTGGAAATGTCCAGGACTACTGCATGTTATAAGATGAAATATGGGCTCACGAAAACTATTAAGGAAAATATCATTAAAACTTTAAAGGAGACTCCATTTTCTCTAAATTTGGATGAAAGTACTAGCAAAGCTCAAGAAAGTATACTGGCAATATTGGTGCAGTTTTATGACAACAATCAAAATGAAGTTGTAGTTCATTATTTTGCATCTCTAAAGATGGAATCTTGCGATTCAGAAGCTGTTTTTAAAGCAGTTGTTAATACTATTGAAGATAATAATATTCCATGGGCAAACTTAATTAGTGTATTAATGGACTCATGTAACACCATGCGTGAAAAAAAAAGGGTGTTGAAACCAGACTACGATCAAACAAAGAACCCCACTTATTAGATATTGATGGTGACACATGTCACACAGCTAATAACTGTGCAAAAAAAATTTTCATGTTCAAATTCAAAATTCATGTTTTGATAGATACTTAGAAGATTCGTTTGATGACATCTATTTTGATATGAAAAGCTGCAGTAAAAGAGAAAAATTTTTCAAAATCTGTGAATCCCTTGCCATTAAAAAACTTAAGCCCTTGAAGAGACCAGACCATAGGTGGGTGTACATTTTATGTGTTTTAGAAAGAATCAAAGATCTGTGGGATGCTCTTATTGCATTTTATTTTAACTACTTGGATAAAACTGATAAAGGGGATTATTTTTCTTATGCTGAAACTGTATACAATAAAAGAAATATTTCTGCAGCTCATAAAAAAATTGTTGAAGGGGTGTATTCTTGCTTGCATTCCCAACAACTCACAAAGGATGCTTTAGCTCGGAAAAAAAAGAATACTAAATGGGTTATTTGTTATGCAAAACAAAACTTTATTGCATATGGCATTATATTCAGCAGTATTACCAGAGTTCAACACATATATTAAATTATTTGAAACAAAAAAAAAAAAAAAAAAACCAATGCTTTATTTAATACATTCCAGTATTTATAAATTGATGGCAAAAATTTTCTCTTTTTTTATGAAGCCAGAAAATATAGAGTGCACATCTTATAATGATTTATTAAAGGTTGATGTCACAAATCCAGAATTCCATCTACCTAGCAAAATAATATTTACTGGTGCAGAAGCTTCCACTCTCCTGAAGAAATTATCAAAAAATCATCCAATAGCAAAAGAATTCCAAATTTCTCTGATGAAAGCTTATACTAATACAGCACAGCATATGAAACAGAAATTACCCCTTAAAAATTCATATCTAATTAGTTTTACAGCATTAGATCCAGAGCTAAGAGGTAAAACCAGTACAATATTAGCTTTTGAAAAATTATCATCTTTTATGTCCCATATTTTTAGTGATAATGAAAAGTCAAAAGTAGAAGCTGAAATAAGGTTATGCCAGAGTGATATTGATATCACCAAAGAAATGCTCTACACATCTGATGAAAGTGGAAATCAAGTCAAGTGTACAATTGATAAATATTGGTCTAAAGTTTTTAATTTAAAAGATGATTTCACAAATGATTATAAGTTATCCTACATTAGCTAAATTGGTCAAAGCCTGCCTTAGCTGCTTCCGTGGCCCATTAGTGGAAAGTGCATTCAACTTAATGGATACACTTGTCACTGACTGTAGAACCTCTCTTAAGATTGATTCCCTAGATGCAGTGCAGACTATTAAATATGATTTAATGGCTTCTAAAGAAACCTCATGTGAAAAATATGGCTAAAAAAAATCCAATGACTGATCCAATTCACAAAGATCTCTTACTGAATATGAACAGAAGTTGGAAAACATATCAAGAGGACTTAAAAACATGTATTTCAGATGAGTCACCTATAAAAGTCTGAAAAACCTTCTACATTAGCAGAAAAGCAAACTGCTTCTACCTCTGCATGTGCAATTCTCGAGGAAATTTCTTCAACTGTAAATGAGGAAAATAAAAGTCAACCTTCCTGCAATTATGAAGTTCACCACAAAAGAAAGACAAGCCCACAAACATCAGAAAATAAAAAAAAGGCAGCAGAAATTAGATAATTTTTTTTAAAGAATTAATTCAGATAATTTAAAATATTTACATAAAATGTAGTAGTTTATATGTTTGAAAATTTATGGTTATTAATTTTGGAAAAAAAGTAATTCATTGAACTTTTATAATTAGGTTATTCAATACTTCATAATTGTAATTTTTCATTTCTCTCCCCCCCTTCTCGAAACTCCAAAATGTCGGTAGTAAGTCCGTAAAAGTTTCAGGGGATTTTTTGGGGTCCCACAAACACCCCTGCTATCATTCGTAACAATTAACTCAATAGTTGAAAGACAAACTCATCTGGATGCAGCCATGTGTTACCCTTCAGACTGTGTCTGGTGATAGATTCGAAATTGTTGGGAAGTGAAAGATTAACTTCATGTTTGGAAATGCTGCCTATCATCACACGGCATATGTGGCAGATAATACAGATCCTTGCATACTCGGATTAGATTTTCTAAGGAAACATAGTTTTTTCTTGGACCTTAAAAATAATAAACTGCATTCTGCCTCTGAGGATATAACTATCTGTTGTCGGGAGGAATCATCACATGAACACACCAATGCCCTGTCTAAAAGACCCTATGCAGAAAGCTGTTGCTATTATTTCAGGTCAAAGTGAAATACAAGCTGCTTAATCTGGTCGCATGAAGTTACAACCTCAACATCGGTTGATCAAGACCCATGCAGTGAAGAAGACAGGACAGACCAGGACGGTTATTCTACGCTACGAGAGTCGACAGCAAGTTGTGGGCCGCCAGATGTCGCTGCTAGTGAAAAGCAGGTCTGCCCTACATCCTATATTCTCTGAGTACGAAAGTTGTCGAAAGCGCGCAAAAAAGTGTTGCCGCGTCGTCAATCAGGGTTGTGCAGTTGACGTACTAAGTAGACAATGGCTTTGAATGTATTTTCACTGCTGATTTTTTCATATTTAAACGAAGAATACGGTCGTAGATCTCTGAATTGGTGGCGAATTTATAGAAAATGTTGATGCTTTTGCTCTGCCAAAAGATGTTTTCATTGCATATTTCAGACTACCAAAATTTATAGTTATTTTAATTTGCAATGAACTGAGAGAATATTTGGAGACACATTCAGAAAACAAGAATGCAATTTCTACTGAAAGAAAGGTTATTTAGACTTTTCCTGAAATTATAGATATAAATTGTAATTATAGGCTTTAAAAATGTAGAAGATAAGTTCATCAAGCCCATAAACTTTCTTCATTTAATACAAATATAGACATACGATAAGCTTCTACTCGATTTATGTACAGACAGAATTACGTTTATTTGAAAATCTAACTGTTGAATACCTTAAGAACAATACTGTGAACACAAAAAGGAATGTTGTTCATTATTACGTGAAATTCACATTACTGTAAAATAAAAATAAAAAAAAATTATAAAACCATAAAATAGCTTTATAATATTTTTTTCAGTAGCATTACTACTAAGTTTTAGCCCAGAAGGGCTATTAATTTTGTTTTGCCATTTTGTGGTGTATTATATTTAAAGAAATTAAATAATGAGGAATCTGAATAAATGTATGAATGTTTCTCGCACTATGATAAAACAACGGTACCTAGAGTCATGAAATTTTGAATAATGTAATCCTCCATCCTAATATATGTGGAGCAATTCATAATGACAGCGATGAAGCTGTACACTTCGACGTTAATCCCCCCCCACCCCCGTTAACTGTGATCATTCTCTCCTTGTATGACTCACTTCTCGCGTTATGCAATGGACAGTAAACAATGCTTGTAATCATCGCTATATTTTTTTTCTTCATATACCTAATAAATATGTTATTTTTGTGTTTGCTAATACAATGATCGTGTTCCTTACCTCCGCAGCTTGGATTACACTTTATTAAGGTAAGAACTTTAATTTTGTTTTATTCATCTGCTCGTATTGATTTAGCGAAGTTGTAACAGTAAACAAAAATGAACCACGAATACCTTCAACAATATAGGCATCTGGAGGCCCAAATATGGAACTGGGAATTTGTTTTATTATCTATTTCAATGAGTGTTTGATTAAGAACCTCAACAATTTCAAAGCGAGCAATGGCAACATTGTACAGGGGGGGGGAGAGAAGAGGAAAAATACATTTTATCTCTAGCGTGCGAGACTATGTATCAGAAATTCTAAAAATATGCTCTTTTTAAATTATATGATATTGCTGTTGAATTGAATTTTATGGTTTAAGTGCAAAGAACATGATATTTAATAAATAAAGGTAACACGCAAAACGTTTAAAAAAAGGCCTTTTGGTAGTAATATAAAGTTTGAAAACTTTCAGATTTTTTTGGGGTGTGTGTGTATTATTTTATTACGACTTAAAACCGGTTTCTAAGGGAGGACTTTCTGAGGGAAACTGGCTTGTATACACATTACAGATGGGAATAACCATGAAAACGCCGTAAATATCTAAATAAATAAAAATAAAATAAAACGTAAATATCTTTTAATTATTTTTACAGAATAAAATCTTTTGAGAAGGAAGAATATTTAAAATAAGCAGTTCTTATATATATAAGAAATTAAACAACAGCAATGTAATATTAAAAAAAAAGTATTAGTAATTGTGTGACAAAAATTGCAATACGAATTAATCACATATACAGGATAGATTAGTATAATTTTGGTTATATATTTTATATTGAAAAAATATTTTCTTTCATATTAATAATAGAATAAATTATTTAAAATAAAACATTTTGATGTGTGTGTGATAGCTGAATGCAGCAGCAATCGGCCATACTGTAATAGTGAATGAATTTTATTTCTTTTCCTGAAAGAAATAATTTTCATGGAAAAAGAAAATAAAAAAAAGGAAGAAATATTTTAAAATTGTTTATTTCTAAAAAGATTTGAAGTAAGCTTAATTCATTTACTCTTATCTAATTACCGTTGCTTTCATGGTATCCCACATCACTCTATTTCTTAGCCCTAAATTCTTGCGTTAACTAAATTCCCTAAATTCCTGCATCCCCTTAAAAAACAGGATTTTCCTTCACATAACACAGCAGCATATTCTGCTGCATGTTGGTCATAATACTGTTTTGTGAGATTTTTTCGAACTGCAAATGCAGCATGTGAGTTAGTGAAATAATAGAATATTCCTAGAACTTCAGCCAGCGCGCGCTATAAATTTCGTCACTCTTCTCTACTGCAATTGGTCTAAAGATCCTTGAAGCCTTGTCCCCTTTCAGTACAGTCAAATGGACCCACCCGCCCACCAACTGAGGATCACAGAATCGCTTTCTTCGATAAGTTGTGATTGCTGTCTATACCAGTTTTCTTGAGTCAATATTGTTCGCCCAAGTTGTAGACAGATCCAGTGATCCTAGAATAGGCATCCAGGTGGAAGATGGTGACATTAAATCCATAACTAAGTTCAAGAAACTTCAAACAAAATGTCAACCTGGCGGCACATTCCCATCTACAGTACTAAGGCAAAACAATACTGGGCTCTCTGGAACTCATTCCATGTTTGAAATGATATTCTTGACCTGGAAGTTCAAATTAAATGATGGAAAGGCATTCCAATGACAGCTGACAGTTCCAAGATCTCAGATGTACTTAAAGAATTACATAGCAGTCCAAAAGAAGGCCATTTTGGAATAATGAAGGAATTGCAGAGTTCCAGAGTGCTTCTACTGAAATAATGCAAAGTCTGATATGCAAAAGTGTTGCCAATCTTGCAATGCCCATGCGGGTCGGAAAGGGCTGAAGAAGCCGAGTGTAGCTGCAACATTACAATGTAGGTACGCCTTTTGAACACATCACCTTTGACATTCTGAGACCTGTGCCACAAACTGCTGATGGCAACAAATACACCCTCGGTTGTCACTGACTGCTTCACCAAATGGCCTGAAGTGTACTCTATTCCTGATCAAGAGGCTATCATTGCAGCAGAGGAATGATATAGAACTGGGTTTCCAGGTTTGGGCACTCTTTTCACTATTTTCCAATCAAAGAAGAAATTTTACCTCAGCTATGATTAAAGAATTCTTAAGCTATTCAACATCGACAAAAACCCTATGACACATTTGCATCCCCAGTCGGATGGCATGGTTGAGAAGTTTAATTGAACCATGCTTAATAACCACTTGCTGGTGGTTTCCAGAAACCAAAATCCCTATGAATACAAGACAAGAAGGACAAGATGTTACACAAGAAGTTATCTCTAAGCTTATCGCCATGCTGTCCACAAGATTACTAGCTATTCTCCATCGCAGATGCTCTTCAGTCTTAACCTTCATCTGCCTTTTGATCTTTTATTTGCTCACCCTCCAAATACGCCTTCATCGCCTGAGGAGTACATCCAAGGTCTCCATGCACAGTTTGAATTGACACACAATTCTGCACAAGAGTTAGTCAACTTGGCGACGGAGAAGATGAAGAGACATCGATTCAGCGAAGGAGATAAGGTGTGGTTGTGGAATCCGATTCGATAGAAAGGACTCATTTCTAAACTATGACACAATACCTTGGGACAGTCCTTATACTGTCCTAAACAAGCTGAACGACATCATAGTTCGGATCTGTAAGTCGAGAAACCCTAACTTTAAAGTTGTTCATTACGTCAAGTTAACCCCTTACTATGGCCATAGCATGCAGTCCTGAGTGTATAGAATTACTTAGATGTAAAAAATATATCAATGAAAAATATAACATCTTATATGATGGGGAAGAAAAAAGGGTTGCCTAAAATTGATGAAAGATGAAAATCCAGAAATGCTTCTTGTGTGTGTTATTCATAGGGAAAACCTGGTAGCTGAAAACATTTTGCCTCTTCTAAATGAAGTACTAAATTTTATAAAGTGTATCAATGCTATTAAAGTCAGTGTCAAATGTGAACGTCTCTTCAAATTATTTTGTGTAAAACAAAATTAGGACTATATCAGACTTCATCCTGAAGTAAGATGGCTGTCGAAAGGGAACTACTTGAAAAGATTTATGTAACTATCTTAGTTATTTTTGAAGCCCCGAACCTGAAATGAAAAATCTGTTAACGGTTGATGATAAGGCATTTGAGTTATTTGGCTGATATCTTTGAAAAACTAAATATATCACATAAACAAATTCAAGGAGCAAATTAAACTCTTGCCGATGCGAAAGCAAAGATAATTGGTCACATTACCTTTATTGAATTATGTCAGGCATATATTTACAAAAAAATTTTGAAAAGTTTCATTGGCTCTAAAAATGTGAAGTGATTGATACCGCTATACGTGTTATTGTCGATCATCCAGAAATTTTATCAGCTGATTTAAAAGAAAGATTTTCTGATTTGAAACAAATTGATTTCCCAACTAGGATGATGCAGCCAATGTTAGTGGATTAGGCTGAAATTTCAAATATGTAGTATCAAGAACTCTCAAAAATGCAAAATGATAAGTCAATTAAAGCTTTATTTAATATAAAAGGAGTGATCGCATGGCTTTATGAGGAAACCAAAATCAAATATCCAAATGCAACAAAATGTTCAATAGAATTATTGTTACCATTTCCATCTTCATATTTACCTGAAGACAGATTTAGTGCCATAAATGATTTGCTGCTAAAAAAATTGACTGGATATAATAAAATGGGGAGACTTGAGAATGAATTAAACTAAATTGGAACCTGACATAAAATCTCTTTGCAGCAAGGATCTCACTGAATTTTAATAATAAAGAATTACTAATACTTAAAATAGTATAGAAAAAACTTTCATTAAAATTATTTTGTACTTGAGTTTCAGTTCTTCATTATGTTTAGAAAGTTTACTTACTGTGTTTGCTCACAAAATTTCCTAATGATTTCTTCCAAAAACAAGTTTCTTTCATCAACATTTCAATTTTTGAATATTAAAAATTATATATATGCTAGAGGGAGCATAAAAATTTTACATAGGATTAGGTGGGGCATGGCACAAAAAAGGTTGGGAAACACTGGCCAACATGGTAGTTTTAATCCCACAACATTTGAGCTATTTCTTCACAGTCTTTGTAATCTGATAGTATTTGCTTATAAAGCATAATTTTAAGTTTTAATAATAATGAGTTAAAAATGTATCTGGAAGAGAGAGAGTTTTATTATTATGGTTTGGTAGAATGTGGTAAGATTTCTGATGTCTGATTTTCTTTAATAAAGTTGTCTTTTTGTATATTGCCATAATGTATTTTTGTTGTAAGTGGATGATTCTTTTGAGAATGTTATATATATGCCAATCTTAAAAAACCAACATTTGGTAGCAGAGCGTGGTTGCCCCCTGTTAATAAACTTTCAGATAGAACATTGATGTTGCTTAGGCTTAACAAAATCGCCAATTTCTCTAAGAGACAAATTAGATTTGTATTATAATTAGTGAATATAAATTAGAAAATATGGCATATAATATGATAAGTTTTAATCATATAGAAAAATTAAGTGATGATAATTATCTTATTTGGGCCAACAGAATTGAAAGTGAATTAAGAAGTTTAAAGATATGGAGAAGTGTGATAGAAGCTAATGAACCACCAAAACCATATAAAAAGGATGATGTTAATTTCGAAAAGCAAGAAATATAATGAATCAAACTATGACAGCTCCACAAGCGTCAAAATATGCGAATGAAAAGAACACAAAGAAGTTATGGAAGAAAATCCAAAATGAAATGGCAGCAAGAATAGAAGATATTCAAATCAAATGTAGAATAGAATTAGCTCAACTGAAAATGAGTCAAAATGAATTAGTAGACGATTATATGAATAGAGCTGTAATTCTGAAAAGTAAAAGTATTCTAGTTGGAGATGAAATAAGAGATAAAGAATTAATTGACTTCATACTAGAAGGACTTAGAAAGGAATTTGAATTTGATGTTAAAATTATTAAAAGCAATAAAGAGAAAGATCTAGCTTCAATTACACATGCTTTAAAAGAAACAGAAGGAAAAAATAAACAAAGAGGAAAAGACATAGAAGTAAGTTCTAAGGCAAAAGAAAACTGGATAAAATCGAAATATGAAAGAAGATGCTTTAATTGTGGAAAATTAGGACATTTAATAAAAGAATGTCGAAATAATAATAATAGTATAAAGTGCTTCTGCTGTGCAAAATTCGGCCACAAATCAACTGAATGTAAAATGAAAACTAAACAAGAACACCAACAGCAGAGAAATGTAGCAAATAAAACTTATAGAATGTCAAGCAAGGAAAGAGAATATGAATCAGCTACATGCTTATTTGAAGTATCTAAGAAAATAGAAAGCTCATATCTTAATCAAGATAGAAATGATGGAAAGAATAAAATAAATAAACAAGAGAATAGAAAAATTAAATGAATTATTGATTCAGGAGCCACATCTCACATGGCAACTAATAAAGAAATATTTACTAATTTTAAAGATGAACAACGACAAATAATGACGGCTGAAAAAGTGGCCATGATCAAATCAGTTGGTATTGGTAACATTAAAATGCAAACTGATAAAAATAAGAACATCTTGAGAGTAGAAAATGTTCTGCAAGTACTGAATTTAAGTGAAAATCTGCTGTCAGTATAAAAAATTGTAGATCATGATTTAAAAGTAATTTTTACCAAAAATAAAGCAGAAGTGATCAATAAACAGGGAAACATTCTATATATAGCTAACAGAAATGAAAATAAATTTGAAATTGAAGGAAATATTGCTGAAGAAGCTAAAATTAGTTATGTTAATGGTGTACTATGGCATCAGAGACTAGGTCATATAAATTATCACAGACTGATAGAAATGAAAAAACACTCATCGGTCATTGGATTAGAAAATGTAAAAGTTTCTGAAAACAATTGTGAACCTTGTACATTAGGTAAAATAACACGAACATCTTATAAAAGTGTGAAATTTAAGCAATCTGAAGATATTTTAGAATTATGGCACATAGATTTAGTTGGACCAATTGAGAAATCAATAGATGGAAATTGTTATTTTTTAACAGTGGTAGATGATTACAGTAATTTCATATTTGTGATAACAATTGAGAAGAAGAGTGAAACTTCAGAAGCTCTAATCAAACTTATCATTCAAGAAGAAAGACAAACAGGAAAGAAACTAAAAAGAATTTGTAGTGATAATAGTAGTGAGTTTTTAGCTAAAAATATAAAAGAGTTTTTTGAAAAAATGGGAATTAAACATGAACTTACAACCCCTTATACTCCGGAAAGTAATGGAAAAGCTGAACGTTTTAATCGCACTATAATTAAATCTGCTAGAACTATGTTAATCGATGCAGAATTACCGATAAAATTTTGGTCTGAAAGCGTTAAAGTAGCTGTACATGTGAATAACAGGAGTCACAAAAATGATAAAAGGTTTACACCATGTAGTGTCGCTTCAGTTCCATTAAGTTTCTTATTAAATTTAGTTAAAACGGAATGGCAACACCTTCTAGTCTCCGCAAAGAACGAAGTAAACAAACTTCGAGTTTTTGTCACGCGATGCTACGTGCATGTAAAATGTAAATAAATCTTATGAATAAGAATCTATAACATCGTAAGGAATAAAATATTGGTTCCATAGGAGTCAGAGAAGTGTTATTTTTCTATATTTGCACACCAGACACTTCACACCATATGAACTATATAAAGGACGCAAGCCTAACATTACTTATCTTAAAAGATTTGGATGTGAAGCATATGTTCATATAAGACGAGAAAAACGTAGAAAGATCGATCTAAAAGCTAAAAAAGGAATTATGATAGGCTATAGCATGAAGAGAAAAGCATACAAAATTTATATCCCTGAACTAAATAAAATTCAAAAAGTGAGAGATGTAAAATTTGATGAACAGAAACTTGGATCACCTTTACTAAAAGAAAATTATTTAAAATACAATAAAAATCAAATATTAGAAGAACTTATTATTTTTTATAAGGAACAAACTAATGAAATGTAAATAATTCAGAAATAACTGACAGATACTATACAGAAGATAATACAACAGATGAAGAAGCTGAGAAAATTTTGCCATCCAACAGTGATGATGAACACGATGATAACAATTCATTGGAAAAGCCAATCGAGTATCCACAAATAAATGAAGAACCTGGAAATGATAATCATGGAAATTCTGTATAGAAAAGAGCAGCGTGAACTATGAAGCCCCCAGAAAAATTAAAAGATTATGTAGTACACAATACAAATGAAGGATTAACTAAGACGTATGATGAAGCTATAGAATCTGCTGAAAGTGAATTCTGGCTACATGCAATGACAGAAGAATTGAGTTCAATGGAGGCTAATGAAGTCTGGGAATTAGTTGAAAGACCCATCGATAAGAAAGTTATTAAAAACCGCTGGATATTCTCAAAAAGAGACGAAAAGGGTAATTTAGAAACAATTTACAAACCAAGACTAGTAGCAACCGGATTTAATCAAAGAAAAGGAATTGATTATGAAGATGGATTTAGGCCAGTAATGAGACTTGCAGCCTTTAGAACATTACTATCGATTGCAGCTTTCAAAAACTACAAAATAAGATTTTTCGATGTAAAAACTGCATATTTAAATGGATACTTGGATAAACCAATTTATATGGAACAACCACCTGGCTTTATATCAGATCCGAACAAAGTATATCTTGTAAACAAAAGTATATATGGATTACCACAATCAGGAAAATGCTGGTATGATGAATTATGTAAAGTTCTTAAAGAAAAGAATTTAACTAGACTAAAGTCAGATCCATGTGTTTATAAAGATAAGATCAAATATTTTATCACAGCAGTATATATGGATGACTTAATGGTGATTGGAAATTCAAATTCTGAGATAAATGACATCATCTCTCAACTATCTAAATCGTTCACATTATGAGAAGTTACTAAAACACAAAAATTTTTAGGAATACACATCCGGGAAGAATCTGGAAAACTTATACTCAGTCAAGAAAACTATATAACTAAAATCTTAAAAAACTTTGAAATGGATAAATGTAAACCTATCAAAACTCCAGGAATATTGGTAAAAATCTTGATGACATAGCATTTTCGCCACCTGTGTCGAAGACAAAATATCAAGAAGCATTAGGTTCATTGATGTACTTAGCAACAAGCACAAGGCCAGATTTAGCTTTTGCAGTAAGTAATTTGTCAAGATATAATCAAGATCCCAGAGAGAAACACTGGAAAGCTGTAAAGAGGATATTTAGATATATTAAAGGAACACAAAATGCTTGTTTAGTGTATATTTCAGACAATGGGAAATTAAATGCTACATCAGATGCAAGTTGGTGTACCACTGAAGATGGAAAATCATTTGGAGGTTATTTCATTAAATTAGGTAAAAATTTCATAAATTGGAAGTGCAACAAACAAAGAATAGTTGCTCTTTCTACAATGGAAGCTGAACTTT
This sequence comes from Stegodyphus dumicola, assembly GCF_044657685.1. NCBI lineage: Eukaryota > Metazoa > Arthropoda > Arachnida > Araneae > Eresidae > Stegodyphus > Stegodyphus dumicola. The sequence goes on from NC_140781.1 coordinate 29,195,318, forward strand.
TAGCATTCTGTGAATGTGCATGTGAAGTTAAATGGTACATCTTTTTACTTGAAGAATTGGGTCAAGATGATCTAATTGACCAACCAATCAAAATTAAAACAGACTGTCAAGCATAAATAGATTGGATTAAAAAATCAAAACAAAGTAGCAGTTCAAGGCACATTAATAGAAAATATTTCTTTGTTAAGGATGAATATGAAATGAATCAAATCATTCTTCAGTTTGTGTGTTCACAAAATCAAGAAGCGAATATTTTAACAAAGTATCTACCTAGGGTGAAATTAAAAGATGAACTATTAAATTATGGACATGACTGACTGATTAAAATTATATCTTTAAATACAAATAAGGGGGGAATTGATAGTATTTGTTTATAAAGCATAATTTTAAGTTCTAATATTTTGGCAACATTGATATTAAATTATAAAAAGAATGAGTTAAAAATGTATCTGGAAGAGAGAGAGTTTCATTATTATGGTTTGGTAGAATGTGGTAAGATTTCTGATGTCTGATTTTCTTTAATAAAGTTTTCTTTTTGTATATTGCCATAATGTATTTTTGTTAGAAGTGGATGATTCTTTTGAGAATGTTATATATATGCCAATCTTAAAAAACCAACATAATCATATCACTATTAACATAAATTATAAGCCTTATTAGCAAGATGATTGTTCATGTAACTTCTTAAACTATAGGATTTACATTTTGCATAATTAAATATATATTGCTTCAAAATACTTAATTTTCGAAAAACTTAGAATACATATTAGTAAGAGAGATACTTACTAAAAAACACTTCATCTCCACTATAATATCCAGTTGCATCCTTTGGACCTGTCATTTTAAGCAGCTGCATGCTTTCTACTGCCTGACATCCAAAGTAAATATCTTTGTATGCTTCATACAAAGAAGGATGGATTTTTTTCATATTCTAATGTAAAAAAAAGAATATATATATATATAATAATAATAAAACAGAAAATATGAAGTAATGTGGATGGCGTACAACATAAATCTATAGTGAAAAGGAAAAATTCTTATTGGATAGAATGCTAAAATACTGAATCCGTAATGAAGAGGAAATTTGGCAGCTGAGTAAAATTATTCATTTTTATTTCAATTATATTTGTGCCTAGTATTGTGCCTATTTCCTGAATATTTACATTTTTGATACTGTTGCGATAAGACAGCAGAGAAGCAGCGCCCTAGTTGCATTAGACGTAGAAGCAAAGTGCGCAATTATTCAACATGGAAGCGAGGTTCCGAATTAGCTATATAATCAGCATTACGCAAGTCATGTGACATAGAGTGATCTACAGATGACACACTCCACAGAAGTTATTACTTATTTTTAAATAATAAAGGAAATACCCCCCAAAAGAGGAATTCAGGGTCTATAACTAAATTAAATTATAAAGCTGATTTACATAATTTTAATCTTACATATATATATGTATGTTTCAATTGCAAGACACTTTTTTAAAAATAAATACTTAGATCTGTTATTTGTTTCTTGGTTGTACAGAAAACTTCAGTTCAAGTAAAACTGGTTGCATAAGTAGCAGTATGATTAGAAAACAAACACAGGTACTTCTTTCTTTTTTAAAAATAATGATATTGTTATGAATATGGCAAAGCACATGAGGGTTATCTGTCTCTCAAGGAAAACTGGCTAGTATCCACATTGCACATAGGAAAAACCATGAAGATTAACCATTCAGATAGTCTTATTGCCTGGGATCAAATTCCCAGTATTCCACAGTCTCTGCTGGATAAACTCTTGGTCACTGTTGGACCAAAATGACCAAAAAAAAATTAGTTAATTTATCAGGAGAGGGTTTATATATATATTAAGACAGCAAATTATGTTGTAAAAAAGCAATTTAATATCTAAAATTTCAATAAATACTATGTGTGCAAGAGAGAAATTTAACCTCATCACCATGATGACCCTGCATCCCTCTGAAGTTATAAAATAGAACTGGAAATATAAAGGAAACAAATCATTATTTTGAATGAACTTGATGAATCTATCACCAACAAGAAAACTTGTCATGAAAAGCAGATATAGTCTACATTAATGGCATTAACAAGAGAAAATGGATATTAATAATTAACTCACTGTAAAAGAAGCCCCCTTCACACAAATAACTTAAGCCAGAGCTTCCAACTTTGCTGTCCATGGACCAAAAAGAGTCCTCCAAGATTTCCCAAAAAGAAAATAATAAAATTCAAATTAACTGCTTATGCCACATTATAGTTGAAAATCTCAGAGTTTGGAAACTCTACATGGCAACCCTCTATCATCTTTCCTCCTAAACTGTGTTGGTAGAGCTTTAGAATTTTGGTATCATAAACACAATTTATACCAAATTTTTATTATGCAAAGTGTATTATGTTCAAATATTATCTACAAAAGATAATGTGAGTTATATAATCATGCTTAATGCATTTTTCGTGCTGGGGGTCACCGACAACCTGCAAACATCTGTAGACCATTTTTGCGATTTATAATTTAAATTTTTGCGATTTATTTTCTTCAAACCATTATAGCAACAATGGTACTTTTTAAAAATTTATCAGTATCGATATTTACTCTATGTATTTTACTACTGGACGTGTCGCCTGTTACCGGTGGTACCCACAGCACTGTAGCCAAGTCGAGTACCGGTCACTGGTGACCCCCACAGCAGTCAACGTGTTAAAATAGGATGGGGAAATCCATGCAGTTCATTCAACATTTTCTTTCAAGATGATACCAGGATATATGGTCAAATGGATAAGTTTGAAACATGATATTATAGTGACAAATAGTGAAGATTTGAAATCTCTGCAATCTAATCCTAGTCTCAGAAATTAAAGACTATTTATTTCTTGGCTAACTGATCAGGAGCCATTTCAGGACAGTCTATCAGTGATAGAATAGTTATTTCTGAAATGAAGGAAAGCACATCAGCAGCTATGTTCTGCTTACCATAAATTTTAAAAAGTAACATATGTAACATAAAAACATAAAAATAACATATTTATTTCATAATGTTGATTTTGACTGCATCTTTTTTTTTTTTTGTTTTTTTTTTTTTTTTGTTTTGTTTATGACCATGATGAAAGGCAATGCATTATTTAAACAGGTAAATGACTACAAGATATCCAAAAACAATGCACGCAATGCTATGATTTATGTACTTAGATGTTATTCTCATGCTGCTATTAGGTTGCATAAATGTAACAGACTAAATAATTATTAAAAATATTAAATTATGAATGAAATATATAGAGAGATACAGATTCCATCATGACCTATGTAAGGTCTTAAAAAATCTTTTATTAATGACAATAATGCTGCAGATGTTCATAACTATCAATTACGAAGTGTGTTTATATATTTATATATACCAGTGTCCAAAATGTCTGGAAACTGCAAAGCAGATTGCAAAAATCTTAAGTTTTGTACAAAAGCAACTCTTGCAAGTTAAACGGATGGTAACATTTGTAAGGTATTTGTGTTAATTAGCCAATTACTTTACATTACGAACCTTTACTATCTCTTGCCATTTTCTTGCCAGAATGCAATTTCAGCTTGAATGTAATCAAGTGAGAGTTTGAGTTTTCAGTCAGAGCATGTTCTGTCTGCTGAAGGCCATGTTACTAGTTAAAATTCTGTAACAGCATTCCTGTCTACAGCGTTGCTTTATTTTTGTAGACTGTGTTGTCACACTGGTGTACATTACAGCCAATATTATGTCATTAATTATCTCTGTATAGCCATTGGCCACATAAGACTTAGATTTAGTTTTAATTTAAAATTCTACTTTTTTTTGATTTTCTATCCATAAATGCTGGCTGAGTTTTTAAAACATTAGGCGTGGTGCCTTATTTGAGTTCTTAATAAAAGTTCTTTAACACAATCAGTACATTTCAGTTTGCTTAACCTAGACATAGCATAAGTCGCTTAGCTCTACAAAGGAGTCTCAAAACAAGCAAGACTAAAAATTTTGAAGATTTTCACTAAAGATGTTTCTCATGTCAATACAGCAACAATGAACAAAAGCAATCAGAGATGTTAAATAATCTGTAATTAATTATTAAGAATATGTTGACACCTATATGAATAAAAAATAAGCTCTCATACAGACAATTTCCAATATTTTTACAATATTAATATTTTTTACATTTCATGTATTCAAAATTAAATATTAAATCTTTCCAGCAATAGAAGAGGTTTCAGCCTTATTAAAATCCCTCTACTCTTTTGAAAACAAAAATTTTCCCCATATCTAATTTGTGTATTCAGTTCATAATAGATTTAATTTTTACTTAACTGTCATTGTTACTTTATAATGACAATTGCAGTTTATTTCTATAAGCCAAATAACAGAATTAATTTTTTAGGTATGCTGAAGCTTTGTATTGAACATAATCATTCCTTGGCCATGAATTCATATATATCATTCAGATATTTAAAATTTTAAAACTATTAAATTGGGACTGACTGCTGTGAAATATTCTCAAAATTCAATTACATATTGCAAAAATGTACCCTTGGCAGATAATGGATTTGAAGAAACAAACTAAAGGCCATTAATTGCAACCATAAATATTAGAAATCTAAATGTTTTACTGTCTAGTGTTCTCCCTTTTAGTCCAATATTCTTACAGAAACAACTTACTGAGCAAAAGAATATTACCACGTGTATGGTGGAGTTACACATACAAGAAATAAAATTGCATTTGAATATAACATACAGTAATAGAGAAATCTTAGATATAACATATCTAATTTTATACCTATTCTATGTCATCTTCAAAAGCTTAACTCTTAATCCGCACACTATAATCTCACAGAACACAATATTTTTCTATTTGATAGGAATTTTGTTTTAATGAAGGAATTTATCACGTCTTGAATTAATATAACCCATATTTTTATGTTATTGCCATTTTAAGGTTTTGGTAAGTTCTAAATATGCTTTCAGATTGATTGCATTTAATAAAAAATCAATTTATACCCAACTATCAGTGGTTTTTTGACACCACACTACAATGCAAGTATAGTGTCATTTTGATATGTGTTATAGGGGAAAGGTGCAGTTAACTGAAAATTTAGACTTGATTGAAAAGTATTCCAAAGTGATACTGTTGTTGAAAAACAAAACACTGCAAAGAGCAATATGCTATGAAAATGCTGAAAATACATGGTTTTATACGTGTAAGTTAAGAAGGTCTGAAAACATAAAATTCTAAAAAACACGATGAATTCAACTTATAAATTTCCTTCATAACTTTAGCATCTACCAAAAAGCATATACAAATGTGTTTCTAAAAGATGTGAAGATTTATAAATACTAGAATACTACTGCATAAAACAGTACTTACTCTATGCTTTTTCTTTGCAAAATTCAGTTTTGCTATTGTCAGATGCGGTGCAAATCCTCGCTTTTCAGATGAGACAATTGATGCTGCTGCAAACTGTTTTTCCACACATTCACCTAAATATCTTAAACGATCGAATGCATTGTTATTTGTAATTTTGGCATACAATACCTGTAAGAGGAATTTGTTTTTATGATTTAATGATAGAGGCATTATCTATATATGCAATAGAAAATATAACTTTTTATCCTGATTTCTTTTACCATGAAAATCTTCTCAGAGCTATGCAGTTGAAGTTAATGTAAAAAAAAAAAAAAAAAAAAAAAAAAAAAAAAAAAACTGCTTCTGTTATAACTGCTAAATTACAATCTAAACTGATTTGCTTGTTTGACATAATATAAATGAGTAAAAGCTTCTGAGCAGTTTTTGAAGTAAGTTCACATTTTAAAAGTAATCTAATCTAATCGGTATCTTTTACAAAATTGGCCTTGGCTACAACGAGCCTTAATCCAATCGGTTTTGATCATGCCATACGGCCAGTTGAATAGAGAGAATAGTGGTGCAATACGCACCCGCACAGAGGCGAAAAATTCAAAAGGATGAAAATCCTGCGATTTTAAGCGAAAACAAAATGAGCAGTGGCTGTCCGAGCGGCGAAACGTTTCTGCGTTTACTCCTGAATTTCTTCGCTCACCCACAGGGTCGTCATTCGTCGAGGCCAGTCACGAGGGTGGTCACCCACCCAAGTGCTGACTCTCCGGTTGCTGCTTGAAAAGAAGCCTAAAGTTAAAAGAGAGGTTCATGGCCTTAATGAATAGAATTTTTCAGATAATATTTTCAACTGTGATACTTGAAGTTAATCAGAATCCTCGGCGAACTTAATTATCGACATGACTGCTTGAAATCCTAGCATAAATTTTTCAGCGGAGTTCTTCGCTGTTCTTATTTTACTTATATGATTGATGATGTTACTTAATAAGTTATTGATTTTGGGGTCTTTGATCCATTCTATTGCTTCATTAAGATCTTCAGGCGGAGGTTGGATGTTTCTACTTCTATTACGACTGGATTCGGCGTTTTGAGTGTTTCCATTATCAGTTCTTGTCGGGAGAGGAGGAAAATCTTCGTTGTTATGTCTAAATTTTGGTGCACTTGGTACAGGTTTTTTCTTTTCGAATTTTTTCTGATAAACCTCACATCCACGATATGAGGATACATGTTGCTTCGAGCAGAAAATACATGTTGGCTTTTCTTCCGGTTTTAATGGGCATAGTTTGCTACATTTTAAAAGTGTGATTTTTTGAAGTAATATAAAATTGTTTTTAAAGAAGCTGTCCACAGAAATCATCAAATATGAAGATTAATTCTTAGTAAATTCAAATGTCACATATAAAGTTAACAAACAGCTGAATTGTAATAATTATACAATACTCATTTACATATTCATATATAATATTTTAACATACCCTGTTATTAAAGTGTCCCAAGCCTTTAAATTCTATGCACAAAGGCTCTTTGCACATCAAATTATTATGCTCTTGAGATGCTTTCTTAAGTGCTTGCAAAGCTCTATGAATGAAGACAATTATTTAAACCCCAGATAAACTACGCATCTTCAAACTGCAGTAATTTTTAACATAACTACAATGGATAAAATATTACATTCAAAGAAAATAACCCTCATGTTAGATTTTGAAAATTTATTTTAATTCTTAGATCATGAAATAGAATAACAGAAAATGAAACGAATCTCAAATTTTCACGAACCTGAATCTTAAAAAGAAGATCTTGAATTACTTTTAATTCTTAACATAAGATTAAAAATAATAAGAAAGAAATTTTTACTTAATAGTAAAAGTTTAAAATGTGCATTGAATGAAAAATAAGTTTAAGAATACAGGTTTTAAAAATGCACCTATTTAGACCAACATACACCAGTTGTTAAATATTTAGAAATAAAGTTCAATAAATAAAATGTATAATTAAATACAGTTGCTCCCAAAAGTGTTCCTACACTTATGATTTTCATTGAAATAGGGCTCTATCCATTAATTAAAAGTAAATTTTCTGAATAAGATTTTAATAAGATCTATAATCTATTCATAACAAAATTACATGAAATATTTTTTAAATATTGCGAAACTTTATTTTTAAGAAATTAATAATAAAGAAATGACAAACATTTTATCTCACAAAAGTCTTCGTACACTTCAAAAAAATCTTGACGTATTAGTAAATATTTTCATTTTTCATTAAATTAAGATTTAGTAGGATATCCTTTAGCATCTACAACAGCTTTTAAATGTCTGGGAATAGATTTTACTAGTTTTTTTGTATTTTCTGTATCAATGTTCATCCATTCTTCATCATGACTGTTTTCAGTTCGCTTTTCGTTTTGATGTCGTGTTTTCGTACTTTAAACTCCAGTTCTTTCCAAATGTGTTCTTTGAGGTTTAAATCTTGTGATTGAGGTGGTATTTTCAAAACCTGTGGACAATTATAGAGACACCACAGGTGGATCGTTATCATGATTAAAAATAAAGTTGTTTCCAATACCCAAATTTTGGGCTGATAATTTTAAATTGTCTTTTGAAATATTTAAATAAAGAGAATGATTCATTATGCCATCAATAAATACTAAATTACCTAGTCTTGATGCTGCCATGCACCGACCACACAAGAACACCTCCACTGCCATGCTCAAGTGTTCCAACTAAGTTCTTAGAATGAAGTTCTTCATTTTTTCTTCTCCATCGAGTTATTCGACCATCGGAACCTAAAATGTTAAATTTGCTTTCGTCAGCAAATAGGACATTATTCCAGTACGTTTCGGGTGTATTTATCATTGATTTTGCGAATGAAAGCCTAAGATTTCTGTTTAAACAAAAAAAGTTTTAGGGCAGAACGCCCATGTAATCCAGCTTCTCTCAGAACTCGTTGAACAGTTTCAGGTGAAATTGAAGTAGAAAACTTTGCCTTAAATTCTGCAGAAACTTTTACAGCACTCAAACGTGGGTTTTTCACAAAGTTTCTAATAATAAATCACTTATCACGTTTAGTTAACTTTCTTGATCGACCTTTTCTTACCTTATTTTCAATCCAATTTTCTTCTTTACAGCGTTTTATCACATACTGCACTGTAGATTGGGATAAATTAAATAATTTAGTGATATTTCGAATTGATTTACCACTACTATAGTGAAAAGTTATCAATTTTTGAAAGCTGTTTATAATTTCTTTATGACTGCGACCAATTTTTCAATAATAAATAGAATATTATTAGGTAAAAAATTAAAGCAAACGATTTTTTAAATGCCACCACAATGCAAAAATTAAAAAAAGCAGCAAACGTTAATTCTAATTTTGATTTTATCCAAAAATATTTCAGTGTACAAAGACTTTTTTGAGATAAAATGTTTGTCATTTTTTGATTATTAATTTCTTAAAAATAAAGTTTCGCTATATTTAAAAAAATATTTCATGTAATTTTGTTACGAATAGATTACAGATCTTATTATTAAAATCTCATTCGGAACATTTACTTTTAATTAATGGATTTCAGTGAAAATCATAAGTGTAAGAACACTTTTAGGAGCCACCGTATATTGAATCTGATTGTCCATTTTCTCAGTATGATTTGACAAAATATATTGGAGTAACGGCACAATTTAAAAAATTTTCTCAGAATATTTTTAAATAAAAGCAAATGTACACAGGAGGTTTATTTTAAGAATTAATACAAATAAACAATAAAAATTCAATGGTAAGCTTTCTTTAGAAAATGAACAGTAACACTCAGGGCTCTCATAAAGTGATACTGGTGGTTGTTCCAGGTCAATTGAAACTGCAATAATTATGGTTTTTCTCTTTCTTTTTTCCTTAAACAATCCTTTGCATTAGACATTAAAAACACTTTTGAATACCATCTTATAATTCAAATAGTAAAAGTACTGTTAAAATGCATATGTGGCTTAGCTTTATTTGGTGATCCATGTCCACCATCTGAGAATGTTTTTAGCAATTTCAAATTCTTTTCAGGGATAAAACTTAGAATTATGGTAATTTGAAGATTTGATACTGGATGAAAATTTTAATAGTAATAACAATAGATTATTATTCTTTATTTTTCCCCAGCGAGTATAAATTTTACAAAGTACTATGGTGTGTAAAACAAAGCTACATTTAATATGCTATTAAACTGATGATTAAAAAAATGAAGATATATTGTGATTGTTTTCTTCATCTTATTTTCATAACCTCACCTTTTGCAACCCATTTGGAGAATAATTATTATCTAAAAAATACAGTTTAATCTGACAGCCTCTTTTATAAATAGTTATTGGTTGAAAAATGGAATTGTAATTAATATGATGATGCACAGTATATTTTTGCTTTTTTATATACAATCTTACTTTTTCAGGCCTATGTCATGAACAATTAATATATGATAAATAAAACTAATTTCATCCACAGTTTGGTTTTCTGGAAGGTTAATGGGGAATTTTTGCATTAGCATTCTAGAAATTGAAAGATATTTTGTTTTCTGAGAATGATATTCATTTAATTCATTTGTGAGAAAGACATTCTGAGAAAGTTCATTTAAGATCCCTCATCTGCATGAAACATTTTAAGTTATTGAACTAATACTACCACTGAATACTGTTAAAAAAAAGTGAAGCAATAAAAAATGTGATTTTTTAAAATTAATTCTGAAAGTTATCTCATTCCTAAAACTTCCATATATAGAATTTCTTTATCAGTGTATTATTTATATAACAGCAATTACATCAAAACTATACAAAGGTAATAAAGGTTTATTATCTATGCAGAGGTAATAAAATTCCAAGAACTGTTGAAAAATGTGAAGCAAATTTTATTAATTTCTCGTCTGTAAATTTATTCACATCTCGATATACCTACATACTTTATGAGTACAAATGCTCAATGAGCAGTATAGGGTTAAGGTTACAGAATATGTTCAATGGAATGATTTTTTGTGCTCTTCCTCATCTAAAACACAAATGTGAACCAGTTTTCCTAAGGAGATTCATTCCCGGAGGCATTTACTCAGGCAAGCAGTTTTAAAGTGATTTATCACAATCAATTCCCTTCTTATTAATATAGCATGGAGCCCCACTATAAAATATAGTAGTCAAACACAGTATATATATATATATATATATAATTTATAATTAGAAAACTTTTTCTATACCTTCTCCAAGGAATGAAAATTCCATTAATACCATTAAATATTAAAAAATATATATATATATATCAGTATTTTAAATGAGTATTTTCTAGACCTCTATTGCTTTAAAAACATAAAAATCTGTAAAAAAAATCCTTAATCCCCCCAAAAAAAATTCAAAAGTTTAAAATTTTAAGTATTGAAAAAGTAGTTATTGTCACTGATCACAGATTAATTGACTTGTCAAGGGAAGCAAACCAATCTACTATCAATTAACAACAACTAAATTAAGTGAGAGTGTCTCATCTTACTTGCAGGTAAGGATCAAATTATATTTCTGCTGGTACAAAATCAGGCGTCACAAACAATACTCCATCAATAGAAAGACGTTAGTCCATTTAAACCAAAAGAACCATTATAAACAATATAAATTAGTAAAAAATTTTTCAAAATTTAAATTGCTCATGAAGAATACAACTAAATGAGACTTAGAAGAGATAATCCCTAATTTACATATATATACATATACATATATACATAATTTGCAATATAACAGTCATAATACTGCCTTTGCTGCTTGCTCAGGTTGTTCAAGAAATTCAAAGAGTTCCTTTATTTACTGTCGTCTTTTAAACTTGTAGAAGCATTATGATTTCCCATGTTTTGTAAAGACCTAAATGGCTATTTTTATTCGTCAGATTATATACCTCTCGCTTTTGTTCGGTATTATTCTAGAAAAATTCATCCTAGGAAAGATTATTAACCAATATTTCTACATAGCAGCTTCATTTTGCATTAGTCAAAGAAGACATTTTGGTTTACCATGCAATCAAAGCCAGCGCCAGAGCATGTGCAACCCATGTAGCCACAGTAGGTTGCAAAATTTAGCAGCTAAAATATTGCACCAAGTGGCAAAAAGTATAATATGGCCCTGTATATAACACAGCCTTTTTTTTCTTTACTTCATAATAATAATCAAACTGGCAATAAGTATACACGGTAGTTATTCTTGTAGGCATGAATATGATATGTGATCCCATTAGGTATACATATTTTTCTTTTCTCTATGTATTGTATTTCATACAGAAGATAAAAATATAACAGAAATATTTTACAGCTTTATTTTAAAACGTAAATCATACATTTTGAAACCTAACTAAACAAACAAATTCATTAACTAGAGTTGTACTGAGAAACTAAGTGGAAAAATATTAAAATTTATCATTTACAGAAAGAAAACATTTACAAACATTATCATTTACAGAGAAACTTTTTAATTTCAGTTCGGATGGTGGACATGAAGTCAATTATTGGACAGATGCTAATGAATCTGATTGCCGCTAGAATTATTCACATAATATTAAAAGTATGCTTGTCCAAAATGACTCCAAGGTGTTAAACTTAAATGTCATGCAGAAGTACAAGGCTGTTGTTTTTGATATCTTCTAAATGGTAAAAAATGAAACTGCATCAAAATACTTCTCTACAATAAGGGACGAATCAATTGACAAGCTCACTCAAATAAAATCAAACAGCTGAATCATTAGAAAACAAGTGTTCAAAGATTGTGCACTGAACTTCTGCCTTGGATCCATTCTTAGTAACACTATGGTTAATATGGCACTTATACTGAATTTTTATGATCAACATAGAAATTCAACATAGAGGTTACTAGAAGGTGCTGCAAACAAGGCTCTTCCACCAATGGCTTACAGATCAAAAACTAATCCTCACAGATTACAAGCTATCATTACAGGCAACCTCAAGCAGCTGAAAGGAACTTAACCTTCAAAGCTGGCAAAATTATTAAGCAAATGAAATATCTTTGGGTCATTTTTTTCAGGTAATCTACCCTGGAATAACCACATTCAGTACCTGCAATAGATAGCTCTAATGATTCATAGAGAAGAATTTGAAATTCCTTCCTCCCCCTTGAAAATCTGGTACAATATGATACTAGTACCAACTATTTGTCATGTAACCAGAGCGTAAGATATACTTTCAAGTAGTATCACTAAGCACCGTCTCAATACTCTGTAGCAACAGTTTCTTCTTCTCACCAAAAAGAGCATTACATACTGCAGTTGCAAATGCACTGTTTAACTGGCACTGAATCTTCATTCATGATCATGCCCCTCTCTACACCCCCTAAAAACACAAGATGGATGCTTTGCCTACAACATAACAATAAATACTGAAGTTAAGTCTTCATCACTCATTTATTCAGACTTTGAATGTTACTGCTCAGCTTAAGAAGTTCACAGAATACACTTGTACAGCAGTTTTAGCTGAAGTGTAAAAACATTTACCAGAATGCATTCAAAATTATATTCACCAAAACAAATACACAGCTACCAACATATTCCTGACATTCATAGAAACATTGGTGGAATATTTCTTTTTGTATATTTTGTAGACTGGCTATTGTATCATTGTGGATATAACAGTGGTCAACCTAGTATGAAAATACTGGATATTTAGAAAGAATCTGTGTTCATCAAGAAATACAGTCTATCGTTTTTAGGAACTGCATTTCCGATATCAAACAAACATACAAATATGAATGCAGAGGAACTTCAGATCACAGACAAATCATCAAGAAATTATTTGAACCAAAAAGGTCTTGATGAAAAATGTCTTGATTTATGAACTTTCAAGTTGATAACAAAGGACTTTTAAAGGTGTTTTGAAGCAACCTCTAACAGAAAGTTAACATTTAGAGGCTTCTGGAAATATCATTTTCATATTTTCTGCTGCTAAACATAACAAAGTCTGGCAACAAATGATTTACAGGATCATGGCTTAGATCCAGAGAAAAATATGGCCAGATTTGCGTTGTAGGCACAGACTTTGGTCTTTTTTTTTTTAAATCTATGAAATTGTATCTCTAGGTATGATACGCATGGTATTATACAGTATGTGTAGAAGTAATTAGAAGGCCACATACAGACACACACAAAAAAAGATTTCAACAAGAAAAACTGAAACACATTCAGAAGCAACAACAAAAGGCAACTGTAGAAAGGGTTTTCGCGTATTTGTTCAGGAACAAATTAAATTCATGAACTGAGTTTTTACTGTATTGTCGAGAATACAAAATTTGAACAGAAGCTTAATAAAATAATACTTCACATGTAGATTTTTGTTTAAGACTGTAACTATATCCATATCAATTACCTGATAGCCAAAAGTAACAGATTCCATTTTTGGCATATTTGGTGAAATTGCAAATTACAATAGCCCCCAACTCTACTACCATGCTCCCTGACAAAAGCAATAAAACACTCAGTTATCTCAAACCAGAAAAACGTAAAAGTTTTCCTGACACATTTTATCTTAAAGTGAACTGTCACTAACCAAATTTTCATGCTGCTGGTGACTGACACTCTGCCCACTTTGCACTTAGCATGTGCGATTAGTTTGCAAGTTTTGTTAAGATAATCATTATGAATATTCTCAACAAGTTACTTGTGTGCAATTCCTATAAATCTAATACTAAAAACAAAGCTACACTTATCAGCAATTTGAGATTTTCTAAATAAAGAAAATAAGCATAAATTTAAATGGAACATCTACTGCCAAATAATAATAATAAAAATATTTAAAAAAATATATCCTTTCTTTTTAATAGCAGTTTTTTTTATTACTCAATCTCCTGTGGCCTTTTTTGCAAAGTTTGAGTACTTTGCCAAAACTACTTGATTAGTGTCATTAATTATAGACACTTTGTATCTATAATAATAAAAGCAAGTGTAATGTGTCTGTCTGTCTGTCTGACCGAGCTCTCCAGCCAAATCTATCGCACGCAGGGACCTGGAATTTTTTATACGGAAGCACAAAGGGGCTGGCCACCAGACCTCGAAGCCCGATTTTCGATTTTTGAATTAGAAAAATTAAAAAAAAATTATTTATAATTAATTAATCACGGTTTTTTTGACTCACTGATATTATTATTTGTTTTCAAATAACGTTCGATTGTAACAATTTATTTAAATATTCTAGCGTTAGTTTGCTGTTTTGATGATACATTAAATCGATTAATTACAATTCATTTCTTTTTTGTAGCTTGTGGGGGGGGGGAAGAGAGAGAGACAGTCTACATGTCCTACACTACTATTCCTGCGCTATTCACTTATCTGCATTTTCTAAATGCACGGGCAACGCCGGGCGGGTACACCTAGTAAAAAATAAAAACTGATTTATGTTCAAAACGTCCCATATTTCACTTGAAATTACAAAAAATAATTTTATCATTCCTTCTCTTTTGGGGTAATTTTGTCTTTAATTATGCAATAATAATAACCAAGCCTAGATATAAATTTCATATAAAAAATCAAATTAAATGACTAAAATTCTAAGATTTGCTGTATCTTATATCGGCTATTTTTAATAATAATTAAATCATTCCATATATCAACAAAACAATTTTTATTTCTTCAAATTTATTTTGAACTTTTTAATAATACTAAATCCAATTAGTCTTTCAACACAAATAGTCCGCAGTTTCACTGATTATTTACATTAAGATGCTGAAAAGAGAAATGTCAAAGAATAATGATATAGTACCAATTTAATTTTAAATAACAATTCAGCTTATGGTATTATGAACTGACCAATGCTTAGGAAAGAATGTTAAATGATTTGCTTTGAAATGTACAGAAAAGGAAAAAGTGCAGATTGTCCGTCTCAGAATTAATCATCAGCTTCAAATTTCATAGTTCACCCAAAAGAAAAACAGGTTAAACAAACTAAGTCTAGCAAACAACCACTAAATACAATATTATATATAGCACAACTAGGAGAAGTTATGACTTGGAGGTTCTAGCCTTGTATATACTGTGAAGTTAGCACACTCGAAAATATAAATTGTCAAAAAATGTTGACCTCATAAAACCATATGATAAATCAAAGATGGGGGGGGGGAGGGAACTAGCAAATAACATGGTTCAGGCATGACAAGGATCTGTTTCTCAAAAGAAACCTAAGTTTTTCATGTGGAATACTAAGCCTGAAAACATTTACTCAAAATGGAATCTCGGGGCCAAATGGTTAGATACTTTTCATGTTCATATTGTAGTGTAACTTTGCCCTACAGTCTGACCTATGTTGTTCCAATTGATGTATATTCATTCATTTCTTCTACTTGGTATATATTAACACTCTCTAACAGATAAGTTCATTTACTGTTTCACATCCATAACAAACTTTTCTGCAAATATTTTGAACAGATAAGTATAATTTACACAGACTGCAAAATGAATTACTTCAATTACTAGATTATAGCCAGTGGTAAATCTATCTGCCACACTTTTGCAGATGGCTCCAAAGCAATCAAAGGTAGTGAAGAGTACTCTGTGTAGCTTTAAGATTAGCTTTTGTGTATCTTCGTGCAGAAAATATTCATGAAATCCATGACACTATGCCGAAAGAACACTGTCTAAGCCAAACTCTTCACAATTTTAATGAATTTCACAGGCCTCATGGGCAACAGAAATTAAATATGAGAGAAATAACTATCCTTCTTCAACTTTCCTTCAGTTACTGCCTTTTAATATATATGGCAGCTGCTCTGCCACCTTAACTCTGGTGTCGCGCCACGATCAAACTTCATAAGAGGTAAGTTTCTCTGTTACGGAATGGCAATGAGAGAGATTGTTATTCTAAAGATGGATGATTGAACTGCGTTGTAACGATCATTTTTGTGGATGTTGCGTATTGTAAAATGAACCTATTACACTGTGCTAAATAGTATTAAATGCTATATATTAAAAGATCTTTCATCTGATCTAAATTTTAACCAACTGCTCATTATTTTCTCTTAAACTCACAATGTTCACGACATTTCTGGCGCCCCCAGGTGGGCATGTTTGTTGGAAACATGTTGGATGAAAGAATAGATAGGGTAAGTTGATTACCTTATACTTCCGTTTTGAAGTTATTGATTATTGTTTTACTGAAGTTTAAAATACTATTCTTGCCTAATTTTTATCTGAATATTTGAAACTTAAGGCAAAATGGAAGTGATGAAAAGAAACAAAACTGCGCAATGTTCAGCTTTTACTAAAGCATATAAAAGACTAGATGAACTTTTAAATGATGTTAATGTTGATTATGAAGAAGTAGAAATGTGTTTTATTTGTTCAAGAAAAAGGCAGAAACATTAGAATTGACGCACAGTGCTTATTTAGATACTATAACTGATGATAAAGAATTCGAAACAGAATTTGAAATAACAGAGGACTATCGAGAAAAGGCTGTTAGGATACAGTTAAAATCGGAACGATTTCTCGATAATATTAAGAGTAAATTAAATGAAATCTAAAATATATCGTCAGAGAGTAGTCAGAAATTAGTTACTGATGAAAATACATGTAAAACTTTGTGCCAACGTCTACCGAAAGTAGAACTTTATAAGTTTGCAGGTGATTTAAAAAATTGGCTTACGTTTTGGAATCAGTTTAAAAACATACATGAAAATAATAGCTTAACGAATGCAGACAAATTCCATTATTTGATACAGTCAACAAAAATTAAATCAGAAGCTAGAGATATTGTAGAATCTTTTCCTGTGACGAACGAAAATTATCCTTTGGCTATAGAAAGTCTCACTGAGAAATATGGACGTAAAGAACTGTCAACTGATTTTTATGTTCGAGAGTTAATAAAACTTGTTTTGGATAACGGAGCGAAAAAGAAGCAGGATTCTTTGAGTAGTTTGTATAACAAACTTTCACCACAACTTAGAGCCCTGAGCAGTCTTGGTGTAATGACTGATCAGTGTGGAACAATTTTATATCCTCTTGTGGAAAGTGCTATTCCTATTCACACATTGTGATCATTTGAAAGACAACGGAAAATTACTGAATCTGAACGAAACATTTCGAGTCTTGATGCAATAATTGAATTTCTGAAAAGCGAAGTTCAGTCAGAGGAAAAAATAAAATTAAGCAGACCGGATATTTTTTCTGTGTCTGATCATAAGCACTTGGCAACTAGCCAAAATGTTCCTTCCGCGTCGGATTTGATGAATCATGAAGCAATACCTTCTTGTTCGTTTTGTTTAAAAGATCATGAAACACGTAACTGTAAAAAGGCGTTTTATATTCCGTTAGATGAAAAAATATCTGCGGTAAAAAGAAAGGTTTATGCAGAACATGTTTGGTTAAAGGTCACCTCAGTAACCAGTGTCGATCAAATGTTAAGTGTCAGATCTGTTCAAAAAGGCATTTAAAATTTTTTTTGTCCTAGTCTTGAATGTAATAAGTCTAGTGAAGTGCATAATCAGGAAAATGATGAGAAAAAAGAGAAAACTTTCGATTCTCTGCATTCGCGTGCTACGAAAAAGTTTTCCTTCAGACCCTAGTTGTAAACATAGAGGGTAAGAATAAAAGGCGTAAAGTTAGATTAATGATTGATACGGGAAGCTCAAAAAGTTATGTTTTAAAGTCTACCGCAGAAGAAATGGATTCTGACTTGTAATGGGAGGAAGAATTTAGTCACTCTTTATTTGGTGGAACGAAAACTGAAATTTATAAACATAAATGTTACAAGATTTATTTGAGTAGCCTTGATGGTAATTATTCGTGTAAATTAGATGCTGTAGACCATGATGTTATTTGTAATGATATTTCAAGCATAAGATACGGTTCTTGGATTCGTGAATTAGGAAATAAAGGAATACGCTTAACTGATACCCAAGGGAATCCAGGCCCTATTGAAGTACTGTTAGGGGCAGATGTTGCAGGGAAGTTATTTACTGGCAAATAAGAACTAAGAACGGGTTTAGTGGCTATAGAAACAAAATTGGGTTGGACTTTGATGGGTAAAGTACCTCAATCCGAACATCAGCACAATGTAAATATGACTATAGTTTCTATGTTATCTCAAGAAGACTTGCCTATTTCATCACTATGGGACTTAGAATTATTGGGTATCCGAGATCTTGTTGAACAAAAAACTAAAGAAGAGTCAAGAAGAGCTATTATGGTTCATTTCCAAGAAACAGTTCGTGAATTAGAAAATGGTAGATACGAGGTTGATATACCTTGGAAGATTGAGCATGCAGTCTTACCTGAAAATTATGACCTATCTTTGAAAAGATTCGAATCTACTACGAAGAAGTTGGAAAAAATCGAATATTGTGAAAGGTATCATGAAGTCTTTAATGAATGGCTGCAGGAAGGAGTGATTAAAGAAGTTCCCCAAAAGGAGTTGTCTTTACCCGTTGTTCATTACCTATCACATCGTCCAGTCATTAAGGAAACGTCCTCACTATCTTCCATAAAAATTAGACCCGTTTTTGATGCTTCGGCAAAGCTTCCTAATCAGCCATCTCTAAATGATTGCTTAGAGACTGGAATTAATTTGATTGAAACTATTCCCTCTATTCTAGCAAGATTTCGCTTACATGAAATTGGTGTGATTTCAAACATCAGAAGAGCTTTTTTACAGTTGCTGATGGTGATTATTGACCATCATTTATCCAAAGAATCGTGGAAAGAAAAATATTCTGAAGAGCTTCTTAAAAAATTACAAGATAGTTTTTATGTCGATAATTGCATAACTAGTGTACAAAATAATGCCAAACTAGAAATATTCATTGAACCTGCAACTAATGTAATGAAAGAAGGAATGTTTGATCTCAGAGGATGGGAAAGTTCTGGCATTCCTGCATTTTCAGAAAGTAAAACATCACCGGTATTAGGACTGGTTTTTTCTTAGATTTAGATACCATAGAAATAGACATCGAATTTTTGAAATTTGATGAAAGAGAAAAGGTTGTAAGGATCTTAAGTTTTACTAACGTTTATTTTATTTTAAATCTTTACTATCACTTCTTATTTTTTACTTCCGGCCAGAATTATAAGCATTAAAGTATTTATGCAAAGTTTGTCTGGCGAACGCCAAGTATTTAAGTTGCGGCTTTTTGCCAAGAGAGAGAGAGGAAGCAGTGAGTCGAAGCAGGCCGCTTACCTTAGAGGTTTTACGCAGTTGCTGGTTGCCTTCCAGGCCAGAGGTTTTAATCCTCTTGATAAATTTTAAACGTATTGTAGTGTTCACAGTTCTCTGTACTGCATACGGCTTCCTGTTAATATAAGGCCAATCTTCCACGTTTATTATTTTAAAGTTAAATTAGAGTTTAGTTCTATTTTTATATTTTTACGTTAGACCCCAAGTAGCGGGTCTGTGTATTCCGAAGTACGGAAGTTATTGTAAATAGAGAAAAATAAAGGGTTTTGTATACCCTTCTTGTGTATCCTGTCTACTTCCCACAATTGTTGAACATAGCTTTAGTAAGCTCTCTGTTCCGAGTCAGGTCCTTGCATGTTCCCGAAGAAGGTTAGACGGAACATTGAACCTGATAAGGTAACTAAAAGAAAATACTTTCACTAGTTAGTCGAGTATTTGATCCCATAGGTTTCCTTGCACCTGTTATGATTCAGCCTAAGATTTTGCTGCAGGCCGCTTGGAAGAGCAAAGAATCATGGGATGATGAAGTGAATGATGAAATAAAGAAAAAATTTTTTAAATGGGGAAAACAACTGAAATACTTCAAAAATATAAAAATTCCAAGATGGTTAGGTGTGATGAAGGAATCCAATTAAAGTATCCATACTTTTGTCGATGCAGCTTATGCGGCATGCATTTTCTTAAGAAGTGAATCCAGTATGGGTTCAGTGACTGTTCAATTACTTCAAGCCAAATCACGAATAACTCCAACGAAGACTATTATTATACCACGTCTTGAATTAATGGCTGCTACCATAGGTGCTAGGCTGTTTAGTTCTGTGAAGCAAGCTCTAAAACTTCCCAACATCAAGACTTACTTTTGGACAGATTCTTCCACAGTTCTTGTGTGGATAACTCGAGAACAGTGGTCGGTATTCGTTACAAACTGAATAAGTGAAATTAGAAAATTGACAATTTCGGAAGATTGGTTCCATATTTCAACTGACCAGAATTCAGCAGACATTTTGTCAAGAGGTTGTGGACCTAGGCAACTTCAGAAACGCAAGTGGTGGCAAGGGCCAGCCTGGTTGAAGAATCTGAAGGAGCAGTGGCCAAAGTCAGCTGTAAATATTAACGAGAAAGAAATAGAGATGGAGAAACAAAAGTCAGTCATCTCTGCTAGTAACACAGAGCTAGAGTCAATTCCATTACAGTTAGCCAGAAGATTCTCTAGATTTTCAAAGATGATTAGGGTTATGGCTTGGATACTGCGTTTTCAACCGAACGCCAAAGACTTAAGAAAATGTATGGAACTTAAAAATGAAGAATTGTTATTTGCACAAAAGATTATTTTCCATGTAATACAAAAGGAATGTTACTCTAATGAAGAAACACGAAAAAATTTGAAAGGTCTTCTAATATTTGAAGATAAAGAAGGAATTTTACGATTGAAGTCCAGATTGATACATGAGGAAGAATCGAAAGATTTTATTTGTCCAATAATTCTACCATCGAAACACCTGGCAGTGAGAAGATTTATAGCCCAAGAACATATTGCTAACAAGCATGCTGGGACATTAACTCTACTGACTATTTTATGGGAAAGATTTTGGATAGTGAAAGGGAAAAGAACTGTCCGGAGTGTTATTAAAGAATGCTCAATATGTAAAAGGCAAAAGGTAAAACATCTTGAGGTACCTTTTCCACCTCTTCCAAAAGACCGAACAGAAGTAGCAGCAGTTTTTTAAGTATCAGGTGTAGATATAGCTGGACCTCTGTTGACTAAATCTAAACAAAAGGTGTGGATAGTACTTTTTACTTGCGCCATATTTAGAGCCGTCCATCTTGAGCTAATACCTTCACTGAGTACCAATGACTTCATCCAAGCTATGCGTAGGTTTATAGACAGAAGAAGACGAATTTCTGTGATGTATTCAGACAATGGTACTAATTTTACAGGACTAAACAACGCTCTGAAACTATTAGATTGGACTACAATTGAAAGTGAATTTAAATTGAAAGTGAGTCAACGAAATTCGTTGGAAGTTTAACCCACCCTCCTCTCCATGGTGGGGAGGCTTCTGGGAATGCTTGATTGGGATTTTGAAAGATCTTTTAAGAAAAAATCTTGGATGCTCCTGTTTGTCTTACGAGGAATTGCAGACTCTCGTCTGTTAATGCGAATCTATCATGAACAGCAGACCATTAACTTACGTATCCGAGGAACAAGATATGAAGACCTTGACCCCCTCAATGTTTCTTCAGGACATTCCATTAAATGATGTTCCTGATTTGGATCAAATTGAAAAGACTAATATTGTTTTGAGATGGAGACATATTCAAAAGGTTCGTGAAAATCTAAAACGAAGGTTTAAAAGGGAGCATCTGGGTTTCCTTCGTTCTTCAGTTAACAAAAGAGAAGATAAAATACATGTAGGGGACATAGTGTTAATTGGTACAGATTATAAAAATAGGCTCCATTGGCTGCTAGGGAGAGTACTGGAACTCTTTCCAGGAAAAGATAGAATCATCAGACTTGTGAAACTACGAACTGAAAAGGGAAACATATTAAGACCAATACAACGACTGTACCCTTTGGAATTCAAACTACGAGCAAGTCGTATCGGAACCTCAGAAGGTTTCGGAAGTGATAGCTGAAAATCCTGAGCTTAATACTGACTCTAATGAAACTGTTCACGTGTCTCGCTCAGGACGAAAAATAAAACCAGTTAACAGACTGGACTTATAAACTTCTAAACAAACTTTTGAACTTTCTGTGTTTGAACTCTAAAATATTGATTTTAATTTGAATTCTAATATTTTGAAATATTTCTATTATTATTATGTACATTATTGTTATCTCAAAATTGTATGTATGTATTATCATTATGTTATTGTTTTGAGTTTGTATCCCCAAACTCAAGGTGGGGAGAATGTCGTGCCACGATCAAACTGCATAAGAGGTAAGTTTCTCTGTTACGGAATGGCAACGAGAGAGATTGTTATTCTAAAGATGGATGATTGACCTGCGTTGTAACGATCATTTTTGTGGATGTTGCGTATTGTAAAATGAACCTATTACACTGTGCTAAATAGTATTAAAATGCTATATATTAAAAGATCTTTCATCTGATCTAAATTTTAACAAACCGCTAATTATTTTCTCTTAAACTCACAATGTTCACGACATCTGGATTGATCTTGAAGATAAACAGTTTTTTTTTCTACTGGCAGATACTAAGCTGAAAATTTCACTTTGAACAGCTGTCTGTTCAGTGGTGAGTTACCACCACCATCATAGTCAATTAACTGAAAACACAGAAGAATATTAAAGTACAATATCATAACAAAGAGAATTTTCATTTAACTCTTTGAGGGGCAGGAAAAGGAAATTAACTTTTTCAGCAAAACTCTTGTTTTATGTACTATAGCAGATGTTACAATAAAATTATTTGCGACAATTACACATACTTTGTCCAAAAAAATGACCATTTCTAGTGGTTAGTGTCAGTGACCACCGCCCACAGAACACATCCCTACAAATCAGTCTCTATAGTACTCGTGAAAACAGTTTTTCTTTTTCAAGCAGAATGCAACTTTGCATGTGCTGCACTCCCACACTGTTCTTACAGGCTTTATCTTGGTGCTGCGGAGTGCACATCGTCGTGATGTTGTTTTTGATGGTTGATGCTTATTTTCTTAAAGATGAATTGCTGCATCAACTACTGGCTTATGTTTCTTGATTGGAATAACTGGTTTTTTCACACTTGGACCATGAAATTTTAGACTCCTAGCCACTATTGTATTTGCCAACACACGAGTGAGTAAGACGTTCAATAGAAAAGGTGGTTACTGTAGGTAACCACCGCCCTTCAAAGAGTTAAGCAATCAAAGATGACTAATATTACATTATTTATCAAAATGTGGGCATTAATATTCATTTTTCTAAACAAGACTAGACATACTTTAAATGCATGCTTACACAAAATGTTAATTAATCCTGAACAATGCATAAAATGAAACAGACTAATAAATCATTCATAAAACATTACTTTTATTTAAATAGGTAAACAATAGTTATACTTTTTATGGGTGCCTTCATCAGTTATCCGCATCACCATTAATGTTACGTGAAGAGTAGGCAGCAAGCTCATGCACGACTCAAATTTTTTATCTGCTTCTAAAATATGTTCTTGAACTATTTTAACAGCTTGGCAAATCTAAAAAAAGAAATTATTAGAGTAAAGAAGCACATAAGTGGTACTCAATTTCAAAAAACAAAAGATGACGAAGAAATATCACTAATAATATGGGATGGGACTGGCAGGTACAGTTTTGACTAGTAAATATGAAGCATAAATATAGTGTGTTATATACACTCTTTTGCAAAAAAATCGAAGCATCAAGAAGGACTTTTGTGATCATGACAAAATTTGGTATGCAAAAACACCTTGATCGAACATGCTAATGATCAAAGTTCCAAGGCAAATGAAAAAGAATTGTGATCATAGCGCACATTTCTAGTGCACAATTTGCAAAGTATAAAACCAGTAACAGAGGCAGAAAATTTATCTTTTTTTGTTGCTGCCATTGTAATTCCATAAAGAAGCAAATAAAGATGCCATTACGACAATATTGAAGACCTTACAAACAACTAAACGACTTCGAACGTGATCGCATTGTAGGGTTGCATGAAGCTGGGTGGTCATACCGAGAAACAGGCTGCCACACGCAGCATATAGACACTGCTGTGCAAAAATGTTGGCAGCAATACTTGCTACAAGGAAATTGCCAATAAACGAAGGCTCTGGAAGGCCAAGGATCACAAATGCGAGGCAAGATAGGAGGGTTGTTTGTCAGGCCCGAACCACCCCAACGGTATCATTGTCGACTATTCAAACGCACTACAGCCACATCTATACCTCCCATGGTACCCTTCACCAATTCACAACGCTTGTCCGAGATGGGGTTATGCTCACAGAGGCCTTTAAGATGTTTACCTTTAACCCCACAACATCAGCGGAGTCGTCTGGAGTGGTGTCGCCAATCATCATGGCTGCCATCAGACTGACATTGTATGTGTTCAACGATGAATCTCGCTTCACTCTTGAAGCAGATGACCACCATGTTTGTGTATGGAGAGGACAGGGCCAGTGGTCCCAATCAGCCTTTGTTTTACATGGGCATATAGCCATAACCCCTGGTGTGATGGTGTGGGGTGCCATTTCTTATGACAGCAGGTCATCATTAGACATCCTTCGTACATCTTTAACAGCTCAACGCTATGTTGATACCATCCTGCGGCTGGTTGCCTTACCCTTCATGGTACATCATCCTGGGGCCATTTTCCAACAAGATAATGCCAGACCACATACCACTCGCATATCTCTGGACTGTCTCCGTGTGGTTGATACTCTTCCTTGGCTAGCAAGGTCACCAGACCTTTCACCAATAAAATCTGTCTGGGACATAGTAGAGTGCCAGATACAGGCACCACAAAATATCGCAGATCTGGAGCGACAACTGATGAATGCCTGGCAGAATGTGTCACAGGATGACATTAGGTATCTCTACCAGTCTTTGCCTTGACGAATTCCAACATGCACTGCTGCCAGGAGCGGTTCGACCAACTACTAATTTGAACACTGAATGGGTGACTGTGAGCCATGAACAGGTACTATGACCTTGATTTTTTAATCATTTTATTATCTGTGTTTGAGCTATACACATATTCAATTTCATCAAAAACAACCACTTCATTCATGGTGCTCCGATTTTTTTTTTCAAAAGAGTGTATTTTCCATTCAAAGAGAAAAGTTTACATACTTTTTCCAGTTCAATATTAAAATCTTGGGAACATAATGTGTGACCTTGGCTACTAATGTTTAAAATTAATTTATGACTAGGAACAGCATGAATTATAAACAAATAGCTAAGTTATTGCATTTTATTTTCCGGCTATCGAAATGTGACGCTGCGAGCAACGTTTTGAAACCAAAACCTAGCAATCATGAATCAGAACTAGAACTAGTTGCCATTCAGCATAAAGAAATTTAAATATAAATATGAACTACTTATTGCCATTCAGTATAAAAGAAATATAAATATGAATATTAACAAAATATTAAAGTTAATTTTATAAAATAATTAAACACATGAACAAATATATGAAATAAAAAATAATTATTTCTCATGCAATAACTGGGCCACTACAAATGTACCACTCCGACTTTACCATATATGAAAAACTAACATGAAAAGCAAGATACACATATATAGTGATTCAGCCTACTTGAATGAAATCAGTCAATAATATTAATTTTAAAATGTTTCTATTGAAATTTAAGAAGAAAATGGCTCTTCGGTGTTTCTCTTTACTTCCCATTTTAATGGCTTTGCGGATAATTTTTACATAAAATTAACAAAGCAAGCTAGATTATCTGTTGTCACGAGGAAAATTTTAATAAAGGCTGTTAGTCTGCACAATCTTCACTTAAATTAAATGTGGTATATTTCAAATCCAATCAAATCCTGCAGTAAGAAATAAAGGAAAATTACAGGTGTAATACAGAATTACATGTTTAGAAGACCCTTCTTGAGAGCACAGACTTAACCTTTTCTAGATGGGCATTCCATATATGCATTCCCTATGAATGTCTCTCACAGCCGGGCACCCCACCCATGCATCACTGCAAAGTGAATCTAAGAGACAGGTGATGCAGATAGTCATTGTAAGCTGAAATATTTTTTAAAGACCACTCGATAGCATCCTGTGTCTATTACTTTTGAACTGAATATAGGTTTAGGATGCTGACCTTCAGTCTGATCACTTCTGTATAATGTTGGTGCCAGCTGCTGCGGGGAGCAGGGAAACAAACAGAGCCTAGATCTTTAACTCACCATGTGATAAAAACATCCACATCTCTTATATCCTTCAAATCCTTTATTTATTTATTTATTTCTACTACTGCATAGGATCTTTTAGGGTTACTGTGCGGGTATTATGCTTTGCATTACTTTTAACGCTTATATTTCACATACTTCACTTTTTATTTCATAAAATTTCTTGACTTAAGTTTTTTATGGCAAGCAAGCATTAATAAAGACACAATAACACGCCTAACAAATACTAATTCAGAAGACAAACAACAAAAATCAGCCTTATATTTACAAAATTTTCACAGGACTAGTTTCGATGGTTTTACCGAACCAACATCCTCAGCTGTAAAACCGAAAATGAACAAGATAAGAAAAATTATTAGATAAGATAAGAAAGCCTGGACAAGAATAAGCAAGTGGTGCCATCTGTTGGTGAAACCAGAACTAAAACCTAATTTCTTTAAAGGCCGAAGGCAAATTCGGATTGGAATTAGGATCGTTAACTAGAACAGAAAGGTTTTTATGAATGTGAAATGACTCTAGAAAATCCAGTTCTCCAATGGAATATGTTTTTTGAATAATTTTGGCAGCAGAAAAATTGAAAGTGTGATCTTCGGACCAACAATGTTGCGCAACAGAAGACTTCTGTGTTTCCTTTTTTCTAACATATGCCTCATGTTCCTTGACGCGAAATTTTAAGGCTCTCTTAGTTTGGCCAATGTAAATTAAACCACACTGGCAAGGAATCCTATAAATACCCCAGGTATTCATATCCGGAATGGGGTCCTTAAGTATGGAACTCGGAATTTTATTGATGGGAGAATAAACAACCCAAAAGTTAAATTTCTGCAAAATATGTGCAACTTTATAGCTAATTGATGGAAAGAAGGGAATGACAACATAATTTTTATAATCTCCTAACACAAGAGTGTGCCTTTTAGTGTGTTGAGATGAGAATTTTTTAACTGCTTGATTAATAATGTTGGGTGAAAAGCCCCTGTCAATAGCTATTGCTTTTAAATAATTTAGTTCTTCATCAAGGGCTAGTTTGGAGGAGCAAACTTGAAGAGCACGGAAAACATAGGAATAAAATGAAGCTAACTTTTGTTTAGTCGGATGACATGGTTTTAAATTGTGGTGGAAGGCAAACCGATGAAGGTTTACGGTAAACCGTAATACTGAAGTTGGATGTGTTACATGTGACCAGAATGTCGAGAAACGGAAGAGAATTGCAAGTCTCAAGTTCAAAAGTGAACTGAATAGCAGGATCAATAGAATTCATTGTTGAAAGAACTTTATTTAAATCATCTTTATTACCTTCAAACAGAGTAAAAGTATCGTCTACGTAGCGGAACCATGCCGGGAAGTTTAAAGTTTCAAACAATTTTAATTCATAATAATGCATGTAGATATCAGCCAGGATGGGACTGAGGGGGCTTCCCATGGCTAATCCCTCAGTTTGCTTGTAATATTTATTTTGGAAAACAAAATGTCTTTGTTTCAAACAGAGTTGAGTGAGAGAAATTAGCTCATCAATTTCGATGCAAGAGAAATGAAATTCGCGAAGTCTGGTTTCTAGACATCTTAATGCACCCTCCACTGGGACATTAGTAAATAATGATTTTACATCAAAAGAAACCATGAGTAAATTACTAGGAGAAATGTTTTTAACCTTTTTTACAAACTCTATTGAATTTTTTATGGTGTAAATGTTATTTTCTAATAGAGTTGAAAATCTAGAAACTAAATTTAGCTAAGGGATACGAGGCAGTACCTACATTTGATACAATAGGGCGAAAAGGAATATCACTTTTATGAATTTTGGAAAGAGCATATAATCTGGCACAATTCGCAACAGATGGGATAAGCGAATGTTTTAAGTTGCCTGAAATGATTTGCGAAGATGGACCATATAATCCGATCCCTAAAGATCCTTCACCTTCCGACCCGTCAAAAATAAAAACTGCGATCAAATCTTCGCAAATCATTTCAAGCAACTTAAAACATTCGCTTATCCCATCTGTTGCGAATTGTGCCAGATTGTATGCTCTTCCCAAAATTCATAAAAGTGGTATTCCTTTCCGCCCTATAGTATCAAATTTAGGTACTGCCTTGTATCCATTAGCTAAATATTTGGTTTCTAGATTTTCCACTCTATTAGACAATAACATTTACACCAAAAAAAATTCAATAGAGTTTGTAAAAAAGGTTAAAAACATTTCTCCTAGTAATTTACTCATGGTTTCTTTTGATGTAAAATCATTATTCACCAATGTCCCAGTGGAGGGTGCATTAAGATGTCTAGAAGCCAGACTTCGCAAATTTCATTTCTCTTGCATCGAAATTGATGAGCTAATTTCTCTCACTCAACTCTGTTTGAAACAAAGACATTTTGTTTTCCAAAATAAATATTACAAGCAAACTGAGAGATTAGCCATGGGAAGCCCCCTCAGTCCCATCCTGGCTGATATCTACATGCATTATTATGAATCAAAATTGTTTGAAACTTTAAACTTCCCGGCATGGTTCCGCTACGTAGACGATACTTTTACCCTGTTTGAAGGTAATAAAGATGATTTAAATAAAGTTCTTTCAACAATGAATTCTACTGATCCTGCTATTCAGTTCACTTTTGAACTTGAGACTTGCAATTCTCTTCCGTTTCTCGACATTCTGGTCACACGTAACACATCCAACTTCAGTACTACGGTTTACCGTAAACCTTCATCGGTTTGCCTTCCACCACACTTTAAATCATGTCATCCGACTAAACAAAAGTTAGCTTCATTTTATTCTTACGTTTTCTGTGCTCTTCAAGTTTGCTCCTCCAAACTAGCCCTTGATGAAGAACTAAATTATTTAAAAGCAATAGCTATTGACAGGGGCTTTTCACCCAACATTATTAATCAAGCAGTTAAAAAATTCTCATCTCAACACACTAAAAGGCACACTCTTGTTTTAGGATATTATAAAAATTATGTTGTCATTCCCTTCTTTCCATCAATTAGCTATAAAGTTGCACATATTTTGCAGAAATTTAACTTTCGGGTTGTTTATTCTCCCATCAATAAAATTCCAAGTTCCATACTTAAGGACCCCATTCCGGATATGAATACCTGGGGTATTTATAGGATTCCTTGCCAGTGTGGTTTAATTTACATTGGCCAAACTAAGAGAGCCTTAAAATTTCGCGTCAAGGAACATTGAGGCATATGTTAGAAAAAAGGAAACACAGAAGTCTTCTGTTGCGCAACACTAATGGTCCAAAAATCACACTTTCAATTTTTCTGCTGCCAAAATTATTCAAAAAACATATTCCATTGGAGAACTGGATTTTCTAGAGGCATTTCACATTCATAAAAATCTTTCTGTTCTAGTTAACGATCCTAATTCCAATCCAAATTTGCCTTCGGCCTTTAAAGAAATTAGGTTTTAGTTCTGGTTTCACCAACAGATGGCGCCACTTGCTTATTCTTGTCCAGGCTTTCTTATCTTGTTCATTTGCGGTTTTGCAGCTGAGGATGGTGGTTTGGTAAAACCATCGAAACTAGTCCTGTGAAAATTTTGTAAATATAACGCTGATTTTTGTTGTTTGTCTTCTGAATAAGCAAGCATTATTTATCAGAGGTAGTTTATACTGACATGGTAAATGAGACAACTAGTGATGTGGATGAGAGTGATGATTCATTTTCTGAAGAGTTAGAGAGTGATAATTTCAGCGATTCTCATACGGACATTTCGTCAGAGACTGAGCTCACTAAGTATCTGCCTTCCACTTCCTGTAAAAGATTTTGTTATTTTTTCTTGTAAACAATCTTTCTTGTATTTGCTTTATTAATTTTAAAGTTTATTAATGTATTTTATTAATTAAAACTTCAGAATAAGTTGAAGAACACTTCTGAAAATTATTTCTCAAAGTAAGCAATTTTTTTATATATTGTCACATGAAGTAAAAGGAAATTATTATTAAATGCTAATTTTAACATATATGATAGATTAAGCAATAATCTAAAATAGTACCAAAGTTATGATGTTAGGACTTAAAAGCTTTTTTTTTTTTCAATTTTTTTCCTAAAGTTAGGCTTAGTGACATAAAATACCTATCCCGTGGGACGATTATCCATCCCAAGGAAAAGTCTTGAACAAAGGTGCACCATTTCAAAAGGGTTAAATCATCACAATCTTGAGTGCATATCTTGAAATAACAACTGAAATTTCATTTTGAATGGCGAGCAGGTAGGCCACTAAGAATTCATTGTTTGCAGTGCCACTTTGACCACTCTCTAAAGATGGGCTAAGGTATATAAAACTGTGAGGTGCATATTGCACCCATAATGCTGTGCAAATAGGAACATGTATCGCAAGAACTAGTTCTCCAGAACTAAATTGCATTTTGTTATCTTCAGCCATCTGTCTGTGAATGTCATCTTATGTATCTATGCAGCTATCTTCTCATCATCAAGATATTTACAGAATTTATTACATACACGCATACATATACAGGGTGTCCCATACATCTGCAAGTATTTTAAAAATCCATAAAAAATGAAAGAATTGGTAGAACTGAATGCTGTTTGCGAAAAAGATATTCTCACGAAGGAGGAATTTTTCTGGAAAAGGGGAAGAAAACAATAGTTTAAATTTTCATTGACAAAGGGCAATTTACAAAAGCAAATTACACATTTCAAGGAAAACTACATTTATATGCATGCAGGCAATACAAGCACATCACTCTGACTCTATGTGTCCGCCATTACATTAATTACAGTTTGCAAGCGAGTTACAACACCATTAATGCAGCATATAGCATATTCGAATGGATGCAAGAGATTTCATGATGAATTCTGTCCTTTAACAGCACCAAAGAAGATGGGCTATTTTGGTACTTTCTGGACTTGAAATAACCCCAAAGCCAAAAATCATGTGGCGTAAGTCTGGAGAGCAAGGGGGCCACTCATTTCTATTGCAATTGCTAATTAATCGCTCTTCGGTGAAGGTTCTTCTTAGGAACATCCTCACTTCGGTTGTGATATGAGGAGGTGCCCTATCTTGCATGAACGTCACTGTGTCAAGAACATTATCTTCCAGTAAGCATGGTATCACTTTCTCCTGCAGCACTTACAAGTAACATTTCCCAGTAATTGAGCAGATCTTCCAGCCAGCTTTTGCACAGCATTTTTCAAAGAAAAAGGGCACACAATTGATCCCTTAGAGTGTCAATCTGTGAAGCCACATTTGAAGTACGAACCTCTGATAAACTTGGTTCACCACTAGAAAGGGGATGACACATACTTCTTGTTTCTTCGAAAATGCACCAGAGAAGTCCGTCTGGCAACAGTGATTGGACCTGAAACTTTCTTCCATCTCTTCTGTGTCCGAAACATTTGTAAAGCTTCAGCAATACTTGGCCAAGGTAAAACCACTTCACTAATAACGCTTTATCCACTAATGTCAGCATCACAATTAAAACTTTATGTATGATTAAGTAGGAGGAAAATTCAGAAATGAGCTGTTAATCACAAAACCTTCAATTTATAACACTTTTATATATTTTTTGTTACTACCTCTGTGCAGCACCTTCTATCAACAAAAATTTTAACTATTTTTTCTTTACCCCCCCCCCCTGAAAAAAAAATCCTCCTTCACGAGAATCACTTTTGCACAAATTGGATTCAATTATGAATTTTTAAAATATTTACAGACTTACGAGTCGCTCTCTATATAAACATGCATATAAATATAAAAACAATTATTTAGAAATTTCAAAATTAAAATTATTTACCTCAACTCAATTCAACACCTTACATTCGATTTCTTGGCAGTGTCACTGAAATACCACAACGGAATTAAGAAACATCTTTTCAAACAAGCTTCTAATGTTTCCCTTCTAATCTTTTCAAACAAGCTTCTAATGTTTCCCTTCTAATTTTGGGCTTATTGCCTTTTGAATTATTGTCCACTTTAGGCTTAAGCCCATATCACACAGCGTTTGTTTCGGAAGGACAACTGTTTCGGACAACTTTTCTGCCTGGTTTACTACTGAGCAAAAGGCGCGATTTTTTGCTTCCATTCGGAAAAAGTTGCAGGTTGTTCGTTTTCAACCAATCAGCTATCAGCTTCGAATCCCTCATCATCATCATCAACCAAAACAACATTCAAGATGGCGGACTGCAATGGTAGCAAGTGGTGTACAGAAATCGAAGCTGAACTTATTGAAGAAGTGACGCAAAGGCGGTGTTTATTGGATATTACAGATCTCAGTTACATGAAAATTTTCTGAAGCGGAATGCATATATCACAATCGTCCAGCATCTCGCACAAAAATGGCCTGAATATGGACATACGTTTATGCCTGGTAAGTTTATTATTGCATTTTGTGCTGTTAATTAAACATAAACATTTACTATGTATATATAAATATATCATTTGATGTATTTCATGTTACGTAAGCATAATTATGTAAAGAAAAGTATGTATTTTACATTCGCGATATCTGGACAAACACTTGTAAAACACAGGCAGCTTTGTCGCCAAAACGAACGCTAAATTTTCGCTGAATTATGTTTGTAAACATTATTGTGATTCATGGTATTCATTGCTTTAACTTACCAGGTGAATTTAAAAATTTACTTATTGAAATAGCGTGTGACGCAATTACTTCCATACACTTAATATCTGTTTTGGTATTTCTACACTCGTATGAAAATGATTTATTTACAGTGTCTCACAAAAGTGATGGGACACTTGTGCTTTACAAAAGGAAACTGTAGTAAAATAAATTAAAAAAATATGTAAAAACTTTTTGTGGGTGTGTTTCCCACTTAAATTTAGTAACAATTATTACATAACATACATTTTCTCAAAATACTAAAATATTAATGTAATAAAAATACAATTGTTTAGAACGGAGCAAAAAATGGATCACATAAGTGATGGGACACTTACTTTTCCATCAAATATTTATCCAAAAATTTTACTTTTTAAAAGGTTTTAATATTTTGTTTGATTTCCTTTTACTTTTAAACTATGATTTAATCTTCTTGGGATGGATTCGACTAACTTTTTTGTGATTTCTGGAGTGATTTTATCCCATTCTTCTTGAAGCACCGATTTTAATTGTTGTTTTGAAGAAATGGTGTGTTTGCGAATTCTTGCCAAATATTCTCTATCGGATTTAAGTCTGGAGATTGAGGTGGTGTTTTTATTATTTCAGGACAGTTATACAGCAGTCTGAGTCTAACTTTCAAAGCAGTGTGCTTGGGGTCATTGTCTTGGTAGAATTTAAAATCGTTATGAAGGTTCAATTTTCGTGCTGAAGATTTCAAATTTTGATTTAAAATGTCAATATACTTGTACTGATCCATTATACTGTCAATAAAAACAAGATTACCAACTCCAGCGGATGACATACACCCCCATACCATAACTCATCCTCCACCATGTTTTACTGTTGGCACCAAGTTCTGTTTGCGAAATTCTTCCCTGGGTTTTCTCCACACCAAGATTCTACCTTCAGAATGAAATATATTAAATTTACTCTCATCAGCAAATATAACTTCATTCCAGGAATCAGAATTCTTATTTATGTTGGATTTTGCGAAAGCCAGTATGAGTTTTCTATTCTTTTCACTTACGAAGAATTTTTTTCCTGGCTGCTCTACCGTGATATCCAGCAGATCAAATTACTCTTCTAATAGTCTCAGGATTAGCAATTACTCCATATAATACTTGTAAATCAGCAGCAACTTTAGGAGCACTCATTCTTGGATTTTTTTAATATTTCGAACGATAATTCGCTTTATTCCATTGAATAGCTTTGATGGTCGGCCAGGTCTTCTTTTATTCTGAATAATATGATTCTTTTTATATTGTTTAATGATTTTGAAAACTGTTGAATGACTCAAGTTAACTGTTTCAGCAGTTTCTCCAATAGATTTTCCATGTTCAATATGCAAATTAATAACTAATTTTCGAATTGCAGTTTTGCTAAATGAAAAAGTTTCTTTTCGTTTAGCATTCATGGCTGCACAGAGCTAAAAAACACAAAAATTCCAAAATAAACTGGAGAGAAATACTGTAGACGATTTTATAAATTATTGCCAATTGCTCTTGAGTAAAAATAACCCTCCCAAAGTATTTTTATTGTAGTACGTAGTAGTATTTAATGGTGTCCCATCACTTATGTGAGCCATTTTTTGCTCCGTTCTAAGCAATTGTATTCTTATTAAATTAATATTTTAATATTTTGAGAAAATGTATGTTATGTAATAATTTTTACTAAATTTATATATGAAACACACCCACAAAAAATTTTTGCATCTTTTTTTAATTTATTTTATTACAGTTTCCTTTTGTAAAGCACAAGTGTCCCATCACTTTTGTGAGACACTGTATGCATATGAGTATAATCTATATTGCAAAGGAGCATATTTTACTAAATTGCAATGGATCACCCGAAAAGATGTAGCTAAGAATAAAAACCTTCAAATTTCCGAATATAATTGTACTAGTTAAAACTTAGAAATCTGATTTTTTTTTTTTTTCAGAAACAGATTTTCTGGTAAAATTATTATTTAAAATGTAAATAAGGAAAGTTAAATTTAAGCAGAGCTGACTAAAAGCTTCAGTTGATCAATATCTGAATAATATTTTAGACTATAAAAAGAAATATATACTGTTTTTTGAGATTTCTTAACAATAATAATAATAATAATAATAATAAAGATAGATAAATAAATAAATACACATCTATGAGTCCTTTGAAAAATATTAAGTTAAATTTAAAAATATGTTTTAAATCTAATAAAAGGCCCTGTCAGGGATATAAATTTTTGAAAACAAACAATCTTATACTGTTTACTGAAATTTAGAGTGGCTGAGAATATTAATATATAGAAATTTTTAATTTATGCATTTCTTTATATAAGCATATTTAAAAATATGTTTACAAATCTAATATTTACATATATTTGTACATTATGTAATATACGTACACTGGTGAAATAAATTAAGAGAATTTTCATATTTGATCTATGATTTCCAGAACTAGTGGACAGCCTGTTTTTCTGCTGATTCGGCCTACACACATGTGTATGCTTATGTATTTGCCCTACAAGCCTTGCATTTTTATCCAGAAGAAGTGGTTATTCCTTCAGTTCAGTTCTTTTCATGCAATTCGATAAATATACAAATTCTCTTAATTTTTTTCACCAGTGTACATTACATGTATTTCAATATTTGTAAATTTGGTGCATACAACTTCATTTGTGAAATAAGGTATACTCATTTATATATACGAGTATGAATACATGCATGAATTATATATATATATATATATATTTTCCTTTTATGAAAGTAGAATATTCCTGTGAAATGTTTTATAATTTGTTATGGCATCAGCTTTGAATTTTTTTAAAACTAAATATGGATAGTAATTCATATCTTCCATAAATCTATGGCAGTGAATCGGAAGATCAATTTATGTTCATATAAATAAGATTAAAAATATAATCAGGGGTAAAAAAGCAAACGAAAAAACCCTGAAAGCTTTCAGATTTTATATTACATTACATTCAAAGGGGTGTTTTGGATAAAAAATTTCATTAAAGTTTGACAAAATATGAAATAAATTACAACAAAATTCGGGCTTCCAGGGGGAATGGAGGGCTACATTATTCAAAATTTGATGGCTCTAGCTATTGTTGTTTTTCAGAATGCAAGAAATGTATACATTCATTCATACAGATTCTTCATTATTACTTTTTTTAAATATAAAACAGAGTGATAATATTTGGTGGCAACAGTTTTAAAAGTGATTTTGCGTTTTTAGTGATATGATGCAAAATACCGTTTTGAGATTAATAGCTGTTCTGGGCTAATGCACCTTTGGGCAAATGATTAAAAATAATTTGTCAGAAATTACAAGAAAATGGCAGCTGTGTTAAACATCTATATGCAGGTATACGAGTGCAATATGCATAAATGCAATTAAATGCATATAAAATTATATCTACGTATATTACATACAAATACATATGTACGTATGTGATAAGGTGTCCTCATTTTTAGATGCATGTATGAATAAATGCATACTTACATAGACATATATATTTCTATAAAACATGTATATATGTCATTTTATATTGATGCAATTATATATATATATATATATATGCATATTATATTTACATACCAGCGGACACACAGCTGCAGTTTCTGTCAAATTATTTTTTATCATGTTTTTATTTTATTTACCACTAATTATATTTTTTAATTTATTTGTGTTAACATAGATTGAACTTCAAATCCACTTCTTATATTGCCACAGATTATAAACCCTTTTCTACAAAATCTGTTAGAATGAATAATACTACATATAATAAAATTGTTCCATTTTTACAGAGACTGTGATGACAAAATTTCAGAACCTCAGGACATATTTTAGGAAGGAAAGAAAAAAGGCGAAGGTGTTTAAAAGTGGAACAGGATCCACTGGATTTGTTCCAAAGTGAGAACATTATGTAAGGCTCGAATTTTTAGACGACTCTTTTGCTGCTATGGCCAGTTGTAGCAATATGGATAATTCATCTGAGTCTATTGTAATGGTAATTTTTAAATCTATACATTTTTTATATTAAAAAACTATCCATGAAATTAGCAAATTTACATGTGTGCTGTAATACAAAAATCATACAATGTTTCTTTCTCTGTGTTTACGGCTCATGTGAAATTTAAAATTTTGTATGATTTGCCACTCTGGATTCATATCTTGAAAATTGATTTTGGATTGATAAACATAGTTTGAATTTATTTTACTCTGGTATCCTTCAGATCCTTTGCCATAAGAACCTATTAACCTACCTCGAATTTACATAGTCATCTATTTTAATTTAACTATTTTACTATTCCCATAATTTTACGTCTAAGCACTTTTTTCCTTTTATTAAATAACTTTATTCGTAATGTTAGTTGAATCAGATTTATTGTTCATTAATTAACACGTTGACTGCCAACTACGAGATAACTCGTAGATTGCATTCTTTTCTAGGACGGCAACTACGAATTATCTCGCACTGTGTTTACTTGCCATTTTTGTGCAGCTACGATTAAACTCGGAATATATCAGTGCTAATATTGATAGATTGCTTCTCGGAAAAGAACAAAAAAATCAATGCTAGCCTGCATAAACAGAAAATTTATTAAAAAATATAATTATAAAAATTAATAACATATGATTAAATTGATTTGGCTTCTCGGACCGGAATCCGAAAAGTGCCATGGCCATCAACGTATTAATAGAGTTGATAATATTCATTTTTTAAATATTCTTTTTCTTTCAGAATTTTGTTCAAGAAACTGAAACATTTCAAGAAGAAAGTGTTCTGCCTTCTACAAGCACAGAAGAAACATGCAATCTATTAGAAACCCCCAAAATGTCTGGAAGTCAATTGGTTGCTCCAGGCACAAGCAAAAAAAGAAAAAAACCTGAAGATGAATTTTTTACTACAATGACAAAATGTCTAAAAAACATAACAGAAGAGAAAGATGTGAACGACTTGTTTGGAGCGTATGTTGCTGGTCAGCTGAAGACAGTAAAGTGTCCTGCTGATCAGGAACTGTTATGGATGAAAATTCAAAATTTGATTTATAAATTCAAATATCCACAATAAAATTCTGTTAAACATGAATATACTTGTTTATTCATTTCTAATATTTTCTCTTTTTAATTATAAATTTGCAGTAATTTCATGGCAGTCATTAATAGATGAACTATAATAAAGTGATTCACTGCTTTTTATGTGTGTTTGTATATATGATTAAGAATATACTAGAGGCTTTAATAAATTATTAATAATTAGGAACTACTTGAGATATATATGAGTTTTTATTGGAACATGCAGAATAATTTCAAACATGCCTCAGTGTAAGTCACACATGGCTTCTTGCCAGGGAATGGATCCAATACCATTAAAATAATTGCAAAATCTATCTCTGACATCTTTCACCTCCTGCGAAGCATTGTGTGCACTTCGCTGTAATGAAATAAATTTAGAAGTACTTTCGTTCCATGTTCCTTTTCTTATACAATTATTTTCGAAATCCTCAGCATCTAAACTATGTTCAGGAGTGTATAAATTTGTTGTTTCTTTTTTGCTGCGCAACAGGTTGTGCAGACAGCAAGCTGCCAAAACAAAGTATTGAGCCTTTTGTGGCGATGTCAATGTTGTTGTTCCGAAAAGTCGAAATCTGGCAGCTAGAATGCGAAATGCATTTTCTACAATTCTTCTTGCTCGTGACAGTCTGTAATTAAAAATTCTTTTTTCTTTTGTGAGATGCCTTCCAGGATATGTCTTCATAATGTATTGGGTTAGTTGAAAAGCATCATCTGCCACTATGATATATGGAACATTAACATCTGTTCCTGGCAAAGTGTTTGGTGCTGGCAAAAATAATTCATCCCTTTCAACCAGTGATTTTAATGTACTTTTGTCCCAAACACCTCCATCACCAATTCTTCCATTCGTTCCTACATCAACATATATGAATTTTAAGTTAGCATCAACCAGTGCAAGTAAGACAATACTGAAATCACCCTTATAGTTATAGTATGTTGAACCAGAACCAGGTGGTGGTTTAATTTTAATGTGCTTGCCATCTAGGGCACCAAAACACATTGGAAAATTCCACTTTAAATAAAAATCTGTAGCAATTTCTTCCCAATGCTTGTTTGACGTAGGTGTGTCCATGTATTCAGCTTTCAAGACATCATACAGCACTTTACACACAGCTGGCAAGATACCCGAGATAGTATTTTGGGCAATTCTAAACTGATATGCCAATGAGCTCTGAGTTTCTCCTGAAAAATAACAACAGAATTAACTGCATGTTATCTCTTCTTTCATTTTAAATAAGAATCAGCTCATATTTTTAATAATTTAATATGTCGGACACTTACCTGTGGCTAGAAATCGAAGAGTTAGTGATAGCCTTTCTCCAGCTGGTATAGATAATCTCATTTGTGTATCTTGTTTAGATATTATTGGCGAAACCAGGCTTAAAATTTCCTCAAACGTTGCAGTATCCATCTGCAGCCATCTTCGATAGCCTTCAGTGTCCTAAAAATTTAATAATTAACATTTTTAAACTTCTAAGCAATGGTTAAGTTAATTACAGTTCATACCTTTAAAAGTCTGTATTTATGACCAAAACATCAAAAGCACAAACAATGAATATGTATTTAATGCTTATATGTATACAATCATTTAAGTAGATGTAAATTTCCTTGACATAAAACATGCCAAAATATACTAAAATATAAGAAAGTTTGAATTTGAAGCAAATATCTTTAAAATGCAAAACTGATAAATATATACATCATAAAAATCTAAAGAAATTCCTGAAATTTATCATATGCAGTTGTATTATAACTGCTACAGATTAAAAATTGAATAATTGTTAGGTAACTTTGTTGAATTTATAACGAAGTTATAAATTCAACTGTTATAGCCGAGATAGGATGAATGTAAAATTTCAAAGAATATGGCACTTTTTGCTAGCCTAACAGTATTATATAAAATTAATTACATGAGTGCAGCCTAGATATGGTGGAATTAATAAAGTGCCAGAGATTACTAAAGGTACTCTATATAAAAGGCTTTTGTATAAACATAATATTTATATTACTTGAAGCATGGGGAAAAATATATAAGTTGAAATGTATTTTTAATAGTAAATTCTGTGTTGGAAGTAAAACAGGTACTCTTCTGTTATCGAAACTGGATTCAGGAAATGTATGTATATATGCTTGTGTGTATGAATATATGCATTCATTGCCTGCATGTATATAAGTATGTATGTGTGTGTATACATATACATAAATATGCACATAAAAAATCTAAACATGCGTGCATGCATACATACATTCTGAATCCAGTCCCATTAACAGAAGAGTACTGAATATTTGTACAATTAGTTATTTACAGGAGAATCAAATGTAATCAGATATAATAACAAATATACAAAAATAATTAACATGATTTAACGAAGAATGCCAAATTGCTTTAACATTTTCTTTAGTGTGTCAGAAGAGGCAGGCAAATCATCACAATTAATTTTAAAAAGGCAATAAATAAAATAATGAAATATTCAGTATAGCTAACTGGAACAGAAAAGCGACACCAAATATTACTTACTAATAGTTAAAATCAGCAAACTAAATAAGAATGCAAGTACTCAAGCAGCATAAAATTTTTAAGAATATTTTGAACAGTCAACATTTGAAAAATAAATTTACTCTTCTGTTATTAGGACCAGATTCAAAAATGTATGGATGCATGTGTTCATGTACTCCATATGTATATGTGTGTACACATGTATGTGTATACATTTCTGAATCAGATCCCGATAACAGAAGACTACCATAAAACATTCCCTAAATTTATGCTTTTAATATATACACATATACTTTGTTATGTAGTTAAATACATATTACAGTGCACATACATACAAATACTAATACAACTACATAAAAAAGAAAGTGAATGAAAATAAAATATTAAAAATTAAAGCATTTAGAAAAAAATCTTGAAATATCTATCTACAATCATTTGCAATGAAATTCTGTCCTAAAAATTATATGGAAAGTCAAGTACGTTTCATGAATTATAAACTATCCACATTTTATTTGTAAACCATTGGATGCATATGTGCACATATTTAAACTTAAAAAAGAAATAACTCTTACCTCTAATGCCAGTTCACGCATTAAATTTTCATAGCAGCCCAGCGTTTTACGTCTCAACAGCCATTGTCTTGCCCATGTTTTTCTTTTAGCCTTTATTTTTTTCTTGATGAGGAAAGCAGCTGCAAATATAGACGCTCTTAAAATGAAACGTTCTTTTGAATTTGACATAGCGTTTGATGGCCGTGTTTACTTCGCTCCCAGAATTGCTTCTATCTGTGTATTGTCACAGAATCACAAGCAGACGATTTAATTAATGTTTCTCCAACTACGCTAAAAATAACTAATTTTGGTAACCTTCGTGTTTGCAGTAGAGAACCAGTTTTCCCTTTACATGTTAACCCCAAAGTGATCTACGGTGATTGGCTGTTGTATATCACGTGACAAAGCAGAAAAATTGTTCCAAACAGTTGTCCTTCCGAAACAAACCGCCGTGTGATAGCAGCCTTACTGTATTTCATCATTTTTATGTACTTTTCTCAATTTGGAAACTTTTTATTTGAGCAAAAAATTATCTTAAAAACTTTTATTTACCTTTTTTTAAGTAAATTACCTTCTAAAGTACTCGTAGTTTAGTTTCATTTCCTAAATTTTGGCTTTTAAATTTGATTACTTTTGTTTTGTATGAGTTATTGGGCAGTCTAGCCATTTTTTAGGTTCAACATTCACTGAAAAAAATGCTTATTTACCCAATCACTTTTAAAATACCCAACTATTTTTTTGGTTTTTAATTTCATGAATTCTAATTTTATGCTGTTTAATTTTTGTACAGTATTTTCTGTTTAGTGTCATGCTGAAGTAGATTATATTCTGATTATTCATTAAAAAAATTTTATAAACTATTAAACTAAATTTTTAACAGCATTCCTTATTAATATTACATGAAAAAATTAATGGCCATCTACTTTTGTTTTACTTTAAATTTATTTAATTTTTCACTTACTTTTGAATTACTTCATGAATTTGTTTTTCTAATCATCCACATATAATTCAGAAATGTAGCTCTGTTGAAAATTTGTCTGCTCCTTTAAACCTTTCAGGACGGCCGCCCCATATATGCATTTCCTCAGAATGTCTCTTACAGCCGGGCGTCCCAAACACGCATCGCTAGAGATTGCATTCAGAGGACGGTTGATGCGCATATGCATTTTAAGCTGGAATGTTTTTCTGAAGGCCACTAGATGGCATCCTATGTCCATTACTTTTGAAATGAACACAGTTTTAGGTTCCTGACCTTGAGTTTGACATATTCTGCTTGACTTTGGTATTTTACTCATCAGCTTTTGCGAGGGGGGGGAGGAAAGCGCAAACAAAGGTGA
This sequence comes from Stegodyphus dumicola, assembly GCF_044657685.1. Classification (NCBI taxonomy): domain Eukaryota; kingdom Metazoa; phylum Arthropoda; class Arachnida; order Araneae; family Eresidae; genus Stegodyphus; species Stegodyphus dumicola. The sequence continues at coordinate 29,237,766 of NC_140781.1, forward strand.
GCTCTTTAAATCGCTGCATGCTAATGAAAATATTGGCATATCTGATTTATATCCAATTTCTTTTTTTATTCTTTTTTTTCCTTTACTATGTACGGTCTTTTAGGGTTAGTATGTGGAGTACTGTTACGTTTTGCATAGCCTTCAGTTATACTTCCGTTTCTTCTCTTTTTATTTCGGAAAGCCTCACCTCCAGTCTATTATGGCGGGAAGGCACTATTTATCAGAGGAAGAATACCCTCGTATGGTCAATGAACCATTTATTAACACGGATGAGAGTTATGATTCATCTTCTAAAGAGTTAGAAAGTGACACTTTTTCTAAGAGCTAGAAAGTGATACTTCTCCGTACTTCGAGATTTACCACAGTCTTCATTTTAAATGTTGTTACTTCTTACTGTAAATAGTCTTTATTGTGTTGTTTTATTAATTTTAAACTTTATTGATGGATTTTATCAATTAAAACTTTGGAATAATTTGAATAGCGCTTTCGAAAATTATTTTACAAGATAAGCAATTTTTTAAGTACATTTTCATGTAAAATAAAGGCAAAAAAAAAAAAAAAAAAAAAAAAAAAAACGTTATTAAGTGCTAATTTTAACATATATAAGAGCTCAAGTAATAATCTAAAATGATACCAAAAATTATGATGACAGAAGTGAAATTTTTTTTCTCTGATTTTTTTATAAAATTAGGCTTAGCGATGCAAAACCTCTGTCCTGTACGGTGACTGCTTTCGATTCCCTTCCATCCCCCACGAGCGTCTTAAACAAAGGTGTGCCATTGCGAAAAAGTTATAAGAGACCAAAGAATTTTCAACTATTTGTTTCATCATATCATTATGTAATTTTACTGAGTTGTTTAGTTTTTATTTCAGTTTTGATTTCTGTTCTTCCTGTTAGCTAGTTAGCCATAATTTTGCATTTAATTATTATTTCTTGATATATCTATATATATATATATAGAGAGAGATAAGGATATTATTATAATAAAGCTGTAAAATTTCTTTTCTTATTTTCCCGTTATTTATTTACATTGTTTTTAGCAGCAATTAGCATGCTTTTAATGCACTTTATTTTAGTTTTGAATTTTATATAGATTACATATAAAACTCAAAACTAAGAAGTTACTAAATTCATACAAAACCTAAAACTAAAAAATACACTAACATTAGATTTAGTGGCAAAGATAGACAAAAATTTGTAAAAATTTACATCAGATATGTTGCTTATATTTATTACTTCCTTTGACAATTTTTCCATCATATTTATTTTTATGGATGGACTTTAACCACATGTCTTGCCATTTCAATTTTGATTTTTATCACATCTATAACCATATTGGGGCTGGGTTCCTTAATGAAAAAATTCATTTAATTTATTCAATTATTTTTTTAAGAAAATTTCTTTTTGTCTTCAATAAATTGTTCGCTAAATAGTTGAGAATTTACCTATTTGTTGTACTTCTCTCGACACCAACCTTACAAAAATGCTATGAGAGATGCAACACTTTGTTTGCTCTTATTCTGCTTCACTTTCATTGTATCTTATACTCTGAAGTAATATTTATTTTGCTCTCCAATGTTATCATTTTTTTTTTTTTCTGATTTTGTTTCAAAATTTACTTTGGAGTATTATTATTTTCTTGCTGTTCCAGAAAAATAAGAATTTACGTTTAGAATTTTATGAAGTTCCTGCTATTATATATATATATATATATGTGTGTGTGTGTCTATTTCTCTTTAAAAACACAAAGCATGAAAGGAAATCAGAAACATTTAATTGAAAAATTCCTGAGCAAAGCATAGAATTACAAACAATTGGTATAAAATCAATATTAAAAAAGATCTGAGGAAGGCGCAGAGTAGTAAAATGCGCATATGTTATTTGAAGGTAATATTATCAAAGTCAGATAAGCTAATTTCTTCTAAGTGGTAATTAAAATGATAAAAATGTGAGAACTGGATTAACAAATAAAAATATAAATTTAAACTATTAATCATCCTTTGTTTTATGTTTCAAGCAGAACTTTTCAAGGGGTTAGTATCTGAAAAACTAAATCTGGATGATTAATTAGTGCCGAACACGTTTCGTTCTTCCTGAATATATGTAACTCAAAGCATTGTTAGTTTATTTTTCGCAAGTTCTAAATAACATTACTAATAGCATACTTGCCAACCTATGACACTCAAAAATCAGGAGAATTTTCACAATGTTAAAAAGACTTTTTAAATGATAAAAATATAGTTTTTAATAATGAATTAACTTTAAATAGAAACTAATTCTTAAATGCAAGCAACACAAAAATACCTTACACATAAAAAACATTTTTATTACTTGCATCGTTTAAGGGGAAAAAAAAAGTTTAATCAGTTTTCGTACAAATGTTATGAACAGTAGCAGATTTTGCTTTCGTTAAGAAAGAAACTTCATAATTTTGTTCCTAGCAATTGCCACATAGGCCTGCTTTCGCTAATAAAAGTTTTTCTAATGTGTCATCACTAATATTAGATCTAAATTTAGTCCTCGTTTTCGCAACAACACTGAAACTCCTCTCACACTCTGCATTACTATGGGGAACTGTCAAGATTTCTAACATAATTCTAGACAGTTCACTATATTTTAAAATTCCATCAGCACCTTACAGTTTTCCAATTAAACTCCACTGGGTGTCAATCCTAGCTCATTTTATAACTTCATCCAAGTTTTCTAATTCTAAACTGCAAAATTACGACTGCAACATTATCAGTGGCAATATCAATATCATCTTTCATGACTAAATGATGTAACATGGGAAATCTGTTCAAAAAGTACCTTATATCAGAAAAAGATGCATTTGCTAGAACAGAAACATCAGCAACTTTAGCATGCAAAATCACTTCATCGTTGACTGGAAATTTATGTAGTATGTAATCACATACTCGACAGTAACTTCTAACATGAAGAAAAAACTTATTTTTGTCTTCTTTGAGATTGTGCACCAGTGAAAAGGTACGTGACGATTGACTTATTGTGATGTCGCTATTGTGGCTAGTTTGATAGAGCTGGATACGCAGTTCACAGAACAGCATTGCCGAAAATAACCTGCCAGTCAGTCAGTCAGTAAAAAGGCAGACAACAGACATTCCGCATTAATAACTTTTTGATCCTTTGTTTCTGAAGTAAAATTTCATTTTTCGTTTTTTTCAAAACCTCTCCTGTTGTCCTTGTGTTTATGTGAACGCACATCCGCCCATCCACCATATGGAAATCAAAAAATCGCAACGACAGATGGTACACGTCGCAAATTTATCACATTTCCTTGAGGAAATAATGGAAGAAAAGTCAACTGTGTATGATTTTTTATACGTACACAAGTATTTCACTTTTCTCGCAGACATAACAAAAGATGATAATTTCTAAAACTATTTCCCGAAGGCACATGTACTCACACAACTCAGGACAAGATGAACGAAATAACGAAACTAAGAACATCCAAATAACAGCCTTGAGCTTGCTTTGTGCTCATTGGCTACTATATACCAGATGACACGCAGTGGAGCTCGATGCCCATTGGAGAATTGGAGAATGACGTTTCTGGATATGTATGCTCTCACTCACAAAGCAGAAATTCTCATCCGATTCGCAAGATTTTGTTTTAGATATAATCTAGAGAAAATTCAATTGCTTTCAGACTCCAAAATCACTTTTTTTTTTATTCATATAACAAAGTATTAAGCCAAGTTCCATAAAAATCGTGAGAAATTTTAAGAATAAGAAACAGCCGGGAGAAATATATTGTAAATCAGGTTGGCAGGAGAGCGGTCGAAAATCGGGAGAGTTGGCAACTCTGTAATAGTCTCTCTCATATTGTGAAAGAACTACCCCCATATGTGGTTCATCATTAGCAATTATAAGTCAAAAAAGTAAAGTTAAAATCAAACCTAAATGGACTGCAAAAATGCAAAAACATAATATACAGAAAGAAAAAGCTAGAAAAACTGCACAAAAACATATTCTTTTTTAATCATGAAAACATTCCAACGAGTCCTTATTGTACAACGCTAACAAAGAGCTGAGCTAAAAAATGAGTGCAAAAATCTTCAACTAGCTAGTTCCTAAAAATATTATTAGTTAAATTAAACTTATTACAAATTGTGCAGCAGGGAAAACTTAAAGCTGCAGAAGAAAAAGTAAAAAGCAAAATTAAAAAACAAAATTAAAATGATTAAAAAAGTCTCAAAATAAAACTTGCGTATGCAGCATGAAGTCGCAGGAAAAATGGCTAAAATTCATTAAGGTGAAAAGAAAGTGAGACAGCAGGTTGCCAAATTCTGAAGGTTTGAGCTTGTGTGAGAAGGAAGGTTTCCATATTCTGTAAGAATCTTAAACTGCTGTAAGAGGAGAGTGGAAACCCCTAAAACTGCTACGTTAATCAAAGAGGATTGATGTTTTGGCTTAAGGGTATGTCTTTTGGCAAGTATTTGGCAGAACACTTGTAACCCCAATTGTTAACTGTATGGTATGGCGTACTTTGAGAGACTTCCAGTGAAACTAGTTTGTGTTGTTCTCATTGAAATGAAAAATCCTACAAAATGATGAAAATGTTTGTAAAGAACATTGATTTTTGATTTTAAATATTAAATCTGGCTATGGCAGAAGGAAAAATAAAAAGTTCAAATGCTTCACGTAAGCGAGTTATAATACATTTTAGAAAAGAATTAGCTCTTTGTTAATAAAATGAAAGTGCTAGTTCAGATTACAACAACAAAAAATAGAATTTGAGATATTATTTACAGATTTTACAGCAATTAATTACATATTTACAGTGTAAGCCATCCTTCTTTACTTGCTTCTCGGTTTATAGTAAATTGATCCTATCGCAGTTATCACGTAATTTATAAATTGCAGTTAATGTATGCTTGGTTTAGTATTTTGGTGCATTTTTATTTTCAGAAATTCCATTATCAGCAAGAAGATTTATTAAAAATTGAATTTCTTGAAAAAGAATTATATCATTCCAAATATTTTTTTATGTTTAAGAGTGCAAATAGTATTTAAAATAGCTTTTTTAGATATGTCAGATTGCCAATTAATGATTTTAAGAGTACTGAAATTAAATTTTCTTCTTTCTTCTTAACAACAGAAAGATTTTTTTAAATGATAAAAATATATTTAATTTAATATTAATTTTAAATGATAAAAATATATATTATAATATTAATTCATTATTAACTAATATAAAATTAGTTAATAATGAATTAACTAATTTATATCTGAATGTTCAGTTACTAATTCTTAAATGCTAACAGTACAAAAATACAGTCAAATACCAAAAATCTGCCGACCCGAAATTTGCCAACTCCTGAAATCCGTGTTGCCTCTCAAAATATAAACATTCAGTTTATAGGTCAACATGGAGTACGAAATATCGAATAAAAAATACTTAACAAATAATGACATCATAATTACTGAATAATAATGAGTCATAATACCAAATTATTGACATCATGATAAAAGTTTTTTCCCTCCAATCTTTGCATCAAGGTAAGAAAGCAGACGATTCACTCTTCTTTCAAGTTCACGATTTACGTTTATGTATTTTCTGAGCTTTGTTATTTCAAGAGATTGTTTAGTGCTGCCGTATTTTTTATCCGGATATTTTGTGGATAAATTAAGAATATTTTAAATTTCAGCACTTTTTAATACAGTGACATATAAGAAACGTACTCATGATTTTACTGCTTGCAACATTGAAAAACGTAAACACATTGCATTGACAGTAATGCAAAAAGTGGAAATTCTGCAAAAAATGAAGGCAGGTGCTACTCCTTTGTTTATAGCAGAATCGTATGGAATTGTGACATGCACTGTGTATGATGTATGGAAAAATAAAGAAAAGCTGCTGAAATTTTACAGCAACAGTGATTCTAATACCGAAAATCTTTGCATGAGGCGAAATCGGCAAACCTCGATGCTGTCTTGTACATATAATACAATGAATAATATAATATAATCAATTTATATAGTATGTAATAATAATTTAATGCATATAATACATTATTGTAATAATGCATATAATAATTTAATTAAATGTATCTAATAATTAAATCTTATTTATTTTGCACTTTTAGTCCGAATATTACGATTTATCTTTTCTGTCCTGAAATCCGCACAACCTCTGGTCCCAAGCTTTGCGGGTTTCTGGACTTCTACTGTACTTACATGTAAGAAATTATTTTTATTACTTGCCCTGCTTTTGCTAATAAAAGTTTTCTAATATCTTATTACTAATACTAGATCTAAATTTAGTCCTTATCTTAGTAACTACACTGAAAAATCCTCTCACACTCTGCATTACTATGGGGAACTGTAATTATTTAGACCAGCAGTGAGCATTAAGTCATTTACAATCAACTGGTGAACCATCAAGACATTTTGGGGTGACCAGCTTTAATAAGACCTAATTCACTGGTTCACACATGTTTGCTGCATTGAATACATCCCCGCTCCATGATCTAGCAGTCGCTTAACTTCTTCAAACATTCAACTTGACAATTTTCTGTTACTTGTGTTTTTATAGTAAAAATGGTAATACAGTCAAAAGTTGTTAATCCGGACTCGTCGGGACTTCGGCGATTCCGGATTATCGATTTTTTCGGATTATAGATCATCAGTTTCAATTTGGTAAGATGGCATGCAGAAATTACAAAATTAAAAATATGAAACCGTAATATATGAAATAAAGAACAATTATGATCTAAAGGGTATCAAAATTTACAAAAAAAAAAAAAAAAAAAAAAAGCTTAATATTTATTTGTTCATTTTATTAAATGTTGCTTCGTTTTATGTGATAATACTTTCTCTTTAATTCTATTAAACAGACATAATTTCTTGTTTAGTTACAAAGTTCCGCTGTTCAAGTCCTATAATTGCTGTGTCGAGAATACCGACTAATTTGTCAATCGAAATGTTTTCGTTTTCAATAACCTGTGGGTCCGAGATGAAATACTACACTTAGTAAGGAATTATAAGCCAAATAAAATAAAAACATCTGCCCTGAAGATAAGGATAGTGCTGACAGATCAACTTCCAATCTGCAGCGTGAAATTGATAAACAGATTTCGGATTTCAAAACATACTTTTGCTTTGTAGATACAAATTACATACGAGGGCTATCCAGAAAGTAGATTACGTTTTGGAATAAAAAAATAAACAAAGTATAGGAAACAAATTTTATTATATACAGATGAAAGCCACACTCAAATACTACTTTTCTACATAGTCACCATACAAATTAAGGCATTTATCGTAGCGATGTACGAGCTTGGAAATTCCTTCGTCGAAAAATTCGGCCGCCTGCGCCTTCAACCACTTCGTTACCTCTTCTTGCCTTCCATCTTGCACAAAACTTGTGGTAACCAAGCTTTTCGCTGATGATTTCGTGCAACAAACTTCGCGAAATTTGTGGAAAACTCAAAGAAAGTTCCGTTATTGTGAAATTTCGATTTTCACGGACTTTAGCATCGACTTTTTCGAGAAGTTCGGCGGTCACTATGCTGGGTCTCCCACTTCGATCTTCGTCGTGAACATTGGTTCGGCCATTTTGAAATCTTATGACCCACTGACGCACTCCACCTTCAGTGATAATGTTGTCCCCATACACTTCACGAAGCTGCCGATAGATTTCTATCGGTTTACAGTTTTTTGCAGTCAGAAACCTTATTACTGAGCGCACCTCGCAGCTCGCGGGATTTTCAATTAACGCAGACATTTCAAACCGTCACAGTATCTGAACGGAGCACAGCACGAACCTCTCACTAGCACGGCTAGATGCAGACTGAGCTGCGCAACGCTCTGACCCCAAGATGGCCGCGCTAGCCCCGCCCCTAGCGGACACAGACGGAAACGTAATCTACTTCCTGGATGGCCCTCGTATTAGTAAATATATATCGGAAATTCTATTTGACATAATCGAAAGTTCAAGCTTACTTTTATGAAATTGCTCTAACAGTCCGCAAAAAATAATAAGCTGGATCCAATTCGAAGATTAAGGAACAACGCAATCTGCAACATTAACTGAATTAAATAATTTTTGCTTAGATTATACCGTTCGTTACACATTAAACGCGCATGCGCAAAAACATATTCGCAGCCGTAAAGGTCTTACGCGCACTCGTAAACGCCTGTGCGCATGCGTCAACGCGATGCATGCGCAGAAAGTTTGTAGCTTTGAGGTCCAGATTATAGATCATTCCGGATTATGGGTGTCCGAATTAACGACTTTTGACTGTACATCATATTTTTAAAAAGGAGTACAATGTCGAAAAAAAGTGTTAAGAAAAGAAAAACATACAATTTTAATACAGATTGGTAGGTGCAGTTTTTCTTTACAATAGCGAATGCAAAATGTGTGTGCTATCCATGTCATGCAAGTGTGATACTTCCAAAAAAAGAGAACGTTGAAAGGCATTTCAAAAGCATACATGGAAGTTTTGATACAGATTTTCATTAAAAAATAAATTGTGTAAACAAGGTTTAAATAATTTAAATTGCAATTAATCAGACAACAGGCATATTTTATTAAACCCAATACTTATCTAAAGCTGCAACATTTGCATCTTTTCATGTAAGCCATGCACTAGCAAAACAAGATACCTTTTGCAGATGGAGAAATGATTAAAAAAAAAAAAAAAAAAAAAAAAAAAAAAAAAAAAAAGCGTTTCTGGAAGCCAGCAATTGATTATTTAATTCCTTCAAGAACAAAAATGAAGTCCATACCAGGCAACAAAGTTTAGAAGCAGCAGAAATTTTAGAATTTTGAGAAGTACCAAGAAGCAAAAATCAGGTACGGAAAAATATTTAAAATTTAGGAGAGACACTAGGCAGCATAATTTAGGACCTGTAATGACTGCACTGGGTGCAAACGGCATAGCCCAATCCTGTCTGCCTCCCAACTACATCTCAAAGGCTGCACGTGTGATCCTGGCCAACATCACATAATGTCAATCTACACATTGTTATTGGCTATGGTTCAACTCCCTAGACAGTAGTGTTTTTTTAACATGAAAGACTCTGTTAAACAGGAGAAAAATCGCAAATTTTTTTTTTTTTTTTTCTGTTGTTGAGTATTACATTCTCCATTCCTAAATTTTATATGGGAGGAAAATTTTACTTCATTATTCCTTTTTATTTATTTATTTTTCAGCTGACGGCCTGTAAGTTTGGATATTAGATCATTTCAGATACTGGATTTAGATTTCCCTAGCAAATTACTTTTCCCCTTAAAATTTAAACCAATAACTTTTTGAATAACAAAGAACAAGAGTATAATAACCAGAAATTAATTCAGCCCTCTTTTCTTTTCTAAACTAGCTATTCAGTCAACCTGCTCTAAAATGAAACACTTTACAGCAGCAAATTACTGGGACACTCTGCAAAATAAATCCAGAATTTAAGTGAAAATAAGTGATCAAATGTTCTTATTCTATTTTGAGCCATATAACTTTCTTTCAATCACTTATGAACGTGATTTCAATGACTGATATGCATAAATACAGCATAAAGTCCGTACTTATACAGCACAAAATAGTTAAAACCTTTCTGCCCTATTCTGAGTGGGGCTCTAAATGACATCATTGCCATGATATGTTGTTTAATCAAAGATTAAAAATTCATTAATTATGAAGCATAAAATATTAGCTTAAACTTTCAACACATAAATGTATATAAAATGCAATCAATATATATTCATTTCCTTTTTAAAAATATAGTACAATATTCTTAAAAAAAAAAACTGCAAGTAATATATTCAGATCAATAAGAAACAGATATTTTAGATATTTTTAGATATTTCTTTTTAGCTGGCTAAAAGTTTCCAATAACACATTTAGGAAATTTATAACTTAATTTTTTCATTTTATTCTATTATTTTTTACCTCTGGATCAGATATTCTAACTGCAACAAAGTAGTTAGGCCTCTGTTGTTTGGTCTTCAAGTAATTATCGTCTGTATTACCAGGTTCTGAAATAAATAAAAAGTATTAAATAATCTTTTACTGTTGATATACAGAATAAGTATCTAAACAATGAAGTGCATTTTTTCACAGGCAAATAAATAATCATTACTAAATAATTCAGACCACAAGGGTTTCACCAGAAATTCAACACTTAGGATGCATTTCAATATATTTCTAAAAATGCTGCCCAGACGGAGTAGTGGTTAGCGGAGCCGACTGCGACACCAAAGGGTCTGGGTTTGAATCCCGGAAAAGGTATAGTGTGTTTGTCCGTTCCATCATAGGAGGCAAAGGTGGCCCACCTATTAAGTGCCTCCATAATAAAGTTACCACTGCTTCTGACTTTAGTAATGGCCAATGTCTGTGGATGGTTTGTGTCTGCCACTAGGTGGGGGGAGGGGGAATTCTAAAAACTGCAAAATTTGTTTTTTTCTGATACACTTCTTTGCGTCATTCCTAAAGTATTTTTTAAATAATATTCCAAAATAACTATCTTGTATTTTTTAAAACTTAATCCACTTTCACAATTACAGTTTTCTAATTATAGCAGAAATTTAATAATTTTATGAACCAATTTACAGAATATCATCTATTCTTTATAAAAATTCAGTTTGAAAGGCATTTATATTTTGACCTGATGTCAAAGTATTGTTGTGCTTTAAAGCTGAAGGACATATTGAATACTTAAGTAGCAGAATATCAAATTAATTTTATAAAAAGGAGCAGTCCAAGTACCAGAATGAGTAAGAAGCAACAATTTAAGATTATTTGACTTACATTATTTAAGATTATTTGAAAAAATACTACAGACAGCCCTTTCAGATAAAATTTCTAATATTCAATAGAAAATAGATCACAAAAAGCAGAAACTGTGAAACCAAAAACATCTGAAACTTTTTCATGAAAAATTGTGAATGTAGTCTGATAACTCAAATAAAAATCGGCCTTTAAAACTTTAAAATGACCAAAACCGAAATCACCTGGTACTACAGGTAATGGCTCCCTGTTAAAGGGTTCACTGCATTTTGGATATACGATTTAAAAATCTTTTTTCTAAAAAGGATCAAGGTTACAATGAAGTAAGTAAAAATATTTTACTTTCATTAATGGAAAAAAAGGAAAAGAAATTTCTAAATTGATAGTCAAAATTTTCTCAACGAAAATGTTACATCCTTATTAACAGAGTTAAAATTAAAAATAATGAAACCACTGACCATCAATAAATCCTTTGTTGGATTGTTTTATATAAACAGCCAACCCCTGGCCACCCTGAATGACATGATATTTAGTGCTTACTGTCTGTTATCCTGGAATGAATGGTATGAGTTAGATATAACACTTTGGCTGTATGTGCATTGTCTTTCCCTTTTCTTGCATGTGTAATACTTATCCCCCGAGTAGTGCAACTGGGCAGTGTTCCTGATGATGGGAAGATTAAATGACTGCTGTATTTGACTATAATTCTCAAAGAATACTTAAACAGTAAGTGTCTGGTCATTCAGAAATGCTGAAAAATAGTCTATATTTCAAATATCTGGGATATCTAAATATACAAGAAATCAATTTTTATTCAATAATTAAATAAATCACTCGCCAAGCTAGTTATATAAAAAATTACTATTCATTTGGTAGAAAATGAATGCAGCTAATTACCCTGCATACCTAAAAATGATTTACCACAAACTAGTAACATACTAGTGAGAGGCTGCTTCCAAGTATGGGTATACTTAGTAAAAAGAATACATCAATATCTTCCAAAAAAATGCTTAATAAATATTATTTTTTGCAGCACAACTTTACCAGTTCTGAAAAAGACAATGTTTAAATCTCAACAACTTGATATCAATGTCTAATTGTTAATGTAGCTCTTTTCACATACTATGCTTCTTTTACGTATTTAAATCTGCCATCTGTACATCTGCCAAACAAATTTTCTTAACCTATGGGGATGGGATGGCCATGGTATTCCCTGCAAGGACGGGGATGTCCACTTTATTGGCCATGCCTTTTTCCCCAGTTTTCCAAGCTGAAAACACAGGGTGAACTGTCAAGTTTGATGTTCCTGGAGTCTAACCACATATCTCTTCAAAGACCTTTGTGTTAAGGATCTGGTTTTCCTTATAATTCCCTTTTCATCCTTGCAGCTTCAGAATTCAAAGATAACCTCATCTGTAATTATCTTGTAAATTCTTCCCATTCTCAAAAACTATATACTCCACACAAATTTCTCCTTCTGATTTGAAAGCTTTTTGCTAAAAAGAATTTGCAATGCAAAATATACAAACAATGCATAGTACAAGTCATATTTGAACTAAATACTGCATATTTTAAATTGTCAGTTTTCACGCAAAATTTTAATATTTATTTAGACTTAAAATTTTAATTTTTCTGCAATTTAAATTTTAAGATTTCCATACAGTTTAAGTTTTTAATCATTTATGCAGTGATGATATTTTATTTTTTTAACTTTTCCTTCCATTGAGAAAACTTTAAGGAATTTGGATAATTTCAATAAAATATACTGCAAAACAAATTAAACAGTACAAGGAAATATGACAGTAAATAACATTTGAGTTTACTGCAACATTTACATGATGCTTCTTTGTTTACGAGACCATGAATGTTTGTAAATTTAAGAAAATATGTTCATGAAATCTATGAAAAAATTTAGATGCATTTAAAAATTAGATGGAGACTGGAGACCTAATAAGTAAATAAAAAACAAAATATCAATAACAGATATGGAGTAATTTTATAACATAACTTTAAAATATAATAGAATTAATTTTTGTTATTACTTTATAAAGGAATTTTCACTTAATTTGGTAAGATAAAAGCATGCTATAATATGGAGAAATGGAATAACATTTTCTCTTTTTATATATATACAACATATGCACGTATACATTTCCTTCTGTGTAACACTGAGTAGTCTGATTTGGAATCATTTACACCTTTAAATAATCCCTTCATAAGGAAAACCATCTAAACAATTTAGACAACAATCCCTACATTTCTCTTCCTTTTATAAAGGAAAGCCTTTCTTTCAGGATGAATCAAACTACCTGAAAGTGCCATTGTTGACAACAGCAATGGTCTTAAAAGGGGAAAAGCATAAGGGACGAAAACGCCTGTCTTTTTAACTTACAGGACTCATATCCTCAACTTCAAAAGGTTAAGTCATTTATATATCCTAATGAATAACTGTTATAGTAATCAGTGAATAACTGATATTAAAGTTTGACAACTTTGGGATCGTGATTTACTGATTGCAAATGGTCAAAAAAACAATAAATCAACATTTTTAGGTGTCATAGGTATCATCTATACAGTGATTTATTGCAAGGCTTCTCAAAATGTGTGTTGGTACCCTGTACAAGGGTCATGCAACTAAATTTTAGAAAAACTAAAATTTCTGAATTCGCAATGACCGAATATTAATGCAAAACAAGTTTGGTAACCTTACACATACATGTCTGTGAGCGAGCTCTCGACAAAAGTATGTTATATTATTATTCTTTTGCTAATACGTATATAAGCAAAGAATTTAAGAGAATTACTTCCATAGGAAATGGTTAAAAATTAATTTTTAATTCAAACAAACACAGAAACTAAACAAAATCTGAATGACAAAATCAAACTTACTTTTCATGTAAATTTTCAATTCCTTTCCTCATTTTAGAATGATAAATTTTTTTATTAATTAAACACAGGGTTAAACAGAGGGCTAGTTCATTCCCTTTGCACAACTTCTTGCTGACGCGATCCTCATAGGGAGGGTTAACAGGAAGTAGTCTAATGTCACTATGTTGCATCTGCTTCGACTTTGCCTGATTAAAACTATCACTGTGGACATCTCAAATTAATTTTAATCTCATATATTTTTTTCAGTAAAACAGTGTCAAAGTTAAACTGGTGGCCCGCAGGCCCCATAAATTAATTGGCATTATTATGACAAGAATTTGAAGACAAAATTTACGATTTTAATGGTTGGTAGTCTAGTTTTACATTACATTCATTACCAAAAATGAATGCACCTTTTCAGAAAATCTAGAAATAGAGCTAATTAATTGTGATATAAATTTTCCTCAAAGATTTAAAAATCATAATTTGATTAACTTTTATTAGTACTTGTCAAAAGATAAATATCTTAAATAACGAATTTTTGCAAAAAGAATACTCACTTTGTTTTTGAGTGCATTTACATGAGAACAGTATTTTCGTCGCTGAAAATTAATAAATGTCAAAAAAAAAAAAAAAAAAAAGAGTGCCGATGAGTATCTACAATTTGCGAGTATTTTCGTCGCTGAAAATTAATAAATGTCCAAAAAAGAAAGAGTGCCGATGAGTATCTACAATTTGCGATGATACTTTTTAGTAATTTCCCTTCGAGATTATAAACTTCATGAAAATTGAAATGTCATGATGTTGTGTAGCTGGAAAGTGTAATAAAAATGAAGATTCTGTTCTGTGTCACAGAAAAATCTAATAAATATAAGAAAGAGAATAGGTTGTCATTACTTTTTATCATGTTTTGTCACTCTTGGGAAGCTTTAGTATATTTCTTTTTAGTTTAAATTAAACGTAAGTAAGTTAGTAGTTCAATATACTACTATTAGTTGAATAAATGCCAGTCTGAAAATTTTAATTTTTAGCTGTCTGTTTAAATCCAAATTGTGTGAAATTTCTTGAAAATACCAACTTTAAGATTTCAGGTAAAATGTAAGTATAAATTTGATATTTTTCTTTGTATGTTTTTACGAATATCTAGTAAAAAGTTTTTAACTTACCGTATTTTACAGCATATAAGACGCACCCTTATTTAGACGGCCACACACAAGGGAAAAAAGTTTCAATAGCGTGGTTTCTTTTAGTTCTCACGTTTCGTAAAAGCCAAATAAACAATTATTGAATGCAATCACCTTCAGGTATAATAAGACTGTATCCTTCACGTATAAGACGCAGGTAACGTTTTTGAGACCAAATTTAGGAAAAAAAAGTGCGTCTTATATGCTGTCAAATACGGTAATTAACAAATTGTGCTTTGTTAAAAAAAATAAATCCCACTTCTTTTGGCAATTGCTGCCCAATAGCTACTTCCAAATTGTGCTTTGGTTTGCAATTGTCCAAGAAAAATAATGCAGAGTGCTTTTGAAAGACTATATGAATTAAATTTGAAGAAAATTCATTTTGAGGCCAATTGAAAAAATGTTGATAGGAATAATAAATTAAATATGAATGATTTTATATAGAACTCACAAATGACAATGTAAACATTGCTGAATGCCCCTAACTGCAAAAATAAACAAGAATGCATTGATAATTTGTAAAAACAAAGCAAGCTCAGCATTTTAGCTAATTTATAATTGTATTAAACAACAAAGTAATTTCGCATGAAAAAGATCTTTCTCCTTAGCCCCTCTTTTAAAAGATTAATTCTTTTTACATACTGTGAGCAATGTTGTTTTCTCAAACTTAAGACAACAATATTGTAATTATTTAAATGTAATGTATGTGTAAAAATGTCAGACAACTATTTTTACAATACCATTATTATATTAAATCGGAAAAGAAACATGCCTATGTAACATTCATAATTAGGTCAAGAAAGCAATCTTAGATTAGATTAAATTTTGAATAAAACTATAAATTTCAAGAGCAGTCAAACATAAGTTCCCCTTCTTTAGCTGCAGAGAAAAACTTGACATATATAAAAATTATGCCAAATTAAGTTTTTTTTTTCGGTGCCTAACTTTAAAAAGCTTGCAGTTATCTTAGGAATAGATTTCTCCCACTTAGTATGCAGATGAAAAGATAATGAATGCTATATTTTTTCCTTCATGATTTAATAATAAATGCACAGGAGAAAAACCTACAACTTCTAAGTAAACATAGCGTGTTTTATCTATATTTTTAAATTAACAAATAAGTATTATTAACTTCTTAAACATTATAAATGCTTACAGTGATGACATCGTCTCTTCTAAATAAATTGTTTCGCACACAGTTTTTTTAAGGCTGCTTTTTCAAATTTAAAACTGTTGCAAAATGCCCAGCTGGTATAAGATAGCTTCTCTGCAAAGTGGGTTTAGGGTTGCCAGAAAATTGCTAGGAAAGCCAGGGTTGCCAAATTTGGAGTTGCCCATGGCGACATGCCATAAACAGAGCGAGAACATTCTAGAACAAATTCTTAATGGTTTTTACAAGAATGTTCTCAAAGGCAGGTCGAAAGCTATAAAATACCCTGCCTGTATGTAGTGGCAGTTTATTGTGAAGAGTATCTTGAGTGCGTGAGTTCAATAGTAGTGCTTTGAGTTCAGAGATTAGCCTGAGAGCAATTGACCGAGTCAGAAGCTGTACTTTAGAGCTTTACCGTGAAGCTGCCTTCCCCGTTATAGCCTGATAGCCTTAAGGTTGTATTGCTGATTATTTCAGCATGTTTATCGTAGTGTTTTGAAGGCTGTAAACGTGTCTTTGGAGCTCTCCTGTATAATACTGACGAATAAATTGTGTTTTCATTCTTCATCATGTGTTGTCAACAATCACTCAAAATCCACGAACTCGTAGAATGCAACAACTCACGTTAGAAGTGGAATTTGCAAGTGAATGCCAGTGACCACAGTGGAGAAAGCCATGGCGGAGGAAATGAAGGCTTTGATTGACTTGCTAGCTGAGATGGAAGCCAGACAAGAGGAAATTAAGGCAGAATGGTTGCATCTACCAACAGGGCAATAGGAGGTGTCATACAACTCACAGAGTATGTGCGTGGTTCAAAGAGCACAGGAATGAGTTTACCGTAGTTCCCTGGCTAGCAAACTCCCCGGACTTAAATTCAACTGAGAATCTGTGGGACCACCTCGATCAGGTTTTTCGCACCATGGATTCTCAGCCTCATAACCTAGTGCAGCTGGCCACTACACTGGAGTCGGCATGGCTCAACATCCCAGTGAACATCTTCAAGAACCTGACTTTCTTCTTGCACATCTTGCAGCAATCCGCTCCCCAAATGGTGATTATTCTGGCTTTTGACAGGTGGTCACATTAATGTGACTGGACTGTGTAATTTTTGCATATATTTTCAGAATATCCTCTCCTTTTCTCAATTGCTCTCTTCATGTATTTTGTCCATAACCTTAGAGAACCTTTGGATTCACTGATAACAATGGGACTTGGAAACTTTAGTGACCTTTACGAAAATCATAGTTTGTCTTTTTCAAGGTCATGCTTTCATCACAGTCTATCAAAGATGTCAGTAACTACCAGAAACTCCTTTATGCAATGTAGAACAGACAGAATTCTTGTTGATGCCTCTTGTCTTAAGTGGCTGGGTGAAAACCAATCACATCCCCAAAACTTTTGTTCTAGAGTGACTGGGTGTTCCTCTTTGTTTTCACAACACTAATCTCCAATGGCTCTATTAACAGCCACATGGTTTTAATTTTACAGTCATCAAAAATGTTAATTCACTTTAAAAAGGAAGTTATTGAAAATGGATAAAAATACCAGAGAAACAAAATTAAGTACTTATAAGGATCAAAATTAGATCTACACTGTAAAGATGTGGATGAAATGGAAGGCTTTTCAGATGTTAGTAGTAATCTTGGATGTAACTGTTAGTTTTTATATTCAATGTTTTCACCAAAATCATGATGGACTCAAACAAAGGGACAGATGGAAACATTAGTTTTTCTATTCAATGTTTTCACCAAAATCATGTGGGACTCAAACAAAGGGACAGACGGAAACAAAGATCTAACACCTACGGTAACGTTGGGATTGATTAATTTTGGAATTTGTGCATGCATATTTAATATGATGTCTAATATGCTTGTCTTTCGCATGTGGTATTTCACCACAAGTGACATTCATGCGCATCCAACTAGGAAGTACATGAAATTTTCTAAACAGTCGCAACTAATTGGGAGAAGTGGTACTTCTACATGGTCAATCAGAAACAATCAGTCAACCCATGACTATTCATTCTTTTTTTTTAATTATGTTTATTCCTGCTCTGATGGCAGGTCTTGGTGGTACTCATGCATTTTAGTTTTTCAGTGTTTTTTTAAGAAATTTATGGAAAATGCATTTCACCCTCACTGCAAGATCTCAGGGAAGACTATCCACAACCACTATCGAAATTGACTATGTCATATAAATGCAAATTCTGCAGCACTGTTTGGAGGCTAAATGAAAGCGAAATTAAAATACGCAAAGGGAAAATTATGTAAAATGACGCAATTCTGAAAATTAAAGAACATACTGTTAGGCCTAATGTAGATGGAAATAAAAGTAAAAAATTCAGTTTCAAATGCACATAAATGGGTTAGAGAAGATGCCTCGATACCAAAAATTGTTAATAATGATATCAAGGAGTTGCAGAGTTTTGACTTGCAGCCCATGTACCATCATCTCAAAATTTATCATATATTATAACGCCCATTTATTGCAAAAAAATGATCTCTTCTTAGACTTTAGAAGAAAGTTCAAGATCCCACATGGAAACCACATGATTGATGATTTAATTATTCCTACAAATTGTACTAGCTTTTCTTTGAAGAATAAAAATGCCTACTTGTCAGGCAGAGTTTTCATTTTTAGTACTAGATAGGGAAGACAGGTTTTGAAATGGCTTAGCTTGGCTTCCCTTATTTATTTATTTTTTAATCCTACACCCATCAGTAGTACTTCTGCCATTAAGTGACAAGCAACCCAGTAAAATGAAGAAGAATGAAAATGAGAATTAAAACTAGCATCAAAAGAATTGTCATTAAAAAACTTTTAAAACAATGGGGCAGTTTTCGAGATGGTCGCCATCTATGTCACCCTGATGACAAAAAGGGCAACAAGCTGAATCCTTGATTTCAATACGACATAAATGGATTAGTAAATAATGATGTCCAGTTAGCATTTCAAAAATGCTTATTTAATGACAAAGCACTTGAGGGCTATCTGCCATTCGCTGAAATTTGAACCCCAGACCGAACTATCAGCGACTTTACCCCTTGGCCATTGGTAGGCTCAGGTTTTGAAAGAAAGAAGACAAATTATTTCATGAATCAAACATTCAGAAGCAGCTCTAAGCAATTTTCTCAGTAGCATGCAGGTTTGGGTAGCAAAGTGAACAAACATAAGGTGATGGCTGAGCATTATAGCAAAATCTTTCAAGATTTAAATGAAAAGTTTGGTTGAAATTTGAGAGACATCATAATGGGCTTTGAACTAGGAAAAATTAGTGCCAAGTAACATGCTTATTTCGCAACACAATGAATACACATCAGCAAAATGAAGAAATTTGATTAGGTATCAGAATGAGTGAAATGTTGATGGATCAACAACTTGGCCCACCATGGGGCCAGAGCTAAAAATCAATGAACAATGGTAGTTTTGCCCCTGTTCAAATGCCAGCAAGTAAGCTGACTGCATGAGAGTTTTGATGGTTTTTCCCACATATAATATAAAAACGAGCCAGTTTCCTTTAAAAAGTCTACCACGAAGGCATCACACTCCTTAGGTTGGTACCTCTACTTGGGCATAATCTATTCTCTCCCAGAAAAAAAAAAAAAAAAAAAAAAAAAAACTTTCAACAAACTCATCAATGAAGGCTTGTCAACAATAGAAGATTACTCACAGGAACATAAAAGTCGTTGATATTTTGTTCTGTCAGATAACTAAAATGTTCCCATGAAAATGTTAAATTTAAGAGGAGAAGCACAGAACAAACGATACTGTAGAAAGATGGAATCCTGAACTCAACAAGCTTATGCAAAGACCTCATCTGAAGTTCACGCAGCTCATTTAAAACACTCAAAGAAGATTCAAAATACAATGACTACCTAATAGATTATGCAGATTTGAAGTTTTCTAGAAAAAAGATGCAAAAAGAATACAATCAGATGGACAGGAAGATCAAATGTATCTTGATTATGAAAGAAGCAATAAAAAATGTGAAAAAAAAAAAGAGTTTAAATGCTTTAGCATTCATTTCGAAACTGGAATACAGCTATGAATCATACAACCAAAAAGTGAAGATGTTATAAGTTTTTATTTTTTTATTTATTATTATTTGACTGTATTATACTTGATTTATTTTTATGCATGTTTATTTACAAATATATATAGTTTGTGCTTTGAACATAAAAGAATACAATTATCTCATTAAAAAAATATTAATTATAAATTTTTTTTAATGACAAAAAATTTCATTGATAATACTTAAACATACCAGAATTTTACTGCAAGTTTAAATATGTGCCGATGAAAATATGTTTAAATGGAGGCACCGATGAGAACGAACGTTGCCAATTTGCACTCATCACTGTCATATAGGTCTAGCACCTGCCGTGCTAGTATAAGGTGCTCCTGGTTACATATCCAGATGATCACTTACTCGCATAACAATAATATGAGTGTTACATTTCTGATATGTTAAGGCTTATGGCTGTGTCCTATCTTCGAGTTCTGCACGACACCATCTTTCAATGAGATAATGTATAATCACATATTGTTTGCACTGTCCCGACTTTAATCAAAGTGTTCGACTCTGGGCAGCATGTTTTCCAATCTTATGGGTCTAGCACCTCCCGTGCTAGTATAAGGTGCCCCTAACTACATATCCAGATGATCACTTATTCACATAACAATAATATGAGTGTTACATTTCTGATATGTTAAGGCTCATGGCTGTTTCCTATCTTCGAGTCCTGCATGACACCATCTTTTAATGAGATAATGCATAATCACATATTATTTACACTGTCCTGACTTCCCTCAAGGTGTTCGACCCTGGGCAGCACATTTTCCAAACTTTTACCAATTAAGAATATCTGGTCATGGCATGCCAAGACGATGAACTACAGATTTGAAGCCATAAGGAATGAAGTACCTGTATTTGTCATCCAAAGCTTAGTTTAACTAAATGTCTGACCGAATTATAGCCGTTGTTGATGTAATTCCCTGCCAGACGTGATAGCTTTGTGCACTGAATTCTGCATATTGTGTATTCCAAACCACCTGCAAATCTTCTTCCCATTATATTGTAGACGTACAATAAATAAGAATCTGTTATTTATTCTTCTTCCTGATGCAGAAATTACACTCATGCCCATAAATTAAGGATAATTCGGAGTCACGCAGAAATCGAATTCTAAAATAAATATATCACCTGTAAAATCACTAAACACATCTTTAAGAATCATATGCAAATTTCAGGAAGTAACCAGATGACACCGATGGTACGTCACAATGATGAGAGTGTAAGAGAGTAATATATAAGGAATACAGGCAAAGAAGTAAAATTGTTCACAGGCGCTTTATAAGCATTTCAGTGCAATAACCGAATAGTTATGACACAAAGGACGCATTTGGATGATTTTTTACGTGGTAGAATTATCGGCCGTCTGGAATGTGGGCGTACCCAACTGGAAGTATCCGACGAACTTGGAATTGCCCAGAGTGTCATCTCCAGGCTTTGGAAACGATTCCAAGATGATGGTAATGTGAGTAGTCATTACAGCACAGGTCGCCCCAGAGTTACAAAGCCAAATGAGGACCGGTATTTGGCAGTTACTGCCAAAAGAAACAGGCAGAGCACAGCCTCAGATCTGTCTCGTCAGCTCTCTTCAGCCACTGGTACGACAATTTCAAGGCAGACCGTGTACAGACACTTAGGGCAGATTGGTCTATATGCTCGTAGACCTGTCAGATGCGTTCTACTTACTGCAACTTACTGTCGCTGCGGTTAGCCTGGAGTAGAGAGCATGCATTGTGGACACCGCAACAGTGGGCTTGTGTGATGTTTTCCGACAAGTCCAGGTTTAGCTTGCAGTCTGATTCTCGCCGGACTTTCGTATGGAGAGCTCCAGGTACCCATTACCACCAAGAAAACATCATTGAATGACACCGTTACAGTGGTGCAGGAGTGCTCGTTTGGGGTGAAATTATTCTGGGTTCCAGAACTGACCTGCATGTTCAAATTGGAACCATGACAAGCCAAATCTATCGGGACGTCATTCTGGAACAACATGTACATTTGTTTCAGGGCGCCATGGGTGCACAATTTGTGTTTATGGATGACAACGCCCATCCTCACCATGCAAACATCGTAAGCGAATGCCTTCAGTTGGAGGATATCACCCGTATGGACTGGCCAGCATTCTCGACGGACTTGAATCCAGTAGAGCACGTGTGGGTGTGGGACATACTTGCCCGTCAACCACCTCCTACATGTCTACCGGAACTTCGGAGAGCATTGCTTTTTGAGTGGTGTAATATCCCCCAAGATCAGATCGATAGTTTGATACTCAGCATGCCTAGGCATTGTACGGACTGTATTGCATCGTCTGGGAGACATACAATGTATTAACAACCATACCAACCATGTAATATTGGTTTTTTGTAAATAGGTTTTTTTTTTTTTGTAATTTGCTCCAGGAGAAAAATATCGCTAATTTTTTTAATATCATCAAACATATAGCATCTTTTTTTGCTCTTTACCTTATGTTTAATAAATAAGCTTTACAAATAAGTCAAATTTGTTTTGCTTCTAACTCTTGCTTTGCCTGATTTTGCATTATCCTTAATTTATGGACATGAGTGTATAATGATGAGAAGCGTGATACAAATATATAGACACACACAGTCGAATCCGCTTATGCAGTGGCATGGGACATATCAGGCCTGCCATGACAGTCAGAAAAATCCACCTTTAGCAGAGATTTCCTTCCTGTGTGCAACCAAAGATTTGTCTCCTATTTTCCACTAGAGCAGCCGAGTGAATACACTTGTGCACTACTATTCCAGTTTATCTGGTTAATTTTTATTTTGTCTTTACAGCAGTAGATATATAAATTTCCAAATTTATTGAAACCATTAAGCCTCTAAAGAAACTTAAAATCAGAGATGAATGCCATGTATTTAATGAAGAATGGACAAACAAATGTTTCGGTTAGAATAGAGACAAGGGTACCCCTTGTATTATCGCAAACTTGTTGTTTCATTTATGGTAGCCTGAGTAGTTGAATGTTATGGAAAACCCATTATGATGTAATCGGTTGCATGTTTGCGGTAAATTTGTAAGGGCTTTTGATGTGTGTTGTTTAAGATACAGTCAAAAGTCGTTAATTCGGACATCCATAATCCGGAATGATCTATAATCCGGACCTCAAAGCTACAAACTTTCTGCGCATGCGGCGCGTAAGACCTTTATGTTGGAAAATATAACTTACTGTAAATCTTTTACTGCATCATCTCTCCTCCTTGAAATATTTATTTAGTTTAGTTCTTATTTTAATGTAATATAGTAGTTACTTCTACTTCTTTTTCTTGCTGCCACTGTTTGCATTGAGAACGGACTGTTTCAACCTAATTCAGATGCAAAAACAAAACGTGATGTTACGTCATCTGAAAAGCCAATTCGTGCCGATAGCTGATTGGTTGACGTGAGATGACGTCATGCATACTTCTAGGTATAAGTATCTCGCGTTGCTCTGGCTCAGCCCTCCTTCCAGTTCTCCTCCTTCTAGTTCCTGCTTTCCTGGCACTTGAGTGAGCAGTTTCCAGCCCCTTCAGAAGGATGCATGCAGTGCGGTGAATAAAGTGCCTTGGTTGCGGTTTGCGGGATGGTTGTTCCAGAATAAAGTTCCTTGGTTCCAGAGGCTACCATGTGAGTGACTGCCGTGGGCGGCATCCATGTTCTTCAATGAAGGCGGCATTTAAAATACGTGAGCGGCGATTCCTCGTGCAAACGGAGTTAGGCCGGTTTTAAGTGCTTTCAAGAACTTCATTTAAAATTTCAGGTCTTTTCTCAACCATTGATCATGGACGTTTTGAATGTGTAGCCAACTTCATTTTTAGGCTGCATAATTAATGTTTAGGACATTTTTGTTTGTATTGAATGTCAGTGTTTTGGAGACCAGGTAAAAACATTATTTGACGAATGATGGTTATATTATATTTTTCCTAAGACTCTGATATTGTTGAAATTTATTTTCTGTGTTTTTATTCTTTATTATATTGTTAATAAATTGGTTAAGTTCAAAACCTTTTATTGTCTTCAATGTCTGCACAACATGATATCTCAGGGAGCTTTTATTGCTACTACTGGTAAATGTTTAATTTTTTTTTTTCAAACTCTAAACTTTGCTTTAGCATCACTTTATGGCTGCGAATATGCGTGTGCGCATGCGTATAATACGTTTACACATGCGTGTTTAATGTATAACAAACGGTATAAGCTAAGCTAAAATTATCTAATTCAGTTAATGTTGCAGATTGCGTTGTTCCTTAATCTTCGAATTGGATCCAGCTTATTATTTCTCGCAGACTGTCAGAGCAATTTTATAAAAGTAAGCTTGAACTTTCGATTATGTCAAATAGAATTTCCGATATACATTTACTATGTAAAGGATCTACAAAGCGAAAGTATGTTTCGAAGTCCATTAAACAGAAAGTGGAATTGCTGCAAAAAATGGTTAAAGGCATATCCTTTGATTATCTAATCATTCTGAAATATGTTTATCAATTTCACGCTGCTCTGCGGGGGGAGGGAAACGATGCGGCGCGCAATGAATTGGAAGTTGATCTGTCAGCACTATCCTTATCTTCAGGGCAGATGTTTTTATTTTATTTGGCTTATAATTCCTTACTAAATGTAGTATTTCATCTCGATGTACTCAGTCTTTGATATGATTTAAATCAAGTTCTTTGTCATTATAATTCGCTTCCGATAGCAAAGAAAGTGACACAGAGGTTATTGAAAACGAAAAAATTTCGATTGACAAATTAGTCGGTATTCTCGACACAGCAATTATAGGACTTGAACAGCGGAACTTTGTAACTGAACAAGAAATTATGTGTGTTTATAGAATTAAAGAGAAAGTATTATCAAATAAAAAACGAAGCAACTTACATTGAAAGAAATGTTTAATAAAGTAAACAAATAAATATTAAGCTTTTTTTTTTTTTTTGTAAATTTTGATACCCTTTAGATCATAATTGTTCTTTATTTCATAAATTACAGTTTCATATTTTTAATTTTATATTTTCTGCATGCCATCTTACCAGATTTAAACTGATGATCTATAATTCGGAATTGCCGAAGTCCCGACGAGTCCGGATTAAAGACTTTTGACTGTATATATTGCTTGTTTTGTGGTAAAATAGCTGAATGTGGTAAGAATAATTTGAAGTTTCTGTATGATTTGGAAAGAAAGGACAAAAGAGCATTACTTGACTGGTGTGTAAATAAAGGTTTAATTGGTAGTCATTATTAAGTGTCCTGTTTGTAGGAAAGAAATGTTTACGGTTGAACGTTGGACGATAACAGCGCTATAGAGAATATTTTTTACTTTTATTTTGTGAATTTATGTGGCGATGCCAGAATACAGATTCTAGTTCAGATAATTTTAGGAAGTTTTTGGATGCTGTTAAGGAATTTTGTTTGACTGAAGACACGGGAATTTCTAAAAATGGTAAGTGGACATTTATTTTGTATAGTGTTAAGATTAATTTCCTTTTTTATGTTACTTCATTGTTTGATTTAAAATGTAGTTTATTGAGATTATATACTTTTTTGTTGGCCGCTCCTTTGACTTTTTAAGTGAATATAGTTCAATGTGTAAAAACAATGTGTACAAAGTCAAGAGAGTTAGCAATGCCTAGTTTGTGCAATTCTCTGATTTTTTTTTAAGTGAAAATAGGTTGATGTGTACATGGATAAAGTGAAGGGAGTGTGCAATGCCAAGTTTGTGCAATTCTCCAATGTTTCTTTAAGTGAAAATAGGTCGATGTGTACATGGATACTGAGTTTGTGCAATTCTTTGTCTTGTTATTTTGGCTTTATGTAGCGGCGCAAAAATTACTGCTACACAAGCCAAAATAACAACTCGAAGAATTGCACAAACTCGGTATCCATGTACCACCAAAAATCGCCAAGGGGTACCCGTAAATATATTTTTACCAATATTTCTTACATAATATATGGAATAAAGATATGTGTTTATTGCGTCATGAAATGATAACTGTACTTAAGGAGTACAATCTGAAGTGACACCACAAAACAAAGCATAGCGAATATGGCTATGAACTTTCCAAACCAAAATTAAAGCTGTGAAGTGCCTGAAAAAGTAACAAACATTATTTACCAAGCACAGCACTTCGTGTGGTAAACACAATCAGAGCAAGGGCACTTCACCATTAACAGTTCTTTTCTTGAGGCTATGGAGGCAGAGTATAAAGACATCATTTACCACAACAGTGAGAAGTGGCTGAGCCTGGGCAAAGAGATAAAAAGTGTCTGGACACTGTAAAATGAAATCCTTTTATTTCTGCACCTGAAGGAGATAGCTCATTTTTTTAAAAAATAGGATGTTGAAGTTATGGTAGATTTTCCTGGGACAAAACCTAAAATTTTATATATGCTAGACATATTGTAGAGATATCAGCTTTTATTTAAGTACAGTACAGAGACAGCTAGGTTAGAGTTGACTTAAGGGTACCCCTTGTATTATTGCGAAGCTGTTGTTTCATTTATTGCCAAGTTGTTGTTTTGTTTATTGCTAAGTTGTTGTTTCATTTATTCACCTGAGAAGTTGAATGTTATGGAAATCCTATCATGGTGTAATCAGTTGCATTATTCCAGGAAATTCTGAATCATGGGATGTTTTGTTAGGGTTTTTGTGGTGTGTGTTGGTTAGGAAGTACATTGCTTGTTTTATTGTTTAGACGGTAAAATGGTTGAATGTAGTAAGATATATTTGAAGTTTCTGTACAATTTGGAACGAAAGGGGAAAAGAGTGTTAATTGACTGGTGTGTAAATGAAGGTTTACTTAGTAGCCATTATAAGTGTCCTGTATGTAGGAAAGAAATGGTCGAACGTAAAGACCGTTCAAAAGGATTTGAATGGGCTTGTAGGAAGAAAGGTTCAGATGGTCACTATCTGAAGCATTTGATCAGAAAGAGTACCTGGTTTGAAAAAAGTCATTTAAGTATGATTGATATTTTTATTTTTACATGGGTCTGAGTCTACAAAGCGAACTCAAAAATTATTACGACGGAATCAAATATTAACAATAATAAGACTGTAACGGATTGGAAAAAATTTTTTAGAGATGTGTGCAAGGATATTTGTCTTTAGAAAGGTGAAAAGATTGGGGATGCAAGAATCCTTGTTGAAATAGATGAAAGTAAATTTGGGAAGCGGAAATATAATAGAGGTAAACGAGTAGTGGGAAAGTGGGTGTTTGGTGGAATAGAATAAGGGGTGGGATGGTGTTTTTTTTTTTTTAAGTGGTTGAGGACATAAGAAAACACACTTTGTTGGATGTAATCAAACGAAATATTTTACCAGGTACAACTATTACATCTGACTGTTGGAAGTCCTATAATTGCATTTCTGATATGGGTTCGTTCACCTTTCTGTAAACCATGCACTGATGTTAAAGATCTAGAAATGGGAGCTCATATTAACAATATTGAAGGTATGTGGAGCATGGTGAAAAGAGATTTTTGCAAAAAGTGTCATCGACAGTCCAGAACTACGGAGCATATTTTTTACTCTTACTTTTATGAATTTATGTGGCGACACCGATATATGGATTCGAATTCAGATATTTTTAGGAAGTTTTTGGATGCTATTAAGGAATTTTGTGTGCCACCTGAAGACAAAGAAATTTCTAAATAAGGTAAGCCGATATTTGCTTTGTGCGGTGCTTAAATGTATAAGAGGTTTTTCCTTTTTAATGTTATTTTATTGTTTGGTTTAAAATGTAGTTTATTGAGATTACGTATTTTTTGTTTGCCTCTACTGTAGAATTGGGTGATCCTTTGACTTTTATGTGAAACTATATCGATGTGTACATGGACAAAGTGAAGGGAGTGCGCAATGCTAAGTTTGTGCAATTCTCTGATTTTTTTAAAGTGAAAATAGGTTGACATCAACATGGATAAAGTCAAGGGAGTATGCAATGCACGTTTGTGCAATTCTGGGATTTTTTTAAAGTGAAAATAGGTCAATGTGTACATGGATACCGAGTTTGTGCAATTCTTTGTCTTGTTATTTTGGCTTTTGTGTAGTGGTGATTTTTGTGCCAAAAATCGCCGCTATACAAGCCAAAATTAAAATTTACTACCGCAGAAAGGAAATACAGCACATATGGCAGGGAGTTGCTTGCTGTGTACTGTGCTGTTAAATACTTCTGACACAATCTGGAAGGACATGACTTTATCATTTTCACTGATCATCGACGATTAAGTTTCGCTTTTCGAAAAAACTCTGACTCATGTTCTCCTTGTCAGCTTCAACAGTTGGATTTTATTGTCTAGTTCAGTACAGACATCAGACATGTCTCTGGTACTGAAAATTGTGTTGCTGATGCTTTGCCTCGGATAAACAATATCAACCTCACTACTCCAGATTTTTCTGAAATTGCAAAACCTCAGTTGCATGACGAGGAATTCAAGAACCTGATATCAAATTTACAAACCTCCTTCAATTACAAACACTGCACATTGATCCAATGTTTAAAATTTACTGTGATATAGAGAACAATAGAATTCCTGTTTCTATATTCCTATACAATTTTAGATGTGAAGTGTTTAATGCAATGCACAATTTGGCACATCCTGGAACCCGCATCACCAAAAAGCTGATCGCAGACAGATTTGTCTGGCCAGCAATGAACCAGGCAGTCACAGAATGGACTTGTTCATGTATTAGATGTCAACGGTGTAAAGTATCCTGTCACACTCATAGTCCCATTCAACAATTTAACCTTCCAGCAAGACGTTTTGATCATATGCACTTAAGATTTGGTAGGCCCAATGCCTCCTTTAAATGGTTACACTTACCTTCTGACTTGTACTGATCAAGGCCAACAATTTCAATGTCACTTGTTCTCATCCCTCACCTCTCTTCTTGGCATTCGCCATATCCGAACAACACCATACCATCCATCTGGAAATGGGATTGTGCAACGATTTCACCGATGTCTAAAACAAGCTTTGAAGTGTCACAATAGCACATACTGGACAGAAGCCTTACCCCTAGTCTTGCTCGGTCTTCGTATAGCATTCCAAGAAGACCAAAATGCTATATGGCGCAACCCTTCGTCTGCCAGGTGAATTCTTTCATCCCGAATCCACTCCAGTCATCGATCCTTCAAAATTCTTTAAACATCTGCATGATACTATGAGTAATATCTCGGCAACCCCAGCATCCTTGCATAACAAGCCAAGCTATTTCATACATCCTGCGCTTAAGACATCTTCTCATGTTATTCATGTGCAATGATGCCATTAGGTCACCTTTAAAACCTTCGTACGATGGCCCATTCACAGTTGTCAAACGGACACCTAAAATTTCACCATCATTCTGCAACGGCAAACAATTGGTGATTGGAATCGATCACTTCAAACCAATATTTCTGATGCAAGAACCAGAAACTTCTCCATCAACATTACCCACAAAAGAAGGTTTAAATCCTGTTAAAGAGCAACCTACAACTACCAGATCTGGAAGAACGGTTAAATTTAACCCAAAGTATTTATAATGTACCAATGGTACTTGGGGGGGATACTGTGGCAGTCTCTCAGATACTTTAACTTCTATTCAAGAGATGGCACCACCTGTCAAATCCAGTTTATAATCAGAGCAGTGAAGTGACATCAACAATCACTCTGACTACTCGTAAGAAAACTGTACGCGACGATGGCATGAACTGTGTTCCGAACTCTACTTGGATCTTTGTAATGTATTTTTGATTGTAATTTTTGTACTTAATATATTCATTTGTTATAGTTGAAATGTCTACTCTTATTTACTTTAATTATATCATGCAATGAGCACACAACCACCCAAACATCTAATGATTTTAATACATCTTTATTTAAATAATTCACACTAAAAAGTTGAAAAAATATTGTCAAAAATTAGCTTTTAAATTACTTAATTTATTATTCAATAACATTCCAGATTAAATTTGAAAGTATCTCATGCTTTATGGAATGTCAGCTTGTTAAGTATAGCACAGTTCATATACATTCACAACCAGTATAATATTAGTTTCCTTTTTAGTTTTGCTTGAGTGGCAACAGCTGTAAAATATTATTAAGTTGGTAGAATAAACTTGTTTGGTTGTGTTTAAATTTTTGAGAGATTATTTAGGCAGAAATAAGTTGGTGAATGGACAAAATGGTGCACATTTACTGTCATAACTAACATTTGGTGACCCTCAGTACGTGATTAAATATAAGAGGTGAGTACAGTCAAAAGTCATTAATTCGGACATCCATACTCCGGAATGATCTATAATCCGGACCTGAAAGCTATAAATTTTCTGCGCATGCGCATAGGCGTTTACGCGTGCGCGTAAGACCTTTACGGCTGCGAATATGTGTGTGCGCATGCGCATAATACGTTTACGCATGCGCGTTTAATGTATAACGAACGGTATAAGCTAAGCTAAAATTATCTAATTTAGTTAATGCTGCAGATTGCGTTGTTCCTTAATCTTCGAATTGGATCCGGCTTATTATTTTTTGCAGACTGTTAGAGCAATTTTATAAAAGTAAGCTTGAACTTTCGATTATGTCAAATAGAATTTCCGATATATATTTACTAATATGTAAAGGATCTACAAAGCGAAAGTATGTTTCGAAGTCCATTAAACAGAAAGTGAAATTGCTGCAGAAAATGGATAAAGGCATATCCTTTGATTATCTAATCATTCCGAAATATGTTTATCAATTTCACGCTGCTCTGCGGGGGGAGGGAAACGATGCGGCACGCAATGAATTGGAAGTTGATCTGTCAGCACTATCCTTATCTTCAGGGCAGACGTTTTTATTTTATTTGGCTTATAATTCCTTACTAAATGTAGTATTTCATCTCGATGTACTCTGTCTTTGATATGTTTTAAATCAAGTTCCTCGTCATTATAATTCGTTTCCGATAGTAAAGAAAGTGACGCAGAGGTTATTGAAAATGAAAAAAATTTCGATTGACAAATTAGTCGGTATTTTTGACTCAGCAATTATAGGACTTGAACAGCGGAACTTCGTAACTGAACAAGAAATTATGCCTGTTTAATAGAATTAAAGAGAAAGTATTCTCGCATGAAACGAAGCAACTTAAACAACTTACATTGAAAGAAATGTTTAATAAAGTAAGCAAATAAATATTAAGCTCTTTCTTTTTGTAAATTTTGATACCCTTTAGATCATAATTGTTTTTTATTTCATAAATTACGGTTTCATATTTTTAATTTTATAATTTCTGCATGCCATCTTACCAGATTTAAACTGATGATCTATAATCCGGAATCGCCAAAGTCCCGACGAGTCTGGATTAACGACTTTTGACTGTACTTTATATAAGAAATAATTAATTGAGTTTTGGTTTGTAATGGAGAGTCTTGTCAAGAAGCAATGTCCGTTACGAACATCGTTTACTAAGACATATAAAAGTTTAATATCTCTCTTTGATGGTGAAAATACAAAAATAAGTGATGTTAAGATTAAATTAGCTACTTTAGAATGCATTAGTGCTGGTTTACTCTTGATAACAAAATTTTAGAATTAGCCTTAAGTGCAGACGATAATGGTAAAAGTTATTCTGATGAATTTGAATCTGTAGAAGAATATAAAGTAAAATTTGATAAAGCTATAGTTTGCATCAATTCTTTTATAGAAAGCAAATCACAACCAAACAGGAGTATATTAAGTAATGAGAAATAAAAAATAAAACTTCCCAAACTTGAACTAATGAAATTTAGCGGTGAAGTTAAAGAGTGGTTATGTTTCTGGAGTCAGTTTAAATGAATTCACGATCACAAAGAAATGGAATTGGAAGACAAATTCCAATATTTAACACAATGCGTCGCCAGGTACAAGAGCGAAAGAGATTATTGATAGCTATGCACCTACGACAGAAAATTATACAAAAGCGATTGAAAGCCTCAAAGGATAATTTGGCCGTGAGGAATTGCTAGTGGAATACTATGTTCATAAAGAAATGGAATTGGAAGACAAATTCCAATATTTAATACAATGTATGTCTCCAGATATAAGAGCGAAAGAGATTATTGATAGCTATCCACCTACGGCAGAAAATTAAACAAAAGCGATTGAAAGCCTCAAAGGAAGATTTGACCATGAGGATTTGTTAGTGGAATACTATGAATCCACCAGACAGCAGACATTCATCAGACAAATAGTCCACCAGACAAATAGTCTGCAATGCTCTTCCCCCTTGTGGAGTCGTGTATTCCAGAAGACATATTGAGAGTTTGGTTGAGAAACTCAATAAATGAAGAGAATCATTTTTGATATCAGAAATAATTTTTCATATCAGAAAAGGATTTTTTTGGATTTAACAATTTGGGAATTGCCCATGATGAAAATTCTGCAATAGAATTTTGAGTAAAGTGCAGAATCATTCACTGTTTGACGTGTTTTTAAGAATTGCACATACTCGGTATCCATGTACACAGCAACCTATTTTCATTTTAAAAAAAAATCTCAGAATTGCACAAAAATGGCACTGCGCACACGCTTGACTTTATGTACACATCGAGCTATTTTCACTTAAAAAGTAAAAGAAAATTGACAAAAATCCAATTGTTTTTACCCTTGTAAAAAGCGACAAACAAATAAGTGGGCAAATCTGCACTTTACCCAGAATTTTTCAAAAAAAAAAAAAATAGCATTATTCATTATAGAAAATTATGTTTGACCAACCAACGAGATGAAATTATGCTTTAGCAATAACTCGGTAGCGAAATAGCGATGCTGACATCCATTCAGTTATGTTTAGCAATTTTTATATAAATTATAATAATGATCTGAATTAGTTATTTACTGGTATACTTCCATTCAGACATGTTTAGCCTTTTTTATATAAATTATAATACTAAAAAAGTATTATATGAAATTAACCTTTCATCTAAATTAAAACATCAATCTTAGATAGTCTTTAATCCGGATGTCCATAATCTGAAATGATCTATAATCCGGACCTCAAAGCTACAAACTTTCTGCGCATGCGTTAATGCATGCGCATAATACGTTTACGAATGCGCGTTTAATGTATAACGGATGGTATAAGCTAGGCTAAAATTATCTAATTATCTATTTCAGTTAATGTTGCAGATTTTGTTGTTCCTTAATCTTCTAATTGGATCCGGCTTATTATTTTTTGCAGACTGTTAGAGCAATTTAATAAAATGTAAGCTTGAACTTTCGATTATGTCAAAAAGCGTTTCCACTTCTGGAGCTGCCAAAGCATCTACAAAGCGAAAGCATGTTTCGATGTCCATTAAACAAAAAGTGGAATTGCTGCAAAAAATGAATAAAGGCATGAAGAAAGTGACAGAGAGGTGATTTGTTTCTCTAACCATTCCGAAATCTGTTTATCAATTTCACGCTGCTCTGCGTGGGTGCGGGGGGGGGGAAGGGAGGGAGATGTCGCAGCGCGTAGTGAACTGGAAGTTGATCTGTCAGCACTATCCTCATCTTCAGGGCAGATGTTTTTGTTTTATTCGGCTTATAATTCCTTACTAAATGTAGTGTTTCATCTCGATGTACTCCGATATGATTTAAATCAATTTCCTCGTCATTATAAATATCACGAATACACATCAAATAGTTTTCTGGTTGCAATTTTCTAATTTCGACTATGTGTAATGTATGCTTTACGCATGCACGCATTGAAAGAAATGTTTAATAAAGTAAACAAATAAATATTAAGCTTTTTTTGGTAAATTTTGATACCCTTTAGATCATAATTGCTCTTTATTTCATAAATTACGGTTTCATATTTTTAATTGTACAATTTCTGCATGCCATCTTACAAGATTTAAATTGATAATGTATAATCCAGAAAAAAAACCCTAATCCGGAATCGTCGAAGTCCCGACGAGTCCGGATTAAAGACTTTGTACTGTACGTTCTTTCTTGCTTTAGGGTTGCCACAATTATTTTTTGGCAGCACTGGCATCAACAATAGTTTGGCGACTTTTTATGGCCCTCAAAACTGAATAGTATCGAAAATTTTAAGAGATTTTATTTTAGATAAGAATAATAAAGGAAAATATAAAAATGGTGAGATTCCGACTTATGAAGAAACAGATATTGCAGTATCAAGTGATGATGAAACAGATATGAAAAGGCAAGAATTGTTTGAACGTAAGTATATTTTTCGATCCTTAAGAGTCAGATTCAAAATTCATTAAATGACATCCAAAGATGATTGAAGATTCTCTCAGACGTGTTGATAATAAAAGAAAGAAGAAGCATGAAGAATACGTTAAAACAAAAACAAAATGAAGAAACAGCAGAAAAGAGAAGATCTAAAACATTTGAAAGATTTAATGAGAAAAGATCTTGAAGACAAATTTTTAAAGTTGAAAGAAGTGCCTGGTCAAAATGAATTGAACCTTAACGAAGATGATATTGAAAGTGATTTTGAACCCGAAAAACTTGGGTCCCTGACACTTAGTCGATAACCACTTAGCCGATGAGACACTTAACTGACACCAGTTAGCCGACACGGACACTTAGCCTACAGGACATGTAGCCGACATGGACACTTAGCCGACAGGTCACTTAGCCGACACAGACAGTTAGCCAACAAGACATTTAGCCAACAAGGACACTTATCCGACAGGACATTTAACCGACACGGACAGTTAGCCGTCAGGACATTTAGCCGACACGGACAGTTAGCCGACAGGACATTTAGCCGACATGGACAGTTAGCCGACACAGAAAGTTAGCCGTCAGGACATTTAGAGCTACGGGACACTTACCCGTCAAGACATTTAGTCAACAGGTTACTAAGCCGACAGTGACATTTAATTGACACATACCCAAAAATTATTTAAACTATCAATTACAAAATTTCTCGACTACTCCTAAAGTTCATTATAGGTCATTTTTTCACCTATCAGTAAAATTCATTTTTCGATTTTTAAAGATCTCATACGTGCTATTAATTATTGTGTTAATTTAGCATTGTTTGATATGTATTGTGCTGTTTGGTGTACATTGGCCAAATTGAAAAAGCGCTGAAATTTCTCAAAAATGAATAAAACAAAACCTTAAAGAATATTTTGCTTCTAAATTAAACATTATGCACTAGTTTAGGGCTATAAACATTAACCTAAGTAAGTATTTTAAGCGAGAAGCGTGGTCAATAAAATGTTACAGAATTTTTATCTCAAGAATGGTGGCATGAACTGCAAATTATAGAGGTCATAAATAATTTATACCTTTGCTTGTCTTAAAAATTCACTTTTTTTAATTGTTTTTAATAACAAAATAAAATATATATGCTAAACTAACCCTCACCACTATATGTTTCCATAAAAAGTATAATTTAAGCATAACAATAATTTTTACTGCATTATTCAGATTTTTCATGACAGAGAAAGGAAATTTCATTAGTGGAAGGAGCCAAACGATTTTGTAAGGGAAAGAATGTAACATGATGTGATGTGTAAAATAGTAATGAAACGTAAAGGTATTAAAAATTTGAAAGCATTTGGAAGAGATTGGAAAATTAATATCATTAAGTAAACAAGAAAAAATATTAATGATGTGAAAGTGTTCAAAAGAACCCAGTTGATTAAATGAAGAAGCTTTATGGATAATTTTTGAAGATCTCACATTAAGATGTAATTAGTAATTAAGTGACCGCCGTACTTAGCTAAAAAAATTCTTTTTTCCTTTCGAAATTTCATTCATATTCCCCAACGAGAAATTTCAGCGCTTTATCAATTTTGCCAATATACACCAAACAGCACGATACATACATAGACCTTATAAGAGATAGACTAACCCAGTGGGCGAAGCGTGCGTCGCTCACATGTCCGCAAGAAAGAATAGGGACGATCTGGCTTACTTTAACATGGAAACCTATGGCGTTTGTATCACATAACTGTTTTTAATTATTAAATGTGATACGTTGTATAAGTGATGAGATTATGAAAGTCACAGTTTTTGCAAACAAGATTTAATATATCTTATAAAAGCACTTTTTACTGCATTTTGCGCACTTTTTTCAAGCGTAATTCTTGTATAAATTTCTTTACTTTAGTAAAACGGTAAAAATTCTAAACGCAAAACTTATTTTTTTGTACAAATAAAGTAAAATTAAATAATACTGATAGCATATGATGCTTTGAAACAACTAAGGTAAAATTAAACAAGATAATTTTCTTTGATTTTACGAACATTTTCAGGCAGTAGTTTTTAAAATTATTATAACATAACAAGACGATCATTTATTTGATTATATGATCATTAATTATTAACATTACAAGATGATTATTTATTTTAGTAATTCATAAAATTCGGAGCATAAACCTTTTAATTCTGGAAGCACTTAGCAATATAATTTTATATTACGCCCAAAGGAGCATTTTTGTAACGTTTTGCGTGTTACCTTTATGGAACTACTCTGCTATGCGCCTTCAAGTTGCCAAATATTTTTGGCGAGAAACTTCACGCTGCCATATTACTATCTAAATTTTTTGTCTACATTTCGAACTTTTAGCCTAAAATGTCTCCAAAAACGCGGTTTTCGCACATGCAAAAACTACGTTTTCAACATACAATTTAGCTAAAAATCCGAAACAAAAACGTAAAGTTTCTAACCAAAAATATTTGACAAGAATCCATGTACACAGCGACATGTTTTAACTTAAAAAAACATCTACGAATGGCACAATGTAGGCAATGAACGAATCTACAAACTACGCACACCTCGCTTTAATAAATTAACATAACAATAAATTTCAAAGAATACCATGTACACAGCATCCTGTTTAAACTTTAAAAAAATTCTACGAATTGCACAATTTAGGCAAGGAAGGAATCTACGATCTACGCACTCCTGGCTTTAATAAAATAACATAACAACAATAAATTTCAAATAATACCATGTACACAGCGTTCTGTTTCAACTTTAAAAAACATCTACGAATTGCACAGTCTAGACACTAAACAACAAAATAAACTAAAATAAATTTCAAACAATTTAAAAAAACAACAATAACAACAGAAATTCATACTAAAGAACCAATGAACAAAACTTTCTGCAAAATAAGAACAAGGATAAAATAAAATGCACTTACCATGAATTAATGCGTTTTCGAATAGCAGAAATATAAATTTCATACCGCCATGTAATCACTATGGTATTTACATGACAGCCAGACACACTATCCAGAAAATTTATACTATGGTTCACAAATCCCTACTTCTATCATGCACTGCCATTAAAAATAATCTCCCAGACCCTCTTTCCACACTTCCAAATACACACTACCCCTCAACAGGATAGCTACAATGATATTTCCTTTTGCCGAACTTCAATTCAACAACTACCATTTTATCTTTCCCTCCCATCTTCTCAGACATAGAGGCGAATCAACGAGCTCCAGCGAAAGATTTTTCAACGTCAACAGGGTTGCCATAGAACACGCAATCGTGCCAAAAACCAGCGCAGAACACATATCACTACATTTGGTGAAATTAGGGCGTATATTAGAGTTTTACCACCTTTATTTATTAAACATCATGTTCTTTGCAAGTAAACCACATAAAATTCAATTTAAGAACAATATCACAAAATATTTGAAAATGACATATGTTTAGAATTTCCGTGTTGGAGATAAAAATGTTATTTAAATGTTAAATTAGGGCGTATATTAGAGTTGTACCACCTTTATTTATTAAACATCATGTTCTTCGCAAGTAAACCACATAAAATTCAATTTAAGAACAATATCACAAAATATTTGAAAATGACATATCTTTAGAATTTCCGTGTTGGAGATAAAAATGTTATTTTCTGTACACGGTTGCCATTGCTTGCTTTGAACTTGTTGAGTTTGTTAATCAAAACTTCGTTAAAGTTACAAAATATGAAATGGATTAAAACAAATTCGAAATTAGGCCATGCAGGTGCCCATGTTCAGGTGGAGGATTACGTTATTCAAAATTTTATGGCTCTAAATTCTGTTGTTTTTTTCACAGTGCGAGAGAAACATACATGTATTCATGCAGATTCTTCATTATTTAATTTCTTTAAATATAATACAGGGCTATAATATTTGGTGGCAAGAGTTTGCAAAGTGAAATGGACATTTATAGTGAAACAAAGTAAAATGCCGTTTCGAAACTAATAGCTTTTCTGAGCTGCAGCACCTTTGGGCTAATAAAATAAATTAACAATAAATAAGAAAACTTAAGCAAAAGTAGACATAAATTAAAAAAAAATAATCACTATAAAATACTAGCACAATTAATTATTACAGTTAAATACAATTTTTAATATTAGAATAAATGCATAAAAATTATTAGTGTTAAAAGTGTTAATCACTATGAAATATTATTGAAATAAAACTTCTTTGTAGAATATTATGCTATAATATTCAGATATAATTTTAAAAAAGCGGTACAAATAAGAATTTTAAGCAAAAACTTTCAAAAATCCATTTTTTCGATTTTAGTATTTTTTACTTATTTATACCAATAAAAAGCATAAAAATTGTAAGAGAAAATTATTTGTTTGAATTTTTCTATTAGTTCAGATTTAAAATATTATTTTTTAAAAGAAGGAGATACAAATTTCCTTACAGTATAGGAAAACCTAAAAAAATATCCAGACCTGAAAGCATGCAACAACTTTATAATTATTTAGAACATTGATTATGCTTGATAAACATGCTAAATTTTTAAAAATCAATCTCAGTTTCAAAAATAAAATAAAAATATCTAAAAATTCTAATTTGTGAAATGAGGTGCTATCACCAGCTTTTTCTTGAAAATTATACGCGCTGCATACTCCTCCGGATATGGGCAAGGTAACAGCCGGCAATACGCCAAGGCAAAGGAGAAAACCCACTTGGGTTGGTCTATTTCTTATAAGGTCCATAGATACATATCAAACAATGCTAAATTAACACAATAATTAAAAGTATATATGAGATCTTTAAGAATCGAAAAATGAATTTTACTGATAGTGAAAAAATAACTTCAATATTGAACTTATGGAGAAGTCGAGAAATTTCGTAATTGATAGTAAGTTTCAATAATTATTGGGTACGTGTCAGCTAAATGTTACTGTCGGCTTTGTGTCCTGTGGACTAAATGTGTTGACAGTTAAGTGTCCTGTAGCTAAATGTCTTGATGATTAACTCTCTGTGTCAGCAAAATGTCCTGTCGGCTAACTGTTCGTGTCGGCTAAATGACCTGTCTTTGTGGCTCACTGTTCCACTACATGGAACACCCAAATTTAATCGCTTCTGAAACCTTTAAATTCAACCGTAAATAGATAAAAATGCCTTTATAATATACTTTGAACTTTTCTTTTTAAACAGTAGCTAGCAGCATATCACAAGGAGACACAGAATTTTCATTTATTATGTGTTATTAAAATCCACTTTTTTTCAAGTAATTTTCTCTATTTTTTTAATGATATAAAAAAAATTTATTTGGAAAAAAAATTAGGCATAATTTTGCTGGCTGTACTCCAAATTATTAGTTCTATATTTTTTTTAATCTTTCATACAAAAACCATATGCAGAATCATTGAATAAAATCGAGTGTTCCATTAGTGGGAACACTGTGCCTTTAGCGATCTCATGCTGTTGCGAATCAGAACATCTGTGCTTAGGAGAGAACATCCGTTGTTTACATTTTCTGTTTCCAATGTGTTGGGGGGGGGGAATGAATTCAAACAAAGCAGTATTGAGGGGTGAGGTGTGTTTTGTGTTATGAAAGCCCTAATATTGGCATCTCGAATTTTTTGGGAGTAGTTTTTAGGCGGGAATTTTATTAGTAGCTTGACTCATCTTTACTTAGACCTGCGCGAATATTTTGCTGTCGCTTTTTAGTCTCATTCCCGTTTATTTTCAATAATTGTGTAGATATTTTTCAAGTATGTACATATTATAGGCTTATTTTTCTTTATTGTTAATATTAATTGTAGTTAATTATTTTAACCATAGTTGGTTTGTGCTTCCATCAAAAAGGTGTGACTTGTTTTGAACAATTTCACGAAGCTAAGAAATAGGAAAATTTGTAAATATTTTTGTATATAGATATTTATCTCATTTATCCGTATATATTCAAGAATATTGTGTATACCCAGAAAACCATGTATACAGCCATAATACAGAGTTTTTTCATTCTTATACAAACGCTTCTACTCATTTTCGTGCTTCACTGCTATGCTCGCTTAGTCGCACTTTAGAAGCTCTGGCGGCGCAGTGTTCCACCTGATGAAACACCCACAGAATTAAAATGGTAAGTGCAATTTTTACAAAATTTTACCTGTATACTCCTTTAGGACTAAAGAGACTGCATGCAACGTTTTTTGTTGAAATTCCGATGTTAACATATAGTGCGCCGCAAAGGGTTAAGTGTTCGTGTCGGCTAAGTGTCTGTGTTGGCTAAGTGTTCGTGTCGGTTAAATGTCCTGTCGCCTAAGTGTCCCTGTCGGCTAACTGGTGTCGGTTAAGTGTCCTGTCGGCTAAGTGTCCGCGACCAGAAAAATTTGACCAGAAAACGAAAGAGCTTTTTGATGATGATTATTATGCTATTCAAGAAGAAGAATGTCCAAAATTTCCATATGATGAGGAACTCGATAATGAAGATTGAGACCATTGGATTGGACCAAGTAAAAGTGATGAGTGTGGTGAAGAACAGCTTGAAAAAAGTGCTTCTGAAACATCCGGTGTTGAGATAACATATTCCAAAATTTATTCTAAATCACAGGTTAAGAAAGAAGTGATTGAGTCAACTCACACAGGAAGGATAAAGGTTAGAAAGAAATCCTTATTTGATAATATAATTTCTAAAACTAAACCAGTTTGTGATCCAAATGGCAAAACGTTTGATGACTACTTGGATGAGTGCTATTAGATTATGAAGTGGTCGAGCTATAAAAGTGCCTTCTAAATTCAAGGACTTTAAAATAGACTTTTAAGTGAATTTTAAAATAGACTTTTAATTGAACTTTAAAATAAACTTTTAAGTGAACTTTAAAATAGACTATTAAGTGAGCTTCAAAATGGAATTTTAGGTTATATTTTAGATATATTAAATATTTGTTTTGATAAAATCCTGTTATCAAAAGGTGGGAGTATGTTAAGTATAGCATAGTTCATATACATTCAACCAGTGTAATATTAATTTCCTTTTTAGTTTTGCTTGAGTGGCAACAGCTGTAAAACGTTGTTAAGTTGGTAGAATAAACTTGTTTGGTTGTGTTTAAATTTTTGAGAGATTATTTAGGTAGAAATAAGTTGATGAATGGACAAAATGGTGTACATTTACTGTCGTATCTAACAGTGCCGTTACTTAAAAGATAAAAAGTTTATTTCTGGCCGTGGAAACATACTGCTTTCATAGAGACAAATTTGTTGATTCAAGTTCTTGCATTTTTTTCAAATGGTAACAATCTTGCAAGCTGGAGATAAAAAAATTTTATTTTAGCAGTGTTGCCACTGCTTGTTTTTAAATGGTTGAGTTTATTAATAAAAAATTCAGTAAACTTTTACAAAATACAAAATAAATAATGATACATATTCGAAATTCAAAATTTGTCCATATTACACGTTTCGGTAAACGAGAATGGTATTAAAAATTTGATTGCTCCAGGTACCATTGTTTTTCCTTATTAAAATACAGTGGTAATGGGCACATACATATATACATGAACATTCTTCATTATGTGTTTCAATATACTTACGTTAATACAAGGTTGTTTTTATGATTTTGAATGTAGTAAGATTAATTTGAAGTTTCTGTACGATTTGGAGCGAAAGGGAAAAAGAGCTTTAATTGACTGGTGTGTAAATGAAGGTTTACTTAGTAGCCATTATAAGTGTTCTGTATGTAGGAAGGATATACGTCTAGTCGAACGTAAAAACCGTTTAGATGAATTTGAATGGGTTTGTATTAAGAAAGGTTCAGATGGTCACTATATGAAGCGTTTGATCAAAAATAGTACCTGGTTTGAAAAAAGTCATTAGAGTACGATTGATATTTTGATTTTTACGTGGCTCTGGGTGTACAAAGCGAACTCTAAAATCATGGTAAGTGAATATTTGCTTTTGGTAGTGCTTAAACGTATAACATGTTTTTCATTATGTTATTTTATAGTTTGGTTTAAAATGTATTTTATTGAGATTATGTATTTTTTGTTTGCCTATATTGTAGAATTTGGTGCTCCTTTGACTTTTTAAGTGAGAATATGTCGATGTGTACATGGACAAAGTAAAGGGAGTGCACAATACAAGTTTGTGCAATTCTGGGAATTTTTTTTTAAAGTGAAAATAGGTTGACGTGTACATGGATAAAGTTAAAAGAGTGCGCAGTTCCCATTTTTGCGCAATTCTGAGATTTTTGTTAATCTTTGGATTATGGTAACTTGGCAATTTTTCGGCAAAAATTTCGCGACCAACCCTGCTACAGT
This sequence comes from Stegodyphus dumicola, assembly GCF_044657685.1. Taxonomy (NCBI): domain Eukaryota; kingdom Metazoa; phylum Arthropoda; class Arachnida; order Araneae; family Eresidae; genus Stegodyphus; species Stegodyphus dumicola. The sequence continues at coordinate 29,280,239 of NC_140781.1, forward strand.
AACCTGCTAGTTTTTGTTTGAATGCCATTTTGTTTTCACGAAGTAAAGGCATTTTTTTTTTAACTCAACATTTTTTTCCAACAATCTGCTAGCCGAATTACGTTTATGCTAGAAATTTTATGGAACAAAAGTGCTTAATCACGACGAAGATTAGGTGCAAAATTGGGAGAAAGTGCAGAATCGCCCACTGCTTGCCGCGTTTTTAAAAATTGCACATACATGGTATCATCCATGTACACGTCGACCTATTTTCACTTAAAAGAACATCCCAGAATTGCACAAAAATGTCATTGTGCACACTCTTGACTTTATCCATGTACACTGCTAAAGTCCTAGTTAGTAACCTTTATCGCCTTACCAAAATGTCGCCAAACTATCTGTTACCATATTCCAAAGATTAGCATATATTTTATTTATTTTATTCACTGTATTTTATTTATTTTATACGTGGAAATGTTCATATTTGGAAAGGGTATATACTTTTTCATTATTAGGTAATTTCATATATGTTCTTTTTAACGGGTTTAAAGATTCAGAAAATTGTCATGCATTTTTGTGAAATTTTTCTAATTTATGAGAAAAAAGCAGTGTACATAGATATGGTGAAGAGTGTGCGCAATGCCATTTTTGAGCAATTCTGAGATTTTTTTTAAGTAAAAATAAGTCGACGTGTACATGGTTTAGTGATATTTTAATTAAATGATAGTTATTTTGTGAATTTTATGTTTGTAGGAATTTGGTATACGTTTTAGTTGAAGTAAACGTGCATGGAAATAATTTAAATATTTGACACTAAGTATTTGTAATGCTTGCGGTATGAATTCGTTGGCGACGTTTATAATATAATAGATGATTTAGAGGTAAAAGTTTTTGGATATTTTATTTATTTTATATGTGGAAATGTTCATATTTGGAAAGGGTATATACTTTTTCACGATCAGGTAATTTCATATATGTTCTTTTTACCGGGTTTAAAGATTCAGAAAATTGTCATGTATTTTTGTGAAATTTTTCTAATTTATGAGAAAAAAGCAGTGTACATGGATATAGTGAAGAGTGTGGGCCATTTTTGTGTAATTCTGGGATGTTTTTTTAAGTAAAAATAAGTCGACGTGTACATGGTTTATGTGTATGTGATATTTTGAAAAACGCGCAAGGAGTATGGTATTGTGCACTTTTTCCCAATTTTGCAGTGAATATTTGTCATGATTAAGCAGTTTTGTTAGATAAAATTTCTAGCATAAGTGTAATTTGGCGATTGTTGGAAGAAGTGTTCAGTAGATAAAAAGAAAAGAAACATGTATAAAAAAAAATTGAGGGTTGCTGCAGGAGAGTTTGTCGCCAAATTTTCGGCAAAAAATCTCCAAGTTACCATAATCTAAAGATCAACCGCCGGATTTTTTTTTTAAAGTGAAAATAGGTCGACGCATACATGGATAAAGTCAAAGGAGTGCGCAATGCCATTTTTGTGCAATTGGAGGATTTTTATTTAAGTGAAAATAAGTCGATGTGTAAATGGATACCGAATTAGTGCGATTGTTTGTCTTGTTATTTTGGCTTCGCAAGCCAAAATAACGAGTCAAAGAATTGCACAAAATCGGTATCCATGTACCGCCAAAAATTGCCAAGTTTCGCCAAGGGGTACCCTAAACTATACTTTTACCACAAAATGCAATTTATAGTGAACCAATGCAAAATCTCATTTCCAGACTAACAGCCCCTTTTGGGCTATGTGTATACTTGTGTGAACTATGTATAAACTTGTATAAAGTGGGGATAACAATCATTATATATTAAAAAATAATTCTGTGTAACAAGACTTTAGAATTTATTTTTATGCTGCTCGGCTAAAATTTAGTTTATCGTAAAATTTTCAAATTCAGATAAGTGAATCCAGACTGATCAAAGGCTGAATTGCGTGTATTTACATTTTCCTATGTGACTGCAAGTCAAACTGCACAAGGACTATTCCTGCACATAATTTATCATACAGAAAACCAAGATTTCACAAACATGAGTGACCTAGCGGAGGTTGGCAATTTTTTCGATAGAAGGTAATCTAATAAATATGAAAGAGTACTATGATCAAACATTTCATACAGATATACAGCAAAAGATTCACACAAAAAGAAAGCAGAATGGAATTTAAGTTCCATTCTGCTGCAAATAAATTCATAAAAATGTTCTGTAAATAAATTTCTACAACAATTTGGGATGGCAATAACAAATATGTCAATTCACATATTACAGCTGGATGATAACTTGATTCAGACGTAAATATACTAAACATAAATAATTATATTTATTTAACTAACGAGGAACATAAACTTACAAATTTCCACAGATTGGTACACAGCATTGAGATTTAAAGCATACACAAAAAATAACATAGGTTAGCACTGTAGATAAAAATAAAGCATAAAATTTTGCTGTCATTTAAACACATTTCATTAAATATTATCAATATACTTTACCTCTATGTGAAACGGGAATGATTATGTCAGAACTTTCTGTGACTTTAGGGCCGTCCGAGTTTCCAGCAGTAATATCAGTAGTCGCATCATTGCTTATTTTAGGATGCTTACTCGCAGTAGGTGGCGAAATGTCATGTACATCTTGTTCAGAATTCCTGAGGCGCTTACAAGTGTTTCGATGAATAGATATATCTTCCAAACTTGACGTAGTAATACTATCAATACGTTGTTTGTAATGCATGGGAAATTCTTCAGTTTCACAGTTCACATTCTGAAGGCTATTAGAAGCACAGTGGGAGGGATAAAGTTCTCCAAAAGAATTATACTGAGCAGTCACTGCATTGGTGTAACTTTTCGACGTAGCATCAGATAATACAGCAGATTCACCACTTTTCGAGAAGCAGCAGCCAGCAACAAAATACGAAAATCTGCGAAACCTAACTGTTGTTGCATTTTTGAATGAATATCTTGCAGTGTTGGTTGAGAATTTTCCTACAAAACACGACAAAACATTTAAACTAGGTATAAGTGTCTGTATTAGTCTGATCATAATACTTGTTCGCTTTAGACTGGGAGAAATGAAAGAATTTTTATCTTGAAACGTTTACAACCTCCTTCCTACAGTAAACACTAACTTAAAGAAAAGCTGATACATTCTGAAGCTTCACAACGTTTTCAAAAAAGCGACTGAATTCAGAAAGCCTAAACACAAAACTATCCACATTCACATAAAACTTCTATTATAATTCTTAAATGCTTTATGTAGCGAGTTCAGTCGTCTCTCGCGGCACGTTTGTTTGCATCACGGAGTACAACGTGTTTTGCATCTTATGTTTACTTCCAGTGTCCATTACCACTGTGTACAAAGCTGTCGTTTGTGCGCGTTACCTCAACTGTCTTGTAAAATGCTGCGCATTATAACATTTTTCTTTGATTTTTTTTATAATAATGTAGTATAAAACTGGTTATCAAAAAGATATTATTACGGTTTTTGTATTGATTTATTTATTTTGCTATTTTTAATAGAATTGTTATTAAATTGTTTCATTCTGCTGCCCGCGAGTTATTTGAAGGAAAAGCTATGCCGGAAAAATTAAAATACAGGAGCACGCGCATTTAACATTTTAATAATACAAGTATGTAGATATCTCGTAATTGTACCCTTTTGCTTTTCTGAAAAATCGAGAAAATACCACAATGGGCTCGTGCGTGATTTAAAAAGCTTATAAAAGGAGGAAAACATCTCAATTCAGTAGTTGTTTTATGAGTTTGTTTAGAAAAGAGTTGTTGTTTACTGTAGCGAATTCGCGGTGAAATCGAATTAGCTTTCTTTGTTCTGAATTAAGTTCTATTGAACGTTTGAGTCGTTTAAAAGATAACTACTGCGAAATATTGCAATCCTGTACGAATATTTGAGGAAATTTAAGCATTTTGTTTTATTTGCTGTGATAATAATAAATTTTATTCACTTTTCATCGGACTTGTGTATTTAATTTATTACAAACCCGTAATAAATTGCAACAATATCTATTTTATTACTTATATCTTGCGAAAATTCTTTCCAGTTTTTCAAATTATAACGTTCTTGCTTTCTTTTCATTTTCTGACTTTTCTTCTATGTTATCAAATTAAATGTAAAAGGTATATTTCTAATCAAATATTCTTCCTTTCATAGCAGTGTTATGTACAATGATATAATGTGAGTTGGAATTTATTATATAGCTATTGTGTGCGTACGGGTTCGTTACGAAATGAATGCACAAGTCCGATGAAAATGAACAAAAAATTTATTATTATCACAACAAATATGCTTAAATTTCCTAAAATATTCGTGCACTATTACAATATCTCACAGTAGTTATCTTTTAACTACTCAAACGTTCAATAGAACTTAATTCAAAACAGCTAAAGAAAGCTAATCCGCGAATTCGCTACAATCAACAAGAGCAGTTTTCTAAACAACAACAAACTAAGTAGTTACCACAAACTGAGAGGATTTCCTCCTTTTATAAGATTTTAAAATCGCGTGCGAGAATTTTCTAGTACTTTGTCGAAATCAAAAAGAGATATTTATTAAATGTTTAATGTACGCGCTCTTGTATTTTCAATTTTCCGGCTTAGCTTTCTTTTTATATTCGTCACGCGCTGCACTGCGCGGGAAATAAAACCATTTAATTTATAATTGAACTAACATTAGCTTTTTAAATACCAAATTCGTAACGCTGCCCCCTTCCCAAGGACTGCACGTCCCGGGCAGTACAATCCCTGGACAGGAAGCCAAACTTACAACTAAAGGATTAAATGCAATAATAAGCATTACATTACAATAATAAACAACATGAGCAATAAATGCAATAAATAAAACAAATCAAATGCTATCAAATACAAATCAAATACAAAATACAAATCAAATGCAAAATACAAATCAAATACTAAATACACATTTAGAAACAAAAAGGACCATGGTCTTACACTATTTACAATTATTTACATTACGTACTATGGCCATGGTTATGAACTAACCTGTCGCAAGGAACGATTTTAGGTTTAGAGTTTCGACGGATCTGAACCACGACGTCATTCAGCCTGTTTAGGACTGTGTGGTGACCATCCCAAGGTGACTGTAATTTAGGACTAACTCCTTTTCGGCGAATCGGGTTCCACAACCACACCTTGTCTCCTTTGTTGGATCTATGCTCAGTAGCTCTCGTGTTGAATCTGGACTTCACTTTCTCCGTCGCCAAGTTCACTCGCTTTCGTGCGGAACGGTGCATCACTTCAAAACGGGCCTTGACATCTTGGATGTATTCCTCAGGCGATGGAGGCGCATCCGTAGGGCGACCAAACAGGCGGTCACCAGGCTGACGAAGGTCTCGACCGAAGAGCATCTGGGATGGAGAATAACTGGTAGTCTTGCGTTTCTTTTCGACCCTAGTATGATTTCGGCAGCTTCCCGAACTGGGTCTTTCGGACAAGGCGTCGACATTTCCAGGCGACGATCCCTGTTGAGGATAGATAGTGATGTCATCAGATGCTGAAAGCAGTTTGTTGTTTTTCAAGTCTAAGAAAAACTTTTATTTCCTTAAAAAGTCCAATCCGAGTATGCATGGATCTGTAATATCCGCCACATAAGCCGAGTGATGGTAGGCGGCATTTCCAAACGTGATGTTCACGTTTAACTTCCCAGCTATGTCAATCTTATCACCAGACGCAGTCTGAAGGGTAACAGAGGATGACGTCCAAATAAATTTATCTTTAAACTGTTGAGCTAAATCTCTCCGAATGATGGTAACATTAGCTCCTGTGTCAATGATCATATTGCAAGGAACTCTATCGATATGCCCCTTGATGGACAGTCCGTTGCCGCCCACTGTAGAAATCTTGAGCGCTTTAAAACAAGGTTTTTCATTCTCTGGCAATCTCCGTTTCTCGATATGGTCATTCATTTGTTTCCTCTGTCGTTGCTGGGAAATGGTCTTAATTTCCGTGCTCCGGGGTGTTCTGCAGTTCCTTCGTACGTGGCCGTCAGCTCCACAGTTCCAGCACTTTGGTTTCTTGTCACTCCTTTTTCGTCCGATAACATTTAATTGTCTTTTCGACTCGTTTGTCATATTTTCCGTGCTTTTGGGTGTTCTGCAGTTCTTTCGAGCGTGGCCTTCAACACCGCAGTTCCAGCACTTTAGGGTTGGTTTCTTTTCACCAGTATTCCGTCTTAAGACATTCACTGGTCTTGTCAAATCATCCGTTTTATAATCCGTGCCATGGGGTGTTCTGCAATGTCGTCGTAGGTGACCTTCAGAACCACATCTCCAACACCTTCGAGCCACTTTGTTCTCACTGCTACTCCGTATCAAAGCGTCGCCTTGTCTGGATAAATCATCTAAACGAACCATCAGTTGATCCACTGGCTCGTGGATTCGCATAGCTCTGACAGGGTAGCGGTCTCTATGAGTTGCTTGCTGGGCTGCCTCGAATTTCATGGCGTACAACAGAGCACTTTTTATATCCTTCACATCCGCCATTCGTATAGCTTTCTGTATTTCAGTATCCCGGATGCCTTCGATAAACTATTGCAAGGACAGGATTTCCCTTGTTTCTGTCGGGCATTCCGAAAAGGCGAGATGGGACAGCCTTTCAACATCCGTGGCGAGCTCCTGAAGTGTTTCGGTAGGCTTCTGTTGACGAGATTTTAATTGGAGCCTGCTGTAGTCTTTTAAACACTTCTCCCCAAAGCGCAGCTCCAAGGCGCCGGACAGAGCTTTGAAATCTAACCTTTTGTTTTCGGAAAGAGTCTGAAGGATATCCCCTGCGTCGGCTTTTAAAGAAGCGGCGAGATGACAGGCCTTAGCTTGGGAATCCCATCCATTCGCATCCGCCACGATAGAAAATTGTGTCTTATACACCTGCCAGGAGGTCTTCCCATCATATGTCGACAGCTTCAGAGAGGGACGAGCAGGCATGGGTAAACATTTAAAACCATCCGAACTGCTCCCTGCTGTCGCTACAAATTTCCTTAAAGTATCCACTTCTTTGGCAACTGCAGAAACCCTATCATCAATTTGTTGCTCGACCGCAGAAATTCGCTCTTCTATATGCTCTTTTACAGAAGAAACTCTTTCTTCAATTTGTCCAACTTTATTTTCAACCACATCTATTCTGCCTTCCATAGCATCGAATTTGGTTTCTATTATGCAGGCAATTTCTCTTTTCATTTCGTATTGACTTTCTTTAATCTTTACTTGTACGGCTTTTATTTCGTCTTTAAAAGTTAATTGACCAGCTTGAAAGGCCTTCATCACTTCCTTAACGGTTTCTTGTTCCGCTTCCATTCCTTCCTGATTAGATTTCATCTCTACTTTCATTTCTTCTTGTCCCGCTTTCATTCCTTGCTGGCCAGTTTTCATTTCCTCTTTAAATGCAGCAAAGGCTGATATCAGCTGTCTTAACTGCTCTTTCATCGTTCTTGTGATTGGCATTCAAATCCCACTTCTGACACCAAAAATTGTTGCGTGCGTACGGGTTCGTTACGAAATGAATGCACAAGTCCGATGAAAAATGAACAAAAAATTTATTATTATCACAACAAATATGCTTAAATTTCCTAAAATATTCGTGCACTATTACAATATCTCACAGTAGTTATCTTTTGACTACTCAAACGTTCAATAGAACTTAATTCAAAACAGCTAAAGAAAGGTAAACCACGAATTCGCTACAATCAACAAGAGCAGTTTTCTAAACAACAACAAACTAAGTAATTACCACAAACTGAGAGGTTTTTCCTCCTTTTATAAGATTTTAAAATCGCGTGCTAGAATTTTCTAGTACTTTCTCGAAGTCAAAAAGAGATATTTATTAAATGTTTAATGCATGCGCTCTTGTATTTTCAATTTTCCGGCTTAGCTTTCTTTTAATATTCGTCACGCGCTGCACTGTACGGGAAATAAAACCATTTAATTTATAATTGAACTAACATTAGCTTTTTAAATACCAAATTTGTAACAATAGCTATGAACATTATTCATTATAGGGTTTTAGTATTTATTATAGTATATATATTTAACTTATATCATCATGTATTATATAATTTTCCTTTTAGAATATATCACAATATATTTTTGAGTTGTTAACAGAGCTATAGTGTACATGTTTTTTCTTTTACTTTAAAACATCTTTTGAATATATTTTTTTTCAATATGCATGCAAAACTTACTTGACCTATATTTTTCAAATGTTGGACCGGTCTGGGAGTGGTGATATGACTCCAGGGTGCCTGCGCCGAAGGCCCTACCTCTGATCGAACAAGAAATTGTGCTTTTCTTAATCATGTTAAAAGCAAACTGATAAATAATTTGAATCGTAATGAATTTCGATACACGAATTGAGTTCAATAAGTTATCCTAAGTATAATCCAGAAGGTATAGAATCGTGAGAATTTGTACTAAACTGGGTAAGTAGTAATAAAATGTGCTAGGTCCAAGTTCGATAGACAATTAAATCAAGCATCTGGTAAACCGTTCAAGCTAATGAGAGAATGTGCTGCAAAGGAAATACATAAAGATATACATAGACACTGGAAGTACGAGTCTGTTGGTGAGAGGATATAAATTAGAGAATGGTGGAAATGTATTTAAGTATATAAAAGAAATACTCTGATATGAGCAAACAATAATTTACAATATACAATGGAAAATATTTAAATAAGTGGTGAGATACATATGAATATTGGCAAAGGCTAAAGCTACTAGAGATACCCTTTATAGTAGCTCCTTAGCAAAGGCTCAGAGGAGCATCAAGCCGAGTATTTAAATATTACTTTTAAATATTCGTGGAGTCATAGTTGCTAATATAATGTAATTTAGATGAGCAGAATGGGTCTTTTAGGTTAGCTGTTTCATAAAGGAATTAAAATAAATTGACAGTTTTGAAAACGTTTCACAGATTAAACTTTGAGACAATAGCGCTGAAAAGCCAAAGAGGGCACACCAAACCTGAATTTCAACTCTAAACAACGGTTACAACATGGCTGACGAGTCAGCCTGCATCTCTAGGAGCTCTATCATTGGTTACTTTGAAAAAAAGCAACTACCAACCACGTGATAAACAGCATCGCGCATCAAGTAACCTCTGGCAACCTCAGTGACTGGTACGGCAGTGCTTCAATTCAATAAGAAAAATAACTCGTTTTCAAAAGTGATCGCTAATGCTGGATTTAACGATCGCTATTTGACTGATCATCGGTGTTTCAATTGAATGAGGACTGTAGTCTCACCAGGACCAATTTGATAAGACCACAGACTACAAGAAGTTCGCTTCGAATTCTAGAAAATAAATTAGCTGTATGGATCTTTTCGAGGCTTTCATCTTGTACAAACGTAAATATATTCCAGTTTTCAGCATTGAGGTCCTCCAAGAAAGCATCCTTCCGGTTAGACACATAACCTTCGCGTGGTATTCGCGATTGTAGCAAAATGCTTGTCCTTTTCCTTCTTCTACTTCTACCTTACGAAGCTTGGGGCCCTAGTCTGGACACCGTCGAGATAGAAGAACGGGTCGCTTTTTGCGATCTACTCGACAGGGAGCGAGTCTGGTGTCATCGTCTCGATCATTACAGAGATCGATGCGTCGGAAATTTTTCCGTCAGCTGGACAGCTGCCGTTTAAGTTTCTGACTGTCGTTTTAGAGCTAAAATGAGGACGGCGAAGGTCACAGATTGTTTTTGAAAGTGTACGTAATAGATATTTTAATTTCTTAAGATTTGTGAAAAACTCGAGTATTTCACTATAGAAATAACGCATTTGATGCTCACATATTCTACATTATTTATTTATTCTACAATTCTACATTATTTATGTTATTATTTATGTCATTATTTATGTTATTATTATTATTTATTCTGACAATTCTACATTATTTATTTATTCTACGTTACCAATGCCTTAATTAAATTTTAGTGAAAATAATATATTTGGTGTTTTCCTATTTCACATATAAAGAAGGGGTGCATACTTTTAATTTAAAATTGTAATTTTTAAACTAATGTATATATCAATGTACTTAATTTCATGTTTTGATGAGTAATTTATAAATTTATAAATTTTATGTTTTAAATTATAATGTATTTCCCTCTACTTTTATTTGATTTTGTAGTGTATAAAAATGCAATACATTAGACATGCATTAAAGAATATGCAGTATATAATTCAAACTATGCACATCCTAAATTCAACATTTACATTAAATTGCTTTGAGTTAAAAAATTTATTTAAGTAGTTTTAACTGTACCGATATCAATGTCAATTTCCAATAGTTTCTAGAATCTCCTGTATAAAACAAGTTAAATTCCTGTATAATTTTCGGTTAAATTCTTGTCAATATTATAATGCAAGATTTATAATTAGTTATCAGATTTTTTAATGTGGTCTACTTTTAGATATTACATCAGTTTTGTGTATATTTATTCAGATAAAAAAAGTGTTTAGTTTTGGTTTTATGTAATTACGGCAAAGCCTCGAGGGCTATCTGCCTAAAGTGAGGGTTGCCTTCGTGGAGGACATTTTAAGCAAAACTAGCTCGTATACACGTAACACATGGGGAAAACCACGAAAACGTCCATGCAACCAGCCCGTTCGCGGTATTCCAACCTTGGACCGAACTTCTAGTGTTCAGCGATTTTACCGGCCGCTGGTAGGATCGATTTAAAAAGGGTATAAAATATGTATGTACTGCAATTTCTTTCACTGCATCTGTTAATATATTTATACAATTTTATATATATATATATTTAAAACACATTTTCTGTGCCTTAAACTTCTATGCTTCTGGAAGTTACCAATGATATATTGGTAATGACGCCCATGCGTCCAGCCCATTCGCGGGATTCGAACCTCGGACTGCACTACCAGTGTTCGGAGATTTTACCGCTCGGCCACTAGTGGGATCGACTTAAAAAGGGCATAAATAGGAATATGTACTGCAATTTCCTTTCATTGCATATATTAATATATTTTATATATACATATAGTTATTTATTTAAAACAGGTTTTGTATGCCTTAATTTTTTATGCTTTTGGAAATTACGAGAAATATGTTGGTAATGACAGATATATTGGTTATCAGAGATAAGTTGTATAATGCAACAAACCCGTTCGCAGTATTCGGACCTCGGACCGAACTACCAGTGTTCAGCGATTTTATCATACGGTCAATGAGATCGATTTAAAAAGGGTATAAATAGGAATATGTATTGCAATTTCCTTTCACTGCATATGTTAAAATATATATATATATACAGGGTGATTATAATTAAAGTTTAAGTTTCAAAACGCTATAAAAAAAGAACCACTGATGAAAATGATGTGAAATTTGAAAGGAATGTTATTGAAGAAGGCGGAACGAGTATGGCAGAAGAAAAAATTTAGTTTCAAAAGTTAGCAACAGATGGCGCTGTAAGCGGCAGAATCACGACGAGAAACGAGAAATGTTTCGTAAAACAACGGCTAAGGTGGAAGTTACACATTAAAACGCATTGACAAATTAGAATTGTTGAATAATTTTATTTGCATGACTGTACATATCACATCGGAAGGGACAAATCGGTTGGTTTCAAGAGTTTTGCGGCGGCATACCGCATAAGAACCATTCATCAAAGAAGTTCGGAACTGTCGCAAAACATGTTCAATATGATGTCCACCGTTGTGTGCAACAAGTTGAAAGCGACAAACAGCATGTTCCACAACGGATCGCAGTGTCTCCGGGGTGATGTTCAGAATGTTTTGCGAAATGCGTGCCTTTAATTCCGCTAAATTTGCAATTGGAGCATGGAACACAACATCCTTCAGATATCCCCACAACCAGAAATCACACGGAGTAAGATCAGGCGATCGGGACGGCCAGGCTGTAGGGAAATGACGGCTGATAATTCGAGCATTTCTGAAATGGCGCCTCAGCAGCTGCTTCACGGGATATGCAATGTGCGGAGGAGCGCCATCTTGCATAAAAATGATTTCATTCACACATCCACGCTGTTGCAGAGCTGGAATCACGTGGTTGCGCAAAAGAGACGCATACCTCTGACCAGTGACGATTGCGGTAACAGGACCGGAAGCACCCGTCTGCTCGAAAAAATATGGTTGTAGGATGACTAATGCCGTAAAGCCACACCATACCGTGACATTTTCAGGATGAAGTGGTACGGGGTGCGTTGCCAGTGGATTTTCTGTTGCCCATATTCGACAATTCTGGGTATTCACGTATCCTGTCATATGGAAATGGGCTTATGGTCATATGGTCATATGGAAAGTGGATAATGAATGGTCGTGGAAAATTTCCAACGTCTCCCTAGCTGTCAGGTCAGAAGGAAGCAACTCCTGCACATGGCCAATTTTGTACGGATAGCATTGCAGGATGTTTCGTACCTGTCGTTTCGAATTTTTGCATCATTTTCTTTAGACCTACGACACTCATTGGACCAACGCCTTCTTTTATACCCTTCAGTGTCCTGAATTTTTGCAGAGCTACTCTTGCACAATCATCATTCTTGTAATACAGCTTTACCAGCAGAGCGCGGTCCTACAGTGAAACACTCATGGCGAATGCCTGAGTCGCGAAATGAGGAACAGCCTGGTACCTGGCGGCTTTATAACACTGAAATTTAACTAACATTTTAATTTACGTCTTCTTCCGCTTGCAGCGCCATCTGTTGGTAACTTTTGAAACTAAATTTTTTCTTCTGCCATACGCTTTCCGCCTTCTTCAATAACATTCCTTTCAAATTTGACGTCATTTTCATGAATGGTTCTTTTTTTATAGCGTTTTGAAACTTAAACTTTAATTATAATCACCCTGTATATATATTTTAGCAAAAAGCAGCAATGGCGCAAAGAATTAATTAAATTTGTATTTATTCAATTTATTCTTTAGAAACAATTATATATATGTGTGTGTGCAAGATAATATGTTTTATGATTTAACATATAGTTACTTAATTTTGAGCTAATTTAACGCTGAAAGGTAGGAGTACCGTTGATACCGCCGCCGGTGGCAGTACTTATAGTGCTCACTGGAGTCACATTTTTCATCACGACTCGAGGAATGATGCCAGAATGTTGTTAGTTTTCTAGTTAGTGTGGGGGGCTAATACCTGCTTACTTAGGGTAAGTATTAGGTGGCCCCCTAACTTCTACATAACATAACATAACATAACTAGGAAGCCCGCCCAGCCCTTCCTGACGACAACTGTCAGCCCACTGCTTTGGAGAGAACCATAAGCGTTTAGCCAAGATAGCCAAAATAAGCCAAGATAGTTTTCCTTACGAAAGCGCCAAGCGTTTCCTTACGGAAAACTATCTTGGCAAACGAAAATTGTCTAAGTCTGAAAGCTAGATTTCCTGGATTGCTGAGATGTCACAGTAAAATTCTTTCCTGTGAACCATAAAATTTCTCTTGTTGATAACTCTTCTTGTATTCCAAACACAAACAATCGGGCCTATCGAGCTGGATGAAAAAACAAAACTACAATTAAGAGGGGGAAAAACTAAACTTTATCAGTTTTTTAATAGTTTTGTCGAGTCATGCTTAATTAGAAAGCATGCCTCTAGGATTGCAAGATTCGCTTTTGAATTATGTTTCGTTCCCTTGCTTCTCACATGTTCTGATTCTGTATTTGACGTGGCTAAGTCCACTGTACTGTTGAGGGCTCCTTTTCTAATATGTTTCACTATGACCAATACCGACAGCTCATTCAGCTTGATGTCAAATTTTGTTGCATTTTTGTAATCATTTCCTCTTATTTTTGGGTTTGTTCTACGAAATTTTCAAAGATTTCCGCTTACTGTTTTAATTCGAATATTCCCTAGAAGTCAGTCATTAATGGCGTTACCACCTTCAAGATTTCCTTCTTTGCCGTGCTTGACGACTGGGTTCCTGCCGCTTTCGCACAGGCCACTTTGCTTGCGACGATTTTTCTTGCTTCTACAATAGATACATGATAATCTGCATTGCACTAAAGGACTTTACGTTATTCTCTATGTTTAGGATAATCGTTTGATGTGCATTCATGGGGATTATTGCATAAGGCGCACTCGGAAACTGGTTTTGTCATTGTTCGTTTTTATGATTATCGCTACACTTCCTGCATCTCAGTTGGCCTCTGCAATTTTATTTCATGCTCAAACCTCAGGCATTGAGAGCACTGTCTCAGGTTGTCATGAAATCTACTTACCTTTCGTCTGGTCAACCAAACATTTACATGTTCTGGTATGTTGTGTCCAGCATTCTCTGTCAAGGCTTCTTGCTTTTAACAGACCCTTTCACCATAAATCTTCGTAAACTTATCACATCTATATCATTATTACAGCTAAGTTCATTATCTAGTTCAGACAATTCAACATCCACCGGTATGTCTGAAAGAAGAATTTAGTCAAATCATTCATGGCAAGCGAGAAAGACACCTTAATATTAAGTAAATCCGTTAAGTTTTGCACTTGACAAGCACATTTGGCCAACAAGGTACTAACTAATAGACTACCATCTCTCTTTTTCGCTTTATAAAATTCTATACGTTTTACTAACGGCAATGTTCCCGAAATTTCATCTTTAACCCTTTTGGAGTATTTACATTGAAGTTCTTTTCCAATTTTCCATTCTCTAGTGAATATACCATAATTTCTATAGCCTCTTTTCTGACATGACTTTAGAAGTATTTCCGGTAACAAAGCCGGCCTAACAACTTTTCGTGGCCTTGCATATTCTCACTGCACCATTCCTTCATGAAAGCCTCGCTAACCCCAACTGAGAAATTAGAAGTCCTCTAAACGAGCTCTCAGCACTTTAAATATAAATATTGAAAGGCGTTGACTTGAACAATAATAACCTTACTTGAAAAGCATAGAAAACAAAGTACACTACTTCACGTAGCACTTGACACGTACGCACGTCAACGCTTAAACAAACGTGACAGAGAGCAAGCATCACACAGCTTCGGGTCGGCACGGAGAAAAAAAAAACAGAGCATAATTACTCCCCTTTAGCAGCAAAGTGACTAAAACAAAAACAACGCTGAGATGAGTAGGTAATTAATTTACTGCTGCTGAAAACTATCTGCGAACTGATGATACAAATGCTGACAAACTGTTCTTGTGAGGTACAAAAGTGAATGGTTCAAAAATAACATGTATATATATATAAAAAAAAAAAACCTTAATTGTTGTGTACCCCAATGGGCTTCAAAAGCTTCCAAAAATCTGAAACTAGGTTTCAAAATTTTCCGAGCCTAAGCCTTGTTTTATACATAGCGCTCTTAGAGCGAAGAAAGTAATGGATTAGAGTACTTAAGAATTGGAAAATCGGTTTCATCAAGAATGTCCATGTGTTACAAGCATTTCACTACTAGTGATTATAATTTGCTACCAGCGCATGCCTATAAATTTGAAACTATAAAAATGAATTATTATTTTTTAACTCGTTTATATGCAGTTAAGGTCAGCTGGAAACAAAGCAGCTGGCGACGGTTTCGGAGACTGATTTTTGTTGCCAAATTTGGCTAGAAGTCTCAAAACTTATGACCATTTGGCGACATATAGATATGGACCACATACACCTGTAATTGATATTGTGATTGAATAAATGTAATTAATCACTACATGTAACTGTAACAGTATCCGGCCCTCATATGCCTGTGGAGTATATATCCGTGTGGGCTTCGCCTTTTCGATGCGCTTTGCATTACGCCGCGTTTAACTTGCTTAGTAGTTTGAAGTGTAATTATCAATTGTACGCTGTGATACTGAGAAGAGCTGTATGAGCATTTTTGTGGAAAGTTTCAAAACTGTAAAGTTTTACTTTCGCTGAAATAAATTTTATTAAGCTTTCATCGGTTCTGTGTGCATTCAATCTATTACGATTCCATACTCAAGCAACAATATGTAAAAACGCGACAAACAGGTGTGTCTTCTTTCACAAATTTGGAAAGGAAGGGGCATTTTTCGAGTTTACTGGACAATATTCTCAGCGAAGTTCTCGCAGAGAAATCTCAAAGAGAAATAAATAAAAAAAAAAAAAAAAAAAAAAAAAAAAAAAAAAAAAAAAAAACCCTTTCCTGTTGTTCCTTTATACCTTTTTGATTAAGGCATGCCTCATTATATCTTTCTTTGTCTTACCCATTGAGTCTATTATGATGTTATTTATTCCAGATCTCACTTCTCCAAACTCCCATTGAGTCTTGTATAAATAACGTTTTAGAAGATTCAATGGGTAAGACACACACACACACACACACACACACAAAAAAAAAAAAAAAAAAACATGCTGAGATAAGTTTTAATCCAAAAAAAGTACAAACACACTTACCAATGAATTAGAAACTCAAGAACAATATTTTATTGGATCTCTTTTTGCACGGATAACTGCTCTAACTCGTTTGGGCATCGAGTCTACACACTTCTGGAGTACATTTACATCCAGAGAATACCATAAACTCGCTATGCAGCTTTTTAGATCTTGTAAATTAGGTGGAAGAGGAGAGTGCTGTCGGATGCGTCTTTCCACCATATCCCATATATTTTCTATAGGGTTAAGATCTGGGCTATGCGAAGACCAGAGAAGATGTTGGAAGTCAGACTGATGTTCAGCGAACCAATTTTGAACACTTCTGGTACGATGTATAGTTGCATTGTCATCCATGAAGTACCCGTCGCCATCAGGATAAAAATGCAACACTGCAGCGTGCACTTGATCTACCAGTATATCTAGGTATCTTATGATTTGTCCCCGAGTAACACCAGGGCACCTCTTCCATGACAGCAGAAAGTGCTCCATATTATGATACTCCCACCAAACCCTTGCACAGTACGAGGAAGGCAAGATGGATTCATAGCTTCATGAGGTTCTTCCCAAATTCGACGACTTCCATCAGTCCAAAATAAGGTGCAGCGTGATTCATTCGACTACATTACCCCTTTCCAATCCACAGATGCCCAGTGTCTTCTTTTCCGACACAACTGCAAACGAATTCTTACATGTCCGGCAGAAATGAAAGGTTTTCTAGCAGGCGCCCGACTTATGCGTTCCCATTGTAACGTATACACACAGGTACTTAATGAGAAGAACTTCCTGTTTTTGTTTGGAGATTAATCGTCAGTTAGAACTTTGAGGAAAGGTGTTGCGGAAATCCCCTGGCGAGGTTTCCGGACATAAGGGACATAGTAATGACCCCATTCCAGGTATTTCCGATAAGACTTTTAACAAACGAAAGAAAGGATCTTTTATGTGAGTTTTTGATGTAGTGAAAGACTCGGAAGAAGACGCAATCCGTCGTGGCTGCATCCAGCGGCCATTGTGGGAATTATGGCTGTAATGGTTGATTATGTTATTTAATAGTAATCAAGAATTTCTTATTAAGTTTTTAAAATAAATATTTAAAAGACAACTATTCTTTTCTTTCACCCAACACGTGTGTTCAGACGTTACAGCTTTATTAAAATGGTGGCAGAGGTACAGAGGAGAAAATCCATGCAGAGATTACAGACTATCAGGTTCTGAATTTCCACTAAAAGTTACGAACATCAGTTCGAAAAGTGAATACTGTATTCAGTAGGCTAGTGTGATTAGGAAATCCATGAAAGGTTACGGACGACAGTCCAGTTAAAGTCATTACAGCTCTTCGAAGCAGGTGGATTCGCAAATCCACGGGAAAAGTTACGGAAGCCAGATTTTCGATATACGGAATTTCGGCTGTGTCCAGATATCGCCAGCAATTTTTATAATTTGTGCGATCATCATTGTGCCCGAGAAGTGCAGTGAAGTGTGTGGGACAGCCATTGGCCGAAGATCATCAGATTATTGTGAATTTGTAGTGTAGTGATAAAAGTGATATAGCTGTCTGAATCATCAGCATCTATTTATTGGTGGCGAATTGTTGATGTGCGTGATAAGTGATGAAAGAGTCAAATATCATCAGTATTCCACCAGTGCACCAAGTGTCTACAAATCCAGGCGGGTAAGTACCTTGGATTTTTTATATTGAGGCAGTGAAGTAGTTTAATTTAAGTATTTCTGTAAATTAACTGTTCAGTCGACACTGTTTTCTGTCAAACTTAAAGAAAGGTGTTGTTCGGCTTATTTTTATATTAAGAAGCATAAAATTTAGGTTTGAATCTGTGTTCATAGATAGTTAATATCTAAAAGGTTGCACTTTGTGCTGTTTTAAGCTTATAAAATTGAATGTTTTAAATTTTAATATTTTCAGTAAGGTGAAAAATTTTATTTTAAGAACTGAACATTTCTTCCTGGTTCTCTGTTGAACTGGTAAAAAGGGGAAGCTAGAAACCCCAGTGTCTTATTTTAACTGTGTGTGCGAAATCAGTGTTTAATTATGAGCATGTGGATATGTGTTGTGTAATTTATTGTACTTTTGAATGCAAATTTTAACATATCTCAAATTTTGATGAAAGTATACGGTTTTATCATAAGCTTTTGAGTTAACACAACTGAATTTTAAGTTTGTAAAACGTTAACAGTATTTGTAATCTGAAGCTCTCAAGTAGTGCATATTATGGTGTAAATTGTTTTGCACTTGTGTTTAAATCCATGTAATATGTTGCGGAAAAAATTAAAGGCTCAATTTTACTCTCTCTCTCTGTGAAAATTATATTTGTTGTCTTATATCTAGGTAGTGTGAGGGTGCTAAAATTGTTAGGTTGCTATTATAATTTTGGCTTATATCATGGCATTCTTAGCAAAAGTTAGGAAAGAGGATCTTAAAACCTTGGCTGAAGAGTTAGGGGAAAAAGTCAGGCCTGAACTTAGGATATTGGATTTAAGACAGATGATTATGAGAAATGAATCCTATGAGGAGGAACTAGTGAAAAGCCTGTTAGAAAATATCACTTCAACGAGGCTTGAGAAAGAAAAAGAGAAACAAAAAAGAATTAGGAGAGAAGAACCAGAGAGGCAGGAGAGGATTAGGAGAGAAGAAATGAAGTTTAAATTATCGAAATTAAGATTACTAGCCGCTAACGGAAATGACTCTGGAAATGGTGGGAATGAAGAAAATGGACTTAAGAAAAGCCATTACGATCTGAAAAAAAAATGATTTCAATATTTGATCCCGAAGAGAACGATATTAGTTTGTATCTAGTTATGTTCGAGCGCCAAGCAAAGCGTGCGAATCTTCACCAATCGGAATGGGTTTCTGTTTTATTGACAATTTTGCTAACTGACATAGTTCAGCTGATTACGCGAGAACCAGAGCAGCGTTTATGACTACGCTTACGTAAAAGGGATACTACTTAAAAGGTTTAAGCTTAGTCCAGAAAAATTTCGCATCAAATTCCTGCAATCCCAGAAAGACACTCAAACCACTTGGAGAGATTTTGCTTTTGAATTAAGGAATTATTTTGAAGAATAGATTGCAGGTTTGGACGTTACAGATTTTGAACTTTTAAAAGATCTCATGATAACAGACCAAATGAAGCGTCGGGTAAATGTCGAAGTGCGACAGCATTTTATTGACGAATGGTCGAAGATAACGACTCCAGATAAATTAGCTCGAAGAGTGCTAGAAGAATATGAAAATGTACGTGAAACCCGGAAGAAGATCTCTTCTGTTCATAGTTCGGAGTCATAACGGGGCAATAAAACCATTCAAATTCAAGAGAGTCGCAAAAGTATCACCTGTCTGGAGGGGAAGATAGATATGACTCTGAAAAAAAGGAAAATCTCCGAAATTAGAATGAGTGTCAATTTGATATAAGAAGACCACTTAAGTGTTATTCTTGTGGTTCAACCGAACATTTAAGGCCTCAATGCCTGAATGTTAAAAGGGATTTCAAAACACCATTTATTGTAAATAGAGTCCAGGAGATTGAAGAACATTGCTTATCCCCGTATCTAACGATGGCTAAAGTGAACGATTTCGATCTCCCAGTTTTGAGAGGTACCGGATCATGCATTGACATAATATGCAACAAATACATCACTCCTTCGATGCTGATGGGCGAGGCTGTCTGGATAAAACAACCGTTTGATGCGGCCACAATTTGCTTACCATTAGCACACGTTCAAATAGAAGGAAAATTTGGACAGGTAATAACAAAAGCAGCGGTCATTCGAAACGAAGTGGATCAAGGCCGGTACCTGTTAGGGAATTGTACGACTGCAAGGAGCAGATCAGCGCGATAGACTGTTTTTTCAGGTAAACACTGTGGGTACCCGAACTCCGGAACCCTGTCAATCGAAGAACGAAATCGGGGGGAAGTTAACAACAAGGAGTCCAAAAGCAAACCTTGAGGCGAAAATTCTCCCCGCGTTATCGGAAGAAGTATCGTTTTGTCTCAAACAAAAGGGATGGAGAAAACCGATTTCGCTGTGCCTGAAACCGAGGTGAACGAATTGTCACTACTTACAATAGAAAAGACGCAGTTAGCTGATCTACAAAAGAAAAGTGCCGTTGTAAAACCATCTGTTGACCTAATCGGGTTAGACAATCAAAGTAACTCTTTGGGAAATGTTTACAAATTAGAAATTTCCTTTTCGATTCGGCACGAGCAAGAAACCGTAGATATGCCAAATGATGTTTCGTATCAACCAGACCGTCAACATCGAGAAAGATAAGGCCTGCGCTCTGAAACGAAACTGGCTTGTGACGTCACGGTTAAGGGACCCTCAGCAAACTTTTTGTTGTCTTTTATAAGTTGTAATTTTTTATTCACTATGTTTTAAGAATTGAATTTATGTTTACTTTTGACATCTGAAGCATCATCCCTTGTAATAATTACTAACACTAGTAATATAAAAATTGTTAGCAAAATTTATGATTATTTATTTTAATTGGAAACTAATTTTATATGAAATAACTGTCCTAAGGGGTTAAAAGCATAACACTTATTTCATTACATAATATGTAGAATATCAAATGCAGAGTAAATTTGATTCTTGACAGAGTACTGTGTTCTTAAATTTAACTATCAATGTTTTTTGCAAATCATTAAATATCATTTTATCATGATGAAACTTAAATGCATATGTTTAGCTAATATAGCTTCTGTTCACTTTTATATATGTTATTATCATGCAATCAGTTTGTTTAAAATTTGTTATGCAATATAAATCTTTCTGAGAATGATAGAAAAGTTTCTAAAGTAATGTATGTAAGATTCATATTAAGGTAATTAAATTGCGAAACTGCAAAATGAAATTTTAAAAATGTACAGTTATTGAAGAAGCAGTAGTAATTGAATTCATATGTAGACATACTTGTTTTCATTGTATTTCAATTCAATGCAATTTTAAAAACAATTTTTTTAATTATCTTTTAAATTACAATCTTTAATTTGAGTACGTGGCACCACCAAAAACTATGTAAGTTAAGTTAAAAAAATTGCTTACATTATACAGAAAAGTTTTGAACATGATGTTAGGATTTATATTTTCTTTTCATGTGGATATTAATAGAAAAAATATTTTCAGAACAGAGGTAACGCTTATAGTTAAATAGGTATGATGTAAATATTTGCAAGAAATTTTAGTTTCTAAAAGTTTTTTAAGTATTTCGCATATTTTTAAAATATTTTCAAAAAAATTGTGTATAACTTTATTTAAAAACTTTTTTCCTGTGTTATTTGGAATTTTAATATTGATAGTCTTCAGAGCTATGTAATAAACATTATCTCAATTTAACTACAGATTCTGTCGAATAATTATGTACCATTAAGAGGAAAACATTAACTGTAATACAGATTAACATACAATATGTAAGTAAGAAATAATTTTAAGAGTAGACTATTTAGTAATTTATTACATTCAGAAAAATTTTCTGACTGATATAAGGCATTTAAATGTTAGTCTAAATATTAAGTAGTCTCTTGCATTCGTTTGATGTTTCATAATCCTGCTACATTAATATGATAGATATGAAAAATATGCAATAATTATAGAATGAGACATAACATGTGTTCCCACTGGCAAACATTTTGTTAAAGTAGTGGGTGAAACAAAAAAAAAAAAAATTGATGCGGTGATGAGAATCAACGAGAGACACAAAAACAGTGCAGAAAAATCAAAGTAAAAATTTTAGCCACTTGAATTTTAAAACCAACTTTTCTTCAAAGAAATGATTTGCTTTTAAAAGCACCACACCATTCTCAAATAATTTTGTTTTGAAAATAAATACCAACAAAAGAAAATGAAAATATTTCATATTCGTATAAGCTTTGTAAAACATTATATTGCCGCTTATAATTTTGTTTTAGACTGATTTTATAGTATGAGATACCAATTTCATAGAATAGGTTTAGAAAAACGGGTGTTTAGCAAGGAAGCTAAACTGAGCGAAGACCGGTCCCCTAGCAGTGACGTAATAACTCAGCGCGCAGGCCTTATCTATCTCGATGGTGACGACCAGACTCGGTAGGCTTGCAAATGTCTAAACAATCCATAAGAGAATTGCCCAAGACATCGAGTAGTGTAAATTTGCCAAGGAAAGTAGAAGAATCCCCAATTCATTATTAATCTAGGTTAGCGCCTGATACTGAAGGGTCAAAAAGGAGTAAGTATGTATAGCTACTTCATGAATGATGTAAATCCAACTTGTAATGAAGTAGTTTTTTCTGATATTAATGCCAAATTAAATGTATATGTTTATTTTGAGGTCAAGTGGAATGGTTCTGGACCAGGTGTGGGGTTACCATTGAGAGATTATCACAAACTGAAAATTAAATACTGCAAGATTTCACTTTTCATCCTGGCTAGACATATAATTAATATTAGACTTAGGAATGTATATTGTATAATACATATTTCAGAAAACTGTAAGTTCTATATTGTATGTGAATGATTAAGATTAGTTCTTAGTATTATGTTGTTTATAGGTTTATTGACTGGCCTCGATATAAGTTCTGTTGTGTTATCCTTGGTACTTAACTCAGCGTTGTGAAAAAACATATAAGTGTTAATATTTTTTAATTAGTGTTTACTTTTGAGAACTTGCTCTGCTAAAAGGTACGAGGAATTGGAGTTCTGAAACCCCCCTCCTCGGGGAGGAGAAGGGTTGTAACATAGACACACCTCTGACACACAGGTGCTTAATGAGAAGAACTTCCTGTTTTTGTTCAGAGACTAATCGTCAGTTAGAACTTTGAGGAAAGATGTTGCGGAAATCCCCTGGTGCGGTTTCCGGACATAAGGGACATAGTAATTACCCCATTCCAGGTATTTCCGATAAGACTTTTATCAAAATGAAAGAGAGGATCTTTTGTGTGAGTTTGTTATGTAGTGGAAGACTCCGAAGAAGACGCAGTCCAGCGTCGTGGCTGCATCCAGCGGCCATTGTGGGAATTATGGCTGTAATGGTTGATTATATTATTTAATAGTAATCAAGAATTTCTTATTAAGTTTTAAAAATAAATATTTAAAAGACAACTGTTCTTTTCTTTCACCCAATACGGGTGTTCAGACGTTACACTAGCCTCTGCAATTATCTTCTCATGGTTCGAGCTGAAATCTGCTGCGAAGAGGCCTGGTTGACGATCTGTGTCAGTTGAAGCACAGTAGAGTCCCTATTCTACCGTACATTTCGTCGGAGACGACGCCGATCACTTCTCTTGGAAAACTGTTCTCCAACCGCAGTTACGTCCTCTAGAGAACGACTGTGGGTTTCGAATTCAATTTTTGGAAACCTTTGAAATGGCTGCTTTTGTGAACCCAGTGAGATTTGCTGTTTTCAAAATCGAGGCCTCTGCTAAACGGGCACCAACGATAAGCCCCTTTTTAAATGGTGAAAGATCTGTCACTTTTCCCATTTTACTTCATTTACCTTGAAAAGCACTCTTACACCTTACTTATACAAGCTGTAACGAAAACTATTATAAAAAATATCAGAACTACGCCGAGACTACCCGTCAATGGTTGTTCTGCACAGGTTCTTAATAGATACGTATAATACCTTAATAATAATTAGACACAGTGAGTCTACTATCAGAATATCTGTTTACAATTTCAATATTTATAGAAAAAGAAATAAATCTTATCTACTTGAATTCTGCACATGTTTCTTGACGAATAAACAACTTTGTTAACACTTGACATCAGTATTTTCACAGTTTCACAGTAAAGCAGTAACTAGGATATTATTCAATAAACAGAACACAAATACAATATAATATCTCAATTCAATTCATATCAACATTAAATTCATAGAACACTTCTATCACTAAGCAAACACGGATCAGAACATGCATGGCAACGCCGAAAACTGATGCCATCCACAAAAAAGAAAGGATACAAAAAACTCACGACATTAAAACATTAATACATTAAAAGTCTCGTGTTCATTCAATAAAGTTATTCATAAAACTGTCTCGTGGATATCTTCCGAAGTTTATTGACGGCATTACGTAACACTAGCATTCTGACCACGTGTAACCCATGTCATAAAAACATTTGCATACTTCACCCCTATCACGCATTCAAATGAAAATCTCAAAGGTTTCTAATTCACTGACCAGTGTGAATACCCCGTACATCATTAAAACATATCACAGAGATTTGTAGTACTGTCAAATGATACTTATTGTGTGACATATTATACTCGAGATCTGTGTAGAAAAATTAACACCTGAAAGGAGTATAGTGGTATAGAATTTTTAAAAAAATATTTGCTTATTTTTTTAATCTGCAGTCTTTTTTCAATTCTCTATTTAACAAAGTATAAACAGCTGTCTATTCGACGTTGCAGACGAATTCGAAGCACCATCTATCTACCAGTACAATCGCCACTTCAGTTACATAATGAGCAATAACCAAAACATTAAATAAAAGCAGAGTTCTTAAAGTAACTAAAATTATATTATTATTCAAATTACATTTTATAACGATTTAATTGCAGGTCTTAGAAAATATTAATAAACCTTTCTTTCTTTTTCGTTTTCTTTTCAAATTGCTTAAAATGTAAAACGCAGGGAAAGTAGCATGAAATTATCAAAATTAAAACTACTCTAATATGAAGTAAAATATGGGGGGGGGAAGAAAAAAAAGAATTATAGTGCGAATATGATTTTTGGTTTGAAAGATATGTTATTGGAAAAAAACTTTGATTTTAATTTTTGTTACTTGTTAACCAAATAAAATCAGATTGCTTAAATTTTTTTCTAATGTAATTAAACTTGTGAAAACATCTCATTCAATTTAAAATTATTCTGAGCACATGAATAGCAATTGCATTTTATTCTGCTTAGAACGAAATGTAATTTAAATCAACTAAGATATCCCATTGTCGACACTCTAAAATATTGTGTAAAAGGAAATATGTACTTTTATATTTATATTTACGATGCAATCAATTTTTTTTCACCTCCAAAATAAGCCGAACCCGTATCTTTCAGTCCTAAATGACTCAATGTTTCGAGAATCAAGAGAGGTATATCTCATTGCTTCGAGCCAGTGCATGGGAGAAACTAATTCTTCTTCTTCCCTTATCCATTGTCTCGACTTGAGTATGTAGCGCCATTTCGACGAGTAGGAATATTAAAAGCAATGAGGTAGGGCAGTTTAACATTTGATTTAACGAAAAGGAAAACTATCGGACTTCCTGAGCTCATTCAATATTAAATTATTAGAGATGATCAAGCATGTAAACACAGCAATAGATGCAGCATGGCACTTTGAAATCGCTCACAGCCTACAAAACAAGGCTTACGAATTAGCACACGTAGCAGCAATATTTGTAAAACTCATTGATGCTGCCTTACGTCAAAAATTAAGTACCGAACTTTTCATGTTTCATGTGGTTGAAGCTTAGTAAGTAATTAAGCTTAATAAGTAACAAGTCCAAAGAAAGGTTAAATTACCCTTTATTACAACTCAGATGAACGGATGGCCCTTCTCGGGCTTACAATAAGCCTTCATTTGGGCTTTTAAATCAAAATTCAAAATATTAAACTAATTTAAGGCTAACTAAAATAAACCAGCCGAAGCTGCACAAAATTAACTAACAGAGTTGGCCCTTATTTAGGCTCTCCGGCGTATACGAGCAGACACGTAACAGTACGGCCGTATAACAGTAAGCTTAGACTAGCATCAACAACTGCCCAAAAGGCCGTATAACAGAAAGCATGCTTATAGCAATTACTAGAAATGAGTAGGCCGTATAATGCTCTTCTACTAAAGTGACCCAAACTTCAGCTTAAATAGTTGTTTCTGCCTCATTTACATAAATCATAATCCTGGAAACTCATTCTGCAGAGAAACTCATGTAAGAAATGAGAATGTGCTAGAAAGGCTTTTTCCGAAATAAAAATAACTATTAGAAAAATAAAGTAAACCATAAAAAACATCTAGTCCACGAAAAGAGATCACAACATCCAAGTTTTACCCTTGCGATCTGGTACAAGCCAACAAAGTTAATAAGTCAATAAAGTTAATAAAGCAGTTTAACAGTAGCGCATGCAGTTTGCGAGTTCTACAGTGCAACATTATAAATGCAATTGATGTATGCGACTGAAGAATTTTGGATAAAAAAAAAAAAAAAAAATCACGGGAACTGATGACAACTTTTGTTCTGGGTTACTGAATTTAGAAATGCAGAATTGTAATGTGTGTGACTGTGGAAAGGTAATATTCATAGGAAAGTAGGGTTAAGATCATATTAGGGACAAAATCATCTGCTTCAGTGTTGTGAAATCTGTCAATTGGCATTGCTGCGACTTCTTTGAGAGAAGAACGTGAGCTGTGAAATCATTGCTCTGATGTGTTGTGGTTATTCGTGACATCGAGAGCTTAACAATAAACAAAGGTCTAAATAGTAACTGGGATCCACCAGCAGCGGAAGAGATAAGACAGGCGAACAACGGTAATTCGGCTCGGGTTCTACTTCAGGTGAAAGGGGCTTGAAGCATGGTGTTTTCAACACTTTCCAGTGCGTAGCGTAAATATGAGCTAGTATTGCTTACAAAATCCTCCATGAAAATGTTCCTCCTATAGGCAAATAAACCCCTGTGCTTTAAATTAACTGATTAAACAATGATATCAACTGAAAAGCAGGTGTAAGAAACTTACATATGATCTTAAAAACAAAACAAAACTCTGTAGATAGTAATGTACCTATTGTTTCTGACGAATTAAACTATTATTCTCCATAATACAGCAAGATGCTAAGAAATGTCTAACAGTACAATAGTACAATCATGAAGCGAATCTGGAAGGTATACTCTTTAATCGCTTGATTCTATTAAGAATCTATTTGTACATCCTATCTATAGCATCAGTAAAATGATGCTTTACGAATCTGAAACTAATAAGCTATTTATGTTTTTCAATGGCGGAAGGAGGACAAAGACAAACGTTTAATAATAACTGAAGGAGAGTAGCTTGAATACTGAAAAGTAAGCTATATGCTTCTCAAGGGGCAAGAACTAAGGAAAATTTAGGGTGAATAGTTTAGGAATATACAGAAGATAGAGTTCAGGAATGAAAACGAAAAACTTTCTGGTTTTAAGTTTATCTAATTCAATTGTGGAGCCACAAGATAAATTTTATGTCAGGTTATCCCGAAATTAAGTGCACTTCAAAACCAAATTCTTGCTCCATGTAGACAGTCACCCAGTCTTGGTCTTGACTTATCACCCTATCTTGGTCTTTCAGATAATGACACAGCTAGAGGGGAGAAAGGGCGGACATCTGTCCCCGGGCGCAGCATTCAGGGGGCACCAAACTGATGTTACGAAATTTTAGAATAAAATGTTTTCCTTTCTTAGAAAAGGGGCGTGAAATCTTCAGATGTTCCCGGACGCTGAAAATCCTAGCTATGGCTTTGGTTATTTATCTGGAGATAAATAATGTCGAACTCAGAGAAGTTTTCAAGTAAACTTTTTTATTAGAACTTAAGAAACTACATGCTCTTGTAGTACAAAATAAGTCACCACTTCTTGAAGGATTTAACAGAACAGAAGCTTCAAATTAAAATTTAAGCAATTAAAGTGTTCAGCTCACAAGAGAAAGTCCTAGTGTAAGCTTTGGCTCAGGCCTGTAATGACGTGAGCAAACATGGCTAGCAAAAGTCTAAAACCGATTCAGACAACTTTACTGGATGAAACTGGTTCGGAGAGGGTCAATGGTCACTCACGAAAGCTCTATGGTCAATGATTATGAAGTTGCTTATGTGACCTCAGATAGGGTCTTATAAGCTAGAGACAATCAAGCCTGTGAGGGCACATGACTTTGACGAGCTAACCGGTGAAACTCCAAGGACGATCAAGAAAGTGAGGTAAAGGTGAGGAGACTACTATCTCCTGTGCTTCAAGTATGCCAATGAGATGAAAAACAAGGAAAGACAGAAGTCCCACCAAGTAAGAAAACAAGTAAGTATCAGAAGTCCAAGCTAGTCTACGAAGTTGTAGTTTGTGAGCATGTGAGCATCAAATGGTCTGACCAAACTGTCTTCTGGAAAGATTTAGCAATTAAGGACTTCTGAAGAATTTGCAGCATCACAGCGAAGTCCAGTTTTGAAGAAACGCTTATTAAGTTTAGTAATGTGGTCCACTATAGAGTCGATTTTCAAGTCAACATGGATCAGTTTGTTTCTAACCAGGTAATGAGCATTTACAGTTTCTTGCATCTTATTCTGTGCTACGTAAAAGTTTGCGTTTGAGGCTGATGCCCAATCTGGAGACATGTAGCATAGAATTAGCCTTATAGTGCATAGGTTTAGTTCTACGTTTGTTGAGAAGTCCAGAGTACTTTCCGAGAAGTACAGAAAGTTGGTTGGCGATACTACAGGCTTTTCCTTTGACGTGCTTAATACGATAAGCCTTTACGTTAATGATAATCCTCAAAATATTTGCACAGTTCACAATATCCCCAAGTAAAAAGAGGTTGTTTAGTGCTATTTGCCGAGCCTTAGTTTCCTTAGAAGATATATAAATTTATTAAGTTGTTGAGGATTTTATCACTAGAGACATTGTTTTTATAGCAAATTTGGTATAAATGGTCTTGTGATACGTTTCCAGCAATGTAGTGACGCTGCTTGATATTACTTTTGTTAAATAGGTACTTTTTTTCTTTTTTAATTGGCCATTTTATTTACAACAGCCTAATATATGTAAAAATGGAGACTTGGTAACACGCCAGTTGCTCTGCCCCAATTTTTTTTGTATATATTTCAGTTTTTTACTCGTTTTTATCTGGGCGCTTATAATTTCTACATCTTATTGTACTCCCTTTGAGATTCTGCCCTTTCAAACTGGGAGCACACTATCATGGATTGCCCTACAATCGGAAATTTCTCCAAAACTGAAGGAGTTCATGCGAAGTATAGTTTATATTATGCCTCAGTGAATATACTAAATTTTGTGAGATATTAAAGAAGGATTGCCGAGATATGAAGTGCCAAGTTTTTTTCAACTTTTTTACCAGTAGATTTAAAAAGGGGCGGGGGTAATTGCAATTGCGGTATCGCAAAAACTGGTTTTTTTTTTTTTCCCCCTCACCCGCTGTTTATCTGGGTCAGTAAAGGCCCCCAGTGAAAGTTATTTTATCAAACTGGAGAGTCATTTTTCAGGTCTTTAGATATAAATGTTTCGGCAAATAAAAGAACTAGAAACAACACGAGGACCGTAGTCGGTTTGCATTTTATTCCTGAATATGTAGACCAAAATGTCGTGTAAATGCATTGAGAGATTGCCGAGATATATGGCGTATTCGCTTATCATCCTTAAGCACGTATATGAAATTTCACGTATCTATCAAGGATTTACCGAGATAAACATTTCCACGAAGAAATAAGGTAGCAGAAATTCGATATGCGATATCTCGATAATCGTCAACTTAAAATTCTTTCTGCGTTAATTTTAGTTAAGTTAATTCAGACCCATCCATTGGATTTTTTCGTTTGCAGCTTGAACCATCTATTTTAACAAACAGAGGCCTTTTTTCTTTCAACTTAATACTTCACCACTTGGAAAAGTTCTTTTGTAGTCATCTAAATGTGTCCTTGTATTGCTACGTAGAAACTGCTAACTTCGAACGCTACCCTGTATCAACTTTGCATTATGAAATTGAAGACATAAAATGAAGAAGAAATTTAATATGCTTGCCGCAGAATCTCATTTCACTTCCTTCCTTTCGAGTTCGTGAGCTATTAATTGCTACATATATAGCTAAGTAACTATCATACATGTAATTAAGATACAATAACACGCTGATTTTTGTTGTTTGACTCAAACAACAAAAATCAGCGTAATATTTTTCTAGTTTTCACAGGACTAGTTCTGATGGTTTTACCGAACCATCATCTTCAGCTGCAAAAGCGCAAATGAACAAGATAAGATAAGAAAGCCTGGACAGGAGATAAGCTACTGGCGCCATCTGTTGATGAAACCAGAACAAAAATATAATTTCTTTAAAGTCTGAAGGCAAAGATGGATTGGGATTAGGGTCGTTAACTAGAACAGAAAGACTTTTTTGAATAATTTTGGCAGCAGAAAAATTTAAAGTGTGATTATCGGACCAACAATGTTGAGCAACAGAAGACTTCTGTGTTTCCTTTTTTCTAACATATGCCTCATGTTCCTTGACGTGAAATTTCAAGGCTCTCTTAGTTTGGCCAATATAAATTAAACCACACTGGCAAAGAATCCTATAAATACCCCAGGAATTCATATCCGGAATGGGGTCCTTGAGTATGGAACTCGGAATTTTATGGATGGGAGAATAAACGACCCGAAAGGTAAATTTCTGCAAAATATGTGCAACTTTATAGCTAATTGATGGAAAGAAGGGAATGACAACAGAATTTTTATAATCTCCTAAAACAAGAGTGTGCCTTTTGGTGTGTTGAGATGAGAGTTCCATACTCAAGGACCCCATTCCAGATATGAATTCCTGAGGTATTTACAGAATTCCTTACCACTGTGGCTTAATTTCCATTGGCCAAACTAAGAGAGCCTTGAAATTTCGCGTTAAAGAACATGAGGCATATGTTAGAAAAAAGGAAACACAGAAGTCTGCTGTTGCCCAACATTTTTGGTCCAAAAATCACACTTTAAATATTTCTGCTGCCAAAATTATCCAAAAACATCTTACATTGCTGAACTGGATTTTCTAGAGGCATTTCACATTCAAAAAAATCTTTTTGTTCTAGTTAACGACCCTAATTCCAATCCATCTTTCCCTTCAGACTTTAAAGAAATTATATTTTTGTTCTGGTTTCATCAACAGATGGCGCCAGCAGCTTATCTCCTGTCCAGTCTTTCTTATCTTATCTCGTTCATTTGCGCTTTTGCAGCTGAGGATGATGGTTCGGTAAGACCATCGGAACTAGTCCTGTGAAAATTTGAAAAATATTAAGCTGATTTTTGTTTTTTGACTTCTAAATTAATATCATACATGTAGATTTCAATTTGCAATACTTGTTATAAAAATATAATGACTATTTTAAATAAGAGTTTCATGCAAATGCTTGCAATGATAAATAACAATTTTGTACTGTTTGCCGTTTTATTAAAGTCGAGTAGCGTGTATTATTTGTTTCTTTGGAATGCCTGATATCTGGCTAAAATAATAAAAACTATTTTTATAAATTTAATTGGCCATCTGATAATATTATGAATACTTTATTTTATCAAAGATATATCATGCAGATTTTAAATTCAAATGAACGATAAAGTAAATACTAAACTGATGTTTGTAAATGCATACTATATGGTTTTTTTACCAAAGGTCAACTAAGGCAGACTTTTTTTTTTTTTTTTTTTGTAAATCGTAGAAGAGAAATTTTTTTTTTATGTTAACCTAACGAATTTCACTAATTAATTATTACAAATATAGTAAGTATCTTTGCACAGTAATTGCAGATGGAAGCTAAATATAGATTTTAGTTACTCTAAAAATAACCATTAAATGCTGAAATTTAATAAATGTGATTTAAAATTGTAACATTAGCTTTTGAGTTATTTTGTATGCAAGTCGCACTCAAGTTTAGATTGAATAAGTATGTAGATAGAGTATATTATTAATAGATTATAGCATTATAAATTTGAAATTTGTAGTTAAATTATGAATTTTCTAAATTTTTGTTTTTATTACTTCAAACAAGAATGAAATCAGCAGGAAGCTGATACCAAGTTTTGATATTGTGACGAATTTCAAGTATTCTCCGCATTTCTGAAGGTCAGGGTGATCATTGCAGGCGATTAATCAGTTTCTTTCCATATCGCAGACAGCGAAACAGCCGCTAGGAGACGAAAAGCGTAGTTGAAGTTATAAGGTATTTCTCCCGCCTTCTTAGCAGGCATTTGTAGTGTAGTGGTCAGCACACTGGGCGTGTATTCGAGAGGTCCCTGGTTTGAGTCCCGGCGGGCAACTGCTCATTTTTTTCACTCTCCTGCTTTCAAAAAGTACCTGATGTTTCTACAAGGTAAAACGAAAGGTTATATGATGGAGTGTATATGAAGAACTTGACATTTTCCATAGCATCATATTACAGGTGTGGATACCGCCCAAATGGTATAGCGGTTAGTGGAGCGTACTGCGGTAACGAAGGGCCCGGGTTCGAATACCGGAGAAGGCATGGATGTTTGTAAATGCATTTGTAAAAATGGGACTGGCGATTAATATCTATCATAAAAATCAGTGCTTTTATCCACTTTCAAAATCTTTTTTATTCATCTTTGTACGCAAACATATTAATCTTTCCTAATTACTGCGGCTTCTAATTCTATCATTTTAGGCAGATAGTCCTCGGAGCTTTGCCGTAATCACATAAATCAAACCAAGCCTACTTTTACCTTTGTTATACACATGAAAGACACGAATGTGCCGTTTTCTATTCGAAAAACCTTACCACCAAAAATAAAATCGGAATACCGTTTTTTGGTGTAATGTCATAAGACACCCATTATTCAAACTCATTTGGCAATAAAATGTTAGGTTTAATATTAAGACACGCAAAAATGAAAGACATTCCAAAGTTTATTGCAATCACTAAAAGCTTATGAGCATCAAAATGTTTTTCAATATACAACAGAAACAGGAATCGGTAACACAGGTATCGTTTATGCAATTCATTTGTATAGAAGAAGGGGCATCACGATCTACAAAAAGCAGTTTTTTTGCAGAATTGCAAGGGATTCCAGGGGCTTACAGGAAAACTGTCCAGAACTACAAATGATTACGAGACACTTGTTTGTAATCTAATCTGAAAGACGAATGGTATTCTGCTCCTCATATTCGAAATTTAATTCAGCTAATGTCCCACTCTTCCAGTATCTTCTCCAGTTCGTATTTCAATGCACGGAAAGGAGGTCGGTTTTCTGGAAGCTGTAAAAAAAAACTCAGTTTTAGTTTTTTTAAATTAAAAAAAGCATAATTTAGAATAAATAACAATAAAATAAAAAGTTTTAAGATGTACTTTCTTTCATTTTGGCATTATGTTCACAATATGATTAAAAAAGACTGCACCATTAAATATCTCAGACTACTGGTTGGAGCTCATGGCTCGTTTAAGAAAAGAATCAAAGGTTAGGCTTTCAAACTAAGAAGGACCTTCATGACGTGACAAATTCAATTTTCACTGATTTTATTAATAGCTTAAATTTTTATACGAGTGTCCTACGAAGAAATCTACTTCTTATCCTATTGAAGATTTCAGGGGGGAGGAAGATTATGTACAATGCAAAATTTTCCCTGAAGAAATCAATATAACTTCAAAAACATGTGGTGAAAGGATAAAATCATCAGTTTTAGAAGTCTGTAAAAATTGAATAGATTTAAATATAAAATGTCAAAATTTATTTTTTCTGCAAATGACATTTCGAAATTCATGGTTGTTATAGCAATGTTTCGCTGACGTGAAAGCTATGAAAAATTTGTGTTCGAAAACGTATTGGGCAAAGCTGTCCGTAACCGTTATATACAATCCTTTAAAGATTTTAACTAATGATATTTGGCTAATTTAGATAGTATGAGAAGAAATTTTGTTCGTTTTACTGATTCTGATACAAAAATTATTTTTTGCATTTATACCATTTATACCCCCTACGAGGCTAGTACACAAATTTAAGTTTTGTATATTTTTCTTAAAAAATGTCGCAAAATCAAAACTATTACACATTTAAAGTGTAAGTTATTTGCTTCATAATGCTAAAAGCAATGTTTCATAATATTAAAATAAACATCTGAACAGGATTGTCGAATTCATGCGAACAAAGAACCACTTTCGTGCAACTAGAATTTCGTTACCTAACGCAATTCAAGCGGGCTGAGTACTACTGCCAGAAGCACTGCTATCGCTACTGTTTGAAGTACTTCCTGCTGGCTGAGTTCTGTCAACGATAAGTAAGTTAAAACTTGTAATTTTCAGATTGAATAAATAAGCAGTTCTGCTGCTTAATTATAGCATATTAAAAAGAGTAGTACGTAGAAAAGTTTTGCATAGTACTAGGCAGTATTTCCTCAGATTTTTCTCATATGTACACGGTGTACTAAAGCACCTAATTCTTTTTGTTAAGATTAAATATGTGCAAAATGTTCGCTTTTATTTGTGGCAGTCAGTGATGGTTTACCCATTGGGCGCTTGCGGCGGACGCGTGGGCTAGGAGGGGATCGGATAAGCTGGACCCAACCAGAATTTCTGGTTATAAATTTCGATAGTTGAAGATAAAAATTCTTTAGAAAAATAGTAAATGATTTTGTGAAAATAATCCGCGCCTCTCACCTGCTCGTCCATGTCTGTATAGTCCGTCGATATCTAAGGACGGCACAGCTCCTGGTGGTAAGAGTTGGGTGACAACTATAATGCGCCTTTACAATCAAGAAGCAGGCAGATGAATTAAACTATAGACAGTACCTTACCAAATACGTAACGCGATGCAAAAGGCCTCAAATTACTTGTTTCTCAAGGATTAGCTTTCCGTGGATCCACTGAGGATATAACCAGTCGTCATAAAGGAAATTACTTAAGTTGTCTTGTGTATTGGCTCAATTTGATGACTTATTATTCGAACATTTACAGTAATATGCAAATAAAGGAAAAGAATACAAGAATTGTCACCTAACGCTAATTTATGTGCCATGTTCAAATCATTCATTAAATCTTGTAGTTAACTTTTCATGCGAGTCCAGCTTGGAAGTAACTGACTATTTTACATCTGTTCAAAGTATTTACACGTTCTTTTCGGCTTCCTCTCAAAGATGGAACTTACTGAAAAGCTGTAAATGTTCTGGAAAACGATCGCTTGAAACTAGATGGTCTGTCCGATTTGAAGCAGTAAACGCTTTACATAAAAACTACAAGGCAATATTTTTTTCAATTAAGCAATAATACAGAAGAGAAATCTGCAATTAGAAACGAAGCGAAGGCTCTGTACAATAAAATGGACACCTTTGAAACAGCTCTGTTAACATCGATTTGGACAAGGATTTTGGAACGAGTGAATGCAACCAACAAAACTTCACAAACCGTGGACTTGACCGTATCATTTGGAGTAGAACTGATAACGTCACTGTTGATCTTTGCTGCAGAAATAAGAGAGCACTTCAACGAAGTCGAATTAGAAACGAAAGACTTTTTTTTTCGAAGGCGTGGATACCACGAACATATACTATAAAGATGAAGTGAAAAGAGCAAAAAGGAGAAAAGTGTTTTCTGTTGAAACAACTGAAAACGAAATCACTTTAAAAGCGAAAGAAAGATTTAGAATTAAAGTATTTAATGTAATATGCGACAATATTACTCAAGACCATAAAAAAGAATTAAATGTTACATAGAAATATAATCAGCGTTTAAATGTTTTTTCACCCTAGACAAGGAGGAAATCAAAATATCAATTCACATTTTGTGTGAGAAATTTAGAAACGATATTGATGAAATCAAAGAATATTTACAAAACGAATTATTCATTTTCAAGAATTGAGCAAAAATTTAAACAAAAACATAATTTATGAAAAATTTGAGTTTGTCCAGAAGGCGAAAGCAACTTTTCAGAATATTCTAACCCTACTGCAAATTTATTTAACGATACCCATTTTTAACGCGTCAGGCGAACGATCGTTTTCTGCCCTAACAAGAATAAAAACATACTTAAGATCTAATTTGAGTTAAGAAAACCTTAATAAATTGCTACTATTATATACAGAATATAACACACTGTAGAAACTTAATAGTGATACTATTATACGTCAGTTTGTCAGTTCACGAAAAAGAATGTTATAATTTTTGTTATATCTTAGAATGTTATTTTTATTTTTACCTCTATGATGTATTTTAGAATGCTATTTTTATTTTTAATATTTTTATAAGAATACTGTTTTGTTCTTTACTTATATATATATTTTTACAATAAAATTTAAACATTAAAATTTGGTTTCATTTGTTAGCGGATCCAAGAGCCCCTCCTTGAATCCGCCAGTGCCAAGGGTGACCGTAGAACTTCCTGTCGACCAGAGTCCGAAATGAGCTTAAACCGGCACTGGTGGCAGTGCAGTAATATCAAATAATTTTCGTTTCATTTTACTTATCGTGAAGAAATTGATTATTAAAGTGATCATATGGTATAGTGTATTACATCTCCAGTGTCACATCACTGAATTTTTCATATTTTTTATAGTACACTTTTACTCAAAAAGATATATTTTCCCGCATATTAGCCACTGCTTTATTAATTTTTTTATTTTAGTTTATTTACTGGCATTTTTTATGGTCATATAAATATTTGAATTAATAAGTCGATGTGACACGAGAGCTCAGTACAAAATATATGGCTGTAACGGATGATTGTAAGGTTAATATATTTAATGAGCGCCCTATATATATATCATATATAATATATATGATATATATATATATATATGCATTAATTGAACAGATATTTTTATTCTGAACTATGCATAGTTTATCGAAATATAGATAATTTATTTCAATTAACAAGCGTGTTTGTCGGTCGATTGTGTGCGTAGCAGAAAAAGCACCCGTTCAACTTGTGACAGATATTCTTAAGCTTCACAAATATTTATTTTTGAGTTGAACTTTTATTTCATTCTTCTTGGGTCATTACGATACTCGTTCTACCCAGAAAGTTTACGCAAACTGAGTGGTAAGTGGCAGTTATTTTATTGACTAGCAAGCTGCAGTTCGTGTTTTATCGAAAGATACACCGAAA
This sequence comes from Stegodyphus dumicola, assembly GCF_044657685.1. Taxonomy (NCBI): domain Eukaryota; kingdom Metazoa; phylum Arthropoda; class Arachnida; order Araneae; family Eresidae; genus Stegodyphus; species Stegodyphus dumicola. The sequence goes on from NC_140781.1 coordinate 29,317,359, forward strand.
ACATTTCAATGTTACTAAAAAAGATATAGGTTTAATTTTAGTGATGTAACAATTGAAAAAACTGAATAAAAAGCAGTTAGAGCTATAGAGAAGGATTGCGAGCCGTAAAATATTTTACAAACTCAAGTATTACGGGAAAAAATAAATAACAATAATAAAAATAAAATACAAATAATTTCCATGTACGCCTTAGAAAGATATGCAGGTAAGAGACTCAATATAATAGATTCTTACTTCTTCCCAGCATGATTTCATTACGACATATACTTCCCAAGGGCAAGCTCTTGGCACATCAAGTCTTTGTCCCCTTTGAACTTGTTCTACCACCTCTGCATTAGTTGCTCTGCCATAAGGAACTTTTCCACATGTAAATATTTCCCACATCAAGACACCTAGAATTTCCAAAGTGTCGAAATGAGAAAATATTTGTGTTGTTGAATTTAAAAAGCAAGCAAGAGGCAATAGTATAATGCACTTTAATATAAGCTAATGATGAAATTTCAAAAAAAGTAGTTTCAGTAACTGTGATTTTTAACACGAAAAGTGATGACACTTATAATTTCTTATCTAAAACTTTTGTGAGTAAAATTGGTTAAGAAAGGGTTATGAGATGAGAGGGTTCTCTGATTATGGCAAAACATTCGAGGGTTATCTGCCTAAGGGAAGAGATGTAAGAAAGAGTTATGAGATGAGAGGGTTCTCTGATTATGGCAAAACACTCGAGGGCTATCTGCTTAAGAGAAGAGATGCCTTCATGGAGGACTTTCTAAGAGTAACTGGGTCGTATTCACACATGGGGAAAACCATCAAAACACCCATGCAGCCAGCCCGTACCCAGGTCGACCATTACCAGTGTTCAGCGACCTTATCGCTCGGCCGCTGCTGGGCAATTCAGTAAGGGAGAGAAAAGTTCGTTAAATTATATCCTGCTTATAAATATGTACAGAATTACCTGAAAGAAATAGTTATTCACTAAACTGTATCTCAGGTTGTTCTCTATTGATTAAAATACACTGTCTCTCCTAAAGTAGACGTAATTTGATGCTCAACCAAAAGCTATAAAAGTATTGGTAGTTGTTTGTCAGGTCATATTTATGCGTTTGTGAGACAATGAGTAAGGCAAAGGAGTTTAGTGACTTTGATCGTAGTAGTACAGTGGAATGCCGCCTTTCTGTGAAATCAGTTCGTGAAATTTCGAACAGTCTATATAAGCCCAAATCCACTGCGAGTGATGTAATTGTGAAGTGGGAACGTCGAGGTAGTGGAACTGCAGAAAAACGAAGTGGCAGGCCGAAGCCAATTAGTGAACGCAGCCGTAAAACTCTGAAATGGGTAGTGAAACAAAATCGTAGGTCCTCGTTGGTTGAAATCACTCAGGGGTTCTAAAGTTCATCAGACGTTAGGATTGTTTGTCGAGAGTTAAAAAGCCTGGGATTCTATGGTCGTGCAGCAGTTCAAAAGCCGAACATCACTCACCAGAATACGAAGTGTCGATTGCAGTAGTGCAAATCTCACCGTCATTAGACTGTGGACACGTGAAAAATTGCTATTTTGGGTGATGAATCTCGCTTTATAATCTGGCACTCCGATGGACGCGTCTGGGTTTGGAGGATGCCCGGCGAGTGCTTCTTAAGTGACTGCATTGTGCCAACTGTAAAGTTTGGTAGTATGGGGGTGTTTTTCATGGTTTGGTCTGGGTTTCTTAATTCCTGTGGTTAGAAACATGAACTCTGAGATGTATGTGAACATTCTGGACAATACGCCTCTCCCAACTCTATGGCAATATTTCGGGGAAGACCCATTTCTTTTCCGGCAGGATAACTGCTTCATTCACGTATCGAGACTTGTGCAGCCATGGTTTGACGAAATGGGTTTTCAAAAAGTGGACTGGGTTTTTCAGACCCCCCCCCCCCGATCTAAATCCCACAGAATACCTTTGAGACGAATTAGAACGTAGATTACGTAGCCAGCCTAACCGACCATCCGCCCTGCCAGCACTCACTTCAGCTGTGATGGACCCCTGGAAGTCAATTCCTATGGCCACCAATCAGAAACTGGCGGAAAGTCTCTCCAGAGGTGCGCAGGATATCTTCGATGCGAAAGGGGGACCAACGTCACCTCAGGACTCTCCAAGTCCGTACCACTGGGTGTCCAAATACTTTTGACCAGATAGTGTATGTATGTTAATACGGTTCAAACCTTGCGGTAGTTATACAATTAAACTGTGTTCAGTTTACCCTTTAAGCAGTTCGTTACGCTATAATGGGGTGGGAGATGCAAATATTTTCTTACAATGAGCAATGACTAAGATGATTAGACATGAAAATCAGGCTTTGAAAGTTTTCAAACATTTTCACATGCCTGTCTCTAATCTCATTACATTTGGTTGTAAAAACCTTCCAATTAACATCGTTTATTCAAAAGCGTTGTTTAAGCTTCCTGAATTGAATTTTTGTGTAAAAATATTGCTGTATGTTCTTCCATGTGACCTTCAGGTGGTCTGTCCGGTGGCCGCAAAAATCACTCAAGTTACACAATGACATCCAATTCAAGAATGTGGAAACTGACAATTTATCATAAATGTATCATTATTATCCTGTGTATGCAGATTTTTTACTTAGTTGAAAAAAATATATAGTTGCATAAAAGTAAAATTAGACGTAATATTTTCTGTGTGACTTAAATTATTAGTGTCTAGTTTTAGTGCACATTACTAGGTTGTAAATTAGGTTCTATTACTGTTATCATTTGAGAAATACAGACATCTTTTTAACATTTTTCTTTTAACAAGGAAATACCATGGAATAGTCTTAAAAGTAATCTTAATTAATTTAGAACTACTGAAAATCAGTCTTACCATATGCCCATACGTCAGATTTACTACTGAACCTTGTGTATCCTAATACTTCTGGTGGGGCCCATTTTATTGGAAATTTAGCTCCCCCGGAACTTGTGTATTCGTCATCAATAACGTACCTTTGAAAACAAGAATAAAGTTTGAAAATTCAGAATTTTGCATAGAATATTTTTCGCACTACATCTTATTGTACCATTCGAAATCTTGCTTTCAAACTGTAATATGCAAAGCATATGTAAGGAAATTTGACTTTTAGCTGATTTGGAAATCAAAATGACATTTTGTACGGTTTGGTCTAATTAAGATGTTTTGCTCACATTAACTACTTCTCCTAAATACTCGTCTCCTTCCACCAGAATACGAGTATGTAAATAAAAGAAATATGATTAAAAATGTAATGAAAGACAGTTAATTTATTAATGTCCTGTGAAAATTTGAAAATATAACGCTGATTTTTGTTGTTTGACTTCTAAATTAATATTTGTTCGACGTGTTATTGTATCTTAATTACACTTAATCTAATTTAAAAAGCTTGGCTTGAAAGCCCCTTGTTCCAACGAAATTTTAAAGGCAGGCAAATAATAAACAAATTATGTTTTTCTGTGTTCGTTACAGAAATAAATAATAATAATAATAATAATAATAACCAATTAGGGAACAGAATGGTTTTCCTTTTTTAATTTATACAGATACAGCTGAATCTTCGAAACCACATAAAATTCAAGAATCGCCATCGTGACCTAGATTCACTCTTGCACAATGGATTTATTGAAAAGAAAATTATAATATTTTGGGTTTCCTGAGACTAAAATTTCATGCATATACTGTATTTCCTAGCGTACTTTTCTCATTTTTTTATTAATTTTATAGTCCGAACAACGAGAAGGGAAAATTAGGTGTATAATTTGAATTTTGAAGGACGCGGTTGCAGTAAGAACATAATAAATGAGAAATAGTCACAGATAAACTACAAGTAACTATCCCCAATATTATTTCTTTAAAAGAAACCTACATTCCGATAAGAGTAAGCAGTGATGTTAACATTACAATAGTTAATAAGACATCTTCATTTCCCCTTTCTTGTAACTTGAATCGCGTCTGTTCTTACTGTTGTCTCTGGTACTCCATAGGTTTCAAATCATCCATAAATAATTAAAGGAGATTCATGTGCATCTGACTCGGCTAAATCATAGACTGAATGTCAGTTCGCGTTTGCTTCGCTGTGATAAGTGTGTTCTTGTAATAGGCTGGCGTAAAGTTCAAGAGTTAGAAGGATAAAGTTTGGCATGACTTTCGCAGTTTGTCTTTGCTAATCAGCCGAAGAGAATCATTATATGGATGAATCCATTTTAAAATTTAGGGAGGCTGGAGTTCGTTCTGAACGCATTTAGGAAGGTGAAAATTATGGGAATGTTTTTTAATTTTCAGAACCTGGTGTTAAAATACTAGGAGAAAAAATACGTTATCAGTTTCAATTTATTTATAATAATTTTTGTGAAGACGATATTAAAAAAAATACAGATCAAAGGGTAATGCTGATTACAAAACGTTAATACAAAGATATACAAATAAATATCCAATAAAAAGTCTTAGCATCATTTATCATATGCTAATACTAAAGACTAACCTTGCCAATCCGAAATCGGCAACCTTAACAACACTGGCTTCTCCTACTAAACAGTTCCTGGCTGCTAAATCTCTATGAATATAGTTTTGCTGTTCTAAGTATGCCATACCACTACACACTTGAATGCACATATCCAGCAATACTGAAGTCTTCGTGGACAATCGTGCTTCGCTTTTCCTTAAGTACTTAAGCAAGGAACCTGTATCGGAATAAATGTTTTCATGCATTTTAAATAATGTAAGCAATGAATCTTTCAAAATGCATGCAGAAGTACAACTTTTTTTAAATTAATGTAGGACAGAAAAAAATTCCACGTTCTAAGATAAATGAAATAGGTATTAGTATTTGTTTCAGATAACTCTAAAAACTTTGAGGTGATAATAATCTTAGATATATATCTCTTACTAAACTATTCAAGTTATCCACAAATCATATTGTTTCATACTCTCTGGGCAAACTTCCCAAAAATACGAAAAAATATTCATAACTATGCGAAAAGCGAAACGTCACGCCTGTCAGTGAACATTTGTTAGGAGTTTATTGAATTAATGGGACATCAGGTTTTAGGCTTTATTCTTAAAGAAGTAAACGTATCAAAATACTGTTCAATAAGTGTGGATTCCATTTCAAACATCTCGTCCATTGATCAACTGACATTTTATATTCGGCATATTAAAGACGTGAACCAATTAACGATACATTGAATTCATATTGATGTTTCCCCATTACGCAAAAACATTTAGCAGACACAATAATCAATTTTTGTTAATGAAACGGGCATCTGGTTATCATACTGACGAGGTTATTTGTATCTAACACGTTAATTCTGAATTGCAGGTATAAACTTGAGACAAAAATTTGTCATTTAGCGTATCCTCCCTCTCCTGCCCGATGTAAGATCTCATCGTTCGGTAAACATATATTAATCAAGATACAAAATGGTTATTACAATTAATGATACCCCTGCTATATTTAGAGGTTATGAAAAGAATTTAAATTGTTTTCAAGTCTTTATTAGGCAACACAGAAAACGTAGGAAGTAAGAAGTAAATACAGAATTAAGAGAACTATAAAGGGAAACGGAAAAATTAAATGTAAATATTTTGACATTTCTTTCAACGATATTCTGAAGACAGTGAACAAAATAAGTAACATTAACAATGTGAATATAATAATTGCAATGAATCATCTTGAAATTCGTAAAACGTATTTTCAAGAAATCGAAATTTAATGAATATGAATCGAAAGCAAGAAGAGAGTAAAGAGAATTAAACTGTAGCTGTTTAAAGAGCTGACAGCGAAAGCTAAACCTTCGCTTTAGAATATACAACAGAGCAGGATAAGAAATAATTTAAGGTAAAAATGAAACTTCAAAGCGGGAGCAGTCTTTCATATGTCCACTAATCTCAGCGCCATCATAACGTACAAAAGCTTGTTGGTGTGTTACTTATTTTCATGTTTCAGTGCATTAAAAAGGATTAGTTCTGTTGAACTGATAATCAAGCATGAAGAACTTGCCAACATATATGATCAAGATCTTAATTAATATAATTTATTGTAATGGGAATGTGTCCATATCAAATATCCCATGGCTATTGATGAAAATTATGAAACCACCACCCACTGAGTTGTTCAGAAAAATAATTAAGATGGAATTTAAAAAGAGAGAGGGATTGAAGCCAATAAAATATAAATTTCGCAGCTTAATGGGACAGAAAGATTTAAATTCACTCTCTCTACTATGCATTGAAAGTGACATTTTACAGTTAATCCACTCAGACAAGATTATTGAAGAATATTCAGCAAAGAATACTAGCAAATATTTGAGTTCATTGTAAATTTCGTAAACTGTGTTAAGAAACAATAAATGTTTGTATCAACTTCAAGAAGTTTTACTATTATTTTTGAAATATTTGATACAGCTAAGGTCTTCAAAATACGACAAAACCACAGGTGCCATGGTTCTGTTACGAGAGCTCAGGTAAATACAACTATTCTACGAAATTTCTTAGGTTCGATAATGTACGAGTGTAGCTGGTAGTCAGTTTCTAATATATCTTTATTTGAAGTAATTATTTGCGTCCTGAAATATGCAGTTACACCCCCCTCCTTATACATGCAGAGTGTGTGTTTAAAAAAATCTTACTTCAAGGCGTTTTGCATCTAATTTTGCACTTGAAAAGTAACTATGTAGGGTTTCCTTATTTTGCATAACAAATTTATTTTGATATCTTTATCTGAACCTTTATCAACTTCCCCTCACATTCTCTCGCCAGGATGTAAATTTTAAATTAAATGAAGTGCATATTTAAACGGGTGAATCTTTGAGTTTAGTCAGCCGTGCTTTTCCTAGGCAACGCACGTTTCGCTGTTGTTTCGCTGTTACGTTAGTGAGCCTCTTGGCCATTTCGGATTTATCATCACTCCTGTTAGGTTTTTGTGAGTCCACCTGTTAGGCGTAACTTACGTGCTATTCAGCACTACTTGTTCTAGATCTTCACTTGAATTATAGTCTACGTTTTTTGTTTCACCGCTAATTTGACGGTGCTTTTGTACGCACGAAGAGCGTGCCGTTCTGTTAACTATTTTGGATTAATAAAGGGTTATTTTCATCCATCTTCTGTGATGGTAGTTTTTCACGCCTGTGTGAGAATTCGCCAGGTTCATTGTAGGATATAATTACGTTTATATGGAATAAAAGAGACAGACCCTACAGCCGTACTTAGAAGTACTGAATACATTTTTAATACATACGACAAAATATACTCCCCTTCTAACCAATTCACAAAACAATTGATTCACTAAGTCGTTTAACTTACCATGTTTCATGTATTCTGTGACGATACAAATGAGTCTGTGTTTGGTGCAAACTCCATATAACTGAACTAAATGGGGATGCTGTAGTTTTCTAAAAAGATAAATAAAAATTTGGCTTGCTTTTCTTAATTTTAATGAAATAAATTAAATATAAATAAAATATATAACTACAAGCATTAAAATTACAGTTATCATTAATTAGATAAATATGGAAAGTATTAAAATAGTATACTTTTCACAATTTCTTAACATTCAACTTAAATTTAGTCACAAAAATAAATTGCAAGAGTACAAAAAGCATACATCATGAGAGATATGTTAGATGAACAGTTCGTAGACTTCGTGCATGAGTAATGGATAAGAATATCCGTCGCTAAATGCACAGAGAGGTATGTGTTATAAATAAATAAGCGAATTATTACCATTTCGTGATTTTTTTTTAATAAAGTGGAGGAAGAAAGGAAAGGGAAAAAAAGAAAAAAAAAAAAAAAAAAAAAAAAAAAGGTTTTTTTATAAATGAGGGATAAAGAGGTAATTATGGTAAAGTAAGCCAAAGTTACCTTGTTCAGGTCTCAGGGAGATGTCTCTATTTATGGAGCATATTATTTTATAAATAAAGAGAAAAAACAGTTTTTAGCAGCAATGTCACTAGCAATCTAAAGCTGTTTTCAGTATTTCAAAAAGAGTTAAATCATACTATTCAGATTTTGAAAGTGGACCATACAGCACATGGCAGTTTTGTCAGTTTAAAGTTTTCTAAACAGAGTGTATCCCTTTTGTATCATAAATTTCCATATGAATATTAATGACGCAGTAGATTCATAGATAAGATCCCTGAAAATTTCTTGGTAAACGACCCAGCCTAACTTACACTTACTACAGCCTACTAACGAAGCCTAACTACTACTAATTCCAAAATGTGAGTAGCGAAAAGTTTTGAATTTTTTTTGTTTCGTTAGATAATTATAAATATTTATATGCATTAATTAATTAATTTATAAATTTTAATTAATGTCTTATGATTCCAAGTATTTAGTTATTATTACTTCTACCTGTCTTTTATTTTCGAACCAATTAAATGCAAATCAATTGGATCATTGGCAACTATAAGCATAAGAATCGCGATACTAAACAGTTTGGGAAGCTTAGTATATATATATTCATAGCAAATCTAAACTCGTCAAATAGTAATCATCGCTCTTTTTTGTTTTTTGTTAATCAGTTATCCAGTATTCCAGTTTGTTTAGGTAATTTGTTTAGTGGAATTATGTAGAATTTAGTAGAATTATAGAATTAGAATTTTTTAGTAGATTTTTTTTAGTAGAATTATGTAGATGAAACAAAATTTAAAAATTAAACTGTTCCATAACTAAACTATAAGAGTGCATATCAATTTTACTGAAAAACTTAATAATTTTTAAATTCATTTTTACGTCATAACTTTAGCTTCATCAATGAAATCATCTTCTGACATCGTTCCTTCTTTCATCATTTTTACTGCAACATCTATGTGTCCACGCCATTTGCCTTTCCTCACCACCTGAGTTAGAAATAAATTTAATGATTTAGTGCCTTATAGATAAATAACTAGATTTCACGTTATTTTATTTTTCTAAAAAAAGCCATTGAGCTATATTTATTATTAGTGCTTCTGCGCTTAAAAAGTCATTGAGATATATCTGTTATTAGTATTACAGCAATAGAGAAGAGTTAGAATGATTTATAAAAATAAGCATTACCCCGAACTGGCCACTTCCGAGCTCTTCAAGCAAGGTAAGCTCCGATGCATCAATTTCCCATTTATCTGCCGATAAATAAACAGGTAATTAAAGAACAAAGCTTTCACTCAACGAGACATTATAAAAAATTTCAGAATGGGATACAAGTGAAAGACATCGTTTTTAACATTTTATTAAGGCTTATTTCAGTGTAGGTCTTAACATCGGTAAAGATTTTAAATAGTTATATATTGTGTGAGGATTTATTTATTTAATTTGACTAATAGTTAATTTTAAGTTAAAGCTACTTTCCTTTCACTCTCCTTTTCACTCACGTTGTCCATGCCAGAATGTAATTTAGATAGAGCGAGTTTATTCAGATTAAGGGAGAAAGAAGTGCTAGTGAAGGTTTCGAAAGCTGATTTTAGAGCGTGTTCTGCCTGCTTGAGGCCACGTTGTTACCACGACTGTATCGCGATTTGATTCTGTGGCGTTGACTGCTTCTAGCTATTAAGCTTATCCCGCCGGCTTCTACGAGCCAGAGCCTTTCTGCGAGTTTCTTTATCCTGTAAGCTGTTAGGCTTATCAGGACTTGTATTTCTCTTGATTTGCTTTGGAAACATGAACGGTCCTGAATAGGAGCAGGGAGCTTACTCAAGCTATGTTCAGGAAGGTGTGAAATAGACAACACAAGCAGGAAGGGTATACGAAACCCTTTATTTTCTATCTTTTACAGGTATTTCCGAAATTTCGGAATATAGAGACCAACCACTTGTGGTCTGGACGTAAGAATATAAAAGCTACTAACTAAAAACTAACTTTGAATTAGTATACAAATGCCTAGCACTAAGATTGGCCTTTATTTAAAGAAAGGTATATATGTAGTACGCCGAGCTGCTTAAACTACAATACGTTTGCAAATAACAAGAGGGCTAAACCTCTGGCCTTAAAGGCAACCAGCAACAGAGTGAAAACTCGTAAAACTACAGTGGCAAGCGGCTTGCTTCCTATAACTCCTTCCTCTCTCTCTCTCTCTTGGCAAAAAGCCACAACTTAAGTACTTGGCGTTAGCAAGACAATTTGCATAAACAAGTTAAAGCCTTTAATTCTGGCCGGAAGTAGAAAATAAGAAGTTATAGTACAGTTTTAAATAAAATAAACGTTAGTAAAACTTAGGATTCTTACAAGCTAGTCTAAATTACATTTTATTTTAAGTTCAACATTACTTGTTTTAAGTCAAGTCATAAGTGTTGGCTTATGTAAACCCAAGTGGGGTTGACAGCCAGTTCTTTGTGATCAAATAAAAGGACTATTTATAATTTTCTTCTGACTCTGTCTGCCTACTGTTAAAAACCTGAGGAAATCCCTCTACAGTCTTTCCGCAGCTCGTGAGTTTATGTTACCAAAGCATACGAGACTCTATAACTGTAATAAGGTAAGGTCGTAACAAAACTTCTCAAATATTCGATTTCGTTATCTTTTCATTTACTCTTGTACTTCCATACATCTTCTTAAATTATTACAGCTGTGGTATAAAAACAGCAGAAAGAAGAAACGACTTAGCTGAATTATTTTTGTTCACCGTCATTATATTATTACCAACAACATATCTTCTGTGAGTGAGAGGAAAGGATGACTAATATAATATGAAAAAATGAAAGCCATTATTTGACTGTTGGATCTATCATTCTTTTTTAAATTTACCGGTTCCTCCAAGGAACGCGTATATTAGTATTTTATCCACCTTTTATCATTAGGTCTTAAAAAATGTTGTTTAATGCTCGGATACGAGATAAGAAACATCAAGCAAGTAATAAAGTAAATTCAGTCATTATCTTTTAATATCAGCTGTCTTTCACAGTATGCTTCAAATTATTACTCTGTTTTAAAATATAAAATAAAACACATAAACATGCAAAAAATTGGTAATTAGTCAGGAGTAAAAATTATAATTAATTGGTGAAATCTTGTTACCTTTTAAATTATTACAGAGAACGCAATACCGTACAGAGGTTGTCCAACGTAATACAGAGAACGCAATACTGTACAGAGGTTGTCCAACGCCTTAAAATATGAGGTGCAGGAGCATATTAGCATCCAAAACTATTTGAAATCTTTTTTAAATGGAGGCATACAATTTCTGAACAATGGTAGCAGATATTTTGTAGGGTTTTGCTTGTGTAGATGCTTAATTAATGTACTTCAGATCCTATCACAAGGGAGTTATTTCTCAAGTTGAATCAAAATGACTAAATCATATGAAGGTTAAAATAACCTTTTCATTAACTCTTTAAATTTAACAGAAAGCACCATTTATTCTACAAAACAAAATTTCGCAATTTGCGGGTATTTAAAGTAACATGAGTTGAAGATTAAATTTAAGTAATGTAATCGAAGACTACACAAAGTGGTCTATTTAAGCTGGCTCAGTTATTTAAACAGCTCGCATTAAGCGTCGGCTAGCAAACTGGCTAAGCCGGAATAATCTCGGCAGAGCTGGCGACAGTACGTAAACTGCGAGCGAGGCTGCCACTCTTACTCTAAATGAGGAAGATTTGTAATTTTATCATCATAGTCTTCAAACTGCGAATGAGCAGTCTGACGTCGATGAAAATGGGCATTATGAACCTGAAAAATGCAGCTATCAGTTGGAAATTCTTCTCTTCCTTGTCGCTTTTAAGTGAGGAACAATATAAAAATTTTTGCCTTCCCCACTGCGTGTTGTATGGCGTAATTAGTAGTCCATCCAGCTGGCAAGTTACCGATCCGAAGTTTGAATCCCGGCGCAGGCATAATTCATCTCCCACATCTCCTACTCCGAAAAGCTGATAGTTTTACAAAATGATGTACAACATTGAGAAGGATTATGGTATTTGTCAAGCGCGTAACTGTCTATGTTTTATTGGCAAGCTTTTAATTACATTTTCGCAATGTCTGGCGATTAATCGAAGCCAATTTATGCAATTTAATTCGGATTTTCTGACATCTAAAAAAATAATTTCACTTTTTCTTTAGACTGTCCAAGAAAGCTCTTGCGAATGATATGTTTTGCCTCTCCTACGTACGTAAGAAACAGATACCTTACGTGAGCCAATGAATATATTTCTGTGAAACTCATTCGTTTGGAATTATTAAGAACTCCAATATATATATTAATTTAATACAATGTAAAATAAAATACAAAATACTTTTAAAATTCATTCCATATTCAGTTCGGAATAAACCATATACAAAACCCAAAAAACAGAAGCACAGTGATAAACTGGAAGAAATTGGCGGGGGGGGGACAAAATTTGCCAAAATTAAAATGAAATTTATATCTTTTGCTGCATCATCAGGCGGTTGGTGCAACAGAAGAAGTAAATAAATAAAACAGCCTGTTACAGAACCGATAAAGACACAAAATAAAGTTTAAAATTTAAAATTTTAAAATAAAGTACACAGAAAATAAAATAATAAAAGAAGTTTTAGACAAATTTCCTGAATATATTCTCCACAATCTCTATCACATTTCTTAGCTTAGATACGGATGCAACGGTATTATGTAGATATGTAGTCATATAAACATTTTTCGCTGTATTTTTTCTATAAATATCTTTTTGGATTAAAAATAAGTGTTAATTTATCAGACGCAGTAGCAGTATATGTAGGGTGATCCATAACGCTTGGGCATAAAACGTATCTAAACAAGCACTTTTCGTCCTACAATGTATGGGCACAACTCAAATATGAATTGGTAATAGGCATTTTGAAGTAATGCCATTTATAGCAAAGATTTTTTTTAATGAATCAGTAGGAGGCTGACATGCATTTAATACACACATCTGTGGACGGAATGTGAAGAAAGCGCAAAGTCTGTACCGGCATGCTTTCCAATAAGACAAGTGCCAGATCATAACATTTTCGAGCGATTGCCAATGCCTACGCGAAACGAGTTTTTTTAGCCAGGATCTTACAAGATATAGTGCGTGAAAGGAGTATGAGGACATCGTGTTACAGAAAGAGTTCTTTATAGGGTTAGAGATCGTCTCGAATGCAGCATTTGAGAAATTTTCCATACCGTAAATGTGCTCTAGTCCACTGGGGCGTTTGCAAGGCGAACGATTACACCCCGTCAATGCACAGAGGATGCAAGCTTAGACACCAGCACATTATCAGCCTCATATCGATTTTGCTCATTGGCTCCTTCAGCAGATTGCACGCAATGACCAATTCACTTATGAATGTAGGTGAGGAAATTTTTAATTATAGCAATTCTCATGCGTGGGCAATCAGTAATCTTCAAGCCACATGTCCCCATTCGTACTAGTAACGTTTCTTAGCAGATATTTGGGCTGAAATCGATCAGGCCCGTATCTTGTGCCAGGCCACTGAAAAGAAGATTGTACCTAATAACTTTTAAAAGAAGCCTTTCTAAATATTACTGAATTCTCAGCCAGCAAATATAAGACCCACCAGTGGCAGAGTGGTTAAGGCTGTTTTGCCACTGGTGTAAAGAAAAGAAAATATTAAATTGGGGGGGGGGATTTGAACCATACCATTACTAAAAACAAAAATGCATTTTTATATTTGAAATCGACTTGTACATTGATAGCCGACAGAAAATCAGATAGAATAACTAAACTATTAGATAGAACGTCTGAAAAATTGAATATTTGATAGAATATTGAAAATTTTATATAAGACATTTTTATTACATTTATGGTCCATATCCCAAAGAAAGGAGACTAAGTTAAATATATTGGGTCAGTCCATAAATTCGTGCGCATTTTTTGGTCAATTTATATATAATATAAAAAACACAATTTAACATTTTAATCAATTATATATTTTCCTCCATTATCTACAATGTCTCGCCATCTTACAGGCAGCATTTTTATGCCATTGCTGTAGAAAGACTCTGGTTTTCATGAAAAAAAAAAAAAAAAAAAAAAAAAAAAAAATGAAAGTTCGTTGTGTACATACTGTTTAGAATTTAATTTTTTCCCCAGTAAAAAATTTTGTAAGGGAGTCTGGGTTTTCTCTGGGGAGTAAGCAGGATGTGCCAAAAGCTCCCAATTAAATTCACTAACTTTGTGCAGCGTTGTTCGAGCCGTATGCGGTCTAGCATTATCATATGATGAAACAACACTTTCTTGATACTCACCAATCGTCGGCGTTTTTTGATCAATTCTGAGTTTAGACGGCAAAGTTGTTCACTATAAACTTCTGAATTAATCATTTGATTTGGCTCTAACAGTTCAAAACGTCCTGAACGGGGTTCATCATAAATGCTGCTTTTTCCAACTTTAAAATTTTAAAACTATTCTTGGACAGTCCTTACACTAATAGTGTGTTCACCATGTACACTATTAATTTTTATCGCTGCAAGCCTGGCAGATTCACCACACGAAAATAAAAAATGTAGCACAGCACGTTTGTACTGATTATCTATATTCATCTTCTATGGGTACTAAAATGCGCTCGATATTTACAAAAATTGGTGATGAACTGAATAATATGTTAGTCAAACGATGACAAGTTTCAATAGGTTTAAAATTGTATTGTTTTAGTAAATGCGTCATAGTGAATTCCACGCACACTCTTAATGCGCACGAGCTTATGGACTGACCCTATATATATATATATATATATATTATCCAAAACAGGAAGATTAGGTTAAATATATATATATATATATATATACACATACCGTTTTCACTCCTTATCTGTATAAAAGCGTTATTTCGGCGGCAATAAAGAGTTTAATTTATTGAAATAACCGAGTCCTCTTCCGAGAAGCACAATCTGAAAAATTATTCTGACTGAAGAAAACTTCGGCACTTTTTTCATAAAAGTGCGGGCAGCTTTATAACAATCCAGAGGCTTTCAAGGTCCCATAAGGGCTTTGAAGATTTATTTAATCGCCTGTTAATTCATTATTTAGTAACAGAAAAGAAAATAAAGCTCATAACAGTACCGACGGTCATTTTCAAGGGAAAACTGATCTTCAGTTTGGGTAGGCTTCCTTAAGCCTTGGCACCGTTATGAAGATTTCCGTCTTTTCGAACAGCTGTACACTTGGATAAATGCGTGGCACCGTTAAGAAGCTAGTCCCAAATTTTACATCACAGAAAAGTTTTAAATATAGCAACGGCAAGTAGGGACCCTGTTTCTCAAAGTCATAAATAAAGCGTAAAAGAATAAAAATATTGCATATATTTAAATGGCTCGATTCACGCTGTTTGTAGAACTAAAAATATGGCGGTAGTAAACATTAAAATGAATATTTGAAGTGCCCATCCCATCTACTTAAGATTCATGAGTTTTCAGTCCTAAACTTCGTAAAGTGTATATTATTAAACTAGTTATGAATAGTCCTGACTTACCGTGACTAAGTCCAGCGGTCGTTGGAATGCATGCCACGTGACTACTGGGCGTCTGCTTGAGGCGCGTGGCCAGCCCTGCGCTGTTATGTTTGTGATAATAAATAAGGTCTTCAACTGTAGGAAAAGCATGCTTTTCTGATAAATAGTACTCCCCTTTGGCATTTGTCTTAATGTGATAGTGCTTCACGTGAGGTTGAGATCTGTAACGAAATTGGAATACTTTAATATATGACAATATGTCTATTCATAACAGCAAAAAAATGACGGTAGACTGTTTCTTTCAGGTTAAGGAGTCGCTGATGTTTAATGCATAGGATTACTAACGGAAGTGTGAGGATGTTATAGAACAAATAAGACAAACAAAAGAGTTTATACACATATATAGTTTGTTTTATTTTATTTTACTTCTTATTACATTTATTCATTCAAAATGGATACTAAATGTTAAATCTATATATAACTACCAAGTGTACTTGGACAATTACTTGGCACAATATTAAAATTAAAATGATGTTTTATAAAATCAAATGGCTTTTCATTTTGCCGGACGTCTACATTGAAATCTCCCATCAAAATAATAGTAACAACTGTATCTACAGTAAACTCTTCATCGATCAATAATGTAGTTTCTGAATATTTCATCAATGCACTAAACAAGAACATCCTCAAATCTCCTGGATTAACAGTTGGAGGAATACATACGGATGGTAGAATAAATCTTGATTGACCATTAACAATAATATCAACCATACAAATACCGCCTTCTTCTGAATCCTGTATTCCCTTACGCTGCTTAACAGTAAACTCTATTGTACACAACTTGCTACACTCATCAAATTTTATAAACAGCAATACTACTAGCTAGGCGAAATAAAATAAAATACTGCAAACACTACCCGAACATACTTGTCTACAAGACGACCTTGCCATTCATACAGGGTCGCGCATGCGCACGGAGCTTGCACTTCATTAAAACTTTATTGACGCGTTTCGATGCGTATACTTTTGGCTAATTTAATTTCTGTGTGCGTGTTTGCTTAAGTGCTGTTTTATCTATCTAATAAAGTATTCAGATTGACTGTAACATTTCTAGTTTCGAAGATATAAGCATTCGCGAACACCTCAAATAGCACCTTAATTTTTGCTTTCACATTAGAGCATTGTGGAAGAACGAAATCCAACGTTAAAAAAAAAAAAAAAAAAAAAAAAACTTTACAAAGGCATTTTGCAAACAATTTTTAAAGGCAATTTACTGTCCTTCATAAATCTTTCGTAATGTTTGCTTTATAACTCTGAAATTTGTGTTATGCAAAGGTGCTAGAACAGTAATGTTAGGAAACTAACAGCACAGAACTTTTAATATTCGCTTGAAGTCTTTTGTGGCTCATGTTAGAGATATCGGTTTTAATACGTGCATCTGGTCCTTTCAAAAAAAAAAAAAAAAAAAAAAAAAAAAACGAGAAGTTCTTATCGAAGGCATGATCTAGAGACTGATGGAATTTGGGCTTAGTTCTTGACAATGACAAATATTTATAGTTTACTTTAAAGAAAAAGGGAGGGATATGGATATTTTATTTTACACCGATATCAGAAGCTAGTACAGCGATTTGTCAAACTCAGATTGGAAAAAGAAAGATTTTAGTCGTTTTGCACTTAAAAAAGTTACTGACAAAAGTTATAGAATTTAAGGGCGGGATGAAGTAATTCCACGGCAATATCATAATTTAAATATTCCCTGAAGTTACTCGTAATTCAAAAGTTAAAACATCAGCGATTAAGAATGCTGTTACTAAATTTTAGCTAAATGTTTTGCTCAGGGACTTTTTATTTATACCAATATAATAAAGAAAAAATAACACGAAAATTGTCCAAATTTTGTTGACGAGTGTCTGCGTATTTTCATTTAGTTAAGTGAACTGTGTCAAGGTATTCAAGTTCTTGTTATACCAGCCATCTTTTATTACAGCCTTCACGGCAGTAACAATGCAGTTTATGCGATCTTGTAGATTTGCATCTAAAAGTGGCATTTATACAATACCGTATCTCTAAATGAGGACGTTGCATAGCGTAAGATCCAGTGATAAAGGAAGCAAGCTGTCGAATATCGAATCTTTGGATTTTGTTACAAATTCATCGCCCCCCGAAACACTTCATTAAAAAAAAAGAGAGAAATTCGCTAGCAGAGTGAATGTATTCTATAATGTTGACAAGACTGATAATGAACTGTAAAAACCGACTGAAATCATCATACTCTTCTCATAGAACCATAATGGCACATTGATGTTTAATAAGTTACGGCAAAACTCAAGAAGAGATATCAGCCACAGGTGCTCTTCATAAAGATTTTTCTAGGAGAAAGTGTCTTTTATTTACCTCCAAAACACTGTGACGTTTAGGTTTAAGTTTTATAAATAACATGTTACTGAATTTAATTTCTTCATTTCTGCCTCTTTTCGTCACCAGATTCTCTCATTCCAGAATTTATCCAGAATTTATGTAGATTTATGAGGCAAGCAGTTTTACTATAAAGTTTAGAACTTTACGAATACGTGTGTGAGAGTCTGGCCTGCAGTCCGCTGCCTTGCCGATTATAACAAAGTCTTGGGCAACGCTAATGCTAGTTCTTGCTGTGAATACAGGCAAAGATATTCTTGAAGTTAGATCCTGTTTTATTAAGTGTATGCGGGAAGCTCTGTCCCGGTCTGGGTAAAGCTTGTAGTCTCTGCCCAGGTTAGATTAAAATATAATCATTTAAAAGAAGCTTTGTGTTGAAACTAGGTTCAGGTTGTCTGGTAATTTTAAGTTTGTATATTTTAATTTCATTACTCACAAATGATGAGGCAGAATAAACTTAACATATGTTACCGTGAAAGACCGAAATTGGAGAATGTCGACTTTCACCGGAGAATATCAACATTCACCAAATACGTCGGTGAAAGACCGAATATTTCACCACATTCTTGTATACTCAGACCCTCACCGGTGTATGTCGACAATCACAGATATGCTCTTGTGAAAGTCGAAAAGAGAGGTCATAAAGCGCCATAATAGTTTAAGTTGTTGCAATAAATAAGATTTGCATCACATAATTTAGTAAGTTTTTTATTACTGTTATTTTATTTTCTCATTTAGAACGTACTGTATAATTAAGTAAGTTTTTAACTTCTATTATTTTTTCTCATTTTGAATGTATTGTGTGTTTTAGGTTCTCATGTTCTTAAGTTCTTATTTCAAGTTTCAAGTGCATTTATTCGCGACTGAATTACGGAGAAGAAAATTTAATATTGTTATATGTTCAACATTCACCATTGGTACATGGTGAATGTCGACATTCACCGGTGTAAGTCAGAAATAAGAGTATTTGGAAAATATTTCGGACATACACCAAGAGACTATGTGAATGTTGACATTCACCGGTGAAAGTCGACATTCTCCAGATTTCGGTGTTTCACCGTAACATATATATATAATATAATATATAATAGTATTTTACTTCTGTGTCTATTTGCTAAATGGACAGATGATAATTAACCTCACAGAATACAGGTAATACCTTATTGAGATTGCAATTGTCTCAACTAAGAAGTTGGAGCCCATGGCAGGTGTTAAAACATAACCTGCTTTTTTACGTGACGTCCTAAAACTCGAAGATTTCCTTTTTTGATTTGATGGCTATCGTATTAATAGCTGCTTACTAGATACAGAAATCGGCCAATCATCTTGAATAATCTTGTGTTTTAAAACACTCAGGTACCTGTCAACGAGTTCGGGGAATTTACGTTCACAAGTTCTTATAAAAATCGTATTCAGGACCATTCATAAGAGAGGCACATGCATATTTTAATATTAGAAGCGTCTTTAGTGAGGTTCCAGAAATTTTTGAACTGTTACGTGTGTTAAGTACTTTACGATGCTACGCATTTATCCTCCACGAGACTCGTATTGTCAGGTAATGTAGTTATTTGCACGGTTTTTGTTTTTACTTCCAAGCGGCCTCTCAGGTAGCCATCTCTCAATCTTGCCATTTGGCAAAACCTAAGATGTTTATCTTTCCTATTTAATCAATCTCTAATTTCTTAACATGTTTGTTGAATTGAACTTAACATTGTAAGGATCTTAAGTTTTACTAACGTTTATTTTATTTTAAATCTTTACTATCACTTCTTATTTTCTACTTCCGGCCAGAATTATAAGCGTGAAGGAGTTTATGCAAAGTTGTCTGGCGAACGCCAAGTATTTAAGTGTGGCCTTTTTGCCAAGCAGAAGAGAGGAAGCCGTGAGTTCGAAGCAGGCCGCTTACCTTAGAAGTTACGCAGTTGCTACTTTGCCTTCCAGGCCAGAGGTTTTAATCCTCTTGATAAATTAAACGTATTGTAGTGTTCACAGTCTCTGTGCTACATACGCTTCCTGTTATTATAAGGCCAATCTTATTCTAAAGTTAAATTAGAGTTTAGTTTTATTTTGATATCTTTTAAGTTAGACCCCGAGTGGAGGGTCATTGTATTCCGAAGTACGGAAGTCATTGTATATAAAGAAAAAAATAAAGGGTTTTGTATACCCTTCGTCTGTATCCTGTCTACTTACTACAATTAGTGAACATAGCTTTAGTAAGCTCTCTGTTCTAGTCAGGTCATTGTATGTTTCCGAAGAAGGTTAGAAGAAACATTGAACCTGATAGTGGCGCCCGACGAAGAATAACCATGGCCGAGTTTCAAGAAGAACCTGTGCTGCCTGCAGAAACAGCTCAGAATCCAGAAATGCCAGCTGCCACCCTGGAAGGATTTGGGTACATTGTCCAGACCATGCGCGCTTCGATGAAACCAGAAGCAACGTTTAATGGAAACTCACAGGTAACCAGTTTTTTTGGAAAAATTGGAGGACCACTTCATGCTCTACCCCGTGCACGAGTTTCAAAAAGTTACCTTAGCTACCAGCGCTTTGAGGGGCCAAGCGCTTAACTGGTTCAAATGTATCGGCAGAAGTCTCTTGGGTCAAGCAGGAAGTCCCACCTATACCCACGAAAATTTCAAGACTGCCCTACTAAAAGCCTTCCCTGTTGTAAGGGATCGTGCGAAATTAGAAACAGAACTTTTCAGTATATATCAACAAAGAATGGAAAACCTCTCGAGTTTTATTTTAAGAAAAATTCACGTTTTCAAGCTCTTGTATGGAAACCGTCCGGATCCTGAAATAATTCAAGTGATTTTGCCGAGGTTACTACCCCAAGTGCAAGACTTTATTGAATTGAGAAATCCGACTACAGTGGAAAAATTATTTGAGCTAGCAATCCAGTTTGAAAGTAGAAGAACGGCGGACGTCGAAAGAAGACGCCAATATCAACAGCGAAACCAATTTGGTACGCCAAGACTACAGCAAACTCAAGCACATGGCTACGGAGAAAAAGCGAATCAGTGGGCAAGGAAACCCGAGCATTCAAAAACAGCCGGCGAACGTCGACAGTTCAATAGCAACCCAGGAAAAAAGTCTCAAGGCCAGTGGAGAAAGAAGGAAAGCACCGAAAGGAAAAATAATTTAAACTAAAACGGATTTCTGCTGACGAGAGGGTGCGGAAATCCGAAGGCCACGAAAACCCCTCTTCCTACAAGTTAAATACAGTAATGGTGAAAAATTTAACTCTTCCGAAGATTGAAGTCTTGGTAAATAATATCCCGGCCACCGCACTCCTGGATACCGGCGCGCAGTGTTCCTGTGTGGCAGAAGTCTTTTTTAGAAAGTATTTTCGCAAATACCGCATATATAATGCGGATAATACAACAGTATTAGCGGCGCAAGGAGAACAATGTAAGTGCGTAGGTAAAGTACCTTTGTACATCCGTATCAAGGACGAACAAGTAAAGGTGATGTTTTTTATAGTAAAGAATTTGCAAGCACACTTAATACTAGGAATAGACTTTCTTTCAGACGCACAAGCTACACTGGATTTTAATGAAGCGTCTCTTAAGCTGACGATGAAACCAGTGCGTGTAGAAAAGGTTGAACCGCCAAGGTTAAATCTTGACCACCTGCCTAATGACGAGCAAGATAGAATCCGACAAGTGGTAAGTGAATTTGCTTCCTTATTTAGTGATATTCCAGGATTTACCCAGGTTACTAACCATAGTATTGACACCGGAGATGCATTGCCGGTTCGTCAAAAACCATACCGGTATGATAAGAATAAGGAAAAAATTATAGAATGGCATATTACCGATATGCTACGTAAAAAGATCGTAACGCCTATCTCAAGTAGTTATGCTAGTCCGGTGGTTTTATGTAAGAAAAATAATGATTATCCTTTGGAGCATCCAAAAAGGTGGAGATTCGCTATTGATTACCGTAAATTAAATTCCATAACGAAATATCCGGTATATCCGTTACCGATTATAGAAGAAATTTTAAGGAACATAAAATCAACCAAATTTATGACGACTTTAGACTTAACGAATGGTTATTTTCAAATAGGGATCAGGCCTGAGGACGTGCCTAAGACTGCTTTTATAACCAAGTCTGGCACTTATGCATTTTTGCGAATGCCGTTTGGCCTTTCAGGCGCCCCAGCAACATTTCAGCGATGCATGGACATTGTGTTAAGACCTGTTCTCGGAAAGTCCACATTTATCTATTTAGACGATATCATTATTACTAGTGATAATCTAGACCAACATGTACAGGATTTAAGACAGGTGTTTTCTTTATTAAATGAGGGCGGTCTAAAAGTTAATGTCGAAAAATGCAAATTTGCAGCCCCTGAATTAAAATATTTAGGTTACAAAATATCGCAAAAAGGGATCGAGACAGATGAATCAAAAATAATCGCTGTACAAAAGTATCCGACTCCAAACACGGCAAAGAAGCTCTCTTCTTTTCTAGGACTTTGTTCATATTATAGGTCCTTTATAAAAGATTTTGCGGCTATCGCTGAGCCATTGTTAAAATTAAAAAGGAAAAAGGCAAGATTCTCGTGGACGGCCGAAGCCAATAGTGCTTTCGAAAAATTAAAACAAGCATTAACGCAAGCCCCTGTGTTGAAATTTCCTGAAAAGGATGAAAATTTAGAAATTTCAGCGGATGCTTCGGATTATGCGGTAGGAGCGGTACTTTCGCAAAATCAGCAGCCAGTGGCATTTTTTAGCCGAACTTTAAATCAAACACAAAGAAACTATTCCGCGACCGAGAGAGAGGCACTTGCAGTTCTGTTAGCAGTGCAAAAGTTCCGAGTCTATTTTGGAAAGGCGCCGACAACAGTATATTCTGATCATGCGGCGGTAACTAGATTGTACTCTGGGAAAAATTTATCCCCAAGGTTAATAAGATGGGCACTCAAGCTGCAAGAATATAATCTGGTAATCAAGCATACCCCCGGAAAGGAAAATATCGTAGCAGATGCCCTGTCACGAATTAAATTAGACGAACAGGGTAATACCGTAAAAGTTGCAATGCTGACAGCGTGTACAATAAATTCCCGAGAAACTGTAATAACCGAACTGGGTAAGGATCCTGAGTTTGGAAGTATTTATGAGTATTTGAAGGATCCTGAAAATTTTAGCCACCAAGATATTGTGGCGATAAGAAATAGGGCGGCCCATTACGAACTAATAGATGGTCTATTATTTTATACAAAAACTACGAATTCCAACAACGAATTTCGACCTGTTATCCCAGCTAGTCTTAGATTAAATATCCTGCAAGAGCTCCATGACAGCCCTTTAGCTTCTCATGCTGGTATTCGAAAAACTACTCAACGCGTACGCGAGGTAGTCTACTTTCCTGAACTGCAAAAGTTAACAAGGGCGTATGTCCAGTCCTGCCCAACATGTCAAGCCGTTAATTATATTAATTTCCGCCCGGCCGGGTTTCTAAATAGTATTAAATCCGAATTTCCAAATGAAATAATCGGCATCGATTTATTGGGCCCTTTCCCAAAAAGTCAGTTAAACAAAAGTCGCTATCTCCTTGTTATAGTTGATCATTTTAGTAAATGGACCGAAATTGTTCCCTTAAAACGAGCCTCCGCGAAATTAGTTACCGATTCTATTTTAAATAAATATATTTTAAAATACGGGGCGCCCCTAAAAGTTATATCGGATAATGGTCCTCAATTTGTAAGTAATATATTTGAAGACATGTGCCAAAAACTGGGCATACGTCATTTAAAAATGGTCCCGTATCGGCCGCAATCAAATATAGCGGAACGGGTCAACAGAAATATAGTGAAAATTATCCGTAGTTATGTTAAAAATTTTCATAAAAGCTGGGATAACTATGTCAATGAATTTGCTTTCGCCCTTAGGACCGCAAAACATGATACAACGGGCAAAACTCCTGCTGAGTTATTTCTAGGCAGAAAGGTTATAACACCGTTAGATAAACTATTTTATGTGCAACAAAGAGCCCCAGAATTTAAAATGGGTGATATAGAAAAACTAATAAAAGAAGCAAAAAAGAATACGGAAGTAGCACAAAGAAAACAAAAATTGTATTATGACTTGAAACGACGGGGAGTAACTTATAAAGTAGGGGATGAAGTACTAAAAATTAAGCATTCACTTTCTTCAGCACCAGAAGATAAAACTGCCAAATTTTTTCCACGCTTTGAAGGACCATATGTTATAGAAAAAATAACTCACGCTGTTGTAGTGTTAAAGGCAAGAAATGGTGAAACCTGTTCCGCAAACATTGATCAAATCAAGCCCTACTTCGATCGTAATAAAATGCAAATCTTTTCAGATCTTTTGCAGGATCCGGTACGGCAGACACCGCAGGTACAAGTTCCAGAGGTGGGAAAACGACAGGTACAAGGGCAAGCCAATGAGAGACAGAAGCAAGTGAAAAGAAAATTGCCCCGCGGAAAAACTGAAGGTAAAAAGAAAAAGAAGCCGTTCCACCGTCCAAAAAACAGAGTTCACGAACACCCCCAGAATGAAGAAAGGAGAAGGACGACGTATGTGGAAAAGACCGGGAGAAAGGACGGCAACTATAACCCGGCTGTGAAACGGAAGATTGACTCATCCGACAGAACTCTCCGCAGCAAAAGTCGCCGAACTGCGGAAGGGCCATCAGCGGCGGAGGAAAAAGTACAAGAAAAATTTGAACGGCCAACAACGAGGTCCAAGCAGGATCACGACAGAAGTTTCCCGGTTCCACCAAGACCAGCTGCCTTCAAACGGCCAAGACCACAAGCAGAGCACAAAAGGAAGATGTTCAAGGGTGGCCGTAGTGGTGAAAAACGGAAGCTTCCAGAGGAAAGCACTGAAGGGCGAGCCCGTACAAGAAGGAGGATCAACCAAGCTATGGTCTGCAGCACCTTTAAAGACTGGGCCCAGAAAAGGATGTCTGAATATTACAAAGATAAGTAAAATTTTATGTTACTTTACAAACATAAGTTAATCTTTCATTCTTACTGCAAGTGGCAGATTTCAAGAAGTTTTACCTCATGCGAGGTCTACCTTTATCGCCAAAAGGGCGAGAAATGAGTTGTGACCGATTTTCTTATTATGTTTTTCAATTACTCGCGCGTAAAACTAAAGTTGATGTATAATAGCGTTGTATAAAGACTTAAATATTGTAAAAAGTTATTGTATAAATTTTATTTAAAACATTCTAACAAGAAAGAAGTTTTAGTCTGAAAGACTTTTTGAAATGTAGTATTATTTCAATGTAGAAAGAATTGGCACTTGCTTTGAAAAGAATAGAAGTTAACAATGTACTACTAATGTATGTTTTCAAATGTGTAAAATTAACGGCATCTTGATATGTTCTTGTATACATGTGAACTGTTATTTTGAATGTTTAGAAATACCGTGATATGGTAAAAGTGAAAGTAGTGTTAAAAATTTGTTATTCGTGTGACTGTAAAGATTAAATCATGGTGAATATGTGTTAAAGGTTGAATGATGTAGTTAGGCTCTCTGACGCTACACTTTAGAGTTAGCCACTTTCAGAATAGTACCTCAGGGTCTAGAGTTGAAATTAGGGTGTGTTAAGAGGTCTCGTATGTTGAATTTTAACACGTTAGTGTTTTGATTGTAGGAGGAAGTGTTGAACACATAGACAGAAACACATTCGTGTTTGGTGTTTTTACAACACATGTCAGAGAGCACGGGGAGAGATAATTAAAATAGTCATGAATGAAATAAGAATGTTAAGAAAAGTATATTCCATATGTTATTTGCAATGTCATTCTGTAACATTTCATTAAACTAGTTTTCCTTCCAGATCTCTGGAAGGAACCAGAATTGAATAAAGCTCCTGTTTAGATGCAGTACAGATGAAAAAGAAAAAAGATTGTTGTATATTCCGGGAGCTGCTATTGTAACAAATTTCTTTCTTTTAAAATTTTCTAGTTTCTAGCTAAGTTATGATTGTAAAAGGTTGGCCTCGCGTTAGTTTCTAGAGCTAAAAGTTTTCAACAAGGTCGTTTTAGACCTCAGTTTCAAACTAATTAACTCTGGCGGGAAGTATGTAAGGATCTTAAGTTTTACTAACGTTTATTTTATTTTAAATCTTTACTATCACTTCTTATTTTCTACTTCCGGCCAGAATTATAAGCGTGAAGGAGTTTATGCAAAGTTGTCTGGCGAACGCCAAGTATTTAAGTGTGGCCTTTTTGCCAAGCAGAAGAGAGGAAGCCGTGAGTTCGAAGCAGGCCGCTTACCTTAGAAGTTACGCAGTTGCTACTTTGCCTTCCAGGCCAGAGGTTTTAATCCTCTTGATAAATTAAACGTATTGTAGTGTTCACAGTCTCTGTGCTACATACGCTTCCTGTTATTATAAGGCCAATCTTATTCTAAAGTTAAATTAGAGTTTAGTTTTATTTTGATATCTTTTAAGTTAGACCCCGAGTGGAGGGTCATTGTATTCCGAAGTACGGAAGTCATTGTATATAAAGAAAAAAATAAAGGGTTTTGTATACCCTTCGTCTGTATCCTGTCTACTTACTACAATTAGTGAACATAGCTTTAGTAAGCTCTCTGTTCTAGTCAGGTCATTGTATGTTTCCGAAGAAGGTTAGAAGAAACATTGAACCTGATAGTGGCGCCCGACGAAGAATAACCATGGCCGAGTTTCAAGAAGAACCTGTGCTGCCTGCAGAAACAGCTCAGAATCCAGAAATGCCAGCTGCCACCCTGGAAGGATTTGGGTACATTGTCCAGACCATGCGCGCTTCGATGAAACCAGAAGCAACGTTTAATGGAAACTCACAGGTAACCAGTTTTTTTGGAAAAATTGGAGGACCACTTCATGCTCTACCCCGTGCACGAGTTTCAAAAAGTTACCTTAGCTACCAGCGCTTTGAGGGGCCAAGCGCTTAACTGGTTCAAATGTATCGGCAGAAGTCTCTTGGGTCAAGCAGGAAGTCCCACCTATACCCACGAAAATTTCAAGACTGCCCTACTAAAAGCCTTCCCTGTTGTAAGGGATCGTGCGAAATTAGAAACAGAACTTTTCAGTATATATCAACAAAGAATGGAAAACCTCTCGAGTTTTATTTTAAGAAAAATTCACGTTTTCAAGCTCTTGTATGGAAACCGTCCGGATCCTGAAATAATTCAAGTGATTTTGCCGAGGTTACTACCCCAAGTGCAAGACTTTATTGAATTGAGAAATCCGACTACAGTGGAAAAATTATTTGAGCTAGCAATCCAGTTTGAAAGTAGAAGAACGGCGGACGTCGAAAGAAGACGCCAATATCAACAGCGAAACCAATTTGGTACGCCAAGACTACAGCAAACTCAAGCACATGGCTACGGAGAAAAAGCGAATCAGTGGGCAAGGAAACCCGAGCATTCAAAAACAGCCGGCGAACGTCGACAGTTCAATAGCAACCCAGGAAAAAAGTCTCAAGGCCAGTGGAGAAAGAAGGAAAGCACCGAAAGGAAAAATAATTTAAACTAAAACGGATTTCTGCTGACGAGAGGGTGCGGAAATCCGAAGGCCACGAAAACCCCTCTTCCTACAAGTTAAATACAGTAATGGTGAAAAATTTAACTCTTCCGAAGATTGAAGTCTTGGTAAATAATATCCCGGCCACCGCACTCCTGGATACCGGCGCGCAGTGTTCCTGTGTGGCAGAAGTCTTTTTTAGAAAGTATTTTCGCAAATACCGCATATATAATGCGGATAATACAACAGTATTAGCGGCGCAAGGAGAACAATGTAAGTGCGTAGGTAAAGTACCTTTGTACATCCGTATCAAGGACGAACAAGTAAAGGTGATGTTTTTTATAGTAAAGAATTTGCAAGCACACTTAATACTAGGAATAGACTTTCTTTCAGACGCACAAGCTACACTGGATTTTAATGAAGCGTCTCTTAAGCTGACGATGAAACCAGTGCGTGTAGAAAAGGTTGAACCGCCAAGGTTAAATCTTGACCACCTGCCTAATGACGAGCAAGATAGAATCCGACAAGTGGTAAGTGAATTTGCTTCCTTATTTAGTGATATTCCAGGATTTACCCAGGTTACTAACCATAGTATAGACACCGGAGATGCATTGCCGGTTCGTCAAAAATCATACCGGTATGATAAGAATAAGGAAAAAATTATAGAATGGCATATTACCGATATGCTACGTAAAAAGATCGTAACGCCTATCTCAAGTAGTTATGCTAGTCCGGTGGTTTTATGTAAGAAAAATAATGATTATCCTTTGGAGCATCCAAAAAGGTGGAGATTCGCTATTGATTACCGTAAATTAAATTCCATAACGAAATATCCGGTATATCCGTTACCGATTATAGAAGAAATTTTAAGGAACATAAAATCAACCAAATTTATGACGACTTTAGACTTAACGAATGGTTATTTTCAAATAGGGATCAGGCCTGAGGACGTGCCTAAGACTGCTTTTATAACCAAGTCTGGCACTTATGCATTTTTGCGAATGCCGTTTGGCCTTTCAGGCGCCCCAGCAACATTTCAGCGATGCATGGACATTGTGTTAAGACCTGTTCTCGGAAAGTCCACATTTATCTATTTAGACGATATCATTATTACTAGTGATAATCTAGACCAACATGTACAGGATTTAAGACAGGTGTTTTCTTTATTAAATGAGGGCGGTCTAAAAGTTAATGTCGAAAAATGCAAATTTGCAGCCCCTGAATTAAAATATTTAGGTTACAAAATATCGCAAAAAGGGATCGAGACAGATGAATCAAAAATAATCGCTGTACAAAAGTATCCGACTCCAAACACGGCAAAGAAGCTCTCTTCTTTTCTAGGACTTTGTTCATATTATAGGTCCTTTATAAAAGATTTTGCGGCTATCGCTGAGCCATTGTTAAAATTAAAAAGGCAAGATTCTCGTGGACGGCCGAAGCCAATAGTGCTTTCGAAAAATTAAAACAAGCATTAACGCAAGCCCCTGTGTTGAAATTTCCTGAAAAGGATGAAAATTTAGAAATTTCAGCGGATGCTTCGGATTATGCGGTAGGAGCGGTACTTTCGCAAAATCAGCAGCCAGTGGCATTTTTTAGCCGAACTTTAAATCAAACACAAAGAAACTATTCCGCGACCGAGAGAGAGGCACTTGCAGTTCTGTTAGCAGTGCAAAAGTTCCGAGTCTATTTTGGAAAGGCGCCGACAACAGTATATTCTGATCATGCGGCGGTAACTAGATTGTACTCTGGGAAAAATTTATCCCCAAGGTTAATAAGATGGGCACTCAAGCTGCAAGAATATAATCTGGTAATCAAGCATACCCCCGGAAAGGAAAATATCGTAGCAGATGCCCTGTCACGAATTAAATTAGACGAACAGGGTAATACCGTAAAAGTTGCAATGCTGACAGCGTGTACAATAAATTCCCGAGAAACTGTAATAACCGAACTGGGTAAGGATCCTGAGTTTGGAAGTATTTATGAGTATTTGAAGGATCCTGAAAATTTTAGCCACCAAGATATTGTGGCGATAAGAAATAGGGCGGCCCATTACGAACTAATAGATGGTCTATTATTTTATACAAAAACTACGAATTCCAACAACGAATTTCGACCTGTTATCCCAGCTAGTCTTAGATTAAATATCCTGCAAGAGCTCCATGACAGCCCTTTAGCTTCTCATGCTGGTATTCGAAAAACTACTCAACGCGTACGCGAGGTAGTCTACTTTCCTGAACTGCAAAAGTTAACAAGGGCGTATGTCCAGTCCTGCCCAACATGTCAAGCCGTTAATTATATTAATTTCCGCCCGGCCGGGTTTCTAAATAGTATTAAATCCGAATTTCCAAATGAAATAATCGGCATCGATTTATTGGGCCCTTTCCCAAAAAGTCAGTTAAACAAAAGTCGCTATCTCCTTGTTATAGTTGATCATTTTAGTAAATGGACCGAAATTGTTCCCTTAAAACGAGCCTCCGCGAAATTAGTTACCGATTCTATTTTAAATAAATATATTTTAAAATACGGGGCGCCCCTAAAAGTTATATCGGATAATGGTCCTCAATTTGTAAGTAATATATTTGAAGACATGTGCCAAAAACTGGGCATACGTCATTTAAAAATGGTCCCGTATCGGCCGCAATCAAATATAGCGGAACGGGTCAACAGAAATATAGTGAAAATTATCCGTAGTTATGTTAAAAATTTTCATAAAAGCTGGGATAACTATGTCAATGAATTTGCTTTCGCCCTTAGGACCGCAAAACATGATACAACGGGCAAAACTCCTGCTGAGTTATTTCTAGGCAGAAAGGTTATAACACCGTTAGATAAACTATTTTATGTGCAACAAAGAGCCCCAGAATTTAAAATGGGTGATATAGAAAAACTAATAAAAGAAGCAAAAAAGAATACGGAAGTAGCACAAAGAAAACAAAAATTGTATTATGACTTGAAACGACGGGGAGTAACTTATAAAGTAGGGGATGAAGTACTAAAAATTAAGCATTCACTTTCTTCAGCACCAGAAGATAAAACTGCCAAATTTTTTCCACGCTTTGAAGGACCATATGTTATAGAAAAAATAACTCACGCTGTTGTAGTGTTAAAGGCAAGAAATGGTGAAACCTGTTCCGCAAACATTGATCAAATCAAGCCCTACTTCGATCGTAATAAAATGCAAATCTTTTCAGATCTTTTGCAGGATCCGGTACGGCAGACACCGCAGGTACAAGTTCCAGAGGTGGGAAAACGACAGGTACAAGGGCAAGCCAATGAGAGACAGAAGCAAGTGAAAAGAAAATTGCCCCGCGGAAAAACTGAAGGTAAAAAGAAAAAGAAGCCGTTCCACCGTCCAAAAAACAGAGTTCACGAACACCCCCAGAATGAAGAAAGGAGAAGGACGACGTATGTGGAAAAGACCGGGAGAAAGGACGGCAACTATAACCTGGCTGTGAAACGGAAGATTGACTCATCCGACAGAACTCTCCGCAGCAAAAGTCGCCGAACTGCGGAAGGGCCATCAGCGGCGGAGGAAAAAGTACAAGAAAAATTTGAACGGCCAACAACGAGGTCCAAGCAGGATCACGACAGAAGTTTCCCGGTTCCACCAAGACCAGCTGCCTTCAAACGGCCAAGACCACAAGCAGAGCACAAAAGGAAGATGTTCAAGGGTGGCCGTAGTGGTGAAAAACGGAAGCTTCCAGAGGAAAGCACTGAAGGGCGAGCCCGTACAAGAAGGAGGATCAACCAAGCTATGGTCTGCAGCACCTTTAAAGACTGGGCCCAGAAAAGGATGTCTGAATATTACAAAGATAAGTAAAATTTTATGTTACTTTACAAACATAAGTTAATCTTTCATTCTTACTGCAAGTGGCAGATTTCAAGAAGTTTTACCTCATGCGAGGTCTACCTTTATCGCCAAAAGGGCGAGAAATGAGTTGTGACCGATTTTCTTATTATGTTTTTCAATTACTCGCGCGTAAAACTAAAGTTGATGTATAATAGCGTTGTATAAAGACTTAAATATTGTAAAAAGTTATTGTATAAATTTTATTTAAAACATTCTAACAAGAAAGAAGTTTTAGTCTGAAAGACTTTTTGAAATGTAGTATTATTTCAATGTAGAAAGAATTGGCACTTGCTTTGAAAAGAATAGAAGTTAACAATGTACTACTAATGTATGTTTTCAAATGTGTAAAATTAACGGCATCTTGATATGTTCTTGTATACATGTGAACTGTTATTTTGAATGTTTAGAAATACCGTGATATGGTAAAAGTGAAAGTAGTGTTAAAAATTTGTTATTCGTGTGACTGTAAAGATTAAATCATGGTGAATATGTGTTAAAGGTTGAATGATGTAGTTAGGCTCTCTGACGCTACACTTTAGAGTTAGCCACTTTCAGAATAGTACCTCAGGGTCTAGAGTTGAAATTAGGGTGTGTTAAGAGGTCTCGTATGTTGAATTTTAACACGTTAGTGTTTTGATTGTAGGAGGAAGTGTTGAACACATAGACAGAAACACATTCGTGTTTGGTGTTTTTACAACACATGTCAGAGAGCACGGGGAGAGATAATTAAAATAGTCATGAATGAAATAAGAATGTTAAGAAAAGTATATTCCATATGTTATTTGCAATGTCATTCTGTAACATTTCATTAAACTAGTTTTCCTTCCAGATCTCTGGAAGGAACCAGAATTGAATAAAGCTCCTGTTTAGATGCAGTACAGATGAAAAAGAAAAAAGATTGTTGTATATTCCGGGAGCTGCTATTGTAACAAATTTCTTTCTTTTAAAATTTTCTAGTTTCTAGCTAAGTTATGATTGTAAAAGGTTGGCCTCGCGTTAGTTTCTAGAGCTAAAAGTTTTCAACAAGGTCGTTTTAGACCTCAGTTTCAAACTAATTAACTCTGGCGGGAAGTATGTAAGGATCTTAAGTTTTACTAACGTTTATTTTATTTTAAATCTTTACTATCACTTCTTATTTTCTACTTCCGGCCAGAATTATAAGCGTGAAGGAGTTTATGCAAAGTTGTCTGGCGAACGCCAAGTATTTAAGTGTGGCCTTTTTGCCAAGCAGAAGAGAGGAAGCCGTGAGTTCGAAGCAGGCCGCTTACCTTAGAAGTTACGCAGTTGCTACTTTGCCTTCCAGGCCAGAGGTTTTAATCCTCTTGATAAATTAAACGTATTGTAGTGTTCACAGTCTCTGTGCTACATACGCTTCCTGTTATTATAAGGCCAATCTTATTCTAAAGTTAAATTAGAGTTTAGTTTTATTTTGATATCTTTTAAGTTAGACCCCGAGTGGAGGGTCATTGTATTCCGAAGTACGGAAGTCATTGTATATAAAGAAAAAAATAAAGGGTTTTGTATACCCTTCGTCTGTATCCTGTCTACTTACTACAATTAGTGAACATAGCTTTAGTAAGCTCTCTGTTCTAGTCAGGTCATTGTATGTTTCCGAAGAAGGTTAGAAGAAACATTGAACCTGATAGTGGCGCCCGACGAAGAATAACCATGGCCGAGTTTCAAGAAGAACCTGTGCTGCCTGCAGAAACAGCTCAGAATCCAGAAATGCCAGCTGCCACCCTGGAAGGATTTGGGTACATTGTCCAGACCATGCGCGCTTCGATGAAACCAGAAGCAACGTTTAATGGAAACTCACAGGTAACCAGTTTTTTTGGAAAAATTGGAGGACCACTTCATGCTCTACCCCGTGCACGAGTTTCAAAAAGTTACCTTAGCTACCAGCGCTTTGAGGGGCCAAGCGCTTAACTGGTTCAAATGTATCGGCAGAAGTCTCTTGGGTCAAGCAGGAAGTCCCACCTATACCCACGAAAATTTCAAGACTGCCCTACTAAAAGCCTTCCCTGTTGTAAGGGATCGTGCGAAATTAGAAACAGAACTTTTCAGTATATATCAACAAAGAATGGAAAACCTCTCGAGTTTTATTTTAAGAAAAATTCACGTTTTCAAGCTCTTGTATGGAAACCGTCCGGATCCTGAAATAATTCAAGTGATTTTGCCGAGGTTACTACCCCAAGTGCAAGACTTTATTGAATTGAGAAATCCGACTACAGTGGAAAAATTATTTGAGCTAGCAATCCAGTTTGAAAGTAGAAGAACGGCGGACGTCGAAAGAAGACGCCAATATCAACAGCGAAACCAATTTGGTACGCCAAGACTACAGCAAACTCAAGCACATGGCTACGGAGAAAAAGCGAATCAGTGGGCAAGGAAACCCGAGCATTCAAAAACAGCCGGCGAACGTCGACAGTTCAATAGCAACCCAGGAAAAAAGTCTCAAGGCCAGTGGAGAAAGAAGGAAAGCACCGAAAGGAAAAATAATTTAAACTAAAACGGATTTCTGCTGACGAGAGGGTGCGGAAATCCGAAGGCCACGAAAACCCCTCTTCCTACAAGTTAAATACAGTAATGGTGAAAAATTTAACTCTTCCGAAGATTGAAGTCTTGGTAAATAATATCCCGGCCACCGCACTCCTGGATACCGGCGCGCAGTGTTCCTGTGTGGCAGAAGTCTTTTTTAGAAAGTATTTTCGCAAATACCGCATATATAATGCGGATAATACAACAGTATTAGCGGCGCAAGGAGAACAATGTAAGTGCGTAGGTAAAGTACCTTTGTACATCCGTATCAAGGACGAACAAGTAAAGGTGATGTTTTTTATAGTAAAGAATTTGCAAGCACACTTAATACTAGGAATAGACTTTCTTTCAGACGCACAAGCTACACTGGATTTTAATGAAGCGTCTCTTAAGCTGACGATGAAACCAGTGCGTGTAGAAAAGGTTGAACCGCCAAGGTTAAATCTTGACCACCTGCCTAATGACGAGCAAGATAGAATCCGACAAGTGGTAAGTGAATTTGCTTCCTTATTTAGTGATATTCCAGGATTTACCCAGGTTACTAACCATAGTATAGACACCGGAGATGCATTGCCGGTTCGTCAAAAATCATACCGGTATGATAAGAATAAGGAAAAAATTATAGAATGGCATATTACCGATATGCTACGTAAAAAGATCGTAACGCCTATCTCAAGTAGTTATGCTAGTCCGGTGGTTTTATGTAAGAAAAATAATGATTATCCTTTGGAGCATCCAAAAAGGTGGAGATTCGCTATTGATTACCGTAAATTAAATTCCATAACGAAATATCCGGTATATCCGTTACCGATTATAGAAGAAATTTTAAGGAACATAAAATCAACCAAATTTATGACGACTTTAGACTTAACGAATGGTTATTTTCAAATAGGGATCAGGCCTGAGGACGTGCCTAAGACTGCTTTTATAACCAAGTCTGGCACTTATGCATTTTTGCGAATGCCGTTTGGCCTTTCAGGCGCCCCAGCAACATTTCAGCGATGCATGGACATTGTGTTAAGACCTGTTCTCGGAAAGTCCACATTTATCTATTTAGACGATATCATTATTACTAGTGATAATCTAGACCAACATGTACAGGATTTAAGACAGGTGTTTTCTTTATTAAATGAGGGCGGTCTAAAAGTTAATGTCGAAAAATGCAAATTTGCAGCCCCTGAATTAAAATATTTAGGTTACAAAATATCGCAAAAAGGGATCGAGACAGATGAATCAAAAATAATCGCTGTACAAAAGTATCCGACTCCAAACACGGCAAAGAAGCTCTCTTCTTTTCTAGGACTTTGTTCATATTATAGGTCCTTTATAAAAGATTTTGCGGCTATCGCTGAGCCATTGTTAAAATTAAAAAGGCAAGATTCTCGTGGACGGCCGAAGCCAATAGTGCTTTCGAAAAATTAAAACAAGCATTAACGCAAGCCCCTGTGTTGAAATTTCCTGAAAAGGATGAAAATTTAGAAATTTCAGCGGATGCTTCGGATTATGCGGTAGGAGCGGTACTTTCGCAAAATCAGCAGCCAGTGGCATTTTTTAGCCGAACTTTAAATCAAACACAAAGAAACTATTCCGCGACCGAGAGAGAGGCACTTGCAGTTCTGTTAGCAGTGCAAAAGTTCCGAGTCTATTTTGGAAAGGCGCCGACAACAGTATATTCTGATCATGCGGCGGTAACTAGATTGTACTCTGGGAAAAATTTATCCCCAAGGTTAATAAGATGGGCACTCAAGCTGCAAGAATATAATCTGGTAATCAAGCATACCCCCGGAAAGGAAAATATCGTAGCAGATGCCCTGTCACGAATTAAATTAGACGAACAGGGTAATACCGTAAAAGTTGCAATGCTGACAGCGTGTACAATAAATTCCCGAGAAACTGTAATAACCGAACTGGGTAAGGATCCTGAGTTTGGAAGTATTTATGAGTATTTGAAGGATCCTGAAAATTTTAGCCACCAAGATATTGTGGCGATAAGAAATAGGGCGGCCCATTACGAACTAATAGATGGTCTATTATTTTATACAAAAACTACGAATTCCAACAACGAATTTCGACCTGTTATCCCAGCTAGTCTTAGATTAAATATCCTGCAAGAGCTCCATGACAGCCCTTTAGCTTCTCATGCTGGTATTCGAAAAACTACTCAACGCGTACGCGAGGTAGTCTACTTTCCTGAACTGCAAAAGTTAACAAGGGCGTATGTCCAGTCCTGCCCAACATGTCAAGCCGTTAATTATATTAATTTCCGCCCGGCCGGGTTTCTAAATAGTATTAAATCCGAATTTCCAAATGAAATAATCGGCATCGATTTATTGGGCCCTTTCCCAAAAAGTCAGTTAAACAAAAGTCGCTATCTCCTTGTTATAGTTGATCATTTTAGTAAATGGACCGAAATTGTTCCCTTAAAACGAGCCTCCGCGAAATTAGTTACCGATTCTATTTTAAATAAATATATTTTAAAATACGGGGCGCCCCTAAAAGTTATATCGGATAATGGTCCTCAATTTGTAAGTAATATATTTGAAGACATGTGCCAAAAACTGGGCATACGTCATTTAAAAATGGTCCCGTATCGGCCGCAATCAAATATAGCGGAACGGGTCAACAGAAATATAGTGAAAATTATCCGTAGTTATGTTAAAAATTTTCATAAAAGCTGGGATAACTATGTCAATGAATTTGCTTTCGCCCTTAGGACCGCAAAACATGATACAACGGGCAAAACTCCTGCTGAGTTATTTCTAGGCAGAAAGGTTATAACACCGTTAGATAAACTATTTTATGTGCAACAAAGAGCCCCAGAATTTAAAATGGGTGATATAGAAAAACTAATAAAAGAAGCAAAAAAGAATACGGAAGTAGCACAAAGAAAACAAAAATTGTATTATGACTTGAAACGACGGGGAGTAACTTATAAAGTAGGGGATGAAGTACTAAAAATTAAGCATTCACTTTCTTCAGCACCAGAAGATAAAACTGCCAAATTTTTTCCACGCTTTGAAGGACCATATGTTATAGAAAAAATAACTCACGCTGTTGTAGTGTTAAAGGCAAGAAATGGTGAAACCTGTTCCGCAAACATTGATCAAATCAAGCCCTACTTCGATCGTAATAAAATGCAAATCTTTTCAGATCTTTTGCAGGATCCGGTACGGCAGACACCGCAGGTACAAGTTCCAGAGGTGGGAAAACGACAGGTACAAGGGCAAGCCAATGAGAGACAGAAGCAAGTGAAAAGAAAATTGCCCCGCGGAAAAACTGAAGGTAAAAAGAAAAAGAAGCCGTTCCACCGTCCAAAAAACAGAGTTCACGAACACCCCCAGAATGAAGAAAGGAGAAGGACGACGTATGTGGAAAAGACCGGGAGAAAGGACGGCAACTATAACCTGGCTGTGAAACGGAAGATTGACTCATCCGACAGAACTCTCCGCAGCAAAAGTCGCCGAACTGCGGAAGGGCCATCAGCGGCGGAGGAAAAAGTACAAGAAAAATTTGAACGGCCAACAACGAGGTCCAAGCAGGATCACGACAGAAGTTTCCCGGTTCCACCAAGACCAGCTGCCTTCAAACGGCCAAGACCACAAGCAGAGCACAAAAGGAAGATGTTCAAGGGTGGCCGTAGTGGTGAAAAACGGAAGCTTCCAGAGGAAAGCACTGAAGGGCGAGCCCGTACAAGAAGGAGGATCAACCAAGCTATGGTCTGCAGCACCTTTAAAGACTGGGCCCAGAAAAGGATGTCTGAATATTACAAAGATAAGTAAAATTTTATGTTACTTTACAAACATAAGTTAATCTTTCATTCTTACTGCAAGTGGCAGATTTCAAGAAGTTTTACCTCATGCGAGGTCTACCTTTATCGCCAAAAGGGCGAGAAATGAGTTGTGACCGATTTTCTTATTATGTTTTTCAATTACTCGCGCGTAAAACTAAAGTTGATGTATAATAGCGTTGTATAAAGACTTAAATATTGTAAAAAGTTATTGTATAAATTTTATTTAAAACATTCTAACAAGAAAGAAGTTTTAGTCTGAAAGACTTTTTGAAATGTAGTATTATTTCAATGTAGAAAGAATTGGCACTTGCTTTGAAAAGAATAGAAGTTAACAATGTACTACTAATGTATGTTTTCAAATGTGTAAAATTAACGGCATCTTGATATGTTCTTGTATACATGTGAACTGTTATTTTGAATGTTTAGAAATACCGTGATATGGTAAAAGTGAAAGTAGTGTTAAAAATTTGTTATTCGTGTGACTGTAAAGATTAAATCATGGTGAATATGTGTTAAAGGTTGAATGATGTAGTTAGGCTCTCTGACGCTACACTTTAGAGTTAGCCACTTTCAGAATAGTACCTCAGGGTCTAGAGTTGAAATTAGGGTGTGTTAAGAGGTCTCGTATGTTGAATTTTAACACGTTAGTGTTTTGATTGTAGGAGGAAGTGTTGAACACATAGACAGAAACACATTCGTGTTTGGTGTTTTTACAACACATGTCAGAGAGCACGGGGAGAGATAATTAAAATAGTCATGAATGAAATAAGAATGTTAAGAAAAGTATATTCCATATGTTATTTGCAATGTCATTCTGTAACATTTCATTAAACTAGTTTTCCTTCCAGATCTCTGGAAGGAACCAGAATTGAATAAAGCTCCTGTTTAGATGCAGTACAGATGAAAAAGAAAAAAGATTGTTGTATATTCCGGGAGCTGCTATTGTAACAAATTTCTTTCTTTTAAAATTTTCTAGTTTCTAGCTAAGTTATGATTGTAAAAGGTTGGCCTCGCGTTAGTTTCTAGAGCTAAAAGTTTTCAACAAGGTCGTTTTAGACCTCAGTTTCAAACTAATTAACTCTGGCGGGAAGTATGTAAGGATCTTAAGTTTTACTAACGTTTATTTTATTTTAAATCTTTACTATCACTTCTTATTTTCTACTTCCGGCCAGAATTATAAGCGTGAAGGAGTTTATGCAAAGTTGTCTGGCGAACGCCAAGTATTTAAGTGTGGCCTTTTTGCCAAGCAGAAGAGAGGAAGCCGTGAGTTCGAAGCAGGCCGCTTACCTTAGAAGTTACGCAGTTGCTACTTTGCCTTCCAGGCCAGAGGTTTTAATCCTCTTGATAAATTAAACGTATTGTAGTGTTCACAGTCTCTGTGCTACATACGCTTCCTGTTATTATAAGGCCAATCTTATTCTAAAGTTAAATTAGAGTTTAGTTTTATTTTGATATCTTTTAAGTTAGACCCCGAGTGGAGGGTCATTGTATTCCGAAGTACGGAAGTCATTGTATATAAAGAAAAAAATAAAGGGTTTTGTATACCCTTCGTCTGTATCCTGTCTACTTACTACAATTAGTGAACATAGCTTTAGTAAGCTCTCTGTTCTAGTCAGGTCATTGTATGTTTCCGAAGAAGGTTAGAAGAAACATTGAACCTGATAACATATTTCTTAATATATTTATTTTCTTAACAAGTTGAACTTCTTTCTTAACATACTGAATTCGTTGAATTAACTTGTATTGGCTCCAAAACCTAAGGAAAGGCTCGGGAAACTCTACGATGAGTTACAGCTACTTAATTGTTAAAATAAACACTAATCCAAACTAAAAATATATTTATTTGTCTGCGCTTACTGTTCCAAACTAAAATAATTACTTTTTGGTAGTACTTAAGAATGTAAGATGAGGCTACTTGCCCTGGTTGATTAAGTTTCAAATGATGTAGAACAATATTCTAAGTTTCAAAACTACAGCACCTGGATAGGATACGCTAAATCTAAACTTATTACAAAAAATTTACCAAGCAATATCGATAACTACTCTTACCCACTCTGGCTAAGATTCACCTCCTACTTTTAAACCATGCTGCTTGGTATTAAATTTACATAAACTTTCTCTTCTGATTAAATATTGTGACAAGAACCAAGGAGAATTGGATAGTTATTTAATTGTTCGTAAAAGTTAAAAATAATTGTCAGAAACAGCGTAAGCAATTTAAACACACACAAAAAAGCATTTCTCCAAATCTTAAATATCCGGTTGGTATAATTTTAGATACATTTCGCTGGTAAACTACTTCCAGCTGATAATTTTCATGAACATTTGAAGCATTATTCTAATGAATAAATTTTTATAACGCTTTATGTTACTCATATAGATAGGAATTAGAAGAAATCGTTTAGAAATAGAAATTTAAGAAAAACGTTTCTTCTTATGGTGGTGAGCATACCAATAGCAATCATGTTTAAATTTTCGTGCATTTCAATATCATATCTTTTTACTAAATTTGTTGCTTTTCAATTAAGTCGTAGGATTCCCCACTGTGTAATTCTAAGTTACAGTTGAAAGTGAAGAATCTTAAGAACTAATAAGCGAATAATCGTTTGAGTTCGTGTACAGGAAACAACAAGTAAGAAGGATGAAATAACCCTTTATTATTTCAATTAAAGTTTAACAAAACTCCGTTTTGGAGTTGTACAATAAAGCCGACACTTGGGCTTGAACTTAAGAAACTAAGAATTAAACTAAACTAATCTTAACTAAAGAGATATAGCCGAAGGTATCAACATTCTAACAGAGTTGGCCCCTTAACGCTAATTGACTGCGAAGCTATCAAGGGTCTAAAGTACGGCCGAGCGTGATAATAGCTTACGAGAGAGTAGCCTAAAAAAGCGGTCGCGTGCAGCCAGAATATCTGGTATCTGTCTCACTAAGACTGTAGAACTTCGCGGTTATATACCGCTCTTCCTCATTAGCATTCATAGGTGCTTCTAAAACTACGTTCTGGCCGGAAGTGGTAAGTTGAATTAAGAATCGATAGGAACGGAAGTTTGACTCAAAATTTAACTGTTAATAAAGTTAACATAATCCTTACAAAGTTATCAGATTAATGTAAAAATATCTTTATGTACTTACAGTCTAGTGAAAAGGGATAGTGTGAACATCCCTTTTGAGGAAGAATTCCGAACAACGAAAGTTCCTTCTTTGTTTTCTCGTTTTAGAAGTACCTCACATCTCTGTCGCGACATATCTCCTACGTACCAGCTGTAATAAAGAAAAATCGAAATATTAAACTATGAGTGATCAATGTAAAATTTTCATTTCAATCGAATGTTGTCCATTACTGCCAATGCATACATCTCAACCATTATCTGCATTATGATTGATTTAAAAACGTGTACTACAAAGGAGCCATCTTGGATTTCTTGGGTAAGAATGTACTCAAAAACATTTATCTCCATCACTAATTCATAAAAATATTCTCTTCCCTTTCAAAAAGTTTTCCGGTTTAACCAGTGTTTTAGAAAACAGCTTGCGAAATCTCAAATTTGTTATATTACATACAAGCAGTAGCAAGCAAACGAAACACATACACATAATTATGGAGTTCTCAGTTGCAAGTGAAATCAACATTATTTGTATCACCCATAAGATATAATTAGAACAGTTCTATTGGTTAATAAGTTTTGGATAATAATTCAAATTTTCTAGGTAGTCAAAAGATGATATACATACCAAGAAAGCATAAAGTTGTTCTCTTAGCGTCTAGCAAACTTAATAATTTTGATAAAAGTTTTGAATGGAAGAGATCGAAATCTTTAAGAGAATTAAAAATAAATACGAGAGCCAGATGGATATTAATTCTTGCATTGCTTGTTATGTCTTTTGATAGTTTGCAGTTGCATGATGGAATTAAGTAGTACTGGGCCACCACCCGTTTAAAACGGACTATGAATCAGTATTATTAATCACGGATTAATGGGACTTAATTTGGAAAGTATTAATGTAACATGCTGACTACCTCACTTTTTGAAATACTGTTATTCGCAAACATCCGAAGATATTAAAACTTTATGATTTTTTAAGTCATTGCAAAAACCTGTTGTAAAACGCATTAAGTTCTTGTAAACTTTTGCTTCAATAGGGTTTCTATGAAATTTTCATAAATTTGAATGCTCTACAGTGTTTAATTTCCCCCATTTTTTTGGCATTTTAGTATGCTTTTATTTCTGGCATTTTTGCATAAATCATTGTTCATTAACATGCTTTTACTTTGTAGAGACATTGGGATTTTTGAAGTAGGAAACATGAAAAATGAACAATGCCCTCGCCGGGATGCTGGAACCTGGTCCACTCGAATACGCTCCCAGTGTGCTACATTTACACCACGAAGGCATGCAGAAAGAGAGGGAACAAACACGTGCCCACTACTGATACCTTATAACTTAAATATGTTTTAGAAAGCTATAAAAAATTCATGGTTTTCTAAAACATTTTTCAACATTTTACAAAGTAAAACATTTTACAAAAATTTACATTACAAAAAAAAAATTACATTTTACATTTACAAAATTTAAATTTTACAAAAATTACATTGTTTTAGTAAAATGTATAAAATTTACATTTAATACATTTTACTAAAACATTTTACAAACTCTCTTGAATTGTCTTCCTATTAGTTTGATTTTATGCTTAGTTTAATTGTTTAATGTTTTATAAATGCATAGATACAATTTACCATAAGAAATAATAACAGAATGAGACTGCATTAATATTATTACTGTTTATAATGCAAGAATAAGGTAGTAATAATTTATTACTGTTTATAATGCTCTCGGTTTCTTCATTATAATAAATTTCTTAATATTCTTTGCCTAATATTTCATGCAATGATGATCAAGAAATTTTTCATAACTTATAAAAAAATTCACAGCTTTTGTTACACTAATATTAAATATACCTTTCATTATAAATAAAATTTAACTCTTAAGAATACTAGACGACATTTTACTCAAAATTGTCAGCTTATAACTCTAAGTGCATTTAAAAAGGTATTAAATAAATTCCTTAAATATTTTAGGTATAAAATTTTAAGAGTTCCTTTAACAAATTCTTGCCAACTTTATTTATTTATAATGTGTGAGGATGCTTATGAAATGTATGAAACATTCTTTCATCAACGAAGTACCAAAGATAAATTGAAATTCTTATCCCATGAGCAAACAATCAATTTGAAAATGTTATTTCAAATTGAATTTTTTTACAATCCATTTAAACAAGTGCAAACTACTTAATCCAGTAAATTTTCCTATAGCTCTTGTCATGAACAAATATGAAAAGGAATTATTCTTTGACCACGTTCCGCTCAAAGAAGTTTGACACCGAATCCAAGAAAATTGCCGAGAAAATGGAAGTTGGGCTGTCGTAGAAAAGGAGTTGATTGGATAATGGAGATGTCGGGCGCTTTGGACAACGGAAATAATTCACACTTGAAGAGAACACTTTAGAAAAACGAAAAAGGAAACAAAACAAAAAGGGGAAAAATTCCTAAATGACATGTTTTTGAGAAGTGAAATTACGACACGGAGAAATTTTTCTCATTATTCAAAATATGAGGAAACATTAACAATAGTCAAATGATACATTACAATAATTATTACAATGAACATTGACCCTGAATTATTTTATATACTATGGGAAAAAGATTTCAGATTTAAATGGCCATGTGCAATTTTTTATTAAATTATAATTTCTCATTTTTTTTTCTTGATAGTACTAATTTTTCGATTAAAAGGTTGTTAATATTCGAGACAAAAAGAGAACTGACTTAGAAAATTATACAAGTTTCGGTTTGGGAAGAAATTATCTCCTAGCCCTTTGTCATTTTTCATTTCTAGGATTTATTGAATGAATATTGCTGATACAAAATTTTAGTTTGTATAATTAATTTCGGCATAAGATGAAAGGGCCACTTTCTCAGTGGAAAGAATGTATTTATCAGAGGGGATTTGAGATCTATTACAAAGTTCTCGAGGGAAGCGATGCCTTCGCGCTGGACATCCTAATAAAACTGGCTCGTATACACGTTACACATAGAGACAACAACGAAAACGCCCATGCAGCCATCCCGTTTGCCATGATTGGAACTTCGGGATGAACTACCAGTGTTCAGCGGCTTTACTGCTCGGCCGCTGGTGCACAGAAATATCTTTCTGACTCGTTTAAAATTGCAATGTGTGATTTCAGCCTGTTAATTGCAGAAGTAATATTTCCGTGAAAAATGTATATATCTTTAAGCTTAAAAAACTTTTGACTGCTATTTTTGACTGAAAATATCCAGG
This sequence comes from Stegodyphus dumicola, assembly GCF_044657685.1. NCBI lineage: Eukaryota > Metazoa > Arthropoda > Arachnida > Araneae > Eresidae > Stegodyphus > Stegodyphus dumicola. The sequence continues at coordinate 29,361,151 of NC_140781.1, forward strand.
CATTCTTAAATTCTAGCTGTAATATCACTTATAGATTACTCGATGACGATTTCCTACGCATTCACTTACCCTTGCATATATACAAGGCAATCTGCACAGACAGTATTTACTCCAGGCTACAAAATTTGTGTTTTAAAAAAAAATTAATATTGATTTATTAATCTCAATTGTTCCTGGATGAAAAGTGCAATAAGAGATTTGCCCTACAGTTTATTATATACAATTAAAGTAAAGACCACAGAAGTGGTATATCCACTGGTGCGCAAAAATTAAGGACGAAGTCGAAAAATTAGCATATCAGCTGAACGAAGAGGCAGAGCGGACAGAAAGACCAATCAGGAGATTAAGTAAGGTGATGTACGATAGCACATGCGCAGATATGCAGGTAGACGTAATGGGGGAGTGTCTGAGTAGTATAAAGCATGTTGTCGGTGTAAGATCAGTATTTCTGGCAAAGAGATTGCACGCCGTATAGCAGTTAAAATCACACCGAGTTGTTGCCTCAGCGAGAAATGGCGAATAATCAATCTGTTAGACGACATCTGGATGCGTTTACCCGAGGTCGAATCATTGGGAAGTTGGAAGAAGGCCGCAGTGTGACAAGTGTGGCTGCAGAGTTCGGAATTGCTCACAGCATCGTTTCACGACTTTGGAGACAATTTCAAATTACAGGAACAGCTATCCGGGGGTTTAGTAGTGGTCTTCCACGAGGAACCACACCCGCAGATGGCCGGTATATTGCCTTACAGGCCAGAAGAAACAGGCGGCAGACTGCGGGAGAAATCGCTAGACACACGACACAGGCGACTGGACGACCGATATCGCGTTTTACCGTGGCCAGAAGACTGCACGGTGGTGGTCTGTTTGCACGACGCCCTGTACGGTGTGTACCTCTAACGCCTGCCCATAGAAGAAGGCGTTCTCTGTGGTGCCGGGAACACCGGAATTGGAGAGACAATGAATGGGGACGAGTACTCTTTACAGATGAGAGCAGATTCAGTCAGAGTAGCGATTCTCATCGCATACTCATCTGGAGAGAGCGGGGAAGCCTCAATCATCCCTCGAACATCATTGAAAGGGACAGGTATGGAGGTGGCGGTGTTCTCGTTTGGGGAGGCATCATGCTTGGTAGTCGTACAGACCTTCACATCTTCGATGCAGGTTCAGTCAACGGGACCCGTTATTGTAGCGAGATTCTTCTTCCATATGAGCGTATTTTTAGAGGCGCTATGGGTCCGCAGTTCCTTTTCATGGAAGACAATGCACCATGTCATCGCACAGTAGCTGCCGAACAGCTCTTAGAGAGTGAGGATATTGAACGTATGGATTGGCCGGCACGATCTCCGGATCTCAATCCCATCGAGCATGTATGGGATTTTGTAGGCAGACGCTTGGCAGCTCGTACCTTACCACCAGTAACGATTCCGGAGCTTCGATTGGCGCTGTAAGACGAATGGGCAGCAATGCCTCAACAACTCATTGACACCCTCATTCTCAGCATGGGCAGATGCTGTGAAACCTGCCTAGCAGTCAGGGGAGATCATATCCCCTATTAAAGACCGGATGTTTCTTGCTGGACACCCATCACAGGGATGTTTCGGCCTTCAGTCGCATTGCGCTCCATGCTACTTTTTCAATAAAGCTTCTTTTTATCCCTCTGATTTCTCTTTTAGTAAGTGTTGCTTACGTTACTCATGTCCTTACGTATTGGAGATCTTACGGTATTAAATGTGTTGACTTGGAAAGCTTTTGTACAAAGTTATATTGAAAAAACCGTCTCGTCCTTTATTTTTGCACACCAGTGTATTTCAAGTAAACTCTAATTTAAAGTTTGTTGCGGTAAACGTTTGCTTGTAGCTTGCAAATTTCATATATATTACATGTTAATGAACATTGCATACTACATATATTGAAATTAATTCTATCACTAAAAAATCCCGTAAGTAGTAAATTATTGCATATATATAAATGTAAATACATATGTAGATGATAGCAGATACACAAAAACCTCTATTACCTAGGTCTCTGTAAATTTAATCATCTATCAGTGATCAATATCATAAAAATATATTAAAATTGCGAGAAGAATCTGCAGCTGACTTTCGAATTATAAAGTCAAGCTACAGTGACAGATAGTCTTAAAAATGTTCCATATAATTATCCAGTTAGATGAAATCTTGAATAAATCTGCGTAATCGGAATCAATGTAAATTCAAATTATTTTACAACGGAAAGCAAATATTATGTAATATTGGAACCCATACGTTGCTTTTTAAAAATGCAACTTCACATGAAATAATCGTAATGTAATAAATGAATTTAAAAGAAAATAGCACAGTTTGCTGTTCCTTGCGGTTTGTAATTTCTTTTCCTGCCTAACTTCACCTTAACAATTGGCACATTATTTGTCTTCATGCAATACTGTGAGAAAAACTGGATAGTAAAAATAACCGTAAGGCCTATGCAATAATTGAAACCGTCCTTTGATATGCTGAAACACCAAAAATGAAATCGCATATGTAAAATTTTGCATTTTACAAGCAGCTTTTACCAATTAATCAGTTTCGTTAGAGCAAATTCACTTTGTGGAAACAAGAAAAATTGCTGATATGATTGTGCAATGTTTACTAAATATCAGCGGTGAGAATTGCGATTTAGTACAAAGACCAGAGCGAGGAAACTTGTAAGAGTTTTAATAAACACAATGCCTCTTAATTTAATCTTTTATTCTTTGATATCTTGGTTTCCTCTTTGTCCGCAGCACTGTCTTGTTCGAATCATGAATTCTAATTTCTCTCATCGTACTGTTTGGAGAGAAGTTAAAGAGGTATTCTAATAGAATGTTCCAAGGCCTCTGATATTGAATACTTGGAAACAGAGGTTAATACAAATTATTTGCTTAGAAACGATATGGCAATTCAACGTCCTGTTAAGAAAGATCCAAAAACTATTATTTATGATGTAGATTCTGGTCTTTCTCGAGAGGATCTTAAGATTATGATTAGAGACCAAATTGTGGTCTTCGAAAATGGTGGTTTGACTTAAAAATTTCGATAAAAGGTAGAAATAACAAAGTACATTGGGTGGCCAGTGTAGATGCTAAGAAATATAAAGAACTTATAAAAGCAGGAAAACTTAACATAAGATGTTCTCGTCTTAGAATTAAAGAATTTTTGAAAGTAACTCAATGTTTTAAATGTTCAAAGTATGGGCACTTTCAAACAAAATGCCTACAACTAAGTGCTAAGTGTGGTGAAGTTGGGCATAAAAATTGGGAATGTAAAGCTAGTCCAAAATGTATCAATTGCAAAGAGACAAATGAAAAGTATAAATTGAAGCTTAGCGTTGATCATTCTAGCTTAGATAAAAATTGTCATTGTCACAGACGATCTTTTAATCAGTAGTACTAATTATGGCTAGTAGAAGTGACGAATACGATATTGAACGTATGGATTGGCCGGCACGATCTCCGGATCTCAATCCCATCGAGCATGTATGGGATTTTGTAGGCAGACGCTTGGCAGCTCGTACCTTACCACCAGTAACGATTCCGGAGCTTCGATTGGCGCTGTAAGACGAATGGGCAGCAATGCCTCAACAACTCTTTGACACCCTCATTCTCAGCATGGGCAGATGCTGTGAAACCTGCCTAGCAGTCAGGGGAGATCATATTCCCTATTGACAGCTCTCCAGCAATGCTTTTGTATGCTTCCTGGAATATAGTGGCTATTAAAATGATCATTAATAATAGAAACATAGTTTTTGTTTCAGTGTATTGCCCCCCCTGATAATGCCTTGAATGACTATTTATATTGTATTAACAGTATTATTGATTCGCATGAAGACTCGGAAATAATTATTTGCGGAGATTTCAATGCCAAGAGTCCCCTATGGGGTCCTTATGATCATTCAATAGATCCCAAAGGTGATGCTATAATTGAATTCTGCTCGACAAACAATTTTAATGTTAAGACACAATAACACGCCCAATAAATACTAATTCAGAAGTCAAACAACAAAAATCAGCGTTATATTTACAAAATTTTCACAGATTTTGTAAATATAGTGAAAATTTTGTAAATATAACGCTGATTTTTGTTGTTTGACTTCTGAATAAGTAATTTTAATGTTCTTAATAGCCCTGATATCCCGGCTACGTTTTCCGGTGCCAGAGACCAAAGCTGGATAGACGTTACCATTGTAAGATCTTCTTTTGTCTTGAACTGGTCTGTTTCTATGGATATATCATGTAGCGATCATCGCTACATTGAGATTGAACTTTTAAACAACTTACTTAGAGAGAAGAAATTTGAACGTTTCTATATTTGGGATCTGAATTGGCTAAATTTTCGTGCAGAACTGTATAACTTTATAAATCAAGTTTCCGAAAAAAAATTTAGAAAATACTTCTGATTTAAATACTTATATTAAAGATCTTACTAACTCAATAGTGGATATCTGTAAGAAAAATAAGAAGATGAGCAAATTCAAACAGAGCAACGCTCTGGGTAAACAGGTGTATTAGTGGTCCGAAAAACTGGCTGTTTTAAGAAGTCAAGCTCGACTGTATCGAAAAAAATTTCAGAGATGTTAAAATCGTATATATAAAAATTTGTTAAAGATTCAATATAAAAAGAAATTAGCTGAATATAAATGAGAAATCAACATTAGTAAAAATTGTGCTTGGGAACAACTATGTGACACTTTGAATATTCATCAAGCTTTTGGTATTCCTTATTATATTGCTGTTAATAAATAACCAGCTTTACAAATTTCCTCTTTGAAATATCAAGATGGGTCTTATACTAGGAATGTTGACGAAACAGTAAATTACCTCCTACAATATCACTTTCCTTGTGATACTACTTATGGTGATCTAGCATGTCATTATCAATATAGATCAGATTGTAGGATACCTCCAGAGAGCGTAAATGATTATGATTCTACTTTGGATGAAGTGGAATTTGCTCTCAAAAAGTTAAATAAAGGAAACGCTCCTGGTAAAGATGGCCTGACAATGGATATTATTTTAGAAATCTTTGAATGTAATAAAAAGTTCTTTGTAGTTATTCTGAATGAATGTCTTCGGAGGGGGATTTTTCCTGAATGTTGGAAAGAGGCCGATTTGGTTTTGTTCAACAAAGAAAGAAAGGATAAAGAAGATCCTTCCTCTTTTCGCCCCATTTGTTTACTGCCTTCCTGGGACAAGGTGCTAAATAAACTCATGACACAACGATTACAATATTATTTATTATCAAATAATCTTTTAAATAAAAATCAGTTTGGTTTTATGCCGAGTAAAAGTACAACCCAGGCTATAGATAATTTATTTTCTGACATCCTTCGAAATAGAAGGAATGGTAAACATACTGCAATTTTATCCTTAGATGTAAAGAGCGCTTTCAACAATGTTTGGTGGCCAATTTTACTAAAGGAATTAAAAAATATGAAATGTCCAAGAAATATCTTCTTATTAATATGCGATTTTCTGAATGAAAGAAAAGTTTCCTTATATGATGGTAATAAGCGGCATCACAGAAATTACCAAAGGGGTTGTCCCCCAAGGCTCAATATAATCATATAGAGACTCAAGGTCCACTTTTGTGGAATATTATTACTAATATAGCTTTAAACATAACCATACCACAAAATGTTAGTATACAAGCTTATGCTGACGATTTTGTTTTATTGGCCACGGGAAGTGGTCGCCATACTATTGATAAAGCTTTAAGTTTCGCCACTCAAGAATTGGAGAAGTGGTCTTTCCATGTTAAACTCAAATTTGATCCAAAGAAGAGCTTTCTTTTGGGTATTGCCAAAACTAATACTAGATCAATACATCCTAGGTGCAAACTGTATGGACAACCAATTAGAGTTTCTAAGAATATCAAATATTTGGGCATTACGATCGATGAAAAGCTCACTTTTATACCTCACCTAGATCAAATAAAGATCGAATGCACCCATATTCTTAATAGACTTAGTAAAATGAATCTCCCAGGTAAAGTTCTTAAGAGTTTATATAAAAGGAGCTATTGAGAGGAAGATCTTGTATGCATGTGGCGCGTGGTGAATTGGAACGGTTCGAATGCGTAACAAAATTTTGCAAATTCAAAGAATCGCTTTATTGAGGATTACTAAGTGTTTTAGAACTGTTTCCACAGTAGCTCTTCAGATTTTGGCTTGATGTCCTCCGATCGATATTTTAGCGGAAAAAGAATATGCTATCTTTAAATTAAAAGCTGGTAACAAAACTGTCGATTGTTTCAGTGAGATCTTCTCAGCTAAAGAGTTTGACTTTGAAAAAGGTTTAGACATTCATTCAGCTTTGTTGAAACGGTTGAACTGGCATAAAGGCCTCCCCAATATGACAGGCTACACGATTTTTACAGATGGATCTAAATTAAATGGTCATGTGGGGGCAGCCTTTTGTGTGTTCTCAGATGAGAAACTAAGCTTACAAAGGCAATATAGACTTTCTGACAATGCCTTTGCCTATCAGGCAGAGTTAGTAGCCCTGCTAGAGGCCTTGTATTGGCTTATTTCTAATTCTGCGATAGATCCTGTAGAAATCTATAGTGACTGCGAAAGTGCAATTGTTTCAATTGCGGGTGTTTGTACAAGTAACGATTTAATTAAACAGATAAAAGAAATGCTCATTTTTCTTAGCGCTTTCAGAGATATTAAACTCTTTTGGACGAAGAGTCATATTGGTACGATTGGTAACGAGTTAGCAGATAGATTGGAAAAGGCTGCCACTGAAAATCAAATTATTGATTTTGAAGTAAAGACTTCCTTTGACAGTTTGAAATCCTTGTTGAAAAGAAAAAGTTTGACTCTATGGCAAGCAAAGTGGAACGACCCAGACTCTAAAGGTAGATTCACTTATAATTTAATCTCAATTGTAAGTGAGAAAAGATGCCTAAGTGACAAGTATCTAAACCAAGCTTTAACTAATCATGGTCACTTTCCCTTTTATTATAATAGGTCTTCGATTAAAAATTGTGCCTGTCCATGTGGCATGAGTAATGTCGATATTGAGCACCTGTTATTTAGATGCTCTCTATGAAAAATATTGTTCTAAGATTTATTCCAGATACTGCTAAATTTAATACTCTAAAGGATCTAAGTAAAAATACAGTGACTAAATTGAAATTGTCAGATTTCATAAAATATGTATCTGTAAATGAAATGAATTTATACATTGATTGTGTTTAAAATTTCCCTGTCTGTTTAAAGGAAAACTAGAATGTGTATGACATTCTGTTATTTTATTTCATTGCATATGTAAGTAACATACTTTTATGCATGCAAGTAACATGTGTTATATTTTACAAAGTATGCAATAATGGGCTTTTGTTGGTGCAGCCGGTAAATCTCACCAGCTCCTAGACTTATCAGGACTTGTGTTTCTCTTGATTTGCTTTGGAAACATGGAATGCCCTGAATAAGAACAGGGAGCTTACTCAAGCTATGTTCAAGATTTGTGTATAACAGACGACACAAGCAGGAAGGGTATACGAACCCTTCATTTTCAATACTTTACAGGCACTTCCGAACTTCGGAATACAGAGACCAACCACTTGTGGTCTGAACGTAAGAAAATACAACTACTAACTAAAAGCTAACTTTGAATTAGTATACAAATGCCTAGCACTAAGACTGGCCTTTATTTAAAAAGGGTACGTATGTAGTACGCCGAGCTGCTGAAACTACAATACGTTTTCAAATATCAAGAGCCCACCAGCGGCCGAGCGGTAAAGTCGCTGAACACTGGTAGTTCGGTCCGAGGTTCGAATCACGCGAACGGGCTGGATGCATGGGCGTTTTCGTGGTTTTCCCCATGTGTAACGTGTATACGAGCCAGTTTCCCTTAGAAAGTCCTCCACGAAGGCATCCCTCCACGAAGGCAGATAGCCCTAGTGTGCTTTGCCATAATTAAATACACTAAATACACCACCACACCACAAATATCAAGAGGGCTAAACCTCTGGCCTTAAAGGCAACCAGCAACCGAGTGAAAACTCGTAAAACTGCAGTGGCAAGCGGTTTGCTTTCTAAAACTCCTTCTCTCTCCCGCTTGGCAAAAAGCCACAACTTAAGTATTTGGGCGTTAGGAAGACAATTTGCATAAACAAGTTAAAGCATTGAATTCTGGCCGGAAGTAGAAAATAAGAAGTGATAGTACAGTTTTAAAATAAAATAAACGTTAGTAAAACTTAGGATCCGTACAGACTTTTAAGTTCATATTTTAGTTGTTTATTCTATTTTAAGTTATTTCAGGTAGTAAGGTGGTAGTTCTACTGCTTAATGGGCCTGATTTAGGCCTTGTTTTAGATCTCAATGTTTCTTTAATTAAGTAGCTCCACTAAGCCCTGTTAAGCCTCTAATGGCGGTACAGGAAGTTCAACTAGTCATCTTGGTTTCTAAATAGGCGTAAACTGAAGGCCACCTATATATCTATGGAAGGAGAGATAACTGATATTTCCTTGCTGAATAAGAATGAAATACATCTCACCTCATGTGCAATATAGATGCAGCCGAGAATTTCCTAAGTTTCAAAATACTTTAAATAACGTTATAATGTATTTATTTCACAATGAATATTAGAAACGAATGCGATGAATCTCAACGTTTCTTTAATTAATTAGCTCCACTAAGGAAATATTTTTATTGTGTAAGGAAATATTTTAACTCTAACTGTGTAAGAATTTTCTTAAATTTTTGCAACGCTATTCTGATTTGTAATTTCAAAAAATATTCCAGAACATTAAAATTTAACTACTTTAAATAATTAAAATACAATAAGTATTATCTTCATGTGTGTAATGTTTAAACATTACGAACTGCTGATGAAAATTATTTTACACCGGATTATAATACACGCATACACATATGTATATATAAATGTTTGCCCATGTAAGCACGCATAAATCAAACAAAGAGACAAAACGAACATGGCAAATTTTCTAACAGGAAGGCACAAGCTAAAAATAATTTAATCAGTACCTTGGAAAGCAAAACTGAAATAAAAGTAAATGAATATAAAAATAAAACAAAATTAATTTAATATTAAATAATGGTTGATAATTTTTTGGTCTTAATGAAGGAGCAGCAGAAAAAAATATTAATAGACCCACATTTCTGAGTTATATCTGCTGAAAATGCAAAAATTAATCGAAGAAATTCCTTAAATTTAAAATATTTAAATGAGACTATATTTGTATTGAATTTTAAGTATTTTAAGAAATTATTTTTTTTTAATTCAGTAACGATAAAATTTGCTATCTGATATCAGCCATTAAGGTATAACATGTTCCGAAGTGACTCGACAGAAAATAGATGCGTAATATATAAATTGGATTAAAAGTCAACATTAATAAACAAGAGGAAGAAAATTTTTTAATTTAAAATTTTTAAAACTAGTAACTTGGAAAACTGAAGTGGTAGAATGTTTAACTTACTAAGAATAAAACAACAGGAGAAACCAAAATCACAGAAAAGACAAATTGCAAAAGTTTTGTAAATGTAGAAATCGTAACGGATTAAAAACAGAAAATTTAACTTAAATTTACGAAATTAAGTAAAAGAAAATAACCAATAAACAAAACCAAAACACGGCAACAAAATACTTTTTTTTCGCAGGTAATTAACACCAATTCACCATATTTTTTGGTGTTCCTTATTGCCTATTTTCTTTCCTCAATCTAAACTGAAATTTAATTCTGAAATTTTTAGTTAAAATTAGAAATCAGAAGAAAATTTTCAGTTTACTTTCCGAAAAAAAGGAGTTTCAGTATATCGTACAAAAATTTACAGTGTGCGGATCTTAAAATTCAAAATATTTTCCTGAAGGGAAGCAAAAGCAAAAATAATTATTTCTATAAGACATTATATTGATTAAAAGAATACATGAATTATATAAGACAATAAATCAATATATGACATTATATTGATTAAAAAATTTGCAAAATCTATGTAACCTTATTTCAAAAGTTCCTTTGTACACTAAAAACTCTTTTCTTACTCTTAAAACATAAAAATAACTAGTTTCCGCTTTTCGTGGGAAATCTTATAGCCGCTTTTAAATATTCTTAAATTCTAGCATATTAAGTTCTACTAATATTAAGTTCTAACATATTAAGTTCTACTAATAACATATTAAGTTCTAACATATTAAGTTCTACTAATAACATATTAAGTTCTACTAATATATGGTTTCTACTAATATTAAGTTTGGCAACCCTTGGTACATAGAAAAGAAATTAGTTCATGAATATTTAAAACTGCTGGGGGTTAAAAAATTTTTATTACGTATAAGTTTAGATACCAGTTACGACCACCAGACTCCATTTAATATTAATAAACAAAAATTTTCGTATAATACATGTTAAATACCCTCCCCATCTCTATTGCAGCGCTGCTTAAAAATGAGCTAAGATAGTATATAAATAGCAGAGACAGTATCTGTATAGGTACTTGATACATGTCGTATGATAACGACTTTTAAAAATGACGCTGAGAGATTCTGTATACTTGTGACTTCAAATAGCATTATAATAAAAAATTATTGGTTTTCTGGTCTAGTGGTTTCTATGGTAGCTTAAAAGTACTTGATTCACTCTAAAGGTTGAGAGTAAGAAGTATTTGCAGAAGAAGCAACATGAAGATATGCGTCATCCTGCATTCCTTTTGTCAAAAAAAATCCAATATTTCCTTTTCATCCTAATTAGGAAAAATGCTGTTTCCTAACAAGTTCGCCTACTGCTGATTTGTGAACATCTGCAATTTAAAAGAAGACCCATATATTCAGGATTTCACGGTCTAGTGGATGCGATCGTAACTATAAAATTTATATATAAAAGCTGCAAGGAAATATTTTATTTTACACGTGCTTGTTGTTGTGGTATGACTGGTCCAGCTTGAGAGCATCCGTCATTAGAGTCCCAACGGAAGCGTAGCTTATTTTTTATATCTCCTGCTCCGAAGAACTTGACATTTATGTAGTGATGAAGTAAAGGTAGTAGATGATAATCCGTCACTAGCTCGGTATAGTCAACTAGTTCTTGTGTTTCTTCCCAGTCGCGCTAAGGAGGAGGAGAACATAAGGAATTATCGATTTCTTCGGTGCCTAATTCCTGTAGCGTAATTGGTTATTGGATTAGTCGATTTTTCGTGTTTCGTGCTCTGAAAAAAAATCCAGTGCCTCTATAAAGCGTTTTCGAAAAAATGTTACATATTGCGATACGATATATTGTAATTCATTGAACCACAATTTTTTGAAACATTAATGATTTGGAAATGGCCCACTACGTAGAATAACTCCATTAATTTTTTTGTACAAAATAAAATTAAAAAAAAATCCGAATATAATGAAAGGACTAACTTGTGATGCCGAAGGCCGCCAGATGTTTTCTCTTCGACATAGTTGCTCGGTATATAGCCAGTCTCCCTAGAAGGATAAAAATGTTCATTTTATCAGATATATGCATTTTAACATAGCAACAGAACATTTAAACTGGTTTTTTTCGTGAATGAAATTAAATTTTAAATTCCCTCCGCTATGAAATACAAATTTAAGGGAAAAAAAGGTTTTTCATTTCAGCGTTCAGCGAAATACAATTCCAACCGTTTCTGTAAAATTTAATGCCAGTTTAAAGATTGAAGGAAGCAGAAGAAAACTTCGAGCAATCGAACATTCGACTTAATTGGGCAGGGGGGTTCAAATTCTGCATTTCGGTATTCACTTTGACTTTAGATTTCAAATTATTGAAGTTCTGTTGTATTAGGCAAGTTACAGCAGAAATATTCATGTTGCCAATGCACTTACCCGTATTTGTTTTTGACTTGCCACCAGTGTTCTCGAGAATCGTCAACTACTTCGTATTCTTCTCCCTGTGAATAATAAAATAAAATTTAGCGTTCTTCGCATGTAAAATAATCACCGTGGATTGTTATGTTTCACAAATTAGTAGCATAAGGAAGTTAAATAGGCTGGTACTTTTGACAAGAATTAACTACGGACTATTTCCTCTTGTTCTTCAAACAAGGAAGTATTTTGGATATTAGATAAATTAGCAATCACACTATCATTTGAAAATAAACTAACATGGGGACCATAAAAATAATCAAATTTCGTTAACTTCCTTATTCGTTTGTTCCCTTCCATAGAAATATCTATATGTTTTGACCTAGTTAGTAACTGGCAAGCAGTCAAACGATTTAGTTATTGCTTATACACTTCTGACTGCTTACGAGCTAGAAAAGTTAAGTATCCTTGTAAATTATTCGTTTCTTTTATAAAATCAGTTACATACTAATTTTCCTTCAAAGGAATCTAATCAAACATTATAAACTTTTGCTTCTGCAAAATACCTAGAAAGGAGAACAAACAGTATTAATTTCAAGAGGGGCACATACATCAAAGCATTATTTAAACCCAGAATAAATAGGGAACTAATTTTCGTATATGACGCTAATGTCCTTGCGGTTTGATGAAGACTTCTAACACTTTCAAGCTCTTATATAAGGGGTGTTCAAATGAAAAGGTACGAAACTTCATAACAACCAAACTAGATGACGTTTGAATATGCCGTTTTGACATAACGTAGAGAAACATCTAAGGACGCGAATGTAGGGTCCGACGTGGTTGTGCGCATGCGCAAGCGCCCGCGCGTGACGCCGGAGTGAAGTAGGCAGTTGTGTGTTCCGTCCACGTATAAAGTTAATATACTGACGGAGTATTTATACTCCGTTTAATATACTGATGGAGTATTTTAAAAAAATACCACGGAGTTTTTATCCTCCGCTATTCCGTCCAATTGATGCGAAAGTGCGTGTGATGACATCTTGACGTTCAACATTGCAAAAATCGACGATTGAGGAGCAGCCAGATGTTATCGGATTTCTGACTGTAGAGGGGGTTAAACCGGCTGGTATTCATCGCCGGATGGTTGCCGTTATGGAGGAGACTGAGTGTCCGACAAGTCAGTAAGAAAGTGGAGTGCCAGTTTGCGTAAAGACTTGGAGTTTTTGAGTGATAACCCGAGACCAGGCCAAGTAAAAACGGCAATCACGGCCGAACTCATCGACAAGGTGAACGACTTGGTGAGAAGTGACATTTCAAAGAGAAGAGTTTCAACTCGGACGACGAGCTAAAAAACATAGTGGCAAATTGGCTCCTATCACAGCTACAAGAATTCTGGGAAGAGGGAATCCTTCGACTCGTAAAATAGCGAGATAGTTGTGCTTAGGTCTTTGGTAATTACTTGTGAATAAAGAGTTCAGTATATCTATAGTGTCGTTTCGTACCTTTTCATTTGAACACCACTAACATTTCACTTCAGTTATCAAAGAGAAAACGGAATGCTTTAAAGATATTCACTTGTATATTCTTTGCGAAGGGATAATCATAAGGACTTTTAAGAAAGTTTGAAAAATGCAGCAAAAGTTTTATAATGTGAAACAACATTTAATTGCTATACAAGGCCGATTTAATATATCTTCATTTACTGAAAATAATCATTATCTAGTGGAATAAAATCAAATAATACTATAATATAATTAACTTTAAGTCAAACAAGTACGCAAAATAATTGTTATCTTGTGCAAAAAAAATAGTGTAGGCTATGTATGACATGACAAAAAATAGTTATTTTGAGTAAATCACTGGTCGTGTAATTTGCCTGTATAAACCTGCTGAATAAGTATTCACCGTAGCTAAATTTTGGTGAAAGGCTGCGATAAAAGAAAGAATGAAAAAGCATTAAAATACTTTTCTGTTCTACTCTTTAAAACACAGAAGAGAACACGAAGTCTTCCCCCTCCTGCGAAGATACACTGTAGAGTCATTTAAATTCTCCAAAAGCGGGAAGCAGGAAGAATCAATGAGGCCTGTGCGGGGTTCGAACTCCGGACATTCCGACTGCCAGCCTGACGCGCAATTACACCACGAAGACACACGTCAATGAGGAGGAAAACAAAAGAGATGAATATTATATACAAGAGCAAATAATTTTTTATGTTAAGGTAATTTCGTTTTCATACATTGTAAGAGGCTTTGTGAAATGCATATTGCAGATATTTGTACATGAAATATACAGTATCTTCTGAATAAGATTAAAAATAAGGAAAGAAAGCTATGCAAAGAAAGCTTCAATAGAAAAGAAAAACTCAATTTACCGAGCGAAACCTGAAAAAATATAAAAAAAGTTAATTCATCTCAATCCACCACTTTCATGCTATTCCCGAGTGAACTATTTCAACAGATTTTTATAATAAAATAAATGCCTTTTTTGTGATCAAAGGATGACATGATGATGTGATCAAACATGATCAAAGGATTAATTTATGTGAAAAACAGAAACTTTATTGGGCAATTTTATTATAATGAGACATTTAAAAACAGGTATGAAAATTAATATTTTCCTTTTATTTTTATTAATGTTTACATGCAATTCTAATTTAAATAAAAGCATAAAAACATAATTAAGAATGTTTATTCAGAACTTAGTATTAAGGAATCAGTTAATTGCGTTTAGAAGTATGTAAGTTAAATAAAGACAGCCGGTATATAAAATAATAAGACTTATTGTACTATAGTTAGCATGCATATATTCATAAAATAGTACACGAATCTCAAAATGACAATACGTTATGCCAAGTTTGCATTTAAACTTATCTCTCCCTACTGTACAGTTAGCAATACAAATATGATGGTTTCAGATTTTTTTTGAAACCGCAAAACGTCAAGTATCAGTGATACCGGGATTCGAACTTCAGACCTTACAATTGCCAGCTGGACGCGCTACCAATTACACCACAAAGGCAAGCAATAAGAATATTCACTAATCATACACTCATTAAAAATAAATTGAATAAAATAAAAAATTAATTTTAAATGAATAATTTTGAGCTAATTACATTATAATGAAGAGCCTAATGTTGAAAGATAACAACTATGTAAAAAATTAAAAAATTTTTCTATTATATAGTCAGCTTGAAAATGGGATTTTTTGTGTAATTTTCGATTTTTGAGTTTCCTCTTACAAAATTGGATTTTCACCACTACTTTCTTATGATGTACAATAATTTTTCTGGAGTTAACAATATTGCCGCACCATTTTTTTTTCCAGTTTTCTTTAGTTTTTATCTTCTTACATAGGGAAGTATTTTTATAATATGTTACTACCTGTCAAAGTATTTATTGAAGCAATTTTTGAGTTTATAATCGTAAACATAACAGCTTGTTTTCATGTCCTTTACCCCCTTTTATAGGCTTTTCTTATCTTAAAATCCTTCTTTTATTCTGGGACAACAATTTGTCACGGTCGAGTCAACATCACTGGACCGTACATTAAAAGACTCGGAATTAGAACCAAAATACAGTTCCTCGTAATCATCGTACAAGAAAACATCAGATCTCTATCACTGACCATTCCACTCTGTGCAGTTATATGATTCTGGGTAATAAAAATAGGAAACTAATTTTTTTAAAGAAATATTGACCAGGAAAATCATTTAGTATCTCCAAGGGTTAAGGATGTCTAGGAAAATTTACTAGGAACGCCACAGTTTCAGGAATAATTTAATTGCAAAAGTTCAAAAATACCAAGATTCCTCAAAAAGTTCCTCAAAAATAGGCGCACAAATTGCGGAGGAAAAATGTCTCCTGACGTCTAATGTGTTGATTTACATATGAGACAGTTGATTGCTTATTTTGTCATTTTTTTCTTTTATAAGTACAGACAGGTCAAGATTTTGTTCATCATTTTTTTTTTTTTAATTTAGCTTCCATTCTTATCATCGTTCAGGAAAATATTACTATATTTTTCTTGGAAAAAGGACAGCAGTGAATATCCTGAATAATTGCCTAAAAATACTGAATATTGCTTGCTTTTGTATTTTGTTTCCGCAAAATGTTTTTAATTTTTTTATCGGATTTTCAGTTTCGAGCCAAAAAATGCAGTAAACCCCCGATTAACCGGGGTAAAAGGAGACGGTTAAACGATTACTGGTACGGTGGCGGTAATAATGGGGATGCTCACGAATTAAATAATGGTTAATACGACAGCAGTTAAAAATTACAGGAAAGAGGAATAACTCATACTATAATTAACAGGAAAATGCAAGTAACAATTTGAGTGTATTTTTAAGCACTTCAGTTTGGAGAATGAATTCGTTTGGTTAGATACGTTAAGTCAGCATTCAAAACGAGATTAACCACACTTCAAAACA
This sequence comes from Stegodyphus dumicola, assembly GCF_044657685.1. Classification (NCBI taxonomy): domain Eukaryota; kingdom Metazoa; phylum Arthropoda; class Arachnida; order Araneae; family Eresidae; genus Stegodyphus; species Stegodyphus dumicola. The sequence goes on from NC_140781.1 coordinate 29,377,387, forward strand.
GAAATAACGGTGCTTTTATTCATATTACTGTCGCATTTTTACAGGAATCAATGAGAAACATAAAATTAATGGAACTACACTAAATTTATTTTTACAGGTCCAATAGTACATTTCTAACAGAATATTTAGCGGTGTTTACATATTCCAGGTTATATATAGTACATACTATTGTAGATAAAAACAATTCCTAAATACTGTAACATCATCTGCTATCACTGCTACTATTCTATACCTCTCTGTATTTGAAATAAAAAAGTATTCTTTATTCTGACCGTCCTCTAGTAATTTGTTCATCGTTCAACAATAAATAAACTTAAATGCTTTTAGAAAACGCCCTATTCACCTGCAACCTGGCTAATCTCCCTCATTATAATTTTTGACGTGCAGTTAACGTCTGACTAAATGAACCTAACTGCATGTCAAAAATGATACCAGAACAAGTATTTCCTTAGTATTAAAAATCATAAAATGAAGGTGTAAATATCCAGCGTTATAACTGATATAAAGATTCACTATTTGACATTTATTACAGTTTTTATTATACGCCGAGGATATATTATGTGTGTGTGTGTAATTATGGCAAAGCCTCGAGGGCTATCTGCCTAAGAGGAGGGATGCCTTCGTGGAGGACTTTCTAAGGGAAACTGGCTCGTATACACGTTACACATGGGGAAAACCACGAAAACGCCCATGCAGCCAGCCCGTTCGCGTGATTCGAACCTCGGACCGAACTACCAGTGTTCAGCGACTTTACCGCTCGGCCACTGGTGGGCGAGGAAATATTATGAAATGACGTTTTGAAAATTTCATAAATAATTAGGAAGGACATAGTTCATAATTAAAAACTAACTTAGGGCCCACTAGCGGCCGAGCGGTAAGGTCGTTGAACACTGGTAGTTCGGTCCGAGATTCGAATTCAGTGAACAGGCTGGCTGCATTGGCGGTTTTCGTGGTTTTCCCCCATGTGTAACGTGTTTACTAACCAGTTTGCCTTAGAAGACCTCCACGAAGGCAAACCCTGTCCTTAGGCAGATAGCCTTCAAGGCTCTGCCGTAATCACTTAACCAAAAACTAACTTAGAACATCGAATTTAAATATTAAAACAACGTAAATTAGCGGCGTTAAGACTTCGTCGTGATCTGGTTTCAGACAATTCTAACTGCGTTACATTCTTTCATTGTAAATGAATCAGGATATAAGGTATTTCTCCCGCCTTCCTAGCGTGCCTTCGTGGTGTAGTGGTTCTGCACTTTGGGCCGGTATTCCAGAGGTCCGTAGTTCGATTCCCAGCGAAGGCGCTTGCTCATTTTTCATCTTTCCTGCTTCCCAAAAAAAAAAAAAAAAAAAAAAACCTAATGTCTCTACAGTGGAGCCCGAACTAAAAGGGTGTTGGATGAGGATTCTCCCCACCCAGGATTTGGCGACTGGGTCGCCTAAAAACCCCAGTCGCCCTTTAAAAGGGGGAGTATATAAGGTATTTCTCCCGCCTTCCAACGTGCCTTCGTGTTGTAGTGGTTCTGCACGCTGGGCCGGTATTCCAGAGGTCCGTGGTTCGACTCCCGGCGAAGGCGATTGCTAATTTTTCATCTCTCCGGCTTTCCCAATTAACCTAATGTCTCTTCAAGGAGACACATATAATTTTAACAAGCATCTGCCTTTAGGTTGTTTTTTTCTAGTTGCTTCTCATTATAATTATTACTTATTTAAGTTATATTTTTAACTGGTGTAAAACTATAAAATAATGGGAAAATATTTATTTTCCATTATTAAACTGAAGATTATAGTTAAATATTGTGCACTAACTCCAGCTTTAATAACTCACTAAATTTATAAGGTATTTCTCCCACCTTCCTAGCATGCCTTCGTGGTGTGCTGGTCTGCACGCTAAGCGGGTATTCCAGAGGTCCGTGTTTCGATTCCCAGCGAAGGCGTTGCACAATTTTCATCTCTCCGGCCTCGAAATAACCTAATGTCTCTACAGTGGCGCCCGAACTAGAAAGGGTGGTGAATGATGATTCTCCACACCCAGGATTTGGCGATTGTGTCCTCTAAAAATTCCAGTCTAATAATTCCAGTCGCCCTTTAAAAGGGGGAGTATATAAGGTATTTCTCCCGCCTTTTTGGCATGCCTTCGTGGTGTGGTGGTCTGCACGCTGGGCGCGTATTCCAGAGGTCCGTGGTTCGATTCCCGACGAAGGCGTTGCTCATTTTCCATGACTCCTGCTTCCAAAAAAATACCTAATGTGTTTACGAATTCATCTTTTGATCGGCAGTAAAACCAAGTGAAGATGTTCAAAGTATTTTGAGACGACATGGTCTCTGAAAACATATTAAGTCTTTCTTCTTCATAATTAACACCAAGTAAAGCTTAAAGTTTATTAATTCCCAAGGAATTTAGGAACTGTAAATAAAATATTAACGATATGTGAATAATAATAATAACGATAATATAATAATAACGATATACCAGTAATAACGATATGTGAATTTTTCCGTTGAAATCGCATCCTCAGGGAAAGCAGCAACTAATTGAATATTTCAAAGTCTTGGCCAAAGCATTTCTCAAATTTAATTTACGTTAATGCTTTTTGAAAAATAACATTTTATAATCACAAATTAAATAGTATAAATAAAGATCTAGGGAAAAGTACCTCAGAAACAACTTGATGTAACTTTTCAAGAGTTTTAAGCGTAACTTAAGGCAAAAGTACATATACGTATCTTTTTTTATTGTTATCTATTGATCATATGTTTCATCATTAAGCATTCATCGGCAATTGCCATGAAAAATCCGGGGTCATTTAGCCGCCTCTTCACTAAAAACGCGACCCAAGGGGGCACAACAAAGTGTGACGAATACTGTATTTACTTACGTGTTTTCCCTTTTTTCTTACTAATATGACTACTTGAAAACCGGGAGGGAGACTTAAGCAAGGGGGAACCTTAAAACCGAGAAAAACCTTGCTTGAATGATTGATTTGATTTATTGAATTACTGGTCCTAGTGTCATTTGCCTAAGGAATGGAAAGTCCTCCAAAGGAATGCCTTTGTGGAGGACTTTCCAAGGGAAAATGGCTCGGATGCACGTTACACATGGGGAAAACGAAGAAAACGCCCATGGAGCCAGCCTGTTCGCGGTATTAGAACCTCGAACCGAACTACCAGTATTCAACGACTTTACCGCTCGGTCGCTGGTGGGCCAAACCGGGCTTGAAAACCAGGAGGAAAATACTGTTTCTTAAGAGAATTTAAATCATAAACATAGCTTATTAAAAAGATACATGAATATTGTTACATTATGTATTTCAAAGAATTTATGAATTTTAATAATTTTCTTTTTTACTTACAAAAAATATTTTCATAATTGTGCATACATGTTACACTGTTACCATAAATCAGATTTCTAAATCCTATACTAATAAAAACTAGGAACAAAGCTCGCGAGAGGGAGAAACATGCCAGTCATGCAGTATTACATATGCAAGTATCCATGCCTTCTCCAAGATTCACACTCTGGCTCTGAGATCCGGCTGCGCTTAGTACTAGACCGAATGAGCTGCGCATGCATTCTTTTATCTTACTGAAATACTCCCTCTCCCCTTAAAGTCAACAGTACATTATATTAGGGGTAAATCAGGTCTTTAACTCACTTCATGGAAATACATATCAAAACTGAATGACTTACTCTAATATTAAAAATAGCGTTAGAAGCACCTCTCCTGCCGCATCTAAAATGAATGAAATAATTCTTTATGTTTATGTATGCCTGCATGCTTATCGGCTTGAGCAAACAAATGCTCGTTCATAACACCAGTTCAAAATGGATGATTATCATGCTTAATTTAAGAAAAAAATAATTCCCGGTATTAATCTCTAATAATGTTTTTTTGGAGGAAGATACATTCTTGTATTGCATTACTAAAAGTTAATCTATGTTAATAGTGATAATATTGCTTTCCTTACTTTAAATTTTGCTCGGTTTTGTGCGCTGTAAACTATGAATACATTTGCAGATCTCAGTTGTTTAAATTATATTCTGAACTTCAAGTTTCTTCCTTTGCATAATTAGAACTTGATTTATTTAATGCAATGGCAATGCACAGAAGACTCTCGAAATGTAATGTTCAGTGAAAAATGTAAGAGACAAATTCTATCGGTAATAATATTGACAAGAGGCACAAAGAATGTTTAACCGTATAGTTGCAAAAGATTTTCATTGTTAAGGAGACGCACAAATGTTTATTTTAATACAGAAGACCTTTTGTCAATTACAGTAATGTTAATAAAACGATCAGTTAAACGTAATATTCATTAAATAAATTATGAATTATATTAATTACAGAAATTATTTGAAAAATAAAATAATGTTGTAAAAATAGTTACGTTTATTGCTTTTAAATTGATAAGTTCCTTAAGTAATGAATAATTTTTATTAATTCCATGTTAGTGTAAATTAACGAACGTGACACAGCGAATAAAGGAGAACATAATAGGATGAAGAAACAGCAATATTTAAGCAGTAGAAGGATTTAGACTGTGATTTCTTTTTAAACTCAAAGCATGCACAAATTTAATTGATTTGAACCTCTCATAACCTCTGAAGCTGTAATCCAAGCACTGAAAGAATTTAAATTTTAAATATAGAAAGTGTAAGTATTTATTTCATGAACATTTTCTCATGAAAGTATAGTATATCTTTTTAGGTGGATTTTTGTTCTTGGATTATGCGTTAAGCTTTTATTTTTCTTCCCTGTTTAGCAATCAATTAGATTAATTTTTGCACGTGTGACTAAGGTTAAATAGATAATATTTGAAGAAAGTAATTCAGAATTACGATGAATAGGAAAAGAAATAAGAAATGAGGTTATAAATCCGCTTTTCATTTTCTACCTTTTCCAGCGTGAGATCGCCTTCTTCTATGGCTTGAAAAGGATACAGAGCAACAACAATCTTGATGCAATTCGTTTTCATCTGAAAATAAAAAATAATACTCTTGATTTTAACAGGCTTAAAGAAACGTCAAAATATTAACTTAAAAGTAAAATAATAATAATAATGTTTAAAACTGATAGCATATATTATTTATTCATCTAACAGATAAGTTTTGTTATTAATTTTTTTACTTTTTGAAATGCATTTCAGAATCCGTTCATTTGCTTTTGCTTGCAATTTATACACTTCTAGCTCTCTCTTTTTTTTACAAAATTACATAAAAATAATGAAATTAACTTCGTCTATTATTTAATTAGCATATTAAGTGAAATGGTATTGAATATTGTACAAAAATTATTCTGAAAGAATTTAATAATTAAAAAAGTTTCATTTCAGTCAGTTCCTATAAATGGAAGTCAAATAAAACAGCGGAAATATTATTGTTGTTTTCCATTTGTGAAAATTACATCGGATATGTACATAGGTTCTCTTAGCAAAGCTGTTTCAAACATATATAGTTTCTCACGTGGCCAAACCTAGCAGCGCATTTATCGTATGCAATATTTTAAAGAATGAAAATAATAAATAAAGACTATTAATAAACAATTTTTGTGTGTGTGATTATGGCAAAGCCTCGAGGGCTATTTGCCTAAGGGAATGGATGCCTTCGTGGAGGACTTTCTAAGGGGAACTGGCTCGTATACACGTTAAACATGGGAAAAAACACGAAAACGCCCATGCAGCCAGCCCGTTCGCGGGATTCGAGCCTCAGATCGAACTACCAGTGTTCAGCGACTTTACCGCTCGGCCGCTGGTGGGCCTATTAATAATCAAAACCTTGTCTATTAGTACTAATGATTTACGTTAAAAGAACTGAATCTAATTTATTTTTATATGCAGTTTTTGTAATATCACTCGTATGGAAGTATAAACGATTTTCAGCTTTCGTGAAAAAACAGTTGAATGTTTCGATATCCATCAAAATTTGTTCATTGTTTTTATTGTTTTTGTTTTTCTTCTCATAAATATAACAGGTTAACTAAGGATATTAAATTTTTAACTCTAAAACCTTAAGTAACACATTGAATTCAAGTCTCAATAACGCTTAAGACCTCTAATGCAAAATCTGAAACAACTTTAAATCTGTTTAATTATTCGAAATGATCATCGAAGATGAGACTTGGACATAACAAAATGGCAAATTCTTTATCTGAAACAACATTATGTTACAAAATCGCATTTTTAATGTTATTGAATCTAAAAAATCGGAGGATAACTTTAAAAAAAAATAAATGATATAAAAAAAATGTTACTTGTAACGAACATGTTAGTGAAATCAAAAGCTTGCTCAACTTAACTGAAAAATCTGAATTTTACAAACTAGCGTATGAATCACGTTTTGAGTCCGTACAAAATGCTAAACAAAATTTTAAAATTAATATGCTTCTATCACACAAAGGGTAAAAACTTCATTATACAACGAATTAAATATAACAATATATATTTAATTTGTGCAATCAATTCATAAACGAATTCCGAGACATGCAAAAGAATGTCTTAGCTCTGGGAATTTATAACAAATAAATGTAGACGATGCCGTGGAAAAAGCTATACAAGACTTGAAATATTAAGTTTAGGAAAATATTTCGCACTACGACAAAAATTCTGAATTACTTACATCATAAGTAATGAATTAATATCTTGAGTTCCTAATCTTTCTATAGCACTAAGAACTTTATTAAGTTTTTTTTTTCAACTGGAGCATCAAATAAAAAGAGTTTTTTAAATTAAGATTTGGTATAGATATAAGGTATTCCCCCCCCCGCCTTCTGAGCATGCCTTCGTGGTGTAGTGGTCAAGGCACTCAGCGGCTATTCGAGAGGTCCGAGATTCGAGTCCCGGTGAGGGCATTGCTCATTTTTCATGTCTGCAGCTTCAAAAAATCCTAATATCACTACATTGGCGCGCGATCTAAAAACAAGTGGTGGGTGATGATTCTCTACCACCAGGATTTGGTGATTGGGTCCCCTAATCCCCAGTCGCCCTTTAAAAGGGGAGTATATAAGGTATTTCTCCCGCCTTCTTAGCATGCATTCGTGGTGTAATGGTCAGCACTACCGGCGCGTATTCGAGAGGTCCGAGGTTCAAATCCCGGCGAGGGCATAGCTCCTTTTTCTCGTCTCTCAGCTTCAAAAAATCCTAATGCCTCTACAGGGAATTTGCATTCCCTCTTGGATCTGTAGCTTGCTGAAACTGAAGAGCAGAGCAAATATATTTAATTCCTAGTAGTAGCTAACTCTGCTCATCGTCCTGGCTATCATCATGGCTGTGGTTGTAGCTATAGCTCTTGTCATCATGGAGCGGTGCTTCAAAGCACAAAATACTGACATGGATGTCGAAGAAATGAAAAGCACTAAGAGTCCATTAAAGTGTGAGATTCAAAGTCCGCGCCAGTATCTACTGCGTAGAAACGCATCGACTCGTAGACAAATGCCCGGCGACATCATGTAATGCCAAGTGGACCCGACAGACACGACGCAGCAGTTATCGTGATCAAGTTGTAAAGTTCCTCACTTTGGAATTCTAAGTTAATGTTGGAAGTGAAGAATCTAAGAACTGATAAGCGAATAATCGCTTGAGTTCGGTGGCAAGAAACAAGAAGATAGAAGGGTAACTAACCCTTTATTATTTCAATAAGATTTAACAAAACTCCGCCTGAGAGTGTACAAGCAAAACCCGCACTTGGACTTGAACTTAACCTTTTGAAGACGGGATGGCATTATAGTGGCCATATAGGTTGTCCACTTTAGTGGCCATGTCTTTTTCCCCCATTTTCAAGGCTGAAAAGTGGGGTGAAATGTCAAATTTGACGTCCCTGGGGTTTTAACACCTTTTCTCTTTCAAAGGTCTTCCTTTTGCGACATAGATGCACCCCTCTGAGAATCCAGTAAACTACACACAAGAATCTCTGTTGCAAATAGAAGGTGATTTCTTAAAGGGGGGAAAGTATTCGGTTCAAGATTTCCCGTCCTTTGGTAGCCTTTACTGCTACTAAAACCCCGACCTCAAAAGGTTAAAAGACTAAGAATTAAACGAAAACTAAGATTAACTAAAGAAGTATAGCCGAAGCTATGAAGATTCAAATCGAGTTGGCCTCTTAACTTATTTGACTACGAAGCTTAGCAAGAGCCTGAGTACGGCCGAGCGTAATAGCAGCTTTGAGAGAGAGAGAGTGGCTAAAAAGGCAGACGCGCGTAAACCGGAAACTCTGATTCGCTCTCTGACTCAGAAAGTAACATCGTGGTTTAAATACCGCTCCTCCTCATTAAATATTCAACAAGATTCCAAACTACGTTCTGGCCGGAAGTAGTAAGTTGAAGTTAAGAATTTGACAGGAAAGGAAATTTAACTTAAAATTTAACTGTTAATAAAATTAACATAATCCTTACAAAGTCAACACCTGTTTATCTCATTTTCCGGTTAAGTCTAAAGTAAAACTTATTGTAAATTTTACTTTATGGACTTACATCCAGCGTTCCCCACGACGCCCAAATTTTAGTACCTAACGATCACTCTCAACACCCAACAAAATTAATCCAAAATTGCCTTATGTAGTCAGTGTCATAGGAAAGGCTAACTAATGGTATAGCTGTAGAAAGGAATGTTTGCAAGAAATGCATTTATTGAAAACAATCGAACACTACTAATAAATTTTAATAAGAAAAGCAAGAAGGGTAAATATGCAACTGCGATATTTCTTAATTAATCATTTTAACAATTTTTATTTTAGCTCAAATTCTTAATCAGTACAGATAAGAATTAATGCGTTAGAAATAATAATAGAGTAATAGTACATCTACGTATAAAATCAATTGTTATTTACATTGCATTTAATATTAAAACTTGTCTTTGTTACGAGTTACTTTTGTAGTACTTACATACAGAATAAAATATTCATCTGAAATAAATTTTCTAAAGGAAACAGATCTTTAATAAAATTATTTTATTAAATCTCAGACTTATAGCTGAAAATAAAAACGGAAATTTGCTTTTTTTTTGTATAATAAATGTTCAAAATTATGCATCTATAAATGTGAAAGTAAACATAATATGTTTCATTCATAATTAAGTAATATTAAATTAATATAATAAGGATGGTTGTTTTTGCACCTGGCCATGAACTTGAGCCTCTGTTTCTCAGTAATTTACAAAGACTGGAGTTTGAATTTATGCAGATAATACATTTTAATATTCACTAAATATAATCTATATTAATTAAATCAAGTATACACACCTGATGCAATTTTGTGAATCATTTGTATACAGGGCTGGGGTTAGAGCCGAATTCGACTGCGTAGAATTGAGGGGCAGCAAAATATTTAGAATTTTTAGAAGCGGCTAGCGGCAAAATTGAAGGACAGCAAAATTCTAAAAATTTAGGGAAGATACTGGACAGCCGAATTTAGAGAGCAAAAAAATTTTCAATTTAATGAGATACCGAACAACAGAATTTATTAACCGCAGAGATTCCATTCAGGGGCAAAATGGACACAATTTTTCATTACTTAGTACATTTTATTAACACAGAAACGGATGTTTATTGACGAAGCCTATTAAGCGGCTTCTTTAATATGTCTTGTCGGAAGGCAAAATCATCGTGCCATCACTCAGTATCTCTAATGTGGCCATTAATTTTGAAACTAACTCATTTGCAGATTTTTTTACTTAATGAGAAAAGTGCAAATGAAAGTGTTACGGACTGTTTATTCTTAGTTCCAAGATATTTAAAAAATTTTGAGTCAGAGCTTAAGAATAAAATACGGTGGTATCACTGAAATTAAGCAGAAAATACAGGATAAGAAATTTCAACGTACAGTTGTTAGAATGGGAATAATTTATAATATACATTTTCAGAAATTCAAATATACGTATTATTATGATGGAAATAATTCGAAGCGGAATCTCAAAATATTAATATTATTAAAATGCTTTACAGTAATTTTCAAAACTAGCTTCGCAGTGTATAAATGAGAAGGTGCCAAGATGTAGCTTAACTAAGTTGTTATTAAATGAATGCTCTTTTGGACGTTTACCGCACATAAATCAAACATGCTTGACATTTCCAAATCCTCAGCCGTAACCGTTACGCTGCAATCATTTCAATTTTTCTTTTCTAAATAAGCATTTTCGTTTGTCTAATATATAACAAGGAAGATACTTTCACACCAGCCGTAACAGTTAAAAATAGATTTCCAAAATTTCTCACGCTGTTCTTTGGGTAAGAAAAAAACGTGGGAAGAAACTTCGAAAGAAGAAGTAGTAAGAAAGTTCACTTCTTGAGAAATATAAATTTTCTTTGAGTGACATAATCAGTTCTCTTTAATGACAAATTGAATAACTTATATTACAAGCAACAACCATAAAGCACAATAAACCTAGATTTGTTCCATCTCGAAATTTTTATTTTTAACCTTCATTTCAATTATGACTAACTAAACTCGTGAAAATGGTACTGATCAGTGAGCCAAGGAAGTGAAAATCCTTAATATAAAAATTAAGGTGTCTTCCCAAATATGTTTTAAGTTCCCTATGCTTTTACTTTGATTTCATTCGATTCGATTTATTGTTCGATATTTCTATTTCTGAAAATAAATGCGCTGGCATTTTGCGTTTTTTACTCTTGTTACAACAACATCAGTGCAAACAGCTTATGAGAATGTGTGATCAGCATTTATAAGCAGGTTTATGAAATTTTATAGCAAATTACTTCTAATAAACTTGTAAGGTTTTTCTCTTTCTTTACAGCGTGCCTTCATGGCGTAATTGGGAAGCATGTCCGGCTAGCAATCAAAAGATCCGGAGTTGGTGTCCCGCTGAGGGCACTGCACATTTTATATCTTTTCTATTCCGAAATAAACCTATTTACACTACACACTAAATATTGGCTTCGATATCCTGCTTATATAAAACATTATCGCAAACGATTTAGGTAAGATTAGATGCAAAGTAATGCTAAGATCTATTATGTAAGTGATAAAATAAAATTTCCCGATCCAATTCAAGTAAATCTTTTCTAACTCAGTTACAAAAAAATTCATAAGTTTTTAAAGACTTTATTTTACTCTAACCAATTATTTTTATTTTAAGAAACTTTCCTTTCCCTTCTGATTTCAAATTCCTGCCAGAATGCAAATTTAAATGACGTATATGCAAATCTAAGCGAGTTCGGAAACAGTACTTAAGTAGCAGATTTTTAAGAGTTCGCAGTTGGAGAGTTAATTCTGGATTAATGCCTCGTGTCTGGAAGTAGCTCTGTAACTGAATAGTTGTTGCTAGCCGCTTACTTTAGATCAGCGGTTCTCAACCTTTTGACTAACGCGTACCATCTAAACAAAAGTTGAAAAACCTTTTGTAACACCACTATAAAGTACTACTACCACCACCACTCTTGAATAAAGCTTCAGATCGCATAAATTTACGAGTGTTACAGAAAAAAACTCAATCAGGATGTTGAGGTTTTAATTTTTGAATTTAATAGTTAAAAATACTTTGCTTCTTTCAGTACCACCTATTTTTCTCTTGCGTACTACCGCTTGAGAGCACCTGCTTTAGATTATATTGGTATCCTTATAAGGTATTTCTCCCACTTCCCTAGCGCGCCTTCGTGATGTAACGGTAGTTCGGCTGGGCCATTATTCCAGAGGTCCGTGGTTCGATTCCCGGCGAAGGCGGTTGCATATTTTTCATATTTTCTGCTTCCAATTAACCTAATGACTCTACAAGTGGCGCCCGAACTAAAAGGGTTGTGGATGATGATTTTTCTCACCCAGGATTTGGCGACTAGGTCCCTTAAAACCCTAGTCGCGCTTTAAAAAGGTGAAAATGAGCAATGCCCTCGACTGGACTCGGACCTGGACCTCTCGAATACGTGCCGAGTGTGCTACCGTTACACCACGAAGGCATTAAGAGAGGAGGAAGAAAATACCTTATAAGTGCTCTAGATTTTAAATAATAACAGCACTTCTAAAAATGCTGTCATTTTTACCTGAACTTTTGTCTGTTAATCTGAAATCGGCGGTTGGTGTTTTCCATGGACCCTTTCAATTAATATGTGATCTTATGGTAGACAGATCAAGGTGTAATCTTAAAGATTATATCTTGATCTGACTGCTAGGAAGATATGTCTTTTTTCAAATTCCACTATCTTCTTGTGGACAACTTTTACTCATTCACGTGGCTCGAAACGTAAGCAAAATTTTAAAACATATGCTTAAATTAAAAAATTCGCCACACACTTCGTGGAGGCCTCACAATTCATCAATACGTCGCTGCACAGCTTTTGGCAAACACTGAATTGAAGAAAGAAACTGAATTGAAGAAACACTGAATTGAAGAAAAACACTGAATTGAAGAAAGAAACTAGGACACCAGCATTGCTCGTTTAATTTTCATATAAGAGAAGTGATTTTAATACACTTGCGAAATTGAGGATTTTTATAGAATTAAAATTTAAAAAAATATATAGTAGCTTTCTAATTGGATATTAGGTATATCTTTTCAATTAAAGGCTGCTGTATATTTAAATACACTCTGCTGTAATGAAAGTTTTAAGACTAATCCCAGTACTTCTTTATGTTCTGCTACTTTACATGTTAAACCTTATTCTGATTAACAGTCCTATTGTAATAAATTCAGAAAACAAATGTCTTTATTCAGTCCACAACTTTACTGGAATATGCAGTTTAAATTGTCAGATATCAGTTTAGTTCAAATGCAGCGGCAGCTGAGCATATTTTCAATCCGAACGTTTCTTAACGTGATTATTTCTCGAAACAGACAATGAAAAAAATATATTTAGAGCCCATCTGAAGGCAACAGTTTTTCCCCTGCAAGTTATAATATGCGTAGAATATAAAATATTAGAACAGACTTTAACTTGTCAATAACATGCAAATGTCATAAAAAATTCTGATGCACTAAATGTAAAAAAAAAAAAAAAAAAAAAAAAAAAAAAAAAAAAAAAAAACCAAGTCCAATTTTAAAGTTAACCAAGTCCTGTCATATAATAAACAAAACACAGTATGATATCTAACCGAAACAAGATTGAGGTTATATGAATACTGCTAAGCCACAAGGGCTGTCTGCCTAAGAAGAGGGGGATACTTTCGTGGGGAGCTTTCAAAAGAATACTAGCTCATATTCACTTCGCACATGAAGAAAACCAACCACGCAGCCATACTCTTTCGTTTGGGTTCACTACCGATATTCAGCAGTCTTGAGCACTTGGTCATTGAAGGGGCAACCAAAACAAGACTAGTGAAAGGAAATAAAAGTAAATATGAAAGCACGATAATCGAAATCCGTTCTGAACGTGTTCGCCGAGCGAACTAATGAACAGTGTCAAATTATTGTCTCAGTTCCTATCTAGATTATAATTTGAACTCGGATTCGAAGTATCTGAAGGCAATATGACTTTAGTACAGGGAGGAAAAAGTCCATGGAACATGTCAGTGATTCCTTTTAGATAAACAAATGTAGTCAGAGCTGGAACGCATTTCTCAGGTAATCCTTTAACGATGTATTAAAGACTTAACAAGTCCCAAATTCGTACAGATTATCTTAGTTACAGATAGCATTAAGCTGTTGACAAAGACGTAGAATACAATAGCTTATCAACAATGACTTACTACTTCGGAATAATAAGCCACCGCCTATACCATATTAAGTCAATTTCCAGCGTTAACTAAGCTACGACAATTGCTGAATGGCTCGGAAATAATACAAATCCTTAAGCTAAACAAAAGAAAGATGGCCTTCGAGGTGAGAATTTTAGAGGTCATGGAGAAGAAAGCTGAGTAGAGACAAAACCCATCTCGCCTATCATATGTGTAGGAAGGCGGAAGTGTGGAAAAGGCAAAGAAGATTGATTTAGCACAGTCATGCTGCTCTTTGTTTTTCTAGCTGATTTTGAAAAATTATTAGGGGAAAATTAAACTGTTATTGTTGATAATTTAGGTTCAACAGAAATAAAACAAGAAATTTAATTCAAATAAGTATACGGACAGTGCAAGTTTAACTTCCATATATTATAAAAATTTTAATTTGCTTGCTAAATAAATTAAACTCCTCATAGAATCAAAATATAAAATCCTAACAGCTTTCTAACTAGGATCATCGTAATTAGTAAGTTTTTCCTCAGGTAATAACTATTGTATATTTGAACCAACAGCATTCTTATTAAGAAATTAAAGTATTTTTTAAGCGCTGTACCTTACATTCCCTTTTCCCTGTAAGGGCAACAAAAATCTCAGAAGCTAGATAAATTTAATACATATATAATGGATTCTCATTCAGTAGATGATTAAAAAATGTTCTGATAATCTAAAGAAATTAAATTTTTATTTTTAATAAGTGAAAGAAATCTCAGACATCTAATTTTTTAAGTGTTTACAAAATTAGCACTAATAATAAGAACAGCGCTAAGAAGAAGCTTTAGTTGTAATATGAGACTTACATATATCTGTTATTATGTGTATTTTAACTGACCGTCAGCTCTTATTAATGTATGTTATCGAAATTCAATTGTATTCAAATAAATTGTCTCTGAGCAAAAAACACATTATTAGAAAAGAGATTTAATCATTTTAAAACTGAATTAAAACTAACAACATCGTCATGACTATTGCTTGAAAAGTATATTAGTATTACTCTTTTTAATGCACTAGAAAATTATTCATTACTTTTAACTATGAAAAAATATTATTTATGATTTTATTTAATACAAAAACATAATTTCTTTTTAATATTTTCTTTTGTACGAATCCCTCTCCGTCCCCGAGCAATTATTTTGGAAAATACACGAAAAATTACAAAACTTCCTTTTTTTAAAAAAAAGTAAAATTTTTCCCCTTTAAATGCGTGTTTAAAGAAAGGTGAGTGTGTCGTACTTTTAAGACTGTATTTCTTTTATTAACAAATTCTAAAACAAAATTAAGATAATATTTATGAAGTTGAATGAATAGCAATAACACTAGTCAAAATTTGAGAAATGTGTTAAAGTTCCTAATAGGTTCCTTTGCGTAATTTCCTAATTTATTTAAAAAATTGTAGAGTCTTCTTGTTCCTTTTGGGAGCATAAACTGCAGACCCTACTGAAGGCGAATTCTCAAATTTCAAAGCAGCGAATTCTATTAGCTATGTCTTAAAGGAACAGATGACTGCAGACGTTAACAAAACGGAACAGAACATGCACTCACTCGGTGCTCACAAATTAACCACCATTTGTGGCTAAGTAACTTGAACACAGAATAATATGTACAATCACAATGAATTGAATTTTAGCTACACAACTGGCTCCTATTCAATCTAAACCGCTTAATTTATAAGGTATTTCTCCCACCTTCCTAGCGTGCCTTTGTGGTGTAGTGGTTCTGCACGCTGGGCCGGTATCCAGAGGTCCGTGGTTGGATTCCCGGCGAAGGCGTTGCTAATTTTTCATTTCCTTTGCTTCCAAAAATATACCTAATGCCTCTACAGTGGTGCCCGAACTAAAAGGGTGTTGGATGATTCTCCTCACCCAGGATTTGGCGATAGGGTCCCCTAAAAACCCCAGTCGCCCTTCAAAAGGGGGAGTATATAAGGTATTTCTCCCCGCCTTCCCAGCGTGCCTTCGTGGTGTAGTGGTTCTGCACGCTGGGCCGATATTCCAAAGGTCGGTCGTTCGATTCCCGTGCGTTTGCTCATTTTTCATCTTGCCTGCTTCCAAAAAATATCTAATGTCTCTACAAATTGACTACACAAAGCCGAGCCTAGAATATCAATATAATCTTACGTAAGTGGCTAGCAAAATATTCAGTTACAGAGCTGCTTTCAAACACGCAGCATGAATTCGGAACTAACTCTCTCATTGCGAACTCTTAAAATCTGCTACTTAAATAATTTCCCCCCCCCATCTCCTTTAGATTTGCATATACGTCACTTAAATCCTTATTCTGGCAGGAATTTGAAACCAGAAGTGAAAGGAAAGTTTCTTAAAATAAAAATAATTGGTTAGAACAAAAAGGTCTTTACAAAACTACACACTTTTTATATACTGCAGTTACACTAAGCCATTTCTGATCTTTTTCAAGTACATCTAAGTACAACACTTTGCATTAGTAAGTCGGAAAACAGTGCTTTCCATACTTGGTTTACATTTCAAAGGAACCAATAAAGGCGGCGAGAACGATGAACATAAAGCAAAACCCAAAGGCATACATATTTTGCAGTTTAAAATTTAAAGCAATATACTTTCGGCATTATTTGATGTGCTAAGAATATGAGCACTTAGTCTTTGTGCAGACCTCTCAGCAACTGGAGTAATCCTTACGTTTCTCTTTGTACTTTATTAATGGAGCGTGAAGGTAGTTTTTCTTTGATGAAAAAATTACGGTAAGAAGATATGGCTAATGTAGGAAAACTCTAAACTCCTAGAAGACTTTACAATGATCGCTTCTTTGAATAAAAGAATCACTTTTAAAAATAAATGTGGGGTATGCTTTTCTTAATCTTTTATCTTAAGTTATAAGTCATGATATCATATTTTATGTCATAATCCTTTCGGCCAATATTATTATTATTTTACTTGCTCAAGTTTCATATTCAAGTTTCTTTCTTGAATATTAACTGTAGTTTGCATTTATTTTATCTCGAATATAAAGGGTTTTTTCCCCTGAATTAATTTTCATCACTGATCATTAAAACCTTTTATTTCAAATATGCTGAACAATTGAAATCTTTATTTAAACTAAAATAAAATTAATCTGTATAGAATTCTAAAACATATTGTTTATTTCCAGTGTTTAAAATATACAAAGGTATTTCATTTTCTGTACGATAACATGAAATAGATTTCAGACTACAAAGTGTAATGGTATAGAAAAATGTTTTCAAGGATCATTTTTTAATTAATCAGAGAAATTACATTTCTTTTGAAAATTTCATCTACTGATCCAAAGCAAGTAATTCTCTTAAAGCTCTACCGTAGTGCAAATTGAAACTTCATCAAATGCAGAATTTTAACATTTATGTGAAATGGTGAGGGGATTTCTAACACTAAATTGACATGAACATGTACTAATATGAATTTTAGGGGACTCTAACATGAATTTTTGGCCAGATTTTAGTTTTATTTTTATGCTTTACTTTACCGAAATAAAGAAAAAAAATATTCGTTCGCAATCAAACTTTCTTATTATTGACCTTATTTGAAATACTGTTACTGTGATATGATCGCTAAGCAAAAGATTTCTGTATTTCAGCGAGAGAGAAACTTAACAAAAGTTAAATTGAGAAAACTTAAAGTTATAACTTGAACTTTTAGACATTTTAAAAATATTCTGCCTTTAATGCAAATATTTAAATCAGTTATGGTGTACACTAAACTTATAAAGTTAGAAATCTCACACACTTTTCCTTCTTATTTGGTTGTTTTCTACAGAAAACTATTTCTTTTCAGTAAACTTAATTGGCGAAATAAAAATATGATTGAACTATGTAGATTTGGTCACCATGAAGAGAAAGACAAGAATAGAGAGAAAACGTAACTTTTCCGTTGCTGTTAGCCTTCTCTTTTACAAACTTCTATCAGTCCATATAAAACATCACTAGTCCTCATATTTGCAGCATAACATTTTTGCTCATATTTGCAGCATAACAACAGCATTTATTTTGTAGCATAGCAGAGTTAGTCAATTTGCAAATGAATGTAATACTCTTTGCTGAGCGTTCTTTTATAGATAATGTCGGACGTGGCGCTAAGCCGACTAACCTATAAAATAAGCATGCGGTATTCCCTTCCTCCGTCAACAGTCAGCAACCATAATCCGCGCATAAAATTTCTGTTAAACGTTTTCTTGAAATTCTTAATACTCTTCCCAAAGTTTCTTTCTTAATACATTTTAAGGATAGATTATTTATAATATTTTTGAAAATGGGTTTTTTATTTTTAAAATGTTCAACATAGTCTACACTTCATAATGATTACTATGATCAAATGCTTTTTTATGAAAAACATTTTTCCACTGTAGGGTTTATATTTATTTTAACTAACATTTATTTTACGTTTAAGCTATCTTTCCTGTCAAGCCTTTACTTTTCCCTAGAATTGCCAATGCCAGAGTATGTAAATTGTAGTAGAACGCGCAGTATATTCAAATTTTAGCAGAAGTAAGTTGAGTTTAAATAGAAGGGAAACGAGATTGTATGTGTGCTTCTTGAATCGCGAGCGTGAAGGTTGCTAGGTAGAAATTTAAGAACCGCGCGTTTCGGCCTGTGTGCCTATTTCGGCAGTTCGTTGAATCTTCAACTGCTTAATCAGTAAGCTTGCTGAATCTTAGAACGCGGTTAAGTTAGTTACGATTTTAGAGCCTCGTAGGTAGTGATCTCGTTATTTATTCATCCTGTCATTTATGTTTAGTTTCACATTTCTGTTTTGTTAAACCGCCGGGTCGGCGTAGTTTGTGAGTCAAGTGAACGCAGGTGTTATTTCTAAAGTGGAATAAAAAGGGCTTTAAACCCTTCTTACGAGTTTGTGTAATTTACAGTTCATAGCAGTCACTACCACTGTTGCTGACAAGTTGGGGCCTCGCAACGCTATACCACAACTATACTAAGTAATCAGTTATCATGAAGAACAATACTTCAGGTAATAACAGTTCCAAAGCCGATCAGACGATATAGTGGTTAGGGGAGCAAAGTGCGATTCCAAAAGGGTTTGAATCGCGGAGAAGGCATGGCTCTAAGGTGGCTTGGCAAATGCGGTCAAGGGCAGGAGACTGACGTTAATTACGGAATGGGAAAGTAAACAACTGTGTCAGGGATCATAAGGGGAGATATATTTTAAAAAAATTGTTTTTAGGTCTCATTCAGTATCAGTATATCAGAAATAAATGATGCATGTGGTATCAGAATGGAGACAAATTACATAAGATACGAAAAGTTATATTTATTTGTTTCTTAACATTTCATTATTACATTGTTTTCGTTCAGGAATTTCCTTCCACCCCCCCCTGAGCAATACATACAGGTACATGTAAGTCGGCTGCTATAAACAAATAATCTTACCCAATTCCAGTTGAACAGCGCTTATTAATACTAATTGTTTACGGAAAGCATCCTAGTTTTTGAAAAGCTTCGTATCATCTAACATAAAATTAATGAATCATCTTAAGAATGATTTTGTGTTAAATATGGCAAAACATATGAGGGTTGGCTAGGTATGATTTCATGGAGAATTTTCTAAGGAAAATGGGCTCATATTTACATACCTTAAGGAAATCCGCGAAAATGCTTACACAAAGTGGTACGTTGCAGTAGGGTTCCTTCAATCCATCTGTTAAATTTGCATCTAATTGTCAAGTGCTCAATTTTTTTGGCTAGTTTATACATTCAAAGGAAAATACAAGTTACTCACTGAACTTCGCACGTTAGTCTGAATAACCTTTAAACCCGATTAACAGTATATTTCTGTGACAAGGCGAGCTTTCTGACTGTACAATCTGTTTTACATTTAGCGAGCTTGTGCCAAATAAGTTTATTCGCTATTTTATGTAATTTCTGCAATATTTTGTAATTCTTTTATTTTTTTCATTTAAATTTTATTTTTTTAAAGATAATTTCTTTTATTCACAAATATTTATATTTTCTATTTTTCTAATAAGTGAAACATTTAATTAGATTCTGATATTTTGTTTTCATAAGATAAAGTACGAAATCTTTGTTAAAATTTTCATAGCTCACTGTAGTTCAGTGACCGTATTTTAATGTGCCATTTTATTCGCGAGTCCATTCATCCGATTTGAAACTTGGAAATGAATTAACAAATCGATCTTTCCATTCAGTTGGTCCTATCGACTTGAATACAGTGAGCCTGAGTAAACGGGAAGTATCTTTCGTAAATATAAAAACCATTATAAGCGCATTTCTAAATAACAATTTTAAAATATAATTTTGACAGCTGTTTGACGCTTCTTTCAAAAGATTTCTTAATTATAAATATAAATATATGTACTGAAAATTACGAAGAGAATAACACATACGTATCTGTTATTACGAGAATAAGTATTGTTAATGTATGCAATAGGGCTTGAAAACTCATTTTGATTCACCTTTCTTTTCTTTATGAATGACGAATATCTGTTTGCCATACACGTGATCAAATAGGGAATAAGTGTTTAATCCGTAAGATTATAAGTATTGATTAACATTTCCTATAACTACTTCTAATTGAGGCTTTCTAAGAGCAACCCCCTTAATTTTGACTCGCAGCTTTTAATTTTAGACTAGGATATGAGCATAGAATCTACCTTTAAACAATGGGATTTTTTTTTAAACACTGTGGCATGACAGTGCCTAGTAATAATAGTTTTAGCTTTGCTAAGAATCATTTTCTTGATTCTCATATTGATTTTTTTCCAAAAGATATTAAAAGCTGCAATTGACGAATATGAGCAATGCATAATACATACATATATAACGTAAGCATACCCATAAAGAAAAATGAACCCCAACAAAAGCTGATCGACTGCTATTGAACTCTAAAGAGGGGTTTATCAGAAGGAAAATGGCAATTAAAATCAATTAAAATTCCATTTAATTGATTTTAATTATTTATTTACTGTATCGATTTATTACTAATTGTAATGGATTGGAATATTTGAATATGAATTTGCTGAATATTTAAGAAAAATATTATGACTGCGAGAATAGGAAAAAAAAACATTTTTTGAATATTTACTTTCTTATAAAATGCAGATGAATTCATTTTTACTCAATGAAAATCAAAATTTAGTAGCTAATTAATCTGTCTTGTATCGAGCACTTTAGTTCAGTGATCCTTATTAATGTGCGCTTTTTTAAAAAAAAATTTAAATGCTTCAAGAATACTTAGAAAAGGGCATAATTCTCTTCTTACCCTTAAATTCTTCAATAAAAAAAAACTGCATTTTCAGCTATAACCAAGTGAAATAATTTTCTAAGTATAATTCAAAGCATGAAAAATAAGGTACATAAACAGCTTTGGAAATGCAACTAGCATTGAGATTCTCTTTAAGAAATATGGTGAAGCTTAACAAAAAGTCTACGAAGTGAAGCAATTCCGTAGAATATTTTCTAACTCTTTATGATTAAATTGCACTCAATTATACTTTATAAACGACATGTAAATACTATTTAATGTATATGTGTGGATGTGTGTGTAGGGGGACTCACTAGCGGCTGAGCGAGCTGTAAAGCCGTTGAACTCTGGCAGGTCGATCCGGGGTTCGAATCCGGATCGACGGGGATGGCTGTATTTGCGTTTTCGAGGTTTTCCCCACGTGTAACGTGCGTAAGAGTCAGTTTTGCTTAGAAAGTTCTCCACGAGGCACCCTTACCCTTAGGCAAATAACCGTCGAATGCTTTGCTATAATCAAACAAACCAGACCAAACAATAGATATATAAATAAGTAGCTTAAAAAACTGCTATATTTTATGTATACTTATCAAGTAGTATTTAAATATATATAATGATTAAAAGAAAGGAAAAGTCGGATCCTAACTGATTGTATATAATGTAATCCCTATGAAGGCCCTAACAATTCTTTCTCACTTAAAGTCGTAACCCAAAAAGAGAACAAGTAAAATTAAACTTCAGATACGTATACAATACTGAATCTAATACAAAAAATACAAAATATAAAAATAAATTATATATGTACCAAACCTAACTAACTATTTATATTGATATTACGTAAATATACGTATGGTAATGAACATTGTATAATAAAGATATTTTATACCTTGTTCTATAATTGGTTCCATTTATAATATACCTATACATAGATATATATAATTTAAGGATTCCATTTAAGGATTATAGTAGTAGTTAATACTACTACATATAAAACCCAAAAGTGCATCAATAATGTATTTTTCAGTATTATTTAACTTCATTCTTAGGAATTTTCTGCAGTCTAGTTTGCGTTATTTTATTCATAAGTCTCAAATAAAAACAATTATTGTTTATATGCCATTAGAAAATAACCAAAAAGCAGCGACCACAATGTAATTGAGAAACAGTCCTTAGCCGTGAAAAGGTTGAAAGCCATTCGGTTATGACTATTATCTCACATACTCAGCTACTTCGCATACATGAAACATAGCATTCGACATGAAAAACTCAATATTTACTACAAATTCATTCGTGTAACAAATATCTGTCTTTCTACACTTATGGCTTTAAAAAAAGGTGTTATTTATCTTACAGTTTATCGTTAAGTAATACATTTTCATTGTACAAAGTTGCATTCATTCGAAGGATTCAATTTGTATTTTCCTCTGTATAAAACTGAATGTAGAAAAGTTAGATGTTTAAACAACCCCCACATTTTCTCAAGATCCCAAGCGAGATTGTCCGCTCCTTGTCAGCTCTCCCCCTGAAAAAAGGGATTGTAAATTTACGACCTGACCGCATATGAGGGTATTTCGGCTCTAACTGTCCAACTGTTCGTCCCTTCATAGGAGGCAAAGGTAGCCCACCTATTAAGTGCCTCCATAATAAAGTGACCACCGCTTTTGACTTTAGTAAGTGGCCAGCGCGTCTGTGATGATGACTTGAGCCATCCATTGGCGGGAGAAAAAATATCAGATCCAAATTGTATGAATTATTTTTCAAAACCATTTTCTAAAATAATGATGCGTGAAATAAATGTATTTTGTATTGTTTCAATTATAAAATAAGATAATGATACTGTAATAAAAGAAATCCTTTTTAACCTACTTACACTGACTATTGTTACGTCTGACCTTGATGACAGCTTGAAGTAACCACTATACCAAAACATCTAAGTATGAATGATCCAAGGTTAAGTGAAAATAAAATGACAACAATTTGAAATTTGTAGATGTTTAATCAAGTAAATGAGAGTCTGATGCTTTAAAAATTATTTCGTTATCAGTCTAGAAAACTCTATAACATCATTTTATATTTTTATTCAAAGAATCTTCATGACATATTATAAGTACACAAGGGTTATAATAGGGAAACAATATTGGATAGGATCATAAGTTTAAAAGTTAATGAGACAAATTTTAAGTAGCAAGTTTCATTTTTTAACTTGTGAATATCAAAACATTAACTTGATGTATAGGCATAAAGTAGAGCTTTTATTGTGCGTACTTCGATAAATCGAACTAAATGCTGACTGTTAGATTCCGATATCTCAGATTATTAAATTTTCAGTTTCCTAGGTTCTTAAATGTTGGAAACTTTATAGTTTGCATGATTGTTTATATATATTTTTTTCAGACTATAGTAGACTGTTTTGTAAGACTGTATTTATCAACATGGAATCATAAAATATTAATGAAGCTCATTCCTGTAATTTATACTTCCAGGTAACTCATAAGGTTAAATTAGGGTCAGCGATGTCTATTAATCACTGAAAAAATTCAAAGAAAATTTTTATTTTCATCCAATTATTGAAAACCACATACGCATTTAAGGCTGAAAATATTCAAGTACAGCAAAAGCCATTACGAGGGAAATTCTGTCAGGTTGTTTCTTCCACATATAAATAATCGTCATGTTAAAAAATAAAAATAATATATAAAATTAAAGAAAATAATGTTTACTTTCATGGTTCAGTTCTCAGAATTTGAAAATCCATGAAGTATTCCACAAAATTTCACGCCATAAAAATGTAATCTCAACTATAAGCGATTAAAACATATAAATTGTTCTTTTTTTTAAGCGTTATGAATAGTTTTCAATTTTTCAAAATATTTTTCTACTAGTTATAAATATTTTGCTAGTTATAAAACTATTCCTAATCTTTTCCTAAATCAGTGTCACTTTCTTGCATCCGTGAACTTTCGGTAATTTCTCGTGAATATCATGTATTCCAATGACAGATCTTATTTTCTTCTGCGAAGAAGTTTTATTTTACGCTCCTTTCCTTTCCTTTGTTTAATTTTAAATCTTATGTTTACATTTTCAATTTTATCTTTTTATTTTATTTGCTTTTTTCTTAACAGTGGCTGCAAGCAACTTATTTCCAGAAAAGCTTAAGATAAATAAAGCTTAGGAAAAGAAAAAGAAAACAGAACAGAATTCATAAGAGCATAGGATTACGTTAATATATACACATACATTAGATTCTCAGCACCAGTTTTCACGTATGAATTATTCATCATTTGAGACAAAGACTTAAAACTAAGAAACATTAACACGGATTTTAGAAATGATGGGTGGGTATAACCATCCTTTTGCAGATAAATTATGAAAAACCTCGTATTCTCATGCATATTTGACTAGTTTATTTTAACGTCTAAAATTACATTAAGAACCGAACACGCCTGCACGTGTATTTCCATTATCCAGGGTATGTATATTAGCAATGTGTAAATTCTTTTGCCGTTTTATACCTGAATATATATATGCATACATTATTTTGGAATAAAAGCTTCCTTTTCACGTACGTTTTCTTCTAGACAAGTTGTTTTCGAAAGTTGCTTTTTGGAAATATTTCTTCAGTTTTGATTGTTTATATGAGATCTTTTATAATTTTTTCAATAAGTTAGAAATTAAGATATTGCGTTTAGAAGCCTTCTTCTTAAATGTATCTGCTTTATTAGGAGTTTCAAAGAGAGTTTTAAAAAATTTAGCCTTGCTAAAATTAGAAAACAATTTTTCAACTACAGCTTCAAGAAAGAAATCAAAAATGAAAAGCTATCCGCCAAAAAGGAAAGATGCATTCATAAAGGGTTTCCTAAGAGAAATTGGCCTCATGCTTACATAACACACGAAGCAATCACAAAGACACCCATGCAGACAGCCCGTTGGATGATCTCGAGCCTTGGTCGAACTACCCGTAGTTAACAATTTTACTTACTCGGTTCTTTGTAGCCTACGTTAATGTTTAAGTTAAAATAGTACGCAAGAAATATATCCATATCATATCGACATTAAGCCCAATATTATATCGAACATTAAGTAACGTGCTTAATGCTTGAGAATAATTCCTATTAAAATATATAAAATAAAAATACTTTATTTGTAAAACGATTATTATGAGTTAAAAGAGTTGAATGGAGGTAATTAATCAAGCATTTAGAAATATTTAATATTTAATATTTAATATAAATTTAAAATTGCTTAAAGTAAAAATTTCACAATTACTACCAAAAATATCTAGTTGTTAAAAGTTTTATTCAGTAAAACATACATCTTACAAACTTCGGATTTAAAATCGAAACTGCAGCGAAAGCCAAAATGCTCTTAAGTGATTATCTGACACCAGTCTTGTGTGAAAAAGTTTGTAAACAACACTATAGTGGATAGTTATTTTGAAAGGGAAATGGTGCATTGCTTTATAATCTGAATTTGAACCATTTTAAATAATTTTAGAATTGATCACGGATCAAGGAATTAAAAGATTATCAGGTATCGATAATACACAAACAATGTATACTATATTTTTTTCTAAAGCATCAGGCGCTAGCTTTTTATTTACGTAAGCAGTTACCAACTGTTATTGATTTCTGCTTCTACTTTAAACTCGAATAGTCCAGCTGTGCCGCCCTGATCCATATTAGTTAACGTTAGCGTTTTGGGCTGCGATACCGTTGGTCTCGCGTTCAAAACCCGGGGATAGAATGGATGTTTGTAAGCGTGTAATACCTGTGAGGCATGAAAGCACTTAAAATGCTGACGAGCCGAGTGGTTTGGTGATAAGAGAAAAGCGGATTCCCTTGGACGCATACCCCCGGGGTGTTTTCCACCAAAATTAGGGGGGACTGCACAGCTAATGAAGTTCATCATTGTTGAACAACCAATGTTTAAGTTCTAGTGTTCCGTATAAATCTACTTGCACCTGTATCTGTACCTTATGGGGTTCCACCCTTTTATCTACAACTAAATATGGGGGAACCTAGTGAACAGCTAAGCGAATAATCGCTTTAGTTCAGGAACAGTGATGTAAACTCAAGAAGGGTTAATTAACATTTATTGCTCAAAACTAAGAGTTACAGATGGCTCCTTTCTCAGGGCGTACAGAAAAGCCTCCACTTGGGCTTGAACTCAAAATATTAAGAAATGAGACTTAATTAATGCTTAACTAAAGAGATATAGCCGAAGCTATCCAAATTCTAAGTAGTTGCCCCCTAAATATCGAATTAGCTGGCGAAGCTATCAAGGGCCTGCAATACGGCCGAGCATAGTAACAGCTTAGAGAGACGTAGTAACAGCCAAAAGGCAAACGCGCGCTAGTCAGAAAATCTGAGGCTCTCTCGCGAAGTTAGTGGAACTTCGACTTAAATACTACTCTTACTCATTTGCATTAAACACGATTCTAAAAACACATTCTGGTAGGAAATTGTAAGCTGAAATTAGGATGGACAGGAAAGTAGAGCTTTAACTGAAGATAACTATTAAAATCTTAGGATAAACCTTACAACCTTTTATTATAAATTAATGTTTCAATATATATATATATATATACTGCTATATATATATATATATATATATTGAAACATATATATATATATATATATATATATACTGCTATATATATTCAATATATATTAGCATTCAGTTTGACGAAGTGCTTAAGTAATACCTACATTTAACCTTTCCGTTTAAATAAAAAGGTTATTTTGTGGTTAGGATGAATAGCATCTACTTCTCCCTTCCCCTTTGATGCATTATACTATTGGTATTCTACTATGGGATATTTCCTAAAACAAAGTATCCCGACTTTCAGAATGAAAATAGTCGTTATTTTTAAACTCACAAAACTTATCCTGCAAAGTATAACTATTCCTTGCTTTAAGATATCTTCACATCGCTGTTTACTAATCAGATCAGAAGTTCTTCTTGCCTGCTAGCCAAGCCTCCCTTAGCTTAATCTGCATAATTTTTCCCGTTTTTTAAAAAAGAAGTTTCTCTTTTCTTGATCCTATAAGATTCACTGGTTTTATTTTGAGGTTTTCGTTCATTCTACTTTGGTTTCTTCTGCATTGTATGTTTGATTAATGCAGTATTGAGATCTATACTCTCAATAATTGGAAGCCCAAAGCAGTATTCTTATGACTGTTTAATCATAACTCTTTTTAGTTAATCCCTTGCGATTGGCTTGAAAAACGAATCTGTTGAGTTGAAACCCGAAACTTGGCCCGCACATAAAACTATGTTTTTGTATGAAGACTGGGTAAAAATACGTCTTTCCCATCAGGCTATGATGACTTGTGTTATCAACATTTTCTCTAGTTTTAAATTTTTGTTATAGATTTTATTATTAATTTGAGTGGAAAAAAGGTATTGTAGGAAAATGTACTTAAAATGAGTTTTCCAGTTTCGATTAATATACAGGGTGATCAAAAAGTCAGTATAAATTTGAAAACTTAATAAATCACGGAATATTGTAGATAGAGAGGTAAAAATTGACACACATACTTAGAATGACATGGGGTTTTATTAGAAAAGCAATAATCTGATCAGAAAAGCAATAATTAGCATAACAAATTAAGACAAAGCAAAGACGATGTTCTTTACAGGAAATGCTCAATATATTCACCATCATTCCTCAACAATAGCTGTAGTCGAGGAATAATGTTGTGAACAGCACTGTAAAGCATGTCCGGAGTTATGGTGAGGCATTGGCGTCGGATGTTGTCTTTCAGAATCCCTAGAGATGTCGGTCGATCACGATACACTTGCGACTTCAGGTAACCCCAAAGCCAATAATCGCACGGACTGAGGTCTGGGGACCTGGGAGGCCAAGTATGGCGAAAGTGGCGGCTGAGCACACGATCATCACCAAACGACGCGCGCAAGACATCTTTCACGCGTCTAGCAATATGGGGTGGAGCGCCATCCTGCATAAAATCATACATTTTTAAAACTTTTTTTTTTGGTTCTAATAAAACCCCATGTCATTCTAAGTATGTGTGTCAATTTTTACCTCTCTATCTACATTATTCCGTGATTTATTAAGTTTTCAAATTTATACTGACTTTTTGATCACCCGGTATTATAACAAACACCTTTCAACCGAGTCCATGGAAGGTTATCTTTTCACTTAATTCTATATTTTGAGAAATTAAGCAGAAGTATAAAATGAATGACATTTCAGTCAGGTATAATTTCATTATTTTTAGCAGCCTATATTAAGTTAATGAAGTTTTACAAGCATCTTTGAACTATATATAATTCCATACTGGACAACGCTTGCTCTATTTTCAATCAAAGGCAATAAATCTTCTTCAGATTAAGGAATTAAAGATTCAGCTTCAGCCCGTTAAAGAGTTTCTAAAAGTTTCAGAGTTAAAACGTTTCAGCCCGTTTAAAGAGGATTTTGATTGAATTTAAATGAACTACAAAAAAAAAAACCTAATGTTGTTCTATATTTCATCTGAAGTTCAGATAGATATTAATAATGAACTTTTCTTTTGTAGAGACATTAGAATATTTTTTGGAGGCCGGAGAGATGAAAAATTAACAACGCCTTCGCCGGGAATCGAACCACGGACCTCTGGAATAACGGGTCAGCGTGCAGAACAACTACACCCCGAAGGCACGCTAGGAAAGTGGGAGAAATACCTTATACTTTTAGTGAAAAACACGAAGTTACAAATAATAAGATCAATTCTCTTGCATGTAATATAAAATTTTAGATAACTTCCGAAAAAAACTAAGATATTGCATAAAATATTCTACTTTATTTCTTCTGCTATTATCTAAAATGCATTCCAATATAAAAAGCGGAAAACTTTGCTGAATTAAGCAGCTGCAAGGTTCAGGAAAAACATTAATCATATAAAGGAGAGCAAGGATGCGGAAGAAAATATGCGTAGAATATCCAAAAAAGTAGCTCTTCCTTTCTGAAATCACTGGTGATTTCTTAATCCGTTTCCAGCAGCTCTTTTTTATCTGATTTATTGTGAACGTGAGAGAAATATTAAATTTCAACTCTACAGTTAGTGGAGATCATAACACCATGGCAACCAGCTACTATTTTTAACACACATGTAACATTTTTAGATCAATGAGATGTAAAGTACATCTCATTGATCTAAAAGCAAATAAAAAAGTCAACATTTTCTGTAATATTTCAAGGTCCACGCAGCTGAATTTGTTTTTAAAATGCATAGACTTCACTACTACTAGAATAAATAGTAATATCAAAATAATGAATACTTTAAGAAATATATATCTATATATATAGTATAATTGTTGCTATATAGTAATTATTATTATTATATATATCTATACATTTAATTTCCTTCATATCTTTGTGATTTTAGTTCGAAATTTATTGCCTATAATTAAGTAGACTAAATATATATATATATATTTTAAAAATTGTTATTACTGCTTTGCTTGATAAATTATATATATATATATATATATATATATATATATATATAAGGAGGAAATAAAAGCTAAATTAAATTAACAACCGAATTATAAAACTAATTTATTCATTCAAGTAAAAATAAAACTTTTTATGTAAATATTTTATTTATTTACTATATAACGTTGCGCGCCTCTAACTAGCACGCAACCAAGAGGTGACTGTGAAAGCTTGTATAAACCACAGAGTCTTATAAAGGGTTTAAGTCCCTTTTTATTCACCGTACTAATTTACAATTGCGTTCTCTTGACGCTTACAAACGGTGCCAACTCGGCAGTCAAAATAAAAATAAAAACCTGAAAAGAAATTAAAGACAATATTCTAACTACGAGGCTCTCTCAAATAACTAACTCACCGCGTTTTACAATACGGCTGCTAATTCAGCAGACTTGAAGCTCACTGTAACAATTGCAACTACTTCCCGCCAAGCACATAGGCCGCAACGCGGGGTTTTTCAAATCTCTATAACTACCTCCGCGCTCGCTAAGTAAGAATAACTCTCTCTCACCGAACTTGTTTCCTTCTATTTAAATCATACTACTTCCGCTGATAATTTGAATGCTTGCGCGTTCTACTCAAATTTACATATTCTGGCATTGGCAGTTCCAGGGGAAAGTAAGGATTGACAGGAAAGATAGTTTAAACTTAAAATAAATGTTAGTTAAAATAAATATAAACCCTACATTTGCCGCTGCCAGAATTTGGAAAACTTGGAAGCAGGTCCTACAAACGACCTGTTGTAAGTTTATCTAATTCTGAACTAACTGGCGAAAGCCTCGTTTACACAAAAATAATCTTATGTAACAATTAAAATTCTGTTACTCTTTACAAAGGTTTCTTCTTACAGCAACTTTTCCTGGACTTCATCAATCAATCTTGGTCTTTCCTTCCAGCATCTGGAAGGAATAAGTATCAGTATCTTTCTACATACATTATAATTTACACTTTCTTGACACAATACATTTTTGTTTTTAACGTTTCGTTTTTCTTAGTTATTGCTTACTTCACATTCATTCAATTTTTCAAGCATTAATTTAACTTTACCCTGGCTCTCCACCGTGTGTGGTGTCAAACGGGAATATTCGTGTTTTAGTCTTACAACACTTCCCCTAACCACCATGATTTGTTAGAATTCAACAACCAAATAGACACACCTTACTCGACATTCTACAACTCAATGAGCTACTTTAATATTCTTAAAAATTCAAATGTAGGTGGAGAACCCTACAAAACACATTCATTCTAGCTTCCCCCTCATTCATCTTTAAACATGCAGGCTTTCGCTCTAAAGCATGACTTTACAGTTTAATACTTAAATTTTGACTTCATTGCTTTTAAGCATTCACTTTTAGCATCTACAATTTTATGCTTCTAGACTAAATTCTACTTTTACATAACATGCAAGTATTTACATACATTTACAAAAGTTTAATACATATGCTTTTTACAATTTACCATAAAATGAATAAGAGAAATAAATTTTTACTTTACTCAATCTTCGCCAAGCTGGCGGCACTGAAACTAAAATTCTTATTAGTACATACAAGAATACGAAGTTATTTTTATCTCCGGCCAAATTTTGGCTTTAACATAACAGAATTAGTCTTTCGACCAACAGAAAACGCTTGTTTTTAGCTTTTACACTTAAAGAAAATAATACTTTTGCCTTAGCTAAATAAAGTAAAACAAAACTAAGTCTCAACCGAGACATATTGACTTTCGTCAAAACATAGAACTTCGTACTTATGCATAACATTTCGGAACAAAAGAGAAAAATATTTATAGAAGGTTTTAACTTATCTTTGAGTTTTCGATGCTTGAAACTCCGTCATCCGTTTTTGACAAAATTGATCCCAAGTTAGAGGTGTCATGGATGTCAATCTTCTCCTTGTTGATCTCCAATTGTCGTCCCCGTTGATCTTTCTTTTGCGTCCTCTACATGCTGGCCTCTTGACGGAGTAATCGTCTGGTTGTTGGCTTTTGCGTTTCTGCCTGGGACGGCTGGTCTTGACGTCCTCCGGTCTGGAGTCCTTGAATTTCTTCTGTTCCTCGTACTTCTGTGCTTCCTGTTGGCGTTTCAGTTTCCGGAACGGCGGCCTTGCTGGCACCTGACTCTGTGGCCGTGTGCGCGTTCTTCTTGATGTGTAATTCCTCCTGCCATCCTTTGTAGGTGGTGTTTTTCTTTTTACCACGGTTTCTTTACCCGGTTCATCTGTACTTTTGTTTTTCTTAAACGCCGGAGTTTGATAATCATTTTTTCTTTTTGATACCGACGTCCGGGTTGTAGAAGTGCTAGGTCTCTCTTCAGTTCTCCGTTTCTTGGGTGGTGGAATAGTTGTTGCAGTCTCTGGCCCTTCTATTTCGTTTAGACTTGAGTCCTGCAAGAAACTTTTAAGGATTTCAAAATCATTGGGATTATAGTATTTTTTCACCTGGTCGGGACTTGCTTTACAGATTTCCCCTCTCTCGTTTTTAAGATATAAAACTACTCCTTTGATTTCCTGAATTACATAGGGGCCTTCAAACTTTGGAGCTAGCTTTGCCATAAAATTGTCTGGGGCACTTGATAAAGAAAATTTCCGTTTCAATACTTTATCACCAACTTTAAAATCTGCTTCACGGCGTTTTTTTATCGTAATAAATTTTCTGCCTATTTCTTGCCGTATCCGAGGTTTTAAGCGCCTGATCAATTAGTTTTTGCACGTCCTTTTGTTTGAATTCCTGCTCTCTTTGTTGCACAAAGAATAATTTATCTAAAGGCGTAATTAACTTTCTGCCTAAAAATAATTCTGCTGGAGTTTTTCCCGTAGTATCATGATGTGCCGTTCTTAAAGCATAAGCTAATTCATTTATGTAGCCATCCCAGCGCTTGTGATGTGTGCTAACGTAACTGCGAATTATTTTTACAATGTTTTTATTAACTCTTTCTGCTATGTTAGCCTGTGGTCTATACGGAACCATTTTGATATGGCGTATATCAAGTCCATTGCATATGTTTTCAAATATTTGACTAATGAATTGTTTTCCGTTATCGCTAATGACTTTTATCGGTGCACCGTATTTTAAAATGTATCTGTGTAAGAATGCATCTGCGACTGTTTTGGCTGACGCGCGTTTAAGTGGAACAATTTCTATCCATTTTGAAAAATGATCTACTATTACTAAAAGAAAACGATTTTTATTTAACTCGCTCTGGGGGAAGGGACCAAGGAGATCTATGCCTAAAATTTCATTCGGAAATGTAGCGCGAATGCTATTTAAGTACCCGGCCGGGCTGTAATTAATATCATTTATTAACTGACATTGATTGCAGGACCTGACATACGCCGTTACTATTTTGTATAATTGCGGGAAATATACCGCCTCGCGTACCCTTTTTAAAGTCTTTCTGACCCCGAGGTGGCCCGCTGTTTTTTTTTCGTGCAACTCCCTCAAAATGCTTAATCGAAGCGAGGCTGGGATGACTGGCTTATACTCAAGATTTTCGTTCGTTGTTTTCGTATAGAATAATAAATTATCTATTATTTCATAGTTTTTTGCTCTATTTCTTATCGCATCGATATCTGTATGCTCAAAGCCTTCGGGGGTCTTTCAAATAAGCATAGATATTTCCAAATTCAGGATCAGCTTTCAGTTCAGTAATAACCGTATCTCTAGAATCTAAAATTTTTGAAGTCAACACAGCGCATTTAAGTTCATTACCTTCCTCGTCCAGTTTTATACGAGAAAGTGCGTCAGCTACATTGTTTTCCTTACCCGGTTTATATTTTATTGTGATATTATATTCTTGGAGTTTTAAAGCCCATCTTATTAACCTGGGCGTTAGGTTTTTTCCCGAGTAAAGTCTACCAACAGCCGCATGATCCGAAAAGACAGTTACTGGCGATTTGCCGAAATAAACTCGAAATTTGTGTACAGCCATTAATACGGCTAATGTTTCTCTTTCTGTAGCTGTATAATTCCTTTGTGTTTGATTCAATGTTTTACTAAAAAATGCCAGCGGATGGTTATTTTGCATAAGAACCGCACCCACCGCATAGTCTGATGCATCTGCCGCAATTTCCAGGTTTTCGTCCCCCTCAGGGAATTTTAAAACAGGGGCATTAATAAGCGCTTCTTTTAATCTTTCAAAAGCCGTGTTAGCTTCCGCTGTCCACGTAAATTTACTCTTTTTTCTTTTGATTACTAAGAGTGGTTCAACAATATTAGCGAAATCTTTTATGAAAGATCGATAGTAAGAACATAGTCCAAGGAAAGACGAAAGTTTCTTGGCGGTGTTGGGCGGTGGGAAATTCTTAATAGCTTTTATTTTTGAATCTTGCGTTTCTATACCCTTTTGCGAAATTTTATAACCGAGATATTTAAGTTCTTTAGTTGCGAACTTGCATTTTGAGGCGTTAATTGTAAGACCGGCCTCTTTTAATAATTTAAAAACTTGTTCGAGATCACTAATGTGTTGTTCCAACGTACTACTCGTTATAATTATATCATCTAGATAAATTAAAGTTGATTTTCCTAGGACAGGCTTTAGAACAATGTCCATAGCTCTCTGGAATGTTGACGGGGCCCCACACAACCCAAAAGGCATGCGTAAAAATGCATAAGTGCCCGATTTTGTTATAAACGCGGTTTTATGTATATCTTCGGGTCTCATAGCTATTTGATAGTAGCCAGACGTTAAGTCCAAAGTAGACATATATCTCGTCGATTTGATCTGTCTAATGATCTCGTCTATAACCGGCAAAGGGTAAACTGGGAATTTAGTTATGCTATTTAGTTTTCTATAATCGATAGCAAACCTCCAAGCCCTTTTATCCGAAGGAAGAAACTCGTTCTTTTTCCTACATAGTACGACTGGACTCGCGTATTCACTATTTATGGGCGTTATTATTTTATTCTTTAACATCTCCTGAATATGTTCTTCGATGATTACGTCTTTTTGTTTGTCATAGCGGTAAGGTTTAGTCCTACAAGGTTTTTCGGCATTTAATTGAATCTTGTGAGTTACAATCTGACAGTTTCCCGGCTTTTCTGAAAACAAATGAGAAAAATTACTCACCACTTGCTGTATTGCTTTACTTTCCTGGTCATTCAAATGGCTAAGGTCCAATTCAGGTGTCTCCACCGGTTCCACCACCCTCTGGTCCATCTCCAGCACCACGGAACTATCTTGAAAATTTAATTTGGCCCTCGCGGCCCTTAAAAAGTCCATACCTAAAATAAGAGAGTGTTGGAGGTGTTTCACCACAAAAATTAATACTTTGAGATTTTCCTCTTTTACCTGTACGTTTAATGCTACTTTCCCGATGCAGTGACATGTTTTTCCTTGCGCCGCTATAATTTCCGTATTTCTGGTTTTAAAGAGTCGTATCCTATAAAAATTCTTTTTGAAGAACTTTTCACTCATGAAATTGCCTTCTGCCCCTGTATCGATGAGGGCTTCTACTGGTACATCGCCAACCAGGACTTGTATAATTGGTAGCTGTGAGTTTTTTACGATGACTGTATTTAGATGTCTATTTGAGGGTTTTTCTAAAACTTCCGGGGTCTGGACCCTCCCTTTCACAGGCCCCTCTAGTCGTTTAAAGCTTTCCTTTCAATCTGTGTCTTCTGGGTACGCGGATGCTTATTTTCAAATTTTCTTTTTGGGCCTTGCCCTTCAAGTTTCGATGCGTTAGCTTGATAGTTCTTTCCCCCATATGAGCGATTTCCATTTCTTGTTTCCTCCTTCCTTCTGGTACTTTGAGAATATGTTTCCCCTCTCGCTCTTTCCGCGATTCTGCGATTTTGAAACTTCACCGCCAATTCGAAAAGTTCCTGCAATGTGGTTGGGTTTCTAATTTCAAAGTAGTCTTGGACAGCGGGTAACAATCTTGGTAATATTATTTCAATAATCTGCGCATCGGGTTTTTTCCCATACAACATATCCGTTAGCTTGATTTTTCGTAAAATAAAGTCCGTCAATTGTGCTGTATCCCGTTGATAGAAACTATATAGCTCGGCTTCCAGCCGTGCGCGATCTTTCACTATGGGGAAGGCCTTTACTAACGATTTTTTGAAATTTTCAAAAGTATACGTCGGGCTTCCAAATTCACCTAGAAGAAATTTGCCTATATTTTTCCACCATAGCGCGGCCTGTCCTCTTAGTGCTGATGTGGCGATAGCAACTTTTTGTCTTTCGGGCACAGGATAGAGCTGAAAGTGGTTTTCTATACCTTCTAAAAATACGGACACCGAATTTTTTCCGTCGAAATAGACGTTTGGGTTGATTGATGCTCTCAAAGTCTGGACCAGGTATCCAAATCCTTCTAACTGCGTTGTCATTTCTTGGTGTTGTCCAGCGGCTTCCATCCAGTTTTCGGCCATTTCAGTTCGATAAGTGTTCGGGCGCCAATATAACGTTGCGCGCCTCTAACTAGCACGCAACCAAGAGGTGACTGTGAAAGCTTGTATAAACCACAGAGTCTTATAAAGGGTTTAAGTCCCTTTTTATTCACCGTACTAATTTACAATTGCGTTCTCTTGACGCTTACAAACGGTGCCAACTCGGCAGTCAAAATAAAAATAAAAACCTGAAAAGAAATTAAAGACAATATTCTAACTACGAGGCTCTCTCAAATAACTAACTCACCGCGTTTTACAATACGGCTGCTAATTCAGCAGACTTGAAGCTCACTGTAACAATTGCAACTACTTCCCGCCAAGCACATAGGCCGCAACGCGGGGTTTTTCAAATCTCTATAACTACCTCCGCGCTCGCTAAGTAAGAATAACTCTCTCTCACCGAACTTGTTTCCTTCTATTTAAATCATACTACTTCCGCTGATAATTTGAATGCTTGCGCGTTCTACTCAAATTTACATATTCTGGCATTGGCAGTTCCAGGGGAAAGTAAGGATTGACAGGAAAGATAGTTTAAACTTAAAATAAATGTTAGTTAAAATAAATATAAACCCTACAACTATATTTTCTATTTCTAGATTAATTTGCCATTACTCATGCTTTATAACTTGTGTTTATTGTTATACGAAGAGTTAAAAAATTATAAAGATTAAATATATATATATATAAGTTTCAGACAAAATTAGTATAATTAATGATATATATATATAAAAGTTTCAGACAAAATTAATGCAATTAATAATATACAAGTTTCAGACAAAGTAATTCCTATTTTGCATTAAATCTTACTTTAGAGATTGAAACTATCAGGCGACAAAAACTAAAAAGTCACTCTCTATCGATAATTTGTTTTTAGGACTTTTCTTACCGATTAAGTTATAGCCATAAAGAATACTCAGCGGAAAGGAAGGAAATCATGATCAGATTTTTTTTTTTTTTTTTTTTTTCGTTTTCTCGTTAGTCACAGCTGAAAGATTAGTATTTGCAACTGATACGCAAGCTTTAAGCAATTTTCAGTCCAGAGAGATAGTCCAGTATGCTGCCACTTCTGTTAGTTCTCGGGCTTGGGACATCAAGAATTGATACTTTTTAACTGGGTAATGGACATTGTTTTACTACATTTCCTTTAAAGTTATACATCTATATAGGCATGTCAGGACTTGTGTTTCTCTTGATTTGCGTTGGAAACATGAATGATCCTGAATGGGAACAGGGAGCTTACTCAAGCTATGTTCAAGAAGGTGTGAAGTAGACAACACAAGCAGGAAGGGTATACGAAACCCTTTATTTTCAATACTTTACAGGTATTTCCGAACTTCGGAATACAGAGACCAACCACTTGTGGTCTGAACGTAAGAATATAATAACTACTAACTAAAACTCTAACTAAAAGCTAACTTTGAATTAGTACATAAATGCCTAGCACTAAGACTGGTTTTTATTTGAAAAAGGTACGTATGTAGTACGCCGAGCTGCTAAAACTACGATACGTCTGCAAATATCAAGAGGGATAAACCTCTGGCCTTAAAGGCAACCAGCAACCGAGTGAAAACTCGTAAAACGACACTGGCAAGCGGCTTGCTTCCTAAAACTCCTTCTCTCTCTCGCTTGGCAAAAAGCCACAACTTAAGTACTTGGGCGTTAGCAAGACAATTTGCATAAACAAGTTAAAGCATTTAATTCTGGCCGGAAGTAGAAAATAAGAAGTGATAGTACAGTTTTAAAATAAAATAAACGTTAGTAAAACTTAGGATCCTTACAGGCATTGCCATAATCACATAAACTAAAACAAACCTTTTTGTTGTGAAGTACGTTCTCCTTGTTTTGAATGTTTATTTAACTTACATAGCTAAATGAACTTAGTCTCCAAATTAAACTTCTTAAAAGATATAGGTAAATTGTTAATAACTATTTTTCTGTTAATCATAATATGAGTTATTATAGTTACAACACTAACAGCAAATTGAAAGATTTAAGAACAATGTACGTATTTTATAATTATAGAGTCGTTCCTGTGTGTGTGTGTGTCTTAACGCCTGTCGGATTAATCGTGATTTTGGGTTAATCGCGAATGTCATCATTGATACTGCGGCTATTCAAGAGACTACGTAACAACAAAATTATTCCGAACCCTCACTTTGAGCTGTCTCTAATTTCAGCAACTGAACATCTTGCTGAGCTTTTTGATTTAGAGCTGTTAAAACTTTAAAGTAATTTAGTCATTAGGTTATTTGAAGCTGAAGACGTAAAAAAATGAGCAATTCCCTCTCCAGAATTCAAACGAACCTGGACCTCTCGAACACGCGCGCAAATACCTTATGAGCAAGGTTAATATAATTAAGCAAGGTTCGTAAATGTAAGGATTTTTAATGTAAGGATCTAAGTAAGGATAATGTAAGGATCTAAGTAAGGATAATGTAAGGATCTAAGTAAGGATATTTTTATAAAGGGCATTTTAAGAAGAAATCATTTGCATTTGTGCTACACACGCGAAAACAAAATCTAACGCTCGGGAAGAGAATGCAGTACATTTAGTTTCTTGTAACATTAACTTTCTTGTATTATATAAGACAAAGATGAGAAAATTCAGGTTCGTTATACTGAGATTTCGCCGATTTCATTTTACTCCACTGTAGAATTTTGAATCAATTTGTAGAGTCATTAGGATTTTTTTTAAAGCAGGAGTGATGAAAAATTAGCAACCGCCTTCGTCGGGAATCGAACCATGGACCTCTGGAATACCGGCCTAGCGTGCTACCGTTACACCACGAAGGCACGCTAGGGAAGTGGGAGAAATACCTTATAATTTTATTTTTTCCCTTAATTAAATCAAAATTACATTGTTTTATGCTTAAAATATTTTACAAAGATCTCTTGAATTCCTAAAGGGTAATAAATTTTGTTTGTCATATCTGTGAATCAGTGGCGTAGCGAAGGGGGGACAAGGGGTGCATGATGCCCCGGGCGCCGCTCCCAGAGGGGCGCCAAATGGTCTCCAAACAAGATTTTCCGAAAAATTTCAGTTTTTTATTTTGATCGATTTCTGGAAAATATATTTAAAATTAATAATTATTAAACTACAATTAATTAGTAATATTATATTCTCAGTAGTAATATTATATTCTCAGTAAAATTAATTCTCAGTAAAATAATTCTCAGTAGTATTATATTCTCTTTAGTAATATTATATTCTCATTGTAAGTAATATTATGTTATTATTAATAAATATATCTACTTAGCTATAATACATATAAAACTTTTAATTGTTTAAAAATTGTACTTTTTTAAAAACAGTTATATGTAAAATAAATAATAGCATTTACTAATTCTAGATCATCGTATGTCTGCTTTTTTCGCCGACACAGATACATTTGTAGCGCTTTGCTACATCATAAACATTATTTTTCTGCTTTAAGAATGACTTTACACTACTAATTTTGAAAGAAATACAATTTATTATTCACCTTTTAAAAACGTTCTTTTTAAACGACATCATTCTACGATTATTTTCGTTTCTTACAGTTGCCACTCACAGTCTACATAAAGTTGTACGAAAAAACGATTACATATGGTTTCTAGAGATTACATATTTCCCAATCCAATGCTAATGTAGTTAGGTAACGACGACTATTCTTAATATGTTTTAGAGTATTTTTTTATCTCAGATTCAGCATTTTATTTTTATTTGCATTATTTTCTTATTACAAAGATATTCTATACACTATATTACTGTAGGTATTCTTTTCTGAGGGGCTCCAAAAAAGGTATTTTGCCCCGGGCGCCAGTTATGCTCGCTAAGCCACTGCTGTGAATTCATATTCATTGCAAGATGGTGTATTTAATTATGGCAAAGCACACGAGGGCTATCTGCCTAAAGGGAGGGATGCCTTTCGTGGAGGACTTTCTAAGGGAAACTGGCTCGTATACACGTTACACATGGGGAAAACAACGAAAACGCCCATGCAGCCAGCCCGTTCGCGGGATTCGAACCTCAGACCGAACTACCAGTGTTCAGCGTCTTTACCGCTCGGCCGCTGGTGGGCTCATATTGATTGCAAGAAAGTAAATCTTTAAGCTCCTAAGCTATTTTGCAATTTATATTAAGAACTTCTTGAAAAAAATTAGATAACTGAAAGCGGAAAAAGCTAATCTTCCTCACGTTTCATTTGATACAAAGGTATGTTCATTAAATACCTCAGTCATGCATTATCTTAAAAAAAAAAAGTTAAGTCTAATCCTAAATAAATCTCAGAGGTGTTAAATTTAGGATTTTTCTTTAATTTCATAATTATTACTTTCCGAGTTAATGATGTCCTGTTATTTGAAGTTTCGTGCAATTAATATTTTCCTAATGTACTGATCCTTAATATTATATAAAAATACGTTTATTAAATAATAGATATATAGAAACCCTAATTACTACTGTCTTTTTAACATTTTTCATTCTAGAATTTTTCTGCATCTAAGTTGGCTTCCGTATCATTAAAAGAACTGTAACATATAACATATAAGATTGTAAGTATTAAAATAGTTTTCTATTGAATTTCATTGTTTTCCCATCGATTAATGACTAAAATGTTCTTTTGACTGCATATTTTTACTTAAAAAAATCTGAATTCATCCCCAATTAGTAACTCGAAATTATCATAGTGTAAAATATTTACACTTCGGATATTTAACTTTAAGCTACGTCCAACGGATGGTCCAACCCACGGTTTGACCACAAATTTAAATGCGTGGATTGCGTTCAGCTAATCTGATTCCAGGTCACGGCCATCAGCATCAGCAACAAGTCTCTTAAAGAATGGCTGTGACAGAATACAATTAACAGCCTCGTCAAGCTTCGCAGATCCTCTGTAGGGGGCGTTACGCACGGACAACACTTTCGAAGTTTTTATAAGTCTATGGTGGACTGATGGAAAGAAATTAACTCAAAGGTAAGAAAAGATAATCCGCAGTCGTTAATGCCTAGCGTTTCCTGCAATTCAAAGGTGAATGACTTGCAATGTAGCCATGCAAGTAGATTGGTTATGATGATAATATTTGCGGTTAACTGAAGGTTGATTATTATTTCACACTTCACAAAATCACTCACTCACTATCAGCGGAATCCACAGCTGTTAATAATGCTTATTAAAAAACAGAAGCAGGTCTGACTTATCGATGACTTCTTTTAAAGTTAATCGGATATGTGATATTGTTTCACACCAAATCCATATTGGTTTCTCTATGAAAAACGTATAAGATACTAATTCAGAAGTCAAACAACAAAAATCAGCGTTAATTTACAAAATTTTCACAGGACTAGTTTCGATGGTTTTACCGAACCATCATCTTCAGCTGCAAAACCGCAAATGAACAAGATAGGAAATAATGTTTAGATAAGATAAGAAAGCCTGGACAAGAATAAGCAAGTGGCGCCATCTGTTGGCGAAACCAGAACTA
Source organism: Stegodyphus dumicola (assembly GCF_044657685.1). Taxonomy (NCBI): domain Eukaryota; kingdom Metazoa; phylum Arthropoda; class Arachnida; order Araneae; family Eresidae; genus Stegodyphus; species Stegodyphus dumicola. The sequence goes on from NC_140781.1 coordinate 29,418,597, forward strand.
AAACATAATTTCTCTAAAAGCCGAAGGCAAATTTGGATTGGAATTAAGATCGTTAACTAGAACAGAAAGATTTTTTTGAATGTGAAATGCCTCTAGAAAATCCAGTTCTCCAATGGAAGCTGTTTTTTGAATAATTTTGGCAGCAGAAAAATTGAAAGTGTGATTTTCGGACCAACAATGTTGAGCAACAGAAGACTTCTGTGTTTCCTTTTTTCTAACATATGCCTCATGTTCTTTGACGAGAAATTTTAAGGCTCTCTTAGTTTGGCCAATGTAAATTAAACCGCACTGGCAAGGAATCCTATAAATACCCCAGGAATTCATATCCGGAATGGGGTCCTTGAGTATAGAAGTTGGAATTTTATTGATGGGAGAGTAAACAACCCGAAAGTTAAATTTCTGCAAAATATGTGCAACTTTATAGCTAATTGCGAGTTAAATTTCTGCAAAATATGTGCAACTTTATAGCTAATTGCGAGTTAAATTTCTGCAAAATATGTGCAACTTTATAGCTAATTGCGAGTTAAATTTCTGCAAAATATGTGCAACTTTATAGCTAATTGCGAGTTAAATTTCTGCAAAATATGTGCAACTTTATAGCTAATTGCGCAATTAGGTATAAAGTTGCACATATTTTGCAGAAATTTAACTTTCGGGTTGTTTACTCTCCCATCAATAAAATTCCAACTTCTATACTCAAGGACCCCATTCCGGATATGAATTCCTGGGGTATTTATAGGATTCCTTGCCAGTGCGGTTTAATTTACATTGGCCAAACTAAGAGAGCCTTAAAATTTCGCGTCAAAGAACATGAGGCATATGTTAGAAAAAAGGAAACACAGAAGTCTTCTGTTGCTCAACATTGTTGGTCCGAAAATCACACTTTCAATTTTTCTGCTGCCAAAATTATTCAAAAAACATCTTCCATTGGAGAACTGGATTTTCTAGAGGCATTTCACATTCAAAAAAAAATCTTTCTGTTCTAGTTAACGATCCTAATTCCAATCCAAATTTGCCTTCGGCTTTTAGAGAAATTATGTTTTAGTTCTGGTTTCGCCAACAGATGGCGCCACTTGCTTATTCTTGTCCAGGCTTTCTTATCTTATCTAAACATTATTTCCTATCTTGTTCATTTGCGGTTTTGCAGCTGAAGATGATGGTTCGGTAAAACCATCGAAACTAGTCCTGTGAAAATTTTGTAAATTAACGCTGATTTTTGTTGTTTGACTTCTGAATTAGTATTTATTCGGCGTGTTATTGTGTCTTAACGTATAAGATAGTTTTATCTTCAGATGATCCTATTTTGTTGTTGCGAATAGCATAACTTATTTCAGTTTCGAAATTTGTGGTTTCGGCAAAACTTAACCTACTTATCTTACAAATCGAAACATGAGCAGTTCGACAAATTTGCAAGGTACCTAATGCAATTTAAATTATTACAGATATTTCTCGATGAAATTATGCTGTGTTAAATATTAGCGCAGGAAAACAAACATTTGATATAAAAATAATTTTCTTTCAGCATTCTCAAATATTTTTTTTTACTGTTATTCACTAATAACGTCCACAAACGTCTGTATCTTATGAGGGATTCGAGCTGGAACCCAAGTCATGGTAATAGAGTCTCTATTAACCATCTGCCATCTAGGACTTTTGGTTAGAGTTAGGATCAAACCACATCCGTTGTTCTGTTTTCACATAATCATTCGAGCTGGAACCCAAGTCATGGTAACAGAGTCTCTATTAACCATCTACCATCTAGGACTTTTGGTGAGAGTTAGGATCAAACCACATTCGTTGTTCTGTTTTCACATAATCATTCGAGCTGGAACCCAAGTCATGGTAATAGAGTCTCTATTAACCATCTACCATCTAGGACTTTTGGTGAGAGTTAGGATCAAACCACATTCGTTGTTCTGTTTTCACATAATCATATTGTAGCTACTGCTAAAAGTTAGTGATTAATGTAATCTTATCAGCTTGTACAAAACTATGCTGCCTAATATTCATATACTTCAACTCTAATTGAATAAAATATTGCTCAGTTAGAACTCCAAAATACGAAAATATTTTTTTTTTAGTGTTATTCACTAATAACGTCCACAAACGTCTGTATCTTGTGAGGGATTCGAGCTGGAACCCAAGTCATGGTAGTAGAGTCTGTATTAACCATCTGCCATCTAGGACTTTTGGTGAGAGTTAGGATCAAACCACATTCGTTGTTCTGTTTTAACATAATCATTCGAGCTGGAACCCAAGTCATGGTAACAGAGTCTCTATTAACCATCTACCATCTAGGACTTTTGGTGAGAGTTAGGATCAAACCACATTCGTTGTTCTGTTTTCACATAATCATATTGTAGCTACTGCTAAAAGTTAGTGATTAATGTAATCTTATCAGCTTGTACAAAACTATGCTGCCTAATATTCATATACTTCAACTCTAATTGAATAAAATATTGCTCAGTTAGAACTCCAAAATACGAATGCAACATTATTTTCTCATCGAGAACATCATGAGAAGGATCAGGAGGCAGATTATTATTATCTATGAAGCGTGATGCTCAGCTTCTAGAAAGCCTCTATGCTATTTGTTTTTCTCTTACGGGGCGAAGTAGAAAGAAAAAAAAAGGTAATAGCTTACTATTTCATACGATTCTAGCTTGAAACCTGCTTTCAAAACGTTTCTTGCTTAACGTCTGATGAATGTAAAATGCGCGAAATCTGTGCGAAACACTGTGGTTAAGAAACCTATGCAGGAAGCATACTGATCAAAATCCTAGATCGTGTCCTCCTGGAGACAATTTATTACTCAAAGCGCGACCCTGCGCAACTTTGACTTATTTTTAAGCGGATGTAGGAGCACTAAATTGATAGCAATTTTTTCCCAGTTCCAGAGGAACGCAACACTTTAGACTTCACCTCCGTACAACCACGTATATTTTAAGAACCTAAGAATATGCATTAGAAAAGTAAACTAATTGAAGAATAAGTGCCAGTAAAATTGCTGTTTCGGATTTTATTCTACTACTTATAAACGGCAACAGTCTATAAACGGCACGTATATAACGCGATCACGACTGTAATGTGTTAAAATGCGTATAAGATTTTAATTTACCCATATTCCTGTGAAGAATTATCTCTTGCCAAATGTAAAGAAGATTATTCGTCTGCTGTCGTTCACTACAATCGAGTTCCACTATTTGTAAAGGAGTTCGTAGTTTCATCAGCTTTAGTCTATCTTAATTATAAATACAACAATGAAAATAACAGTTCTTTCTGAACTCACATAACTCTTAGCCCAACATTCCGAGAGCAATTACTCCATCTACAGAAGAAACGCTTTAAAGAAGAAACACTTTATTTTCTTTAACAGCATTAATTATTTCCAAACTACATCAAAAATCAAACATCACTGCCATTTTTATTTAAATACTAAAGTAAGATAATAATAATTATAATAAAACATATATGACCTTAAAATCTTAAGCAATATATTTATCGAAATTCAAAATCAGTGCTGAATCACAGTAAATTTGATTTAACAAAAATATAACATGCTACTATTTTTTTTTACATTCACTAGAACCTGACCCAAGTTCCTCAAAACGTGATTCCTCCAATGTATCTAAATATGTAGAGACATTAGGTAATTTTTGGAATCTGGCAAGATGAAAAATAAGCAATCGCCTTCGTCGGGAATCGAACCACGGACCCCTGGAATACCGGCCCAGGGTGCAGAAACACTACACCACGAAGGCACGCTAGGAAAGTGGGAGAAATTCCTTATATACTCCCCTTTTCTAAAGGGCGATTGGTGGTTTTCAGGGGACCCAGTCGCCAAATCCTGGGTGTGGAGAAAACTTATCCAACACCATTTTAGTTCGGGCGCCAATGTAGAGACATTAGGTATATTTTTGGAAGCAAAGGAAATGAAAAATTAGCAACGCCTTCGCCGGGAATCCAACCACGGACCTCTGGATACCGGCCCAGCGTGCAGAACCACTACACCACAAAGGCACGCTAGGAAAGCGGGAGAGATACCTTATATATTCCCCCTTTTAAAGGGCGACTGGCGTTTTCAGGGGACCCAATCGCCTAATCCTGGGTGGGGAGAAACCTCATCCAACACCCTTTTAGTGCGGGCGCCACTGTAGAGAAATTTAGGTTAATTGGATAGTCGGAGAGATGAAAAATTATCAACCGCCTAGAATCGAACCACGGACCTCTGGAATACCGGCCCAGAGTGCAGAACCACTACATCACGAAGGCACGCTAGGAAAGTGGGAGAAATACCTTATACATAAATAAATTACATTTACTAACGTAACGAGTTTTGACTTTTTATTGATGGTGGTTTCATTTTGCTTTGTTGAAATGCTCTCAAATTAAAATATTACCAACATAATATCCAACGGAAAAATTTATTTCTATAAACTGGATTTTACCTTAATGGGCAGCGACCTATAAATGATGGGAATCGCTGCTCTAGATTTATGATCATATTCATAAAAAAATTTTTCCTTGATTTCTAAATTTAACTGCCGATTTCAGAAACTCGTTTAAAAACGTTGATATAAGTATAAAAACCATTAGATACTACCGTAATAAAAAATAAAAAGAAAATAACGGAAAACTCATTAATTTTTCTGTAAAAATTTCCTTAAAATATGCATTTGAACTTTTTAGTTTTATATTAAATTTGGAAATTTGCTTCACAGCTTTTTTGAAATGATATGGCGGAATTGTCATTTCGACTGCCTTCCAAAAAATCTACAATCATAAGTAAGTGGAATATCTCTTATCGACAAGCTAACATAGTTTATCAATAGCCAGACGCCAGGCACTTCTTACGGTTAACACATCGAAAACTTTTTCAACAGCTGGCAAAAGCAAACGTTAATTTAAGGGATTAATTCTTCTAAATGAACTTAATCTTGCTGAGGAAAAGTGTGAGCCCCTCACTTCTCAGTAGCATCAGTCTAACTTAATGTACATGAGCTTGCTATGAATTCACCATTTTATTTCTAAATTCTTTATTGCCTATCTTAGTAGTAAATATTTTTTATTAAGATATGAAAGTTTAAAGGCATTTTCTCGCTCCTTTTTACATGCCTTCACTGTGTAAAAGTAGCACACTCAGCGCGTATTCGAGAGATCCAGGTTCGAGACCCGGTGAGGGCATTGCACATTTTTCACATCTCCCGCATAAAAAAATAACCCAGTATGACTCTACATTGTACTCCGAACTAAAAGGTGATGAATGATGATTCTTCACCACCAAGATTTGGCGATTGAGTCTCATAATCCCCAGTCGCCCTTTAAAAGGGGGGTATATAAGGTATTTCCTCTCTTCTGTCTGCATGCCTTCGTGGTGTAATGGTAGCACACTCGGTGCGTTTTCGAGAGGTCCAGGTTCGAGTCTCTGTGAGAGCATTGACCATTTTGCATGTCTTCTGTATAAAAATAACCTAATGACTCTACGAGTTATATACCAATAAATTATTTTAAAGCACATTTATTAAAAAAGTGAGGAAAGCATACAATGTATAGTGATCTCGCTCTGTCTCTTTTTCTCTTTCATGAAATTTCCGAAGAAAATCATACAGAATCGAATGCCTAGCGAAACTACAAGTGCTTTTAATTCAGTCACTGATGAGCCTGGATAGTACACAAAATTGTGTTGAATGAAATAACTTATTTTTAACAAACAAATATAAGGTTGTACCTTAATTACACTAAATGTAAGCACCGAGTAACCTTCCTAGACTCCCATGCTAATTCTCGTCCATTCTTTGACTTAGAGTCTAATAGCACAACATGATTACAACGAGCGTAAAAACAACGACAATATTTATTTTTACTTTGACTTTCAGTTGCGAAAAATAAAATGTTTAATATAAACTCAGCGTCCGCTTCTTGCGGCCTGGTATCCTTGCGTACAATGGTAGCTCAATTGTTTACAAAGCAAATTTTAGATTGAAGACTAAGAACCAGGCTTATATTCTAACGTACTTTCTAACCTCAACAATAGGTAAAAGTTAAAACTCATAACAAGCAGGACAACATTCCAGTAAATAGAAATACAGCGCTCCTGATCTAAGTTATCAATACTCTTTCAATGAACTTAAATTTTCGCTCATTACCCTCAATTAAAGTAAATTTTTGCTCGTTATTCAAACTCCCTTAATCTGCATTGTTGGTAGAGCTGACAAAAAGTAGAAGTGTGGGAAGGATTTAACACGAGAAAATAGCGAGGTGATTAAAATAAACCTTACTAATGAAGTCTGAGGTAGATTTGCTGCTTCCATATGCACCATAAAATGTGATTTGTGACACCCTACAAACAAACTTACTTTAAAAATTTTAGACATTTTTATTGTTTCGGATACCAAGGAATTTCCCAGTTTTCCAACTTACCTAAACAGAAGGAGAAAAAAAACGGACACCGTACTGTAAGAAGTATATCTAAATTAAAAAAATTAATAAAAAGAGCTAACTTGAGTCCGTAAAAATATTTAGAAATTTGGTAAAACAGTGTTGTGTTCGGGCTCTGAAACCAATATTCAGCTTTTTAAACAGAAAATTCTGACTACTCATCGCAACAGAAAATATGCTGAGTACCTATTTTGTTTCAGTAATTCTCTAGTGTATTGAAACTAGTCACGTATGCAATCACAATTCACATGCAAAACAATTTTAATCGCTATTTTCCAAGTACTGCTGCCAGTGGTAATTTGGTGTGTCTCCCAAACATTTGGACGGAAATATAAAAACTAACTGTGCATTTTAAATACTTCTGTTCCACACGTTTAAACTGGATGATGTGTAAACTTCTAAATTATGACTCTAATAACAGCAGATATTTTTTCTTTAAGACTTTAATAAAATTTTAAACCAAACCTATCTTCCTAAAGGAGTGATGTGTTTCACATACACACACACAAAAAAAAAAAAAAAAAAAAAAAAAAAACCACTATTAAACAATTAGTTTACAATTATTTATTATTAGTTTATTAAATGCGTTAAGATAAACCAGTTTGTGAATTATCTGCGAGTAGAACCCATAATGAAAATAATAATGTTAAATGGTTTTACTTTTCATATATTAGAAGCCTGAATTCCAAATAGAAGAAATGAGCATTTTATGAAGACCTACTTCTTCATTCTTGTAGTCATTTACATATGTATATATGTGGAATACTTTATCATTCAGCCATTAAATGAACTGTGAGGGATCCCAAATGTCAGCTATATAAAATTTAATATTTCATATACTATTTAAAAAAATTTGAGGTTTGGATTGTATAAGCAAAACTGTCTTCTTGAAAGATGTTATAAAGAAGAGTGATTAGCTGGGAACTATCTTACTACCCGATGATGCAATTACAACGCTGATTGATAAGTACGCGTTGGATGAATGTTAAAGCTGTTTTCAATTAAAATTGTTTTTAAGGGATATCACCGATCATAAAATTCTGAATAAAAATTTAAATCTAGCATTCAGAATTGGCTTGTCATCCATCTTTCAAACCAGTTTCCCGCTGGCTGTTAAGAAGTTATTCATTTAACTCAGATTTGACACTTACGTTTGACTTTTCATATTACTTTGATGTCAGAAAAGAAAGAAAAAAGTGAAGAAAGAATTTTTAATTTGTCACTCCGCTGTCATTTTCTAAATACGTGGGTCCTTAAAATGCTTAGAGAGAGGAAATTGAAAAGAAATTAAATAAAAATCTGCTGCTTACAGAAATTTCTAGTCCCCCCACAATAAACTATGACTTGAAAATCGAACCCATAAACCCTCTGAAAATTTATAGTAACTTCGAAAGTTAATTACACCGTTAGCAAGAGCAATATTAACAAAAAAGAATAAAGGCTAAATTTCAGTAGTCCAATACTTTAAGTTGCCTATTTATTTTTTAAAAAGAAAGCAAGAGAGAAAAGAAGAAAAATCGTTTTCTTCTTTTCTAGATTACTGAGAAGTTATTTTTTTTTTATTGGCTATTGATTTCTTCTAATGAAAAATGATAACCATTTCTGCGCAATGGATTCTAAATGGCTCAGATATTATAAAACAATTTTTAAAGCGCTAGAGCTACTCCTAATTCACTCATAATTCACTGATGTAACAATAATCAACTTGGAGAAACTATTCGAAGCTACGGCTGAAAGGGATAATGTAATCCAAAAGAAACCTGCATTAATTCCTGCATTCTCCGTTTTTTAAATCGTATGATGTTTTATGCTATTAGGCTATTTCATAAATAATAGAATTTGTAGAAACATTAGGTTATTTCGAAGAAGGAGAGATGAAAAATGTGCAACGACCTCGCCGGGAATTGAAGCACGGGTCTCTGGAATACGCGCCGAGCGTGCTGACCACTACACCACGAAGGCATGCTAAGAAGGCGGGAGAAATACTGACAGGTCATGGACCATTCCCAGTATACCTGAACAGATTCAGACTTAGGGATACTCCTTTCTGCGAATGCGGAGAGGAAGGCGACACGGACCATTATTACTTCCATTGTGTACATACAAGAACCTGGCACTTGAAGAAACCAGCGGACTATGCCTGGGCAATGTGGACGACTAACACACTCAAAAACAGAATAGCCATTTATCAAATAGAGTAAATCTCAAGACACTACCTAAGCAGAAACAACCGTGGATAATATTATAATGTTTCAAATGTTCAGAACTTAAAGTAGATAACAAGAATAACGCTTAGTGCCTTGCAGTTATCAATATGTAAAAACTGTTATTAGTATATAATATTCAACCTTGTTACTCTGGAGTCTTCCCTGCCGTGATGGTATATAATTCCGTTTGGTTCATGTCCGTGGTCGGAAGCCATCATAGCGGTGCACTCACTCACCTTATATACTCCCCCTTTTAAAGGGCGATTGGGGATTAGGGGACACAGTCGCCAAATTCTGGTGGTGGAGAATCATCATCCACCACTCTTTTAGTTCGGGAGCCACTGTAGAAACATTAGTTTATTTAGAAGCAGGAGAGATGAAAAATGAGCAACGCCCTCGCCGGGAATCGAACCACGGACCTCTCGAATACGAGCCGAAAACGTGCTGACAACTACACTACGAAGTCATGCTAAAAAGGCGGGAGAAATACCTTATATATTTATAAAGTGAATTTGTTAATAATGGAATTTTATGAATAATAGTATCATTTCATAAATAATAGAATTTCATAAATAGCAGTATTATTTCATAAATAATAGAATTTATAAAGTATTCGTTTTTCCTTCCGTACCTTGGATAACCATGATAATTTTGTTTCTGATATTTATGAAATAAAATACATGAAAAATACTTATCTTGATTACTTGACTCAATCATCTGTAATCTTTCAGTATGCTATCATCAGTACGTCATACGTGCCACTTCACCAAAAATGCTAAGAAATAGGAAAATTCCTTTCTGACAAGGAAGGGGGGATGAGTTCTATTTGTTTCAAAGCAGATTGCTTGTTTCATCAGTCAAAGGAAAGCAGTTTTTCAAAGATGGTCAGTCAGATGAAAACAAGCATTTGAGCGGATTTTCTAAACAGCGGAGCAAACTGGGAAAAATTTATTCACCACTTTCTTTTTAAAATCATTAGTGATTATTCAAATGCAGAAGTTCTAATTATTTTTATTTTATGCATTTTTACCCTACATATAAATAGTATATTTGAATTAATTTGTAAAGATATTTCTGTACTTTATGAACTGCATTTAATATATCATCACTACATATTAAAGCCCGTTCAATAATACGCACTTCAGCAGATTTAAACTATGTTTTGTTTAATTCGTAGAGATATTTTTTATTTTATAAATTACATTTTAAATTTTAAGTGCTCAAATATTTTTTTCGTAGTTTATTGTTCTGTTATTCAACTTCAGAAAGCATAAATTTAAACACAAGCTGGAAATTAAAACTTATTCTAGGTACGCTTAATTAATGAATACATTTCTTAATATAAAAATCAGCTAATTATTTGAGTAGGAAAAAGCACACGAAGGCTATCTGCCTACGATGAGGGATGCTTTCGTTGAGGCCTTTCTGATGAAAACTGGCTCATTTAAGCTAAAAATGAAGAAAAACACGACACCCAATCACGCAATCCAGTCTCTTCGCCGAGGATAGAGAATCCAAGTCAAACTCCTAATAATCAGTGGGCTAAACCACTTGGCCACTGGTGCGGCCTAGCCAGCAATTAAAAGCAGCTTACTAGATTTAAATCAGGTAAATATTTTACACGAAATTGTATTTATTGACAGAAAAAAGCAACTTAGTAAAATGCTAGCATCTTCGAGTGGTGGTGTGATAACTTATAGAATTTTAAGGCGTTAAAACATTTATTTTTTACATACGCGATCTGCACATTCTGTTACTTTTGAATTTTAATTTAGCTTAGCAAAAGTTATTTCCCATCCTAATTGTTGTTACAAAAGCCTGCGTTTTTAAACTCTAAATTCCTCTGTTCTATAAAAACTTAATTCAAGCTGCTTAATTTCAGTTTTGTTTCAAGGAAATTGCACAGCAATATACTTACGTAATATTATACTTTGGACATACATAGTATAACAGTTTACTGAGTTTTAAACAACGTAATTTTATTACCTGGTCTTAACTTACCAAAATATCTTTTATTTAAACTTAATGGTTCTCATGTTTGAAATAATTGTAGATTTTGCACTGTCAGTTTCAGCTTAATTAAATGCTACAAACACATTTAAAGCAAAGCGTTGCTTAATTTTCGGCTTTTTATAGCACTCTTACTATTTTCTATTAAATTTAGATGCTAATTTAAACAATATTTGCTGCAGCGAATATTCATAAATGCTGTGACAGAGTCAAGATTTTTGATTTGAATTACAAAATCTTCATAGAATTTCTACAGCAGCTTAGTGGAATTTTTGCAGAGGTCTCATATTATATCATTGAGAATTAAGAAAGACTATGAAATCTATCTTGCAGCAGATTTTCATCTGAAATACAATTTTGTTGGTGTGTAAAAGCCAACATTTCTGTACCTCCCGAAATGATTACGAGCAATTTCTCTATCCTGACAAACAATCATCATCACTCATAGCATTTTCAATTTTATGTTAAAATTTTAGCCGTTCTTCTATATTTGTTTTAAACCTCTTTATTAGTAATTTTTCGTTATTTTCGTCCCCCCCTCCCGCAGGAAAAAGTCGTCACTCGGAAGACCACATGTTATATGATCATTTACCAGTCATAAAGGATATTTATATATTTTAAGATTAGAAAACGTTCGTACGCAACTCGAAATCTATCTTGGGCGCAACTAGTGGCACAGTAGATATAGCCACAGGAAACACTGTTCAACTGTGGTTCACTGTTCAACAAGCAGGTTCGTTTGTGGCCGCTGAATGAGCTATCAGCCAGAGAATTTTACGTTTTTCCTTATACGTGACGTGAATACCATCTAGTTTTACTTCAAAATCTTCACAGCGACAAATAATGGCATTATGACATGGCTCTTAAAACAAAGAATCCTCGAACGATTTTACCACAATAAATTATCTATATAATGCTTCACCTCCACCACCACGCCCCCCACACATACGCAATTTATTTTTAAATTTTTGTATTTTTACACGTTTGTAGTTATTTTTTTAGATATTTATATTTTAGTTTTACATTCTTGGGCATCTTCGAATTCGGTTTCAATGTCTAACTTTTTGATGACAGAAATATCTATATTCCAGTCTTTGCATCCTTAGTATTAATCATACACGCGGCTTGGCAAATTCTCAGTTTCTCACAACTGTTGCCAATTTTACAGCAGTCTTTGAAGACATCTTTCTGGCAAACTGCCGATCCTAAGACTGTTGCCAATCATGGGTGCAGAAGAACTTTAATTTATCTTTCAAATTAAAGTTACATAAATGGAACAGATTTACGTCAAGCTCTTATCTTACAAATTTATATACTTTGTTGTACATCTGAGAACTGAGATATCTAAAAATAATGTAGTATATAATTTTTAATTATTATTTCTCTTACTGCATTTTTAGTAATATCTATTATTGATATAATTTATAATGTAATTAACACGATGATCGTTATAAACATTTACATCCACTAAACGCTGTTAATTTATCCTAGTTTCTTTAAAAACTAGCTGCTTACAGACAGTTTTCCATACAAAGTCCTTCCCGAAGGCATCTCTCAATTTAAGTTTCCCTGTAAGTAAGACTGCCTTTGTCATAATCCAACAAACTCTGACGTTATAAATGTAAATCACAAAAGATATTTTTAATGCACTGTGTTATATATTCGGCTACAGAATAATGGCTTTTATTAAATGTAATTTCTTATAACGTGAAGCATATTTATATGCTTCACGCTTAAAAATATAGCTTGCTGGGGATACGGGGTATTATAACTCCAGTACTCCAGTATTTAAAATAAATAACAATTTAAAATAAATTTAAGATACAATCGCAAATATTCCTCAAATCATTTTGGGTACAAATTAATTAGCTAAATCACAGAATGAAAGATCTGCCGTAAAATATTTAGGAAATAGTTTAATGTCCGGGCAATATATTATAATTTTAAACACGATACTACTCCACTGGTATTATATGTACATGTTTAATGAACAATAATTACTCATTTATACCTAATCAATAAAAACATTTCAAACATCATACATTATGACTATATAGTTTCTCATTATTCAAAACTGTCAGAACTGCTTTGAAAATGGTATTTTAGTACAGATATCAATCACAAAATGTAAAAAAACGATGTAAATGATTAAAATATACAACACATATTTACTCTAATTTTCAGTTGCCGATTTCAGATGTGACAAAGCTTTAAAAAAATTCAATTTTATTTGTTGTACATCACATAAAAGTTTGTTCTTCCTTTATTAGCTTCTTCCTCCCCCCCCCAACCATTTTATCTACTGAGAATTAGTATCGTTAAAGTTATATTCAGATTGATGAAGTTCAAATATATTGCCCGGACATTAAATTATTTCCTAAGTATTTTAAGGCAGATCTTTCATTCTGTGATTTAGCTAATTAATTTGTACCCAAAATGATCATTTAAATATTTAAATATAAATAAATGGAACTATGTTCAAGCCTATTATTTTATTTATTCCAATTTAGCTTAAATGTCAAAATTTTTTAAATCAGGAAGGAATCAATCAAGTCTCAATTAGGAAGAAACTGGGAAAATATGCGCCTGACTTTAAAAAAAATATTAATATTTTCAGTTTCAAACCAGAATGATCATTTAGATATTGAAGGGTTGTGAAGTAATTTGATTGCTCTGTCTGTATACTCAACAATTTATTAAGATATTACTCAAAGCTTCTCTTATTAATATTACTCATACCTCAGATTATTCACACCTGAAGTAGTTTATATTACAAAGGCCAGGGGTAGTCCAGAAGTGAGAATTATTAAAAAATCCATTTTCGCTCGGAATCCAATATAGGATCACTGGTAGGCCAGACGGATATGCTGGTTGTAATCGGTAATAAAAGAAGAAGAGTACATGCGAAGAAAGCCTTTCGTTTCCTACATTATGGCAGAAAAATAATTTTACGAGGAAATAAATCATAGCTTCAAAATAAAATAGCAAGATCGATTCAAAGCAATATTGTGTGATTGTTAAATCGTACGTCCGGTGCTATAATAAAAGATGATTAAATATACGTTCTGGTGATCGAAATGATAACGTGAATCAGCCTCACAAGCCTTATAACCATCAGTATTAGCTTCATAATTATAACAATGAATGAATATATGGTTTATTTCCGAACAGGGCTTACGATACAGGAACAGGGGCAACGGACCGCATTTAAAACTCGCTATATTTATGGAATTTGCAGCATTTATGGAGCTGTTTATATTTTTAGGATTATTTGAACCTTATATATAGTTGATGTATACCTACGTTAATTAATTTTCAAGACAGTGGGTTTAAGATTCAGACAGATTTCTTCTCCAAAATAAATTCGAAGATAGAATAATAAATTATGAAACAGAACTTGCCTTTTTAAAAGCAAATGAAGGCCTTCAGTATTTTCAGATAGCTAAGACAGATTATTAGATGCGGCTTGTGGTGGAGAAAATCAGCAATCCTAAGTATGTCAGTCAACAATTTATTTAATGATTTCAAAGCTCAAAAATTGCCGACTGTTAACTGAAAAGATATGTATCTATTTCAGAAATACCTACACTACAGGTCCTCACGCAAAGCAACTTCTTTTTATTGACATCTATCTGCAAAGTAGTCATCAGAATCGGCCTCGCACTAGGCGGCATAAATCAGACAGACACGCAAAAGAAGAAAACACGAAATTCCGCTGATTTCGCAATGGACTTGCGTGACATGAAACTTTTTATTTCTTGCGAAACTAATTAAGCTTCAGCGTTAAGAGTGACTGAGCAAACATTTTGTTGATACTTACGGAAAAGTATCGAGGGCAAGTAACCGCAATTTAATAAACCGTTGTTTAGGATTATTACACAAATTACTTAATTTTTTTTCCTTTTGATATTTCACTGTGGTAAAGAAAAAAAAATCAGATTTTATTCAGTAACTATCAAAATGATATAAGCCGTGTAAAAATAAAAATTCATTAGTCATAAACACGAAGTTCGAGTTTGGAATTTTTGAATTGAACCTCAATGTATAAAACTGCAAAATTCTGAGTTGTTTAATAAGTGAATCATACCAAATTTAGAAATAGTAAACATATAACATGTGAATTTAGAAATAATAAGCAGCTTTGTTTTCAGTTTCGCAGATCATATGATATATAAAGAATAATTTGTTTATAAGTATTTCTATCATTTGCCGGGAAACAAGCAACGCCCAGTCCATGCTGTAAGGAAGAAAACAAAATTTTGTCATAGGAACACCTAAATCATTTGATAGTAAGAGCCTTATACACTGGTAATTGCTGAATCATAGCTCAAGGTGGACATAATCTCTTCTCTGATATCAAAATACATACAGTTAAGCACGTTTCACTCATCCTTCACCTGTCCCAGGTTCTACGTGTAACTTTTCTGCAAAGAATTGTTATCGCTTTTCTTTATTTGTTATTTACAGCACAAGTTATTGGCAATTATTATGTGTTATGCATTGGGAAATAAATAGCTAGCCATATTTGTCTCCGTTAATGAATGGGTAATTTTCTTTGTAAACACGATGCTCATTCTTACGTTTCGACATGTGTGCAGCATCTAATATTCACAATAGGAAGAACTTCTATTATATTGAAATTTTAGGCTTTGAAAGCGGATTTAATGAAAAAGAAAAGTCCTAGGAAATTTATTGAAATTATGTTATTAAATAGTACTAAAAAATTCAAATAAATCTCATAAAATCAATATAATGAGGATTTAAAATTGGTCAGAAAAGAAAAATTCTTTAGCATAAAAACAAACAGAAGTTACCTAATTTGAAATTCGATTTGGTATACTTCTTCTCCATTTAAAAATTATGATTCTTGATCGAATTCAAGAACCCATCTACCATCACATTAGAATTATGGTCTATAATAGACGTATAAGGAAACCCCCAAACCCGAAAGATATGGGTCAATTCTAGCGTAAATGTATCCGAAAATTAAAAAATACAACATCGATTTCTACTTATCTCAGGAGTTCTCAACCGGGGGGGGGAGAATTTCATAGTTTCAAGGGGACCGGATCAGCCTTTTTCTTAGCTAATAAGTATTTGGTTTTTAATTTAGGAATATAAAAATATATTCAGGTTTTGGAATTCATCAACTTTTTCTATACTTTTCATTCATTAATTTATAAAACATATAAAGAATAATCTAAATCTAAATAAATACAGAATGTATTTTTCGAGTTTGGGAAAGGAGAGGGGAGGTGATCTTCCAGCAATGGCGAAAGGGGTACGTGGGGAGCAGAAAAAGTTGAGAACCACTGATTCATCTCTTTGCTCTACGGGGGGGAGGGGATTATTAAGCAATATTTTCTCTTGAAATTTTTTTAAAAAAAGTTTCTTAATCAAAATTTTTATAAAAATGTTGTTTAAAATATAAAGTTTGATCACTTACTATCCATTTTTCCGCGGCAATCAAAATATTTGCAGTACCAAAAGTTTAAAAAAAAAAAAATCATTTTACTCTAACAGAAGCAGCACAAGCATTCCGATAAATTTTACATTAATGCAATACAACGTGCAATTTTCGTTACATTTTCTTAGTTACTTTTAAGAAACGTAATATGAAGTTATCTTCAGAATCACCAAAGCAAAATAATGAACCAAAAATCCATACTTAAAAACATGCCAGAATATTCATTCTTAACGGACGGTTTAAAACTCATGGCCGCATTCAGTGGAATGCATTCATAAAAGCTGTGAGCGAAAAATAAATGCGATATAGTTTTCATTTGAAACTCACAGACGCTAATTATTTCTGCCACTCGTTTAAAAGATTAGCTTCGGGTGCCGCCAATTGACAAACTGTATTTTTGTTCATCTTCATTATCGCAACCAGACACACCCAAAAATTACTAAAGTGTACCACTATTCACTTTGCACACGATCAATGATTATATTTTATTGTTTCCAATTATTTTTCTTTCCTGCGAAAGCTGATCAGGAAGTTAAGCATAGACATCGCGTGATACCAAAGCGCTTTTTATCGCGGAACAATAGACAGCAATTTAAATGGTAGTTTCTCTACGCTGACCTGTTTCTTTCACTTAGAGTTATGAAACATCAGCCCTTTCAAACCGAGCTGCAGCCTCCCCCTAAGTAAATTAATTCAAATGTCAAATTTTAAAAAGCTCTTCAAGGATGTCTACATACTGAATACAAATCGTTTTATGCTTAAAATGCAAAGCAGTGTCCTCCATACACAGTAGCGGTTTCTACAAAAATAAACAATAAATAATTGCAAATGCTAGTTACAGAAATAACTAGCATTTGCAATTATTTATTGTTACAGAAATAATAGCGAATGCTAGCTAAGCAAAGCACTTATTTTAAAGTTGTATTTAGGTTCACAATTTAGCAATTTAAAGCAAAATTTAATTAATGACAAAGAGTAAAATTAAAGACTTAGAATGGAAAATAATATACATATTTTTAAAATTAAAATTGGATTTCACTTTAAGGCCTATTAAATTACTAAAGGTAAATCGTTTGCAAAGGAGAAATCATCCTGTAGAGCAGGGATGTCAAACTCATAGGTACACTTTTGCCAAACAAACAAGGTTTAACTTTAGGTGGGCCGCATGCAATATTTCTTCAAAAATATTCTAACAATCTCACAAAATGTCAAACGTTTAGCAAAAATCAATTCAAAACAGAGAAACTAATTCTATCTCACAGCGAAATCGCTACAAATCAATCACAGCATTAAGTAAACAAACAGTTCGCTAGAACTACAGCTACTACTGAGATGAGTTGTTTCTTCTCGGCTTTTATAAGCTTTATAATTAATTTCTCGAATATACTGGAAACATCTATAAATATCTGGATTTTTGTGGATGGCAACAGCAATTACGAGATATTTATTTATTAGGTATTAAATGCACGCGCTGTTCTATTTTTAACCTTCCAACGCAGCTGTCTTTTCAAAAATCGTCTGCGTTGCTAAGGCAACATGAAGCAAATCTAATTACAATTCTAAATTTTTAAAAAAAAAAAAACTAAATAAATAAATAACTATGAAATCCGTAACAATATGAATTAAGTAATAATTAATAATAAAGCAAAGTGCATGCACATGCATGCACCAATATATCGTACAAAACTATGATTGGAAAACTGAGACCATGAGTTCGGCCACATTCGGCTATCGGGGGATGCGTACAAGTTCTGAGTGCACGTGTTCCCCCAAAGCCGAAGGTAGCTGAACGCAAGCTACTCACACGCATTTGTAATTTAAGTAGTGTGTGTGTCAGCTCGCTGTGAGTAATCTAACAACACTGAATAAATTATCGTTAATTACTTAGCAGTAAACATTTCATTTTTTTCTTCGTCGATATGTTATTTTATTATTATATATTATTATTTGCCGATATATTGGCCGGGCCGCAAAAATATTTGTTGTGGGCCGCGAGTTTGACATCCTTGCTGTAGAGTCATTAGTTTTTTTTTTTTTTTTTTTTTAAATGCTTATTTCATTGTGTCAGGCCCACCAGCGGCCGAGCGGTAAAGTCGCTGAACACTGGTAGTTCGGTCCGAGGTTCGAATCCCGCGAACGGGCTGGCTGCATGGGCGTTTTCGTGGTTTTCCCCATGTGTAACGTGTATACGAGCCAGTTTCCCTTAGAAAGTCCTCCACGAAAGGCATCCCTCCCCTTAGGCAGATAGCCCTAGTGTGCTTTGCCCTAATTAAATACACCACTTAAATACACCATTGTGTCAGTGCATCACACATGTCACAAACTTCATGTAAGACCCCCAGTTATAATCGAATCTCGCAATATTAAGTGTTATTGTATCGATATAATAGTGTTATTGTATCGTTTCAATACAATAACTCTATATTATATCTATAGCGTTATTGTACCCAATTATAGTGTTATTTTATCGATTCGAATAGATATAATAGTTATACCTATTGGAATCTAACCAAAATGGTCAAATCTTTCATAAAAGGGTTAATATATCTATAGTACATTTATTTATGGTATTTTAATGCGTATTTCTATTATGTCAGAGCACCATACATGTCACAAAACTCATGTAAGCTCTCAATTATGGTCGAATCTTGCATGTTAATGTTATTATAGCTAAAGTTCAAAAGTTTTAATCAGTTAACGGTCATGCAAGAAGAGGAACATAGGGAAATCGTGGACGCCCTAACTAGGTCGAGTCGATAAGACCGTCTAAACAGTATTAGTTTAGCCAATGTTTGATTCGCGGAAAACGAACTGGCTAAACAGAATTTTTTGTAGATTTACCACATCTAACAGAAATACGATCTAATTCATCTTCAAAAGTCTTCCACGAAGGCATTCCTCACTTAGGCAGATAACCCTCGTCCGCTTTGCCATAACTGATTAAACAATAGAAACATCAAATTATTTTATTATTCGAAACACAGCATTCATGCAATATTTTGCTGCCATTAAATCACTTTCGAAAATTCTTCGATTTTTCATTTTGTTTTATCATTGGCAGAATCCAATGAAATACTTTTATAATGATTATGATTTGCTTTTGAAGCAGTGAAATCTCCTTTGATCTACTTTGGTCTGTATTTTCTGCAATCACCAAACTGCTCAAACAAATATACTTTGATGTTAAAATATACTCATATTTTAATTCGCTTACGCTTAAGCTTACGATGTGGTAATTCTTCAGAATTATTCTTAAATAACTACTGTTTTAAATTCTTTCACTGCTACGTCTTTATGATCTCATTTTGTTTTTGTCAACTATTCTTTAAATTTACCCTAATAGTCAATGAAAAGTCTGTCAATCATTCTTCTAAAAACTTTATTATGCTTTGTTTCACTTGGTCTTTTTTTCCTCTGTAAGTGTTTCGCATATATACAAATACTCTTCCTCTCATTTTACTCGTAGGTGGAAAAAAAACTAGTTTTTAAGAGACTAAAACATTTCCCACAGACTGGCAGTCAAACGCGGAAGTTATCAACGAAAGCTCATGTTCCCACTCTACGTTACGCATATATATGTGGTACGAGCATATATGTATATGTATTTTTTAAAAGCATTCGAAATGATGCCCTAATTAATGTTTTCCTTTTTTTTTTTCTTATTCCTCTTCATGTATACATATATACACTTTGATAAAACACAAAAAAGGAAGAAACATTTTTAAATGATAAAAGTGTTGTTTGTAAGCTAAATTTTTACTGCACTCTTTTGTAGTTTTTCCCCTTCGGAGGAGTCAAATCTGAGTTTAAGATTTCTGTTTATAACATAAAATTCTAATTGTCTGATTAAAAAGCGGAGTAAGAAGGTCTCTTAGCGAAATTGCTAGGTTTTATTCTCATACTCAGTTTTTTAAAATCGCTATTGCTTTTATTTGTCTTCAAAAGGAATTTAATATTTTGATGACAGATAAAAAAAACAGTGATTGCAAGAACTTAGTATGATAATCGAACTTGGCAAATAATTTCATGACTTTATTACAATACGTTCACTTTTACACAATTGCTTTCAGGTGACAGTTTAAAAAATATTCCTTTATAAAGAGCTTAATCCCTCAAATCAGTGTTCACCGTGGAAGTTTGATATTGAAATTTGGGAATTAAATGCTTTAATTCCCAAATTTCAATATCAATCTTCCGCGTGAATAAAGTCCAGTCATCGGAATCGTGAAAAATTTAACACTTGGAACAAGGCAAAAAAGTAATAAACAATTTTTGCCTTGTCCCAAGTACGAGTGTCCCTCGTATTAAATTTTTCATGATTCCGATGACTGGCAAGAATTAGCGAGAAAGGGTAGGGCCCTTTTTATTTTTTCTTTCTCACTTTATTTCCTTTTTTTTTTTTTTTTTTTTTTTTTTTTACCCTTTTTGATAAGCTTTAAAATCCATGTATCGCTAAAGTAAGATAAATCACGTGAAACTGTTAACAATAATTCGGTGCAAAATGAATGTGTAAATTATTTATTTATGTATTTATTAGAGTATTCGAAGGCTATTAGGAGGAATGCCTTCAGCAAAACCTGGAATGAGCTGCTAGTGTGCACTTTTATCCATTTGATTACATTGTGGACAATTGTAGGGTCCTGCTATGTCTAGAAGCTTATCTGTATGCCCTGCACATCTTACTAGATTGAGAAGCGAGTTACCGCATTAGTCTGAAGTAAATGTCCAAGTCGTACGAAGGTTAAAATAACCTTTTTATTTAACTTTTATTTGAAATGAACAGAAAGCAGTACTTATGCTACAGACGAACCTGCACTATTTACGGGTATTTAAAGTAACATAAGATGAACTTAATTTAAGTGTAGGTAACGTAGTCTGAGACTACACACACAAATAGACTACTTAAACTGGCTCACATAATTAACGGCGCGTATTTTAAACGTCAGAGACTACACACGCAGTGGACTACTAAAGCTTGTAGAGACATTAGGATTTCTTTGGAAGCCGAAGAGATGAAAAATTAGCAATCGCCTTCGCCGAGAATCGAACCACGGACCTCTGGAATACCGGCCGAGCGTGCTATCGTTACACCACGAAGGCACGCTAGGGAAGTGGGAGAAATACCTTATAAGCTGACTCAGATAATTAGCGGCGCGTATTTTAAACATCAGCTAGTAAGATCCTAAAGCTAGAATAACTTCGGCAGGCCTAGCGATAGTGAGCAATTGCAAGGTGAGACTGCCAGAAACTTATAAAACATTCAACGTCCCAGCTTAAATATACAGCTAGTTTAAGTTCTGGTGAGGATTACGGAAATAAGAAGTAAATTTCACATCATGATAACTGGTTAATTAATATAAAATCCTACACAGTTAGTCACAAAAATAGTAACAATCTTGATTCAGTTCCAAGCTTAATACTTGTCTTCTTTCAATGAATTTACACTGAAACTGGAACTTATTAAGGCGCTATAAATTCACGTGCAAATGAAATACACAATCTGTATGCAAGACACTATTCCAAGTTGAAGACAATACTTCAACCTGCAACATTTTCAACGCTTCAACAAAATATCTTATTCAACTTGCAGTTGTTGATGCCAGTTGAACTTACTGAATCCACGTGCTATTAATTTGGAAATTTAAATTAGGTAATTAATTAAGTATATTTTGCGAAGAGAAATTTAACACAATAAATTTGTATATCCCTCAGTGCCCTTCCCAAAGATTCTCATGAATCAAAAATAGATGCAAGAATAATGGACAATCTAAAGCAGACTTATGCTTGTAATGATTGTGGAGTTAATGTATTCATTATAGAGAATAACATTAGAGAATACTGTAGCCAAAATCTCTTGCAAATATCATTGTGTCCCACAGAAAATGTAAACAGAAGCTTTTCACGGAGAAAATTTCAGAGCGCACTTATGTCAAAAAGTGTGCAGACTTCTGCAGTTTCCAGTCAACCATATGATATGGGAACACTGTAAAAGGAAAAACGTCTGTTAACTTTTGAAACTCACTCGAGGATACGATGACAATCTTTTCTTCTGTTTTCTTTGTCAAGATAAAGATTAAGGAAAGAAAAAGACTTTGAAACGCTTGCAAAGTGTTTTCATAAAACAATATATTTACCAAGATATTCATTCACCTATCAAAGTAAGGCCGATTCGTGTTTCTGTCAAATTCAATAGAAATACAACTTGATGCAAATAATAATGATAAACTTGTGTTTAATGAGACAGTGGTTGCAGTGACAAGTCGAATACCTCAACGTCATACAGTAAAAGCCTTTTTATCCTTAGTTGGCGACAACTTGTGGAATAAATAAACACAATCGCATGCTGTTCTGTCTACGTTTTAATGTTTTTCAAGCAGGACAATACACAAATACGCAACTAACATTAGCAGGCATCCTTTTCAAAATGTTCACGCGATTTAGCCAGCAGAAATCAGACATCTCGCAAATCGAGAATTTGTGGAACTGGTCGTCGAACGAATGCTTTGAGCTGGGAATTTTAGTCTATACTATATGGTTTACAGTACCCCAGGATAGAATTTCGCTCTCTTGATCAGTATTATGCCCATAAAACAATTTTATCATTCAAACTCATAGACCCACTTCTTATTATTCCCGTAAATTTGTCTATTGGTTATAATTAATGTATCTTAAGATCGAAAGAGGGTTAGAAATTAAAGTTCAGTTTTGCCTTTTGAAATTTATCCGTCTTAGACAAATCGCATTATTCTTGTAACCATCAGCTCTCTTAAAACTAACCGACACCTAACCTTTACGTTATTTTTAATTTTTAACTGCCTGTTTACAGATATTCAGCAGTTGACCATTCAGAGTTTTTAAATGAGCAGATTTGTCTATATTTTCCATTTCGTGGAAACTTTGAGCATTTAAGATTAGAAATCCTTCCTTGTTAGCTGTTTTGGCTTGCTATCAGTTATTGATGTGAAAGACAGATTACTATTAGCTTTGTGTATAAAAACTCCATTTTACGATAAGTTAATTTAAGCGAAACAAAACTAGCTAAAGACAGAATCAACCCAAGAATGTTAGCACAGGAAGATGTTGAAACAAGGCCGGTACCTATGTAGTCCCTTAGTTATATATAATATTAGGGATTGCCGGCTTTTGCTAACTGTTAAGCTTCTGCCCCAGTTTTGAGGCAAGACACCCCGGGAGACGAACCGAGGGTTTACCACCCTTTTTCCTTATCATCAACGTCTTGAGAGGACTTTCGGCTCGCTCGGGTATTTTGAAGGCCTCCTTGCCGCACAGATATTATATACGCTTACAAACACCCATGTCTTCTTCGGAATTCGAACCCAAGCTCGTCGGTACGGCGGTTAGCGTTACTAACCACTGTACTGTCTGTGCGACGAAGAATATTAATAGTAAGAACCAAAATGGACAACTGTAAGAAATTTTCTCCTTCCTTATTGCGTGCCTTCGCGGTGTAATTGGAAGCACGTCCGGCTAGCTATCGGTTAATCCGGAATTCGAAACCCGGCTAGAACTTTGCTGATATTTCACCTTTCCTGTTCCGGTATAAACTTAATGACTCTACACAACTGCCAAAATCAGTTATTTATAACGAGGAAAAATTAGATCGTTTTTAGCAACAGATAAATAAATTTTAAGGCATTTTAATGGATCTTTCGTAACTGAGCATGTAGTTATGTGAAAATCATGTTAAACTAAGAAATTTAAAAAAATCCTACTACAAACTTCAGTTTACAGTCTCTCACTTCAAAAGAGGTTATCATTCAAAATCTAATTTTTTTTAATGTTAAAAAATGTAAATTACCAGTTTAAGAATTAATCCCCGGAAATTAAAGATACAGAACACAAAATCCTTTATTTAAAACAGCTACTCAATATACTCAAAGATATTGAAAGGAAAGAACTACTGTGATACTACTCCATCGCAAATTAACTCCAAGTGGAGACTTTTGCCCTAGCTTAATGATGAAGAGACTTAATTAATCAAAATGTAGTAGCACATCTTTTTCATCGCTTGAGTATGAGACTTGCAACAAATATTTTTGACAAATGTCTTGGCAAATAATTATTTTACAAGGGCACAAAATTCGCGTAGTGAAAACACTAACATATATCTGTCAAGTATTTATAAATCACCTTATGGGCGTTTTCCTGCACCGTGTAAGCTTTTTCGCTGTAATTAAGATTTCGCAAGTCACCGATTTTTTTCCCATTGTTGTTAATAAATCATTATCGATTATTATAAATACTTGCTAAATTAGAAAATATTTGCGGGGTTATTTTTTGACTTCTGTCATTTTATTTTCTAAGAAATGAAGTGTTTCTTGAAATTGAACGGTAAGTCTTAGATTCTAAAATCTTACAGTGTAATATTTTCAGTTGTATTTCATTAAAATCAGTTGTGTAACCTCACGGCTTTTCAGTGTGTACTCATGGCAAGACAGATCTTTTTTAAATGGTAAATGGCAACGGAAAGATAAAATTTTTAAAAATACTTTTAGGAGAAACAGTAACTGACATCAAACAACAGAAGCTAACAACGCTTAGATGTATGGCCCCTTGGTTATAGTTATATTTTACTCGCCTATAAGCTTTATACTAACCTTTAACATCTTTCAACAAATTATAAGAATGATGGTCAATATTTGCCATCATTCTTACAATTATTATACGAGTATTTCATTAATTAACAATAATATTTTATTTAGTTCATAATTATTACCAATTCAATAATTATGTTACATTATTTATTATTAAATTGCATCCTGATAATTACGTTACATTTTTTATTATTAAATCGCATCCTGATAATTAATAATAAGTTTTATCTAAGCAACATTAATTATTAAACATTTAACTGATACATTTCGGGAGATTCATTCAATATATTTCTTACAAGCGAGTTTAGTACCATGTATAAATTACAAACTTTTATCTGAAGTGAAAAAGAAATACAAATAAATAAATATAATTTTTTTAACAAACTGGTTTTTATTTGGTAAGGAAGAGACTACTAAATTCCGTAAGGATGTAAAGTCATAAGGCATTTTTTTTTAAAACTGGAGACGTGAAAAATGTGAGCTGCACTCGCCGGGAATCGAACGCTGGACCTCTCGAATACGCGTCGAGTATGCTTTCAATTACACCAAGAAGGTATGCGGAAAGGAGGGAGAAAATACCTTACACACTCCCCCTTCTAAAGGGTGATTGGGGATTAGGGTACCCAGGAGCCAAATCCTGGTGGTGACGAATTATCTTCCTCCACCTTTTAATTCGGGAGCCACTTGGAGAGTGGCTTGGAGAGTTATTAGGTTTCCTTTTGAAGCTGGAAACGGGCAAAATGTGCAGTGCACTTGCCGCGACTCGAACCCTGAACCTCCCAAATATGCGTCGAATATGCTACCAATTACACCAAGAAGGCATGCGGAAAGGACCTTATAAGGGATCTTAAATCACCTGACCCTAGCTATTCACAGCTACATTAGGAAAATAAAAATAACCACTTTCCATATACTTAGAATATTCTTTCTAACATTTATACAGTAACACTTACTAACAATGTCTCAGAAATTAATGCAAAGATAAACGCATGAGCAACTAAGCGGAAAATTACAGTTATTTGTTTTATTGTCACTGTCCCAAGATATATTTGTAAAATCGAAGAATCCACTCTCTTATCATTCCTCTCATGTAAAAGAATGGTTCTGTATGATTGAGCCTGATTTAAAAATGTCTGCAGTTTAAAGATACTCGTATATTTGGAATACATGCTAACGAAGCCATCTACATCACGTATTTTTGAAGATGATTGGCTTTTATGTCTGGTTTCATTCCTAAGCAATTTTAGATTTTGCCAGAAGTGTGATGTAAAATGGCTCTAGGTGTGTTCAAAACTGCATAGAGGGAAACATAGAACCTTTAATATCGCATAATACGCTAAACATTTTGCAACACTTTATATTTAAAATTTTTAATTCCCAAACTTCTTTAACATCATTTTGATGATTAACTTCAAAATGAAAGATATGCTGTATTAGTTATCTATAAATTCAATGATAAAATATACGAACTTTTCTTTTACAATTATCTTACATCTGATTATCTCTCCATTACGATTCTGAAGTTTTTTAAACGTAAAGCGAATGGATGCACTTACTTTATTTACATTTTACGCTGAAATGAAATGCATGTTAATGCAAACTAAGGACTTTAAAACCTAATGTTAGCAAACCATTTTGAAACTAGAGACTCGAAGTGATAATGAAGTAAGCGCAATGTGATAAGATTAATGAAGCAGAATATGATAACAATAATAACTAGTGTTTTGAATCTTTCTGATAATCCTCACTTACTCAAACAAAATGGCTGATAGCTTTTAATATTCAACAGTGATGCGAGATAACATAAGTAATATGAAAATAAAATAAAGGAGAAAATCTATTCTTTGTTTTCCTTTTTAAGTCAAAAAACAAATTACAGCGAAAAAATATTCTACATTAATATATTTTATCTGACGTGAGTAAAAAAAAAAACAATGTAGAAGATGTTCTAATATTTGTGATAAGATAAGGTGTTCTAATAATTTGTGTTACGTATAAAGCACAAGGCAATGCAAAATACAGCAAGCCGGCATACGGAAAGTCTAACAAGACTAGCCATTTTTAAAAGAAGACAATTTCCTAAATTACCTGCTATCTGTTGTCGCGAGATCCTCGCTTAAAACAGGGGTGAAGCCGAGGGATATATCCCTCGTTTGCTCTGTCTAAATTAAATAATCCAACATATTCTTCAGTTTGTACCCTAGTGTTTACTAAAACTTTCGACTACTGCTGCTGAAGCAATCTTGTAAATAACGTTAACACCGTGTGCATCTCATCTTATCAATCAATCTCTTTGCATGACAGAAAGCTCCATCAAATATTTAATTTACAATATTTCTTGAGTAACTTTGTGCTATGTTTCTTCTACTATAAAGTTTGTAAATGTTTAGTTTAAATTTTTGCTGTTATCAGTCTAGATTTTATAGGGTAATATTCGGACTTAAACTGTGCTTTCGTAGATTGCAGTACAACAATCGATCCCATTTTATTTTTACGACAGTCCTCTGATTTCTAATAAGTTTAAACCATGTTACAGCTAAATAGAAATGCTGCTACGCATACTGCTACGTGATGTCACAATGAAATTTTAAGTACTGTAAGTTAAATCTGAAAGTTGTAGATAACATGTTATTTTACTTCTTTTACACAATTATCTAGTTAAAGCACATATTCTGTTCTAGGCTTTCTTTAAACCACGTTCTCGCCCCTGTCAGTGTCGCATTGTCAACATTAGTGAGCGCTGGCTACCAAATCAATGAAGTTCGAATCTCGAGTAAGATACAGACATTTGTGACAATATTGTCTTTAAAAAAAAGAGCACTTAACCCTTGAATGCATGTAGTTGCCATTTGACAACATACTCATATTTAGTCATGTAAATCAAACCAAAACACAAATTTTAGCTTTCTGCATAGTGTAACCAATTGGATATATACTGTTTACGAATATAGTTTTGAAAGTTTCAATGTGGTGGTACCATAACGGTGCAACGGTCATTATTGTGAGTTGATACGTAGTGTGTGGGCATCATTTGTGTTTACGAATTTCTGTGTTTGCTGTTATTTTGATGTATTCAAAATTTTAAAATTGTTTGAACAAGTTTATAAGGTTGTAGAGACATTAGGATTTTGTTGGATGCAGAAGCAGTGTTTTAATTGCGCGGAGCGCACCGGAGCCTTAAATAAGAAGGCTGCGGCACTTCATTTATGTAATTGAATAACAATTTCAGTAGAAATTTTATCTCAAAAATTTTATTTTTAGCAATAAAATTACATTAAAAATCGCTTATTAAATTTTAATTTATCTCTTTACATTAAATTTAATTTTAATTATTTAATTACTTTAATCTTTAATTATTTCAATAAATATTAATTAATTTATTAATTATATAACAATTATCAATTAAATTATAATTAATTAATTGTCTAATAATTATTGATAAATAAAAATTTATAAATATATTAAATAACATATATATTAAATGACAATTCATAAACATAAATTAAATAGCTATTAATTAATTTGATAATAATCAAATATTTAATTTTAAAATTATTAATGAGTTTAATAGTCATTTTATTTATTTATTTTCTCTTGTTCCTCTTTGCTGACGGTCTTCCATAGGGCTCCGGCAGTTTTAATTTTAGAAATTAAGCCCTGAGCAGAAGAGATGAAAAGTAAGCAATGCCCTCACCGGGACTCGAACCATGGACCTCTCGAATACGCGTCGAGCGTGCTGGCAACTGTACCACGAAGGCGGGAGAAATACCTTATAAAGTATGTATTATTACATAAAATTGTTATTACCCATTTGCCTATCATGTGTTTTTGTAAAAGTTATTCAAAAATGGAAGAAAACTTAGTTTAGATTTTTTTTTTTTTTTTTTTTTTTTTTTTTTAGTATTTTTACTGTTTTATTTGATATTATTTTTGATTTAAAAATAAAAATAAAAATTCATGTCTATTGTGTTAAAATTTGTCAGTATGAAAGTCTTCTCTAGAGGCTGTTGGTAGAAGAAAATTGGTTACAATACCAATCTTTCTCCTTCGAATTTCATCTGGATTAAAACTGAGATGGAGCTTAGGCAGATATTCCTTGGATGCTGGCCATAAGCAAATAATCAGATCAAATCCTTTGAATCGAGTCTCAATGCATGAAACTTGGTCTATTAAACAAATTACTGTGCATATGACAAAGAAATATTTTTCTTTAAAGGCTTTCTACTCAGTATGCATATACACATAACGTTAAGCAATATCTCCTGGAGTATTTCGAATGTCATCCTCTCACTATCCAAGCTGGATAAAATTGCTTTATTTTTGCCCAGTTTTAGAAAAATACTAAAATTAAGCAATTTTATCCAACTGGTATCGTACCTGAAAGACTCCACAACATTATATAATATATTAAACATTTTGTAACATTTTATATTCAAAGGAATATAAAATTACAATATGCTTATATTTTATATTTTTGAAGTGACTGCTTATTTCTATTTTAGCAATCAAAGAATTATTATTACGTCGATACATCTCTTGAGAGCATATTATTTTCACTTATAATGTACTTTAAATAAAATATTATAAAATGCATTGAAAATTCCTGGTTTCTTAAGTTAATTAAAGCAAGATTTAAATATAAATGACATAATATTCATAAAATAAGCGATAATTTGTGATGGGAACACATGAGAACTAAAAAAGGATGTTTAGTATTAACATATAAAGACTACTAATGAAATAAATTTCTGCATGTAAAAGCTGGCATACTCTATATTAAAATTTATTCGTAAACAGCTTATATATATTTATATATATATAAAGATAAAATTTAAGTAAGATAAACCTGAAGTAAAGGTATAAATTATAAGATTTGGATGGAATTTTTTAAAAAATCCTTTACTGCACGAAAATGATGGTACTATTCACCGTACTGTATAGATTACTGCTATGATTTCTGTAGTGTGGGTGCCGGTATTAAATGTCTTTCCTTTTTTTTTTTTTTTTTTTTTTTCTTTTTTTAATTGAAATAAATTTAATAAAAAACTGCAACTTAATGATATAAGGTACGGTAAAATATGATTCAAATTTTAATATAAAATATATGCGTAGTATAGAAATGAATCTGGGCAGGAGTCTTTAATCAACAAAGACTTTTGCCTTCAACAAAAATTACTTTATTATAAATTTAAAATATGAATAATAGTCTAAACACAGGCACTAAAAAATGCCTGTTTCTATTAACATATTTTTTCTCAGCTTTACCAAAGTTATTTCATTCATATACTTTTATATTTCAAAATATTTATCTATGTTTTAAAACGTAATTGTATGATAGCACGCCAACGCTCTTTTTCTTTAAATTTTAAAAATCAATATATGTAATTATATATAATACAATGATTTATTACATTATTATGGGTCTAAGATTTGAACATATTTTCCTTTTGCGGCAGTCTTTCTATTAATAATCAAAAAGTATTGTCTGTTAATTTCTGGTATGTAAAGAAATATCACAGCTGAAATTATTTAGATACAGTTGAAAAATAATCAATAAAATACTCACTTTCATCGAAGAATTAAAATTGGAAATATTTTAGTGTAATTTATATCCTTTACAAAAGAGGCCGCACAGATATAAACAAGGCATAGCATCGAAAAACTATACTATACGCGCCATTCTTCTGAAGAAAACGTAGGTAGCAAACACTACGTGTAGCCGAAGACCTACATTCTTCCTGACTGGGATAACATACAACAGGTTATTTTCTTGATTCGGGGTTGCTGTAAAATCTCTCTTATTATTGTATCTTAGATGAAGGCATCTTGGCGATGTTATAATTAACTGTCGCCGATAAGGCGCCAAAATACAAACAAAGCAATTCGGCAAAAGAAACAGGTAAAGGTTTCGCAACTTTTTTATACATCGCGTTTTCTTCTCATATGCTTAATTTATAAAATGTGTCAGACAATTTATTTTCGTTAAGAATAAATACACATTTTAATCTACGGTCGTTAGGAATATAAAACTGCTAATCAAATGAAAATTGATGAAACAAAATTAAATTCAGCAACACTTTCACCCTGAGAATTACAGTTTATTATTCAGTTTTTTAATAAGTTTATCACGTACAAAAATCGTATTTTAAATTAGATAAAATTAAATTTACTCAACTTTTCCATAAATGATAAATTATTTTGGTTACGAACCCCAATTCACCGAAATCCGCCAGGGTAAGTAAATTCGTGTTCTGGGGAAAACGCAAAAAGATAATAAAGAAGCTTTCATATTTGCAATATATGAAAATGCATTAAAGCAATGGAAAATGTGAATTAATTCCCTAGAATTACTTTTAACAAGGATAACGATTTTGCGGTTTTGCAGCTGAGGATGGTGGTTCGGTAAAACCATCGAAACTAGTCCTGTGAAAATTTTGAAAATATAACGCTGATTTTTGTTGTTTGACTTCGGAATTAGTATTTATTCGGCGTGTTATTGTGTCTTAAGGATAACGATACTCATGAAAACATTCCCAAGAAAGAGTGTGAGGTGCGAGTTTTGTCTTTTTTCTATGATTCATATTATGTAAATAAAATGGTTACATTTCCTAATGAAGTAGCTGAGCTCGGTATTTTCATTTTTTTATTTTTTATTTTTCATTGAAAGAAGCTCAGAACTTGATATTTAACTTTTACTGAATGCAATTAAGAACGTTTCGAAACTAAAAATTCAGTTCTTATTGCAGTTTTTAATCGATTGCTACTAAAGAAAAGAGATAGAATTTTATATAAATATGCCGAATGTAAGCAGATGACATCAATGACTTCGATTAAATACTTCCGGTAGTTTTCACTGTAAACAAAAGCTAAGTAATATTATTTTAACATACTTTTTATAATTCTCATGAAAATTTGATGCAACGTCAATTAGGCATAAAAAAATTGCAACTGCATCAACTTTTGCCCATATGAATGCATCATCCTTGTCTTTAATGATTTATAATTTCGTGTTTTGTAAAACTGTTTTTGTATTTTACGCTGCACAAGCACTGAAAAATATTTTCGGGTACTTGTAAAGACGAGAAATTTGGACATGGCGTTCAATTAAAATTACGAGAATAATAGACAGAAGCAAGGTTTGTTGCTAACTTTGAACTGCTGTAACTGCTAACTAAGAGAACTAAGAGGTTAGGTTAGGTTAGGTTAGGTTATTTAATTACGGCAAAGCCTCGAGGGCTATCTGTCTAAGGGGAGGGATGCCTTCGTGGAGGACTTTCTAAGGGCAACTGGCTCGTATACACGTTACACATGGGGAAAACCACGAAAACACCCATGCAGCCAGCTAACTAAGAAGGCTATATTATTAATAAGTTCTCTGGAAATTTTTATACTGTAACTTATTCTATAAATTACTGAATTCTATAAATTCTATAAATTTGTATTCTAATTCGAGAATACAAATTCTTTTTCATTAAGAATCATTTACGTAAATTTTATTTAAATTAAAATTTTCGTTAGGAAAGCACAAATTATTCAATCATTGCAAACTATAATAATTGTTTCCTTTATTCGCAAATTTCCTTTATTCACATTTTTTTTTTTTTTTTTTTTTAATCAGAAACATTTTGAAATTCATATTACACCAGCACTCCTAGAAATAACTATCACAATTTTGAATCGCATTAAAGGAATTTACTATTGAAACGTACAATAGTATGTAAAAGTACAGCTTATTAAACGTTAATTTAAAATACCTATACGTAAACATCTAAATTTTTCCGCCGGTGAAAATAACGGTATTGTTGCTAATTCTACGTTATTTTGAAAAGACACCGAAAGATGACGCGCCAAATATGAAGCCCTTTTCCTTATTTCTACTTCCCGGTGTATTTTTCGAAATAAAATAAACAGAAAAATTGAAGTGATCCAACCAGTTCTGAAATCAACAGAATGATTGGCTACCAGGCAATTTAAGCGGCATCGCGTTGAAATAGCAAAGTGAGTTTTTCTTTCTTTTTAGACTTTCAGTTAAGCCGAGTTTGCTTGAAATTAAGAGGAAAACGAGGTAAAATTAACAGTGACTGAATCTGAAAGGTATGACGAGAATATTTGTTGCAGCTCTTTATCAAGAAAACCTTCTTGGCGTTTCTGAGTATTTAATTATTTCACCCAAAGCTGATTATTAACGATTTCTTTTTTCCCCCTTTGTCTCATAGCAAACCGTATTATTAAAAAAATAAAATTTATTCTTTAGGTAGGTATGTAACCTTTCTCTCACTAGCACAGACTGAAAACAATAGAAATTATGAAGATCATTTTGCTGCAAAGCGTTATACCACGCGATGAATACCTGGTACTTGACTTTAATTTTCGCTTCTGTTCGGTTTCGAGGCTAATTATCCTGCAATGATTGAATGATCCAGTAATAACAGAAAAGTAAGAAATAGTTTTGCTGGGCTACTGGTCTCCAATAACTAAACAATTTTACGGAATAAAACAGAAAATTAAAAAGTAAAACAAAATTTATGCAAATGATTTTTATGAAAGATAGTAAGAGTCTTTGTATCATTATATCAAACAATAAGTCGCAGACTATATACGTAAATTAAAGGCTTCTAAAATTTTAGTTAATGATATAAGTCACCGAAATCTCGCAATCACAGCTAATAACGTGATCTTCACTCCGCATCCTCTGCTGACGAATTTAATTGAACTCCTGTTCCAAATTTCTTCAAAAGTCAAAACGTTTAAGCATTCAGAGCAATATACAGTTATAAGAAACAAAATACTAAAGATAAGGCAGATTATTTAAAACGAAGCTTAAAGCAGGTCCTACAGCATTTGAGAGCATTCCTATCATTGCAATGCTAGTTCAAGAACAATTAATAAACTTCTTACATTAATATTACATTAAGACCATTAAAAAAATCATAAAAATGTTTATTTGGATAAAGTTATGTACTAGTTGCCCTGTAGAGTCATTAGGTTATTTTGAAGCAGAAAGACTTGAAAAATAAGCAACGCCTTCGCCGGAACTCGAACCACCGTCCTCTCGAAAACGCGCCGAGTGGGCTGACCACTACACCACGAAGGCATGCTAAGAAGGCGGGAGAAATACCTTATATACTCCCCCTTTTAAAGGGCGACTGGGGATTAGGGGACCCAGTCGCCAAATCCTGGTGGTGAAGAATCAACCCCATCACCTTTTTTTAGTTCGAGCGTCCCTGTAGAGTCATTAGGTTATTTTGAAGCAGGAGGATGTGAAAATGAGCAACGCCTTCTCCGGGACTCGAACCACGGACCTCTCGAATACGCGCCGAGTGTATTGACCACTACACAACGAAGGAAGGCTAAGAAAGCGCGAGAAATACCTTATGACCCAAAGACATTTCTGTTGGAAATGTATTTAGACACAGAAACCAATATCGCTAGAAACGTATTTTACTCTTAAAATATACACTTTGGCTTAAGATTAAATCGAAAGTATTAGCATATTGCTATAAAAGAAAGAGAGAAGAAGCTGAAAAGTGCAAATGCGTGTATTTCGTTTCTCGAAGAATTCTGAAAAGATAAAAACGGAAATCTTACCAGATTTTCAGGTAACCGGGCTAACATGCCGTTACATTCTAATATAATACACTGCCCTCCAAAAGTTAAGGAACAGCATGTTTTTTGTATTTAATTTGAGAATGAAGGAACATAGAAAGGAGGAATTTACAGGACATGTTCACTAAATAGTTCTTTAATGAATGCGACATAGAATGTTTCTAAAATTCAACACAAACATGAATTACAAAAAAAAAAAAAAAAAAAATTCGCTCTTTTCAGAGGAATCCAGTCTTCGAAAAACAGTACATCACAAATTTTTTAAGAAAAATGGGTGGTAATATTACAAAAATGGGTGCTAATAAGAAATACCACTCCTAGCTGCAATATATTGGCGGCAGCGGCGTTCCATGATGCTCTCAATTAAGTTGTCGGTCAAGGGGGAAGCAACGACCAGACACGGAGCAATCCTTGTTCAAGCTCATCTAACGACTTTGGAGGAGGACTTAAGACAGCAACCTATCTCCCAAGGTAGTCCTAAAGATGATCTATCGGATTCAGGTCTGAGGATTAAGCTGGCCATTCCATCCGCTCCATACCGTGACACTCAAGGTATTCTTCAGCAACTCGAGCTCGGTGCGGTCGCGCAGTGTCGTCCAGAAAAAATCCAGGACCAATAGCAGCGGCATATGGGCGGGCATATTGATCAAGGATCTCGTCTCGATATCTCACACCGGTCAAAGTTCCTCCATGGAACACATGCAGGTCAGTCTGACTACTGAGAGAGATCCCAGTCCAAACCATTATTCCACCACTTCTGTAACTGTGTCTCTGCACAATGTGGGATTGATTGTATCTGGTGCGCTGTCCCTCCAGATCAGTTGACGATCTAAATCACTCTCCAACGTGAACCTGGACTCATCTGTGAAGAAAACATACGCCCATTGTTGACTGGTCCAGGAGACGTGTTCTCATGCCCAGCATAAACGGGCATCTCTGTGTCTTCGAGTGAAGGGGACACAAACAATAGGTCGTATTGCATAGAGGCCTGTATTTGGCAGGCGTCTGCGCACTTTCGTGGCTGGGATTCTTGTTCCTGTTCTAAATGATCTGCCATGAGCTGAGGCACAGTAATGTTACTCCACCTTCGAACCGAAAGAGCTAAATAAGAGTCTCCTGCAGATGCTGTAACTCTAGGTCTGCCTGGAACATGTCTTCTAGACACAGAATCCTCGGATTCAAACTGATTCCATAGTCGGTGGACTACACTACGAGAGACATTGATATCTAGTATAATCAGCTTGATTTCCCCATTTCCATTCTTCCGATCACCGACTATCTCAACGAATCGGGCAAACGACTTCTCCTGGATATTGTCCACGAAACTGTAATAACAACTGAAGATCAACACTCGTGAACAAAAATTACAATTTTTGTATTTTTCTCTAACTTCTATATAAGTATTCATTTTTATAAAATAAAAGTGGTAGCTATTGTTATTGCATAGATTTTCTTAAGCTTCGTTACTGTCATGCATATGAACTGTGAATTTAAACGCTATTGATATTTTGTAATAGTGAGCTTTGAAACACATGCTGTTCCTTAACTTTTGGAGGGCAGTGTACTTTTAAGACCTAAAAGTTAAAAATACATAACATTTCAGATAATATAGAAGGATTTTCCCTCACCCAAAAGCAGAGATTAGGCGAACATTCGGTTTTCTGATGCGTAGATCAGGACCTCAGTTAGGAACGGAAGCATCTCTTATAAGCTCTCTGCATCCTCATTGATAATCGAGCCCAAGCCTTCAGATTAGCCAACAAATAACTAGCCAACTACTAAACAACAATGCAAATGGGGATTGTTCTTTATTCCTTACTGCATAAACAGAAACTGCTAAAAGTATTGCTTATGATCAGAGTCTATGTTCTCCCAGAACTCCTATTTTCGAATGGAACTAGCAAAGTTGCTTTCGTAATCGACTATGTTTCAGTGAAGTGGCAGGGGTAAAATATCGTGTGGTTAAAGTGGTAGCGGGTAAGCAATTTTTTAACTCCGCGTCAAGAAGGAAGCGGTATTTTTTCAGTATTTCTGAATTAATGTTTATGCTTAATGTTTTCAGAGTTCAAACGCAACATTAAGATTCGGAAAAATAGACTAACATCTCTGCAACACATAAGAGGGAACTGAGAAAAAGAAAAGGAGAATATTTTGTAATAACATGAAACTTCTTGTATCGTTTTCTACATTTCCTTCAATAAACTAATGATTACAGACGCAGAAGAGGAGGAAACAGAAGCTATCAGTAAGATAAATAATGTGTTAAGAAGGACAGGGCAAATTAGTAATCATTCCAAGTTTCATTTCAGTCTATTAAAAAAATAATGATAAATGATTAATGTTACTTTAGTATTATTTTGCTTAATGAACTATTAATCATTTTTAAAATTCATATAGGACTTCCAGAGAGGCAACAGGCTTTACTTCCTTAAGTATTGAAGTTAGGCATATACTTCTAATTACCAAATTCTTCAAACTATGGTAGAAAATTTTATGAAAACATTTCAGAACTGAGAGCAGAATTCTTCGTCGCTATAAAGCAAAATGTCCAGTTCTTTAAATGTTTATTAAATTTTG
The DNA here is from genome assembly GCF_044657685.1 of Stegodyphus dumicola. Lineage (NCBI taxonomy): Eukaryota > Metazoa > Arthropoda > Arachnida > Araneae > Eresidae > Stegodyphus > Stegodyphus dumicola. The sequence goes on from NC_140781.1 coordinate 29,455,517, forward strand.
ATTAATGCGGAAGACTGTCAAATTTGAATAGAAAAGGTTCCACATATTTACGGGCAAAACACCCGAAGAGACTAGGTAATTAGTAATTTCATGGAGCTTTTCAAAGGACGGCTAGATTTACAAAACCCGATAGTGAAGCTTAGGGTCAGAAAAATTGTGTGAATATTGATAATTAAAGGTTGAAGCTATTTATTTCTTTACATCAGAGATACTTTCTTAAGCTTTCTAGTATAACTTTGTAAAGACCATTAGGTCTTTCGGAGCCAACAAATCTGGGAAATTAAACGTGCTCTGCCGGATTCAAGACACAGATCTTCCAGATGATTGCTGGACATGCTCGCCAGTTACATCACCAGAGCATGATCAAGGGAATGCGCTGATTACATGTGATTTTAGTCTCTTACTATTCCTGTTATCTCTTTCGTGAGAGAGACTAATAATTTTCGAAATGGCTTGTTAATTCTTTCATCGAAAAATCTTATCTGTGATTTGGATTTTGTTTTGCGTTTCTGCTTTTATAATTAGTATATCCTTGTGATCCATTCATTTTAATATTACAACAACATGCATTTTTTTCTGGGGAAAAAATAATTTTCCTTAATTAAATTCAATGCAATATATATTTTGTCAAGTAAATGTAAAATTTAGTTGACAAACTACATTTGCATTTTATGATAGATTACCTGAAACAATCGTTGCTTAGAAAGTGAGAACCAGATGTTCATTTTCATCAATCTTAATTTTCTTCTTCGGCATAAACTGAAATGTAATGCATCACTTTTGGAGAAAATTGTGACACTCATTCCAATCTTATGTCCAGAATATTCGTGTGAAATAGTCAAAATTATAGTAACAAAAAGAAATTTAATAAAAACCAAATGTAAAGATTTACAGCGGGAATTACATACTTATTTTCATAGCACTCACAATAAGTAAGCGAGCTAAATTACTTACAAATAGATAAAACGTTCGCGAGGAAAAAAAAGAAGAAAGAAAATATCACAATAGAGCTTTTTTTTTTTTTTTTTTTTTTTTTTTTTCAGAAAGTTTTTTGTCTTTTCGCAAATAACTCAGTCATAGGTTAAATGCATTTATATATATAAAGGGTGTAGAGTCATTAGAATTTTTGAAGTAGGAAACACGAGAAAGGAGCAATGCCCTCACAGTAGTCCAACCCGGACCTCTTGAATACGCGCCGAGTGTGCTACTGTTACACCACGAAAGCATGCAGAAAGGAGGGGGAAAGTACTTTACATACTTCCCCTTTAAAGGAAGACTGGAGATTATGGGACCCGGTCGCCAAAACCTGATCGTGAAGAATCATTATCCGCCACCTTTTAGTTTTAGCCACTCTAGAGTCATTAGGTTTTTCTGAAGCAGGTGGTGTGGTGTTTGGTGGTGTATTTAATTACGGCAAAGTACACTGGGGCTATCTGCCTAAGGGGAGGGATGCCTTCGTGGAGGACTTTCTAAGGGAAACTGGCTCGTATACACGTTACACATGGGGAAAAACACGAAAACGCCCATGCAGCCAGCCCGTTCGAGGGATTCGAACCTCGGACCGAACTACCAATGTTCAGCGACTTTACCGCTCGGCCGCTGGTGGGCTTTTCTGAAGCAGGAGACGTGAGAAATGAGCAATGCCCTCTCAGGAACTCGAACTTGGACCTCTCGAATACGTGCCAAGTGTGGTATAGTTACACCCCGAAGACATGCAGAAAGTAAGGGGAAAATAACTTATAAGGGAATAAATTTCTCTTTTGAAAGAACAATTATCTTTCAGTATATCGTCTCGTATTTTAATAAATTGTTCCAAAATATTTTTTTTTATTTTAATTTGAAAATTATGTGTACGCATAATTAAAACCGGGCTTTTTAATCGATGAAATTCTACAAAAAATACTCAATTGTAAATTCTTTAGAAACTTAAAGAACGAAAGCATATACCATCAGTTAATTTTTTCACACTCAAATAAAAGCGAAAAGTATATTTTGATCAATAAACTTTAAAAAAATCAAGATAAGAGCGAAAAGTATATTTTGATCAATAAACTTTAAAAAAATCAAGATAAAAGCGAAAAGTATATTTTGATCAATAAACTTTAAAAAAATCAAGATAAGAGCATTTCAGCTAAAGAACACAGAAATTTTCAATGATAATAGGTCAGTTTTCTATGCTACTAAATATTAAATGAAATTAGTTCAGGTATAATTCTCGTAGGCTTTTCACATGCTTAGTCAGCATTAAAGATATTGTTTCAAGAGAATTCCACCACATTTTATTTTAAGCAAATTGCCAACGGTCCGATGCGAAAACTTTTCTGAATTAATGTTTATGCTTAATGTTTCCAGAGTTCAAACGCAACATTAAGATTCTGAAAAATAGGCTAACATCTTTGCAACACTTAAGAGGGAACTAAGAAAAAGAAAAGGAGAATATTTTGTAATAACATGAAACTTCTTGTATCGTTTTCTACATTTCCTTCAATAAACTAATGATTACAGACGCAGAAGAGAAGGAAACAGAAGCTATCAGTAAGATAAATACTGTGTTAAGAGAGTGAGTGCTGTTTCATCCAAATACAGACACATCCACGAATTTTGTATGGAAAGGTACGGAAACATTTGCATTTAATTTATAAAAGCACAATGAATATTTTACTAACTGGAACTTTTGTTCTTCGGGAATTACATAAAATGTAAGATTTTGTATTTTCGGGTGAGTACCACTCATTATATTGAGCCTAATCCCGTAAAACATTCTATTTCATTTTGAGGAATTTTCTACATCGAAATACCAAGTATTTAAAGAAATAAAGCCTGCAGCCATCTTTATCAAATACCCTGCATGCATAATAAATGGACCACATATTAAAAATCATTCTTAAGTATCCTTCTGCTTAAAATGCACTGTACAAATAAACGTTACACGTATATGCAATATTCATTATTAAATATAAAATAATTTCTTCAGACCTTTACACTCTCTAAAAATTAACGACAACAAATCTCTGTTTCTTTCACTGATCAATAAAAGTTAATATTATTGGAACATGAAAAAATCTTTGAAAAATTAAATGCCATGCTTAGCGGGTCCGGTGAATTCTAGATATTATATGAAGTCCGTGTCACCGCTTCTAATAAACTGCAAATCTACATCTCTGATTTTGTTCCAGTCAGTATTATCAAAGATAATTTATAATATTGCCTTCAATTAATATAATTCAACACTTTCTTCTTATTATACGTTATTTCTCTTTTGCATGTAATTTTATCATTACTGCTACACGCAAAAATATTTGCATACATAATATGTTTTTCACAACTAATGATAGTATAAGGCATGAAGTGGCAGATAGCTAACTCTATCAAATAGTAATTTTTGAACCACAATGTTTATATAAAGCTAACTTTGTAGGGTATCTTATATTAGTTAACCAGTTATTATAATTTCGGTCTTTATTATAACTTCTCTTTCAGTATTCCTTAGCAGAATGAAAATTATTTGGGAATATTTAATCTGAGATTTTTGGATTTTTAAACCTAGTGTATTTCTGGCATCGTGTAAGCGCTATGCGGTTATTTCCTGTCAGCTCTAAGACTTGTAATTATCCGGCCTTGCGGCATCTCGCCTCTGATACTTTAAATCTGATGAGCCGGTAAATCTATTGAGCCAGCTTCTAGTTTAGCATTAACCCTTTCCGGCACGCTACCTTTTAAAGTTGGAGTTTTGATTTAAAAAAAAAAAAAAAAAGGTAGGCAGTCTAATTAGGCCTAGAGGAGTACACAAGTAAAATTTTGTGAAGATAGCACTTATCTTTTAATTCTGTGGATGTGCCCAAAGTGGGCACATTGATTGAATAGAGCTTCGAAAAGAGTGCTGAAACGAGCACTGTTGTCAAAGAACTGACCGATGAGATGCGGAGAAACAAAGAATACAGATTTTCAGTTGTTCTATATTATCGGTGAGCCCAGTCTGGGCACACCTAAGGTTCGCCGTTTGATTTTAGGCAAGATTTCAAGATAAAAATTTAAAACTAATATAGAATAAGGAGATTAGCATACAGCCAAAAAAAATAACATATAAATTTCTTTTCAAACAATTCCTTTTATACCCTAAGGAAAATCTGGAAGATTTCTTTGAAAAATGAGGGTCTTAAAAAACTAAACATGGCTAAAATATATGGACTGGTTTGTGTTGAGCTGCCATCTACTATAAATAAAGAAGATTTAGAGTAACCTATAGCAACCTATAAATCCTTTTTTATTCAATTTTTCTGTGCGTACAGAAGGAAATTTTTAGGTGTGTCCAGACCGGACACACTGTGTCGCAAAGGTCTTGATAATGCCCAACATTTAATTTAAATCTGATTTTTCTACTTATTTGCATCACCACTAGTTGTGGTTATGGTAGTTTCAGAGCATGCCCGTAAGTTCCCCGTTCTCTAAATAAAAAAGCTGTTAAAAACTTTTTAAGACTTTGACGTTTATCTCAGACACAGCGATAACTCGCTTCACATCTATTTGGATTATCGAACAACAGCATTACCAGATCAAGTGCAACACTACCTTAACCATCGATTTCGCATCGATGTGATCTTGCAAATTTGTAGCACTTAAATACATATAAAATATGGATTGCATAATTATATTTTCTTCTATATTCCCGGATGTAATAACTGCTTGGGAGTTTGCAATAATAAAGCTGAGCTGAACCTTAAAGAAAACTGATAAACATAAGTTTTCATGAAATTTTATAGAAAGTTATCTTCTTCTTGTTAAAGTAAATGCATTTTAAAGATGTGACTTTTTTACGTAGGGATATTATGCAGGGATTCTCTTCAATAAGTAAAGAAAAATAGATTTTTATTACCATGGGAGGTGAACAATAATCAAATTGACTTATATTTTTATTTTACACCTTTGAGCAAAATTGAGAAGTAATAACATCAATGATTCCAGTCTTTGACCTTATCTTAAAAGATCAAGGGAACCTGCTTCAAACTGCAATAGCCTTTTTATTAAAAGGATGTGCAGTAATCTAAAGTTGTTGCACAAGAACTATTCTTCACATTTTCCTTTTAGTAATGAAGTAAGAAAACAAGGTCATATCCTCATTCAAACTGACAAGCGAAAGTGCCCTTGTAATTGCCGCCTGTGTAAATATTAACTAGAGTCATTATCGAAATCACTTCTACTTTGAAAATCCGTATGAGCATTACTTCTTACGACACTTCATGACAGCTCATATGACCATTTCTAGCACTACCTTTGAAAGCTATAATATTTACTTGTAGAGTTGTAGGGATTTATGTTTATTTTAAATAACCAATTTAATTTTACGTTCTTTCCTATAAGCCTTCATTCCTCTAATTGTCAATGCCAGAATATTTAAATTTGGTATCGCGCGTGAAGTAATCCAAATTCTACGTTGAGGAGAAAAAGTTTAAATACTGAGTTCTAGAAGGGAAGTTAGAGAGTTTTGGGCATTCGCCGTCACCTCTGTAGCGTGAGCTTCTATTTCTGCATTTTTTGCTGATTTACGTGGCTTTACAACTTTTACTTTGCAGCCACTAGTTTTTGACGCGGTTTTAAGTACCAGGAGTTTTCTGAGCAATGTAGAGAATTACTACTACTTGCTAATATCTTCGAATTTTTAGTTTAGTTCTTGTTATTTCTGTTACCGCCCGAATGAGGCGTAGTGTGTTAGCGCCAAGTCGATGCATTGTGAATTCTAAAGAGTTTAATAAAGGGTACTTTTAACCCTTCTCTTGTGTAGTTCCTACACGTACAGTTGAGCAAGTGGTTCTTACAGAGTAATTCATTTTTCAATAGTTGCTATTTAAAGCAAGCCTCGACATTATAAAAGAAGCTAATTTAATATATATAGAAATTACCATTGAATGCATTCGCAACATAGGGCTTAGATCATCCAGTTTCTTGGAGAATATTTGCTTGGCACATCAAAGAACAATTCATCTCCTTAGATGGAAAGTAGCACTGAACCTCAGTATCTGGGCTCATCACTTCCTACTAACAATGAATTTTTCAGTTTTATATAAATAAATTCAAAAATGCTGAATTTATAACGTATCATATGAAGTAATAAAAATGTAGTACTCTAAGTTCAGGTCTTGCAGTAAGCGTAAAACTATTGATCAAAGAATCGTATCAAATCATTTTTATTCATTTTCTCTTGTAAAACAATTTCACCGATTTCCGCTTCAGCTGGGATGTAACAAATTTTATATATATATTTGAGTCCAAAAGAAAAGTTATTTTTCAAACTTTAAATTTGCTTAAATTTAATGATTCTTACTGCTTCAAAATTCGTCAGTTCCAAATTTTAAGCTCTTGCATGAATTTATACTCCACTTATTGTAACACCGAAATGACTTTTTCAAACCTTAAAAAAAAACCTTCAAATGAATAAATATGCAATTCCAAAAAGCTTATTCAAATTTACTACTCTGTATTGGTGTTCGCTAAAGCTTTACTTATTATATGCTACCTAGTAGAAAAGCGAGACTCTACACACTAAATATTTTCCCTAGTCTAGAAACACCTTGCGCATTTTGCTTTTTTATGAAAATTTTCTCTCTCTCTCTCTCTTTTTCCCCTTCCTGTTATTGTTTCTCAGCACTTTTTTTAAGCAAATCTGCGTCACTACGTAGCATACCAGCACTGCGAGATTTTCGTTCCAAAAGCGGTATGATAATCGCTTTTATTTAAGCTGTGATCATAACAACTACTTTTGAAGCAAGAATAATTACATGATTAGATTTGCTATACAGAGGAAAAGTTTAGTTAATATCTTAATTCGTTACTCATTCTTATTTAAGAGTCAAAAATGGCCTTGCCATTTATGGACGACAATCTAAACATAAACTAACATTTAGCTCTAACGTAATGTATAGACTAACATCTCGCTTAACTGTGTTCATTTGTCGATTTACAACGTTTTACGCTAATGTTGCGATTCCAGAAGACTTAATGAATTAATTTTTAAAAAACGTATGAATAAGTGATTCAAAGAATTTATTCGAACACTTTACTTTGCAGTAAACAACCGAAATATACTAACCTTATATTTTACATCTGTGTATGTGTGTGAAAAATATTTTAACTTACAGCTTTGCCCTTAACAAAATTTGAAATAACTGTTTAGAAAAATTTGAAATAACTGTTTTTATTATAACCCTGAGAAATTCGTGATAAAAATTCAGATAATGTGTTTTAAGAAATACTAGTTAGATTATTAAACCAGCTTACTTGTAGAACAAGTTGCAGCGATGTAAGCCGTACAGGAAAATAATATTAAACTAGCATGCTATAAAATATGAATGTCATTTCCAGTTACGTAAATTTTAGAAATTCATGAACTAAACCAATAAAAAAGAAATAAATCTTAACCTAGTAAGAAACACTGAAACTTTTAAATACTTTGGAACACCAGCATAAATTAAATCTCATTGAATGAAGTGTAGTTTTGGTGCATTATGTAAGCCTATCTCTCCTCTGCATTGCGCTCTTCGTGTTACAATGATACTAGCTTTATTAACATTGCTTTAAACCACCCGACAAGACAGAAAAATCGGTCAGTATGTAGTAAAGCTAGTTTTTCACAATGGTCACTCGTCTTTTATTTCTTACAGTAAGAATTTATTCCAGCTAATACAGTATTCACGATGGCCATCTTAAAGAAAGCTGCTTTGACAATAGAGGTAAGAAAGAATTTTAAGCAGAGGAAGCCATGCTTTACAAACAAGAAAAAGAATACAATGAATCTTTTAAACACAAAAATCTATTCCCGTACCTTCTCTTTGGCCTACTGTGCATTGTATTTCCTTAACTACTTTTTCCTTATTGAAGTATGCAGTTATAATATCCTTATTTATTTTAATTATATATGTTAGATTAGAGCCGGCACCAGAGTCTGTACAACCGGTGTGGTCGCACCGAGTGGCAAAGTTTTTAAACATTAAAAAAGTAACCAGCAGCAAAATTTAGGGAGAACAAAATGTTTAGAATTTAGAAGAAGCACTCGGAAACAAATATTTTAGACTTTAGGAAGGCACCGAGTATTAGAATTTAGGACTCGCAGAGATTGTACCGGGCGGCGAAACGTCTAGCGTCGACTCTGCGTTAGATATCATTCTCTTACTAAAAGTTTAATTAAAAGTGTTTTATATATTTCTTTCGGTGTTTTAGGTATAAAGAGACTTCCTCATCGTGTACATTTTGTTAAAGACAGCATTGTGGACATTCAAATGAGGTAATGAAATTAAGAAGCCATACATTTGTTATCAGAAAGTTATGGTAACTCTTGGACGACCAGGATCAGATCTTCAGACAATTGTCTACTAGTCTGAAATTATTTCCAGAGGTAAAGAATTACAGAATGGTCAACACTCAAAAAAACAGCCACATCTTTAATGGACTTTGAGCGACAGTGAGCCAAAGATGAGGATTACCCATTCATCTTCCAGCTAACAATGATTTCATCCAATCAAAAAATAACCAGAATCGTCTTTCAAATACGTTTTCCATTTAAAATTCATCTGTTCAAAGGCTTTAGAAAGGCATCGCCTTCAGGCAATTACTAATTTGCACATTTGTTACAAATAAATTCTCATTGATACGAATTTGCACATTCCTTTTTTTACGCCCACACTGTGTATAACTGAATGCTCTTAAAGCACGCATTTTTAGCTCAAAATTTGCTAGTGCGCTTAACCTTCGTTAAGCTGTGCAATATTCGCAATTGAAACCCCTGGTAGATTTCTTCGCATAAAATAAAAACTTAATACACATTATAAAATGAGAAATCCTCTATTGTTTACAAGTAAAGAAAATTTTTATAAAGGAGCTTCTATTAAAATTCCAAATTTTAGCAGAGATTTTCGACTTGAAAATACCCCAGAATCATATAAATCAAAAATTCAATTTATTATTATTATCATTTTTTTATCAAATGTGACAGAGCACTGCTTTCATTAAAACCATGAAAGTACTTCTAGCATCCCAATAAGAAATGAAGCATTATTATTAACCAAGAACACTACACTGCTATTAATAAAAAAGTATCTTTTACAGAATCAGTTTAAAAAGAGGTTAATTTAAATTAAAAGACTTCGCATTCACTGTTCATTTTTGTATACGATTTGTTTTAAAACTCAAATAATAAACATGAGATAATTCTAAATGAGATATCAAACTTTAACTTAATGCATCTTTTAAAGTTTAATCCGACAGACAACCTACGCTTTACATTTTATTAGTACTTAAAACGATTTGCACGAAGAGTCATTTATGGTTACATCAAATCTCATAAAACTGCAGCGCCCAAGATAGTATCTAACATTCCATCAAGGTCGTGTCCATCTCCTTTTTAAGTCTTAACATTCTTATAATCACTCTTCACTGGCCAGACACTTAACTACTTCGTATGAGGGTGAACGACACGTTTTACTGAAGAGAAGCAGATTGAATCTGCTTGGGGTAGGTGTGACGTATCATGTGCCATTGAGATGACTCTTACGGCTACCTGTGGGCGGACAATATGCAAAAGTGTGTCCTCCATCTAAGGAAGCGGAAATTATGTTAAGATGATTTCTGATAGCACAAATTTTTCTCCTAACGAGATTAAGCTTTATTCAAATGTAGCATCTTTAAGATAAGCATACAGCGACAGGAATTTGACGTAAATGTCAGATAGTGATTAAAAAAATGGTTTATTTTAAATGGCAAATATATTGTATAGTAGAAATCTTACTTAATATTTCATTTTTTATTTGAAAATTGACTCAATAATATTATATGCAGTTTTTGGGATATCTTCTCGTATGGTGTTATTTCCTACTATAACATGTTTATTTGTTTATTTATTTTTGATGAAAATGTTAATACCTCCTAAAAGTTAATTTTATAGTAAATATTAATGCTTCAGTTGAAGGTTTCACACATAATAAATTATAGCAACAGTCTGCGAAACATTTATTTCAAATTTTCTATTTTTATTTCCTTTCTGTAATTTTACTACATTATTCCCATTTCATTCCCATTCCCATTCCATTTTCAATTTTGCTAAGCAGTAAATTTTTGATGCGATTGCATTAGCTTTCTTGCTTCGATGCAGTGAAAGAATATGCAACATCTTCCATTCAAACATATAAATTGAAAGAAAATAAAAATGTACCTGTAATACATGTATTTATTTATGCATCTTCATGAAAAACAGCTTGATTACAAGATATATTTTATCTTTTCAAGAACTTTACGGACAGTCAATTTGAATTTTTCATTCACATCATTTTGTTTTTATGTTTCTAATTGCACTTTTACATGTTTTTATATATTCTGATTTTGAAATTACATTTTTTAACGTTTTTATGTATCAGTATAAGAAAGTTTGTGAATCAAATGACGGGGAATACTGAAACATCAAGGCTGTGTCTCTGAAGCCCTTCATTCACTTTTTCGTATCAACTGTACATACTGTATAAAATTTCTTTGTTACTGCTTTAACTTTTTTCTAAAAAGGCTTTTCTGTCGCCAAGCTTTTTTCTCTTTGAAGGGGCGGAATATGTAAGATAAAAAATATGTAAATAAAGATTATAGCTTAAACTCGCAGTAGTCCTTAATTTATAGATGAATATATATAGTCCTTATTTTTATAGATGAATATACGTTATTTTTCAAGGCTTTGGAATGTTATAATAAAAACTAAGCTTGTTAAAAGCAGATGTTAAATTGAAAGTAATTAAACTAATCTGTCATGAACAATTTTAAAGCAAAACTTCTCTTGCTAAAATATTAGCAAATGAAAAAATTGTCGAGAAGTTCCTTTTTAAATTTTCTTTTTAAATTTAAGAACATATATTTCAGATATCGCTATAAAATTTATCAATTCGATTGCTGTCTTCACCTTATTTTATTTCTATATCCGCGTTTCAGCTGCATGTCATGGGTTTGATATAGATCTACAAGGAGATACAGATGAATATTATTTGGTTCTTAAATTTTCTGCTCAACATTTTATCATTAGGAACTAAGCCTAATATAGATAATAAATAGGCAAACTTTATAATACTGCATGCATTCACTAACTCTGAGTTAATACAAATTTGTAAGACAATGTAAATTTGCAAGATTTATTTTAGCTAATTCTTTTTCTATTATTTCTTTTACCTTCTTTTTCTTCTCTCTGTCTTCACCAGAATGCATTTAAGTTTAAATAAACAGCAAAATAGTAATTTAGAGCAGGGTTTCTTAAACTGTGGGTTGCGACTCCCAAGAGGGTTGCGGGACCTGCAGCAGGGGGTCACCGAAAATTTTAGAAGTTTTGATATTTCTTTAACTTATTATAATAATTTTACAATTACCAAATATTTTTACACAATGTATCTGAAAATAGATAAAGATAAGACAATACAGACAAAGAAAAAAACGAAAAACGTTTCGACGTGTTCTTTTTATAATATAAATGTTCATTTTCCTTGCTTTGCACGTGACGCTGTCATTTCGTCTATTACTTATTTAAAGTTTTTCACATTGTTCTATGTCTTAAAATTACAAATTAATGACCTAAAACTGCAATACTATATTACAGTACAAGTGAAAAAATCGGCAGTTTCACTTTCGCGTGTGTCGGATTTGCACAATACTTATGGAATGCCATAAATTTTTTGTAAATAATATGGGATGCCGGAGGTCGCGAAAATATCTCAGTGATAAAAAGGTGTCGCGACTGAAAAAAGTTTAAGAAACCCTAATTTAGAGGAAGCATTGCGACAATAACATCAGTGGTTGTTAGCGTGAGAAGAGCCTTCCGCTTAGTCGACTAGAAAATTGGAGACAGAGTTTTGTATCTGCTACAGTAACGAATAAGAATGTCTTTGCCAAAAACAGAAGTTGAAAGTTAGATTGTGTGTTGTGCTGATTTATATATCTGAGTTACTGAAATCCTGCAAGTAGTAATGGCTAGTATTTGTTAACTTTAAAATGTAAAGTATGAGAATAGTCTAATAATCTAGTGTGTAATAGTCTAATAATCTAGTGTGTAATAGTTCTAATATGGAATAGTGTAATAGTCTAATATTAAACTAATAATGGAATAGTGTAATAGTCTAATACAACTTTTAGTTAAGATTTACCTCTTGTCTGAGTTATTCAAGTACGCTAGGCTACTGTTTAAAAATGAATCACAGCAAAGAAAGTTGAGCAAGAACAGTGAAAAAAGATAATTTGATTTAACTTTATAAAATCTTTTCATCTATGAAAAGTATATGACGAGCAATTTACTTTACAGTATAGAATTTTATGCAGTGAAACATGAAGGGCATTAATTCCTCTTTATAAACTAATTTATTAAAAAATAATTCTCTGCGATACAATTAGTCTAATCAAATTGGTATGCTTACAATACAGTCTGTAAAACACTTACACTAGTACAGGTGAAGATAAAATTAAGTATTCTTCGAATAATATTATATACATTATCTGAACATCTCATATTTAAAACTGGAAATGTTATTGATAAAATATTCTATGCCGTCACAGTTAAATAAAAGCCATCATGAAAGTTAAAATTTCATTGAATCCAGTAAGTGTGGATAAGCAGGGAGACTTTAATTGTAATCTGATGTTAATTTGACAGCAGGTTATCGGATTCTTGTCTGCTACAGACATTGTAAATTTTGTCTATCTTTCATCTTACTTTTTGTACTGCGTCTGCAGGTTACATGTAGGCGAGTAATTTACTTTTAATGATAGCTGCAGTTGAACTGCTCGCCTACATGTTACCAATCATCTGTTCATAAATAGGAGGTCTTAAAATAAGCCAAATTTTGACGGCATATAAAAACTGATAGCTTGGATGGAAATATTTGTTTGTATAATACGAAACAATTTTACCACAATTCTTTTTCTTTCATGTTGTTCAGCTCTGGTTTAAATTAAAAAGATACGTGACGCAGCTCCTGCTAAGAATAATGTTGCAAAGGTAGATCGGAAAGGAATGGATATGACAAATGACTTTTAGGGTAAACCTATAGCTACATATCCTATGTCCGAAATGAAAGCTCAATTTATGTACTAAACTGAAGACTAATGATGAAAACGTACCTAGTGATAAATAAGATTTTACTTGCAATGTTTTGTTATGTACTGTTGCAGTTTTCACTCTTCATTTAACTTCTAATCTCTCCGCATATAAAAGTGCCCAAAAAATTGCAAATGTTACACAAATTTTAATCGTGGCGAATTTTAGCCGTTATAAAATAGTTTATGCCTAATATTTTCAATTTTGCTAAGCAGTAAATTTTTAATGTGATTGCATTAGCTTTCTTGCTTCAAGGCAGTGAAAGACTATGCAGCATCTTTCATTCAAACATATAAATTGAAAGAAAATAAAAATGTAAGTGTAATACATGTATTTATTTATACATCTTGAACATGAAAAACAGCTGATTACAAGATATATTTTATCTTTTCAAGAACTTTACAGACAATCAGTTTGGATTTTTCATTCACATCATTTTGTTTTCATATTTCTAATTGCATTTTTACATGTTTTTATATATTCTGATTTTGAATTTACATTTTTTTTACGTTTTTATGTATCTAGGTATAAGAAAGATTGTGAACCAAATGACGGGGAATAGTGAAACATCAAGGCTGTGTCTCTGAAGCCCTTCATTCACTTTCTCGTATCAACTGTGCATACTGTATAAAATTTCTTTGCTACTGCTTTAACTTTTTTCTAAAAAGGCTTTTCTGTCGCCAAGCCTTTTTCTCTTTGAAGGGGCGGAATATGTAAGATAAAAAATATGTAAATAAAGATTATAACTTAAACTCGCAATAGTCCTTAATTCCCGCTCTCTGTTTTAAAAATTGTAATAACGTTTCTGGACTGCGCCATTTCTAGATCATTTTATGTCACATGGCTTCCGTAATGCTCGTAACGCTGATGGCGCAGCTTATTCGGAATATGACCTCAAAATTTCAAGAACTGAAACCTTTCTCTTAATAGGCAACCTAAACCAAAACCTTCTCTTGATGAGCCTCCATACTGGATAAATGCGCACTTTTGCTTCTACCTTTGTTGCCGCTAGGACGCTACTTCTCTCGCTTAACCTCTGCCAGTTATTGTCCATTGTTCTAAAAATATAATCTGTATAAAATTGTGGGGCACATAGCGTATCCACAATGATGATCTGAAATGAAAAATAATATGTGTCCTAAGGTATTTCTCCCGCTTCCTTAGCATGCCTTCGTAGTGTAGTGGTCAGCACGCTCGGCGCGTATTCGAGAGGTCCGTGGTTCGAATCTCGGCGAGGGCACAGCTCATTTTTCATCTCTCCTGCTTTCAAAACTGCCGTTGTCATTTATCAAAATGTAGAAACATATGGCCGTATTAGACATTACTTTCTAAAATACTTTTTTTTTTTTTTTTTTTTTTTTTAGTAGTTTCGGCATTTTATTGACTTTCAAAAATTGCGCAGTGTGCGTGCAGGGCTTGCTCCAGTTCATTTTCAAGAATTTCATCCTGTCACGCTATTTGTACGTGAAAGCCTGAGAAGAGGCGACCCAATAATTCATTTTGTCTACGAAACTTACAAGTAAATGATTCACGTAATAACTGAGAAGCGAGTCGCTACCTGCATTCCTTTCTAACTCTACAGACACTGATAATTGTGTTATTTTTCTGTGATCTAGAGTAGTTATTGATGGATGCAATATTAAGATTGCTGTAATGATGATGATGGCATTTTGCAACTTCTGTACGAAAAAAAATGGCGGAATTATTCCTGTTTCGCATTTAAAGCAAGGTACAAGCTGACATGTTTTAGCGTTTAAGTGTGACAGTGTTTTAAACGAAAGATTTTAATCAGATTTACGTTTGACAGCAAATGACAAAAATACCTGTAAAAACAAGACAGTCTTTTTTTTTTTTTTTTTTTCTTCTTCTTTTCTTTTTATTCAAGTTAATGACGTTAGAGGCCGCTTTTGTAAGTGACCGTGATGAACAGTTAAAAAAGAAAATTTGTTTTACAAGTTATTATATTATCAATAATCTAGTTGATGTTTCTGAATTTTGAGCTCTATTTGTTGCTGACGGCTCCTAAAAATCGATCTAAACATTATGCCAATAAAATAAATATAAGTACCATTCAAAAATATAGAATGTAATATTTGTAGTTATTCTATCCTATAACTTAAAAATAAAATTATTATAATCAGTAGGTATGAAACGGATTATCAAAGAATCACCTACCCTCAACTCGTTTCTGCAAAATCTCTTATTCTCTTATATTTCTTTATTTATTTTATCTCTTATTTCTCTAAATCTCTTATATTTCTTTATTGATTTTTATCTCTTATACAAAATTTCTTCAAAATTTCTTATTCTGCGCAGTATAAATTTCATATATAACTCATAAACTCTAATTTCCTAAGCTACAAGTATAATAAAAGCTGTGAAATCATTTAAAAACAATGTTTTTATAATAAAGGTCACCTGACTGTATGGCGAATATGGCCTTGAATGGGATTCGAAGCCATGACCTCTTGATCTCAAGACTAATATTCTTCTAATTTAGAAACTGACACGATCTTTCTTTTTCTCCTTCAAAATTGCATATCGCGGATGTTCTTATACGGTTACTGTATGAGTAGAATTTAAAACGTTAATGTCATTATCATCTGGCCTGTACAACTAAAATAGTAAATATCTACCGATATCTTAATAAATTCTGATGCGAAGTATAGTATGCTGAAAATGGATACCATTTTAAAATTGCCTTTGAAATTTGCGAAGGAAAGGATGATGCTATAAGGTTTACTAGGTAAAAGTAGAGTACCAAAATCCCTATGGTAAATATACCTTTATTTTATTAGTCAAGTATCCGGCAACAATGCCTGAAGGAAAAAACTCCACATTTTTAGATTGTTTAATATTCAGATTTAGAGTCCAGGTCAATGAAACTTAATTCTGTATTATTTAACTTGGCTTGATGCAGAAATAGTCTACGAAAGAAAATAAAAAATAATTTCATGCTTAATTCTGTAAAATAAGTATCAAACGTACTTCATTTTACAGAAATGAAAATGCTTTTTTAACTGTGTAGTCTTTACTGAAGTAGAATACGATAAACGAAAAAATCAAATCTCCTCAAAGTGCATTACAGTAAAAACGTATTTGGGCTTCAAAAAAAAGGTCATCCGAGTATGCGTAGTTTTTTAAGTATGAGTGTGGGCTGTGATTCCACTCAGTTCAGATACAAGGACTTCTACAGTATTAAGATTTAACCTCGTGCAATACTCGTGCACTTAAACATTTCATGCATTTGAATGATCAATCTAAAACCGTTTGTGCATGGAGTATGAAAATGCAACTTAAAAAGTATATAAATTATAGTGCCTAATGGCGTTGCCCTTGTTTTCAAACGAAATTTTAGAATGAAATGGAAGTAATTTGTGAGAGATAAAAAATGTCTCGAAGTTAAAATATTTCAAGAAAACGGAGATAGGCCAAGTTGATTACAAATAGTTTAGGTAAGAAAAATTCGATAACATTTAAAAGATTTTGTTATGTGTACTCATATGCATGTGAAAATATTTTTGTGCTTGTTGTACGTTGTTTTTATGTCACTAGAAACAGAAGAGGCTGCTATGAGATACAGAGTACGTTTCCTTTTACTTAGACCACTTATTATCTAAAAAATTACATTTGAAGTTTTTCTCTTAAATTTCGTTCTTATTTTTAAGTTAAAAAAATAAAACGTTTTTGGTAATGTGAAAACTATAATGTGACTTAGGTGTAGCAGAAAAACGAAACGTAAATATTTTTTATTGCGAATTTTGATATTTTAAACATGTTCGGTAAAAAGATGTTTAATAAAAATTTCTAAAAAATTATTTATTTTTTTAGCTTATAATTTATAAGCTGAAATGTTTCCAGAACATTTCCCAGAATTTTAATTTAGCTGAGTCTTAAATGAAGCTTATTTAATACATTATGTTTTTATCATATAAAAACAGCTAGAAATATTTGTTATGAAACAAACAAATTTTGAAAGCAAGATATTCTCACAACTAGAATTATGCGAAAAGAAATGCAAATGGAATAACATTGAATTTTACTGATTTTGAGAAAAACTGTGACAAAAAACTAACTTATAAACGTGTAACACGAAACTCTCCCCGTTTTAGAATATTTGGCTCACTATCCCATAAGTGAAATGGATCTCTGAATTTGTAATATTGTGAATGCTTAATCCTTTGCTGCATTTAAAATTTCTAAATACTAAAAGGAAATATAAACAGAATTTCAATGCCTACTTTTTGTTTATAAATGAAAATTAGTCATTTATAATCAAAATTTTAACTTTTTTATTTAAAAATCAAAAATAGCTGTTTTGATCAAGCATGTTACGAAATTAGAAATCGAATTTTACGAATGTTACGAAATCAGAAGAAGCATTTTTTTAAATCCAAACGAAAGGTTGCGCCATACGTTTTCAGCAGTAGTTTTTTAAAAAATTTACGGAAAAATTACGGAAATTTATGGAAAAAGCAAAATAACAACAGAACTTCAGGCAATTTAAAAATTAGCACTTAGTTTTAGAATAACATGCATTCGAATACAATATGCTTCAAAACCTTACAAATATTCTACTTTAAAGAAAACGGTCTGCCATTAAAAGAAATTCTTCTCTATTTTTAAATAAAACTTCTGAAAACATCATTAAAACATTAATCTTACCTTAGAAGATCTTCCACTTCTAAATCTCTTGGACGGCCATAATCTAGCAGCTGCCGGCATATATTTGTAAACGAATGCTAAAACCATTATGGGAGTATGAGTAGCCCTAAATTAATACATAATGAAGGTTCTTTGGAGCACGCTTCAATTTTCAAATGCACGTTAGGTAATTCTTCACCCACTCAACATTTGGCACTTTATCAGATTCTGTTCATCGTGGGTAACAATAGCTTTTTCTGTTTTAAGTAATCACGTTCAAATCGCTCAGAATCTTGTTAAATTGAAAATGCAAAGTCTCTTGAGTTAGCGAGGACCAGAAATTCTCTGATGTAACGGATTGAGCAAGAAACCGCATCCGCAAGGGTTTTCTGAAGATTTAGCTTCGCGGCAACTGAGGTACAAAAGTGCAAATCTGGGCGTATGTTTAACATTCCGGAATGAAAAGAAACTTGCACGACCGCTTTTCCAACTTGGGTTCAAGGGTGGGGGTTCAACATGGGGTGTATTGACATGTACCTATTTCTTTTTATTTTCGGTTTCTTTTAGATTTGATCTAAAACTAGTTGGGATGTTTTCTAGGAAATCCAACTTGAAGAATGATGTTGAACAAAAATAACTGCACAGAATTCGTGACATAGGAGGGTTTGAAATATTTTTTATTTATGAAGGCTGTTGCGAAATGGAAAGTAAAGGAATGAATAATAGCTTATTATAATAATGATTCATAATTCTTCAAAAAATACTCTGGATACCAAACCAAATCTGAAGTTTAATATAATGAGTTTTAAAATACATTACCAGAGAAAATGCAGTTATTGAGTGCTGATATTTCACTTAATAACAGATTCATTTCACTTGTCCATTATGCTTCAACAGCATTAAAAATGCTACATCTTCAAGAGATTCTTCCCCATTGTTTGCAATACTGATGTACATTTCACATAACTGTCGATATTTCTAGATCTCTCTGTAAAAAATTATTTCTTCAAAATTATTAGTAGAGCCAGAATAGGATAAGAATATTTGAAGTCCCGTAAAAGAAGAATAATTATGAGCAGAAAAACTATATTATTCATGCTGGATTCCTTTTATATAATTGGAATTTTTCTTGCAAATATGGTACTCAATTAGTTTTCTTTCTCTCGATATTTTTTCTTAATTATTTCTTATAAAAAATTGTAGAGATTTCCTCCCCCCCCCCCAGAACGACAAACATTGAAACTCAGTTATGCGTTCGCTAGGATTTAATACACGGACCTTCAGTTATTCTACCAGTAGATATTGTTCTACCAGTAGATATCCTTCAGTATTCTGCATGCTACCAGTTCTACCAGGATGGCATGCAGTGGAGGAAAAGTACTTATATTCGTCCCCACTTAAACAATGACAGGTGAGAATGGAACGAGACTCAGTCGGCCAACTGCAAATGATGACAAATTATCGCCCACGACATTTTAGTCGGCTGCTACTGTAAAGCTGTTAGAGAATTTTTAGAGCGAAAAACCATCTATGCCCTAGAAAGTAACCATGGATCTTCCGTTGTGTAACCAGCTACAGCCAGCTACATCAGCAGAGTACGCATGGGGGGATGAGATAATCCCTTGTAAACTTACAATTTTTGATACTACTTCAAACTTATAAATTTAGTTTCTTTTTTGAGATATGAATATTCAGGAATTAGTAGCTTCCAGAATAGGCTGTTTATTTATAAATGTTCCCTTCCCCCTCCTAGTTTAAGAAATCGATTATATAAGATAATTTTAAAAACTCTGAAAACTCACAGAAACCCGACAGTTACATAGTAGTAGTTATTATCATTCGTCCTACTTCTTAATATTAATTAGTAAATTACTAACTAAAAATAATTAACATAACTAAAGAAATTAAATTTCATATCTTTAAAAATTTTATAGTAAAACACTACCTCCAGAAAATTTTTGAAGAACCATTAAACTAAATATTCAGTGTGTTAATTACAACTATTTTAATCGTTTGCATTCAAACTTTCTTTCAAAATGCCCAGCGGTTGAACTCCGGCACAATTTTGTCCCCCGATTTTTAGCCACTAAAGTAAAATGCATTTCCTTATTTTTTTTTTAAACCCCCCGGCCGAACCATAGTATAGGCATAGACAAACAAAACGAATGTCTATAGCCCAGCATATTGAGGGGCCTTCAAAAAATTTACAAAAAAAAATTAATAAATAAATAAACATTTCCTTTTAATAAAATCCACAGGTCTGTTTACTTATTTATATGTACTGTTGTAAATGATCTACTGTGCGTAAACAATTCTGTCTGACTAACTGTAGAATGGGACATAACACTGGGAATAAGAATGCAAAGTATGCGGCGACGCGGAAGTCTAGTAAAAACATTATAATCAACCACAGTATACAGTAGACTACATACTCAGTACGTGCCTAAGATATAAGATTTAAAAGGACCACATATGTACCTGAGATTTGACGCAAGCAGTTGCGTGAATACATGAGATCTCTTGAACATAACGCTAAAAATGTCTTCACAAAAAGTGGAAAAACTGTAATTCGGCCATTGAAGAAAAGCATTTTTATTTGGCACAAAGCAAACGAGGGGAAAAAAAACTGAGCGTCAATGGTTAGTGTACAGTCCAAAAAATAAAGCAATTCACTGCTATATTTGTAAGATATTTTCGATGAAACGAATTTGACAGAAGGATACTCGGACTGGGAAAATGCGAAGATAACTGTGCAAGAACACAAAAGTTCATCTGATCGTAGGCATTCTGACAAAATCTTAATAGAAGAAGTTTAACTGTGGGACGTATAAACACTATTGCTGAAAAGAAGTATTTAGAAGTAATAAAATACTGGACAAAAGCACTACGGGTAGTAGCAACAAGAAAGTTTTGGGCTGAAAAAAATTCCCTTGCATTTCGTTGAAGTAATGAACTTTTTCTTCTTCCCATAATGGTAGTTATATAGGTTATAGTTACATAGGAGCTCTAAAATATCTGGCAGAATTTGGTGAGTTTTTAGGTTGGTTTATAAAACAATTTGAATCATCTGGAAAAGACAATGTAAGTTATATTTCATCATTCATTTGCGATGAATTTATATAAATACTGAACAAAAAAAATGTTAGAAACATTCGTGTAAGAAGTTAAAACCGCCAGATATTTTTTAATTATAGACTCTACTCCTCATATAAACATATGTAAACCAATTAACTTTTATATTGCGTTATTTGTCATAAAATGGAGACCAAACAGAGAGACATTTCTTCATTTTTACCTTAGGTCTGGATATTAGTAGTTAACTGTAGAGAAAAAAGCTACGACAGTACGGCAAATGTGTAATAAATAATAATGGAAAAATACAGTTGGGTCGAAAACCGCATTAAAACGTAGCCAAATTCTACGTTGCGTTCCTAGTGCTTCATATTCTTTAATTGTGGTAGTAATCATGTTTGCAAGCAATAGCGCATATTTTAATTTATTAAAGAATGCTTATTGAATTTTTCGGCGTCTACTCATAGGTGGAACATTTTAAAAAAAGTTTTGCCGCGGATAATAAACACTTTACAGAAAAAAAAAAAAAAATGTGCTGCTAAGAACACTTAGCAGTCTTGTAGAGCTGAGGCGGTTAAGGCAATACGTTCTCGGTTCAACCAAATAAACAATGCTCTACTTGATATATCTCTAGGTGAATCTCAGAAATTTTCTGTAAAAGTTTTACAATGAGAAGTAGAAAGCAAAATTAACGATTTAGAATTAATTTTATTAACATTTATCTGGGATAAAATTCTTTTCAGAATAAATGCAAGCAGTAAATCCTTATGAAATCCCACTATGCCAAACCCGTTTGCGACAAACATTTTTTTTAATTTATTTAAATATGTTCATGAGCTAATAAATGTATTTCCTAAAATAGAAGTGGGGCGATTAAAAACGTCAAAGATAAAAGCTTATTCCGATTCCGGAAAAAGGTCCCGAAAAAGGTGAACCTGAAAGGGTTTTTTGATAAAGTCCATCATGATGAGGAAGATGGGTCGCAAAACATTTGTATGTGATTTGTGACAAAATATCTTTTGACATTTTATGATAATGCTGAAAGTTACACTTTTTATATTTCCTGTGTTATTACTCAAAACACATTTCTTTATCATTTTGTATGCTAATATTTAAATTTATTCAATTTGCATTCGTTTTCTTTATTCTCCGAATAATTATAAAATTCTTGATATTAATTCAAACATTTTTACAATAATTCAAAAATATAATAATTAATGATATTACATATACATATATTATATATGCCTGTTGCAATTAAAAAAAACATGCGATTTCCTTCAAAATCCTACCCCCTCTACTCAAAATTTGTACTTTAAATGACATTATTTAATTTAGATAAACTGTTTATAAACAAGTTAGCTAGTTGATTTTTCAGCAGATATATATCCTAAATTGGGATTATGAAATTTTATTACTTCAGAAACATGCTCAATTTAAAAGGATTTTTTGTTCTTCATTTAAATTTCGCGGTTTTCTTCATATTTCAGGAGGGGCCAAGGCCCATTGACCCCCTCTTTATATATCCTCTGTGGGAAGAAGTTGTAATGAAAACTGATGATTTTGCGGAAACATGGAATCAGGAAAACACTACTACAGTATTTTAGGATGGTAATTTTCTTTGACTTTCAGTGAAACAGCCAAGAAATATACTATGGTTACGGACATATCTCAGTTTGTTTCCATCATTGACGTATTAACAGAAAAAGTTTGGAGTTCTTTGTTTGATTTTAAAACAGCACGTATTTGCCGTTGCAGATTCAGTCAGTGGCTGCGCAGCAAGAACATTTTCCTCCCATGACGCTACTATAGTCAAGCAGCTTATTAAAATCGAAAGTGTTAATTATCTATACATTAGTATCATTATCGGAACTGTTAGCTAATTGCAGTCAAATTTGTGTACCTGGTAAACCTATTTTTTCCTCTTACTCAACAGATATAGCCCTTCCCTAAAGTGAAATGTCACCTTAAAGTGCACTATTTTAAGGGCATTTCAGACACATAATAAACGCAGTTATGGAATGAAAAGTTTTCCAAGAGTCAATTTCTACAAAGGTATTCAGAAGCTTTATGAAGGTACCAAAACATATATAGTATAAAAACATTTATATATATATATATGCAGATGGCTAAAAAAAAGATAGAAGTTTTTTTCTTTAAATCTCAGCCTTTTACAAACTCAGATCCAAAAATTTATAGATGCACAAGTCATGTTTCGTTGAAGAAAATGAAGATTCTTCAACATCAGGTGAGAATACCTTTCATTAAATGGTGAAGCAACACAGCTGTTCTAGATGTCTGATAAAATGGCCGTATTAGTTCTTTTTAAGAATTAAAATACAAATTTGCGAACACTTTGACATTATTTGTTCGTAAATTAAAGGTAAGTGAAAAAAAATAGCAGTCTTCTTCCTGCTACAGTGGGAATTTTCTCTTTAGATTTAAAATGGGTAGCTTTTATCTTGCTCATTAAAACATAGTTTAATTTTCTGGGAGATCGAAAAATGTTTATTTTATGAGCTTCAAATTTGGCAATTATCAAATTCTTTAAAATTGAGTATCATATTAATAAAGTATTCAAGCATATTTAACATGAAAACATTGCATGAAAATAGGGTGTGAGAAAATCTTCCTCCTGAAAGCCTCTTGAAAGAGCACAATAAATATTCCGTGAATTATACTATCTGGCAACACGAAGCCAATGGAAAAGTCGCCAGCATTACGAACTGTCTATCACATCACATAAGCAAATACTAAAGTATCTTGATTTAAATTCTGTGTAGTTTTCAGAAGAAAGAAATTTATTAAAATCATAAAACTTCCAATTAAATTTTAACTTTTTCAGATACTGAAAATTTCTACATATAATGGGAGCAGGAAACCACGTTATTCTAGAAATAAATGAACGGCAGTAGAATTTAATTTATTCTAATAAAAAAAAATGCATGTGCTTCAAGATGAAGATCAGTTTGTAAGAATTATGTTAATTTTATTAACAGTTAAATTTTAAGTTAAAGTTCCTTTCCTGTCAAATTCTTAGCTTCAACTTACTACTTCTGGCCAGAACGTAGTTTTAGAATCACGTCTGAATACATAATGAGGAAGAGCGGTATTTAACCGCGAAATTCTTTGGTCTTTTAGCGAGAGAGAATCAGAGTTTCTGATTTACGCGCGTCTGCCTTTTGGCCACTCTCTCTCTCAAAGCTGTTATTACGCTCAGCCGTACTCAGGCCCTTGATATGCTCCGCAGTCATCTGGTGTTTAAGGGAACAACTGCATTAAAAACTTGATAGCTTTGGCTATATTTCTTTAGTTAATCTTAGTTTTAGTTTAATTCTTAGTCTCTTAAGTTCAAGCCCAAGTCTCGGCTTTGATTGTACACTCCAAGACAGAGTTTTGTTAAATCTTATTGAAATAATAAAGGTTTAGTTACCCTTCTATCTTACTGTTTCTTGTCACACGTACTTAAGCGTTTATTTGCTATCTAGTTCTTAAGATTCGTCACTTTCTACAGTAACTGAGATTTACACAGTGAAAGTCTTACAAGCTTTACTCTACTATTTTAAATCAGTAAAGCTGATTATTTTACGTCGGTGAAGTTCTGTTTGTAAGTTGCATGGATTTAAGGTATACAGCATCAAATAAAAGACGCTTTAAAAAATGAGATTTTCAATCAATTTATATAATACTGTCAACCGTCAATATATTCCTAATTCCTTCAATTGCACTTTTTTTCTTCATTTAACTATTAAGTAAAATATTTTATTCGTTTTGATGGGATCAGAATTAAATTAAAGATTAGAATTAAATTAATATAATTAATATCGAGCCTTATAATGACAATTTTACAGATGAGTAAATACAGTAAAACAAAGTGTTATTATATATACTAAAAATCTTTTCAAAGCTATGTTCCCATTCAAATAAACTATATATTATCTTAATTAAAAATAACATAACCCAAGATATGTTGTTGAGAAAGAAAAAAAAACTATAATGAGTAAGACATATTAAAACGTATAAAATATTTTTAGTAGCATCACTTGTAAAGCATTTGGCTCGCCAGAAAATCATACTTTTCAGCCTCCAATGCTAATTGATATGTCGTGGCGATATCTAATTATTCTTAATTTTGCATTTGTTAAATATCGCCAGCTATAATAAAAATATATAATATTTTTAACTCAATGTTCAGTCTCATAAATAAATATCATCCAGTTTAAAAACAATGCGTTAGAAGTGCAGTGACTTTCATTCGAAATTTGTAAAGTACTTCAATAAATGGAGTTCATTGTTATGTACTTTAATAAATTCAGGCTCAATGTTGTTGGTAGATATTCTAAAAAAGGGAGTTGACATTCATACGAATGCAGATAAAGCAATGCGATGAAAGCTTTCAGAAAACACATTCCTTGAATAAATTATGAAGGGAAAAGAAAAGAAAGTATTTTAACTGCTTTAAAAAAACCTAACACGTTCACTTGCTGCTCCGGGAAGGGCTGAAACTTTGGTGTATCAGCCTATAGCCCATTTAGAGGAAATTTCTTTTAGGAGTCTTTTAGGCTGTACAATACGAACGAAATGAATGTGGTGGTAATGAGAAAATGAAGAAATCCTTGCATACTTCGAAAATTAAATGCATATTTAATCCTAAGAACATTCAAACTCTCCTCTGAGCAAATAAATTAACCGGTTATTATGATTTGGGTCTTTACAATAACTTCTCTTTTCCGTTTTCTCACCAGAATGCAAATGAGTTAGCTAGTATTTAAATTGAGGTTTTTGGATTTTAAGACCGTGTTTCTGGCCTGCACATGAACGCTACGTTTAGTTCCTTCCAGCTTTGATAGTTATAATTTTTGGCTTTGCGATATTCGGTGCCGACAAATTGATTTTGAAGCTGCGGTTAGAATTATTGAGCCGTCTTAGAGTAACATTAAATGATGTAGGCTTTGATTATTGTTCTACGTTTAACTTAAATTTGACTATTCTGCTTTTAGTTGCGTCACCACGATCTGTGGCTGATACTGGTAGCACAAAAAAGGACATTTATGTTCTAAACTTTGTTTAATGAAAACAGTTGCTTAACCTTTCCGCGACTTTGTAGTTATTCCAGACATAGAAATAATTCGTTTTACACCTGTTGGTGTTATTGGACTAATTACCAGTTCCTGATCAACCCCACAGTCAAATCAATTACCTAAACAAAACAAGAAATCTGCAAGCTTTCAGATTTTATATTACGCCCAAAAAGGCCGTTTCTTTTTTTTTTTTTTTTTTTTTTTTTTTTTTTTTTTTTTAACGTTTTGTGTGTTGCCTTAATTCATTAAATATCATAGCACATTTTTAAAAATCCAGCTCTCGCATACTCAACAGACGTTAAATGTCACAGCAGTCTGTGAAAGATTTTTAGACAGACTTTGAGCACAGATGTCTTCCAAAATTAATAACAAATGAAAAGTAGTTTCTGAAAACTTGCGTGTGTTTTCAATAAATCTGAATTTATAATGATCATAAGTTTAATTTTTTCTTCCCAAAAATATGCCATTGGTTGTTATGAATAAAATTAATATTTACAACTGGAATAATCATTTACAAGCGCAGTGTGTATTGACTTTAGCCAGTGTTTGAAATATGCCTGATAGTACTAAAATTGATTGTAATTTTTTTTTATTTTATGAAGCTTCGTTTACGTCAGTGATCGCCAAATCGTCGATCGTGAGGTACTAGTAGCTCGCCGGCACGTTTTCGGTAGATCGCGTTGATTCTTCCACTGAGCTGATGCTGAAGACAAGAGGAGCTGACAACAACTGCTTGTCTCGCACAACTGTTATTGTCAGCCTCATCTTATAGTTGACCGTATATAGTTGAGGTTGTGCACATTATGTTTTTCTTGTGTATACAGAGGCTTTTCGCACATTTTTTAGACGATTTTGGTAAGCGGGAATAAAAGAATCGTTTGCTGCAAAAGAAGTAATTGCAATTGTACTATGTTTTTAAAAGTCAAAATTATCGTCTGTGGCTTGAAAGTTTTGTTTTTATTCAAAATGGCGAATTTAACTAAGCAGTGGTTCGAAAGCTACATTTACGCTCTTTCCGAAGAGAAATATGCATACTCCGTTATCCAAAAACGATGTGAGAGTCATTGTTTTGTGATATCTAAAGCGTCGATAGGTAATATCATCAACAAGAAAGGAAAAAAACGTCAAACTGGAGCCTCAAGTGGGACAAAAATTCCAAACAAGTATCAAAGGAAAAAACGGACATCTTCGACTATTGCAAAGGTACGTTGTTTAATGTTAAAAGAAAATCCCCCTACTCAAAGGACAGTTGCAAAATCATTAAAATGTTCGGTGCCCACTGTAAACAAAATGATAAACGTTGATTTAAATCTTAAGAAAGCGAAAAAACGCAATGTGCATCGTCTTCTTCCAAAGCATATCGGTCAACTCAGGACACGCTGCAGAATTCTATATGAGAAACACTTATCCAAAGAAAAATGGAAAACAATTGTCACAATAGATGAAGCATGGGTGTATTTAAATGACTGAACAAAAAAAGAGCCATTTAGTATCATAAAAGGGGAGAAAAAAATTTAAGTACATGGTTCAAAAAATCGAAAGAAAGTTTTTCTAAGGGATTCATGATTGTTGCTGGTTTTTCTTATAATGGCAAGTTAAAAATAAAGAGAGTGCAAAAAAAATGTCAAGATTAACTCCAAATACTATCAGGAACATATTTTATCGCCAATTTTTCTGAATGAAATACCATCGCTTTACCCACAGTGCCATCAATCTGTGAGACTCCATCAGGACAAAGCTAGCAGTCACACATCAAAATCCATTATAAATTTCCTAAAAGAAATGAAACAAAAATCTGGTATCAAGGCCATGCCCTTCATTGATATCCTTACTAAATCTCCCGATGTGTCACCTATGGATTTTTGTGCTTTCGGACTTTTAAAAACTGCATTATCCAAACGTTGTCCCAAACCCCTAACAGGACTCTGGAAAGCTGTTCGGGAGGAATGGGATAGAATACCTCTTCTGCCACTTCAAAAGGCATTATTATCCTAGAAATTGCGGTGTCGAAAGATAGTTTAGAATAAGGATGTCAAATAGAACATTTAAAACACAAGAATTTTATGTAATTTAGTTTTGTGAATACAATATACATCGTCTAAAAAATGTGTGAACAGCCTCTGTATTAGACATTTGCTAACTTGGATAGCTTGATTTACGCATTTTTACTAAGCTTGGTCCGTTCTAATCATGGCATGTTCAAGCAAAAAGCAAAACATTTATCACTTTCATTTGGAATAAGAAACCGATTACCTCTTTTATCCAGGTAAAGGACAAATGTGTGCTTTTACTGTACTAGGCAAGAGTATCAGTTAGGAAGAACGATAACGTCGAACGTCACTTCGAAGTTCACGAGGAAATTGTAAATAATTTCCCACTGACTTATGCTCTACAGAAAGAATACGTAAGGCAGCTAAAATCTAAACGTATTACACAAAATCAACTTTTTAAAAACCCTTAAACAAGAATAAAGGAGCATCTGAGGCGTCATTCCGAGATTCAAATATTATTGCACTGGATAAGAAGCCATACGAAGACGATGAAATAATCAAAATTGCATTTTTAGAAGCTGCAAATGCTTTATTAGATGCTAGTTTCAAAAATCAAACTGAGATAATGCCTGCTATTAAATCTGTACCGTTTTCTGCAAATAAAGAAATGAGAAGGGTTAAGATTATCAGTTATGACGTTACCTCACAACTTAAAACTGACTTTGATCACTGCGAACTATTTCTCCCTGCAATTTGACGAATTGACTGATATAATTGATACAGCTCAGTTGACTGCTTTTGGATTAAAGGGTTTTGATAATTTCGAAACAAGAGAGGGGATGATACAGATTATACCGTTAAGAGGACGCACTACAGAACAGGGCATATTTTTAGCAGTTAAAGATCTTATGAACTCTGAAAATATTACTATAAATAAGTTAGTGGACTTAGCAACTGATGCAGGTTTTGCGATGGAAGGTAGACCGAAGGAATTCATAATCTTGTGCCGTAAAAGCAACAGCTTTCTGAAATTTCTGTCTTACCATTGTGTAATGCAACAGGAGTCACTGAGTGAAAAGTTTCTAAATATGAACAATTTAATAAAAATATTGAACAGAGTTAGAGAACATGCAATTCAGAGACGTTTGTTCAGAGCACTGACTGCTGAGCTAGACTGCCAGTATGGTGATCGAGCGCTTCCTGCAGAATTTGGTTGAGTTGAAGCAGACTTTTACAACGTTTTCAAAAGTTGCTTCTTGCCTAGTAGAATTTGTTAAAGAACGAGGCGAATCCTTCCGTGAACTAGAAGATTCGGTTTGGCTGCAGGATTTTGCTTTTCTCGCGGACATCACCAAAAATTTTAATATCCTTAACTTGCAGCTTTAAGGTAAGGATAAAGATATTGATGGAACAATTTCAGATGTTGCTTCAATTTCTAAAAAGCTGGAAAAACTGTGTGGGGGAAAAATATGATCCAAGGTGAATACAAAGGCCTTGCCTGTTTAGAACAAACCGTTGACAAGGAAGGGTCTTCAATCCCCCTTACAACAGCAAACAATAAGTTGAAATTATTTCAGATTTGAGAATAGAATTCAACAAACGCTTCCAAGATTTCAAAAGGATTTCAATTGTTGCCCAGTTGTCAAACAGCCTTTTATAGAGATTAATGCTGAAGAGTTCTTTACATGTCTTGTGTCATGAAGCATTTTGATTTTCATGTCTTGTAGGCAACGCTTTTCAAGTAGGCAACGCTGCAGTGGAGTTAGAACTGATTGATTTTCAAAATTAATGTTCTACCAAATCGCTTTCTTCAAGCTCTGAAAATATTTGGCTCCTGTTCCTGAAGAGAAATACCCAATTTTTGTCCAGGTTTGTCTCAAAATGAAGGCAGTGCTACACTCTACATATCTGTGTGAGAGTTCTTTTTCCAGTATCCAATTTATTAAAAATAAGTACAGAAACAGACTCAGTTATAAACATCTGGACAACTGTATTCGAATAGTCGCCATTACCTACTTTCCTAACGTTAAAACCTTGCTGATGATCAAAAAATGATCAAAAAAGAAAAAAAAAAAAAAAACGAGTTCTATCCTTCTCATTAAAGTTACTAGTTACTAAGTCTGATAAAAAATCTGTTATTATATTTGCTATTTATTACTAACTGCATTTCAGTTTCTTTCTTACGTACAATTAAGTACAATTAAATTTCAGTTTCTTTTTGTTATATGCAGTTTAAAGTTCTTTTGGGTAGTACCTCATAGCAGGACTAAAAACGGTACGGTAGCTCAGAAGCTTCATACGTTTGGGAACCACTATTTTAGGTCTCTTCATTTCTGAAATCAGGTATCAATGCATCAAAATC
Source organism: Stegodyphus dumicola (assembly GCF_044657685.1). Classification (NCBI taxonomy): domain Eukaryota; kingdom Metazoa; phylum Arthropoda; class Arachnida; order Araneae; family Eresidae; genus Stegodyphus; species Stegodyphus dumicola. The sequence goes on from NC_140781.1 coordinate 29,485,769, forward strand.
ACGCTCACGTCCACTGGAATATAAAAAATGAGGGTGTGATAGCCATTAGGTAGAATTTCCTTCGTCTAACTTAATTAGAGTTCTATAACTAGATTAGATAAATAATCGCCACTGAGGTAATCTCAGCTAAATCAATTAATCAGACATAAAGTAGTTCTCAAAGTAGCAACTACGACATTCTCATAGTAGCAACTACGACATTCTCATAGTAGCAACTACGACGTTCTCATAGTAGCAACCAGGACTTAAAAGAGAAGGGCTAGCTCATACAGCTTTTCCCCCTGAAGCAGAAAGTGAGAAGTGATGACGTAGCTATGATGACACTGAGCGCGCCAATATAATTCACAGCTTGGAAATTAGCGTTTTTGAACCAGCGTTTAAAATGAGCTATGTGTGAAAGATAGCTATAATTCGGAAGAGGCAATGTTACTGCTTTATGCATTTTAGACTGAACCATTAAAAAATTTAATAATGCTTACTCAATTTTAAAATAATAGATAAAATGTGCTACTCTTTTAACATAAAGTTTCGTGGTTTTTTTTTTTTTTTAAATTTTTATTTGCAGGTTTTTTTATTTAATGCACGTTTATTTCTAATCATTTCTTTATTTGCATGCTAACTGAGAGAATTTTTATGCTGCTTCTAAGATAACTATAATAGCAGCTACTTAAATTTACTCAAAAAACAACTTTACATTGACATAGGTTTAAACATATATGACATATATGGCAACATTTCTGCTAACCTACGTTTGATTTTTTGCCTAATTGTAAATTTTACATTGTTATAATTCTCTTCCGATTCAATATAATAGATATTTTTTAAATAATTTTGTAATTTATACTTATATCTATATTACAATTAAATAAATGTATATAAGATTGTTACCTTAATTTTGGCAAAATGGCTTTATTCAGAGTACCTAAAACAGTTATTTAATTTTTCAAAAGTGTGAGTAAAGGAAGCAGGTCTTTTTATGCCAATGACTTTGATGTTTTATACTATTATATTTTATCTAGAATGCTAATCTAGCACAAAATCTAATCAATAATTAGATACAAAGGATACAATAAGAATAACTTTAACAAGTACTTAACAAAATTAGTTTGTTAAATACTTGTTATTCTTGTTGGTACTATTTTGGTACTATTTATAATACCGAAGATATTATCGATTAACTCATAGAAGTCAGATGCTTTCTGATTTCCTGTGGGGTAGAGTATACCTTTTGCGGTACTTTTCGAAAATAATGTTTTCTCTGGAGCGACTTTTTGTCTCTCGTTTCCCTTGACCATTAAATAATTTGGTTTTAGTTTGTGACACAAATTTGATTTCTTCTCAATCTCTATTTAAAACCTCTTTAATAATATCAAAATTTAAAACAGTTACATCTTCTAAAACAAATCCTCTATCTAAAACGCGGTATCTCAGTAATTTGAGGCAGAGCGCGAAATGAGACCTCTGATTAAAACAAACTGCACATTTTGAAAAGAACCAACTTAGTCCAGTTTAGAGTCATAGCAGAGTTTTCAATCTATATGCATTTCGTCGAAACTGAGAACGCATATTTTTTGTACAGAATACAAATATTCGCTTCTTTCCTTCCTTAGAGGGCCCACCAGCGGCCGAGTGGTAAAGTCGCTGAACACTGGTAGTTCGGTCCCAGGCTCGAATCCCGCGAACGGGCTGGCTGCATGGGTGTTTTCGTGGTTTTCCCCATGTGTAACGTGTATACGAGCCAGTTTACCTTAGAAAGTCCTCCACGAAAGCATCCCTTCCCTTAGGCAGATAGCCCTAGTGTGCCTTGCCATAATTAAATACATAAATACGCCTTCTTTAGAGTAAGAACATTACTTTAAATTCTTGGACTACACTAAAATTTAGAAAACACTAAAAAATAAAATAAACACCATTTCTTTAATTTGGCAATACTAGGTAAAGATATTCCAATTTTTTCTTAATTTTTTTTTTCTTTCCAAAAATCATAGTTTTAAGATGACAGAGCTCTTATGACGATGCAACGTGAAATATTTTCACTAGTCCACCTGATTTTTTTCTTCTTTTTCAGTAATGCATTAATCTGCGTCTTTATAAAAATAGGCTTTAGACATTTTTCCAAATTCTCCGATTTGTACTCCCTCCCCCCCCCCCCAAATTTTGCTATTTGAGATTTTAATTTCTGATACCAATTTCTGTCTAGATGTCGTCCACCTTCTTTGTCGCTGAACAAACATTCTAAAATTTTTCCTTTCTCTATTTTTCAATACTTTAATACAATTTAATACAATTTTCTAAGGATATTATTTTGTTCTTCAAATTATCAATGCATTCTTGTTTATCCTTAAACATTCAGGATGATCTACATTTTCATTTGTGAGTTTTATTTCAAAATCATTAAAATTTGATTTATTATTGTCATCATCAATTTCGATTTATTATTGTCATCATAATTTACTTTCGGCACAGCATTCCATTTCAACAGTTTCTTTTTGTGGCTATCCAAACAAGCGATTTTTCATATCATCTTCATAAACACTGCATAGAAAATGTTCGCTGCAGATTTTTCCGCTCTTCACATTAATAGAATCTTCTCTTTGACATTTGTGTATCCATTCTTTCGTTAAAAGCAAACTCTTATTTGGATTCTTTGGTCCCATGAAATAAAATATCTCATCCTTTCATACTTCTGTAAGTGCTACGGCACGTTACTGCAGCGCAAAAAGCCATATTACGTAAACGATACTTTACAATATAGAATTTAAAATAAAAACTGACTAAAATTACATATATATAAACTATTTTAAATATATACATTATTAGAAAACAGATATATATATTATTAAAATTAATTTGGGATATGTAACCTCTAGAAAATCGTCTCGCAGCTCAATGAAACTACTGTTTTAAACGCGGGAAATCAGGACAGGTGTCATCACAGTGACGTCAGATTATTGCCTGTTACGTCCCCCCATTAGGCTCGCGTCGGCGAGGAGCCGAACAAAGAAATGAGCTAGCCCTTCTATTTATCCCTGGTAGCAACTACGACATTTCAAGTGGTATTTCAGATTTACGTCATACAAATGCTAAGTCGTAATGGCATGAAGAGGAAGCCTCATCTCTTAATTGTCAGACCGCTGTAATTCTCCTTGATACGAAATTGATCAAACAGGTGCAATAATTTTAAGTTCCTTATAATAAAGCAATAATGTTAGCTCCAAAAAAAAAAAAAAAAAAAAAAAGGCAAGATTGAAAATTTGCCGGCCGGTTGCGAAGTAAATAGTGAAAATTCGCGAAATTGTCGCAACATATGATTTTAAATAAAAACTTCACAAAACCTTTTGCGAGTGAGAAATTCGGAAATGTCGACTACAGATAAAAAGAGCATCACTAAAAATTAATACGATTTTAAGTTTTACTAACGTTTATTTTATTTTAAAACTTTACTGTCCCCTATTGTTTTCCACTTCCTGCCAGAAAAGACGCGGTTAGTTTTAGTATGCAAATTGAGCTTGCAAACTGTTAAGTATTTAAGTGGTGGCTTTTAGCGAAGAAGGAGTTAGAGATTTCTAGCCACTTTACTTCACTCACGCTTTTCAGTCAGTTGCTGTCCGCCTTTAAGGCCAAAATTTAGTCCTCTTGATACTGAAGACGTATTGTAGTTTTCCCGGATCCTGGCGTACTATATACGTAAAGATTAAAAGGCTAGTCTTTGTAAAGTTTTTGAGTTTAGCTCTTATTTAAATTTAGTTTGTAATTCTTATGTTTTACGTTTCAGACCATAAGTACTGGTCTTTGTATCCCGAAGTGCGGGAGCAGCTGTAAACCGTGAAGAATAAAGGGTAGTTAAAACCTTCCCACGTGTGTTGTATCTTTCACACTTTTAGGAACATAGTTTTTAGTAAACTCCCGCTTCTAACTCAGGACTCCATGTTTGCCAAAGCAATTAGAAGAAATAGTAGTCCTGATAGTTAAATGCCTTCGTGGTGTATTGGTCTGCACGCTGGGCGCGTATTCCATAAGTCTGTGGTTTGATTGCTGGCGAAGGCGCCACTGTCAGGATTACTATTTCTTCTGATTGCTTTGGCAAACATGTTGGAGTCCTGAGTAAGAACAGGAAGTTTACTAAAAATTATGTTCCTAAAAGTGTAGAAGATACAACACATGTGGGAAGGGTTTAACTATCCTTTATTCCTCACAGTTTACAGCTGCTCCCGCACTTCGGGATACAAAGACCAGTACTTATGGTCTGAAATGTAAAAAATAGGAACTACAAACTAAATTTAAATAAGAGCTAAACTTAAATACTTTACAAAGACTGGTAATGCTGACTGCCTTTTAATCTTTACGCGTATAGTACGTAGAATGCGGGAAAACTACAATAAGTCTTCAGTATCAATAGGACAAAATTTCTGGCCTTAAAGGCGGACAGCAATTGACTGAAAAGCGTGCGTGAAGTAAGGTGGCGAGAAATCTCTCTCTCTCTCTAACTCCTTCTTCGCTAAAAGCCACAATTTAAATACTTAACAGTTTGCAAGCTCAATTTGCATACTAAAACTAACCGCGTTTATTCTGGCCGGAAGTGGAAAATAACAGAAGACAGTAAAGTTTTAAAATAAAATAAACTTTAGTATAAACTTTAGTAAAACTTAATGTCTTTACAAACTGAACAAGTATTATAATAAAAACATTTTAAGCATTCAGTTACAAAACAGTCAACATTGGAAAACATATTCAAATCTTAAATAAAGTCAAAAATGCCATTTAAATGAATGGTTTCTGCGCATACAGGGATTTTCTTCGTTAGGTGGCACGTTTTTAAATTTAGTAAAAGGAACTTATAGCATCAAAACTATTCGAGAGCATCGAGATTCAAAGAAGAATGATTTATAAAATTTTGGGTCATAGAATTTTACTCATATTCTGAAAGTCCAACAAAACTGAGTGAGCAGTTTAAAGTCCCAAATTCTGATTCGAATTTTGAAATAAGGTTGCTGTGCAATTTTTTCTCTGTTTATTCTGCGTTCGCGGAAAAAACTTAATATTCGCGAATTCTTAGAAAAATATTCTAAAATTTTCGTAAATAATAGAAGAAATCTGAGTCGCGATAAAATAACTACCTAGCCTATAAGTCATAAACATTGCTCCTGATCTCAATCTACGGAACATTTCAATCATGATTCTCAGTCATGTTTTATTATGTGGGAGTACTTTAACAGTGTTAAGGCTCGAATGTGGCATATGTTTGTATAATCACAATGTTTACTACTGCATTTAGTAAGCAAGTTGAGGGAGAAATCGGCAAATGTTGAACAACTTTTAAGCCGTTTTCTCTATGCTTGTTGGCTGACTGGGAAGAAAATTTACTATATATTACATAATATGAAAGAGCTCTCTGCTAACGGGAATATTTTATCTGAAGACTTTTTAAAGGTTCAGAGATGATTGCAATAACATAATGGTGATAAAAATTAAGTGGTTGTTTCACACTATGAATTTCAAGTTGTATTAGAAGGGAAAAGGAAATGTAATTAACCAAATGAGTAAGTAGAATCTATGAAAAATTGTGCTGAGATTAGAGATACGGATCTTCCAGTTGTTAGTTGGACGTGTTATCACTTGCACCACGACAATGAGCGCGGGGTAATGAGATGATACCTCACGATACCCCTATTTAAAGGACAACAGAGGAGAGGCATGAGATGCAGTTGATTAAATCCAGGTAATTGACGAATTATCATCCACCACCTTTTAGTCGGCCGCTACAGTTTAAAGACTTCTAGAATTTCTGCATCTAGAAACGTGAGAAAGCAACTATGCTCTCTCCGGGATTTTGAAAAACAAATCTTTCAATTGCCAGCTATGCGTGATACTACTTACGCCAAGAGAGTACGCACGAGAGAAGACTATTCCTCATATACTTTTCCGCTTAAAGCACTTCTGCCCGGAGTCGTATATAGTGGCGTAGTATTATAATCTAATAGTCTCGATTCTGTGCGCATAAATGCAGAGACCGGGTTCCTACTATCCAAATGGCAGCCTTTGTTGTCCCTGAGGGTTTGCAGTTTGGTTGCCTTTGGTCAACACTTGGGGACGGACTACGATGTACTTTGTTCTTCTTTTAGTTGGTGGATGTTGCCGTCCGCCTCTGACTTGCATAATTATTCTCAGACTGTGTGTATCATATAAGCCCTCCTGGAATAACCGGGGGATTATGCCTCTTTGAATCGCTTCTAGGGGTTGGGCATTATAACCATGTAAGGTATCTAATAAGCCAGGTCTCCTCCCTAGTGTACTATCCGTGAGTAGCGCGACGGCCAATTTCGAACATGCAAGACACTTAGTAGAACAAATACCGTTGGGAACCAATTATCGTGCACTACATTTTAGTCTGAGTGCCTCTGAAGAAATCATAAATTTCAAAATTGGGAAACGAAAAATCAACTTTGCCTTCGCCAGGTTTCGCACTGCGGATCTCCAATTGCTAACTGGATGAGTTACAATTTATATTATAAGATTATACTTAATTTGGCTTAATCTAACACTTCTGCCAAGTGAACTTTGATTCCGAATTTAACTAGCAATACCAAAATACTAAATGAATGAAGCAGAAATTAAAATAACAGAAATTTAAAAAAATTAAACAAACTACTTAATATTATGTCATAGGGAAACTCACCAGTTTCTGAACCGAAAGTGGCGGATCCAGATAAGGTGAGCTCTGGCTTTTTTTATTTATTATTTCAAGATTTTCATTATTTGTTTAATTTATCAAGCTTTTAACTCCTGTCGATTCACTGAACTTTAATTATTCATTTATTATTTATTTCTTTATTTATTTTCAGTGATTTTTCTCTAACGGTCATCCATAGAGCTTCATCAATTCTAATTTTCGAAACTAAATCCTGATACTTCCTCTGGAGAGCCTGCAACCCCTATCGTGCGCATAGCCAGATGGCGGATAGGGGAATGCCTCCACTGGTTTCCAGTAGGTGATAGAAAGAAGAATAAGAGAAATAAAATACCTTTCGCGGAACAACAGGTAGAAGTCCAAACTCTTTGAGGCAGTGCCTCACTTTTTTTATAGATTGTGCATTTAATGAAGCAAGTGAGAATGCTACCGCGTCCGGGGTAGCCGTTGAGCCAGTAGCTGCTGGCCGGGTTTCTGGTGAGACGTATGCGACGAGGATACTAAACATTATACAGCTGTACATGAATGTCACGCAGAGAAAAATAGATGAACTCTCTGATACCGTCCATCGGAATAATATCCATGTAGCCTGCTTGTAGAAAACTAAATTAAATTCTAACCTTAAGCTGCCAATTAAGGGTTATACTGCAATTAGCAAAGATAGAGAAGATCTCTCTGGAGGAGGATTTGCCTTCCTTATTAAAACCAAAGAGCTTAAAAACAAGATAAACCGACTATCATGAACAAAAATTTTGATAGCTCAGACTGTTCATATCTTTCTCCAGAAACACTCGTTAAGGATTGTTAAGGTTATCATCCAGATAACACAGATACTGATCTTGACCTCCTCTGTGATCTTGTGAATACATCACCGGCATAAAAATTATCTTGGGCGACTTCAACGCAGAAAGTACCACATGAAACTCTTCAACTTAGAACAAGAGAGGCTGACAGACTGAGGATCTTCTGAATGATATTGAGTTCTCTGTGCTGAATGATAATAAAATTACATATGTATCTAAAACTAACGAAACTGCTCCAGCTCTGGATATTGAAACCGTAAATAACCTATCAAAAAGATTCACTTCATAGACTGTTCTCAACAGTGCTATTAGCGATCATTTTCCTTTACTTACTAAAGTACACCTGACTCTTAAATCTCCTAAACAAAAAGAAATATCCTGGAATTTCAGAACTAATCATCGGCTGACTGGTCTAATTTCACTTCAAAGCTTGAGGAACTGCGTGATCAACCTGAACCTAAGCTGAAAACTATCCTCTAAAAACTATCCTCTCTGAAAACTAAACTCTTTAAATGAAAACTATCCTCTCTTACTTCGTGCATCCAAAGTGTCACGAAATTATGCATCCCCTGAGGCAACAGAAGAGCTGATTGGGAAGATTATGATTGTCACGCATTAATCGCTGAAAGAGACGCTGCATGTGTTGAGGTCCAAAATAACAGCATTGAAGCCAACAGAAAAATATACATCGACCTTTGTCAAAAAGTTGAGGATGAAATTTCCCAGTGCAAACACAAGATATGGCAGTCTTTTTGTGACACCTTAGACCCTAGGAGATTATCACATCATTCAAACATCATAAATATAATAAATAATCAACTATCAGAGCCTATGCAAGACTCGTAGGAAACAAACTCCATCAATTCCCTTGCGAAATTGGCTCGTACAAATTTGGAAACTGCTACTATGCTAACAAAGCACTACGCATAAAATAGTAAACATACACTGCTCGACTTTGAAAATGCAACACCAAGAAGGAGTGGTCAGAAAGTGATGAAATTTGGAAAAAAGAGACAGCAAGCAATAAGTGATCTTTACTTCAAAATGATAGTCAGAATACAGAGTGAGAACGCGTCGACTCATTAGGATGCAGAACCACCGCGGACAGCGATGCACGAAGAAACACGTCTAGGCATAGAGTCAATAAGAGTGCGGATGGTGTCCTGAGGGACACCATCCGCACTCTTATCCGCACTCCATTCCCTTTCAACCATTTGCCACAGTTCGTTTTCTGAACGAGGCAGGGGAAAAGTCTGCAAACTGTGTCCAATCACATCCCACACATGTTCTATTCGTAACAGGTCAGGACAGTACGGTGGCCCGGGATACCTTGCAAAGCATGTTAGCAGATGTGAGCACTGTGTGGTCGGACGTTATCCTGCTGAAAAATTGCATTAGGCAGCCCCTGAAGGTACGGGATTGCCACTGGCCGCAGTACATTACCCAAGTATCGTTGGGCTGTCATAGTGCCCTGAATACAAACTAGACGTGACCTGGAATCGTAGGCAATAGCGCCTCAAACCATTATGCCACGTTGTCGCGCGGTGGGACGTTCCACAGTTACTACCGGATTAGATCTGTCTCCACGTCGACGCCACACACGTATGCGGCGACTGTCACTGGATAAACAGAAGCGTGACTCATCTGAGAACACGACGTTTCGCTATTCTGTCATCCACATCGCTCTAGTCCGGCACTATTCTAAACGTTGGCGTCTATGCTGTGGGGTCAATGGCAGTCTTCTTAACAGACGCCGTGAGTGCAGGCCACGTTCAACCAATCGACGTGAAATGGTGCTGGTCGACACGGGAATATCCAGGGTATCTTGCACATGCTGCAGAATCGCGGTACAAGTGACTTGCGGGACCGCCACAGCTCGTCGGCCGATGCGTCGATCCACGCATGCTGACGTCACTCTGGCTGCACCTACACCCCTTCTTCTTCCCCCATTTCCTTGTTCCAACCACGTTCGCCATAGCCGATGCACCGTGCTCGCATCCATACGGGTATCAGCTGCGATTTGACGTAAGGACTAACCTGCCCTTCTCAGTTCGATCACCATACCGTAAAATCGTCGATCTGCTGGAAGTGCCTTCGTTGACGGCGGTCTGGCATTCTCTCCTATTACACGTATCCTCCGGGACAAAAACCAACTTTCTTCGATAATTCGTTTGGCAGAAATAACGACACGAATATTGCCCATTCTGCACGTTCCTTCCCTTATATCTTACTTCACGTGCGTCGGAGAGCTGCGCATTTCACATCATTCGCAAAAATCAGTGACGTGCGTCTGTTCTAAAATTTGCATAAATTTCTGACCACTCCTTCTTGGTGTTGCATTTTCAATGTCGAGCAGTGTACTTTTTGAAAAAAGGATAAAGTTCTTTGTAAGACCATCAGAAAACTTATAAGAAACTCATATAGAACATGTACGAACAACATCTTCTCGAATACCTTTACAAGGGAGGAACTTGATTTTGCAATTTCAAAAATTAACCCTGAAAAAGCTCCAGGTGCAGACCTAATTTTGGGAATATGAATCCAGCACTTTGGCGAGATCATCAACCTCTCTTGGATTTCTGGCAAATTTCCTACCATCTGGAAGAACTTCTATCATTTCCCCAATCCTTAAGCCAAACAAGAATGCCTCTGACTGCAGAAACTACAGACCAATATCTCTTACTAGTACAATCTGCAAACTTATGGAACATATGATTTACTTCAGGTTGAACTGGTTGATCGAACAGAAGAAAATTCAATTCTCTATCAAACAGCCTATTAAGGTCATTACAGTACAACTATCCAACTCTTCTATATGAAGCGATCAATAATTGATGACCTCTAGAAAAAAAACATATAAGAAAACTGTTGTTCTTTGTGAACCTATCTGCAGCTTTTGATCGTGTTTGGTGACAAAGGCGGATTCAAATTATCCGCGAGGTTGGCATTGAAGGTAATGAGCTAGTCTGGATAAATGACGTTTTGAGAAGTAGACGTTTTTCTGTCAGGATTAATACAGAACTCTCCTTTTTCCTGTACATGAACACAATTGACTCGTATGGCCAACCTGACACCAGGATTGCCTGCTATGCATATGATATTGCCATTTGGAATTCAAACCAGAAGGTAAAAACCTATGAGAAATCTTTAAATCTTACCTTGAAAGGTATTGCAGACTGGGCTGAGGATCTCAAACTAACAATAAATCTCAGCAAATAAAATTACTATAGCTTCTCAACTGACAGAAAAATCGTGGAACTTTTAATCAAAATTTGAAACTTCAAAACATAAATATTGTAAGTGTTGACCATCCCAAATATCTGGGAGTGATTCTGGATTCTGAACTTCGTTTCACATAACACAGTGATATCACAGCAAATAAGGCTATCAAGAAATTAAATATTCTTCGCAAATTATGCGGCACAAACTGGGGCTCAAGAGCATCAATTTTGAAAAAGAGTTACTGCACCGTAATCAGGCAGTATTAGAATATGCTTCCCCAATCTGAGCTTCTTCAGCTGAAACAGTTAAAGCAAAACTTGACTCAGTCCAATATAAAGCATCTAAAATTATTATAAATGCTGTGTCTTCCACTAATAACATTAGAGCTGAGGCAGAAAGCGGCCTTATGTCTTTGAAAAGCAGACGTAGACTTGCAACTGTGAAAGTCACAACTAAGCTAAGAAGCTTTAATAAGAATCGTATCTCTAACAGAGCCTTCTGCTCTTGGGAAGGATCAGCAAGATTTCATAGATCATCAACTCTGTATTATAACAGAGATATCAGAAAAAAATTTTCCCTTGATCATTGCTCTCTAGATATTCTTCAGGAACTTTCTTTTCCCAAAAAAACCACCTGCCGTTACTAAGATTCGCCTCCACTTGTTAGAATCTTGTTCAAAGAAAGAACCCATTCTGATGTTATGTCAAAAGGGAGTTGATACAATCTACTCATTTTCCAGGAAAATAAAATGTTTGTCTTTATGTATAATACGTTTTATAGAGGCAGTGCTGGTATTCTTTTTGTCTACCCTTCTGGTGAAAAAAACTGAACTCAAAACTCCCACAGGCCAAATAGCCTCAAACTTCACCAATGAATTGATTGCAATCAAGGAAGCTCTTGCTTTCCGCGTCTTAAGTAGTTTTGATGCTTCAGCGGATGGATTGGTGGTATTCTCAGATTCAAAATCAGCACTCGAAGCCATCTGCCATAGAGAAAGAAGACTAACTCAAGAAATAAATTTTCTTCGCAATCAAATATAAAATCCTGCACTCTTCAGTGGATCCCTGCGCACGTAAGGATAGAGAAAAATGAGTGTGCCGATGCCCTGGCAAAAGAAGCTCGAGTTTTGACCAGCCCCTTATTGTTACCTTTGAAGATGCAAACGCAGTTGCAAAACGCAAACTATCTGCTAGCCATTTTAGAAAGTCAGTAATTACGGACCTTGAGTGTCCCAGAGGCTTCTCGTCTGCAATAGCATGACTTCGTACAGGCCATTTCAAAGCTATGATATCTCCAGGGGATAACTCAAGATCTTACCTCATTATGCATAAATTTCCCACAAACCCAATTAATTTGTCTCCACTTAGTACCTTTTCCATGGGCAAGACAACACAACTACACAACTAAACAGACATAAGGTTTCAAAGTCTTGATACTTTCATTCTGGTAACAGAACAGTAAGAATTAAGACAGATTTTAATGTAAACTAAAATGTGTTCATTAAAATTGATCTTGCAGTCACCCCTGCCAGAATTTAGCACATTCGAAAATAAGGTCTTTCACAACCTTGATAAAGAATTGCTAACTACAACTTGAGCAACAGCGAGCCAACAGATTATATAGCTTCTAAAAGGAAAATTAAATTTTTAATTTTTTTCATTATAACAAAAGCCTTTCTCTATAGCTGCTTTCTTCTCTCTCCTTCTCAAAGGAAAAATCTTTTAGGAAAAGTTTACAGTAATATATATTATGTCTGTTTAATTTACATAATTCTCTTATTAGCCTATTGTAAGCTTTTCCTACCTCCCTCTCTTTGTGTGTGTATGAAACGTATGGGCCTTTTGATGTGCCCACCGTACTCTACTTCATAACTCGATTAACATGGGTTGGTTATTTTTTTAAGTGCACTTTACTTCTACGACACGCTAAGATGAATACTAGTTCTTATGTCTATAAACTTAAAAAATGGTGACTGAAGAGTGCTCTAAATTCTAGCGTATATTTCATTAACTTTCGTTGTACATGTTATTGTACACAGTTTATTCATTTAAACTTATTACAAATTCATATTTTTTCTTAAATTTGAAAAGAAAATATGATTGTAACCAGTTTTAAAAAAGTGCGATTATACTTGTGGCTACACACTTCATAGAAATACACTTTGCTGAATTAAATGTCCCCACTGAGGTCAGAACACAATTTTTGGAACTTCGAGTTATCAGAATCTTAATCAACTTGTAAGGATGACGTTAATTTTATTAACGGTTAAATTTTAAGTTAAAGATCCTTTCCTGTCGATTCTTAACTTCAACTTATTACTTCCGGCCAGAACGTAGTTTTAGAATCACGCCTGAGCGGTATAAAACCGCGAAGTTCTTCGGTCTTAGTGAGAGAGATACCAGGTATTCTGTTTGCACGAATCCGCCTTTTTAGGCTACTCTGTCGTAAGCTATTATTACGCTCGGCCATACTTTAGGCCCTTGATAGCTTCGCAGTCAATTAGCGTTAAGGGGCCAACTCGGTTGGAATCTTGATAGCTTCGGCTATACCTCTTTAGTTTAGATTAGTTTAGTATTATTCTTAGTTTCTTAAGTTCAAAGCCCTAGTGTCGGCTTTATTGTACACTCCAAGACGTAGTTTATTAAACTTTAATTGAAATAATAAAGAGCTAGTTTACCCTTCTATCTTGTTGTTTCCTGTCACACGAACTCAAGCGATTATTCGCTTATCAGTTCTTAAGATTCTTCACGTTCAACAGTAACTCAGAATTTGAAGGTGAGGAACTCCACAAACTTTAATAGGAAACTTATCTTTGTTTTGCTAGTGACTGAGTTTCCTTTCTCTAGGCCTTGTTCTCAAATCAACTCCCTAGTTCCCAATTTAGATTATTTATGGTCATTCTTTCTTTTTATATGCTTTGGAATACCATCTCAACGATGAATACCCTAGAAGTAAAATCCAGCAATACTCATATCCCGAATCGAACTTAGCAATACCGTTACGAGTTTCTGCTGCGGTCGAACAGACTATAGAGTCTATGTGTATTCTTTGTAGCATACACACCTGAACTCTACTTTCAAGACGAAGTAGCGAGTTCTCGCGATATCTTTAAGACTAAATACTGCAGACGAAAGGTTTAAATAATCTTTTTTATTTAAAACTAATAAAACGCACGCACTTCGTGCTTACAAATCACCACCACCTGTGGCTAAGTAACAGAAAAATAAGAATGTAACAAATCACTAGTAAATTAAGAAATTGTAATGGCTGGCTCCTTAGACTAACGCTAAATCAACTACACACAGAAAAGCCGAGGCGGGAAATATCAGTATAAACTGAAAGGCGTCGAACACCGAACTAAAGAGCTAATTTTAAAGTCGTAGCATAAACATCGTAACTACGTTCGCTACTACTACTCTTTTGAACTCCTGAAACGCAGCTTAAATACTGCTTCTGAAAAACGTTAGAATTTGCATCTACGTCATACAAAATTTACATTCCGGCAGGAAACTGAAATCAGGAGGGAAAGGAAGGAAAACTAAAAATAACTAGTTAGAATTAAATAAATCCTTAAAAATATTTCCTACCAGAATTAAAATATTTGAAAATAAGGTTTCTAAACGACCTGTTCAAAAAATGTAAATTATAACTTTAAAATTTCAGAGCCAGCCTTACAATGTAAAGGCTACTTAAATACACTCTTGACGCACCAAGAAGGAGTTATCTGAATGGGACGAAACTCAGTAGAAGTGATGTACATGTACAGAAAAACAAATGATTACAGTTTGAGAAAAATTGGATGATTTATTGAAGTGATAGAGCTTCACAAAGAGAAAAAGTCAGTAACGCGTTTGTTCACCTCTGGCCCTTATGCAAGCAGTTATTCTCCTTGGCATCGATTGATAGAGGTTGCGGATGTCCTCCTGAGGAATATCGTGCCAAATTCTGTTCAACTGGCGCGTTAGATCGTCAACATCTCGAGCTGGTTGGAGGGCCCTGCCCATAATGCTCCAAACGTGCTCAATAGGAGAGAGATCCGGCCGCCTTGCTGGCCAAGGTAATGTTCGACAAGCACTAAGGCAAGCAGTAGAAACATGTGCAGTGTGGGGCGGGCATTATCTTCCTGAAATGTAAGCACAGGGTGGCGTGACATGAAGGGCAACACAACGGGCCTTAGAACTTCGTCGACGTACCGCTGTGCAGTAAGCTTGCGACGGATGACAACCAAAGGGTTCCTACTATGAAATGAAATGGCACCCCAGACCATCACTCCTGGTTGTCGGCCTGTCTGCCGGAAGACAGTCAGGTCACACCGCTGTCTGGGGCGTCTCCAGACTCGCCTTCGCTGATCATCGGGGCTCAGTTCAAAGCAGGATTCATCACTGAAGACTAGTCTAGTCCAGTCAGTGACACTGAGTGCCGGAGGAAGGACAACGGAAGTAGCAAGAGTTTATTATCGCTCGACCTCAAAGCCGTGTATATGCAGATATAGTGTGTGATAATAGTTAAAAATAGTATCAGCGCAAAGAGCAAGCTCTATCGTACATGTTAATTTACGATTTTGACCGTGTGACGCTTATTAAAATTATTAAGGAATATTAAAGTATCTCCATTTACGTGCATTATGTAAAGCTAATAGCTACAACTTCCCTAGAAGCGGCACTGCCCGTTCGATAGGTCCGAGCTACCACCCGTGAACTTTGACCTTCGCAGAGCAGCAATGCAACTCTCCCCGCCCCTCCCTATCACTGTAAAGGGAACCTACAATGGACTTTCAATAAGGAGAGATTACAAAAGAAAGTGTGTGTTTATATTCAAAGTCATAACTCCGGTGTGTTTATATTCAAAGTCATAACTTTAGCGCCTCCAATCTAATTTTCCCATATACAGAATGCCG
Organism: Stegodyphus dumicola; assembly: GCF_044657685.1. Lineage (NCBI taxonomy): Eukaryota > Metazoa > Arthropoda > Arachnida > Araneae > Eresidae > Stegodyphus > Stegodyphus dumicola. The sequence continues at coordinate 29,501,379 of NC_140781.1, forward strand.
AGTGGAACCAAAGTTTCTAAAATTGAAGAAAATCGGACGGTTAGTTCGAAAACTCCAAGTCTAGCTATTTATACAGTTTCAGTCGAACTGTTTATACAGCGAAGGACACCACTAACTCCCAATTCAAATTTCACGGAATAGTTAGTTATGTTTCAGTGATTCAAGCAAGTTTTTCAGTGACAAGCAATTTAACGTTTCTAATTTTACGTTTACATCTGTGCGTGAAGAATGTTCTAGTCTGAAATTTGCAAGCCGATCTATGCATACAACTAATTAACTTCGGTTAAATTAGTGACTACATCTGTGTGTTTAGCGTTATAGAGTGAATTTAGGTAAGTCCATCCCTTGTTCCGCTACTAGATAATACCCACTCAGTTCGGGTAATCACATTAGTATCTGTGTTCTTAGTGTTAACATTTGTATCTGTGTTTATAGTGTATCAACCAACTTAGAAAATAGAGTGCAGGTTTCAGAATGTGTTTTATCTGTGGATTCTTATGAAGAGAAGGAGAACAGATGTACAATTTCATAAGGTAGGATTTTAAAATTGTTTTATTGCATTGGAGCATTTTTGAGTTCTCATCTTGCATGCCACAGTTTACTATCCCACTACTAAAATCTACAGTGTCAGAATTTACCTAGCAAAATATGTAATAACTCCGCAACGTACGTTCAGTGGTCTCGTTTGTCTCGTATTGTTGTGCCTTTAATATTCTACATTACATATTCATTTTAACTCTCAAACATTGTGCTTATCGGATATTATAATTTTAATTTCTGTATTATTTGAATATTGCTAGTATATGTTGCACCCATCATAATTTAAACATTTTAATTCTCAAATATTGTGCTTATCAGATATTATAATTTAAATTTCTGTATCATTTGAATATTCCTGGTATATGTTGCGCCCATCATAATTTAAACATACTCGTGTAAATAACGTTAACCGAGTGTAAATTATGTACCTCAGTTCTCCGTAGTTTTCTCTCATTTCCTTGTACATTGTATAATTGAATTAATAGTTTGTTTTGATATTTCTTTTGCATTGGGTTATCTTATGTGTAGTTGTTTAATAATTTATTAACGCTGTGCATCCCCCCAATGTTTTGTTCTGAGCTATTAGCTCATTATGGGATTTTTTTAATAGTGTTTATTGTGTTAAGATACTTCCAACTGTTTAATTCTAAGATTACCTGTATATGCTTATTTAAAGGGACTGGCGGTCGAGGCTCTGTACCCTACTAAGAGGAGTCTCTCAGTGCGACGGTGCATATAATTCTGTGCAATTACCATCCTAGTGCTGAGTTATACCTACTTGTATTATATACTACTTGCTGGATTAAACCTACTTGTATTGTTTATGCAAGATAATTGCTAGTCACTAGAATCAGCTCGCAAACTCCAAAATCCCAAGCAAACACAGATGGTGCTATGATTAATGTGAACGCTTCCGCGTACCACAATTATCAATTCACCAGCTTCCAGAATTGAGACCATCAATCATCTTAATGACCAGCTACATTCATTTTTAATGCAAACAAAAGACAGCCGCAAATTCAGCGTGAGCGAGAAAAAACTGCTTTGTTCATTAATTACCTCTCTCCGCAATACTTTTGCAGAACAAGAAGTGTACTGTGCAAGTCTGCAAGGAAAAATTCAGCTACTGCAACAGCAACTTAGCGTGAATGATAATCGTTCTTTAACAGCTCCGGCCTCACCAGAAGACTTTCCAGAACAGACGGAAACAGAAGAAACTCCATTTACCGAAGTCAAAAAGAGAAAGAGAAAAGCACATACTGCGCAACTTAACAAACCGTTATCAGAGCACGTCCTCCTATTAAAAGCAAAAGAAACAGACAGAACTCCAGAACAAGTCAGATCACAACTGACTACTGAACTTAGCGCCAGAGAACTGGGCATTACTGCTGAAGAAGTGCGGCCCACACGCTCTAACGAACTTTTAATTAGGTGCAGCCACAGACAAAATATAGAAACACTCAGGAAAGCGATTGAGGGAAAGCCCTCACTCTCAGCAGCAGTCACGCTCAGAGAGCCCTCTTTCAGGAAGTCCACAATACTCGTCTTTGATACCCCCACATCCGCAACAGCAGACGACATACGTGAGGCTTTTGCGAGCCTGGTGCCCTCAGCAAGTGAAGAATAAATACATCCAAGAAATCCTATTCGCACAACTATCGCTTTCCTGAGGATGTTTTCCTTTCCTGAGGAACTATCGCTTTCCTGTCACTTGGATCGTCCACCTGCAGCAGAATCTGTACGAGGATATTAAGGACCTTAGAAGAATTCTCATAGGATTTAGCTCTTGTGCTTTCAGAAAATACTTTCAAGTTGCAAGGTGTTTTAATTGTCAACGGCTGGGACACTTGAGTCATTCTTGTAAAGCAGCGTTGACCTGCGTAAACTGTGGACAAGCTCATAGCCAGGATAACTGCAAAGCAAAGACTCCACACTGCGTCAATTGCGCAACTCACAATAAATCCAAAGGCACTAGCTTCGACACCACACACCCGTCTAGTGCAAGACAATGTCAAGCCTACAAGGCAGAACTGTTCAGAATGAAAACAAGGGCGCAGTGGTAGATGAACAGCAGGCTATTGCATATCCAAGAACAGTTCATGGTTTTGCAGTTCTTCAAGGCAACTTCCAACGCAGCCAAGCCGCAACTGTCCATGCAGCATAGGTTATTCTAGAAAACAATGTAGATCTAGCTGCACTACAAGAGTTTCATTCCACTAACAACAGGATCATAGGATTCAGCAACTTCACAACTTACAATTCCGTAGGCAGCAGCAATCGCCTACAATAGTCCACTCACGCCCCTGCTAATGCATAAAGGAGATTATACAGTTACTGTACAGCTGGAAGGGCTTTATGGTTAGATTACCATCACCAGCGTGTATTTTCCTCCTTCACATGACATTATCACTGCACTCCAAGAGCTGGAACAAGTCATGCTGATTCCAACTAGGAATAAGATAATCACTGGGGACTTTAACGCCGCTAGCCCTCTATGGGGTGCGCCAGAGCAAAACAGGCGTGCTTGCCCTGTCCTTGACTTCATCTCTTCTCATAACCTTGCAATCGTTAACCCCACCGACAGCCCTCCTACATACTGGACTACCAGGCCTCAGGGGTGGCCTGGTATCACTTTAGCCACCACTGGTATAACTTTAGCCACCACTGGTATACTTAATAATATTCACAATTGGAAGGTTAGCAAAACCCCCTCGTTAAGTAACCATCGCTACATTGAGTTCAGAATTGATTCGGAGCATCAATTTATAACAAAGAACAGATGGAAAACGAAGTACGTAAACCTCAACAAATTTAAAAATGCACTCTCAACCCATATTGAAAGTCTCGTCGCACAATGTAACAGTTGCAACAGTGGTAAAGACATCCACGCTATGCATGAAGATCTTATGCAAACACTGCTCTCAGTGTGCAAAAAAGTCTTGAAAAGGAAAAATTACGCAACCCCGAAATGCACCCCTTGGTGGAGCACCACGCTGACTACTGAACGTAGCAAAGTCCGTGCCCTAAGGCGCAGAATGCAAGCATGCAAGGATCCCATAGAAAGAGAGACACACTCGTTAATTTTTCGAAAGCACAGAGCTGCTTACAAAAGACAGATTGCAAAAGCTAAGTTTTCATCCTGGAAAGAGTACTGTACAAACACTGCGAATAAGTTCGGAACTGTCTTCCGTATCGCACATGATAAGATGTTTACACCTACTAATCTTACTGCCACAATAAGCCACGGAGCAGCAACTAGCACAGAAGTAGTCGCGCACATTTTGGACAATATCTCTAGACCTGATAATGCAGACACAGACAATCCCGCACAAAGAAATATCAGAGCCAGTGTTGAGCAATATTATAATACCAAGAAAACAGATTTTGAACCGCTGCCAAACATCAAAGAAATGAGCGACATTGTTAAAGTATTAAACACCAATAAAGCCCCAGGTCCTAATAGGATAGATAATGGCATTCTGCAAGCCATTAACAGTACACATCCGGTGTTAATATGCCTACATTATTGCGTGTTGGTGCAACAGATATTTCCCAGCCGGCACGAAACTTGGTGAGGTGTTGCTCTTCCTCAAAGCGAAAAAAGACCCTAATGTAGCAACGTCTTACCAGCCTATTTGCCTTTTTCCTGCCTTGGGTAAAGTACTAAAGAGAGTCGTCCTTCAAAGACTTAAACACTATATCCTGTCTGGACAAAGCGTAAGTGACAAACAATACTGCTTCATTCCTGGCAGATCGGTGGATCACGCGCTGCAGCATCTACGAAAAATAATATCAAATAACAGAAGAAATAACCAGCATAGTCTCATTATCTCTGTGGACATACAGGGCGCCTTCGACTCGTTGTGGTGGCCCGATGTACTGAAGAGATTACAGGACATGAATTGCCCTAAGATCCTCTTTGACCTTATTTACAGCTACCTAAGTGATCGCCGCTTACAAGCCACTACGGACGCAGGAGTGCACTCACGTTCCATAAATAGAGGCTGTCCTCAAGGATCCTGTCTGGGTCCACTGCTTTGGAATCTTGTAGCCGACACAGCGCTGACTCTCTTTAACACAAATCCTCACACGGAAATACTGGCTTATGCCGATGACTTTTTGCTGGTAACCAAAGGGCACAGCAGCAACGCATATGAGACTAGGGCGCAACAAGCAATGGACAAGATGGCCAAATGGGCCAATGACCATAAATTAATTATTGCCAACTCAAAAACCCAAGGTATACTTATTTGCCCAGGTAAGCGCCATCGAAGAACCCCGTGCATCAACCTTCATAGGAAAAATATTAAAATAGTCAGAAACTTGAGGTACCTCGGAGTTATAATTTACGACACATTCACTTGAATGCCATATTTAAAGGAGGTCAAGGCACGACTTCACAGGATATATGGGGAGTTTCTTCGAGGATGCTTAAGACGTGGTACTCTGTAGTTGCTGAACGTATTGCACTGTATGGGGCCTCCATGTGGGGCATAACGATCACTACTAAAATGGAGAATATGCTACGCTCAGCACAAAGACTATTCCTCCTAAGCATTACCCGAGGATATAAAACCTCGCCCACTAATGCTCTAAAAGTGATTTCAGAACCGCCGCCTCTACATCTCTTAGCTCAGCGGGAGTGCAATAGTACGAGTGCTCCGACTCAAAGAGACAATACGTTTATGGGACAGGACTTATGTTTATACTGACTATGAGCAAAGCATTCCCAAGCCACCTTGCCACCCGGCCGAATGCAACATCTCGATTAACTGCAGGTCACCAATGTGGTTCAAAGCCACTGCAATCTACACCGATGGTTTCAAAGGAGAATGTGGCATCGGTAGCGGATACTGTGTTCTACATGGGAACCAGATCTTAAAGACCTGGGAAAGAAAGCTTAAGCCCCACAACTCAGTTTTTCAGGCTGAACTGATTGCATTAAAAGCTGCACTTGTCTACGCACTGGAAAATAACTATTCCAGTATATATTCAGTAGTGATGAGTCGGTACTACCGAACCGGGTATTTTGTAACGGGTACTTAGTTGTAACGGGTACTGAAAATCGGTACGTCCAAGTACCCGTTACTTCAATACCGAAATCGGTACTTTTCGGTATTCGTTACTTCTGTACCGAAACGGGTACTTTTCGGTATTCGTTACTTCTGTACCGAAACGGATGCTTTTCGGTATTCGCTACTTTGTAACGAAAATATGCGTCTCTTCTCGGTATTTCAGTATTCGTTACTGGAGAATCGATGAGGGTTCAGCTCACTTCGGTTTTGCTACGAGGACAGTAGTATCTGGTTGTATTTGCGAAATGGTGATATGCGCTCCTTGTGTCCATGAATTGCCTGCTCCTCAGACACTTCCGTAGTTGACATGTTTTCTGATATTCAAAATCTTACTCCGTACAGATAAAATCAAACACGTGGTGACGTGGCAGAGTTCCTTCAGTGCGCAAAATCGTTAGCTGCGTATTTCGGTACTCCAAATCGTTACTAGGGCACTTCGGTACTCCAAATCGTTACTAGGGTACTCCGGTACAGCAAACCGTTACTAGGGTACTCCGGTACAGCAAACCGTTACTCCGGTATTTCGTTACTTCGGTACTCCAAATCGTTACTTGGGTACTCGGTACTTGAAATCGGTTTTCGGTACTTTTCAAAGTAACGGTTATTTGAGTAACGGGTATTTTGTACCGGGTACTTGTCTGTAACCCGTTACTCTCGTACCGGGTACGAGAAAGTACCGAAGTTGCCCATCACTAATATTCAGACTCAGCCTCTAGCCTCCAGGCAATCCAAGGTAGATGTAGTAAAAATCCACTCGTCAGGGCCATACAAAAACTCTTACTAAGAACACCAAAATACTATAGGCCTGAACTCCAATGGATACCTGCTCACACCGGAATACTCTGTAATAAAATTGCAGATGCAATAGCCAAAAGAGCAGCAACTGACCCCCACGTTTGCACATTTGACGTGCCTCTCCCGGGCTCGTTCTTAAAAGCTGAGCTCGAGAGAGAACTACTCACGTTGGCAACAACTGTGGGAGACAGAGACCACCGACAGAAGAGTTCACAGATTTTTTCCAAAAGTCTGCCGGCTTCTAAAAAGTGGCTCTTCTCACTTCACTCAGTTTCTAACAGGACATGGTGCCTTCATGACTTACCTGCATCGCTTCAGACGACGCGAAAACGACCATTGCTCATGCGGGATGGTAGGAAATCCGGACCAATATCTGTTCGCTTGGAGAGAGACCGCCAAATATCATCTTAGGCAAGCAGTAGCAAACCACATTCATGCATGGGCCGAAGCTACTCCAAAAAATCGCAGTGCATTGAAACGCATATGCGATTGCATAAATATTGCACGCAAAATCTCAGTCAGGCTGGAGTAATTCTCAGCCGCCATCCTCGTCACCAGCACAGCCCTGTATGGTCTGTACCTGTAATGAACTAATTTTATCTTAAGTTAGCTTATTCGGCTTTTCTTCTTCCCTGTATATACTTATCTCCTTGAACTGTAAACCCTGAATTATGAACCTTGAATTATGTATTTTGCCTTTTTTTATTTTATGTATTATTTCTCTTTTTAGTATTTTACTTCTTATTATTGCTATTTAGTATTTAGCCCTATTTTAGATATTACTTTTACTGTTTTATCAGTCACTTAGCTAATTGCTCATATATTGCACTGTGCTCATTTATTGTTCACGTTGTGGATGTCTTTTATGAAGGCGCTGTGATCACGTACGATGGAGGCAGGATCTTGGAAGAGCTCCTGAATTTTCAAAGGTGTTTTCCGGAAAATCTTCATTTATTTAAGAAAATTTTCGCGAATATCCTCTGCATTGTCTCTTTCTCAAGGCCGTGAGTTCTTCTGTACCTGGCGGTCTTGTCTTCCTTTCAATCTTTTGCAGCACTAAGACGGAGCGTTCAGATAAGTTGAACTTCTTTCCTCTAAGCTAAATCAAATATTTGTCACTAAAGTACCTTTAAATTCATTTATTTATTATGATTATTATTATTATTATTATTATGCTCTTTTTATTATGTTCTGGCATTAAATACTTAGTAATTGCTTTAAATCATGTGGTTCTTTTTTGGTTACCATCTCGTAGGGACGCTATCCTTATCAGTAGCCCTTATCAGTAGTGTTAGCACTACCAACACCGGTCGGTGTAGAGTCGGTGTTGGCACTACCCATTGGGGCCCATTTGAGGAATTTCTCGAGAGGGAAGAACATGATCTCGCGCCTCAATGTATGTATAAAGTTGTATTTTTGCTCCTTTAATCTATATTTCCTATCTATTTAAATTAAAAGCATATATTAATACAGTGTGCCTCAAAATGATAAAATAGTACACATATAATAAATTATGACCATTAACTTAATAAATAAATAAAATGCTTATTTAAAAAAAAATAATTAATATTAAAATAAAAAAGAAAACTCCGTAATTTATTTACTTATTTATTTTTGCTGATATGCTCTCGCCTTGTTTTGGATTTATGATTTTATTTGATGGTGTTTTCTGAGTATATAAATATGTTGGAAACCGCAATAGATGATGTTACTTAGTTAATGTATAACTTTGCATGATATTATATGTATCTTGATCTTATGTGTCTTCTGTTACTGTGTCTCAAGGTAGAGGCTAATATTGGTTTCCATGTTAAAAAATAAAAGTTTAAATTTAAAAATTTTAGTTTCCCTGTTATAGCAAAAGTTAGCTTCTAAACTTGACTTGTACTGTTATCTGACTGGACCCCCAATATTTACTATTTTATTATTAATTTTCTCTCATCTTTACATCTATTCAGCTTAACAAAACACACTCATTACACACACCTGGAAGACTCTATTTAATGTAAATGATAACAACTTTGACTACACTCATGAACACAATCGTGGGTTTTTTTTTTTTTTTTTTTTTACAAAATTCTCTTACTTCCTTTCCTTTTCTTTCTATAGGCCCTTTTTTTTAATTATAAATAATTTTTTTTTTTTTTCCTCTCCATTACTTTTGGGCCGTTTATTTTTTACTTTATTTTGTCCCATCTTTTCTTCCTGGCCTTTCGAACTCGTATAAAATATACGAAGTTCCTTTTTACTCTCCTCTGAAATACGAAATTGCCCCCCTTTCTATATACCTCTCTTTCGCACCTATGCTTGATTTTTCGCCCATCGGTGCAGAAATACTTAGCGGGTGCAACAAAAGACATCTGTCTACTTTGTCTGTCTGTCTGTCCGGATGGCGTATTTCCAAACCCTACCCCACTTTTCGAATTTTTGACGTCATGGACAAATCGACTAGTTTCGCCTGGATGGTAATTCTTGAGCATGCGCTGAAGGGCGAGAAGTAATATAAACAGAACTTTGGCTCAACTTGTAAACAATATTAAGTATATTGTCTGAAAGTGCATTCGTTTATGCAATTGCATAATTTTACTGTTTCTGTAATAAGAAAACTTCATTCAGATAAAATTTATTTTAATATTATTATTATCTGGTTATAGGATTATACGAAATGCTGAATACTCTAGATACTATCGTAATCTTCGCATATCCATTCCACATTGTATTTTTGCTTTATCATTGTAAAATGTATTGTATTATAAAGATTAAAGCAAAGCAAATTACTTTGTTAGAAATGTGAATGTTCTAACTGATTTTTCTTTTTTATCACTTATTATTTATTTCCGCTTTGAAAACACATTCATATTTGACAAATAATTATCTCCGCTGAAAATTTTTTGATTGTTAAAAAACTATATTTGTCAGTAATGTAATAAAAACTCACTAATCTACTGCTTCATAGATCAATATAACAACGAATTCAAAATGTTTTTAAAACATTTCTTTAATCTTTAGTTTCTGGTAGATGAAACTAATGTCACAGAAAAAAATATTTCAATAAAAAAGTTCTCCATGTTAATTCAATAGCAAAATTATTTCTATTTCAGTGAGAAATACACTTTCAATGCTTATATAACAGAAAAATGTAACATAAGCATTTTAGAAGTTTTAAATATAAGCTAAAAGTTTACTGTACAATTTTATGTAAGAAACGTAATAATTTACTTTAATTCATTTTAAATTGGCATATTCCTTTCCAATAGATAACTAAAATTTTTGGCAAGTTAGAGACTTAACTTGAACACACAGTATTCTGTCACTTAAAATATCAATTAATTGTGCTTTTTCATTTAGAGATACATTGGAATTGAAAATACCAAAGGCAAAATGGTTCACAGATCCAACCTAATTCCTTATTTGGAAATTTTTCAAAAAATTTTCAGTCAGTTTTATCGTATGTTGTTTTAAACAAGAAATCTGTATTATTTTCTGTAGTAAATTCTGAAAAACATGTTTCTGTTGTTTTTGTTCAATTCTCCTTGCCAAAGTATCTTAGTTTTAAAAGCTTCAATATTTCTCCAATTGTATGAGGTTCTTAAATTTTTTGCTATTAAATATGAAGCTTTTAAGATGCCTGTAAATCCTTCTCAGGAACTGTTGTATATTTTTTCAAAAATACATTTTAATTTTTCATGCTTTTAGCTCATTCCTTAAAAAAATTCTTCAGATTTATTTACTTAATCTTTATGTTTAGTTTCTGAGGTACTTTTCCATTTCACTGGCGCAAATCTCGCCAAGCAGACTTTGTTGCCAACAACATACAATATAAACATAAAAAATGTTAACAAACATTATTTCTAAGAATTTTTTATTTTGAAGGCATAAACATTTTAATATCTTTTAAAATTTTGTAAAAAGCCAATAAATAAAGGCAGTAAATTTGTAAAAAGACATTAAGAATTTACTGTTTTCATGGTTCAACATCCTGATTTGTTGGTTCGTATCACGTGACCCCACCTGATCCCATCTCATGTAAACAACGTTACAAAAATCTAATTCTCTTGGTAATTATCTACATTAATGACAACTTAAATCTTAATTTGGAATACAAGTTTAAATGCAAGAATTATTTCAATTTGTATGAATAGTTTACTCAGAAATTATGTAAAACCGCAGTGCTTTACTACGCTATTGCATTCTCATTAGAATTGATGAATTTAACCCTTGGATTTTTGCCTTTTCTATATTTTCGCCTTCGGGTGAGTGGTGTGATTGCATTCTAATTGACTGAATTACCGTGAATGGTCTTAGAGCATAAAATTTAACTATCTTGTAAAATTCTATGTAATTTAATTATTATTCTATGTAATTACAATAAATCTGATAAGAAATGGCTGCGACTTGTTTTGTAAATGAGGCGTAAAAGGTTGCCAGCGAAGATATTCCATTTGGCATCAGTTGTACCATTGTTGGCGACTTTATCGTTTGCGCCGGTAAAACGGAAAAGTACCATTTCTAAATGTTTTTAATTTCAGTTTTCATGCTTTCCATGTGCCAAGTTTTCACTGCATTTAACACACAATGGATATTTATTTTCCATTAATAATACAACATGTAAAACAGTATAAAATAAACTCTTCTTGATATGTACTCAATTTTTTTTAGAAGTAGAAAGAGAGCCAATGGATTCATTATTGTTTGCATTTTCATTAGTTTTTCTCCAAGTTTATTTGATATTGATCCATCCATCCCGTTTCTCTTGTGAACATTGGGTATCTATTTTGGGCCATTTAACCATCATGAACAAAACTGCAACTAAAACAAAATTGTTTTTATTATCCTTCGAAACACTACTGAATTTTCCAATACTTATTAAATGTTATGTGCTTACTTGACAACAAATTTGATTAGAAATAAGAAACATAATTTATAAATGATGTGTATTACAATTACATGCAAGACACTACTAAGATAGTCGAAAAAACTACATCTTAGCTGCGCGTATGCAATTGCTTTGAAATTCGATACGAGCTGTTTGGAAATCATCAAGCATAACACACAAATCAAGTGGAAAGCAATCAAATCAAAATTAAAATATGGAAATGTTAAAAAACATCCAAAATTCTCTTCAAATTACATGTACCTTTTATTGTCAAATAAATTTCTTTGAATTTGGTGACCCACACAAATTTGTTCATGACACCCAAGTTTAAATTTTGTAAAAAAACAATACAAGTTATCAATTACATTGAAAAAAAAAATTCGGGCTTGTCTTCAACAGAACAGCATGCAATGGAGTATTTTCAAAATTACGGGAAAGTACGACTTATGTGAAAATTGATAAACATTGGCTGCCCAATGTGAAAAGTGAATTATGGTTTAATATGTTATGTTCATAGCTTGTGTATTTTGATTATCTAACTAAATACAGAATGATCCATTCCTTCAAACTTCTGCTGGAATAACTGCTAGAAAATCTATGTCATTTCAGATGAACAGAAAGCAAGTGTTTAAATCTTATTCAACAATTACGGTACTCTCGCACAATACTTACAAAAAATAAGTTAGGTTATTTAACTAAAGTGCAATCAATTTTATTCCTTATTTACATGAATGACGTATACCACAATGCTGTGTAGGCTGGTGACCTAGCGATGATGACTCAAAATGCATCGCTGCATTCAGGCATACACTCCTTACAAGAATATAACCATGCACTGGAGTCCTAGCTTTAGCAGGTACATTTTGCTGTGCTATGCAATCTCTGTGGGTCCTAAATTCTAAAAACGTTTTCACTCCTAAATTCCAAAAGTTTTGCTACTTGATATTTCTGTAAATTCCAAAATTTGCACACCTACCATAACTGCACTGGGTGTGGCCTCAGTTATCCAATGTTCCAACAAAATCAAATATTGTAACGTTATTTTAGACCAGACTTTCTTAAACTGTAGATCGCAACCCCCATCTACAGCAGGGGGTCGCAAAAAATTTCAGTAGTTTTGGTATTTCTTAAACTTAATATAATAATTTTACAATTACCTAATATTTTTACACAATGTATCTGAAAATAGATAAAGATAAGACCATACAGACAAAGAGAAAAACAAAAATGTTTCGATGCATTCTTTTTATAATATAAATGTTCATTTTACTTGCTTTGCACGTGATGCTGTCATTTTATCTGTTACTTAATTAAAATTTTCACATTGTTCTATGTCTTAAAATGAGAAATTAAAGATAATGACCTAAAACTGCAATATTATCTTACAGTACAAGTGAAAAAATTGATAGTTTCACTCACGCGTGAATGCTTATGGGGACCTACAAAATTTTCATAAATATTTTGGGGTCGTGGAAAAATCTGTGATAAAAAAGGGTCACAACTAAAAAAAGTTTAAGAAGCCCTGTTTTAGACCAATCAGTTTCCTGACGCCAACCCATTTTTTTGCCTGTTTTGTTTCTCAGCCGAATTATGTTTCTGTGGGAATTTTTCTATATTTTTACTGTTTCAGCTGAATGGCGTGTATTTAATTATGGCAAAGCACACGAGGGCGATCTGCCTAGGGGGAGGGATGTCTTTATGGAGGACTTTCTAAGAGAACTGGCTCATATACACGTTACACATGGGGAAAACACCCATGCAGCCAGCCCGTTCACGGGATTCGAACCTCCAACTGAACTACCAGTGTTCAACGACTTTACCGCTCGGCCGCTGGTGGGCCCCATTTTAGCTGAATGTAAAAACATGCTAAAATGTTTCAAATGCCTATTAGGGAAAGAGGATCAAATACCCCACATTATTATTATCTCTATTTATCTCCTGTTTCAATTCTGAGCTGAATTATGTATTTTGATAGAATTTTTCCATATTACATATTTCAGTTCAACAAAAAAATCAACTTTTAAAATATTGAAAAGCATGTACTAAAATATTTCAAAATGAAAATGTGGGATAAATAAATATATAAATTACTTTTCTCTAGGAGTGTAGGAGTTCTTATATATATATAAAGAAATTTAGAACCAACTTTTCACAAAGACTAAAAAATTGAAGTTCAAATGATCTTCATTAAATCCTATAAATGTAGAATATGAATACTTTGAAATGTAAAAACTAACACATTGCCTGCCACGCGCATTTTATGTGATTTGCCCATGACGTCAACTTGAAATTTTTATTATGCGATATATATTATGTTGAAATATTATCTGCAGAACGTAATGTTATATATAATCGTGCTTAATGCATTTTTCATGCTTGGGGTCACCGGCGACCCCCAAACATATGTATACCATTTTTGCGATTTATAATTTAAATTTTTACGATTTATTATTCTTCAAATCGTTATAGTAACAATGGTACTATTTAAAAATTTATCAGTATCGATATTTATTCTAATTATGTATTTTACTATTGATCGCATTGCCGGTGGCACCCACAGTGCTGTAGCCAAGTCGTGTCGGTCACCGGTGGCCCCCACGGCAGTCAACATGTTAAAATAAACCACCACAAGAAAAACCAAAAAATAGTATAAAAGAACAAGAAAGGCGAGGAATTCAACCAACTTCAACATATCGTCAAGAGGAGGTATGTCAAATTTAATTACATTTCCCCTTCTAAAACAAAATCCTTGCTTTTCTGTATCCAGAATCAGTTGATGAACCATTTCAATATATTTTTTATCTAATAGTTCACCCGAAAATTCTAGTCCTCCTCAAAGCGAAGGAAAATCATTAAAAATATCTTCCGATTTAAAAATATTTTTCTAATCTAAAAAGAATCTTAAAAAAAAAAAAAAAAATGAAAAAAAATGAAAACGCCCTTAAAAATGTAGAAAAAATTAAAATCCTGCAGTGGAAAATCTTTGAAAGTTCAAAATAATCTTAACACAAAAAAGTAAAGTAAAAAAAAAAAGTTCTAGTAGTTCTAAAGTAAAAAAAGTTCTAGTAAAGATAAGACAATACATCTTTGTCTGTATTGTCTTATCTTTACTAGAACCTCTTATCAAACAGCAGTAGCAAAGGAAAAGGGGGGGGAGTAAAATCATTAAAAATATCTTCCAATTTAAAAAGATTTTACTAGTCTAAAAAGAATATTTGATATTCTACATTTACAGAATTTTATCAAGTTAATTTGAATTTGAATTCTTATTCTTTCTGAAAAATTGATTCTAAATTTCTTTCTTTATATATTTACTGATCAATTTTTAGCAGCATAATGCACAAAAATTTTTGGAAGGTTTATAAATTTTCCTTTAAAAAAATTATTTGTATATACATAGTTCAAACGCATCTGTATACAGTGAAATATGTTTAACGCGAAAACGCTTAAGACGAAATATCGGTTAACACGAAATAAAGCAACAGTCCGCACAAACTACTATGTATTTTCATGCATTTTGTTTCTTTTAACACGAAATATAAATCACTTAACATGAAAAGATATCCTTTCTGGAAATGAACAAAATATAGAAAACACTGGCATCGCAGACGAGATTTAAGCGGGATGTGAAATGAAAGAGAGGTGGTTTCACATATTTTGTAGAAAAGAGGCTAATGTGGCTTTGAAATACATTGTGACACGAGCCAGTTTTGTTTATCTACGCTACTTTCGCTTTTCACCTCTACAAACATTTCATCTCTCATCAGTTAGCTTTGGAATTCGGGGATGAGTTCATGGCAGTGCGAGTAAAAATTAGTGAGTTTGGCTCATATGTTGCACTGCATGGAATTCAGCGACTCAAAGGATGAATGAAAATTATTTTCATTACACACAATTCTCAAAAGTATCAGATTCTTTGGCGCCAAAAGAAATAGAGAAGTAGGATATTGAAACTGAGCTGACACTTAATAAAATGTTTGAGAAAGTTTCTGTATTAATGAACTGTCCTACTGTACTATCGGAAGAATTCGTTGCAGTAGTTTATGATAATGTGTGCACAGCCCCAATTATGGCGGACAAAGTTATTTTGGAATTTGTTCAAAGCTAAAAAAATATCATTGGTGCAGATTCTGATGACGAAAATAAAATGAATAATGCAATTCCTGTTCCCACATCATCTGAAATGAGGAACATCATAAAAGGTATGGACAGTTATTTAGACGCACATTCCAATGGTGAAATGAATAACCAAATGTTCGACATTGAACAATTTGATGCTAAAAAAGACAATGCAAAGAAAAATATCAGATTATTTTCCCAAAACTCAATAAATGTTTTTCAAAAAACTTGAAAATTTTGTATTAAATTTCATTAAGTTCTTATGGATGTTTTTGTTTCATCGATTTTTATTAATTGCATGCATATATACATATCTATGTAAATAAAATATACTCTAGTAAGCTTAATTTTGCTAAATATATATATTAATATTCTTTAACACAAAAAAATATTTCAGTCCCCTCAGTTTTGTGTTAAATGATTCTCACTGTATATCTATTGCACATAAATCCCTTTCTTACATAAAATAACTAAATAAATTGTAAAGGAAGTTTAATTAGCAATTATGAGATCTTAAAAAAGTAGTATAAAATTTATAATGGCAAACATTAAAATAGATGAAAGTAAAATTTAAATTATAGAATGTACTTTATAAAATTAATAAAAAGTGGTTAAAATATATATTTTAATTACTTAAAACATGGAAGTTATTTGGCAGAGATTGTTGAATATAAATTACTACTTAAAATTTTCAGATTACTGTTGTTCATATTTAAAGTCTTAACTTGCAGTCTTAATCCACATAACAACCATTGTAAAAATCACCCGTTATCATAATCCAAAGATCAGCAGCATACATTTTTTTTCAAAATCGTGTATAATATTAAATATTGGCTTTTGATTGTCAAGTTGATGCAAATAAGATGAACTGTTTTTATGATTTTAGACTAGTAGTTTATTCTTCCCTTCACTTATTACAGTATTTCATTTTTTATATGCTCGACTATCCAAAATTTCAAGAGCTTTCCGGATATTTTTTGAGTTTTTACTGTACAATCATTTCAGTATTTACATCGTCAAAATTGCACAGACACATACTTGAAGTGAATTTATTTTTACAGCTAATCACAGGAACTGGAAAACGAAAAAGTACTTATTCAGAGATTGTACTTCTTTTTCGTTCATGAAAATCAAAGTTCATTACACAAACATGCAATCACACTGCACAAGCATGTATGGAAATTCTTAACACATTTAGTAATCCTGATAATTGATTACACATTTAGTAAATAAATCAGAAAATAATGTATAACAAATGAATAAAGTAGTTAAGATTTTATAAAACAGAGCATAATACTACAGTTACAAAGATAATTAATGTTATAAAAGATAGGTAATTTAGTAAATTTCAGTTTTTCACCAAAGCGATGAAACATTGTGATAATTATGAAGTTCCTTATATATCTTTATAAATGAACTGTATTGCTGTTTTAAGCAATTAAACAACTGTCCAAGTTATTTTAATACTTTTGAAATATATACGCTGTAAGAAACATTTATTAATCTATTTGTCAACCTTGATTTTGGCATAAAAGGCACTGCAATCGTAGTTTTTAAGCACACAGAGGCACTGCAATTGTTTCTTATTCCTTGATCTGAAGTTTTCTGCAAGTGTTTTTTTTTTTTTTTTTTTTTAATTAAAATATCTGTGTTGGCACACATTTATGTATAGTGACTTCAGATGTGGATAATTTTCTCGAACACTATTGTTTGTTTTACTGGCGTCGCTGAATTTTGCGATGAATGCATCACATTTATTGCCGAGTATCACCTTCCAAATTTTTCATACTGTTAATGTATACATCAGCAGTGAATTATTCTCCTCTTTCCTCAAATACCCTACGGCGATAAACAATAACCATTCACTAAAAATATTGCGTAAATTTCCACTCATAATAATTTAAATTGCGAAAATCTCACAATTAGCACATAAACACAATATTCAGAACCACAATTCTTTCGAAAGCGCGCCGTAGTATTCAAAAGTGGAGTACGCCGTCTTGCCAGGTGAAACTAGTCGATATTTCCGTGACGTCAAATATTCGAAAAGTGGGGTAGGGTTTGGAAATACGCGTCCGGATGTCTTTTATAACCACCTATCCATAACTCTATAAATATGTAAATGAAATTGTTCTTCTCACTCGCAATGCACCCTTCTTCCATCACAGTGGGCGAAGTCCTCTAAAAGTCTTAATGGGATACTTCTTTAAAACTACCGTACACAAGGCGCTAGTGGGATAATACACTTAGGTAACACTTTCTTAAACATGTGAACGTTTAACTCTCCTGGTATTCGCCAGATGGCACCACAAGTCATTGAAAAACACGGTCCTTGCAATTTGAATGGAATTTCTTGGCTGTGCTGGAGGCAAAGAATTTGTAAGGGAGAAGAAATAAAGCTTCGACAGCACAGCAACGCCAAGCGGAAACCCGGTCCGGCTTGGTCTGTATATATCCAAAAGGCAACCTTTACAGGGGCAAAGCCAAGTCTCGTTTATTCCTTTGCGCATGCGCTCTGATGATCTACGGAACCACACAGCTGACTATTTCCTGAGGCGGCATATTGAATTGTTGTTTTGATCGTGGAAATCGGATATTTTCAGCGATGGATTCTCCAAAGATGATCGATGAAGAAAATTTCAAATGTGAAAGGTATGTAAAATTGATCCTAGTATACGGTGCAGCCTTGGCGCGATTTTGAAAATTATCGCCAACACCAAAAATTGCCAAAAGAACGTCTATGTATATATAGTGATAGTATACTATACACTATATACATAGTATGTACTATGTATAACTATATATATTCTTTGAATGCCCGTTTACTACTCATCGTATATGTTCCGTTTTTACTGCTCATCATAAAACAGTTTAATCCTAGTATCCGGTGCACACGGGATTTGACTACTTTTGGCGACTTTATGATGAGCAGTAAAAATGGGACATATACGATGAGTAGTTAACGGGTCATTCAAAGAAAATATGTAGTTAAACATAGTATATAATATATATACTATGTGTGTATATACATATACTATGTGTGTATAATATATATATAGACGTTCTTTGGATCATTTGATCATTTTTGGTGTTGGCGATAATTTTCAAAGTCGAGCCAAGGCTGCACCGTATACTAGGATTTTACCCATAAAAGTCACCAAAAGTAGCCAAATCCCGTGTGCACCGAATACTAGGATTAAACCGTTAATTCTTTATTTCGTAATGTATAAAATGTCTTAATCGTTAGCATCGCCTCACTTTAAAATATTTTCCTAATTTATGATGATTTGTAAATGATGGTAATTTAGTTGTTGTGAAATGCTTTTCACAAATACTTCAACTTGTAAAAGAAATCAAAGGTATTGGATCCTATGATGGTAATTTAGTTGTTGTGAAATGCTTTTACACTAAACATACTTCAACTTGTAAAAGAAATCGAAGGTATTGGATCCTATTCCCATATTAAAACACCTTTTTAAGTAAAGCAGATTCATGCCTAATCTATAAAATAATAATAATCAATCCCCTTTTTTTTTGAGAGAAATTTCATTTGTCAAATCTAATTTTTCATGCTCTTTCATTCGACGTAATTTTTTTTCACGAAGATATGTTTCCATTCACTGTGTAAAACTTAAAAGTTTAGGTTATTCGAACCTTATAAGAAATTATTTCAGTTTTTATTTATTTATATTATTCATTATTTTACTCATAAGGACTTATTTCATTGAATTTTATATGTATAAATATATGTTCAAGATTTTCTTTGAAAAGTCTAGAGGATGCTACATTTTTAGTGCAGAAATAAATTACCTATGTAAATCAATTATCATGATATTTAACTTTTTGTGAAGGAGAACCTATTTCTAAACCATTTGCTAAATATCTAATGTTTTTACTGTGATCATGAATTTTTAAATGAAATGACTTTAATAATGTGATTTAATTTATTTTTTTAGGCTGAAAGGTCCTCCACCAAAAGCCTTTGTATGCTGTGACCTACAGATACCTACAGAGCTGCTTACAGTTATCAGGAACACCGAGCCTTTGAATGGCAGTGATGTAAATGATATGGAAATTGATGACCCTCTATACTACGTTGATGACAATAAAATGAGTAATACTGATGATAGTGCTTCTGTTTCAAGCACATCATATGATGCATTTTCACAAAATTCAGCAGCTTATGTTGCTGGGTAGATTGCTAAGAGGGCATTAAAAAAATTTCCATGTAGTTTATGTGAAACTCTTCTTCTGAGTAATAAATCTCTGGGTGAACACACTATATTTTTGTATTTTAAGGAATTTGATGGAGTAAAAGATGGATTGTCTTACCCTTCACATCAGTTTACTCTTACTGTCTGTGAAATGGGAGAAAAATTTGTACATTTATTTAATGAAATATGCAGTCATAAAGAGGTGAAATCCAAAATAATATCCCAATTGAAACTCATCAATCATGAATGGCTTACATGTCATCTTCATGCGATAGAGATATGGGAATATATTGTCAGCTCAAGCTGCCTAAAAAATAAACGTAAAGCCTCTACAAAATTAAGTAAACTGAAATAATGTATTTATTATATACAGTGTGTATACAGTTATGTGTATATATAGTGGTACTTTGGTATTTTTGAGTGGACATGAAAAGTTTTGTTAGGTGTACTACATTTATTTGGAATGAGTCATGATTGCATGTACTGCACTTGTTTACTTCTTTAGAGACCACTATCCATGAATGTCGGTATGTTTATTGCTACAATTGAGTAAGTAACTCTCACTGTAACTAAATTTTGATGTATTTTTGGATTTTCGTTAATACTGAGTTGCAGGAAACTCAATAAGAAGGGTCAAGCAACAAAGAAAATGGTTAGGATCACCGCAGAGTTGAAAAATATGAAGATGGCATGATTTTCTATGATTTGGCTATTGAAAATCGTATGCCAAATACAATGGTGTTAACTGCTGTGGAAAACAAATATGCTATTAAATCAGCTAATGTTGCAAAGGGGGTGAAAATTACCAAGCTTGAGAGTCATTACAGCATTTTTAAAAATTGCTTTTTAATCTGGATAGGAGAATAAAATTTACATAGTGCTTTGTGTATCTACAGTATATATTTCACCCATTGCATTTGTATTTTACTGTTAAATAGTGTTAAAACAGTAGGATTTTGTAATAAGAATAGATGAATTAGTTTTTCTTTATTTTTTCTGGAAAATTTAATTTGGTATACAGGATTGAAGTATTTGGAACTAATTAATGACTCATACCAAGGTACCACTGTATATATAATTCCAGTTGATTATGTAAGGAGTATGTGTGAGAAGCCTTATTATTGCTTTGTTATGTTATTTTTGTTTTATTATTATTTTTGTTTTGTTATTATTGCTGTATTATTATTTTTGTTTTGCTATTATTTTTGGAAATATTTCTGAAAAAAATTTAATTTTTATTCATTTAATGTTAAAAATATTATTTTAGTTAGCAATTATGTAATGCATAATCATTTTAGAATAAAGGAAATTTAATTATTTTTAATAGTTCAAGAATATTTTCACTAAATGTAGTTGTAAAAAAACTGAAATGATACATTTATAATTGTGTATATAAATATGACAAAAATATAAACTTTTGAAAAAGATTCTTTATTTCAGAGTAGTAATATGATATATTCCATAAGCTGTAATCTAATATTAGTTAAAATAAAATGTAAAGGGAATGTTTCGTCAAATCATTTTTGTTATAGTTTAATTAAAAAATCATTAAATGTAAAATTTGTTTAATTTAAAACCTAAAAATACAATATTTTCATGATTTTTTCAAGTCTTATATGAAAAAGGAATAATCATGTGGTAATTTCTTTTGTCATGATATAAAAATTATGTGTATTTAATATGAAATTGTTTGCATATAAATAATTTTTTTTTCATTATTTTAATTGTATTGTCTTCACTTTTTACTCTAAAACATCTTCTACATATATTTAATATTTAGCTAATTTTTATAAGAGATGAATTTATTTGCTGATCAGCATTTTAAATTTTCTCCTGTCAAAAAATGAAATTTTCCTTCTAAGTTTTTCACAATAGTTTTCATTTCTTGTTTAATACTATTGTATTAAAAGTATTTTTTTTAAAAAAATTCTAAGTTAAAAATAATAATGAGTAATTTTAAAATGCCTAAAATTTGCGCTAAAGCTGCTAAGTAATAAATCAATAATTTATTATTAGAAAAGGTATTTAGATATATCCAAGGAAAAGAAAATTAAAGCTATGAATTATTAGAAAAAACTTTAGTAAGAATTTTTAAGTAGCTTTCCAAGTCAGTATCCAAAGTTATCCAGATCTATTGCAGTAGTAATTACTTAACATTTCAGATATTAATTTTATGAAATATAAAGTTCGAAAATTTTAAACCTTACTTTAAAATATGCTACAGCTTAGGAGATTTAAGAAGCGTATAAATCGAAAATTAATTCAAAGCAGAGAATTTTATTAAGACGAATTATTCGTGAGCGAATTTCACTTGCACCCTGCACCATTGCTTCACTGCTTCACTCAGACTAGGCTAGATGAGATGAATGCTACGATCAAACCAGTTTACATTATGTCTATGGGACCTTTCGTTCTTCTCCCTTACAAATTCTTTGGCTGGAGGTATCGTGAATGTGAGTTTTCATTAACAGGTGCCATATTTTTAATATTTACATTACACGATTCAAATCTCCACTTGTGATGTGTCATTCTCGCATTTCATTAATTCCCGCAATTCATATTTAATTTTTATGACTGAAACAGAAATTATATTAACTACCTTATATCATTTCGTAGCATGGTTATTTGGAAAAGCAAATTTCGGTCATTCCAATTATGAACTCTTTATTTGGTAATAATTTAAGGCTAAATTAATTACAGTTAATGTTTTTCAATTTTTTTATTTCTGGATGCTATACCCGAGGTTCGATACAATAACTCTTTCACGTAGTAAACTTAAGCTATTGTTAATTTAATAATAAGTTTTCTATTTCAGATAAGCTCATTTACTTTTGGTTAAATATACAGCAGTCATACTGAAATGCTTATAACCAATAATAATAAATCAGTATTAAACTGATTTTCAAAATTTAATTTTTTAAGGGAAGATTAATTTTGTTCAGTTCATTTCTGTACCCTGTAATTTTTCTACCATACCTAAAGTAGTAGAGACACAGGTAAAATATAGAGGATTTTTTTTTTCCAGGAAAGAAAGAAGAATAGGCTTTAATGAAACTAAGTTGCTTGAACAAATCTTACAGAACTGCATACACTGCTCTTATATAAATTTTTGTGACGTTTGTTTTATGAAACATACTAGCTAATACCAATTTCTGGTTTATGGTTATAATTTTAACAGAACATATGTACTTGTGATTATAAATACAGTAGAAATTATGTTTGTTAATCAGGGTTTGTCTTCTGCTCATGAAAATTAAATACTTTTAATAACCATCAAAGAAAAAAAAATTGAGGACTCATCATACAAATAGGAACTCAATACACTAAAGCAATCATCTAGACCTGAACTTCACTTTCGTAATTTGTAAGAATAAAATAAATCTGTAAGCAGAATATATTATTATTAAACATAATCTAATATTCAACTTACAAAACAAATTCGAGAATCAAATTAACTTCAGAAATTTGCTCAAGTAATTACAATTAAATTATAATATTTCCTGAAACATTTATATTTTACACTTATAGTTTCACATGCTTTAACCCTTTGCGGCATGGTGAGTCAATATATGTCCCACCTAATTAATATTTATTTTCTCAGTTAGCAATTTCCGTTAGAAATTTTCTAATCTTTTAAAAATAATCTATTTTAGTTATTATTTTTCTCAGTAGATGTTAACTACTATACCAGGGCTTAAGTTTATAAGCAAAAAATATTCAAAATAGGATCAAGAGTGATATCCCTGTATCTCGCATTTTTCAATATTTTAAAAATTTTGGTATACAATTTATGATATGTATGATACTTTTTAATATTCAAAAGTACTTTATTTTCAAAAATCTTAATTGTATTCAATATTTTATAACATTAATTTTGCAGTTGAAATAAGTGGGTTAAAATTTGTCCCACCACACACTTGAATTTCCGCTCAATAGATGGCAACACTGATTATTTTTTCTTTTCTTTTCTTTTCTTTTCTTTTTTTTTTTTTTTGCATCTACGTTTTTCGTGATTGCGCGCACTTTTACATCCGTTGTATGCTCTGATGTGCTAAAATGTCTAGGAAAAAATTAACAACTCAGGAAGCTTTGTATCTTTTTGCTGAATTGCCATCCGATTGCGACTCAAATGCTTCAGATGTCAGTTCTGATTCAGATGAAATTGAAATCCAGGAGAGAATAACAGGTTGAAGTTATTGCTGAAGAAGAAAGGGAAGTAGTCATAATTCGTTTCGCTTTTTAAAGACACAGACCCATCTATGCATGTGGCACTGTAAATATGGATCGGAAGTATCTACCCAAAAATTTAAAAGACAAATTTATGTCAAGAGAATATAGACTTTTCAGTTAGCGATGATTCAATTTATTGCATAAAATGGAAGGATAAAAGATCCGTTTCTATCCTGTCTTGCTTGGAAAAGGCAACTGAAATGAAAGAAATTAATAGAAAGGAACGAGATGGAAAGACAAAAAAAAAGTACTGTGCCCAAACAGCATTATTTCATACAATAAGAATATGGGATATGTCGACTGATTGATCAATTGAAAGGACTATATGAAATAGACCGCAAAAGCAAGAAATGGTGGCACATGATTTTTTTTTTTTTACTTTTTAGATGCGAGTATAGTAAACACATTTATTCAAGTTTGTTCGCGAACCTGATCATGATGTAAAAACAATGAAAGATTTTCTTCTCTCAGTTACAGAAGGTCTAATGGCACTTGCAGGCAAGAAAGAGCTGAAAAGAAAACTGAAATCCCCAGTTCAAATAAAACTAAAAACCCGTTCGTACAACCAGAAAAGACACTAAAAAATGTAAGTAAAACGCCAAAGAGAACAAGCAGGAAAAGATGTGCATATTGCAGCATATCGAAAGAAGAACGACGAACATTTTGCATGTGTGAAACATGTGAAGTGCCTCTATGCTTACAAAAGAATGAAACAACATGTTTTTCAAAGTTTCATGAAAGTGACTTTTTTTCAATTTTAGTCATATATAAATGTTTTTGAATCAAGTGCCAATTTTAATATTTTATTTAGTATCATATGTACGAGTATCAAATTTTAATCTTAAAATAGTATTTAAGAAAATATTTTCTTTTGTTCCTAAAATTTAAAAATATTAAATGTATACTACATGCAAAATGTGCATATGCAAAATTTTACAAGTCATGCATATATGCAATAAGTACAAAATGCATTTTAGTGTGTTTATTATGAATATTTTAGAATGCACGCTTTATTTTGTTTATTCATTCCACATATAATTTTTTTTTTTTTTCCTGCTATACACCAATATGCTATAAGACATGTGCTAGTTGCATGGTGGGGCAAACGGTATCCCACCTTCCACCGTAAAAAATAAAAGCGCAGAATTTTTTTCAAGCCTTAAAGGCACTTAAGTAAGTCCATCTGACTTATTCTAAGGCATTTTTTTAAAGATTAAAATATATTTTAAATATGCGTGTCACAAAGGGTTAAAGAAGATTAGTGGCTTTTAGTTTAAATTATATTAAGAGTTAGCTTAAACTGATTTTATTCTATGCCTCATTTTGTGTCGTATCAGCTCAGTCCAGATATATATGCAAATTTTATGTTAAGTGGCAAAAGTTAAACGGTGAAGTAAACTAATAATCAGTACGACTTATAAAAAATGCTTGGCTGTTGCCACCTCAGTTGCTTGCTTAAAGACAAAGCCACTGATCAGAAGAGACGTGAATGCTAGACATTTGTTAAATGTTAGCTGCTGCACTTTGTCTGACCAGTTAGTATCATAGCTTTGTGTAGATTTGTTGAAGTTGTAACCCAGTTAATATTCAGTATTTTTAATATAAAGTTGAAGTAACAGAGATGACAGGTTGTTTTGTATTACTTTAAGTCTTATTTTCAGTAAAGAATGAATTTTTCTGTTAATTTTAACTTTTTTTTTTTAATTTTATTTTTTATTTAAATCTTGCATACACAATAAAAATTAAGGAAAGGAGATAACTAACATTAACATGTACAGAACTTCTAACGATGAGCAGTGAGTTACAAATAATTCCATTACGTAGTTATATACTCTTAGTTATTACATGGTTAAAATTACAATTTTTTTTTTTACTTTCTAAAAATATCCTTTAAAAAAGTGTTAACTCATGTTAACACATAGAGATATTGTCTAAGGGTGAGTAGTTAGTTATACAAAAAATTAAATTATGTAGTTACATTCTCTTAATCATAATAGATAAAATTACATGTTTTTTTTTCCCTAAAAAATATCAATTAAAAGAGTACTAAGAATATTTTATAGCAGTTATAATTTATGATAATGATTCTAAAATGATATTAGTGTAATTATACATTAAAAACTACAAAACATTTAGGTTTTGTAGCACCAACAAAATGTTTGTGCATTTTTTTAAACTTGAAAATTTTCCAGATATTTTAATTAATTTACATGGATTACCTTCTCTTTGGAATCTTTTCTAAGTTTATTGGTTTCAATAACAAATCAGTGTTTCCACTAGTCCCTGCTTCATCTTCTAAATTTGTTAATATTTCAACAGTGTACCTTCGAAGAAGTTTTCTCTCTTTATAAAACCAATTTTTTTTCAATAAATTTCCTCTTCATTTTAGAATTTTCAGATTTAATTAAAGACTTTAGTTATTTTAAAGAACTGCTTGTACTTAAAATGCAAAGAAGAAACTGCTAATCTTATTTTTTAATAATATGAGTATTGAAAATTATTATGAAATGATATAAGGTCAAGACTGGCAATGTAACCAGTGTGGCAGAATTTTTAGAATTTAGAGAAGCACCAAGCAAGAAAATTTAAGGCAGGCACTGATGTATATATGGTGCACTGAGACACTTTTAATTAACTGTCAGTTTTCAATTTCTTTGATAGCTTCAAGGCTTGTGTCTAGTGGAAAGATAAGAAAATAAAGGGAAGATAAACATGTTAAGACTTCTGGCATCAAAAGGAGAAAATTCAAACAATTTTCTTTTCACCGTTCTAAAAATTCCCCACAAGATAAAAAATTCAACACAAATTTCCTATAAAACATATCTATTACATGTTAATATCATAAAGATACTTTTCATTTCATTATATTTTTCTAGAAATTGCAAGTGTATAAATCTTGGCTTTATATCCTTTTAACCCTTTAACTGTCGAGTTATTTTGATGATTTGGGTACACAAATTGTCAAATTTTTTTATTGCAAATATCAAATGTTTAGTACAAAATAAAATATACTTAAGTAGTTAAAAATTGATATTTTGAAGTAAATGGGTAAAATTTTTAAAGTTTTGTAGCCACTGCGTATTTGCTTGAGGCGGCTGCCACTCAACATGGCAGTTGTAAAGTTCGCTTCTAGTGAAGCATTATTTTCTAAAAATGAAAAAAAAAAAAAAAAAAATTAATTATTTTCTAAAAAATAAATAAATGAAAAAAAATAAATAAAAGTGAATACCTATTAGTAGTTCAGTAATTCAGTCTTGTGTGGTACAACTTGAAACACTTTTCCAAGCACAAACCAACTCCACAATCACTACACCAGAATCATGTTTCCTTCCTTATCCTTTTTCGAACAACACACTTTGCACTGTCCTGTAGGCTCACGTTTCACAGGAGTAGGAGTATAGGAAATAAAATGTCGTTCAGTAAGACGGGCAGGGTTATCTATTGTAGGTGGTCTGCCAATATTCTTTTGTCCAGAAGCTGCATCATCATATTTATGTAAAAGCTCTTCTACAACTTGGATTCGAAATTCTAAAAATGTAATACGTTTCCCAATTACGTTTTTATAGAGTAAATATGAGTTCCAAAGTACTTTGTCTAGTAAATGTAAAAATATCTTTTTATAATATTTTTTCTGACGTTTTCGGATTGTTGGATGGAAACATATTTCCTGATCATAGCGATCTACACCACCCATAGTTAGACTGTAGTCCGAAACAATCTTCGACTTGACTATATCTTCATTTTTTATTTTTGAGGCTGACCATGGAAATATCATGAATACTGCTCATCAGACACACATCCTTCATCTTCGGTTGAAGAATCTAAATCATCTATATAACGTTTCAAAGAAGTGGATGCCATTTTACAACAAAAAGATCCCGTGCACTTTGAACCAAAGAACTTATAACCTCTAACCTTTGAAATCTTCAGTAAAGTGCTGTCATCTATTGAATTGAGTTCACATTAACTTTTCCCGAGATACAGTCGGGTTTGACAAAGAAATGAAGCTGAAATAAACGTCTCTCGATATATATTCGGGTATAACAATACGATGCACTCAAAAAAAAAAATTACCCCGAGTAATACTCGGGCGTGACATTTTCGAACACCAGTGATGTGCCCGAGATTATCTCGGGCATAACAGTTAAAAGGTTAAACCCAAGGTGCAAGGTATAAATTCTAGGAGGGGGGATTATTTCAGAAACTCTCATTCTACCTGAAGTCAATCGAAATTCATAATTTCCAGCTAAATGTCTGAAGGTCTTAATTTAAGTGTCAATGGATAAAAAATTTCAAATTAATAATTTCTCATTTCTTACAGTTAGTATTTGATTACTGCATTTTAAATATACTAAACCCATTTACAACATAAAAAAACTAGCAAACATACATTAAATGCAACAAATAATTTTTCAAACAATGACCACAACCATGAACTACTATTGTGAATAAGTAACTCTGCTTTGTTTGGTTGGTCTTCCCTTGCAGTAATCAAAGTTGAACAGTAAATAAAGACAATACCAATATTATATGCAGTTTGCAGTAACTGAAGTAAACAAAAATAAATGTGACAAAATGTAAACAGCAGAACCTTAACTTCAACAGTAAATCATATTTCTTCAATGTGGATTTGCATTCATCAAACTTACACTGAAATACAACACCGTTTCACAGTACAAAT
Organism: Stegodyphus dumicola; assembly: GCF_044657685.1. Taxonomy (NCBI): domain Eukaryota; kingdom Metazoa; phylum Arthropoda; class Arachnida; order Araneae; family Eresidae; genus Stegodyphus; species Stegodyphus dumicola. Next base: position 29,529,909 of record NC_140781.1, read on the forward strand.
GTAAGCAAAAGTTGATTTCTTTTTCAACTATTTCATTGTGTTATGCATACTTATAAAAAAAAAGGGGGTAGGCTTTTATTAATTATCCTGCAGTTTTATATACTATATCCAGCATACTTAGCTTTTGCACAAATTAATTTATATGAAATGCAAATAACGTAAGAATGTTTATTAAAATTATTCATTATACTTATCAGTATTTGTTATACAAACATCTAAAAAATTCCGAACTTTACACAAACATGAAAGTAATATACTGTACCTTACACCTTTGGCTAACTTTCCTAAGTAACAAACGTATTTCAACCTAAGTATTCACATTTTAATGAATTTTACTTTTAGAATTAGTTTTGCCTCTTTAACTGAAATAAAATCATTATTTTTCCTGATATTCTCAAGATATTTGTTTATAGCAAATGCAAGGACTGTCTTTAGTATTATAGAAGGAATACCTTTGAGTAGGTTTTTGCTAGGAAAAGCTATATCAATTAAACCTGATCAGCAATCTTTTTTTACTAGGAGGCCATATTTCAAAAATGCAGAAGCTTGGAAGGGACCATGGGCAGCTACAGTAATAAATACATAATTAATATCAAAATACAGTGCATTTACATAGGCTTTAAGAGCTGCAGTGCTCTAACAATTTGTTTTGTTGGAAAAAAAATATGAAAAGTATTCAAGGATAATAGAGACAGGTTCACTGTATGCATAACCAGGTGTTTTATCAGCCAAAAATTGATACATCTAGCCATCCAAGATAGTTCTAGTTCAAACATTTTACTGTACAATTTTTACAATTGTTAAAATGGTGAGGATAAAATAAGAATTTTTACTAAATGATTCATAACAAATTATGAGTATTTGTTGTCCAAATATATAAAATGTCTGAAATTTAGATATCTGAATGGTGGGCATATTAAAATTACTTCATGGTCACTGTGTTGCCAACCCAACTTAAATCATCAACAAACCTGTTAGTTACCCTCAATTGCACATCAAAAGAGAAACATTTCTGGGAATTTTTTTCTTCTAGGATACACGAATGGTTGACTTACACAAAGAACTATGTAAGATAGCAGCAAGTGAAACATGTACTCTGGCCTTGGAAAATAGCCTAAATATCTACCCACAACACATTGTCCAGCACAACTGTTTCAGCTAAAAACCACCAATTCAGTACTGGAAGAAATCCATTCCTCATAAGTTTCTTAGAGCATCAAGATATGTGATAACCTCCATTAAAAGACTATATCATTTACCATACAAATGCCGCAAATTCATTCGACTAGGAATCGAAATGTGGATTAAGATACCACATTCAACCAGCCAGCTTATAATTTAGACTTATTAGTAAGAAATTACTTCACTATTAAAAAAAAATTAGGTTTTTAAATTTAAATACAAGGACAACTAAATTTTATAAAACAAAAATTACATTAAAAAAGTCAGTCTATTTTTTATGCCATGAAATAACAGAATTACAATAGTCTCATGACTATTCCAATACTAAAGATATATACATATGTGATACTTCAGTTTTTACGTAAGATGGTTTAATTTAGTTTATTATGGCAAAGGACACTAAGGCTATTTGCCTACGAGGAAAGATGCCTTCGTGAAGGATTTTCTTATTACGGAAGATGGAACAAATCAGCTTATTGATCTCATGGTTGAAATGTTAATAGAAGTAATGCCCAATGCAGATGGTAAAATAGATATCATGAATCCATAAAATCTTTTAATAAGCATAATATATCTTTATTACTTGAAAATTTTGCTGTTCGAATACCATATTGAATATACATAATGGGGCAATTTGCTACAAAAAATTTTTAAATATGCATTAACATTTTTCTTAAACAATAGAAAAAGAAGGCAAAGCAAGAGATGTGATCTATTCTAACAGCAGCATAAGAGAAAAAGTGATGCATACTAACTACAGTCATATTTATAAGCTGGAAAATCTTTGCTTCAATCTTGACAAGCGACTGGATTAATGACTTTGCAATGCAGAGAAATTGCTAGGAAAAAGCAATGGAAAATGTGCTGTGTGTATTCTTGAGGCAGGCATGCGTTTTATTAATTAAAACCTAAAAATTTAAAGGTTCTGTTGCCAATTGGTTTCAATTAAGGTTAATAATTATGTTTCATATTTTACAATATATGTGCATATTTAATACAGACATATTACAAGCTAGAATTAGATTATTCAAATATATTTTCAAAAACCTTTTGATGTACTAGATAAAAATGAAGGTTAGCAAGCCTGTAATAAAAACATTATGTAATATATGAATCCTTCATGTAGGTTCTAAATAAAAATGCAAAAAATGTCTGCAACACAATAAAATCTTTAAATGAATGACACTCGGTTCTTTTGGGAAGGAGAAAACTCACTACACCCTTGCCAATATTGGAACCATGGATCTTCCAATAGCTAGCTAGACCACTAGCACCCCGTGCATGGAAAAATATGTAATTCCTTATATGCTTGCAAATTAAAAAATAATGTGGAATAAGAAAAGTAAAATCAGTTTGACTCTTCATTAATCTACAACAACCAGTACAGTTCATCAATTCATATGGCAAAGAATAATGTGCTGCCTGTCTTATGGACGCCTTCGTTGAGAACAGGAAAGTCACTCGTACTCGCATTATACATGAAAATTAAGAAAGCCTCATGTAGTTAACTAAGGTGTTACAAAATGAATCTAGAATACTACTGCTCAGGAGTCAGAAATAAAACGGTCACGTGATGATCCTGAACACATCAAGACATTATCCCTATAGTCTCTAAAAGTTCCTTAAGTTACTCTGACTTGTACAACATCCCCACACGCAGATCAAAGCCGGGTTGTCGGCGATCTCCATCAAGGATCGCCAAGGGCCGGTTATCTGAAAACTGCCCAATTTTACTAATAATTAACATTGTTCACTTAAATCTTTATATATATATACAAACATGCTTAAAATTTGAAGAAAATAAGTTCTAAATAACATGCTGACAGCTGCAGTTAATTAGCAGTGTAACAGAAGACCAATATAATAATGCAATTTTAACATTAACTAGTGAGGGGAATTAGTTTCACTATGTTTTCTTTCTCTATGGTCAGTTTTCGATTTATTTAGTATTTTTGCCATTTCAGAAGAATACGAATTTAAGATCAGACTATTACATTAGTCATATATATATATGTGTGTGTGACCAAAATGGTAAGAAATTTCAGTTAATTAAATAACCAAGTTTAGTCATTCAATAAATTATACTTACATGCAGCATTAATTAAATGGTAGTAATTATTACAAAATACTTTTAAAATCTCTAAATTTATTAAAAAATAAGCATAATAAAACACAAATTAATGAATAAAAATGCGAAATTATTTTAAAAGCATTTTGTAATAACACTCTAGGTATATAAAAGGATTTCATCTACATAGCAAGCCTTCAAAAGGAACAGACTGCACCACACGAGTCTATAACATGACACAGCCATGATCCATTTTAAAGCTATTTTTGAAATTAGAGGATATAAGATTACTGCTTATACAATATCTTTTTTATTAATCGCAGGATAACTTTTTATTTTTGCAAAAATGTTTAATGTAAGAGAGAGCTCCTAGCAATTTTTTTATCTTTACTTCAAAGTTCTACCTGTTCTGAGACTGACAAAATTGAAACTCTAACTCACCAAATGATCAAAGTAAGCAAACTGTTTCAAAATACAGCTTTAATTAACAAAAGAAACTAAATGACAAGCAACGTAAAAAACACAGAAAGGAACATAAAATACGTACATATGAAAAAGTTTATTTTATAAATATAACAATTTATGAGTTGACGAAAAAGAAAAATACATTAAATTTGACACAGCACTCATTTACATATATTAACTGGATCTGTACAGGATTTTTAAAATTTTATGCAAATACTACAGTACGAAATTTCCTTAGTTTAGCAAACAACAAAACAAAATTTACACAATTTTTAATCAGAAACCAAATATATCTTTCAATATAAATCAATTTCCAAAACAAGAATACCATTCATTAATGTTATATGGATATAAGCTTCATAACAGTGTCAAAACTGTTCAGTGCAGATTATTTTAATTTTGAAAATCACAGTTAAACTACAAAACTTTCATATGAATTCAATGCATATAAATTTTACTTTCACATTTTTTTAGAAAGTGATGAAACAATTTGGGAGATACTTTTGGTGAATCCAAAGCAGAATTTCTCTGAAATAAATGTATTAACACCATATAAAGACAAGATGTACAGCTAGTTGAGGCAATAAAATACTGCACAAACATTATTTTAAGAAGCAGGATGAATTTATACATCATACGGAATGAAAAAAATATACATCAGTATTTTTTCAGAAACAGAAATTGACATGGAAGGTCCACATCATTTCAGGACTAAGCGTTGAATGTAACTGAAAATTAAGACATTTTTCATAAAAACGTGAATTAAAATTTCAGGCGATTGTACAAAAACTTTCGTAACATACAGAAATATATCACATCGTTTCTTAATACTGTACAACAGACCGCTTTCGAGCGTAACACCCAAGACATGCACATATACTTAATACCCCGATGACCAAGCCAAGAACCAAAGCGAATGCATCTCCTGCATCAAAATTTGAAGCTGAAACTCCAGGAATTAAAACCGTAAGAGCAGCAAACAACACAATCATGAAGTACATTTTATCCATCTTTAATTCGGCCACAACTATCCCCACTCACGTGAGTTTGAATACTTCGTTATACGCAAACTCTCGCCTTAGCATTGAAGTTGCTTCGCGCATGCGCAGTGACAAGCTTCGTTGGCGTTATTGGCTGCTGTCCGTTATACAGAATTAGCGATGCATCACGAGATTGGCAACTAAAGACATTATTCCACTAAATATTGTCACGTTGCAGAAGTCAGCATGAATAAGAAGTTTGAAGTCAGTTAAGGTGTTACTGATTTCTTATATTTAGCGTCATTAGTATGGAAGGTAATTCTGTATGTTTGGAGTGTTCGAAAACGTATTCATTCCGACGAAATCTACGGCCGCTACATCTACAAAGGCAGAATTGCTGAAGCATTTTGAAAGCGTCTATGATAAATGTCTTGTAACTGAAGATTTGCAGTTAACTTCTTTTCAAGAATTTACTGTATGTAAAAAGGGCATTGAAACCGAGACAAAATGCAGTTTTATAGTCGAATGTGGTGCCTAAAAAAGAAATTCAGATACTACTTTTTTGTGTCATTGTTCTGGTGTTTATACACCAGAAGACATTTAAAACTACAGGGGTAAAAAAAAAAAAGATTTTGTCCAGCAAGTATTACAGTTATTGAAACTGATGGAAAATGCTGTGTTCAATACTTAAAGACTCATGTTGGACATATGTTTCTTTCAAAGAAAGCTAGAATGTATTTAGCTTCCAAGATTGCTGCTGGTATTCCTTTTGAAAGGATTTTAGGCGAAATTCATGATTCTATTGCAGGTGATCAGACACGTATGCATCTAATATCTCGCCATGATTTACATAATATTGAATTCCACTTCAATCTGTGATCTGTAAGACACACAGATGATGCAGTAACTGTGGACTCGTGGGTTCGTGAAATGGAGGGCACAGAAAATTCTTGTGTGCTCTTTTATAAATCAGCTAAGTGACATTTACCCTGAGCTTAACCTTGAAGATTTTATTTTTATAATTATGAATGAAGCTCAGTATCACATGTTAGAAAAATTTGGTTAAGACTGTATTTGTGTTGATGGGACCCATTATGGGTTTGAACTTATCACACTGTTGGTCCTCGATAACCTTCTTCAGGGGTTTCCTTGTGCTCTCTCCATATGTAGCAGAAACGATCAAACAGTAATGGCCCTGTTTTTTTTCGCATATTCAGAAAGCATGTGGAAACATTCAGCTTGACGTATTTATGTCAGACATGGCCAATAATTTTCTTAACGGGTGGTGCCAAACCATGCCAGCTCCAAAAAAATGGCTTTTCTGTAGCTGGCATGTGGATAGAGCATGACGAACACAATTCAAAAAAGTAACTAGTAAAGAAAAACAACTGGACGTTTATAAAATACTGCAAACTTTATTAGAAGAGTGGGATATTTCAGCATTTGAAAATATGTTACAAGCAGCAACCAAAATATTACTAAATGACTCTGATACTTCACTTAACCTTCGGGCAGTGTTTCACGAGTCATTATGCAAAAAATGCCACAGCATGGACATATTACAGTGTGGCATCAATACAAACATGTATCTAGAAAGGATGCACAAGACTATAAAGTATCTCTACCTTAATAGAAAAATAGCTAAATGACTCAACAAGTCTATAACAATACTAATGAATTTTATCACTGATAAATTGATCATCAGACTAATTATTCTGAACAAGGGTAAACTGTGCAGCAACTTACAAAGTATGTGCAAATGAAACAAGATAATCCCAACTGAATCGTATTCAGTTATTCAGAATGAAAGAGGTTGGGAAGTTTATCAAGTGATTGTTCTGAAATCTGGTCGAGCAAAAAGTTAATGATTGTACTGAAGCCAATGCATGTATTAACAAATATACTTGTACATGCGTAGATGCAAGTATAAAATGGAATATGTGCAAGCATAACCATTCTGTATGTCAGTACAGAAAAAAATACAAAAATGTGATGACCATAATGATTTATGTACTGATCATGATGACAAATTTACCGAGCAGGATATAATTTCATCATAATTAGGAAAAAATGCACCTAGCACTTCCAAAACTCTGATGGAAAAAGTTCAGAATATGAATGAAAATATTTTATTTATGACATGTTCGATAAAAACTGATGCTGAGTATCGTCAATATAAAAATTGGTTGACACAATGCAACCGACACTGGATGCACTCTGTGCCCAGAACAACAGCTTTTCTGAACTTGAAACTGCTGGTTCTCCTAACAAAAACATTATACTGCAAGGTGTGACAAAGAAGAAAAAAATTGATGTGCCCCAGAGGCATTTATTTTCTATAAAAAAGGGAGAGAAAAAAAAAAAAAAAAACCTTGTGTAAACCTACAAAAGAAGAACTCCAAATCACTGCCTTACAGTTACTAAATATTGGAGAGTCGAATCATAACACAGATACAAGGCCACTATCACAGCAACACAATCTAGAACACTAAACTTCTTGATAATAGGCTAGTAATATAATTTTTATACATACAGATAATCTTTGAATACCCAGTAGCTTCCATTATAGACTTATGGCCAAAAATTCCTTGCAATAATATACAATTCCAATTTTTCTAATAACTAATAATAAATGTTACAAAAGAAAAGTCTATACAAGACATCTCATCACTGTGTATTATTTTAAATTACTAATTCTTAATACTTTGACTGCTGTGTGCATTTTACGTAGTTTGGCCATGGCACTAAGATGATTTTTTTTATCATGCAATGTATATTGTGTTGAAATATTACCTACAGAAGATAAGGTGAGTTGTATAATCATGTAACGTGCATTTTTTATAGTGGGTATCACCGTTGATCCCCAAGGTGCTGTAGACCATTATTGCAATTTATTATTTAAATTTTTGCAATTAATTCTTGAAATCATTATAGTATCTATGGTACTATTTAAAAATTTATCAGCATCAATATTTACCTAATTATGTATTTTTACTATTGGTTGGTGGTCCCCAAGGTGCTGTAGCCAAATTGAGTGCCGGCCACTGGTGACCCCCCACAGCAATCAACGTTAATCAGTTCGTTAAATACAACATAATGATTTTCTAATTTTACTATAATAATTATTTTTGTTGATAAAGGTCATAAATGTTAAAAAGAAATTTAAAAAATAAGAATAAACATTGGATTTGCTTAGAAGCTTATTGCAGTGAAATTTTAGATGAATTCTGAAAATAATATATTGCAAAGAATAAAAACATATCTACATTCCTAAACTAAGTTGAATTTTCTAACTATGTGTAATTTATGTACATCTCATACTTGTAAAAAACTATATACATTACAAGCAACCTTTATTACATATACAAAAGGTAAACAGAATTAATAAATTTAATACGAGTATAATATGACAAGATATAATACAGTCATGTAAAGAAAAATATGTCCTGACGGCTAAAAATCCTAGACACAGAGGAACATATTAGAAAGTTTACAGAAAGATGTTTTGTAGCGAACTTCCTCCAGTTCAGGAAATTTTTAAAGTTTTTTATCACTAGTATGAGATTTGAATTTTGTTGTACAGTAGAAGCCCAGATATTTGCAATGCTTGAGACCACAGGTTTTGAGGATTTCAAGACAAATAGATAAATTATAATATTATACTATAAGTGTGAAATAAATAAGACATATTAAGTACGTTTAATTATATTATTATAATAATATACAAACAAATTATTACATTAATATACACTAGTTTATTATATGCGTTAAATTATTATCATATACATATATTATATTGATTACGGGAATATTTAAAAGCATTAAAGACATATACAATAAAGTCATATAAAAATGAGGGCTATTAATAAATCATAATTTTTTAACGCATTTAAAACTTTCTGGTAGAGGTTTGTTCTAAAACTTTAAGGTGCTCCATTGTAAGTTTTTTTTATAAATTATATAGAGTCGGAATCTCTTCCTCTGTGACACAGCTCTGTTCTAAAAATTTTAGGTATTTATCACCATAGACTAGAAGAGAAACACGCTAATGTGACAATCAAAATCGTAAAAACAACCTTGTATTTAGCGTAGGTATAATGAAACGATCGATTTCGAGGGCAGCTAAAGGTCCTTGATTTATTACCATGTTCCAAACCCTCATTAAAAAAAATTTTCTAATTCCTATCAAATTCAGTATTCGTGTTGAAATTGTTTTCTTGCTGTGGGGAGTTCAAAACAGAGGCAATGATTTTATCATTGGTCATCTGATACGCCAGTGTTGGCTCATCTGAACACATGCATTCAAGGATATCTTTTTCTTGCAAAGCCTCCTCATTTACTTTCGTATATAAAAGCAATTCTCTTGCTTTAACCCTTGCTGCACTGATCCTAAAACCAGAAAATTCACTGTCATTACTCTCAGTTTCAATAAGCAGAAAAGACGGCCATACATTGCACCAGGCATTTAATAATGTTGTTTGAGAAACTTAATTCCACAATTCAGCTAACAAATAAATACAGTATTTAATGGTGATTTTTTTTTAATAATCACAAAGCAAATAATTGCTCACATTATTGGGCACAAAGTGACCGAATTTCATACATTCAGCAACACTTCACTTACGAATCGCAGAAATCTGAAATCAATGCCAAGCCAAACATACATAGATACGTTCTTCGGCCAAGCACGAAGGTTACCATGCTGAAAATATACCTACTGCGCATGCGTGAAGCAACTTCAACGCTAGAGCGAGACGCTACTAAGCTACAATTCCACGGATTTTATACTGGCAGATAACAGTCTTCTTCTTCTTGAAGCTTGGCTTCCCTTTGGCGCCTTATGCTTCAACTCAAATATAATGTTATTTACATGTTAAACCACAAGGACGCATTCCCTCCAATTTAGGGGGAGAATGTCGGTCCGAAAACGAAACCCTTACACTAATAGTACTTAAGAATTCTTTATGATGTATTTGATGACAAATTTGCCTAGGAAATAATATCTCCAAGGTTTCTTATTACAATGATTTAAAAGATCAGCTAAGAGGTCAATATTGCTAATTTTCATCTTCTTGAGCATAATGTTTCTGGCACTCGTACTTTCTGCAGTGAATAACTGCATGTTCTGTACTGTCAATCTTATAACTTGAGTCGCAAAATGGCGAATTCGCTCATTGAAAAATGGGAATGAATGACTCTTCTCAGCTCCAATCTCTTGACAATCTACGTTCTCAAAACAAGGTAGCTGAAATTAGATTTCTCTGGCCTCATGCGCTTATTTTGCACTTTGGAAATTTTTTCCCGAACAAAATCTTTCATTTGTACTCTAGGAAATAAAGAATGGCAACAGTACGTCGAATTGACGTTTATTATTCTGTTTTCTTTACATTATTGGTTTACTTAAGAATTTTTTAAGCAGGTATCTGTGTTTAAGTGTGGTGAGTTATAATGAATTATATTCCTTTTAATAAAGCGCTTCTTAGTTTAAAGTAAAGTTGCCGTTATCTTCCTTGTTTCTCGGTAACTGAATGTTGTGTTTCATTACACTGGTAGCGCTGAATACGGTACACTCACGTTATGTAAGCTGAACTTGCACAAATATTTATAATCCTGGAAAATATCCCGATTTAATACTTTTCAAGAAACTTTCTGTTTCGAATTTTGTATTTGTTTTTAAATTTTGATAATTTGATTTTTATTAAGATTCTCATCTGAAAGGAACAAAATAATGGATGCAAGCGATTTACGTTAAGTTAAATACTAACCAATTCTCAGTTCAGTTATGCAGTTTTTTCCTTATTATATATAAACGGAAAAAAATTGCAATTTGCTAGTTAATAAACAAACAAAATAGTTTATAAATTTCATTGAGTAAATACCAAGAATCATAAACAATCTGTATGTACCATTTTTATGTACAGCATACAGAAATGTTCTTCTCAGGTTAAGGTATGAAAACTGTAAGCTAAGCATCTCCTTACGGAGCTTGCCAATGATTCTGATCTAACTATATGATCATCTGCTAGATAGCTTCAGCAAAATTTGCAGTGTGAATACTAAAACTCGACCATTTGTGAATGTTAATGTCAAAAAACTCGTAGCACTTCTACATGTTGAGCAGTGATATCCTGACAAATGTAATTTTAATTTAAACATTTAATGCACCTTTAGATTAAAAATCATAAGAATTTAAAGAGGTTTATTTGCTTGAATAGAAATGGGATGCAAAGCATAAACACCCATCAAAGTGATAATCGGTTGTGCACTGTATGTTTTACGTGATGAGATGTTTTATAAATGTATAGCTGTTAAACTTTTTGTTATTCATAGTCCATGTCATGTAAGTCATGCATAGGATGTAATTATGTATTATCCCAAAAACAAAACGTGTACTCTCTTTCGTGTCTATGCTCATCAGTTATTTTTCAGCTGGGTTATACCATAGCCAGGATAATATGCAAAGAACTGATGAGTACAATTGTTGTCAATTGCATGATCATTATCTGAGTTAGAAGGGACTTCAAATAACCTTTTTGACAATGTTCATTTTTATATTCATATACAGTCAAAAGTCGTTAATCCAGACACCCATAATCCAGAATGATATATAATCCGGACCTCAAAGCTACAAACTTTCTGCGCATATGCATGTATGAATGCGCATAATACATTTATGCATGCGCGTTTAATGTATAACAAACGGTATAAGCTAAGCTAAAATTATCTAATTATCTATTTCAGTTAATGTTGCAGATTGCATTGTTCCTTAATCTTCGAATTGGATCCGGCTTATTATTTTTTGCGGACTGTTAGAGCAATTTTATAAAAGTAAGTTGGAACTTTCGATTATGTCAAATAGAATTTCCGATGCTGGAGCTGCAAAAGGATCTACAAAAGGAAAGCATGTTTCCATGTCCATTAAACAAAAAGTGGAATTGCTGCAAAAAATGGATAAAGGCTTTTTTGTTTCTCTAACCATTCCGAAATCTGTTTATCAATTTCACTCTGCTCTGCGCGAGGGGAACGTCGCGGCGCGCAATGAACTGGAAGTTGATCTGTCAGCACTATCCTTATCTTCAGGGCACATGTTTTTATTTTATTCTGCTTATAATTCTTTACTAAATGTAGTATTTCATCTCGATGTACTCCATCTATGATATGATTTAAATCAAATTCCTCGTCATTATAAATATCACGAATACAAATCAAATAGTTTTCTGGTTGCAATTTTCTAATTTCGACTATGCGTAATGTATGCTTTACGCTTGTGTGCGTTGAAAGAAATGTTTAATAAAGTAAACAAATAAATATTAAGCTTTTTTTTTATATACCCTTTAGATCATAATTGCTCTTTATTTCATAAATTACGGTTTCATATTTTTAATTTTATAATTTCAGCATGCCATCTTACCAGATTTAAACTGATGATCTATAATCCGGAATCGCCGAAGTCCCGACGAGTCTGGATTAAAGACTTTTGACTGTATACACATTTAATAAGTCATGTATTTACATATGCGTAGAGAGAGATGCAATGTTTTAGAAGTTGTTGATGTATGTTTATTAGTACAGTCAAAAGTCGTTAATTCGGACACCCATAATCCGGACCTCAAAGCTACAAACTTTCTGCGCATGCATTGCGTTGACGCATGCGAATAGGCGTTTACGCGTGCGCGTAAGACCTTTACGGAATGTGCACGTGCGCAAGCGGATAACACGTTTACGCATGCGCGTTTAATGTATAATGGATGGTAAGCTAATTTAAAATTATCTAATTCAGTTAATGTTGCAGATTGCGTCGTTACTTAATCTTCGAATTGGATCCGGCTTATTATTTTTTGCAGACTGTTAGAGCAATTTTATAAAAGTAAGCTTGAACTTTCGATTATGTAAAATAGGATTTCCGATATATATTTACTAATATATAAAGGATCTATAAAGCAAAAGTATGTTTTGAAATCCGAAATCTGTTTTATCAATTTCATGCTGCTCTGCGGCAGTGAGGGGGGGGAGAAACGCCAACGCCGGAAGTTGATCTGTCAGCACTATCCTTATCTTCAGGGCAGATGTTTATATTTTATTTGGCTTATAATTCCTTACTAAATGTAGTATTTCATCTCGATGTACTCCGTCTTTGATATGATTTAAATCAAGTTCCTCGTCATTATAATTCGCTTCCGATAGTGAAGAAAGTGACAGAGAGGTTATTGAAAATGAAAACATCTCGATTGACAAATTAGTCGGTATTCTCGACACAGCAATTATAGGACTTGAACAGCGGAACTTTGTAACTAAACAAGAAATTATGTCTGTTTAATAGAATTAAAGAGAAAGTATTATCACATAAAACGAAGCAACTTGAACAACTTGCATTGAAAGAAATGTTTAATAAAGTAAACAAATAAATATTAAGCTCTTTTTTTTTTTTTTTTTTTTTTTTGTAAATTTTGATACCCTTTAGATCATAATTGTTCTTTATTTCATAAATTACGGTTTCATATTTTTAATTTTGTAATTTCTGCATGCCATCTTACCAGATTTAAACTGATGATCTATAATCCGGAATCGCCGAAGTCCCGACGAGTCCGGATTAACGACTTTTGACTGTATTAATATAATGAGTACGGTTTATATTAATGAATGTATATATACAAATGTTTTTCATTGAGCATAATGAGGCCCACCAGCGGCCGAGCGGTAAAGTCGCTGAACACTGGTAGTTCGGTCCGAGGTTCGAATCCCGCGAACGGGCTGGCTGCATGGGCGTTTTCGTGGTTTTCCCCATGTGTAACGTGTATACGAGCCAGTTTCCCTTAGAAAGTCCTCCACGAAAGGCATCCCTCCCTTTAGGCAGATAGCCCTCGAGGCTTTGCCATAATAACACACACACACACATTGAGCATAATGATAAATCCATAAATTTCAAATGCTTCAATATATAACATTTACAATAAAAGTATAGTTTCTAGTGTATTTATAATCTAAAAAATATTTTATTAGTAACATAAAAATAATAGCATACAAATTTAATGAGGATTTTCATTATTTTATAAGCTATGTTTTCCTTTTTTGTGCACTTTGTGTTGTTTACAGTATGTCACTGATTATGCAGTACACAATTTAAATGGTAATTAATTGGTAAAACAAATCGTCAAAAGTACAAGAATGTCATAAAATACCTATGAAACTTCCATGATTATAAATTTAATCAGTATATAAATATTTTTAAAATGACTTAAATATATGAATATTTAAAAAAATACAGCATACAAATATATCATAAAAGTGAAGCAACAACCTGTGTATAGGAACCCTATCGATCTTGAGGGCTAACAAACTCCCTCTTCATCAGGAGCAAAGAAATCTGCAACTGGAAAGATACTAAGATGGTTTGCTGGGTTTCTACGGTTTGAAGCAGTACTTCCCAGTAACAGGAGAGACTTCCCAGAGGACTTGATGTTGAGGGGATTTCATGTGGATCCAGAAGTAGGAGGAAGTTGGAAAAGAGAAAAAGTCAACTAGAAGTTCTTGCACGTGTCACCATCTGGTGGCAGTAGCAGTGGTGAGAGAAGAGCTGGATTCAGTCAGCAGAAAGCCGGCTCAGGAGCTAGCGAGTCAAAAGGGAGCTTGGTACTTGGGCACAGCAACTTGGACCTGAGAGAGAGAGATGTTAGGAACATGGTGACGACGACTAGAAAATCCAAGTTCTAAGTTCCGCTGGATGCGCCACTGATTAACTTGCAAGAATTGCAAGTTTTGTTCCGGTTGTCTAAGTTATTTGCTATAGAGCTCTGAAAGTATTAGAATGCATGAGTGAGACCTCAGGATTGCAGATGTTGAGAGGGCGTGACTACCTTGTCACGCGATGTGTGAAGTAGTCGTTGATACATTGCGAGATTTCAGGTTAGAAATGCTGAAGAAAACATTAAATGTACAAAATTGCAGAAATAATTACGTAAAAGGGAAATTTTTCTAGTAATCATCGGAGTAACAACATATGGAATAAACCAAATTTCATCACTTAATACAGTCTAGCAGTCCTGTAAGTTGAAGTCCGTAGTCCATGATAACGTGATGGGAGGGGTTGTAAACAGAATCATGTTTTCATTTTAACAGTCAAAGATGTTTCAGGAAAGCAAATATGCCATAATTTTAGTAAGTGTTACAAAATAACAGAATAAATGCAGAACAAACGTTAACACAATATACATATATACAAATTCAAGATGTCTATCTCAGAGCATTCTTAGAATAAGCAGTCACATATCACGTGAGCGGAATCAGGCATTCTGATTCGCTTGGCGTAAACTTGTCCAAAACTGATGAAACGAGTAAAATAATTAAATAATGGCAATAGCGAAAAATCACTATTTTTCCCATGTTCTTCAATATGATAAATGTAAGGAACATCAGAAATTTCGTCCTAAAACTGCAGAAAGTTCTACAACAAGGCTGAACATAGAACTCAAGTTCTTAGGTCACGTGGGAGGTCACTCTCCCAGCTGCTGACTTTTAGAAGTGCTTCTTGAATATTGAAGAAATGTAGTATTCTGGAGTAAAGTAAAAGAAAATAATGTACAGATCAAAATTTCCACTAACTTCGTATTAGGTGGAGAAATTTTCATTTCCACTAAGTATATATGCTACGAAAGGTCGAAGAAATCGATCATCGGTAAGAACTTCATAATGAAATATATTGAAATGATTCATGAAGTTACACTCCTGTGCATTTTCGAAGAATTTATTGTTAAGTTTTCACAGATGTACCGTGATGGTATCGATTTTGAGGTCCTCGTGGAGGGTCTTGTTGCGGACATAATAGTGTGTGTTCGTGATAATATGCAGGAGTTTATTTTGAACAATTTGGAGTTTGTTTACATCTGAGTCTTTGGCTGCCGCCCAGGCAGGAGATGCATAAATCAAAATAGGTTTAATTGTAGAGAGATAAACAAGTCTTTTCTTCCCCAAATCCATTCTAGAGTATTTACTGAATATAGGAAGCAAACACTTGATAATTTTTAGTGCAGTGCTTCGAACATTGTTGATATGGTCAGTCCAGGTAAGACGATCATTAAGAGTGACTCCTAGATATTTGGCACATTTCACTTCTATAGGAACTCTTTCATTAAAGAAGAGAAGGTGATTCTTCACTTGCTTATTTCTTTGTCTTTTGCGAATTATCAATAATTGAGATCCTCACTTTCCAATTTGCACACGATGACTTGATACTTGGAATGAAAGTTTGTAGTTTCTTAATAGTGAAGTTAATGTTCGCAGACTTAACTGCCAGGGCAGTATCATCTGCGTAACATGCAAGGATGGAGTCGTTACTGTTGGGTTTAGGGAAGTCTGCAGCATAAAATAAATAGAGTAAGCTCCTTCAACGTACACTTTAAAAGTCCTGTCCGAGATAAAATGAGAGGATGATCAGAAAAATTTCTCTTTCAAAATTAAGGTTGATTAGTTTTGCAATGAGTCCCTCATGCCAGATGCGGACGAAAGACGACTGGAAAACCAAGTTACGAACATATTTATACCCTAAGGAAGTCAAGAGAGTAGCGCCATCTGTTAGTAAAAAATAATAACAAAAATTGAAAAATTAGGATAATAGAGATTTAAAAGTATTAGGTAGGATTGGATTAAAATCATTAACTAAACACGGTAAATTTTTGTGAATGTGAAAAGCTTTAAGAAAAGCTAATTCTATAGTGGAAGAAGCTTTCTGGATATGCCCCACCATTAGCTATGCCACTGTTGGGAAGCACATAATAGAGTAAAAGATTTTGCCTACAGTTAAAAAACACTAGTGTGTAAATATAAAGAGGTAACTTAGCTATATGATATTTACATTATTTACATTTCATATTTAAACTTTCATCCATTGTGTTTTCATGGTGGTACTTTTTGAAGCAAGTGACACCACCTTTGGAAAAGCACAACCCAACATAGCATGTTTTGCCTTATGTATGGGGATCTGTATTGGATTCACTATCGGAAGGCAATTTGTTTAGCACTTTCAGTGCTTCAGAAATTGGTCACCCCTTTCCGATCCATTTGCAAAGTAAATAAAACTCGAAAAAATAAACTAATTTCATATCTACAATTGAGAAAATGTAAACTATAAAATAAAATTAAATAAAACATCTACAATTCAAAACATAGTGCTAACAAAACTTCTTTAAATGAAAGCAAAAGGAAAAATGAGAACTGCTTTAGTGAAAAATCAAAGGGCTAACTGATAAAATTACCCCTGACCTTCAGAAAAACACTCCAACAATTTCTTAGTTGATAACCAAACCTCCCCTCCAAAAAACAAAACGAAAAGAAAAACAGGAAGTGAACACAGATGTGCACCCACCTTTCTATTGTGAATGAGCTCACGGAAGAAAATTCTGCAGTGAAATAAAGATACAGTTTTTGGTCTGGTCCTAGTGTTTCAGTGATTCCACTCTGAGCACACCAGATGTTCGTGATTCGATTTTAGGCAAGATTTCAAGGTAAAAATTTAAAACTAGTATAGAATAAAGAGATCAGCCTGCAGCCAAGATAATACTATAGAAATTTCTTTTCAAACCTCCTTTTATATCCTAAAAAAAAATTCTGGAAGATTTCTTTGGAAAATGAGTGTCTTGAAAAACTAAAATATGGCTAAAATGTATGGACTGGTTTGTGTTGTGCTGCCATCTAGTATAAATGAAGAAGGTTAAAAGTAGCCTATACTAACCTATAAAGCCTTTTCCATTCAGTTTTTCTGTGAGTACAGAGAGAATTTTTTGGGTACTCTGTGCTAGAAAGGGTTAATGCTAAACAGACTTTCCCTGTTTTCTTACTTTTCCAGCGTAGCTTCTCTCATTCTCGATTTTTCATCTTTCATCACACAGAAAAATACAACATTTTCACATATAATTGCCCTAAAATTACCTATCTATGTACAAATTTTTAACAGTATCATGCAGTAAGGAAGAGAAACAGCGGAAGAAACATAGTATAGCAATTTCGAGATTACATTATGTAGAAAGGGCATTACTTATTGGTTAACCTAATATATTTAATATGATTTGTTACAATTAAGGTATATATTCTGTAAGTATATAAGAAATTATACATTATTTGCAAATTCCGAAGTTTAATTAGACTGCTCATAATACAAACTTTTGTTATAGATTAGAATGATTACATAATTGAAACTTTGTGCATGGATAAAAAACTTGGAATGGAAAATTAATTGCATTATATGTTGATTTTAAATATTTATATTCACTCAAAAAATGGATATTTTTAAATGGCTAATTTGTTAATTTCATAATAAATCTGATTTAATTTTTTTGGTCCATATCCTACTGTTGCAGTCCTAGTGTTTGAAGACCGTTGTGTGTTATTTTCTTTAGCTAGTCTAGTCAACCTTGCTGAATTACCATATTCTCACGTGTATAAGCCCGACATTTTTTTCACAAAGCAGATGAAAATCAGTGATGGGTGTTATATACATGAATGATTAGAAATAGATACATGCAAACATGGCAACACAGCAGCTTCTATTTAATGATTGACTATAAAATCCACTCTTGGGTTATTGTTACATAGGAATTTGTAAGTTTAATTGCTGTTGCTGATTGTCTGAAGAAAAGTACATTTTTCTTTTGACCAATAATAAAAATATTATCTCAGTATGTAGTAAGTACTGTTTTCCTTTTAGCTGCTTTTCATACATCAAAATGGGGGGGGGGAAGTATTGTAGATGGTTAACAGGCTATCCATGGCTTATCCTCAAGTTGTTGTTTTTTTTTTTTTAATTGGAGGTAAAATTTTAGGTGCCACCTATACATGTGAGTATAAGGTATCTATTAAACCTAATATATTGACACTTATTTAAGCAATAGCATAAAAGTCCAGTTTCATAAAGCTGTGAAAATGGACTTTTAAATTACTCCAAAAATGAAAAACATTTAACGTAGTTCAGAGTAGAATGGTTTATGTTACTTGTAATTATAATCTTTCTCCTGTATCTCTAAAAGTAATGAATCTAGCTTGTTTTTACATGTGCTAAAAGTTTAAGCAATTCTACTACCTATTTAGTATTACTTTTTTTGGTTGTGTTTGTGATTTAATCTTCTTTCTTTCAAGGTAGCTCGTAATGTCAAGAATAACTACCACTAATGGGCCTTCAGCTTTAGAAAATGTGAATCTTGAACAAGACATTCGAGGCAGTTTAAACAGCTCTACTATGAATGAAAATCAAGATGCTGGCTCTCCTACTCGTGTGGGTTCATATTGTTCAAGCAATACACCTTTACAGCGCACTGCTGTACCACCATCTTCACTTCCCACAACAGCCTCTTGGCAAGCAAATGCTCCTGGTAATGTGGAGGTTTTTTTTAAGTTTGCAGAATAGTAATTGAAATGATGTAACATATAAGGCTAGAACTGTAAAATAAGCCTGTAACAAAGCATATTTGACATTAAAATCGTGGATTTCTGTAAATTTTGTTAAAAATTTTCTAACGAGTAGAATCAAATAATGTAATATATTTGTTCCTTTTTTTTTTTTTTTTTTTTTTTTTTTTATTATTATTAAAAATTATTACCTGATGTGTATACCAAGTAACCAAGAAATTTAATGTGGTTTTCATCACTCATCAAAAATTGCCCACAAAAAATCTTAAAAAGCACCTATTGTATTCTTCGAAATAATCACCATTGGCTTCAATTACATATTATCAACAAAATACAAGCTTATAAATGCCCTTTAAAAAAAAAAAAAAAATCCTTTTTTTCTGGACCCATCTTGTGGTTACTAGTATACAGTGGTGGCCAAAATTGTGGACACTTGGAAATTTTTATGTTTTTGAACTTTGTATGCTTATAGAAAATGTTACGTTTTGCAAAATGCAAACATGTATATATCATTTTAAAGAGAATTTATTACTGAATTCAATACAAAACACAAAATTCAGTTATTTGCAATACAAAAAAAGTTATGTGTACTTTAATATAAATATCCCTCAGGGGGCTCACTTTTGTGAGTACGGGTGTGGCAATCCCGAGGTACCCTAGCCCTTCAGGGGATCATCTTCTTGGTGAGACGGGTGTCACGATCCTGGAGCCCCAGTGATCTATCCTCTTTTCCGTCTCCTCTCCTCTTGGCTGGATCTTTTTCCCTTCCCTTCTCCCTCGTGGTTTCTCTCTACGGAGTTTGGGGCTCGTCACGAGAGGCTAGAACAGACCTTGTTTCTAGTTTTCAAGTGGCGAGAAAACTGCCCACGTGTTTGCCGTGCGTGGAGACCCGTGTCGCTGGAAAGGAGGGTCCTGGTAGTTGAGGGGCGAGGTACTGTCCCCAACACACTGCTTTGGCCTCTGCTTCAGCTAAACGGGAGGCACCTTAGTCGTCCTCACGGGTGTCAATCGGCTGGTCACTAGTCCTTGTGTCAGTGGCTTGGGGTCAAGCTCTCGGGAGTACCTGCTTTCGGGAAAGCCGACTGTGGGGCTTCAGTTTGCGTATACGTCCGGCTAGCCCTAACACAGGAATCTGTGTTCCCTTGTTGGGCTCCGTGGTGGGCGGGGCCGTCGGACCCGAATCTTTTCTATTTTCAATATGGCAAATACACATATTTTTTTATTAAAAAACTTTGAAGTCACTCCAGTCTCTCAACCTAGTTCTGAAACATCTACTACTAAACCAATCATTCAACCTAGTTCTGAAACATCTCCTACTAAACCAGTCACTCAACCTAGTTCTGAAACATCTACTAATAAACCAATCATTCAACCTAGTTCTGAAACGTCTCCTACTAAACCAGTCACTCAACCTGTCGCTCAACCTAGTTCTGAAAATTCTGCAAAAAAATTACGGACAGATGCAAATAAAAAAAAATCATAACAATAGTCCCCGTTTCCTAGTAATCTCTAGTCCTTCTGGCGAAATGCATAAGATGTCTCCTTTCGTAATAAACAAATACATCCAGTCTTGTATTGGTGAGCCGAGAAACATAAAGCGTCTCCGCTCCGGAGACTTGCTTATTGATACACACTCAGCCACCCAGTCTGCTTCTTTACTTCAGATTACTCAACTTGGGCAAGCGAATGTCACTGTAACACCCCATAAGTCACTGAACTATTGTCGTGGTGTAATCTCAGAATTCGACCTTCTGTATGTTTCTGAAGAAGAGATCGCTTCTGAGTTATCCGAACAAAATGTCTGCGGTGTAAGGCGGATCAAGATGCGTAAAGAAGGTAAGTTGATAGACACGAAACACGTGATCCTTACCTTCAACACGCCTGATCTGCCTAAGAATATTAAGGCCGGATATCTAAATATTCCTGTAAGACCTTATATTCCAAACCCTATGCGATGTTTCCAATGCCAGCGTTTCGGCCATTCTAAGACGTCTTGTCGTGGCAGCCTCACATGCGCCCGATGCTCACAGATTGGCCACGATTCTGATAATTGTACCGCTGCGCCTTTATGTATAAATTGCAAGGGTGACCACCCAGCATTTTCTCGCTTGTGCCCAAAATGGAAATCGGAAAAAGAAATCCAGACTGCAAAAGTTACTAGGAACATCTCTTACGCCGAAGCCAGAAGACTAGTCCAGAGCACACAGCTTCGACCAAATTCATCATACGCCAGTGCTGTTAAATCATATCGTACAGTCGCCACCCAAACATCAATAGGCACACAGACCCTACCAAATAAAACCCAACCGTCTACATCCAACAAGAAAAAAGAAAATGCAACTCATATAGTACAAAAGAAAGAAACAATTATTCAAAGTAAGCCGAAAACTGCCACACAAAAAATATCAAATAAAAATAGAAGTCGCAGCAATAGCTCTCTTGATGACATGATTTCTGAATCTGCGGATTCAGACTTTATGGAAGTGGAAGAGGGTCTGGAATTTCCCAGGCATCTACTTTCACGAAAAACAAAAGAACAGCACAGGAAAAACAAAAACCATTCATAATGGCCACCCTCGTGTCATGGAACTGTCGCGGTTTCCACCGAAATTTGCTTGACATCAAATCTATAATAAATGTGTACCATCCTGTGTGCTTCGCAATACAGGAAACAAATCTGAAACCAGAACACCATGCAAAACTTCGGAGGTTTTCTTTCGTCAGGAAGGATAACCTTGCAGGTGAGCGTGCCAGTGGAGGAGTAGGTCTCCTCTCCTCACTGGATTATCCCTCAAATGTACTTCCTTTGACGACATCCCTCCAAGTTGTCGCTACTCAAATAAATTTTGATATTGTTGTTTCATTTGTTTCTTTGTATTTGCCTCCAAATGAGCACATTTATCAGCAAGATTTAAATAATCTAATAGAGCAGCTGCCTGAGCATTATATTATAATAGGAGATTTTAACGGCCATAGTCCACTCTGGGGTAGCAAAGATACAAATTGCCGAGGAAGACAAATTGAGCAGATGATCGAAGATCACAGCCTTTGTCTCCTAAATAATGGGCAAGATACATACTTCCATGAGCCTTCAAGGACATTCCACGCTCTCGATCTTGCCATCTGTTCACCATCTCTGTTGCCATTTTGCACTTTTAGTGTCGGAAATGACCTGTACAACAGCGATCATTATCCTATTTTTGTGTCTCTTGCACGAAGAGGAGCAAACCCCATGTCGAGATCCCCTCGATTCATACTGGACAGGGCAGACTGGGAACTCTTCTCTTCCATTGCAGAGCTCACAGATGAAATGGTAGAAGATGCGCATATCGATGACGCTGTTGAAGCTGTTACTAATACTATTATTCAGGCAGCTATGCTCTCCATTCCTAGAACATCAGGAAAACTATTAAAATATTCAAAACCATGGTGGAATCGCGACTGTCATGAAGCACTGAAAAAACAGAAAAAAGCATGGGGTATTTTTCGTAGATATCCTACTCTGCGAAACCTCATAGCTTTTAAAAGATCCAAAGCAAATGCACGGAAAGTAAGAAGGCAAAGCCAGAGGGATTCCTGGATTTCATATGTGTCCTCAATAACATCCTCTACGCCTAGTAAGCGGGTTTGGGAAAGAGTTCGAAAAGCATGCGGAATGTATAAAGACCACTCACTTTCCTTTCTGGAAAAAGATGGCCGAGTGATTAGCTCCATAGAAGAAATTGCAAATACAATTGGTGAGACATTTGCTGCCGTTTCTTCCAGCCGAAATTACTCACCTGCATTTCTTTCTATCAAGCAACGCTCTGAGAAAAATCCCATCGCTTTCAACTCTTCCAACTTTTAGCCGTACAATAGAGACTTTACTATGGTTGAATTAAAGAGAGCTTTGTTGCAGACACATAGGTCTTGTCCGGGTCTGGATGGCGTGTATTATGAAATGCTAAAGCATCTGTCCTATAAGTCACTGAGTGCCCTTCTCACACTTTACAATAGAGTGTGGAAGGAGCGTACATTTCCCAGTGCATGGAGGAGAGCTGTTGTCATTCCTATTGCGAAGCCAGGGAAAGACCCGAGGAATCCCTCGAACTATCGGCCAATTGCCCTTACCAGTTGTGTTTGCAAACTGTTTGAAAAGATGGTAAACAGCCGCCTAGTCTACTTCTTGGAAAAGAATAATATTATATCGCCTTATCAGAGCGGTTTTCGACAGGGGAGAACGACCGTAGACAATATGCTTCTATTAGAGACATCTATTCGGAAAGCCTTTGTCAGAAGAAGTCACCTTGTCTCAATATTCTTCGACATTGAGAAAGCTTATGATAAGGCATGGAGATACGGTATATTCCGGGATCTTCACGAGAGTGGCTTGCGCGGCAACCTACCAATTTTCATACAGAATTTCTTGAACGCTAGAACTTTTCAAGTAAGGATTGGCTCTGTTTTTTCGGATGTTTTTCAACAGGAAGAGGGTGTGCCTCAAGGCTGTGTGCTTAGTGTAACGCTGTTCAGTTTAAAAATAAATTCTGTATTAAAAGAACTTCCTCACACCATCTTAGGATCACTATATGTAGATGATTTACAGATTAGCTGTCGAGGAGCAGACATGAGATACATAGAGAGGCAATTGCAGATGGCTCTGAATAAGATCCAAGAATGGTCAGACAAACAGGGATTTACTTTTTCGAAACAGAAAACTGTGTGCGTGCACTTTTGTAGGAAGCGAGGTCTCCATCCTGAACCTGAGTTATATCTAAATGGTACAATTATTCCAGTTGCGCCCGAAGTAAAATTTTTAGGAGTAACGTTCGACCAGAAATTGACTTTCCTTTCTCATGTTTTAAACCTGAGAAAGAAGTGTCTCAAAACACTAAATATGTTAAAAGTGTTGGCGAACACCTCCTGGGGTGCAGAGCGTTGCTCCATGCTTCGCATTTACAGAGCGCTTATCCGCTCTAGACTGGACTATGGCTCAGTTGTTTATGGATCCGCTCGGTCATCTGTTTTGTTAAAACTGGATCCTGTTCACCATCAAGGTTTGAGGATATGTTCAGGAGCCTTCAGGACTTCTCCTGTCCAGAGCCTGTATGTTGACTGTAATGAACCATCACTTTATCTGAGGCGTGAACAATTGTCCCTTTTGCAATATTTTAATATACTATCCCAACCTGAACATCCCAATAAGCTGTGCTTACTTGATGATGTGAGTAACGCGTTATTTGAAACACGTCCATCTTGTGTTCCTACATTTCTTTTAAGAGTTCGCCCTGTCATTGAGGAACTTTCCCTCTCTGATATGCACCCCCAAGCAGTACAGAATTTTGAAATCCCACCTTGGGAAAATGCACGGATTCAGCTTCTTGATGTTTTTAAGTATCATGTGAAGGCAAGCACTAACGAGATTATATACAGACAACTCTTCGCTGAGCACAGGAACAAATATAGCAGTTATCTTCCAGTTTATACAGATGGGTCCAAGTCAAAAGATCATGTGGGGATGGCATATGTAATTAAAGACCACATGGAGGGCAGACGCTTGCACAATGCTTTCTCTGTCTTAACATCCGAATTAACTGCGATATATTATAGTCTTTTATACATCTCAAGGCTCTGCTACAAAAAGTTTATAATTTATACAGATTCGTATAGTGCTCTTAAATCAATAGAAGCTTTTCCTAATACTCAAAATCCAGTAATAGTGGATATTCTCAAAATACATATAAACTTAATGAATCGTGGGTATGATATCCTGTACTGCTGGGTTCCCGGGCATGTGGGAATAAAAGGGAATGAGCTGGCAGATATCACAGCAAAATGTGCTGTTGAACTGTCCAGTCGTCTCATCCCTTTTGCAGACATTTGTTGTGTTGTGAAACAAAAGATCCGAAAAAAATGGCAACAACTTTGGGATGTTCAGCTTCAAAATAAATTAAGACATGTAAAACCTAGAATTGAGCACTGGGAATTAACCAAAAATCGTAAGGAGGAAGTTCTTTTGACTCGCCTCAGAATTGGTCACACTAGAGTGACACATAACTACCTTTTAAAAGCTGAAAATGAGCCTGTTTGTTTTAACTGTAATGTTTGTTTATCTGTTCGTCATATTTTAATTGAGTGTCCATGTTTTAATAGTCTTCGCCAGAAATATTTTAATAGCTGTGACTTACCTCTCGACCGTTTAATCGGAAGAGAGGTCAATTCTAATTTATTTTATTATTTAAAAGATATTGGCTTTTATTACCAAATGTAATTTGTTTTGAAGACTGTCTCTTGAATTTTAATATGTGCTTTTAACCTGTGTTTATATGACTTCATCCTCTGGATTTGGTACATTTATCTACTTGTTTTTATTTATTGAATTTTAATGTCATCAATTGTAATCATCTTATCTTTTGTTTGGCGCGTCATAATCATCTCTGGTTTTGCGCCATAATCACTCACTCACTCACTCACTCACTCTTTAATATAAATAAAAAACACAGTTATGAAGTGGTTTGTAATGTCTAGCTTTCCTGGCCAATCACTGTTCTTGTTCTGAGAACCAATCAAATGTTAGTAACTGCCAGTAGAAGTTGACATCATGTTTACACTTGAAACAATTCATTGTTTTGCTTTGTTCTGTAGAAGGAGAACCTGTTTCTTATACACTGCAATTACAAGTAGGAATTTTTGAAAAAATTTTTAATATTTAGTCAAGAAGCAATGACATCAAATAAAAGAGTAGATTGGACACCTAGAAAGAAATGTAATATTATTGTGTTACGAGAAAGTGGTCTTTCCTATGCTGAAATTGCAAGACAGGTGGGTGGTTCAGTGACTACATCTGGAGTCCGAAAGTTTTGTTTACGATATCAGGAGACAAATTCAATAAAAAAAAGAGAAGGAAAAGGCCGAAAAAGGTGCACCACATCTATTGATGACAGAAGAATAAAATGACTATGGCTCCAAGATAGAAAAATGTCATCAATGGCCATCAAAAGTGATCTGAATGATGCTGGTGTTTCTGTTTCTGTCAGTTCAAGAACAATCAGGAGAAGATTAACAGATGTTGGACCGAGAGATAGAATTCCACGAAAAAAGCCTTATCTTAATTTTCAACAACGAAAAAAAAAAAGACTATAGTGGGCAAAGGAACACATTAATTGGACAGATGATCAGTGGTGACAAGTTATATGAAGTGATGAAACAAAGATATCGTTATTCGGTAGTGATGGGCGAAAATATGTAAGACGTAGAATAGGAGAAGAGCTACATCCTGACTGCATTCAAGCAACTGTGAAGAACCCAGTTAGTGTTATGATTTGGTCATGCACGTCAGCAGATGGTGTTGATCGCCTTCATGTCATCGATGGGACACTGAATGCCAGAAAATACATTGACACTATTCTAGAACCAAAACTTTTACCTTTCATCAGAGATCTCTTTCCCAACAATGCTTCGTTTATTTTTCAGCAGGATTCTGCTCCTTGCCACACGGCCAAAATATCGAAAGAGTGGTTTCGTACAAAGAGCATTAAATTGTTGTCATGGCCAGGAAACAGTCCTGACCTCAATCGTATCGAAAATTTGTGGCACCTTTTGAAAACTCTTGTCCGAATGAGGCACCCATCAAATAAAAGGGAACTAATTGAGGTTATAATTGTTTCCTGGTATTATGTAATAATGAAAGAAGAGCTTAAAACTCTTGTAAGCTCAATGAAACGTCGATGTGAAACTGTAATAAAAAATAAAGGGTACCCTACTAAGTACTGATAACTCACTGCAATCATCACTATCTAATGTATATCGATAACTATTATCGTTTGTATTGCAAATAACTGAATTTTGTGTTTTGTATTGAATTCAGTAATAAATTATCTTTAAAATGATATATACAAGTTTGCATTTTGTGAAACGTAACGTTTTCTAAAAGCATAAGCATACAAAGTTCAAAAACATAAAAATTTCCAAGTGTCCACAATTTTGGCCACCACTGTATGTGTGTGTACTAATTTTAGATACTTAACTGGAGATTTTTTTCAACAATGAAACTGCTGTGAACTTTTCAGTTCCTTGTTATACAATGCATTTTTAAGGTTCCCCCCCCCATGAATTTCATGAATAGTAATTTATGCACTCGTTCTACTCAATCTGATGTTTGTTTTCAAAAGGGCATTTGAATAATGTAGGATTGTATTAGAAACTATATAGAGTGTACTGTAAATGTTGCGACAAACTTCTAAGGGAAGGAGGGCACGTCATAAGGATTAAGAATTGCATAGGAACCCATGCCCAGAAATGTCAGGGACGTCCAGAAATTGTGATACAAGCTTTGTGACAATGTCATGTTTTCAGAACTGCTGTTCCTACAGGCCATCCGTGGCCAAAAACAGGTAATAGTCCAATAGGGATGATGTCTGGGGAATAGGGTGACTGAGGCAGAACTTCCTAGCACAGTGTTTTGAGCATCTCTTTGGTCGCTTTTGCTATATAAGGTTTGGCATTATTGTGGAGGAGGAGAATTCTTTTGACCAGTGCTGGCTGTTTCTGGTGCACTGCAGCTGAAACTCTTTGCAATTGTTATGAGTAGACATGAGCTCTTTTAGGTTTTCTGCATTATAGATATTCATAATGGACTGTGCCAGTGCTGGTCCACCAAAGACACAGCATTACCTTCTTTTGGTGAATGTCTGATTAGCAGCTAGCAAGTCCGAACTCGAAGTCGACCAATGATATTTCCTATTCCGGTTATCATACATGATCCATTTTTCATCAGATGTCGAGATTTGGTCTGGAAACGAGACTTTCTTATGGCACTTCAGCAACAAGCAGATGTTCAACCATTGGAGCTTGTTTCCTCGGATAGGACATGAACCCACTAGCTTAGTTTCCGTGTGTGTTATCCCGACATTATGAAGATGTGATCAAATGGTTTCATCAGTTTTTTTTGAACCTGTGTGCAAACCCCTGGCAGATACAATAAGGATTCTGCTTGAATTCCTTCTCCAGCTAGATTTTGTCAAGATTGGATGGGTGTTCAACACAAGGCTTTTCTTCAAGGCACTCCTGTCTTGAAGAAAATTGGCTGAACCACTTTTGAGCAGTCAGTTCACTCACTGATGTCTCTCCAAATGTGGATCATATTCTTCTAGCAGCCTCTGCAGCTTTGTTTCCTGATGTGCACTCGACAAAATAGGCCTAAAAATCTCATTTCCAACGACACGTTCTTTTGTACTTTGTGCATCCTACAAAACTTATTGCAAAATGTGCAATGCACCACAGAATAAGGTTTGAAAGGAGTGTAAACGTATGATGTCGTCAGAATGAGTTTGACCACACTAACCTGCCAAAAGTAACTGTTCTCAAAAACCACATGAACTTTTGTGGTTACCTGGTATTTTGGATAAGTTTGAAAAAGACCAAGCCAATCTAAACAACTTTAGTTATATTTCGGGCTTTAGACAAAATGAATGTAGGCAAACTGTTTAAGATTCATTAAATGACAAATTTAAATACCTATGTATTAGTTTAATAAACATTCTGATAGACTTTTATTGTTATGTTCATTTATGACTTTGTGTATAAGGAGTTTTTCTAATAGTGGAATTGCTTTTGGTCGGCTGAAAGTTATAGCAATTTGATAGTTTCTAATTATCAGCATTGAAATAAGGCAACAGCCCTTTTCAAAATGGTGGTGCACAAAGAATTTCATAAAAGAGCAATAAAGGGATAAAATTAAAAAAAAAAAAGAAAAGAAAAGAAAAGAAAAAGAAAAAAAAAAGCAAGAAACATCTATAAGAAAAGTTATCTTTTTCAAAAAGATCATTGAGTAATTTTTTTTTTTTTTTTTTTTTTTTAAATGTCGGTTCACTTTTCGAATTGTTGCCACCAAATATTATTGCCCTGTGTAATATTTAAAGAATGAAGAATCTGCATAAATGTACATATGTTTCTCATATTTTGATAAAACAACAGTACCTTCAGCCATGAAATTTTGAATAGCATAATTCTTCCACCGAATATGGGCATCTGGAAGCCCTAATTTGAAAGTAGAAAATTGTTTTATTATTGATTTCATATTTTGTAACACTTCAACAAATTTTTTATTAACAAACTCAATGATTTCAAAGTGAGCAATGGCAAAACTGTATGGGGGGGGGTGATTTTTTATCTCCAGCGCATGAGACTGTGTCTTGGAAATTCTAAAGCTATGCTGATTTTAATCATACCAGATTGTTCAATAAGTTCGCGGAACAGAAATGAAGAAACCAATTTTTATTTGTAAAAATGACTTTATTTTTCAACGTAGTTTCCCTCAACTTCGATACACTTATTCCAACGGTCTTCTAATTTATGGATCCCTTCACTGTAGTGGTTTTTCGGCAGCTCTGCAAAATACCCCTCCACGACAGCTATTACCTCTTCGTTTGAAGAAAATCGTTTTCCACGGAGATATTGTTTGACGTGTGGGAAGAGCCAGAATTCGGAGGGAGCTAAATCTGGCAAATAGGCTGGATGTTGCAACAATTCATACTTCAATTCAGTTATTTTAGCAATGGTTTTTTGAGCTGTGCGCACAGGTGTGTTATCTTGGTAGAAAATTATTTTCTTCCTTCTGTAATCCGGGTCTACTTTCATGAATTTTTTCGTCTAATTGATTCAAATGGTTACAATAATAATCCGAATTAATTGTTTTGCCAATTTGAAGGTAATCTATAAGCAAAGTTCCTTTCGCATCCCAAAAAACTGATGCTAACACCTTCTTGACTGGTTTTTGCACACAAACTCGCTTCGGCGCCGAATAGCCGGGCTCACCTCCTGTTTTGATTCAGAATCATGATGGTAGACCGAAGTCTCATCCATTGTGACAAATCGACGGATAAAGTCACTTTTATTCTTCTTAAAACGCTCCAAATGTTGCTGGCAAAGTCGCATCCGAATGTGTTTTTGCTCCATCGTTAGAGAATGCGGCACCCATATTGCACAGAGTTTTTGAAACCCAAACTAACACTCAAAATATTGCTCACTGTGCCCAATGAAATGCCTAAAGCCTCTGTTAAATCTCTTTCAGTCAATTGACGGTCTTCCAACACCATATCTTGTATTTTTCCAATGATTTCCGCTGTTGATGCAGTTTTTGGACATCCCTCTCGTGGATCATCTTCAAGGCTGGTACGACCACTTCTGAATAAACTAGCCCACTTGCAAACAAAAACTTTTTGAAGGAGCAGATTCACCCAACACATTCACCATTTTGATATGAATTTCCATTGGCTTTAAAGCTTTCTTTACAAAGAATTTGATAACTGCACGTTGCTCAATTTTATCCATACCTGAAAAAAGCCACAACACATTAGATATAAAGGGCAGTTAAACAATGAATAAATTAACAAATCGAAATGAAACTTTTAACGTGTTCCTAAGAAAGAAGAAATATGAAAATGGCATCGAAGTTTTAGGTCTAATATTGACGAATAGATGGCACTCCGCGAACTTATTGAACAACTTTGTATTTTGTGATATTGCTGTTGAATTGAATTTCATGGTTTAAGTGCCAGGAGCATTTAATAAATAAAGGTAACGCACGAAAGGTTAAAAAAAAAAAAAAAAAAAAGTCCCTTTGGGCGTTATGTAGAATCTAAAAGCTTTCAGTTTTTTTTTCCCCTGTTTCTAGGTGTGCATCAATTTCTTTTTGCTTGAAAAATGTCGCAGCCATCATAAACTTGGTATTGTGGGCTGGCCACTGTCGCATTTACCTGAGAACAGTTGATCTACTGCTCTAAACTGTACAGCTTAACATAATGATGTGACATTGAATGATATAATATCAGAGATAAATAAAAGCTAGTCGCATGCTGTTGTAAATGAGATGTAGCTATTTTCAAACCAGTTTCCAACCTGCATTCTAATGCTTTGCTTGCAGTTTTTCATATTGCATTCTCACGAAATTTGATAATTTAAAAAGTACAGTTAAAAAGAATGCAAATTTTTTCACTCTCTACTGATGGCAAAATGCCATATTTCTGAAAAAATGCAATCTTTTCCATTATCAATCAACTTCTACAGTCCTATTATGATTAGATACGAAACATAACAAAACTACAAAAAAAAAAAAAAAAAAAAAAAAAAATACTCATTGCAAAAACACAAATATTGGGAAAATGACAGTCTTAAAATATAAAGGTGAAAATCCACATGTACCAGGTTGCATGTCTGCTGCTCCTATATGTGTGTCACCATGTAAATGCATTTTAGTACTGTCGTGGTTTCCTATATAACTATACTGCTCAAAACAGTTAGGAGATATTATGATTTTAGGTATAAACTGCAGCTAAGGAAATGTTTTGGTAACTTACGATACATAGGTGTTGTGAAATATGAGAAAAGAAAAATAAGGAATAATTAAATTTTATTGATGATATTTGTCAGTAAACATAAAATGCACAATTTGTACATATTATTCAAACAAAACAAAAAATATGATTTTTTGGATACAAATGAGTTTCAATAAGGGATTTCCCCTGACTGAAATCAGTGTCACACACCAACGAGGTTTGAAATCAATGAATTTATGAACAAGACACCGTGGTCTTCTCCCACTGCTTGTAGAAGAGACTTTCAGTAAGCTGAATTTTTTCTGGGGATGATAAGCTAATAGCAACCCTTCTCCTTAGAATATCCCAAACATGTTCTGCTTGGTTTATATCTAGGGAACATTCTGGCCAATCCACTCGACGGATTCCTTCATTGAAAAGGAAATTGCCTGCTAACTGAGCATGATGTGGCCTGTTGTTATCCTTGAGAATAAATTCATCCACATTTCTACAGTGTAAAGGAACACAATAGATCTAAGGATCTCATCTCATCTGATTCAATCTCATCCTATATTTCTGAGCCATAATTGCTGCATTCCTGATAATGTGCTAGTCAGTGCCTGGCCATTGATAGTCCATCACTCCACTTCCATCAACACTTTCATGCACAAATGCAAGAGTATTTCGTGTACCAATCATGTTCTTTAAGTTCAAAGACTGCTGATGTACGGAAATGCTAAGAAGCATTTCATGAACTGTTTTGTAGTTTATTGTGAACATGATGTTTGGAAAATTTTGAATGTATAAACCTTAAAAGACAGGATACAAAAGTTACTTTTCCATCTTCTATCACTGGGCAAAATAAACCCACTTTCATTTATGTTGCCTTCAGAGGACTGTTTTTGTCAGACTTAAGATAAGGCAATTTTGGCTCTCTGAAATCCAGTGTGGATGAAGAATTTGAAAACAGTATGTCATAGGAATAGACAGGACTGGAGATAGGAAAATTCCTACGAAACCTTTTTTATTGAAGCACTACATAGCTGAATAAAAATGGAATAACTATGTAAAGATTTGATAAATACAAGAAGGATATTTTTGCTCTGAAGAATCATTGTTTTGTGAGTGAGTGAAATAAATGGTAAGTTTTTTTTATTAGTATGCAGTTTTGGTTCCTGGAAATTTAAATGCACTGTGCTGCTGAGTTTATTAACAAGTGAGTTTAATAAGTGGTGTGCACTGTACCTAAAATATTTTACTAATGGACATCTGTTGAGAATCAATCAGTGAATGTAATTTTCAGATTTTATTCTAATTTTGAGGAGCAGTGTAGTGTTTCAAAGTCTTTTACTTAATTTTATATCAGATTTAATATATTATTTTACACAAAGTACATAATAATAGGTTGTTTACTTATTCAAAAGTGATATTGTTTGAATGAACCTATTTCAGTCAGAACATTTGCTTTTTATGATTTTTGGAATTTTCGCACCTTGGAAAATGTTATTGTTCTGTATAATTAGGCAGCAAAATATTTTATTGATGTCATTTTAAAATGAAAATAAGGTACTTAAACATTAGCCTGCTGACCATGAAACTGTTACGAAGCAGCATGTTTTAGCACCCGTTATGAATAAACATGACACACTGATAACATCTTGCTGTGGTTTGGTGTAACATACCGACTGTTTCGGAATAAGCTGCATGTTTGTTTTAGGAAGAATGCTATGAATTAACTGTTATTGCTATATTTTTTCCGTTTTGGGAAAAAAAAAAAGGATTAAAATTTGTACAAAACAGAATTAAATAGACTATTTTCAAAATTATGGGATTTTACTATTTAAAAAGTGTGTATTAATGATCGTGATATTTTCAACAAAACAGTAATAAATTTGGAAAATTACCTGCAGAAAGTTTGTACTCATAACATCCTAAACAGCTGGCCTAACAAAACCATTAAAATCAGCTGATGTAACAAACTAGTAAAAATCAAGGAGAGACTTTTTAGAAAATTCGAAAATGAAGCAGCTTATATATTTATTGTTTATTATATAAAGAGGCATCATTTTGTGTAGAATTCTGCAGGAACAACAGTAGTAGCAACTTTGATCGGATTTCTGCAAAGTTTCATGATTTGACAGTAGCCAACTTTCATGGTCCGTGGGATGACGTGAGTACCAAAAATAATCTGTATTGCTATTTCATTGTAAGATTTCATTCCATTTATTAGAAGGAGATTATCCTGTTTAATTCAGTTTCTCAGTATTTCATATAATGCTTATAGTTGTTTTAAAGTTAAAAAACTCATGGAAAATTGTAGAATTTTCGTAGACATCATAGAAATTTCTCCATTTTTAAGGCTTGGAAAAGTTATAAAATTTTAAGAAAATTGTTGGTATTCATAAGAAATTCAAGACATTGATAACAGTTGTGTAATTAAAAACATTCAGACATATCTCTGCTTCTTGTAGGGTTTGGAATTGCATTGTTATATGTTCATTGTATCTTTGCTCAACTTTGCTCACAATGGCCATTCGGTTAAATGTACTGATGAAAATGTTAAACTTGTAATATATAAATAATAATGTATGATATTAAATATGAACTACCACTGAGTACTGGTAGTTTTATGTGCTTTGTGTTCAAACCTTGGCAAACGGGCTGGTTGCAAGGTTGGCTTTCGTGCAGTGTTTTCCTATAGATGTCCTCTGTGAAGGCAGGTAGCCTTTGTGTGCTTTCTCATAATCTAAAGTAATCTGAATCCTTTTATTATGGGTAATTGTGTTTGGGAAATTTTCAGTGATGAAATTATGGAATTTAAGTTTTTTGCACAACGATGATTGAAATAATTGTAAATTTTGCTTTTTGACAGAAATTAAAGCTTGATAGGATCAAATTTTTATTAAATGGAAGCTTATGGAAAGCTTGTTTATTAATTATTGAACTGCTTCTTATAAGCTAATAATAGTATGTAAAATAAGAAGCTTGAAATATGAGTATTATGCAAGTTTATCGGTTATAATATAGACAACTGAAAATGTGCTTTTCTTGCTACCTGCCATCTTGTATTGTTACTGTCGATGTCAGTATGACAGTCACATTCTTTTGGATGAATTATTGAGAATAAAATAACCTCCAGGCAACAATTTTGATCTACACCAAACAAATATAATACCTTACATGTTTCTCCTCCCTCAGTGCCAGCTATCAATCATTTCTCATATGACAGCAGATCTCTGTTGTGCAGAAATACATTGGGAAAGTTGTAACCTGTATTATGAGACATGATGCTTTGTTAATGCTCTTCTGTTGCACCAGACTACATATTGAAATAAAAGCTGTGTTACAGGTTCTCTAGGTGGGAAAAGAAAACTGTTCTTGTTGTGTAGACATTTTACCAACTGGTGTTTTTCATGGTTGCTTGAATTAGTTTCTTGTAGAGAAACAACTACCAGGTAATTGAAAATCTTATTCCCTCCAAGATGAGAGTTGTTAGGTACTTCATAAACAATACTGGCTATTTAAGATAAAATAAATTTGATGCTTCCTTTTATGTTTACATTTTCAACTATTCATATATTTATCCATTTAATTTGCAATAAACTTATAATGTCGCTTCACTTGTCATATGGTTAGTAATAAAAGTGTATAACTGTATAATGTTTATAGATTACATACTAAAGTACTTTTTTTTTGGCAGCTAGTACTTCTGTTCCATTAACTAGTCCTAGTCCTGTCCTAAATGGTGATGAAAGTAAAGCAAGAGTAGCAAAGCCTGCTCAGTCTAAAATAGATACAATTAAACAGTGGAGTATTTCAACATACAAATGTACTCGACAAATTTTGTCAGAAAAGCTTGGAAAGGTTTGTATTTTGCTTTCTTAAAATTCGTAAAATGTTTTCTGGATTTTGCCATTTTTTTCAGTTTTAAAAATTGTAAGATTCTATCACAGAAAGGTTTGGTACTTTAATTCATATTTTGTCGGAGGCAGTTTTTTAAGTATTATATTGTACTCGGTAAAATATAAGTGAAATTAATGTTTTGCCCTTGCCAGCTTCCTTGAAAAATTTTTTACGGTAATTTGACTTTTCTTGTAAAAGAATGGGAAAATGTGATTTATATATAAAGTATATATGTATTTTTGGGTATAAAATATTTTATACTGCAGTAAAAACTGAACTATCTGGAAAGTTTAGGAAAAACCAAACACCAGATATATAAAAATTCTGTGTAGCTGAGCATATAAAAAGTGCAGTTTGCTGTAGATAAGCGAAATGAATGGAAGAAATTTCCAGCCTAAAATTACAAGGTAACCAAAAATGTTCTTGCCGTTTTGGAGAGTCAGAAAGAAAAAGTCATAAAACAAATAGTAATCACCCATTGGCATCCGGTGCCTTCTGCTGAGTGGCTAGCTGTGTGATGCCATCGTGGTAAAACTCGGGAGTCTTGGATGCAAAGAAATCCGTGAGGGCCTTTTCAAGGTCTGGCCGGTTGTTGAAGGATTTTCAACGAAGATGGTTGTCCAGAGAATGGAAAAGGGAGGTAGTCTGTTGGTTAGGGGAGTGTGGTGGATGGCGTAATGTCTTGTAGCCCAGTTGCTGGAATGTTCCGGGCCTTCCAAGCCACCTGTGGCATCGCATTATCATCAAGGAGGAGTACATTCTTACGATTGACCAATGCTGGCTCTTTATGCATCAGTGCCTGATGCACACGTTCCAACTGCTATGATAGTTTGGCCCACTGGCAGGAGCTCATAGTGCACCATTTGCCAACTAGTGCATCTTACGTGGGTGGAGAGAATGTCTCGTAGTGTGAGGCACGGGGTGCTGTTGTGACAACCAATGTCTGGAATGTCTGGGTGTGTCATACTGGACCCACTTCTCATCACTGGTGAGTAAGTACCCTATCAAATATGGATGCATTGCACTGGCGAGTAAGCAATGACAAACAGAGAGTGATACACTGCTGGTTTGCATCAGACAGTGAGTGCCACTATGCTCAGCTTGTATGCCTTTCCTATGCGGTGCTACCTGGAAGTGTGCAGCAAGCTCACCGCATGTTTTGGCTACTGTCACTCTCTGTGGTTGCTGTCAGGGCCTCATCATCCAGCGCTTGTGCCCGACCGCTGCTTGGTGCATCACTAAGAGACATATCCCCTGATCTGAACTTCTGGAACCATTACCTAGCGGCTCGTTCATTAATGGCATCATCCCCTTAGGCCTGGCAAATTTGGCGACATGATAGCCGATAGGCCCACTTTAAAGGCAGTTCAGTCGCTGTGTGAGTGATGTTTGAAGTACCGATGCAATGCACTTTTATACTCTTGGTCAATGTCCGGACTCCCATACTAACCACTTTATCGCCAGGTTTGGTGACTATTTTTATGTTGGGGTTCACTCTTCCAGTGTCATATTAGAAACGGCAAGAAATTTTTTGGTTACCTTGTATAAAAAGGGTCATTTTATTTATTATTAACTTGAATAACAAAAGCCTCAATTTCATTTATACAAGATATGGGGTGGGGAAATGATTGCATTTCAGACACAAAAGCTGACATATTCATATATGAAAGTAAAACATCTTATTCCTATGAAAATTGGTAGAAATCTCGCCAAACTTGTGCTAGTCATGCTAGTAGAAATTTAAAGGGAACAGATTGCTCTTTTTTCGTTACATAATGAGATTATACATGTGCCTCCCAACTGGAATGGTGGTTAGTGATGCTAACTGCCGTACCAAAGTGCCTGGGTTCAAATCTCGAAGAAGGCTTAGATGTTTTTAAATGTGTAGTGTCTGAGCAGCATGGAGGCACTATAAATATGTGGTAAGCCCAATGTCCTCTCGAGAGGCTGGTAGTAGTTCCTTCCCTTCTGGATGCTGTCCGTCAAAATTAGCAGGAACAATGTCGTACTGTTATGGTGCACAAGGCTGTTGCCAACAACAGGCACAATCTTGTACTCCTTGACACAATGAATTTCGTGGACTTATTCTGATGTTACTGTCAGACAAGTGAAGTCACAACAACAACTTATATATATTATGGGTGTGAGATTTAAAAACTGAATCACTTACTATAATTTTTCACGTTACATGATCAGTGTTTGTCCATTTTCAAATAAAGTTGCCTATAGTACGCATTAACATACACTCACTGTTCTTGATTCCAGAATACTGTAATTTTGAATCTAAACTACTGCATTCTTATTTGTTGAAGGCAGGTTCAAAATTTTAATAATATTTTTCAAAATGCGATGGAGGGAAAAAATAGGAGGTAACTTACATTGTTCCATGCTCTTCAGTGGCACCTTACTGTGTTGCGTATTGAAAAAATTCCTGATTCTGTTGTCTAGAAAATATAAACTATTTTAAATAAATTTACTGTTTGTGTAAAATTGTAGTTAAAAAAATATATGCGAAATATTAAGCATGTGAAATAAAATTAAGGAATATATAAATAGCATGAATGTCGTAATAGTAAAATATAAACCTGGTGAAGTATGATGAATGTGTGTAATCAATGTAGTATAATGACATGCAGTGAATTACAAGCAAAGAATAGTATATACATAATATACTAATAAGTATGATAAGGTAGAATAAAAATAAGGGGTAAAGAAATAATGCAAAATGTTTAAAGGTTATATATAATGAAGTGTAATAAAAATATTAATAGAAAACATGATCTGGACACTGACTTCCTCATATGTATATTAAATATTCCTTTTAGAACAAGAATAACTGATATTAAATATGGTGTGACTAACTACATTTTCAATTAAAAATTCCAAGCATGTTCAAAAAATGTCAACATCTGCTCCCTGACCAACAGCTACAAGTTACACCCTGTTTTAAATTTGAAAAGACTTTAGGTAACATGATAATTAACCGCCACAATGTAGTAGCTAATAGCATTTGAAATTGCCAGCTTCCTGATTTCAATAAATTTGTAGATCCTTTTTACCAAGATATTATCACATCATTCAAGATGATCAACTGCAAGAACTCATGCAACTAGGTACCAAATTTTGTCCAACTTTCAGTTTTAATAAACACTGTTACTTAAAACAGTTCAGCAATGATCTTAATCAACTTACCCACGACAACATTCCTTGAATGGAAAGCAACTCTAATTAAAGATTTTAAACTTTTGCTTTTTAAACTACCCAGTTTCAGTCAAATCCACAATAAAAGACATCTAGAATCTCAAATTAATATGCTACAACAGTTTTATCATCACCAAAATCGACAATACTAGTAACAGTTTCAGTGTCATATGAAAAAAAATTTATTACGACATTCTGCATAAGCAATTACATAGCACCTGCACCTATCAACAAATCTCTACCAGCACTAAAATACTTTTCAATAAATTTAAAGCACTTCATAAAAGACTTAAAATCCGTACTAATAAATTTAATAGCAGGTTTGCAAATCTCTATGCACTTCCAAAGTTTCATAAGACTCCAGTTAAATTCATATACTTAGCTAACAGTACTGGAAGTTATTTAAAGGAATTAGATTATCTATTTGCACAAAAACTTCAACTCATTCGAGATGTTATTTTGATTTTAAAGGTCAACATTGCAACTGGATGATTTCAAGCAACGAACAAATTCTTAAGACCTTAAATTCACTTAATAGTACGTATCCAATGCTACGATTTTGAGAACCTTTATACTACTTTATCACTTGAAGAAATTCATAGTAGCTTGCTTACTCTCCCTAATTTATTTCCTAAGATCACTACAATATTATCTACTGAAGATTGGCAGCTTTTTTTTTTTCAAGTGTTCTTTTTAACAATTACAGTCAAAAGTCGTTAATTCGGACACCCATAATCCGGGCCTCAAAGCTAAAAACTTTCTGTGCATGCGCCGCGTTGACACATGCGCATAGGCGTTTATGCGTGTGCATAAGACCTTTACGACTGCGCATATGCGTGTGCGCAAGCGCAGAATACGTTTTCACGTGCACGTTTAATGTATAACGGACGGTATAAGCTAAAATTATCTAATTATCTATTTCAGTTAATGTTGATGATTGCGTTGTTCCTTAATCTTCGAATTGGATGCGGCTTATTACTTTTTGCAGACTGTAAGAGCAATTTTATAAAAGTAAACTTGAACTTTCGATTATGTCAAATAGAATTTCCGATGCTGGAGCTTCCAAAGGATCTATAAAACGAAAGTATGTTTCGATGTCTGTCAAAAAGTGGAATTGCTGCAAAAAATGGATAAAGACATGAAGAAGGTGACAGAGAGGTTAGTGAAAACGAAAAAATTTCGATTGAGAAGTTAGTCGGTATTCTCGGTACAGCAATTACGGGACTTGAACAGCGGAACTTTGTAACTGAACAATAAATTATGTCTGTTTATAGAATTAAAGAGAAAGTATTATCACGTAAAACGAAGCAACTTAAACAACTTACATTGAAAGAAATGTTTAATAAAGTAAACAAATAAATATTAAACTTTTTTTTTTTGTAAATTTTGATACCCTTATATCATAATTGTTCTTTATTTCATAAATTACGGTTTCATATTTTTAATTTTAGAATTTCTGCATGCCATCTTACGAGATTTAAACTGATGATCTATAATCCGGAATCGCCGAAGTCCCGACGAGTCCGGATTAACGACTTTTAACTGTATATTCAATTTAATAACAACATCTTTAAACAAATACAGGGTATACCTATGAGCGGCAACTTTTCAACCGCAATCTGTGAACTGTTCCTATTCACACAAGAATTTACTTTTGTATGTTCACTTAAAATTGAAGATCAAAAATATTACCAACACATCTTCATTATATAGATGATGTAATTGAATTTAGCAACTTTAACAAAACTGAAAAAGCTAATATTTACTTTTCTTGCCTCAAGCTTAATACTAGTAATACAGTTCAAAATGATGTAGTTTACCTTGATTTACATATTCTAGATTACAATCTTTTAAAAATCTGCGATAAACGCAGAGATTTCAACTTACCTACACTAAAATTAACTAACTGGATTTCTAATATTTCTAAAAGGGTCATTGTCAACACAGTTAATGCACAACTTAGAATTAAAAGAATCTGTAATAATACAAAACACCTCCAAGAAGTACTCTACTTTGTTACTATCTTACAGAGCAACCTTATTCCAAAAACAGTCATTAAAAATTCATTAAAAAAAGCTGGCATTTACCTATTCTTTTAGATTTTTTTTAGTTAGATAATGAAATTTTTTACTTAAATCCCATTGGGAAGGTGATTAATGGATGGCTAATTCAAATGATCTAACGTAAAAATGTAAAATTAACAACTTGTGCTAAAAAGAAGTGCCATGCATGTCAAGATGCTTTTGTCTCAAAGTACGAGAGACATGAACACCACGTCAATAAGCATTTATCGCAAAAATGAAAGTAACTTGGTGCACATGTTGCTTAACAACGAGATTGTTTATTTCTCGAGTTCTGGATTGCAGACACGGAGCGGCGTAAATGAGACACTTTACCACTTGTTATATTGTAGCGCACGGCACCGCAACCGTGAAGTTTAATCGTACCGCAAGTGGTTAATTCCTCTCACAACTTCAATTTTACTCTCCAAGTTTGGCTCAGTATTTCAAATTCTATTCTTGAATAGATGTTAATGCTTTCTCTGGCCACACCTATCCTGTTATTGATTTTATGGGCTTTTTTCGTTTCATGCAGCTTGAAAGCCCTCTAGCTTGAAGAATTCAGACTTTAATTAACAATTTATTGTATTTTTCCAATTTCTACTTGCTTTTTGGCCAATTTTTCACATTTTGTGGAATTAGAAATTTTGAATTTCACCTCATCCCAACTTACTAGAATTTAAGTCGAGCAAATGCCATCTTGAACAAATTTTTTCCTTCTTTAACCATTTACCCCCCCCCCACACACACACTGAGTCAGGTTATGCCAACTGTCTGTCACTT
This sequence comes from Stegodyphus dumicola, assembly GCF_044657685.1. Taxonomy (NCBI): domain Eukaryota; kingdom Metazoa; phylum Arthropoda; class Arachnida; order Araneae; family Eresidae; genus Stegodyphus; species Stegodyphus dumicola. The sequence goes on from NC_140781.1 coordinate 29,571,238, forward strand.
TTCATTGGCTCTAATTTTATGACGTTTTCATTCCCTTTTACGTTATTACACCTCGCTGGTTAGCTACTTTCTTATCTTTTCTGGAGTCAAACATCCATTTGTTAACATGTGGCTGTTCACAGTAGAAGTCAGCGATCAAGGTTTGTTTTAAAAATTTTTTTCATTCCCTTCTTTTAATATTTGGTCATAGCAAGACTCAAATTAATTTGCTTTACAAAATTTAAACTCTTTAAGCTAGTAGGTCCTCCCTAAAAATCTTGTATTTTTGACTAATAGCAATTCGCTATTGATTTTATTTTGTACATTTGCCAGGCCAGTTTGTATAGTTTTTCCTTACACCATTAATGTGTTTTTAATTTACTTTTACAAGCAGACGTGTCAGGAAATGAAACAGAGAAATTGAGACTAAAGTTTTTATCTGGGTTATTTTATCAGTTAAATAATCAAAACATTTCGTGTACACTCTCGATTTTCTGTTTTGACGAAACGCAATATGGAATTAGCTGGGTTCGGAAACCATTAGGCTAATTTACCATTTACCGCCTTTTTGTATTTTTGCTTGTCTTATATAACCATTATATTTCTATTCGAATGTCTTAACTTAACTCAACATATTACTTCCAATTTGAATTGAGTTTTAAATTCGCTTATTATTTGTAAGTATTCTTGTGGTAGTTTCATTTATCTTGTATTTACACTTTTCATTGCACTTTATTTTAACTTGTGTTAAAATTATTCACCGGAACCACAGTATCATGACGACTTTTAAGCAAAAGCATGAAGAATTTTCTTTTTACCTTGTTTTCTAATTTTTGCTGCTCAATGCACAAAATTCTTGACCACAAAGGTCTTTTTTAGTTTGTTCTCCTTTCTTAAATTATAAACTGTTATATAAGTTAGATTTCGCTATTTGTCAAAAAATAATTTTTTAAAAGTTTGACATTGTCAAAGCATGATTATTTTCATCATTTAAAACTCTTCTATAATTTGAAGTATATGGCTACAATCAACAACTGTGAAAATAAAGGCTAGGTATAAGTGGTTGGGTGTATGTATCTCTCTCTCTATATATATATATATGTTTGGTACTGCCGACTGCAATAAAAAACAAGGAAGTGCAGAAATTAAATATTACAGCAGTCCCATATACAAAATTTCAACTTTCTATGCCTGATTGTTTTTGAGTTATGCGACATAAATATATACGTACAGACATCACGGAAAAATCCATTTTGCAATTTGTTTTGGAAAGTCATTTATTCTGTCCATATGTACAGTATTCACTAAAAAAAAGGGGGGATTCAGGAGTGGTCAAAATGGGTATTTCTGTTAAAATGTGATACCTGAAATTTTTCATGATTACAATACTTCCTTTACTTCATACAAAGAAGTAAAAGCCTAAAATGGCAATGAACTATCAAGTAGTAGTATACAAGGTGTGACATAAAAGAAACGAAACTGGTCCAATAACTTATTGTAATTGCAGAATCAGTTCTCTGTGATATTATCACCTTCAAAGCAGTTCCCTTCCGCATTCGGTACTGCCGTTGCTGGTAACAGTTCTGGAACGAGATTTTTGGAAGGCCCTTCAGGAGATTCTCCGTTTTTGCCTGAACCTCTTCAGCTGAAGTAAAATGGGTTCCCTTTAAGTTAGATTTAACTTTAGGATATAAAAAAAAAGTCACATGGAGCCAAATCAGGTAAATAAGGAGGATGCCCCATCACAGTAATGTTTTTGCTGGTCAGAAACAGCTTCACAAATAAAGCCTTGTGAGCGGGTGCATTGTCCTGGTGCAACAGCCATCCATCACTCCACAACTGTGGCCTTTTTTTCTTATTTTTTAGTACTTCAATGCAGTAGTGTTGATTAACAGTCTGACCGCTGGGAACCCATTCAATCATGTTGAACATGCTGGGTGCCTAAGGGAGGTCGACCAGCATGTTCATCATCTTCCACACTCTCTCTTCCCCCTGAAAACCACTCATGTCATTCAAACTCACGAACATGAGACAAAGTTTCATCTCCTTAATCCTCGGTTAACATTTTAAATGTTTCCTCCAGGGCTGATTTCTTAATTTTCATAAGAAACTTGTTGTTGATTCCCTGTTTGGTTTTTTACATTAGACATTTTTCCGGCTGAATGCAGTTGCATATGTTCACTCAATGATGCAGTACTCCCCACTGGCGTGGTCAGTTAAGTCGAAACTGGCCGTATGGATAGAGGAGGTGTGTGGCATGACTTTACCAAAACAGTTGTCAACTCCACACTGTTTTCAAGCTATACACTTAGTCTCTCTCTCTTTTTTTTTTTTTTTTTTTTTTTTGTGTGTGTGTGTGTGTGTGTAACACCTCGTATAAGATCAAATTAGATATAGAAGATTTAAAGATAAAAATTGTAAAACAAGAAATTAAATAAAAAGTTAATAAAAACAAAGAAAAAGAAGAAATCTTGTTAATATTCCATGTAGAGAAAGTTAACAGATTTTATCACCTTTCCACGTTCCCTATTAATGGTATTCAACAAGCATAACAAAATTTTTATAACAAAATAATATTTTGTTAATTTAATCATATTTAACTTTTGAGCCATAAATATGATTATGTGTGTATAAACAATAGTATTTTTAAATGTATATTAATTAATATATGTAAACTCTTTGCATATCTTTAGGGAACTAGAACTATTGATGCTGAAATGGAAGCTCAGATTGAGTTGCTGAGAGACACTCAAGCAAAGTACTGTAATATTTTACGACTTGCCCGATCTCTTACAAGCCATTTTTATCATGTTGTACAAACTCAGCATGCATTAGGAGAGGCATTTTCAGAACTGGCTCATAAATCCCCTGAATTACAAGAAGAATTTTTATATAATGCTGATACTCAAAGAAGTCTGAGTAAAAATGGAGAAACTCTTCTTGGTGCTCTGAATTTTTTTGTATCTAGTCTAAACACATTATGCAATAAAACAATGGATGATACTTTGCTGACTGTTAAACAATATGAAAGTGCTAGGTAAGTTTTCTCTTTTGTTATTAGTTCTGTTACAGTTATCTCTGAAGCATTATTTTCTATGGTATAATTTTGAAACAGAATGTGATTAAAATTTTACTGTATTTAGTCAAAGGGTTACAGGTTTTTCTTTTAGAATATTTCTGTAAAATATAAGCTATAATTTTTTCAGAGTTTTTAGCAGGAATGATTGCTTAATTTAAAATGTTATATAAAAATTTTTGGTTAGATGAAGGTTTTTAATGAATAAAATAGTTATATTAAGTGAGCAGAAAGTGTTGTTGCTTTGGAGGCAGTGTAAATTTGGTACCATAGTTATTTAATTGGTTTTTCAGTTGAAGGCTTACATGACCATAATCCATGACATTATTTAATAATATATCTAACTGATATTATTTAAAATATATCCATTTCATACTTTTATGAATATCAGCATCATTATTATTATTATTAACAAATGATGTTTCTTATATGTTATGGACCTAGTTACCGATTTTTTTAAACTAAATATATTACTTTTGTTTTTTCTTATATAATTTCAATACTACATTTTTAATAATAAGTGCGGTTTAAGAATCATGCCCTCGTTGAACCAGCCATTCTTCATCATCCTCTGAACGTAATGAAATTACCAAAACATGAAATTTCTTTCAAAGTCACTTTAATCTCAAGCATAATAGTATGTAAAAAAACAGTGCAAAGTTATAGGTGAAGACTCAGAGAAATGGGCTCATTATTGAAGTAGTAGTTTTCCTAATCAATATGGTGTTTAGTGAAAACAGTGGGCTTGGATTAAATTTCTCTAGATAAGGCATAGATGCCTGTGTCAGATTCAAATTCCAGATAAGGCATAGGTATGCCTTTGTGAAATGGGGCACTTAAAAATCTATTTATCAGGAATACTTCTCAAGAACTTATGATCATTAGAAGAGATGGGATACAAAATCTTTTTACACAGTCCTGAGGGTTGCTTTTGATCAAAATTGGGATGAAGGCTAGACAGGTAGGCTTCATGTGCTTTATCTAATTAAGTTATTCTATATTTCAAGAAAGCATGCTGTTGTAGTGCAAAGTATGTGAGATCCAGGCACTTTGAGACTCCAGTTCCAAATTTTAGATTATCAGTTTAAATCTAGTGAGATGACATGAAGAAATAATAAAATATGGTACAAAGTCCGAAGTCCAGACTCGTCGGGACTTCGGCGATTCCGGATTTGAGATTTTTCCGGATATTAGATCATGAATTTAAATCTGGTAAGCTGGCATGCAGAAATTATACAATTAAAAATATGAAATCATAATTTATGAAATAAAGAACAATTATGATCTAAAATGGTATCAAAATTTACAAAAAAAAGCTTAATATTTATTTGTTTACTTTATTGCAGCAATTCCACTTTCTGTTTAATGGACATCGAAACATGGTTTTGCTTTGTAGTTCCTTTGGCAGCTTCAGATTTGGAAACTCTTTTCGACATAATCAAAAGTTCAAGCTTAATTTTTATAAAATTGCCATAATATTAACAGTCTGCAAAAAATAATAAGCTGCATCAAAGTAGAAGATTAGTCAGCAGCGCAGCCTGCTACATTAAATGAAATGCCTTAGAATCAGTAAAGATAATTTTAGTCTAGCTTAATAGCATCCGCTATGGGTTGATCTTTAGATTATGGTAACTTGGCGATTTTTTGGCGAAAATTTGGCGACCAACTCTCCTACAGCAACTCTCTATTTTTTCCCCCCTGCCGCCATTTTGTCTTCACGAAGTAAAGACATGTTTCTTTTCTTTTTATCTACTGAACACTTCTTCCAACAATCTACTAGCTGAATTACACTTTGCTAGAAATTTTATCTAACAAAACTGCTTAATCATGACAAATATTCACTGCAAAATTGGGAAAAAGTGCACAATACCATACTCCTTACGCGTTTTTCAAAATAACACATACACATAAACCATGTACACGTCAACTTATTTTTACTTAAAAAAACATCCCAGAATTACACAAAAATGGCATTGTGCACACTCTTCACTATATCCATGTACACTGCTTTTTTCTCATAAATTAGAAAAATTTCACGAAAATACATGACAATTTTCTGAATCTTTAAACCCGGTAAAAAGAATATATATGAAATTACCTGATCGCGAAAAAGTATATACCCTTTCCAAATATGAACATTTCCACACATAAAGTAAATAAAATATCCAAAAACTTTTACCTCTAAATCATCTATTATATTATAAACGTCACCAACGAATTCATACCGCAAACATTACAAATACTTAGTGTCAAATATTTAAATTATTTCCATGCACGTTTACTTCAACTAAAACGTATACCAAATTCCTACAAACATAAAATTCACAAAATAACTATCATTTAATTAAAATATAATTAAATTCAAAAACACTACTTAAAATATAAATAACCACATACATTAAATTAATAAAAATTAGCTTACAATCCCAATTACTTTAAACTAAATCATTGCTAATAACAATTTTCCCAATAATACCAAATTACTTTACTTCCACCTTACATTTAGAGCAATGCATAAAAATAATATCCTCAAATAATTAAAAATACTAACTTACCTAATCTTCTTCAGAATTTTGCTTACATGGTGGATACACTTTTATTATGGATTCAATAAAATTATTGAATGATTTTTTCTGCAAATTTTTCCTCCATACTTCCTCCGCTAAATAAAAAGCAAAATTCTCTTTATCACAATGCCTCAGAATGACGCATTAAAAATCTAGAATTCACTTTAGACAGCGCCATACAATCCCAAAATTATTCAACCCTAATTCACACAACACACAATGAAGCTTAATACAAAATAATATACAGCCACAGATATTTTTCCAAATTCCCCCCTTTTCCGATTAAAGAACCGTAATTCGTCCATTAATATCACATGACATATCCCATGATCTCTCATTTCCCTCACACAAAATAATGCGTAATCGGAACTGAGTACTGCTCACATTATTACCAAAGTCCCAGGTAGTAACCTTTATCACCTCCAAAATGTCGCCAAACTACCAGTTACCATATTCTAGACATCAGTCCTGTTATGCATTATTGGCTATGTATCACAAGATTGGCGACGAAAGCCAAGTTATTTCGCTAAATTTGTTCTTGCTCCTATTGCGTACTGAATTAAGCCTGAATTGTATTAGTTTAGTTATTTACTATACCCACGTTTATTTCTTCCACGTGCTTAAAACTAATCTGAGTCCTGAATAAACAAAATTCCCACATCTAGGGCCGGCGTTAAATACCGCTTGGTGCAGTCTCTACAGGTCCTAAGTTCTGCTGCAAAGCGCCTTTCTAAGTTCTAAATTTTCACTGCACCTATTACTTTGCATACCAATGTTTTCCCTAAATCATAAAAAACTTCCATACCTGCCAACTTTTACGAATTTTTCGTAATTTATACGAAAATGCGTTTGTCTTTACAATTTTACGATCATAAGATCGTAATCCATTTTTTACGATTTTTTTTCCTTTTTCAAGTGTTTTTAGTGATTTTTGTCGAAATTTTAGAATTTTTCGCCAATTCAGCGATTTTTGCCAATTGCATCGTGTTTTACTGCCAACTAACGACTGCAGTTTCTCCCAACTCGCCGCCGCTTAACCAGCCAGTCCAATGCTGATTCTCCCACTCTTTTCTTTGTGGGCGCCAGATTATTTTTTTAGCGTGGATTGTCGCATTCTTTTTTTTTTTTTTTTTTTTTTTTTTTTTGTGTGTGTGTGTGTGTGCACGTGCTATGAATTTTCTTAATACGTCGTTGTTACAAAATGAGTTTAAAAAAACATATTCTCAATATTTTCGGCCTGCCTACAAAGTCGAATTTCCAACAATTAAAGAATCCTTCAAAGGAAATAACTATGCATTTTGCAACGTGTGCATGTGTGACTTCATAATAAGTCACGGTGGAAGAAGCGACATTGTGAAGCATGTTAAATGTAAAAATCATGAAGTTAATGCTTCGGCTTCGACAACGTCAAAGAAAGTAGATGATTTTTTTTTCAAATTCGGTTACGAATTCGGATGCCGATGTCATTTTGGCAGAGTGTTTGTTTACTGCATTCCTCATCGAACACAACGTGCCACTAAGTGCTGCCGATCACGCTGGTCAACTTTTCAGACGGATGTTTCCCGACTCCCAAGATTGCTCAGAAATATGCTTGTGCTCGCATGAAAACATCTATTGTGAACCAGATTGTAGATTTATGCTAATAAATTGTGTTTCTTCAGCTTGGAGGTGTTTTATTTATTGAAGTAAAATTAAGGATCAGGGTCATCCACATGCTTTATTATGAAAGAATGTCTACTGCATGTGGCACGAGACATTATTCTCAGAATCTGATTTTTTTCTCTCTTTTTGCAAAAAAATTGCTTGTGGTCTGGATGTCTGTATTTTGGACTTTGTACTGTATATAACATTCACTTAGAATTATCCTGACATCTTGCTCTCCACAATTACCCACAGCCCATAGGGTTTTGTTTCAGTGTTCTGCAATTTGATTGGCATTCTTATAGTTGAAGTGGGTAGCTGCAGTAAAAATCTAATTTTACTTCATTGTACTTATTTTATTTATTTGTTATTTATTTATTTTCTCTCCATGATAAGCAATGGTGCTGATGAACATACTTTGGCAGATTACATACTGGCTGCCAGGAGACAGTCCAACTTCCAAAGTAATACAGAAAACGTTTATGGAGAAGTCTGGGCGCAGTAAGTTGTAATATCAGATACACTGCATTCCTTGTAAATAGTTGGGTTTGTGGTTTCAGCTATCTGGTTTTGTTTTCTCTTGGTTTATTAAACTATAAGCTGTTGTTAGAGAGCATTGTTTGTTTTGTGAACAAGCATGTAACTCCGTTGAACAGTTTGCACTTGTTCAGAGTTTTGTTGTTTAACCAATGATACAATGCTATAGGCAATATCAGATTTCTCTTAATCTGCTCTTCCTGCATCTTTCCATTGTTTCTTGCTGTTTTTGAACTTGCTTAAATGTTCCGTGGCGGTCAAATTGGAACAGAATTTGTAAATTGCAGCTTTTGTCATTTATCCATTATGACATCACGGTTCCAAAATCTGCATATGCGTGAGCTTCCAGTTGAAGATCTGTTGTAATTACCAGAAACTGTGTTGTAAGTTTTGAAGCTAATGATGTTCTTGAAGTTTTGCACTTCAGCATTTTTCTTGTATATCTTAATTTTTACTTTTAGTGTTATCTAAAATTAAGTTTGCCATAGACCATAATACTATGTTTACTTGAATATGAGACCCTATTTTTGTTTTAAGATTTAGAAAGGTCTTATAATATAGGGTATTCTTATAAATAAAATTGAAGAATGAGAGGTGGGAGTTTAATTAGCATACTGTAAGGAATAATTATGTTTAAATACTAAACCAACCATACAGGTAATTATCATGTATATCAACTGCATAACTATCACTAATTACAGTACACACATCTAGTTGAGTAACATTGAACATCTAGATGAGCCATTTCAGTTTAGACCTGCATCTACTACCCTGGTTATTGGGTATGCCTGAAAACAATTGTATAATAATATATGATTAATTTTTTCTAATTTTTCTTCTGTGCCATAGTTAAATGTTGTATTTAATTAGGTGGCTTGCCTTTCATTCTAGTTAGAAACAAATGACTTCTAGTCAGAACCTTTGCTATCATCAAATATTCACTTATATTTTTAATTCTTAAAATTTATTCTAAAATGTAAGGAAGGGGTCTTATTTTCAAATAAATATGGCATATATGTCAGCTATTTTATTTGATTTTAACTTTTCTTTCCTTTCATTACAAAGTTGCTTATTAAATGTTCTGAAAAACTTAATTGCTTAAAATGCTGAAAAAAAGTTCCAGGTTATCTGTCAGAAATTGCTTACAATATTTTATTACATATATGTATATTCACAAACACATATACACATATATTTAAATTAGCCTCGTCTTTTAGGTTAGAGTATGATGCCTACAGAAATGATTTAGAAGAACTAATGCAGAATAACCAAGGAAATGTTATGTCATCCAAAGTTGAAGAAGCACGCAGGAATTTCACTTCTCATAAAGAGAAATATGAAAAACTGCGATCAGATGTTGCCATAAAAATGAAGTTCTTGGATGAAAACAAAGTACTGAATTTTTGTCTTCACGTGTTGTTTTTGATATTTAAGTAATATTTTTCCTCTGTCTCCCTCTTTGTTCTGGGGGAAAGGGGCTAAATGTAAACTGCTTTTCAGAAACAAGAATGTGTTCAGCCATGATATTTATCATGAGGTCAGTCTGTTAAGGTAAAACTGGTTTAATTTTTCATATTGCTAAGGTAAGGAAGAAATTAGTATTCAGTGTGTAGTTTCTCATTTAGAAACTAATATTCTCCATTTTATGTTATTGCTTTTATAAAATAGGATTTGCACTTTTTTCATAATTATATTATTCAGTTATGTTTCAGACAATAATTGGAGAAAATTGACATTTTGTCTCGGCACAGCTTCAAAAAATTCTGATGGATGCTTCATATCCTAAAAATGCACGCTTTTAGCTAAATTCCATCATTTCCACTGTTATCTCTCAATATAGAGAATAGGACAGTTGAAACTATTCATAATTTTTAGTATTTGCTGTCCAACATGAAGTAGGTGCATGTCTCTGTATAAGAAGTGAAAGGGACAATTTTATAAAATAAATTGTCAGATAAAACTTCAGTTAGCTATACTATTTATGAGAATGCATGATTTATCATATATTTAATTGCCTTGAGTAAAGAATGACATGTCAAGTAAAACTAAAGCAAATAAAACCACGTTGTTTAATATCAGTTATTAATAGAAGGAAAAATGTTTTTTGGGTTTGAGAGTTAGAAAGTGTTTCGGATTCAATTAATAACTGGTGTCAAATAATGTTATCTTCATCTTAATGTAACTGCCTTATTTTCTTCTATATTTTAAATTTTACTTTCTAATTCTCAATAGACATACAGTTGTGGTTATCTTTACGCCATTGGTACAGTTGCTGAAATATGCGTCTTGTTTTTTAGAGTAGAGAGTTAATCATTTTGTAAGTATATATTATATGTATGTTCTATTTTAGTTTGTAGTCACAGTACAGTGTCTTAAGAAACTAGATTACCTGAAAAAGTATAACTATTCTTGTTAAACAGATATCTGAGGAGAAGGTTGATGATTAGATATGTTAGAGTAGCTCTGTGCTGTAATAGATTTTCATTTCTCAAGGTCAAAACTCCACACAACACAGTTTTAATGAGGCAATAACTAAAATCAACTTGCAAATATCTCATTTGTTTGCCAGAAAGGGAAACCTTTTTACCAATGGTGAAATGATTAAATCATATTTGCTTGTGGCAGCATAAGAAATACGATAAAAAAAATTTATCTCTCATTTTTTCACTAAGAGTAACTATTAGAATAGTTGAGGATATCAGGAGCCTCATTAAGAATGAAATAAAAAACAGGCCAAAAAATTTCACGTGGTTTTTGTTAGCTATTATAGTTGATAGACATAACTCATGCTGCCCAGCTGCTGCTATTGATTTGAGAGGTCAATGCAGTATAAAGCTCAAAATCTGGGTTGTCCATTATCAAGAATGATTGAATATCTATCTCTCTGGATCATTAGAATTTTTTTTAAAAAAATTTCTTACCAAGTATATAGTACTTGCGAAATATACAAAATATTACATGAGATGGGTCATAAAAGCAATTTTCTCCACTGACTAAAATTCCTGTATGTCACTTTCAAATGCTTTCTGATTAGAGAATCACAAACCATGGCCAATGACAGTCAGATTATCAGTATTAAAGTTTTATTAAGTAATAAACTTTTCCTTTTCACTTTTTTCCTGAAACTGCACATCTGTCAGTCAGCCAGTGGATAGTAGAATTTTGTCTGTATTATAGTGCAAATATAAAGTAGCTTTTTAAAAACTGATGCAGCAGTAAAATATAAAATCTGATGTAGGGAATTGGAAGATCATGAGAGGACATGCCTGCAAGTAATTTTCAGAATGCTTGCCATGATTTATAACGAGCTACTAAATTTCATGATGATGATAAGAGCTGCGAATCTGAAGGCTTAAATATAACCAGGAAAAAAAAAAAAAAAAAAAAAACTGATTAATGGAATAGCAGAAGAAATACCAAATAAGGAGGATACAACTAAAGTCTTACAGTGCCTTGATCATCAATCAGTTAACAGAATGGTGAATATCTGTAGTAGGGTTTTAATCCCAGAAAATCTCATTTCATGTGGTGTGATTCGGGGGGGGGATCTGTCTTTGTAGAAATTGCATCATTCTTAAAGAACTGCTAAGAAAGAATATTTTTTATTTTATAATTTCTATGTGACATCGTACTAGATATATTTAAAATCCAGGAATTTCCAAAATCTGGAATCGCCAAAGTCCTGATGGTTCTGATCCTCAAACTTTATACTGTACTGGATTTAAGGTAATTACTTTCTATCTGTGATTAGTCTGCTTGGAGCAACTACAGGCGAAGATATCTTCAAGTTCCGAAAATGCTAGTCAGATACAATTTGCAGTGGAATTGGTTAAAATATGTCACAGCTGATTGTGATAAAAATAAGTGGGGAATGGGGAAAGCATCAGTTTGACCAGTTTGTAAACTTGTAAAGAAGCTAAATGTAAAATCTCTGGTAATTCACTGCCACGTCAATCTGTCATTTGTTTTTCAATAATTCTGTAAGCAGTTACCATTATTTTTTCCTGTAAACCTGACCAAGAGTTTCATGATATTTTATAAGAGACTGAAGCTAAGTATTCCACCTTCCTGTGTAGGGGTACAAATATATTAAAAGTTCTAAAAATATTTAAATATTATAGGTTTTTATAGTTTAGTTTCATCTAAGAGTAATATTAAAAATAATAGTTCAAATTTATGCCTTTTTAAAAGTTTCTAAATTTTAACTAAACGAAAATATCATTATTATAATTTTTATTTCATATGGTTGCTATGATTTTCCATAAAAAAATTGTTTGTATCAGAGTGCTGGTTTGGTGGGTGGATGGATTTAAAATAATGTTAAAGAAATAATTCATTCAGTAAAATTGTTTTATTAGTATCAACTTTGTTTTCTCTCAGTCATCTTTATTTGGTGACTGTCACTGTATTATACAGCAGTGTATATGCTTCAGCAATGGTTGAGTTTTATTGATATTTTTTTTTAATTCAGAGTAGTAGTAGAAAATTTTCTAAATGAGAAAATTGCATGCAACTGCTATTATCAAACAATGAATGGCTGTGGAAACTAGCATTCACTGTGGACATTGTGGGATATCTTAATGACTTTAACTTAAAATTAATGCAAAAAACTATTCTTATATGTGAACTGAGGTTTTTCATAAAGTTATATAGCTGAAAATTTGCATTGTTTGAAACACAAATCACATTAGACAAATTTTACCATTTTGCATGCTCTAAAAAATTTCAAATATTAGCAAAATCCTCATTCCCAAATCAGTTTGCAGAGGATTGTAATCAAAGACAAAATATTTTATTTATTTATTTATTTATTTGGTAAGTATCATCAAAATGTGTGTAAATATTACACAAAAGTATGTCCTAATAATAACACAAATTATTTTTTTCCATTGTTACTGCTCTATGAGTAAAATAATACGTCTAATCTTCAAGTTATTAAGATATATAAATCTCCAAAATTGCTAATGTGGCCTGCCACGCCAGAAATTTTAAGTACCTGGCCTTTTACAAAAACTTATTTGCCGAGCCCTGATTTAGGACATTAGAATATCATGTGGCTTGCTACATTTGGATTGAAACTTTAAATGATGTGAAATTTGGGCTGTTTGTTGTTGAGGCATAAATAGTTGTGCATTCATTGTATTTAAATTTTAAGCTTACACAGCTTTTATGTCTTTATGCAAAAAATGCAGATTACTTGATTCACTTATTTTAAGACCAAATCTTATTTCTTATTCTTGAGGCCCTTTGACAGTGGGATCTCATGTATACTTTTCTTAAATTTGTATGTAGAAAAATCCCGCCAGCCCACCAGTGGCCGAGCAGTAAAGTTGCGGAACACTGGCAGTTGAGTTCGCTTTTTAAATCCTGATGAAGGGACTGACTGCATGGACGTTTTCGTGGTTTTCCCCATATGTAATGTGTATTTGAGCCAGTTTTTCTTAAAAAGCCCTTTGTGAAAGCATCCCTTCCCTTAGGCAGATAGCCCTTGAGTGCTTTGCTATAATTAAATAAACAAAAACAAAAATCTCACCTGTGGTTGAGTGGTTGCAGACTGCTGATACTGTTAGTTCGTCCCAGAGTGAAACCCAGGTGAGTAAGAGCTGCATGTTTAGTTTTTGTGGTTTTTACCTTCTGTAATGTAAGTACAAGTTAGTTCCTTTAGAAAGTCCTCCAAAAAGGCATCTCTCCACTTAGGGAGATATCTCTCATGTGATTTGCCATATTCAAATAGCCAACCACCTGTATGTTGTAGGAGAGCGAGAGATGCTGTGTATTTCCTAATATAAGCCAATCCGTGAATAAGCAGAGTTCCCACCCTTTAAAAATTATATCCAAAATTCCAACTCTATATGAGTTCAAATGAAAAACAAATCCTGTATTCAAACATGGGAGTGTGAAAAATGTTTCCTAGCAGCTGAAATGGGGAGGTATTTTCCTACCAAATTGCTGTAAATTGAAACTAGACTCCAACAATGACAGTTTTTACTTTGCTAACCTTATCTGATGCTAGCACACTTTTTCATTCCTTTGTCTTTTATATAATCTGCAGTCTTATTTTCTCAGTCATTTTATTTGAAAGATAGCGGGAAGAGAAAGTATTATATGGCAAATGGCAAATTTCAAACTATAGATGATTGTGTTTGCTGAAAATTCTAATAATAGTATGGCTGACATTTCTTCATAAATGGGAAAAAAAAAATTAAGCGTGGAAGGGAGAGGACCAGCAATATAAACAATTTGAAAAACAACTGATCTTCATAAACCATTAACTTATTTTATTTAAAATAAACTTTTTTCGTAAACTCATTAAACGGAAATTAAAGGAATAAAAAAAAGAGCTGTATTTGGCGATTTATTGCTTGCGCACAGTTAATAGAAAGGTACCTAGATTTTTTTGCGACATTAGAGGATCAGTATATAAGCTGACCCCCTTAATTTAGCTTTAGAAAAAGTAATAAGAATTCTTGGCTAATGCATGGGAATATGCGGCACATACAGTTATTGAAGTAGAAGTCCGTGTGCAAATAATTATTTCTTGTCCATTTCAATTTTGCATTTATTAGTGGCTCACAAGAATTAATAAGTAATAATTTGTTGAAGGTGTATTAATTTTTATTGGCTAATCATATTTTTTCTTTCCTACAGGTTAAAGTCATGCATAAACAATTACTCCTTTTCCACAATGCGGTGTCTGCATATTTTTCGGGAAACCAAACCATGCTTGAAGCAACACTAAAACAGTTTAACATAAAACTGAAGAGTCCAAACTCTAACTCACCTTCTTGGCTGGAACAGTAACTAGTGAAATAACCACGATCTAATAGCATTTAATTTATGCTGGGTAATTTTGTAGAGAGAACTGTTAAAATGGTTTATGCATAGGAAAAAAATCTGAATAGAGCATGAGGCACATTTGCAAATAAATTTATTTTTTGCTCATATATAGGCTTTATTAATGTGCCTCATGAAAAACTAAATATTTCCCAGTGCACTGCACCATTAATTTCAGTTAAAGCCAAATGTTATCATATATTGTTAATTATATTGATTTTTTGTATAGTATGATTTAACATATTATTATCTAATACATTTTCCAGTAATTGTTAATGTAGAAATGTAAATTCTGAATAACAGCTATATGCTGTAGTGCCTTTTTTTAGTCACTTTTTTATTTTGTTTTTTATTTCAAATTTTATTCCATCTCTTAAGTTTGATAGTGCTGTATTGGCAATATTTGTTGAGAATTTTGTGCCTAGAAAATGAATATTTCAGTCATAAAATGTATTGATCATTCCAAATTGGATATCTGATTTGTGACATATTCTTCATATTTTTTCATTGATATACATAGGATTTGTGTAATTAATATTTATTTTAATTTTGAAACTGAAAATTAATCATCATATTATAACATCTAATTTCTGATTACATATCTGAAATCACTGAATATCCTTTTAAAAAACGATTTTATAAATGAAAATAATATACAATATATATTCATACATGTTTCAATATACCATCTATTGAAATGTAGAAAAGTGATTAATTTATACTATTTTTATTTTCTTACCATAGAGTTTTGACTTTCTTCATGTTCTGTCCTCTGGTAGGTGTCAGAAAAAGTTATGTGTAGCAGTATTAAGTAGCTTGCAGTAATATGACAATTATCCTAGTCACACATAGCAGTCCATTGTTTTATTGTTATTTTACGTTAGGCTTGTTAGCTATTATTTGTAACTGAAGGATAAATTCTGTTATAAGTGTAATGTAACTTTATATTCAAATGTTATGATATTCGTTACTGGTACTTTTGTGTTATGTGTTCAAAATATTACTTTCTGTGCCACAAATTGATAATTTTCATAAATCATTCAGTAACTATATGTTCATTATTTCAAAAACCTGTCTGAGATTATAATATAATTAATATTTTCATAAAATATATGTAGTTGTAGATTTTCACTTCTCATAGGTTTAAGGTTCTTTGAACTAGAATTTTTGTGTGTGTTTTCAAGATTATAAATAATATATTAATGTCAACAGCTCTCCCTTTATCATAGAACTAAAATTTTCAGCAAAAATTGTGAAATGAGAGCATATATAAACAATAAGATTTGGTTGTTGATAGTTGAATTTGAAAATACAAAGTGTTTTCAAATTCAGCTGACAAATTCAGAAGTATAATAGTAGGTGTCAAGAGGATGAAAAATTGCCATTGAACATAAGTTGCAAACCACATTTAGTGGCAGAAAATCTCAAAAATAATTATGAAGGATATGATGTCGAATGCCAGTAATAAGTAGTAATGATGGGGCCAATAATAAGTAGAAGAACTTTTATTTGATATAAAGCAGGATTATGATGCATCACAGTTCAACATCAGAAAGGAGACGATGAGAACAGTTTTATAGGAATTGTTCAAGATCGCGAATGCGAAGTTCATTGCCAGCTGACACTGATGGCTAAAGGATTGCTGGACATGTTAAAACATACCCAGTGTGCTGGCAGTGTTTGCTGAAGCAACAACCCATGCTGTCAGATCTTCTAGTGTGTCCACAGCCATCCGATATACAGCCAGTTTCAGGTGGCCGTAGAAGAAGAAATCTAAGGGATTGTGGTCTTGAGAGCCTGAAGGCTAAGCAACAGGTCCGCCGCATCCAGTCTACATCCCAGGATATGTGTCATTGAGGTGATTATGCATCGCATTTGCAGTGAACATGTTTTAGCACACAATGGCTGGTATTCCCTGCATCAAATTTGGGAGAATGTGCTGTAGGAAAACAAGGTAATTTGCACCATTGTCACGTTTGGGCAGAAGATGATCTCTGAGAATCTCCGCCCAGATGTTATTACCAAACTTGTGTTGCATTTTGAACGAGACATTCGGTGGGGATTTTCAGACAACCACACATGCACATTGTGCATGTTGACCATGCCTTTTCTCATAAAGCAGGCAGCATCTGCAGAGTTTGTACGGTCCTTAAGAGTTCATAAAAGGACTTAGGTTTTTTGGAATCGATTTTTGGCACTTAAAAGTCCTTAATTTAATCATTTGAAATTTCTGCTTTTACGACTGCCATTTTGAGTGTGTATCAGCATTTTGGAGGAATGTTTTTAGTGAATCACTGATAAATATTATTTCATGGATTATCATTTGAATTTATTCTTATTTCTAATATAAATGGTGTGATATTTGAGTTTCTGGGTATGATGTGAAGCGTAAGCATTTAGAAATTATTTCTTCTCCTCCCCCCCCCAAATAAAGAGCTCTTTTGGAGATGTGAATTCTTTTATGAAACGGCTGTAAATTTGGTGACTTATGAACATTTTGGTGATTTTAAGATCAATTTCTGTACAAAATTTTTACATCAAAATTTGTGAGTTTTTGCCAATTATTTTTAAATATTACAACATTGATAAATTTCATGAAAATAATGACAAAATATTAAAATTATATTTTAGAAATAACATTAAAATAAAACATTATTTTCCCTGCCATATTATAAAGTGACATTATTTTCCAATTTAGTAACTTCCTATTACAATATTTTGAATCTTGTAAAAATAAACAAGGTTAATAAAGGCTATAAAACACAATTTACAAAGCAGTTCTTAGCAGAAGCAAAACAGCTGTGTAATTATTTTAATATGTGTTCTTTTGTATTTTTTCATGTCAAGAGTTTTTCCCCAGGTCCAATGCAGGTCTCTCTCTAGGGAAGCAGTGGCAACAGCCAGTCTTCTGTTACGAATCATGCTGATTATGATTTCACTTCTTATTTTAACCTATACCATTTGACATAACATCTGCCTGCTATTTACAAAACCTGTAGAGTGAGCAAGTATGTAACGAAATGAGACAGAAAAAATCAGCATAAAGCTAACTGTTAGTAAAATGTAAATAAAATGTTACCAAACTTCTTTAAAATATGTCCAACTATTATAACTATAAAATATTTAATGCTACTTGATATGGATAAATTTTACAAATTTGATTTTATTCTCAAATTTTTTTTATAATTATGTTTAATAATAATGCATTCTACTTACAAATCTGTTTTATTCTTAGGATTGCATTACAAAAGTAAAATTCAAGAATAGATAATATCTTTAATTAAATTTATTCAGTTCCTTTTGGCTAATAGATCCTTATATTTTTTTTCATTGATGGTCCTTAAAAGTACTTAATTTCTGTGTGCAGAAATGTGTACAAACTCTGCATCTGACAATATAACAATAGCAGAAAACTGTGGATCATTCTATGTGGCATCAAGTATCCAGTGTATGAACTCTACCCCAAGGGAGTGGTCAGCATCACCTAGGAGATGGACGTTCTGCACATAGAAAGGGTTCATGTTTTCTGCATAAGAACCTTACACACCATTTTATGATGAATACCTAATTCAGCTGCAAGCAGTCGTGTACTCTTCGATGAGGAAACAAACTGTTGGAGTACTTGGTTTTCTCTTTAAGGTGTGTGCTCACTGCATTTTTGCCTTGCCTATCAAACTTATGCAGCCCCATGTAATATAGTAATTTTTCATACTCTTTATCCCTACTATCATCCCTCTGAATCCTCCTCTCTGTCTGTCGAATTTGGAGCATTCAACTCATTTAGCATACTAAACCAAAAAATTTCAAATGTCTTTCTTTTTGTCACCTAATAGTGTTTGGATTTCATAAAAATGAAGCATCATTTGTGTCAAAATTCCGTAGTTTGTATAAATTAGAACTGTGCAAAAAAATTAATATCTTCCTAAACTTCTTTTTTTTTTTTTTTTTTTTTTTTTTTTTTGATAGTATACATGATTTTGTAAATTTTCAATCATCATTAAAGTTAAAGGAAATGCATAGAGAGCACTGAATTATAGCATGCTTTTGTTGAAAAATATTCATATGCTGAATGTTGCTGAAGCTGAAAGTCTTATCCTAGTCCAATTTAAGCCAAACTGATTCTTATAAATACTAAACTCACCTGTATCAAATTCATAAGACCTCTAAATACTAGTAGCCCCAGCCAGGTTCAAATTCTTGTGAACAGTCTGGTTGCATGGGTATTTTTATGTTTTTTCAAGTGCTTTATTTGAATATGAGACAGTTAAGAGTTCTTTTACATTTCCTCAAGACATCCGTTTCATAAGCAGATTTATGTGGTGTATTTTACCATAATTGATTAAACACAAATACTGAACTGAAAAGAATGGTTGCATAGGTACCATCTTAGTAGAAGTTATATAACAAACAGCTTACATAGTAGCTTGTACTTCAAAAAAATTTTTGAGCAGATCATGTTTAATTTGTATGCAGAGGAACACATCTGGAATATCAGCTACCATTATGATATAAATGCATTGGCTCAAATGGAAGAAGATGCCTCAAAAAATGTTCTTTTTAAAATAAGGCATAGCTTACATGTGCAGTCTGATGTTACAAAGATATATTAATGTATCATTAATAATCTCAGTTCTGCACAAAAGAAAAATCATAAAAATATTCGTGATTGTTTTGATGTATGTTAATATGAGGTGAAACTTATCCTTCATAATTAATATTGATTTAGTCACTAAGATTTCATGCTCTTTATACGTGTAAAAGAGAGCTGAAATTATGTAATAACTTCTAGTCTCTAGAAAGGGCTAAAATTTTAAATTGTACCACTCGACATGATCAAATTCAAGGCCATGTGACAGTACAAAATTTAAGTGCATTAAATGAAATTTGTTGCAGATATTTACAGAAGTTTCACATAGTAGGTTTTGAAGAATATCTGCAATTAAGTGTTTTGTGAGCTTTCTCATCATTATGTCATATATCTAACATAATCTTGTGTTCTCTTTGTATTTGATCTCTTTCTGTTCAAAACATTTTTAACAGTGCATGTAGTACTTCTTTTTGAACAGGATATATCCTTGTAATTTACGTAATTTCAACTTTTTAATTGGCCTCATTTCTTTGTGTGGATATAGGGGGAAAAAATCTTCAGTGGCTGTAAAAGTTATGACAAGTCACTCCATTTTTAATGACAATATATACAGTCAAAAGTCGTTAATCCGGACTCCTCGGGACTTCGGCGATTCCGGATTATCGATTTTTCCGGATTATAGATCATCAGTTTAAATCTGGTAAGATGGCATGCAGAAATTACAAAATTAAAAATATGAAACCGTAATTTATGAAATAAAGAACAATTATGATCTAAAGGGTATAAAATTTACAAAAAGAAAAAGCTTAATATTTATTTGTTTACTTTATTAAACATTTCCTTCAATGTAAGTTGCTTCGTTTCATGTGATAATACTTTCTCTTTAATTCTATTAAACAGACATAATTTCTTGTTTAGTTACAAAGTTCCGCTGTTCAAGACCTATAATTGCTGTGTTGAGAATACCGACCAATTTGTCAATCGAAATGTTTTCGTTTTCAATAACCTCTGGGTCACTTTCTTCACTATCGGAAGTGAATTATAATGACGAGGAACTTGATTTAAATCATATCAAAGACGGAGTACATAAAATACTACACTTAGTACGGAATTATAAAAAAAAAAAATAAAAACATCTGCCCTGAAGATAAGGATAGTGCTGACAGATTAACTTCCAATCCGCCGCGTGAAATTGATAAACAGATTTCAGATTTCAAAACATACTTTCGCTTTGTAGATACAAATTACATATTAGTAAATATATATCGGAAATTTTATTTGACATAATCTTTCTAATCTATCATAATCTAATAATGACGTTTCTGCCCCCCCCCCCTGCCGCAGAGCAGCGTGAAATTGATAAACAGATTTCGGATTTCAAAACATACTTTCACTTTGTAGTAAATATATATCGGAAGGGTCTTGCGCGCTCTCGTAAACGCCTGTGCACATGCGTGAACGCGACGCATGCGCAGAAAGTTTGTAGCTTTGAGGTCCGGATTATAGATCATTCCAGATTATGGGTGTCCGAATTAACGACTTTTGACTGTATTATATTTTAACTGCTTCCCTTACAAATTTTTTTGAAAAAAATTGCAAAAAATCATCACATTTTTTTTTATTTTATTATTAAATACAACAAAATGAAACAAATCAAAATATGTAGGTTTCAAGTTGAATTTTTAATTTTTTGAAGGTGTAAAAGCCTTTATTTTTAATATTAGTTTACTATCCCGAGTTATCTCAAGCAAACGAAAAAAGTTAAATATTAATCTTTGTATGATAGTTTTTGAAACAAGGGACAACACAGAGTGATACCTGACATTCTACACTGGTTATCTGGTCTCTTTTCTTACTGGCTTACTGCTGGAATCTCTTTCACGGGAGCACAGAGTACACTGTCTCATTGGTTTTTTTTTTTTTTTTTTCCCCCAACCTCTTCATAATCACTATCTGAAAAATCATCGCCATTATTTTATTTTTTTTCCAACGCATGCATCCTTCTTTATACATTACTAATCCACAAGCCAATGTATACTATACAATAGGGAAACACGCGACCAGTCCCTCCAAAAGAACCGCGCAACCAACAAAATTTGGCAAACTGCCAATCAAAGCTAAATATTTCCTTTCATTTCCTCCAGACCGAGTAAAACCATGATAAAAGAAATCGTACTAACAAATTCTGCTTCGCCCGAGTTTTCTCAGGATAATAATTAACTGCAATATATTCGAACTCGAGATAATCAGGTAAGCGGTTAAAAGGCATTTAAATCTTATGCTCTCAGTTTTCATCATATTTGTTCATTAAATTGTGCAACTAGTTCTTTGTTAGCTCATGCCTCACAGGGATGGATTTCTTGCCCTGCAGAGTTCTGAAATATGGCTCTGGTACATTATCAGTACGCTTTATTTTAAAAAATTTTCAAATAGAATACAATGCTTATAACAAATGTGTTAGTTCGCCTCATAAGAATTTAAACATTAGAAGTGGAATGATATTTTTAAATAAATAAATAAATAAAGGCGAGATCTGAGGGGCAGTATCAGTGTAAATGCTAAAATTTTGCAATTTGGGAAAAAGAAGTGATTTTGCATTCTTTGCGCTAATAGTTTTGCAACTAATCATTTGTATTTACATTTAAAAACAAATCTGTTAACTGTGAAGCATTAATGCAGATAACTAGTATGTAACTGAATAAGCACTGTTTGAGTTTTTTTTTTTTTTTTTTTTTTTTAATTGAAGCTTATAAATTGGTCAAACTTTAGCAGTATAATTAATGACAAAATATTTTTTAAAAAATGAATATTTTTATACACGTATCATGCACTTTTTGGGGGGGCATTAAGTAGCATGTTTTTAAGTTTAGAAAAAGGATCATTTGGCCTTGAAATTGTTGGCTCTGTCAGATACGGGGGCAACCTTATGTACTTAAGAAAATGCGATTTTCCGCAGGCTACATAAGTCTAGAAAAAGTGAGACAATATTCGGGTACCAAAATTTTGGTATAGATTTACTTTGTAATCTATTTTTCTCTTAAACTCTTTTGGAAGTTAATTATCAAGTAAATATCATAAAAAGTATCATAAAAAATTGCCCAAGAATTCTTTAAACAAAAAAATAGAAAAAACTCTTGAATTTGCAAATGTGTGTGTCATTTGCTCCCCCCCCCCAAGTCTTACAAAATTCCCCCTCAAAATTCAGGTCTCCAAATTATTCATGTAGTCAAAGCTATGTGTTATACCGGTTTAAGTATTGTTTGATTTTCTTTCTAGGCTAAGGTGATTTCTTTCCATAGTGTAAAAATAGTCATCTCTTCTGTTTTAGAATTGTACTTTTTGTTTATTTTAAATATCTTGAAGAATTTGTTTTTATTTAATTAATGATTAATCCATTTGTAAGGTTTAAAGCAAGTTTTGAGTAGATAATTAAGATTTCTTTCTTGGTGAAAGTTAAATGTAGCCAAATTTGGGTTTAACTGATTGCTTAGAACTGTTTTTAGTAAATTTCTTAAATTTGGTTACCTTTAAATTGACGTGCAGATAAGCAGTGAAACACAAAAGTTTGCCTCAGTATGAAGTTTGTAGTGAAAAAATGAAATTCTTTTTTTATATAACAAAGTTTAAAGATAGACTTTTTTTAAAAAAGTTTTACACATTAAGTTATTGTTTAAAAAATAAATCTGAAAAAAAGGTTAATGTTTGTTTTCAAACATTTTGCTCCATAAATTTCTTGTTAATTTTTAAATAGTAATAATTTCATTAAGGTGTTTTTTCTTCGAGTTTTTAGACTAGAATGAGCGTTTCGGAACATCTGATATATTTTTTCATTGTTAACATCAAAGCCATTGCTTACTTCATTATCATCCAGTTTTACCTTGAAAGTTGAAAAATCAGTTTTGGTAGGTCTATGAAATTTCATTTCACCTTTTGATAATATCTGTGATAGGGGTTGGACCACACCCTATAATAAAAATCCAGCTTTTTAAACAATTATGGATACTTCTGGATGTTATTTCATTCCATAAACCTTAAAACAAATGTCTGATCAAAACAGTTTTAGTTGAATTAAGTATTGTACTTTGCTATTTCATTAGCAAATCATTTATTACATGTCTGATTATTACTTTTCTGTACTGCATTTTAATAATCAAATTATCCCTATATCCAAGGGCACTCACATGGCTTTACGAAAGAGAACAGCTATTTTAACCCAATGTTCAAATAATTCTAATGCATATGAATTTGATTTTCATTTCAAAGTTATTGAATTAATTCATTAAAATTTAATTTCCATATTCACAATAGTCTTATTTATTAATAACACAGAATTATAAACATTAATGTATTAGATTCAGGTAGTGTTAGTTGCAGCTCTGTGCAGTATTATCAGTGTTAAAATTTACCCAATTTTTGTTGATCAAATACATATGATTTCTTATGCTGGTTATATACATGTGATTTCTGTTTAATTCCTTAATGCAGATGTTCTTATTTCTACTTTGTGTAAAAATATTTTTCCTACCATAGATATGAACTTTGTTCTTTGCTTTTGAACAACTTACATTCTTAGCATCATCGCAGCTTTCGCTAATCATTACATGCCGTACTAATTTTGTTTCTTTAGGCCTTGTTCACTAAGCTTTGCTCATTTAAGGCTAAAATGATGCATTTTTGAAAAGAAAAAAAAAACATATTTTTTCTTAAAACATGCTTTAGAATTAGCACAAGCTTTCTCTTCATGATATTTCTGACTGTTTGTATGTTACACCATAATTAATATCAAAATGCTCTTTCTTTCTCTCTAACTGCTTCGTGTATTTCTGTAATTATATCTCATTTGCCATCTGTAGTAATAAAAATACTCATTGAAACATTAAGAAACATACCTTTTTATGCATTTTCTAGCTGTACTGGTAATGGAGTATTGAAAAGATAAAATTGACTTTTGCAGTGCAAATTGTTCTGCACAGAATTAATAATTCCCATCATAATTAGTAAATAAATTTTTCTTATGTCAGCTGCTGAAGCTGGGAAAAGTTGTGTTGTTATGTCACAATATCTTGAAAAATATAATGTCACACAGTTTCTGAAAGCAGACAGTGACAGTAACTTGATCCAGTTTTTCAACTGTTTAAAGAGTGGGTGTTTTTTTTTTTTTTTTTTTTTTTTTTTGTTTGTTTTGTTAAGACAGTGAGCTTTATGTACTGTGATGATATTTTTATAATACCATAGTGTAACCTCTATTCATTCCTATAAAATTAGACTTTTTATATGAATGTGTACTTTTCTCCTTGCGTGGTCTAATAATCATTTTGGTTTGACTAAAGTAGCAGAAACATTGTGCAGTTTTCAGCTGTTCTGTGAATAGTGGTTTTTCAATTATAAAATGTTAATTTATTTTTCGGTAATTATATCCTGAAAAAGTGGCTGCCAGTAATGTGGTCAGTAGCCATAACTGTATATGGTACACTGAATTAGATTTTCAAAGGTAAAATTATATTGCATAATTGTCCTGATATTTCATTGTCATGAATTTAACATTTAAAAAAATTTAACTTGATAAATTTCCAAATGTTTTAGGTGTAATTATTTTTATGCAATGTTTGTATTATGACTTTAATGTTACTAATGTATGCTTCTGTCTGTGAAATAAATTATTTATTATATCAGAATGTTACTTCCTTCCACTTAATTGCTAATAGTGCAGTATACTAAGAACCACATGATGTAAATGAATAATGCAATTAATATTAAAATTTTCACACTAAAAATATTTTGTGAACAAAATTTGCATATTGCTGTTCTCGAGCAGTAATGTTGCTAGCTACTATTATTATTAATGAAATCTTATGTTAGCTTATCACTTTCCCTGTTTGAAGCTCAGACTTGAAATTTTAGATTTCAGAATTTCTTCAAGTTTGTTTCGTACTTTTTCACTTGAATTTATTTGTATTAATTATAAAATGTCTCTATCATTTTCAGACACATTCTATTATTCTAGCTATCTATTATCTAAAAAATATTTTTAAATAAATCATAAAAAAGGACAAATTTTATTTGGAATGAACGTAAATGTATAAATGTGAAAGGAAGAAGCAAATAAGTTTAATTAAAAAGAGATATTAATAAATATATATCATATTCAATTAACATTAAGGAGCTAAAATTTGGAGAGCTAATTTTTTAAAAACTACTCAAGCAATTTTAACATAACTTGGCAGTTTGACATTATGCGAGTTGTAGAAAAAAATTGGCATGTCATTTTAGAAAAGGGCTGGGTTTCTGTCAGAATACCTATGTTAGAACAATGCCATATATAAATCTAATACATACTTTAAGTTGCACTTGAGAGCCATGAAAAACGCAAGTTGAATTTTGTCAATTGGCACAGTAGAATGAGAGATATAGAACTGTCTCTCCTCTCTGCAGTGTACCTGTTTGAAAATCTTTGGTGTTGAGGAATTTGAGAGGTTTTAGTTGTTTTTCCACATATTGAGTACTTTTGAATGCATTGTGATAATTTTCTCATCCATGTAAAATTATTTCTTGTTATACAAGACTTCAGAAAAATAAATAAAAATTAAAATCTTGAATTAAGGTAAATCTGGCTAGATGTATATAGTATAAACTATGTACAGCTAAATTATCTGTAGTAATTCAGTAGTTTATCTTGCTGCTGAACTTAAAAAAAAAAAAAAAAAGTTAGAAACTTACATGGCTAGAAAGAAATTAACCTAGGTCTGAACTTTATAGATATTTCTTAACATTTTTAAAGCCCACTTCCTTCAGAGACAACTGTTTTTCGCTTATCTTGTAAGAACACTAATAAAGGATAATTCAAAGTATTGAGCAACAAAAATGAACCACCTTTAAACCCATATTTTTGTATTAATGAAGAGGTAATTAAATTTACTCTGACCTGTTTTACTTGGTGCTTAGCATAATGAAGAGGTATGAAGTAAATGTTTGCTTCATTCAAAAAAGATTATTGCTTTAGGTAAGTGTTAACTTCTGAGTGACTTTCACATGCTTTTTTATTTACGCCAGTGATAGAATAACAGCTGTTATTTAAAAAAAAAGAGAGAGAACCACTTTATAAAGGTAAGACGTGATATTTCGTCTTGGTCATTTTCAAATATTGTTTGAAGAGCGTTATATAATGTAATGTGCAGCCAGTTTGTAAAATCATAGGACCCCATGGGCTGTTTATTTTGAAAGCTTCTT
This sequence comes from Stegodyphus dumicola, assembly GCF_044657685.1. NCBI lineage: Eukaryota > Metazoa > Arthropoda > Arachnida > Araneae > Eresidae > Stegodyphus > Stegodyphus dumicola. The sequence goes on from NC_140781.1 coordinate 29,597,687, forward strand.
GGAAAGGAAAAATTGTGCAGTTTTATGTGACTTTTAGTTGCACTATATAAAGGTTGAGTTTCATTAACTTTTGTTTGTATTGTACTGGCTACAATTTTAACAGCAGCTCATTTTCTGTAATTTTTAAAATTGGTATTTTCCTTCACAATGTTAAACAATTGAAATGCTATGCATACAGATTCATAATTAAAATGCTTTTCATAGTGTATGTGTTTCATAATTACTTCAGTTTGTACATTACTTCCTGATATTTAATTCAATTTATTCAAATTAATAGTGTTGGGATAGACTATTTACAGTTTGAATGATTTTCTATAGCCAAATATCCTTTATTTTTGGTTATGTATTATCATTTTGAGTGTAACATACATTAATTTTTGTCTGATGTTGTTACAGTGTTTTGTATAAGCTAGAATGAATAGTCATTGTATGCATGATATTTTGTTGTGAAATGAATGGTTTCTATTCTGCTAGCAGTATAGAACTTTCATAAAGTAGGAGGTTTTTCTGAAATAACTTTTTTAAGTAGAACTTAACGTGTAATTGTGGTAAAGTTAAACTTATCTCTCTTGCCCCTTGCTGTTGATTTAAAAAAATTGTATTTATGGAATTATGCATACAAGTTTTTAGAGCTTTTCATGCACATATTGCCGCTAGTCATTTATAAACTATACAGTTATTTTCTGAAATAATTTTATAAGCTTGTTATGAGTGTATTAATATGTTTTTAGCTAGATTGCTTCAAACTTTTTTGCAGTTGTCAGTATTTTATAAATGATTTTGATGCTTAGTACCTTTTTCTAATCTCATAGAAAAGTGAAAACAAAATTATTATGAAGTGTACATCGATATTCACACTGATGAAATATTGATGCATGTGGTTGTAAAATCTATCATGCCTTGCTCTGTATGTTTCTAAAATGTAATTCACAAAGAGATTTACTGATTTGGATGACTGTAATTTAAAATAAACTTTTCTTTGAAAGTTTAAGTTTGAGGTTATGTTTTATCCTTTGCTTTGTTAAAATGCATGTTGTTATATTAAAGTAATGCTTTAAATGTGAGATGAACCTTGCAGGGTAATTTGTTAAAGGTGTAGGAAGTTTCTAGTTTTTAAAAGAAAATTTGTATAAGAAAACTGTGCTCTTTTTTGAAGGTTTTCTTTTTTCTTCTTTTATTTATTTAGTAACAGCATGAGCTTATGACATAACAAATGTAAATGTGTATTTTCACATTTTTAGTAAGTTTTTAAACTATCACCATTATTTTTAATTTCATTAAGGCATTGTTTGTTGTTAGTTTTTTTGCTTAGCGTCTTAAGTCTGAATATTACCAAAATTATTTTGTCTACTGCCAAAAAAGTTGCATATATTTATACGTGCAGTTTGAAAATAGGAAAGGGATAATGAGCTCTAAATAAGAAATTTAATTGTATCTGAATAAATACTGTATTGTCATATGTTTTTAAAATTGTAGCAGTAGTTCTTGCATTCTGTTTTTTGAAAGATATGCTTTTGCTGTGTCTTACTTCTGTGAGATTATTTTTATAGCTGCAGTGCAGTCTTCTTTTAATATTACTGTAACTGTTCATCAGTCGTCTGCCTTATAATATCACATACATTTTATATCAGATTAGTATAGCTGATGTTCATGCTAGAAGGTAAAACCCTTCACTTATTTGAACTAGTTTCAAATGTAAAATAATTTCACAGTCGGTTCTGACCATAATTCTTGCAAAAATTACAAACGTTTTTATACATATTTTCAATGCAACCAACAATATGCAGTTGTTTTCTGGCTCATAGTTTTATTGTAAATAGTAAAATTTCTGACATATTTGTGTTATATATGATTAATGAGTGTTGAAAATGCACACCTTTATTTGTTTGCATTATTTTCCATTGTATATTTAAGCCTATATTTGTAATTTATTGCTTATTGTATACTCTGCAGTTTTTTTGAATGAATTTTGTATGTTAGGGGACCAAAAAAAAAGAATTTATGTAAATTAATTTGTAGACAGTTTCATTAATTTCATAACATGCATATTGTCAATAAAGAAAAGTTATGTATTTCATTGTAATATTAATAGGTCGTTTATTCATGACTAATATAACTGAACTCTCTGGTGTTTGTTTCATGATGAAAAGTAAGTTCTTTAAAATCCATCTGTATCTGAAGTTACGTACACATCAGCCACTCTGTCTGTTAAGAGCTCCTTTGTTCACTGGTAATATGCAATATTTAGTATAGATTTTCTCTCATGTTAATCCCAGTTTATGCAGCGTGGCACTTGAAAAACCAGACAGACCACCTACTATAAGCCTCTACTATTGCAATCCTTTTTGAAAATAATATATCTCTCTGAGCTTCTTCACATGTATTTTATACCTGCATTTTCCTGGCTATTGTACTGATAATGGTATAGTCTGCCGTAGTAGCAGCATCGAAGCAAGTGAGATTAACTAGCTTCAGTCTGAATGTGTGTGGTTTGGTCTTTCTTATGCTACCTTGTAGATTTGTATAATTATTTTGATATAAATAATTATTTCTAGGTAATTAAAACTTAAATGTTCTATCTTCTCAAAGCATGATTTTTGCATATTTTCAAAGTTTTTTTCTTATTTATTATTACAAAATGAAATTTGTTAATTGACATTTTCCTGCTGTACATTATTATGCACTTTTTTTTTTTTTGCAAAACATAATTTATTCTAATGCAAAGTCAGTTCCTTGGTATTTTATCTAAAAAAAGGTAAAATCTATAGGTATGGATGTATATCAATGCTGTGCATTAATGTAACAAAAGAATCACTGGTCAAATTTAGTTCATTTTTAAAATGCTAATGTAGTATAAGTCTGTAAGGATTTGTCTTTTATTTTTCTGACATTTCCCTTGTGCTTCTATCGAAGAAAATTGCTTGTTATCATATTTAGCCGATTTTGTCTGAGACTTTACAAATGCTTCTACAACAAACTTTCTTTTCTTCAGTAGTGGTAGCTACTGGTCAGCATAACAATGATAAATCATACACTGCACCTGTTTGTTATCGGGCATCCACTACTTTTTCAAAACAAACATTTTATATATTTAAAAATTTTCTAGTTATAGTTACAAACAATGTTAAAAAAGTATGCGATAAGCAAAAAACACTGCATCAACTTACAAAAATGCAGCCAGTTTCAACTTCATTTTCCTTTTCCCCACAGTTAATCAAGCAAGAATATATTCAGAAATTTATCACATTAATTCTGTGCCAACATTCCAGTGGAACAGTGAATTGCACTGCATACTCTTTATTACATTTACTCTTAGTTTTCAGTCTTTGCTTTTGCCTGACAGTACCAATAAACTATTAAAAATTTTCCATACCTTTTTAGCATATGGTGCTTACCTGTATGGCAGTTTTTGGAGTTGTTTGGTTTATTTAAATATGGCAAATCACTTGATAGTTATTTGCCTAAGAGGACGGATGCCTTTGTGGAGAACTTTCTAAGGGAAACCAGCTCATATGAATGTTACATGTGGGGAAAACGACAAACACCCATGCAGCCAACCTGTTGGCCAGAATTTGAACCCTGGACCTAACTACCGGTGTTTATTGACTTTAACACTTGGCCACTGGTGGTTCGCAGTTTTGGATTCAATTTGATGCTTTGCCCTATTCAGTTATTATTTCGCACCTTTTAAACTTTTTTGCCTCTAGTATGATTTTTAGGAGACACAAAACAATTTACTGACATACCCATATTTACTCGCGTATTCCTCCCCTTTTCTTATTAATTTTAATGCTTGAAAACTTGATGTATACTACATTTATGACCAAAATTATCTTTATGTGCATGAAATTAGGGGTCTCTCAAAAACTATGAACATTAATTTTATGAATTTGTGTAGAATGATGCATGTTACGACAGGCAATTATTGCCAGATATTGATATTGAGAAGCAATTATTCATTTATGACCTTGTTCAGGCCTTCTTATGACATTTCCAGAGTTCTGAAATTGTTTCCATTGTGTAGAGACTGCCCGTTTTGAAATATTCACATGTCTCACCACCTCCGCGATTGTCTATTCTGCTTCTAAAACGATTGATGACTTTTCACTTCACAATTTTTTCCAAATGATACTTTGGAGCTATAACAAACAGTTTTGAGCCCTTGGATACTAAAATCGAATGCCGTATCTCAAGGTATTGCAGAAATACTGGACCTACACTAGCTGCAGTGTATTATCTACAGGTTCCGGATCAAAATCTAAGTCAGGAGTACTCTGAGACCACAGTGTTTCCATGCTGAATTCAGGGTCCTCACTAAGACTTATCAATTGCATTGAAACAATTTAGGATGTTGAAGTGATCCTTCCAAAATTCTTTTAAGTGTGTACTTTCGGTCACTTCAAAACATCTTTGAACAAGGCCTTGTGTTGGAAATAACTTGCTGGTCCACAGGCAGAAGTGGAGTGATGTTGGGAGGAAGAAACTTGACTTTTAGGAACTGAAATTCTTTTAGCAAATTATCATCAAGCCCTGGAGGATGTGTAGAAGCATTATCTAGAACGAGCAAAGTCTTGAGTGGCAACTTATTTTCGTGAAGGTATTTCTTCACTGAAGGACCAAAAACTTCATTGACCTACTCGATGAAAAATCGCCGTGCCACCCAGGTTTGATGTTGGACCTCCACATCACATTCAGTTGGTTTTTCTGCACCTTCCTCCTCTTGAAAACTTGTGGATTGGTAGACAAGCAACGACTTGATTATACAATCTCCACCTGTGTTGGAGCAAAACAAGAGGGTAAGACTATCTTGCATTGGTTAGTGACCAGGCAAGGATTTCTCCTCTTGCGTAATGTAGGTCCTCTTAGGCATTTTCTCCCAAAAAAAGACCTGTTTCATCACAATTAAACACTACCCAAGTAGCACAGCAACTCGTAGCAAAAACGTTGCAATATGTCGTCTTTAAGACGCCCAGATGTCTGCAAAACTCCAGCAACAGTTGCAAAGACGTCTTTATTATGTCTTTGCAGATGAGGTTTTTGTCGCATAGACATCGTTATTGCGTCTTTTGCACATGATATATTGGTTGTGAAAGCATCGTATCACGACGTCTTAAAGACGCCTAAATGTTCGTAAAATTCCACCTTTTTGCAACAGTTGTGCAGATGTCGTCATTATGTCCTTGTGTTACATATTGATTTATGCAGAGAAATGAGCTTAATATATTTTTCTTCTTTTTTAAAATTTTGTATTCCTGGTATTTATCTAGAGTTTAAATATTTTATCATTTCCTGAAAACCAGAAGATAATATAATTTTTTCTCTTTAGACTAAGTATACATAATTAATAATAGCTTTAATTATTTTCAGTACTTTAAACTATATTTTTTAAATAACTTAAATTCTAAATTAAGATTATTTAATATTTCATCATTTTTTCCCTTAAGTGATAGGAGTAATTATGAGTGTTTATTATAAATACATTAATAGTAGGTTTTAAGTAAACAAAATTCAATTAGACATAAATAAAAGTAAAGATATGACATTGAAAATTGCCCCTGTCGTGATAAATTAGGAAGCGGTTCTTAAGGTAGTATAATCAGTATTTTATTATTTACCTGAACTCAAGTATAAATTTATTCACGTTTCACAGTAAAAAATATAACCATTAACTTCTATATCTCCAAGATATGCAAATGAAAGACAGTATAAAGTAGTTAATAAATGTGATAAAAATATACCTAAATCTAATAACTTCCCATATTCATATCTAAAATGAAATAATAACCTATTAAACAACATACGTGACAGCACTATTTAAGAAAAAACATGAACTAGTAGTGTTTGAAAGTATAAATAGCAGAAAGAAGGTAACAGAACTAAAACTTCCAATTAATAAAAAAAAATTGTGTTTTTTAAATAGTAAGCAATTAAAAGTGCAATAATTATGGATTGCAGTATTTACTAGTAATGCTGATGGTTCTTAACACCATTTCTTTCGATCATATGTTAATGTATTTACTTAGTTTCTACATTTTAGAATAGTGGTAAAGTACAATGATTATTTCATGCAATTTTTGTAATAACTTTCCTTTTTGTTATTGTTCAGAAATAATTGAAATAATATAGTAAGCTAAGTACGTTAAAGTAAGCTCTTCGTTAAATAGCACACGATGAAACTTTTTGTTTCTATTTATTTTGAATTTCTTTGTTATCACAAGCACATAAAAAGTAAGCAAAGAAAATAGCATATACTTAAATTTAATAAAAAATAAAACCTAATTTCCAACATTCATTTATTGAGATAATCTAATAAACATACATAACGGCAATATAATATACTTAAATTTAATAAAAAATAAAACCTGATTTCCAACATTCATTAGTTGAGATAATATAAGTCAATAGATAACATCAAGTCAAAATATGTCCCGCAGTTTTCGTGCGTTCTTGCAAGAATTGCTTAGCAGTCAAACGGCTAATAAACATACATAACGGCAGTATTTAAAAAAAAAATGCGAATTACACAGTGTTTGGAAGAATAGATACCAAACGAAAAGTAATAAAACTGCAATTTGCAATCAATAAAAAATATTTATTGTTTTTTAATATTACTCAATTAAATATCACATAATTATAGATTACAATATTTCATAGAAATGATAATGTTTCCTTAACACTAGTTTTTCGATCATACATTTCATTCACTGTTTAAAATCATTTTCTGCATACTATACAAAATACAACATATTTATAAAATGTGCATTATTATTAATTTTAATGTATTTCTTCTTACTATTGCATATATCTAATTCATCTTCAGCAGTCATATTAAGTACTGGTACCAGTCGAATAATTACATTGTATTTTGAAAATAATGAACATACCATAATAGCTGGAATTGTTGTTGCTTCTGTATTGATATAGCATCTTTAGCAAAACCAGAAACTGTCTTACCGTTGTATGTTATCTTTGGTTTTATATGAATTAATTCTGAGAATCAACCTTTCAATATGAACATAATAATCGATTAATATGAATGATATACGACATAGCACTTAGGACGTTATAACCGAAGCACAAAGCTAATAAGGGTATCCATATATTGCACTGCTGGAACCACAGCGATTGGAGACAAACACTATTTCCACAGAGAACACTATTTCACGAACCGCAGAGACACTATTTCACGAACACTAGATTCCACAGACCACTATAGACATTATTACACGAACACTAGATTCACGATTATCATTGTAGCATTTCTTGTGGCTTGAAAGTAGCTTACTGTTGTATGCTATTTTTGGTTTTATATGAATTAATTCTGAAAGCCAACAGGACGTTATAACCGAAGCATAAAGCTAGTAAGTTTATCCAAATATTGCACCGCTGGAACCACAGTGATTGGAGACCAAATCGCCTCTTAACGGCTTCTTGTTAATCCACACCAATAGCTTCTCTTCTTCTTCTAGGCGTTTTGGAATTCTTTTGGCTATATCAAGTTTCTTAGTTTCTTCCTTCTTTTTCAGAATAGTGTAGATCGTCGATATCGAACGGCGGTATGTCTTCGCCAATTCCGTCACTCTTACACCGCGCTTATGTTTATGATTTCTTCCTTACAACGGCCATGGCTTCTTTCTTGTTCTTTGCAGCACTATCTCAGGCTACAGTCTTCTTGGAAGGAATCATGAAATAATTATTTTCATGTTAAATGTAAAAATCAATTAACTCACAAGTGCACAAACACGTAGACCAAGGAACACTGAGTGATCAGACGAGGGGCTTCCCCGAGTCAATGCTCGTATTTAGAGATGACTTTTTGATTCATTTTTTCCTAGTATCTCGAATTTCTCGTATATAAAGGTGCTCGTATCTCGAAGTTCTATTGTACTGTATAACTATTGATGACCAAACCTCAAACTGCTCAACTGAAAAAAGTTTGATTCCGAGGCTTGAATGCTAGCCTGTAGCACAGGAGCTAAATTTACCGAATTTGAGAAGAAGAGTAAATTTTCGAAACACTGAAACCTACTTTTGGACAGATTCCACAACTGCACTTCATTAGATGAAAAACCGATTAATCGTTTGGAACATTCGTCAAGAATCGAGTGAGGGAGGTGAAAAAGTCATCAAGTATTGAAAAGTTAATGCATATTCTTGGGAAATTAAATCTCGCTCATCTTCCCTCTCGAGGATGCACAGTGCAGAAGCTTTTATTCTCCAGGTGGTGGGAAGTGGCATCCTGGTTAAAATCTAGAAAGGAAACATGAAACTGGAAAATTTAATTGATGAAAAGCGTTTAAAAATTCTAAGGAAATCGGTAAATCTTTATATCTAATGGTATTGGATGATAATTACCTTTCCTCCCACTTTACTAGCTGCACCAAAAGTGCCCGAATGATCGGTTGGGTATTCCGATTCTTTGATAGAACAGGCAGAAATTTGAGAATGGGGAGAACTAACTCTATCTGAGATAACAAACTCCGAGAAAAGAATTGTAAAAGTAATCCAAAATGGAGTTTTGACAGAAAAATATCAAAGGATTAAAGTCATTAATTGTCTTTAACAATGAGGATGGTGTTTTAGAGTCAAGAGAAAGTTGACGGAGAAAATGACACAGTTCCTGCCATCTTTCCTGAAAAGGATAGGTTAGTAAAATTTCTCATCAGGGAAACTCACCTAAAATTGCAGCATGGTGGACTGCAAATTATGTTAGCAGGTTTAAGAGAAAAGTTTTGGATTGTCATGGGCGAAACATAGTATGAGCAGTATTTAAAAGGTGTATGCAATGCAAGTGATACAGTGCCAAGGGCATTGAAACAGAATCTGTTAGCTTGCCTTCTGACAGAATAGACGAGTAATCTGCTTTTCAGGTTGTAGGGGATGCATCTAGCTAGTTCACTTTATTTAAAAGAAGGCTGTAAATTTGCGCTGTGTGCCGAACTACACACCTAGAGCTCGTCCTTTCCATTTCCATCAACGCTTTAAGTCTTAGCATATTATTTTCCTCTTTCCTCAGAGGTAACTAAATTGTTTCCTTACTTTGACCCAATCTGTTGAAAAGTTCAGCAGCAGCCGAGTGGTTAAAGCCGCTGAACGCTGGTAGTTCGGTCTGGGATTCGAGTCAGGGTGAACGGGCTGGCTGTATGGACCTTATCGGGGTTTCCCCCATGTGTAACGTGGATGCGAGAACATAGAACTATGTATAGTGATAACAAAAAAACTTCTTAGGTTTGAAATTATGTTTCAAAGCTTGTACTGGAAAACCACTGAATCAGAAGCTTCCAGGATCTTTCGGATTGAATGGAAATTCATCCCGTCTTGTTCTCCCTGGCGGGATGGATTTTGGGAGTTTATGATTCAAATGATAAACGACTCCTTGGACGTATTTTAGGAAATGCTTCTGGTTAATTTGAAGGACTGAACAGCATCCTTTGTGATTGTGAAGCTTTGATTAATTCAAGACCGTTGACTTATTTGCTCGAGCACTCGGATGATTAGATTCCATTAACTCCTGCAATGATTTTGCAGAATTATCCGACGGTGGGAGCTTCCGATCTTGGTATTTTGGATAAGATCGATTTCAACAAAAGAGGGAGTTACCAGCAGACCCTGAGAGAACATCTAAGAAAGAGAATTCGGTTGGAGAATTTAGATACTTTGAATCAACCTTGGAAAAGAGACAGTTGCTATAATTTAAAAGTAGATATTCTCATAGAAAGGTGATTCAAAGAGAATTACATGGCCTTTGCAAAAGTTGAAACTTTCTTGTCTTGAGTTTAGAGACTTAAAGTGGCGAGATTATGAGGCCAGCCGAAAGGATTTGTCCTTTGCAAATAAGCTTCTACTCTCCAGATATGAGTTCTAGTGAAACTTCATGTGTAGGACGTATTCAAGATGTGTGAACAAAATCACTAGAAAAGTCAAAACTGTTAGACTAACAGCAAAATTTAGAGACACTTAAGACTAGTTCAAAGTTTTTGAATTTTGGCTCTAAGTGGAGAGGTTTATAATTTTTTTTTTTTTTTTTTTTGAATGCGTATGGCGTTATGTAAGCCGATGATAAATAAAGTTTCCTTTAGTGTAAAGATATTATGTTGCTCAAGTTATTATATTGTGGATTACAAATAAACATTGGAGTCAGAAATGTCGGACAGTTACGTTCTTGTAACTGGCTGTAACAATGCGGTCAAAGTAAACGATATGTGCCGGAAAGTAAACTAAAAGATTTCATGAAGAACTAACTAAAAGGAACAAAAAGGAGGGACTAAATTAAAGAGAGATTCTCACCATTCACGATGAACATGTCAAAATTGCAAATTTTAACCACTATCAGTTAAACCTCTTATTACTGTGTAGAAGATGTTAAATATACATTAGGACATACACACAACTCTATTTGACCTATCCATGTGAAGTAAGCAAATTAATACAAAAACTTACAATCAGATGAAATATCATCTTACGAAAACTTCAACTAGAAATTATCTTTCAACAGTCAGCAGTAATACTATGGCCAGTCCTGACGAGACACGAGAAGAATTCCCTAACACGTTCAATCTGTTATGGGATTGAAATATTCGTTTTCGTATTCTTCGCTTTGCAAACCACAGATTGAGAAAGGCTGGTTTGAAAGCACAGACTGAGAAAGTCTGCTGCGACAGGTTGAGAAAGGCTAACTGAGCGAACGTCTATGTTACCACAATGAGTTGTTTCTCCGGAATTTTGGTGCCAAGACTGCAGTTTATTCCAAAAAACATATTTCCAACATTTCAACATCATTCTTTGGCACATTTCGATACCATTCTGTATTTACCGGTATCTAGATATGGAATGTCCTTTTTAACCTTACTCTTTCAAATCTTGACAGTTTTTACAACCATTGGAATATTGCTGATATCAATATTAATTGAACAATCGAACTCTGTAGGTGCCTGGCATTCCTGATACTAGTATGCGATTGGTACTTATTTGTGATTACTCATGAAAGGCCTTCATTAAAAACGGGATCAAGCTGCTATTTTTATGAAAACGACAGGACAACGAAAAAATATTGTTGTTAAAAACAAAATGTTTCGCCATTCTCAAAATGGTATGCAAGTCAGCTTAAGAATGGGACTGTGATTATTCAATTATGGCAAAGCACACGAGGGCTGTCTACCTAAAGGGAGAGATGCCTTCGTGGCGGACTTTGTAAGGGAAACTTGCTCGTATACACGTTACACATGAGAAAAACCACGAAAATGCCCATGCAGCCAGCCCGTTCGCAGGATTCGAACCTCGGACCGGACTACCAGTGTTCAGCGTCTTTACCGCTCGACCGCTGGTGGGCCATCTTAAGAGTGACTGAAATGTGTAGGAGAGTAGCGTTCAGCTGAGAGTCTGATCATTTCCTGAGTGTAACATTCACGAAAAAATATATATATCCCCAATTTTTTTCCATAACAATAATATTAGTGAATGCTATGTCCGTTGCAAAAGTGGAACGAATAAGTAAAAAGTTTGGAATGGAAAGAAAAAGAATAGTTGAGATCCGAAGAAAAATAGTCTACTTTAAATTTCTGTTGTGATATATTAGTTTTGATGTTCCATTAGCAACATTTTAATGTTGATTATTTGCATCTCAAACAAATTTTAAATTTTTCTGGTAGTAGAATTTAAATTTCATTTGGAGCATGCTTGATATTTAGGCAACTTTGTTACATGAGCTTAAGAAGTAATGTAAAAGGTAAAGTAGAAAAAGAGCGTAAAAGTATTCAGCGTAAAAATCATACTTTTTTATATCATTTTCCTTTGAATTAAAATTTTTCAATGCATAAGTAGTACAGTAGAAGTCCAGAAATCCGCAAAGCTTGGGACCAGAGGTTGTACGGATTTTAGGATTTTACGGTTTTCAGGACAGAAAAGATAAATCACAATATTCAGACTAAAAGTGCAAAATGAATAAGGCGTATTAGATACATTTAATTAAATTATTATATACATTATTGCAATAACTTATTATTACATATATAAATTGATTGTATTATTCATTGTAATATATATACACGGCATCAAGGTTTGCCGAGTTCGCCCCCAAAGATTTCCTGTGTTAGAATCAATGTTGCTGTAAAATTTCAACAGCTTTTCTTTATTTTTCCGTTTATCATACACAATCGTATCGCAATTCCATACAATTCTGCTATAAACTGAGAAGTAGCACCTGTCTCCATCTTTTGCAGAATCTGCAGTTTTTGCATTACCGTCAATGCAACGTGTTTACGTTTTTCAACGTTGCAAGCAGTAAAATCGTGCGTTTCTTATCTGTAATTGTATTAAAAAGGGCTGAAATTAAAAATATTCTTAATTTATCCACAAAATATCCAGGTACAAAAAAAACAGCATTAAATAATCTCCTGAAATAAGAAAGCTCAGCAAATACAACAACGTGAATCGTGAACTTGAAAGAAGAGTTGAGTGAATCATCTGCTTTCTTACCTCGATGAAGATTAGAGGGGAAAAAACTGTTATCATGATGATGTCAATAATTTGGTATTTCTGTTATAACTCATTATTATTTGGTAATTATGACGTCATTATCGGTAAGTATTTTTTCTTCGATATTTCGTACTCAATGTTGCGGTTTCTGGCACCTATAGCAAAGAATCTCTAGGGGAATAGATTCTCACTATAGATTCTTTGCCTATAGACTGAACGTTTAGGCAACGCGGATTTCAGGTCGGCGGATTTTGGTATTTGACTGTATTTACAATACGAACATTTTAGTATTTGGTCTGTTTAATAGAATTAAAATGTAACAAAAATTAAGAAGTACTATGGCTTACGTATTTTGTATTACTGAAATTTAATTTATTGCTTTTTATTTATGCATGTAAATGATTTTGGATTATCCGTTAGAGGGCGCAAGTGTGCTTATTGGAACTGGGAAATAATTTCGAACGTTGACAGTGAGTCATCGTTAAGGTTTAACGAATTTTTTGAATTCTTAGGCGTTGTGAACTGGACAGATCTTAAAGAATTAATAGTCTAAAGTTATATTTTTAGCAAACTGTTTTAATACTTTAAAAAGCTTCTGTATCAGCAACGATAAATAGTTCGAAAGTTACATTTTTGGGTGCTCACTGCTTTTGTGTAAACTCTTGTGTAATATAAATTATCAATTGCAATGACGTCTACGGGAGTTACTGTAGGTCTTGACGGTACAAGAGTTTCTTCTAAGTAAGTAATAATTAATTAGACGAGGTATGCATGCAAGATTGCAGTAAAATCTTTAGCAGTTTCGAAGCATTACTACAAAGCATTTAGTTTGTATAGTTTTCTTTGTTTCTCAAATGAGTATTATTTGTGAAGTGAGCATTAGTCATACATTTTAACTTTGTAAGAAGTAATCTTTGTTTACGTACTGTACTTTGCTTTTAATTATGAACGTAATCATCGTGGAAAGATTGATATCTAAAGCTGCTTTTTATGTATGGGAAAGAAAATTTTAAGTTCTTTTGTAACTTTTTTTGATGAGAAAGCTATGCGTATAATTTTAAGATATTTTTTAATATTTTAAGGATAGCTATCATTAATGAAAAAACAATTATGTTAAGTTCTTTGGAGTGTATTTCCGTATAAACTTTATTACCTCGTGCAGCAATTATCCCTAATCTCGCCGTAATAAACTGCTTATCGTTCTGTTAACAAATGATTTATCATGAAGGTAAAATCCTAGTATACGGTGCAGCGTTGGCGCGATTTTGAAAATTATCGCCAACACAAAAAATGATTCATAGAACGTCTATATACTATATACTATGTGTGTATATACTTAAAAGTACTATATATAACTATATATATTCTTTGAATAACCCGTTTACTACTCACCGTATATGTCCCGTTTTTACTGCTCATCATAAAGTAGCCAAATCCCATGTGCACCGGATACTAGGATTAAACCATCACACATGAATTAGGGTTACAGGTTGAAGTATTAATAATCCTGCAGTAAAGTTGCAAACTAAAAAATAATATAGTATATTCAGTGATTAAAACAGTAAAAAATCTTAGAAATTTTCATGTGCTTCTTCTGACTTTTTAAAGGTGTTAAATATTATGTATGTGTATAGTGATGTAAAAAAAATACATAAATATTCAGAAATGTCCGACCATATAAATTTAAACGGAACTACTCTGATATGTGCCCTCAAGTCGCCAAACTAATTTTTTGTCTACGTTTCGAACTTTAAGCCTAAAATATCTCCAAAAACACTGTTTTTGAAAATGCAAAAACCATGTTTTGAACACACAATTTAGGCTAAAAATTCGAAACAAAAAATTTAGATAGCAAAACCGTAAAGTTTCTAACCAAAATTATTTGACAACACTCCTTGTACACAGTGATATGTTTTAACTTTAAAAAAACAAACGAATGGCACAATCTAGGCAACGAACGAATCTACAAACTACGCACACCTCGCTTTAATAAATTAACAATAAATTTCAAAGAATGCCATGTACACAGCATCCTGTTTAAACTTAAAAAAATCTACGAATTGCACAATTTATGCAACAAACGAATCTATGAACTACGCGCACCTCACTGTAATAAATTAACATAACAGTAAATTTCAAAGAATACCATGTATACAGAGTTCTGTTTCAACTTTAAAAAACATCTATGAATTGCACAAATTAGACGGTATGCACTAATCAACAAAAAAGCTAAATTAAATTTCAAACGATTAAAAAAAAAACGACAGAAATTCATACTAAAAAAACAATGAACATAACATTCTACAAAATAAGAACAAGAATAAAATAAAATGCACTTACCATAAATTAATGCTTTTTCGAACAGAAGAAATACCAATTTCATATCGCCTTTAACATGCCGCCACGTAATCACTATCGTATTTATATGACAGCCAGACACACTATCCAGAAAATTCATACTATGGCTCACAAATAAATAAAATAACAATCACAAATCCCTACTTCTGTCATGCACAGCCACTAAAAATAATCTCCCAGACCCTCTTTCCACACCTCCAAATACCCACGACGATATTTCCTTTTGCGGAACTTCAATTCAACAACTTCCACCATTTTATCTTTCCCCCCTAGCTTCTCGGACACAAAGCATGACGCGAACCAAGGAACTCCAGCGAAAGATTTTTCAAGGTCAACAGGGTTGTCATACAATGCGCAAAAAACCAGCGCAGAACACATATCGCCACATTTGGTGAAATTAGGGCGTATATCAGAGTTGTATCATTTAAACTCTTCACATCACAATCATTATGCCTCTGTTGATTTTCAAGATTTTTAAAAATTGAATACTTGCATTTTAATCCGTGTTCTGCTAATGGCAACAATATCATTACCTGATATCAATATTTCCATTTAAGTGGATGTTATTTTTATTATATGATGTGTACTGGGATTTTTTTTTTTTGATGCAGTATCTTGTCCTGCAGACTCACTAGCAGCCAGTTAGTACTGAAGGTAGTTTGATATGGATGGGTTCAAATCCTAGCAAATGGGCTGGTTACATTGAAGTTTTTGTTTTTTCCCTTATGTAACATAAAGACAAGAAAATTTTCCAAAGAGTTCTTTCACGAAGGTATTCCTTGTTTTAGGCAAGAGCCTCAATTGCATTTCTGTAATCTAAAGTTTTAATCTTACTTCTGTTATCGTGCAACAGGTTTTTAAATTTAGGAAAAATTATTTGGAATTAGTTTAGTAAAGAAGTATTTGTTATCAGACCTGTTTTTGCGTATTTCTGAAAAAAGGTAAACCTAAGTCATTATGTTAAAAGTTGCTAATCCAGTGCAGAATGGGAATTTTGGTTAAAAAGATTGCTAAACTTTCAAAATTTAAGTATGTAAACATATCAAAAGAAAATGTGGTAAAAGTTTACAATTGAGTGCCCCTTATATTTTTTAGCGATTCATTTTTGACGCCAATATCGGCAACAGCAAGACACAATATTAAGATGGTCATTACACAAAACCAAAATAACAAGTCGAAGAATTGCACAAACTCTGTGTCCGTATCTATTTTCACTTAATAAAACATCAGAGAATTGAACAAACGCGACATTGCACACTGCCTTGACTTTGCACATGTACACATCGATCTATTTTCACTTTAAAAAAATCAGGAGATTGACGATGTTATAAAAAAGTTACTCTTTGTCAAAATTGAACAAAATTTGTTGCCAATCGAAGGGGCACCCAATTCTACACTAGAGTCAAAAATACTTTTTATAATGGTATCAGAATTGTTAAACCGTTATCCGACTTAAAAACTTGCCATGGCTGCGTGTCAGGAAAAAACATGTTTGGGAATATTTTCTCGTGGTGTCTGATTGGTTGACTTAAGAGAGGACCTATGCAAGACACAGCTGCAAATAAAATATTTCACTTCAGTCACAATCTGTTTCGCATACCTAGCTGTAACATCGGTTCCAGCGAAATTGTTGTAGCTAAGAATCTCCCAATGGTTATAGAAGTTTGGTAAGATATCTGCTGGAAAATGTTTCTGTGAATTGTATTTAAATCTAAATCTGTTAATAATTTCAGCAATTGCAAACATGTTTATAAAAATGTATCTTATTTTTGTTCTCCAGTTTCTCTTGTTCGTGGCGTCCGACATTTTATTGTTTTCAGGAATTTGGTTAAGCAGACGTCTGATAACTGTGTTGTATTTTATATGTGTTGGGTACGTGCTCAGTGATGATTACAAGATGTACAAAACATCGTTTATTCTACATTACTCATCTACTATACTACACTTATGGTTAAAGATAATAATAGATACAGTTACATATATAACATCTCCCTTTTTTATAAAAAATAATAATAGTAGTAAAATTAAACATATTCTTTTAAATAATAAGGTTTCTTAACAGTCCTACCAGATCGAGTGACGTAGTTATGTCCATTTGAAAAATTTGATGATACTATACCTCTTTTGCTATTTGGTGACACAACACTTCTGTTAGATTTTGAAGGACTTAACTTCATTCTCATAGTTGTTTTGTATTGCAAACTCTTCCTGATTAGTTCCTTTAAGAAGGTCTCTTCTGTTCCTTTCTACAGTTCTTCCATCTGTTCTTATAATTGTATATGAACGTGGTCTTTCTGCTTCTTCTATAATTTTCCCTCTTTCATTTTGTTTTTTCCCTTTCTCTTTTATGTAAACATGATCTCCTGTTTTCAGTGGTTTTAATGGTCTTGCATTCCTATCATAATAACTTTTTTGTAAGGTTTGTCTCTTCAGTAAATGTTGTTTATGGTCTTCATATCGTTTAGCTTGGACAAAATTCTCTTTTATAGGCATCAATCCATTTACTTTTCTTCCAAACATCAATTCTGAAGGTGACTTAATTTCATCTGAAATAGGAGAGTTACGATATTCCAGTAAAACTAAATATGGATCCTTGTTGTCAACTACAGCTTTTTCTAACATTCGCTTGACAGTTTGAATATGTCTTTCAACCATTCCATTAGACTGTGGGTATTTTGGACTTGAAGTTCTGGTTTCAAAATTCCATCTTCTTGCAAAATCTTTATATTTCCTGCAATTATATTGTGGACCATTATCCGAATATACTATTTTTGGAATACCATGTCTTGCAAAAATTGATTTCAATTGCTTTATCACTGCTACACTTGACAAATGTTCCAAATATCCAATTTCAACATATTTGCTAAAATAATCTATTACTATTAGATAATCCCTTCCTTGAAAGTAAAAGATATCTGTTCCCAATACTTCCCATGGACCATTAGGTATTTCTTTAGATATCATTGGTTCTTTAGTATTAGCTTTTTGTAAACTTAAACATGTTTGACAATTCAGTACCAAATCTTCAATTTCTTTGGACATTCCTGGCCAATATAATATTTCTCTTGCTTTGATCTTGCATTTTACTACTCCTAAATGACCATAATGAATTCTGCTTAACATATCTTTTCGTAAACTTCTTGGTACAACAACACAGGAATTTTTAAATATTAATCCATTTGCTTCTGATAGTTCTTCTCTGAAGTTAAAATATGGTTTTGCCAGTTCTGGAACCATACATTTTTCATCTGGCCATCCAGTTTTAATTAATTTTCTTAAAACTTGTAGTTCTTCATCTTTTTCTGTTTCCAGTTGAAAAACTTCCATTTTACCATTAGACATTGGTATACATTCTACAACTAATCCAACATGAGCTTCTATTTCTCCTTCAAAGAAATCAGATCCTTTATCAGTGAATGATCTTGATAATGCATCCGCTATAAAAAGTTCTTTTCCTGGTTTATATTTTATCTCAAACTGATATGGCTGTAATCTTATACGCATTCTTTGTAGTCTTACAGGGCATTTATTTAATGGCTTTTTAAAAATTGATTCCAGTGGTTTATGATCACTTTCCACAGTAATATATTTTCCAAATATATACTGGTGAAATTTCTCACACGCAAATACAATAGCTAAAGTTTCCTTTTCAATTTGAGCATAATTCTTCTGTGTATCTGTTAATGCCTTAGATGCATATGCCACTGGTAAATTATTCTGCAGTAAGACTGCTCCTGGTCCTTCTTGAGATGCATCTACAGATAAAACTACTGGCAAGTTTATATCATAATACTGTAAAACTGGTTTATTTACCAAGACATCTTTTAGTCTTCTAAATGCTTTTTCATGTGTTGCATTCCAGTTCCAGATAACTTGTTTTTTCAACAAATCTCTTAAACATGATGTCAATTCTGATACATTAGGTATAAATCTAGAAACATATACATTCAATCCTAGGAAAGTTTCTAATTCTTTCACATTTTTTTGGTGGTTTTATATCTAGAATAGCCTTAATTTTGTCTTCATCTGGTTTTAAACCATCTTTAGAAAATATATGTCCCATATATTTCACTTCATTCAGCCCAAATTTACATTTATTTAAATTAAATTTAACATTTTTTTCTCTGGCTCTGTCCAACAACTTCTTTAATCTTGAATAATGTTCTTTCTTATCTTTACCCCAAACTAATAAGTCATCTCTCTATATATATATTTGAACTCTTTCTAAATCACTAAAAATTTCAGAAAAACTTCTGTGGAAAACTTCTGGTGATGAACCATATGGCAACCTCAAAAAACAATATCTACCAAACGGAGTGTTAAATGTAGTAAATTCACAACTTGAATCTGACAGTTTAATTTGCCAAAATGCTTTGTTTGCATCTAAAATACTAAAGACCTTTGCATTTGTCATTTGAGATGAAATTTCTTCAAAGGTTGGTATGTGATAATGTTCTCTCGGTATATTTTGGTTAAGGTGCTGAGGATCTAAACACACTCTTAAATTTCCATCCTTTTTCCTTACTACCACTGATGAATTCACGAATTCTGTTGGTTGGTTAACTTTCTTTATAATACCATCTTTTTCCATTCTTGCTAATTCCTTTTTTGATGGATTTAATAAGCTAAGTGGAATTTTCCTACAGGGTTTTATTTTACCAACAGCTCCTGGTTGTAATTTAATATGATATGTATATCCAGTTAAATTCCCAGTTCCTTTAAACAAATCTTGATATTCTTTTAAAAGTTCTGGTAACTTTTCATTAGAATCAGGATTTACTGTACAAATCCTTTGTATTAGGTTTAATTTTTGCAATGTAGGTAAACCTAAAATAGCTGGAACATTTTTATCACATGCTACAACTTGAAAATCTATTTCATCCTTGTCCCCTTTCGATGTTTCACATAATAATTTACATTTTCCAACTACATCAATTGTAGTACCATTGTAATTATTTAAAGTGACTTTTGATTTAGTCAAACATTTCTCTCTTAAATTTAATTGTTTAAATTTAGGCAATGGTAGCACATTACACTGAGCTCCAGTATCCAACTTAACAAATAAATATTTAGATATGTTTACTTTTAGTTTTTCAAACCATTCGGTTTTATTTTTAGAAAATGGATTTGTATCTTCTACTGACCCTAAAATATATTCATTACCATTATTATGTAACTTATGCTCTAAATTATTCTGTATAACATTAACATTTTTAAAAGTGCACATTTTAGAAAAGTGATTTTTCTTTTTACAGTACAAGCAAATCTTATTATAAGCGGGACAGTTGTATAACTTATGAAAAGTTCCACATTTTCTACATGGTTTTGGATTATTGTACTTATTTCCTTGATAGTTTGAAGAAGATTTAGTGCTTTGTTGCTTTTGTTTTACATGAAAGTCTTTCTTACAAGGCTGACTTTTTTTCTCTGAAGGTCGAAATTTATTACGTTTGATAGCTTCTATTTTATTTTCTTCGGTTAAAGTTTTCAGCTGAAGTTCTGCTAATTCAGAAGCTTTACACATTTTAATACATTTCTCCAATGTTAGCTGATCTTCCCTTAATAATCTATCTTTGAGATTTTTATTTAGAATTCCACTTACTATTCTATCCCGTATTAAACTATATTTTAATTCTTCAAATTCACAGTTGCTACTTAATTTCTTTAAATCGGTTAAAAAATCATCAAACGATTCACCTACATGTTGTGTTCGACAGAAAAATATATGTCTATCAACACTTTCGTTTGCTTTCGGTATGCAAAAATTTTCGAAAGCTTCAATTACTTTGTCAACATCCTTCTTATCTTCTTCACTTAAATTAAAAGTATTAAATTTTTCAAGTGCTTCTTCACCAATAATATGCAATAAAATAGCTACTTTAATTTCAGGTGATTTAGTAATACCACCAGACGCTAACATATAAATTTGGAATTTTTGTTTCCATTTCTTCCAATTTTCGCTTAAATTTCCTTCGAAACTTAGATTACTTGGTGGCTTTAATCCATCCATATTTAATTTAGGACTTTAAATAGTTTTTATATACGTATTTTTAGGCACTTAAAATAAAAATAAACAACTCACTTACCAGCGATATAAGTTTCGATTTCACAGTAAACAACTTCCCATGATGTTTTTGTTTAGAACATCTTTACGGAGGCTGCATGGTTCTTCAAAAAAGATTTTCTTTTTTAATCAACAACGGGCTGCGCCATGTGTTGTATTTTATATGTGTTGGGTACGTGCTCAGTGATGATTACAAGATGTACAAAATATTGTTTATTCTACATTACTCATCTACTATACTACAGTTATGATTAAAGATAATAATAGATACAGTTACAGTTACATATATAACAATAACTTCAGAAGCACTTCAACATACATTTGTGCAATTTTCACAGTGACATTCATCTATCACATTGTAGTCACTAACTTGAAGCTCATCCATAATAAAACTGATTTGTATATTTCTGATACTGCAAATATGTTAGTTAAAGGATCAGACTTGCTGGTACACATCTCTCAGAAATCAAGAGCTCTTTCATTCCTTTTAACATTGTGAATGAAAGAATCTAACACTTCATGTCATCATTTCCACGAATGTTGAATCTTTTTCTTGAACTGATTTAATAATTCTTTTCGTACTTAAGACACATTTTTCATGTGACAGTTCATCTCAAACCTTTCACTCATATTTCGCTTATGTAAATATTTACATTTTGAACACTTGGGTGCCAGCCATGTTACACATGCAACCATCAATAAGACAAATGGTAAAATTTTAATTTAAAAAAAGTCAGGTTACATATTCTAAACAAAAGCTTTAAATGATTAAAAATGTGTCGTTTATGTAGACATGGGAATATTTCTTTAATTTTTGGTGACTTGAAAATCAAAAAGTTTATTAAGAATTGAGAAGAAAATTTCCAATATTTATGCTTATGTTAAAATGAAAAACTATTCTTCTATATTTCAATGCCATGCCTGGCTTCAGCAGAAGTTCTAAAAAATGGCACTCTATAAATATTCTTGGTTATAGTCAGAGGTCCAGAATCATTGGGACTTGGAAAATTCTGTAATTAAGTCATCTGTTTAAATCTAGTAAGGTGACATGTCATGATATCATTGAGGCTTCATTCATTGCTTAGTTTTAAAAAAATGTTAACCTCCCACAATCACTGAAAGCTTGTTGTAGTTAACGACCCTGATTCCAATTTTTACCTTTAGCCTTTAAGGAAATTATGTTTTAGCTCTCGCTTCATCAACAGATGGCACCAATGGCTTAACTCCTGTCCAGTCTTTCTTATCTAATCACTGTATCTTATCTCGTTCATTTGCACTTTTGTAGCTAAGGATGCTGGTTTGGTAATACCATCAAAACTAGTCCTTTGAAAATATAACTGATTTTTGTTGTGCGAGTTCTAAATTAACACGGAAAGTGTGTTTGTGGACAGCATCGATATGTTATGTGGCCAATATGGATACATCAGTCAGTCGATACATTATGATTGGCTATGCAGTTTTCCTAGGCTGATATTTTAAAAGCAATGTGAAGGAATCTTGGCTAGAAAGGAGAAAAACCAGAGAAACTACACATCTTTGGTGAGTATTCTATTTTCCATTCTTAGGGAGGAGGGGCCCACCAGCGGCCGAGCGGTAAAGTCGCTGAACACTGGTAGTTCGGTCCAAGGTTCGAATCCCGCGAATGGGCTGGCTGCATGGGCGTTTTCGTGGTTTTCCCCATGTGTAACGTGTATACGAGCCAGTTTCCCTTAGAAAGTCCTCCACGAAGGCATCCCTCCCCTTAGGCAGATAGCCCTCGAGTCTTTGCCATAATCACACACACTTAGGGAGGAGGGTTTTTTCTTTGATTGTTGACTTTATATTGTATAAATTGTATGGATTTTGTTGGTGCTGTTCCATTTGGGCTTAGAAGTCAAGTGAAAAAATTGATAAATTCTTATTCAACCTGGATTTATATTTTGGAAACAGGTTGGCCACATGCAATTTTTTTTTTTTTTTTTTTTTTTTTCCCCATTGTGTTGAGATTGTGAACCAGTTTTCCTTAAAAAGACCTGCCTAAAAGTATCCTTTCCATTGGGCAGGTAGCACTCATGTATTTTTTGTTGATATAGTTAACTCTAATCTGTTGTACGAGAAACATATTTAATAATCAAATAAGTATGTCTTTTAGAGACGTTTCAAGGAACTTTTTAGGTCTGAAGAGAGCCCACCAGTGACCAAGTGGTACAGTTGCTGAATACTGGTAGTTCTGTCCAAGGTTCGAATCTTGCGAACAGTCTGGCTGCATGGGTGTTTTCCCCATGTATAACATGTATACAAGCCAGTTTCCTGTAGAAAGTCCTCCTCGAAAGCATCCCTCCCGTTAGGCAGATAGCCCTCGATGCTTTGCTGTAATTGAATAAACCAAACCAATCTTAGGTCTGAAGAAAGACTGCTGTATGAAATTATTTCTGGATTTCTATCCCAGCTATAGTTGTACTTAGAAAATATAATGAAATTAAATCATCTGAAGAATTTCAAATGGATATTTTTTTAGAATGCTGTAAAATAAGGAAGAAAGCTTTTAACTTTCAAAAGAGTATATTTTGATAAAAAAAGTAATTATCAGGTGTCAAATTATTCAATGAAATGCTGAACATAAAAAAATAGGATATCCATAAAATTAACCATTTTGTCCAAAAATAAAAATGAAAAAGATTTTTCATATAACATTAATAACCGATTTTTGTTTATATTAGCACAGCATATATGTTGATAATAAATACAGTTTCTTTTATGGCAGTCATTTCTGGAAGTGTACAATATTTCTGGGAATATAAAGGCATACTGATAATGAATTTCACTAATAATGGTTCTCCAAGGTGACCTTTTAAATTAAGATAGATTTTTAAAAAAGTTCAGAATTATTGGGTCTGTTTTGATGGTTTCACTTTAATACATCAGTCTGGCACGGTACTAGAGCTCATCACAGGCCTGGTTTCTCTTTAATATTAGGTAATATTGTTTTTCATAAAGTAGTCTCCTTTCTGCCTCAGTTACTGAAATTATACCGTTTCACACTGAGCTACCTAGTGGCCGAGTAGTAAAATCTTTGAACATTGGTACTTTGTCCTGTCTTTAGTTCTCAATAAACTGGCTTGCAGTATGTGCATTTTCGTGATTTGTCACGTGTGTAATGGGGATTTAAGCCAATTTCCATTACAAGGTCCTCCATGAAGGCATCACTTTTCTTAGGCAGGTAACTCTTATGTGCTTTGCTGTAACCAAACCAACCAGCCTGTTCCACACTGGCTTAGAAAAAAATCTGGTCATTTTCACACACCGCAAGATCAGTAAAGAATCTTTTTATCATTATTATGTGAATTGACAGGGTTTTGGGTTGGCTACTTCTTATCTAAAGAAAAGTTTTAAAATTCTTTATGTAAACTCAAGGAGGTTAGAACAGAAGGAGGGAGGGTTCGCAGTTTCCTCCACTATGGGAGAATGAAACTCCGTCGAATAAGCGGCGTCCATGTTTGTGACTTCAAAACATTGCGTTACGGCAGTGACATGTACGTGTTTCTAAGCTGTTCCGTGCATTTATTTTCCAGTAAAAATATGTTAAATTAATAATGAAATGCCTCGCTGTTGTTGAATTTTTGTTTTAAAGTAATAAAGATGATATCCATAATTTACTATGTACAGCAAAATATTAAGAAATAGTTCGAAAACTAAATGCTTGCGCATAACATTAAAGCCTTTAAAAAATGATGTTTCTGCATATTTCACAGATTTGCTTAGGTTAGAAAATAAATCTTAATAAAATAAAACAGATTTATGTGAATTCAATGATTTCAGTTTATGTGCATTTCATATTTATTAATCTCAAAGAAACTGCCTTTAATTAAATTGAATTACAGAAATACACCTATATAAGTTTTTGGATACATCTTTCCACATGTTCAATTGTGTAAATATTTTACTTAATTTTATCACTATACTGCTCAGAAATTTGTAAGTTTATGCAAAAAAATTTTAACAGCAGAACAGTTTATCTTAACTTAAAAAAATGAATAATAATTAATATATAAAGAAAAGCATTTCTTAATTTAACACCTTTGCAATTAATAATAATAGTAACAATTGATTTCTTATTTTTAATGAAAGTTATAAAACGAATTAACTAAAACGTTCAAATTATACAATTTAAATCCTACCATATAGCATTGTATCTTAAGTAACGAAGATACCAGCTATAAACAGAAACATTGAAATGTATTTAACATATTTTGATTATAGTTATATTACGTAACCTATTTTGATTATTTAAGTCCCTTTTTTTTCACATCTGGAAAGAAAACAACATGACGTGATATTTTTTGACATAGTTGTCGTATTACATAAAAAAAGAAAATCAATACTTACGTGTGAAAAATAACGCCCAGAATTTTTTTCGAGAATCTATTTGTGCACCCATATGCAACACAAGCTGACATGCTTCAAAAAGAAAAGAAAAAACTGTTGCAATGACAGATTTCCTTGCACAAGTCACGGTGATAACAAGAAGATGGCCGCCAAGCTTCACCGTTTGAGTTGAACCTTCCCTCCTTCTATTCTAACCTCCTTGTGTAAACTAAAGCTTCAAATCAAAACTTAATAGATTTTTATTTTGGTGAAATTTGTGAGCTTGTATTTCAGTACAGATAGATTAGAAAGTACCGTATATTCTGTTATGTAACATGTACCATTAATATAAATTTCTGGGTGTACATTATACATTGGATATATAAATCATAGCTTTAAGGAAAAAATAAGCATACAAAAATTGTATTTCTACATGTACCTAAATGCTGTGTGTTTAAAAGAAATGACATTCCTTATGAACATAAAAAAATTTCCGAATCTGTTAGTATGAAAAGTTCATCATATTCATCTTCATTATATCTTCAGCCACATTGTTGAATTCTATCTCATCTATCATTGTAATTATGATCACATATAAACAAACTTCTGATCCATCTAGATTGTTAGATGTACTGAATTTTTTTAATGACTTTTTAATTGTGTCAAATTTAATTTACCTCCGTGCTTTTATTATCCACTCACATGCTATTTCTAGTTTGGCATGCCATATTTGGTTGCCTTTTCCTTCCTTGTCTGTATCTTACCTTTGATGCTCACTTCAAAATCGTGTTTACAAATGTTTACAGAAAGAGAAACATACAACTCCTAATTCGGTGAATTCATTTGGGTCAGAGGTGCATTCATAGCTCAAATTTTTTTCTCCGAAAACCTAGAATAACATTCATGTGCATTCTTCCATTGAATACATAATGCCCTCTTTGCAGAGTTATTTACTTCCTCAAGGATTCACCCCCTCCCACACACACATATTGTTCTTATCACTTGCCAATTCAGTAGACCATTGTTCGAAAGCTTGGGCAAAATTTTCGAATGAATCACTTCAAAAGATATTGCACATGCATCTTTAGGTGTTTTTGCTAAGGAAAGGGTGTGTGTTATATGCCAAATATACCTAAAAACTAAAAAATGTAGTTTAAAATTATAGGTGAGAGTTCTATAAACTATATTCGGAAAAACAAAGCTTTCAATTTCCTGATATTAGTACTGTATTAATTTTTGTTATGATTTTGAAAAGGCAACTGCAATGCTTGATGATTTGAACACGAAAGGTGACTTGACATTGGCAGTTTGACAAATTGATCTTGTTTTGGTGTATACAAATTTTAGCGACTACATTGTTCATTTATATTT
This sequence comes from Stegodyphus dumicola, assembly GCF_044657685.1. Lineage (NCBI taxonomy): Eukaryota > Metazoa > Arthropoda > Arachnida > Araneae > Eresidae > Stegodyphus > Stegodyphus dumicola. The sequence goes on from NC_140781.1 coordinate 29,624,298, forward strand.
AAATGAAAAACATCGAGATATCACTATATACAGCAACAGTGAAATGGCACTTCAACTGTAACATAGTGTAAACAATAGAATATTATCTTTGGGTGCAACAACACCTTCTAACAATAAAAAGTTAAGCAATTTTATACTGTAATCTCTACATATAATAAAAGAAAGAGTCTGTGTCTTTCATTCACGCTGCGCGTAAGCTAATAGACCCATGACTACGAAATTTGGTACATAGGTGCCTCTAGACAAGAGCCAGTGCACCTCGAAGCGATTTTTTCGAAATTCGAATTAGAATTTTTTTTATTTTATGTTTTGTGACGAAATTGCGTCATTTTGAGACATAATGGACTATAGGAAAGCGAGATTTTACTCTATACACTCCCTTTTCACATCGTCATGAAACGTAGGCACTTAGCTATTTTACGAACTTAAAATAAATTCTGTGTTCCAATAAATCTATTAAATACGAATTTATTTAACAAAGGAAGCTTAACATCTTTTCAACGGAATTTTTTCTAAAAAAGTTTATTTTTAAAAATGTACTGTTTATTTTTCTTTGATTTTTGGACACATTAAACTTTCATCCTTGCAACTGCTTTTACAAAAAGAATTTTGGAAAAATGATAATATTTTGTATTTTTAAAGAATTTTTTAAATGAAGCTTCCGAGTATACATCTCACATCTTTAGAAATGTGATTTTGGCAACAGTCTGATTGTTGTTGATAGATTTTTGATGAAATTGCATCATTTTGAATAGTTTCATTCTTTTAGAAATATGGGTTTGGCAACAATTTTTCATCGTATTTCTTATGTCACTGTTTTTAAGAGATTGGTATGTTTCATTGTCATTTTTTTATATATATAATACATTTTTTATTGATGCTTTTTTTAAAGTTGTTCTGCAGAGTAAAATTGTGCGCGTAATTTTTTGTTTTTTGAGTTTCTTTCATGTTATTTTTTGCTTATTTCACTGTTTGTAAGATATTGAAAAGTTTTGCATGATTTTTTTTCTTCAACGGAAAGTTAATTTTTTATTAGGATAATTAATATTTGTATTAAGAGATATAGCTTATTTCATTGTAATTTTTTTTCTCTTGAAAATATAAGATAAAATATCATTAATTATAATTATAATTTGCTTTTCAAAAGTTTTTGTTTTTTGTATTCTTTTATGTTATTTATTGCTCATTTCACTGTTTTTAAGATATTGAAAAGTTTTGAGTGATTTTTTAAGGAAATAAATTTCTTAACAACCTTTATACCATTTGAGTTCTTAAGATTTTGCAAAGTTAAGTTTGGTTAATTTGTTTATTAGGATAATTAATATTTGTATTAAGGGATATTACTTATTTCATTGTAATTTTGTTATACATAATAACGTTTTTTTTTATGAAGTTGTTCTGCAGAGTAAAATTCTATGCAGTTTTTAAATTTAACGTTTTGTGTTTCCTTCAGCCATTTTTTTCCGGCACATTTAAAAGCCAGACGAAGGCTGGCAGCGAAGCTGCTAGTTTTTATATAAAAATATTTGCAAATCTAATATATAATTGTTTTAATTTTTAGGGTATTGAAGCCTCCAGGTGGTGGATCTAGTGACATTTTTGGATTGGGCAATTCACAGCTTCCTGTGTCAAATGGAGGAGAGAAAAAAAAGGAGCCTGAAACTACACAAAATAGACTGTTTGGTACATCTGATTCTGTCTCGTCTACTGCAAAAACAAATCGTATGCAGTCTAATGTTTTTGCAAATGAAACTGTAGTTGCTCCTAGATCAGTTAAGAAGCGATATGGTAGGTAATTACATAAGTATTTTTCAGGGAAAAAAGTGCTTTTAAAATACTGTGAAACTTGTAATGACCATCTCTAAAAGTAACCTGTATTTCTTTGTGTTCATATTGAACATCTTGTCTAAATCGGCCATTTTTCATGGAAAACCAAAATTGTCTGAAAGTGCAGGTGGTCTTTTCAGAGAAGTTTCCAGTTAGAAAAAAGTGTCATTAATTTTTTAAGCCAACTGCTGAGAGATAGATGTTTTCTTCCTTGTAGTGTGTGTGTGATTATATTGGGTATGGTAGAAAAAGCATGTGATTATATAAGGTACAGAAAAAGCAAGATGGTTTAAAACTAGCAAGATAGGTATGTTGCAGTAACTAGCATATTGTTTCTTGCTTTATGTTGTTCAGATGCTCAGTCTTATGTAGGCATGCACAGATGAGTCTTCAGAATAACAGTTATGCGGTCGCATAAAATTTCTTGCACATGTCGTCAGTAACTGGAGTGTTGGTCTAATGTATTCTTCTCGTTTGTTGTTGAGTGTTCTTCCAAGACCAAGAGCTCTTGAACAATGATGCTGCATTAAGGTCAGGAATCATTTTTGCATTGGGAAAGTGCCAACACAGCAAACCCTTCCAAATTGGGTGAAGAACTTGCTTCAACTGTGGTAAAGAAATTTCCAGGTTGCCCACACTTAGCATACACAGCCAAACATACAGTGCCGCACACTGTACCTCGGCAACACAATTACCTTGGTGCTAGCCATAGTGCCTGTTAGTACTTTATATTCAGTTATTGAATTTTCTATCTGGAAATAACTTCCATTCTTAACACGAATAGTGAGTATACAGTGGCTCTCAAAAGTGTTCGTACACTTATAAATTTTCATTGAAATAGGGCTCTATCCATAAAACTTTCTGAATGAGATTTTAATAATAAGATCTATAATCTATTCGTAACAAAATTGCATGAATTAATAATAAAGACAAATGTTTTTATCTCGCAAAAGTCTTTGTAGACTGAAATATTTTTGGATAAAATCAAACTTAGTATTATCGTTTGCTGCTTTTTTTAATTTTTGCATTATCGCCACATTTAAAAAATCATTTGCTTTAATTTTTTATTGTTTACCATTCTGTTATGCAGTACTGTTTAAAAACATTATTTTACTTGTTTGTTTTGTTTATAGATTCCTAAACTTTTATTTTCCTTGATTTTAATGGCTTTTAATTATCTGTTTATAAATTCATTAAGTTTAAAGAGTTTTTACCCATGTATTTTTATTTAAATTCCTATCCTTTATTTTTATTTTTGCATGAATTTCTACATGTTTAATAGTTCGTCGAAATCCTATAACTGGTGAAGAAATAGAAATTAATGCTGAAAATGTTCAAGAGCAAACTAATGGTGAAGAGAAAAATGATAAAGATGAAACAGGTGAGTGTTGAAAATGCATTCGTATATTTGTGCTAAGTCAGTCACTGGAAAGTCGGTTTAGCTGTCCAATCGGCTTCTGCTATTTTATTTACAGTAATAATTTAGAAATCCTCTTAATGATCATGAAATTTTTTAGTAAATTACTGTAAGTATTATCAGGGTTGCCACGCTACCTGGAAAACCGGAAAAAGTCAGGGAATTCGGAAATTGACCAAAAAATTCAGGGAAAAGTCAGGGAATTTAAGTGTTTTAGTCAAAATCTGGAAAAGTCAGTGAATTTCACACAACGATCCTGCCAAAAAAGGCGAGTTTTGCGCCGATGTCGGAAGAGATCACTTTTTTGGTGAATTGTGTATCACGTGAGTGTCATTCGGGCAGCTGGCATAGAGCCAATTTTCGCAGCTCCAATTTGATTGTCTTCTTTTAGAAAGGCAAAGCAAGTTTCCCGCAACTTTTGGTTTCCAGTAACCTCGAGAATCGCATGTGCAGTGCATGAACTAAAGAAAGTACCTGTTCTCGTATAAAACAAAATGGGTTTAATCCTAGTATACGGTACATGAAGGTTAGAATCAAAGAATATGTATTATAAAGAAGGAAAACCTCTCTGTAACAGACGTGGCTCCGTTCCATCATAGAGGGAAACAGCTGTGCATGCGCGATATATCTGTCGCCAAAGCTCGAAACTGGTGTCGAAATTCGAAGGTAACGTTATCAAGAGTTCATAAGATGAATATCGTTTAAAATTTCTTTAAACTCTAAAGGAAAAGAAAATATTTTTTGGCGCAAGTAAATTAATTCATGGATTAGTTATTTTGAGGTTTAAAAAAAAAACGAAAATCCGTTTTTAAAAACGCATTTTCGTAGTTTTTTTTCTTTTTTGTCAAAGAACGTTTCTTCTTAACACGTGTTTCTCAATTTTTTTTTACACATCACGGAGAGGGAAATTCTGCCCGCCAGGTTACGTCGCCAAATCTCTTGGCAAATTTTCCCTCCGCTTTCTAGCGGCGTAATAGCATTTACGTGTATGAAACCTTTTCTACTTTACATAGACGTTCTTTGGTTAGAATAATCTCCATGTATGGTACAGCGGGATTTGGTGACATGATGATGAGCAGTAAACGGCTCATTTTGTTCTTGGCGACAATTTTCAAAATCGTGCGAAGGCCGTAATAACGTATACTACAATTTTACCGCAAAATCTTTTTAAACCTTTTTTTTTTTTTTTTTTTTTTTTTAATAAATACCTTGTCATTTTGCAGTAAAGTAAAAAAATAGTAATCAGTCATCTAGGCTATCCATGTAATATAACTATATTCGCTAAAATATCGTTGATTATTCTAATTCAATTTTTAAGTAAATTATTTTTATGTTATTCATATCATCTAATGTTGCTTCTTCCCTCTAAATTTATTTATCATTAGTAAATAATATTTCCAAATTTTAGGAAATTTTCTCGGGCACAATCCTGAAATTAATTCTAGCAGTATGGTGACATACCATCACGAAATTTAATGCACCTATTTTTTCCTTATGTATGCTGTGAAATAAATATAAATACCTCAATTGATTAAAAAAATATCATTAAATAGATTTCTTTCTTTCGTTTAGCTGCAGAATGTCTGCAAAGAAAGCCTTATTTTATTCCAGATTGGGCAGATTCTAATCTCAATCTGTAGTGGAGAAGAAAACTCCTATTATAATTATATTTGTGTTTTCAAATGTTAAGGTGCCTTTTAAAAAGACACCTCACACAAATTAAATTTACCTAAACTTTAACCTAACTATTTAGCATTGCGTTGTGATTTATAAGAACCGGATTAGCCTTGTGTTGAACTGGTGATGATCACGAGTAATAATTAAATAAAACGTACATTTGTTATCCAATGCATATATCTTAAATTTTTTAAGTTTCTTAAGTGGAAAAGTAAACAAAATTATCAAACAAAGTGTACCAAGAATGATTAAGAATAAATGTCCGCTGGGGTTTATGGAATAATTAAGTGAATTTTCTATACAAGTAATACCATAATTAATTTACCTCTTAGCACAGCCAACGTACATTATGCGGATAGACTTTTAATTTTCTCGAAACATACCTGGAAAAGTCAGGTAATTTCTTTCTCCTGTTTGAGTGGCAACCCTGTATTATGTAAAATATCAGGTCTGTGACTGGATCTAGTAAGCTTTATTGGTGCTTAATAGGTTATTGTAAAATATTTTAATGATGTATAATATTTAGTGACTTCCAACCAGATTGTTTTCTCGTATTTCAAATGTTATGTATTATCTTTTGTTTTTGCAGTAAACTCCAGATTAACTACTGATTAATGATTCTATGTTTAAAAAATATTGCAGATTTATCTTGAGTTATGTATTTGAAAAAAAAATTATGAAAAATGCATGAGGTAACAATAATTATAATACATGTTTGCCAGATGTGTTCTGTCAGAAAAAGAAACTGATTTTACTACACAAGTTTAAATTTATAAATGGAGATAACTCTCCATATTAAGTAGCTTGAAAATACAAGTGAATTTTTAATAGTATTTATTTAGTTTTTGGCTAATTATGCCAATGGGTTCTGCTTCATAACTGCATTCAGATTAACCATGGACATCATCCCTAGTATTATTCCAATTAATCAAAGATTAAATTGTATAAATATTGTTGTGCTGTAGTAATTATTACTAGCTATGCATGTGTTCGTGACTTTTGTATATCTTGCAAGCTTGCTGTGTAATTACTTCTTGATTTTTTAAAACATTAAATAGTTATGTTAAAAGTTAGGTAGTTTTATTGATTAAAGTTCAGCTGTGTTTGATGTTTGTTATGTAATCTCTTGCATACTAAAAATGATGACATTATAGGAAGAGATTGCTATAGCGAAAATGGATCTGATCGTGGGTTATCCAAAAATCCTGATCCACGGTCACAAATTTTTTAAAGCCTGTTATTTATTTAATTTCCATCCTATTCTGAAAGGTTCATAATGCCTTAGTGAAAGTAAAATAGTGGTTTGCTATTAAAGAACTGCCAGGTAGAATTTTCACCTCGTGAAGAGAACTGGTTTTCTCACACATATAATTTTAACGACTGGGATAAGTAATAGTTGGATAGTGTGAGACCAAGAGAATACAGGGTTCGTAGCGGTCCTTATAAGTTCTTATATTTGAAAATAAAATATAAAGGCCCTTATAGGTGCTTACTTTTTCTTTAAAGCCCTTTTTTTTTTTTTTTTTTTTTGGTGTGTGTGTGCTTATTTTTTGCTTTTAGGGCTTTTTTTTTAATGAACGAACTATTTTTTCCCTTACCAAAGCCGAAACTAAATAAACTTTTCTTCCTAATATGGAATGTCAGATGGTGAATCATACTCCCGGAAATAGCTTTTTCCCCTTTCTCTGCATTAACATAACCTTTGGTGTGCACGAAGAGTACAGACAGGTGCCTGTCGTTCTATTGGTCAAAGAATTGCGAAAGCAGTAGAAAAATCCGGTACATTCGGCATTCTTTTCCTCCCATCCAAATACTACACACGTTTGAATTTCTATCAAGATCTTAAAAATTTGCACTCTCGTTCTGCTTGGTCAGTTCATTTTCGTGTTTATTATGATCATTATGCTTATATTATGAGTATATGTATGAATGTTTATAATAACATAGTTGCAGTAGCTGAAGTATAGTAAACTTGCAAAAATGGTTGTGTTTTAACACAGATTAGCTTTCTAAGGAATAATATTCGGAATGGCTTAAATAAAGGGAAAATAATTGAATAGTCAAAATAATTTAATTTTTTTGGCCAATACATTATACAGTACTATCACGAATGGAAGAATTACGGCGCACGTGTTGCGCAATAACGTTTGCTAATCTAAAGAGCGGCTACAGTCTACCCATACCACCCCGCTTCAAGTTACGCTCGACTGTCCGAATATTCGCCAATAAGTATGTGGGTTAGTTAAGCTTTTACTGTTAAAGATGACTGCATGAAGCAAATTTCTGTCTTCTGATTTTAGAAATGTTCCTCTTTTTTACTTAAATTACTTTGCTTGCAATATATATCTGTTAAGAGAAAACTGATATACAAGGAAAATTAGAAAATGTTCAGAATTTAGATTTAAATTATTTAAATATCAATATGAGTGGAAAAATAAATTGTATTTATTATTAGGTTCCAAGCGAATACAATAAATATGCCTTATTATTATTTATTTTCTCTATTTTGAACTGAAATTTCATCATTAAATCTTGTAATATAGTTTAGTTCTTCATAGTTTTTTTTTTTTTCCCCTCTCATTGTAAACTAGTTCTGTAAACTGAACTATTATTTAAAATTTAAAAAAAAAGTATTTATTTTCCATGGTTGAGGTAATGCTTATTCTCTCTTAATAAGTACTTCATTTCTCATATTTTAAATTACAAGTCTAATTTTTAAGGTTATTCTGTTGTGTATGATGTAATTAGACAGGTGCTTATGTTTTTTTTCTTAAAATATTCTTGAAAAGTGCTTATAGGTGCTTATTTTTTTAACTAAAATTGGCTATGAACCCTGGAATATGGTGGGTGTAAAGTCCGCTGAAACTCCAGGGACTTTCTTTGCAGTACCAAAGAAATAAGTTCTGGTATTGTGGTAGAATATAAACTTGTAATTTGCAAGTTTGGTGCATTTTGAATTGAACACTGCCTTTGTTTTCTATCTGATGCTGCTTCTTGCAGCTTTTTAAGTTCACTTTCATATGCAGAATCTGGGTTTCCACCTGTAATGAATCTTCTGAGGAACATGTAATCTTCCTGTCTGTTAAGCCAGCGGTCACACTTAGAGATCCTGTCGACCTTGTTGTATTCAGTCAGCTGATAAATCCATTTATTTCAGGAGTCCATCCAGGCTTTGGTAGTCCATTTATTTCAGGAGGCTGTGCAGTATTATTTTGAGATTGCTAAGGGTCTTTGCAAACTCTAAAATAGTGCATCAGGGATTTTTCCAATGAGATCTTTAGTTTGGTTGTCTGCTGATTGTCATCTAAATCTTGCTTGGCCTTTTAAGGTGGAATCTCCTCTTATAACCTTTAGAACCAGCAACTCACTGTCTTGTAGCATTATCCCAATAGTGCAGCTTTCCTTCAGTTTTTTTTTTTTTTTTTTTTTTTGGGGGGGGGGGGAAGCCAAGATGGAGCCAAATGTACAACATTAATGTTCAAACCATCCATTTTCAGTACTTTGCTAATGCAGATAACATGTGAGGAGGAGAAAGGTGTTCTTTTATGATAAAAATGGTTGGGAGAAATGTAGGTGCATTATGCAGGAACTAGCATGTGATTAAACAGTGCAAGACTTTTTAGAAAAGGAATAGTGTCTTAGTAATTGAGGGCTGTACTAGTCATTGTAATGGAATGATATTTATACTGGGTTTTTCTTTAGTGATCATAGACTAGACATGCAGTCTGAATATATCTTCTGGTTTCCAGGTACAGTGATATTTTGCTTAATCCAAAAACAAAACATCTTGGTATCGTGAGACTATCTGAAAAGAAAGTGGCTATGGTTTAAATGTCAATAATAATGTAGTCATAAGTTTAAAATATCAATCATTCAAGTCTCCCCCCCCCAAAAAAAAAAAAGAAAAATCTGGAGATTTTAAGGTCTTAGGTTGCAGTAGGGTAGAATTGTAAGTGCTTGATCCTGCCTAAATTTCCGTAATCATTTTTATCGCTCAGTGGTTATTTGTAGTGAAAAATAGTGCTTGTTATTCTTTCATGTTGAAATTCTGGTAAATAGACTGGCTGTATAATAAATGCAAAACAGTTTTGCTTAAAATCGTGTACAAAGTCATGTGTGAAAGTCCATTTTTTCTCATGATTCCATTGCTTGCACTAAGAAGTTATTGTCAGATTGTAACAGAACTCGGCAAGAAGTTCCGTGTTTCGCAGATATGCACACTCTTGGAAATACCTCATTGTTGCGCAATGTCACCATAGAGCATTTTAACTTCATTATCCCATGTGCATAAAAAAGATGAAGAGGTATGCTTTTCGCCAGGGTTGCTACACGGGCATGAAATACAATAAAATAAGCTGTTAGAATTCAAGAAGGAAAGAATCATTGGGATGATGGAAGCTAGGTGATCAGTCGGTGAGCAGCATGGTACCTAGGCTGTTCTGACTTTATCGTAAAGCAGAAAATGTTGGATCCAGTAAATGAAAGAAGGTTGCATAGATGGCCAGGCTCAGGACATTCTTGGCAGACCATAGCTAATGGAGCCATCACTTCACCTTATACACAGCACCAGCTCCATCATTCTCTGCTATCTGCACCCAAGCAGCACTTTTTGTATACCATCACTAGGCACTTGGCTAAAGAACATTTGGTATTGCATTTCCATTTGGATTGGTGTTGCATTTCCATTTGGATTGGATCAATAGGTATGGATCATAACTAAATGGAGGAAAGATTAAATTTGGGTTGTGATGACAACTATGTATGTGTTGAAGTGTTGATCCACTGCACCATGAGAGTAGAGTGGTATGTTAATGATATAACCACATGATGTTGCCATTCATGGCAAGGCTCCCTCGAGGCATTTGTTCAGCATGATAATGTCCTGGCACACACTTCAAGGGTGTCAGAGAAACCTCTGTCATATTGTCACCTTTCCATGGCCTATATATTCCCTTATTTTTTACTGATCAAGTATGTCTGGCCTGACATTCATTTATACTTTTTTCTGTAGTAAATTATCCTTTTGCTTTGTTTTTTAATTGCTTAGGTATATGAAAGTTGCATTCATATATGTAAAATTCAATTTGGTTCTGCTAACTCTTTCCTGGTGCCCAAATTTTTATGGCAGTTGGTGTATTTCGATTGAAGTGAATTTGTGTGCATTTGCTGCATACGTGGTTGATTTTTTTACAGGAACCATGAATTGTAAATTTTAAAAAATTTTCAATTTAGGGTAAATGTATGGATTTGGGTATATGAACAGCTTTTTAAATTTAGAAATGCAGTACAAAGTCAGAAATCTAATGTCCAGATCTGGATCACCAGTAACTTTTCTTAAAAATTTATTTAACGGAGAATATACTAAAAGCAGATTCATCATAAAATCAGTTTTTCTCCCTGTTAACTGATATTCCTTTATGTCATTTTAAAGCCTACTAACTGGGCAGTTGTACCATTGGCAATACATTGATTGTTGTTAGCTCTAATTATGGCCTTTGAATGGTTGCAGAGAGGAATTAACTTTTTTTTTTTTTTTTTTTTTTTTTTTTTTTTTTTTTTTACGTTTCTTTGGAGTGAGATGTTAGTCATACTGGTTTTCATTTATTTGGATAGCAGTAGGAAAGAGAAAATTTCCTTAGTACTTGCAATTGATTAGCATACTGAATTGGACTCTTCAACTTTTTCTAAATTGGTTCAGGTTATTTTTTTGCGGGCAGTTTTTGTTACAGCTATCTTATCAAAATTAAGTTGGAAATTTTTCAATGTAAATGAAAATTCGAATTCTGTAGCTGTTGCAGGGTCTGCAAAGTGAAAGTATATTTGGTACTGGCTGTAGTGTAGAATTGGGTGCTCCTTCGATTAGCGACAATTTAAAAAAATTTTGGCGATGAAACCTCGCTTCTGGTGACCATGATAGTTTTAACTTTCTTTTAGCTTCCTGATTTTATTTAAATGAAAATAAATTGATGTGTACATGGACAAATTTAAGGCGGTGCGCAATGCCTAGTTTGTGCAATTCTAGGATGTTTTTTTAAGTGAAAACAGGTCGATGTGTACATGGACACAGAGTTTGTACAGTTCGTTGACTTCTTATTTTGGTTCTGTGTAGCGGCCATCTTGAAATCGTGCTTTCCTGGCGCCGGTCTTGGCTTCAAAAAAGAATCTCCAAAAACCAAGGGGCACATAACTGTAAACTCTTACCTTTTATAGCAGCTTTCTCAAGAAAAAATGTTGACACAGTTCAGGCTTAAGAAAGGGTGATTTAAAAATTAGTGCAGAACAAGAACCTTATTTTTGGTGTAGATTTGAATGCTGTAGAAGGCAAATTTTCTAATAACGGAATTTATTCAAGTCCAGAAAATATTACTACTTAAGGTGACAAAAAGACAGTTTTTGAGAAGGAAAAAATTTCAATTGACAGTTTGATGGTAATTCTCAACATGGCAATTACAGGACTTGCACATTGGAACTTTCAAAGTGAACAAGAAATTATGTCAAAATTAAAGAGAAAGTAGGAGCAAGAAGTAAACGTAAAAAAAATTTGAATAAAATAAATGACTATTAAACTCTAAACTTTGATTCCCTCAAGATCATAAATTCTTCATTTTTTCATAAACAACTGCTTCATATTTTTAATTTTGTAATTTTTAGGTGTCAACTTGCTAGATTTTAGCTGATCTAAAATGTGGAAATTTTCAGAATTGGCCAAGTTCTGGAGGTTCTGGTTCTCAAACTTTGTACTGTACTAAAATTATCACAGTTTTGAACTGCTATGATTTATAATTTGATACCCAAATTCTAGTTATTGTATTTTAAATTTGAATTATCACAGCTGTGAAATGGAACCCATTTTATATGCAACTGGAATTACATGTACCGTAATTTCGCACGTATAGTCCTCGGACTATCTGTGTTTAAAATGCGAATTTTTGAAGCTGCGGACTATCCACCAGTGCGGATAATACGCTGGTTGTTCGCAGTTAAAATCGTTGAAATTTAAAAAACACGCTGTCGTGAACTGCCGATGATCAAATATAAAAAAAGCGCGAGATTCCAAGAAAACATTCGTATGTATCGTATCGATAGTAAACCATAGAGCATAGTGCAGAACGAATGAGTAGTAGCAAGTAGAGCTCCTAAAATCCAGGCTCGCGCATCAAGCGATGCCGAGATATGAGCCAAAGAAAGTCTTGTGTGAGCACTCACTTAGCGCAACCAGTCTTGTATCCCAGTGTCCTTCGCACTGCTTTAGCGCAACTGCCGGGAGGGGGAAAAGTAATGCGTCAGCTCGGTTTTTAGGAGCCATAGTAGCAAGTACCTGGAGTAAGAAGAAAAAAGCGTGATTCGTTTACTTCTAGCGTGGTTCGGCAACACCGAGTGAGTGGGGTCGAAGGTCACATTTCATTACCACTTATCACGAGTATAGCATGTTGCACAGTATTTTGTTTTCGTATTTTGTCTTTCATCTTCGATAACGTTGATGAAACATCGCCGAAGTTTTTACTGCTGAGTTAAACTCAAGGTAGTTGAGAAAGCTGAATAAGATGAAATAGAGAAGCGGGCCGTTATTGGTTTAATATTAGTATTCGGTGCACACGGGATTTGGCGACTTTATTATGATCAGTGAAAACGGGACATATACGATGAGTAGTTAATGGGTCATTCAAAGAAAATATATAGTTAAACATAGTATATACTATGTATATAGTATATATACTATGCATGTATACTATATATATAGGCGTTCTTTGGATCATTTTTGGTATTGGCGATAAGTTTCAAAGTCGCACCAAGGCTGCACTGTATACTAGGATTTTACCCCGTTATTTTGAAGTGGACGAGAAAGCGGTGAGAAATTGGCGCAAACAAAAGGATGTGTTTAAAAGGCATGGGAATATTGCCGTATTAAAAAAACGTAATTTCGGACGTATAGTCCGCAGACTATCTGACGATTTTTGAAATTTTTTTTATATAAAATCGTGTCTGCGGACTATACGATGGTGCGGACTATACATGCGAAATTACGGTAATTAATTGCTGCTATACATAAGGTACTTTGGAAGAATTTATTTTTTACCGCGTGTCGCCTGCTGACCAGTAATTCTCCATATTTGTCTTATATACAGATGAATATTTTTTCGTTTACCTTTGTAATCAGAGCTAAAGTAAATAAGTATATCTATATCAAGTCTACAGCTATCGAGAAATGTGTACTGATCTGCTTAGATGATAAGTTGCATGTGAAGAAGTGTGTGAAGCAGCTATAAAAGTGTAAAAGGAAGTTTTCTCAGCAAAGTTTATCATCTTTGTCGACAAGTAGCAGGAATTTATTACATTAATTTGCAAGTAAGCAAACTGGCTATTAAAGAGGACAACTATTAATAACAGGAATTAACATATAATATTTAACCCTGCAGTACAATAATTCTGAAAATCGGACAAAATGTTTGACATATTTTAGACCATGCTGCCACTCTATAAGTACATAGTTACTTCTGGGTCTCACGCTTTGAGAAATAGAAGTCATGTTACAATTGAAATAGAAATGCTATTGTCAGTATGGATAGATAATAGCAACCAAAAAACAATTATTCATAGTTAAATTCCTATAAAAACAAAAGTATTGAATTTGTATTAAATTGTGAAAGCAGAAGAAAAAAATGGCTCAGCATCAGTAGTGGACGAAACATTCTCTGGAAGTGTAATTTGATTATTTCAAAGTGACTGCACATTCCTAATCGTGATCAAAGTGAATTACAAGTGCACAAAAAAGCAACATCCTACTTTTTTTAAGCATGATAAATCATTGAATAAGGAAATTATATTGATAATCAACTATTAAGTGCTGATGGATTATTATGGAAAAAAACATCCACTAAAATGTTTAACATCTTTATTATGTAGCAATGTTTTTGGAAATTATAAAGTGAAAGCTTTATCTTTCATAAAATCTTTACGTACTTTGGATTAGAAATCCAGAATCTATTTTTGAGTATTTTAAACCCCACCACTACCACCTAGAAACTGAAAGATATTGGAAGTCATTTAACTCTTTGAAATCCAGACTCTTCGCTAATTTGTATCCTCAAAATACCGAAACACCTGAAATAGTTGTCTAGTTTCACAGCAATTTCCTTCCCTCCCCGTCCATTAACGCAGAAAATAGGTGTGAAGATTTCCAATGACATCCTTTGTACTTCTAATAAAGATTCCATTAGCCTTTGACTTTATAAAACTATTCTGAAGGTCAGACCAACAAGCCTTTCTGGCTTTGTTATGATCACGACTGAGGTTATATTTATAGGAGGGAATAAATTGTTTAAAATGTAATCCTTAAATTTTTAAACTGCTCTTTTATTACATTTAAAGCTTAAAAGCACACTACCACAAAAGAATAACAACGAAATGTCACGATAAACCAAAAAATAAGAAATTTCTTAGGACAAGCTGTCTGCAGTAAACTGAGACAATGCATTTGGGGAAACTGCACCTGCTACTGCATATCTTAGGGGGAGGGAAGAAAACAAGATTACTATCTCAGGCGGTTCTGGTTGTTTCAATGTAGGGCCCTGTGGGGCAGATTGGATGTGAAGGAGTTTAGATAATGCACCTAATCATCCTAGCAACCTTCATTGATATGTGCATAGATGTGATTTACAATCTAATACCACTTCTTTCAGTCAGTATAGGTATAATCACCATTGAAAGGATGTTACCTACAAGGAATTTTATCATAACCAATACTGTAGGAGAGGTAGTTATGACAGAGTTCTGAAAGGGTTGAGCAAAAGCATGCAAGGAATAGAAAAATTTACTGAATTGTTCAGTCTTAGGTCCCCAGTTTAGAAATGTGAGCATTTCATAATGGGTGAAATGTAAATGTGTTACATTATATTAAATTTGTATTTGAAGTTTTTTTAAAAGATTTGAAGGCCTCATTAAAGCTATAACCCAGTAGTAGTGGTATCTGGCAAAATAAGTATGTTATGTCCAAATTCATGTAAATTTTGCTTTTGATGTTTTAATCATAAGCATACTAATTGATATGTCTTTCATGCATACTAGAATTTAGTTGTCTTTTCTATGCATTAAGTACTCACTTGGCTGTATGCTATTTTCTTAAATTGTACATAATGTGTATTTATTATTAACGAATTCCATTTGTTCAGTTCCTTCAATAAGGACAGGGGAAAAAATATTTTGAAATTTTCTCTTTAAATTCAAATGTAATTCCCTGAAAATAAAGTGTTTCAATAGATGTAATTTTCAGCTAAAGTTCAGAGCTTCTGGAATTGAAATCGATTTCTGTAAATAAAACAATATATAAACCAATTAGGAAATTTATGAAATCATTTCTTCCCATTAAATTTTATATTTTTAATTTTGGAAGTGATATGTTAATATGCGTTTTAGTATTTTATATTAAAATTTCTTTTTAGCTGAAGAAAAAGAAACCGAAGTTCCTGATGCGAAACCTGTTCAAACAAGTATTCGGGTCAGACAACCTCCTGGTGGAAAATCATCTGGAATATTTTAAATTTAATTTTTACTGTATGCATGCAGTGTTACGGTTTGAGGCTGCAAATTTTCACTATCGAGCTTTAATTGCTAATTAATGTTTTTCTAATAAAATATGTGGTGTATCTGTAAAAAAATTAATTTGGTGAACGCTAAAAATGTGACTGATATTGTAGGTTTCTTAGAATTTATCAAAATATGAATTCAAATTCTATCAAACATAAAATGCTTGTTTATGTGTGATTTCTGAGTTTTAAACAAGGCTGGGCTATTAGAAATTCGTAAAAATGTGCCTTTATGTACATGCCTTTAAATCCATTTATCTGTGTATTTTAATAACTTTAATTTTTTGTTTAATGCAAGGAATTTTAAGATTAAAATATTCACTAAAGCTTACTTTTTAGTCTGTCTTACAACTGCATAATCGATTTTGTATTTATTTTTAATGTAATTTTTTATATGGAACTTTATATAGCACCATTTTTGATGAATTTGTTTCAACATATCATTTTGCCAATGTCATCAATATTCAGTAACTGAGAATTTGATGACTGTATTATTTCTTGCGTACATTTATGTCAAATAAGTGATGTTTCACTCTTTATCCTTATATCAATTATTTATTCATGCAGTATTTTGCGTTTCTATATGTTTCAGTTTTTGAGAATGAGTTCCTGTAGATATCTGCTGTGTGATTATATGTGTTAATTACACCATTTTTTACTATTTTTAAGCATTTTTGAATAAATATGTTTGAATATCATCTGTGTCTTTTATTGAAACTCCAACATAAGCTACAAATTTATAAAACTCATTAAAAGTAATTTAAATGTATATGTATTTATTTGAGTTTTGGAAAGGGGGGGATTGTTTAGCAGTGGGTGAAAGGGATGCATGGGGCAAAAAAGGTTGAGAAACACTTTGTCTTTTTCCAAAAATATTGTGTTAACCCCTTAACTGCCGCGGGCGTATATATACGCCTTGCTCAGCCGATGCATTAACTGCCCCAGATGCGCAGCCGATGCGTTAACTTTGCGAATAATTTTAGGTGTAGCAGCGCAAAGCAAATGATAGCAGTTTGGAAGGATGTATATATACGCCTGGGGCAGTTAACGCATCGGCTGAGCAAGGCGTATATATACGCCCGCGGCAGTTAAGGGGTTAATGCATAATGCAGCTGTGTGCATACTTTGGTAAGTCCAGCTAATATTCATTTTTTCATATATCTTTAAAGGGTTGCTATATAGTTACATGGGGCTTTTCAATCAAGGAAATGATAAAATATTTTTAAGTGTATGAAAAATAGCAGCAAAGCATGTTGCTGTGCCAAGCTAGCAAAACATAAACTTCAATATAAGATGCTATTGACAGAAAGATTGTATGTATTGCTGTATAATGTGAAATGTCAGCTTATATACTTTTCAATTTTTTTAAGTACATTGGAGATGGGAAGTACGATTTGAAAACATTTAGTACTCCCATTTGTGACATCCAAGAAATGCTGGTTTCATAAAGATCTTTGTTTTTAAAATATGTCCATTAGTAAAAGAGAGGTGAAAACTTTTGCATATGGTTTCAAGTTATAAAGCTAGTCAAAGGAAGCAAATTTTGAACTTTACCTGTAAAGACAAAATTTTACTTTGCAGTCAAGTTCAAAATTGGACTTAAACTGTTACAAAGCATGTACAGAAGAGTTATTGCTCTCGACAAGATTTCCTGCATATTGTGGTTTCATGGTATCTTTTTAAATAACTATATTTAACAGTAGTAAAGTGCTTTGTAGCAAGAAAGCATTGTATGAAAATGTTTCAGGTGAATGGTGCTAAGTTAACAAAAATTAGATTTCTGAAGACTATTATGATTATATAAAATTGTGCTGTGTTATATAGCAGTTCCTGACAAGGGCATTTGGTCCTGAATTGCTAGACTTAATTGTAAAAATTTTTGTTATGGGGCTGTTTGGAGTTCTGGTTATATAGCAAAGGCACAATTAACCTTTTGTAGGTGATCAGCGAGCTTAGCTTGCATGACAGATTTCTGGCTGACAATTTTCACACATATTTGGGAAGAAAGAAATGTTTCAACTTGCAACTGAAAAAGGGTTAAAAGCTGTTATCAGTTGCAATATTACTTTTATGGACTCTTGCTGAATACTTTGGTAAATGATTTCCTGAAGTGAGACAAATGGGGTTATCACTTAAAGTGGCACTGTGAGAAACTTCGAGTATTATTTTGAACAAGAGGCTTTAGCCAAATTAGTTCCACTCAGTGATCTGTTATTCATATATGGGCAGGACATTTTGTGAGACCTGGGGAGAAATGTTTCTCCTGAAGCTGTGTTTTGCGTAGGAAGAAGGAATATACTACTGGAATGTCTATATGTAGTCAACCAGTCAGATTTGCTAGAAGTAGATTCTCATGTACTATTGAAGTTTGATGAAGGAACTGGCCTTTTATGAGATGTTATCTGAAAAACTTGTGTATTTTCTCTTATTGGCAGTTTTGAACTAGTTTTTAATTACTATAAGCTACATAGTCACACTCCGACTGCCAAGACATTATTTTGGTAGTGATACGTATTAATGGAAAACAAAAGTGCTAATAACTGCTGCTACTGCACCCATCTCATAATAACAAATAAAAAGAAATGAAAAATACATATTCTAGAGATACTGAATTGTTGCCATGACTGAAATCGGCAAACAATTACCTTTTTTTAATAAACTAGAAAGAAAAAGGTGCTAAAATACAAAAAGTAATTCTTCCTTTTTTTTTTTTTTTTTTCCATTTAATTTTTCTAAAAAAAAATTTGCAACTGGCAACATTCTTGTTGACCTGGATGTGATTTATTGTTCAGTTATTTCGAGTTCAAATTATTGATTGATTTAAAGCATAAAAGGTTAATTGATGGTGTGACAAACACAGATTATGGTGACATTGCACCCATCTCTATTAATGAAAGTGTAAATACAACGGGCAACTTATGTAAATATTCCGATTTATTTGCTATGTATCCCACTATAACAAAAACTAAATGTTCTTATTTCTCCTGTTAAATATCATATTGTAACTAAAGGACAACCTGTAAATTGTAAAGCAAGACAATTAGACCCTAAACGGTTGGAAATACCTAAAAGAATTCAAATATATGCTAAACAATAATAATATTAGTTGTAGTTCAGAATGGACAATTTCCCTACACATAGTGACAAAGTTGGTTCTTTTCGCCCATATGGTGATTATAGAAGACTGAATAATTTAACTGTACCTGATTGTTTTACCATTCCTCGAATTAAAGACTTTCAACATGTTTTAACTCATAAAACTATATTTTTTAAAATGACCTTTTTAAGGCATATTTTCACATTCCAGTAGCAGACGAAGGTAAAGAAAAAACTGTCATTATAATACCTTTTTGTCTTTACTAGTTCAATGTAATGAGGTTTGGTTTAAAAATGCCCCGTAATCTTTCAGAAGTTCATCAATGTAGTTTAGTATGGCTTAGACTGTGTTTCCATATTTAGATAATTTGTTGATTGCCTCTTCTTGCGAGAAAGGACAGTTTACATCTTAAAACAGTTTTCTAGCATTTAGATAAATATGGTCTAATTAGCAAATCAGTTTTCAGAGTACCTGTAAAAAAACTTTTGGGGCTGTCAAATATGTGCTGAAGGCTCAAAACCTCTACCTCAAAAAATTAAAGCTATAGAATATCTATTTCCAGAAAATGTACATGAACTTTGTTCCTTCTTAGGAATGATCAATTTATATCTTAATTGCATTAAAAAAAAATGCCTCAGAGATTCAAGCTCCTCTTCATGAACTTTTGAAAGGATGTACAAAAAAAAAATATTGATGCAATATACCATGGGTCAATGAAACTAGAAAAAGTTTTGAAAAATGCAAACAAGATATTTCTCAAGTAGCATTGATGACCTATCCCAATTTGGATTACTGTCTGGCATTTTTGACAGATGCATCTGATTGGGCTATTGGATCAGTTAATTCAACAAAACCAAATGGATGGAAGCCTATTGCATTTTTTTTTTTTTTTTTTTTCAAAAAAGCATAATGATGCCCAGAAAAATTATAGCGCTTATGGCTGCGAGCTTTTAGGTATATATTTATCCATTGAACATTTCAAACAGTTACTCGAAGGCTGATTTCATTATTAATATGGATCATAAGCCATATTTGCTTTTAAACAAAATAATAAAAAAGCCTCTCCCAGACAACTACAATATATCTTGCAATTCTCTACTAATCTGTACCATATAAGTGGTCAAAACAATGTGGTTGCAGATGGGGACATATAATTGAGGACATCAATTCACCTGTTATTGATTTTTGACCTGAAAGCAGATGTACAAATTGATCAACTGCAACAGTTGAAATTACATTCCAAATCACTGCATATTAAATAGCACCAATCACCATCAGGAAAACTTGTATTGTGATACCTCTACTTCCAATATCGGACCATTCATACCTAAAAACTTTCTGATGAAAATATTTAATAAAATTCATGGTTTAGCTCACCCTGGAATCCGCCGTACTGTAAAAGATATTACTAAAAGATTCATATGGCCAGATATAAAAAGAACATTGGATTACTCGATTTGGTGTACCTTCTTGTGTTATTACGGACAAAGGAACTTCGTTTATTTCGGAACTATTTTGAAATTTGACCTCGCTATGTAGTGTAAAAGTAAACATACAACTTCTCATCATGCTCAAAGTAATAGGAAAATTGAACGTCCAACACCATACTTTAAAAACAGCTATTAGATGTCATAACTCTCTTCATTGGACAGAAACATTACCAACAGTTCTTAAGGGTTTGTGAGCT
Organism: Stegodyphus dumicola; assembly: GCF_044657685.1. Lineage (NCBI taxonomy): Eukaryota > Metazoa > Arthropoda > Arachnida > Araneae > Eresidae > Stegodyphus > Stegodyphus dumicola. The sequence goes on from NC_140781.1 coordinate 29,644,586, forward strand.
GCTCTACTTGAGGACTGTAAATATACGATATCTGAAATGGTTTATGGCAAAACTAAAATTAACTGGTGAATATTTTGAAGAATTAAACTTGCTAATACCTAATGATAATTTTGTAAGTAATCTTCGAAATCAAATGGCTCTCTTAAAGCCCTGCCAATTCAAATCCAAATTTAAACAAAAGATTTGTACACATGCTCGCATGTGTTTCTGTGGGTTGACAGAGTAAAAAAAAAAAACTTTGCAGCTCCCATATGAAGGACTCTTTTTTGGTGTCCCAAAGAACCCCGAAATGTTTTCTTCTATCAATTAAAAATAAGTTAATATCTCTGTGGATAGGTTAAAACCAGCTTATGTGTTACAACTTAATGAACTTAAGTCTCCAACTTCAGAAAATGGTCGTACATCTGTGCCAAGTAAGCAACTTGAACAACTTAAAGAAACAACATGGTGGTATAACCTGAGGATTTGCTCAGTGGTTATCAGGTGATTTACTCCTGGGGATATTTTATGAAAAATACATATTAGCATTTTAATAATGCTATCAAACCCTGCTTTAATAAACATCAAGGGATAGAGTTTGTCCACTTAATCCAGTCTGCTAAAAATTCATGCACGCAAGAAAAAGTTTGCCATTATGACATATGTTGAAAAAAATAAGAAGGTATATTTTTTAACATTCTAAGTGACATGGCTTTTTGAATATGCTCATGGAGACTTGTACTTAAGCAGCATTTAATAGCTAAATTTGTATAATTGCTTATTTTAGTCTGTTTTTATAAACCTCCATTCATTAACATGATATTTACATAATTAAAGAAAGAAAAGAAGATTAATGTACTACATCAAGAGGCAAAATATCTTATGACTGGATGGAGGTGGTCATGCCACTCAGAGGATTAAAGTGAGTATTAAGTACAGTCAAAAGTCTTTAATCCGGACCTCAAAGCTGCAAGCTTTCTGTGCATGCGTCAACGCATAATGCGTTAAAGCATGCGCATAATACCATTACGCATGCGCGTTTAATGTATAACGGAAGGTATAAGCTAAGCTAAAATTATCTATTTCAGTTAATATTGCAGATTGCATTGTTCCTTAATCTTCTAATTGGATCCGGCTTATTATTTTTTTGCAGACTGTTAGAGCAATTTTATAAGAGTAGGCTCGAACTTTCAATTATGTCAAAAAGAATTTCCGATTCTGGAGCTACCAAAGGATCTCCAAAGCGAAAGCATGTTTCGATGTCCATCAAACAAAAAGTGAAATTGCTGCAAAAAAAGGGATAAAGGCATATCCTTTGATTCTCTAACCATTCCGAAATCTGTTTATCAATTTCACGCTGCTCTGCGGGGGGGGACGACGCGGCGTGCAATGAACTGCAAGTTGACCTCTTTCATCTCGATGTACTCCATCTTTGATATGATTTAAATCAAATTCCTCGTCATTATAAATAACACAAATACACATCAAATAGTTTTCTGGTTGCAATTTTCTAATTTCGACTATGCGTAATGTATGCTTTATGCAAGCGCGTGTTTAAAGAAATATTTAATAAAGTAAACAGATAAATATTTAGCTTTTTTTTTTTTTTTTTAATTCTGATACCCTTTAGATCATAATTGCTCTTTATTTCATAAATTACGGTTTCATATTTTTAATTTTATAATTTCTGCATGCCATCTTACCAGATTTAAATTGATGATCTATAATCCGAAATCGTCGAAGTCCCGACGAGTCCGGGTTAAAGACTGTCTGTATTAGTTGTATGTAGTTATTAAATTTGTTTTTCATTCTTCAGTTTCCTTTATTAATTTTATATAATGAATTACTTAGTCTAAAATTATGTTTCAAATCTTTTCTTCTGAATGTCTTCCTCTCATTTATAATTATGACTAATCATTTTATCTATAAAAATATTCAAATGAATAACAAGGAATACGTTTCTACTAATATCTAAGTTAAAAAAAAAAAAAAATGTTGTGGTTAATCGAATGCAGGTTATCAGAAAATTTTAATCAAATTTTGAAGACTATCAGTTTCGGTTTTGCAATTTGTGTGAGTAAAAACAATACATCACACCTCCTAAAATAGGGAGTTTACATTTTTTCAGATTTTTTTTTTTTTTTTTTTTTTTTTTTTAATTGTCATAGTATTTTTATTACTTGGATTTTTGCATGAGACATCATCATCCCAAGTTTGGAAAAGCTCCATATCATATTCCAAAAATGCTGGAATGCCATTTTTTCCAGCTGCGTAGCATCAGTAAATCCTCATTTTTAGAATGGTCCTCTTCAACACACTGCTGAAACGTCATGTCGAATATAATTTTATATGATTGATTCTGTAACAAGTTGTTGAGACTTCTAGCATTAGTACTGCATCAAAAAGTGAAATGTTTAAGTTACATGTTTGCCATACTTCTCCCAAATTTTTAAAATGAGCTGCTTTCTCTAATGACTCTTCAAGCTTCTGATCATATCCTCTCTGTAGGTTGCAGGATCGAATTGCATTCAAGCACAAGAAAACAATGTGTAGTTTTTGATATTGTATATGCAATGTAGTTGTGAATCAAAAACAGAATATTTCTTTCTAGCCAAATGTTCTTCATCCTACTTTCGTAGTTTTCTTTTAACCAGTTCTGGGGTCATACATGCCTTACTATTTGCTTTAATAGAAGCAAGAAGAATTTCCATATTTTAAAAATATTTTCACTTTTGATTCTTTCTGGTCACCAGAAGTCTCTATAGTGTTCAGTGCTATTCATGTTGATAGACATAAGAACTATATTTTAAACCTCTGACAATTTTCCATCGGGACTTCACTTGTGTTTACATTTTAAATGCTGCATTTTTAATGTAAATGAAGAAATATTCTCGAACCTAATCAATCAGCCGTTTGAGCATGAAAAGGCAGTTTCTGAAGTGTTTAGTAAATTCTTTGGCAGTTTTTTTATACCATTTGTACAGATATTGCTAGACTGTGATTCAGAGAACTGTGAACTCTTTCAACATCTTTATGCTAGTCCATTGTCAACCTTTACCACTTCTGTAAGCAGCAATTATAGCTCAGTTTTTCGATGAAATCAACTGTTAATTTAGGTTCCTAGCAGACTTGTCTATCTGTGATTCAGAGAACTGTGAACTCTTTCAACATCTTTATGCTAGTCCATTGTCAACCTTTACCACTTCTGTAAGCAGCAATTATAGCTCAGTTTTTCGATGAAATCAACTGTTAATTTAGGTTCCTAGCAGACTTGTCTATCTGTATTCTGTATTTTTTAAATAATACTCATATTATCTTCAATGCAGGATACTTTACGTTTATACCTCGCCATACATATGAATTTTTGATGCAGTAAAAATTCCGCACAAAGTAAAGAGAGTTATGTCAAAGTATATTGTAAATTATCCATAGATATTATTGTGTATCTCCCTTATTGTAAGTGTAATATTGATTGTTTCCTGAGATGTAACGCTCTTGCTGAAGAAAAATTGTTTGGTCGTTCCAGATAAAAGCTTAACGAACAACTGTTCAAGTGTTGAATAGAAAATAATCATGAAGTTGAGCAGAAACTTCCAAAACCTTTAATATTCTAAAGATGCAGCTTTGAGTAAATGTATGCATTGTAGAGACATTAGATATTTTGGAAGCAGGCAAGATGAAAAAATGAGAAATCGTTTTCGCCGGGAATCGAACCATGGACCTCTGGAATATCGGCCCAGCGTGCGGAACCACTACACCACGAAAGAAGGCGGGAGAAACACCTTATATACTCCCCCCCCCTTTTAAAGGGCGACTGGGGTTTTTAGGGGACCCAATCACCAAATCCTGTGTGAGGAGAATCATCATTCAACACCTTTAGTTCGGGCGCCACTGTAAAGACGTTAGGTATTTTGGAAGCAGACAGATGAAAAATGAGCAATCGCCTTCGCCGGAAATCGCGCGTGCTTTTCAGTCAGTTTATGTCTGGCTTTAAGGCCAGAACATAGTTCTCACTGATATTTGAAGACGTATTGTAGTAGTCTTTTGCATTTCGCTCACTACATACGTAGTGTTAAAAGCCAATCTTCGCGTTACTAGTCTCTGTAAGATATCTAAGTTTAGTTCTTATTTAGTTTAGTTTTACTTCTTATTTTCTTCATTTTAGACCATAAGTGTTAGTCTCTGTATCCCGAAGTGCGGAAACGGCTTTACGCTGTGAGGAATCAAGGATAAATTTAGCCCTTCATATTTGTCTTGTATCTTTTACACACGCACGAACATAGTTTTGAGTAAACTCCCGGTTCCTACTCAGGACTCCAGTTATGTTTCCAAAGGCAATTAGAAGGAACATCAGTCCTGACAGTGGCGCCCGAAGAAGAAAATCCATGGCCGAAGATCAAGAAGAATTTGATGTACCTGCAGCATCGGCTCAGAATCCCGAACTGCTAGCCGCCAGCCTTGATGGATTCGGGTACATCGTCCAGACCATGCGGCAGCAATGAAACCGTCGACAAGCTTCGATGGAAATTAAGCGGTGAGCAACTTCTTGGAGAAATTAGATGCCCATTTTATACTGTATTCAGTCCACAAATTTCAGAAAGTCACCTTGGCTACCAGCGCTTTCAAGGGTCAAGTGCTTAATTTACTCAAGTGCATCGGAAAAAATCTTTTCGATGAGTCAGGAAGTCCCACCTATACGTACGAAAATTTTAAAGCTGCTTTAGTAAAGGTCTTTCCGGTAGAAAGGAATCGAGCCAAGTTGGAGGCGGAACTCTTTAGTGTATATTAGAAAAGAATTGAGGAGCTGTAGAATTTTCGTTTGAGAAAAATCCAAGTATTCAAACTTCGCTATGAAAGCCGGCCGGATCTTGAAATAATCTAGGTGATTTTGCCGAGATTACTACCCCAGGTACAAGCATTTATTGACTTAAGGAACCCTACGACACTGGATAAATTATTCGAGCTCGCAATCCAGTTTGAAAGTAGAAGAACGGCGGACATTGAAAGAAGACGCCAGCACGAACAACGAAGCCGATTTGGTGCGCCAAGGCCACAACGGAAGCAAGAACAAGGATACGAAAGCAAATCGAATCAATGGTCTAAGAAAAACGAAAATTCAAAAGCAACCGGCGAACGTCGACAGTTCAATAGTAAGCCTGACAGAAAGTACGACTTGGAGGTACACTACGGAATGCAGGTCGTGGTTCGGCCATCCCTGGTTTAGATTTATCATTCATTTTTCAGGCTTGGAAAATGTTAAAAAAATTAATTATTTGTGATTTTTATGTCCGTTTAAAAGAAAAAATATATGTTATTGCAAGTTTTACCATACAATATGCAGCGAGCTGAACTAGTACACTGGGGTCTTGATTTTTCCGCAATCGACTGGGGTCGTCCATGAGCCTATGTCTCGTAGTTAAAGAAATATTGAATATAATAATACAGTAAAACTTAAACAAAATTGTACTTTCAGAGGAACTGGTACTGTCTTTATTGCAAGAATATTTCTTGTTCGTTAAACTGGTGTATTATTCTAAAATAGCTCAATCAAATTTCACTCAGGATGACAACTGTTTATTTAAATACGCACTGAACAACCGAAAATGCCAGTACACCTGCTTGCAACATAGTATATGTTTTCCATGTCAACGTAAAACTGCCTGAAAAGTGGACTTCACGAACATGTGGGAACATTCTTCTAGCAAGTTAATCTGTATAATTAGACTTCCTGCGAAGGGATTTATAATTGTATTTGGAGATATGTCTGTTAACACTGTGCGATCCACAGCGGGTTGCATGTCATTCCAGATGCGTTCGGTAACTTTAAGAGTTAGTGATTTATCTGGTTGTGACAAGGGTTTAAACTTACATTAGAGTCCCTTTAACTGTGGTTTGATATTTGTTGACTTATATGACCTGCATATTGCTCTGCTAGAAGATGCATAACACATCCGAACCGGGGTGTAATTCATCAGAAGGAATGTGCACATAAAATGTATGAACGAGGGTAAAAATGCACACCTATCGTTTACTTATAGGAGATGTTTGTAGGAACATCAAAGATGACATTAAGTTGGGAACAAACACCATGCCATCACAGCTTTTACAGTCTCCCGTTGACATGTGAGATCCATGGATTTAAGACACTCCCTTGACACTCAGATCCTCTGACGTTCCGAAAACCTTTTGAAACGCTATTTGTTGTTCCCAACAGCCAGGCACTTGCAACTTAATACCTTTGTCAGAAATGAGTCATTTAGGCATTTTATAATCCAGAACGTTGTCCAGGGTACAACAGAATTAACCCGTGAGAAAGAAAGAGGATCTCCTGTTCACTACACACCAAACTATCGAAAATACATTCAGTATGACGGCATTTTAAGAATCCTCATACCACCAAGACCGAGAATTTTACCATTGTACACGTACCATACGTATCCATACCTTCCCCAGAATTGGAACCCCCCGCGGCTTATGAGAGCTGAGTATCTTTTCCTGTTATCAGATATCAAGTACTCGAATATGTGAGCAGTATTTGCGCATTTATCAGACGTAATTTGTTAAAGTACCAGCTCCAGTCCAGACAACGAAGGGAATTTTTCCAGTTTTCACGCTAAAGTTTGTTAAGGTTTCCATATTGTTGCGTTTTTCTTCTGACACCAGTTGTTACGTTATTTTCTTCCTTCACGTTCTTACGGGGTTCGTGTGGATTTGGAGTGAATAATGACAATACTTCTTGATGAAGTATCGAAACACACTTTATTTAACCAATATTAATCAGGACAGTTGCAAAGTCACATTTTACAGTCGTCGAACTGTTATAAACACGCTGACACTTTCAGCGACACAACATTCACACTGTCAGGTAATAACGGTGGAGACAGCGTCACTTCAAAGCACCAGAGTACAGCTCCCGACTCTGCTCGGTCGTTCTCGGAACTCTGCGTACTCTCAAGACTCTCCACGCTACAACTCGCGATGCACTCGATGACACACAGAGCACAGCTCCTGAGACTCTTCGGTTCAATCGGTTCCGGAGCTTAACACACTCTCTCGACGATGCACTAACCGCGATACACTAAGAGTTTTGATGCACTCGACGACCCACTCGGCACTCGCTGTACGGCTGCCATCTCGATCGACTCTGTACGGACTAACTCGAGACTAACTATCTCGCACTCTAGACGAGGCACTCCGTGTACCAGCAGGGTTTATATAGTTTTTGGCTTGTGTTCGTGAACATTCTGGGCTAAACCGGTAAGAATTCGTTCTAGAAGGTTCTCCATCCGTCCATGGCATATCGCCAATTTTGTCACGAAATGGCAACGCTGTCTTCACTTGTCATTTTATGGCAATCCTAAAACTGCTTTGCGGGGAAGCCATCTTACGACATTTCGTAACAATATGAATTTCTGATATTACTTGAAACAATACTGTACCCCTTTCGAGTGAAATGATTCTAACCAGCTGAACTCATTTTAATTAAATAATTAAATTAAATAATTAAATAATTAATTTTTAATTTATAGCAGCAATGTTGTAGTAATTTCAAAAATTTTCTGGAATGTTTGCAGTTTCCGTATACTTTTAAAACGTTTAATTAGCGAAAATTTAAACTAGGACTCTAACTCCGAAATGCTATGAACCATCGCCTAAGCTCCACCTATTAAACTGTATCAAAAATTGCTTAAGTTGTCAAAGAGTTGAAATTTTCAGAGAGGAAAAAGCTCTAGAAGTTTCTGCAGATATATCTGTCTCTTTTTCACGTAATGATGCATGCCACAAATAAATAGCTTAATAGATAATATTACAATGTATTTATTCAGCTACATAATTTTTTTCCACTTCAATGTATACTGATAAATAAAAAATTGCAGAAAACTCTCTTTAATACATTCTACTTTCCCCATTACACAGAAATAATCATTAACGTAGTGCAGTCAGAGATAATCACCATACTGAGTGTATAGTAGCTTGTAGCATTCCAAACAAGTTGAAAGCATTTAGGAAGAGCAGAAATTGCGCTAGATGAGCGCCTGCCCTGCTTAAATACATTCATGTCCAAATTTACCTTTACATACCAAAAATAATGATATTCCATGAAATATGCGATCAATGTAATCCTTTTCGCAGGGAGTGTGTGAAGGTTATTTGGCATTATCTAATCAAAAGTGATAAAAGGCTTCCTCGCATACAAATCAAGGCGTTACGTCAATTAATGGCGAATCTAATGGCTCTGCACAAAATGAGTATCTGAGTGAATTCCTGCAATACAAAGTTTGATTTCAGTGGGTAAGGAATTAAAACAGTTTATTATGGCACCGAAATTATCATCTGGAAGAATCTGTGCAGTGGCGAATCATCGGCCATCTAGAAACAGGGCAGGCAATCCTAGAAACAGTGAGGCATGTTAATATTTCCAGACAGACAGAGTAAGGATCGGCAGTTATGAATAAAAAAAAGTTGTGTTGTCTGGAATGGCAACATCAGAGAAGAAAGAACGTTTGTGATTCAAAAATAGAGACAGAAACAGGTGTTACCAGCAAAGGAAGCAAAAGTGAGCACTGCTCACCGTAATTGTAATTAATCTGTTATCACTTAAATTCCTTTGGATATATTTAACAAAATATGTTGTTTGTTTCGTAAGAAAGTTTAGATTAATAACTTTAGTCATTTGGAGTATCTACGATCATCTCAGCGGGTCATCATAAAGGAGAACAAAATCCTATTTCCGTTAGCCGTTGATCAACAAAGAAGAAAGTTCTACTGACAGTCTCTACGCTATGGATATAACTTCAGAACTCTGGAATTAGTAAAGGAGGGTTGGTCGTAAACGAATAAAAACTGCTTCTCAAGACTGATATCTGGTAAAAACTGCCCGTCATAACAGGAAGTCTACTGCATAATAGGAAGTTATGTTCAGAGCTTGCAGACGCCGCTGGAACTATTGATTCATGGCAAACAATGCACAGGAGGCTTAATCAAAGATGCCTTAATGCCAGAAAGGAAAATGGATGTGTTTCACTGTCTTCGCAACAAAAGAAGGTTCGTTTTATTTGGTGCAGAGAACATCATAATTGAACATTAATGGCCCCATGTTCTCTTTACTGATGACTCGAGGTTTAGTTTAACATCGATTCTAAACGTGTTCATATGCAGAGGAAGTGAGGAACGTGAAATCTTCTTTCTAACATTATGCAACATGACCGTTTCGGTAATGAAGGTGTGTAGGTATGGGGAGGAATATTGATCTTTGGATGCACGCCCCTCCACGTTTTTAAAAATATGTCTGTGACCGACCAGAGATATCCAGATGTGGTCTTATAACCTCATGTAAGATTTCTCACAGGAGCATATGGATCTGATTTTTTATTTACAGAAGATAATGCTCGTCTACATCGAGCAAACCTTGAACAATTGACAAATTGTTTGAAAGGGAAGACATTGAACGAATACCGTGGGCAGAAAAATCTCCTGACTGATAGAATAAATCTCCTGACTCCTGATTGATCTCCTGAACAGATAGTTAACAGTTTCTGAGAAATCCATGATTTCGTACATGTAAAGATAATTTTACACGTAAGTGTGTAATATATTTTCCGTACATTCCCATAGACTGAAATGCGAAAGTCGAATGTTCGTTTCATTATATTAGCTTTTACTTCGATTCAAAGATACTCCCCGTACCCCATAAGAGGTCTCTGAAAAACGATAGGTATCTTATGGGATTACCTTGGAAAAGCAGCTGCAGAGAGACATCCTTCCCCTTTTAGAGATGTAAGTACCCCAAAGAGTCTACTGCTAGACGAACGGAGTTTCATTCCCAAACTGTTGTTAACAGCGTTATTGCCGGCATGAAAGCACGGTGTGAAAAGTGTGTACAAGGTCACGAAAGATCACATTTTATATTAAATTCATAAGCCTTAGGGTTTTTTTAAGTTATAATTTTGTCTCCTCCTTGTAGCATATTATTATCATTTTTATTGTTTCGTGCTAGTTTTATATCGCATGCAGTGTTCTTAAATGTTTTCCTTAGCATTTACGTGTTATAATGCTATGTATTATTTCACACAAATTCATAAAATTATATTTAACAGTTTCTGAGAAATCCACGATTTCGTATATGTAAAGATAATTTTACACATAAATGTGTAATATCTTTTCCGTACATTCCCATAGACTGCAATGCGAGAGTCGAATGTTCGTTTCATTATATTAGCTTTTACTTCGATTCAAAGATACTCCCCGTACCCCATAAAAGGTCTCTGAAATAAAGTAAATTTTAAATCTACAGTTTTTTTCTCGAATTTTACCGAGTTTTGCTCAGAGCATCCAAATGTTAGTTTTATGGATAGTAAAAATCATTATCTGTCAGAAAATGCATTATAGCAAATGACACAAAGGCTATTGCAGTTTAAAAGAATCAGGCTTATTAAACGTAAGTCAGATACTGATATTAAAATTCACGGGTATGCTCCCTGCAACTACCGAGTAAATCACTATTAGAACAAAGGTGCTTTTACGCCTGAGCAAAAGGCGTCTGCGGTGCCTGTGATATACTTAGCATCAGGAAAACACCTAATTTAAATCAATTTTTGATGCATTTAGCACACCCCCAATAAATCTAAAACCTAGTGAGGTCACTCCTGTAAATCACTTCTTAATTTGACATCCCAGTATATAACAATAAATTTTCATGTAAAGCTCTGCTTCAGCAAATAAAAATTTACTGTCCTGATTGCAAGTTTTAAAGTAGCGAATCAAAGAAAAAGGAAAAATCAACTTATAAAGGAATGCAAAAGCATTTCTTCTGTGCGATTGTGGGATGCAATCCAACTATTCGTATTTACTTTTGGTTTTGATTTTTACACTTGCCTGCATGAATGACGAAACACGAATTGAATGATTGAAGAGTTAGGTTTGGAGGCAACTTCCCCTTGATAAGTCTGTCTCCTGCCTACTCAACAGTCATTCACTTATGCATTTTTTAAAAAATTTTTAGATTAATTTTAATTTGCTAAATTGGTGAATTTTTTTTTGTCCTTTTTTTTTTTTTTTTTTTTTTTTTTCATGTTTTGGTTTTACACTTGATTTACTTATGCTATCTGAATTTAAATGATATTGTAGATTAGTTCGAAAATTAAATCTTTTATATGTTTGCACATTTTTTAAAATTATTTTAACTTTAAATTTGCTTTTTTACGTATATACATTTTTGTTAAAATTTAAATTTCTAATGGATATAGATATTGGATCAGCATTCTTAGAAGAATTTTTAAATAGTCTCAATAATGTGAATAATGCTGTGCCATATTTCTGATGCCAAATATAAAACAAATGTCGCGCACATTAAAAATGGCTTAAAATACAGAGAATTTGAGCTTTTGTTAAATGAGGAATGAGCGAGTAATGCAAAACTTCAAAACTTGTACGAAATTCGTAAAATATGCGATTAATTTTTTACGAAGCATTGAAACTGGTCTAATTGTCAGATTACAGAGCACAGCTTACAGAGATTCTTTAAGGAATTTGTTGTTGTTTCGTGATAGCAAAAATACATTTTTAAAATTAATGAAAATTGTCTCTAAATTTGATTCAAGAATCAATTTGGATGCAATTTATATAACGTTTACATCCAAATATCATAAAAAAGAATGTTGCTTTTAATTTAGGTGACAGGAAGTAGTAGAACATAATTTCATGTTATTTCAGAAGGTATAAAAATTAAGTGAACTGTTTCGCTGCGACAGCCTCTTAAAGCAACTGATGACTGACTAAGGTACTTCTGAGATTATATATAAAAAATTCACATTGAACATCACTTTTTTATGACGAACACTTTCAGATGAGATCAAAAGCGTTTGGAAACATGGATGATCATCTTGAGGGTGTCACTGTGCTTTATAAATAGTTGATAAATGGACCTGTTTAATTTTAAAGGAAAATTATGATCTAAGAAATTCTGTTTTTAATATTGCATAATTATATTAAAGACCTTATACGGTAATTAAGACACAATAACACGCCGAATAAATACTAATTCAGAAGTCAAACAACAAAAATCAGCGTTATACCTACAAAACCTTTTTGTAGGTATAACGCTTACTTACAAAATATTTTTGTAGGTATAATATACCTTTTGGTACAAAAAGGTTCAGAAGTCAAACAACAAAAATCAGCGTTATACCTACAAAACCTTTTTGTAGGTATAACGCTTACTTACAAAATATTTTTGTAGGTATAATATACTACAAAAAGGTATATTATACCTACAAAAATATAAATTTACTTTATATTTTTGTAGGTATAATATACCTTTTTGTAGGTATAACGCTGATTTTTGTTGTTTGACTTCTGAACCTTATACGGTATTGGCTCCCTCCTTCCAGCATGTCTTCGCGGTGCAACCGTGTCAGGACTTGTATGTCTTTTGATTTGTTTCGGGAATATTGCGTGTCCTGACTGGACAGGGAATTTGACTACAAACTATGTCTTGAGGAGTGTTGAAGAGATAACAAGATGAGAAGGATTTAGTTAACCTTTATTTTTCACAATAATACAGGCGCTCCCACACTTCGGGATACAAAGACCCTCCACTTGTGGTCTGAACGTAAAAATATTAAAACTAAGAGCTAACTCTGAATTAGTTTAACACAATGGCCTAACGCTAAGACTGGCCTTTTAAATTATTACGTATGTAATACGCAAACTGCCGAAACTACAATACGGTTTTAAATAACGAGAGGACTAAACCTCTGGCTTTAAAGGCAGACAGCAGCTGATTGAAAACTCGTGCGGAATGCAGTGGCAAAGCGGCTCACTTTCCCTCTAACTCTTGGCAAAAAGCCACAATTTAAATACTTGGGTGTTAGCAAGTACAATTTGCATAAACAAGTTAACGCATTTAATTCTGGCCGGAAGTGGAAAATAAGACAGTATAGTAAAGTTTTAAAATAAAATAAACGTTAGTAAAACTTAAGATCCTTACAACCGTAGCACACTCGACGCATATCCAGATTCAAGTCCCAGAAAGGGTATTGCTCATTTTTCACAATTCCTACTTTAAAAAGAAGCCTAATAACTCTACAGCGGAGACAGAACTAAAAGGTGGTGCACAGTAATTCGTGATCACCAGATTTTGGCGTCCCTAATCCCCAGTCGCCCTTTAAAAGGAGGTAATTTCTCGACGCTTCCAGCGTGCCTTCGTGGTGTAACGGTAGCACCCTCCGCGCGTATTCGAGAGGTCCAGGGTTCGAGATGCGGCGAAGGTTTTGCACATTTTTCATTTCTCCTGCTTCCAAAAAGTTAAAACTAAACTAAACTCAGTGGCGCAAAAGCCCTAGTGGGCCGCAGCCTGCAGTGCCCCGAAATCTGCTTTCTTGACCTTGGGACCGGGAGTGCATCAAGCATATGCCCTGAGCAAATGGTCAGCTTGACGCACGGCCCCCCAGTGTTTAGTCCCCAAGCGAACCTGGTACTCATTTTATCGTCCCATTCGACGGATGAAAGACTGAGTCAATCTTGCCCAGTCCGGGGATCGAGCACCGGACCTGTGGTGTAGCTGCATGACGCATTAGCCACTTCGCGATCGGGCGGTCAGAAGTTAAATACCATCGAGATAATTTTAAATATGTTTTTTTTTTTTAATTTTTAATATCCCTCAAAATTGTTAAGTCCAAATATTATTAATTTAGTCAAATTGATTTATTCTTGAGGCTTCCCTAGACTTTTTTTGAGTCCCAAAACGTGGCGAAATCATTGTTTTATTATTAGTATTAGATTTCTTTATTCCAATAAAAATATAAATATCGCAGAAATTTATCACCATTTCTAAAGAATTCGGCCCGAACACGATACTAATCGTTAAATTTCTTACAAAACATTAAAGGTTATCGAATATCAGTAGTTTAGATTAGCACGGAAAAGCGTGTGTATATGTAAGGCTAATATTAGGTTTTATCAAAAATCATTGAGCTAAATTCAACTGTTCTTTTGTTTTGTTCCAGTAAATTTTGTACCTAATGACGAAAGGCAGCATTTGAAACGTTTCTGGAAAAATGTGTTTCTGGAAAGAAGTATAGTAGGTATGTTTTAGCATTTCTGATGTGTTGATTTCAGGGCCGGCGAGAGCAATTTGTTTCCCGGTGCAGTCTCTGAGAGTCCTAAATTCTGCTTTCCATTGCCTGTTTAAATTCTAAAAATTTTACTATACTTAAATTCTTTTGCTCTGTGCCTCAACTAAATTCTAAAAATTTTGAAGTCGCTTAAATTTTCTTCTCGGTGCTTCTTTAAATTCTAAAATTTTTGCCTCCATAAATTCTGCCGTCCACTGCGGCCGCACAGGTTGCACTGGCTCTGGCCCCGGCTATGGTTGAATTATACTGGTTATATAGGTTCGCTGGAGTTATATTTGGAATAAACAGTAATCCGTTTCTATTAGCCGCTACCATTAAACATCACCTGAAAAATATAATCAACTTTATCGTACAACGGTTAATCTTTGGAAAGAGAAGGTTATGATGCAGATATAAATAATATAGATCCGGGGTACTCAACCTGGTGCCCGAGACGACCTTGCATAACACCCGCCAGGCTTCGGGAAAAAAAATGTTTGTTGCAACAGTCGTTCTTGGGATTGCACATAGAGGGGGGGGGTTCGGTGAGGAAGGGGTCGAAACTTGATTGACCTTGTCTTGGGTTTCGGAAACATCGAGGGTGATGGCGTGTCTTAATTTGATACTTCTTATCGCCTCCTTCCGGTTTAAAATGACAATGCTAACTAAATGACAATGCGAACGCGCCCCTCGGGCCTGGGAGGCCTGGCTACCCAATTTCTGAAAAAAGAGGGAGAGATAAATTCCGGAAATATCCGTGAATGACATGTACATGACCTTGAGCGCAGCTACTGAGAAGGTCGAAAAATTTCACTGAAAGTATTTCTGTATTATGCTTTTGTAACGACCGGGCCTAGTAGGCCGGACGCGCGCCTTCGCGGGTTCATAGGACGATAAAGTTTTGAGATTGAGGACACGATATTACAAAGCTCTACACACCGAAAAGGGCTGACAAAGAGTCACAAAAGTGGAAGGAGCTGGTCAGAGTCGACTCATGACTCGACTGTATGACACAATTATATTAAGTATTTAACAAGGTGCAAGGACAACTTTTGACCCGCGTTCTTCACCAGCCTTCTTTGAGCTTTTCGCAGTGACACTGTTAGTGGTGCACCCAGTCTTGTTCGGCATCCTCATTCTGCGTCGGGGCTTAGCGATTTAGTTTTTTAGTTTTTTTTATCGTTGCAGTACGATGAGTGGGCCCTAATATAAAAGATTTACGAGGGACCTTTCTTCCATCGCAAGACCCCTTCATAAGCAGACAGAGAGCAAGAAAATGTTTTTGTGGACAGAATAACGTGAAGATGCTTTTCAAAACTTGAACAAAGCTTTAACAACTGTTACAATCCTGACATATCCTCAGCTCGAAAAGGGCAACAAATACATCATCGTTTTCATCGATTACGTCCGAAGGTGGCCTGAAACACATCCTATCCCTGATCAAGAGGCTATCTCAGTGGCAGAGGTCATGATACAGTACTGGATTTCCAGGTTTGGAGTACCTCTTCAGTTGCATTCCGATCAAGGAAGGAATGCTATCACAACTACCGTTGAAGAAGTAGTTCTGCAAACTACTCGGCATAGACAATACGATAAGACACCTTTACATCTACAGTCAGACAGCATGTTAGATAAGTACAATCGAACCATCCTTAACAACCTCTTGCTGATGGTTTCCGGAAACCAACAGGACTGCAACTAGACATTATCTCGGTTTCTACTGGGCTATTGCAGTGCTGTCCACGAAGTCACCGGCTATTTCCCACCGCAAATGCTCTTCTACCTCATGGACTTGTGACTTTTATGAAATTTTCTCTACTTTTATGGACTTTTGCTTAAACCTTAGAACTTTTAAGTTTGTATTTATGTTGATATATTCGAAATAATTTATTTTTCGATGGAGGTAAGGTTCTTCCTCTTAGGTAATCTCGTGATGCACCATGCTATTCAAGAAGCCAAATGCTCTTCGGTCGGGGACCTTCGTCTGCCCTGTGATCTCTTGTATGGACGCCTTCCGGTACGCCTTCATCACCTAAGGAGTACATCCATTATCTCCAGGTACAGTTTGCTGTGATGCACAGTTTTGTAGGAGAGCGAGTCAGTTTGGCGACAGAGAAGATGAAAACCCGATAGAACATGAGAACTACAGGACCTCGATTGAGCGGTGGTGATAAGGTGTGGTTACGTAATCCGGTTCGACAGAAAGAACTTTCTTCCTAACTACAGTCATCCTGAAACTTTCAATACATAGTCCTAAACAGGCTAAATGACGCCGTACTTCGCATCCGTAAGTCATCAAATTCTAAGCCTAAAATCCTTTATTACGATAGGTTAGTCCCTTACTCTAACCACATTCCGTAGTCCCCATAGTGTGTATAATGCAAATAATAAACTGTAAGACCAAGGTCCTATTTATATGTAAATTTGTAAATTCCTACATTTAATTATCGATTTAGTATTTGATTTGTTGCATGTTATTTATTGAAATTATTGTCTTAGTATTGCATTGATTTGCATTAGTTGTAAGTATGTCTTCCTGTCTAGGGAATGTACTTGTCGGGCTGTGCAGTAGTTGAAAAGTGGAAAATGTTGCAAATTTTGTATATATGTAAATAATTTTAGTGAAATTGTATTATCTTTGGTATAATGTAACATGAAATGCTGGAGAAAGAGGAGCTCTGTCGTAAAAAAAGAGTTGCAGGGGTAAGTCTATTTAACATTGAGGTAAATGACTTCCTCGCTAAACTGGCGAGATAACGCCAAGCTAGCGATGATTTTCAGGACTAATTTTTGCCGTCAAATTTGGCAAGAAGTCTCCAAAACTTGTCGAACTTGAACGCCATTTGATAACAGTTTGGTCTGGTCCCTGTCAAACTGTAATTAATAGACCCATAGAGTGAAGAAGAAATCAGGAAAGACCAGTTGGAAGACGGAGACATTAAAACCATAATTGATTTAAAAGAATCTTCAAATAGGGAACCTACCTGGCTGGACATTTCGAGACAATATTGGGCTCTCTGGGAACTCACTCCGCATTCAAAACGGCGTCTTTTACCGGGAGTTCGAATCGGATGACAGAATGGCATTCCGACTGTGGCTGACACTTCGAAGATTCAGAATCCTAGACATCCTTAAAGATATTTCATAGTAGTCCAAAAGAAGGACACTTCAGGATAATGACGACTTTACATAGATTTTGAGTAATGAAGGGGATGACATGCAAAAGTTGTGCATGTGCTGGTCGGAAAGGGCAGAAGAAACGCAGCCGAGGGAAGCTGCAACGCTACAGTATAGGACTGTCTTTTGAACGTATCGCCTTTAAATTCCTGGGACCTTTGCCACGAAGTGATAATGGCAACAAATACATGCTCGTTGTCATTTATTACTTCACCAAGTGTCTTGAAGCGTATCCTATTCCTGCTCAAGATGCTGTCACTGTAGCAGAGATAATGATGCAACATTGGACTCCAGGTTCAGAATGCCTTTTCAGTCACATTCCGATCAAGGAAGAAATTTTACATCGGCTGTAATTAAAAAAAATATGCAAGCTACTCGGCATCGACCATACCAGAACGGCATCTTTATATCGCCATTCAGACGGCATGATAGGGAGATTTAATCGAACCATCCTTAATAACCGCTCTCTGATGGTTTCCAGAAACCATCAGGACTGGGACCAGAAGTTACCACTGTTCTTACTGTTCTATTGTAGTGCTGTCTACGAGACTACCGGCTATTTCCTATCCCAGATGTTCTTCGATCGAGACCTTCATCTGCCTTGCGATCTCTTGTTTGGCCGCCCTCCATATGCGGCTTCATACCCTGACGAGTCCATTCAAGGTCTGCATGCAAGGTTTGAAGCGATGCACAGTATTGCTCAAGAGCGAGTCAACTTCGCTTCGGAGAAGATGAAGACCAGATATTACTTGAGAGCTACCGGACATCGATTCCGTGAAGGTGGAAAGGTGTGGTTAGGGAATGCGATTCGACGGAAATTACTTTCTCCAAACTTCAATAAATTTGGGTCGGTCCTTACATAGTCCTAAACAGGTTGAACGACGTCGTAATTCGTGTCCATAAATCATCAAATTCTAAGCCTAACATAGTTCATTAGAACAGACTAGCCAGTTACTATGAGCATAAAATTTCGTAGTCCCAATCGTGTATATAATATAAACGGTATACTAAGAGAATGGTCCTATTTGTATATGAATTTCTAAATTTATACGTTTATTTATTGACTTAGTGTTTGATTTGATATTTTCCTAAATTATTATTTTAGAACTGCGCTGATTTTCCTTAGTGGTAAGTATGGCTTCCTGTTCATAGATTGTACTGCGCGGGACATGCTGTCCTTGGGAATGGGGCAGTGCAACGAATTTTGTACATATCTGTATAACTTTGTTGAATTATATCTCAATTTGTAATATTTTTTTGTATAACGTAACGTGAAAATCTAAAGAGATGATGCTCTGCTGGAAATGCAAGAATACACGAGCAAGTTTATTTAAATTGAATAAGCGGCTATCTCGCTAAATTGGCGAGATAACTCAAAGTTAATGGCAGTTTTGGTGACATTTTGGCCCGGTCCCCGTATAACTGTAGTTAATCTATATAAGGAATTGTAACCTTAGCCGACCCTTAGATGTAACTTTAACCGTATATGCCTTCCAGTAATTTCGAGAAATAAAATTTACTGAAGATTTCTCGACGGCCGTGGGAAAACCATACAAGACAGGAGACAGCATTTGCTTTGAATTCAGAACGAACATGGATTATTCAGATATCCGTGAGAGCTCCGCCATTTAGTTGCATTCTGCATTGCATTGTATTTAACGTTTTTTATAATTTGAAGTATAACAACTAATTGTATTCTCTGATACTCTGAAGAGCTGTACGAATAATTCTGCGGAAAGTTCCAGAACTATGAGTGTTCCTTTTGATAAAACCAATTGCATCAAGCAATCATCGGTTCTGTGAGCATTCAGTTTATTACGACCCGTACGCACAGAACAATATTCTTTAACAGACAAAAGCTTCTATAGGAAATTAAACCCTGACTTCACATTTTTATTTTCTTTCTATTACAAAATAAATAAAGAGAAAAACTTTACGAAAGCCAAATATCATTGTTTTCAAACTCACATAGATTTTTGAGAAATAATGAAAGTCATTAAAATCTTAGAATGAATACTTATTTAAGGTCAAATGATTAGCATGTCATAATTGTAAATCTGATTTCTCAACAATTGCAAAATTTCCAACGTTTTGTTCTAGTGTGAAAAATTAGTTTAATATTTAAATACAGATTTTGATAAATTAATTTTTATGGTTTAATCTTTTTATTATTAAAACAACGAGGCCTTTTGTAGTATCTCGTTATCCGCATAACATGAAAAAAATGTGTACATATGTGGGACCGAAATAAAAAAAAAAAAGTCTAAAAGAGCAGCATATGCACTACACTACTGTATAGCACACATATATTTTTTATAAATAGTTGTTGCTTTCACCAACACCTGCCTAAAAAAATCTGTTTCCTGTAGTTGGGTACATATGCTGCGCTGCTTACTAGTAAACGTTTTCATCCTTTTTATGACATTTTAAGAAACCCTTAAAGCTCAGGAATTTATGGTACTAAAATGTATCGTATTCCTATATAAAAACAATAAAAATATGAAAAAAAGATTAAAATATTTATAAAAGCCAACCTAATTAAAAATTTTTTTACAAATTATTTTAAGATACTTTTAAAATATAAAATTACAAACCCGAAAAAGACTAAAAAAGATAAAAATATTTATAAAAAATAAAAAAGTAAAAATAGAACTAAAAATATCTTTTTTTTAAGATTCTTTTTCTAATTCATACAATTATTCTCCATTATTCATACCTTTATGTAAGGTACCTTTATGTACCTGTATGTCTATGTACCATAGACTATGTAATATTCTTTATTAATTTTCTTGATTGCATTGTCTGAAAATTTTCCATGACGTTTTTTAAGATAATACTCTTTTTCTTCACCATCTATTTCTATTTTTACATTACACGTATCTCCATATTTAGCTTAATTGTTTTCTCAATAAGATCAGATTACATTTCTCGGGCTCCAAATCTTTTAATTTCAGTGTTTTATGATATCCGAGACTACTGGTTTCATCCATTTATTTGGTTAAATTTGTTTAAAATTATTTAGTTAAATTTTTATTGAGGAAACTATTTTATAACTATCTTTTATTTAAGACCTTAAGTAATTTTTCATTTTCTCAATGTATTTATTATAATCAAATTTCATTTATTCAAATGTCTGGACATTTCAATAAAATATTCATTATGATTACTCAAGTTTACAACATACATACATAACGAAATTTCATGCTTTTATTAAAACTCCGTAGACATAAAGTTTTACAAGACGTAAATGATATAAAAGGTTTTTTATATCACCTTCTGCCATACAGCTGTGCCGGTAATATACAAGGAATACTTTTTCCTTTTTTCTAAAACATTATTCATTTCTTCAATATAATAGTATAATATATAAAGATGATTTAATATAAGGAAATTTATATCCTGTTTATTTGGTGTATGGTTCAATTCAATTAAAGATTTTATAATATGCACTTCTTCTTCAGTCTTTTCATCTATTTATTAGTAAACATTTCTGTTAAGATTCGCACATATATGAGATAAATAATGTAATACAAATTCTTTCATGATGTCCTTTAATGAAAGTTTCAGACACTTTTTTTGTATAAATTGGGATTACACCAGTCTACTGTCTCTTCATTTTTATTTAAAAAAGTCTTCACTGAAATCTTGATGTTTAATTATTTTGTAGAGTCATTAGGTTAATTTGAAGCAGAAAAGATGAAAAATATGCAACTGCCTTCGCCGGGAATCGAACCGCGGACCTCTGGAATACCGGCCCAGTGTGCAGAACCACTACACCACAAAGGCACCCTAGGGAAGTGGGAGAAATACCTTATATACTTCCCTTTTTAAAGGGCGACTAGGGTTTTAGGGGACCTAGTCGCCAAATCCTGGGTGCGGAGAATCATCATACACAACTCTTTTAGTTCGGGCGCCACTTGTAGTGTCATTAGGTTAATTTGAAGCAGAAAAGATGAAAAATATGCAACTGCCTTCGCCGGGAATCGAACCACGGACCTCTGGAATACTGGCCCAGCTTGAAGAACCACTACACCACGAAGGCATCCTAGGGAAGTGGGAGAAATACCTTATAATTTTATCCCAATGTACAACACCTTTCAGTTTTTCAATAGTATCTTCTGTTAACTTTTTATATCTAGAGACTAATTTCGTATTTAATTTTCTAAAATTTTGTAAAATAAAACTGTTACCTAAAGTTTGATTTTCTGAAACTGTATCCCAATTTATTTTATCTTTGGTATCTAAAATGAATTTCAGATAATACTTAATATCTAGATATTATATCCAAATTTATGAGATTTACGTGCATAATCATAAACAGTTTATTTCTAATAAGCTGAAAAACTATCCCAAAAAGCTGTATCTTTAAATTCATTGGTAAAAGATTCAGATAATTTTTGATATCTGTTGCATCAGGTTCTTCTATTTACAATAAAATTAATGTAAAATTCCTTACCTGCTGCATCTTCAGTGTTCTCGACGCCAGGCTTCTAATAATCACGTTTTCCAGTAAGAGTTTCTATTACAATTAGCAGGCCATCTTGTCTTTTAATTATTTATTCAAAGAAAACGCTAATATACACTATTTACAAGGTAAGTGATAATTATTTTAAGACAGTACATTTTTAACTCTGAGTCTTTACGCTCCTCCGAGCGGTTCCAATCTCGACTGCTTCTCGGAACTTAATTACAGCAAAAGTAAAGGAAGAGATGCCCGCCACCTAGTGGCAAGAATGTGACATCCTCCCACCTTTTGATTTTACCTCGATAAGATGGGAAAATCAAAACAAAATTTATCAATAATCAAACAAAAATTCAAGTACAACTTTCACAAATATAAAAAGTAACTAATGCTCTAAAATTAATACTTACAAAGAAGGATTACACATCTAAACATTTTCTGCATTACATTCATACCATATCCAGATAACATGTTCCAATTGACAACTGTTAAGACAATTAAATTTCTAAAATACTGAAAAGAAACAAAAATTAGTATAGCAATTTAAAAATATGTAACAGGTTTTACAGTTCTACGTCCATATCTAGTTTGATAGTTCATATCACTGTCACACTTATCGGCAGAGTTTTTTCTGTTCATGGTGAAGTCACTAAACAAGTTAGGTCTATCAAGTTCGAGAGGATAAATACGTTTCACAGGTCTTAGGAGTTCACCCGTTGCAGTTTTCACTTTGACAACACGTACTTCGTTGTCTTTCCCAGGATATAGTTCTACAACACGACCTATTGGCCAATCTATTCTCTTCTTGTTGTCGCTGCCGACAAACACCAAGTCATTTTTGTTGATAGTCCGAGTAGATCGTTTAGATGGTTTTTGCACTAGGATAGCTAAATATTCATCACGAAATCTTTTGCGAAAATGTTCTCTCAAGTTCTGCAAGAACTTGCATCTTTTTGTCAGATTAATGGTATCCAGGTAGTCTAAGTCAGGCACTCCGACGTCTTGCACATCTTGTAGAAACATTGAAGGAGTTAGTACCGTAAGATCATTTGGATCTTCTGAAAGGTACGTAAGGGGTCTTGAGTTGATTACTGATTCGATATCACAAAGTATAGTCAACATTTCCTCGTAAGAGACACAGGACTTTCCGAGAACATTTCTCAACATCTTCTTGACTGTTTGTACCAACCTCTCCCACCAACCGCCCCACCATGAAGCAGTTGGGGGATTAAACTTCCACTGTATTCTCATACTAGTTGAATGACATTCTATTTCTTTCCAATCTATCGATCTTAACAGATTTTCAGTTCCAACGAAATTAGTACCATTGTCGCTGTAAATAATACCTGGACGACCTCTTCTGGCAATAAATCTCCTTAATCCCAAGATGAACGCATTTGTTGATAAACTTTCTATCAGTTCAAGATGTATCGCGCGATAGACCGCGCAAGTAAAGAGCAAGATCCATGCCTTTTTTCCTTTTCGTAAATAAAGAGGACTGGCTACATCGACTCCGGTCACTTCAAACACCAGAGCATCTCGAACTCGATCTTCAGGAAGAGGTGCTGGAACAGTCTCTATATTCTTTGCGCTATATCTTCTACAGCGAACACACTTCATAAGAACTTTATGTACTGTTTTTCTTCCTCTCAGGACCCAGAATTTCTGTCGAATATTGGCTAGTACGAATTGCACACCAGCGTGGGATAGTCGCAAATGGTAATCTAAAATTAACCTATGAACTAAGTCATGATTTGAGGGCAATACAATTGGACAGAGAAAATTTTCTTCTTCCTCTCTTCTAGTAATCTTGGTCTTTAACCGAATAAGGCCATCTGAGTCAAAAAAAGGTACAAAGGTTGCTAACTTTAAGTTCTTTGCCAAATGCTTCTATTTGTATTATCTTGCATATTTTCTTTTCTACAGTTTCTATTTCCGGGACCGTGAGTTCTCCTGATTGTTTAGAATCTGGTCTTCTGCAGTTTTTGATAAATCTGCATATCCAAGCAGTTATTCTTAACATTTTATGGTAAGATGAATATTTCTCAAAAAAATGTTCTACCCTTTGCGTATTTAGTGCAGAAATGACTGATTTCCTTTTTTCTGAATTCACTATTTCCATGTCCGGTATTTCCCTTTGTCTAGGCCATTCTTCCTGATTTTTCTTCAGCCAGTCGGGGCCCTCCCACCATCTAACTACTAAAAGTTGTTTGGCGGTGCAACCTCTTGATGGGAGGTCAGCTGGATTTTTTGTTCCAGCAATATGTTTCCACGTTTTTGGATCCGTCAGTTTCCTAATCTCCCTGACTCTGTTTTCCACAAAGACAGCCCAGACAATCTCTTCCCTTTGAATCCATGTCAAAACTGTTGTAGAATCCGTCCAAAAATGCGTTTCCATATTTTGCCATTGCAAACCATTTAAAACAGAAGAGCATAGTCTGGCACCTATCGTGGCAGCTATCAATTCCAGACGAGGGATCGTAATAGATTTTACGGGAGCTACTCTAGACTTCGATGCCAACAGATGAACTTCAACTCCAGAATTCGTCACAGTTCTCAAGAAAACTGCAGCAGCATACGCATTACTACTGGCATCACAGAATGTGTGAATGATGCAGAACTTCCTATTGTCCTTGCTGGAATGTATCCAACGTAGGAGGGATATTTCTTTTAAGAGAAAAAGGCTTTTATACCAATTCACAAAATTTTGTTTTGTACTCTCGTCAACTTCAGTATCCCAAGAAATTCCTGTTTTCCATAGGTTCTGCAACAATATTTTAGAATACAAGAGAACAGGACTCACAATATCAATAGGATCAAATATTTTGTGTGTTACAGCGAGAATTGTTCTCTTCGTTATTATACCCATTTCAAAATCTTCTAGCCAATTCAGATTCAAAGTTAAATTATCTTTCTGACAGTTCCAAAACAGACCCAATACGGGTGAAATAGTTTCCTGTTTCAGGTTATCTCCGTTATGTAACCAACCTCGAAGATTAAACTTTCCTTCATACATTATTTCTCGAGATTTTTCGATGAACTGGATCATCTCGGATTCTTTGTCAAAACTGGCAACAATGTTATCTACGTAGAAGCTACGCAAGAGTTTAGCTATCATCTCCGTATCATATGAAGAATTTTTCATGTACTTTTGTAGATGGAATTCTATAACAGCTGCCAAAAGGAAAGGACTACTCTTAACCCCAAATACTACCCTAGTATGACGAAATATTTTCGTTTTCCTTTCTTCCACATCATTCCACCAGAAAAACCGAAGCCAGTCTCTATCTTGAGGCCTTACACTGATCTGTAAGAAAGCCTTTTCAATGTCTGCTATAGCAGCAAACTTGCCTTCCCGAAATCTCAACAAAAGAGATGGAATTAGTTCTATCAAATTTGGTCCACACTCCAAACACTGATTTAGAGAAGGAGACGATTGTTTCCTCGCAGACGCATCAAACACCGGTCGAATTGGTGTTGAGCTATTTTCTTTGATCACCGGTCTATGCGGTAAATAATGTCCATAGTCAACCGCAATATTTTCTTTAACTTCTTCGATCACTCCTAAGTTACACCAGTCATTAAAAACTGCATTGTATGAAGAAAATAAATTTTGAGATAAAAGTTTCTGGGTGGTAGATTGTAGACGTTTCAACGCTAAATCCTTGTGGGTGGAAAGTGGTACATGATTCTCCGCCCACGGAAGTGCGACTTCATAACGCCCCTCTTCGTTTAGAGATACAGAATTTTCGAACTGCAATTTTGATTGCAAATCCCTTTCCTCTCTAGCCTTCTTTGTAACTGGATCTTTTATTCCGATAACATCAAGCCTCCACAGTTCTGACAGAGTGGCATCAGAAATATGTAAAGATAACGAAAGCGTGGAAAAGGAATTTTCTATTTCATAATTGTCAGTGTTCGCTTTCCCCATGACTGTCCACCCAAGTCTTGTACTTACAGCAACTAATCTTCCCCAAGGAAGAACTTCGATTTTACCTGTAAATAAATTTGCAGCAACATCTGCCCCTAACAACAAATGAATCTCTTGGGGGTTCTCCTGAAATAATCTGCAATTTTCAAAAACATCACTGACGTAAATTCCTCTTCTTCTAAGTTCCCTAATCCAGTGTATATTTTTGATTTTAGGGACCGAAGAACATATTTTTCTTTCATCCAATACATTGATTTCGCAATTATACCGTTTATCTACGCTACCCAATTTTATTCTATAACGTTTATGTTTTTCCGAAACTTCTATGCCACCGAAAAGTCCGTGGGTTACACTTTGTTCACCTAAGCTTCTTAATTGTAACCTTTCTGCTGCATACCTGCTTATGTACGAGTTTTGACTTCCGGTGTCAATTATCGCTCGAACAAATTGGTTATTCCCTCTTCCATATATGCGAACAATTAAAGTTTGCAAATATACTTCTGAACATCCTGCTTGATTTGAAAGTACTTTATTTTCTATCTGTTCGTCTTTTTTAATTTCCGAAACCTCGACAGAAGGATTTTGTTTATTACACATAATAGTTGCATGTTGTTTTTTACAAATAGAACAAGTTATTTTTGTTCTGAAGTTTTGAGCCAAATGGTGTAATTTTAGGCATTTATAGCAAGCACATTTTCTTTTTAAAATGTCCCTTTTTTCTTGTAATGATAAGCCGGAAACGAAACTACAGTTATAAGTCTTGTGAAATTGATTACAGAAGACGCAGTTCATATTTTCCTCTCTGCATTCGGATTTTGTAAACAAATCTATAGCGGTCGGAATCTTTGGTTTATTATGTCTATTTGAGAGACCATATGTGCTTTTCGTTGCAGGGGGGGAAGAAGACTGTCGCCGATCTGATACTTTTTGCTGTTGCGAAACCGTTGACCTTGTGCGTTCGCGGGATGAAAGTTCTGCGTGTAAAAATGACATTAAATCTTTTATGTTATAATCGGTGCCAACATTTTGTGTTCTATGAAATTCAAGCGTTAATTCTGAAGGCAATAACTTCAAAATCATCGGACACAGCAAAGCGCTGTAAGATTCCGATACAACATCTAACGCTTCGAGACATCTAATCTGCGTTTGTACTTTATCATACAAGTTACGAAATGTTTTTATGTCATTCGCATTTTTTAATGATTCAATATTCAGCAAATTATTCATGTGCGCATTAATAAGAATGTCTCTCCTTCCAAACCGGTCGTGTAAGATTTGAATTGCTGAATCATAATGTTTTGGCGATAACGGAAGTCCTTGAACGCAGCTAGAAGCTGTTCCTCCTAAATATGCTTTCAGGTAATTAAATTTGTCTACTTTGTTCAATGATTCGTTATTATGTATTGAGGACTCAAAACTATTCCAAAAAGTAAGCCATTGACTACTGTTCCCATAAAATACGGGAATCGAAAGTTTTGGTAATTTAACATTAGGTGTATCTTTTATATTTTGCTGTGTGTTCGTTGCATTTAAGTCATGAATAAGTTCCTTAATCCGTTTCTTAAGCCTGAATTTCCATAACGTTATCTTCTCGCGATATTGTTCTGTAATTTCGAATTCATTTTCGAATTCATCTACACTCAGAATTGGTTCAACTTCCACATCGGCATTAGATAGCGTTTCGGTTTTAGCGTTAAGCTGTTCTAACAATTCTTCGAGCTCATTAATACTACCTTCAGATTTATTTAATTCACTTTCGATTTTCTTAAATAGTTTTGTAACGGCAGTTCTTAAGATACTTCTTTTCTTTTTTAATTTATCTACTTCAGCCATTATCTTTCTTAGATTCAAACACTTACACAAAAAATATACGTCTCATGAAAAACAAATATTTAACTCTTACTTAGAAAACAAAATTATTCTTTTGCTGAATACTTCAAGAACAAGTATTAAAATCTTCAATTTTAATATTCAGCTTTTGAATTCACTTTATTAGAACTTTTCAAAAAACCTGGCGTCCCTGTTCGGGCGCCATAAAATGTTGCATCAGGTTCTTCTATTTACAATAAAATTAATGTAAAATACCTTACCTGCTGCATCTTCAGTGTTCTCGACGCCAGGCTTCTAATAATCACGTTTTCCAGTAAGAGTTTCTATTACAATTAGCAGGCCATCTTGTCTTTTAATTATTTATTCAAAAAAACGCTAATATACACTATTTACAAGGTAAGTGATAATTATTTTAAGACAGTACATTTTTAACTCTGAGTCTTTACGCTCCTCCGAGCGGTTCCAATCTCGACTGCTTCTCGGAACTTAATTACAGCAAAAGTAAAGGAAGAGATGCCCGCCACCTAGTGGCAAGAATGTGACAATATCTTCAAATCAAATCCCACTGAACAGCTTTTTTTAAATTTCTAATTAAATCTTCAATACATCGCCCTAATTAACATCCATTTGTTTAGATAATTCATGTTCCAGTCTAATACTTCAATTTTCAAATAAGGATGAATAGTAATATCTCTTTTTCTCAAGCTCTTAATTTTAACACATAATCTTGCTTAACATGTGTAAAAAATTATTTATCTTTAGGAATAATTGAACTCAAAATAAAAATATTTTCGTCAGTTTCAAGACGAGCTTCGACAAATTCTGATTCTTTTTCAGTTATTTTTATTTATTAATAATATGATTCTAACGTCTCCTTCTATTACAAATTTAGAATCTTTATTCAATATTTCATATTTTTTTTATTTCCAAAGCTTAATATTAATTCATTCTATATCAGGTTGAAGTGTAGTAAAACCAAAGGAATTAGTGACATATAAAGGAGTTTTAACTGGATCATAAAAAAATGTTTTTGTTGCAGCATCTTGATCTTTTATTGAATTCTTAGCATTTTCTATTCTTTTCTCTTTTGCATCTATAATGTGTTTAGTATGTAAATATTTATCTTCCAATTTATTTTTAAAATTCTGATAGGCCTTCATTTATTTGACTTTACTAGGGCTTTACTATTTCCTGCATCTTCTTCAGTAAAATTTAACAAACTGCTATCTAATTTCTTAATTTTTTCAATTAATTATTTTTATTATCACTCTTACTAGGGCTTTACTATTTCTTGCATTTTCTTCAGTAAAATTTAACAAACTGGTATCTATCTAATTTCTTAATTTTTTCAATTAATTATTTTTTTAGTTCAAAATAATTACGTTCTATATATTTGAATAACGATTTTTTTAAATTTTATTCTCCATACCATAATTTTCATTATCTGTTAATTTAAAACCAATATAAAGAGGACCTACAGCTCCTCTGTGATTTTATCATTATTAAAAAGCTGGGTAATATGTCGCCATTTACTATAAAGATAATTTTAGGAATTCAAAAAAACATTCACCTCATATCTAGAAACTTTTCTAATAGTCTGTAATTTATTTAGTATTCAAAAGGTACAGTATTATAATTATCTAAATTTTTTTTTTTTTTTAAATCAAACCTCAACGTATATGATTTAGTCATTTCGTTTACTTTTATATTTTTGTCTTTTTGAATTTGAAATTGATTAATTTTTGCATTTATGTAATTAGTTTCTCCTGCTGTTATTTTACTTCTTTCATTAATACTGAGCTTGGTTTCACTTTCATGACAAATTTTAAATCCTTTTACTTTTCCTTTTCCGATATTAGTATTTAAAGTATAGCTATAATCTTTGGAAGCACCAGATACCCATGAATTTTTATATTTAGTGTCTTCTAATCCATTGTTCCATTTACCTAACAAACATCATGTTTTTATACTATTAGTACCATCATCAATATAAATATCAGAATCTGTACCGTAGTATAAAAATCTTATAAAGTCTTATTCTAGCATACCTAATAGTAAAAGCTGCTATATATACATTTGTATAAATATTATTTTTTATATATTCATCTTTCATCTTATAGTTCATTTCTTCACAATCATCATCCATAAAAATCATATTTAAATCCTTAATCGTATTATTTAATATAATTTTATAAAAATGCCGTAATCTATCGGCAGTCGTGGAAGTTATAGTGTCTTCGTGCTTGAAGTGTTGAAGTGTTGAGTTGTTAGTTTCACAAAAGGTTCTTTTTGATTATTCATTGTAAGCAATAACAAACATGATTCAAACAAATGGCAGTATCCGTCGCACATAGTACTGGATCAATTTACACAACCTTTAATTACAGCGTTCTGTTCAGTTGCAATTATATTTTCTTCCGTCGCAAGACTGTAATTTAACGCTTTAGGGATTTTAAATTGAAGTCAAAGTAATGTAATTTCGAATGGATTCTTTGTTTGTGCCCTATATTCTTTGTGTCAAATTCAAGCGAATCGTGATATGCGTGACAGAAAGAAGGTCACGAATGAAAGCTTGTATTTTACAGTGAGCTCCAAGTAAAAGTGAGATCTAAATAAACTTAAAACAAGCCGGTATAACTCACTGGAGGAATCACACAACCCGTGGCATTCTCTGAGTAAAATTTGTTATTTAGTACACCTGCAGTGATATTATTCCAACTTTCTGAATTTTTTTTTTTTTTTTTTTTTTTTTTTTTTTTTTTTTTTTTACGTTCTTTGGAGAAACAGTTTGTTTCATGTTAATATATGGATGTTTAAATCATTTAGGACTTACTGAAGATTCAGATAATCGAGTCATATTTCATACGTAAAGTTTTTGTTCAAAATTTCGTTTGTACATCTGTAAAGATTTCATTAAATGTAAACTCTTCTAAAATGTCGATAATAGTGCTATATTTACAATGCCCTAGATATTTTCGAGCTGTAGATACCATCTATTTTAATTTGTTTAGTCAATTCTTTTTATTAGGGCATTATATATGTGACGTACGTTTTACTTAGGATTACGCTATATTTTAATTTCTAGCACTGAACACATGCAATTACTATCTTTTAATTAAGAAAGCTGGCGGAGACAGATTTGCCTATTGTAATTTTAGATAAACATTCATTTAAATTTTTTTTTGCAAAAATAAAAAATAAAAAAATAAATAAAAAAAGGAAAGGGTGCTCCTTTTTCAAGGTTATACCAAATAAATAAATATATAAATATAAAAAAAAAAAAAAAAACTGTAAGTTTTTCTTTTTGAAAAAAATCACACCGAAAATTTTTCTGAATAATTTTGGCTGCAGAAAAATGGAAAAATTTGATTTTCTGACAAAACAGTGTTCGGCAATAGGGATTTATATGTTTTTTTTCCCCTAAAATATGCCTTACGTTCCTTAGCGGGAAATTTTAAAGCTCTCTTAGTTTGACATGAGAGAATATATTAGTATTACGCTGATTCTTCTTGTCTTAGCACTTCAGTGATGTAAGGTGTAAGCTTCCTTCTAAATGTTTTAACACTTCAATGAAGCTTTAAATCACCTGAATTGTAATTAAACCCTGAATTAAGTTTCAAATTACATCATTACTAAATTTTTTCAACGAAATGTTTGTAACACATTTTTAATGAGTTAATATTAAAATTCTGCGACATTTTCTTTTGGAAGGTACATTCTTGTTATTAAGTTTCTCTGTTATGTTCTTGTGTTATGCAGAAAATCTAAGAGCCAACTGAAAATTCTAACGTACACAGTTTCAATGAATCACCCTGATTGTCTAATAATAATGTACCTAGTTGTAGATTTTAGAATAACAATCCGAATTCCGCATACTTTTGTTGGGCCTTAAAGTCGGCCAAACATACGTACTGTTTTAAATGGTATAGATTCAGATTTTGCACACCTTCCAACCGTCCCATTTTGATAAAAATAGCAGCTTTATCGCATTATTAATGAAGGCTGCAGTAGTGACTGATTACTTTTAATAAGCAAATATACATCATTGTTTGTAAACAGTTATCGCATATCAGCGGCATAAATACCAAGATCTTGCTTGATCTAGATCCATAAAATGACCTCTCAAGGAAAACTGGTTGCCATTCCCTCAAGAGGTTGGAATTCTGCCTGTTGGTAGATGGGAAATGAAATACCTCGGAAGGTAGAAGGAAAATGAAATACGTAAAAAAACCCCGAAAAAGGCGTTCCCCTATCCTAGCAATGATAATGATAAAGCCAGCGGACTTGTAATTTACTGTGACTCTAAGGCTGCCATACAGGCAATACCGCAGGGACATTCTGTTAAAATTTAAATTATTCGTGAGTAAATAAATGACATAGTCCAGGTTGAAAAATCAAATATATATTGAGAATACAGTGGATGGACAAAATATGGAAACACCTTGTGAAATGCATGTTTGAAAAGAAAGATTGATTTTAATGAAATATGTAGGTGGCGCTGGCGTTTTTGACTACTGACGCCACCTATACAACTTCGTAAATGTGCTAAACAGTTCAGTTGTTGTCGGAGTACTGTTATGTGAGGTTGTCATTGCATTATGTCAGAGTTAACAGACTTCGAACGTGGGCAAATTGTTGGAGCACGTATGGTAGGTGCTTCCGTAAGCAAGGTAGCCGAGGTGTTTAGTGTTTCAAGAGGTACTGTAACGAAGACTTATTCCGCATATTTGAAAAGCGGAAAAACATCATCTGCTAAATCACAGTGCGGACGAAAGTGTGTCCTGAGTGATCGTGACAGACGATCATTAAGGGCAATTGTGACGAAAAATAAGACCACAGCTGCAAAAGTTACTGCTGAAATGAATGTTGTGTTACCGAACCCTGTGAGTACCAAAACAATTAGAAGGGAGCTTCATAAACAGGGAATTGCTGGCCGTGCTGCAATTGAGAAGCCACTCATCAGTGATGCTAATGCCCGTAATAGGAAAAGGTGGTGTTTAAGTCATAAAGCCTGGACTATAGAGCAGTGGAAGCGAGTAATATGGTCTGACGAGTGTTCTTTCACATTGTTTCCCACTTCTGGCCGAGTTTACGTCTGGAGAACGCCATCTCAAGCCTATAATACAGACTGCTTGTAGCCAAGAGTGAAACATATCGGGAGTTCTGTTGTGGTTTGGGCAGCCATATCGTGGTTCTCTGCTAGCCCCATGATAACTGTGTCAGGGCACATGACTGCCAAGACTTATGTGAATATTTTGGCCGATCAAGTTCATCCCATGGTACAAACTTTGTTCCCCGATGGTGATGGTGTCTTCCAAGACGACAAAGCCCCTGTTCACACAGCTCACATTGTCCAGGACTGGTTTTCTGAGCACGAGGATGAGTTGTCCCATCTCCCCTAGCCACCACAGTCACCAGACCTGAATATTATCGAACCTTTGTGGTCTACGTTGGAACGGAAAGTGCGTTCTCGTTATCCACCGCCAACATCGTTATCTGAACTTGCCACCGTTTTGCAGGAAGAATGGTATAATATTCCCTTGGCAAACATACAGGAACTGTATTTATCCATTCCGAGAAGACTGCAAGCTGTTTTGTTTGCCAACGGGTTTCCTACACCATATTAAGCAAAGAAATATGTTTTTTTAAAGGTGTTTCTATATTTTTGTCCAACCCCTGTATTTAGGTTACATGAAAGCAAGCAACCAGAGCAATGCACACCAGATAGGGACGAAACGACAACAACACCACTCTTGCCAAACTAACATAATGTAAATATTGCAATTGGCACATATATATTATTTTTTTAACACGCCCCTTTGCCAGTCACACTATGTGCAAGATATTTACATACTTCCATAAAAAATTAATCACGCTGTGGTTGTACACATTACAAAAGATCAATGTAGCTGCTATTACATGCATAAACACTATTGACCTCTACTTATGAATTCTATCATTAAATGAACACATATTAAGTTATACTAGGAAACACAATGTTTATATAGAAATAATTAAGAAAAATTTGTATCTAAGCTTCTTTCTGGATCTACACAGTTACAACCATAATGGTTTATGTTCAGTCATAAATTTCAAAGGAGATTATTTTTACATGCAAGTCCTGGCATAGTTCATGTCACATAAAAGTTTTTTCGAGGTCTGCTTAGTTAGGAGATCAGCGGGATTGTCGCTGGATGGCACATGATCAAATACAATCACATTTTCTTTCACTATACTCTCAGAAAATGAAATTTAAATCGATGTGCTTACTTCTTTCAGAAGTAGCATGGTTATTGGCTAAGAAGATTGCTCCTTGGGTGTCGACTAGCACTTTTTGAGGTGAAGCAGCTAATTCACTACATATTTCCTTGATCAAATTGCAGGACCTAGGTCTTTGACATTGAACCTTTTCTTGATGTTTTCCTTGAATTAATTTATCTCCGGCATGTTTCCAGCTATCAGGAGGTTATCAACATAAACTCTAATTATGATGTTCTTCTCCTGACAAAAGTAAATACAAAGGTATGCACTTGATCTTTTCAATCCATACTGGATCAGGAAGTCGTTCAAGCAGGTATTCCATGCACGTCCTGATTGTCGGAGACCACAAATGCTTTTCTTCAGGTGGCAGACAATGTGTTCTTTCCCTTTCTCAATGCACACTTCTGGCTGTGCCATATATATCTCCTCTTTTAGAATTCCATTAAGGTATGCAGCTGTCACATCCATTTGATGGTGAACCTCTAGGTTTTTCTCTGCTACAGCAAGCAGTAACCTTATAGAGTTAAGTTTGATGACTGGTGAAAAGTCCCCTCCGGGTATTTGCAGATAGTCTTTTGCCACCAATCTGGCTTTGAGTTTTGCTCGGCTCCCAATCTCGTCTTTTTTTCTTACGAAACAACCGTCTGGATGATATTAGCTTAGCTTCTGGTGGTTCCGTAGTTAGTTCCGAGGTTTGAGCTTGAGTGAGGTTCTGAATTTCTTCCTCCATGGCTTTTAACCACATGCCAGCTTCGGGTGATTTCAGGACATATTTTAGAGTTGCTGGGTGCTTTTCTTCAGATTGTTGTATCTCTTAAGCATCGTACAGATAAAAATCTTCGAAATGTTTAGGAAATCTGGTGCTTTCTTTTTTCACCTCTCTCACTCCCATGGTAGGACTTTAGGCTGCTGCTTCGACTTCAGGGTCTAGGTTGTTAGCAACGTCTTGTATCTGTGTAACTGATTGGCCTTCGTCTTCGTAATCTGGAGTATTTTCAAGGTGTAGGTCTGGACATCTTTCAGAATTTTGGTCAATCGGATCTGTATTTAGATGTTGGGTTTCCTCTGAGTCATTTACATCAGGAGTTATGTGATCTAGAGATGAGTCACGAGCTTCTGTTTCAGGTAGGTCCAAGGGATATTCTGATTCAAAGTCTTCAATTTTAAGAATAGCTTCTTGTGCAGGATTGTCACACTTGCTTAGTTTTAAGGGGAAAACATTTTCTTCAAAAATGACATCTCTGCTGACAAAAAAATGTTTCTCCTTCAGATCATACAATTTGTAGCCCTCAACTTCTTTGGGATATGCCACAAAAACACATTCTGTAGCTTTAGGATCAAGCTTGCTTCCTCTTGAGCGTGAGCGAACATGGCTCCAGGCTCTGCTCTGCACATGTTGGAATCGATTGAAACAAGGCAGCCGATGAACTGGCAAGAAATCTCAACAGCTCAATCCCCGTTACTCTTGAAGATGCTAATCCCATTGCCAGATATAGACTCAAAGAGAAATCTATTAAGAAAGACCATCAGATATGTGAAATTGATTCAAACAGAAAAATCAGAAAGACCGTTACTAGACTGAGAATCCGTCACTTTAGAGGAATGAAAATTAATCAAGATGGTATCAGATCATATAGAACTTGAAGAAACTGCCCCGAAACGAAGAAGCTGTCTTCGAAGCACATCTTCATATGTCCGGCAGTACTTGCAGCTCTGCAATCCTTGGGGAAATTTCGTTTCCAGGGAGAAGTGTATAGTAAAAAAATAGTGGACATAGCAAAAGCAGTGATTTCCACGTAGGGATCCATTTGACTTCTCAAAGGACAGCACACCAACCAACCAACCAACCAAACGCCGAGACCAGTATGGAAGTGGATTGTTCAATCAGTTTTGATATTTGGAGTATTCAAAGAATTTTAAAAACTCTTTGAATGCTCTATAGGCTCTTTGTGAGGCAGTTACTTATCTCCGGAATAAAGAAAGCATTTTTGTCCCTGACAGATAGGTACAACATTTTTCTGATATTAGAGAAAGTAGTGAATTTCACGTTTTTGGAAATATTATAGGGTTAATTCCTTCTAGAAATCCAGGAAGTATAACACTCGTTGAAAGAATATGTTATGTTGATCAGCTTGCTTTTATTCCCAAGAATGTCAGTGTCATGCGCTTAAACAACAATGTTTATAGCAGCAATATTAGTGCTGTTAACTAGCACTGATGCAACTTCCATTAAAAATTTCCCCTGTAAAAAATGCATAGAATGCTGAAATATGTTATCTCTTTTAGATTTAATCCATCAAAAAAAAATTATAAAAAAATGCATTATGACTAAATAATGAGCCTGTTTTTATACTTTAGGAATCTTAGAAGATTCTCACTTAACGTTAAAAAATATGTGCTTGTTGTACTAAATATAAAAAAGTAATTAAGCTTAAAGTTAGGATGTTACTTAATTTTTCAGCGACTTGCATATTATGGACCAACCAAAATGTAAGCTAGCTGGCTGAAACACGTTCTAGCGCTCTTCGTGATTCTGTCGGAAGAAGTAGTGACTAACTTGAGTGCATGAGGAAAGAGACATTCGTATTTAATTTACGCGCGTAGGGTGATTTAAATTGAGTGTTGTATCTCAGCAAGTTGTTAGTAAGTTTCCAGGCAGTTGTTTTCTTTTTTTAATCGGCGTAGAATCATTACTGAAAGTGGACTAATAACTTGAAATGGGTAAGTTTCTATTAAAAATTATTTTTCACTGTAAAATTTCAAATTTCTGAGATTAGTTTACTGTATGATACATGTTATGTATATATATTGTATTACATTTTTTAGCCAAGCGATCACACCTTTTTCACAGGTACCAGAAACATAAATTGCTTTCTGCAGCTGTGTGAATGCTGTTGAAGATTTTATACGTTTAAATTATATTTCGATGAATTTTTAATTTATTATATTGTTAGATGTTATTTATCAAATTTTACATATTCTTTGTGTAGATATTTTTAGACGCAAATATCAATATATGGAGTCGACATACTAAGCATTAGAAACTACATAAAATAATGCATTTTAAGAGGGGTGGGGAATTGAGATCTTTTGTAATTATCTGATTTTGCATTTATGGTTTAAAAGATTTTAAATGTCTGTGTGAATTAATTTTTTATAATTAATTATTTGATATTTATTCTTTTATGTAAATTTAAACAGGTATTTTTCTGGAATTCAATTTGCATTATGAGGCCAGGAAGAGAGGGCCACAATATTAAGAGTAAAGGGTTCCACAATGAAAAAAATATTTGTTATGTAAAGAAGAATTACATACATATGTATTTAATAGTAAACTTTGAAACCAGTTTTATGCATTCTGTAGTTAAAAAGCAACGATATTATTCAGTGGACTGCTGTATGGGTACTTATATACCTGAAATTTGAATTCAAAGAAGCCTTGAAAAACCTCTCTGTGTTTTGCCCTAATTGACTAACAAAAGAATTTTAACACAAAAAGTCTTTTAGCCAAAAGACAAAAATAGACATTATTCTACCGATTTCTCATAAAGCCTTTTAAAATAGGTGTAGTTATGCTTGGGAAGAAAAAAAAAAAAAAATGTTAGAATAAAAAAAAAAACCTATTAAATTTGAGCTTAAAAATTTTCCACGTATCTCTTTAATATGTTTGTTTGTTTGTGTGGTTCTTAATTTAGTGTACAAGACATCAGTTAACCAGAAGCTGCAAATAAGACATTTAAAAAAATGAAACTTTGCAAAAGTATCAATTTCCTGTGCAGATGAAATATTGTTAAATAACTCCAGTGTGTAAAACACCTTATGGGACATAGTATAGTAATTCAGAGATGCATGTTACTCGGCTGATTAATAAAGGTGAGTAAAATACTCCCAAATCAAAATAAAAGGTTTAAAAAGAAGCACAATAATAAAATTTGCCTAGTTTCTAGTTAGGTATTTCTGTAGAATTTTGCTAGTAGTAGGTAAAAGTTAAGACAATTTAAATGAATTGTTCAAATGCAGAAATTAATTAATTTGCATCATACAGTGGAAATTGGGAGGAAAAAGTGCAAGTTTAAACATTATCAGTGATCAAAAGCACTAAATCATTTCTGTAGCCTTTTCTATTTTACTGTGAAATGTAATTATTATGATACATTTTTATTGCTCTGTTTTCTTTTTGAAATTTCAAATAAATTTATATGTGCTGATGCCAGTATTCAAAGAAAATTATAACTGGAAAAAGAAAATAAAAAATATAACTGGTTTCATTCAAATAGACTGTAGCATAAAATTTACTTTTTTTAAATTAAAAAAGTGACAGAAACTGCTAATAATTAAAACCCTTCCTATTAGTTTGAAATATGTGTGTTGAATTATCGCCTGCTCATTAACTTATTACTGTGCTATCAAACCAGAAAGAACTGAAATAGTTCATTGAAGTGCTGTGCTTTTGCAATATACCATTGCAAATGTGTTAAGAAAAAGAAAGAAAACCACAGGAGATTTTTCTTTCTAGTTATAATAATTAAATGCTTTAAAGAAATATCAGTAATGAAGAAAATAATATTTAAAAATAGGACTTATAGCACTGTAGAGTTTTTGAGGGGTTAGTCAAATATATTAATATTCAAACATATTCATATTTTTAACGCCTAAGGAAACTCTCGAAATTGTAATCTATAAATATTTTGATTGCTTTCACATTAATATTTACCTTAATTTTTTGTTCTTACCAAACTTGTTGCATATTGCACTATCGTCGTTATCAGTACTATATTTCTGTACTTTGTTATGATCTTTTACTGACAAGTAATTAAGGTGTGAGAAATAAGCTAATTTTTTTCAAAGGTTAGCATTTATTTAAAGCATGATTTTGTGAGATAACTTAATAGTTTATAATTTAATTTGTGGGTAGCTTGACTACTTTTATTTGGTCATGGTATTTGCTGCTAATTTTTAGATATAGTTGATGTTGGTTTGAACGACTGCTCGATGACCATTCCATTACAGCCATCGGAATAAAATATTTCCTGTTAATAAGAAGGCACACCAGTAGCAGAGCAGTAAAATCAGTGAGCACTGGTAGTTCCAACCTGGGTTTGAATCCAGGCGAACAGGCTGGTTGAATGGGTGTTTTAATGGGTTTTCCTCATCTGTAAGGTGTATACGAGCCAACTCCCTTATAAAGTCTTCTATAAAGGCATTCCTTCCCTTAGGCAGATAGCCCTAGTGTGCTTTGTCGTAACAAACTAAACTAGACTTGTTAATAACACAACATTAAATCCACAACTTGCTACAGCTTGTTATGATGTATGATGACCTGGAATGCGAGGAGTCATTATAATGAACATCAACTGTATTATATACTTGCAGGTAATGCAAAATATCTTAAATAACTTTTTTGCTGCCTTATCAGTAATGATGGATATCATTCTAATGAACCAAAGGTTGTAAAAACCAAGAATAAAATCAGTTGTACAAGTGTAGTTAAGAAATGCTGTATTTGAAGAAAATGCTGAGAAATGCTATCTAAAAGCTTGCTACTCAGGGAATTAACATATGTGTTTTGAACAGTTTGAAGTTTCCTTTTAAAAACAATTAAATACTCAATTTTTACTTAGTATACGCGTTCATATGTATTTGTGTTACAGCCATCTCCCTGTTATAACCTTGTTTTCAATCGTTAGTGCATTATTTGAGATATGTAATACTCTATCTGCTATTTTTTCCCCTAATGGTCAAAAACTTGTCGGAAAACCTTAATCAGAAATGGTCTGATCCATTTGTCACTTAACTATCTGATTGTGAAGATGCATAGTGCATTAGAAGATTAGACTGATACTGCATTCATGACGCGAAGAGGGAAAAGACACACACATACAGCCAAACATTATGTGTGAAATGAATATATATCATTGGTTTTGTGTAGATTCATCCTCTGTCGCCCAAAAGGGATAGTGGTTAGTGATGCTGAGAGTCACACTGAAGGGCCCGGGTTCGAATCCAGAAGAAGGCATTGATGTTTGTAAATGTAATAGTGTCTATGCGCCATGGGAGCACTTTAAATATGCGGTGAGTCAAAAATCTTCTCCAGAGGTTGGTGGTAGGGGTAGAAGGGTGGAGACTTGGATCTGTGTCCTGGGTGCTCTCCTACAAAATTGGGAACAGAACTGAGCAAATACGTATTGTCACCTATATGGTATTTAACTTTCATGCCAACAACAGGCACAAACTTTATCCCTTGTTGCGATGAATTTCGTGGGCTTGCTCTGATATCAGAGGCCTCATCGGATGTTACTGTCGATGGGGTGAAATAAGCCACAAATGCAGATTCACCCTCCATTAACCTCCATACCATCCAAGGTGACATTTGCAATCTTCTATGATGGAATTAATATGACTGCAAAGGCAAGTAGTGCAGCATAAGAACTGCTTTGAAAGTATATTGTAAGTTATAGCTAGGTAATATCCACTGTCAGGTAAGTGGTTGTATGTACAGTTGGTCAAAAGACTGTCATTTTAATCTCTGAATTAATTGCTGTTATTACTTCTAA
Organism: Stegodyphus dumicola; assembly: GCF_044657685.1. NCBI lineage: Eukaryota > Metazoa > Arthropoda > Arachnida > Araneae > Eresidae > Stegodyphus > Stegodyphus dumicola. Next base: position 29,684,894 of record NC_140781.1, read on the forward strand.
AGAACAGAAATGATGCTTACTCATTGAAAAAATTATATTGTTGACTATTGCAGCTTTTCTGATGAATGTACTATTCAGTAATGCTGATTGTGTTATTGTTGTGCTAAAGGCTTGCATGTTTCTAAGTCTGCATTAAAGATTCACTTACAATACTGGCAAGTCAAAAGTTTTCTTGAGTGTTTTGGTGCTAGAGAAAGAGGGTTGGGAGACCCTCGGATCCATATCCCTCCCCTCAAAATGTTTATCAAAATTTTAACAGAGCTGCTTAGTGTGATCAGACTATATAAAACCAATGGTGAAAATTTGGTGTTGTGCCCTCTTTTACCTGTATCTTTTGACTACTACATCCATATCTGCTAGAATAACAAACAAGTGCTGAAATTTGAATTAATGATTGACTCATTTGAATTAATGATTGATTGCTATATTAAATCAAAATATTAATTGATTCTTAATTTTTTCTGTCTGATGCATTATTTGTGTACCTTTGACACATGAGATCTACGAGATCCACAAACATTTGTCATTTTGACTGTTTTATTGGATTAAGTCAGAATCAGAACCATGCATGGTGTTGAAGGTATGATTTGTTTTTAAAATATGTCTTAGGTATTTTCAGTGAAAGTAATTTCTGATATGTTCATGTCTCTTTTTTAAACTCGGCTGTTATAGTTAAGCTTGACCCATCAAAGTATAGTTTATTTCAGCCATCAAGTCTTTGCAAGATTTAAGTTAAGCCTCTAAAAATCACAGCTATATCTTTTCATCCTTTTTGGCCTACCTTGTCTTTCATTTAGTTGCCTCCTGCTAATGTATCTATTTCCTTGTAAAAAATGTTAAACTATTATTTTTTCTTTCTAAGAATATCTCATAAAAATAACAGTGAGAAAAAAAAGGGGGCAAATATTATACATAAAATCCAGAAGTCACTGATATGGAGATATGTAGTGTTATGTATAAAAGAAATGACATTACATTTCCTGAAAAAAAAAAAAAAAAAAAAAAAAAAAAAAAAAATGAAAAATGGAGAATGATGGAAAGGTAAATTTTATTTATTTGCACCAGCACATTAAGCAGAAAGATGTTATTATTCTGTTATTATTATTTTTTTTTAAATATCAGAAAAATATTTACTAATCTTAAAAAAAAAAAAAAAAAAAAAAAAAAAAAAAAAAAATTCTTGGTTTTTTATGATTATTTTTATGGACAAAATGTGTGCATGGTATATTTTGTACCAAAATATAGCATGCACTAAGGAATGTTCATCACATTTTAAGTTATCCTATGAGAAACAAGATTAGAAATACTGCTACCATAGCTACATAGCTTTCAGATATTATCATAGCCCAAAATCGCATAAAGTGAAGTCAGCAGAATGAAGATTTTCAGATTAGAAAAATTAGATACAAGGGGGATCACCTTTTCCAATTTCTTCCCAATATATTGGTGTTATTACAGTATTTCACTGGAGAAAGATAGGATACTCATTATTTTCAACTTGCTTGCCTATCTAGGCTGTCCTCACATTACTCTATATGATATTAATTGTAAGAATACTTTAAAATTATTCTATATTATGGAAGTGTTTTTAATCTGGCAGCATAACTCAATGTTTTAGTAATGTCCTTAAGACGTGTTACATTCAGTTATTGAACTTGGTGCAGAGAATGGCACTTTTTGATCTGCTGCATCAAGTAGTTTCCATTTTTCAATGGAAGAGTTAATTATGTTTTTTTCATGGTTTGTAAACATTGTTCTTGTGAAAGAAACTAAATGCATCTCCTGTATATGTTTGTGCAACATGTAAATTTTATCTTTAGCTTCAAGGCAATCCTTATTTATTTTTCTGGGTTCTCTTTGCATATCACCATATGTTTCATTGCAGTGAATCTTGGAATATTTAAAAAAATAAATCTTGCCTTGATCATTACATATGAGAGAATGTTACTTATCAAGTAGTTTCCATTTTTCAATGGAAGAGTTAACTCTAAGTTATGTTTTTTTCATGGTTTGTAAACATTGTTCTTATGAAAGAAACTAAATGCATCTCCTGTATATGTTTGTGCAACATGTAAATTTTATCTTTAGCTTCAAGGCAATCCTTATTTATTTTTCTGGGTTCTCTTTGCGTATCACCATATGTTTCATTGCAGTGAATCTTGGAATATTTTAAAAAATAAATCTTGCCTTGATCATTACATATTTTAAGTTTTTGATACAACTAAGCTGCAGAATGATGTGTCTGAGGAAACGTATTTTATGGCCTCCTTGTATGAGGAATTTAAAAAAGAATGTTAAACTTTGAGTAAATTTTCAGCTTCAGTTTTTCATGCTATTTAATATTCTAAAATAAACACTTCTCACTAAATTATTAAATCGCTGTGTTAAAACGTTAAGTATTTAATTTATTTCTGTTGAAAGCCAATAAAATCTGAAATTTTTAAGTCATTATATTAAATACACATTATAAAAAAGGAACATAAACTTTTTAAAAAGTGAAAAAAACTTAACCGTTTGAGTCCGGCGAACTTCACTTGTCCGTATGCCAAAAATACGGCGCAGCGTGATAGCGCTTCTCTTGTTTTGTATCGAGAATGCGAAGACGCTGCTGTTGGTTAGTATACTTGAAAAAAAAAAATAAAATAAAATTAAAAAAAAAAAAAAAAAAAAAAAATAAATAAAATAAAATAAAATAAAATAAAAATAAATAAATAAATAAAATAAAATAAAATAAAAAAAATTTAAAAAAAAATATTGAAATATTCAATTGGTTTCGCATGAGGAGGGGCATGCTTTGGTCCAGGTACTTCAGAAAAAGTATTCGATTCGTTCGAAAAAATTGTATCCACGGGTAAAAACTCATCAATAATATCGTCATCGGAGCTACTTGCAGTTACTTCATCATCATCACTGCTATCACTAATAACTCGTAATCTCTTAGAACGAATAATAATGTCACTTCCACTATCACTTTCAAGGTCATTACTATACTCTTTCATTATCACTTCTCATAACATAATCACTTTCAAATGAATCAGAATTTGACATGGGTTATTTCGTAATTATCAGTACAGTAGACTCCCGATTATCCGCGCCTGCCGCACAGTTTTTTTTTTTTTTTTTTTTTTTTCAACAAGCGTAAAGCAAAGAAAATAAAAATGTTAAATTTGCTAACATCGTGCTTATTTATGGCAAAAATATCCTACCTAGGCCTTCTCAGAACCTTCTCCTCTGATGAGTAATAAGTGATTTCTTACTCACCCTTGCAGTGCAGATGAATGTAGATCCCAATTATTCACATATTCATTTGATGTTATATGGTATTATTTTGGTACTTACGTATTATCCCGTCGACTGTGAAACTGTCTCTAAGCAGCGCGGTTCAGCTTCAATTATGGATGAGTGCAAAGTAAAAACACACTCCTAGCATACGCACTTTCTGTGATATAACCCCGATCGGTTCTCGATAAGTCGTGTTTTATTTTTATGGATCAGAATGTAAATTAAGTGTTATTGCTATGTATTTTTCTCGCATTTTAAAATAAATTATTTAAATTTGGGATCTGCCTTCTACCGAACAGCAAGCAGCGGATTATTTTCAAAGTTATGTGATCCTAACATAGAAAAAGTGTATATTAATGGACACGATATTGTCATCGGCATACGGCCGAGAAAACAGTAATAGAGCGGAACAATTAATTACCTGCGAGAAGTCTGCACTCATAGCGTTCTAAACAAAGTTTCTGATAAGATGTTAGGTATAACAAAATAATAGAAATCAACAGGAGACTTTTTATGAAGCGCAGAAACGAAGCAGATAAAATACTGATTGCTTATTAAATACAGGCGTCAGTTACTCTAGAATTCCGTAGGAAGGATTGGCGCAACTTTGGGAGATATATTTATATATATAATATTGAATGAACTGAAATTCATTGAAATAATTTTTTACTTTGCAAGTTAAGTCTATAATATACATAAATTGCATCACTGTTAGTAACATAAGTTAACATTCCTAATCTGTGTAGTTCCTGAGAAAGAAGCGCATGAAAATTGATGAATTGAACGTAGAATTTTACGGTCCTCTTGAAGGGCGAAATGTATTTATAGTATTGTCTGGCTATTTTAGTCAGTGTAGTGATTAGTGGAAGTAAACTGCATGCCGATGGGCTTGGGCTCAAACAATACCTAGCTCAAATTCTAATGATGCATGAATATTTCAGTTTGTAGCATCTTTTTGTCATGGGGACGATGTACTTAATACTTTGTGTATTAACTTATAGAAGGGCCATACGTAGAATGTTCTACCTCGTAAATTTTTCTCTTTTCCTACTCCTACTAAGAACATATAGTGAATTAGAGTTCCAGACAGCAGTGCTTCTTTTTTCTTTGTGTCCGGTAAAGACCATCAGTAAAGTAAAATGAGTAGTGTGGACAAAATAAGAGGAAAGTATTAAGTCAAGTGGGCGCCATCAGTCCACGAAAAAGGTGAGTTTCTGGTGGAGGATCCAAATCAATGAATGCTAATGAAATCAAAGAATCAGAATGATTAAAAATGTTGAGGATGGAGATTGTCAGATGAATATTTGTGTTTTTCTCTGGGAAATGGATTGGATTATTCATTTTATGGCAAAGCACATGAGGGCTATCTGCCGAAAGGGAGGGATGACTTCGTGGAGGACTTTCTAAGGGAAACTGGCTCGTATACACGTTACACATGGGGAAAACCACGAAAACGCCCATGCAGCCGGTCCGTTCGCGGGATTCGAACCTCGGACCGAACTACCAGTGTTCAGAGTCTTTACCGCTCGGCCGCTGGTGGGCCCCCTCTGGGAAATGAGAATATCTAAGAGAGTTGATGCAGTTGCTAGGATGAGTGAGAAGAAAACAGAAGAAATTTCTGGCAAGATTTTAAATATAATTTTGAATTATGTCTACTTTGAGATCGCGGTGGATATACAAACTTGGAATGAACCATGGCGCATTGATAATCTCTTTAACTGCTTTGTTTTGAAGAACTTTGATATGTTGAAGGTGAGTTTTGGCAGCGTGGCCTCGGACAGGATTAGCATAGAGTAATGCTGGTCGTAGTATAGATTTATAATAAAAACTAAAACTAAGCTAAACTCAGTGGCGTAATAGCCCTAGTGGGCCAAGGGCTGCAGTGCCCGAAATCTGCTTTATTGACCATGGGCCCGGGCTGCGTGAGCATATGCCCTGAACAAGTGGTCAGCTTGTCGCAGGACCACCCAGTGTTTAGTCGCCAAGCGAACTTGGTACTCATTTTATCGACCCAAGTGATGGAAATCAAGGAATGAAAGGCTGAGTCGACGTTGCCCAGCCCGGGGATCGAACCCCGGACCTGTGGTGCTGTTGCGCGATGCTCTAGCCACTGCGCCACCGGGCTTTATAGATATTTAATAAGAGGAGTTTATTTAAAATGGCCATATGATTTCTGCCAAGAAGTGAGCGCATGTTGCAAGCGTGATATTATTATTATTTTTTTTCAGTTTCCCTGAGATGTATCTGAAAAGTCAATTGTTTATCAGGAATGACTCCTAGATACATAACTTCGTCAACCCAGTCAATTTCTTCATCAAACATAGAGGTCTTAGTGGTGTGAAATTTGTGTGTCCTTTACGAAAAATTATTGTTTGATTCTTCATTATTAACAGCCATTCTCTAAAGAGTGAGCCAGTTTTTTAGAAGGTTGAGGTAATGTTGAAGAAGGAGCCGGATAACTAACTAACTGTTGAAGCTTGGATCATAATTGCTGTATCATCTGCGAAAATAGGTATGGTAATTTGTGGGTCTTTAGGAATAACGTAAGTGTAAATGTTATATAAATATGGCCGAAAGTACTGATTCCTGGGGCACTCCAGCGAAAATGTTTCTCATATTAGAAACATTATTGCCAATTTTCACTGAAAAGAGTCTGTCTTGTAAATAAGAAGCAAAAAGTCTAATACAATGATCTGGGAAGTTCAACTTGATAAGTTTGTAGATAAGTCCTCGGTGCCATACCCTATCAAAAGCTTTCTCAATGCCAAGGAATATGGCTCCGGTAGGGAATTTACAATTGAAACTTTTTCTAATATAATTGATGACACGAAGCAGCTGGTGATTAGTACTATGAAAATGCCGAAAGCCAAACTGTTCTTCTGGAATGTATGAGCTCTGTGAAATAATTTGATTAAGATGATATAGAATAATTATTTCAGCTGTTTTAGAAAGTTGACTGAGAAGGCTATTTGGGCTGTAGTTCTGTGGAAACGTGGAATCTTGATGCGGTTTTGGGAAGACGACGATCATGGCATGTTTCCATATATTAGGAAAGAAAGAGAACTTGATGATAAAGTTGATTATCTTCGTAAGACATGTGATAGCATTCATAGGAAGGTGTTTCAGCGCTTTGGTAGGTATACCTGGAGCTCTTTTGGGTTTTAAGGAGCTAATATAATCGGCAGCCAGCTTAGGCGTGGCGAGGAATGTAAAGTTCAAAGGACCTGGGATTTTTAAGAAGATATTAATAGTATCATTATGAAGTGATGTATGGCATGTTTTTGAACATATGTCATAGGGCAGTGCTGTCAAACTAAAATTGTATGCGGGCCGAATGCTGGATTTCCACTCACGTGCAAAATTTTAAGACCAGTAACCGTTTTCCTGTATTTTAACAGATTGCACCATTTTCGCTCCTGATTGCGTTATTTCATGGGTTGATTGCATAAAACGCTTTCTCTACTGTTATAAATATAGCGTGGTCTTGTTTATAAGTAGTTCGTTATTGGATTTTGTGTACACAGTGCTTTGGTATTATTCTTGTAATGGGTAAAAAACATTCACTTGCTGTTGAAAAATGGGCAAAAATAGTGGCCCTGCATGACATTGGATTTTCTGAACGTGAAATAAATTTGAAGATAAATGTCAGCAAGACAGGTGTGCATCAATCTATCGGTAAATTCAAAATTTCGGGAAATTATATGGATCTTAAGAGAAGCGGCTGCCGAAGAAAACTTGTGCACGTGATGAACGTGTGATAAGTCCACTCGATGTCCAACAACCTCCTGCGATACAATCAGAGCTGCTCTGGCTGCAAAGTGTACCATCGTCAGTTCGAGTACTATTTCAAGACGTTTGACTAAAGATTATGGTTTATTTTCCTATAAACCTACAAGGAAACCTCGACTTACACAAAGTATGAAAAAGGAACGACTGACTTTCGTGAGACAATATCAGAATTGGACCGAACAACAGTGGAGTACAGTGTTATTTTCTGATGAGTCAAGAGTGCAGCAATTTTCTACACGTGCTAAATGTATTCGCCACACATTTGGAAAAATATATGATGACAGACACACGATTAAGATATATACGATGTGTACATACGACGTGATATACGACGGAGATATACGATATACGACGTGTACCATCGTCAGTTCGAGTACTATTTCAAGACGTTTGACAAAGATTATGGTTTATTTTCCTATAAACCTGCAAAGAAACCTCGATTTACTCAAAGTATGAAAAAGGAACGACTAACTTTCGCGATACAATATCAGAAGTGGACCGAGCAACAGTAGAGTACAGTATTATTTTTTGATGAGTCAAGTGTGCAGCAATTTTCTGCACGTGCTAAATGTATTCGCCACACATTTGGAAAAAGATATGATGACAGATATGCGATTCCTACAGTAAAACACCCTCCATGCTAGATGATATGGGGTACAATGTCTGCGTCTGGTACTGCTGCTGTATATTTTCTGCCACCTAAAACCATGATAAACGGCAGTCGGTACCTTAATTTGTTACTGACAAGTTGAAGCTTCACTTAAATGTTCACAGATATTCAAATTTCATGCATGATGAGGCTCCGTGTCACAGGGCAAGGAATGTTAAGGACTATCTGAGGGCTACTCAAGTGCTTGATTGGCCAGGTAACAGCCCAGATTTAAATCTCATAGAGAATCTGTGGTGTATTGTGAAAAATAAAGTCGCGGAGAAGCTACCATCCAGTGTATGTGTGGTGTACAGAGATTTCTCATGCTTACTGCCAGTCTCTTGTTCACAGCATGCCTAAAAGGATTGCAGCCTTGATAAAATATAAAGGAGGCCCATCAAATACTGACTATACTTCAATAACGTTGTAAGTCTATTTTTTCTTTTATAACACATGTTTTTCTTGCGGAATTCCAATAAATTTGATTTTTCCATGAGTGGTCTTAAACTTTTGCACACGACTGTAAAAGCAGCTGATGGGCCAGAATACTTCTCTTTAACAAAGTCTGAAAGCATTTTTAAGGAACAAAACGAACCACAACAAAAATAAATAAATAAAATCAATTTAAAATTTTACTTCTTGAATATTTATCAAAACGTACATTAATGATAATGATAACAACATAAAGGTTAGATTAGGTTATTTGAATATGGGAAAGCCACGAGTATTATATGCCTAAGAGGAGGAATGCTTTCGTGGAGAACTTTTTGAGTGTATTTACACATGGGGAAAACCAACCATGCAGTTATCCGGTTCGCATGAAATCGGACTACCAAGTATTCAGCGGTCTTAACTACTTGGCCATTGCTGGGTACAAAGGAAAAAATTCAAATTTATATTTATTTTCCATCTGAAATCTAAAGATTGGTACCTGCAAGAAATTTCTGTGGGTTATAATTTCTAATTCAAACTCATTGGCAGCTAAATATTAAATTTAAGACTGACATTTGTTTCAGGTAATTCCAATGTGTTGAATTAACTACTAAAGAACTTAATCTTAACCAAAAATTTCTGAATACTGAAGCACCACCAGCTGGAAAACTAAATTTACTGATTGCACCAACGTGGGTAAATTGTCCAACATTACCTTAGTCACGTGGCTTGACGTACAAGCATACACTGACAAAGCCACAACATATTCATTCTAAATTTTTTACCTTCAGTAGCAATCACGCACATAAGCTCAGCCTATATCTTTGTTTCTAAAATTGTAAACACCATATTTGCAACTTAATTAAAATGTATTGAATTTCCAGGGTTTTCGAATTATATATATATATATCAAAAAGGCATTGTCGGAACTAAATTGAAAATTGTGTTTCTTTTATGTGAAATTTTAAACATCTCTTCATTATATAAAAGGAAACAAAATAACTATTTACTAGTATTAATCTTTGCTTAACGCTTCAAACAGAACTTGTCAAAGGAAAAGTGTTTTGAAGCCTTAAACCAAGTTTATATATATATATATATATATGAAAATGCTAATGGTAAAATTATTAGCTTCCAAAATGCTGTAGATCAGCAAATAAAAAATATGTAAATTAGATTAATTATTATTAGATTAATTTCTGAATGCTATTTTCCGATTCCGTAGAGCCCACCAGCGGCCGAGCGGTAAAGTCGCTGAACACTGGTAGTTCGGTCCGAGGTTCGAATCCCGCGAACGGGCTGGCTGCATGGGTGTTTTCGTGGTTTTCCCCATGTGTAACGTGTATACGAGCCAGTTTCCCTTAGAAAGTCCTCCACGAAAGGCATCCCTCCTCTCAGGCAGATAGCCCTAGTGTGCTTTGCCATAATTAAATACACCAAATACACCGATTCCGTAGATGATGGATGCTCGGAATAAAAATATCAAGTAATAAACGAATGTATACATGCAAGAAATTTAATCTTTTTATTCATGAATGAGTTTTTCTTTTAGATTTTATCTTTTTGTTAGTAAAAAAAATATTTTTCATAAATTTTCTTTTACAATCTTTCATGCAAAAGGATTTACATTTTTTTTTAATCGATACGAATTGCCTTAGTAATGCATGGAAGTATTTGATAATAGCTGATATAAAATATGTAATTTCCATGCATGTGTATAAAAAGCAAGGAAAAGAATTTAAATGAAAAAAAAATGTGATCAGAATTCAGTAAACTTCTTAGCAAGGGGTCCACCAGCGGCTGAGCAGTAAAGTCACTGAACACTGGTAGTTCGGTTCGAGATCCAGATCTCGGTGAAATGGCTGGCTGTATGGGCGTTTTCATGGTTTTCTGCAAGTGTAACGTGTATGCGAGTCAGTTTCTCTTAGAAAGTCTTCTACGAAGGTATCCCTTCTCTTAGGCAGACATTTTTCGAGTGCCGTAATCAAATAAACTAAACCAAACCGTACTGTAGGAAGCTGCTTCATCCTACAGGTATACGTAATGTAAACGACAAAATGTTTCTTGTGATAATCAATATGCTGATTATGGTTTGAATGTGTGGTACAGATGAGGTGCAGTGAAGAAATAATGGAATGCTAATTGCAATAGCTACATTTACCGGCTCGAATAAAACGTACCTGCTTGAGTAAAGCAATATGAGAATTGTAAGTGCTTGCAGCTTGTATACTAAACGCAAATCTACTGGAACAATAGTTTACTTTTATATATTCATATACGAGTAGATAAACAGTCTCTAACCTAGCTAACCGCAAGTAAATTGCTTCACCGTATACAATGTAAATTTAATAAAACTTTGAGGAAGCGGTTTCGATAAAAAATTAAAATAATATGCATCAATTAGAAAATGTCATATCAGGTTGGCAAGAAAGTTAATTTCGGTTTTCAGTGTGAAATAAAACTCGTTTATTTATTTATTTTTTTGGCACGAAAAATAAGCTTTGATCAATCAAGTATCTTCCATTCTGTTCGATGACCTTTTGCCATCTTTCTGGTACTTTCACGATTTCACACTGATAGAACTTCTGGTCTTTATCAGCAAAAAAGTCAACCGAGTGCGGTTTGAGTCATCGTTATTGTTGAAACTTTCACCATTTACGAAGTTTTGTAAACTTCGAAATAAACGATAATGGGGGATGCGGTGTCACTTCCCAACCAAGTTTTGTTAATTTGCCTTTCGATTTGCCAGTTCGGACCTTTTCTCTTTTTGCTTCCTCCAGTTTTATACGTTGTTGGCGTTGAGTTGTTTGGAAGCAACTCAAAATACGCAACACCTTTGTAATCCCACCAGATTGTCAGTATAATCTTTTTATGATGCAATTTATCTTTCAGTATAATTTTTGCTGATTTATCATGCTCAGACGATGTTCTTTTTTGATTAATGTGATTTTAGACTATCCATTTTTCATCAGCAGTGATAATTCGTTTCAAAAAAGGGTCGGATTGCATTACGTTTGAAATGCGTATCGCAAATATTGATTCGTTGTGTTAAGTGAATTTCATACGGAACCCAAATTTCGGGCTTCTTAACGAGACCAAGACATCTTATCGGATTTTTAGTTGTTGTGTGTGATGCATTTAAACTTATTGCAATTTCTCTCATAGTCATATGACGATTCGATTCAATTCAATTACAGCTTAGCAGTCGGTATCATCAACTTCAGAAGGTCGGCCAGAACGTCGGTATTCTTTAAGTGAAGAATCTCCAAAACAAACATTTTAAAACCAATTCTGACACATGCGTTCTCTTAAGTAGTCAACACCATAAACTTTACGTATCTCTATATGAGCCTTAGTCGTAGCCTTTATGAAAATAAAAAAAGTGCAATGTGTCGAGAATATTTATTTTTGCACCCCGTGTTAAAAATGACCGTAAACTGACAATTGTAAACAAAAATACGCGGAATTTGTTTCCATAGCAACTTCAAAATGTCAGCTGCCAAATCTCAAAATGAAATATGTATATAATATAATAGTGACAGAAGAATAACGAAAGGAACATAATGCTATCTATTTATGCAAACCGAAATTACTTTCTTGCCAACCCAAATAGATTGCATCTACGTGTAAATAACTTCACTTATTTAGAAGTTAAAAGAAAAGTAGCTCGTTACATAAACTTTATTACAAATATATTTCTTTCTTCTCGAACGGCGATCTCCTGTCTTTTTTGGTGACTCCTAAAGCCGGAAGTGGTGGCCATTTAATTGTCATTGTTACCTCCTATGAAGAGACGGACAGTTACAGTCATGCATTCTACGGGATTCGAGCCCGGGCCCTCCTTATCGCAATCGGCCATCCTAACCACTATACCATCTGGGCTGCACACGGTTGCAAATATTATAAATGTCACTTGATATGGCTACGTAGCGCTGTTTGCTACTTTCCAGAATTCCAAACTACTGCCAAATTTTGTCAGAAAATTTGCATTTAGTAATCAAGAATTTAAATTTAGCGACTTCTCTGAGAGATTTAATAGCTAATGTGAACTACTATTGTTCATTATGAATGCATAAAACGAGCTGTATTTTAATTTTTTTCAAATGAGTTAATATTTTTAGAAGGACAAGCCATTAAAATTGCTGAATAGCGGTTGTTCGAATCTCAGTAGACTGGCTGACTACATGGGTGTTTTTGTGGTTTTTTTCACTTGTGTGAACATAAAGATGATCCAGCTGCCCTTAAAATGTTCTGCATAAAGATTTTGTCGTATTCAAATAACCTAACCCTTCCCATAGCGTATTCAGGTAAACTAGAGTTCAAGGGCTGACTTAACCTTTGTTTTAATATCATTCGGTAAGATTTTGAGGTGTATTATGAATATTGAGTATTGCCGATGTATTCTTCCCCTGGTGTCCTCTCCCTTTTCTGAAAGTAGTATATAATTCGTTATCAAATTACATATATGGAATTATTTAATTCTGATTTACTTTGATGATTAGTGCGCGTCGCACACTGAAAAATTGTTTTAAAGCTATTACATACCTAATGCAATTAAAAAAAAAAGGTAATTACTGTTATAGTTAAAAAAGATTATGATAGATCGACATATATACTGCAAGTTGTAATTAACCACTTGTTAGAATACCGCACTCATTTAACAATACGACAGTCATTTAGCATTTTAAATTTAAAGAGCATCACTTTAACCACGCCTGTGCTAGATAAAATCGAAGGACGCTTTTTCTTCCTTTAAAAGAACTTCTTTCTTATGGTCGTTTAGTAAACAACGTTAAATAAGAAATCAGTACACTTTATTAGCCCTTTTTACTCCGAAAGATTACACAATATTTCAGTTTCAGATCTTTTTAGGAAGCGGCCTATCTGTGGTCGAATTGTTGAGATTACTGAACATTAGTAGTTCAGTAATTAGTCTTCAGTAATTAGTTGGGGGCCACACAGAGATGAGAAAATCGTGTGTGCTGTCCCCGCAAGTCACGCTTTCCAAGCTTTTACGTTGTATCACACGAAAGAGCTCTGACATCTCAGACGCAATAATTCGTTCCAGTTGACAGTACAAGAGACGTAACTTCACGACCAATGTCAAAAGATTTTATCATTCTGCACTGTGTCTGTCGTCAGAGCTTTTTGATTTCAGGAGGGCTGACGAACCAATAATCTTGTGTTTCCTCTGATATCGATACAGATGTAACAAATCAGAGGATGTAAAATACTATTGAAAAATTAAGGAGACGTGGCTAATTCAGTTTGAAGATTTTTTCTATCGGATCATCTCGTCAGGATGCTTCTGAACTTTCGACAAGAGCAGGGTTTCTTAAACTTTTTTCAGTCGCGACCCCTTTTTATCACCGAGATTTTTTCTCGCCCCCCCCCAGGATCCCATAATATTTACTAAAATTTTGTGGGACCTCTATAAGCATTGCGCAAATTCGAAACGCGCGTGCGTGAAACCGTCAAATTTTTCACTTGTACTGTAATATACTATTGCAGTTTTAGGTCATTAACTTTAATTTCTAATTTTAAGACATAATGTGAAAATTTTAAATAAGTAATAGACGAAATGACAACGTCACGTGCAAAGGAAGGAAAATGAACGTTTATATTAAAAGAATGCGTCGAAACGTTTTCGTTTATTTCTTTGTCTGTATTGTCTTATCTTTATCTAGTTTCAGATACATTGTGTAAAAGTATTTGGTAATTGCAAAATTATTATAATAAGTTAAAGAAATATCCAAACTGCTAAAATTTTTAGCGACCTCCTGCTGCAGCGACCCCCAGTTTAAGAAACCCTGGACTAGAGAGACCCAGAATGCTCTTGAACTCTCGGCTAGAGAGACCCTCGCTGGCACGCTCCTTACGTCACGAGGACTCTAATTCACTTCAATAACTGTTCTATATTCATGAATTATATATATTTGTAAAGAGCTTCTCGTAATTGTAATAAATGTGTTTTGAGTTCAATAATGCAGTAAGTATTACGCAACCTCACAAATGTACTAATCATTATACGCAGTCGTATGCTCTACTTGCCGCCCGTCTTCCAACTCCTCACAAGTCCAACGTTAGTAGTTCGAATCCTGGCGAATAGGTTGGCCACCTTGGGTTTCCCTATTTAACATAAATGCAAACCAAGTTCCTTTAATGAGTCGCGTATAACGTGAATACGAGCCAGTTTCACTCATAAAGTCCTTAGTGAAGGCAGCTTTCCCATTGGGAAGATAGTCCTTGAATGCTTTGTCGTCATTTTAATAATTTATCATTTACCGAAGATAAACCTATCGCTTAGGAAGCCCTTCTCAAAGCCATCACTGTGCTTAGGCCGATGGCCCTGGGGTACTTTGCGGTAATCAAAATAATCTAATCTTTTAGGAACGTAACTTTTTTTTGTAGAAGGAATAGCTTATTAAGTGCTCTTTCCGAATATTTTTTGTACTGATTAGTGCCTAGAGAAAAATTATTCAAGAAGCAGTAAAATGTTTTATTTACATTCACATACTTTCTAAAGAAAATGAGATTACTGTATTTGAATATCTTTAACGCAGTGGGCTATTTATAACATTTCTGCGTAAATATTAGCAATCAAATCTAAGTGATAGGGGGGCGTGTTCATCTTTAACGTCCTAACCGTCGCATGTGCTTACGTCACGCAGAAGTCGGAGCTGTATTTATTGACGCTTCGGAATCGTTTTCTAGTTCTACTAAAGTATGTGACCACACCTGTTATTGATTTATGTTGATGATGCTTTTGAAGGTTGTTTTGGTATCTCTGAGTGATTGGAAGGTGGTTTACCTGAGCTTAAAATATTCTTGGGTTTTGTTCAGATACACCGTTGTTAATTATTCACTCGTTATCCTGATAATTTTAATAATTAAATTGATTGAAATGCTGTATTTAAAATCTTCTTTTAGTAATTCAGTATGTTTGGAATAATTTCACGTATGTGTATTAAAAATAGTCAGTCTGTCTTTTATTTCTAGTTCGTTGGCGACTAATTTAAGTCAAAATACAGTAAAATACAGTCAAGATACAGAACGTGAATTAATAGCGGAAGGACGGCGTCGTGGAGAGGGGGGAAGTTGACCCTCAGGCTACAGGGCATTTCGTGAAGTTGATCTCCCTAGAGAACATGGCTGTGGATGTTCACTACCGATGTTTATGTTCTCAGTACTACTGATCGCTTTTGGAAGTGGTCGCAATAAGAAGTTTTAATTGCACGTTTTTGCAACTAGTTGCCTTTGGCTCATCTATCAGTTCATTTGAACTAAAAGATATATACAGTAACACTTCGAAGTACAGGACATATGCTAGAGCAGTAATTCCATGTAGCGAAGCAAGCTTAATTATCTTCGGTTTTTTTTTCTTTTTTTTTCTCTCTAATACAGAGAAAACATTAAACACTTTTTTTTTTTTTTTTTTTTTTTAAATTTTAAGTGCGCATTTACGTATTCTTATAGAGTTTCCAAGATTCGAAAGGCTTCATCAGAAGCATTTTAATGACTGCCATTTAAGTCTTGATCATTTGACTGGAAAAGGCATCAATTTGAACCTATTTTAGTATTTAAGAGACAGAGTTTTATTATTATAACTGAATTGGTTTTAATTTAATTATATACTATATGGATTATTTTAATATATTTTATGTGTGGACATTTTATTTGATTTTATACTTCAACTCCCGTGCCCCATTCTTTTGTATATACCACAACACGTATAAATTGTCATCAAAATATCATTTTAGTAGTTTTCGTATAACTGCACTGCGTAGTTACACAATATGGAAAACATTGACTATTTTTTGGTGCATCATAACCTGTATTTGTTATGCATTATAAATCCACTTTACCCACTATAACCTCCACGCCCAAGATCTGAAGTTCTTGCACATAATAATGAATAAAATTGCATTCTGAAAATTTCAGATTTCTTCGAGATCTGACATCTCAAAGAATATTAGTAAAAAAATTCTAAAAATTTTAAAAGCATTAAAAAGTGTAAAATATCATCATCATCATAAAGGATCCTGTCTCCCCCCCCAAAGAAAACACTTAGCATAGCAATTTGGCATTAGAAACATCTTTTATTAACTGCAAAAGAGATGCAAAAGTTCATTAAAAATATAATTTGGATCCATTACATTACTTTGTTATGAATATTTGCAGTTCTCTTAATTTATATCAATTTGATACATTATTAAAAATGCAAAATAGAGATTAAATTTTTCAGAAATGCGTTTATGGCTTGTAAATAACTTAATCGCTACTAGATTGGTTAAATTTGAAAGATATTTTTTTTATGCTTTCCGAATGGCGTATGCGCGAGTGCGCGTGAAAATAAGATGAGAGAAATAATGGCTTGAAAAGTACTTAATTTTTTTCGGAATATTTAAAAAAAATTAATGTAAAAGTAAATTTAAATACTGATTAAAGGAAAATAAAATCATTTTGTAAATTATAGAGAGTTCGGATATTGACTATGTAGTAGGAGAAAGAAGTGGAGAACACACAGATGTGTTATACATATTTAGAATACTAAAACTTAGGTGAAAAATTGTTTACGGCCGAAAAGAAGAGGAGTAAAGCATATAAAGGAAGGTGGGTGATGAGAACAACGTTTAAAGAGTAACGTAATTTTCTCAATACATTGTATGATGATGCATTTGGACTTGTAAATTGTATGTGTATTGCTTGGAGGAAGTTAGAATGACGTAAATCTGCCCCAAAAAGTGTAAAAACAAGACTTTTCGTTTTTAATATTATCTAAATAAATTAGAATGCTTATTTTATAATGTAAGCAACATTTATGCCATTAAAAAACTAATCGATGTAATGTAACGTGAAATAATTTTAGAGCATTTTTCTTAGATGTATTAAAAATTAAATGTGTGAAAGATATAATTAGTCCCAATAAAAGCAAACCAATCATAGTAATATTATCTCTCAGGTATAATATGCCCGACAGAATGTTAAATTTATCAAGCATCTTTGGACCGTAAAATGCGCTTCGTGCATGATGCGTGGCTTTTCTTTCAGGTCCAGGCCCACCAGCGGCCGAGCGGTAAAGTCGCTGAACACTGGTAGTTCGGTCCGAGGTTCGAATCCCGCGAACGGGCTGGCTGCATGGGTGTTTTCGTGGTTTTCCCCATGTGTAACGTGTATACGAGCCAGTTTCCCTTAGAAAGTCCTCCACGAAAGGCATCCCTCCTCTTAGGCAGATAGCCCTTGTGTGCTTTGCCATAATTAAATACACCACCACCACACCATCTTTCAGGTCCAGAAAGAGTATCACATCTCATGTTGTTATAGTGCAAGGGTTTATTTTATTATTGCCAAACAAGTGGGGTTATCTGCTTTAGGAGGGGAACGTCTTCATGGAGGACTGTGGGAAACGGCTTATATTTATATTGACGCTACACTTTGAAGGAACCATATACAAACAGCTTGTTCACCAGGAAACGAATGTAAAATCAGCGGCCGAGTGATAAAACCACTGAACACTGGTAGTTCGGCCTGGCTTCAAATCAGGCGAACGGGCTGCCTGCGTGGAAAGTTTTCGTGGTTTTTCCACGTGTAACGTTAATACGAACAAGTTTCCCTTAAAAGTTCTCCCCGAAAGCCCGTATTAGGTAGAGATAGCCCTTGAATGCTCTGGTGTAATCTAAATAATTCTAATCCTAATTAACAATAACCGATTCCGGAATGAACTAGAGGTCTTATCCATTCGGCCACTGATGGACGAGAAAAATAAAATTAAGACAGGAATTAATACATTGTTGACCAACAATTTTGCTAAAAATTTATATCATGTCGCCGGCTATTATTTCGTAATTGGATTTGGAAGTGAAACAATGTAAATAAACTTTTTTATAATAATAAATACATTTTATTTAATATTTAACTTTTAGTATTTCCTTTTGGTACGATAAACGAGTTCCTAATGACACAAGTTAAATCATCACCGTTTAACGATGTGTTAATGCAGGACTCTCGAATCTTTGGCATCGGAAATCTAAATCCTTTTAATTAACATATTTACTGGCATATTTCACCCCCCTCACGTAATTTTCCCCCTAGTTTTTTCAGGATATGATTTAGAAACTTTTAGCTTAGGGTAACAATGCAAAATGCATAAACGAATAGAAATTTTATGTAAGTAAAAAAAGAATATTTTCGAAATTGATAATCCTTTGAAATGCATCACATAATAATATTAGTGTGTCTTTATGTTTACCATATAAGCCATCGCTTAAAAAATTTTTATTTTTCCGCTTCCGATTTTCAAGCGTTAAAATTAATATTAAAGGGAGAAGGGATACGGGAATAAGTGCGGCAATTAGGTTATCCAACTAACTATCAATTTTCTGAGGAGGCCTCACTAGTGGGCGAGTGGATAAGACTGCTGAATACTAGGAGTTGATCAGGGCTTGGTCTTAGGCGAGAACGGGCTGCTTACATAATTAGTTTTTGTGGTTTTTCTGATGTGTAACGTAAATACGACCCTGTTTCCCTTAAAAAGTCCTCCACGAAGGCATCCCTCTCCTTATGCGATAGCCCTCATATGCTTTGCCATATTCAAATAATCTAACCAAAACGATATTTAATTGAAGGAACAGTTTAGGAATATTGCGGAACCACAAATTCTTTTATTACAAAAGTTGGGTATCCATTTTATTTTTGTTTCAACGTATGGGTATGTTAGTTAAGTAATTGCTTAAAAAATTAGCCTTTTTTAGTAATCCAGAAGATAATTAGAAATTTTGATACATTTTTTAAGCAGAATTATGCAAAAGGTGCTGAGAATTTATTACTGAAAAATGTTTCTTTTTTGTTTAACTCATTATCGTTTAGAAATTTCTGTCTTCTAAGTAAATATAAAAAACTAACAGTTTTAAAAATATTTAATGGACTTAAGAATATCAGGAGATCATGAAGATGCTTCGCATTTTTACGGAGGTTTAACTCTCAGAGCTATTTTCCATTATGTTAGCTTTCCTTAATGACTGCTCTTGGAATTCATTACTACTGTCATAGAATGAAAGTGCCATCCAAGACAAAAAAACATTTTTGTCTAGTTCAGACTGTAACGTTTATTTTCACATAAGCCACTTTTTCAGGCTAGGTCTTCAAATCTGCACGACAGGTGAAGGTGTAATGGAACTTTGCCAGTCATCGTGGTATTCATGAATCGTAAATAGGGCGCTATTTCGTGGTTTCATCGCTTTGTAAAAACACACGTACTGTTGGAACTTATTTACTTTACCAGTTTAAAGATTAGTAAAATATTGTTATGCAGTCTTAAACGTAGAACATTTTGTTATGGCTTAATCAGACTAATTTCTTTCTAATAATAAAGTTTTGTTCATAACTT
The DNA here is from genome assembly GCF_044657685.1 of Stegodyphus dumicola. Taxonomy (NCBI): domain Eukaryota; kingdom Metazoa; phylum Arthropoda; class Arachnida; order Araneae; family Eresidae; genus Stegodyphus; species Stegodyphus dumicola. The sequence goes on from NC_140781.1 coordinate 29,704,432, forward strand.
ATTTTCTAACTCTAGCAAAATAATAGTTTGATCTTTACTTGGAAAAAAGACGAAACACTTTAATTTAATCTGGTTATTGTTATTTGATAGTGGACTGGTTTGTTCTCTTTGACAAGTCAATTAATCTACCATCAATGACAATAGCTATCTTTTCAGTACTTTGTAAGGTATATTTTAATTTTATAACAGTTATTTTAAGTTACACTTTCCCATCTCTTCTAGCTTCAGCGTACAATTCCTTATCAGCATGAGTTTTTAGAATCGTGTTAAATGCAGATGAGTAGTATTTAATAACGTTCCACAGACTTCGCCAGAGACAGTTAAAGGATGCCTAAATAGCGCGCGTTTGCCTTTTAACTACGTTTTTCTACGTTTTAACTACGCTCGGCCGTATTACGTGCCTTTTGATAGCTTCGCTGGCTAAGTTTATATCTTGGGCTAACTAGATTAGAAATGTGTTAGCTTCGGCTAAATCTTTTTAGTTGGTTCTTATTTCTTACATTTTGAGTTTAACCCTTTCAGACCCAATTTATTTGTTTAAACGTAAAGACGTAGTACATGCTCGCCTTATAATAAACAAATTCACTAAACCCTCTATAAGAAGATGCGCGCGATAATTTTCAGAGAAGATTTTTTAGAAATAAATAAAAACATTAAAGTTAGTTTAAAGTGCGTTTTTGTAACCAGTAAGAAGTAAATTTCCTTGTAGAAGTAAGTAATGCTAAACTTACTTTTTTTCCTACCACGGTGTTTTCCTTTTTTATCGTCTATACTTGTCTTTGATGAATATTAAAATTAGCTTCGATTTTAAAATATAATTATTAAATAATAAATTTAAGATTTTCTATAATGAAATACATCATTGCATTTCCATCGCACTAACATAAGAACTTAAAAATAATTTACTTATATTTGAATGTGATATCATTTGTATTTTGCAATAATAAGGTTAATATTTTATTTCTTAACAAATTTATTATCAATATTCACTCATTTCTGTCGTTTTTCGTGCCCCAAACGGTAAAATAACGGATATCGTAAAAAATACGACGTGCGCGTGCTGGAAGGTTAAAATACTCGCTAATTTATTCCAATAATTCATCATTTTAATAAAATTTCGGTTCCTTGGAGATGATATAAGAAAAACCTTTTCTAATAATAATAATACTTATATGTTTTGGAAGCACTGATGTAAGAACACTGAGATGTAGAAGCGTAGCAGTGTTGTTTAGTTTAGGTATTTGATCCATATTAAAAAGGAAGAATTCTGATTGCGTATTATGCTAGAGTTCGAAATATCTAAGGAACTTGGCAGTCGAGGCAGTATTAATTCAATTTTTATTTGCAATTGACATTTGTGGCCACAGTTCACTTGGCACTCTAGTCGTGCCTGTTCAAGAACATTTAATTTTTTGATATTATTGCGGCAGGAAGCGAGCACAACGGAACAGCGACCAAGCAGCACGGAAGTTCAAGCTGAAAGTGTCGCATTATTTAATATGGCAAGCTGTTAAGAGAAAAGTTTTGGTTTAGGTTAGAAAAGTTTCGGTTCCCAAGAGTTACGTCATCAGCGTTGCGCAGGCTATGCAAGATAGAATGATCTGGAACGCAACCCTGAGAAGTTATTACGATTTTTAAAACATAGAGGGGAGAATCAAAGGGTTACCTTTAGTTTAAATTATAATTTTGATTTATATATTTTTTATCTTATGTATATATTGGCGCAATTGATAAAGGTTCTGAAGTGGTTTTCTTTGAATAATAGAATTGCTGGTCTTCGGGTGAAAACTGAATACTGAGTTGCAGTTTTTGTTAGCATAAAAAATTTAAACATTATTTTTTAATTTTTTTAAAGCTTTATAAAACCTATCAATATCTCTTCAGCAAATTTTATGAAACGTGTAAATAGCACGAAAATCCTATTTAAAAACTAAAATTAAAACCTTTTTATTGATTTTAACTGTGCAATAAAATTATTGTTATGACATATATGGTGAGTTTTCTGTCCTTTTACTATCGTTTTGAAGCATCATTTACATTGCAGTAATAGGTGTGTAAACACTTATTGAGTTGCTGTGAAATATCAATATACAGTGAACTCTATCTAAAAATGACCAGCGACGATTCCATAGGATTGTGCTTTTTTGTAGAAAAGGTTATCTTGGAGATGACTGTCGGTGATATCGATTAGTGATACGCATTATGGATTTATCCTATTTGAGGTTATTGAAATCTGTTTAATAAAATAAGGTTATATAAATACGGTATTGTGTATTACACTGATTTATTAATAACGTTATATTATTGAAATTATGTATTAATCACAAAGATGATGTAGCATTAAAAAATGTGAGACGAGAAAGAGAAACTTAAATATTCTATACTTAATTTTCTGAAATAATATAAGAGAATAATACTTTAATATATGAAAAAACATCTTATAAATAAAGGAATTTTTTTTTTTCGTTATGAATTTGTTAAGTGATTTCAAAAGTATTCATACTACTTGATTTTTTGTTTAGGTCAATCTGTTTTCTTTCTTAGGCATGAACTTTTTTTAAAGTTGTAAATCAGTATCTCTTGTTACTATCCAAACCCCATCTAATCGTACTTTTCTTCCTTATTTTATAGTACTGTCAGCAGCATCTTGAATAACTTTTAATCGTATTTCAAAATTTCATAGTTTCTCCCTTTTCCATTTGTTTTTATTTAAAATAAACGTCACACCCGTATGCATTGCGTAAAAGTATTGAACTGTCAATTTCAAAATAAACGCCCCCTGATTTCAGTAACCTCTAAAGCGGAAATGAAGTGCCCTGGTGCTACTTGAGGATTAATTTATTATATTTTGCTATCAGTTCAAACAGAAAATGAATAGAAACAATTTAGGAATGCAATGAGCGGCATCTCACAAGTATATCTAGAGTAATTTGTTGTATTCGCGCTTTTTGTCATCGTAGATGATCTCAACTTTTAGATGCAATAAAAGTTATAAAATTTTAAATGAAAAAAGAAGGTATAAAGTGTAGTGAGTAATAAAATTCACTCGCAGATTTTATAAAGCATATTTTCAGTACAGACGCCGTTAATAAGTTTTTCAAGTTACTTTTCGAAATTGCTTATTACCTCTTAAATAGTATCAAGTGCTAACTATATCACCTCATTTGAGGTAGTTATTGTGAATTCCATTATGAATATTTAAACTAAAAACTATATATCAATGTGTAAGCTGCCTCGGTCAGTATAGTGGTTAGATCAATGTGACGCATTCCCACGCTATGGAAACCAAATTCGTGTCTCGCTACGTCATGAATATTTGTGACTTTACCATAGGGCAACGTAAAATCTGCCCATCTGAAATTTTTCTCGAGAGGTTGTTGACAAGCGGAGTACGAGACCTTGGGATTCTGTTCCTGGGAGCGTCTTAGTCAAAACTGAAATAGAAATTAATGCAGATGGCTCTCATGCGCTTTGCCTGAAATAAACAATCCGCTTTAACCAGTGTCTGAAAGTTTTTGTAGCGTAAGAAACGGTCAAGATTCTGGTCAGGAAGTTAGAAGTCATCGATTCCACTGGACATGGCTCATCTTCTTGAATCTTGTACTTGGACATGGCTCATCTTGTGTATGAATCAAAAATCATGTGGTCTCATCAAGTTTTGAATCATTAGAAAGGGATTCTTCGTGGAATACTTTTTAGTAGGATTTTGTGTCCAGTTTGGGAAGAAGAGCGCCCTTTGAAATCTTTTTAGAGGAAACAATGTGAAACCAATTTCAGTGAAACCAATTAATTACAAATTAATTTGATTTTAATTAATTGTTAATTACATATGTATCTGTTTATTATTACTTTGTTATTAAATTATTTTTTCTTATGAATCTTCACCCTCCCCTTTTTTCAGGGCAACTATATGCATGTGGATTGCAATAAATCGCTACAATATGCATGTAGATTGCGTGGCTGAAACGTTTAGGAAAGCACTGCACTAAACTGCAACTCGCTTTAGATTTTAGATGATTCCGCCCCCCCCCCCGATTCGAAAATTCTCAATGTTTCAAGATCGGAAGATTTGCCTGTTAATGAAGCCGGAGAGATGAACCTGGACTTCATAGTTAAATCAGTAGCTCATTTTGGATTTTGTTGCATTAAATCCTTCACTTTTGTAAAGCCTAAAATATTTTGGTATTTAAATAATTTAAAACTGCTTCTGAACCAGCTGTTACAGAGCTGCCTTATTTGGGATGTTGCATCGTTTATACTGCTTTACAATTAATTTTTTTTTTTTTTTTGGCATATAAATGAAATAATTTTCTGTGTTTTTAAGCTATAAGTAGAACGTAATACGTATTCATGTTTGTTGTTCCGTACGACAATTTTTAAAGTTTTTAGAAACTGTACTGACATACAAACTTTAGAAGAAGCCTGTATGAGTGCTTAAAGGAAATAAAATACCATTCTTGAAGAAAAATAACTTTCATTGTTTTTTTCCAACATGGTTTGTTGGAACGTAATCTGTATGTCTGAGAAACAAAGCTTCATCCTTTATTACAGTGAAATGTAAAAACTGGATTGCATCCAACGTTCCAAAGGATTATAATTAACTCTGAGAATTGGGAGTAAGGTTTTTCTAAGGTTTCAGTCTATCTCTCTATCAGTATACTGATGCAGTTCCTTAAAAATTATCCTATTTTTGGTATCTCCATCAAAGATGTAATCACTTATGTCGCAGTGTCATCTCACTTTGATATCTGAAGGGGGGGAAAGGGAGATTTAGGAGGTAGTCTTCTAGTTTTCTTCTTTCTTTTTTCCCTTTCCCTTTTTACTTACTCAGCGTGCTTTCATAAAAGGAAACACTATGCTCATTAAAACATTGTACCTGTTCTGGATCTTTTTTTCATGCCCTTTGATTTTTTCATGCCCCTTTTTCATCCTCTTGGTAGTGGAGAGTAAGTTTTTCTGTGCTTTCATACCATCCCATAATAAAAATGCTTTGCTTGAGTTTTGGTAAATGTGTACAAAGGAAGTGATGTATTTTTCTAAGAAACTATTCAGTAAGTACTTTTGTTGGATGAATCAGGATGAAATCTTGAAACGTGATATATGTGAGTATTTGTTGGGTAGTTAATAGCAGTAGTGTACTTCTAGCATAATCATTGGAACTTAAACACTGTTTATATGTATGTATGTATGTAAGGCAAATTTTCACAAACTTTTTCTTTTGGTGAAACCATGAAACAATTTTTAACTCTCACCGACGTTAAAAATAAATACATAAAAATTGCATTCATGAAAAATAATTAACTAAAGTTCGTAGGTCATAATATATTTTAGTATGATTATTATTTGTACTGTAATAGTTCAAAAATTATTGTCACTTCATTTTTAAGTCCAGAATAATTTTGCAGAAATTAACATTTTGTTCAACTTGTAGAGTTCCTCACTCTTTTTGTCTAAAATGAACGTTGAGGAACCTAGTAAACCGTTTAGCGACTTATCGCTGAGTTCAAATAACTAAAGATATAGACTCAAGAAGGGTAAACTACCTTTTATTTCACTCAAATAAGAATAACAGTCGGCTCCTTTCTCAGCTTTTAACTCAGAATAAGAAATAAGAACTAAACTATGACTAAGAGAGACTTAGCCGAAGCTAAACACAAGTATCTAATGTAGTTGACCCTTAATTTAAACTATCCGGCGAATATCAATAGGTACGTATATAATACGGCCGAGCGTAACAGCTTCAAGACAGACATAGCCCGAAGGCAAACACGCGCTATTCAGGATTCCTAACAGTCTTTCATGAAGTCAGTTGAACCTTCCTTAAATACTTCTTCTAATTCATTTGCATTCAGCACGATTCTAAAAACTCATTCTGGTAGGGAGTGGTAAGTGGAAACAAGAATTGATAGGAAAGGGACTTTAAAATTAAAATATCCCTTACAAACTTATTCAGAAGCATAATATTTTGAACGTATCTTTTTTTCATAAAGAGAACGAATGCGAGACTTCTACAGAGTGTCTTACGACATGTCTTACTATTCATTCATTTCATAAAAATTTTAATACCTAATTAAATGAATTTAACTTTTAATATTAAAGCCTGAAATCACGTATTCGGTAGCTTTTATCGTGGAAAATCTGGCACTTACCAGAAGTCAGTATCGGTCTCTAATTTGTCGCGAAACAGGGTTTTGCAAGATAGCGGATAGTGACTAGTTGAGTGTTAAACAGACGGTCAAATTTATGTATAATGTCTTTTGAAAAATCGAAGCGTTTGACGGCGACCCAAAGACGATTTCGTGCACACATTGGCACAAGATGCTGTCCTTGTAAATATACAATTTACAGACCGTGTCGGCAACTGAAGCCACTGGCTCGGTGTTGAAGAATCGACGGCACCCGTCAGGTGTTCACACACCTGAAAATAATAGCAGGTATTGCTTTACAAACTCATTGGTTTATGCAGGATGGAGCCCGCCCAAATATATTGTTTCTTGATTTCCCGTGTGAAGTGTTTAAGGGATATGGACGTAAAATTCCTTGTCGAAGTTATGGCTTTCTCTTTCGTTACATATGAAAATTTCTGCTAGCTTCTAATGTATCTACATTCGGATTGGATGTATATTGGAAGAAAAGGAGTCAAGGTACAAAGTCAAAAAGTTAATTTTGGAATTGTAATTAAGAAAGTAACATTTGATCATGACATTCTCGGGAACTTTGAAATAATAGTGCCAAAACCGTAATGCTCAGAGGGTTAATGTGATTATAATGTCACATCGGTCTCCTTAACATTACGAAAGTGAGAGACAGTGGCCTTCGTATAGGCAGGATGTTTCCATTATGATTTTTCGAAAGATAAGGATCCGCAAGGAAGCCTAGAAATGTAGCGTAACTCAAGGCTCTTATCCTGTAACTGTGCTTTGCAGTTTCGGAAGACGCGTGCCGGAGAGTTGTGATAAATGCAAAAGTTCGCTTGTAAGAGATTACCGAGCCGAAAGCCCTCTCGAGTGGTTGGTGGTAGGAGAAGAGGGGTCGGAGACCCTCGGACGGCCACCCCCTGGATGTTCTATCTCAAAACTGGGAGTTGAACAGTTAATGCGGTGAGACATTACATGCACAACCTATGGTGAAATTCTGGTGTCTCGCTCACTTATACCTGTACCTGCAAGAGGTTGTGAAACAAAATGCTGGCTGCGTTGAATGTATTCTGAACTAAACTCTCTTTTCATGCTCAGACAGTTAATTGCATTTTGTAATATTTCGATGATAAATAAATGCGCAATAAACAAAACAAAGGGTATGATATTTCGTGGGCCACCATGTATATTTCATCCTCTGGGGGAAGGGAATATGTCGATCAAAACTGGGATGGGACATCGGTAGAAAGCCCTTCTGTGGTTTGAGGTAATGTTACGGATTTGCTACAGACCGGCTCATATATAAGCTACATGTTTTCCTTAACAGACCAACGACTCATATGTGGGACGAGGGTGTAGGTCCTTATATATTTCTTGGTGAAGACCATAGCAACTGCAGTTATATTAAGTTGTGGTCTGTAAGAAGCTGTGACTCATATTTGTGGCACGAGGTCTCAGATTCTGATTTGCGTAAATGATGTTAAAATTGTTAAAAATAATAGTCATATTTTGATTAAAACAACCCTGCGTACTCATATTGGAATTAGTTTTGGGTATCACTATACAAAAGTACGCTATCGATCCGGGGAAGACGGTGTCCTTTTACACTTCTGTAGCGAGCGTGTAAAGAATCCTATGTTTATTCTTTTTAAAAAATTTTGCAGTTCAGGTCGTATTATATTTTTATTACATTCAGGATACTGTGGAAAGAAATTTTGTGTCCATCTTCGAGTTTAAACGTAGACATTTTACCTTACTAATTATAAAGGTGATACTTTCCTGGGAAAAAAGGGACAAAATTTTCCGGGGCGATCTTTGAGTAAATCACGAAATTTCGTGAAACTTTTTCATTCTAATAATTTCGTGGCTGTTGAGGATTCGCAGTAACAATATATTATTATGTATTACTAAATAATATTATTATGTAATTAATATTTTACACTTTTTAATTCTGGCATTTTAATCAACAGCATTATTTGAAACCAAGATTTCTTTTTGAGTGGACGGCGATTTTCTCTACACAGATTATGTTCTGTTGAATCTTAATTTGGGGTGACGTTGAGAGTTATGACTTAGTGTGAAACTTGGTTCCTTACCAAAAGAGCGTACGTGTGCTGTAAGTTAAACAAAAACTGTAATGGGTGCTTTCCTTGAGGTTAACAAAAGTGATGAACAAGATATGTCAGTCTATGACACGTGAGGAATAAATATAACATAAAGAAGATGGGAGTTGGATAACGTGATTAACTTCACTGGTATATCTTCAGGTGCTTGTCTGTAACGATTCCATCCGATACTTCATATAAATGCTGTCTGGAACATTCAGCTAGACTCCTAATGCTTTTGGTATTTGAAAAACAGATGGAAGGCTACTTTATGCAGCTATGGTAAATTATCTTTTAGAAAATTCAGAAGATTATCTGGCTTCCCAGCGGTGTATCCGTTTTCTCATTTTGCGACAAAAAGAAGAACGAGGAACAAAACATGATGCAGTACGTCGAAGTAAGTTTTTTCATCGAGTAAGTGGGTTATGTTTATAAATTACAAAGAGGTCGAATAGTTCGGGAACACCTATAACAAACTCCTGGGAGCTTAGTTGTAATCGAACGGTAAGAATCCTGATTACTGGTAGTTCGACTCTTACTCAAATTCTGGTGACTGGAATAGCTGCATGGAACTACTTGTGATTTTATCCGTGGGTAACGTGAGTGCGAGCCAGTTTCCCTTTAAAAAAGTCAACGCTCCTTTCCCTTAGGCGGATAGCCCTGTAGTAATTTGCTATAATATAGTTGAACAAAATCCAAGTATAGCAAAACAGCAGTAAGCATTAAATTTGAAACTAAGTTTTATAAATTAAAAATGGAAATTAAGTATCGTAAATTGGGGAAGGGCTAGTTAAACTCTTAAGTGCAAAGATTAAAAATGTTATAGCAGAACTGATTAACAGCGAGCAGTTCTGTATCCGTTATTTGCGAGAATCTTATGAAACGCTGCAGGCATCAAAATAGTAATAATCAGTTATCAAATAGTAAGAAATTTGTGTTAAAGTTTTGACGTTTTGATATATAAAATGTTCCTCTGGATCCTCGTGTGCAATTCTACCATACATAGAAGTAATTTTCGGAAAGCGTTTATGTCGACATGACTAGATATTATGGCATCTTAAAAGCCACATATACGTTGACAGCAACTGCTGAGAGTCTCGGCTGCAAAGCAAATTATCTTAATAGGTTTTCTATTCCCAGATATCGCGAAAACGTACTGGAAAAAAAATAGCGAGAAACTTAAAAACGAAAACTTCTAAAATAGATGCCGTCTTTGTAAAGTAACAAGAAGAAACAAGAAATAACAAGGGAGCTTTGTGATGTTGCTTTCATATTCCTCCCTCCCCCATTCCCCCGACAATCAATTCATTGTACTGGGTAGAATAGTCTCGGAACCGCAGGATAAAAATAACGAGCCTGGTGGTTCCTGTGTGCCTGTGGGGGAAAGGCATTAACTCTTCAGAGATCTGGCGGTTATTAAGTCCCCAGTCTAGTAGCGGTTTAGCCGGCTGGTCCATTTGATCCGTATTATATGTAAATCCCCAATGCAGAGCGGTCCGAGTCGAACTGATGGGTAGCAAAGGAACCAGTCAGACCTGCAATATAGCCGCACTCAAAACCATAAATTCCGGGAACCGGAGATAGTGATTCCACGGACTCAGTTCGAGTGGTGGATTAAAATAGGATTTAAAAAGTCTGCAAATGTGGGATTTGGGTGGAGTAAGGTAGATATAGATAGTTCTCACAAGGTAGCTTTTTTGCTTGATTCCCGTCTCCTGCCCCATACGGAGGTTTTTCAGGTGAGGAATAGAGTTTATTGTACCCTAAGTAACGAGGTGGTGCACTTAGCAATAATGTTAATCTCGCGTAGGTCCAACACTTGCATCTTGAGCATTTTTAAGGAATAGTCGAAACCATCAGTTATTCAACCGCCTCAATACTTACGAGCATTGTTCAGGACGCTCCGCAGCGGCAACCAATATTGTCCGTGAACAGAGACACATAATAACCATGCAGTTAAGCCTTATATAAGAACCAAAACCACACTTTTGATTTCGGGTTAATAGTCAGCCTCCGCTAACCACGATACAATCGGTTTAGTTCAATGATTTGTTTCATCATTAAAAATTTTGGAAATCGAGCCATCTTCTGTTGCTCGTTTACATGCATTCAACTATTGTACTTTGACTTCTGTTTGGGCCACGTCAGACTTAGATATGTTCTGTAACTTTCAAAATTAGTTTATTTTGCATCTTCATTCATCCTTAGCATTTTTCAGCTTTGCTTTTAATGTATCCCCGCGTAGCCACTTTAGAATTTTCATTAATACGAAAGGGCAGATACCGATAATAATTATAGATTGCACATGTTTTGCCTTTAGATGTTTCAGTAAGAATGAAATTCATTTATGTAAATGTTCTAAAAAAGGGAGAGGAAACAAACGGGGGGGGGGTAACTTAATAATTCCCATGAAAAACTCAGAAAAACTGTCAGAGCAAGAATGGGAACTACTTAAGAAAAATGATGTCAATAGATTGTTTCTGACAGGCTCTGCGAAGTGTTCTTGCTGTCTATAACTGGTTACACCTGTTAGAAAATTTCATGTGTCTGCAGGGATGATGTGTGCAAATGCCACTTGTGAGGAACTGTCATGTGCGCAAGTGTCACCTCACCATACCGTCTAGACTAGCTTGATGTTATCATACATGATAGAAATATAATCTGCATATTTTTGGAGAAAACTTTCCCAAAAAAACCTCCTCCACCCAGCATATCGTCATTACATAGTAGCACTCATTTTTTCAAGTTTGAAATACAAGGTTATGTGTTATCTGATCATGATTTAATTGTTTTTAAAAATTTTGGATCGTATCAGCAGTGAAATAAAATCGATCAACCAGGTTACGAAAGCGCAGCAGCCAGAAACGTGACAGTTATTGGCAGCACTGGAAGATAAGAACAACCTTGTAACTCAGTTAATCAGCTTAAAAAAAGCTGCACTCAGAGATGATTACAGAGAATTTCTTACAGTTATCTTCAAGAAAGCATTCGCCACATGGAGTGAACCCAAGGCTCTTCATTCTTTTAGATGGCCAAAAACAAGTTCCCTGTAAGAAATTATAAAGAAAAGTGTGATACTTAAGTGAAGAGCTTGTTTGACGTTCGACGAACCTCTTAAGAGTGACGAAACACACCACGAATTTCTTTCATTGGCATATCTCAAGCGATTCTGAAACATAACGTCTCATAGATGATACAGATCTCAGATAATTAAGCATTTGAGACTGCTAATGACAACTTTGAAAGAGGTATGGTTTATGTGCAAGAGCGCGAAGAATAGTAGAATAAGGGCTGAAAACAATATTTACTGCAATTTACACAAAACGGCATTGTTATCGCTACTGGGAGAAAAGGGAGAAAAATCTAATATGAGTAAACTTACAGATAATTTTTAAGTAAAGTAAGTTAACTGATCTTATCACTTTTCATTTCAAAAAAAAAAAAAAAAAAAAAAAAAAAAAACACATTATTTCTGGTGAAAATACTTTTTTTTTGATTGACTTAATTAATATAAATAAGGATTTATGTGTGGAATGTATGAAACTAATTAATACAGTAATATTTCTGTACTAATCGATCTAATCGCGCGTAAAACGTCTAGAGTATTGAGGTACCACTAAATGCTAATTAAAACGATTTAAAATTTACGAATTATTTTTACTTATACTAAGAAACACTTTGGGGATCAGAGCCCATATACTGCCGGAGAAATATTCTGTTAACGACCAACCTAATGTAGAACGTGTTTGAAAATGATAGCCCGACTAAATATTTTTTGAACAGTTTCTTATTGTAATCCCCTGGTTTCTGTTTAAGTAGCGAATGAAGTAATGCAGTTTTGAGCCCATGTGGTTGAGATCTTATGACGCATTTCAGTAAAATTATAAGAAATTCCAAATTTTACTTGAGTTTGTAGATTGTACAGTTTTGGTTGCATAAATACCTTATACTAAAAGTTTGCGAGATTTGAATTTTAACTTGAGCATGCTGCTTAAAAATATCTTGTTAATAAAGTGTTCGTGACCATTCTCATGCAGCTATTATCTTAGCGACTGCAGTCGTGAAACACTGGTAGTGTGGCTCGGACTCTCCCCATTTGTGAGCTGGTTGCATAAAGTTCCCATAGTTTTCTTCGCATGATATGTAAATACTAGGTAACTTTTCTTAGAAAATCCTTCAGAAAGGCATTCTTTCTTATTCCCAGCTAACCCAGCTCCATTTTGCTTTAAATTAAAAAAGCCAGTCTAAACCTTATCCTATTAAAGATCATTTAAGGACGAATAGTAATCGATCTGTAGCATGTAAAGCTGGCCTTAGAAATTATCAAAATTTCAAATCATTTCCACTATATACAAGTTATATACACAAATTAACCACATAACAATTTTAAATTATACAAATTGAAGTTCAGAATGAATTTCATTCTCAGGCTATTCGTTAAGTTATACCTGCGTCAAATACTTTTTCTTTTCAGCTCTCAGATGTATGTCTGTTTTGCATATCACAGCCTGAAGATTTCAGTCCTTTCTGACTTTTCATCCACAGGGAAGATTTGAAACAGTTTGCTCACTATGTAGTTTATTCGCATCATGTGTACAGATCACTACGGTATTTTTAGCAGTTAGTATATGCTTATTTTCCTCAATTTCCTAGGAACCAGTTCCAAAATTTGCATTAGAGTTATAAATGGAATTCGATTCTTTACAAACAGAAGAATCCTGTTTTAGAATTAAGTTTGTGTCTGTACAAATAGTATTATTTTCTTGCAATACCGGAACACTCTGCTTAAGCTGTTACAGCAGCTTCTTCCATCTCTGTATCACGTGAATTTTCAGATGGTTCAATACTTGCGAACTGCGACTAGGTAACTTCACTATCAGTTTCTACCAAATAAACAGTCGCATTTTAACTTTCTTTCATCGCTACTTCAGGCGCCTGAGATGCGAAAAGCTTCTTTTTCGCGTCTTTTTTTTCTTTATGTTTTGATTAGTTTTCTTTAATCCCATTAGATGTTTCATCCATCATTTCTTGATCTTTCTAAGATACTTCACCAGCTGCTTCCTTCATTTTTTCATCCCTTGATTCTACAGATGTCATTACTGTCGTTTTGTCATCTTCTATTTTTGATCCAATTTCTTTTTCAAGCTCTACTTTCATTGGTTGGAGTCGCTCTAGCAGCTTTTCTTGGCTGGGTTTTATTTTTATTTCTTTAAATGAGTTGACGGGGCCTTCCGTATTTTCTTGGAATGCAGCAAAGGCAGTCACAAGCTGTCTTAATTGTTCTTCCATCCTCTTGTCACTGGCATTCAATCCCACTTCTGACACAAATTGTTGCTTTTCTGTACGGGTTCGTGCGATTTGGAATGATTGACGATAACACTTGATGAAGTATCACAGCACAATTTGCCAGTATTACTTAAGACAGCTTCTTCCCCAAAACACGTTTACAGTCGTCAAAAAGCTATGACAGGCACGCTGACACAATCAGCAACACAGCCTTCAGGCTGTCAGACTATAACGGTGAAGGCAGCTTCACGGTAAACACTAGAGTACAGCTCCCGACTCTGTTCCGGTCGCTCTCGGAACTCAACGTACTCTCGAGACTCTCCACGGTACAATTCGCGATATATTCGACGATACGCTCGATAGCCTGAATGATGCACACTCTCGATGCACTATCTCGCGATACACTTGACGACGAACTCGACACTAGACTACGAGACACCCGATAGACTCGCGATCGACTAAGAGACTTTGACGAGACACACTAATTGACTAGACTCTCACTGCTACTCCGCGTGCAAGGAGGGTTTATATAAGTCATTTGCTGCCTTCGAGAACACTCTGATCCAAACCGGTAAGGATTCGTTCTAGAAAGTTCTTCATCCGTCTATGGCATATTGCCAATTTTGTCGATAAATGGACGATTTCTCCCCAAATATGACAAACCTGCCTTCCCTTGCCATTTTCTGGAAACCTAAACACACTTTTCGGGAAAGCTAACTTACAGCGTGGCGAACATTTCATAACACTACGTAAGTGACACACGCGAAGATCGGTGTGTGTTTGAATATCATATCTATTTGCCGTGTATGAATAGACTTCATCTCTTTGACAAAATAATTAACTGGCTCCAAGTGTAACATTACATATAATTTGATTATCTTTTATACTTCACCGCAGAAAAGCCTTAAATTAAGTGAAAAATGTGTTTTCAGAAATATGTTGAATATTTGGAATGTGTATATGATTATGAAATATAAGGTTACTTTCAACAAATTGAATGCCATTTTCAACAAATGAATGTATTTTTTAAGTCATTCTCAAAAATTCTGCTCTTTGTATCTATATGTAAATAATGCTTATTCAGCTTTTTCTTCTAGTTCTCGTTGTGTAACTGTACGATTAAATGAAACTGATTGATATTAAGAATATATATAAATATTGAATATGGCACTCGAAATAGATTTGCGTATTAAAAGTGCTTATTAATATGAGGAAAAATTGAATTCATTCAATGTAATAGTTCGCATTTGCGAAGATTTAAGTTTCATTTTTCAGGCCCGGGGGGATACAGGAAATGTATCAATCAAATCATGTAATAAATCTAGTTGGTTAACATGTCTTCATGCTCGACTGAAGTGATATAACTTCGTAAGTAATATGAAAATATCTAAAATTTTCTGTGGGAATTGAGATTTTTTTTTTTTTAAATATCGTTTTTGGTGCTGTTTCGTAATCGTGAAGTCTTCAGACTTTTATGGCATATCGTAATTATTCATAAATTTTCATGAAAGGTGAAAGAGATTTAGTTTCTTCTTGGAAATTTTAGTATCATTCAGTGAACATCTGCAATAAAATTTGCATGGTATTCTTAAAATAATGAGAAATGATATGCATTCTTTGAAAAAGAAATGATAAATTTTGCATTTATTCTTACGTACGGGCTCGCGGATTTGGAGTGAATAACGACGACACTTGATGAAGTATCGATACACAATTTATTAGCCAGTAATTACTCAGGACAGCTCCAAAATCACGGTACAGTCGTCGAAGAACTACTTAAACACGCTGAAGTAATCAACAACACAAGCTATAACGATGAAGACAGCTTCACGGCAAAGTACCAGAGTACAGCTCCCGACTCTGCTCGCTCGTTCTCGG
Source organism: Stegodyphus dumicola (assembly GCF_044657685.1). Classification (NCBI taxonomy): domain Eukaryota; kingdom Metazoa; phylum Arthropoda; class Arachnida; order Araneae; family Eresidae; genus Stegodyphus; species Stegodyphus dumicola. The sequence continues at coordinate 29,719,838 of NC_140781.1, forward strand.
AACTCTACGCTCTCGAGACTCTCCACGCTGCAACTCGCGATGCACTCGACGATACAGTAAAGTACAGCTCTCGACTCGGTTCGGTCGTTCTCGGAATTCAACACACTGTAAGGTAAAACTCAAAGATGCACGAAGAGACTCTCTCGATGCACTCGACGACCAACTCGGCACTAGACTACGAGACACTCGCTCATTGGCTATTAACTAACTCGCTCTCCGCGTATCAGCAGGGTTTATCTAGCTGTCGGCTTGCCTTCGAGAACCTTCTGGTCCAAACTGGTAAGAATTCATTCCAAAAGGTTCTCCATCCGTCTATAGCAGTGGTAGCGAACCTTTTTGGGGTCGCGTCCCCAAAATTTAACCCAAACCCACTTATTTATAGCAAAGTGCCAACACTCCAATTAAACCTGAAAAATGTGGGTTTGACTTAGCCAAACAACACACACTTGTCGTTAGACTTAAAGAGAAAAAAACCAAGTAGAGAGTTTTCAACGATACAAAAACTTTTTATTACGGGAAATACTGATCCATGCAGCACTGTATTTTGCTATATTATGAAACTGCATGTTTTTACATTATATTTATACATTCCTTTTATGATACTAAATTATAATTATTCATAAGTTACCTCAAAATGCTTGGATCAGAAAATAGGAATGTATTTAACAATGAAAGTATTATAAACTCACCGGTAGTCTGCAATAAATATGAATTCGTTTAGCAAACATTTAGCTACTTTGGCGTATTCTGGGCGATGTAACAAGTAATATGATTCGGACACAATAACACGCCGAACAAATACTAATTCAGAAGTCAAACAACAAAAATCAGCGTTATATTTTCAAATTTTCACAGGACTAGTTTCGATGGTTCCGTCGAAACTAGTACTGTGAAAATTTGAAAATATAACGCTGATTTTTATTGTTTGACTTCTGAATTAGTAATAGAATTGGCCCAAAGAATTGAAACGTCATAAATTGGGTCAATAAATATGTATATTATTTCCATAGCGATATATGAAAATCTCATGTCTAGACTAAGGCCGTATTTCAGTGGCATTATGTGATAAGTAAACTGAGTGAAACGCTCATGAACAGACTAAAACACTTATTTAAATTACATAGTATCATTTAATTGTGATTATTGATTATGGAAGTAATATTTTAATCGCGTGCCGGTTGATGAGGGTCTGCGTGCCGACTGTGGCATTCATGCCATAGGTTCGCCATCACTGGTCTATAGTGTATCGCCAATTTTGTCGCCAAATACAGCAATACTACCTTCCCTTGCCATTGTCTGGCAGGCCCACCAGCGGCCGAGTGGTAAAGTCGCTGAACACTGGTAGTTCGGTCCGAGGTTCGAATCCCGCGAACGGGCTGGCTGCACGGGCGTTTTCGTGGTTTTACCCATGTGTAACGTGTATACGAGTCAGTTTCCCTTAGAAAGTCCTCCACAAAGGCATCCCTCCCCTTAGGCAGATAACACTAGTGTGCTTTGCCATAATTAAATACACTAACGCCATTGTCTGGCAACCCTAAACCTGCGGAGAAGCTATCTTACCGCGGTTGGACATTTTGTAACAATATGTTCTAACAAAATTGAAATGTTTACTAAGAAACTATAAAAATTATTGCATAAAGCTTAGAATATTTTCGCTCTCATTAGTGAAAATCTTCTAAATTCTGAAATAGTGATTTTTGTTTCCTTATTTTATAAATTAAGGAATTATATAAATACACTAAATTTTAAGAAAAATTTAAATATTTTATACATTGGCTGAAGTAATCTTATCTGAGTTAAATTATTTATAAAATAAAAGAATTATAACCCTGTGTCAAAAATATATCCATATCCGGGTTGAAGAATTCTATTAATAACCAAACTAACCTAAATTGGGTTAAAATTTAAAACGTATAGGGTGAGATGATATGATGTTATATAAACATCTTTTTGCAGATAGTCTCTAAATGCATTAAATCTGTCTGTAGTGCAATTTATTGGTATCTCTACAAAAGGAATTGGGATTAATTTACATATTTTCGTAAACAATATTTTAGTATTTGGTTATCATTATGGTACAGAGTGTTTTACTCAGATGCTTCAAAGTAGTAAAATGTAATTCTAAAATGAATTTTTTCGGAATTAATATATTTCTCAATAATGGAAATTAAAATAGTCAAAACTAGAAGTCTTTTACAGTATTTATGAGTATGAAAGACATAGAAATATCTGTGACAGACGTACAAAATTGAACTCGGAGAGGAAAATCCATATATCTAACATAAAAAATATCTAATTTTGGTCTGAAATTGAACTTATGAGTGAAAAATATTTACCTGATGGTGATTGTTTCGCTAGTTTTCGATCAAAGTAAATTTTACTAACATATTTACCATTATTGTAGCTAGTAAAAGATATTTATAATATCGTATGTTACGTACCTCGACTACAGAATTTCTTTGACCCCTCCCAAAAAAAAATTAGGGGTTAGGTTATCTTGAATATGGCAAAGCACATGAGGGCTATCTGTCTAAGGGAAGGGATGCTTGCCTGGGCGACTTTATAAGGGAAACTAACGTATTCATATGGGGAAAACGGTTGTACATGGGGTAAACCAAGAAAGCCAACCATGCAACCAGCCGCTTCGTCTGGGTCCGAACCTTGGTCGAAACGCCAGTATTCAGCGGTCTTAACCAGTCGGTCACTGGTGTTCAAATCTTTGCGGACGAGCTGGCTGCACGAGAGATTTCGTAGTTTTCCCCATATGTAACATGAATATTAGCCAGTTTCCCTTAAAAAGTCCTTTACGTAGGCATCCCTACCCTTAGGCAGGTAAACTTTGTGTACTTTGCCATATTTCGATAACCTGATCTAACCTTTTCCCATAAGCAGGTGTATAAAAGGCCTTGAGCTATTCTGTCTGCGACCAGTCTGCTAGTGCACTATAGTTGTGCTTTGCCGCAACCGAATTATGTAACCCCAAATGCTTTCATTTCAGAATTCTTTCTTTTAATATTTGTTCTTACATATACGTCTTTCGTACATATTCGCATATTGTAAGTCATGGCATAATTCACGCTACTAAATTTTTACTTATAATAAACAAAATACATGCATCTTCAAATATTTTATGCGCGTAACATTAAAAAAAAATTTTCCTTGAATTAGCGAGTGCCATTTTGAATTTTGATAATACGAGCAGCTTTTAAATCATCTTAAGTAGTAAATCTCTCAGCTTTTCATGAAACATACTATGATAATCTTTTATTTGTATGTTATGCACTGTTCTTGTATAGTTTGTAAAATATAATATGTAAGCGCGGGAATTTACTCGAGTAAACTTACTTAACAGTTTCCTATTAAGAAACTGGAAACTTCCTGTCATGAATTAACGTGCAGAAAAAGGATGAACATATGGGCGCGTTGTTCCAAATCAGGTTCACCCCAAAGGAAAATTTTCCGTCAATAGTCTCTCCTCAAAGAGCCAGCAGAAACATGTACCTGTGACGCAGATTGGCACAGAAAACGTAACCTTGGAGAAGAGGAATTCTTGAACGATGAATCTTGCGCCATGTGCGTGATTCAAGAGCGTTGTGTTTATTCCGTGCTACTACACCAGGCTATCACTACGATTGTCATATTGCGAGGGGTGACTAAACTAAATATGTTCCAGTTTCATCGTTATTTAGTCATATTACATAACACAAGAGATGCAAATCGTCATCAAGGCGTTTTCTTGAACTTGACTCTCTTTCGAGTGATAGAATGCATATCGAAGTTTATCTTCAGAGTTGCTTTTTTTTTTTTTTTTTTTTTTTTTTTTTTCCCCTCTCTTTTTTTCAGTGGACGATTCAAAATGATTGTTTCTAGCTCTGGTGAACATAGTTCTGTACCTATTATCCATATATAATTTGATATATTTCAAATGATAAATGAAATCCTGAAATTTTATATCATCATTAAAATGATGATCATGCTTCCTGAAAGATGTGCTTCTGCCGTGCTGAATCAGTTACAGTAGTCGATTGATTAGTTTGTTCATTATAGAAAATCTGGCGGAGGTTGCCTTTCTAAGGTATGGAATGCGTTCATGGAGGACTTCGTAAGGCAAATTGACGCGTATTTATACAAGGAAAGTCGCGAAAGCTCTATGCAAGGAGCCCGTTCTCCGAGACTGAAGTCCAGATTGAATTACCATCGTTTAGCAGTCCTACCTGCATGTTCATCGGATCAATAGACGGCAGAGTTAATAACTTAATTTTCGCAGCTAGCGTTTTTGGTGGTCAGATCAATTTGTAACTTGGGGGGAGGGACGTTTACGCAATGATGCACCTTCCCCCCCCCCCCGAAAATTGTTTGCAAATTTGCGTGAGCACCAAATTCGAAGTGTTGTTTTTGCTGAGGCTGTAGTAAAGGATAAGCTTAAGTAAGTATACGGCAAGAATAAGATTGTCTTTTCGTTGTTCGTGCATCTAAAAGAACTCGCATAAAAATGTAATAGGTTTATAAACCTAATAGGTTTCTAATCATATCTCCCAGGGCCGTCAGTAGCCGAGCTGTAAAGTCGTTCGAACTGATAGTTCGATCTGGATTCCATTTCTGGTCGAAGCAGTGTCTTTTCGTTGTTCGTGCATCTAAAAGAACTCTCATAAAAAGTAAATAGGTAATAGGTTTATAAACCTAATAGGTTTTTAATCATATCTCCCAGGCCCGTCAGTAGCCGAGCTGTAAAGTCGCTGAAACTGGTAGTTTGACCTGGGTTCGATTTCAGGCAAGCGGGCTGGCTGCATAAGCGTTTTCGTAGCTTTTCCCTTGTGTTGCATAGATACAAGCCAGTTTTCCTTAGATCGTCCTCCACAAAGACATAATTTCCACAGAAATACACCATCAAATTTGGTCTCCCAGTTTTTTATGTTTTGTATTTTACTAAGGAAAATCACCATTTGATAATCCAGACATATCTTTATTACTTGTTAATTACTTCTATGGAATGCACAGCACAATAGGGGGTAATCCTCACCTCGTAATTTTCATTTCGACGCACTATATTTTTAATAATATATAGAAGCACCAGGCAAGAAACGTCCTTTAGTTAGCAAGCGTAGGCATTCCCAGCGATAAATGAAATTTATTGAATTAATGAAACTTAAATTATGAAAGTTCTGTTCGCCTTACCTTTCGTAATTTTTAGTATAATTTTTCTTATTAAACTTTTATTTGATCTGAATGAACTTAATCTGATGTAGACACTTGTAGAACTTTTTCTGAGAATTCAAGCAATGTTTAATCAATCAATATTCGTGTTTAATTTTGTTTCACTTATATGAACAATGCATTACTAAGTTTAGCCACACAGTAGTACGTACAGTAGCATTCACCCAGTAGTATTACTTTTATTTTTTTAGTAATGAAAAATTTCCTTCTCTGTTGAAGATTTTCTCGGTATAAAACTGTAAGAAAATTGTAAAATGAAATTAGCCAAAGAACGTAAAATTTAGAATATATAATTAGATATTAATATATTTTATATCAGAATCGTATAAATAATTCAATAACTGAGCCATGCGTCGTAAAGTGAATTAAGTCAATTTGGAGTTCTTTTGAAATGGTGCCACCGTACAACGATAAAAACCTCCTGAAAACTCCCGGTTATGGGCCCGAGAAACTCAGTTCTTCATATTTCGAAGTTGACAGCTAATTACACTTACAGGCAAAATCTGCACAGTTTTCATTTAGTTTTGTATATTACTTGACCCTCTGTGTTTTTAAATTTCAGAAAGAGAATCATTTGAAATAGTATCAATAATGTTGAATCACCCAGTATTTCTATATATTTTGTTTAGATAAATAGAATACTGGCGTATTTTTCATTAACTTGTGGTCCATAGAAATGATGAATTCTGCTAAGTAGGTTGAGAGTTTACTCATCATCCCCCGAACATGTGTCAGTGGATCACATTAAATTAAATTTACGATGGATTAAATCGTTCCTTCGTAGCGAATAGTCTGGATTTTCTGAATTCTTTTTAAAAACTGATGGGAGATTTTCTTTCGTATTAAATTTCTTTCATAATTTTTATTCCATAGCTATTCTTTAATGTTTTTAATTATGCTGTAGAAGTTTATATTCTGTGGTCTTTTCAAGCTTTTCTATTTTTAACTGAATTAAATTTTAAATTCCAACTTAAAACAATAATTTAAATTAAAAAAATTGAAGCAAACCCTAAACCATTAGTGGGCCTCTAATTTAGATACTGGTTCCGTAAAGAAAGTGTGATAACGTTTGTAAGGCAAAATAAAAAAAAAGTGGGGGGGGGGGCAATAAGAAACGCAACTATTTTTTAAATGCTAAGCACCAAGCAAGAAACGTCCTTTAGCTAGCCAAGCGTAGGCAGCAAACAAACAAACAAACAAACAAAAAGGCTTAGTTGGATCTTAGCGGTATTTATAATAAATTTTTTCGCTAATCTGGCTAAGAACTGTACGCAGTGGAGAAGATTAAAATGACATGATGTAAAATAAGTTTTTCAGAAATGATGCATTTTAGAAAAAGTTTTTACTATTTTTAGAATAGAAAGGAAGCAAGTGCTCAAATTAAAAAGAGGAATCAAGGGGATTAAAAATGAAAGATTTGATTAATTAATTATTCTTTTTAATTAATTACTCTAATTAATTAATTAGAGGAATCAAGGAATTAATTTAACCTATAGTTCATAATTACATATTTTTTAACTGTTGCTGCTCAGGATTAATACGAAAACCTTTCCGGCTGTAAGTACGACCACATCTAGTACGCGTTCCTTTTCCTCGCCTGCTGCTGCTTGATAAAACCACGGATCTCGCTTCGCTTTTTCTCTCTATTGTTTAAAATGGAAACTTCATTTATAGAAAGTGTGGGTGCGTTCAGTATTCTTAGAGTTGTACCAGTGTTAAGCAAAAATGTGTTTCTGAATAATTGTTTCTGTGCAAACTAAAAATATTTTAACTTTCAAGCCAATTGCGATTTTCGCACCAGTCGTCATCTAAGCAACAGTCTTCTCGGCCATGACTTATAACTGTGATGTTTTCTCTACTTTATTTTCTCTCACGACGTTTTCGTCTTGCGTTGCTTTCGGCAGACACTAGCTAGCGCACAGTTTTCAATAATTTAAGTGTTCGCTCACAGCTTCATACAAAACACTGCGTGAAACCCGAGAAAAATATCAGATAGTGACGCAGTCATAAAGCCTATATTCTGTTTCACTCGTTTCGTCAAATTTCTGCGCAGCCGAGCAGTAAAGTCGCTGAATACTGGTAGTTCGGTCCGAGGTTCGAATTCCGCGAACGGGCTGGCTGCATGGGAGTTTTCGTGGTTTTCCCCATGTGTAACATGTATACGAACCAGTTTCCCTCAGAAAGTTCTCCACGAAGGCATTCCTCCCCTCAGGCAGATAGCCCTCGAGCCTTTGCCATAATCACACACGTCAACTTTCTGCACCAAATCTTCAGTAACGACAGAAGGTCGCCCGCTTCGTTCATGATGAACATTCGTGCGGCTACCTTTAAAAGCTGTAATCCATTTCCATATAATTCTGTTGCTCCTAATGTTTTCTTTGTACACTTCACTAATCTGACGATGAATTTCAGCCGCTTTTACGTCTTTAAGCTCCAAGAAAACGAATCACCAATTGTATTTCGTAGTTGGCACAGCCATTTAAGTACTCAAAAGCGAATGTTAACACAGCCGAAAGTTTCCTTAATGGCGTGCCAACTGATGTAGATACACAGAGCGCATGCACAGAATGCCAACTGCAGCGCTGGTCGCCGGAATTTCAAAATACATTTTTACTTACTTTAAAAACATGCGTCCTATTATCCATGAGATATTCTTCAGTTAGACTATTTTTTTAGAATCGAACATGTATCCAGTCCTTTGGCTTGGATTCGAACCACCAGTATTGAATGATCTTACTGGTGGGACCATTAGGTCAAAATAAATTGTGCATAAGGAGAACCAAATTCTTTCTCTAAACCATGTTAAATCAGAAATATGTGTGTTTGAGGAAAAGGGGATTAACAGAACTGAGTGTGCGTTTTAGTCATAAATAATTCTTTTTTTTTTTAATTTACTCTTATTACAGGTAAAGTTCTTTGTGAAACCTGTAAAAAGAAATGTGTTGGAAGCGTTTTAAAAGTCCAAAACAAGTATTTTCATGTGGAATGCTTCAAGTGTGTGGGTGAGTTCATAAAATTTAATTTTCCCTATTTTGAATTAGTGTTGTTATTTTTCAGGCATTCTATCTAAATGTACTTAATATAATTTATTATCATACTTTTAGTAACAGACCGTACGTAATTCAGTTTACAACAGATTTGATTATAAGGGGAACTATTAATGATGATGAAATGTATTTTCACTTCATAATGTAATAAATGTATTTCATATTTAATAAATATATTTTCATTTCACTTTCATTTACAATAATAGTATACTTTATATATTTTTAGTGTGTTCATCATCGTTAGCTCACGGAGGATTCTTTTTCAAAGAAGGATCATATTATTGCACTGCAGATTATCAAAGAATGTTTGGAACAAAATGTGTTGCTTGCAATAATTTTGTAGAAGGAGAAGTTGTTACGGCATTAGGAAGCACATACCATCAAAAATGCTTTATTTGTGCTAGATGCCAGTAATATTATTTATTAATTTTATTTTTTATAAAATTTCAGTTAATTTTGTGAGTCTTTGATGACATGTGTATTTATTTATTTTTTCCCCCCCATTAACAGTCAGACATTTCCACCTGGAGAAAAAGTTACGTTTACTGGTAAAGAATGTCTTTGCATTAGATGTATACAAATTCCTGTTATTACTTCTCAGGTTGTAGAATCCCCTATAAATACCACACGAAGTGAGTGATTTTCTATCCCTCCCTCTCTTTTTCTTCTTTTTTTCAGTCTGGTTTTAATGGTTGCTTTCATTTTTAGAATGTTTAATGGTCATTATTTTTGTCTTCTGATTTCATTTTTTTATTTTATTTATGACATTATTTCTCTTCATTTGCCCTGTTTATATATCAATCTTGTTTATTGTAAGACATCTTAAATTGGGTATTGTATTTTTATGAATCATTTTCTGACAAGCATTACTGATTTCATTGTATTATAGGGTGTGGAGGATGCAATGAAGAGCTGCAGGAAGGACAAGCTCTTATTGCTCTAGATAAGCAGTGGCACATATGGTGTTTTAAATGCTGTACGTGTGGTACAGTTTTACATGGAGAATATATGGGAAAGTTAGTATAATTTTGTTCTTCGAGTGTTTATAAATGAATGTTAAAGTATGCTTTGTAGGATGTTTGCTCCATTTTTCAAACGACATTTTTTTCCATACCTGCAATTTGTTTAATGCTGATATATATGCATGACATTGGTAGATGGAAAAGGAGAAAGGAGTTTTGGCATGTACGTCTTATTAAAATGTTTATGAAAATGTGTAGATTATTATTGTATTAAAAGGTATTTTATTTACATCATATTGTATTGAATTTCAAAATAAATCCTTTCTAATGTGTTTTGCACTGCAGTTTAATCAAATAGCATGGAAGAAAAAGATTTACTCTGAAATTCAGAGAAAGAATCATAAAGCTATTCATGGTAAAATACCTTTCAACTGTCAGCAAAGGGACCAGGAATTGGAAAACATTATTTTCGGAATAGAATGGGTTTGCAAGCATTATGAGAAATGATATCTCCAGTATACATCAGATAAAGAGAAGCAGGATTTATTAAATTCCAGCTGCAATGAAAAACTGAAATATTTCAGCATGACTTAACAACTAGAAGCAGCAGCATGGCATTACCTCATTTCCATTTGAAAGAAATTATAATTAAATTTGAAGATAGAAAAATCGGGATTGTAGACTCTTACAATACACCCTTAATCAGTGAGTCAGTCAAAAAATTACCAAAAGATATGCAATACCTTCATATCTGTTGAATTCTTATCATATTAGTGACTAGAAACAAGCGCTTCAAACTAAAAATTATTTCAGAAATGCTGTCTGAGGGATTCACATGGGATCTTACTGAAATAGCTGAATTAATATCATCATTTTACAGTTCTTTCCCCCATTTAATTTTATGAAGATAATAGTTTAAGCCATAAGAAGAAATATTAGAAAAGTTTGGCTTTTTAAAAATTCTGCTTTCATTGACTGGCTCTCAAAAACTGAAGAATTGTGAAAGCAAATTTTTATTATGAGGAATATATTTTTGTAGAATTGATGCTGTAGTATACCTAGGATTAAAAAAGTCTGTGATAAAGCAGGTGTTTAAAGTATTAATATTGAACAATATATATGTATTTATACATTGCAGGTTTGTAGAGTTCATTATGAAGACAGCTTATCATGATATAAAGTTATTAGGACTAGCCTTCCACAGAAAGCTTCTTCCAGGTGTGTTCTGTTTAACATATACATAAATAGTCTCATAATTGGAAAAAAAAAAAAAAAAAAAAACAGTGTTAAATATTTACTGGAGTTGATGATCTGATCTTCTGCACTGGGATTTCCAAATTTCACACAGAAGAACAGTCAGAGCTAATTCTAAATCAAGCCTTAAAGACTTTAGAAGACTAGTGCTATACTCATAATATGGAAGTTAATTTAAAAGTGTATCAAACATTTTCACTTACTCATCAGCCTTTGCAGTTAGATGTTTTACATCAGCATTCACCAGTGCAGGTAACCAACAGCTTTCAAAACTTGGGTGTGGTTTTCGACCGTAAATTAGCTTTGAAAGAGCATGTTGAGATGATTTTAGAATGTGCTACTAAGAGGTTAATCTTAATGAAGAAAACTGCTAGATCTAAATAGGGTTGTTCTAGAACCACTCTTGATTTGACATATAACTCCTATGTTCTACCTCTTATTACTTACTGTTGTTACCCCTTTTCGCAGCATTTTTAAAAAAATTTCCAATGGCAAATTGTGAACAATTACAAAGAAAAAAAAAGAGAGAGAGAGAGAGCAAAGAACACAATATAAAAAAGAAGCTGTAGCAGAGTTCATTAATCTAACATATCTCTTGGCTCCCAGTAATGCTCGGCGAGAAGAGTCTTGCGCAAAGCAAGACAGTGGAGAAGACGTGCGCCGTCCATCACCTCTCCAGAGCTGCACAGAGTGCATATCGGAGAAGGAACAATTTTGAATCTATGGAGATGATATCATAGACAATCATGTCTGGTGGCAAGGCGGAATTAAGCGACCGCTGTATGCCTTGGACCATTACACAAGTTCGGGATAGCATTCTTCCAAAACTTATGAGAAACATGATGTTAGAGATCTTCCTGAGCACGTACTTGGAAAGCTCTTTTAATAAAATCCCTAACAGTATGGAAAGGCATAGGACGAGAAATATTCTGCATGATTAAAGCACCCTTTTTTGCCAGGAAGTCAGCTTCCTCGTTACCTGGAACCCCACAATGGGCAGGAACCCACTGGAGGACTATAGTTTTCTCGAGTGATACCAGGTTTTTTAGATAATGTCAACAGTCCAATATGTCCTGTGATATGGATTTTTATTTGAAATGGTAGCCAACAGAGCAGCTCGGGAATCACTGAGGATAATAACTCTTGTGAATTGTTCCAAGTGGCATGGCAGCTGGTACAGAGCTGTGCGAATCGAAGCAATTTCAAATACTTCGAGAGCGAGTGCTCTTAAAATAGAGGGATCCATATTACTTTTGGTTACTTTACTTTTGTTGACCTAGGTCAAGATTGATCCAGGAAGATTTCAAATTTATTGTATTTTGTAGTGGAACAAGTAATTCTGATTCATTCATTAAACCAAGTGAATTTTTTAACTGAAAAACTCCCTGTAGAAAGCCCATCTGGGTCATCAGCTACTAACAGATTTCTAGTCAGATCTTAATTGACTTCATTCCAGAGTGAAAGACATGCAGGATCTCTAATGATCTTTTTCCCAGAGAATTAAGGCCTTCTCTTGAACTATGGTTTTTAAGGGTTTTTCACCAATTAACATAAGCATGGCGTCAATTGGGGTGGTCCTTACGGCACCAGAAACAATACATAAGCACTGATTTTGGATATTTTTTCTAGAGTACATTTTCCCCGGCCACAACAAGTGGTTCACAGCAGTAAGTCAGAAGGGGAAGGATAAACGAATGATAAGTTTGAGGCTGGGTTTGTTCATTGCAACCCTACTTTGCCTCAGCAAAGCATTTAAGGATGCTGAGTCTCTTGAAACACTGTTGGACAAGTCCTCTATATGTGGCTTCCATCTTAGTTTGCGGTCAAACGTCACACCCAAATATTTACATTTAGTGCACAAGGGGATTTAGATGCCCTTATATGTCAGCTGAAGGTCCAAAGATTGGTGCATATGTGAAAAAGGTCAGGCAGTATAATTTATTTAAGTTCACATCCATATTATTAGTATCACACCAAACTTCCAAAGCGTTCAAGGCAACAGAGAGTTTAGTCTCTATATTTCTCACTGCACTTTCGTTTTTAGAAGCTGTCCAGAAAACCAAATTATCAGCGTATAAGAGGCACTTGACGCCAGAAATTTCAGCTATTTTAGAAATCAGATCATCAATATAGATGTTAAAAAGCTAACAGCTCCCTGTGGAAAACATGTTTTTAAGATCTTAGATTTCGATAGTTCGTTGCTGTACCTGACTCTGAAAGAGCGCTGGCACAGGAAGCCTCTAATTCAATTAAAAATATTTGCTCTAATGCCTAGCCCTGACAATTTCAGTAGAAGGTTGTCCCGCCATACTTTGTCATAGGCAGACTTGAGGTCAATAAAAACTGCTGTCAGGACCTGTCTGTTATCCAGGGCATCCTTGACAAATTGATTCAGGAGGGCAACATGTTGGTTAGTAGATCTGTAGCTTCTAAACTCTGCCTGCTCCTTGGCAAGACGTCCGCAAGTTTCCAAGTAATAATTAAGTCTTCTCACAATTATTTTCTCCATAGCCTTCCCCGCAATACTAGTAAGTTGTATTGGTCTGTAGTTACAGAGACTATCACGATCTTTGTCTTTCTTATGTATGGGAATAATTATAGAAGTTTGCCATTCTGCTGGTACAATACCAGTGTTCCAAATTAAATTGAAAAAGATTGAAATGGTCTCAAATGCTTTAGGGCCAAGATCGGAGAAACTTGGAATGGTATCCATCTCCACCAAGTGATTTACCACAAAGAAGGCTTCTTAGAGCATAGGTCAGTTCGTCTCGAGTAATAGGTGCCTCAAAAACTGAATCAGTAGAAGATTCAAATGCCTCTTGGCAGCATCTAACCAAGTGATTGATACACTCGAAAGATTTCACAACCAAGCTCTCCGACTTATCACTAGTGCTATTAAAACCTCTCCTGTTGATGCACTTTCAATAGCTACACACCATGTATGCATTAAATTCATTCTGGAAGAGAGAGCACTAATCCTTTATGAAAAAAAATTATGATCACCAGACCGCCAGAACCCAGTGGAACTATTGACGTTTATCAACAAAGAGAAGACCTTATAACTTAGAATGGTTTTTCTCAGGCAGTCTTTTCTGTCAGACAGCATCTTGGCCTTAGATGGGAAACTGAAAATTTTCTGAAACCTTAATGTCCAGCTGATAAAAGAAATATATAGCCACACTTAATGTGTTACATGAAATCCTCAAATAAGAAACAAATGATGAAATTTTAAAAATTTCTCGTTGGAAACCATTGATGCTTTATACTCATAGATTGAATTGCCACATGTGTTTATGGATGGCTCTGTGTTGGCTGATAGTATTAATTCAGGCAGTGTTGCCAGATCATGAGATTTTTCGCAAATTTGCAACTTTTGACAAACTTGTGCTACTGAAATTTTAATATTTGCGAAATTTTTGCGACATTCATTTTTTTGCTACTTTTGCGACTTCAAAGATTTATTTTAATATAGCGCAAAATGCTTTTATGCTCAATTAAAAATTTATATTAGAAAAACAGTTTATTTATGCTTAAATAGAAGTTGGCATTTGGCAATCTGATTTGCATGTAAGCTTTACTGTACAAGATTGCACAGCCTGACACTGGCATAATGAGAAAGGGGTAGGGAAAGTGAAAAAAAGTGGAAAGAAAAAAAAAAAAAAAAAAAAAAAAAAAAAAAATTCGGGTCCTCTCACAACCCTCCCTTGTGCGAAGTCATCCCCCCAGTTCTATGGTGATAATGAATCAAACCAAAGAAGTTGCAGCTCGTGCACCACATATTGGGTACCCAAACAGAGAAAGAAGTGAAATTCATACTCCTGATTGTAATATTACTAAAAACTAAGCAATGGAAATGACTTGAAAATCAAAGCAACAGCATTTTTCTAAATAACACAAATTTACCAGTGAAAGAATAAGACTTAAGTAATTAGAATCTGAAACAGATCCACCACACAGAATGGGAAACTCGCTGAAAAGCGTTCCTCAATTAAATGGTTCACAATTAATCAAAAAAAATTAATTAAAAACTTAATTGCCAACTAAAAAAATTTTACACTACAGGAAGTACAAAAGTATTTACAGTCGGGGTACAAAAGCGCTAACAGTCTAAACGTGAGGAATCTATTAAAATTGGATATCCGCAAATTTTAAAATAGAAACCTAAGTGAGAATTCATTAAAAAAGAAATGAATATTTAAACAATTGAAAGTGAGCAATATAGTTTTGAAATATTTGTTAAAGCTTAGATACATAATTAAAAAGACTAACAATTAAATACAGTTTGTAACTTACAGAACCAATAGACGGTAAATTTGTGATGACATCAGAGGTCATATGAGCATGTGAAACTACTGTGACAAAAATCACGTGGTCTCTGATGTCATTTGTGATTTTTTGCAACTTTTGAAAATTTTCTGGCAACACTGAATGTAGGTACTGCCGTCTTTTGCAAGCTTTTCTCATTTTACACTCCTGCAGGAAGGAATAGGACTGCTTTTGATGCTGAGATTATGGCCATATGCATAGCCTTATTCCAACTCCAATGACACCTTGAACAATTTTCAAATGTTGTCACACTGTGATTCTAAAGCTGCTGTTCTAGCCATTTCTTCTTTTGAACCACCAATGTCTGTTGATGTTTTAAAATGCCAGCAGATACTAAACAGCTTAGCTCAGGATGGCAAAGAAGTTGCCATGCAATGGATGCCATCACACTGTGGTCTTCATGGAAATGAAGACCTCTAGTGGTAGCTTGCAGCTCACATGAGAGTTGTGAAGCTATAACAGTCCTGTGTCACCATGCTGAAAGTGCCAAATAGCGATCATCGTTCATTGTTGTGGATCTTGATCGGCCTCGTCCAGGTCTTCTCGATATGGATCCAGTGTCCTGAAACTGTTTCCACAAATTTCAGATGACCTGGTTCTTACATTAAATTCTGTAGCCACTTGAGTTTGTGACTAGCTTTTCTCCAATCTACCTGCAATTCTCCATCTCATTCTGTATGTTCATGGCTACTTATTTTACCCAATACCTTATAAAATTGACTCTTCTGAGAAACATGGCAAATGTCGTGAAGGAGTACAAGGACACGAATTGCTCTAAACCACTCATTTATTTATATCCTCTTCACAATCACAGCTCCACAGACTTGCATGTGTATGCTTACATATTTGACTGAACATTTGCATAATTAGTGCCTTTGATTCAATGCTGTTCACAAAAATGGGCATAATTTGCAAATTCTCTTAAATTTGTTGATGTTTGTTGTCTCACATTTGGCAACATCTACACATTGCCTAAAATGCATGCCTTTTTCATGTTCATTTTTAATCACAAGCAAGGCTGGGTATGATTTGCAGAGACTGCTAAAGGTAATCATTTAATTAAACATATATCTTTTTCCCATAAATAAAACGTGTGTGTAGACAAGTACATCTTCATTCTTTACTCTAAAAGAAGTTGCATGAGGATGCTTCTGCGATATATCTTCATAAATAAAAAGCCAAAAAGATGAATTCCCCCCCCCCATGTGTTGTGATGCATAGATGAGTTGTCAATATTTTGTACAGGGTATGTTCGTAATTCTTATAAAAACCTTAAAATGTTTGATAATTGTGCGTTAAAAGCAAGTAACTAACATGATTATGAAGTTGGTTATTATGCAGTGATTATTTAGGTAACTAAGAAAAGTTTTCATAATGTTAGATATTCAGCTCTCTCTCTCTCTCTCTCTATATATATATATATATATATATTATTTATTTAGTTGTAGATAACTTGATATTAGATGACAGCTTGATAAGAGAATACACCAATTCACTTTTTAATCATGGCTTAGAAAACAGCTGCACATTTGGCTGGAAACTGCAGTTTAGTGGATGACTGGATGGAATTTTGGAAGAAGCTCGACCAGCTTGGCAGTTAAATATCATTTATTTTTGGACAACGAATTTCTTAGCACATATTTTCTTAATTGGTAGAAGAACAGGAGTGCAAAACGTGCTCACAATTATAGATACGCAGTTTACATTTTATGTAATGGAGAATCACTAGCAGAGGCTAAGTGACACATTGCCAGCAGGAAGACAAAGTAGTGAAAGACGATCTCTAGGTAGGTAGTTGTGGTATTTTTATAAGTTTGGAAAGTCTTTGTTTTAATCTGGGCAGCGATTGGGAAAAAAGTTTACGGTATGCGTGTACTCGAGGGAAAATGCAGATTTCTTGATAGTGTTGTACTTTAACAAAAAATTAGTAATTTGAAGGTACACTGTCACTTTGTTCCAATGAAGTTTAATTTGGATATAAATTTTTCTCCATACTTTTATATGTTACACACACATATACATATACAGATATATACATATTCAAAGATATACATATACAGATATATATACAGATGGAGAACAAAATAATACGAACACATGTGAAATAATGGAAAATCTTTATTAATGGGGGGTTGGACCACCCTTTGACTGAAGTACAGATTGAATGCGATGTGGGATAGGTGCATAAAGGTCATGGACAATATTTAAGGGAATGTCAAGCCATTTCTCCTGCAGAGCGGTCTCTAATTCCTAAAGTCCGGATGGAGGTGGAAATCGGGATCGAAGTTTGGACTCCAAATATGCCCATAAATGTTCAATAATATTCAAGTCCGGAGACTGAGGGGGGCCAAGCGAGATATTCAATTGCATCAACATGCTCTTCGAACCATTCTTGAATACACCTAGCAGTATGGATAGGGGCGTTGTCGTCTTGAAAAAGCGGTCGGTCCACAGGGAATACAGTCTGGTCAAAAGGATGGACATGATCCTCCTAGAATGCTTAGATAGTGATTGGATGTAATCCTCCCATATAGAATAGCAAGTGGCCCAAGACCACACCAAGATATCACACCCCATGCTTCACAATCAGAAACAGGTAGTCGGCATCAAACGCTTCTTTGGGTGTTCTCCAGACATAAACGCATCCGGTCATCTGAAATAGGGGGAATTGCGATGAATCTGACCATATTACCTCTTGCCACTGCTGTGGGGGGCCAGCCTTTGTGATCTCTGCACCATTGGTGGCGCTTGAAAGCATTAGTTGTTGTCACCAATGGTTTACGAATTGCCACTCTGCCATAAATGTTCACAGCATGAAGTTCCATTTTACAGTTTTTGTTGAAACAGGGCTCTGGAGATGACTGTTCATTTTGGATGTTATCTCGGATAATGATTGCTTGTGCTTTCTGGCTACTATGTGCTTCAAGACCCGTCTATCCCTATCAGCAAGCTTTGACTTTCGGCCACTGTGCTTTGAAAACGTTGTTTTACCCTCTTTCGTGTACGCTGTCATAATGGCTGATACCCTACTCCTTGCACACTCCACAAGGTTTGCTGTTTCCATAACCGATGCTCCATTTAAATGCGCTCCAACTATCATTCCTCTTTGGAACTCTGACATTTCAACTTGTCACAGACAGTTCGATCGGAGCTTGCAACGCAGGTGACTACTGTTGAGAGACTGATACTTTCCTCTTCTTGCTCACTAGGTGGCGGACTTCTGTTGCAGGTGGTGCGGCTGTACTGTAGGTGTAAAATACATCATACTTTTTCTCAGGTGTTCACATTATTTTGCCCTCTATCAGTATATATATATATATATACAGGTTGTTTAGCAAATTGGTTACAAATTTTCAGGAGAGATAGAGTACTCGTAGAGGATTGAATATCATATAACATATATATTGCATCATGCACGAACCGTTCATCATGCATCATCCATGCGATCTTCCATATGTGATGCAGATCTTTCATGAACTGGAGATGTGAGGCCTGCATTTTGGTATGGGGTCATAATTCTGAACATCTTCATTAATGACAATAGTTGTCTATTTTTGTTCTTACTTATTTCTGGATTTCTGTTGTAGTAAGCATAATAAACATGTTTTCTCACCCTGTTCATGTTCTTCCTTTCTTGTGTTTTGTGCTGTTATGCAAGGAAAGCATTTCCGACCATGCATTGCTGTATGAGTTTTCATCATGTAGGAGTACATTTTCTCCTGAAAGTTTGTAACTGATTTCCTGAAACACCCTGTATATATGAATATTATATTGAACACACTGAATGCATTAAAAGCATAGAAAATGCCTCTGAGAAAATCCCGATAAGTTTTACTGAAATGCATATTTTTAAAGTTCACAGGTTAAATGTGTGACAACATTCTGATGTTAAATGAAGATCAGAAGAATCATATTGCAATTAGTTTGATCTTGATCCTTTTTGTCGCCAGTTTTATTTAGTGTGCAGTGAGCTGACTGTGTAGGTGCTTTCTTGAGTTCCCTTGTGCATAATATAAATATAATCTCGTTTATATTAAGACTTTTAAAATGCAAAGTTGCTAAAACATTCTCTCATACATAAGTATAAGAAATTATTTGCTAAATTAAGCATTTACTTTCATATTTTGTGTTTTTTAAATGCTTAAGTTATGGAAGACTTTTGTTTCATGTTAAATTTTCCTTTTTTATTTACAGAGATGGGCAACCATATTGTGAGAAAGATTATCAAAAGCTGTTTGGCATAAAATGTGCACACTGTGATAGATTTATAGCCGGAAAAGTTTTACAGGTAAAAAGTATTTAACTAGTAATATATTCCCACTCATTACTTGCACAGACAAGATTATTTTGAAACATTTCTAACCTTGATTAATTCATCTTTCTTAAATAATCTTGCGTATACTTTACAGGCAGGTGAGAATCATCACTTTCATCCATCATGTGCTCGTTGTTCCAAATGTGGTGACCCATTTGGTGATGGTGAGGAAATGTATTTACAAGGTTTGTGTTCTTGCTGTTCATAAAATTAAAATGCATAAATGTTTAAAATTTGGATTTGCAGGCACTCAAACAAATGAACAAACAATTGTTTGCATAGAAGACAAGAATCTTCAAGTAGAATTGAAGGCCTTTTAAAGAAACTATGCTAAAATCTGCACAACTATTTTTGCATTTCTAATTTTGTTAAAGTACTTCTTTTGGAGGAGAAATTCATTTAAATATTACATTGAAAATATTCATATGTAGAATTTTCCCTTGGTAGCAATCCTGACAGCTCTGTAATTTCAACATCTTTTTTTCCCCATTGGAATGAGTTGAATACCTGTCAAACTGGTAGAGTTACAATTCTGAATAGTATAACCACATCTCTTCTGATCAGAAGCTTTCTCTGTAATTGACTAGTGTGGCTGCATTTAGGTAAAAGCACTAATGTCTTTTCTGAACATAAATTTTCTGGTTTTGATAGCAGGAACAAAGCATTAATTATATTATGCAAAAGGAAATAAATTTCTTGGTGGTGCATCATTATCAATATAATTATTTCAAATTGTTCACAAATGTAGCAGGATACAAGATTCAGCCGGAGTTGAATCTTGTATAATTAAAAATATATATTAAGTTTTAAATAAATAAAGTTTGAAATATGTGTCTTTTCAGTTTGCCTTTAGAATTTTGGTAGCATATCTGTGTATTGCTGTGGCAGACTACTTTTATGAATTAAGCTGCTTCTTGTTCTCCTTTTTGAGAATATTCTTCATTTTGTGAATTCTCACTGAATAAGGGTAAATGCACACTGCTGCAGGCAAAAATATTTGACACGTGGTTGTCACAAGTATGTTACCAACAGGTAGAAGAAAATTCTCTCTCATAACATGCACCTTTCATTAGAAATGCAGGTACAGCATGAAAGTGGTGACTTACTGATGTGGCTTGTGGCTATTGTTATTCCTTGTTGGCCAGTGAATAAAAAATTTCTTTTAGTAAAATTTAGTGTAAGATGCAGCAAAGTTTGAAATTTAGCAGAAGTTCTGGAGCATCTGTGTCTCAGATCCTTGACATCAAGTACGTAACTGTTTTGTCTTTTTAAGGCATTATCATGCTCATCTGTTTTGATTGTCAGAAGGAGTTGATTCCTCTTATAAAAGTGTACCAGTGCTTGAATGGATAAGGCCACCGAATGCTGATATTTATCTCTGGTTCAATTCCAAGTAGCTTAATAGGCTGACTCCACAGAGTTTCTCTATGTTTCTAACCTGTAGAAAAATAAAATTGCTGAACAAATCTCTTTTTATAACATAATCGTTTATGGAATATTGTAAAAGTTCACGATAAGCCAACTTATATTTGTATAATAAAATTGGCAGTAAGTGATTATTATGCACACTCTTTGAATTACGGATTATTATTTGGCATTATATCATAATTTATGCTTACCCTGCACCAGCATGGGATTAGCACTGTAGATAAAATTAGTGCACAATATTCAAATTACCTGGTGGTGTGATGTGTAGGAAATGAGTTCACCTATTGGATATAAACTATTGATAACAAAAAGGTCCATTTATTTTTCTAATAAAGCTTATGAAAAAAGGAAAAATAATATTGTAAAGTAATGTGCAGTATTTTCATACTAAAGCAATATATATATATATATTTGAAAATGTTGTTTCTGGATATTTCTTGCCCAGTCTAGGTAAGCAATTATAGGTAATGATCATTCGCAGACTGTACATATATAAATAGTATTTTTGTGTACTGTTTTGGAAGAACATTTTTTGCATGGCTTCTTCTGATCTTTAAATGTTTTCCGTGCAAACGTTTAGTGCATGGTTACCTTCACCATGATCATGCAGAGCAGGGTTTCTTAAACTTTTTTCAATTGTGACCCTTTTTAATCATTGAGCTTTCTTTGCGACCCCCAGGACTCCATAATATTTACAAAAATTTTGTGGACCCCATAAGTATTGCGCAAATCTGACACGCTCGGGAGTGAAACTGTCAGTTTTTTCAGTTGTACTGTACTATTACAGTTTTAGGTCATTAACTTTAATTTTAAGATAAGGATAATGCAAGGAAAAGGCAACAGTAGCTTTGACTCTCGAGCAGATCTCCAAAAAGGCTAGTGGTCAGAGCCATTGAGGTACCTTTTTTGGCTAAGGCATCAACCATTTTGTTACCACTGAGGCAAATATGTGAACAGATCCATTGCAGACGTACACTGCGAAAAAAAATTGGAACAGTTCTGTATCTCCCGTTCTACTGGGCTGATTGACAAAATTCAAACTGCGTTTTTCATGTTTCGAAAGCGCGACTTAGGATATGTAGATTTATATATAGCGTTGTTGTAATATAGGTATTTTGACAAAAAATCGGACTTTGTCTGAAGTGACATGCCAATTGTTTTCCATATTTCGATTGTATGACTTAAATTTTGCCAAACTGCCAAGTTTTGTAAAAATCGCATGAGTAGTTTTTAAAAAATTAGCTCTCAAAATTTTAGCTCCTCAATGTTAGTTGAATTTGATATATATTTATTAATATAGCTGTTTTTTATTAAACTTACTTGATTCCTTCTTCCAGAATTCGAAATTTAGGCTTAATCCAAATATAATTCGCACATTTTTTTTATGATTTATTTTTAAAATTTGTGTTTTTAAATATTTTTTATAAATTTTCTAAAAAAAATTTTGTATTATAAAAAAAATTTTGTACTGTAAAATTTTTAACATCATCTTAAAGTAGAATATATTTCTATGCACACCTGCCAAAAAAAATTAGAGTTTTTGTATTCAAAATTTTCTAAGATCTACATGAATTTACATAGTGGAACATTTTGAAATTTGGCACCTTTTTTTTTTTTTTTTTAACTATAATAACACCAAATGAAAATACACACTTTGATAAAATTATTTGAAAGTATGAACGGTGACTTATTTTCCGCTCGTCTACAATGAAAAAAAGAAAAGAAAATAAGTTGCTATAAATTAAGAAGTTTGCCAAGTAAATTATTCTTGGCGAAAACTGAAAAAAAAAAAGAAAAAAAAAAAAACCACCAAGATACATTTTTGAATTTCTCTGTAAATTTCGCAACAAATGTTAAAAAATTTAATATTTTGGCATAATTTGAGTGGTAGAATCGAAATATGGAAAAAAATATTGGCATGTCATGCCAGAAAAAGATTGATTTTGTGTCAAAATACCTATGTTAGATGCTATGTTATGATGCTATGTATAAATCTAATATATATATAGTATATATACTAAGTCGCGTTTTCGAGACATGCAAAACGCAATTTCAATTTCGTCAAACGGCCCAGTAGAATGGGAGATATAAAGCTGTCTCTTCTTCTTCTTCTTCTTCTTTTTTTTTTTTTTTTTTGCACAGCATACATTATGATGGGAAGAGAGTTTTTGCAGGAAACCCAAAATAGACAGTGAAGTCTTATCAGTAAATATGAGGTCAGTTTTGCAGATGCTGGATAGAACTGTAACTGTCAGTTTACATATCTCCATGAGCTGGACATAATTTCAGTCTGAAGGCCACTATTGCACATGCATAACTTGAGATCTATCTCATCAGAGTTTTAGACCTACCATTTAACCCCAAGTTTTAGATCACCCAGGGTCTACTGATTAAACATTTTATTTAATCTTTCTTGAAGGCAAATCGGAAAAAAGTCAAAGCGGTGAATATGACACTAACATATGCAATGAACAGTAGTTCATAGATTGCAAAGCCTTTACTATCCCTGCTATATTTGTTTGTCTGCAAACTGTCATTTGTACTAGAAGATGATCAACATGCTCTTAGGTAATTTATATTGCTTAGGTCATTTAGTATGTAAATTCTATTAGAACATTAATTATTTTAATTTTCCTTCTGGAAGCTTCTTTAAAAGTGTATGCAAAATATTCAATTTTGATGCAATTCAATTTTGAAGCCTGTATAATATTCATATGCAAGGTTTGTATGATTTGTTTGTAACATTTACATTCACCTTTATATTTTGTGTGATTTGTAACATTTACCTTTATATTTCAAGGAGGAACTATTTGGCATCCAAGATGTGGACCTGGACCTGACAGCCAAATTGATGACAGTGATTTAGAAGATTCAAAAAAAGAATTCTCACTTGATGGAACTCAGGTCAGATAGGTATATTTTTTAGAAAAACAAAAATTATATTTGTGCAGTAATAGTCTGTATATTGATGGGTAATATTTTCCAAGACTTACTACCAATACATGAAACTGCGGATAACAGAAAATCTAAACAGAGTAGTCAGGCGACATATAGGACCACTGTATTGGTGCTGTAGACTGAGCTGTGACTGTGTTGTAGTGTGCATGCTACTGTTGTGTACTTTTTCCTAAATGGGAAATCAAGGTGCTTCTTAAGCTGTGCTGTATTGAAATAATTACATGATTATTATTAGCAGCTTGAGACTTATAGAATAGATCCTAAAAACATCTTATCTGAAAGAACATTTATGGGATGGCCTGGGATACTGTCTGTGACAACTGTACCGTTTACTGTGCATAGTTATTGATCCCTCTTTGCTGCCATTCAGTTTTTTTATGAGTTCATGCCATATCATATATGCCATGGATGTTGACAAAAAGTTGAACCTAGTCACTAATAAGCAGGAGATTATAAGCAGGTATACAGAAGTATTTAACATACTTTATATGTGCTTACTTTTTTTAATCTAATGTGAGAGAAGCTTCCATATTTTAACATTTACATTTAAATTGTATTCTGTTTCATTTATGTATAGTAATGTGCACTTTTGGTTAAGATGTAATTAAATATGCAAGTTTGTCTGTGCTTTTGATACTTGTAGAGATGACATGAATTATTATGTGAATTTGTTTTGAACTTGAATTCATTTTTATTTATATTTGAAGAGCTTATTTTGTGTTTACCCTAGATAAAGTACTTAAACATATTTTATGCTCTAATTACTTTTTTAATCATTTAAATTGAAGAGTAATTAATTTGTATTTTATAAAGAAAGGTGATTAGAGACATTATGGAAAGAGATAAGTAAGTCATGCCTGTGCTTAAAAGCTTATTATTATATCTTTATGCAGTTTTATGACAAAATCTTGGAATCAGACTGCTTACAGGCATTGTTGAAATTACCACACTGAGCTTGCCAGAAACATTCACTTTAAATTTGAAGTGTTTTAAAATTTTTCTTTTCCTAATTTTTAGTGAATGACAGTTTTTGAAATGTGATTGATACATTTTCTAATTACAAATATTGGTAGCTTGGGTTTAGTTAAAAAGTATCTTTTGCACTTTGATTGCATTTACGACAAAAACTTTAGCTTTGTGTTCTTGCCAAATACACTGTAGGCTTTACATGCTAGTAAACTTTTTCCTCATATTTATAGCTTCTGTCAATGATGCATGATTAATAATTTCTAACTGCACCAAAAGACATATTTACATGTTCTTTTCATATAACAGTAATAAATAATAATCCCTATAATAATTAAAAAATATAACAAAAAATAAAAATCATAAATCTTTCCTAAGTTTAGAATTTATCTAACTTATGATAGTTTTCAAAACAAGGCACTATATATAATACAGGTTGTAATGCTCATGTTTAGCACAGATACCCTCTTTCTCACCAAATCTGGTGCAAATTGCAGATGATACATTTCTATGTTGGCATAGCTTAAGTTGATATTGTTTTGTTCCTGTCATTGTAGCCTTCCATTCACGACATATCAGATTTATGGTAGATGAAATAATTTCTAGGAACTGGTGTATCCTTGCATTCATTAGAACTTATTAGTGAATGCATTATTTCCTTTTGAAACCAACTCTGGTATATAAAATATACAAGATGTATCTAAAGGTGCCAATACACCTTTTCAATATTATTTTAGGAATTTCTGCAATGGTGAAGTAATAGGAGGGAAGTCGATAAATTCTGTCATTACCACACGTCTTCATTTTAATCTAGAATATAATTAGGTTTAGTGATGGACTCCCCTTCTCAGTTCTTTTTTATTTAAGGTCATAATTTTACCTGAATGTTCAATTACATTCAAAAGGACATTGCATTTAATTTGCCATTTATTTATGACTGCATGATGCTTCCTGTACGAGACTGTTTTGCCTCATTTTAGCTTGTGTTCTCATCATCTTTGAGGAGCTATTTCTTGTTTGAGTGCAAAGTTTAGCATAATTTTGTCTTATTTTTGAGGAGCTTATTTGCCAGAGTAATACACGTGTAATAATTATCTGTGTAAAGTACGTGTCTTTTGTTCAGATATTTCTTCATGAAAGGTATTACTACGCTTTCTGCATGACCTAAGCCAGACATAGGATCTAACGTACCACAATACACAAGCACTTTCCATGCTTGTATATTGTACTTTCCATGCCTATTTATTCCAACATTTTTCTGTCTGAAACACTGAATTAATTTGCATGTGAATGACAAAGCACTATGTTATTTTATTATAATGCCATCAGAGTTCATATCTTGAATTTGTTTTCCCATGGTCTTGCTTACATTGTATTGCTAAATAAAAATTTATATGTGCTGTCAAGTAAAATTTAGATTTCAGTTAGTTCATAACCACTCAAATAAATAAAGTTTTTAAACTGTACATGTGCTGTTTGCCCAGAATATTTTAACAGAGAAAAAGAAATCGGTGCTACAAAACTTTCAACTTATCTATTGATAGTTTCTTACCTAGTGTATAATTGTTTTAAGAATTATCCAGGAGATCATAACAAGTCTTTTGCAACTTGTGCAACCTATTCCTGTTGGCATCTTCATTATTGCTAAAGTGCCAAGACTTTAGTGAGAGCTCAGATTGGTCTCTTGCCATTGTGTCACCAAACATTTGTTTTGCTAACACTGAATCACTTGACCAGTAATCTTTAAGGTTAGATTTCTTCATAAGAGCATAAAATTTCTTCATTTATGCAACATCAATTGGAATCTAATGTTGTACACAACATTTTGGTTTGGCTGTTGATTCATGTATGCATTGCTTCGCATAGCTGTTGGTTTCTAATACAGTGATTTATGTAATTTCTTTAGTGACAAATAAATGAAAAAATTATATTCATTTTGAGAAGGCTGATGGGTCTGCACATTCTGAATGCATTATGCCACTGCAGCTCTGAAAACTGATACCATTAGTCATTGTGCAATTCACACCAGCTTTGTGCCATTCATGTGCTGTTTAAGCTGTTTGAGAATTATCAGTTTCACTTTCACTTTTATCTGAAATAATTTCTATTCTATCAACATCAGTATTCAAGTTGGAGGCATACTGAAGTGGCCCTATATTTGCTTTATCTCCTTCCGCAGTTTCTTTCATTTCATAACTTTGATCTTTGGTGCATGAATCAGAAACACTGTTGGTAAGTTTACAACTGCTTTCCCTATCTGAGTTCATGTTGTAAACAAGCTCTTCATTAGATAAATTGAGATATTTTGCTTCATCAACTGAAAGAAGCTTTCATTTGTTTATGTCTCTTTGCAGAAAAATTTTTAAATATGTAAAACATATGACAAGCGTAACAAGTTGTGTGGATAAGAAAACTGCACCAAACCTCTAAATATTAACACCAACTGGTAGAAATTTTGTGAAAACATGATAACGTGCATGAACGTGAAAAGTCACTAGACACACTGCAAATATATAGAAAAACATTGTATAAAGGACAATCTCATCCCTAGTGCACAACGATTCATCGTGGAAGACAAGATAGCTCATCCATCACAGCAAAAGTGTTATGTGTTTATAATATATAAATACATTTGTGATTTTGTTTACTTTGAAATGCTACTCTGGAAAATTTTGAGTTACATGAATATTTTTTATATTATATTTTGCCAGGAATTGCAGTAGGTGTTAATTTCATGTCTTTTTTTTTTTTTTTTTTTTCCATTTTGTGTGGGGGCTGAGCATATGTGCTAGAAGGATAGTTTAAGATATATATGTACTCTTTATTGACCTTTCTTATCTGGAATGCTTTATTTTACCAGACCTTAATTTAGCCATGACACTTGGGTTATATGAAAAAAATTAATTAATTCTTAATTATTTAACTCTTTTATGTCAAACACTGAATTAATTTGCATGTATGTGAATGATGAAACACTGTATTGTTTCACGATAATTATATCAGAGTTCATACTTTAATTTGCTTTTCTTTGGTTGTGCTTACATTGTGATGCTAAAAATAAATTTATGTTTGCTGCCTAGTATAATTTAGAATTCAATCAGTTCATGAATATTTATATCTGCAAAAATATTTTTAGTTTAAAATTCAGTTGTATGATTTATAATTATTTTTCTTTAAAAGCATGGTTATAGATAATATTTTTTTCCTTTTAAGCTCACAGAAATTGCATGTATCTCTTAGAATTGTTTTGCATTTTGAATGATGCATGCTGAGAAATTTCCATCCTCCATAGTTGATCTGGCAGATTTATGTTTGTTATGCTTTCCTGCAGTGTTTGGAACATATTATTGAAATAATTTTGCACAGGTTAGTTTTATGTTATATATGCAATTTTCTTTTGTTTTCTGTTTCAGTATTTTTATTTTTAAAAAATAATTTTGGTGATATGTTATTTTTATATTTTTGAAAGCACTGCTAAATAAATGAAACGAAAGGATGATTTGTTATTATTTTATACCATTTGCTAAACAAAAAGGAGACTTATTGTCAACTTGTGGAGCAAATTAGTTTCCATTAAATTAATGGATCATAATGATTGAAGGTAATGTAGAATTTATGCAAGTTGCTTGCTCAATTAGTGAAGTTTGATTTTGGAAAAATATTAATTTACTATTGTAATGATAACATATGTTATTTTAAAGGTAAACATTAGTTAAGCCATTTAAAGTAAAAATTACAGCTTTAATAGATCAATGGCTAACTTAAACTACCAGTAATTTATCCTGGGCTCAGAAGGTTTGCTGCGTAATATTTTCCCCCTCTTTGTGTTAATACTAGTCAGTTTTCCTAAAAAAGGCCTGGAGGAACGCATCCTTCACCTTAGGCTGATAGCCTTTGTATACTTTGCTAAAATTAATCAATTAAATATGTAAATACACTTATAAGAAT
This sequence comes from Stegodyphus dumicola, assembly GCF_044657685.1. NCBI lineage: Eukaryota > Metazoa > Arthropoda > Arachnida > Araneae > Eresidae > Stegodyphus > Stegodyphus dumicola. The sequence goes on from NC_140781.1 coordinate 29,748,256, forward strand.
ACACTGTAGGAGTATTAAATTAGTGTGAATTTGAGATTTTCTTTTGACAATAAAATACTTTTGAGAATTTTATATACTTGGATAGTATTTTAAAATATCATATTATACATAATAGGCTATTTATGGAAAATAGCCAATTAGCCAATTCTAGGAGCTTAAGATCGGTGGTGGTTTACTGTTTATATAATTAAACTCTGAATAGAAATTAAGAAACAAATAACTACTGTACAGAGATTTTTTTAAAAAAATCTGTCGTTTAAGTAGTTTTGCCCTTAAATATAACACTGTTCATCTTTGAAATTGCAATACACAAAGGCTGAATCATAGAAATTTTAAACTTGGAAGACTGAAGATGTTAATCATATGCAAATGATCCAAAACTGGAAATTACATTCTTGTAATCTGATTTGCCTGAGCAGAAGCTCACATCTGGCCTTCACTTGCTATTCTCCAGCTCTTGCAGCTAGTTAGAAACATGTCATTGAACAAGTCAGATATTTCGAGATAAATGCAGTGATAAACCAGCATATGACAAGGAAGATCTCTCAACTCGAACTCTCAGTTTTTCTCAAATTGATGTATATGAATCTACTTATCCAGAAATAAATATTAGTGAAAGAATTAGCTGCTAATATTCTTTGTATATACAGTGGTGGCCAAAATTGTGGACACTTATGGAAATTTTTGTTTTTGAAATTTGTATGCTTAAAGAAAACGTTACGTTTCACAAAATGCAAACTTGTATATATCATTTTAAAAGAGAATTTATTACTGAATTTAATACAAAACACAAAATTCAATTATTTGCAATACAAAAAAAGTTAAATGATAACAGTTATCGATATACATTAGATAGTGATGATTGCAGTGAGTTATCAGTACTTAGTAGGGTACCCTTTATTTTTTATTACAGCTTCACATCGATGTTTGATTGAGCTGACAAGAGTTTTAAGCTCTTCTTTCGTTATTACATGATGCCAGGAAACAACTATAGCCTCAATTACTTCCCTTTTATTTGATGAGCGCCTCATTCGGACAAAAGTTTTCAAACGGTGCCACAAATTTTCGATAGGATTGAGGTCAGGACTGTTTCCTGGCCAGGACAACAGTTTAATGCTCTTTGAAGAAACCACTCTTTCGATATTTTGGCCATATGGCAAGGAGCAGAATCCTGCTGAAAAATAAACGAAGCATTGTTGGGAAACAGATCTCTGATGGAAGGTAGAAATTTTGGTTCTAGAATAGTGTCAATGTACTTTCTGGCATTCAGTGTCCCATCGATGACATGAAGGCGACCAATACCATCTGCTGATGTGCATGACCAAATCATAACACCAACTGGGTTCTTCACAGTTGCTTGAATGCAGTCAGGATGTAGCTCTTCTCCTATTCTACGTCTTACATATTTTCGCCCATCACTGCTGAATAATGATATCTTAGTTTCATCACTCCATATAACTTGTGACCACTGATCATCTGCCTAATTAATGTGTTCCTTTGCCCACTTTAGTCTTTTTTTTTTTCCGTTGCTGAAAAATAAGATAAGGCTTTTTTCGTGGAATTCTACCTCTCAGTCCAACATCTGTTAATCTTCTCCTGATTGTTCTTGAACTGACAGAAACATCAGTATCATTCAGATCACTTCTGATGGCTGCTGATGACATTTTTCTATCTTGGAGCCATAGTCATTTTATTCTTCTGTCATCAATAGATGTGGTGCACCTTTTTTGGCCTTTTCCTTCTTTGTTTTTTATTGAATTTGTCTCCTGATATCGTAAACTAAACTCTCAGACTCCAGATGTAGTCACTGAACCACCCACCTGTCTTGCAATTTCAGCATAGCAAAGACCACTTTCTAGTAGCACAATAATATAACATCTCTTTCTAGGTGTCCAATCTACTCTTTTATTTGATGTCATTGCTTCTTGACTAAATATTAAAAATTTTTGCAAAAATTCCTACTTGTAATTGCAGTGTATAAGAAACAGGTCCTCCTTCTACAGAACAAAGCAAAATAATGAATTGTTTCAAGTGTAAACATGATGTGAGCTTCTACTGGCAGTTACTAACATTTGATTGATTCTCAGAACAAGAACAGTGATTGGCCAGGAAAGCTAGACATTACAAACCACTTCATAACTGTGTTTTTTATTTATATTAAAGTACATATAACTTTTTTGTATTGCAAATAATTGAATTTTGTGTTTTGTATTGAATTCAGTAATAAATTCTCTTTAAAATAATATATACAAGTTTGCATTTTGCAAAACATAACATTTTCTATAAGCATACAAAGTTCAAAAACATAAAAATTTCCAAAAGTGTCCACAATTTTGGCCAGCACTGTAAGTGATCAATGACTTTTTTTGTTAAATATATCATGATTTACCTACAAAAACCCTGGTATGTAATCTATTCAGATTTGAGTGACACCAGGGGAGAGAGTATTAAACTATTCAATTATAAATTTTATAATTGAAAAGCAGACACATAAAATAACGTTTTAAATTTTGTTATCTTATCAATGAATGGGAAAACTGTCTGCATGTCTATAACTAAGGTTCATAATGTGGTGTGTATTCAGACAAAGATAATGAATTTTCTGTATGGGAATCACAAAGTAAGGAATGATATTTAGCCTTTGGGAGCTTTAAATATGGAAAACTTGTTTGCTATAAATATATTGATCCAAAACAAGAGTAGATATATAGTTCCATTTTCAGGTTCTCTAGCTTGTAAGGTTAGAAGTTCTAATTTAATTTTCTAATGCATTTTTATTCAATAACTGTGCCAGAAGTTTTTGTTGCAGTGTGTTTTACGTTTTTAACTTTTTTAAAAGGAACAGACAGCCACTGCATATCATTTTCAAAATCATGAAATCTGACCTCAGAGCCTTTAATCATCTTTTTGATTTCCGCCACACTTTTCAATGCTATAATTACAATTATAATTTTGATGCTTTTGTAGGTGGTATATTTGAAAAATGGTTAATTGTTTTGTTGAAGATCTTCTATCAGCAAAATAAATTTGTTTTCTTGTGCATAGAAGCGTCTGTTATGCATTATTTCAATTATTATCTAGTTCTCTCCTTGCAATTCTAAATTTAAATCATTTAATTTTTATGTAAAAGCTGTAAAAAATGTTATATGATTTGTAGGGTTCCTGTCTGCAACTAACTGAAGTTTTTTAACCATTCTCAGTCAATCAGGCAAGTTTTCGTGCCATCAACTACTGAAACAGAAGAATTTCTAAACAACTTTTTTATTTAAAATTTTAAATTGAAGAAATGCACGACTTGTGCCTGCAGTTTTAATCCCCTCAGCTTGCAGGATATCGGGAACAGAAAGGGGAACATAAAATTTAAACTAATTTGATGCTGGAAGCTATAATACGTAGCGTATTTGGAAACTAAGTACCGTTTCATTCTAGCGCCGTCGCAGCGCTGTGGTAGGCGTACCGCGCATGCGCACTAATCTTTCTTGTTCACTGACTTTCATTTGTCGCCATTTTGGTTGCTCTATGTTGTGTTTTCAGTTTGCTGTGCACATTCAAAATGTTTAAGACAATTAGTTCTCCCGCTGACTGTGAGATTCGTGCCGTGATTAAATTTTTGAACGCAAGGAATGTTAAACCGGCCGAAATTTATTGTCAAGTGACAGAAGTTTACGGTGAATATGCAATAAGTGATGGAATGGTGAGAAGATGGGTAAGAATGTTTAATGCAGGTCGAACAAATGTCCACGACGAGGCTCGGAGTGGTCGGCCTTCTGTTGTCACCATTGATTTGGTAAGGAAAGTTGATGAAGCAATTCATGAGAACAGATGCTTCACAATGACAACTCTTTCAGAGGCATTTCCACAAATTTCACGTACTGTTTTGTTCGAAATTGTGTCTGACCGCTTGAATTATCGCAAACTGTGTTCCCGATGGGTTCCAAAAATGCTCACTGATGTTCACAAAACAAAGCGACTTGGTAGTGCCCTGACATTTCTCACGTGGTACAGTGATGAGGGAGAAAACTTTTTAAACTAAATTGTGACAGGTGATGAAACTTGGGTGTGTCATTTTACACCAGAATCGAAACAACAATCGATGGAGCGGAGACACACTCATTCTCTGAAAAAAACAAACGTTCAAAGTGACAATGTCATCACAAAAAATCATGTGCACTGTCTTCTGGGATAGGAAAGGCGTTTTGCTTACTGAATTTCTTCCCAGAGGTGAAACAGCACGATATTGTGAGACTTTAACAAAACTAAGACGTGCCATTCAAAACAAATGAAGAGGAATGCGCAGTAAAGGAATTGAGTTGCTCCATGACAATGCTCGGCCCCATATTGCTGGTGTCACTCAATCGTTAATTCAACAGTTTCATTGGGAGCAGTTCGATCACCCGCTGTACAGCCCGGACTTGGCGCCATCCGACTATCACTTGTTCCTGCACGTGAAGCGCGAGCTTGGTGGCAAGCGCTTTGGATCTGACGATGACGTGAAAAATGCTGTGGAGTCGTGGTTATCGAAACTGGCGGGATGTTTCTTTGACGATGGTATACAAAAACTGGTCACCCGCTATGACAAGTGTTTGATCATTGGCAGAAACTATGTTGAAAAATAGTTTAAGAAAGTTCATGTAAAAATAAAATTGGAATCGAAAAAATTGTTTTACTATTTTTTTTTTTTCAAAACGGTACTTAGTTTCCAAATATGCCTCGTACAAACAGCCTAACAAGCATTGGCTCAAATTACTTATTGTGGTATAGACTTCAGCTACAAAATTACCTAATTTTGGATAATTTAGCAGCAGAACTGGGCAAAAGAATCATATTATAGTCAGCATCACTGCCAAAAGTTCAGTTTCTTAATTTTCAAGAACTGTGCCTTAAATGCTCATATCTCATTTATATCCTGTTGAGAGCTAGCAAAAGAAATGACATAAGAAAATTGATTAATTAACGTAAGATGCACTTTATCATACTTTGAGTCAAGATTCATCCTTTAAATTTCAACATTCTTGATTTTGCTGCTTGAGAAAAAGGTTCATCTCAGTTAGTAAATCATGAGATTTGTTGCAGAAATTTGCTTCTTTTTAGCCATCATTCATTGGTTTGTAATAACAATTCTATCCGTCCATCATCATGTTGCAACTAACCATTTTTCTTTAGTTTTTTTATCTTTTGCTGTCTCACAAATACTGGTGACTTATTCAATGGTAGCTCAAAAAACTTCTGGAATTCATTATCATTTTCGCATAGAGATATAAATTTACTTACACAATCTGTCATTGCTTCTGTTCTGTCCATTATTATTGAAACTAACTGAAAAATTGTAGCTTGAAATTAGTGAAGTGTGTAAAAGAGCTGAATATATCTATGCCTCTAATTCTTTAAAAAAAACAAGCAATATAATTTTTTTAAGTCAATTCCTACTTAGTTCAACAAAGAAAAATTTTTAAAATACAAACACAATTTTTTTAATATGTGAAGAAACCGTATTAACAGCGAGTATCTTCCAGTACAAGTTTAAAAAAATGTATTTGAACTTGAGTGGATGAATAAAAAGTATTTTATTAGTGATTGAAATTAATTAAATAAAAAAGATAAATTCCTACTTAGGTCAACAAAGAAAAAATTTTAAAATACAAAAAAAATTTTAATTAAAATTTTAAAAAATTTTAATATGTGAGAAAAGTGTATTAACATCATCATCCAATACAAGTTTTAAAAAATGTATTTGAACTTGAGTGGATGAATAAAAAGTATTTTATTAACAACTAAACATTTGAACAAGATATAGGGAGAGTGTTGAGCTACTAGTAGGAATTTAAGAATTATACCCAGCAAATCTTCTTAGATATATAACCTGTAAAAACTGTACAAAGGAACATAAGCAGATGTGTTGTCACTTAATCTACCGATTCATTCGATTGAAAGGAAAAACAAGAATACAGTACAAAGTCTGTAATCTGGACGTCCATTATCCGGAATGATCTATAATCCGGACCTCAAAGCCACAAACTTTTTTTGTATGCTTTACGCATGTGTGTTTAGCACACAAAAACGAAGCAACTTAAACAACTTACATTGAAAGAAATGTTTAATAAAGTAAACAAATAAGTATTAAGCTTTTTTTTGGTAAATTTTGATACCCTTTAGATCATAATTGCTCTTTATTTCATAAATTATGGTTTTATATTTTTAATTGTATAATTTTTGCATGCCATCTTACCAGATTTAAATTGATGATCTATAATCCGGAAAAAACCTTAATCCGGAATCGCTGAAGTCCTGACGAGTCCGGATTACAGACTTTGTACTGTTTTTTTTTTGTTTTGTTTTATACGGGCGCAGCCCTTCCTCCTGGTTTGTTGAACCTTATGAAGAAAAGCGGGCGCAACCCTTCCAACAACAAACGACACGAGCCGGCAAGCCGGCCGTGTTCAAATAAAAACAAGATCAATTTAGCAGCTTAACAAAATAAATAAATAAATAAATAAATAAATAAAATAAATAAAAAAATAAAATTAAATTTAAAAAAAAGCAAGCAGAAAAAAAAAATCACATTTAAAGAACGCCCCGGAAAGCCAAGCCTGGGAACCGAGTAACATAAAAATTAGCATAATGCAAAAATAACAAAATTATAAAAACGACCGTGAGAACTCTTCTCTACGGACCTCAAGACGTCACAGAATATAAATAATAAAATCAAAAGAAAATTGGGTAAGTAAACTAAAAAGAATAACACAGCACATAAAAACACAAAAACATTTAAGCTGTCCCTGCACCTTTGCACACAAAGTCTTTCTCTCCCTTTAAGGGTAGTTTCCATAAATTGAACACTTTCAGTATGTTAGTTGAATCAGAGATGCTGATCACATGTTTATGAGAATTGATGACTTTTATAATATCTTGTGCAAATTTTACTCCTTTTTTATAATTTTGAATCATTTCTCTTACATTTCTGATTCCATGTAAGGCTCTTATCCCCCCCCCAGTGAGTGTACAACTTTCAATAAAATGAATGCAGTCACAGGCAGTATTACATTTAAGACATAAAATTTACCCCCTGGAGGTGGAATCTCTAAGTACATAGGAAAGTGTCCATGATCTGTTACTAATTGATTATAGTCTTTATTGCAAAATATAGGCATATTCTTCTTAATTATTATATTTGACAAGGCCTCTAATCTTCTAGGAGATGCATTCCATTGATCAGACCAGGTTTTATACATGTGATCTTTCATTTTGCTAACTGTAACTTTTTTAGAATGTTGTAGATCACCATCAGAGATCCCATCCCCCAGGGCAGCCTCCTTTGCCAGGGAATCCACCCTCTCATTCCCAGTGATACCAATATGGGCCTTTATCCAATGAATATTGATTGACATTTAATATTTTAAATTCATATAATCATTTTAAATTTTATTCATATCATTTTTATGGTCCGGACGAGAGAGGGCGACGAGTGCTGAATAGGCATCCGAGTATATATGAACTGTACATTTATAGATCAAATTGGATTTAATCCATTCCAAGGCTTTATAAATGGCATATAGCTCTGATTGATAAACTGAATTATGTTTATCCAGTATGTATTTTTGATAATGGATCTCCAAACCATAAAAATATATGACAAACGCACATCCCACACCTCCCTCGAAACTGGATCCATCTGTATAAATTTCATATTCGCTGGTAGGCAATACATTGCAATCAAATAAAATATCATGTCTCTGTCTTGGATGAATCGAATTATTGTCAATTTGGGCAAATGCGTTTCTCTCAACCTGGATTTCATCCAGAATAAGAGAGCTTTCTATTGAATATTGTAATAGGAATTTATTGTAGAAAAACTTATAATGAATGGAGAGAGGGGGAACCCCGGCCAAAATACATGCAACATCAGGTGAAACTGTTCTAAAGCATCTAGTGATAATCAGACCTAAGCATCTAGTTCTAAAGTATCTAGTGATAATCAGACCTAAGCATCTAGTTATCTTACACCTGCAGTTTCTATGATTTTCATAATCTTGTAGATTTTCCTTCTTGGTATTGCAATTTCAATCTTCAGCAATGTAAATAAATTGAAGGCTGAATCTTAATATATTTTCTGTAAGGACAAAAGTGAATTCTTAATGCATTATACTACAGCCTGCAAAGTACTTTGATGAACAAAAGAAATAAGGTCTCTGCAGCATTTGTAAATTGAGTCATATTTTGGTTTACATGAAGATAAAATAAATGAATAAAACCCTTTTTAAGATTTATTATTTGCCTCATATGCATAATTAATTTCATTACTAATATTAAGTTAAGTTATCCTTTTACTTCAATTTTTAAAAATATATTCATTTTTCTTTTACTTCAAGGCCTGAACTATCGAATTTTCCTTCATTTTACACAGCTTAGGTCATGTACATGAAACTGCATTTTGTCCAAGTTTTCTTCTCTAAAAACATCTTCAGAATTACAGGATAGTATTAAGGTGGGCCATTTTTATAATCGAGCAGATAGAGTAATAATTTAATTTCTAACTGGTTTTGAATAATTTTATCAAGCAGCTGTTTTTGCTGAGCAAAAGAAGTCAAGGAAAAGGTAAAATAGGCAAAAATACTATTCATATTTCTTTACTTATGTTACCGTCATAATTTCTAGGTTGTCAATTTTTATATTCTTATGTAGAGGCCACATTCTGCTTTACTGTAAGTAGTGCATTGCAACAGACCCATAAATATTAAAAAAATTCAAAAGCAGAAGTGGATTTATGGGATTACGGTCACAAAGGGGCTGTGTTTTCCAAAGGGTTTCCAGATCACTTTCTGGACTCGAAGATAAGTATGAAAAATAATAAATATGCAGGTCTTAAGAAGCTCTGAAAAACTTTAGGTGAGAATGGCCTGTAATTTTATAAATCCGCCAATGAGACTACTGAAAAATTATCAGTCTTGTAGTACAGCTTTCTAGAAAATTCGGTAAAGGTTTCATTACATCAATACTAAATTGTTAAAAACCATGGTTCATAAGTTCGACATCTGTTGACTACATTCATATGGCTCACCAGTAGCTACTGACAAGAGATAATAGATGCCTATTTATCTATGGAAGTCTAAATGCATACTTCATCAGGCAGTAGACATCTATGTCATAATTAATCAACCAGTTAATTCCTTTACTGAAGTTGTCTTTTTTTAGCATCTTAAATAGTGTATAATTTTTAAATTAAGAAAGTTGTGTAGATTTTTTCTTAACTTTTTCTTGTTAACCTGCTTGATTTATCCAATTTGAAGGAAACTTCTGTACCATATGTGACATAACCTTATACAGTCAAAAGTCGTTAATTCGGACACCCATAATCCGGAATGATCTATAATCCGGACCTCAAAGCTAAAAACTTTCTGCGCATGCGCCGCGTTGACACATGTGCATAGGCGTTTACGCGTGCGCGTAAGACCTCTTACAACTGCGCATTTGCGTGTACGCAAGCGCAGAATACGTTTTCACGTGCGCGTTTTATGTATAACGAACGGTATAAGCTAAAATTATCTAATTATCTATTTCAGTTAATGTTGATGATTGCGTTGTTCCTTAATTTTCGAATTGGATCCAGCTTATTATTTTTTGCAGACTGTAAGAGCAATACTATAAAAGTAAACTTGAACTTTTGATTATGTCAAATAACGAGCAATTAACGGGACTTGAACAGCGGAACTTTGTAACTGAACAAAAAATTCTGTCTGTTTATAGAATTAAAGAGAAAATATTATCACATAAAACGAAGCAACTTAAACAACTTACATTGAAAGAAATGTTTAATAAAGTAAACAAATAAATATTAAGCTTTTTTTTTTTTTTTTTTTTTTTTTTTTTTTTTTTTTTTTTTTGTAAATTTTGATACCCTTTAGATCATAATTGTTCTTTATTTCATAAATTACGGTTTCATATTTTTAATTTTAGAATTTCTGCATGCCATCTTACGCGATTTAAACTGATGATCTATAATCCGGAAAAATCGATACTCCGGAATCGCATAAGTCCAGACAAGTCCGGATTAACGACTTTTGACTGTAGTTGATTTTTGAAATGTTTAAAGTGTATGTTTTGATCAGGTTTGGAAAGTAACATTTATTGTTATTTCAGTATGGCCGTACGAGTCCTGGAAGTTATCTGGAAAGAGATCCTCTTCTTTCTGATTTAAGTAGAGTTTATACATATAGCTATTTAACAGCAGAGCCAACTCAGGGATATCTCAGACGTCCTATTGAACCCAAACCGCCGAAATCGCCACAATTTCATAGACCTCCTGGTAAATAAAGTTTGATTAAGAATATGCCATTTTCTCAATGTAATCATCATTTTTTAATTGTTTAAAATGATGCTACTTTTTTAAAAAAAATTAATAATAATTCCTTCATAAGAGAGATTTTCTATGAAAAAAATCTGCAGTTGAGCTCTTTCTACTGTAGACTGTTTTTCATTGCCAGTGAAGCTTCATATATTTTTTCACTTATTGTGTAAGTTTTGGATTCATGCTATTTTGAAATGCTACCAAAATTAAATGCATTGAGCATTTTTCATTTCCAAAAGATTGAATAATTTGATTTAATATATAAAAATTTGGATATTATAGAAAATGTGAATCATTTCCCACAACTGTGAAGAAAATTTTGAAGACTATTTAGAAGTTAATTGAAATAAATTGTACACAATTTTCAAGGAACCCATCTTATTCTGCATTAAATTAAAAGTGTTTTGTAGATTAAGATCAGTTATTAAATGTTTATAGCTAATTCTATAGTATGTAGTCTTGTCTTGCAAGCATTTTCTTTTAAGAGATTTCTAGCAATATTTTAGAATTGGAAGAGTTTAAGGTATTCTTTTTGAAAAAATAAAATACGGTGAAATTTTAACCATCTAGATGTTAACAGAATAAAAATTATAAGCATTATTGTAAAGCTGCTAATAAGTGTCAATGAAGAGAAAACAGCGTGTTGTGAAATATTAGTGAATATACACCATCTCCAAAAATTGTTAGACACATGTAAAATAAAATTTGAGCCCTGGCTGTCTCAAGTATTACTCTCATGTTGTAAAGATTTTTATGCAGAATTGTTTTATCTAAAATCTGAAAGCTAGTGCATCACATGAACTGTATAATGCATTTACTTTCTGTACTCATGGCACCCATATGGCAGAAGGCTGTGTGTGTTTTATGGCTTCAAAAATTAAAATATATCTGTAAAATTAAAAAACAATATATTGTAGACAATGCTTCTAATCTTGTGTCAACAAATTTAGTGGAGCAGCGAATGAAACAGTTAAAAGTATATTTTATCAAGAAGGAGTCAGTAGACCCAGTGTGAGTAGTAAGACAGTTGATCACATGCTTGACAGTTTTCGTTGAAGTCCAGTGAAATCCATTCATAATGCAATCAGAGAACTGTGCATTCCAAAGTGAATTCACAATATCCTGCATAAGCTTCATATATACAAAATTTAAATTGCGAAAAAAATTTTCCAAATAATTATAATGTTCAGTATCAATTTGCTATTGATGGTGCTGAATTGAATGAAAAACAAAGAAAACTTTTTCAGCACTGTTATTTTTCCTGATGAATTAACATTTCATGTATCAAATGCTATGAATTTGAATGTGATTGTATGTTAAAAATTTTCACAATACCCCCAGAACAAAAGAATATGATAATTTTGTGTTTGAACTAGATGGTGCACCTACACATTGCACAATGTGTTCGCATAATTTCCCAAATGAGCATTTTACAATTAGAAGGATTGGTTGTAGTGGTCTCATTACATGGCCTCCTTGTTCAACGTATACAAAATCACTGCATTTTTTTCCCCTTTGCATTACATTAGAGATCATTGCTTTATCCAATCTGCTATGTATATCAAATGCTTTATCTAATATACCTGATGCAGTATATCAGAACTGAAGCAGCTAACATTCCATAAATTCTGGCATCAAATTGAATCTTTATGAACAGAAACGTTTGGTGATGTAATGGTCTTGCTCTTGTAAATTCCATCAGTTTTCTAAAATTATGTATGAATGCTTTATGAATGGAACTTTCTGTGAAAAATTCATGAGGCCGTTTTGTAGGTTGTCCATAAAACATTTCTGGTATAGTATGATTAGTATCTTGCTGTATTGCAGATCATAGTCCTTGGTAAAATTTCACTTCAGGCTACTCTGTTATGGGCTTTTAATGCTGCTTTGAGCGAGTTATGGAGTCATTCTATTTTGCCATTGCACTGTGAATAATTAGGCTGTTGTATAATTAAGCTTGATACCACAGACTTGTTCTTAAATATTTTGGATGAAAATTGTGCTGCACTGTCTGTTACTATTTTACATGTTATTCGAAATTTTGTAATCCAATTGTTGTAGAAAGCTTTGATGATGGTTTCTGCTAATAAGCTATTGAATGTAATTACTTCAGCCCAATTTGTAAATCTAGCTGTGTAAGTCGAACATTTCCATTTTATGGGGTTAATGACCATATTATGTCAATATGAATTTCTTGAAATCTTTAAGTAGGTTCTTGATATTTTCCCAAATTTGATTTTTGTGGTGAGAAATTTTGTTTTTTTTCTGACAGGAAATACATGCTCAAGCCTATTGTTGTATGTCTTTTCTTTATGTTTGGTCAAAAGAATTTTAAAGGTATAAGCTTTACTGATGATTTTATTCATTTGTGCAAAAATCTGTGTGATTAAATATTTTCATTTGATATTTCTTCAGTATATAGGTCTAATTTTTATTATTAGTGTGTTACACCATAAATGTTTTCCTGAAGGTGATGATATTGTTTAAAATGAAATGAAATGGAATTTTGTAAATTTTTTAACTCAACAGTTTGGCTTTCTGCTGTTTCATCATAATTAATTCCTGCTATTCCTTCTATTCTTGATAATGTGTTATCACCTTTAATATGTTTGATTTCTGTTGTAAACTGTGAAATATATTGTAGTGGTCTGCATTGTCTGGGTGAAGCTCTGTCTGGTTTTTGTTGAAAAGCGTACAGGAAAGGGTTTTGATTAGTTTATATGGAAAAATTTTTCCTTCTAAAAAATGTTTAAAATGTTGTATTCCAGCAATGCATGATCATATTCACTACAATTTTGATGTGCAGTATTTAGTTTGTTCAAAAAGAATGCTATTGTCTTCCATTCATTTTTGTGTAGTTTTGTAAAACTGATCCAATTCCCGTATCTGAAGTCTTTGTAAAAAAATGCCAGAGGTAATTCAAAATTCATGTGGGATAGCAGTACAGCTTTGGCAAGATCTGGCTTACACTTTGCAAATTGTTTTAATGCCTCTTCTATCTACTGAATTTTTATTTTGTCTTTTGAACCTTTCAAGTAGTCTTGTAAAATAAGCTTGGAATTTTGCTGTCTTTTAAGTAACAATGATAAATTTGATCATGTCAAGATATGTTCTTAATTCATGGATTAGGGGTGTTTTGTAATTCAGTACAAATTCTACTTTTTGAGGTAATGAATGAGAACCATTGGATGTAACTAAATGCCATAAAAATTCTGCATTTTGGCAATGCTATAAAACTTCTGCATTTTGTACCCAAAAATTGATTTTTACGAGTATACTCTTAAGCCATATTTGTTTAATCATTAAAACTTAGATTTATGTGTTTTTCATTTTTTTATGTGCGATTCTTCGCTATGTGATGTGATCAATACATAATCTAAATTAGCAAAAGTGAAATTTAAATCTAAAAACTTCATCGCTGAATCTTTGAAATGTTGAAGAAACATTTTTCAAACCAAGTCTCATGACATTAAATTCATACAAGCCAAATGAGGTTATTATGGCAGTCCTATATTTAACCACTTCTGCTATTTTTATTTGATAATACACTTTAGAGATATCAAGTTTAGAAAAAATTTGATGACTTTCAAAATGTGGAATTCAATTCTTGGTGTTGGGTATCTATTAGGCACTGTTCGAGAATTTAACTTGCTGTAATCTCGGCTTGGACAACATGAATTATTTCATTACCTAGCGTCAATTTAAATTCTTTTGTAGGATTTCTTGGTGTTTTGGGTCAAGTTCGTGAGCTTTAAAATGTACAGGTTGACCTTCAGCTACTATATTGTGTTTGGCATCATGCTTTGTATCTGAGATTAGTAACTTTGACTTAAGTATAAGAGGATTTTAGATAATTATTCTTTCAAGCAGATTACTGAGTTAAACACATTGTATAGTAATGGAATCAAAATGTGCAGTAACAAGCTACAATCATGCATGCTTCACAACCACTTTACATGGGCTAGCAGGCAGTTTCATTTGCACTGTATTTTTTATAATCATTTCATAAAATTATGAAATATTTTAATTTGTGCTTTAGTGTGGATAAATTTAAAAATACAATTGACCTTCAAGAGTGTAATCATAGCAGTGATGATTTGATTTATGTCTCGGAAGATGCTCAGAAGAATATTGTAAAGTTTTTTAATTACAATGCATAATACTTTTCAGTATGTACACATATAACACAAAATTACAAATAACCTGAAAATCGATTTTAAAATGGATCGCAGAACCTTTCAAGCCATATACCAAGGGATAGACAAATCATGACAGCACTCCAGCAGTTGTCAAAGAATGTCAGGAGCAGGATGACCATAGCAACAGTGCCTCAGCCACGGTTTCGCTTGAAATCTGTTTTTGTTTTCTTACTCACAGCACTCTGAACTGGCCAATCTCCTCAAATTTAGTAATCATATTTTTCAAACCATTCTTCAGTGCAGATCCTTTTTGTAAAACTTGATCTTTCTGCTCTAAACGTATGGTGAAGAATAATTTTACAGCATTGACTACTGATATTTTTAATAGTTCCCTATTTCTATAATATACTTTCTACACATCACATGAAAAGTGCTATCCAGTGGTCAGATTTTGAAATAATAATTTCAGTTTTGCCTGTAGTCCATATAATGTAGGTATTAAGTTTCAATGGAATACATCAAATATAATAGACTCTGCATAGATCTAAATAGGTTCATTTTAATTATAATCATCCTATACCACACATTAAAAAACTACAAGGTCAGAAAAGGTAGCCTCAAAATTTCTCGCACTACATATGTGTCCAAATGCAACTTTTCCAGAAAATAGGTTAAAATTTGCTGTATGTAAGTGCTTAAAAATTAAATTTGAATGTTTTTGATTAATGACTTAATATGCAATACATAATATATGCCCATAGGTTTTAGAAATTGTTCAAAATCCTTTTTAAGAAAGAAGTTTTAAAATGTTAATCAGTACGTAATTTCTTATTTTTAGAAACATTATTAACAAATTCACTAAATATATTCATAATGTTATTTATTTTAAACAAATGTTTGTTTTATTTTATTTGTAGCTTCATTGTATTTTATGTATTTCAATTCTTTCATAGATGATGTGGATCGAAGAAAAACATGGAGTAAAAGTCCTGTTCACAAAGCAGGTATACTTATTTTTGAAAAATTAGTACTGTATATGTTCTGATGTAATTTACCTTCCTAATGCATAATTAGCTTGCATTAAATTTATATTTTCTGCTAAAACTGTTGAATGAATGCAGTTTTGTCCACTTATTGGGTACTGTAAGGGTGAGTCAAATGAAAACCTTAAATATTTTTACTTGCAATTTATTGAACAATAGTGGAACACAAATGTATCATTTTTTGACATACTCTCCCTGGACGTTGAACACACTTCCTCCAGTGCACAAATTCCTCTTGGAAAAAATTCTTGTGGTCATGTGTACAGCCATTCATGCACCACATGGTCTCCTTTTCACTGGAATGAAATTTCTTTCCTTCCATCACCTCTGAGGAATCTAAACATATGATAATAGTTGTGGTGAGTTAGTGAATGTGCAAGAAAATCAAAGTGAAAGTCAATGAGGATTATAATTCTTGCATGAGCTAAATGAGGTCGAGCATTGTTGCATTGCAAAATGACACCTGACGTCTATATTGCTTTGATGTGACTGCAGGCCAAAGATGATTTTTCAGCATATCAGAAAATGATGCACTGATGACAGTGTTTCCCCTAAGTGTGTAGTGTTCTATGTTAATGCCTCATTCATCCAAAAAAAGTCAACATAAGCTTTCCTGCAGATAGCTGCAGCCAGAACTTCTTTGGTTTTGAAATACTATTCCTCTTGGTTTGGGGTCATTGGTTGTGGACCCAGGTTATATCTTCTGTAATGAGTCTTAGAAAGAAGCTGTCATCTACTACTTCAGAGAAATGCAAAAAATCTTCACAGGCATCAACACATCACTGTTTCAGATCGTGAGTGAGATGCCTTGGCACTCACCTTGCAGACACTTTGTGAAATTTAAGCATGTGGTGTGCTGAGCTATGACTAATGTTCAGATTTGCAGCTACTTCATCCACCATCATATGATGATTATCTATTCTGATAGCTTCAGCTGCTGCAATAGACTGAATGATGTCACAGTCCAGTGTGCCTGATGTGGGTGGGGAGCATCTGCCACAGAAGTCACACTTATTCTGAACTTCCTACTCCGCTCATACACTTGCTGCAGTGATAAGCATGCCTCACCATGCTGGACTTTCATTCACCAATGGATTTCAGTAGGTTTCTTGCTTTCACTGCTCAGAAAATACATGACAGAACATTGATCTTCGTTGGTGCATGTCGCAAGCAGGGCAGCAATTTTAATCTTGTATTGTGGCAGCGGTTTGCTTGTCTGTAGTATGCAGTTGTTATTAGGTGTTTGTTAAAATAAGTCTACTGCCAGCTTACAGAACGATAGTGCAGGAAATTGAAGGCTTGTTACATTTGTAAGGTTTACACGTGACTCTCCTACGTAAGTTTTTCTTGTGATTCTCAAGAGCTGATATAAATTTTCTTAACTCCTGTAAGTGTATATATGCGTCGCAAAATTATGTAAAATGAATTATGCTGAATGTTTAATAACTAGATAAAATCATTCATTTGATCGTAAACATATTTAACATTACTTAAGTGTTATAAAAGACTGTATTTAAATGCTTTCAAGTATAACCAATTAAAAATATTTTTGGGAATGCAAATAATATTTTGAAGACCTTCAGAATCTTGAATTTACCACCTTTAGGTAAAAATGAGATCATAAAGATTAGTCTTCAAATTCTGTAAACATACATAGCTTTGTAATGCAGCCTTATGTCAGGAGAATAACATTAATTAAATATTCATTTGTAAACCTCATCACATTCTTTCTTATAAATATTCAGTAAATTTCATTTCTGAATAAGACTGAACATAAATTCTGTACGCTTAAATACCATTTGTTTAACATCTGAAATTTTGATGGGTTTGAGCAATGAATTACCTGTTTGAATTTAAGTTCATCATTGATTCTCATCATGTCTTTATTATAAATATTTAGTAAATTTCATTTCTAAATAAGACTGAACATAAATTCTGTACTCTTAAACTATTTGTTAAGCATACGAAATTTTGATGGTTTTGAGCAATTTGTTTGAATGCAACTTTAAGTTCATCATTGATTTTATTACTATCAAATTCAGTAAAAAAAGTTCCAATTTTAATATTATCTTTTCCTTCTTTTTTTATGCTATATCTTCAATCTGACAGGAATGCAAGCCTTAGGTATGTAATGCAAAAAGTTATCTTTTTATCAAATGTTCCATGTATTTCTTTGAAATTTTAAATTGTTAAACAGTTAGTCTTCAAACTACTATGTGTTTAACTTAATCTAGACAAGTTAGTTAATTTATTTCAATAATATTGAACCAGTGACTATTATTGACAAAGATTTTAAATTCATGTGGATTTAATGTTATTCATTCTTTATGTTATGTTTATAAAATACATGTATGTATTTGAACAGTTGAATCAATTCAGTCATCAACACCCCGTCCACGTTCACCCCACATGAATAATGAAGAGCCGATTGAATATTCGCACTATCCTGGAGGTCATCCTCCTAGTCCAGATGAAGTGCCACCTATTGAAAGAGATGATTTCCCCGCTCCTCCTTTCCCATTTACAGATCCTGGTAAATATTTTAGTAATTTAAAAATATATATTAAATGTATTACATTAAAATAATCTTGCTATTTGTATGTTATATCCAACACATTCGTTTGCAAGAAAATATTCTTTTAAACATGTTATCTCAACTTCACTATTTCATAATGTGCCAACCGCATGTTAAGAAGATTTTTCTTTACTTATGACACTTCTTTAAAGCAGTTTATTTTCAATACTAAAATTAAGGACTTTGATAAATGCTTAGTTTTAGGTATGTGCCCCTAAAATGCATAATGTATTTTTTTAATTCCAAGCATTAAAAATTAGAGGGAAATTTGGTCTAAATGCTTTTATTTTGAAAATATGGAAGGCTACGAGTTATAATGCATATGAAAATTTGATCTCCTCCCCCCAAAAGTAGTTCTAATCTTGCCATGTGATTGTTAAGTTCTCAAGCTCTAATATGAAAAAAAAAAAAAAAATTACTTTTGTGTTTTATGTAAGCCTAATCTTATATTTACAACTTTCACATATCATGGTTGACTTTTATGTCTTCAGGTTATGGAGCTGTTGCAAACAATTGGCATATGAGGGAAATGGCAATTAAAGAGGCTGCTTTTGTGAAGCAAATTTTTTTCTCTGAGGAAATGATGTTGCTTTAATTACATAAAGCTTATGTGGAATGGATAATTTATTTTTGGCTGTCAGCCAAATTATTTCATTCGTGGTTAACTACAGAATTTGGTTGTGACAGTTTCTTAAACTTGATTACCATACCATATTTTATGAGTTTTGCATACAAACAACATTGTTTTTTTTTTAAATTCAGAATTTGAGAGCTATTATATTTACAACAAAACTCAATTTGTGTCAGGACAATGGAAACAATTGGGGGGGGGGTACCAAAAGATAGCAAAAATGGGAGAAACTGGAAAAATAAAAACTACTATTTTCTCTGTTTTTATATTTAACTCTTTATACTTCAGATAAAGCTTTAATAAAAGTTTTTGTGTTATTTATCTTAATGAGTAATTAAATGTATTATTAATAATATAAGCATAAAAATAAGCAGTATTTTCATTTCTTTAATTAAAGAAAAATTTTAAAGATGTGTTTCATCCAGAATGCAAAATTGTTGCATGGATACCTTTTCTCAGTATTACATCATGAAATAAAAGTCTTGAGAAAGTTCCCAGCAAAAGCTTGTTCCTGAAATCAGAATGAATGAAAGAAAATTTTGAAAGTGTCCTTTCAATAGCAGCTTAGCTAGCCTCCTTAGCAAACAAAATTTATCTAAACAGTCAGTTATATGACAAACTAAGCAGCTACCAGTCAGTGAACATCCTGCCTCATAACATGGTAAAACTTTTCACAAAGAGTAGTTTTTTTAATTTAATTTGATTGCAGTTTCTGATGAAGAAATCTTTATTGAATTATGAAGTCAGCATGTTTGTAAGTTTGATTAGTTACCCTTTCTAGCCATATATGCTCAATGCAATGTGACACTTTCATTTTCAGCTATTTGGTCACTCCAGAAGTTTTTATCAAAATAGTTTCCCTTGGGAAAAGGCTGTGTATATTGAACACGACAGCGACAAAATACCATCTTGCTAACTCACGCTGAAAATAAAAATCAAGCAGAGAAACGCAAATCAATAAAGGTCACCGGTCTCTGCTTAGGAAATTTATCCTGCACTGTAAAAGGGTCTATGTGACAGAAGTCAGGTTTTACAGGAGCAACAAAAAGCTATGCCAGATGTCAACAATGAAAAATTATGATATAGCTAATATCTATGTAATTCAACATTTTCTAAATAGTTGCTCATCCCCCCCCCACAAGATTTTTGAAAAATTACACATATCCCATTTTTACAACTTGCAGCATTTCTTTCTTCCCAGATTGTGCCCAAAATAGGAAAAATACTTAGTATTATGAAAAATTTGTTGATTTTGTGAACTAAAATTACAGTAAGATAATTTAACTTTAGAAAAATATTAAGAAAATCAAGTACAGTCTATCTATTGTAAAAAATAAAGTAATAACATTAAAAACTAATTTTTATTTTATTATTATTCTTATTATTAATTTTTTTCCCATAAACAAGGCTGAAGTATTGAAAAGCTGTTAAAGATGTAATGATAAACAATAAAGAAACTGTCAGGAATGTTCCCAACAATAGTAAATCTTTTAATCATCTTCATCACCATTCTCCTGGTTTCTTTCTACTATTTGGCTACTGCATGATCTCATTGTAAATGTCTGTATGCTATTATATGCACTTTATGCTGATTATAAAATTTGTTGCATTATGTGAATGTGGAATTTTGGTTATAAATTATAAAATTTCAAACTAAGCATACTGACCTGAAACTGGTAAAGAAAAGAATTGTTTTAAGTTTTTATATTAAAGTATACTAAAATAGGAGCTAGCTTACATGTATTTAAATTTTTCATTTACAGAAACTTAATAAATATTTCTTATTTAATGTTCTGTTAAACACATTTTTCTTCTTTTAAAAATGTATAAATGTCAATAATGCAAAACTCTTCATTATTGTTGGCAGAACGTCGAAGGAGGTGGAGTGGCAGTTCAAAAGATGTTGAGGGTGAGGTTGAGTTAGAAATTGATGAACCCATGGAAGAGTGTGATACTCAGTTGAAGCGAGAAGAAGAGGAGTTGTCTAAAATTGCAACTGGCATAGGAAAAGTATGGTTATAGTGTATGTGTGTTGTGTTTAGATATATATGTGTGTGTGTATGTGAATAGGAATAACTATTTTCACATTAATTTCATTTATGTATTATTGTTGTTTACATTTCTAAAAATGCATGCTGGGATGACTTCTGTTTCTTTGATTTTTGAATTACTTTAAAGTTGGCAATAATTCCCATGTTGGTGTCATATATTTCATTTTATACAGCTCTGCTTCTTGTATAACTCGTGTGCTGCTGTTTTGTAATACAGTCAAAAGTCGTTAATTCGGACACCCATAATCCGGAATGATCTATAATCCAGACCTCAAAGCTAAAATCTTTCTGCGCATGCGCCGCATTGACGCATGCGCATAGTCATTTTACTCGTGCGCCCAAGACAATTACGACTGCGCATATGTGTCTGCGCAAGTGCAGAATACGTTTTCGCATGCGCGTTTAATGTATAACGGACAGTATAAGCTAAAATTATCTAATTATCTATTTCAGTTAATGTTGATGATTGCGTTGTTCCTTAATCTTCAAATTGGATCCAACTTATTATTTTTTGCAGACTGTAAGAGCAATTTTCTTAAAGTAGCTTGAACTTTTGATTATGTCAAATAGAATTTCCGATGCTGGAGCTCCCAAAGGATCTAGGAAACGAAAGTATGTTTCGATGTCCATCAAACAAAAAACAAATTGCTACAAAAATGGATAAAGGCATATTCTTTGTTTATCTAACCGTTCCGAAATCTGTTTATCAATTTCACGCTGCTCTGCGCGGGGGGGGGGAGACGTCCCGGCGTGCAATGAACTGGAAGTTGATTTGTCAACACTATCGTTATCTTCAGAGCAGATGCTTTTATTTTATTCGGCTTATAATTCCTTACTAAATGTAGTATTTAATTTCGATGTACTCCGTCTTTGATATGATTTAAATCAAATTCCTCGTCATTATAAATACCACGAATACAAATCAATTAGTTTTCTGGTTGCAATTTTCTAATTTCGGCTGTGCGTAAGGTATGCTTTACGCATCCGCGCGTTGAAAGAAATGTTTAATAAAGTAAACAAATAAATATTAGGCTTCTTTTTTGGTAAATTTTGATACCCTTTAGATCATAATTGCTCATTATTTTATAAATTACGGTTTCATATTTTTAATTTTTATAATTTCTGCATGCCGTCTTACCAGATTTAAACTGAGGATCTATAAACCAGCATATTTCATGGAAAGAAAAATAATTTTTTTAAATACTTAGCTTGATTATAATTTCATCATTTGGTTTTTTGCTAATCTGGTTATATTTTAATAAATGAATTAGTCATTTTCCTCTGTGACACTAATGTCCAAAATTGAAATTACAAACACATTTTTTGCAATAGTTCAAAATACCCACAACTAATATTTTTCAGAATTATGCGATATGTAACTTACAGAACAGTAAATATATATAAACACGTGGTAGTTGCTGAAAAGTGAAAAGGGTAAAAGAAACATGAATGTGATCAGTTTTTGAATCTTTGAATTTCATCTATAGAACTGTGTTTCTTGGAAGAAAAGTCACAACCATTTATGTAAAGAAGGGGATAACAATACCAACACTGAAAACACGCTGTGGCATAGTGGTCCCTACATGACAATGCTACTCCATCAAAATGTTTGATTTCTCTTATGTTTTAGAGATGATAGCAGACCTCATACTCTCTCATCATGATGGTTTGTTGAGATTCACTCTATATACTGAATCCCAACTGATCACTGAAGAGGACATGATGCCAGATTTGCTGTATTTAAGGATTTGTGGATGTTGGCACTATCTCCAGCAGTGCATTTGTATTATGTACATACTCCTGAACTTTATTCAGCAACCACCTTATTTATTATCAACAAATTACTTAATTTCAACAAAATTTGTTTGTTAATGATGACTAAATCTTTTGTTTTATCAGACTTGCATATTCTAGGATTGTTGTTTGCCATAAATATTTTTTAGATGTTGCATTTACCTGCACAAATTGCAATTTTGTTATTTAAAAATGCAAAAGCAAATTTTTTTAATAATAGACACATCAAAATCTGTGGTGTTCTTGGTAACCATTTCCGTATTCATATTAATTTACATGACAAATATGTCTATCCTTGGTGCATATTTAGGATATTTGGAAAGTGTCTTCTTGATATGCATCAGCATTTCATCTCCGAAAGATTGACAATATTTTGGCATAGCATTCTGTGTTGGGCTTATCTAAACTATTTTTAAAAATTATAATGCATTCTTCTGCATTTTCAAACTCATTGCTAAATCCCAGCATTGAACTAGCATAAAAGTAACAGAAGCACTTGAAATCACTACCAAACTGTGTTGCAATAGCTACCTTCCTTTTTAACCCTTCATACCTCTAGACATTATTTCTAAATACAACAAACAACCTTGCAGAAAGTAATAAAAGAAGACAAATCTGACCAAATCATCCATTCCAGCTTCAACTGATGAGGCAGACAGGCTGGTTGTAAAAGCTCCTACTTTGATTTGTGTTGAAATGTGGTTTTGGTTTGTCAACCCAAAATGCTTTATCTTGTTTAATGAGCACTTAATATATTTATAAATATACTACTCATGTTTAAACTAATTATATTCAATAAATAACTTCTTTCTGAATCATTGATCATTTACTATGAATGACACATAATTTTTCCGTAGAAAATATAGCAGTTATTTTATACTGAAGAAACTATAAACATCATCTCTTGTATCACCAATATATACAAATAAAAGACTAAAAGCAGTAGAAAATAATTATATGCTATAATTTTGTATAACTGTTTAACAAAAATTGCAAATATAAAATTAGGCAAGCAACAGCCTTCTGCGTGGCATAAATTTTAACCAAGATTGTATCGATTTCAAAGGCAACATGTGCTGGTCCCTCGTCACAAGAAAAATTCTACAAAGAAGAGAGCTGTATTTATACTAAAAAGTAAAATGAACCGGGAGGTAGCACCATCTGTCCAAATAAATAGCAGTGAAACTTGAAAATTAAGTTAGTAGCATGTTTAAAAGCATTAGGACGCACTGGAGTGGAATTAAAGTCATTAATTAAACATCATAAATCTTTGTGAATGTGAAAAGCTTCAAGGAAATCCAGTTCACCACCAAAACGTTTTGGGTAATTTTTGCAGATCCTAAGTCAAAGCAGCGATTAAATTTTCAACAATGATTAACTAGCGTTACAATCAGCTCTTCCTAATGCTTTTAAAATTCTATTAGCGTAATTTTTTGTGTTTTGTTACTATTTATGTGGACAGATGGTGCTGCCTCCCTCTTCATTTGATTGTTAATAAATTCATTTGAATAAATACAAGTCTCCTCTTTGTAGAATTTCTTTTCTCCTGATGATGTTGGAAATGCGCCTGTAGCCTTCGAAATTGATGGAGATTGTTTAAGATGTATGCTAAACAGAATGTTGTTGCTTTGCCTAGTTTTATGTTTTACTATGGCGAGTTCCCTTCTCTTGATATTTGCAAATCTATTTAGTATTTTCATCATAATTGTTTGATTGATAAGTGTCATCGATAAGAAGTCACAATTATTAATATAAATTATAAAAAGTAAAGCAAGAACTAAGTGCCAATTTTGACATTGTTGAAAATGCATTTACGTATTTTTTGATAACATCAATAAGTTTTCTAAATTCAGTTATTTTTCTATGCAGAACACATATAGGTATATTACACAATGTTTACTGTAACTCTTTGTGTATTACATTAAAATCCTCTGTATGTTTTTTAATGCCTTTAAATCCGCATTCAAATAAAAGAAGGACCACAAGGTTGCTAAATTTGTGATACGTGCTAATTCATCTAACAGGAATTTAATTGAGGCTTTTCCTAACATGTTTAACTATACTATTAATATACGTTTTCACTTGAAGCTTTCTTCATTCTACCGAATGTCTTAAGCAGTCACATAAATTGTATTCTCTGGTATTTGGTACAAACTGGATTGAGATTTCCAAACAGTCAGTTGAAAATTGACCTGTTAATATCCATTTATATCAATAAAAATTCCCGTCTTATTATATTTTCACAAACAACATTTCTTTTGCTTGAAATAAAACTTGTTCTAGGAGGAATTTTTGACACCATGTTTGGCTTTTTGTGTCATCTTTGGAAAATTCATAAATACCAACATCGTCCTTTGTTCAGCGTAACTGGATTTATAATTTGGTGCATTAAATTAACACGCTACAAGAACGTATGAACATCATATGTTTAGCCATGAAAGTGACCTACGAATGCAGTGCATGGAAAGAATTATTCATCCCCGGATTGCTTAATAAGTGTCTTGGCATTCTTATAAAGTCCATGGCTTCATATTCATGTAGTGATATGTAGTTTGAAATGTATGTGGGGAATGACGAACTATGCCAGCAGACTGCTTTTGCCAAACTAGCTCAATAAGACTTTTTGCTTACACATTTCTTTGCAAAATCAACTAATTTCGGCCCCCTTGTACTGCCTTTACATCAGGGTTGCCACACTACCTGGAAAACCTGAAAAAGTCAGGGAATTTGGAAATTGGCCAAAAAATTCAGGGAAAAGTCAGGGAATTTAAGTATTTTAGTCAAAATCTGGAAAAGTGAGCGAATTTCATACAACGATCCCACCAAAAAAGGCAAGTTTTGCGCCGACATCAGAAGAGATCACTTTTTTTGCGAATTGTGTATCACGTGAATGTCATTCGGGCAGCTGGCATAGAGCCAATTTTCGCAGCTCCAATATGATTGTCTTTTTAGAAAGGCAAAGCAAGTTTCCCGCAACTTTTGGTTTCCAGTAACCTCGAGAATCGCATGTGCAGTGCATGAACTAAAGAAAGTACCTGTTCTCGTATGAAACAAAATGGGTTTAATCCTAGTATACGGTACCATGAAGGTTAGAATAAAAAAATGTGTATTGTAAAGAAGGAAAACCTCTCTGCAACAGACGTGGCTCCGTTCCATCATAGCGGGAAACAGCTGTGCATGCGCGATATATATGTCGCCAAGGATCGAAACCGGTGTCCAGTTCATAAAATGAATATCGTTTAAAATTTCTTTAAACTTGTTAAAGGAAAAGAAAATATTTTTTGGTGCAAGTAAATTAATTCATGGATTAGTTATTTGGGGGGGGGGAATCTACCGTTTTTAAAATTATTGCGAAAAATCCAAGAAAAAACGTTCTTTGATAAAACGTTTCTTCTTGGATTTTTCGCAATAATTTAAAAACGGATTTTCGTAGTTTTCTTTTTTGTCAAAGAACATTTCTTCTTAATACGTGTTTCTCAATTTCCTGTACACATCGTGGAGAGGGAAATTCTGGCCGCCAGGTTCCGTCGCCAAATCCCTTGGCAAATTTTCCCTCTGCTTTTTACATAGACGTTCTTTGGTTAGAATAATCTCCATGTATGATACAGCGAGATTTGGTGGCATGATGATGAGCAGTAAACGGGTCATTTTGTTTTTGGCGACAATTTTAAAAATCATGCGAAGACTGTATCGTATAGTCAAAAGTCTTTAATCCGGACTCATCGGGACTTCAGCGATTCCGGATTATCGATTTTTCCGGATTATAGATCATCAATTTAAATTTGGTAAGATGGCATGCAGAAATTATAAAATTAAAAATATGAAACCGTAATTTATAAAATAATGAGCAATTATGTGATCTAAAGGGTGTCAAAATTTACCAAAAAAGAAGCCTAATATTTATTTGTTTACTTTATTAAACATTTCTTTCAACGCGCGGATGCGTAAAGCATACCTTACGCATAGCCGAAATTAGAAAATTGCAACCAGAAAACTATTTGATTTGTATTCGTGGTATATATAATGATGAGGAATTTGATTTAAATCATATCAAAGACGGAGTACATCGAAATTAAATACTACATTTAGTAAGGAATTATAAGCCGAATAAAATAAAAACATCTGCTCTGAAGATAACGATAGTGTTGACAAATCAACTTCCAGTTCATTGCGCGCCGGGACGTCTTCCCCCCCCCGCGCGCAGAGCAGCGTGAAATTGATAAACAGATTTCGGAACGGTTAGATAAACAAAGAATATGCCTTTATCCATTTTTTGTTGCAATTCGTTTTTTGTTTGATGGACATCGAAACATACTTTCGTTTTCTAGATCCTTTGGGAGCTCCAGCATCGGAAATTCTATTTGACATAATCAAAAGTTCAAGCTTACTTTTAGAAAATTGCTCTTACAGTCTGCAAAAAATAATAAGCCGGATCCAATTCGAAGATTAAGGAACAACGCAATCATCAACATTAACTGAAATAGATAATTAGATAATTTTAGCTTATACCGTCCGTTATACATTAAACGCGCACGCGAAAACGTATTCTGCACTTGCGCAGACGCATATGCGCAGTCGTAAATGTCTTGGGCGCACGAGTAAAACGCCTATGCGCATGCGTCAATGCGGCGCATGCGCAGAAAGATTTTAGCTTTGAGGTCCGGATTATAGATCATTCCGGATTATGGGTGTCCGAATTAACGACTTTTGACTGTACTAGGATTTTACCGCAAAATGTTTTTTTTTTCTCTTTTTTTTTTTTTCATTTTAATAAATACCTTGTCATTTTGCAGTAAAATAAAAAAATAGTAACCAATCATCTAGGATAACCATGTTATATAACTATATTCGCTAAAATATCATTGATTATTCTAATTAAATTTTTAAGTAATTATCTTTATTTTTATGTTATTCATATCATTTAATGTTGCTTCTTCCCTCTAAATTTATTTATCATTAGTAAATAATATTTCCAAATTTCAGGAAATTTTCTCTGGCATAATCCTGAAATTAATTCTAGCAGTATGATGATATCACAAAATTTAATGCACATATTTTTTCTTTATGTATGATGCGAAATAAATATAAAATACCTCAATTTAGTAAAAAAATATCATTAAATAGATTTCTTTCTTTCGTTTAGCTGCAGAATGTCTGCAAAAAAAGCCTTATTTTATTCCAGATTGGGCAGATTCTAATCTCAATCTTCAGTGGAGAAAACAACTCCTATTATAATTATATTGGTTTTCAAGTGTTAAGGTGCCTTTTAAGAATACACCTCACACAAATTAAATTTACCTAAAATCTAACCTAACTTTTAGCATTGCGTTGTGATTTATAAGA
Source organism: Stegodyphus dumicola (assembly GCF_044657685.1). Classification (NCBI taxonomy): domain Eukaryota; kingdom Metazoa; phylum Arthropoda; class Arachnida; order Araneae; family Eresidae; genus Stegodyphus; species Stegodyphus dumicola. The sequence continues at coordinate 29,776,174 of NC_140781.1, forward strand.
ACCGGATTAGCCTCGTGTTGAACTGGGGATGATCATGAGTAATAATTAAATATAACGTACAGTTGTTATCCAATGTATATATCTTAAATTTTATTAAGTTTTTTTAAGCGGAAAAGTAAACAAAATTATCAAACAAAGTGTACCAAGAATAATTAAGAATAAATGTCCTCTGGGATTTATTGAATAATTAAGGGAATTTGCTACTCAGTACAAGTAATACCATAATTAATTTACCTCTTAGCACAGCCAACATATATTACATGGATAGACTGGAATTTTCTCGAAACATACCTGGAAAACCTGGAAAAGTCAGGGAATTTCATTCTCCTGTTTGAGTGGCAACCCTGTTACATTCTTGCTTGATATTTTTAACAATCCTGCATGTTCTGAAACCTTTCTGAGATAAACATAAAAGGTTCCAAATGACTTTGGTCTTTAGGGAAAGTAATCACTTTGGAGTACTTGGCTATCAGTGATGTTTGAAACCATTATTTAATTATGTGTTCAGAAATACTTGTTACTTTGGAAAGTGATCCATCTTAGACAGTTAATCACCATGAAAGGTTTTTATGTATGTCTGTGAGTAATATTCCAATAATATTTGTTTTATGTAAAATTAAGCAAAATTTTGCTAGACTTTAAATCAGAGTGATTATGAATAAGCTTTCCCTCCCCCCTTTTTTTCTGTCTTTTTGCTTACAATTAAGAAATGGCCTTGGGAATCGTGTATGTTCTTTTAATAGTGAAATCAGCTGTAAGAAATTTTCTGTGGAAATATATTTTAATCGCCAAAGAGGGCGTAAATTTTTCATGATGTATACTTCTTGTTCTTGGATCTGGCACCGCCAGTTGAATGTGTGTTAGACATGAATAAACTTGGGAGTTTAGAAACCTGATTTGTAGTGTTCATGTATCTTGATGTTATGTGTGATTCGAATTAGTGATTTTTGAACAAAGATATCATGCAATTCTTGGCAGTTAATATAATATTTTATATCAGCCTCAGTTGATAAGATACTTAAGCTAGGACTAACACAGGACCTAATAATAATAGTTCATGTGTTTTGTACGTTCAGCTCCTAACTGTCTTCAGGTAGAATAAATCAAGTCTTGTCTGCCTGAGCATGAGTCTTATTTGTTCCTGGAGGAATGTTTTTTCATCATGGATGAGGAAATTTTTCATGTTTTCTTATGAAGCATTTTATGCTGTGCAAGTACATAGCGATGAACTCGTTCGGTTTTAACGGCAGGCTCTCTATTTTTAACAACATCTCCCAGTCTCCTGTTATATTGCCAAATCTCGTAGTTTTTAATTTTTAGCTTTTACTAAGGAATATGTTTCCTAAGCACTTTGACTAGTAAATGAATAAATAAATGAAGTGTATTGAATAAATTCAACTTAAATTATGCAAATTGCATTCCCCCACCTTTTTTAATGATTTTTAGAATATTTTTTTCCATATTAAATTTTATTTTATCTGAATTGTATTTTCCCCTTGTATTACATTTTATTAAATTTTTTGTATTAAATTTCATTTGATTCGAGTAGTCTTAATCTACTGCAGACTTTTGTAGACAAGCCATGTTTAATCATTTAATAGTTTTATTTAAATTTCTTTACTTCAATATATGGTACATTACTTACTAAGTCTATCCATATAAATGCTTTCTACATTAATTATTAATTTATTTTCATCATATTTAAAGGTACTTTGGTAAATAACAGCTTTTCTTCAGTACTTGGGATTCTCTCAGAATGAAAATGTAAGAAAATTTTAAAAAGAATTTGACCATTAGAGCATAATGATTAAAATATCCAATGGAATGCTGATATATTTTACACCAGGATTGAATTAAAGATAGTTCTATAAACTGAACTGGGCTTTGTAAAGTAATTTAAGGTCATTTTAGGGATCCTCTGAAATAGTTTTGCCAAGCAGCATGAAGACCTCCTGTTTTTCTCTCAAAAATCTCCCGGTTTTTAAGATCTCAAGGTTGGCCTTTTTGCAAATAAAACAAGTGTGGTTTATCATTATTTTGCATAGTTTCCGAAGATTTTCTTCTGGTTTCTTATAACTTATTTCTTGTTAAAAGTATCGCTTATTTAGTTTATTGGTTCCATGAAAATATTTCCATTTTTTTTTCTAATTCACAAGATACTTAATTTACATAATTTGTGGAAGGCAGGATATGAGTAAAGTCAGTTTTAATAATATGGTGTCTGCAACTAAATTGTGTGCTGTAACTGAAAATATGCGAATACTGTAAAATATTTGTCATGCAAAACAATTTATTTACATACTTTATAAAGATGTATTTAGAGTTACCAATACTAAAAAGTAAATTGTCACACATTTTAATTTGCTGCTTTTTATATTTACTGTTTTTCTATATAATTATATATTGATTTCTGTAAGTTACAAAATTAATAACTCCTTAAAATGATTTTTAGGTTTTTCTCAAAACTGTTAAAGACCGAGAGAAAATTAAAGCATGGAAAAAGTCTCATTTAGATCCTAGAAATGCATCTAGGACTCCTTCTGCAAGCAAAGAGCCTCCTGTTCGCCTCAGATATGACAATCCTGTAAATGCTTGTAAGTACTTCATGTCTAGAAATTATGTATTTTGAACTTTTAATAATAAAGAATAAACAAAGAATCAAAATATAGTTTTTGTATTTATGTTCAAGATGTAATTTTCAGTGTAAATTTTCATTTATGTTCTTAACAATATTTCCTTTATTCTGTAAATGGAACAGATTTTAATGTTTGTAATTAAGATACTGAATTAAAAGTAGGCAGCATTCATATTAAGTTTGTTATGGGTATCAAGTGCACAATGTCTTGAGAGACAGTTTTGGAAGCTTCTCTTTCAATGAGAGTAAATGTAAGTTTAGTATTTGTACACAGTGCTATAATTGGTTCTTTTAAATATTTAGAGAAAGGACATCTCAATTTATCTTGTTATGAGTTGCACGGCTTCTTTATTAACGCACAAGTAGAATTAGACTCAAATCCACTTTGTTTTAAAAGTGAGGAGCTCTTCAATGTAGGAAGAGAATCAAATATTTATGCAGTGTAGAAGAAAAAGGCAAATTCATTTCATAGTTTTAGGGTTATCTTTTTTTATCTGAATTAACTATTTTATCAGTTCATCGAATTCAGTTTAGATAACATCAGAGAAATACACTCACCATTAGAAGAAATGTGTCAACAGATATTTTCATAAAAGAGGGGATTGCATCTTTTTTTTTTTTTTTTTCCCCAAATTAGTTTTTAAGTGTATCTGAACAATACAGAATTAAAATAAAATATTCTCATAATAGGTAGCCTACCAGGCGATGTCTATGAGAACAGATCACCTACTGTACATTTGCCTTTAGTTATGAGTCATGCAATAAACACATCTGATGGCAAATCATGAAATGCTGTCTATCCTGCTGTGATGCCAATCCCCAGAATGGCTATGAAATCATCTTAAGCAAATAATTGCATGGAATATGAAAGGAACAACGCCTATGATGCTGGCCCAGTCTCCTTGCTGAATTGTGTTGGCGATCTTTAAATTGTGAGGACAAATTTCTGGCCAGGTTGAAAGAATAGTGTTCATATGAATTAAAATTAAGGATGGCTAACAGTGTTACATTAAATCAGATCACATGATTTTGTTTGCCATTTGTTAGCTGAAGCAATCCTATTTCGTGTTTGTCAGCATTTTAAAACTAAAATCAAGTACAAAGCAATAATTTTTTTTTTGGGGGGGGGAGAATTTCTTGACAGATTGTTAGACTACTCCCTTTTATTAGCTGAATATAATTATTCAGTATGCTAGAACAGAATTGCTTCAAAGCACAGCTTTTACAATTTTTTTTTTTTTGTATGTTTATGGCTCTTGTTTGGTTAGTTTGCAAACATATAGCTGCATAAAAGTATTCATAGCTATGAGCTCATCTATAATTTTTGTTCGCATTTATTTAACTAGCTACATTTTTTGACATATTTGACATATTTGACACTAAATGTAAAGGTGGAAGACATAGTATCTATGCTTACATTGATATTTATTAGTTAATGATTTCCCTCCCTCTTTACCAAAATACATAGGTTTAAATTACATGCTCAGGAATGTGACTGACAATGGTAATTATATGCCATGCAATTGCTTTCCTCAGTGAGATGGCATATAATTTCTGTTTTCAATAGATCTTTTTGTCTATTTTTTACTACCTTTCCCCATTTGAGCAGTTTTTTAACTTCACCGGATTTCCATACGTGCTTCATATTTCGATAGTAATTTTACTGCTGGCTACATTTGTATTTTCCTGTGAACCATAAATCTCATGTGGTGTAAACTCTTAGGTTGTCTAAGGCATTTTTTTCAATGCTAATAAATTTTTGCTTTATTATTAATGAGCCTCATAATTACTCATTCACAAGAGAATATAGCTTTATCAGCAACAAGCTGAACATGGTGCTGATTTGCAGCCTCATGTGAGTTGAGTGTTATACCACAAAAAAATTTTTGAAGAGATCAAAACAAGTGAAAGTCTGAGGGCAATATGAGGCAAAACACTTTTCATCCGAACTCCAATTTTATGTCAGGTGATCAAACTTATGAGTGGCCATGCGTTATTGGAATGGAATGCTGTTCCTATATGATAATGAGTTCTGGAAGTTTCTGGATAATGGATTCTTTAAACTATCTATCCACTTGGCGACAGCGCACATTCAAACTGATTTGTTATATCTTTGATAGAGACTTGGAAGCAAGATTTCACACACACACATTTGATCACTTGACAAAAATTATTGGAGTTTAGATGAAATGTGTTACCACGCATATCATACTCACCTGATCCTCTACCCTCAGACTTTCATTTGTTATGATGTCTTCAGAATTTCATTTGTAGTGTAGCATTTAATTAGATGGGGCTGTAAATCAGCACCTTGTTCAGCTTTTCACTGATAAAGCTAGATTCTTTTATGAATGAGGATTTGCAAAGCTCAATAAAATTGAATACTTCATTTTGTTCAATAACAAAAAGTTATTCAAAAAAACTGGGTACATACTATTGACTAATCATTGTTCTTTATATAAATGAAGGACCTTTGAAGAACATTAAAAAAAAAAAAATGTGTCATCACTTTTCAGACAGCACAGTACTGTATTTACATTTCTTTGCATTTTTTTTTATATCCATACAAGTTTATGTATATAGAAATATAGATGTATTTTCATTGCTTGGATCGATGGTACTGATCCAAACATTTCAAAGTTATTTACACTGCCACCTATGCTGTGATTCATTTGGTACATAGAATGTTCTTGGTTAATATGGTGAGACTTGCTTAACACAACCATTCCTGTACAGGTGACAGGTGATCTTCAGAAACCTGTGTTTGCTTATGTTCTAAAAAATGCTAATTAGCTCCAAATGTGTTGACTGTAAGAAGTTTAACTGCATGTTTGTGATTTTCATGAATTATTTATGTATATGAAATTTATTTAATATTACATTATTAGTCTAAAGGGGCAATTTGCCCAGAAGGACTATTAATACCGTTTTGGCATTTTGATTTGGTTCACTATAAATGTCCGTTCACTTTTCAAATTGTTGCCACTAAATATTATAGCCCTTTATTAGATTTAAAGAAATTAAATAATGAAGAATCTGCATAAATGTATGTAATAGTAAAATTACAATTTTTGGAAAGCATTGAATGTAAGAACATTGAGATGTAGATGCGTAGATTGCAAAAATACTTGATGCTTAGAACGTCCATCCATTTTTGAAGAAGAAACCATTGAGACAGATTAAATTCCATATTTATTTAAATTCTCATCTGTAGCCACAGTTCACTTGGCACTGCATTTGTGCCTATTTCCAGAATATTTTTGATACTATGGTAATGGAAGCGAACATAGATAATAGCAGAAGCGTCTTAACAGGATGAAAGCATAAGCGAGAAGAGAGAGTGTGTCTTTGTAGTAATGCAGAAGAAGATAGGAGGGAGTCAAACAGTTTCAGTTTTAAGTTTTGTTTTACAATTTGGTGATTGGTCAAGAGGCATCTGCATTAAGCATTATATAAAATTGCATAATTAATTTGAATCACGCAGTTTAAACTTGTAGTGCTATTTTTAAGATAGAGATATGAAGTCCCCAAATTAAATGAAAAATAAAAGAGGTTATACTCAATTAAAGTTTGCTTCTGTATTTTCTATCTTATCCGTATGTATGTGTTCTCGCATTGTGATAAAGTAACGGTACTTAGAGCCATCAAATTTTGAATAACATACATTTCCACCCGAATATGGGCATCTGGAAGCCCTAATTTGGTATTTGTTTTATTACCTATTTCATATTTTGTAAAACTTTAACGAATTTTTTAATAACTCGACGATTTCAAAACGACCAAAAGTAGTATTTTGCTAGAATTTTAAATCAAAAAGGTTTATTGATTTAATTGTTAATGTGCAAGACTAGTGCCCTTTGTCTTTCGGTCCTTCAGTCTTGCATTCTTTTGTTCACCTGTGTTTCACTAATAATGAAACAGGCTCTGTTATATGTCATTGGTTCTGTAATTTAAATTAACTGAAAAGTTCATAGTGAACTTTTAACTATCTAGCATCCTTCTTAAATCTTATTTTGTCGATTTTAATTTATTTGTTAAATTCTACAGCATGTCTGTACATCCCTTGTATCATATTTTGTAATAGAGCTGCACCATGCTTTTTCTGAAAGTTATAATACATTAAGATTAAATGAAGAATGTCAAATATTGTTACATTACTATTACACATTTGTTAAGTGTAAGACTTCATTTCATGTTCTCATTATGCTAAGAAAGGAACTGTTACCTTAATATTCCAGTCTGAGAAAAAATTTGTTTAAAATCTTCAGTTAGCTAGCTCTAAACTAAAGAGTGAAGACACTATACTAGATTATAGCTGAATCTTTCTTTATGACATGTTTTTGATTTATCATGTTTGCCTAAATATAAGAACTGTCTCATATCAGATGACCTTACACTGCTGAAGATTTTTCATGAAGAAAATGGATTTTCCTATAATTGGGTCTCTCATAAATCAGCTTGAGGTCCCTACAATTGGGTCTCATGTATCATGTAGCCTGCAAGCTACATAACTGATTAAAATACTAATCAGGTAAAAGCTGCATTTTTGTTTAATTTTAACTGATAGAATAATATGATTTTAATGTTATGCTACTCATGTAAAATGGATGTGGTTTTGTCAGGAAGATATTGTCTTATATTTGGGCTAGTTCAGCAGTGAATGTACTCCTGCAAAACTAATTTATGAAATATAATATTAATAATGAATTGCATTTAAAAATTTAGTGCAAAATATCTGTAGTATAATTTATCTTCAGTCAATAACTGAATTATGTTTTTATATTGTTTGGATATTTGTTCAGCGATTATAATTTGAAATATAATATGCTTCTGTTCCAGCTCCTTCAAGGGATTCTGATCATCCCAGGCCTTGGGAAGAAGATGATTTTGATAGAAAATCCAGCTTCAGATCATCTACTGGAAGATTAGTTGGCACCCTTCCAAATTACAATGGTAATGTATTTAATTATAGTTATTAAATCCAGTACTAATATCAAGTAATGGAATAAAGCATCAATTATACTCAAAGACTTAGTAACCCTTGTAAAGCTGTTCAACTATTTAATGTACGATACTCCACTGAAGTTAGAAGCTAATTTTGGACTTCAATTCTGCTGTTGTGTGCTGTAACTTAATGGTGTGTTTGATTTACGTAAGAAATTTTCAGGGATTAGCGACACTTTTTGGCACTAGAGGTGCTGTATGTCACAAATCTCCACTTTTTTGTATATATCAGTTTTCAGGTATTGTCCTCAAATGTTATCATCGTGCATTATTTTTAAGGAAATAATATGGTAAATATAAAAAATATATGGCAACACAAATAATGAATGTTGCTACTAAATGTTATCTGTATGTATTATTTTTAAAGAAATAATTTAGGGAATATAAAATGATGTCTGGCAGAAGAAATGAAAGCAATGTGCCACCAAATGTTATTGCCATATATTATTTTTGCCATTTATGGGTTACGGACATAAAATTTGACAGTAAAGGATGGCTTTCTGATTTGTTACACATGAAAACTAGTGCCAGATCTTGATCAACCCCCCAAAAACAATATTACGAGTTAGAAAAGGAGTTAAGGTGTAAAATGAGAGGGTTATACAATTCTAATCATGAAAATACTGCTTATTCAAGATATTTTGGGAAACTTTTGAAATTTCAGAACCAAATCTGTAATGCTCGGTGGGTTAAAGGAATAACATAGCGAATATAAAAAAACTATGTGACAGCAATTAACACTGTATTGGAAATTCCAAGGATATGTGAAATGTTTTTAACTTTCAAGTGCCAATTTACCGCCATTTTCTGAAGTATAAGATATTTAATTTTTCTTTTAAATTTAATCTGCTTGTTATTGATTAACAAACTAAGCAATTTAAAAGCAATAAATGCACTTCATCTCTTATACTAATTAACAAATATATTGGAGTTGCCACAATTAAAAGCTGGAACTGTGAGATTATACTAACTGGATTTATTAAAAGCATTATATGTAATATATATATATTCATTTTTATTGTAAATATTTTAAGCCTGGCCACGCATGTATCTAGTTATTTGAAAAGTGAAACAGATGACAAAAGTGAGGTTTTGCAACTAAAAATTTTTTGATTTTCCTGTTGAATTTTATGTGGCAAAAATGCAGAGACAATGTTGTTTAACAGTAACGTTTAAAAAAAAAAAAAAAAAAAAAAAAAAAAAAGGAAAGGCTATATCAGCAAGAGCTAGTCTAGAAACAGATAGGTTCTTTGCAAGTTCAACGAGAGCATAAAAAACCTAAACAAACTGTCACACAGAATGTTAATATCTAAATCTTTTCAGCTTTTCTTTCATTTTGTATTTCCAGTTAAATTTTTTATTCCAGTCGGCGTAAGTAATACCTATCATCCAGGGCTTTTGATATGAACTTAGAGCTTTGACATACCAGTATTTTTTAAGCATATGAGTTGTAATAGAAAGTTTATTTTCATTTCCTACCTTCGGCAAATTTCTTGCTCATCTGTAGCAGTATTTGATGCAACTTGTGTGCTGAATTTAAAACTTATAAAATCTTGCATCAGAAATTTTATTTTGTTGTTTTAAAAGTATTCACTGCTTGAAATATTCATCCAGTGAAAGTATGCATCCTTGATTTTCTTAAGGTTTTTCGAATAATGTATTTTTCATTGATTCTTGTTTGTATACATAAAGGAATTACACAAGAAAAGCGATTACCTCTGTATTGATGAGGAAAATGGTAAACAAGTATATTACCCAACCAAATGTTGGACAACTAGGGCAGTCTTTTCTGTTCAAAAACTAAATTTGGATCCCAGTCCAATAATGTACAGGTTAAATCAAAAAGCTTTGTTACAAATGATTATAGCAAACAATTTTATTGACACATATTTACCTTTCAATGTATCAGGTGTACAAATGGTGCATAAAACTATGAAGAAGCTAGAAGCAGTAGAGTTTTATATGATATACAAACGAATTTATAAAATTCTTGTTAATTTATAGCATTGGTAACAACATTCTGTTTAAAGTGATCTCAGTAATTATTTTCATAGTTAAGAATTAAAAAGCAAAATCTTTTGATAACTGAAGGATAAAATTAAAGTCTTTAAGTGTTTTAAACATTGCAATTTGTTGTTTTAGCATTAATCCAACTCTAAATTCAGAAGCTTAGAAAGTCTTCATATTTCAGTCTCTTCACTACTAGATTAGCTTCAGCTACTAGTACATTTTTAACTACCTTTTTCTATATTTACAGTTGTCTCTTCTCTTCGATATGTGCCAAAACCAGGATATGGCTTAGCATCAAGATCGCCTGGTCCATTAGCTGGTAGAGACAGTGGTTTGGGATATGTTGTATGTTATTCTTTCTTCTTTCTTTCTTACTGTAATATGTAGTTATTAATACACTATGCAACATTGAAAATGCAACACCAAGAAGGAGTGGCCCAAAAATTGTACAAATTTTAAGGTAGACGCACATCAGCGAGTTATGTGAATGATGTAAATTGAGCAGCTCTATAGTGCACATTGAAGAAGATATAGTGGAAGGAACCTACGGAATGTCCAACTTTCATGCCGTTTTTTCTGCTAGGGAAATCATCATAGAAAATTTTTTCTTGTTTCAAAAAGCAGAGAATGCCAGGCTGTCGTCAACGGAGGCAGTTCCAGCAACAGATGATTTTACGACGGGAAGGATGATCAGACTGAGAAGGCCAGGTTGGTCCGTACAGCAAATCTAATTTAATACACACCTGGACGCATCCACGGTGCACTGGCTGTAACTATGATAGTTAGAACAAGGAAATGTGGCAAGCTTGATTGGTGCTGGTGCAGCCAGAGTGGTGTCAGCATGCGTGGATCGATGCATCTACCTACAAGTGGTGGCACAGACACAAGCAACTTCTACCTCCATTCTGCAGCATGACCCTGAATGTTCCCATATCAACCACAACCATTTGCCATCGATTGGTGGCTAGTGGCCTGCATTCATGCCATCCATTAAAACTGCCATTGACTCCACATCATAGATGGTAACATCTGCAATGGTGCCAGGCTCGAGTGATGTGGATGACAAAATGGCATAGGGTCGTGTTCTCATATAAGTCAAGCTTCTGTTTCTCCAATGAGCAATGATAGTCATCACATAGGAATGCCACATTAATGTGGAGACAGGTCCAATATGGCAGCAATTGTGGAACGGCCCACTGTGCGACAACTTGGCATCACAGTTTGGGATGCGATTGCCTACAATTCCAGGACACCTCGAGTTTGTATTCAGGGCACTATGACGTCCCAAAGATTACATACATGATGTTCTACGTGCACTTCTCTGTCTTCAGGGAGTTCCCAATGTCCTTTATCAGCAGGATAACACCCGATCACACACTGCTCACATCAGCCAATGTGTTATGCAAGGTGAACAGTTGCTTCCCTGTCTATTGTTCTTTCCTAATCTCTCACCAGAACTCATTTGGGATGTGATTGGATGCCATTTGCAGATCCTGCCATTGTTGCTTTCAGAAGGTGAACCGTGGCAAATGGTTGACAGGGAATTCACAGCCATTCCTCAGGACACCATCTGTAGTCTTAATTAACTTTGTACCTAGATGTGCTGCTGCATGAATCACCGTCCAAGGTGGCCCTACAACCGTCTGAGCTGATGATGTTCTGACTCTGTATTATGCATATAATTTTGAAATGAAGATCACTTATTGTTCATTGTTGTCTCTGTCTGTTTGCCAAGTTTCATCACTGCATTTTCAGTGTCGGGTAGTGTATATGACACAGTAGCATGTATTTTATTAAATTATTTTGTGCCTCTGTAATTTAAATTAAAAAATTGTTTTGTATTTAAACATTATTAAACATAGCTTATTATAGTTTGTGCTTTTTTTTTCTGTTAGAGTGACTTGGCATTTGGTAGGTTAGAAAAGACACAAAGTTCTGAATTTAGTAGTGGTAAATCAGATAGTAAGTAGATTCAGTGCTCTTTTTCCTTATTAAAATTACATATACAGTGTTCTTGAAACTTAAATATATTGGATATTAAAATATATGCATTTTCATTACCTATGAATGAAACGAAGTATGTATGACATTACTACAGTTAAGTCTTTAATCCGGACTCGTTGGGACTTTGGCGATTCCGGATTATCGGTTTTTCCGGATTATAGATCATCAGTTTAAATCTGGTAAGATGGCATGCAGAAGTTATAAAATTAATAATATGAAACTGTAATTTATGAAATAAAGAGCAATTATGATCTAAGGGGTATCAAAATTTACAAAAAAAAAAAGCTTAATATTTATTTGTTTACTTTATTAAACATTTCTTTTAACGCGCGCATGCATAAAGCATACATTGGGCATAGTCGAAATTAGAAAATTGCAACCAGAAAACTATTTAATGTGTATTCATGATATTTATAATGACGAGGAATTTGATTTAGATTATATCAGAGTACATCGAGATGAAATACTACATTTAGTAAGGAATTATAAGCCGAATAAAATAAAAACAACTGCCCTGAAGATAAGGATAGTGCTGACAGATCAACTTCCAGTTCATTGCGCCCCCCCCCCCCGCAGAGCAGCGTGAAATTGATAAACATATTTCAGAATGATTAGAGAATTAAAAGGTATGCCTTTATCCATTTTTTGCAACAATTTCACTTTTTGTTTGATGGACATCAAAACATGCTTTCGCTTTGTAGATCCTTTGGTAGCTCCAGAATCGGAAATTCTTTTTGACATAATCGAAAGTTCAAGCTTACTTTTATAAAATTGCTGTAACGGTCTGCAAAAAATAATAAGCCGGATCCAATTAGAAGATTAAGGAACAACACAGTTTGCAACATTAACTGAAATAGATAATTGGATAATTTTAGCATAGCTTGTACTGTCCGTTATACATTAAACGCGCATGCGTAAACGTATTATGTGCATGCGTAAAGGTATTATGCACATGCGTTAATGCATTGTGCATTGACGCATGCGCAGAAAGTTTGTAGCTTTGAGGTCCAGTTTATAGATCATTCCCGATTATGGACGTCCGGATTAAAGACTTTTGACTGTATAAGAAAAAAAATTTCTCCATCAGTGTCATGAATTTATTTGTTAAATCTGTTAACTAACCATGGAAGTTCAAGAGCCCGAAAATCGAACAAACTGTTGCTTTCAGAAACTGTAAATGTTGTTTTATTGGATATTCTTATTCAGAATAAATTTGTATTAACTGAATTTGAGCAAAAGTCAAGCAACCACCTGATTAAATTCTTTGTTTAGATTTCTCCCATTCCACCCTTTGTAAGGATTTCATTTTACACCTTTAAAAAAGTACTCTATTTTTTATTTAGCAGTTTTAAGAAAAATTTAATTATGAGAAAATCAACAAAACATGAAAATTTCTCTACTGAAAATTGAATGAAATGTTCAGCACTTAAGTCGTATAAAGGTGAAATGCAAAATGCAACATTTAAATGCATTTACTCTTCCTCGTATATTTAAAACCTACTGTGAAGTTTTTTGCTCCTTTTTCATTTTTCTTATTGCCATGTTTTTTTAGATTTCTTTTTAGTTAAGTATAGCACAAGGTGAGCATGCGTAAAAAAGAAAGCTTAATCATTAAAGCTTGCACATGGGCAAGCTTTTGTAGATGTTTTATAATTAGCATAACTAAAGTCATTAGCATGATATACTGTGAATAATGGGTAAATTAATGTAAATTAGAAGTGTTTTTAAATAGGGTAGTTGTTTTGAGATAAATAATGCTTTCCAGTGTTAGGGGAAATATCAAAAGTTGGAATTATATTCAAGCCAAATTCTCAGTGATATTTCTCTGAGGTTAAAATCTGTTTTTTTAATGTAATATGATTAGTATACATGCATTATTTTGTAAAATATCAAAAGAAGTAAATATGAAATTATAATCACATATTAAGGAACCTACAAATAAAAAAAGGTCATTAAATAATTGATTAACATTTACTTTATATTATATTTACTTGCAAGTTTATTTATGAAAGTTAAAATTATCAACTGGTTGAACGAAGAATAGTTTTTATTACTTCATGGCAAAAAAGGCATTCATTGGTTGGTGCCTTTCATTCAATTTAATAATTGTGTTAAAGTTTTCGCTACACATCCATTGTAACTGTTTTGCTATATTGCTTATACAGCAGATTTAAAGCGTGACCAGAATGTGCTTTATTGTCAGCTCTCATAAAATTTTCACAGAACATACGCAGCATAAGGATGTGTATGAAAATGTATATATTTGCTTATATATATACATTTTCATAGGCATCACACTTAAATGTATATATTTTCTTTTAAAATAAGAATTATTTTTGCAGCTTTTATAATATATAAAATATAAATGCTGTACTGTGAGAGAACTGTTAAAAGCAAATAACAGAATACATACTAGTTTGAGGGGAATGCATCTTGCACATGCATAATTATTGAATGAAATATTTATTATTATAAAATATGAAGCATATAGGAATTTGTTGTAATCAAAATATGTTTACTGAATATAAGGGCCTTTTAATGGAAGTGTTCAATCTACAAGAAACTTGAAATATGCCCAATTACATTTTAAGCTGTACGACCATCTACCCTGTCTTGTCACATTATTGAATCATGGATCTATGAATAAGCTTTTTAAATAATAAGAATTTGTTTAATCATTTTTCCTAATCAGTGGTGAGCTGTTTAACAAAGGGCTTGCACTATCTTATAAAAGCAATATATTAAATTCTAATATTTTTTTATCACTTTTTAAAAAATAGGGTGCTTTCTGGTTATCTGTATCTCCCTCTAAAATGTCACCAATTCATTGTAAACTAACCAGTTAATACTCAAAATGCAGCAGCTATTTTCAAAATGGCAGTACACTAAGAATTCCTGAAAAGAGCGATGACTCAATAAATTTAAAAAGCAAGAAACATCCATAATGAAATACTTAACATTTTTGAGAAATCCTTATGTAATTTTTTTGTGGTGTGCTGTTTTCTCCATGTATGTAGTGATCTGTGTTTGGTCTAAAAAAAGAGAAAATTGCACAGATTTAATAAATCAAAATATATACATAGTGTTAGAATGACAATAATCTTACTCATGAACAGAATGTGTATGCAAACTAATAAAAACAGAAGAGAAGAGTTTTTTTTTTTTTTTTACAGTTTTGCATAGTCTAGATACTTTGCACACATGCGCTATAGGGAGAAAACAAGATATGATGTCAGTATCAATGTGGGGAGAAAACTAAAACCTCACATGATCTCATCTTCCTGGAAACAATTGCATTAAAAATTTGTAAAAGAAAAAAAAAATTAGTATTGCACAAACTGTTTTGGGAAGTGAACGTGACATCCCGAATGAGTTTGGTAATTTGCTTTCGCAGGAGCACTTTTTTCTGAAGACTGTTTCATCTAGTAAACAAGCTGATTGTTGTGATGAGGCTTTGTCAGCATCAGATAAAAATATGAGGTAAAGATACATTGTCTGGGACCAACTAAGCAGGTTTTATCGTATCAATAGACTCAGTGATATTATGTCCCTTTTTAGAGATGGTAAAAATTTTATTACAATGTTGAAGCACTTTGTAAGGAACACTGTAGGGTGTATGGAAAGAGGGTTTTACTGCATCTACACATAGAAAAACATGAGAACATTCGTCTTTGCGGACTCTTTTTTATATATATATATAGAGAGAGAGAGAGATTTGTTGTAGCATTCGAACAAAAGTGCTCTGTATGGCCATTTACAGTGGAACTCCTTTTCCCTCCTGGAAGTATAAAGAATTGTCCTGGATGATGTAAAGTTTAAACGTATACAATTTCAGCTGGAGACGAATTAAGTACTAAAAGCACTTCAAAGTCTTAAAAGACTGAGGGTAATGTAATAGTCCACTGTACGAGCCATTATGGACTGTTTAAGTGTCCTATGCCATCTTTCAGTGATCCCTTTGGCTTGTGGGTGGTATGCAGTGAGATGAGAAAGGCAAATACCAAAGTTTTAGCTAGCTTCCAAAAGAGCTCACTTTGAAATTGACTACCACAATGAGTGGTGATCTGGGCAGGTACACCGAATCTGGAGATCCAGCCTACATAAAGAGCAGTGACAATACTCTCTGCTCGTTAATCTTTCTCACTGGATAAGCTTCAGGGCAACGATTATACTTGTCAATGCTTGTTAGACAGAAAGCCATTCCTTGAGATGAAGGAAGAGATCCAGTCAAATCTGTATTGATATGTGAAAAATGTTTCATCTAGAACTACAAGTATAAAAGTAGTTAAAGGAGAGTGTATATGACAAGACACTTTAGCCTTTTGACACTGTATGCAAGTTTAGCAAAGTTCTTGATATCCTTTTTCATTCCAGACCAGACAAATCACTCACTGATCAACTTCAGCATTGTTTTAGGTCCATGATGAGAAAGGTTATGCAGAGCTGAAAAGACAAGTTTTCTGTGACTGTCTGGAACAAAAGGATGGATTTTACCATTTGAAATGTTACGATATAGTTCCATGAAAGTCTCGGGCATTTTTAACTCCTTTAGTCGTAGTGCTGAATTTTCTTTGTCTAAAAAGGAGTGTTATTCTGTTACATTTGTACATAGTCATACATCGAAATTAGATTAATAGCCATTTTTTATGCAAGATAGAGCACCAGCTGATCCATTTTCTGTACCACTCACATGTTGAATGTCAGTAGTTAACTGACCTATGAAATTTAAATTAATTTGTTGAGGGCAGAGCTTGTCATACTTTTGGGAAACTGCTTTTGTAAGTGGCTTGTGATCTGTAAACATTGTGAAGTTTGTATCTTCAAGCATGTACCTGAATATTTATTATCGGCAAATATCGCCAAAAAGCTTTCCATTTTGTGTACGATATTTCTGTTTAGTATCACTCAATTTTCTCAAAACGAATCCAAGTAGCTTCCATGTTTTTACATTAAGTTGCTCAGTGCAAGCACCTATGGCTTTTCTGAGGTGTCATACATTAGGATAATTTTCTTTTTTGGCTCTGAATGAAATAAATTTGTAGCTTGTGTCAAAAGCTGTTTCAGTGTCTATTGACCAATCTAAGGGCGTTTTGTCATTTTTCTTTCAGCTTCTCAATGTATCATTTAAGCTAAGTTGAACTTCAGCAGCATGATTTAAAAATCTGTAGAAATTAAGAATTCCCCGAAAAAAGGTTTAAGTTCATTAACAGTTTTTGGTTTGGGAAAAATCTTGTATTACTTTTAATTTTTTGTGATAAAGGAACGATTCCATTTTTGTTTATAATATGAGCTAAAAATTTTACACGTTCTGAAGCAAATGTGCTTTTAGGAAGGTTGACATTCAAATTATGATTTTTTTTTAATCTCTTAAAATGTTCTTTGATCTGAAGGATATGTTCATCAAAAAGAAACAATTAAAAATATCATTCAAATATATATGAATTATAAATTTAAATCTAACAAAATTTGATCTAATAACCTTTTCATAGTTTGTGCAGCATTACGTAAACCAAATATCATGTAGTTAAATAATCTAAAAGGTGTAACTATTGCCGTTTTGGATGTGTCCTGTTTACTCATTGGCATCTGGTGATATACTTTACTTGAGATCTAATGTCAAAGAACAGTTTTATAGTTTAAACTGGATGTAAAATCAAGTACACTGGTGTGCAAAAATTAAGGATGAGACGGTTTTTTCAATATAACTTTGTACAAAAGCTTTCCTAATCAACACCTTTAATGCCGTAAGATCCCCAATACGTAAGGACATGAGTAATGTAAGCAACACTTACTAAAAGAAAAATTAGAGGGATAAAAAGAAGCCTTATTGAAAAAGTAGCATGGAGCGCAATGCTACTGAAGGTCGAAACATCCCTGTGATGGGTGTCCAGCAAGAAACATCCGGTCTTTAATAGGGGATATGATCTCCCCTGACTGCGAGGCAGGTTTCACAGCGTCTGCCCATGCTGAGAATGAAGGTGTCAATGAGTTGTTGAGGCATTTCTGCCCATTCGTCTTGCAGCGCCAATCGAAGCTCCGGAATCGTTACTGGTGGTAAGGTATGAGCTGCCAAGCGTCTGCCTAGAAAATCCCATACATGCTCGATGGGATTGAGATACGGAGATCGTGCCGGCCAATCCATACGTTCAATATCCTCACTCTCTAAGAGCTGTTCGGCAGCTACTGTGCGATGACATGGGGCATTGTCGTCCATGAAAAGGAACTGCGGACCCATAGCGCCTCTAAAAAGACAGACATATGGAAGAAGAATCTCGTTACAATAACGGTCCCGTTGACTGAACCTGCGTCGAAGATGTGAAGGTCTGTACGACTACCAAGCATGATGCCTCCCCAAACGAGAACGCGGCCACCTCCATACCTGTCCCTTTCAATGATGTTCGAGGGATGATTGCGGCTTCCCTGCTCTCTCCAGATGAGTATGCGATGAGAATCGCTACTCAGAATGAATCTGCTCTCATCTGTAAAGAGTACTCGTCCCCACTCATTGTCTCTCCAATTCCGGTGTTCCCGGCACCACAGAGAACGCCTTCTTCTATGGGCAGGCGTTAGAGGTACACACCGTACAGGGCGTCGTGCGAACAGACCACCAAGGTGCAGTCTTCTGGCCACGGTAAAACGCGATATCGGTCGTCCAGTCACCTGTGTCGTGTGTCTAGCGATTTCTCCCGCTGTCTGCCGCCTGTTTCTTCTGGCCTGTAAGGCAATATACCGGTCATCTGCGGGTGTGGTTCCTCGTGGAAGACCACTACTAAACCCCCGGATAGGTGTTCCTGTAATTTGAAATTGTCTCCAAAGTCATGAAACGATGCTGTGAGCAATTCCGAACTCTGAAGCCACACTTGTCACACTGCGGCCTTCTTCCAACTTCCCAATGATTCGACCTCGGGTAAAAGCATCCAGATGTCGTCTAACAGATTGATTATTCGCCATTTCTCGCTGAGGCAGCAACTCGGTGTGATTTTAACTGCTATACGGCGTGCAATCTCTTTGCCAGAAATACTGATCTTACACCGACAACGTGCTTTATACTACTCAGACACTCCCCCATTATGTCTACCTGCATATCTGCTACTATACATCACCTTACTTAATCTCCTGATTGGTCTTTCTGTCCGCTCTGCCTCTTCATTCAGCTGATATGCAAATTTTTCCACTTCGTCCTTAATTTTTGCACACCAGTGTAGATGCCTATCTGGTAATTATTTGGAATAGTGACAGAATTTAATTTACTGTAGTCCCCAGAAGGTTGCCAAGACCCATTCATTTTTTTTTTAACCATGTGCAGATGATTACTCAAGCAGCTTTTTGGTGGACTACAAATGCCTTTTTATAGTAAATAAATGAATTCTTTGGCAGGAGCCAGTTTGTCAGGCTGTATGCATCTAGCTTTACCCCTCTACGGGAGAAACTATAGTTTTGATTATGTGTGTAATAACCATAAGTATTCTTATCCAGAGGAAGTTTTAAAACATCTTCAAGGAGAGGATCATATTTTTAAAGTAAATCATTAAATACATGTAATGGTTATAAAACTGTAATTTTGTGCACAATATCATGGGATATTTTGCCATCTGATACTACGTTAATAATGCTGTCAGTTAATTTTTTGACTTTCAAATTTACAACAATGATGTAAATACTTAAAAATTCTGTACCAAAATTGGTCTCGAGACATTAGCAATAGTAAAAGTCTATCGAAAAGTTTGACAGAGACCTACAGTGGATGGACAAAAATATGAAAACACCTTGTGAAATGCATGTTTGAAAAGAAAGATTGATTTTAATGAAATATGTAGGTGGCGCTGGCGTTTTTGACTACTGACGCCACCTATACAACTTCGTAAATGTGCTAAACAGTTCGGTTGTTGTCGGAGTACTGTTATGTGAGGTTGTCATTGCATTATGTCAGAGTTAACAGACTTCGAACGTGGGCAAATTGTTGGAGCATGTATGGTAGGTGCTTCCGTAAACAAGGTAGCCGAGGTGTTTAGTGTTTCAAGAGGTACTGTATCGAAGATTTATTCCGCATATTTGAAAAGCGGAAAAACATAATCTGCTAAATCACAGCGCGGACGAAAGTGTGTCCTGAGTGATCGTGACAGACGATCATTAAGGGCAATTGTGACGAAAAATAAGAAGACCACAGCTGCAAAAGTTACTGCTGAAATGAATGTTATGTTACCGAACCCTGTGAGTACCAAAACAATTAGAAGGGAGCTTCATAAACAGGGAATTTCTGGCCGTGCTGCAATTGAGAAGCCACTCATCAGTGATGCTAATGCCCGTAACAGGAAAAGGTGGTGTTTAAGTCATAAAGCCTGGACTATAGAGCAGTGGAAGCGAGTAATATGGTCTGACGAGTGTTCTTTCACATTGTTTCCCACTTCTGGCCGAGTTTACGTTTGGAGAACGCCATCTCAAGCCTATAATACAGACTGCTTGTTGCCAAAAGTGAAACATGGCGGGGGTTCTGTTATGGTTTGGGCAGCCATATCGTGGTTCTCTGCTAGCCCCATGATAACTGTGTCAGGGCACATGACTGCCAAGACTTGGTGAACCAAGTGAACATTTTGGCCCATCAAGTTCATCCCATGGTACAAACTTTGTTCCTTGATGGTGATGGTATCTTCCAAGACGACAAAGCCCCTGTTCACACAGCTCACATTGTCCAGGACTGGTTTTCTGAGCACGAGGATGAGTTGTCCCATCTCCCCTGGCCACCACAGTCACCAGACCTGAATATTATCGAACCTTTGCGGTCTACATTGGAACAGAAAATGCGTTCTCGTTATCCACCGCCAACATCGTTATCTGAACTTGCCACCGTTTTGCAGGAAGAATGGTATAATATTCCCTTGGCAGACATACAGGAATTGTATTTATCCATTCCGAGAAGACTGTAAGCTGTTTTGGATGCCAACGGGTTTCCTACACCATATTAAGCAAAGAAACATGTTTTTTTAAAGGTGTTTCCATATTTTTGTCCAACCCCTGTATGTCTAAATTTACTAGATGCTTTCTATAGACAACAGTTTTTGTATCATTTGCTGCAACTAAATTGAGCAAAGGTGGTTTAAAACTGTCTATTAGAGCAGGAGGCAAGATAGACAAATCAGTTCCTTTGTCAACTAAAAAAATGTGTTCTTAAAAGAATGTTTTTCAAAATGTCATTCTTTTAAGAGTATTATGTAAAAGTAAAATGTGTTCTTTTTTATAGAAGGCGGCAGCAATTATTTTGGCCTATGTCATTTGTTGCCACACATGCTTTGGCATTCTAGTTTTCTCGTTTAAAATTGCAAGGGTTGTTACATTTAACAACATCTTCGATGGATGCTTTTTCTTTTTGTTTATTCAAGGTCAAGAATCTAGATCTAGGATTAGAATGGCCATGAGAGTGAGATTGAACATGAGAATACAATGTGAAAAGGTTATTTACTTTTTTATGTAAATCATATATTTGTTTCTGCAAATTATCTAAAGCATCACTTGTATCAGTAGGATTATTAATTTTCAATTTTAAGTTCAATAGCAGAAGAGGTAATATGGCTTGCATCTAGGCAGGAAGGTGTTAAAGTTACAAAGATTTTAATAATTCAGTTCCAACAGGAGGTCCAGCAAATTCCTGCATTTGTTGGAGTAAAACAGATGGGTGTTTGTCACCTAAATCGATATTTCTGAAAATTTTTAAAATTTTTGATCTTTAAAGCCAGGAAAAAATTTCAATTAATCTTTTTTAAGAGTGTCATATGAATCAATAACTGGAGGAGAATCAATTATGCCACTTACCTGACTTAAGATCTCTAATCTTGATGTGGCCCACCATAATATGATATTTTGTTGCATTGGAAGTTATCCCATCTCTGGCTTTCAATTTGTTGAAACCATACTCTCTAATTATCTTTCCAGAATGGTGTCACTTTAACAGAAATTCTCTTGATTTCAGGTGCTTGCACTGAAACAATATTATTGTTGATTATAGACATGTTCAGACTATTAAAATCTCATTCTTCTCACATCTACAGTATAGTCACCAGTTTGGAGGTTTTTAAATGATTGTTAAACACCAATTTGTACAGAATAATTTTTTTTTAATAAATCAAAATATATACATAGCATTATAATGATATTAATTTCGGCGATGAAGAGAATGTATGCACAAACTAGCGAAAATATGAAAACAGAAGGGAAAAGTAATTTTTGACAGCCGTGGCAGAGTTGATGTTCTTAGCAGGCATGTGCTAGAGAGGGAAATCAGAACATGATGTCAGCATCGATGTTCAAGAAAGGTGGCAGGAAAGGTAAAACTCCATAAATCAATATAGTACATTCTCTCATGGATACTCAAATAAAAATCAAAAATAGCAGATGCCAGTAATTTTTCATTAAAAATATTTTTAAATAAAATTTATCTTTAAAAAAAATTATAGAAATAATGTAAAATAATGATTAAATTTAATTGTGTGTTATGTCTGCTATACTGCACTTTACTTTTTTCCTCATTTACATGAATTCTCTTTCGAGTTATCACAGTTGAGATATGATTTTTCAAATTAACTTTTACATAAAATTTAGGGTTAAATTCTGTTAAAGATTACCGTCTGAAGGAGATTGCCATTAAATCTGAAATATGTTTTACAGCCGAAGAAGAACGGTTTGTATCTTCCATCTTTTAATGAAAAACTAAACAGCAGGACTTCAGCAGAACTTCTCAGTGTTAAGTAATTTGATACTCAACAATAAATTTATTAAAAACAGATATTTTCCAACACCTATATAAATTAGGATATCTACAGCATGCTTTAGCAAACTTAAATGAAGCCAGTTCAGATCCTGATTCTCCGAGGAAAAAAAGACTAACATAATCAATGCATGATTATGATATGGCAAAATATGTGTGTTTCTTGGAATAAATAAACAAAAAAATAAATTTTAGACAAATTTAACAAAGGGCTCACACAAGCCCCCTACAACTCACCACTGTTCCTTATTTAAACTGAATATAAGTAATATTGGTCTGCTAATAAATAAAACAGCTGTCTTGAAGCAGTAAAAGATTTTATCCAACTGTAGTATATGTAGCTAATATGCAAATTAAAACATTTGTTTAAGTATGTTACTGATACTTTCAAATATTTCCTTAAATTTAGAGTTTGAACTGTAATATTAACTATTAATGTTAGACATCAAGAAATAAGGAGTCATTTCTATATGAAATATATTTTTAAATCTCTTAGAAAATATAAAAGCAATGCAATGAAAGTAATAATGATAAACATTTTTCTTAAATTGTTAAATAGTATCCCATTGAGGAATACACGTAAATACTCTCATCTGGCATGAGAAGGGCAGTTTATTGACGATTGAAATAAATTTTTATTAGCATGATAGCTGATATCTGTTCCCCAATTTGCTTCTTTGGCGAGAATATAAGAGTCATATTATCAGTATTCAAAATAAAAGTCTTATTTTGCCCTATATCCTGCATTTCACGAGTCTGAATGTGGCTTAAGATATTCATTTGTGGAACTAAAATTTATGGTATAAATTCATTGGTGGGATGTGTTATGGTGTATGAGTTACCTCAGAGTTATTTTCACCATTAAACATAAGAAAATACTTAAGACCATGAGATTTGTAACTGTATATTTTTATACAAAATTTCAGTGAAACAGGCTATAACTTAATGTTCTCCTCACAAAAATGTCTTGATAGATAATAAGTTGTATCTGTTAAAATAATGAATTATTAAAACATATCCACATTTGATGTGTAATGAAAGTTGTTTCAGCTAAAATAGTGTTTGATGTGATTTGTGAGACGCTCAATGCGATCTGTTATCAGATTTAATAAATATTTACAACTCTCATTTCTGATTAGTGAAACATACTTCTATGTGTTCCTTCTTTTATGAGCACTCTATTATGCTGGAGTGCACCATTTGGAAAACATGAATTTATGGGTTTTCAGTACCTGTGGTTGAACTAAATTGTGCAGTAGCATATGATTTATTTAAAAAGAAGGGAAGCCCACTGTTGGGCAAGTGGGTAAAACAGTCACGGTTAGTTTACCATGGTTTGAATGTTGAGGAAAGGGCTGGCAGTATGGGCATTTTTCATGATATTTTAATGTTGAGCATGAATCCAAGCTGATTTCCTTTAGAAAAATAGCCCTTTGTGTCTGGGTGGATAAAACTGCTGAAAACATGTAATTCGGCATAAATTTGTGTCATGAGGAATGAGTTGTTTGCATTGCTGTTTTCATAGTTTTTCCATGAATAGTTCTTTATGAAAATGTCCCTGCTTGGCAAAAACCTTGCAGTATTTGCCATAATTAAAATCACTCAGGCAGCCCATAGAAAGTCCTCCGTGATGGCATTCCTCCATATAAGCTGGTAGCACTCATTTGCTTTGCTATAATCAATTAAACAAACAACGTACTTGCTTGAAAAAAAAAAGTTTTGGGATATTTTTATATTTTATTATTATTATTATTATTATTATTATTATTTTATAATTACTTTAATGTATTCAAAAAAATCTCATTAACAAACTACACCTAGAAAGTGAATTCTGTTTCAGCCAACAGTACCAAATAGTTTGAAATTCTAAGCACTAAAAACTGCTGCTTCCTTATGATGTTTTGACTAAATTTTCAACTGTTTGAAATTTTCTTTTCATAGTTTCAACATTTTCTGAACAAGGTGATAAATCATTTATTGTAAGTATTATTTTTTTTTGCAAATTCCATATTATGTTTTTTAGTAAAGTGGACTGTTTAATCACAACATATGAATAAAAATAACTTTTGTTCAAAGAAATATTTTTGTTTTTATTTAATCCATAGTAAATACAATTTATGTATTAAATGTTTTCTTAATACTGTAAAGTCTCATTAATTTTGTATTTACGTTAATTTGAACGAAATCTAAAATCTGGAAAATCTCAAGATCCAAAAGTTTTGCATTTTTATGCTCATGTCTCTGATTGCTTAAAGCAGGATTGTGGTCCCATTTTTGTTGCTAACCATCAATACAAACGGCTTCCAGTTTAACTAGAATACTGCAAAACCCAAAGAAAAGTAGTGCTAATAATTGATACTTTAAGTCAGTTGTAACCAAAATTTTGAGAATAGTGTTAGCTTTTAAAAAAAAGTATAGTAGGTATATTTTTAACTTAACATTTATGAGGGTGAGAGTACATTTTCCTAGAGCTACTTTGCTTGCTTCGTTCACGTGGAACAGGATCTTATAATGACATTGGCTTCAGCAGTTTCAGTTATTTGGTTACTGCTTGTGATAGGTGTACAATGTCTTTTCATCTCATGAAAGTGCTTTCAACACAGATTATGACTTTAAGCAACAGGTCATTCTTGAGAGAAGAAAATAGCAAGTGCTTGAACAAAGATATTAAGAGAAATATAATTATTTTATAAAGATGAATAGGTATAGCTCTTTTCCTGGGGAACAAGAGTGTACAGTTAGAGGTCATAAGGAGTTTGAAAAGTCATTGAACAGTCATGTACATGAAGGTTATTCAGGAATTTGCAATTGTGTATTTTGCATGTATTTAGAAATTTGTTAAAATTTCAATTAATCATTGTAATACATTCTCTGTTTTTAGAGGTACATCATCTACAATACATAGAGATCTTTATAAACTGATTTATTATTTTTAAAAATGCATCAGGTTTAAATCTTTCCTTACCCTGAAAAAGTGGTATTATTCTTTTCTGTACATGAATTTCATAATAAAAATTGACAAAATAAAAATTGTGGCCACTTCATTTGCTGTGTTGCAGATGATCCAGTGGAAAAAAGTGTGTAGTTCTGGTGCTGTTTTTTGAATAATTTTGCTCTGTATTAAATGAGTACAAAAGTTCCAAATAGCTTTTGCTTAGAATGAAAGGTTTCTTCAGTTTTTAAGGTTTGCTTCTAAGAGCAATTCATTAACAGGAGCTTGCGCATAATTCAAATTTGGTCTCTTAGATGGAATTACCATTGCAGTAGTATGATACCAATAAATGTTTTCAAATTCGTTGAAACGTTTTGGAAATTTGATACTTTTTTTAATGTCTTAATTGTCAAAAAGTAAATAAATAAATAAAAAAGGAAAGACTTTTTCGTTCAGCAGAATCTTTCAGACATTCTTCCTTTCAAAATATATATGAGCATATAACTTGAGTAAAAACTCTCAAGTATTGGAAAATATAAGTTAATTAATGAGCTAAATAAAAATTAATAAAAGATTAAGCACCAGGTATGCAGTTTTTAAGCTTTCCCTTTTACGTAGAGAACAAAATATCTATGCCTAGCAAAAGTAATAAACAAATGTGTGAAAATGATAGTATATATTTCGGTTTTAAACATTTTATGATGCATGCTTAGAGCTTCATTTAATTCATTTGAATGTCATTGTATCTTTCGAGTTTCCATTGTGTTTTAGTGAAGTGTTAATAATAAGTTTAGCTGCAGAAATTACATTTTTATTGCTATTATCTTACTTGCACTACAACAATAGTACATAGTCTGACTAGTGTTTGTATTCAACATTTAAATGTTATGCATGATTAAATTGTTACATTTAGCAATCATTTTAGTCAATTATAGTCTTTATTTGTACAACAAGAAGAATATAAAGAAAACCACATTGTGACTATAATTATATCCTTATGAATAATATTGCAGGCTATTTCAAATATAATTTAAAACTGGATTTTGGAAATCCACAGGTAGCATTAAAAAAAATTTTAAATGACTCAGCACTCTGAAGATAAAATTCAAGCACCACATGCTGGGGCCTGAAGGCAAATGTACTCTTTAGCCTGTTTCTACAATGTCATGTTGAGAAATGGGGGGAGGATATGACGAGTAGAAAGAAAAACTCTCTTTAAAAATGAAAGAAATTTTTTAGAATGAAGATTAAGGCTTTCTTTCACACATTTCTTGATAGAGACATTTAGTCTCCTTTGAAATGATAACAATTAAGGATAGGAAGCATTTTTTTTTTTAGTGAGTGTCTTTAAGTGATTTACATTTTAGTTCAAGAACTAAAAGAGGCTTAAGCAATATGCCATTATACCTATAAAAATAATTTATTTTGTTCTTTCAATAAATAACATCTCCCTCATTTTTTTAATATTGAAACATACATAGAATTAGTCTTAGGGACAGCATTGAAAATACCTTTTGAGAAACTTTGCAGTAATATTTTTCATTTCATGCATAAAAAATAATAATAAATAAATAAAATGAAGAAGTAAAATTTTCAGATTTATTATCAAAACTGTACAGCTAGCCACTTAATCAGAAAATAGAAACATTTGTTTTCAGCGTAATAAAATGAACAAAGTAGTGGTAAAAAATATAAGCAGACATTTTTAATACATCAAAAATAATACTCTGTTTATTATAATTATGATCATGCATTTGATAAAAATCAGACATCCCTTTACTTGTCTGATTATAGCTCTTGTGATAATAGCTCTTGTGTCGTATCTGGTCTTCACCTTCTCCGTCGCCAAGTTGACTCGTTCTCATGCGGAACGGTGCATGACTTCAAACCGGGCCTGGACATCTTGGATGTATTCCTCAGGCAATGAAGGTGCATCTGTAGGGCGACCAGACAGGCGGTCACAAGACAGAAGAAGGTCTCGATCGAAGAGCATCTGGGATGGAGAATAGCTGGTAGTCTTGTGATTCTTTTCGACCCTAGTATGATTTCGGCAGCTTTCTGAGCTGGGTCTTTCAGACAAGGCATCAGCATTTCCAGGTGAGGATCCCTTCTGAGGATGGATAGGAAAAATTGTATTTCCTTAAAAAGTCTAATCCGAGTATGTATGGATCTGTAATATCCGCTACATAAGCCGTGTGATGATAAGCGGACTTCCAAACGTGATGCTCACGTTTAACTTCCCAGCTATGTCGATCTTATCACCAGATGCAGTCTGAAGGGTAACACAGGATGGCGTCCAAATAAGTTTATCTTTAAACTGTTCAACTAAATCTCTCCGAATGATGGTAACATTAGCTCCTGTGTCAACGATCATATTGCAAGGAACTCCATCGATATGCCCATTAATGGACAATCCATTACTGTTGCCACTCACTGTAGAAATCTTGTGCACTTTAAAACAAGGTTTTTCATTGTCTGGCAACCTCCGTTCCTCGATATGGTCATTAATTGATTTCTCGCATCGTTTCTGAGAACTGGTCTCTATTTTCGTGCTCTAAGGCATTCTGCAGTTCTTTTGCACGTGGCCTTCAGCACCGCAGTTCCAGCACTTTAGGGTTGGTTTCTTCTCACCATTATGTCTCAAGGCATTCACTGGTCTTGTCAACTCATCCGTTTTATTATCCATGCCCTGGGGTGTTCTGCAATGCCATCATATGTGCTCTACAGTACCACATTTCCAACACCTTATAGCCATTTTGTTCTCACTCCTACTCCATATCAAAGCATTGACTTGTCTGGATAAATCATCTTAACGAGCCATCAATTCATCCACTGGCTCATTGACTCGCACAGCTCTGACTGAGTAGCGATCTGTACGAGTTGCTTGCTGGGCTGCCTCAAATGTCATTGCGTACAGCAGAGCACTTTTTATGTCCTTCACATTTGCAGAGCTTTCTGTATTTCATGATCCTGGATGCCGTCGATGAAGTATTGCAGGGACTGATTTCCCTTGTTTCTGTCAGGCACTCCGAAAAGGCGAGATGGGACAGCCTTTCTACATCCGTGGCAAGCTCCTGAAGTGTTTCGGTGGGCTTCTATTGACAGGATTTTAATTGAAGCCTGCTGTAGTCTTTCAAACATTTTCCCCCAAAGTGCAGCTGTAATGCGCGGGATAGAGCTTCGAAATCTAGCCTTTGGTTTTCGGGAAGAGTCTGAAGGGTATCCACTGCATCTGCTCTCAAAGGAGCGGTGAGATGACAGGCCTTAGTTTGGGAATCCCATCCATTCGCATCCGCAACTATAGAAAATTGTGTCTTGTATACATGCCAGAAAGTCTTCCTATCATACGTGTATAGCTTCAGTTAGGGACAAGCAGGCATGGATAAAAATTTAAAGCCATGCGAATTGCTCCCTGCCGTCACTACGAATTTCTTTAAATTATCAACTTCTTTGGCAACTTCAGAAACCCTGTCATCAATTTGTTGCTCGATATGTTCTTGGACGACACATACTTTTTCTTCAATTTGTTGTTCAATTCGATGTTGGATGGCCAAAACTCTTTGTTTGATTCGTTGCTCCACAGTAGAAACTCTCTCTTCTGTTTGTCACTTCACAGAAGAAACTCTTTCTTGAATTTCTCCAACTTTATTTTCAACAGAGTCTATTCTGCCTTCTATACAATCAAATTTATTCTATTATGCAGGTAATTTCTCTTTTGATTTCCTCTTGACCTGTTTTAATCTTTCCTTGAACTCACTTCATCTCCTCTTTAACTGATTCTTGACCAGATCTCATCTCCCCTTTCATTTCTTCTTTAGACGAGGCAAAGGCTGATATAAACTGCTTTAATTGTTCTTCCATTGCTCTTGTTATTGGCATTCAAACCCACTTCTGACACCAAAAATTGCTGCGTGCGTATGGGTTCGTTATGAAATGAATGCACAAGTCTGATGGAAAATGAAAAAAAATTTTTATCACAACAAATAAAACAAAAATTCCTAAATTGCCTCAGATATTTGTACAGAATTACAATATCTCACAGTAGTCATCTTTTAACTACACAAATGTTCAATAGAGCTAAATTCAAAACAGCTAGAGAAAGCTAATCCGCAAATTCGCTACAGTCAACAAGAGTAGTTTTCTAAACAAACTCTTAAAACAACAACTAACTAAATAACAATGAATTGAGAGGTTTTCATGCCGCTTATATAAGCTTTTTTATTGCACAAGAATTTTCTGGTGTTTTCTCGAAATCAAAAAGAGATATTTATTAAATGTTAAATGCACATGCTGTTGTATTTTTAATTTTTCTGGCTTAGTTTTCTCGTAATATTCGTCACGCGCTGCACTGCATGGGGAATAAAACAATTTAATTTATAATTCTACTAATATTAACTAATTAAATCCCAAATCCGTAACAATATTATAAATATATAAAAGATTTTTTTAATGGAAGTTTGCTTGATAAAATAATGTGGCTAATTAAATCTAGTTACACACTCTCATAAAGCATGAGAATGTTGACGAAAAGTACCTTTTTTTTTTTTTTTTTTCCCCTGTGAATGTAGATTAAACTGCTTTAGGACTATTTCAGCAAAAAATTAAATCTAAAAAATTCACATTGCTGAAACTTAAGTGAGCTTGAAGTGCTTCAAAAATTAAATCAATAGAGGACTATAGTCTAATAAACGCTTCCCTTACCTCATATCAAGCTTAACCTTAGACTGAAAGTTGTCATGGTAAGAATCATAAATGTTAAGCAAAGCAATAGGCCACCTCAAATGACTGAAATTCATTGACTCTTAAGATGAACACAAAGAACAGCATTAAATTTGAGCCACGCCAGTTTGTTTGAGATGATTTTGGTGAAAATCATCTGGTAGAGAATCTGAAATTAGCTGTAAAAATATCATGAGCAAGTCACAGTAGGTTGGGAAAAGAAAACAAAAGATTCAAAATCTTTCCAGCAGAATTCCTAACATTCTGGAGTTTGACTTTTTTTTTTTTTTTTTTTGCTTTTGTTTGCTATCAAACTGCTCGGGAAAAGGCAGTTATTCCATTCTGCAGTGATCTTTGGCTACAAATTCAGCTTTATTTCATAGAACATTGCAGTGGCTAGAAATTTAATGAAAAGTAATCTTTCAATTAACCCGAAAAAAATTATATGTTTTCATTCAAGGCGAGTTATTGACTGCATGGAAGACCCCAAAAAAAGCATAGAAAATTACTAGACAAAGCTTGGGAATCAGTGGGGGTAGCCTTTTTAAAAGTCATATGAAAATTTAATAGATTTTCTGTAGTAGCTGTAATCAAATGTGCTGCATCAGAATTTGTTGCAGTTCTACAACATAGAACTCTTCAAGGCATTTCTCATTGAAATCTCCAGCTAAACCATCGATGTAGATATAAAACCAGTCCTTTTACTTGGGCAAAAAGTATGGATGCTTTTTATAATTATTAGAACTACTGGAATGGCTTCATTTCCTTCCCTGAAATGCGTATTGGAATGTTATAATACAGAATTTTATTCGGTTGATGACGGGAATGAGTAAGAACCAGTAAGAAGTAGCAGGGAGTGGATTGTGAAACGTCCTGATTTCATCAGTCTTAGAAAATTCTTATGAGTTTATAGCCTTAGGCTCAGGAGATATAATTTTGTCAATATCACTGGTGAAGTCGTTTAGATTTTTCATGGAGTTTAATGAGTTATTTTCTTGTTTTGGTCTTCAAAGACATTAGATCAGTTTGGATTTCGAGTACTAAAGCTGGCTACTCTAGCAGCTTTACTGGTTAATGTAAGGGCTTTATTTTGCAACATATCAGCAGTTGAAGCAGTGGCATTTAATTCATCTGCTTAATCCAAAATAAATCTATAATATTAATGAGTAATGAAGACCTCCAGGTGATACCAGCTATTCTTTTTAAAACCCTCTGTCCTTATCAGCCAACTCACCAGCTTGATATCGGTAGGAGAATTTACTGTGAATGACAACGTCAAGGTGGTGAGAATCCACTTAATAAAATTTTTTTAATTATATTTCTCCCATATTTGGGGAAATTTTGTATACAGAAAAAAAGAGTTGTCAGACAGTCTTTATTAGGCTTCAAAGGTATGATATTTTCATTGCAACATAACTGTAAAAATTTTAAGACTTCACTGACTTTTTGATCGATAAAAAACTTCATGTGTAGTAAAAATGACAATATAATTAACAAGAGCTAGGCACTGGGTGCAACTTTCATGCATAATCCGGCAATTAAATATTCAATCATAATGTTAAAAGAGTTTTTCTCTATTTTTTTGCCCCATACAACCCTTTTCATCATTACTAGAACATTCCACGCCTCCTTTCCAAAACTTGGAAAATACATATATACATTTATTTATTATTAATATAATATTAAAAATTGTTTGATTTCAGCCTTTTTCCCTGCTCCCTTCTTTATAATTGATGGGAGATGTTTGGGAAGATACTGATGTATCAGAGGCAGGATGAAATGACAACAGGAACTTTACCTTCTGTTATTTCATGAAAAATGTTCATGTTTATTTTGTTGGATATCAACATCAGTGACTTTAATGCATCTAACCAGTGTCCAAATTTCGCACCTTGCACCATCGATAAATAATCTTTCAAATAAAAGTTTTTCGGAATTTCCAAAATAATGTACCAAATTTTGGTTGTTTTTCAGAAAAACAAAAAAATTGAATATGTATATACATACACTTGTGCCGTTGCTAAATACGTGAATTTTGGAATCAAAAGTTTAATTTTTAATTGTTACCAACCCAATAATTTAACTGATGATGAAAACGGATTTCTAAGTCAAAGCAAACTTGAATGGAAAGGCTAGATTTATGATTTTGCCACACGTAGGCTTATTGTGTCGAATTAACACGAATTATTGTGTCGTTCTTAGACTGCAGCTCAGTGGTTCTCAACCTTTTTACCCCATACATCCCTTACAGCATTGCTAGACGATCATCCCTCTTTCTTTCCAGAACTCAAAAAATGCTTATACATTTATTTAAATTTAGATTATTTTCCAAGATGTTTTATAAATTAAACAGTAAAAAATATAGAAAATGTTGGTAAATACCAAACTTTGTATAAAAGTCATTTTTATATTTATAAACTAAAATTAGATACTTAGCAGCTAAATAAAAGACTGACCACATGCCTCTCCTGAAACTATGAAATTCTTACCTGGTTGAGAAGCCCTATGTTAAAGAGTGTACAGTTTTGTCACTCCATCCAGGGGAACTTCATTTTGGAGCTGAATTTATTTAGCTATCTTGTTTTTTCACTTTTGCAGTTGTTGGCAAAAGAAGAGATTTCAGTCAGTTTAACATATTATCCTTAATATTATCATTAATAAATTTTTCTGCAAGTTTTTCTGTCAATTTATATTGCAAGCATTTTGAAAGTCTGCACACTGTTAGAATTGATTCTTTTCTGTGAAAGTAATTGTTAATGCAGTAAGCTAAAAAAACAGCCTGTTATGTTGTGCCTCTCTTTTTACAAAACTGTGCCTGGTAGTCAGAGATAATGTTTTGTTTTAAAAACAAATTAGTCCATTTACCACCATTCTTGCCAATGTATTACAAGTATTTTTTAGAGAGATAGGTCCAAATTAGATACATTATATGCTGATATTTATAATTTGATAAGTGGAATGATGGCAGCCATTTCATTCAGCTGGAACACAAGTGTTTAAGTTACATTGCAAAATCCGATCAGGTTCGATGCATCTTCTCTCCCAAGTTTAAAAGAGCTCGAATATTAAATCATTTAAGGCAGCAGTCTTGCTTTTTCCGGTCCCATGTATTGCTCTATGAAGTTCTTCAACGCTAAAATCAGAATTAAAAGGATTATCACTGTTTTTTATCAGAATTTGGAAAGTCAGTTTGATCAAAAGTAAATAATATTTTATTGGACAAAATCGAGCTCAGAAACGCTGAGGAAGTTATAGTTAACTTATTAGCATGGGTGATCATCAAGTCAGGATTAGTTTTTCTCTTTTTAAATGAATGGAAATTGTGTCCTTTAATCATGTGAAATGGTAAACCAGAGCTGACAAGGAAAATTTAAAAAATTTTACTTGGTACATTTGGTTGCATTTAGACCCATCTAGAAGAGTGGCAATCACTGCAAATGATGTAGTTGTACTTCTTTTGTAAAATACTTTATTTGCAATGAAATAGCTCTTAAAAATAAAGTGTTCTAAAAAAATATGCAACAAAAGCTAAAAGAAAAGGGAAATTAAAACATGCAATATACATATGAAGTAGAGTCTGCATTGCTGGTGCAATCCTGCAGCTACACCACAATGCCTTAAAAAGGGGCATGCCGGATCTATGCATCGGTTTGCAAGCAGCGATGGTTTTGTGTAATCTGAGATAGTCAAAGCGAAAAGCATGAGCCGAAGACGCCACATGCACGATCAAATGTATTGGAGGGCTGTTGGTATGTTGCAAGTAGGTGCAAGGTTGTTAGAGAATTGATTATGCATCGTAGTGTCATCAACAGGCTGTGGAATTGTTACCAAAAGGAATAAAACCCCTACAGAAGGCGTGGATCTGGACACTGGCAGATTACTACAATGGCAGACGATCACTTCCTGTTGCTGTGAATTGGGTCCATCAATTAGGCCCATGAACTCCACAGAGCAGTGGGGCACATTCTCTTTATGGATTAGTCTCAATTTAGCATCCAGAATGATTCCCAAAGAGCAATGATATGGCGAGAGCCAGGGATACGCAATCATTTGCCAAACATTGTTGACAGAGACCATTACAAAGGAGGATTATTAATTTGTATGGGCTGGAATAACAATGAATGGCTTCACTGACTTCTATGTGACTGTCACAATCATCCAATAGAGTTTTCAACTCTCATTGCTACAGTTTGCCTGCAGTTGCATTTGTGATTGTTCAACAGTGTAAGGAGGAGTGGATATTTTCCCTTTTATTTTCTGGTCAAATCTTATAAATCCCAAAATAAAAAAATAAAACAAAAGGGGTGGACTGTGAAAGACAGGCTAAAAAGCTAACAACTACACACACATAGAACAGGCAGTGGATGCAGAAAAAGATGTCTTTTATATTTATGCTAAGTTTCAATGGCAAGGCAAATGTTTATTGGCAAGTTATCGTGAATGAAAGCATTGATATCAGCAATTTCTTTAATGCATAAATATTCTTTCAAGCTATGTTAGTTCAAAATCATGTGAAAAGAAATCTGCACAAGAGCAAAACTTCATATATTCATAAAAAGTTTTATATAACTGAAAACTGTTATGTGTGCAGTGCATATATAATTAAGTAAAATAATTCTGTTACGTCAAAAATAGCATTTAATTGGATTTATATTTGATAAATTGGATATTATATTGATATTGATTGGATAAATATTTGAATTTCCTTCAGTAACATTGATTAGTTTTGTGATTACTACAGTTCTGTCATATATCAGTAGCAATTCTTCTATATGACAGAAATAAAAAAGTGTGTATAATCTATAAAAAAATTAAATGTATTGAAATCCTTTCTTTTAATCTGTACTTTGTGCCTATTTCAGAATCATAGTGGTAATGGCATCTTTAGAGGTACACCATATTCTGAAGGATTTAGAGGATTTCGTTACCCTACGTACAGTCCTCATCTGAGACATTCATTACCTAATGTAACTCTTCATCTCTCTACTGAACCACCAAAAGTATTTCACTTTTTTTATATTCTGCATTAGTTTTCATCATTTATGTGTTTATCATTTTTTTGAAAGTAATTTTGTTTATTTTAACAATTCTTTAACTCTGCAGATAAGAATTAATTTAAATTTATGAAAAGATATTTCTGTATGAATGAACTCTTTTACTTATTTTAATTGAATTTTGTGACAATTTTATTGGTAAAATTTTTGTAACTAGGAGAAATTATATTTAGGTAATAACCGAAGCTTTTATAAAGTGCAGTTGACTTGATTCATTAAGTTAGATGAAACGTAAGAGAAACATATACGTCGTGTTGATTTTTTGCAATAATTTAGAGCAACAGCAAGCTGTGATAGAACATCATTATGAATTTGGTTGCTAATTGTTATTTAATTTGGTTCATAATTTAATTGATAATTTGGTAATTTAGTTGATAATTTCTTCTTTGACTGCATTCTCAAATTTAATTAATGATGAGTATATGTTTATAAAAGAGCATGTAATTGTTGAGTCTGTTTCATCAGGAATATTACAGGGTTGCCACGCTATCGGGAAAACCGGAAAAAGTCAAAGAATTCGGAAATTGACCAAAAAATTCAGGGAAAAGTCAGGGAATTTAAGTGTTTCAGTCAAAATCTGGAAAAGTGAGGGAATTTCATACGACGATCCCGCCAAAAAAGGCGAGTTTTGCGCCGACGTCGGAAGAGATAACTTTTTTGGCGAATTGTGTATCACATGAGTGTCATTCGGGCAGCTGGCATAGAGCCAATTTTCGCAGCTCCAATTTGATTGTCTTCTTTTAGAAAGGCAAAGCAAGTTTCCCGCAACTTTTGGTTTCCAGTAACCTCGAGAATCCCATGTACAGTGCATGAACTAAAGAAAGTACCTGTTCTCGTATAAAACAAAATGGGTTTAATCCTAGTATACGGTACCATGAAGGTTAGAATAAAAAAAAAATATGTATTGTAAAGAAGGAAAACCTCTCTGCAACAGAGGTGGCTCCGTTCCATCATAGTGGGAAACAGCTGTGCATGCGCGATATTATCTGTCGCCAAAGCTAGAATGCGGTGTCGGAAGTTCGAAGGTCACGTTATCAAGAGTTCATAAAATGAATATCGTTTAAAATTTCTTTAAAGGAAAAGAAAATATTTTTTGGCGCAAGTAAATTAATTCATGGATTAGTTATTTTGAGGGGGGGGAATCTACGAAAATCCGTTTTTAAAATTATTGCGAAAAATCCAAGAAAAAAACGTTCTTTGATAAAACGTTTCTTCTTGGATTTTTCGCAATAATTTAAAAACGGATTTTCATAGTTTTCCTTTTTGTCAAAGAACGTTTCTTCTTAATACGTGTTTCTCAATTTCCTGTACACATCGCGGAGAGGGAAATTCTGGCTGCCAGGTTCCGTCGCCAAATCCCTTGGTAAATTTTCCCTCCGCTTTTTACATAGACGTTCTTTGGTTAGAATAATCTCCATGTATGGTACAGCGAGATTTGGTGACATGATGATGAGCAGTAAACGGGTCATTTTGTTCTTGGCGACAATTTTAAAAATCATGCGAAGACTGTATCGTATACTAGGATTTTACCGCAAAATCTTTTTTTTTTTTTTTTTTTTCATTTTAATAAATACCTTGTCATTTTGCAGTAAAATAAAAAAATAGTAACCAATCATCTAGGATAACCATGTTATATAACTATATTCGCTAAAATATCGTTGATTATTCTAATTAAATTTTTAAGTAATTCTTTATTTTTATGTTATTCATATCATTTAATGTTGCTTCTTCCCTCTAAATTTATTTATCATTAGTAAATAATATTTCCAAATTTCAGGAAATTTTCTCTGGCATAATCCTGAAGTTAATTCTAGCAGTATGATGATATCACGAAATTTAATGCACATATTTTTTCTTTATGTATGCTGCGAAATAAATATAAAATACCTCAATTTAGTAAAAAAAATATCATTAAATAGATTTCTTTCTTTTGTTTAGCTGCAGAATGTCTGCAAAAGAAAGCCTTATTTTATTCCAGATTGGGCAGATTCTAATCTCAATCTTCAGTGGAGAAAACAACTCCTATTATAATTGTATTTGTGTTTTCATGTGTTAAGGTGCCTTTTAAGAAAGCACCTCACACAAATTAAATTTACCTAAAATCTAACCTAACTTTTAGCATTGCTTTGTGATTTATAAGAACCGGATTAGCCTCGTGTTGAACTGGGAATGATCATGAGTAATAATTAAATAAAACATACAGTTGTTATCCAATGTATATATCTTAAATTTTATTAAGTTTTTTAAGCGGAAAAGTAAACAAAATTAGCAAACAAAGTGTACCAAGAATAATTAAGAATAATTGTCATCTGGGATTTATTGAATAATTAAGTGAATTTGCTACACAGTACAAGTAATACCATAATAAATTTACCTCTTAGCACAGCCAACGTACATTACACGGATAGACTGGAATTCTCTCAAAACATACCTGGAAAACCTGGAAAAGTCAGGGAATTTCATTCTCCTGTTTGAGTGGCAACCCTGATATTAGAGCCTTAAATTATACATAATAGTTCCAATACATTATAAATTAAATTATTAATTTTAATGAAGTCGTGTAATTTATTGCAAAGGACACTTGGTTATTTCTGAGCCATCTGGCTTTTGTGAGTATTAAAATATATTTCAGACTGGAGCTGCTTAGAGGGGCCTTTTTAATAAATCTGAGATTATAGTATTATCTATATAAGATTTAAAGTAATGTCATAATGCTATCACAAGAATATCTGCAGTTTAAACTTATCAGAAGGCTCATTGTTTGTATGATTTAGAAATACAGGGTTTGGACAGTTAAACTGAAGTACCTGTTTCTGGTATTTAATATTTTATTAACATGCTATAATCTTTCTTTTGGAGGTCAAATCTGCTGCAATTTTTCTTGCAAATGATTAATGCAATCTTTGTAACAATTTCTTTTGCAAGCTGGAGGAGTTATTTTACTTCATGATGGTGGAAGAGAAAAGTATTTTTTAACACTGTATTTATTGTATTCCCCAGACAGATTCGATGGGTCTTGAATTTAAGAAATAAAATGGAATAAGTGGTCAAGCTCACTTTCATGTCGTTGAAACTTCTTTATCCCCTCTTTTTGCAGTATGACCTGTATATTGCCATTCTGATGTTTTGCACCTTTCTTTAAGGTACATAGTTTTAAGATTTAACCAAAGTAACTCCTGTAGAACAAATCAATAATCTTTAACAGTGATGTAGCCTTCAAGAACAGTATTACTTTCAGAGAATTAATTTCACGATATTTCAGCTCAAACTCTTATCAGTCCATGCTCATACTTCACTCTCAGCATAGCTAATCCAGACCACATATCTCCAAAGAAACTGTTTGCACATAAACTCTCCAAGAAATAGAAAATATAATGAAGTGGGCTCATCATGAATCTTAACCATTTTTGTACCATATACTATCCAAGTTTTGTTCTTCTGATTGTATTAAAACATGCATTAAGCTAATGTACTAGTTATCAGAGGTCTTGTTAGTATCTTTATATGAATATTATTACTGTGAAACTGCCAAAAGAGGAGTTCAAGAAAATGTATTCTCTCAAGCAATTTGAGTAGCTACTGTTTTATGATTTTGGTTGCATTCTTTTCCCCAAACTGTGTTTTATATCAGTAATTTTTGTCAAAGTTCACATTGGACAATTAGACAAAGTTTGGGCAAAGTCCTACCCCCCCCCCTTAGTGCACAGAGACGTCTCTGGATTATACGTTTGTCTGTTTATATCAAAAGGACCTGCTGTCATGACAACATAGGACAATAGTTGTTTGAGCTGGAGCATTTGTCTTGTTTTGAATTCCAGCATATCCCCGTCTTGTATCTTTTAATTCTTAATATTTTAAATGATTATTTCCATTACTACTGTAAATTCAAAACTTTATTAAATAGTTCATCCCATTTCATTATATTTGTTTACCTGTAATGTGTGTTAATTGCATTTACACCTTCAAGTATTATACCAAATGAGCAAATATGCTTCTATCAAAATATTTATTATCACTGCTGATTGAAGCTGTAATTGACTAGTTCTTTATAAGCTCAGATCTTGGCTTAGAAATAAGAGTCTGATGATTTTCAACAAACAGGATCATCATCCGACACTTCACATAAAGTAATGGCCTTTGAAATGCAATGTAAAA
The DNA here is from genome assembly GCF_044657685.1 of Stegodyphus dumicola. Lineage (NCBI taxonomy): Eukaryota > Metazoa > Arthropoda > Arachnida > Araneae > Eresidae > Stegodyphus > Stegodyphus dumicola. Next base: position 29,815,446 of record NC_140781.1, read on the forward strand.
TATATATTTACTTTTAAAGTACTAAAAAAGTCTTATAGGATTTGTTTATGATAAATTATGTGCATTTGAACTTGCGTTCTTGTAAAATACTCTATGCGTTTTGCTTAGATATTTGTGTTATTAATGATATCTGGCTGTAGATGTATCATAAGAAAGTAAATGTTTCCGCTCATGCTATCAGTAACCATTATTATGATATATACAGCAGCAGTTCTGTAGTTGGGATTCCAACACAGAAATGGAATGCATAAAAATTATTTCAAAGAAAAGCATTTCAAAACTATTTAGCATTTAATTTAGCTTTTATATTCTTAAAGTTACATCTTCTTTTATATTTTATTCTATTTTATATTGGATTACTTAAATTCTAAATACTCCACATTACTTCGAATTTAAGTGGCATGGTTTATTAAGTTGTAAAATTAGGGTGCAGATTATCTTCAAAGAGAATATGTATTTCTGTGTAAATTAGGTAACCTATTAAATTTGTATTAGTACCTATTTATGAAAACAAAAATGTTCTACATTTTTCAATACTTATCACAAAATCATCTTAATTTTCTATTATTTTTCCTAATTTAAAATTTTACTGTATCTTAAATTTGAAGTAATGTGGTAATTGTATTTAAAAGATATTTCTTCATATTTTAGCATGACTAGAGCATGACTTTTTTCTAAAGTGTTGGTTTGCTGTTTATTGGATTAACCCTGTTGATGCTAAATTTTAAATTAAGGCATATGTCTGTTTAGCAGATATTTGTTATTTTTAAAAGTAGTTAGTAAATAAGATTACAAATTTTTCTGAATTTAGTAGTTTGTTCTGAGATCCTCCTTCCTCCAAAGTCAGCTTTTTTACCGTGAATTCGCATTTTAATGCATTATTTTCTCTTTAATGAGCTTTCTTTACATAATTTCACAATATAAGTGAATTCAATAGGAGAGATAGTTGGGGATTTTTCTCTTGTATTTAACCATTGTTGTAATTTTTTTAGTAAATAAATCATTTAGATAATTTGTAATTGGGAATTTTTCTAAAATAAATTGCTCATTTTTATTAATTCTTTTCCTTCAGTCCATTTATGTTAAATATACTCATTAATGTTTAATACATGCACGCAAAATAGATACATCTCCATATTGTAGAAATTGCTTTGAAAAGAAATTCTTTCTTTCAGTATATTAATATTAAACTACTACTGATTAATTAATTGCCATTTTTACAAAGGACTAATTTAACTATTTGACCTAGTTAATACATTTGCTGTTAAGCATCAGAAATGAGTAAGTAAAATATTTTCGGGTTTTCAAAAGTTTTTTTAAACTAAAAAATAAGCTGACTTTTGAATTGCATGTAAAAATCTGATTTTTTTAAATATGAAATTATAATTCAGTTTGAATCAGTACTTTTTTTTTTTTTTAATTTCAGTGTTATCCTTATCATTTGTTAATGACATCAAACTATCGCCTTCCTTCTGATGTTGATCGTTGTCATTTGGAGGTATGAGTTATTTTCTGCTTTCTTTTTCATTGTACAGTTGAAGAAAATTTTTTTCATGAATTTCAATATATATTATGTGTAATGCATGTCTTTGATACTTTATATTCATAGAGACATCTTTCAAATGAAGAATTTCAAGCCTTATTCCATATGACTCGTCTTCAATTTTATCGTTTACCAGAATGGCGACGAAATGAGTTAAAACGAAGAGCAAGGTTATTTTGATACACAGATCATTTGTAAATGGTACCACACAAAATTCTCTTTGTAAGATAGCATTGTCATTCATTATTCATAAAATACATGCATTTTTGTCAGAAGCTGATATAAATTTAAACAATTATCTATGATGAATGTCAAATAGTTTCTGAAATTTTGTTAAGACAAAATTTATTCTAATTTTTTTTAAAGATGCAATAATGCATTATTTAGAATAATACTCATGTGCAAAATTAGGAGAATCTACACATTATGTCGAATTTCTGGAAAACTAATGGGCAAATTTTAATGAAATTTTGATACGATTATACATTTATAACAGAGAAAGAGATGTATCATTCAGAAGTCATTTTATGTACACGTGATTATCAATAAACATCACAGTGCAAGGATGTCGCATATCCATGTTGGGATATCGAACTGAAAATGAGTCTAAAGTATGATCCTCTGTTGTAACCAGACAGGTCATGTAGCATAATGGCATACACATGAAGCAGTTGATGAGACTCTGTGACAGTTGATACCACTCCTGCAGTAAGGCAGTTTTCCACTCTTGGATGGTTTTGGGAAGGGAATGGTGAGATGAAATTGTCCTTCCAACAGCATCTCAGACATGCTATCTAAAGTTAAGGTCAGGACATCTGGTTGGCCAATCAATGCACTGAATATCCTCACTTTTCAGGTAATCGTCAACCAACTGAGGATGAGCATTGTAATTCTTTAGCAAGAACCCAGGACCAACTTTGCCCTGAAAAGTCAAATATAGGGCTCTAAGATCTCTCTCTATATCTTATGGCAGTTAGGGAGCCTTTGTGAAATGCATGTATGGGTGTGAGACTGTCCAATATAATGTTTGCCCGAACCATTACACTACCACCACCATAATGCTCCTTTTCCCTGATTAGGGATGGTATCATGTTCCAGGCTTTCCATATATAGATATGCCTAGAATCAGTGTCCAAGCTGAATCTAGACTCCTCTGTAAAAAGCACGGTGCTGCGGTGAAATCTGGTCCAATGCATTTGTTATCTGCACTATGCTGTATGTGCTCTGTTGTGTGCTGCAGTGAGAGGGAAGCAAATGGCAAGTCCTCTGGCCATATTGTCCTATCTCATGAAGCTTTCCATAACAATACACCATGAAAATTGGATTCCAGTGGCAGCATACAGCTCACGTGAGACCTGTGAAGCTGCTGCAGTCCTGTGTCACCACACTGAAAGTACAAAGTAATGATACATGTTCGATGTAGTGTATCTTGGTCGACTTTGTCCAGGTCTTGATAAGGATCCAGTGTCCTAAAATGGTTTCCGTAAATTGGCAGATGACACTGGGTGTAACATTGAGTTGTATAGCTACCTGCTGTTATGTTTGACCTGCTCCCAACCTACTGATAACTCTCCTTCTCGTTCATCATCCATACCTTCATAGCTACCCATATTAGTGTGTACATTATAAAATTTACCCAACTCTCATTAGAAACATGAAGGTGGTGTATTTAATTATGGCAAAGCACACTAGGGCTATCTGCCTAAGGGGAGGGATGCCTTTGTGGAGGACTTTCGCAAAGAAACTGGCTTGTATGCACGTTACACATGGGAAAAACCACGAAAACACCCATGCAGCCAGCTCGTTTGCGGGATTCGAACCTCAGACCGAACTACCAGTGTTCAGCGACTTTACCACTTGGCCGCTGGTGGGCCAGGAAACATGAAGGAGTATGAGAACACAAATCGGAATTCAAATTGCATTTTTTTATGTCTCAAAAGCGTGACTTAGGATATATATTAGATTTATATATAGCATTGTTCTAAAATAAGTATTTTGACACAAACTCGCACTTTTTCTGAAATAACATACCAAAGTTTTTCCATATTTCGATTCTACGACTCAAATTATATCCAGATATTAAATTTTGTAATTTTTCATGAGAAATTTATGGAAAAATTTACCTTGGCGAATTTTTTTTTCAGTTGCGCCAAGAATAATTCACTTAGCAAACTTCTTAATTTATAGCAACCTATTTCCCTTTGAATTTTTCTTTGTGCACAAGCAGGGGGGAGTCACAGTTCATACTTTCAGTTAATTTTAACAAAGTGCGTACACCACATTCTATTTATTATCGCGTATAATAAATATGCCAAATTTCAAATCGCGCCAAAAATGTAAACTTCACATTATATCTTAGAAAATTTTGAATAAAAAACTCAAATTTTTTGCAGGCATGCTTAAAAATACATCTACTTTAAGGTTATGGCAAAAATTTTATAGGTTATAATTCAAAATTATTTAAAAATACAAATTTAATAAGAAGTCATAAAATATTGGCGAATTTTATTTGGAATGAACCTAAATTTCAAAATATGAAAGGAGAAATCGACTATGTTTAATTAAAAAAAAAGAGATATTAATAAATATATATCAAATTCAATTAACATTGAGGAGCTAAAATTTTGAGAGCTAATTTTTTAAATACTACTCGATGGATTTTTTACAAAACTTGGCAGTTTGGCATAATTTGAGTCGTAGAATTTAAATATGGAAAAAAATTGGCATGTTATTTCAGAAAAAGTCAGATATTTTTTGTCAAAATACCTATATTAGAACAACGCTATATATAAATTTGATACATATCCTAAGTCGTGCTTTCGAGACATGAAAAACACAGTTTGAATTTCGTCAATTGGCCCAGTAGAATTGGAGATATAGAATTGTCTTTTTGGGGAGCAAGGGCACAGTGTACATATATGCCTATGTTTTTAACTCTGAATGTTTGAAAAATTCTGTGGCAGCATAATTAGTACTTTTGTTTCAATACTTTTGATAAAAATTGATATAATTTTCAAATTCTCTTAGCCCTCTGAGTCGCAGACCAGCTTTATCGGTATGTGACTTTTTGAAAGTTTGTTATATATTGGTTTATAATTTGAGATATTTTGTTTTCCAAATTTCTTGAATAATGTAAATGTCATCTTAACGTAAATGTCTTTGTGAGCATAGAGACGGAAATAAGTAATTATATAAATTTTGCTGATAAATGCTGATTAAATAAATACAGGTCTTCATGACAGGTATAAAAGTCTGCACCACTCAGAGGTTTAATTTTGCACATTAGTGTACTTTCTTACTTTATCTCTTGCAAAAAAAAGTATTTTATGTTAGTCTCTTTTTTGAGAGGAAATTTTAAAGATTAGTATTCTGCATTCGCAACAAACAATTATTGTCCAGTTTAATTATCGTTTTCATATTTTTTAAGATTCCATTTTTCACCATTCTCTTACTTTCTGCACATTCTAATTAGATATCTCTTTACTTTAGGGGTGATATAATTAGATAATCTCATGTAATATATGTCCTTATTTTTAATGTGTTTCATTTTGCAACTTAAAAAATCAAGTAGAGATGAATTATTATTTCAGTTCAGTACAAGTATACCTCCTATAAATAAAATTTGATACATAAATATTATATTTAAAAACATTGAAATTTGGCCTATTATATTTTTCTGTCCCGTCTTGCTTTTAATTCAATTATATTTAAAGTACTTTGAAGTACTACTGGAATAGACTGTTAACATAAAAGGAAATTATTTCTGTTTGTGAGCAATTTCTGTTTTGGTATTGATTTTAAATACAGAAAAATATGTAAAAAACTAACCTTGTGAAGAGAGAATTATGTGAACACTGTATATATTACTTACTAAAACTTTTATACTGGAGCATGTTGATAACTGTCCTAAATAAAACAGACATTATCTTTGGGCAATGTCAGTCGGCATTTTGTATGCAATAATGACATTTTAATGTGTAAGTATTGAAAGTGCTTTGGCTGTGACCAAAATGTGTTAATTCCAAATTTAAATGATCATCCTACTAAATTTAGTTACTGCAGTAATTCAAAATAATGATCAATCTTTAAAAAAAAATGCTGCCATTTACTGAAATGCCATCTTGCATTCTCTAATTTAATGTGTTTGTTTGGCTCAGTTAATTTTAATTTCATACAATTCTGCCTTGGTTTATCTGGTTCTTAGAGAAATCTTGTGTGAAGGCTTATGTATTTAAAACTCTTATTTACGATTTTTGCATGATGTATCATGGTTAAAATGACCTTTTTGATAAGAACTCATCCTTATGTTATGGTGGTGTTTTTATTCAGTGAAATAAGGTATGAATTATTTCTGATGCCTTTATAATTAATTTTAAAGATTCAAACAAATTTTGTTTGTTTAAAGTTTGTTTATCTCACAGAGAAAATAAGATGTTAAACATTTTGTGTATTTGTTGATCTTTGTGTTTGAAATCAAGAATTAAAGATGGACAGACTGCATGTGATATATTTATTGCTAAGTTTGTAACATTAGTTTATCATGCAAAGGTAAACTTCAGTGTATCAAAAAGACATATGCACTCACATATACGGAACATTACAAGTTTGTCAGTTTGACTAAATTATTGAAAATCTCATTTTTATGGTAATCAGTAGCATGTTTTTATGTCATAAAAAAATTACATCTGTGTAACCATATGCATCTCCCATTAATTTATTAGACATTGGACTTCTCAGTAATTAGTCCATTTACAATTTTTGAATGTTGTATTTTTTTCCCTATGCATGATACTAAGATCTTGCCATTATTTTTTATAAACAGTTTTTAAAAGTACAAAAAATGTTTGTTTCTTGTATCAAGCAAGATCTCGGCCAAATCATTTGATGCTGGTAGGAATGCTGTTTTGTTTGTGATTAAATGGGTATAAGATTTCATGTAACTGAAAGCTTATATTACCAGAACAGAAAGAAAAGCAAATTTGAGTGTCAATGAAATCAGTGATTTCTACTTCCACTTCATTTCACTATCATTGGTGTTCTTATGCAACAGTACTTTTACAATATTTTTAATCATTTTCTGGTTTTTAAGAAATATTGTGTGCGTTCACACACTATATATACGGATTATATATATATATATATATATATATATATATATATGAATGTTTTACAAACTAAAGAGAAATGCTACATTAAATTAATTTTATGCAGCATTTTACTTGTAACATAAGCTTATGCTTGTAAAATACTTGTTATACAATAAATCAAACTCTGCATAGACATGAATTTTATCATTTGCCAGATTAAAGATTTTGTGATATATTCTGCTTGCAGAAGTATTTTTAGAACTGCTGTGCTGCCCACTGCCAAATGCTATGAAACATTTTTATGTAAATATTAAAGTACATTAATTGCTTTCATTCTTATAGTTCCTTTGTTTTAGATCTTATTTTTCAAGGTAAAATGTTAAAAAAAACATTAATCTCAAAGAGGACATGTTATCACCAATTCCATAAATATGGTAGCAAAATCTTAAATTCTGCTTACTGCTGTGTGGATGGTATTCCAAAAAATAATGCTCGATTCAAACTTCAAGTTTTTTTTTTTTTTTTTTTTTTCCTTACTGTGAGAAAATTGTATTCCATTTTAATTGATTTTGTATTATGCATTTGCAGTTTCAGTTCATGATTATGATGACTTTTGAAATCCATTTAATTTAAATAAAAAGTAAAATATTTTAGAACTAAATAAAAAATGAAGGTTCAAGAAATAAAACTGTCAGTGACCTGCAAGATAGTTAATTTTCGAATCATAACTGCCTTTTTTTAGTAATAGCTTTAGTAGTTAGGTAAAATTGTCAGTTCTTAAGTATAAAAACTTGCTGCTGCTAATTTTTATACTTAAGAACCAAGGCATTTTCATATGTAAAGTTTTCCATTTAAAGAGAGTTATTTTTGTGTATTTATTTCCAAAAGTTGACTTTTTAATCCTAAATTTGCTTCATATACTTGTATTTCAAGTTTTGGTAAGAAAGAAAAACTGTATGTATTCATTTCTATTTGATTATTTATTTTCATGCCATATATAAATTGATGATACACTTATATGTATATGAAATTTAGTATCTTACAATATACGATGATCAGTTTTAATGTTATTTAATTATTTTTAAGATGTAGACAAATGTGCCTTTAGAAGTTAGCCATTTCATTATAGCTAGAAAAATAAATGTTTTGTTTATATATATATATCGAATGTGTAAGAAAAATATGTTTTCTTTCTTTTACAGTGTAATTTTTTTTTTTTATCTGTTTAAGTAAAGCAACACTAGATTATTTTGTTTGAAACCAAGTTTAAGGATGCATAATTTTTTTTAATAAATGTCAATAACACACAGTAATTGTGAGCTGTTTTGAAAATTAAATGCAAACTTAAGGGCAACTTACACCTACCCTGAATATTTTTTTTTTTAAACTTTCTTTTCAAAATATATTGTAAGTAGGATTTCATGGTATGAATTCACTAGGAGTCATGGCTTTTAACATATAATTGCTTTTGTATCTTGTAAAATTGCTTACAAGCTTTTCAGAAGTATGTTGAATTTTACCTTACAGAAAAGTCTAAAAATTATTTTTAAAATCTCTTCATGTTTCGCTTCTGAGCATATTTTTGTAATTAAATGTATTAGATAATTCAGAAGTTTACCTTAAAACTGGTTAATAAAAATGCTTTTGTAGTTTCATATCCATAAAAAAGCAAATAATTTAAGTATGTAAAAAATTTTACACAGTTTGTGCTTTTTCAAATTATATAATTGTTATTAAAATATGGAAAAATATAACAAGCCTATATAATCATTAACTGCATTTTGTACATCACAGAAAATAATAAAGTATTTTTGTTTTTATATTTATCTTTGTGTCTGATGGTTCTAATTTTTGTATAAATGAACTCAACAATAGCGTGTCTTTTGTGTTAATAATTCTTAGCATGTTTTTAATTCTAAAACAATATGTAAATACAAGACAATTTTCTATATAATAACTCATGAATATGTTACTCCAAGGCCCCTCAAAATTTATTTGGTGATGACAGAGAGAGTACATTTTTTTACATGATATTGATATTCTATCAGTTACCGTGTAATACAATTTACCTTTTTATCTTTTCCTTTGTATGATATTTACATGTATTCACATCAGTTGGGCAGAAAATTTTTCTTATGCTATATTTGAAATAAGTTTATTTTCCTATGCTAACAGTTGGAATACAGACTTATGAACACTAATAAATTATAATGGTTTTGTTTAACTCTTTCACAATCAATCCACCCTACACGGCCCTACATTGAAACAACCAGAATCGCCCTAAAACGGCCGAGATCGTAATCTTGTTTTCTTCCTTCCTGCTAAGGTATGCAGTAACAGGTGCACTTTCCCCAAATGTATTGTATCAGTTTACTTCAGACAGCTTGTTCTAAGATGGGTCTTATCTTTTGGTTGCTCGTGACATTTCGTTGTTGATTCTTTTGTGGCTTTTAAGCTTTAAACAGCAATAAAAGTGCAGTTTTAAAATTTAAGAATTATACTTATTTTTAATCAATTTATTCCTTCCTATAAAAATAAGGGAAATAAACAAAATCTCAGTTGTGATCATAAAACCAGAAAGGCTTGTTGGTCTGACCTTCAGAATAGTTTTATAAAGAATGGGGTCAAAGGCTAATGGAATCTTTGTTAGAAAGTACAAAGGATGTCATTCGAAATCTTCACACCTATTTTCTGCATTAATGGGTGGGGAGGGGAGGAAATTGCTGTGAAACTGGAAAAGTATTTCGTGCGGTTTGGTATTCTGAGGATAGAGGCTAGCGAAGGGTCTGGATTTAAAAAATTTAAGTCTTAATGTGGTAAAATGTTTCTAACTATATTTGACAAAACAAGGAGTTCTAAATTCACACCAGTATAATTGTAATATATGTCTTATTAAACTTTCCATTTTTAATCATTAAATTTATATTTTAATATTAGAAACATTTAAAATATTTATTCTGTTTTCCAATTACTCTTAACTGTACTTTACTCTTCTTTTACTTTGACATAAATTTGATTTATAATACACATTTAATTAATAATAGATGATAAATATGAGCATCTCCAGCATTTTTGTAATTCATAAAAAATTTTACAAACTCTCTTATGTTCATATCTTGGGATTTCAACTTCCTCTTCATCCATTTCTTTTTCGTACATTGTTGTGTTGAAGTTTTCTCGTATCTATAATTTGTCTATTATTATCTAGGGATTATTTTGATTTTCTGATAGTTATTTTTGATTTTGAAACACTTTCCTTTAAACAGTGGCCTACAACTCTCTCTGCCAAAATGACATTTCAGTATTGCGTTTTATAAAAATGAAGTAGAACTAGTATTTAATAGGATTCTCAGTCACTTCTGTAGAAGAGCTCAAATTTTCAGTAGGGTATATTCTGCCTTCGGGCCACATCATTGTATTAAGTCTATCTTACTATGTAAGATGTCCCGTAATTTTACTAGATATCTCTTTGCAAATCCTGTTTATAAGAAAATAATAAGCAAAGAAATTATTTCAGATTTTATCATTGATACCATGGAGCAAATTAAACATTTTTCCAAAAACAAACTTTAGAAGGATATCAATATATTACGGATTATTTTTCCAATTTTCTTAATATGTTTATTCTGGAATTTTCCTGAAAGTACTATCCTTTAATATGTTTCTTCTGGAACTATACTTTAGTACTGAATAATCGTTCGCACAACAGTTTATTAAATTTTCCAGTCTAGTATAGACATTATGACTGTTATCAAAGAAAGATATTAAATTAATAATAACATTTACAGATGTAATTTATAAGAAATATAATTTGTTTGCTTTACATTTATCTAATTTATAATACTATTATAACAATATTCTCTCTAGTATTGTGATGTGACAGGCTTTCCAAGAAATATAAACCATATTATGATGTCATGAATAGGATTACTAAACTTTTAACAGACATTTCAAAGTTAACCGTTACATTTCTCCGACAATGTGATATCCATCTTTTCTCACTGCTGAGTACTTTCATGACATAGCTGTAGTATAGTAATCTGAATTGAAATGATAGTGGCAAAGCAGTGGAAATGAGCTTCACAACTTGCTTATAGAGTGACAGTTACTTCACAGTTTCTTAGAGGTATATGCTTAAGCAATGCTAAATCCTAAAATAAACATATTATTGAGGAAAAACAATGTTGTCTAAGATCTATAACTCGCTTTTGACCAACTTTTGACTTCTGAATCCAAAAATAAATTTTAGTCTATCATGTTAGCTTTCTAAGTTACTGGATACCCTCTCTTTGACTCCAAAGTCATATACCGTATTTGACGGCATATAAGACGCACTTTTTATCCTAAATTTGGTCTCAAAAAAGTTACCTGCATCTTATATGTGAAGGACACGGTCTTATACGTGAAGCTGATTGCATTCAATAATTGTATATTTGGCTTTTACGAAACGTGAGAACTAAAAGAAACCACGCTATTGAAACTTTTTTCCCTTGCGTGTGGCCGTCTAAATAAGGGTGCGTCTTATATGCCGTCAACTACGGTAAATATCAGACTTGTGAAGGACTTTTCATCCATCGCAAGACCTCATCACAAACTGACAGAGAGCAAACAAGAGTTCTGGGCAAACAAGGGTAGGGGGCAACAAAACGTGAGGATGCATTTAACAAACTGAAGAAACCCTTTAACTTCTGTGACAATCTTGACATATCCTCAGCTCGGCAAACCATTTACTCTTGACACGAGCAATGAAAGTATCGATGCTGTTTTGTTCCAAGGAAATGTCGTAGCATACTGCAGCTGGAGCTGTCTAAACAGGAGAGAAGTTACTGTGTCACTAAAAAAGAGTAGCTCACCATAGCTAAATCCGTAGAACATTTCTGTCATTGTCTTTACGTCAGAAAATTCCTGCTCCGTACAGATCATGCTTCGTTGACCTGGCTATTAAATTTCAAGAATCCTGAAGGTCAAATAGTTAGGTGGGTACAGAGACTCCAAGAATATGACATCACTGTCCGTCATCGGAAAGGATCATCGTACGGAAACGCCGATGCCCTGACATGCCTAAAACGCTGCCGATATTCTTCCAGAGTTGAAGCAATTCGGTGTCACGTCAAGTTACAACTTCAACATTGGCTGATCGAGACCCATGGAGTGACGACGAAGCCAGAACAGACCACATGGAAGACGGCGACATTAAACCCATAATTGACTTAATGGAATCTTCAAATACGAAACCTATCTGGCAGGACATTTCGATCTATAGTCCTATGATAAAAATTGCTGGGCTCTCTGGGACTCACGTAATATTCGAAACGACGTCTTGTACAGGAATTTCGAATCCCATGATGGAAAGGCATTCGGATGGCAACTGATACTTCCAAGATCCCGGACGTCCTTAAAGAACTACATAGCAATCTCATTGGATGCCACTTTGAAATAATTGTGACTTTATATAGAATTTAAAAGCTCATCTACTGTAGAGGCTGATGTCAAAAATTCGGGGCTTATATACAATAGTGGTATTAATCTTGCGACGCATGTGCCAGCTGGACAGGACCGAAGAAACACAGCTAAGAGAAGCTGCGACATTTCAATACGAGAGCGTCTTTTGAAATCATCGCATTTGACATCCTGGGACCTCTGCCATAAACTGTTGATAGCAACAAATTCATCTTCATTGTCATCGATTATTTTACTAAGTGGCTTGAAGCATATCTTATTCCTGATCAAGAGGCTGCCACGGTGGTAGAGGCATTGGATTTCTAGGTTTGAGTACCTGTTCAATTGCATTCCAATCAAGGAAGGAATTTTACCTCTGCTACAATTAAAGAATTCTGCAAACTGCTTGGCACAGGCAAAACCTTAGCGACACCTTTATACAGGGCGAGGCAGCGTTCATAGCGTAATTTGACTTGCGTAGCACAATGACGTACTCCATGAATGCGCGCCAGCTCGTGCCGTATTCGTGTAATAATAAGCTGCCATTTCGAGTGTGACAGTGATATGGATCAGTGGAGTGCACACCGTCGTGCCTTTGCTATTGAAAGTTATTTCATGAATAACTACTCTGTTATTGCTACCCAGCGTCTATTTCGGCAACATTTCAACTTGGGACGTCATGGGAAAGTTTCAAATGGACGGACCATTGCGACAGACATTTCCAAGTAGAGCAATTTCCCGTTTTGGTGACATTTCCTAGCCGCCTTGTTCACCTGATCTTTCATGTGCATACTTTTCCCTTTGGAAGAAGCAAGAAGTTTTCCAAACAAGTTGTGCCACCATTCCTGAGTTGAAGGATCGCATCAGAACTGCCGTCGGCAATGTCCCAGGGAATACGTTACGCCGAGTTATGGCAGGCTTCCAACGCCGCTTAGAGGGATGTGTTGTGCAAAAGGGGAATCATTTGACAGGCATCATATTCAAAAAGTAATCCACACAATGGACAATGACTTACAGATTAGTAAATGGCACACCTTTAACTGTTAATTGACATAAGAGGTAATAAATAAATTACAGTAACTGCCTTATGGTGTGTTTTTAATATCCTACTATGAACGCTGACGCACCCAACAACATTTACATCCAGAGTCAGCATGGTACAGAGGTGTAATCGACTCATCCTTAACAACCTCTCGCATATTGTTTCCTGAAAGCAACAGGACTGGGACTAAAAGTTGCCTCTATTCTTACTGGCCTATCGCAGTGCTGTCCACGAGACCAACCGCTATTCCCCACTCAAAATACTCTTCGGTTGGGACTTTTATATGCCTTGTGATCTCTTGTTTAGTCGCCTTCGAGTAATACATCCATGATCTCCAGGCACGGTTTGAAGTGATGCACAATTTTGCATGAGAGCGAGTCAGTTTGGCGACAGAGAAGATGAACACAAGAACTACAGGATGTGGATTCAATAAAAATGACAAAGTGTGGTTATGGAATCCGGTTCGTTCCAAAGAACTTTCTCCTAAACTACAGTCATCCTGAAACTGTCCTTACACAGTTCTAAACGGGCTAAAACGACATCGAAGTTGGAATCTGTAAGTAATCAAATTCTAAGCCTAAAATCGTTCATTACGGCAGGCCTTACTGTGGCCACAGTACGTAGTCACCATAATGCATATAGAGCGTTTCGAAACTCGCTGTCAAAAATTTAAGGGGTGATAAAAAAAAGAAGAGCATTAGAAACATGGACCTTGTAAGAAATAGACTAACCCAAACGGGTTTTCTCCCTCGTCTGAGGCGTTGCCGGCTGTCACCTTGATCACATCCAGAGGAGTAGGGACGACTTGCGGAATTTAACATTGGTTGCCTATTGCAGCGTGTATAATTGTCAAGATAAAGCTAGTTGTAACGCCTCATTTCACAAATTAGAATTTCTACATATTTTCATTTTTTAAATTGAGATTGATTTTTAAAAATATAGCATATTTATCAAGCATAATTAACGTTCCGAATAATTATACTACTGCATGATTTCAGGTTTGGATATTTTTTTTAGCTTTTCCTATGCTGTAAAGAAATTTGTAAATACTTCTTTTAGAAAATATTTTAAATCTTAACTAATCGAAAATTTCAAACAAGCAATTTTCTCTTGCAATTTTTATGCTTTTTATTGGTGTAAATAAGTAAAAAATACTAAAATATTTAAAACGAATTTTTGAAAGTTTTGTTTAAAATTCTAAATTGTGCTGCTTTTTTAAAATTATAGATGAGTATTATAGCACAATTTCTATAAAGGAATTTTATTTTAATCATATTTCATAATACATCATAATGATAAACACTTTTGACTCCTTAAATTTTATACACTTAATTGTAATATTAAAATTGTATTTAACCGTAATAATTAATTTTGCTTGTATTTTATAGTGATTATTTTTTAATTTTTTTAGTTCTGGGTAAGATTTTTTTTATTTACCATTAATTTATTAGCTCGAAACTGCATTTTACGCTGTTTCACTATAAATAAATGTCCGTGTCTCCTTGCAAATTGTTACCAAATATTACCGCCCTGTATTAAATTTAAAGAAATTAAATAATGAATACATATATGTTTCTAATAATGAATTAATAATGAATACATATATGTTTCTCGCACTGTGACAAAAACGACGGAATCTAGAGCCATCAAATTTTGAATAATGTAATCCTCACCCGAACATGGGCATCTGGACGGTCGAATTTCGAATTTGTTTTAATCTATTTCATATTTTGTAAAACTTTAACGAATTTTTTATTAACAAACTCAACGAGTTCAAAGCGAGCAATGGTAACACTGTACGGAAAATAACATTTTTATCTCCAGGGCGGAAATTCTAAAGATATGCTGTTTTCAAATGTATGTGGTTTACGGGCGAAGAACATGATATTCAATAATTATAGGTAGCACACAAAACGTTAAAAAAAGGTTTCTTTTGGGTGTAATATAAAATCTGAGTGCGTCTAGATTTTATTTTATCCTTTTTTTTCCCTGCATTACACTCAGAAAATTTTATGCTGCGAATTTTTTAAATTACTAAAATAAATAATCCACTTTAATGTTAATAATTTAATGATCATATAATTAACTAAATAATCGTTTTGTAATGTTATTATAGTTTTGAAAATCACTGCCTGAAAATGTTCATTAAATTTTTAAAAAAATATATCAGATCTTGTTTAATTTTACCTTATTTATTTCAAAGCATCCCGTACTATCAATATTATTTAATTTTACTTTATTTTTACGCAAAACGAAGTTCGTAAATTTTGTGCTTAGAGTTTTTACCGTTTTACCAAAGTAAAAATGTTTGTACAAGAATTACGCGTGAAAAAAAATTAGCGAAATGCAGTAAAAAGAGCTTTAATGAGATATATTAAATCCTATTTGGAAAAAACTGTGGCTTTCATAATCTCATCGCTATACAACGTATTACATTTAATAATTAAAAAGAGTTATGTGATACAAACGCCATAGGTTTTAGTGTTAAAGTAAACCAGATCGTCCCTACTCTTTCTTGCCGACATGTCGGTGACGCGCGTCCCGCCCACTGGATTAGTCTATCTCTAATTATAAGGTCCATGATTAGAAATGCCTTCACGAGTAAAGGTGCATTCATCCATGAATAACACATGAGCACTGAAATCAGGCTGCTGTTGAAAAAAAACCGAAGTACAAACTCGACACGTGGCACATAATCTACAGGTATCAAGGCTTGCACTTTCTGTACACTGTAGCGGTGTAATCCTTCGTCCCGTAATACAGGGTTCGTACGGTCATTAAAAGTCCGTAAGTTTTTTGGAATTGATTTTTGGTCCTTAAAAGTCCTTAATTTCGGCCAAAATTGGCAGAAAGTCCTTAATTTTAATCATCTGAAATTTCTGCTTGTTTTTACGACTGCCATTTTGAGTGTGAATTAGCATTTGAGGAATATTTTTGGCGATTCGCTGACAAACATGGTTATCTTTTGAATGAGCGAATGCGTTCATGGGTTATAATTTGTTCCTATTTTTAATATAAACGATGGGATAGAGTTTTTGAGAAGAAGTGGAACATAAACATTTCGAAATTTTCTAATGAAGAGCTTTTAAACAAATTTTCCCTTTTGGGGATGTGAATTCTTTTATCAAACGGTTCTAAATTTGGTGACGCATCAACATTTTGGCGATTTAAAGATCAGTTTCTATAGAAAATTTTTAATTCCGAGATCTGGGAATTTTTCGACGACTTTTTCAGAACATTGTAACATTAATAAATGTCATTAAAATAAATGGTAATGTATTGTAATTATATTTAAGAAATAACATTAAAATAAAGCTTTTTTTTTTCCGCTGTCGTATTATAAAGTTCCATTTTGGCCACTTATACAATATTCTGAATCTGAAAAATAAGCAAGGTATAATGCTATAAAAGCGCAATTTACGAAACAGTTCTTAACAGCAAAATAGCTATGAAATTAATTTAAAATGCATTTAATTTTTTCATGGTAAGAGTTTTCCCACGTTATTGTCTCAGAATATGCATCAATTTACTCTATAAAATTAATTTTAGACTTTCTTCCTCAGATTTTTTTTTTTTTTTTTTTTTCAAAATATTCCTATCGTTTTGCTGTTACAGAATTGGTAGAGGTAACTTTTCTTTAGGATTTTAGACATCGCAGCTTAAAAAGTTTAGAAAGATTTGAAGGCACGATTTATAGACCCACGATTCTAGAAGATTCCAGATAAATGTGACAAAATGAAAAATGTTTATCGTATTAACACGTAATTTCTTACCTTTTGGAGAACGCCTGGAAGAACAATGAAAACAAAATAGTTGAATATTTTACTTCCGATACTAGAATCTTTTTCTTAACATTTTTATCTTCTCTTTATTTTCTCTACTTTTCACTAGACGCAAGCATGAAAATATCAAAAATGCTTCTAATCTTCTCATATGGACAAACATTATAAAAAAGAATTTTTTTATTAATAAAGAATTTTTTTATTAATAAAGAATTTTTTTATTAATAAAGAATTTTTTTATTAATAAAGAATTTTTTTATTAATAAAGAATTTTTTTATTAATAAAGAATTTTTTTATTAATAAAGAAATTGAAAACTGACAATTTAAAGGATTGATCTAACATGTTGTGGAGAGGCTGACAGGTTAGGAAATAAAACACGCAGAAACTAGTGAGAACATTGTTTTGTGTATTGAGATGAATTTCTAATTGTTAGAAAAGGTACTTAAAGAGAAGGAAATCGATATAAATTAGCCAAAATGTCTGGGAAGTCTTTAAATTAAAAAGACGCATAAATATTTTGTTGAGTGTTGCTGCTACAAAACAAATGTTTTCTAGCTTTTAATGTGTAATTATCCTAATACCGTTTAAGAATCAATGTCATAAATTACATGTATTTTAAACTGTTAAATTTTATTAGATTGTGATTTTAATAGGGCTGTTTTAACAAATATTGTTAAAAAGGAAATAAAATTTAATAGTGGCCATATAAATCCATAATAACTAAGGTTATCTAATACCTAATTTAATTACTTATAACTAACTGCTTGCCCTTAAAAATTATATCTGCATATTAAAAAGAGTTATTGCCTTTCATTAACCATTGCCGTGGTCACAAGATAAAACACAAAAATGTAAAAATTCTTGTAAAACTTATTCTTCGATCTAGTGAGACTTAACATAATGCAAAACAACCTATCACTTCTGGTGCTTTAGTGGATTATTAGAATCTTAAAATATATTAACCGAGTTACAACCCTTGGAACTCTACACGAAGCTACAACACTAACTGTGTCAGACAGAGCCCAGCTAACTTTCAAAACTTGCCAACCGTGCTTACATCAGGCCTTTCAGGTTTTTTCTGATTAGCAGGTCACTCTCTAGGCAGGCAAGAGCGGTGACAACGGCCAGTCTTTTGTTTTGAATCATGCCGATTAGGATTTTACTTCTCATTTTAACCTGTGCCGCTTGACATAAAATCTACTCACTATTTACTAAACCTCTAGAGTGAGCAAGTACGTGACAAAGTGAGATTTAAAAAAAAATCAAAACAAAGCTAATTGTTAGTAAAACCTAAATAAAATGTCACTTATCTTCTTTCAAATATGTCCAATTATTATAAGTATAAACTATTTAATGTTAGTTAATAAATTTCATAAAGTTTACTTTATTCTCAAACTTCATAATTATGTTAATTATGTTTAATAATAATGCATCCTACTTACGGTTTTTATTTTTAGGATGGTATTACAAAAGTGAAGTTCAGGCATAGATAATATTTTTTAATTGAATTACTGAGTTCTCATTTGATCATAGGTCCTTAATTTTTCCATTAATCGTCCTTAAAAGCATTTAATTTCCGTATGCAGAAATGTGTACGAGCCCTGGTAATATTCGCTAAACAACTGGGTGGGGCACATTTACGGTAAGAAAACCTCTCGCGTGCTAATATCCGGACGATCTTCCATTCTTTGCAAAAATGTCCTTTAAAATTTTTGGCATCCGCACACTCCTGCCCCACTTTGTATCTTGCATGCCGATGATGAAGGATCCCGTTTCACACCACGCCGATGATGAAGGATCCCGGTTCACACCACACCGATGCAATCACTCCCAACATTTTTCAGTCTGGCACGTTCTCCTCCGGAAATGTTGCCTGTACAATCTTTCGGCTTCAAGGGCATTCCCATTCGCAAATCTATACCTAAAATGCATACAAAAACTCGAGCTTTATCCTTCCCATTTCAGCGCTGTCTAGCGGTTCACCGCTTGCTCTCCGCCCATCGAAAATTGCTCGTTTAGATATTTTCTATCCCCCTTAAATTTTTGCTCAAGAGTTTCGAAACATCCTATATAATGTAAATAATAAACTGCAAGTATAAACAGTGGTCTTATCTGTAAATTTATGAATTTTAATTATCGATTCAGTATTTTATTTGTTGCATGTTATTTATTGAAATTGTTGTCTTAGTATTGCATCGATTTGCCTTGGTTGTAAGTATGCCTTCCTGTCCAGAGAATGTACTGCCCGGGATGTGTGATCATGGGATTATTCCATTTTGGCAAAGCATACGAGGGTTATCTGCCTAAAGGGAGGGGTGCCTTCGTAGAGGACTTTCTAAGGAAAACTGGTTCGTATACACGTTAAACATGAGGAAAACCACGAAAACGCCCATGCAGCCAGCCCGTTTGCGGGATTCGAACCTCGGACCGAACTACCAGTGCTCAGCGTCTTTACCGCTCGGCCGCTGGTGGGCCGTGTGGTCATTGGGAAGGGGCAAAATTAAGAATTTTGTATATATGCAAATAATTTTAGTGAAATTATATTGAATTTGTAGCAACTTTAGTATAATTTAACATGAAATGCTTAAAAAGGCGGGGCTCTCCGTTTTCCCGCTGTCTCCAGATACAGGTACACATAAAATCAAGTGTCCAAGCTGAATGTCGACTCATCTGTAAAAAGCACGGAGCTCTACTGAAACCTGGTCCAAGGAAGATGTCAGCACCATCTAAACGCGCTCTCTTCCGTGCTGCAATGAGCTGGACGGGAACAGCGGGGATTCCGGCATACAGCCCTATCACATGAAGCCTTCGGACAACTGTAGACCGTGAAAGTGTTTGAATTGGCAACATACAGCTCACGTGAGAGCTGTGAAGCTATAGCAATCCGCACGGAAAGTGAACAAATGATCCCCATTTGTCCTTATTAAATCTCGACTTCTTCAAGTTGACTATTTTTGTGTTCTGAAACTATTTCCACAAATTGCAGACGACACTGGGCTTAACGTTGATTGAGCTCTGCAGCCAGCTTGCGATTGGTCTGCCTGCACAATTCTCCATCTCATTCAATCATTCGTTTATGTTCTTGGCTACTCATTTTACCATATACCTTACAAAATTTACCGAACTCTTGAGAGAAACACGGCGAATGTCGTGAAGGAATACGAACATACACATCACCGAAAATTCCTTGTGCCCTTTAAGATCAACTCCACATACATGCATGTGCACGCTTACGTATTCGATTTTGAATATCTGCATACTTCTTCAGCCTTATACTTAATACCTTCGGGTTAATACTTTTTGTAAAAATACATAATTTTCAAGTTCGCTTAATTTTGCACGCGCGTGTATACGAGATTTTTTTTATTAACAAATGTAAGTACTTCCAAAAAAAGGAAAGCAAACGGTATGCAAGTCCACTGAAATTTGAATTTAAACTGCATTTTTCCATACTTGGTATTCCATTGTTATCCCACTAGTATTCATTTTGGTATCAAAATGATTTAATACATTCTCCGAACTTTATTAGTTCCCTTTCCAATTTTATAGGTGCTTTTCAGGCATCGATCAGATGCGGTTCAAAAGTTAGTTGGAATGTAAGAGTATGCTCTTCAGAATACGGGATTCTAGCCATGTATTCAATTAAGGAATCTAAAACAGCTACATAATTATTGTAGCTTTTGTGCTTATGTTTCTACTTAAAATTTTTGATAGAAGCGGGAAAGTTCCAAGAACTTCAAAGTTCTAAAGATTCATCCAAGGAAGAGTATTTTGAAATACGTCACCTTTCAAAAGAATATTTTTTGTAACATATATATAGGTTTTGTTTTACCTTGCAGGGAAATACTTAAATCATTTCATTGTGTCATACCTGATAAAAACACACAGTTTATACAAAATTATTTGACAATTCCTTATTTTCCTTGAACCTAAAAATGTTAAAATTTGTTTTCCTAAAGTTAAAACTTAATTGAAAATAATAATTTATAAAAATGCTAAAAGCATTTTTATAAAGAGCTATATTTTCAATTTTTGTAGCTCTGCTTGTTGAGATTCTCCTAATTTAGCACATACATGGTCCTTTAAGTTAAATTATTTGTATTGGGCACTTTCAAACTAATACTATACAATAAATACCATTTCATGTTTCAAAGAAATAAACACCATTTTAAATTTTACAGAAATCAAGAAAAATGCAGAAACTCGGGTCCCCGTATTAAATGTTTTCTACGCATAACTTTTAGAAATAATGAACGGTTAACTTATTAAATTTTAAGTTAGGAAAAACTTAAGCACAGGTGATTAGTTGAATGACAAATCATTGCGTATTGCTACATTCAACTGCAGTGTGTCGTGGCTACGAGCAAACGTAGATACCGAGAAGAGAATAAAACATGGCTAGGCCGTCACTTCCGCTGAGAGCCTATAAAATCAGCATCACATCTAACTAAACAGCGCAACGAAAGTAGCATTTCAGGAAATCGAACTGTCCAGGATTTCTAAATGATTAACTTGCGTGAAAACCAGTTCTTTGCCGAGTTTTAGCGAAACTAGTCTCAAATGCTAGACGCGATAACCCCATTACAGTGCGTTATTATATTTTTTTTTTTTTTTTTTTTTTTTTTTTTTTTCCGGGGGGTGGTCTTAACTTTTGAACTTCCTATGCATCGTCTCATGAGAGAATTTTAAAGAACGGGTTAAAGCCGCACAAAATCGTAGAAAGGACCGCTTGGGAGCTTAAAGTCTGAGGTTTTTCCTATCCTGGTACAGACCGACAAAATGAGGATTTGAATCAGATACCTAAAATATGCATTTAAATCTGCTCAGACTTTACAGAACCTTCTATATTGAACTTAATTTAAAAAATGTTAACGTCCTTTAATATCCAACAAATATAACGATTTTAGTACACAAAATGCTTTAACCTTCTGTATTTTTATGCATGGCAGACCGATTTTGAGAAACTGAGCTATGTGCTTAAAAAGGGCGTGGAATATCATTAAAATTTTTTAAAAAGTCACGACACATTTAAAATTTATGTTTCAGTTTCTGAACAGTGTTATCTTTGGAAATTCACAATGTATTTACTTTAAATTTTAGATTAACTGGAGGAAAGAACAAAACATTGCTGCAATTATTTTGCTTTATTGCCAGTCAGGTTAGAAATTTCACAATTCACAAGAAAAACATTAAAATTTCACAAAAAAAAGCAGTACAATATGAACAAACTGACAGAATAAATAAATAGCACGGTTTACATACAGGTATCAAATTCAAAGAATTAAGCTATGTTATTTGTATAAAAACGTATCCCTGATGTAATCTGAAGCTACAAAATTGGGCTCATATTTACCAAGCTTCAGTTTTGTACAAAGGAAAATCCAGGAACTGCTTGCTTCAACAAAGGACTACTTGAATGCATCCCGTATGGTACGATTAAGACGAAGTAGCTAAAATAATCGAAAGCCAGCACAATTAAAACTTTAAAACAGCAATGAAGAAATTGCAGATTATGTTACATTTCACATTCATTTATCATTAAAATACAAACATTTGAATGATTAAATATCAAAATACATAGAAGATTTTTTAAATATTCAGTTATTTCTCATATTTTTAAATAAAATCTTGCAGAGTCAAAACATTTTTCATAGTTGAACATTTGAAAATTAAACTAAAAAAGTAATTTCAGTTTTTAAGGCATTTCCGAGTTTCGTTTTTGAACGCAGTGATATAAAAAGAAAAAAATCAAATTTTAAGTAAATTAGTCCGATCAGAATTTAAATATATATATATACACGCATAAAAGTGTTGGCAAACTGGTGACGAATTTTTTTACAAACTTAGCAAGAGTCTGACATGCGATCAGAAAGTACATATCATTGACCGAGACTGTACTTTCTTGGAAGTTTACGATAATGCATTCCTCTCGTTTTGGACAAGGGCTGCACCTAGAAGCCGAAACTGTTCAAAACTGCAGTTAACAACCTTTTAAGACCGATTTACTGAGAAATTTACTGTACATATTTCAGACCCTAGTTTCGCGAAATCTGCAACATTTGTATTAAGAATTATAGCTTTTCTTTTTGAGACATCTTTATTTACATTTCTTACTTAAAAAAATTTACTGTGAAAGCTGAAATGAAATTTCAAGTATTTCCCCTCTCATCTTAACCCAGCCTGCTAAATTTAAACAATTATTGACCCTGTAGCATGCAACAACATGCATAACAAATACTTCGGACTTTTCCAACTATAACGTTCATGACATTTTACACATTCATTGTATATTTTTTAAATAGCTAAAATATGTTACCTTTAAGGAAAACAATCTCTGCTTATTTTGCTTATCAGAACTCCCTAGTCTCCGGTAAGCTTCCACCAAGTTCTCATAAACTGGAATTAATTCTCTGCAATATATTCCAAATGCAATTCTGGAAAGTATTAACAGGAAAGCTCTATAAAATGTATGACAGCATTAATATGTCATAAAAACTTTTCGAAATTACTCTTTTATGCATACAGAATGGATTACTTCAGTTAAAAGAATATGTAAATTCAGCTGATCAAGATTTGTACATGATAGGCAATATAGATATTCTTTAAGGCCTTTCACAGAAGACCTAGTTTCTTACAGAATTTGCCTTCAGAAGCCAATTATGTAAGAAAATTAATAATCGCAATTGCAGGTTCAACTCTTGGAATTGACCACATTAGTTTCTTACTTTATTGAGACCAGCTTTCAAGCTGTATGTTGGCTATTTAGTATTTTGCAAGTTTTATGTATAACGCAGTATGAAGCAATTTTCTTCAAAAATACCCTTCTTTAAAGCATTTCTTAAGTCCCTAGTGCTTTGAAAATAACATTTGAGGATTAATTATTTGAAAAGTCAGCGAGTTGCAAAGCCCGTAGTTGTGTAATTTTTTCTCATTTTTCATACAGCCATAAAGGCGTTATTTGCGGTCGAAGCGATCGATAACTTTGTTAGACAAGGGTGACTTTTCGGAAGGTTTCCTAAAAGGAGATAATGCTTATTTAGGCTAAACAAAAACTAACTCCAAGCAGCCATGTTTCGTTTGCCAATGGAAAGATTTTAGATTTTAAATAAATTTGTTAGTTTTTACAAATTTTTCGTTTCCCTGTGATGCATAACATGCAGTTGCCTACTGCATTCCAGTCTCTAAATATCTATGTACTACTAATGCAGTTATTTAAAGATTAGAAAGCAAAATAAACTTATTTAGATAATATTCCTCAATTTTTCGTCGTAATATTTTATTTGTTATTTCGGTACTGACAAGTCCTGACTCAGTTTTAAAATTACAGCAAATCATCCTTTGGGACTCGAAGTTGAACGACAAATTTTGAATTTTACCTTATTGACAAAGTTTCTAGCAATAGAACTAGCTATATAAAAGGAAAATTATAAGCACAATAGCAATTCTTTGAGCTGCCCAGACTTCTCCGGCTGTAATCAGGGAATTACCTAAAAAAAAATGGAGAAAACTAACAGGTTGGGCATTTTTAGTCTGTCAAATTTTCGATTAGATGCGTACAACACCATTAAGTTCCAGTTTTCAATTGGGTTGGTATTTTTTTACAAGGTTCAAGCATCTTCACGCTCATTTTCTATACAAGGTTGAAAGACGTTCGTCTGATTAAGTTCTGATAACCAAGAGTATGCAGGGGGGGGGGTCAGTATATTTTCCTAATGCACAATAGATCGGATTCGACCTTTGGATAAGGTTTCTAAATTTTGTAGTCATTCAAAATTTACTGTCATTAAATTTACAGGGTCGTATATAAAATATAATCATGCATTAAATAATTTAGTATAATTACATTCAGTACCACGGTTGAAAATATTACAAGGATGATTTAATTTTTCTCAAAGTATAGCTCACTATGACTGATAGCATAAAATATTCAGATAGCTTTTTTTTTTGAAAACGTAGACTCTTACTTCAGTGTGGAGGCAATAACATTCCATGATTCCAATACAGTAGGGTTACCCCAATGCGATTGGACTTATCGCCATTATGTTAAATTACTTAACCACTTTCGTAGAGCCATCACTTTGATCACACGGAGAGAGTGATTTTTCACCAAGCAAAAAAGACAGAAAGAAGTTCGAAGAAGCCAGTTCGAAACCGACCGACAAAGTTCAAACTAATTGTTGTCCGATTTGTAAAGCAAGAGCATGGTACTTAATTAAGCAGCAAGTGTTTGAAATGTAGCGCAAATATGCATGATACGGCGTGCATGCTTTACTCCATGAAAGTGATTCATGTTTTACGCTCCCAAACAGTTTTTTTAACCCAACATCAGTTTAAGGCTGAAATCAGCTAAAGTTTAAATTGACATCGGGCATGGAACAAACTAAAACATTTTAAATTCAGGAGCTAGGAATCAAATCCTCAATGAAATATCAACGCTTCCTGGCTTCAACTAACTCCAGCCATTATCAGCAATTACATTTCGAGGGTTAAGAAAGCAAAATGGTTTAGTTTTAGTTGATGATGGCAAAGCACGGCAGAGATGCCTCATGGAGGACTTTAAGAGAAACTGGCTCATATACATGTTATATATGGAGAAAACACTCATGCAAACAGCCCGTTTGCCTGGAATCGAGCCCAGGTCTAACTACCAGTGTTCAGCGATTTTAACGCTCTGCCGCTAGCGAGCCAAGAAAACAAAATGGAAATAGTAAAACAATTTATGATGTTCTAATGCTTACTGTATGCCTACAACTAGTGCTTCGAGAGTCTGGATGTTATCTTCCAGAGGTCCTATGTAGGCGAAGCATCGCAGAGCCAGAAGACGCAGGCGAAAAATGTTAGTGACCCCAAGAACATTATCTTGATCACGCAGAACTCTGTCTACAGTTTCCTTTGGCACTTCATCCTGGACTATTTTCAGCAAGAAAATTAAAAAATCTAATTATATATGGTATACAGGAACATGGAATGCAATTAACAAAATTAGAAAGATTGGCTCACGTGATTTTAGGTCTATCAAATTAGCTGTGCGCAGGATCTCTTTTGTAGCCACAAGGACTTTAGGGGCCTTTTCTCTATCCAAGACTTTCGTAAGAATAGACGTCTATAAAATAAAGTAGAGCGAGCACATTTATTTGCTACAGAAAAAAAGCAAGACTAATACATTTGATCACTGTATCTTACCATTTTCACTCAAAATGTTTTGTTTAAGTTTAATAATTGATTAGCAATACGAACTGCTTTCATTACACTTTTCATATTAGTAAATTATGAGCACTGGATATTCATATGAAAACAATTACAACAATGATTACAGATGTTTTTAGATGCATAGATAATCCAGATTGGCTTGCAGAGAAATGAGCCTTATCATGGTAAAATGCAATATTCTTATTAGTATTGCTTTTAGAAAGATTAGGTTTAACCCTAAGATCAAGTTACAATCGAAGTTATCAATACCACATATTTTAATCAATGTGTGATATGCATATAGAAACGTTGTTGTAAGTGAATAGTGAAAAATAGTTTTAAGTGACCTTCACGTCAGAAGATATCTGAAAATTTATTTTTGGAATGAACTTGCTGCATCACATCTAATGCTTTAATTAAAACTTCCAATTTAAGCATTCTTATCTGATGATTCTATCGTTGAGTTTTCATTGATCTTGATTTACTAGATCAGAGGGCTTATTTTACAATCAAGCAATTATATTTTACTCCATTCCCTCCATATCCCATGGAATGATAAAACATTTAAGAAAGAGCACTCGGGTTTATCGGTCAATTCGATGACCTGAGTAAAAAAAATCTAAATCTTCCGATCTAATTTAGATAAACGAAAAATATTAAAATAAACCCGAAGACCTTTCTGTGTCACGAATTTAATTTTGCCAGAAGTCAAAACTTCCATAACGGCTGTTAGCACTAAATGATTCATTTCTAAAACGCAAAATTTAAATTCATAAACTACATTTAAACAGAGCTTAAATCTCTGGTTTTGTATTTAACAGTAAATTTTAACGAAAGCTTTTCTAAACAAAACATTACAAAAATGAAATAGAATGCAGAAGAAATGCGTTTCACATGAAATAAGTAGGCAGAAAACTAATGAAGTTCATTCTGTAACTGATTAACATCATCTATGTATCAATAACCAAGCTAGAATAAAGGAAAGATGATAATCAAAAGCACAAGTTATTAAAAGGAGATGCTATTACATTTATACAAATCATGCTGCATAAAAACACATAGGGACAACGCATGGGAGAAACTACCAAGAACAAGTTTAAATACTTACACCGTATGGTAAGATACATTCAGCGCAGGGGCATTCCTTGAAAAACATGTGTGTTGAATAATTTAATACTTTGTCTGAACACAGGTAATAAACCATAGGAAGACAATTATAAGTCACCTGTAATGAAAAATACATTTTAAAAGACATTTAGGTTAAACCTAGCCAAGGCTTATCACTGAAGTATTGTGTCACTGAAAATACAAAGGGATAAGTCTACAAAGTTTCGGAACAAAATCCCCGTGTTACATCATAAAAATATCACTATTAAAGCCTTTTGCATTCTTTCGGATGTTATAGCTTCACGCTCATTTACAGGGATTCTGCGTAGCTTTGTAAAAGTAAGTTCTTTGAACCTTTTTTAGTCCCGTCATTAAACACCCTAAATTTCTGAAAGTATGACCAATTCGGTGCCTTCAAGTTCAGACTTAACTTCAGGGAATAATAGCTGAGGATACATAGTGACACTTGTTTGTGAGCAATAATTAGTTCCCCGAAATTACATTTAAAACAGAAAACTAATGCTTTTTATTGTTCAGTTACCAATTCATAACGGGAAATACTGGCTGTATAAAAAACAATACTGGCTGCATTTATATAGCAAACGTTCTAGAGTAAAAGACAAAAACTCTAGATTTTTTAAAAGAAAACATTCAGTTTTGTTCTCAAAAATCAACTGTCAAAACGTTTAGTAGCATAAACACTGATTATGCGAGATCATATTTAGCTAGTTTGCACACAGCTAAATGCAGAAAATCGCATACAATTGAAGCATTTTTGATGCCTGCAACAAAGGATATAGTTGCATCTGTCCTTGAACAGAAAACGGCTAAAAAATTGACAAAGTATCATTATATCTAATAACACTGTCAAGCAGCGAAGAGATGAGATGGCATCACAGGTTCAAGATATTTTAATCCAAAGATTAAAAGTAAGCCAATTTGGATAATTTTCCTGTTGCGTATAAGGATCTGCAGGAAAACTGAAGTGGTCATTTTATGTAAATTACATCACTAGTATAGAAAATGAAAGGGATCTGGAGAAATTTATAGAAGTTAAACAGCTAATGACTGGTGTAGTTTGAATTTAGAGGATGGTTCAGAAGCACTAATAGATATGCTAAGAGAATCCCCAAGGTTGGTTGGTTGACTTAATACCACAAAACCTTGAAGGCTATTATGCGCCAGACGAATGGTGAATAAAATCCAAAATGCACGACCACACTGTATCAGATGAATTGTTGAAATGAACCTGTAATGCTGATGAAGGCATGGAGAAATGACTTTGAGAAATGCTCTAACAGGTAGAGCAGGATAAAAAGAAAAAACTTTAAATCATATGGTAAAAAGGAGATGTCTTAAAAATCTTATGAGGTTGATGTGAGGGTTTCTTCCAACGAGATCTGTTAACATTCGTAGAGTTAAAATGATATTCACGTTTCTGACTAAAAGCAGGACAGCAGGTTAAAATGAGATTGATTGAAACGGGAACGTTGCAAGTGCCACAAATAGGCTCATTATCTCCTTTCAAAAGATACTGACGTGTCAGTCTGCAGTGACCAATTCGTAGCGAGTGAGCAGTATATCCTCCTTTCGATTCCCTCTCGACTCCCAATACTCCTAATTGGAGTTTACCTGCCTTAATTTGTTCAGAATCTGGCATTCCCAGAGTTCTTGCCACCTGGACAAGATCTTTGTTCTGATGCAATTCCATGTCTGTAAAAGGGACATCATTTTCAGAGATAATATCAGCAGATTTTGCCGCGACATCGGCGAGTTCATTGCCTTTGATGCTGCATGTCCAAGCACCCAGCAGTACGTAATAGAATAACCTGCATTTCTAAAACGGAGGTGTGTCTTTAAAATTTCTAAGACCAAAGGGTGGCTAGTATTTGTATTTACTGATTCAAGAGCACTCAGAGAATCAGAGTAGATGAACTTTCTGCATAGAGATAAAGATTAAGGAATTCAAAATGGCAAAAGTTTCTGCAGTAAAGACAGATGCAGCTTTATGAAGTTTACTACTATTGATTTCTTCATCACAAACAAAAGCTGCCCCGACATGATCATGATTCTTTGAGCCATCAGTAAAAATTGCTCGTATAGTTAGAATGACTGCGTCTATGCTCTAGGAAAATTTGTTGATATTTGACATCATTGGTACTGCTCTTAAAAAAAATTCAAGTTCATCTCCAATTGCTTATACTGATGGATCAAAAATTGAAGAAAAAGTTGGTTCCGCAGTCTTTTCAAATTACCCCCTCAAATATCCTCAAATGGAAAGGCCATCTCCATAATAATAGTGTTTTCCAAGCGGAATTGTCAGCTATAAAAGCAGCGATTGAAATAGCCATTTACAAAAATCTCAACGAATTTAGTATAAAATCCGACTCCCAAGCAGCTATTCTAGCTATTAAAAATCCCTTACCTTCCTCTCCATTGATATCCGACAAATTCTTTTCTTGGCAAAATTCCAAACTACAAAATTCAAATTTCATGGATCAAAGGACATAGTGGCCATTTTGGTAATGATCAGGCAGATGAACTAGCCAAAGAAGCAGCTATTAATCAAGATGGTACTGAAATAATCATTCCGTGCCATCGCTCAAATTTCAAGTACCAACTAAAACAACTTGCTTCAAAATCTTGGCAAGATTTGTGGAACAATGCTCCACAGGGAAGACGCACATATAACTTGATCCCCAATGTAAGCTTCGCATCTCTGAACTCGAATCCTTCACTAAATTACTTAATAATAGGACATGGACCCTTCCCCACATATTTCTACGCAAGAAATTTGGCAAATTCTGATATCTGTACATGTGGGGAACAGGGAACTCCTGATCATTACACTTTCTCATGCCCCTTAACTGAGGATATTCACATAAAACCCCCAAGAACTGATCTCCTGGCATTCCAAAGGTTTTTTAATTAAAGATAAACATCAATATCCAAAGTTTCAGAAAATTATGCAAAGACTCTCTCCCTACGGCCTAGATCTCTGTCAAGTGCAAGTCCACATACAGTTTAAACTTAGTGAACTCTTACATGCTGTGATTATGGACAAAATGGCTCTGCTCGTGAACTTTATAAACTGCAATAAACCAATATATCTGAAATAACCCATGGACACCCACCTCTTCAGCATTATTATAACAATTCATTTTAACATTGTGTTGCCAGTACTAATTATAATTATCTCATTATGTTTATTCGTTTATTAATTATGTTTATCTCCTATTTTTGTTGCACCAAATCAGATGTTCAATTTATCTTGTGAATCGAAAATTGTATTCCGACTATTTTGTAATCTACTTATGCCCTACACCATTATTTTTAATAAATACTGGATGCGGGGCGTACTGTGGAATTTCACGATGTACCATAATAGGCAAACTCTAGACCTTCTGAAAAGCTTCAATCTATGCAAATTCTTATAAAACTTGCAATTACCCCCCCCTTTTTTTTTTCAAAGAGTTAGTATGAGAAGGCATTACCAGTTGACCTACGGTACATCGCTGGTGTCCCCCTTACCTTTATCTCTTCTTAAGTTCTCCAAAATGTTAAGTAGGTGAATATTCACTTCTTGCCAGGGAGCAATACCGAAAAGGTTAAAGCTTTGGGGATGCAGATCTTTTAGGTTTAATTCTTCAATCAGTGAGTGAATGCGAAGATCAAAGGGTGGGAGGATATATGAAGGACGTGCTTGGTAGATACGCCAGTACTGATCAGATGTCACGAGTCGGACGGGATGTTCGGCTTGTGACATTACTTTATAATGATCAATGGACAACTGCTTGCGTCTGAACTCCAGATACGTTTCAAAACAGATGACAAACTTTGGACTGGAAATGTTCTGAAAGTGTGTGTGTGTGTGTGTGTGTGTGTGTGTGTGTGTGTGTGTGTGTGTGTGTGTGTGTGTGTGTGTGTGTGTGTGTGTGTGTGTGTGTGTGTGTGTGTGTGTGATTATTGTAAAGCTTCGAGGGCTATCTGCCTAATGGGAGGGATGCCTTCGTGGAGGACTTTTTAAGGGAAAATGGCTCGTATACACGTTACACATGGGGAAACCACGAAAACGCCCATGCAGTCAGCCCGTTCGCGGGATTCGAACCTCGGACCGAACTACCACTGTTCAGGAACTTTACCGCTCGGCCGCTGGTGGGCCGGAGATGTTCTGAAAGCTTTACAGCAAATCTGTAGCACTTGATGGTAGACTGGATCCAATTTCAGTAGCACAGGTCTTGCTGATCCATAGATAACATAGCCATAGTCAAGTTTGGAACGGATTAAAGCTCTATAAATGCGGAGCATGGAATAGCGTTCTGCTCCCTATGAAGTACTGGCCAGGAGTTTCGGTATGTTGAGAGCTTTAGCATTTTTTTTAACATTTAAGATATGCGGAAGGTTTTTTTTTTTTTTTTTTTTTTTCCTTTTTTTGGGTTTGGTTTTATTATATTACAACAAAGCACTCGACGGCTCGGCTATCTGCCTTAAGGGAGGGATGCCTTCGAGGAGGTCTTTCTAAGGAAAACCGGCTCATATACACGTTACACATGGGGAAAACCACGAAAACGCCCATGCAGCCAGCCCGCTCGCTCGCGGGATTCGAACCTCGCATCGAACTACCAGTGTTCAGCGACTTTACCGCTCGGCCGCTGGTTGGCGATATGCGGAAGGAAAGTGAGCTTTCTGTCAAATACAACTCCTAAGAATTTTGCTTCTGGCTGAACGCGGATCAAAGAGCCGTCAAGATACAGCTCTGGATCAGGATGCAGATTTCTTTTGTGACAAAAATGCACGCAAACGGTTTTCTGGCTAGAAAATTAAAAACCATTGTTGTTGGACCACTTTATGATTCTGTGTAGAGCAAGCCAGTCCCTTTTAAATAATAAAATAAATTTACAATTGACCCCTCTTCCGATTAAACGGTCGAGAGGGAAGTCACAGATATTAAAATATTTCTGACGAAGATTATTCAAACTTGGACACTCAAATAAAATAGGACGGACAGATAGACAAACATTACAATTTAAACAAATAAATTTAAAAAATAGGCTCATTTTTAGCTTTCAGAAGGTAGTTTATGTGCCACTCTAGTGTGACCAATCCTGAGGCGAGCCAATAGAACTTCCTCCTTACGATTTCTATTAAAATCCCAATGCTCAGTTCTAGGCTTTACACTTCTCAACTTGTTGTAAAGCTGAACATCCCAAAGTTGCAACCATTGTTTCCGGATCTTTTCTTTGATTATATAACAGGTATCTCGAAAAGGATGTTCCGGACTTGCTGTGCAAATTTCCTCAGACGAAATGTTTTGCGACATAAACCTAGTTTAACTCTTGTCTAGCCCAGTACACATGACAGTTGCTTTCAAATATAGCAAACAATTTTTGATTTTTAATGGATATATCTTCTCAGCCACATAATTGCAGAAATTTGTACGCCAAGAAATCTGGAAGGAAAGTAGAAATGGGATGAAGAATGTCAGAAATACATACAAAAGGCAGATGAAACATAATCCTTGGATGGATACACTCAAACCTGTTTTTGTGCGGTCCTTTTTATGAGTTTTTTTGCGCGGTAGTAATCTGATAATATAACTACTAGTACCGCACATGAACAGGTTTGAGTGTAAACGTCAGATCCGGAGATTACTTAAAAACCTAAGAACTGACGTGAATCCGTGTTTTCTGCCATGCAAGCGACAATGCGTCTTCTTGCATCTTCCTGAGGTCAAAGATGCTGAAATTTATATTCAGCTACTGCAGGTACAGCTAGAATGGCTTCAAACAAGCTTAATAACTATTCCAAGATTAGTTTCTTAGGAGCTTCTAATAATTCCAATGTATTTCTATGCAAGAAACATCGATCAGTATAGTGATTAGTGATGCTAGATGCCGTATCGTTGAGCCCGGGGTCAAATCCCAGAGCTGGTATGGATGCTTGCAAATTTATAATGCCTATGCGGCATGAAGGTACTGAAAATACTGGCGGGGTGAAAGATTTGATGGTCGGATCGGTCTCCCCGTGGTGTACTTGTCTATGTACGAGTAAAATGTCAAAAATCAAACGAGAAAGCGAAATATTGTACGATTTACCCATTGTAACCTGAATTAAATGCTAAAATATAATATTTTTGTTGGCAACAGACGCAAAGAAATACGTCAGTTAAGTAACGTTGATAATTAGTATCACTTACAGGAGACTTCAATTCAGCAGACCTCGTCTCCAGTTCCCAAACTTTCCTGCAAATGGTGGGAGTTTTCAGAGGCTTGAAAAAGATCCCATAAATGGCCGGAAGACAACTGTGAAGTTTCAGAAGATGAAGTCAACTAAGAAAAGGTAAGAGTACTATTTACAAGTGCAAGATGTCGTTAATCACACTCACAAAGGGTTTACTGCTAGAGTTGCATTTCTCCAAATAAAAGATGGAATGACTGACTGGATCGAAACGTTCCAAGACAATTGTCTAGAGTGGGGGGGGGGGAGAAAAGTCGTCTTACACATAATAAAGCCCAGAAAGCTATAGCAACCTTGCTTACAGCAGTAAACTTAAAGATTGAGTTAATAAATTCTTTAAAAACAAACAAGTATTCAAGGATGAAAATGTCTTGCTGAGGATCCAAAGGAAACTTTTGCACAGCAATGATAGTAAACTCAAAATTCCTATTTTATTACCATCTGAATTTATATTGTAGTTTTAAGTCTGCCTGATTTTTTATTATCAGAGTCTTCATGCGAGCTTAAAAGTATTACTTGAATGACAGGAATATAGTGGATTACGAAATTGAGAAAAACAATGAAACAAGCGATTTCCATCTATCGTATACAAAAGACAAAGTTACGTCCTCCGTTTACAAGTTCCATTTATATCTGCTTAAAGATCGCATTTGGTGATATATGGAAGTAATTAAGTTCCCGAGATGGATTTATGAAAGTCCGCTTTAGCTAAATTCTGGAGACAAAGTGTGGATCGTCTTGTATACTTGCGCTATTTACCGTGTTCTGAACTTAGAAGCCATGAAACTCTTGTGGACTAGTGCTTTTATACACATTCAGAATTTTTCTAGAAGAGGAGTATCTATTCTTTATTCCGATAATGAGACAAATTTCGTAGCCACATAATTCACTGAAGTCAGAATGATATGAAATTACAGCTTGTTCTAACGAAGCGAATAACGTAGTAGTTTAGCTGCATTCTGCCACAAGATGGGTTGACTGGCGAGAACGAATAAGCAGAAGGATGTTTCAAGAATAATTGAGATGAATCATTCATTCTTAGTGTTTAGAATTAACCAAGAAGTATGTACTGTACTTTGCGACTGCGAAGCCGTAAATTCTAGACCACCGACTTGTGTATCTAAAGATAAGATTTAATTACATTTTCACCAGCAGTATTTATGTAAAGTGTTTCAACAGCAATGTTCCATAATTAGATGCCATTGATAGGGGTACAGTGTTCCAACAATTCATATAGATGCAAAAATTGCAAGAAGATTTGAAGCGAAAATTCAGGAACGGATATTTAACATTACTTATCCATTATGGCTAGAGAAAATGTAGTGACATACATTTCGATATAATATCAATGGGATATGGTTCTACAAAACGTATTAACGTTGCTTGGTGTTTTGCGAGTGTATCCAGGCAATGAAGCAATTGCTCGAGTCTGAAAATTAAGAGCAAGGGATAAACGTTTGAGAAAAAAGTCCGTCATTACAAAGACTAGTCTAAAATTATAGATTTGCCCAGAGGTTTTTCAGTATTGCCGACATCGTCAAATGTTCCTTCTAAACATGTAAACAAACATTTTTCACGTTTCTATAAGGCACCTCCCCAGATCAAGAAAACTAGAAGTTTCACATAGATTAGACTTGTAAGACTGTCCTAAGAGTTGTGCCTGCAGTTTTAGAACTATGCGTTCCAGAATTGCAAAGTGGAAGTACGCAAAGAAGGCTTAGATTTGAACTTTAACTTATCTTTTAGGAACTGTCAAACGCTGGTCATGTTTACTTTGCTAGCACAGAGCTTTTGCTATAACTAGTTTTATTTTTCTCATAATAAATGTTTTATGCTTAAGCATTCTTATTTATCGTATAGGAGTTAGATCATGCTTCAGTTTTAATACAGTATTTTAACGGAAGCAAATACCAAAGCTATTAATTATTATTAGCGTAGACGGTTTGCATTTCCCTTACAATAGACTCCGGTAACTACACGTTTCTGTCACCTGAAATCGGATGAAGTCTTGCTCTCGCTTTCAATTGATATCGCAGTGTGCATCAAGTACTTTAAATTCACTTTACACCTCAGTTTTGTGACTTTTTCCCGAAGATTGAATATAAGAAGTTAGTTTACAATACTCATTCCACGCTTACAAAATGTTGCCAATGTTTGAATTAGGATGTCAACAGAGATGTATACTTTTCCTTCTATGCGAACAAGATATACGTAGCCAAGGTTTGCATTAACACATGTTTTAACAAAAATATATATATAATACTCTTAAACATAACTATAATTGAAATTTCTGCAGTTGAGGCATATGAGGTACTTAAAATAGTAGCCTGTGGGTTTTATTTCCTTAAATACCTGTTCCGGACCAATGATTCCAAGGTAACTGATGTGGTCATTACACTTACGTTGTTATGGTCATTACTGTGGTTGGAAGGGTTTGTTTTTGTTAATGTGATTACGGCAAAGCCTCAAGGGCTATCTGCCAAAAGGGAGGGATGCCTTCGTGGAGGACTAAAGGAAACTGGCTCGTATACACGTTACACATTAGGAAAATCACGAAAACGCTCATGCAGCCACCCCGTTCGCGGGATTCAAACCTCGGACCGAGCTACCAGTGTTCAGCGACTTTACCGCTCGACTGCCGGTGAGCCTGGAAGGGTTCGAAAAAACATGTTTTGGTAGCCATGAAGTAAAAATTAGACTTAATCTACCGCTACAATGTAATAAAAGCAAAAAGTTCCATAACTAAAATTAACGGAGACATTTAGACTCGTTAATAGTCTTAATTTGTCTTGGCACTAAATTTCTAAATAAATTTAAGGAAGTGTCTATAAAATTTGCTTTTCAACGATACTTTCGTATAAAACTGCATTCATTATTAAATTTATTAACTTTTATCTATTCGTTTCGTAAAAATAATTATCTTGGCCAATTTTCCAACTAAAAAGACAGACTGCTTCATTTTGAATTAGATATTGAATTTAAGGGCAGTTCACTATTAGACAACTATATAATTTTACCTTTGCTCAAACTATCAAGAGCATTTTTATAAAAATATCACCTTGAGAAACCTTACTAATAGAAATATATAGGACGTGAT
The DNA here is from genome assembly GCF_044657685.1 of Stegodyphus dumicola. Lineage (NCBI taxonomy): Eukaryota > Metazoa > Arthropoda > Arachnida > Araneae > Eresidae > Stegodyphus > Stegodyphus dumicola. The sequence continues at coordinate 29,851,971 of NC_140781.1, forward strand.
GGGTTATGATTCAGAATTCATCAATTATTCACTTTATTAGACACTGACGCAATTCGCCTTATATTAAATGAAAGGAAATCAAAGTTTTGCATGTACTTACACGCGGCTCTAGTAGCGACTTTAGTTGCATTTACAGTCTATCATAAGAAAACCTCTCACCATTTAGTCTAGAGCTGTTGCCGTAGAAATGAGCCTTGACCCATTTTCCGTAGGGGTGTCTTGAAGACGAATGTTAACTTTTCCCCTCAGCCAACAGTAACCAAAAACAAAATAACAATAAAGCAACTCTTGGCTCGCCCCTATTTAAAACATGGTAGGGTACGAACTGCGCCAAATTTGATCGAAAATCCCCATCCCCCTCTTTTCGAATCCACGAACTGCGCGACGTTTCCTGTACCCCATTTCTTTCCAAGAAGATTGGGTGCTACAAAAAGTCGTTTATCGCCATTAATGGGACATTCTATTGAGATTGCAAGCCTTTATTTTCGTTTATCAATATTGTAAAAATTGTGCATGTAAAACAAATATCAATTTAAAATCTGGCGTGTGCTAAAAAATAAATTTCTTTTACACTCATTTTAAAGTTTTATGATGCTTAAAGGAATTATGAGCCAGATCTTTATTTTCTGCAAGAATTAAAAACTTTCCAAGTTGTAGATTTTAGTCGCTGATGGTGTGTGTATATATATATATAATCAGTTTTGAATAGTAAAATTGATAGATTAATGACATAATCAACCTATCAAATATCGGATTTGTAGCTCACCTTAAATAAGTTTCTTGTCTAGATAAATATTAACATCTTGGATAGCAGAATGGTTTTAACTTTCAAATTTACCATTTTAGGTAAACAGTTCTAATTATAAAAATTATCTTTATTAAATCTAAAAATTGGACTTCTTAAGTCGTTCTAAATTCACACTAATATTATTGCAATATATTCCCGTATTAAGCTTTCCATTTTTAATCATTGAAGTTATTTTAAGGTTATTTAACTTTGTTACAAATTCCATATTTTAATACTAGAAACGTTTAAATATTTATTCCGTTTTCCACCTGACGTACTTTGGCATACATTTAATTAATAAGTTAATAACTATGAGCGTCAGCAGAATTTTCATAATTAACAAAATAAATAAACTCCCTTATATTCATATCCTGGGATTTTCACTTCCCTTTTAATCCATTCCTTTTTCACATATTGTTGCACTGTACTCAAGTTTTCATGTATGTAGAATTTATATACTTTGTATTGTAGTTATGCAAATTTATATTTAAATGATAATTTTTACAAATTCTTGCATCACAACTCTAGTTAACAGAAGATGTTTCTAACACCTTGGCAAAGCTTAATCTTCAGCATGTAGCTTATTTTCCAACCTAGTTTCAGGCTAAATTACTTGTAAAATTAATTACTCGAAATTATTTAACAAAGATGGTCGCTAAATCACGCTAATAATATTTCTAACTGTTGTAATTTATAATGCAACGAGTTTATGTGATTTATAATATAATTCATTTATAATTTTTTCAGCAGTATTGAAATTAATAGCAGATACTGATAATGATATACATTTAGATTACAATGATTTAGATTGTCATTGCCTTCTTCACTCATGCTTTTATGAAACATTCCTAATATTTCATAATGGCATACAGGTAATTTTAACTCATTCATTAAACATGTAAATCTCTAATTCAGCCCACTTTTGTTCTTACGTGTGCTGCATCTTCTTCTATTTTCTTTAATATATTGTTCAGCCTAATTTCAAAAGGTCTTATGACCAAGCGGAAAAGTCTTATTTACTGTATAAAAATGTAGCGTAAAAATTTCAGTTCATGAAGTAAAAATACTTTAATTTATTCTTTAAAAATATTGCAAAAATTTTCGCCTTTACCTTAGCATATCGTTTTACAAATCCCTCTAATAAGAAAAAATAAAGAAAGGGATTAACTCAGTTTCGGTGATTGATACCTCGGTGCAAATTATATACTCGGTGCAAATTATATTCACATTTCCAAAAGCATAGAGTTTATATGGATATCAATAAATTAAGGATTATTTCTCCATCTAATTTTCTTAACATGTTTATTCCAGAATTTTCTTTTCACACTGTAGCGCTTAACTTTATGAGTTTTCTATAATCATTCAATTTCTCTAGCCATGGCAACTTTGCATACCTTCTGACAAGTAGTTATATTTTTAACCACTGTATTTTAATTCCTGTTGACTATCAGTACGGTATTCACTTGTTTCACAAGTGCAACTTTTATTTTATACGCAAATCTACGTAAAATAGCATTAAAACTTCAGTTATGTGGAGCTCCTGATCGATTGCTTGTTTTAGATTGAATGAAATTAAGCTTAATGTTACTGTTAATTAGCTTGTTATTAATTTAATTGTATGTTTCTAACTAATTATATGTTCAGATATTTCCAAGTATATTACACAAACTTTTGCATCCTAATTTTTAGTTTTTGGTTAAAAAAATAAGCTTTTATTTATTAAGAGGCCTGATTGATTATATTAATTTGCAGTACTGTTTAATTCATTTCTTCTAGATAAATTTTAGAAAAACTTAGCATAATAATTTAAATTTATTTACAATTTATACATCAGTGATGCAAACGCATAGTAATGTTGTTATAATATATTTCATGCTAAGCTTTTTTTTAAATTTAACTATTAATTTCTGCAAACATTTACATGATTGCTTTAATTAACGAAAAATATTTCTAACACACTTTAACACACTTTGATATGGAATAATTTTTTTGCACTCGTAAATTTTCCAGTCTAGTTCAGACATCTTGACTATTATTCATGTAATTTATTAAAAATATAATTTGTATGCTTTATAATTATTTATGATATTATCATAAATGAAAGATGTTTGTAATGCTAATATGTATGTTTACCAATACCTTTTATTTTCTTTGTTAGCTCTCGCATTTATTACCGTTATTCAAGTAATTAGCCTGCTTGTTAGATATCTTTTACTTGTGATATGTAATTCTATTTATTTTTATTTTCTTCTTGGCTACAATTGGCTTCGAAAAGTTAAATTGTAACCCTGTAGGCAGCACGGGGGGGGGAGAGAAATTTTGATTGGCGCAGTTGGACTATAGCTCGACCGGGGGGGGGATTTTCATTAGCGCAGTTGGAGTACACCCTAAAATATACTAGCCCTGTTGCTATAGCGACCGCTACCCGCCAGACACTGTGGTGGGAGCTATTCTTCGCATAGACAGACAGTACCCAAGTTGTTTAGATACTTCAAGCGGATATTTCAACTTTATTGGAACTGTCAATTTTTTCATTTAGGCTTCGTAAATCAATACAATGAGTAAAAAAAGCTATCGTAGGCCACTTGGTTTAATAAAACTGCGTTTTATTAACTTAATTAACCACGGGTAGATTCAAAATGCATTTCTCTCAATAATGCATTTCTATAAAAAATTACATTTATATAAGTGATAACACAAATTAGAGTCAAACGCACTAAAACTACGCAGACATCTGTAAAATGTGATTTCTTTTGGTTTGAGATTGAAATGATACCAATCTGTGTATATAAAGAATTAGCTTGTATGTCATTCTGGTTTCGGAATCTCGTAGTCGTGGTAGATGAACTGCTGATGAAGCTAGTAAGTGACTGAGGGAAACTTATCTACGACTTCGAAATCTTATAGTCTAGGATAACTGTAAGACAAGGACAACTTAGAAAATTTGGCAGAGGTTCATGAATAACGGACGAATATTGATAACTTCAGACATACTGAACACTTCAAATTGCATGGATTCAGTACCCAAAAACACTTCAAGGAGTTGCAAATGCTAAGCTTGCCTGCTTAATGCTAATCAAACTTTATCAAAACAAAGTAAAAATTGGACGAATATTTTTTAATTCTGAAAATATTTTTAACGTTATCCACCTCAAAATTTATTTTCCTAGAACGAATCCAGTATTAAATACGTCCGAAAGAGATTTAACTTATTTTTGTTAAATCTGAATTTATTGATTTTAACAAAATTTTTTGCTGTGATGTACGAATTTTTTATATTCACTACAGTAATTTTCCAAAGGAAAAACTGATAAAATATTTGTTATACGCAATATAAGGAAAGGGTTTCTGGATTTCACTCAATGAAAATAGAGTACAGTCAGCCGAAAACAGTTTTATTTTTAAATGCAATAGCTACGTCTGAAATTTCTTTCATTTTAAATACAGTTATGTTCATTTATTACAGACATGTTACTACCAAATGCTCATTTATTACAGAAAAAGGGTGTTATGAGTCTTATTGGAACAAAAGTGAACTCGATGGACTGTTACGATTTCTAACCATTTGCATCTAGCACTAATGGAAATCTCTATAATGAGGAGTTATAACGACAGTCTTGTGCATATCAAATTTAGAAAGATCACTCCTGTAGAAAATACCAACGGTTAAATATTCAATTAATTTTTGTACTGAACTATTAAAAACGTCTAAAATTTCAATACCAGTTAGTAGTAATATAAAATGAGTAGTAATACATCCGTAATATTACTACTAATTTTTTGAAATTCAATTTTATGAGCATTCTACGATTTAGATTTCCGTAACAGCCGAAATTTTCCAAAATTTTCAAAACTCGGCATTTCACAGTTTAGGTTTTTTGGAATAATTTTCAGAAACTTTTAATACAATAAAAAGTTATTTTACTTACTGTAAATACTAGATTTTTTTGTCTAAAACTTCTAGTTTCTAAAAAATAACTAATTGAAGTCTCGATTACCTTGTCAGGATCTTTAAGCACCTGTTTGTTGACGCACAATACTAACCGACGACGGTTGACATAAATAGAGCCAGTCGGTCGACAGCAATAGTTGAGTTTAGAAATACTAAATAGAAATGAAAGAAGAATCAAATTAGTTCAAGAAAGCTAATGGCAGGAATTTATGTACATAAAAATGTTCTAAAATGGAAAAATATAGAATTTTTTTTTTTTTTTTTTTTAAATAAGGCAAAACATTAAAGGACTTTCAGTCCTCTAGAGCTCTGAAAACATGGAAAGTTTTCATTGGCTATCTGATTATGGAAAAGCATACGAAAAACCTGCTAAGCGAGAAACAATGGTAAAAATATTAGTTCCTGGTAATATACACTGGTTATCATAAATTAAGGAAAAATTACAATAGCTATAACTCCCTCAAAAATAAGCCAAACCGTGTAAAATTTGAATATGTTGCCAAGTAAGAGTAGCTGAGGAAAACTGCAATATGCAAATGAGTGGCGCTGCGCTCGGAATACGTCATCTGCGAGGAGAATAAAAGTCCATGTTTGAGAGTAAGCCCACATATTTTACTGTGATAGTGACATCAGAAATGTGAGATAGCCAATTCGTAACAATGACCTCCAGGCATCATTTGCCTGCAGAACTACGATGGAAAACCATTGGGAGACTAGAGGCAGGATAAAGTCAAACAGAAGTGGCCAGATGGCTAAATGAGAGTCCTTCTGTGGTTCATAGACTTTGGAGGCGATTTCAAACCACAGATTCGGCATCTAGGAGGTTGAGGTTAAGCCAAGGACAGCGAACTGCTACGACGACCACCGATGACCGATATTTGACATTATGTGCACGAAGGAATACAACTGCTACTCCGACTCTTTTTAGATCCTCCCTTGCTGCAGCCACCGGAAGGTTGGTGTCAAATGTGCGTAGAAGGCTTCACGATGGTGGTCTGTATGCGAGACGACCAGCCATTTGCGTGCCGCTCTCGTCACGCCATAGGAGAGACCGTTTGCAGTAGGCACGACAACATGTCCACTGGACGCCTGATCAGTGGAGGGCTGTTATCTTTACGGACGAGTCCAGGTTTAGTCTAGAAAGCGATAGTAGGCGTTATTTGATATGGAGAAAACCTGGAACCCATTATCATCCGTTAAAGAGATGCATACGGAAGAGGCAGTGTCTGTGTTTGGGGTGGTATCTCTTTGGGTGGACGCACAAACCTCCATGTCCTTTCACCGTGAATGCACTGGTTTATAGAGATGACATCCTTGATGCTTATGTGCGCCCATGTGCCTGGGCAATAGGTGATGCTTTCCTGTTACAGGATGATAACGCAAGACCACACAGGGCTCGCATCGTAGATGATTATCTTCAACAGGAAACAATTATGCGCATGGAGTGGCCAGCTCGATCTCCAGACTTGAATCCTATCGAACACGTTTGGGATGCTTTAGAGAGACGTCTAACTGCTCTCAATTCCGCCCCCTCAGACCCTTGCCGCGCTTGCAACTGCTTTGCAAGAGCAATGGCTCTCGCTTCCTATGGAACTGATAGATCGCATAATTGAAAGCATCACGCATCGCTGTATGTGCTGTATTGCTTCTAGAGGAGACCATATTCCATATTGAAGGTACTTTTCCTATAGCAAACTGACACCTTCGATTTGTTCATTTTATACATGTGCTAATTTCTATACTTCCATAGTTGTCTGGTAATTTATTTTTATGTTATTTGATACCTTACTATGTGTTGTATATTGTGGGTAAGTTTCCTAAAATTCTACATGTAACTCTTTTAGTAATCGTGATTTTTGCGATTTTTCCTTAATTTATGATAACCAGTGTAGATAAGCAGTACATAAATTCTTTATTCCTTAAAATTATGCTGAATAATTGAGTTATTTGAAGCTAGAAGTTTGATAACTTGCTAAAAAATGCCTGCATTTCCGGTGCTAGCATGCTCTGAACCTTCGAGGTGATGTGTACGATGAATTATTTCTTTCCGGCAGTCGAAATAATAGGGCACAAATACCAGGATATTTGAGGAGAAGGGCGTTTATAGAACTTTTTTCTCCGAAACAGGAGTGAGGAGTAATGTCATTATCATGTTGACAACGACTGCAAAGACGCAATTCGCAACAAAGAAACGTTTTAAATTTTCAAAAACCTTAAACTGTGGGTGAAAAAATAGCTTTAATTTAAAGATATTATTGTAAGTATTTATAACGCTCAAAAAATTAACTTATTAATATTAAAATAGATAAAATACACTACATTTTCTTGAAAGTTGCAGGTTTCTTCCCCCTGTGCATTTATTACTAAATCGAAGAAAAACTATGACATTTATTATCTTTTCTTCATCTGTGCACTAAGTGGGAGAATTTATTATTTTAAGATAACAAGTTTAAGTTAGGCCAAAAAACGGACCTTAATTTGGCGCAATTTTGAATATAAATGCCTTCTTTTTTTTTCTGCAGCTAAAGAGGTTGGTTGGGGTTTTTTGGCACAAACCCTATAGGGGTTATGTCGCGCCAAACAAAAAACTGTGCATTTCCAAAACTTAAAAAGGAAAAGAACACATGCACCATCTGGTGCATACTTACAAATGGAAATTTAAGACAACGTTACATATAGGTATAAAATAAGTTTATAATAAAACCTGCAATAAAATCAAACACAAAATTCTTTTGCGAAGAACTTAGGCTATAAAAACCCATAAAATACAGATAAATAACTAAAGTCAAAGGATAAATTTTGATGATATAACTAGATCCTAGTTAGATCTTCTGAAACCCAAATTGTATTCAGGGCATTCAAATAACGTGATAAAACTTAGTATGTTTTAAAAAGTTAAAAATGTTAGAATGTGGTTCTTTAGCAACTAAATCTTTTGCTGAAATCTCAAATATTAAAATAAAAATTTCGAAAGGGATTAAAATTTGGACAATCAATTAAAATGTGTTTAATGGTTAAAATAGTACTACATTCACAACATACTGGTTCAGTTTCGCTCATCAATGGGTATCTATGTGTGACAGTTTCTTAGTCCGGTCAGAGAACCTGCTCCTTTCGGTTTAGGGCCGATTTCCAATGTTCTATTTTAGGTTTTATATTTCTTAATTTATTGGTTAACGGCATATCCCAAAGCTTCTGTCATTTCATCAGAATTTTCCTCCCAATCAGTGTTAATATCTCAACAGGGGACGGGTCGGCTGGATGTCCTACTGGCGTATTTTGCAGCGATACCCGGCAGTTAGTCTCCTTTTATACCAACATGACTTAATACCCAGCAATAAAGGACCCGGTAACCTTCGGTCTGGAACCTAATATTGAGCTTCAGCACTTCTGCGATTAACTGATTTATGTTAACATAAATTCGAGAACTTTCCAGCACACTAAGTAAGTCTGTAAATAATGAAATTTCTCCTATGTTGTTTACCTATGACAGAGCTAATAGCAAAGCAACGATTTCGTCAGTAAAGATGGTATAAGCGAGATGAAGTTTTCTTCTCTCAATAGTATTCTCACACACGAAGGCAGAGTCGACGTAACCCTGGGACTTAGATCCATCTGTATATACTGCAACATGGTCATTGAAAGCCTGTCCATGTTCATAGAAAATCTGCTTATACACGACATCACTGGTGCGCGCTATCTTAAACCAAGTTGGAAAATATATTGAGAAGCTCAATGTGAGCATCTTCCCAGGAGGTATTCCCAAGTACTTTACTGCTTGAACTATCACCTCTTTTAAGTCATGTTCTTGCATCCACTGTCGACGCGTAATCCAAAAGCAGGAATGCAAGAATGACGCACTTGGTAGAGCAAATAGAACTGGCTATCAAGCACCAAGTGGTTGTCTGGATGATCAGGATACTAAACAGTTTTGAAGTAATATTGAAGAGACAATTGCTCGCGTCTCAGGTGGAGGGGTGGCTCGAAGCATTCTACATACAAACTCTGCACAGGAGATGTTCTGAAAGCTCATGAGCAAATCCTCAGAGCTTGTAGGTGAACAGGATCAAGCTTCTTTATCACAGAAGGCCGTTCCGGTTCACAGGCCATTGATGCGTAATCGAGTTTGGAGCGAATAAGAGCTCTGTAATTTGGGAGCATGGAAGTTTTATCTACTCCCCAAAAGGCATTTGATAATACTTTCAAAATGTTTAATACTTTTAAACACTTTTTCTTTAGGTATGAGGCATGGGAAAGAAAGATGAATTTCTTATCAAATATTACTCTTAGAAACTTAACTTCTGAGACTACTGGAACTGTTCAGCCTTATAGCAAGATTTCTAGATTTGGATGAAGATTTCAATGGATTTCGATGCACTGTATGTCTACACCTTGGCAACTTATCTGCAAGTCATCGACATATAACGTTTATATTTAGGAAGCCTGCCTGACGATATGGGAATAAGAGATTTTAGCTGCCTGAACAAGAGTATCGGTGACAGCTTTTACAGCTTCATCAATTGGCACATTCTTTGTCATATTGGTGAGCATGGTCAAATAAAAAAATTTCCCAATCTGCCTGTTCGTAAATAAAAAGTGGCGATCTGAAATTGGGCCATGCTGCAACTCGATTAAAAGTCTCGAAACTAGGGAAATGATTACTATTAAAAGTGTCGCTCCTAACGCTAAATTAACAAAAAGGAAGAAGTGATCGTGAACAAATGGCCAGATCAATACTATGAAATGTCCTCGACGGCTGGTGGAAATATGTTTGTTATCTGCTATTAAGGAGGCATAAGCAGTGATCACTAATGAGATCTTGTATTTGTTTCCCCGAAAATTTATATCACCACTACCCCAGAGATAACCGTTGAAATCTCCAATTACAATGAAAGTAGGCAACTGTTCTACCAAATCATGTAATTACTTTTTATCTATCACTTCATTAGGAGGCATGTAAATGGCACGGACAGTGACAAGCATTCTGATATTGATCTGCAGCGCAACAGCTTGGAGACGTGTTCAAAGGAAAGCCAGTCGAAGGGTAGATATGGGAGGTGAGGATAGCAAACCCGCTTACGCGCTCACCCAACACCTCCTTACAGAACTCTTCTGTTAGGAGGTGTTGGCTCACCAGACAAAAAGCCTTTCATGACAATTGAATATCTCCACAACTTAGCTGTGCTAGCTTGCTTGACTGCAGCTGAGGCGGAACTTTCTTTTAACTGCCCTTGAAATCTATGGTTTTATTTAAAATTTAATCCAAGATTGCTTTTTTCCCTCAATTAGAAATTTTACATTAGGGTGTTTCTCATCCGATTTGATACAACAAATATTTTAAAAACTATTGTCCAACTTATACACATACATTACATTTAAATAAGTACAAGGTCACTGTCTTAAGTTTGACAAAATAACTGTTCACAGTATCTAAAGAAAGAACTACTTAATCTTTCAAAAGAGGGGCAAAGGAGGAAGATCTTTTTTTCTGTGAAATTACTTTGACGTTTTACAAGATTAAATATTACCTAAAATGCTGAGCGGTTTTTCTTTTTTTTACATATTAATGCATTCTTGTTTATTTTTAGTTAGGTCATTCAGCAATATTTACATAGTCTATTTTAAGAAAAAAATCCTCGTACACTACAAATTATCACACGAGACTTGCAAATCGTAAGTAAAAAAGGCAAAATCGTAAGTAATAACATCAATTTTCAATAATACAATGAAATCATATATATAGAAAAACACAAAAAGTAGATATAAAATATAAAAATGTATAGATAAATCATTTACATTGTTTAAAATAAAAGTCGGCAAAGTCGTTGAAAGCTCGATAGGCCGAAGCTGAAGATACAAAATCATAACATCTCGCGGCCAATGAATTTCCAATTAATTTTAATCTGCATTTCAATACTTTTCTTGTTTTATTAAGCAATGGGCAGTCAAAGAGCAGGTGGAAGATACTTTACTGAACGCTAAGATTGCAATAACACAAATTGGAAGACGTCAGCTTAAACCTTTCAAGATAAACTTTAAACTTACCACCTCCAGACAAAAATTGAGTTACTTTAAAATTGAGCAATAAGTCCTTACTTTAAGTCTTTCAAAAATAGTTGGGAAGAATGTTTTTGTAACAGATCCCTTATCAGAAGAGATATAATCACAATTTCATTGCTCAATCATTTTAGCTTTGAATATTCTTTTTAAATAAGATTTTGGAATATTTACATCAACATTAATATCATTTTAGTTGCATTCTTAGCAAGCCAATCAGTTCTCTCGTTTCCATAATCACCCAAGTGACCACGGACAAATGTAAAAAACACTAAAATATCCCTTCTTCAGATCTCCGAGAGACTGTTGTATATTAACAATAATATCATTACATGAAGAGGTATTTTTAAGGGACTCCAGGGAAGAGTGAATCCGTGCAGATTAAGTAGCTGAAACCAAGTCCATTTTGGCCAATTATCCACTTAATTGCAAAATTAATACATAGAAGCTCAGAAATATATACAGTACATTCATTTCTAATGCTAAATTGGCGGTACTCAATTTCAACATCAGCTTCAAAAATAACATAAGCAAAAACAACTTCATCAATTCTACCATCCTATAGAACACGAATGAGAATGAATTTACATCAGTGTCCATTCTATCCAGAATCTGCACTGGTTGTCTTACAGAAGGATTTGGAAGAACGGACAAGGTCAATGAAGTATCAAAATGAGAACTGGAGCAGTTTGCAAGACTATTCTTGTAATCTATAAAGATCAGAATAAACAAATCTGGCAAGAGAGAAAACAGCATTGTAACTAATAGTTCGGTAACCCCTTATACACTGGTCGACATTCAAAACGCAACACCAAGGAGTGGTCAGAAATTTATGCAAATTTTAGAGTAGACGCACGTCACCGAGTTATGCAAATGATGTGAAAAGCGCAGCTCTCCGACGCACGTGAAGTAAGATATAAGGGAAGGAACATGCAGAATGGGCAATATTCGTGTCGTTATTTCTGCCAGACGAATTATCGAAGAAAGTTGGTTTTTGTCCCGAAGGTTACGTGTAACAGGAAAGAACGTCAGGCCGCCGTCAACGAAAGCACTTCCAGCAGACAGACGGTTTTACGTTATGGTGATCGGACTGAGAAGGGCGTGTTGGTCCTTACGTCAAATTGCAGCTGATACCCACATGGATGCGAGCACAGTGCATCGGCTATAACGAACATGGTTGGAACAAGCAAATGTGGGAAGGAGGGGTGCAGGTGCAGCCAGAGTGACCTCAGCACGCGTTGATCAACGAATCAGCCGACAAAACTGTGGCGGTCCCGCAAGTCACTTACCGCGTTATGTTCCCGTGTCGACCAGAACCATTTCCCGTCGATTGGTTGAACGTGGTCTGCACTCACGGCGTCCGTTAAAAAGACTGCCATTGCCCAGACGCCAACGTTTAGAATGGTGCCGGACTGGAGCGATGAGGATGACAGAATGGCGAAACGTCGTGTTCTCAGATGACACGCTTCTGTTTATCCAGCGACAGTCTCCGCATACGCGTGTGGCGTCGACGTGGAGACAGATCCAATCCGGTAGTAACTGTGGAATGCCCCTCCGCGCGGCAACGCGGCATAATGGTTTGCAGCGCTATTGCCTACGATTCCAGGTCACCTCTAGTTCGTACTCGGGGCATTTTGACGGCCCAACGATACTTGGATAATGTACTGTGGCCGGTGGCAATCCCCTACCTTCAGGAGCTGCGTAATGCAATTTTTCAGCAGGATAACGCCCGACCACACAGTGCTCGAATCTGCCAACATGCTCTGCAAGGTATACAGATGCCTTTTTCCTGGCCACCGTACTCTCCTGACCTGTCACCAATCGAGCATGTGTGGGATGTGATTGGACGCCGTTTGCAGACTCTGCCCCTGCTTCGTTCGAAAGTCGAACTGTGGCAAATGGTTGAAAGGGAATGGAGAGCCATCCCTCGGGACACCATCCGCACTCTTATTGACTATGTCTAGACGTGTTTCTTCGTGCATCGCTGCCCGCGGTGGTCGTACATCCTACTGAACCGACGTCGTTCTCGCTCTGTATTCTGACTATCATTTTGAAATAAAGATTACTTATTTGCTGCTTGCTGTCTGTCTTTTTCCCAAATTTCATCACTTTCTGACTACTTTTTCTTGGTGTTGCATTTTCAGTGTCGAGCAGTGTAACTCGCAGTAAAATTAGTCTGAACTCTAAGTAAGCGATTTTCTTTTTTTTTTTTTTAGAGACAATCCCCAAGCTCTATATCTCCCATATGAAATACAGGGTACAAGGACTTGTTTATAACTAATTGCGCTACTATGCGATTTAACACCAAAACTATTACATGCAATTCAATTCAGCCCACGCTGAAGTCTCTCACATTTATTCGAGATGTAGGAAATATGCTTTTTCCACTTTAATTTGTGTCCAACAAAACACCTAAATATATAATTTCATTCAACCACTCAAGGGAATCATTTAAAAGCAATTTATATCCTTCATAAGTAGTATTTTTTCCACCAATAAACATAGTCTTGGATTTTGCTTTCATGGTACAGTAAAGCAAAAATGATTTTGCTTTCATGGTACATTATTCCGATTAGTTAAAGTTTAACTTAAAATCTACTGACCACTAATAAATGAAATCAAAAACATCTTGGGGGAGATAAAAAGCTTTATGAATTTCTTTTCCTTTAACACAAATAAAAAATCATCTGCAAAACCAACGACTTCACAACTGAAGAAATCAGAAAGTTTATGTAAGAGATCACTCATAATAATAATCCAAAGCTTGGGACCGGAAACAGAGATTGTGGACATCCTCTCTGAGGTCGAACACTTGAGGTGCCACCCAAAGAAAGCTCCACCGTCCTGTCTTTCAGAAATTCAGAAACATCAATCACATTATGAGGTATTAATTTTTAGTAAATTAAGAATAGCACGCCACCATGCATTATCGAAAGCTCCTTCAGTATCAAGAAAAATTAAAATAGTGTACAAACCTCTCGTCTTGCCCCTCTGTACAATGTTGCTAAGACGCAGAAGTGCATCCTCAGTACATTTTTACATTTTTGAGCAATGAAACCATATTTTCTTTTGCATTTCTTTTCGTCATTTGCGAGCTGTTAAAATCATTCCCATTTCATTTATTCCCATAATTTTCGTAATCGGCCTCAAAATTAATTTTCTTCAAATTTAATTCGTGTAGTCTTTCAAAAGCACTCTGCATTATTTCCTTTCTTGGCACAGTATTGGATTTTTCAGTGTCTTTTGCGGCAATCCAAACAAGCGATTTTTTATGTCGTCTTCACAATCATTGCATAGAAAGTGTTCGATGCAAATTCTTGCGCTCTTCACATTAATAGAACACCGTCCTTGACACATGTATCCGCGTTTTTCAGAAAAAGCAAACTGCCCTTTTGAAAAATATGAAATACAATCAGTATCATTTCCATGATTTTTTATGACACTTTGCTACAACGCAAGAAGATACATTATATATATATAAACGATACTTTACAACAGTGGTCTCCACCTTTCAATGCACACGGGCCAATGCACAATTTAAAAGTAGCTGATGGGCAGAAATTACAAAAACAAAAAGAGGGGACGGAATTTTTTTAACAAAACGAAATTTGTTAAATTAAAAACTTGCAATTAGATATTTACACGAATATACGAATAAAAATAACGCAAAGAAATTTATCAAATTTATGCTTATAATTTGCTTGAAATCTAAAAGTTGGTATCTGCAAGCAATTTCTGTTGATCACAATTTGGAATTGAAACAGACATCTAAATATTAAAATTTTCAGACTGGTATTTATTCAAGTAATTGTAATATATTGAACTACTAAGTTACTTTTAAACTAAAAAGAAATATACGAAAGCTTCCCAAGAGGGACAAAAATAATGAGAATAAATAATGACAACCTAGTCTTATTTATTGGATTTGGTACTTTTCCGTTTCGTCGGCGAAAATCTCGCCAAGCAGACTTTATTGGCGACAACACACGGTATACACATAAAACATGTTAACAAATGTTAGTTCTAAGGATTTTTTATTTTGAAGGCAAAAACATTTTAATATCGTTTAAAATTTTGTAAAAAGGCAATAAACAACGACAATAAATTTGTAAAACGAAATTAATTTAAGAATTTACTATCCTTTCATGGTACAGTATCCTGATTCGCAGGTTCATATCACGTGACTCCAAGTGATCTCATCTCGCGTAAACTAATCTACAAAAATCTAATGCTCACATTAATTTCAAGTTATTAAATTTCAAGTTATCCAGTTATTGGTTCATTCTACTTTATTTCAAGTTGAATCTTAATATGGAATAAAAGTTTAAATGCAAGAATCATTTTTATTCGTACGAATAGATTACTCAAAAATTACGTAAAACGGCGGTGGTTTACTTCGCTAGTGCATTCGCATTACAATTGAGGAATTTAATTTACTATGCCTTTTCTGTATTTTCGCCTTCGGATGAGCGGTGTCATTGCATCCTAATTGACTTAACTACCGCGATTGGCCGTAGGGCATAAATTGAACTATCTGGCAAAAATTCTATGCAATTTTATGCCAGTATTGAAAGAAACAATCTGATCAGAAATGGTTGAGACTTGTTTTGAAAAATGAGGCGTAAAAGGTTACCAGCGAGGATATTCCGTTTGACATCGGTTGTACCATTTTCGGCGACTTCATCGCTTGCGCCGGCAAAACGGGAAAGTACCTTGGATTTTTGCGAAACGTTTTTTACTACCTTTCAGCTACACCACCTCATGACGTTCCGATTTTCATAAGGTTTGTAATCTCGGAGGGAAATTACTAAAAACTATCATGACAAATTGTAGATACTCATCGGCCTTTTTTGTAGACGTTTTCATCTACGAAAAAATTCTCATGTAAATGTACCCCAAAACAAAGCTAGTATTCTTACTGCAAAAATTCGTAACTTAAGATATTTATCTTTTGATTAGGATTAATAAAAGTTAATCAAACTTTTATCTTAAATCTTTGCACATTTACATCACAATGTAATAACTAGCTCTAGATTTTCCGAAGAGTTACATTCGTTTTTGTTAATGCATATAAAGTAAAATTGGATTCCAAACCTTAAAATCTTACTTTTCAAATTTTTGTTATAATTATGCCAATTTATGAGAAATTTATTCGCAGGCAAATAAAATTGCTTCGACGGCCGCCAGTTTGACTTTGACACTGCTTTACTAGAAAGCAATACATGCCATTAAAATTAATTTGGGATGCCCGCATTGCTAGTGTTAAGCAAGCGAATTCAGAGCAGATGCAACAGTGACGTCAGACTAAGCTCGTTCGAAATTTCAGATTGCTAGTCCAACTTCGAATTTAAAAATTATTCATATTACTATATGTGCATTTTAAAGCAGTTTCTTTCAAGGTAAGTAAGGGGGTAACAATTTACAAATAAAACACTGTTCGAGATAAAATTCCAGGAAGTGTTAAAAAGGACAAATAAGTGAGTATTCTGTGGCACTGGACGTTTCTCCTTCGAAACAAATATTCGAAGAGTTGAACATCACTCTTCAGTCTCCCTGCCCTCAAAGTTTCGATAAGCATTTAGGGCATATTATTTTATTGTTTCTCAAATTTCTTTTAACCCTTCGATTGCTATGGGCACATGTATGCTTCCAGCAAAAACCATCGGTGTGGCCTGTGGGCGCATATGCGAGTCCGACAGTGTAGCCAATGGACGTAATTGTGAGCTGGGCGAAGGCTTTGGCTGTTTACTGCTATCTCATGTGCACGTTCGCAAATTATTTCTATTGTATATATCCAACACTCGCAGAAATCTTATAACTCATTCGTTCATTTGGTCAATCATTCTGCGGCCGCATGCCGGTCCCGCGAAGCGCTTCAATTTACAGCAGTTAGGAGTTAAAATGTTAAAATCAGTAATGGGCTTCTATTGATAATGCGAAATTTCCAGATTTAAAGAGCATGCTAACAATAGAAGGGTTAGGTAGCAAGGTATATAGGGAAATTTAAAGAAATTGCCCTGAAAAAGGTAAAAACAACATTAGTTAAAATACATTTAATGGTTTAACCTGTGCTTTTACAAGTTTCCTTTAGAATTAGTACATGCCATGTAATACTCACATTAGTTTTCAAAAGAAAAATCAGGGGAAAAGCATTTGGTTGGCTTTATTTGATTATGGCAAACATGCGAGGCATATCTGCCTATGGGGAGAAACGCTTATACGGATGACAAAGGGAAACTGGCTCGTAACCACGTTACACATGCGGAAAGCAGGAAAAAGTCCATGCAGCCACCCCGTCGCCTGGAATCGAACCCAGGTAGAATTACCAATGTTCAGGTGGTAATGCTCGGCAACCACTGGTGGGCCAGAGAGAAAACAGGAACTATATCCTTAGGTTCTTGTGCAAAAGGTTTTCGGTTATTCCTTCGAACCCAGTTCCTCGTAATTCTTTTGCAAGCTGCTCCAGATTAATCTGATAGTACCTTAATTTTTTTTCGAGTAAGAGTTTTTGAATTTCTACATAAAAGTACGATCATGCTTCTGCTAACCTTAAAATGCACCGCACGGTTTTCCCACATTGTCGCCATTTTTAATTTGCAAAGAACAGCTCTCTTGGTTGACGTAAACATCTACATTAAACGCTCGAATTATTTTCACCATAAATCTCATTCCATTGGATGAAATCATTTTTCTATTTGTGTAACAAAGCCCTATTCCTGACATGATAAATATCACTTACCCTAAGAATATACTAAACACTGAGGGCATCTGTGGATTCTTAGTAAGCTTGTTAATGTCTCTCTTATGAACAGTGTCCGTCAACGCGTTCATTTTTACCTGGAATTAAAAAAAATAGTAATACAGTTACCAAATTTTTGAACGCTTTAGAAAACATGGCAGAAATTTTAAAGAGAGACCTTTATAATTGACTCAAGAAGCTTCACTACTTACACTTCGAGTAAACAAAGTTTATAAATTCACCGACGTAAAAAACGTAAAATCAATTCCAGCACGATTAAGATTTTTCCGAAATTTTTCCACGCATTACACCTGATGTATACGCTACATCTGTTCAGAAAACTCCATTTATTATCTCAGTTACTTCAAAATGGGGCACTCTTTGTTCGCTTTTGCAGTTTTGCAGATATGAATGCGGTTTAGCAGAATGCGTAACTCGCCTACATGTAAACGGCTGCTAATCACTCTGAAAGACCCTTCATTACATAGTTTAGTAACCTTGGTAAGATTCAAATTCCACGCAAGTAACTTTCAATAAAACGAAATTTATACTTCGTAATAAGCTTACAAGGAAAGTGTCACAACCCTACACTTGGTTTTTCTGAAAAATATGAATCTTCGCGTCTATAAATACATAAACATGAGTTTTTAATATTCTATAGATGAAGATTTAAAATATAAAACTGCCGAGAATCGGCACTATTTGGCAATATCCAAAATTTAAAAAATTCAGTTTGGAAAGTCACCATGGTGATCGATTCCTGATAACAAACGAAAAGGAATTTTAAACAGATGACAAGAAAAATATGTATTTTTGCTATCAACACAAGGTAACTTGGTTAAACACAGTTAAAACGAACTGATGAAAATTTAATCTCTGAAAAATTAGCTCAATGCAACAAATTTCGAAAATCAATTTACTATGAAAGTATCCCCTCGTACTGTAGTTATTTTAGCTCAATAAGGACAGTACACTTAAGAGGAGATACGTCGACTGTATATTGCACTTTTATTCCTTTACGCTTGGGAGTTTCGGTAGTTTGACCATGTAGTCAGCCCCTTTTCCGGAATTTGGACCCAGAAATAATCAGTGTATCTGTTTGGTTATCTTATCAAAGAGCAGGTCTTTGCAATGGATCCAGGACCACAAGTGCACGAAGTTTTTCATAAGCATTTTTTAAAATTTTTTAAGTGCATTTATTTTTAATCTTAGTATTTGCATGTCATTTATTCCTCAGTACCTTGTACACAGTGGTTTACATCAAGTCGATCATGGAAGCGCTCATAAAGATCATTCGCTCAAGTTTTTTGTTGTTGTTCAGTTTGGTTTATTATGGAAAAAGCACTCCAAGAAAACTGGCTCATATGCACGTTACACACGGAGAAAACCACGAAAATGCACATGCAGTTAGCCCGTTTAGTTGGAATTCAACACGTCTAACTACCAGTGTTCAGCGACTTCCCCGCTCGGCCGCAGGTGGACACATCATTTAAACGTAGGGGCGCCTTCGTGGAAAACACGCTAAGAAAACTTAAATCGTAAATTAGTTTCGGAAAAACACAAAAACGTCTCACAGACAATCCTTTTCCGCGGTCACTTTGGCCTTAAACTGGTAAACGCTACAAAATTTCGAACGGTACTCGGTAAGACTAATACACAGAGCTCAGCGTGTCTATCAATACAGTCATGAAACAATTAGGGAAAAATTGATATATGATACCGGGGATCCTTGGTGTCAAAGGACAATATGTTCCAATTTTTACAGAAAGCTATATGCTTCTGTTCTATTATATAAAATTTACTATTTGCAAACTATATAGTGTTAACAAAACAATTTAAAGTGTGCCATGCTAGTTCGTTCTTTGAAACTAAGAAATATATTTAAAGAAATTTTAATGCATTTGAAATTGTTTTTTTTGGTGGAAGTTGGAAAATAGACCTTGCTATAGAAAAGCGTTTGGTGTACATTTTCCTATAAAGAGAACGTGTGTATTTAATTATGGCAAAGCACACTAGGGCTATCTGCCTAAGGGGAGGGATGCCTTCGTGGAGGACTTACTAAGGGAAACTGGCTCGTATACACGTTACACATGGGGAAAACCACGAAAACACCCATGTAGCCAGCCTGTCCGCGGGATTCGAACCTCAGACCGAACTACCAGTGTTCAGCGACTTTACCGCTCGGCCGCTGGTGGGCCCTATAAAGAGAAAGATCCGACTATGATCACATATTACACGTGCAAATTTGCATGAAAAATGAAGTAATCGTTTCAGTAGAAATGCAAGAGTTAAAACTGTACTCAAGAAAAATTAAACAATGGAAATAAAAACCATATGCAATATTTTGTCACTTGCTTCTGTAGTTTTAATTTCCAAGTATTTCGGAATTTAATTTCCGGCATATCACTAATGGATATGGACAGAGTGAAAGGTAAATACATTTCTGTATTTAAATGAATGAGCTACATGTGCATACCTTTCCAAGTATTTCTTTAAAAACATCTTCTTCTGGCATGTTTTCTTCACCAATATATTTCCCAACAAGAGTAGTCATTTCCTTGCAGAATGATTGAAAATAACTGTCGTCTTTCAATTCTTCCGTATCTGAAGAAACAAAAATTATATTAAAAATGTTTATATTTAATATATTTGCAATCAACAATATTTATATCTATAAGGTTGTAGGGATTTATATTTATTTTAAATAACCAACTTTATTTAATTTGTTATTCTTTCCCATCATTCCCCTAATTGTCAATGCCAGAATATTTAAATTTGGTAGCTCGCGTGAAGGAATGCAAATTCTACCTTGAAGAAAGAGTTTAAAATCCGAGGTTTAGCAGGAAAGTTTTAGAGTTAGGCTATTGCCGTCACCTTTGCTGCGTAAGCGTCTGCTCCCAGAGTTATTACTAGTTCGTGTGGCTTAACTGCATTTACTTGCTGCCACTAGTCTCGAGGCAGGAATTAACCGAGCCCTATAGCTTATTTCTACGACTTGTGCATATCTTCAAATTTTTAATTTCGTTACGCGATTTCAGTTACCGTCCAAGAAAAGGCGTAGTGTGTTAGCGTCGAGATGATGCTTTGCAAATTTTAAAAAGATAATAAAGGGTAACTTTTAACCCTTCTCCTGTGTAGTTACTACTCTCAGTTCTCACACAGAAGTTAGACAAGTGAACTCTACAAGGTCAATTTCAAAAACATCGAACACTTAAGGAGGGAATCCTAATCCCTTTCCAAAAGATTAAAAATATTCTAAAAATATATTTTTTTGGGGGGGGGCTCCTCCACTATTAGAAGTATTTATGAAATATGTCTCTCAGAAGAGAATACAACTGAACTACCGCACAAGCATCTCATAACTGAAATATGCTTTTTCAAAAACATTTTGATTCGGCAGCAAATGCAACTAAAAGTCGCAACTGGAAGGCAATTTGATGAATCGAAAGGATACTGTATTTGGCCTAAACGCATGCGAAAAAAGGAGTACAAATTGTGTAGCTGTCGAATTCAACTGCTCTCAGAAGCGGTCTTTTGCTTCACACGGCGTCACGAAGGTGGTTAAGTCTCATGTTCTCTCTGCCAACGTCAAGTAATTTTTGAAGTATTCCTAATTCATGATTTATATGGCATATCCACTGAAAACTTACGGAATCTTCAAAATTATTTCAGCTTTATTCTAAACGAGTTTCTGGAAAAATGTGATGCAGTCACATTCTTGCAATCTTTCTATTTTGCGCCAAATCAAAATCCTTTTTCCACCAATGGGCAACTACGGGTAACCGATTTCTCTAGTATTAGAAAATTAATGCATCGATACGAAGATGAAATCTAGTGCTTTTCTGGTTCCCGAGAGAAAAAAATGTTCGATTATGTCTGAAGAGAATTTATCAAAATAAACATTAATGAATGCAAGTACACCTAGCATAAATAAATGTTCATTTTAGGAACTAAAATTTACGCCGACTGCCTAGAACCGATTTTTTGCTGAATACCGACAACTCGCTTTGATTCGTCTAAGTTTCGAAAATATTTTTGAAATTATTCAGATTTTTCATCATAATATTAAACTGACAACGAAGCGACTTCCTTTTGCTCAGTGGAACCGATTTATTAAGTGGCTGTGTCTTCCATTTTTGTTACATAACGTGGGAAGGCAACACAAATCCTATGCACTCGACTGGAAATACAACCAAGATACTGAGCCATCACGGTCTCTAGAAATCAATAAAAGTAATGATCACTAAAACTGAAAATATTGCTAGAAATCAAAATACGAATGTGGAATCGCCATTTGATCTCTGGAAAGTCAAAAGCTGCGTGGTTATTTTGATGCTGTTTGTTAAAATATTTCATATTTTGTTTTTCTAAAATATTCCAATACCGCTATAAACTCAGACACTGCATACGCTGATTATCAAGTTTTGATTTTATTGAATACATTAAATTAAATTTGAAGTATTCCTAGAATGTTTTCCAAGTTATCTTAAGTGAAAGCGCCATACCTCTCGTTTCAAAGCAATATAAATGATGAAGTTTAGATGAAAGGGCTTTCCAACTGATGATACAAAACTAAATCTATTCCTCTTGTAAATTGTTGGTCATGTTGAGAAAGCAAAGCTAACATTCAAACTGATACGGAATGAACACTCGTCGAAAAAAAATTTAAACATTTTTTACAGCACGAGAATTTTGCCATGTGGTCTTCCTGTAAGGCTCGATAGAATTTTTTTTTCTACCTGCATTCTACCTTGTATAAATTATATACAATGATCTGCTTCTGGTTTCTTCCGAAACAAAGAATATATTATATATATTCAGAACAAAGAATATATTATATATATTCAGAACAAAGAATAAAACTCCGTTAGTGAGAGAACTGAAGCATATCTGTTTTGTATGCCAATTCTGCACTTGATGACTTCCCCTACACAAAGCACGGAATGAGTAGACCTCATTTGCAAAGAAAGCGCTTCAACTTACTGAACAAGAACAAAGTGCACTTTTATCAATATTTCGCCTGAAAAAAAAAAAAAAAAAAAAAAACACATGACCGGTATACAGAAGCTTCATTAAACAGTTTGAATACAGGAGCAACAGAATGTATTAATATGTTTCCAAATACATCAAATTCGCGCAGCAGTAGTCCATCGCTGACCGAGTTCTTCATAGGAAACGGCCTTCTCATGGTTTACTTAAAATGCTTTGAGCGCAATATAACAGTGTGAAAGGAAGCGTTCCCGTGACCATTAGGCGTACAGCTGCCCAAATGTTAAATACTATCAAAAAAAAAAAAAAAAAAAAAAAAAAAAAAAAAAAAAAAAAAAAAAAAAACCGCGCAGTACGAATTCACCATGGACAAGCAGTTTTGTCCTGAATCATAGTCGT
This sequence comes from Stegodyphus dumicola, assembly GCF_044657685.1. Taxonomy (NCBI): domain Eukaryota; kingdom Metazoa; phylum Arthropoda; class Arachnida; order Araneae; family Eresidae; genus Stegodyphus; species Stegodyphus dumicola. Next base: position 29,874,894 of record NC_140781.1, read on the forward strand.
TATCACAACAGGTAAAATGCTCAACTACAATACAGTATGTACAACCACATCTCCTGGTCTTCCGAAATTGAGAATTCATATGTATTGTAGACTGATCCTGCAAATAGTGTTCAAATACATATTATTCGTGTACTCAATTTAGATTGCATAGCAAGTGTATACTTACAAACAGCAATGAAATTTATAATTGCAGCGATTTGTGAATTGAATGAATTGCAAATATGCAGGAGAAAAGTCATTTACTATTACACACTGCATTATTTGATAGTTTAAAATTACTAGAATCTTGCAGAGTTTAGAAGTACTATTGCAACATTCAGAAATGCGATATTTTTAATTATCAGCAACATAACTAGAACGATAACGAAAGAATTATTTTCTAGGATGCACGCAGAAAACATCAAGCGTTTTATTTGCCAAAATCGGTGGCACCATCGCCAGTCTACAGAAATCGTAAAACAAATCAACATATCAAACTTAACAGGTTTGGCTTAATTATAGCAAAGCACTCGAAGGCTCTCAGCCTGAGGGAAGGGATGTTTTCGCGGAAGACGCTTTAACGGAAACTGGCTCACGTACACGTTACACTTTGTGAAAACTACGAAAATGCCCATGTAGCCAGTCCGTTGACCGGGATTCGAACTCCGGATCGAACAACCAGTGTTCAGCGACACAATTCAAAAATTACAAAGGATACCGTTGCACGGATATTTTCGTATCATTTTATGCGTGATATAAACAGGAGCCATCTTCCCTTCAAAAATTCTCATAAAGATCCCATTCCTTTAGGTTTAGAACCTTCACATGTTTTAATGCTAGATTCATAAGAAGCGAACTTATGTATGCAAGCTCTCAGCAATATCAAATGGAAATTTTAAATCATTTTTAAAAGTTTCTTTTTGTTACCCATATCTTTAAGTAAAATGAGAAATTTCGTTTGCTTAAAATTTATTTTTAAAGTTGAAATTAAAAAATCCATAAGAAACTTACAAGATTTGAGGTCGGCAAAACTCACGTATGTATCCGTATCTCGGAATTTTTCCTTTATTTCATTCCAGTCTTTACCCTGGTGAAAATTAAAAAATGATTAGAATTAGAAAACGAATTTAAAGATTTAAAGATCTATTGATAATAAAATGAAAAATTATCCCTTTAAATGAAATACAAGAGCTTGGCAAAAACTTATTTGAGAATTATAAATGTTTAAAACTCAAACTTTTCTTCCAGAAAATCAAGTCGTATAAAAAGGTTTAACGTAAATGAGTCCTCAACAATTTGGCAAAACTGATTTTCTAACATTTGAATCGCACTATGCATTCTCTACTTCAAATAAGTAACATGTGATTGAGCAAGAAAGCTTAGAGTTTCATTAGAATAAGAGTGGCAATAATTGATTAAATTCGTTTATGCATTTTCATTGTTCTACAGCAAATTACCTAGCTTTTCAGCGTATTCTCCTTTCGATTTAAATAATGACTATATTGATACTAACTTATAATGCTGCTTATAACATATATATTCTTGAAAGCTGAAATTACTTGTTTTATTTCTTTAGAAAGAAGTATTTAACAGTGTGTGTTCATAAGATGTCATAGTCGGTAACCATTTTAGTTTCATTATCCCGTTCTCAATCACTTGGGGATTTAATACACTCCTTTTCCTGCTATAGGACAAAATTATTTAAAATGATTGGTAATTTCATCAAGACGATAAAGAACTTCCCATAACTGCATCAACATATCCATCCTCAGTGTTTGCACAGTAGTATCAGTGCATATTTTGAGATACGAAAGATGGGGAAACAAACGCCAAAAAAGAAAAAACAAAAGTATACGGCGCCGAGATCTGATGGTATGCGAGAAACAAATTAGTAAAGGTTATTATCCAAACACCTACTTCTAAATTTCATTTGCAATGTTCGTTGGGATACGCTCATTGTCAAAACTAAAATTAAATTCTTTGCATAATTGTATTAACATATCCTTCTTAACCATGCCCTCGCTATTAGTGCTTTTTAAGACTATGTAAGCTTTCAGCTCGAAACAATAAACAAGAAAAAAGTTAAGGACAATGTTAAATATTTAAATAAAGATAGTGTTACGGATTTGGTATTTAAATATCTAATGTTAGTTGAATTGTAAATTAAATGTTTAATTCCCGCGCAGTGCAGCGCGTGACGAATATTAAAGGAAAGCTAAGCCGGAAAAATTAAAAATACAAGAGCGCGTGCATTTAACATTTAATAAATATCTCTTTTTGATTTCGAGTACTAAAAAATTCTCGCGCGCGATTTTAAAATCTTATAAAAGGAGGAAAACCTCTCAGTTCGTTGTTTAGAAAACTGCTCTTGTTGACTATAGTGGATTAGCTTTCCCTAGCTGTTTTGAATTAAGTTCTCTTGAACGTTTGAGTAGTTAAAAGGTAACTACTGTGAGATATTGTAATACTGCACGAATATTTTAGGAAATTTAAGCATTTTTGTTGATTTTGTCTAGTGCATTCATTTCGTAACGAACCCGTACGCACGCAACATTTTTTGGTGTCAGAAGTGGGATTTGAATGCCAATAACAAGAGCGATGGAAGAACAGTTCAGGCAGTTGATATCAGCCTTTGCCTCGTTTAAGGAAAAAAATGAAAGCGGGACAGGAAGAAATAAAAGCGGGACAGGAAGAAATGAAAGAATATGGAAGCTGACCAGGAAAGATAAAAGAATCTGTTAAAAACGAGATGAAAGCAGTTAACGAAAAGATGAAAGAATCTGTTAAAAAGGAGATCAAAGCAGGTCAAGAGGATATGAAAAGAGAAATAACCTGCGTAACAGAAAATAAATTCGAGGCTATAGAAGACAGAATAAAAACTGTCGAAAATAAAGTCGGACAAATTGAAAAGGTTTCTTCAAATAGAAGAGAGAGTATCGGCTGTGGAGCAAAGAGTCGAAGGAAGAGTTTCGCCCGTCCAGCAACAAATCGAACAACAAATTGAGGAAAGGGTTTCTGCTGCGGTTGCCAAAGAAGTGGATACTTTAAAGAAATTCGTAGCGACGGCAGGGAGCAATAGTGATGGTCTTAAATTCTTACCGATGCCTGCTCGTCCATCTCTGAAGCTATCCACATATGATGGGAAGACATCCTGGCAAGTGTATAAGACCCAATTTTCTATAGTTGCAGATGCGAATGGATGGTATTCCCAAGCTAAGGCCCGTCATCTCGCCGCTTCTCCGAGAGCAGACGCAGCGGATATCCTGCAGACACTTCCCGAAAATCAGAAACTAGATTTTGAAGCTCTACCTGGCGCATTGGAGCTGCGCTTCGGAGAAAAGTTTAAAAGACTACAGTAGACTTCAACTAAAATCCCGTCAGCAGAAGCCCACCGAAACACTTCAGGAGCTCGCCACAGATGTTGAAAGGCTGTCCCATCTCGCCTTTTCGGAGTGCCCGACAGAAACAAGGGAAATCCCGTCTCTGCAATACTTCATCGACGGCATCCGGGATCTTGAAATACAGAAAGCTATACGAATGGCGGATGTGAAGGACATAAAAAGTGCTCTGTTGTACGCCATGAAATTCGAGGCAGCCCAGCAAGCAACTCAGAGACCGCTACCCAGTGAGAGCTATGCAAGTCCACGAGCCAGTGGATCAACTGATGGCTCGTTTAGATGATTTAGCTAGAGACGTCAATGCTTTGATACGGAATAGGAGTGAGAACAAAGTGGCTCTAAGGTGTTGGAAATGTGGTATTGAAGGGCACATACGACGGCAATGCAGAACACCCCAAGGCACGGATGATAAAACGGATGTTTTGACAAGACCAGTGAATGCCTTGAGATTGAATATTGGTGAGAAGAGACCAACCCTAAAGTGCTGGAACTGCCGTGTTGAAAGTCACATACGACGGAACTGCAGAACACCCCAGAGCACAGAAAATAAGAGGCGGGTTAAATAGACAATTAAATGCCATGGGACAGAAAAGGCCTGACAACAAACTAAAGTGCTGGAACTGTGGAGCTGAAGGCCATGTACGAAAGAATTGCAGAACACCCCAGAGTACGAAAATTGAGATCATTTCTCAGCTACGACGAAAGAAACAAATTAATAACCATATCAAGGAACGATGGTTGCCAAATAATGAAACACCTTGTTTTAAAGCGCTAAAGATTTCTACAGTGAGTGGCAACAGTAAGGGACTGTCCATCAATAGGCATATCGATGGAGTTCCTTGCAATATGATCATTGACACAGGAGCTAATGTTACCATCATTAGGAAAGATTTAGCTGAACAGTTTAAAGATAAACTTATTTGGACGCCATCCTGTGTTACCCTTCAGACTGAGTCTGGTGACAAGATCGACATAGCTGGGAACTTAAACATCACGTTTGGAAGTGCCGCCTACCATCACACGGCATATGCGGCGGATATTACAGATCCATGCATACTCGGATTGGACTTTTTAAGGAAATATAATTTTTCCTTAGACTTCAAAAACAACAAACTGCTTTCAACATCTGAGGACCTGACGATCTACCGTCAGAAGGGATCCTCACCTGGAAACGCCGACGCCTTGTCTAAAAGACCCAGCTCAGAAAGCTGCCGAAATCATACTAGGGTCGGAGAGAAACATCAGACTACCAGTTATTCTCCATCCCAGATGCTCTTCAGTCGAGACCTTCGTCAGCAGCCTTGTGACCGCCTGTTTGGTCGCCGTACATCGCCTGAGGAACACATCCAAGATGTCCAGGCCTGTTTTGAAGTGATGCACCGTTCCGCACGAAAGCGAGTGAACTTGGCGACGGAGAAAGTGAAGACCAAATACAACACGAGAGCGGACATAGATTCAACAAAGGAGACAAGGTGTGGTTGTGGAACCCGGTTCGACGAAAAGGAGTCAGGCCTGAATTACAGTCACCTTGGGATGGTCCGCACACAGTCCTAAACAGGCTGAATGACGTCGTGGTTCGGATCAGTGAGTCTTCGAACTCTGAACCTGAAGTCGTTCTTTACGACAGGTTAGGTTAGCTCATTACTATGGCCATATAGTACGTAATGTAAATAGTGCAAGACCATGGTCCTTTTTGTTTCTAAATGTGTATTTAGTATTTGATTTGTTTTATTTATTGCATTTATTGTTCATGTTGCTTATTATTGTAATGTAATGCTTATTATTGCATTTATGCCACAGTTGTAAGTTTGGCTTCCTGTCCAGGGATTGTACTGCCCGGCACGTGCAATATTATAATAGTCGGAGGATTGTTTCTGTGCAGTATAAAATGTGAACTTAGTTGGTTGAAATTATGAAATTCCGAGAGCTTAAAATAGCAGGTTATCTTAGTCCTTAATCTCAAGGTCTGTTTCAGCTCATTTAATGTGCAGTAATTAACTTTCAGTGCCCGAAATCCAAGGTTTTAAAAATCTCTTCACAAAGGGAATACATTTTACATAGCTATCTTGGAGACTGAAAAGGATTTCTCATTTGAAGTTCTCAAATGGCCATTTTAAATTAGCGTATTCTTTACGAAAATGCACTGTTAATACGCGTGGAATTAGAGATGAAGTCAACCATTCTAAATTTGCTTCTGGGAATACACGCATATTTAAGTTGTTAATCTTGTTTACTCAAGTTCTGCAAAACAAAATGTTCTGGCTATAATATCTAAAGTGCATTTTCGTTTTGCATTTACACAGAAAAATGAAAATTTGTTTTGCATTTACACAGAAAAATGCATTTTCGTTTTGCATTTACACAGAAAAATGAAAATGCGAGAAAAATTGATCAATGTTAGAATATAAATGATATTCACTTTTACTTTCAGAACGACTTTGCCCACCATATGCACAACTTCACGGAATTGCTCTGGTAAATTCGGCAAAATTTTGCATTCAAGCTGATGGTCTGCAAAGGCCTCTTCCTAAATAAATGAAATATATGTAGTAATTATAAATAATTAAGTACTTTAAAGATTAAAGTAAATTATAATTAATGTATTTTATTATCAGCCATATACTTTTAAAGTGCAAGAAACAGTTGTGTTTTAAAAGATGACAGTGAATAAAATTTGATAACTGTACAGTAGTTGTAACATTAATAATAATTGCACCGATATGTAGTAAAGCATAATTCAGCGATTCGTTCCGCTAGAAAAACTTGCTTATTCAAATCAGAAATAAGTAACGGATCTTCGTTACTCCGGATGTAGAAGCACTTTTCGAAATGAAAGACCCACAGTCAGCGAGCGAATAAAATTGTTGAACAATGGTTATTCGACCCAGGCTCATACCTGCAAAAAGGGAATATTCGTGGTTTTCACCATACGTATCGTAAATACGAACCAGTTTCCCCTAAGTTACTTACGAAGGCATTCTTCTTCTCAAGCAAACAGGCTTTGGGTGTTTTGCATCAGTTAACTCATAGTAAAAGTTCTCCAGGTTGGATCTCAGTATAGTTTCCTCAAAGAGGGAAATTCGAAATGCTCACACTTTTGAAGTTGCGGACGCCTTAATAACAAGTTTTTCAAATGTCATGCATTCTACCAAAGTTCCATTCAGAATTTCCTCACAAGATGGCAGTGCCTCTAAAATCCTTTGCAGATGATGAAGTTTTATTTTTGGTAAAGGTTGGGGGAGTAGAGTATCACATGGAGGTAAGAAAGGACTCCCTACCTCCATGAAGTAACCATTACGACTGAATCTTACCCCTCACTCGTCAACTTGCCTTTCAGAGCTCCTCCTGTTACACTGCCTTAAGAAATTCTCTTATTAGTAAGAGATGCGCGTGATCTGAAGCAAGAATATATCATTCTTTGTCCGCAGTGGGGTGCTTTTTATTCACTTCTTTCTCTTAAATACTTAGCTGCATCTTCATAAATTACTACCTACTCGTAGTAAGTTTTTCTGTTTGGATATCATGTAATTTTTATTAAAGCAAAGAATTCCGTTAGCAAATTCAACCTAGCCCTTGGCCCGAATCATAACCCCCTTGAATTTCCCTTCAGTTTCTTTAAAGAATTGTAAAAAAGGTTCTAGCTTACGCAACTGAAGATCAAGTAGAATTTAGGAGACCTCACATTATTTCTGCCGCTATGCTCCCACTCATGTTTCTGGATATCACACTATTAGAAAACACGCGTGCAGCTAATTAAACACGTGTGTTAAACAGTTAAGTGAAATTTGAGGACTACTTATGTCCATTCAATACCAGGGTTTCAAAATTTCATTTTATGCAACATGCACCCCTTTGTATATTGCGCAAGTTTCTCACAGGCCGTATTTGTCAGTCCGGAGAACTTTGCTATCGGCATGAATGGTTTTAATGCAAATAGAACTAATTTTCCTTAGTAGTCTCTACAACGGCATCCTTCCTTTAAGAAACTAGCCATGATGTTGACTACTTTAATGAATCCTCTTCGTTTAAGAAGTAAATCATAAAGATTATAATTAAATACTGAATGTTTAAGATGTTTTATTTCACTTGAATATGAAAACATCGCGTAAGTGCCATCAGTCTCGGGGAAGAAATGCTTCTCTGAACATTTTCAAGGGAAACCTGTCCTTGGTCCGGTTACGCAGGCAGAAAGCCATAGAGACGCTCAGGCAAAGTGTTCTTTACCCGGAATTCCATCTCGAGCTGAAATACTAATGTCCAGTGTCATACCTACTGGACTTGCGGGGCTGCTGTTCAAGAAATTTTATAATTACAATAGCTTCAATGTCAATATTTAATTTCAGATATACATATTGGACCCAATTACAGTGAAACCTTTGACGAAGCTACCTCTCAAAGAAACTAGAATATATTGATATCGTAAATGATCGCCGATGATCCTGTTCTTATGATCACCTATGTGAAGCACTAACAACTGAGCTCACTGGTTGCGTCTGAAGTTAATTTTCGAAAATCAGTTTTCGTTTTCAATGAAAATCTGTTTTAAAGTTCGAAAAATAGATTAATAAATAGGCTACTTTTCCGTTTCGCCGGCGCAAACTTGCCAAGCACACTTTGTTGGCGACAGCATACGCATAAAAAATGTTTGTCTTCAAAATAAAAAATTCTTAGAACTAACATTTTAATATGGTTTAAAATTTTTTAAAAGCCAATAAATAAAGACAATAAATTTGTAAAAAGACATTAATTTAAGAATTTACTATGCTTTTATGGTTTAACATCCTGATTCGCCGGTTCGTATCACGTAACCCTAATCTACGCTACAAAAAATCTAATTTTCTCAGTAATTAGCTATATTAATTTCAAGTTAAATCTTAAATCTCATGGAATACAAGTTTAAATACAAGAATTATTTCAATTCGTACGAATAGCTTACTCAGAAATTATGTAAAACCGCAGTACTTTACTTCACTAGTGCATTCTCATGAGATTTAATGAATTCAAATCTTGATTTTGCCTTTTCTATATTTTCGCCTTCGTGTGAGTGGTGTGATTGCATCCTAATTAATTACCGCGAATGGTCTTGGGGCATAAAACTTAACCATCTTGTAAAATTCGTGTAAAATTTCTACGTAATTGTATGCCAGTATTGAAAGAAACAATCTAATAAAAAATGGCTGCGATTTGTTTTGAAAATGAATTGTAAAAGATTGGCGACTTTATCGTTTGCGCCGGCAAAACGGAAAAGTACCGTTAATACTTTCCCATAATTTTAAATTTAAATAAAATTGAGAGTTTACTTTTCAAAATTTCGCGAAGTTCACTTAACCATAGCTTTTACATCACACTACTAAAATAAAATCCATATATCAATACATTTCATTTTAAATTCGTTTTGTTATCAAAATATAAAGTTATCGAGTTTTCTAATTTGATGAAAGTCAATTTTCTGTGTCAACTCCCACAGTTGCTTTGCTACAAAACGATATTCCGTTACTAATGTTGTTGACATAAATGCGCATGCCAGGAGCCAGCTCCAACATAGGCAACTACCTAGGCTACCGGTTTTATACGGCGTCAGCTGAATTTTCACAAGAAAACTAAATAAAAGTTCGCTTCGAGTTATCTTAATTCGTACAAGTCTAGAAGAGGTTATTTGAATGACAAAGCATACAGAAGCTAACTGCTTAAGAGCACGTATAACTTTGTGAAGGACTTATGAAAACTGGATCGTATTCATGTTACACATGGGGAAAACCAACCATACAGCTAACCCGTTCGCCTGGGACCGAACTCAGGTCTAATTTCCGTATTCAATGGTCTTGGTGGCCTTGATGGTATTCAATGGTCTTAACTACTCGGCCTACTTGAGCTTTAATTCTTACAAATAGCAGTCATACTGATCGCCTAGGGAGTCAGAAAAGCTGAAGCTGGACTTGATAGGACAAATTTGGTATTAGCAGTATGCATCTACGACTTGTTCATTTTAAAGTTTTGAGCAATGTATTCCACTAGCAACAGATACGTACTCCATTCAACGCACCCTGATGTACTGTTTAATTTAGATGAACACACAACGTTGGCAAAGGTATTTGCGAGAAAGGAACTAACGTTTTACGATATGGCCAAGGTACGGAATAACATCAGAAGCAGTGAATTGCTACTCTGTTCAAGAAGCACCAGAAAATTCGGAGTACCATGTTAGATGTCCGACTGATGTAAATAAGTGATGAATTCTCCGATTTCTGGATATTATTCAGAGGCTAATCGGCAGATATTTTCAGTCATTGTGCAACATAAGAAAATGCCTAAAGTTCTAGATCAAGAGATCTTGGGCAAAAGTTTTAAGTGCCACACATTCCTTGAAAGCTATACCTAAAAATTTTTAAAAAACGGTAAGCAATTTCTGGTAGCTTATAGTATTGTTACGGTTTTTTGTATTGATTTAGTTATTTTTAAATAGAATTAAAATTGTTTTATATTACCATGCAATGCAGCACGAAACTTATTTGAAGAGAAAGCTACGCCGGAAAAATTAACAACACAGGAGCGCGCGCATTTAATAAATAGATATCTCGTAAATGTACGCTTTTGCTTTCCGGAAAAATAGAGGAAATGCGAAAATTTTCTCGTGCATTTAAAAAGCTTATAAAAGCTGGAAGAAAACATCTCAATTCAGTTGTTTACTGTAGCGAATTCGCGGTGAAATCAGATTAGCTTTCCCTGTTTTGAATTAAGTTCTGTTAAACGTTTTATTAGTTTAAAAGATACTACTGTGAGATATTGGGATATTGTACGAATACCTCTAAGGAAATTTAAGCATTTTGTTTTTATTTGTGATAAGAATAAATTTTATTCACTTTTCATCGGACTTGTGCATTCAATTTATTACGAACCCGTATGCACGCAACAGTATAATACAATATTTTAGACGTAATTTTCAAATTTTTAAACTGCTCCTGTACAAAGTATTTGCATTCAACAAGAGCTTACCTAATATAGTATTTACAAACATGGGCAGCAGTTATAACGATCTTCGAAGGTTATAGTATACCTTCACAATAGAGATCCAAGTCTCCATATTGCGAAATGATTATATATTCTTACTCATCTGCTCATCGAAACCGCTCTAAACATGGAGCTAAAAATTGGCAACTGCTTGCACGAAGATTTGGATAGTATACATTTATAAAAAAACTCGCCAGAACTATTCATCCAAAAGAAAGAACGTCATCTTGGAGGAGATTCTGTGAAAAACTAGCTTGTTTTGGATAAATCTTATCTGTAACACAGCAGATGGAAAAGTCCCAACAGTCGCCACATCACTACTTAATTCGTAGGCAGAAGACTAAATGCCAGTGTACCGTAACATTAGCATATGAACACTACTCGGCCATTGACGAAAATCGCGTTGCATTGGGCATTTCATTACACTGGCAGTTACCCTCAGAAATAAATGCGCGACTATTTTCAGCGTTTGATATGATACTAAACGGTAGATTTCTTTCACTACATGCTTTAGACATACTTTTTACAATGAAATTGCAAAACACAGAAGACGTGAACATGTATGGATAAAACTGAGCACATAAATAGGAATATTAAAAGAATTTACCTTGACTGTTCGTATGAATTCAAACGTATGTACTATTGATAAAACGGGAATACAATGTAAAGCGATCACATTGTCTTTGCCTCACCGTGAACAGATTCAAGCAACTATATTGTCGCTTTTTTTTTTGATTGATTATTGGAAAATACGCAACGGTCTTAAAAGATATGTATTCACGGGGTTCTTTCTAAAGCTGCCACTAAAGCACGTTGATTTCCGCACAAAGAAACAAAATTCCCGAAATCTACGAAACCCATTCACTAAAACTGGAACTTTATTAAATTACCAGTGTTCAAGTGTGTTTTTGCATTCGATCGCCATTGAGTGCGACAGGAACCAGAATCTAGGAATATAGACCTGAAAAATACAAAGTACGTTGTCTTGCTTTTTAAAGTGTTTTGAATTGGGTACATTCAGCTGGTGTTATACAACGCTGATCTCCCTGCATTTTGCTTGAAATAAACGTAACGATCTTACTAACGAAACAAGGTTTCGACATTCTAGAAATTTTCTGAACGAATATGAATAGGATTTTTACCTTCCTGAAAAATGGCGGGCTATCCATTCGAGTCCATAGCAAATTTAGGTGAGCAACGTCTGACGCATGGCACTAGTTACAAGATATACTTTTCTTGCAACTGTCAGTCCAAGTCGTCTGACATCATGTGCAGTATACCACATATGATACATGAGTGACGGGAGCGGAGAAACGGTCACTAAAGACATCCAGATCCATGTTATCAGGCTGATGCACCAGGATACAGATCCGTTCCAGACAGAAACTGGACTCATCGACAGCAACAGCGGTACATTCGGCTACTCCAGTTCCTTTGACTTCGGCTCTAAATTATAACAGTTTTCAATTATTTTAATTCAACAGCTGTCGGCATAAGGTCATGCTCAGATGTACCTAATGCAATCTTTCTGGTTGACATGGCAATGACCAAGGGCGATGACTCTTTCGAATATCCTCTATTTCTTTTCGATGTCTATATTTAGGCTAAGGTGATTTCTTCATTAAGATGTGCTGTAGGTCAGGCTGCATCATTCCTTTTGCCTGGGTTCAAATCAAACTCCAACTACCAGCATTTAGTGGCCTTAATCACTCTGTCATCAGCATAAGAACCTTCACTTATCAACTAATATCAATACATTCAAAAGATTGTGCCCTCACATTCAGAAATAAGATAAGCAAACCATTTTGGGTCGTACAAAATTCTGCTTCTGCGAAAAGCATCAAATGTCAAACTTGCATATGACGTTTACGAAGATTTTTGTCCCTCACCTGAATATATTTCAAGCATATGCAAGAACGAACATGCAGAAGATTGTTTACATGCGAGTACACTTTAATACTTCGTGTCTTAAGTTTTTCATCGATCAACCTTCGACTTTCATCGAGTTATTTGTAGATATCCATTGTTATGCATATGCTGAGATTTCCACGATTCTACCACATATTTTAAACAGTAGTTTCAATTTCGGGCAATGTGTATTTGACTAATTTGCGTGAATTTTACCGAACACTAGGCAGTTCTAAATAACTTCTGTACATTTTTTTAGATTGCATCAAAAATGTTGAATCAGTACTTTCCGTTTTTAGCTTAATTATAAAGGCATATTGCTGTTTTATATTACCAAGAATGCGACTTTAGAAGATGAAACTTATTTTAATAATAATTGCGCAAGATTATGAAGTACTCAAACTGAAAGAATTTCTTGGTTAGCTTAATTATGCCAGCGTACGAGGTGTATATACCTACGCAGAGGAATGCCTTTATTTAGGAAGAAGCGCAAGAAATTTTTTTCTGACACGTGTTTGGATTTTACAAGTGGACAATCTGCAATATTAAAGTAGGAACTCTTCAACCGGAGGGAAATGGAAGTACGCTGAATTAACTGGTTTTCATTAGCTTTAAGCATTTACTCTTTTGGGCTTACTAAAGGTTGGTGTGTTGGTGTATTTAATTATGGCAAAGCACACGAGGGCTATCTGCCTAAGGGGAGGGATGCCTTCGTGGAGGACTTTCTAAGGGAAACTGGCTCGTATACACGTTACACATGGGGAAAAACCACGAAAACGCCCATGCAGCCAGCCCGTTCGCGGGATTCGAACCTCGGACCGAACTACCAGTGTTCAGCGACTTTACGGCTCGGCCGCTGGTGGGCCCCTTACTAAAGGAATTGCTGGGCAGGAGAGATGGAAATGTAGGCATGCAGTTTTCTGTTGGATACTTACCTGCTTTCACAAGAATACATATGTAATGTAGAAAACCGAAATGCTAAATATGCATCTGCCATATTAGGTAAAGTAAATGCAATAAAAATGTAAACACAAAACAATTTAAAACAGTATAATTAAATTTTACCTGACATTCTTTTCCACAATATCTGGTGAATTTGCAGGTTGGGCAGAGAATCATTGAATCATCAGGTCTAAAAGAAAAATATGAAATAAATCGATCTGTTAATGCTGATGATTACAAAGTGAATTGATACAATACTATGCAGTAAGCTAAGGCTAGTTGAAATTTTATTCTAACTTTTTTGTTATAAACATTAGGATATACAAAGTTTTAACTCCCGAATATACTGAGAAAAGTTTTTAATGAAGTCTCAGCAGCTTGCCCATCTAGTGAAAATATTGTAACAATGCTTCCTCCTTCAAAGATTCACATCGAAGAACGTACAAAGTTTATGAATAAAATTAAATACGTCCTCTGATGGCATTACTTTACAAAACTCTATCTTTGAATAAACCAAGAATCTCTGACTTACAAAGAGATTTGCTGTAAATACTAGTCTATGCAACAATGAATAAATACGAAGTTTTCAACACAATGTCGCTTAGTGAATCAACTTGTTCCTAAACCAGTGCAATTAATAACTATACATCTCATTTGCAAGTGATGTATATTTTATCATATGTTTAAAGTATAAATTTAATAGTTTGGCTTATGCGATTTTGGTAAAGCCTCGAAGGCTATCTGCCTAAAGGTTTATGCGATTACGGTAATGTCCACTTGCTTAAAAGAGAGATACCTTTGTGGAGGGCATTCTAGGGCAAACTGGCTCGTATACACGTACGCATGCAGAAAACCACGAAAACGCCAGCGCTGCCAGCCAGTTCGGGGGATTCGATCCTCGGACCCAACTACCAGTGTCCAGCGATCAGCGATTTTACCGCACGGCCAATGGTCTGCCAATGTAAATTTAATAATAAACACACTATGCTCAAACCAGCGACATTTTTGATTCAATAAGCCTATTTATCTGAATTTCTATACGCCATTTCGAGTAAATTGTTAGGCCTATGATCGTACAGTTAAATGCATTTCGTATAATACATATGTAACGTGACTAAGAGCCGGTTTCTATTAAAATGGTCTTCCATGAAAGCATCTCTTTCTTGGCAATAGAACTTAACGTTCTTTCACAGTAGGCGACGCTTAATGTGATCACATCTGCAACATTAAACGATGGGAAAAAATATCTTTCAAAACAGAAATGAAATGTAACTAATTTAAATACAAGAAACATGAACTTTCACAGAATTTTAATTAAGAAATGTAAAAACTTTGTTTATAGTCTCTTTATATTATCCAACTATCTAACTCTTTATAATTTCCCAACATTTCCAGATATAATTTTGACCATTGATATGTACTTAATCTTAAAATGCGGAGGGCATTCCTCATTCACTGGAAGGTTAGGTTAATTACAGCAAAGCACACTAGGGCTATCTGCCTAAGGGGAAGGATGCCTTTGTGGAGGACTTTCTAAGGGAAACTGACTCTTATACACGTTACACATGGAGAAAACCATGAAAACGCCCATGCAGCCAGCCCGTTCGCGGGATTCGAACCTCGGACCGAACTACCAGTGTTCAGCGACTTTACCGCTCGGCCGCTGGTGGGCTCATTCACTGGAAGAAAACAAAATTTAGAAACAGGCAAACAAAAGAACAACCTTACACATAGATATTCAGCTTTTTTTTTAAGGAGGAGGGGGGGAAGTCATGTAGACACTTACTTTGGCCTGAAGAAGGACCCGTGTCTGATCCTCGAAATTGGAAGAATTGTCCAAAATCTAAGCCAAACTGAGATTTCTTTTCTGCCTAATTGTAGATGATTAACCAAAATTCACAACAAGCTGTTTGGTGATAGAATTCCTTACTTAGTCCCATTTTTCTGATACTTGGCAATTTTTATAATCTATTCTAACCTAATTTGGTGATTTTCCTTCAGTTAAAATAATTATTCGATAATGTTTTGATATATTAACCGAACTGTTGATCACAGTAATCAGTGTATTTTCAACATTCTTGTATACAAACGGGTAAGTCTTCGGCAATTCGATACATATCCGAATGAAAGATTAACTGCGATCACTTTAAGTGGCGTCTACTGCAATTAAAATATCACCCAATTCTACAAAAGGGGTTTCTTCTAACGACATTCAAGAGGAAGTTCCAGACCAAAATATTAATTTGAAATCCTTACACTAATAAATTATACGCGAAGATTGCATTCATTTTAAAATATTTCCACATTTAACTTCAACATAAACTGTGGGAACATTCTAAATACTATGTGAACCAAAACGTCATGAATTCAGTGATATAGATTTTTTGGATTGAATTATCTAACTAAAGAAACTATGGATTCGTAGGGCACGTTCAAAAGAAAATGATTCGTTACACAGAGAAAACCCACAAAACCGCCCGTGCAGTCAAGACCGTATATAACTAGCAGTATTCAGCGGTTTTAGCCGCTGGTGGGCCTGAATTTACAAACACGACACTTAGGAAAGCATATACTTTACTCAAATGGGCAAATATATGCACCACAATATAGCAGGCAAGATAACACTAAAGGCCTTTGAGAAAGTGGATGGCAAATGTGCAGAAAGGGGGAAACTGCTTCTGAAAAGACAACCGATTAAATGAGAGTTCAAAAGATTATCTTTGAAGAAGTCGGTAGCGTGGGGTCTCAATGCATAGTATATTTCTAAAATTTAGTAGACCAAATTGTTCAGAAAAATTGGCAGTGCTGGAATTAGTGCACTATTGAAGAAATTAACAGTTAATTTTGTGTAAATACTCGCTCTATTTCAATGCCCATCTCCCTATGAATCATATCACGAAGAAACCATGGAGCATTGCAAATTATATTTAAGATTTCATTCTGGAATGTCTGAATGTTCTTGATATTAATAGACTCTGTGTATGACGCCGGCGCAGAGTACGTAAATATGGGGCAAATCGGAAAAATATAACCTCGGATATCCAGCATTGAATAGCGCGATAGCAAAGTAAGGTGACACATTGTTTCGATGCTGAGTTGGAAGATGGGCTTTGTTCCAGGACAGACTGCAACACAGCGACTCCAAACAATCAGCAGTTCTAACCTTGGGAATATTTTAACAAAAGAGCAAGTACCGTGTACACACTACGTTTATGGTATCGCGTAACGAGAAGTTTGGATTTGTCAGCAGTGATCGAAGTCCTTCAAAATCTATGGACTTTTATCTTTCATTTCACGTAGAGCTCGATTCTTGGCAGAATGAATAATGATCACCTTATCATAGGGCTAGCAAGCGATTACGCAGTTATCGTTCTTAAAAATTGGGCTGTTGTAATGATCTGAGTGACTAAATTACATCACTGTAGATAGCTTTTATGGAAGCCGTATTGCTAATTAGATAAAAGCCAAAATAAGGGTAAGCGAGGCATACAACGTTTAAGAAACTTTCCATGGTGAGAAGGCTCAGTGGACGAAAAGGTTTCAAAAATTAGTGATCCTTGTTCGGTTTGGGAATGGAACAATATTTGGTACTTTTCCGTTTTGCCGGCGCAGGCGATCAAGTCGCCAGCAATGGTACAATTGATGTCAAACGGAATATCCTCGCTGGTAACCTTTTACGCCTCATTTTCAAAACAAGTAGCAGCCATTTCTTATACGATTGATTGTTTCTTTCAATACTGGCATACAATTACATAGAATTTTTATCCAGATGGTTCAATTTTATGCCCCAAGGCCATTCGCGGTAATTAAGTCAATTAGGATGCAATCGCACCGCTCACCCGAGGGCAAAAATATAGAAAAGGCAAAGTCAAGGGTTAAACTCATCAATTCTAATGAGAATGCACTAACGAAGTAAAGCACTGGTTTTGCATAATTTCTGAGTAAGCTATACGAATTAAAATAATTATTGCATTTAAACTTTTATTCCAAATTAAGATTTAATTTGAAATTAATGTAGATAATTACCGAGAGAATTGGATTTTTGTAGCGTAGTGTACGTGATACGAGATCACTTGGGGTCACGTGATATGAACCGGCGAATCAGGATGTTGAACCGTGAAAGCATAGTAAATTCTTAATGTCTTTTTTACAAATTTATTGTATTTATTGGCTTGTTACAAAATTTTACACGATATTAAAATCGTTTATGCCTTCAAAATAAACTAACATTTTTTATGTGTATACCGCGTGTTGTCGCCAATAAAGTCTGCTTGGCGAAATTTGCGCCGGCGAAACGGAAAAGTACTCAGTATTTTAATATCTCCATTGCTTTGGAAAATAAGAGAAAAACATGCACTGTAGACAGAAGTTTTACAGTAGATTACCTTGTCAAAATTTTCCGAGCCTGAAGATTTCTTATTTTTAATTCTTAATGATGTTGCTTACTTCCTCAGGAATGATAAATTT
Source organism: Stegodyphus dumicola (assembly GCF_044657685.1). Classification (NCBI taxonomy): domain Eukaryota; kingdom Metazoa; phylum Arthropoda; class Arachnida; order Araneae; family Eresidae; genus Stegodyphus; species Stegodyphus dumicola. Next base: position 29,892,596 of record NC_140781.1, read on the forward strand.
AGTCAGTGGAGATAACTACAAAAGAGTTAAGCGAGTTATTAACAATGAAATTAACTTTTGAAGGCGCGCTATTAAAGAGGGACTTTAAACCGATTTGAAGGCATGTCGCATGGCGTGTCATTTGGTTAGGTTATTTAATTACGGCAAAGCCTCGACGGCTGTCTGCCTAAGGGGAGGGATGCCTTCGTGGAGGGCTTTCTAAGGAAAACTGGCTCGTATACACGTTACACATGCGGAAAAACCCCGAAAACACCCATGCAGCCAGCCCGTTCGCGGGATTCGAACCTCGGACCAAACTACCAGTGTTCAACGACTTTAGGCGTATCATTTGGAAAAACAGAAAATGTTGAGCAAGACATTCTCCATTGTAAACGTATCCAGAGCTAGTATTTGTTGGAAGTTTTCTGAAGATTTCATTTCTTTAATAGAAATCAAAGAGCCATTTTTGAGTTAAATTTTGAGGAACAATTACTAATTTTACTTCTTAAATATTCAACAAAATAGAGAAAAGCAGAATTCAGAAAGGAAATTTATAAATTTTTTAGGCTACAAGTTTTGTGGTTTGTTGGATTATTTCAAAGCACGCGAGGGCTAAGGCAAGGTGGAGGATTTTTTTAAGGGAACTGGCTGATATCCACGTTACATACACGTGAGGAAAACGCCCATGCAGCCAGTTAATTCGTTTCGAATTGAACGACCTGGAACTAATATTGTTCCGCGACTCACCCGCTGGCAGGCCGCATGAGTTTTATGAAGATCAAGAAAATAAAACTAAATCAAAATATTTATAAAACCACCATGCTGATAAGCATTAATATGCATGCCATAAAGATGCACATAAATTAATGCTGCATACACGAGGATATTTTGCTTGAAATGAAATTTGTTTCTGAAATAATGAAGCTTATTACCAACTGGAAATGAAAGATCAATACTTAAAAGCCAAATAGTTAAATACCGAGCTCTAATTTCTAATTTTTTTACCTTTGATCTTCTACAGACTTAAAAAACGAACTTCCTATAGTAGCTGATAGAAATGGCACTTGTCAGTTTTACCGGCACCAGTCATTACGAAATTTGGTGGCATTTATCACCAAATGACATGGGCAAACCCGAAATAATAAGCACGAAATTGAAATCTTCCTTCATCAGCAAGAAATTGATTATTTTCAAATTCAAAATGACCAATTTCAATTTATCATGGAGAGTAAATGAAACTATTTCATTCTTTCAAGAAAGTATTTTACTCTCCACAGGAATTTGTTAAAAAGGTCCTGAAATGCAGCTACATGGTGATGCACTATGGAAAATTACCAGAAAAATGCCACAGCAACTCATTCCGTGATTCAAAGATCGCATTCCTAGCACCAGTACGCTACTATTGCCGATTTATATGTAGATATCTGAAAAATTGTTTCGTTAAAGTTATTTCAAAGCACTTTTTTGGTTGGTATGACGTCTAATCTTGGCGACATGTTTTAAGCGCTTTGGTAACCGATTGAAATCAATAAAGTACCACGGGTAAACTCGGTTCTCTTTAATTTTTTTTTAGTGTTCTTTGCTCTTCACAGCACTAAATACCAAGCAAATTTTGTAACAAGCCCAGATACTCAATGGTATGCTTGCATTATGGAAGAGTTATCACCCGATTTAAAAATATTCGACAAAACTGTCTATAGTTGTTATATTCTAGAATCTAAGAAAGTTCAAATCTCGGGAAATTTAAGAGTAACTAAATGACATGGTTAATTATTATGGCTAGTATTATGGCGCCAAAATATAAACCTGGTAATACTTCTCTCGCAGTTCTTCTAATGCTCCTGAAACAAGTATATTTGCAAAACTATCGAATTCTCAGAGAGTTTACTATAAATTAAATGCATACATTTGAAAACAAAAGCCATTTAATATACTTTCTTCTAGAGAAATTTGCCAGTCCTCTAAAGATGCGATAAGGTAAACCGTTTCACATGAAAAAGGGCGGAGATATTTCAGAACTCTTTGACGCTTACTCAAGCTGAAGACACCCTTTTAAAGAATAACATAATGGAGTAAAACTGAAGAGAAACTTAAGACTGAAAAAATTAAATCGGCAAGGGAGATTCAAGTTAATATAATGGTACCTTAGAAAGCGAAAATTATTCCTCCGAGTGCGTCCGAGCTTCTGAAGCTAAAAAGCACATAAAACAGTTAATCATCTGCAAATTAAATTTTCAGTACAACTTAAAATATCACTGCCGAGCAACTAGAAATAAACCTTCATCAGGAAAACAGATAATTGTACACTTGAACGTTTTACATTTCTCGGGTTTTGAATCTGGGAAATGCATTTGTCGAGGAAAGCAAGTTCAACTTCATTTGCTTATATTTTAAAAATCATTTGGCAGAAACAATACATTTTACATTCCTGCGGGTTTTGAATTTGGGAAATACATTTGTGGAAGAAAGCATGCTCAACTTCATTTGCTTATATTTTAAAAATCATTTTTCAAAAATAATGCAACAAACACACAGCTTTGTTTCTGTAAGCAGGGGTGCGAGAAATTTTAAGGAGTTTGAATCTATAACCCTAACTGAATAATGCCATTAATTATTGAACAAATACGTAAATACCGTTAAATAATATACGATTATAATTAGAGGTTACGGTTATTAGAGGGTTATAATTAGAGTGATCCTACTCAGGTCTATTTAGAGCCCGTTTTGTTAGACTTATTTCGTTGAAACTTGGCATATACGTAGGGTCACATAGAAACAAAAATGTGTTAAGATGTGTTAAAAGAAAATTTGACAATCAGTATTCCAGATCTTTGAATTAGAAATTTTATGCACTATTAAAAGACTACTGAAAGAAAAACTACGAATATTCGACTTAAGGGGCCGCCCAGACGGTATAGTGGTTAGGGAAGCCTGACTGCGATACCGAAGGGCCTGGGTTCGAATCCTGGAAAAGGCATGGTTGTACCTGTCCGTCCCTTCAAAGGAGGCGATGGTGGCCCACCTATTAGGTGCCTCCATAATAAAGAGGCCACCACATCTGGCCTTGTATAGATTAATGGACTGTGTTGCACTGTAACTGTTCACAATCTGCCATTGGAAAAAAATATTCGACTTAAGGTGTTTGAAATACTTCAACCATAAGTTTTAAGTTAATTGCAGGGAATCTTGAGTTACTTAGAAATGCAAAGCATTACAACGTATCATTTACACTGTGTCAAATTAAAATGAGGAATTTTTTTATGGAACGGGGAGAAAACTTAATTGATTACATTGATATGAAAATTTCGACAAATACTATACTTTAAAGTATTTCGTTAAATTAAGAAGTTTATAAATGAAAAGTTGACTTCTAGCGATTTTTCATAGAAGTGGACCAGCTTGATTTTTGCATAAAAATATTAACGCTTGATATCTAATTTTATGAGAAACTTCTTAATTTCAGTACTTCATTAAATAACGAAAAATTATGGAATTATATAAAAAATAGCTAATAAAAAGTTTAGCATATGATAAATGTTGCTATAAAGGCTCTAATTATTACTTTAGATAACAGCATGGGACAGTACTGAGTGATATTAAATGTTCGCGTTCGCATATACGAGTTTTATATGCAGTTACAATACATATTGCCTTATTACTGGAACAGAAGACGGCATTAGTAATAAAACTTAAAAGGTTCACATTTATGCATGTTTAAACATAAAATGCAATCTTCAAAACAGCTGTTATGAGTACTTGAGTATTCTGAAAACTCAACTATGAAAAATGTCCCCTTTTATATTAAATCTCATTATAAGATACAAAGAAATCGGAAATTAACTGAACTTAAGATTACAGTAATCATTCATGAAAAGTTGTATATCTGGTAAATTTTATCGATGAATGTTGAGTGGTTTCAACAGAATGTTCTGAGAGCTATTAGGTCAACAAGAGAGCATAGGTTAATTGATGAAGGTAAAACAACTCCAAGACCATCTGCCTATGGAGAGTGAGGCCTTCGTGATGGACTTTTTATGGGTAAACTGGCTCAAAGCCATGCTACGTGTGAAAAGCCACTAAAACTAATCGTGCAGCTCGCCGGTTTTCGAACTCGAGTAGACAATGCGTGCATTTTCATTGCTTAAAGAAATTTCATTAGATTGTGCCGACTTAAGATAGGCTGAAACGTTTTCAGAACCATTTTCTCATGAAATGAAGATAAAGTTTGATATGAAGGATTATATGTTATATTCAGTATTGTTTTAAATTTCATTATGATTACATTTAACGCTTCTCGCCACAAAACTCATTAAAAGCCTTTTAAGGGCAACCAGAGTTCTGTTTCAAAAAGTTTTCCAAGAGAGCTTTGAACCCTTGCTTCATTAAGTGAGAACAGCCCAATTAAAACTCATTTAGTACTAAATAATTTTAAAGAAATCGGTATAAAATATGAAATGTATTTCTCATGTTCCGACACTACAAATTCTAGATCTGGGTAAATACTATCGCCACTAACAAGAAGAGAGGAACATGTTTTTCTGATACCAAGTTCTATTTGTTCCTGAAAACAGAAAATCATGTACAGCATTTTTTTAAAACTGTAGTTTATTCGATGATGCCCACTTAGTTTAATAATTAATAAATTTCAAATGTTATTGTAGAGTTAAAATTAGATTCACTCTTTAAATTCTCTTACACCAGGCTTTATAGAAACGAAGTTGGAGTTTCAGTTACATAGTTTTCACGAACTAATCCTTAAAATTTAAACAAAAGAAGTTGAAAGTGCCTTTCTCGATAATGTACTTTCCCACATTAAAAAACCTTCAGAAATGTACAATGTTCAATTACTTTCCTGTTATTTCCAGTTGTTCAGCAGTGGTACTTAACTTTTACCGAGAATTTAATTTGCTGATGTTTAACATTATTTTGCCCGTATTTTAAGAGGACCTCCCCCCTTCCCCAAAAAAAGCCCGTTTCATATCTTTTGCTATTTTTCTTTCGCTGAGGATACAACAAGAATTTTAAACATATTTGATTCATTTTAATATAGCAAAGCACTCGAGGACTATCTGCTTAAGAGAACTCATGTCTTCGTGGAGGACTTTCTAAGGGAAACTCGTATACACGTTACACACGAGAAAAACCACGAAAGCGTCCACGCAGCCAGCCCGTTCGCGAGAATTCGAACCTCAGAATCGAACTACCAGTGCTCAGGGACTTTACCGCTCGGCCGCAACCTTAAAAAGGATACTGCATAATTGAGGTTATTAGACAAGTCGAGGCGAATGCGGACGAAACTAAGAAAAATCCCAAGCCTCGATTTTACAAAATAATAAGAGCAAACGTCGCCATGACTTTACTTCAGTATATGTTTCCTGCGTTTGAATTTTAAAGATTGCAAATTCCATGGATGATACTTCTTAACCCAGAGTCTGTCTGAAATGCACACTCGTAAATTTAGGAATATTAAAGAACTCGTAATATAAGAAGAAAATTGTAAATTTACTAATTAACATCGTTCATGGCCATATACAAATGATGGAGAACATTGGAGGGATATTTTAACAAGTGGCATCAAACTTTTTAACTTTCTGAAAAAGTAAAAATTTTAAGTTACATTTCAATGTCAGTTTCAATCTCAAAATGGTCACATCCCTATGGTTCAGCTTGCTTTTCAAGATCGAATTGTACGAATACATACAACATTAATTTACTTCGGAAGTTGGAAACAAGTAAAAATTCTGCAATTTACTACCACAATAAGAATAATTTCGGGTTAGATTTCGAAAAACACGATATTGCCAAGAAAAGAAATTAATTTTTGAAGCAATACAGAGGAAAAAAATTGCATGCGATTATTATGCAATTTATTGTAACACGGCTTGTATAACTGACAATCAATCCTAACAAGTGTATCATAAGACACTATAGTTGTATGGTACGCATGAGCAGTTGGAAATTTTTAGAAATAAGAAAATTAAAATACTTAAAATTGCTTTGATTTCTCAACCAAATATAGCATAAATAGGCATAATTCATAGAATTAGGGGCATTTACTGTAAAGGAAAAAAAAAATTGCATTAGAATGATATTGGAAGAAATCTTGAAACCTTACGTTGAATAACAATTTTCGCACATAACAAGGTGCAAATCCTTTCGAAGAATTGATACATAAGCTGTTCCAATAGGAATAATATCTCCAGGATAGTAGAACTCTATTATCGGTCTATTGGCTCCCGTTTTCTCTATGGTCAGTAGTTTATCCTCTCCCGTCGTTTTTTTATCATCTCCCGTCGTTTTTTTATCATCTCCCGTCGGTTTAGCGTCTCCCACATTGCCCACAGTCGGTTTAGAGTCTCCCATTTTGTCTACGGTCGGTTTAGAGTCTCCCATTTTATTACCCAACGCACACGCTTGCAAATTTACGAAAGAAGCGACGCCATACTGAGTATTATTTATGGAATTTCTTAGTTGAAGTTGTAGTTAATACTTAAATATCAAAAAAAAAAAAAAAATGAATGCAGCAGCTCGAACTAGCATTAAATTTATTAGAAAAGAAAATGTCTCTCAGAAAATTATGGAAGTGTTATATCGTATGTTGCAAAATATCAACAATCTTGATAAGAATAATAATTAATAAATCCACGCTTCATTTATTCGGAAAAATTGCTTACCTGATCATAAATGCATAATCATTAATAGAATTCCTTATGTCAAAAATTAAAACATTTTATATTAAAAAGTAAAAAAGGGAAAATATGAATGAATGTCACTTACAGTTAACATAATTAAGAGGGATCCATATCCAAGGTCCAATTTCCGGTGCGATGTGTTCCGGTTCCATGAAATGAGGCCCGAAGGCCACGTGACAGCGCACGTTCGCGAGCGTGGATCTGCGGAGAGCAGCAGTGAGGGAAAGGAGGGGAAGGGGCCGCAGAGCATCACAGGCCTGAAAAAACATTTCATCGTCAGATATAGCTTTCTGGGAAAATAAGAATAAAATACAAAATATCATAAGCAAATGTAGATATAGACGCGTGACGTAGGTTCCGTCATTCCAACAAGTAGAGTCCAAAATAAGTAATGGTCCTTGGGATTCATACTCCCTTTTTCGTATCGATTTTTAATAACAGATGGCGCTACGAACGTGAGCGTTAAAATATTGAAATCTACGAGACTACCTACAGCCTGGTTACTATGGCAACAGCTCTTTGCTTAGCCTGTAGTAGTTTGGCGGGAAAGTGAATACCCCATAAAACACTTAACACATCCCCTCTAGGTGAACAAAAGGACCTGCTGTCGTTTCTCCCTTTTAAGCGTCTTTGACTCAAAGACTGCTGAGTGTATTTTATCCAGGAATAGAACTTTTCCACTTTTGTGCTCAATGAAAGATATCTGTGACATGTATACAGGAATAGCAGTTCCTTTTCGCAAAATTTATTCATCACGCTGGATGGTCTTTTTAATGTTGCATAAATGTTTTGTAATTTGCCATTATTCTACGGAAGAAAACGCTTTTTAAAAATACCAGATTTAAGCGTTTTCGGTAATTTCATCGCTACATAAAAATTATATAAATGATTTTATACTTACTATTAAGTGTATACGTATATAACGTACACATAATATTATAAATATACATAAATATAAAATAGAGAGCTTTATTTGACTTGTATTATAAAATCGTATGTATCCTATCTATATTTTTTTCAATGAAAAGTGGATAAAAACCATTATCAAACTTCGCTAATATACGGAGAAATAGTCTAATGTATCCATGTACACAAAAGTAGTAAAAAAATACTATTCTTTATGGAATATCTTTGGCAGCAATATCGAGATGTAACGGAAATTAGAAATCAATTACTAACAGGCATTTTATTATAAAAACATTACCAGGACGTGCATTATATGCATAGTGTGAAAATAATTTGCTGCACATTATCTGAGTTCCGCTCTGAATGAAAACTATATAACATGTAAGTGTTGAAATGAACGACTAGTTTCAAGATTTCACTTGATACTGAAATGTATAAAATGAAATTGCGTGTCTACGTAAAGATATCGGTAACAATTAAAGCGGTTGGTCATCGGTTTCCCAGCAGGTTACAGATATGTGTCAGAAAAGTGAATTCAGATAGATTACTGAAATAAAATAAAATCGAAAGCACAAGTGACTTGTGGGTTAATGATAACGGTGTCTTCTTGATTTCGCGATTCCATATTCCGCAGTTGGAAAAAGCTTTCCCGTTTTCTCGAAATCACCAATCTTCATTATAACCTCTTCACCCAGGAAAGAGGGTTGGGGCCGATAATCACTCTCGAATGAGAGGAAAACCACAAATTTTAGATGAACAATGGGTCGCCCAGACAAAATAGTGTTTAGGGGAGCCCACTGCGATACCAAACGGCCCGGGTTCGAACCCCACAGAAGGCACGGTTGTATTTGTTCGTCCGCTCATAAGAGACAAAGGTGGGTCACCTATTAGGTGTCTCCATCATAAAGTGGCCACCATTCCTGGCCTTAATAGTGACCAAAGTCTGTGGTTTGGACTTGCCATTGGAGAAAGAAAAAAAAAAAAAAAAAAAAAAAAAAAAGATGAACAATGGAATTTTTAAGAGAAATAGACAAATGTCTAAGAATATTGGCATTAATAAAGGGGAGAGAGAGACATTGAATCTCTGGAATGATTTTGGCAAAAATTACTTTAATGGGGGCAAAAAAATCCAATCTCATAGCCAAAGACCATTTCCAATCTCATAGAGTAAAAATAATATCGATACAGTGCTTTGTTCCGAAATTATGTATAAAAGTGAGTTATGGATCGTTTAAAATAAATATTTGTTGCAAAAGAAAGGTGGATTAGGGAAAAATACACCTTTCAGTGCTCAAGGTTCTGCCCCAAGTGAAAGTTTTTTTTTTTTTTTCTAGCTGCAGACAGTTAAAGGCATGATTGAGAATGTAGCATCTGAATCTCGACTGAATGCAGTTGCTTTATTTTCAATCATCGAAACATCCTAATCAAAGATTGTAGAGACATTAGGATTTTTTGGAAGCAAAGAGAGATGAAAAATTAGCCACCGCCTTCACCGGGAATCGAACCATGGACCTCTGGAATACCGGCCCAGCGTGCAGAACCACTACACCATGAAGGTACGCTAGGAAGGCGGAAGAGATACCTTATATACTTCCCCTTTTAAAGGGCGACTGGGGTTTTTAGGGGACCCAATCACCAAATCCTGGGTGAGGAGAATCATCATCCAAACTCCTTTTTAGTTCAGGCGCCACTGTAGAAACATTAGGTTAGTTGGAAAAGTCGGAGGGATGAAAAATTAGCAATGCCTTCGCCTGGAATCGAACCACAGACCCAGTGTGCTAGCCTAGAATACCGGCCCAGTGTGCTAGCCATTACACCATGAAGGCACGCTAGGAAGGTGGGAGAAATACCTTATAAGATTTAATTCAAGAAGTTACTGTAGAATATTTGTTTTTCATTTGAGGAAATGTAGCATAGAAATTTTTAAAATATGCCCCATGATCCAGCAATGTGTGAGTAATTTTTGGTAAGTAGCGAAAACTTCTGCCTTTTTTTAATTATAATGATTATACGTGTTTGAGATAATAATTATATATAAGTATATATAATTATTATATGTAAAGAAAAGAAATTATTGATGAATTTGTTAGTTTCAAAGATTCAATCCAAGAAAGTACTGTAAAGTAATGAATTGTTTTTATATGAACGATGAAGCACAGACGTTCCCAAAGTATCGTGTAATTATATATATATATATTGAATAATTATATGCATACAGTAAAATCTCTTGTAACCGGCATCCAATTAATTAACCGGCTATGTCAAAATAGCGGCACTTTTGAAAGTCTAAATTTAAACGCAAAATTTATGTCTATGAGATAAAAAGTAAGTAATTTGCTAACAATCTGAAGACATAAATGGAGATTTGTATTGGATAATTCATCGACTGTACACTGGAAAATTTATTCATTGGATAAGGTTGCCCAATGCAGCAAGTCTTATCCAATCAAGGAATTACCCATTAAAGAGGAACTTCTGATCTCTTTTCATGCGCCGATGCGTGAACTAAAGTCGATGACTTTCAGAGACATTGAAAAACGCCTCTTGCAGGGAAAAGTGGGAAAAAAAATTACTTTACATTGTTGATGGTGTAAATTATTGTGTATGATTATGTTAACAGATGATGAGTCGAGTGCATGACATTCGCAGATGTGAATCTGTGACTGTAATGACTGTTCGCAAATGGCAAGCCGAAAATTTTCGTTTTAAAGAACATCTGGGCCCCGGTCCTATCCGACACCTTGGCTCTATTTAGACATGTTCGAAGAACATTAGTATTAGTGAAGAGGAGGAGTAGATCTGGATGGATATGGACAATTCTGTCCCCATCTCACTCTCTCAAGACGACGACGAAATAACCGGACATGGACTGGGAAAGGAAAAGGATGAGGGAGAGGATGAAGATGAAGAGGACACGCTAAATGAAAGAGCTACATGGAAGGAAGGTAAGGAAGGATCGCAAACTTTCGTAAGATTTGTCAAGCAAATTTCATCTACGTCAGCACATAGATGAATTTTTATAGGTTATAAGTCTATTTTATACACACAGGGGGGAATTTTCTCGCAAGCAGACAAAAAGTTAAATATCATCACACTAACAAACTGGTAACTTTCGGGAGATAATACATAAGGTTATTTTGTATTATTTTATTCTGAAATATAAAAATATTTGTGTGTTTTTAATTTATATAATGTGCACGATTTTCAATATTATTTATTTGATACCGGCAGATAGATCGAAAACACAACCAACGGACTTTGCATGCTGCAGTTTCTACAGACAGCAACACAAAAAAATTGAAAGATAAGTTCTAGAATTTTTTTCTTTTCAATTTCAGGCACTTGCCTATAACGACATTGACCACTCCTAAGGCTTGAGGCGGAGGCACCTAACAGGCAGCCACCATTGCCTCCTATGAAGGGACAGACAATTTTACATCCATGCCTTCTCCGGGATTCGAATCCAGGCCCTTCGGTATCGCAGTCAGTCTTCCATAACTACTTTACCGTCTGGGCAGCTTTCTAGAAATGTACATTCAGTTATCCGGAATTTATGAGGTCTCGTTGCTGCCGGTTGAGAGGTGTAGGTGTGGAGGTGTGTGTGATTTGGGCTTTGCCATAATCTAAAATTTTTTATATGTATACCGTGTGTTGTCGCCAATAAAGTCTGCTTGGCGAAATTTGCGCCGGCGAAACGGAAAAGTACTAAGTATTTTAATATCTCCATTGCTTTGGTGGTGATGTATTTAATTACGGCAAAGCACACTAGGGCTATCTGCCTAAGGGTAGAGATGCCTTCGTGGAGGGCTTCCTGTGAGAACTGGCTCGTATACACGTTACACATGGGGAAGACCACGAAAACTCCCATGCAGCCAGCCCATTCGCGGGATTCGAACCTCGGACCGAACGAGTGTTCAGCGATTTTACCGCTCGGCCGCTTGTGGGCCCGCCGGTTGAGAGATACTCTAAACTGTTTGTATTTATTTATTATGAGATTATTAATTTTATCAACTTATTTAATATTATTTCGTTAAACATTGCTTTCTAACTATTCTCTTCTTCTGGCTTCTTTTTAAAGAGAAAGTGTACCTTGTGGGCCACTTGCAATTACAACTGCAAATTCAAATTCAATTTAATGAAATTTATATCTGGGGTCGCAATATTAAATATGTTGGGAAAGACAAGTTCAACGAATTCAGTTAACAGTGAACCTCTCTAAGGCGGCTACGAAACGATTTTGGTCTTCTGTAATGATGGAAATTTTCGAGTGGTGAATTCAGTATTTCGCGAAATTTCTGAAAATCTTCCAAAATTCGTGCCACGATTCTATGAAATTTAATAAATTTGATTACTAAACTTTATCTAATTATTATTAACCTAGGGACAGGTAAAGTAATCAAACTATTCTTCTTCAGATTTTTAAAGCTTAAGATTGGAAGGAAAATATAGGTCTGGTCAGTTTAAAAATCCTGTGATATTAATCACTTTCCTTTTTACATCCTAGCACGAGGTAAAGGAAATATTGTAATCGCAAAACATTTCGGTGATCACATTTCAAAGGAAATACCCATTCTGACCGTTCCCGAATCATTTTGACAATTTTTGAATATTTATCTAATTATTTTTCATATCTTCTGTACATACTGACAGAATAAAGGACTCTTTATTCCAAAATGGATTCTAAACTAGTTTTAAAATGGATTTTTTTCGTGACGTCTTTATGTACGTACGTAGGTATGCATCTCGCAATTCTCAAAAACGGTTAGCGGTAGAAAGTTGAAATTTTGTACGTGGGACTGCTGTAGCTCTATTTGTGAGCCTTCCTTTTTTATTGCAATCCGCAATACCAGAAATACGTATATAGAATTTAAAAAAAAATATTTAAAAAGCTATCCCATCCTAGGAAAAATTGTTTAGGTCATTAATATTGTCTCATGTTAATTGATCAATATTAATGCCTACGCAGTTTGTCTTAGGATGATATAATATTTTTAATAATTTTTTTTTTTAAGTTTTCATAATAACTTCTCTAAAATCAATTCCTCTGCAGCTCAAGCGCAGGAATTATTTAATTAAATATGTTTCTACTTTCTTTACCTAATGTATTTGTGCATGTTTATATATATATATATATTGCTGCGTGCGTACGGATTCGTTATAGATTGAATATACACAGGTCCGATGATAGGTTAATAAAATTTATTTTTATCAAATGGAACACTTCAAAGTTCTGGAATTTTCCACAGGAATACTCGTACAGGTGTTCACAGTATCACAGAGTACAATCAATAGTTACACTTTAACTGCTAGGAAAGTTAAATAGGTGTTCACAGTATCACAGATTACAATCAGTAGTTACACTTTAACTACTAGGAAAGTTAAATACAACGCAATGTAAAGCGCACCTAAAGAAAAACCTAACCCAGAGCTATCACGCTAAACAAACAACTGGCAACAACAATAATTTAACCACTCACAGCATATGCTCTTTCTCTCTCCGGCCTTATATTGTTTTCAACCGACCGCCGAGATATTTCTAGTACTTTCTGCTTCTCGAAATTGACAGACACACAGAAAGAAAAAGTAGACACATGTCTTGTTTTGCACCCGTTAAATCATTCTGCCCGCAGGGCGAAAATTACTGGAAAGCAATATGATGGTCGAACTACGGTTACAGGTAACATAGTTGTCAATCACATTTACTCAATTACAATACCTATTATGGTGATACAGGGAGCGGACCAAAATGCCGCCACGTTTTGATAATTTTGGTGAGAAACAAAATAAGTCGCCAAAACCGTTGTCAGCTTGGCGATATCTTACCAAATTACCGAGATACCCATTTACCCTCAGTGTTAAATAACCTTGCCGCTGTATTTTTACTTCCCCGGCTTAGCTTGTCTTTTTTAGATTTTTCCGATGTTACGTTACACAGAAAAATACACTATTTCACAAATGGTTGCACTAAAATCATTCTATCTATGTACAAAATTCGTAATAATACACACACACACACAAACCTTACCTGGCTTAAAAATCGGCCTTTATTTTTGCAATCGTTTGTCGTAGTCATATACATCCAGTTACAGAAGTGTTTTAAATTATGAAATATTCATGTTTTAGTAATTTACAATTAAAAAAAATGGACTAATAACGAAATCTAACTTTTAAATGCAGTCTCCCGGTTCCTACATTTATATTTGGGAAAGTTTTATACTCTTTATTAAAAAAGAAAATTGTAAGCAGTTTGACCACCACAAAAATTAACCGAGATATTTAATTTCAAAATTTGAAATTTTGGATGTCATTTTCGATTTGCCTCGAGGGATCGATTATTTGCGTTAGAATAGTTCGAGGAAATAAGTTCAGATGAAGTGCAGGAAAAAAATGTGCGTAATTTTAATGGGTGTACAAGGAAGTCATGTGGTGTCCGCATCAGAGTTTATTTTTTTTAAGTTGTTTAAAAACAATTATGGCACGTTTCAGTCGAATATTTCTAAATAAGAGAGAGATAATAAGCACTTTCATACATTTTGTGATGCATAAAACTCGTGCATTATACCATTAGAATCTTTCGTCAATTTTAAGTCCATTTTTTCCTTCTTTTTTCTTCTAAGTTTACATAACAATGAATAATTAAAAAAAGCTTTGTATAGCTTCATTTTTCAAAAATTTTATCAGCTGTATAGAATTTTAAGATGGACTTTTCTGACAAGGGAATTTGATCTATGATGCCATCTTTCTTGCCATTTTTCTTCAATATTTTTTGTTCTGTGTATTTTTCCATCGCAGTTTCACATCTGTACCGTTACGATGCCATTTTTAAGCTCTTGGTCAGCAAAGTTTTCATGAAATTCCTCTAATTTTTTATCACATAGTGAATTTCCTTGTATAGAAAGTCAATCATCATCGACATATTTTGTGGATATGTATGCGAAGGACGTGCATATTCTGAGATGAGTTCTGATTTCTTCATTGTCCCTATATCCGTTAACTCTTTCGCATCGAGAGAGGGCAAAATCTCAATTCCCCAAACATCGAAAACGCCCGTATCTAAGAATTTCTCCTGGAATGTTTTTCCTTCCCCCATGACAAGTTGAATACTACAGCGCTAACAATAGCCTTACTTAAGTAAAGCGAGAACTTCTTTCTTCGAAGCTTTGACACTGTGTGAAGTTCCCCCTTGGGACGGGATTGCAACTTCGGGCATCAGAGCTAAACACTGACAGTAAACAAAGGAAAGGAAGATACAAAGGAAACAAGGAAGCTACTTTTAGTAGCTTCAAAAGAATGATTGACATGTGATTTAACACACCTGAAAGCAATGAGTAATGCAGTAACGTGATGGGGAAAGCACTGGGTAGGAAATTATTCAGGCGTTTCGGGCGTCCAGCCGATGTGTGAATGTTTGGGCGTTTGGGGCGACTTCGATGCGAAAGAGTTAATAATCTTGCATCCTTTTCCAGGGTCACTGATGTAAGTGGAAATTGCAAGCTTTTGTTTTCACGGAAGAAAAAAAAAAATTCTTTAGCTTAGTTATAACTGCATCTTTTAAATCCATCAGAATTCATAGGAGCCCGAGTCAATAGTGTAATTTTTAGTTAAACAATAAAATCTCTCGCAAGTCTCTGCTTTCATTTATTGGGAAGCAGGTAAAACAGTGGAAGTATTCAAGCCTAGTTCCGCCTCATCCGCGACCATGAGCGCAAACACGAGTGCCCATTCCGACCGAATTATTCTCAAAGTAGGGTTGGAAGGACAGAAACTTTCTTTCCCTCGAGCATATAAATTCTCTCTTTCCGGAGAAGAGAAGACGTTCACGTGACTTTTCATGTCGCAGTAACTTATTTCCAAATTTTTTATTAAATTCAAATTCTTTAAAACTTTTTCGGATCTTATTTAAACTTGTTATATTTACACAATTAAGAACAGCACCAATTTTCGATCTGGGGTAGGGCCTTCGACCCAGGCCATGGAGGTAGGAAGTAAGAAGGAGTCGCCCTAAACAAGTTTCTCCGTACCCTGCTCTGAAGCACCGGCGATCCCTACGTGGTGACCAAAACATTGGGTCATTTACCATTGAGTTCTATGGGATTTGACGCGTTCGGGTGTAAATATTTTGTAATTACGTCGCAAATATACATATAAATGTATATATTTTCTTTTTCTACAACACTTCAGAGTCCTAAGTGTGTGAAAACAACATATTTTTAAACAACATTTCATTCTGAACGGAATTAAATGCTATACTTTTCACAGGACAGTTTTCTCAGAATGGTTTAATTTGAATGAAATATTTTCACAAGTTTTCGTTAATTACATTAGAAAAAAAAAATTAAGGTAATTCGATTTTATTCGGTTAAGGTACAAAAATTAAGATCAAAGTTTATTGTATTATTAATATTAAAATTATGCATTATTTCTTTTCTATTTATAGAGCTTCTTCCTAAAATACTTTCTTAAATATGACATGATTTTTTGGCTTCTTTTAAATCGAAAAATGTAAGTTAATTTATAATTAATGCTCTATTCGGTTCATTTTAAATTAGAGAATTATTAGGAATTAAATAGTATTTGACTTTCTCTGAACATTTCTGAAAGGGAATAAAATAAGTTTTTTTTTTTTAAAAGTATTATTTAAAACTTGTAACTGAGTTATTATAAAATGTAAAGGGAATAATTCTTTTAATTATACTTATTAAGATTTTTTTTTTTTTACCCTTCATTTCAACAATACATATTCCAAAACTCTTTATTACGTTCTTAAGTGCGCATCTCATAGCATTTGCTTTACAATACCTTTTAACAGATTGCTTTCCAATACGAACAATTTTGCTTAAATAGTTTTATAACGTATTTGTCAACAGGATTTCAATTTATGTTTACAATTCAATATTAAGGTTATTATATATTTAGATAACATTTATAATCATTATAAATTAGATACATTTAATCATTAGATTTCTTCACAGTACTTTCACAGTTGTTTATAAGTGAATAAATTCTTCATTTCAAATACATTTATAAATAATTTAATGAATATTTAAGTATTTTGTCAAAGGCAGATACATGCTTTTTGCAAGCACATGCATAAATACCCATACATATTTCCTATTTATCATTTCCGGCATGTGCAAATCTTTAATTTCTGTGCATTCACTATATTTTTCGTGTAAAGTAATTTACACTAATTTAGCATACACCCGAAAGTTTTACATAAAAATATATATATGAATATAATTTGAATGAAAATTATAAGTATTATTTTTAATACCCACTCAAAGGTCAGTTTTTCTTCAAAATTCCTCCACGATGGCATCTCTCTCTTTAGGCAGATAGCCCTTGCATGCGTTACTCTATTTAATAAAAACTTAATCTGACCTATGTGCTTAATTACAAATATTTTAACATACATAATTTTATATTTACATTTAGCCATCAAGTTTCAAACTTTTCAAATCTTCTAGAAAATAAGTTTTGGCAGATCTCTTTTAGCAATTTTTTTAAAATCTATATTTTTGTAGTGCAACAGCTTAGAATTTCATAAAACAAATTCATAATCAAAATCGCTGTTGTTAGTTATCGAAAAATAACCAAGATGTGATTTTTGCGTAAATGTCAGTAAACTATACAAATTGCTATTATCCATTACACTATGAATGTTTCTTTCATGCGAGAGTGTCCCTTTTTCGATTTCTATGGAACTGTCGTGTGTCGAAATACTATCAGAATCTTGTCAAGCGAGCTTCTGAATGTAAACAAAGAACACCCCGTCTGGTGACCCAAGCTTCAAAGCAATGCTTCACTTCTAGCGCGGAATGGCCCCTCCTCCCTTTCTTACCTCCATGACCCAGGCACCCAGATGTACTGACACCGCTCCACAGGAGGTATGTTGCAGTAAGTAATAACTCCCCTTTTTGGACGAGTCTATTATTTTTTTTTGGGGGGGGGCAGAATGCAGGGCCATTCCTAGGCCATTGGCTGCCCGCGTCTTTTCCTAGAATTGCAGCCCCTAGGCCATTGGCTGCCCTCGCACTTTCCTAGGATGGCCGCCCCCAAAATTATAAAAAAAATTTTCATTGAATAATAAAAGTTTTATTTCATATTCACTAAGTACTTGCATATGGCAAAATGTATAAAAAGTACTTACACATGACATATTGTATAAAAGGTACGTACCTATGACAAGTACTTATTAAAATATTTATAGTAGTGTTATCGCGAGAGTCCGGCCGCCCCTGATTTTCGCCTTGCACCTCCGCTAGGAGCGGCCCTGGCAGAATGCCAGCCTAGGTTGCGTTTGAGACGGTTGAGCCATATAAACACGAATAGCGTTAAATTGAGAAAAAAGATTTGAAAATTTTTTAAAAGTTCCGTACATAAAGCAAGTTCGGACGTTTTTCATTGCATCGTTACCCTTTTTATTAGAAAAAGCCCAAATTCGGTTATCTTTTGAATCATCCGATAAAAAGAATCTAAAAATATCCATTATTATTATATATAATAATTCTTTGGGAATTTGTAAATCTTCAAAACAAGTAGCTTCTCGAGCGTATTCTTCGAGACTTGGCTTAGAACTGTACAGAGCAGCTTTCAGTGCTGTGGAATATTAGGTAACATGTCAAAGCCTTGATTGTATACTTTTTTTACTTCTTCTTTGTTAATTTAGGAAACTAGAATATTTTCTTCTTTACTTTTGTTACAAATATTTGTTCTTTTTTCTGAAGAATTTGATGTACTAGGTGTTCATAAGTGAAATTTTTCTTCTAAAATTATTTCATCTTTTGTATTAAATGCGCCAATTTTTAGTCATTTTGTTTATGCATATGCAAGCTACATTTGCCTTATTTTTATGTCGAATTCTATAATTATTTCATATTTTGTCTTAAATGCGCCAGTTTTTAGTCATTTTGTTTATGCATATACAGTAAGCTACTTTATTTTTATGTTGAATTCGACATTGATAACCTACATAAAGGGCTATTTTTTTTTGTTGCAAATCTTAGTAATATCTAATCATATTCATTAAGACAAAAAATGAAAATAACCGTTAATATAACAAACTTACATTTATTAATCAATTCAAGAAATGCATACAAAAGCATACAAGTCAAGATTGTTTAATTTGACGGTATTTTTAGACATTATGCTGTACATAAAACGGCTTTTCTTCGTTTTGTTTAATTTGACGGTATTTTTAGACATTATGCTGTACATAAAACGGCTTTTCTTCGTTAAGAAGTTCGTTTTTTAAAAAGGTACCCTTTTTCATTGAAATCGTCGGCACTGATACGAAATGAAGGGCGATTTATACTATACCTCAATTTCCTGGCCTGTAAGACACGCAGTGGTTTATCAGGTTAAAACTTGCGAAAAATACTTAGACAGAAAAGGATTAAGTACCTATTTTAATGATAAAACATTTTATACAGCGAAAGCGGAACGGTTGCATTAAAAAATTAGCAAATACATCAGCGTTTCTTAGAATCCCAGAAATTCGTCATCATTGTTGCTAAAATCTCTCCACCTAGTGCACTGCTAATTCCATACTTTTTAAAAGATTTGTTGTAGGATAAAATTAGATAATAGGATAAATGTATTTTTCAGTATTAACTTCATTCTGAAGAATTTTCTGCAGTCTAGTTTGCGTTATTTTATTCCTAAGTTTCAAATTAAAAACAATTTAATGTTTTGTTTATATGTCATTAGAAAATTAACCAAAAAGCAGAGACCACAATGTAATTGAAAAACAGTCCTTTAGACGTTAAAAGGTTGAAGGCCATTTGGGTTAAGACTATTTTCTCATATACTCAGCTACTTCGCATATATGGAACATAGCATTCAAAATGAAAAATTCAATATTTACTAAAAATTCATTGGTGTAACAAATATCTGTACTCCTACTTTAAAAAAAGATGTTATTTGCCTTACACTTTATAGTTCAATAATACATTTTCATTGTACAAAATTGCAATCATTCGAAGAATTCAATTTGTATTTTCCTCTGTATAAAAACTGAATGTAAAGAAGTTAGATGTTTAAACGACCCCCACATTTTCTCAAGACCACGAGCAAGATTATCCCCTCCTTTACAGCCCCCCCCGTGAAAAAAGGGGTTCTGAATTTACGACCTGACCGCATATGAGGTGATTTCATATTTTTATGCGGTTTCAAAGTTATGCGATTCATATTTCCTATTTTAATTTTATTACATATTTCAGTTTTTTTTTTTTTTTTTTTTTCGTGGATCCATGCGAAAAAAGCACTTTCTTTAATGGAAAATTGGAAGAGTCCATTTGGAAGTCGTCCATTTTTATAGTGTATACGAGCAGTGGATATCGCCATTAAATGTTGAAGTTAAAAGGTCAGTTGGATTAGTACATCCATTTTAACCTAGATATTAAATTCTAAGGCCATTTACGATGTAAGTTTTCAGACGTCAAGGTATATAAGTATCTTCCCCCCTCCCATATTATTTTCGCCTATATCTTTGTTTAACAAAAAAACTAAAGCCCTCGGGATTTTACTATTTGCCCCATGGGATAGGATGGAGAAAAAGAAAATTCTAAATGAAATCTTTAAGTTATTTTCACTCTCCTTCCAGCATGTCTTCATGTGTAACGGTAGCACACTTGCCGCATATTCGAGAGGCCCAGGTTCGAGTCTCAACCAGGGCATTGCTCATTTTTCATGTCTTCTATTTCAAGAAAAAAAAAAAAAAGCCTAATATCTCTACAGTGGCACCCGAACTAAAAGATGGTGGACCATCATTCGTAACCAGGATTTGGCGATTAGGCCCCCTAATCTCCAGTCGCCCTTTAAAAGGGGGAGGGTATAAGGTATTTTCTCTCTCCTTCCAGCATGCCTTCGTGGTCCAACGGTAGCACACTTGCCTTGTATTCGAGAGGTTCAGAGGCATCGCACATCTTTCACGATTCCTGCTTCAGATAACCTAATTACAAGGTCTACATGAAACTTTTAATGTAATTTTTGATTTTTTGATAAATTATAGGAAATCGCTCGCTTTCTGTGACAGATTTGTTGTCTAAAAGAGTTGTTGGAAGTAAAAGAGTGATTTTTCAGATAAATAATCTAGTTGACAACGTGTCATTGACAATAAAAAGATGAAAATAAAATAAAATAAAAAAAAGTTTTTGTTTAATACGAATAATATAATTAAGGAAATAAAGAAAAATCTATCGTATCATATAATTTCGTGGGAACGGAAGATCAAATTGTTCTGTTTACAAAATTAATCTACGGTTTTATATCACGAATAATAAAAGCCTGGGTGCCCAAATAACGATATCTGGTAATCCAATTATATTGTCATAAGTGTAAGCCATTATCTTATAATATTTATTTCATTCACCTTCTGGCATGCCTTCGTGGTGTGGTGGTCTGTACGCTGGGCGCGTATTCCAGAGGTCCGTGGTCCGATTCTCGGCGAAGGCGGTTGCTCATTTTCAATCTCTCTTGCTTTCAAAATTACCTAATATCTCTACAGTCTTCATAAGCTTATCAGGGATTATCCACGCTTTTATTATTATTGATAAAAAATTGCAGTTGAATCGTGTAGAGAGAATTACCTTATCTCTTAGCCCCATGAAATTATATGACGAATTATTTTTCTTCTTTTACTTCATTCGTTATTTTATGAATTTTTTTATTTCATTAATTATGAATTTTAAATAAAATTATGAATTTTAAATAAAAGCTTGTTTTATTTAAAAAAATTAAATTATTTCGAATTAGTTTATTTCTGGTAAGAGTGACTCTAGAGCTTCAGATTTATCAATCATTTATCTTGTTATTTTTGCCTTTACTTTTACTGTAAGGATCTTAAGTTTTACTAACGTTTATTTTATTTTAAATCTTTACTATCACTTCTTATTTTCTACTTCCGGCCAGAATTATAAGCGTGAAGGTATTTATGCAAAGTTTGTCTGGCGAACGCCAAGTATTTAAGTTGTGGCTTTTTTGCCAAGCGAGAGAGAGGAAGCAGTGAGTCGAAGCAGGCCGCTTACCTTAGAAGTTACGCAGTTGCTGTTTGGCTTCCAGGCCAGAGGTTTTAATCCTCTTGATAAATTTAAACGTATTGTAGTGTTCACAGTTCTCTGTACTACATACGCTTCCTGTTATTATAAGGCCAATCTTCCACGTTTATTATTCTAAAGTTAAATTAGAGTTTAGTTTTATCTTTATACTTTTACGTTTTGACCCAAGTAGCGGGTCGGTGTATTCCGAAGTACGGAAGTCATTGTAAATAGAGAAAAATAAAGGGTTTTGTATACCCTTCTTGTGTATCCTGTTTACTTCCCACAGTTTTGAACATAGCTTTAGTAAGCTCTCTGTTCCGAGTCAGGTCCTTGCATGTTCCCGAAGAAGGTTAGAAGGAACATTGACCCTGATATTACTTCTACCTTCGCCGGCTTCCACCAGGATGCAAATTAGTTAATGCTCATAAATGCTCAATTTCAGCTAGAATGTTAAGTTCCAGAATTTAAGGTCGCGCTTTTGGGAAGAACCTCTGACCGTCTCATAACCTCCCCCCTCAGAGTTTTCCGGTTTTAACCTTTGCTAGCCGTCTTCTCCTCGCGTCAAAAACCAGCCTGAGCCAAAACTTGTAGGCGCACTTTGTCTTATGAATCGCATTATTTAATATTTAATCCTTATATTTCAATTTCACTTTTGTTTCTAGTAATACCGCCAACAGCAGAGACTGTTAGGACTGTTATGCAGGGAGAGGTTTGAATAATTAGGTTCTCATTCATAAACACAATTTTGAATTCATATTAATCTTGTTCCTTCTAACAATCAAGTAAAGTCGCAACTATTACAACCCAAGCTCAGTTTAACAAATACAATACAAAATCTTTTAGGCTACAACAATGGCAGACACATAAGATAATATTTATGTTACAAAATTCATTTCTAGTATTGCTTAGTTCACCTTAAACATACATATCGGCTACATTAAATTATTCAGAAAGGTATACAATGATAATTATAAAATATTCGATTAATGAATTTACCCTAAACTAGGAATAAATACGCCTTATAAACATTGAAATATTAATAATTAAATTCACATAATCATCAAACATATCTAAGAAAGATAGTAGGTTAAAGTAATGTCTCTCTAACATATGCTTCTATCTAATTCTCGGAATGGAGCTCATTTATAATCTTTGCCATATTTAAAACTGATTTACAAAGTCATCTCTAAATGCTGAGAAGAGGTGGGGAGTATTTACGAGAGCATTTATTTTTCTGAGTTTAGTATTTCTTGATTGAAAAATTAAGACAGGACACAGGACAAGAAGTTGCCTGACTGTCCTCACCGAGTTAGAGTTAACATTTAGGACAACCGAGTTTCGTATATAGTAGATACTACCAGATAGATGATCAAAATTTTGTAATTTCTGCTTTTGAAACATTTTTACTACCGTATTTCATTGTTATAGATTCAGTAACTTTGAACTAAAAAAGCGATTTTTAAAAATACAGCAGTTTTTTATAACTCTTTATTTCATAAACTATAACCATACGAATTTTTTTAGATTTTCAGACTCAGATCAGTAGCAGCTCATTAAAATCCAAACTTCGACAGCGATAAAAAACACTTCTGCAAAAGGATGTGTACTGTGTCATCGAACTGTCAAAGCTGGCAAACAATTTTCAATATTTTTTTTTCCCCTTAAGGTAATGTGCCTACTAATGGCCTATTGGATAGACATCTGACGCTGGTAGCCCGACCCAAGTCAACACCTCCTAACAGAACATGCTACATCTTTAACAAGTTATGCCTTTCATACTTATGCCTAATAGACACAATCGCCTCCACCAAGAACTTAACTTAGAGCACCCGTCATGTTCATGCACCCAAATCCTCCATTCTCATGTTAGCAAAGAAAATGTTATGTTTAATTTCATGTGTTATACACAGGGTAAGGCTGCTGCCTAGGAACCTGGTCTGCGACTGCGTCGCTTAACTAACCTCCTAACAGAAGACCTACCTTCGGTTCAGGCGCGATGCCGACGCTCTCTTGGGTACCCGCGATGATTTTCGCTATCCCAGTATAACATGACATTTAAAGATTTTCAAACACAAGTGAGTTCATAATTCTCTTGTAGTTCGGTGAAGTCCATAGAAAATATGGAAGAAAGGAATAAAATCATGTCGAGGTAAAATAAAGAGTCCAGCGTCATTGTTCATCAAGCAATGTATGCGAACACGAAAGGCAGTCAGCTCAAATCGACAAATGCTGCAGCGAGTACAAATCAGGGAGAAGACACTGTGTGGCGTTGAGTAATGTGCGAATCAACAGATAAGCAGGTTTACAAAGATATGCCAGTTTTAGTCTGTCATAATAATAGCAGTAAAGAAGAAAAAGCATACATAAAAAGGAACATGAGAGTTATAACAAGGCAAGAGTGGTGCTGAATGACATTAGCAACATAGGAAAACTGAATATACAATACAAGCATTATACAATACAGAAATATAATAATACAAAGAAATATGTGATGTGTCTTAAAACAATCATTGGCCTTTTTCTGTTTACATTTGCAGTAACATCATAACTGAGCACAGAAATAATGCTATTGGTGACATCCGAGATTTTCCGGAAGAATTTATCTGCGAGTTTGGCAATATATACTTGAATTTCAGGCATGTTTAACTCACGGTGGATTGCCGTGTTTCTTATGAACTACCGGCAGTTCACCATCTTCCTCAAAATCAAAAATTAACAACGTCTTCGCCGGGAATCGAACCACGGACCTCTGGAATAACGGCCCAGCGTGCAGAACCACTACACCACGAAGTTTCCCAAGTTCGTATCTCGGTAAAAGGTGAAGCTGTAGTGATGCTTCCGTTGTTTTCCTCGTGTGTGATATAAATACAAACAAATTTGCCCTAGAAAGTTCTCCATAGAGGCACCTTCTTTGGGAAGATAGTCATCGTCTGCTTTCCCATATTCAATTCAAAGACGCAGCAAATAAGAAACTTGAAGCGATGATTACTATCTGCGCGAATTCTTCCTTGAGAGTTATCCATGAGCGAATGATTCATACTGACTGATATGCTCTAAGAGTTCATTAGTCATCAGTTAAATTCAAATCTAAATTAATATAACTCTAGGCAAAATTTTCTCGATCACTTAAATAAATAAATAAATGTTTGTAGCAATAGAAATTTTTCTCTAACTTATATTTATGTTGATCATATAATGTAAACTTAAAAATTAATTTCCCCGATACTTTGATCTTACTTAAGCCAAGTGCATTATTCAAAATATTACCATATGAAATGAAAATGACAAATTAATTTCTTTTTTCCTTCTAATCCCAGTTTATTCCAAATTAAATTGTCTATAAATTAACAGTAGAATATAAAAAGGCCCTTTTTATTTTTAAGAAATTTAAAATCTCTAAAACTTTAACAGTGAACAACAGTTTCAGTTATCTCTAAATATTAGAATTTTCTATCAAAAAAGGTAACGAACACTTTACTTTTCTTCTATCTTTTTGATAGAAAATTGTAATATTTAGAAATAACTGAAAATGTTGCTAGGCAAGCACCGTGATGACTCACGTTCATCTGTACAAACACAGGGAATTGCACAGTCGATTCGGAAGTCTGTCCATTAATGCACTGGATGACGAATCATTCATTGTGTTTTCAGCTTCAAGTTTTAGGAACGCGATTTGAAGGAAACATGTTGTTACTGAAGTTAATACTTAAAATAAATAATCGTGTTCTGATGAAAACATTGGAGCAGGAGATTCATAAAATGGCATCTCGTGAACTGATTTCTTTATTCTGCACACATTTAATGTATTATTTCAAAAGCAAGTAAAAGCTAAACAAAAAAAAAAAAAAAAAAAAAAAAAAAAGAGAGAGTAAGAATGTGAGGCAAAATTTATATTATACTAATATATTTGCATATGCATTTTTCAAACCTAAGTTCCCTGTATGGAGGAAACATCTTGTTTATTAAACTGAGAACGAAATGCTTGAGGTTTTATTTGGTTACACGGCATTGCTTTCATGTTGACAGTTTGTCATATATATATATATATATATATATATATATAGTAATTTAAAATGCGTAGAATGAGGAATCCAGTGCTTTTAACTTCTGGCTATAGGCATGCCTGCGAAAACAATAATGGCTGTGGGTGAAGGCTTGATGAAGCAGATAGCAAAACTGAATTGAAGAATCACCAACTTTATTTAGACATCTAAAATCATTTCCTTGGCAGACAAATTTACTTTTCAATCATATTTGAATACAATAACTTATTTTATACACAGATAAGAGGGATACTGCATCATTTCAAGCAGGAAAGCATAAGTGGCTCAGAGTTGTTTGCATAGCAGAAGTTAGGAAGGAAAAAGAGACGTAGTTCCTGGCAAAGCCGCATTTATACTATGTTAGGTGCAGAAAGTATTCTGAGCTATGATTGGTCAATGTTAGTTTCAGTTACCTTTTCAAGCAGTGTTATGTAATTTGGAATGATCTCGAATTTGGGAGAACAGACGAATTTAGGGGGGGAGGGGAGAACACCAAATATAGAATCTTGTTATATCTCATACACATATATATGTATTTAACAAATATTCTCTATTCGTATAAAGCAAATATAAAATTCTATTCGTATAAAGCAAATAAAAAATTAAAATTTAATTAAGAAATTTTAGTTGCAAAGAAATAAAAATAAAAATAATTATTATTGCTGCGAACTAATTTACAATATCATTTAAATTAAGAGCATGCGTAAATTAATTGCACTTATCTGAAACCATAAAAAATATATTATTCCAAAAAATTAAATTTATTATTTCTAAAAATTGCATAAGTGAATAATTGTTGAGCAGGCAGGAGACAGACTTATCAAGGGGAAGTTGCCCCAAAACTTAACTCTTCAATTACTTAAATCGTGCTTCGTCATCCATATAGGCAAAGGTAAAAGTAAATTTCAAAACCAAAAGTAAAATCAAATGTTGTAAATTATATATAAAAAAAAAAATTAAACAGTGGAATTTTGAGAACAAAGCAAGTAAATGACTAGAGTTAAAATTAATTAAAAGTCAATTAAGAGTAGAAAAACAAATTTTTTAGAAAAACAAAGTAATTTAGACACTCTTGCCTATAGGTAACTTCCTCAACACGAATTATGCATGTAAACCTAAAATAAACTATATACAACAATTAAAATATAAAAATAAAAAGGCCAGTAAATAGCAAGTTTTAATTTAACTTAATTTAGATACATATTTGAATTTCTGTACCAGTATTTGCTAAACTAGTTGAGTTGAGTAGTTTGTACTGTTAACTGTAAAAATAGAGGTCATTAATACAATGTAAAGTTGAGTGTAAAGCTGCTACCTGTCAGAGCTATTGTAAAAACCCGTGTTTAAATTCCAAAAATGTAAAATGCTTGTTAGTGTGCAAAAATGTTGGCAACTTTGAGTCATTGTAAAAAGTAAAAAATATGCACTGCTACTGTTTGTGAAAATAGATGCTGCAAACAGCTAAAGAGTAAAAAAATAAAAATAAAAATTCAAATAAATAATTTAATTGAGTTCGAATAAATAATTTAATTGAGTTCGAATAAATAATTTAATTGAATAAATTTAAATTGAATTAGAATTGGAAAAGAAAATTACGAATTGAAATAGAGAATTATTGTAAGAAATTTTTCGTACTAGACTGCATTACAAGTTCAATCAAATCTTTAATTAAATACTGGCCAAAGGTAAGGAAATTAGAAAAACATAGATTAAAAAAGACAATATATATATATAATCAATATTTCTTTAGTAAATAAATTATTATATATATATTCAGGAATAGAAATTTTGATGGCGTAGAAGTGTTGATCCATAATGACTAGGAATGGAGGCGAAGGCAGATTAAATCTCCAGTTTTATTTTCAGCAACACATGTTGCAGCTACACACAAGTCGGCACATTAAGTGTGCCTGTTCCAAAGGGCTTACATTTTCGATATATTGCAGCAAAAAAAGAAGAAGCAGACAGACTGCAGTACAGCTAAGGCAAAGCGTAGAAAGGAAGAGCGTAATGTTCAGGATGAAATCTTAAGTTAAACTGAGTTAGTTTTGGTTCTCAAAGCCTTTTGATTGGATAGTTAATATTGCTGTAAATTTTTTATTGGCTGCTTGAGTTTTAGTTCAGTTTACATCACCAGAATTACATAAGAGTCATATGACATAGATTTTTCTCGAAATGACCCAGTACAAATAGATGCTGCTATTTTTAGAATAGAGAAGGGAAATTAATTTACGCTGCTGATTTAATCTTTTACATATTCTTTATTTTTCTTACATATATATGTGTGTGGGGGGGGCGCGCGCGTAATGAAACAAACTTAGATGTAATGATGTACGTAGATATATTAATGGCGTAGATGTTGAAACATTGGATTTCGTAGAGGTTGATCCGTAATGAACAGAAACTTGGCAGCCGAGGCAAATTAAATATTCATGTTTATTTCGATAAACAGTTTGCGGCCACAAACAAAGGGACACTGCTGGTGCCTTCTCAAGAACATTTACATTTTGGATAGATTTGCTGTGTAAAGGGAAGCAATCTATCTAAGCCGAAGAGCAGAAAGCAAGTGACATGTATTCAGATAAAATCTTAATTCAGAATGTATTTGTTAGTTTCGATTTTCAATGCATTTGATTAGATAATTAATAACTCCTTAAAATTATTATTGCCTGTTTGAGTTCTAGTTCCATTTACGCCACCAGCTTTATGCAAAAGTCATATGACATGGATTAGCCTCGAAATGACGCAGTGCAGAAAAAGGTAGTACTATTTTTAGACTAAAGAGGGGAAGAATCCAAATTAAAATAAGCATTAAGGGGCTACTGGTAATATAAATTATAGTTTATATGTGCTTTATATATATATATACAGAGGCGTAGCTAGGATTTTCAGCGCCTGGGGACAACTGAAGTTTTTGCGCCCTTTTCTGTGTGCCACGAATGGAAAACACTTCTAAAATTTCGTACCATCAATTTGGCGCCGCCTGGATGCTGCGCCCGGGAACAGATGTTCCCCTTTGCCCCACCCTAGCTACGCCACTGCATATATATATATATCTTTCCCACACATTGAGACCATCAGGTGTCATTTACTTCGCACGTGTTGAACTCCGGGAAATGGTTTTCATCCATTTCTGATTCCTACATTTTAATATATGGCCTTATATATGTTGTAAGGTATATCCTACTTTTATAACAGTTATAAACGTTTATGAGACTTTCCTATCTCTTATAGCTTAGGCTTACAATTCCTTATTAGAACGAGTCTTTAGAATCGCGTTAAATGCAAATGAGGAGTAAGTATTTAAGTTCCACTGACTTTGAGAGAGAGAGAATTAGGATTCCTGAATGGCGCGCGCTTGCCTTTTGGCTGCGTCTCTCTAAAACTGTTGCTACGCTCGGCCGTATTATATGCCTTTTGACAGCTTAGCTAGCTAATATAATATTACGGGCCAACTAGTTTAGAATTTGTATTAGCTTCGGCTAAATATCCTTAGTTAATCATTAAATAGTTCTTATTTCTTACATTTTTAAGCCCAAGTGGAGGCTTTGTTGTGCGCCCTGAGAAAGCGGCCATCTGTGAATGTTTATTTTGAACAATAAATGATAATTAACCCTTTCTTGAGTTAACGTTTCTGTTCTTGGACTTAAGCGAATAATCGCTTAGCTGTTTGCTAAGTTCCTCACACTTAATAGATAAAAGAGAAGAACATTACAATGTTTATCCCTAATGATTTTTTTCTGTCAAAGTGTATTAATTTTTTTTTTCTTTGTTGTGAACCAAAGCTGCTGCTGGTGCTGTGGTTTTTAAATTTTGCATGAAGGGTTTTTAATTAAAATTTTTGTATGAAATGTCGTTTTGAGGAAACATAAAAGAATTCAAAGAATGAAAACTCACTTAGTAGTTTGATAATTTTGTTTAATGGTTTCGCATTTATTAATTTTTTGGTGCATTTTATTTTGTTCTTTACTATAAGAGTATGTTTAAATTTTATCTTAACTATGAATTATGTAATGCATTTAAGTATTCATGTTATTTTGAAATTCAAACACGTTTCTTCTTATATTGAATTAAAAGTACAGCATATTTTTATGAAAATGAAAGATTAAAAATTTTATAGTATTAGAAATATAACTTTAAATAACTGTTTTTGAATTAATGAAGTAAAGAATTTTAATATTTTTTCACGGTAAATTATTAGACTGTAATGTCATTAATAATTATATTTTTGAATTATTTTTTAAATGTCTGAATTAATGTCAAGAATTTTGGCTCACATTTTTCATTAATCTAACGTAAATTATAACGGCAAAATAGTTTGACGTTTATATGACGTCACTGCAAATGCTTTTTGACTATTATATACCCAGAAGCTATATTATTTTGCTTTCTTTAGAATTTAATATTTAAACACACGTTATATTTTTTCCAAAATTTCTGAATTATATTAAAAATCAGCGTTCTTATTTTAGTTTATTATAAACTTAACTATATTTTTTAATTTAACACCTGCTTTCCTCCCCTTAATAAAAATATTTTAAAACATTCTATTTGGTTTGTAATATTTTTTTAATTGTTTGGCTTTTAATACTGTTTTTTTTCCTTCCATTTCTCTCTTCCTGACTGCTTTTTCTTCCAGAGAAAAAAACTAAATTGTTAGATTGGATAATTAGATGAAAGAAAAGCCATTTTAGTATTATATTCATAGGATATTTACATATATGATTATTTTCTTGTATAATGAAACGCTTCGTTGCTTATAAAAAGCTTTGTAAATAAACAAAGTCTTTTACTACACTTTTAGTCTTCAAATTAGCGATTTGTTGCTTAATCTGTAACACTGAACGAATAGTTATGGGTACAAAAATCAGTGGATCGAAAACGTGGCTTTGGAAAGTAAATTATAGTAAATTTATATTTAATACATTCTCTTTCACCATTAAAAAATTACAATTTAATGTTATCTTTAAACGATAACTTTAAAATAACTTTCTTACACTGCAGAGCTTCAATATACTTGAATAATTGAATTAAGTAATGCCATATAATTTGCTTCATTAGCTTATAAGGTATTTCTCTCGCCTTCTTAGCATGCCATCGTAGTGTAGTGGGCAGCACGCTGGGCGCTTATCCCAGAGGTCCGTGGTTCGATTCCCGGCGAGAGCGTTGCTCATTTTTCATCACTCCTGTTTTAATAAAAATAACCTCCTGTTTTAATAAACTAATGACTCTACAGTGGCGCCCGAACTAAAAGCGTGGTGGATGATGATTCTCCACACCCAGGATTTGGCGATTGGGTCCCCTAAAACGCCAGTCGCCCTTTAAAAGCGGGAGTATATAAGGTATTTCTCCCGCCTTCTTAGCATGCCTTCGTAGGGTCAGCACGTTGGACGCGTATTCCAGAGGTCTATGGTTCGATTCCCGGCGAGGGCGTTGCTCATTTTTCATCACTCCTGTTTTAAAAATAACCTAATGTTTCTACAAGCTGATTAATTTGAATCACTTTTTAAAAATATTTCTGCATTCCCTAAATGCGTTTTGCTGCTCTCTAAGCAGATAAAGTTTAAGTTTAATACAGATTTACACAATTTATTATGCAAAAGCAAGACAAATTTGCACGAATTGATAATTCCAGTTCATAAAACAATTACTGATACCAAAGCTGAATTACGAAAAGTCTGTATTACTCGTTTCTGAGAATATATGTTATAATAACCTTCATATCAATCCTTAAGTACTATTAAAAGCTCATACGGTAAACTGAATAAAACTGAGCTGTTTATGTGACAAACTTCATATGTTCTATATTTTATCAACATATATAGAAAGTAAACAGTTATTGTGTAATGACGTGAATAATAGCAGTAATAATTAATAGAAAATAATTAAAGCGAAATTTAAAATATGTTATTAAGATTGCATTAAGCATGAACAGATTATCGTCAAGAAAAAGATCCATGAACTTTTTTAAAGTGCAAGAAAATCAAGGAAGATTCTTTGTTATCCACAAACTTCTGCAAGTATGGAATGGTATCAGAAACATTTTTTAACTTATTTGGAATAATTTTAACATGATTTTACAGAGCAAAGATGAGAATTCGAAAAATATGTTTTAGGGTAAAGATGAGGTCCATGAGATTATAAGCTTATAGAGTTCCTCACTTTTATTCTCTTGAACTAAGTGTCGAAGAACCTAATGAACTGTTAAGCGAATAATCGCTTAAGTCCAAGAACAGAAACATAAACTCAAGAACGGTTAATTATCCTTTATTTCACTCAAAATAAGATTAACAATCGGCCCCTTTCTCAGGGCGTACAGCAAAGCCCCCACTTGGGCTTAAACTCAAAATGTAAGAAATAAGAACTAACTAACGACTAACTAAAGAGATTTAACCGAAGCTAACACGATTCTAAACTAGTTGGCCAGTAATATTATATTAGCCAGCGAACTATTAAAGGGTCCGTAATACGGACGAGCGTAATAACA
This sequence comes from Stegodyphus dumicola, assembly GCF_044657685.1. Taxonomy (NCBI): domain Eukaryota; kingdom Metazoa; phylum Arthropoda; class Arachnida; order Araneae; family Eresidae; genus Stegodyphus; species Stegodyphus dumicola. The sequence goes on from NC_140781.1 coordinate 29,924,742, forward strand.
GCTTAGTGAGACAGCCCAAATGCAAATGCGCGCTACTCAGGAATCCTCACTCTCTCTGGAGAAGTCAGTTGAACTTTACTTAAATACTATTCTCTTTCTCATTTGCATTTAACGCGATTCTAAAAACTCATTCTGATAGGGAGTTTGTAAGTGGGAAACGAGAATTGAAAGGAAAGGGTTTAAAATTAAAAATAACTGTTATAAAGTTAAAATATACCTTACCAGCTTCCTTGTAATTCTTCTCGTTGAACATAAGTTCGAAAACAAAGAGAAGTTAAGCTATCCAAAGTTTTAGTTACGTGGATTATTTATTATTTCTATGTTATCCGAAACTAATTTCGTTTTCATATGATTCCAGTTTTTCGCTTTGATTTAAATAATATGAAAATATGATACTTTACAATGCATACTTTTAAAAAATTGCTAATTTAATCTAGCTGAATCTGTGCAAAGCGCAGTCGTTCCGTTTTTGAGCGAGTTAGGCACTAACCTGTAATGGGGCGCAAATACTTCATAAGAATTTGAAAGGCAGTAAAAATTTAGGATAAGCAATTATGAGATTAGTTTCAGATGTTATATCTAATGGCATGGCTTTGATGCTGTGCAGATGGACTTCCTTTAAAGTATTCATCTGATATTCTTTATTAAAATCAGAATGTTTTCAAACTGTAAAGTGCCCACAAGGTAGAAATGCATATTTTAGTACTGATTTTATTATTAGACATTAATTTAACACCTGCAAAATTTCAATTCAATGGACAGTGTGTTCAATAGCAGATCGTAACTGATCAGTTGTGAGGCTTCGCAGATGAAGCGTTATAGTCTTCTTAAAGTCATTTAACGTCTCACACGGAGTTAGATCCGGCGAACATGGTGTCCATGGAGCGACTAATAACACGTTCCTCTGTGAAGTGTCGGAGCAATAGCACCTTCACGGACCGAATATGTGGGAGCGCACCATTCTGCATGAAAATGGTCGATGTAAGGAACCGCTGTAGTTGCTGTATTTGCTGCACAACAATCGTCTGCGGCATATCATGGTACCAACGGCCCGTAATGGAACATGTGACAGACCCACGTTCACCGATTTCTTCAAAGAAGAATGTCCCAAGGATGAATGTCACCGTGAATCCACCCCAGACAGTGACCTTTGGAGACTGTAGGGGAATTTCAGTGTGCATCCGCGGATGTTCCATAGCCCAAATGCGGCAATTATGAGTGTTGAAGGCCCGTCCACACGAGGACGCTCCCGACGTAGTTGACGTAACTTTTTTGACGCCGGCGTAAATTCGCAGGACGCAGAAGACGTAAAACTGAGTACGCTCCTGTTCAGCTTTTTCGCCCGCGACGCGCGCGTATAGCCAATAGCCGACAGAGTTCTTATCACGTGTCATAATCAGAAAACCTTCTTGCTTACCCGTTTCAATATGGCGTCAGAGCCACACAGAGATCAGTTTTTGCTTAGAAATATAACTGTTTACAGCAATAAAATAATCAGCATTGTTCACGCCTTCTTCAGATTTCTCAAACCGTACATATTAGTATACATTTAAAATTTTCATTAAAGGGGAAAACTGTATACTTATAAAGCAATGATCCGACCAGTGTATCCATATGCTTCACCTATTTATAACACCGTAAGTAATAGGAACCTAAATAAATTACAGTTTCTACGAAATCAAAGTTTCTGCCTTACAAAATTCTCCTTAATTATTATAAATATTGGCTATATCATGTGTAATAAAAAGCTCTATAAATATCCCAATATTAAATACACCAAAACCTAACTTCAGCAATATAACACCTTCTAAAATAAAGCAGTTGACTGTGAAAGAGTATTCAATAAAATACAATTACGAAATTTTGGAGGAAAGTTACAACTTGTGTCATACAGCAATCATTTATTGAAGTTTAATTAAATTACCTTTGCAGCGACTTCTACTTGTTACATTATTTTTCACAAACACTGCTATCACAGATAGCTGAGTGGTCAGCGCGCTGTCCTGGTGGCGGAGGAATGGAAAGGTGGCAAGTTCGAACCTCACCCATAGACGGTATGATTCAGTTAGCTTTTCTCATTTTGAAACGTGTTTCTTATATTTAATCATGAATCATTATATTCTTATTTTACCTATTATTATTGTTTTCATTTCTTATTTTATTCATTATTGTTTTTAATTTAATTTAAAAATGTGCAGTGCAAATAGAAATCCTTATGTAAAAATATATCTGCATCTCTTTATCATATATCATCTATAAATTCTCTCTTTATTTTTACTTTATTGCATATTTTATCATGCACATAATTTCTCATAAACTGTCCAAAGTTTAAACCTCATTCTAAATTCAAAAATAAATAAAAAGAAAAACAAAAGACCGAGGGAGAGCGAGTTAAAAAATATGAAGTTGGTTTTATTATATGGTGAATGGTGTATATAAAGAGAATTAAGTAATTTAATTCTCTTTATATACTGTATTCCAAACAAATTTTATAAATTCTAATTTTCATACGATATAGAATCTGCAAGTCTGTTAAACAGGTCGATACTCATCCTGAAGGAATTAAAAAACAAGTAATATACCCCCTCCCCCCAAAAAATGAAGTCAATTCCTACTTAGGTCCACAAAGAAAAGTTTTAAAATACAAAAATAAATAAATAAATAAATAAAAATACAAACATATTTTAATATGTGAAAAAGCTGTATTAAATTCAAGTGTCATTCACTGCAAGTTTAAAAAATTGTATTTGAACTTGAGTGGATGAATAAAAAGCATTTTATGTACTGAAAATTTGAACAAGGTATAGGGAGAGTGTGAGCTAATAGTAGGAATTTAATAATTCCAGATATTCCTTTCGCAAGCAAGGCAGTAAAAAAAAAAAAAAAAAATCTCTTTGAACAGGTCGCTCTAAATAAATCTTTCGGACCCATTCTTGTCATTTTTTGCGGTTTTGCCTCTGCTTAATAATTGCACATAATAGTAAAGTTTCAGCTATAAAAAAAAAAATGATCGGATTCGGACAACTTGCCGCAAACATACAGAAGAACAGCGAAGTAATAAGATACAGCTCTGTTGACGCTATATCACAGCGTCACGTGATTTTTGCGCAAAATAATTCTATTGGTTAAACGCAGTCTTCGCAAGCGTACTCGTTTGGACGCTTTTACGCTGGTAACGTAAAAGCGCGTTCGTCAGCTACGTTTCGAGCGTACTCGTGTGGACGGGCCTTGACTGTCTCATTGAGGTAAAAATGAGCCTCGTCGCTCCACAGAATATTCCAAGGTCATGGCAGATTAACAGTCATTCTGTTGAGAAAACTGACTGCGAATGAGAGACGTTGTGGCTTGTCCCTATCAAGCAGCTCCTGGGTATCCTGGCGGATCTTGTATGGGAAGTAGTGCATTATGTTTCTGAATACTTTTCGGACGGTGCTGTAAGAATAGCCTGTCTGTCGAGAAGCTGCACGCGCTCTACTGCCCCCAAACTCTGATATCTGTGACTGTGCGTCAACAGCTGTCTTGAAGGCATCAGCAAGTATCGGCGTGACACGTTTACGACCTCGTCCATGTTGAACTCCTAATTTCCCCGTCTATTCAGATTTCATAATCATGGCCCGGATATCTTTAGTAGACATTGCTCAACGCCGTAGGTTCTTTCTACGACGAAATTCACGAACTGCAGCAGAAGCATTCCCTTTGTTTTCGTAAAATAGCCTCACCAATAACGCACGTTCAATTAAAGAGATTGTCATAAGTACACCCGGAAACATAGATTTAAACATCGGCTTCCTCTTCTTCCCAAGCATGCAAATCTCGACATTTCTCTCCTAAAACTGACAACTTTTCCCGGTTTTGCATTTTATTATTCATAATTCTTGCTCTGGATTGTTCGTTTTGGTCGTTTATTGTGTTAAATTTCATGTTTTTCCCAAAAAGACGCCCTCTGGTGGACATTTTGGAACTAAAATTTATTTTTCGAAATTATGTGAGCGCATCTCGCGCCCACATACAAAATTTCGTTGCATTCCGTTCACCTGTTTGCTCAGTAGGATGCCGTTTATAAGGGGAGTTTAATTATAACCACCTGGTACTGCAATAAAATGCATGAAATAAATTCCTTTTCCACATTATCTTTTAATATTAAAAGCATCAGAAATTGAATTATATCTACTAAATAAAATTGACTTCCTAAATTAAAATTTCAGACAAAAATGAGAGTACACATTAATATACAATAAGCAGTGCTTATCTGAAAATTTAGTAGTGATGAGATATTCAGCCAACAGAAGGAACAGAACTAAAAAAATAGCCGCGAAAAATCCTCGAGGGGGGAAAAAACGAAAAAGAAACACGCTATTCTAAACTCTTTGGTCAGTCTCTTTTGATAACACTAGATACGGTAGAATTTTAATTCATTCATCACAGAATATACTAGTTCCACGATTTCTAAGTATCACGTCAATAAAAACATGGTATAAACTGTCAATATTTTTCAGGAAAAAGAAATAACTAAAATTGTAAGCTATCAGCATAAAAAAAAAACATTTATTTCGAAACATTTAACAATGAATCGGGACGGCAACGTCAGCGCGCAAGAATAACTTCCATTAAAAAAGAATTAGGTGAGTAATGTAAAGAAAGGTTAGGATGGGGAGACTAAACAATTTTTTGTAATCACATTTAAAGTTTGCTGTGACGTGTATGTGACATTTGTGCGACATTCACAGCCGCATCACAATGTGACTTCCCTATGATGTTGTATCGAGATCAAAAATATAATATGACGAAAATGTTGCATTGGAACGTCCCTGTAACATCGCAGCAACTAACTGTGCTATATATGGGTCTTTTTCCATGTTACAATAAAGAACATAGTGTGACGTTCCTTGGAGCTTTTACCACCAAAATACTTTTCTCTTTTGAAGCATAGAGTTTTATTTGGCAAAATTCGGTAAAATAACCCTGTTTCATCTGAACTGTAGAGATTTTTAGCCGCTTAGCCTTCACAAATTTCATTTAGCTTTTTTCCAATCTGTTACCTGTTGCACATCTATTGACTTTTCTTCTTCACAAGGAGCCCTAAATGTGATATTATGTTTTGGCTTAAATTTGTCTAACCAACCATTTGATGCTTTGAAGTTCTATAATCTCAGACTTTCCGCAACTTCTTTTTCCTTTCGTTGCAATAATAATCCACTCACAAGAATATTCTTTGTTCTTACAGAACAAAAACAGTTGAACACTAATGTATTAATTTCGCATGCTTCAGTTATTCTAAAACGTACAGACTTGTAATGTTTATTTGAATTAGAAATCCATAGTAATTTTAATTCTTCTCTATCCTTTAGCATATGACTTACTTGGTTTTTACGTATTCCAAGATTCTGCCGTAAATCTCTCAAACTAAGCTTTTCAGTTTCTGCTACATAAATTAAACCAGCTTTTTGTTTTAATGTTAGTCGTTTCCTCTTTGAAGCTATGATAAGTAACATATGTAAAAATTACACACAAATACAAAACTGCATTTATTTGGCTCTCCAGTCCCAGTAAGAACTAAAAATGATGGAAGTTTTCACTCTAGCGCATTCTGAGATTCCTGTTCCTTGGCAGGTGGCCTAATCATCTCACTAGATTTCATTTCCCACTGATTCTATCTCGGATTGCCTTACAACTTGCTGTATGGCAATCACAGGTACTTGTCCCCACCCCCTCCTCTACTGAACTATAGCAAGAATAACTCGATTTTGAATTGTAGAATGTAAAATATCCTCCTGATTGCCCCTCAGATTCCATTTTCCCAATGTATCGTTCCCCTTTTCCTAACTGAAAAGCAGTTTTCCAAAAGAGAGGGATTAATTTTCATTTTACTGTTCCCTTGTCATAAAACTATCTTTCACTGATAACAAATTTGCCTTTGAAACTTTAAAAGATTACTAACAAACCGTATTTCTATTTTATTCATTTCTTTACTTCTATCTTATTTTTGAAAGTGATTTTCAGCGTCCATTAAATAGAGTGTCCCCTTTTACATTAAGGTCCCCATTCAAAAGGACCGGAACTAGGAGAATTGTTTCTTGCAGATGGTACTACTGTATATCCACACGCCTTTGAAACGTAATTAAAACAAAGTCTACTTCTCTCTGTATGAGTAAAACTTCTTGCAAATGTTTTAAAGGATCGATCTGAGGTGTGAAATATTTAAAACATTTACTGCTACTTGTTTTTAGAACATTATACTTGCTTTTGAAAAATGGCCAGCAATAAGTTTTCTTAGGTTAACATAATACGTCGAACAACGATTATTTTAGAAGTCAAACAACAAATATTACCATTGCATTTGCAAATTTCTGTTGTTTGACTTTTACAATAAGTTTTCTGCTACGCATTAGATGCATTATTATTGCAAAATGAACATATATTCATATAAAGAAGTTAGCAAAATGCACAGAGATTATTTTGAGCTGAAAAAATATTAACTAGAAATATTCTTTTCTCATGTCATTTGTAATGAGTATTACATTCAATGTTTTCGCTTGTTTCTTAACATTTACTTAAACCTTTTTGTTATTTAATGTGAGTTAAGAAAAACTTTTTATTGTAGTAATAATTATCTACAAAGAAACAGAACAGAGCTTTAATTTTTCATTGGGCTAACCATATTTCCCTAAGATAAAAACGGAGCATGGAGATGGCGTAAATATGACAAAGGGCAGTCGACAATAACAACAAAAGAAATAAAGATAAAAAATACTTTCTTCATTCAATACATGAAGAAAACATGTTCAACTTGTCATTAATATTTAGTAATAGAATTGACATAACTTAAGCATGTTCAGAAGTTAACTATATTTCTCCATGACTGTGCTCTGCATACACCTGATGAAGTTTGCTCTTTCTATACCTTATCAAAATTTTGCATAGTTTTTCTTGTGTCAATGCTTCACCTAAATTTCTCTTTTGATTACATACTGTTCATAGCATAAACTATTCTCTCAACAAGTTAAATATTTCCTAGATTTCTGGAGAGAATAAATTCTAAAATATTGTAAAAGTGTTGTAAATCGGAGCATTTTCTTTTTTTTTTCAGAACAATGCTGTGCTGATCTATCGGATGCAGGAATATTATCTTTATTCCAGGACATTCAGCTGCTTTATAATTTTTATAATAAATTGAATACTGCTGATATCAGTACTAATCGAACAGTCAAACGCCATAGTTACTCTAGCATTCATGATATTGAAATGCGATTAAAGGTTCTAAACCATAATAATTTGAGGATGTATAATGAATTTTATTATTATTTATTTAATTTATTAAAATGAGACAAAGCTCTTATTTTGCTCAAATGTCTTGGTGATTGTTAAATGTGAAAACACTGTAGTGTCCCGTTCAATATTCAAGAACAATATCATGCATATTTCTAATATGTTGTCTTCAGTCTTCATAAGTCTGTAAATTTTTATTGCAAGATGGGAAAATTTAGTTGCTTTTTACTTCAGGATGCATATCATGCACATTTTGCAAACGACTAAATTAATTAGAAAGGGATAAAAATATTTCTAGTAAAAAGAGCAAATTTCTTTTTCAGTAGAATTCATTGTAGATAATGACAGAAATAGTTAAAAAGCATTTGCATACAACTCAACAGTACAGAGAACAAATAAATATGGCCATTGTTGATACTAAAATTTTGCATCTATAAAAACTCGCCAGATTTTCGCCCATTCCTTTGACAACACAAGAAGATTTGGGTTAAAATTGTACCTCCTTGCCTTCGTCCTGACGGATCTTTACCTTGTTATTATTGTAGCAAAGTGAAGCGCTTGAAAAAATGCAGTCTTTCAGCTCGAGGTTAGAATAGAATAGGTTAGAATTCCACTCTCTTTGTTTCAGCTTCTGCCAGCACTTCCTAGCCTTACTAACACCTCTTCCTTCTGTTATGAGGTATTGACTTCCGTCGATAAATCGGCGATAATTAAATATTGGTATTGGTTAAAATTGAGAAGCTCCTATGTGAATGGTCAGCTTGAAATTCATTTTCAGAAATAGCGCAATTTTCGATGTGAGGGAAATATTTCCCTAAAACATAGGGAAAACGAAGGGAATCCACTTACTTTTTTCCCTCTCCTCTATACCGTCAAGCCTTGCTTGTAATTTGCGCCATAGTGTATGAAATCTGTTCCGAGGAAGTGCAGTAGGCTTAATATTTTGATCTTTTTCCATCTGTTGACCAAGAAGGTCATATCAAGATGGAAAACGCATATGGCATAGGAGTGAAAAATCGGTACGAACTATTTTATGATGAAGATGTAGATCCTTTGGAAATAATTAGGCAGCAAGAAGAAGAAAAGGAAAAACGCAAAACTGATAAGCACTGCAAAGACAAGACCAAAGTTTCGAAATCTGGAAAATCAGTGTCTTCGACAGGATTGTCAAAAAAAGCTAAAGAGAATACGGCTGTAAATACTCCCAAACCCTCTGAAACGACAGGTCAGTCCTATACTTACTGTAGGTGTAGCACCCGGCGTGCGGTGTATATAAGTAACATACTACCTTTCTGGAGAAACGCTGTATTGTTTTCTGTATTTTCATTCCACATCGGGTTGAAATCACCGAAGAATGTGAAAGTTATGCGCATTTCCCTACATATCATGTCATAACTTACATATTTTTTTTTCAACGTAACATGCGTGAATGAATGCACGTGGATCTGTCTTGTTTGTATTATGATTACGCTATGCCTTGAGGGTACCGCTTCCTGTTCTTTCATGAAACCCGATTAGATCATAAGCTTATTGGTCAGTTGTTTGTTTATTATTTTGCTGCGTTCTTTTCAAACTGTTATAATGGCAAGAGTTGTTTGTATTGTTCTTTTGAATAATTTTAAGAAATCTCTTTTCTTACTGCAAAGGTAATTTATATTTTCATGTGTTCAAATTACAGTAGAGTAATTTGCTAGAAGTTGACGGTTACATGTAATTAGTAATTTCAAAATTACTCTCTGAAGTGCGATAAATTTTGATATTTCACGTGAAATAATTAAATGCATCCTGAAGCTGTAGTAGTCTGATGTTCTTTCCGTGGTACTGGCCTCTGAAAAATATTTCAAAATTATAAGAGTTAATTAAATTAGCATATGTTTATTTTAAAGAAAGTAAACGATGCGGGATGTAAAGATAAACAATAGATGAAAAAGTTAATCGTAATTTTCGTTATAAACAATGTACTGTGTAAATAAAACAATACATTATCTTTATTTATTTATTTTTTTAAATTAAACTAAATCTGTATTAACAAATCTGTGGTTTTAGAAGCTGTTGTGTGCATTAAAGTGCATGAAATTGTTTATTAATTAAATTCCTGTGGTTGATTCTTGCGTGAAATGTGGTTTTTCATAGTAGCAAAATTTGTAATTCTAAAATCGATTAATTTATAGATAAATTTATCTGCATATATGGTGTTGTGGAAAATGTATGCATTTATTTTTATACTGCTGTCTATTAATAATGAATACTACTTTCTGTTTACACTTTTCAAAAGTTTGCTGTACAGAGATTTGATAACATTCTCTCTAAAATTTGTTTTTTAAAAGGTCAAATGGATACTGATATATAATGATGGGAATGGTTATATATATTTCATAATTGATCTGCTTCCCAGAGTTTTGACATATTTAAAATACTGTTAGCATTTCAAATCTTTTGGGCTAGATGCAACCGAGTATTTCTTTTTTAGTTTTGCAGATTAATGATTAAAACATTCTAAGTCATTTAAGTTTAAGAATCGAATGTCAGTTCTTTTTATTTTTAAAACCTTGTTTGTTATACAATGACAAATTTTTATATTAAAAATTAGGAATGTGCATGTCTTTCCTGCTGCATATGTAAAATATTAATCTTATTTTTCAAAATTGTAGATGCTTAAAGAAAAAAAAATTAAGAGAGAGAGCATATATTTTGAAAAAAGTTTATTTAGAATTTGTTTTCGTGTGATTTTACATGTGTAAGTAATTAAAAGAAATAAATTTTTACATTAATATTTATTCTTTTTTCGTTTGGTCTTCAGCTATTTGTGCAGTTAATTACCCAATTGTCTTACATATATCAAAATCATAAAATATAATTGTTTATTGAAAATACCTGTCCAAGATTGAGTGTCAGGATTTATATTTATGATCTGTATAATTAATTACCTGAATGAGAGGTGTGTGATGCTCTTAAGAAGTAAAACATTTTGGTTTTTTCCCAAATATTATTTGCAAATTTTAAGTTATTGAGCTTTAGTTCTCCTATTGCATAGTTCTTTCAGTTAAAATTTTTTAAAGATTCTTATGTTTTGATACTTTGACTGTATTGGAATTAATGTCACTTGCATTTTTGTATGTGAATTAAATAATTACTTGCGACATTAGCTTCAAAAATGAAGCTTTCCGAAGCTTCATCTTTGATTTTTTCATATAATTTTTTAAATTGTGTAAATCATTTATGCTTGCAGGCAAAAGATTCATCACTGCTTTCATATTGTTGAATGTCATATATTATTGGCAAGTGTATGTGATTTGGTTGATGAGTTTCTTAGATTCTTAAATAAAGATTTATCATAGCAGTGAGTGTAATTCTGGCAAAGTTTAGAGTTATATAGTGTTTAAAAGTAAATTCGCATATCATTCCGAATAATGTAATCTTAAAAACAGGTATACATATCTAGTAAGTTTTAAGCATCATTCATTACATTTACACATTTTTACATTAATTAATAAATTTCTTCTTATTTCTAGATTTTATGCAATTTAAAATTTTTGCATTTAATTTAGATTAGAATTCTGGGGGAAAAAAGACTTTTTTTTTATTTTCGTAATTTAACTTAGTCTTATTGATTAGCATAGGACAGTGGTCCGCAAACTTATTAGCCAAGGACCCAAATATGAACATTACAACAATTAAAAAAAAAATTGGGAGCCAAATCTACTTGTTTAGTAAATTTTTATTACACTAAATAAAACTAAATTTAATACTTAATATTTATTAATGCAAACAATGTGCTTGCATCTCCTTGGAAAATGTGAGTAAGTCAGGTTTGTATGTTGTTTTTAATTTTATGCATGATTCCAAGTTCTCATCAATAAGGTGACTTCTCAGTTTACTCTTGATAATGTTCATGCTTGAAAAAGATTGTTCGCATATATATGTAGAACCGAAAAGGGAAAGAATAGCAAATGCGAGCTTTTTCAGCTGATCGTAAGAGTCAGAAATACTATTCCAAACGTTAAAAATGATCATGTCTTCCTTCTCCAGGTCATTCAAAGCAGACCACTTGTGTTGTGAACTAAGATCTTTTTTCTTCTCCAATATTTCCAATTCAACACAAAGACGTTCGAATTTAGAGCGCTATATCTCCTTGTTTTTTAAATCCAGCAATTGTACTTCAAAGCTACTAGTGTCAATTTCAAAAGAAAATTTCAACTCGGGTATCGTAGCATTAAGAGGATTTTTGACAAATGCTAAAGTTGCTATGCTGTTTTTAAATTCCTGAAACCTGCTGAGAAATGCTTCCATCATATTTAGAATTATTGTTTTAAAATGGTATTTATCAATAGAGGAATTATTGGTACAACTCTAATATACGCCCTAATTTCACCAAATGTGGCGATATGTGTTCTGCGCTGGTTTTTGGCACGATTGCGTGTTCTATGGCAACCCTGTTGACGTTGAAAAATCTTTCGCTGGAGCTCGTTGATTCGCCTCTGTGTCTGAGAAGATAGGAGGGAAAGATAAAATGGTTAGTTGTTGAATTGAAGTTCGACAAAAGGAAATATCATTGTGGCTATCCTGTTGAGGGGAAGTGGGTATTTGGAAGTGTGGAAAGAGGGTCTGGGAAAACCCCTATGAGGTATTTTCTCCCCCCCTTCTCTTCATGCCTTTATTATGTAACTGTGTAAGGTATTTCTCCCACCTTCCTAGTGTAGTGGTTCTGCATCCTAGGCCGGTATTCCAGAGGTCCGTGGTTCAATTCCCGGCGAAGGTGATTGCTTATTTTTCATCTCTCCGGCTTTTCCAATTAATCTAAGGTCTTTACAAGGGTGGTGGATGATGATTTCTCCCCACCCAGGATTTGGTGATTGGATTCCCTAAAAACCCCAGTTACCCTTTAATAGGGGGGAGTATATAAGGTATTTCTCCCACCTTTCTAGCGTGCCTTTGTGGTGTAGTGGTCAGCACACTGAGCCAGTATTTCAGAGGTCCGTAGTTCGATTCCCGTTGAAGGTGGTTATTAATTTTTCATCTTTTGCTTCCAAAAAATCGTAATGTCTCTACAACTGGAAGCACACTTGCCGTGTATTTGGGAGGTCTGCAGTTTGAATTCTTTCAAGGGCATGTTTTTGGGGGGGGAACCTAATGACTCCGCAGTGGCACCGAAACTGGAAAAGGTGGTGGATGATAATTCATCACTATCAGGATTTGATGATAAGGTCCACTCAACCCCAGTCGCCCTTTAAAAGTTGGAGTATATAAATTATTTTCTCCCTCTCTACATGTTTTTCGGGTGTAACTGGAAGCACACTCGACATGTATTTGGGAGGTTGGGACTTCAAATCCTGGTTGAGGGCATTGCATATTTTTCATGTCTCCAACATAAAAAATGTAATGCCTCTACATCACTGTTACTCTTGAACTAATTAGATGTTGAAATGCTGCACATGAACTTTGGCAGCAGAGACATGAAAATAGATTGCACCATGAAGTCTGGTCCTAGCATAAAATCAAGTGCAGTGTGATGACCAAATATTTAAAATTGTGTTCCAAGTTAATTCTGTTTGTATCATTATTTCTAAATATAAGAGCTGCTTCACAAAGCTATAATGAAGTTGCATACACACAATCTGAAAAAGGCTGAGTGACTAATTTTTTTTGTAAGCTAACTGGTTTTTAAGAAATTTTTGTCTTTCCCTCTGCATGTCTTTGTGTAAGTGATAGCATTCCTGCTAGCATCAGAACATCTGGAGTTTTTTCTCTCGGAGAGGGCAGCTCTTATTTTTTATTTCCTATGTTGAAAAGCCTAACAGACTTTACAAGTTTTATACCAATAACATATCTCGTGCTTTTACAAAACACCTACTCAGTATTCTCACAGTACTTTATATTAACACTCGGGCACCGCTGTGATCAAACTGTCTGTTGTATTAAACTATGTAAAAACAATGAAAACTGGAAAATATTTTGACATTATTAAAATCAGCAACAAAGTAATTTATTCTGTGCCGTTTAAGGTTTATGAAATTTAGCAACTCCATATTAGAAATGCACATTCTAACCTCCTAAAAGGACTGTGGTTATAACTGATTTTAAAGCCAAGGAAATCATCATTACTGTATTCTGGGCCTTCATACTGCCATGGAATAAATATAGTATGTTTATCCAATAGCAGTATGAATTTAGTAGAAAGCATTCCTGTTCTGGAAATTATCTCTGCAGGTCTTCAAAGTAAATTCACTGCTGGAGCCTTTTTTTTCCCAACATATACAATTGCTGTGTGTGGCTGATCTAATCACTTTGAGTTTTCCATATTACATCAAACACATCAGTTGTTATGCTCACGATAGACATTTTGTTGTTCGCTGTAACAACACATTCTGCATGATGACAAATCTCTGTTGATGTTCAGGAGCTCTTTTAGGGCCTTGTATTCATAATTTATATACTTGATGTGTCAATTCTCTTAGCACTGCTTTAGCCATGTGTATAGATGACACTTTCATCTTGTCACATTCTGTTACTCTGAACCTACTACCACGCACTTAGTCCATGCTAACACTGAAAAATTAGCAAATCTGATACAATCATCTTCACTAATTAGAAATTGCATTCCTTTGACCAAAGAAGTTGAATACTGAAGTGCTATTAAAGGCCAGGGTTTCAACCCATTTCTTGCATTGACCCCCCTTATAATTTTCTCTGTAGCACACAGCATACAACATAATCATTATGCAGATAATTATCCATAAATAACTTAGATAACAAACTAAGAATATGACCAAAAGTTTTGAAAAAATAGTTTATTACATTTATGGTTTAACATTTTTGCATTATTATTATTTTTAATTTTAAAATATAAGCAAGTTTTGAGAAACAAAATCAAAGCTTTTAATTTCATGAAACTTCAGTTAGTTGTAATTAATGTTCCCTATGATTGCTGCATTTGATGTATTGACACATTGTTTTTAATATTTGACATACAGTTGCATAACTTGATTCTTAAAGCACCTCTTAAAAAATATTCAATCTATTTTTTTTGTTTTTTGTTTTCTCTATTAAATTATTGACTTGTCTGAAGCCTGCCTCCACTAAGCAAGAAGAGGAAAAAGTCAATAATGTTGATTTGGTGGTAACTTTTTTTTTAGGATAATTCTCTTTGACATCTTAAATTCCAAAGCTTAGTGTACCCATACATTTTGAATGTAACTTTACTTGATATACCTTTAAATCATTAAAAATAATTATCAATATTATTTGTAAATGATTTTGTAACCAGTGTTATCTCGATTTTTATCAATCAGTTGCTGGAGCATATTGAACTATTGATCGCTTGATCACCTTTAGTCCCATTTAAACTTTCATCAACCTCTCTTGGTCAGTACTGACCTAGTTGGTGACCCCTGTTTTAGACCAAAGACGCACTTGGATGTCCCAGATCACATATAATCTGTATGTTCCAGCCTGTAAACTACACCTGCCTAATTTCCTAGAGCAGTATTTTATCTATTGATGATGAGTTATTCATCTTTATCAATGATATATAGTTACATCTTGTGTTCATTTGTGTCGTTCTATTTGAGATTATGACTGCCATTGTAATGGCAAGTTTTCAAACAGTTCAGAATATTACTTTATGTAACATGGAGTAAGTGGTTCATCAAAAGTGTCCTTTATCCTTAATGAATTAAAACAGAAAACATGTTTATTTACTCATTCTATAATAATTTTGTAAAGAATAACAGTAAAGTGCATTTTGGAAAATTAACCTTTGCTGAAAATGGGAGTTAATTTTCAGATTTTATTTTCAGAAATTTTTTTTTTTTTTAATATGAACAATTTCCATTGTTCGTATGACAAAATTGCATTCTGCAAAGCTAACTTTCGATGGGAAAAACTGGTTAGGTGTAGTTCAGATTAAGAGAGTATGTACAGTTTACACAAACCTAGATATTATTTTAATTAAAAGGAAAATATGAAATAATTACCAGTTGAAAGGATTTATGTTACTTCTTAATAAGTCAATACATGAAACATAGACTTGATTTTTGCTTGGAACAATGTCTGATGCAACTCGTTAAATGTTTTCGCGGTAAGGGGGTTTCAATATATCTTGCAAAGTACCTTCTTCTTTCTTCATTTGGGTTAATCTCCATTCTTTTTTTTTTTTTTTTTAACAATTTATTTAAAATTATGAAAGTTAAAGGCGACTAGTGTTAACAAGATCAATCAATTGTTTATTCATCATTTCACAATCTTTATTTTTGACTAATACTTTGATTTTTTTCTTCTTCTAGATCTAAAAATTTCTTCTTCTAGATCTGTCTGTTGCTTTTGCAGTTAAGTTTCCTTGGTTTCATTTTTAAGCAATGGAAATCCTAATTGTTGACAACTTCTGGCCAGTACCAATGCCAGCAAGCAATCATTGTTGAGATTCATCTGCTTCATGCAAGTTAATTATGCAATATCTGTATGCTGAATTGCTTCCAAAATGCCATTAGTGTGTCATATTTCCCTTTTTCTAGTGCTTTTATTTGCAGAGATTTAAACATTGCGTGACATAATAGATTTTGAATGTTTTTTTATGGTTCATTGATCCATTGGATGGATTAAGGAACTGGTGTTCAGTGGAAGGAATAAAACTCCTGCATTTGAGTGCAATGTTGTGAGGGCTTCAATATCATGTCCTGGAATTAAGAGAACTTTAAAGCTTCTATTTTACTGTTCTAAGTAATATTTGACTTCGTTAATACACTACAAAGTCCGAAATGCGAACATCCATTATACAAAATGATCTAAAATCCGGAGCTCAAAACCACCAACGTTTTGTTGTAGGCTTTTACGAGCATAATGCGCATTTTATTCCCCCCTCTGCGCATAATAAAACATCTGGAGAGTCCCGATTCTTGATTTCACTTCGACACTAAATAAAATACCTTGTTATCGAAGAAACAATTATTTTAGCATAAATTTGTACGATCAGTAATTTGGCTCCATTGCTGCATATGTGCTTGGCATACATCTCAAACCCAAACATTCCACATAGATACATCATTGATCTGACGCCAACCCGACGAATCATTATTTATTATACCTTCCTTTCGTCACCGCATGCTTATCAAAACATGACAAATTGAGTAATAACTCATGTAGCGATGCCTAAACAATTTTTTTATGTTAGTAATTGAATAATAAAGGAGTATGGTAATCTCTTATGTTGACATAACACCTGGCGATGATTACAAATTTAAGTTAAATGTGCTAAAAATGTTGACGAGGAAAGATTTACCAAAACTTTCTTTTCATATGCTAAAAATAGATTTTGTTGATACTCATAGACCCAAAGATTACATTTAGGGCTATTTGAATTAATAACTGATTTGTTATTCACATAACTCTCGCAGAGACTGCATCAGGCAGTAAGATATCTAGCGGCGGCTCTCAATAAGGCTTAATGTATATAGTAGGAATTTATTTATTCAGAACTTTGATAGGCATGTGTAAGAAATATACATAAATATAATAAATAACTAAACTAATACAATTCAGACTTAATTGTCTCGGTGCACGATAGAAGCAAGATAAAATTTAACGAAACAACTTGTTAGTCGTCAAGCTCATGATGCATAGCCAAATATGTATAGTGAAGGATAGCTAAATTTGATGATGATAGCCACTAATTTTAAAGGTTTTCGGATATCGCAAAACAAGGTGAAATTTTCCAATTAACGGATTTTGTAAAGAAATGTGGAGAAGCAGTAATAAATGAAGATTATATAAGAGAAGTTTTTCATTGTGATGACAGTGCTTCTCAATCAATCAATCCATTAATGAATGGCGAAATCTGTAGTATGGTTTTAGATCCAGGAAAAAAAAAAAAAAAAAAAAACCCACTACCAATAATTAAGAAAGTGATAGAGAAGTTACTGAAAACGAGAAAATTTCGATTGACAAGTTTGTCAGAATTCTCGAAATAGCAGTTACAGGATTTGTAACAGTGTAACTAAACAAGAGATTATGTCTGTCTACAGAATTAATTAGAAAGTATTAGCACAAAACAACAAAGCAACTTGCATTGGAAGAAATGTTTAATAATCTAAACAAATAAATATTCAGCTTTTTTTTTTTGTAAATTTTGATACTGTTTAGATCATAAATACTTCATTATTTCATATTTTTAATTTTATAATTTTTACATGCCGTCTTACTAGATTTAAACTGATGATCTATTATTCGGAAAAATTCCAAATTCGGAATCGCCGAAGTCCCGACGAGTCCGGATTTCGAACTTTGTACTGTATATGAATTTTCAAATGAAAGAAGACTAATGCAGCTGTAGTTCTGTAGCATGCTGTGTATAATTGAAATTCCTTGCTTTTGACAAATTAAATAGAGACAATTAAGATAACATGTGCACTCAAAATTGCTTTCTGCAGGTCCGTGTTCGTCAAGGGTTTACTGTATACTGTAGAAAGTACAAGATCCAGAATCTTGGAACTTCGGAGATCCCAGATTTTAGATCCTTTTTTAAACCTAATAAGACGACAAGTAGACATGGCAACATTGGGACTTCAGCTTTTCTTTAGGTCAGACAGACAAATGCTAACGTCTTTCTCACAAGGCCAGAGCAGGTGCAATACCATGGCAGCGGCTGTCAGAATTTAGGGATGGCAAAAAATTGTAGAATTTGGAAGAGTACCAAGCTGCAAAAACTACAAATGGCTGATGTTTTACAATTTAGGGGAGGCAGTAGGCAATAGAATTTAGGACCCATTCATTGCACTGGGCCATAAAATGCGTAGTGCCAGCCCAGCTCTTCTCCTCGTAACTAGTCGGAAGTGTCATTCTGGCCAGTATCAATAAACATTAATAAATGCATTGTTATTGGCCTCATGGCGACCAAGTAATTTGAATTAGAAGAAGTTTCAATAACACAGCAATGCGACAGAGAAAGATTGAATTGAAAATGTGCAAGTCATCAACAAACTTTACAGGTATAAAGACAGGCCTTGAAATTCATTTACGAATGCTATCCCAAACTGCTAGCAATATCTGAGAACCTGTCAGAGTGCTATATTGAATGATTTAAAAACATAAATTCTTTACATAGAACTTTTAATTCTTATTTCTTTGATGTTAGAAATATCTTTAAGGTCCCAGCATTACAATAAAAATCCATATCATGACATTAGAAGGTAATAAAAAAACACATGTAATGAACAAGAAAACTCTGACTGGAACATTTTAAAATTACAATCCAGATTATTAAAGAAATTGCACATTATTGAAAGTATCCCAATTTTTCTTATGCAATGCAGATTCTCTGCCTTACTTTTAACCAAATTACATCAAATCCATCAGTTTTCATCGTAATAATAATGCTAGCCACAAAATGGACAATTTGTAGAAGCCCTCTTCCAGACAATTACAAAATAACATCTAACTGAAGCAATTCCAAATTTAGTATCCTAAAACCTAAATCTTATTCCAAAGCAGTTAATGACACTGACTCCATTATAAAAATTGTATCGGATTTATTTGTGAGGGAGCTTAGAAGCATTTTTGGAAGCACTAATTTATCCTAATTAACATTTATTAATAAAAACTTGCATCAGCAAAGAAATGCTGCAATTTCAATGTAGAAATGTACATTTGATTTGATATCTTTGAAGAAATGAATACATTCCAAAGTAATATTTAAACTTACGCCGTAGTTTTTTATTCCAACGCTTCGCCAGCCAGTTAAATACTGGATTCTTTGCTGTTCCCCTCAAACAAGCAATCAAGGACGCAGTCAACTGTTTAGGAGGTGACTAGTGCAAAGGCTTTGTGCAGCTTACACTTCTCGCTACTCTTTGTTCTGTTTGCTATTTTTTAAATAATAATCATTGTTGCATTTATGAATTTATTTATGGAAGTATAATAGCACAGACCCGTAAAATTAAAACGTGATTTAATACAGTATTACATTAGAAATATTAACATAATATAGTAACCATTAATAAAATATTTAAGTATGAAAATGATTAATTGTGAAATGAAAAATTAGAAAATATGCAAAGCATACTGCAGAATAAAACTATCAAGATGTAACTAATTTTCAAACTGCAAACTTATATAGCAGATCTACGCTTTGTAGTTCACTAGCATATGAAGTAGGATTGATTCTCTGCGAATGGCTTCACCTAAGCAAACGAAGCTGGTTTACGTTGTGTCTACAAGAGTTTGCCTTTTCCTATTCATATTCTTTGGTGCGACTCCCTGTCTGAGGTGTTTTAAAGTGGCATGCAGAAATTTCAGTCTATATCTTTCACTCATAATTTCTTTGCTTTGTGGTACCATTTTATTGTTATGCAATTTCTTTAAGTTTGAAGATTTGAGAATTTTCCTTTTTACTTCCAGAACCTTCGAACAAGACAAAGGCAAAGCCATTTACTGATCGAACTTCAAAAAATACTCGAAACTTCGAAGATGCCAAGGATGTTGAAGATCGGAAAAATTTTCGAAATAGGGATGAGCATCCACCTCTCAGTTCTGATGTGAGGTAAATTTAGTCTTGTTAATTGCAATTTTTCATTATTTTAAGAAGTGAAAAAATGATTTAAATTTTAATTATGATCACAATTAATTGATTATGAGAAAATTATCGAAGTATCTTGCTTGAACATTGTCACAAACCTGATGATTAGTTGAATCTATATTTGTAATATAAATGGATGTAAATTAATATCATGTAGGTTTCTGTTCTCATTTAAGTATTCATTTTGTTATACTCAAAGTTGAATCATGTATAACGCATTCACTGTATTTTCTGTTTGGCTTTTTAAACTGTCACATTCTGAAATATAAATCTTATTTCAGTCAGTAGTCAAATCATGGCAGAAAGTTTGATCTTAATGTAAGTGTGCTGGAGAATCTCATTTACAAATTTTTTAACACGTTGACTGCCCAACACGAGGTAATTCATATTAGCGCTCTTTTCAGGATGCCCAATACGAGTTATCTCATAGTTTCTTGACTTGCCACTTTTCCACCACTACGAGTTACTTCGCTTAGCGCCTACTTTAGCTGTACCGAGGCGACAATTCAAAGCATGTCCATCCGAATCAACTCGTGGTGGGCTTCTGCGAAGAGCTTTGTCTAACAAAAGCCGACTACAAGCTGATTTGTAGAACCCTTTTTTTTTCTTAAAAAAAAAATAAAATAAAAAAAATAAAAAATAAAATAAATCCTGTAAACTTTTTAATGATTGTTACGAATCATAATTAGTATTTTTAATAATATAATATGATTAAATCGATTTGGCTTCTTGGACTCAAATCCAAAACGTGCCGTGGCAGTCAACATGTTATTTGCATTTTGAATATCAAGATTCTTATTTATTATTTAGCAGATTGCTGCGTTTCATTTTACAATCATTGTAAAAAAACATGTCAAAACAAAATTCCTGTATGGGAAAAATGGAAGTTTTAAAAAAAGAGGAATTAGTATTTTGTTCTGAGAAAATGTGTCAGACCTGCTTTGTGTTTTGCCAAAACTGTTATTTTTGTTCTGCCAAAACTGGTATATCATGCATGTATTTATGATAAAAAATGTAAATTAAAACATTAATTTTAATATGCAGTAGCAGTGTTGCCAGATCCTGCGATTTTTCGCAAATTTGCGACTTTTGACAAACTTGTGCTATTAAAATTTTAGTATTTGCGATTTTGCGAAATATTTGTAACCTTCATCAATTCCTTCTCCTAATTTTTGCGACTTCAAAGTTATTACAAATAATTTACATAAAAAAACAGTTTATTTAGGCTTAAAAACGAGATGGGGGATTGGGGGGGAAAGTCAGAAAAAAGTAAAAGAAAGTAAAAAAAAAAACTGCTTCAAGAGCTCTCACCTTCCCCCCTCTCATCCCTCGGATGTTTTGTTTTTAAGTCAGTTCTTCTTTCCAGTTCTATGGTGAAAACGAATCGAACAAAAGAACTTGCAGCTTGGGTACCCAAACAGAGAAAGAAATGAAACTTATA
The DNA here is from genome assembly GCF_044657685.1 of Stegodyphus dumicola. Lineage (NCBI taxonomy): Eukaryota > Metazoa > Arthropoda > Arachnida > Araneae > Eresidae > Stegodyphus > Stegodyphus dumicola. Next base: position 29,946,014 of record NC_140781.1, read on the forward strand.
TTGGGTACCCATACAGAAAAAGAAATGAAATTCATTCTCCTGATTATAATATTGCTAAGAACTAAGCAATGACTTAAAAAAAGGCTTTCCTGTAATCACTATCTGAAATAAGCCCACCAGGCAGAAGGGAAAACTTGCTGAAAAACATTCCCCAATTAAAATGTTCACAATTAAGCAAAGTAACAATGAATTAAATAAATTAACTGCCAACTCAAATAATTTAGTACAAAAGTGCTAACAATCTAAACGTGAGGAATCTCTGTTCTTAAGAGATATGCACAAATTAATTCAAACATAGAACCTAAATTAAATGAGAATTAATTAAAAAAGAAATGGATATATAAACAATTGAAAATGAGCTATATAGTTTTAAAATTTTTGTTACTAATTCGTTAATTACGTATCTTAGCTTTCGTTAAGCTAAGATACGTAATTAAAATGACTAAGAATCGAATACAGCCTATAACTTACGGAACTAATAGACAGTAAATTTGTGATGATGTCAGAGGTCATGTGAGCATGCATAACTAATGTCACAAAAATCACATGATCTCTGATGGTCATTTGCGATTTTTTGTAACTTTTTGAGTCTGCTTTTGCTACTTTAGTTGAAAATTTTCTGCCAACACTGAGCAGTAGTCTTTCTCTTTCCATCTTAAGAATGGTAACTGCTTATAATAAATCTCTCTAAACTGCATCATTCTAAAATGTGACGTAAACCATGTGATTATTGCATAATGCTAATGTATATACTTCAATCAATAATCGTTACTTAATACTTCAGCCAAAAATCATTTCAAAGTTGGGAACGGAAACTTAATCAAAATAAAGCTTAATCAAAGGTAAATCATTCTGAATTGGGTTTTCACTTTAGGCTTGTTGCATTATCTGTCTTGCTTCCTGGCTGTCAATAAGCTCCCTCCATTGAAATAAATTGTTTTAAAAACTTTGAAAAGGTACAAATGTCACCAAAAGTGGAAAGAAAAGTTTAATCAGCTATGAGTACAGCTAATTCTCTATGCATCAAAACTCTTTCATATATATATAAAGTTGGTGGATTTTAGGAAATTCCAGATGAAAATTTTTTCACTTGAAATATTATCGGTATTTTCTGATTATCTGCACCCCTAAAGAGATTACTAAATATGTCACCTATGCCATTAAAATAGGCAACCCGTGATATCCCAAAATATTTGTGCCAAACAAGTATGCAAGTGCATGCAGCAAGTAAGTGGTCCTAGCGTTTTTGATGCATTTAAAATAATGGTCATTAATGTTTGTTTTTGTTGCACTGAGTGCATTTATTTCTTTAAATGAGACATAATAAAGAAATTGCCAGCTGATGAAAAGTGTTGCATTTCATCAAAAAATATTATGTAGAATGCAGAAAATTGCATTCCATGGAATTATACTTTGTAATTGAATTTTATGGCTCAAAATTTATGTGCCAATGCCGAGTTTGTGCAATTCTCTGATGTTTTTTAAGCCAAAACAGATAACTGTATACAAGAAAACAGCATGTGCGATGTTAGATATGTGCATTTTGTGATTTTTTTTTAAAATTAAAAGCAGATATCTATGTACATGAGAGTACAGTTAGAAAAAGGTTTTTTGTTATGTATATTTCATGTGTTTTTAATTAATTGCTCACTTTTTTTTTTATAATCCTTAGTGCAGCAATTTTTTGGAAGGGCTGTCATCGTGTCTTAGCATGGCAAAAACTTCGCCAATGGTTGGCGACTTTTCTGGAGGGGGTTGCAGGTAATCAAAGTATCATATTTATTTTGTAACTCAGCAGCCTAATACATAAAACTTCAGCAGTTTGGGGGCAGTGACAAAAATATATTGCAAATAAAAAGAAGTACATGTTCTAAATTTAAAAGCCTAAAGTTTCACTAGCAATTAAAAGGAAAAAGAGCATTGTGTTAGGTGGATAGATGAATATCTGTGGATTAGCTGTGTTTTACAGGGTGACAGTGAAGTCTCGATCCATTTTGTTGTAATGGTTGCAGTAGAGAAATTTTGTAATGGGGGACATTAGAGATTTATGGTATACATGATAATGCTTACCTGTAGGTGCTCGGATCTAAAGGGTGTTAATTATCCGAGGGGCAAAATAAGGCTCTAAAAACAAGCAGGCAAAAAACATACTTAAAAAATTTATGAGCATTTGAACTTCATTATACAAACATTAGTCATGCATCTTTATCAGAAACATCAAATCATGTCAATGAAGCCTTTAATCCAAGTTGCATGTAGGCTCATTTTTCTGTTTAAAAGGAGCGAATTTTAAATCTATCAGTTTAATGTTGTAAAACCATGTATCTGAAGATACTTGATATGACATCCCATATGCCTAAATAGCATATGCTATCGATGTACTTCTTACATGTACTCTGGCAGGAGCATGGGCATATTTTGTCAGTTTCATTAAAAAAAGTGTTTTGGAAGTTTTAATCATTCCATTCTATTTCCATATTCTGTGATGAATTTTAATCAATAATTTAATGAAGTGTACTTTATATTAAAAATTTTAAAAAACTGTCAATTGTTTTCAGTGAGTGTCAACAGATTTCATTCAGAAAATATCTATCATTACAGTAAGACCCCACTTAACACTATTTTGTTTAGCGCTGTTTTGGTTTAACACTCTTTTATTTGAATTGTGGGATTCCTCGGAATTTGCAAGCAGCATTAGGCTTCCCGATATCCAAAACAGTTTATCTGTGTTTCTTTCATGTGATGTTATACGAACGTATTTTTATCGTTTCAAACATTTGTTGACATTATTGTAAGTATAAATTTATATAAGGATTGATGTAGTGACAAATATTATGATTTTTAGGTTTTATCATGATGTTTATAAAAAAACATGAAACTAAAGCAACAAGAAAAAGCATTTCACTAGAAACTAAAATGCAAGTGATTAGAAGATTAGATACTGGTGAATGTCAATCTCAAATTAGTGCTGCATTGAATTTGGCAACTTCAACAATAAGGACTATCCTTAAGAATGAAGAAAAAATGCCATCATCGGCAACTGCAACTATGACAAGCTCTGCAACTAGAATTACCCATTCTAGAAATAATACAATAGGGGAAATGGAAAAGCGACTTTCTATGTGGATTGACGACGAAATTGAACACAATATGCCATTAAGCCAGCCTATTATAACGGAAAAAGCTAGAAGAATTTTTAATTACATTCAGGTTGAGGCAAGTGACACAAGTGAAACTTTCATTGCAAGTCGAAGATGGTTAAATAAATTTAAACATTGAAATAATCTTCATAACATACAGATTACAGGAGAAGCAGGAAGTGGTAATATGAAAGCAGCGGCATTAAAAACAATAATTGAAAGAGGAAACTATCCTCCAGAATTGGTTTTTAATGTTGATGAAACAGGCCTATTTTGGAAATGCGCCAAAACGAACATGTCTATGCCTTTAAGAAAAACGTGCACCAGGATTTAAAGCTGCAAAAGATCGCTTAACACTTCTACTGGGTGGTAATGCAAGCAGAGATTTCAAATTAAAACCACTACTTGTTTACCATTCCAAAAACCCAAGAGCGATGAAAGGATTATCCAAATTAACTTTACCTGTAATTTGGGAGTCTAATAAAAAATCATGGATAACTATGAAAATTTTCCAGAATTGGTTCACTGAATATTTTTGCCCGTCTGTTAAACGTTATTGCGAAATTAAAAAACTTGAATCAAGAGCACTACTTTTAATTGATAAAGCTCCAAGCCATCCAAAAAATTTATCTGACTTAATAACATACATTCCAGTCAAAGTGGTTTTCTTGCCACCTAACACAACTGCCGTTGGATTAAGGTGTTATATCAAATTTTAAGGCTTATTACCTGCGGCGAACATTTAGACAGATAGACTAGAACTAGACAGATGTTTGAAAAAACATTTAGACAGATGTTTGAAAAAACAGAGAAGAGAAGCAATCAATAAGAGAGTTTTGTAAAAACTACAATATAATGAATGCTGTAGAAAACAGAAACCTTTCTTGGAATGAGATAACAGAAAAATGTTTGAAAGGGGTGTGGAAGAACATTTGGCCACATCTAAGCAAGGGCGGTGACACCGTATGTTAAGTTTAGGATTGTGTATCCATAGATCGCCAATAGATGGCGGTAGTGTTTGTTTGTAAAAAGAAACTGTGATGTCAATTATGTATATGTATCTGTTCATCTTTGGTGTTCGTGAATAAATGTTGTGTGGAAGAACGCTCCTCTGTTTATTACTTTAACTGCGATCCAGTCTGATTTATTAGAGATTTACTCATATTTTGTTTACCGTACACTCTGTCGATATGAATGAAATAGTCGAATTAGCGAAACAAACCGGTGTAGATGAGGTAAATGTAGATGTCGAAGAAATAATGCAAGAAACAGCAACAAGTCTTTCTAATGAGTTCAAGGAATTAGCAGACAAAGAACACAAAAATATTGAAAGTAATGATTCTGAAGAAGAGGAAAAAGAACTTTCAACAGCATTCTAAAAACCAGTTTGGCTGCTATAACAAATTATGGACGAATTTATTGAAAATGATCCAAATTTTGACAGGTGTTTAAAGGCAAGACGGGGCATTATAGATGCCTTATACACTTACCCAACAACTTCTTACAGAGCACAAAAAGGAAAAACCATATTACATTAGATACCTTCTTAATAAAAAGGCAGAAAACTGAAAGTACAGAAGAGACTGAATGATCTGAAATGCAAACATACTTACTTAGAATTTTATTTTTATATATATATATTTTTGTTTATTATGTTTCTATATTTGTAAGAAATGAATTTTTGTTTCATTGTTATAAAAAACATAATTATCAAATTTAATGGTAAAATACTTGAACAATTTTCTACCCATCTTCCCCTAACCCCATTATTTACATAATGAGATAACCATGTTTAATGCTGTTTCATATTAGCTCTACTTTGATGGAAAGTATGCCCCGCGTTAAGCGGGGTCTTACTGTACTGCTACAAGTATGTGTGGGTAGGGCATAAACATCCAAAAGGTACCGTGAACCCCCCCCAAACAAGTAGAAGAAAGAATAGCTATTGCTGCAAGGTATTTCAAAAATTATCATGTGAAACTGTTCAAGCCAAGTTTGAGCAGAAATTGGAAATGAATATTTGGTTATTTCTCAACAAATTTTTGAGAATGAACAGTGAAACAGTAGGAAAAGTTCAGGTAGACTAACATCTACTAAACAAGTGATAGAAGCCCACTGCATTTGTGGTTTATTTCTGTTTAGCACTTCACTGTGATAAGCATGTATTTAAAATAAAATGTTATATGTATGTAACAGTGCCATGAGGCAAATTTAGTTCCTTATTGAAGTGATAGATTGTTTCAGTTCTATGATTAGTTTTTGTGGTATTTGCTGATATTTGCCTTAAATGTTTTGCATCTCCTGCACTGCTTGTTCTTATAAATCTGTTAACATATAACCAAATATTGACTTATTGAAGTGAGTTTTCAAAACTTGCACTTGAATGGCTACATTTTATAATCCTCTTAAGCCATGCTGCAACAAAAGCTGTTCTTTGCTTAATTATCGTCGTTCTACATCTATACCTTGATGTTAAATCAAGGTTGAAAAATTTCTTTTTCATCAAAATTTGTTGAGATTTATGATTGTGTTAACAAAATGTGTTGAGGCTTAAATTATTAAATGTTGAACTGGATGTTTAAATTGAGGTTGAAAAGTAATTTCTTTTTCATCAAAGTCTGTTGAGATTAACGATTGTGTTAACAAAGTGTGGAGAATCTTAAAATATCATTAAAACTGAGTTAATTGAAGAGGTAATAGATAATAATTAAATAATCATGATTTAAATGCTGTAGAAATCAGTACTAGGTTGTTTTGTAATAGAGACCATCCTCTAAATCTTCCACAGTATCAGTTTTCAAAATTGCAGCAATCCCTCACAAATCAGCAATAAAAAGGGTGAACTTGATCAAGCCATTCTTTCAGGTATGCAGTTTAAAAAATAAAAAAAAAATTGGGGGGGGGTATGTGTAAATCAGGAATTTTAATTTCATGCACTTTTGATTGTTCATGAGTGTAGCCCTAACCAAAGAAATTGAATAAAAATTTATTTTGTGCTAATCTTTCTAAAGGTACTGTTTATAAATGCGTGGTATGAAAAAATACACTACTGCACAGATTTAATTAATAAATACTGTGTTAATAGTTTTTATGGTTACATTCAAGTAGCCTGATGGTCCATAGAGTGAATTTGTTTTACAATTGATATTTGAATAAAAATGCATATTTCATATTCTTAGTGGTGGATTGCAAATTACCTTGTATGGTTAAGCTGAAATGAATGATTTTATGAAAAATTGTCTGTTATTGTATTTTATTGTAAGAAGTCATTTAAAATTAATGTTCACCTGATGTTATAGGAAATGATTGTGTCCACATTGTAATGTTGCTTCATTCTTAGGGAACGTGAAGGAGAAAGTCGGCGAGGTCGAGGTGGTTTTCGTGGTCGTGGAAGATCCCGTGGTAGAGGAAATTTCTTTGGTAATTTTGAAGGTAGGCCTCGCCGAGAGTTTGATCGTCATAGTAGAAGTGATAAAAGGTATAAACAAAAAGTACTATATTTCTTTTACGTTACTGGCTTTAAAAATGATTTTTTTTTCATTTTTTAAGCAAATGCCTCATTTTAATTTTCTTTTAAGCAGGTATTTAAAAAACTATAAATGAATGCTGTAATATTGGAGGTATGCAATGGCTGTAAGGTTTTGCATATTCATTTTGCAGTTAATTCTAAAATATTCAGCTTATGAAAAAAAATTAAGAATAGGACTATTTTTTTTACAACAAGTAATGTTTACTGTTTCATAGCTCTAAAGAGGTTATTATACTTTACTGAAAATAATCCTTTGAGTTGTTAGTTTATGTTGCACTGCTGTTCAGTGAAAAATGCATATCTCAGGAGAGTTGTAGGATCACCTGGAGGCTCTGCAGATGAGTGAGCTGTGCAGTGATTCAAAATGCAAACAATTAAAATTTTAGCTGTATGTGCAAATGGATGCACATGCAGTGAGCTTTTAAAAAGCTAATTCCAAACAGTACATCAGTGTACTATATTGTATTAGTGTGTGAATATACAAAACTTACCTTTTTGCAAAATGAGATGCAAATGGACAAATGAACTTTGAAAATGTTAAAAGTTAATTACATTGAGAGAAAGTGTTTTCTCTAGTTGGCAGTTTTCTCCTCATGTTGGGTAAAGCTTTGGTGGAGTTATGCATTCATAAAGTTAATGGAAGATTTAACTCATTATCAGGAGATAACTGAAGCAGAGTTGTATGAGATTTTGAAAACATATGCTTGGTATGCATTGAATGTATGAAGCTGCGATATCTACATTTCTAGCAGTGAGGGTTCACATCTTTTGATCTTCTAGCACAGATACCAATGACTTTAGTGTCGCAAAGGCACTTGTGTGTTGAATGGACACAAGCCATTTTTACCTCTTGTTTCAATCTTGAACTTTTAATTTGCTGCTGTAGACTGTGTTATAGTAGTTTCAGTGTGAGCATTATGGTGTCAGGTAGTACCCTATATCATTTATGCTCTTGCCTTTTGGGAACTGTAAGCTGTATGTATCTAAAGGAACTTCTATGCCTTACAAATAATTGCATTAACACTAACTCAAAAGATTATTTTCTGTAATTATGCTTACAGAAAATAATCCTTTTGACTTAGTAATATATTACATTGCTGGTCAGTGATAGTACATAGCTGGAGAAAAGTTGCATTATAGACCAGAGGTTTGGCAGGTAGAATGTTATGCCAAATGCTAATGATTATAAGTTTAACTGTGTATGTGATACATTAGTGAGGTTTTTGGAGCTGCCTTTCAACAGGATAGTATTACTGCTCAAGTTGCGCATAATGTGATTTAATCAATTTATGATCAATTAGTTGCACATAATGTGGATAAATATGTACCCATTCATTTAATGATCGCCTGTCTTGGTCCAATCTGCGCACATGTAAGATATGATTGCTTGGAGATTAGGCTCTTATCAGCACCTGCAGCTTTCACTTATAGATTATGGATCATATTGAACCTGTATAAATCGACATTCCACATGTGACAATCAAAGATCTGTTAGTCAGCGCTGTGCTTGGTTTAATGCATTATAACTGTTAAAGATAGGCACAGAAAGCAGTGAATTTAGTATACTATCTTTGCCATCCTCCTGAGAATACTCTTGCCGCAAATGCACTTATGTCGTGCTTGCCAGTTTTTGAAGCAACTATGGAAGTCTAAGGCACACAGAGCAGTGAATTTAGTATGCTCTCTTTGCCACCCTTCTGAGAATACTCTTGCCTCAAATGCACTTCTGTTGTGCTTGCTAGTTTTTGAAGCAACTCTGGAAGTCTAGTTCTGTTAATTTTTTAGTTGTTAACTTTTATTTGATGTTAATTTTTCAGTTAGGTGCATTTAATCAATTAAAAGATCTGCCTTTTGTGATCATTTTAACTTTGGAGAAGAGCTGTAAGTAATAAAGTGGCAGATCTGGTGAATACAAATGACTTTTCTATGACAAATTGCTGTGTTAGACTTTGTAGCGTAAGAGTGTTATGTCAGTTAAATTCTGATATATGTTGGTAGGAGTTCCTGCTCCTTACAGGAGGCATAATACAACCTTTACACAACCAACATTCAAATGTAATTTTCCCATCTATACACAACATTGATGGCATTAATCATGCCTGCTGTGAGCATGTATGCCAGAATGCTAATCATTTGCATATCCCAGCATTAGTACATTTTATGTAAATTTGATGTTTATTGCATGCTGCCGTTATGATGTGGCAACTTTAATGACTAGCAGTGTGTTTTAAATTGATATCGTAGTCCAGTAAGACTACTATTTGTATTTCTTATTTAACTAAAATAATTTTTTCTTCCTCAAGATATCATTTGCCGTATAGTATAATGATGAGCATTTGGAACCGAGCATCAGAAATTACTTTTATGTTTTATAAAACTGCATGAGCTTTATGATCAAGATGTTGACTGTTATATAGCATGCATGGATTCTAATTGATAAGTTAACACTATTTAAGGCTGCCGTTATAAGTTTAATTTATTTTTACTTGCCATTGTGCATTTTTTCCTTAACTGCTGATAAAAGCCTGTCAAAGAAAAAAGGTTGTCTAAATAAATCTAACAGATATGGAGATAAGTTAGCAGTACTTAGATTTTTGAGGTTAATTGTAGGTTCTAGCTGTAATTGCATGCTGTTATTGACATTCATGAATCTTTGCAAGATTGTGTGTAATGCTTCCACGATTAATGCTGATTTGGTAAAACACTATTTTTTTCTGAGCACTAAAAATGTGCTGATGTCATTCATTAAATTATTGTTATAATGCATTTGTACTGACAGTATATTAAAAAGTAGTAAATTGCACTAATACTAATCTAAAATAATATTGCATGACTGAAACTTTAATCTTAATCTTTGCCCATAACACTAGATAACTTCGTTATTTTAAAATCTAGATTTATGTCAGGGTCTTCAACTGTAAAAAAAATATATATATATATATATATATATATATATATATATATATATTCTTGCATATGTGTGCAAGTATACCAAGTCAGTGTAACTAAAACAAACCTTGGTTATTCTTTGTTGCATTTTCTTACATACTTATTTATTGTGTTAAAGTGACTCAGTTTTACTCTATTTTTATTCAGCGCTTTTATAGAAACGCATTCTGAGCATTAATCAGGATATTAGTGTATTTCATGTCCATGAATATTGCAGTTGCACTAAAGAAAGTACATGAAAAGTAATTTTTTTTAGTGCAGTTGCCTGTTGTTTCTGTTGCTGTGACTTGCTGTTGTCTCCATAGGTTGCCCTCAGAGCTTAAATTCAGCATGACATCGGCCTCAATACTAAAATTTTTTTTTAGTGAAATTATTCCATCCAAAACTCCAAATCATATCAGCTCTAGTATTTTATTATTTATTACTTTACATTTTGTTTAATTATAATAATTAATTTGTGTATTTATTTTGGTTTCCTTTGCCTAATGACATTCCATAGGGCTCTGGTGCTTCTAATTATAGACTAAGCCCTCGCTATGCCCAAAATAGGAGGAGGAAACTGTTTTAGTGTTGTGAACTCAAATTTACAATATGTATATTATTTTCTTATCCCTTTTTTTATTTGTGTTTTTAAAGTGGTTTGCGTCCTGTGGAAAAGAGAGATGTTGCTGGTCCTGGAAATTGGGGTGATCTTAAAAGTGAATTCAAGTAAGCATATGTATAACCCTTATAGCATAAATTTTATAAAATGAATACAAATTGCATTTGCAAGACCTTTAATCCGTTAATATATTATTATTGGTTGTACAGTTCTCGAAGAAGAGAAGCTGAGTCCACGTGGATGGATGAAGAATTTGAGTAAGTAGAATTATTTATTTATTATGTGTTGTTTGAGAGGAAGTAATGGTACTGTAGTTTAACTGTGGCAAATGCATTGTGGCATTGCTTATAATCGTCCAGAAGGGATGCTAATTATGTGCCACTGGTGAGGGAATCGCATGACAGTTGTTCTTTTCCGGAAAAAGAGAATTCACAAGCACAGGCAGGAAGGCCCCATGTCATCAGGTGATTCTGTCATCTGTTATCTTTCACGCCTCTTTTTCATATTCACAAAAATAAACTTGAAAATTTGCATTGATTTGAAACCATAGAAACCAAAAATGTTAAAAAATGGTTTTCATACGATATGAATTGTATATGAGCATTGCATATTTCATTGCTTTTAAAAATAATAGAATTATATTTTTAGCAAAAGTATTCTTTCTGTAGATAAAAGAAAGATCAACAGGTTTTCGCCCCATTTGAACAGGTTTTCCCGATTGTAATTGATTTAATGTGACTTTTGCGAGTAATGTAATCTTTAATACAATAATTTTGTTCATTCTTCTTTTCTAAAATAAATTTTGCTTTTCCTCCTTCAAAATATGTATATAGATTTTAGCACAAAAACAAGAAAAATATAATAATTATAATTTTTTATAAAGTTATAATTAATTATAAAATTTGTTATATTATAATTCATTATAATGGTAATGTAATAATGAAAATTATAGATTGAAATAATTAATAACAATTATTATACAATAATAGTTCTTTATTACACTGTACCATAAAATTTATGTACATTAGGTTTTGAAAGCACATATTTTTACCATTATATAAATAAATAACTGAATGCTCAAAGTTAAACACAATGTAATCAAACAGTTAATTACAAATGGTGATGAACATGTTATCTTAGATTTCTTAAAAATAATTTTCTGCCTCCTTAAGTCCTCTTGGATGCAGTGAAAATAAATGGAAAATATGAATGAATGAACACAAATCGGGCAATTTTGACAGAAAGGTACATGTTCCAACATTGGTTATCGGCCAGTAGGATGTTCTGATCTGTTATATTGCCATTCTTTTCAAAGCATTGTCAATGAAAAGTTTTTAAAAGTGTCTTTCTACCGCATTCTTTGTTTATTGGAATAAGTAAGAGCATATGCTTAAAAACAATTTGCTGTAATTGAAATGAGCTGATGATCAAAATATTTTCTCTAAATATCAAGGTGGGAGATAACAGCTTTCTGTAACTCCTGAATTATAAATTATTTTAGTTAATTGAAACAACTCAAGATGCTTTACGTAAAATTGTTTTCTGAACCATTGGGCAACATGAAAACTTTAGGCACTAGAGCAATTTTTAAATTGTTTTTTAAAAAAATCATGCAAATATTTTACTTTTTTTGCTCATAAATAAAAATAATTGTCATTGCCAAGTTATAAAACTAAACCTTGAGTGAGCATACCGTTGAATGAAAAAAACTCAAAAAATAAAATAATAGTAAATACATAATAAATCAATTTTGGAAACTACACTATTATTTCTCCACTTCTTTCTTTTCTTTTAAATGCTTTAAACACAAATAATGTCAAAGTATTGTAAATTTTATATAAATGTAGGAAAATTCAAAATACTGTAAATAAAAAAGGAAAGACTACAATTTGTACATTATTTCAAAATTTCATCATCGCTGTTTGAATTTCGGAGGGTGGTTACAGATGATTATGTACAGAAGTACTTAGAAATTTTGCAAATTATTAAGGATATATTGGAAGCATTTTTATTTATCATACTTTTGGTGTGAGATTTCATTTAAAAGCACTAATAAAATATTTTTTAAGTGATCTGCTTATGCTCATAAGCAGTGCACTTTTATATTGAAACTAAAAAACATCTTGTGCTTCATGGTTTGACTACAGCATTCTGCCAAGCTTCTGATTTTGCAGCAGACATAATTTTATTGCTTTAACTTAAGACAGTAACACTTCAAAGAAAAGTGCATTTTTCCTAGTGACTAAAACTACTGAAAACTAATTCTTGACTCGGTTCTTCACAATGTAAAAGAAATTCTCTTTTTTCTCATTTGAAATGTAACTGTAAATTTCCTTTAACAAATATGTAGTTTTCAAAGAATACTAGCACATCAAGATCATGCTGGAAATAAAAATTGTCATTTTGAAAGCTGTATTACATTAATTTCTGTGATGCTTACTATATTTATTTTTACTTTTCTTTTAACAATGTAGTGCATCAGGTGATAAGCAAAATGATTCTTGTTGGAAGGAGATCTTACCAACAGTGACTGAGTAAGTTTATAACAACTTTTTTGCTGTTCTGTCATATTGCAGTATTAAAAGTGGGATAAGAATCAGGGCTGGCTTTCTGTTGGCAGAGAAATTTTGCTCTGCTGATGGAAGAAACTAATAACAATATTTAAAATACTTTGGTAATTAATAATATTTATTGTTAAATTTATTTTAATGTCCAAAAATATTGTATATTAATGCATTTAAATAACAAGAATAATTATTTCATTAATGAGCTGTCGTTGTCTTAGGCCTTATAAGTGACAGCATGAATTTGCCTTTACCAACCTCTCGAGAACTACTTGGCTTGAGAATATTTTAAATATCTCCATGCCAAAGAAACACTTATGCAACTGGAAACATTTGTGCCTTTGCCAGGATTTGAACCTAGGCGTAGGGTTATAACAGCTGGCTCCCTTACCGCCAAGCTGGTAGGGTAGCATATAATTATAATGGGAAACAGTAAAAATTTTCAAATTTATTTCTCTCTGTATTTCTGGAAAACTGTATTAATTTCTTACAATAGAAAACAAAATGCGTTCCTCTTTTAAGTAGAGAAATGTTGCTTGCTTTACCGAGAAAGCAAAATTGATTAAATATATCTACAAAAGGTAAATTATTCTCATTTATCACTTGTAAATGCATCACTCATAAGTAGAGTGATTGATGCCAATGAGATCATGTATTTCTGTTACTTCAGTAGTAGTAGTAGTAGTAGTAGTAGTAGTAGTGTAGTGAGCTATTTTATCAGAAAAGAATTTTTAAAATTTGTAACTTTTTTTCTCCATTTAAGATTTACAGACTGAATTTGGGATTTATAAAGAGGAAAAGAATTAGTAAGAAGGTAATGATAAAATGTTTAATGCAAAAAGTAAATTATTGCTAAACCCTGCAAAATGAAAAAGCATCATAAAAAGTGTAGTGGTGACATCAGCAGTATAAATGAGTAGTAAGTAGGCTTACTTTCTGTATGGAAATTATGGATGTACCTAATTATTTACTGAATAATTCAGCTCCTTTGCAAAGACATGAAAACAGAATGAGGTGAAAAATCCTTGAGGAAGGCAAACCATACATCAGCCCAGTATGAAAGACTTTAACCCCTTCGAGCCGATTGTCATGTATACGTGCCAGCAACGAACGTACTTACCTACCGGCTGACACGCAGGCGTGCCAGAGGATTGTTCCATTCTCTACCGACTGTCACGTATTTGTGCCAGTACTTTGGAACGTTTTTCAAACTATAATTTCTGCCACAAGATGGCACTGTATGTCCATATGGTTTCAGATACATGTAAATTAGACCTTCTACTTGAAATGAGAGAAGCATGACTCACATACACGTGTTTTTGATTATATAAACAAACGGGGAAATAAATGTTTCCGAATGGCGTGATTTATGATGTCTCTTTAAATCGCACTTTATTCACACATGGTAGTTGTTTACTGTAAGTAGAGAAGTTTTATTTGCTCTAAAGCGTTGGGTATTTCGGTTTGCAGTTCAGTTTATAGAAAATAATTAGATCTTGTTAGACGTGAAATCTTTGTTTTTACCGTTGCAATGACGAAGCGTCGAAAATATTTAACAGAGCATGAAATAGCAGAAATGATGCAAAATATTTCAGATATTGATTCTGAAATTCTGATATTGATTCTGAAAGATTAACTGAAAGACATTTTCCAAAACTTTGTTCAGAAGAGACTGATAAGAAAATGAGACGACGATGCTTTGTTTGTTCACATTCCCGGAAAAATCCTCCAAAACGGCAAATGAGTTATTACGAGTGCAAGGAATGTAACATAGGACTGTGTGTAGATCCCTGTTTTCAAATTTTTCATACGAAAAGAGAATTTTAAGTAATATATTTAGTTTTCAGATGTATAATGTTAAAATTCATAAAATGGTGAGTAATTAAAATAAAATGTGTAAAATATGCATTTAAACAAGAAATAAGGTAATTAAGGTATATATATAAAAATATTTATAAAGCATAAGCAGTTTAAATACTCTTTAGAGCATTATTAAACAATGCGTTGATACTTCTGAAATTTCATGGATTTAGGCTTAGTACCAAAAAAGCCCCCGGCCCTGGAGAGTCGCTCGCGTAAGACACTGCCGGCCTCAGCAATAAGCGCGCGTTTTCGCTACCCGGCTCGAAGGGGTTAAATAATAGAGTGAGTGTTAATGTGTTAATAGCAGAGTTCTTCTAACAGTGCTGTCCTTTACATACATGTTAGACATTTCCTAAGAAGAGCCAAATAACTAAATTATGCTCATTTACAATAAATAACAAATAGCTAATACAGTGTGGAATTATGAAATATATATATTTTAACTATTGGTTTTTACATATTTGGCAAAATCTTACCAACCCTGAAGCAAGGTAGCAGCAATGATAAAATTCACTGTGGAGAGGAATATGATGTATGTTCAATTTGAAAAGAAAAATTATTTAAAGCATGGAGGTAAACCAAAAATCATGACCATGCTGGGGCATAAAGGGAGTGTGCACAAACTAGATCAGTTTCTTGCTTGAAATTCATCTTTGGCATCCTTATTCAAATCCAGTTTTCATTTAAAACACTAATTACTTAATTAAGCAGGGGATGAAATTAATCTGCACGTTTCTGTAGATCTAATGCAGCTCATACTGCGGTGATTTACAAGATATTGTAGTTTTATACTACCTGTTTGGCCTGCCAGTGCTTGCTGAGTGGTTCATAATTGTACATTCATTGTCTAAATTTTATAGTTAATATCGGTACTAAGTGTATCATAAGGAGTGAGTTTTCATGATAACAAAAACTTTTTTTTTTTTAGACTGGAGC
The DNA here is from genome assembly GCF_044657685.1 of Stegodyphus dumicola. Lineage (NCBI taxonomy): Eukaryota > Metazoa > Arthropoda > Arachnida > Araneae > Eresidae > Stegodyphus > Stegodyphus dumicola. The sequence continues at coordinate 29,961,596 of NC_140781.1, forward strand.
AAGTCACAGAAAGATAAACTGTATAGTTTGTATATACCTTTCTGTAAAAGCTTTAAAATTCTGTGATTTATTTTCAACCTACATTTACAGTCAAGTAAGTGAGATAGATTACAAATTTTTAATGTGAAGGGTATGAAAGTAAATAAAAAACATATTAAATTTTGAACATAATATATTAGGTGCTATCTTTCATTTAATGAAATGTAACAAAAATAATTAGATGCATGATATTTCTTTGTGTATGTGAGAGAGAGCACTAACTTAATGGTATAAAAGTTTCATGTTTTGTTTTAGCTTCGTGGCAAGGGTTGTATACAGTCCAAACCTGGAAAGGTACTTTTCTTATAATGAAATATGTTATATGAAATTACCACAAAATAATGAAATGGTATCTGGTTTGCGTATTATGTAATGGAACATAGGTGTAACTAAACTTTACATTATGATCACTTTCCTGTAGTAAATCACAAGTTATTCCAAGTGTATTGAAAGCTTGTGTTTCTTCTGTTTGGAGTGTCTGTTGGAGTACTTCTGTTAGTAAAAGTGGTTTGTGTGTTCCATATGCTGCTATGTTTTCCTTTACGTACCAGAGGTTATTTAAAGTGTATTTGGCGAATTTTAAATGTGTTGAGGTTTATGATGGTTATTGGTTCAGTTAAGTAAAAACACTATTGGTTTTTACATATTTGGCAAAATAGAAATGATTTGGAATAAACCAAACATATTGAAAGATGGGAAAACAAAATTCCCATATTGTGATCTCAGAGAAGTGCAACGCACCAGTTGTTGGTGAAAAGTAGTTGCATAAATTGTAGAGCTAAAGTACAAATTAAAACCCTTTAAAATTGATAATTAGTGTGTGTGACTGCATGTACATATGGAACTTGGTCAGAAATATATTTACTATGCATGAATGATAGCTTTGCTCCAAATTTTGCTTATTGCTGTTATAAGGGGTAAGTTAAATGCTTTGAACTGCTGTGCCACAGACTTAGAAATGAAGATTTAACTGCAATTTATGGGCGATAGGCCAGAGTCTGCACTCCCATACTAATTTTTTTTGGTCTGTCGACACCATTTCAAATGTTTTTTATGTTTTAACATCAATAAAATGGTTTAGTTTAATTACTGTTGTATATGTAACAAGTATTTGTGTGCTGAATTTGAGAGTGTGTCAAGTCATTTAGCAAGGAAATAAAAATTTATAAATGTAAAAGATTTCATTCATGGTAAACTAGTAGATTATGTTTTTTGTGATGTAACTATTGAATTTTCAGTATTTAATAGTAGAAAAAGGACATGTAAAGGTATTTTCCCTCATTGGCTGGATATATTGTAAATATCTTTTGGTAATTTTATTTTGTGCTACCTCTCGCATTAGTGCTACCTCTCACATTAGATATGTAAGTTCTTAAGAAATTAGTCAATTTAAGGCGGTGTTACTATGCAATTGATTAAATTCATTTAGTTGCCTTAGATCGTAACATTAAAAAATTTGGAATTTTCTGATGTGCCTGTTATTTTGTGTGTTTGAATTATTGAAATTTCTCAGCATGCACGTTTTTTTCTTAATCTTTCAGAATGCCAGCTGTTAGCCATAATGAACTGACTGCTGAAAAATGTGGTGATACTACAGTTCCTGAAAGTATGGACTCAAAGTAAGTTCAGAATTTAGAAATTTCCACACTTTTAATACATGATAACGAACTAAACCAACGACGGTAGAACTACTTCTGTACAGTCTCATAAATATATTGCATTTTAGTTTCTAAAACTTTTTAATTGATCACTATTATGCATTTGGGAATTTTAGCTAAATTGCAAGGTGTATAGATTAATTGCAAGGTGTATAGCTAAATTGCAAGGTGTATGTGGTGTATAGATTTCGGTATAAATGCTGTAGTAAGGAGGTGAAATGTTCACCTGGGGAATCGTTTTGCAAACTTGTTGCATTGAAAGAACACTCCCTTTTCCTCTCTTCTGTGTCCATATGGTTATATTTAATGGGGATATTCAGTATTCATTATCCTCAGTTGCACTTGGGTGAGAGGCATATATGGGAGGGATATTTATGGCATATGAGTTTACAGATTCATTTGTATTATTATTGAGATTCTAAACCCTCTTAAACATAAAGTGTATGGTAGATCAAATACTTTGACATCCGAAGTACGATTGGCGTATTTATATTTCAAAATGGAACAAAATATCTTTTCAGTCTGTTGTAAAGTGTTTGCTTTGTTTCAATTTAAGATAATTATTGTATACCACAAGTGTTTACTTTCACATTTTCTCTTCTTTTATGTATTAAAACATTTTTTTATCGTCATCTGATAAAAACGAGTATAAATTAAATGAGATTTATACAGCATTCATTTGTAAGATTTAGGAAAAATACATTTGTTTATCTTAAAGAATTTTAATTTAAATATATAAACATTTTTATCTTTTGGTTTATTCATACCATAACAGATATGGAGTAAAATTTGGGTAAGTTAATAAAAGAAAATTATAATTTATAAATCATTAATTTAAATCTGGTAGGATGGCATGCAGAAATTATAAAATTAAAAATATGAAACCGTAATTTATGAAACAAAGAGCAATTATGATCTAAAGGGTATCAAAATTCACAAAAAAGCTTAATATTTATTTGTTTACTTTATTAAACATTTCTTTCAATGCATTCATGCGTAAAGCATACATTACGCATAGTCGAAATTAGAAAATTGCAACCAGAAAATTATTTGATGTGTATTTGTGATATTTATAATGACGAGGAATTTGATTTAAATCATATCAAAGACTGAGTACATCGAGATAAAATACTACATTTAGTAAGGAATTATAAGCCGAATAAAATAAAAACATCTGCCCTGAAGATGAGGCTAGTTTTGACAGATCAACTTCCAGTTCATTGCGCGCTGCAATGTCCCCCCTTCCGCAGAGCAGCGTGAAATCGATAAACAGATTTTGGAATGGTTAGAGAAAGGATATGCATTTATCCATTTTTTGCAGCAATTCCACTTTTTGTTTGATGGACATCAAAACATGCTTTCGCTTTGTAGATCCTTTGGCAACTCCAGAATCAGAAACTTTTTGACATAATTGAAAGTTCAAGCTTACTTTTTATAAAATTGCTCTAACAGTCTGCAAAAAATAATAAGACAGATCCAATTAGAAGATTAAGGAACAACACAATCTGCAACATTAACTGAAAGAGATAATTTTAGCCTAGCTTATGCCATCCGTTATACATTAAACGCACATGCGTAAACGTATTATGCTCATGCATTTACGCATGTGCAGAAAGTTTGTAGCTTTGAGGTCTGGATTATAGATCATTCCGGATTAAAGACTTTATACTGTAGTTGTTTTGGAAATAATCATCTAAAACATAGTTTACTAGTTTTTCTGGCTCGCTCTCCCTGTTTCAAATATTATTTTATTCAGTTTGCTCTCTTAAGAGTTTGTTTAGCCCTTTATTTGTGTAACAATGTATTAGCTATCTTTGAATGTATTGTATAGGTATTGGCTAAAAACATGACATTATTAAGACACAATAACACGCCGAACAAATACTAATTCAGAATATGAAATGCCTCTAAAAATCCAGTTCTCCAATGGAAGATGTTTTTTGAGTAATTTTGGCAGCAAAAGAATTGAAAGTGTGATTTTCGGACCAACAAATTTGAGCAACAGAAGACAAGGTCCGTAGCGGTCCTTACTAGTGCTTATAAGGCCTTATATCTGAAAATAAAATATAAAGGCCATTATAGGTGCTTACTTTTTCTTTAAAGCCCTTATTTTTTTGTTTTTAGTGGTTATTTTTTGCTTTTAGTGCTTTTTGTAATGAACGCGCATTCCCCCCCCCCCCCCCCGTACCAAAGCCGAAACCAAATAAACAACTTTTACTTATATGGAACGTCAGATGGTGAATCATACTCCCGGAAATAGCTTTTCCCCCTTTCTCTGTATTAATGTAACCTATGGTGCGCGCGAGAGTACAGACAGGTGTACGTCGTTCTATTGATCAAAGAATTGCGAAAACCGTACAAAATTCCGGTACATTCGGTATTCTTTTCCTCCCACCCAAATACTACACACGTTTGAATTTCTATCAAGATTTTAATAATTTACATTCTCGTTCCGCGTGGTCAGTTCATATTCGTGTTTACTATGATCGTTAGCTTATATTATGAGCATTTGTATGAATATTTATAATAATATAGTTGCAGTAGCTGCTGAAGTTTAAACTTCCAAAAATGGGTTTATTTTTACATAGATTAGCTTTCTAAGGAATAATATTCGGAATGGCTTAAATAAAAGAAAAGTAATCGAATAGTCAAAAAAAATTATTTATTTATTATTATTATTATTATTATTATTATTATTATTATTATTATTATTTTTTGTTAATACATTATACAGTACGAAGGTTGGAAAGTTCTCCCTTTTCTCCGCAAAATCTCTAATACTGAAGCAGCGAACTTTTTTTTTTTTTTTTCTGGTCCAATCTGGATTGAATAGGACTAAAAGTTTTGCGGTCTACCCAACCCAAGCGAAGAATGATTCTTTTCCGGAAACTTAACGGTCTGTTCAAAATTAGAATCAAAAACACCCCAGATTAGTAAGTCTCTTTCTTTTCCTTTATTTAGTTCTTTATTCTCCGAATACTGGCAGCTGTTGATTCCGATTGCGTAATATCACGTATGGAAGAATTACGCCGCACATATTACGCAATAACGTTTGCGTTATTTTGCAGAGATAATTAATTTTTATGTTCAGTCTGAGATTTATTTATGAACACTTAATACAGTTTTACTGTTCTTTCTAAGCAGAATATTTCTCAGTTCCGTTGGTCTATTTTTATATGATGCACATATCGAAATGTCAAAATCATTTATTTAGCCGAGAAATCTAAAGAACGGCTACAATCTCCCACCCTCCTCTTTTTCCAGTTACGCTCGACTATACGGAATATTCTGCAATTTCCGAGTATGCGGGTTAGTTAAGCTTTTACTGTTAAAGTATGACTATATGAAGCAATTTCCCGTCTCCTGATTTCAGAAATATTCCTCCTTTTTTACTTAAATTACTTTGCCTGGAATATATGTTAAGGAAAAACTGTTATGCAATGAAAATTTAGAAAATGTTCAGAATTTTTATTTAAGTTAAATTATTTAAATATTAATATGAGTGGAAAAATAAATTGTATTTATTATTAGGTGCCAAGCGAATACAATTAATATGGCTTATTATTATTTATTTTCTATATTTTGAACTGAAATTTCATCATTAAATCCTGTAATGTAGTTTAGTTCTGCATAGTTTTTTTTTTTCCCCTCTCATTGTAAACTAATTCTGTAAATTGAACTGTCATTTAAAATTTAAAAAAAAAGTTAATTGTTTTCCATGGCTGAGGTTAATGCTCATTCTCTTAATAAATATTGCATTGCTCATATTTTAAATTGCAAGTGTAATTTTTCTTTTAAGGTTTATGCAGTTGTGTATAATGTAATTAGACAGGTGCTTATTTTTTCTTAAAATGTGCTTGAAAAGTGCTTATAGGTGCTTATTTTTTTTAACTAAAATGTGGCTATGAACTCTGTAAGGCTTCAGTGTTTCCTTTTTTCTAACATATGCCTCATGTTCCTTGACGCGAAATTTTAAGGTTCTCTTAGTTTGGCCAAATTTAAACCACACTGGCAAGGAATCCTATAAATACCCGAGGAATTCATATCCGGAATGGGGTCCACCACACTTTAAATCATGTCATCCGACTGAACAAAAGTTAGCTTCATTTTATTCCTATGTTTTTCATGCTCTTCAAGTTTGCTCCTCCAAACTGTCCCTTGATGAAGAACTAAATTATTTAAAAGCAATAGCTATTGACAGGGGCTTTTCATCCAACATTATTAATCAAGCAGTTAAACAATTTTCATCTCAACACACTAAAAGGCACACTCTTGTTTTAGGAGACTATAAAAATTCTGTTGTCATTCCCTTCTTTCGATCAATTAGCTATAAAGTTGCACATATTTTGCAAAATTTTAACTTTCGGGTTGTTTATTCTCCCATCAATAAAATTCCGAGCTCCATACTCAAGGACCCCATTCCGGATATGAATTCCTGGGGTATTCATATTCAGTGTGATTTAATTTTAATTGGCCAAACTAAGAGAGCCTTAAAATTTCAAGTCAAGGAACATGAGGCATATGTTAGAAAAAAGGGAACACAGAAGTCTTCTGTTGCTCAACATTGTTGGTCCGAAAATCACACTCAATTTTTCTGCTGCCAAAATTATTCAAAAAAGTCTTTCTGTTCTAGTTAACGATCCTAATTCCAATCCATCTTTGCCTTCGGCCTTTAAAGAAATTATGTTTTAGTTCTGGTCTCATCAACAGATGGCGCTACTTGCTTATTCTTGTCCAGGCTTTCTTATCTTATCTAATCATTATTTCCTATCTTGTTCATTTACGGTTTTGCAGCTGAGAATGATGGTTCGGTAAAACAAACGAAACCAGTCCTGTGAAAATTTTGAAAATATAACGCTGATTTTTGTTGTTTGACTTCTGAATTAGTAATGACATTATTAGTTAAAATTTATCATGCATTGTGAAAACAGAATGATAATGATTAAAGTTTTCTAAAAACTTTTATAATAATGAACCTACATCCCCCCCTCCAAAAAAAGAATACTGGTACCACACATATATTATAAGAACATTCTGCTTGGGTATGCTTGATATCACTGCCATGTACAGAATTTTTATCATGTTCTTAGGATATTAGATGATAGTCTTAAGTTTTGAAAAGAAAGAAACTAGATATAAATTAGGCCAATTTATGTGAAGGGACAACTGACATGATTTAGTATGAATCTTTTGAAGATGCTTGGGTGTAGTAATAGAGTATCAACTTACTAGTTTAATGTTTGTTTTTAAACTGTTTAAGGAACCAGATTTTCTTGTTTTACTGCCCACTAGCTTCTCAGTGCCTCCTTACTACCTCTTTAATATGCAGATACTGCCATTTCTAGAACTCATTGCCCATAAGTGAGCTATAATGCACATATTAGGAAACTATAGTATAAAATTATTGCTATGAAAGGTGGAAATTTAATGTGCATTCTGTTTGCTTTTTTATCCTTATTTACTATGCTGCTGATTAGTAGTAATGTAAATTGATTGATTACATTACCTTTATTACTTTTCTGTTCTGTGCTATTAATAGACATATTTTAACTTACCAGTGTGATAGTTATTATTTCAAATTGTAGAATTAGTTTTAACTCACGACTTTTGAGTTAAAAGTACATTCCTGGTGAGCATTCTTTTATTTGTGTGGTTATGTGCCCCCTTTTTTTTCAGGATAAATTGAAGAAAATAAAGCAGAAATTTTCCAAATTTTGAACAAACTGTAGTAATTTTGTATAATGATGTAAAAAGTCTTGAGGTGCAAAGTAATAGTCATTTAGCAAAGAAGCAGTTCAAAGGAAGGTTATACTACTAAACAGTGTGTCAAAATATGGTGTTTTCTTGTAAAGGCTATGCCACTTGGTGCCTTTTTGTTTTAGCAAATTTCCTTGATGCCAACTGTGAACTGTTTGGTTTAGATTCTTTCCTAGTTAGATTTGGCTTTATAAACGTCACTCAGATAATCAGGTTTTTAACTAATCTTTTTTTTTTTTTTTGGAGGCAGGGACACACTGTAATGGATTTTATGACTTTGGTTTGACCAAGAGATAGTCTTCAAAAAAAAAAAAAAAAAAAAAAAAAAAAGAAGAAGAAGAAGAAGAATGTGTTTGAATAACCATTTCATGGGAACTTAATATGCAGCTTGAAGTTGAAATTCCCAGTGGAACTAAATTCCTAATGGCAAGAAAAAGTCATTTGAGCACAAGTGTGGTTTGTTGGATCCTGCATTACATTTAGTACTCGCAACTAATTTATAGTGTCAGGAGTATAATGGGTTTTGTTTAGTATCAAGAGAGATCTGATGGGTTCAAGTGAATCACTACATTATGGTTGATCGGAATAAATGTGCTGCCTTATCTTGACCTAATAATAAAATTGATTAACTACAAAAATTAAAAAATTGCAGAAATTTATGAAAGCTTATTCACAAAAAGAAAAAAAAAAAGAAAAGGATGCAGTTTTTGGAAGATTTTGTGAAATTGGGGAATGTTTCCTCATAGCTGTTCCTGATTGTTCCGTTTCGTTTAGTATCGAGCCAAAGGGAATGGGAAGGAAAAAAGTCAAGATATAGCAGTATAGTGCCAAAAATATGTGGTATGACTTTAATGAAATGCACCCAAACATAATGCCTTCCTTCCCTGTGCTGCGCGCCACTGAGCGGCATGGAAGCACAGAAAAACTTTGAATTGAAATTTTTTTAAATCCTAAATGGTCTCGTACCTACATCGAGGTGCCTAGTATTATATTTCCCAGTCGCATGATGACGTCAAGAGGGAGGTGTCGGGACTTTCGGGTCCGATGCTAGGCTGAGTACCGTCGTAGATGGTGTACCGCCTCGCAGGTACATTACCTGGTGGGACCCTAGACATGAGTACTGTTTTCTGATGAGTGAGCCTTCTCACTATTCCATGGCTAAAAATAGGTTTATGTATGCAAAACATCAGCAGAAGCTTACTAGCTAGACTGTTTAAAGTATTGCAGGGGTTTAGTTATGCTTTGGGCAATCATATTGTGGTTTGAATCAGATCTAGTTATAACCTTACTTAATGACAATTACTCATTGTCTAGGAAACATTTTAAGCCAAATCCATTCAGTGCCTGTAGCACCATTTCTTATTGAAACTACATCTTTCAAAATGATTAATAGCCTCATTCATGAAAGTCTGGTTGTTCAGTCCTGGTTTGAAAAACATGAAGTTGCATACCTCCTCTGTTCTACAAAGTCACCAAGCTTAAGTATCACTGAACCAGTGGTCTATGATGGAAAATAGAGTGAGAGATCTTTTTTTTTGTACCTCTGGTGTTCTCTGAAGCTGTTGGAGCAGTTTCTGTTAGAAGGGTATGTAATCAGAATTTAGAATTTGTATGCCTCCACTTCAAGAATGCCAGAGGTACTCTATACCATATTAGCAGAGTTGCCAACTCTGACGATTTCCAACCATACTCCTGCCAACCCGATTTTTAACATATTTCTCCCGACCTTCTCTTAAAATTTTTCAGGATTTTTATATAGCTTGGTTTAATACTTTGTTATTTGCCCTCAAAAAAGTGATTTTTGGCATCTGAAAGCACTCGTTTTTCTAGATGCATATAAAAATGACCGAAGTAGTTTCATCCCTGAGATATGGTGTGTTTCTGCTTTGTGTATGAGAGTTCGAAACATGTGTCTAAAAATGTGTCGTAGCCCAGTTCCAGATGAGAATCAAGTGCCACTGCAGGTCAAAGCAAAACACAGGTTGTTTTTTGGTCCGTCTTGCCAGTCAGCAGCATATGTTTTGCGTGCTTCCCTGAAACAATTTAAGAAACTGTGATCTTTTGAATTAGTTATGTCTGCAAAAAATGTAAAATACTCATGTACTTTTTCAAAAATCATACACAGATGACCTTTCCTTCTCTTACTTCATCATGGAATTGTAATATTGCAATTTACATAATTTATCATTGTGATTTAATGATTTTGCACAGTGGAAGGGCCGATGTTCTAATTGTAAGTTGTACTGAAAAAAAAAAAAAAAAAAGTTATCTGAAAATAAAGGATCAAAACATTATTAATGCAGAATGCCTGTTCTCTGGCTTTTTACTGGAGCACAACCTGCCTCTGAATGCATCGAATTATGCTGCAGCATTTTTAGAAAAATGTTTCCTGGCAGTAAAATCACTAAGAAGTACTCAAGTGCAAGGACAAAAACTGTTTAAAGTTAAAAACTATAAAATGTTTTTAAATGTTTTGATTATCAAATGCCAATTATTTACTCTTTAAAGTTAATGCATTATTAAAAAATATTTTTTTCTACATATTTTTATTATTTAAAAAATATTTTTGTCATTGAAAAATTCTCCTGATTTCTTAAAAAAAACTCCTGCTTTTTTAGTGTTGTACAGAAACCTTTTTTTAAGTGTTTCCATAATTTTTAGAACATCTGTATCTCCTGCAGAAAACTGTGAAGCATTCTACCTTTGTGCATTCTTTCTTCTTTGTATGTAATTTCAGAATTAAAAACTTGCTTTGCTAAAATTTCTTGCTTTGCTTTGTGATGGTAAATTGGCATGTTTTTTTTTTTATTTATTTATTTACCATTTGTGTTTTTTAGAAGACTGGTCCAGTATTTTCTTTTTTGTAATTCCTTGCATTTTTCATTTCTTTTTTTTTTTTTTTTTTTTTTTTTAATACTGTTTCTTATGGCAGTGTGCTTTCCTTATAAAATTGTCTTAAAGCAAACATGTCCAGTTTTTAAATATGCTTTCATGTTTACATTGTGATAAGCTATTCAGTATCAGGATGCACTTTAGCAATAGTATTTTTCTTTGCTGCTGCTTAAATTATACTACAATCTTATATAGATGCTATATTTAGGGAAAACGAGCCAGTTACAGAAGAACGACCAGAGGAGGGTTTACGGGAAATGACACTTGATGAATGGAAGCGTCAGCAAGAAGCGAAGCGAGCTGTTCCAAAGTACAATCTGCGTAAACCTGGTGAAGGAGAAGATGGAAATCAGTGGAAAAAATTGTATATGCTGAAGAAAAAAGCCAAAGAAGACGACGATGAGGAGGTTGAAGATGACGATGAAGATGTTGATGTGAGTTTTAATGTTTTAATCTTTAAATTTTTAACTGTCAAATCGTTCATTATTAAATTAAAAAATATGTTATGAGGTCTCAAGAAAACAGGCATTCTCTTTCAGAGCACTCTCAGTAAGAGTAAGAATAGTATTTGTGATAAATCCAAATCTCTTATAGTTTTTTTCTCTTACAGACCATTCCTTGCTGTTTTAAAATTATATAAATTTGTCAAGGAAATAAATGCAGCCACGGAAATTCAATTATTAATTTTAAAATTATATAAATTTGTCAAGGAAATAAATGCAGCCACGGAAATTCAATTGTTAATTACTCATTATCTGGAATTCTGATCTGGCATAGTGTAGCTACTTTACTATTTCATACCATCTTGTAAAAGTTTCTAAAGATATTTTACAAATTGTTTTTAAAATTTAAAAATAATTTTGGACATTGCTATGCTTTGAAGACAAAATATGAAATTGGGGTTCTCTTTCTTAATATCAATTGTTAAAGCTATGCATTCTGATTTTGGTCATAGTTTGTAGAGTTGATAAAAAATAATGTAAAGATCTTGATGATTTCCCATGTTAATATTAGTTATACTTTGTAGAATTAGTGAATGTTCTTTCATATTGCATGCAAGAAGGTGTCCATTAATTACTTAAGGTCATAAAAATTTTTATAATCTATTAGCTCATATTTATTATATTATTATTATTTTTTTTAATTCATTTTCTTCATTCTCTTGAATTACTTGTTATTTACACAGAAGCTAAAGTTTTGTGCTTTTATAGTTGTCTGGATACTGTTGATTTATAGTAATAGTCTGATACTGCTTAAATATTTAAAAATTTTCTTTAGATTTTTAAAGTTACAGTATGTAGTAAGTTATAAGAGTTCTGTATTTTTGATGAAAGCATAGCATATGGAGTGTTAGTAAAGTTGTTATTTACCAAAATAACTTTACAAGTAGAAAACTGGAGTTGATGGTTTTATGTGCTGTACAAGGATTAAAATGTATCTTAGGAGACACAAAGCAGCACTTCTAGAGGTGAATTTTGGGAATTAGCCATCTTATTGTGAAAAAAGATCAATGACAAGCATGGTACAATAACCAATATAGTATGATTTCCTACATACAGCAATAACTTGATATAATGCAAATCAACAGTATAAATACATCACTAATGGCATAAAGCACAAAACCTTAAAATGAAATGTGTCTCAAAAACAGTGATGGAAGAATGATAGTATACAAATGAAAACGTTATGTTTTATCTAATCAGGAAGCTCCAAGGTGCCAATCAGGAAAGGTTTTCTTATCGTATTATTGCAGCTTCTGTCACTAGTATATATTTGCTAGTTTAGAGGAGCAGATCATCCATCACAAGGTGTACATTTTCTGATAGACTGACACAAGTGTGCATGTGCAGCTGAAGGGCATACTGGCCTTTATGCTACATTGTTTTAGGAGATGCATCAGAGTGGCATGTGGCCTCCTTAAATGTGGTTGTTTATGGTGGATTTCGCATGAATTGCCAGCTCGCTCAGAGTTTTCCTTGTGCAAATGTGAGGCAGTTTCTTTTAAAAAGCATCCATTCCCTTAGGTACTCCTCTCCTTCATGTTCTTTGCCATAATACAAGTAATTTGATTCTATTCAATTCAGTTCAAACCATTTTTGCTGAGAGATTTTTGCAGATGGTGCAACTTTGTGATGAACACACTTGATGTACAGCTGAATTTCTTGGTTAACGGATGAGGCAGAATTCAGTCATGGCAAAACTTGAACTATTTGGAGCTTGAGCACCCATTGAAGTTTATCATGAGGTTTAGTGGTCTGTCAGTGTCCGGTGCAGGATTGAAACATTCACCTCATAGAACTGCATTGAAATTACATTGGAGCCAATTTCCATCACTTTTGATTTCTGTGTTTTAAAGGTTTTGGTTTTTAAGGATTTTGCTGTACACGCTTTATATGCAAGAATGTCATTGACCTCAGTTTTACATTTTTTATAGTGTTTCTTAATAAAGCCACTAAAGGCTTGTTTGTGATGTATCAGCAAAAATCGAGACTCGTTTTTAAAATTTGGCTTAAAGCTTTTGCATTTCACATAAATTTTTGTTATATTCTGATTTAATATTGATATAATTAATGTTCTATAAGCTTATATTTCAACTACTTATGAAATAAAAAGTAAGTATTATTAAGTAAGCATCTGAATTTAGACTAGTGAGCATACAAACTCAAAGGTTTGGTTTATGTGATTACGGCAAAGCCTCGAGAGATATCTGCCTAAGGGAAGAGATGCCTTTGTGGAGAACTTTCTAAGGGAAACTGGCTTGTATTCACGTTACATATGGGGAAAACCATAAAAATGCCCATGCAGCCAGCCCATTCGTTGGATTCGAACTTCAGACCGAACTACCAGTGTTCAGCAACTTTACCGCTCGTGGTCCTCAAACTGAAGGTGGCAGTTATTTAAGTAATACCACATATGGTGTAAGAAAGGTGCTGAATTTATGCTTAAAGCATGCGAATTTGCAGGAAAATAACTACTGAATTTGGGGGTTCACACTGTCATAATATCTGTGAATTGTTATATTGTATGTTTAATAATCTCAGTGTTTTTTAATTGTTGATTTATCTTATTTATTATTTATGATTATCTAGGGAACCTATTTATTTGTTTGAATTGAATATTGTAAGTTTGTATTCTATGTTTTTTGGATCTTGATAAACTGTGTAAAAGACTTCATGTGTCTAAGACTAATAGATTAATAGACTAATAGATTTCGCCCACCTGTTTGAAAGAAATTGTTCTTTTTTTGTGTGTGTTTTTTACTTCAATTCAGTATTTTCTTTTGATGTTGTAAGAAATATTATGATTACAGATGTAAAAAAACATGCTTTTTTATGAATTTTTACTGAATATTTAGTGATTTATTTCTGATATTTTTAAAATTATTTTTTAACACTAGATTGAATAACTGATATACCTTTAACTAGCCAATGAATGTAAAATTTAAAATATTTAATATTAATATAAACTGCAGGCCATCCAGAGTGCAACGCCATAAAAGAAGCATCGAAACAACAGGAAACTTGCTTTTTGTATATCATGATGGAATATGCAAATGATTACAATTTCAGTAAAGTGTGCATCCTAGGTGACTGCAGGGCTACTTACAATCTGTATAAGAAGAGAGGAATGATTGCTGTTTTGAATAACGTGCATTGTTCTGTCATGAGATTTTCTATGCCTGCAGCTTCAGTATGCCTCAAAGAAACACATGACCATCAAGCGAGCATGTATCTGAGTTTGACTGAGGCTTACATGCAGAAATTGTGGACTATGCTTCCGGGAAATTAGTCATTGTATGAGACATAGCCAAGAAAGCCATGCAAATCTGGAATTGGTGGATGCTGGAGGAAATGGCTGATGGACAGAAGCATTTGTAACCACTTCATCGTGCTACTCGATGGGAAGATAGGCATGTTGTGCATATAGCACTGATGGAGTGCATTTCTACGTTCGCATGTCCATATCACAGCGAATGCACTCTGTAACACAATTGGTATCTGCACAAACAATTCAACATTGTTTACAGTGCAGTGGACTGTCTGCTAGGTATCCATTGCTTCATTTACCTTTAAACCACAGGTATTTGCAGAGATCGACATCCAAATGGCTATAACATTGTGTGTTTAGAGGAATCACACTTCTGCCTGTAGTACCATGATGGTCAGATTACAGTTTGGAGACACCATAGAGAGGCTGCTTGACTGTTGTGTTATGCATTGTCGTACTGATCATGCACCCAGTGTTCTGTTGTAGGGTGGTATTCGATTCCTCTTCTGCACCACCTAGTGCACTTACCACGAAAGTTTTGCAGCCTGCTCTTCCTTTTTTCAGGGCTTACCTGCAACCATATTTTAACAGGACAGCATGCAACTATATTGCATGCAGTGCTCAAGCTTTCTTCTTAGTCCACCATATTACATTGTTACCCTGGTCTGTCCATTCTCCAGACTGTCCACCAGTGGTCAAGTAGTAAAATTGCTGAACACTTAGTTCTGACCTGGGTTCAGTTCCAGGTGAATGGGTTGGCTGCTTTGGCTTTTTCATGGTTTCCTCCCTGTGTACCATGTATACGAGCCAGTTTCCAGTAGAAAGTCCTTCACTAAAGCATCCCTCCCTTTATGCAGATAGCTCTATTATGCTTTGCCATAATAAATGAAACTAAACTATGCCCATCAAATATGTGTGTTCAAAAGATTGGATAATGCATAGTCTGTCATTTGCCACATCATATGAACTTCGGCTATATTTGGAGGCAGTATATGTTGCCATTCACTGTAATTCACATCAGCACTAATTACTGATTATGTTGTCTGCCTTACCTCAAAGAAAGCTGTATTTCAAATCTATTAAAGATTAACGTTGGTGCTGTGTAGCTCTGAAATAAATTTGGCTTTGATACGTTGTTCCTCATGTTGCATTTTGCATTGTTAACAGTGTATTTACACTTAAATCATGTTATAAATAGTAGCCTGAATCATGCATTATTAAATAAATTTAAGTTAATTTGAAGTTAGTTCTTTTGGAAGGTTATCAGAGCATAACGTGAAAAGTTTTTTAAAAGCTGCAATCTTTCATATTTCAAGGTTGGCAGCTAAATACATGTAATGACATGTGAAACACTTGTCACTGAGTTTCTAATATAAATATTCTAGTGTACAGTTATAATATTTTTCTGCTATAAAGCTTTCATAGATGTGTTAGTTATACTTTTATACATATCTGTAGTTAATGCATATTTACAATATAAATTCTTATTTGCTGGATGTCTATTTTAATGTTTTTAAATTGTGATCAAGAAAATCGCTTTTATATATCTTTTTAATTTGATTTCCCTCTTATCTTTAGGATGAAGAATTTGCACGTAGAGGTAGGCATAGGCAGCTTGTGGATATACAAATAAATTTCAATGATTCACGTCGTGGAAGAGGAAGAGGCCGTGGTGTGAGAGGCGTTGGTCCAAGAAGTGGAGGAGGTTCAATGGGTAATAAGGATAGTTCGCGGGAAGAACGTCGAGAAATGGGTTCCAGTGTTAGTAACAGAAGCTTTGGTCGAGGAAGTGCAAAAGTAAAATCAGGCCACCAGTCCGCTCCTAAGGTCGATGACTGGAATGATTTTCCGTCTTTGGTTACAGCTTAACTCCAGCCAAAAATATGTAGATTATTCTCCTAACTTGCGACTGTGGTGTTCAAGTGGCAAACCTTTATTTGATTACTGTGCTGTGAAAGGGCTTCAGTAATTGAGGACTACTGCAGATCCTGGCAATCTCTTCCTTGTAGGCTAAAATATACATACCTTATATACTCTTGAGAGAACTATATTAGCATGGCATTTTATGTGCAAGGAGTGCAACACCATAAACTTTGAACTTAATATGTACTCTAACCTTTCCACTGGTCATGTTAGTTCCAGCTAATAGAATGTTCTGTAAAGTTCTGGTTTAACAACTTTATCGGATTGAAGAGATATAAAGGGTGTTAAGTTTTGCATATGTCTTACTTGATTCTGTAGTATTGGCGTGGTAAGCCAAAGATCACCCAGTAACACAAAATATGGAAAAATAAATAAATATCTTGCTACTTATGAAGTTTGTCTTTATTGTTTTGCTTTGGAAAATTTAATTTCTCATAAAAAATTTAAAATGTTCTATGCATATTGTCATTATTTTTGTGTTGCTTCCATGTATGAAAGTTCATGATACTCTTATATTATAATTTTATGAATTACAATTTTTTTTATATATTTTCCTAAAAATAAATACAGACTTATATGGATTTTTTAAAGATCCACCAACTTTGAATTAAACCTTCTAATTCAGAAAAAAATAAATTTTCACAACGTAAAATCTACTTCAACTAATATATGGACATCTCTAGCCAGTTTAGTTCAAATGCATACAAAACAATATGAAATTTCTTATTATTGTCTATCCCAGTCTAATACGTACCAACAGCACTTCATTTCCTATTATTTTACACTACAAACATTTACATGAAGATATTCAGAAAACTCCTTTTTATTGAGCAGGAGGTTTCAGATATATTACTAACACAGATTGACTCTTTGAAATATTTTACAAAAATATCTTGGATTTTCTTGTACACATTGTATTTAAATCATGGAACATTTTCATCACGGAAAACTGTTAAATTTTGATTTCTATCATGTGAAAATTTCACACGGATTCTTAATGTGATCCCACCATTTACCACAGACCTTCATAAACACTGCTATATTTGAACTTAACACAGCCATAATTTTTTAACAAGCTACAGAAATTTTAACTGCAGAGAAGAATATTCACATTGTAATGTAATATTTTAAATTCATCGAAAACGAAAAACATCTAAAACGAGAGGATGTCTGGACATGGAATTAATGTTAAGTCACCAAAGTGAAACTTTGTCATCCTTTTCCCAACTTAGAATATAAAAATTTCTCAGCTAGGAATGTATATATATATTTTTTTCAAATAGTATGATCATTATTTTTACAAATCTCAAAGCTTTTTAATATATTCCTTCTAACTTAAGATATGCATTTCAAATTGGCAAACACTGAACTCTTACAGCTTTTTGAGAATGATTTTTAAGTTATGATACGTAGCAAATAAAATCCTACATAACAGGGAATATTGACATGAATTTCCAAATAATAATACAAAGTAACTTCATTATATTCAGTTTGACTGAAGATTCGCATTTCAAACTGACATTACTTAGAATTCTTACAGCTCTTTGAGTACATCTGATATTTAATTTTTCACAGATATGAGAAACATTTTTGCATAAATACCATACAAAACATATAATATTGACATGAACTCCATATCATGGTCCAGTGAATTAGTATGAATTAATTTTAAAAAGAAAAATTCAAATGCAAGTATTCAAACAGAAATGCTTCTTACATACATATTAAGCAAACATTCAAGAGAATACCTATATATCTAGAGATATTATTTACACTAGTTGGTAATGTAATTTATTAGAACAGCTGCAGACGTATAGGAGAGGTATGCAATATCCATGAAAAAACTTTCTACCAAGCCAAAGAGCAATAGTGAAATATAACATATAAGAAGGGGAAAAAATGCCTGAGTATGGAAAACATGAACAAGGAATGAATATTTTTTCTGAAAATGTCCCGAATGGAATAAGTCGGGTAAGAACCTTAACCAATTTCAGGAATAGGGCCTGAAAAATAATGAAGTATTTTTAATCTTATTTTTGTCTAAATGCATTTATTTATACTAATATATTCTGTTTGAAGACTATATTCTACACTTAGAAGGAATTTGATAAATCAGAATAATTTTGTTTTCTGAAGATTCAGGTTCAGAAATATTACAACTCAAAAGAAAAAAGGTTAGAGCGAGAATGAAGTATATCGTAGCCAATAAAAAATGTTTTTCTTCCTAAAAAAAATATAAAGTGAAACTTTTTCCACCAAAAAAATCTAAATGAATTTTTTTTTTTTTTGGTTTTTCAAAATCAAAGTGGAGATTTTTCTCCCTAAAAAAATTAAAGTGAAATTTTTTCAACCTAAAAAAATCTAAATGAATTTTTTTCGACTTATCAAAATCAAAGTGTAAAATTTTCCCCTTACATTTTGAATTTAATATGAGTTTTCCCATAGACAAAATAAAAGCGGAGATTTTTCTCCCTAAAAACATTAAAGTGAAACTACTTTTTCGACTTAAAAAAATCTAAATGAATTTTTTTCGACTTTTTTAAAATAAAACTGTAACTTTTTCCCCTAGCATTTTGAAATTAACATGGGTTTTCCCATAGACAAAAGAAAAGTGGAGGTTTTTCTTCCTAAAAAATTTAAAGTGAAACTTTTTCGACCTAATAAACCTAAATGAATTTTTTTTTCACGTTTTTAAACTCATAGTGTAATTTTTCTAACTACATTTTGAAATTAACATGGGTTTTCCCATAGACGAAATAACAGTGGAGATTTTTTGTTTTAAAATATTAAAGTGAAAATTTTTCCAACTCAAAAAAGCAAACTGTTTCTTTTGAACCCTAACGGAAACTGCAGTGAACATTTTTCGCCTTAAAAAAACAAACACATTCAGTTATTATCATCAAGGTATTCTACTCAGATATATTTTTCTGCTTTTCATGCCATTACATTTCCAATGAAATTTGATTCATTGCCAGATAGTTAAATGTTTGTTATTTTTTTTGCATCCGAATGCATTTCGTGTCTCACATATGCTCATTACAACCAAGTTAGAAGTTAAGTGAATACTTCTTGAAATACTGTACATTTCATTCCGGAAAATATCTTCATTTTGAATCCTCTAATGTTTTTTTCGTGCATCCCAAGTAAATTTTGTGCATAAAGTTTTCAGTTTCGATGGAAGTTATTTGCGGATGACTATGATGTTATTGTGTTTCCATAAGCCTTTTGAAAACTTGGCATATTACCAATTTTTAACGTTATGGCCACTGCAAATCATTGAATTTTCAAATATTTTGTTATTTATCTTTTACATTGCCTTGTAAGGATTTGGGAATAAATTTTTATTAAATAGTTATATTGTTTGATTTAATAACGTTTTACACGTTTGGAAGATTTAACTTCAATAACACTACCACGCTGAAACAGAAAATTAAGAAAAGAAATGGAATTTTTTATCTTAGTATACTGTGGGAATAGAGACTGTTAACCCAGCTCATACAGAATATTTTCTCGAAGTTACCAAGAATCACTGACTTGCACTATCATAGATTTTTCTCATGAAGTCTTAACAGAAGTTTATATAATAATTTCATTAGAAACATGTGTAAGAAAATGTCTGACGTTCATGAGAAACATCAGGACCTCGATTTAAATTACTAGGAAACTAAGAATCATTGTTTTGTAAATATGTTTCTCTTTGACTCAAAAGTTTCTTCTTTAGCATATTCTAAATGAACAACTAACCGTACATAAGTAATATATTGTATTGATAAACCAGTGTTATATTTTAACTTATTGTATTACATATTAAGTGAGTATGAGAAGAAAGTCATGTTTTCCCCTAAACGCTCATTTTTCAAGTAGAATTTTACTAACACTCACATGTGTTTATTGCACTTTTTGATAAAATCTCAAAGTCTGAAATGAGTGTTTCATTACCAAATTTGTACTTTCCGACTTCATTCTACTGAAACGGAAACATTCATAAGTTATTGCAAAGAAAAATTAGTACATGTTGTCCTTTTTGATTAATTTTCATACCACTTGATTATCTTTGAAAATTTGTTTCCTAGTCCAGTGCTAATATATTGCTAATTTTCGCTTTTTCAGTGCCATTCGTATGTGACAAAAACTCAGTTTACTATCTTTTCTTACTCTTAACACCTTGCATTGCATTGCTGAACCGGGGCCATGCTTTCATTTTTATTAGATATCATGCAAATATTATAAAAAAGGCACATTTTTTCCTTCTGTTAGCACAATTTGACCGAGCATTTTACTATTACAGAGACTTCTTTAGTAAAATATCAACGTTTAACTGAACGTTTCATTACTAATTTTGAAGATTCTGGATATATCCCACTTAAACATTCATAACTGGTTAGCAAAATAGTTTATACATGTACTCTGTTGTACTCTTGGTTAATTTTAAATTGTTTTTCATCTATAACACTTGATTTCTAATGAAGTATCGAAATGATTATCAACTATCTGCTTTTTGCAAAGAATTTCTTAGACGCATGTGTTCAATACAGAAAAATTTTCTAACTTATCAGTAACATTATCAAAATAGAATGCAAAATTTCCCTAAAAATGTATACATTTATTTCTTTAAAAACATGTACAGAATACCAACATTTAATAATTTAATGAGTATTTTCCTATATCAGAACGGAAATTTTTAAATAATGTCATGTTCCATAAAATTTATGAATTTGTGATGTCGTTGCCTTTTTGCAAACGCTTTGAGAGCGTGTGCTCTCGGTACTCTTTTAAACACTTCGAAACTGTTTTCTCTTTGCTATTGGAAACTATTTTATCTTCGCTGTTGATATATGCCAATGAATTCTCGATACTTTTTCTCTTGGTTTATCTTCAGCTTATGAGTTTTTTAATACTTAAAAATATATTTGTAGATCATTTATGTTGACACTGGTGATAGATTTCCTGGATGTGTTTTTGGAAAATGTATTTATTTTATTCACGTGAATGAAACTGATGTTTTCTTTAAATTTTATTATTCAAAGGGCCCACCAGCGGCCGAGCGGTAAAGATGCTGAACGCTGGTAGTTCATTCAGAGGTTCGAATCCCACGAACGGGCTGGCTGCATGGGCGTTTTCGCGGTTTTCCCCATGTGTAACGTGTATACGAGCTAGTTTCCCTTAGAAAGTCCTCCACGAAGGCATCCCTCCCTTTAGGCAGATAGCCCTCGTGTGCTTTGCCATAATTAAATAATCCAATCCATTATTATTCAAAGTGTTACTCAATTATGACAGAATGCTGGATTTGTTCCCAGTATTCAACATTCATATGAACTTCAGTATTCTAAATCTCTCACGTAACTTTAATTTTTCCCATGAATAATAAGAAGACGAATGGAAGAAATGCAGGTTATGCAGACATAAGGTAAAAATCTGGAAGTAAAAGAAATTCTTCAGATTTAGGCAATTCAGTAGGATTTGTTATTTAAAATTTATTTAGTAGATAATATGTTGACCAAGTATAAAATGATTAAATTTATAGAATTCTGTGAAGTGTGGTTCCTTCCAGAATCAGTAGCCAGAGTAGCGGCTCTCATTGTTGGAGATCACCGCTGCCACACGCCTCGGCATTGATTCAAAGAGACTTTGGATGTGTTCTTGGTGTACAGCAGACCAAGCAGCTTCCACACGTTGTCAAAGTTGATCTGGTGTGGCAGCTTGGAATGTAATCTGGGTCAATCTTTCAGCAACCATGGACCACATGTTTTCTATCGGTGAATGATCCGGAGAGCGAGCCGGCCAGGGAAGCAATTCAATCTGGTGATTGACGAAGACCCTTGGATAATGCGTGCCACGTGTGGTCGCGCAGTTTCCTTTTCAAATATGGCTGTGGGCAAGCCCTGAAGGTAAGGAAGGACAACTGGCTCCAACACCTCACAGATGTAGCGCTGGCTCTTTAAAGTACCGGCAATGCGTACTAGAGGAGTGCGAGAGTGATATCCAATACCGCCCCATACCATAATACCTGGTGCAGGACCAGTGTGGCGGTGCATAACGCAGTTGTTTAGCATCCTCTCTCCAAGGTGTCTCAGACTCGAATACGACCATCGTGTTGTTGCAGACAGAAGCGTGACTCGTCAGTAAAGACAATTTCATTCCATTCTGCCGTCCACATCCTTCTTTCATCGGCCCATTGGCGGCGGAGACGTCTGTGGTTCTGCGTCAAGGGTAGACGAAGCGACGGACGTCTTGCGGACAGACCACTCTGCTGTAAACGGCGTCGAATGGTACACGCAGACACTGGTTGATGCGTTACAGACTGAATGTGCTGTTCTATGGTTCGTGATGTGATTGAGCGATCCGTCACTACCATGCGCACAATGTTCCTGTCATCACGTGAAGTAGTGCACTGAGATGGATGCGATCGAACACGTCGGTCCGTCGTACCCCCCCCCCTGCATCCAACGGTCACATATCCGCATTACAGGTGTTTGGTTTCGTCCAACACGACTACCGATTTCCCTAAAAGATAATCCACACTCTCGGCAAGCCACTATCCTTCCTCTGTCGAACTCGGATACTTGATCAAATGATGCTCACTGTTTACTACGAGGTATAATTGATCTTTTTTTTTTTTTTTTTTTTTTTTTTTGAAAAAAACCACAAGAAAAACACAATTGCCGAACTTGAAATCGTCGAAAACTCCAAGCCATAAATAGCGCTTTGAAGTGGCGCCACAGGCGCGCGTGATGTGCGTCTGCGCTGAAATTCTAATCATTTGCATATCTCCCCTCCGCTAATGCATGTTGTAAATTTCATGTTATTTGTATGCTTCCTTCAGGGATTTGTTGCATTTACGGTGGCCAGCAGTGTATAATAAGGCTTTAAGAATCTCGCTTAAACATCATTAGGCCAAGAGAAAATGATGTTATCTGAAAGTATGTCCAATCACAAGTACAGATTTATTCCTATGGGCGTTGCGCGATACAGCCCCAACGGCACGGCACGTCGCTGTAACATTGCAAACGTATCGCATTGTGACGACCTCAATGTCACAGTAACGTTGTAGGAATGGCTTAATGTCCGCTTTTTGAGACGTCACATTGCGAAGTTGATGTGAAGTCACATTATGGCATTGTTGTAAAGTCACACTGTGACATTGACGCGTAGTCGCGCTGCAACGCTGTTGTGAAATTACACTGTAATATTGTTGTGAAGTCACACTGCGACATTCCTATAAACGACGCATTTCGACTTTAATATAACGCCATAGAGTGACATGAATGCAGCACAATAATGTGCCATGAATATAATGTCACTAAAGATGTAAATGGATATCATGCAACACTGGATTACTTTTTAAATGATTACAGTGGTGAACTCCTATTTTAGAGAACAGGTAACAACGTTTTAATGATCCAGTAAGGTATTATACTTTTCAAGGTATTAAAATACTTCCATAATATTCGAAATGTTTAAATAATTGAAAATATCCAATATAATCATTTGAAATTTCCTCATCTTACTGAGTTTGTATCTCACCCTATTAAGGTTATATCACTGTAATCCAGTTATGTTTATTACACATCTGTATAAACTAGAGTGTACAGAAAATGCAGAACGTATTACAATATATATGATGCAAACGTGATCATATGGTCATTTTCTAATCGTATTACATTGCACATACTTTTGAGTATAATCTGTTCTGAAGCTACATAATTTTCCTTTCATTCTTTAGAATTTTATATTTAAAGATAGTTCACATTTTTCCAAAATTTCTAAATTGTTTTAAAAATTTGAGTTCTTATAACTTATTAAAACTTTAACTTTATTTCTTAATTTAACACCTTTCCCTCCCCCCTCTTTCAAAATAGAAATATTTCAAAAAAATATTCTTTGGCTTGCAATATGTTTATAATAACTATATTTCTTATAATAATAACCATATTTATTACTTATATATGCTACAGTATATCCCACATTCTGACACCAAATGAATGAAACTATTGAATGGAAGTGTGCAAGAAACCTGTATGATGTATGTTTCATCTAGAGAAATGCCATGAAAATTATTGATCTTTAAAGAAAAGAAATTGAGTCCATAGCATCTCTAAACAGCCAAACTGGAGAACATTGAATCTTGGCATGATTGCATAAGAAGAGAGTTTGTTCCCATAATCCTAACACACAAAACATTGGTTGAACCAAGGCTAGCTTCCTGAACGATTTGCCGAACATAAGTGCTTTGAACACAAAGTGTTACTTTATGTCTGGGAGAATTTTGTTGTTATAATCCACTAAAAGGTGGGTGTCAGTCACTTGACTGGAGCCCACCTTTTAGTGGACTTGACAGTTCTCGTGTAAAGTAATTATTCCAGGCAGAGCTAAATGAACATACAGAAAGATGCTTAAGTACTAAAGAAAAGGAACAAAAATTTCTCATTGCCAGAGTTACCATGGAATGGTGCAGCTAAACCAAGCTGCAAAAATAAGAAATAGAAGAAACAAGAATAGTTGTTTATGGAGGCGAGAAAAATCTCTATAAGTGCTTTAGACCTCTAAAAGTCCTTCCTCTTTAAGTCTCGATACAGCTTCGTTGTCAGAGTAAGAGTTACATTTTAAAAACCAATTTAATGATTTCAACTGCATAGGTAAATGGTTCCGAGAATAAAAATATTATTGCCTAGTGATGTCATCTGGTGGCTTTAATATAAACTATTTCTACATTTTAAATATAATTTTAAAAATTTGATACGAGAAACTTTTATTAATATTATTGAGTTTACAGAATTCCAAAACTCCGGGTTCAACATACTTGGAAAATTTAGGCATATGGCTTCAAGATATCTGCAGCTCTAATCATCCGGATCTGTAGATACTCTGCCGTAAAATTAAATTTATTGATTCATTTAAATGTCTTCATTTTTATATAATATGAAAATAATCCACAAACAATACGCATTATCTCTACGTAGATAATAAATTAATTTAGATGAATGTGTGTGATATTCACAAAGGAAGCTTTTTGTTTATTTTTATAATACTTTATGATAAACTGTAAGTGCAAAGTGCAAAAGTTTAATAATATATATTATTTTGTATATTTTATCATTTTTTATGTCATGTCATAGTTTAAATTTTACTAAATAGAGACAGATTATGAGTTTTAATTTACATTAAAAAAAAGTTCCTTTTGCATGATTTGAGTATATTAAAAATGAAAACAAGTTTATGAGTATAGTTTGAGGGCCTTTGTTAATAAAAATTGATTACCTCATTTTAATTCAACTGAAATAAAATGTATAGTGTATTTAGACGAATAAAACAAATTTGCTTATTTTCACTGGAAAACTTGCGCTTTGCATTTCGTTTTGTAGGGAAGGAAAATTAAATGACTGTTTTTGGCTGAAGTAGAATATGAATTAAAAAAAAAACTGCTTTACAGTAAATTTATGCTTAGGCTGACAGAAAAAGACTCGCTCGTTATCCAGATATTTAGATTAACAGGATCGTTCTGGTTAGTCAAATCCAGGTCGTTTCATTATTCTGTTTCATTAAAACTGACTGATCATGGTCAGTTTAATGAAATAGAACTCCATATGGATTTAGATGGCTGATCACAGCCAAATTTGAAAATTGTAGTGAAAGTTGAAGAATATATCCGTCAATTCCGCTGCAAAGCATATGAGAAAAACTAAATTGTTAATTGATAGTCAGATAGAAGAATATGAGAAAAACTAAATTGTTAATTGATAGTCAGATAGAAAATTATATTGGTGTCCTTATTCTATTCGCGACGAATAGAAGCAACATTTGAGCCTTCATATTTAAGATTCGAGAGACTTGAGCAATTTTTTAAAAGACCTCTTGTACAATCGGCTAATGTAATGAAGTAAATGTATATCATCGCAAATAATGCATTAAAAATAAATTACATTAAATAAAAAATTAGGATGATAAACATGTTTTATATTTTCATTAGTTTCTAAATGACAATCAGCCACCGAGTCCTCTTAGCCTCTGTATTGATCATCTAAATGCCATGAGACTGCTTCTTCCCACATTGCTAAACATTTTGAAAAATTAATCGTTATTCTCCTCAAATCTCATACGAAATGTTAAATTCTATGCGGCCTAATTTGATAGAATCCAGATGTAATGATTAAAACTATCAAAGAAGAAATTATGTGAGCAAAAGTCACAAAGCTTTACAGTTCTTCAATCTGTAACAGATGTGAAATACTAGCAGAAAAATTTGTTACCTCCAGTCTAAGTTTAAATCCTTCAATGAAAGCTTTTCCTTCTACGTGTAAAAAATGCATTAAGAATTTCTTTTTTTAAATTTTCTCATAGTGAATGAAGGTCTTTCCATACCGTGATCTTAGACAGCGTTATGGCAATACTTAGACTTTAAATTATAGTCTTTAAAATTGAGTGCTATTGTTGAAGTAATACCAGGAACTAAAAATTTTTATGAACTAATTTTAGAGCTTTCTCTGCAGTTATTCTTTGCGAATATCTTTTATGAATTTGAAATAAATGCAAACAAGCTTGAAAAATGATCAAGAACAGGGAGTATATTTGTCACATTACGTCTTTAGTCAGACGTATTTGACAATCGTATCATTAATTTTACTCAAGAAGCGGAGAATAGATCCAATGCACACGATTTCAAATGGAGAAATGTCGATAAAAGTTAAAAGAAAATATTCTTTAAACATTTTCAGTTACGTAATGAAGTAAGTTTTGCCACAATACAAATAATTCTGTCTTTTATTAACCAGATCTAGACTTATTAACTGCCTTTTATTAACTATTAATGTGATAGCTTCTTTTAAACATTTTTCTTGTAGTTCACAAAATTCACAGTGAGATAATTTATATGTAAATTATCCTTAATATTTTTCTGTGAAACTGTCTTTGATAAATGAGATGTTCTTCAAGAATTGTTGATCGTAAATAGAAGCATTTGAAAACGTGTTGTTTAAAATATTTTCACCAAATTATTTCAAAATATTATGGAAAGATGTAAATTTTTTGTAAAACTTTTCAGTCTTTATCTCTGAAACAAATCTTAACGTCAGCGTACCAAATGTCAGAAATTTTATTGCCGTTCATTTTCATTTTCGTAGTTTAAAGAAATCTCCACAAGTTCGTTTTTTGGAATTACTTATATCACGGATAAGTCATCATCGTGTTTTTTTAGCTGCACAAATCTTACTGCATGGAGAGAGACAGAAATATGGTCATACATTTGATTGCATTATGTGATGGTACTATTATTGTTATGGAAGGTGAGATAGCGTCATTAAGAAAGACAAATTCTTCATTTGAATGAAGGGCCGTATACAACAGTACCAACCACAGTCATTTAATTTCTTTTCCCTCTTAAGCTATTAGCGAAAGTTTCTACGATCATTACCTATATTACTGCGTCGGTGCTACTGCGAGCTCTTCCATAAGGTTTTCTTTTCTTTACATTTTTCGTTGTAAGCAGTCATTTTCTCCACTTTCTAAGAGATTTTACTTTTAAATCACACTTCACCAGTCTCACTGCCTCTCGATCATTCTGATATGCAATAATCCTTGTCGCAACTGTAACTTGTTACTTTATGTTCACCGGCATCTTAGCTAATGATTCACTCTAATAACTCGGGCTCTGATAACTCTGATAACTCGGGCTCTTGATTCATATTTGAAATGAAAAGAGAGTATTTCAGATTTAATACACTATGTTCATTTCCATCTACAATATATAGTAATCCACAACATTTACTTAAAACAGTTATAATTCTAACTCATCCTCTAGTTAATGTATGATTTGGTACCTAACCCCCCCCCTAAATGTTAATGGACTTTGTAATGAATGGTCCTTTTTGGAGGGGAATAACGAGATCCACATTTTCTACAACTATTTTCTTATTAAATGCTGAATTTTGCTTGCAACATTTATGATATTTAAGATATCGTACAATATTCTGCTAAAATTGCTCCGTAGATATTAAATATTAGTACAGCGAAAATATTTAAATGAACTAGTTTCGCAAACTTAACTCAGCCTGAGTTATAGTACGAATATCTTTAGTATTTAGTTTTACATTCTGAAGTTTCCGAAAGAACTTCATAAATTTTCCTGACGTTATTTTTAAGCGATTTTTATTGCGTCAATTCTTTGTTCCTTTTTATAGCAGCAGAAAGCGGCTTTATACTTAATTTACTTTTTTAATAACGCCCAAGGTTTTATGCATGCTAAAAATAGCTTCAGTACTTACAAGATTTATGTTTACAGAATTTTGGGTACTAAATGGGAATAATTTTCCGGAGAGACAAATCCACGCATCTGGGTATGTAAACAGATATATTTCTTATACGTGGGGTCGATGAACGGGATTCTCCCAAGTGCTGTGTGTGGTGTGGACTAAGAACGAACAAAATTACTGTTCCTTTTTTTTCCTTCTCAGAATCCACTGTAATTACTGTAATTTATTTGAACATACTACAAATTTACTCTATGCTCAAATGTTAGATAAAAAAAGCTTTCCAGCCTGGTGGGGAGCCATGTAATTTTAACTAACGAGAATGGACGTTTCCTGGATGAGCAGTTCAATACTCTAACTGAAAGAGGATTACTATTCATAAGAAGAGCCAAATGATCATCGGGCTTTTTCTCGAGAGGGGGAAGAGGTTTAAGCATCAAGTATTTGCTACACAGGGGCTCAATATTTTCAAGCCTTTCACGGAAGCATTTAAATTTTAACAAATAAAGGAAAATAACATGCCCTTCAAAGTAAATCGACTGAGACAGCTCAGACCGTGAAGCTAATGCTGCGCATCTTGAAGTCTACTAAATTTACTTCTCTACTCCTCCCCCCCCACAAATTCTTAGTATATATATGTAAAATTTTGGAAATAAATCATAGCAAGTAAAAAATATGTGATATTTTTCATTTTTATAACCCTAAAAGGAGCACTTTGTATTTCGTTATATCTATATTTTCAATGCAGGTAAATATAAATAATTTTCAACAGCATTTATATTTATTTATTTATTACAAAATATTACATTTATTCTGATATACAATGAAAAAAAAAACCCTATAAAATTCCTGTCCCTTTTATTGTGAAATAAATAGTAAAAAAAAAAAAATTTTATTGCACGTTGATACACGGCAATATTACAGGAGATTATAGAAGCAAAATTCCGTGCTTGTAAGCAAATAGTTCAGGGTATACTTGTGAAGATTTTTTAATACATGAATGCATTTGATAATTATATTCATTGCCTTACAGTTGAGAATTTTTTAAAATCTTTTTCTTAGTTTCTCTGACAGAAAAATCGCAAGAATGGACACTTTAATTTTTGTCTTCACTTCCTTTTAAAAGTATATATGTCTTTCGAAGACGCCTGAGAAAGCTCACTAAATAAATTATAAGTTCATCTAAATGATCAAATTCTTCAACATCGTCATTTTCAGAATCCACAGGAATGGCCACGTATGAGGATTTCCTTTCTAAGGGCTTAATGTCTTCTACACCACTACAACTCTGTCTTGCCGTAGAGTGGCTGAAATTCGGTGCATTGGTGGCAGAGTTTTTATGTTTTTGCATATTAGAAGCGGAATTGTTTTTTATGATACCTGAAAGATAAAATATTAAATACTTAGATAGGATTTCTGCATCAATAAAATACACTTAGCAAAGAAATCTTACAATTTTTCCAGCTCATTACCATATGAAATGGAAGCTACGAAATGAAAAGTGCATCCAATGCACAGATTAAACTGGTTTATATGTTTCTTATGATTACTGGATTACTTCTTCGTTCTGAAAAGTTTGATGGTCAGATTGCTTTAAAACGTTTTCAAGATTTTAACAATTCCTCCTTCAGAAAAATAAATCTATAAACTACTACATTTTCAGTCGCGCTTTGAGAGCTATTATAATATGAATAATTGTTGCAAATGAATGCATTTCAAGAGATAGCTGTTATAATAGGACAATTAATAAGCTAAATGTTTCTGGTTTTACGCATAGGGAAACGAAATACGTAAAATACTTTTAAGTTAATAAAAGCTTTTTCGGGGTCGAAAATCTCGTAAGCTCATTTCTCAATGCATTTTTCAAAATGGTTACGATTATTATTAGCTATTAGGTTTTCTCTTTTTTATTTCTTGAGTACCACATTTTTTTCCGAGTAATTTTTCGCACTCCCCTCCCTCATTTTTTACTGATCGAACATCGAAATGCGAAAAATTAGTAATGAGTTTTTAGAGATACGGTTCACAACAATACCGTTATCAATTATTGTCTTATCTACTAATTAATAAGTTACCAGAAGTCTGAATTTTAAATATTTTCATTGTTAATATATATATTTTGAACAATTTGGGAATTTTGCTTAGTACACAGGCTATATATACATTGTTCCAAGTGTGACAATACATATATATGTTACGGTGAAACACCGAAATCTGGTGAATGTCAACATTCACATAGTCTCTTGGTGTATGTCCGAAATATTTTCCAAATACTCTTATTTCTGACTTACACCGGTCAATGTCGACATTCACCATGTACTAATGGTGAATGTTGAACATATAACAATATTATATTTTCTTCTCCGTAATTCAGTCGCGAATAAACGCACTTGAGACTTGAAATAAGAACTTAAGAACATGAGAACCTAAAACACACAATACATTCAAAATGAGAAAGGAAAATAATAGAAGTTAAAAACTTACTTAATTATACAGTACGTTCTAAATGAGAAAATAAAATAACAGTAATAAAAAACTTACTAAATTATGTGATTCAAATCTTATTTATTGCAAGTAACTTAAACTATTATGGCACTTTATGACCTCTCTTTTCGACTTTCACCAGAGCATATCTGTGATTGTTGACATACACAGGTGAGGGTCCGAATATACAAGAATGTAGTGAAATATTCGGTGTTTTACCGACGTATTTGGTGAATGTTGACATTCTCTGATGAAAGTCGACATTCTCCAATTTCGGTTTTTCACGGTAACATATGTTAATATATATTATTACTTTATTATATATATATATATATAATAAAGATAAAACAAAAGCCGTTAATGTGATATTTACTTCTCTAGATAGCTTTATTAAATACAAAGGCTAAAGATTTTTTAATTATCTTTGTGTGATGAACCGCTTTGTATACTGAGTATTAATACACACTATTTTCTGTGTCTTGCTGGATTAAATCATGAATTAGAACCATTCATGGGGCTGCAAATCCCCCTCCTCTTTTTTAAACGATTCTCAGGTATCATCTGTGAAATTAATATCTGTACCTCAGTGATTTATCCGAAAACATGTTTCAAACTTAGTAGTTGGATTTTACATCCTAGGCATTAAGTTCTAGTTAACTCCACCCAAACACCTTGCGTAAAACATTTGAATCCCATCTTCGAAAATTTTAATGACTGTTACTTCAGATAGTTATAACACTCAAGTTAATTTTTAAAAATTGACTGTAGAAATCATGGCCATATGAGTTAGACTTTCAAGGGCAACTTTCATCAGTTTTCCAAGTGGATGGCCCGTCTAACTATCTATAATCGCTGACTTATAATCGCTGACTGCATGCCCACTCATTTAGTATCCGCTGTTTCAATTCTCTGCGGTTTGTAGATGGGGAGCAAAAAAGGCAAAACATAAGTTTCGGCATGTTTAAAAAGTGACAGCTGCTTGTGATATAGCGAAATGCAGTTCTCAAACATTCTTAATACTATCTTCTCAAGTAAACATGCACCTAAATACTCGTTTCGGAGAGTTAAATTTGATTTCAGGTTAACCAGTAGTCAAGAGGAATAGGCAGCCGAGCACTGGTAGTTCGACCCAAGTTGGAATACCGGCGTAAATAAATCTATAAACTACTATATTTCACCAGGTTGGTAACATGTGTACTTTCGGGGTTTTCCCCATGTATAATGTGAATACGAGCTACTTGCTCTTAGCTCCCCACGAAAACATCTATCTTTGGTAAGACAGCTCTCGAGTGCTTTGCTAAACAATCGTAATGCCCTTCTGTTTCTAGTACTCTTCCCATTCTTATGAGTTTCGTATTATCGCAGCTTTCATGTTCTTATTTACTTTAATAAAGGCATTATTATTTACTTTAATAAAGTTCTTATTTACTTTAATAAAGGCATCAGAGTGTAAGAATAGTGATGCTACTAGAATCTGGACACTAATAATATGCTATTAGTGCTAAGAAAATAGATGATTTTTTATTTTTGTAATCAAGAGTAATACTATTCTACAATACAGAAACTAGTTCTTTTAAAACCAATCCCGCAATTTGAGGTTTAAATTAAAATATTTGTATTCTTTTCATTTACATATATTAGAGAGAAGGAGTAGTGTTATAACGTACAGTATATTTTGTATTACTTTATTTTAACATATCGTAAAATGTGTAATAAACTTAATTAAGTGATGAGAATACCTTTTAATGCACAATATGTGAATAAAATTTGACCTTATTTATGTACGTAGCATCAATATTTGTTTGGTGGTTACCATCCGCGGTAAGTCTTGGAAAGTACTATTACCCGCGGATATGGAAGTATTACTAGTTTCCAAAAGAAAAATACTGGAATTTTACTGTTTTCTCAAAAATAACTTAGGAAGACAAGGATGCGAAAATTACACAGGAAAATACGGTAATGCAATTGTGCAATCAATAATAATAATAATAATATATTTCTCTTCACATAGCAGATAAGTAGCATCATCCACAAATATCTCACAACTGTATTCGGCTTTGTGCAATATGTAATTTTTATGTTTGCTATTGTATTAAAAATCCAAACTGTGTTAGACGTCATAAAAAGCTTCAGAAATTTCTATGATATGATTTTTTTTATTCTAGGTTTTCAACTGGCTGTAGTTTCTAAATTTTATTTAAGGCACAGCAGAGTAGAAAACTGGAAACCAAGCCCTACAGTAGTGTTTGATACACTTTCCATTAAAGTAAACAAAGAATTCAAGAATGTGACTGCAAGTAAAGTATGTTTTACAGAGCAGAAATGTGGAAGAACTACACGCAAATACCAAAGTAGGCTACCATTTTAATATCACTTTGTTTTGTAAAGAATCATTGAGTTTTAAACTAACCAATTTTGCTCAGTTACTTATGTTTTCTGCCTTCCCTCATTTCCATTTCCTGCCAGAATGATATTTCAGTTTCGTCTTTTATACAAAGTAGGGTAGAAAGATACTATTTAAGGTGATGTCTGAATTACTTTAAACAGAGCATGCTGTGCCTTTCGGCTATGTTGTTTGGCTAATTTAAGCTTGTTGTTTTACGGGCGTGCATATTTAATTGCCAGTTTGTGTACGTCGGTGGTAGGGCTAAAAGCCAACTCACGTTAATCATCTCTGTGCAATTTCGGCTGTTTATTTAACTTAAACTAGGCTTTAATTTGCCACAGGTTAGCCATAGGTTAAAGACGTCGGTTGTGGCAAATGGAGGCTAAAAGTCAACTTGCGTTGATTATCTCTGTGCAGCTTCGGTTGATTATTTAACTTGGTTTTAATTTTACATTTATATTTTGAGTTGCGACCAAAAGTACTGGATAAGGTTTTAAGCACCAGGAGTGACATCTGTAAATTCCTTCTTGAACTGAATAAAAGGATCTTTTTCCCCTTCTTACGTCTTGTCATTGATACAGTTTGAACTTAGCTAATAGTCGCTTCACAGATCAATTAAGGATCTAGCAAAAAAAAAAAAAAAAAAAAAAATTTAATTTAGCTAGAATTATACAGCTTAACGATAACTCTTATTTTTGTCGAATATTCATATGAATGTATGAAGCAAGCATAGAATGAAACACATTTGCTCAGTTTTTGCGTTATCTTACTTTATAGTATTCATAAGACTATTCTACATTTTAATTTTTAATCGGACAGTTTATATTAAACCTTTCTTATTAGATAGTATAAAACATTAATTTCCCTACCATCATAAGGTTTTAAGATGTTAAACTTAACATTTGCTTTTTTATAGCGCTTTTTACCTTCAGGGAATCTTTCCAAATTCTGAGGGTATTATGTTTATTCCTTATTATTTTTGATTTTCAAGGGAAAAAATCCATTATATTTTAATCCGATATTCGCTAAAGAGCCTAAACATTATGACCACCTACTCAATTTCGCTCTGCGCGGCATTTAGCCTGCAAAACAGCTGCAACTCACCTTGGCATGGATGCCGCAAGTTCTTAGTAGACGACTGGAGACAGGTTGTACCAAATGTCTAAGCAGCGGCCACTCAAAGTCGAGATATTCTGACATGGTGGTGTTTGAGCTCTGCACTGCCGCTCCATGACATCCAAAATGTGCTTTATCGGGCTAAGATCAGGCGCGTTAGGTTGCCGAGACATTAATTAAAATTCACCCTTATGCTCTTCGAAACACTCCAACATGATTCGAGACTTGTGACATGGGACTTTGTCCTTCTGGAAGATTCCATTTTCATTTGGGAAGACAGACGCCATGTAAGGGTGCAGCTGATCCGCGGTTATGTTCAGATAGTCCGCAGCTTTCATAATCTGTTATATCACAATTAAGGGTCCCAGAGCCGCTCATGAGAATGTTCCCTAAAGCACAATACCGTCACCACCAGTCTATGTATGACCTGCTATACAGGGGGGAGCAACTGTTTGCCTGAAGATGGCGTACCCCGACTTGACCATCAACGCGATGAACGAGAAATCGAGATATATCCGGCCAGGCAACTCTTTTCGACTTATCCATGGCACAGTCTCGATGTTCTCGGTCTCACCATAGGCATAGTTGACAATGACGCTTGGTCAACAGAGGCACACGAGTGGGACGTCTACTGAGCAGTCCCATATCCAACAATGTCCGCTGAACTGTGTGCTCCGAAACACTTGCACATAGACCTGCACTGTATTGGGCTGTCAACTGAGCCACTATTTTGCTTCAAACAATCAGTACAGTCTGTGATATCGTTTTGCTTTGATGACGCGTGGACATCCAACAATTTCGCATTAAAAGCTGGTTTCACAGTCATTTATCCACTTTGCGTAAATACTAACAATGGCAGACCGTGAACGACCTACCAGTCGTGCAGTATCGGAGATACTCGCTTTCAGTCTTCAGACCATTACAATCTGCCGTCTATCAAATTCACTTAGGTCAGCGGCCTTTCCTATCACTCGCAAAAGTAAGCCCAAGAATGATTCCTTGCCTTATCTAGCAGCAGTTAAATACTATTCCTAATTAATAACGTGCCCTCCACGTCATCCAGACCGAGTTGATTGAAAAATATATACACAATAAATAATTTCTCACAATCAATCAAGTTAAACTAGACGCAATAAATAGTTCCTCATAGTCAAATATAAAAGAATATTAACTTTATAAAAATATAAGGAAAAATTATATTTCTTCCTAAGAAAGATAAGTTTAAAGTATAATAATAACATTAAGCGAACTGTTAAATGTGTTACGAATATATAAATATACAGTAATTTTCAAAAGTTAAGCAATAAACTGAAAATTGATAACTCAGAAAGTATGCAAGCAAATTGGATGATTAAGGGATAATGTTTATTATGCCACTTGTAACTTAAAAACACAAGAAAATATTATAGAGAATATTTGCATTTTGTGATGTCAACAGAAATATAAAATTTAAAAGACATACAAATTAAATCCGAAAAAATTTGTCAATAGTGAGTATGATCTCTCCGAACAGAAACACAGGCCTGACAGCGAAGTCTCATGCTGTTTATGACGTAATCAATGAGCTTCAAGGGTAGCAATGCCCATTGATCATGTAAAGCAGTTCTAAGTCCATCTAGGGTTTGGGGAAGGGGCTGGAAGGCAGCAACACGCCTCCCAAAAGCGTCTCACAAAGCTCAATAGAATTAAGTTCGGGAGAACGTGCTGGTCATTTCTATTTGGACTATAGTTTCTTCTTCAAGAGATTGGTGTACGAGGCGAGGAGTATGAGGGCGGGCATTAACTGTTTTCAAAATTAAGGTACTATGGCAGCATACGGGCAAACAATAGGATCCAGCATGTCGTTTCCTGAGCATTAAAAGTTTTATAGGGCAATATATACAGGTTTGTGCGCCTACCTAAATATACTCCTCTCTATAGAAGAACACTACCTCCTGCATAAGTATCACTTTCCTATATGTTAGAAAGAAGAAATCGAGTGTTTGCTTCTCTCGATATATAAAGACGCCGAGAATTACTCTGTAAATCAAAGCGGGACTTTTGAGTGAACAGAACGGACCTCCACTGATTTTTCAGTCCAGTTCACATGACTACTTGGACCAATGCAAATGCTCCCTCCGGTGTTGAGCCGCAAGCAAGATGCACAATCCCGGTCGCCTAGCATACAGACCTCTTTCATTCAGCCTTGTACGTATTTGTCGTGGCCGATACTGCCCTTCTTGTAGCAGAAATAATCGCAGATCTGTGCGGAAACGAACGTGCGTTCTTGTTGCGACGTACACTAAGTCGTAAATGCGATTCATCTGTAGAATTTGTAACTCTTGGCTTACCTTCAGTAGCTCTTTGGAAGTAGTTAAAAATTGGTTCTACAATCGGCTTACCAGTGGACGGTCGACATTAATCCATCTTCCAATGTCAGAGAGTCGTTGATCGGTCTTTAGCTTTCTAACGCAATTCTGCTGGCAAATGTCCCCTCGAGATCATTTTTACGTTTTGGCTATCTTCAAATTGTTTAATATACCGTCGTTCATCGAACAGCGAGTCCCTCTTAAATAGCTGGTTTTAAGCTGCATCGCATTTATGAAAACGATGGCAGTGTCACTTCTTTCATAATGCTACTCAATACAGCTTGCTTTTATTTGTAACATATCCAAATTTCAAGAATTTCAAACTACTTTTAGCCAATTTATAGCGATTTTTCAAGTTGTTGTGTACCTTTTGGAAACTAGTGCGTATAATAGTATAAATACGTAATTACTAAATTAAAAAAAAATACTAAAATACATATATCAATAAAATTTAAGAAAGATTACCGTTTTAAAAATTTCACTGATATCAAAATGTGCATCATAGCATTAAACATAAAATCTGGATTGAGGTACTTAATATATGGCATTAGAAACATCTTTTATTGAAAAAAATATGTGAATATTAATAGATATGGGTTTTCCAGTAGATTGAGTAAGCCAGTTGAATTACGGCTCGAATTCTAGCGAGCGAGCTACTCTGTGGGTGTTTTCATGGTTTTTTTCGCATGTGCTATCACGTGTGAATACGAGCTTCCATTAGAAAATACTCTAAGAAGGCATAACGCCCATCAGGCAGATAGCCTTGTTATGCTTTTCCATATTTAACTCGAGAAAACAATACTATGAAGAATTTCGTATATTTTTATTATGGTTTTGTTTGTTATAAGTATTATACTGTTACAATTTGGACGATAATTAAAAAATCTTGGTCCACCAGAGGCCGAGCGGTAATGTCTCTGAACGCTGCTAGTTCCGTTCTGGGTTCGATTCCAGGCAAACGGGCTAGCTGCATGTGCGCTTTCGTGGTTTTTCCTGTGTGTAACGTGTATACAAGCCAGTTTACCTTAGGAAGTCCTTCACGAAGGCATTCCTTTCCTTAGCAGACAGCTTTCTCGTGCTATGTCATAACTAAATAAACTAAACCAAACTAGTTAAAAAATCTTATGCTGGAAGAGCTTTTAGAAAGAGAAATGTGTATTGGGAACATACCTAGCCTTTTATGCTTAAGTATGTTTAACTGGATAAACTAGCTGGTCACTTCTCCTTCTTCCTTTTCGATGTTAAAGAAAACTTAGTGTACACAATGGACTTTTGCAGAAAGCAAAATCGTGAAAAATTAAATAAATTTATAAATTTATTTTTTATTTTTTACTTTTTAAATATTTTATTTAATCTGGGTATGCTTAGCGTACCTCTCATGCATAACTTTTCATTATGCTGTGTAACCGAAAAGTTTAAGAAATAAAAAATAAAAACCAATTTAAAAAGTAATTGCCAGTTCATTCTTCTACTATACAAATTCATTGATGAAAGAAAAAGTTTAGGTTTATAGGTTATATACTGAAATGGAAACGTTCAGTGAAAAATAAAAGTTGTAATAATAAAAGTAACCATACGTTAATTATTCCTTTTTTCGATGGTGCAACAGCTCCAAGCACCTGGAAAATTTACTTGTAGAGATGGTTTTTCTATATTAACATAGTCCTATGCTCCAAATGATAATATCGGTTTAATCCTGTATATCACAGTGTGCAATTGCAGAGATATTGCATTTCAAATCCAGAGCAATGAGCTCATCTATGCAGTTGTTTCCAGTGCCTTCACATGAAAATGCCTCTCCACTGATTTCACCTGAAAATAAGTTAAATGCATGAAAAATCCTTTTTCAAGATCGTGTACAGGCACTTGAGAGATCAATTTGAATTATTAACAAATTTTACTTCACAAAACTCGTACTTTTAGATTAAAATCATGGGATACAACGTTTTATTCGACAGCTCTTTCTAACCCACCGATTTATTAGTACTTTTAGAAAAAGCATACTTTATGGATGCAGTGTTAAACTTACAAGCATATGATCTTCAAGTGTGGGTTATTTCAATACCATACCTCTCCTAATGGCATCATCCTATATATTTTTCTAGTTCTGAAATTCAGCAAAACGAAGATACAATTGTGGAACCCAGGATTTTAGAAAAAAATTCTTTTGAATGTAAAGAATTTTTTAAAAAAAATTTATACCATTTTTAACATTTAAAATGTAATAGTAATCAGCAACTTTTTAACTTGAGGACGGATTGTGAGCAATAACAGCAGTAATATTAATTAAAATAAGAATTTGCACATTCATTTAATAAGCTAAAACTGTGCTTCTGTTTTTAACTGTAAAATAAAACGCCCTCAGTATTTGCAAACAAGTGGCACTCAGTGAGTAATCAGTCATTAAAAGGTCTTTACCTTCCGATATAGGCTTACGGTCAGTAAACGTTCGCTAAGAAAAGCAGATAAGTTCGCTAAGAAACTTTCGGTAGATAAAGTTTTAATAACAATTTTTAACTAAACATCGGAAACATAAAATTCCCGAATAAGTAAATGAATAAATAAATTTCTTACTTGAATAATTACCAACAGTTCTGTAACTCTTTTACACAAAATATACCCGTTATCATCAACAACTTTCCCCTTAATGCTTCTGATCACTTTCCTCTACCTTGCGGATGAGTATTATTCATTAGCGCGCTGGAGGAAAGTGATCGGAAAATAATAGACTAAGTCTAATTATTCCTTGTGAAAAGCTATTTCCTAAGTGCTAAGCTAATCATCTGAAGCGCTAGAGTAAATAATACGTCCGTGTATGCAAATCGAATCACCAAAGTGTGTTTTTATTGCAGACGAAATATGCTTGTTTTTGTAAACTTCTTCCCTTTGACAGCCTGGATTTTTAAGTTGAACTACGTGCAAGCATTAAAGGCAGAGCGAAAAGGATAACTGTGACAACTGCCAACACATCTGGAAATGAAAAGCTTAAATCATGACTGTCTGTCTATCACGAGAAGTACCCTCACCAGTTATATCTGATTGGATACGGTCACTAATAGTAACAGGCCTTATAGATTTCCAAGTCCTGGTAAGTCAGGTAGAAATTTTATTGTTATTTTGTTTCTGCAAATGTTGTCCGTGGAAAAGACAAAACAATGCTATAACGAGTATTTTTCTTAAATCAGAAATCAAAAAGCGTACACCTCCGTTCCGTCAATAAATGCACCAAGATGGCAAAATTAAATGCATTTCTTTCAAGACAGCCCCATGAAAAATGTATTAGGACTCGTTTTCACGGGAATACAGACAATTGTAGACATTCTGTCGGATGGTATTCTTACGGTAAAGAGACAGTAGTAATCGACAAGGCTTTAAATCAACATTGCTTCAAAAACATTATAACATTGCTTATAGATTTTATACCAAGTTCTAAAACGTGGAATGACGGGTGAAATGGTCATTCAAAACTGGCTAAAAGAAATGGATGAGCATTCTTTCTGCCTAAACAGTAAAATTTTGCAGCTAGTAAATATTTGACAATCACAATTCACAAATAATTATCAAAAATGAATCTTTTCTACGTTAAACGCCTATAAGGCGGCTTCACCGTAACTGGACTTTTGAAGTATTGTTTAGCAGACGC
Source organism: Stegodyphus dumicola (assembly GCF_044657685.1). Taxonomy (NCBI): domain Eukaryota; kingdom Metazoa; phylum Arthropoda; class Arachnida; order Araneae; family Eresidae; genus Stegodyphus; species Stegodyphus dumicola. Next base: position 30,001,852 of record NC_140781.1, read on the forward strand.
ATGCCTCTTGTAATTTGTTTTTGTAAACTTTAAACATTGTGAAGATGACTTGTGATTTTATTTTATTTAGTTAATCATTCTCTACGCGTGTATTGAACGATTATCTAGTTCATTACATTTATAACCTAATACCAGCCAAAACTGCACAAGACATGTAATTTTAAAATCTATATTACCATATCATATTATCATAAGAAGCTCTTGGAACAGGATTTATTTTTGACGGATCATAATGGAAGTTATGACGTAACATTACTATCTGCTATCAACTGTCTGTATGTTGAATGGAATATTGTGAAACCGGCAACAGTACCCATTATGTTGGATTCATTCACCCTGTTTACCCATTAGGATTCTTTTGAAGCGGGATGCATGAAAAATGAGCAATGGCCTCGCTGGGACTCGAACCTAGACCTCTCGAATAAGTGCTGAGATTGCTACCGTTACACCACGAAGTCATGCAGAAAGGAGGGAGAAAATACCTTATGTACTCTCCCTTTTAAAGGAAGACTGGGGATTAGAGGACCCAGTCATCAAATCCTGGTGGTGAGGAATCATCATCCACCACGTTTTAGTTCGGGCGCCACTGTAGAGTCATTAAGTTATTTTGAAATAGAAGATATGAAAAATGAGCAATGCTTTTACACCACCGATTCTTATGTTATGAGTCTGAGGACACTTTCCTTTTAATGTGATCTGCAATTTTTTGGATATCTAACCATTAATTTCATAATTAAGCTTCTTGCAAAATAAGGAAATATTTTAAGCATATATTTATCTGAATACAAAATAAGACAACACTAAGATTAAAAAATACAAATATCAAGCTTTAAAAAGTAAAAAATAAGAAGCTTCTCAAAAATGGCTTCGTTAATGATTTAAAAAAAAAAAAAACAGGTATAATTACCAAAAGTTATTTTTTAAAGTAGAATGAAAGGTATTTCTTATGGGAAGCTGAAGCTATTACACTGAATTAACGCTATCTTTTAATTTGCTTGCTCATCATCACTTGGCAATCCGAATATTGACTAGAGAAGCAAGCTAAACAAAAAATCCTCTTCTACGACGAGAATAATGATTTGAATGAAATTATTGCTCTTACATGAATGACACACCTTCTAGACTAGGGGTTGAACTCCTAAGCCTAGTTCGGTCATTAAGTTGTCGGTGAGGGGAACGCCCGAATCTTATCTTATCTTACATGAATGACAAATGCTAGCGGTTATGTATAATGGAAGATTAATTAATATTTTAATTGTCTATTCATAATAAAAGTAAATAACAAGTCAAATTTTAGTTTGAAAAATCATTCATCAACCATTAATCAGTTTAAGAGGGTTTAAATTTCATTGACATCATTTTTAAGTTTCATTGCTATAATAATATCCTATTCTATAGAATATGTTTATAGAAATGAAATTTTGCATTTCTTGAAAAGTAAAATAAAGATAACAATTTAAATTGGTATCAAAATCAGGAGACTTTTATTTGTTTATTTATCTTCAAACCTGAATGATTTGAATGATTTTTAATCTCGATGGCCTTTACCTTAAATATTTTCATTTTAGAATTTTCTTGATAATCAAATGAAATCAAAATAAAATAAATGAAAATCTTAATGAAATGAAAACTTTATAAAAAAATCTTAATGAAAATAAGAATGTGATTCAAAAACTAAGGTTATTAAAATTCTTTCTATACATGTCAATTTCTGCAGAATTTACTTAAAAACCTATGTAAAATATGCAAGTTTATATAATGATATATTTAAATATATATATTGCTTTGCACTATAATGCATTTAAATAAGGGCATTATTTATACAAAATGCATATGCCTCTTGCCTATTAAAATCTGTAATTGGCAAAACACTTTGAAAAGCTGACATGCACATGCAAATGATTTCAACAAATTAAAATATTCATTTATAAATTGAATTTGTTCATGTTTAGTATGATAACTGAGAGGTTATGAAAATAGGAAAGTAGGTTAAAACGCAGATGACAGCCCTTTTGTGCTTTGTTCTATTCAAATAAAAACATAGATGGCTTTTCAGTTTCGAGTGCTATTTCAAAATGAAATATCTATAGTGACTATGATTACTTATACTTTTATAAACGCCATCTATATTATGGTTTAGTTGTGAATTCATGATTTGCGTTACTGTTATGAAAGTAGCTAAAATATTTAAATATAAAACTGAATGTTAATCTGTGCGCATGATCCTGATTTAATTCATCTTCAATAAAAAATACATTTATTTTAAAGTTGCCATTGTGTTGAGCGAGGAAAAAGTAGAATTTCAAGCTGCAGTACTCCATTTAAAACGTTTTTCCTTAATTCCAGACTTCATTTTAAATTGATTGAATAAATTTAGCCTATTATTTCGTTTGCTAACAGATCACTACTTTTCCCTGTCGATATGAAATTTATAATGTATTTTTTTTTCTAATTTATTATTGAACTCAACCAGTGGGCGAGAGGTTAAGGCCGTTAAATACTGGTACTGAGACCCGGATTCAAACCCAGATGAACGGACTGGTTGCATGGGTGTTTTTTATGACTTTCCTCATGTGTGACATGAGTACAAGCCAGTTTCCCTGAGAAAACTCATTACGAAAGCATCCCTCCTTGTGTGCTTTATCACATACAAATGATTTAACCTTCAGTTTGTCACATTACATTATCAACTAAATCGAACATGTATTAAACAAAGACTTGCATACAGTTCAAAATATGCACAACAAATTTTCACATTATCAGAGCGATATAATTATGATGTACATCTAAAAGTTTTAATAAAATATTGATGTACCTTGTTTTGGATCTTCTCGGATCATCAAACATAATGAAAAATGTTCCAGTGAAGTTGCCAAAATGCTTATTTGTCGGAATTAGCACATAGTCATATCTGGAAAATGAAAATTAAATGGCAATTTTTTATGCTAGTATTTTCTTTTTATGTATATTTCCATATGCAATTTGGGGGCAATATATTGGTGTCATAAATGTAAAAATAAAATGCATCGAAAAATAAATGTAGGAAACTTTTTTTTTTCTTTTTTTTTTTTCAAATTTTGGATATGCATGAATACAAGCCAGAGAGTCCTCCATGAAATCAATTCGTCCTTGCGAGCTAGGCAAGCAATAAAAAATTGATTTCATTATCCCATGTACTTAGTTATATCTTAAATTAGTTTTAGCTAATTAATTCAATTTCACAATTGCATATTAAACTTATTTTTAATACCGAAAAAATGAGCTATTCATATAAATTATTTATTTCAGATTTAAAAACTTCCTTTCCGTAATGTTGAGATCATCGTCATTTGATTTCACACTTTAAGATTAACTGTTCTAAGTATAAAACTGCATTTGGTTCAAAAACATTTTAATAGGTTGGGAATAAAATTTCAGAAAACTTAAATTTCTTTAACGATTTCGTTAAACTTTGATGAGGGATGATCTCACAGAGTATTTCCCTAAGGAAAGAAAGTTTCTACTTCAGTCTTAACAGAAACGACATTTTTAATACAAACGCACTAAGGTACAGGAAAATATATACCGGTTGCTCGTTATATCCACCATTCGCATAGTTAAGGAAAGGGACGTTACAAGAAGTAGCTGCTTTAACGAAATGGATTTAATATTCTCATTAGTTTGAGACGTTTTGCGTTGGTTGTTGTAACAAAACAGTTGCTTTAATGAGTGGCCGTTATAACGAGAATAATGGATGATTGAGCAAAAGGAGTACGTTTAATATAATGGGTATATAAAGAGAAGAAATATTATTTATTCATGCTGAAAACTACGCAAAACCTTGCGGTTGATTTCAAAATAATAAAATATTTATTTTCTTTAAAAAAATTAATTTCAATTGTAAGCATTTATTAAAAGTCTACCGTGGTGATGTGTTCAAAACCCGATGAATAAAAATTAAAAACGTGCTAAATGAATCCGAGCAAAGAACAGCACAATTAAAGAAGAAAGAATCACAACATACCTTCGTATCATAGCTCATCATACGCAAAGTTATCACCGATAGTGAGAGTGAGTTCGAGCGGAACTAAATGGAGTGACCAAGTGAAACGGAACTTCCGAGGGATAGAAAACGAGAGCAGAATAATAAAAGAATTCGGAGGAAAATCACTACAAGGAAATTTACCTGCAAACCGCTTTTAAGAGGAAATGATCAGGCTATATCCTCCTTTTTGGTTCCTCATATTGTATTTGTTTCCGCCAGTGGTTTCTGTTTTCACACAAAGAAGTTTGATCCAAAAATCTGAAGTGGGCAGCTTCTTCCTCTTATGAACAAAGTCACTTTGATTTCGAGAAGTTTGCCTCAAAATGACTTATATGGCTTGAACTTCAGCAGAAAATGTATTAAATTTTCAATTAAAGTTTAAATGAATTTATTGAACAAATTAATTATATCTTTGAACCTCGTTTCTTAAAAGTAGAAGAACTGGAAAAAGTTGAATTTTGGAGAAAGTTTTTTATTTTAAAGTTACCCAACCACAAAATGTGATAACTCAAAACACCCAAAAATCACTAATTTCATTTTCTTAATGTATATTTCTGCCAAAATTCATGTTATAGAATTAAATTACGAATAATTCATTAATAAAAGACAAAATTATAACTATTATAGTTCCTCGAGCCTTTCTTTCAATTTGATCATTTCCCTTAAAACAGTGTATGCTTATGACTTAAATTTCTGATGTGTGCTATTCTTTGATTGCTTGAATGTTCATGTAAAATGCATTCATTCACCAAAAACGTCCTTATATCTAATCAATTATAGGACATAATTCCATACGAGTCTAACTTTGAAAAGGCATGGAATGTGCTCCCAGAAAGGGTAACGAATGAATGAGAAAATTTCTGGTTAATAATCTCCATCTGATATTCATATAATGTTTTTGACGTGCATACTTATGCAACAGTAAATGCTATTTAACCCTCTATGCATTAGAAATGAAATCACAATTTTTAATAACCAAAGATATAATACGATAGTATTCTGTGACTAAAAATTTTAGAATAACTATTAGAATTCTTTAGTTTAATCTCTAACTTTTCATTTGTATAGGTACAGGCCTAATTTGACTGGTCATTAGATTTAAAATTTGACAATAAATATAACTCTTGTCCTCTTTCCAATAACGTTAAATTTTGTATCCAGAAAGTAACAAACGCGCGCATGCCTCTTGCAAGTATTGGCTATTATATACACTTGGCAACCATGCCGTGCTGAAATAAAGGACTCCGAGGTATCAACGACTGCTTTCTAATTAGAAACAACCACGAATTTCCTCAAGAATTTCCTGATTATTAATTACCTTCTGTCTTTATTATCAGTCATATTATAATCAGTCGACAAGGCTCACAGCTGAGCAGGAAAACCGAATAAATTTCGAAAAATTACTTGCTATTGCTTTGCACTAAAGAGATGAGAGATTAAGCTTAAAACTCATTGCCGTAATAGCCACTACTGTATTTATTCACCTCAGATGACATATCTTACTGCAGCCTTTAGTGTTATCCCACATCTTTCAACATGCAAGTGATATGCTTCCTAACGAGAGAGAGTAAAAAAAGGAATGGGGGGAAAAATGCCGAAACTTTTTTCAATACTTTGGGCAATTTTTCGTAAATAAGTAACATGGGATATATGATGGCGGAGGTCTCATAATTTGGAAACTTTGGAACAATCCTTCAGAGTATGTCATTATTCCGGAGCCTAGTGCTTTAAAATTTGACCTTCATTCTCGTTTAGATATAGGAAGTTTTCTTATAAACAGATCTGATTTTTATTTCTATTGATCTTAAACTTGTATTTCAGTTGCGAAATTTCTTCAGAATAAAGCAGAATTATTTCAGCGCTAGCAATTTCAGAACCGTGCTCCATAAATATAAAATTCAACTTAACAGTTCTCATGAAGCAACAAATTCATCAGTGAAATATTCTTTGTCGTTTATGGAATTCAATGCAGAATGCATCGCTTCTTTACGCGAAAAATTCGCAATTAATATTTTCTCGGAGCTAACGTCAAGGTTATTAGCTAGTGCTTAGTTTTATCCAGTGCTTAATTTGTAAGGATTTTCAAGGGAGCAACTTCGGTTTGATAGTTACTTCAAAGTTTCAGAGAAAATCTTAAGAAATACTCAATTTCTTTTACAAATCTGCATTGAAAAGGGATCTAAGGCAGTAAAGTTGTTCTCCAACACCTCCGCGAAGAAGCATATCGAGGGTTTCAGAAATTTATTAAAGCATAATGATTAGTTTATTCATTTTTTTAATATACGGGACGTTCTCTCCCATTAAAGCAAAAAAGTATATTGGTACTACAAAAAAGTAGTTGGACTTTATATTTACAGAATTTTCTTACTTAAAGTATCGAAGCTTTTCTCACAAAAACGTTTCTGCGTTAATTTGAGAATCTATGTAAATTGAAAAATATAGTCTCTGTTATGTATTAATTGTTATTATTTTCAAGTTTTAAGTTTTGCTTACTTAATTCAGTTTTGATTCAGTAATTGAAGTTATTAATTTTTACTTTAGTTGTTTAAAGTTGGTTGTAAGTTTAAACTGTAACTTTTGTAAACCTTAAATTTAGGTTTGGTTGCTTTAAAAGTTTTCTTAAGTTGAAGTTGTTTAATTTTAATTTGGGTTTAGGGATTTAAGTTTCTGTTTTTGTACTTTTTGGTTTTGACTCTTAAGGTTGTTTAACTTTTAACTTTAATTATTTTAAAATCGCAGCGTCATCGTCATAGTACCTCTTTTAGAAGTCGAAAATTCCCTACGAAGATGAGAAATATGGAATGACTGCTGAGTATGAGAAGAAAGCAGATTCTTGGAGGATAAAGCATTAGATCCATCGGGAAAAACCCCTGCGCCGCTGAAGGTTTAATTTTTCGCCGAATTTAGAATGACGGTTTGGGATCAGCAGCCCAGGAATCTGCCTGAAGGAAATTGCAGAATGGCGGAGTTCCAGGCCGCCGTCTCGGATCAGCATTTAACTAATATTCTCTGATTTTTTTGTTTTTTGTTTTTTGTTTTTGTTTTACAGATCTTCCTTCCTACCCTACAACTGCAGTATGAAACATCTGAATGTAAAGAATGCCTGTGTACTTACGAAGGGGTCCTCTCCCATAATTTTAGAACGTTAAATCATTATAAGGTATGTGCCTGTTTATTTTGATTCGTCAGCCAAAAATGTTAACGTTGATGACCGCCACCCATCAAATTAAACAAATTGTAGCTGTAAAGCTTTAATGTCTCTAAATAAACGCAAGATTGATTTTACTTACTTTTGTATTGTTTTAATTTTAGTTATTTTACACTGGACTTTAGTCATAGAATGGGTTATAAGTAGAATCACAATACAAACCTTTTTCTGTAGAATTTAGAATTGTTTATGTTTCACTCGGATAATTAATTACACGTATGGTTATTTGATGGGATTGATACAGTACTGGTTGAGAAAAATGTTTACTGATGTTGAACATATTCACACATCATCCGAAATCCATATTAGCTAAAACATGAAAATTTTCTATTACACAGTGATGATATTTAGTAGTAATTATTGCATATGACCATAATTTTATAATTGTTCTATAAATAATATACTACGCCTCTAGTGTCTAATAATGTCTAGCATCAATATTTAAGAAGAAAGAAAGGCTTATAGTAATCTTTTCTTCAAACGTACTGTATACACATGCGCACCACAATTTAAATTGCGCCAAACCCACAGAGGCCCGACTCCGGTACTTCTTAATTTTTGAGATAAATCCTAATTTTAGCAACAGCACTCTTATTCACTCAAAGTAATATCCGCTTTTACTTAGTTTAAGTAAATAAGAGAGTTCTGGCCCTTCTTTTACGTAACTGAACCACAACTTCAGCAGAAAATTCTTTCGATCTGGAAAATTTTATTATAATAAAAAGAAAAAAAAAAAAAAAGGAAGACTTATTTATAAGTTAAAAGAAAAATCTGAAATGTTTCAAATTTTAAATTATGTCCAAACGGGCGTTTTTTTACATTTTGTGTGTTACCTTTATTTATTAAATATCACGTTCTTTGCACTTAAACCATAAAATTCAGTGCAAGAGCAATATCGCAAAATAATTTCAAATTGAGCATATCTTTATTTATTAAATTAGAATTTCCGATACACAATCTCACGCGCTGGAGATAAATTTTTTTTCTGTACAACGTTGCCATTGCTCGCTTTGAAATTCTTGAGTTTGCTAATCAAAAATTCGTTAAAGTTTTACAAAATATGAAATCGATAATAAAACAAATTACAAATTTCAAATTTGGGTTTCCAGATGCCCATATTCGTAGTAGGATTACGTCATTGAAAATTTGATGGCTCTAGGTACCGTTGTTTTATCACAATGCGAGAAACATACATACATTTACTCAGATTCCTCATTATTTAGTTTCTTCAAATATAATACAGGGCGATAATATTTGGTGGCAACAGTTTGAAAAGGGAAACGAACATTCAGAGTGATTCGACGCATAATCGCAAAGCGAAAACAATAGACCTTCAGGGACAAAGCAACTTTGGACTAATAAGTAAGCTTGGAAGTCGATTCTTACTTCTGAATGCATGCTTGCCCTTTTCTGGGAAAGAAACTGTCTTTCTCTGGGAATTTCTTGGACAGAGGAAAGAAAAACCCCTTCCCACATGCCAAAGGCTCACAACGTTAGTCACTAGCCGTCAAAAAGAGCACCTGCAGGCGTTTTGGAACGATTTAACCAAATATGTCGGACGAAAATTGTCTCTAATACACAAAATTTTACATTTTTTCGCATCTAATCCTCGAACTGGAGGAAATTTTTCCCCTCATTCAAATTTTAATTGACAGCTATAGAATTATACCGGCAGGAGATCAGAATTGGATTCTTCTCTATTTTCATATTTACACATTCTCCATTAAAATTTCCTTCGTATTCTGTTACTACTTACAATATTCTCTTTATTCTCATCAGTGACACTTCAACCGTTTAATATTTTTTTAATTGATGTGCTAGAAAATGAATAGTCTTTGGGTCCATCAGTCCTTTAAGTAGTACATTATACTGTATATTCAGAACTTAAGTTCAGCCGGAGCCAGATTGAACTTTTCTTAGATTTTGAGTGAAATTACAATTCCAACCGGAACCCCGAATGAGATAAGGTCTGGTATTTTATTTTATAATTAACCTTAACTGAAATTATTTATTAAATTTTTATTTATCTCTTTCCAATTTATTGAATTTTAATTATTCCGTCATTTTAATAATTAATTATTTTGAGTGTTTATTATTTTATTGCTTTAATTTTTAATTAATTTATACATTTAATTGCTAATTTTTATTCTTTTATTTATTTATTTTTGTTTCCTGACGGCCTTCCACAAAGCTCCGGTTTTTCTAATTTAAAAAATTAAGCGCTGATTCACACACGCAATAAATGCATATAAATCTTGGATTACATAATTTTTTCCTGACTCCTCAAAGATTCTCAGATTTTTCTTGCTTTTCTTTCATTCAAATCACGTCAGAGAGTAAAAAAATGAAGTCGCTGCGAATTCGTGCATTACTCTCCATATGGATGCACATTTTTTTTAAACCGCGGGGCTTTAACCTATTAGGCTTTTTGAAGCAGAACACGTGAAAAATCATTTTGGGCTCTTACTGGGACGCGAATCACGGATTTCTCAATTGGCAGATGGATGTGCTAACCAATTGCACTAAAACAGCTTGCACTGAGAAATGAGATATTTCCTTACAACTATAAAGTTCTTATCGATATTTTGAAGTTTTTTCGCATTGACCCATTGATTTTTAATAATAACAAAATAATTAATTTTAATTAAAAATAAATTAATAAAAGCCCACGTGATCTATCTGCCGGGGAAAGTTGCCTTCGTGGGGGACACTGTAAGGAAAACTGTCTCGTATTGACGTTACGTATGGAAAATACCACGGAAATTCTCCCCGCTGCTAGTCCTTTCCCTTTTTGGTATTCAAGAAAGAAATACAGAAGCAAGTACTTCGAAACTGAAAAAGTATTTAATTACGTCTAAAGTAAATTCAGTTCAATAAATATTTAAAATTAAAATGCTTTATTGAGCTGACTTTATTATCGAGATTATTATCAATCTGTGTCCTTATTGACGTGGTGTTCGATTAAAATTGATATTTGTATGACTTCCTGCTGGTTTATATGTCAGCAAGTTTGATTCGTAGAATTCTGAATATTTTGAATTCCTACTTGATTTACTCATCACAAGTAAAAAGTAGGAATAAATATTGCTCATTAATAAAAAATTCGATTTAACTATCTGTGTTCGCGTGAGATACTCTGGCACGATTAAATATTCTAAGTAACAAAAAATTCACTTCAGATTTTTCACGCAGCCGCGTGTTTCATACACCAGAAGGAAATCGTTTTGTGATTTTTGTCAGGTAATAAACCAGAATTCGAATACTATATTTCTAATTTTAGAATACATTACTTTTTAACATTTGCCACATCTTCTCTTCACTTCATAATATTGCATAACGTGTGTAATGCATTCTGAGTTTGGACGCATACAATAGCTTTTTGAAAAATGCATAACATTCGAATTAATATATGTGAATGCTCAATAAAATTTATAAATTTCTTTCTGTTACATGGAGAAAGTTAGAATATTTAACTTATTTATTAAGATGTGTGTTTATAAATGCAACGTAGTATTTTAATAAGTTCCTACTTTTTATTTGTGATGAGTAAATCAAGTAGGAATTCAAAATATTCAGAATTCTACGAATCAAACTTGCTGACATATAAACCTGCAGGAAGTCATACAAATATCAATTTTAATTAAGGAAAAGGCCACGCAACTCCGAACACCACGTAAATAAGGACACAGATTGATAATAATCTCGACAATAAACTGATCTGGTCGACAATCTTCTGATTGTAATCTGAAGCGAGAAACTTCAAAATATCAATAAGAAGAACTTTAAAGTTGTAAGGAAATATCTCATTCCTTAGTGCAAGCTGTTTTAGTGCAACTGGTTATCACATCCATCTGCCAATTGGGAATGTATGATCAGATGTTACTAATGCTAACTTCAATTACACTTATTTATGGTTTCATCAAAGCTAAAAGCTTATTAAGCATGTGGTTCTCTGCTGCCAACAAGTTGAGAAATTACGGTGGCTTATTAAACTTTAAAACATCGCTTATTTTTAAACTATATTAACTCTTTATATTCTGAATGGAAACTCTGCTCGTGATGCTTAAATTAATCCTACAGTCTTGTCAGTTAAAGATGAAACAGATAAAAAAGATGAACGGATATGTGAATTACCGGAAAATGATAAATCAATGACAATCTTGTCAGTTAAAGATGAAACAGATAAAAAAGATGAACGGATATGTGAAGATTCTTCAATAGTTTTAGAAAAGTTAGGAAAAGGAATTTCTAAAAAGCAATTTAAGGCTAGGTTTCTAGCTGCATTAAGAGTTATGGGAAAGAAAACGCGACAAATAAAGTACTGAAAGTTATGGTATAATGTATTAGTGCACGTGATATAAAATTAAATAAGTGCACATAATTCAATTAAATAAGTTCACTAATATAATACGCATAACTGAAAATAACATTTAAATTTTATTTAAAATAAAAAAAGAAGTATTAAAATATAAATTTACTTACTTATGTTCAGATGCACCTTTGTTAATTAATTATTTAACATTTATATCTCAACAGGAAAAGAAAATACGCTGCATTGCAAATATTACTTTGCATTATTATAGTGTAGACATAAAAGGTGTTTCTAATTTTTTTTTCTAAAATGGCATGAGCTGTTAAGATTGTAAAAAAACACAGGGATTTCTTCTTTCCATGTCTTCCTTCTCTTGTGTTTTTTCCTTTTGTTTTATGTCCAACCATATTATGTAGCATTGTAATATTACCATTTTTCATCACACCATGAATTTATATATATTTTGCTACATTATTTTTCGCACATATTCAGTTACATCCATTGAATATTGCATAACTGGTTAACAGTGTCTTGATATTCCGTGCCAATGATTATCGCTTGATCCTTTCATATACCAGTCTGAGTTACATAAAACATACATCTGCCAGTTTTTGTTACCAGTCTGAGTTACATAAAAGCTAGTCTGAGTTACATCTGCCAGTCTGAGTTACATAAAAGCTAGTCTGAGTTACATCTGCCAGTCTGAGTTACATAAAAGCTAGTCTGAGTTACATCTGGGGGATTCTAGAAGGAATCTTATTAATCAATGTTTTTATAGAAGATTCAAGCTCATTTTTAGAGCATTGGTCCAATGTCATCCCAGTCGCACAGGCAGATACGTATTTAGTTCGAATTTCCTATAACTAAGGTTATAGGAACCTTTTTCACTTTTTTTGCGAATATTTATTGACAAGATTGTTGACGAAAAAGGCCTTTCAAATAACACGAAAACGTGACACATATTTATTAAATTCTGCAAAAAGCTGGTTCTTGTTTAACGCGTAAAAATTCTCTATGAGCATCTGCTTAGTTTGCAAAGGTGTTTATGATTTCATTACGTTACAAGGCAAAATTTGGCAGAAATTACTAATTCATTTTCCGTTGCGAAAGAACTGGCTCCGCGAAGTTCGAAATGACCCACAAAGCTTTACTCCAAATACCTATTATTCGAGCCGACTCTATGTTCAACGCGAACTTTGAAAATAATCTGCGACTCTCGAGCCGACGTACCCCTGAGGCAAACCTGTGCTTGAGTAGATCTCTGTTTTCCCTATCTGCATTCGGAAGATAAATTACTGTCTACACTAGCGCAATTTTTTACTGGCTGCCGTTTTGTCAGTTGTGGTTTTACTTGTAGGTTATCGGTTACAAGTAAGCTGTGATGGTTGTCGGTTGCAAGAAAACTTCTTATGAATAAGATGAGAAATATTATAATTAAATATGAGATTCTACAGACTGGTCAAACCTAGTTTCATGATTTATATATGATTTTATATATGCGGTTCTGCATCGATTCACTACAAACGGCGAATCACTTTTCAAACTGTTGCCACAAAGTATTATCGCCCTGTGTTATATTTATATATCGATATATATTACATATATATATTTATATATATTTATATATCGATATATATTACATATTTAAATAAATTAAATAATGAAAAATCTGCATAAATGTACGTATATTTCTCGCACTGTGATAAAACAATGGTACATCAAATTTTGAATGACGTTATCCTCCTACGAATATGGGCATGTGGAAGACCAAATTTGGAATTTGTTTTATTATCGATTTCCTATTTTGTAAAACTTTAACGAATTTTTGATTAACAAACTCAAGGATTTCAAAGCGAGCAATGGCAACGTTGTACAGAAAAAACATTTTTATTTCCAGCGCATGAGTCTCTGTATCGGAAATTCTAAAGATATGCTCATTTAAAAACTATTTCGCGATATTGCTATTGAACTGAATTTTATGGTTGAAGTGCGAAGAACGGGATATTTAATAAATATTGTAGCACACAAAATATTAAAAAAAAACGCCCCTTTGGACGTAATTTAAAATCTGAAACATTTCAGATTTTTTTTTTTCTTTTGGTAGCCTAAAGTCATAAAGAGGTCTATTGAATGTGCTGCAGATAAGCTAAAGCAATGAGCGTGCTCGACTTTTGCTATTTCATAATATGCAACAACTGGCCATCATGGAATGTATTAGGGCTGCAGTCATTTCTGCCATGGACAGCCCACAGCGGCCGAGCACATAAGACCGCTAACACTGTAGAGACATTAGCTTATTTCGAAACCGGAGAGATGAAAAATGAGCAACGCCTTCGCCGGAATTCGAACAACGGGCCTCTCGAATACGCGCCGAGCGTGCTGACTACTACACCACGAAGGCAGCCGAAATACCTTATAAAACTTAAAATTAGAGCTGAGTTCAAATCTTGGCTAATGAGCTGACTATATGGGCGTTTTCTTGGCTTTCTTTACATATATCAGGAATACGAGTCAGTTATCCTTAGAAAGTCCGCTCCACCAGCCGCTAACTGTTTGAGACGGCTGAATATTGGTAGTTTGACCGAGTTGGGGTTCGATTTCAGGCGAAGAGGGTGGCTGCATGGTAGATTTTCCCAATGTGTAATGTGAATACGAGCAGTTTCCTCAGAAAGTCCTCCACGAAACATCCCTCTTCTTAGGCAGATAGCCCTCGTGGCTGTTTGGTTCTGAGTTAGCCTCTTTATTTTGTATGTTGTCCATAAGTCACATGTGAAAAGCAATATGAAAAATTTTAATGATACTGTATTTAAAAGCTTGCGTATCTGAAATTTTTGAAAAAAGAAAGAATTATACCTAGTGAGGAATTTCATTAGCCTTTGAGTCATCTTCCTATCCGGCATTTTATTCGCACTCTCGTTTCCATCTTTGTTATCACGATTAAAATTACGTGGAAGATTCTTTTGTTATTAACATAAATGGAATCACTACTACTGAAAATGTTATCAGAATCGTCGAAAACGTATTTCTCTCCCATAATCAGAAATATATAGAAAGTTTATTCTCATTTCATTAGGTATTATATTATTATCTCTAGAAATATGATATTCAAGCATATCTTCGTAGCTTCGAATAAATTTATCGTTGATATAAAATATTTTCCTCCCTCTTGTTTTACAATAAGTTTCACGATTTTAGAGAATAAAAATAAAGTAAAATCATGATTCAAACTTCTCAGAGAAAGTAAGGAAAGATAACCACAAGTAGAAATTAAAGTACATCAGCAGAAAGTAAAAAATAATAGAATTTGTTTATGTAGTAAAATATGCATAACAATGAATAATGAAATTATTTTATCTTTCATAATGATAACATTCGATCCAACAAATATCGATTTTAGCGTTATTTGCCAGAACGTATTGGTAAGTTTCGAAATAAAATAGTTTTAATAATAATATAACTAACTAATAAATTAGGGCGCAAGATTTAAGTAACAAAGTAATCAAATTTCTCATATTAATTCTAACCACTTAAGGACATTTTGTTTTTCAGCTACTCTTCCGAACTTTTTCCTTTGTTTGCTTGCTGGTTGTCGAGTCCATAGTTCACGGAAGAATGGTTGCCAGAGCCTCAGGTAGGTTGGACTTTTACACTCATGTCCATAAATTAAGAATAATGCAAAATCAGGCAAAGGAAGAGTTAGAAGCAAAACAAATTTGACTTAGTTGTAAAGCTTATTCATTAAACAAAAGGTAAAGAGCAAAACAAATGCTATATGTTTGATATTATTGAAAAAAATAGCGATTTTTTCTCCCTGGAGCAAATTACAAAAACAAAACCTATTTACAAAAAACTAATATTACATGGTTGGTATGATTGTTAATACATTGTATGTCTCCCAGACGATGCAATACAGTCCGTACAATGCCTAGGCATGCTGAGTATCAAATTATCGATCTGATTTTGGGGGGTATTACACCACTCAAAAAGCAATGCCCTCCGAAGTTCCAGTAGACATGTAGGAGGAGGTTGACGGGCTGCAACTCGTCGGCCAAGCATGTCCCACACATGCTCTACTGGATTCAAGTCCGGTGAGAATGCTGGCAAGTCCATGCGGGTGATATACCCCGACTGAAGGCATTCGCTTACGATGTTTGCACGGTGAGGACGGGCGTTGTCATCCATAAACACAAATTGTGCGCCCATGGCGCCCCGAAACAAACCTACATGTTGTTCCAGAATGATGTTATGTTAAAATTTTTGTTTTTATAACTATTGTAAACTTTGGACTTTGACTCATCCATGGTGCCGGACAAAATAACAAACAAACCCCCCCCAAAAAAAAATCAAATAACAAATAATTCACATTTAAGATCTAATTCATAATATTCATATATAATTTCGACATTCTTATAAATATTCGTATAGTAAATCTATCAATCAATCGTATATCATATCTATCAATCAATCGTATAGTGGTAGTACAATTTAACTTTTAGGTTTGCGTTGTGAGTAACCTATGCCAAAGGAAATATCAATAACTCCAAATTCAATTAAACTCCATGTTTCTTAAAAGCCTCCCGGCTCAAACAAATGGAGGGACATGACAGACCACAGTAAAATATACTCAACATAAATACACAAATGCAATTAAATTTTAAACACACATTTATTAAATTCTTGACTATTTTATATAATTAAATAATGGATAACTGATCAGTATCCTACCACATATTTTCTAAGTCAAAATAACACATAATACTACACCAAATTACAGCTTACATTAATTAAGATTAACATTGTTTTTTCTCAAATTAATTAGGTGTAACAAAATTTAATCCTCCAAATAACAGGTTCTTATAAATTAGAAAGTAACGTTTTTCTAGCTCACAAAATTCAGTAGGTGAAACAAATTTTAATCCTCCCAAAACTGGCCTTCACTTGAAATTATAAATAACTTCTCAATTTTTTAAAGATGGAAAACAGTTTTTCCTGATTAGCAGGATCCTTAGTGTCCAATCCACATGGAAATAAGCCAAGCCCATTTTTCTTGGAAATTACAGTCTAATAATTCTTCAAACAGCCAGGCATCGCTTTAACTGTCCATTAGGTGGGAACCAATAGTCCAATTTAGAAGGATCTTTTATCTGTCCATTAGGTGGGAACCAATAGTCCAATTCAGAAGGATATTTTTTCAATTCAATAACAGGTAGCTGAATATACACCAGTTTTTTTAGCACAATCACGTGCATCATCGAAGCGTCGAGGCAACATTTATGCTGAAGGTTTCGGAAAAAGGCTCTTGGAGATTAACCGGCGATTCAGGTGAAGAGAGAGAATCTGTGCTAAATTTTCTTGGTAGATTTTTCTCTGTACATCTCAATCAGCTCTCAGTAAAAATGCTCTTTGCAGCTCGCGCACATTTCTCCATACATCACGCAGGAAAATGTTCCTTGCATCTCGCACAAAACTTTTAAACACCCCGCAGAAAAAGAATTCTCTAGAGCAAAGAAAAACGCAACCCAAGTCCTCTTGCTTCGGCAACCGGCCGCACGGCAAAACCGGCAGCAGGGCAAAACGCCCTAATTGCATTTTTGTATTTATGTTGAGTATATTTTACTGTGGTCTGTCATGTCCCTCCATTTGTTTGAGCCGGGAGGCTTTTAAGAAACATGGAGTTTAATTGAATTTGGAGTTATTGATATTTCCTTTGGCATAGGTTACTCACAACGCAAACCTAAAAGTTAAATTGTACTACCACTATACGATTGATTGATAGATATGATATACGATTGATTGATAGATTTACTATACGAATATTTATAAGAATGTCGAAATGATATATGAATATTATGAATTAGATCTTGAATGTGAATTATTTGTTATTTGATTTTTTTTGTTAATTTTGTCCGGCACCATGGATGAGTCAAAGTCCAAAGTTTACAATAGTTATAAAAACAAAAATTTTAACATAACATTTATTAAATTCTTGACTATTTTATATAATTAAATAATGGATAACTGATCAGTATCCTACCACATATTTTCTAAGTCAAAATAACACATAATACTACACCAAATTACAGCTTACATTAATTAAGATTAACATTGCTTTTTCTCAAATTAATTAGGTGTAACAAAATTTAATCCTCCAAATAACAGGTTCTTATAAATTAGAAAGTAACGTTTTTCTAGCTCACAAAATTCAGTAGGCGAAACAAATTTTAATCCTCCCAAAACTGGCCTTCACTTGAAATTATAAATAACTTCTCAATTATTTAAAGATGGAAAACAGTTTTTCCTGATTAGCAGGATCCTTAGTGTCCAATCCACATGGAAATAAGCCAAGCCCATTTTTCTTGGAAATTACAGTCTAATAATTCTTCAAACAGCCAGGCATCGCTTTAACTGTCCATTAGGTGGGAACCAATAGTCCAATTTAGAAGGATCTTTTATCTGTCCATTAGGTGGGAACCAATAGTCCAATTCAGAAGGATATTTTTTCAATTCAATAACAGGTAGCTGAATATACACCAGTTTTTTTAGCACAATCACGTGCATCATCGAAGCGTCGAGGCAACATTTATGCTGAAGGTTTTGTAAAAAGGCTCTTGGAGATTAACCGGCGATTCAGGTGAAGAGAGAGAATCTGTGCTAAATTTTCTTGGTAGATTTTTCTCTATACATCTCAATCAGCTCTCAGTAAAAATGCTCTTTGCAGCTCGCGCACATTTCTCCATACATCACGCAGGAAAATGTTCCTTGCATCTCGCACAAAACTTTTAAACACCCCGCAGAAAAAGAATTCTCTAGAGCAAAGAAAAACGCAACCCAAGTCCTCTTGCCTCGGCAACCGGCCGCACGGCAAAACCGGCAGCAGGGCAAAACGCCCCTCGTTCGCCTTTTTTTTTTCACATCGCGGCTGCACAAAATTCACTCAAATCAGACTCCACTACAGCCATCATCGCAGCACGCTGGTACAAATCGCTCGCCCCGCAAAACTTTCTGCTTTCTCCTTTTCCTTTTCGCTCAAAAATCTTAATCAGAATTATCTCTAGCCTGGTGCAAATACCCAGGAAATCTCGGTTTCTCCGCCTCTGTGAGTTCATAGGCTTTCAAAAAAATCATAAAATTAAATCTTACCAATCCCGGAATTTTAAGTTATCTAAATTGAGAAAAAGACACACCCATGACGAATCAAACACTAGAAAATCTGACAATGCAATCCGAAAAACATCTGCACATATAACGTGGGAAAAAAAAATAGACCCCCCCAACTAACAAGCGAAACTAGCTTTTACGAGTATCCAATTATCTAACTTAGTACACCTCCTACTGTCTTGAAGTAAGAAGACTGTAAACTTTAACAAAGCGATTTCCGTTTCCCACGCAAAGAAGAAAGTTTCCAACCTATAACTCTGTCAAAATAATCGCCGCCCCTTAGAACTATTCGCCTCTGAACGAGAAAAACACGTGTTTTCAACCCCCGCGCAAAAGGGGAAAATGCAGCTGGACAGTGACCTCTAACCTCCAAAGAAGCCTACGCGTCAGAAACGGAAATACACCCGCGCCCTTTTAATTGTAACACAATTCTGCCAAACTTAAAGGGAGCTTTACCGTAAAGTTTAACAATATTAAATATTATACATTAATTTTAAATAAGCTCAATACAAATTCAATAAACACAGTAAAATAATATTATAACTAAGAATACATTATGCAAAGTAAAATAACATGCAATAATTATATACAACAAAAAAAAAATACATAAGAATTTTCCATAACAATGACGTCCATATAGATCTGGCTTGTCATGGTTCCAATTTGAACATGCAGGTCAGTTCTGAAACCCAGAATAATCCCACCCCAAACAAGCACTCCTGCACTACTGTGACGGTGTCGTTCAATGATGTTTTCTTGGTGGTAACGGGTACCTGGAGCTCTCCATATGAAAGTCCGGCGAGAATCAGACTGCAAGCTAAGCCTGGACTCGTCGGAAAACATCACACAAGCCCACTGTTACGGTGTCTTTCAATGATGTTTTCTTGGTGGTAACGGGTACCTGGAGCTCTCCATATGAAAGTCCGGCGAGAATCAGACTGCAAGCTAAGCCTGGACTCGTCGGAAAACATCACACAAGCCCACTGTTGCGATGTCCACAATGCATGCTCTCTACTCCAGGCGACAGTGAGTTGCAATAAGTGGAACGCATCTGACAGGTCTACGAGCATATAGACCAATCTGCCCTAAGCGTCTGTACACGGTGTGTCTTGAAATTGTCGTACAAGTGGCTGAAGAGAGATGACGAGACAGGTCTGAGGCTGTGCTTCGCCTGTTTCTTTTGGCAGTAACTGCCGAATACCGGTCCTCATTCGGCGTTGTAACTCTGGGGCGACCTGTGCTGTAACGTCTACTCACATTACCATCATCTTGGAATAGTTGCCAAAGCCTGGAGATGACACTCTGGGCAATTCCAAGTTTGTCTGATACTTCCAGTTGTGTACCCCCACATTCCAGACGGCCGATAATTCTACCACGTAAAAAATCATCCAAATGCGTCCTTTGTGTCATAACTATTCGGTTATTGCACTGAAATGCCTATAAAGCGCCTGCGAACAATTTTACTTCTTTGCCTGTATCCCTTATATATCACTCTCTTACACTCTCGTCATTGTGACGTACCATCGGTTTCATCTGGTTACTTCCTGAAATTTGCATATGATTCTTGAAGATGTGTGTAGTGATTTTACAGGTGATATATTTATTTTAGAGTTCGATTTCCGCGTGACTCCAAATCATCCTTAATTTATGGACATGAGTGTACTTCCACCCCAATTTTGAGAGAAACCTCTCTCCCCTACCACTAAACAACACGAGAGGACTTTCGACTTGCCATATATTTAGAGTGTCCCCATACCGCAAAGACACTAGTATACATTTACAAACATTCACTCCTTCTCCGAGATTCGAACCCTGAACTTTTTCTTTTGATCAAAACAAAATAAAGTTATTAAGTATTACTCATTTCCATTACTAATATGGCCCCACCAGTGGCCAAGTGGTTAAGCCCCTTGAATATTGGTAGTTCGATTTACTTTGTGCTCGAAAGCAGGTGAACGGGCTGGTTGCATGATTGGTTTTAGAAGTTTTCCACATGTGTAATGTGAATTAAAGCTAATTTCCCTCAGAAAGCTCCTCCACGAAGGCATTCCTCCTCTTAGGCAGACAGCTCTTGTTGCTTTTCCTTATTCAAATAACCTTATAAGGTATTTCTCCCGCCTTCTTGGCATGCCTTCGCAGTGTAGTGGTCTGCACGTTGGGCGCGTATTTCAGAGGTCCGTGGTTCGATTCCCGGCGAGGCCGTTGCTCATTTTTCACATATCCTGCTTCCAAAAATAATTCTAATGACTCTACAGTGGCGCCCGAACTAAAAGGGTGGTGGATGATGATTCTCCACACCCAGGATTTGACGATTGGGTCTCCTAAAAACCCCAGTCGCGCTTTAAAAGAGGGAGTACATAAGGTATTTCTCCCGCTTTCTTAGCATGCCTTTGTAGTGTAGTGGTCTGCACGTTGGGTGCGTGTTCTAGAGGTCCGTGGTTCGATTCCCGGCGAAAGCGTTGCTCATTTTTGCTCTGCTTCCAAAAATTTCCTAATGATTCTACAACCTAACCTAACACTCATTAAAATAAAGATTAATATTTTTCCGTCGTCTTCGCGCTTTCATTTCTAGATAAAATGTGCATTATGTTACTAGATATAATATCTTTAAATCCGTTTTAGCAACCTGAAAACATTATTTGAAGTAGTTAATTCTTTAAAATATACAAAACTGTTAAGTTATGAAAAGTTACCGAAATTCATAAATTTCTATCCATTAAAACAAAAGCCATACCAGAGTTTCAGGTCTTCACACCATCAAAGAAGTTTTGAACATCTGAGAAACATCTTAGCATTCAAAGTTACTGATATCAATTCCACTTACATCAGTCAAAGTAAATATTATTCAAGACGTAAAACTAGGGAAGTAGGAAAGTACTTGTTCAAGGTAATTTTCAAGTCAGTTAAGAAATAAACAACTCAATAAATTTATAAAATATTCACATATTTTCACGTGTTCAGTGTCTGTCTGACATTATGTCATATACTCACGTCTTCAGTGTCTGTCTTTAATAAATGCCAAAAAATATTTACCTAGCAATTCTAATACTGAATAGACTTTTCTTTCACTTATTTTAATTTCAATTTTCCTTATTCGTTTATAAAAGCGCTAATAAATGTGATCAGATAAATTTTAATTGAAAGTTTATTTTAATGTGGAAACCTTTTCTGTAATTTGAAAACAAAACTCCCGATTGATTCCGCTTCTTGATTAATGTGTTTTATTTATTTACCCAGTATTTGTATGCTTTCTTTTAATGTTCTTATTGGCTAATTTTCTGAAATGGTCTCAGTCTTAAATTTTTATTTATAAAAGATTTAAGTGTTTTTAAAAACATGTGTGATTTTATAATCCTTCTGATAAAGGCTTCGTGAAACCCACTGATGTCCTTCCAACGTAACCGTACATTTTGCATAACTTAAACAAATCCATAAGGAAGTTCTGGTTCTGTATTTCGATTAAATATCTGTGGCTGAATAGGCTGGCTGCACTGAGTTTCATGGTATTTTTTTTTCCTTTTCATTTCTTTTCTTAAATACCACTCGCCAGCCATTTTCTCTTTATTGCCACCAATAAAGCTTCCCTCTCCGTTACAATAGTCTTCAAACGCTTTGTCTCTTAATCATTCAGACCTTAAGAAATTTGTAGAGTTCCTCACTTTGGAATTCTAAGTTAATGTTGGAAGTGAAGAATCTAAGAACTGATAAGCGAATAATCGCTTGAGTTCGGTGACAAGAAACAACAAGATAGAAGGGTAACTAACCCTTTATTATTTCAATAAGATTTAACAAACTCCGCCTGGGAGTGTACAAGCAAAGCCCGCACTTGGACTTGGAACTTAAAAGACTAAGAATTAAACTAAAACTAAGATTAACTAAAGAAGTATAGCCGAAGCTATAAAGGTTCAAATCGAGCTGGCCCCTTAACTTATTTGACTACGAAGCCTAGCAAGGGCCTGAGTACGGCCGAGCGTAATAACAGCTTTGAGAGAGAGTGGCCAAAAAGGCAGACGCGCGTAAATCATAAACTCTGATTCTCTCTGCCTCAGTAAGTAACTTCGTGGTTTAAATACCGCTCCTCCTCATTAAATATTCAGCAAGATTCCAAAACTACGTTATGGCCGGAAGTAGCAAGTTGAAGTTAAAAATTTGACAGGAAAGGAACTTTAACTTAAAATTTAACTGTTAATAAAATTAACATAATCCTTACAAAGTTAAGTACTAAACCTAGTACTTAATTTTCATGATGTTCTGTTTCCTAACGAGTTGTGGAGTTACTTTAATAAATGTTAGCGAATTATCACCGTGACTTCAAGCAACCCTCACCAGTGGTCTAGTGGTTAAGACAGCTGAATACTGGTGGTTAGACCTGGGGCCGAACTCGGCAAACGGGTTGGCTATATGGTTGGTTTTCGTGTTTTTCTCTATGTGGAATGTGAATACGAGTTAGTCTTCCTTAGATTTTCCACGAAGGCATTCCTTCCCTTAGGCAGATAGTCCTCATAAGCTTTGCCATAATCAAATAACCGAACCTAATCTTACTACAATCAATTTACAGAAACACATATTAAAAGTCAACAAACTTTTATTTTAATCATTGTTGTTGTTGCCAATGCTCACTTGTCTGACATATAGTCAGCCCATGCCCACGAAATTTCTTGTGGCAAGGAGCGCAAGTTTACGCCTGCCGTTGGCAACAGTCTTGAGCACTTTACAGGTGACGGTGAGATTTAGCTCTGTTCCGCCCCCAATTCTGATGGAGAGCACCCCAGGGGGGAGGGACGGGTCCGATGGTCTCCTACCCCTCTTCCTCTATCACTAACCGCTAGAAAGGACTTTCGGCTCGCCGCATATTTAGATTGCCCAATGCAGCACAGACACTATACATTTACAAACATCCATGCCTTCTCCGGGAATCCAATCCGGGCAGTCAGCGACGCTAACCACCGGGTGGCGCATTTGATCACTTTTTGTGGTTAACAATTTAAACGAGAACCAGAGACTAAAGGGTTAGTTACGTATTAACAATATCGATAACAATCACGTAGCCTTGAAATATATAAGAGTATAAATTTCATTAAAACAAGATTTTTAGGTAATCAGCTATAGAACTGTTTCTTAGGACTCCAACGGAATTTGGTGAGGCCTCCGACCAACGTTAACTTTTCAACGTGGATAGCTGGATCGGCGGTAGCAATCCCCAGCAAGATTGTGGATTAGCTGGTAAACACCTTCCGATATTATCGGAAGCAATCATTAACAGCAAAGTTTTTTTCACGTGACATAGCTTGAGTTTCACTTAATATTCGCTAACGTTTAAACACTCTTGCGCCCTATACACATTTGCACAGCCTTCTGTTATGAACGAATACATGTGACGTGGCTATAAGGAAACGTAGGATGTGTTAACTCGAGCTTAAAAGTTAGAATAGCTTAAAATAATAACTCAAGAAAGCATAACTTTATTAACAATCTTGAACAAACTTCAGACAATATATTCAGCTGTTGGTTTCCTGCGTATATGTGCGATGTGGATGGGAGAAGGGGCTAGAGGGATAAATCAAACGAACATAACGCTTTTCCAAAATGAGAAAACTATTTATCTTTTAAACTTTTTTATCTTCTATTCATGAATGAAAAGTCAGAGCAAAAATTATTATAAATAAAATATTTGAATTCAAATTGACCCAGGAACAGCGTGTAATTTCTAGGGCTGTATTACCTCCTAAACTGGCAAGGCCCAGACCTAGAGCCCCAGTTTTAGACGGCCACAAAAATCATCCCATAATTCCCCATAATCCAGTTTCTTTCTTTTCTTTTTCCTTTCCTTTTTTTAATAACCCCACAACAGCAAGAAATGTGGATGCAAGGTTCACACGAAATAATTCTAATTCTGTAATTAGAACCCCTCAGACTAATTTAATTAGGTTCTGTTTATGTATATTGTACATGCACAAAGCTAGAAATTAAAAATGAAAATAATTTATGTATGCAAAGAAAATATGCTTTTACCAAATTTGACTTATAAAGCTTAAATAATTAAATTCTGTTAAAATGGGCTAAAACCTAATCCCGAGCAATAAATGATGGCAGAAATAAGGTAGCTTACCATAGACGAAATCCTTCAAAATGGTGAATTTTCAGAGTACCATGAAATCTAATTTTTGGATAAATTTCCTTTTATTATGCGCATTTTGCCTGATTTTTCCCCCTTCTCCCACAGTGACATTCTTCTGCTACTTCCTTTAACTGACATCTGCCGAACTCTGTGTTTCATGTATTCCTCTTAGAAATAGTTGAAGGATTTCCAGACAAAGGTTAAAGCTTCATGTTCTTTGTTCAAAATCATTGGATTCAGTGCATGACTGTTAACAATACTCCGAGTATTCTGTCTTGCTCTTGTATCTGAATTTCCGCGTTTCAAGACGCGTGGCGAAAGTTCATGAAACAGAGATGCGACATTTCATTTGTAGTCATTCAAAATTATGCTAAATTTCCTCTAAGTTAATTACCTGTAAAAAGTTCTTTTGAGAATATGCTGAGTAGTGACTCAAGCTAATTTCCAATTGTTCTTTCGGGTGTGTTTACTCCATACCCACGCTGTCTTAATAAATCACTCGCTTCATCTCCTTTTGATTATTATTTTTTAGTATTACCCCTCCTAACATTCTTGTGACCGCTAACTGTAAATTTGTTTTGTATAATAAATCGATCAAACTGTCATGTATGCAGTGATGGATTGTGTAAATAGCTTTACTAGAACTTCAACAAATTATATATATAAACTGGATCTTGTTTGAAACGTCAAACAATATCCCCTTTCTTGAGTGCAAAAAACAATAAATTGATATAATTCCTATCGCTTTACTGTAAGATAATTAAAACTGTTCTATCATTATTTTTGGATGAAACTTCAAGGCTGATTGGATTGAGCGTAAAAACATACTTATTAATAGCGACAGTTGCATTGGATTATCCAAACGTGATACAAACTCATATACTATACCATCTCTGGCAAAATGTCTTGTCTTCAGAAGAAAAATTTAGTGCCTCTATATCTAAGATTGTCTCATGCCCATGGTATTTTCCACAGCACAGAAGAAGTGATAAGGACCCCAACGGCCGAGCGGTAAATGTCGCTGAAGCATTAGTAGTTCGGTCCGGGGTTCCAGCCCATGCGAACGGGTTGGCTGCGTGGGCGTTTCCGTGATTTTCCCCCATGTGTAACAAAGATGCGAGTCAGTTTGCTTTGAAAAGTCCTCCGTGGCGCATCCCTCCCTTTCAGTATAGAGCTGGAGATAATAAATAAATAGAAAAGAAGTGATAATAAATGAGAAGATGACTGGGGAAGAAAAGGTATGCTGCAGCAGCTTGCATTTCAAAAGCAAATATTGCATCATATATCTTTTCACTGAGTGTCGTTTGGCACCATGCTTCTTCGTATTCACGAATGCTGGCAATTTCTGATGTAAGGAAATCTGTACTCATGTTAGTTGCTAAATATATGCCATTTTAGTTTTCAATGTAATGGTTTGACTTTGAGGAAAGAACTCGTGCTACACATTATAAGGCGTTGTTCACAACAAAACCTCCTTGGAATTAACTGGAGGCTTAGTAGGAACGACAACCATCGGCAATGGTCACTAATATGACCGTTAATGTTTGTTAATAGTATATTGGCTCCATCACATGTCAGCAAGAAATTTAGACCTTTTGTGATGGAAGGGGATTGATGGACTGATAGTTTCTGAAGAGTTTTGCTGTCTGTTAGTGCGTGCAGTAGTCACTTTTCTAAACTTCTCCATGTTCCTTGGTTCATGAAAATGCAAACAAATGTTTTCTGCTATTGCGCTGAAATTTTCTGACACTTCCAGATGTGCACGGGAAGAAGCTTAACCGACGAGGTTTTCCAAATCATTGTCTATAATGACAAGTGGTCTTCCGGATCATATCGATGCGCCTCATCCAGCGAATCACCAATAAAACAGAAATTTCAGAATTATCTTCATGAAGTATGATTTGTTACTGCACTGCATTCAAGCACAATGCTTATTTTACGATATGCCACAGAGCTGTTTGTTGTTGCTTTGCGTTTGTGCAATAAATGCTCTCGAATAACGATATATTTCACAGACAAAAAAAAAAAAGGGGGGGTCTTCTTTGCAATGAAAACTGAGCTGTAAAACTTCTCAGGTAGTAAACCTTACCTGTGAGCTGTTCAATACGTAAAAGTGAGTCATTCATACACATGCACGTACGATCATGTAGACGGTTGCGTCAAACATCCCCGGGTAGTGGCAGACGGTTTTGGTTACATCAGTTTGCAGCTGAGGTTTGCTCGTTTCTGACGACTCGTTATTTACGTTCATGTGCTCGTGCTATGTTTTCTACTGTTTTTTAGAGTAAAAATTTGAAAATATGTTATAAAGAACAAAAAAGGATATTTTTAAATACTTCAAGGCCATTATTTTAAATTTAAATACTGGATTTAGTTTAGGTTAAACTAATTGATTAAGGTAAAGCATCCGAGAACGGGGGAAAGATGCCTTCGTGGGAGAAATTTTAAGGCTCAATTTGGTTTATTTAATTATGGCAAAGCACTCGAGGGCTAGCTGCTAAAGAGGAGGAATGCCTTCGTGGAGGGTTTTCTTTAACGGAAATTGGCTCGCATACACGTAACGCATGGGAAAAACTATGAAAACGCACATGCAAATCAGCTCATTCGCCGGGATTAGAGCCCCGAATCGAATCGAACTACCAGCGTTAAGCGACTTTACCGCTCGGCCGCTGGCGGGCTGGAAATTTTAACGGAACTAGCTCGTATTCATCCTTCGTTAAATATGGAGGAAATTTACGAAAATCCCCAAGCGCCAGTTTTAGGTGGCTAGAAACAGCCATGACTCGGGCGTTCCTGCTAGCGATTTCTTCGTCAAGCAGTGAAACATTTTTATTAAAAGTAAATACATAAAGACCTGTGGTTTCAAACTTACTTTCGATTTCCGAAGATTAACTGAACTGACCTATTCCGGATCGGATATTTTCTTCTTAAAGGTGAAACTTGAAACTGTGAACTTGACAACGTTTCTTATTTATGCAAATACTGTAATCCTTAATTTGTTTTAAAAATTCGGGCTTTAAAAATCCGAGTTTAAAAAATATTAAGTTGTTAATACAATATAAAACAGTTTAGGCTTTCTGTTCTATATGCGCTGGTTGAAACTTAAAATAGAAAAACATCTCAGTAAAGTGTGGGGAAGAAACTGAAAATCCAGGGCTCAAGCACTCAATCGCGAGGTTTGCAACTTGGTATTTTAACTTGTTTTGCTAGAAATACCTCTTTCAATTGAAGGAATACTTTTTTTTCGATTAGATATTTTTCAAACTTAGCTTTCCCCCCTCCTCGTTTGCAGATTTTTTCTTAATAACTAAAAGAATGCTACTCAATTTAATGAAGCTGATGCTGAAGCTTATAGTCCATTCTGTGGGAAAATAGTATTGCTTAAGTAATGCTACATTAAGTAGATAATCATTAGTATTGTAAAACGTAGATCCCTCCGATTAGCTGTGTAAATAAAATTAATTGTGCCAACTTATTAAAGGTGCAAAAGGAAAATTAAATCCAAATGGGTGTTAATTCAATGGTTAAAGTAATTGAACCGCTAAATAAGCTTTACGTATATTACAATATGCTACATATGGGGAAAACCCTACAAAATCCCATGTAATTATGCGTTAATTCCATTACAAATGAACCTGTTATGCGTTCAATTAATTTTCTTATCCGTAAACTATTAGCTCGATTTTTATTTGTCTTGTAAGGATCCTAAGTTTTACTAACGTTTATTTTATTTTAAAACTGTACTATCACTTCTTATTTTCTACTTCCGGCCAGAATTAAATGTTTTAACTTGTTTATGCAAATTGTCTTGCTAACGCCAAGTACTTAAGTTGTGGCTTTTTGCCAAGAGAGAGAGAGAAGGAGTTATAGGAAGTAAGCCGCTTGCCACTCTAGTTTTACGAGTTTTCACTCTGTTGCTGGTTGCCTTTAAGGCCAGACGTTTAGCCCTCTTGATAGTTGCAAACGTATCGTAGTTTAAGCAGCTCGGCGTACTACATACGTACCTTTTTTAAATAAAGGCCAGTCTTAGTGCCAGGCATTTGTATACTAATTCAAAGTTAGTTTTTTAGTTAGAGTTTTAGTTAGTAGTTTTTATATTCTTACGTTCAGACCACAAGTGGTTGGTCTTTGTCTTCCGAAGCTCGGAAGATCCTGTAAAAGATTGAAAATAAAGGGTTTCGTATACCCTTCCTGCTTGTGCTGTCTACTTCACACCTTCTTGAACATAGCTTGAGTAAGCTCCCTGTTCCTATTCAGGACCATTTATATTTCCAAAGCAAATCAAGAGAAATACAAGTCCTGAGAGTCTGTTTTTGTCCGGTAAATTCTTGCTCACGAAAGGTTGCTTCCGTGTTCAATATGAATTACCAGTTTTATCTCAACATTAAAATAAATGAATAAAAATAAAGCAAAAGAGAAGAAAGCAAGACGTTGATATGTTTGATGTGGTGACTTATCCTCACTTGTCTGAGAGTAGCATCAGAACAAGCCTGCGAAATTCTTCTTGGCAAGAACAGGAAGATTAAGCCTGTCCTTGGTAAGAGCCATGAGCACCATACCGGTGACAATACTTCACCCAGTTCCTCCCGCAGTTTTGAAGGAGAGCTCCTGGGGGGCGGGTTCGAGGATCTCCTACCCCTTTTCCCCTACCATACACCTCTCGAGAGGACTTTCGTCTCGTCGCATATTTAGAGTGCTCCCATGATACTATACATTTACAAATCCATGCCTTCTTCGGGATTCGAACCCGGAATAACTATACGTATCCCTAACCACTGTATCGTGTGGGCGGCCAATAAAGGGTTTTGTTACACATTCAAAACTAAGTATTTATATACGCATTCTACGTTAGTCGATGTTAAAAGTGCCTTTCGTTTCATGTAAGTAAAATTATACTCAAGCATACAAAATTTTCAGAAGAGTAAAAGTGTTTTTGGTATGTATTTCATGAAATGGAATTCTGCCCCACTTCGGCATATTAGCTATGCCTTTATTTGATCCGCGGCAAGTTCCCGGTCATTTCCATTTGCAAA
The DNA here is from genome assembly GCF_044657685.1 of Stegodyphus dumicola. Lineage (NCBI taxonomy): Eukaryota > Metazoa > Arthropoda > Arachnida > Araneae > Eresidae > Stegodyphus > Stegodyphus dumicola. Next base: position 30,031,705 of record NC_140781.1, read on the forward strand.
CGGTTTCGTAGACGGTTAACAAGACAAAGCCCTTAAAACAACGATGTAATCCCCACTCTGAGGTTGTTAGGTCACTAGGTCAGCGAAAGCAACCTAAAGCGATTCTTTTTTTCCTCAAGTGTGAAACTCGCGTGCTTGGATTTTTGCGCGTGGGAAGAAAGAAGATGAAAAGTCAGAAATAAAATAAATAAATATAATATTATCATAATAGCAAACTTTATCTTCCTAACCGTGATTAGCAAGAAGAATATAACTCATACCACATTTTTTAAAGCTATAAAATAATGTCTCCCCTTATTTTCCGCCTCGTTTCGGAACTTAATTACATCTCTGTGAATCAGGGGCGATATTAGTGGAAACCATTATCGAGATGATTGCTTGCCTTTATTACAAGTCAAAATAAGTATGTTGTCTGGGTTATGTTATATTATTTTTGAAATGAAAAATGCATAAGTACTTTCATAATGATTTACCATCGTATAAAACAAAAAAGGTACTTCTCTTATAATGTCGCAGTGTAAAACTGTGATTCTTGCCGTAATCCCAAATAAAAGAAACTGTGATATTTTATTCATTAATTATTTATCATTAATTTTCTTAAATTTATTATTATTTATTTAAGTTTATTTCAGTTATTAACTATTTAGAGTTGCATAAACTTATTTCTTTTTCACCTTTCCTGAAGGTTTTAAATAGGGCTGTGTTATTCCTAATTTAGAAATTAAAGCACTGAATTTAACATTATAATAATCAATACCTAATGCATAAATCTTTCTGTAGCTGATTTTTTCTAAACTTTTTTAACCATTGCATTATGTTGCTGTTCATATCATTCATTATACATGCATCTTAGCAAGTGTTGCCGTTTCGCTAAACACAGGACCTTTAATTATCTTCTATGCGGCATGAAAAATTATTTCTAAGTGTACTACTTTCTAAGTGTCTACTACTAACTAAGTGTTGCCCCGTAACATGACACGAGAACTTTAATTTTATCTCTCAAATTAGAGCTTACCAAATTTTGTTGTTTGAAAGCAATAAACGCAGTTCGTAACAATTTAAAGTTCCATTTTTTTGTAATGTATGTAACTGATGTAATTTAAAATACATATAATTTTAACTCATACAGATGATAATTTTTATGAACCATTTCGGCAACACTATAATTTTAGAAAATGTTCCTAAGGCCATATATTACACCTCGGTACAGAGTCGTCTTTATTCTAGTTATCTAAACAGTTGTTTTACGTTCTTCGAAAGAAAAAAAAAAAAAAAAAAAAAAAAAAAAATGCAATCTAAAACATTCAGTTTTTAAGTAACTAGGGTATTGTGCGTTCTTGTGGTGGTATTTAGACTGTCCAGCTGGCAATAAGAAGATCCGTGGTTCCACCGAGGGCCTATTTGGTTTTCTCAGGTTATCTGCTCCAAATACTTACTCTACATAAAAAAGTCCACTGGCGACCAAACTAACTTTACACAGCTTTAAGCAACGCTTTAAGAGACAACATTATTCGTTTTTCTTGTTAAAAAAAAAAGGTGTCCGCCTAAAATATCGCTGACGAAAACGTCGCGGAGAAAACAACGCCAGGTGAAAACGTCTTTTAGGCAAATCTCATTTGCCTCAAACTGGAGAAATATTTAACTACCACCTTTGAGATATCCGATTTGCAATATCCAGCACTAAATTATAATTCACCCCCAGTCTGTCAAAATCAAAAATCTCCTAAAAATTGACAATATTTTGAGTTAAATGTTAAGGTACGAAATAATAATTTTCCTGCTATTATCGAATGCAGGTAGTCAGGTTAACGTAATCTCTGAAAATAATTTTAGTTGCATCAATAATTTTGGAACTCTCGGAAATGAAAATTCACGAAAATCATTGTCTGACTCTGGAGGTCTTCCTATCATGAAATTAATTAAATTGCCACGCGAAACTATAAGATTAAGTAAAGATATGGTATTAAATGTTGTTAATTCTCATGTAAATTATTTATTGTTATCTTAAGTTCCTTTGTTTGAATTCCATTTGAATTTTACTGATTATGAGGTATATCAGTTAAAGAGAATTATAAATAAATGTGTGCATCTAAGTAATCCTTTTGAGAGGAATTTCGTATACTTAAATGAAAATACTGAAAATGAAGAAGACAGGTTTAATAATGTTGAAGAAATTAATGAGTGGGAAAATTCTTATGCAAATGACAAGTCGAAAAAATTTATGAATGATTATAGTCATATATTTGCAAAAAGTAAGTATGATGTGGGTTTTGTTAATGTTGAACCTTGTAATGTTCTTCAGTACTTTGTCTATGTTAAAATGTGGAGGAACCTAGTAAACTAATTAGCGAATTATCGCTGAGTTTGTCGTCATTTACGACAAAGTCTCAGGAGGGGTTAAAATGCCCTTTTATTCACTCAAAGAAATAATAAAAGATGGCCCCTTCTCGGGCTTACAGGAAAGCCTCCACTCGCGTTTTTATAGCAGGATAAGAAAATAAGAAAATAATCTAATACTAAACTAAATAGGCTTAGCTGACGCTAGATACAAATATCTAACGTAATTGGCCCTTAATTTAACCTAGCCGGCGATTATCAACAAGCACGTACAATACGGCCGAACGTAACAGATTAAGTAACGAAGTAGTCAAAGGCCAAACACGCGCCTCTAAGGACTCCTAAGCACATCAGGTTATTTTGAAGCAGGAGACATGAAAAATGAGCAATGGGCTCACCAGGACTTGAACCACGGACCTCTCGAATACGCGCCAAGTGTGCTGACCACTACACCACGAAGGCATGCTACGAAGGCGGAAGAAATGCCTTATACCCTTAAATGCTCTTTCTATTTGCATAAAACAAGATACTAAAATCTCATTCTGGTAGGGAATAGTAGATGGGAAACGAGAATAGACAGTAAAGCATGTTTAAACTTAAAATAACTGTTATAAACTTAAAGTAACCTCTATAACCTCCAAAAGTAATATTAGCTTCAGAGCTTCTTATTGCTTACAGACTACATAAAGGATCCCCTAAAGATAATAATGAATTATAAAACAAATAGAAGAATTATTATCATAAAACTATCATGTAGCAACTACACGCGTTAGAAAGAGGGATGCATTCGAAAAAGTGCCGACACATTAAATGGAATGTGGGAGACTATCAAAAAGTTTAGGTTTCAATTGAAATCTTATTGAATGATTAGCTGAAAGGTATCTGTATTGCAGCGTTATGTAAGATCATATGATACTTATTAATTTTGAAATGACGCAGTTAAGTTGATATATTATAACTAGTTGCCTTTTTTAAGAAAGAAAGGGGAAATGCCGAAATGTAAAAAAATACGTCGATAGAGAGGTATGTAGGTATTGAATTCGCTTAGGTATTTCTTTACTTTGAATATTTTAGCTAGAGTAAAAACTATTTTTGTTCTGTATTTGATTAAGTATGGCAATCAAGAATTTCTCCTTATTCTTTACTTGCCTCGATGATCCACCTGACTAACCTGACAAAATAAGGTTTCACACAAAAAATGCCACATTATATAAGTGTACCGTCCAGGGCGGATCACTCCTTCCGTACACCACTGCTTTCAGTATTGTATAAAGTGTCCGGCGAAGTTAAAAGGTAATGGCTGTTGTTGAAATAATCAATTTAAATATGCCAGAACAACGCTAAATGAAACACGAAGTGCATACCCAATCACTATTTAAAAACTACTGGTACCGGATGACTGATTGCTCAGAAGAGTGCATTTGGTAAGTTTTATTAAATTCTTCGCAACCATTTGGTGAACCTAGTGAGGACTCCAACGTAGGTAGGGAAGTAGAAACGAATAAAAGAAATCGATATTTTCTGCGAGAGATTTTAATTCATTTTACAGATTCATTGTAGCACCAAATGAATTACAAATGATGAAACGTGTATTTCTTACTACCCGGAAATAAGACACTGTAAAGATAAACTGGGGAAAAGACTTTAAAAATAAATGAAGAAATCTTACGCAACCATGCCGTTTGTCTGGCAGGAGTACTCAGAATGCATAATAATTATATAATTATTGATAATCTACTTTGTATAATAATATCTTAGTTTTTCAAAGCAAGTATTTTAAGGATATCATTGCTGTACAGTATTTTAAAAATGCTGCTCATTATTGCTTCATAATATGTTAGAAAAGTGCTTTAAATTTATTTTCTTTTCATTTCATGAAGTAACAGGCAGATGAAAGAAAGTTCTCATAAATTTAAATGAAAACTGAATCTCTTAACTCTTCAGTGCATTAAGAGTTCTAATAATAATAATAACAAAACATTAATAATAATAATAATAACAAAACATTAAGAATTTTAATACAGAAAAGTATTTTGGAAAAAAAAAAATGAGTGCCTAGGGAAAAAATACTGATTTCTTTTTTCAATGAGTGACTAAGTTGCAGTATCAAAAAAAAAAAAAAAAAAAAAAAAAAGTCACTAATCAAGTACTTTATCTTTTTACAATAAGTATCTAAAATACCCTATTCGACTTTGCACTAATCACGTTTCGCATTAAGAAAAAAAAGAGTGAAAATGTTAATGAAAAAAAATAAGAAGTCATGTTGTATACAGTAAGCATTTTTTTATATGGGTAAGTTAAATTTATGACAACAATGATATTATTACATTTCTTTAACCATCTGAGGAGTAGATGCTTCTTTTTATTATTGCTTATGGTACGTAATTATATATAATAAATGAGTAAACAACTATGTAAATTAAGCTTAAATGTTACGTAAAATGTTAAAGTTCTTATGCTGGGACAAAAAGCATTTTTCGGTTATAATTCGTTACGCAAAATCAGTAAGATTAAAAAAAAAAAGGAGGGGGGGGGGAAATGCATATCCAAAGAAATGACATGAAACAAAAGAATAAGTAATTGACTTTATTTACATACATTGACGTAAACTTTATTACATATTCAATGCCTATGTTTTTAAATCTAAACGAAAGGAGTAATTTAACAACATCGATGTAGGTGTATTTCCCTAATAAAGTTTCATTGCTTAAGAATTTTTCTAGTAGAGACTTTTCGACTTTCGTTTAGAAATTCTATATTTCAATTTATACGGCGCCTTAACGAAATCAGCTTTAACAATATAGAATCTAAAAATAATTTGCTAATAATTGTCGGTATCAATACATTAAAAATACAAATCGGAGTTAGAAGCTAATGAGATAAGAAACGAAAGAGAAATCTTGCCTTCCATTTGGCACGTGGGTTCAAAATAAGAGGTCAGTGAGAGACTGAGGGAATAGATACTTCTTCGCAAGTGTCAAGGGAAAGAATGAAAAACGGGGTAAAAACTAATTTGAGCGAATGGACACCCACAGCGTTCAGGTCATGGTCTAACAATATAAGTCTAACTGAAACACAAGAGGTCCACTGTTGATTTGTAAACAGAGCTTTGTCCATACCAAAATGATTAAGCCTTTCGGTCCGTGCAATGCAATGCAGAAGAATTCTTTGTGTGCCTGGAACACAGAAATATAAAGAGCTATGGACAGATAATCTTTTGAAACTAAGGTTATTTGTAACTAAGGTAACTTTTGAAACTAATCTTTTAAAACATGCAATATCGCATGTCGATGATTTTATTAAAGCGCGTGTAATAAAATGAGCACCTTTTATCGTCTGGATATTTAAAAAATTCTTTTGGAATCAATAAAATACAATTTTGAAAGATTCTCGCTACCTGTTTTTTAATATCATTATCTATACGCTACAGCTAATGACTTCATTATTTTGATTGTGACAAAGCCCGCTAGGCTATCTGCCAATCGGGAGGAATGTCTTTGTGGAGGAAGCTCTATGAGAAAATAATCGCTTATTTATGTTTCACATGAGGAAAATCACTAAACCTCACTCAGTCGTCTCGTTTGAACACCAAGAATACAACCGGGATGGAATTTCTCAGCCACTTTGCTATTGATCGGCCTGTGCCCTGTGAAAGCATATACGCTTTTCTAGGACACAGTAGTGTAATTTTTTGGACACGTGTATGCGTTAATAGGACAAAACAGTAGATTTTACTTAACGAATATAAGCGGTCGTAAGGTGAAAATGCTTAAGTTATAGTTTAGTTTAGTATAGTTTAATAAGACTACTTACTTTCCCTTTCTGAGAAGGTCCAGGATTCAATGCTCAGTCGATTTCAGGTCGTTAAAAGTTGAATATGTTGTTTATTGCAGGAGTTATTTCGGTTTAAGAAAATTAATCGCTAGCAGATCTTCAACAGAACTTGAATCAATTGCCACCAATTTCGAATTTTGTTAATAATCTTTGCTCAAGGTATGAGGACTTTGGTTTATTTTTGATCCAGTTGATTACATTTTCCTGAAATGGGCAGATTACAGAAATCTACTTTGTTCATAAGTCTTACCTCGTCATGTGTTCTTTTGTGTACAATGGAAACGGAATGAATCTAGAAAGCTGTATAACAGGAAATGCGGCATGAAACAGACCTTTTTTTTAACACATAAAACCGCGTCAAAAGAATGCAAAAGGAAAATTTTGTAAAAATAAAAGATATATATTTTTTTGTCTTTTGTCTAATAATTCATACGTGTATATACTTATCTTGTCATCAACAATTTCTTGTCACCGTGAACACAAGCCTTGTGCCATTTTTCAAGACTTAAAATTCCGAAATGTATTCTTTTTAAGGAAAGCCTACGCACTTCTATTCATATTTCAACTAAATTTTCCTTCTAATTCCTTTTGTTTAGTATCTTGCTCTCCGAACTTCATCAGATTTCGTCATACTTCTTTGATGAAATTGACATAAATAGTAAAACTTCAGTTAAATTAAAAATCAGCATAGAATTATATCTGTGCTATTAAGCCGTTTTGCGGTTTGAGAGGCAGATGAAGCTTATTTACTTATCTTTTTGGTCGAAAGCTTTTTATTGACTTCTTGCGTCATATACAAAATAAAGCAGATAAGAGTTAGCAAAACACAGTAGGAATTTCAGCATGGCTCTACTTCTATTTTTAGGCTTTTTCAGTCTTTTAAGGATAATAAGAGTCTTTTAAGACTAAAGTTTTTGCAAGTAATTTAGGCTTCAAAAGCTAACGAGTCAATTTGACATTCATAAAACTTTTGCTCTTAAAAAAAGATTTTTCTTAAAGTGTTAAGAGTATTTTTTTATGAATGATGAAACATAATAGATGAGATTCCACGTGACATTGTTAAGTATTTTCTCCCCCGTTTCCGCATGCCTTCGTGGTGTAATTGGAAGCATTCTTGACGCGTATTCGAGAGGTCCAGAGTTCAAGTCCTGGCGAGGGCATTGCTGATTTTTCATGTTTTCGGCTTCAAAGAAAAACCTAATGTTTCTACAAATGACGCCCGAGCTAAAAGATTGTGAACAGTAATTCGTCACCACCAGGGTTTGGCAATTGGGTCCCCTAATCCCCAGGCTCCCTTTAAAAGGAAAAGTATATAAAGCATTTTCTCCCCCGTTTCCGCATACCTTCTTGGTGTAATTGGAAGCACTCTTGACGCGTATTCGTGAGGGCCAGGGTTCGAGTCCCGGCGAGGACATTGCTTCTTTCTTGTGTCTCCTGCTTTTAAAGAAAACCAATGACTGCATTTTTTAGTATTTTATTGATAATACTATTTATGAACATGCAACAGGGATCAATTTCTTTAAGACGCCTGCCAGAATTTTTAAGAAAATACTGAACAACATAATTTATAAATCACTGCTATCAACTTTTATTCCGACAAATCAGTTTATCAATAAATCAGGAAATATTGGCATATCACCATATAAATTTGATAATAATGCGTTTTTACTAACTTTTGATCAGTTATATCTTTTGAAAATCATCGACATACAAGCAAATTTTTCTGGACATGACAACAAATTTTGGAATTAGGGATTACGTTGCATACGTGTATCTTTGCCTGCAGAAACGCGTGTAATTTTCATTGAAAATGTGCTAAAGTAAGCTAGCATATCTTTATCAAGTACTGCACTAATAACTACAGTTGGAGCTTTGGAGGTGAAGAAGATAATTAATATGAATAATGCAAATCATACCATCAAACTTCTTTCCAATAGAAATAATTCAGACGACACTGAAAACGAAGATTAGTCAAGCGTCAACTTAACAGTGTAAAAATGATTATGCGATGAAAACAGCGAATATTTTGAAAATAATGGTAATGTGCTTGAAATATTGCACAGCATAATTACTAATTCCCTTTTAAATCCGTTACAGAATATGGTGTCCGCCGATAACATCGCGCAAAAACATCGCGGACGAAAACATCGCGGAGAAAACAACGCAAGGCGAAAACGTCGTGCTACAAAACATCGTGGGAGAAAACATCGCAAAGAGAAAACATGGCAGTTCTAAAACATCGTGGTACAAAACATCGTCGTCGAAAATAAAGCGGTTCAAAAACTTCGCAGTTTGAAAACATCGTCGTCGAAAATATCGTGGTAAAAATAAAGTATCTACAAATCATCGCATGACGATAACATCGCAGACATGCTTTTTTTCAGGTTTTAATAATTGTAAATAGATATTCCCATAATGATTTGTGAGGGCAAGGTATAAAGAAGGATAATTTTTACTTTCACATTTTTTATTAACTAATAAATTTTTTGCTGAAAAAGTAAGAAGGAAACTTAAGCATAGAAAATTAAATGCGTTTTATAGATTATACTTTTCATGAAAAATTACCAGTAAAAACTTCATAAAAATGATTTATTAATGGTCTTTGTTAGTTAACTATGCCGGTTTAAAATTCTATTAAGTGCTATAAGTTGCATTAATTTTCTATGCTTAAGTTTCCTTTTTATTTTCTCAGCAAAAATTTATTAATTATAAAAAATATGAAAGTAAAAGTTATCCTTCTTTCCATCTTGCGCTCACAAGTCATTATGGGAATATCCATTTACAGTTATTAAAGCATGTCTGAAAAAAGCATGTCTGCGATGTTATCGTCATGCGATGATTTGTAGATACTTTATTTTTTACCACGATATTTTCGACGACGATGTTTTGTACCACGATGTTTTAGAACTGCCATGTTTTCTCTTTGCGATGTTTTCTCCCACGATGTTTTGTAGCACGACGTTTTCGCCTTGCGTTGTTTTCTCCGCGACGTTTTCGGCTGTAACTACAGAATATACAGCTGAGTTTTGTGACAACAAAAATATGAGAAGTAATCAAATATTTTGTAAATCATCAACAAAAAATGACGGTATATTAAAAACATGTAAAATAAGAAAATGATAAATAATGATTCAATAGATAAGAACTAAGTCATAAGACTCGGTGCAATAGTTTACTCACTATGTTTGGAATGTTTCTCGACGATTAAAAATTGTGATAGAAAAGTATAAGATTTAAAAGTCTGATATAAATTTGATAGATAATTAATTTAAATTGTTATCTGACACAATATTAGAGTTTCAATCAACACAATATTAGAGTTCCACTGAAATTCATGCTTGATGAATAAACTAAAGCATAATTTAAATAATCAGCTTAAGAATGATTTGAGACGATATATAAAAGAAGAACAAGCTTTTTATTCTAATGATCTGCAATATCGTTTTGATCCCGATATCCAAAATTAGTATGGCAAAATTTATGGAGCTATGAACAAAACTAGTAAATCTGCAGGAACGAAGAAAATCGTAGAATGAATGAAATTCATATATAAAAATAAAACAGATGCTGTTGAATTTCTAGAAAAAACATAAGATTCTGATTCTCGATATTTTCTATGCCCAATTTCTTCTACCTGTACTGCTACTTTACCAATGAAGAAAACACTTCAATTCCCAATAAAGACCAAAACCAACTTACCCCAGAAGCAACTGTTTTGATGAAAAAGAAAAATTTTAATTTAAATCAAGCCGACAAAAAGAATTAAACTATTTTCTGTAGAAAAATATGTAACGGAAGTATGCGTTCAAATATTATATGAATTTTCTAATGATTAAAAGACCAGCAGATGGAGAATCTGTGAAAGCTTTTTCTGCGATCGGTTTATTTTGTATGAAAGTTAGATCTTAATATTCACTTTAAAATCCTTTATAAATATACTAAATTTGGGCAAAATTGGTGAGATCACGGTCATGCGCTCGCCTTGTTAAAATAAAAAAACTTCCAAGAAACACTAAAGCATTAAAGAACGCTATCATATTAGTCTTAAATCTAAGTCTAAGAAAGAAAATCAAGTTCAGTTTTAAAGTGGGGGGTCGACTTATACGCGGGGCCATAAAAAATTAAAAGAATCGTAAGTTGAAAAATTTCTTTTTTTAAAAATTTAATCGGTTTATTATTGATTGACAAACTGACAGATTTAAAAGAGGTAAAAGTCGTTCTTAATAATTTAAATTTTTGTTTTATTTTTAATGACGTACCTAATATAAATTAAACTATATTAATTTGAAATATGTGTAATGGATAAGTTTTATAAATATTTTAAATCTTGTAATTAATAAAAAATGTTTAGCGCCATATGTTACACAATTAATACATAAACCACTTAAAAGATTTTTACGATGTTTTATATTTTAAAAATATTTTTTAAACATTTAAAAGTTTTAATAGCAAACTCTTCTTTGACTTGTTAGACTATAATTTAAAGTTTTTATATTGCACTATTTTTTTTTTGTTTCATTTCCTTTTACTAAGCGGTTGTAGTTTATTAACCAGTCGTCGATAGTTCTTATTTTTCCATATTCCCGATTATCCGAACACTATTTAGTTCCGTTAATGCTAGTAGTTGTGAGCTTTTCTATATTATAATACTTCAATTCTCAATGGTTTTCCTCGTACACTTCGTTCTCAGGTATTAAGTATATGAATGTGTTTTTAATTTGTATTCACGTAGTTAAAAATTTGTAAGATTATTGCATCGTAATTTGATTTCCAATAAATGAAATAAGCTTTCTGTATAATTAGAACTTGTGTAGTACATGAAGTAGTGAAATAAGTTCTGTGCAATTAGAAATTATATTACTTAAGACTTTGTATAATTGAACCTCTAGTTCCTATATCCATTATTGTACTTAACTGTAACGTATTTAAATTGCATTGTATGAAATGAATGTTTAAATTATAGTATATTAAAGTATTTATTTGAATTGTATTTAAATATTTTAGATAAATATTTGCAAAACTATTGCATCTTGAAATTTTTTCCGGTGTATGAACTAATGAAACAACCTTTGTGTAAAATTAGAATTTGATAGTATATGAAATAATGAAATACACTTTCTGTAATAGTTAGAAATCATATTATTTAGTATAATTGAACTATGTTCTCTATATCCGTGATTGTATTTAACTGTAGAATATTTTAATTGTAATGCACCCAAAATTATGTATATAATTGCAATTTTTTGTAGTGTTTTCATGCTCATGTACTTTAGCTTATTATATTTAAACGTTCAAGTTTTATATTCATAAGTTTATTACATCATGATTTGGTATTTAGTGCATGAAATCTTAGAATGGCTGAATTGTAAAATTTCGAGATTTTACTTTTTGAAAAATCTCGTATAACTGTATGTATTAATATCATTATTGCAATATATTCAAATTCTGTTCCTAACTATATTAATTGTATTCTCTTTTACAATTATTGCAATATATTGCCGTGTAATCAATCTGTATGGTTTGCAGGTTATGGTAAAGATTATGGTTGTGGTAAACATTTGCAGTTTTAACGGTAGAAATTGAATCATATTCTTGAGTAATTTTGCAAAACTGAATAGATTAATGCAATATTTGTAACTGTATTGTATCTTCCTTTATATCTACTATGCACATATATGACTTAAATCACTAATTAAGGTTCGAACTTCTTAAACACCACTAACACATAAAATATAATATTTAGTAATTTTGTTACATTTGAGGTGGTACATTTTAGGTATTTTTTGGAAGCAGGCAAGATGAAAAATATGCAACGCCTTCGCCGGGAATCGAACCGCGGACCTCTCAATTACGCGCTGAGCGTGCAGACCACTACACCACGAAGGCTCGCTTAGAAGGCGGGAGAAATACTTTATAGTTTGTACAACCAATATTGGACAGGTAAGTTCAGTAACTTTATTCTATAGTACATTTCTTACGAATATGTAATCCCCATAGATTTTCGCTCCTGAAAAATTTCAGCCGCGACCTTTTTGAAACATTCTGCATTTTTACTTAATTTAGTTTTCAATTCTTTTAGCTGATGTATTGAAGCTTAAGGGTTTGGTCTTATAGTTATGCTAAGTAACAAAATTCTATCTTTGCAGTTTTATCATCTACTTAATTTCACCTAACCTGCACTCCTAAAAATTGTAAATGTAACTAAGTACTTTTCTGGTGAATTTTGTTGTGAATATCAATTTATAACACCTATTGTAATACAGCATCTTATTTATATCTCAAATCTTGTACGGAATCCTTTACAATATATTCTTAGGTAACAAAACTGTATTTGTTCTTCTAGCTATATTGATACAAAATTAATTTTGCATCAATATGGCTATAAGGTATTTCTTCCGCCTTCTTTCTCGGAAAAAGTGCTGCTCATTTTTCATGGCTCCTGATTCGAAATAACCTAATGACTCTACAGTGGGGCCCGAACTAAAAAGGGTTGTGAATGATGATTCTCCACCACCATAATCTGGCGACTGGTCCCCTAATCCCTAGGTGCCTTTTAAAAGGGGATGTATTTAAGGTACTTCTCCCGCCTTCTTAGCATGCCTTCGTGGTATAATGGCCAGCATGCTTGGCTCGTATTCGAGAGGTCCGAGGTTTGAGTCCCGGCGAGGGCACTGCTCATTTTTCATGTCTCCTGCTTCGAAACAACGTAATGACTCTACATGACCATTTGATAAATTTGGTTACATTTATAAATGTAACCAAATCGAAGTACTATATCATCCCTTGATCATCATATCAAATATTCAAATTGACAGCAGTTAAATTGTAACTCAATAACATTTTACTGTTCTAAGTAATGTCTCACTAACTAACTTTTTGCAACAGTAGGGTAACTTCTGCGGTATTTTAATATATTGCACATTTAAAATGTATTTTATAAAAAATTATACTTGAAATAGTGCCCATTAAAATTTTTTCTATGCGAACAACATATAAATGTTACTGTACAGAACTGTATGTAACTTCCGTGACTTTTGTCATCAATGAATGTCCGTCTGACCTGCAGGAATGACCTTTGGCTGCGGTCTCGCAAATAGTTGAAACGGACATCAATGGCTGGAAATATTAGCAACATGACAGCTGTCCAGTTGGCGGTATAAAGTGTAAAGTATATTTCATTCATATGAATTCACTTCTGACTTTCATAACTCGAGGAAGGAGAGTTTTTAAGGAGTTTTGCTTTAAATCAGAAAGCAGTCGATGTTCAAAGTTTGGAATCTTGGGTATGGGTTATAATCGCATATTTCTTCATTTTTAGGGTTCATTGCCATCGTAAAGCACAAAAACAAGTAAACGAGCCCTTAAATTTTGGCATAAGAGCTAGGAAGTGGTTTTAAGTAAACAACAGATTTATAATTTAGTGAATGTTATTAATCTCAATAAAATGAAATATTCAAAAAATGTTCAAGATATTTAAATTTCTTATTTATCACAGAGATTCACTATTCTACTAAATCTTCCAAAAGATTTATTTCTAAATTAAAATAAATTTTTTTAAATGAACAAGATGTAATGAATAAAAATTCTGTTCAAACTGATTTTCAAAAATCTATTAGAAAGTTTAAATATCATACCTGTGTTTCCTGTTCTTTTTTTCTTTTTTGCAGAGCTCAGTTGCTGGTATTCCATCAAAATAAATCATCTGTGATTTCCCTTCTATTTAATACACTCTTCCTTTCCTCCTCCCCTTCCTGGCCACACTTGCAAAATGCAGCAATCATAACCGAATTGCATAACTAGTCAGTCAAAATTCCATTTTGAGGTGCCTTGAAGTAACCTTCGAATAGCATTTTATTTGTTGTTATTCCACTAACCTTTCAAGATGGCCACCTGCCATTCATCCATTATCAAAATTCAGTAATAATGTCATTATTCTAAGATTGACAAGTTCTGAAAGGTGATTTCCTAACCATGAAGACATTTGTCTTGTAGGTCAGTTCCTAACCTTGAGAGTTTTCTTCATTTGCTTGTGTGCGAAAAATCAATCTTTGAGTTTCCAAACCTGCTTTGAAAAAGGAGAGTGTAGTTTATAATACTCAATAAAGTGGTTTGTGCAGTAGAAACCCATTTAACCTTATCACAGACATCCGGAACTCTTGTTATCTGCATCACTTACAGTTCTTTGAAAAATAAGTTAAATGAAGCTTGTTGCTAAATCATTTATGCATTTTTAATATTTTCATTGACTTAAATATTTAGAAAGATAGTACGATGGAGGAACATATTTTTTTTAAAAAAAGCTGCTAACTTAATTTATGTTTACGTGAATATGTAAGACATGTGGATTACCTTAATGCTATATAAGTAACTTATAAACATTAAGGAAAAGGACTGCGTATCGCATAGGCCTATTATACTCGAGTCAAAGCTTTGTTTACTACTCTTTGTTTGCTAGGTGAGCTTGTAGAGACATTAGGTATTTTGGAAGCAGATGTGAAAAATGAGCAACGCATTCGCCTGGAATCGAACCACGGACCTCTCGAATACGCGCCCAGCATGCAGACCACTACACCACGAAGGCACGCTAAGAAGGCGGCAGAAATACCTTATATACTCCTTTTAAAGGACGACTGGGGTTTTAGGGGACCCAATCGCCAAATCCTGGGTGTGGAGAATCATCACCTACCACTCTTTTAGTTCGGGCGCCACTGTTGAGACATTAGGTATTTTGGAAGCAGGAGATGTGAAAAATGAGCATTCCCTTCGCCGGGAATCCAACCGCGAACCTCTGGAATACGCACCCAGCATGCAGACCGCTACACTACGGAGGCACGCCAAGAAGGTGGGAGAAATATCTTATAAGCTTAATACTTTTTCTTTACTACATGAGTTGGTGTCTTTCTACATATGTTCAAATTTCTCTCCATCAGCTAGAACTTTTGAGGCCGATTAAATATCTAACAGTAACTGTCCCGTTTTTCAAATTATAAATATTTCCCTACTTTGTGTTTAATTTTGTAATGCCATATAAATCCTCAATTTTTTATATTCGGGACTTATGAATAAAATTACACAAGCTAGGCCACATCACCAGAAAATCCTTACCAACGGTGAAGGTTAGAAATATTGAAATGCATTACTGCTATTTGGTTAAATTTTATGGACAATTTTTTTTAGTCTTTGCATAATAATTGGATAATTTTTGGTTAAGTTCATGTTATTCAGATACTTAATTATTAAACTTTATATACATATAAGTAAAGACAAAAAGTAAGAAATTTAGAACGACTTTTCACAAATACCAAAAATTGAAATTCATAGGTAAGAAATTTCAAATAATCATTTAAATGCAAAAAAGAATTTAATAAATGTTAAAACCAAAACACTTCAAACAAGCAATACCTCAATTCCAAAAATCAATGAAATTTCAAGAAAAAGAAGATGTTACATTGTCTACGTAATAGGGAAAGAGTGACAGATGTTGCTAAATTTTACTCCATGGATGAAGCCCCAATAAGGACAATTAGAAAAAATGAAGACTGTGAAAAAGTGTAGCAGAAAGTGAAAAAGTGTAAGAAAAAGTGTAGCAGGTGGAACTTGCAGCAGTAAGAGCAGTTTCATATGTAAGAGATGATACAATGGAAAATATAGACAAGGCATCAGTCATATGGATAGAAGACCAAAGTCAAAAACGGATTCCAATTGATACTAATGCTATTACAAAAAAGGCTTTAAATATTTATAAAGCACTTAAGAATCCGTCACCATCGACTTCGTCAGAATTCGCTGAAATCATTGCCGCCAACACCTACACTTCTGATCAGATCTTCAATGCTGACTAGTCCGGGTTGCTCTGAAAAAAAAATATCTGAAAGAACCTATTTTGCTAAAGCTTGCAAATCAGCTAGTGGTCATAATGTAGTGAAAAGTCGTATAAAAATACTTTACTGTTGCAACGCTTCAGGCGATTATATAATGGGAAAATTGGTTATTAACAAATCAAAATCACCACGCTCATTTAAAGAAATAAACATAAATAACCTTCCCGTTTATTGGGATAAGAAAGCATGGGTCACTGCCATAACTTTCAATGAATGGTTTTATAACATGTTTGTCCCAGGTGTCAAAAATTATTTAAGGGATTACCTTTTATGGCTCTTTTATTAATTGATAATGCACCTAGTCATCCTCAAGATTTACAACAAGATTTTTGTCTTTTTACCAACGAATACAACTTCCTCATTACAGCCGTTAGATCAAGGAATAATTGCGACTTTTAAAGCATTGTATATCAAACAAACCTTCAGGTACATTTTAGAAAAAATGGAGAATGACGAATCTCTTACACTTATGGATGCTCGGAAGAAATTTACAGTCTTAGATTGTGTTAAGCATATTGGACTGTTATATAATCAGATTAAACAATAAACTCTCAACGCATGCTAGGAAGATATGGCTGGATGCTGCTAAAGATGAGAATGATAGATTAAAATTAGAGCATGAATATTCTCAGATCACTAAATTGGCCCAAACTATAGGAGGAGAAGGTTTTAAGGATTTAGCTCACGCAGATACTGAAGAAATAATGGCTGATGAAGAACTAAATGAGGATGAGTTAGTTAACAGTATTCATTAAGCAAATAACCATGATGAAGACAATGATTTTGATGAAGAGCAATCACAGCAAGAGTCATCTGCGTAGTACTTGAATTGGGAAGAAAATTAAGTTATCATTTTTTACAATATGACATGAATGTTGAACAAGCTCTCCGATTCCAACGGGAGCTAAGCAAGTACTTAAATCAATATGAGGATGTTTACAAAGATTAAGGGAAAAAAAAACCTATGCAATTGGTTACTTACGGATTTCGCTACAAAGTCTTAGGAAGGAAGATATCAGATACCCTAATTCATCAACCATTGAAGCAGAATTTAATCAAGAAAGCTCAAGTTGTGAAAGTGACATCATACCAATCAAGAAGAAAAGACTAATAGTTCATGAAAGTGATGACAGTGATTAAACTTATAATAATTTTTTGAAAGATCTATATTTTCCTAATGTAAAATAAATTAAATATGTACTTCTATTACCCACATATTTTTGTTATTTTATGAACGAAGTACAACTTTATTTACTTTAAGATGTCTTACTTTTGTTTTATGTAAATAAATAATTAAATGATGCACATTTAAGAGTGTTTTTCGTTTTAGACGGCTTTATATAGCAAAATCCAAGATTTCGATTTACACGGTTTTGTGCAAAACCTATCTTCCCTGTAAATCGAGGGACAGGTGTATTTATCAACAAAGATATTCACCTGCAGTTTGGAACTGTGCCCAAGTTGATGATGGTGCATCGGAGGTTTGAGCAAAAAGCGCTGCCGATATAGCTTCATGTTACAGATCTTAATGAGCCTCCCAGTAGAACGGTACTTCTGAACATCTGGTACCTGTGCCAAGGCACTACCCGATGTAGAATAATTAAGAAATTGCGAATTACATTATGCTTATCCAAAAGACTCAAGTAGTGAGTATATATATATATGTTACAAGCATATATATATGTTTATTTAAAGAGTTTTATATTAGATGGAAAGACTGTATTAGATTAAAGATTAATCATTGAACTTTTGTTTATCAGCAGGCCAGAAAGCAGTCGAGCTAGTGAGTGTGCCCTGAAAGTCAAAAATGTTAAAAACATGGAAAGAAAAGTGTGAGAATCTTGGTGCCAAGTAATACAATAATGGGAGCATAGTTGAAAAGTGTGGAAATACAGATGGTAAGTATAAAAGTAAAACAGGTGCTAAATGGAATATGAAGATAGATAAACACAGTAATACAATAAATAGAGTCACATGGAAACATTTTACAGTAATTACATAATCCAGATGTTTAAAATGGCCGATGACCTATCTTTGTTATCAAGGTTATTGTAACCATAAGTGGCTATTTTAACAGCCGGGTTCTCCAAGGTACTTTGTTTTTCATGAAACTTTTTTGCTATTTTATAATAGAAGGATCTTAGCATACAAACTCCAAGTTCCTCATGAATGCGATTGTTCCTAATATACCAAGGAGCATTTATAATTTGTCTTAGCATAATATTCTGGGCAGTTTGAAGTTTACCTCTATATCTATTGCAGGCATAAGCCCAAACAGGGCATGCATAACAGAGTGATAGACGCAGAATGGATTTATAAATGAGCAATTTGTTATCTGTGGATAAAACACTGTTTCGAACAATGAAGGGGAAGAGTCTAGCTTTACAAGCTCGAAACTTCTGTATACTAGCTGTAATGTGTGGGTTCCATGAAAGTTACTGAGGATCACCCCAAGGTAAAGGACTTGCTTGGCCCAGGGAATGAAGCTTACATAGAAGTTTAGATTAGTTTTGAACTTTTGCTTCCTAGAGAACATGATTGCTTGGGTTTTGCTGATATTGATCTGAATTTTCCATTTAATGAGCCTATGAGAGTAAAGAACGTTTCCTCTCATCTACCCTTCGTCAAAATCTTAATGAAAGATGTCCAAAATTTAAGGATCTTCTTTGTGCAGCCATCTAGTGGTACTAAAGTGAAGTATTCGATTCCATCGTGCCTAGAAATGTTGCTATCAAATTGGTGGCGAAATCTTCACAAAAAGTTGATATAAAAAAATACTACACCATAAAATTTTTGAATGTTCGTATAAACTTTGAATAATGACAGTAAATGTGGCATTTTAGCATAAATTGACGAATATTCTCAATGTTCCAAACTTAAACAATTATCCCGTTCGCATATTTCACAAGTGCACATCTCTGTAGCCACCGAGGGAGTGGCTTCTAGGATGGACCAATGAGCATCCAGTAATATTTCTGTCATGTCACATGACCTTTTGCACGTTTTAAGATTTAAGCAAGAGGGTTGAAAATACTTTGTCACGCAGTTTTCTGTACATCGTCTATTTCTTCTGAAAATTTTCATTGCGAAGTTAGATCAAATATAAGCAATTATGAAGATTTCACTACCTGGTTAAAAGAATTTGAAACAAAATACAAACACATGTTGGATACTCGAAAAAATATTCATGCGAAATATTAATTAATAAGTGATAAAAAGATTTCACTACCTGATTGAAAGAATTTGAAATAAATACAAGCACATGTTGGATACTCCACGAAAATATTCATGCGAAATATTACTTAATAAGTGATAAATAAGACGAAAGAAATATAGGATGCACATCTGAGCCCAAATGCTATCTCTACATAAAACTGCATATGAGAAAAATATTTACACCAGTTAGTTATATATGTAAATAGAAGTGAGAACTTTTTAGTTCAGTCTATGTGAAAAAGATGTTATAATAATAGCCAATGCAGAATTTTATTCAAATTGAACTTCACTAATTTGCATTTGCAATTTACTAATTTGCATTTAGTGTGTTAAATTTCACATTTAAAAACTGCTCACTCATAAATATACTGTCTACACAAGAAGTACTCATCAAACAGAATAAATTTATCTATTCGCAACGAATATATTCAATTGATTCACATATAACTTTTAATGTTAACAATGGATATAATCAGATCATACACAATATGTATTCTGAATCAAATGAAATCAAGCACTTTCAAAACCAAATGAATGCAAGCACTGAAATAAGAAAACACTACATTCATTGTAGCACTTCCAATCCTTTTTAGCTCAATAATAACAATAAAAAAATAATTAAAAAAAATCTATATACATGAATTCTCTTAATCCACATTTGTTAGTAAATGCATAATATTTGAAGCTTATTGTAGCTTGAGTCATTTTCTCGGTGTAAAGAGCGATAATATGCCGTGAATATCAATCCAAATATCAAAAATATCAAAGCGTGATAAAAATCGCGAAAGTAAAATGTTAGCGATTAATTAAACTCATAAAACGAAAGCACTACGAGATTTTCTACTTTTACGCCATACATTTATAACTGCGAAACAAATGCAAATTAAAACGTAAACAACATACGCTCACATGCACACGAAGATTTAGCGTCACAAGAGCAATAGAAGTTCATGGGTCCATTTTCGAAACCCCTTCCTCAGTGGCTACGCTGATGTGCACTTGTGAAATATACACCCCGTTCATCCCTATGAGCAAAATGAATACGTATTTTTACCAAACACTCAGCAAATCTATCATATTAACAAACAAATGGTCGATAACTGAATTTCTTAAGACACCGAAGACAAAAATTTAACAGAAATAAATACATAAAAAAATCTACTGATATAGATTAAGTAAAGGAAAAGTGAAACAAAACAAAAGAACGGAAAGTGTTTCTTAGAAAGAGTAACAAAGGAAAAGTGCTTCTTAAGAATTTAAAGCGACAAGAAGAGTACGCTATTTGTAGCTTTCGTGAATGCTCGATGACATCACAAATTCATAAACTTTTTGGAATATGAAGATCTTTAAAAATTTATATCTGAAGTTGCATTTCTATTCAGGGAAGAAATAGATAATATAAGATTATGTATGATGCTTCACGTATCTTTTTTGTAGAGAAAATACAGCCCTACACTTTATCTTTTAATCGAAATATTAAAAATTAAGGAAAACATTGTTTACTGAGTATTTGTGACAGGCGAAATGGATTTGAAAAAAGAAAATTAATAATTATTTTAATATTTGACTAGGAATAAATATACATAAGATCGAAATTTAACCAAAATTGTAAAATAGTACTTGTAAAAATTATTTTTGTAGCAGTGGCGTAGCGAGTGGGGGGCAAGGGAAGGAAATTTGTCCCCGGGCGCAGCTTCCAGTGGGCGCCAAAGTCATGTTACGGATTTTTAGAACGTCACACTTCACCCCTTAATTTCTCGAAACAGTGTACTTTCAAATGACAAGAAACTGCTTATTTATAAAACCGTATTGCATTCCCCACTATGCTATGCCTACACGTCCTGGGCATATTCATGCAAATCTTATTGAAAAAAATTGCAACAGGCACAAAATTGTGTCCTAAAACAGATTACCAATTCACCCTGGTACGTTCGAAATCAAAAGTTATATGAAGAACTGGGTATAGAATAACTTAAGTACACTCATGTCCATAAATTAAGGATAATGCAAAATCAGGCAAAGGAAGAGTTAGAACCAAAACAAATTTGACTTATTTGTAAAGCTTATTTATTAAACAAAAGGTAAAGAGCAAAAAAGATGCTATATGTTTGATATTATTAAAAAAATTAGCGATTTTTTCTCCCTGGAGCAAATTACAAAAAAAAAAAAAAAAAAAAAAAAAAAAAAAAAACTATTTACAAAAAACCAATATTACATGGTTGGTATGATTGTTAATACAATGTATGTCTCCCAGACGATGCAATACAGTCCATACAACGCCTAGGCATGCTGAGTATCAAATTATCGATCGGATCTTGAGGGATATTACACCACTCAAACCGCAATGCTCTCCAAAGTTCCGGTAGACATGTAGGAGGAGGTTGACGGGCTGCAACTCGTCGGCCAAGCATGTCCCACACATGCTCTACTGGATTCAAGTCCGGTGAGAATGCTGGCAAGTCCATGCGGGTGATATACTCCGATTGAAGGGCATTCGCTTACGATGTTTGCACGATGAGGATGGGCGTTGTCATCCATAAACACAAATTGTGCGCCCATGGCGCCCCGAAACAAACGTACATGTTGTTCCAGAATGACGTTCCGATAGATTTGGCTTGTCATGGTTCCAATTTGAACATGCAGGTCAGTTCAGGAACCCAGAATAATTCCACCCCAAACGAGCACTCCTGCACCACCGTAACGGTGTCGTTCAATGATGTTTTCTTGGTAGTAAGGGGTACCTGGAGCTATCCATATGTCTGGCGAGAATCAGACTGCAAGCTAAACTTGGACTCGTCGGAAAACATCCCACAAGCCCGCTGTTGCGGTGTCCACAATGCATGCTGTCTACTCCAGGCTAACCGCAGGCGACAGTGAGTTGCAGTAAGTGGAATGCATCTGACAGGTCTACGAGCATATAGACCAATCTGCCCTAAGCGTCTGTACACGGTCTGCTTTGAAATTGTCGTACCAGTGGCTGAAGAGAGCTGACGAGACAGGTCTGAGGCTGTGATCCGCCTGTTTCTTTTGGCAGTAACTGCCAAATACTGGTCCTCATTTGGCGTTGTAACTCTGAGGCGACCTGTGCTGTAACGTCTACTCACATTACCATCATCTTGGAATCGTTGCCAAAGCCTGGAGATGACACTCTGGGCAATTCCAAGTTCGTCTGATACTTCCAGTTGTGTACCCCCACATTCCAGACGGCCGATAATTCTACCACGTAAAAAATCATCCAAATGCGTCCTTTGTGTCATAACTATTCGGTTATTGCACTGAAATGCTTATAAAGCGCCTGCGCACAATTTTACTTCTTTGCCTGTATTCCTTATATATCACTCTCTTACACTCTCGTCATTGTGACGTACCATCAGTGTCATCTGGTTACTTTCTAAAATTTGCATATGATTCTTGAAGATGTGTGTAGTGATTTTACAGGTGATATATTTATTTTAGAGTTCGATTTCCGCATGACTCCGAATTATCCTTAATTTATGGACATGAGTGTATTTTTACTGCCGGCTCGGCCGGAACTTTTATGTCAATCTTGTTAATATCAACAACCCAGTTATAAGGATTTATGATTACGACTTTAATGACACAAATAGTAGTAGTAAACGGCATATGGCCATACTTAGTACCCATACTGTATAACTTACTTAATCTGTTATGTACCTCCTAATATTGTGTCGTAGATTTAAGGTTTAATTATTACTAGTGCACCAAGAGACTCACACTACTTATCCTATTATTTATATGTGTGTTATAAATGTTTTATCTGCATCAGGCTATAGCCAGCTCATTCCTCCTGTCTCGGCTATCCCAGATAGCACTATTGAAATTTGACGCAAATTTTAGTTTTTTTAGAAATTTATCTTAATTTATCTCTTCTCCTACATCTATTCTTATAACTTTAAAAAATGTTAAAATGTTATATATATATATATATATAATTAAATCATGTTTATATATATATATATATATATATATATATATAATTCTAAATATATACTAGTTTCTCATGACAGTATTCGAAATAACATATCTGTTCTACAAGGGATAGGGCTCTTGACACAGGTACCCTGGTGCTACACCGTTTCCCCAGTGCGTCAATTTTTAGAATGAAACGTTTTCCATTCTTGGCAAACAAGAGGGGTGCGCAAGTTATTTAGTTTAGGGATAAATAGTGTTCTCCTCTAAGTCCTGATTCAGCTGTGCCCGGGCGCTGAAAACCATAGCTACAGCTCTGCTTTATACACTGGTTATCATAAATTAAGGAAAAATCACAAAAATCACGATTACTTAAAACGTTACATGTAGAATTTAATGAAACTTACCCACAATATACAACACATAGTAAGGTATCAAATAACATAAAATAAATTACCAGACAAATATGGTAGTATAGAAATTAGCACACGTATAAAATGAACAAATCGAATGTGTCAGTTTGATATAGGAAAAGTACCTTCAATATGGAATATGATCGCCTCTAGAAGCAATACAGCACATACAGCGATGTGTGATGCTTTCAATTATGCTGTCTATCAGTTCCATAGGAAGCGAGAGCCATTGCTTTTGCAAAGCAGTTGCAAGCACGACAAGAGTTTGAGGGGGTGGATTGAGAGCAGCTAGACGTCTCCCTAAAGCATCCCAAACGTGCTCGATAGGATTCAAGTCCGGCGATCGAGCTGGCCACTCCATTCGCATAATTGTTTCCTGTTGAAGATAATCATCTACGATGCGAGCCCTGTGTGGTCTTGCGTTGTCGTCCTGTAACAAGAAAGCATCACCTATTGCCCTAGCATATGGGCGCACATAAACATCAAGGATAATAACATAATTGTTTCCTGTTGAAGATAATCATCTACGATGCGAGCCCTGTGTGGTCTTGCGTTGTCGTCCTGTAACAAGAAAGCATCACCTATTGCCCTAGCATATGAGCGCACATAAACATCAAGGATGTCATCTCTATAAATGTGAGCATTCACGAATCCCCTTGGTAAGACATGGAGGTCTGTGCATCCACCCAAAGAGATGCCACCCCAAACACAGACACTGCCCCTTCCGTATGCATATCTTTCATGGATGTTTGACGGATGATAACGGGTTCTAGGTTCTCTCCATATCAAATAACGCCTACTATCGCTTTCTAGACTAAACCTGGACTCATCCGTAAAGAGAACCGCCCTCCATTGATCAGGCGTCCAGTGGACATGTTGTTGTGCCCACTAAAAACGGTCCCTCCTATGGCATGACGTGAGCGGCACACAAATGGCTGGTCGCCTCGCATACAGACCAACTTCGTGAAGCCTTCTACGCACAGTTGACGTTGACACGAACCTTTCGGTGGCTGCAGCATCTAAGAAGTGTCGGAGTAGCGGTTCTACTCCTGCGTGCACATAATGTCAAATATCGGTCATCGGCGCTCGTCGTAGCAGTTGGCCGTCCTTGGCTGAACCTCCTAGATGCCAAATCTGGGGTTTGAAATTGCCTCCAAAGTCTATGAACCACAGAAGGACTCACATTTAGCCATCTGGCCACTTCTGTTTGACTTTGTCCTGCCTCTAGTCTCCCAATGGCTCTCCATCGCAGTTCTGCAGGCAAATGATGCCTGGAGGTCATTGTTACGAATTGGCTATTTCAGATTTTTGATGTCACTGTCACAGTGAAATATGTGGGCTTGCTCTCAAACATGGACTTTTATTCTCCGCGCAGATGGCGTATTCCGAAAGCAGCGCCACTAATTTGCATATCGCAGTTTTACTCAGCTACTCTTACTTGGCAACATATTTAAATTTTACGCGGTTTGGCTTATTTTTGAGGGAGTTATCGCTATTTTTGTGATTTTTTCATAATTTATGATAACCAGTGTAGTTAGTAGATAGCACCTTGATAGCTTTCTTTTGAGTGTAATATAGCTCAAATCTACCAGTTTAGTAAAAAATGATTCAAAGTTCATTTTAATTGGATTTGATTCTTGCAATCTAACAGTGATTACACTAGTATCAGCGAATAGTAAGGTAAATTTCCTTTTCTTTGAAACCTTCTTAAAATTTCGGCAATGGTGATTCCACTCAAGGTTTGAATCCAGCAGACTAATTGGTTGCATAACATTAGAAACATGCACAGGATCAAGTTCTCTTAGAAAGTTCTCCACGAAAATTCTTTCTTATTTCTTAAGTAAATAATTTTTGCAAGTTTTGATGTAGTCAAATAAACAAGTCGATTTATTTTACTTCATCACCCTTTTCTCTTTTCTTGCTCAAAGTAATCTTGTTTGAATAACTCTATCTAAATTTAAAAGGCTGCCTTTAAAGCCATAAGCACATTATGTTACATTATATACATGTGTATTCTGATCTAGACGAAATTTGTGGCATATTCGTTTATCTCAACGGAGTGGTTAATGTCTTCCTAATTCATTTATATGTCTTCCTAATTCATTTATACGAAAATGTCTTCCTAATTCAACGTTAACGTTATGTCTTCCTAATTCATTTATACGAAACATGAAATACTGTCTTGGAAGAAGATGTAGTTTGTATTTTGCAAAATGAATCTGTCTTACCTAATGTGCATGATGGTCTTGATAAATTAAATGTCATGTTAGTTCAAATATGGCATGGCAATATTATGGCATCCTTATATGGCTTAAGCATTTCATAAATTATTTAATGTAGCTTGATTATAAGAATACGTTAAAATCTTTTGTGATTTACCAAGGAATAAAATATAAAGAGATTATGATGTATTTTATTTTCATTGGTTTAGCTTGATAAAGCTTCAGTATAAATTTGTAAGCAGAAATGTTTTCCTTTGCTGTGTGAAAAATTTCGTGCTACTTACAAAATAAGTGAATCAAAAAAAAAAAAAAAAAAAAAAAAAAAAAAAAAAAAAAAAACATTTAGATTTTGCATTTTTTTCTACGGCGGAAAATTTTATTTACATTTTTCTAACATGAAAAACGTTCACTGCAGTTTTCGTTCGGACTAAAAAGGAACACTTGGATATTTTTAGTTGAAAAATCAAGCTGACAACGGTTTTTGTCGACTAATTTTTGTCACCAAACTTGGTGACATTTTGTTTCGGTCCCTATATCACAATAATAGGTACTGTAATTGAATAAATGTGATTGATCACTATAGTAGCTGTAACCGTAATTCGGCCCTCATGTTGCCTTCCAGTAATTTCAAGAAGCAAGCGGAAAGCACTAGAAATATTTAGGCGCCCGGATGAAAACTATATTTGGCCAGAGTAAGCATCTGCCGTAAGTTGTTAGTTCAGAGCGATTTCGGAGTATTGAAAGCTTCGCCTTTGAGATGCGCCTTGCTTGCGTTGTGTTTAACGTTCATAGTAGTTTGAAGTGTAATCTGTGATACTATGAACACCTGTAAAAGTATTTCTGTGAAAAATTCCAGAACTCTGAAGGTTTTTTTTGTTTTGTTTGGTTTTGTTTTTGATAAAGTAAAATTTATCAACCTATCATCGGACCTGAGTGCATTCAATCTATTGCGAATCCGTTCGCACGCAAATGTATGAATGTACCGATATAATCCTTCGACTCGGATGATAATCTTCGTGTACTTCACTTTGATTAATTTTTATAATCTAGACATGCATTAGAAAGTATTTTGTATGTTTATCATTTTATTATTTTTATACTTTAATTTCTTATTTCTGTATTGAAACATTATAAATTGATTATTGTAATATTATTTCTGTATTGATGTAAATAAATAATTTTAGGATCTTCATTTGTTCTATTGTATTATTTAAACATTTTACGCACGTAACAACAATAGCTGTCGATTACATACGAGCTACTAATTGAGATTTATACTCATGCTTTTCACATCATCATAATGTTGCGTGTGTACGGGTTCGTAACAGATTGAATGCACAGGTCAGATGATAAGTTAATAAAATTTATTTTATCATAAGTAACACTTCAAAGTTCTGGAACGTTCCGCAAAAATACTGATACAGTTCTTCGCAGTATCACAGAGCACAATCAGTACGGAATCACTTTAAACTATTAGGAATGTTGAACACAACAGAGTGCAAAGCACATCTAAAAGGCGAATCTCCTCAAAGTCGCTCTGAGCTAAACTACTGAGGGCATATCCTCTCCCCGGCCTTACATAGTTTTCACCCAGCATCCGACATATTTCTAGTATTTTCAGCTTCTTGAAATTACTGGAAGGCATATGAAGGCTGGATACAGTTGCAGTTACATATGAAATCAATTACAGTTAATCAGTTACAGTACCTATAACGGTGTAATAGGAACCGGGCCAAAATGTCGCCAAACGGTTGCCAAGTTTAGCGACAAAAATTAGCCGCCCAAACCATTGCCTGCTTGGTGATATCGCCAAATATGTGAGCTCCTGTATTCTTATTTTTCTGGCAGGGCATTCTTCTCCTAGATTTTCATGTTACATTATTAAAAGAAAAAAAATGACATATAATTTCACTAAAATTATCCGTGTATGTACAAAATTCATAACAATAATATATTTTTCATTTAAAATGTAAAGTGTATGCTTTGAAATAACTTTTGACTAATCTTTGTATATATATATATGTCATAAAAACAAAGTCAGAAGTAACATTACAGCCAATTTTGATGTCGTAGAATGCTGATCCATAATGATTAGGAAAACAATGCAGATTAAATCTTCAGTTTTATTTTTAGCATTATGTTGCGGCTACACACAAGTCGGCACATTAAATGTGCCTGTTCCAAAAAGCTTACATTTTTGATAATTTTGTAGCAAGAAAGCAGAGCAGACAGACAGCAGTGTAGCCAGGCCAAAGCTTGGAAAGCAAATGCGTAATGTTCAGGATGAACTCTCAAGTCAGACTGAGTTAGTTTTGGTTCTCAAAGCATTTTGATTGGCTAGTTAATATTGCTGAAAAATTATTATTGGAACGTTGAATTTTAGTTCCATTTACATCATCATAATTACGTAAGAATCATATGACATAGAATAGTCTCGAAATGACGCAGTGCAGAGAAGGGTTACTATTTTTAGAATTAAGAAGGAAAATTAATTTACGCTGTCAATTTAATCTTTTACATATGCTTTATTTTTCTTACATATATACACATATCTGATAATTTAGAGATTCGTACGATGAGATTAGATCATTTATACAGAGTGTATCAGTACAGCGGTGACAAACTTTCAGGAGAGATAGAGTACACCTAGACGATGGGAAATCGCATAGCAATGCATGGTCGCAAACGCTTTCTTGGCGCGGTAGTGACGAAACAAAACGCAAAAAAGGAAGGACACAAACAGTGAGACAAAAATGTTTTACTATGTTTAGCACAGCAGAGACTAACAAATAAGAACAAAACTAAACAACGATCGTCATTAAATAAGGTGTTCGAAATTACGCCCCCCGGACCGTGATGCAGGCCTCACTTCTCCGGCACATGGAAGATCGCATGAAAGATGCATGACGCATGGTTCCTGCATCACGGTCCGGTCGTAATTTCGAACACCTTTGATGACGATCGATGTCTCTCTCTCTTTTTTTTTCTTTTGCTGTCCTCCGAATAACAAACATGTCTTCTCACCCCGTTCGTGTGCTTTCTTTCTTGACTTTTTGTCGTCACTGCCGCGCTAGGAAAGCGTTTGCGACCATGTATTGCTGTGTGATTTCCCATCGCCTAGGTGTACTCTATCTCTCCTGGAAGTTTGTCACCACTGTACTGATACATCCTAAATATAATATGTATTGTTGCGTGCGTATGGATTCGCAATAGATTGAATGCACAAGTCCGATAATAGGTTAATAAAATTTATTATTATCAAAAGAAATATATCAGAACCCTGGAATTTTCCTGATAGATATTCGTGCAAGCGTTCACAATATCACGTATAATTAGTAGTTATACTTCTAACTACTAAAAACGTTTAAATGCAACGCAATGCAAAGAGAAAGCTAATTCAGACATCTCAATTCACGCGGAACCAAACTCGCAACAACAGTAACTAAGCAACTAACTAAAATGCTCTTTCTCCGGCCTTTTATATATTTCAACCAGCTGCGCGAGATTTTTTAAATAATTTCTGATTGTCGAGATTTCTGGAAAGTGTGGAACTACGGTTACAGCTAACATAGAGTTAAATTAACTTTATTCAATTTAAATAAAAATTTCCGACATAAACATTTACTCAAATGTTAAATGCACGTACTCCTGTACTTTTACTTTTCTGATATAGCTTTCTTTCCAAAATATGTCTCGCGCTGCGTTTCACGGGGAAATACAACAATTTTTAATTATAATTCTACTAAAATTAGCTATCTAAATATAAAATTCGAAACACTATATATACACATGTGTAAGAATTGACAAAAGTTAAATAATCAGCTGACCAATAAGTCACAGTAATGTACAGTTTGATTATTTTTAGAGACATTAGGAATGCTTTCTTAATGGCAGCAAGAATTAAAATTCAAAAGCGAGATGTAAGACGTCAGCAGTTTTCTATTACTTTCTTATATTTGTAAATTTGTGTGCTGTATGTGTATTTGGTGTGCTTTCTGGTCTATTAAAATGTCTTTCTAAAACAAGATGCCCCATAGATTTAACTTCTGCCATCCACATGTGCTCTACAAATTATCAGAAGCGGGATTACGAAGCAAGAAGATATTTATTTACTTCAATTAAAGCAGTAGATCTCGATCTTCACTATAAACTGATATGAGATCATGGTATGAACGAAATGAAAAAGTAAGGAAACGAAATCTGCCTTTGAAATTATAAATAAGAAAAACGGCTGAAGCAATAAATTGTACATCAACATTTTGATTATCCAGAAACATTGATTGATTTATTTTACGCAACTAAAAGCAAAGTTTGATTGAATATAAAAGCAGGTAAACTTTAAGTACGTTTTGTCTATTAACTTTATAAAATGTTTACTAAAACAGAAGGTATTCTGACTGTGAAAAAATAGTTATGTGTATATTCTATAACTATTAAAATTTTATATAATGCAATATTCGAAGATGTTATTGATAACATTAAGAAACAATTACATAGTTTTAGTGGATTTGGTTAGTATAAAAAATTCTAAAGAAGTCAAAATAACGTTGAAACTGCAAAGCATGTGGATGTAAATTATTCCGAAGTACTGTGAAGTTACTAGAAAGTATAATAATGTAGATTGTTCTGAAATACAGACACTTAAAATGGTTCTGAAACATAAAGATTTGAAATTTCTTAGGTACTAAATATATCCCATTCGAGCTAAAGTATGAATGACAACGATAATACGTAGCCGGTATAGATACTAATGACGACGAAGACGGAGATGGAGACAGAATGAACGATGACGACTATTAAGATAGACATTATGCTAATGATTATGACGTTGAGATGAAGGTTATATGATTGATAATGACAATGAGATGGAGATTGTATGAATAATTATGACAAAGAGATGGAGATTATACGATGATGAAATGGAAATTATATGAATGATAATAACGATGAAATGGAGATTATATGAATGAAGATGACGATAAAGTTGTATGGATAGTGATCACGAAGAAGACAGTATAGATGCTGATGGAGACAAAGCGAGGAAGTACGACGAAGAAATCGGTGAAGAGTTTTATGTTATGCAAAAAGCCGAATCTTACGGGGCGAAAGAAGCACCAGAATGGCCGAATGTATGAACTGACAAAAAGTAAAAAAATCGACTGACCAATAAATCAGAGTAATATATAGTTTGATTATATTTAGAGTTAACAGGAATGCTTTCTTAGAGTTGGCAACAAGAATTAAAATTCAAAAGCTAGGTGTAAGACGTCAGCAGATTCCTATTAGTATCTTATATTTGTAAATTTGTGTGCTGTATGTGTATTTAGTGTGCGTTCTGGTCCATTTAAACGTCTTTCTAAATCAAGAAGCCCGACAGATTTAATGTCTGCCGTCCACATAAACTCTCTCTCTCTCTCTCTATATATATATATATAAAATCATATTATAATTTTTACAGTTGAGAGTATATTTAAGACCAATAAATATACTTTTTCCTTAATCAAATTTTAAATTCTGATTTTCAATGAATATGATTTTATGAAAACGTCTGCTACTGTACGTATAAGCGAGATAAAAAAAATATAGCATACATTTTTAAGATATCGAGGAATTTTGATTTTGAGAAATGGTTTCCTTTAAACTGATTTTTAATTGAATGATTTGAAAATTCAGCTTCTACTACTAATTTCACAAAACAGTCTGATATTCAAGATAATCATGTTTCACTGGACTTTCACAAATATCAAATCAGATTACATATACAATTTTAATGCACCTTTAATGAGTTTCATTACTCCTGTAGTGCAATGTGAGTATAATTATAATAATTTTCTTGAAAGCTATTCATTTTAATTTTAAATTTAATGGCGTTTATTTGACCTTAAATTAGTATTTATTCCAAGGTTTTAATGATTTGTGTTGCTTCTTAGAACTATGTGAGTTTAAAAACAATGACATTTGTCTTTTGTAAAGTTTTTTTTATTTATTTATTTTGTAATAGACAGAAAATAAAATATGAAGTTAGTGGTTAATTATCTATAGAAGCTTTTGCCTGATTTATGTTAAAGAATATGATCAGCAGCATTAAAATTGAGATAGTACTAGTAACTATGTTTCCGGCTAAGGATCTAGTTTGAAAGTAATAAGAGTAAGTATTATTTCATTCAAAAAATTTTAATAATTAAACTATTTTAAATTAGCAAAATAATTTTTATTGAGGTGATAAAAATTTTAGGAACACTCACTAATAATATTTGTGACAATTTATTAAATCTTACCAGCTATAAATCTGCAGGTATCATAATAAATGTATTCTTAATGATTAAAGAAATATGCTTTAATTTTAAGTAAATTCAGTTTAATCAATTAAAAAAAGAATTTTCAAAGATATTCCGATAATAACACAAAATTTTATTTCGGAAATATAGTTTTAGGATTATTCTCAGAGTTCATTGTTTTAAACAAATTGATGCTCATATGCAAAGAGAAATGATCGCTATCGGAAATTCTGCCACATAGTTTTCACTAAAATTAGTTCTCGTGACATCAGAGAAGAGTCCGGCGGCTTTAAATATTTTGAAGTAAACAGGTAGAGTTTGAAAATACGCTAAGCCGTTGACTTGATGATCGAATTGCACATCCCTCACAGATACATACAAGTATAAAACATACATCTGCTAGTCATGATTTAGTGAATTCTTTGAAACAGAAGTAAGATGCATGAAGGAATCAGCGGCGTTTTGGATAGTGTTTCAAAACGTCAGTAGTTAGTACAATACATTAAAAGAGAAAGTTCTGGGTATCTCCTATTTAGTAGTAGTACCATAAAAAGAAAGAAATGCAATATTTCAATGAAACTAAAATAGAATGTACATTGTAAGTACTGGCTTTTAAATCGATTTTAAGGTACAATCCATGAAGGCCTGCTGAGTGATTTGATATGCATGTAAATTCCAGCTTAAATTTCATAGATAAATTAATATGCATAAGTTTACTTTTGAAAAAATAGACATGTAACATAAATAAGTACTTTAAACACGGAAAGAAAATGTAAAATAAAAATGTAACAAGAAAAACATTTTTAAAGTATAAAAAATTTAGATTTATAAAAGAGAAAAAGTGAAAGGAAAACTTTTTAATTATTTTTTAATTAAAAAGATAGTAAGAAGGAAAAAAATAAGAACAAAAACCGTGTTTGTGAAACAGAAAAATGAAAAAAAAAAAAAAAAAAAACTTATGAAAATAACTATTACTATAATATAAATCACGTCAAAAATGTTATTACAACTTTTTTAAACTAAAAAGCGAAAAAGAAAAATTAAATTTACGAAAATAAATATTACTTTTTTTAAAATAAAAAAGTAGAACATAACAACATATTTAAAGTAAAAAGAAAAAACTTAGAAATAAAACTTTTGAAAAAAAAAAAAAAAAAAAACCTTCAAAATGGCGGATTCAGGGAAAACCAAGATGGTGATATATGGAAAGAACCTAATGTACATATTTACAATAATTTCAAACCAGGGATTGTGGCGTATCTCTTAAAATACTTGGATGCGGTGCCCCTTAATCCCTTATTATCAATTACTGGGGTAACGAGTGCGAATTCGTGGAAAGAAAATATCTTACTTCTTCATATTTTACGATCATTTTAACTTTTAGTAGATGTTATGTACACTAGATGGAGCCAGCAATGGCATATATTTAAGAAACAACTACAGTTTAAAAATACCGTTTCAGCTCATTCGCTGCAAATGATAAATAATTTCAAATTTCTTCCCTTCGAAATAAAATCAACCATGTAAAAGAAAAAAGAAAAGTATAAAAAAATTATTCATTTGGTAAAAAATTTAAGCTTAGAAATGAGCAAAGATCTTTCTAAACATGTCAATGAACCACGTAGGTGATGCCTCTAGTACAGGGTTTCTTTGCATAAGCCTTGGTTTTGACCTGCGGCAACCAATTACACTGACCAAGGACCAAGGAAGGGTTCTATTACGGGGCTCTTAGGCATGTAGCCTTTATCCCCACATCGTCAAAAAATTATCTTTATCGCCAAAAAGAGGGTTCCGCAAAGAGGTAAATTTAGTGCCAAAATGTTAATTTAACAGAAAGAGTAACTGCCTTCCACAGTGAAAAAAGTAAAAACACTGAAGGACTTAATTTAGTAATTTTGGTGTCGAATAAGGGCCAGAATCAATTTGGAGATGTTACATCATGAATTTTGAAAAGCATCAATGTTTCCTTGATCAATGGTCATATGGTGTTAACAACACGAGAGTGGAAACACCCGTGAAAAACTTCATGTCGCAAGTGCTTCGGGTCTGAGGGAGAAGCGGGAACTCGTTAGGCGAGTTTGATTTAAAGAGACACGGCCAGCAATGCCCTCTGAGGAGAAACTTTTATAAATACAAAAAGATTACTTTAGCTTTAAGTGTTATGTCAACTAATGAAAAATATCATTAATTCTCATATTGAGATTAAGTTAAAATTAAATAAAAATAATAATCAACGCACTAGAACTCTTTTAAGAAGGGAACAAAGATGTGCTTAAAGCCTGATAACAATCGCTTACGGTTGAAAGAAGTAAGATTGCCCGATTACGGAACAAAGAGAGAGTGACCTTAAGCTGAAAGATCAGCAAATTCACTCAGGCCGGGGGGGGAAGCGAACGAGTGTATTGAAACCTTCGAGGCGCCTCGTCTCCACAGCAACGCCTCTTGGGAAAAGGAAGCGCATTATATGCGTTCTCCAGAATAGCTCTGGGTCTCTTTTTTGACGATGCAATTCTCGAGATAAACAGGGAGGCTGTGGAGTACGGGGTTTCCGATCGAAGGAATCTTTTGGAAAATGTTAGCCGACAGTCGCTGTATAAAGCGATT
Source organism: Stegodyphus dumicola (assembly GCF_044657685.1). NCBI lineage: Eukaryota > Metazoa > Arthropoda > Arachnida > Araneae > Eresidae > Stegodyphus > Stegodyphus dumicola. Next base: position 30,066,420 of record NC_140781.1, read on the forward strand.
TATGGGGAGAATTTTGGCTGGGTTATGAATGTCCTCGTTCGTAACAAACCAAGGAGCTTTATAAATCTGCCGTAGCATAAAGTTCTAAAAACTTTGGATATGTTTCCTGTTAGTAATTGCTGCTGCGTCCCATACCGGGCGCGTAATGGCAGACCGCACATTGAGTTGAACAGTGTTAAACGAATGTTGCGTACTGCGCATGCTCAGAAAACAATTTGGCGTAATTACTATGTTGGCGCGATTTGAAAAAAGATAAATACGGTATATGGTAGATGTACCGGCATCTGATTGTAAACAAATCTGGCGTTTAAATCTTCGTAGAGTATAATGTAAATGTAAATTAATTACTGTGTTAAAATACTATTTTTTGCTGTACTGCTCAAACAACTAGAAAGCTGAAATTATTGCGAAGTAATGTGAAGCAGTGTTTTCATTCAAAATGTAAGATATAATACTTATGAAATTCTGTACATTCCTTTGGAACTGTACAAATTTTCGTTCAGAAAAAGATTGAAATTTAGAATATATTAGTTGAAAATTTATTCATTATACTTTTAAGCAATAAAAACAATTCAGGATTTACCATACGTTCCATTCATACATACATAAAGAAACACTGAGGAATATAATAAGTGCTTGCAAATAACACTGAATTTTACAATTCCTTAATGCTAGTTATTAAATTCTTTGAAATGAGAAAATAAAAGCGCGAATATAGGCTAACAAACTAAGCTAAAAACTCCAGTTTACAATTACTGAATTATTACATGTGAACAAATTACATCTAAATAACGAATTATTACGAACATACGTATGTTAACAAATATTAAATGCACTGTTATTGACAAATTAAAATGAAACATATAATAGAAAAATAAGCAAGTGCAATCGGTATGGACGTTAAAATAACTAATAAGAAAAGTTCCACAACACTGCTGTTGTAAACATCACTCGAACACACTCGACAGCCATGGAGATCACGAATAAGCCTGCGTAGAGTTGCTTAGTCGCCAATATTTCTCCCCGCGCCAAAGGTGCATGCGCAGTAAGCGAAATTCGCTTAACACTGTTCAACTCAATGTGCGGTCTGTCATTACGCATACCGGGCTAGCATATGTCAGAATTGGCCTTATCATTGATTTATAGAGCAAAATCCGGTATTTTGAACAGGTCGCTATTTCTAGCGAAAAAAGGCAGTAATTGGGTTTTGACAACCTTCACTTTGGAAATTTTTTTTGAATGTGAGGTTGCCAAGTTAATTTTGAATCAAGTATTACTCCTAGATACTTATAGGTAGGAACCCAGGGAATTGGTTCTCCGAAGAACTGCAAGTTAGGTAAATTTGAGAAAGTACTTCGGATAAATAAAGTGGCAGCACATTTAGCGACATTTAATTTTGATCTTCCACAGTCCAAGCCAGAGCTCTAGGCTTGAAAGATACTTCTGCAGTGCAGAAATTACCGTGGAGGTGTTTGAATGTTGGTTCATGATGGCTGTGTCGTCCGCATATAAAGCTAAATCGACATTAGGTGACTTAGGTATGTCATTTACGTAGATGTTGAACATTTGAGTTCCCAGCAAACTTCACAGATCAAAGATCGGGCGGATGGCGAACTCGCACGCGAATTTGTAAATAAGCCCGTCATGCCAAGTCCTGTCAAAGGCCTTGGCAATGTCATGACAGACAATTCCAGTTTTCTCCCGTTTACGAAAGCCCTCGTGAATGAATTCCACTACACGGAGTAATTGGTGTACCATCGAGTGTTCAGGCCGGAAGCCAAATTGTTCCGGGATTATTAAATTTCGATCACGGCAGAATTCATTCAGGCGTTTAAGTAAAACAAATTCATATATTTTTGAGAGAGATGATAAGAGGCTAATAGACGTGTAGTTAACGGTGAGATTTAAATTTTGACCTGGTTTTGGAATAGGAATGGCTGCGGCGATTTTCCAACAGTGAATTCAAAGAGAAAAATCCCATTCTTCTTTGTAGAGCCCAAAGATTTTGAATTTCTGACGTCTTTAGTACAGGCTACTGTGCCTACGGCCATCTGTAGGATGAAGGGTAAGTTTCTGCGTATTGAAATGCAGACCGAAGAAGATTATCGTTCGGTGGCCAAAATTTTAAATAACCAGGGCGCCGAATATAAATCGTTTAATCTAAAGCAGGATCGGCCCGTAAAGGCAATACTACGCGGCTTACCCAACTCTGCAAAAGCAGATAAAATCAAGGCTGAACTACAACTCCTAGGTTATTCTGTTATCAATGTAACGCAACTCCGTAGGCACAGGTCCCGCTATCCTATGCCATTATTCTTAGTACAATTAAATCCTTCCTTAAATGTCTATGACATCTTTGAGGAGACTTCAATGTTCGGCATTGAGATTAAATTCGAAAAACATATTGGGAAGAAGGGGGCCGAGCCAGTGTTGGCGCTGCCAAGGCTTCTTCCATAGTTCCGCAGTGTGTACACTGCCAATCCGGTGGCCAACTATGGCGACAAACTCAAAATTTGGGCTCAGGACGCCCGTATCCAAATTATTGCGCCAAACACACCTACCCATTACCAGTTCCCTGGGGGGTTAGGTGCTCCTTCCATTATTGATTTGGCCTTATTTAAAAATATTCCAGTAGATTATTCGATCGAAGTGATTCCGGAATTGTCCTCTGACCATTATCCGGTTCACCTCACCCTTAAAACATCCAAAATTAACCAAAATTTACCGGCGCAAGTCTCCACAAATTGGGACAACTTTCGGTATGTCTTGGAAAATGGTATTCTCCCCCCTATCAAAATTCACGATAATCAGGAGGTTGATTTAGACATTGACAGGCTCAACCAAACCCTAGGAAGCGCATTTACAGCTGCTTCCAAACCCAAATTCAGGCAAAATTATTATAAATTACCTGATCACATTAAAGATAAAATCAAAATTAAAAACCGCCTTCGCAGAGACTGGCAAAATACACGTTTGGAAAACTTTCGAGCGCAACTGCGAAGGATCCAGAATGAGATCAAGTCTGACATTAAGAAATACACAGACGAAAAATACGCAAACTATCTTAAGTCCTTAAAGACTTCTGATAATAGCCTCTGGGTTGCTAGCGCACGGCTTCGCAAACCAAAACACGACATTCCCCCCCTAATGGGCACGGTCAACGACCGGATGGCATTAACAGACACCGAAAAGGCTGAACGCATAGCAGACAGCCTTCAAACACAATTTTCACCTAACACTGGACTCATGTTCGATTCCTGTGCAGAGCACACGCATGAAGTCCAACACCAAGTTGAAGAATTTCTCTCCTCAGATACAAACTCTGAGGAACCCATCACCACAACAATGACTGAGATTTCTGCTTTGGTCAAAAATCTCACCCCTGCAAAAGCACCTGGCCTGGATAGGATTTCTAATCGCATGATTAAAAATTTACCAGTAAAATTCATATTTTACCTAGCAGTTTTGATAAATTCAATGCTAAGGCTAAAATATTATCCTCATAGCTGGAAGAATGCATTAGTCATTCCTATTCTAAAACCTGGAATGGACCCAAAGGTCCCTCAAAATTATAGGCCGATCAGCCTTCTGTCTTCACTTAGTAAAATTTACGAAGCTATACTGCTTAGATACCTGAATGATTTCTGCCGAAACCGAAATATTATTATTCCTCAGCAATTCGGCTTTCGTGCTAAACACTCAACTCAGGCCCAGCTACTGAGGGTAGTTGAAATCATTCATACAGGATCTCGCAGTGGAAAGCCTACAGCTATCGTTTACTTAGACGTAGCAAAGGCTTTCGACAGATGTTGGCATATCGGAATTTTATTCAAGCTCATGCGACTTGAAATTTCGGCTAATTTTGTGCACATAATGCACTCTTACCTCACTAATCGTACCTTTTCTGTTAAAGTTAAATATTCTGTCTCTTCTCCTCGCCCTATCTTGGCTGGGGTGCCTCAGGGAGGAATTCTTAGCGCTACGCTTTTCAACTTGTATGTAAATGACACCACAAACACCAAGTGTCGATCTAGCATTCTATGCAGACGACACAGCCATCATTTCACAGCACTCAACATTACATGCCACTCTCAATCACCTACAGCTGTATTTAACAGACTTGGAGTCCTGGCTCATTACCTGGAAAATCAAAATTAATGTCGCAAAAAGTGCCGCCACAGTCTTCTTTTCCAGAAAGAGGAATGTCCATAGTCAACTCCCTCCACTCAGATTATTTGAAGAAAATGTACCCTGGGTGGAATCCTACAAATATCTGGGAGTATATCTAGATGCGAAGCTGCTCTGGAATACCCACATCAATTATGCCATTTCAAAAGCAAGAACAACAAGAACCCAACTGATGTCTCTCCTCAAAAGAACAAGCAACCTCTCCCTCAATAACAAGATCCTACTGTATAAAAGTACCATCCTTCCAATCCTGACCTATGCAGCTGTCGTATGGTCAACTGCTGCCAATAGCCATCTGAAAAAAATCCAAGTATTCCAGAGCGTCACGCTTCGTATCCTGACAAATGCTCATTATTTCGTCCGTAATGAAGTGCTTCATAACGATCTCAAAATTCTTCCCCTTGACGCCTTTTTCAGGCAAAATTCGGCCAAATTCTTTAATAGATTAACACAGATCGAAAACCCAGTCTTGCATTCACTTCCTGCTTATGATCCAGCTGAGCCCAGCTCAGCTAAGCGACCTAGGAGCGTTCTTGATAGAACTTATAACATCTTTCCTAGGAAGCCAAAGCGGAGGTGTCTGCTTGACTAGGAATTCTTTCCAAAAATTTTTTAAATTAACAAGCACTTCACGGGCCTAACCCGGCGATCCTTAACTATTTCTATACTTCCACATGCCCGCCGGACCTAATTCGGCCTCGTTTCTCGGTCTTATATCCGTGCTGCTATAGGTAACATGCTCCTCCACTTGCCAAGACCTCATCTTTTCCTAAAACACGGTCCAGACAATTAAAAGTCAGAATCACAATAGATTTAACGTTTCTATATTATTTTATCATTCAACTTAAGATACTTAATTATTCAAATTTAAATTAATATTCCAATCTTTAAAATCTAGCTCCCTCATATGCTACTCAAAACACTCTTACTTTATGAATTTTTATTCCAGCAATCTGCATATATACAAGCTTGCGTATCTTCAGACATCATCTGCAATCAGGTAATTTTGTTTAATCCTGTCCCTATTTTTATTTCTTTCCCTTTTTTTTTTTTTTAATCCACCTCTCCTCTTCAATTTAAAACACTTTTCCTCGCCTGCCTTCCTTTAACTATCCTAAAACTTCTCCGTCCTTTTTACAGTTAACTTTCTTCACGGTTCTTTCCGCTTCAATAGTTGCTCCTATTCTTCCTTCGCCACGGGCGGTAGGAGAACTTTTTCGCCTCTTGAACTCTTTCCCCCCTTCTTTTCGTTCCTCCATTCCCTGCTCCGAGCTTTAGTCGCAAGATTCTCTCCCCCCCCCAGCCCATCCCCAAGGCATTAGCAATTACTGCGGTTTTCCGTATTACCTAATATACCTTTCCCAAGCCCTGGAAAATTATGTTTCCCGGCTGATTGTCTTTCAATCTTTCCGATTCCATTAATGCAATGCATTCAGGAATTCGCCTTTAATCATCTCCTCTCTCTCTTTCAATCTGGTAAAACAGGTTGTAAGCAGAAAGAATTTTTTCGTCCTTAGTGTGGACTCCTAATTCACTTCTTTCCCCGTAAACCCTTAATGGTCTCCTTCATTACCCTTTAGCCAGTGCTTTTTCTTAATCACTTCAGTTTTCTTAACGAAGTTGTGGAGGTAATTGCATTAAGTTGCAAAGGTACTCCGGAAAATATCGCCTTGGGCCTTGGGAAGTAACACCTTTTAAGCATAAGGCTAATCAAGACCGTAAGCCATACAATATACATAATGGGGAAGTTTTTTAATCATGCGATTCGAAATTTGATGTATGCCAGGGGCCTTCTTCAGCTTCATTTTATCGATGAACTCCAGCACCTCAGTTGGATCAGTCGGCCTGAGATCAGGCGTGATGGGTTGTGTTAAGAAATGTTCAACACGTGATAGTATGCGCCTCCGTGTAACCGGACGGTTACAGTAGGCGTCGTTATTTGGACTGAATTGTGTAGCAAGGCAGTCAGCAATAACTTCAGCTTTTTCAGTGTCTGTAAAAGCCATCTGGTTAGCATTGGCCGTTTCAAGGGGCGGAATGTGTTTGTATTGTTAGCGTAGTCGGGCGTCAGCGCGCCAAACCGACCCGTCGTCAGTCGTTAGGGACTCAATGTAGTGTTTCTACTCCGCTTGTTTTTGCAAGCGGGTTCAGACTTAATAGACTGTAGTCTGCGAAATTGAGCACGGATACTGGGACCACGTGTTCTCCGCCAAAGTTTTCGCAGGTAGTTGCGCCGCTTAATTTTGGATTTAGTATCCGGCGGGAGCCTAGCGCCCGGATGTGCGATAGGTTTCGAAGCTGCGGCTCTCGCTTCTTTCAGTAAAGACTTCATGTTTTTGATACATCTGTCAAAGTCCACATTGCTGGAAATTTTGATAGGGGGTAGCTGTACGTTCCAAAATAAACCGAAAATCGTCCCAATTTGTTGAGACTTGCTCCTCTAATTTTGAGTATCGGTTTTGAATATCTAGTGTAATCAAAACAGGGTAGTGATCAGAATCTAACTCTTAAACCACTTTAATTTCATGCCGAAAGTAAACGTTATAAAAAGCAGCCATATCAAGAACTGCGGGGAGTCCTCTTACAGGGTAGTAAGTCGGGGCAGTAGGAGCAATGATCTGTACACGGGAGCTCTGATCCCATGAATTTAGACTAATGCCAAACCTGTTCCTATTAGGACAGAACCAAGCGGTATGGCGTGAATTTAGATCACCAGCAATGACCAATTACACTGCAGTCTGCTACCCTCTAGACATGTCTGGAAGGAGCATGTCGTGGGAGTTGCAATCTGGTATAAAGTAGGAACTTCCTCTCGGAGAGGATGCTGTTTCGTTAGTGCGAGATAAGACAACATCACAGAGAGTTAACTCTGGGTGGTGTTGGATAAGCTTAGAATCCAGGATGACGTCACGCTGACGTTCATCATGACGTACATCCTTTTCTAACCCCATACGTGACGCCACTAGTTGCAGTCCGGGATGACTTTACAATTAATAAAGCAAGTGGCTGATTCCGGTAATGACATAAAACCTTTTCTAATCACGTCAATGAACCACGTGTGTGAACCGCTAGTTGTAATCTGGGATGACGTCCCAATAGCTATAAAGCACGTGATGGTCATACACGTGATAGTTGTCTCTGAGTGCCCCAGTAAGGCCTCACCTCCTGATCTAGAACCGGTCTATTCTATTTACTTCCGTGTAAATGTACTAGTGCTACATCGTGCTGGTACACCTGTTATCTTCATCATATCTGATGAGGAAAAAGTTCGCAAAGCGGAAACACAATTGCTGGTCTCCAGCTTGCAACATGTGCATGCACTGGGATGGATAAAGAAACATTTGTAGATCAGAAGATGCTTGAGGACTGTAGTTTTCGATATATCCAAACTGTGGGAACACTTCCTGCGACGTGAAACTGCAGTAATTGTAATCTACAACTTCAAGAGGAATACATGGTCGTCCGAATAGCGGTCTATCATATATGCATTACGTTTCATCACATTTTTTTAACCAGATCACGCAGAGATTTTATGGAAAATGGGCTTCGTCTTAGCTTATGATTTTGCTAATAAATTTGTATTGCTTCAGCAGCATTTTGCTCGTTCAGATAAAACAACTTTATGAATTCACCTCGTTGTTTGCCTGTAAGTATCACCTTGTTAGCACGTTCGAACACCTGACTGATCAATGATATTTGTCTTTCAATGATACTACGATACTATACTATTTGCTTATTTTAGCTGGAATTTTATCCAGCTATTACTGACACCTCAAATAACCCTGGCTATGAAAGACGCACATACAATACATCATAGAAGAGCCTTAGTGCAGGATAAGGGTGTCGAGGATAAGGAAGTGCAGGATAAGGGTGAGGAGATGGCCCAGGCCAGTGTAAGGTGAAATTGCATTTAACTAAGCTGGAGAGTTACGAAAGATGTTTTGAATATTAGGCCGAGTTTCTAAAATAATGAGTGGGGGTAAGGTTTTAAATTTATGTCTATTTCTAGAAGTTCATACTTAAAAATTGTCCGAGTAGTTAACGTCTTTATTGGATACTAATTTATTGTAGAAGTTACTATTAAGGTTGTTCATGAAAGCGGGCAGATTTTGAATTTTGAGATCCCTGTGTAGTTGTTTATTACGAACAAACCAAGGCGCTCCTGAGATCATATGCAGATAATTGTTTTGGAAAGCTTAAAGTTTTTTTATGTCAGTGTTGAAGGCTGTGTTCCAAGCAGGGGAGGCGTATATGAGGATAGGTCTTAGAATGGACGGGTAAATACGTTTTTTGCGCGTTTAATCAAGTGGTGACGAGGCGTTGATAAGTGAATTAAGTTTCCTGGCGACTCTGATGGCTTTTCCAAGAGCCACGGATATATGTTTATTCCATGTGAGCGAGCCGTTGAAACAAACTCCTAAATAAGTGGCCTGATTTACTTTGGGGATTTTTTTCATTAAATAGGGTAATATCAAAGTCGACATTTTTTCTTCTATGACGCCCTATGAGAAGAAGTTTCGATTTTGATGCGTTTATTAAAGTCCACAATTTCTAAATTTCGTGTGTGAATGTCTGGATTGTGATGGCACGTGTGGGATTAATAACGCTGGAGAGAATTGCGGTGTCATTCGCGTAACAGGCGGTGACGCAGTTTGCGTTGTCAAGCATGGGAAAATCTTTTATATATATTAAATAGAGAATTGGTCCGACAATACTACCCCGTTGGACGCCACTTTTAGTTAAGGTGGTTTTCAGACAGGTGGTCTCCCTGTCTTACTCAGAAGGATCGGTTATTAAGAAATGAATACAGGTTCTAAACCATTTCCCTAGATAGATCCAGGAAAGCAAGCTTGTAAGTGAGGCCGTTATACCACACGCGGTCAAACGCTTTTGCCACGGCTAACATAAAAAAAGCAGTTGTTTGATGCTTATGTATAGCAGCGCTCACAAATTCCTCAATCCAAACTAGCTGCATAGTAGTGGATAACCCCTTCCGAAAACCGAATTGTTGGTTTGGAAAGGTGCTCAGGGCAGGCTGCAATCTATTAAGGATTATCCTCTTAAGAATTTTACCCAAGGCTGGGAGCAGATTAATAGGGCTGAATGCATCCACTTTGGTGTTATCTTTTCCCCGGCTTGGGGATGAGGATTACAAATGCTTGCTTCCTCTCCGTCGGGAAATAGCTCAAGTAAAGACATGCGTTATAGATGCTACAGAATTTGTTTATAATTTTATTGGGAAGCTGCTTAATCATTGTATTAGAGATTTTATCTTTGCCTGGGGCTTTCCTGTTGTGAAGTTTAGAAATGATAGAGTTGATTTCAGGCGGGGAGGTGAAAACAGGGAGGTTAGTAACACTGGGTTGACTCAGCCAGTTATCAACAAAAGTGTTGACGTGGTTTATAAAATTTGGATCCGAGGGGCTGTCATTGGTGTGAATTGCTTGGCAAAAGCGTCTGCGTTTTCTTTGTTGCCATAAATGTATCCGGAGTCGGCCTGAAGTGGTTTGTTGCTAGTTCTATTTGCTTTGAAGGCGCGAAGCGATTTCCGGAATTTCCCATCTTCTGCATTAAGTTTTTATATTTTGTCATTCTAAAGTTTGATACGGTGTTCTTCAATCATGCCTTTGATCTGCCTGTTGAGTTTATTAATTTCCAATTTGATGGCTGGGTCACGTGAAATGGTGTTTTGTGAGTGGATTCAGTAGTAGAATTTTTAAGGGCATTTTTCTATGCACTTGTTGACATTTAAAATTACCTGGTCGATACCATTGATTGTTTTAAGAGGCCGAATGACAGTGGGGTGTTTGTTGATATGATTTTGGAAGTTGTTCCGAGTCCGTGTTATTTATTTCAGGTTAACTAATTCCTACGTGCGCAATTACTGGAACATGATCAGAGAAAAGACCATTGATGACTTCGATGCTAATCAGATTTTTCTGAGGTAAGAAGAAGGGCTATAATATCAGGGTCGTGTCTTGGACTTGTGGGACGGAATGTGTAGTCTCCAGGGAGATAAATATAGAATGGGTTGTTGTATAGAAAATTGAGACTTTTTCCGTTCTTATTAGACCGACGGCATCCTCAACTAACAAGTTTAGCGTTGAGGTCACCGTCAACAAAGGTAGGAAAGGGGCTGCTGAGCAAGTTGTGCAAGTGACGATCATGCAGTCTGAGGTCAGGGATGTTATATAATGCACATACCATATTTCCCCAGTTTTTTCAATTACTGGCGTGTTTTCAGAGGCAATTACAGCACTTGGTTTCAGATTCCTTAGGTTCCGGGTAGTACCGGCTTTCGTAATCTTCGGCGCATTTGCAACAGCGAGACGAATGGTGACACGCCGCCTGCGCATGATGAAATCACTGGCACCTGAAACATTGAGTCAGCCCTCGCCAACCACGGTACTTTTCAACTTTTATGTGCATATACATAAGGTTAGGTTAGGTTATTTAATTACGGCAAAGCCTCGAGAGCTATCTGCCTAAGGGGAGGGATGCCTTCGTGGAGGACTTTCTAAGGTAAACTAGCTCGTATACACGTTACACATGGGGAAAACAACGAAAACACCCATGCAGCCAGCCCGTTTGCGAAATTCGAACCTCGGACCGAACTATGTGTTCAGCAACTTTACAGCTCGGCCGCTGGTGAGCCCGTATATACATAAGGAATTTTAGATGAGAAATTTTTGAATTTCTCGGGTCTTGGGTAGGGTAACCAAGAATAGGCGCATCATAAGCCTATCGGGACCACTGCCCTTCGTACGCTGTTCCACTTGAATAGCGTTAAAGTCTTTTTCCCTGAGTTTTTCTTGTATGTCAACCGGGTCAGCATCTATGGGCAGGTTGCGTATCACTTACCTTAAGAGTTTTCTCCTTAGGGAGAAGGAAGGAGTGATATGACAACTCGTGGGTATCAAATAGCCGTGAGTATCGTCATCATTCTGAAGGTGTCAGAATTCTTGGTGTGAATTTCGAAGTTTCCTTCGCCCTTCTTTTTTGCAGTGAAATCGTTCTTTTTCAAACATTTCAGTAAAGACTTTTCAACTGTATTTGCAACCTCTGATACAGATTGGCGGCATCTGACACAGATTAGCTGACCGATCTGGGAACGCGAACTGCCCTTCTGTGCGGGTATTACCAGCATCTGCAGCTTGAGCATCGATGATTGGATCGTCTGGGCACGTGATCTCAACTGTAGTTCTGATTGGCCGTACCAGGTTTTTCCGTCTGCGACGTACTAACCGCCGGCTTCTCGGTTGGATCAACAGATGGCGCCACGTGAGCGTGGCTGCTGGCCTCTGCCTCGTGGGAGATTATAGTGTTAACAACATCAAGTGTTGGGGGATTGTCGGGGTTTTCAGCGTTTCTCGTCTTCTGCTTACGTTGTAGTTTCATAGAACCACTAAATTTAGTACTATGAGTGAAGTTATCCAGTTCAGCGGTGCAATCACCTTCCGGCAGGTCTGTAAGTCCTTGGAATCTATTCTATATCTCAGTGGTCGCGATGTCAGGGCTAGCCGGCCTCTTAAGTCTCATACTGGGAGTTTTCCATTCCATATCCTGCATCTGGTCTAGAATCGTCTCGGTAGAGTTTCTAGACTGTTCAACGCTGGTTTCCTTTTCATCGCTAAGTACAGGGTAGTAAAAAATCCGGTTATTTTGCTCAGGAATGTGTAATCAAACTAATCGTCTTCAGTAGGCTCCGATTGCTGGGCAGTAGCTTTCAGATCTAGAAATCGAGTAAGTTTCACAATGGACATAATGTCAGAGTCAAATAATCCAAAATCAAATTGGATCAGCTAGTGAAAACAGAGATCAGTAAAAATGCATTAAGGCCTTTTTACAGCACTTTTCGTTTTTACACACCGGTTCGTAAACTTTTTATGTGCGCGCCAAAGCTGATCAAGAAAGCAAAGTTAAAGCTGGCAGTCTGAGAGCCGTGAGCAGTAGAACCTTCACATATGGCATATCAGAAGTAAATGATGAAGAAACAATCTTCCCACACTCGTTATTAAAGGTTTCCCACAAGCAACGCTTTGCACATGGTGTTCTGTGATTAGTGCTTCTACTGCTATCCTTGTGAATAATGCAAAGTGCGTCAATACGCCTCCTCTGTGTGTTGTCGTTGGTCCTTTGTAAAATGTTTCAAAAGTTTAATGATTTCCTAGTCCGCTGCCCAGAGTTCAGAGTTTAGCTGTGCAATGAGTAATAAAATGAAATTATCACTTGATAAATTGTGCTGAAAAATTATTACAAAAATCTCCTCTTTCCACATTTTTGCATGGAACAATGAATTTAAAACTGCATTGCAACCTCAAGCTATGTCTCAGATTCATCCACGTGTTTTTGTTTCACTGGTGTCGCATGGGAAGGAACTATATTCTTGGAACAGTCAAGGTTCTTGTCTTTAACTGTAACCATCAAAAGTAACTTATCTATTCCAAAACTATTTACTCCAAAATGAGATTAAACATATTCTAGCAAAATTCTAAAACTCAAAGATTATTTGCAGAACATTGTAAGCAGCCTTGTTGGAACGTTAGTGTTTTTATGAAATCAACTTGCAAACATCTTTATTGAAATATCATTTGAAATCCAGTATCATTCATTATCAGTGACTATTTACGGCATTGGTATAATTTTGATAACTACCTGCGTTCATTAATTTACAGAGCAAATAAATATCTGGTATGGTGACTACAAATGCATTCCAAGTTATGGAATATTAATTCAGCAATTATGGCTTTGATATGTACAGTTCTAAAAATTAAAAAAAAAAATTTTTTCTTCTAAAAAGGATTTGATTATTTATTTATTTGAGCTTGTACGGGAGCGATACAAATATTTTAAAACTTATGTAGAGTTTAGAAAAAGGCAAATACAGTCAAAAGTCGTTAATTCGGACACCCATAATCCGGAACTCAAAGCTAAAAACTTTCTGCGCATGCGCCTCGCTGACGCATGCGCATGGGCGTTTAAGCGTGTGCGTAAGACCTTTACGACTGCTCATTTGCGTGTGCACAAGCACAGAATACGTTTTTGCTGCGCGTTTAATGTATAACGGACGGTATAAGCTAAAATTATCTAATTGTCTATTTCAGTTAATGTTGATGATTGCGTTGTTCCTTAATCTTCGAACTGGATCCGGCTTATTATTTTTTGCAGACTGTAAGAGCAATTTTGTAAAAGTAAGCTTGAACTTTCGATTATGTCAAATAGAATTTCTGATGCTGGAGCTCCCAAAGGATCTATGAAAACGAAAGTATGTTTCGATGTCCAGCAAACAATAAGTGGAATTGCTCCAAAAAATGGATAAAGGCATATCCTTTGTTTATCTAACCGTTCCAAAATCTGTTTATCAATTTCACGCTGCTCTGCGCGCGGGGGGGGGACGTGGCGGCGCGCAATGAACTGGAAGTTGATCTGTCAACACTATCGTTATCTTCAGAGCAGATGTTTTTATTTTATTCGGCTTATAATTCCTTATTAAATGTAGTATTTCATCTCGATGTACTTCGTCTTTGATATAATTTAAATCAAATTCCTCGTCATTATAAATATCACGAATACAAATCAAATAGTTTTCTGGTTGCAATTTTCTAATTTCGGCTATGCATAATGTATGCTTTACGCATGCGCGTGTTTAAAGAAATGTTTAATAAAGTAAACAAATAAATATTAAGCTTTTTTTTTTGTAAATTTTGATACCCTTTAGATCATAATTGCTCATTATTTTATAAATGACGGTTTCATATTTTTAATTTTATAATTTCTGCATGCCATCTTCCCAGATTTAAACTGATGACCTATAATCCGGAATCACCGAAGTCCCGACGAGTCCGGATTAAAGACTTTTGACTGTAATAAAAAGCGTTGAAGGAAGTTTAAATGTTTCAAATTTCAAAATAGTGAATCGATAATTGGAAGACCAAGAACTCAAAAATCAAATTGTTCAAAAACAAATGAATCTGCAAAGTTTTCATTATAAGCAGAGTTTTATTGTTTGTGTATTTATTACTTACACTCTAAGCTGATGTCATCTGCCTCTTTTAAAGTATGAAAAGCAACATGTCAGTTTGGCTTCTTTTTGAATGGTCCGAATCCCTTCTCCGTTAATGCCAACTGCTAGTAATATTGGTACAACAACTAATAACTAGAATATTCTTTTTTTCCCCCCCTTTCTCATAGATGCATACCAATGACGGTATCCCATCTTCTTAAGAAGTGCATTAAAATACAATACATTTTCTTACTAAGTTGGTAATACATTTTACTCAACCCTTGCATGTTTAATACACAGGTACCTTATTCCATTTAGCATACAGTGGATTGAATATTGTTATACTTCAATCTGCATAAAATCTAGCTGCGTTAAATATAACAAAATGCGTTAAAACTGAGGGAGGAGGCCGATTTGATGTCCATGAACAACTAACGCAACTCTAGAAAAGACACATTTATATTCATTAATCATATATCTCTCAAAAGGAATAATTATATTTCATCAATAACTTTCAGACATTGTATTTAATTAAGTTTTTGCACCTATATTAGGTCATCAAATAAATAATGGGTTTTTTTCAACTGAACTAAAAGTAAGAAAGCGACAGGAAAATCCGCTTGCATCAGTTTGCTATAATAGTAATTTTACCTCGTTCTTTTTCTTAGTTCCAAGTTTTGAAGAACAGTTATTTTCCATAGCTAAATGAAAGTGACAAAGAAGCATACTCTGCACATTTTGCCTGATAAAGAGCGCAAGTCAGTGTCAATGGTGGTTCCAGAAATTCCAAGCCAGAACTACAGCCTAGAAGACAAGTCATTCCTTAATCTGTCGAGCTCGACGACAGCGTCATGCTAATCCCGGTCAAATAAAATCCAAACGTAATCATTAAGAACTAGCAAAAGATAAAGGAGATATTATTTTAGATTAATAAAGAACCTTATTTTAGTTTTTGAAAAAAAAAAAAAAAAAGAAAGAACGCATTATTTAGTGATGATCCAACAATATGCATAAAAGTTATACAGAAAAATTAGTCAACAAATGAACAAAGTAAACAGTCGCAGTAATACAAGCAGAACTGATATCTGGCATGAGATTCTCGGATTTTAATATCATGTATCAAAGTAATATAAAACTCCAAAGCCAAAACCATATGGTGTGCAGAATTCAAAATACTATGACATAAATCTCAGGAAGCATGCATATGCCCATCATTATGGCAGACCTATGCACACACGGATGCAATAGGAATGAAGCGGCAGATGTAACTACAGTTGTACACACAGCTTAGGAAAAAAAAAAAAAAACTTTGAGGTTTCAAAACGTATGCTAGGTGACAGAACAGTCTAAGGCTAAAAGTGAAATACAGGCACTGAAATTAATTAACGATAATCACTACAATATGCATGTGAGTACACTTTCTTAATGGATATAACTAAATGGAAGAGGGATGAAAATGCTCAATGTTGGAACCTCCTACACGTACTCAGGTTACAGGTTGTTCCTCAGAATCGTGCTTTTTTTAGTTCACGATACTTCCTCCAAACATGAAATTTATAAGAATATCAACAGGGACCATGACTAGTGGGTCAAAGTATTTTACTCAAACACATTTTCCTATTTAATTTCCCCTCTTCTGTACTGTTAGCAACCACCGTATTCCTATTAGTGATATTTTAATTCAACTTTGCAATGAGAAATTTCTTATTTACACTACAAGAGCCAGCGTAAGAGTAATGTTACCAATGCTTCTGAACTAAAAAGTCCGCGATATATTTTGCCCATTTGTGAGAAAGTAAAAATTTTGGATACGATAGAAACTGGAAGGGGTTGAAACACCGATGCCAAATTTTCCAGGTTTTATGGTAAGAACATTTCTCAAGTTAGTGAAGTGTTGATGAAATAAGGTAACAATTCATGCTAGTATTTCTGCTGTACCACAATTGCAAATGGTACTGCCGTAGCGCAGCATAAATTGCCAATGGAAATGGCCTTAAAATTTTTGTTCTTCAGCTGCTACATGCTTCCAGGAGCATCCTTATCCAATTTGCTCAGTTCACTAAAAGTACACGATCATCACACTATCTATATCATTACCTTATTTCCTTCCCTCACTGCAGATGTTGTGTTTTCATCATATAACTACAGACGTCGCTGAATATCATAATAAGTTAATATCCTTTTCCCAAAGTGGAATTTCCTTATAACATGCTACCTAAAAGTATGGATGTAATAATCTTCATTGCAAAATTTGCAACTATACACAATTTTTTGTTGCTTTGTTGGAAAAAGTTTTCTGTTCACATCATCCTTCAAAACAATTCATCATATGCATACAATACAGCACACAGTACAAGAAACACGCCTTACTTTCTGACTTGCCTTTTTAAAAAAATTTAGTCTGTTACTTTATAAGGTATTTCTTCCACCTCCTTGGGTGCCTTCATGGTGTAGTGGTTCTGCACACTGGGCCAGTATTCCAGAGGTACGTGGTTCGATTCCCGGCGAAGGTGCTTGCTCATTTTTCATCTTGCCTGCTTCCAAAAAATAAATAAAGTCTCTACAGTGGCGCCCGAATAAAAGGGTGTTGGATGAGGATTCTCCACACCCACGATTAGGCGATTGGGTCCCGTAAAAACCTCAGTCGCCCTTTAAAAGGGGGAGTATATAAGGTATTTCTTCCACCTTCTTGGGTGCCTTCATGGTGTAGTGGTTCTGCAAACTGGGCTGGTATCCAGAGGTCCGTGGTTCGATTCCTGGCAAAGGCGTTGCTAAGTTTTCATCTCTCTGGCTTCTAAAAAATCCTAATGTCTCTACAATTTTAATACACCTGAATCAGAAAAGCAGTAAAATATAAAGTAGAGTAGTTTTGAAATACTTTATTAACAATGCAATAGAAGAAACAATATAGTAAAATTTACGCTGATATGCATTTTAAGTAGCACAGCAGCCTGGACAACAGTGAGCAGAGTATAATAGTTTAATCGAATATAAATTCTATAACAAACTGAAATTTCTGCTAAATGTTTCTATTTCTCAAAGAAAATTAAAAACTAGAAATGCTAAACATATATTTATACTAACGTACCACATGCTAAGTGGAACTTCATTATTTGTTTCATAACAATTCTAATAATTGTAGTTCGAAACATCCCTTAACAATAAGTGTAAGTACTATGCATACTTTAGAAGCCACATAGGATGATGGAAGAAAGAAAACAAGTGGTACATATGGTTATTTATGTCTTACAAGTTAGCTGTTGACATCTTGTATTATGGTATTGCTTTTGGTTTACAAAACTAAAGAAATCTTCTAAAGCTCAAATTTACTTTCTCTCTAAGAAATATACTTAATTTTATTTACATGAATTTAGTAGCTACAGAAATTAATTAAATATGTCAAAGGAAATCTCAATACTCTACATACATAAAATTCATCTGCATCATTCAAGGTTTGGTTATTTGAATATGGGAAAGTTCAAATGGGCCGTTTGCCTTAAGGGAGGGATGACTTTCTGCAGTACTTTCCATGGAAAATGGCTCGTATTCATGTTACACATGGATAAACCCACAAAAAGGAACCGTGCACCCAGCCCATTCACATGGGTTTGAACCCTGGACAAACTACCTATTTTTACAACAAGTCTTTAATCGCTCAGCCATTAGTGAGGCCTGCATCATTCAAAGATTGTGTGTGTGTGTGGGGGGACATTACATTAAAATGTATAAGAATTACAAAACTTAATGTGTAAAAATAGTTTTATTTATCTAAGTATTACATACTTAAATACACAAAATTGCATAATAAATGTATATTACTTATTAAAATATGATCATACCAAATAATACTTTCTAATAAAAAAACTACGATATTTGCTAAGTATTCTTTCAGAGTTTGGTTTTTCTAATTATTTAAATCACAAAATGCATATTTACAGGCTCTTCCATTCGCAGACTTGTACAGAACATTTACATAGAAAACTACGTATTTAAACAGAAAGGAAATAAATATATATATATATATATAAATAAAAATAGTAAACAAAATAAAAACTGAACATTATACTATTGCAATAGTCACATTTGTTGAATCACTAGCATCAGTATTCCTAGTAAAATGTAAAAGAAGTAATGCCAAACAATTGGAAAAGCACAAAAAACACTGAATAAAAAGAAAAATATAGTACACTTACTTTATGAACATGAAGTTCACAAAGTAAATTTTCAGCCCACTTGCATTATTATACATATTTCAGCAGCCTTTTTGAATCAGCAACTGAATACCACTCTTCCAAAAATCAAAACAGAACTTTCCTATACAAATCTACTATCAATATTGGATGTGAAAAAAAAAATTACTTCAATTTTATGTTCTTTAAAATACAGCAGTACTTTTTCACATTGATTTAAAAGACACCATAAATACGGTTTAAATACTGGTGTGGATTTTCTTGCATTTTGATTACACATAAAAAAATAAGAAATAACAAAAATTTTGAGCGACTGAAGTGATTATAACATTGGTTAAATGTGATTACATTTAGTCACAAACAGAAAGTTTCCAGAACTGTGTAAAACTCCTACTATGTTCATATCAACAGATTTCATTAAATAATATAGTAAACCCATTATTTACACTTAACGTACTTCTAGTACATTCTTTACACACACATTAAATATTTTAACTAATTAGTAAGTTTTATTCTGTTTATTTTAATTAATATGTTATTTACATGAAAATTTCTCCTGGACTTCTATAGTTTCATTTACTCAGCCAGAATGTGTAAATAAGGTAAGTTTTAAGCAACGAGAGAACTTAAATTTAAGAGAAATTTGGCAACATCAGACAACTGTAGTGAATAAATTCTGTGATTGTCTGTTGGTGCAGTTGCTACCACTGCTGAGTTTTTCTCTTAATGAAAATTATATGATAGTCTTGGAATAACACAGCCATTTTGCTAAAATTTAAACTTTGACTAGTAAAGAGATCAAATAATTTTCTACTGTCTAACCACTGTACATAGTGAAAGCAAATTTTGTTACACTGTTTTAGTTTTGTAGACGAAGTTCAAATAAATGTTTAGTAGTTTTAGACTGTGTTGTGGTGTTGACAAGCAAAGGATTTTTTTTTGGCAGTTTAGAAGGTAAGACAAGTGTTTAGTTTTTAAGACATACTGAGTTTTAATTTTATAAATTATGAAATTAAAACTTTAACATATAACTCCTCAGTTTATGGTTATAATTCATATTTCATTATATACAGTAAATTTCTGTGACAGCATTATGCACTGAAATCAACATTAAGAAGCATAGTTTTAGCAAGTCGACATCTAATAAGAGGAGGAAGATTAATTTATAATGTATAAATAATATGAGAAGTGTCTTGTTCCTAAGAAATTAAAAACTAACCTGCTACCATGAAACTAAAAATGTTAAGATCATGCATACTGAAAAATGACAGGGAAAAACATCAATAATTTTTTCATAGAATAATTAAATTTTAGATTAAAATTTCCACATTGGTGTCATGTGTAAACCCCAATGTTCTAATGTGTATAAATTAATCACAAAGTGAAGATTTCAGAATAACAAAACTGCTAAATCATAAACTATAAGCGAATCATTTATTTGCATATGATTACATTATATTATGATTTATGACTTGTTTTACTTGCAATGTATACAAAAAAACACTGATAACATGAATACTATATTCTTGATTAGGAAATACCAAACAAATAGCAAGACTCCTAATAAACCTGATAAACCACTAAGATCCTCCATTGTAAATAAGAAATAAGATAAAAAATAAATTTAATGACTAAGGTCATGTATGTTAGCGAAGTCATTACAATTACAGCAGACCCTTGAGATATCCAGTTTCCTCTGTATGTGAGTTTTTTCCACGGAATACACCAGGAAAGAAATTTTTAAGTAAAAAATATGCAGACTACATGTACCAGT
Source organism: Stegodyphus dumicola (assembly GCF_044657685.1). Lineage (NCBI taxonomy): Eukaryota > Metazoa > Arthropoda > Arachnida > Araneae > Eresidae > Stegodyphus > Stegodyphus dumicola. The sequence goes on from NC_140781.1 coordinate 30,086,575, forward strand.
TTGACTACTTTATAACACTATCATTTATAACATAAAATATAAACAGATTTACGAGGAACAGTTGGAGCTCTCAAAGCATTCACTCATACATATTTAAGGATTACAAATGGTGCAATTAATTGATTGTTAGGAAACTGCAGTATTAAATAATATCTATAATATAAGAATGAAATCATATTTTGTTTTCATGTATAAGATTACATATAATTACCTGTGGGTACTATTTGTATAAGATAAATAAACAAATGCAAAGAAGCAGAATTAAATTAGTCATTACAAAGCCAGCATCCAATGTGACTTTTAGCATCTGCATCTAAATAATTCCTCCTTACAGTATATTGTGTTAATCTTTGAACAATATTAAGGAATTCATGCATAATGCTTCTTAGTGATGATGTAAGTGTTTCCAAGATAGAAAATACAGTTATGACTTTCTAACAGAAAGTGTAGTTAATTATGTTAAATTAGTAATTGAGACTTATAGTTGCAACTGTTCTCAGTTTCAAAGCAAATCAAATGAGCATAAGAACGCTCATAAAAAAAAAGAAGGAAATTCTGGAAGCTGTTGCTGCAGATACACCAGCAAGTCAAAAATCTTGCACAACTTCTATGATATACCAATTCATCTCAATAGGAATCACAGTTTTTATTAGGTATAGGACTGCTATACAGAAGGCCAATAATTCTAATATGATTCACAATAAATCAGTCTTTATATAACAACTTAAAGCTAAGTGAAGAATCTTAAGCTAAATGGTTTTATGTCAGCAAATGATATTTACATTTTTAAGAGAGATTTGACATTAACCCTCTCAGCGGTGCAGGTTTTTGGATCCGTTATGAAGACTTGTATTTAAATAGCCTTTATTAGCTAAATTTGCATACTCACTTATTTTAGTCTTTATTTTCAAAAGCTTACATTTATTAGTCCAAAGGGATTTGAGTCCCGAAGGACTACTTTCGTTTTGGCATTTTGCGTCGGACACTTTCGGAGAATTTCTTGTGGAACCCGTGCTCATAAACAACAGAATATTCACAATCTAGGCTGTACATATGAATAAAAATGTTTTAATATTCTTTTATTATATTATAAAAGAATGTAAAATAAAATTTTCACTTTTAATGGCTGGGATGAGCTTGCTTTGTTTTGCACAAATTATTCAGTTTCTATTGTCGTTATTTGTAGATGTATTTCATGTTCAACAATAAATTTATTTCTGTATAGGGTGGCCCAGAAGTCACTTTACATTTTGAAAATTAAATAACTTTTTTTCTATTAATATATTTCTTTTTCTCTTTTCAGAATTAAAAAATATAATCCCTGGAAAGTTTTGGCATGGATAAGTTTACAACAGAACAACAAGTGAAGATAATTGAATTTTACTTTGAAAATGGACGGTCAATTGTTGCAATGCAATATATGTGCCATTTTAATGTTCGACATCCCCCTAGTAGGCCTGCAATAAGGAACTTAGTGACGCGTTTTCAAGGTTCAATTAGTGCAATCTTTAAAACCAGCAGACTTTCAGAAACGAGTAAATTATGCTGTCAGGTTTCAGAGAACTGCAAGAAATGACAATGAGTTTATTCACAAGTTGATCATGGGAGATGAAGCTCATTTCTATTTGAATGGACATGTGAATAAGCAAAAAATAAAAAAGAATTAATTAAATAGAGTCATTTAAGAAAAAGTTATTTAATTTTCAAAATGTAAAGTGACTTCTGGGCCACCTTGTATTTTGTTTTTATCCTGACGTATACTGAAAACAACTTTTTACACAAATATGTTGTGTAAAAATATATATGCCCCATGAAGGCCATTAAGGCTTTTATATAGCTTTTGCAGAAATCCAAGGATATTCCACGTAAACTTTTAACCAAAAATCAAGATGATCTTATTTGCATCTGCATTTTAACATACAATCTGTTGCTAGTTCAACCAGTTGTTTCTTTTCTGTAAGTAATAAATTCTGATTTTTACTGAAATTTTGAAATGGATATTTAATTCAGTCACAGATTTCTTCTTGTTGAGGAAAATAATCCCTGATAGTTGCTTTTAATTGTAAAATATACTCCTAAATTATATCTTTTAACATCTTTAGTCAAATTCATTTTATTTTTGATTAGAAAATAACTTGGCTTTTTAAAGCATTGAACATAAGATTACCAAAAATCTAATTTTAAAATTAAAGCCTTGATTTTAATCTTCAACTTAATAATATTAACTTTAAAGCTCTTTTGTAAATATATCTGCCAAATATGCCCGATCATTTAAAAAAATTATAGATTCATCTTTTAATTCGAAAAATGGATTTTAGATTTTTACCACACAATAACCACTGCACTTCTGCATGTAACAACAAGGTTTTATGCATGCTGGATACTAGTTTTTTGCATGTTTTCTGATAATAAATAATCTGATATAAATAATAATAAATAATATACATAATAAATAAGCTTTCTAATATAAATAATCTTGAATTTGATTGCTTTTTCCCCTTTATATATAAAATTATCTGCAACGCCTCTTCCAAAATCTTCTTCAATGCTTTTGAGAGATTCTTTTTGCGACTAACTGATGACAATGAAGACAACAATGAGAATGTTCAATATATAGAGTTGTTGCAATAATTCATAATAAGCTACTTTTTCTCAGCCTAATAAAGATTTTGAACCATCAGTGAAAATACTTGAATATAAATTTCTGCTTAGTTCATGTTCTTGCATGTATGAATTAATAAGTTAAAAAAATTCTTTTTCAGGAGTTCTGCCTGCAAATGGTTAACGAAAAGCATACCTTTTTGGATTGAAGAATTAAAAACATAATGATCAATACAATCGAAATAGCTAAATATCTGTAGATTCATCTAATTGCAAAATAAAACGATGCAAAGATTTTAACCAATATAAAACTTTATGTTCACAGTACTGTGCCATTTCTTTTAATTGCCTTACCACTGTAATATTAGAAAGTGGTATGCTATTAACATCTTTCAAGAAATTATCTCCAAGTTTGCAAGAAATTACATCTATGAGCCAAGGTTTTATTAATTTTTCAGTAATGCGATTCTTAGAGATTCAATAACTGATTCAAAAAGAAGCCTCAAGAGATCGTTCGTTATCAGAAAACATGTATTTAGAAAACTTGTTCTCTTTGCTTATTAGATTGTTATGTTTACATTGAAAGCATTAAACAGTTTTATTCCATAGATATGGATGATTCAATTCCAAATGTCTTTTCAGTTTGACTGGATCTAAACTACTGTTACTAAGAACTTTTCAAATTCAACAAATAATCCACTCAGTTCATCTTTATTTCCTGTCCAAGTAAACCCAAATAGTTTCCATCACATATTGCCACTTTTTCATATTGTCTTCCGATAATTTACATGTCTTTGTATCAGGTAAATTTTCTTCGGTTTCAGAAGTTAATTAGAAACACTTTTGCCATTTAATTTTGTGGCTGTATTGTCATTTTCATTCGTCTAATTTTTAACCAGAAATCCATCTGTGATGGGTTTACTAAAATTATATAAATATTACGATTTTCAGTTACACAGAATTACAAAACACTTTTATAACAAGAAAAAATAATTATCACAGACTTGAAGAATAAATAACAGCCAAATTACAAAATTTGAAAAGTACACTAATTATGGTAAGCAGGTTGAAATGTTCACTATTCGCAACAAGCACGAGTATTCTAATTCATATGTCGAATCAGCTGTCGAATGAACACGCACATAAATGACAGTTTGCATTCAAGCAGTGTTCTACTTGAAGCTGCTTCAAGAGCTTGATTGCAACATGTTTTATTATTATGTCTGTGTGTGTGTGTAACTATGGCAAAGCCTCGAGGGCTATCTGCCTAAGAGGAGGGATGCCTTCGTGGAGGACTTTCTAAGGGAAACTGGCTCGTATACACGTTACACATGGGAAAAACCACGAAAACGCCCATGCAGCCAGCCCGTTCGTGGGATTCGAACCTCGGACCGAACTACCAGTGTTCAGCGACTTTACCGCTCGGCTGCTGGTGGGCCTGATTGCAACATGAGATGCGTCTTCGACCCCATTATGCCACCAAACAGGTTACCTGCAGTACCAATCACATTTTCAGCTGTTGCACTTTTAACTGAAACTCTCGTCCTTTGTCATCCCAGCTCCAGTGATGTGATAGCAACTGGAACTAACTTTGAAAACTGGTAAATTTTAATTGCTCTCATTAACAAGCTAAAAGAATTACTAGATTACCAATGCACCATTATGGCAGCAAATAGAGAAAAATTAAATAAAATTTACTTTGAAAATAGCCTTCTGTAATTAATAAGTATAAAATTAATAAATTATAAATAATACAAGACATGCCTGTAAGCAGATTAGCGTATAACAAATTCAGCTTGAACATTTGGAGTCCACTAGAAAATAACTAATGACTGAAAAAAAGGGGAACATGCACAGTTTTACTGATTGTGTTTCCTCGGGCACAACTGCTATGAGCGTTGCAGGGGTAGAGTAGACTTTAAGATACCCCTTGTATTATGGCGAAGTTGTTGGATTTATCGCCAAATTGTTGTTTCATTTATGGTAGCTTGAGTAGTTGAATTTTATGGAAACCCTATTGTGACGTAATTGGGTGCATGATTCTGGGAAATTTTGAATCACGGGATGTTTTGTAAGCGTTTTTGTGTTGTGTGTTAAAACTGTTTAGATGGATTTGAATGGGATTGTAGGAAGAAAGGTTCAGATGGTCACTATGCGAAGCGTTCGATCAGAAAGAGTACCTGTTTTCAAAAAAGTCATTTGAGTATGATTGATATTTTGATTTTTACGTGACTCTGGGTGTACGAAGCGAACTCGAAAATCATGGTAGGTGCATATTTGCTTTTGGTAGTGCTTAAATGCATAACATGTTTTTCCTTTTTTACATTATTTTATTGTTTGGTTTAACATGTATTTCATTGACATTATGTATTTTTTGTTTGCCTATATTGTAGAATTTGGTGCTCCTTTGACTTTTTAAGTGAAAATATATCGATGTATACATGGGCAAAGTAAAGGGAGTGCACAATGCAAGTTTGTGCAATTCTGGGATTTTTTTTAAGTGAAAATAGGTCGACGTGTACATGGATAAAGTCAAAGGAGTGCGCAATGCCACTTTTGTGCAATTCGGGGTTTTTTTTTTAAGTGAAAATAAGTCGATGTGTACATGGATACCGAGTTTATGCAATTGTTTGGCTTTGTGTAGCGGCGATTTTTGGCGCAAAAATCGCCTCTTCGCAAGTCAAAATAACGAGTCAAAGAATTGCACAAAATCGGGATCCACGTACCGCCAAAAATCGCCAAGTTTCACCAAGGGGTACCCTAAACTATACTTTTACCACGTTGCAGTTGTTCAGAAGCACAAGTTCCTGTCAATGAACTGAGGACACGTTACTTCCACTCTCATCACTAGTGACACAATAATGGTAGCTTGAGTATAGCTATTAATGGTAGTCAGTGTATAGCCATAGATGCTGCAGGCTCGTTTAGTCAATTTAGAATAATTTACTTTTATTTTTTTCATGATTAAAGACCACTACTATAGCAGAATGGCAGGGCCAGTACCAGAGCTGGTGCAGGCACACCAACCACCAGAACTTTGGGAATGCCAAAAATTTTCGAATTTACAGCAGCTTCGAGCAGCAAAAATCAAGGACAGCAAAAGTTTTAGAATTTAGGTGAAGCATTGGGGCAAGGTGACAAAATGTATAGCACTCACCCTGCCCCCCTCCACAATAACTCAAAAGCTAAAAGTATGATCCTAATTAATATCAATACATTGTTATTGGATATAATGCAACTCCCTGGCCAGCAGGAGTTTGGCATGCAGAACTTGCGTTATTCGCAGTGCACACGCTTCTTTTTGTTAAATACTATATTCTCTATTAAGAGATTTTTTATAAAGGTTTTGATCTTTTGATTATTTTACTTATTTTTCGACTTGTGCTCAGGTGGTCCGGTTCTTGAACTTTATATTGTATTACTCATTTGTGTTAAATACTATATGGTTACCATTTAAAAGCATACATCTGTATAAATAAATACAAGTTTTAAACATATTTGAAGGGAGAAAATTTCTGAATGGGTCGAACCATCTCCCCATAAGCTGTTCAGCATCGTTTCACTAGAAAAACCTTAGAAAATATCTCTGTCATCTCGATCCAAGGAAATTTGTAAGAATGCTTTCCTTATATCTGAAATAATGCCTATTCTCTTCCCTCTAAATTTCAGCAACATTGGTGGAAGCAACTCAAGAAGATTTGGTCCTTTTGCTAAGCAACCACTTAGGGAGGAAAATGTTTTCTTTTTACAAGATTCAGCAAATGCTGGTCTAACCAATATCAAGGAATTTGTTTTGGAAACTGGTCGATGTAGAAGGTATGTATCTTCCCCTCTGCTTCATTATTTGGCACTTCTTTAAGCACTCCTGATTGTAACCAATCTTGGATTACTGCATTAAAGGCTTCAAAGTTTTCTTTAAATTTAAGTTTCTTTGTGGTTGGGAGCAATCTCTTTTCAGTAGTCTCTATCAAATGGTAAATTATCCCGATCATCAAACCATGACAAACTGATTTCATATTTACCATCATCATTTTTTCTCAAAGTCCTATAAAGTGATCCAATACAAAAATTTCCAGTTCTACACTAGACTTGCTTTCACTGTATCAGTTATTCATAAAGCATCTACTTTCCATAATTTCTCTAAATTAGTGCTGTGGATTAGCATACTGGTTATCAAAGATGAAGTACCTTGAGATGAAATAAAGTTGTTTATCTCGCCCATACCAATCCAGCCAAATAGTGTCTGTACTGCAGCAAGACCAAACATAAGTGGAAAACATTCCCAGTGTTAAGGTTTTCATCATAGTCAACTCCAATTAAAAGTTTTATGCATCGTGTTTTCCTAAATCAGTAGAAGTGATGCCTTTATCCCGTAATTCAACCATCCAGGGTCCTTCTTAAACACTAGGAATGTGTCCACAAATAACTTGCTGGTTCAGAACTTGGATTTCACAAGAGTAATTCTTTAAATTACTCACTGTTACTTTGTAGCATTTATGTTGTTTTCTAGAGCTAACCCCCCCCCCCACACACAGCATGTGCTAAATTTTCATTTTATTGAGCAGTCACCCCATTTGGTTCACGGTAGATGTAAGAATATGTCCTCTGTGATCCCAAGTAAAAAAAAAAGCTAGTTCTCTTCCCATTTGCTTCAATGGACACAAGCAGAGTTTGTAGAATTTCTGTTTGGCTTTGGTTAGACAAATTGTTGCTCAAAGAATTTTTATCAAGGTGAGAAACAGTCATTTTCATCAAGGTGAGAAACAGCCTTGAGAATAATGTGTTTTGCCACAAAATACACAGGCAGGTTTCATAGGTTTAGTACCCCAAACTTGATCATTAGCCGTCAAGACAGAAATTTTGCCTTTTACATACTTCTGATTTTTACTCAAAATTTGATTTGATTGAAGACCAGCTTTGGATAAAGAAATCTGTTCTTTACCAACAATTTCCATGTGAAGATACAACAATAACTGAGATAGTTTATCCCCATAAGAGTATTTTCCTTCTTTATTAATAACTAGATTATGTAACAAATTTTTGGACAAGCATGATTCTACCAGGCATCATACTTGTTAGTACTTATGCCAATCAACTCTAAAGACCTCAGATATGATGCCAGTCTATCATACAGCTCTACGATGTTCATTTCCACGTTCATAGCATTTTTTACTACGAATGTTAGGAGTTCACAAACATATACTCAACAAGTAGTTCTTCATGGCAAAATCTTGTTTTTAGGCTATCAATGGCTTTTTCATAGTTTTCAGCTATCTAGCTATCTACAATTTCTCGGGCTCTACTGCCAATTGTGTCTCCAAAATGTAAGTTTTTTCACTTCCAAGCTACATTTAACCAATTCTTTCTCAGGCAGTTTTAATTTTACTTTTTCTCTTGCACTCATCAACAATGGTTCATAAAAATTTGAAAGTTTATCAAGATGTGCTTTAGTACGAATGAAAGCTATATCTAATTTTTCTTGATATTCTTCAACTTTCTTGTATTCAACATAAAAAACTTCAGATTTCATGTCTATTCAAGCAGTATGAATTTTATTATCCAATTCAATCTGTAGTAATTTGCTCTAAAGAAGATTATTTAATTTCAGTTTCCTCATGTTTTAAATCTGTTTCAGTTTAAGATGCTATTAATGAATTGTTATGGTTCATGAATGTTGGTCTAACAGGAGTTCCTACTTTTAATAGTATTTTCCATATTTATAAAATCTCAAGCCAATGTTAACAAACTGATTGACGGTTATCTCTAAACATCACATCTGCATGTCACCACAGTGTTAAAAATGGACAGATTACTAATATACTTTCTCATTATACTTTTATTATAAACTTATTCTTTAAAAACCAAATTAAATTTTAAGCATAAACAGTGATACCACCTGCATCAAGAAAATTATTTCATTACACTTGTTGCCAGATTTGCTTTGTGGCTACCTAAAGGGAGTAATTATGCGACCGATAGATTATTTGGGACACATTATAACAGACATTTTTCTTCAATACACCCTTTCTCTGTCATAGAGGAGGCACCATGCAGAAATAGCAACCACTGACATAATCTGATGTTTCTCTCTGCACCATTAGGACTGCAAAGTGCATTATATTTTTGTGATTTAATGAGTTTCACAGACCTGGAGCACAGCTTTATACATGAAGAGAATTAAGCTTCTCCAATTTTTCTTCTGCTACTTGGAATTGGAAACAAGCCAAACCATCATTTTTGTGGAAATACACTAAATTTTAAGCTTCTTTGCTATTTCAACTCTTTTTTTTTCTATGTTTTCATTTTTACTTAAATATTTTTCTCCAATAACTTGTGCTGTACTTACAAGCTCTACACCGCTGTCTTCTATTCCTTATTAGTCCAAAGGGGCATTGTCCCTGAGGGACAACTGTTTTGATTTTGCGATTTTGCGTCGAATCACTCTGAATGTCCGTTTCCCTTTCCAAATTGTTGCCACCAAATATTATTGCCCTGTATTATGTCTGAAAAATTAAATAATGAAGAATCTGCATAAATGTATGTTTCTCACATTGTCATAAAACAGTAGTACCTAGAACCATCAAATTTTGAATAACATAATCCTCTTGCAAATAAGGGCATCTGGAAGACCAAATTTGAAATTTGTTTTATTATTGACTTCATATTTGTAAAACTTTAACAAATTTTTGATTAACAAACTCAAGGATTTCAAAGCGAGCAATGGCAACGTTGTACAGAAAAAACATTTTTATCTCCAGCGTGTGAGACTGTGTATTGGAAATTCTACAGATATGCTCAATTTAAAATTATTTTTGATATTGTTATTGAACTCAATTTTATAGTTTAAGTGCAAAGAACATGACATTAAATAAATAAAGGTAGCACATAAAATGTTAAAAACCACATGGATGTAATTTAAAATCTGAAAATTTCATATTTTATTTTTTTAAAATTCATTTCTTCTTACTTCACTTTATTTCCCAACAGTAGTTCACTTTATTATTATTTATTAATCACACTGTCTACTCAAAACGACACTCTCAAACTTGCATTTTGTTGAGGCACCTTCCTGCTGTTATGTTATTTTCAACAAATTCATCTCACACTCTTCCTTTTGAGAATCCCATAAATATTTTCTGTTCATGAAGGATATACAATTTGACTCGTATACAAGCACAATCAACATAAGTATTATGAAGGCAGAAACTACGAGGAACAGAAATTCATGTTCAATAGGTATGTAATAATTTAGATGTTTATTAAAATCCAGCTGGACTCATTTTACTTCCCGAGAAAACAATGCTTTAATTGCAGACAAGTTCACTAAGTTCGCTCCATGAAAATATAGATAAATTGGTGCTAAGTGTGACTATTCTTTAATAAATTTTCCCATTTCTGAAATAAGGAAGAAAAGATATGGCAGCAAGGCAGTAACAAAGGAATGAAATAGAACATCTCGTAGATCTGGACAACACCGGCTCAGTTACAGTATTGATTCATTCCGACTGGCTGTCGAGAGCTTTGCCAGAATTAATGAATTAATGTTTTTATTGCATTAACTCACACAGTACGCTGAATGATGTCTTCATAGCAAGGTTACTGATTACTGTGACAGATGCCAAAGTGAAAAATGGCCTTTTGTTTCCTTGCAAGCATATCAAACTGTATATCATAAAGGCACTGATAAAAGTACTGTGACAATATTGCAATTTATGAAATCAAATTTTATCAGACATTCACAATGTGCATATAAATAATTCCAGGAACAAAACATAAATCATGATTTCAGTGCTAGAGAATGCATTATCAGAGGAAGAAACCCAAAGGCTTTTTTGATTCTGATGTTAGTACAGCAATTGGTGGATTTTTAATGATCTCCCAATTCAGAAGCAGCAATGAAAAAAAAAGTCTTGTCTGGAGACACTGCTGTCATGCCATTATGCCTAAAGGAATTACACAGAGTGACAGTGCCATAGTATAATCCTACACATTTTGCTAAAGCAAAGAACTATGATCTCTGCATTATTATTTTCAAACAATATTAGTAATAACAGAAATATAGCAATATCCAATTCTATTCTGAGATTCTATCACACTGCAATCAATCTACTGTTGAAATAGAATGTTAAAACATGCAGGTACAAGTAGAAGCTAGGACAGCATCCCCTAGGTGATTGAGGTATTGCTGAATCTAGCTAAGTGCTAAGCTTCTGCCCCAATTTTGAGGCAGAAATCCCAGGGAGGCAGTCTGAGGGTCTCCCACCACTTCCCCTACAAACCACCACTCAGGAGGACTTTTGGATCACCAAACATTTGAGTGCCCCTATGCCACACAGACACTATACACTTAAAAACATCCATGCCTTCTCTGGGATTTGGAACCTGGGCCCATTGGTACAACAATCAACAACACTAATCACTAAACTGGGTGGGCGGCTTTTAATACATGCATGATTTAAAAAAAATTCGAGTACTGTTCCAGAGCAAAATTCAGCTTGCTTATTAATATTTATGAAGAGGACCCTCTGAAGGTTAGGGCCTTTTGCAATTGAGGATGTTACGAGGCCCCTAAATGAGCCCTGCCTTAAAGACACTAAGTGCAACATTTGAATTTTCAATGCTTTGCATAAGAGAATGTTTATGAAGTCATTATCATGACTTTACATATGAATTAAGGGAAAAATTTAAATCTAGCAAAAAAAAAAAAAAAAAAAAAAAAAAAAAAAAGAAGTAATTCAAATTATGCAAGGAACTGCATACTACAGAAGTTAAGGAAACTAGTTTTAGAAAACTATATTTAAATTAGATGTTATTTAACATGCAAACTGACATGAGTATAAGATTAATTACAAATATATAATCTGCAATTTTCAAATATTCTGAAGTTTCATTTAGCTATTTCTAAGAGAGTGAAATACATAAGGCATAAATTAACTGTTCATAAAATATATTTACATGAGTTTTTATTATTTACTAAAGCACAGAATACAATTTTTGGACATAAAAGAGAAATGATTAAACAGAGCTCAGAATTAAAAAAAAAAAAAAAAAAAAAAACAATCTCTAACATGAATAAGAACGTTAATTAAAGATTTTTTTCCCCCTTCTGCCCATTTAGTGCTTTTTAAATAGAACTTCAGAGTAAGTATTACAAGGTTAAAAGTTCTACTAGTACATGTCATTAAGGTAACATTCAAAGAAATGAACATGAAGTAGAGCAGATTAAAAAAAAAAAAAAAAAAAAAGAAGAAGAAAACTAAAGCTATATTATTTTGACAGAATTTACAGTGTACAATAAACGAGTGCATACTGTATGAGGAGTGAAAAACGAAAAGTACTGCTGTTCCTTTAAAATTTAAGAAAGGATGCACCTACAAAATCTTTTATTTTGCATATTAAAGGTTCTACAAAATCTTTTAATTTGCATATTAAAGGTTAAGAGTTCAGTTCCAAGTAACTTTTCTCTGATCTGAGTCAATTTTAAGCTGAAACTGAATAAGCTAATGAGTATTTTTTTTCACACATACAAAATGTGATCAGTTTTCTTTTTTTGACCTTTTTTCTAAAAACATACACTTTTAAGAGCAGCAAAATTTTTAACAGCACTAAAAATCACTTCAGTAAATATATTACAGATTTCAAATACAACAATATAAAATAAAAAGTATAAAAATGTATTGAATTTACAATTAAAATATAGTACATTAGTAGTGCATAGTTTAATATTACAGTATCTCATTAAGTTTAGAATTTTTGCATAGTACAATAGACTCCCGATTATCCGAGGTAATACCAGGAATGACGTTCATGGTTAATCCAAAATCACAGTTAGTCTGACAGCAGTTTAAGATGTAACACAAAGGAATAACCCATATTATATATAATTAATAGACATAATAATAAAAAAAAAACACTTTTAACAATTTACCTGCATCTGCATTTTCAAGCCATTTAATCTGCGGAATAAGTCCATTTGACTGTAAATTAAATCAGCACTTAAGAGAACAACACTTTAAAACATAAAGAACAAAGTTCTTGTTTACATGATTCTGATATTTCAGTAGTATTAGTATTCAATGGGAAGCAAAATTTACGGCAGTACACATAATATATATTTATGATTTAGAAACTGATTTTAAACAATTGATTTAACAAGGTTTACATATTCCAGATTATCTCTATGATTAAATCATGTAGTTTTGTGAATAAAAACAATTCCTAAAGACTGCAACAGACATGCTATCATTGCTGTTATCCTAAACATTTTCTTCTCTTTTTTTGTAATTTCCCCAGAAATTTTGCTTTATTCCGATTGTTTGTGACTGTAACTTTCCCATTATTCTGCGATAAACAAACTTCACTTTTTTTGGACTAACTCTAGCTAATCAATCCTACCCCCCGGTTAATTGGGAGTTGACAGTATATAGTTTACAGCCAGTTCAAAACTATAAAATGTTACGTATCATATACAGAATGCAAAATATATAAAACCACAAAAGGACAAATCCTTTGTTTTATTTTTCAAGTAAATTTAATTTTGCGAGTTCATTTCTATGATTAAGTAAGTATTTTCATATATAAACACAATTCATGACACACGATTTAAAGACTGATATGGATTGTTTCAAACATTATAAACAGGAGATCCATATTTCCACATTAAATGTTATTTTTGTAATAGAATAAATTTACTCAGGTAAAGTTTCATAACTTTGGGGTCGCAGCAATAAACGAGTGCTAGATGTACTGCTGAAACTATCTCCACTGCTATGATTACTGGCTGGGGTTCCAGGCAAAGAACTGGGATTTTCTAAGTTTACTACAAGTGAATGACAGTTAGATTTTAAAGCATCAGAGGAACTTTCTGATTTATACATAGGATCTGAATTTCGTTTGCTTTTATCGTGTGTACAGTTGGAGTCACTTTCTGATATGACTGATTCATCAACAACAGCATGTCGTTCTCTGTTAGATTTATGCTTCCCAATAACAGGATATTCACCTCGAACTTTACCAAGTGAATCATTAACACTGCTTGGTTCCATACCTTGAGGTGTATCCAAGCTAGTATCCGTACCCTGATCAACAAGAATTGTTGTACTTGGATCTTCTGGTGTATAGTAATCAGAATCTTCTCCTCCTGGTGATGTATCTAAAAATAAAAATAAATAAATAAATAAATAAGTACACATACAAATAATTGAATTAAAAACTATTACAGTTTTATTTGAAGTATACTTTATAATATCATTGATAAATAAAACTACAACATATGTTTTGACAAATGAGCTACTGAGATCAAGAGAAAGAAACCATGTTAACTGCTCTCTTTTTTAAAAATAAATGCTTGTTAATATAACAATAAAATATAGGTGTAGTTTATCTTTAAACATATTTCAAAAAATGTTTTGACCCCATTTTCACACCTTTAATAACATTTATTACACAAAATAATTTATTTTGTTACTTATGACCTCTTGCCAGCACGATGGTACTTTGTAAGTACTTTAAATACTATTTTTGAAAAATGTGTTCTCCTTTGAGGCAAATTCAAGTAGTGCTTGGCTGACATCTGCTTCAGTTTTGAAATCCCCCCCTTCAAAAAATTTTGCAAGCAGAGGAACAAGTGATAACTGAAGGGTGCTAGTTCTCAGAAGTATGTCGGACATGGCTGGATTTCTCAGTTAACGATTTTCTGATGAGTAGCTGAAGCAGCATACGGTCTGGCATTGCCATGGTGCAGTATGCTATGCTTTCTATTAAACATCATCACCCTCTTTTCTTTAACTGTTTTTTTTTTAAATCATCCATTTGCTGAAGAGATCTTTCCAAATTCAGCTTTTCGTTAGGTTTCAAAAGCTTATAATGAATTGTTCTATCATACACAGAGCATGCTCTTATTCAGGCTCAAGCTTGGTTTAGAGGTGGCTGGTTGTCTGGGCTCATAGTATGCTATTCTCCTAGTAATATTTTCATGGGTAATCCACTTTTCATCACCAGTTATTATCTGATCCAAGAAAGGTTTGTTTTCGTTTTGAGGAAGCAGAGATATGCATATGATGATTTGATCAGGCAAATTTTGCATACTTATCTCCCATTCGGAATATTTATAAACCGATCCTAGTTTTTGAATATAGTCAAAATAATTTGTTGAGCTGAGCTAAGCTTTTCCACAATCTCTGATGTTCTGAAAAAAAAAAAAAAAAAAAAAAAAAAAGGATATAGCTCTATCATGGTCTTGACAATTTGATCATTGATTGAAGATGGCTATCTAGGTTGGGTTACCATTAAGGGAGAAATCGCTTACGGTATGACCTGAAACTGAATTTTCAACAAAAACTCGCTAAACTGCGACAAGCTTATGTAGCATTTCTTCCTTATTGGACTTCATAGAAACTTATTGGAATTATAGAAATGAACTTTAGTGGTAACCATGCTAACATGATCATGTCTCACTTAATAATGATATGAGGCACTTTTGTTTCAGTTAATTTAGGAGTACATGTACATAAATGCAATGATAAAGAGAGACAATCATGTGTCTCATATGAACATGTAATTACATGCTGAAATTTAAAATAACATTATCAAATAGAATATTTCTGGTAGATCTTGTATATACACATCTCAGTTTTTAAACCTGTAAGAACATCAATGGCTTTAGCACCATGAGCACATAAATGAAGTATTGAATATGCCAATGTTGCTTTAATTTTATTGCCAAACTTTTAATTGATATGCATTCTGAATGCAATATCAAGTAATATATGACAAGTATGAAATTCAGGGGGACTACTTATAATTAGTTTGAACAAATTAATACCAAATGACTTAATTAAGTTAAATTTGCTCAAGTATAAATTGCAAGCTAAAAAATCAGTTTTTTTCTTCTCCTTTCTTTTGTAATTTAATAAAATGAAGAAATATTTCTTATTTGTTGAAACATCATGGCGGTTCTAATGCATTTTACACATAAAATTTTCCTGTTTCCTACCATAAGTCAAGCAAGGATTTCACTGTCTTCAAGTTAAATGCAGACATGAGAAAGAGCTGTAGGTAGTCAGAATGGTGCAGAATAAGATATTTCTTTTTGTAAAATGAAGTGTAAAAAGAACTCTATAAAATGAAGTTGTAAGCAGAAAAAATTTCAATTATATAAAAAAAATAATTATTTGAAAATTTAAAATTATTTGAAATTTGATTATTTATTAAAAATAAATTATTTGAAAAGTGAAAAACTTATTTACTGAAAAAAATTTGCACAATATTTATTAAATATCAGCAAATGTTTTCATCTATTAAATACATATTAACTTCAACTCGGATATTACAGAATACACAGATTCTTAGGATCTGGGAGTTCATGTTATGGGACAGTAATCCAAGAGGGAGAAGGGGAAACTCCACATTCTGAGGCTAAATACTAAACTACTAATTCTGAAGATGCAAATAAAATTATAAAAAGAGAACTAAAATTTTGATATTTCTACAACATACAGCAACAATGATTTTTGGCCCTCAATGTTTTTAAAAAAGCAATTTTCTTTACAATTATAATGCAACTAATTTATCACTCAACAATTAAAATTGCATTTAGAAAAGTTTTTACATGTGTTTGCGTTATGTAGGGGATGCTTATGCTATAAGTTTGTAAAAGTGCTTGTAGACATTATACTGCAGGCAAATTAATGATTGCTAGTAGAATACTTTACCCTCCCCCCCCCCCCCCCGGTGCAAGAATTTTGCATCATTTTTCATAAAACTTATTTTTCACAATACTTCTTAAAACCCTCGCTGCGCATCCTGCGATTTCCATAGGCAATGTAGAAGTAGCAAAACTTGCGCAACCCGTGATTTTCCGCGGGGATGAATTTTTGCAGTCTATTTAACTTGCAATCTGCTCTTTCCCCCGTTCAAGGTTTCCTTTCGGCTTTTCTGTGATGTTTCATTGTTTATTTAGATGTGGGCTAACAGATGGCATTAGTTGTCCACATTTCTGCCAAATAGACAAGAATACGTAATGTAGCATTCTGCGTGTGCTTTTCAGGTAGGCAGGAAGCGTTTCGTGAGTGAAATAACCTATATTCCTGATGATATTTCCGACACTGATAGTAATTCTGACTCTGATTTTAAGTATAATGAAGATAGTTATAGCGAAACCGATGAGAATTTTTCGGATTCCTTAGCAGATAGTGATGAATCTGAAAATTCAGTTTCTATTGAAAACATTCGACAGTGGTGCAAAATTGATATACATGATTTGATTTATTGAAAAAAATTGATATATATAATATATAGTATATATGTTTTACCTTTGTATTTTATAAAATAAATCATAATTTAACCAATATTAATTTTCTAAATTTTCCTTTTATATCCTTATTCTTCACTTTCAGTATTCTGACAACCTTTTTCTATGATCTAATTCTATATTGAAAAAAACTCTTTCACAAAAATTTGTGTATATTTTAACTCTAATAATATTTTAACTCTAACTAAGGCTAATACATGTAGATTTGAAATATATAATAAAATAAATACACAATTTTTGAACCTATTTTAATAAAAAAAAAGTACGCAGTGAGAGGGTTAATAGTTTTCTTCCTGTATATGCTGTTAATCTTCTGGAACGAAACAGAAAAAGTATCTTAAATATCAGCTTTTTGCAAATTAAGTGTATTCACTCTATTGCAAGTTGAAAGTCAGAAACAATAAACAGAAAATGACAGACAGAGGTGATTCCAAATGTTTTTCACACTTAAAGGCCTTTGGGTGAATAGGAATTACATAATTACAAGGAATTACGTAATGGTATTGCCCTTTTTCTGAAATGAGTAGCCTTCATTCATTTTATTGAATGGTGCATACAGAAACCTATACCAAGAACTACTGGAAGAAATTTCTTACTATCTTCAGGTAAAGAATGGAATGGCAAGCAAAATATGATGATATTATTTTGTGTCAGTTATTAATTTTAGCAGAAATTATCTCAGCAACCGGAACATTATCACCTTCAGCTCAGGAAGCCAGTAACTTATTAATAACTAATGCTGGGAACTTTTTTTATATTCAGTAAATGAGTTAGGCTTTAAAATAAAGCATCGGATAACAATCAGAAACCTGAATTTCGAGTTGTGGACATTTTAAAAAAAAATTTGGAATATGGGGTTCACAACTCTTTCATATATCAATAATTACAGTTGAGGATTCACTGCAGCTGTATATGTTCTGATGGGGCAATTTGCTAATTAAATTTAGTACAATGTACAATAAACTTAGAGTATTACAGAAATTTTTACCTTTACTAGATTTTTCACAAAGATGCAAAGAATGGGGTGTAGAGAGTGAAATGGGACTGCTTCTACTGCAAGGCCTGCTTGTTTTTGGTGATGATGAAGTAGTGGCTGAACTTTCTTCCATAGCAATATTACTTTCCAAAAGGGACCTTGTTTCTGCTAATTCAGCATCCTTTTCCTAAAAAAAATATTAAATATAATATTAGAAATACAGATATGAGGAATACAAAATGATAAAAAGGAAAGCTAAACGAATGGATTACATAGGCAGCATTTTGGGCTATGCATTATTTGTTTCTTTTGCATTACTTCTTATTTATGAACTTATTAATTTCTATAGTTACAAAAATAATGCTTCTTCAAATAAAATTTAGAATGGAAGAATTTTTAGAATCATGTATGTTAAAAGATGAATGCAAAAAATGACAAAAGATTATATTTAAATGGCACACAAAATTTCAACTAAAAAAAAAATCTTTAGAAAGCTAAGTCTTTACATGAAGTTAAAATATATTGTTATAAATTCACATAACTTTTATAAAACAATTGCTTTCATTTATTAACTTCAAATTCAATTTTGTTTCATCAATTAAACTTAAAAATACCTATTTTTATCCCATACTCTGCTATCAAATTTTGATAAATTTGTTTCATCAATAAAACTTGCAAATACCCATTTTTATCCCATACTCTGTTATCAAATTTTGAAAGCTGATACAACCAGAGCTTTTTCATACTTAAAGGCCTTTGGGTAAAAGATGCACAAGAATTATTGAACAATCAGAGTACCAGAGTATTAAGATTATTTAAACAATCAAAAATTCAGTAAATGTTGCAACAACCTCTCAGGTTTTGGGATTTGGACTTGGGTTTTAAAGAATACATATTCTTGGTATCAGAGATCATGCACATTACAGAACCTAAAGTATGGGAGAGGCAGACTCCACATTCAAAGCTTAATTACCAAACTGTTAATCAAGAAGAGATTAAGATATTATAGAAGAAGTAAAATTTTGAGATTTCTAAAATTACAGACACATCAATAACAATTTTTGGTCCTTATTTTTCAAAAGACCAATTTCTGTACAACTATGAGGTAAATAATTTATCACTCCGTAATTTAAATTGTATGAACTAATACTGTGAATGGTTATCACAACCACATTTAATACTGAACACCTTAAGAGAGAAAACACATAAATATACAATAATTTACAAAATAAATCATAAAAATCATTTTTAAGATGTTATGTTATACTGTAACATTTATTAATTAGTTGAAAGAAGAAAGCTATATAGCAGCTTTGCAAAGTGAGACATAAGTTTTGTAGTCAGTAAGTATTATGTTAAACTTTTTATACTAAAATATATACTCTTTATGACTAACAATAATTATATTAATAATACTTACCATTTTACGTTTTGCACCACCAACTTCATTCACAATCTGCATGGAGTTAGCTAGCAATCGCATTTTTTCTGGAGCAGATGATGTTCGAAACCCTTTTCTATGTCTTCTGCCTTCACTTCTTGTCAAAGAAAGAGATTCCGTTTTTAGAACAGTTTTATCTGGAGAAATCATTGATGCTACGACAACTTCAGGAACTGAAGTACCTTCTAAACTTCCTTGAAGCTTATCAGAAGATAAATCATCTTTATCAGAACTAGCATTCTCACCAAGTCTTAGAGAAGCAGTACTTGAATGATGTCTGCAAGTTTGAAACATTAATTCCGATTTAATGCAATAATTATATTTATACATAAAATTCTACTTATGATCTGACAACTTATGCCGTAAAATATCAATATCCTTAATGACTGAATTTTGCAATTTCTAATTACCTCTCTAAATGACGATGCTTCTGACGGAGATCTGGGCTGTTTGCAAAAGGAGGAATAGGCTGAGGAACTAAACAGTACATACACATAATGTAATTATTGATGAACAAAACATGTAACGAAAGAACAATTACAATTTGAATCAAACTCTTATTTTTTAACTTCTGCATTAAATTATGAATTTAAGTACATTAAAATTGCATATTTATACTTTGTTTCAATAATTTAAATCTATCACTAGAATACTAAAATTAAGAAGCTACCAAATGATGGGACAAGAGGTGCAGATGGCTGAACAGGTCCGTTCAGAGCTTCAATGAGTGACACAGGTTCATATCCAGGAGGTATGTCTTGAGAAGGCTAATCAAAATGCATATATTTATATAAACATACATGAAATAAACATACAGCATCAGAGAAAATAAAAAATGTAAATGAATTTGAATTGTAAATCATATGAAAAATTGAGAGGTTTACTTGGTTTTCAGCATTGTGGCCAACTTGTGGTATGGCAGCATTAGATTTCCTTACAGCTCTTATTTGCAATAATGCACGAAAAGGAGCACGACAAATGGGACAATTATTCGCTTGATAACGCAATGAATCTGCACAACTGACACATAAGCAAAGATGACGGCAAGGCAAAATCAGAGTATCTCTCGCATCACTCATGCATATCACACATTCCGAGCCACTGTCCTCAACATCTTCATCAGTTGCATCCTGGAGAAACATACAAATTTGCTGTCAATTGTACATGCTTTTTAAAAGGTAAATTATCTATATTGCAGGGTCTAAGTTTTGCATTTAGTTACTTAGATGTTTGGCTTATGCCTTAAAAATATTTTCTGAAATTTCGATATAAAGGCTGGATTACAAAGTTAAACCTTCTTTAGATGCAAACGAAAATTTTCTCGTGTAACAATAAAATTTTTGTTAAGGGGGTATTTAAGTAAGCCTTACTTTTTTCATTTTGGCCCTCACTTTTTAAGACAGCAATATTCCATATAACTATTAAGAGAGACCACATATAAAACAATCACAAAATACAGGATAAAAATGAATTTTCAAGATGCTATGTTAAATTATAAAATCTATTTAGTTAAAAGTACAAAGTATTACAAATGTTTTTTTGCAGAGAGACATGAATTTTGGTATCAGTATGCATATATATATATATAGATATGCTCTTTATAATAAAAGTTGGGAAAGGAACAGGCAATGCATTGCAATTTGCATAACAAATCATACAAAACATTATTTAAACACAGGAAATCTCAAAAATGCATTAAAAAAGATAAAAAATTAATTTTATACAAATAATACATGTTTGTCTGTTAACAATATGTGTACAACATAAGTACCAGGTTTTTCAGTAAATACAATGCAAGTAATTTACCTTTGATTGATAAACATTCTTATTTTCAATGCCATATATTTCTTGCAGAAGATAACAAAGACCATCAACAAACAACTTCTGTTTCAAAGGTTTAAGAGTATATGTTCCATCAACATTTTTTTCAACTACAGCTATAACCACATGAGACTGCCGCGGTTCTAAACAAAAATTAAAAATGTTAAGAGGGGAAAAAAAAATTAAAATTACAGAAAGTTAAATTACATTTCAAGATAATATGTTACATTTTCAGTTACAGACCATTGTTTTAATATTATTGTATATTAATTAAAGAGTATTTAACATTTTAAAATACGGTTTATCCATTTTCAATGTAAATAATATTTAAACAATTCTTTTGTTCACTCATCTTTTTCCTTAATATTTAAACATGTTCATTCTTGACAGCTTAAGTTCCTCACATTTCCTATGTGTTTTGGCAGCATACATATGGAACATAAACTTAATGTGATCTTACATACCTGTAAACTACTACTTTTCCAAATATTGAGAAATCAATTTTCTTTGCAACAGAAGGCTTTTTAGCAACAATAATTTTGGTACTTTCTGATAATCTGCACTGTCCTGAAAAAGTATTCATGTTGTAACATGCTACATGACTAAATAAGCAACCTACGACCTTAGCAAAATGAATTTATGCAATAACCCAGGCATGCAGATGCATGCAACACAAGCACAAGAGCCATTAATGCTTGTTTTTGTTGCATCTGGTTTTTTTCCCTCCCTGGAAGGCATCAAAATGAGACCATGAAATTTGTTGAGCGATGAAAAAAAACATTGCATTCCTTCAGAAATATGGCAGTTTGCATAAGAGTAGAGAATTAAAAAGTTCACATTTTATGAGGTTGTAACTTCATAAATGACCAAATTTTATGGATCAAAATTTTCGCACCGATGGCAAATTTGTGAAATTCTTTGATTTTTTTAAAGCAAAAACAGATGACTGTGTACATGGGTTGGTTTATTTTATAAGGCAAAGCAAGCTAGGACTTGCTGCCTAAAGGAAGGGATGCATTTGTGGATGGAAGCATCTAACAGAAAATTCCTTTCTAAGGGGAAGTAGCTCATTTCTATATTACACATGGGGAAAACCATAAAAAAATCCATGCAGCCAAGCCCATTTGCCAGGAATAGAACACTGATAGAAATACTAGTGTTCAGCAACTCTAACACTTGGCAGCTAGTGGTCACATGTCTAATGGAAAAAACAACAGTGTGTGCAAGGCTAAATTTGCATAATTCTCTGATTTTATTTAAGCGAAAACAGATTCCTGTGAACCTGAAGAAACAGAAAGCATGCCCAGAACAGGCTCAGGATGCAGTTTCGGCAATCCTGATTTTATTTTTAAGCTGTGCACATAGGGAACACAGCACCAAAAAAGTGTTTTGTTATGGATAGTTCTTGGATTTTTAATTTTGTTAATTGCTTGCTGTTTCATGTAATTTTTAGTGTGGTGCCGTTTTTGAATATAGCTGTTGTCTTTCACCTCTTGATAAAAAATTAGCTGCTAAAGACTGGCAACTTTTGGGGAGGGAGTTGTGAGTAATAAGCACTTTAATTTCTCATTAGGTTTTAATCTTATCCTATTAATATCAGCAAACAGGGCTCTGACACTTGGAGAATGAGAAAGGGAAAGTTCATTTGTAAAACATTATCACAAAAGTAAATATAAGTTTTACATCATGATTTCATATTTAAAAATTCAGGGAAAGCAAGCACAGTTTTATAGAAAATATGATTAGCAGTTCAAATTTAAACATATTGTCACATGTATTTAAATTTATCAATAACAAATATTTCAATTACATTGTTACTTTAAAAGAGCAAATACATAACAATATTATCCTTGTTAAAGATCAACAAAGAAAAATCACTGGAAATTAACCCTCTGACCGGCAATATAAGGCTAATATATATATATGCAGCCTTATATTCAAATATATATATATATTTAACAAATATACAATAATACATATATATATTTAACAAATATTCTCTCATTGATATAAAGTTAATTTAAATTTGAATTATGAAAATTTAATTGTATACAAATAAAAGATTAATTATTGCTGTGAACTAATTTGCAATATCATTTAAGTTCAGAGAGCATATGTAAATTAAGTGCAAGTACCATGAACAAATATTTCATAATTCAAAAAATTACTCCTAAAAATTTAAAGAATTTTTAAGACTAAATTAATTTGCATAAAGTGAATAATTGTTGAGCAGGCAAGAGACAGATCTCTTCAAGGGGAAGTTGCATACAAACCTAACTCTTCAATTACTCAATTCCTGTTTCGTCATCCATATAGGCATGAGTAAAATATTATTCAAAACCAAAAGTAAAAACCAAATGTAGTGAATTGCTTAAGTAAGAAATTTTATCTATTAAAGAATTTCGAGAAATTTAATAAGCAAATTAACTAGGAAACAAAATTATTAATTAAAAGTACATTGTTAATGTAATTAAAAGTTCAAACCCAAAGTAATTTAGAAACCCTTGCCTACTGGAACTTCCCTGACATGAATTATGCTTGTAAACCTAAATAAACTAAATACAGTCTATAAAAATAATACTAAAAAGGAAAGTAAATAGTTAAGTTTTAATTTAACTTACCTTGTAATTACATATTTTGTACGCCGAAGAGTGGAGCAGCATTTGCTAAACAAAATGAGGTTGAGTAGTTTATTACTGCTGTGTAAATAAAGGGCACTAATACTATGCAAAGTAGAGTGTTAAGCTGCTACCTATGTGACCTATTGTAAAAACTTATGCTGTAAACTCTAAAGTAATGTAAAATGTAAAATGCTTGTTCCGTGTGAAAAAATGTTGTTAACTGTTAAGGATTGTAAAAATATAAGTTCAAAAAATGTTTTTTGAAGTTCGAAAATTTTAATGAATTAAAAGTTTGAATAAATATTTTAATTCAATTCACTTAAATTAATTTAAAATTTGAAGAATTTGAAAAATTTTAATGTTTGAATTTTTTTTAAATTCAAAAATTGAAAGAAATGGATTATGATTTTATTGTAAGAAATTTTTTAAATTAAACTGAATTTATTAAAACTGAAGTTCTACAATAGTTCTATCAAAACTTTAAGTAAATACTGGCCAAAGGTAAGGAAAATTAGAATAAGATAGAAATCTTCACTCAAATCGGGCTATAATTGAGACTTTTGAAAAGAATTAGCCCTTCATTAGTAAAAGGAAAGAATCCAGTATTGATTAAAACATACATATTTACAAACACATTAACTAATAATTAATTAATATTTATAAGAATTAAGCCACTAACTCATCAAAATCCTCCATTACCCTCCAGTTAAGGTTTAAGGTAATGTTATACCATAAAGAGTCAAAAAACTAAATAGAAAAGTTAATGTCTGACATGATGACCTTTTTAATATAGATAATACTAATGACCTTTTTAATATAGAAATTGATAAATTGTGTTGGGACCATGGACCTTATAAGAGATAGACTAACCCAGTGGGCGAAACTTGCGTCACCCACATGTCCGCAAAAAAGAGTAGGGACGATCTGGCTTATTTTAACACGGAAACCTATGGCATTTGTATAACATAACTGTTTTTAATTATTAAATGTGATACGTTGTATAAGTGATGAGATTATGAAAGTCACAGTTTTTGCAAATAAGATTTAATATATCTCATTAAAGCCTTTTTTTTACTGCATTCTGCTAATTTTTTTCACACTTCTGGTACAAACATCTTTACTTTGGCAAAACATTAAAAATTCTAAATGCAAAACTTATGAACTTATTCCTGTGTACAAGTAAAGTAAAATTAAATAATATTGATAGCACATCATGCTTTGAAACAAATATAGTGAAATTAAACAAGCTCTGAGAGTTTTCTTTGATTTTATGAGTATTTTCAGGCAGTAGTTTTTAAAATTATTATAACATCACAAGACGATCATTTATTTGATTACATGATAATTACTTATTAACATTACAAGATGATTATTTATTTTAGTAGTACATAAAATTCGAATCATAAACTTTTCTGAGTGTAATGAGGAAAAAACAGATAAACTCTGGAAGCACTCACTCAGATTTGACTTTATATTACTCCCAAAGGAGCGTTTTTTGTAACACTTTGTGTGTTACCTTTTTATTAAATATCATGTTCTTTGCAAGCGAACCACATAAAATTCAATTCAAGAGCAATATCTCAAAATATTTGAAAATGGCATATCTTTAGAATTTCCGCACTGGAGATAAAAATATTATTTTTTGTACAGGGTTGCCATTGCTTGCTTTGAACTCATTGAGTTTGTTAATCAAAACTTCGTTAAAGTTACAAAATATGAAATGGATTAAAACAAATTCGAAATTAGGCCATCCACATGCCCATGTTCAGGTGAAGGATTACGTTACTCAAAATTTGATGGCTCTAAATTCAGACTTTTTTCACAATGCGAGAAACGTACATGCATTCATGCAAATTCTTCATTGTTTAATTTCTTTAAATATAATACAGGGGGATAATATTCGGTGGCAACAGTTTGCAAAGTAAAATGGACATTTATAATGAAACAAAGCAAAATGATGTTTCAAAACTAATAGCTTTTCTGAGCTGCCGCCCCTTTGGGCTAATCAAATAAATTCACAATAAATAAGAAACTTATGCAGAACTAGAAATAAATTAAAAAATAATCACTATAAAATACTAGCACAATTAATTATTACAGTTAAATAGAATTTTTAACATTAGAAAAAATGCATAAAAATTATTAAAGTGTTTATCACTATGATGTATTATGAAATATTATTGAAATAAAACTCCTTTGTAGAATATTATGCTATAATATTCACCTATAATTTTAAAAAAGCAGTACAATTAAGAATTTTATACAAAAACTTTCAAAAATCCATTTTTTTGGATTTTAGTATTTTTTCCTTCTTTACACCAATAAAAAGCATAAAAATTATAACAGAAAATTGTTTGTTTGAATTTCTCTATTAGTTCAGATTTAAAATAATTTTTTTAAAGAGAAGTAGATACAAATTTCCTTACAGCATAGGAAAAGCTAAAAAAATATCCAGACCTGAAAGCATGCAACAGCTTTATAATTATTTAGAACATTAATTATGCTTGATAAACATGCTAAATTTTTAAAAATGAATCTCAGTTTAAAAAAAAATAATATCTAAAAATTCTAATTTGTAAAATGAATCACTATCACCAGCTTTTTCTTGAAAATTATATGCGCTGCAATAGCCAACTATTGTTAAGTTTCTGCAAGTCGTCCCTACTCCTCCGGATGTGGTCAAGGCGACAACCGGAAATGCGTCAGGACAAGGAAGAAAACCCATTTGGGTTGGTCTATTTCTTATAAGGTCCATGGTTGGGACCTGGTTATTTACTTGAACATTAATTAATTTTATTATTTCTTCCTTTAAATCTATTTAAGTACATAAACATTTAATCTAATTATTTGGCTATAAAAAGTGTTACCTATTACTTTTCTAGAAATATTAGAGTTCCAATTAATAAGTTTGATAGTTTCAACCTGGAAATCCCTCCTTTTATCATATAATTTAATTTTGTTGTGTTTAATTATGAGCAGGTCTAGGTATTCAATATGATCTTGATTCGTATTAGTTCTATTAAGTGTTAAACTATTTGGATCAATTTTAAATTGTTCAATGGCAGAATCATTATTGAAAGTTATAATATCATCAATGTATCTAAATGTATTTGCAAATAACATGCATTCATTTTTACTCAAACCTAGTTGGAATTTATATTCATTAGCAAAAATAAATAGGTTTACATATTTGTGTAGAACTGTTTGCTCCCATTGCAATTCCTTTCACCTGCTGAAAGATTTTATTATTGAATTTAATGTAGTTATTAAATAATGTACAATGCCTTTAGCATGTCAGGAGAAAGTTGTGGTAGTTGCATTAAACTAGTACAAATTTCGTCCAATGGAAGAGAAGTATAAAGGTTTTCAAAGTCAAAGCAGTTAATGTTCTTGATTTCTAAACTTTTTAAAATTTATTGAGAAATGGATTGTTATTATAAATAATCCAACAATAGCTGTGCTGCTTGTTAATTAGTTGATGAATTAAAATAGATTTTTTAAAGTTTAATTGCAAAGATGTAATTTATATTCTTTTAATTATTTGTAACATTTGCTATAAATCTAAATTTGAGCGGTGATGTATGGAATTTAGGAAGAGCATAAAGATTTGCTGATTTATTTTAGTTAGATGGTTGTATAGTTTGTAGTTTCTTATGAATTGCTTTAAGCTTCTTTGCTATGACATTTTCTTCTGTATTGGTAAGTTTGCAAGTAATGGCATTATTCAGTTTAGTTTCAATTAGTGAGACATAAAAAAAATTTCAAATAATGCTGAAATTATTACTGGCTTTGTCAATTTTGGTGATTATGGATTTTTGTTTCAAATCTTGCACGGCAAATTGCTGTTAAATTCAATCCTTCAAATTCTTTACTTCATTTCTTCTAGTACTTCAGCTTTTCAAGCCATAAAAGCAGAATTTGGAATATTTAATTTGTTACTGGTCTTAACTATGAACTCGGCGAGATTTTTTTTCAAAACTTCTGAAACTGTGATTTTTGCCAATTTTCAGTGCTGGTCTAAATTTTGTGCCTTTTTTCATTAAATTTCTTAAAAGCTGGTGTTAAACTGCCAGTAATAATATGTTTATGAAACTAGTCTACATAGTCTTTATACTGAAGTTCTTTGCAGTATCAGCTACAGTGAAATTTTAACTCAATTTTTGAACAAAAAATTCTTAAAAACTGGGAATCTAAATGGTATTGCTAATTTAATTCACTCAAATTTGAATATTTAAAATGAAGTATTGTTATTAAAACAGATACTGTAAGTTAAAAAAAAATTAATAAAGTATTTTATAAAAGTTAGAACTAAGTGCATAATATATATATATAAATAAATTAATTAAAAGTAACTTAAAAAGCTATGCTATGACTATAAAAGCTATGCTATATAATGACTTGCACTAAAGCTGCAAAGTAATAAACCAATAATTCATAATAATTTACAATAAGAAAAACCTTCCATATACCATCTCCAAGGAACACAAATTCAATTTTAAACCATGAATGAAAAAATGTTTTTAGAATTAAATTAGTATTTTAAATAGTAATTTCAACTTCTCATTTAAAAATCTGCTAAAAAAAATTTTAATCGTAAAAATTCCAAAACCAAAAGTAAATATTGAAAAAGTAGTTATTGTCATTTATTGCAGAATAATCGACTTATCAAGGGGATAAACCAATCTACCATCAATTTACAACAACTAAATTAAGAAAGTGGTTCAAACCATAAGTCACAACTAATGCTCAATCCAAATAAAGACATTTGTCCATTTAAGCTAAAAGAATCTTGTAAAACAGTATAGTAAATAATTTTAAAGTTTCTCATTAAGAACACAATTAATATGAACGATATCCTTACTTTAGAAGAAATATTCCCTACACTCTCATTTTCTAATTCAAAAACAGAAGTAAACATATTAGGGCATTAAACGTTAATTCAAAATTAAAAGAAGATAAAAAATTATACAATCTTAAAATGAAAGTTTAAAACAAGTAGTTAATTAGAAATTTAAAGATCAAACTAGTAAGCTAAAATTAACAAATTTGCCTTCAAAATTTTAAAACCAAATGGCTGGAAATTTAAGTATTAAGTGATGGAAGTTTGAATCTAGCAAATAATTTGATGCTTACTTGGAAGTAAGATGAAACACTTCCTTAATTTAGTTTTTGTTCATTGATGGTAGACTGGTTTATCCCCTTGATATGTCGATTAACTGTTTGACTGCTACGCGGCGCAAAAGTGCTACGTTCATTTGTCTTGAAAACTGCGACGCAGTTAGTTATTTTAGAATGCACTCGTGTTACAAAGTACACGTGAGGTCAGACTGACTACGTTCACACCCACGGAGCAACAAAGACACACTGAAACTCGCAGCCTCTTTGCGCTGCATAGCAGTTTTCGAGAAATACGAACGCAGTGCTTTTGTGCCGCGTAGCACACAAACGATTAATCTGCGATCAAAGCAATCTACTTTTGGTTTCGGAATTTTTGCGATTAAAAATTTTTCTTAGCAGATTTTTAAACAAGTTGAAATTACTATTTAAAATACTAATTTAAATTCAAAAATTTTTTTTTCATTCATGGTTTTAAATTGAATTTGTGTTCCTTGGAGATGGTATACAGAAGGTTTTCTTATTATAAATTATTATGAAATATATATCAATATATATATACACACTGCTGGCCACCGTAAATGCAACACCCTGAAGAAGGAAGCATGCAAATAACATGAACTTTACAACATGCATTAGCGGAGGTGAGATATGCAAATGATTAGAATTTCAGCACAGACGCACATCACGCACGTGTAGCGCCACTTCAAAGCGCTATTTAAGGCTTGGAGCTTTCGATGATTTCAAGTTCAGCAATTGTGTTTTTCTAGTGTTTTTTTAAAAAAAAAAAAAAAAAAAAAAAAGAAGAAGATCAATTATGCCTCGTAGTAAACAGCGAGCATCGTTTGATCAAGTATCCGAAATCGACAGAGGAAGGATAGTGGCTTGCCGAGAGTGTGGATTATCTTTCAGGGAAATCAGTAGTCGTGTTGGACGAAACCAAACACCTGTAATGCGCATGTGACCGTTGGATGCAGGAGGGTACGACGGACCGACGTGTTCGATCACATCCACCTCAGTGCACCACTTCACGTGATGACAGGAACATTGTGCGCATGGCAGTGACGGATCGCTCAGTCACATCACAAACCAAAGAACAGCACATTCAGTCTGTAACGCATCATCCAGTGTCTGCGCATACCATTCGACGCCGTTTACAGCAGAGTGGTCTGCCCGCAAGACGTTCGTCGCTTTGTCTACCCTTGATGCAGAACCACAGACGTCTCCGCTGCCAATGGGGGATGAAAGAAGGATGTGGATGGCAGAATGGAATGAAATTGCCTTTACTGATGAGTCACGCTTCTGTCTGCAACAGCACGATGGTCGGATTCGAGTCTGGAGACATCTTGGAGAGAGGATGCTAAACAACTGCGTTATGCACCACCACACTGGTCCTGCACCAGGTGTTATGGTATGGGGCGGTATTGGATATCACTCTCGCACTCTTCTAGTATGCATTTCCGGTACTTTAAATAGCCAGCGCTACATCTGTGAGGTGTTGGTACCAGTTGTCCTTCCTTACCTTCAGGGCTTGCCCACAGCCATATTTGAAAAGGATAATGCACGACCACACGTGGCACGAATTGTCCAAGGGTCTTCGTCAATCGCCAGATTGAATTGCTTCCCTGGTCGGCTCGCTCTCCGATCTTTCACTGATAGACAACATGTGGTCCATGGTTGCTGAACAATTGACCCAGATTACATCCCAAGCTGCCACACCAGATCAACTTTGGCAATGTGTGGAAGCTGCTTGGTCTGCTGTACCCCGAAAGCACAATCAAAGTCTCTTTGACTCAATGACGAGGCGTGTGGCAGCGGTGATCTCCAACAATGGCGCCTACTCTTTCTACTGATTTTGGAAGGAACCACACTTCACAGAATTCTATAAATTTAATCATTTGATACTTGGTCAACATGTTATCTACTAAATAAATTTTGTTGTGATATCTCTTGTCTTTCTTGGTGTTGCAATTTGGGTGGCCAGCAGTGTGTGTGTGTGTATATATATATATATGGCTAAAGCATTTTTTGTGATGTCTGTAAGAATGTATATATACGTGCATCTGTCCAAGAAATCAAGGCATAAAGTACATAAACCCACGTAAAAAGTACCAGAGACATTTTGACATTAAAATCAAGAAAATAATTCTTCCTTATGTTATTTTCGAGAAATCTCTGCTTTCTTAGCAAAAACCCTAGCCAGTTAGGGTTAAATAGAATAAAGAATTCTGATTAAATCAGACATACTCCAGAGTAGGGAAAAGAGGATCTTAAAACACATTTCTGTAGTATTTTTAACTAGTAAGAAATACTATTGTGGTTACATTTTAAATACTTAAATGCTAAAATTCATTACTTCAGCAACCTCATTCATTTTTATGCATACAATATGAGTACTCGCAGAACATGGCTCTATTAGTTATGCCTGGCACAATGTTTGAAAAAAAAAAAAAACAAAGGGCAAATTACATCAGCAATATGAATATATACATATTGAGCTACTGAGTGTATGTACACATATATATATACAGGGTGTTTAATAGATCATGGGACAAACTTGGAGGGGTGGTGGAGCGTACTAAAACATGCATTTTTTGTATAGGAATGTAGGGTCTAAAGTGACGGGTTAAGGCAAAAATGCAAAAAAAGACACGAGAGGAAAATGTGTTTACATACAAAATCAATGCAAAGTGCTTCTTTGCAGCAGTACAGTATTCACAATAAATGTTCAAAAAAGGGAACACTAACAGTAATAGGAACTACAGCTGTGATTGGCTGGCAATGCAGCTGTAGAGAACTGGACATACCACGATCCGATGCATCAGAGGATCATTCGCAACTCTGATGTCGAGCATGATAGGCGAGTTCACGCACAGGGAAAAATCTGACATGCATCTCATGTATGGTGCTGCTAATGGGAATGGCAGAGCAGCACTACAGTTGTACCAGGAATGGTTTCCAAATGGGCGTATGCTGAAGCACACAATGTTCGAGAGGATGCATCAGTCTCTGTGCGAAAACGGGTCATTTGAAGCCACCTCTAACACTAGGAGTGGAAGAAGTGCACGACAACCACGCATTGAAGAATCTATCTTGAATATTGTGCTTGAATCACCTCAGACAAGTACAAGAGCTATTGTACGTCGTCTGCAGCTGAGTCATTCCACCGTTTGGACACTATTACATGAAAATGGTTTGCACCCATACCATTTGCAGAGAGTCAAAGCCTTGCAAGAGACAGACTACTCTCTTTGAGTTCATTTCTGTCACTGGTTCTTGCAGCAGTGTGCAGCGCAGGCAGATTTCTCATTGGATGTGCTATTCACGGATGAGGCAACTTTCTCACAGAACAGCATCTTCAATAGCCACAACATGCATGTGTGGGCAACTCATAATCCACACGTCCACATGCATTCCAAACCCGCTTCTCCGTGAATGTGTGGGCGGGTATTGTTAACGACTACCTCATAGGTCCATACCTCTTACCTGCACGTACAAATGGCTTATGTTGTCATATTTTTCTGCAAGAGGTGCTACCAGAATTGCTGCAGGATGTTCAGGCTGTCGTTCGTGATCGCATGTGGTTCCAGCATGATGGTGCACCAGCCCATAACCATGCGCAGGTCCACAATTACTTGGATAGGACATTTCCAGGCCGATGGATTGGCCGTGGTGGACCTGTTCACCAGATTTATCCAGCTTGGAATTTTTTATGGGGCCATCTGAAGAGCATCATTTACGAGACTCCCGTTGACTCACTGGAGGACCTCGTTGCATGACTATCCATTGCAGCTGCAAGCGTGTGCCAAATTCTTGTCGTTTTTCAAAATGCTTGTCAATCCCTTCTGCGATGTTGCTAAGCATGTATTACTGCTGGTGGTCGCAATTTCGAACATTTATTGTGAATATTGTATTACTACAAAGAAGCACTTTGCATTGATTTTGTACATAAACACATTTTCCTCTTGGGTCATTTTTTTGCGTTCTTGTCTTAACCCGTCACTTTAGACCCTACATTCCTATAAAAAGATGCACGTTTTAGTATGCTCTGCCACCCCTCCAAGTTTGTCCCATGATCTATAAAACACCCTGTATGTATAATACTTTGGATCCAGGACACTAGCAATTTGCTAAACGAAGGCAAAATGGCATGTTCACAGAGACATGCTTGAAGCCACTTAGGGTTGCTATGATTAGAGTTTGTGACAGTCTATTTTACAGTTATGTTACTGGCTGCTTCTGTACTGGCATGAAAATTGACACAGGATGGGGGTTGCCATTGGCATAAATTTTCTTACAGTGTGGCCCGTTTCAGAAAAATAAAATGACAGACAGTCATAGTGAAAACAATTTTGTTGTTTTCACTATGACTGTCACTATGTCTTCATTTTTTGTTGTTTCACTATGTCTTCACTATTTTGTCATGTTTCACTATGTCTTCATTTTTTGTTGAAGCATTTACATTCATTAACACCATTTTTAAACAAATAAATGGCATTCCTATGGGTACAAATGTATTGGCACTACTTTCTGACTTATACTTGTTTTCTAGAGACTTTTAGTCCTTTACGCTTTCAGATCAGCTTATCAATTAGCTCGTTTAAAAATCTGATACTAAGCACGAGTTTTTTTCTCTAAGTACTTATGAAGCAAAACAATATCATCTTTTAAGTTGTCAACTTCTGCACAGATTCTTTTTTTAAATTCTATTAATTTGATTAAGTACTGTTTTCTCTTTGACTTTCCTAGATATATTGGATGGCTAATTAACAAGTTTAATTGTATTAAAATTAAAAGTTCTTTTAGTAGAAACTTTAATTTTTTTTATAGATAATGACATGCAGATGAAAATATATTTGACCAAGTCAGTTTAAAATTTTTATCAAATACTTACAGGAGCATTGATATATAATTACTTTTAATAATTATGATTCCATAGAAAAAGTTCCAACCTATGCTTTTTGCTTAAAAATTCATTCAACAAGAAATATTTATAATATATTTTGATCTGCATATCATTAACTATAAAAAATTAAAACTTTCTGCTAAAAGAATTTTTAATTTTAATACAATTAAACTTATTAATTGGAAATCCAATATATCTAGGAAGGTCAAAGGAAACCCAACACTCAATCAAATTAATAGAATTAAAAAAATATCTGTGCAGAAGTTGACGGGTTAAAAGACGATACTGTTTTACTTACATAAGTACTTAAAATAACTTACACATGCTATTTAGTAATTATTTTCATAAAAAAGGCTGGTGCTGAATATAAAATTCTTAAACTAATAAGTTGATATGCTTATCTGAAACCATAAAGGAGGGTAGGAAAGGACATCTTGTTTGTTTTAAAGATTTGTATAGTTTGTAATTAAACTATAAAAGAAAAATTCTGCATATATTCTGGCCTCCATACTTTTTAGATGTAAAACTTATTTTTCCTTTTGCACTGATTTTCAGCCAGAGTTAATTATAAAACTATCAGTTTGGCTCTGCATTTTTTTTTTTTTTTTTTTACCAAACAATTTTTACAATGACATTCTGTCATTTTATTCTGCTGAAACCTGCCACACTGTAAGAAAATTCATTCGAATGGCAACCTCTATCCCGTCTCAATTTTCACACCAATACAGAAGAAGCCAGTAAACATAACTGTAAAATGGACTCTCACAAGCTCTAATCATGGCAATCCACAGCGGCTTCCAGTATGTCTCTATGAACATGCCATTTTAAAATGACCTTTGGAAAGTCTAATTTATAATTAATTTTAGCCTATTAATTTGTAAAAACCCAATGTTTATATTTATTTTTTACACTAATTGTAATTTATTGTCTATCTTCGCATCAGGGAATTTTTTCACATTTCTGAAATTATTTAAGATTTAAATTCTGATTTCATAAAATTGATTAGAAAATTTTAAATTGGTTCAGAAATGTGAATAGATGAAATGTGATTCTCATGAATTATTAATGATTGTATAGATTTCAATTACCCTTGAAAAGTCGGGATCATTCTATGGAATCAACAGCGATTCTCTTGTTTTATTGTTTAAATTTACTTTTTATTGATTTAGCATTTTAATCACAAATTCCAGTTTAATTAATTAGAAATACCAATTTCGGATTTCCATAATAGTACCTATTTAATGGCTAAATTATATTTCACATTTCTTAGGAGACAATTTTTCATTTATAAAATCTCCATTAAATAAAACTTTTAATATTAGCTCCAATAGTACAGGATTTTTTAAAAGTCCTATAAAAATAAATTTTGAAATTTCTTGAAGTTTTTCTCCTTGTATTTCTTCATAAATTTTATTAATAATGTCAGCACTTGTTAATGCTACTTAACATTAAATAGGACGTTTCAAAATTATCAAAGGAATTTTGTTCTTGAATTTTTCTAAAAAAACTTAACTGTAAAGTAGGCCAGCTTCGTTTTTACTTCAGAATATTGCTTTCATCAATCCAATTGAATTTCAAAAATGTTTTTACATGAAATGACTATCATGTAAATTTAACACCATGCCTCCTAATGACTCCCACTAAAAACCAATATCTTTGAAGAACATACAATTGTATTTACCTAACTGCTTGCAAAACATATAAAATCAAATATGTTGAACAAATGAAAAATAATCTTAATGTTAGAATTAATAATCATTGGTCCCAAATTAAAAAATACTCCAACTTTAATAACATGAATGACAAGCAAGACTTCTCTAAAAATAAAAATATTAGCACTGCACAGTTGGAACACTTTCAGTTATATGACTTCAATATTTATATTCAAAACCTTGATACTGTTACCAAACCTCAGAACAGATTATTTTAAGAATCACTGCTCACACTTAAAATGAAAATGCTTTACTCATATGGGCAACACATATATTCAGCATCAGAAAAAAAAACTACAACATTCCTTAACCTAGTGCCAATTCAACTTATTTTTTTTGGGGGGGGGACCCTGAAAGCTTTCAGATTCTATATTACGTGCAAATGGGCATTTTTTTAAACATTTTGTGTTCTACCTTTATTTACCAAATATCACAATCTTCACATTTAAATCATAAAATCAAATTCAACACCAATATCACAAAATATTCAAAAGAGCATATCTTTTAGAATTTCTGATACACAGTCTCGAGTGCTGAAGATAAAAAATCCCCCCCCCTCCCAATACAGAGTTGCCATTGCTCGCTTTGAAATCATTTGGGTTCTTAATCAAAAACTGATAAATTTTTACAAAATATGAAGCAGATAATAAAACAAATTCGAGATTCCAAATTTGAGCTTTCAGATGCCCATATTTGGGTGGAGATGTACATTATTCAAATTTTGATGGCTCTAGCTACCGTTGTTTTATCACAATGCAAGAAGCATACATACATTTATGCAGATTCTTCATTATTTAATTTCTTTAAATATAATACAGGGCTCTAATATTTGGTGGCAACAATTTAAAAAATGATTCGCTGTTTATAATTAACGCAAAATGCCAAAACGAAATTCATAGCCCTTCTGGGCAAACTGTCACTTTGGGCTAAAAAAAAAAAAAGGAAAATGAGGAAGTTACAAAAACAAAGAAAAAATTTTAATCTGTAAAAGACTTCAAACTTATGTTGAAAAATTTCTCAATATGGCAAATTTCATGAAAAAATCTAGTTAACTGGATGCAAACTTGTAATTGTAAATTCTTAATGTTCATTAAAAACTATTTTCAATTTCAATATACAAAGCTACATATTATTAAGGACCTGATTCTACATTTTTTTTTTAATATAAACTTCCAAATTGAAAAATAAACAGACATAAATATTACTTTAAATTACTTTTACCCTAAATATGACCAAATTAAATTTCACAAAATCTTAAAAAGTAACCAAAAGCACTTCCCAGCAATTACAGCATGCATCATACTATCTTTCAAATATTAAAAAACTTTAACCACTGTATTACTAACCACCACCATCATGATACTATAGCAGCTTGTTACTATACAATGATAGTATCTTCCGTATATCAACAAACATCATAAGCTTATCATCACAGGTAATTGAGAGATTGTCTAAGATCAACAATTAAGAGAACATAAAATTAGGAACTAAGTTTTATGACAGTCTACAGCATTAAAAACTTTCACTGCCTTCATAACACTGAAAGTAACCTCACTGAATTTATTATCAAAACAGCATACAAATTTATTTAACAAGTAGTACATTCTACGAATTGAAACAGAAGTTTTTAACAAAATAAAAATCAGATTAAAAAGTTAAAATTTTCAGGTAATTTAAATAGAAACAAATTGAAGCACAAAATACGAGTTTTTTAAAAAAAATTTACTATCACTAAAATAGATAAGGCAAGTAATAACTTCAGCATTATTTGAAAAAACAAATTACACCCAAATAACAGAAGCAGAATTCAATCAATCCATTACTTACAAAAAAAAAAAAAAAAAAAAAAAGGAAAGAAATCTTCATAATAAACAAGCTTAAAGCTTTTCACTGCGATCTTAAAATTTCATTTCCTACTGAAAACAATAAATTTTCTAACCTCTATGCTCTTCCCAAATTCTATAAAGCACCACTTAATTTCAGATATATTGCCAATGGAACTAAAAATTATAAAAAGAACATTTACTTTTTACTTGCAGAGCAACTTAAAATGGTTAATGACTTGATTTTTGGCTAGAGTAGATTCAAGGGTGCCCCTTGGATTATTGCTAAGTTGATGTTTCATTTATGGTAACCATTTATGGTAATTTATGGTTGAATGCTATGGAAACTCTATTACAACGTAATTGGTTGCATAATTGCGGTGAATTTGAATGATGGGAAAAGATTTGGAAAGGCTTGAGTGTGTTGGATTTTGGATAAGAAGTACGTTGTTATTTTGCGGTTTACATGGCAAAATGTGGTAAGATTAATTTGTAGTTTCTGTACGATTTGGAACAAAAGGGAAAAAAGCATTAACTGACTGATGAGTAAATGAAGGTTTACTTAGTAGCCATTATAAGCATCCTGTTTGTAGGAAGGAAATGCGTATGGTTGAACTTCATATGATACCAGCACTAAGAAGGATATTTTTGATTCTTATTTTTGTGAATTTATGCAGTGATGTCAGAATATAGTTTAGATAATTTTATGATTTATGCCAGTTATGAAGTTTTTGGATGCTGTTAAGGAATTTTGTTTGACTGAAGACATGAAAATTCATAAATAAGGAAAGTGGATATTTACTTCATGTAGTGCTAAGATGAATTTCCTTTTGTATATTAGTTCATTGTTTGATTTAAAATGTAGTTTATTGAGATTATATTTTTTGTTGGCTGCTCCTTTGACTTTTTAAGTGA
Source organism: Stegodyphus dumicola (assembly GCF_044657685.1). NCBI lineage: Eukaryota > Metazoa > Arthropoda > Arachnida > Araneae > Eresidae > Stegodyphus > Stegodyphus dumicola. The sequence goes on from NC_140781.1 coordinate 30,124,817, forward strand.
ATATAGATTGGTGTGTACATGGACAAAGTCAAGGGAGTGCGCAATGCCTAGTTTGTGCAATTCTTTGATGATTTTTTTAAAGTGAAAATAGGTCGATGTGTACATGGATAACGAGTTTGTGCAATTGTTTCACTTGTTATTTTGGATTTGTGCAGCGGTGATTTTTGCCATAAAAGCCAAAATAACAAGTAATCCACACAATTTATTAATTATTTTCTAAAAAAAAAAAAAAAAAAAAAAACTGGTGTTGAATATTAAATTTAATCTTTAAACCAATAAGTTATGATAAGCTTTTCTGAAACTGCAGAGAAGGATATGAAAGGATGTCTTGTTGGTTTTAAAAGAACTGTATATTTTGTAATCAAAATGTTAGAATTCTGCTTATATTCTCCCTTTCATTCTTTTTAAATGTGATTTTCCCCCTTTTTGCATTGATTTTTAGCCAGAGTTAATTATAAAATTATCAGTTTTACTCATATGGTGCCCGCCCTTATCAAACTCACTAGTAAATAAACTCAACCGGTTTTCACGTTCAAATTTCCAGGAATCAAAATGTATATACACTAATCAATAGAAAACATTCCCCCTGTGTTTATTAAACTCATCTCAAAACAAAAGATTGGTTATGCTTGCAATCATGAAGTGGCAGATCAACTAAGACAAAGGGTATACAAAGACTAGCTGCTAGCTATAAATGTAAGTTCTGAAATTTGAATGAATCACTGAAAGCAGCATTTTTTACATTACTGTATGCTTAACTTGCAACATGTTGAAAATGTGACACAATATAAGGCAGACAGAAAAGGATAAACTGTTAAAGGACTTTGATGTCTTAGGTTATTTTCTGTAACTGCAGCCAGAGAAAAATAAAGCGAGAGTTTTCCAAACAGCATTGTGAAATCTCCTTTAAGAAGGAATGGGAAATATTCCATGAATGGAGCAAGTTTATGCCAAGTTGTTTTCATTTGGCAACTTGAAAGTTTGTATTGCCAAACGAAGATGCACACCGAATACAATACAAACATTAAACTAGAAAAATAATACTTACCAACTATTTCTTTACTTGTATTAGAAATTTTCATGTATTCAAGGTAAGTATATTGTTTAAAAAAAAGAAATGATGAAACTTTAAACAGAATGAAATAAAGTTCTGTGTTTGCCAAATAAAAAGATGCAGCTGGTAACCACAGCGAACGAGAAATCGCACTAAATTAAAATGGTTGCCAAGTTTGGCTTTTACCCTGATTACAGAAGAATCCTCCAAGGAATTATAATTAATGAAAATCTAATAAAAAATGAAAATTTCTCAAGGAAGCACAAAACTGAACACTGTGAGACACTGAAACTACTTTTCTAGAACAATTTTGCACTGCCTTTTGAAGAAGATCAGCAAGAGAATATTTTTGCTACAGCTATGTATATCATAGTCAATGCAAAAGTCTAATATCTTAAAATCTGTTAAAAACTATTTTCGAAAATGTGGTTTTAATGTAGAAGCAGCCTTAGAGGAATTGCAAGCTGTAGCTTATGTTTGAAATATCAGCGAGGGAAGTTATAAAGATCATTTTTATAATATGCAGCAATTCACAAAAATAATGAAGCAATATGTATAAAACCTGATTATGAAAGTGTAAAAAGAATTGCAGAAACTAACTACGTAAGCAATAAAAAAGATAATTATATGCCAATATCAATAAAAAAGTGCTATAGAAACACTAAATTCTAAGAAAAACGTTTAAACAGAAAGGTGCTGATAAAGAAAAGCTACCAGCAGTTTAACAAAATTTAGAATAAAACCGCAAATCTTAAACACAGATGGACAGTTCTTTGTAACAGATAAAATTCCATCAACACAATTATAAAAATAAATTTATAAAAAATTTAAAAATGTATTTCAAAATTTTGTGGTTAAGTTTTAATTATTATTGTAGGTTTTAATTATTGAATAAGTTAATTATTATTTTACTTGAGAGAGTTTAACCCTTTCAGGGTGGTATATAAAATAATTTAAATTGAGGTAGAATTTTGCATGAATTGTATTTTGCATGAATTTTACAGTGTGGAAAATGCCTCTTCAGATACTGCTCATCTAATGTGCTAAGTATCCACTGTACCTCTTCAGCCTTATATCAAACGCACATTAGCATGTTTCACATTTGTAGTCATCCATGATATAACTAATTGATAAACAGACAAGGACTTGTTCCATTCGACTACCACCACAATGGTGCTATCTTCCATTGCCTGCAACCCATATTCCTACCCTAGTGCATATGTTTTGTGATGTTGCTTACATGAGAATGATGAGCCAACCCACAAACCAAAACAATGATCAATGCAGTGCCATCTTTCTCCTCAATGTTAGACGCTGCTGTATTTTCACAATTTTCAATCACATGTGAAGTCATGTTCTAAGGTAATTTTTGTTTTTCTTGATGCCTACTGTCACTCTTCTGAGTTTACTGGAACATTAACAAAGCACCCTGTACATATGGGATCTAAAAATAATTATATTAATACTGGGGAAGAGGGAACTTGAAACCTATTTTACTTTAATCACATCATACCTCAAAACCTTTCTTTGTTTACGTGCGTTATAAATGATGTTGAGATACAAAGTATTAACACAAAATATAAGTACAGTAATTTCACACGTATAGTCCGCACGCAAGATTTTATATAAAAAAAATTCAAAAATCGTCAGACAGTCCGCGGACTATACGTCCGAAATTACGTTTTTTTAATACGGCAATATCCCCATGCTTTTTAAACACATCCTTTGCGCCAACTTCTCACCGCTTTCTCGTCCACTTCAAAATAACGGGGTAAATTCCTAGTATACGGTGCAGCCTTGGCGCGACTTTGAAAATTATCGCCAACACCAAAAATGATCCAAAGAACGTCTATATATATACTATGTGTGTATATACATAGTATATATACTATATATGTAGTATATACTATGTTAAACTATATATTATTTTAAATGACCCGTTAACTACTCATCGTATATGTTCCGTTTTTACTGCTCATCATAAAGTCGCCAAAAGTAGCCAAATCCCGTGTGCACCGAATACTAGGATTAAACCAATAACGGCCCGCTACTCTATTTCCATCTTTTTCCTGGCGATGTTTCATCAACGTTATCGAAGATGAAATACAAAATACTGTGCAATGTGCTATACTCGTCATAAGTGGTAATGAAATGTGACCTTCGACCCCACTCACTGGGTGTTGCCAAACCACCGAGTAAACGAATCACGCTTTTTTTTTTTTTTTTTTTTTGTACTCCAGGTACTTGCTACTATGGCTCCTAAAAATCGAGCTGTCGCATCAATTACTTTTCCCCCTCCCGGCAGTTGCGCTAAAGCAGTGCGAAGGATACTGGGATACAAGACTCTGGTTGCGCTAAGTGAGTGTTCATGCAAGACTTTCTTTGGCTCATATCCCGGCATCGCTTGATGCGCCAGCCTGGAATTTAGGAGCTCTACTTGCTACTACTCATTCGTTCTGCACTATGTTCTATGGTTTACTATCGATACGATACATACGAATGTTTTCTTGGAATCTCGTGCTTTTTTTATATTTGATCATCGGCAGTTCACGACAGCGTGTTTTTTAAATTTCAACGATTTTAACCGTGAACAACCAGCGTATTATCCGCACTGGTGGATAGTCCGCAGCTTCAAAAATTCGCATTTTAAACACAGATAGTCCGCGGACTATACGCGCGAAATTACGGTAATTGATATACTTTCTAAAATTGTTGGAAAGCACCTTAAATGAAATTACCAAGATAAACAGTTTTTATGATTTTTAATTTGTAAAAAACATACTGATACATTAATAATTTAAAAATAAAATACTCATTATACCTTTTCCCTCTCTCTATATATTTTAATTCCTCAAATTAAGAAAATAATTATCTTACCATCTCCTTCTTCAGCAACACATTGTATTATCACAGGTATAACTTCATCTTCAAATTTATAATTTAACTGGAGGGGGAAAAAAAAAAATAACTCACTGAAATTGTATATCCTCAGCATTCTGATTAAAATTATTCTAGCAATAAATTTTAATAAAGTTGCTAAAACTTTAGAACTGTTGTAAATAAAGGCAGAATTAATGAGAAAATCGTACCATTTCTTCTGAGTATTTACTAGGATCAAAGACATGAGAAACTTGGTTAAACTGCTGATTGACTCCTTTCTTATAATGGTAAGTTTCTGAATTCATTGATGGATCCCGGGGAGTATAGCTAACACAAAGAAAATTTCAACTCATTAGTATGAGAAAATTTAAAACTGAGCTGATTAACACGTTATCAACAATGTTCACTAGCTATTGCAAGTTATAGCAACTGCTACAGTAAAACAATTTAAAAGGTGGGAAAACTGCAGACTTTTCATCAATGGAATAAGTATTTTATATATCATTTAAAAGACGTACTAAAAGATTATTATGTCTATTACACTGACTGCTAAGCCTTTAATCAGAGAAATTTTACTATGCACCAGAGCATTACTGGTACCAGAGGTAAAATTCTTTCCCTAATGCCACATTACATGTTGCCGAACGGCATTTAAAAATTATACAAAATAAGAAAAATAAGTAACAATATGCATCACTTTTGTATTAAACCTATACTACAAACATATATACCTTACAAATGAATTTATTACAAGGTAGTTGCAACAATATTATTACAAACTATACATTGCAGAATACTATTCATATATAATCTTCGCATGAAATGAAATTTTGATGTAATTTGAAACCTTACACATTTAGGAAAAGTTTATAATCTTCAATCCATCACAGCATACATACTGAAAACAAAATGCCGATTTAAATACAAAATTAGTACGAGGTACTGCTTTTCTTGCACTAGTGTGTGAATGGCAACTGAGACATAACTCCACACCATTCAATAGTATATCTGGCTCTTCAGCAATAATACCACATTGCACGCCAGTGTGCGATCAGCAATGAATATATTAAGGTTCATCCAGGGCCCAATGCCAGACATTTTGCAGCTTTATATGTTCTGAATTCTGTTGCCAAGTGCCCCCTAAATTCTAAAGATTTTGACATCCCTTAATTTTGTTGCTTGGTGCTTGTCTAAATTTTAAAATTCTGTCTTTCCTAAATTCTACATCCAGTGTGGCTGCACGAGTCCTGGAGCCACTTCTAGGCTTATCTGAATAACAAATCAGTTATTCTCAATTCAAGCACTGGCCTATGAGTATCATTTACAAAACCTATGTTTTGCATATGGAAAGGAATTCATGTTAAGCTTCTCCTAACCAACACATTTGACACTACGCTGTGCAGTTAGCTGAAGCTTGTAATCATTGCCAAGTGTAATGTTAACATAAAAAGTTTTCTTGTTCATAGATATTTAATTACTAATCTTAGAAAAAACTTTAGATATCACTGCAGAAGTCATTTCTCAAGCTACTGTGTGTTAGTCACACGGTGATGAAAGCAAAGATTCATCAGGTATATAAATTATTCAGAAGCTGTAATAATAAATGATACTTTCTTTGTATTTTATAAGTGCAGAAGTGAAAGTAAGTATCAGGACTCTCTCCACGTTTATGAAAAATATCAAATGCTCATGCGTAAAGCACAGAAAAACAAAAAACGTTGCTGGTAATCTTGCGCTGGTCCGTTATACATTAATGCGCGTTTAATGTATAACGGACGGTATAAGCTAAGCTAAAATTATCTTATTCAGTTAATGTTGCAGATTGCGTTGTTCCTTAATCTTCAAATTGGATCTGGGTTATTATTTTCTGGATGTCCGGACTTAGATTATTTCAGGTACTTTACATCTGGACTTCAGTCTTTACACTGCATTTGTTTTTGTCACATTCGATATAATTTTTTTCTTGTAAGGAATCATGAAACTGTGGAGCCTAGCAGCTGATGAAAAAGAGAGCACTGTTTTTCTGAGCCATATGGCCATTTTATCCAAAGCAGAGAAGGCAAAAACTTGCATTCCATGATATTGTACTTCTCAAACAATCAAAATTTGTGCCAAAATGCTGAATTTTTACAATTCTCTGACATGTTTAAGCAAAACTTTATCACTGTGTACATGAGAAGAATGATAATATGCACAGTGTCAAGTTGTATGTAATACTGAGTTTTTCAAATTCTTTGATGATTTTTGAAACTGAAACAGATTGCTGTATATATGGAACAACAGCACATAAAAAAAAAAAAAAAAAGGTTTTACTATAGCTGTTTCTTGCATTTTAAATTTTAACTGATTGCTGCTTTATTTAATTCTTAGTGAGCTGACATTTTTGAAAATGGCTGTCATCTTTCATATCCTGGTTTTGCAAAACATTAGTCACCAACAGCTGATGATTTTCAGGGAGAGAGAAGTAAATAATCAGAAAGTACTACTTTAACTGCTTATATATATATATATATAATTTATTTCCTAAACAGTATTGATTAATTGATTATATTATCTCCTAAGTTTAATTAAAGTAGAATTATTTTAAAAGTGTGCATCCATACTGGTAAGTTATATTTTGAAAGATGTTTTGAAGTAATTTGAAAGCAAAATGTTAATAATGTTTTAACGGGGACTGGAGTTAAATCATCACGAAGAATAATATTACAATTGTAAAAGTAAAAATTAAAACATGTAATTATTGTCATTGATCGGAAATTAGTTGACTTTTCAAGGGGAACAAACCAACTCCCGTTCAATGATCAATAATTGATAAAAATACGTAAATATGAAAGTGTTTCGTCTTTACTCGAGTTATAAGTTAAAGCCAAACCGGCAATTCTAGTCAGGCCAAATATTTCCGCGAATAGTTGTTACTCAAAGAACTTATTCTCATGAAGCATTTTAGTCAATTCAATTTGGAGTAAAAATCAATTACTGTAGAAAAATCCTGTAAAACTAGAGTAACCGTCCCCGACACTATCATCTTTATGTATTTGAGTACTATATTATTTGTAGAAATTAAACATTGGAAATTGTCATTATGAAATCGAAATCAAAGTAAAGTTGAAATAAACATAGAAGATTATAAAAAAGATAAATAATGCAAACTTTGTAAAAACAAATCAAAGAGAACATAAAAATAATATAAAAATAAAATAGAAAATAATATAAATAAGGTCAGTGAATGTACATGAAGATATAAAGGCCAGAAAGGTATTAAGTAACTTACATTCTTTCTAGTGGGGGAGTTGGCAATGTGTTCTCTTCGTGTCTGACTCAGAAGTGTAGGGTGTCCGAAAATTCTTAGCGGCAGTAGGGGCTTTGAATTATATCAGTCGGTAAGACTTGGGTGAAGAAATTTATGGTAGTGGGTGGGACTTGGAATTCTTGAGGGATGTATTTTGTGGAGTTCTTATCTGAGAGAGACCGTCTGTTAAGATTTTTTTAAAAATACTAGTGAATGGAAATTAATTAATTTCTGGCTAATTGTCGTGTCGCAATGATTAAGAATTTAAGAAAGGAAAAAGGCATTTTCGCTGTCCAAGAGCTAGTAGACAGTCTAAAGGCAGGAAATAGGCCCATTTTTTTAGTAACAGTATATTAACAGTATATGTCTGAAGACAATTAGCTTTTTACAATATATACAATTGAGTAATTACACTATATACAAATCTTTCAACTGACAGTCATCCAACTTATACCGCCTTCTCAGGTTTAGGAATAAATTATCATATCCCTATCAGTTAAATGATTTAGAGTGAGTATTTAACGCCTGCTCTTTTAAGGCAATGGTTGATAAAAAGCAGGCTTTTAAAATAATTCTACTTTAATTAAACTTAGGAGATAATATAATCAATTAATCAATACTGTTTAGGAAATAAATTATTATTAACTAACTTTGCAGCAATTGCGCAAGTAATAATAACTTGTATTCGCACTAAATGGATTTAAGTTCATACAACATTATATATATATATATATATATATATTTTAAATTTGCTTTTTACGAATAAAAAATGTTCGTTAAATTTATATATATATGTATACACACACACACACATGAGAAGCAGTATTTTTTAAAACTAATCTCAAGGTCAGACTGCAGATTTTTCTTCTCTGTTTCTTATATTAGCACTCTTCTTCAAGATGCCCAAGACAAGTTATCTTGTAGTTTCTTGACTTGCCATTTTTGTGCCGCTACGAGTTACTTACTCGCTTAGAGCTTGTTTTAGCCAACTGAAGCGACAAGTCGAAGCATATCTGTAAGAATCAACTCGTAGTGGGCTTATGTGAAGAGCTTTGTCTAACAAAAGCCGACTATGAGATAATTCGTAGGACCCTTTTTTCTACACACACACACACACACACACACAAAAAAAAAAAAAAAAAAAAAAAAAACCACCATCCTGTAAGCTTTTTAATGATTGTCACGAATCATTAGTATTTTTAATGATATAATATGATTAAATCGATTCGGCTTCTTGGACTGCAATCCAGAAAGTGCCGTGGCAGTCAACGTGTTAAATTACTACCATAAACATTATCGTCATTCACAATAATATGTGTATGTATGTACACATCTACAGAGAGAGAACCATTAAAAAAATAAAAATGTTAAATTAGTGCAAAATGTCACAAAATTAATGCAAATATAAAACAGAACAAATCTGAATTTAACCTAACAATGGTAGAAACTGTTAATGGTTTCATGTCTTTGCAACTCACTGCAATACCACGGACTGGGTGCGAACTGAATAACCCCGATATTAGACACAAGGCTTGGCAATCAGTCAGAGGGTGCTAAGCAACCTAATATAAGAAAAGCTTAAATCATAATGGACATACTAGGAAATTAACTCTGGATGTGAATGCAAAAATTAAAACAAAAAGCGAACTGCACTGATTGTCCTTTTGGTTCTTGAAGGAGTAGCCACAAGAATTATTATGTTAAGAAAATTAGCCCGATGGTCGTTATTTTATAAAATACTGGCCAATGACACAAAAATACAATACTTATAAATTGTTATAAAAATTATGATTTCAGAACTTACATAACACCATTAGCTGTTATTTCTTCAGTACAGAAATAATATATATTAATTGCACATCTTACATCAGAATCAAAAGTAAACTCTATATTATATGAAGTGCTTAACGAAGAAGCTTCAGAGCTTGATCTTTCTCCTTCAAATGAATCTGGTACTCTACAGAGGGAATAAAAACAGAGTTTATGTTGAATTAAAATAGCAACAATTATGTTTAATAAATATACAATTAAAATATGGCACTGGATAGTAAATAACATCCACTGTATATAGTCAGAAGTCGTTAATTCGGACACCCGTAATCCGGAATGATATATAATCCGGACCTCAAAGCTACAAACTTTCTGCGCATGTGTTGCATACGCATGCACGTACGACCTTTACGGCTGCAAATATGCGTGTGCGCATGCACGTTTAATGTATAACGGACGGTATAAGCTAAGCTAAAATTATCTTATTCAGTTAATGTTGCAGATTGCGTTGTTCCTTAATCTTCAAATTGGATCCGGCTTATTATTTTTTGCAGATTGTTAGAGCAATTTTATAAAAGTAAGCTTGAACTTTCGATTATGTCAAATAGAATTTTGGATATATATTTACTAAAATGTAAAGGATCTACAAAGCGAAAGTATGTTTCGAAGTCCATTAAACAACAGTGGAATTGCTGCAAAAAATGACTTAACCATTCCGAAATCAGTTTATCAAATTCACGCTGCTCTGCGGCCGGGGTGGGGAGGGACGCTGCGGCACGCAATGAATTGGAAGTTGATCTGTCAGCACTATCCTTATCTTCAGGGCAGATCTTTTCATTTTATTTGGCTTATAATTCCTTACTAAATGTAGTATTTCATCGCCGTGTTTTCCGTCTTTAATATGATTTAAATCAAATTCCTCGTCATTATAATTTGCTTCCGATAGTGAAGAAAGTGACACAGAAGTTATTGAAAATGAAAAACTTTCGATTGACAAATTAGTCGGTATTCTTGACACAGCAATTATAGGACTTGAACAGAGAAACTTTGTAAAAGAACAAGAAATTATGTCTGTTTATAGAATTAAAGAGAAAGTATTATCACATAAAACGAAACAACTTTTTTTTGTAAATTTTGATACCCTTTAGATCATAATTGTTCTTTATTTCATAAATTACGGTTTCATATTTTTAATTTTATAATTTCTGCATGCCATCTTACCAGATTTAAACTGATGATCTATAATCCAGAAAAATGATAATCCGGAATCGAAGTCCCAACGAGTCCGGATTAACGACTTTTGACTGTATATTCAATATTTAAATTCATTGTTCAAAAATTTCTTGAATTGAAACCATATTTATTGCTTCTTTAATAATTAATATATCTAATTTCAATATTTACATGCATATGCTTATAAATGTACCGTATATACTCGCGTATAAGTCGAGATATTACAAAAAAAAAAAAAAAAAAAAAAAAAAAAAAAAAAAAAAGACTTCAAAGTGGGGCAGTCGACTTGTATGCGGGGTCATAAAAAATTAAAAGAAAAATTAGAAGAATCAAAAATGTCTATATAATGCAGTTGTTTTCTTCCCGCACTCAAATTGGACGACTTATCAAATAAGTCACTTACTTGAAGTAATTTCATGACTTAAATTATGTGATGAACTAATCACAGAGTTTCATACCTTAACTAGAGTTAGTTTCGATTAAACCAAAGAATTTTCGGCCCCCGAACAACTGATCAATATCGAGCAATAAAAAAGTTTCGGCAACACGCCAAGAAAAGAGAAATGCAGATAGTTTTTTGTAGGTATAAGTCTTTATAATAGCTATTGTTCATTCATGAAATACTTTTGCTAACAGGCGTACACGTCAAAATTTTAAAAAATAGCCCATGCAATACTGAACAGTTTTGAATATTCAATTATAATAATTAGCTTTCAAAAAACCTTCTCTTTTAGTATACGATTTCTTTCATGGACACTTTCTGAAGAAGTGACAAAACACCTAAAAACGACTGTGGGCGTAATTCCGGGAGGATTGACATCCGTCATTCAACCCCTAGATGTCTGCCTCAATAAGCCCTTCAAAGTAAATGTTAGAAAATATTGGGTGGAGTGGATTAGTTCCGGTCGTCCAACATTTACAAAGGGAGGCAACATTAAAAAGCCCGATATTACATTAATTGCTCAGTGGGTTAAAGATGCTTGGAACGAAATACCCTCTGAAATGATTATAAAAATCATTTAAAAAATGTTGTATTAGCAACAAACTAGACGGCACGGAAGATGATGCTGTTTTTGAAAGTGAAAATTACGACGAAGGCTCTAGTAGTGATTGTAACAATACAGAGTTCGAGACTGAAAATATGTATGACGACGAGCCAATGACGACAGAAGAGTTCCATGAAATGTTTGGCGAATCTGACCATGAATCGGACGTTGAAGGATTTTGATTTTGTTTATTTACCAAAGTATTTTTTATCGTATATTTACTTTTTTTTTCTCAGATGATTTTGAATAAACGTAGTACTTAAAAAAATTTTTTTGAAGTTTCTCGATCGATTTCGAAAGTGGGGGGGGAGGGGTGGTCGATTTATACGCGGGTTTCTTATTTTCTACGAATTTTTTATGTCGAAGTGGGGGGGGGGTCGACTTATACGAGGTATCGACTTATACATGGGTATATATGGTAAGTATATTTCTTTCAATTGCTATAAATTTAAGTTAAAATTTATACACAATTTTTTATAATTATGTACGTAAATTTTTTATGTTTTAGCGAAAGAAATTTTATAGCCAAAAGCATTCACAGCTACTTTTAAAAGCAGCTTGACAAGCAGCTTTACTCAATTAAAAGATTTTTAGCAGTTTACACAGTGTAAATCTTAATAATGCCTTCTGGTAATCATATTATTTGATTGACCCTAAAACTTTTGCCAAGCAGTTGATTTAGCACCAATTATTCATAAGCATGATGACGAAACAGACTCATAATCTTCACTTTCATATGTAATCCTGACTAATTCTTGATAAGCTACCTTTTGGTTTTATGAGCAAGGATACAAACTAACTGTTTTTGCTGTATTTTTCCTTGATTTTGAAAAAAAAAAAAAAAAAAAAAAAAATTAAAATTTGAGAAAAAGTAAGCAGTGGATTATTTTTACTTCCTTGTACGAAGTAAAAAGGAAGTATTGTAATCGAGAAAAGTTTCAAGCAGCATATTTCAACGAAAATATCCATTTTGACCGCTATCGAATGCAATTTAACGATGTTTTTGTGTGATATCTGTACGTAAGGACAGAATAAACTACTCTTTTCCTTCAAAAAAATTATAAAACTGCTTTAAAATGAATTCTGAAGAGAATTTTTCGTGTTCGTATCTCGCATAACTAAAAAACGAGTAGCCTCAGAACGTTGAAATTTTGTATATAGGATTGCTATAACATGTAGATGTGCACCTCGTATTTTGGTTGCAATCGGCCTCACCAAACGTATATAAATATATTTATATATATATCCACTCTGTTACCTGGCTCAGTGATTTCAGTTTCTTTACTCTTATATGTTTGTAAATTGTACATTTTTTGCTTTAAAAATGATTGTATTATGTTGTTTTTATCTTCCGGTTAAGGTTTTTATGCCTTTAGTAAATCTGTATGCAATATTTTTAGACTTATCAACAATTTTAAAGTTGTCTATGTGCCGCTAAGCCTTTTTTTTATGGCGGCCATTGATGTTTACATTTGAAACAGGAGACTAGTGGATTTGTTGCCAATCTAGAGAAACTTAGCTTCGCAACAACAAGATAACGTGTTAATTTATTATTGCCAATTAAATCATGCTTAATTCTTTCTGGAATTTTTTCGAAGAAATAAGTGTTTAAGATTTACTTCGAAATTTTTAATATAGATATTTTGAGTTTTTATGTATTTTTGCCTTCACACGAAGTGAGAACTGAATTAATTAAATGAGAAATACTCAATCGTCTGTGAAAAACTGTTTCTTTTTTTGTTTTGTTTGCTTAATTTCTTTTGTACATCATTCTAGCTTTATTATAGTATTTGAATAGAACATGTGGCAACGATTAGATAATTCTGTTCTTTAAATGATATAAATTTTGTGCATTATGAGTTATAATATGAACGAAATATAATACTGAAGGGGGTCATCACTTTTGCGCTACACAAAAAGTGAGAATTTCAGCTGATTTTCGAGTTTTAATAAGTCAAATTGTTTTTGTCATACATATATGAAATTTTCAGTGTGTCATCTTTATACATACATGATTATCTTTCTTGATTTATTTAACTTAACAGTGTATAAGAATTTGTTTTATAAAGAAAAAAACTAACTGTATTTTCCGAAAATTTAAAATTTGTACTGAAGCACTGTGCGCAAACTGACAGTAATACAAATTTAGTTAAAGTAATAATTTTTAAGTGAATCTAGCGCCAGAGTGTCGCTATGGTAAACAAATACTAGAGTGAATTTTAAAGAATGCATTTATTCTATTGTGGGTTATGCGCTGTCGGCGACGTAGATTTAATTCAATCCAATAAGTTTAAATGAAATGCAAGAAAAATGCATATAATTTAATATTCCGTACAAGGAAGTCATGTGGTGTACACATCAGATTTTTTAAATTATGGACTAGCATAAAAACATGTATACTATTGGATACAATACTTTATTTGAAAATAGATAAATAATGGCAATCAACATGGGAAAAAAAAAATCCATTAAAAATGGAATGTGGTTAAAGAGCTGCAGAATCACATTTGTGACTACACTCCAGTTCATTTATAGCTGGTTGAGAGAATTTACATCTGTTGAACAGAGAAAAGAACAGCTGAATATCAATGACAAAAAAAGCAATAGATTGGAATTATTACTGAACATTAGTTTATGCTCACAGCATTACAAACAGGGCTTCTGGTAAAATTGCAGGATATCTATTTTGATGCTACTTTGAATGCTATTAGGCATTTTTGGCTGCAGAGAAAGTGGCACAGGTTTTAATGAATTGTTTTGTCAATTTAAAAGCTTGAATTAAATATATGTAGTTTTTTTAATGCACTGAATTTGTAATTTGTGCTTGTCAATTATATAAATAAAAAGTAATATCTTATTGTTTATTAAATAAAGATACACCATTTCCACTAGAATTCTGCTGGAATGACTGGCACAGATTTGGCGGGATCTTCATGAACTATCACAGTCAACAGGATAATATGTAAATACAGTCAAATACCGAAAATCCGCCAACTTCTGAAATCCGCATTGCCTCTGAAAATATAAACGTTCAGTTTATAGGTTCCAGAAAACGCAACATTGAGTACGAAATATCGAAGAAAAAATACTTAACGAATAATGACGTCATAATTACCGAATAATAATGAGTCATAACGGAAATACCAAATTATTGACATAAAAAAAGTTTTAATATAAGATAAAATAAATAAGAAGTTTTTCTCCCTGTAATCTGTATCGAGGTAAAAAAGCAGACGATTTACTCAACTCTTCGTTCAAGTTCACGTTGTTGTATTTTCTGAGCTTTGTTATTTCACGAGATTGTTTAGTGCTGCCTTTTTTTTTTATCTGGATATTTTGTGGATCAATTAAGAATATTTTAAATTTCAGCCCTTTTTAATACAATGACAGATAAGAAACACACTCATGATTTTACTGCTTGCAATGTTGAAAAACGTAAAGACGTTGCATTGACGATAACGCAAAAAGTGCAAATTCTGGAAAAGATGAAGGCAGGTGCTACTCCTTGATTTATAGCAGAATGATATGGAATTATGATATTTCTATACACATACAGAATAAACCTAAACTGACATATTAATAAACATCAAAATATGATCAATTAGTTAAAGCATTGGAGAATTTGATTTTAACTTAAAAACACCCAAGAGCTCTTTGCCATTAGGTGCCTTCGTAAAGGACATTTAAACTTTAATTCATGTTATGAATAAATATCAAAGACAATGCAATCAGTTCTCCAGGATATGAAATTTAGCTGAACTACCAGTGTTAAGCACTTTTATTCACTCAGCCACTTGGCTGACACATTTTAAACATTTTACGTACACTTTTAAATTAAAGTATGAAAATATATAAAAAATTTTTCAATATTATTTTACCATTTAGTTAAATAAACAAATAAAATATTTGTGTTGCAAAAATATACACGGTGACTGAAAATTATTGGACACAAAAAAAGCTAGAAGAGGCAGATATTAAATATTTTTATTGACTAACAATAAAATAACAAAAGGTAATATATTTTCTGTATCTGAAAAGCCAGGATGCTACAAAATAGTATCATCACAAATAATACGTCCACGAGTAAAATACTTATTTAGGTAATTATGCTGACACACTGACCAATGCTGTGCTTTGTTCTGGGTTATAACAATATTATAATAACAATAGTTCTGGTTATAACAATAGTTCTGGGTTATAACAATAGTTCTGGCTTATTCCAATATACGCAAGTAGATGCCACCATTTATGATGTTTTCATGTAAGAAAGGAACAGTCATTTTATTTTATTGGTATACTGCACATTAACTTTTGGAGAATAATGCTCTAGTTCAATAGAACCATGCAGGGAATCACTACTCCACATCAGACAGTTGTAATGATTTAAAGCACCCAATACATGAAATGTGGATTTATCACTAAAGATAACAACATGAGAAAATTTTTGTCTTCAACCTGATTCAGGTTATACACAGCAAATTTGGATCACACACTGCGTTCATTTGGAAAAATATTTTGCACTATTTGAATTTTATATGCATCAGGCTTAATTTCTTTTATATAAGATACCATGGAACTGTAGATTTTGGAATGCAAAGTTCTCTACTGGCATTACAAACAGATTTCCTCAGGCTTCAATGGAAACCATGGGTCAACTGTTTCACTGCTCATGCTAGGCTTAACAGATCCTTCACTAGGTAACACACTGAAAGTTCTTTAAACTGCTTCGTTTCCTGCTTAACTGAATTTGCTTATAGAAAATTATAACTATATTTTATGTGATACCATTTTTAACTTTTAAGATAGACTTTAATTCTGTAAGCCATAATACATTCAAAGCCTTCTGGGTAAAAGTATAGTTTAGGGCACCCCTTGGCGAAACTTGGCGATACATGGATACCGATTTTGTGCAATTCTTTGACCTGTTATTTTGGCTTGCGAAGCGGCGATTTACACAAAGCCAAAATAACTAGACAAACGATTGCACAAACTCTGTATCCATGTACACATCGACTTATTTTCACTTAAAAAAAAATCCCAGAATTGCACTAACTTGCATTGCGCACTCCCTTTACTTTGTCCATGTACACATCGATATATTTTCACTTAAAAAGTCAAAGGAGCACCAAATTCTACAATACAGGCAAACAAAATATACATAATCTCAATAAAATACATTTTAAACCAAACAATAAAATAACATAAAAAAGGAAAACCATTTTCTACATTTAAGCACTATCAAAAGAAAATATTCACTTACCACGATTTTCGAGTTCGCTTCGTACACCCAGAGCCACGTAAAAATCACAATACCAATCATACTCAAATGACTTTTTTCAAACCAGGTATTCTTTCTGATCGAACGCTTCACATAGTGACCATCTGAACCTTTCTTCCTACAATCCCATTCAAATCCATCTAAACAGTTTTTGCGTTCGACTAGACGCATATCCTTCCTACATACAAGGCACTTATAATGGCTACTAAGTAAACCTTCATTTACACACCAGTCAATTAAAGCTCTTTTCCCCTTTCACTCCAAATCGTACAGAAACTTCAAATTAATCTTACTACACTCGGCCATTCTACCGTCTAAAGAAACAAACCAACACACACCACAAAAATGCTTACAAAACATCCCAAGATTCAAAATTTCCCAGAATCATTCACCCAATTACGTCACAAATAGGGTTTCCATAACATTAAACTACTCAGGCTACCATAAATGAAACAACAACTTGGTGATAAATCAAACAACAACTTCGCCATAATACAAGGGGTACCTTAAAGTCTCCTTCTGATATAACTACTGATTGTGACTGTCTAATACAATTCTTTTCATACCTCACATAACAATCTACCTTTAATCAAATCCAACTACAGTCAAAAGTCGTTAATTCGGAATGATCTATAATCCGGACCTCAAAACTAAAAACTTTCTGTGCATGCGCCGCGTTGACACATGCGCATAGGCGTTTACGCGTGCACGTAAGACCTTTTACGACTGCGCATATGAGTGTGCGCAAGTGCAGAATACGTTTTCGCGTGTGCGTTTTATGTATAATGGACGTATAAGCTAAAATTATCTAATTATCTATTTCAGTTAATGTTGATGATTGCGTTGTTCCTTAATTTTCGAATTGGATCCAGCTTATTATTTTTTGCAGACTGTAAGAGCAATTTTATAAAAGTAAGCTTAAACTTTCGATTATATCAAATAGAATTTCTGATATATATTTGTTAATATGTAAAGGATCTAAAGCGAAAGTATGTTTTGAAATCCGAAATCTGTTTATCAATTTCACGCTGCTCGGCGGGGGGGGGGGACGTCGCGGCGGGCGCGTAATGAATTGGAAGTTGATCTGTCAGCACTATCCTTATCTTCAGCGCAGATGTTGTTATTTTATTTGGCTTATAATTCCTTACCAAATGTAGTATTTCATCTCGATATGCTCCGTCTTTGATATGATTTAAAACAATTTCCTCGTATAATTCGCTTCCGATAGCGAAGAAAGTAACAGAGGTTATTGAAAACGAAAAAATTTCGATTGACAAATTAGTTGGTGTTCTCGACACAGCAATTACAGGACTTGAACAGCGGAACTTTGTAACTGAACAAGAAATTATGTCTGTTTAATAGAATTAAAGAGAAAGTATTATCACATGAAACGAAGCAAAACTTAAACAACTTACATTGAAAGAAATGTTTAATAAAGTAAACAAATAAATATTAAGCTTTTTCTTTTTGCAAATTTTGATACCTTTTAGATCATAATTGTTCTTTATTTCATAAATTACGGTTTCATATTTTTAATTTTAGAATTTCTGCATGCCATCTTACGAGATTTAAACTGATGATCTATAATCCGGAATCGCCGAAGTCCCGACGAGTCTGGATTAACGACTTTTGACTCTATTATGCTGTCAGCGTATCATGGACTCTAGAGACTAATAAAAATATTTTAAAGTTATTAGAATATGTTTCGAACTAGGTCTGGATCTTCAATAAAATATCACTCATGAAAACAAGACATTCTTTAATGAGCCTATTACATGCACATATTTTTAGCTTATTCAAAAATATGGTTGGTTGCCACTTCAAAGAAACAAAACGAATTATAATTATTTACTAGTGGAGAAAAAAGCATTTTAAGTAAATAAAACAAAATGAAAGTAGGCATAAAATACAAACTGCACCTCATCTGAAATCCAATATTCTTCCACATTCAAAGTGTAGAAATTTTGAAAATAATAAATAGAAAGCTAAATTAAAGTTCAAATATTCATACAGTTTACAAGTCCAACATACAGTTCATACAGTTTACAATATTCCAAAAATCACTAATTTTTTCCCAAATAGCTCATTCAAACAGATATATTGCTGTTATTACCAAATCATTGCTGATAATTAAAAACCACTTGCAAGATGTGCTTCAGCACTTTATTATTTTAATTTCTTAGAATCGGTCTTTTTTTGCTGTTGTTTGAAGTAGTACTGAAATTAAGGGATGCAACTGAAAACTGATGAAATATTATAAATATTCATCAGAAACTTCAAGTGAGCTCTTTTCAAACATTTAATACAAGCAACAGAATTTAAGGCATTACAACCTCTGAAAATACATACTTTACAAATCGCAGAGACTCTTTCCTTATGTTCATCAAACTTCTTAATGTTCGCGTAGGTTCATTTGGCTGTGGTGCAGGATAAGGAAACTATAAAAGTATGAAATATTATGGTTCATTTCAGTTAACATTTTACAAATTATATAAATGCCTTATCAATTAATTTTATCATACAGCTTAAACTCACAGGAGTAGGTCTGCCACCCAAGAAGTTAAGGTCCATATTTTCACCAAACAGGTATGCTTCTGGTTGAGTAGTTTCGAAGCGTTCTCCACCCATGATGAAATGACTTGCAAAGTAACTACCTAAGAAAGAAAGAAAAAC
This sequence comes from Stegodyphus dumicola, assembly GCF_044657685.1. NCBI lineage: Eukaryota > Metazoa > Arthropoda > Arachnida > Araneae > Eresidae > Stegodyphus > Stegodyphus dumicola. Next base: position 30,144,040 of record NC_140781.1, read on the forward strand.
AGTTAAATTGTATATAAAATAAAATAAAAATTTCACTGCAATTTTCAGACTGTCTTTACCTGTGTTATAATCATCTATGTACAATAGATCTGTACCAGTATGACAATTGGTAAAGTATTTAATTAACATTTAAAAAATTTAAAGTACACTGTCTTTGTACTTGGACATAGTCTTTAACTCTGATACAAAGTCCGAAATCCGGACTCATCAGGACTTCAGCCATTCCGGATTAGGTTTTTTTTCCGGATTATAGATCATCAAATTAAATCTGGTAAGATTGCATGCAGAAATTATACAATTAAAAATATGAAACCGTAATTTATGAAATAAAAAGCAATATGATCTAAAAGGTATCAAAATTTACAAAAAAAAAAAAAAAAAAAAAAAAAAAAGGTGTAATATTTATTTGTTTATTTTATTAAACATTTCTTTCAACATAACTTTCTTCACTATTGAAAGAGTACATGGGTAAACGCTTTACTTGTTTTACGCGCATGCGTAGTGGACGCATGCATAAAGCGTGCATGCGTAAACCCTTTACGCGCATGGTGTAAGTTTGCGGCTTTGAGGTCTGGATTATAGGTCATTCCAGATAATGGGCATCTGGATTACGGACTTTGTACTGTATTCCTACTGGTGTCGCTTTTGCTATTTTTATATCATAAAGATACACTCACTTCCAAAAGTTAAGCACGAAGTTGTAAAATGCAAAAAAAATCAACAAATACTGCTTTGATTGACACACAATTCAGAAGGAAAGTAGCATGCATAAAACAAAATCAATAATTATACAGAGAACTGAAAACAATATTAAATTATTGTAAGTTATCAGATAATGACATAATAAACAGAATTATGTATAAAGTGAAAATAAACAGCATAAAATGAAAAAAGGACATTAATAGGGTATGTGATCTTCCCTCATCTGTATACAACGTTTACACCTTGTGACCATGCTTTCAATTAGGTGGTCAACCATCGTAGAATTAAGCAATCGCCATTCTTCTTGTAGAGCAGTTTCCAGCTCAATAAGAGTGGCTGGAGGTGGGAAACATGAAGATACAGCATGGCCGAGAGCATCCCAAAGATTTTCAGTGGGATTAAGGCCAGGCGAATAAGCTGGCCACGCCATATGCGCAATCCCTTCACTCTCGAGGTAGTCATCGACGATGTCAGCTCTATGGGGATGTGCGTTATTCTCCATTAAAACAAAAGTAGGGCCAACTGCTGCAGCATACAATCTCACAATGGGTTCTGGGACTTCATCTCGATACCAGACAACCATCAAAGAACCCCGTTTAAAGATGTGCAGATCGGTGCAGTATCCTAATGAAATCCCTGCCCACACCATAATGCTTCCGCCTCGGAACGCATGATGCTCGGTGATGTTTTGGGACTGATTGCGTGTTCGTTGTTCACGCCATATCCTTATATGCTTGTCATCTGGCTCCAGAGCAAATCTTGACTCATCAGTAAACATGACATTGCCCTAGTCAGACACATTCCAATTGACATGATCTCGGCACCACTGTAATTGTGCCCCTCTTGATTGGATGAATAGAGGAACAGAAACTCGAAGTACCCGGCCATACAGTCCATTCATATGTAATCTTCAGCGTACAGTAGCTGCAGATATTGCCTTACCAATGGACGCTGTAACCATAGATGTCACACATGTGGAGGTCGCTCAGCGATTCTGCTTGGCTACAATAGCAATATATCGATCTTCCACGGGGGTTGTAACCCTTGGGCGACCGGCTACGAGTCTTCAGACAACTGTCTGTGTGGTTTGGAATTGTTTCTATAAACGTGAAATTACAGAATGAAACACGCCGAAGAAAAGAGCAACAGCTGTGATCGACTGTCCTGCTTCAATGCACCCCACAGTACACCAGCGCTCAGAATCTTCCATTCGTCTTCTGGAAGTCATAGAAACACGTATGTCTTAAAAACAAATTGTACGAAAGTTTTAAACACCTTCTATCAGCACTTACATACAACTTCTGTAACCCTTTATAAAGCTGGCTTCTTATACGACTGACTTTTTTGTATATTTCTTGACATGAAAGAACAACTGGCTGTTACCTATTTGCATACTTCCATCTACCTCTGCAGCGAATTGCATCCTCTTCAATTCTGATTGGCTTCCATAAATCAGCATTTTCCTCTCTGTGCTTAACTTTTGGAAGTGAGTGTATTATGGAAATTACAGCAAAGACAGAAAGCCAGTCAAATGGCACAAATTTTTCAGAAACTATGAAGGTCAGTATAAAAATTCCACCTTTTTGGATACATAAGCCAAAAATCTGGTTTTATCAGATAGAGGCACAGTTTAAAATTAATGGTATAAGAAATGAAGATACCAAGTTTAATTACATAGTCTCACAAATGGAACCTAAATATGTATATACTATTTGGGATATAATATAATAACTGATAAGACTGAAAACAAATATTCCTTGGCAAAAGAACATTTATTAAATATATTTAAAGAAAGTGAAAATAAAGGAATCAAAATGCCTTTTTCACTGGCATTGAAATTGGTGACATGAAATTTAGTCATATATTACAAAAAATGAAATCCTTGGCAACTAGTGATATTTCTGACATGGTATTAAAAACATTATGGATGGACAAATTGCCACACCATATCAAAGATATATTGGCGGTTAGTGATGAAGGTATTGATAAATTGACGATTATGGCTGATAAGATTTTTGACATGCATTCACAAACTGACTTATATGAGACTCATTCAACTGAAGTTAAGAATTCAAGTGTTTCGCCAACCACTTTCCAATTACAGGAAAAAATATCTTCATTGGAAAAGCAGACTGAAGAACTCCATCTCCATCACCCATCAAATGAAGAAATCTTCATATTAAAAAAAAATAAATAAATAAAATAACAGATTAATTAAAAACAGTATTTAACAGAATTCAACAGTATGGACTACGCATCAATTTATCGAAATCTGTGATGGGACTGAACAAATTAGAATTTTTGGGATATTTGATAACACCAACTGGCTCAAAACCTCTTCCAGAAAAAAGTACAAGCCATAAACTTCCTGAAACTATTCACGAACTTCGTAAATTTTTAGGAATGATTAACTTTTATAAAAGATACTTTAAAGGTTCAGCTAATACACATGCTCCCCTAAATGAATACTTGAAAAGTTCAAAAAAAAAAAAAAAAAAAAAAAAGTCTTTTGAAAAATGCAAAGAAGATTTAGTCAATGCTGCTATGTTAACTTTCCCTAATCCAGATCTACCATTATGCACACTAATTTTGCAACTGGATCAAAATAATTTTAATTTAAATTAAATATTTAAATTTAAAAAAATGGTAAAAAGGTATTTTACCATATTCCAAAGATTCTACAGCAATATGAAAACAGAGATTGGAAACCAATAGCATTTCATTCAAAAAAATTAAATGACACCCAAAAAGCTTATAGCACATATGACCAGGAACTTTTAAGTATCTATCTTTCCATCAAACAATTTAAGCATATGCTAGAAGGATGTGAATTTATGATTTTCACAGATCACAAGCCAATTATATTCACATTTAAACAAAAAAAAAAAAAAAAAAAAAAAATGATAAAGCATCTCCTAGACAATTAAGACATCTGCAGTATATCTCGCAATTTTCAACAAACATAAAATACATAACTAATAAGGATAATGGGTTGATCTTTACAATATGGTAACTGGTAGTTTGGCGACATTTTGGAGGCGATAAAGGTTACTACCTGGGACTTTTGTAATAATGTGAGCAGTACTCAGTTCCGATTACGCATTATTTTGTGTGAGGGAAATGAGAGATCATGGGATATGTCATGTGATATTAATGGACGAATTACGGTTCTTTAATCGGAAAAGAGGGGAAATCGGGAAAAAATCTGGAAATTTTGTATTTGGCTTTATTCTGTGTTGTGTGAAACAGTGTTCGTGAATATTTGGATCCCATGGCCGTAACTAAAGTGAATTCGAAATGGGTATTTAGTGGTATTGAAAAGGGTAGTAATAAATGTTTCTTTAAGGTTGTGCGAGATCTTCAGGTAAGTTAGTATTTTTAATTATTTGAGGATATTATTTTTATGCATTGTTCTAAATGTAAGGTGGAAGTAAAGGAATTTGGTATTATTGGAAAAATTGTTATTAGCAATGATTTAGTTTAAAGTAATTAGGATTGTAAGGTAAGTTTTATTAATTTAATGTATGTGCTCATTTATATTTTAAGTAGTGTTTTTGAATTTAATTATATTTTAATTAAATGATAGTTATTTTGTGAATTTTATGTTTGTAGGAATTTGGTATACGTTTTAGTTGAAGTAAACGTGCATGGAAATAATTTAAATATCTGACACTAAATATTCATAATGGTTGCGGTATGAATTCGTTGGTGACGTTTAAAATATAATAGATGATTTAGAGGTAAAAGTTTTTGGATATTTTATTTATTTTATATGTGGAAATGTTCATATTTGTAAAGGGTAAATACTTTTTCGCGATCAGGTAATTTCATATATGTTCTTTTTACCGGGTTTAAAGATTGAGAAAATTGTCATGTATTTTCGTGAAATTTTTCTAATTTATGAGAAAAAAGCAGTGTACATGGATATAGTGAAGAGTGTGCGCAATGCCATTTTTGTGCAATTCTCGGATGTTTTTTAAAGTAAAAATAAGTCGACGTGTACATGGTTTAGTGATATTTTAATTAAATGATAGTTATTTTGTGAATTTTATGTTTGTAGGAATTTGGTATACGTTTAAGTTGAAGTAAATGTGCATGGAAATAATTTAAATATTTGATACTAAGTATTTGTAATGCTTGCGGTATGAATTCGTTGGTGACGTGTATAATATAATAGATGATTTAGAGGTAAAAGTTTTTGGATATTTTATTTATTTTATATGTGGAAATGTTCATATTTGTAAAGGGTAAATACTTTTTCGCGATCAGGTAATTTCATATATGTTCTTTTTACCGGGTTTAAAGATTGAGAAAATTGTCATGTATTTTCGTGAAATTTTTCTAATTTATGAGAAAAAAGCAGTGTACATGGATATAGTGAAGAGTGTGCGCAATGCCATTTTTGTGCAATTCTCGGATGTTTTTTAAAGTAAAAATAAGTCGACGTGTACATGGTTTAGTGATATTTTAATTAAATGATAGTTATTTTGTGAATTTTATGTTTGTAGGAATTTGGTATACGTTTAAGTTGAAGTAAATGTGCATGGAAATAATTTAAATATTTGATACTAAGTATTTGTAATGCTTGCGGTATGAATTCGTTGGTGACGTGTATAATGTAATAGATGATTTAGAGGTAAAAGTTTTTGGATATTTTATTTATTTTATATGTGGAAATGTTCATATTTGTAAAGGGTAAATACTTTTTCGCGATCAGGTAATTTCATATATGTTCTTTTTACCGGGTTTAAAGATTGAGAAAATTGTCATGTATTTTCGTGAAATTTTTCTAATTTATGAGAAAAAAGCAGTGTACATGGATATAGTGAAGAGTGTGCGCAATGCCATTTTTGTGCAATTCTCGGATGTTTTTTAAAGTAAAAATAAGTCGACGTGTACATGGTTTAGTGATATTTTAATTAAATGATAGTTATTTTGTGAATTTTATGTTTGTAGGAATTTGGTATACGTTTAAGTTGAAGTAAATGTGCATGGAAATAATTTAAATATTTGATACTAAGTATTTGTAATGCTTGCGGTATGAATTCGTTGGTGACGTGTATAATGTAATAGATGATTTAGAGGTAAAAGTTTTTGGATATTTTATTTATTTTATATGTGGAAATGTTCATATTTGTAAAGGGTAAATACTTTTTCGCGATCAGGTAATTTCATATATGTTCTTTTTACTGGGTTTAAAGATTGAGAAAATTGTCATGTATTTTCGTGAAATTTTTCTAATTTATGAGAAAAAAGCAGTGTACATGGATATAGTGAAGAGTGTGCGCAATGCCGTTTTTGTGCAATTCTGGGATGTTTTTTTAAGTAAAAATAAGTCGGCGTGTACATGGTTTATGTGTATGTGTTATTTTGAAAAACGCGTAAGGAGTATGGTATTGTGCACTTTTTCCCAATTTTGCAGTGAATATTTGTCATGATTAAGCAGTTTTGTTAGATAAAAATTTCTAGCATAAGTGTAATTCGGCGAGTAGATTGTTGGAAGAAGTGTTCAGTAGATAAAAAGAAAAGAAACGGCGGCGGGAAAAAAAAAATAGAGGGTTGCTGTAGGAGAGTTGGTCGCCAAAAAAACGCCAAGTTACCATAGTGTAAAGATCAACCGGATAATGTTGCAGATTCGATGTCTAGAATTGAATCAGTTTCGAACATTGATTATGACAAAATTGCAGATGAACAAATCAATAATGAAGAATTGAAAGAATTACTAAATAGTAGCAAAAATTTTAATTTTAAACAATATCCACTACCTTCGGGAAAAATAATCTGGTGCGATATTTGACCGTTTATACCCCAACAATTTCCAATAAATGTTTTTCACAAAACACACGACTTGAACCATCCTGGCATCAAATTATCAGTGAAACAAGTAGCATCAAGATTCATTTGGAAGAATATTAAGAAAGATGTTAGAGAATGGGCTAAAATGTGCATTAATTGCCAGAAAAGTAAAATTATTCGCCACATATTTTCCAAATTTAACTCACAGCTAATCTTTGGAATATGGTAACATTTGGCGACATTTTGATAAGGCGATAAAGGTTACTAGCTAGGACTTTAGCAGTATACATGGATAAAGTCAAGAGTGTACGCAATGCCATTTTTGTGCAAATCTGAGATGTTATTTTAAGTGAAAATAGGTTGACGTGTACATGGATACTGTGTATGTGCAGTTCTTAAAAACGCGGCAAACAGTTTGTGATTCTGCACTTTCTCCCAATTTTGGACCTAATCTTCATCATGATTAAGCACTTTTGTTCCATAAAAGTTCTAGCATAAGCGTAATCCGGCTAGCAGATTGTTGGAAAAAAATTTTGAGTAAAAAAAAAAAAAAAAAAACATGCCTTTACTTCGTGAAAACAAAATGGCGTCCAAACAAAAACTAGCAGGTTGCTGTAGCAGGGTTGGTCGCCAAATTTTCGACAAAAAATCGCCAAGTTATCATAATCCAAAGATTAACCTAACTCATTTGAAGAACCTGATAAAATATTTAGCATAATTTATATCGATACAATTGGACCGTACCTACCATCAAATGGAAATAATTATTGCTTAACATGCATTGATTGTTTTACTTGCTGGATGAAAGTTATACTGATAGAAAATATTACCGCAGAAACAATCACAAAAGCATTTTATGCGAATTGGATTTGTCGTTTTGGTGTTCCTTTCAATGTAATCACAGATAGAGGAAATCAGTAAGATCAGAACTGTTCAGAAATTTAGGTTCTATCTGTCGAATTAAAATGCAAACAACAACTTCATACCACCCACAAAGCAACGGAAAAATTGAAAGATTACACAGAACATTATAAGCACACATTAAAGCTCACAATTCACTCAAATGGAGTGAAACTTTACCAACTATACTTTTCGGTATACGCACATCTCTACATGATGATGCCAATTGCTCCATCGCAGAAATGGTCTATGGTAAATCACTGACGCCATCAAGAGAATTTTTTTTAGAGCTCAAAATCAAATTAGAACCAGATACTTTCACCAGCGAACTCCAAAAATAAATGGTACAATTAAAACCAATTAAAAGTCAATGCAAAAGAAAACAAAAGTTATTTTCCCATGAAGATTTAAATTCATGTTCGCATGTATTTGTCAGAGTGGATCGTGTCAAAAAGGCATTAGAACCTCCTTATGAAGGACCTTTTCCTGTCAGTGCCAAAAATGACAAATATTATACAGTGAGAATTAAAGGAAAAGACATCAATGTTTCTGCCGATCGATTAAAACAAGCTTACTTGTTAGCCTCAGGTGAAGATAATTCTCCAAACTAAACAAATAAAGAAAAACCCCTACTACAGTCAAAAGTCGTTAATTCGGACACCCATAATTCGGAATGATCTATAATCCGGACCTCAAAACTGAAAACTTTCTGCGCATGCGCCGCGTTGACACATGCGCATAGGCGATTACGCGTGCGCGTAAGACCTTTTATGACTGCGCATATGAGTGTGCGCAAGTGCAGAATTCGTTTTCGCGTGCGCGTTTTATGTATAATGGACGTATAAGCTAAAATTATCTATTTCAGTTAATGTTGATGATTGCGTTGTTCCTTAATTTTTGAATTGGATCCGGCTTATTATTTTTTGCAGACTGTAAGAGCAATTTTATAAAAGTACGCTTAAACTTTCGATTATATCAAATAGAATTTCCGATATATATTTGTTAATATGTAAAGGATCTAAAGCGAAAGTATGCTTTGAAATCCGAAATCTGTTTATCAATTTCACGCTGCTCGGCGGGGGGGCGGCGGGCGCGTAATGAATTGGAAGTTGATCTGTCAGCACTATCCTTATCTTCAGCGCAGATGTTGTTATTTTATTTGGCTTATAATTCCTTACCAAATGTAGTATTTCATCTCGATATGCTCCGTCTTTGATATGACTTAAAACAAGTTCCTCGTCATTATAATTCGCTTCCGATAGCGAAGAAAAGTGACAGAGGTTATTGAAAACGAAAAAATTTCGATTGACAAATTAGTCGGTGTTCTTGACAAAGCAATTATAGGGCTTGAACAGCGGAACTTTGTAACTGAACAAGAAATTATGTCTGTTTAATAGAATTAAAGAGAAAGTATTATCACATGAAACGAAGCAAAACTTAAACAACTTACATTGAAAGAAATGTTTAATAAAGTAAACAAATAAATATTAAGCTTTTTCTTTTTGCAAATTTTGATACCCTTTAGATCATAATTGTTCTTTATTTCATAAATTACGGTTTCATATTTTTAATTTTAGAATTTCTGCATGCCATCTTACGAGATTTAAACTGATGATCTATAATCCGGAATCGCCGAAGTCCCGATGAGTCCGGATTAACGACTTTTGACTGTATTCCATCAAACGGAGATGAAAATGGAAAGATGGATGATTTAAAATTTAAAACAACATGTAGCAGGAGAACAATTACTTTCCCAGCCTGTTACCACGATTATGTAAATATTTAATGTTGTATACTAATTTTTCCTATAATGATTCTAATATTTTGTAAATAGTATTTATATAGTTTAATGTAACGTTAAGTATTTATGTGAGAACAACAATTTTTCTCTTTGTATTGCAACTATGTTGCTTGGAAGGGGAGCAGTGCGACCTGTACAAACCATATAGAACCTTTTTTTCGTACAACTTTATGTAGACTGCAAGTGGCAACAGTAGGAAACGAAAATAATCATAGAATGATGATGTTTAAAAAAGAACGGCTTTAAAAAGTGAATAATAAATTGTATTTCTTTCAAAATTAGCAGTGTAAAGTAATTCTTAAAGCAGAAAAATAATGTTTATGACGTAGCAACCGCTACAACTCTTCAAATGATGACAAGAGTGGAAAATACATATATTAATATGTATCAACAAATAACTGAAGAAAATATCATTGCATCATCTTTTAAACTTGCTAGATTTAGAGATTTATAAATAGTGTTGCATGAAAACTGTAAACTAATAAACCACATAACAGATTCATTTTACAGTATTTTCTGATTATTCACATCTGTACCAAAAAAAAATGCAAGAAAGTATTGATGAGGCAACACACCATGTTGCCCAAAAGTATTTAAACAGGAGCCCATGACGTCACCAAAAAAAGTATTTAGGTAACAACACACAAAAGTATGCACATTACATCTGCTCAGATGGCTTGCCACTTCTCTGGACATTTCGCCAGTCTGGCTGCAGCTTAGGATTCCTCCTATGGGAATTTTGGCATTTCAGCATAGTGGTGGACCACATACTGCAATTTTGTTTATCATCAGTGTAATCTCAGACATAGTCACCTGCACCTGTAGAACAGGATGTACTTGTTTAAAGGTATCATGCATCTCTTTTGATACAAGATTGTGCACAATGGCAAGTTTCAGCAATTCTCTCCATATCTTTTAGTGAAAACTGGCACACATACGCACACATTAAAAAAGGGGGGGGGTGGAAGAGAAAAAAAGAAAAACAAGAAGTGTGTATGACTTGTATAGCAAAGAAAAAGAATATAAAAATATAAGGCACCAATAGTTGCATTATTGAAACAGATACACAGACATACAAAACAAGCATGACCCTAAAGTTGGCAATAAGTTTGCAACTTTTTTTCGGAGGGATAACCAAAAAGTACCCTTTCTACAGTACACCAACTGCATTATCCTTTTATTATAAGCAAACAATGTTGTAGAAAACAGTGAAATTTTGGACTTTGCCGAATATATTTTAGCATTTCATAATGCCAGAAACAATACAACGACCTTAAAAAAATCACAATAATTCTGAACATACATAATACCATTTGATAGCAGAGCATAATTTCATATTTAAACTGAAATGCATGTCAATCTATTACTGCTCATTGCAAATAAAATGAAGCAACAGCTAATAATTTCAAAGCACAATAAAAGTTATTCAGCATCAATTCAAGTTAATATGCTATCAGACATGTCAACACTCTTTTCTTTAGAAGGGGAAGTAACATTCAAATCCCTTGAAGATGGTTTATTTAGTTTTGTTTTGTTTGCCTGTTTCTTTTCTCCCCTTTTTCTTTTGATGTTTTATGATTTTTCATATTCTAAATCTTAAATTTATTTGACAAACACCTGCTTTATTTTTAAAAAACTATCTGGTTTAAGGTACTTACCATTTTCAAGCTAAGACATTTATTTTATGACAAATGAATAAACGCATTTCTCATTAGGTCAAAGAAGGGGTAAAGTGCAGAATCACCAACTTATATGGCACATATTGATGTGTACATGGACAAAGTCAAGAGAGTGTGCAATGCCAAGTTTGTGCAATGCTCTGATTTTTTTTAAGTGACAATAGGTTGATGTGTACATGGATATCGTGTTTTAAAATTCTTTGACTTATTATCTTCAAGTTGATGCAGAATCACCCACTTACATGGCACATATCGATGTGTACATGGACAAAGTCACGGGAGTGTACAATGCCAAGTTTGTGCAATTTTCTGATGTTTTTCTAAATGAAAATAGGTCAATGTGTAGATGAATATACTGAGTTTGTGGAATTCTTTGACTTGTTATTTTCAGGTTGGTTTTGAGAAATGCACAAAGCAGTGGGCGATTCTTTTCCTCAAAGAAGTAATATATAATTCTCTTTGGATAATCAGAAAAACTGGCAGACCACAAGTACAAGAATATCTCAACTTTATAGGCTAATTTGGTTCGAACGGTTATTTGGAAACCAGGAATTTGAAAATTAAGATATGAACATGAACTTAAGTGAGATGATATTGCTATGGCAGAGATGAATAACTACATGATTATTTTGCATTGAGTGGGAAAATTTGACACTTCTCAGTTTTTAAAACTTTAGCTTGACACATACAAAAAAGAGGCTAAGAGTGAAATTAATTTAATTTATAGTTAAACATTTAAAATACTAAATAGCTCTCAACATTAACTAAATAGCTCCTCAACATTAGTTTTTCACATGCACACAAATTACTTTCATTTAAGTTTCTTAAATCAATATATTTATTACTTGCGATATCACGTTAATCACTATTAAAAATGCTGAAAATGTCATTATTTTTCCATGTGAATACTAAACAGTCAAGCTATAAGAAAAATGCAGCTTTATCATACCTACTTTAAAATACGCAGGCTAAAGAAGTTCGCACTTATGTAGCTTAAGATATATGGTGCTTATATAACATGATTAAATTAATAATAAAAGTTATCTCTTTTACTGCATATGAAATTACAAAAGGCATTTAAGACCGCCTAGAGAAATGAAATGTAAATATACTTTACTTCGACCTTCCAAAAGCACAAGGTATAATTTTTAAAAACTAATAACATTTATAGATTATCACTGAAAATGATCAAAATGTGAACTTTTAACGAAACATACAAACCTGTTTTAGGGGGGTATCGGTAGGCGTTGTTGGAAGTATTGTCAAGTTCTTCGATTCTTGCATTTTGTCGGCCTAATATTAAACCCATAGTTTAAATATGACTTAATGTAAACAAATACAAAGTGGCTCTATATAATCATTTGGAATCATAACTTTGAGTAATTATCTTAGTTTCACAGTATTTTCTTGAGTATTTCGAAGTGTGGTAAGTAAATTTTTATTTTTTTAAACGCCCGAAGATAATTTTTTTTTAAAGATCACTACATTGCAGAAATCATTCAATGGAACCCAACGGGCTACGCAACATGCGTACTCTCCTATCCTGAACTGCTAAACTGGAAACTGCTGCGCATGCTCGAGCTGCAATTGTTTTTTTCTCTCCCTCAATGGATTTTCTGGCATTCTCATGTTGAATGGATTGCAGGTCATGAATGGACCTAAGCAGTCGTCTATTCCCGGTATTAAGTTATTAGAATCACTGCATTATGGGGTAAATCTAGAAGGCGTTACAAAATCTCAGAACTATATTCCCTCACTTGGAAAAGCATTTATCGAGCCAAAATGTTTTCTTGTTAGCTACCAAATCGTCCAAATAGATCCAAATTAGAAGCTTCGAGCTCATTTACTTTAACATTATTTAGAATTTTATGTACATCTTTATTACAGAGTTTTTCTATTACTAAAATTCAACTATCCATTTTCGTCGTGGCATATTCGAAAAACTGTGATTAAGAAGATTAAAAAAAAAAAAAAAAAAAAAAAAAATCAGGAGGGTAAAATTAGCAAAGCAGCACAAGGTTTGTTATCAATTCCTCCTGATTTAAAACAGAAGTGAAACATGCCAAAGTGAAACATAAAATTAGGAAAGCAACGTTTGTTGCTTCACCATGTTTCTGTTCTGTTTTAAATCAAGAGGTACTGATTAAGTCACTTAGACCTCACTTCTATTAAGGAAGAAAAACAGGATTATGGATACAGATATATAATTTTCGTGTTTCGAAATAGGTACGAGTATACGTGAAATTTACCAGTATTAGCGATTAAATGCAAATACTGTTTTTCAACAAAAACTCGTGAAACAAAGATATTTAAAGATAATTCGTTTATTTCACGTATTTCTTGCCGTCCAGTCCCTGTTTCTTGTCTTTGCGTATCCATCGTCCTCATACTTCAGGAAGAATGGTGCAAACACAGGAGTACTAGGACTCTGAGTCCAACCTCCATCGAAAATAATTTGATTTTCGAAATTAGAGATATTGAGGAGGAGTGTCGAGTTATTTTATTTTATAGAAGGGTGCATAAGTCAAATCATTGCTGAAAGAGTTCAGTTGTAAAAAAAAATATATGTTCTTAATATTAAATAATATTTTCTAAAAATAATGATTTAAAAATTGTCTTGCATGCTTTAAAACTGAATTAAAAAAAGAATTATAAAGAAAAAGACAATTCATTTATAAATTTATGAATTTCGTTGATGACTTGGACCTCATTTTCTGACAACGCAAGTATGATACATCGCATATTGGAACAAACCGTGATGGAATTCTTTTAAATATAACTCACATTTGAAACAACGAAGTTCCATCTGCTTTGAAGTCACAGAGGATTGAACTACTGATATAACTTCAGTTGGGTTTGTATTTCCATAAGGTCAAATATTTTGAATGGTGCGTAAACCTTGCTAGCAGGTAATGAGCACAAAACACAAGCATTTATAAAAACCACTTTACTAAATATAATAGAACACGAGTTGAAATGAGTTGCAATCTGGTGGAACGTATGCAGTCAGAACTCATGCATGCAATTATATATCCTTTTCGGGAGTAACTTTTAGGAAGAAATACTGAAGACGCTAGACGCCCTTCAGTCAAAGACTTGCACAGAACATTTCGGTCGTAGTAAATCAGTGCGGCTACACCAATTTAGAATAAATGGAGTGAGTGTGACGTCACTGAAGTAAATTCGGACGGTATAGGTTTCTACGCGCTCCTTTTTTTGTGCCGATCTTCTAAAGCGTTTGTCATTTCTGAATGACAGTAATGCATTTACTGATCATCAAATGATGACAAACACATCTGCTGACTATTTTGCAGCCAAACATTTGATGAACCAAATACATCTGGCAGCTGTTTGCTTCAATAAGGAGCGTTGCAACTGCCTTGGTAAAATGAACACTTTGTAAAAAACATTCTTAAACTCTTATAAAATTTAGCTGTGTATCACCTGCGTGCATGGTTCGACAGAAACCATGTCTTACTCAGTGCTTAAATTGCGCCGGTGGCCACCGGAGCCCTAAATAAGATAAGCTCTTGTACTTCTTTTTATAAAACTGAACCACAATTTAACAGGAAAAAAAATTAGAATTCCTAACGTTTTAGTTTAACAATAAGCAGACTTTGCAATACTCTATTTTCCTAGAAATACGAACTCATGAGAACATGAGACGTTCAAGTAAAGTCCCCTCACTGACATGCGGAAACCTTTTTCTTTAAGAAAAGCAATAAATTTGGGGTAGTTTTGTAAGGATCTTAAGTTTTACTAACGTTTATTTTATTTTAAATCTTTACTATCACTTCTTATTTTCTACTTCCGGCCAGAATTATAAGCGTGAAGGAGTTTATGCAAAGTTGTCTGGCGAACGCCAAGTATTTAAGTGTGGCCTTTTTGCCAAGCAGAAGAGAGGAAGCCGTGAGTTCGAAGCAGGCCGCTTACCTTAGAAGTTACGCAGTTGCTACTTTGCCTTCCAGGCCAGAGGTTTTAATCCTCTTGATAAATTAAACGTATTGTAGTGTTCACAGTCTCTGTGCTACATACGCTTTCTGTTATTATAAGGCCAATCTTATTCTAAAGTTAAATTAGAGTTTAGTTTTATTTTGATATCTTTTAAGTTAGACCCCGAGTGGAGGGTCATTGTATTCCGAAGTACGGAAGTCATTGTATATAAAGAAAAAAATAAAGGGTTTTGTATACCCTTCGTCTGTATCCTGTCTACTTACTACAATTAGTGAACATAGCTTTAGTAAGCTCTCTGTTCTAGTCAGGTCATTGTATGTTTCCGAAGAAGGTTAGAAGAAACATTGAACCTGATAGTGGCGCCCGACGAAGAATAACCATGGCCGAGTTTCAAGAAGAACCTGTGCTGCCTGCAGAAACAGCTCAGAAGCCAGAAATGCCAGCTGCCGCCCTGGAAGGATTTGGGTATATTGTCCAGACCATGCGCGCTTCGATGAAACCAGAAGCAACGTTTAATGGAAACTCACAGGTAACCAGTTTTTTGGAAAAATTGGATGACCACTTCATGCTCTACCCCGTGCACGAGTTTCAAAAAGTTACCTTAGCTACCAGCGCTTTGAGGGGCCAAGCGCTTAACTGGTTCAAATGTATCGGCAGAAGTCTCTTGGGTCAAGCAGGAAGTCCCACCTATACCTACGAAAATTTCAAGACTGCCCTACTAAAAGCCTTCCCTGTTGTAAGGGATCGTGCGAAATTAGAAACAGAACTTTTCAGTATATATCAACAAAGAATGGAAAACATCTCGAGTTTTATTTTAAGAAAAATTCACGTTTTCAAGCTCTTGTATGGAAACCGTCCGGATCCTGAAATAATTCAAGTGATTTTGCCGAGGTTACTACCCCAAGTGCAAGACTTTATTGAATTGAGAAATCCGACTACACTGGAAAAATTATTTGAGCTAGCAATCCAGTTTGAAAGTAGAAGAACGGCGGACGTCGAAAGAAGACGCCAATATCAACAGCGAAACCAATTTGGTACGCCAAGACTACAGCAAACTCAAGCACATGGCTACGGAGAAAAAGCGAATCAGTGGGCAAGGAAACCCGAGCATTCAAAAACAGCCGGCGAACGTCGACAGTTCAATAGCAACCCAGGAAAAAAGTCTCAAGGCCAGTGCAGAAAGAAGGAAAGCACCGAAAGAAAAAAGAATTTAAACTAAAACGGATTTCTGCTGACGAGAGGGTGCGGAAATCCGAAGGCCACGAAAACCCCTCTTCCTACAAGTTAAATACAGTAATGGTGAAAAATTTAACTCTTCCGAAGATTGAAGTCTTGGTAAATAATATCCCGGCCACCGCGCTCCTGGATACCGGCGCGCAGTGTTCCTGTGTGGCAGAAGTCTTTTTTAGAAAGTATTTTCGCAAATACCGCATATATAATGCGGATAATACAACAGTATTAGCGGCGCAAGGAGAACAATGTAAGTGCGTAGGTAAAGTACCTTTGTACATCCGTATCAAGGACGAACAAGTAAAGGTGATGTTTTTTATAGTAAAGAATTTGCAAGCATACTTAATACTAGGAATAGACTTTCTTTCAGACGCACAAGCTACACTGGATTTTAATGAAGCGTCTCTTAAGCTGACGATGAAACCAGTGCGTGTAGAAAAGGTTGAACCGCCAAGGTTAAATCTCGACCACCTGCCTAATGACGAGCAAGATAGAATCCGACAGAACTCTCCGCAGCAAAAGTCGCCGAACTGCGGAAGGGCCATCAGCGGCGGAGGAAAAAGTACAAGAAAAATTTGAACGGCCAACAACGAGGTCCAAGCAGGATCACGACAGAAGTTTCCCGGTTCCACCAAGACCAGCTGCCTTCAAACGGCCAAGACCACAAGCAGAGGACAGAAGGAAGATGTTCAAGGGTGGCCGTAGTGGTGAAAAACGGAAGCTTCCAGAGGAAAGCACTGAAGGGCGAGCCCGTACAAGAAGGAGGATCAACCAAGCTACGGTCTGCAGCACCTTTAAAGACTGGGCCCAGAAAAGGATGTCTGAATATTACAAAGATAAGTAAAATTTTATGTTACTTTACAAACTTAAGTTAATCTTTCATTCTTACTGCAAGTGGCAGATTTCAAGAAGTTTTACCTCATGCGAGGTCTACCTTTATCGCCAAAAGGGCGAGAAATGAGTTGTGACCGATTTTCTTATTATGTTTTTCAATTACTCGCGCGTAAAACTAAAGTTGATGTATAATAGCGTTGTATAAAGACTTAAATATTGTAAAAAGTTATTGTATAAATTTTATTTAAAACATTCTAACAAGAAAGAAGTTTTAGTCTGAAAGACTTTTTGAAATGTAGTATTATTTCAATGTAGAAAGAATTGGCACTTGCTTTGAAAAGAATAGAAGTTAACAATGTACTACTAATGTATGTTTTCAAATGTGTAAAATTAACGGCATCTTGATATGTTCTTGTATACATGTGAACTGCTATTTTGAATGTTTAGAAATAACGTGATATGGTAAAAGTGAAAGTAATGTTAAAAAATTTGTTATTCGTGTGACTGTAAAGATTAAATCATGGTGAATATGTGTTAAAGGTTGAATGATGTAGTTAGGCTCTCTGACGCTACACTTTAGAGTTAGCCACTTTCAGAATAGTACATCAGGGTCTAGAGTTGAAATTAGGGCGTGTTAAGAGGTCTCGTATGTTGAATTTTAACACGTTAGTGTTTTGATTGTAGGAGGAAGTGTTGAACACATAGACAGAAACACATTCGTGTTTGGTGTTTTTACAACACATGTCAGAGAGCACGGGGAGAGATAATTAAAATAGTCATGAATGACATAAGAATGTTAAGAAAAGTATATTCTATATGTTATTTGCAATGTCATTCTGTAACATTTCATTAAACTAGTTTTCCTTCCAGATCTCTGGAAGGAACCAGAATTGAATAAAGCTCCTGTTTTGATGCAGTACAGATGAAAAAGAAAAAAGATTGTTGTATATTCCGGGAGCTGCTATTGTAACAAATTTCTTTCTTTTAAAATTTTCTAGTTTCTAGCTAAGTTATGATTGTAAAAGGTTGGCCTCGCGTTAGTTTCTAGAGCTAAAAGTTTTCAACAAGGTCGTTTTAGACCTCAGTTTCAAACTAATTAACTCTGGCGGGAAGTATGTAAGGATCTTAAGTTTTACTAACGTTTATTTTATTTTAAATCTTTACTATCACTTCTTATTTTCTACTTCCGGCCAGAATTATAAGCGTGAAGGAGTTTATGCAAAGTTGTCTGGCGAACGCCAAGTATTTAAGTGTGGCCTTTTTGCCAAGCAGAAGAGAGGAAGCCGTGAGTTCGAAGCAGGCCGCTTACCTTAGAAGTTACGCAGTTGCTACTTTGCCTTCCAGGCCAGAGGTTTTAATCCTCTTGATAAATTAAACGTATTGTAGTGTTCACAGTCTCTGTGCTACATACGCTTTCTGTTATTATAAGGCCAATCTTATTCTAAAGTTAAATTAGAGTTTAGTTTTATTTTGATATCTTTTAAGTTAGACCCCGAGTGGAGGGTCATTGTATTCCGAAGTACGGAAGTCATTGTATATAAAGAAAAAAATAAAGGGTTTTGTATACCCTTCGTCTGTATCCTGTCTACTTACTACAATTAGTGAACATAGCTTTAGTAAGCTCTCTGTTCTAGTCAGGTCATTGTATGTTTCCGAAGAAGGTTAGAAGAAACATTGAACCTGATAGTTTGTTTAGGAACGCCTAATTTTCTCGCCATGCCATTGTATCTAGCGTATTGTTATCAATGCTTACAGTTAGTTATCATCACAGGAAGCAAAATTTGTGTTCCTGAAATGTGGGTTAAGTGACAGCGTGTACAATAAGAGTGAAATACTGAGATAAACTGCTCAAGCACGTCGTCTTTCCACAGTATCCACTAATGGGGGGGGAGCGTAACCAGCAACTTTACATTTAGGAGTCCGATTCGGGACTCATTTACCCCTGACACCCGTCTGCTTGATGGCTATAATTATATCAACAGAGAGCCGCGGTCAAAGAGAGCGTTCTCTCTTACTGATTCTCTTCATTTTTTGTTTCCACCCACTCATACCCTCATTCTGTTTCGCCCTGGAATTTTCATCAGCTACACCTTAAGTATATTTCATTTTTGTGATGATAAAAGAACTCCCCCTCCCCCTACGATCAGAACGTAAATTGGGCCAGAACCCACTGGATGTCGGCTCCGGTGCTTTTTAGTTTTCGTAATAAATCATAATTCTTGCCGGAACGCACCGGAGCCCTGAATAAGAAGGCTGCGGCACTTCTTTTATGTAGTTGAATAACAATTTCAGTAGAAATGTTATCTCGAAAATTTTATTTTAACAATAAAATTATATTAAATTGCGTATTAAATTTCAATTTATCTCTTTACCTTTTATTTAATTTTAATTAGTTAGTTACTTCAATCTTTAATTATTTCAATAAAGAATAATTAATTATCTAATAATTATAAATTAAATTATAATGAATTAATTATATAATAATTATTGATTAAATAAGAATTTATAAACATTAATTAAATAGATATTAATTAATTTGATAATAATTAATTATTTAATTTTAAAATCATTAATAAGTTTAATAGTCATTTTATTTATTTATTTACTCTTGTTTCTTTCTGCTGACTGTCTTCCATAGGGCTCCGGCACTTCTAATCTTAGAAATTAAGCCCTGGTCTTACTTTAAAAAAGTGTAAAAAATCTAAAACTTTGGAATTCAGCTTTTTTGCCTTTGCTGCTTGGATTTACTGCCGCTAGAAGTAATGCAAATATTTTGAATCGATAACGCATTATCGTTTTCCTATTAGAAAATCCTGACTGCAAATCTAGAACACTTCATTTGGAAGTTAAAAGGATGAGCGAGGGCTTAAATGTATATCTCGCTCATTAAGTACCCTGAGCATAGTTGAAATAAGCCATCTGATCTGCTTATTAAGTTAAAAATAGGAATTCTTCATTTATTTTTATTTTAATTTGGTAAATTTGCGCGTAAAACTTTTTTGGGTTGTTGGTTTTAATTTATAGCATGTAATTTAACTTAACTTTAAGCTAGATGGATAGTATATAGAAGTAATAATTGGCCCAAACTACACTAGACACGATCAGAACTCATACAGGTTTAAAATTCATGTACCAGGTTTTAAAAATCGAATTTTAAGTTATGTATAATGAAACGAATATTATTATTTACGATGCATTTTTATAAGGATGAACAAAAATGAATTCTCAAAAAAGTTACTTTTTGTTACCTCTCACTTTGCTATATTGTTTGCTGTAATGAAGTTGCTGAGGAAAATATAGTGTTCGATGCGTTATTGTAAATAAATGGTTTGTTTAGATAAACTTATTTGCATTACTGTTTTTACAGACGATGTGAAAGACAAAAATTCTATACGTGTAGTGAAGGCTATGGTATTAGTTAAGAAACTGAAAAACTTAATTTCTTCTGAAAGTTGAGAGTGCATTAATAATGAAAGTTGTTTTAATAATGAAACAGAAATAATTAATGTAGTATAAAGCAAGCATTTAGTACCGATCATAGCACATTATATTTTTACAACGTATCTGCCATTTTAACGATTTCATCTTTCTTTTGCAAGGAATCTGTAAAGTAAATTTAGCCTGATTTATCATTTTTTTATTAGTGTTACAGTATTAATGGGCCAGAACAATACTTAAAATACATATTGCAAGTTTTTCTTTCTGCGTTTATTAGTTTAACCATGATGTTGTGACAGTATCGAGATGTCTGGCATAATCTCGAGAGAATGTTCTAAAATATTTTGCCTGCTATAAAAACGCCAATGAGAATATTAGTATGCCAGACCTTCCAGACGGTATAGTGGTTATTGAAGCCTGATTGCGATACTGAAGGGCTCGGGTTCGAATCCCGGAGAAGGCATGGATGTTAAAATTGTCTGTCCCTTCATAGGAGGAAAAGGTGGTCCACCTATTAGGTGCCTCCATAATAAAGAAACCACCACGTCTGGCCTTAGGAGTGGCCGATGCCGACATAGGCAAATGCCCGCCATTGGGGAAAAAAAAAAAAAAAAAAAAAACATTAGTATGCCATCGTAGTACGACAACCATTTCTAAGTAGTAATTATCTACGCATTCTGCTGGCGCAGCTCAACTTTCTTAGGATGGGCATTTGCCTTGCCCGTATAGTTAATAGCAGGTTTTTAAAGACGCATAATCTTAAAGATTAAGATGCGAAAGATACTAGGTGATAAAAAGATATAGAATAGAATATGAAGGATAGAGAGAATATAAAGGCAGGTTGTGTACACACAACAAGAAAATGATACGGAACACTCATTAGTCTGGATTTTGCATGGATTTCGGTTACATTTTCATTTATTTCGAGGGTAATTAGATACAGATCCTTCTTCTTCAGGAGCAAAAAAAGATTTCGCTTCTGAAGAAAGATTTGTAGAGTCATTAGGTTAATTGAAAGCAGAAAAGATGAGAAATATGCAACCGCCTTCGCCGGGAATCGAACCACGGACCTCTGAAATACCCGCTCAGTGTGCAGAACCACTACACCACGAAGCACGCTAGGGAAGTGGGAGAAATACCTTACAGATTATACAGAGGATCATTCGTGTACCGATTTGTCAAATAAACACGCAATAATATAATGGTAATCAGGGAAAAAATTCTGATATAACTGGCTGCACTTTACCGTGAATTATATTTGATAGAAGATTATCCATTCAAATCAGAATGGTCTCTGTTGAAGACCGAAAAATTCGGTTAGAATGGTTAGGTTAGGTTATTTAATTACGGCAAAGCCTCGAGGGCTATCTACCTAAGGGGGGAAATGCCTTCGTAGAGGACTTTCTAAGGGAAACTGGCTCGTATACAGGTTACACATGGGGAAAACCACGAAAACGCCCATGCAGCCAGCCCGTTCGCGGGATTCGAACCTCGAACCGAACTACCAGTGTTCAGCGACTTTACCGATCGACCGCTGATGGGTCTCGGTTAGAACGGATGCACACTCACTGGAGCTGACACCAAGGTAACTGGAAGAAGGTTATTCGTTTTCGATGCAGTCTGGTTTCAGTTCATGCATGCAAATGCATGACTCAGAATAATGCATCAACAACATAAAACAATGGATTTCAGCTGCTTAGTGTCAATTGTTCAAGGTGGTAAAGATGGTTGACTGTCTGAGATATGCTTCCTTTGAAAGTCTTTGGTTAATCAATGCCTACGATGCAATATTTAAATGTTCAGAGTTACCACCTGTCACTGCTATAAGGTGTACCTGACCATGTGATCATCCACCTCAATGGAGTATATCCCTGTTTCAAACACAGTAATATTCCATGCCATGAGACTTGTCGCTGGTATTTCTAGGAGAATGACGGTGACTTCCAGTTGGTCAATAGTTACATGAAATTCTCAAGAAACTGGTGAACCTGAGTCATTTCTTTTTCCGGTAAGGAATTAAGGTAGAGTATCAAAATCGTCATAGAATTTCTTCTTCTGCATTTTTGTAACTTTTACAGCACTTGACCGAAGTGGAAAATTTACAGGATTACGTACAGCTACAGTCACTTCCTGGATATAATAGCTATATTCCCTTGGACCATTTTCTTAGTACTTATTCTTTAGTTATTTCAGTACCACTGGCAATATGTTTGAATTATACACAACATATATTTTTTTCGAAAAATCAACGGCTTTAAAAAACTCAGAAAGCTGCAAATTTTGACAAATTCTTTATTTTATATATTTTTAAAGTCAATATGGTACATGCTTGAAAAGGGGAGTAGAATATGAAGACTATGCACTATTTTGGAATCATTACTAGCAAGAAACTTCCGCATTTTTTGAAATCAGTATATTCGGCATAAGTTTTCCCTAATTAGTAACTGTTTTAGACATTATTTCTCCGCAATTCGGCCGATGTTGTTATTCCACTTGAGAGCCTATTGCGTACGGGTTGCTGAGATTATAATTTCGATTCGCACGCTGTTGGTCGTACTATTACACCGTCTTCAAAGAAACTACTCCTTTGGCAGAACGAACTTGATGTTTGGCTGCTAAACTAGGAAAAATTCGGGGAAGGCTGGTCTGCAGTTTTTTCACTTTCACTGCTAGAAAAAAAATCCCATACAAGGTCCATTGTCTCTTTCGATATGAATTTAGGATAGCACCCATTCATGCATGCAAATGGACGACTGAGAATATAAGTTGTTCAAGACTGCAAAGATGGTTTGATTATCTAGGGCAGGGTTTCTTAAACTGTGGGTCGTGACCCCCAAGGGGGTCGCCAAAAAGTTTAGCAGTTTTGATATTTCTTTAACTTATTGAAATAATTTTACAATTACTAAATATTTTTACACAATGTATCTGAAAATAGATAAAGATAAGACAATACAGACAAAGAAAAAACCGAAAACGTTTCGACGCAGTCCTTTTATAATATAAACGTTCAATTTCCTTGCTTTGCACGTGACTCTGGCATTTCGTCTGTTACTTATTTAAAATTTTCTCACTGTTCTATGTCTTAAAATTAGAAATTAGTTAATGACCTAAAACTGGAGTAGTATATTACAGTACAAGTGAAAAAAATTGACAGTTTCACTCACGCATGTGTCGGATTTGCGCAATACTTATGGGGTCCCAAAAATTTTTGTAAATATTATGGGGTCCTGGGGGTCGCGAAAAAAATCTGAGTGATAGAAAGGAGTCGCGACTGAATAAAGTTTAAATAACCCTGGTTCTAGGGTATGCTTCCTTTCGACGCCTTTGGCTACAATACACCCACTTAACACCCATTTAAACAGTAAAGTAGTTCACAAGATACAAGATATTATCTTTTACGATATCCCTAGAGTTCAATAAAATTTCCTGTAAATGAACATAAAAGCATTCTCAAAAATAGCTATTTAGTTGAAAAGAAATTCTGTTCCTATTCCAGGAAATAAGTTTGTCAGGAAAGCATTAATTATCATAATTGACTAATCCGATCATGAGGTTTTTTTGGTTCCTGATTTTCAAAAACGAAATCCTAAGACACGCCAGGATTCATTTAATTTTCACAGAATCTCATGTGGACACATTCATTCTGCCTTTTGCTTACAACGATACTGATGAAAATGTTCTTTTTAAATCTTAAGGATCCGCTCAATTTTTTGCATCCCTAATGATCATCTGACCATAATATGTGACCGTTAAATGTAACTGTGACCTTCTCAACTCTTGGCTGAAGGCAGCTATATATCCTTGGAACAAGCATAATTGGAAACAAACTAAAAAGAATTTTCCTATTTATTCCCAGACCCTTTTAAATAATTCAGATACACTCCTTTTTGCTTTCAGATATTTATGACAAATTATTTGAATTTTAAAGGAAAAAAATTAAATTGAAAAAAGAAATGCAATTAAGTTTACTCAAAAGGCCAAAATTCAGCAGATATGAATCTCAGATTGTGTATTCGATACGAGGAAAACTGCATTAGTGTTAGTATTGTGTGTAAATGGTATCAAAGTTTCAGGAAGGGCAAACATATGTCTGTCAAAAAATAATGGGGAGGAGAGAGAAAACTTGTGTTGACTGCTGATTTCATTTGAAATATATGTTGGATTAGCTCAATAGTCAGGCGGCAAGTTTCTATGACAAAGGCATACAGTAACTGATGGCACGTCATTACAACCATTTTAGTCATGTGTACTATATTCATATGTACAATAAGTAACTCAGGAAACAGTGATTCTGATTTGGATTATTTGAAGCAGATGCATGCACTGTATGGGCTTGGATTTTTCTTGTTGCCTCTAAACAATGAAGTTTAACTGAGATCTTCAGCCCTGGGTTTGTGAATCGCAATTAAAATAAACTTCGTGAGGAACTTTTCCATGCATTGCAAAGACATCATACATTTCTTTTTTTCATTTCAAGTGAAAGGTCAGCTTCAATACATATCGTCAGAAAATACGAAGCAATTTTATACTAAATATATATTTTAATGCCAAAAAACTACACGTATCAGAAATAATCTGCAATTTACCAGTGCGTTAACAATGGGACTTGGATTTTTCATCATAGGTACGATTCATTAATTAAAAAAAGTGAAATGAGTAAGCAAAGGAGTACTGCCATAAAGCTTAGCGACATTACAGAGATCTTACACTAGGAAGCACTTACTTTTCGAGATCAAAAAAATTGAATCAGGTTGGATAATGAGGTTCTCAATTATGACAGATTTTTAAGATAATACGTAAGTAATAGCAAAATGACTCCGTTACAGTATCTTAGTTTCTGCAGTACAAAACAAGTCTACAAAAAATACACAATTTAAGGAAAGACCTGAAGTAAATGCCGTGGTAAATTCATTAGATAACTAAGTAACATATGAACTACATTGGTCATGGTAATATGCTAAGGAATAAATGATTTATGCAAATTTGCTTTCCCGTCGTGCAGAGAAAAATAAGTTTAAAGTCTTTGTAGAATAAGATCTCTTTGTCTGTATAAAATGCAGTGCTCTCGTATTGTCTCTTTATTTATAACTGCAAACGGTAACCTTAGAGAGAAAAATAACCTAATCGGTTTCTGAAACTGTTGGTGTAAATTTTTATTTCTGAAGGCAAGTTGTAAGTTATTTTATGTTAATTAACCAGTTATTTACAATTACAGCCTTTTCTATAGGTTTCCTTTTCCATATTCCTTCCCAGAATGCAAATGCGTAGCCAGTATTCAAGCTGACTTTTTGGACTTAAAAAAGAAGGACGCGTTCCTGGCATCGCGTGCACGGTACGTGTTAATTTCCTGCCGGCTCTGATAGTTGTAATTATTCGGTTTCCTTTTCTCGCTGCTGACATTTTTAATTCTGATGCTCCGGTAGAGTAGTGAGCCAACTTATAGTTAACTAATTAACTGTAATCTTTGATTCAAATTGATTGCAGTTCAGCATTTGATTTAAATTTGGCTGTTGTATCTAATTGCATCACCACGAGTTGTGGTTATATTGTAGCACAGAGTGCCTTTATGTTCTAAATTTTGTTTAAATAAAAATGATATTTTTAGCTTTCTCATGACTTGATTTCAGGCAGCTTAATATCAGGCAATGGAAAACAACTCGTTAGTTAGATGAGGATATATGTACAGGTTTTGTTATACAACATTTTAAGATGGTTCTTTATCGATCACAATGAATATTGCAGAGCGAGTGAATATAAACATAGTTGAAGTTATCCACAGTTATATAAAAAATTATCACAAATGTTGGGATCACTGTGTCAACGAAATTTCATTTGTTTTAAGGACGGCTAAACATGATACTACCGGAAAGGCACTAGCTAAATCATTTCTTGGCTAAAGGTTAATTACTCCCCTAGATAATTTTTTTTTTGTTTAAATGTGGTCTGCAGAATTTAAGATGAAGGACATTCAGAACTTAGTGGACGAGGCAATTAGAAATTTGGATATGGCCAACGCGAAATAAAAGTTTTATTATGACGAGAAAAGTTGGAAGTTTGTTTTAAGGTGGAGATAAAGTCTTGAAAATTAAATATTCTTTTACGTGTGCACCAGAAGGAAAGGCAAGGAAGTTTTGCAATAAGTTCGAAGGTAAATTTTTGATCGAGCGAATAAGGGAAACAGTAGTATTTTAGAGACATTAGGTATTTTTGAAGCAGAAGAGATGAAACATGAGCAACGCCTTCGCCGGGAATCGAACCAAGGACCTCTGGAATACGCTTCCTGCGTGCAGACCACCACACTACGAAGGCATGTTAAGAAGGCGGAAGAAATACCTTATATACTCACTCGTTTTTAAAGCCCGACTGGGGATTTAGGGGTCCCAATCGCCAAATCCTGGGTGTGGAGAATCGTCATCTACCACCCTTTTAGTTCGGGCGCCACTGTCTAGACATTAGGTAATTTCGAAGCAGAAGAGATGAAAAATGAGCAACGCCCTCACCGGGAATCACAAAATGTGAACAACGAAGAGCCATGGAGAAATGCGGCATCAACCGGAGTACAAGGTCAGAAGAGAAAAAGAAAGGAATGGTGAAAAAGTGAAGAAAAATATAAGTTCAACAAGTCTAAAAAAAAGCAAAGCTACGGTTAATGGGGGCGAAGAAGATAGAAAAGAAACTCGTCCAAAAGCTATAGAAATATATAAAGATCTCCAGATCAACCGAGTCATCAGCAATGACTGCTGATGACTGCTGATAGCTAACGAACGGCAAGGCCACTTACGAGAGAGGCTTAAAACAACGGGAAAAGGTCAGGACAACCAAGCCGGAATTTACGCGACAATCGACCGATGGATTACTAGCCAGAGCAACAGATGAAGTTCCAAGCGAACCAGAAGAGGTTTACGAAGGCATATCAATCAGTAAGAAAGCGGCCGGCTACGCCATAATTTCCACAGTCCTAGAGGAAATTAAGATGAATAAGGCCCAATCACATTATGTTTCGGCTACGCGGGACTTGACGTCGAAAGAGACAATTCTCAGAACCCTCACATTTCCAGAAAACCCACGTAGCTAGATTACTATTTTCACTTACTACAAAGACTTGAACTCCAAACAGTAATCGATTATCGCTCAAATTGGGATCACGTGATTCTTCAGAAGCATAACTTTCGTCTGATTGGTTGATCTCTACCCGGGACAGAGCTCCAGTCGAGACATTTTTGATGAGGTTTGAAAAAATCCCGCATAGCCGCTACATCGTTTCCGTAGCAAGGCGGGACTTCGCTTCCAGCGGATCTCCTTTTTTCTAGGAATCCTCCCGTTTCAACCAGTGCTACCAGAATCTCATTTCTCAGAAATGTCCCGTCTAGCAGGGACTGTCGCCATATGTGATAACCCCTTAAGAGGCAGGGCTCAGAAGAGCAGACGGTCTTCTGATTCCTGGTCTGACAATCCAGGAAATCAGCGGCTGAGAAGGAAACTACGGATTTATCAACGAGTACTTTCCCGTCCTCGGAAGAATTTTTGCGAAAAAATGATGGACGAGTTTCAAAGAAATAAATATAAGGTAAATTTAAATTATTTTCTTTTCACACTGAATTGATTTTATGTCTTAGTGCAACAGTTGCTGTGCACGTTGAGTTTTTCTTGAAGCGAGGATGTAGGATGTCCTACATTATATTGCGCAAAAAGCTTTTCAGTCTAATTACGCTTTTATCTTAAAGGATTTTTAGTTTTTAATATAAGCATGATACTGTTATCTTAGTCTAAGAAATTGTATTGAGAAGATTTTTTGGTACATTTATAGAATAGATATTAGCAACTTATGTACGTTGTGATGTAAGTAATACTGAGTAAGCTTTGAGATGTACATGAATTTTAAATGATTTTTCATGAAGAATGTTTGTTAACTGTTTTGTAAAAGTTACGTGTTCCGATGTTGTGTGTGATAAATTGAAAGCTAACAAGTGATAAAGATCTGAAGTAAAGTAAAAGTTAGAATAGTGAATTTGAGGGGTTCAAAGTTAAGCTCTCCAGCTAACACGTAAAATTTAATGAAAATTAAGCCTAGAATGTTAGGTTCAGTCTTGAAATAAGGTATAATTGAGGTGTAGTGTGTCCAAAATTTTATTTACTGAGCTATGTTTCCTTCCAGATGCCCGGAAGGAGTTCAGATTGAACTAAATAAAGATTATACAAAGAAATTGAAAATTCTGTAAAAATTTAAGTTGAGTTTTAGACGCTTAACTCAATGATTTTAAAAGTTAGCTCATGTTGTAAGTTGTTTGGAATTTAATGTCTTAGCAAGGTCATTAAAGACCTTAGTTGCGATTACTTAAATTCTGGTGGGTAAAATTGTAGAGAATTTTACGTTAATTAACCAGTTATTTATAATTTCAATCTTTAAAACTTGCCCTTTACGTATTCCTCACCAAAATGCAAATAAGTAGCCAGTATTTAAACTGAGTTTCTGGTAACGCGTGCATGCTTCATATTAGTTTCAAGCCAGCTCTGATAGTTTTAGTTATTCGGCTTTGCGTTTTCTCTCTGCTTACATTTTAACTCTGACGCTCCGGTAGAACAGTGAGCCAATTTCTAATGTAGTAATTAATTGTGTAGTTTGTGACTACTTTTCAACATTTGAGTTAAATATGACTATTCTATTTAGTTGCATCACCACAAATTATGGTAGTATTGTAGCATACGAGAGCGTATCTGCGTTCTTAACTGTGTTTAAATAAAAAGGTTATCTTTAACCTTCTCACGACTATGTGATTGTTCAGACCTAGAGATAGTTCGGATCGCCTTTGTTAGGGTTATTGAACTAAATAACATTACCAGATCAAGTGCAAACCTACAAAGTATTGACTGACAGTAAAGTCTGTAAGACATCATCGGACTGCGTATGATCCTTGTAGAGCAGCTAGACGTCTCAACGCAAGGCAAAAATATCACTCAAGTTGTCTCAGTAGTAGGCATGACGTCAGTCCCGCGTAGCCGAAACATAATGTGATTGGGGCCTTATTGACGTCTCAGCAGTAGCATTTCTTCTTCAATAAATTTACCATCATTATTTGGTATATGTATAAAGTTTCAGTTGTATCAAATACTGATGGTAGAGCATAGGAACCTTTTTGATATACTGACAGAAGTCTTAAAACTTGCCACAAAAATTGTTTTATAAGGTATTTCTCCCGCCTTCCTGGCATGCCATCATGGTGGTTGGTCTGCACGCCGGGCGTGTATTCCAGAGGTCCGTGGTTCGATTCCCCGCAAAGGCGTTGTTCATTTTTCATCTCTCCTGCTTCGGAAAAAAAATCCTAATGTCTCTACAGCTTATCCGATAGTATACATAAAACTGTAAGCTACCATACCAAGTACATTAGCTTCCAAAGTAAAGTTGTTTATATGGTTGATTTACATATATGGTTTAATGTCTACTTCTCGAATTTGATGACAACTGGAAGAAAGAAATGTGTTATACATGCAGTTTCTTTTCAGTTTGCTCCAAACTTTAGTAACGTTTGCGTAAGCATCTCACAAGAGAATGGTTATATTGTACGGTTTCTGTTGTAACTGGGAGCTACAGTTAAAACCTTGCAGACCCTACTAGACAGATAGATAGTTATCGCTACCTCTTGAAAAGGAGGTTAAGATAACCTTTTTATTTAGTCGTAAATGTAACAGAACAAGCACAACTTGTGCTACAGACTGAAATTAAAGTACTTGTGGATATTTAAATTAACATGACAAATAATTAAATTTCAACGTAGATAATGTAGTCTAAGACTACACATAAAATAGACTACTTTCAGCTGAAGGGGTATTTTAGAACATCGGCTAGCCAGCTACTAAAATCGTAATATCACTTTTGAGCAGAGCTGGTGATCATTACTAACAAGAAGACGTGGTTGCCAGATGCTCCAGTCTATAGATTCAAAGTCCTCAGCTTAAATACATAAAAAATAATTTGCATTCTGGTGGGAAATACGGAAAGCAGAAGTTATAATAAAGACTTAAATCTAAATAACTGATAATTAACATAAAATATCTTACAATATGATTAGAAATTATTGGAACATCTTAGAGATAAGATAAAACGATAAACGGTACGGCTCAGTGTTGCACATATTCATCTTAATTAAATTAACAACTTTTTAAAAATTATTTGTTATTATTAATTTTTATCGTAATATATAATATTTTAATATCATTTAAATCCAAGCAAAATTGAAATAGTATAAAAAACGAAATTAATTTCGGAATAACGGAGAAATAACAAATAATCCATATAACCAGAACTTTGGATATCTTATTTCGGGTAACTGGAACTTCTTTCTGTTTCCATATTGATGTTAAACGAGAAGCATAGCAAGAACGCATGCATCTCATGTTACCTTATCGTTACCTCAAAACATATTTTCCTAATTCTTATCTTTGCTCTGTAAAATCACATTAAAATAGTTCAAACCGCCAAGTTAAAAAATGGTTGTTGTTTCAATTCAGTTCTTGCTGAAATTTGAAAAATTTCCGCAAAGAATCTTTCTTGATTTTCTCATGTTTCTGCGAAGTTCATGCATCTCTGTTATTTTTCTTGACGTTTATCGTTTCATTCTTAATAATAGTCAAATTTCGCTTTGATTATTATATGCTAATTACTATTACTATTATTCACATCAGTATACAATAAGAGTTTACTCCCCGTGTGTACTGATTAAAATACTCAACTTATAAAAATTGTCATAAAAACAGCTGAGTTTCATTCAGTTTACCGTATGAGATACTAATAGCACTTAGATATTGCTGTGAAGGTTATAGTGTAGTGTGTATTCTCAAAAGCGAGTAATGCAGATTTTCCGTAACTGAGCTTTGGTAACAATAATTGTTTTATGAAACGGAATTATTAATTCATGTAAACTTGTGATGCTTTTGAATGATAAACTGTGCAGCATTGTATTAAATTTAAACTGTTAAGAGAGCAGTAAAATGCATTTAGGAAATGCAGAAATATTTAAAATACATGATTCACACTAATCAGCTAATGAAACAAATTAACGACATTTTTACTTAATACAATTACTGAAATTTATTGAAGCTCTACAGTGTGCGTAAAATTGCTGTTTTTCAGTGGAAAAATAATGATGAAAGAGAATGCACGTTGTATATAACTAAATATATTTGCGTGCGTACGGGTTCGTAATAGATGAAATAAATTAACAAATTAACGACATTTTTACTTAATACAATTACTAATGAAACAAATTAACGACATTTTTACTTAATACAATTACTGAAATTTATTGAAGCTCTACAGTGTGCGTAAAATTGCTGTTTTTCAGTGGAAAAATAATGGTGAAAGAGAATGCACGTTGTATATAAATAAATATATTTGCGTGCGTACGGGTTCGTAATAGATTGAATGCACAAGTTAATTTTTCTAATAAAAATTAAAGGACTGACTTATAGTTAAGAGTGGGCTTTCTTTCGTGTTTCAGCAACCAATATTTTTAGATTACCGTTAAAGATCGTAACCCCCCCCCCCGGAAAAAAAAAAAAAAAAAAGAGAGAGAGAATGAGGGAATCATTTCTGAAAAATTCTTCAACTGAAAGGAAAATTAACACGATTTGTTTGTGCTGCCATCTAGTGGCCATATAAAAAATTCAATACGATGTGGGACTCAAATAGTTAAAAAATTCCTTTCAAATCAAACTAAAGCGTACAATGAAATAATATAGAATGCCAGAAATACTAATGAATATGAACTCTACACAAGGAAGATTCTGACTAAAAGGAAATATTTGAGAGTCTTAATTCAAGGATTCTAACCCGTTATACTCGTTATAGTGCTTGTTGCTAAATGAAAAATTATTTACACAGGCTAAATGAAACTTGAGAGGCGTTATTCCATCTATAGCTGGAAAAAAAAAAAAAAAAAAAAAAAAAAAAAAAAAACGGAAATAAGTTAAAAACTTACTGATCGGAATTTTAAAAGGTACTGGAAAATCGGGATTAGAATTACCATTATTAAGAAACTGGTAGATTTGATGAACGTAGAAGTCTTTAAGGAAGTCCCTCCCTGAATAATTTCCTTAACTAATTCCATGGAAATATGGTCAAAAATGTCATTCTGGAATCAGTAATTATCAGAAGTGGAAATTTAAATAATTCCCTACTTAAATTTTTGAACGGCTTGTGCTGCCATCTAACAGCGTTATAAAAAATTAAAAGCAATGGGTGGCGAATAGTCGAACAAGTGTCTTTGAAATTAATTTTTTGACTATATGATACATTAATAGATGTAGAGTGCTAAACAGAAGAAAGGAATTAAATGAATTCTTTGAAACGTGAAT
Source organism: Stegodyphus dumicola (assembly GCF_044657685.1). Taxonomy (NCBI): domain Eukaryota; kingdom Metazoa; phylum Arthropoda; class Arachnida; order Araneae; family Eresidae; genus Stegodyphus; species Stegodyphus dumicola. The sequence goes on from NC_140781.1 coordinate 30,176,725, forward strand.
TTAATGTCTGAAAAGGAAGAAAGAAAAGAAAGGAATTAAATGAATTCTTTGAAACGAGAATTCGATGTCTGAATCAGTAAAAATCACTACAGATATTGATATTTGTTAAATTCTCTTTATTGCGTTTCAAATATATTATAGTTTACCTTTAAATATATCATAACCGGATATTATTTGCTTTGGGGTAAAGTCCATGAGAATTAATATAATCTTAAGAGTGCATTTTGAAAATCTATAGGAACTGACAATCAGATCTGTTCCCTTCTGAAATTAGGTAGAATTTCCCACACGTCTTTTATGAACCCATCTATACAATAGGGGTACTGATTTCTCCAATATAACATGACGCACTCTGTGCAAGTTTCTTAAGTGCCACCCAAATTTTATCATGTTTTCTTCAGTTTACGTAAGATCCATCTTTTTGAAAGGTTAGACATTGAAAAACTACATGGACCGCTAGAATTATCGCGAGGTGATTCCTGCTGCACATACGTGGTTTTAGAAAACCCAAACATCATTACTATCTAAAGTGCAGGGTAATTCGATCCGTGTTTGACGCTTATGAGAATGTTGAGATAGCGTGAATTACTTTAGATCGTGAAATCAAGGACTATCATTAACTTTCTAGGCGAAGAAAAAATCTCTGCTCCCAAGTTTTCATCAGGATTCTCAGCAGAAAATATGGAGAAAAATATCTTTCACATATGGTCTGGTTAGACATCCTGCCCAGAATGTCTTGCCTGCTAAAACTGCTATTTTTGCGTTTATGGAAGAAGAAAAAAGCGATGTTATGAAAATAATAAGGGAAAAAATTCTGAAAGCTTTCAGATTTTACATTAGGTCCAAATTGACTTTAACGTTTCGTGTTACCTTTATATATCAAATATCATATTCTTCGCACTTAAACCATAAAATTCAACTCATTAGCAATATCGCAAAATAATTTTAAAATTAGCATATCATTAAAATTTTCGATACACAGTCTCGCGCGCTGAAAATAATTTTTTTTTTTCTCCTGGTACAGTGTTGCCATTGCTCGCTTTGAAATAGTTGAGTTTGTTAATCAAAAATTCGTTACAAAATATGAAATCGATAACAAAACAAATTCCAAATTAAAAATTAGGGCTTCCAGATACCCATATTCGGTGAAAGATTACGGTATTCAAAATCTGATGGCTCTAGGTACCGTTGTTTTATAACAATGAAAGAAACATACATACATTTATGCAGATTCTTCATTATTTCATTTCTTTAAATATAATGCAAGGCTCTAATATTTTCTGGCAACACTTTGAAAAGTGAACTGATATTTATAGTGAATCAACGCAAAATGCCAAAACGAAATTAATAGCCCTTCTGGGGCCCTAAAAAAATATATATATATATATGTCAGACAGCGAAAAGGTGAAACTGAAATTGTACATAAAGCATGTATATAAACTCTAGTATAAAACTCAGAAAAGATAAAATATGTGGATTTAATGCACCTTCTTTCTTAATGTTTCAGTTCTGGCTATAGTTTGGAAAACAAAACTGCAGTCTGAATATTTCAGATTACAGTTTAACAGACACAAAAGAGTTTACCATTAAAAGAAATTAAAAAAATATATAGTAAAAACATTAAAATAATAGTGATTCTACGCTAGTTGCGTAACACACAGTTTTCTACTTGGATATGCTTTGGATTAAATGTGTTTTTAATTTATACCCGATAATATGTAAACATAAACCGTGAAAGACCGAAATTGGAGAATGTCGACTTTCACCGGAGAATATCAACATTCACCAAATACGTCGGTGAAAGACCGAATATTTCACTACATTCTTGTATATTCGGACCCTCACCGTTGTATGTCGACAATCACAGATATGCTCTGGTGAAAGTTGAAAAGAGAGGTCATAAAGTGCCATAATAGTTTAAGTTGTTGCAATAAATAAGATTTGAATCACATAATTTAGTAATTTTTTTATTACTGTTATTTTATTTTCTCATTTAGAACGTACTGTATAATTAAGTAAGTTTTTAACTTCTATTATTTTCCTTTCTCACTTTGAATGTATTGTGTGTTTTAGGTTCTCATGTTCTTATTTCAAGTCTCAAGTGCGTTTATTCGCGACTGAATTACGGAGAAGAAAATATAATATTGTTATATGTTTAACATTCACCACACTGTAAAAAAAAACCTCGAAGTTTACAGACAAAAGTCTTGTATAGTTACAGAAATGCGAACAATTACGAAGGAAATACCTGTAACGAACACAGAACCAAACGAAACTGTAAACTCTACAGGAGTTTTTCAAGAAGTTTTGCTTGGATTTTGTCCGTAGCGTGTGATCACGTGGCTTAAAACGGCTGAGAGAGAAGAACCAATCAGGAAGAAGGTGGAAAAACAGCGTCTTAGCGGGAGAGTTCAACGATAGTCGCCATGTTAGCCATTATTTTTGCTATGATCGAGGTAAGTTCGAAATAGTGTTTGACGTGTATTTTACTAATTTTATGTAATGTATTTGTTATGTTCTTTACACTATCTATAATTAAATTCTTTTAATGTTTAGCTTATAATTCTAATGCTCCTAAATAAACCTGTGTTGAATTATTGTTAGAGTTCAAATCACAGAGCTTGTGTTCCATTTAGTAAAATAACAACTTTAATTCGTTACATCTGCAGGTGTCTGCAGTTAAACTGCTCATATTTATAAACAGAAACAAATTTGTTAATATGTTAGTTTAAAAACAAATAAGCTTAATATTAATGTTCTATCTATAGTCTAATAATTTCTCATGTTAAATATTTATGTATCTTTTAAAACATATCGCGTTAGAATATTCATATTTTTCATTTTGTTGACAGATGTAACATTATTATTCCATACATGTTATCATTAATCCCAGCGTGAACTGCTTTAGAATATTTTTCAGAGCATTATTACACTATGTATGTTATTATTAATCTCAACGAAAAAGAAAAAATAAATGTAATATATTTAAAAAATTCGACAAAATAACTTAACATACATTAAAAATGGAATATCATTTCATTAATACATGCGATAAGTTCGCCTTAAAAGATTATATAGTCGGATAGCAATTACATATTTGTAAAAGTATTCAATGTATATTATTTTTTGTGTTAAATATAGTTTTAATCCAGAACAGTCTTTACCAACTTATAAAAGCATCTATTAAGTTACATTATAACCAACATTTACAAAAGGCAATCGAAATGCCGTGACTTTGACATATTTTTAACTATGATGTAACATACTAGGAACATTAAAGAAAAAAAATTCTATTTTTTCCTTTATGCTTGTTGAAAAGTAAAATATTAATAAAATGGTACAACATTCATTCTAGTACTTACAATGTAAATTTACATATAAATTTACTATAAATTTTGGTGCAAAGTTCATTATAAAATGCATTTGCTAATATTTAATAGTTATAGCATTCAATATCAAATCATGGAAATATTAGTAATGATACGTCAGTTGCATATATTAATTTCAATACTCAGCTCAATGCCAAATTTCTTCTATATCTGAGATAACATGTATTTTTTGAAAATAATTATTTTGTGTCATCTTTTCATTTAAAAATCTCTTTCAGATATATTTTAATGTGAATTATTTTCAAAATTATCCTCATTAGAATGAATGTTGTTCTCTTTATTATGTTTGAAACTGCCGTTACGCTAAAAAATATATTCAGAAAACTATTTATTGCTGAATGTTTAAAATAAGTTCTACTGCTCCTTTTTGACAAAGAGTATCCATTTGAATTGCAGTTGGTTTTAATTAATCGTTGGTTGTATTTTTAAGAACTACTTGATAAAATTCAACAAATTAGTTCAATCTATGAGTTCATCTGAAAAACCTAAAATTTTTATTCCAATTCTGTCATGTGTATATATTTCAAGAATGAAAAAGAATTACAAATTCACTATCCAACAATACTGAGTAATATGTTGTTGATATAGCCAAACTTAAAATGACCCATTTTAAAACCAGATTAAATAAATCATCGCGTATTTTCGGTCATCGAATTTCTTTGGCGTTAAAAGTGTCATAGATTTAGTAAATCCAAGGGTCAAGGAAAGCTCAAATATTTTTTTCATAGTTCATATTTGCTAAGTTATAAATTTTGCTGATGCAAAAGTTATGTAACTTATGCAAACATATGCTTAGAGTATTTGAACTAGTGTTGAAAAATCACTGGAATTTAAAATGTAATTGACAGTATGCCTTAAAGCTTGTTTTGGTAAAAGCATATTTATGGGTGCCCCTTGGCAAAATTTGGCGATTTTTGGCAGTACATGGATACCGAGTTTGTGCAATTCTTTGACCATGTTATTTTGGCTTGTGTAGCGACGATTTGTGTGCCAAAAACCGCCGCTACACGAAGACAGATTGCACATACTCGGTATCCATGTACACATCGACCTATTTTCACTTAAAAAAAATCTGTGAATTGTACAAACTTGGCATCGCGCACTCCCTTGACTTTATCCATGTACACATCGACCTATTTTCACTTAAGAAAACATCAGAGAATTGCACAAACTTGCGCTCCCTTGATAATACAGGGAGCACCCTTCAATATACTCTAACTGCTGTTTTTCATAAATTAAAACATTTTAGGCATTTAAGATATCTTCCTGTAAGTTACAACTAAATGAATGACTCTTAAGCATAAAAATTTCAAATTTTTATGCTTAAGAGTAGAAGGAGTTATACACTTTTTAAATAACAGTGTCAGAAAAATATACTTTTTAAAATATGTAAACCATTGTTTGAAGTATAGAAAAACCTTCTTTAGCAACTATACCTCTTTAAGTAATTATGTCAAGTATTCTGGTGATACAAACATTGATATTAATTATCACTGAGAATCATGCTTTGTGAAGTAACCACCTACATTAAATATCAAAATTGTACAAAATTATGGAAAAGTTATAGAGTGGTTTTACTGTATACTTAAAGTATATCATATCACTGTTAGATATTGATGATGTAAAAGATATTATCTAATCATAAATATTTCAAGCATTAAATAGCTTAGTGTAAGTCAATAAGTTTTCAGATTCTGACTTTGTACCCTGTCTTTCACTATGTAATATTTTTCTAGCAACTGTGTTAAGTACCAGTAAGTAAGTTTGTCTTAAATACCACTTAATGTAATCAGGTATCATCTGTTCTGTCTGTAAAACTTAATCGTAATAAGTGAACAAATGAATATCTGTAAAACTAAAGATGTCTGTGTGTGTGTGTATTTAATTACGGCAAAGCACACTAGGGCTATCTGCCTAAGAGGAGGGATGCCTTTCGTGGAGGACTTTCTAAGGGAAACTGGCTCGTATACACGTTACACATGGGGAAAACCACGAAAACACCCATGCAGCCAGCCCGTTCGCGGGATTCGAACCTCGGACCGAACTACCAGTGTTCAGCGACTTTACCGCTCGGCCGCTGGTGGGCGTAAAACTAAAGATGACACTCTATGTAAAAAATACAAGTATTAAAATGTCTATGAGAGGAACATTTAAAATATTAAATCCACGATCAATTTTTGCGACATCTAAGATAGAAAATACCCAAACTGACTAGTTAATTCAGAGGATGAATGCATGTAACATCATTGTTCATGTGTTTGTTAATTGTGTAAGTATTGAAGTTCATGCATTGATTGTTGATAACTATATTATTGGCCTTATATATATATACTTGCATTTCAAAATTTTGTATATTTTGCCAGTGAGCTAAGTATTAAATGCTGTTACGTATAAGTTCATATTATGTGGAAAAGTAGTTTTTGATCTAACACTTTCTGAGAATTTTTTAATGTTGATCATCAAGTTTAAAGCATATGGCTGAAATCACCAGTATTAACCATAATTTAATTATTCTCCTGTTTCAGCGTTTCTCAAACTTTTTTCGAATAGAGATTATGTGAATTATCATAATTTGTGAATCACCTTGCTGCTGTTCCCTTCGAAAGCAATTTTTTAGCATATATTACTACTAGTACACTTATATTTTAATATATAATTAAAATCCGTTATATTTCATAATTAAGTCCATTGAAGAAAAGTTATATTTCTAATATTTCAAGATTATTAATGAGAAGGATGATTTGTAATTCTTGCATGGCTCTTCTATATTTGGATATATGATGGTAAGACCACAGTCTTAGTGGATATATGATAGTATATTTGGATATATGGTGGTAAGTACCACAGTTATAGTGCTTTAAATCCATCTTTTACTGCTAAGACTGAGTGGGAAGTCTGTAAGTAGGGTAACCAATAATAAATTTCATAAAATGTCTATCTTACGAGAAAAGGTGATAGATGATTGTCATACGTAACTTTTTAAACTCTGAGATTTTTCAACTAAATTTTTTTGTCTCCTTTGGAAACTTCGGAGGACCATGAGGGCAAGCTGTATGATCCACAGATTGAGAAGTGCTACCTTAATACATTTCAATTTCTAGAGAAATTAATCTTAAAAAAAATCTGATCATTATTAAAACTACTTTACAGATTTATTTTATATTACAAATAAATATAGTAAATGTCTAATAAACCTCAAATTATTTTCTGCAAAATGAATTATTTAAATTTGTACTGTTTTTGCTTCAAAAATGGATGATACATGCAATTTATGATTTCATGAAAGGACCAAAAGGAATCTTGTTTGCAATTTAATTATTTAATTTTAAAAAAGATTTAAATCATTTGGAATATGTGCAAGTGCATGCAATTATTATGAAGAGATTCTAAATTAAAATGTCACATAACAAATTTAGAATATGTTATGTACTTCTAACGAATGTGATTTTTCTTTATTTAGGAGCCATGCTTTGAATCCTAAGAAGAAGAGGACTGCACCTTCACAACTAGTTAATTAAAAATAACAATAATATAAATTTTACCTATTTTTTATTTTATTTTCCTTTTGGATAGTTTTCAAATAAAAATAAACCTATTTTTGTTTCTATATTCTGTGTATTGGAATAAAGAGTCGAAATCCATTGCAATATCCAATATTTTCAAAATATGATATTTTTTGAAATAAAATATATGATTATGGAATATTACGTTAAAATGAAATGGTTCCTTATGTAACCTGTATGTTACACTAAAAGGCTTCATCGAATACTTGTAAAGTAATGAGCAAATACTAAGTTAATATCTTGTGTGAATGAATATTATCTTACGGAATTTTTTATTCCATAAAAATCTATCTAAAAATATAATTTTGTTGAATGAAGATTTAAAAATGTTTCCCGAAGATTTAAAAAGTCGTTTGAAATAATGATAACAAAAACATTAATCTGAACCATTTAATAAATGAACAGAAAATTTTGAGAACAATTAAATCATCCACAGGAATTTTGAAATAATCATCGTATTTTTGACATCAGTTAAAGAAAGAAAATCTGAGTCATTTTGATTATAGTGATAAATTAGTTCCATTAATAGTAGGATAGAAAATTAAAATTTTAAGGAGCCATTATGCATTATCAATTTTTCATTAAAAAATTTTTAGTTTATTACTACTATCATATCAATTATTAATGCTGAATTCTTTATCTTCAGTTTTTACATTCTTTTCTTAATTTTCTAGGCATAGCAGAAAAAAATATAATTATAGGATCAAGGCATTTCCAAATACATCCTAAGAAGAAGAGGATTATTTTCTTCCTTAAATTTTTAAGATCATTCTATATTCATCATGTATTATAGACACAGTATCAGGAGATTCTGTTCAATTTTTCAGTTAGAATTTGGGACGAAGTTGTGAAGTCATACCTACATTAAATGCTTGAATTGATTATTTGAAATATGACAAAGCAAGAGAGGGCCATCTGTCCAAGGAAAGGAATATTTTAAGGAAAACTTCATGTTACACAAACATTTACACAGGCAGCCCATTCTCTAGGATTTAAATCTAGAGCCAAATGCTAGTGTTCAGCTTACTGTCTGGCTGCCTGTAGGCAATAAATGTTTTAGTAGAAGGAATACTTGAAAAATTAAATTTAGGACTAACTAATTCTTCAATTTTGTATTCAATGAGAATGTAATTTTTTAATAAAGTTTTAAATCTGAGAAAATACCTGTACAACTGTCCGATTAATTAATCTATTATTTCAATTAATGGTCAATAGCAGAAGAGATTAAAAAGCATTTATGCCTAAAAGAATTATATGTTGTAATTAAAATGAATAATGCAATTAAGCATGAAAATAATTTTGGATAACTTGTGATAACTGAATTTAAGTTCATTGTTGAGTTACATAAGTAATTCTTTTTAGAATTTGAAAAAATATTTAGAATTGTTTATTGAAACAATTTCATTAAAATATTTTTTTACTGTAATCATATCCAATTGCAGTCTCTTTAGATTACACTGTTGGGTATAAGGAGAATGATTTGGTTTAGTTTACTTAAGTATGGCAAAGCACACTAGGACTATCTGCCTAAGTGGAGAAATGCCTTTGTGGAGGACTTTCGAAGGGAAACTGACTTATATACATGTTACACATGGAGAAAACCATGAAAATACCCATACAACCAGCCCATTCGCGGGATTTGAACCTCGGACTGAACTACCAGTGTTCAGCGGGGGAATTCTAGAACATTACTAATTTATTGCCAAAAAACCATTAAGTCTAATACACAAGTTTTTTTTCCAGCTATTTCGTGATGCATATGTAACTTTGAGATGTCTTAAAATTCAATAAAGGAAAGTAATGCAGATGTAAGAAAAACATAAAATTTGAGCTTCTTTTTAACATTGGAAATATTTTGAAAGAAAATGTTGTATATCTTTTAGAAAATCTAAGGTATTTTTCCTTAAAAAAAAAAACTTAATATTTAAAGTTACATAACTTCCCTTTCCCCACAAATAAATAAATGCAGCATATTTTGTTACAAGCAGTAGCTGTAGACATTTCACATAAAACATATGTTCTACATGTGTAATTATTTATAGTAATATTACAATCAAAATATTTAATATTTAGGAATACATCATTTTTGTATTTTGTATAAGACAAATATGTTCTATATGCATAATTATTTGGAAGAACTTTTAAGTAAATTATCTGCAACTTTTACATATATATCCTTTAAAATTTCACATGAAAATACATGTTCTTACATAATCACTTGCAATAACCTTACAAGCAGAACACTAGTAATCTACAAATAATATTCCCTTTAGTAATTCACATTCAAAAATTACGATCTACTTACACTATTATTTCCTGTAATCTTTACAGATGTTTACATTGGTAAATCACATATGAAAAACATGTTATACTTACACGATAATTTCCTGTAACATTACAGATCAAAGATCTGTAACCTTTACAGGCATATGCTTCGGTAATCAACATACAAAAACTTTGTTATGCCTACAGAATAACTTCCTGTAACATTACATGTCAAACATCTGTAACCATTACAGGTATAATCTCTGTAAAGTTACTAAGAAAATTCCTGTTTTGATTACTCATATAATCCATGGCATCCCAGTTTCCACGACTTTTCTTAGTAACTTTACAGATTTTTTTTACAGTGCATTAGTACATGGTGAATGTCGACATTGACCGGTGTAAGTCAGAAATAAGAGTATTTGGAAAATATTTCGGACATACACCAAGAGACTATGTGAATGTTGACATTCACCGGTGAAAGTCGACATTCTCCAGATTTCGGTGTTTCACCGTAACATATACACACACACACGTTATAAAGGTACAATATAGTGTATTTGCTTTTGAATGTCTCAGTTTGTTAATCAGTAACAGATTGGTTATTTTGAAATTCAAAAGACGTATTAAAGAGCTTGTGTTTTGTCCACTGACAATATCCTGAGAGAAAAGCTGCTTTTATATTATTCTGCTTTTGTCCCCCAGGCTTCAAGGCATCATCGTGCTATGCATGTGCTATGGATGTTGCTATGATCCAAGGCATCATCGTGCTATGTTATTTTCCTAGGGCGTGATTTTACATGGAAGCGGAAATAGTACACCTCCTTGGAGGTCTAAGGGAAAAATAAGCATATTTTGAAGTTTTTATTTCTTAATATTGTAGCAAAAGATTCTTTTTTTTAAGTTACATCATAGAAAAGGTATCTTTAATTTCATCATTTGTAATTAATCAAAGCCATCTTTTTCTAGACATAATACCAGAAAATATCGCAACTATGCACTACTGATTTTAATTACATATCTGATTTTAATTTAGTTTTCTTACCCGGACAGTGTTCATAGCACTTTCTAGTGAGCTATTTGAGATTGCCAAAGAAGAGTGCAGCACAAACTGTCTACAAAGTTAAAAAACTTAAGTAATTGTTAATACATCTACAAAGTTCAGAAAGGCTTCTACTTATTAGCATATATTTTAGTCTTTAGGTCACAATTTCGTATTCTCGTTAGTAGCACGATTTAAATTCAATCTAGTCACTTTCCTTCCCTGAAAATTATTAAAACTATTTTCTGACCACGTAGTTTACTGATATAATTTTTATGCGTCACATAACACAATTCACTAAATCTGTTCAGTTATTCCCTTTGTGTCACACTCTTTATAAACTTTATATAAATGTTTTAAATACTGGGCTATGATAATATTGTTTTTGCAACAAGAACTTCACTTTGGGTGAAATGGCGTACCTGTCTCACCAAATTCGTAGAATGTATGAGATTAAACCGACTTTTACTTAATCTAAAACTACACTTCTTCCATATAATTAATTTTCATCCTGGCTGGTGGAGTGTCATGTGGGATTTGTACCTGATAGCAGAGTACCGCTAACGGATGCCTTTACTTCTTTCTGAGACTTATTACAAGCTGCAAGACTAAGCTTCTTACTGGTATTATAAACCAGCCAAGCTGCTACCACTGCATTGCTACTGTTTCGGAAAAGCCAAGTACTGGCTTTACTGTGGATCGCAGAGAGTTTCTGACTACCTCTTATTCTTTCCTTCAAGTTACGTTACGTTAAGTTTAATAAAAGTTTTGTTTATTTTATAGATATTCATTCCCTGTATTTTCTTTTGGGTTCACAAAGCGTTCAGAAGGTGCCCGAAGCAGCGTCTTGTTCTTGGAGACAACTAGGATTATAGATAAATTTTAACATTTTTCATATAGTTTTTGATTATTTATTACTTTCTACATTTTGTGTAACACAGATGAAATTATTATTATAAGGTTTCGTGACCACGCTAAGGTATTTATTAACAACTAGATCAGTTATAGTTAGATAGCTAAAACTAGATTGCCTAATGCATATAATGAAAGGTTGTCTGAAATGATTTATTGTTTAGGATTCAACGAATAGATAATGCCTTGATTAAATCTGAAAACCATGATGGTTTGTTAGGTAAGGACAAATCTGAGATAAAGGAATTTGAAGAAAACGTTTACGCGATTAAAGCACTATATCAAAACACATTGGATAAATTTGTAGAACGTTTTCATGCGAATCAGAAAACTTATATAAAGCTTCCGTGAGTAAGTATTAAACCATTTTTAGAAAATTACCAAGACTGGTCTTCATTTGGGGATTTATTTGCAACAACAGTTCATAATAATTGACCATTATCTAATATTCAGAAATTTTGATATTTTAGCGGTTTGCTGCTTGAAGATGGAGCAAAATTAATTAAACACATTCCTGTTTCAGAAGGTGTAATGCCCAAAAGCAAATAGTCATATCGCCATTGAAAGCTTTCTTGAATCAAACTGCGATAAATCATGCCAACCATTTAAGCCGGTTGGCTTAATGCGGTTAAAATTCCCTCCATACAATTTTTTTCTAAAAAGACGCCTGTATTACATTTGTTTTGCCGATTTTTTTTTGTTACAAAATGTTGACCTTGACACTCGTTATCTTTTTTTACGGTCTCAAAACGCACTTAATAGTGATCTTCCTACTTTTATAGATTCCTGGAATATTTAAATGCTAAATGTGCTTTATTGGAAAATTGCAATTTTGAATATGAAAAGACACTTTTGTGGAAAGACCAAAGCATTTCTAAAGTTGTTTCCATTCTAAGTGTAATGAAAATCAGAGCTAAAACTGCTTCTTACCAGTGTAAAGAAATTAAGGGTAAATGCTGTCATGGTACGTGTTCTTTAAACCGGTGCATAAAGTTTAAAGAATTAGACATTATATCAAGAAAGAACATATAGAAGAATATAATTATATTAATAATAATAAAATATTGAAAATAATGGGGCTCGGTTTCGTTGCTACCTGCAAGAATACGTATCAAAATGCGAAAAAAAGTCATATTTCATTAATGTATTCATAGAAACGTTTAGCTCACGAAAGAGTGGCTGCTTAAGTGTTGCAAATTGCAGAGCGAACATTGTCACAATAAAGAGTGTTAGAATACGCTGCAATCATTTCATTGAATCTGATATGAACAGTAGGTTGCTAGGATTACCAACGAAAAAGGTCTTTGGAGTGAATTTCTATCCCAATTTTAATCTCCCAAATTTAATTATTTATCAGAGTGAATCAAGGCAGCAAAGGTAATAGAATAGAAAAAAATTACAAAGTGCATTTGAGAGAATTCAAGATTTGCCTCTAAAAAGCATATGTGGAATGTCAAAATGATAACAACAATAGCCACGAGGAACTGAATCAAAGTAATGTTACTGAGCAGTGTTGCAATTCTTTCAATCTCCAAAAAGATGTATAGAATTTTATGATAAAATTATCAGCTCTTGTGGCCTCCCAGACGATATAATTGTTAGGAGAGACTACGGCGGTACCGAAGGCCCTTGTTCGAATCCCGGAGAAGGCTCGGATGTTTGTAAATGTATAGTATCTTTGAGGCATGGGGCACTCTAAATACATCCTGAATCGAAAGTCCTCTAGTGTGGATTGGTGGTACGGGAGAGAGATGGGAGACCCTCGGACCACCCCGGGGTGCTCTCCCTCAAAACTGGAATGAAAATAGAAGTCCAACCTTCGAGGCAGTGGCAACCATACTTGCATGAAATTCATGGACAAGACAACAACGGCATCAGCTTTTGAGAACAAAGTTTCTGATTTTACTTAAAAGCGATTTCTCAGCAGAAAAAAAGATTTAAAAGAAATAAATAAGTAAGTATAATAATAAATAATATTAACTAATAATAATAAATAAATAAGTAATGTTAGAAAAAGTTCAGAAACTGAGGAACAAAAGTTTATTCAAGAAAATGGAAAACTTCGGAAAATGAAAATATACGTTAAAAACTTACTTACCGAGCACAAATAATTGCGTTAATAAGACAAAAGCGAATTAAATTGTCTTCAGATGGCATTTTAAACAACTTTGTAATTAGGTAATTATTCGTAAAATCATTCATAGGTATGAGCCAATTTCCCTTAGAAAGTCCTATACGAGGGTTAACGGGAATTTTTGAAAAGGTATGAAAACAATTGAAAGTTACATTTCTGAACTTGAAGAATGTTTTCCATCCGACAATAAGAATATAATTCGTTTATTTTATCTCTCATATCATCTCATATCTCTATTCATAAGGGTTCGACACTTGAATTGGAATGCATCCCTTACTTCGGCAAAAAAGCTAACCAGAAAACAAGTAAATGGAAATAAATCTTATAAATTAATTAATTTTATTCCTGTCAAAAAAGTATTTGGATCATTATTTGGTTTATTATTCACTTAATGTGTTACATGATTTATTTTATGCTCTTTTTTATTATTTATTTATAAGACTATCCAAAATAAAGCATGATATTCTGCAATAGAGACAAATTAGCATTAGAATATATATACTTTTTAAAATCTAAGAATACACTAAGATACATAAGAAAGTACATAAATGTCAGTTTAAAATATTTTCAATATTTTATAGGTAATAGAAGTACCACAATGATGCTGATGATACATAATAATGCTTTCATAATAGTATAATATAATTCATCCATAATAAGCTTTCATAGAAATTTATCAATGTTTTTTATCGATGGATTATTATTCAAATGTATTTCAAAAAATGGTGGGGATAAAATTAATAATATTTTATGTATATTCAAAGCCTTTTGATTTTCAAGCAAATGCTTACGAAATTGAAAGCAAGCAAACTCAATTACGCCATCAGTCCTTTCTTCCGATTTCAGCTGCCGAAAAGCTGAAGAACCAGTCCTTGAGATCTGGTTTGACCGAAGGATTGTTATGAGCACAGTTGCCTTACGAAACATTATGCGTCTGGTTGCCAGAGTTTGGCACATTCTGAAAATTTGGCGAATTCTATTAAGGTGGTTGCGATAGCACGTAAGTACCTTTATTTTTAAGTCATGTATCTGAGGCTAAATTACAGGAGATAAAAAATGGCAGTCTGTGAGAAATGCCCTAGATAGAGAAAATACTGTGCCACGTTTTCTTTCAGTATTTATATATTTATTTCAAAAAAAAAAAAAAAAAAAAAAAAAAAAAAAAAAAAAAAGAAACAGCTCTTCTTTCGTATTACTAGTACAAGTAGCTATTTTTGTAGTCGAGTCCGACTCCATTCAAAGTGTTCTTCAACTTTGTTTTCAATCTGATTCCACTTTTTAGCTGAAGTGAAAATTTTAATTTATAGCCTCAGTGACTTCATAGCTTCTTTCTTGTCATTAGCATTTCTTAAACTAATTGTTATCATCTTTCGCTCATTAGCTTGAGTAAAATTCAGTACCAGGAAAAACAAAGTCTTTCCGTAATAACTCGAATAATTTTTCCGACTGATGATAGCACAAGGGATGATTACCACATTAAATACATTACTATACCATTGAAAAATTTAAATTTAATTTTCTTGTTTGTTCAGACTAATCTTTTACATTTTATCATAATACATTCTAACATCAGAACAGTGCAGCAGAAATTTAACTGGTTAAAAAGTTTTGATAAACGATTTTTAAAGTTTCTGTTTCAGAATCTCTATTAACGGGTTATTTGACTCCTATCTTTGACAGCCTGCACTAGTAACCAGATTGTATGAAAAAAGAAGGTAGCGCAAATAATTAGAATTCTTTTTTTTTTTTTTTTTTCGCATTATCAAATTTATTCCTTCATTCTCCATAGGAAGGATGTATTTGCGACACAGCTGTTCACCAAGGAAATTTCATAGGTTCACTCAAATTTATACATTTCTAGTATTAAACAGAAAATTTATATCTTTTGAACTAAATTGCTTTACTTACTTTTGAAATACATTACATTACAACATCCGATGATTGTTCTGAAAACAAATGGAAGTCCAAGTTATCACCTGAAGGCGTACCACGAGTTTCTTTATTATACTCATCAACAGGAAAATCTATGCTCGAAAGATGAAGAAGCACACGATTTGTTCCTTAACAGATGGTAATGAAAGTTCACTAATACATGATATACCGTCAACTAATAGCATTCAAATTCCAGGAACAACCAATATATCCTTAACAAAACTAATAAAAGTCCAGGTCTGTGTAAATGCTCTTCCACAGATAACAGGACTTGAAAATCCTTAACAGAACTTTAGTTTTAAAAGAGGACTGGGAAAATGACATGATATCAAAATTTCCAAGTGCAGCAATAAGTTTTACTTTTGTAAGTTTAGGAAAAAAATAAGAGACCTAAAGACATAAACTTGATAATTTGCTTCAGAAAGATTAAAACATATACTGGGAATAAAAGTATAAAATTAAAATAACTTGAAAATTAGTAGACTCATCAAGTTAAAATTTTCTGCTGAAAACATAAACTAGTTATTTGGATAATTTTCGGATTCACAAATGCATGCTTTTTTGATCCAAATTAACAATGCTAATTTAGAATACCCTTTACAAGTATTTGCTTATTCCGTGAAAGTAGATGAATGACAAATATGGCAATAAGTAGATGAGTGACAAATATGGCAATAAGTAGATGAATGACAAATATAGCAATCTTTAAGTAATTACTCTTTCCTTTTTTATTACGTATGTATAATATGCACAAATATGTGCGAATATTAAATTGCTTCAAAAATATCGAATTTCTTTCTCTTTCTGATAACTATTTTTAAAAAATTCCAACTTACAAACAAATTTTTAGTAGCCTTATTTCGAATTAAAAAATTTTACCGAAACTTATTAAAAATAAAACATAATAGAATCACCCTTCTCGGGATAACATTAAAATGGAACAATTTCGTAATATATTTAATAAAGGAATAAATAAATAATTGAATAATAATAATAAACGGAAATATAAAATAATTCAGATTTTAGCGTAGCATCAGAGGGTTTGTTGAAGTTTTTTATGCTCTTGCTGAGCTCGCAGTTCTTGGACTCACTCCTGTTCACACAACACTTTTTTTCTTTTTCTTTTGGTCCTTTTAACTTTATTATTAAATATCGTTTTCTACTCATTTACATCGAATGAAATTCAGTAGGTTAAAAGCATGAAACTTTTAAAAGTTGCATATTTAGAATTTCCGGTAGTGTTAAGTATTGCCATTCATTTTTCTATTTTTCAAACTTTTCTTAGTTCGTCATATCAATGTTCAGATTTTTTAACAAGGTAAACTACGTAACTTCTTTTTTCTACTTTATTATTAAACATTACTTTCTTTATACTTACGCCACATAAAATTCAACAGCGATTCCACGAAATTTTATAGAATAAATCGAGGCTGATTTTTCCCCCTTTTTAGATAATATCAATCAGTGATGCTGCTTTGTGATTTACAAGCGTCTTATAATTTTTTTTTCTTTTTACATTTGGTATGTCGAAAGAATTTCCGTCATACAAGTCCTTGTATGACGGCTATTGGAATTTTCTTCCACGTGGCTTGGAGAAAACTTTTCAGTTCCTTCACCAATATTGGACGGTTGTTGCACCCTTTAATGCGGTGATCTAACTCGTCCTAGAGGTTTTTGATAGCGTTCAGGTCTGGGCTTTGGGCAGTCCATTCGGTTAACCCCATTGCCATCATACCAATCCATGGTGGACCTCGTTACGTAACAGCTGGCGATGTCATCCTGAAAGTAACATGGATCCAACCCGTAAAACTGCCACAACGTAGGAAACACACTGTTATCCAGAACAGTGCAGTAGGCGTCAGTGTTCAGTTTACTCTGAATTTGTACCAAGGGTTCAGTCCATACCAGCGAAAACACCCCCAGATCATTAATTCAACCTCCGCCGAACTTTACTGTAAGCATAAATCATTTTGGCAGGAGGAGTTCTACAGGCAGATGCCAGACCCACACCCTGCGATCCTAACGGTAGAGGAAGAATTTTGATTTGTTGCTCCAGAGAACTCATTTCCACTGCACTGATCAATGGTCCCTCTTCGGCGTGCTTTGCACCACATTAACCGAGCAGTGCGGTTGGACATTTTGATCAAAAGCTTATGGATAGCAGCAGGGCCATGAAAAACCAAGCAGATGTGCTTTTTTATTGATGGTATTCATCGAAACAGCACTCTCGGTTGCCTGTTGAAACTCCTGGAGCATGTGGGCCATTGGTTGGGTGCGATACTTCCGAATTTTTCAGGACAGCACCCGTCGGTCTCTATCTCTCAGTTTTTCGGGTCTGCCGACTCGAAGCACATTCCAATAATCACCGCTTCCCTTCTACTTCTGAGTCACATAGGCCACTGTCGAATTAAGATAATTCAGCTCACTAGATATGCCCCTTAAGAATCGGCAATTTTTATGACATCCGTCGATTACACCTTTTTCGAAGATAACTCTGCACTTCGTGGAATCTTGCATGCCACTAATGCAAATGTTGTTTCCTACACGATGACCGCAGATATTGGCAATTACATGGGTGTTCAAATACTTGTTGTAGATAGATAGCGTATATATCTACGAGCAAAAGTTGAGAAAATAAAAGCCGGGGAAGGACTTTTGTATACACGGTGTATATTCTCATATAAATCAATAACATTCTTCTAACCCTGTAGCAGGTTTTATGTATTTACGAAAGAAATCAAATGGCTTATTAGAGAAAAAGATTCGAAGGTCAGTTTCAAGTGCTTCATGGGAATTGTATACTTTTCCATCTATGAAATTTTGCGATAAAGCAGTGACCAGTCATCACCAGCCACTAGACCGTACAATGAAAGATAATTTATTTCCAGGTGGAACGAAGAACAGTGAAGATATTTACGCATTCTTTTAAATGCGCTTAAGTTAGCTCATGTGAAACCCACATCATAAGCTTTGACACGATTCCGAGTTCCATCGAATGGCGATGGACGGTTGATGATGATGAATGTTTTCCTTCTATTCCTTCAATAAGTACATATGGTTTTTTTTTTCAACAGCAGCTTTCAACACATTATTATTAAAAAAGACAAGATCCCGACAGCGGCTAGCAGCTAAGGTCGTATTGTCAAAATCTGCAGAACCGTTGTTGGGCCTTACTAATATTCAAAGCACATTTACCATATATTTTCTCTGCGTATTTTACAGGCTGGACTATTGCCTTCTTTGTACTCGTAAAATATGAAATGTCTAATCTGCTGTTCTCCTTTCATGTGAGGGTTATTAAAGCAACAAATGAGTACTCGCATTCTTGCTAGTCAGACTTCATCAGCATTAAGCTGTTTTTCCTTAATGTTATTTATATATGCATGAAAATCACTTTTTTGAACGTGTTAGAATGTGTTTTAATAAGTTCCGCCTGAGAAATTATATTATGTACAGGATGAACGGATAATTCTTTCACTATAAAAACATTTCAACTCTGCCGCCTTTTACTTTATTCAGAATTCTTGTCATTTTAAATTATCGTTTTAATAAAAATAAAGCCAGGGAATGTATTCAGAAAAGGCATATGGGAAAGGATAAATGTTTGCTGGCCCACATTTCAGAAGCAAATGGTGAAAGTGTAGCAAATAGAATTACAAAAGATTAAACTAAAATTTAAAAAATTAATTATTCAGCATTTTCATTAACAATATGCAGTAACACACTAAATTTACTCCAAAAAATGTACACATATTTCTAATTCCTCCTGTACATACTACATACACACATACATATATAGGAACAGAATGAAAAAGGAAGTATTATCATAATTTCAAATTAAGTGATTTTAATAGCATATAAAACTTTGAAACCTTTCATAAATTAGTTTTCCCTCTTGTGCTTAAAATCACGTAAAAATTTCCTTCTAACTGAATGTTTCGATTCAGCTTCTGGATTTCATCCGATATCTAGGATCTATACTTCGATTTCGCGAAAATCACTTGGGGAAAAAAGTTAGAGAACCGAGAAAGTTCTGAACACCGATAACAAGTTCGTAATAGCTGAGCTGAGAACCACAAACTGTTTTTTCCCTAAAAGATGACTCTTTTTCAATAGAAAATACTCATCGCTAAAAGGAAGATTGATTTGGAATGGGAAATAAAAGGTAATTTATTTTGTAATCGAGTCTGCAAGTAGAATGAAGACAGAAGACTTGTTGGCTTGTTGGGGAGAATAAGACTTCCCGATTAGTAATCGGATTAGTAATATTATAAATATTAAGCGACAGATGACTTGAAGGTACTGTTAAATAAATCTGAATTCTACGAAACTTAACTCACTTTCTAAATATTACAGAAATTTCGGCATTCTATTTGCATTTTAATTTACAATGAATTAACGATTATTATCTGTTTAAATACACTATGTTTACCAAACGATAAAGATATTTACGCTATAAGAGAGATTTAATCTTATATCACTCTTTCTACATTTGGGTTTATTGTTGTATACAAATAAGAAAAGTCTTTTTTTAAGTAGTGAGATTTTTCTGAAGTTGCATTAAGAATTAAATTTATCCCAGACTAACATTCTCTAAAAGGGCTAACATTCTCTGTTGCTATTATTTCTTATCCAAGAGGTATTGTACACAGCCATTGTTTTAAAGAGCATGCAATATGAACATTTTTGTGTCTGCTTCCTCTTGGAGTGAAACTGATCATCGTTAAAACTATTTAGAGATTCAACTGAGGTTAATCAGCAAAACATGAAATAATTTCCTAATCGTCTTCCTGACACTTTGAAAGCTAAGTGCATGGGTGCATAGGGATTAAAATCATTAGTCAGTATTCATAGATGTATTTTTAAGCATTATTCCTCAGAAAACACAAGCTTTGCTGTAGAATAATTTTTAAAAGTACTACCAAAACTGAGCCATCTAGGTGGGAAATTGGTTAGTGACTCTCACTACCCTACTGAAGGACCCGGGTGCGAATCCCGGAAAAGGTATAAATGTGGATTTGCCCGTCCTTTAATAGAAGGCAATAGTGACCATCTCTTAGGTGCTTTCATAATAAAGAGACCACCACTTTCGGCCTTAGTAGTGACCAATGCCTACAAACGGCTAGAGCCTGTCATTGGAACTTATTTGACCCGACACTGCAACCGCCATACATGATTATTTATGATTCCAAGTGTTTGTAAATTGAAATAAAATAAAAAATGGAAGTTAGGCTATTCAGATATTTCAACCCAAGCAAGGACTATCTAACGTGGACGAAGAATGCCTTCGTGGAGTGTTTTATAAGGGAAAACAGCTCGTGGTCACATTACACATTCGGAAAAACCACGAAAATCAACTATGCAGCCATCTCGTTCGCCTTGGATCGAGCCAGGGTAGACTCTTTGTATTCAGCTGTTTGAACTATTCGGTCACTGGTGGGGTTAATAGAGTGTGTGTGTGTGATTATGGCAAAGCCTCGAGGTCTATCTGCCTAAGGGGGTAGATGCCTTCGTGGAGGACTTTCTAAGGGAAATTGGCTCGTATACTCGTTACACATGGGGAAAACCACGAAAACGCCCCTGCAGCCAGCCCGTTTGCGGGATTCGAACCTCGGACCGAACTACCAGTGCTCAGCGACTTTACTTTAATAATAGCAATAATTTCTATGGAATAGATTTATAAAATAGAATTAATAGCTATTTCTGTTCAAATTTTAAAGAAATATTTGAGAGACATGCTTTAAAATTCGAGCTTACCGCTAAGAAAGCGGTTTACGCGTGCAAATATGCTCACACTTTATATTAACCATCATGAGTAAGCCATCTGTATCTTAACTGTAACTGAATAGATAAAAGAGCTTATAGACACTGGTGATTTAATTTTAGGCTTGGTTTCCGCTGGATATGTCCATGGGACTAGAAAACTTTCTTCATCTTTGAATATGCGGTAATTTAAATGTTATTCAGCTTTCCTTTGAAAATCTTCAATTAACATCTTCCATACGCGAAGCAGATAACCTTCATGCACTTTACTGTTATTGATTAATTATATAAAATGAAGAAAATTGTCATTGACCCTTCTGTTTAAAATTTGTTATCTAATCTTCTTTCAGGCTGCATCAATGGTTAAATGTTTCTGCAATTCAGATCATCAGATTGTTTTAAGATATACTCCTTTTCGGTGAAGCAAAAATACTTGGTAATTCTTTTAAGCGAATAAGTGGTCATTTTTAATGTTACGTATGAAATTCTATACGAAAAAATATATTCTCCCATCTCATACATTATGTATTCATTAGTTTGAGAAATCTTTATCTAGGTTTAATAACATATGTTTTAATTTCCGATATATGAAAAATAACTTTCTCGAAATACGATTATGTGCAAGACCCATGAGCTAGAGCAGATAATTCTTTTCACCACTTTTGTATTTGATATATTTTTCTAGTTCTGCATTTGACGGATGTGTCATTTCACAACTAGTTTAAATTATTAAAAAGTCCAAATATGACAGATGCCGTTTTAAAAAACCTTCGCTGCTCATTAAATTTCTGTTCCAGGAGAATGACTTCATACTTCGGTTTGGATGTCTAAACAAATACCCTTTCAAATTCACAATGCATGCATCGAAAGAGCGTTTTAAAACTCTCCGAAGCAAAAGAATTTTCTCTCAGTATATACATCGTATTTTTATTTATTTCTGCAGCAGCAAATTGGAACTGTCATTCATAGGCAAATTTAGGATCTCCAAAGTTTTTCGGCCAATTTTTTTTCTCTGCTGCTCTTCCTGAAGGGTTTGTTTATTCGCTGCACGTTGTAAAACAGGGTGTTTCTGAGTTACAAATTACCTCCTCCTCCGGAAAAGAACACCATTTGACAGTTATTACAGAAAAGTAATTTATGAGATAATGTTTTGCATTATTTTCTATAATAATTAGCACTTTCAAAAATTTAAAGTAAAAACAATATCCGAAGTTTCTGATACAATAAAAGGATGAAGTTAATTAAACAGAGGGGTACTTAAGCGCTAATTAACGAAATAAACGTTTTCAAATTCTGAGCTCGAACGAAAAAAAAATGGCAGAACTAGGCATCGTACAGAGGAAACACAAAAGAAATTATTTCCCGCTGAATGTATTTCAGTACCGACATTAATATCAAAGGAATTATTGATTAAATGCGAAATAAGTTATGAAGAGGAGGTTCTCAACCTTTACGTTTTCGCTATCGCTTTCTATTAGACTAAACTTTTAATCATCCGTTTGTCCTATTTTGCAAAAATTTTACTAAAATTTATACTTACTTACTTTACCATGAATTCCAAAGCAATAATAATTACAAATTTTACAAAAGCTAGTAAAAGAAAGTACATTTTAGAAATAAATTAATACAAGTAAACAAAGCCTAAATTCAAAACTGGTGGATAACCCTTGAGATAGTTTTCCACATACAAGCACATGCGCGCACACAAAAAATATTTATGTGGATAAAAACTACCAAGTTATAACTATCGTATAACAAAAGTTCCAAAATCCTCATACCATCTCAACAATTTATACGTGACCTCATATTAAATAGTGACCCCTATTCTGAGAACTCCCATTGTACTACTTTGAGATCTTCTCTAATATTAAATTTAATTTATTTAATAATAGTAACATATGAAATACATGTTGAACGGTACACTGTTATAGTAAGTGAGATTCTCATTAATAAGCATGGACAAAATGGGCGTAACTATTCAGAGTCGTGCAGAGTATCCAGTTACGAAAAAAAACTTGTTTAATTAAAATTA
Organism: Stegodyphus dumicola; assembly: GCF_044657685.1. Classification (NCBI taxonomy): domain Eukaryota; kingdom Metazoa; phylum Arthropoda; class Arachnida; order Araneae; family Eresidae; genus Stegodyphus; species Stegodyphus dumicola. Next base: position 30,199,757 of record NC_140781.1, read on the forward strand.
CTTTAAGAGCTTAAATTTCATATTAAAGAGGAGTAAGTCGTTGGCAAGTTTTCATTTTAAATCAGGATTGCATCATTTTGCAAATCAAGGACAAAAGTGCACTCTTAAAAGGCATCAAACCTGTGTTTTTCAGCTTGTCATTTTTTTTCAATAACTCGGTTAAGAAGGGGATTATGCGTTTATCTTAATTTTTATATGTAATACTAACAATAGAAAATAGTAATCATTATGTTTCCTATTCCAGACGCTTACACATCATGACACAAATTTTTAATTTATAGCCAAGCTGATTTTTTGATTTCGTAAATTAAGAAACGAGATAATTAAGTTTACTTACATTTTTGTTCTAATTTCACTTTAAAATTTCAGGTGCCTTTCTTTGAAGCATTTTAAATCTCAGGTTTGCTTCATAAGTCTTACAGACACATTTTTTAGAAAGGACGTATAGTCGACGCAAGAATGTATAAACTAGACGTTGAAAGATCGCCCCAGATATGTTCTATATGGTTTAGGTTTGGTGATAAATCTCTAAATCCTCACAGTCCTTTTGAAAGACACAAACGATCATCCTTCATTTGCTAATGAACTTCATTTTCCATGTCTACGTGGGTATTAACCGTCCGGCCAATACATCCGGTTAATATCTGCAATTTTTAAAGAATCATCCGTTAGATTAGTCTTATGTGAACAAATTTTGTCACCTATAAAAGTGAGCTCAGAGCCAACGCTACTCCTGGAAAGGCAAACATACGGTTCTTAAGATCTCATCTGTTTGCAAAAGAACCTGCTGTTTATCTTTCAAAAATGAAACTGAAGATATGAGTTTTTCATCAAAGAAATAATAAACGTCCGGCACCAGCGCCTCATTTGGAGTATCTCGCTCTTCTAGCGAAAGAAAAGCAAAAAATCTTGAGCCTACTGGGGGAGTTCGCATGCTTATTTAGAGGTAGCTGGAGCTAACATACGTTTAAGATACAGGATAAATATTAGGAGCATTTCGCTATGTAAATCAAAATCATAGAAGTATGATGCGGCAGAAGAGGCGGTAATTGAACAACATGTCTATGCGATGTTAGACAATAAAATTACAATACCCATATTCAGTGATTATGCTATTCTATAGTTACCATGTAGAGAAAAAATGATTACCCACTGACTCATTACAGAGCATGGCAGTTTGATAAATATTATCGGAAACTCAAAAAGGCATGAGTAATCCTTTGTATCCCCTACAATTAATTATAGGAGAAATCATAAGAAAAATAAAGCACTTGAGGAGCAAAACTACATTAGATGAGATGATGGGGGTACTTTCAGATCACGATGTGGCTTGGAGATGTACATGAAACGCTATTCATCACAGATTATGAAACAGATATTGTAGCAAATACCAGAACAAGTGCAGTGGGAATTCTTGGATTCCTTGCATGAATGTGTGATTACCTAGCAACAATGTGTGATTACCTAGTAACAATGTGTGATTACCTAGCAACAATGTGTGATTACCTTATAATGTATTTATCCCGCCTCCTTGGCATGCCTTCGTGGTGCGGCGGTCTGGACGCTGGGCCGGTATTCCAGAGGTCCGTGGTTCGATTCCCGGCGAAGGCGTTTGCTCATTTTTCATCTTGCCTGCTTCTAAAAATCCTAATGAATCCTACAGTGGCGCCAGAATTAAAAGGGTGTTGGATGCTGGTTTTCTACACCCAGGATTTGGCGATTGGGTCCCTTAAAACCCCAGTCGCCCTTTAAAAGAGGGAGTATATAAGGTATTTCTCCCGCCTTCTTGGCATGCCTTTGTGGTGTGGTTGTCAGCACGCTGGGCCGGTATTCCCGAGGTCCATGGTTCGATTCCCGGCGAAGGCTTTTGTTCATTTTTCATCTTGCCTACTTCCGAAATACCTAATGTCTATACAACCTAATGTGTGAAAAGTATAGGCCGCTATCATTTCTGATGAGGAAAAATCTCGCAAAGTCGACACGTTGTTTTTCGTCTCCAGGTTGCCACATCTGGACGTGTTGGAATCGATAAGGAAACATCTGCAGAACAGAACGCAGAAGCTAGAGAGCTGCTGTATTCAGTACATCTAAATTGCGGGCAACATTTCTCGAGGTATGAAATAATGGATTTGCAGGAATCGTATTATGCACTTCCGCAGCAACTTCAACAGGAACACACGGTCTTCGGATCGCGGTCTATTATATGTGCATTCAGTTTCTTCAATTTTTTTTTAACCAAATTAAGTACAGCTTTTACGGAACATGGACCTCGTCATAGCTTATTGTTACGAATTTTATATCCAAGTAAGTAATTTTTGTGAAATTATATGTGAAATTGTAGTACTTTTTTGTATAATGTAGCATGAAAATATAAAGATTCGATGTTTTGACAGAAAAGTAAGAATACAGAGGCAAGTTTATTTAACACTGAGTTGGCTATCTCGCTATTTTAGCTAGATATCACCAAGCGGAAGACGGTTTTGGCGACAAACTGTGGTCACTAAATTTGGCAAGAAATCGCTATAATCCGCAAATCCGCAAAACTTAGCGACATTTATATATAATCCGCAAAACTTAGCGACATTTTTGTCCGGTCCCTGCATTACCGTAATGTGTATTGAAAATTGAATAACTCTAACAGATTCCATATATAGGTGTAACCGCATCCGGCGCTCATATGCCTTCCATAATTTATAAAAGTACTAGATATTTCTCGGTGGCCAGGTGAAAACTATATAAGACCGGAGATAACATCTACTCTCAGCTGTTAGTTCAGAGTCGGCTACGAAAAACTGAGATATCTCCGCGTCAGCTTCGCCTTTTAGACGCGCTTTCCATAGCGTTGTGTCTAACGTTCTTAGTAGTTTGAAGGGTAATTACTGATTATACTTTGTGATATTGTGAAGAGCTGTATGATTATTTTTGTAGAAAATTCCAGAACTATGGAGTGTTTTTTTTTTTTTTTTTTTTGTAAAATAAATTTTATCAAGCTATCAGCCATTTCATGTGCATTCAGTCTATTACAAACACGTACGCACGCAACGTTAGGATTTTCCCGATAAACTCGCACTGCTTCGTCAGCGCTTTTCCGCGTTCAGATAAGACAGCTTTATCAATTCACCTCGTTGTTTTCCTGTGAGTGTCGTCTTGTTAGCATCTTCATCTTGTTAGCATCTTCATCTTGTTAGTCATCTTTAGTCCGTTTGCATACCTAATTGAAGGAACAATCTTCACTGCTCATTAAATGTTTCCCACAAGCAATGCTTTACGCACGCTGTTCTGTGATTGGTGTTTTTAATGGCTATACCTATGAATTATTCAGTGTGCGTCGATGCACCTGCTTTCTATGTTATCATTGGTTCTCTACAATGCTTTTATTTGAAAATGTTTTAAGCCGGCAATTTTTGTCGTACGTGTATCGTTCCAACACAAGTTACGGTTTTTCAGTACGCTGAAGAATTTTCCCAGGAAAAAGTGACTGTTGCTATTAGAAAGTTTCGAAATGTTTTCACTGTTAGAGTAACCGTGAGCGCTCTGTTGTTTTAAATAATCACAATCTCGAGCACATACCTTCAAATAACAACACACGAAATATCATTTAGATTGTTTGAGTGTATAAGGCCATAAAAGGTCTATATATCGGAGACATTTTTTTATGTCCACCCCGTATAATATCCAAGTTAAAAAAACTGAAATTATCAATACCTCTTGAAATTCCCCTTGTATTGTTTGGAACTTGCACGGTATATTTCAGAATTATAAACAGGAGTAAATTTCCTCCCTTCAGTGCTCTGAATCCTTGCGAATGAACTAAGTGCCTTTTCGTTGATTTTATTATGTGCAACAGGAGATTGCCTTAAAATGTCCTCCACAAACACATTAACGAAGGCACCCTTTGTGTTAGAATATTCTTGTGTGCTTTGAAATAATCAGCTATACTAAACTCTCAGTATTGTAACTATATAAGAAATGTAACGCTTTTACATGCATTAGCTAATTCGTTAAGTAACACTTGATGGAATAACGTGAATTCTGTCAGATGATTTTCAAAATCTACAACAATCTTTTCAGGGAAAAAAGCCATTACGCTTCTTGCTGTTAGCAGAAGAGCCAGCTGCAGTCGATTGTAATGTGAAAAGTGTTACAATACTCAAACTTATGTCATATTGCTATAGCAATTGGGGTACTTAAAGACTTTATTGTTGGAGATTGTATGACCACCTTTCAATTTGAAGTGACAAATTTAATTTAACCAAATAATTGAAACAAAGAGATTATAGGCATTTTAAAAAAGCAAATAAAATATTTGTAATTAATTTTATGCAAAATAATTAATCGCATTGATAAAGTTAAGCGAATTAGTATTTTATGTGATCACAAATTTTCTTTATTAAGTACCTTTTTCATACGTTTATGAAGAGGATGTTAAAGGTAAGTAAAAAAACCAAACAATTAAAAAATAAATGTGTTCTATTTCACACGTGTCATCTTGAAATAATAAAACAAATAAAGCAGGTTGAATCAAAGTCGCCTCAAACGTTTATTACCTTTAACCTTCTTTAATGTCATTCACTTACGTGAAGTTCTGTTAAGGGGAGTCATCACTATTGCGCAACACAAAAAGTGAAAATTTTGGCTGATTTTCGAGTTTTAATAAGTCAAATTGTTATGGTCGTAGATATATGAAATTTTCAGTGTGTAATCTCTATACATATGTGATTATGGTCCTTGATTTATTTTACTAATAGTATATAAGAATTTGTTTTATAAAGAAAAAACAAACTGTATTTTTCGAAAATTTAAAATTTATACTGAAGCACTGCGCGCAAACTGACAGTAATACAAATTTAGCTACAGTAATAATTTTTACAATTTTGTGATGGAACATCATTAGGTATGATTCTTCACCTATTTAAATTTTAAAATATCAAAGAATTAACACCATTAGAATAAGATCTTCAAAAACAGAAAAAGCATTAAAAATTTTTAAGTAAAGTTTTACAAATACTTAAAAAATAATTTTTCGAAGAAAAACGTACGTGCATTTTTTCAGCAATGTCATCATGTAAGTACCCTGAAATTTTAAAATCAATAGCTATTATAGATTTTATTAAAGAGTGAGCGCAAGTATGAAAATCACCATTTTGAGAAAAACGGTTTTAAAGTTAAAAGGTTAAAAATTTTCAATATATTTTCTCTCAAATAACACTAAAACAGTTTAAAACTGCCCAGCTGCACACACCATACCCTCCTGTTCTTCAATAGCTGTTATTGCAACCAAGTTTGTCTCTTTTTCTTGCTCTGCGAGCATCTATTGTCAGACATCTCTACCTTATTTCGGCTGACTGAATACGACGTTGATCAGTGTCTGCTGAAAACTTGATTGCATTATCATCAATTCGGTATCCAAGTTCATTCATAGTATGTAATCGTCCAGCTTGATCATCGTTATATATAACAACTGCCTCATTCATTGCTGTCTTAACAATATTATAATCACACCCGGAATTTTTAGGAAACAATTTCCAAATCAAAGCATTCAACGATTCATTTGAGTTCTGTGTATGTACTCCTAAACACGTTTTTAGTAATAATGGCATGCTAATATCTTTAAATATATCTTTGATAGCATCCATTACAGATGACAGAATTAAATTTTTAATGTTTGTACGATTTCAGATTTCCACTCGCACTCGCTATTTGGTATGTACACCCCGAATCCTTCCCTGTTGGACAAAAATTGTGAGTAGGTTCCACATTGGTTGAACATTTGTGGTAAAATATTGCCCATACTGCTTTCTGCATATCCTTTACAGAACTGTAATGTTTTTTTAGTAGGATTTCCATAATAAATTGTCAATTGATTTATGATATCATCTGTAAGGCGACCTTTTCCACTAAGAGTTTTACTGTCACTAAGTTTCTTCCCCATCATTTCGTACTTTCTCTTTCGTAATTTAGTGGCCATTCTTTTCTGAATGTGTCCGACACATCCAATTTTACCAAAATACATGATGTTAACAGTAAAAATTAAAGCACTCTACGAATGAACATTCGTAAGCAGCTGCGCGTACAATTGTAAACAAATGTCAGGTGATGATTTAAATGCCCACTCTGGCAATATTTTTCTCAGAATCGTTTCCTTTATTTCATAATTTTTAAGGTTCTAATTCGAATATCGTAACGCCGTTTGTTTTAACTGATTCAGAAATGTTTGCAGTTTCTAAATATGCAAAAAAATAAAATTCGATTTTTTGAATGTGTAAAGGTGATGCGTCCCCTTTTAAACTAAATTGAACAAATAAATATACTATGAAAATAATCTTCCACATTTAAATATAGACTAATCGAGTTAAATAAAATTAGACATAAAATGATAGTATGTACGTGAAATTTTATTTGTTTCACTCGTACATAAAAAAACAAACAGCAAACAAATATGATTATAAAAATATAGTAATTTTATTTTACTGTTAATAATTGACTTACTATCGGTTTTAGGTAAAAGGATGATTCGGTTAGTCAGAACACTGGGACGCATATAAGCATTCTGTACCGCGCCACGCGCAAAGGGAAAATTCCTTACTTGTGGTTGGATATACTTTCCGATGACATCATTTTTCTCTTTGCGTAATGGCGTTTAGGTGAGAATCATACGGTTTTGGTTTCGTTGAATGACGCACATGAGTTACACAGAAGCGTGAAAATTATCGTTTGTTTTATTTGAAAGGAAAAAATTTAGCTGCAGCGTTCCGCAGATGGCTTCCTGTTTCATGAAATAATACAATTATAAAATCTTTCAAAGATGCTGTTAATATCAGAAGCAATTTTAAGCGCTTAGATTATATAAATAGCTGAGTTCATGAATTTAGTGCAAAAGCCAAAACACGACAATCTTGATCCAACTGTAAAGGTATTGTGTGCTAGAAAGTATACTATTATTATTGCAATTTTGTTGCATTTTGTTCCTATCACATTGCAGAAAATATTTCTTTTGCAAATGTTATGTTATTTCCATGTTAATAGCCATGTCATTTCTAATATTCTGTTGCCTTAACTGAAAGAAAATAGTGCATTCAGTATTGTTGCTGAATTTAATACACGTATATAAGAAAAGAAACTTCCTTCTCTGACAAACACTTTTTTTATGCAAAGGTTTAAAAGATGTTACCCATTAGAAAATGGGCAATATTCATAAAGTAATATTAGTAAGTATAAAATATGTATCTCTATTTCTCTGTTCCAAACCTAGATTAGTCTAACTTCAAAAATAAATTTTACTTTTTCAGACTAATTATAAATATTGTGAATTTACTGTGTACTATGTCAGCTTCCAACGACGCTGTCTTTCCGAAAACTGACTTGTCTCATGCTTTCGGAGATTGCATCTGCAGAGAATGGATATATATATAACGAACACGAAATAATGAATTAATAATCACAATACCTTTAATGTTAAGAGTTTTCAGTTAAGAATACTTAATACTAATATTAAAAATCTCTCAAATCGGAGTTAGCACAAGAAGAAATAATACTTTTTCTCTCTCTAGGAAAAAATATCACTACATTTTTTATGTTAAATTCACCATACTATAGTGTTATAAGAAGTATAATAACAAAAATACAACGCAGGTAATAGTCTTTTCGGTATTGCAATCAAAATATAAACAAACGTATGAAGATGTACCCTCCAGCCCAAGCAAAGTCAAGGCGTTCCTAAGCGTAGAGGAAACGATGTCATCGAAAGCCATATGCAATCACGAGGAGGGATTTTTCCCCATGTGCGTGGCGCGGTACAGAATGCTTATATGCAACTGGGACACTTAACGCCCCCAGATTTGTTCATGTACTGATTTGTAATTTTGTTTAGACAAATAAATTTATACTTTTTTACGAGTATCGTCGAATGTAAAAAACGAGTTTCGGAAGCCAGAATATTTGTGGCAAAATGCTGAGAAAAATATAGCGAGTGATTGGCTATGTATTAGGATATTGTTCGGGCCACATAAAGCACATGTATAGAAATACTTTAAAATTTAGGAAGAATGTCAGAAAGTGTTTCAGTTGCTGCAATACCTATGATTTGTATATAATACGATTGGTTATGTCTTTAAACTTTTACTATTCATCTATGAAATGTGGTATAGAATTTATATGGATTTTCTGTGTGTTTCAATAATTTTAATTACCTTACAATTTCAATTAATATTTTCATAATTGAGAAGATACTCTCTCTTGTGTCCTCAAACAAAAATGCAAGTTACAGAATGCCCTTCTCTGAATTCCCTTGATGATGCTATCAGAAGCTTTTAGGAATTCAACTTTCAAAGGAATATTGTGAAAGCTTCAGTATGTTTTCGAAAATGTGAAAACATTTTACACCTGCGAAGATTTATGCCTCAGATTTTACTTATTTAGGGCAGTATGGTTCTGGTTATTAAAATCATTTTAGATTTTAAGTAAGTATTTTTACTTATAAATACTTATAATTTGTTGTGCTTTTCCTGATTCCTTATCACAGCTGTTTATCTTTAAATCAGAATTTTAATGAGCGGATACCACTCCATCTTCAAATATTTGTAAAATAAGAATACATAATAAATAGTGTTACACGTAGTTTCTGCTAAATATTATCTTCATAGAATATAATACAAGAAATATGTTATATTACTTGAATAACCATAAATGTTATTAAAGCTTACAGAAGTACTAGTTTTATATTACAACATGGGCCTACTACAAAGTTATGATATGAAGTTAAACTTACCAAACATTTTAGAGAACACACATTTTCTCGCTTTGTAGAAGCTCAAAATTCCAGTCAAACTAACCGTAAGCTGAAATGCCCTAGCATCTTGGAATAATGTCTTATTCTAATGCAATGTTCTAACATTTTGGAATAATGTAACAAAGAAAAATGTATCATTAATTTACGAAGAAAATGCTTTTAAGTGGTTCCAGGCCACCTATTACCTTATCATGTCAAACAACGAGTAAAAACTAATGTAATACTACGTCTAAAATTAAGAATAACAGGAAAGGTAGAAAATCTGTATAAATGGAAATAACATGTGATCCTACAAAACTAAGAAAGCAGCGACCGCACTGGAAAATTTAGAAGTAATAGTAATGTGATTACTGTGTTAGATGCTGTTTTAGAAAAAAATGTAATGTTCGAAATTCGGTAGCAAGAAATACAAGAGAATACGAGGTAAGAAAAACAAGACGAATCGCCCTTTTAGCGTAGTGGTAAGGAAACTGACCCCCATGAACTTGGCCATGGGTTTGAATCCCGGAGAAGGCATGGATGTTTATAAGTACACTGGTGTGCAAAACTTAAGCAACAGGTGTTCTTTTTGACATAAACCCACGAGATATCATCTAAGAGACATGAAATTCAAAAATAAGAGACAGCATTTTGTATTTAAACGATGACGAAAGCATAATTGCGCAAAAATGAATACAATGCATACAGTATGGAATTAAACAAAAACAGGCTTTATTGAACTCCTAGTATCGTTACACATGATTGTCTGTATAAGAGGAAGAACAAGAAGCAGATGTTAGTAGGGAATATGCCCTCCCCTTACTGCAATGGTTGCTTCTCACCGTCTCCCCATACTCAGCACCAGATTGTACAACAGATCTTGAGGTGACAGTGCCCATTCCTCAATCAGCATCTGTTTCAGTTGTTGGGTGTTCGCCGGAGGATGCAATCGTGCCTCAAGGGGTCTCCCCAAAGCATCCCACACATGTTCTATGGGATTTAAATCAGGAAAGTACCCTGGCCAGTTCATTGGAGTGATATCTTCACTTTTCAGTAGCTTCTGAATAGCAGGAGTCCGGTGTGGCTGTGCATTGGAATCCATAAAAAACGAAGTCTGGTCCAATTTTACCTCGGAACAGACGCACATAGGGAAGGATCACCTCCTGACAATAGCGATCTCCGGTTACAGAACTTCTGTCGAAAACGTGGAGCTCTGTCCACCCGTTCAGCATAATGCCTCCCAAGACGAGATCTCCAGGACACCGTAATGGTCTCTTTCCGTGATGTTACTGAGATTAAACCGTGTCCTTACCTCTCTCGAAATAAGTTGGCGCTGAGAATCGCTTGGGGCACTAAAACGACTCTCATCCGTAAGGAGGACACGACTCCATTGATGAGATGCCTAGTTTTTGCGCTCCTTGCACCACTCTAAACGATGGCGCCGATGGCCAACTTTCAAAGGGATGCTGCGTTCAGGACGGCGGGCGAATAGGCTGTCTTTGTGAAGGTGTCTGGACACAGTAAGTCACGACAATTGTCGCCGGTTGCTGTACACAGTTGCTGAGCTGTGGAGCTTGCTGACTGGGTTTGGGCTCTTTTCGCCTGTAGGACGATATATCGGTTATCTGTTGCAGTTTTTGTCCTGGAGCGGCCACCACCAACCTTTCTAATAGCTGTACCTATGGTTTGGAAGGCTTTCCAAGCCCGCGAAACGACACTTTTGTTGACTTCGAAATCTTCAGCCACACTGGTCACACTACGCCCCTCTTCCAGCTTTGCGATCATTCTTCCACTCGTGAAGTCATCCGGATGTTTTCTTGTAGCCATATTTCACTTGAACTTGCAGCGAATGTCTTTAATTGCGTCTTCGTCCTTCCTTTTATGGTAGTCTCGAGCGGAGCTCACGCGTTTTGCGTACGATTACGTAGCCTGTGATGTTTTTTTCCGGACATTTGCATATGCATGACCTTTCTACTGAATTGCGTGTTCATTGTACCGATAGCAAGAACTCCGTTTTTTGCAACTGCATGGTTATCTGATTAAAATTTGCATTGTCGCTTAAGTTTTGCACACCAGTGTATATAGAATCTTCGAGGCATGAGGGTCCTCAAAATGAACACCGTTGGGCCAAAAGTTCCCTCGAAACGTTAATGGAAAGGGAAGAGGAGCAGAAAATGCTCTGATCGGGGTCCTCCGTGGAGGAGGGATTTTTCTCATCAAAAACTGGGACGGATTTAAGCAAATTCGTATTGTTATTTATATGATGTCCAAGGCCAAGGCCAATGAAGGGGTTATCAGGTTCTGTGTTCCTCCTTACTTGCTTTGGGAACATTAAATGACCTGACTCGGAACAGGGAGCTTACTAAAGCTATGTTCAATAAATGTGGGAAGTAGGCAATACATACAAGAAGGGTATACGAAACCCTTTATTTTTCTCTCTTTACAATGATTTCCGGACTTCGGAATACAGAGACCAACCACTTGTGGTCTGAACGTAAGAATATGAATATATTAACTAAAACTCTAACTAAACTAACTTTGGATTAATATACAAGTGTCTACTTTAAGATTGGCCGATAATTAACAAAAAGCCGTATGTAGTACAGAGAGCTGCTAAAACTACGATACGTTTAAAATTATCAAGAGGATTAAACCTCTGGCCTTGAAGGCAACCAGCAACCGAGTAAAACTACTATGGCAAGCGGCCTGCTTCTAATAGCTCCTTCCTCTCTCTTGCTTGGCAAAAAGCCACAACTTAAGTACTTGGCGTTCGCAAGACAAATTTGCATAAATAAGTTAAAGCTTTTAATTCTGGCCGGAAGTAGAAAATAAGAAGTGATAGTAAAGATTTAAAATAAAATAAACGTTAGTAAAACTTAAGATCCTTACAGCGTAACCTATTTTTTTTTTGTCCCGGTAAATTTTGTGAATTTGAGCTGGTTGAGATTTAGAAAAATAATAACAACAACAAGAAAGGATCATACATACCATTTATTGTTGCATCGTCGTTTGTAGCTAGCAATTTGCTTTGTTGACAGTTTCGACGCCTGCTTGCATCACTGCTGAAAGTCGAAGTATAATGGCTGCCCTAGTTGAGAAAAAGGCTTGAAATATGAGAATTTGTTCAACTCATTTTCCCCTTACTTACAGTTTATAGCGACGTGATATTACTTTGCAACATGATGATATCGCGGCTGAATAATACTTTGCTTTTTTTCTTGTTTTCTTAAAAGGTGAAATCCTTCTCCAGTTTCTTTCTTTGATCGAAAAATGTGCTAATGTAGATCATTCGTAAAGGGGAACCGGCGCAAGACAAATTTTCATAAAACCTGTATAAACACGTTATCAGTTTATAGAGTTTGGCTTGATTTGGGAGCATAAACTAGGTCCAAGCTTGTAACAGACGTAAAGTGAATTATCGCTGTGTCTGAAATAAAATACAAAGTCTTGAAAAGGTTTAAAAAAACGTTTTTGTTTAACAGAACTTAGAACATAAACGCACTTCTCGTGCTCACAGGATCAGCCACAACTTGTGGCGATGTAACTTAATGTAACAGTAAAATTCAAAATTTAAAATTTAGACTAGTAGTCAAAGACTTTAAATATAAGTTGGCTTAGAACTTCTCACCGGCGTGGCGGAATCTATAACGAAAAATCGAGTACTTACAAACTTATCAAAGCTAGCAAAACTACGTAACGTGGCCTCGAGAGGCAGAAGAAACACACTTTGTCTTAAAATCGAAAAACCTCAGGCTGTGTATTTTCTGGCTCATTTTGGTGAGAAAAAGGAGAAGATATAGTAAAGGCTGAAATTATAAAGAGTTGGTTTGTAAGGATCCTAAGTTTTACTAACGTTTATTTTATTTTGAATCTTTACTATCACTTCTTATTTTCTACTTCCGGCCAGAATTAAAAGCTTTTAACTTATTTATGCAAATTTGTCTTGCTAACGCCAAGTACTTAAGTTGTGGCTTTTTGCCAAGCAAGAGAGAGGAAGGAGTTATTAGAAGCAGGCCGCTTGCCATAGTAGTTTTACTCGGTTGCTGGTTGCCTTCAAGGCCAGAGGTTTAATCCTCTTGATAATTTTAAACGTATCGTAGTTTTAGCAACTCTCTGTACTACATACGGCTTTTTGTTAATTATCGGCCAATCTTAAAGTAGACACTTGTATATTAATCCAAAGTTAGTTTAGTTAGAGTTTTAGTTAATATTTTTATATTCTTACGTTCAGACCACAAGTGGTTGGTCTCTGTATTCCGAAGTCTGGAAATCTCTGTAAAGATAGAAAAATAAAGGGTTTCGTATACCCTTCCTGTGTGTATTGTCTACTTACACACAGGAATTTATTGAACATAGCTTTAGTACAATTTATTGAACATAGCTTTAGTAAGCTCCCTGTTCCGAGTCAGGACAGTTAATGTTTCCAAAGCAAGTAAGAGGAGCACCAAACCTGATAGGTTATTTTAAATAATAACGTTATAAACATTCTAAATGTAGTCCTTCTAGCAACAACTGAATTTCGAATTCGATAACTGATAGAAATTATCCACATTTTTTATAATGGCATTGAAATTTTGTCTTTTTGTTGCAAAGCTAATCATAAAACTACGAAATCCAAGTGTAAATGTTATTGTAAATTGTACGTGAGGTGTTTTGGGAACATTAAACTAAAATTTTACCTTTACCTGTTTAACAGGTTTTGTACAATAGCCGTTTTCACAATATTCCTTACAAATACGTCATAAACGTAAATTCATATATGCTCTAAGTAATAAATAGGGTACAATTTAACACGAAACAGAGAAAAGCTGCAGTTATTTAAATTTTGTTTATTTTTGAGATTTCGACATAACATATTAAAATTAAAATTTCAAAATAAGGAATTTTATTAATCTGCTGTCTGTATTAAATGAGAATTTAAGATGTTTGCGTAAATTTATGACAGACACTATTTAAATCTACCATCGGTATTTGCATAGATCCTAGACACTTTCAACTAAAGTACTGCTTATTATTCTCCTGAAGAATTTCGCCTCAAACTTCTAAAATTTCTAACGGACTCTTTCATAAGATGGGATAAGAAATATCTCAACTAGTGTATAAAGAGACCCGTAATCCTTCAGGGTTTTGACTTTTAGCTTGGAAACTAAGAAAAATTCTTAAATCGAACTTTTAAAGGAATGCCTGATTTTGCATTATCAATTTGTAACGATCGGATGTTCTCTCTTGCATACGTTAGCTAAATGTAAATTCCATATAAGGTAACTTATGGAGTTTCTTATATTAAGTGCAATGCATATGCGTAAGCTCTAGCTATTAAAAGGGTTTTAAAGGGGAGAACTTCAAAGTCTAATTTTTATTTACTCACATGGCTGACTTATTACTCACGTTTTTATTTGCTCACATAGAAACAAATAAAATTTATTTCATATTTAACTAATTAGTTTACATGTCATTTAATTACTTAAAAATTAACTTCTATAAAATGCAAACTACTTTCATGGCATTTTGCACCTTGCTTAATAATTAATTGTAAATATTATTTTGGCATGAAATAATTTATGCAGAGTGTGTCTTTCTTAGTGCTCAAAGAAAGAAAATTTAACCAAATTTCTTTTGCGTGATTTATGTTTATTTTGATTATGTGTAATATGTTTGCTGTTCCAACGGTTACTTTAGATTTTGTTCACATAATAAACTGCAGATACAGTAACAAATTACCTAGAAATTGAATGACTCTTGCATTAAGTTTCGCAGAGTCCACTGCATTAATACAAGAATGACATTGGAATGATTTTAATTTCTACATGCAATTGAAGCGAAAAAACATACTTTTGATCAACTTCACTGTTTGAATTAACATTCTGTTAAGCATATTTTTACGTTATTTTCTTCCTTCACGTTCGTACTGGGTTCGTGAGGATTTGGAGTGAATAATGACAATACTACTTGATGAAGTATCGAAACACACTTTATTCACCAATATTAATCAGGACAGCTCCAAAACACTTTTACAGTCGTCGAAGATCTACAATAAATGCGCTGGAACAATCAGCGACACAGCCTTCACACTGTTAGGCAATAATGGTGGACACAGCTTCACTGCAAAGCACCAGAGTACATCTTCCAACTCTGCTTGGTCGTTCTCAGAACTCCACGTAATCTCAAGACTCTCCACGCGATGCACTCAACGATACACAAGAGTATAGCTCTCGGCTCAGCACAGTTTAAGACAAAACTCGACGATGCACTAATTCGCGATGCATTAAAAGACTCTCTCGATGCACTCGACGACGAACTCGGCGCTAGACTTCGAGACGCTCAATGACTGACTATCAGCTCGCTAGACGAGGCACACACACCGTGGCCTTCGAGATTAGATGGCCTGGTCAGCTGCAGAATCACGTGATTTGACGTCACGTAAGGCGTCTGAACTTTCACCCTTCGCACTGCATTGTGTGGACACTGCAAGCGCAGACTTCTTATTACGTTGATTGCGTGCTGTATTTTTTTATTATTCGTGTCTTTTTATTGCTAAATTTAAGTAATGTTGTTAAGGATATTTTCGTTTTTAAATTGAGATTACTAGTTAACTTATTTGTTAACAAGAATAACGATCGACGTCTATGTAGAGCTGTCTTCATCATAACTGCACGATGTTGCGTTCCAGCATGCAAATCCAATTACGATTTCACCAATGAATAAGTATTCAAATTTCAAACAGATACGGTAAAACGGGATTTATGGATCAAAAAAATTCCAAGGAAAATTTTTATTCCAAGTGATAGCAGCGTTGTGTGTGAAAAACATTTTCGAAAAGATGATATTATTCGCTATGATTATTTACCAACAAACGAAGGTACTTTTATTCAGATGTGCAGAGGGCATCCTAAATTAAATAACGATGCTCACCCATGCAGTTTTTCTGGTTGTCCAAAATACTTATCTGAAAGTCCAACCCCTCAGAGGATGAGCAGGGAGGAAAAAAGAACTAAGATGGAGAAGCATATTTTTAATGAATTTTTGAGAAAGGACAAAATAGCATCATTTGAGGATTTTTCTTCTATGTTACCGAATAAGTTAAATATTTCAGATACTTCAAATATTATTTTACACAAATCTGCTGCTGGTATTTATATTTTATTGCTCAGTTTTCATCCACATCCTAAAATTGAGAAAAGTATCTTTGTATCGCTTCATATGGATATAGCAGTTTATATAGGAGATGAAGTTGTTCCAGTTGAAAGTAAAGAAGAACCAGTAAAGAAGATAACAACAACATTCTTTACTGGTCAAGCTTACCGAGATATATGTACAAAACATTAACATGTTTGATGTTCATGAAACTTGTTTAATGTGTGGAATTCTCTTTTCTAGCAGATTAAAAAAAATAATGAGCACCATTTCAAATATTTGTTTAAACAATTATACTAAAGTTCCTCAAAACAATATGCATACAAAAATCGATGAAAGTAAACTTAAAAAAGTCAAGAATACGTGATGAAAAGATATGAGTATGTAAATGACATTGTTTTATTTTTTAAAAATAGTGTACTAAATATGATGCAGTTCAAATATATTTTCAATAATGTATCTTTTACATTTAAATTTATTAATCCTTTTGCTGTTTCCTTATTATTTGATAATACTTCATAATTTTTCAAAATAAATTATCAATTGCGATTAATTATTGCTTCAGTATACTACTACAACTTGCACAGTATTTGCTAATTAGACAGAAATGATGGTTTTTCTATGTATAGTTGTTTTGCGGGTTTCGTTGGTAAATTTATTGATTTTACGCTTTTGTGAAACATTATATGGATGGCTTTTATTTGTAAATATATCATTTATTATGCAGCTACTGTCTGTCTACGGTAAGAACAGCTCTTGCCAGTTTGTCTGCGGCTGTCTGTTGCCGTAGAAACGAGCCGTGACCCATTTTTCGTAGGGGTGTCTTGAAGATTTAATTCTCAGTTTGCCACCTTGGCATATTTAAAGATGATTTGGCGATATTCACATTTTGTTTTAGTTTCAAGTAAAATGCTCGTTGACCCTTTGCGTCGACCCCGACATTCAATTTCCGAAAATGAAAATTGATGGCGTAAATAAAGTTTTTGCAGTTAAGGAACGGTCTTTGATTTTGCCGTGTGAGGTACAAGTCGCTGAATTTGCCATCCTTCTAGATGTACAATGAGTAAAAATATATCAAAATAACTTGTAGGGAAATGCATTTAAAAATCCGTGCTTATTTTTGAAGAAAAATGCTCTCAATAAATACTTTTTGCGAACATTTCTTCTTTTCCCATACCTTCGAACTAAACCAAAAGGTGGTCAATTTAATGACGAAAGGAAGCGAAGGTAAATTAAAATCAAAACTGATTTTTACTTAATTACCAGTGGTTTGGGTTGGTTTATATGATTACAGAAAGCCTCCAGGGTTAAATGCCTAAGAGGAGGGATGCCTTCGTGGAGGGCTTGCTAAGGAAAACTGCCTCGTATACACGTTACACATGGGGACAACACCCATGCAGCCAGCCCGTTCACGGGATTCAAACCTGAGACCGAACTACAAGTGTTCAGTGACTTTACCGATCGGCCGCTGCTAGGCCTCTTAATTACCAGCGCCCATTTATGCATCATGCTGCTTTTTATAGACACTGTAATAGCTTGTAACATAATAAAATGTTAAAATCAGAACAAAATTATATGTTAAAATCAGAACAAAATTATATTAGGTTTCTTAAATTATTCAGTTACCTATTTTATATTTAAAATTATACGAAATTTATATAATTATACAAAATTTGGCTTTTATAACTGCAGTGAGCATTGTTGCATTAATATAATTTTGTATTAATATTTTCATAATAAAACAAAACTTATTTAATTTCAATTAAAGATTAAAAATTATTTTTTAAGCAAATTATACCATGGCTTGTGGGTCCCCAAGAACACAGTAATGGGAAATGAAGCAACCATTCAGTGTTCTTTATTATCCACAGGGGGGGTTTCGCCTCTGCCGAAGGCTCATTGTTGCCCACTTTTGGTAATCTTTCATTTACATAGTGGCAAAGAAAATATTGAACCTAGAAATATCCTCACAACTTGACAAAGCTATCAGATGAAGAAGAGGGATGCCTTCGTGGAGGACTTTTATAGAGGTATAAAATCTGAAAAGTCATCCGAGTCACTGTCGCAAGATTCCGTTTCTTCTGAATCAGAATCAGAATCGCTGCTGCCAGTTTGAATTATTAATCCATCCACTATCTCTTCTAAAAGTTCGTCCTTGTCCCAATAATAATTTTCAAGTTTTTCTACGTGGTTGCAGTGCGCCTGCCATTCTTGAGAAGTGACTTCATCCAAAGCTTTTTGTGTTAAATTTTTCAAATTTTCCAAGCTTAAGTCCCCAGTCACATTCCTTTCCCTGATCAGTCTTTTAACTGATGACCAAACGTATTCAATTGCGTTTAGATCACAGTGGTAAGGAGGGAGACGCACAACATGATGCCCATTTTCCTTTATGATGTTGTCAATTTTATATATTACTTTTTTAGGACGATTGCATTCTATTAAGCTGAACAGTTCCGCTTTTCGCATTTTGGGATCGCAGCATATCGTCTTCTTCATCAGCCAATTTACAATTGTTTGCTTTGTAGCATATTTCGTGGGTGTCGGATCTTCAATTTTTGTGTGATACGGGGCATTATCCATGCATACCACACTTTGAGGTAGTAAATTTGGAAGAAGCTTTTCCAACACCCATTTTTCAAAATTTCCATAGTTCATTTGCCCATGGTAATCCCTGCTTTGAGCTGATGCTTTATAAATAAGTTGGGCACCTGGAATAAATCCTGCGGAAGAGCCAGCATGGACAACAATCAGTCTATTTTTGGAACTGACATTTATCTGTGCGCCCAAAACCGTATCATGCTGCCAACATTTCTTAAAAGTTAAATTGCTGTCAATCCATGTTTCATCGATGTAAACGATGTGGCGTCCACTTGCTCTGAGTTTCCTCATTTCGCGTAAATAATTGTTCCTCCAAAATACAATGTGAGGTCTTTCGATAAGAATTTTTCTTTTGTTAACACATTTCTTCCAGCGAAAATTCATCGAACGCAAAACTTTGCACAATGAGTCTTTTTGCCACGGGAAGTCTACTTTTTGCCCCAAGACAGGCAATAATTTCCGCACAGATGGCACTTTCTTTTCTTTGATGTAAAAGTCTTGTATAGTCTGCCGTATAACGCATTTGTCAAAATCGTCAATTTCGCACTTATGATTAGCAGGGCTTTTACGTTTCTTTCCAGGCGTATTTAGAAGTTGATCTTCCCCCATTGTTGATACTTCGCGCTTAATTTTTTTAATTGTATACTCCGATACTCCAGTAGCTTGCGACGTTCTCTTCAAAACTTGAGGAAGAGGAACTACTAAAGAGTTCGCCGAAGCTTCAGAAGCGCAAAATTCTGCGACATTGTACACGATTTGACGTGCCTGAGACTTTAAAGGTTGACCTTTCTTAAACTGGAAGGGCATTTTAAAAAATTGGCGATTAACAAAGCACTATGAAAATCAAGCTAAATAGAAGCAAATTTGAACAAATACCAGTACAAAAGATATAACAACGAGAATAAAAATAGCTAATAATAATAATATAAGGCTTAAGAAAAGATGCGTGCAGCTGGAATGAAACCAAGAAGACGAATGATAAACTCTTTTCCCTTCAGCCAACAGTCGCCAAAAATAAAATAACAATAAAGCAACCCTTGGTTCGTCCCTATTTGAAATATACTAGCCCTGTTGCTATAGCGACCGCCACCCGCCAGACACCGTGGCGGGAGGTGTTCTTACCGTAGACAGACAGTACATATAAGTAATAATGTAAATATTATTATAATTATTGCTATAGATAACATATAAATATGTGAAAGTTATTCGTTTTCTGTAATGGTGCAGCAAAATTGTAATTTATTTAATTTAAAAATTGGGGATTTAAAATTTTTCTGTGGCTTTTGAACTGCTATTCATTTTATTAGATAGTAATTTAAATGAATTAAAAATGCATTTGCATAATGTTTGGAAGCTCTGAAATATTTATAGTTTTAAGGAAAAATAATTTTTTATGTCTTTTAATTTGCTAAATTATATTTACTTTTGTTAGTGAATTATTTATATTTCTAAATCTTTTCATTCCTTTCATTCCTCTCCTTCTCAAACTGTAAAGACATTTTTATGTTAATAAATAACAGCCTTTTTATTTACTTATTTCAAAACTTTCTTTTTTGAGTGTATCCTAACAAATTATTACAATACAGTGTAAAAAGAAAAATGCACAAGATAACCTAAAAAACATGGCATAGAAAATTTCGTTAATATTTCTTAAAAAATAATATTTATTAAGTTATTAATCTTAACTGCAAATGAATATACGAATATAAAATACCTACCTTTCTAATAATAAATTAACAGTAGAGAAATTTGAGCATGCTCTCTCTTCATTCTTATTTCTGTAATTCTGAAAAGTCATTCGTCATCTTATAACGTATTTCTCCCGCCTTCTTAGCATGCCTTCGTGGTGTAGTGGTCTGCACGCTGGGCGCGTATTCAAGAGGTCCGTGGGTTTCCTCGCTCCTGGTTTAAAAAAAAAAAAAACCTAAAGTCTCTACAGTGGTGCCCGAACTAAAAGGGTGGTGAATGATGATTCTCCACAACCAGGAGTGGGCTATTGGATCCCCTAAAAACCCCAGTCACCTTTTAAAAGGGGGAGTATATGAGGTATTTCTCCCGCCTTCTTAGCGTGCCTTCATGCTGCGGTGGTTTGCATGCTGGGCGAGTGTTCAAGAGTTCTCCGGTTCGATTCCCGGCAAAGCCGTTGCTCATTTTTCATTTCTCCTGCTTATAAAGATACCTAATGTCTCTACACAGTTTGGAAGTAAAGGGGGCACGAGAGCCCACAGTCCTTTAACCTTTGACGTCAAACTGGTAGCTTCGTGGGAACGAAAATCTCCTGCCTTTTAGCTGTACAAAACTTTCATCTAGCTTAATAAGAGCTTTACCGTATTCAAACGAAAAATGAGTTTAAACAATAATATATTACAACTTAATTCTCAAATATTAACATTATAAATTTACTATTCACTGTAAACCAATATATTCACTATGAAATGTAAATTAATCCACAATTCCAAGTGTAAACTTTTCATTTTATGATTCTCAGGGACATGGATCATAATAAAGAGCAGATTTTTTGGGGTTATTATCAGTTCTCTTTTGGAACTTTACTTGAACTGAATTAAGGTGGTACGGAAGTAGTTTAAGGAAGATTCTACTGTTTACAGGAAAATTGGATGAATTAAAGTAATTTTAACGAATGAGTTTCTACGTGTAATTCAAATACGCATCTTCTATATGGTTTAAAAAATGGGCAAAAGTTTCGGTTGTCAATGAGGCACAATCACTTCATAAAATATGTGACTGACATTGTCTTATTCTGAAATACACACAATTTTTGTACTGTTATCATACTTTTGTAAATCTCAGAAATAAGAGCTCATGTATCTGCGAAATTATGTAACGCTGTTCATTTTTCATTTCTCCTGCTTCCAAAAAAAAAATACCTAATGTCTCTACAGTTGTGCCCGAACTAAAAGGGTGTTGGATGATGATTCTCCACACCCAGGAGTGGGCGACTGGGTCCCCTAAAAACCCTAGTCGCCCTTTAAAAGAGGAAGTATATTAGGTATTTCTTCCGCCTTCTTAGCATGTAGTGCTACGAAAACCACTATACTACGAAGGTATAGTGCAGACCACTATACCTTCGTAGTATAGTGGTCTGCACGCTGGGCGCGTATTCAAGAGGTCCGTGGTTCGATTCCCGGCAAAGGCACTGCTCATTTTTCATGAATCCTGCTTCCAAAAATACCTAATGTCTCTACAATCTGACCTGTATTGTGCCATTATACACAGAATGCGATGAAATTTTAGCTTAGCATCCAAATATTAATCTGCTATATATCTGAAATTTAATTCGCCTGATGTAAACATTCTTGCAATGTAATTCGAAATGCAAACTGGTGTAAAAGATCTTTTGTAGTGCAATCTCACTCGCTTTTTTGATAATCTCTCTTCTCTTTGCTCGCTCTTTTTTGTTCGCCTTTTTTACATTCTTTCGCTTTCCTACAGCAACATGTTGCTGCCTTAAAAAAGTGTATTTTTCAAATTTATCGGATGTAAAGCGTTCTTTAAGAACACAGCGCTGTAGCTCCGATTTGTTTTGTATTCGATTAAATAAAAAATGTATGCCAGTTATGAATAAAAAGGAAATAACTGAATTCGCCGCGTCTGCAGGATACTGGTTTGTGCAACCATCTACCACGACAAGTAATTACAACGAACTTCTACCAATTTTATTATATATATTTATTAGTATGAAATCAAAATTTCATAATTTAAAATTTAAATTTTCATTAATTTTAATTTAGCTTTATACGAATAGACAATATTTGTTATATATGCTTATTTAACAGAGAAACTACTAAGTTATCGCGAACGGGCTGGCTGCATGGGTGTTTTCGTGGATTTCCCCATGTGTAACGTGTTTACGAGGCAGTTTTCCTTAGAAAGTCCTCCAAAGGCATCCCTCCCCTTAGGCAGATAGCCCTAGTGTGCTATGCCATAATTAAATACACCACTACACCACCACTCCATCCTTGTTTTGACTGACAGCGCCTGGGGAAGGGAATCTAAGGATTTTATTGCCTTCTTTCCCATACCACTAACTTGGTAAGATGACTTTCTGCTCTACCAGTCACAAATGCGACCATACCGCAAAAGCATTACAATCACAAATATCCATGCCTTACTCAGGATTCGAATCCTAAGCCAAGGACTTCGAAATCAGTCAGCCTTTGCGATCCAGAACTTGAAAAGAATAAACAAATGGAAAGAGACACAATAAAATACCAAATGGTGAACACAGGTATAGTACTGCAGTGTTAATGATCTAAAGTAGTAAAGCTCGAAAAGGGGCAGGTAATTACTAGGAGAAGCAAGAGAGCTTAATGTGTGTCTGGTTCCTTCTTTGCGAGACCCCGCCAATGCTGCCCACTCAACAACAAGGCATTAGAGCTGCAGCTTGTGTTGAGAATTATATTTGTTACATTCATTGATCAGTAGCTACATCAAAGATACCCTGATGATTACATCAAGATCATAATTATTCATATTCATTTGTCGATGGTTGTATCAATCGATAATTAATGGTTTCATTGATTTAACCATCGGAGAATGAACGCAACTAAGAACGACATCTGTTGGTTCGGATAAATGGGCTTCTGTATATCATGCTCACGATTATATTCGCGAAACAACTTACGCTCTTTTTGAAGCCGTTTTGTTTGTTAAATCACCTGCACATTTGTGAACGTGTGCTAATGAGAGACGCAGTTTTGCACTCCTTGCCCCGATAAATTTCGTCGGCTTGTTCTGATGTTACTGTGAGACAAGTGAGATTGAGCTGTTAAAGTTTCAGCTCAACTTTACAACAGTACTTAAATGTAAACAATTTTATAGTTCTTAATTAATTCTGATAGTAAACAGATCCTGTTTACAAAAATGATTTGTAACGTGGGAATATCACGCCTGTTTCTAATGCAATATGTAATGTCCTGAAACATGTTGCCTGTACCCACTACAATAGATAACATCTTAAAATATGCACCTCAACAACTATGTATATCGCAATGTATATCATGTAATTTAATCCCTTTTACTTGAGCTAATTTAATGCTGAAAGGTCGGAGTACCGTTGATTGCCGCCCCCTGTGGCAGTACTTGTAGTGCTCGCTGGAGTCACAATTTCCATCATGACTTGAGGAATGATGCCAGAATGTTGTTAGTTTTCTAGTTAGTGTGTGGGGCTAATACCTACTTACTTAGGGTAAATATTTGGTGGCCCCTCGCTTCTACATAACATAACATAACATAACATACACATAACAATAACCACAACAACAGTGATTAAATCAGTTCCATGAACCCTTTTAGGTCTTAGGGCATCATTGAAGGTAGATTCTGGATATTCAACTGCACAAATGGTTTAAGGGAAAGCAGTCAAACTTCCTGGAGAATTTTACGATAAGTTGACGGTACCCACAACATCTAAAACATATTTGCATAAGTTAGAAAAACAAAGGGAATCGTCCAAGCCCTCTGTAGTACAGCGAAAAATCGCTCCTAACCTTTTTATACGTAAAATCTGAATATGTGTATTCATGTCTTCCTACGAACCGACCGAGTCAAGAAACCGTTAGAACCTAGTTATGAAGGATCCTCCAAAATAATTAAAAGGAACAAAAATAGTTACTATTACAAATTAAAGGCAAGAAAGTAAACATCTTTATTGACAGGCTGAAAACAGCCTATTGTTTAACGTCAAGCGATCGAAGCTTGGAACCAGAGGCTTTCGGATACCCAGCTCAAGTTTTGACTTGAGCTGGGTATCCGAAAAGTCAATACACAGATTTTGTCAAGTCTTTGTTGAGTCCGAGACAAACAACGAACGATCATGAGTATTATGAACTAAACGATCAATAAAACGCCTTTTACTCTTCAGAAACATTGTTGAATATTTTGCAATACCACTACTGTGGAATATGTTAAACTCTAAGTGTATATATTTATTTATTAGATTTAATATTTTTTTAACTAATGTTGGTTAGCTTACACTATATTATTCCACTACCAGAATCTCTTAAATCGTCAGAGATACTGGTGGGGGAGTAATGTAGTTTCAACGCAATTTAATAATGTTTCTGAGTAATGATTAAGATTTGGTGTAGGAACAAAAATTAAAAATTATTAGCTATTAGTCTTACATTACTGTTGTTTCTATTCTTGGTCTTTCTTCCAACGCCTATAGAATCATACTAAAGTGAAATTCATTAAACACACAATTTTGATTTTAGAATTTCTACAAGTTGTAATTCGGAAAGAAAGCTTCTAAATTAATGTGCCTTCAGCGTAAAAAGTACCTTTTAGAAATCTGATTTCGAAAATATGTTTTTAACTATATAAGTGTGTGCATACTATGTAATGTGTATGGTGTCCGTAACTCCGAGTTAATGATATTTCGACTAATTCGTGTGAGGATTGATTTATTATTTTTTGTTAATTCATTCAAGGAAATTAATTTACTAACTGAGTACTTTTCCCGCGGACCCGCTCAAAAATTTAAGAGTCGGACATTTTTACTAAAAAGCTTCATGTGACCAGTTATGTAACGTTCTTAAAGTTTCCAAAAGGTTTTTCTTGTTTTGTTCATTATGAACTGGAATCCAGAATCAGTGGTCTCTGAACAACATAAGAGATATTTAGCTGTAGAATTCCTCACTATGTAAATTCTAAGTTACTGTTGGAAGTGAAGAATCTTAAGAACTGATAAGCGAATAATCGCTTGAGTTCGTGTGACAGGAAACAACAAGATAGAAGGATAAGATAACCCTTCATTATTCCAACTAAAGTTTAACAAAACTCCGTCTTGGAGTGTAACTACAATAAAGCCTGGCCGGAAGTGGTAAGTTCTGGCCGGAAGTGGTAAGTTGAAGTTAAAAATCGATAGGAAAGGAAATTTAACTCAAAATTTAACTGTTAATAAAATTAACATAATGGTTAGATAGTCACGCAGTGTGGCTGGAACACTATGTGTAATTGAGATACAATGCAACAGCATTTACACTTTCTGTTTTTGATATCTTAATAAATATACAAAAAGAAAAAGCATTTTTTAAAAACAGTTTTAGACAGAAAAATAATATCTGAACTTTTTTTGACGAAACTTTGGATACGATCCTCCATTCTCAGGCTTATAGCGGCTAATAAATCGTGCTCAGAAATTCAAATTTGCTTTCAGATCACAGAAGCTTACAAATTCTGAGTTAAAAAATCATTCAAAATCTCCTGAGCCAATTAAATTACTTTAAAAAACACTTTAGATTTGTTTAAAACAAATAAATACAGACATGTATACGAAAACAGGTTTGAAATGATTTAATTAAATAGACATTTCACTCCATCGGTTTACAAGAAGTTCTTCAAACAACAGACGCAGCAACGAAATAGATCTTAATTTCCGTTTTGATTAAGAGATAAGTCATTCGCATAAGCTCCGTAAAAAGCTCCTTCTCTGAACCCGTGTTAAAATGGATTAATCTTTGTTCACGAAATTTTAAGCCGAGAAAAGCTTACAGGCGTTGATGATTTACCTTAGCCAGAATGTCAAGTTCTACACCATAATTGATGAAGTACCTTGTCCATCATAGTCGACTTTAAATGATCGCTCAAAACGAACTCAACTCAGAAGTTGCCAACTCTGTTTAGAAATGAATTAACTGTCAAAATTTTCTTACTCCTCCGAAAGGGATTTTCTCTTGAGACCTTAGTTTCCTTTTCTAAAAGCTATAACTCCACCATACTTCTCACCGTAATTGAATAAATAGACTATTTCGTATCCTCGTTCCTACCCTCTTTTTGCATTTTAGTGGCACGGCGAGGCTATTTTCCACCAGCTTTTAGAAAACGCTACAAGAAGTTAAACAAGAAAAAGTTGACTCTGCTTCGGTAACAGGAAAACATCTGCTTCATTTTCGTAAGTGGCCGGTGAAGATTATTGATAATGAATTATGAACAACAGATGCTATTATTTTGGAGGGCGAGGTATATGCGCTTTAACCGCTTACTTTTGTTTTTGTTTAAGAACGCCCTACTCTCTTTTGGGGAAGCGAAAGTGATTTCTGATTTATTACAAGTTTAATGGAATAATCCCCCACCCCCCTTCGTTTTTACCATTGGCTTGCTGTGGTGGCTCGAAAGACAAAAATGCGCGTCTCCGAAATTAGTTGCGGGGAGAAAAAGCGCGCGTTCATAATAAAAAAAGGAATTCTTCGGGGGGAAGAAAACAAGAGTTAAGCAGCAAAATTTGATGGATGTTTGCTTAATACTAACATCGTGAAATGTCTGAACCGAAAGTGCAGAGATCCATCATATAGTGATTTATGGCGGTACTGATCGCCCAGTACAACTCTGGTGGTTCAGAAATACATTTATTCATCAAAACTGATGTATATTTATATACAATACTTATTCTTCCTGCGCATATTTTACTTTTTAGGGTGGAGGTGGAGGGGGCTGTTTTAAACTTGAAATGAACAGTGTTTCATTTTAAGTTCCTGCAGAGTTAAATGGAAATAAAAGTTGCTAATCAATAAAGCCAATTCGTGTATACATAGCACTTTCATTTGCTTTGTGTATAAATTATTTTTCACATCATTTTAATGCCTAGGCTTTTCTTTTTTAACAATATAAGTTCCTTGAAACAGCTGCGTTAGAAGAAACCAAAGTGTATAATAATTTAAATTTTCCACTTTAATTTATAATTAACAGCAATCAGATAAAACAGTATTTGAAGAGACAAAGAGAAAATAGCTTTACTAATACCTCCTAACGTATTTTTTAATCTTTTATATATATTTCGCACTCAACGAAGCGTTTTGCAATCAATCAGCCGCTCTTTAGCGTTCAAGAACTTCAGGTTAAATTGATGGTGTTTAATTTGAGTTGCTATGGCAAAGCATGCGAGGGAAATCTTCCTAAAGGGAGGAATACCTTCTTGGAGGACTTTCTAAGGAAAACTATATCTTAGCCATATTACACAGGAGGAAAACTTCCATGCAGCTAGCCAATCCTTTTACCGTGATTTGAAACAAGGTCGTACTACCAGTGCTTAGGGAGTTTACCGCTCAGTCACTGGTGAGCTAGA
Organism: Stegodyphus dumicola; assembly: GCF_044657685.1. Lineage (NCBI taxonomy): Eukaryota > Metazoa > Arthropoda > Arachnida > Araneae > Eresidae > Stegodyphus > Stegodyphus dumicola. The sequence goes on from NC_140781.1 coordinate 30,227,341, forward strand.
TGGTAGATGAAAAAAAAAATGGCGTTTAAACTTTAGAAATAAAATAAAAGCCTATATTTGTTGACCTTTTTAGTGTTCTAATTAAAACAGTTCAAGCAATTTTTAATTAAATTTCTTGTTTGAAATGAGTTTAGTTATTTTTTCCTTGTAAATTAAACAAAACCGTGACTCTTAAATTGTTTGTCGATTTGAGTAATTAGTACTTCCGCTAAATTAGGCTATCTGTGTAGGAAGAAATATCGGGGAATTTTTTAAAGGAAATTGGTTCACATTTACGTGTCCCATAGGAAAAATCATGAATACATATATTGTCAGCGAACGTTTTTCGCCTTGGATTACTGAAAGTGAAATGAAACTGCGAGTGTTCCAGGGTTTTATTTGCTAAGTTAAAAGTCAGCGGATTTCTTTTTAGAATAATGAGAAAGTTGACTGTTATTGTAGAGACATTAGATATTTTTTTGGAAACAGGAGAGATGAAAAATGAGCAATGCCTCTGGCGGGAATAGAATCACGGACCTCTGGAATACGCGCCCAGCATGCAGACCACTGCACCACGAAGACCGCTAAGAAGGCGGGAGGAATACCTTATATTATCATTCGGATACGTTGATTTCATTTTGACACTATAGTTAAAATACGCGCTAACGTAAGTGGCAGTACAAGCAGATAAAAATTTGCAAATATTATTCTGATAATATAGTATTTTGTTTCCTTTACCATAGTAGCATAATTGTAATGTTCTAAGTTGGATAGAAGCTTGAACAAATGTCTTTCAGACTCAAGACAAGCGAGTTATCGCTCTAGTCTGAAGCAAAGTGAGCTTAACTTTAACAGAAGGCACCACATGTGTACAAAACAAATTTCAGCCATTTGGGGGTGGGCATTTAAAATAACACAAGTTGAAATTCAGATTCAAGTAGCTAGGCTAGAATCTACAAAAAGTGATTTACATAAGCTAGCTCAAATAATAAATAGTGTCTTTTAAAAGACCACAATTAAGGAATAAATAAAAATGTTTGAGGAATTAATAAAAAGATTATTTTAACCTTCATAAGATTTTCTCGTTTTGCTTCAGACTAGAGCGATAACTCGCTTGTCAGTCTAATAGTGTCTAAACGACATTGGTTTAACCTGCTAACCGAATACCTATATGGTTGGAATCACCAAAGACATTAGACTTCAAAGACATCCTATATCAAAGGCTATCCTATATCAAAGACATCCTATAGCAAAGGCATCCTAATGTTCTAGACTAAAATTTCATTTAACTTTAAAAGTATTGACTGGAGAGCTAAACTTTAAATAAACTAATTTACAATATGATAGCTTTTAATTTCCACTTACAATATGCACTATGAACAACACATTTTGCTTTTACAATATATTAGTTTTTAACGTATCTTATTCACGCATTACAGATATTATACTTTGTTCAATATACTTCAAATGATTACCTTTACTCAGTTCTAACTTTACATAAAAAGTGCATAAACGCGGATATTAATTGCTTTTGTTTGTCTTGAAATAGCTTCAGACTTTACAGTCTATTTACAGGGTTTTGGATTAAAGGAACATAATCGTATTTAACACACAAATAAAATTCTTGAAAGTAGATGACCGCATCAACTAAAAAAGCTTCTTAGTTGTACTTTACTTAAATAAATGGTACTTCATGGTAAAACAAAAGTATAGTAGCAACTTCTTACACGTAGTTTAGCACACATAAAATAATTCTCTATTAAGAGAAATAAAGTAAATTTTCAGTTATCTTTTGTTGTTGTGGAAGTTAGCCTCTTTTATTCGCACAAATTCTCTCCATGTGGGATACGTCACGGTTTCATACACATGGATTCTCCAACATGGCTGGTAGTTATCCTAGTTTTTTATGTTTCTTGATTCTCATCGATTTCATTTGACCTTTGGCATATTATGGTGGCGCTGGCCTCTTCATTGGAAGTTTTCTTAGTTATTTGTCATCAGTCTGTGCTTTCTGATAGTGGTTTCTATTAATTTTCCCTTGTACCGGCTCCTTCTCTTGCGGCAGGGTTTAGCGTAGGTTTCTTCGTAAGTGCCTAGTTGTCTTTCTATCAATGCAAGCTTCTCACTGATGCTCTTCATTCAGAGTTTTTCTTTCAAGGTTCTTCAAACTGTCTTATTTATAAATTGGGTGGTCGCGACATCTCAGGGATCCTTGAACTTTGCTTTGAATCTTTAGCACGTTCCTTGTTCTTTAATTCTTTCTTCCCCTTCCTCTCACCTATAGCTTTCCTATCTGATCTATCATTCAACCTGGACCTTTTCTTTTTTTTTCCATTCCCCCGAAACCTTTTTTTCCCCTTTACTCTACGGGCATATTTGTGTCATAGTCACGCAGTTGAATCTACCGAACCTTTCGACAAGTCTGCATTACACATATCAGGAAATCCCTGCAATACAACTCTAATGAGCGGCATGGCAGTCCACTCGTAGTCATTTTTGATTTGATCCACATTTGCTGCTACCAATTCGCGATTCTTTCAAGTATAAAAATGTTTCTCTCATTCTATGCATTATAAAAGTGCCTTTGAATTTTAAAAGTGGATGTGAAACAAAAAAGTGAATACTTTATTTTTAAAACCTTATCTCCCACCTTATAATCGACCTCACCTCTTTTCCTGTCATAATCAAATTTTTGTTTTTCACGGGCCATATCTGAATTACTCGTTGTGTCATCCACTAATTTCTTAATATCTGCCAACTTACATTCTTCCGACTACTTTTAATAAAAGAAAATTTATTGAGAAGCACAATCAATTCCTTCTCAAGAAATAATTAATTTAGCCTTTGTTTTGTCAGTGAAATCGTGTTTAGTGGATTTTAGTATATAGACGAGTTCATGAACACAGCTGTCCCAGCGATGGTGGTAATGTCGTTTGTAATTGAGAATAATTTTAGCTAAGTTTCTATTTACTCGCTCTGCGATATTTGACTGTTTTCGATAAAGGCCCATTTTAAAATGCTTCATATCAAGACTCGTATACATTTCCTCAAGAATTTGATCTGTAAACTGCGGACCATTATCTGAGATTACTTTTAAATCTGGAGCTCCAGATTTAAATATAAATTTATTTAAAGACGAATTCACAATATATTTCCCTAACCTTTCACCGTGTTCCCACGTATAATCACTGACATGCGCCGACTTTCAAATTTCATAGCTAATGCAAAAAATTTTTCTAACGCACCCGGATTCCTATTGTGTGTTAATTCATAGTGAATAGTAAATTTATGAATTTAATATTTATATACTATTTGAATGTATTTAATGTATTATCACAAACAAAATTTTCTATTGAATGCGCTACATTTCTTAAAACGCTAAAGAAAAGTATTTTTGTACAGCTAAAAAAGAGTGTGATTTCCCTTCTTAAACTACTACTCTCTTCGGGTCATAGGTTTACGGACAGTTGAGGCTCCCGACCAATTAACTTTCAAAACGGTACACGTGTTTCGGTCGTGGGAGGCAAGAGAATTTCGGCTTCATCTGAAGTGAAAATCTTCATATTCGTATATTTCTGCCATCATTACAGCTCTGAATGAAATACAGTTAAAAACATTCCTTGAAATTTTACGTGAGAACAGGGTATGTCACATTTAAAAGGGGGGTTAGAAATTTCTTGAAAGACTGGCTGTAAGCTATTACCCTTTTCTCGTTGGTTGACGGGAGTTTAAGAAAAGGATTTGGATGAGTAAATATTAATTTATAGCTAATTTGAGCCAACAGTGAATTCTGAGGCGGTCTTTAGTTTAGAGAAGCCGAGATTTTAAAAGTTATTGCTAAAGAGGCAGGGTAGACTTTTTTCACCTTATTAAAAATTACGAAAAAAAGGGGAAGGAGAGAGAAATAACGTTTCGACCGTTCTCAGCGGGCCTGGGACCGGTGAGTTTTCCTGGTGAAAAAGAATTTGACTGTCGCATTTCTTCACAGCCGTCTCGGTCAAGTATGAAAACTCGCAAGAGAATAATTAAAGAGTGATGATGCTCCCGTAGTAAGACGGGCTGACAAGATGAGCTCTTTTCGGTTCTCTGGAAAAGGTCATTCTAGCCGCGAAAAATATTTGCTTGAAATTACAGGTTTTTCATCAGCATTCCCTACTGCTAAGATATACTTTTGAAACAAGATTCAGGGTGTCGCTAAGAAGAAAACAAGAGTGAAGAATATTCGATTTGAACAGTGCCACATGCAGCTGTATTCCTTCCTTCAGAGACTGATGGACATAAAGGGAATTTCGGTATGAAGAGAACAAATGGTGAAAAACATTTGATTTGTACAGTGCAACATGCAAATGCTTTTTTCCTTCGGAGATTGATATACATAAATGAACATCCGACTCTGGTGAGGCTTCATCAAGGATCATTTAAATGCAGACCTTATGTGAGTTTTCTTTCCACTATTTTCTAATGCCGTTGTTTTATCATGTTATGATAATTTTATTTCATCTTAAGTTAATGGGTAGAAATGATATTTAAAATTTTAATTATAGAGAACTCGGTTGTGCTTCGATGATTTTAAAATTTATGTATAAGAAGGATAAATTGATTACTTATAATTTCTTAAAGTAATTGAAAAACATGGCGGAAGGAAAATATGTATCTTCTAAAACGACCTGGGTAACTTATTGAAGTGTAGTTGCGGAATTAATTATTAACGCGCATTTGAAATATACGATCGGATTTATTATTTTACGGGACACTTCATGGTAGATTTACTAAAAGAATCAGGCTCGAATTTATGATTTCACGGAGAAAACCACAGCGAAACACTCATACAGCTTGCTCGTTTGATAGAAGTTTTAACCTGATTGAATTACAGGTGCTTAAAAGGTTGACTTGAGTTTTAGAAAAGATGTAGTAACTGAAAAAAATTCCGATACGTATTTCAATATTTAAAATTAAATTCGTTTAAGTAATTTTACGTATCTTCTGACTAACCAATTATAACTTATTACTTTTGTATATCTGCAAACAGTCTGGGCATCACGATAACCAAAATTTAGGTATTTCACCTAACTTACGAAATTAAAAATAAAATGCACTTGATAGAGATATTCATATTATGTATATTCAGTTTCTGGATCTCTATAACCTGTTGTTTTGGGAAAACCAACGGCTATGAAAAAGGATTCAGAGACTTATCTATGCCTGGCTGCGAATTTTTGCATCGTACACTTTCTTACATACATGCAAAAAATATCTTCTTTTCGGAAATAACCATTATGATCTAAAAAGAAGTTATGGGAACACCTAAACTGCTACTTTTAGGTTTCAGATATTAATATAAATTTCTCATCTTTAGGGTTTCAGATGATGATTTACGATTGAATATTAGTGATTCTCTTAATAGCGTTATTACATGAGCTGTGAAAGATAATATAAAGAAATAAAGCAAATATTCTAAAAGTTAAGGTTATAAGCTTTCAGAAACGTGCACTTTATTTTCAATTATTGGTGTAATCAGTGAATGTTACTATATTTTATTAACAATGTTACTAATACGGAAATGTTTATTAAAGTAAAAAATGATTGCATGAATAAATATAGAAAAGTACCTGAATATTTTCAGAATATATGTGGTCTGTAGAAAAACCCCGAAATTCAACATCTGCAAAAAGTCAGTTCATATCTAGATCGGCAGATGCTGGTGACTTATTATTCCCTTTTTTTAATCCTTTCTCATTTTTGCATTGTACAGTGGACGAAGAGATTACTATATTTGGCTCAGGATATGTTCTATGCAAGAAGCAATGCTGCGGCACGGAAGATACAAATATTTTAAGGTGAGATGATATATTTAACATTCTAAACAAGAAAGATGATTTTTTATGCTAATGAATACAATTGGTTAAAGTTCAGAAATGATATTTTTTCTGTGACCCGCTTTTCCGACAGGAACACCAGATAAATTTCCCAAATTTTGCTGTGGAGAGGAGAGTAGGGTTGTGTCTGCCCTTGGTATAGACGTTGGGCACTTTGACAGTACATTTTGCCCAATTCTGTCACACTGTGAAGAAGAATCCTTCGAAGAACGGATCCTAGGGTCTTTCCCCTCTTCTCCTACCAACAAAACGCTCAAGACGCCATCTAAATCACCGTAATTTTAAGTGCTTCTGTGTCGTAAACACAGTATACACTTCCCAAATCTTACAAACCTTTTCCGCGATTCGAACCCTGATCCAACGATACGGTAGTCAGCAATGCAATTCGCTATATCCACCGGGTGCCAAGTAAATGCAAGCTTTCCCAGATAAACGTGAGGCAAGGGATATATGTTTTATGACTTGATTAAATAATATTGATGTTAAATGGTTACAAAGATATTGAAAAATATAAATAATTAACTGTATTGTATACGGTTTGCCTAGCTTTCATTCGCGTACCAACAATTTTATCTGAATTTTTCTTTCATATTTATTTGAAACCGTTTTAAAATAAGGTTTATGTTATTACATAAAATTACATTTATATTATTGTATAAATTAAATACTTTAGTACATTTCTCCCGAGTTTTCTGATTTAATAAGCTGCCTGATTTTACTCTTGCAGTCATCAACAAAGATGTTTATTTAAATGATTTTGCGTTGGACCCTTAAAACGAAGGAAGTTTATATATAAAGTAATTCAAAATAGGATTTCTTAGAAAAACTTTCAAGGATGTTTTGTAATCCTTACTCACACAGAGGTGCATTGTTCGACTGATAACCAAAATGACTTTTGTGTTGAGTAGGTGGATAAATATTTTAATAAAATTATTCAAGTGTAAATAATGCTCATCTTAAATATTTGAACTCAAGCTGTTTCCCACTAACGTAAATTTGAAGATGTGAAACATTGAATTTCAAGCGGTGTATACATTATTTAAACATACGTAGTTGCCAAATTACAAGTAACTAACTTGAAATAACATACACGAATAACATTGTGTATATAGGGGTTAGCATTGACCAGCTAAATAATAACACTAAATAATAAATAATAACATTGCGAACTGTACATCACAATTTTTGTATACTAAGAATTTCAATAGAAAGGGGCACGCTGAACTTTTAGTAGCTAAAGGGTTGCATTGCCTATCTTACATAATTTCAGACCACAATAAAACCATTTAGAGCATCCACACTTAACCTGCGGCACGGCGAACTTACACTGGCGTCCAGAAACAAATTTTCTTGAACACAAAGACTGGAGGTCACACGTGCTGAAATAAAATTTTAAACTTCTCAAATATTTATCAAAATTGAAGTTTTACAGTCTTGTAAAGCTTTAGTTTTGTGATGCCTCTTGTGTAGCTATTAAAATACCGATCGCTGCTGACTGCACGTTCAAGTATTCACGCACTGAACTGATCATGTACCTGCGTGTTAAGTGACCTTGTGTCTGCGTGTGCAAAGAAATATATTGTTGTGCAGTTACAAAGATAACTGGTATTTTCTATTTTCATTAAATTTATTTTCAAGCGTGCATTCATAAAATTTATTACCTATAATGGCGAGATCGTCTTAAGGAAAAAAAAGAAAACATTAATAGCCCTGAAAAGTAATTTTTTCAAGACAAGTTGGAAGAGGAATATTTTGTTGTACAAAAGTTATCATACTTCAATAATTTTTTTCTTTGCATGAAAGTGTGATATGCCATTGATTGTCCATAGAAGAGAAATATACCATTGATCGTCCATAGAAGAGAAATATACCATTGATCGTCCATAGAAGAGAAATATACCATTGATCGTCCATAGAAGAGAAATATACCATTGATCGTCATTATATCACGAATAAAATATCGTTTTGTGAGACTTCTGCTTGCGTGTTTTTAATCAGAAATGGAAATTTAACTTTCTTTGAAATTAATCCACTTGTCAAACAAATCTGCATAAGTCTCTGGACGGAGCGAGTATGTGAAGAAGTGAGGCATAATGGAAAGATGCGATTCAAAAATGGAACTGATTAGTTAAAATCAACTTAGCTGGCACAAGGTATCTCTAGAAAACTGTACAATAATTTCAAATTATTTAGCTGTTTTATTCAAGGATCCTTAAGAGCAGATTTCGAGATTTAAGAAATATTCAAGATATTCTGTATCTTATAGAAAATTCCTAGACTATAGAAACAACTGCTATAACAAATATTGGGATATAATTATGTAATTCTGTTTAACTAGTTTGAGTCATTAGGTTATTTTAAAGCAATAAAGGTGAAAAATGAGCATTGGTTCTGCCCAGAACTCGAACCTCGGGCCTCTCGAATACGCGCAGAGTGTGATGACTATTACACCACGAAGACATGCTAAGAATAAGGGAGAAATACTTTATATACTGCCCCTTTTAAACGGCGAATGGGGATTAGGGGTCTCAGTCACTAAACCCTGGTGGTGAAGAAGCATCATCTATAAACACGGTTTTAGTTCGGGCGGCACTGTAGAGGCATTAAGTTATTTTAAAGCAATAAAGGTGAAAAATGAGCAATGCCCTCACCAGGACTCGAACCTCGGATCTCTCGAATACGCGCCGAGTATGTTGACCATTACGCCACGAAGGTATGCTAAGAAGGCGGGAGAAATATCTAAGAAACGATACGAATATGGTGGTTACTTTTAGAGAAAAGAAAAAGAAGTATGCTGAGTTTTGGAAGTTAATATCTAAAAATACAAGACTGTAAAAAGTATGCATAAAGGCTATTAACATTTTTCGTTCAGTGTATCTTAATCCTATTCTAAAATTAAATATGCGAAAGCTTGCATAGAAATCGACTTGCTGATTCTCACCTTGATGATCTAGGAGGAGTATGTAGCAATTAAAGCCAAACATAGCAAAAATTTTCGCTCAGTGTTCTCACGCTCAGTTTTAAATAAATATTTGGATACATTAAGGTTTATTTATTTTTTTATTTTGATATTAAAGTATGATATATTTTATATCATATTGCGGCTCACGTAATGTAAAATGTAAGAAATATATTCACGAAGACCAAAATAGAAATTAATGGAGTGTGCAGGTCATAGAGCAAACCAACTCTTTTTCTGTGTCTGTATTATTCACAGCTGTTCGAACATCTCACTCCATTTTGTTAGCCGTAACTCAGAATTTTGTATGATATTTAGCAGATTTAGCCTCTGTCAATCTCCTCATATTAAAGATTTTAAGACTAAGCTTTAATTCTTTTTTTTGATTTTGGTTTAGCTATATGTGCTTCAAATCTGATACATATTAGTACACTAAAACTAAAATTGTCTTCTAGAATATTAACTAGATCTAAATTCTAATTTTTGATTATTATATACTCGTTTCATTTCACGAGGGAGACTTCCCTTAATTGTTGTAAATTTCTCTGGTATAGTAACGTTTTTTTTTCCCTGATGCATTCAAAATGTCTTGTTCCGGATTTTCATCAAGATAATTACAATCAACGGGACATTTTTAAAAACAACGTGTCTCTAACTTATTTGAATTTATTTGCTTATTCTCTCGGCATTTGACATGATAGAACTGAAATCTGATACGAGCTAAGTTTTAAAATAATTATTAAAATGCTGTCAATCCAGGCTACTTAGTACAAAAATTAACATTGCTCACTAAAATGGCTGGCGTTAACTTATTATTTAATCTATTTTAGTAAGAGTAAAGTGCAGTACCGTGTTTAATTATTTTTTTGAAATAATGCGAATAATTACAGTTAAAAATCACTTGAAATTTCAAAACCAAAAAAATTAGTTTCACTTTCGATAGTTTGGTGTATTTAATTATGGCAAAGCACACTAAGGCTATCTGCCTAAGAGGAGGGATGCCTTCGTGGAGGACTATCTAAGGGAAACTGGCTCGTGTAAACGTTACACATGGGGAAAACCACGAAAACGCCCATGAAGCCAGCCCGTTCGCGGGATTTGAACCTCGAACCGAACTACCAGTGTTCGGCAACTTTACCGCTCGGCCGCTGGTGGGCCTTCTCTTTCGATAGAATGCGCCTCTTGAATCTTTCACTTGCCAGTTGAATGTGCTAATTACTTACAACACAAGGAATTTCCTTACATATGTAACATGGTAAACAATATACGTTTAACCTAAAAGTATTGCTTTACTTTTATTTTTGCTTTGCAATATAAGATTTCTGTTTTTATTTTCGGTGTGAAGCATCCTCACAGAGCGAGTATACCTTGCACTGTTATAAAAAACTGTTGTTAACGTTCTAAATGCGCATTTCTTCTTTGTACAAAGCTACATTTGCAAGCAGATAGAATAAAATAAATCTTTTATTAAAAACGTATAACGAAATGAATCGTTGAAGCCTTAAAAAGTCTAGACCTGAAAAGTCTAGTATTACAAGTTCCTTGCCATTAATAGAAGCTTCAAAGTTTTGTCACAAATCCGACAACTAATAAAAGATAAACAAAGAAACGTTCCTCATATTAAACTATCAAAATATTTTGAAGCAGTCTTTTGATAAATTTCAGTTAAATTATCAGGTGCTTCAGAAATGATCTCGTTCTCAATAACATAGCAGATATAACAAAAAAATACATAATTTTAATAGAAAAAATGGCTATTATATCGTAAAGTATTAATTAACTACGCTCACAGATTTGTTTAGTAAAGACATAAAAATTTTATTTGAACAATTTTGTAACTGAGATTCTTCTAGTTTCCTTTACAGTATTTGAATCATTGTTTTAGCTTGTACGATTTTCCGTTCGTAGACTAATTCTCAGTAATTTTTTGTATGTATTTCCACGATTTTACACTTTTTTCACAGAGCTACCATAATTATTTCGTCATCATGATTGATTTATACTATTTTGCTAAAAAATACCACTCCTGCGTTAAAAATTATTTACTTATTTTCCTTCTTCCTTTCAGTAACTAAAGGGTGATTATTTTCAGATCTGATTTCCCTGTGAGATTATATTATACTTGCTTATTTGATTTCTATTATAGATAGCTGAAAGTTTCATCTATAGAACTTTCTGAGTCTCCGCATCAAGTACTTCCAATATCATCTTCATCTGACTCGAAAGTCATTAACTGTTCTTTTTCTTAACTTCTTCCAGATTACTTGATGATATTTTTCTGATTGCAGAGTTTCGATCTGGTATGAGGCAATTTAAATTTTTCTCTGTTCTTAAATATCTTAAAAAAGCATAATGCACAAAAGAAATTCAATTGATTAATTTCAAACTGCATTTTCACTAGTAATATTTTTACTATTTTTTTTAAAAATTAGCATCCTAAATTGATTATATTTATAATTCTAACTAGGCTGCTACAAGACAGTATATGTAACATAGCATTAGCATATTTTCAAGTTTAATATCTAATTCTGTAGAAAGAAAGGTTTGCAGATCTTAAGGTTTCAGAACTGAATAACATTTACGTTCTGAAATCTTAAGTTCATTGATAATTTAAGTTCATTTCGTCTTAATTTAAGCTCATTTCGTCGTGCTTTCGTCACTTAAATGTTTCGATGATAACATTTAATTTCTAAGACGAGATAAATAGTCAGATCACACGTTAACATTCCAGAATCTTGTTCCTTACTTGCAAGGAATGACATCTGGAGGCGTTTTCACTACGTGAAAATTTTATTTTACTATAAAAGCTTTCAGTAGAATGTAAGCCAAAGACTGCAGAAAGACTTTTTATTGTGAAAACTAACCTGGTTGATGGACCTTTAAAACTTTTTTTTGTTTCATTTTAGAAGTACCTTCTATGGAAGATCATTTGGCATTAATAGACCACATATCAAACAATAAAGCAAAGACATACACAAGGCACGCGTATTACGAACCATCATGAAACCATCACGGTCATGCGAAAGACCAAATGCGTCGGAAAAAAAGTGCAATGGAAACATCACGCTAATAACTAGTATTATATACCCTGTAGCTGAAATGCGTGCTTGATAACAGCGAGGCAAGCTGGTAATAGTGCTGTTGATCGCTTGTTGTGGCAGTAGCGCCCATTTCATAGTAATGCACGTCCTTGAAGAGTGCCTGCGGCCCAGTGTGTCCCAACATATCCCTCACACGCTCTATGAGATTAACATCCAATGATATAGTAGGCCACGGCAGATGTGAAATGATATTCTCTCAGATATCTCTGCACTGCTCGAGCTTTATGTAGACGGGTGTTACGTCTATAAATATCGCGTTGGTACGCATTGCAGCGATAAAAGTAAGCAAAGAAGGAGTAAAATTTTGTCGCTATATCGGAAGGCCGTGACGAAACCACCAGATATCATGTAGAAGTCGGCTGGGCCGTTAATTGCTATCCTAGCCCATACAAGTAAGCCTTATGCTCTGTAATTGTCTCTTTCAAAGAAGTTTGGCACCCGAAGCGTGTCACTGGCTCTCGCCATATCGCTGACCTTCGGGAACCGTTCTTGATGTTAAATGGGACCCATGTGCAAAGAGTACCTGGCCGCACTGCTCTAGTGTCCAACTGCGATGTTCACGGGCCCAAGTCAATTGCATTCTCACATGGAATGGAGACAAAGAAACCCAAACCACAGGTCGTCGGGCATACAGTCCAATCTGATGCTATCAGTTCGACACAGATTGGAGGGATGTCCTGCAGCATCAGAGGAATGCGACACCAGCTATAGCGCCGTTAGTGACCCACGGCGTCTTGCAGATAGCAAAAAAAAAAAAAAAAAAAAAAAAAAAAGTGATCGTCTGTCATTGTCGTAATCCTCCGGCTTCCAGACCCACGAGTTCTACAGGGGTTTTGATCCATTTGGTAACAATTCTGCAGCCTATTGATGACACTAGATGTACATTCAGCTCTTCCTCAACAGCGGATTGTCTTGTTCCATTCCGACAACCTTCGAACACATTTCATCGTGCAAATGGTACCTTCGGCTCATACTTTCTGCTTTGGCTAACTCAGATTACAAAGAACTATTTCAGCTTGGGAACTGACGCATAGGTACGGCATGCCCCGTTTCAAGGCGTTGTGGTGAGACTACGGTATTGCGCTTTATGCTAAGTTTGGTTGCCTATTTGCATTCGGCGATGCAACCTCCACCTCATATGTAAATTGTATGTTTTGATTCTCCTTTTTACATCCGTACCTTTACTTTTAGCGTTTGTTGCTTATTTTTTGTGCATTTCTACAAGTTTACCTGCTTAATTTCGCTTCATGAAGACTGCTTCTTCTGGATAACTGTAATGAGTTATTGCTCTGAACTTTTCATCAGCTTCATACACTAAATAACAATAATTTCAAACCCTGGTAGTTAAACTGTACGATACAGCAGTCGAAAATCTGACGATGATACTTAAAAAATTTGAGCCAATTTGCTTTTCTGATAATTATAAGTCTACAGAAAAAAATTCTTTCTAACACCACATCTGGTAGTTTCCCTATAAATTTAGCTTAAAAACTAAAGTCACCAGTTTGGACGAAAAATGATTCTCATTTTCTGGCTATGGCTTTAACTATGGTTTTTGATCCATAGAAACTACTGCTAATTTTTCAAAGGCAAAACGTGGTCGTTCACTCCAATAGATATGAATTGCAGTTAATTTATTCAGTTTTTGAACTCACTTTCGCTTGCTTTTAATTTATATAACTTTTTGGAGTGAGCGAATACACGCAACATGAATCAAAGGGAAAACAGGTAACTTTTTAACTTAAGATTAGCTCCTAGAAAAAAGTAAAATTAATTGGCAGAGTGTAACCAACTTAGTCTGAAATCCTGCTCCCCTTTCCTTGGAACGCAAAATAAAATCTTTTTAAATTAAATGTTTAACAAGAAATCGGCTATCAGAATTTCTCAAACTTTTCACCAAATACACAGTGAATATGCAAAGTGTCAGGATTAAGTTCGTACGAATTCGAAAGTTAAGGAAAACATCATTCTTATTCTTAGCCTCCATTACACATTCCTTGTAATTCTGTACAAAGCGTGGCACTTTCATGCAGTTACTTGATTATTTTCCAGAACTTATCTTTCGGAATAAGGTATCCTTAGTCTTTTCAGTGCTACCACAATAATCAGGTTTGAAATGAGAGTTCAGTTTATGCAAGAGAATGTAGAGTGCATGTGCAAGCCCTGGTGAATAAGATGGGTGGCTGAGAACTGTGATAGCTTTATTTGCCAGAAAATATTTATGGAGAATGGAATTGTATGGCGGACGATTCTCGTGCAGTGACCAGTTATTTGATTGAGCGTTTTAAGCCTAAGGCTCTGAATTTTCTTAAGAAACTTGTCCACAACATCTTTATAAATTAAGCCCTTGTGAACTATTCCTTTCTGATCAAAAAAGGAAAACATTCTTTATTCGAGACTTCTGAAACCGAAGCGCCAATGGCTGAAGTGAGCTTTCTCCAACGATAGTAGACACCTGCCAAAATGAATCAGAATCATATGAAAAACATTGAGTTTCATCTTCGTCCATACTTTCTTTGAAAGGATTAATGTCTTCCAGTTGTGTCAAATTAGGATATGTACAATTTCGATTTACTTTTTATTCTGTGTTCAGTGAGTTGGGGAAAAACGAGATCAAATTTTTCCTTTTTCAAGGTCTTCCATGACAATTTTGTAAGTGTCTTTACTAATTAATATTAAGCTCATGAGTTGATATTCGAAGAGATAGCCGAGTTTTTTTAGCATCAAGTTGCAAACGTTTTGATACTGTTATCCGCTCAAGACTGTGAAAAATTGCTGTGCTCAACAACATCTTCCTGACCATCATGAAATTTCCCATATCAACGAGACCCGATGAATCATACAAATGGGTGGACCTCCGTATGCTTTATATAACGTTTAAAATGTCTCTGTCAGAAAACTTTTATCACGATTCTTAGATCAGCTTTCAAAACCATGGCAGAATATCAAATATGAGAATAGAAAATTCTGTCCATAAGCAAACGATATTTTAGAAAAGCGAATTCAGATGTTATGAATGAATTGTCATTTAATGTGTGATGAAGCGAATTGTCATTTATCGTTTGGTAAGCCCGCTGGACTTGGATAAAAATTTATCCTAAAATTTCTTAGATAAACTGTATACTGCAGGCATGGTAATCCTTAAAAAATAACAGTATACTTGAGAAGAGAGACACGCCAATGTAAAATTGAGCAAACATGGAACCTTAATAGGGGACAGAATTTAATTTGAGCCAACAGTGAATTCTGAGGCGGTCTTTAGTTTAGAGAAGCCGAGATTTTAAAAGTTATTGCTAAAGAGGCAGGGTAGACTTTTTTCACCTTATTAAAAATTACGAAAAAAAGGGGAAGGAGAGAGAAATAACGTTTCGACCGTTCTCAGCGGGCCTGGGACCGGTGAGTTTTCCTGGTGAAAAAGAATTTGACTGTCGCATTTCTTCACAGCCGTCTCGGTCAAGTATGAAAACTCGCAAGAGAATAATTAAAGAGTGATGATGCTCCCGTAGTAAGACGGGCTGACAAGATGAGCTCTTTTCGGTTCTCTGGAAAAGGTCATTCTAGCCGCGAAAAATATTTGCTTGAAATTACAGGTTTTTCATCAGCATTCCCTACTGCTAAGATATACTTTTGAAACAAGATTCAGGGTGTCGCTAAGAAGAAAACAAGAGTGAAGAATATTCGATTTGAACAGTGCCACATGCAGCTGTATTCCTTCCTTCAGAGACTGATGGACATAAAGGGAATTTCGGTATGAAGAGAACAAATGGTGAAAAACATTTGATTTGTACAGTGCAACATGCAAATGCTTTTATCCTTCGGAGATTGATATACATAAATGAACATCCGACTCTGGTGAGGCTTCATCAAGGATCATTTAAATGCAGACCTTATGTGAGTTTTCTTTCCACTATTTTCTAATGCCGTTGTTTTATCATGTTATGATAATTTTATTTCATCTTAAGTTAATGGGTAGAAATGATATTTAAAATTTTAATTATAGAGAACTCGGTTGTGCTTCGATGATTTTAAAATTTATGTATAAGAAGGATAAATTGATTACTTATAATTTCTTAAAGTAATTGAAAAACATGGCGGAAGGAAAATATGTATCTTCTAAAACGACCTGGGTAACTTATTGAAGTGTAGTTTCGGAATTAATTATTAACGCGCATTTGAAATATACGATCGGATTTATTATTTTACGGGACACTTCATGGTAGATTTACTAAAAGAATCAGGCTCGAATTTATGATTTCACGGAGAAAACCACAGCGAAACACTCATACAGCTTGCTCGTTTGATAGAAGTTTTAACCTGATTGAATTACAGGTGCTTAAAAGGTTGACTTGAGTTTTAGAAAAGATGTAGTAACTGAAAAAAATTCCGATACGTATTTCAATATTTAAAATTAAATTCGTTTAAGTAATTTTACGTATCTTCTGACTAACCAATTATAACTTATTACTTTTGTATATCTGCAAACAGTCTGGGCATCACGATAACCAAAATTTAGGTATTTCACCTAACTTACGAAATTAAAAATAAAATGCACTTGATAGAGATATTCATATTATGTATATTCAGATTCTGGATCTCTATAACCTGTTGTTTTGGGAAAACCAACGGCTATGAAAAAGGATTCAGAGACTTATCTATGCCTGGCTGCGAATTTTTGCATCGTACACTTTCTTACATACATGCAAAAAATATCTTCTTTTCGGAAATAACCATTATGATCTAAAAAGAAGTTATGGGAACACCTAAACTGCTACTTTTAGGTTTCAGATATTAATATAAATTTCTCATCTTTAGGGTTTCAGATGATGATTTACGATTGAATATTAGTGATTCTCTTAATAGCGTTATTACATGAGCTGTGAAAGATAATATAAAGAAATAAAGCAAATATTCTAAAAGTTAAGGTTATAAGCTTTCAGAAACGTGCACTTTATTTTCAATTATTGGTGTAATCAGTGAATGTTACTATATTTTATTAACAATGTTACTAATACGGAAATGTTTATTAAAGTAAAAAATGATTGCATGAATAAATATAGAAAAGTACCTGAATATTTTCAGAATATATGTGGTCTGTAGAAAAACCCCGAAATTCAACATCTGCAAAAAGTCAGTTCATATCTAGATCGGCAGATGCTGGTGACTTATTATTCCCTTTTTTTAATCCTTTCTCATTTTTGCATTGTACAGTGGACGAAGAGATTACTATATTTGGCTCAGGATATGTTCTATGCAAGAAGCAATGCTGCGGCACGGAAGATACAAATATTTTAAGGTGAGATGATATATTTAACATTCTAAACAAGAAAGATGATTTTTTATGCTAATGAATACAATTGGTTAAAGTTCAGAAATGATATTTTTTCTGTGACCCGCTTTTCCGACAGGAACACCAGATAAATTTCCCAAATTTTGCTGTGGAGAGGAGAGTAGGGTTGTGTCTGCCCTTGGTATAGACGTTGGGCACTTTGACAGTACATTTTGCCCAATTCTGTCACACTGTGAAGAAGAATCCTTCGAAGAACGGATCCTAGGGTCTTTCCCCTCTTCTCCTACCAACAAAACGCTCAAGACGCCATCTAAATCACCGTAATTTTAAGTGCTTCTGTGTCGTAAAGACAGTATACACTTCCCAAATCTTACAAACCTTTTCCACGATTCGAACCCTGATCCAACGATACGGTAGTCAGCAATGCAATTCGCTATATCCACCGGGTGCCAAGTAAATGCAAGCTTTCCCAGATAAACGTGAGGCAAGAGATATATGTTTTATGACTTGATTAAATAATATTGATGTTAAATGGTTACAAAGATATTGAAAAATATAAATAATTAACTGTATTGTATACGGTTTGCCTAGCTTTCATTCGCGTACCAACAATTTTATCTGAATTTTTCTTTCATATTTATTTGAAACCGTTTTAAAATAAGGTTTATGTTATTACATAAAATTACATTTATATTATTGTATAAATTAAATACTTTAGTACATTTCTCCCGAGTTTTCTGATTTAATAAGCTGCCTGATTTTACTCTTGCAGTCATCAACAAAGATGTTTATTTAAATGATTTTGCGTTGGACCCTTAAAACGAAGGAAGTTTATATATAAAGTAATTCAAAATAGGATTTCTTAGAAAAACTTTCAAGGATGTTTTGTAATCCTTACTCACACAGAGGTGCATTGTTCGACTGATAACCAAAATGACTTTTGTGTTGAGTAGGTGGATAAATATTTTAATAAAATTATTCAAGTGTAAATAATGCTCATCTTAAATATTTGAACTCAAGCTGTTTCCCACTAACGTAAATTTGAAGATGTGAAACATTGAATTTCAAGCGGTGTATACATTATTTAAACATACGTAGTTGCCAAATTACAAGTAACTAACTTGAAATAACATACACGAATAACATTGTGTATATAGGGGTTAGCATTGACCAGCTAAATAATAACACTAAATAATAAATAATAACATTGCGAACTGTACATCACAATTTTTGTATACTAAGAATTTCAATAGAAAGGGGCACGCTGAACTTTTAGTAGCTAAAGGGTTGCATTGCCTATCTTACATAATTTCAGACCACAATAAAACCATTTAGAGCATCCACACTTAACCTGCGGCACGGCGAACTTACACTGGCGTCCAGAAACAAATTTTCTTGAACACAAAGACTGGAGGCCACACGTGCTGAAATAAAATTTTAAACTTCTCAAATATTTATCAAAATTGAAGTTTTACAGTCTTGTAAAGCTTTAGTTTTGTGATGCCTCTTGTGTAGCTATTAAAATACCGATCGCTGCTGACTGCATGTTCAAGTATTCACGCACTGAACTGATCATGTACCTGCGTGTTAAGTGACCTTGTGTCTGCGTGTGCAAAGAAATATATTGTTGTGCAGTTACAAAGATAACTGGTATTTTCTATTTTCATTAAATTTATTTTCAAGCGTGCATTCATAAAATTTATTACCTATAATGGCGAGATCGTCTTAAGGAAAAAAAAGAAAACATTAATAGCCCTGAAAAGTAATTTTTTCAAGACAAGTTGGAAGAGGAATATTTTGTTGTACAAAAGTTATCATACTTCAATAATTTTTTTCTTTGCATGAAAGTGTGATATGCCATTGATTGTCCATAGAAGAGAAATATACCATTGATCGTCCATAGAAGAGAAATATACCATTGATCGTCCATAGAAGAGAAATATACCATTGATCGTCCATACAAGAGAAATATACCATTGATCGTCATTATATCACGAATAAAATATCGTTTTGTGAGACTTCTGCTTGCGTGTTTTTAATCAGAAATGGAAATTTAACTTTCTTTGAAATTAATCCACTCGTCAAACAAATCTGCATAAGTCTCTGGACGGAGCGAGTATGTGAAGAAGTGAGGCATAATGGAAAGATGCGATTCAAAAATGGAACTGATTAGTTAAAATCAACTTAGCTGGCACAAGGTATCTCTAGAAAACTGTACAATAATTTCAAATTATTTAGCTGTTTTATTCAAGGATCCTTAAGAGCAGATTTCGAGATTTAAGAAATATTCAAGATTTTCTGTATCTTATAGAAAATTCCTAGACTATAGAAACAACTACTATAACAAATATTGGGATATAATTATGTAATTCTGTTTAACTAGTTTGAGTCATTAGGTTATTTTAAAGCAATAAAGGTGAAAAATGAGCATTGGTTCTGCCCAGAACTCGAACCTCGGGCCTCTCGAATACGCGCAGAGTGTGATGACTATTACACCACGAAGACATGCTAAGAATAAGGGAGAAATACTTTATATACTGCCCCTTTTAAACGGCGAATGGGGATTAGGGGTCTCAGTCACTAAACCCTGGTGGTGAAGAAGCATCATCTATAAACACGGTTTTAGTTCGGGCGGCACTGTAGAGGCATTAAGTTATTTTAAAGCAATAAAGGTGAAAAATGAGCAATGCCCTCACCAGGACTCGAACCTCGGATCTCTCGAATACGCGCCGAGTATGTTGACCATTACGCCACGAAGGTATGCTAAGAAGGCGGGAGAAATATCTAAGAAACGATACGAATATGGTGGTTACTTTTAGAGAAAAGAAAAAGAAGTATGCTGAGTTTTGGAAGTTAATATCTAAAAGTACAAGACTGTAAAAAGTATGCATAAAGGCTATTAACATTTTTCGTTCAGTGTATCTTAATCCTATTCTAAAATTAAATATGCGAAAGCTTGCATAGAAATCGACTTGCTGATTCTCACCTTGATGATCTAGGAGGAGTATGTAGCAATTAAAGCCAAACATAGCAAAAATTTTCGCTCAGTGTTCTCACGCTCAGTTTTAAATAAATATTTGGATACATTAAGGTTTATTTATTTTTTTATTTTGATATTAAAGTATGATATATTTTATATCATATTGCGGCTCACGTAATGTAAAATGTAAGAAATATATTCACGAAGACCAAAATAGAAATTAATGGAGTGTGCAGGTCATAGAGCAAACCAACTCGTTTTCTGTGTCTGTATTATTCACAGCTATTCGAACATCTCACTCCATTTTGTTAGCCGTAACTCAGAATTTTGTATGATATTTAGCAGATTTAGCCTCTGTCAATCTCCTCATATTAAAGATTTTAAGACTAAGCTTTAATTCTTTTTTTTGATTTTGGTTTAGCTATATGTGCTTCAAATCTGATACATATTAGTACACTAAAACTAAAATTGTCTTCTAGAATATTAACTAGATCTAAATTCTAATTTTTGATTATTATATACTCGTTTCATTTCACGAGGGAGACTTCCCTTAATTGTTGTAAATTTCTCTGGTATAGTAACGTTTTTTTTTCCCTGATGCATTCAAAATGTCTTGTTCCGGATTTTCATCAAGATAATTACAATCAACGGGACATTTTTAAAAACAACGTGTCTCTAACTTATTTGAATTTATTTGCTTATTCTCTCGGCATTTGACATGATAGAACTGAAATCTGATACGAGCTAAGCTTTAAAATAATTATTAAAATGCTGTCAATCCAGGCTACTTAGTACAAAAATTAACATTGCTCACTAAAATGGCTGGCGTTAACTTATTATTTAATCTATTTTAGTAAGAGTAAAGTGCAGTACCGTGTTTAATTATTTTTTTGAAATAATGCGAATAATTACAGTTAAAAATCACTTGAAATTTCAAAACCAAAAAAATTAGTTTCACTTTCGATAGTTTGGTGTATTTAATTATGGCAAAGCACACTAAGGCTATCTGCCTAAGAGGAGGGATGCCTTCGTGGAGGACTATCTAAGGGAAACTGGCTCGTGTAAACGTTACACATGGGGAAAACCACGAAAACGCCCATGAAGCCAGCCCGTTCGCGGGATTTGAACCTCGAACCGAACTACCAGTGTTCGGCAACTTTACCGCTCGGCCGCTGGTGGGCCTTCTCTTTCGATAGAATGCGCCTCTTGAATCTTTCACTTGCCAGTTGAATGTGCTAATTACTTACAACACAAGGAATTTCCTTACATATGTAACATGGTAAACAATATACGTTTAACCTAAAAGTATTGCTTTACTTTTATTTTTGCTTTGCAATATAAGATTTCTGTTTTTATTTTCGGTGTGAAGCATCCTCACAGAGCGAGTATACCTTGCACTGTTATAAAAAACTGTTGTTAACGTTCTAAATGCGCATTTCTTCTTTGTACAAAGCTACATTTGCAAGCAGATAGAATAAAATAAATCTTTTATTAAAAACGTATAACGAAATGAATCGTTGAAGCCTTAAAAAGTCTAGACCTGAAAAGTCTAGTATTACAAGTTCCTTGCCATTAATAGAAGCTTCAAAGTTTTGTCACAAATCCGACAACTAATAAAAGATAAACAAAGAAACGTTCCTCATATTAAACTATCAAAATATTTTGAAGCAGTCTTTTGATAAATTTCAGTTAAATTATCAGGTGCTTCAGAAATGATCTCGTTCTCAATAACATAGCAGATTTAACAAAAAAATACATAATTTTAATAGAAAAAATGGCTATTATATCATAAAGTATTAATTAACTACGCTCACAGATTTGTTTAGTAAAGACATAAAAATTTTATTTGAACAATTTTGTAACTGAGATTCTTCTAGTTTCCTTTACAGTATTTGAATCATTGTTTTAGCTTGTACGATTTTCCGTTCGTAGACTAATTCTCAGTAATTTTTTTGTATGTATTTCCACGATTTTACACTTTTTTCACAGAGCTACCATAATTATTTCGTCATCATGATTGATTTATACTATTTTGCTAAAAAATACCACTCCTGCGTTAAAAATTATTTACTTATTTTCCTTCTTCCTTTCAGTAACTAAAGGGTGATTATTTTCAGATCTGATTTCCCTGTGAGATTATATTATACTTGCTTATTTGATTTCTATTATAGATAGCTGAAAGTTTCATCTATAGAACTTTCTGAGTCTCCGCATCAAGTACTTCCAATATCATCTTCATCTGACTCGAAAGTCATTAACTGTTCTTTTTCTTAACTTCTTCCAGATTACTTGATGATATTTTTCTGATTGCAGAGTTTCGATCTGGTATGAGGCAATTTAAATTTTTCTCTGTTCTTAAATATCTTAAAAAAGCATAATGCACAAAAGAAATTCAATTGATTAATTTCAAACTGCATTTTCACTAGTAATATTTTTACTATTTTTTTTAAAAATTAGCATCCTAAATTGATTATATTTATAATTCTAACTAGGCTGCTACAAGACAGTATATGTAACATAGCATTAGCATATTTTCAAGTTTAATATCTAATTCTGTAGAAAGAAAGGTTTGCAGATCTTAAGGTTTCAGAACTGAATAACATTTACGTTCTGAAATCTTAAGTTCATTGATAATTTAAGTTCATTTCGTCTTAATTTAAGCTCATTTCGTCGTGCTTTCGTCACTTAAATGTTTCGATGATAACATTTAATTTCTAAGACGAGATAAATAGTCAGATCACACGTTAACATTCCAGAATCTTGTTCCTTACTTGCAAGGAATGACATCTGGAGGCGTTTTCACTACGTGAAAATTTTATTTTACTATAAAAGCTTTCAGTAGAATGTAAGCCAAAGACTGCAGAAAGACTTTTTATTGTGAAAACTAACCTGGTTGATGGACCTTTAAAACTTTTTTTTGTTTCATTTTAGAAGTACCTTCTATGGAAGATCATTTGGCATTAATAGACCACATATCAAACAATAAAGCAAAGACATACACAAGGCACGCGTATTACGAACCATCATGAAACCATCACGGTCATGCGAAAGACCAAATGCGTCGGAAAAAATGTGCAATGGAAACATCACGCTAATAACTAGTATTATATACCCTGTAGCTGAAATGCGTGCTTGATAACAGCGAGGCAAGCTGGTAATAGTGCTGTTGATCGCTTGTTGTGGCAGTAGCGCCCATTTCATAGTAATGCACGTCCTTGAAGAGTGCCTGCGGCCCAGTGTGTCCCAACATATCCCTCACACGCTCTATGAGATTAACATCCAATGATATAGTAGGCCACGGCAGATGTGAAATGATATTCTCTCAGATATCTCTGCACTGCTCGAGCTTTATGTAGACGGGTGTTACGTCTATAAATATCGCGTTGGTACGCATTGCAGCGATAAAAGTAAGCAAAGAAGGAGTAAAATTTTGTCGCTATATCGGAAGGCCGTGACGAAACCACCAGATATCATGTAGAAGTCGGCTGGGCCGTTAATTGCTATCCTAGCCCATACAAGTAAGCCTTATGCTCTGTAATTGTCTCTTTCAAAGAAGTTTGGCACCCGAAGCGTGTCACTGGCTCTCGCCATATCGCTGACCTTCGGGAACCGTTCTTGATGTTAAATGGGACCCATGTGTAAAGAGTACCTGGCCGCACTGCTCTAGTGTCCAACTGCGATGTTCACGGGCCCAAGTCAATTGCATTCTCACATGGAATGGAGACAAAGAAACCCAAACCACAGGTCGTCGGGCATACAGTCCAATCTGATGCTATCAGTTCGACACAGATTGGAGGGATGTCCTGCAGCATCAGAGGAATGCGACACCAGCTATAGCGCCGTTAGTGACCCACGGCGTCTTGCAGATAGCAAAAAAAAAAAAAAAAAAAAAAAAAAAAAAGTGATCGTCTGTCATTGTCGTAATCCTCCGGCTTCCAGACCCACGAGTTCTACAGGGGTTTTGATCCATTTGGTAACAATTCTGCAGCCTATTGATGACACTAGATGTACATTCAGCTCTTCCTCAACAGCGGATTGTCTTGTTCCATTCCGACAACCTTCGAACACATTTCATCGTGCAAATGGTACCTTCGGCTCATACTTTCTGCTTTGGCTAACTCAGATTACAAAGAACTATTTCAGCTTGGGAACTGACGCATAGGTACGGCATGCCCCGTTTCAAGGCGTTGTGGTGAGACTACGGTATTGCGCTTTATGCTAAGTTTGGTTGCCTATTTGCATTCGGCGATGCAACCTCCACCTCATATGTAAATTGTATGTTTTGATTCTCCTTTTTACATCCGTACCTTTACTTTTAGCGTTTGTTGCTTATTTTTTGTGCATTTCTACAAGTTTACCTGCTTAATTTCGCTTCATGAAGACTGCTTCTTCTGGATAACTGTAATGAGTTATTGCTCTGAACTTTTCATCAGCTTCATACACTAAATAACAATAATTTCAAACCCTGGTAGTTAAACTGTACGATACAGCAGTCGAAAATCTGACGATGATACTTAAAAAATTTGAGCCAATTTGCTTTTCTGATAATTATAAGTCTACAGAAAAAAATTCTTTCTAACACCACATCTGGTAGTTTCCCTATAAATTTAGCTTAAAAACTAAAGTCACCAGTTTGGACGAAAAATGATTCTCATTTTCTGGCTATGGCTTTAACTATGGTTTTTGATCCATAGAAACTACTGCTAATTTTTCAAAGGCAAAACGTGGTCGTTCACTCCAATAGATATGAATTGCAGTTAATTTATTCAGTTTTTGAACTCACTTTCGCTTGCTTTTAATTTATATAACTTTTTGGAGTGAGCGAATACACGCAACATGAATCAAAGGGAAAACAGGTAACTTTTTAACTTAAGATTAGCTCCTAGAAAAAAGTAAAATTAATTGGCAGAGTGTAACCAACTTAGTCTGAAATCCTGCTCCCCTTTCCTTGGAACGCAAAATAAAATCTTTTTAAATTAAATGTTTAACAAGAAATCGGCTATCAGAATTTCTCAAACTTTTCACCAAATACACAGTGAATATGCAAAGTGTCAGGATTAAGTTCGTACGAATTCGAAAGTTAAGGAAAACATCATTCTTATTCTTAGCCTCCATTACACATTCCTTGTAATTCTGTACAAAGCGTGGCACTTTCATGCAGTTACTTGATTATTTTCCAGAACTTATCTTTCGGAATAAGGTATCCTTAGTCTTTTCAGTGCTACCACAATAATCAGGTTTGAAATGAGAGTTCAGTTTATGCAAGAGAATGTAGAGTGCATGTGCAAGCCCTGGTGAATAAGATGGGTGGCTGAGAACTGTGATAGCTTTATTTGCCAGAAAATATTTATGGAGAATGGAATTGTATGGCGGACGATTCTCGTGCAGTGACCAGTTATTTGATTGAGCGTTTTAAGCCTAAGGCTCTGAATTTTCTTAAGAAACTTGTCCACAACATCTTTATAAATTAAGCCCTTGTGAACTATTCCTTTCTGATCAAAAAAGGAAAACATTCTTTATTCGAGACTTCTGAAACCGAAGCGCCAATGGCTGAAGTGAGCTTTCTCCAACGATAGTAGACACCTGCCAAAATGAATCAGAATCATATGAAAAACATTGAGTTTCATCTTCGTCCATACTTTCTTTGAAAGGATTAATGTCTTACAGTTGTGTCAAATTAGGATATGTACAATTTCGATTTACTTTTTATTCTGTGTTCAGTGAGTTGGGGAAAAACGAGATCAAATTTTTCCTTTTTCAAGGTCTTCCATGACAATTTTGTAAGTGTCTTTACTAATTAATATTAAGCTCATGAGTTGATATTCGAAGAGATAGCCGAGTTTTTTTAGCATCAAGTTGCAAACGTTTTGATACTGTTATCCGCTCAAGACTGTGAAAAATTGCTGTGCTCAACAACATCTTCCTGACCATCATGAAATTTCCCATATCAACGAGACCCGATGAATCATACAAATGGGTGGACCTCCGTATGCTTTATATAACGTTTAAAATGTCTCTGTCAGAAAACTTTTATCACGATTCTTAGATCAGCTTTCAAAACCATGGCAGAATATCAAATATGAGAATAGAAAATTCTGTCCATAAGCAAACGATATTTTAGAAAAGCGAATTCAGATGTTATGAATGAATTGTCATTTAATGTGTGATGAAGCGAATTGTCATTTATCGTTTGGTAAGCCCGCTGGACTTGGATAAAAATTTATCCTAAAATTTCTTAGATAAACTGTATACTGCAGGCATGGTAATCCTTAAAAAATAACAGTATACTTGAGAAGAGAGACACGCCAATGTAAAATTGAGCAAACATGGAACCTTAATAGGGGATAGAATTTAATTTGAGCCAACAGTGAATTCTGAGGCGGTCTTTAGTTTAGAGAAGCCGAGATTTTAAAAGTTATTGCTAAAGAGGCAGGGTAGACTTTTTTCACCTTATTAAAAATTACGAAAAAAAGGGGAAGGAGAGAGAAATAACGTTTCGACCGTTCTCAGCGGGCCTGGGACCGGTGAGTTTTCCTGGTGAAAAAGAATTTGACTGTCGCATTTCTTCACAGCCGTCTCGGTCAAGTATGAAAACTCGCAAGAGAATAATTAAAGAGTGATGATGCTCCCGTAGTAAGACGGGCTGACAAGATGAGCTCTTTTCGGTTCTCTGGAAAAGGTCATTCTAGCCGCGAAAAATATTTGCTTGAAATTACAGGTTTTTCATCAGCATTCCCTACTGCTAAGATATACTTTTGAAACAAGATTCAGGGTGTCGCTAAGAAGAAAACAAGAGTGAAGAATATTCGATTTGAACAGTGCCACATGCAGCTGTATTCCTTCCTTCAGAGACTGATGGACATAAAGGGAATTTCGGTATGAAGAGAACAAATGGTGAAAAACATTTGATTTGTACAGTGCAACATGCAAATGCTTTTTTCCTTCGGAGATTGATATACATAAATGAACATCCGACTCTGGTGAGGCTTCATCAAGGATCATTTAAATGCAGACCTTATGTGAGTTTTCTTTCCACTATTTTCTAATGCCGTTGTTTTATCATGTTATGATAATTTTATTTCATCTTAAGTTAATGGGTAGAAATGATATTTAAAATTTTAATTATAGAGAACTCGGTTGTGCTTCGATGATTTTAAAATTTATGTATAAGAAGGATAAATTGATTACTTATAATTTCTTAAAGTAATTGAAAAACATGGCGGAAGGAAAATATGTATCTTCTAAAACGACCTGGGTAACTTATTGAAGTGTAGTTGCGGAATTAATTATTAACGCGCATTTGAAATATACGATCGGATTTATTATTTTACGGGACACTTCATGGTAGATTTACTAAAAGAATCAGGCTCGAATTTATGATTTCACGGAGAAAACCACAGCGAAACACTCATACAGCTTGCTCGTTTGATAGAAGTTTTAACCTGATTGAATTACAGGTGCTTAAAAGGTTGACTTGAGTTTTAGAAAAGATGTAGTAACTGAAAAAAATTCCGATACGTATTTCAATATTTAAAATTAAATTCGTTTAAGTAATTTTACGTATCTTCTGACTAACCAATTATAACTTATTACTTTTGTATATCTGCAAACAGTCTGGGCATCACGATAACCAAAATTTAGGTATTTCACCTAACTTACGAAATTAAAAATAAAATGCACTTGATAGAGATATTCATATTATGTATATTCAGATTCTGGATCTCTATAACCTGTTGTTTTGGGAAAACCAACGGCTATGAAAAAGGATTCAGAGACTTATCTATGCCTGGCTGCGAATTTTTGCATCGTACACTTTCTTACATACATGCAAAAAATATCTTCTTTTCGGAAATAACCATTATGATCTAAAAAGAAGTTATGGGAACACCTAAACTGCTACTTTTAGGTTTCAGATATTAATATAAATTTCTCATCTTTAGGGTTTCAGATGATGATTTACGATTGAATATTAGTGATTCTCTTAATAGCGTTATTACATGAGCTGTGAAAGATAATATAAAGAAATAAAGCAAATATTCTAAAAGTTAAGGTTATAAGCTTTCAGAAACGTGCACTTTATTTTAAATTATTGGTGTAATCAGTGAATGTTACTATATTTTATTAACAATGTTACTAATACGGAAATGTTTATTAAAGTAAAAAATGATTGCATGAATAAATATAGAAAAGTACCTGAATATTTTCAGAATATATGTGGTCTGTAGAAAAACCCCGAAATTCAACATCTGCAAAAAGTCAGTTCATATCTAGATCGGCAGATGCTGGTGACTTATTATTCCCTTTTTTTAATCCTTTCTCATTTTTGCATTGTACAGTGGACGAAGAGATTACTATATTTGGCTCAGGATATGTTCTATGCAAGAAGCAATGCTGCGGCACGGAAGATACAAATATTTTAAGGTGAGATGATATATTTAACATTCTAAACAAGAAAGATGATTTTTTATGCTAATGAATACAATTGGTTAAAGTTCAGAAATGATATTTTTTCTGTGACCCGCTTTTCCGACAGGAACACCAGATAAATTTCCCAAATTTTGCTGTGGAGAGGAGAGTAGGGTTGTGTCTGCCCTTGGTATAGACGTTGGGCACTTTGACAGTACATTTTGCCCAATTCTGTCACACTGTGAAGAAGAATCCTTCGAAGAACGGATCCTAGGGTCTTTCCCCTCTTCTCCTACCAACAAAACGCTCAAGACGCCATCTAAATCACCGTAATTTTAAGTGCTTCTGGGTCGTAAACACAGTATACACTTCCCAAATCTTACAAACCTTTTCCACGATTCGAACCCTGATCCAACGATACGGTAGTCAGCAATGCAATTCGCTATATCCACCGGGTGCCAAGTAAATGCAAGCTTTCCCAGATAAACTTGAGGCAAGAGATATATGTTTTATGACTTGATTAAATAATATTGATGTTAAATGGTTACAAAGATATTGAAAAATATAAATAATTAACTGTATTGTATACGGTTTGCCTAGCTTTCATTCGCGTACCAACAATTTTATCTGAATTTTTCTTTCATATTTATTTGAAACCGTTTTAAAATAAGGTTTATGTTATTACATAAAATTACATTTATATTATTGTATAAATTAAATACTTTAGTACATTTCTCCCGAGTTTTCTGATTTAATAAGCTGCCTGATTTTACTCTTGCAGTCATCAACAAAGATGTTTATTTAAATGATTTTGCGTTGGACCCTTAAAACGAAGGAAGTTTATATATAAAGTAATTCAAAATAGGATTTCTTAGAAAAACTTTCAAGGATGTTTTGTAATCCTTACTCACACAGAGGTGCATTGTTCGACTGATAACCAAAATGACTTTTGTGTTGAGTAGGTGGATAAATATTTTAATAAAATTATTCAAGTGTAAATAATGCTCATCTTAAATATTTGAACTCAAGCTGTTTCCCACTAACGTAAATTTGAAGATGTGAAACATTGAATTTCAAGCGGTGTATACATTATTTAAACATACGTAGTTGCCAAATTACAAGTAACTAACTTGAAATAACATACACGAATAACATTGTGTATATAGGGGTTAGCATTGACCAGCTAAATAATAACACTAAATAATAAATAATAACATTGCGAACTGTACATCACAATTTTTGTATACTAAGAATTTCAATAGAAAGGGGCACGCTGAACTTTTAGTAGCTAAAGGGTTGCATTGCCTATCTTACATAATTTCAGACCACAATAAAACCATTTAGAGCATCCACACTTAACCTGCGGCACGGCGAACTTACACTGGCGTCCAGAAACAAATTTTCTTGAACACAAAGACTGGAGGTCACACGTGCTGAAATAAAATTTTAAACTTCTCAAATATTTATCAAAATTGAAGTTTTACAGTCTTGTAAAGCTTTAGTTTTGTGATGCCTCTTGTGTAGCTATTAAAATACCGATCGCTGCTGACTGCACGCTCAAGTATTCAAGCACTGAACTGATCATGTACCTGCGTGTTAAGTGACCTTGTGTCTGCGTGTGCAAAGAAATATATTGTTGTGCAGTTACAAAGATAACTGGTATTTTCTATTTTCATTAAATTTATTTTCAAGCGTGCATTCATAAAATTTATTACCTATAATGGCGAGATCGTCTTAAGGAAAAAAAAGAAAACATTAATAGCCCTGAAAAGTAATTTTTTCAAGACAAGTTGGAAGAGGAATATTTTGTTGTACAAAAGTTATCATACTTCAATAATTTTTTTCTTTGCATGAAAGTGTGATATGCCATTGATTGTCCATAGAAGAGAAATATACCATTGATCGTCCATAGAAGAGAAATATACCATTGATCGTCATTATATCACGAATAAAATATCGTTTTGTGAGACTTCTGCTTGCGTGTTTTTAATCAGAAATGGAAATTTAACTTTCTTTGAAATTAATCCACTCGTCAGACAAATCTGCATAAGTCTCTGGACGGAGCGAGTATGTGAAGAAGTGAGGCATAATGGAAAGATGCGATTCAAAAATGGAACTGATTAGTTAAAATCAACTTAGCTGGCACAAGGTATCTCTAGAAAACTGTACAATAATTTCAAATTATTTAGCTGTTTTATTCAAGGATCCTTAAGAGCAGATTTCGAGATTTAAGAAATATTCAAGATTTTCTGTATCTTATAGAAAATTCCTAGACTATAGAAACAACTGCTATAACAAATATTGGGATATAATTATGTAATTCTGTTTAACTAGTTTGAGTCATTAGGTTATTTTAAAGCAATAAAGGTGAAAAATGAGCATTGGTTCTGCCCAGAACTCGAACCTCGGGCCTCTCGAATACGCGCAGAGTGTGATGACTATTACACCACGAAGACATGCTAAGAATAAGGGAGAAATACTTTATATACTGCCCCTTTTAAACGGCGAATGGGGATTAGGGGTCCCAGTCACTAAACCCTGGTGGTGAAGAAGCATCATCTATAAACACGGTTTTAGTTCGGGCGGCACTGTAGAGGCATTAAGTTATTTTAAAGCAATAAAGGTGAAAAATGAGCAATGCCCTCACCAGGACTCGAACCTCGGATCTCTCGAATACGCGCCGAGTATGTTCACCATTACGCCACGAAGGTATGCTAAGAAGGCGGGAGAAATATCTAAGAAACGATACGAATATGGTGGTTACTTTTAGAGAAAAGAAAAAGAAGTATGCTGAGTTTTGGAAGTTAATATCTAAAAATACAAGACTGTAAAAAGTATGCATAAAGGCTATTAACATTTTTCGTTCAGTGTATCTTAATCCTATTCTAAAATTAAATATGCGAAAGCTTGCATAGAAATCGACTTGCTGATTCTCACCTTGATGATCTAGGAGGAGTATGTAGCAATTAAAGCCAAACATAGCAAAAATTTTCGCTCAGTGTTCTCACGCTCAGTTTTAAATAAATATTTGGATACATTAAGGTTTATTTATTTTTTTATTTTGATATTAAAGTATGATATATTTTATATCATATTGCGGCTCACGTAATGTAAAATGTAAGAAATATATTCACGAAGACCAAAATAGAAATTAATGGAGTGTGCAGGTCATAGAGCAAACCAACTCGTTTTCTGTGTCTGTATTATTCACAGCTATTCGAACATCTCACTCCATTTTGTTAGCCGTAACTCAGAATTTTGTATGATATTTAGCAGATTTAGCCTCTGTCAATCTCCTCATATTAAAGATTTTAAGACTAAGCTTTAATTCTTTTTTTTGATTTTGGTTTAGCTATATGTGCTTCAAATCTGATACATATTAGTACACTAAAACTAAAATTGTCTTCTAGAATATTAACTAGATCTAAATTCTAATTTTTGATTATTATATACTCGTTTCATTTCACGAGGGAGACTTCCCTTAATTGTTGTAAATTTCTCTGGTATAGTAACGTTTTTTTTCCCCTGATGCATTCAAAATGTCTTGTTCCGGATTTTCATCAAGATAATTACAATCAACGGGACATTTTTAAAAACAACGTGTCTCTAACTTATTTGAATTTATTTGCTTATTCTCTCGGCATTTGACATGATAGAACTGAAATCTGATACGAGCTAAGCTTTAAAATAATTATTAAAATGCTGTCAGTCCAGGCTACTTAGTACAAAAATTAACATTACTCACTAAAATGGCTGGCGTTAACTTATTATTTAATCTATTTTAGTAAGAGTAAAGTGCAGTACCGTGTTTAATTATTTTTTTGAAATAATGCGAATAATTACAGTTAAAAATCACTTGAAATTTCAAAACCAAAAAAATTAGTTTCACTTTCGATAGTTTGGTGTATTTAATTATGGCAAAGCACACTAAGGCTATCTGCCTAAGAGGAGGGATGCCTTCGTGGAGGACTATCTAAGGGAAACTGGCTCGTGTAAACGTTACACATGGGGAAAACCACGAAAACGCCCATGAAGCCAGCCCGTTCGCGGGATTTGAACCTCGAACCGAACTACCAGTGTTCGGCAACTTTACCGCTCGGCCGCTGGTGGGCCTTCTCTTTCGATAGAATGCGCCTCTTGAATCTTTCACTTGCCAGTTGAATGTGCTAATTACTTACAACACAAGGAATTTCCTTACATATGTAACATGGTAAACAATATACGTTTAACCTAAAAGTATTGCTTTACTTTTATTTTTGCTTTGCAATATAAGATTTCTGTTTTTATTTTCGGTGTGAAGCATCCTCACAGAGCGAGTATACCTTGCACTGTTATAAAAAACTGTTGTTAACGTTCTAAATGCGCATTTCTTCTTTGTACAAAGCTACATTTGCAAGCAGATAGAATAAAATAAATCTTTTATTAAAAACGTATAACGAAATGAATCGTTGAAGCCTTAAAAAGTCTAGACCTGAAAAGTCTAGTATTACAAGTTCCTTGCCATTAATAGAAGCTTCAAAGTTTTGTCACAAATCCGACAACTAATAAAAGATAAACAAAGAAACGTTCCTCATATTAAACTATCAAAATATTTTGAAGCAGTCTTTTGATAAATTTCAGTTAAATTATCAGGTGCTTCAGAAATGATCTCGTTCTCAATAACATAGCAGATTTAACAAAAAAATACATAATTTTAATAGAAAAAATGGCTATTATATCATAAAGTATTAATTAACTACGCTCACAGATTTGTTTAGTAAAGACATAAAAATTTTATTTGAACAATTTTGTAACTGAGATTCTTCTAGTTTCCTTTACAGTATTTGAATCATTGTTTTAGCTTGTACGATTTTCCGTTCGTAGACTAATTCTCAGTAATTTTTTTGTATGTATTTCCACGATTTTACACTTTTTTCACAGAGCTACCATAATTATTTCGTCATCATGATTGATTTATACTATTTTGCTAAAAAATACCACTCCTGCGTTAAAAATTATTTACTTATTTTCCTTCTTCCTTTCAGTAACTAAAGGGTGATTATTTTCAGATCTGATTTCCCTGTGAGATTATATTATACTTGCTTATTTGATTTCTATTATAGATAGCTGAAAGTTTCATCTATAGAACTTTCTGAGTCTCCGCATCAAGTACTTCCAATATCATCTTCATCTGACTCGAAAGTCATTAACTGTTCTTTTTCTTAACTTCTTCCAGATTACTTGATGATATTTTTCTGATTGCAGAGTTTCGATCTGGTATGAGGCAATTTAAATTTTTCTCTGTTCTTAAATATCTTAAAAAAGCATAATGCACAAAAGAAATTCAATTGATTAATTTCAAACTGCATTTTCACTAGTAATATTTTTACTATTTTTTTTAAAAATTAGCATCCTAAATTGATTATATTTATAATTCTAACTAGGCTGCTACAAGACAGTATATGTAACATAGCATTAGCATATTTTCAAGTTTAATATCTAATTCTGTAGAAAGAAAGGTTTGCAGATCTTAAGGTTTCAGAACTGAATAACATTTACGTTCTGAAATCTTAAGTTCATTGATAATTTAAGTTCATTTCGTCTTAATTTAAGCTCATTTCGTCGTGCTTTCGTCACTTAAATGTTTCGATGATAACATTTGATTTCTAAGACGAGATAAATAGTCAGATCACACGTTAACATTCCAGAATCTTGTTCCTTACTTGAAAGGAATGACATCTGGAGGCGTTTTCACTACGTGAAAATTTTATTTTACTATAAAAGCTTTCAGTAGAATGTAAGCCAAAGACTGCAGAAAGACTTTTTATTGTGAAAACTAACCTGGTTGATGGACCTTTAAAACTTTTTTTTGTTTCATTTTAGAAGTACCTTCTATGGAAGATCATTTGGCATTAATAGACCACATATCAAACAATAAAGCAAAGACATACACAAGGCACGCGTATTACGAACCATCATGAAACCATCACGGTCATGCGAAAGACCAAATGCGTCGGAAAAAATGTGCAATGGAAACATCACGCTAATAACTAGTATTATATACCCTGTAGCTGAAATGCGTGCTTGATAACAGCGAGGCAAGCTGGTAATAGTGCTGTTGATCGCTTGTTGTGGCAGTAGCGCCCATTTCATAGTAATGCACGTCCTTGAAGAGTGCCTGCGGCCCAGTGTGTCCCAACATATCCCTCACACGCTCTATGAGATTAACATCCAATGATATAGTAGGCCACGGCAGATGTGAAATGATATTCTCTCAGATATCTCTGCACTGCTCGAGCTTTATGTAGACGGGTGTTACGTCTATAAATATCGCGTTGGTACGCATTGCAGCGATAAAAGTAAGCAAAGAAGGAGTAAAATTTTGTCGCTATATCGGAAGGCCGTGACGAAACCACCAGATATCATGTAGAAGTCGGCTGGGCCGTTAATTGCTATCCTAGCCCATACAAGTAAGCCTTATGCTCTGTAATTGTCTCTTTCAAAGAAGTTTGGCACCCGAAGCGTGTCACTGGCTCTCGCCATATCGCTGACCTTCGGGAACCGTTCTTGATGTTAAATGGGACCCATGTGTAAAGAGTACCTGGCCGCACTGCTCTAGTGTCCAACTGCGATGTTCACGGGCCCAAGTCAATTGCATTCTCACATGGAATGGAGACAAAGAAACCCAAACCACAGGTCGTCGGGCATACAGTCCAATCTGATGCTATCAGTTCGACACAGATTGGAGGGATGTCCTGCAGCATCAGAGGAATGCGACACCAGCTATAGCGCCGTTAGTGACCCACGGCGTCTTGCAGATAGCAAAAAAAAAAAAAAAAAAAAAAAAAAAAAAAAGTGATCGTCTGTCATTGTCGTAATCCTCCGGCTTCCAGACCCACGAGTTCTACAGGGGTTTTGATCCATTTGGTAACAATTCTGCAGCCTATTGATGACACTAGATGTACATTCAGCTCTTCCTCAACAGCGGATTGTCTTGTTCCATTCCGACAACCTTCGAACACATTTCATCGTGCAAATGGTACCTTCGGCTCATACTTTCTGCTTTGGCTAACTCAGATTACAAAGAACTATTTCAGCTTGGGAACTGACGCATAGGTACGGCATGCCCCGTTTCAAGGCGTTGTGGTGAGACTACGGTATTGCGCTTTATGCTAAGTTTGGTTGCCTATTTGCATTCGGCGATGCAACCTCCACCTCATATGTAAATTGTATGTTTTGATTCTCCTTTTTACATCCGTACCTTTACTTTTAGCGTTTGTTGCTTATTTTTTGTGCATTTCTACAAGTTTACCTGCTTAATTTCGCTTCATGAAGACTGCTTCTTCTGGATAACTGTAATGAGTTATTGCTCTGAACTTTTCATCAGCTTCATACACTAAATAACAATAATTTCAAACCCTGGTAGTTAAACTGTACGATACAGCAGTCGAAAATCTGACGATGATACTTAAAAAATTTGAGCCAATTTGCTTTTCTGATAATTATAAGTCTACAGAAAAAAATTCTTTCTAACACCACATCTGGTAGTTTCCCTATAAATTTAGCTTAAAAACTAAAGTCACCAGTTTGGACGAAAAATGATTCTCATTTTCTGGCTATGGCTTTAACTATGGTTTTTGATCCATAGAAACTACTGCTAATTTTTCAAAGGCAAAACGTGGTCGTTCACTCCAATAGATATGAATTGCAGTTAATTTATTCAGTTTTTGAACTCACTTTCGCTTGCTTTTAATTTATATAACTTTTTGGAGTGAGCGAATACACGCAACATGAATCAAAGGGAAAACAGGTAACTTTTTAACTTAAGATTAGCTCCTAGAAAAAAGTAAAATTAATTGGCAGAGTGTAACCAACTTAGTCTGAAATCCTGCTCCCCTTTCCTTGGAACGCAAAATAAAATCTTTTTAAATTAAATGTTTAACAAGAAATCGGCTATCAGAATTTCTCAAACTTTTCACCAAATACACAGTGAATATGCAAAGTGTCAGGATTAAGTTCGTACGAATTCGAAAGTTAAGGAAAACATCATTCTTATTCTTAGCCTCCATTACACATTCCTTGTAATTCTGTACAAAGCGTGGCACTTTCATGCAGTTACTTGATTATTTTCCAGAACTTATCTTTCGGAATAAGGTATCCTTAGTCTTTTCAGTGCTACCACAATAATCAGGTTTGAAATGAGAGTTCAGTTTATGCAAGAGAATGTAGAGTGCATGTGCAAGCCCTGGTGAATAAGATGGGTGGCTGAGAACTGTGATAGCTTTATTTGCCAGAAAATATTTATGGAGAATGGAATTGTATGGCGGACGATTCTCGTGCAGTGACCAGTTATTTGATTGAGCGTTTTAAGCCTAAGGCTCTGAATTTTCTTAAGAAACTTGTCCACAACATCTTTATAAATTAAGCCCTTGTGAACTATTCCTTTCTGATCAAAAAAGGAAAACATTCTTTATTCGAGACTTCTGAAACCGAAGCGCCAATGGCTGAAGTGAGCTTTCTCCAACGATAGTAGACACCTGCCAAAATGAATCAGAATCATATGAAAAACATTGAGTTTCATCTTCGTCCATACTTTCTTTGAAAGGATTAATGTCTTCCAGTTGTGTCAAATTAGGATATGTACAATTTCGATTTACTTTTTATTCTGTGTTCAGTGAGTTGGGGAAAAACGAGATCAAATTTTTCCTTTTTCAAGGTCTTCCATGACAATTTTGTAAGTGTCTTTACTAATTAATATTAAGCTCATGAGTTGATATTCGAAGAGATAGCCGAGTTTTTTTAGCATCAAGTTGCAAACGTTTTGATACTGTTATCCGCTCAAGACTGTGAAAAATTGCTGTGCTCAACAACATCTTCCTGACCATCATGAAATTTCCCATATCAACGAGACCCGATGAATCATACAAATGGGTGGACCTCCGTATGCTTTATATAACGTTTAAAATGTCTCTGTCAGAAAACTTTTATCACGATTCTTAGATCAGCTTTCAAAACCATGGCAGAATATCAAATATGAGAATAGAAAATTCTGTCCATAAGCAAACGATATTTTAGAAAAGCGAATTCAGATGTTATGAATGAATTGTCATTTAATGTGTGATGAAGCGAATTGTCATTTATCGTTTGGTAAGCCCGCTGGACTTGGATAAAAATTTATCCTAAAATTTCTTAGATAAACTGTATACTGCAGGCATGGTAATCCTTAAAAAATAACAGTATACTTGAGAAGAGAGACACGCCAATGTAAAATTGAGCAAACATGGAACCTTAATAGGGGACAGAATTTAATTTGAGCCAACAGTGAATTCTGAGGCGGTCTTTAGTTTAGAGAAGCCGAGATTTTAAAAGTTATTGCTAAAGAGGCAGGGTAGACTTTTTTCACCTTATTAAAAATTACGAAAAAAAGGGGAAGGAGAGAGAAATAACGTTTCGACCGTTCTCAGCGGGCCTGGGACCGGTGAGTTTTCCTGGTGAAAAAGAATTTGACTGTCGCATTTCTTCACAGCCGTCTCGGTCAAGTATGAAAACTCGCAAGAGAATAATTAAAGAGTGATGATGCTCCCGTAGTAAGACGGGCTGACAAGATGAGCTCTTTTCGGTTCTCTGGAAAAGGTCATTCTAGCCGCGAAAAATATTTGCTTGAAATTACAGGTTTTTCATCAGCATTCCCTACTGCTAAGATATACTTTTGAAACAAGATTCAGGGTGTCGCTAAGAAGAAAACAAGAGTGAAGAATATTCGATTTGAACAGTGCCACATGCAGCTGTATTCCTTCCTTCAGAGACTGATGGACATAAAGGGAATTTCGGTATGAAGAGAACAAATGGTGAAAAACATTTGATTTGTACAGTGCAACATGCAAATGCTTTTTTCCTTCGGAGATTGATATACATAAATGAACATCCGACTCTGGTGAGGCTTCATCAAGGATCATTTAAATGCAGACCTTATGTGAGTTTTCTTTCCACTATTTTCTAATGCCGTTGTTTTATCATGTTATGATAATTTTATTTCATCTTAAGTTAATGGGTAGAAATGATATTTAAAATTTTAATTATAGAGAACTCGGTTGTGCTTCGATGATTTTAAAATTTATGTATAAGAAGGATAAATTGATTACTTATAATTTCTTAAAGTAATTGAAAAACATGGCGGAAGGAAAATATGTATCTTCTAAAACGACCTGGGTAACTTATTGAAGTGTAGTTGCGGAATTAATTATTAACGCGCATTTGAAATATACGATCGGATTTATTATTTTACGGGACACTTCATGGTAGATTTACTAAAAGAATCAGGCTCGAATTTATGATTTCACGGAGAAAACCACAGCGAAACACTCATACAGCTTGCTCGTTTGATAGAAGTTTTAACCTGATTGAATTACAGGTGCTTAAAAGGTTGACTTGAGTTTTAGAAAAGATGTAGTAACTGAAAAAAATTCCGATACGTATTTCAATATTTAAAATTAAATTCGTTTAAGTAATTTTACGTATCTTCTGACTAACCAATTATAACTTATTACTTTTGTATATCTGCAAACAGTCTGGGCATCACGATAACCAAAATTTAGGTATTTCACCTAACTTACGAAATTAAAAATAAAATGCACTTGATAGAGATATTCATATTATGTATATTCAGATTCTGGATCTCTATAACCTGTTGTTTTGGGAAAACCAACGGCTATGAAAAAGGATTCAGAGACTTATCTATGCCTGGCTGCGAATTTTTGCATCGTACACTTTCTTACATACATGCAAAAAATATCTTCTTTTCGGAAATAACCATTATGATCTAAAAAGAAGTTATGGGAACACCTAAACTGCTACTTTTAGGTTTCAGATATTAATATAAATTTCTCATCTTTAGGGTTTCAGATGATGATTTACGATTGAATATTAGTGATTCTCTTAATAGCGTTATTACATGAGCTGTGAAAGATAATATAAAGAAATAAAGCAAATATTCTAAAAGTTAAGGTTATAAGCTTTCAGAAACGTGCACTTTATTTTCAATTATTGGTGTAATCAGTGAATGTTACTATATTTTATTAACAATGTTACTAATACGGAAATGTTTATTAAAGTAAAAAATGATTGCATGAATAAATATAGAAAAGTACCTGAATATTTTCAGAATATATGTGGTCTGTAGAAAAACCCCGAAATTCAACATCTGCAAAAAGGTCAGTTCATATCTAGATCGGCAGATGCTGGTGACTTATTATTCCCTTTTTTTAATCCTTTCTCATTTTTGCATTGTACAGTGGACGAAGAGATTACTATATTTGGCTCAGGATATGTTCTATGCAAGAAGCAATGCTGCGGCACGGAAGATACAAATATTTTAAGGTGAGATGATATATTTAACATTCTAAACAAGAAAGATGATTTTTTATGCTAATGAATACAATTGGTTAAAGTTCAGAAATGATATTTTTTCTGTGACCCGCTTTTCCGACAGGAACACCAGATAAATTTCCCAAATTTTGCTGTGGAGAGGAGAGTAGGGTTGTGTCTGCCCTTGGTATAGACGTTGGGCACTTTGACAGTACATTTTGCCCAATTCTGTCACACTGTGAAGAAGAATCCTTCGAAGAACGGATCCTAGGGTCTTTCCCCTCTTCTCCTACCAACAAAACGCTCAAGACGCCATCTAAATCACCGTAATTTTAAGTGCTTCTGGGTCGTAAACACAGTATACACTTCCCAAATCTTACAAACCTTTTCCACGATTCGAACCCTGATCCAACGATACGGTAGTCAGCAATGCAATTCGCTATATCCACCGGGTGCCAAGTAAATGCAAGCTTTCCCAGATAAACTTGAGGCAAGAGATATATGTTTTATGACTTGATTAAATAATATTGATGTTAAATGGTTACAAAGATATTGAAAAATATAAATAATTAACTGTATTGTATACGGTTTGCCTAGCTTTCATTCGCGTACCAACAATTTTATCTGAATTTTTCTTTCATATTTATTTGAAACCGTTTTAAAATAAGGTTTATGTTATTACATAAAATTACATTTATATTATTGTATAAATTAAATACTTTAGTACATTTCTCCCGAGTTTTCTGATTTAATAAGCTGCCTGATTTTACTCTTGCAGTCATCAACAAAGATGTTTATTTAAATGATTTTGCGTTGGACCCTTAAAACGAAGGAAGTTTATATATAAAGTAATTCAAAATAGGATTTCTTAGAAAAACTTTCAAGGATGTTTTGTAATCCTTACTCACACAGAGGTGCATTGTTCGACTGATAACCAAAATGACTTTTGTGTTGAGTAGGTGGATAAATATTTTAATAAAATTATTCAAGTGTAAATAATGCTCATCTTAAATATTTGAACTCAAGCTGTTTCCCACTAACGTAAATTTGAAGATGTGAAACATTGAATTTCAAGCGGTGTATACATTATTTAAACATACGTAGTTGCCAAATTACAAGTAACTAACTTGAAATAACATACACGAATAACATTGTGTATATAGGGGTTAGCATTGACCAGCTAAATAATAACACTAAATAATAAATAATAACATTGCGAACTGTACATCACAATTTTTGTATACTAAGAATTTCAATAGAAAGGGGCACGCTGAACTTTTAGTAGCTAAAGGGTTGCATTGCCTATCTTACATAATTTCAGACCACAATAAAACCATTTAGAGCATCCACACTTAACCTGCGGCACGGCGAACTTACACTGGCGTCCAGAAACAAATTTTCTTGAACACAAAGACTGGAGGTCACACGTGCTGAAATAAAATTTTAAACTTCTCAAATATTTATCAAAATTGAAGTTTTACAGTCTTGTAAAGCTTTAGTTTTGTGATGCCTCTTGTGTAGCTATTAAAATACCGATCGCTGCTGACTGCACGTTCAAGTATTCACGCACTGAACTGATCATGTACCTGCGTGTTAAGTGACCTTGTGTCTGCGTGTGCAAAGAAATATATTGTTGTGCAGTTACAAAGATAACTGGTATTTTCTATTTTCATTAAATTTATTTTCAAGCGTGCATTCATAAAATTTATTACCTATAATGGCGAGATCGTCTTAAGGAAAAAAAAGAAAACATTAATAGCCCTGAAAAGTAATTTTTTCAAGACAAGTTGGAAGAGGAATATTTTGTTGTACAAAAGTTATCATACTTCAATAATTTTTTTCTTTGCATGAAAGTGTGATATGCCATTGATTGTCCATAGAAGAGAAATATACCATTGATCGTCCATAGAAGAGAAATATACCATTGATCGTCCATAGAAGAGAAATATACCATTGATCGTCCATAGAAGAGAAATATACCATTGATCGTCATTATATCACGAATAAAATATCGTTTTGTGAGACTTCTGCTTGCGTGTTTTTAATCAGAAATGGAAATTTAACTTTCTTTGAAATTAATCCACTCGTCAGACAAATCTGCATAAGTCTCTGGACGGAGCGAGTATGTGAAGAAGTGAGGCATAATGGAAAGATGCGATTCAAAAATGGAACTGATTAGTTAAAATCAACTTAGCTGGCACAAGGTATCTCTAGAAAACTGTACAATAATTTCAAATTATTTAGCTGTTTTATTCAAGGATCCTTAAGAGCAGATTTCGAGATTTAAGAAATATTCAAGATTTTCTGTATCTTATAGAAAATTCCTAGACTATAGAAACAACTGCTATAACAAATATTGGGATATAATTATGTAATTCTGTTTAACTAGTTTGAGTCATTAGGTTATTTTAAAGCAATAAAGGTGAAAAATGAGCATTGGTTCTGCCCAGAACTCGAACCTCGGGCCTCTCGAATACGCGCAGAGTGTGATGACTATTACACCACGAAGACATGCTAAGAATAAGGGAGAAATACTTTATATACTGCCCCTTTTAAACGGCGAATGGGGATTAGGGGTCCCAGTCACTAAACCCTGGTGGTGAAGAAGCATCATCTATAAACACGGTTTTAGTTCGGGCGGCACTGTAGAGGCATTAAGTTATTTTAAAGCAATAAAGGTGAAAAATGAGCAATGCCCTCACCAGGACTCGAACCTCGGATCTCTCGAATACGCGCCGAGTATGTTCACCATTACGCCACGAAGGTATGCTAAGAAGGCGGGAGAAATATCTAAGAAACGATACGAATATGGTGGTTACTTTTAGAGAAAAGAAAAAGAAGTATGCTGAGTTTTGGAAGTTAATATCTAAAAATACAAGACTGTAAAAAGTATGCATAAAGGCTATTAACATTTTTCGTTCAGTGTATCTTAATCCTATTCTAAAATTAAATATGCGAAAGCTTGCATAGAAATCGACTTGCTGATTCTCACCTTGATGATCTAGGAGGAGTATGTAGCAATTAAAGCCAAACATAGCAAAAATTTTCGCTCAGTGTTCTCACGCTCAGTTTTAAATAAATATTTGGATACATTAAGGTTTATTTATTTTTTTATTTTGATATTAAAGTATGATATATTTTATATCATATTGCGGCTCACGTAATGTAAAATGTAAGAAATATATTCACGAAGACCAAAATAGAAATTAATGGAGTGTGCAGGTCATAGAGCAAACCAACTCGTTTTCTGTGTCTGTATTATTCACAGCTATTCGAACATCTCACTCCATTTTGTTAGCCGTAACTCAGAATTTTGTATGATATTTAGCAGATTTAGCCTCTGTCAATCTCCTCATATTAAAGATTTTAAGACTAAGCTTTAATTCTTTTTTTTGATTTTGGTTTAGCTATATGTGCTTCAAATCTGATACATATTAGTACACTAAAACTAAAATTGTCTTCTAGAATATTAACTAGATCTAAATTCTAATTTTTGATTATTATATACTCGTTTCATTTCACGAGGGAGACTTCCCTTAATTGTTGTAAATTTCTCTGGTATAGTAACGTTTTTTTTCCCCTGATGCATTCAAAATGTCTTGTTCCGGATTTTCATCAAGATAATTACAATCAACGGGACATTTTTAAAAACAACGTGTCTCTAACTTATTTGAATTTATTTGCTTATTCTCTCGGCATTTGACATGATAGAACTGAAATCTGATACGAGCTAAGCTTTAAAATAATTATTAAAATGCTGTCAGTCCAGGCTACTTAGTACAAAAATTAACATTACTCACTAAAATGGCTGGCGTTAACTTATTATTTAATCTATTTTAGTAAGAGTAAAGTGCAGTACCGTGTTTAATTATTTTTTTGAAATAATGCGAATAATTACAGTTAAAAATCACTTGAAATTTCAAAACCAAAAAAATTAGTTTCACTTTCGATAGTTTGGTGTATTTAATTATGGCAAAGCACACTAAGGCTATCTGCCTAAGAGGAGGGATGCCTTCGTGGAGGACTATCTAAGGGAAACTGGCTCGTGTAAACGTTACACATGGGGAAAACCACGAAAACGCCCATGAAGCCAGCCCGTTCGCGGGATTTGAACCTCGAACCGAACTACCAGTGTTCGGCAACTTTACCGCTCGGCCGCTGGTGGGCCTTCTCTTTCGATAGAATGCGCCTCTTGAATCTTTCACTTGCCAGTTGAATGTGCTAATTACTTACAACACAAGGAATTTCCTTACATATGTAACATGGTAAACAATATACGTTTAACCTAAAAGTATTGCTTTACTTTTATTTTTGCTTTGCAATATAAGATTTCTGTTTTTATTTTCGGTGTGAAGCATCCTCACAGAGCGAGTATACCTTGCACTGTTATAAAAAACTGTTGTTAACGTTCTAAATGCGCATTTCTTCTTTGTACAAAGCTACATTTGCAAGCAGATAGAATAAAATAAATCTTTTATTAAAAACGTATAACGAAATGAATCGTTGAAGCCTTAAAAAGTCTAGACCTGAAAAGTCTAGTATTACAAGTTCCTTGCCATTAATAGAAGCTTCAAAGTTTTGTCACAAATCCGACAACTAATAAAAGATAAACAAAGAAACGTTCCTCATATTAAACTATCAAAATATTTTGAAGCAGTCTTTTGATAAATTTCAGTTAAATTATCAGGTGCTTCAGAAATGATCTCGTTCTCAATAACATAGCAGATTTAACAAAAAAATACATAATTTTAATAGAAAAAATGGCTATTATATCATAAAGTATTAATTAACTACGCTCACAGATTTGTTTAGTAAAGACATAAAAATTTTATTTGAACAATTTTGTAACTGAGATTCTTCTAGTTTCCTTTACAGTATT
Organism: Stegodyphus dumicola; assembly: GCF_044657685.1. Classification (NCBI taxonomy): domain Eukaryota; kingdom Metazoa; phylum Arthropoda; class Arachnida; order Araneae; family Eresidae; genus Stegodyphus; species Stegodyphus dumicola. The sequence continues at coordinate 30,272,151 of NC_140781.1, forward strand.
TGAATCATTGTTTTAGCTTGTACGATTTTCCGTTCGTAGACTAATTCTCAGTAATTTTTTTGTATGTATTTCCACGATTTTACACTTTTTTCACAGAGCTACCATAATTATTTCGTCATCATGATTGATTTATACTATTTTGCTAAAAAATACCACTCCTGCGTTAAAAATTATTTACTTATTTTCCTTCTTCCTTTCAGTAACTAAAGGGTGATTATTTTCAGATCTGATTTCCCTGTGAGATTATATTATACTTGCTTATTTGATTTCTATTATAGATAGCTGAAAGTTTCATCTATAGAACTTTCTGAGTCTCCGCATCAAGTACTTCCAATATCATCTTCATCTGACTCGAAAGTCATTAACTGTTCTTTTTCTTAACTTCTTCCAGATTACTTGATGATATTTTTCTGATTGCAGAGTTTCGATCTGGTATGAGGCAATTTAAATTTTTCTCTGTTCTTAAATATCTTAAAAAAGCATAATGCACAAAAGAAATTCAATTGATTAATTTCAAACTGCATTTTCACTAGTAATATTTTTACTATTTTTTTTAAAAATTAGCATCCTAAATTGATTATATTTATAATTCTAACTAGGCTGCTACAAGACAGTATATGTAACATAGCATTAGCATATTTTCAAGTTTAATATCTAATTCTGTAGAAAGAAAGGTTTGCAGATCTTAAGGTTTCAGAACTGAATAACATTTACGTTCTGAAATCTTAAGTTCATTGATAATTTAAGTTCATTTCGTCTTAATTTAAGCTCATTTCGTCGTGCTTTCGTCACTTAAATGTTTCGATGATAACATTTAATTTCTAAGACGAGATAAATAGTCAGATCACACGTTAACATTCCAGAATCTTGTTCCTTACTTGCAAGGAATGACATCTGGAGGCGTTTTCACTACGTGAAAATTTTATTTTACTATAAAAGCTTTCAGTAGAATGTAAGCCAAAGACTGCAGAAAGACTTTTTATTGTGAAAACTAACCTGGTTGATGGACCTTTAAAACTTTTTTTTGTTTCATTTTAGAAGTACCTTCTATGGAAGATCATTTGGCATTAATAGACCACATATCAAACAATAAAGCAAAGACATACACAAGGCACGCGTATTACGAACCATCATGAAACCATCACGGTCATGCGAAAGACCAAATGCGTCGGAAAAAATGTGCAATGGAAACATCACGCTAATAACTAGTATTATATACCCTGTAGCTGAAATGCGTGCTTGATAACAGCGAGGCAAGCTGGTAATAGTGCTGTTGATCGCTTGTTGTGGCAGTAGCGCCCATTTCATAGTAATGCACGTCCTTGAAGAGTGCCTGCGGCCCAGTGTGTCCCAACATATCCCTCACACGCTCTATGAGATTAACATCCAATGATATAGTAGGCCACGGCAGATGTGAAATGATATTCTCTCAGATATCTCTGCACTGCTCGAGCTTTATGTAGACGGGTGTTACGTCTATAAATATCGCGTTGGTACGCATTGCAGCGATAAAAGTAAGCAAAGAAGGAGTAAAATTTTGTCGCTATATCGGAAGGCCGTGACGAAACCACCAGATATCATGTAGAAGTCGGCTGGGCCGTTAATTGCTATCCTAGCCCATACAAGTAAGCCTTATGCTCTGTAATTGTCTCTTTCAAAGAAGTTTGGCACCCGAAGCGTGTCACTGGCTCTCGCCATATCGCTGACCTTCGGGAACCGTTCTTGATGTTAAATGGGACCCATGTGTAAAGAGTACCTGGCCGCACTGCTCTAGTGTCCAACTGCGATGTTCACGGGCCCAAGTCAATTGCATTCTCACATGGAATGGAGACAAAGAAACCCAAACCACAGGTCGTCGGGCATACAGTCCAATCTGATGCTATCAGTTCGACACAGATTGGAGGGATGTCCTGCAGCATCAGAGGAATGCGACACCAGCTATAGCGCCGTTAGTGACCCACGGCGTCTTGCAGATAGCAAAAAAAAAAAAAAAAAAAAAAAAAAAAAAAAGTGATCGTCTGTCATTGTCGTAATCCTCCGGCTTCCAGACCCACGAGTTCTACAGGGGTTTTGATCCATTTGGTAACAATTCTGCAGCCTATTGATGACACTAGATGTACATTCAGCTCTTCCTCAACAGCGGATTGTCTTGTTCCATTCCGACAACCTTCGAACACATTTCATCGTGCAAATGGTACCTTCGGCTCATACTTTCTGCTTTGGCTAACTCAGATTACAAAGAACTATTTCAGCTTGGGAACTGACGCATAGGTACGGCATGCCCCGTTTCAAGGCGTTGTGGTGAGACTACGGTATTGCGCTTTATGCTAAGTTTGGTTGCCTATTTGCATTCGGCGATGCAACCTCCACCTCATATGTAAATTGTATGTTTTGATTCTCCTTTTTACATCCGTACCTTTACTTTTAGCGTTTGTTGCTTATTTTTTGTGCATTTCTACAAGTTTACCTGCTTAATTTCGCTTCATGAAGACTGCTTCTTCTGGATAACTGTAATGAGTTATTGCTCTGAACTTTTCATCAGCTTCATACACTAAATAACAATAATTTCAAACCCTGGTAGTTAAACTGTACGATACAGCAGTCGAAAATCTGACGATGATACTTAAAAAATTTGAGCCAATTTGCTTTTCTGATAATTATAAGTCTACAGAAAAAAATTCTTTCTAACACCACATCTGGTAGTTTCCCTATAAATTTAGCTTAAAAACTAAAGTCACCAGTTTGGACGAAAAATGATTCTCATTTTCTGGCTATGGCTTTAACTATGGTTTTTGATCCATAGAAACTACTGCTAATTTTTCAAAGGCAAAACGTGGTCGTTCACTCCAATAGATATGAATTGCAGTTAATTTATTCAGTTTTTGAACTCACTTTCGCTTGCTTTTAATTTATATAACTTTTTGGAGTGAGCGAATACACGCAACATGAATCAAAGGGAAAACAGGTAACTTTTTAACTTAAGATTAGCTCCTAGAAAAAAGTAAAATTAATTGGCAGAGTGTAACCAACTTAGTCTGAAATCCTGCTCCCCTTTCCTTGGAACGCAAAATAAAATCTTTTTAAATTAAATGTTTAACAAGAAATCGGCTATCAGAATTTCTCAAACTTTTCACCAAATACACAGTGAATATGCAAAGTGTCAGGATTAAGTTCGTACGAATTCGAAAGTTAAGGAAAACATCATTCTTATTCTTAGCCTCCATTACACATTCCTTGTAATTCTGTACAAAGCGTGGCACTTTCATGCAGTTACTTGATTATTTTCCAGAACTTATCTTTCGGAATAAGGTATCCTTAGTCTTTTCAGTGCTACCACAATAATCAGGTTTGAAATGAGAGTTCAGTTTATGCAAGAGAATGTAGAGTGCATGTGCAAGCCCTGGTGAATAAGATGGGTGGCTGAGAACTGTGATAGCTTTATTTGCCAGAAAATATTTATGGAGAATGGAATTGTATGGCGGACGATTCTCGTGCAGTGACCAGTTATTTGATTGAGCGTTTTAAGCCTAAGGCTCTGAATTTTCTTAAGAAACTTGTCCACAACATCTTTATAAATTAAGCCCTTGTGAACTATTCCTTTCTGATCAAAAAAGGAAAACATTCTTTATTCGAGACTTCTGAAACCGAAGCGCCAATGGCTGAAGTGAGCTTTCTCCAACGATAGTAGACACCTGCCAAAATGAATCAGAATCATATGAAAAACATTGAGTTTCATCTTCGTCCATACTTTCTTTGAAAGGATTAATGTCTTCCAGTTGTGTCAAATTAGGATATGTACAATTTCGATTTACTTTTTATTCTGTGTTCAGTGAGTTGGGGAAAAACGAGATCAAATTTTTCCTTTTTCAAGGTCTTCCATGACAATTTTGTAAGTGTCTTTACTAATTAATATTAAGCTCATGAGTTGATATTCGAAGAGATAGCCGAGTTTTTTTAGCATCAAGTTGCAAACGTTTTGATACTGTTATCCGCTCAAGACTGTGAAAAATTGCTGTGCTCAACAACATCTTCCTGACCATCATGAAATTTCCCATATCAACGAGACCCGATGAATCATACAAATGGGTGGACCTCCGTATGCTTTATATAACGTTTAAAATGTCTCTGTCAGAAAACTTTTATCACGATTCTTAGATCAGCTTTCAAAACCATGGCAGAATATCAAATATGAGAATAGAAAATTCTGTCCATAAGCAAACGATATTTTAGAAAAGCGAATTCAGATGTTATGAATGAATTGTCATTTAATGTGTGATGAAGCGAATTGTCATTTATCGTTTGGTAAGCCCGCTGGACTTGGATAAAAATTTATCCTAAAATTTCTTAGATAAACTGTATACTGCAGGCATGGTAATCCTTAAAAAATAACAGTATACTTGAGAAGAGAGACACGCCAATGTAAAATTGAGCAAACATGGAACCTTAATAGGGGACAGAATTTAATTTGAGCCAACAGTGAATTCTGAGGCGGTCTTTAGTTTAGAGAAGCCGAGATTTTAAAAGTTATTGCTAAAGAGGCAGGGTAGACTTTTTTCACCTTATTAAAAATTACGAAAAAAAGGGGAAGGAGAGAGAAATAACGTTTCGACCGTTCTCAGCGGGCCTGGGACCGGTGAGTTTTCCTGGTGAAAAAGAATTTGACTGTCGCATTTCTTCACAGCCGTCTCGGTCAAGTATGAAAACTCGCAAGAGAATAATTAAAGAGTGATGATGCTCCCGTAGTAAGACGGGCTGACAAGATGAGCTCTTTTCGGTTCTCTGGAAAAGGTCATTCTAGCCGCGAAAAATATTTGCTTGAAATTACAGGTTTTTCATCAGCATTCCCTACTGCTAAGATATACTTTTGAAACAAGATTCAGGGTGTCGCTAAGAAGAAAACAAGAGTGAAGAATATTCGATTTGAACAGTGCCACATGCAGCTGTATTCCTTCCTTCAGAGACTGATGGACATAAAGGGAATTTCGGTATGAAGAGAACAAATGGTGAAAAACATTTGATTTGTACAGTGCAACATGCAAATGCTTTTTTCCTTCGGAGATTGATATACATAAATGAACATCCGACTCTGGTGAGGCTTCATCAAGGATCATTTAAATGCAGACCTTATGTGAGTTTTCTTTCCACTATTTTCTAATGCCGTTGTTTTATCATGTTATGATAATTTTATTTCATCTTAAGTTAATGGGTAGAAATGATATTTAAAATTTTAATTATAGAGAACTCGGTTGTGTTTCGATGATTTTAAAATTTATGTATAAGAAGGATAAATTGATTACTTATAATTTCTTAAAGTAATTGAAAAACATGGCGGAAGGAAAATATGTATCTTCTAAAACGACCTGGGTAACTTATTGAAGTGTAGTTGCGGAATTAATTATTAACGCGCATTTGAAATATACGATCGGATTTATTATTTTACGGGACACTTCATGGTAGATTTACTAAAAGAATCAGGCTCGAATTTATGATTTCACGGAGAAAACCACAGCGAAACACTCATACAGCTTGCTCGTTTGATAGAAGTTTTAACCTGATTGAATTACAGGTGCTTAAAAGGTTGACTTGAGTTTTAGAAAAGATGTAGTAACTGAAAAAAATTCCGATACGTATTTCAATATTTAAAATTAAATTCGTTTAAGTAATTTTACGTATCTTCTGACTAACCAATTATAACTTATTACTTTTGTATATCTGCAAACAGTCTGGGCATCACGATAACCAAAATTTAGGTATTTCACCTAACTTACGAAATTAAAAATAAAATGCACTTGATAGAGATATTCATATTATGTATATTCAGATTCTGGATCTCTATAACCTGTTGTTTTGGGAAAACCAACGGCTATGAAAAAGGATTCAGAGACTTATCTATGCCTGGCTGCGAATTTTTGCATCGTACACTTTCTTACATACATGCAAAAAATATCTTCTTTTCGGAAATAACCATTATGATCTAAAAAGAAGTTATGGGAACACCTAAACTGCTACTTTTAGGTTTCAGATATTAATATAAATTTCTCATCTTTAGGGTTTCAGATGATGATTTACGATTGAATATTAGTGATTCTCTTAATAGCGTTATTACATGAGCTGTGAAAGATAATATAAAGAAATAAAGCAAATATTCTAAAAGTTAAGGTTATAAGCTTTCAGAAACGTGCACTTTATTTTCAATTATTGGTGTAATCAGTGAATGTTACTATATTTTATTAACAATGTTACTAATACGGAAATGTTTATTAAAGTAAAAAATGATTGCATGAATAAATATAGAAAAGTACCTGAATATTTTCAGAATATATGTGGTCTGTAGAAAAACCCCGAAATTCAACATCTGCAAAAAGGTCAGTTCATATCTAGATCGGCAGATGCTGGTGACTTATTATTCCCTTTTTTTAATCCTTTCTCATTTTTGCATTGTACAGTGGACGAAGAGATTACTATATTTGGCTCAGGATATGTTCTATGCAAGAAGCAATGCTGCGGCACGGAAGATACAAATATTTTAAGGTGAGATGATATATTTAACATTCTAAACAAGAAAGATGATTTTTTATGCTAATGAATACAATTGGTTAAAGTTCAGAAATGATATTTTTTCTGTGACCCGCTTTTCCGACAGGAACACCAGATAAATTTCCCAAATTTTGCTGTGGAGAGGAGAGTAGGGTTGTGTCTGCCCTTGGTATAGACGTTGGGCACTTTGACAGTACATTTTGCCCAATTCTGTCACACTGTGAAGAAGAATCCTTCGAAGAACGGATCCTAGGGTCTTTCCCCTCTTCTCCTACCAACAAAACGCTCAAGACGCCATCTAAATCACCGTAATTTTAAGTGCTTCTGGGTCGTAAACACAGTATACACTTCCCAAATCTTACAAACCTTTTCCACGATTCGAACCCTGATCCAACGATACGGTAGTCAGCAATGCAATTCGCTATATCCACCGGGTGCCAAGTAAATGCAAGCTTTCCCAGATAAACTTGAGGCAAGAGATATATGTTTTATGACTTGATTAAATAATATTGATGTTAAATGGTTACAAAGATATTGAAAAATATAAATAATTAACTGTATTGTATACGGTTTGCCTAGCTTTCATTCGCGTACCAACAATTTTATCTGAATTTTTCTTTCATATTTATTTGAAACCGTTTTAAAATAAGGTTTATGTTATTACATAAAATTACATTTATATTATTGTATAAATTAAATACTTTAGTACATTTCTCCCGAGTTTTCTGATTTAATAAGCTGCCTGATTTTACTCTTGCAGTCATCAACAAAGATGTTTATTTAAATGATTTTGCGTTGGACCCTTAAAACGAAGGAAGTTTATATATAAAGTAATTCAAAATAGGATTTCTTAGAAAAACTTTCAAGGATGTTTTGTAATCCTTACTCACACAGAGGTGCATTGTTCGACTGATAACCAAAATGACTTTTGTGTTGAGTAGGTGGATAAATATTTTAATAAAATTATTCAAGTGTAAATAATGCTCATCTTAAATATTTGAACTCAAGCTGTTTCCCACTAACGTAAATTTGAAGATGTGAAACATTGAATTTCAAGCGGTGTATACATTATTTAAACATACGTAGTTGCCAAATTACAAGTAACTAACTTGAAATAACATACACGAATAACATTGTGTATATAGGGGTTAGCATTGACCAGCTAAATAATAACACTAAATAATAAATAATAACATTGCGAACTGTACATCACAATTTTTGTATACTAAGAATTTCAATAGAAAGGGGCACGCTGAACTTTTAGTAGCTAAAGGGTTGCATTGCCTATCTTACATAATTTCAGACCACAATAAAACCATTTAGAGCATCCACACTTAACCTGCGGCACGGCGAACTTACACTGGCGTCCAGAAACAAATTTTCTTGAACACAAAGACTGGAGGTCACACGTGCTGAAATAAAATTTTAAACTTCTCAAATATTTATCAAAATTGAAGTTTTACAGTCTTGTAAAGCTTTAGTTTTGTGATGCCTCTTGTGTAGCTATTAAAATACCGATCGCTGCTGACTGCACGTTCAAGTATTCACGCACTGAACTGATCATGTACCTGCGTGTTAAGTGACCTTGTGTCTGCGTGTGCAAAGAAATATATTGTTGTGCAGTTACAAAGATAACTGGTATTTTCTATTTTCATTAAATTTATTTTCAAGCGTGCATTCATAAAATTTATTACCTATAATGGCGAGATCGTCTTAAGGAAAAAAAAGAAAACATTAATAGCCCTGAAAAGTAATTTTTTCAAGACAAGTTGGAAGAGGAATATTTTGTTGTACAAAAGTTATCATACTTCAATAATTTTTTTCTTTGCATGAAAGTGTGATATGCCATTGATTGTCCATAGAAGAGAAATATACCATTGATCGTCCATAGAAGAGAAATATACCATTGATCGTCCATAGAAGAGAAATATACCATTGATCGTCCATAGAAGAGAAATATACCATTGATCGTCATTATATCACGAATAAAATATCGTTTTGTGAGACTTCTGCTTGCGTGTTTTTAATCAGAAATGGAAATTTAACTTTCTTTGAAATTAATCCACTCGTCAAACAAATCTGCATAAGTCTCTGGACGGAGCGAGTATGTGAAGAAGTGAGGCATAATGGAAAGATGCGATTCAAAAATGGAACTGATTAGTTAAAATCAACTTAGCTGGCACAAGGTATCTCTAGAAAACTGTACAATAATTTCAAATTATTTAGCTGTTTTATTCAAGGATCCTTAAGAGCAGATTTCGAGATTTAAGAAATATTCAAGATTTTCTGTATCTTATAGAAAATTATAGAAACAACTATAGAAACAACTGCTATAACAAATATTGGGATATAATTATGTAATTCTGTTTAACTAGTTTGAGTCATTAGGTTATTTTAAAGCAATAAAGGTGAAAAATGAGCATTGGTTCTGCCCAGAACTCGAACCTCGGGCCTCTCGAATACGCGCAGAGTGTGATGACTATTACACCACGAAGACATGCTAAGAATAAGGGAGAAATACTTTATATACTGCCCCTTTTAAACGGCGAATGGGGATTAGGGGTCTCAGTCACTAAACCCTGGTGGTGAAGAAGCATCATCTATAAACACGGTTTTAGTTCGGGCGGCACTGTAGAGGCATTAAGTTATTTTAAAGCAATAAAGGTGAAAAATGAGCAATGCCCTCACCAGGACTCGAACCTCGGATCTCTCGAATACGCGCCGAGTATGTTCACCATTACGCCACGAAGGTATGCTAAGAAGGCGGGAGAAATATCTAAGAAACGATACGAATATGGTGGTTACTTTTAGAGAAAAGAAAAAGAAGTATGCTGAGTTTTGGAAGTTAATATCTAAAAATACAAGACTGTAAAAAGTATGCATAAAGGCTATTAACATTTTTCGTTCAGTGTATCTTAATCCTATTCTAAAATTAAATATGCGAAAGCTTGCATAGAAATCGACTTGCTGATTCTCACCTTGATGATCTAGGAGGAGTATGTAGCAATTAAAGCCAAACATAGCAAAAATTTTCGCTCAGTGTTCTCACGCTCAGTTTTAAATAAATATTTGGATACATTAAGGTTTATTTATTTTTTTATTTTGATATTAAAGTATGATATATTTTATATCATATTGCGGCTCACGTAATGTAAAATGTAAGAAATATATTCACGAAGACCAAAATAGAAATTAATGGAGTGTGCAGGTCATAGAGCAAACCAACTCGTTTTCTGTGTCTGTATTATTCACAGCTATTCGAACATCTCACTCCATTTTGTTAGCCGTAACTCAGAATTTTGTATGATATTTAGCAGATTTAGCCTCTGTCAATCTCCTCATATTAAAGATTTTAAGACTAAGCTTTAATTCTTTTTTTTGATTTTGGTTTAGCTATATGTGCTTCAAATCTGATACATATTAGTACACTAAAACTAAAATTGTCTTCTAGAATATTAACTAGATCTAAATTCTAATTTTTGATTATTATATACTCGTTTCATTTCACGAGGGAGACTTCCCTTAATTGTTGTAAATTTCTCTGGTATAGTAACGTTTTTTTTTCCCTGATGCATTCAAAATGTCTTGTTCCGGATTTTCATCAAGATAATTACAATCAACGGGACATTTTTAAAAACAACGTGTCTCTAACTTATTTGAATTTATTTGCTTATTCTCTCGGCATTTGACATGATAGAACTGAAATCTGATACGAGCTAAGCTTTAAAATAATTATTAAAATGCTGTCAATCCAGGCTACTTAGTACAAAAATTAACATTGCTCACTAAAATGGCTGGCGTTAACTTATTATTTAATCTATTTTAGTAAGAGTAAAGTGCAGTACCGTGTTTAATTATTTTTTTGAAATAATGCGAATAATTACAGTTAAAAATCACTTGAAATTTCAAAACCAAAAAAATTAGTTTCACTTTCGATAGTTTGGTGTATTTAATTATGGCAAAGCACACTAAGGCTATCTGCCTAAGAGGAGGGATGCCTTCGTGGAGGACTATCTAAGGGAAACTGGCTCGTGTAAACGTTACACATGGGGAAAACCACGAAAACGCCCATGAAGCCAGCCCGTTCGCGGGATTTGAACCTCGAACCGAACTACCAGTGTTCGGCAACTTTACCGCTCGGCCGCTGGTGGGCCTTCTCTTTCGATAGAATGCGCCTCTTGAATCTTTCACTTGCCAGTTGAATGTGCTAATTACTTACAACACAAGGAATTTCCTTACATATGTAACATGGTAAACAATATACGTTTAACCTAAAAGTATTGCTTTACTTTTATTTTTGCTTTGCAATATAAGATTTCTGTTTTTATTTTCGGTGTGAAGCATCCTCACAGAGCGAGTATACCTTGCACTGTTATAAAAAACTGTTGTTAACGTTCTAAATGCGCATTTCTTCTTTGTACAAAGCTACATTTGCAAGCAGATAGAATAAAATAAATCTTTTATTAAAAACGTATAACGAAATGAATCGTTGAAGCCTTAAAAAGTCTAGACCTGAAAAGTCTAGTATTACAAGTTCCTTGCCATTAATAGAAGCTTCAAAGTTTTGTCACAAATCCGACAACTAATAAAAGATAAACAAAGAAACGTTCCTCATATTAAACTATCAAAATATTTTGAAGCAGTCTTTTGATAAATTTCAGTTAAATTATCAGGTGCTTCAGAAATGATCTCGTTCTCAATAACATAGCAGATTTAACAAAAAAATACATAATTTTAATAGAAAAAATGGCTATTATATCATAAAGTATTAATTAACTACGCTCACAGATTTGTTTAGTAAAGACATAAAAATTTTATTTGAACAATTTTGTAACTGAGATTCTTCTAGTTTCCTTTACAGTATTTGAATCATTGTTTTAGCTTGTACGATTTTCCGTTCGTAGACTAATTCTCAGTAATTTTTTTGTATGTATTTCCACGATTTTACACTTTTTTCACAGAGCTACCATAATTATTTCGTCATCATGATTGATTTATACTATTTTGCTAAAAAATACCACTCCTGCGTTAAAAATTATTTACTTATTTTCCTTCTTCCTTTCAGTAACTAAAGGGTGATTATTTTCAGATCTGATTTCCCTGTGAGATTATATTATACTTGCTTATTTGATTTCTATTATAGATAGCTGAAAGTTTCATCTATAGAACTTTCTGAGTCTCCGCATCAAGTACTTCCAATATCATCTTCATCTGACTCGAAAGTCATTAACTGTTCTTTTTCTTAACTTCTTCCAGATTACTTGATGATATTTTTCTGATTGCAGAGTTTCGATCTGGTATGAGGCAATTTAAATTTTTCTCTGTTCTTAAATATCTTAAAAAAGCATAATGCACAAAAGAAATTCAATTGATTAATTTCAAACTGCATTTTCACTAGTAATATTTTTACTATTTTTTTTAAAAATTAGCATCCTAAATTGATTATATTTATAATTCTAACTAGGCTGCTACAAGACAGTATATGTAACATAGCATTAGCATATTTTCAAGTTTAATATCTAATTCTGTAGAAAGAAAGGTTTGCAGATCTTAAGGTTTCAGAACTGAATAACATTTACGTTCTGAAATCTTAAGTTCATTGATAATTTAAGTTCATTTCGTCTTAATTTAAGCTCATTTCGTCGTGCTTTCGTCACTTAAATGTTTCGATGATAACATTTAATTTCTAAGACGAGATAAATAGTCAGATCACACGTTAACATTCCAGAATCTTGTTCCTTACTTGCAAGGAATGACATCTGGAGGCGTTTTCACTACGTGAAAATTTTATTTTACTATAAAAGCTTTCAGTAGAATGTAAGCCAAAGACTGCAGAAAGACTTTTTATTGTGAAAACTAACCTGGTTGATGGACCTTTAAAACTTTTTTTTGTTTCATTTTAGAAGTACCTTCTATGGAAGATCATTTGGCATTAATAGACCACATATCAAACAATAAAGCAAAGACATACACAAGGCACGCGTATTACGAACCATCATGAAACCATCACGGTCATGCGAAAGACCAAATGCGTCGGAAAAAAAGTGCAATGGAAACATCACGCTAATAACTAGTATTATATACCCTGTAGCTGAAATGCGTGCTTGATAACAGCGAGGCAAGCTGGTAATAGTGCTGTTGATCGCTTGTTGTGGCAGTAGCGCCCATTTCATAGTAATGCACGTCCTTGAAGAGTGCCTGCGGCCCAGTGTGTCCCAACATATCCCTCACACGCTCTATGAGATTAACATCCAATGATATAGTAGGCCACGGCAGATGTGAAATGATATTCTCTCAGATATCTCTGCACTGCTCGAGCTTTATGTAGACGGGTGTTACGTCTATAAATATCGCGTTGGTACGCATTGCAGCGATAAAAGTAAGCAAAGAAGGAGTAAAATTTTGTCGCTATATCGGAAGGCCGTGACGAAACCACCAGATATCATGTAGAAGTCGGCTGGGCCGTTAATTGCTATCCTAGCCCATACAAGTAAGCCTTATGCTCTGTAATTGTCTCTTTCAAAGAAGTTTGGCACCCGAAGCGTGTCACTGGCTCTCGCCATATCGCTGACCTTCGGGAACCGTTCTTGATGTTAAATGGGACCCATGTGTAAAGAGTACCTGGCCGCACTGCTCTAGTGTCCAACTGCGATGTTCACGGGCCCAAGTCAATTGCATTCTCACATGGAATGGAGACAAAGAAACCCAAACCACAGGTCGTCGGGCATACAGTCCAATCTGATGCTATCAGTTCGACACAGATTGGAGGGATGTCCTGCAGCATCAGAGGAATGCGACACCAGCTATAGCGCCGTTAGTGACCCACGGCGTCTTGCAGATAGCAAAAAAAAAAAAAAAAAAAAAAAAAAAAAAGTGATCGTCTGTCATTGTCGTAATCCTCCGGCTTCCAGACCCACGAGTTCTACAGGGGTTTTGATCCATTTGGTAACAATTCTGCAGCCTATTGATGACACTAGATGTACATTCAGCTCTTCCTCAACAGCGGATTGTCTTGTTCCATTCCGACAACCTTCGAACACATTTCATCGTGCAAATGGTACCTTCGGCTCATACTTTCTGCTTTGGCTAACTCAGATTACAAAGAACTATTTCAGCTTGGGAACTGACGCATAGGTACGGCATGCCCCGTTTCAAGGCGTTGTGGTGAGACTACGGTATTGCGCTTTATGCTAAGTTTGGTTGCCTATTTGCATTCGGCGATGCAACCTCCACCTCATATGTAAATTGTATGTTTTGATTCTCCTTTTTACATCCGTACCTTTACTTTTAGCGTTTGTTGCTTATTTTTTGTGCATTTCTACAAGTTTACCTGCTTAATTTCGCTTCATGAAGACTGCTTCTTCTGGATAACTGTAATGAGTTATTGCTCTGAACTTTTCATCAGCTTCATACACTAAATAACAATAATTTCAAACCCTGGTAGTTAAACTGTACGATACAGCAGTCGAAAATCTGACGATGATACTTAAAAAATTTGAGCCAATTTGCTTTTCTGATAATTATAAGTCTACAGAAAAAAATTCTTTCTAACACCACATCTGGTAGTTTCCCTATAAATTTAGCTTAAAAACTAAAGTCACCAGTTTGGACGAAAAATGATTCTCATTTTCTGGCTATGGCTTTAACTATGGTTTTTGATCCATAGAAACTACTGCTAATTTTTCAAAGGCAAAACGTGGTCGTTCACTCCAATAGATATGAATTGCAGTTAATTTATTCAGTTTTTGAACTCACTTTCGCTTGCTTTTAATTTATATAACTTTTTGGAGTGAGCGAATACACGCAACATGAATCAAAGGGAAAACAGGTAACTTTTTAACTTAAGATTAGCTCCTAGAAAAAAGTAAAATTAATTGGCAGAGTGTAACCAACTTAGTCTGAAATCCTGCTCCCCTTTCCTTGGAACGCAAAATAAAATCTTTTTAAATTAAATGTTTAACAAGAAATCGGCTATCAGAATTTCTCAAACTTTTCACCAAATACACAGTGAATATGCAAAGTGTCAGGATTAAGTTCGTACGAATTCGAAAGTTAAGGAAAACATCATTCTTATTCTTAGCCTCCATTACACATTCCTTGTAATTCTGTACAAAGCGTGGCACTTTCATGCAGTTACTTGATTATTTTCCAGAACTTATCTTTCGGAATAAGGTATCCTTAGTCTTTTCAGTGCTACCACAATAATCAGGTTTGAAATGAGAGTTCAGTTTATGCAAGAGAATGTAGAGTGCATGTGCAAGCCCTGGTGAATAAGATGGGTGGCTGAGAACTGTGATAGCTTTATTTGCCAGAAAATATTTATGGAGAATGGAATTGTATGGCGGACGATTCTCGTGCAGTGACCAGTTATTTGATTGAGCGTTTTAAGCCTAAGGCTCTGAATTTTCTTAAGAAACTTGTCCACAACATCTTTATAAATTAAGCCCTTGTGAACTATTCCTTTCTGATCAAAAAAGGAAAACATTCTTTATTCGAGACTTCTGAAACCGAAGCGCCAATGGCTGAAGTGAGCTTTCTCCAACGATAGTAGACACCTGCCAAAATGAATCAGAATCATATGAAAAACATTGAGTTTCATCTTCGTCCATACTTTCTTTGAAAGGATTAATGTCTTCCAGTTGTGTCAAATTAGGATATGTACAATTTCGATTTACTTTTTATTCTGTGTTCAGTGAGTTGGGGAAAAACGAGATCAAATTTTTCCTTTTTCAAGGTCTTCCATGACAATTTTGTAAGTGTCTTTACTAATTAATATTAAGCTCATGAGTTGATATTCGAAGAGATAGCCGAGTTTTTTTAGCATCAAGTTGCAAACGTTTTGATACTGTTATCCGCTCAAGACTGTGAAAAATTGCTGTGCTCAACAACATCTTCCTGACCATCATGAAATTTCCCATATCAACGAGACCCGATGAATCATACAAATGGGTGGACCTCCGTATGCTTTATATAACGTTTAAAATGTCTCTGTCAGAAAACTTTTATCACGATTCTTAGATCAGCTTTCAAAACCATGGCAGAATATCAAATATGAGAATAGAAAATTCTGTCCATAAGCAAACGATATTTTAGAAAAGCGAATTCAGATGTTATGAATGAATTGTCATTTAATGTGTGATGAAGCGAATTGTCATTTATCGTTTGGTAAGCCCGCTGGACTTGGATAAAAATTTATCCTAAAATTTCTTAGATAAACTGTATACTGCAGGCATGGTAATCCTTAAAAAATAACAGTATACTTGAGAAGAGAGACACGCCAATGTAAAATTGAGCAAACATGGAACCTTAATAGGGGATAGAATTTAATTTGAGCCAACAGTGAATTCTGAGGCGGTCTTTAGTTTAGAGAAGCCGAGATTTTAAAAGTTATTGCTAAAGAGGCAGGGTAGACTTTTTTCACCTTATTAAAAATTACGAAAAAAAGGGGAAGGAGAGAGAAATAACGTTTCGACCGTTCTCAGCGGGCCTGGGACCGGTGAGTTTTCCTGGTGAAAAAGAATTTGACTGTCGCATTTCTTCACAGCCGTCTCGGTCAAGTATGAAAACTCGCAAGAGAATAATTAAAGAGTGATGATGCTCCCGTAGTAAGACGGGCTGACAAGATGAGCTCTTTTCGGTTCTCTGGAAAAGGTCATTCTAGCCGCGAAAAATATTTGCTTGAAATTACAGGTTTTTCATCAGCATTCCCTACTGCTAAGATATACTTTTGAAACAAGATTCAGGGTGTCGCTAAGAAGAAAACAAGAGTGAAGAATATTCGATTTGAACAGTGCCACATGCAGCTGTATTCCTTCCTTCAGAGACTGATGGACATAAAGGGAATTTCGGTATGAAGAGAACAAATGGTGAAAAACATTTGATTTGTACAGTGCAACATGCAAATGCTTTTTTCCTTCGGAGATTGATATACATAAATGAACATCCGACTCTGGTGAGGCTTCATCAAGGATCATTTAAATGCAGACCTTATGTGAGTTTTCTTTCCACTATTTTCTAATGCCGTTGTTTTATCATGTTATGATAATTTTATTTCATCTTAAGTTAATGGGTAGAAATGATATTTAAAATTTTAATTATAGAGAACTCGGTTGTGCTTCGATGATTTTAAAATTTATGTATAAGAAGGATAAATTGATTACTTATAATTTCTTAAAGTAATTGAAAAACATGGCGGAAGGAAAATATGTATCTTCTAAAACGACCTGGGTAACTTATTGAAGTGTAGTTGCGGAATTAATTATTAACGCGCATTTGAAATATACGATCGGATTTATTATTTTACGGGACACTTCATGGTAGATTTACTAAAAGAATCAGGCTCGAATTTATGATTTCACGGAGAAAACCACAGCGAAACACTCATACAGCTTGCTCGTTTGATAGAAGTTTTAACCTGATTGAATTACAGGTGCTTAAAAGGTTGACTTGAGTTTTAGAAAAGATGTAGTAACTGAAAAAAATTCCGATACGTATTTCAATATTTAAAATTAAATTCGTTTAAGTAATTTTACGTATCTTCTGACTAACCAATTATAACTTATTACTTTTGTATATCTGCAAACAGTCTGGGCATCACGATAACCAAAATTTAGGTATTTCACCTAACTTACGAAATTAAAAATAAAATGCACTTGATAGAGATATTCATATTATGTATATTCAGTTTCTGGATCTCTATAACCTGTTGTTTTGGGAAAACCAACGGCTATGAAAAAGGATTCAGAGACTTATCTATGCCTGGCTGCGAATTTTTGCATCGTACACTTTCTTACATACATGCAAAAAATATCTTCTTTTCGGAAATAACCATTATGATCTAAAAAGAAGTTATGGGAACACCTAAACTGCTACTTTTAGGTTTCAGATATTAATATAAATTTCTCATCTTTAGGGTTTCAGATGATGATTTACGATTGAATATTAGTGATTCTCTTAATAGCGTTATTACATGAGCTGTGAAAGATAATATAAAGAAATAAAGCAAATATTCTAAAAGTTAAGGTTATAAGTTTTCAGAAACGTGCACTTTATTTTCAATTATTGGTGTAATCAGTGAATGTTACTATATTTTATTAACAATGTTACTAATACGGAAATGTTTATTAAAGTAAAAAATGATTGCATGAATAAATATAGAAAAGTACCTGAATATTTTCAGAATATATGTGGTCTGTAGAAAAACCCCGAAATTCAACATCTGCAAAAAGTCAGTTCATATCTAGATCGGCAGATGCTGGTGACTTATTATTCCCTTTTTTTAATCCTTTCTCATTTTTGCATTGTACAGTGGACGAAGAGATTACTATATTTGGCTCAGGATATGTTCTATGCAAGAAGCAATGCTGCGGCACGGAAGATACAAATATTTTAAGGTGAGATGATATATTTAACATTCTAAACAAGAAAGATGATTTTTTATGCTAATGAATACAATTGGTTAAAGTTCAGAAATGATATTTTTTCTGTGACCCGCTTTTCCGACAGGAACACCAGATAAATTTCCCAAATTTTGCTGTGGAGAGGAGAGTAGGGTTGTGTCTGCCCTTGGTATAGACGTTGGGCACTTTGACAGTACATTTTGCCCAATTCTGTCACACTGTGAAGAAGAATCCTTCGAAGAACGGATCCTAGGGTCTTTCCCCTCTTCTCCTACCAACAAAACGCTCAAGACGCCATCTAAATCACCGTAATTTTAAGTGCTTCTGGGTCGTAAACACAGTATACACTTCCCAAATCTTACAAACCTTTTCCACGATTCGAACCCTGATCCAACGATACGGTAGTCAGCAATGCAATTCGCTATATCCACCGGGTGCCAAGTAAATGCAAGCTTTCCCAGATAAACTTGAGGCAAGAGATATATGTTTTATGACTTGATTAAATAATATTGATGTTAAATGGTTACAAAGATATTGAAAAATATAAATAATTAACTGTATTGTATACGGTTTGCCTAGCTTTCATTCGCGTACCAACAATTTTATCTGAATTTTTCTTTCATATTTATTTGAAACCGTTTTAAAATAAGGTTTATGTTATTACATAAAATTACATTTATATTATTGTATAAATTAAATACTTTAGTACATTTCTCCCGAGTTTTCTGATTTAATAAGCTGCCTGATTTTACTCTTGCAGTCATCAACAAAGATGTTTATTTAAATGATTTTGCGTTGGACCCTTAAAACGAAGGAAGTTTATATATAAAGTAATTCAAAATAGGATTTCTTAGAAAAACTTTCAAGGATGTTTTGTAATCCTTACTCACACAGAGGTGCATTGTTCGACTGATAACCAAAATGACTTTTGTGTTGAGTAGGTGGATAAATATTTTAATAAAATTATTCAAGTGTAAATAATGCTCATCTTAAATATTTGAACTCAAGCTGTTTCCCACTAACGTAAATTTGAAGATGTGAAACATTGAATTTCAAGCGGTGTATACATTATTTAAACATACGTAGTTGCCAAATTACAAGTAACTAACTTGAAATAACATACACGAATAACATTGTGTATATAGGGGTTAGCATTGACCAGCTAAATAATAACACTAAATAATAAATAATAACATTGCGAACTGTACATCACAATTTTTGTATACTAAGAATTTCAATAGAAAGGGGCACGCTGAACTTTTAGTAGCTAAAGGGTTGCATTGCCTATCTTACATAATTTCAGACCACAATAAAACCATTTAGAGCATCCACACTTAACCTGCGGCACGGCGAACTTACACTGGCGTCCAGAAACAAATTTTCTTGAACACAAAGACTGGAGGTCACACGTGCTGAAATAAAATTTTAAACTTCTCAAATATTTATCAAAATTGAAGTTTTACAGTCTTGTAAAGCTTTAGTTTTGTGATGCCTCTTGTGTAGCTATTAAAATACCGATCGCTGCTGACTGCACGTTCAAGTATTCACGCACTGAACTGATCATGTACCTGCGTGTTAAGTGACCTTGTGTCTGCGTGTGCAAAGAAATATATTGTTGTGCAGTTACAAAGATAACTGGTATTTTCTATTTTCATTAAATTTATTTTCAAGCGTGCATTCATAAAATTTATTACCTATAATGGCGAGATCGT
Source organism: Stegodyphus dumicola (assembly GCF_044657685.1). Classification (NCBI taxonomy): domain Eukaryota; kingdom Metazoa; phylum Arthropoda; class Arachnida; order Araneae; family Eresidae; genus Stegodyphus; species Stegodyphus dumicola. The sequence goes on from NC_140781.1 coordinate 30,291,799, forward strand.
CTTAAGGAAAAAAAAGAAAACATTAATAGCCCTGAAAAGTAATTTTTTCAAGACAAGTTGGAAGAGGAATATTTTGTTGTACAAAAGTTATCATACTTCAATAATTTTTTTCTTTGCATGAAAGTGTGATATGCCATTGATTGTCCATAGAAGAGAAATATACCATTGATCGTCCATAGAAGAGAAATATACCATTGATCGTCCATAGAAGAGAAATATACCATTGATCGTCCATAGAAGAGAAATATACCATTGATCGTCATTATATCACGAATAAAATATCGTTTTGTGAGACTTCTGCTTGCGTGTTTTTAATCAGAAATGGAAATTTAACTTTCTTTGAAATTAATCCACTCGTCAGACAAATCTGCATAAGTCTCTGGACGGAGCGAGTATGTGAAGAAGTGAGGCATAATGGAAAGATGCGATTCAAAAATGGAACTGATTAGTTAAAATCAACTTAGCTGGCACAAGGTATCTCTAGAAAACTGTACAATAATTTCAAATTATTTAGCTGTTTTATTCAAGGATCCTTAAGAGCAGATTTCGAGATTTAAGAAATATTCAAGATTTTCTGTATCTTATAGAAAATTCCTAGACTATAGAAACAACTGCTATAACAAATATTGGGATATAATTATGTAATTCTGTTTAACTAGTTTGAGTCATTAGGTTATTTTAAAGCAATAAAGGTGAAAAATGAGCATTGGTTCTGCCCAGAACTCGAACCTCGGGCCTCTCGAATACGCGCAGAGTGTGATGACTATTACACCACGAAGACATGCTAAGAATAAGGGAGAAATACTTTATATACTGCCCCTTTTAAACGGCGAATGGGGATTAGGGGTCCCAGTCACTAAACCCTGGTGGTGAAGAAGCATCATCTATAAACACGGTTTTAGTTCGGGCGGCACTGTAGAGGCATTAAGTTATTTTAAAGCAATAAAGGTGAAAAATGAGCAATGCCCTCACCAGGACTCGAACCTCGGATCTCTCGAATACGCGCCGAGTATGTTCACCATTACGCCACGAAGGTATGCTAAGAAGGCGGGAGAAATATCTAAGAAACGATACGAATATGGTGGTTACTTTTAGAGAAAAGAAAAAGAAGTATGCTGAGTTTTGGAAGTTAATATCTAAAAATACAAGACTGTAAAAAGTATGCATAAAGGCTATTAACATTTTTCGTTCAGTGTATCTTAATCCTATTCTAAAATTAAATATGCGAAAGCTTGCATAGAAATCGACTTGCTGATTCTCACCTTGATGATCTAGGAGGAGTATGTAGCAATTAAAGCCAAACATAGCAAAAATTTTCGCTCAGTGTTCTCACGCTCAGTTTTAAATAAATATTTGGATACATTAAGGTTTATTTATTTTTTTATTTTGATATTAAAGTATGATATATTTTATATCATATTGCGGCTCACGTAATGTAAAATGTAAGAAATATATTCACGAAGACCAAAATAGAAATTAATGGAGTGTGCAGGTCATAGAGCAAACCAACTCGTTTTCTGTGTCTGTATTATTCACAGCTATTCGAACATCTCACTCCATTTTGTTAGCCGTAACTCAGAATTTTGTATGATATTTAGCAGATTTAGCCTCTGTCAATCTCCTCATATTAAAGATTTTAAGACTAAGCTTTAATTCTTTTTTTTGATTTTGGTTTAGCTATATGTGCTTCAAATCTGATACATATTAGTACACTAAAACTAAAATTGTCTTCTAGAATATTAACTAGATCTAAATTCTAATTTTTGATTATTATATACTCGTTTCATTTCACGAGGGAGACTTCCCTTAATTGTTGTAAATTTCTCTGGTATAGTAACGTTTTTTTTCCCCTGATGCATTCAAAATGTCTTGTTCCGGATTTTCATCAAGATAATTACAATCAACGGGACATTTTTAAAAACAACGTGTCTCTAACTTATTTGAATTTATTTGCTTATTCTCTCGGCATTTGACATGATAGAACTGAAATCTGATACGAGCTAAGCTTTAAAATAATTATTAAAATGCTGTCAGTCCAGGCTACTTAGTACAAAAATTAACATTACTCACTAAAATGGCTGGCGTTAACTTATTATTTAATCTATTTTAGTAAGAGTAAAGTGCAGTACCGTGTTTAATTATTTTTTTGAAATAATGCGAATAATTACAGTTAAAAATCACTTGAAATTTCAAAACCAAAAAAATTAGTTTCACTTTCGATAGTTTGGTGTATTTAATTATGGCAAAGCACACTAAGGCTATCTGCCTAAGAGGAGGGATGCCTTCGTGGAGGACTATCTAAGGGAAACTGGCTCGTGTAAACGTTACACATGGGGAAAACCACGAAAACGCCCATGAAGCCAGCCCGTTCGCGGGATTTGAACCTCGAACCGAACTACCAGTGTTCGGCAACTTTACCGCTCGGCCGCTGGTGGGCCTTCTCTTTCGATAGAATGCGCCTCTTGAATCTTTCACTTGCCAGTTGAATGTGCTAATTACTTACAACACAAGGAATTTCCTTACATATGTAACATGGTAAACAATATACGTTTAACCTAAAAGTATTGCTTTACTTTTATTTTTGCTTTGCAATATAAGATTTCTGTTTTTATTTTCGGTGTGAAGCATCCTCACAGAGCGAGTATACCTTGCACTGTTATAAAAAACTGTTGTTAACGTTCTAAATGCGCATTTCTTCTTTGTACAAAGCTACATTTGCAAGCAGATAGAATAAAATAAATCTTTTATTAAAAACGTATAACGAAATGAATCGTTGAAGCCTTAAAAAGTCTAGACCTGAAAAGTCTAGTATTACAAGTTCCTTGCCATTAATAGAAGCTTCAAAGTTTTGTCACAAATCCGACAACTAATAAAAGATAAACAAAGAAACGTTCCTCATATTAAACTATCAAAATATTTTGAAGCAGTCTTTTGATAAATTTCAGTTAAATTATCAGGTGCTTCAGAAATGATCTCGTTCTCAATAACATAGCAGATTTAACAAAAAAATACATAATTTTAATAGAAAAAATGGCTATTATATCATAAAGTATTAATTAACTACGCTCACAGATTTGTTTAGTAAAGACATAAAAATTTTATTTGAACAATTTTGTAACTGAGATTCTTCTAGTTTCCTTTACAGTATTTGAATCATTGTTTTAGCTTGTACGATTTTCCGTTCGTAGACTAATTCTCAGTAATTTTTTTGTATGTATTTCCACGATTTTACACTTTTTTCACAGAGCTACCATAATTATTTCGTCATCATGATTGATTTATACTATTTTGCTAAAAAATACCACTCCTGCGTTAAAAATTATTTACTTATTTTCCTTCTTCCTTTCAGTAACTAAAGGGTGATTATTTTCAGATCTGATTTCCCTGTGAGATTATATTATACTTGCTTATTTGATTTCTATTATAGATAGCTGAAAGTTTCATCTATAGAACTTTCTGAGTCTCCGCATCAAGTACTTCCAATATCATCTTCATCTGACTCGAAAGTCATTAACTGTTCTTTTTCTTAACTTCTTCCAGATTACTTGATGATATTTTTCTGATTGCAGAGTTTCGATCTGGTATGAGGCAATTTAAATTTTTCTCTGTTCTTAAATATCTTAAAAAAGCATAATGCACAAAAGAAATTCAATTGATTAATTTCAAACTGCATTTTCACTAGTAATATTTTTACTATTTTTTTTAAAAATTAGCATCCTAAATTGATTATATTTATAATTCTAACTAGGCTGCTACAAGACAGTATATGTAACATAGCATTAGCATATTTTCAAGTTTAATATCTAATTCTGTAGAAAGAAAGGTTTGCAGATCTTAAGGTTTCAGAACTGAATAACATTTACGTTCTGAAATCTTAAGTTCATTGATAATTTAAGTTCATTTCGTCTTAATTTAAGCTCATTTCGTCGTGCTTTCGTCACTTAAATGTTTCGATGATAACATTTAATTTCTAAGACGAGATAAATAGTCAGATCACACGTTAACATTCCAGAATCTTGTTCCTTACTTGCAAGGAATGACATCTGGAGGCGTTTTCACTACGTGAAAATTTTATTTTACTATAAAAGCTTTCAGTAGAATGTAAGCCAAAGACTGCAGAAAGACTTTTTATTGTGAAAACTAACCTGGTTGATGGACCTTTAAAACTTTTTTTTGTTTCATTTTAGAAGTACCTTCTATGGAAGATCATTTGGCATTAATAGACCACATATCAAACAATAAAGCAAAGACATACACAAGGCACGCGTATTACGAACCATCATGAAACCATCACGGTCATGCGAAAGACCAAATGCGTCGGAAAAAAAGTGCAATGGAAACATCACGCTAATAACTAGTATTATATACCCTGTAGCTGAAATGCGTGCTTGATAACAGCGAGGCAAGCTGGTAATAGTGCTGTTGATCGCTTGTTGTGGCAGTAGCGCCCATTTCATAGTAATGCACGTCCTTGAAGAGTGCCTGCGGCCCAGTGTGTCCCAACATATCCCTCACACGCTCTATGAGATTAACATCCAATGATATAGTAGGCCACGGCAGATGTGAAATGATATTCTCTCAGATATCTCTGCACTGCTCGAGCTTTATGTAGACGGGTGTTACGTCTATAAATATCGCGTTGGTACGCATTGCAGCGATAAAAGTAAGCAAAGAAGGAGTAAAATTTTGTCGCTATATCGGAAGGCCGTGACGAAACCACCAGATATCATGTAGAAGTCGGCTGGGCCGTTAATTGCTATCCTAGCCCATACAAGTAAGCCTTATGCTCTGTAATTGTCTCTTTCAAAGAAGTTTGGCACCCGAAGCGTGTCACTGGCTCTCGCCATATCGCTGACCTTCGGGAACCGTTCTTGATGTTAAATGGGACCCATGTGCAAAGAGTACCTGGCCGCACTGCTCTAGTGTCCAACTGCGATGTTCACGGGCCCAAGTCAATTGCATTCTCACATGGAATGGAGACAAAGAAACCCAAACCACAGGTCGTCGGGCATACAGTCCAATCTGATGCTATCAGTTCGACACAGATTGGAGGGATGTCCTGCAGCATCAGAGGAATGCGACACCAGCTATAGCGCCGTTAGTGACCCACGGCGTCTTGCAGATAGCAAAAAAAAAAAAAAAAAAAAAAAAAAAAGTGATCGTCTGTCATTGTCGTAATCCTCCGGCTTCCAGACCCACGAGTTCTACAGGGGTTTTGATCCATTTGGTAACAATTCTGCAGCCTATTGATGACACTAGATGTACATTCAGCTCTTCCGCAACAGCGGATTGTCTTGTTCCATTCCGACAACCTTCGAACACATTTCATCGTGCAAATGGTACCTTCGGCTCATACTTTCTGCTTTGGCTAACTCAGATTACAAAGAACTATTTCAGCTTGGGAACTGACGCATAGGTACGGCATGCCCCGTTTCAAGGCGTTGTGGTGAGACTACGGTATTGCGCTTTATGCTAAGTTTGGTTGCCTATTTGCATTCGGCGATGCAACCTCCACCTCATATGTAAATTGTATGTTTTGATTCTCCTTTTTACATCCGTACCTTTACTTTTAGCGTTTGTTGCTTATTTTTTGTGCATTTCTACAAGTTTACCTGCTTAATTTCGCTTCATGAAGACTGCTTCTTCTGGATAACTGTAATGAGTTATTGCTCTGAACTTTTCATCAGCTTCATACACTAAATAACAATAATTTCAAACCCTGGTAGTTAAACTGTACGATACAGCAGTCGAAAATCTGACGATGATACTTAAAAAATTTGAGCCAATTTGCTTTTCTGATAATTATAAGTCTACAGAAAAAAATTCTTTCTAACACCACATCTGGTAGTTTCCCTATAAATTTAGCTTAAAAACTAAAGTCACCAGTTTGGACGAAAAATGATTCTCATTTTCTGGCTATGGCTTTAACTATGGTTTTTGATCCATAGAAACTACTGCTAATTTTTCAAAGGCAAAACGTGGTCGTTCACTCCAATAGATATGAATTGCAGTTAATTTATTCAGTTTTTGAACTCACTTTCGCTTGCTTTTAATTTATATAACTTTTTGGAGTGAGCGAATACACGCAACATGAATCAAAGGGAAAACAGGTAACTTTTTAACTTAAGATTAGCTCCTAGAAAAAAGTAAAATTAATTGGCAGAGTGTAACCAACTTAGTCTGAAATCCTGCTCCCCTTTCCTTGGAACGCAAAATAAAATCTTTTTAAATTAAATGTTTAACAAGAAATCGGCTATCAGAATTTCTCAAACTTTTCACCAAATACACAGTGAATATGCAAAGTGTCAGGATTAAGTTCGTACGAATTCGAAAGTTAAGGAAAACATCATTCTTATTCTTAGCCTCCATTACACATTCCTTGTAATTCTGTACAAAGCGTGGCACTTTCATGCAGTTACTTGATTATTTTCCAGAACTTATCTTTCGGAATAAGGTATCCTTAGTCTTTTCAGTGCTACCACAATAATCAGGTTTGAAATGAGAGTTCAGTTTATGCAAGAGAATGTAGAGTGCATGTGCAAGCCCTGGTGAATAAGATGGGTGGCTGAGAACTGTGATAGTTTTATTTGCCAGAAAATATTTATGGAGAATGGAATTGTATGGCGGACGATTCTCGTGCAGTGACCAGTTATTTGATTGAGCGTTTTAAGCCTAAGGCTCTGAATTTTCTTAAGAAACTTGTCCACAACATCTTTATAAATTAAGCCCTTGTGAACTATTCCTTTCTGATCAAAAAAGGAAAACATTCTTTATTCGAGACTTCTGAAACCGAAGCGCCAATGGCTGAAGTGAGCTTTCTCCAACGATAGTAGACACCTGCCAAAATGAATCAGAATCATATGAAAAACATTGAGTTTCATCTTCGTCCATACTTTCTTTGAAAGGATTAATGTCTTCCAGTTGTGTCAAATTAGGATATGTACAATTTCGATTTACTTTTTATTCTGTGTTCAGTGAGTTGGGGAAAAACGAGATCAAATTTTTCCTTTTTCAAGGTCTTCCATGACAATTTTGTAAGTGTCTTTACTAATTAATATTAAGCTCATGAGTTGATATTCGAAGAGATAGCCGAGTTTTTTTAGCATCAAGTTACAAACGTTTTGATACTGTTATCCGCTCAAGACTGTGAAAAATTGCTGTGCTCAACAACATCTTCCTGACCATCATGAAATTTCCCATATCAACGAGACCCGATGAATCATACAAATGGGTGGACCTCCGTATGCTTTATATAACGTTTAAAATGTCTCTGTCAGAAAACTTTTATCACGATTCTTAGATCAGCTTTCAAAACCATGGCAGAATATCAAATATGAGAATAGAAAATTCTGTCCATAAGCAAACGATATTTTAGAAAAGCGAATTCAGATGTTATGAATGAATTGTCATTTAATGTGTGATGAAGCGAATTGTCATTTATCGTTTGGTAAGCCCGCTGGACTTGGATAAAAATTTATCCTAAAATTTCTTAGATAAACTGTATACTGCAGGCATGGTAATCCTTAAAAAATAACAGTATACTTGAGAAGAGAGACACGCCAATGTAAAATTGAGCAAACATGGAACCTTAATAGGGGATAGAATTTAATTTGAGCCAACAGTGAATTCTGAGGCGGTCTTTAGTTTAGAGAAGCCGAGATTTTAAAAGTTATTGCTAAAGAGGCAGGGTAGACTTTTTTCACCTTATTAAAAATTACGAAAAAAAGGGGAAGGAGAGAGAAATAACGTTTCGACCGTTCTCAGCGGGCCTGGGACCGGTGAGTTTTCCTGGTGAAAAAGAATTTGACTGTCGCATTTCTTCACAGCCGTCTCGGTCAAGTATGAAAACTCGCAAGAGAATAATTAAAGAGTGATGATGCTCCCGTAGTAAGACGGGCTGACAAGATGAGCTCTTTTCGGTTCTCTGGAAAAGGTCATTCTAGCCGCGAAAAATATTTGCTTGAAATTACAGGTTTTTCATCAGCATTCCCTACTGCTAAGATATACTTTTGAAACAAGATTCAGGGTGTCGCTAAGAAGAAAACAAGAGTGAAGAATATTCGATTTGAACAGTGCCACATGCAGCTGTATTCCTTCCTTCAGAGACTGATGGACATAAAGGGAATTTCGGTATGAAGAGAACAAATGGTGAAAAACATTTGATTTGTACAGTGCAACATGCAAATGCTTTTATCCTTCGGAGATTGATATACATAAATGAACATCCGACTCTGGTGAGGCTTCATCAAGGATCATTTAAATGCAGACCTTATGTGAGTTTTCTTTCCACTATTTTCTAATGCCGTTGTTTTATCATGTTATGATAATTTTATTTCATCTTAAGTTAATGGGTAGAAATGATATTTAAAATTTTAATTATAGAGAACTCGGTTGTGCTTCGATGATTTTAAAATTTATGTATAAGAAGGATAAATTGATTACTTATAATTTCTTAAAGTAATTGAAAAACATGGCGGAAGGAAAATATGTATCTTCTAAAACGACCTGGGTAACTTATTGAAGTGTAGTTTCGGAATTAATTATTAACGCGCATTTGAAATATACGATCGGATTTATTATTTTACGGGACACTTCATGGTAGATTTACTAAAAGAATCAGGCTCGAATTTATGATTTCACGGAGAAAACCACAGCGAAACACTCATACAGCTTGCTCGTTTGATAGAAGTTTTAACCTGATTGAATTACAGGTGCTTAAAAGGTTGACTTGAGTTTTAGAAAAGATGTAGTAACTGAAAAAAATTCCGATACGTATTTCAATATTTAAAATTAAATTCGTTTAAGTAATTTTACGTATCTTCTGACTAACCAATTATAACTTATTACTTTTGTATATCTGCAAACAGTCTGGGCATCACGATAACCAAAATTTAGGTATTTCACCTAACTTACGAAATTAAAAATAAAATGCACTTGATAGAGATATTCATATTATGTATATTCAGTTTCTGGATCTCTATAACCTGTTGTTTTGGGAAAACCAACGGCTATGAAAAAGGATTCAGAGACTTATCTATGCCTGGCTGCGAATTTTTGCATCGTACACTTTCTTACATACATGCAAAAAATATCTTCTTTTCGGAAATAACCATTATGATCTAAAAAGAAGTTATGGGAACACCTAAACTGCTACTTTTAGGTTTCAGATATTAATATAAATTTCTCATCTTTAGGGTTTCAGATGATGATTTACGATTGAATATTAGTGATTCTCTTAATAGCGTTATTACATGAGCTGTGAAAGATAATATAAAGAAATAAAGCAAATATTCTAAAAGTTAAGGTTATAAGCTTTCAGAAACGTGCACTTTATTTTCAATTATTGGTGTAATCAGTGAATGTTACTATATTTTATTAACAATGTTACTAATACGGAAATGTTTATTAAAGTAAAAAATGACTGCATGAATAAATATAGAAAAGTACCTGAATATTTTCAGAATATATGTGGTCTGTAGAAAAACCCCGAAATTCAACATCTGCAAAAAGTCAGTTCATATCTAGATCGGCAGATGCTGGTGACTTATTATTCCCTTTTTTTAATCCTTTCTCATTTTTGCATTGTACAGTGGACGAAGAGATTACTATATTTGGCTCAGGATATGTTCTATGCAAGAAGCAATGCTGCGGCACGGAAGATACAAATATTTTAAGGTGAGATGATATATTTAACATTCTAAACAAGAAAGATGATTTTTTATGCTAATGAATACAATTGGTTAAAGTTCAGAAATGATATTTTTTCTGTGACCCGCTTTTCCGACAGGAACACCAGATAAATTTCCCAAATTTTGCTGTGGAGAGGAGAGTAGGGTTGTGTCTGCCCTTGGTATAGACGTTGGGCACTTTGACAGTACATTTTGCCCAATTCTGTCACACTGTGAAGAAGAATCCTTCGAAGAACGGATCCTAGGGTCTTTCCCCTCTTCTCCTACCAACAAAACGCTCAAGACGCCATCTAAATCACCGTAATTTTAAGTGCTTCTGGGTCGTAAACACAGTATACACTTCCCAAATCTTACAAACCTTTTCCACGATTCGAACCCTGATCCAACGATACGGTAGTCAGCAATGCAATTCGCTATATCCACCGGGTGCCAAGTAAATGCAAGCTTTCCCAGATAAACTTGAGGCAAGAGATATATGTTTTATGACTTGATTAAATAATATTGATGTTAAATGGTTACAAAGATATTGAAAAATATAAATAATTAACTGTATTGTATACGGTTTGCCTAGCTTTCATTCGCGTACCAACAATTTTATCTGAATTTTTCTTTCATATTTATTTGAAACCGTTTTAAAATAAGGTTTATGTTATTACATAAAATTACATTTATATTATTGTATAAATTAAATACTTTAGTACATTTCTCCCGAGTTTTCTGATTTAATAAGCTGCCTGATTTTACTCTTGCAGTCATCAACAAAGATGTTTATTTAAATGATTTTGCGTTGGACCCTTAAAACGAAGGAAGTTTATATATAAAGTAATTCAAAATAGGATTTCTTAGAAAAACTTTCAAGGATGTTTTGTAATCCTTACTCACACAGAGGTGCATTGTTCGACTGATAACCAAAATGACTTTTGTGTTGAGTAGGTGGATAAATATTTTAATAAAATTATTCAAGTGTAAATAATGCTCATCTTAAATATTTGAACTCAAGCTGTTTCCCACTAACGTAAATTTGAAGATGTGAAACATTGAATTTCAAGCGGTGTATACATTATTTAAACATACGTAGTTGCCAAATTACAAGTAACTAACTTGAAATAACATACACGAATAACATTGTGTATATAGGGGTTAGCATTGACCAGCTAAATAATAACACTAAATAATAAATAATAACATTGCGAACTGTACATCACAATTTTTGTATACTAAGAATTTCAATAGAAAGGGGCACGCTGAACTTTTAGTAGCTAAAGGGTTGCATTGCCTATCTTACATAATTTCAGACCACAATAAAACCATTTAGAGCATCCACACTTAACCTGCGGCACGGCGAACTTACACTGGCGTCCAGAAACAAATTTTCTTGAACACAAAGACTGGAGGTCACACGTGCTGAAATAAAATTTTAAACTTCTCAAATATTTATCAAAATTGAAGTTTTACAGTCTTGTAAAGCTTTAGTTTTGTGATGCCTCTTGTGTAGCTATTAAAATACCGATCGCTGCTGACTGCACGCTCAAGTATTCAAGCACTGAACTGATCATGTACCTGCGTGTTAAGTGACCTTGTGTCTGCGTGTGCAAAGAAATATATTGTTGTGCAGTTACAAAGATAACTGGTATTTTCTATTTTCATTAAATTTATTTTCAAGCGTGCATTCATAAAATTTATTACCTATAATGGCGAGATCGTCTTAAGGAATAAAAAGAAAACATTAATAGCCCTGAAAAGTAATTTTTTCAAGACAAGTTGGAAGAGGAATATTTTGTTGTACAAAAGTTATCATACTTCAATAATTTTTTTCTTTGCATGAAAGTGTGATATGCCATTGATTGTCCATAGAAGAGAAATATACCATTGATCGTCCATAGAAGAGAAATATACCATTGATCGTCCATAGAAGAGAAATATACCATTGATCGTCCATAGAAGAGAAATATACCATTGATCGTCATTATATCACGAATAAAATATCGTTTTGTGAGACTTCTGCTTGCGTGTTTTTAATCAGAAATGGAAATTTAACTTTCTTTGAAATTAATCCACTCGTCAAACAAATCTGCATAAGTCTCTGGACGGAGCGAGTATGTGAAGAAGTGAGGCATAATGGAAAGATGCGATTCAAAAATGGAACTGATTAGTTAAAATCAACTTAGCTGGCACAAGGTATCTCTAGAAAACTGTACAATAATTTCAAATTATTTAGCTGTTTTATTCAAGGATCCTTAAGAGCAGATTTCGAGATTTAAGAAATATTCAAGATTTTCTGTATCTTATAGAAAATTCCTAGACTATAGAAACAACTGCTATAACAAATATTGGGATATAATTATGTAATTCTGTTTAACTAGTTTGAGTCATTAGGTTATTTTAAAGCAATAAAGGTGAAAAATGAGCATTGGTTCTGCCCAGAACTCGAACCTCGGGCCTCTCGAATACGCGCAGAGTGTGATGACTATTACACCACGAAGACATGCTAAGAATAAGGGAGAAATACTTTATATACTGCCCCTTTTAAACGGCGAATGGGGATTAGGGGTCCCAGTCACTAAACCCTGGTGGTGAAGAAGCATCATCTATAAACACGGTTTTAGTTCGGGCGGCACTGTAGAGGCATTAAGTTATTTTAAAGCAATAAAGGTGAAAAATGAGCAATGCCCTCACCAGGACTCGAACCTCGGATCTCTCGAATACGCGCCGAGTATGTTCACCATTACGCCACGAAGGTATGCTAAGAAGGCGGGAGAAATATCTAAGAAACGATACGAATATGGTGGTTACTTTTAGAGAAAAGAAAAAGAAGTATGCTGAGTTTTGGAAGTTAATATCTAAAAATACAAGACTGTAAAAAGTATGCATAAAGGCTATTAACATTTTTCGTTCAGTGTATCTTAATCCTATTCTAAAATTAAATATGCGAAAGCTTGCATAGAAATCGACTTGCTGATTCTCACCTTGATGATCTAGGAGGAGTATGTAGCAATTAAAGCCAAACATAGCAAAAATTTTCGCTCAGTGTTCTCACGCTCAGTTTTAAATAAATATTTGGATACATTAAGGTTTATTTATTTTTTTATTTTGATATTAAAGTATGATATATTTTATATCATATTGCGGCTCACGTAATGTAAAATGTAAGAAATATATTCACGAAGACCAAAATAGAAATTAATGGAGTGTGCAGGTCATAGAGCAAACCAACTCGTTTTCTGTGTCTGTATTATTCACAGCTATTCGAACATCTCACTCCATTTTGTTAGCCGTAACTCAGAATTTTGTATGATATTTAGCAGATTTAGCCTCTGTCAATCTCCTCATATTAAAGATTTTAAGACTAAGCTTTAATTCTTTTTTTTGATTTTGGTTTAGCTATATGTGCTTCAAATCTGATACATATTAGTACACTAAAACTAAAATTGTCTTCTAGAATATTAACTAGATCTAAATTCTAATTTTTGATTATTATATACTCGTTTCATTTCACGAGGGAGACTTCCCTTAATTGTTGTAAATTTCTCTGGTATAGTAACGTTTTTTTTCCCCTGATGCATTCAAAATGTCTTGTTCCGGATTTTCATCAAGATAATTACAATCAACGGGACATTTTTAAAAACAACGTGTCTCTAACTTATTTGAATTTATTTGCTTATTCTCTCGGCATTTGACATGATAGAACTGAAATCTGATACGAGCTAAGCTTTAAAATAATTATTAAAATGCTGTCAGTCCAGGCTACTTAGTACAAAAATTAACATTACTCACTAAAATGGCTGGCGTTAACTTATTATTTAATCTATTTTAGTAAGAGTAAAGTGCAGTACCGTGTTTAATTATTTTTTTGAAATAATGCGAATAATTACAGTTAAAAATCACTTGAAATTTCAAAACCAAAAAAATTAGTTTCACTTTCGATAGTTTGGTGTATTTAATTATGGCAAAGCACACTAAGGCTATCTGCCTAAGAGGAGGGATGCCTTCGTGGAGGACTATCTAAGGGAAACTGGCTCGTGTAAACGTTACACATGGGGAAAACCACGAAAACGCCCATGAAGCCAGCCCGTTCGCGGGATTTGAACCTCGAACCGAACTACCAGTGTTCGGCAACTTTACCGCTCGGCCGCTGGTGGGCCTTCTCTTTCGATAGAATGCGCCTCTTGAATCTTTCACTTGCCAGTTGAATGTGCTAATTACTTACAACACAAGGAATTTCCTTACATATGTAACATGGTAAACAATATACGTTTAACCTAAAAGTATTGCTTTACTTTTATTTTTGCTTTGCAATATAAGATTTCTGTTTTTATTTTCGGTGTGAAGCATCCTCACAGAGCGAGTATACCTTGCACTGTTATAAAAAACTGTTGTTAACGTTCTAAATGCGCATTTCTTCTTTGTACAAAGCTACATTTGCAAGCAGATAGAATAAAATAAATCTTTTATTAAAAACGTATAACGAAATGAATCGTTGAAGCCTTAAAAAGTCTAGACCTGAAAAGTCTAGTATTACAAGTTCCTTGCCATTAATAGAAGCTTCAAAGTTTTGTCACAAATCCGACAACTAATAAAAGATAAACAAAGAAACGTTCCTCATATTAAACTATCAAAATATTTTGAAGCAGTCTTTTGATAAATTTCAGTTAAATTATCAGGTGCTTCAGAAATGATCTCGTTCTCAATAACATAGCAGATTTAACAAAAAAATACATAATTTTAATAGAAAAAATGGCTATTATATCATAAAGTATTAATTAACTACGCTCACAGATTTGTTTAGTAAAGACATAAAAATTTTATTTGAACAATTTTGTAACTGAGATTCTTCTAGTTTCCTTCACAGTATTTGAATCATTGTTTTAGCTTGTACGATTTTCCGTTCGTAGACTAATTCTCAGTAATTTTTTTGTATGTATTTCCACGATTTTACACTTTTTTCACAGAGCTACCATAATTATTTCGTCATCATGATTGATTTATACTATTTTGCTAAAAAATACCACTCCTGCGTTAAAAATTATTTACTTATTTTCCTTCTTCCTTTCAGTAACTAAAGGGTGATTATTTTCAGATCTGATTTCCCTGTGAGATTATATTATACTTGCTTATTTGATTTCTATTATAGATAGCTGAAAGTTTCATCTATAGAACTTTCTGAGTCTCCGCATCAAGTACTTCCAATATCATCTTCATCTGACTCGAAAGTCATTAACTGTTCTTTTTCTTAACTTCTTCCAGATTACTTGATGATATTTTTCTGATTGCAGAGTTTCGATCTGGTATGAGGCAATTTAAATTTTTCTCTGTTCTTAAATATCTTAAAAAAGCATAATGCACAAAAGAAATTCAATTGATTAATTTCAAACTGCATTTTCACTAGTAATATTTTTACTATTTTTTTTAAAAATTAGCATCCTAAATTGATTATATTTATAATTCTAACTAGGCTGCTACAAGACAGTATATGTAACATAGCATTAGCATATTTTCAAGTTTAATATCTAATTCTGTAGAAAGAAAGGTTTGCAGATCTTAAGGTTTCAGAACTGAATAACATTTACGTTCTGAAATCTTAAGTTCATTGATAATTTAAGTTCATTTCGTCTTAATTTAAGCTCATTTCGTCGTGCTTTCGTCACTTAAATGTTTCGATGATAACATTTAATTTCTAAGACGAGATAAATAGTCAGATCACACGTTAACATTCCAGAATCTTGTTCCTTACTTGCAAGGAATGACATCTGGAGGCGTTTTCACTACGTGAAAATTTTATTTTACTATAAAAGCTTTCAGTAGAATGTAAGCCAAAGACTGCAGAAAGACTTTTTATTGTGAAAACTAACCTGGTTGATGGACCTTTAAAACTTTTTTTTGTTTCATTTTAGAAGTACCTTCTATGGAAGATCATTTGGCATTAATAGACCACATATCAAACAATAAAGCAAAGACATACACAAGGCACGCGTATTACGAACCATCATGAAACCATCACGGTCATGCGAAAGACCAAATGCGTCGGAAAAAAAGTGCAATGGAAACATCACGCTAATAACTAGTATTATATACCCTGTAGCTGAAATGCGTGCTTGATAACAGCGAGGCAAGCTGGTAATAGTGCTGTTGATCGCTTGTTGTGGCAGTAGCGCCCATTTCATAGTAATGCACGTCCTTGAAGAGTGCCTGCGGCCCAGTGTGTCCCAACATATCCCTCACACGCTCTATGAGATTAACATCCAATGATATAGTAGGCCACGGCAGATGTGAAATGATATTCTCTCAGATATCTCTGCACTGCTCGAGCTTTATGTAGACGGGTGTTACGTCTATAAATATCGCGTTGGTACGCATTGCAGCGATAAAAGTAAGCAAAGAAGGAGTAAAATTTTGTCGCTATATCGGAAGGCCGTGACGAAACCACCAGATATCATGTAGAAGTCGGCTGGGCCGTTAATTGCTATCCTAGCCCATACAAGTAAGCCTTATGCTCTGTAATTGTCTCTTTCAAAGAAGTTTGGCACCCGAAGCGTGTCACTGGCTCTCGCCATATCGCTGACCTTCGGGAACCGTTCTTGATGTTAAATGGGACCCATGTGTAAAGAGTACCTGGCCGCACTGCTCTAGTGTCCAACTGCGATGTTCACGGGCCCAAGTCAATTGCATTCTCACATGGAATGGAGACAAAGAAACCCAAACCACAGGTCGTCGGGCATACAGTCCAATCTGATGCTATCAGTTCGACACAGATTGGAGGGATGTCCTGCAGCATCAGAGGAATGCGACACCAGCTATAGCGCCGTTAGTGACCCACGGCGTCTTGCAGATAGCAAAAAAAAAGAAAAAAAAAAAAAAAAAAGTGATCGTCTGTCATTGTCGTAATCCTCCGGCTTCCAGACCCACGAGTTCTACAGGGGTTTTGATCCATTTGGTAACAATTCTGCAGCCTATTGATGACACTAGATGTACATTCAGCTCTTCCTCAACAGCGGATTGTCTTGTTCCATTCCGACAACCTTCGAACACATTTCATCGTGCAAATGGTACCTTCGGCTCATACTTTCTGCTTTGGCTAACTCAGATTACAAAGAACTATTTCAGCTTGGGAACTGACGCATAGGTACGGCATGCCCCGTTTCAAGGCGTTGTGGTGAGACTACGGTATTGCGCTTTATGCTAAGTTTGGTTGCCTATTTGCATTCGGCGATGCAACCTCCACCTCATATGTAAATTGTATGTTTTGATTCTCCTTTTTACATCCGTACCTTTACTTTTAGCGTTTGTTGCTTATTTTTTGTGCATTTCTACAAGTTTACCTGCTTAATTTCGCTTCATGAAGACTGCTTCTTCTGGATAACTGTAATGAGTTATTGCTCTGAACTTTTCATCAGCTTCATACACTAAATAACAATAATTTCAAACCCTGGTAGTTAAACTGTACGATACAGCAGTCGAAAATCTGACGATGATACTTAAAAAATTTGAGCCAATTTGCTTTTCTGATAATTATAAGTCTACAGAAAAAAATTCTTTCTAACACCACATCTGGTAGTTTCCCTATAAATTTAGCTTAAAAACTAAAGTCACCAGTTTGGACGAAAAATGATTCTCATTTTCTGGCTATGGCTTTAACTATGGTTTTTGATCCATAGAAACTACTGCTAATTTTTCAAAGGCAAAACGTGGTCGTTCACTCCAATAGATATGAATTGCAGTTAATTTATTCAGTTTTTGAACTCACTTTCGCTTGCTTTTAATTTATATAACTTTTTGGAGTGAGCGAATACACGCAACATGAATCAAAGGGAAAACAGGTAACTTTTTAACTTAAGATTAGCTCCTAGAAAAAAGTAAAATTAATTGGCAGAGTGTAACCAACTTAGTCTGAAATCCTGCTCCCCTTTCCTTGGAACGCAAAATAAAATCTTTTTAAATTAAATGTTTAACAAGAAATCGGCTATCAGAATTTCTCAAACTTTTCACCAAATACACAGTGAATATGCAAAGTGTCAGGATTAAGTTCGTACGAATTCGAAAGTTAAGGAAAACATCATTCTTATTCTTAGCCTCCATTACACATTCCTTGTAATTCTGTACAAAGCGTGGCACTTTCATGCAGTTACTTGATTATTTTCCAGAACTTATCTTTCGGAATAAGGTATCCTTAGTCTTTTCAGTGCTACCACAATAATCAGGTTTGAAATGAGAGTTCAGTTTATGCAAGAGAATGTAGAGTGCATGTGCAAGCCCTGGTGAATAAGATGGGTGGCTGAGAACTGTGATAGCTTTATTTGCCAGAAAATATTTATGGAGAATGGAATTGTATGGCGGACGATTCTCGTGCAGTGACCAGTTATTTGATTGAGCGTTTTAAGCCTAAGGCTCTGAATTTTCTTAAGAAACTTGTCCACAACATCTTTATAAATTAAGCCCTTGTGAACTATTCCTTTCTGATCAAAAAAGGAAAACATTCTTTATTCGAGACTTCTGAAACCGAAGCGCCAATGGCTGAAGTGAGCTTTCTCCAACGATAGTAGACACCTGCCAAAATGAATCAGAATCATATGAAAAACATTGAGTTTCATCTTCGTCCATACTTTCTTTGAAAGGATTAATGTCTTCCAGTTGTGTCAAATTAGGATATGTACAATTTCGATTTACTTTTTATTCTGTGTTCAGTGAGTTGGGGAAAAACGAGATCAAATTTTTCCTTTTTCAAGGTCTTCCATGACAATTTTGTAAGTGTCTTTACTAATTAATATTAAGCTCATGAGTTGATATTCGAAGAGATAGCCGAGTTTTTTTAGCATCAAGTTGCAAACGTTTTGATACTGTTATCCGCTCAAGACTGTGAAAAATTGCTGTGCTCAACAACATCTTCCTGACCATCATGAAATTTCCCATATCAACGAGACCCGATGAATCATACAAATGGGTGGACCTCCGTATGCTTTATATAACGTTTAAAATGTCTCTGTCAGAAAACTTTTATCACGATTCTTAGATCAGCTTTCAAAACCATGGCAGAATATCAAATATGAGAATAGAAAATTCTGTCCATAAGCAAACGATATTTTAGAAAAGCGAATTCAGATGTTATGAATGAATTGTCATTTAATGTGTGATGAAGCGAATTGTCATTTATCGTTTGGTAAGTCCGCTGGACTTGGATAAAAATTTATCCTAAAATTTCTTAGATAAACTGTATACTGCAGGCATGGTAATCCTTAAAAAATAACAGTATACTTGAGAAGAGAGACACGCCAATGTAAAATTGAGCAAACATGGAACCTTAATAGGGGATAGAATTTAAAGAAAACTCTGTCGATTTTCAGGATGATTAGCTACAGGTTCATTTGCTTCAGGAACAAGTATAATTTAACAACTATTATTGTTCCTTAAGAAAGTGAACAGGAAACCACTTCGGATAACGCTAAGGTTCACCAGAAAAATAATGGAGAAGATTAATCATGATAAGCTTGCAGTGAGTCTTTTAATGTGAATTTTATTTTTTGAATCGTGCTTCTTTTGTGTATGTGTGTGGGTCTGTGTTGCGTGGTTGTAATTTTATGTAACATTTATTTTTTTTGAGTTGGTTTGCAATTAACTTCGTAATTTTTAGTCTTGGTTTTTTTTTTGGATTTTTTTCTTCTCTTTCCTCTTGTGTTGTTAATTCGGCAAATAAGAAAAGATTATTATAGTCTATATTGCCGAATGTATTTGTATTATTTTTCTTGGTTGCCTTTTATTAACCATCTTCATATCTTATGTTTTGTTGGAGTTGTTGTTTCTGCTTTGATCTGTCGCAGCCCGCCAAAAGGTGCCGGGAAGACGTAAAGTCTGCCAGGAGGGTCGGGCTGCACCCCTCACATCACATCACATAGCGCTAAGATCCAATAGATCAAAGGCAAACCTTTATTTTATTTAGTAACAAATCCCTCCAGGTTTAATCTGTAGAGTGATTCATGTCATTTCTCCTTTGGGTATCCACTATCTAGAAACTTACAATTTTGGTGTCTGCGGTAGTTTAGAGTAGATTAGCATAATGTTGGATTCAAGCATAGACTTCCTTAAGTAGGACGGCAAAGAGCGATAGAAGAGCGATAGCGGAGAGTTACTGCGATATACTGTTTGCAACAATACGCTCATTTGGAAAAGAAACAAGACAACGTATAATTTTCAAAGTTTAGAAATGGGAAAAAAGCAATATAAGGTTGCTTAAATTTTAAGCAAAGCACTATCATTTTTGAGGTCGATTAAACCCAGTGCCTTTTTTTTTGAAAAACGGGAAGAGAGATATGTATTTGATATCCGTAATGGTTGAACTACAGTGAAACTCAAATATATCGAGAAAAATAGTACTGAAACTTCAAAGATTAAGACGTTGGAATTCATAAACCGTTATGAAGAAATGGCTTGGAATTATTTATTAGTTAAAAGGTTACATTTCTGTGAATATGAAAAGTTTCTAGAAAATCCATTTCACCAACTGAAGAAATTTATGGATAACTTTGCGGAACTAAAGTTAAAACTGGGGTTTATTACCTATCTATAAATATCTATCGAATTTGTTTATTTATCCTTTTCGGACAAAAACTGCCTGCCCCTTGAAGCAAAATTTCAGAGCTCTTTCATTTTGGTCGATATGTCAAACTGAACAGATATGCTGAAATTTCCCTAAGAGTTAAAATAAGAAGTCGGGTCTTTAAGAATCGAAAAAATAAAATATCGTGATAAGCCAGAAAATGACTTGAACTTATGTTGAGTTCAAGCAATTCTGTAGCTGATAGAAAGATAACATTCGTTTATCTACAGACCTGAAAGACAGCATTTTAATTAAATTTGATGTGGATATGGTATGATACAATGCAAAAACAAATGCATACAACAGATATGGTATGTACGCATGATCGTATGTAAGGCACGTAGGCACAAAAAGGGCAGAAAACCGAGGCTGAAAGGCTGAACAAAGAACAATATTAATAGAGGGCATGGTGCTTTATATAAAATATCTACCTTTCTAATAATAATTAATAGTAGAGAAATTTGAACATGCTCTCTCTTCATTCTTATTTCTGTAATTCTGAAAAGTGATTCGTCATCTTATAAGGTATTTCTCCCGCCTTCTTAGCATGCCTTCGTAGTGTAGTGGTCTGCACGCTGGGCGCGTATTCAAGAGGTCTGTGGTTCGATTCTCGGCAAAGGCGTTACTAATTTTTCACTTCTCCTGCTTGGAAATAAACTAATGTCTTTACAATCTGACCTCTATTGCGCCATTATACCCAGAATGCGATAAAATTTTAGCATCCAAATATTAATCTGCTATACATCTGAAATTTAATTCGCTTGATGTAAACATTCTTGCAGTGTAATTCGAAATGCAAACTGGTATAAAAGATCTTTGCAGTGCAACCTCACTCGCTTTTTGATAACCTCTCTTCTCTTTGCTCGCTCTTTTTGTTCGTCTTTTTTTTACATTCTTTCGCTTTCCTACAGCAACATGTTGCTGCCTTAAAAAAGTGTATTTTTCAAATTTATCGGATGTAAAGCGTTCTTTAAGAACACAGCGCTGTAGCTCCGATTTGTTTTGTATTCGATTAAATAAAAAATGTATGCCAGTTATGAATAAAAAGGAAATAACTGAATTCGCCGCGTCTGCAGGATACTGGTTTGTGCAACCATCTACCACGACAAGTAATTACAACGAACTTCTACCAATTTTATTATATATATTTATTAGTATGAAATTAAAATTTCATAATCTAAAATTTAAATTTACATTAATTTTAATTTAGCTTTATACGAATAGACAATATTTGTTAAATATATATATATATATGCTTATTTAACAGAGAAACTACTAAGTTATCAAATTATTTATTTGAAACACTGTAAAGAGGTGCTAACGCAACAGGAAACGAAATGAAACGAATTGCTTGTGGATGGCAATACTCCGCATAAATCTGAACAAACAATTTTCCTGAAATCAATATCGAAGCCAAAGAATTAAGCTTGAGAAATTATAAAAAGATTTGAATTTAAATAAATTCAGGACTCGTATTAATAATAATACGATGAGGAAGTGTATTGGGGAATTGTAGTGTTAGCATTTAGAAATATGAAGCATAATAATCAAACTCATTTCGAATATTTAAAAAAAATATGCACTACGCAACTTTTAAAGATGTTTTCCGAAGTTAAGAACAAAGCATTTATGTAATTCAAGTTACTCAGCAGTAGCTGGAAATATATGAGATTACAGTAATAATAAAATAGAAAACATCAAAATATTTCTGTCTAAGAATTCTTTATGCTCGTCTAACAAATACCTATTTTAGTTTAATGGATTTATCTAGCTATCTTTCTATGCATGAACAACTTAAGGATTTGAATGTGACATGTTATATTTATTATAAGATCACGGTGTAGCCTTACAGTATTGAAAAAATGTTTCGGTAAGTCTCGTGAGTTACGAACTTCACGATGTATGATTTTTATAGGATAGTATTGAATGATTTAAAATATAAATACTGACAAAGATATCCTTTTACTGCTATGAAAAGATAATCTCTGGACGTGATATTTCTAAAACATTTGCTGCACGATGCATGAAAGTTTAGATGGTAAAAAAGATCTTTTAGGGCTTCCAGTGAGTGGTCCTATTTATGCCATTCACGACAACGCAACGGATGTAAAAAACAGAACTATAAAATACACACAGTATAAAAAAGGATGCTAGGGTAGCTATGCCATCCTTTGCCTAGAAATAAAGCCTCCGATTCTTCACATGAAATATGCCTTCCTAATTTTTGTATTCACAAAACGTTGGTTTCACGCCTCTTAGGTTTTCCGATTTTCTCTGGCAATGGTATTTCTTGTCGAAGGAGATCATTTCTTCATCACGTCATGCCACCTGAAAAAATCAGATAAAAATGTCAACGAAAAGTGCCGATGGAATGAGATAAAGGCCTTCAACAGATTTTATCCATTTATCCATTTATTTATTTTAGCTTTTTGATCAATGAAATACCTTCTTCTTTTACGCGGTTTCTAGTTTCAAGCGTCACTTGCTTGCAAAAGACTTTTAAGTTTTTTCTTTGAGAAAAAGGTATTATTAAGAAGTGAAAATTTTCCGATAATATTTTAGTTTCAATACGTACTCTAGGTTTGCTTACCTGCGGATATATCTATCTATCTATATATATATATCTGGATCTGATGCATACATATATATGGATATATATATACATGATGTATATTTATGCACACACACACACACGCACATATATATATATACACATACATACATATATGATGCATATATTGTTACGAATTTTGTACATAGATAGATAATTTAAGTGGATTTATATGTGAAGTTGTTGCATTTCTTTTGCATAATGCAACATGAAAATCTTAAAAACCGAAGCTTGCCAGAAAAGTAAAAATGCGGGGGTAAGTTTATTTAACATTGAGTATATGGCTATCTCTCTGATTCGGCGAGATATTGCCAAGCTGGGAACGGTTTTGGCGGCTAAATTTTGTACGCAAATTGAGTGAGAAATCACCAAAAGTTATCAAACTTGGCTAATATTTCGCGACAGTTTTGTCCGGTCCCTGTATCACCGGAATAGGCATAGTAACTGAATAGCTGTAAATTGATGTTCTGTGCAGCTGTAACCGGACTTAGGATCTCATATGCCTTCCAATAATTTCGAGAAGCAGAAAGTACTAGAAATATCTCCTTGGCCGGTGAAAACGATATAAGACCGGAGAGGGAGAATCTACTCTCGGTTGTTAGTTCAGCCTGAGTCGGAGTATTGAGATATCTCCGAGTTAGCTTAGCTCTTTAGATGTGTTTTGTATTTCGTTGTGTTTAACGTTCAGAGTTTTCACAGTTTAAAGTAGTTTGAAGTGTAACTATTTTGTACTCTCTGATACTGTGAAAAAATTATATGACTATTTTTGTGGAAAGTTCCAGATCTCTAAAGTGTTTCTTTTGATAAAATAAATTCTATCAACCTATCCTCGGAGCTGTGTGCGTTCAATCTATTACGAATCCGTATGCAAGCAACAATATATGTGAATATGAAGAATGTATTATATCTATCTATCTATGTATGAATATGATCTATGTATCTATGTATGAATATACATCTATGTATGACTATATATCTATGTATGAATCCAAGTATGAAATATACAGGCATTGTTTATGTGATCCTTTTAATTCCATTTTTAATTCAATTTATTCATTTTTTTAAGTCATGTGGTTAATTCTATCTCTCTTGATATCAATGCTTTTATTTCTTTGAATCAAGCCATTTTATATAATTTTTTATCGTTTAAATTACATTTGGTGAGACATTTTAGTGGGTAAGGTGGATAACAGTAACCCTTATAATATCCCGTAAAGATGACGTTAAAAACAGTATACATGTTGATATTTGTGTTTTTCAGGTATATGTTCAGTTGTATAGAAGACTGTCTAAATAACACACCGAATAATTTGATAAGAAAACATGGCGCCATAACAAATGCAATATTGTAGGTATTCAAAAAGTGGGTATAGACCTGAATTACTAAAGCATTAATATTATAGGGTTTAATTCATTTTTACTAAGATTTATTTTAATTTGTGAGAATTTCCTGATTTTTCGTATTCCCCCCGCTTCTCAACCCTACGATGTAAATGAGTTAGGGTGAACTAGAGTATTTAAAATGTTGGAGCGAAAAGGTTAGACAGAGCGGGATTTCGCTAATTGTGAGCAGACTTTGCTACTTTTTCTCAGCTGTTAATTTTAATATCAGTTACACACACTTGCGACTGATTTTATTACTCTGCCGGTGTAGGTTCTGAGTCAACCTGTCAACTTAAACTCAGCTGTGTAGTTTCACACTACTCTTTACCGTTAAATTTAGTGTTGCGTTATCCTTTAAGTTCTCACTGAAAGTGGCCGGTGTTTGTAAGCACGTAAGTCATTGCCGTCTGTGCATTATATTGTGTTCAATAAAATGTTCGTTTTCACAATTCCCTGCGTTGTGTCTATCTTCAAGCCTGTGCGAAAAAGTGCAAAGATCAAAACTTAGGTAGATCTAGTTATATTTTATATTTTAGTTAGATCTAGTTATATTTATATTTAAATGGAGTTTACACATTATTAAGGGAAGCAAGTTTAAAAGAGAATGCGGCCAAATGTAAATTCGCGACAAAGGAAATTAGGTATCTATGCTATAAAATAGGTATCTATGCTATAAAATTTCTCAAAGGGGCATATAAACTGAAGGTTTTAAAGTAATTGCAATAGAAAACTACCCGCCGCCAAACACTGCGAAGAAATTGGCCTCATTTTTGAGCATATGTTTTCTTACTATCGAACATTTATAAAGAATTTTGCACATAATAGTCGAACCGCTGTTAAAAAAAAAAAAAAAAAAAAAAAAAAAAAAAAAAAAAAAAAAACGGTTTTTAGCTCAGCTGAGGCTAATTAGGAGTTAGAAAAATCAAAAACTGCGTTAATACAAGAGCCTATTTTAAAATTTTCTGAGGGGGGATGAAAATATTGAAATTTCAGCAGGTGCCTCAAATTACGCTGTAGATGATGTTTCGACGCAGAGTGGTCAGCATATTGGGTAATTTAGCAATGCTAAAAAAGGCTTAATTACATGGCTTTAGAGAGGGAAACGCTGGCTGTACTTTTACTGGTGCAGAAGTTTAGAGTACTTTTCAGCAAGGCATGTAAATTGCAGCCCAGTCGCGTATCTAAATAGCATAAGAGCTACTTTCCCAAATGAATTGATAGGAATGCACACTATCTACCAATAAGGTATATGTACACCCATGCAAAAGTCAATGTCTGCGGTCCTGATACACGTCACGCCCTCTGCCATTAAACATCGTGTCGGATACAATATTAGCATTAGTGACATGCAAGATGCCACGAAGTGCAGAGTTATCTGATTTCAAAAAAGGTGTAATATTCGGATGTCACAAAAATAGCCGATCCATAAAGGACATATCTAATGAGCTGAATTATCATAATTCGACAGTTGCCTATGTGACTCAGACGTGGAAGGGGAGCGATGATTATTGAAATGTCCTTCGAATCGACAGACCCGCGAAACTGGGAGATAGGGATCGACGGGTGCTCTCCAGAGAAATTAGGAAGAAGAACACGCAACCGATGGTCACAATACACCATGAGTTTCGACAAGAAAGCAAGAGTACTATTTAAATGAATATCATCCGCAAGAAAGCCCATCTGCTTGGTTTTCGTGGTCGTGCTACTGCCTATAAGCCTTTGATCAAAAAGTCCAACCGCGTTGCTCGGTTAATATGGTGCAAAGCACGCCGACAGTGGATCATCGATCAGTGGAAACGAGATCTCTGGGGCAACGAATCAAGGCTCACCCTCTGCTATTCAGATGGCAGGGTCTGGATTCTGATCGGAGAACGCCTCTTGCCAGAATGCATTGTGCCCACAGTAAAGTTCGGGGGAGGTGAAATTATAATCTGGAGGTGTTTCTCCTGGTACGGACTGAACCCTTGGTCCAAATTCATGGTAAATTCAACTTTGAAACCTACTGCACTATTTTGCATGTTAGTGTGCTTCCTGAATTGTTGCTGGTTTACGGGTTGGAGCCGTATTACTTTCAGGACGACATCTCCAGCTGTCATGTTGCGAGGTCCACCGTGTATTCGTGTGTGGTTAAACGAATGGACTGACTTGTCCAAAGCCCAAACTTGAATGCTATTGAGAACCTCTAGAATGATTTGGATAGCCGATTTAAGGGATGCAACTACCATCCAGAGGGGAACCACGTCGACAACTGAGGGTAGAGCAGATCAGCAAATTTCCCTCCTGGGAAATTTCTTCAAAAAATTATGGCTGACTTCAGCAAACAAGAGATAAGTGGAAATTATTCTATTTAAGTTTTAATTTTATTATAAGTACGAAATTTGCTGGAAATTTTTCTTTTAGTTGTTCCTTCGGTAGAGAAGAATTTTATTTTTGTATTGAGCAAGACGCTTTAATCATTTTTAGCGGTATATTTTTAAGTTAAAATAAGAATGAGACGTTCACGTTTTAGTCTCAGAGACCGAGTTTGGAAAATGTTTGCACGTTTCGAACTAAGTGAAGCAACTTTGATACTCTTTAAACTGAAAATTTTATTGAATAAAAATGATCTAAAATAGTTTTCAATATAGTTTTTATGAAATATGTGTTAAGTATTTTTGCATGCTTGTAAACGGAAATAAATATGTATGGATGAAAGAGTCAAAGTCAAGCTAAGATTAAAATTTACGTTAAAAAACTAGCTTGATAATGATTGAAAATTAAACTTAGGCTCTCCAGCCAATACTAAGTTATTTTTTCACTAGAAGTATCACTTCAAGACTGAGAATCGAATGTAGGGTATGATTCTTAGGTCTCGTATGTTTAAATTCTAACATAAAGGATGTCGGTTAGACGGGACTGTGGAACACGTTTTACATGAACACATGCTCTCATATCAGTACGCCTTGATGGAGAGCAGGGGGGGGAATTAAAATTTGGAAAGAATGGGATGACCTTCCCCATGTGATATTAAATGAGAATAAATCTAATTGTGTAAAACTTTAAAAGTTATGTGAATATATTAAATGTATGCCACTTTTTCTAAACTATTTTCCTTCCAGAGATCTGGAAGGAGTCCACAGGAAACAGTTTTAAGAAGAAGGCTGTGTATGTAACGGAATGCGAAAATTTCGGTTGTAAAATAAATTAATCTTGAGACTCAAAAATTGTGAAGGTGGACTGAGGATTAGGATTAGAATTTAATTATCCTTATCAAGGCAGTTTAAGACCTTTTAGTGACAATATTTAAATTCTGCGGGGAAAGGTTTAGGATTTTTATTTATGTTTCTAATATTTATTTTAATTTGTGAGACTTTCCTGATTTCACTTGTTTCCCTCCCCAGGATGTTAATGAATTAGGGTGAGCGAAAGTATTTAAGCTGCTCTAGGGAAAATATTAGACAGAGTGTTATTTCTCTATTATGAGCCCACGTTGATATTTTCTTCCACTGTTAATCTAAATATCGGTTATGCATTCTTGCCGAATTATTATTCTGCCGGTGCAGGCTCTAAGTCAGATTGTTAGCTTAAACTGAATTATGTAATTTCTCACTACTCTTTACCTTTAAATTTAGTAATACATTATCCTTTAAGTTCTCAGCGTAGGTGGTCGGTGTTTGTAAACACGCAAGTCCATGCCGTCTGTAAATTACATTGCATTCAATAAAAGAGTCTTTTACACCCTGTGCCTGGTTGTGTGCATCTTCATACCTGTGCAAATTCGAAAGGATTAACACGTAGGTTTATTTAGTTAAATTTTATGAGAGCTAAAAAGACTAGATCTTACATTGTTACATTATAATATGAAATATAATATCCAGCTTAAATTCAGTTTTTTATTTTTATGAAGTATTACAGTATGTCGAATACGGTCACATGATGCAGCTGAAATCCATGAAATGATTCGGGTCATGCCATCAGGGTTTTTCTTTGAGTCTAATCTTAAATCAAAAACCTGTCGCAACTGGATTGCTGACTTTAGTAGCTCAATGATTAGGCGCAGACTGAGAGCACGGTGAAGTAGACCAGACCCCTCTTTAAACAATTGTAATTAAAACAGCACCTTTGAAGTGCTTCTGGTGAACATATCCCACCTGAGAAAAAGAGAGTGAGTGAAAGACGCAGCCGGATGATTGTCAACTCATTTCATATTGTTAAATCCTCTTTAGAATCCATCTGTAAATAATGATGAAATGAGGCATGAATAAGAAGTGATTATCAGCTGGAATGGGGGGGGGGGCTGTATCAGTAGCTCAGTGAGTAACAGCTGTCTGATTTCTCAGAACAAAGAACAAAAGTATTTGCTCTGGTCCCCACATTTAGTTTAAAGTCTCCAAAGCTAAGTTTCTCCGCATTTTTCAGTGGGTTCATAGTTATATTTGCTTGAAATGCGGAATAAAAACTGTTTTGTTAGCTAGATATTGTTGTGATATATTTTCATAAATATTTAGGTAACATTTTTTACTAATTCTTTTTATCAATTTCAGTGTTTTTGCAATTTAATTAAAATTTTGAATAATTCTTTCTAAATACGTTTTTGCCCCACTTATTTTGTAAGGATTTTGAGTTAAGAGAGCGAATTACTTCCTTACCTTATAAGGTACTTCTCCCTCCTTTCAGCATGCCTTCGTGGTGTAACGGTTAGCACACTAGGCGCGTATTCGAGAGGCCCAGGTTCGAGTTCCGGCTAGGGACTGTTCATTTTTCATGTCTTCTGTTTGAAAATAACCTAATGACTCTACAGTGGCACTCGAACTAAAAAAGGTGGTTAATGATGATTCTCCATCACCTGAATTTGACGACTGGGTGCCCTAATCCAAAGTCGCCCTTTAAAAGGGGGAGTATATAAGGTATTTTCTTCCTCCTTTCCGCATGTTTCCCTGGTGTAATGGGTGCACACTCGGGGCGTAATGGAGAGATCGAGGGTCCAGCCCTGGGAAGGGCATTGCTCATTTTTCACGTCTCCAGCATCAAAAAATCTTAATGGTGCTATAAACGGAATAACTCAAAACAATATCCAACTCAAATCATTAAAAGAATCAGAATTAAAGAGCGATGGAAGTTTTAGAAGACATATTTCATACTTGAATTAATAGAAATAATGAAAAAAGTTAAATATTCAAAGATTCATTCGTACCGGTTTTAAAATAATTTAAAAAACAGAATCATATTTTGTGAGAAAGTAGTTTTTTTAGACATGTGAAGATTTTGCAAAGCTAATTCAGTATATTAAAAATATAAGTTTTATGAAAGTGATTACAATTCTTCGATACTCTTGAAATCGAATTATTGTTTCACTCCTTAATCCTAATCCCCATCAAAACAAAGGAGAATCCCTTAATAGCGTCTTTAGACATCATCACTTCGAGTTAGATTTTTATCTTCCCGCAGTAGACAGATATGTATGATTTAACAGCTGCGCATCTGGTCTAGAGGGAAAATTAGTGAGTGTTCTTGTGGAAGCAGAAGCCGATCTCCAATCTGCTTGTGAACGCTTACTGTCGATCTACTTGCTGTGTGCCACCTGAGCTCCAAAAAGTGCTCTCGGCCGATTGCCTTCATTTATGTTACGGCTTCGTCTCCCAACTGCTTGCCTCTAATGCCCTACTAGAAGTTTTCGGAACTTAGAGCGAAACTAAGCTATTGAGTAGGGAGTTGCAGAGGCACTAGTAAGGACCTTTTCATGGTCAAAGTTTGGTAAATGAGCAGAGCAATGAGAATACCATTCCGGAACTATTGGCAAATCCATAATCTAATGATGAGATTATTAACTCTGTTATTGGGTATATATATATATAAACGATACAAAATAAAATAACACGCTACTCATTTTATCATATAGCCTTTCTTTCAAGTTATAACTCATTTTATCCTAAACAAAATATAAAAAATATCTTCACACGCTTTCCATCCATATATATATATATTAATATAATATAGTTTCAAAGGAATAAATAGTAAAGTAAAATCGAAAGTAAAGTTAAATTAAAATAATTCTCTTGCTCCATTGCTGCGAGGGATGAAATTTGAATTTAACAAACATACTCTATTCGTAAAAAGCAAATTTAAAGTAAAAAAAATCAAATGAAACCTGAGCTCCAAAAAGTGCTCTCGGCACACACACATATATATATAAATGAGACATATGAGATGAGATTATATATATATAAGATGAGATTATATAATACATACATATGAGATTATATATATATATATATGAAAAGTATGTATGTAATTCTTGAAGATGTATGCTGCAGATCAAATCCTATGTTTGGCGCATAGGGCCTTCAGAGCTTTGCGCCAGAACTCCATTACTACCACCACCATCTTGAAGAACTTTCAAGTCTTTTGCTCCTGTTCAGCTATAAGTGTTTACTTCAGAAATGCTGTGTCAGAAATAAAGAACTGTATCAACTGAATTAATAGTGCCACATTTTTATCTTAAAACACCAGCTCCAACATCATGTTCTACGCTAGGCCCAAAAATCTCATATTAAATATACAAAAATCAGGACACTAAACCATTCCTCATCAAGATACTAAATTTTTCAATGTAGATTTATATCATATATATAAAAATTTAAAACTATGCAAATGTAAACAAAATAAAATAAACTATAATATGCGATAGTGCGCCTTAATGACTTTAAAGAAATAAATGTCTTAGTGAATAGTGATTTGTGTTCTTTATTACATTGTTTACCTAATCTTAGCTGCTTTAGCGATTGGTTTGTGTTTTGAAAGTCCAAATCGTCATCTAATTCCAATTTTATGTTACACACATATATTATTCTGTAGTCTCTATCTATTTATTCATCTCTCTATCTCTCTATATATAGTATGTATGAGAATATAGGGGTGTTGAAAACATTTTTATGCTGTTATTGATAACGAACTTTGAAATAAAAATACAGACAGATCCCATTCTTCCACCTTAGATGTTCTCATTAAAAAGCATCTGAACTTTTATAGGAAAATCGTAGTTCCTATCTCATATATTTATAAAAGGCAGTATTTCGTTTCCTTTTCTTTTCTGAATTTCAAAAATCTCTTGTTAAATTTAGATTCATTCCATCTGTTTATTATATCGTGTTTATTATATTTTATTTTAATAATGTTTGAAGAAGATTTATTATACTTTGACGGTTCAAAATTAGAATTTTTGGTAATTTTTGGATACCAGCTTAAACGTTTTTCAAGAATTATTCACTACTGTCATTTCTTGAACTTGAGCTTTCGATTTTGAAAAGCATGTTTACCTATTGAAGAATTACTTATTGAGCATCAGTAATAAAAATATTTTCGATTTAATTTCGATTAAACACCCTGATTTTAACCGCTATAACTTTTATTTGAAAAATATTTATATATATGTAACAGAAATAGAATATTCGTTTGCAAATTAATCGTATAGGAATGGGGAATCAGTATTCCAATACTGCCGGTAATTTATTTTTCTTTCTTTATGACCCGTTTTGCATTAAACACAGTTTCTTGTAAATTTATTTTGATGATTCTTTTAAATTACGGATATGAATATTTGTAGAGTCATTAGGTTATTTTGAAGCAGGAGCCGCAAAATCTGTACTATGCTTCCTCCCGGACTCGAACCTGGACCTCTCGAATACACGCTGAGTGTACTACCGTTGCATCGAGAAAGCATGCTGAAAGGAGGGAAAAATACCTTATATACTCACCCATTTAAAGGACGAGTGGGAATAAGGGATCTCATTCGCCAAATTCTGGTGGTAACGAATTATTTTCCATCACTTTTTAGTTCGGGCGCCAATGTAGAGTCATTTAGGATTTTTCGATGTCAAGAAACGGGAAAAATGTGCAATGCCCTCACTGGGACTTGAACCTGGACCTGTCAGTACGCGGCGAATGTGCTACCGATACACCACGAAGGCGAAAATAACTTGTATATTAATTTTACAGACATAATGAAACTTTATTCATTTTTCATCTTTAAACTAAATTAAGTACCATTTATATTTATTTTTTATGTGAAGAATTTTCTGTTTATGACAGAACAGATAACAGACATTGTCCGATTAAAATTTTATTTATTTTTATTTTTAAGTATTTCATTTTCTTAGCTCTGTAGGGTTTCGTCAGAGAGCAGTAGAAACATTTCGGCTATAATGTTTGCAATTGTCTTTCCGTTAACGGTTTTCATCGTTTTGAAATGTGTCAAATTAACATTCTTTACTTTCTGCAAATAATTTAAAATAGCTGTAACATGTTTACAGGCTACAATGTTTCGAACCGCGTACAATGCAAGAAGAATGTATGCATATATGCCTGACTATCAGTTTCGTGAAATTAAAAGAATTTCATGATATAACGTTTATCTTAACGGTTTTCAGCACACAGTGTATAGTCGATGGAGAAGCTTAACTAAATTCTATTGCTGTTGAAATATTGCTTTTCTGAAATACCTTATGCTTTTTTATTATTTTCTTACTGCCAGGACTTACTAACAAAGAAAATTTCATTTTATATTTTCGAATTTATAATTTTATTATTTCATGAACACTTACTATATTTGACATAAATTTTGCTTATATTCGGAACACATGGATCATTCCATTTTATTTAAAAAAGTTTCATTTTTGTCACACAGATGTTTGATAATCTTCGTACAAATATGATTAGTATGTTTATGTTTCAAATTTACGTTAATTTTGGATGAATTATAATCATTCCTGTTAGTTATTACGTTCTTTCAACGCGATTTTGTTCAGAGCGTATTAATTGATTAATTAATTTATGGCGTTCAGGTATTTTTGTAGTATAGTTTTATAACACAAGAGATAACGAAGGAAGCAAAATTAATAATAAAGAAATAATCCCAATATATGTGTAATTGTTCAATAAATCTTGATGAAATTTGATGCACAGATGACAAACATTTTTGATAAATTTGGTAATGAATTTATTGTTTCAGAGTCTTACGTAATCCATAAATCATTGATAACAAGAGTTTCCTTTGTAAACAAATAATTTTGTTTTGCAAAAACTGAAATTGAAAAATGTTATTAACATTTTATAAATATTGTCAAGATAAATATATTAAATTAAAAAATCGGTTTAGTTTTGATTAAATGATATTGATTTTTAGCTTTTTAAAACAGTATTAGTATATTTTCCTGTTTTGCCTCAACCCAACGCGAAAGGAAATATAAACGATTTGCATTATATTCGTTCGTGCTTCCTAGATATAAATAACTTACATCAAGGATTTAAAAATTTATCTTTCGATGTGAATTCTACATCCTCATTTCTTTGAATGATTCCTCATTTTATAAATGATATGAATTTTACATACTCATTTCATTCTCGGAAATAATAGCTATTACTTTTAAGAAAAACTTTGTGATTAAAAAAGTTTATAAAATTTAAATATTTATTAACTAAATATTTTTTATATTTGTTTCTCTTAACATGTAGGGAAAGACTATCTAATTTCATAAGTATATCTGCCGCTCAACTGGGTAGTGGTTAGCGTCGCTGACTACCGTACTGAAGGGCCTGGGTTAGAATCCCGGAGAAGACATGAATATTTGCAAATGTATAGTGTCTTCTCAGCAGGGGAAACTCAGATTACGAGGTGAGCTGAAAGACCTATTGAGCGGTGATAGACCCTTTGACCCGCCCCGGGGTACTGTCCATCAAAATTGGGGACGGAACTGAGCAAAGTTGTACTGTCATCTGTATGGTGCTCAAGGCATTTGCCAATGACAGGCACAGTTTTGTACTCCTTGCCATGATTAATTTCATGCGCTTGTGCTAATGTTACTGTGAGATAAGTGAAATAAGTCACAGCAACAACAACAGTAAAATGGTATACTCACTTCACTATACAATACATATTATTTATCACAAAGTAAGACACACATTTTATACTGAGTTGCATCATTTTTCAAGAGATGGGAAGGTTGTCGAAATGTGGAAAATAGCTTTATAGCGAAACCAAATGCAGTGCTGACTTAGAATGTTATTTGATGTACGAGGTAGGAAATACTCCGCAGTCAAGTGCTTTTTAGAGAAATAAATATTTTGTGTGTTAGTGATATCATTTTGGAAATGCTGTTGCATAAAAATGAATAAGTATTTCAAACAAGAAGCAATCCATGCTTGCAAAATTACATCCAATTCTTCCAAAATGGCTTCAGCACAAAGGAAGATTGTGAAAATGGACGGCAAGGAAAAACGAGGTTGTCGTATTCGATAGATAGTATTCACAGTGGTGGGCAGAAAGTGTTTGAAGGAAAATGGGCAGTCTATAAAGCGGCCAAACATTTTATTCTGCACTGGAAACTATATGATGGTGTCGCAGTGTTGGCGACAAAGGCTACAAGAGCCTTAATAAAACGGGAAATCGGATTTGATTTGGTTGTCAACCGAATTCGATAGTTAGAGTGCAAAATCACAAAAACATAGTATGGTGACAGTGAAACTGAAAATGTAACTATATTTCCACAGCTAAACAGAACTAGTGTCATAGGAAGAAAATTCATGATTTGTGTGCTACTTGTAAAGGAAGATCTGGAAAGAACCATATCCCTTCTGACGTAGTGCTGCTTCTTCTACGATAGCTCCACGAGAGCTGACAGTCACGTGATTCATCTGAAGTAACCATCTTCATGTGCAACGTATGTATAATCATGAGTAATAGTGACAGGTGGCAAAATACGACTGGAACACAATATCACGAAATTAAGAACACATCTTCCACCCTCACGAAATTAAATAGGCTACCACGAAGTAAGGTAGCTTAAGCATATTGTATGTGTTTTGAATAATATGGGTGGTATTTTCACAGAAGCTTAGATTTATGTATACCTTCCTTATATAATGCGCCACTCCTTCTTGTCTTTAATTGTGAGTTTTTGCAGTTATAATCCTCAGGATCATTCAATTAGGTAAATTTACCGCACGTAGTTTTATCCTAAATGACCATATCGTACTTTCCTGTTATTCATCAACCAACCAGCCCCTAAATAAGGAAAGAAATTGGCTGTCTTAGGGATCCTACTCTAATTTACAAATGCAGATAAAACAAGAGCAACAGAAGCAAGGATTTTTCTTTCCAATAGAAATTAATATTTCGAATCCATTCCGTAGACTTTAGTACTTAAATTCTATACACTTACACTATGGAAGTTTATAGCGGGAATTTACAGAATTTTGTGTAAGGAAGAAGAAACTTATGTTAAAATATATTTATACTTTAAATTGTTTATTTTAATTATCCATTTGTTATACTAATGAATCTCAAAACTAACTACAGGTGAAGGAAAATCGAAAGTTTAAAAAATTAATGTTTATTATAATTAGTTCTGCAAATGAAAAAAATACAGAAGATACTCTCTGCAATATGTAGGAACCAATTTTGAGTTATACTTCGCTTCGATATCGTTTAACTTTTGAATTTCACTTAAGTTTAAATCCCATACAGATTACAGCATAAATACTGTAATTAACAAAATGAAGAAAACTCAGTTTAGACTAGTGATATCAATATTTTCAGAAAATGCATACCACAGAAATTTGTGTTATAACTTAAGGTAATTTCGTTTCTAAAATATCGAGTTCTCCTGGATGGTTTAGTGGTTGGTGGGAGCTCATCGATTCTCTGTCTGTTGGATTCTGTCTCAAATCCTTGCTATGTCACATGCGTCTGAGACTGTAGTGTTTATGGGGCATGACAGCTATTAAAATTTACCAAGAAGAAAGCTTTCTAGAGAGCCTGGTGATAAAGGATGAAAGGTTCCACACGGCTCTACCATTCAATATATAGACTTGCTCTTAGTCAAGATTGGGATGAAACGTAGACAGGTAGTAATCATATGTTTTGCATAAATCAAGAAATGATAACCCTGTATTTCGACTTCAATATAGTAGTTAAAATGTAATAACTTTGAAGATTAAGGGAGAAAAAAGGTAGTGTTTCCAAATATTTGGATAAATACATATATACAAACTGAAAAATCTTTCCAATGATTTACTTAAATGTTTGCAAAGTATACTCGTTTATCAGTGTTTATAATCATTAGTTTCAAATTTTCACCTTTTCGATATGGATTTGCAATACGTAGATGGCTGTAGTAAATTTGTATGGTGAACTGTGTGTAAGATGATGAATGTTGTATGATGCATAATGCTGCGCTATGTATGAAGAATTCCTACGTCAATCGTGGTTACTTAGAATACTTTCGTTTCAAAGTAACTACTTATTGGAAAGTGTAAAAATGGGTTTGTTGAGCTAAAATTTTTAGCTTGTAAATTAATGAAAGTATGCTTATGTATACCTAACTTATAAACAGTTACATACCTTATATACAGTTTAATTGTATGAAAAACAATTAAACTGTATTTAAACTGTATTAATTATAAATTGTTTTTCATACAATTAAACTGTATATATTACATATTATGTATACCTACCTTATATACAGTTTAATTGTATGAAAAAACATCTAAACACATTGTACGAAGTAATTAGATTTATATACGTACTTTTTCCAGTTCCAGTTAAGTGTAATACGAGAACTAACTGAACCTGGTATGTAAAGTTTATGTGCCTTATGTTCTTTTTTTCGTATTCACTGAGACATTTTTACTTTAGATTTAGATATCATACTGACTTAGGGAAACTTTTCAATACTATATCTTAAAGATGTGATTTCATACGCTCTTCATGTACTTTTCAATTCTCTTCTCGTGCATATCGTCTCTTAAAATATTTTACTTTTCCATGTTATTTTTCAATGTTCTTTCTGTAAATCGAATTTCCCTGCTTTTGGTGTTATTTCGTTATACTTAAAGTACTTTTATTAATTTTAATTATTTCTAAAACATCATTTTAGCCATGGTTATAAAGTGTTTATACAGATGTATGATGAAAAATGAAATTTTCGGTCAAAATTATCCCTTATTTTTCATTTTTAACATACGTCGACTGTCCGAACAGTTCTGAGACAGACTTTTTTTTTGTGACATATAAGCAACATTAGAGCTGTAACTACGGTAGCAGATTTAATTTTCAGTTTTATTTGGGTGCCATGGATCGGTTGTGAGAGGATTCAACGGGTTCATCCAGAACGATGGAAGGAAAGAGATTTCCTCTTGCTGGTTGACAATGTCCACGTTGACACGGCTGGAATTGTGGAGCAGTTTCTAGCGAAAACAGTGTGCTAGGTCTCATCCATCCTCCATATTCATCCGATTTAGTGGCGCGACCGTTCTTTTTTATTCCCCGAAATCAAACTTGACATGAAGGGTCAACGCATGACGACGTAACCGATATTCAAGGCACAGTGACTCGAAAGTTGAATTACATCCCAAACAAGAAATTTTCTGACAATTTAATGTATATATATTAACGTTCTATGCGTTGTGTTCAAGTGAAGGAGACTATGTAAAGCATTGGAAGCATTAAAACCTTTATCTTAAGTTATCTCTAGGTTTTATTAATCCAATGTCAGAACTTTTCGGAGAGACGGTGTATATCATATAGTTAGGATAATGATTAAATTCGAACATAAATGAATCAACTGCGAAAAGTTGTTCATACGCAGTTTTAAATTACCATAAAAAATATTGATTTTTTTTGTATATTGTAGAATGCATATATCTTGGAACATAATCAGTTAATATATGCAGTTTAAAAAAAAATCAGCACACCCAGTTCTGGTTTCACACAAGTTTGGTAAGACATTGTTGAGGAAAAAAAACTATTTTCTGTTGGCACGATTTATTTTGATCTATAACACCGCTTAAACGACACCTCTTAAACGTTCACGTATTTTGAAAATAATTTTGAAAGTATATCCGCAATTTAAAAAGTAATTTTGAAATGTACTTAACGTGTTTTTGAAAGTATACACCTGCTCAAGGAAAAGGATCTAAAATTTTCATTATAACAAAAAATGGCACTTAACTGCTAAATTTTTAGAAGTATTTTTGATTTCGAAAGGAGGCATTTTGTTTACTTAAATTCTCAAATTAAAAACCGTCTTATCGTAACTGTCTAAAAAGGTTGTTTACTTTATCGTGTAAAATCATGGAAAATTCTTTCTCCTCTTTCGACTTGAAGAAAAGAAATCTAACGTGATAATGAATAAAAAAAATGACGTAAAAATAAATGGCTTAGTTAGGACTAAAATGCATTTGCAAAAATGTCTACAATACCTATTACTTTATTCGGAAATAAAGACTCAGAAATTAGTAGCAGATAAGATCTCCTTAGTCAAAATATACCAAGTGCTTTTCCTTTGCCCAAATTTTGAATTATTAAATTAGTGTATTATTTTTTTCATGAAGTATAATTTTCATTACATATAATCACACATCTTTTTAAGTTTTTTAAAATAAGAAAATACTTTTAAAAAATAATATATATAAAAAATTTGAAAGCTTTCAGATTTTACATTGCGCTCAAAGGGTCGTTTTCCTAACGTTTTGTGTATTACCTTTAATTATTAAATATCACATTCTTCGCCCTTAAACCGTAAAATTTAGTTCAACAGCAATATCGCAAAATAATTTTAAAATGAGCATATCTTCAGAATTTTGGATACAAAGTCTCACGCGCTGAAGATAAAAATGTTTTTTTTCCCGTACGGTGTTGTCATTGTTCGCTTTGAAATAGTTGAGTTTGTTAATCAAAATTTCGTTAAAAATTCACACAATATGAAATAGATAATAAAACAAATTCCAAATGCAGGCTTCCAGATGCCCATGTTCAGGTGGAAACGTACGTTATTCAAAATTTGATAGTTCTAGGTACCATTGTTTTATCACAGTGCGAGAAACATACGTACATTTATGCAGATTCTTCATTATTTAATTTCTTTAAATATAATATAGTTTCCTAATATTTGGTGGCAACAATTTGAAAAGTGAACCGACATTTATAGTGAATCAACGCAAAATGCCAAAACGAAATTAATAACCCTTCTGGGCTAACGCCCTTTGGTCTAGTAAATAAGAACGAAGTTAGGGATTTATTAAAAGATTTTGATACAACTTGTGGGCAAATAACTAATTATTTGCACCGGTGACTTCAACCAATGTTTCAAGAGTTCAGCCAATGTTTCATTTTTTATGTGTCTTTATGTCACATGGCATACTATGTTTTTGCACGTATATTTTTCGCAAGTGTTTTTGAAAAGCACATCTATCGTACAAAAACAGAATTGTGCATATTTTCTTCCTCCATTTTTTTTATAATTCTCTTGTTTCTTCAAGGTTTTGTGTTTTCTTCTAAGTTTTATTTATTCAACTGCTATAATAGTTATTCAAATATATACTACTACTTTAATAAGTAAAATATAGAATAAATAAGTAAATAGATTCTTTACAATCGCTAAAATGTACTTAAACACGCATAGAGAAATTGAGAATATACCAGAATTTGATTAGACAAATGCAGATTTAAAATTAATTAATAAATCCCAACTAAGTGCAACCTACGTTTTATTTCACAGACGTAATGCGTAATTTTAGTTCTAACACTTAAACAGAGAACTGAAAATGGCAGGTTGAAACTGAAAATAAATGAAATTTTAGTAAATACTTGTAGATTTTAGATTTAAATTTTTGAAAATGCGGAAGTTTTTTTCTTTTAATCCAAAACTATTAAAGAAAGTGTCAGTATTCAATCGCATGATCTTGTAAGGATTATGTTAATTTTATTAACAGTTAAATTTTAAGTTAAAGTTCTTTTCCTGTTTAATTCTTAACTTCAGCTTACTACTTCCGGCCAGAACGTAGTTTTGGAATCATTCTGAAAATTTAATGAGGAGGAGCGGTATTTAAACCGCGAAGTTACTTGCAGAGTTAGAGAGAATCAGAGTTTCTGATTTGCGCGCTTCTGCCTTTTGGCTACTCTCTCTCTCAAAGCTGTTATTACGCTCGGCCGTACTGAGGCCCTTGCTAAGCTTCGTAGTCAAATAGAGTTAAGGGGCCAACTCGATTAGAATCTTGATAGCTTCGGCTATATTTCTTTAGTTTATCTTAGTTTTAGTTTAATGTTTCTTGTTACACGAACTTAAGCGATTATTCGCTAACTAGTTCTTAAGATTCGTCACTTTCTACAGTAATTGAGAAATGCACTAGTGAGAATCTTGCAGTCTTTCTATCTTTCATTTCCTCCAGATGTCAGAGTGTAGATTCCAACAAGTTTAGATTTATATGTGAAGATATTTTTGCCATATTATTCAGCCTGGACATATTTTTAAAATGTTCTTCGTTTATTGTTTTATTTTTGTACATCTGTTTTGAGTATAAACTGCAGAAGTTCAATAACATTGAGTCTGAGGAGACAGAATTTGTAGTTGTTGTTCAACATTGTAAAGTAGCCATATTTTTACATCATATGCCATGCCTTTTGTTAGCTTATAGGAATATGAAATCGCTTCCCCAAGCCCAACTTAATAGTTTTCTTTTTTAGTGTTTTTTATCATATCTAAATAAACCATACTGTCAAGCTTTCCCACCATGGTTACGGTCATACATCTCCGCCCTATCGCAGATGATCCTGCTGAAACTAGTTGACTTGGATCAAGAGCTGTGTTTAATAATATCCAAGCAATACCATGTTTATAATTATCATAAATTTAAAGATTACGCCACTTCAGAATATTTTGATCTTTAATAAAACCTCGAATCTCTTGTCTCTGTTATCAAAATTAATAAAGAGTTAGAAACTCTCGGAGATGTTACGAACTATTTGTGAATAAGCACTCATATCTATAGCTGCTGGTGACATGCAGTTTAGTTTGCATTCACATTCATAAATTTGGCCACCCTATTTGCACAGTGGTATGTGAGCAGGTTGTCATAGCCCTGGATGCAGGTTTAAATCTCGAAGAGATTTTAAAAACTGTAACTGTCTTTGCGGGATTGGATCACTGAAAACTACTGGTTGAGCGGAAAGCATTGTAGAGAGACTGGTAGAAGGGGATAGGGTGTGGAAGACACTCAAATACATTCCGCGTGAGATTCTCCTTCAGGAGAAGTATAACTTCGTACTGTTAACCTATAAGGTGCCCAAGGCCTAAGACAATGATAGGACCAATACTTGTTTCTTGCTTGCGATAAAATTCATGGCTGTAGTTGCAGATTAGAGCATTAAAAACACAACAACACTTCATAAAGTTTGGCTCTAACTTGATTTTCGTCATTACTTTTCCATATCACAGCTGAAGTCTGGACACATTTTCATTATGAGTCTATCTAGAATGTTATTAATTTCATGAAATAATTTTCTTTTTTTTGTTAACCTTTAAAAAAACTTTATTACAACGATACTCTTTTCTTCCCTAGCTATATATTTACATATCTACATATGATGCTAGTATTTTAAATGAAATAAAAGCAATAATTTTGTAAGTATGGTAGTGGTCTCATAAAGGCAGTTATAAAAAAACTGCCTACTGATAAAAATTTATTTTATCTGACTTGTGTATAAAGCATTAATGGTAATTTGAGGATTTGAGGATTCTGATGCGTATCTTCCCGTTTTTTGGACACTAAAATTTGCTTAAATATTCGCAAGCGAATTGTCATGTCTAGCTTCCAGTTATTAAATATTCGTTATTCAGTATGAAAGTTTGAATGTAAAGAAGTGGTTTTACAAATTTTGGAATCATTCTAAATGAAAGGTCAACACTCAGTACTTTAAGAATAGCTTGCAAATGTATGAACTTAGAGTACTAGTATAAAACTCACATATTTATTTATTAAGTTACTAACCTTTGATTAGTAACCCACAGATGCTTTCTGGGAAAACTCAAACTATCCACTATTTTACTTTCGTTACTGTTAATAAGAAAAGTATTTGATATCTTCATTACTTATATACTTCAACTCTTTTCGCTTAATAAATAACAAAAATTAATATTTCACTTTGTTCTGAGATTCGTTATTAACTAGCAACAGGGCACTTAAAAAAAAAGGGAGAAATCTTAATGAAATCCTTAAGTATGAACCATGAATGAAACAAAAGAGATAAAAAAGAATAAAACTACAACGAGGGCGAGACAATTGCCTATATACCACAGGTTCGATAAAAACAGGCCCTTACAACTCCTTATGCCCTTCTGTTTCCCTTTATACCTTTCTACTTTCGCAACCAATAACCAATTCTCCCGCTCCCAAATCGTTTTTCAAAGTTCCTCAAACGGCCGCAGGAACAAGAATGTCGATTTCGACTCGATTTTTAGCGCACTTAGAACAACACTATCTACCCGTGTAAGTTACAAGGCGCGAAAGTAAAGGAAATACGCTAAGAAAAGAAAAGGAAGGATATCAGAGTGCAATCCGGATAGAAGCGTAAGACGCTCTGCTATTTATGATGCTACCCTTTCAGGAGAACGGCAGTCTTGACCCCACGAGGTACTTTTTCGAACTGCCAATTCCACAAATATTCTGGCGCGTGTAAGAAAAGAGGGTGCAAAGTGAAATATGGAATCGCATAATCGGCTCAAGGAAAAGAAGGCCGCCTTTCCCCTTCTCAAGAGATATGTTTTCTATAAAATGGAATGAGATACAGATCGAGTAATGATGCCGTTGTTGGGTGCTTCTTCTTGTAACTTTG
The DNA here is from genome assembly GCF_044657685.1 of Stegodyphus dumicola. Classification (NCBI taxonomy): domain Eukaryota; kingdom Metazoa; phylum Arthropoda; class Arachnida; order Araneae; family Eresidae; genus Stegodyphus; species Stegodyphus dumicola. The sequence continues at coordinate 30,334,713 of NC_140781.1, forward strand.
CTGATGAAAAATTATATTTTTTAGTAAATGAAATATGGACATTTATTTCTTAGGAAATATTTTAGTGAAACAAAATAACTAACAATGGTTTCCATCTATTCTTATTTCTGCTTACATGTCATCTAATGTATAAATTTAGTTAAATAGAAGTCAGTGTTTAATCTGAAATTTATTACAGAACTGGAAAATGAGCTATCATAAAGAATTATAAAGCAACCGAGTATAAAATATTGCATTTAGTACTACAGTAAGAGGAAAATTCATTTGATGCCACTATTACAGAACGGATTTCAGGAATATTTAACTATTTATCGGAAAAATTCTTTTAAAGTTAGAGTTTCTATGTGTGTGTTTTGTATTAATGAGAATGATTTCTATGCCTTTTTGGAATGTTGTTTTGGGAATTTTCACATCTAGCTCATATATATACCAGTGTTTAATTAATTCATATTTAAACCAGATTTAAAAATTCTAATATCGGTAATGCTATTAAGTGACAACCATATAATTATTTTGAATTAGTTTTTTTGTCAGGAACAATGAAAGGAATCAGAAGGACTTAAGATGTTCACATGCAACGAATAAATAATAGTATAATGTGATGAATATTACTTTTTTAAATAAATTTAAAATTTATACAACTACATTTCACTGTCATGTAATACAAATGTTGGTCTAAAATGATAATGAAATCCTCATAATACTTTTTGAATAAAATTGTAATTAAACTGGATTAGGAATTCACATGTTTTGAATAGAAGAAAAGGAAACCTATGAATTAGAAAAAGAAAAGAGGAAGCTGGAAAGAACATTTAAATTTTTCATCTTCTACTTCACGTTCTAGTAGCCATAATGTATGTTCGAAGTATGTATATTTAATAAGCCACATTGTTTTGCAGTACTTAAGTATGTTTAATTATGTAATTGAAAAAGTGGGAACACTGTAAAAGTCGCACACTCGAAGTTTTCCCTTTCAGAGTTACATGTAGGTATTCCTTTCTTCGTTTATCATTTTACTGAAGAAAGATTTTAATCACTATTCCAAGCGCTGATGCTTTATCAGTGCAGAAAGGAAGTGCTTAATTCAAAAAGTAAGATTCACAATACTTTGGAAGCTGAAAGGAACGCAACTTGCCTTCTCTGTAGTAACATTCTTCCCTTTATTAAGAAGTTGAAAAACAATAAAAGTAATCTTGAATCTAAACAGCATAAATAACAAATGTAGAAACATTATCTTCGAAGAATACCAACATTATTTTTCTATTATGTAAATAAATGCATGTGATTTCTGTCGAGCAATACTTTTATTTCTTCAATTCATTTGTTTGAAGAAAGAAGGCCATCTTTGCTGCTTTAAAAAGAACCAACATTTTACTCATACTTATATTTTTATTGCATTAATTTGATCGACGTTCCAGTGCAATGATTGTTTCTAGATTCGTAAAGTAACAATCGAATAATGCATTTCCATGATAAATTTAATCACTCTGTATCGGTAATGAGTGTTCCTTTAGATTAACATTTATGTAATCTAGAAATAATATGTTTGTTTCGTGAATGAAGGAAGATTAAATTGCTTGTAGTAATGATCATTTCAGTACAAAAGTAAAGGAGAATTATATGTTAAAATTCTTTAGAAGTACTTAATTTGAAATATTCCTTTCCTTTTCAAATGTTAATTAATACCAGAAGCGAAGAAAACGTCATTAGAATGTAAGTGACAGTTTAAAATCTGCAAACTTATTCATCGTCTTGATGCGGATTTCCAATAATTACTTAAAATGGAGCAGATAAATTCATTAAATGCTCATTTCATCTTATTTTTGTTCGAACATTTTATTTCAGGCTAAGTTAGCCATTATATTCAGAACTGAAATAAATCCAAAAATCGTTTTAAATTCTGAATGTAATGGATGATTTACTTTAAAATAAAATAGTTGAAACGAGAATTAATAAATTTACTTTTTCATATTATATTTAATGAAAATAAATTAAAAAAGACTGTATCTGTGTATCCCCATTTTTAAAATGTTTATATATACTTTGTGTAGTATAATTAAAGGAAAAGCTGGATTTCAAAAGTTAGTTAATTTCACACATAAAAGAAACTGTTACCTTACATTTTATAGGTTTTTTTTTAAAAATAATTTCTTATGATTTCTTTTATCCGAGCTTTAACAATTTCTTCTTCTCTAACAATTCCTGCTCTTCTTATACTGAGTTAATTTGTATTTCGTTAATTCTTTCTGCAAGTGTTATTTTCCCAATTAAAACTAATGATTTGATACATAAGGGTAATTGCTTTACATTGTGCTTCCTTTCTGCTAACTTTACGGAGTATTTATCTTAGGTGATCGTATACATTTGTTAGAATTTATTTCTTCCTTTTGTAGCGCGAATTTATAGAGAGGAGGGGAAAAAAGGGGATAAAAAATCAGAAAACATTCGAGGGTCTTAGTTATGAATAAAGAAAAAAATAAAATTCATGTGCAAATAAATATTCTTTCTAAATGTTCTTTTTATGCTTTTAGATTGCTTAGAATGTAGTTTTCCTCTTTAACGACTTCTGCCCCCCCAAACTATTTTTTTCCTTTTGAGCAAAAAGACCAATCTTTATTATTATTAAAGTTCTGTCTTCACATCATTTATTGATTTATCGTTTCGGAAATGACAAAATCGATGACGAGGAAAGGTCTGTTCGGTTATCAGTGATTCACCTTTCAAAGAACGTTACGCGTACTATGCTCGCTAATTCATTAGCGAGTTCACTCTCTGGACGAGTAATCAGCATTAACTGGAGCTTTCTGCATAGTCTATGCCAAAGCTAGGGGTCATTACTTCACTGCCGATGGGGACTAGCTGCTTATTTAAGGATAACTTTTCGCGCATTTGTCGCCACATTGCACCTTTTCAGTTTTTCATTGCACTTAGAAACAGAAACTTCCTTAAGATCTTTTATGATTATGGTTAAGAAAACCAAGTGCAGCTTCTGAACATGAAAGTGGATTAAAAGGGAACTAAGGCTCAGATACTTAGGAAAGCTACATAAATCACAAGTAATTCTGATAAGAAGGGCAAAACATTATCTTCTCTTATTTGATAAATTTTCGGTTTTATGAAACTAAGATTTCAGCATTAAATAGATGATTATATAAGCGGACATCAAATTAATGTAGAAACTTATAATTGAATATGCTGCAATGTATACTTCTTTTCAATGATATTATCACTGATTCCTCAAATGAATTTCTAAATATTTCAAACTGCATGTGCTACTAATAAAAACTATGCTACAGGAAGATGGAACGATATTTTTTCAACTCTTATTTGACTGTACTCGCTGAAAATGATAAAGGACGTTAATTGCCTTTGCCTTTATGTTAACTATAAAATGCTACATATTATTCCAGAAGGCTGTCTTTCTTAAATAAAAATTCGTTCTCATATATTTTGTCAAAATAGGGAATATTACTGGGCCAAAAATTTGGCCTACATAATGAGCATGTATAATTTACAGCTCTTTGGAAGCAGCAAAAATTTCCGAGTTAAATCACAGGATGCGATCAAAATGCAACCTAACGATTTTTCACAGATTAAAAATATGCTTTTTTACATACTTGTACGAAGTAAAGGAAATATTTTAATCTCGAAAAAATTTGTGTTCTATATTTCAACAGAAATATCGATTTGAATACTTCTCGAGTCCATTTGAACTTTTATTTATTTTTTTGCCTTTACGTTTGTGCGTAAGGACAGAATAAAGAACAGTTATTTTTCCCCGAAATGGATATAAAATGGATTCAAAAGAGATATTTGTTCGTGACTTCCTGTAGGTACGTACGAATGTATCTCGCATAAGTCCATAAACGATTAGTCCTAGAGCATTGAAATTAAGTATATGGGGCTGCTATAAAATATAGTTGGTCACCTGTCTTTATTGGAGTCGGCTGAATATATATACAGACACATATACATATAATAATAAAAAGCAAGGAAAGGAAAAGCTGAACACTGTCAAGGCGTACTTAGATCCATATTGAAGAGTTCTGATTGGTAGTACGATTATGTGTTGACTTCGTTAATATCTAAAAAACTTTCAATCGAGGCAGTTTTAATTTCATTTTTATTCGCAATTGATATTTGTGGCCCCAGTTCACTTGGCACTCGAGTTATTGCGATTTTTAAAACAGAGAGGGAGAATTAAAGTTTTTCCGTTAGTTTAAATGTTTAAATTATAATTTTGATTCACATATTTTTTATCTTGCATATATATATATACATACATATGATTTTTAAGCTGGGTAAGTGGGGCTTAAACATCCTTACAGGGCCTTTATTTTGGCAATTGTTTGTCGCTGTCAAATATTTTCAGCTACAGAAGTGACGAAAACATTCATGTTTGGGGAGTGTCAAGTTAAAAATAAAATTAATTTTCAACAAATAATGAAATATAACTTTTAATGATGTCTGCCAGTGTTTTCACCTACATTTGGGAAAGTTTCATACTCGTTAGGAAAAAAATTAAACTGGGAAAAATTTACTCCCGGACGACAAAAATTGACCGAGATATTTAATTAAAAAAATTAGAATTTTTTAGTTCATTTTTCAAACTGCCTTGAGAGACCGGATAACTAAGTTAGAGTAATTCAAAGAAATAAATTTAAATGAAGAACAGCAAAAATGTGCATAATTTAATAGACCATACAAAGAAGTCATGTGGTGTCCTCATCAGGTTTTTGTAGTTTACTTTTTTAAATACATAAAAATTCTGAAATAAGCGTGTTTGTTAAATGATTTATTTCTTATAAGCTTGCCTATTATCTGAATGAATTATTATTATTAGTTACTCATACTTTTACTGATAATTGGCTAAACGGTCCTAGAGCATTGTAATGGAGTGTGTCCAAGACATTACAACGCTCAAGTCCTAGAGCATTGTAATGGAGTCCTAGAGAGTGGATGCATAGTAATGGATATTTCGAAGTCATGAACAATTGATAGTTTCACTGTTTCTTTTCTTTACTCCATAAAAGGATCTAAAAAATTCCAAATGCTGACAAAAATGATGATACTGTTACCTGAAAAGAAATTTGTATTAAGAAAATAGGGTTTTTATAGTTTGTGATATTTAGAATTAGCTAAAGGTTAAAAATTTGGTATAAACCGTAACAGTTTAAAGTTTATGAATTTAGTTTTTGTTCTAAATATATTAGAAACCTTCATAAGTTAACACAAGCTTTCTACTTAGTTTCTCGAACATTTTAAAACATTTTTTAGAATGCTGCAGATCAAGGCTGTTCTTTAGGCAGATAATGCAACTGCAGACATGAACTTCGAAAAATAATATTTCTCAGGTTGTCATTGCTATCATGCTTAATGGTTTAAGGCAGTCTACACGTTCTTGATGCAATCAAGTGTTTTACAAATTTAATTTGCGCTACTGCAAAGTAATTTAAATTTTGAGATCTTTAGAATGTATGAAAATTACAATGTCACCCGCATTTCGGAAAAAAATTCTTCAACCACAAGTAACGTTCTTAAGCTTTTGCGTTTCATTTATAGTTAAAAACTTCTGTTAAAGAGATGTGTGTTAGTATGCGAGTCGCACACTTTTGATGCTTCTAAAATTTGGTTATTTTTAAAGGCACGTGATTGATTACTATATAAGTTTTGCATTAACACCAAGTGAAAATCTGAATATTATTATTAGTTATCGTGAGTAAGTATAAATGTAAAAAATATGCCATACAATTTAAATACTACCTGAATATAATTTTGATTTTACATAAAATAAGAATGGCTTTAATATTAAGCAAACAAAACTAAGACATTGGAAATGCTTTCAAAATTCCAATTTCATAATTAAAAAACTTCGAAATTGTATTTATTATTTAATTAATGTAATGGTTTACTTAACTTTATGCTGTGTGTTACTGAGTACTCAAACGAATAGACTTTATTTTATTTTAATGAGAACGTACATGTGCTTTACAACATTAATTATTATGAAAATTTATACCCGAAAATATTTTGATACTAATGTTATCGAAAGCTATTTAAAAAATCTATCTTAGCCTTAATTTATATACTCTGTTCTTTCTTCAAACGGCATTACCTTTTTGCCCATAATTATCTATATTTTATCAGATGAAAATCATCCTTTTTTAGCTTTTGATCATGTTTCTCATATTGCAAAATGTATATATTTGTTTTCATTTCCTAATGCCTTTAGCTTGTAAATTTGAGTTCTTCTCTTTATGCTTATTTATTCTATTTTAGTGGAATAAATTAAGTTTTTCCTTTAAGTTCTCACTAGCTTATAGTTGTTGATTTCAACAATTATATTACAGGGGAAATTTCAAGTTCAGATGTAAGAGAATTATGACGCGATTTATCAATAGTTTGCTAAAAAATGTAACGTGTTATTGGATTGAATAATTTTTTTTTCTATTTTGTCGAACGTAGTTACTATGGTTCCTTCCTTCTATTATACATCGTCTCAGCTTAAGCATTGATATATAGTTTCTGATTATGTGCATATTTTTTGAAGTCTTAATAATTATTTACTTGGTGTTAACCTGTAAAGGTATTAACCAACGTTAACGTTTCTTTGCGTAGATACAAAAATTTCATTTCCTTCTCGTCATTTATGTAGCTATAGCCAAGCCCTCGATAATTTTCTTCGCTAATTCTCACCACAAGCTATAATTCTTGTATGATATCTATCACAAGATTTATAACGTTGCCTACGGAAAATTTACCTATAATTTTAACAGATAATTAAATTCTGCATTTTAATGTTTCGTGTGGTAAATAACTGTTTACCATATTATATTGATAAAACATTAATTCTCATGCAGTTGTAAGTTCTTGGAACATTCAATAGTAAAATAATTTCCCTTGGAATCATGGAACTATACAACATTAACCGTTGATAAATCAATTGTTGAAAATTAGTCTAAGAAAATGTTTGAATTTACAAATAAAAGGAAGAGTTTGTTACAAATGAGAATAGATGATAAAATACAAAAAAAAAAAAAAAAAAAAAAAAAAAAAAAAAAAAAAAAAAAAGATACTAAAGGAAAGTAATAATTACAATTTAAGATTTTATGATCTTGTTACAAAGTACTGATTCGTAACACAATTCGTAGATGTGAATTTCATTTAGCTTTAGCGTGAGAAACGAGGGAAAACGTAACGACAAAAATTCGTTGTTGAGCAAGTGAACCAAGAATATGCATTATAACTTATGAAGTGTTGGAAGTTGGAACTTTAATAACTTTTATTCTAGTTAAAAGCTTTAAGAAAATCCAATTTACCAATAGATAGGATTTTTGGATAATTTTTGCAGAAGTCAAAATTGTGATTAAATGTCCAACTATAATTATCTGACGAAGACTTGTTAATTTAACCTCTTTGGACATAAGAATATATCGTAGGTTTGTTCCTCAGAATCTTTGTTTGCTAGTGAACTAAATTATTTGAAAGCAGTTGCCATTGACCGCGTATTTTTTCCATTGCTATTGACAAATTATTTAAAAAAATTCTCCATCTTGCAATGAAAGAAGGCATTCCGCTGTTAGAAATAACACTAACAATCTTGCATTGCTTCCATTTAATCTTTTTATTAGTTACAAAATTTCACGGATTCTCCCGATGTTAAATTTTAAAGTTTCACCTTCAATAAAAGTGTTCAAAATAAAGATTTTTAAAGTTTCACTTTCATTCTCACCTTTCAATAAAGATTCCATTTCTAACTTTAATTTTTGGGAAATTTATAGGATATCTTGTTAATGTGATTTGAGATATATCGGCCAAACTGAAAGTGCGTTAAAGTTTCACATCAAGGAACACGAATTCTATGTCTGAAAAGGCAAAATTAGCAGGTCTTCCACCATGTTTAATCTTAGTTTGAAATATAATCATAAATTTGACATTGTTTCGGCAAAAATTATCCAGAACGTTTCTTCCATGGTAAAATGGATTTTTCTTAAAGCTTTTCACGTTCACGAATATGTATCTTGCTTAGTTAATGGCCTTTAATTCCAATCCAGTTCCTTCTAACATTTTTAAAATTCTATTAACTTAATTTTTCAATTTACGTTATTTCTCTCGACAGATGGCACTACCTTCTTGTTCGCTTTACTTGTTTTGATAAATACAACCGTAGCTTCGTTGCAGATTTCTTTGTTTCTGATGAAGAGGGATCTGTACCTATTTGACCTCGAAATAGAGAGAGTTTTGACAAAAATCTACGCCAAACACAAGGTTGTTGCTTCGCTACTTTTATGTTAATGTACTGTACTTTGATAAGTTTAATTATCCGAAGTAAAAACGTTGGATTTGTAACTGAAATTTTTATTTTGTTCGCCTTATGTACAACCACACTAAAGAAATGGTTTTTGATTTCTTCGTATATCTTTCACATTATGCTTGTATATAGAGTAAACAATTAGTTTATCATCTGTTTAGATGAGCCAAAGTAGGGTATGAAAAAAAATTGGTTAAATTTTTAATTATTATGACTATAAATATAAATATTACAAGCAAATTAACTAATCTTCACAGATAGGCTTCCTGTATAGTAACTGAGCTTCATAATAAAGGCCTTCGTGAATATTACGATAGAAGTTACATGTGAAAATTTATACAGCTATAATCGAATGGATTATTTAATTAAAGCAATCACTCGATGGCTATCTGTTTGATTTCACCCTATTCTTTTATTAGGACCATCTTTGAATACAAAGATCTTGTAATATTTTTGCACTACCACGACTTCCTTAGAGGACATTCGAATCGAAAACGTTTAATTGTTGTTTTTCAAAATAGTCGTTTCTGACTGTACTTTGTTTGCTAACACTCTGTACAGCCAGACATGACTATACTTTCCCGAGACTCTGCTCTGTACATAAAAGTTTGGCATATAATACCCACATCCAATGTAATTATACATAAAAAATTCTCTTCTAAATTAAATTAAGCTTATTGTTAAGAATGTTGATATTAAGGATGAGAATGTTTTATAAATTAAGGAGCTCACGATATCTCATTTGCCATGAACATTTTTCAAAAATTCTCCATAACGTGCTATTATGTGATACGTTGATTCCAAAGGACTGTTTTAAAGCATTACTATTGCAAAAGTAAAATTGCAAAATTTCTACTTTTATAATTCTAATGTGGCATTTCGTATAATCTACTTCCGAGACGTCTGTCACTTTCTCTATATTCTAGTTTCGAATACATATTTTTAAGTTCTAGTTTCCAATATATACTTTTAAGACCTGAATCTTCGGAACTGTTAATTTCAACTAAGATTATCTTAGATTGTATTTTTTTTGGGGGGGGGGAGTTTGCCTTAAAGTTAATAATCTACTTTTTAAACTTAGAAAAATGCAGTAGAAATTTTGATAATTAGAGCTGAATTCTGAAGGCTAAGATTTCAGTATTTAAAAAAATTAGATTTTCACCCGGTTTAACTGTAATAATAAATAAATTCCAAAACGCTCAAGCACTCTCTTACTTCGAAGTAAACTCCGGAATACATGCCTGACGAAGTTGAAATTTGTACGTTATTTATTGTTCACAATGCAAACACATTATTAATAGTCTGATAATAACTCATTAAAATTCTGCGAAACAAATTGCCGTCAGTGTGAAAAACAATAGGTTTATTGTTTGTTACAATTGATAGCTATCTGATGTGCTGCAAACGTTCGACCACGTAACAAAATATATTGCGTCACGATGAAAAATGCATAACTTTGTAAATACACATAGTTATATATATATAGATATATGTGTTAGTTATAGTTACATAGTTATATATACACATAGTTATATATATTACACATAGCAATATTTTTCAATAAAAGCTTAAGCTTTTATTGAAAAATATTGCTATGTTTTTGAATTGCTATGTTTATTGAAAAATATTGTAAAAAATTTTCAGAGCTATCTTTTGATATTTCGGTATTACAGCAAAAAACTGCATTTTCTTTGTTATGCATGATTATATTTAATATTCCTCAAGTTGGGTTATATCACTAATTTTAGTTTAATAAATTCTTATAGAAGTTTATAAGAGTTCTGTTTGAAGTATCAAGCAAGAGTATGAAATAAAATTAAACAAGGATTTATTTCGTTTTTCTATTCTTTTTTTTGTACACATCGGTTAAGAAAATAGATGTTCATTTTAACAAATTATCGGGCTACGTTTCTGTGGGTCACCTTGTGTATTTATTTCATTTTACTGAGCAGTATAAATTGTTTTACTAACGTGCAGCTACATTTCTTAGAGTAGAATTTTGCTTTTTTATTGCGTTATGTTCTCATTTGTCATATATTTTATGAAGATGTACTACTTTTAGTTTTCGATATAAGTTGCTAGAAAAGTTTTAATTTGTCTTCATATTCGCGTAAGTTTTCTACTTATTAGTGAAAGTTTGAAGCATGAATAAAGTTAATTAAAAAAGCAAATAAAAAGTGTACATTTAAACTCAGGATAACGATTTATTTAATCACTAAAGAAAAGCATTTAAAGCAGGGGAAACCCTGGGGATCGATGAAATTTTAAAGGGGGTCTATGATGATCAGGGGGTCCACTGGGTGCCAGCAACCGAATATTCACTGACAATTGATTGGCATAAACTTACATGATCACACTGATTACAAAAATGCATTAATGAAATTAATAACTAATTGTTTATTAATATGAAACTTTATGATACAAATAAGTCAAGTCTTATTCAAAACATGATACATGATCACACTGATTACAAAAATGCATTAATGAAATTAATAACTAATTGTTTATTAATATGAAACTTTATGATACAAATAAGTCAAGTCTTATTCAAAACATGATACATGATCACACTGATTACAAAAATGTATTTATGAAATTGATAACTAATTGTTTATTTATATGAAACTTTATCATATAAATAAGTCAAGTCTTATTCAAAACAAATGGGTACGCTAATTGAAAAAGTTGTTTGAGTGAAATATCTGACTTTTCTCTTTTCTTACCTAGTGGAAGCAGGCTTTAGTCAAGTCTAAATATTGCTATGAAAAACAAGAAAAAAGCTGAATATTTCTGAATAAGAGGATTTGAGAATTAATTAAGTTAAGCAATTTCTCCAAATATTAAAGAATTGCATGTATACATCAAAAGCAGCCATCAAATTAATAAAAATCGAACTTTTGGGCAGTTAGAATTTGCAATTTTGTGTCTGAAAACTTGTTTATATTTGTAACATTAAAAATAATATTACAGAAATAATAAAATCAATTAAGATTAATAAATAATTTTTTTTCAGAACTCTTGTTCATATTCTTAATCTAATTGTGATCTTTAAGTTATTTACTCGCAATTATTTATATTATGATTATGTTATCTGCTATATATTGTAGAGAAAAGTGTAAGGGGGTTGATGAAGAAAACTATTCGTTTAAAAATTGTCGATACAGAAAAGGGTTGGAAATACTTGATATAAAAAATATCCTTGATATAATCTTTTATATAAAACCTTATACATGAAATGCGAATTGAAAATTGACAATGAGAATGTAAGGATTCTATTTCTTATTTGCAGTGATTACATTTGAATTGAAAATAATTTCACTATTCATTTTAAGTACGATGTTATAAAAATTAGACGAATGTGTGTTTTAAATAATACCATATCTGGAAAAAAAAAAGAAAAGAAAAGGAGTGAGGAATTGCTTGATCATGTAGAATTTACCATTTCTGAATTTGGCCGAGTCAAGGCAAATGCATCGTTCTGTTATGTAATACTGTTTCGCAATTTTTATTAACAGTAAATTAATTTTATTGAATGTTAATTTTATTAACTGTTCAGATTGTTACGTAATACTGTTTCCTAATTTTGATGATCAGTAATTTAATTTTTTTAATATTAATTTTATTAACAGTTTAGTTAAAGGTATTTCTCCCGACTTCTTAACGTGCCTTCGAGGTGTGGCGGTCTGCACACTGGGCACGTATTCCAGAGGTCCGCGGTCCAATTCCCGGCAAAGGCGTTGCTTATTTTTCACTTCTCCTGCTTCCAAAAAGATACTTAATGTCTCTACACAGTTTGGAAGTAAAGGGAGCACGAGAGCCCAGCAGTCCGCCAAACTTTGACTTTGACTTCAAATTGGTAGCTTCGTGGGAACGGAAATCGCCTGCCCTTTAGCTGTACGAAACTTTCCTCTAGCTTAATACGAGCTTTATTCAAACGAAAAATGAGTTTTTTAAGACGAGTTCAAACGAAAAATGAGTTTTTTATTTTTTTAAACAATAATATATTACAACTTAATTCTCAAATATTAGCGTTATAAATTCACTATGCACTGTAAACCAATATATTCACTATACACTGTAAATTAATCCACAACAATTGCAAGTGTAAACTTTTCAGTATATGATTCTCAGGGACCTGGATAAAGAGCAGATTTTTGAGGGTTATTATCACCTCTCTTTTGGAACTTTACTTGAACTGAATTAAGGTGGTACGGAAGTACTTTAAAGAAGATTCTACTGTTTACAGGAAAATTGGATGAATTAAAGTAATTTTAACGAATGAGTTTCTACGTGTAATTCAAATACGCATCTTCTATATGGTTTAAAAAATGGTCAAAAGTTTCGGTTGTCAATCACTTCATAAAATATGTGACATTTTCGTATTCTGAAATACACACAAGTTTTGTACTGTTATCATACTTTTGTAAAACTTAGGAATAAGAGCTCATGTATCTGCGAAAATATGTAGAGGTAGTACAAATAATTATACATACAGAGTTTACAGTAAATACAGTGGATTATTTGTAAACTCGAAACAATTTTGTGTCTTTTATTTTAAAATTTTATAGATAAAACGAATAACGAAAATAATTTTCGTAAGCAGAAGAAATCTTATTAAGGATAGCTGGTTTGATTGTACCTTTACGTGAAGAACTGTACCTTAATTTTTACTTAAATCAAGTGTAAAACCTTTCTTACATTATACAAGATTTTAAAGTAAATTTTTCTTTTAAGTGACATCTAAAATTCTCATTAAGACACAACTTCCAAAGAAGTTCATTAGCTGTATGGAACGTTGGAAAGGAGTTTTTTAAATCCGCAATCATAAAGAATGCATTCTCTATTTAAAACAGTAGTTCGCAATTGGGCGGGAATTCCCTCTGGGGGGGGATTTCACGTGTCAAGGGCTAATGCGATCAACCTTTTACTCACTTTTCTTTAAGAATTAAATTTTATTTTAGGAATATAAAAAACTATTTTTATTTAAGTTTTAGTATTTATTAACATTTCTATACTTTTCCTTGTTTAGTTTATGAAACATATTAAAATAATCTAAATTTAAACAGATGGCTACACGTATTTTTCGTGTTTTGGAGTCGGCGGGGGCAGAAATGATCTTCTAGTAATGGTAAAAGTGTGCATGGGGCAAAAAAAGTTTAAGAACTCCTGATTTTAAACGTTCCTTCTTCATTTTTTTAAGAATTGTAGAGCATTAGTTTCATTTCCTGCGTGTAGATGGCGCCTTATGTATCATACCTGATTCCACGCAATCCCGGAAACCGAATAAAAGAGTTTTAGAGATCCTCCGCGTTGTTTGCTGTTAACAAAACATTTCTCGCTGTCAGATTTTACGTGCCGTTGCTACTGGTCTCATTTTAGACGGTCAGCAGATAATTGGCAGGCGTAAATGGGTGGGAAAAATTTTTGCATAGCACGAAATTTGCATGCACGATAGTCTGTAGAAGCAATTTGCCAGAGTGCTTCAGATGTTGGAGCTCACTACTTAAGCGTCATTACGATTGCGATCCATTTAGCGAAATTAAACTATTCCAAAGATTGGGAATTTACAGCCATTGCCTCAGGGAAAAGAGGGTAATAGTCCACTGGGTTTATACGATAGCCACCTCACAACATCCGTAAATCACTGACGAGCCAAGGATTGCTTGATCATTTATTTTCTTTACTTCCTTTTCCTCTTTTACTTTTGATGTTCAGCAAGTCTTAAATTTCAATGGTTCTTTATGTATTTGCTTAGGTAGTGATGAATACTTTCTATTGATAGACAGTTTATAATGATGAGTTTTATTAATGTGTTCTTTATTTGCATCTATGATTACTGTTACAGAAATTCTTCCAGAAAAATGTTTCAGAAAGTAATGATTGAAAGACGTTATTTTTTTTACCTAAAAGAGAGTTATAAATGTGCAGGAATTTAAAATTTAATAATAAAATTAAAACAAAGCATTTTCCTCAATTTTAGTTTTCTCTGAATTCGTTTCGCGTATACATTACTTGATTTTCTGTACATATATATTAACGCGCATGCAGATAGAAGAAGGCGGGATACCAAAAAATTCACCACTGGTCGTACAACTATAATTTCGCCTGGCTAACTACGCACTTCTACCCTAGCTTTGAAGGAAAGCATCCCAGGAGCGGTCCGAAAATCTCCCATTCTTTTTCTCCTACCACTAACCACCAGAGAAGATTTTAGGCTTGTAGTGCATTTTGAATGCCCACTTGCCCCCCCACACGCTATACTCTAAACATATATGCCTTCTCTAGGATTCGAACTTGGGCCCATCGGTACCGCAATCAGCGTTGCTAACTATTATACTGGCTTATACGTTAGCAGCAAGTCGAGATTTGCTTCATCAGTTTGTAGAGTCATTAGGTTTGTCTAAGCAGCAAACATGAAAAATGTGCTATGCTCTCTCAAGAATTTGAACTCCAGATCTTCCGATCTTTGGCCGAACGTCCTTTCCAGTGACATGAAACATTTACTATACTCTCGCAGGAATTCGAACTCCAGATCTTCCGATTTTTAGTCGGACGTACTTTCCAGTTGCATTCTGAAGGCAAGCGGTAAGGAAAGAGAAAACACCTTACTTTCTGTCACGCTTAAATGGTGGCTGAGAAGGCGGAGACCCTATCGTCAGCTTCTTGTGGTGACGAATTATATTCCGTCAAGTTTTAGTTTAGGCGCTATTGCAGAGTTATTAGTCTTATAGAAGCATGTACTATGAAACATGAGCAATGCCCTTGCTGGATTCGAATGTTTGACCTTCTGATTGCTAGTCCGATATACTTTCTAAAAAAATACATAGCAAGAAAGTAGGAAGTAGCTCACAAACCGACTGCTTTACAAATGTAAAAACTTCTCAGAAACTGGGTATTAGAAAACTGAAAAGCATACCTATTATATCAATTTCTTTGATTGGGCTTGGTTGGATATCTTACATACAGGGGATGTGCAACTGATATTCAAAATTAAGAGAGTTTACTCTAGAACTGCTGGATAGATTATAGTTAATAATCTCTGGATAGATTTTACTGCTGGATAGATTTTAATGAAATATGAATGGATATAGGTTGGATATAATACAAATATGTATACTGTATAGCAGACAATGTATAGCATATTTTTTTCTACTTCAGTACGCATGTATGATTGTGCGTGAAGCTTTTCGGCTCTGGAAAGTCTAAAAAAGTGTTTGCAAGATCCAGCAAAAAAAAAGAAAGATAACTGAAAGTTGCAAGATTTCTGTCAGACACACTGCTCTTACAAAGTGACATCTTACTGAAAATGAGGCAATTTATGAGACTCTTTAGCAATAGGTTCTAATCCTACAGCAATGTTGTTTTAAGATCTTGGAGGGTTCTGAGAAGGGCAAGACGAGTTGCAATTGCTTTCTCAAAGAGTGCACCAAAGATGTTCTATCTGTTTTAGGTCTTGAGATTTATCTGGCCAATCAATCCGGTTACTATTCTCACTTTACAGAAAATCAATTGCTAGATTAGCTTACGTGGATGAGCTTTGTCACCCATAAAAATGAGCTGACGGCTAATTTTAACTCTGAAAAACCAACATAGGGCGCTCTAAAATTTCGTCTATTTACAAAAAGAACCGCCGTTTTCTTCCCTCAGCTTCTGACCACAAAAAGCAGTTTACCATAATATGTAAGTTTAGCATGCAGTATAGGTATGCATAAAATACAACATAAGATATAAAGAAAAATTTTCAATATTTTAATTGGCGTGAAATTTTAAAATTATGTTGCAACAATATGAAAATTTCAGTTATTTTGTGAGCACGAATGTATTATCTATAATATGACTTAAAAATGCCCGAAATTTCAAATTTTCTGTTAGAAAATGCAAGCGTCATAAAGTAATACTATTTTCAAGGGTTCTTAATTTAATGAAACAAGTAGCAAATTAATAGAGGAAGTTGTAAGAAAAAAATCATTGCTCATACTTTTCTGTTTCACTAGCACTGTCTCACTAATTTTCTGTTTTGTTAGCATTAAAGTCTTAGGTTTGAAGGACTATCGACTTTAAATTTAGTAGATACATTTTAAGTTAATGAAATACCGGAAGTGCCACCTGTCTCGTAATTGTTGTGTTTCAAGAAGGTAGTGTTTCCTTCCATGAGGGACCGAGATTATGGCTGATGTAAGAATAATCTATTAGTCTGTAATGTTGCGTAGATAACGGATTCCATATTTGACTTTTCATTACAGAAATCTGTGAAATAAGCTCTAAATTAACTGTTGGTACCTAATTTAAATTATTAAAAAACATTATGCATGTAATTGCACCATCTAATATTATTCATGTGTTCAGTATCCGGAAATAAGTATCTTCCCTTATTTGTCTAATCAGCATACTTTATGGAACACATGTTCTCTCAACCGGGAAGGGATTCCTCCAGGGGGAATTTCATACATTCAGAGGGGGGAATGTGCTGAGCGTATCATTTAGCTGTTAAGTATTTAGTTTTAGTTTATGAATATTAAATAATAATTTTATTCAAGTTTTTATTTATCTGCATTTTACATATCTTTTGGTTGTTTAATTTCTCAAAACATGTTAAAAAGTAATCTAAGTTGAAATAAATGTATAAGTATTTTTAAAATTTGGAAAAGGAGAGGGGGGAATGATATTCTAGCATTGGTGAAAGGGATGCGTCGAGCAAAACGTATTGAGAGCTACTGGTTTAGAGGATGGAAAGAGGAAACAACCAAATTAAACTGGAGAACCAAGTGACTATTTCAAGTTAAAGTTAGAATTTTGATTCACATATTTTTTATCTTGCGTAAGTTAAGTACGTGAGTTGTAAGTAAGTTAAAAAGTAGATATGATAAATACTAACTTTAATTTGCCATAGCTCTTTAATTCTTCTTTTTAATTTTGTTATTTTCCTTCCATCCTAAGAATATCGAAATACTTATGTACCATATTTTTACAATTCTAAACTAATGAGTGAGTGGGCTGTATAAAAAAAGAACTAACACCCTTATTAACAGTAATTGCTATATTCAGTACTAGTGCATGCTGCGGCATGTTGCTGAACCGAATCCAGAGAACCAAGTGAGAAGTTTTTTCTTTCTCCAATAGGTGGCGGTGTATTCTAACTTAACATGCGGCCGCCCGTTGAAATTTCAAATTTCAATATGTAAATTAAAAACATACACTTTCAAGAACAGTTTTCAAGAACAACTAATTCTACAGTCCAGAGTTAAAAGCTAATAGATAATTTTTCATCATGAATATAATGTAAAATAATATAAAGATGTAATCGTGAAATACAGTATAAAATAATATAAACATCATAAGAACATAAAATAATTCACAATGTTACAATCTTGCTTGCTCCTTTAAAATAGTGCCATTTCAATATAAAGCACAATTTTCAATAAGAATACGGTAATGTAAAGCATTGTGATCCTGAATAGGCAGTAAGAAAATTTTACAAATACATCGAATATATACATCATTTGACGTTTTAAATTTAACGAATTTGATTTTATTATCATTATTAGATAAAATTTCTACAATTCTAGCTAAAGGCTATTTAAATGGGGGAAGATAATTTTCCTTTAACACAACTAACGTAAACTAACATACCTTCCTTTAAATTTTCTTTATTAATAAACCATTTCGTGCGTTGCTGGAGATGATTTAAATATTCAGTCTGACAACGTTTCCAAATAATTTAAATGAAATTGGTAATAATCTGCAATTTAGAAAGTCTATAATCTGTAAGCTGAGACAAATAAGGTTCAGGATAAGAAGTAAGGGAACGTCTAATTAAACAATGACTCGGCGTTATGGTCTCAAGATCATTTGCATCTGTTGATAAAGATAAAAGTGGGCAACAGTTGAGAATACTTCTGTGACAAAAGTCCAAAATTCTTCTGATGTCAATTTATAACTGCCGATTGTATGCTAAAGATGCTATTTAAATGACTTAATACCTGCTTCCCATAAACCATCAAAATTTGGTGCTCTGAGTGGAATCTGTTTCCAGTTTACACCCTCAGATGTTAAGGAATCTGCTATATCACAATTAGATTTAAGGACTAAGCTACGCAATATTTTTAATTCTGATTTTGTACCAAACATAATAGTACCGTTAACTGACATTATGATATTACATTTTTTACGTCTAGCAATAAATCGTTTAGTAGTAGCATCCGTGATTAAATCAGTTACCTCTGAATGTATTGTAGCTAAATATGTGAATATAGCAACATACACCTTTTCATAATTAACTTATTTGCATAAATAATCTCTCATTTTTTTACCCTTGGGAGGAATAGACCGGGAAATTCAAGTCCACAAAAATTAAATGTAAACCGTCGGTTAACTCTTTCATTAGGTAAATTTCTCATAAGTTGTTTGTTCACATACAATTGGTCTAACCTTAAAATATGTTAAACGTTCATGTACAACCTTTTGAGCTATATCTCGACCATTAATAATCTAATATTTAACACGAACCTGATACAATAAAGCTTGTGCTCCAAGATGCAAATCTTTAATCAAAAATTAATCTAGCAAATGCACGATTTGTTGGCATTACATGCGGAAACTTTTGACTGCAGTTAAGATTACTCTTTGTAAGTCTGCATTCTACTCTAAGAAGAGAATCCTTGTCTAGAAATTTACATAAAAATTTTAACTTACTTTTAGAAGAGACACAATTATTATTTTTTCAAGGATAGAATATCTTTGTTAAAGTATTGTAATTGTTCATACCTGATCATGATATTTCAGCGTCATCCAATTCTTTAACAATTAAGGCACGTATTAAATTTTTTCCTTTACAATTGGCTATAATTCTGCAGACAAAACGTAACACACATATAATACGAATAGAGTTATCACTAACTTTAAGAATATGGTGTAAAATAAGGGAATTAGAGTTCACATTTAGATTAATTAAGTCATTGTCTTTAAGTTTGAGTTCCTTGATGTATTCGAAGTCAGCCATATCAGATAAAATAATTTCACAAATCTTAGTCAAAAAGGTTAGTTCATACCACCATAAATCATTGGGAAGAAGATTCTTAGGTTCAACTCCATGTGACACCACATCAGCTACATTATTATGAATGCTAATAAGGTACCCCTCACGAACAGAAGTCATTCTGAGAATAATAGACATTCTGTTAGCAGCAAATGTCTTCAGTCAAATGTTTCTTCTTAATCCATGCTAACATTATAGACGAATCATTGAAATAATACGAGTACATCTTGCCTTGAGGTAGTTGAATGGCTTTTAATATTCTTTTCCTAAGTTTTACCAACAGAACTGCACCACTAAGTTTCAAACAAGGAATGGTAATCGACTTCAAAGGTAAAACATTGAGATTTCCTGCACAGATGTCTTGATGAATATTCCTTCAGAGATGACTCACATTTCACATAAATTGCAGCACGATAGGCGTTCTGACTAGCATTGCATAATCCTATTATTTCTATTTGCTGTAACCCATCAGTTAGAACAAATCTATGGATGCCATAATCGTCGACTATTTTAAAAATGAAGAAATGCCTTCCATTATTGAATGCCATTTTTAAGAAGAAGCGTATTCTAATTTATTTTCCAAAGTTTTTGTAGAAATATTTTAGTCTTTGCTGTGACAGGTCCAATCAAACCTAATCGATCAAAGAGGCGACCTGCTGATAAGATATCTCTTTTCGTTACTTTTTCTTTAATGTCAGGCATCCTTAAATTGTAAGAAAACTGTCTGTAGGCGTACTCCGTGACACTCCCAAGGCGTTTGTAACCTAAGGCTTATCAGTAACTTGAAAAGAATAATCCTGAGTTATACTTTCTCTGTTTTTCAGTAGTTCGGTATTATTTGAACACAGTTTGTTTAATTGCATTCCACCACGTTCTAGCAGACAGATTAACTGCGTATGCAACTCTTTGGCATCTTGCAGAGTGTAGCCTCAGTGATAGAGCCATCTGTGTAAGAGTCTTTCAGTATGGCAAGACATAAGAAAATCAGTCGCTTCATTCATTGCTGTTTCAGGAACCTTGTTGCAAGGAATGGTGCACTTGCTGTTTCGTATGTTACAGTCTTTAGATGAAAAGTCTGTACATGGCTACCAATTGATTCTTTCCATAAGATCAACTGCAGGGTTCTTTAAGGCAGTTCAATAAGTATTTGTACATCTTCTGAACATCAGCTCCTAGTGCATAGTTGTTGTCATATATCTCTCTGCGTTCAGACCTCCTCTCGCGGCGAGAACCCAGCAGATGAGACAGACAGAGTATGTGTCAGACGAAAATTGTCTGCAGAACGTTGGTAGAGGGTTCGCGCCCTGAGTTCGAATTTCGATTTTAGCCCGGGTAGTTGATTCAATTTTGTAGAGTGTTAGGAACACCTGAGTTTAAACGGATAATCCATGGGTATTTTCTTAAATCATACTCTATCATCATGTAAATATTTTATGCATAGAAGTCGTGTTTCTAGATAATACGAGTAAAATGCTAAATTTTCAATCACGTGTTGTGTAACGTCTTTGCCATCCAGACAAGCACGACAGCTGTATTTTTCGAAATCTAGTAATAATAGAAAATAAGTCTTCTTGGGGTATTCGTCCCTTCATTATTGTTGAATTAAATCTATTCTATTAGCCGCTGATCCATTAAACACAACGCGAAGCTTGGTAGAAGTTTTCTCCGGACAATAAACTCCGTGATGACTAAGACAATGCAGATAAAAGGTCGATGTTTCAATATCTTGAACTTCTTCCATGTGATTTAAATCCGTATATTTCTTGGTAATATACTTATACAAAGTTTTTATATTCGTATTCGAATCGTTTTCTAGCCGATTCCACAATTCATTTAATCTTTTTTTAGGTAGCCTTTTCGATTCTCCTATGTCCACACCTTCCCTAATGGGTAACTGAACTATATATCTTTCATCATTTTCTCGATAGTGAGTATGCTTGAAATGTTTTCTACAGAAAATTTCTTTTAAACTTAAAACATCCTTCATATTTTCAATGCATTCAACTCCCAAAATCTTTTCAGAATTTTGTCAAGCTCTTTATCGCTATTCAGAACTAAGCCACAATAATTTACTTCTGACTTGCTCTTGCATGTACCAGACAGCGATATACTCAAAAACTATTTTTTGGAATTCAACGGTTGATTTTCTAATTTAAATTTTCTTAGTATCTATTTTGTTAGGAGTTCCAAATTGGGAATCAGCTAATTGAATGTCAATGGGAATATTTAACTACTGCACGTCTATATTTTTTGATGGGGTTAGATTGGTAATTTTAGAAATAACTAAACAATTGATTTTACATATGTTAAATCCTTATTCTAAATTTGTACATCTAGTTGATAATTAATATATATAACGTTCTCATTCATGTATTCCGGATACATATGCACATATTTTTTTTTTATTTAACAAATTCGCTGCGGTTATTAAGGATAGCGAGAACTGGAATTCTTTTTCTTTCTGAATTACTGCTATTGCCATCGCTAATAGCACATTTTTTCTCCGTGTCCAAAGGCAACTTGATTATGTTTATAACGGGGAACCATGTGCATTTCTTGTTTACAATCTCGTCACCCGATGTTTCCGTTTTTGTTTTGTCTAACTGTTGATCGATGGCGTCTTTCTCATTCATGTATTCCGGATACATATGCACAGATTCTTTTTTCATTTAACAAATTCGCTGCGGTTATTAAGGATAGCGAGAACTGGAATTCTTTTTTCTTCTGAATTACTACTATTGCCATCGCTAATAGCACATTTGTTCTCCGTGTCCAAACGCAACTTGATTATGTTTATAACGGGGAACCATGTGCATTTATTGTTTACAATCTCGTCACCCAATGTTTCTGTTTTTGTTTTGTCTAACTGTTGATCGATGGCGTCTTTCCCTAAGCAAGCGGTGGATTAACGAAAGATGTTTTTATGGCTTTTGGAACATCCGAATTTAGAATCACATTTTGCGATTAAATGTACTTTACTGAGAGAGTTTAAACATAATTTATTATTTTTAACTATTTCATATCTTCGATTTGGATTTAATTTTGAAAAATGAGTCACATTTATGTAGTGGATGATTATTACTTTTACATATTGGATTTTAAGCACTATCGGTTTTAAACACCAGAGTCTTTAATTCTGAATTTTTCTAATGGCTATTTCACTTTATTAGCATCGCGGTTAATGTTATCTAATAATTGGCATCTTTTCTCTAAAATCGAAATTAATTCATCAAACGTAGGAACTTCTGTAGCATTAATCCTTAGTTCAAATTGTTTGCGCGTTTCATAATCTAGTCTCTGAGGTACAGTATGTAATAACAGAATGTCCGGCAGATTATTTTTCTCATACTTTAAAACATTAAACTCCCTAACGGTTTTAGTAATATTATCTATTACATATCTTATCTCCTTAGACGATTCAAATGTTAAACTACGTAAATCCATTACTGACTTCATATGCGTCTCAATTAAGATTCTTTTATTTTCATATATACATTGAACAGCTTTAAAAATAGAGAACTGAAAGTATCGTCAATGGTTTCAAGATGCCTTGCTTCATCAATTAATGTACCCTTTAAAAATAGAGTTTTTATACTTTAAATAATAGAGTTTCTGAACTCTTGTTAATTAAATATTATTAGCAAAAAGATTTCGAATTGCAACTTCAAATTTTCCATTCGGTACATTTACCAGAAAATTTAGGAATTGTTAATTCTGGCAAATGTACTTTCCCTTAAAAACCAAATTTACTAAAATTTACTTTAGTCACTTTCATATTTAGAGCTTACAATAGATGATAAAATTTCCATAACTCTAATCTGTAGTAATTCCGTTCTTTGTTCCATTTCGGCAACTCCTTCATCGATTGCGGTGACATCTTCTTTTTCAGCAACTTTCGGAATATCTATTTCTTAAGTTTCTGATGTCCATTTGAATACTTTGAAGGACCTATACTTTATTTGAATTTCATTTTTATTCTCATTACCATCTACTTAGTTTCGCTTTTAATGTTGTTTCATTTCTATCCAATTCCGGCATTTTGTCCTTTACTCCGGCTTAACGACCAATGTATTACGTTTCTATAATTCTAAACTAATAAGTGGGTCGTATAAAAAGAGAAATAACAACTTTATTAACGGTAATTACTACATTAAGTACTAATACATGCTCTGGCATGTTGCTTAGCGAATCCAGAGGATCAAAGGGGAATTTCTCTCTTTCTGCAACAGATGGCTCTGTATTCTAACTTATAATATATCCTTTTAAACCGCATTACTCCACAATTAATCCTTCTCATATGATTCTTAGATAGTATTAATGAAGCGAGGATTTATATAAGGCTTCAGCCAATCATAATATTAAAATTTTTTAAATGAAACTTAAAGTAACCTATCAGTGACACCAACCTGTAACTGAATCTGACTTAGTTAAACTTTCATTTTTAAGGAATGTATGTCTTCATTACATTTCGTCTTGCAAGCCTGCTTTTTCATTCTTTAAATCTATTGCAATGTTAAAAGTATCGATGTGACTATTCAAGAACAAGCACTCTTTTTGTTGCTACAATTTAGCTGTATCAGTCCCAATATCGGTTTTTCAAGAAATAAAATCTGTGCGTTTCTTAAGAAATAAGACGTAAGTGTATGTCAAAATTGCTGCTACATCTTTATGGTTCAAGTTCGTCACTAACTAAACTAATGTCTCTATATATAGTATATTGTTACTGATTTGGTATTTAAATAGTTAATGTTAGTAGACTTATAAATTAAATTGTTTTATTCTCCTTGCAGTGCAGCGCGTGACGAATATTAAAAGAAAGCTAAGCCGGAAAATTAAAAATACAAGAGCACGTGCATTTAACATTTAATAAATAAATATCTCTTTTTGATTTTGAGAAAATTTCAGAAATTTCTCGCGCGCGATTTAAAATCTTATAAAAAGGAGGAAAACCTCTCAATTCAGTTAGTTAGTTAGTTTTGTTGTTGTTTTAAGAGTTTGTTTAGAAAACTGCTCTTGTTGACTGTAGCGAATTCACGGATTAGCTTTCTCTAGCTGTTTTGAATTAAGTTCTGTTGAACGTTTAAGTAGTTAAAAGATAACTACTGTGAGATATTGTAATATTGTACGATTATCTCAGGAAATTTAAGCATTTTGTTTTATTTGTTGTGATAATAATAAATTTTGTTCATTTTTCATCGGACTTGTGCATTCAATTTATAACGAACCCGTACGCACGCAACAATATATACAATAAAAGACGATAACTACACAGTTTTCAAGCAGCGTATTAAAATATCACATTTAATAACACGTTGTAATGGATTCTGTAGTAGAACGCAGGCCGTTGAAACCGTAATGAACAGCGAGAGAATTTCGATAGCTTAGAGGTGTTGAAACTCCAATCCATAATGAATAAGAAATTTGGAAGTCGAGGTATATTTAATTCAACTTTTATTCCAAAAGTTTACATTTTTGATAAATTTGCAGTATTAAAGAAGGAGCAGACAGACTGCAGTCCAGCTAGGCCAAAGCACAGAAAGCAAGTGAGCATTACGTTCAGGGTGAAATCTTAATTCAGAATGAGTTAGTTTTGGTTCCCAATGTATTTTGATTGGATAGTTAATACTGCTGTAAAATTACTATTGGCTGTTTGAGTTTTAATTCCATTTACATCATCAGATATTATTTAAGAGTCATATGACAGTGATAGACACGAAATCATTAAAGGCAACTGTTTCAGCACTTGAAAAATAAGTGAGAAATTTATCTTTAAGAAATTGTCAATCCAAATCTACACATTCGCGGACATAAAATGCTAAAGCTTCACCCCTTTAACGTTTTGAAAACACTAATAGGTTTTCTTTATCACTAATATTTTTACTCTCAAACTTTTTTTCGACCAATACAAATTATTAATCTATAGGAAAGTCACAATGTTAACCATAAAACACAGCACTCTGAAATTTGTCTATGTTTACTGAAGTCATTTTAGTTTTTTTTGTAGACATTTTTGAATATGATCATGTTTCCACGGTTAATTTTTATTTTTTGCCGAAAACTAAAACACACCATTGAGAATTTTTTTTAACTTTCTGAAGAATTTGCAATAATCACCCCTGAATCACTCTTTTTTCCGCAGAATGAAGCACTGAAACACACTTTAAAAAAATTGAAGCACCGTATTTGAATTTTTGATGATAACCGCAAACACACCATTAGAAGTCTTCAGCAGATGTTATCATTAGGATTTTTTTACTCCACACGTTAAACGGACAACCTTGACACGCTTTACTGAAAACGTAGATAAAACACCATTCCATTTGGTAGATACGCGCACGGTAAATTACTTTTTAATTTTTTTTCCCGCTGTCACTTAATTCTCTGAAAATCCACTGGGTGCCCTTATCGCTAGTAATCCTACCGGCTTGTTATTAAATGTGATATTTTAATGCGCTGCTTGAAAATTAGGTAGTTACCGTATTTTATTATATTTTACACAATGTATACAGCTAAATAAAATATAAAATATAACCGAATTTTTATTCTCGTATAACGCTAAAGTAATGTAAAATAGTTAACATAGATTTAAGCTTGCTTATTAGAGCTTAACGCTTTCAAAAATTTGAATTTCTGTCAACCAGAGCCAGTTGACAATTCATTAAACTGCGTGAACAAAAAAGAAAAGGTAAAGATATGCACATATGAAAATAAAAATAAAGCACATTGTAGAGATATTAGATTATTTCGAAGCAGGAAATGTGAAAAATGAGAAATGCCCTCGCCGGGACTCGAACCACTGACGTATCGAATTCGCGTCGTGCGTGCTGACCATTACACCACGAAGGCATGCTAAGAAGGCCAGAGAAATACCTTATTTACTCCCCGTTTTAAAGGGCGAATGGAGAGTAAAAATTGAAATAAATTAAAAAAGAAATTGCTCATGTTTGGATGTTGAAGTAGAAACAGAAAATATCTATACATTTCGCTTTAATTTAATATACATACGATAAAAGCTACCTGAAAAATAAAAAGGAAATAAGCTCAAACAACGGACAAAGAATTGCACATATATTTCATCAGGGGATGATATATACACAATATTAATAATTTTCAGAGATTTTACAAAATTCTGTAAAAATAAGTGGAATGTTTTATTATTTAAAAAAGGTTTTGGGAATTCTTCCTTATTTGCGTATACATAAGTGCGTATATATATATATATATATCTAAAAATTTATGTCTTCTGAAGCGAAACTACGCCATGCCTTAAAAAATTCTGTAACATCTGGATCGACCTATTCAAAATGCAAGCCATCCCTTCCATTTAATGAGCCAAAAAGATGTATTATTGTGGGTGACTGAGATCGTGGGGAATTTGAAGAGGGGAAAGCACTTTATAGAGAGAAATACAAGCGCACATGAAACCTTCCTGATTTGTTAGAATGCTGAAGCACTAGATAAAAGATTTTCCTTCTGAAGTCGTATTCATGGCTGTGTTTCTTCCTGATGTCACTTTTTAAAGCTTTCCAAATGCCGAAAAAATACAATAGAGCAATTCAGATGTAAGGACTTAGTGCACATTACAGTTTAAGGCGGTTTATAATAAAAGTTACAATCTATTTAAAGTCGTCGTTTTCTATAAAATATTATTCGAAAACTACTGGCAATTCGGAATGCAGAGGAATGTTATTTCTAAAAGCAGTTTCTTTATTTACTTATTTGTACTGTAAAATTTACTCTGAAGAGATGCGCAAGTAGGAATTTATGTCAGGCTCTCAAGAGCCTTCTTTCGTTTGAAGCTGTTGTTGCTACTATAAACTTAGCTAAAAGCGAAACATCTTTTTCTCATTGAATAACTGTTATTAGAAATGTTTTTGGGCATACCTGAATATTTACAAAATGTAGCTGAAATTTTATACCGCTCCAAAAGAAATATTTCTATGGGGGAGTCTTACTTGCCTTACAGGAAGATGTATTCTTGAGAGCTGATATACGTGCTACAGAATGCGTTTTTTGTTTATGAAACGTATTATAAACCAAGCGAAAAAAACAATAAAAGTTTAAGGACTTTGCAATATCGGAGTGTCTTAGAAGTAGCCCAACTAGTTCTCATACTAAAATAATTTTGTGAAATTGGCAATGACGGAATTCTCCTGAGAAGTGTAAGGACACCTACGCTATTAAGCGTCGTTCCCACTAGGGTTTATCTGAGCTAACGGAGTCAGTTCCCTGTGTTGACTAGCTCCGCTGTGCCTGCAGTTCAGATTTTTCAACTTGCTGCTCTATGGGGAAAAACTGGTTTTGGGGATGGGTCGACTACGTTAGTTGTGTTCGTTAGCTCAGATACTCCCCAGTGGGAACGGGCCTTAGAGGTGGCAAGACTTTCAGAACGGACTTTAAAATCTCTATAATTCTTTTCAATTACAGCACTCGTTCTCAGACCGAAAGATCCAAATTCGATTCCTAAGTACAGTAGTACTTCCCAATAAGGAACACCCACCGGAACAGATATTTTATCTCTAAAATAAAAGTCTCCCTGCTTCAGAGGATATATACATAAATAAAGTAATTTAATTAAAAATTCAGGTTGTATCAAACTTCAAATAAATGATATATAATTAAGTAACATAATCACATGTCTTTATTTGAATCTGAAATTAATGAAAAATGAAAAGTCTGTATTAAAACGCTTGATAAAAAATGTATGAAATGAACAACAGAGTTTTGTATTTATAGAAATTTATTGAAAATAATCCATTACGCTGGTTACTTGTTTCAAAAACCCGTGCGTTGCAAGCATTTTTTTCCACGTGGATGAAGTCCTTCACTATCACCAACAGGATCATGAAATGCTTTAATTGGGAAGTATATTTGAAGGCATCTGCATAATTTTTTATGTCACACATTTCGTCTGACTCTTCTTTATCTTCCTCACTGTATTTTTTTAAAGCTCACATCGTCAAATGCAGTTGAAATAAAAGATTTTACGTCTTCAATGGTGTCTTTAGTAAACACGTTTTCATTGATTTCTAAATATTCTTGCATTTGAGTCGCGACACAGAATTTGGGAAGTTCAAACAATTCATTTTCATCAATAATATTTTCACTGAGGGCAGTCGAAACTGGAATTTCGAAGACTGCTTTCTTAAAACAGTGCTGAACACAACTTTGTGATATGGATTGAACAGCATTTGTTATTCATAGAATGGCATTCAATACACTGACACATTTTACAAGCTGATAGCGGTTTCTGAAAGCAGCTTATCAAAGGCCATGACGTAAAAGATTTCAGTAATGAACCTTGAAGCTTCTAATTATATCTTTGTCCAAATGCTGTAATACTGATGTTGCATTAGGTGGAAAAAACACTAGTTTTACTGATTTAAATTTTATATTTAGTGAGTGGACAGGCGAATTGTCAAGAAATAGCAGAAAGAACCTATTTTTCCTAGACATTGTTTCATCAAGTGCAATTAACCATTTTGACATTATGCATTGCGTCATCTATTTTAATATGATGCCAATGAACTGATAAAGCCAATGAACCGATATTTGAATTTAGTAATCTCTTAGATACTGCATATCTACTGATTATTACTTCACCACGAATAATCTTGAAAGTAACGTTATGTCTTTTCTTAAATTTGTATAGCCAATCAATTGATGATTTGAAGTTTTGTAGTCCCAGACTTTCCGAAACTTCGTTTGCTTTTTCTTGCAATAATACTCTACTTACATGAATACTGTTTGCACTTACAGAACAATATCAATTGAACACTAGTGCATTAATTTCACATGTTTCAGTTTTCCTAAATTTTAGACTTGGAAAGTTTATTTAAACTAGTAATCCATAATGTTTCTTATGTTTCTTCCCTATCCTGTAGAACATGACTTACTCGGTTTTTACTTGTTTCAAATTTCTGCCTTAAATCTCTCAAACTAAAGTTTTCAATTTCTAATACAGAATTACAATACATTAGTTTTTGTTTTAATGTTAATCATTTCCTCTTTGGATCCATGCTAGATAACGTATGTAAAAATAACACACAAATAGAAAATTATTTTTCTTTTGTTCCCCAGTTTCAGCAAGAACCAAGAATGATAGATGTTTTCACTGTATTCAGATTGTGAGATCCCTATGCCTTAGATTTGGTTTGGTTTATTGAAATTACGGCAAACCACACTAGGGCTATCTGCCTAAGGGAAGGGATGCCTTCGTGGAAGACTTTCTAAGCCCTATGCCTTAGAAGATGGTCCAGTCATCTTGCCACCTTTTCTTTCCTATTAGTCCTTGTCTTGAATTGCCTTATAACTTGTTAACACTGTTTTTGTGCCCCTACTGAGAACTGTAACAGGAATAACTGGATTTTGAATTTTATGAATGTGAACTATTCTTTTGATTGCACCAGAATTTGCTTTTTTCCAATATATTATTCCCCTTTACCTTACTGTAAAGCAGTTTTCAAAAGAGAGCGATTAACTTTTCACTTTTCCCTTGTGACAAAACTGAACACAAACTTGCCTTTGAAATATCAAAAGATTTCTAACAAAGAATATTTCTATTTTTATTTATTTCTGTAACTCTATTTCATTTTTGAATTTTTGTTTCAATGTCCCTTATTTAGAGTGTCCCTTGATAAAAGATAATTGCACTGAGATCCCTTTTCAAAGAGACCGGGGCCAACAAAATTGGCTCTTAAATAGAGATATCCCTTATTCGGAGGTGGCCCTTACAGGAGGAAATACTGTACTCCGATTCGCAAGTAAAATCTTCCCAAGAACAAATTAATGTTTTATTATAACAGAAAATGTATTAATTTTATCAACACACTGCCAATATGTACTGATCAACACACACATTTATCGCCTCTCCCAGGATAAATGTAAATTAATCTCGTTTTGTTCCTATACTTAGTCCCGTTTCTCGCACACGATGCGTTGAAAATAAGCCGTTTTTGAGTCCCGTTTTTTTGGGTACTCTTATTCTGTACCTTACTTCATAAAACCAAAAGACTACTAACTACTAAGACTACTAACTACTACCAAAAGACTACTAAGATTGTTATCTGTTCATATGTTTCTCTTATCTGTCTCTAAAAGCACTAACACTTTCTTTTAAGATAATTTTCTTAGTGTCCTTGATTTGATTAATTATTAAAAAGCTTATATTTGTCTGTTTTTGCTACTTGTCTTAAAATTCTAAATCCATAGCTCATGGAGCTATATGTTCCCCTTATATAATCCTAATTTCAATATAGTTTTAATGAAAATGGTTTAAAGTTTGGAAGAGTTAACAGTGCATGTTTAAATGTAAGAAGTGCGTGAAAATGCTGTAATATACTCGAAAATGCAGAAAGGGCCGTCTTAGAGACAGACAAACTTTAACAGTCTTTTGTCGCCTTTTAATTATAAATATGGCGCTATCACTGAACAACTGGAGATCATCATAGGACTATTATTCGATGTCATTTTGATGTAATGTAATGAATAATCCTGAAATATTGAGAACATGACCAGAATATGACATAGAGATAGATGATAACAAATGAAATTTTTAAAAAAGAACTTTGTTAATTCTTTTTTAAAACTTTCAAATGGCGGGATTGCCTTTAGTCTTTGCTTTATTAAGAGCGTAATCTTTAGGATATGCGGTAAAGCGACTTGCGATAAGCTGTAAAATGCACAGGAAGATGCGTTCTCTGATATATTTAC
This sequence comes from Stegodyphus dumicola, assembly GCF_044657685.1. Classification (NCBI taxonomy): domain Eukaryota; kingdom Metazoa; phylum Arthropoda; class Arachnida; order Araneae; family Eresidae; genus Stegodyphus; species Stegodyphus dumicola. Next base: position 30,365,771 of record NC_140781.1, read on the forward strand.
AATAAATATGCAGATAACATAATAAGTGTTATTAAGCTGTAAAATTTATTATATTATTAAAACTTTTGTATTTCTGTCTTTGGGATTTATAAAAACTTTGCTATATATATGTTTCTTGTTTGCAAATGCAGCGCAGTCACTCACGTCCTGCTCTGTAACTTAATTATAATTCAATATGCAAGTTCTGCCTTGCAGTAATACTATTACGGAATACCAGTTCATGTATAGATTTCTGAAACGGGATCTCATTATCCACTGTTATATGAGAATGATAACTGAACAACACTGGAGAAAGAACGAGACAAACACTAAATAATATCACGCTGTTACTTTATAATTAAATGATGACCTGCAAAAGGAATGCTAAAACTTGAGATAAAGGATATTTTATATGGTATTTGAAAATGCGATTCTATAATAAAAATAAAGAAACAATGCATTATAAGCTGACTAATTTTACTTTGCAATATGAGCCTCTATTCCATGCGCAGTTCTTCACATTTGCGCACAGGACTGAACTTAGCTCCTTCTCCTGTAGAGCACGAAACTGAATTATTTGGAATACGAGCAGAAAAGTCCATTTATTTGAATTCAAGCTGCTTCTCCAAGCTGCTTTTCATTCGAAAGCACCCGGGCAATAGAATTAATAATAGAAGAACGCAGGTAACCAAAATATTTATTAAAGAGAACATAACTGCTTACATTAAAAGCATTATTCCCTAAACCCGCGTAACACGAAGCATTACTCTAGACATTAAATTAAATACCAACTCATTGTTATAAACTTTCTTAACGAAATCTTAGCAATTAAATTATTCAGCTGCGCTCGAAAGGAAACTTAAGAGAGGCTAAATTTGATTACAATACATTAAAATGCACACCATTTCGCTTGGCCAATGAAAATAAAACACAGATAACAGACTCGTTCCTTATATGACGCTAGGAACTACTGAATTTCAATGGTAGCAAAAGTTACGGCTCATGTTTCTGCTAAGCAAAGTCTAATATTACCATTTTCTACTTCCTTAACACAAGTCTTCTTTCTTTTCATCATTTAAGTATTTTTACAGCAACACAATTATTTTTTAGTTAAAATTCTAACTCTCATTCAGCTCCGATTTTTAAAAACGTCGCTCTAAGTTTCTTAGTCAAACAAGCTACAAATCTTGGGTGTTTACAAGCTGATATATGTTTTAACTGTGTCATCTGTCAAAGATAGACGCTTTAAATACGAGCATCCTTAACTACTATTTAAACGACATCTTCGAATTTCTGTAGCATGTCATTCTAAAATAAATTCTCTAAAAATGTATGTAATACTTCAATCAAAGTTACACAGCCTATGGATATATTCAGTTTTAAATTGAGGACTTCTTCACTTATTTTTTCCTCTTTGATAAAGTATTAAATGGCACCTGTAATTTATTTATTTAGTTTAAAATTCGACGAGTCTGGATAATATATCTCTGAAATAAACTAAATTTACAACTGACTTGATAATTCAACATTTTTAAGTAATTTATATTAATAACTGTTTAAAAAATAGTATACTACTCAATAAAATTGAAAGTTACTGCCAGAAATGAAAATTTAACCTTACTAAAAAAATGGTAAACTTATGTTTAAAATGATAAACATAACTTAATGTAAATTTACATATCTTGCGAGTTAATTAATCTCAAAATACTGAATTAAAAGTTAAATTTATGGAACCTGAAAAGTGTTGAACAAATGATCTCCCCTCTTTTGCAAAACATCTTCTCTTAATACGATGCATAATCACTTCTGATATAGATCTAGCATCTTTATTTCACAGAATTTACGAAGCTATTGGTAGCACTGCGATTTACTATCCGAAATGGATTTATCAGATTCTAGAGGGTTTGCGGAAGCATTTAGGCAACTGTAATCTGGAGATCTAAGGCATCCCGCACATGCTCAACTGAGTTATAGTCTGGTTAGTAAGTTAGGCTTTTAATTTGAATGATAGCTTCTGTTTCTATTAGCAAAACGTTTGAGCCAACAGAAACCGTAAACAAACTTACACGGGATTCCAAGACATCATCCCCATATCTGTGACTAGTTGCAGAATTTCCATAACAGGAATGCAATTTAGTTTTGTCTTTATTGATGATTCAGCACCAAACCATGAAACCGCTTCTGTAGGAATGGTAGGATTCGAGAATGAGGGAAGAAATGTTGCTTGTTTGTTGCTTCTTCACGATCGAAACACGATTAGAATCATAGTTCAGGCTACATCTGAACTCGTCAATAACATTACATGATCCCATTCCTCTTGGCTCCACTGAAGATGACCACGACACCACTTTAAAAGAGCTTCTTTGGAAGATGGAGTGAGACGCAAACCATTAGTTTATTTTAATAACGTCTAATATCGTAAAGTCTTCATCAGATCAGAAGATTTGAGCTCTTGTGGCAGAGTAAATTTCTAAAATTTCTCTTGTAGGAATTTTAACTGTTTCTTCGAGTCGGCAATGATAAGAAACGGTCTTCAGATGCAGTCGTTGCTCTCGGTCACCTTTGTTCATGCTATTTATGAACTGATTCATTTTCTTGATGTGACACATTGTAGGGTATTCAATTCTTGGACGCCCTCCATTTGTTTTTGCCGACCCCTCTACCAATTTACCACCACTTTTGCCTTTCACTTACATGATTTCTTTGAGTTATAACTGATGAATACCGATTTCTTTCAGAAGCCATATAAACACTACACACCTGAATTCCAAAGATTGCGCAATACTTTGTCAGTCGCCTAATTTGCAATTTTCATGCACCAGCCTATGTGCAATTTAATTTTACGTTCAGTTGCAGATAATTAACATAAATAATTACAGCACTGCATACTAAATGAAAACTTTATTGAGTGAGCATATTTTTTCAGATTGCTTTTTAATTTAGACCAGCAATATATTAAATTCAAATAAGAACCATAAATAATCTGAACACTTAAAATGAATTAAAATTATTAGTCATTTTAAAAATTTCTACTTGTAACATTACAAAAGTCTTAAAATGAAAAAAATAGTGTTATCTATACTAATAAATCAAAATAAATGTTAAATTACATTTTTCAGATGGAGAGATAATCTTGCTATGGAAATATGAGTTATTTAAGAAGAACTTACATCTTCAGTTACCTTTCTTAGAAATGTTATAATGGTGTTTGATGATTATTGCAGTATGTTATTGAGGTGTTAAATCATAGCATAGCTGAGAATCGAGATTCTTTCACCATTCTAAATATCTAGTTTTATACCTCGTTCGTAAAATCGCCTTGTACATCAATTTGACAAACGCAGGTTTTTCGGGCAACATATTTGATTATAATTAAAACTGCGTGTAAGAAAGGTAAACTGAAATTTGAAATATTTGATAACAATACGATAAAACTCGTGACAGATTTCTAAGGAAAACTGTAATTTGGGTAATTTTCGCCTTTTATAATCCTTTCCAGAAATTTCTGTAGATATTTAATGAGTTTGAGAGTTTGCCGTTAACCGAACAATGGATGATGGATTAGTTTCTCTATCTTCTAAAATATTCGTAAGTGAATAATCATCTTGAAAGATACTATTTTATTATGAAGAATAATGAAGTATCATAAAAGATCGCTTTCACGCGAAGGAGGAGAAAATAGTAATAATTCGAGCCTTTCAGTAAAATAAATGAATCAGAAAACTGGGATTATCATCCTTGGCGAGTTATTGAAATGAACGGAGGTACGTTTTCCTTCAGTTTATTTTGTCCTTTACATCTGAAACAAGGTAATTTGTATGTAGATTTTTTTACCCTTCACTGCACATAAACCATATCATTAATACAAAATTGCAGCTGAGCACATTTTCACATTATTTAATCCTTTGTATTTTAATATCATTTCTCCTGAATCATATCAGTCTCATTATTCTTTACCATCAGCTTTTGTTATTTAATAACATTTTAAGCCTCTGAGAGTAATAGTTCACTGACAAATTTATTACAAATTACGTTATTTTGCATAAAATAAAGTAATCGTATTCGTAACAAAAAGCTGCAGTAAGTAAAATATTAATAAAAATTCCCTTTAACAGTTACTAACAAAATTAATTTATTGTGGCTTAGCAGTTTACATTTTTCAGCTTCATATCTATGGTTTAATCCTTTCTAAAAAAATGCAAAGAATTTATAGCAATGAAGCGATCCAATAAAATAGTCAGTTTCTTCCAAAATGCAGATTTTTGAAGAAATTTTAAATTCTCCCTACTGAATGTGGAAATATTTCACTCTTTTTTTTCCTCAGTTAGGAGTTTCAGAATAACAGGTATTACTTTTAAATAACTTAAACTTCTATGGCATAAATTTATTTAAAATTTTTCGTCCTAATGTTATCCTTCATTCACCTAAGCCCAAGATTTCTTTTTATTTCGTTATCTTACGATTCGATTTTTCCTTCCTCAATTTCATCGCAAGCACTTAACACAAACTTTTGGAAACAAAATAATTTTTTATTTGATTTCTTTCCATTTGTTTCCTAAAATAATGGAAAATTAAGTAAAACAAGTTTTGACACCAAAAGTCATGAATATTTTATCATGAAACATAGCTACGTATAATACAAACTCTTACTTATCATATTTATAACAATTTTAAAACTGTTTTTTGATTTATGCATAGAACATGCAGAGATATTAGGTATATTTTTGGAAGCAGGAGAATGGCAAAATTAGCAACGCCTTAGCCGGGAATCGAACTGCGGACCTCTAGAAGATCGGACCAGTGTGCTGACAACTACACCACGAAGGCACGCTAGGAAGGCGGGAAAATACCTTATAAACATACTATTAAAATATCTATAATATATAAGTTAGATTAGTATAAAAAAATTGCGCAAATTGTATAAAAAATGAACAAGCTGTTAAAAGTAAAGCATGATTTAAATAAGGGTTTAATAAAAGGTTCAACTTTTGGGTCAAAGGATATCTCCTTGCTCCCGGAAGTTCGCAGCCACTTTCGTCGCATTGCTGTGTGATTACACAGGCTAAAACCGGAGAAGTAGGTAAAGGATAATCGAAATTATGAATTTTTATGCATATTGTATGGGTTTATTTCTTAAAAAAATCAGCAATTTTACTTTGTTTTCGAGATTGTTTAAACTTTTATCCAATTTCACTGCGTAATTTTCGAAGTGCTATTTTATCATTGTACTCAAATCGCCTTTGGTCGGCGATGCCCGACAGATTCCATATTCTTATGGAAATTCTTATTCTTATTCTCTTCTTTATTCCCAAATCGCCATGTTTAAAGCTTTTGATTAACTTTTTTTTTTTTTTTTTGTTTTCACGAATTTTGTTTTCACGAAGTAAAGGCAATTTTTTTTTAACTCAACATTATTTCTAACAATCTGCTAGCCGAATTACACTTATGTTAGAACTTTAATGGAACAAAAGTGCTTAATCATGACGAAAATTAGGTGCAAAATTGGGGAAAGTGCAGAATCGCCCACTGCTTGCCGCGTTTTTAAGAATTGCACATACACGGTATCCATGTACACCTCGACCTATTTTCACTTAAAAAAAAAATCCCAGAATTGCACAAAAATGGCATTACGCACACTCTTGACTTTATCCATGTACACTGCTAAAGTCCTAGCTAGTAACCTTTATCGCCTTACCAAAATGTCGCCAAACTACCTGCTACCATATTCCAAAGATTAACCCAACTTTCCTGTCGTTAGATTTGTAGCTTGTTCTTTATTCATTTTTTAGTTCTAAAAATTTAAATAACCATTTTAAAAGAATAAGAAGAAAATATGCACGAAAATATGTATAAAACAAACAAATCTACTCATCTGACAAAATAATGCCTTTGACTGTACACAGGCAGAACGAAATTTACGATGTAATTTTTGAAACTAAATTTAACACACAAATTAGAAGTTTTTAAAGAACGCTCGAACCTTGCGGGTGCTTATTTTCTACACATTCTTGAGCATAATGTTGATTATGCTTAAGTAGGCCACCGCCACACATAGATAATCCGCAAAACGGATAATCCGAACTCTGATAATCGAGAATATCCTATATGTTAGTATTTTCACATAGTTGTCGTTTTTATGGCAATGGGCAGATCAGAATTAGTATGTTTATCATGACACAAAATCTAGAGGAATGGATGCAGCTGCACGATTTGAACAGATTATCGAGCATTCATATTTTCTTCATCACGACTCGAGTTTCACAGAACAAAAAATTCTCCAACTTTCATTACTACATCAAAATTTCTTTAGGCTATAATGTGTTTTTGGTATTTATAGAGGTATAAAACTTCGGAAAAGGTTGCATTTATCGTCAAAAATGCAGCATAAGTTCGTTCTAAAGATTTCGTACTGGAAAGAGGAGTTTGGAAGCAAAAAAAGGTTGAATAATTAGCCGTGCCTTTGCGATTTAAACTTATAAATTTCAACTTACGCGGTCTATGCGATGATCATTACACCACAAGGGTACATTATACAAATATCTTTAATAACGACCTTTTATAGCATAAGGCATACTTTTCTATTTGAGCCATCAAATGTATCTGCATTTCTTCTTAAAACTTTATTTTATTTTTAATTATCTCTTAGATTGGTAATCTTTTCATAATCCAACTTTATAAAACATGAAAAATATATTTGTGCCCACATGCAGCATGGATGAAAGTTATGTTTTAAAATCCAAGCGCTTGATTTTATTTATTCGACTGCGTTCGTTCGGTTTCAATCGGTACACAAAGTTTGGGCATTTCAAGGCAAATGCTTTACTATATGACTTACAGAAGCCAAATTCTTTTCTGCTACAATGCTTCATAATCGTAAAAAGTTAGATTCGGGTAAATTACAAACAAGGATCGGTTGTAAAATGGGGAAATGAATTTAAATACAAGGGAAAAACATTTTGTTCAATATATCAGAAATTTCGAACTATCGGGTGCTACACAACTGAAGTCTGTTACTTTAAAAAAAGAGCTTCAAGGTCGTAGCGACCTTCTAATTATTTACGATCATATCATGTTCTGTCTTCTCTGTACACAAGGTGATTAGGGGATTTTTGACAAGTTAGAGGATTCTACCATGTTTTTCAGCAGTTTTCATCACATTCACGACGCAAACTACAAGAGGAAAAAATGTCCCTGACGTGGAGATTCTAAAGAAACAGGCTACAATAGATAAACATGCCCTATTGAATAAAATGTCTGTAGCTTAACTCGAAATTGAAGAAGCTATCGAATCTAACTCTGTGATGAAGAGTTTGTGTGTGTGTGTGATTATGGCAAAGCCTCGAGGGCTATCTGCCTAAGGGGAGGGATGCCTTCGTGGAGGACTTTCTAAGGGAAACTGGCTCGTATACACGTTACACATGGGGAAAACCACGAAAACGCCCATGCAGCCAGCCCGTTCGCGGGATTTGAACCTCGGACCGAACTACCAGTGTTCAGCGACTTTACCGCTCGGCCGCTGATGGGCCCTGTGATGAAGAGAGATGTGATGAATCTGTGATGAAGAGAGATCGAAAATGTTACGTATTCATAATCTAATGAGGCCTTTTTAAGAAAATGATTATAAATTCCCTACCTCGCAATACAATCCTAAAAAATTGCCTAACAATACAAGAAGAGACAATCATCAGAAGTTTTAAGATGATTTGCATTTCTCATATAACAAGAAATGTTCTTTATTACACACATGGATAATAATGTCTCAAGTTTGCAGGTCCTAAGCACGAAGGTAATGGTTGAAATATGTGGATCAGCACCTCACTGCTAATGGAAAATGTTTTAAAGGATCGTAGTTATCACATAAGACAGAAATTCATTAAACAGAACAGAAATTTACGTATCTCTGTACTTGTAATAAAGCAAAGTGTTCTGCAGTTCAGTTTTTCAGATGTTTTAGCCTTGCAATTCAACCACACAGAGTTGCACTAAGACTTAGTTGTAATTTAAAGTTCTACTTTTTTGAGTTTACGCCATAACTCCTGGCTGGTTTTGTAAGCATCAGGAGTACCATCTGTTCAACTTATTTGTGTTCTCAGTAAAAGGGTTTTTTACACCTATCTTATGTTTTTGTTAGCTTAACCAGCCAGAGCGATAAGTGCTTAGTTCTACTTAGAGTCTTGACTTAGAGCATGTTACCAAATAGGCTCTAAAAACTTTATCTGCTTCGTTTATCAAATTCTTGATGCACAGAATAGCATTGATTGATATATGTATCCGGAAGTTAAAATGAAAATATAATTTCTTTTCTTGCATGTCTGCTTGACATAATTAGTGTTTTACACGGTGTTTAAGTAGCTGTGTCCGCCGAAAACATCGCGGACAAAAACGTTGAGGAGAAAACAATGCAAGGTGAAAACGTCGTAGTGCAAAACATCGTGGGAGTAAAGAAAGCAAAGAGAAAACTTCCAGTTTTAAAACATCGTGGCACAAAATATCGTCATCGAAAATAAAGCGGTTTAATAACTGAAAAAATAAAGCATCTACAAATCATCGCATGCCGATAACATCCCAGACATGCATTTTTTAGGCTTTGCAAGTTGTAAATGCATGTTCGCATAATGATTTGTGAGTGCAAGAAGGAAGGAGGAACACTGTTATTTTTATGTTTCATAATTTTGAATTAATTAATAAATTTTTGCTGAAAAAGGAAGAAACGTAAAACTGAAAACGAGTAGAAAATTAATGCAACATCTAGCACTTTATAGAATTTTAAACTTACATAATTAACTACTTAAGGTCAGAAATAAAGTAAATTGATCTTTTTTATAAAATTTTGCAGATAAATTAACAAACGTGAAAGAGAATAATTTTATAATTAACTAAAGTCTTATGGATCTAATATCTTGCAGTTATTTATCGTCCTCTTTCTAAAATTTTCCAGAATATATTTTTCATTAAATGTTACTAGTAAAAATTTATAAAAAATTATTTTATTTATATCCTTTGTTAGTTAACTATGCATGTTTAAAATTCTATTAAGTGATAGAATTTGCATTCATTTTCTATTCGTTTTCAGTTTTTAAATACTTAAGTTCTTTTTCAGCAAAAATTTATCATTTTAATTCAAAATTATGAAATATAAAAATAGAAATGCTTCTTTTTCCTTCTTGTGCTCATAGATCATTACGCCAATATGCATTTAAAACTTGTAAAGACTGATAAACGCAAGTCTGCGATATTATCGTCATGCGATGATTTGTAGGTGCTTTATTTTTGACCACGATATTTTCGACGACGATGTTTTTAAACCGCAAAGTTATTGAACCTCTGTATTTTCGACGACGATGTTTTTAAACTGCGAAGTTATTGAACCTCTGTATTTTCGACGACGATATTTTGGACCCCGATGTTTTAAAACTGCTATAGTTTCTCTCTGCTTTCTTTCTCCCAAGATGTTTTGTACCACGACGTTTTCCCCTTGCGTTGTTTTCTCCTCGAAGTTTTCTTTCGCGATGTTTTTGCCTCGACGTTTTCGGCTGTAACCTTAAGTGACAGAGTCTTTTATTCTTAAGTGTAAAAATACCGTGTAAAATAATAGTTAATTGCCTTGTCTTTAAAAAAATATTTTGTTTTTCAATGTACTGAAGAAAATTCATTCTTTTGTTTAATATCTGTTAATGAAAGAGCCAAAGTTTAAAAGAAGATTAGTTAAAATATCACGTTAATTATAAGTAATAAATTAATTTTGACAATATTTTATGTCTATGAATGGGGATTTCTTTCTTTCAGTTTTAGTCGGCATATGCAGTTATCTGAAACCTGTAATCTGAAATAGCCTTTTTATTTATTCATTTGTAAATAATAGTTTTTAGCATGCAGATTTAAGTATAATGTGCTTAACTCATGGTGCGTAAAATGTAAGTGGGACTGAAAATTTGACATCTTCAAGAAGTTAAATAATGATGCTAATAAGAGGGCAAAATGATAAGGGAAGTAAACAGAAATTTTTATTTTCTTGTTTAAGGCATTAATAGCGAAAAAACAAAAAAACAATGGAGACAAAAGGGATCTGGTTAAGTTGTATTTGGTACAACCGCAGTAATCTTTATAGAAAACAATATCCAAGTAGAAAATGACTATATCGAAAAATAAATGAAATAAAATTTTAAACAATTGTTTTTACAATACAGATACTTCCCTTATATATGTGTTGCATAACTTCGATTACTGCAATGTTTTTGAAGGAATATTGGCTTGTATTAGCATTATACATGAGCAAAACTGCAAAATTCTTCTGCAATCTACTATTCGCCGGTAATCAGATTAGATCCCCTACTGAAGTCTACTGAAGTTCACATAGACACCACTGGCCAGTTGTTGCTTATAGAGTCTAGATGTTTTAGATGATGCATAACTCAAATAAACTGTTCTTTTAAATTTCAAATTTATTACAAATTTAGATTCAAGAAATAGAAAAGCATAAAATTTTGCAATGTGACAAAAATGCTTTTTTTTTTTCTTTCTTAACTGACAAATAAATTAATTTTAAGTGCCTTGTTAGTGATATAGTACTAATTACATCCAGCAAACGAAGTTCGCATTTCGCAACTGTGATAAGAAACCGTTGCAGAATTAAAAATGTAATTAAGCGATTAATGAAAAGCTCTGATACAAAAGGTAGATTGATGCGAAAGTTTCCTGTGCGAAAGATATATCCATACATAAACTTCAAATAAAAAAGTTATTTTCTTGTCATAAGAGCAAATCACACAACTTAAGTCATTCATGGAGATTAAAAAAACACTTGAGTGATACTAGCACTTAGAGCTCTATGTTTCACTCATATATTATTTTTCTCACTTAATGTAAGGTAACGAAAAAACAGACAATCTAAAAAATTCACCATTGAGTCCCATATGAAATGATTTAACAAATAAAAAAGCCGAAAGAAAATTATAATAATTTTCATTAAATAAAAATTTTCATTCCAAGCGTTTTTAATTCCAAGCGAATGAAGACGAAGAAAGTTCATTTCATAATATATCAGAAATTAACTATCTTCGATCAAATTATTAAAATGCCATGTAAGAAAGAGTACTAGTAAAAGTTTTAAATCTGTCATATTTTTCAGAAATGACATGAATGCCATATTCAGTATTATATAAAACTCATTAGCCAGTTCAGTAGCTCAAATTCTACGTTTTCAAGGATGAACTTCTAAATTTAGAGTTACAGAAGCGCACATACAAAATAAATTTCAGAAGTAAGCGATTCAAAACGCAGGACTTGAATGCAGTGAAATGATACTCCCTGTCATATTTGAGAATGATTGATACTACATTAGAATGATCATATATCTTTAAAAAAACTTTTCTTGTATAGTTTCAACTACTGAAAAAAACTATTCTAGAAAACATTTATTGGGTTATCTCTTAAAATTGTATTCCATTTTCTTAACATATTACTTCTTTAACGCAAAAAATATGAATGTTTAATGTGGAAAAAGATCATTATGCTGGAGATGAGCATATATTGGCCGAGTAATAGATGCAGAGAACAACTGATGTAGACAACAAATTTCTCTAGGAAAGAAAACAAGCGTAATTAAACCGTGGGGAAGTTAATAGTGCTAAAGGAAGACAATGTTTTAAAGCATTAAAATAATGGTAAAATGTTGAGTTTAACCCCACGTAAAGAAATTTTGCAACCAGTAGTTAATTGAATACTCCATAAATAGATGTTGGAAAAGTTACAAATTTCAAAATTATTGAAATAAATTCAATAAACAACGAAATAATATAAAAAATAATTAGAAAACAAAACTTAGAATCATCTGTGGGGCACTGTAATATTCACAGTGACTCCAATAACTTCTGTTCTGATGTACATGCATGTTAAAAAAATTCTTCGTCCGTTTCCATCGACAACAAAGAGAAACAACATTCTACTTGTACATGGTTCTTTATGAAGGACTGATAAATTTCGGTGATTATAAACGGAAAAAAAGCAAGCAAACTTATTTCTTTCGATGTCTTCCATTGTAAGTAAAGTACGCACTATATGATTTATAATGCGCATCTGCTCAGTTGTAAAGCAAATAAATTTTCTTAACAGAACAAAGCTGGCTTTACGTCTATAATAGATGCTGTAACTTCTCCGTTCTTTTCGAAATTCTCTCAATATTGTTTTTTACTCTATATTTTGTTCTTGCAATGACAAAAGCCCAGTTGTGTTCGCTTTCTTTAGGGAGACTTAGATTCCATCTACCTATCTATATACATATCGTAAAAAAGGAGTTAAATAGGATAAAAAATACCCTAACCGAGTTGCACTTTTTACAAGAAAGCTGCGCTTCGGTTTCTTCGTGAGTTTTGATCGAAAGTTCATTGTTTTTTCAGGGAAGAAGGGTGATTTTTTTTCGGGGTAGAGGAAAAAGTTCGTCTTTATTATTCCAAGAGAATTTCTGTACTTTTTCTTTTTATTTCAAGGCCTCTTTTCTTTGGAGCATCCTAGACTTCTCCCGCTGAGCTGGCAAATGATCTTTTTTTGGTGTTTTTTTGTGATAGTTGGAAATAACGTTTAAAGAATAAATCACATTAGACGTTTGTTCTCTCTGTAATTCGGGTGGGATATAAAAACGTTGAGAAAAAACAGGAAGCATAATTAAAAAAAGATAGCTCTTAAATGTCTTCAGAAAACAGGAGGATTCGCGAATTGTTTTCCCGAGAGACGTTGTCTTCAGTCGTAATAAAATTATTGATGGTATTTTTCAGGAATCATTTACCACTTTTCTCCAGGATGAAGGGGTGTATTCAGTATTATGTATGTGTTTTGAGAGTTCTTGCTTGGAAAATTTTCTTTCGGCTTTTTTATTTGTTAAATCATTTCATATGGGACTCAATGGTGAATTTTTTAGATTGTCTGTTTTTTCGTTACCTTACATTAAGTGAGAAAAATAATATATGAGTGAAACATAGAGCTCCAAGTGCTAGTATCACTCAAGTGTTTTTTTAATCTCCATGAATGACTTAAGTTGTGTGATTTGCTCTTATGACAAGAAAATAACTTTTTTATTTGAAGTTTATGTATGGATATATCTTTCGCACAGGAAACTTTCGCATCAATCTACCTTTTGTATCAGAGCTTTTCATTAATCGCTTAATTACATTTTTAATTCTGCAACGGTTTCTTTTCACTCGGATCTGTGTTCATGCATATGACTTCTTTTCTCGATCCTCTTCATTAAATATTTGGTTGCTTGTTGTATAAATCTCATTTATTAAAATTTTAATTCGAATTCATAATTTCTCGGATCCGTGTTCCTGCATAGGACTTCTTTTCTCGATCCGCTTCGTTAAATATTTGGTTGCTGTTGTATAAATCTCATTTATTGAACTTTTAATTCGAATTCATAATTTCTCGGATCCGTGTTCATGCACATGACTTCTTTTCTCGATCCTCTTCATTAAATATTTGGTTGCTGTTGTATAAATCTCATTTATTAAAAACTGTTAATTCGAATTCATAATTTCTCGGATCTGTGTTCATGCACATGACTTCTTTTCTCGATCCTCTTCATTAAATATTTGGTTGCTGTTGTATAAATCTCATTTATTAAAAACTTTTAATTCGAATTCATAATTTCTCGGATCCGTGTCGCTGCATAGGACTTCTTTTCTCGATCCTCTTCATTAAATATTTGGTTGCTGTTGTATAAATCTCATTTATTGAACTTTTAATTCGAATTCATAATTTCTTGGATCCGTGTTCCTGCATAGGACTTCTTTTCTTGATCCGCTTCGTTAAATATTTGGTTGCTGTTGTATAAATCTCATTTATTGAACTTTTAATTCGAATTCACAATTTCTCGGATCTGTGTTCATGCACATGACTTCTTTTCTCGATCCTCTTCATTAAATATTTGGTTGCTGTTGTATAAATCTCATTTATTGAACTTTTAATTCGAATTCATAATTTCTCGGATCCGTGTTCCTGCATAGGACTTCTTTTCTTGATCCGCTTCGTTAAATATTTGGTTGCTGTTGTATAAATCTCATTTATTGAACTTTTAATTCGAATTCACAATTTCTCGGATCTGTGTTCATGCACATGACTTCTTTTCTCGATCCTCTTCATTAAATATTTGGTTGCTGTTGTATAAATCTCATTTATTGAACTTTTAATTCGAATTCACAATTTCTCGGATCTGTGTTCATGCACATGACTTCTTTTCTCGATCCTCTTCATTAAATATTTGGTTGCTGTTGTATAAATCTCATTTATTAAAAACTTTTAATTCGAATTCATAATTTCTCGGATCCGTGTCGCTGCATAGGACTTCTTTTCTCGATCCTCTTCATTAAATATTTGGTTGCTGTTGTATAAATCTCATTTATTGAACTTTTAATTCGAATTCATAATTTCTCGGATCCGTGTTCCTGCATAGGACTTCTTTTCTTGATCCGCTTCGTTAAATATTTGGTTGCTGTTGTATAAATCTCATTTATTGAACTTTTAATTCGAATTCACAATTTCTCGGATCTGTGTTCATGCACATGACTTCTTTTCTCGATCCTCTTCATTAAATATTTGTTTGCTGTTGTATAAATCTCATTTATTAAAAACTTTTAATTCGAATTCATAATTTCTCGGATCCGTGTCGCTGCATAGGACTTCTTTTCTCGATCCTCTTCATTAAATATTTGGTTGCTGTTGTATAAATCTCATTTATTGAACTTTTAATTCGAATTCATAATTTCTCGGATCCGTGTTCCTGCATAGGACTTCTTTTCTTGATCCGCTTCGTTAAATATTTGGTTGCTGTTGTATAAATCTCATTTATTGAACTTTTAATTCGAATTCACAATTTCTCGGATCTGTGTTCATGCACATGACTTCTTTTCTCGATCCTCTTCATTAAATATTTGGTTGCTGTTGTATAAATCTCATTTATTAAAAACTTTTAATTCGAATTCATAATTTCTCGGATCTGTGTTCCTGCATAGGACTTCTTTTCTCGATCCTCTTCATTAAATATTTGGTTGCTGTTGTATAAATATCATTTATTGAACTTTTAATTCGAATTCACAATTTCTCGGATCTGTGTTCATGCACATGACTTCTTTTCTCGATCCTCTTCATTAAATATTTAGTTGGCTGTCGTATAAATCTCATATATTAAACTTTTAATTCGAATTCATAATTTCTCCCTTACTCATGCCTCATTAGGATTGTGCCTTCATTTTGCGTACCTTATATTAGATACTTTAGTTAGGCTTATGTTCAGCATATAATATACTAATTATGTACTTATGTCAAGGGCCACTTTACGTCATATTTTCGCACTTAGAACTTTATATAGACATGCGGATTTAATGTTTTTCATTTAGTTAATAAAAGAGTTTTCGGAGTTCAGCGAGATAAAATCTATAATTTTAAAAATTTGCAAAATGTATAGTCAGTGAAATTTCTTTCTGTATGTTGTTTAAAACCATAATCTTCAATCTTAAAAAAAATTGATCTATTTAAAAATACGTTGACAATTGTTAGAACCGGAAGTACAAGTTCATATATGATTATGCACACATCAGCATTATTATGAAAATAGAATTACATCGAAGGCCATATTCAATTAATCGGATTCTGTTAGTCTGTCTAAAAATCCGCTTTCTTTGTTTCTTTCCTAGACTATAAGATGATTTAAACATGTTATAATCGGATCCTTGTAAATAATCAATTTATATTCAAGGTAAACCTATTTGCATCAATGACTACTCAGGAATCCTCATACATATATCACTTCTCAGAGAGTTTATTTTGAGAAAAGTGGTTAACTTTTCTTCGAACGCGCACTGTCGCTTTTATAAACTAGTACACACCCGAAATCGAATATATAAATAATGAATGTATAATATTAAATGTAAATGGAATAATATTTAAGTTAATTATTGTAAATTAAAAAAATAAAATTGCTGTTTATGTAGGTTATTATAACATATAAATGAATTTTTTAAATAGTCAATAAAGTCTGTTCAGAATTTTAAAAGGAAGGCTCTGTGTTAATTAAAGCTTAGAACTAAATTTAAAAGTTTTGTAATTTGATGATTTTTTATGAGCAGGGTATAGCTTAGTTTTATATTCCTGTAGATTTTTGTGAAAATACCTACAATGTCAAACTCGCTAGTACAGTTAAATTAAGATTTAACAAATCTTTAATATTTTATCGAATTCATAAGTTTTCTGCGTTTTCCCAAAAGGCGTCAAACGGAAACCTTCATTTAAATCTTGGTTTCACTTTCAGTTTAACGAGCTGCCAAACTTTCCAAATGTTTCCAATTTAACAATTTTTTAAGAAAAGGCTTATGAAAGTGGGTGTGCAGTATTCGCCTGCAAACTTTTTTTGAGTCATGATCACGACAACTATGTCTTCTTCAAACTTAGGGATAGTCCGCCGCCGGCTCTGCTCCTTCGTGCGCTTATGTCTTCAAACATGAAGGCTAATAGCAGCCCTGTGTTCTGGTTGTTTCAAACCTTTTCTTACTTTGATATATTATAAAAGTCGTGGGTAATTACCTACTGCTGAGTTTTTCCACTGCGGGTGGGACAAGAAAGAGGTAATGTAGCAGCTTTTGGGGGTCGGAGAATGATTAAAATCCGACATTTAATATGCGAATGATATTCTCTGCCCAATGAAAATTTCCTTCCCTTTTCGAAGCTTGTTGCGGAAGGTACATGAGAATAAACTGTCTCTTCTGTTCGAGAAACAGTGACACAGAGGGGTAAGTTTTCGAGAAGGAGAAAACAATTATGAATTTTTGAAAACTCTGTAATCATCACAAGCCGTCTTTTCCTGAAAGGGGTTACCTCATCAAAGGTAAAAAATGAGGCATGTTTATCGATGGTAACAGTTTCAGACTATCAAGGAAACATGGAAATTCCTCTACTGCATTTATTGACTATACTTACTATAAATCTCAAAATGCAAAGTTATAAAAGGAAAACAAGTTTTTTCTGTGAGCGTTGTCCCTCTTATCTGACAAATTATGACTTCCCAAACCTGAAAGTCGCTATTTCCCCCCACCAAATTCTGCAAATGACTGTGAAATGAAATGTGGTTATAGAATTAAATCGATCATTTAAAAAGAACTAGGAAAAACTGCTAATAAAAAAAATATACTGAATAATTCAGAAACAATCTTAAACAACCACTTTCTAAGCCCAAATGTTCTTGGTTTGACATGTTTGGTCACATATTCGTGGAATGAAGTCGCATCAGACTCTGTAACTAATTTGTTTAAAATAACTGGATTTTTATCACAAGATATAAAAAAATGCGCTTCTCTCCACATAGAATTTTGAAGAAAGTATAATGGAAAAGTGTGATGAAATTTCACGGATCTGATTTTCAAATTATACATCTAACGAAGTCTATTTATCAAACTTTATTTGTTTATTTGAATGGCGATATTTCAGAGGGGCAGGAAGTAGATTTTTAATAGCAGAGTTTTGTTTAATTAGTTCATTATGCGTTGAAAAGTTTGCCGCTATGTTATGTAAGCAGAATACCATTTATTCATTCAATTTTATGAGATCTTTATATTCAGGTAAGCACGTACATGTTTTGTTTTGTTGCAAGCCTACGTTTTCAGATGAAATGAATAATCTAGATGGATTTAGAAAATTTTATATGCCGTCCCGGATGATTTATTGGGAGAATTGTATTAGATTGCCTTTTAAACGGAATATGAAACGCGCGAATGTTACTGATTACAAAGGCAGTGATGCGAAAGACTAAGCAATAAGGTATGGGATTAGGAATAAGATATAGTTAGGACAATTAAGTTACTGAGTGGAAGATTTCACAGTGAAGCACTTATGAGTCATTACGTGGAACATAGCAACCGTAAGACATCACATAGTTGGAATGGTGATAAACGAAGGAAGGGATGCATCCTTGATGGATGTTAACCCACTTCTACGTCGGGATTCACCCCATCATATTTGTCGGTCGAACCATCAGTATTCAAAGGTGTTATCCACTCAAGCTTCAAGAAAAACACGTTGTTGCCAAGCATTGATGAATTAGACCTTTTATTTGTTTTAAATACTATAAAAATATTTTGCTCATCTCTGTGAAAAAGTGAAATACATAAAAAGTTAAATTTTTGTGCATTTTTAGAAAAAGTTTACGAAGTATATTATTTTCTATTATAAGCGAATAAATAAAATAATTTACCCTAGGCAAGTACTCTGTATAATATCGTTTTTCTTTTTTTTCCAGTTGAATATGGCGACCCGCGCGCGGGCGCTATCTGCTGAATCGAAGGGTCTTTAAGACTAATTGGATTATTCAATTTATGGAAAACACAAGAAGGCCTTTCAGCTTCAGCTCTGTTGCGGTTTTGACCAAGGGATCCCCAGGGAATGGAATTCAAGGGTTTTAAACCTAGTTTACCACTAGAAAGAAATCTACTACTGCTATCAGTAGCAGATTATGTTATATCTATATCTTCTAAACCTACTCTACCACTGCTATTAATCAGTCTTTCTAGTGGACTATAAACTTAACAGATTTTACGAGCTCTATACTGCAAAGATACTATTGTCATAAACATCCTTGCCTTGCTTGGGTTATAAATTCAAACGAATTATCAGTGTTCAGGGATTTGTCAAATTGGTCACTTCTAATGCCTTATCTAAAACTCTGTTACAAACGATTGTAAAATTTTTACCTCTGTTTCTTGTGTGCACTATTGTTTACGCCAAAATTAAAATTGAATGATAATCAAAAAACTTTTCCGCAACATATAGACTACAAGCCTTAGTTTATGCGCCTCTTTTTCTAATTTTATTAAAATATTAATTGATATATTTAATAATTTTTTATTAATAATTTAGCTAGTAATTAAAATATTTTAAGGCGAAGAATAATATTAGGATTTTCTTTATATCTTGTAATGCTCAGAAGGGAAAACGCAGAATTAAAGTCCGAAGGTTTTGAGATTGTAATTATTTTTGAGTTAAATTTTGGCAGTATATCATTAAATATTATTTTTATTTAAGCGAATAAATGAAGTATTAGTATTATTTTTTTATGCTTTTAGCTTTTTAATCAAGAAAATTAGTGGTAATTTTTTTGAGGTCTTAAAGCTTAAGTTTCAGATTGCAGAAAAACGTTTTAAAATAATTTTCTCATAAATTTATGAAAAGGATAATTGATATTTTAAATAATTTTTTATTAATAATTTAATTCGTAATTGCTATATATTGTGGCGAATAATATTAGGAATGCTGAAAAATGAAAAAAATTAAAGTCCGGAGATTTTTGAGACTGAAGTTCTTTTTAAGGTAAATGTTGGCAGTATATCATTAAACTTAATTTTTATTTAAGCTATTAAATGAAGTATTAATATTATTTTTATGCTTTTAGCTTTTTAATTATGAAACGTAGTGGTGATTTGTTTTTTTGAGGTCTTAAATCTTAAGTTTCAGATTGCACATAAATTTTTTTAAATCAATTTTATCGTAAATTCTTCCCGTTTTCAGAAGTTGCTTCTTTCAGGGAAATGAACGCCGTGAGATATGCAAATAATTCCTTGCTGTGCTTTTGTTGCATATAACAACGGCTTTTTTAAATAATAGTTTTTTTAATAATAGCTAAATAAAAATTTTAAATAATAGGCCCCGTTTATAATTATGATCTAAGCAAAATTTCAAATGTAAATTAAAAAATATATTCTTTGAATCGTTTCACTAAAAAGCCCTGTAAATCAGAATTGCGAAAACTACTGTACATGTACCACTATTGGTATATTTCGTTATATTGTACGGTACAATTTTTACAGAAAATATTTGATTTAATATTAAAAATGAATGTAAAATCGCATGCAGATATGTATATATGTATATTGGTACGTGATGGCACATATATGTTTTAATTTCATTTATGTGTTAAAAAGAAAATAAAAGCTCGAAGACCCTCGCTATAAACATCACCTTGACATCCTAACAGTTTTTAAAAATTGCGGAACTTAAAAACATTGTATTGTTTGAAAATAACACACAAACTGTGAGTAAATTTAAAATTAATAAATAGAGATTTAAAATACCGATGAAGGTTAATTCAGATTTTTCATTAAAGAATTAAAAAAAAAAATAAAGTAAACGAGAAGTTTGGTAAGTGAAATTATTAATTTCGGTTTCTGGTGGTCAATAGAAAAAAATTGGTGTCAAATAAAAATATAAATAACTTCAAAATGATCTGTACGGTTTTTGTTTTCAAAATTTATTATTTAGGTAAAATTGAAGGCATAGAATCGAATTAAGGTAGCATTCAGAATATCATTTCCGTAAAGCTTCTATTTCGTGTAACATATTGATTATTGCTCTAAGTAAGTATAGTATATATCCCAAGTCGTCCTTTCAAGGCATGAAAGACGAGAGATTATGATTCAAAGAGATTATGAAGAGATAGAATTTTATTGAATATAGCACGCTAGCGTATTACAGCACGAAGTGGAGTAATAACACAGCAAAAATATAAAAGTGTATTTAGATGCAAAATTTGTAATCTGATTCTTCAGATTCAGTTTAACTCTTTCGTATCGAAGTCGCCCCTAACGCCCGTTCATTCAGGCAACGGCAAACCGCCTCAACGCCTCGTTTATTTTCTACCTACTTCTTTCCCCTCCACGTTAGTGTATGGCTCATTGGTTTCGCGAGTTGTTAAAAGACATGTCAATCATTCTTTTGAAGCAAATAAAGGAGAAATACGGAAAGCTATTGACGTTCGCAGGTGCAATCCGGCCCTAAGGTGAAACTGCACACAATGGATGAAACCGCAGGGGGAAAGGAAAACTCTTCCAAACACGGGCGTTTTCGATGTTTGTTGAAAACAGATTTGGTCGTCTCTCGATGCGAAAGAGCTAACAGCAGGATTATTCTTTCTTTACCCTTTTTTATTAATATTTTGTTTTAATTATTACGCGCAATGAATGGCTGGATAGTAATTGCGCACCATTCCGTAATTTGTTGATATCTGTTGTCATTTTTCACTTTGCGAATTAGCATCAATCGCCTTGTATTCGTTTAAGTTGTCGAATGGTTTGATGGATCGTTGACTTTGTTTCGTTATTAAAGCTGACGCATTTGTTTGAAGATGCTTTCAACGTCTTGCACTAACCTTTCGACTCTGTGATATTTTTAGGAGAGAAAAAAAACCGAAAATTATGAATGCTATTCTATTATTAATTATAAATGCTATTCTATTATTATTTTATTACTACAGCTCTTTGTTTATTACTATTTCGTCAAAACTTATTTCATTCAAAATAAAGCTTGTTTACAGTGTAAGGAGTATAAGGTTCATCCTAAGATTTCAACAGTTATCTTTAGCTAAAGCTACTTTCCTGTCTCTCTTAATTTCAGTTTACATTTTCCAGCCAGAGTGTGTTTTGAAAATCGCTTCTAATGCAAATAAGGAAGAGCGGTATTTAAGTTGAAATTCCACTGACTTCGTTAGAGAGTCAGAGACTCTGACTAGCACGCTTTTGCCATTTGGCTACACTCGGTCTAAGGTATTACTACGCTCTGCCGTATTTCAGGCCCTTGATAGTTTCGCCAGTTACTTAACGTTTATTGGTCAACTCCTTAGAGTTTTGATAGCTTCGGCTATATCCTTTTAGTTAAGCATTAGTTAACTTTGATTTCTTAGTACTCTTGAGTTCAAGCCCAAGTGGAGGCTTTACTTTACGCTCTAAGACAGGAGCCGTCTGTAAATTCTTATTTTGAAAAATAAAGGGTAATTAACCCTGCTTGAGTTTACTTTTCTGTTTCCTGAACTAAAGCGATTATTCTCTTACGAGTTCTCGAGGTTTCACATACTTAGCTGCAAGAGAAAAGTTTGGAACCCTATAGGAGATTTAGTTCATCATGTTTGATAGCAGTTCTTCGTGACAGAGGATTAAAAAAGTTAAGAAGTAAAGTTTATTAAAAGCAATAAATTTTGAAGAAGTTGAACAGCATTTAAGCTATTGAAAATTATAAACTTAAAAAATAAACAAGACATAGTGAATTCCGCAAAGTCTTAAAAGAGAGCAAATCAATATAAATATTTAGGAATATACTTAAAACAACAATAAAATGCTACGCCTCTTAGCGAAAATATTGTTACAGTTTTTCTATTTAGTTTGCTATTTTTAGTAGCAAACTAAATAGTTTGCTTTGTCGGCTCTTGTTTTACAAACTAAACAATTGTCTGTTAGCTGTAACTGTAATTCTACTCTTTTGCTTTCAAGAAACCTCGAGAAAACAAACTTTACCAAAATGTTCTCGTGCATGATTAAAAGGCTTTAAAAAGCCGGAGAAAAACATCCCAGTTTAGTTGTTTACTAATTGGTTGTTGTTGGTTGTAGCCAATTCGCGGTGACATTGGATTAGCTTTCTCTGAACTTTGGATTGAGTTCTATTTAACGTTTTAGTAGTTTAAAATGCAACTACTGTATGATATTGTGATATTGTACGAATATCTGCAAGGAAACATCGCAGCATTTTATTTCTTACGATAAGAATAAATTTTATTAACTTTCCATCACACTTTTAATTCAATCTATTACGAACCCGTACGCACGCAACAATATGAAAGCCTGGAACAAGCTTCCTTTCCTTGACGGAAGTTAATATTTTTTTAATGTAATGTTCGTGCAAATAATCCATGAATAAAAGGTAGAGCATTGTAACGTGGTTCAGTAGCATTGTAACGACAAAAAGTTGCAAATGTATTTAAGCATTATTTCTTGGCAACATATGTCATCAAGCTTAAATTCCTTGAAGTGAATTTCACCCAAGATTTTATTTTCACACTAAGCAAACTACCTCCTTTGGTATTAAAAAGAAATTTATGATCTTGTGTGGTCTAACAGTAACGGGAAATGCACATTTGTGGTTTGATTGTCTATGAAGGAAAAATTACTTCAAACTCATCTCTGAAAACAAATGAAGACGAAGATTGAAAGTTGTGACGTTTGTTACGTATTGCTATACGATATTATCAACGAGTTATAACTGATTCAATTATTTGCGATTTGGTTCGCATTTCTTTTTCCTAAACTCTGAAAGATTAATTGCAGAGTTGCTTCCTTTTAATTTATTCGAAATTTAAGACTCAGAAAAAAACTTTTTACATCTGATATTCGTCGATAAATTTATTTTAAAGATAAAAAGCACCTTTTCCGCTGTTTAATCTCTTTTAAGTTGCCAGCTCACTAAGTACACTAGAATCCCAATTAAGTAATTTCGGACCATTAAATGCAGCAGTAACACTTTGACACTGAAAAGCCAATGACAAAATGGATTATAACCAACCAGCTAAGTAGAAAAACTTTAACATGTACACTCACACACGGAAGCACTCTACTTCTTTACCTCTACTAATCCTTTTTGGCCCCATTAGCAAATGCTAACGAAAAAAATGCTTCTTTTTCCCCCTTTTCACGTTCTTTTTTTCATCATCCGAAACAAAACCTGAGCAAATTAGAAGTCAGTACAATAATACACTTAAATGAATAACGGCAAGGCCATTGTCATTAAATGGCTTCTTACAAGATTCTAGCGGAGCGTGAGTTAAAGAACTCTTTTGTTTTTCTTAAGCCATTGCCAAGCGAAATTATTTGCAATTCAAATTCGCGGGCAACTGCTATTCTTGAGTTCACAGAAAGCAGTTGCCGATAAATAAATGCTTTGAAATAATTTTTTTGTTTCTATTGCGTTGAACAAAACTTTGCATTCTTATGAAAATTACCCAAGTTAATGGTTCTAAATTGGAGTTGCTATTTTCTTGTGTATTTCTGTTATGATATTTCTGTTATTTGTGTAGCAAATTGTCATCCAGATTACTTTAGTAAGATCGATAGGGATATTTAATGCTATTGTTTTTATATGATAGAAAAAACATAGAGTGGTTTCCCTATTATATTAAAAATTATACAAAATTAGAAATTTTTTTAATACTAGTAGTGTCAGCAGTTTGTCCTTCACTACTAAGTCCGAGATGCAAAAGGGACAACAAAGGAAACATCACGAATACCAAAACAATTTCAATTGTAGTCATCGGAAGCATCGGAGAATAAGCTAAGTTTAAAAAAAAATAACCGCACTTACCCGTGAGTATTCTAGTGGTGTAAGTGATTAGGAAGTCCACCTGGCAATTTTAAGATCCATGCTTGGAATCTCGCTCACGATAAACTTGATTTTTCCTATTTACTCTCCGAAAAACCTAATAGCTTCTACCGTTATGCTCGAACTAAAGTGTGGTGGACGATAATTCTTCATCAGCTGGATTTGGTCGACTGACTCTGGTTTTTCACCAGTGTCCGAAGAAGCGGCGGGGAATATAAGGAATTTTCGGGTGTAGTAATTAGTAAGTCCAGCTGATTATTGGAAAATTCATGGTTGCATTCCTGAGGGGGACTTTTCACATTTCTCGCTTAGAAAATCTTAATGATCTTAGGATAATTTTAGCATCATTTAAATTATGAAACGATATTTTATTGCGGGATTTACACCTTAAATATTTACCACTCCTGAAATGCTGTGTGTAAGACTCAGAAACTATGAGGCAGGATTTTTAAGTGAGCACTGCTTTGATATTGCATAAACACAATGGCAAATTTTTTAACAATTTTAATTTTTACATAAGAGCCTGTAATTTACAATACTTTTTACCATAACATGCTTCAAAGCTCTTATCGTATCGTATGTTTATCTGCTGAATTACGTCCTCAGAGAAATATGCTGCGTAATCTGATAACAATTTCTGGTACCCAACAATTGCCGATAATTTTAGCGCTCTCTCACTATTTGATAAAAAACACATCTTGAAATGCGATAAAACTTCATAGATAATAATAAAATCACACATTTTTAGATATCATATTTTAAGAGAATACATCATTAAAACAACACTCTTAAAGCAATGATTTTATTGGAACTTTGAAAATTCTGTTGCGTAATCTGATAACAATTTTTGGTACCCAACAATTGCCGATAATTTAAGCGTTCTCTCACAATTTTATAAAGAACACATCTTGAAACGAGATGAAACTTCATAGATAATAATAAAATCACACATTTTTAGATATCACAATTAAGACAATACATCATTAAAATAACACTCTTAAAGCAATGATTTTATTGGAACTCTGAAAATTCTCAAGAACCAGCATTTTTTTATTTCTGAATAATTTTATGTTAATCTAATTTATCTGAAGGCGCAAAACATATGTTGCCCGAAATGTAAAAAGTGCTTAAAGGGGAAAAAAAAACAAGTCCCCCCCAAAATTGAAAGATTTGAGATTTTAAATTACGTCCAAGGGGGCGTTTTTATAACGTTTTGTGTGTTACCTTTATTTATTAAATATCATGTTCTTCGCACTTAAACCATAAAATTCAGCTTAGTAGCAATTTCGCAAAGTAATTTTAAAATGAGCCTATCTTTAGAATTTCCGATACACAGTTTTGCGCGCTGAAGATATAAAGGTTTCATTTTCCCCCGTAGATTGTCGCCATTGCTCGCTTTCAAATCGTTGAGATTGTTACTCAAAAATTCGTTAAAGTTTTACAAAATGTGAAATCGATAATGAAACAAATTCCAAATTTCAAATTTGGGCTTCCATATGTCCATATTCGTAGGAAGATTACGTCATTCAAAACTCGATGGCTCTATGTACAGTTGTTTTATCCCAATGCGAGAAATATACATACTACATTAATGCAGATTTTTCATTATTTAATTTATTCAACTATAATGCAAGACTCTAACATTTGGTGGCAACAGTTTGAAAAGTGAAACGGACATTTATAGTGATTCAACGCAAAATCGCAAAACGAAAACAATAGTCCTTCAGGGACAAAGCCCCTTTGGACTAACAAGTGGATTTATTTTAAATGGTTTATCTATTCAGTTTAACAGTAATTTAAGTAAGATATTGTGCAGAGGTTTTTAAACGCTTCTCAACTGAAGTCACCTAAATCTCTCTCTGACCAGTTTATGTGTGTGTGTGTGATTATGGCAAAGCCTCGAGGGCTATCTACCTAAGGGAAGGGATGCCTTCGTGGAGGACTTTCTAAGGGAAACTGGCTCGTATACACGTTACACATGGGGAAAACCACGAAAACGCCCATGCAGCCAGCCCGTTCGCGGGATTCGAACCTCGGACCGAACTACCAGTGTTCAGCGACTTTACCGCTAGGCCGCTGGTGGGCCCCCTGACCAGTTTAAAATATAATCATCGAATACAAAGGAAATTGGACTCAGTGCATACATTAACAACATATTCATTTCGCTACATGAACTGTCTGGACTACAAATAATGCTAAGTTAAATTAGAGCTATTTTATTTCTAGATTTCGAGAAAGCCATTCTGTAATCTCTGTAGCATGCTACATTGATTAGAATAATTTCAACGATTCGGATATTACATGATAAAAATTATCAAAATCAAAGATAGAAAACATAATTATCATAGTTCAAAGATTTAATAACATTAATTTTACTGTTGGCCTTTAAGCTGCAAGACCATGAAGATTCAGAGGTAACATGACATATTTATTGTACAAGTAATATAACGTAGATAGGTAAATTAATAATCACAGCTCGTTCGACTTGCGGAACAAAAAGAAAGCAATATTTGTTTCAACTTACCAAGGTTGACAATCACTGATGTTATGCGCCTTGGTATTAAAAGAAAGAGGCTTTGATGTGTGCTTGGATACACCAGTCCATGCTCGTTTCACACGTCGCCCCGAAGTTAATTTCGTCTAGCTCAGAGTTGTGTATGCTAGGAAACTTGTTTTCTAGTCATGGACCGAACGTGTTCAAAGTTCGAAGTATAGGAGGAACGAGCCGGTTAAGGAGCAGGGAGACTCGAAGAAGACAATCAAGAATTATTGAATATGGTCCAACTAAAATTTGGCGGCTGGCAAGTCTTGAATTAAGGGAAGGACAATAGGCTCCAAAACGTAGATATGCAGCTCTAGTTGTTGAGTGTGCCGACGATGCGCATTAGGTTAGTGAGAGAGTAAATCCAATCCCACTCTAATAACTCAAAGCATATGTGGCAATGCATTATTATGCAAGACCAAGGCAACACCACGATGCTGCTGGACTCAGATACAATAATCGTGGAGCTGTAACAGAACGAAATTTGTCTGGAAAGACAATGTTGTGCCATTCATGCATGTATGGCATTCAGTTCCCCTCGGGAGCACGTTTACGATTATGGTATAATAGGTTATGGTATACTAGATGTCTTGCAGTTATTCCCTTTTCTGCAGGCAGTGTCAAATGGGACGGGCTGACGCAGACTGTTCTGCAGCAGACTCTAGGGCTAATAATGTTGCTGTGCGATCCAGTTATTTTACGTTAATTTCCTTTGCTGTCTTTCTCGTTTCCCGCTTTCCTGCCAGAATGTAAATTTCTAACTCGCGTGTATTCAAATGAGGTAGAAAGGGGATAGTTTTAAAGGAAGGTTTTAGAGGGTAGAATCAGAGCGTGTTCCATTTGCTGAAGACTACGTTGCTGATTTCATTCTCCTGAGCGCTGCATTCTGCGGCGTTGCGTTACTCTGGCCATTAGGCTTGTCATGCCGATTTTAGATCAGAGCTAACTTGAGTGTTTTTCCATCTGTGTAACCGTTGGGTTCACTTATGTTTACTTATTCAAATAAAATTCATTACTATTCATTTAAGCAACAAATGCTGGCTATTCTGCAAGCACGACTGGTGCGTTTTGTTAACTTTTATTTGAGTTAAATAAAAGGGTCCTTTATAACCTTTTTCAGTCTGTGTGGCACTTCACCAGATGTAGTGATAATCCACTTAAGGCCTTAGAAGTTTCGTACAATTTATGCTACTAAAGAAGACGATATTTTATAAAGTCATGCTAAAATCTCATTTTTAATACTTCAGATATACCTAACATTATATCTATAAGAAGCATAGAAATACTTAGCTCAATATTACGAGCCAATCTGCTGAAATTTTTTGGCATAAAGAGTATATAAACTGAACAGCAGATACCGTGTTCAATATTTAGTGGTATTATTTAACGATTACATTAATTGATAAATTTGCAAGGTGATATCTAGTTTCAAAAAGTTTATAAGGTATTTTATCCCCCCTTTCTGCATGCCTTCGTGGTGTAATGGTAGCACAATCGGAGCGTATTCGAGATTCCTAGGTTCGAGTCCCGGTGAGAGCATTGCACATTTTTACTGTCCCCAGCTTCAAAATAACCTAATGACTCTATAATGGCGCCCGAACTAAAAGGTGGTGCATGATGATTCTTCACTATCAGAATTTGGCGACTGGGTCCCCTCATCCCCAGTCGGCCTTTAAAAGGGGAAGCATATGAGTTCTCCCTCCTTTCTGCATGCTTTCGTGGTGTAATGTTAGCACACTCGGCGCGTATTTGAGAGGTCCAAGTTCGAGTCCCGGCGAGGGCATTGCCCGTTTTTCATGTCCCCAGCTTCAAAACAACCTAATAATTCTATGAGTTACTTGGAGCATTTCCATAGAAAAAGGTTTCGTGACCAGCTACCCTTCTCTTTTTTCTGTCCTGTAAGATCTCCAAACCATGTTTACCCTTTGACTCCAAAAAGCCGCATGTATGTGTAAATTACTAACTAAAAAAATGAGTGGAGACCATGCATGAGTATAAATTTGTTTGACTCATTGCTTTGGCAATGTCATTTACATAGTGCTTAGAATGACGATTATTTTTTCTACACTTCTTGAACATTAGCGGTTTAGTGGGGCTTATTTTTTGCGCCTACACGTGTTGAATAATTAAAGTTGTTGCGAAATGATTAGAATAAATTACTAAAATTAGTCCGAGTTAAGCTAATTTGTGAAAAGAGATTTCATTGTGTAGGGAGAACTGTGATATAAATTTCCTAGACTTTCATTTAGAGGTTTATTTAGGATGAGGGCCAGTTAGTCACAGATTAGCATTATGAAGTCTGAGAATAAGCTTCAGCAGCTTCTATTCGCTTTGATTTGAAAGCAGTTGAGAAGTTTATTATTAACTACAATGGTTTACTGCATGATTTCTTATGATAATTTAAACTACTTCTTGTCTAAATCGATAGCTAGCAAACGCAGGTAGAGAGAGTTAGAAGTGATGGAAGTAGTAAGTAAACTAGAGTAATAAAATATTTAGCATTCTTTTAAATGCATGCTGATAATAGGAAGAAAAAAAACTAAATAAAGCTAAAATAAAAGGTGGAAATATACCGGGCTCAACTTTTGTGCCAGTCAGCCTATTTACCCATTTCAGCTCATGGCCCTCGAGCGGTTGGGGGGATTATTCCAATTAGGAGACTTCTTCACAACTCTCATACTTTCTGTCTTTTTCTGCTTTTCTAGAAGTTGTTTTGGGAATAATGTGGGTTTAATTTGAGCTGCTGAATTTCGGACGAAGTTGAGGCAACGCAATCTGCATTTTCAGGAGACAAAACTGCAAAATAGGGAATTAAATGACTAGAAAAAGTAAACAGATAGTTTTTTCAGGTTTATAGTAATATTAATACTGCAAGGCAAAAACTTTATCATGTAACTCACAAAATTATGTACAAGGAATTACAGCTTTTTCGATACGCCTTTAAAATGTGGAGAGAGTAAATTAAATTCACTTTCTTTGGATTTACATTTTGCAGAAAGTTTTTAATTAATTCGAAAAAGAAACTGATCATATAAATTGATCGTAAAAGAGGACACATCTTGGCTCTAAATGAATAGAAGAATTTTAAATAAAGTCCTGAATTTATCGAAATACATGTTATTAAAATGCTTTTGGTCGTTAAATGGACTTCATATTTTTGTATAATATGACGTGGATGATTCAAAAATACATCTTACAGAATATAATCGAATCGAGACGTTAGCAAACTAGTAATTTCTACCTTTCCCGAAATTGTTTATTCCTTTAATTGTTTTATTCTGTAGATGCAAATATAAATTCTATAACAAATACACGCCTACAATCGTTATTTTAGAACTGTCATGTTCATCATGTTGCTGTCAAATTTCTCTCTTTATTAACGTATGATATAAACTGAAAGGAAATTCACTTTGAGCTCTTTACAAAATGAGTTGCCTGAAGAGACTAAACTTTACGTCGGTATTTTCAAACGCACAATATTCGTAATGGAGTCCGATATTCAATAAAACATCTTGGGGCTTCAGTCATTTAATAAGATTCCCTAAATATATATAATTATGTGAAACGAACATCTGAAAGTTTCTTAAAGTTAGATTTATTGCAAAATTTTTAATTAGTTCAAATAATGAATTCACATGTGACATGAATAAAGAATTGGAATAAAACTGCCAGTTAAATATATCATATGTGAGCTAACTTATTCAAAAGAAAATTACCCATTTTTTACTCTTTTTTTCTGAAACCAGTTAAGAAATTTCCAGAAATAAACAGAGGCTATAATAAAGATTTTGCGGAAGAGATGCAAAATGCTTTAGTTATTGTATTTATGAGTTTCGGGGAATAATAAGACACAATGTACTTATCTCTTTATAGAGAAATGATTTTTTTCTGACCTTTAAATTTTTTCGAATCAAATGTGTTGTTAGCTCCATGAGTGAGATATAATGATCGAATGTCAAGCTGTGTTAATGGAAAATATTTATTATTGATCAGAAATATCACTGCATAATTTGTCTCTGGCAAGATAATCTAAATAAGTGAAAGGAATGTTTAAAAATATAGTAACTGAAGGGAAGTAACGCAAAATGAAGTAAGCCTGTGAAACAGACAATAAATCATGGTTAAATACAATTGCAATTGCCCTTCAGAAGTTAGTTTATAAAATATTCTGCATTACAATAAATCATGGTTAAATACAATTGCAATTGCCCTTCAGAAGTTAGTTTATAAAATATTATGGATTACGAATAACTAATAAGAATTCTGATTCCGTAATTCAAACTGCCGTCAAGGAGGGTCCCTTTCAGGATTATTTTAGGAATATTGTTATGCAGTTTGGTAGCGTAACAACATTCTTATAAAATAATCTCATAAACCTAATATAGTGGAAGATGATACAAATCTGATAAAATTGGAAGATGCTCCTTCCATAGTAAACCATTCTGAAGCGATGAGAAATAGAAATGAAGTGAGGGCTGCACTTGGGAAAATTTTAATCATTAAATATAGAACAGACAATTAGGAATTTATTTGGCTATTAGCATATGGTGAAGCACTCGACAGCAGTCTGTATAAGGGAAAGAGATACCTCATGAAGTACTTTTTATGGGAAGCTGGTTCGTATTCTAGTCACAAAGAGAAAAACCACGATAAACAATTATGTAAGCAACCCTTTCACATGGAATTGAACCCTCAGCATTTAGCGGTCTCAAGCAGCACTAAAGCACTGATGGGGGTCTTAGGACTTGAATCCCGTACAACAGAAACTTACTAAATTAATTCCTTAATTAAGTTAACGAAAAGATAAGCTATCTCATTTTCTACAAGAAAAGGTTTATGAAAATGTATCAGAAAGTTCTCAGACTAGCTTTATTTATGAAAACGTACATTAATTATTCAAAAGTTATTCGTTTCATAATAGTCACTTTGCGTAGAAATAAACTGGTGTCACTATTCCTGCTACTGCTGGAATGCAGCCTGGAAGTCGACTTGCGTCAGTCAGTCCATACCTTGTGATTTGGCCTGGATATTCTGAACAACGTAAAAACGAACGCTGCATGTTTAGGAAAAGGAAGTTGTTGTCAGAAACTGTCTCTGGCAAGTAGACAGATGTGGAAGCGATAACATGTTGTGGTTCGAAAGGAATTCGGAAACGGAGTGCACGGTAGCAGAGTGAATTTCCACTGTGGAGAATCCAGTTCTCCGCTTGTCAAAGATGGTCGGTTTCGACAAATATTGCAAAACCTTTCAGGAAACATTTGTAATACCAGTTTGGCATTCAAGGACGAATTTATGATGAACAGTATTCAGAATTACTGAAAGCGTGATGAATATGTTACACCAGCGGCTCATTTTCGCCCTTGGTCATCAAGAAAATGGATCACCGTCATTGCGACGAAAGCCCTTTGCCTCAACGTCATCCCGTAAGCGCAAGAGACTTCACTAGTGAAGATGCTAGATGTTAAGAATGCATTTCCCACAACATGCTAGACTTGACGCGATGTTCTCTTTGCTCAGAGATCAGAAGTTGGAGGGAAAAGTGATACTGATTCGCTGCATGTGCAATTCTGACATTAGTATTGTCTGCACTGACCGCTATAGTGCATCAGCAGTGTTATTATACGCAGGATGATTTTTTTTTTCGGACGACACACTTACACAGGTTTCTGAATTTATTTTGCATATTCAGGAATAACACATGTGAAAGCGTTTTTTAGACAACTCGTCTCTGCAAAAGTTGTTCTTTTAGTTTTGATGTTGTTACATATTAAGTAGTATATAACAATATTAATTTATGAAAATAATAACACATACCGAGTACTTGTGAACTGGTAATATGTAAAATATGTATTTGGTAAATAGCACATTATAGCCATTTGTTTTGGGAGCTAATACAGGAGTGCTTTTGAAACAGTTGTATAATTTTAGATTTGCGTCTTCCAATTTGACTGTGCAACAGAAATCTGAAGAATTCATTAAGTAGTACTATTAATTTAGTAATTTTGTCTGTTGGATTTGTCAGATTCCTCAATTTAAACTGTAATTTTTATTCACTCTCTCATTACGTATATTCTCTCATTACGTCTCATTACGTAGCATGTTATGCATCATTAAAAAATTTAAATGTTAGGAATTTAGAATGCATTTTGGAATCAAATCTCTAGAAAGTTAACTGAACACAAACAGTTAAGGTTTGGATTCTAAGGGTCTAAGAAAGATGCTGCATACTTAATTAAAAAAGTTCCGTGGTTTGATTTTGAGCAAATAAGTATGGTTTGCAATTTGTTTAAAGGAAATAAAATATTTTATTCTTTTTAATGCTATAATGTTTTTTGGAGAAAATCAAGGTAAGCGACTAACAAGGTAAACGACATAACAAGGTAAGCGACTAAACAAAGTAAACGACGCAACAACGTAAGCGACTAAACAAAGTAAACGACGCAACAACGTAAGCGACTAAACAAAGTAAACGACGCAACAACGTAAGCGACTAAACAAAGTAAACGACTAAACAAAGTAAACGACGCAACAACGTAAGCGACTAAACAAAGTAAACGACGCAACAACGTAAGCGACTAAACAAAGTAAACGACGCAACAACGTAAGCGACTAACTGTGGTCTAGTTAGTCCGAATAATTGGACGCCAAAGCAATATTAAAGTAATTCGGGAAATAGTATGTGTAAATACAAGCTCTAAAGAATTCTCATTTTACGATTTTTGTACTATTATATAAAAAAAATAGTCTTACTCAAAAAGTATTCAACATATTTCTGCAAAATGTACTATTTTTTTAAAGTAAGACATGTTTAAAGATACAAAATATTATGTATCTATATATATATAAATTTTAATATTTACTGAGTTGTAGACTTATGAACTTCAACGAAGCAGGAAACACGAAAAATTGCAATGCTTTGCCGGATTCAAGCTCTAGACCTCGCGATTTCCAGGCGGACGTCCTTTTAATTACACCACGAATGCCCTTGGCAAGGAAGGAGATAATACCTTATAAAGATAAAGAAAACAAGTCAAAATGCGCTGTAATAATGGAGAAAAATGTGATATTTTATTGGCTTTAACTGCTTTAAATGAAATTACGTTGACTTTTCAAGAAACAAATGAATTCGTCACACTTCTAGGAGAACATTATTGCGAAGAATGTGAAGCTGGAAGAATTCGTTTGAAGTTGGAACGAAACCGAGGTGGAATTTCAATAGTAGTTAAATGTCTAAACTATTGGGAAAATAAATTTCGCATAATTTTTGCAGTTATATATGTTTGACAATTATGTGAATCGAAAGATAGTTCTATAATATATTCATATACAGATATTAATACACAGACATATATATATATACATGTAATAATAAAATTCCATATTCAAGAATACACTTAAAATTCTAACTGTATGTTCTTTTCATTTTTAATGGCGACGTTCTCTTATTTGAAAGTACGTGGAATTAAATCCACAGCCCCGTAGTCAAGTTGTTTTTCCCGCCTTTTCTACACGTACAGTTATGGAATGTTCTGGAAATATTTAAAGCGAACTGGATTGGCTGACGAGGCTGACGTCATTTCTTGGAATTTCCGCCTTTCCAGAGGCTATAAAAAGACTCGCAAAAGAATATCGGGGCTTTTTCTTAAATGTCACGATGCAGTAAACTTCATACAAAAAGGTATTAGTAATTCTTTTTATTTACTCCGGATATCTGATTTTGTAATTGCTATTTTCTCCTGAATAATAATAAATGGATCCTGTTTTTTTAAACTTATCGTCTGATAACTTAAGCTACGACTAAAGTTGGTATATCACATACATATATATATGTTTATTTCCTCAGTCCTTTTAGAAGTAATAGTAGATGTTAAAAAGAAAGATAGAAATAAAAGAAATTTTAATGATTTCTTGGGTTTTATTTAATCCGATTTTTGTCGACATTTTAAAGATTTTTATTTACCTGTTGTGTCTTTACGAATTTGTTAGTAATTTCCCACATTTCATAAAGAACAGTTTTGAATCTTTTTTATAATGTAATTCTTAGGTATCGAATGAGCTAAGAATTGTATAACATTACTTTACTGAGCGCTTAAGGATCAAATAACCTTCGCACAAAAAGGTTACATTAGTGCTTAAGGAGAGAATTCGAAGAATGGAATGCGCCTCATTATATCAACCGAAACACATTCTATGGCTTGGAATAACAGCGTAACCTCGATGGAAGATGAGGTTCGGTAAAGTTTTGTCAATTAGTTGGGGGATGAATGTAGAGAATAATTATCTTTTCCCCGAAAATTCATTTTCGCTTTATTTGTCTAATCGAGGAGAATCACCAGATTTCTGAAAATAATAACAATCAGTGTGCGCAAGGAAGGGCAGCTCTAAGCCCCAATTTTCATTCTGAAATTTTATCACTTTACAAATAACGTAAAAATCTAATAATTAAATTTATATAATTTATAAAAAACTATTACATAAACAACTAATTAATTGATACAAAAATTATTATATTTTACTTGTAATAATAAATTAGAGTAACGTTATCGTATATTAAATGTAAAAATTTTAATAACTTTTATATTAATTGAATTCTGTTATTTATAGTATTGCAGCAACAACAAAACACCTATTTTCAGGGGATAAAAACAGTCGCTAATTAGCTGAGCTGGATCCTAATGAATTCACAACCTAATGGTCCAAGCAAAGTTTAGCACTTTGGAAATTGGTGCGCTAAGCGATCAGGCAAGCTAGACCTACCTTGAAGCCTGGTGTTGGTGTTGGTGTATTTAATTATGGCAAAGCACACTAGGGCTATCTGCCTAAGGGGAGGGATGCCTTCGTGGAGGACTTTCTAAGGGAAACTGGCTCGTATACACGTTACACATGGGGAAAACCACCCTTAAAGCCTGGAAAATCACTAACTGTGGGAAATTAGAAATACCTTCGAATGCAAATAAAAGATAAATTAGGCCATTTTCAATTGTTTATCTCTAAAGTGGAACAGCGTACGAAGGGAAGTGGTCCCGATAGGCTTATGATGCGCCTATTCTTGTTTACCCTACCCAAGAGCCGAGAAGTTCAAAAATTTTTCATCTAAAATTCATTATGTATATACGGGCCTCCGAGCGGCAAAGTCGCTGAACACTGGTAGTTCGGTCCGAGGTTCGAATCCCGCAAACGGGCTGGCTGCATGGGTGTTTTCGTGGTTTTCCCCATGTGTAACGTATGTACGAGCCAGTTTTCCTTAGAAAGTCCTCCACGAAGGCATCCCTTCTCTTAGGCAGATAGCCCTCGAGGCTTTGCCGTAATTTAATAACCTAACCTAACCTAACAGAACATAAAAGTAGGTTTAAGGGCAAGGAAAGCAGGTTTAAGAGCAAAAAATATTCTAGCAGATTTATTTAATGCTAACAAGGTAAAAAAAAATAAGTCTCTCCATGGCTTTAGGTGAAAAAAATATTCTACAATTTACAAAGAAATCAATCGAAAATTGCGATACGAAATGTCACATTATACACACAGATTTTTAAAATAATATCAAAACCTCCAGTCAGATCACGGCATGTGCTATGTAGTACGCAAAACACAGACGCCATTGCTTTTTGGATACGTGGTTTCATTTGCTTCGTAGCTTCACATACGTGATTTCATTTGCTAGCCTCAAATATGCCGTCATCCTCAATGACCCCTACTCCTCGTGCGGGCGCCGAAAGCATCGATAATATGTTTCCTCGTATAGATGGATTGGTGTAGGCGCCTCAGACGTCGAGAGATACTCATTTGAATGTGTCTCCTTGTGTATGTAGACAGGCCTTTATATGCATAATACATTGTAAAAGTGAAATCAACAGCACAATGTATTTCATAGAATAATTAAAATATAGATATGTTTTCATCGCCAGTAGTAATCATCTGCTATTTAACATTTACATATTTTAATGGCTTCAGTGTAAATAGTAATGTAAAATTTGAAACAAAAATGCCTCTGCCAAATGTTATTCAATGTTTCACGCGCATTAGTTTACAAATTGCCTCATAACATAAACAAAGACTGAATTTTGCGTATAAACACTAGCTAAAGCTTCAAATAATTAAAAACAGGGAGAGAAAGAGATTTCTGTGTTACTTGGAGTTAACCAGTGAAGTGTAACCTCTTAATGATGGGGATGTTTGTTTAACCATTTACAGCACAGCGCATGAGGGATGTCTTCCTTAATGGCAGAATGCCTTTGCGGAGGATTATTTAAAGCAGATGACTGATATTTAACTTAAACATAGGGAAAATTAGAATAATTCTTGCTGCCAGCTCGTTCCTTGGTACTCGAATTTGGGTCCGTTTTTATCCATTTGTTCGCCGGTAGACCATGTACTCAAAGAATTTAAATTTTACTTTCTGATGATTGCTTTAAAAACAGATTTTAATTTAGAATCACGGATTCCCTGATGAAAATTAAACTTTTCTAATTTTTGAAATTTATATTAACCCAGCTATACTTTCAAATGTTAGCATCTTAAAAGTATTTTAAGAGTTATAGAAGCATAACTAGGTAGAATAAATATTAAGTTCTCTGAGATACAAAACGTTAACGTAACAGATTTTCTAATGATACATAGATATCCATACTTACTGGATTCATAAAAAATGTTTTGATTAGCGCCTGAACTGAGGAGCAAATTGAATTAAATGAGAATTAGCCTTAATCAGAAATGCAGTCATTTTATATTTTTACAGAAATATTGATCATACCACAAATTAGGAGGAGATGAATAAGTTCGTTAAATGAACACTTATCAGCAGAAAAAAAAGTATATAAGACAGAATTTCGGTGATTAAGCTATTAAGAATTTTTTTTCGAGCTGAAAGAGAACTGACGTTTTAAAAATTTTTATACTGAGTGAACAAATAATGTTTAATTCTAAAATTATAGCTAAGGTTATATTAAAAATAACACGGAACAAAGATGAGTAAAAGCTGCAATGCATATTGTAATAATGGAGTTTTTGGATTACTTCTGAAATGCTATATTAAAACCAAGGCTAATAGTATATAAAGCGAATAGACGGGCTCGTGAAATTGATAAAAGTTCATCATTATGGCACCGTCGGTGGTCGAGTGATTAAAACGCTGAATACCTGTTAGTTTGATCCCGGTTCGTATCCAGGCGAACGAACTGGATGCATGGTTGGTCTTCCTGGTCTCCCGCAGTTGTTACTTGATACGAGCCAGCTTTTCTTAGAGACCTAAGTCCTTCACGAAAGCAATTCTTTCTTAGATAGCCATCATGAGCTTCGACATAGTCATATAACCTAACCTAGCCTTTGTTATATCTTAGGTTTGAATCACGACAGTCAAAATGGGTTGGCTAGTGGCCATGTTATTGTTATTATTCCAAACTATAACATAAATAAAAAAATATAATCTCAGTATGACCCGTGCTTAAATCCATAAGTCACCAATAATCTACAGGTGACAGGTGACAGGTGACGGAGGACGGGGACGCCTGGTGTTTAACAGAGGTAAACAGGCATATGTCCCGCGCCCTTCCCTATCTACCGGAGGTTTAGTGAGATCTTAAAAGATTTATTACATTGCCATACAGGGGCAGATGAGAGATACATTGGCTATTTATATTGTATTACAGATTTAGGTTTGCAAGGTATACGTTACATAACATACTGGTTACACATTTAAGAAAAAAAAAATAACATAACACATACATGATATGACACATAAATACTATTAATAAAGAAGGTACATGCGCTTAGCAGAAGGAAGATACTGTATTTTCTTAGATGCAGAGGAGTACTTACATTCACTTTAGACCCTGAATTAGTGGGGTTGGCATAGGTCTTGCCCCAGGGCGGTTATCTGGCTGATTATTCTGCAGATGGTATTCACTGTGCCTTTGTTATTAACGATGAATCGTTTGAAGGCTATTTGGTTGTCTGCTGGCAAGTGGAGGTGATTATCCTCCGTGAGCGGGCATTCAAAGATGTAATGGTCTGGAGTTCCGAGCGACCCACAGACGCACAAGCCTGTATGAGAGATACCAAATCGCTCAAAATAGGTGGGAAAAGGCCCGTGTAAATTTATGTGATGCCACAAAGATTTTTAAAACAATTCGTAGATTTATTAATTAAAACACACAAACTAAAAACTCGCGTAAAAACATTTTCCTGTATGATTGGTTAGCTTTTAATACTATATAGCCTGGATAGGTAAAGTTCAGTAAGTCGAAATTAGCTTATTGTGCATTTGAGGACGACAATTCCATTTTTAGAATCTAGGATTTTCATAAATTGTGCAATAAATTATAAATTATATCACGTTTTCGAAATCATGCGAAATTACTATTCAAAATACTTTATTTGATTTTGTTTATCTGCAAATTACAGCAATAAATTCTATATTTTGCTATATTATTATAATTAATTAACACGAAACAATTAATTTTTCTCTTTTTAAAATTGAATTCTCGTGTAGCAAGTTGCGACAGGTTTAGTAAGAAATAACTAGGACCTAAATAGAAGAAGGATATGTATTCTTGGACTCGAAGATTTTTCACTTGAAGACACAAAAAGTAAACAACCTGTTGTATTCTACAATTGCTTACTTTCACTGTGATTTTCTAATTATTGTGACAATGGGACCCTACTGTATCCCATTATCAGTAATATCTATATATATTGTTTTAAATAACGGGTGATATAACAGGCACTAAGTCAAGTAGAAAAGAAGTTTGCTAAAATAAGTAGAAGAATGATAAATGGGAGAAAATGAAAACCAGACGAGGATGACTTCAGCATAGTTAAGATTATAATGATGCGGAAGGAGTGTGTTTAAATTCGATGGAAGAAAACTGATGTTGAAGCTATT
The DNA here is from genome assembly GCF_044657685.1 of Stegodyphus dumicola. NCBI lineage: Eukaryota > Metazoa > Arthropoda > Arachnida > Araneae > Eresidae > Stegodyphus > Stegodyphus dumicola. The sequence continues at coordinate 30,405,340 of NC_140781.1, forward strand.
TCGGTGTTTGATGATTAGGTAAGATAACCATAAACAAAACTGATCTGGATGTGGTTATACTCCGGATCTGAAACGGAAACTAGTTTATCGTAATGCTCATTATGCTATTAGAATAAAATTAAATATGAATAAGTCTTAATTTAACTATTTTAATCTGAATGAAATCTATCTTAAATTTCACTTGTCTGGGTCTATCGTTGGATGTGTGAAGCTAAAATGTAGAACCAAACTTATTTTGCTAATATTAAGAATTTATGGAAATCTTCATGAGAAACAAAATATACTCTTAAAACTATATTTTAAGATCATAATTTAAATTAAATTGACAGAGGTATATCGGAAAAAATTAGAAATGGAATAAAGTAAACACTTAATGCTCTTTGCAGATACTACTACAACTGCTTTGAAATTTTTAATTACTCACTTTGTAATGTTTCTTAAAAATTCCGTAACAAAGCTAGAAGCGATTTTAATTTTCAGTTCTTTTCCCTTAAGGGTTTTTCTTAGAACTTCTATCTACAAAGATTTCATATCCTATCAGCCGAAATCTGCGAGAGACACAGCAGAAGAGCTTCACACTCGAACACACAGAAATACCTCAACGTAGGTTCGTATCACAGTCTTTTCATAGCATTATCATCACTTTAAAGAGTGTACAAAACTTTTCCCTTTCGCTTGGCGGACATAAAGGCCTTATTTCCCGATCTCATTCCATGGAACATCTCGGCCGTATTGTAAAACCATCTAAACCAACTAACCTCGTGTTACATGCCCGTCAAACCTGATTCTCGAAGCTCACAATTTATTGCCCTCTAAACCCGTCTTTTACGTCCCCTGGAAAATTGACTACGGAATCTTTGAGTATAAAGCGGGAAAGTACTGTGGAAAATGTGTGCGTAGTCAAGGATTAAAGGACGTAACTACACAAAATTAAACACCTGGATCAGTTTGATGGTGCTTTTGCTGAGTTTGCTCCAGCTGTTTTTCTAGGACGTTTTTGCTTTATAGAAGGGATATTAAAAAGTAATAAATGCTGCTGCAATTTCTAAAACTAATGAAAATGAGTCAAAACGATATTGAAGAATTTTGAGGAAAAGGCGATAACTTTATTTTTCGAAATTTCTCGGAGCAGGAGAAATGTTTCAGTAAATAAATATTGATCAGGATAGTCTGATTAGCTAATTGATTAAGCGTTAAAGCAAAGATGTCTAGGAATATTTATCTACGAGAAGGGACGTTTTCATATAGAAATTTATATGGAACACTAGTTAGTATTATATACGGGGAAGACCATGGAAATATTACGGATCCAGCCTGTTCACTCAGATGATCTACCAGTGTTCAAGAATGGGTAAAATAAGTATAAAATTAGAAGAATTATTTAATCATGGTAAAGAGTTCTATGGCCGTATTATCATTTTTGATCGATATTAACCCTCTTTCATGTTTGCAACTGATATTCTTTCGAAATTAAGCTTCAGGCTAAAATTTTACATTTGCTTTGAAATAATTGATTTTATAACTTGAAGCTCGTTTCAAACGGGTTAATTAATTACTCAGCTGAAGTTTATGTATTGTTCTCGTTCTTTACTTTGCAAAAGTGTTTATTTTCTGTTTACATATGTGCAGATTTTATTACTGAAACAAATTATGAGGTATTAACGAAATGTAAAAATGTAAATGAATTTTATGTTAACATCTATTTCGTAATGCATATCTCATTTACATTTTCAGAGTTTCATTATTGATGAGAGATATCAGAAACTTGGTAAGTTTATTTTCTGCATGATAGAAGTGTTCATCAAGTATTCAAAACGACAATGCCACGAAGCGGATATTTATTTTTATGTAGAGAATTCCAGAGTTTAACAATATTTTCATATTACTCGGTAAGAAATTTAGTATATACCGTCTTTTACCTATTCACGTTAGCGTCTTCAATTTAGTTTCACTCATTTTTATTCAAAGCTTACTTCTTCTCAAGGGTATTCGATAGCTGCTGAAGAAACTTACTGTCAAGCTTTGAATTCTTTCTAACTTTCTTTAAATGGAAAATAAAAAAAGCAGTTCCTCTTGAATTGAAATTGTATTGATACATATTTTGTTTCCACTTTTTGAACTGACAGGACCGGGCCAAACTAGATCTTCATTTGTCGGTCCGTATAAAAAGCATCTTATAAATCATCTGAAGCAATTTTATTGCGGGGAACATTCTGGTAGCCCCGAAGCAGTTTGTTACCTCCTCCATGTATTTTGTAAACGTGATCCGTAAGTCTAAGCGTCTACAGGGAATATTTTTTGCCGTGATGAGTTGCGAGTTCCAAGGCTTTAGCAAGGAGCTCACGTAGCTCCATGAAAGTAAGGGCCGAGTAAAATGTACTTGAAAAGCTACAAAATAGAAACAATCGATGGAAAATTTTCAAAGAATAAAGGCGGAAAGCTTTCAGCTATAAACCTTTATCACCAATTGTGATACACGGTCCGAATTCTAAACCAGGAGAAACAATTGTTTTTATAAGTGGGGGTTCGATTGAAGTGGGTCGATTAGTTACCGAGTTGAGGCTTACATGTTATTTTTGCCCCTCTCCACAAAGACGTTTATTTATTATTTTCTGTTGCCCGGATATCGAAAATGATGTTTTCCAGACCGCGCCTTATTGTTGCTTTTGGTGATACATGGAAAGTTTTCCGTTTCTTTTGACTTTCTTTTTTTACTAGCACGCATCCTCACAGTCGAAGCAGAAAGCACTGCCTGAAGCTTTCCGACCGTGTAAGTAAAAGCGTCAAAATCTCATTCGTATAAAAAGGAGAATGATAGAAAAAGTAAATTGGAAACTGTTTCTGTTATCACATCATATTTCCTGTAAATAAACTGGCATGGCTTACAAAGTGATTTATTGCTTCACCCAGGTGCTTTGCACAGATAAAAGTTAAATCTGATCTTTAGCTTGGAGATATGGGAATGTGAAATATAACTGATGGCAGTTGTCGAACCCTGGAATAAATCATAGAAATTTACGCTTTTCGACATTGCTTTCTTAAAATATGAAGCGATAAATGCAAAATATTATTGAAAATGTTTGCTGTTTAGGATTCTGCATTGATTTGTCTGTAATACATCTTTAAAACTGCTTCAGTAATTTACTGTAATTACTAAACATAGACTCGTCAAATTTTTACATAGTGTATTAGGCTGCTAAAACGTTATTTTCAGAGATATGAAATATTCCGTATAATTAAGTTTTAAAATCATTATGAGCAATTCCTTGTAGCAAATGGCTTTCATTGAAGACGCTCGCATCATTTACAGCGAAAGAAATGTTCACTTTGGTGCAAGAAATTTATTTGTTCGATAGGCCCTATTTTATATTACTCAAACCGTTATAGTTATTTAAACTCTAATGTTTGATTTGGAAAATTTGCGATGTGCAAGGAAAAGAAATTAATAGTACCAATAATAGTAATAGAGTAAAAGTAAGAGTAAGAAGTAATATAAAGTTATTTAGGAGGAAAACAAATTACGAACAATTGTAAATGATTATGTTAAAAGATCAGCTTCCATTCAGAATTTTATGTTCAAGTAGATAAACTAAAATACTACCTTGAAAGTAGAAATTTATATCTAATAGTATTTGTCCAAGCAAAATTTAATAATAAGGACTGCAGATTTCTTAAGTTAACTACTACCTTTTAAATAGTTTGATGTTCTATAAAGCATGTTATATGAATAAATGAAATAGTTTAAATAAATGAAAGAAGTCATTGCTTAGTAAACATGCAAATAAGATAACGTTACATGTGACGGACGAAAATGCAGCGCACAGTTGAATGTAGATTTTAGATGCTTAACTGCCAGGCAGAATAATATCTTAAGCTAAGATAGAGACAAAAAGCCAGCAGTTATCTACTAAGTTCCATCACAAGGCTAGCCATTTTATGTTTAGCATTTTCTGACAATAATACAACTATATAGTGCGTATAAACAAAAGTAAAACTCATTTTGTTATTTACTGCCCAAACATGAGAGCATTTTCCTTACAAAGTCCTTTGTTGAGGTTAGGTCAACTGATAAGATAAAAAACTCGAGGGCTATCTTCTTATGGTAAAAGGAGTCTTCCTGGACACTATTCAAGTATCCCTAACTTTAGGCAGATAATCCTCGAGTGTTTTGACAAAAATAACTAAACAACATGTTATTTACCTCTAAAACCTATATTTGTACTTTGCAAACTGTTGTATCTAGTAATTAAACATTTTGCTCAAGCTAACTTCTTTAATTATTAGGCACAGTTTAAGAATAATTAGCTAGAAATCATCCTCTCGGACGGAGACTTCTAGTCTATTTTATAATCCTTTTTAGTTAAGATGCAAAGAATAATAAAAACATCACGTTTGAACTTAAGCTGCCCTTAAGTTAATGGATAAAACAGATGAATTATCTTACATCTGAGACTACAGTAAAATTGCTTCCTTTTAAACAAATAATTACTCACATTTGCCTCGCAAAATGCTCATCCAAACGTATGCCTATTATACTATTCTGTTTAATAGGTTCGTCAAAAAGAAGCATGTCACTTTGCAAAGTATATATTTTGTTAATTAACCCATTTTCTTATGATTTGAAACTACACTATGACATCATTTTTTCGTTAGTTGTCACCAGGATGCAAATGATATACGTGTATATGAGAGAGAATTCTTGAAAGTTTAGATACAGAGCTTTTGGTAGAGACGTCGACCGTAGTACAATTCTCTCCCTCAGCTCTGTGAATAAATTAAAAGACATTAGATATTCTGCCAGCCGCAGCTATATTGTGCATTTAGTAATTTGAACCAATGCTTCTTAAGCTGTTTGAATTTGTAGTCTCCAGCATCTGCAAACTTTTAAGTTAAATTTCGGTTTACTGACATCTCACAAGTAAGTCGTAGAGATTTATCTTATAAGCACAAGCTGTGGATTAGCTCATATGAAAGGTTTTAATAAATAGGTTGCTTAAACCCTTTCCTTTTTCAGTGTGTCATTTCACAGATGGAATGATAACTCCTTTGACTGTCTTGGTAAGGATTGAAACGTTTATTTGAATATAGGAGGAAACCGTACAACGTGCATGAAATTTGCAATAACTAATTTTTGGCTATTCGAAAACATTAGTGCGATCTCTACGGAAAAATTGAATAAAATACCATCGCCCAGGATAGTGTAGCTCATTTAAAGAGTTAAAGTATATTTTAGTCATTCAGAACGATGTCAATTTCTGGGCAACAAAAGTTTGAGTAAAGCAACTTTTTATTCTTTGATCAGAAAGACATTTCTGCGATGTTACAACCACGTTATTTGCGAGTTTCTCACCATTCAGTTCCGCTGTCCTTTCTGGGTGGTTAAACGAGCTCAACTATTTCAAGCTATTCGACTGCTGTGACTGCTAGTCTGTGAGAGCAGTGAAACATGTCATTTTACCAGTGCTTCCAGGATTGTCAACAGGGCTGAAGATAGTGCGCGTATATCACTAAAAATATGAATCTTGTTACAATGGGTGACAAAGTAATAATTCCTTTTTTTGTTATAAACAGAACTGCCCTACAAGCACGTTTCGTGAACAGCTTGAATATAGGAGTGTACGGAACTATTGCATTATGAAAAGAAAACACCCTTTTAACTATTTTCAATTGTAAAACAGAGATAGCTTACAGTTTATATTTCTATCGCTCCTTAAAATCGGATATTAGGAAGAATGAAAACTTTTTAAATCGTAAAAGATTTCCAGCGAAAGATATGTTTGTCACGATCATTAACATTTGTTAGGTAGAACACCTCATTCCGTTCTATCATTTGCCTTACTAAGCATATTCAATTAAATGCCAACATTCCAGGAAGCAAAGAGCTCTGAAAGTCACGCTATAATATATTCCTATTTAGCTCTGATAATATAGCACGTAACACTAATTCCTACCTTCGCTTTACTGATGTAACGTCTTTCTTCCAAAGCAATGCATCGAAGCTGCTAAGTTGCTTTCTTCCGAAGCAATGAACTTTTGCTGCCTTTTCCATTAACCTTACAATGGACGAGAAGCACTTTATATGCAGTTCATAAGATCTTTCAAAACTGTAATATAAAAGGGCAGAACACCTGTCATTTACTGCACCTGTTAGTCATGTGCAGTTTCTGCATTTTTCAATTTGCTGTTCTCTCATTCTCTCATCTTTATTCATGACTGATTATTGCCAAGCTCTATTTGCATAATCATCGCGAGGTCTTGAAAAATGCTTCGCTATTTTTTCAACTAAAGCTAATTTAAAGTACAAATGGCTAAGCTCATATTGTTTCGTAACCCTGACGCTCTTTTTGGGAAGCAAACAAAACAAACGCAGATTTGACTAAGGTTTAACTCCGATAACGGAATCGCTGCAGATGCAAAAATAAGATCAAATATTCAGAACAGAGAAAATGAGGGAAGCGTCTGATTGATATGCTAATCAGCTAGGAGCTGAAATTGGCCCTTTGATGGTACGAAGACGTGCCTGTAATTGTTAACATCGTTTCTGCCGTTTCATGTTTTTAAAGAAGTTTTTCTAAAATTATTTGCTTCGTAAAAGGCTTTTTAAAAATTAACTCATATGAAATACGAACATTTCTTTGATCTCCTTTCCCTTTTTTGTCTCGTATTACTTACTCTTGTCTCAGCTACTTATAAATAAAAGAAATGCTGTGAGCTTTCTGCGTTAGTTTTGAAGTAAACTTTTTCTTTACCTTAACAGCTGTTACATTTTCTTCTGAAGTTGATTCAAGTATAGGCATTATCATACAAGGGCAACTTTATTTTCGCAGAGACGGGGAAAGGTTTGAATGCTTGTTGACTTGTTGTTGGAAAGTAAAGACATTTTTAAGTTCGGTATTTAATTATGACGAGGCAGACAAAGGTATCTGCTTGCAAAGAAGTTAAAATTATAGAGTAATAATTATTGGTGGTTAGGGATTTTACGTGTCCCACATTTCCCGAAAACTGACGTTTATGACTTATTTTTCGATCTCTGCGGTTAGCGTACTGACTCCCTAAAAGAGCTGTAATTTTTGTTACGAGCAAAATCTCTCAATTTAAAGTAATAATTCCTTCCAAAATATATTGAGAAATGTCCTGAGAGGATTCACACGGCTAATTGATTGCAAAATATTTATTAATTGAATAAAACATTTTAGACCCCCCAGAAAACAAAAAGCGCAAGTTACTCAAGCTGCTCTCGATTTAACCGCGCTATGTCTCTTTTATGCTAACATTGTATACTTTCAAGTGACAGGTATGACCTCGGAAAGTAAGAACGAAAATAAAAAAAGTGAGATAAATCTTTCCTTGGTTAGTTAAACTTTATATAAAACTGATAGAATAATTATTGCATACCTGTCTGGGGAGAAATATCACAGTGAATAACTCTGTAGGAGAGAATAGCTTCTCGTTTATACTGCACACTAAGAAAAAATTTAAATGACTACGATATAAACCCCACTGTTGTACAAGGAATCGAACTTAGAGAATTCATCAGCTATGTAAAATAAGTAGTACTTCGTAAATACGAAAAGATAAAGGGAAAAAACAATTTATAGCTTGAAAACGTTTTTTAATTCTACGTTTGGGTTGCAAAATTTTAATAAGCTTTGGAAGTAATTTTTCCAGCTTAAGATCGAAATACATATAGTACAGTTATGAAGATGAGGATAAAGGTCAGAATGTTTTACCATTGAAATCATCAGAAGGGAAGAAGGCAAATGAAACCTTCAAATCATTCCTATGCTTTATGAAGATTTGAAATAGGAATTTATAATCCAAATTGACAATTTTACCACCAACACTGTCGTTGATAAAAGCGTGCTAAGATGACTAGGAAAGCGGAGATAATTTTGATAAGATACGACATCGTCTGTTATAATAATGGAAACTGGAACAACATTTGGTTTGCATATTAACCTAGCAATTCAGATGAATCCCTAGCGAAACCTCTAAGTTATTACACGAAGTTGCGTATAACACTTTCAGAAAGGATCAGAGTCTGTTACAGGAAATAGACGAGGCATGACTGTCGAGAAAATGATTTCTCTAATAGGTAATGATCTTAAGATATTATACATTGATCAATAGTATAGCCTAGTTACTCATACGTAAAATGAGAAGGGGAAAATAAAAACAAAGAATAATGAGTATATGAAAGGACTTGAATCAGTAAAGAAAGAGTAAATAAACAATACATATCTGAGCAAAAGGAAAGAAAGAGTAAATATACAATACATATCTATCTCTCTATATATATTTACTTTCATTTTATGTCAAATTTTTTCTCAGCATTTTGCTTAAGTCGCTTGGATCTAACACGATTAACAGTAAGCTTGTTTTCTGTTTATTAAAGGCGAGACAACAGAAAAGTTAAATTTGCTAAAATCTGAGATATTGGTTCATTAAATATTTTATTTTAGTAAGTTTTCTTAATGGCCCGAAGTTTATTTTTGAAGGAAGACGTTTTAGAAGAATGTAAAGAAAATGGAATATTTAAGTTCTAGAGGTTACATGGACAAAGTGTTATATATATATTTCTCTCGCTTTCTTAGTATGCCTTCGTGGTATAATGGTCGGCACACTTGGTGTGTGTTCGGGAGGTCCGTGATTCGAGTCTGGGAGAGACCATTGCTCATTTTTCATCTCTTGTGCTTTCAAAAAATACCTAATATCTCTACAGTGTATATGAAAATAACAGAAAATATTATAGAAAGCTGCTGAAATAATTCGCTTATAATTTCCATTTAAAAATTGAAGTAAAATTATAAAAGGCTAAAAAGATTATGAGATATGTTATGTTAAGACATGGTTCCGCTACGTAGACGATAATTTTACCCTGTTTGAAGGTAATAAAGATGATTTAAATAAAGTTCTTTCAACAATGAATTCTATTGATCCTGATATTCAGTTCACTTTTGAACTTGAGACTTGCAATTCTCTTCCGTTTCTCGACATTCTAGTCACACGTAACACATACAACTTCAGTACTACTCTTTACCGTAAACCTTCATCGGTTTGCCTTCCACCACACTTTAAATCATGTCATCCGACTAAACAAAAGTTAGCTTCATTTTATTCCTATGTTTTCCGTGTCTTCAAGTTTGCTCCTCCAAACTAGCCCTTGATGAAGAACTAAATTATTTAAAAGCAATAGCTATTGACAGAGGCTTTTCACCCAACATTATTAATCAAGCAGTTAAAAAATTCTCATCTCAACACACTAATAGGCACACTGTTGTTTTAGGAGATTATAAAAATTCTGTTGTCATTCCCTTCTTTCCATCAATTAGCTATAAAGTTGCACATATTTTGCAGAAATTTAACTTTCGGGTTGTTTATTCTCCCATCAATAAAATTCCGAGTTCCATACTCAAGGACCCCATTCCGGATATGAATTCTTGGGGTATTTATAGGATTTCTTGCCAGTGTGGTTTGATTTACATTGGCTAAACTAGGAGAGCCTTAGAATTTCGCTTCAAGGAACATGAGGCATATGTTAGAAAAAAGGAAACACAGAAGTCTTCTGTTGCTCAACATTGTTGGTCCGAAAATCACACTTTCAATTTTTCTGCTGCCAAAATTATTCAAAAAACATCTTCCATTGGAGAACTGGATTTTCTAGAGGCATTTCACATTCAAAAAAATCTTTCTGTTCTAGTTAACGATCCTAATTCCAATCCATCTTTGTCTTCGGCCTTTAAAGAAATTATGTTTTAGTTCTGGTTTCACCAACAGATGGCACCACTTGCTTATTCTTGTTCAGGCTTTCTTATCTTATCTAATCATTATTTCCTATCTTGTTTATTTGCGGTTGTGCAGCTGTTGATGGTGGTTCGGTAAAACCATCGAAACTAGTCCTGTGAAAATTTTGAAAATATAACGCTGATTTTTGTTGTTTGACTTCGGAATTAATATGTTATGTTAGTTTATCAATTACTATGATTTGCACCTTTATCATGACTTCTTTCCTTAGTCCTTACCAGAATGCAAATGACTTTTGTGTATTTAAGCTGAGGGTTTTAAAATTTTTAATTATAGCTTTCGGCAGCCTAGGCTTGATGTTACTTATTATCTCTAGGTCTGCCTAAATTGTATTGCGGCTTTAACGTCTTGCTAACCGATGTTTAAAATACGCGCCGTTAAATATCTGAGCCAGCTTGAGCAACATATTTTATGTGTTGTCTCAGATTGCGTTACAGACATCTGAATATAACTTTCTGTTATTGCTAGTTTAAATTCCAGCAAGTCACCTGTCCCACAAGCTGTGCTTTTCTGTTCATTTAAAACTTAAATAAAAGGATAATTTTAACCTTCTTTAGAACCTTTTTTTTGTTTTATTTCAGACTGTACGATAGTTCATAAGCGGTACATTAGAGTCTGCAGGAATTTAGCATAAGTTTCTAGGCACAGTAGAATGCAACATAATTTTAAAATTACACGGAGAAAGGGTTTTACATAGCGGATTAATGAAATGACAAAAAATGAAAACTAGTATTAATTCTGAATTAGTAATTAAAAATTACCCGAAATAGGTGAGAACCCTTTGTCTTGTGTTGACACTTTCGCGGAGGATTTGAAAACTAGAATTACAAACTAAATAGAAACATAGCTGGGCGTTATCTGCGTCTTGGGAAATTTTCGTGGAATACGCATTTTGATTACATACTGCAAAAATCAGGAAAACATGCGAGCAGCAAGCTCATTTTGTCTATATTGGAATTTCAGAAGAAACTTTGACACTTTAGTCAATTTACTAACTGGTCAGTAAACAGTAGTCGGATTTTTCACAGCTGAGTCTTTTTATTGTTAAATCTAATCATCGACTTTTTTTTCCTCTACATTCTGGCTCTTTTAATGGCATCCCAAAAAACTTTGTTACAGGCCATTTGTATAACGCGATTGCAAAAATCCCTCATTTCCGTTAGCGGACGAATCTCTCGTTGGCAAACAATCACAGGACCAGGGCTTTTATCATTTATTAGAGAATATCCATTAAATAAGAGGGCGTCTGTTTCTGCTTTTAGGGTTCAGAAATTCAGGAACTTTCTGTTAATGAGCAATTTCTGTTAATGAATATTTGACTATTTTTTTGACTCGTAATTTAAAATAGAGTTATTTAATTCATAGTAAAATCATGCGTGTTTAGTTTTTCAAGTCTTCCAGTGTTTGAGCAGATTTTGTAACAGGAAGTTCTTAGTCATGTAAATTTCTTAGTTATGTAAATTTCGCTAATTCTCAAAAACATCGACAGATTCAACGTTCTCTTTATAAAGTTTTGTAGATGATTCATTTTATCTCTGTAGAGTTTTTTTTTATTAAATAAAAGGGATTGGTTTTCTATAGGTGGAACCACGAGGCTCTGTGTTTACGTATAGTAAAAAATGAAGTTATTTTTTACTTAACTAAATACCTTTTCACTTAAATAAAATTTAAGAACATAAGGAGGTTTCATCTTATTCAAAGGGAAAAAATTTCAACTGGTAGTAACTTGTTTATGTATTTATAAACTAAGTCATTAGTGGTGCATCAGAAATTATTCATATCTGTTTCCTATATTCACAATGTTGGATGGTCTTAAATATTTAAATTTTTATATTGAATTTTTATATCAAGAATTGATATGTATTTATTCTCCACTGCGGTGTGGTTTATTTGATGTCCTGTTGCAAAGAAAACAGAATTAAAAAAACATGTAAGAGGCATGTCTGTTAATGTTAATTTTTTGCATTCAATGCAGTCAAGAAATTTTAAACTTAAATATCAGCTTCTGTTCTTTTCTCAAATAAAAGTGGCGATCTATGTCACGAAATGTTATTGATAGTGAGAGTAAAATAAGCATAAAATTATATGTGTCTCTATTAAAATATATTTATCTGATAATAAATCTTTATAAGTTAACATATTTGTAAAATGTTCAAAGTGTAAAAATTTATTTTCGTTTTTTATTCACGTCAAGAAGAAGAGCTTATGCAATGATAATAATAATAATTAATACTTAGAAGTAGAACTGTCACCAAACAATTAAGTCTTTCATCTCCAATCAGTTCCATAAAATGTATATGAGTCGTAGGAAACAGTTAAGCGAAGATATTGCGTTGGATAAACGCCTCGTTTTTAAGCAATAAAAACATTCGGAATTAAAAAAAAAGGAATATAAATTTGAAAGCTGTTTATAGCTTTATAAAACAACAAAAGCAAATAAATCCTAAAATAGAAGTTCTTTTTATTTTCTGCCGTGAAGATATATATGCTTAAAACATGCTTTTAAGAAACATATTTTCATGCACTTTGCTGGGAAAATTTGGAGATATTTTGTAATCATCCTCATGAGTAATAATATATCCTTCCTTGGTGTCCAATCAACTTATCAATTCCGACTCACATTTGACATTTTGGGCATTACTATAGTTTAAATTTGAGAATTTTGTGTATTTTCACTAGAGAGGCAGCGGAAAGTATTCACATCAACTTCCTCTATTCATAGTTTTGGAAAGTCGTAAATATTTTAATTTTTATGGTGCAAGATTTAAATTTTATTTATTATCCCCTACGATGTGGATTATTTGATATCCTATTGCAAAGAAAACAGAATTAATAAGAGAGATTAAATATAGAATAACCCAAGAGAAACATAATAACAAGAGAGATTTTATATCAAACAGCTTTGTTAAAACCCATAGTTAGATATAATGGAATTATAAATTTTTATTTGTTAGCTAAAGAATTATGTGTTATCATCCATAAACGTTTCGGCTATGCATATTTTCCCTGAACTTAATGGGTTAGGTATACTTCGGGTACTAAGGAAAATTACTCGTGAACAATATTTCTTACTCTACCACTTTCCCTAAAGAATAATCTGTAAAATAAATGAATCTAAAATCGACCTTTCCTTATAGAATAGGACTCGAGTTAAGGGAGTAATGCCTTTTCTGCAGATAATTTCTCAAATTTACCAGAACGGGATTCTCATATTCGAAGTCACGCCACCAGATGGCATAATAATAAAGAAAAAGAAATAAATTTTCATATATTTGCGAAAATGGAAAGCTGTGATGCAAATTCATAGCATAAGTGACCTAAAGATTTTGATCTTTTTAACAATGTCACAGTTTAAGGTCTTACACATTTGGAATTGCTACTGTATTCCTATGCTAGTTATTATTATTATTTTTCATCAAGATGCATTTGGATTCAAGTCGCAAGATCAGTTGACTTTCCTGTTCACTAAATAATCTAAAACGTTAAATATGAAAATGTTAGTAACTAGTTTAATTTTTTGGTAATTTTAGTCGAAGGTTGCAAATAAGATGCAATTTGTTTTCGAGAAACCTGAGATTAGATAGCGCATGGCTTGGTTATCTTATAGTGTTTTGGCTAAGTTAAAGTTTCTTGACTGCTAGAACCTACTAGAACTGCAAAGTGACTATTTGCTAAGGTCTGCTAGATCAGTAATAACAACAACTATTAACTACTCTTTTTTTAACTCAGATATGTTCATAGACGGTTCCACCTGCGCCTACAGATGTCCAGCACTTATGATTTTAAATTAAAAGTGGAAAACATAAAACTAAACTAATTATAAGTTGAATAATCCTCCGAAGCTGCACAGAGATATTTAGCGAGTAGTTAGCTCTTTGGCTAATATCACCAATGTAAACTAACAGGCAATTAATATGCACGGCCGTAAAATAGCAAGCTTTAACTAGTAGCAACAACGTGGCCGACAGGCAGAACACGCTGTGACTGAAGTAGCTCAGACCGCAGCATAATCGTAGATTTCACTTTATTTTGCATGAAGCGTGAAACTGGAAACTCATTCTGGCAGGAAAGTGTAGGTAGGAAAATGAGGGTATAAAGGAAAGGCTGATTCCAAACTAAAAATAAACTGTTAGGAAAATGAAATAAAACACAAAGGCTATCTGCTTAAAAAAATAATCGTAACTATATCTCTCCAACAGAAACTGGCTTCTATTCACGTTACACGAGGTAAATACAAAAAACATCCATGCAGACAGCTCGTTCGCCTATGTTCGAGCCTAAATCTAATTACCAGTATTCAGCGGTCTTATGACTCGTGCACTGGTGGGTCGAGGTTAGGTGGGAATATGAGCCTATGACATGTTACTTCGCTGGGTCATACTTCGAGCTACCGAAGGCAGAAAAATGAGTGATTCGATTCCGAAGATTTGACGTGAATTATGCTAACTCTTCTAGCTGGGTAGTATATCTGAGGGCACGCTAAAATGAGGTTTGCCTTAAATTATTTGCTCAGTGGTAGACAAATGTTAGTCTCCTGAAGCGCATCATATGCATTTTTAACTTCTTATATATATATTTTAGGCTTATAGTGGGTTTATCAGAGTATAATCCCATCACAAATCCAGAAGTATTGTAGAAATAGTGAAAGGGTAAAAAACACCGCAATGTGCATGTTAGTTCCAAGATAAGTTTCGTTTTGACAGTGCTTTTCGGTTTACGAGGAATTTACATTCTGATAATAACTTTCTGGTCTACTGTAAGTAATCCAAGAAGATGAGAATTGGTTAAAGTCCAGTTAAATGTTTAATTTAGCATTAGTAGATTTTAGCAGACGTTAGAAATAAGAATAATTCATAAATTTTTGAAAGGAGAGAATTAAATAGTCAGTACTTGTCAGTACAAGTAGAAGTAAATCTTTCAATGAAGTTCTCTAATTCTTTCGAGAAAAATATATATATTTTAATATACAAAACAAATGATTGTCAAGCAAATCGAAAATAGTACTAAATAATTAAAAACAGTTAATTTAAATACTAAATATCAAATAATGATTAAAATATCATTGAGAACGTATCTAATAATTAAACGAAAACGTCTGAAATTTTATTTTTTATTCCCGAATCAGTATAGCTTAATTGGGTTTGTTGAAGTAATGCTCAGTTGCAATAAAAACTTTTCTAAAAGCATTTAAATAAATTACATTTAAACTTGCACAGTTCTACACAACTTCAAAAGTCAACTCGTCCTAGAGCCATAAAGAGACACAGGCAACTTATCTTTGCTTAGTACCTTTTAATTAGAGTAATTCAAACTTAGATAAATTTTAAAATAAACCTATTTATCAACACTTAAGTCTGAGATCTACACAAGCTATCTATAAAAGGACAGAAACTCAAAAGCCGCTACCTGTGGAAATATAAAATAAGTGTTTCAGTCAGATTAAAAAAAATTAAATACAGAGTAACACGCGCCTAACTATCCTTTGGCAATGCGACCCTAAATATTTAACAAAGCAAATGCAGTTAACGAAGCTAAAACCAATAAATCAAATCCATAGCCGGATGATGTAACAGAATAACCGTTCAGTGGTAGTTGCCAAAGGATGTTTCCCAAAACAATCTACTCTTTACATTAATCAATTTGCCTTCTGGTGGGCCTTGACAAAAGTCGGAGGGAGAGTATTTATAAAATAAAACTATAGCTGCGTTAACTGACATAAAACACCGCAAGTTTATTTTAATACTTTATACTAAGGAAATTCGGCCTCTAAGCTAATGTTATAAGTAACAAATCACAAAGAAATAGCCTAATTGGGAAAGAGCCATGCTAACGTAAGATTTAAAATTACTCTGTTGATCTAAATTTGAATAAGGCTCTAGGACAATAAATTTTCAATTTGCTCCTGAAGAAGAGGAAGTTATGTCTGGTTGTCCTTGGAACAGCATTATACTCAAAGTCTACATTAAACTAAGATTGTTCTTTAGCCTAATTTTAAACAAAAAAAAATAAATAAATTAGCAAAGCAACAACCTTGTATTTGGTGGTCTCAAAAAAGTAAATATCAAAGGATATATTTTAAGTAATTTATTTCAGTTTTTTAAAACGAGCATTAATTACTTCCTGTTATTGAATATTTTTGTTACATTTGCATAGCAGAACAAAAAAATCATCTTGAAAAATAAATGGCATCGTTTTAATCTCAGAATTGCAATGCAATTAAATTAAGTTACAAATAAATTGAGAATACTCGTATATTCATTACAGCAAATGAAGATACAAATCACTTTTTCATGACAAAAGTACAAAAAATCAGGAAAACTGTGAATAAGATTAAAGCTTAAAAATTTAGCGAGTTTTATCTTAAGAAAGAAAAAGTTTTTCAGCAATTGTTTTCTTTCATAGTGCGTCAATTAAATAAGTAATATTACTTACAATCATAGCTTTTATTGTTGATGAAAATATTGCAAAACTTCAGAATGTCGACTTTATGCCGTTTACCCTTAATAATATTAAAATACATATAAAGCCTAGTTTAATGTATTATCTAAGATTTTTGGTTGAATAATTCAGTTGATTGTTATTTTAAAATTCGAACAAACATTTGCTAATCATTATTTTTAAAAAACGAACAAACATATTTTGAACAAAAGGGCCATTCCAGAAAATCCATGCTTATCGTTTGTGTAATAAAATAGCTCCATAATTATTATTTTAGATCTTGAACTAATGGGAAAAAAATAAAGGTACCGCAAGGAAGAAGTAAAAATTACTTCTTAGCACACTGCAAAAGCATCGTAGAGAAAACATTTAAAGAAAATCTGATGCCTCATAAATTCAAGCAAAAATATTGGTTTAACATTTACTTGCTTGTATCCATATATCGAATATGTATGTTAGTAACATACATTTGTGTCAAGGGTAAATATAAAAGCAATTTTTTAACTCAGGATAAGAATAATGGAAACTAGTGATGTATTTAGTCTACTATAAAAATGTGCATTCTGAAACTTAGATATCCCCTTTTTGATGCACAGAGAGTGAACAAATTTGAAACAAATATAAACTATATGCTTTATATAGTTTACATTTATTTCAAAGCTTTAAACATCCTCAGCTGCGATTTTGAAGTAAACTACATCTGAATCATTAATGAAACCAAATCTTTATCTGGAAATAGAAGCACTTTCCAAAAGTCAATACCATTATTCTCTATTTGTAATGCTTCCTAAAGGTTATATTATTATCTGAAAAGCTTATGCATTATTTGTAATGCTTCCTAAAGGTTATATTATTATCTGAAAAGCTTATGCATTATTTGTAATGCTTCCTAAAGGAGCATGGAAAAATGGTTACATATGACTATCTTTATAAAAACATGAGCATTGCCCCAAGCAAAGAAAAAGAATATTGACCACGATTCAATAGTCAGAGTTATCAAATATTTGAAATGTTTAGCTAGCTGAAATGCTTTCTAAGTAGAAAATTGTATTACTAGTTTCTTCTTTTAAAAAGTGCTTATGTTCAAACATTTAGTTGGTGACTTCCCTCAAATTATACATTCTTTCAAACAGGCTGATGCATGTATGTACGCAGTAAAACTAATGAAGAAAAATTAAGATGTATGCATGTTTTAATCATCTTAAGCAGTCGTAATGAAATAACTATAAAAAATGGAAATGTTCCTAAAATAGGGAAGCATTAAAAAGGCGAAACTAATTCATTATTATACCTAAAAAAATATTGCTTATATTAACATACAAATAATAGATTTTCTGTTTTATATTAAATACTTTCCGGAAAGGTATATCAATTAAATTAAATTGCATATTAAAGATTCACTATTAAATGCGTATTTTGAGAAACGAGGGGCTAAAACCGAGAAACATTAGTAAAGCGTTATTACATTACTAAAAAATTTTATTTCTGCAGTGCTCACTCCTAGTTAGCTAAACTGGATTATGTGTTTATTTCTGACCGACCTTTGCATAATAAATTACAGATGTATACGCAGGTAAGCAGATAACCATAGATAGAAATATAGATAGATAATATGAATTAAACATAATGCTATAAAAGATTTCGTTCTGATTAAAATGTGACTTTATCCTATAACTTAAGATAAATCTTATCAATTAGACTACAAAATATTTTGTCTGAGTATAGAACAACTAATTAATTGATCAAGGCAAAGCATACAAGAAATATCTGTTTTCATGAAAGGCTTTCTGAGGGAAACTAGTTTGTATTTACGTTAGATAGAGGAAAATTCTGAAACTGTCTATGCAAGCAGAATGTTTGACGGGGTTAGAACCCAGGGCGACCTATCAGGGTTCTGCAGTATTACCGACTCTACCATTGGTGGGCTGAATATGTGTCGGACTAAACATATACATACAAGGTGAGCCCATAAAGAAACCGAAAAAAATTAAAAGACTAAAGGGAAAAAATTGAAACAATAAATGTATTTTTAAAAAGCGTGACATCTCAACTTTTTTAAAGCTAGTTTAAACTGGTTGGTTTGTTGCTTGGTTATGAAAACGCCAGAGTCATTTTTATTAACTGAGAAGGCTATGTACAAAAAGATTTCCTTTAAAATGGCTAGATAAATCTGCTGTCGAAAAGTTAGAGATGATTCGAACAACATATAGTGAATCATCGTTTTCAAGAGTACACGTGTATGAGTGGTAGAATCGCTTTAAATGTGGACGCGAAAGTGTTGAAAATAAATACTAGGTGGGGTTTCCTTCATCTTCAAAGAAATGAGGAAAATGTGGAGAAAATTCATTCTTTGGTAAAAACCGACAGACGTGTAACAACTCAGCAGCTTATAGATATGCTTGGGATAAGCAAAGAATGCTGTAGGTTAATTTTAATCAAAAATCTTAAAATGAGGAAACTTTGTGCTCGATTTATGCCTTGGAGTG
Source organism: Stegodyphus dumicola (assembly GCF_044657685.1). Taxonomy (NCBI): domain Eukaryota; kingdom Metazoa; phylum Arthropoda; class Arachnida; order Araneae; family Eresidae; genus Stegodyphus; species Stegodyphus dumicola. The sequence continues at coordinate 30,424,068 of NC_140781.1, forward strand.
TTAGAGAACAGCAAAAAGAAGACAGAAAAGCTTGCTGTGAAAATTTGCTGACTAATGCGAGACATGGCAACAGTTTACTAAAGTGTATCAAAGCGGGAGAGGAAATGTGGCGTCTATAATACAACACACAAATAAGAATACAAAGTGCACAGTCGAAAAGGCCGTCTTCTAATAAAAAAAAAAGCTCGCAGTTTAAATCAAAAACTAAGAGGAAACTAATTGCACTTTATGATTACAAAAGGACTTATTCACCATGAAGTTCTCCCTGAATGTTAATTAAATAATCAGTTATTGGAGCCAAAAGAGCCGTCTTCTAATAAAAAAAAGCACGCAGTCGAAATCAAAGATTAAGATGAAACTAATTGAACTTTTGATTACAAAAGGACTCATTCACCATGAAGTTCTCCCTGAATATCAATTAAATAATCAGTTATTGGAGGACTTAAAGCCGCAAGAATCAGAATATTCACAACTTTTCAGGCCTAGTTCTGAGGGTTTAAATATAGAACCTGCTTCTTATGTGCAAATAACGAAAAAGAAGCCAGTGATTAGATAAGATATGGCGATTAAAATGGCAGCAAGGAAGTGAAGCTGCTGGCGCCTTCAGTTGATGCAAAATGTAAACAACTATGAAATAATCTCCTTAAATTTGAGAGTAAAAGATAAACTGGAACTGGGATCGCTAACTACAACTGGAAGATTTTTATGAATGTTAAACTCCTTTAAAAAATCTAATTCGCCAACGGTAGATGTTTTTGAATAATTTTGGCTGCAGAAGACTGGAAACCTGTATGAGCCATAGGAATGGTTTGCATATGATATTTCCAATAACCGTTTTCTACGCTTGGATAAAAAGAGCTGCAGATAGGAATGCAAAAGATTTCATAAATAAATTTATGAAAAAAAGTTAAAAAAATTCTGAAAGGATTTATATTTTAAAGTTGCAACATAAGATTTATTAAGGTTTTTTATGCTATCGCTGAGCTTGCAGTTTATTAATCTACTCCTGGACTCGTTCCTGTTAAGGCAAAGTTTCTATTCAACAGAAAAAACCCACAATTTTTTAAGGCAGCGTATTGTTAGAAGAATTCCTGACAGGAATTTAAAAGTTGCCATGCATGTTTCTATCTGTTTGAGTCTTTTCTCAATTAATCATATCAATGTTTTGTGAGCTTACAAACAAAATCATTGCTGCCCAGAGATCCTGCATCTTACAATGGATACCGGCTCATGTAAATATTTTTGGTAATGAGAAGGCCGATGAGCTTGCAAAGGCATCTCGTGATTCTCCTCAGCCATCTAACTGCCTAACCCTCGTTGATGCCAATGCAGTTGCCAGCCAAAGACTAATCGGTCAAGTTAAAGGAAACTCCATCCCAGAATTGAACTGTGACAGAGCCATATCGACTATCATAACTAGACATAGTACTAACATAGTACTATGTCTAGACATAAACAGTAACTAGACATAAACTTAAAAGGGATGAGGATTTCTGCAGACGGACAGCGTAGGTACACCAACATTTGTCCTCATTGCCCATATGACATCCCACTGTCTCGCCATCACATCTTCAGCTGCCCAGCAATCCAGGCCAGACTGTTTAGCATCGGCATTGAAGACCCAGTGGACCTACTTTATACTGATAGAGCTGCCGAGGTTGTGAAAGCTGTCTTTGACAGCTTCGGAGCTATATAATTGCACTTTGTCATAGACACGACATCATCATCAATGTTTTGTTTTGTTAACAAGATAATCAATGTTTTTTAAAATTTTATTATTAAACAACTTTCTTCACATTTACGCTACATAAAATTCAACAACCTTTGCTAAAAATAGACAAATCATTCATAAAGTTTATAGGTTATATTACGATTGCGTAAGGGCGTGGTGAGCTACGTATTTTAAAGGAACAAATTTAGAACTTTACTAAGAAATTCTTGGGAAAAAAGCTTTTTTTCTCACTAACTTCGGAAACTTTATGTTTTTATAGTTATTTTTAATTAGAATCACTTCTTTTTCATTTGCATAAGATCACTAGCTGGTTCAGGTAGAGACTAATTGCTGGTAGATAGAATTGTGAACTGACCATGACAAAACAAACTGTGAATTTTTGATAAATAATATATCAAACATTAACGTGCGTGCCTTCGTAAAGTTAAGAGGAATGCAACAAGTATTAAATTATACTGTTGCTTTCCGTTTAAATTTTACAAGTGATTTCTCAATACTCTAATAATCTGAGAAGCATTAAAATTATTTAATTTGTTTACTAATTTAAATAACCATATAGTTGTAATGTTCCAACCTAGAATTTACAGTTAAATGTGAGAATCTTAAGAACTGGTAAGCAAATAATCGCTTAGTTCAGAAAGATAGAAACGTAAACGTACAAAGGGTTAATTACCCTTTATTATTCAAAATATATTTAACTGTTGACTCCTTCTTGAGGTTTACAGTAAAGCTTCCACTTGGGATTTAACTCAGGAATACTAAGAAATAAAAGTTAACTAAACAAAAAAGACATAGCCGAAACTATCAAGATTCTACAATAAATGGCCCCTTAACGCTAACTAAACGGCGAAGCTATCAAGGGCCTAAAGTACGGCCGAGCGTAGAACCACCGCCAACATCGTTATCTGAACTTGACACCGTTTTGCAGGAAGAATGGTATAATATTCCTTTGGTAAACATACAGGAACTGTATTTATCCATTCCGAGAAGACTGCAAGCTGTTTTGGATGCCAACGGGTTTCCTACACCATATTAAGCAAAGAAACATGTTTTTTTAAAGGTGTTTCCATATTTTTGTCCAACCCCTGTAGTTTTAGAGAGAGTAGCATAAAAGGCGAACTCGCACTGGTCAAAATCTCTAGCTCTGTAACGAAGTCATTAGAACTTCAAAGTTAAATATTTTCTCCTCCTTCATTGACATTTAACCGCGATTCTGAAACCACGTTCTGGCAGGAAATTTTAAGCTGAAATTAGGAGAGATAGGTTAGTGGCTTTAACTAAAAATAACTGCCAGTAACTTAGGATAAACCTTACAGCATAACAACTTGTTTTGTGTTTGCAAAGTACGTAAATTTAGAAAATTTTAATTCAGATTTGTACGTGAATTTTTCTAGGGAATGAACTAGCACTAAAAATTGTTTAAAGTATTTTTCTTCATTTCATGTTTTTTAAAATGTAATTACAAAACGTGTAATTTGAAAATTCGTTCGTGCTCAGTGAAAAATATCAAACTATATAGTGTAAAGGTAACACATCAACTAGCTGGAAATACCTTAAAATATGAAGCTTTTAACTATGGCTACGAAGTTATATTTAAAAAAACTCTCGTCGATTTCAGTAAATTTTTATTTTTAGTTTTAAAGACTATTTTAAATTAGTCAAAGGAAATTATTTCCTTTTTTTAAGTATCTCTGGAGTTAATGGCATAGCAATTTTTACAATTTTTGTGACCAAGCCCTTTTTTACTTGAGTATAAAGAAAGAAACATCAAATTAGTAAATCTTATGGAATTCGTTAAACTTACTACTTTTTTTATTCAAGACTGTTTTTTTTTACTAAAGACAAGAAATGTTCCCTTTCTTTTGTGCATACACTCAAAGAAAAAAGATCTTTTTGACTCCGATTCTTCCTATATTGATTACTCTTTATACCCAATCTGATATCAAAGATTTTGGGCATTTTACGCTTTCAAATAGTTTTGAACAGAAGCCACAGTGATTTAATGAGAGGGCTTTTGTTCTTCTATAAAGCGATTTATGCTCTCACTCAGGACTCATTCTGAGGAGTCATTCAAAAAAAATATCTCAGGAAAAAAGTGGTGAAGCAGAGGAAAAAACTATTGATTGAGGAAAGAATTAAAAACCGTTTGCACCTTCATTGCTGCAAGTTTGTATCACTAATGGAGAAAGTTAAGAGCTATGTATTTTAAGGAATACGTAACTAATAGCTTGGCAAAAATATTATAACATAGTCAGGAGCCTACCTAGGGGGCGGATCTCTCAGGGAGTCTGATTAGGGAGGCCTCCGAAGAACCTTAAAAATTTAATTATACATAAATATATGAAGGAATATAAAAAAAGGACGAAGCTAAAAATATCTGCATGAAAATTTTAAAGTTTATTGTGAAAATGGAAGTCCAAGAATCAGGCCCTAATTTTTATTTGAGACTAAAGACTTTTTTGACAGTCTGTTGTTTAAGTTGCTTCGTGGGAGAGAAGCTTTTGAAGTTAAATCTGATGAAAAGCTATCTTCGATTAATTATGAACCAAGTAAGACTTAGTGGTTTGGTAATCCTCCCCATTGAAAATTCAGTAGATAAAACCATTAATTTTGATGATACAAAAAAAAATGCTTCAGAGGCCACAGCTTGGAAAAATAGTTTCAGCCTTTTTTATTGACAGAAATGGTAAAAAATAATTTTTAAATCATTAAAAATGGCAGAATTATAAGCTTTTATAAATATATTTTTGTCTGCTAGATGCAAACTGCTTTTTCTTTAGTTTTAAGATTTTTTTGCTTTCCAAATCATTTTAACTATTTAATTTTAATTAAATAAGTGTTAATTATATATTTCTGTTTACATGTTTTATAGCGATAATTTCAAAAAAGGGGGACACAGAAAGATTTCAGCCCCGGGGTTTGACAGTTGATGGTGTGTAACTTAACACAATCTGTAGATCACAGATCTGTAGGCAAAAAGTTTAATGCCCTTTTTCATTAAATCAGTGGTGTGACGTGTACAGTTGTTTATCTTAGAAAGTCCTCCCAAAAGACATTTCACTCCTTAGGCATATACTATTGAGTGCTTTGCCATAATCTAGCACGTAAAGTACTAGGAATTTTTTTGAAGCAGGAGACGTGAAAAACGAGCAATGCCCTCTCGGACTCGAACCTGGAACTCTCGAATACGCGCCGAATGTGCTACCATTACACAAGGATGGCATGCAGAAAGGAGGGATATAATACCTTATAAGCAAACATATAAAAATAACTCTTTAGCCAGTATTTTACTCATTGTTATATATCGATCAACTACATACTTTTATTGAATGAAGAACTATTCAGTTCTTTCGTTCTTAAAAAACAAAACAAAACAAAACAAAACAAAACAAAAAAAAAAAAAAAAAAAAAAAAAAAAAAAAAAAAAAAAAAAAACGACTAACTGCTGAACACTATTTCCATGTTTGAACTTGGAAAAATGTAGACATGTCTTATTCAGCTTTCTATGTGTAGGTTAATTCAACAAAATTCAACAATAAAGATGTTCCTAATAAAGAAACAAGGTAACCGGTATATGATGGGTTAAAGCAACTAAACGCTGATAGTTCTGATTGAAATTCGATTCCAAAGCTTGCTGAACGTGTATTAGTTTTAATGCAACATTACAAAATGTAGCGTTAAAACATTTCCATGCTGTCAGACTTCTGTAACAGATATATTATGTTATCTTAGTAAGACATCTAAACTCAATATACACGAACTCAATATGCACAACGAACACAATTACTTCGGCCCAGCTGTGATATTCAACAGTTGAAATGGGGCTAAACATTAATTATTTTCTCGTTTTCTCCATAGAACGTATTTATTACAATCTGTATAGTGTTTGTGATTATGTATAAAAAAGAATAGACATTCTTTTCTTCTAAATAATACTTGAAAGTATTATATAGAAGAATTTAAATTTTACAAAACCATCGACTGAAAGCTTTACAGTTCGATAACAGTAATTTCAGTTAATTACTTTAGCATTGAATTTTACGTAACGATCATGTTGAATTTTATATTTCAAGTTTCTGTAATGCTAATGCTCGAGATCATCATCTTTGTAGAGAAATATTATATTAGCTGTATACGTGCAGGCAAAGTTTGTAACAGCTACATAAAAGTATTAATTAAGATTAAATACATGGAATAGTTTAATTATACAATTTGTTTTATGTTCTGTTACAAATATAAGTACTGTGATTGCAACTAAAGTCACAGTAAATAGAAATATATTGTTTTAACAATGACTGCTGTTAATGCAAAAATATTGTCACATAAATGTCTATGATGTTAATATAATAACTGTACATTTCGCAACTTTTGTTTCATTGACATCTGAATTTCCGTTGGTAATATTAGGTTTACACTTTCGCTACATAAATTTTAAAAATTAAAAGAAAATATTTGTGGTCCCAAAGTATTTGAAACATAAAAGTTTCCATAGTACTGATTTAAGGGGAGTTAGAACCCCAAAATCTTCAAAAAATTGTGATTTCGGATTTTTGCATTTTCAAATTATTTACACTTTTATCTTTCTAAAAATACCATTCTTTAATCTCGATGAAAATTAGAACTGTAAAAAAATCTAGTTTTAATTTTTCATCTACTGCTTTGAACAATGAGGATTTTTACATAAAAACGCATTTTTCTCCAAACGTGATTTTTTTTGTACTCGATGTACCTTTTCTCAGGAACTACCGCTCACAGGTATCTAAACTTTTTATGGCTTATTTATTAGGTTTCCTAATATTTACTGAAATGAGCTTTTTGTAATAAACTTAGAAAAAAAAATTTAAAATTTTTTTTGTGTGAGAAAAGTGCTAAATTTTACTATGCCTAACAAAATGTCCTGTAATATATTCTAAAATTCAAAATGTTTCTAAAGCTCATTTCAGTATAATCAGATAGGTATACTTTAATTACAGAAAAAAATTTTCAAGCTTGTATCTACAACAGATTTTGAGAAAAGGTACATCGAAAATGGCCAATTTAACATTGTCGGTATAGGGGTTTCTGATACCCCTTAAGTACCATAAAAGTTTCCTTTAGCAATTTTGATTATATTTAATCGAAAGAGAGATACTTCAATATAGAACGTAAAATTAGGCACAAAAACTACCTTAGATTATCGCAGATTTTCTTAAAACGTTATTGATTTCTAAAGGCAATCAGACATATGTCCTTATTCTTTCTAAGGCTCATTTATGAGGGCTTTTGACGTTAACGTCTTTTCTCGCTTCTTTCAAAATGCCTTCTTAGTGTAACGCTTAGCACATTTGGCGCGCATCGAGAGGTCCAGGTGCGAGTCCCGGCGAAGGCAGTGCTCATTTTTCCCGTCTCCGCATAAAAAACCTAATAACTCTATAAACTTTTTTTGTATTATTCTAGTTGATGGAGCATTAAAATGCGTTGATATCAGGAATTCCATTTCACACATACAGGAATTAAAGAGTTAGTCTCCCTAGTTAAAATTTCTTTCAGTGAGACGCGTTTTGTTTTCCAAAATAACTGCTGTCGCCAAAATGAAGAATTGGCTTGAAGCACTTTCTGATACTTATATGCACTAATTTGAGGTCAAGTTACGGGAAAAAATGTCATTTGGTTTGATTATGCTGATGATACTTTTGCACTGTTTGTCGATGAGGAGACTGAACAAAAGATTTCATCGGTGATGAATTTAACTGATTCAGCCACTCAGTTCCATCTTTGAAAATGAATCAGATAATTCCCTTCCTTTCTTTCACATTCTGTCCCCAACAATCATGCGACATAATTTTACACTCCTAGCCAAAAACGGCTTTCTTTCCGCTCTTACATACTATATCGTACTATCCAGATAAGTTTTTCAGAATCTTTTATCTCTAAGAAACTCTAATATTTGAAATCGGTTGTCTTTTGACTGAGGGTTTTACCATACATTACTGATAAAACCAGAAATAACTACAATAACCTCGTCGTTATCCAATTTTATCCTTCTAACAGTTCCAGAATTTCTCGAATTCTTCTTAAGTTCAGTTTTAAGGTTTTCTGCCCCATCTGTCAGTAAAATTCGCCGTTCAAATCCATAAAAACTCTTGGCAAATTTGCAGCATATCGTTTCAATGGGTGTTAACATACATATGCCAAATTAAAAGAGAGTTAAAATGCCCATCGAAGAGCATTAGTTCTAAGTTTCGAAAGGAGAAATAACTAGAACTTCGGTAGCTAATCATAATTGGAGATATAACCACAAGTTTGATCTTGGTTCTGCGAAAACTATACTCAAACTTTCTTCAATTAATGAATTGGATTTTCTTGAAGCTCTTCACATTCATAAATATTTAACTTGTTTAGTTTAAGCCGTTAATTTCAATTCAATTCTCAAAGCTTTCAAAACACCAACGTCTAAGCTTTTTCATGTTTCATTATTGTTTTACTATACAAATCTCCGCAGAAAGTTCGTCTTAGCTCTTCTATACATATTAGTTTCTTATTAATATGACTGTTGCTCCTCCAATGTTTAAAATATTTTGCTGGGAAATAAAATGAACCTATGAAATGATAGTTCTCGAAATATATAGAATTTTATTCAAAATCTGTGCCATGCTAAGACTGCTGTTTATCGTGTTTTCAAGTTTTGGCCCATTACATTGTAAATGAATTTAAAATTTAATTGCATGATTATGAAAACTGACACAAGCATTTGCAAAATTTTTTGAATGATATATTATCGAAATACAGTTCTTATTTATTAAATGATACAAAGGGTGTGTTTAAGTCTTAAAATAATAAAAAAGGGTTTTTCAAATATTGCTTTAAGAACTTTGGAAATATTTATATAAACTTTGCTGGTATGTTTAACCAGAAATGGAAAGTGTGTAAATTATTAGAATATGTTGCATAAGAAATTCACTTTTAAAATATATTCTCATACGTGACTAGTATATATCACCATCACCAGAGACCATTTATAATTTTCGGCAAATTTAAAATTATTCATTAATATGCTGCGTGATTTCAATAAGAAATCGAAAATCATATTGCCATTTTAGATTCTTCCTAAAAGGACAGTGAATTAGAAATAAAAGTACTGTCTTTCATAAATAGCCACATTTTAGGTGCTTAATCGAGAACTGTGGCTACTACAAATGGTGTTATATAACATGTTTTAGAATTCAATAAGAAATTGTAAATCATATTACCATTTTAGATTCCTCCTAAAAGGACAGTGAATTAGAAATAAAAGTACTCTCTTTCATAATAGCCACATTTTAGGTGCTTAATCGAGAACTGTAGCTACTACAAATGGTGTTATATAACATGTTTTAGAATTCAATAAGAAATCGTAAATCATATTGCCATTTTAGATTCCTCCTAAAAGGACAGTAAATTAGAAATAAAAGTACTCTCTTTCATAATAGCCACATTTTAGGTGCTTAATAGAGAACTGTGGCTACTAAAAATGGTGCTATATAACATGTTTTAGAATTTTAAGCAATGCATGTAATGACCTTGAGAGTAGTATTAAGGTGATATTTTTGTCTTTGAACAAAATAGATGCTTGTCTCTATTCTGCAATTTAGAGATTAAAAGAATGTGTAATATTTATTTCTTTCGTTTCGAAATGCAGGAAGGAAATTTCTTGTTATATAATAGAAAGTTGAGTTTACAAATTGAAGTGTACTACAACAGATGGTGTGTGAAGTGTACTACAACGAAGTGTACAGCAACTACAACACCAATGAACTAACCATGCGTTGGCTCAAAGTTTAATGCGCGATTTATATTTATCCATTAGAATGGCTAATACCGGATAACTAACGTGGCAGAGCTGGGCGAGAAGAAAGAACAACTGCGAGCCTTGCTGCTAAAACCAACCTACCTAAAACTTTCAAAAAGTCCGGCTTAAATATAAATAGTACGACTTAACTAATTTGCATCCTAATGAGAGCTAACGAAAACGATAAATGAGATTACAGATCCAAAGATAAGAAAATGGCTTAGTTAGCAAAAACTTTAATTTATTTATGTATGCAGTTTAGCTAATTACTATTAATTTAAAAAATGTAATGTGAGCATAGGGTTGATAGCAAAAATTTTTGCACTCCATTATATTTATTCCCTGCTCACTAGCCTTACTGTAATGATTTAGATTACGCCAATCGCTTAAAACTACAACAAAATTAACAAGTTTTCCAACTATTCTCTTACTTCAGCTCAGAATTAAGGAGCAAAATTATACTTCAAACATTTTTTTTACATTAACGATATTATATACAATTGATCACTAACTTTACAAAACTCTTCTGAGAACACAATGTAGAAACTGACATTTTGAGTCAGAATCCTGACCACATATTAAGGATTCTGACTGATTGTAATAACATTTTTGAGTTCTACGTGGATGTGCTTTTTTAAAAAAAATTGCTTAACTTTATTCTACATCCCTTCTTTTTTTAATGAAATGAATAAAAAGCGTTTTAAAACAATTTGTTTCCTCTTTGTCATTAATCCAAGAAAGATATCTGATACTGAGCGAGATGAGAATGAGTATGAAGATGAAGAGGATGATGAGGAAGATAAGAAAAATGTTAAGAAGTAGATGCAGAGAAGGGGGTGGGGTAGAGAAGGAAGGTAAAGAAGATGAGGATGACTTTTAAGGAGGAGGATAAAGAGGATAAGGAAGATGATGATAAGAATAAGAATGCAGAGGAGTAGAAGGAGTGGGAGAGAATGATGATGAGGAGGATTAGAATGAAGATAAGAATAATGAGGAGGAGTAATGAGAATGAGAAGAATGTGAATGAGGAATATGGGAAGGAGTAATGAAGAGTAGGACAAGGAGTAAGGTAAATTACTGAGAACCACCCAATCCTAAGTATTCAGTATGATTGTAAGAGACGGTTAACTAATACAAAATTTTTATTTTCCCATTGTCTACTATGAAATACATTCTACGGTGTTAGACAGATGATAGATCCAACTCCTTCTTCAGCTTCCAAGCACAACTGTTAAAAATCGTTTCTAATATTTATTTAATTGCTTTCATATTTCGCCAGAGATATGTGATTCTAATTCCCTTTTGTAGAAAGTATGCGGAACGTTTTGTCGAAAGCGTTAAAAACTGCATCTTACATCTAATCCCAAATCCTGAAATCGCACCTTTCAGATGTAGTAAAATGAAATATGTGTAATAAATAAAGACACTCAGAAATCTGTGGTTAATTAAAGATATACATTTCACTTTCATGTGACTGATGAGTTGATCTCTCTGTCTACACAACTGTACATTTCTACTACGATGAAGGTCCAGCTAACAGAACTGAGACTCGAAGGACAAGATAACAATGCCGCAGCGTACAGAATTGAATGAAATTTAATCTGGGTACGGATTTGGAAAAAAAAAGAACATCTACTGAAAATAACAAGTGAGTTCACCAGGTTGTAAAATTATGCAATAGTGGAGTTTAAAATTTATCAGTGTTCTTCAACTATGCTAACTGAAGTAAAAGTATGTGTGATTTGTTTTTACAAAGACAACATCGCTGCGAACGCAAGTTTGTTGCTAATGAAGGAATTAATGGTAAGTAACTCCAAATGAAGTTCTCGAGAGACCAAGAAAAAAGAGAGCTCCTCCTAGTGATAATGTTACTAATTTTATAAAGAAAGGTTTGGTTTCGTTTATTTAATTCCGGCAAAGCACTCGAGGGCTATCTGTCTAAGGGAAGGGATGCCTCCGTGGAAGCCTTTCAGAAGGAAACTGGCTCGTATACACATTACATATGGGAAAAACCACGAAAATGCCGATGCAGCCAGTTCGGTTCGCCAGGATTCGAGACCGGAACAAATTACCAGTGTTGAGCGATTTTACCAGTCGGCCGTTAGTTGGCCTTTAGAAAGAATGAAAATTTGCTTTTGATTTTGTCAATAACTTGATTAGAATATTTGTACTTATAGAACGTATGGTTCATAATTGTGCTAAATGAGTAATGGTCATAGTAATGAGATAACTATATTTGGCTGTAAATTCAAATTATATTGTTTATATCTGTAAGCTAGAAGTGTCCGAAGTTCATATTAATCCTGAAAGGAAAAATAAGGAGAAGATGTCAAAGGAATCTGGGAAAATATTAGAAACATTCAGGCTCAAATTAAATAAAAGGAAAATGAGCTACATCTGGACAGGTGTAAAGTAGAAGCAGTTGCGGTTAAGGGCCAATTAAGAGAGACGGTATTTTTAGAAGGACAATTAGAGGCAGAGCATTAGATAAAATTCGAGGATCTGGAAGTTCAAGATAGAAGGATAAAGAAAGAAGCAAATTGGGTTGAGAGGTTGAAGCGGTTTCAGGTTCGGAGAACAAAGGAAATGATTTTATGAAATATTTAAAAGTGATTAGATAAGATAAGAAAGCCTTCTGTCTAGGCTTTCTTATCTTATCTAATCATTATATCCTATCTCGTTCATTTGCGCTTTTGCAGCTGAGGATGGTGGTTCGGTAAAACCATCGAAACTAATCCTGTGAAAATTTGAAAATATAACGCTGATTTTTGTTGTTTGACTTCTGAATTAGTAATGATTCTGAATTAGTCATGCCTGATCCTCCTTTGAAAGCCGAGGAATGGCTATCGTTTTCCATCATGCAGAAATGATGTTCAATCTATATAAAATTCCCGAAGAACATAAGGGTAACATTATTTTGCAAAGTTTTATCTCAACTCCAGTTGAACAGGATTTAGACAGCTATGTTAAAACTAATTCAAGGTATTAAAGAAATTCCAGATTACCTCTTTACAACACAAAAAGAATTTAGAAAGTTTTATAAAAAATATGGTCAAAGTGGAGGACCACCTAAGATACATTTACGTTACGGATAGGCAACTATAGGTTTAATGGAGTGATTGTCAGTGGAGCAGAAATAAATGCTATCCGAAAATCGTAGTTTCAGAGGAATACTTGGAATCTGGAAGGGAATTATGATTAAGACCTGCCGTTGGAACCCACGTAGAAGCCGAAATTGTTTCGGCACCTTAAGTATTTGGCCCGAAGAAGATGTACAGGGTTACATGCAGCAGTGCTGCATAATTTGAACGAAAAAAGCTCTAGTGACACATCGAGATTAAGAATATTTATTGGAAAGAAAACAAGAAAGAGAAACTGATATTGGATGTTTGTTATTGAGGAATGTTCCTGAGAACAGTCAGATGATCCAGAGAAAACTAGTTCTGAGGTCGAATTTGGATTGAAAACAATCCAAACTACGCTCTTGGTAAAGTGGGAAAACGAGACGGAACTTAAAATTGGATACAACATATCTCAACTGATGGCCCATCCCCTATCGCGAACCCAGCGTTTAAAGCGGGAGCAAGCGAATGCGAGTGTTTGAAAAACGTGTTCATGGATGCGCTCAAACTCCGGACCGAACTACCAGTTTTCACCGACGTTACTACTCGGCCGCTATTGGCCCTCCTCAAAGCGGTGACGACGAAAGCCACTTGTGATGCCTTCGTTAATATTTCCATGCGAACTGAAATCCTGAAATCCGCTGAGTTGGCTTCCGTCCCAGAGTATTAGATAACCTATACAGAATAAAAGACTTGTCAGAAGTGGGATTCGAACCCTTCGAGAATGATCGTTTGGACAATGGAAAGAATATTAAAGTTATGCTAACATAAGAGTTTCTGAGTTGATTTGGGGCCACGCCAAAATTTTCTACTCCACATTATCCACAATCAGACGAATTGGTGGAGAGGTGGATTGGAGCGATGAAATCAATATTGCGTCATGCGATAAATTCGCACGAACAAAGCTCGGATAAGCAGTTACTATATTTTTATGGGCTATCCGGCTTATACTCAACTGCCGGAATCTTTTCATTTTTGTTCACGTACGGTAAAGCAGCAGTTGGATCTTTGGCGACACTAAAATCAAGTTAGGTAGATGAGAAGGTATTACCACAAGGAGTTGGAAAGTCGGTAACGGATTATTTAATCTTGATTAGAAATCGGTTACAGAAGGCAGAAAAATTCGCCAAAGAAAACTATGAAACCAAAAAGCAGAAATATATTCATTATCACAGTTCAAGGTCTGCCGAAAGAAAGCTTGAAAGAGGAGATGAGATAATAGTATTAATACCAATTTCCAACAAATAAACTTTGCTCAAAATAGACAGGACCTGGGGAAATAGCTGAGAAAAGGTATCCACATTCTTATTTGGAGAAGGTACCAAACGAATCGGTTAGACTTCAGAGACGTTAGGTATTTTTTGAAACAGGAAGAAGTGAAAATTAGCAACGCCTTCGCCGGAAATCAAACCACGGACCTCTGAATTACGCGCCCAGCGTGCAGACCACTACACCACGAATGCGATGCCAAGAAGGCGGGAGAAATACCTTATATACTCCCCCTTTTAAAGTGCGATTAGTGTGTTTAGAGGACATATTCGCTAACTCCTGGATGTGGAGAATCATCATCCACCACCCTTTTTGTTCGGGAGCCATTGTAGAGACATTAATTTATTTCGAAGCAGGAAAAATAAAAAAATGAGCAAAGCTTTCGCCGGAAATCGAACCACGGATCTCTAAGAAGGCGGGAGAAATACCTTATAAAACATCTTCACCAAAATAATTTGCGTAAATACATGTAACCCATAAATGTAGAAGGAATAATTTACGAACTTGTGCAGAATTCGGAGAGGTGCAGCTAGTTCATATTAGTTTAGTTTAGTGACGGAGGACGTGGGCACCACCCCTTTACCATTATGGTTAATTGAACTAGTTCATATTTCAAAATGGAAAGGTTGTTAGATAGGATTGATATTTCAGATGCATGGAAATATTTAGAGAAAGCACAAGGAATTTTCGACGGTTGGCCAATTATTTCCATGCAGTGATTGACGGGGAGATTAATTGTGCTAAAGTAGGATGCCACAGTATCAGGTTAAAACCGAGTGTTGAAAGAATGCAACCGTATATTTATAAGGTACCTGAGGCTTTGAAATCCCAGGTGGAAAAACAAATTGCTAACTTGTTAATTGCTAACTTGTTTTATTGAATCTGCAACAGTAGAGATAGCTTACCTTATAGTGTATGACAGTTGAGGTAGCTTACCCTATAGTATGTGTGTGGAGAAAAAGGATGTAAGTGTGCATTTGTGTTGTGATTACAGCGAGCTTAATGCAGAAAGTAAAAGAATGATATTGGTAATATAATTTTTTTGTTATTATTGTAACTCTAGAATAGGAACTGTTCATTACGAAAGTGTCAGAGAATTTTATTAAGATTATAATACATTTGTTTGGTATTATTGTAACTCTAGAAAAGGAAATATTCCTTACTGAAATGTTAAAGAGTTATATCGGCATTATAAATGCTTTTGTTTGGTATTATTGTAACTCTGAAAAGGAAGTTATCATATAAGCATTGTTCATGTTTTGTACGTGTTTTTGCGTTGTTAAGAGTTATTTTTGTCTCTCACTTCGATTCCATTTTATTACTCCCTAGTTTTTCAGTTTATGTTGTGCTGTGTGAAACGAGATTTCCTAATGGCTTCATTTAAAATTTGGTTTCAGTTTTTCAACAACAGTCGAATAATTATAAACCAGGGAGAAGGTGTAAAATACCCTCTAAGTAAAAACTCTTTTGAGAAATTTTTCTTCTTCTTAGAGACGAAAGACTTGCGTAAGAACTGACTTCGCGACCGGAAAAAGGCGAAAGACAAGTTTACTTATATTTTAAATAAAACATTTGCTGTCAAATTATCCTTATGAGTAGCAACAATGGATGCTATGAAAGGTGACACAGTTTACAAAGTCGTTGAAAAACACTGCAAAATTATTGAATCAGCACTTTATCCTAAATGTAACAGAGAAGCGAGAGAAGGCCAGAGAAGCCCTGGGTGAGCTGAAACATTTTATTTATAAGACTTTTGAGCGAATAAAAGCTGTTAATTTTTTGGAGACATCGACTTCAAGCCGAAGTTAAGGAAAAATCTCTGGAACTAAGTACATTATTGACTGAAAATAGAGGAATCCTGTTATCCTTGTAAAAATTTGAGAAATGAAATGCTTAATGAAGACCTGCTCAAAGTGAGTTTTGAACAAAATCCTGAAGATTTTTAAACTGATGAAAATACGAGTGTATGTAGAGTTCGTTTCACTTTTTCAATTATAAGATGTTTTCATCATGCTTTCGTGGTGTAACAGTTAGCACACTCGGCGCGTATTCGAGAGGTGTCCAGGTTAGAGTCCCGGCGAGGGCATTGCTCGTTTTCCCGTGTTTCCTACTTCAAAATTTCTAATGACTCTTCAGTGGCGCTCGAGCTAAGAGGTGGTGGCTATTGATTCTTCACCAACAGGATCTGGCGATTGGGTTCCTAATCCTCAGTCGCCCTTTAAAAGGGGGAGTATATAAAGCATTTTCTCCCTCCTTTCAGCAAGCATTCGCGGTGTAACGGTTAGCACAATCGGCGCGTATTCGAGAGTTTCAGGTTGGAGTACCGGCCAGGCTAATGCACATTTTTCATACCTGCTGCTTTAAGAAACATAATCTAATGACTCTGCAAAATATACGAGGATCGTTTGATTGAAACGCACTCTATGGTTCGTAAATACATTCTCCGTCAAGCCAGGTGTAAAATTAATTGGATTGCGTGTGAAATGGTGATTTCCTTATCATCAATAAGATGTTTTAAGAGTCTTTGGGTATGACCATCATGCTGACAAATGTAGCGATCCAGCATCCTGTTTTAACTATTCTGGAGTAGATAAAGCGAAAGCTTCTTCGAAGAGGAATGTTGCAGTTTGCATAAACTGTATCCGTTGCAATCATAAAACAAATAATTTACAGAAAATTGTGAATTTTAATCACAAGTCATTTTCAAAGTGCTGTATTAATCATATCTTTATGAGGAAAAAAAATAAATTTCCAATTGATTATGGTTAGGTTAGACGAGCAAATTCTAAAGAGAAGGCAGATAAACCTTCGTAAATCTAAATCTGTGAAACTATAGCTCATTTTAAATGTGGAAACCGATAATATTGATTGTGCGTTTGTTCAGGAGCCCCATCATTACAAGAGTTCTCTTCCAGAATATCCGAACACTTATAGACTTTAGTGTGATCCCAATTCTGATAACGTAAAGGCGGCAATTATCGTTCGATCACGAATACGGATTACGATATGGTCACATTGGATGTTGTTGGCATGACTGTGTTCACTCTTTTTTCATACTAGTTTGAGTGAGGACTCAAGAAATATTGACTTAGATCTTCCTAAAATTAGTCAAGTTTTTATGTACAAAAATCTTAATCTGGTTTGGTGTTTGTATTCCACTGCCAAATCTGAATCCCTATTCAGATCCTCGTGGAGATAAACTGAGTGAACTTATTTCTGTTAATAACTTATTTGTTATAAATGAAGATTATGGACATTTTCCAGGATATTTCGAATTGGTGTCTATCTGAAAATGAATCCTTTTCTGATCATATGATGACAAAATTCGAATTTTTTCTGTCTACGGTCTCGAAAGACACTTCAAAATTTCCTTTTAAATCTTCAATACAAAGAAAGCAAATTGGTTTCGTTTTCGGTAGTTTTGTTCTTCTCGAGTCACCCATATCTTTGACAATTTTAATGGCCTTACTGATGGTCCATGCCTAAATACAGATGTTGACGATCTTGGTTCTCTTCTTCTTCAGGTATCTTTATTTTCAGCGCTTGCTATATATCATGGCGTGCGTAATGTTACCTTGTGGTCTATTAAAATTGATTGCATGAGGAAGAGGGTTTATGCTTCTAAGTGAAGATTTCAGAGTTGTAGAAATCAGACCCTTAGAGAATTGTATAAAAGTGAATATCTTAAATATTGAAAGGTATATAATCAAATGCTTACTGACGCTAAATCTGAGTCCTTTAAATAGTTCTTTCGACCATTAATGTTTACAGTGTGGAAAAATATTATACATACGGTTTTAAAAGAGAATTCATGAAAAAAAATTGAAATAACTTGTACTCATCTATTTACGAGAGAGACAACGAACTCTCAATACGAGACAATGAATGCTGTGCTTCAGAAATACTTTCCTTCCAAACCAAATTAAAATGAAAATCATTTACATAAGAGTACCTTTGGTTTGCTCGTACTGTCTTTTTTCTTTTGTTGCTTCTTCTTTGTCCTGTGATGAAGTTAATAAACTTATTTGAATGTTAGAACCAAATAAATTACTTGGTCCTGACTCTATATCAAATGAGGTGACTAAACAGTTTTATTTGATGTTTCCTTCTCTTCTCCATTATCTTTTGAATGCTTGCCTCGATGTTGGTATTTTCCCACGCGTTTGGAAACATTCTCATTTGATACAGAGGTTACATTTATTACAGAGGTCCGTGGTTCGATTCCCGAAGAAGGCGTTTGCTCATTTTTCATCTTGCCTGCTTTAAAAAAATCCTAATGGCTCTACAACGTATTTCTAAAGGAAATGAGTCTAATGTTCCTTACTCAAGTAACTTTATATATAAGCTTACTTCCTGCTCTAGGTAAGTGTTTTGAAAAACTTTTTGTTAACAGAATTTGCGGGTACATACACCTAGGAGACTTACTTTCTTGTGATGAGTATGGTTTTGTCCCTCAGAAGAGTACTGAAGACAATCTTTTATGCTTAAATGAAATTGTTCAGAGGAGTAAAAAGAAAAATTTGCGCACTATTTTGGTTTTTCCTCATTTAAAAGGCGCCTTCGAAAATGCGTGGTGTCTTTGTATTGTCAACCTTCTTAAAAGGTTCGAACTTTTAATGAATAATTTTTAATGAATAGGAGTTCCTAATTGCAACTGGACTCGGCTTTTGCAATCCGTCGCCTTGAAAGAGGTTGCTTTCAAGGCTCCAACTTCTGGACCTCTTCTGGAATATTATTATTAATGATGTCCTCAAAGCTTTAAAATCTTTTGCGAAGCTTTGTATGATACTATATGCCTTTGCAGTTGATATCTTGGTTTAAGTCTACAGTAGTTATCTTCTTGTTAATCTTTTTCCCTCACAGAAAACTTTAAATTTTGGTTCCGATTGGTCAAAAGATTTGAAATTTGACTTTCAGTCTGATAAAACCAGAGTCATGATTATTGAGTCATTTCTCGACGGATCCCCATTGATTACCCCCACTGAAATCACTACAACACGAAGGCACACCAAGAAGGTGGGAGTAAGCCTAACGGTGATTCTGGAACCATTGGCTAGCTGTTCGTTCATTAACGGCATTATCCCCAAAGGCCTGGCAAATTCGGAGACTTGATTCTGCTGCTGACAAATCCACCTTAAAATCATACAGAAAACAACTCGAGCTCCTTTGACGCGTCCCTTTCAATCAGTCGCTGTGTGAGTTATGTTTGAAGTAATGAGGCAACGCGCTTTTACACTGTTGGTCAATGTCCGGACTCCCATACTAACCACTTCATCGCAAGGATTCGCGATTATTTTTAGGTTGGGGTTCACTCTTCGAATGTCATATCAGAAACAGAAAGAAAATTTTTGGTTAACTTGTATTTAAAGGCTACAAATGGCCCGAAAATAGTGGCTAACGTTGACCAATTTAAACCGTATTACAGTCGAACTGATTTTGAAGTTTTGAAAAACCTTTTTCAGGAACCTGAAAGCGTGCCAAGAGGTTCGGATGGGCAAACAACACAGTCGATTACCTCAGCAGTGAAAAGGAAGCCTGCGAAAAACTCTAATGAAAGACCATAGAATAAATGAATTGAGAAATCAAAAGCAACAGAAACTAAACTTTAAATTATTAAGAAATTTTTTCTAGAATTTAAAACTCTCAACAAGGTTGTGAGAACTTTTCCTTTGAGTCCTTAAATTCTGGTTGGGAGAAATGTAAGATATATTTAAATTTATGACAGTTATTTTAATTTAGTGAACCTTTCCTATCTCGCCTCGTTTCAACTTACAACTCCCTACAAGAATGAGTTTTTAGAATCGCTTTGAATGCAAATGAGGAAGAGATAGTATTAAAGGAAAGTTCAAATGACTTCGAGAGAGAGAGAGTTAGAAATCCTGAATAGCGCACGTTTGTCTCTCTAAACTGTTACACTTGGCCGTATTATTACGTGCCTTTTGATAGTTCACCGGCTAGTTTAAGATTACGGGTTAACTAATTTAGAACTGTGTTAGCTTCGGCTAATTCTCTTAGTTATATATAGTTAGTTCTTATTTCTTACTTTTCGGTTTAAGCCCAAGTGGAGGCTTTACTGTAAGCCCAAAGAAACTGGACCACTGTTAATCTTATTTTGAGTAAATAAAGCGCTATTAACCCTTCTTGAGTTTACGCTTTCTGTTCTTTGAACTAAGTGATAATTCACTTAGCTGTTCACTAGGTTCCTCGACACTTCATTTAGCAGGATAAAAGTGAGTAACTCTATAACTTCTTTCCACTGTCTTATTCTAACAATTTTTAAAAGTATTCATATTTTGAAATTTGAATTGCTGTAATAATTTCGAAGATTTTAAACAGTTTGGGAGTTTCAGTATTAATGTCCTCAAATTAAAAAAAAAAGAAATTCAGTTATAGCCTAGGTAAAAAATAAGAAAAAGGCAAACATTTATTCTAAATAATAAATTTTATATTTTATGTGGCAGTTTCAGCATTTCAGGAATAAATTTTGTACACCAAAATATCTATACAATTTTACCTATACAAAATACGTATAAAAATTTTGTAGGCTAAAATACCTATACAATAGCACAAAAGCAACAACACATGAGAATTTTCGCATTTCTAGATCAAAATGTAAATATATGCTACAAAACCCATACGAATAATGATAAATAACTTATGACAGAAAAAGTATATTTAATTATTTTGACAAAAGAATTTCACATTTCATTACATTTACTAAAGAGCAGGTTTTTGTAGGAAAATTTGTAAATTTGCTTTTTGAGTTTGGTTACCTTGAGGTATAAATATTAAAAGTTTATGTCTTCGTGGCATTACTTCCTTTTCTTTACAGGAAAAACTTAATATTACAGAAGCTGTTTCAGTGGAAATATGTTCCGTTCTTTGCTTTTTTTTCCTCTATTTTCAAAGTGCACGCAATTTAAATTTCTGACAGTTCAAAGTTTAGAATTACATATTACTTAAAGCAGCTGAAGAACTATGATATTTACTTGCTTTTTCTTAATATGTAACAGGAGATTTTAAAATAGGAGGAAGTGACGCTGTAGTTACACTTTCCCAGTTATCCATAAAAATGATTAGGGAATTCTGAGAAGAGAAGCAGATGCCACATGAAATATGTATCAGAATCTTTTGTAGCAGGGAAGAAGCGTTAGAACGGATAAATTTATGCGTCGCGCATGCGGAGAGTCGGGCAAAAACTATTTTATTGCACGGATATACTTCCACGTAAGAAAATGGCCTACGGGCCTAAAATTTCTTGATTTACTCTGATTCATGGCGGAAAGATTCGAAGCGAAAGGACAAATAATGGAGCTTTACGGATAGGCGGTTGTTTAAGTGGGTGATTTTGCGCACGTGATCTCTTACCCACATTTTCGACCCCCTTCTCTACCCCTTCCAGGTTATTTATCGGTATTCGCTTTCCTCCTTCTATTACATGGCGTTCCTGTACCTTGTGATTGCCCTATTCGATCAGCTGACTCACGCAGTTAAACCGGTGAACATTAACAATTTACAACTAATGGCGATTGTTCGAGCAATCATTATCATTACTCGGACAAGCGTTGGTGTTTAAACGTATTGATGATCGAAGTGGCCGCTCCCTTAACCTAAACTAAACTACGTGTACAAATCTTAACTCTTGGTGGTGGCTTTTAAATGCTATTCCTCAATAGATGACGGGAAACTAGTCCATCTACGTTTCCACTATGGTTCCCTGATCAAAGACGTATTAAATGGTGTGTCTTGAATTCCACGCAGTATCTATTAAAGCTATAAGTGCGCTAATGCCACTGCTAGGCCCCATTCACTTGTCAGTATATTAACGATGATTTTATGGCGTCGAGGAAAACTGGTGGTCCTTTGAAGCGTCAAGTTTCTAATCAATGTCCGAGACACTGAATACTTGGAGAGATAAAAGCTTTAAACTTTAACCTGCTCATTGAGAGAAAGGGGTTAATACTCATTCTCTACTAAGCTGGTCGTAAGAGATATTGACCTTAGATTGGAGAGAATAAGAGGCGCAATTCCCGATTTCCCTATAAAGATTTTAAGTGAATTAATCTCTGAACCGTATGTGATAAGCGAAACATAAAATCAGAATCTTCAAATAAGGCATAGATCTTTTATTTGAATTATGCTCTCCTGTGTGTACAAATGCTACTATACGTACTATACCGAAAAATACTTTTAATTTTAAAGCAAAGTGAAATAAAGGCATAAAACATTTCAGCAGCATAATCTCATACGTTCAATCCATTCCAATTGCAACAAACCTTTCTCGAATCACGCTTATGCTTGAAATAATTGAAATAAAAGCTGTTTTTCTCCCTTCCTTACTTTTTACAGAAATAAGCACAATTAGAAATAAAGCTTCATGGTTACATTCCTTGTCAATTTTAACTCAACTCACGAAGAGCATATTTATATTCAAAACAACTACAGCCTCTTTGTAAGCACTTAAATCATATAAACCATGATGTGTTAAAAAAATTAAACTATCTTCATCAATGAATATTACTGGAAGAAACGTACGACTGTACAGTAGATTTATATGCATACAAGTAAACTGAGAATCAGCTGATTTTCTTTAATCACTAAGGCTGTTTTCTATACAGAAACTACTCATTAAAGAGAAATTTCGGAAACCGTTGGAAGTACACAGAAAACAGGGAAAAATGCACAATGAAAGGTAATACATACGTTATGATAATAGTAATACTTTGAATGCAAATGTGTACAAATATGATCACATAAAAATAAGTATATGTAAAATAATAAATACAAATAAATTAATAAAACGTTTTTATAAAACAAAATTTTTATCTACTTCACAGACACCTTTTCGCTTATAGAAGAATAACCGCATAGAAAAAAGCTGACAGAAATAGGTCATGCAAAAAATTAAATTCCTGTAAATTAAAAATTTTCCGAGGTCATGCAATAATTTTTTAATTTTTATAAGAACACAGTTAAGGTATTATCACACGGTTCTCGATTTAGGAAAATCTGTTATTTGGAAAGTACTTTTTATCATAATTCTTACTATTATAACAAGGATGATCAACTCCTACCCTTCCGGAAAAACGTTGCTTAATTTTTGTTGCTTAAACGTTGCTTTCAGCCAATCGACTATTGGCACTGAAGTCTCATTTCGTGCTTTTTATGGGATAACCGCTTTGTTTCCTGCATGAGTACCTAAGAGCAGCCCGCGGTGGTTGGCTATTTTACATGAAGTGTGAAAAAATGCTTACTAAAAGACTGTTCGTCCGAAATCCTTCTATGTATGGCAATAGCTTTAATGTGCAGAAGGTGTACGAATGACGGAAGAGTAAGTAGAATTTAAATGATGTTATCATATTCTCTTTACCAATCTTTCATGTACATAGTTTCGTCCTCAGGGTTAAATAAAACGTTATATTTTCGAAATCTATACTATCCTTTCACACCAACTTGGCTTATACTTTTAAAGAAAGCATTTTCGTTATTTCTAAGCTGGAGGTGTCATAATAAAATTCTGATGATTTCTGATATTTGATATTTATCATCATATCGTACTCATAACGTTTTCAACACTTACTTTTTAAAATTATAATTATATTCATAATATTTCCAATGTTATTTTTTAAAAATACTTTTAATATCTTTTGAAAGATAACTTTCAGTAGACAGAAGTTTCATTAGTGTGCCTCTCTATCAGATCAAGTGTTCAGTGTGATCTTTTTCGACGTTATTCAGCCAAATTATGATGTTTGCTACCTTTTCACAAGAATAATGTAACATTTTGTTGCACATTATTTCTCTCTGATATCTCACAAAGCTATGTAAATATAATTTTATTATTAGTCACAAATGACTGTTAGAAATAGCTCATTGTTTTCAGATTAGGTTTGATATGTGAAACATCTTTCAATGCTGTTTACATATCTCTCATAAAGAGTTTCACACAGCAAATAAAAATTAAAAAATAACATCAAAATATTTCTAAAAAACAAGTACTTGCCCGATCCTTTTCAACAATATCCACGTTCTCGGATATGGGCTTGTTTAATTAAGGTCTGGGGGGTATGAGAACACTTACACGTTCATAAATACATAACAAAACAAGTGTTGATTCTTTTAGATGATATGCAAATTCTTACTAGTTCCTCGAAACTTACTAGTTCCTTACTAATTTCGAAAAATCATCATGCATCACAAATTATTTGTTCGTCGGAAGCAAATGAAGAGAAATACAAATATATAACATATACATGATTCTATCAGTATCTTTACATGCTTCCATATAGTAAAATATCAAAAGCTTAATATATCTATCTATATTTACTATAACTGCTTATGTATCTATCTTCCCTTCTATCTATTTACGCATGCATGCGTAACACTAAAATGATAAAAATGTCTGATATAGAGTAGCCTCATCAGAATAGACGGTAAAGTTTGTAGAGTTCCTCATTCTTGTTTCACTAAAATGAACGTTGAAGAACTATAAAGAGGTTATCACATGTGGCTACAGTCCCTGCTGGACGAGACTTTTCTGAGAAACGAGATTCTGGTAGCACTGGTTTAAATGGGATGATTCCTAGAAAAAAGAGCCCCGCTGGAAGCAAAGTCCCACCTAGCTACGGAAATAATGTTGCGGCTACGCGGGATTTTTTCAAACCTCACCGAAAATGTCTCGGGTCCCGGGTAGAGACAACCAATCAGACAAAAGTTCTGCTTATGAAGTATCACGTGATCTCAATTTGAGCGATAATCGATTACTGTTTGGCGTTCAAATCTTTGTAGTAAGTGAGAACGGTAACCTAGCTACGTGTGTTTCCCGGAATTGTACGGGTTCTGAGAATTGTTCCTTTCGACGTCAAGTCCCGCGTAGCCGAAGCATAATGCGATTGGGACCTTAAGGGACTTATCGCTGAGTTCAAATAACAGAAGTCGTAGACTCAAGTAGGGTTAACTACCCTTTATTTTACTCAAACTAAGATGAACAGTTGACCCCTTTCTCGGGCTTACTTCTCTACTTGGGCTTAAAATAAGAAATAAGAACTAAACTAGAACTAACTAAAAGAGGCCGAATTCTAAATAACAAATCTAACGTAGTTGGCTTTTAATCTAAACTAGCCGGGGACTATCAAAAGGCACATAATATACGGCCGAGCGTAACAGCTTCTAGAGAGACGTAGTCTGAAGGCAAATATGCGCTACTCAGGATTCCTAGCTCTCTTTTACGAAGTAAGTTGAACCTTCCTTAAATACGACTTCTAACTTATTTGCATTCAACGCGATTCTAAAAACTCCTTTGGTAGGGAGTTGTAAGTTGAAACAAGAATCGATACGAAAGTACACTGAAATTAAAGTAACTGTTATAAAATAAAATTAAAATATACCTTACAAGTTACTTAAGCACGTCATGGCATATAAAGTAATAGACATCTGTGGAAATTGCATTACATCGAAGTTGAGATTTTCATATATTTTCATTTCATGTATCGTTATTACAAAAATTGAAGTAAAACTTTAAGACAAGAATGCGATCTAAAAAGACTTGGATGAATATCAGTGAAATCAGCTAACGAGATGCTTGGGCTAATGAGAGGGTTAGAATACTGCCACAAGTGACATAAGAAAATTCAATCGTTGAGCCTCAATAAACAATATGGGACTGTGAAACTTTCTTTCCGTTGTATTTCTTTGGGGACATATAGCCAATGACATCTGAGAATTATCTTATTTCTTTATCAATAATTTTCAAATATATTTAAGTAAAAGAATTTTTTCTATATCCATATGTTATGTAATAACATTATATTAGGCTATATTAAAACAGAATTACATCAATGTTTTAACAATTTTATTTGCATTTTTCTGGCTTGTGTTTTGTTCAGTTAGAGAATGGAGAGCTATTTACAAGTATTCATCCCTATAAATTCACCTCCAAGTTTTCATCTAATCTACAGTTTTCTCTTTGTTTGTTCGCCTTGCTTCATATTTTATTATTTTGAAATCTCTTGCAGGGAAGGGGAAAGAACGTCAGAAACGTGACTAGTACGTGGTGGTGGTTGGAAACGTTGAAGGTTTTGTGTTCTCTCCTTAACAAGCCACGTCTGACGAATAGCCAGACGTAGAGCATTAGAGACAGTTACAATTATCAATGGATGTTTTCCCACCGTTTTTAACTGTTTTCTTTACTTCTGCATTTCTCACCAAATGTTATCGTTTGATTTATATTCAGATGATTATTTTACTGACAACTTACATCATTTGTATGTTTCTTGTAGCATAAAATCTCTTGTATTTTGAATTATTTTATTTACTTTCTGTTTCGTCATATTGAGCATAGTTTTCTTCAGTTTCTATACTTTCTTCAACTTTCAATATATATATACATACACATATATATTTATATGATATTTTTTAATTTCTCTAATTATCTCTCTTTACATATTGATTGGGTGAAGTAAACATATAAATTTGGAATGGAACACTTTTTAACTGTAATCTGGTTTATTCGCTGGACATGTCCTTCTGATATTGATGTGATTTTTTTTGTAATACTAGTGACTTACAAGCGTATATTAGCAAGAAGTCATTTGTTGAATAACAGCGTTTGTATATTTTTAAAATCAATTAAATTAGTGTTGTTGGAGGACTGCTTTTATTGAAAGTATTAGTTCAACTTAATTTTTATTTCTCGCACTTCCCTAACGTGCCTTCGTGGTGTAACGGTAGCACGCTGGGCCGGTATTCCAGAGAGAGGTAAACCAGAGGTCCGTGGTTCGATTTCCGGCGAAGGCGGTTGCATATTTTTCATCTTTTCTGCTTCCAATTAACCTAATGACTCTACAAGTAACGCCCGAACTAAAAAGGGTTGTGGATGATGATTCTCCGCACCCAGGATTTGGAGACTAGGTCCTCTAAAACTCTAGTCGCCCTTTAAGAAGGGGAGTATATAAGGTTTTTCTCCCACTTCCCTAGCGAGCCTTCGTGGTGTAGTAGTTCTGCACACTGGGCCGGTATTCCAGAGGTCCGTGGTTCGATTCCCGGCGAAGGCGGTTGCATATTTTTCATCTTTTCTGCTTCCAGATAACCTAATGACTCCACAATGTGAATGCTTTCGTTTACTTCTATGCTCGATATTCAGCAATCAAAAAAATTAAACTGCTGCTCGGATGCTTAAAAAATAGTTTGAGTTTTTTCTATGATATTTGTCTTAATTCTCGACATGCATACTATGTAATTATTCTTCTAAAACGATATTGAAAAAGAAGAAACTGGTCGTTCACGACTGATCTTTTCCATTTTCATACACCACCATAGTTTATATATATATATACTGTCTAATTTACATATGCCGAAACTGAAGGGTGTAATAAAGATGTCTTGTTATGACACTTGTATATGCAAATATCATACATGATTCACATAGATATGCATTTAAGCTTACAAAATTAATCGGAAGCTATTGGCTTTCAAAATAATCTAAAACATGCTATGTATATTAGCATTATTATTATATGCTATGCTATTAGCTATCTGAAATCATGAAACTTGGTTTTTCATTACAAATGCCTAAATACCTTTACCTAATTTACGGTTCATACTTTTTTCCCGATAAGGAAGCATTGAATTTAAAAATTAGTAAATTCTTTTTAATGAGGAATTTGTGTAACACAATTCTCCGGACATTAAATAGACTGCAAACAAAATTATCTGCAATAAATATATTATCTAAATATATGACACTGTTCTTCATCGAAGTAACATGAAGTCGTATCCATGAATTCTTCAATAAAAGTTTCTTAGAATTTTCGTTATGTAAATATTTTGTTATCCTTTCTGCTCCATGAATCAAATGTGATTAAAAATTCGCAAAGCCGCTTTTAATTTGCAACAGGAAGAAAGCTTAGTTTCCTAGAAAATTTGCTAAAATGGCAAGCTTTAAACAGTTTACGACAGATTTAGATGCCATTCAGAATATAATAAAAAAGATTTTTGACAGCATCAAAATGTCCTGCGAAATGTAACCAAATATAGTGGAATCTCTCTGAGCCATCAGAAACGGCACCTAATCGATTTTGGATTAGTGAGTTTTCAGATAATTGGCTATATATTTGTAAAATTTAACTATTCGTGTTTTGTTATGCTATTTATAGAAATAGTAGCATGCAAAGTCCTTTGGTCACATTTTTCGATATATCAACTAATATTAAATAAATGATATCAAAAAGCGTACAGATGTTTTAAAACTAAAACGCATGTATGCGATTGTTATATTTTGAAAAAAAAAAAAAAAAAAAAAAAAATGGAACTTCATTTTAAAATTATCGTATATATTTTCACACGAAAGTGAAGAATTTGGTAGTGTAATAGCGTATACCTTCGAATGTCTGCATTCTTTATAGATTGTCGTCGTAGTTAAAAAAATTCGCTGCATATACAATTAAGCTTCTTTGCTTCTTGTAAGGATATAGATGAATATTTTTAATCAAAACGTATGAATGTTTGTTTCCCTTCGTCAACGTCCTACTATATAACGTTCTTTACTCAACTTGTCGTCTTCATCTTCACCCTCGTTTTTCTCCTCATCATATTTTACTTTTCTCAGTACATGCCCGATTGTTTCCTCAAAACTGAACTATCTACATTCATTCAAGCCTGCACTACCTCTTCAGTTACACTAATCTTCACCGAACATGTAACTAAATCCATGATGTCTTATATCAGTCCCGGACATATTTTAAAACCGAGAGAACCTTCATTTCCTGACTTGCCATATGGACGTAATCATAAGGCCCCCAACAGAAGCATAAAGCCATATTCTTTACATTTTCTGAGGAAAGAGCCGAAGTAAATATAGCCTCTTTCAATTTGAGTTGTTTTTGAAGTCATGGACACTACCTTCAAAGTTCCATCATCGAGGCATAAAAGGAAATCGGTAGTTCGTCTTTATATTCTGAATAATTCATTGGCTGGATAATGCTTGTTACGCTGGGAGGCAGAAACATAACAGAAATGTTTTCCACATTTAAATCTTCATATTGTTAGCCCATTATATAGTTTTCATATTATAGTCCTAATCTCCAGATTTAAATTCAGACCTTCAAAAGTACTGTTACTTTGATATCAAGGTTCAGTGGATGCCCGTTATGAGGAACTGTATTGTCAAAGTAATCATGTATTTACTGTATTGGCAAAAGCAATTAAACGATCTGAGATTGGGCTTATACAAACATAACGTAAAACATTGCTATTCATGTAGAGTATTTCTTAATCGCAAGGCTGTTAAAATAGTTGTGCTGTAGTTTCTCTTGAAAAATGTAAGCGGGTAGATATTATGAGCATATATTTAACATTAGAGCTTCTGAGGCACTACGGTAACAAATTTTCGACAACAATAAAGAACAGAAATCTTCAGATTTCTTTCTAAACAATGTATGATAAACATGGATTTTCATTATTGGTCATTGGAATAAAAGAGAGTTTCATGACAGATATGCATTTTGAAATAGTTGAGCAGGATATTCAGATTTTTGCATGTAGAAGGGAATACGAAGAATACTGAAAAACTGAAGTTAGTTTCAGTGGCAGAAAATGGCGGAGGAGAAATGACAACATAGGAATAGGTTTATGTCACTCTTGAAAATCGCTGTCGTAAAGTTATTAAAGATATAATTAATGAGTAACAAATACTCATATTTTGAAATGAAATTTAAAGCACAGTCAGGAAAACGGTTTCTGGAACGTTAGTCATGTAGTTTACAGTCATTCGTCTGTTCACGCGTTATTACTGCTTTTATTCTTATGTTTACTAATTTTTATGATTTATGAACTGTCTTTCGGAGAGAGAAAAAGGCACACATTTATAAATCACATTATCACATTTATAAATGCTTTCTTTTACTTTGTATGTATAAACATATCTTTATTAATTTCTTCACCTTAATTCAACTTTGTGTTCTTTTTAAGTCAGTTGTTTACAAATAATATTCGAATATACAAAAGATCAATCTATTGCCCTGTTTCTGTCTCTCTTGTATATATATATATATATGTGTGTGTGTGTCTGTGTATACACACATCACTTAAGCGTTCTTGTTTATTCGTTTCAGTATGAATGGTTTTGTTGCTATGTATTGTTGCAAGCTGTCACAAAGCAATAGAAAGATGAGTTGCGTTGTTTTCTTCCTAATATAGTATAAAATATGTTATATTAATAAATTTATACTGTTAGTAAATATATGGTCCCAAAACCCCTTACTCTATTTCAAATACTCTCGTAATAATATCTCTTTATTTTAATAGACAGTAAAATCCCACATGTGTTTTATTTCTGCGGAAACTTTTAAAAATTCATGGAGTATGAGACAAAAACGGCTTTCCGGCGATGGCCAATAAAGCACCAGAGCCTTAATCTTTTCTCCAACCCCTAGAGGGAAAATGGGAGGCTGATATTAAAAATGAATTGCAAAAATACGCTTTCTTCTACCTTCTCGACATATTTCAGAGCCACTATTTTCTGCGGAAATATGTAGCTCATAATTTTCACAAAAGAGCGGCATCTTGTGAGTTTGGTATCATAGGGAGAAAAATTACTCTCAGAAAATAAATAACTAACGATAACATTTAACTTGCATACTCCTGACTGACTTTCTTTATTTTTCTACAGCGTGTTGTCATGAATCGTGTACAGTTTGCTTAATACACAGTCGTACAATGATTACAGAACCCCGAGTACTTCCTCGTAGTATTTCAGAAGACAATGTGACTGCAGTCTAAATTAGATTTAAACACGCTCTGGGTCCCGAGTTTCCAAAATGATCCTTAAAGAAGGCTCCTGCTGAAAGTTTCAAGAGCTCTTAAATGACAATACAAGCTCAGAATCGCGAAGGAGAATATAGTAAATAAATAAAAAGGAAGTAATCAGTATCTTGAAAGTTTTTACAGAAGTCTGAGGCTCCAGTCGTAACAGAGATGAAGTTACTGCAGTCATTAACGGAAAGTTTTCGACTTATGTATATTTCGTACTTCTAAATAAAATTTAACTGTATTTGAAATCGAAATGACCGAATTCCTTGTGGACTGTAATTTGATATAAAGCCAGGTTCTTCCGTCTGAGTTTTCGTCAAATAAGCTGAGTTTAATGTTCTGTTGCTTGTTTTCGTTGCATAAAAAGTATTTATGTCTTTAAAGAATGTTATTCGTAATCGACTTAGTTGAACATTTATTACGTAAGAAGGAAGACACTTACAAATAATAAACAGAAATGAAAAATTTATGATTAGCATTCCGATGGGAAAAAGATTACTAAAAGCATCTGCAGTTTGGACTATATTTTTAGATGTTCCAATCTGCAGAAAGATGTGGCCCTAACTTATGTGATGCATTAGTTATTTGGGGTGTAAGGGTGTTCGTTGATAGAGTAGTGAAATAATGTAAACAGAGCTTATATAAAATCTAAATGGTACGATTCGGGAAATAAATTTTTCAGTATCTTTGTTACTTATTCTAATATAATCTTTAGCTTATAGTTTTATCAAATTAGAAATATAAACAAATGCAAATTAAATATACTTAATTCTTTAAATAGGTATGTATGCTTAGTAATAATTTAGTCATGTAAAAATTACTAATATGCTAGATTTTAAAAGTTGCCTGCCTACTTTAGTGGAATCAGTAATATTTTTAATTAAGGTCTTAATTAATTCACGCCAAGAGTATTTTTGATCAGTTTAATGAAGTTAGGCTAAATGATGTTGTCAGTTATGTATTTGTATACTTTTGCCAACACATAAAATTTAAAAAAGGAAATAAAGAACGTAAATGAAGAGTCTTCCACCAAGCGAAGTTATAGAGAGCTTGAAACGAAAGATTCGTAAATGAAGAACAGGGGTAAAAAGAAAATTAATACACAACAACAAATTTAAGGAAAAAAAATTAGTTTCTTATTTTAGCCAAATAGAAAAGGATGAAGAATGAGAAACAACAATAAAAAATGTAAAATTAAATTACTACTAACTTTGTTTTGTTGGTTATTACTTTATAGATTTTGCTAGCTGTACAATTTTTAATGCGTGTTTTGAAGCACCTTTTGGGTCACAGTTTAAAGTAAATGTTCCTGCATTTCAGAAAAAGAATTTGGCTGTTTTATAGCACATTTGCGAATTTGAAATAATTTTTCTTTATAATTTAATAGATTTTTAAACTTCAAAAAAGGAACTTTGCTTGTTTATAAGGGACTTAAAAATAGTTTTTGAAGAGATATCAAAAAATTTATACTGGTTAAGGCAAACAAAGGAAGACAATATGCCTTGGCAAAAGTGCTTTTGGGGAGAACATTTGAAAAAAAATTGGGTTGTATTCTCGTAAAACATGAAAGAAACTATGAAAATATCTAGTGCAGCTAGGCAGTTCGCTAGCATTGAAACTCATATCGATTTTCTAGAGCGCAGCGGTCTCGGGTAGACTCCACGAAATTTAATTCAGCATTTTAGTTTCATTTTTAAAATTTGAAGAATTTTGTTAGTAATAATTTTATGGTAACTTTTCTTACTAATTTTTCAAACTTTTAAATTTGGATAATACTGAAGAAATAATTAGAAAAATATAATTCCTATAATTTTGTATGGATATGCTTTTCCATCATTGTCATTCTTTTGTTTGAAGTACCGGTTTCTTGATAAAATTTCTCCTTCTTATAATTTACTTCTTTTATAAATTACTTATATTTTAATCATATTAATTTATTCATTGCTAATTGATGTTATACGCAGAATGTGCCCATATTCATTTCATTTAATTTTTTGCTTTAAATTTCTAAATTTATGTCTTTGTATTTGACGTTAATATAGGTAAGACAACTGCTCTTGAAAGGTTAAAAAATAAACTGTTTTTCCATCAATGACTTGTAGAGTCATTAGAATTTTTTGGAAGCCAGAGAGATGAAAAATTAGCAACCGCTTTCGCCGGGAATCGAACCACGGACCTCTGAAATGTCGGCCCAGCGTGCTACCGTTACACCACGAAGGCACACCAGGGAAGTGGGAGAATACCTTACAGACTAAACGCGGCATCGTTTTGGCTTGTTAAATGCAATTCACTTTGTAACATGCAGCAGAAAATGAAAAAAACATGTACACACAGGAAAAGGGTTTAGAAATATAAATTACAGCTTGGAATGAGTATCGAGCATTAGGACATGAACTTTCAACAATTCAGTTATTTAAATTTATTAAATAATATTCAAAATGGACGGCTTACACTAATCATTGTTAAAGTAAGAAGCAAAAGGCAGTTCAACGTTTGTGATTTACTTATCGTGGATATGTTTTTAGGAAAGACACTGGGTATCGAAAGTGCATAGGCAACATTCTGTACCAACTACGCGCTTATCTTACACGGATATGTAAAGGTAACTTAAAAATAAAACAAAACTTATGTAGATGTGATCTAGGCTTTCTACATTTGACTGGTCAAAATACTAGAGATACTCATCAACAACGAATTAGTCCGTATTTATCTTTGATCGCCTTCTATATTCTTCTGGGTATGGATTCAACAAGGCACTGATATCCATCCTGCGAGCTGTTAGCCTATGTTTGTATAATTACAGCTGTAACTTTACTCATATTAGATGAATAAAGCTTTTCCAGGCTTTGAAGTGATCTTTGTATTTCCTTTTACAAATGCTAGATAAGATTGATGTCAAAGGACTAATTTGCCCATAGAAGCAGTATGAATTCTGAATCTTGCTTTTCAAACAAATCTGAGATCCTTCATACCCGGTGACAATTTGCATTGTCCTACCAATTATGACCACCTACATCAGGGATTATCTCAACCATAAACGAGTATTCGTGACCGGCAACGAAAATAAGTAAGCTATGGTGCTGACAGCAGTTTCCAGGGATCACTTGAATTAATTGGTTATTAATCTAGATCTTACGTTTACTAACCAGGTAGATCACACAGTCACTACAATCCAGGTTTAAGTTTTATGAAACAATAAGGATTCGCAAATTGCAACTAAAGATGACAGATCACGTATATAACATAATATTTAAAAAGTATAGTTTTAATTAATATAAATATTCATTCCATTTACAAATATTTCAAACTATAACTTGTTTTATTAATCTAAATTTGATAAATATACCACTACTTTGGTATTATTTAAATACTCTAGGAAAGTTTTAAGTAATATAGATTAGAATGTAAATGGTTAGTTAAAATTATATATAAATTCGACTTCAAGGCGTTACATATCTCTATATGTACTATAACAGGAGGTGAGAAGTACTCATATCTGCTGTTATAAAAAGATTTTGCAGAGGAAAGAAGATGGGTCAATTTATTCGTTCTGTTTGCGCCATATTCTGACCATATGCTTGATGTATCCGGACCAAATGTTATGTTGCAGTCTGTATTTTAGTCTAGCGGTTTAAACTTCGATTCTTTGAAAGCAAAGACGGGTTATCTTGACGTGGCAATGAATAAGTTTGCAGGCACTCGAAAAAATATACATAAAAGATTCAAGATAAGAGACCCTTGAAACATCTATTTTGCTTAATCCTTCTCAGTGTAAGAGGAGGAATATTTTTACTCCCTGTCGTTCTAATGAGTCTAGTCGTTACAGGAGTCCTTGGTAGGCTAGGTGCAAATGAATGAACCTTTGTTTTTAAAAATTGCTTTTAGTGCAAGATTATATAAAACAGAGATGTTCTGAAATTAGAGAAACTGATTAAAATAAGGAAAAAGTAATCTGTTTAAGGTAATGTTGTTAAGCGGCAGCTTTGAGAAACGTTTTTCGCTGTATTGTTGCTTCCATTTATCATTAGACTTTGCTGCTGAATTTGGAATTAAAATGCTAATCAGACAGACTGTCAAGACCGTAAGGGTCATATTATTTCTTAAGAGTGGTTTCATGAAATGCCTTTGGTATTCTCTACACACAAGGAGAATCAACTGGAAAAATTAACAAAGTTCTAGTTACAAACAAGAGGATTTGAAGTTGCATAAATCTGTTTTCTTCCGCGGATATATTCGCATCTGAGAAAGTGATATGACGTACCTTACACCTATGTAAGATGACATGAGGCGAGTTGCATCAAGTGTCAGTTTAGACCGATATTTAAGAAACGGGGTAAATAGTAAAAATATTATGAGAAATAATGAGAGGGAAAAAAGATGAAATTTGTAGAGTTTGGAATGAAGAACTTTAGTATTGTTGTAGAGTGATATGGTGGAGGTTTATCTACACACTGTAGAGACATTAGGAATTTTTCGGAAGCAGGTAAGATGACAAATTAGCAAACGCCTTCGCCGGGAATCGAACCCCGGACCTCTGAAATACCGTCTCAGTGTGCTGAGACGGTATTTACGGTGCCACTACACCACGAAGGCACGTTAAGAAAGCTGGAGAAATACTTTATATACTTCCCCTTTTAAAAAGCGACTGGGGTTTTTAGGGGACCCAATCGCCAAATTCTGGGTGTGGAGAATCCTTATTGAACACCCTTTTAGTTCAGGCGCTACTGTAGAGACATTAGGTATTTTTTTGGAAGCAGACGAGATGAAAAATTAGCAATCGCGTTCGCCGGAATCGAACCACGGACCTCTGAAATACCGGCTCAGTGTATTGACCACTACAACACGAAGGCACACTAAGAAGGCGGGCGAAATACCTTATAATACGAAAGATAAAACCACGGCAGAAACATTAAAAAGCAATGGGTCGGAAATAGCAAGGGAACGGAAGCAAGGACAGCTGCCCGATTGAGTAGAGATTGACGATTTTGACTTCTGAATGAAGTTAAGCTGGTTGGGAAAAGAATGATAAATATAGAGAAAATGGGAACACAAAAAATTAGGAACGGCGAATTTTGTACTTCCTTGAGTAATGAAGTTTGTGACACGTGTCCCGCTCTTGGTCAGGATGTGTACGGATACTGAAGCCTGGCTTCAGTGGAGGGTGCGTCAGTATCAGATCCTATATGATAAGATCTGTAGTCTGCCCTTCCTATTCTATGTGTTCTGTTTATTCTAGATAAAAAGGGATTGTGCCTCCTGAGAGTATTCATTTTATTTTGGCTTCGATATTTTCTACCTGTAAACTTTCGTCCTGAAACGAGGACCGTCCATTCGTGTGATGGATTCGTGTTTGGATCCGTCCATTTGTGTGATATCTTTCCGACTATATTTCCGGACTGATAAAGTATGGTGTGCGATAGAATAAGGAAGGAATAAAGAAGGAATTGCGTGATATAGCCTCCGGATAATCTTTAACAGTATTTAACACAAAGAACTGCGAATTTATGACATATTGTTAGATAGAACTCTGCGGAAAGAAGAGGTCTTCTATTTAAGACAAAATAAAAAAAAATAAGCTGAATTTAATTAACAAAGTTTACATATTTCCTCAGCTATAATCTAAGCTCAAGTTTTGCGACTGTTTAAAATTACGAGTGCAAACATTCGCAAATTTATTCTAGGACATTAAAAACTTTAAAATGAAGAAGAATTGTGAAACATGAGTGCAAAGTATTGTATGTTAAAATATGGACAGTTTTAACTTGAACATTAAGTCGGTTTCTTGATTTACTAACCTAAATAAATCCGCAGTCTTACCCAGGAAAAAGCTAAAATCAGTTTGATACTAAAAGTATAGCTAAGGTAGATAGAAGCACACGCATAACTCAATAGTTTCTCCAGATTATTTACGAAATATATCAGTTTGCATATCAAATAATAGCACACTTTGTTACACACAGTAGTTCGGAAAATTATAATAAATTGAGAACGAAATTCTGCTGATTGTAAATGTAATATCTGATTATTATTTATCGGCATTATTCATAGACGTTTTTATGTTTAAAGTATTTGTCAGAAATAATTTTATTAAAAATGCCAATAATTTGCATATATAGTAAATTTAAATTAAACTGAATAATAGTATTTTCAGCAGTCTTCGTGAAGGGTTGCAAAGAAAAGCGAAATCATGATGGAAAAAAATACCTATAAATTTTTTTCTGACCGTATCAGCTCTAAAACGTAGTCGGGTGATAAGTTACATGAACCTTTGAGGTCTCTATTTAGAAGATCCCTACTCAAACAAGAGTTCACAGTGTGTATGTGTAAGGCCAAGCGAAGCACTTGAAGGAAGTTATTTGATGTATTACGGTTGATACAGCTGAAAACATCGCGGTAAAAACATCACAGACGAAAATGTCGAGGAGAAAACAACGCAAGGCGAAAAACTCGTGCTACAAAACATGGTGGGAGAAAAGAAAGCAAAGACAAAAATTGCCGTTCTAAAACATCATGGTATAAAATACCGACATCGAAATTAAAGCGGTTCAAAAACTTCGCAATTTCCATCACAAGGCATCCACAGGGCTTTTCAACGTATATTGTGTGATTGTATCGCTCTCTTTAAAAATCTCTAGTATAAATAAAGGGAGTCATCTTTATCACGTAATAATAATAACACGAAAAATACATTTGTGTAATGTATCTTACAGGCTTTTAGTACCAGATCAAATCGAAGTCACACTGAATTAATTGACACTCAGCTCTTTTTCATAAAAATGCTTTTAAATTTCTCGTTGACACTGAATTAAAAAATTTTCTAATTAAATCTAATTCAGTGGGCTTAAAATTGTACATAAGCTATTAAAAAGGCACATTTCATTCTGTTGTATTGAATTTGAAATCTGCCGAATGAAATTTGAATGATTTATTCCAAAATTTGGATCAAAGGAGAGACAGATAATAAGTTATTCGTTGAATTAACAGATTTCGATAGCGAATTTTGTGTAATTCGCTTTTGAAAAAGAATTGTAAATATTGTCAATGAATATGCTTTATTTTCGCAGTAATATATGTGATGTACCAGCTTTTGTCGTAAGTTAAATTATCAGACGATAAGTTTTAAAAAACAGGATCCATTTATTATATTTCAGGAGAAAATAGCAGTTACAAAATCAGATATCCGGAGTAAATAAAAAAGAATTAATAATAACTTTTTGTATGAAGTTTACTGCATCGTGACATTAAA
Source organism: Stegodyphus dumicola (assembly GCF_044657685.1). Classification (NCBI taxonomy): domain Eukaryota; kingdom Metazoa; phylum Arthropoda; class Arachnida; order Araneae; family Eresidae; genus Stegodyphus; species Stegodyphus dumicola. Next base: position 30,462,050 of record NC_140781.1, read on the forward strand.
GAAAAAGCTTCCGATATTCCTTTCGCGAGTCCTTTTATAGCCTCTGGAAAGGCGGAGCTTCAAAGAAATGACGTCAGCCAATCCAGTTCGCTTTAAATATTTCCAGAACATTCTAAAACTTGTAGAAAAGGCGGGAAAAACAACTTGACTACGGGGCTGTGGATTTAATTCCACGTACTTTCAAATAAGACAACGTCACCATTAAAAAATGAGAAGAACGTACATTTAGAATTTTAAGTGTATTCTTGACTATGGAATTTTATTATTACATATATATATATATATATATTCCTATTCTGCGGGTTATATACTAAAATGCATTTATATTTAATTACATTATATTTCTTAGATGGAAACTGGAAGTATAAATTTAAGAAATTTGATACAAATCCACTTAGCGTGCTTTATAACCTTACATTAAAAATATTCACAATCTACTTCGTTTAACTTTATTATATGAAAACAGGCAGCATAAAATTCAAACTTATCAAATTCGATTGGATTGCCAGATCCAGAGCAAATATTTACGGAAAAATTGAACCGAATTTAGATTTTATGTTCCTCTGAATGCCGAAAGATGGCACTACTGGGGTTTGGTAGGGAGAGGAGTTTCTTTAGCATCTCCGCGAGAAGGCAGATGCAAAAGATTAAATCGTGAAGTTTTTATTTTAAAACTCTTATTCTGGGTACAGTACGTTCTTAGCAACAATTGGCAGACTTCAGTGCTTTAACTTTTGTATAATTTTATAAAATTTTTGTAAATTATTTTGAGCATGAGGATGAGTGGGTTTAGATCTACATCGATTTACAGATTTCTTTTTTAATTGAATAATTTCGACCTATCTGTAAATTTGTTTGCCGATTATATGTATGTGTAAAACATGGCAAAGAAGCTGCGACATATAATTTTTTTTGTGCGTACGCTAAAACACTCTGTTAGTAAAGAATAGGAGAAGAAAGGCCTTGCAACTTTTCCGACGGAATTATTTCCAACCTCTCAACAGAAGCAAAAGAGCGAGGTAGAGATCCCAGACATAAAGCAGAAGTGCCTAGAAAAGAGCATTCATAAAAACAATAAATGGCGACAAAATTTTAAAAAAGTGTAGAATTTCACAATGTTAAGAAGGATTTGTGTATTTCATAAAATCAATTAAGTAACTATTACCTTACCCAAGAGTAAAATGATGACATGCAAGGAAAATGAAAATATTATGAGAAGAGTTTCCTTTCACTCAAAAACAAGGTTATTCTCACTTTATGGAACTAATAAGGCTAAAGCGAATTCAAGAGGCTCCACATTGTGAATACAGAAAGCAGGAAGTTTAATCGATATATCAGGAATGTAGGAAATCCTTTCTAAGTTTCAAATATACATTCAGGTTCAGTTGCTAGATATAAAAGCATTCATTAGTATTTTCTCAAGCGCATATTCTGTTTGTTTGCTTAATGATTTCTATTACAGAGAAAATTAACTTCGTGCTGCATTTAGGATTATAAAATTTTAAAATATGAATGGATATGAAATGATAATTAATGTAATGATTTCTGATATAAGCTTTGGAGAAAATTTAACTGTAAATTCATAATTTTCAATATCATTCTTCGTTTCATAAATTTTGCTAAAATGCGAAGAAAATAAAAGCACAGGTAGCTAAAAATGTAAATTGATTAAAATGAGATGCAACACATAAACCAAATAAAAACTTAAATTTATTCTGAAATTTGTAAATTTTTCCAGAAAACATTTAGCTTCACGAGTATTGACGATTGGGTACTCACAGTTTGTATTCGAAATGTTGTAACTCATCTGAACTTCCTTGCAGTTAGTTTTAAATCGTAAGTTAATGTTAGTGTGTCCAGCTGTAGCGGCTGTTGATTCGACACAATACCACAACCACAAGCTTTAGAAACATATAAAAGAATTTTTAACATTGATTTATATGTAATCATGCATACATAGTAACGTTAAGGTATTGGATAAATAGATAGACACACAGAGAGAGAGAGACAGCGAGAGAAATGCACACACGCACATCTCCCCCATATATATATATATATATAAAATGGATAAATACAAAGTAGAAAGCAGTTCAAAACCTAATAAAATTATGCGATGATAGCTGCAACATAAATATTAGCGACATGTTTTTCTTTATTTTTAAAATTCAGATACTGTGAAATTGCGCAATTTTACTCTATCCACTTCAGGGTTAGTCTAATAAAGGCAAAAATTTCTATGATTAGTTTTCTACAGTTAACTGAAGTACTAAATTAAATTTTATAAATTTGTGTCATTATTAGTTCAGAAACAGGCTTATTTGTTTACGTCTTTCGCTACACCAATTCCCTGACGATGATGGAGGCCAAGGATGTAAATAAACGTTTTTCTTTACTGCTTTCAGTTTTGGCATACACTATTTCTGCATGGTTTCATGCAATTAGTGATTGTGCTCCTTATTATTATTTCTAATTACTTCTAATGTCTCATGGACTTATGAATTTAAATGATTTATTTTTATTTGACAACATATCTATCTATATATATATGGACTTGCAGATTTGTTAGATTGGAAAAGCACACGAAGGCTACAGAAAGAGATGCCTGCGATGAGGATTTTCTAGAGGAAATTGGCTTGTATTCACGTTACACATGTAGAAGAAAACCAACCATACAGCCAGCTATTTCGTCTAGTAGCAAGCGCGGTTCAAACTCCCAGTATTCAGTTATATAGTATATAGGTATAATTCTTGTCAGACATTGTTTATTTATCTGCGTGTTTCTGATGCTTTAATAATGTTATCTGCTCTGACAATGATTTATCAATGATTAATGATTTTCTTTAAAGAGTGGCGTCATTTCTCTATTGGAGAGACACTTAAAATGTTAACACATTTCATTTCTAAAAGCCTTATCAAAATTTCTCAGTCATAAACTAAATATTGAATCAAATCTTTACATAATGGATGCTTAGCGAGCTTGTTAGCTCATAAATCTACAACTATGCTAGATATCTCTGAAGTCTCAGATTTATTAGTATGTGAATGAAACCAAAGTAAAATGATTCCTTTTTTCCTCTGGCTGACAAAGCAAGATGTAACAATTTTCTTGCTCTAAATTTGAAACCCTTCCTTTCTTCTCTATTTATTTGTTGAGAATTTTGCAGTAGCTAAGTAATTAGCTACAAATGTGTTTGGAAAATGAAAATCTTGGCATATGAAGCGACTGCTTTACTCTGGTTTCTTTCTTTGGCTGTAGAAGACAATTGTCTAAGACAGACAAAAAGAAGACAGAGGAGACAGATTTTATAATTTTTGAAATTTAAATTTAAAAGGTAAAACATATTTACTTCACACATACATGTGTCAAAATGGAATTGGAAAGTGTACTGCCCTAGTTTCATTAATCATTCTCGAATTAAGCCACATGAGTCTCAGCTATAATCAATTAATGTGATAAGAAGCATTGTAATTTCTCTAAATAAATGTAGCACTATAATCCAATCATCTGAAAGGTTGTAATTAAATTTAAATTAAAAAGGTAAAACGTATTAACTTAATTACCTATACATGTATTTAAATTGACCATTTCGCTCCCGAATATTATTCTGATCTGTGATCGGAAAGTGTACTGCCCCCATTTCATAAATCAATCTCGAATTAAGCCACATGAGTCTTGGCTATAATCAATCTATGTGATAAGGAGCATTGTATTTTACCAATTTGGTAGTATAATCCAATCATCTGAAAGATCTACGATATTTAAGCAAACTTAATCAAACATAAATTATTTATCAATTCAGTTAAATTTTAATGATAATCTTCAAGGAGTTTTTCTGTTTAAAATTTAAAGTCCCTTAGAGCTTAACTTCGAGGTTCGTTCATCAAAAGTACATTTCTAATTTTATAAAAAGAAAGAGTTTATAAAAGATATTTGTTTTCATCTGTCAGCGACCGCAAAGTTAACGACGAAATACCCATTGTAAAGAAGAATGAAACAAATATTACATTTATAAAATATGATGCATTCTAAGAAAATATAAAGAAAAATAAAGAAAATTCATGGTTCTCAGTGACAGGGTCATATAGCCCATCATCAACAACAAAAGAACATAAAACAAGAGGAAACTCAGATGCCGTAAAGAGGGACAGAAAAAGAGTAAAAAGAAAGGATTTATTCAACTATGTGGGAGGTATAGCCATGAGTCCCTGACTGAAAGGGTCGGAAACCGGTTGGCTTGATTTCCGCAGGGCATTGCACGATCCGGCAAGAAGTTTATGGCTTCCGTTATGATGTTTGTGTTTGCAGATTATTTTCCCAAATCATAAAAAATAGCGTCTTATAAAAGTAACATAGGCGGTCTCTTAACTTTGGGAGTCAACAAAAAATTTTGAACGCAACAGTACTGTAGGACTTTTTTATCGTAAATTGAAAGGAAATTTTTTCAACCGTAAATTAAAAAGAAAGAATTTGTTTTGTATGTGTGTGCGTATGCTGATTGATTTTCGTATTGTTAAAAATAATAGTCCGTTATAAAATTAATTTTGACATTATTTAATTTCAGAATCATAAAAAAAATTAATACAAAAGCATTGTAGGTAATTTTTTATCCTAAAAAAAATATTTAATATTTTTCATTTAAATCTTTTCTCTTGCGTGATAGTTTGAAAGTTGTTTTTTCTCTAATCAAATTTACAGCGTTTTTGAAACCTAAAAATACTTATTTTAAGTGAGACATGCTAATAAAGGGCTATACTCTATACTGAAAAATCACGCATAAATATTCATTATTTGAAGGAAACATCAAAGTATACTCAAAATTATTACTAATATTGAATAACCATAAATAACTGCGATCTATCTTTTTACACATTTCAACTAATTTGTGGAAATAAATTTGTGTGTTATTGGCGTATATCAAGTTGTAGGTTTATTAAAACAAAACTGATGGGACGTATTCTTTCAGAGTATTCTAAAATCTATTATCTTAGTATACCGCATCATGGGAGCAAAAGTACTGAAGGTTAATAGAAGCTTTTTCCGAACCGACAGCTGATAAAATAGAATGCAATTTCTTTATGAAATAGTTAAAATTGTTTCCTTGTATTCAAAAATTAAATTTATTTAATGATTCTGTATCACTGAAAATTAATTACTCCGTTTAAAATCTTCATTTCGTTTTTTTAGATATAATTAATGCTAATTCTTTTAGCAGCAAGTGAAATATATGCAAATGAAGTTCAGAATTTAAACTACGCAGGGTCTTGGGACGAAAACATCCCATGCAGTGGAAAATCCACGTTAGGTATTTACTGATCACAAGCATTATAGACATCATAAAAGGTCTTTGAATATATATTTTATATGCTGAATGTATTTTATGCTGTATTCTTGCAATAAAAGAAGTCTGAGTAAAGAAACATTAAGCGAGAAAATCAACAGGAAAGGGAAACACATTTATAACAGTGTTTATTCGTATATATCATATGCTTGCATTAGCTGTTTAGAAGACGAATAGCTTGTTTGCCAGTAATATTTTTGTAATATACAAGGCATTTCGGCTGTTATATAAATTACTAATTCTAGATTTAAAATTGAAAAGATTATCTGAAAAGAAATCAAGTTTATTAAATAGTTGTAAAGATTTATACACTGGTAACAAAGGAGCGGGCAATTGTCATTGTTTCATAATAGCAAAGTAAATGTAACCGGCATACCGTCTTCGAAACAGCAATAGCCTAATTAGGAAATTAGTATCACAGTTGTCTTATTCTAAATAACATCTTTTTTGCTTACTGTAAAATCTGTTCTATACTTCCACTACTTTGTCTGTTTCTACGAGGATATGTGAATGAGATGAGGTTTAACAGGATATGAATATAAGTGAAAAAAAGGCTTAAATAAGGGCAAAAAATAACCTGATATTTGGACCAGATTTCAATTAAAACTCTGTTGATTTTGGGGGAGATCAGACATAGGTTCTTCTTAGTCTGCAGCAAAAACGTTCTGGGCTCTAAAAAACTCAGAATTTGTTGGGCAATTGGGTTTTTAGGGGCCCAGTCGCCAGATCCTGGGTGAGGAGAATCATCATCCAATACCTTTTTAGTTCGGGCGCCACTGTAGAGACATTAGGTATTTTTTGGAAGCAGGCAAGATGAAACATTAGCAAATGCCTTCGCCGGGAATCGAACCTTTGAAATACCGGCCCAGCGTGCAGAACCACTACACCACGAAGGCACACTAAGAAGGCGGGAGAAATACCTTATAAGATATTAGTTTTTTTATTTTGAAAGAAGGAGAGATGAAAAATGAGCAATGCTCTCGCCGGGACTCGAACCACGGACATCTCGAATACGCTCCGAGCGTGCTGACCACTGCACCACGAAGGCATGCTAAGAAGGCGGGAGAAACATCTTATAATCTAAAGCTGAGGAATAAATGTTAGGTTAATATTTCAATATTAGTCGAGATAGTGTTTTTGCAAACTGCTCTAATTTATTCAAAATATTATCGAATTCCAGAACTGTTAACTATGCATAATAATATGGCATCAATTATTTCGCTGAATGTTACCTTAGCTTACTTCTGAATTTACGATTATATCTTACTAAGTATAGAAAACCCTACAGAATTTAGGAAAATAACTCGAAAAACATTCTTGGATTTATATCTACAAAAGTCGCTTTTGTTCAAGCTTTCGGAAGATTTCGTAACTAGAAAATAAGTCACTTTCGATCTATCTTTTGCAACTGTTATTGAATGGCCTAAGATTAGAATATAAGTGTTCGATTATTAGATAGATTAGAATATAAGCATAGTGTTCGGGCAATAAGGTAGCACAAGTTTGGAAAATAAATTTCTCTAAGATTTCACTGTGAGTTTCAATAAAAACTGTTAGAATACCTTATAACGAAGAAAGTATGACAGTCAAGCTTATAATTTGCCATAAAAAGTGATGATTTATTGGTTACAATTGCTTAATATGTCTGCTGATTAACTATATAGCATAAGATTTTTTCTGACCTAGAAATGCTCAATAAACTGTACATACATGGTCAATATAGAGATTATTTTCCTAATATCTTCATTGTTATATATTCATTGAAAAATATCATCATAGTCTAGTTTAATTTAAGCAGCACTACTATAGTACAATTTGAGAATTGTACTATAGTAGTTTTACTACCATAACATCGATTTTACTAACATAACATTTTACTACTATAACATCGATTGTCAGTACACTTCTGGCAATACTTTACAGTCGTCTGGTAGCTTAAGGAAACATTTCAAGCTCCATTAACAAAGCCTTACTTAATTTTATGCAAATAATAAGAGGTTTAACTACGTCTGTAATTTGAGATTAATTATTATGTAAAATGGCTTCAATTAAATTAAGCAGAAACAATCTTAATGCATCCTTACTTCGAATTACTTCTGAAATTTTAGCAATAAACGGAATCTTCAATTAATTTTCAAATGCTCAGACATTACATTTAATACCAACATTTAATTCATTAAAATAGTTTAAATCGTCGGCTTTTAGAGTGAATGAAATAAAATCGAATTTTTCTATCAGAGTTATTTCAAGTGGAATAATTATGGAAAGAAAAAAAGTATTTTGGAGAACCATCTAATAAGAAAGTATCTCATAATTTAATTCGGTTAAAATGCTCTTCCTTACAATAAAAACGCAACAAAAGCAGCTGATGTAAAAAAAGAGAAGAAAAAATATTTTACATTTTTTGTATTGAATTCCGTTACCAAAGCTGTTAGTTTTTTTTAGTTGTTAAAAAAATCTCTTTCGAGATCAGTCAATTAACTGTTTTGAAAAGTAACAGATCTCATGTTTGCCCCGTTCTTTCGAAATCTGGTGAAAACGAAAAACTCTTAAAAATTTATTTTTTCATTGATAGAAGAAATCAATATAATATCGAATTGGAAGAACTTTAATATCTAGTTTGCGAAATACTATCAGTCGACAAGTTAACTTCTTTTTACTGCTCAATCGATAACGAATACAGTCCACATAAGTTTATATTTTCATTCCAGAAATTTTTTGACGTGTCAAGAGATGTATTTTACTTGTAATCAATAACATACAAGATCTTTGACTCTTTTTATGCTACTAGTTTTCAATTTGTTTTAAAAAAATTACGCTTTTTGTTGTATTATAACAAGGATTTAGGCCTTTTTCAGTAGAGATTAGTAACAAGAAATGCCTTAAAATAAACTAAAAGCCTTAATACTGAATTCTAGTGAGTTATGGCTTTTTTGCTTAATTATTAAAACATCAAAATGTGCAAACATAGAGATGGCAATTTAAGAACCACTAGTAGAAAGTGAATGCATTTCGCATTATATTCATCCAGCTGCCTATAGTACGGAAGACAGGAATAAATGAAAAAGACTCTTGGACTTGGAAAGTCAATTGCATTTGGAAAATGAAAAAGTGGCCAAGAATAGAATATGTTAACTTTTGTTCGCTGTTTGATAATGATATAATATTTTTTATAATATATATTTAAGATGCAAACTACAAAATATTATTCCTCCCTCTCTCGATTCTTAAAAATCATTTCATAGTTTAAATCCACAATACTCTCCATTAAGGTTTAAGCTACCATCAAGTTTCGCAAGTATTTTACATTTTAAAATTCATTAAGTTTCACGATGGAAAACATAAATCCATCTTTCTGATTTACTTAGTGTATTACATAAAACAATAATTCATAGTAGTTTCCAATGGTATGCTAACATTAAATTCATTAATATTTGAGCAGTAATTTGTAAGATCCTCACTTATGTATTTCTCAGTTACTGTAGAAAGTGAAGAATCTTAAGAACTGCTAAGCGAATAATCACTTAACTTCGTGTGACAAGAAACAACAATATGGAAGGGTAACTAACCTTTTATTATTCCAATAAGATTTAACAGAACTCCGTCTTGGAGTGTACAATAAAAGCTGACACTTGGGCTTGAACGTAAGAGGCTAAGAATTAAGCTAAAACTAATTTTAAACTAAAGAGATATAGCCGAAGCTATCAAGATTCTAACTGAGTTGGCCCCTTAACACTAGTTGACTACGAAGCTATCAAGGGCCTGAGTACGGCCGAGCGTAATAACGGCTTTGCGAGAGATTAGCCAAAAGGCAGACGCGCGTAAACCAGAAACTCTGATTTTCTCTAACTCAGCAAGTAGAACTTCGCGGTTTAAATATCTCTCCTCCTCATTAAGTATTCAAACGTGATTCTAAAACTACGTTCTGGCCGGAAGTCGTAATTTGAAGTTAGAGATTTGATAGGAAAGAAGTTTAACTCAAAATTAAAACTGTTAATAAAATTAAAATAATCTTACAAATTAACATAAAAAAGTACAAAAACGTTTCCTGAAATAACGTCAATACACTGAAATTTTATAATATTGTTAATCCATTAAGTAAATTTTTCAACTAAAGTATCTGAAATTGAATTTTGATTTGGAATGTTAGAATGCATCATTTATTTATTTCCTAAATTTAAAATTCTTTAATTTTGTTCATCTTAATTTGAGGAGATTCTTCATTTTTATTGAATTGCTCTAAGCAACGTGCATACATGGTGCAACACCAGAAGATGGTTTAAGGAAAAAAAGAGTGCAGTGTGAAAATTTCAGATTACAGTATAACACTTCGGACGTTAATTCCGTTTTTGAAACTGAAGCCTTAGAAGTAACCTTATAAAGCATTTTCTCCCTCCAGGATACCTTTGTTGTATAAGAGTAGAACATTCGGCGTGTGTTCGAGGGGCCTAGATTCGAGTATCGGTGAGGGTCTTGCACATTTTTCGTATGTCCTGCATCAAAATAACGTAATGACTCTACAAACTAAAAGGCTCACCAGCGGCCGAGTGGTAAAGTCGCTGAACACTGGTAGTTCAGTCCGAGGTTCAAATCCCGCAAACGGGCTGGATTAATGGGTGGTTTCGTGGTTTTCCCCATGTGTAACGTGTATGCGAGCCAGTTTTATCTTAGAAAGTCCTCCACGAAAGCATCGCTCCCCTTAGGCAGATAGCCCTCGAGGCTTTGCCGTAATTAAATAACCTAACCTAACCTGCAAACTAAAAGGTGATGAACAATAATTTGTCACTACAAGGATTTGGTGATTGGTTCCCTTTATCACCAATCGCTCTTTAAAAGAGGGAGTACATAATGTGTTTTCTCCCTCTTTTCCAGCATGCCTTCGTAGCGTAACGGTAGGACATCCGGCGAGTATTCTAGAGTTCCAAGTTCGAGTCCCTGCAAGGGCGCTGAACATTTTTCACATCTCCTTGTTCAAAATAAACTAATGACTATACAACCTATTATAACAGTAAGAGCTTTATGCTCTTATTTGTTATAAGAGAATGTTTTTTGCTTGTAGTGAACTACTAAAGCTTCACTGCAGTTGGTAAATCCTCACTGAAAAAGTAGATATACAGGCAGACTATTCCTATTTTGAGTCGCTGATGCCTGTTATCTAATAGTAATTAACCACGTAGCCGAATATCGATGTGCTGCTGAGTTCCGATGTCTGTATCTACAGGTAATTACCATGTAGTCAAGAAATAGATTTAGCGGACATTGTGCCCAAAATCTGAAGTCGAAAACAACCCAATTTTTACCCTACAGTTCTTTTCTTTTACTCCCTTGTTAAAATGGGATACTCGCAACAATATGCATTTTTAAAGTTTAAAGTGATAAAATGATTTGCTGTTCTGCTGTTGATAGTTCGAAAAAAACCCAGTGCATCAGAAAACGTAATATTATTTAGTTCCGTCGATTTTATATATAAAGTAGTTTTTGTTGTTTATTTACATTCATATTTTTTCTGTTTTCTTTTATGTTACACGTCCTTCGACTGCGTCGTTTTCATATTGAAAATATTTACCCATAGTTTATGTTAAACGTAAGATAATGCTGGATATAGAGAATGGGATGTTATTTCTAAGCTTTTAAATGGTTAATATTCTTAAAACTATATCTTATAGCCTGATGGCATTAAGAGTATTTGAAGGATTTTTGGAAAAGAAAATTTGAGTGATTTCATATACGTAATTTTAAATTACTTAAAATAAGTTTTTCATTAAATTGATTAAAATTAATATTTTTATAAACAAGTAAAATTAAATAATCTTTATGTGAAACGCTAGTTCGGGAGCATTAGAATATATTAATGAAATATGTTTCCTTCTTACCTCCATGGTAATAATCCGAAGACATCAAGTTGACGAGGATGTAATTATAATTGACAAAAAGCGTCAAAATTTCGTTCATCAGTAATTTGGTGAAGTGAAATAAATAGATAAATATTACAACAATAGCATGTTTGGGCACTGCAGATACGTTTTCCAGGGTATAAAAAATAGCACTTATAGCTGTTTCTGTCTAAAAGAGCAGATTTCCGCCAGCAGAGTTAAATGTAGAAAGTCGAATTAAGTTATTGGTAATTAACAATTAAAGTATTGCCAGTTAAAAGTTTTGTATAAACAATTCAGATAAAAATTAGTTAACTGAAGTTTATAATTAAGCTCTCCCATTAAATATAAATTATAAATCCCTTTAAACTTCCTACATTCTTATTCCTTTTCAATATACAGTATAATGGAAAATATCTTCTACGCGTTTGAAACATAATGCAAATCAGAGGTCAATAAAGAACATATTGCATTTTAACATAAATATTAAAAGCTATATATTTTTTATATTAGTGTGAAAGATATACATGAAATGTGTGATTTAAAAAACTAATATATGTATACCTTGCTCATGGCCCACCAGCAGCCGAGCGGTAAAAGCCGCTGAACACTGGTAGTTCAGTCCTATGTTCGAGTCTTACCGAATCGGCTGCCTGGTTGCCTGGGCGCTTTCGTGGTTTTCCACATGTGTAACGTGGATAAGAACCATTTCACTTAAAAGACCTCCACAGGGCATCCCTTCTTTCCGTGTAGTGTCTAAGGACGGAGCATGTAATAAGTAAAAAAAGAAATATATATCTTGTTCATATGTGTAGCTGATTTTAATTACTTGGAAAATTATTTTGGAAGTTTCAACTATTCTTATATTTCAACTGATACTTCCTTTGAACGAAACTATTAAATGTAGCAATTAATAAATGTAAACTAGCCTTACCCAAACAATGCAAGTTTATAGTTTTCGATTCCTGGTTAAGAGTGATACTTCCATAATTCGTAACTCTGTCAAATGGACAGATATAAAAATGACTGGTCTCTCAAATTCCTGTGGTGTGCAGTTTTTATGCTAATAATCTGGAACAAACATTTATTTTGTCTCATAATAAATGTATACTTTATTAAATGTTATCCAGAAAACTACATCTGTTTCCTCTGTGTTTGTCTTTCATGTTGATAGAATTTAATTTTCATATATTTTAGATGATGATAGGTTCTAAAAATTAGTTGTTAGCTTATTGCTTTATTCTTTGGAAGCTCATAATACTTTGTTTATTATGCGTGAGAACGTAAGTTTAATTCAAGGCATAAACTAAGAAATCAGGTTTCGAAAATAATCATACATCAAAATCATTCCTCGTGCCTGCGAATATCGGAAAGTACCCCTATGTCATTTCTGGGCCATTCCCCATTTGCAATCTGTTTGGCAATATTATTGTTATTAATGATTTCAGCATTGTTTTATCCCCTAATTAATTTAAGAGAAACTTTACGCACGCTTTAAATCTTGCCTGGAAACATTTTCTACCAGCTAGTGGGTGGCCATTCAAAACTGACAAATGATCGGTTTATAAACATTTAATTCGCATGCATTGCAGACACCCTTTCCTTTGCTTCTAGTAAAAGGCAAAGCTAGCGCCTTTCTGTTAACGCGCTTCAGTTCTGGGGAAGGGAAACATTCATTTTCATTACATACCAAACCTATTCTAACCGCCCGGGTGTTTCTGACAGGGAAAGGAATTTCCCGGACTCTGGATGGACAGATTTCTAAGACCATTCTTATCTGCGCTGATCGCAGATTCATTATTCTGAGAGAATTCGCAACTGCGATAGTTTTATGGCTTTTCAATTGAAACCGCTTATTCAAATGGCCGCAGCTGCAATAAGGCGAATTTGCTTGCCCTCTCTCGGTCTTCCATTAATTCAATTCTTCTAGATTCTTCCCCGCTTTGATTTGCTGTGAAATTTAAATGTGTAGCAGCTACGATGTCGCTGCTTTAGACCACGGCTTTGCCACCGTGTCTGATGCAACATTGTGCTCCGTGTTACATTATGCAGATTACTGCTTTAAGCAGAACTGAATGTTAAGTAGAATCTTAAAGCAGTGAACTCTCAGCCCAGTAAAATTCTTCCTACTATTTAATGCATTTTAATTATTGCTGCTGATTTTATAATATTTAAGGAACTACTCCTGAAGTCTTTCAGTTGAGGAACTTACTGCCCTGAATTTCCGTTAATGTAAAATTGAAACAAACATATTTTTCAATAGCTTAAATAAAAAAGAAGTTATAACTTTTAATATTTTCGATATACTTAAATACTTTCAAGATTATTTAATTGCTATTACTGACTGATTATTATTCTTGTATCTTAAAGTAAATTTGGCTTTAAGATACAAGAGCAAATTTATAAGATTGAAAACTGTCTTCGGTTGAACTGATTGATTACAATGCATGTTTTATTTTAAGCCCATACTTTGCAATTTTACAACCTGCAATAGATCCACATTTAGTTTATGGCATCAGATATCTAAGTAAAATATCCTGCTTTTAATAAATGATAATAAATTAAATTATTAATGATGAGATAATTAGACAAAAAGTAGGTATGATGTCGCTGATGTGTACGAAAAGGAGAAGTGATATACTGGAAATTTCACCACTGTGATGGTTTTTCTTATAAATATCTGCAATCCTAATGAAATAAAACCCCAGCGGAGTTTTGATTTGCTGCTTAATTGCAGCATTTATTTCGCTTTGTCTTAAGCAGCACAATCAACTCATACACATCATATTCAGTGTTGGGTGTAAGAAATACCTATGTAATGTTTCTTATACACAGTTCACCAGGTAAAAATTAGATGCTAGTAAACGTTTTAAATTCTTGTTATTTCTAATGCATCATTAATCTTCTGTTCAGTACATGGTTAAAATTAATTTATTCATAAATAACTGAAATTTATTTTCGCACAGAACTGTTCTACTATTGTAAGCCAAACTGTTTTTGTAACGGCATGGAACTTACTAAGAAAAGGATACTTTATTTAATTAACTGAAATGAATAAAAAATGCGAGAATTAATTGAACATAATGTTATGCTTATTAAAATACACTATGGTTACTTTCCTTTCGTTATTGCAACTGAAAGAATTTATCTCAGGTGTGAATTTTAACATTTTACTTACTTTTAACAATTTAAAAGAAATATTATTTAAAAAAGTACCTTTAATGAGACTGAAATTGGGTTAGACACAAAATATAAAATTTGCAATGTCTCTGCGTACTGCAACCTCAGTATTTCTTTAAATATCTTTGACATGAAGTACGATTGTTTCTATTTGGGCTTAATGTTTAAGAAGATACGATTTAAGCTTTGTTTATAGAAGAACATGTATTTGGTCTGATTCCGTGACTGCTAGAAAATTTTGACAAAGCCAACTGCGAATCTGTGTTTCAATATCTACACGTAGAAAGATGAAAATAACTTTTTAATCTATATTTATATCAAACTGAAAATTATATTCCTCCTTGTAGATCAGAATATTTTTATCTTTTAACCTACATAACATTAAGACATCGCATATTTTACGGCAAAGAAAAAGGAAAAAAGTAAACAACTCATTGATTTACGCGCATTGTTCAGTTTCAGACTTTAAGTTGAATAAACACCAAGTTTAAAGCAACGCGCTTTCAGAAGCCAGGAGATATATATAAAGAATCTTACGATTTCTCTCCTTCCTTTTCAAATAAATGTTTGTTAAAGAATTACAAGGGCATGGGAAATCCATTTTGTTTTCAAAGAAGGGGATAGAAAGGTAAAATGGAATGAAAGATTTTGACTGAGCTATCTTGAAATATCTTCAGCCTTATCACGGGATTCTTTCGGAAACAGAGGAAGTAATCGAAATACGTTTTGACTTGAAGAAGGTTTTGCTCGGGAATATTTGTTTGCTTCGAAGGTCGCATAGACATTTGGAGAAATAATTTTAATTTTTATTTTCACTATTTATGGTTTCCCCTTTCTGTTACCTGTATATAATATTTCGTTCTTATCAATAAATTCACATAAAGTAACTTAATATTTTCGCAAAGAATGTGCAGTGTTCCATCTAACCTTCCGTTTATGTAACTTTTGTTGGAAATATTTCATTATTTACTTAAATAGTTCGCAGCTTTATTTGTGATGTACGTTTTTAAATTAGATCCTTATTTACACCTGCATAACGGCATCTAAAATCATCAAGAAACGGAATATTTTTAATTTTGCCTATGAATTTAAATACGAGTAAATTAATAATAAGTAAAAGAAACGCCACAGAATTTTCGTTACTTTACGCTACTTATTATGTCTGGAAAAACGCTTTGAATATTATGAAAAGACTGAAACTGATATGAATGACTTTGTCATCGTAAAACACTTCATGAGAGCTAATATCTAAAATTTGGAAACTTCATAACGACAATTTAAAGAGTCTTCTGTTTGCTTTCAAAGAAAACAAAGTAGATAAGCAGGGAAAAATTCCTGTCCATCTCGGGTCTGCGTGCTATTAAAATTAACATACCTTAACAGATTTTAGCCCTGACTCAGAGAACTAGTATGACTTGTTAGTTGTAATAGTATGTATGTTTACTATTAGTTCTTTAACGTGAACACTGAAAGAAATAGAAAAATTCAGAAGTTGGTTGAAATATTTTAAGACCCTCTTTTTCATAAGTAGGAAAATGTATTAAATATTTTTCATTTTAGATTATATAGGAAATACCAAAAAAGGCACATGGAAGGCTGAGTACATTTCTGTGTGGAGAAAAGCGCAATTGCTGTGAATCTATGATGCCAGAGAGAAACAAATTGGTGCCTTGGGAAAGTGCTGTGGGATCCTATTATTATTTTGAGGAAGCGGAGGAAAAAAGCCTGCCTAATGCATACATGCATAAATGTAACGAGAATATGTCACCTCACCATACACATAATAAAGAACATATATCATAATCTAAAATGAGAAATTTTCTAAAGTACATACAAAGCATTTGCAAAAGAAATATTTACAGTACGATCTTATCTAAATACTTTCGACCATAGTGTAAAACATTTTGAAGCTATAATGTCGAAATAGGTAAACAAAGAAAATACTTTTGTGAAATATAATTTAGTTGATCAGATGAGAGTTTGAAAAGTATGTCGTTTTAAAATAAATCTTTATTAATTTAAAACACATTTGATAAACATTTGATTTTCTCCAGTTATTCAGTTTAACTACCTAACAGCTTGTGAAACTGTTGTAATGCTGTTTTATGACAATGCTTTTTAGACTTGAAAGAGTATAAGCATTTATAATAAGCGTATCAAAGAATTTATGATAATTTCAGCATCTTTTATGTTCAAGAAATGAAAAACACCTGATTAAATTCCATACCAAATCCTAAAATTAGAGTGATGAAGTTATTTATTTTTATTTAATACTGAAAGCTCTGATAAGCTTAACAAGTTACAAATAAGAACCAAAACTCTGCTTTTAGATAGAAACTCAATATTTTGTAAAATTTAGGCTTTAGTGTGAATGCCAGCTATGTTCACAACAAAGTTAAAACATTTTGAAGCCCATCAAACGTCTTTTCAGCTTGTGTATAGACTGCTTGTCTTGTTGGAAACGGTCAGTCGTCTAAACTGAATTAATCAAAACTAATGCTAATTATCAGGTTGTAAGATTTATATTTATTTTAACTAACATTTATTTTAAGCTATCTTTCCTGTCAAGCCTTTACTTTCCCCTGGAATTGCCAATGCCAGAGTATGTAATTTTAGTAGAACGCGCAGAGTATTCAAATTTTTAGCAGAAGTAATTTGAGTTAAATAGAAGGGAAACAAGTTTGTAAGTGTGCTTCTTGATTCACGAGCGTGAAGGTTGCTTGGCAGAAGTTTAAGAACCGCGCGTTTCGGCCTGTGTGCCTACTTCGGCAGTTAGTTGAATTCTTTGAACGTCTTAATCAGAACGTTTGCTGAATCTCAGCTGTATCTTAGAACGCGGTTAAGATAGTTACAATTATAGAGCCTCGTAGATAGTGACTTCGTTAGTTATGCATCCTGTTATTTATTTTTAGTTGTACTTTTCTATTTTTTGTTACACCGCCGGGTCGGCGTAGTTTGTGAGCGTCGAGTGAACGCAACTGTAAGTTCTAAAGTGAAATAAAAAGGGATTAAACCCTTCTTACGAGTTTGTGTAACTTCCAGTTCATAGCAGTCACTACTACTGTTGCGGAAAAGTTGGGGCCACGCAACATCGCAAGGTTAAAAAGAACATATATATCGACGAATTTTCAAAAATGAGTAATTATGCTGGTGTGATACATCTAATTTTAGGGATAATATTTTTATGAAATATAAGTATTCACACATTAACCATAAAGATATTTACACGGCCTACGTTTTCCTGTCAGAATTAGTTTTCAGTTTTACGCTTTATACAAATAAGGTAGAAACTAGTGTTTAAGCTGAGGTCCGAGTTACTTCAGTAGCAAAGCGTGTTCTGCCTTACAGCCTCTTTGTTGTTGTAAGGCAACAAAGTGGCTGAAAGGCTGTTATTAAATCTTGTTATTCTACGGCCGTACATATTACGTGTCTGCTAGTATACACTATTGATTCTTAGTTACAGGGCAACTACGTGAGATTGATTTTGTGCAACTTCTACTAATTAAATCTATTGAGAATTAGTTAGTTTTATATTTTCTATTTTGAGTTAAAGCCCAAGTGAAGGCTTTTCATACGCCCGAGAGGGGCAAATTGTTAATCTATTATAAGTTAGAATAAAAGGATATTTTAATCCTTCTCTGGAGTTGCTCAGCAAATACTCGCAAGAACTCAGCAAATACTTGCTACATATTTCTTCAGTATTATAGCATTCAAAGATTTTTTTTTTTATCTAGGACATTACGATGCTTTTAAAACACACTTTATAGTGCAAAATGGTTTTGCAAATGCCTTTTATGATGAAACATAATTTCTGAGGTTTGTTTTTTAAATTCATATATAATCCATTGCATGTTAAATTTAAAGTTTATCCCTTAAATCGATATAACTTAAGTCCGCATTTCTACAATATCGTTGTCCTTTGCTAAAAAGTCCTTCTATTATTAATGGCTTATTAGTTTTCAGTAAAAGTATCTGGTTGAAACTACAGAGAAAAGTTGTAATATAAAGATATAAAAAAATATGCAATTAAGCTTACGTATAAAATTTCATTAGGACAGTATGATTGATTGCTAATACGTTGATATAAATTTAACTGCGAGCATTCGTCTCTCTATAGCCCTTTTACCGGCACACGAAATAAAAAATTATTAGACACACGAGAACCCTGAATAATCCTGAGAAGTAATCTCCAGGAACAGTAGATAAAAGTGTGTAAATAAGAAGACGAAAGCCCAGAACAAACAATTCTCAGAGTGATGCTGACGAATCCTGAAACAAATAACGCTCAGAGTGATCCAGAGGATAAAAGATGACACTAACATACAATATATAGAGTGAGAAAGGAAAAGTGGAAAAAATGGCATGCACATGAAAAACAGCGAAGATTTAGAATTCGTTTTGAGAAAGTTGGAAGTGAAGATCGCAAAACTGAGCCGACCTTAAAGATATTACACAGCTGAAAATTCAGCAATATCGAACGACTTTCCCTAGCGTAAAGCTAAAGTTTTAATCTAATAGAAGGTCGCTAATTAAAATGATATAAAAGAAGCAATATGTGCCGTTTTATTATTTCTCTCTGCTGTGTACAGTAAAAATTGTTCTTTATGAAAATTTTCTTAAATTTCCTCAAAAGCGAATTTAAGAAATATTTTCTCAGATTTAGTTTGAAAAATGATTTGGGAAGTTGAAAAATAATCGAAAGGGAGCTGAAGGGCATAATTTTAAGTTCATAAAAGTTAATTTAAAAATCCAAATCAAATTTGCTGATTTTCTGTTGCAAAAGTGATATGCGCATAGTTTTCATTTGTGAATTTTAGTATAAATTCATAATTCCTGCTACACGTAATTAAATGATAAATAATAAACGTAACTATCATAATAATGTTGATACATTCACAATGGCTTTATACAAATGATTCATAATAAATCATTCATTTCTTGGGCGTAACTGCATGTAAAATATTATGCGATCAAAATAATCCGTCGTTTTAAAACATTGTGAGTATAAAAGCATTTACAATTATTTCCATTTCCTTAATTTGAGCCTTTTTCAGAAATATTTTTAAAATTTATGGGATCTAGTGCATATTAAGCAGTCTATAAGAGATATATTTATACACCACTGCTTCAAATTGTCATACAAGGAAGATTTGGAACACAGAAAGTTTCTTGAAACAACTTTCATGAGACTTATAATTTTCCCATCAGTCCCGCAATTTTTCTCAAACACTCGTCATAAGTACATAAAATCATTTCTTTGTTCTTCAGACCAGCTTCATAAATCAAATGAAGAAGCTCTCTTCCTGACGTTTCCTGATTTAATATATTTTTAGACCGATTTCGAAGGAGAAAATATCCAGATTTGAAGCAAGCAATTTTTAAAAATTTTGTTTTGTTATTTGAGGCTGGAGAAGAGAGGTTTATGTGATGGAATATACTGATAGTATCTTATAAGATCATCGATAATGCAGTATAGCTTTGCAGCACTTTAAACGGCAATTCGAAATTATAATGTTAGTTTCTTTCAAGCTAAACCTATAGAGAGTATAATTTGAAAAAAAAAATAATAGTGTTGTCCTGAATATCGTCGTGTTTACGTTTATAATTACTTTTACTGAGAGAAAGTGTTTTGTATATTAGACGGTATTTATAGTTCTTTAGTGTAGAATATAAAAGGAAAATTTTAGAATCACAGATTCCAAATAAGAAGTAAATTAGGATTTTAAGAGAGTTTCTTTGTTTATGATAAGCAGTTATAATAATCTGTTGTGGAATTTCATAATCTTTAATAACTTGAAATTTTTAATTAATTTAAATATCAAAGTTTAACTATTGAAATTTTTAATTGGTTATATAATCAAATGCAAACGTAATTTTCCTTATTTCAGTTGAGCCCACCAGCGGCTGAGCGGTAAAGTCGCTGAACACTGGTAGTTCGGTCCGAGGTTCGAATCCCGCGAACGGGCTGGCTGCATGGGCGTTTTCGTGGTTTTCCCCATGTGTAACGTATATACGAGACAGTTTCCCTTAGAAAGTCCTCCACGAAGGCATCCCTCCCCTTAGGCAGATAGCCCTAGTGTGCTTTGCCATAATTAAATACACCACACACACACCACACCACCTTATTTCAGTTGTAGAGGTTTATGTTTATTATCCATTTATCTAATGTGTTAACATACGTTCACTACTTTACTTTTAGTAGTTTCACTTTGCTCTTATGATTTTCATTTCTATATTTTTCAGCTTCTACGAGAAGACAAATTATTTATTGTGGTTAAGTACAGAGTTCTTGAGCTCTAGAGAGAGAGTTTGGTATGTATCGCTAACTGTCTCACCATTATTTATTTCAGAGTCTATATTACTTGAATCGGTTTTGGCTTTGCTAGCTTTAATTACTCACTGAAATCAAAAGCCTGAGTCAAAGCTTGTAGATGCGCTTTACCTCGTAATTTAATATGTGAATTTTATTTTAAAATTTATTCTGATTTTCCGCAACCTGAAGAGATTTTTTTCTGGTTTTTTATTCAACCCAGTTTATTTAACCAACAGATTGACGACTAAATAAAAAACTTATTTTAAACCATCTTTGTAATTAGAGATATTTTACTTAGGAGTTAACGACGATAAGTCACCTGATTGCCTTTATGGATACAGGAATTAATATTTAAAGCTGTTTTATCCGTATAGACTTGTGGAGTTAGCTTGGTAGATTTCCGAATATTGGGTACTAAATATTTCTTGATTTTTTAGCGGGTGGAAATCAGAGAAAGAGGCGCAGACTATGGCTACAGTTGGATATCATATAACGTTCTGCATATAAAAGAGAGTGAGTGAAAGTATCAAGACCCTTAACTATAGGGAGTTAGTATAAGAATGCTTACCAGTGTTAAAAAATCAAATAATATAATTAAAATTCATGAATACAGCTAAGAAACAAAACTAATGTAACTCATGTAACTAAATCACAAAGCCAATATATCCCTGAATTTGAAAGTATAAGGGTTTATATTTGAAATGATTATTCATTAATCGAAATATTACACACCTAAACTATCACAGAAGTATATAGGAACTGAAAAGATTATGGATAGAAAAAGATATGTTAAAACTAATAACTTTATTTAATAATTGAAAAGATGTTACGGCTCTAGTTAATTTTTACCTCTCCTTTTTTTATAAATCTATTTTAAAATTTGCAGATCAAAGTGCAATTTTTGACCAACTAAACTAGGTCTCACGTTTTTATGATTTACTGTTTATGTACATATATATATATGTTATACTTGTTTTAAATTTCATTTCTTTTATGTCAAATGGTTATAGTTCAAAATTTCGTTTTTTTGTCTGTAATCAACTTTTCAGCAGCATATTCCGCGGAAATGAAATTGGGATTTTTTTGTTGTAAAAAACGATTCTGTAATACTATATATATATATATACCCACCCACCTACCCGGATTAAAAATCTTTAACAGGCTTTTCCTTTCACAATCGCTGATCGTAGACAGACTACTACTACAGACGTCCAACTACAGAAGTGTATTACATGACGAAAATACTCATGTTTTGGAAATGGCAAATTATAAAAGAAATTAATTTTCAACAAATAACGAAACCTAACTTTTAATGCGTTCACCCAGTTCCTATACTTATGTTTGTGAAAGTTTCATATACACAATGAAAAACAAAGTTATGAGAAGTTTGACACCTGCAAGGAAAAAATCGACCAGGATATTTATTTTCAAAATTTTCAATTTTAGATACGTTTTCAACTTGCCTTGAGAGATGGGTTAATTAAGTTAGAATACTTCGAGAAAATAAGTTTAAATGAAATGCAGCAAAAAATGTGTAAAATTGAGTAGGCCATATAAGGAAGTTATATGGAGTCCACATCAGATTCGTTTTGGTACATGAAATACATAATAAATTCCTTTTTGAGCAGCTGAAAACATAGAAACTTTCTTTTCTATTTCATTCAACAATAGAATTTCTTTATTCGTATATTATTTATAACTATCATGTACATTCCTCTTCACCATTTTCAAGCGGAATCCAGAAGAATCATTTAACTGATTTCTTCTGCAGTTTGTAAAATAAATTAGAAAAACTCTATGCAGTTTCTTTCAAAAATACATAAATAACAGTTTGATGTACTCCAAATTTATCACATTATTTTACATCATACTTCAGTTTCAGAGTCGCAAAATTTTCTCTATTTTACGATGAAAGGGGTAAAAGTTTAAGCATTGTATGCATGAAAATGAGAGATGTGTTTTATATCCGAACGAGGGACTCATTAATGTAGATTCCTACTTATCGGAATTCTTCATGAGAGAAGTATTTCAGATAATTTAAAGAGAACTATTTTTGGGAAATCAAGGGCGAAATAAATCGACATGACCTTGTTAAACGAAATTACATATTGCAGCTCATTTGCATATCTATAGTATTTAAAAAAGTAAAATAATCTCACTTTGAATGATGTTTTAGCTTTCTTTAAAACCTTAAATGCCGCAAAGCCTCCACTGTGTCCTTATTAGCCAATCGTTGACCATGCCCTGATATGCCCATATTATTAAAAGAATTAGAAGGACCTTTTTTTGAGTATATATTTACCTTTTTCAAGTTCTTCTAGCAAAGCATCCATTTCATCTTGAGCAGTTATGGAAGGCTAGGTTCCATTAAAATGGAAATGAATAATAAGTAGTTTTCCATACATCTTTTCTGCAATAAAGATATTTTGCATGCATTTCGCATGAAATGTATTTTCAGTAAATGCATTTATTTAATCGTAAAGTCCGAAAATAAACATAGAAACGTAAAATTATTTGTTGAACAATTATTTTTTCAGGGCATTTTGTATTTTTGTATAATGTATCTTGAAGGTATTTATTTTCATAATAAAATGCATGCGTTTATGGTTAAAGAGTGCAATAATGAGGTTATTTATAAAATATTTGGAGTTAATTAACTTTCAGTTTCACTGATTAAATGGTACATTTTTTTTCGCGGTTTCCATTAAGAAGAATTTCGCTTTAGGAACAGGAATTTCACGTTCAAGTTACATAAAAAACAGCCAGAGAATCGATATCCGTTTCTATGTTGTTAAATTGTGAATTATTTAACCAGTTAGGCTTGTGGTTATAACGCTGCTGGAGAAAATAATGCTTATCATTTTTAGATTCAAAGTTTAAAATTCATATCAGATATCAGGAATCAAAATTATAAAGAAATGGGAAAAGTAAAACATTTGACGAAATTTAAGAAGGTACTACAACAAAAATAATGTTAGCACTCGAGTTCGCAAACGAAGCTGCGAGCTAGGAAACGTTAACGCTCCCTAAAATATCTTTATATCCATTTGGGGGAATCACCAGCCCCTATCACTGGCGATGGTTCATTCATTCTGATTTCATCACAAACGTCCTGTCTGAGTGATGACATGCGGACGTCATCGTTTATCAGAGGGTTGAAATGGACTTGATCAGATTAAGGTGATTTTTCGGAGCTTACAGGGGCGGGCTTACTATGAAGCTCTTTTAGATTCCAACTGATTTTCGTCTCTAAGAATGATTGCACAAGATTTCTTTCCATGGGTTTCCATTCGCTAAACGTGTATTTTGAAGTGCTTAGTTTTCTGAATATCTATAAAATATAATTATTGCATGTGAAGAAATATATCGGTAATAACAAATATTCCTGTCTAAAATAGTCTACAAATTCAATAGAGTTAGTTTATTCATTTAAAAGAAATTTATATTTAAAAAGGAATATTATTTTATAAAACAACATGTATCACGCGCAGGCTTTTGCAAATTTTGAAGTGATTTATAATTATTCTTGTCAAAAACCGTTAAACGAAATGTAGCTCTATCAAGCTTCAAACAAACAAATGGGGGGTAAGGACAAAATAATCAAACATAATGTTTACATTTCATAAATTGTAAACAAAAACAAAAATGTAAAGTAGAATAATATTTCGAAAATGTTATCTCTTGCTTTTAAAGTGGAGATAAATGTTACAATTCTTTACATAATGTGTTGAGACTGGTTAAATTATTAGATTATTACAAGATGAAATATTTGCTTTTTTATCGCGATTATAGTTAACTACTTCAAAGATATCAAAGGCTTCTGCACTTTAATAAATGTTACTATCATTTCAAACATTATAAGAGTAGAATCAAAGAAAAATGTATTTTTAAATAACGCAAATGTTTAAAATATGTGGATTCTAAAAGATTTGAGTTTCAGAGCATTGAATATCAGACATAAAACGGATAATGATAATGATTAAGTTATAAATACTATGCTCACACGATGTTCTCAGAAAATTAATAACAAACACAATAATAATAACAAACTAACCTTACATGTACTTATTTAAACTTACAATGTTCCCTTTTTACTAAGTACGAAGAAGTTTTTATTTTATTTCGGATTGAAGAAAATAAATAATAGTTATTTTTTCTGTGTTACTTACTAGTTAACAGTTACTCAAATACCCTGAATAAAGCATTCTTTCAAATACATAGAGAGAAATATTTTGGCATAATGTTTCAATTGGCAACTAAGTATTAATTTAAAATTTAAGGAACAAAAAAAACAAATACTTCGCCAAAAACAACCTGATTAAAAAAACTAAGCAGTGGGCTATTATTATCATGCATTTTTAAGGAAAAAATATAAATTTATTGTCAACATTTTCCAGAATAAATTAATATGGTTTTAAATTTTCGAATAAAATGGAATAACTCATCATGAAAAAGAAATCGAGAATATTTATAGAATTTTTACGGGAATGTGACTTTTTTTAATTATCATTCTATTATGACCTTATATATTTAAAGGTTTGTGGACCTGAGAAACTTACTAAAATTACATAATAAAGTATTTTACATAATAAAGTATGTAAGGATTATGTTAATTTTATTAACAGTTAAATTTTGGGTTAAAGCTCCTTTCCTATCGATTCTTAACTTCAACTTACGTTTCCGGCCAGAACGTAGCTTTAGAATCACGTCTGAATACATAATGAGGAAGAGCGGTATTTAACCGCGAAGTTCTTCGGTCTTAGGAAGAGAGATACCAGGTATTCTGGCTGCACGCGTCCGCCTTTTTAGGCTACTCTCGTTAGCTATTATCACGCTAGCCCGTACTTTAGGCCCTTGATAGATTCGCAGTCTATTAACGTTAAGGGGCCAACTCTGTAAGAATTTTGATAGCTTTGGCTACATCTTTTTAGTTAAGATTAGTTTAGCTTAATTCTTAGTCTCTTAAGTTCAAACCCAAGTGTCGGCTTTATGGTACACTCCATAACCGAGTTTTGTTAAACTTTATTTGGAATAATAAAGTGTTAGTTTATCCTTATATCTTGTTGTTTCCTATCACACGAACTCAAGCAATTATTCGCTTATCAATTCTTAAGATTCTTCACTTCCAACAGTAAATTAGAATTACAAAGTGAGGAACTCTACAAGTACAACACCCTTCTAAAAATTGATGAAAAGTTTAATAACTCATAAACATAAAATTAATTACCATTAAAGTGAGTGAAAAACTTAATTTGTGTTATAAGTACGAATATTCTCCTTCCTTATTATTGAACGAAGTCATCTCTTACTTAAATATACGACTGACACCGATATTTTATGCTGCTGATACTAATAGAGTTTAGGTATCAAAACAATAAAACAAGACCAATATTTTTGCAAGTTTTTTTATGTGCTCTTGGTGTTTGGGAGATTGATTGAGACAGAAGTACGTCTGTTTAGAGATCTCATTTATGGTTGGTCGAATTAAAAAAATATTTTGAAGTAGCCAGTAGATATGTACTATAACTTCCTTTTAAAACATTCCTCTATAAACTTAGTAGAATTATAATTATGATTAATAGCTTCTAATACATAAGAATTTTCCGTTGTATATTCATAAGGATATACAACTAAGTACTGAAGGCCTGTTCCCTATATCTACTGGCATCCATGGACCATTTTACAAACTACCACCATTAATCATGAAGCTACGAGAGGCGTTTTATATGTTCTAAGGTTAAATATGGTGTAATATTTGAGAAAGGGGCGATAAAAGTTTTCGAAATGAAACCGTACGTTTTTCGAAATGAATTGTACGTCTGAAGTGCAAAAACGAAAGTACACGCAACAGTTGTTCTTTATTTGATTACTGAAGTGCTATTATTTGATTTTCGAGAATCAGTTATATTTTATTAATAAGTGATATCTCCTAATATTGAAAATACTAAAGATATCTCATGCCATGGCAGGAAATATAACTTCACCACTGTGAACTAGAAACAAAATGAAAGAACACATTTTGAACAAATAATACATTTTTACGATCCAAAACATTTAAAAATCTGCAGAGAAGATTTTGGCACCATTTGTTGAGATAAAGAAAAACTACTACTTAGTGATTATTTGCCACCCAATACCATTAGAACAGGCACTTTTTGTAATAACTTGCTGATAAATATTTTTAAGCTTTACTAATAGTAAAGTTTAAATTGAACACTGTTGTATGCTCTCTTTGGTTCATATCGCATATATTCGCCCAGACCAAAAGTTTATGTAATGTGAGAACACACTAGAAAGAGTTTAAAAGGCTGATGCCTCTACTCGTGCTTTAGGGGAGTGAACTCCCGTCATGATGCCGGAGAGAATTTCAGTACCAGTTTGCAGTTGTCAGAGGCCGCACTATTTTCCATTGTCTTTCGAGTTTGATAAGAGGTTTTTAATGATTATTTCAAGGAAAACCTAAATTTATTGTATGAGAGAAATATATTCTTGGTACCTGGAGTACAATAAGCCACGTATGTTTTGACATACGTGGTTTTTAAGTTTTCTAGCTTTAGGTGTAAACTTGCAGGCGTGGAAAAGACAAAGTTGTTTTCAGTTTTTAATCTATGTTTCTGTTTGAGCTGTGTATAGAAAGAATGATAATTCACCATTAAGTAACTCTGCATGAAGAAGTACTGTCAGGTAGGCTTACCACGAAATAGCAGAGTTATAAACTATCCACTCAGCTCCGACAAACATTTAAGATAAATCACTGGAACAAACTCATCAAAAAATTGCTACCTTTGCACACCAACGTTTCAGCACATGAATCTCAAATTTCCCAAACAGCTGTTCACTAACGTAGATTATACCTTCTCTTTTATGTACCGTACGTATTAGAATTGGCCTCAAGAGAATTTAATTTTTTTAAATGGAGCATCATTTGCGGGCTCACGTTACAGCAACAATGATGGTTTGAAAGATGTCTTTTGATACAGTTTGAAAACTGTGGCAAAACATTTCTGTGCTTAACTTCAGCTGTTAACAGATCGTTGTGTTAAGCGCGTTGAATTCAATTGTAAATATGCAGAAAATTGAGATAGTAATTAAAAGTATTTAATTTTTTTTGTTGTTTGATTGTGAATGTAATTTTAAATATTTGATATTAAGCTTAGAATTTACTGAACACCCGTGCCTCTCCCAGACGTTCCTTTTATAAAGTGACAGCCTGTTCTTTGTGTTTAGTGACTGAATACCAATCGATTCACTTCTAGGGATCTTAAACACCATTTAGATGGGTCTGAGTAACCATTCTGTTCTTTTAGGCAGAATATGGAAGATTCTTTCATTCATTACAGCTGTAACTTTATATTTCCCTTCAGTGTACCTTCCAAGTTGAAAGTTTTTAGTTTGGTTTCAAAGTCAACGAAGGAGAAAAGTCTGACGTTCATACTTTTGTGTTTTTATTTGAGGTGTTTATTAAGGCAACAAGGATCAGAGTAATATTCATAAATTTGCAGGGATTGACGCAAAGGTTTAAATGCAGAACCTTCTTCCTCAGCTTCAGAAGTGCAAATTATTTTTTAAATTGTTGATATGATTTCTTTCTTGATTTATGAATGCTTATTCATTGATCCGTCATAGCGTTTTAAATGTAAAAGTTTCAGTTTCTAGACTTCTTTTGTAATGTCGACGTGTTATAAGGGCTTTGATTATTCAGCACTGAACAATGAATAAGTCAAGTCAAGCAGGCAAAGCAAAAATAAAATATTTATATAAATTTATTTAATATGCAATACTTAATGTAAAGAAAAAAATATTTTAACTTTTAGCTCTAACTTGACTACTTCTGTAAGAAGCAGTCAATGGATCTTGAATGCCATATTAAGCTGAAACTTTAAAATAACAAGTTGGAGATTGGTAAAATCTTATGTAATACATCAATGACGAATAAAATTTCTATTTTTTATTTATTGTATCGGTCTTTGATCTTCAAGCACGATTTAGTTTTAACATGTATCGACATTTATTTCCGTAATTAGTATAATAAATAATGCATTGAGGCGTATTAAATTTTCCATTTATTATTTATTTTAGAGGATAAAAAAATCTTGCTCTTCTCAACTTCAACAAATAGAAAAAAAATTTACTTCATGCCATTCTGTAGACACAAGGTGTCAATTGAGATATAGTAAGCATGTATAATAGGTGTGTATTATCTTAAATTATTTAAACTTCAATAAATGTAAGCTTTTCAGCATACGTTGCCTGAAATTCCTTTTTAAACTTGGTTTTTCATACATCTTTCTATAAAAATACTTAACCACATGTACTTGCATTTCGATGTCAACATATTTCTTGGGCTTTCGTTTTTCGCACTGCCTATGAATTTAATTTATTTTCATGCAAACTACTAAGATCAATCAATGTAGAAATGACTTATTGAAAAAGAAACTGACCCACGAACGAAAGACTAACACAAGACTAAAACAGCAAACTACATTTCTCATTAATGACAGCTACGACATTGATGCGTGAGCAATTTCATGTCAGCAGGGAGGACATGAAATATGGTAAATCGGATTTTTTTCAGCATTCCACGTATAGATAAGAGGCTGAAGAAAACTGAGGGACTATATAGAAATATCGTTTATCTTACGTATCTTAATTTTATTATTAAAGATAATAACTTCTCTACTTCAATTTATAAGTTGACATAAAGCTATTTAATTACTATAAAGTATTAACAGAAGTCTGCTATTCAGAATGTAATGTATGCCTTTTCAGGTGATCAGACTTTCACAGACTGTGTAAATTCGATAAATGTTTCCTTATATTATATTAATGCAAAAACTATTGATTTCTATCATAGAGAACGATTTTTAATCCCAGTTTGCTTTATTGAGATTTAGGTCTCATAGCATTGGTTAGAGCCGAAAACATCGCGGCAAAAACATCGCGGACGAAAACGTCGCAGGAAAAACAACGCAAGGCGAAAACGTCGTGATACAAAACATCGTGGGAGAAAACATCGCAGTTCCAAAACATCGTGATATAAAATATCGTCGTCCAAAATAAAGCGGTTCAAAAATTTCGCAGTTTAAAAACATCGTCGTCGAAAATATCGTGGTAAAAATAAAGTATTTACAAATCATCGCATGACGATAACATCGCAGACATGCTTTTTTCAGGCTTTAATAATTGTAAATGGAGATTTCCACAATGATTTGTGAGCGCAAGATGAAAAGAAGGATAATCTTTACTTTCATATTTTTTATTAACTATAATAATGTTTTGCTGAAAAAGTAAGAAGGAAATTTAAGCATAGAAAATTAAGGCAACTTGATAGCACTTAATAGAATTCTCATTAATATATAATTTTTTATGAAGTTTTTACTGATAATTTTTCATTAAAAGTATAATCTAAAAAAGTTTAGAAAAAGGAAGCTACGTAACTGCATGACCTTATCTATAAAAAATTGCTAATTGTGAGATTATTTTCTTCACTTTTGTCAATCTAATACTCTTATAATGAAAATAATTTCTTGTTCTGCTTCAGTTTATTCTTAAGTATTAAGTTTCCTTCTTACTTTTTCAGCAAAAATATATTAGTTAATAAAAAATATGAAAGTAAAAATTATCTTTCTTTCCATCTCGCGCTCACAAATCATTATGGGAATATCCATTTACAATTATTAAAGCCTGAAAAAAGCAGGTCTGCGATGTTATCGTCCTGCGATAATTTGTCAATACTTTATATTTTACCGCGATATTTTCGACGGCGATATTTTTAAACTGCAAAGTTTTTGAACCGCTTTATTTTTGACGACGATATTTTGTACCACGATGTTTTAGAACAGCGATGTTTTCTCTTTGCGATGTTTTCTCTTTGCGATGTTTTATCCTACGATGTTTTGTAGCACGACGTTTTCGCCTTGCGTTGTTTTCTCCGCGACGTTTTCGCCCGCGATGATTTTGCCGCGATGTTATCGGTGGACACCATAGCATTAAATTACATTTAATAACTAAATTAAAAAAATATAATATAACTGATAAAACTCCGTATTCCTCCATTTTCTGGAAATATGTTTTAGCTTTTGACCTTTAAGAATGAAGGAAATAATAAATTTAAGTAACATTTACAAGAGAAAAAAGAACAGTGTACATTAATTACTTAAAAAATTAATTCCAATTCTAAAGGAAGGTAGCTGACTAAGTAATATTAAGTTATTAGTATTGATTTCCCTAGTAGGTAATACTTTGATATTAAAGCTTTGATTACTTTGATATATTGGATATGATTAGAAATTTGAAGTAAAAATCCTCATCTTTCGAGAAATGTTGTATTCCTTTCTCACTCTATGAGAAAAACATACTTCATAAATTAACCTGAATCTCAATTTTTACAGTTATTTGAAGTTCCCCAAACTGAAACTGTTCAATACTCATGTTTAATAATACAGATCAGAGTCTCCCAAAGAGGTGTGTATTGACTCCCTGGGAGGTTAACGAAATTTCAA
The DNA here is from genome assembly GCF_044657685.1 of Stegodyphus dumicola. NCBI lineage: Eukaryota > Metazoa > Arthropoda > Arachnida > Araneae > Eresidae > Stegodyphus > Stegodyphus dumicola. The sequence continues at coordinate 30,493,257 of NC_140781.1, forward strand.
AGAATGGCAATGATGATTAAGGGGCTGATAGCTGAAGATGCACCGGCAACTGATCGTCATAATCAACGTCTTATTTTTCACAAAAATGCATGGGTATAATAAGTTTTGGAATTTAAAAGTCATCCGATAGAATATCCTAAAATAAAAGTTGTTACGTAACCAACATTTATTTGCTGAATTTTAACTCTTCTTGCACAGTAGAAAGCGTTAACCAAATCAAACAATTTCCTGTGGAAAGGAAGAAACAGTTTTAATACTTTTGGAAGCGAGAATTTAAGAAATTTAAAATATTGTGGACCAAATATTAAAACAAATAGCTTCAATACATCAAATGCAGCTATCACATTAGTTAAAATCAGATTTGTGTGCAAAATAATAGCAATACAAAACATAATAAAATATACATCTAATAAAACATTTCGAAACTTTTTTTTCCTATTCTTAATATAATTGCTGTCTTTAAGTTATTTATGTGCAGTTATTAGTATTGCAATTATGTTGTATTCTGTACATCAATGGTCTCAAACTGCATGCGGGCCGATTGCAAGATTTGAAAATTGCTATCAGAACAGAATTTTCTTTTACAAAATGAATCTTTTTTATCCCCCAAAATACACTGAATCATGAGGTTGGTGGACAAAAATGTTTGGCTTTACTGTTAACATGCTCCAGTTAAGTTTCAGTGATAATGGGATTAAGGAATTGTGCAGGATGATAATTTTCAAGCTCAGGTTTAGTTTCTCAAATCCATCTGACACCAATTTTCCAGAGGACCAATCAAATTTCATGCTTCAGGCTCGGACAGAGGTGGTCCAGATCACTTGGTTTGATGGAGCTCTAAAAGCATAAAACGTCCCGGAAGTGAATAAGATCGTGAAGCTTAACTGAGCACTGAATAATGTATATGGTTTCATATTGTAATGGGCACTGCACAAGGCTTGTGTTCCCGACACCGGTAATACCAGCACTGGCCGCGGATATCAGTAGTTTTTCTGTTAGTTCTCTAACCAGTACTAATCTAAATCGGCCAACAAGCAATTTTTACAGAAATGATTTAATTGAGAAAAGTGTTTTATTCAGCCGTAATTTGGATTGTCGTTTTTTGTTTCTTTTAACACCCCAGCATCCTTTCGAGATAAACCGATACAAACCCATTACCTCACGAAATTACTTTTAGGACGAAATTTATTGCTTCTTAGGTGTAACGAGATGATGCTGGATATTCTGGCCTTTATAAGTCGAAACGACTTGCTGTCTTGATAACAGATAGGCTTGTCGAACAAGCACCAATAATTTTACCCTCCACAGGGTGCCCCAAAGACCGCCTAAACTCTGCACAGCTAGATTACTCGCTAGGAATGCATAAAAATTCCCACCTAGACGATCCATAGTTTTCGAGATAAATGCGAATAAAATGTTATGAAGTCATATCCTACGTAAGAAAACAAAAGTTATTAGAAATATGAAGATTGGTATTTGCATATGTTTAATGCATATGGCTGATGTTTAAAATGTCCATTGAGCATATCAAAGCATGCGTGCGGGCGGCGTGGAATGACGTTAAGGCATTGTTTGAATTATATTGAAAAGGCTGCATGTAGTAGCTACCGGTAAGCTTCGTATGGTGATAATGCATTCCGTTCGTGAATATTCTGCATGTACTTTATCTTCGGTCAATTTAACGGTAATTCCTCTGTTAGAGAGTATGCCTGTCGCTAACCGTCACGCCGCCTTCCCGTTGCCAAAGTAATCAACAGGTTAAACGACAGACTGAGAAATACTGGAAGTGTCCATCCAACACACAGTCTCGAATGCGTGAATTCGAGGTTCAGATTTGGTGGGTGAAGGTGCAGTTGCCCCTCTCCCTCGCTGCCTATTTTTTGACTTCGCTAATTTTTTTGCTTTTTAATCTATGTGTTATATGTTTGATTAGATAGCCTGGCTCTAAAAGTAGGCGGCCAGTGTAACTCTGATTCGAAATCCGGTTACGACCACGTGCAGTGCTGATAACGACCACGTGTTTCTGAGACTCCTTTGCCAATGCTTTATTTTTCTTCTTTTTCCCCTTTGTAGTAATTTCGTTCTCCTGACGGGGAGGGACCTTTAGCTGCCCTCGAAATCGATTGAGTGTTTTAATATATGTACTCTAAATATAAGGTTGGTATTGTGATTTTGATAGCCTGTTGTATTCCAGTGTTTCAGCTTCATTGTCCAGTTCCTGTAAATTTTATAGATTACAGAGTTGAACAGAAGTTAACAAAACGCACAGTACTTAAGTGCTGTTACTTGCAGGCCAAATATAAAATAAAAATAAAGTTCTGATATGAAAACTCAATTTGATGTGGCTATATGGACTGGACAGATTTGGTTTTGGTTTGGTTTATTTAATTATGGCAAAGCACCTCAAGGGTATCAGCGGCCGAGCGGTAAAGTCGCTGAACACTGGTAGTTTGGTCTAAGGTTCGAATCCCGCGAACGGGCTGGCTGCATGGGTGTTTTCGTGGTTTTCCCCATGTGTAACGTGTATACGAGCCAGTTTCCCTTAGAAAGTCCTCCATGAAGGCATCCCTTCCCTTAGGCAGATAGTCCTAGTGCGCTTTGCCATAATTAAATACACCAACACACACCAACACCTGAAGGGTATCTGCCTAAGGGGAGGGATGTATTCATGGAGGGCTTTGTAATTGAAACTGGCTTTTACATATGATACACATGGAATACATACCTCCCATGCAGACATCCTGATCGCCGGAATTAGAACTCCGAACCGAACTACCAGTGTTCAGCGAATTTATCACTCTGCCGGTGGTGGGCCTATATGCACTGGAATTATTTGACATTTGACAATAAATTATGAGTTGTAAAATCAAACATTTCAGTTTCATTCAAAAAAACTCTTGTAAACATACTTGGCAATGAGGGTTACTTTAATGCAGTTAATCAGTTATCTATTACATTTAATACGCTCCGTTTATATTTCCTCCTAACTTTTTCTATGTGCGAGCTAGATTATATTTTATGCTGAAGTGAGACTGAATTCGTATGAGACTATTAAGAAGAAAACATTATATTTCTTTCATTGGTATATTTTTAAATACCGTAAGAAATCAATCTAAACCAGACAGTGTACATATTAAAGACAATAGATTAGGCTTTATAGGGGTAGAGAAATGTAAAGGCAGAAATGTACGGCGGAGCACTGCTCAACGTGATGTCTATTTTCAGTGTCCAACAACAAGTATCCAACAATTAATATCCAACAACAAGTATCCAACAATTAATATCCAACAACAAGTATCCAACAATTAATATCCAACAACAAGTATCCAACAATTTATTAATGGCTAGTCATTATATTACCTGCGCTATATTCGTATTTTGAAATTTAAGAATCAACTGTCTCTTAATGTAATTTTCATAAAATTATAAAATATTAAAAGGTTTAGTTCGAAGCAGGTGAAAAATAAATTAGCAGCATTTTGATTATCTGTAACTAATTTATTGTTCTTTCAAAGTAATTTTCAAAACTTAAAAATAGAACATCCCTTTAAAAATTCTTTTTACTGAGTAAATTAATCTTTCTTACTACATAAACAATTACGTTTCCTTTCAGGAAATCTCATATATATAGAAGTAAGTTACAGAATATTTCTCAAGTTAATTAGTTAAATAGTTCATTAAAAGTTTGTTATACATTTAATTAATGACAAGGTATCTCGTTTATCAGCCTGAAACATTTTAATATTTTTTTTAGCAAAAATCGATATACAGCTGGGAGAAAGAAACTTACCGGAATATATTTTCGTCTCGAAACAAGTGAAAGCCAATTTTCTTTCTCCATTGCGAGTTTTAACTCTGTATTCATTGTAATCTTTTTATTTATTTTTATATGCGGTATATTGTTTTTTAAGTGTTCGCTTTTTTGACTTGGTTATCATCTTGGAGACTGTCTAATCTAGGTAGGACGTAACCCTCATCATAAAGTAACCAAACTGCTCTTATATGGCTTACAAATGTACGGCTGCGTTAAGAGAAGAACACCTTGGCGAATATACTTGCTTCTGAGCCTGAGCATATGTATACAGTTGTTTGTAATTTATTTACTCCATACTGAACCACTTCTACAAATGCAAACTAACAACTAATCATTCCGTTATATTAAGGGGCTCAAAATAACAGAAGAGGTATTGTTATGAAGGAAATGTGTTTTATGGAATAGCTGCTGTCTCATACTGTATAATAAGAAGTATAATTATTTGTGGTTATGAGTGTTAAATGTTTATAATCATAATTCAGTGCTTTTAAGTTTTTAATTTATTCTGTCTATACAGTGTTGTCGTTGTTGTTGTCTTGTGACTTATCTCACTTGTCTGACAGTGTCATCAGAATAAGCCAACGAAATTTATCGTGACAAGGGGCCTGTCGTTGGAAAGAGCATTGAGCTTCGTACAAATGACTGTACGACTTCACTCAGTGCCGCCCCCAATTTTGATGGAGAGCGTCCCCAGGAGGAACGGTCCGAGTGTCTTCCACCCCTCTTCGCACTACTACCGACCTCTCGAGAGACATTAGGCTCGCCGCATATTTAGAGTGCCCCCATGCCGCATAGATATTTTATATTTAAAAACATCAGTGCCTTCTCCGGGATTCGAAACCTGGCCCTTCGTACCGCTGTAGGTTTCCCTAACCACAATACCTTCTGGGCGGCTTGTCTACACAATTCAACATTTGGCTAAGTATCACTTCTATAATGAAATACCTGCAAAATGAATACCCACAGTTATGAATTGTTTATTGTATTATTACGTGCTTACAAAAAATTATTGGAACGGATGTTACATGCATTTGTTTTACTTTACAACAACAAAACTCCACGTACTTGGCTTAATCAGCATTGATAATATTTTAATATTAAAACAATATTTTAATATTTCTGTCATTAAAGTTCCAAACGATACAACCCATCTACGCCTTAAGCCGAATAGGAATGAAGAGGCTAGCCGCTGGAATAATTATAATTATTTATATTTCGGTTTCGATTGTCGGTAGCGAGACACGCTCGCTAGATAAGTTTTAGCGGGTTTCTCATGTGTAAAATAAGTAAGAGATACATTCCCTTAGAAATATTTTCATCCACGTTTTCCTATCAAAGCAATTTAGCCCATGCATAAGCTGTCGTAATGGTAACTTTATTTTGATTATATCTTGACTGCTGTTAGTTTAAACTCCATCAGCGTATGTTCACGTTTACTATAATTGCTAGTTATATTTATTTAGCAGATAACTTGGAAAATGAAGGAAGCTTTCGATAAGGTTCGAATGCATTTTGCATCCAGTTTGCGTAGATTTCTAATAAAGTAATCTTTCGTAAATTCTAATAAAGTAATCTGTCCGTTTTACTTTATTAGACTTTTTTATTTTAATTTCCCCAAATTCTGAACATTTATTTGTTTTGAAAACATGTGTTGAACCATTAAAGAGAAAAAACGGGCACATAGATGGAAATAACTGACTAATTTTAGTTACTCGAAAAATATACTATTTACAAGATTTTGTTTACTAAATGGAAAAGAATCACTACATTTCCCAATTCAATGCTTCCTCAAAAACATGCATTAAATTTATGAATTCACAGAAGCAGAAATTATTATTTTGTGTAGCTTGTGGAATGATATAGAGATGTGTAATTTAAAATCGGCCAAAAAGAAACTTGTCTGTAGAGTAGCTTTTAAGTAAAACTCTATCGATTTCGAGGGCGAACAGGTACAGGTCTGTCTTCATCAGGAGTAAAGAAAAGGTCTATATTACTTCTGACAAAGTAGGAGCTGTACCTGTGCGCTTTCGAAATCGACAGGGGTTTCATTTAAAATATACATCTAAAACAAGTTTGCTGTTTTGACGAGCCACTTTAGTGAGTTTCTCATCCCGCTAAACATACATGTGTATCACATAACTGAAAAATAATATTGAAAGGTATCTAATAATGTTTAAAACATCTACCAATTACAAGCACTAATTTCGAATCTTCTAGACCATTCCGTACCTAGAAATGTTATTCAGGACTTTAAATCTTAAGAATTACTCTTTTTTTCTGCGACATTTTTATATATCGTTTTGAATATTTCATAACAAATGCCGTATTTTGAAATTTAATGTTCTTTTCATTTCGATTTCAAGTTAAGAACTTTTCGATTTGCCATTCGGATTTCAGTCTACGTATCTTTCATCTTATATTTCAGAATATTCTTCAAACATCTTCTAAACAAATGAATTACAAAGCAACGTAAAAGTTCCTTATCATTGAATTCCATGCCTTTATTCTAATTTCAGTACTCCCATATAATAATATTTTGATAAAGAAGAGCTGGAGAAGAATTAATCATATTTCGAGAACTTGTTAAACTTAAGTCTAGCCCGCATTTCTCTCAAAGTTGCTTATTTTACCAAATCCAATAAGAAATTTGTAGAACGGTTGTAATGTTCCCTGGGTGTCTTTTAATGAGATCATGTCAAGCAATCTCTGCATTTCGAAATGAATATCTCCTAAATCAGAACAGTAACTTTTTTATTTAGGTTTCCAATACCGGAAATAAAAAAGCCATATTTAAGTTAACTGATCGTTACGCCACAGGAGCATACGGGAGAAGTTTTTGAATTCTAGTCCTGTTATAAAGTGAGCCGGAGTAAGATGATACCCAAATGACCAGACCAACTTACTGGAAAATTAATATCCGATACATTTTAGTTTGGACGTCTGTGCAGAGTTACGAAATCGTTTGAAAAATTAACAATGTCTTCGCAATAAGTTGAACACTAATCTGAGCATTGCACCGCAAGGTATGATGAACACCAATAAAGCATATGCAAAAAATGTCTTTAGCTTCTTAATATTGATTTTATTTTCAGTGTAACAGAAGAAAGGTATGAAACAATTTAGAATTCTTCCAGCTTGGTAAAATAATTTTTATTTGCTTTTTCATTATTCAACTTAAAACGATGTATTGGAATTTTACGAGGATTACAAAATAAATTTTGATTATTTAGCTCTCTACTACAGTATCATACTCGGCACCGTCTCAATCAACTGGATAGAACAAAATTTTATATCCCATTTTCAAATGTTTCCCTTAGCTACCAATTGTTCAAATGTTCGTTACTGTACTATTCATGGTCGGATAAAGTAAGTTGTTCTCATGAACGGGCATCCTGCTCATCCTCCTGACCGATGATCTGTAGCTTACTTCAATGCAATGCGATGTATGGCAGGCAAAAATTTATTGAACACAGTAATGCCTGTAGTACGTAGCAGAAATATGAGGGTATCGAGTAAGTACTACATGACACCCGCCCTCCCGTAGAATTCATTACTTATATTCCTTGTATTCTTATTTGTTTTATTTAAAACAAAGCGAAGTAATGCATTAGAATCAATGAACGCGGAAGTGATTAGTGAAAACATATAATTTCTGAATCTAGCTTGCTACAAATAAATTTCATCATCTTGCTCTTGTAGAGTCATTTAGAATTTTTTTCCGAGTCAGAAAACTGAAGAAATTTGCAAAAGCTCTCATTGGGACTCAAAATCCTGTTATCTTGAATACGAGTCGAGTACGCTTCCAGTTACACAACGAAGGCATTAGGAAAAGAGAGAAAATATCTTGTATATTTCCCCTTTTAAAAGGCGACTGGGGATAAGGAGACCCAGTCGCCAAATCCGTGAGCAATTATCGTCCAGCACCTTTTAGTTCGGACGCCATTTGTACAGTCAATTTAGATTTTTTTCGAAGTCAGTAAACTGCAGAATCAAGGGCCTCGCCGAGATTCGAACTCCGGACCTCCAGAATACTGATGTGCGCTTCCAGTGGCACAACGAAGGCATGTGGAAAGGAAGCGCAAAATACGTCATACACTGCTGGAAGTCATATTTAATTTATGAGATTCTATATTAGTTTTATTTTCAGGAACATTTTCATTAGATTTATTTTCAAGCATTAGCAGCTTTATTTTCTCCTCAGCCATCCAAATACCTAACCCTCGTTGATGCCAATGCAGTTGCCAGCCAAAGACTAATCCGTCAAGTTAAGGGAAACTCCATCGCGGAATTGAACTGTGACAGAGCCATATCAACTATCATACCAGACTTAGGACAAATAACTTAAAAGGGATGAGGATTCCTGCAAGACGGACAGCGTAGTTACACCAACATTTGTCCTCATTGTCCAGATGACATCCCACTGTCTCGCCATCACATCTTCAGCTGCCCAGCAATCCAGGTCAGACTGATTAACATCGGCATTGAAGATCCAGTGGACCTACTTTATACTGATAGAGCTGCCGAGGTTGCAAAAGCTGTCTTTGACAGCTTCGTAGCTATATAATTGCACTTTGTCATAGACTCGACATCATCATCAGCAGCTTTATTTGAAAATTTACAAAAATGAAGACGATTTATAATTTATTGACATTTCAAAAGAAAGGTAAAGAACTTGACAGGTATGGCGGAAACTACAGTTAAATGTAATTACCGATAATCAAACGAAAGCAAAGATTTGTTACGTTTTTTAGGTAATAAAATGGGTTTAGTGTTATCGAGAAAAAAAACGGAAAACACTGACCACGAGTTGTGTGCAGAAAAGTTAGGTGACTAGTTATAAATAGATGTAGAGGGAACTTTTAACTAGAAAAATCTAATATAATAATATAGTAAATAATAAAACTTCCAAATGCTTTTATTTGCTAGAAATGAAAAGGAAATCTCTGGCTTGGCCATTCATAAGTTAAATAGTTTTGGAAAAATCATTTCTCGAATAGTAAATACATCCATGTTTAGTGTTAATTCTTACGAAGACGTATTCAAAATTGCATTTTATGGTAAAGAACAAAAGTAACCTCATTCAAAAGACTATCTTTGTCTCGTTGAAAGTGACTTACACAAAAGTGCTAAAAAAGAAAGCCCTGATTAACTACATGAAGGCAGTGAATAAAGAGACTGAAAGGAAAAGTAAAACAGAAGGAATGCACCAAATATCTAAGCTATCTGCGCTTGCTTATTGTGGATACGTGCCAAAACTGTGGAGAGTTTCGGTTCACTGCAAAGATGTCAAAGATTAAATGTGAAATTTAACCATCAAAACTTAGAAAGCAATAAAAATTGTTGTAATCATGGACTATGAATAACTAATGCATTTCTCGTCATTAATACAGAATTTAATAGTTTTAGCTTTTTCCCAAGGAGAAAGAAGAAATATTGTTGTGTTAAATTTTAGACATTTGTACCGGCTAACAGGAATGAGTCAGTAAAATACTTTGTATGTGGTAAAAAAAAACATTCTTATGACTACATCATAAATGCTTTTGGTTATTTGAGTTGGAGTAAATAAGAAGTGATAGTATAAAAATGTGTAAATTTTCCGAAATTTGTTGGATTGAATAATTGTATTGTTATTGTCTTTTAGAATTAATTTTAAGATGAAAGCATAAAGCATTATCAGATTTCCCCCAGATGAATGTCTATTGCCTACATAACGTTCAGAGCAAAAGGGATTTCTGTGGAACACGGCCAGATTTTGATTTTTTGAAGCAATAAAACTAAATTAAATGCATGCCTCTTAAGATAAATGTTTTCTGCAAAATAATTAATGGCGTTTTTTACCCTCTAAGACAGAAAATATATACCTTATAAAGCTCAACTGACGTCTTGAGTGTTATATGGGAAACAGTAATGCATTTAAAATATTATTCAGTTTCTAAACATCTAAAGGTAGGACCTGTGTAGTCACATAACTTGAATTATTTTAAATAATACAAAATTCTAAATTCAGTATTCTGGAGTAGAGGAAGTAGATATATTTCGTATTCCTTTGTTCCTATATAATGGATATGCCTTTTTGTATGTGCGTGCATCATCTTCACTTAACTTACTTATTCCGTATGCACAATCATTTCAAAAGCACCGCAGATCCTCATTTCTTTACATTGTGAATTATGTATGTATTATGATCTCAGTCTTTGTATCTACTCTAGAATGCAAATTCGCTGTAAATGTTTTTCTTTACTGCATAACATTTTTGTATCATATCACATACAAAATTTGTATACCTCTACCATATTATACCTATTGTTTTTATTGGTTACATGTAATATTAGCTGTTATCCTCAGCTTGCCAGTTGTAAAAAAGCATCTTGCTTATTTGTTCAGAGAATATAAAACCATATATTATTTATTGATTTGGGTAGGTATGAAATAGTTAGAATCCCATTAGCAAATTATTATCTAAAAATTAGCAAATTAATAATGTAAGAACTTTCGTTGGCAGTATAAGCTAGAATAAACAATCTAGCATCGATTTTTATCTAGTATGCTATATATCTCTTAATTATTTTGCGTCACCTTTTTATAGAGTATTCCATACTACGTGGTTATCTAAGCATCGCTCTTATATTTGAAAATTTTATTTTTCCTAACCTTTTTGCAGTCTTAATTATTTACCATTCTTTGCTCCAACTCTTTACGTTTATTTCTTTGGCTATTCCACATATTCCATCCCTGTACTTTACATCAATCTGCTTGCAACTTCGGCCTTTTATTCACCACGAAATTTACCTCTTGCTCGAGTTTTGCTCGTTTCGACCACAGATTGGTACAAACATTTCAATGTATCAATTGGATTTCATATATCTGCAGATAACTGTAAATACCTATTAATCCTTGGTATCGCCCAACCGGTACAGTTGTTAGCGTCGCTGACTGCCGTGCCGAATGCCCGGATTCGAATCCCGGAGAAGGCATGGATGTGTGTAAATGTATGGAGTCGGTGCAGCATGGCGGCACTCTAAATATGCGGCGAGCCGAAAGTCCTCTCGTGTAGTTTGGTGGAAGGGGAGAGGAGTGGGAGACCCTCAAACCCGCCCCTCCTTCCCAGTTTCTTCTCCATCAAAATTGGTGCGCAACTGAGCCTATTCGCACTGTCATCTGTTATGTGCTCAATACTCTTGCCAACGACAGGCGTAATCTAGGAGTTTCGTGAGTTTGGGCTGACTACGTCAGACAAGTGAGCATAAGCAACAACAACTCTTTGTAAGTTTCGGCTATTCTCATCTGCTTTCGCCTGTTACGCATTGGGAGACATTGGTGTTTATTCTCCTGCTACAGGAATAATAGAGTGTTAGGAATCTAAGATATTGAACTAAGTTTACTATACTGTCAGGTTTGCTCCTGTGAGATGTCGGTGATTCCTAGTCTTCTTGGAAGCAACTATTGCCTATGTACCTTCGTTTCTTCCACTTGTATAAGTAAGTGACATCAACTTCGGGAACGGCCTAATTTTGTTTGTCTACTGATCTTGGAACTAACTAGAAAGACCTTCCTTTCAAACCTAGGAACTAACCGTAAGAAGTTATATTCAATGATTCAGTGGTTATCGAGCTATGGTTTCTGTTAAAGTTTAACTGAGAATACATAGGACAATGCTCAAAATAAAATCTGACACGAAACCTAATTACCATTACCTGGGGTAATTGAACTAAAAGTAACCAACTAAATAAAGCAAGGACTCTTCGTTACAGACTTACAACGACCTGTTGATAAGGTGAAGTTACGACGTGATTAAAACAAAATAATTTACTCAGATTTTCACTTTTCGGTCTGACGAAAAACAAACTAACTAAACTCAGCCAACCTTTGCAGTTCTAATTTTCTGGTCTGCAAGCGGTTTTCTTCAGCAAGGCAGTAGTGTAAAGAAGAGAATTTCACTGAGCTTCCGGTTAAAGTTTCATCTTAGTTTTAACCTATGCCACTTCAAGTACGACTTTCACAATTTTCCAATTTGAGTGAGGAAGATACAATACATATAGGAGAAAAATTAACATAAAACTGTTAGCAAACGTAAATCCTAACTATCGCAAGAGAAACCGTTACCCCATCATTTATTGCTGAAGTGCCTACGCCCTATATACTTGCCCATTTCCTATTTAACTGCTTTTTTCTGAAACGAAGATAAAAACTCGATTTTTGAACCAAAACAAAGCATTATTATTATTATTTTATTCGTATAAGATTTAGTTAGATAGACAAAAATGTTTACTTTTAAAAAGATGAATTGTTTCAAATATATTACATATTAATTAATTCTTGCATATATAAAGAAAGAAAATGAGGATTTTGTTGTTTTACCATTGTGTGACATAAATACGAGTCAGTTTTATAAAACATTTTCCGCAAAGATATCTCTCTTCTTCTGATAGGTAATCCTCCACCTTTGAGAAATCTCAGAAAATTTATATTAGTGCTTTAATATATCCGACTGTAACTATTCGGGTAACTTTTGTTTCCTTCGAACACATGCGAATTAAGCTTGCGGTTAATTTATCTACACGCTTCCAAATCTTTTGTTGATTTAAATAATAGAAAAAAAAATGTGTATTCAGTATTCTTAAGAACTATCAGATTAATTTAGATAAATATGTATGACATGTTTAGAGGATTACAATCAAACATAATTTATTGTAAGTCAATCAAATTAGTATCTATGTTCACTACAGTTAATTTAGAAATATACCACTATATATCATTTAGCAGATGATTAAGTTTTCCAGAACATGTTAGAGATTATTTTTTGCAAAATATGTAACTTATATTATAAGGTATTTCTCCCGCCTTCCTAACGTGCCTTCGTGGTGTAGTGGTTCTGCACGTTGGGCCGGAATTCCAGAAATCCGTAGTTCGATTCCCGGCGAAGGCATTGTTAATTTTTCATCTTTCCTGTTTAAAAAAAAAAAAAAAAAAAAAAAAAAATTCTAATGTCTCTCTAAAGGCGCCCTAACGAAAAGGGTGTTGGATGATGATTCTCCTCACCTAGATTTGGCGATTGGGTCCCCTAAAAGTCTCAGTCGACCTTTAAAAGGGAGAGTATATAAGTATTTCTGCCGCATTCCTAGCTGCCTTCGTGGTGTAGTGGTCAGCACACTGAGCCGGTATTTCAAAGGTCCGTGGTTCGATTCCCGGCGAAGGCGATTGCTCATTTTTCATCACTCCTTCTATAAAAATATACCTAATGTCTCTACAATATAAGCAAAATTGTCTCTTTTCTTAAAAATACAGATTGATGAAACCTAGACGTCATTTTAACTTAGTTTTCTTTTAATTAAGCAGAAACAGCTTACGCATTTTATTTTAGGAAAAAATAGTAGTTTCTTTGTTTACGTTAGGTATAGTTAATATAAAAGCAAATTCGTGCGTAATTTTAGGACAAATGGAAATAAAAATTATTTTAATTTATTTATTTTTATTTGAAATAAACAGAGTTTGCTCATTTATGAATCGATATAAATGTGTTTCGCACTTTTGCTGAACGAAAAGTAAACATTATCCTCTTTTTACCTGCATAATCTTTGTAGAAATAAAGCATAATAATTTAGCAATGAAATTTTGCTTATTGGTATTATATACTAAACACAAATAGGTATTCCGCTGGTGAAGATTATAGTTCACCTATTCGGATATGTTAATAATATGGGTAACTGGAAATCTGCTACATAGTTTTAGTATTGTATTTTCCAGATTTCTTTATTTTCAAGCTACTGCTAAGTGTGGCTGATGATTGAAGATCTGCTCTAAATTATTTTCTTCCTTCCTTTAAAAAAAGTTTCATTATTACTTAAAAAAGACAGAGATACGATTCAAAGAAGTAAGCAATGTTAGATTTTGTTATCATTCACCGCTGTACACCTTTGGAGCGGTGAAGGTTTTGATCAACTGATGTCTTAGAGGAAATACTTAGAATTATTCAAAAGGGGCTAAATAAATTGGCTTCTCGAGAGCTGAAGATACTTAAGCCTAATAGCCATTCTCTATTACACTAATATCTCCCGTGGGATATCACCATAAAACAATAGCAAAAATAATAAAATTCTTAACGGTTGTAGGAGAGGTTTTGGTGTTGGCGAAACGTCCGAAAAGACACTCAAATTTACGTAACTTTTAATTGAAACTACAACTGAGTTCGTTATAGTTACTTCTGGTGGAAGTCGTAAAAGTTCTGCGTTACAATTCCAGTGTGTTACAAGAAAAATAAGGATTAACATTCTGAGAATAATATTTAGTATTTTAATATGTTTCTAGAAGAACCATTTATGATGTGAATGTCAGCTAGAAGTTTTAACTGAAATATCAAAACAGTGAAAAACTTATTTTAAATGAAAGATTTTTTTCTTATAAAAAGAACAAACTTTTTCTATTAAATCTACTTTTTCTATTCTCTTTTTTATTTTCGGGTTGTAATTTTTGTTCTGCGAATAAAGTTCAAAATTTAATTTAAATTGTTTACAAACAGCTATGGAGAAAAGGTTATAAGGTTTAAATAAATATATTTATTCCATATTTAAACTTCACTAATATTACATGTTAAACTAAGAACTAATAATATTGAACTAGGTATTTCTGTTTACTTCTGTAACCATATTTAAATATTTATCTATATGAATTTGAACAGAGCTGTTTTTATCTACTTAAATATTGTAAACGGAAACTGGTTTTAAATTTAATAACAATTTTACTATGGAGGAACTATATCTAACAATATTACTATGGTGTTGCTTATTGCTACATTAGATTACCCTTTAGCCTTAGTCTGAAGTTGAAAAAATTTTAGCTGTTATTGTTTACTTTTTAAGTTTTACGCATTACGGGTGCTTATGGGTACAAACATCTAATTTATTTTAATCGTGTATAAATTTTTGTATAGATGTTTCTATCTCCAAACAGCTGAGAGGCCAAAGATACCTTCACGAACTCATATTAAATAGAGTATGCGAACTTAAAATTAATTCACTTGTGTTACTAGAAAGTAGAATATAAAGTTGGTTAACTTAGCTAAACTAACGTTAACTTAAACTATAAGTTAATTAAGAAAGCCTGAAACATAGGTGGGGAAAATCTTTTACCGAAGTGTTTGCTTAAATTAGCCTCGAGTAGTGCAAGTTAAATAATCTTTGGAGAAATAGCTCTCCTAGATTCTTCTTGGAATGTAAGGAAACTAGGCCATTGGGAGACAAGCATTCATTCAATCAATCACTTTGAAGATTTTTTTTCCGATTTATTTAAACACTTCTTTGCAGAATCCTGAGTTTTCCTGCAGTAAAATGTGATGAGTAAAGAGTAAAGCTAGAAATCGAAATAGAACTAGTCAATATAAAATAAATAAGTCTGAGAAGTTTTCTTATGCGTTGTCCTAATTAAATGTTTTAGTCTAAATCTAAAAAATGAAGTGTTAACTACTCGTACATATTTAATTTACAATTTCTATCTGAGGTTATAGAAGAAAGTTTTGTTCTGTTAACTTTCGCAAGAAAGAATCTTTAAGGTAGAAGGAAAATAATTTTACTTCCTTGAACGAAGTAAAAAGGAAGTATTGTAATCGCGAAAAGTTTCAGGCAGCATATTTCAACGAAAATATCCATTTTGACCGCTATTGAATGCAATTTAACGATGTTTTTGCGTGATATCTGTACGTAAGGACAGAATAAAATACTCTTTTCCTTCAAAAAAATTATAAAACTGCTTTAAAATGAATTCTGAAGAGAATTTTTCGTGGCGTCTGTACGAACGTACGTACGTACGTATCTCGCATAACTCAAAAACGAATAGCCTCAAAAACGTTGAAATTTTGTATATAGGACTGCTATAACATATAGATGTGCACTTCGTATTTTGGTTGCAATCGGCCGCACCAAACGTATATAAATATATTTATATATATATCCACTCTGTTACCCGGCTCAGTGATCTCAGTTTCTTTACTCTTATATGTTTGTAAATTGTACATTTTTTGCTTTAAAAATGAGTGAATTATGTTGTTTTTATCTTCCGGTTAAGGTTTTTATGCCTTTAGTAAATCTGTGGGCAATATTTTTAGAATTATCAACAATTTTAAAGTTGTTTAAGTTTCGCTAAACCTTTTTTCCTACGGCGGCCATTAATTGTTTACATTTGAAACAGCAGACTAGTGGATTTGTTGCCAATCTATAGAAACTTAGCTTCGCAACAACAAAGATAACTCCTTCATTTATTATTGCCAATTAAATCATGCTTAATCCTTTCTGGAATTTTTTCGAGGAAATAAGTGTTTAAGATTTACTTCGTAATTTTTAATATAGATATTTTGAGTTTTTATGTATTTTTGCCTTCTCGCGAAGTGAGAACTAAATGAATTGAATGCGAAATACTCAATCGTCTGTGGTTCGTTTTTGTTTTGTTTGCTTAATTTCTTTTATACATCATTCTAGCTTTATTATAGTATTTGAATAGAACATGATGTGGCAACGATTAGATAATTCTATTCTTTAAATGATATAAATTTTGTGCATTATGAGTTATAATATGAACGAAATATATAAGTTAACTGTTATGTAATTATTGGATTATATAACAGTTAACTTAGTTTCCGTTATAAAATTATTATATAAAATAACTGTTATATAATTATTAATACTGTTAAGTGAATCTAGCGCCAGAGTGTCGCTATGGTAAACAAATACTAGAATGAATTTAAAGAATGCATTTATTCTATTGTGGTTTATGCGCTGTCGGCGAAGTAGATTTAATTCAATCCAATAATTTTAAATGAAATGCAAGAAAAAATGCGTATAATTTAATATTCCAATTTAATATTCCAATACAAGGAAGTTATGTGGTGAAGTTATCAGATTTTTTTATTATAATTTAGCAAGCTTTCGACGTAAATAATCAAAACACGACATAGCATTTCTTAATATCATGGCCATTCTCGCATTTTGGCACAGGTTACCAGAACAAATACTAATGTAACTGAAGTACGCGTGTCTCAAATAATGCGTTGTTAATGATGCGAATTTTTAAAATTTCTTTTATTTCTGAAAAATGAAACCTCTTAGTCATGCTTTTTATGGATGACTTCTGCGATTCTCATTTATAGATTTCTATAGGAATAATTATTTTAAAAATGGAGAAATACCTACTGCCAAGAATGCCAGAATTAGAAACGATGTCAGAAACTCATACACATGTAATTACAAAAAATGAAAATACCTAAAACTGAAGATTATATGCTAGATAATTGAAAATAAATACTTTACGTGTAGTAGAGTCAAAGATTTTGTATTAATTAGGTTCTATTTGACTTTTTTTAAGTCTATCAGGTTCAATGTTTCTTCTAACCTTCTTCGGAAACATACAATGACCTGACTAGAATAGAGAGCTTACTAAAGCTATGTTCACTAATTGTAGTAAGTAGACAGGATACAGACGAAGGGTATACAAAACCCTTTATTTTTTTTTTATATACAATGACTTCCGTACTTCGGAATACAATGACCCTCCACTCGGGGTCTAACTTAAAAGATATCAAAATAAAACTAAACTCTAATTTAACTTTAGAATAAGATTGGCCTTATAATAACAGAAAGCGTATGTAGCACAGAGACTGTGAACACTACAATACGTTTAATTTATCAAGAGGATTAAAACCTCTGGCCTGGAAGGCAAAGTAGCAACTGCGTAACTTCTAAGGTAAGCGGCCTGCTTCGAACTCACGGCTTCCTCTCTTCTGCTTGGCAAAAAGGCCACACTTAAATACTTGGCGTTCGCCAGACAACTTTGCATAAACTCCTTCACGCTTATAATTCTGGCCGGAAGTAGAAAATAAGAAGTGATAGTAAAGATTTAAAATAAAATAAACGTTAGTAAAACTTAAGATCCTTACAAGTCTTACTAGCAAACGTTTACATAATTTTATAAAATCTATTTAAAAAATTACAGCTATCGATTGATGACTTTTTGAAGATTAAAGAAAGAGATTATACGTTTTAAACAATGTTAAGGTTGCATTTGGAGTCATTAGGCACTTTTCAAGCAGGAGATGTGAAAAATGTGCAACGCTCTCGCGGGGACTCGAACCTGGACCTCTCGAGTATGCTCCGAGTGTGCAACCGGTACACCACGAAGGCATGCAGAAAGGAAAGAGAAAATACCTTATAAGGTAAGCTAATTTAACTTCAGCAAGAAATTAATTTAAGCCTGAAATAGACCTTAATGAGTGAATTGCTTAAGATTTGAATCTCATTATATAGTACAAGTATTTGGATTTTGGAGTAAAAGCTTCAAACACATGAGAGAAATGCTTTTGATTGTTGACAACGTCCACGAGACCCAGTTACGTAAGTGCGTATCGTGGCGGACGTTATTAAAATTAATAAGTAATTAGTCTAAAACGTGGTGGACATTTCTATTTCTGCCACCAATGCAAAATTCTGATGTATTTCCTTTTTAGCAAAAATCTCGAAAACTAAACTATGTTATCACCATGAATCAAACTTCAGGACTTCCTTTCTTTGACTGGATGTAATGGTCACTAGACAACAAGAATGGGCGAGGATGAGGTTTTTAATTCTGTACCAGTATCGTAGGCTTGTTTTGGCTTATTTCTTGAGTCTGTGTTGCAAGAAACTTTATTATCTTGTTTAATGAACATGGCTAATGTATAGCCTTCTTTTGCAGAATATAACTTCATATTAGGTAGCAACGTAAACGTGCTTCATTCCTCGATATACTTGTTTGCTTTTTAAATTGACATTGTAATTTTAATCTTCCAATAATATGCAATCTCGCTTTGGTAAAAATTCAACTTTGAACCAAGAGGTATCATGTGATGTGTTTCAAAGGAAAGGACAGTGTGTAGTCGAGGTGGCAACGACAATGAAAATGTTTCGATATTTTATTTGCTGTTGCCACTATGTCCAAGTTACGACTAATTATGCATAGAAAATTAGTCTTAATTTGCCTGCTAAATTCGAAAAATATAACACATTCAAACTGCTCGGAGTAATTGGCAATGAGGTACGAGAAGGCAGCAGTGAATATGTGTAAAAATGATAGTGAATTAGAAATAAAATGTTGTATGAATATGATGTTCGTTTTGAGACCTATATGATGTTACTGAAAGGCCATGATTGACCTGTCCTTAACTTGACTATGGTAAAGGAGCAGCTTCTATGGCTGGTCCTTTACCATAGGGCATTCATGCTGTAGGGTGTGATCACATACTATAGGCAAAAGCATATAAAAACTATCAGTTACATAATTAACATATAATCAATCTCTTCAATAAAAATTTTTATAACGTTTGTATTAGAAGTTTATTCCATCATGGTCACATGACAGGAAATAGCATTTGCTTTTGTTACCATCTTAAATTTGATCAAACTGTTCGAAATAAATATATGTATATCTATATAGACGAGTATATTAAATCTCTTCCCTACAACATGGGTGCTGTTCAGTATTTGGATAATTAAAGAATTATACGTTTATTGTTATTGATTATTATGCTATTTACTCACGTCTTATTTTATAACTTGTCACTAAATAAATTTCATCCTGAGTCTGTATCAGGCACTTGGTTATAACTTTTGTATTGCTTTTATACTTGCTCGATGTTTATAACCAAAAAGACTGACCAAAATCCAATTGCGTTCTACTTTTGGTCCTTTCTCACTTTTAATTTGAATAATTAAGAGTTAGGTTTAGTTACTGATTTTGTATCCAAGTGAGAAGTTCATATTTATTTGCTCTTAAATTGAAGAAGAGACTATGATTATACTTCTAACGTTTCTTCAAAAATGTGCCTTATTTGTAGTCGCTGAATACTGCTATTACGACACGGTATCGAATTTAGCAAAATGGCTGGTTGCATGTTTGAGTTTCGTGGTTTTTCTCATGTGTTACGCGAATTATGAACCGGTTTCTTTGCAAAAGTCCTCCACAGCGGCATTCTACCCATTAAAGTAGATAGTGCTCGTGTGCTTTGCCATATTCAAATAACCTAACCAAACATAAAGTCCGTAAAACTTCTGCACTATTCTACATCATCTGTAGTAGCAACGGGAGTGTGTTTTATGTTTATATTACCTTTGTTGGTTTTATTCCATTTACTTTCCTTCTGAAATAACCGAGGTTATTATTAGCAGTATTCTTTGAAGAATTACGCATAGTTTGCTTTACGTAGTTTGAAACTGTTTGACATAAAGTTTAAAAATATTCTTAAATTTATAAAATAAGGGCTTCCTATGCGAGATTTTAAGGTTCGTAAAATCATCTAAAAACCAACATAAACTCGTTTTAATAGAACTAGAGTGCACAGAAACATAAATAGCGATACTACTCTGCTATTAGAAAGATATTATTATATAGCAAGTTTTCTGAAAGAGGGGCTGGACTGTATACTACATATGCAATTTCGAGATGTCACATCACTTCACAGCCATTAAGCATTCCTGCATTTGATACTGGAACGCTATGACGTCATTTTTGAAGGAAAGTGCAAATCTGATGCACCAGCAGGAAGATCGATACTTTTCTTGGCCATTTTTAAAAATTTATTTCTTCAAGATACACTCTCTTTTATTTGAAACATGCATTAAAAGTTTTAAACAAGAACAATATGAAACCCCGTAAAGCGACTCGTCAACTAACGGAAGATTTACGTTTTTCTCTGGTTCTTTTGCTTACATCTTTCTTCTATTGCATTTGTTAGTTGCCCTATTTAGATACTCCGTTTCTCTTAACATTAATGTAGTTTTAATATTGTCTGAAACAACAAAACTGTAACATAAACATTATATAGAATGCTAACAGGGTTGAAAGTATGTAAATACAGTTTGGATAATTTCAATTTCTGGATAAAATATGTGATTTACATTTATATCAAATTTTATTTGTAACAATATATGGTACACTTTATTATTTACTTTGATAATTAAATTTCCTTTACCACTTTTGATATTCCTTTCTTTTTAAAACGAACTAATGTATGCATGAGCAGGTTCCTTGAATTTTATTAGAAGAGAAAATTAGCGTAAAAACGGTAAAAATATTCAAAGGCTAAAATTTATTCTTATCACTATTTATATTCATGAACTTAATTTCTTGACATTTTATGAAAAAATGTGTTATATGTTTTCTTTAAAAAAAAAATGATGCTTTCGAAGTTAATTTTCCCCGGAATTTCTAGTTGTAAGGCACTTGTAGTGGAGATAACGTTATCGTTTCGGTATATGTCGTTAGTGTATATTAATGTATTTAATTTGATTCATTTAAGAATTATTAGAGCATATAAATACAGTTTTAATTTGCAGTCTATAAATATCAGCTTGATATGAGCCAGATTTATGCACTTTTTTTACGTTTAAGACAAAATACGTAATAAACTTGATTTTATTTTAAATAATTTTTAATCTGAGAAATTTGGTTTAACTGGATGCCGAAAATTCTATTTAGATAAAATAAAAGAAGATATTTTATTTAGATATAAAATTACGGTAATTGATTTGCTGAGCTTATAAGGTAATTCTCCCACTTTCATAGCGTGCCTTCGTGGTGTAGTGGTTCTACACGCTGGGCCGGTATTAAAGAGGTCCGTGGTTCGATTCCCGGCGAAGGCGGTTGCTATTTTTCATCTTGCCTGCTTCCAAAATAATCCTAATGTCTCTACAGTGGCGCCATAACTAAAAAGGGTTGTGGATGTTGACTCTCCACACCCAGGATTTCGCGATTTCGTCCCCTGAAAACCCCATTCGCCCTTTAAAAAGGGGAGTATATAAGGTATTTCTCCCGCTTTCCAAGCGTCATTCGTGGTGTAACGGTAGCACGCTGGGCCGGTATTCCAGAGGTCCGTGGTGTTTGATTCCCGGCGAAGGCGGTTGCATATATTTCATCTTTTCTGCTTCCAATTAACCTAATGACACTACAAGCTCTTTGTTTTACTATAAGCTGTCGGAATTATTATAATTTAATGAGAAATTTATGTATACGTGTACCTAAGTTGTGAAGTTTCTTTTCGATTTGTCTTATCACTTTTCCCTTTTTTTCCCACCAGAATGCAAATTTAGTTCGCCTGTATTTTATGATTAGGGTTTTGAGATGATAAGACAGAACGTGTTCTGCCTTTTGTGTCCACGTTACAATGCTGTTGTCTTGGGTAAGAGATCTTGTTTTCTGCCTTGAATTTTAGATGCCGATAGAGGAGTTCCATGCTGATTAAGTTCTGAGCCAACTTTGCGTTAAACTGATTGTGTAGTCTTCGGCTACTAATTTATTTGAATTTACATTTTACATTTTGACTTATTGTTGCTTTAATTTATCTCGCCAAAAGTGGCCGGCTGAGTTGTAAGTAACCTTGTGCGTTCTATTCTTATTTAGATTTCATAAAGTATCTTTTCCACCCTTCCTACGCTTCCGTTGTTAATTTAGATTTAGCCATAAGTTGCTTAACATCACTCATTTATTCATTCAGTTCATTCGTTAACGTAGTAATACAAACAAGTAAGAATAATGGTTAGAGCCGAAAACATCGCGAAGGAAAACGTCGCGGAGAAAACATCGTAGTACAAAACATCGTGGGAGAAAAGAAAGCAAAGAGAAAACACCGAAGTTCTAAAACATCATTGGTACAAAATATCGTGGTCGAAAATAAAGCGGTTCAAAAACTCGCACTTTAAAAATATCGTCGTCGAAAACATCGTGGTAAAAAATAAAGTACCTACAAATAATCGCACACATTCAATTTTCGGGTTTTAAAAGTTATAAATGCATTTTCGCATAATGATTTGGGAATCCAAGAATCAAAGAGGATGGAAATGTTAACGCCGCTTTAAGAATAAACGGAAACAAAACAGGATATAATTTTCACTAAAACAATAACAGATTAATAAACGTGAAAGGAAATAATTTGATCATTAACTAAGCAATTGGTATAGAGGTAACCTTATGCAATTATTTATCTTCCTTTTTCTAAAAATTTTTAGAAACGAAAACTGTATTTTTCATGAAAAATTATCGGTAAAACTTTATAAAAAAGATTAATTTAATAATAACCTTTGTTAGCTAACTGTGTAAATTTAAGATTCTATTAAGTGCTATGAGTTGAATTTTCTATTCATTTTCAGTTTTTAAATGTTAAGTTTCGTTCTCACTTTTCTAGGGAAAATTTATTAGTTCATTCCAAAAATAAGAAATACAGAAGTAAAAATATCTGTTTTGTCTTCTTGCTCTCCTAGATCATAATTCGAAAATGCAGTTACAATTATTAAAACCTGAAAAACGCTTGTTTGCGATGTTATCCTCATGCGATAATTTACAGGTATTTTATTTTTTACCACGATAATTTCGAAGCCGATGTTTACAAAGTGCAAAGTTTCTAAACCACTTTATTTTCGACCGCGATATTTTGTATCGCGATGTTTTAGAACTGCGATGTTTTTTCGTTGCTTTCTTTTCTCCTACGATGTTTTATATTACGACGTTTTCGCCTTGCGTTGTTTTCTCCACGACGGTTTCGTCCGCGGTGTTTTTGCCGCGATGTTTTTGGCGGATACCAAGAAAAATACAGCCGACCAAAAGTGTTAGATTAAAAAAGAGATTTTAGACTATAAACAGATGTGCTGTTAAATTAGATAAGCACCATTTAATAAAAAAAGCAGTACTGACTATTAGTGTTCATTAAGAAGTAAATATACAGCGTAAAAAAATCTTAAATGTGTGAAATACTATCCGATGGCTTTACTGTTTTCTCAAAATTTTACTGTAAAACATTAGCTGCAAGTTGGAGACATACCGATTCGTGTGATGAGCACCTACATTTATTTTAAATTTAGTTCAAATTTAGCTTAATTATTTGACAATCATTATATGTGCTATAGAATGAACCAGTAGTTGTATGCTCATATATTATTATTGCTGGTTCGCTTCTATAATTGAGGTTTGTCTATTTATAATAAGCAGACATGTCTACAGACAATATTTTAAAACAGTGATGATGACTGGTTTCTCAATTTAGTTAAAACAATAAGAAATAATGTAAAATGTACTTTTAGCTTTTTATGATACAGATATAAACAGTTATTTACTTTTTTACATAAAGTTGCGTAAGAAAATTTTAGTTCACTTGCAGGTTTTACTAATTCAAATGAAAATACATTTACATTTTCACCTGATATACATACTGCATTTCTAACTCTTTGGGTGGCTATTTTGCACTAAAACTCTGGACAGCTAGAACACTGAAACGTTATTTCAAATGCTACACCAAATATAAAGCACCCCTTCTTGAACTCCATTAAGATGATGAAAAATGAACTACATATCGACGACATGAGCTGCATTGAATTACATATAACCGAGGTCGCGCCATTTTGTTCTAAAAGGAGCTGATAATAAACATCCTTATTTTATCTACACAGGGAACCGTGCTGATTAAAGAACTTTTCATGATGACTGCGAGAATTAATGCATAATATTTAACTGATATTGAGTTCTTTAAAGCACGAATGCAATCCGTATCTCCGAGTTCTGTTTGCTACAAACACCTAATCCACACATTATGCTAATTAACTAATTATTATTTGAAACTTCTGAGATTCAACTCTTCTCTAAAACGCTCTACAAATGTTTTAGATGTTTAGAATATTTAAACAGTGTTCATAAGAATAGACTGTAATTATTATCACTAAAAACTATAGTAAATCGATTATTCTAATAAGTAATGTGCTGCTTTTAGTAAATGCACCCAATAATTGAAATTGAACGACATTACAGGCAAACTGCACATAAGTGTTAAATTATTCTCTATGTCCATATTCCCAAAATTGGAAGCGTAAACAGAGCTTGTACCGTCAAACTCAATCTCTGTACCCAGTGACATTGGAACACGATTAAAAGGCATGTCTGGTTATTAGCTAGGGAAATACTACTACTCATTAAGTTTAAATTTAGTTCCGGAGCCCGAGATTTGCGATGGCTGGTAATTCAAACAGGGGAATATGTAAATGGGCTGCAAAGTCGATTGATTCGGCTATCATGTTCACATTAGGGGGATTAACAAGTTGAGAGTTAAATGACAGTTATCTGCGAATTTCTTGCAGGAAAATCTAAAATGAAATCTTATGGGCTTTGAAATACATCAGTATAATGTGAAAAAGACCAAGCTATTTGAAAAAGATGCTCAAAAGTGCTATTTAAAGCTAACATTAATTTAAAATGAAACTTTAGATATAATTTTATAGAGTTAAAAAATTTTATTGGTAAAATAAATGAACATGAAGAAATCATGCTCTTGAGACTCATGAATCAAAATTTGAAATAGAGGTTTCAGCTCTTTAAATTCTTTCGATGGTTTTGTATTGCTAAAGAATAAAAACTATTGAAGTTGCAATAAGGACATAAGAATATCCCTTTGTTTCAAATTCCGTTTGTGAATATTTAAATTATTCGAAAGTACAGGCAGACACGTGTAA
Source organism: Stegodyphus dumicola (assembly GCF_044657685.1). Lineage (NCBI taxonomy): Eukaryota > Metazoa > Arthropoda > Arachnida > Araneae > Eresidae > Stegodyphus > Stegodyphus dumicola. The sequence goes on from NC_140781.1 coordinate 30,518,577, forward strand.
TATTTAGAACATTTTGTTATCGATTGGAATCTAACAAGATCTCTGGAATAAAAGCATTATATCAGAGAAAAATATGAAGAGATTATTATATAAGCTCAGAACTACAAAATACCTTCTTGTAGAGGTATACTGAATTTTGGTGAAAGGCTAGAAGTCTCAGATATACCTGATTTGTCAAAGTATAGTTGATATTAACTTACAAAGCAAAACGATGTTTCTATAAATGAGAAAATGTTGTAGAGTTGCGTAATTTAATAAAGATAATTAAGATACCCACGACAGCTTTATAAATGGAAAACTTTCCATCGTAAAAACATTTCTTGACTGCGAACCATATTTAGTCTTCATCATTATTTACATTATATGAACGTATGAAAGAAATCACAAACGTGTTGAAAATTAAAATATTTATACATGAAAAAAATTCGAATTTAAAGAAATTGAGTTTCAATTTGTGATTTAAGTCATTCATTAGGTTTGGTTTTGGTCATTTCTGTTTATTTTCATTTAGGTCATTCATTAAGTTAGATTTTAGTCATTTCTTTCATATGTTATTTTTATGCTTTATTTACCTGTTACTTTCGGTATAAATATAAAAATTTCTTTCTAGACAATTTAAATATTTTTGGTATCAACTAAAACTTCTGATGCATTGAGGTTTGTTCTTAAAACAGAGAGGTCAAAATTTTATTTTAATTTGCTTCAAAATGCTCATTTTTTTTTTCGGTTTTTAATTCTATTATTCACGTCCAATAACACAAGATAATGTCACAGGATTTAAACACTCTGCCTAAAATTAGCAGTAGATCGTCAAGTCTCTTTGGAGGAGTATTTTATTTTAAGTTTTTGTTTTCCTCACTGATTTAGGCAAACTAATTATTTTAATTAATATTATTACGCTCTAAAACTTTTGAACGAAACAGCCTTCAGAGCGCTCAAAATGGCAAGTTATTTATACATCTTTTTATTCTTCATATTTTTTATAATTCATAACACACTTAATGTATAAACAGATAATTTTCGCCTGACCTCAATAAGTCGTTCTCATGAAAAGCGAATTTTCAGGGCTCCAGAAAAAATATTCTACCTAGGGTTCCAGACTTTCTCAATCACTCACCGTACAACTCTATGTATTCTAGGATTATATGTGTATATGTCTTGTATGCAGTAGTGGCTTTTAACTGGCTGCCCGGGGCCGCATGTGGCCCGAAGCAATTTTATGTGGCCCTCGAATACATTATAATTGAACTTTTTTGGAAATAGAGTATTGCAAATATTTCAAGAACTTAGGTTTTGGAAGTCTAAGATTGCATTATTTTTATTACCATTAAAAATATCTGAATAACGCAACATAAAATCTATTAATTCAGCTAATTAATTTACAGTGTAGTATAAATATTACTCTAAGATTTGAAGGTACATATTTTATTAGCTTTTATTAGTATTTTTCAAAAAATAAAAAAAATAATCGGTTAAAAATTTTTGCACTAAGTATAATCGCTTTCTTTGGGAATATATTTATGTGCAAACAGATTTTATTTCAGGGTGAAAATTAATAATAAATGATATCGAATGAGGAATGAGCATTTACAATCCGTGATAAAAAGATAACTCCTAGTGATTTCTCTCCTTGACTACAAACTTTATCAGAATATGCCCTCAGGCTTCAAGCTGTAGTAGGAAATAAAGAAGTTTATAATTATTAGCATACAAAGTTACTTATTTTTACTTACTATTCGAAAAATAATTAATAAATAAGAAAATGAGACTTTAGTTGTCATTATTTACTCTCAAGTTTTGTTCCATTTGATAAGTTTTCTCTTACAGCTTGGAAAGTTTTCATAGTTTGTTTATTCTTAGTTTAAATTAAGGTAAGTCATTTAATGATTAATTAAACATATTGGAATTATTTTAAATATATGCCAGCCTGAGAATGTGTATTTAGCTATCAGAATATTTGAATAACGAAGTGTTATAGTAACAAAGTACCAAACTTTATATCTCAGATATAAAATAAATACTAACTGAGCTTTTTTTCCTTTGCGGTATTATTATTAGTGTTGTTATTCATGTTTGTTTTCATAAATAATTAGTAATTGAAAAATTAAAATTTTATTTCAAATATTTTTTGGTTGAGTAACATTTTTCATTTTTTTTTTAAAAAAGAAATATGGCCCCTCAGCGTTTTCCTGATCGTGTATTTTGGCCCACATGTAATTTAAGACCATTGGTATGCAGTGCATTCCCTTTATACGAACTATGAAATGGAGCCGACATAAGATGTCAGCAGTTTGGAATTAATTGTACCATAGCATATTCCTTAAGCGAATCTTTTACAAATACATTTTGTTTATTTTGCTTTATACAAGAAATTGAATATATTCCCTCTTTGTAACCAAGAAAAATGTCTTACATGTACCAAACTTTATATCTCAGATATAAAATAAAAACTAACTGAACTTTTTTCTTTCGCGGTATTATTGTTGTTTTTTATGTTTGTTTTCATAAATATTTAGTAATTGAAAAATTAAAAATTTATTTCAAATATTTTTTGGCTGAGTAATATTTTTCATTTTAAAAAAAAAGAATATAACCCCTCAGCTTTTTCCTGGTAGTGTATTTTGGCCCACATGTAATTTGAGTTTGAGACCACTGGTACGCAGTGCATCCCTTTTATACGAACTATAGAATGGAGCCGACATAAGATGTCACCAGTTTGGAATGAATAGTACATATTCCTTAAGCGATTCTTTTACAAATACATTTTGTTTACTTTGCTTTATACAAGAGATTGAATATATTCACTCTTAATGTTATGCACTTGCCTCTAAAAAAGAATTTATTATTTATGCCTTGTCTTCTAACGAAACAGTACTGATTGATGCGAATATTTTTGTGCCGAAACTTTCTGCCATCTCCTGTGATCATGTAAAGAGTAACTTGCATCAAATCCCTAGAGTGATGACAAGGAAAAGGATCTGCATCAGCCCTACCACCTTCATTCCTATCTGGGCTCATCTCATCATTCGTGACAAGTTGTATATCTCCAAACAAGATTAAGTCCCTGCCTCCGCTGGGAAATTACTGTAAAATTTCCCTTAAAATACAATGAGAGAGATCCAAAAGTTACGGGAGTAAAACAATGACGAGGTAAGCTGAGAAAGCTCTCTTCATAGAGAGACTGATAAATAATGCGCATCTATACTATTTTGCTTTCAGATGAAGTCCTGGAGGAGTCAACGAACGTAAACAGTCATGTAATTTCAATCTTAGAGTAATTGATATTTTGACGCCATTCGAATAGTTCATACATGCTTTTAATTCAAATGCTCCTTCTCACTTGAATTAAAATTTTTAAGGAATCACATGAAGTTACTGGAATGCTGTTTTTAAGATTGCAACGTGTTCTGCTATATGACAAATAGTCAACCTTATATTAAATAGAATTTCAATACTTTGGAAATTTATCTTAACAGCGATGAAATGAATGACGTTAAAATTTAAACTTTTACTGCATTTCAAAATTTAAAAGGAAACATTTTGTATCTTTAATTCCTTTGTGCCTTTTATAATTAGGATAAATTCGGCAATAAATATATTAAGATTCAGTATTATATTATTAAATTATATTATTATTATAGATATTATATTATTAAAAGAGTTTCTTTTAACTTAAAGAATAACGGAATTCTGAAAGGTAAATAAACACATAAATGTACGAATAAAAGCTTTCACATTACATTGCATTTAACTTCAAACAACATTGGTAATGAAAATGAATCACTGAAATTCACTTTGCAGGCAATGGAATCATTTAGATAAGTTCACACAATTATAAAAATGGAAATTATAGTTATTTTATACTTTCGTTGTTTCTTGAATTCATTTATGCTGAAATTCTAATTCCAGAATTTAGGAAACGAAACATAATTTTAAAAGCAATGCAATTAAGACTATATCAGCGGGCTCTTTCAGAATCAAAACAAGGATAGGAACTCTCAAGTTTTTAGAGTTGAGACTATTAATATCTGTACTACAATGATATTTGAGACAGAGGTTTTATTCACATAAAATGTGTGCTATAAATACTTTTTAAACTGGCATTTTTATAAAAGAATTGTGAAAGAGTCTGATCAATATTTGTATGAAATAAAAATTATCAATTTTACTTTTTTTCTGAATCATAAATATTTTAAAACTAAAATAAATGTATTGTGGATTGTTTATAAAACATAATAAAACTTGTGTGCTTTTTGAGTTCAGAAACTTCAGCATGTTGGTTTTCATAAGTTTGCTAAATAACTAAAATCACTACTAGAATTTACATCCAAATTACAGATAATTTCAGCAGTAGAACTAGATTCCCCCTCCGATGTAAACCTAACAGACTCTATATGTTTTATCTCATAAATTTGTAAAATGTCTAAAATCCCTATTAGAATTTACGTCCATATTTATTTCAACTGTTAAAAAAACTAGACTCCTGCTCTAAAATAAACATATTAGGCTCGACATGTTGTATTTTATTAGGTTAAAAAGGTGACTGAAATCGCTATTTAAATTTACGTCTAAATTCAATTCAACTGTTTTACAAAAACTTTCCTGCTCCGAAATAAACCTAATAGATTCTACTGTGACGCCCGAATGAAATGTGGTGGATGATAATCCGTCACCGCCCATTATATGGAGACAGGGTCCTCTCCTTCACAGTGCCCTTTAAGTGGGGAGAATGTAAAGTTGTTTCCTCTCCTTACAGTGGGCCTTAATGTTGTAACTAGAAAGTGCATCCGACTAGCAATCGGAAGATTGAGATTTCGAGTCCCAACTAGGCCATAGCACTTTTTTACTGTCTCTTGCTCCGAAAAAAAAAACATTATAGGTTTCACAGTGGCGCCAGACGTGGGTCTATTACAAAAAAAGTGGAGCCACCTTCAAGAAAATTTTGGCTTAGGTTTTATAAGCCAGTCTGGTTTGCTTCTCTCTCTTCAGCAAAATGATAGTTGTGTTGTGCATCCTACTAATGAACTGGTGACTGAGTATATCTAAAGTACCGAATATAAAAAAATGAGAACTCTAGGATACTGAATGGCCCACCAGCAGAGGCTGGTAAACTAAATTTACTGAGAGTACCTACATGAGAGGTTCTCCCTTTTAACCTCTATCACATGGCCTAACATGAAAGCAAACAGTGGCAATGACAGAAACGCAATCTATTCATTCCATTTTTTTATCCTTTGATAAAAAGACACACAAATAAGCTCAGTTCATATCTCTGTGTCTCTAAAATTATGAGAACCATATTTACAGCAACAGTGTAATTGAAATATGTTCGCTAGCTGTGTAAAATTGCTTCGGGGTCTCCAGTTTGAGGCCACTTGTCTAATATGTGCGATAAGAGACTCTAACTAATCAAATACAGATTAATAAATTTGTATTCGTCAAATGAAATGCATGAACGTGAACTCAGAATAGGTTAATACTAATGTGTTCGAAGGAAGAATATAAGATTTGGCCCATTCTACAAAATGAACAGAATGTTATTTTTGCCTTACTTTGAAAAGCTGTTTGAACTGTGTAAAATGCATCCTACAATTCACTCATATATTTGGATTGGTCTCATTAAAATAAGCGTCTAATTTAGTGCAAAAATAAAAGCTGTATATAAGGATAACAAAAGGATACATGCGGCCATCTGTGCAAAGAGAATATTCTTAAAAACGTGTAGAAATCTCCTTCGGCACATTGTCACAGTTAAGTGAAGTTAGAAGAGAAAGGGTTTCAGGCCTTAATGAAGTTCTCGATTTAATTGAATCTCATCCAGTAACTTCCTCTTCTGCAGAGGAATTGTCAGGATTGACGGGAAGCAACGTCGGTTAGATAAGCGATGTTTTAATTTGCAAGTCACTGAAGCAACTCATTTCTTCAACCATGTGAATAATATGTTGAAACAGATCCTATAAAGACGAATTCTCAAGAGTATGCGGTGATTATCTAAATGAGTAAAAGTGTGTTTTATTAGAGCCTTGAATGTTAACTCTTTTTTAAATTTTAATTAGATTTTGTGATAAGAAGGAAATAAGATATATGTTAAAATATTTAATAAATTTTTAAATTCAGTCTTTGAGAAATATATGACATGAAAAACGAGAAATTTCTTACAATATCTAAGCTACTGGCGTAATTAACATAATAAAATAATTTAATGTACACTAATACGATAAATTTAATTTAATGATACATCCTCTAATACAATTCAGTTTATTAAAATAATAGTTATTAAATATAGTTATAGTTTATTAAATAATATCGTGCAAAACGACTTTTATATAAAAAGTGTTTAACAAGAATGCAAGAAAACATTATTTAGAAAAAGGTACTAAGTATTTTAAAACTGTGAGTCAGAAACATTGGTTTTTGGAAAAATTGCATGCATTCTCACTGTAGACATATATTCATTACTATAAATTTCGATGCTATGTAGAGAGTTTTATGGAAACTGTTTTAGCACTGGGTTTAGGAAGATTCCATAAATACAAAATTTAACTTCGTATGGGGTTTTCGTGCAAAACTAGAAAGTGCATCCGACTAGCAATCGGAAGATTGAGATTTCGAGTCCCAACTAGGCCATAGCACTTTTTTACTGTCTCTTGCTCCGAAAAACTAAATGGAAAATGGAACCATCTACTAAGTGTTTCCAAACCAGAAGAAATCCCGAAAATAACAGAAGTATATAAAAATACATAAAATAGGAAGAGGAATACAATTAAAATCTGATTCAATGTTATCAAGAGAACGTAGATAGATTCAATTGAATCCCTCCTCCCAGGAAAACAAATGCGTTTCTGTTCATCCAAAATTAGGTGATTAACCATATTAAATTCTATAATTATAATAGTTCATCCGAAAATACTGAATGCCTCTTCAACGCAGCCCTTTGGATGAACAGAAACGTAGTGGTTTTCCTGGGAATTCAATTGAATCTGATCTACTTTCTCTTGATAATTGTTGAATCAGATTTTAATAATCCTCTTCCTATTTTACGTATTTTTATACATTTCTGTTGTTTTCGGGATTTATTCTGGTTTGAAAACTTTTAGTTGATGGGTTTCTTTGCATTTTTATTGGGAGAGTTTGGGATTTAATTGGTTTTGGATTTCATATCTTTGTGAATCTGGCTCTAGATTTCTTACAATTTTACCCATAATTGATTAATATTTCAGTGGTATATTACTCGGAAATGACATTGAGATATTTTTTTTAAAATTGTAATATTATATATATATATATATGTATATATATGTAATATAGGTGTATTTATATATATATATGTAATATAGGTATATATATATATACATAATAATATATATATATATATATATATAACTCGCAGCTTTAAGCGCAAACACGTTTCAGAATGTCTTTATTTTTTAAGCTTTAGTTAATGAGTGGCCGGATACTGTTTACAGTTCCACTTTTACGATAGGTTAGTCTTCCTTCCAAAACACACTGTAAAGCAGGCTAGCTCCCTCTTTACTTTCAATTACTGGCTCAGATTAATAACATTGAAATAATAAAATGAAGCAACATACTTTGTAAAACATGTAAGACTAATGTTACTCCTTCTCCTTCTAAATCTTTTAAAATACAATCACTTTGAAAGACTTACAATTGTATCTACCAAATAACATGTAAATAATGGTCCCTCGCGTATATAGGTTAAACAAAAAAACCTTCTCAACCTCAGAATTAATAACCATAGATCTCATAAAAATGTTTGAAAACAACAACACCAGTCTCACAAAAGATAGACAACATACTGTTATTCTTGAGCATTTTCATATACATAATTTTGATAACATTGAAATTAGTGTGTTAGATATTGTACTGGATACTAAATTAAGACTGTTTAAAGAATCCATTTACATACTTCAAAAAAGGTAACTTTATCCTTACGGACTTAATGCCTATCTAAGTAATACCGCTAATAAACATTAAGAAGTTTCTATATATGGACAGTTCAGATTTTTTAGCAATATTATTACCAGTGGATCAAGAGGAGGTAATTATAATAACAAAAACGATTTTTCAACACAAGATCTAAAATTAATTCTGAATAATCTAAATTCCTTCCTTGGAAATAAAGCATTCGCAACAAATGCCATAAAACCTCTTCATACCTTTAAGAATATTACATTAGAGAATCTTATTAAAATACTTGTTCAACAATTTCAATTTTTCCAAATAGTGAAAGATCTGATAATAGACTTTTGCAATTTTAAACTAAAGAATAGTAATTTTTTTAACAAAATAATTTTTTGTGGAATACAATTCAAACACCCGTCTTACGATCAGTTAAATATACCAAGCATATTTAAAAAATATCAACACTTGCTAACTGACCAACAACTTCAAATTAAGCCCTGTTTTAAATTTGAAAAAACCTTATATCAACTTGTTATCAACCACCACAATATTAAAGAAGATAGCATATGTCATTGCCAACTTCCTATTTACAATAAATATGTAGATCCTTTTCACCAGCATATTGTTACTGGAGATCTTAATACTCCTCTCTCACACTTTTCATAGTAACTAAGTATGCTTATGTTGGAGTTTTCTCGGAGCCACAGTGTTTGGTAACTTTTTGGCGAGCTTTCTAAAATTTATCTTCTAATTTCCTTAATTTTGCAGCACAATGAAGAAAATTTTGACCTAAATTGGTCTTTTTTCGTTTGTTCTTACAACCTTACTTATAATATATATATAATATAGGTATATGTGTATGTAATATAGCTGTATTTATATATATATACTGTATTTATATATATATATATACTGTATTTATATATATATATACACACACACAGAGTATAGGTGGTTAAATGACGATGATCTCTTTGAAAAGCAATTTAAAACAAGTCTTGTATTTCTGCCAATGAGGTAATTTAAATCACGTCCTTCAGTCTATTTATCTCCCACTTATCTTTCTTTATGAGAATTTTTAATTACTTCTGATTTCGTACCCGTGGAAATATTATGCTGCCGTTGATATTATTTCACTGAAAATCTGTCAATCTCAGAGTGTGACACAATTAGATATTTTTAAAATTCTAATCTTTGTAATATTACTAAATATGCTTAGATAATTTCAAATATACATCATTATTCTGTGCATCCTTGAATCTTGAAATATATTTTCAATTGTTTCACCAGACGAATTAATTCTATTTCAGATTTAGGGCATCAGTATTAATTACTTCTGTTTCGGATATATTCTTTGTGAACCAACAAAACTCTAAAAGAAGAAGCTAATGACGATAGTCATTAGATCTATCTTGTTCACCACTTTTTTGTTTACTTATTTATGCAATAATTGTCTAAACTTCTATCTAGGTGTCTAATTTTTTTTTCTTGTATTTTTTGTGTGGGTGGAGGGGTATTGTAATATGTTACCTAACAACGATTTTTGCAATAAATGCTTTCCTTCACTTATTTACGTGAGGTTAAGTGAAGTCTCCAGTTTCATTAAGTCTTTTTATACTTGCCTAATACTAGTTCCTAGGATATAGATCAGAAGCATTTTATCGAGTTTAGTATCCTCCTGAGATACTAAACTCGATAAAATGCTTCTGATCTTTCTACTTGAAATTTCAATTTGTTAGTTGCATTTCCAGAGATCTCCCAGGGATTTAGCTATTAAGTGAGTATCCAGTAATAAACTTTCTGAAGAATCCTGTTAAGCCAAAAATTCTTTAACAGGCAAAATATACGTATTGAATGTCCTGTAAAGCCACTGATTCGGGAATGTAACCACTACCATAGTTTATCGAATAGCTAGGTATCTGCAATCTTCTCGTTTAGTTGCCTAATCGAGAAATTTAATCTGTTTTTTAGGAATTACAATTTTTTAAAAGTCATTTTTAGTTCTTAGGGCTCGAAGATTTATTCTATGATCGAGTTTCCATCCTCTTCTCCATAAATGATACAAAAGAAAATATTCTACGTACGCAGAATGTTATCTAATACATTATTGCATTTTATTCATTGCTATTAAATTGATATTTATGGCAAAGTCTATTTTAATCATATTTTGTGCTTCTCTGTTGCTGGAGTATATTCTTTCACTTTATCAAGCATGAATAAATAAGAGCAACAATAATTATTGGCTAGATATGGACAATTAAGAATGTGTAATACAACTTGATTTAATCGGATGCTTTGGATACCAGCTTATTGATTTATTGCCAAGCTTATAGCCTTTAAATTATAACCAGAAACATAAATTTGAAATAAACCAATGAATTCGTAAACGTTTCTTGACCTCGGAAATACGGCTTTTAATATCTATTAAATTTAGATGTATAAGTGTTAAATGCGTCTGCGTTAGTTTCACTATTAACTTAACATTTAAAAGTGAATTTTCTTGCCATTAAGTATATTCGGTTTCTTTATGAATTTCATTATTTTAAATTTAATCTGAAGAATTTATAGCAAACAGAGCGATGGAAATAAAGACGTTTTATTCATCAAAACAAGACTTACCTTTATAAAATAATCGAAGATATTTGCCTGGTAAAAACTATTTTAATATTCCTTTTGGATTAATAGCACAATTTAGATAGTTTGAATGCTTATTCAGTAAATTCAAGGTAAGAAAACCGCCACATTTCCAGGTTTCTGAAATTTCTCCCCAAGAGTTTTGATAAATTATGAAGGATATTTTTGGAAAATGGTAGATATTTTGCAAAATGCGCTCCCGTTATATTATACACGCAAGCAGTCTGTTGTTCGAGGTGCCTGTTATCAAAATACATTTACTCCACTCAGAAACGCTAAATTTAGTTTGCGAGGTAATCTATCTGAAAGGATAATAACAATATGGGAAAGATTTTGTATTCGTCTTGCTAAATTCCTTTTTAAGGCGACAGTTTCCGTAATTTTGTTTTTCAAAACTATTATACTGCTTTATACTGGCAATTCGTTTGCAGTTGCAATTCTATGAGGTACTTCCGCGAGATTTCACCCTTCATTCCATTTACTTTCGTTTGGAATACTTTTCTTGTTATTCTGAGATACTCGTGGCGTCCTTTTATTTGGTGACATTTCCAAATTCGGGACACGTCAGGCTTCATGAGGAAAGAAGGCGGGGATATCGACGTCATTTATTTTGCCTTCTCCTAATGCAATCGCACAGAGGCTCCCTACTATTTTTTTTTTTTTTTTGGCTCGATCTAACTGGCAAACAGATCGTTCCACCCGGAATTTCAAGAGGGATTTTCCTCTTCTAAATCTGGCTTCATTTTCCCTTTGATTTCATACTGATTATTGAATTTGACAATTAGAGAAAACATGCTTTAATAATGCTACAAAAAAGATCTTACCGCATAAACAAGCAACATTTTGAATAGCAAAAGCTCTGAAACACGTGGCCCACTGCACGATATAGAAAACTTTATATAGAAAATGCTTTTTCAAAAGAGTATTAGGATTAAATATTCATAGAAATATATAGCGTAATACTCGAATTTTATTCTTTAAATATGTAAAATGATTACTTGCTAACAAATATATTAGAAATTTCTGATCAAAGATATTTCTTGCAAAGTCACTCCTTTCTGACCTTTATCATTAGTTTAAATAGAAAACGCACGAATATTACCAGAATAGTTTGCTATGTTTGGCATATGCCTATTGTGCCATAAGTGTAAAGTTTCTGTAGCTCTGCCTGAACAACAAGAAAAGACATTTTACAAGGAAATGTAGAAGATCGTACAACACTCTCTTAAGTCATAAATTACTATATAGAGCTTCTAGAATGCTCGAAAATCAAGACTTTAAAATATTTTATGATGTATTTAAGGAATTCCATTGACCAATAAAGTGCTGATACCGTGTGTTTTTGTGTTGTCATATATATTTAGTAGCTTTCACTTTAGACATCGTGCTAAACATAAAACCATGGCAATTCCATTTTTTTGTAAACACAACATCTGTTATCTTTAATTAAACACAGATTAATAACGGCATTTGCTGGAGCTATTAAAAATCTTCCACAGCGGAAGGATTATATATTTGCATTACCATAAATAGAAAACATATTACACTAATTTCTAATGCTATATACACTGTTGTCGAAACGTTGTTTGTACTAGCAAACTATTTTATAATTTTAAGTGACAAGGACTATTTTGCATTTACAAAAATACCCTATAGGGAGATAAAAGACTTAACGAATTGCTGGAATATATGAATTAGGGCAGTAACACCAAACTTCATGATATTGCAAATGCATCCTTATCTAAATTATAACATATCAGAACGTAGTTTAGTTTGTGATTCTTTCTTTTAAGACCATATCTCAATTACTGGTACTGTGAGTTTAAATTTGATTGTAATGCACTATTAATGTGTTTGATTGTTAAAGTCTTTTAAGAATAACATTTCCAAAGAGGGATGAACAAAATGTGATGTCATGGTTACTAATAAAATTTACTCGTTGAAATTTCTTATGGTAAATGATACTAAGTAATCTTCCTGGAATTTATGTCAAATGAATGACATTTTTATGCATCTAAGGAAATTAATGAATTTTATTTTACTTTATAAATTTATATTTTTCTCGCTTTACGCATTGTATCTTGCTAGATAATTACACAGGGTGAAGAAGTCAAATTTAGCATCAGAAAAGTCAAATGCAAAGAGTGATATGTGATTAAGGAAATGTCATCTAAAACTTGGCAGCAATAATACGGCATTAGGCAATTAAGTGTAGTGTACGTAATATACAATTAATTTAACGGTGATAAGTCTGCAGCAACCAGCTTAAAAAAATATACTATCTGGCTTCCTTTAAGAAAATTTGCTTGTCAAAAACATTTTATGCTCTTACACTTTATAAACGTTGAAATATAAAGACTACATTCACTTATACGTTTATCCTTTAAAATTGGACGGAAGATAAATGCAATGGCCTTTTTCCTTACTTGTGTGAGATATCGTTATTATAGAATGCATATTGTTACGTTTTTCTTTTCTTCTTCTGACACCAGTTGTTACGTATTTTCTTTCTTCACGTTCGTACGGGGTTTGTGTGAATTTGGAGTGAATAACGACGACACTTGATGAAGTATCGAAACACTCTTTATTAGCCAGTATTGTCAGGACACCTCCAAAACACGTTTTACAGTCGTCGATGAACTACTATAAACACTCTGACACGATCAGCGACACACCCTTCAGGTTATCAGGCTATCCCGATGGAGACAGTTTCCTGTAAAGCCCCCGACTCTGTTTGGTCGTTCTCGGAACTCCACGTACTCTCGAGACTCTCCACGCTACAACTCGCGATGCACTCGACGACAAACGAGCACAGCTCCCGACTCTTCGGTTCAATCGTTCCCGGAGCTCAACACGCTCTCTCGGCGATGCACTAACCGCGATACACTAACAGACTCCTTCTGTGCACTCGACGACCCACTCGGCACTCGCTGCCTGGCTGTCAACTCGATCGACTACGCAAGGATTGACTCGCTGGACGAGACACCAACACGATACTGACTAACTTGCACTCTAGACGAGGCACACACACACTAGCTGATTGCGGACCAGCAGGGTTTATATAGCTTTCGGCTTGTGTTCGGAAACATTCTGGGCTAAACCGGTAAGAATTCGTTCCAGAAGGTTCTCCAACCGTCCATGGTATATCGCCTATTTTGTCGTCAAATGTTGCCAAATGGGCGATTTCTCCCCAAATGTGGCAACCCTGCCCTTTTTTTGCCATTTTATGGCAATCCTAAAACTGCTTTGCGGGGAAGCCATCTTACCGCGCCTGTACATTTCGTAACAATATGATTTAATGCAGTTTTGTGCTTGCTTGGTTAGTTTTTATTTATCATTTAGTCAGAATGTAACCCAAATATGAAGATTATATTTTATACTAACTTGCCACTTAATACAACAGCTATTAATATATAAAATTATAAAGAACTACTTGTTAAATTAAAAATGCTACTAATGATATTAAATCTAATTATTATACAAGTAACAGTTAGCAGCTTCGCTTAACATTCCTTGCAGCTCTTTTCGTCAGATACAGAACATCATTTCAGATAAAAGTAGAAGAATAAGATAGCGCTGTATGCAAACTGTTTGGTGAACAAATAAGTTGTTTGCAACCACAGAGTTAGGACAATATTGATTGATTACATTAACCTTTAGGCTCTCTTGAAGAAAAATTTTACTTAAAAGTTCTTAAAAGGTAGAGTAGTGCAAGGTAAAAAAAAAGTAGAGTAGTGCATGTTTGGAATCATTTCGTGTTATTCTTTATGTTGAATATATTTTCCAAAAGTAATATGCAATGAAAAATAACTGTTAATTGTCCAAATGGTGTCAAATGCTGACAATTACGTAGTTCATAAATGTCATTTGAAAGCTGCTTCAATACGCAATGAGTTTAAAAGAATTTTTTAAATGAGAATTTTCACTCACCTAGATTAATGAACCAAATTTGCATAATGATGTACTGCATTTGGTATGTAGAATTATATGCATTCAGTACGAAATGCATTTTAATGTTCAAACGCGGTCTGGTTTTCACGTTCACACAAACAAAAAATTTCATTGTAGGAAGGATTAATTCTTTATTTTTTTCCTTTCAAACCTTATATTTGTACATATAAAATTTAGAAAACATTACAGAATTTTTTACGCTGGATACTTATATAAAACATAGTAAATATGCATGTTATATGTGTTTGGTAGTTAAGTTCAATAATTAATAATTATTCAAAGGCTTACATTGAATATAGATTGAGTTATGGATTTATTGGAAGCATTTGACTTTGACACAAATAAATGAGATTTGAACTTTTATGTGCAGTAGTAAGAATATTTTACATGTTGGAAGTTCCATGGAATGCTGAATTCTTGTGTCGTTTGGTTTTTTACATCTGTTGCCACAAATACAAAACTAAAAATACATACGTAGAAAAGCAACTGGCGTGGGAACAGCGCCATATATAGAGAAGGATTAAAATAAGGTATAAAACATTTTGAAGCTTAACAAAATGCTTTTCATTGGTGAAGAAATGTAACTATAATTATCTATACTCTAAAAAAGTTTGCTTTAAATTAATTTTTATCAGTCTTATATGATATTCTGAAAACTTACAGATTACAAAACAACTTAAACCTATTCTCAGAAAACCACTTGGTGAATATGAAGTTGAAGATACATGTTTAAGAGACAGAATAGTTCACTGTTACATAAACCCCAGATAATCTTACTTGAAGTCCTATTTATGCTACATATAGTTAGTAATAACTACTTGTAATACTGTTCTCAAACTTGTACTACTACTTGCTCTACAGCCATGATTACTTTCTACTGATGAATGTTTTATAGGTAGCTAATATAATTCGGGAACATTTAGAACAGCCTACCCTATGTAAAGATGCCATACAACGAATGTCTTAATAAAGTGAAAGGCAAAATCGTGTGTTGGCCCCCTCGTTTGTAAAATATAAAGCGAAACATTGCAAAATGTGACAACAATTAAGTTCACAAAAATTTACTATTAATGTCTCCGTATATAAGGTATTTCTCCCACCTTCTTGGCATGCCTTCGTGATGTGGTGGTGTGCACACTGGGCCGGTATTCCAGAGGTCCGCGGTTCGATTCCCGACG
The DNA here is from genome assembly GCF_044657685.1 of Stegodyphus dumicola. NCBI lineage: Eukaryota > Metazoa > Arthropoda > Arachnida > Araneae > Eresidae > Stegodyphus > Stegodyphus dumicola. Next base: position 30,534,263 of record NC_140781.1, read on the forward strand.
AAGGCGCTGTTAATTTTTCATCTTGCCTGCTTCCAAAATACCTAATCTCTCTACACACATACCATTGATTTCTCTTTGGTTTGAAAATTCCGAAGTGTCATCAACGATGAGCATTTGATTTAAAATTTTTATTTGGAGGGTGTCTGAAAAGTAAAAATGTCACCGAAAGATATACAAAATACATCATAAAATACAAAACTCTGCCGCCTAATCTTTGAAAGAATTAATGAAAGGTTAAAAACATATTTATCCTTAAGCCAGTGGTTCTCAACCTGTTTTGTCCCGTGCGACCCTTTAGCCATTGCTAGAAAATTATTCTTCTCTTCTTTCGCAAACTCAAAGAATATATGGATGCTATATATATATAGCTAAAAGTGTAGAAAATGTTGATAAGTATCAGATCTTTAATAAAAGTAATTTTATATTCATAAACTAAAACAAAACACTTTAGACCCAAATACAAGGCTGCCTGAATTTCCAGTCACTGAACTAAACTGTTTAAACGCTTCTCCAGCAGTATTTCCAAAGTTTCATTAATTAAGAAATAAACGAAAACGTTTATTTTTTCGTTTTATCTCTTAACACAAAAACATATTTACTAATAAAAACTGAGACACATAATCTGGTAATTTCAAAACATACAACGAAACATCTTTTTTTATAGTCTTACTTTGTGAAGATATCAAAAATATCATATCACTGAAAAAGACACTTGAGATTCTTCTAGATTTTCCAATCGAATTTAAATTTTTGAGGTGATCCGGTATGAATTAATGCTCATGAATTAAATAGGTTAGGGGGGAGAATTTACATTAATTTACACATCTTATTGTAAATGAAATTATTCAGCATGTATGTTTTCATTTCTACAAGAAAACAAATCCCACTTTTAAGATGAAAAATATGCAGATGTTTTCTTCCTTCCTTATATCAAACTAATTGTATAATTTGCAGAGCTAATAGTTTTATTCTAATAACACTTTCTTGGTCGGCTTGAAAGTCGTCTAAATCATTGAATGTTTGCTTCTTGTAAAAACCCGATAGAATCTTGGTAAGGAATGTTTTTCATATCATCTTCATCAGTTTTAAAAAAACTTATTAACCTTTTTCCTTTTTCTTCCCTACAGAGGTTTCATAATTCTTGAGATTTTATATGAAATGAAGCTACTCGAATCAGAGTCTTCTCTTAAACGTTTACCTATAAGACGTTTAAAAACCTTGCAAAGTTAGTTTTGGGTATTCTTAAAGTAGCTTGGCATTATTAAAATTCTTACAATAAAAAATTAGCTAACCTAACTTTATTATGTTTACGGTCTTTGAATAGCCATTAAGCGTAACACAGCTATTTCAATACAAGTTTCACGAAGTGCACCATACATTATCTGCCGAGCTTCAGTTTTCGATTTTCTGCAGCATTCAATATAAAGAAAGAGAAAAAAATCAGAATACATACTCTTAAAAATAATACAATCGGGATACATGCTCTTAATCAGGATACATGTCTCCAGCTATGCCATCAGGGGCCTTTACCAATAATTAGCAATTTTACTATTTAAGAAAACCCTCATATGGTGGTACAACATGGACTTACAAGGTTTAAAACAAAGCCCCTATGGTGCAGATTGGTTTTTCATACAATGCAGAAAGTGAAGGTAAATATATAAAATTTATCTTTAAATAAATTTCTGTTATAGTAAAAAATGCGTTGTTGTTTCTTAAAACAGAGGCTGTAATTCTTGGTCCAAAGAGTAGATTTGAGACGTAGAATAGATTTATCCATGTCTCTAATAGTAGTAGAGTAACGTATGATATTTACAAGACTGCTAGGGGGAAAATGTTTGGAAGCTTAAAAGAAATTAATATTACTCAGAGAGTTAATGTAAGAAATAATTGTAGCTTTCCAAAATCGAAATTTATGTTTTTATTTCAATAAGAGATACAACGGACCCTAGTCTATACTGAAATTCCTGCAAAACAGGAGTCAGTTTCACCAAATATTTGTTGCAATGCATAACAAGGCTAATTCTTACTGATAAATTACATGGATTTCTGAAGCGAAAACTAAAATACTATTCAAGATGGTTTTAACATTTTATTGAAAATTTTCGATTATGTATTATGAATGCCGACGATTTCACAGTACTTTTGCTATGAAATAGCAACCTTTTCATTTATTTTCAACGACATTGCTCAGTTAAAAATAAATTTATTGTGGCTGTGTCCTTCTCTTGCATTTTTCTTAGACATTGCAGCTGCTTGCAGCTGCTTTCAATAATACTGGAGCCAGGGGACAACGATGATGCTTTTATGACTTCAGGGGCCGTGATAAATAGTCTTCTTCAATGCGGAGAAAGCGTAGAAAAACCAATTTTTCACTATAAGCTAAAATTTTAAATCGCTATTTTTGAAATATTTCCGAGGAACACATTTTTATGTTATGAATCTTTCTCTCTATGCAAATATATTTACATTCTCGCATCGAAGCCATCTTCAGGTTTCCAACGAATTCAGGACATTCTTAGTAAAATACTACCATGATTTGTAATTTCAAACTATAACATATTTTCACTTAGTAAGTAATTCCAAAGCGCACACACATTCTTTTCATTTCTTGATTGGCTTGCCTCCAAGCATTAACTCTTTAACTAAGTTCTTGAAGGTTAAAATGCTTTCATTTGAAAAAATACAGTCTTTCGAGAAATTGGAATTCTTATTTACATATTCTTTCGCAAACATAATGCTTGTTTTTCAATTCCGTCTGCTGACAGACTGTTTCCTTCTGGCTATGCGACCACAGGAATTATATTTGCTCAGCAGAATTCTGATTCCCGTCGATTAAAAGATTTTGAAAAATATTTTCTTACTCTACAACCGCTTCTGATCTTTTTTGCCCGATTTCTCTTTTGATGATGTGCATATAATTCATTATATCTAACAATATCTCTCAGTAAGCATTTATTGATTTAATTTTAAACTGTGTTTTGTTCTCTGTGTAATATTACTCTTACGGAAACGTCTGAACATCATATTTAATAGAAAATAAACGTAATTTCTATTTTTTCGCACAAGGATAAAATTACGTTCTAAATTAATAGAGTTAAAATATACAGTGGCGGCCAAAATTGTGGACACTTTTGGAAATTTTTATGTTTTTGAACTTTGTATGCTTATAGAAAACGTTACGTTTCACAAAATGCAAACTTGTATATATCATTTTAAAGAGAATTTATTACTGAATTCAATACAAAACACAAAATTTAATTATTTGCAATACAAAAAAGTTAAACGATAATAGTTATCGATATACATTAGATAGTGATGATTGCAGTGAGTTATCAGTACTTATAGTAGGGTACCCTTTATTTTTGATTACAGCTTCACATCGACGTTTCATTGAGATGACAAGAGTTTTAAGCTATTCTTTCGTTATTACATGATGCCAGGAAACAATTATAGCCTCAATGAGTTCCCTTTTATTTGATGGGCGCCTCATTCGGCCAAGAGTTTTCAAACGGTGTCACAAATTTTCGATAGGATTGAGGTCAGGACTGTTTCCTGGCCATGACAACAATTTAATGCTCTTTGTACGAAACCACTCTTTTAATGCTCCATATTTTGGCCGTGTGGCAAGGAGCAGAATCCTGCTGAAAAATAAACGAAACTTTGTTGGGAAAGAGATCTCTGATGGAAGGTAGAAGTTTTGGTTCTAGAATAGTGTCAATGTATTTTCTGGCATTCAGTGTCCCATCGATGACATGAAGGCGACCAATACCATCTGTACCATCTGCATGACCAAATCATAACACTAACTGGATTCTTCACAGTTGCTTGAATGCAGTCAGGATGTAGCTCTTCTCTTATTCTACGTCTTACCTATTTTTGCCCATCACTACCGAATAACGATATCTTAGTTTCATCACTCCATATAACTTGTGACCACTGATCTTCTGTCCAATTAATGTGTTTCTTTGCCCTATGTAGTCTTTTTTTTTCGTTGCTGAAAATTAAGATAAGGCTTTTTTCGTGGAATTCTACCTCTCAGTCCAACATCTGTTAATCTTCTCCTGATTGTTCTTGAACTGACATAAACACCAGCATAATTCAGATCACTTCTGATGGCCGCTGATGACATTTTTCTATCTTGGAGACATAGTCTTTTTATTTTTCTGTCATAAATAGATGTGGTGCACCTTTTTCGGCCTTTTCCTTCTTTGTTTTTTATTGAATTTTTCTCCTGATATCGTAAACAAAACTTTCGGACTCCAGATGTAGTCACTGAACCACCCACCTGTCTTGCAATTTCAGCATAGGAAAGACCACTTTCTCGTAACACAATAATATTACATCTCTTTCTAGGTGTCCAATCTACTTTTTTACTTGATGTCATTGCTTCTTGACTAAATATTAAAAAATTTTCTAAAAATTCCTACTTGTAATTGCAGTGTATAAGAAATAGGTCCTCCTTCTACAGAACAAAGCTAAATAATGAATTCTTTCAAGTGTAAACATGATGTCAGCTTCCACTGGCAGTTACTAACATTTGATTGGTTCTCAGAAAAAGAACAGTGATTGGCCAGGAAAGCTAGATATTACAAACCACTTCATAACTGTGTTTTTTATTTATATTAAAGTACATATAACTTTTTTTGTATTGCAAATAATTGAATTTTGTGTTTTGTATTGAATTCAGTAATAAATTCTCTTTAAAATGATATATACAAGTTTGCATTTTGCGAAACGTAATATTTTCTATAAGCATACAAAGTTCAAAACATAAAAAGTTCCAAAAGTGTTCACAATTTTGGCCACCACTGTAGTTCCGAAATTACGTTCGCAAAATTGCTTTTTGATTAAATATATTTCTGTAGTAGATGACATTCATAAAAATATTATTGAGATATGTGGTAAGTATTCATGTTACTCAAGCATATTATTTTTAAAGTTGTGTAATTGTTACACATCTAAAGATACGTCAAAATGCCTCTGCGTCATGCTATTTCAACTAGAGATTTTAACAAGCATGTTATTGAATTTAAACCTAAATTTATAGTCAGTTTAGTTTACTGTGTGATGAGCTGAAGCTATGAAACCTCATGCTCATGACATAAATCATAAAATAATTGATTTCAAGTTGTGAAAAGTAAAGCCACAAATTTGAAAAAAAATCGATAAATTGAAAAAAAAAAAAAAAAAAAAAAAACCATTACTGAGAAACCATTTTTAAATAACGTTCCAACCATTTATTAATAGCTCATTTATAATATGTAATTTTAATAGCAAATTAAACGTTAATCTTTAAAAGTGCAAAAATTAAATATATTTATATCAATTATATGCATCAAAATTCATTGGAAACGCATCACTGAAGCTTAAAAATGCTTGCAGTTAAGATTTTCAGTGTTTAAAAGCTTTTTAATATCAGCAGTGTTTTTTGATTGCAAAGAAGAGTATTATTCAGTATCCGAATATCTAAATATAATATTCTAAACAAATATAGATCCCTTTAGCTTCATAATGCATTCGCTGTAGCGAATACAGAAATGAATAGCATACAGAATGAAACTGACAGAAAATACTCCTTTATTAATCAATGTGACAGTCCCTTGGACCACGTGCAAAATTTCCGATATGCAGATCTTCCCTGTATACAAAGTATTGTGTCTGGTTTTTGACGTTCTCTATTGCTGTGCATAAACTGTCATTTTCGATGTTTGTAACAGCCCATCTTGGGTCTTTTTTCAAGGACATCATGTTTGCAACACCGTCAGTATATAAACCGGATTTAAGGTACTTCCCACAACAAAATGCCGCATGGGGTGATGTTCGGCCATTCCGTCGTACAATGTTGTCTGATATCTCTCTCATTACGGAAAACCTATCCAAGTACTAGAAAAAAAAAATACAGCATCCAAGCCAGTTTCTTGGCTAGATTGTTTAATCTACCTTGATTGTGCAAATTTGCTTGCGCGTACATGACAGACAGCTTAAAATCTCTTCTATCGGCAACTTTTAGTTCTAAATTTTATTTTGAGAAATTCCTCTTCCCAAATCTTCCACAATCTGTATACGAAATTCCGTGTCATTTCTTTTATTAGTTTTAGCTGTAGATGTCTTCAGATAGGGAAAGCTATTTTATAACCACACTGCACACTTAACAATGGTGGCATGAATAATCAGAAGGCAAACATATTTTCAAAATGCATCCATACAATGAATAGTATACAGCTATTCAATCGACAGGCATTTCTTTTTGCAGAAGTCTAAATAACAGCGAAACCAGACCTTTAAAAACGAAAGAGCAAATGCATAAAATAAACGGAAGAAAAAAGAAAAGTTGTTTCTGCGTATTTTCTTCACTACTATTGCTTATTGCGGCCATTAATTCTCAGAAATGCGTTCGTGCCAGCCCGTGTCCCAGTGGTCCCGTTCATGTGATTTATTTGAGACACACTTCAGTCTTCTTTCATTGTTTTTTGTCGCAGAATAAGAGGGTGACAAACTTAGCCACTAAAAAACCTTTGTCGTGTTTTTATGCCTTACTTTAGCACTGAAAACCCTAACCTCAAAGGATTTTTAAGGTTTTAGTGGATTTTTAACACGATCGCTTCTCGATTCGAGCAATTAGCAAACACCATTTTTTCTGGTCTCTGAAATCCCAAGAGTTTGAAACGTATTTTTAGGCTCCTTCTCTGCGGTATCAGTAAGAGATAAAAAATCGGCTTTTGTAATTGTCAAACTGTATAGAATTGCAAAAATAAAGTCAGTTATAAATGCATTTTACATACTTTAACAGATGTAATACTATTATCTCATTCATATAAAATTTTAAATTAAGAAAATTTATTTGTAAACAATACAAAATGATTAATTATTGCTCCGAACCAATTTGCAATATCATTCAAATTCAGAAAGCATAAGTAAATTAAGTGCAAGCATCTAAAAACATGAAAAATAGATAATCCAGAAATTTTATCTTAAAAAAATTAAAAAAAATTAATAATTATTAAGTCAATAATTGTTGAGCAGGCAGGAGACAGACCATTTCAAACGGAAGTTGCCTCCAAACCTAACTTTTCAATTACTCAATTCGTGTTTCGTCATCCATATAGGCCATGGGTTAAGAATTACACAAAATCAAAAGTAGTGAAATGTTCAAATGAGAGATTTAATAGTAAAAGAATTTCGAGAAATTTACAAAGCAAATTCGCTAAAGGAAACAAAATCATTAATAAAAGGTATATAGCCAATGAAATTTAGATTATAAATTAAAAGTAATTTAGAAACATCTAGCTATACAGGTACTTCCCCGACACGAATTATGCATGCAAGCCAAAATAAACTAAGAAACTATTTAAACTAAAAAATAATTTACTTACTTTCCATACTTTGAATATGGGATGAATTATAGGTGTACATTCCGTTGTTTAAAAATAGTGGACTGTAAATTAACTTGATGTTACTTCAGTATAGAACCCAAAAAACCTCAGACTCCTAACTTGACCGAAACTTCTTTATTGACTTTCAAATAGTAAGTTAGTTGAAGAGGAACGGCGAAGAGCACACAAACTCCGACTTCAGTGGCGGCTTACCAACACAAACTCAGAAGAACCTCTGCTTAGTTGAAACTCCAGTAATTCACAGCAACCTCGAAGCTCTAACCGCGAGCTTTAAAAACCTAACAAATTTGCGTCTGCGCCGCTCCTCGGTACAAAGAAAGAAATACAATTTGCATAACATCGAACATACCCCCAGCCTTGAAGTCCCAAAGGGGTTCAAACAATAAATTTAAACTGTTGAACTGCATAAACCTGAAAAAAAATTAAAGTCTCTAAATCAAGAATTAAATGGCAAAGCGCATAGCTTTGCTATAGGTCGTTTTATTTCACCATTAGACGTGCGTAAACTCACCACTCGAACTTTCTCATCCAGACCGGGATGCACTTTAATAATTCTACCTAATTTCCAACGTAGCGGTGGTAGATTTTCGTTCTTAATAAGAACCATATCACCAATCTTCAGGTCTTGTTGTACCTTGCACCACTTGGATCTCTGCTGCAATCTAGATAAATACTCACTGCTCCAACCATTCCAGAAATGTTGAAATAACCTTTGCACGTTCCTCCAACGGTCACTGCAGCTCATGGTTTCTTGAATTTGGTTAGATTCTGGAATAGCGCTTAAAGCCGCTCCGGTTAAAAAGTGTCCTGGTGTTATCGCCTCCAAGTCGCTACAATCACTTGAAGCTGGTACTAAAGGCCTAGAATTAAGACAGGATTCAATTTGGGTTATTAATGTCAAAAATTCCTCGTATGTTAAAATAAGTGTTCCTAAACATCTTTTTAAGTGATTTTTCATAGACTTGATACCCGCTTCCCAAAGCCCTCCAAAATGAGGGGCAGAGGGAGGATTAAATAACCATTTAATATTTTCTGAAGAAATATAACCCTGTAGCTGTTCATCACGTTGAACAATAGAAAAGGCTTTCCTTAATTCTTTATTAGCTCCTATAAAATTCGTTGCACAATCACTGAATTTCACACGGTTTGCCTCTACGAGCTATAAACCGCTTAAGTGTCGCGAGGAATGATTTTGTTGAAAGATCTCCAACTAATTCTAAGTGTATTGCTCTTGTAGTAAAACAAATAAATAGACATACGTAACACTTAAAGATTTTGACTCCTTTACCAGGACGATATTTAACGTTAAATGGTCCTGCTAAATCAATCCCTACACGAGAAAAAGCTCTACTTTGAGTAACTCTTGAAGCGGGTAAATCTGCCATTAGCTGAGTTGCAGTTTGCGTTCTAACTCTACGGCAGATAACACATTGGTTTATACACTTTCTTATAATATCTCTAGCATTCACAATCCAAAATCTATGTCGTATGACAGAAGTGAGTAGCTGCGTACCTGCGTGAAGATACGTGTCATGATAATGCTTAATAATTAAACGCGTAATATTGTGATTCTTAGGTAAAATCATAGGAAGTTTCTGATTATTTGAAACTGTAGAGTTTCTGAGCCTTCCGCCTACACGCATTACTCCCGCGGAATCCAAGAAAGGACTTAAAGACAGTAATTTACTTGATGTCTTCAAGGGTTTACCAGATTCTAAACAGAATAATTCTTCTGGAAATTCGGCTCTTTGCACAATCCTAACAATCATAGAAGTAACTTCACAGAATTCTTCAGTAGATAAATAACCCTTTATACGCTCTGTAGGTAACTTGCTACAATTATTTCTAAATCTTAAACACCACGCTAACACCCGACATAACTTTAACCATGACGAAAATCTTGAAAACACACTAGGCTCTTCAAATTTGGAAGCATTTGAACTGAAACTCTTTTTCAATTCCTTCAACATAACTTCACCCTCTAATTCTACACTTGAATTTTGCTGTACATGAATTACGGATTCGTTTAACCACTGCGGTCCCTTCATCCATAACTCACATTGTAGGAATTCTGATGGAATAAAACCTCTGGTCCCACAGTCTGCAGGATTTTCTTTCCCAGCAACATAATTCCATTGAATACCTGGAACAGCTTCTTGGATTTTTGCAACTCGATTTGCCACAAAAGGTAGCCAACGGCGAGGTTCGGACGAAACCCATGCCAATGTAACCCGCGAGTCGGTCCATGCGTAAATATTGTTAATAGGCAGTTCTATGCATGATAATACTGCATGTAAGAGGTTTGCTAAAAGTAACGCAGCACACAACTCTAGTCTCGGAAGAGACTGGGTTTCTAAGGGCGCTACTCTGGTTTTCGATGTCAGAAGGCTGACTTTGACTGACGAATCAAGGTCGATTGTACGGAGATAGATGACTGCACAATAAGCCTTTTCTGAAGCGTCGCAGAAAGCATGGATATCTATCACTACTGCCTTCGGACTCAAGACATACCTCGGAAATTGTAAGCTTGAAAGTAAGGGTAATTCTAGATAGAAACGCTTCCATTTTCTACTTATTCTGTTATCAACAAGTTCATCCCAACCCAGCTGTAAGTTCCATAACTCTTGTAATAATATTTTCGCGTATATTATTGTTGGCGCTAACCATCCCATTGGATCAAAGATTTTGGCTACGTCTGATAAAATAGTTCTCTTAGTAAACTCTTTATCACTTATGCATACCGAAAAGTGAAACGTATCACTAGAGTTGTTCCAATTAATTCCCAATACTTTTACTTTCTTGTCACCGTTTATTTCAAGAGAAACATTGGATTCTCGTAAGCACTCGGGAATATTCTCTAAAATAGCTGAACTGTTTGACATCCACTTCCTTAAGCGAAATCCACCCCTTTTCATCATTTCATTCAACTGCTGAACTAGAACATTCGCTTCCTCTTCACTTTGTGCCCCTGAAAGCAAATCATCAACATAAAAATCACGAAGGGCAATTTTTGATACTAAAGGAAATCTCACTTGTTCATCTAATGCAAGTTGTTTCATTACTCTAGTAGACAAATATGGCGCACAGGCAGTCCCATATGTAACTGTCACTAATCTAAATGTACTCAAGGGCTCACTATGACTATCCCTCCAAAGCATTCGTTGCCAATTTGTATCTTCTGGGTGGACACGAATTTGTCTGAACATCTTCTCTACATCGGCACATACTGCAATTTTGTGAGTTCTAAACCGTGGAAACAGCTCTTGCTGAACTCTTGGCCCAACCATCAAAATATCATTCAATGAAAGACCCGATGTCGTTTTAGCTGAAGCATCGAAAACAACTCGATGTTTAGTCGTAGTACTCGATTCCTTTAATACGGCATGATGAGGCATGTAATACGTAGAGTCAATAAGAATCTCTCCCTCAGGCACTCCCTCCATATGTCTCAGCTCAAGGTATTCCCTCATGAAATCCTTATACTGTTCATATATCTGAGGCCTTTTTAGAAGTGAATTTTCTAAAGATTGGAATCTACGCATAGCTAATTGTCTGGAATCTCCAAGCTGAGAAGGCGGAGAGTGAAACGGTAATTTCACAGTATATACCCCACTTTCCTCTCTCGTATATGTAGATTTGAAATAATCTTCACATGCTCTCTCCGATTTAGTAAGCATGTCAAACGTAGGTACAGCATCCAATTTCCAAAAGTCTGACAGCATCTGATCAGTTTCCACTTGTATATTATTAACATAGATAGTAGGATTAATTTCTGTTGAATTATTCACACTACCTGAAATAATCCATCCTAGTTCAGAACGAGAAGCTACCGGTTTACCTTCTTCGCATTTAATTATTTCTCCCTTTAAAAGAGGTAAGGCAATATCTACGCCTAAAAGTATATCAACAGGCCCACTTTTGTAAAACGTTGGATCTGCTAACATTAAATCATTATATTCCTCAACGTACTTCTCATCCAATGTAAAATGCGGCAAAGTTCCAATAATTCTATTGATGATAAATACTGGTGTTTTAAATGACACTTTCGTCGGAAAATGCGGAACGAAGTTTATTTCCGTAATCCCATTAGTTTTCGTATCCAAAGACCCTAAACATGAAATAAAAACTTTGGCATTTCTTTTTGCTAACCCTAGCCTTTGTACACAATCTTCTGAAATCAGACTTGCTTGACTGCCAGGGTCAAGGAGGGCTCTACACAATTGGTATTCACCCGATGAATCTAACACTTTAATAACAGCCGTACATAATAAAACTTCACTCTGAAAATTAAAGTCTGAAACACAAGATTTAATTACTGGACTAGAACTTGCGATATTCTCCCCTGACCCAGCTGATTGAACGCGAGGTTCTGGCCCAGGGAAAAATGGCTTAGCCGTCACTGATAATTCATTCGAACTGTTCGAAACTCCTTTAAGTGCCTTTGGTTCATTTTGAACTCTTTCGAAATGCAGTAGTGTGTGATGATTTTTAAAGCACTTTTTACATTTATGTGTACTTCTACACTCGAAAGCTTTATGGTTTGAAACCAAACAATTAAAACAAACATTATTTCTCTTGACAAAATTAACGCGTTCCTGCACATTCAGATTTAAAAACTTATTACATTTAAAAACTGAATGACCGGCTTTACAATACGTACACTGCGCGCGAATCTCTGAAGCCAATGAAGTTAATTTGTCTTTTGTAACTTGTTTTTTAACACCTTGCGTTTTACCTGCTTGCAAGGTTCTGGCATGAGATTTCAAGAACTCTAGCAGATTATTAAGTGTTGGTATTTCCTCACTCTTTAATGTTCTTTCCCACCATCCTCTCGTCGAAGAATCCAATTTAAACTGTACTATTAACATTAAAATAGTATCCGCGAATTGCTCCACTTTGAATCCTAGATTTTCAAATGAACATACACACTCTCTTACAGTGTCTACTAACGCTAATATCTGACTAGGAATTTCAGATTGTAAATTTGATAAATACAAGATTTTCTTTAATAACGATGAAAGTAATTCTCTCTTATGTGAAAATCTTTGACACAATAAATGCCACGCTATTTCGAAATTCCTGTCACAAATAGTTAAAGCTTGAACAATCCGCAAAGCATCTCCTTTTAAAGAACCCTTTAAATATTGTAGCTTTTGTGCACCTGATAAACGGTCATTATCCACTATCGCCGTTTTAAATAAATCAAAAAATGATAACCATTCTTCAGTACTGCCACTAAATACAGGAAGAGTTAGCTTAGGTAAGCGTATACTCGCTATTTCACAAGATTTAGTTTCCACACTAATGTCTTTAACATTCTTAACTCTGGTTAGCATTAAAATTAACTCATCACCAGTATCTTGTACGACCTGTTGTTCTTCTATAAATACATCAATATCTTTTTCTTCACACACTACATATATGTTACTAAAAATATCCGAAAGTTCGGTCATTAAGTCATTTAATCTAGATTTAAAAAGTTCCAACTGATCAACATCAGCAGAATCGTAAGTCACTGCAATTTTCTCTTTCAGTTTACTTAACTTAGCTTTAGCTACACGCTTTTTAGTCTTAAGCGTTGTAAATTCCATTATCTAATAAGAAAGATAAAAAAACACACTGACTCACCAAATTTACTGTGACTCCAGCTCGACGGACCATAAAACATGTACATTCCGTTGTTTATAAATAGTGGACTGTAAATTAACTTGATGTTACTTCAGTATAGAACCCAAAAAACCTCAGACTCCTAACTTGACCGAAACTTCTTTATTGACTTTCAAATAGTAAGTTAGTTGAAGAGGAACGGCGAAGACCACACAAACTCCGACTTCAGTGGCGGCTTACCAACACAAACTCAGAAGAACCTCTGCTTAGTTGAAACTCCAGTAATTCACAGCAACCTCGAAGCTCTAACCGCGAGCTTTAAAAACCTAACAAATTTGCGTCTGCGCCGCTCCTCGGTACAAAGAAAGAAATACAATTTGCATAACATCGAACAATAGGTAACTTGTAAATTTTTAGTGAGTTCAGAGATCAAACTATTAATAAAACTTTATATACTGAAGCTACATTTGCTTAAAAAATTAAACGTTTTACTCAATTTTCAGTTTAGATTTCAAGATTAGCGCTAAAAAAAGGGCGAGAACGGTTTTATAATTATATGAATGTTTCTGAATAATGCATTTAATTTATTAAAGTGAACAATTAATGAATAAAAATTGGTGAATAAAATTTCAAGAATATGCAGCGAGAGATTTGAACACAAGTCAATGATTAATTAAAACTCAACAATTTTATTGAGATATCAAGAAACAACATAGTAAGCAAAAGCATAAAAATACTATAAATAATTAAAGAAACTTTCAGAAATCTGTTTACAGAAATAAATAGTAAAGATATTACCTGACATGCAATGAAAGCTATTTGAAATTATTGACTACTGTCGATAAACATTTGAGCTTGTAAAAATATTTCCATGGGTGTCTTACGTGAGAAAAAGTGACTAGGCACAGAGAAAACCTTAATAGCATTTGCATATGAAGTTCATCGAAGAAAGAGTGAAGTTTTAGATCACTTAATGTGACAGATAACTTAGATAATAAGAATAACTAACATATTTTCACACTGCATTACACACTACATCGGATTAACTTAATTCCAATTAGATCATATATTTCTGGTGGTTAACAATAAGCTTTTACTTTGAAATATAAATAAGAGTTTGTCAGTAAATTTATACTTTGCATAATATTATTTTCAGAAAGGTATTCTGTCTAAAAGTCTTAGAACAAGACTTAAAGGTTATTACAATAGTGGTAGAAATGTTAAACATGAAATTTCATTATTGGCATTTGCAGCGTCTTTAGAGGCTTCATTGATTTATGAATCAGAAAGGAGCCGATAAAATAACAATGATGTGTCTGTACTTCGAGATTTAGAGCATGTGTCTTGCAGATCAAGCCGCTCTCCTGCCCATCTGCGATGTAGAGACTTTAAGGATTTGGTTGTCTCTTAATGACTTACCCTCCATTTGGGACAACGATCTTATTAGACTAACGTTTGCTTGAAATATGTAATAAAATATGGTACACGTTTCCGACAAGCGGCTGTCAATACCTGGAGTTTCGGTAATAAACGATTAGCTAAAATCAACTTTATAAAGGAGTCAACTCAGGAGTCCTAGAGGGGTTATTTTTTTACCATGAAACAAATGTGATAAACTTGCATTTGTAAAGTTTTGGTTGTCTGAAACGTTTTCACTGTGTAATGATGGCTTGAGAAATATACAGTTGTAAAAATGCTAAAAATAATCTTCATAAGCAGAAACTGTCTAAAAATTACAAGTTTAAACCATTAGGATTTAAGTAGTTAAAGTAACTTACTTTATCAGTTATTTCTTTTATAACTATTCGTATTAGAACAGTATAGAAAAATGGTTAATAACATTACTTTTAAGTAGATAAATATGCACATAGATAATTTCAATAGTCTTAAATTATAAATTTGTTACATTTAACGCGTCCGACCAAGTTTCATTTTTCTTTCCCGACATTTTGAACGAACGGGGTCAGAGTAATTTTACTAATTGCTCGATTTTTTTCTTTTACAAGACTTCATTCATATTTTTTAGCACCATCAATGTTTTTGTACTTCATATTTCAAACATCTTCATGGATGACCATGCATTTGACCAACTCATTATATCAAATTTAATAGTGTAATATACATATTTTTTATCTATGAATTTCAACGCGAATTTTCAGGTGTAGATATTACATGAAGCTTACAATACAGTTTTTTCAATAATTTGCCTTTATTCAACCTCGGAAAGCCCATAATAATGTCTAAAATACAAAACACGTGTTAAAAAAAGACACATGAAAAGGCTGATAATGAAACGCTTTATACTCTCAATTCAAATCCCCTGCGTAAATACCTACACCTCTTTGAGTATTTTCCTTTAAAATGAACAGAAAGCGAATGCATTAAGTAGCAATTTTATAGCAGTTATTTTTAAACACGTTAATCTAAAAACAATTTATGCACATTCATTATATGTCCAATAGCAGTTCTTTCTTTGCCAACACTCATGTTGCAATAAACATCAGTTTCACAGTATCGCAGTCGTGACTAGGAACGTGTTTATTTCACAGTTTTTAAATATTTTTCAGTTCTATTCAATCCAGTTGAGATGGTCGTTATTTAAAAATTTTATTGAATGTTTTCCTGCGACAATCCACAAAGAGACTGTAGTCCATCCACTATTATTTCTGCTGTGGAGCAACAATTTCAGGTCATATTTTTTCCTTCACTGAAGTGCTAATACAGAGATTAACCACATCAATATTTTTTCTTATATTCCTTCCTGAAAACTAAGCTGTGCATATTGCACAGTATGTACATACATTTTGAGGTCTATATTTTGATGTTTGGTTTTCGGTGAACTTATTATCTCATCTCTTTTATTTTCCTGATCCTGTTTTTCAGCTATTTTAAACTCTACATATGAACAAATTCCAAATTCATATATTTTTTACATGCTGCCCATAAAATTGGCATTTATTGAAGAGGATTTATGTTGCAGAATGGAAAAAATACACATACCTGGCCAGTAAAACATTTTTTTCTGCCTTCACAGTCTACGTTTACAGCAGACATCCACAAAAACTTTCACGATTTCTAGTATTTTTTAGCATTCAGTTACATTTTGAGCAAGTCTATTTAACTGAAATGCTATTTTTTATATCATTGCCGAGAACCTAGGTGAAAAGACGATGATTAGAAAATCGTTTTCAGTTTTTATTCTCTTTTCTCTGTACAAGGCAACCAGATATTTGACAGAGATCCAAGATAAAAATTCCCCCGTCTTTTTGACTTTTGTATGTTTCCCACGAAGTTTCCTATAAAGTGTCTATTGTATACATAGTATCCTTCTTGCATTGCCTTCGAAATGTTTATAGCTAGACTAAAGTCAGTACTGAGTTTTTTTCCTTTAGCGTCCTTTGCTTTACAGTATTTTATCGGTGACTTTAAAGCATCTGCAAAGCCATATATAAGTTTTCACATTTCAGTGCTCTATAATTTTTTGAAGTCATCGCAGTATTTTATTGGGTTTTTCCTGCAATTAAATAACTGAAATTGTAATATGAACATGAACAGTTTAGCATTTTACATCTTCTGATACTTCTCTGCCTTTCGAGTAGAATATTTCGAATGCGTATTTCTTCTAACTTCCAACATTGAAAGTTTTGGTACATTTGTAAAATAAATTTTAGTGAGCGAGAATTGAAACACTGCTGCTCCTAGTAGCCTTCATTCTGTAGCACAATATAATTTTTCTCTTTTTTTATCCTGTTTAGAACATCATAGGTTTCTTTAATGCTCAAATTTTATGGCGTCTCATAATCTAATTTGTATGCAATTGTGCTTATAGAAAAAAAAAACAATTTATATATTTATGCTTCTTCGAAATTTCTAATATAATTTCTAATATTAAGCGAGGAAGATACACAAGCAAAATAGTTTGCGACTTTCGTAAGAGATAGTCATATATATTTGCAAAGCAAAACACGGATAAGCAATATTTTCCATCTATCGATTTAGGAACTCGTCGATTTGCAGTACACCAACGTTATACGCACATTCTTCTTTAGTGTTACTTTTGTCAATATAAGCAATGCCTGATTACTGTTGCACACCAAAGTGTAATTATTGCACAGATATTGGAAGAAAGGATTATGTTCGCAAATTGCAAAGAGATCACTAAAAAATTATGGTGTCGAAATATTCCTCTAGGGAGTTTTGATCCAACTAAAAAAATGTTGTTTGGGAAAGCGTGATAGCATGAGAAGATATCTTCTTTTATAATGTTAAACTAAGATTCTTAGCCTTGTGGGCTGTCTTATAATATATGACGGATAAGGCACCAACAGTTGGGAAAAGTAGAATGAAATATTAAAGAAAAAGGAAGAATTATTATCTACATTCTTAACGGAAAAAGATGGAACTGATGGATTTGAGAAGTTAATAACAGGTTTTTTTTTCCAATAGCAGATTATGAACAATTACAAATATAACCCAGTCCATTAATCTATACTAGGCCAGATGTGGTGGTCTCTTTATTAGGGAGGCACCCATTAGGTGGGCCACCATCGCCTTTCCTATGAAGGGACGGAAAGTTTACAACCATGCCTTCTCCGGGATTCGAACCCAGGTCCTTTGGCATCGCAGTCAGCTTCCCCGACCTCTATACCGACTGGGCGGCTAATAACAGATATTGATATTAAAAAAAACTGTAAAAGAAATTGCTAAATTACACAATATTCTGATAAACTATGTATTATATTTTTATGTTTATCCGTAAGTTCAAGAATTAAAATTTCTCTCTGGCTGAGGAAAGTAATGCTGAGAGGTTTATGACAAGAAGACTGTTCATGTAAATAAAGAAAGAGATATATTGAATAAAGTGCCAGTGATTACACTTTTTAGTGAAAATGAGAACGTTTTAACTTATTGAAAACCTGAGGTATAATACAGTTCCTCTAAATAATTTCGTGCCCGCTGTTAACTGTTGGAAATCTTTAAAACAGTAGGAGGACAATGTATAAAAACATAACGATGCCCAATTATTTTTAGAACGAATAAAATTTTTTAAAAATTTGAGAAAGGAGAAAGGTGCAGCAATTATCGGAGAGCATTTGCATATTTCTTATGTATCAAATTTAAGTCATGTTGTGAAGTAATTCTTGAAATAATTTGCTAAAAATGCCATTCGTTAAAATAAGTTTGATGTTTAAAAGTAAGTTGGACAACTGCTGATAAAAATTATGTTGCCTATATTAAAATTAAATGCAGTGCACTGTCACGAAATTAAAGCATAATTTTCTATTGACTGTGAAGGACAGACCTCACATTTTTCATTCAGTTCCATGTCGACTGTGGTAACTGCTAAAACGTACTATGAACAGACCAGTTTTGAAGCCCTCTCTCTGTCATCCCACTTACTCACCCCTTTTACTGGTCCTTTTGAAAGCGTGAATAAAAAGACATTCTTCAAGACATGTCTGGTGACTTTTGCCCATATTTGTGCCACAATTTTTGTTGGCTTCTTAATATAATTACTTCTTCCTAGTGCTTTTTCATATAATTACTTATTTTCATATTTGTGAATGCGTTTAAAATTCCTTCATCAAGATATTTATTCCTCATCGCACACACTGCTAGGATGAAGAACTGAATCCAGTTGCAAATTCATTTACCATTTTGCTTCGAGTCATGAGGTCGATCACGCAGCGAATTTCGGTAAAAAATAGTTGGACATTTTTCATTCCTACCAAGTTCTATAATATTCTGCAAGCATGACATGTAAATTTAATTAATAACTTCTGCGATGTTTTCAAATTTAATTACTTCGATGTTCTTTTTTTCTAGACGAATTCGTGAATACCATTATGTGACTGATGTTATACAGGTTTCTTGTGATTAATCTGTATCTAAATTTCTACTAGAACATTAGAGTTAGGAATAAATATATGCCTCACATGTGAAGATAATACGCTTTATTTTTTGCTTCTATACACGAGCAAGTCAGTGTTTATTTTTATCCAATTTAGGTTATTAAGGCCCATCAAATTCAAATCTTAATGTTCCTTTCTTTTTGGAGTTACTGCGTACAACGCAACGACGTCCGTAATCAAATTTAAATTATTGTTCCTTCTCCGGTGTTATTGCTTCAACAATTGAAAAAATAATTAAAATAGCTACCTCTATATAATTTGCTAATATTGTTAATATTGGCAGGAAACCAGAAGTAGCAGACTTTTGGGTTTTCCTGAAAATTAAATCAATACTGAAGAAACAGCAATTCAGGCTTTGATAAAATGTTTCATTCATGTTCATACAATAATATATTGGTGAAATGATGCTGATCTTACATTAATATGTTAATGACAACTGATGTAATAATATATTGCTCATACATTAATACATTCACTATACTGTTTTATATTCATACATTAATAACTGAAACTAATTTACACGCATTCAACCTACATTTCACCAGTGTAAGAGAGTGAAGTAGATTTTGATATATACATAAATTAAAATTAAGCTGAATTGCATCAGTATCTCTCAAGGCTGTTGGTTACTGATGCTCATAAATGCCGTTGACACCGATGACCTAAAGGTTAAGGGACATTTAGGATTAACTAATATATCAATGGAGTGGAGCAGCTCAGTAAACGTAACTAGATTAAAAAATTAAATTAAATTAAATTGACACTATTGGCTTTACAATTGTTGATCAACGAATTGCATCAGTATCTCTCAAGGCTATTGGTTACTGATTCTTATAACTACCGTTGCCACCGATGAACTAAAGGTTAAGGGACATTTAGAATCAACTAATAGATTAATGAGGTGAAGCAGTTCATGAAACGTAGCTAGATATAAAAATTAAATTAAATCAAAGGACACTACTGGTTTCACAATTGTTGATCAATGGTGCCAAGACATTGAGGGTTAACTCAGGTCAAGCCATACGACACAAGTCTGGATTAGTGAAATAAATTTATTTATGTATTAAAATCAAAATTAAATTAGCGCAGACCAGTGCACATTAAAGCTGTTGGTTTTAAGTGAGTTGAAACTGATGTAAGGCAAAAGAGAGGTTTACATAAATTTTGAAATTAAAATTAACATTAAGCCTGATGGTTATAGTAAATTGTATTGGTGATATATTACACACATGTCAGTGCCCGAAGAGCAGTAAATTAAAAAAAAATAAAAGTAAAATTAAATTGAAGTACCCAGATGTTTCTCACCAGTGATCTGCAAATGCAGGACAAATTGGAAATCAGTCCCTATCCCAGTGTAAGACAATGAAATAATTTTAGATTTACTTAAAGTAGAATGAAATTGTAGCACTCTGTTACACGCTAATGTTTTATCCTCACTGACCTAGAGGTTGCAGACCTTTTGAGGTAAACCACCACAATGAGGCATTACAAGATTTTAGATTTATTTAAAGTAGAATCAAATTGGAGCACACTGCTACAGGCCAATGTTATCTCCTCGCTGACCTAGAGGTTGCAGAGTTTTTGAGGTCAACCACCACAATGAGGCATTACAATAAATTTAGATAGCTATTAAAATTAACTAAAAGGACACTGGATTCTGTGAAGAATGTTACTGATTAGTAATCTTCTATTTGAATTTCAATTAGAGTCAACCCATATATGAGGCAATAATCTAATAATAAATCTGGATATTTACGTAAATTAAAATTACTTCAAAGCACATACAGAGGAGAGTTCATAAGGTTGTGCAAGTCGCAATCAGGATCGGACCCTGCGTTCTTAGGTTAACGATGATCTACAGGTTGAGAGATGACATGGGCCAACCCATATATCACATGTGTGGAGTACAGAAAATTTAAATAGAGTGCGGAATTCAAATTGAATAGGGAAAGGACGGATACCCGGAATACCTCTGTAGGTCACTGGTGACCTACAAGGTGATGGTTACTGTATGATAGTTTGTAGCGTCATTAGGTTATTTTGAAACAGCAGACGGGAAAAATGAGCAACATCTCGCCGAGACTCAAACCTCTCGAACACGCGTCGAGTGTACTTCCGTGACACCACACAAGCATGCTAGAAGGAGGAAGAAAATAACTTATATACTCTCCCTTTAAAGGGCGACTGGGGATGAGGAGACTCAGTCGCTAAAGCATGTTGGTGACGAATTATCGTCCAACACCTTTTAGTTAGGGAACTACTAATAGAGTAATTAGGATTTTTTGATGCAGAAGATGTGATAGATGTAGTAAATTTAGATATAGTATTTGGACAATAATATTAAAATAAATCATAAATAAAATAAAATTATTGATCACCGATAACCTACAGAATTACTACTGGAAGACTACTACTGGAAGTCAGGTAATTTTGACTCATTTTAAAAGCAAAATTAAGCCTTAAGCATGAGGAGCATCTTGAAATAATTGTTCACCGGTGAGCTATGCCTACCAGAAACCAACTCATTTCGTGCGCTAAAAGTTAGACAAAATGACTAAAATTAAATGAAACGGGAGGACACCAATGATGGCTACTGAAAGACTGGAAACCATCAAAACCCACGTTTACCAATGATAGTCTAGGTCATGGGTTTCGGGTGACCTACGCGTCTTCAGTCGTCAGGAAAATGCAGAGCGATGTTGCTGCTGTTGACACATTTCACAAGGTAAATGAATGAATTCTTGACAGCGTAACGTAAAATAATAACTTACTCAATACTTAATCATAACGTAACAAAACAATCTAAATGATTTTGGAAAACTACGTTAAAGTTTTTAACGTTAAAATTATGTAGAGTAAAAATTGCCTCTGCTTTAACTAAGATTTGCATTTAGTAGGAAAGTCGTGAGCAATATGTTTTCATAACGAAGAATAAAATAGAAGCTTTCGTAAAACAGATATAAATGCTGAAATTGCAATATCAAATTTCGGTATTCAGAAGAGTGTTTAGCAAAGTAATATGTTCAGAACCTGAAAATGCTTAATATATAAATATAACAAAACCATGAAAATGGTGTTACAATATCTATATGTACATGTTCGTTTCAAATAAATGTAATAAATTTATGAAAATAATACTTCAATTTGTAAATTCATTTCTTTGCTTTCTAGAGTTTGTTAAAATGACTTATGAAAGTAAAAGGAGGAAAAAGCAATGAGCACGTTCATTCAGATGCTCAAGTACTGAAACTGTAAGCGATGTTACATATGTTTATGTAAAATTAATCGTGATATAGATACTCGTTTGAGTCTAATAGAATAGTAAAATTTATTAACATTTAAAAGTCAGTTAGAAACGCAAATAATGTTTAAAAATATGGTAACTTTCTTCCTTCAGCTTTGTAATGATTTAGAGCGAATCTAGATTTTGAGAAGACTGTTACTTTTGGTTACGTAGCGTGCAGAGCTACGATATTAAGAACAAAAAGGAAATAGTATATCCTTATCTTCCATCTGTTATGAGACGTATAACTCATGGACTTGATGTGCCTGTACCCAGTCCATGAAAGAACCATGCTTCGCTTTCTTCTAGTTCTGATTTGGAGGTTAACAGAAACGATGATAGATTTTTTCCCCCAGCTGCAAAGTTCCCAGACACAACCTTTCAAGCAAAGTGAATTAAGTGGCCTAAGTCAGGGACTTGGATGTTCCAAAAGAATCAGCCTAAGTTTCAGGATCTAGACTGCAGGGGGTGTTAAAATTTGTTCTGTTCTGAAACTTTATTTATTGGTGCACAGGACAAATAATGAATTTCCGCATCATTTTTCCAAGCAAAATCTTCAATTACACGAGTTTTATAGCTTAGTAACCAAATTAGGTTTTTGTTGCTCTGAAGGAAATAACTGATCAAATTTAAAAATCTTTTATAGAGCTTGGAAAATATTCCCGTAAAAATTGTTTTATACAAATACAGTAGTATACTTCTTTGAGTTGATGTTCGTGATTCATATTAATACATGGGAAGGACCAAGAATAAGGAGTGAGTTTAAAAAATGCAAAGGCTATGAGTTTTATATTTGAATCATTGACTATTTCAATTATTTTAGAATCTGGCTTTGGTTTTAAGCGTTACTCAACGATTCATTTTACTTTTAAGGCCTTTAAAGATATTAAAATTGTTTAAAAGACTCAATGCATTTTAATGAGGAACTTTCTTTGGGATATGAAATACGAACAATGCATCCGGGGAGCTTAAGGTAAAAATTCATAATGATTTCGATTCGGAGTTAAAAATCTAAGACTTCTGAAAAATAAGATTTATTTAAAATCTGCACTGCATCTGATGGCATTTGTTTGAGATAAAAGTGAGAAGAATATTTACTTGCGATATTCTACAATTCTTATGCGCATTTTCCAACAGATTAATTTTTCTTCATTATTTCTTTGAAAATCTGACAAATTTTGTGCATCAGAGAAGATAGGGAAGAAGAGATATTTAAATATTCTTTAAGATATCTAAATGTCACTTCTTCACAGTAAAGAAATCTGCACTGTTCGTTTTACATTCACTTGCATTTAGTACAGTTGAAAACTGTATAAAACATACGAATATAGTCTTGAAAACTTTTTACAAAGCTGCACTTGTTCACACCAGTGTACTCTCTGGATTAATGCTCTTGCATTTGTTTAAAACGTTGAATTATGCATTGTAAATGAACGGAAAAAAGCGAAAATGACTATATAAGTTACAAGCAGTTTTTTTAAGCGCTTTTATTCACGGTGAAGCTTCTTCAGAACCTAAGGCAATAAAGAGTCTTAATCGGCACTGTAAAGAAAGCGCACATAAAGAAAAATCGATTGTGTGCAGTGAGTTCAAACAACCCAATGTTCTGAAATATCTCCATTTTGAAAATAATTTCTCTTAGAAAGTTGTGTCGCAATGCTAAGTTTTATAACACGGGCTGAAGGTTTCAGCAATTTAATGTGTAAGATAGAATATGTATCTACTAGTAAGCCACCGATTTTCTAATGAACCCAATAAGCGAACGGGGGAAACTAGCCGCGATATGAATTGCGTAGAAATGAGAACAAGAGAATTAAAATGGAGAGAATAAACCGTTTAAATTTGTATGTGTGTTTTAAGATGCGGCGATAAGAGTAAACGAAATTAAATAATAAATATATAGTATTAAATAATGATTAGACTAAGATTCAACAATTTTTTTTACAATGTAACTCAAACGTTGCACAGCAAGGATCAGTAAAGATAAAAAAAAAAGAATCAACTCATGATAATGATAAAAAATTTCACTGTAATGGCGTTTCGGGTAAAACATAGTTAAACATTAATAGAAGTGCGTGAAACAAAATAATAAACTGCGCCAAGTATATTGCTAAAAGGATGCACTTCCGTCCGATGCGATAAACGCACCGCCTGCAGATAAGGAAAAATATGGCCGCTCTTTTACGTTGCAGGAGGACGGGATGGAAGAGGTTTTTTTCCTTTAACCTTGTAAGATCACCTCGGTGCGTCCACGCTAAACACATTTTTTCTCTTCTTCTTTTCTACTGTAAGGCGTCAGATAGATTACAACTCTCATGCGGATAAAATCATTAAGTAGCGACGTTTAGCACCATCTAGAATGGGTATAGTTTCAAAAAAGATTTTCATACCTTAAATTGATAAATAAATAATTTTTAGAGAAACATACAGTGCATATTTAGATTACATAATACTTCCACATATGATGCGAATTTGATTGTAATACATTTAATCTTTTGATTTCTGAAGCTTTACTTATTTATTTATTTATCTATTTTAAAATATAGATGTCTGAGCTACCATGAAAGGGTTATCAGAAGTTCACGTATAAGAAAAAGCTTGCTGATATATATGTTTGAACTCTACAGTTTTGCTATAATCACTGTTCACATCGTTAGAATTCTTCTGTGAAATTGCATATTTTTTAAAATCATTGAGACTTGATCGAAAATACTATTTGGTTAGTTATTTTAAATGCACATGCAAACTTATATTTGCATATGCATGTTTTTGAGTATATT
Source organism: Stegodyphus dumicola (assembly GCF_044657685.1). Taxonomy (NCBI): domain Eukaryota; kingdom Metazoa; phylum Arthropoda; class Arachnida; order Araneae; family Eresidae; genus Stegodyphus; species Stegodyphus dumicola. The sequence goes on from NC_140781.1 coordinate 30,559,242, forward strand.
TAAATGTAAATGTTTATGTTTTGATGCGGAAAAGATTTTTAGAAGAAGATATATTTATATATGTAAAATGCATGAGGAAATTTATTACACGATTTTCAAGAAATATTCAGATATTCAGGATTTTAGTTCGGAACTCGAATCTTGCTGATTGACTCAAACTGAACCTATTAAGAAATGGTTCCGAATATTTTCAACAAGACAAAGACAAGGCTTTAAATAAAGCTATTACATCAAGCATGTAGAAAATCTTTAAGAACCAACATTTTCGTATTAAAAGTCTCAGGAACCTGTACATTCGGAGAAAATCCGTGAATGAAAATGAAACTTTTTTCAACTTGAACTTTTCCCACCCATAAGTGAGTCTTGACAAATGAAGATAAAGGAAAGTCTGAACATTTGTAAAATATTAGCTTTTAGACTATTTTTGTACAGTTATGACAACGTTTTATTTTAAATCAAAGTTTCATGAAAGTTATCGTAAAAATTGCGTAAACTCTGCTCGATTAAAGTACAGGTGTAATTCCTTAAAATAAGTCGGAATTATTAGTAGCGGACAATTTTAAGCAAAATCTATCATTTGCAGTTATATTGTTGTAACCTCGTATTTTATGTAATCGACCCTATTTTGAATTTTCCTTCATGTTTTTCTGGTCTGCTTATTAACTGTAAAAATTCTGATATACGTTCAATACTTTACGTTCTAAACTTATTTTTTATAAATGAAGGATCTGCTACGAAATGCCATGAATTTTGTTATTTTCAAAAGTGTGCATAGTTCGGAATGTAATTTTTTACTTCTGTTTCCGTCCTTTATCATATTTCTCAAATACATGCATTTTGTTGATTTCTGTTTTGCATCAAGATGATGACTGAAAATAATTTTTTTGAATTAAAAAAAAACTGATCTAATTCAGGGATTAATTACGAGGAACATTCTGTTTTTGTCCCCAGAGTGCAAAAGCCGGGAATTTTAGGGAAGGCATCTTAATAAATGAGAATTGGGATAATATAATTAATCATACTCGAAACCGATATATGCACTTAATAATTATAAGTGATACTGATGCATGAAAAGTTAATTATTAAACAATGCCAACTGCGCTTTTTAAACTTAAGACGCTGAAGATAACAAAATACAAAGCAAAAACTACCATCACATTGCTATAATCGAAATAATTCAACCGAATACCTACTAGACCAGGAATACATTTATCATTAAGTTGTAATTCATATATATAATTGTTTATTTCTTGCGGATTTCTTTCCTTTACACGAAATGACTATGAAAATATGTTTTATATTTTAATCCATATTTTAATAATCAATATTCCTGACTAAATTATATAGTCATTTTATCAACTATTTATTATCTGATGTGTTTAAGTAACATACATTAAGTCAAGATTCTAAATAGTACTAAGCGACTTATCACTATGTCTAGATAAGCAACCAGAAACAAGTGAAGTGTGTAAAACACACTTTTATTTAAAAATAAGAGTTATTAAGTATTTAAAACTAAAAGAAGGCACACATGGTGCTTAAAATCCAGCCAGTATTTATGGCTTGAAATTAAAAAGTACATTTTTAAATTAAAAATAAATCTAAGTCTTTATTAGCCAAAGGCTATACTGAGGTAATTAAACGTGAAAACTGGCTCTTAACCTACCCCGGCGTGACTGCACTATCGGCGAGAATAAAACAACACCTTATACAGGAATGCTTATCGTAGAATAAAAACTAGTTAGTAACGTCGCTTGGCAGAACTCGCTCTGACTGAAACACTCTCAGACTCTAACTTAAGTACACGCAACCTAAATCTGTATTCTGGCAAGAAAACGGAAAGAGAGAAATGACAGTACAGATTCGTAACATAAAATAACTTGTTAATTAACATATATACCTTACAACATGTCAAAAGAATAATAACAATTTATTAATAGAAAGTTTTAAAAAAGGTTTTCCTTCTGATTTTTAGTGCATATATCTGTACCTTGACATAAGCAGGGTCAGTGTCAAAAATGCAAAAATATTTTATTTTTGCACCACCTTTCAAAATCACGAATTTTATCAGAAGGAGAAGATCAAGCGTCCTTCAATTATAAGGAAGAATTTAATAACTGGATGAATATTTTCTTCAGTTCTACATTTGTGACGAACCTAAACTAACATAATCTTTTCTAAAAGCTTAGAAACTGGATATTGGCACTTTTTCTAACAAGGTACATAAATGCCGTTTGTTCGAAAAAGATGGCTACAAATCAATCTTTTCTTTAAATATTTATTATGAATCTGTACTTCCAATTGAGAAGTTTTTCAAAACATTACAGAAAAATTAGGGATACCAATTTTCAACTCAGAGTGAGGAGAATGGCTACTAAACTACAAAATCTAAGCATAAAGTCTAAGGTTTGTTACTGTATCTTAGCTATAGAGGATTTTTTTGAAATTCTACTATGATTCTCTTAGGTGAAGTCTGTTTAATGAAATGAGTATTAAGCTTAAATGAGTTATATATATTTATTTGTGAAATTAACTGAGACAGTAGAAAAAGAACTAATGAGTTCATATTAATATTTCCTGATCATCATTAAAGAACGTCGATCCAATTTAGAAAGAAACCGTGAATAGAAAGTTATTGGTTTTTTAATGATTACCGATTCTGAGATACATAAAGCAGTTTTGGATACGAACGTTGTAATTTTCTCCAAATAAATCTTAAATATAATCTTAATATTTTCAGCGAATTTGGTTCTATTTAACCTATTAAGACATAATATTTTATTAGTTGGATACGTTTCCTTTTCTATGGCAATATGAATACCAGCCAGTTTTTTTAGAAAGTTTTCCCTGAAAACATTTCTCTCTTTAATCAGAACTGTTTAAATGAACAAGAAGTCCTCTTTGGAAAACAAATAAAAAATATACCTTATATTTTTGGATTTCTTTCAGATATTTCATCCCAGTGGCGAACTTACTTCGTAAAATCTTCTCCTTATTTTGAGACACTTTTCATTTCGAAGTACATTTTAAAGATTTATACTATTTAAGGAAAACCTTGTATCCATTATTTACGAACATCGGTTACATTCGTTACTTAGGCAAACACACAAATCTGCCCTTCCTTTTCCTTTATTTCATTCCGCCTATTTTTGCTGTTTTCTAAATTTTTTTATTCTGATCTACTTTATCCTAAGATATACATTTACATACTTTCTGACATTTATTAAAAATAATCATGAGTTTCTTTCATTGCTGCTGTAAGATATTCCTTATGACGCTATGCGTCCATGAAAAAAACCGCTGTCAGCACTCTTCAGCTGGGAATTAGAAGGTCTAATTAGATCTAATTTCAGGTCTAATTCGCCGGAGTATACGGTTATGTTTTAAGTTTACCATTCACAAAATATCACAGCTGGCTTTTGGTCACACAGAGGGTTCTCATAGATAACCACTATTGTCTGTCTATGCCGTTATCGGTCATTTGCTCCATTCTTTGGACAGGAAAAGGAAAAAGCAAACTCTCCCCATTGGCGTTTTAAGGCCCATAGCGACAGTGCTATTTTATTCACAAATCCTCACTTTGATTAAGGACGCTTTTGGAGATGACATAAGCAGGTTGAATGAATGAAAATTAAAGAAAAAAAAAACAAAAGGGACATACGAGATTGTTGAACGGGGAATTGAGAATCTGTACTCATCTTCCTTCACCATTATTCTCTGAAAAAATATTTTGAATTAAAAGATTTTAGACACTCCCAATGCGCAGATGGATGGATGGCAAAAATCTATGGCTTACTTGAAATTCTACGGCCTTTCAACGTAAATGACAACTTTACGGACTACCATCTTTACTAGCTACCAAAATAATTATACAAAAATATTCTTAAATGAATTTTTCTCAAAATATCCAAATCTTAAAATCACTTTTTTTTTAAGTCCTCTTGCAAATTCGTGGCTTTATCGTCGTAGAAATGCATATTTTGTAGTATACGATTATTCTTTTAAATTATTTTTTTATCCTTGAGAATATCTAAATCAGCTGACATATTCCTTTACCCCAATAATTTATGTTTATAAATGTGAAAAGAATAATATCAAAATTTTAGAGAAAAAGCATGTTGTACGCGAAGTTAACTGAGTGACTGATTTAGTGTCTCATATACCTGTGTCGACAGTTTTCCTATTTTTTTCCTGTATTAATGATGTGGTGTGAATTTAAATCTGACAAAGTTTAATTATTGTTCAGCAGGACCACTGCATCATAGCAATGAAAGTCAGTATTTACGTAACGGTTAAGACCAGGAAAGTGAGAAATTTACAGCTTCTATTTTGGTTTCTTTTCTCATACATACTAAACTTTAAATCGACGTTACTTTTGTTTTCTTAGATAAATTCATTCTAACATTATAAATTGTACACATAGAAGATGCTCTATTACATAACGACGCTTGAAATTGGGCTGGATTATTCGCGATTAATCAGCAATTATAGATCTTGCAACGAAAGAGAGTATAATCGCTAAAAGATAATGATAAGCATGAAAAGATAATTAGCTAAAGATTGCATTCCGAATAATAATAATTTGATAATGGTTTTAATCGTATCTGTGAAATTCAAATTAAACTGTTTTATGTACAAATGTGTCTGAAATTTATTCTGATACCTAACACTAGATGGCGCTCGTTGTATAGAAAAATGAGCAATCGAACGTTGCACTCTTTTCCATGGTCCCTTGCTCTTTCCAATTAAAAGTTTCAAGGAAACTTTAAATGATTTATAATAGTGAAGTCTGCATTGCGGTATTACGGGTACCTTATTAATGAAGGTCTGTGAATAACATTGTTGCATTGATGAGAGATATTCTAGTCTGATAACATAGCTTTCATCATTAAACTAAATTAAACAGACCATCTAAGGAAATATTTTAATAGGAACATAATATTCAATATCTACCTCATTTTCAGCTGTCACATTTTCCATAGTAAAGAGTAATGAATGTTTTTTATGTGAAAATGTGAAGAACACTTATTTGCCTCTGCAAACTCAGAAATAAATTTTATTGCGATTCACTTTTTTATTGAAATGATATGAAAATTATTTCATATCATTCAAACAATAACTTTTGGCAAAAGCTAACATCTATGACGAAAAATGCTTATTTATACCAGTTCAATGTTAAAATTTTAAAATGATGTATGTATATATTTTCTCCGTTGTTTATAAATTGAAAAATTGCAGAGGCAGGGTGGATACTTAGGTGTTAGTTCTAATTTATGAACTTGTTTGTTCAAAGTTCTATTACAGATTTGAAGAAAAACTTTTCTTCTGCATCATGTTCAAAATTACTGTTGGTACAGCTTGAAGGAAATAAAACGATAAAGTATTCTCTTTTCTAAGTTCTTTTTATAACTATAGCAAGTAAAAATAAGTAAGTCAGGAGAAAGCTCTTAATAATCATGCAACCTAAAAATAGATGTTTATAGGATGTTATGCCGCTCTCAAACCTTTGTGTTGGCGCTATTTATCATAATTTTCGAAGAAATATATACGCGCTCATTGTGTTAAAATAAACCTGTCAAAATTGATACACGTTTATAAAGATATTTTAAATTTTGTTTTCATTATTTTCATATGCACCTGCATTTTATTTTCCAGTGAAGCAAAGCCGCGCAAAAAGTCCTAAGGCGGTGGACAAGGAAAGGAGCTAATTAATGTAATTATTAATGCTGAGCGTTTCGTCAGATTTGAATGCCTGTTATTGAAATTCCTGAAAATGAAAACATGTTTGAATGTCTTTGAACATATATTTTTGTTTAACTGGCGAAAAATAAACATACTTTCTAACATGCAAAGTCCGTTTCTTTAAAATGAAATTAAGTAATCGAAAAAAATTAATAACGGGCTGCAAACGGAATGTCTCACCTATGCATTATTCTTTCACTCATGTTTACATTCATGTTTAGAAATTGTATTACATAATTTGTGATGTGTAACTTGAACAAGAAGTTGCAAAATGTGAATATGTATTTAAAAAGCCTAAAATGAGATTTTATGTGACATATTATGTACCTTTGCAAAGTGCAAAGTATGTTTCTTTAATACGAAATTAATCACTAACAAGAAATCAATAGCGCACAATAAGTGAAATGTCTCACTTATCTTAATAGTTGCTCTACATTTTCACCTTGTCCTTAAGTGTTTAGAAATTATAATCTACAAAATTTGTAATGTATAGTTTGAATAATTACGTAACCTTGCAATACACAAAATATGTTTCTTTAATTTGAAATCAATAAGTATTTAATAGCACACATTAAGCGAAATGTCCTACGTATCTGTCTCACTTGTTCTGTTATTTAACATTATTCATAAATTTTTAGAAGTTGTATTATTGAAAAAGAAGCTTAAGATTATGTATATGAGTATATAAAGTATAAAATGTATTTTTGTATGTGACATATTATGTAAGCTTTGTAACGTTTGAAATATGTTTTTGTGTGCGACATATTATGTAATCTTTGTAATGGGAAAAATATGCTTTTTAATGTGAAATTAGTAATTCGTAACAAGGATTTAATAGCACATTGTAAGCGGAAAGTGCTATACAACTTTCTCGCTGCTGTAGTCTTCCACAACATTTGTAAATATTTAAAGTGTTATTGGCAGAAGTGTAAGAATATAATAATGCCTTTACAATATAAAAAATGTGATTTTTTTCTAACATGTTAATTTATGTACATGGGATTTTGTAATGTACTTCTCCATGAGATGGGTAATAAAAACTGAAAGCTCAAAACGACTTATCCCCTCGTTTAGTTAAAGAAACCAAAAATATCAAAAGACTTCAAAATAGTTAAAGATCTTGCAACTGAGAAAAATTATGCAAATATATTTTAACAGTAATCCCTTGGAAAACTAATTAAGTATGGGAAGATTGTCATTACTTATAAACTAAACTAAAAATCTCTTTTATAGGTTCAATAAAAATGCCAGCATACAACTTAAAATGATTAAATAGTTTCACAAATAGTAAGGACGGGAAACATTGGCACTAATTAAAAGCTGTTAAAAAACTAAATTGAAGTGAAAAGTAACATAGCTGTTTGTATCAGACAAATTTATTTTCCAAGACGTAAATGCCTAATCACGGAGTAATATTATTATTGAGTTTATTTACTGAAACCTTTAGATTTTATGCTGCAGTTGCGAAAACTATCAACATTACTCACCTGAAATTTGAAGATATAAGTTGCAATTTTCTCATCTTTTGTATTAATGTGCATATTTTGGCTTATGTTGAGAATTGTATCTGATAAAAAAGATAAGTGAACAACATCAGTAGTTTAAAGAATCAAATATTACTTCGGTCTGCAGGTAATAGCAGAAAATAACAGTAAATTAATGGCTAAAGTCACGAAGCATGTTCCATTTTCCTTAACTTCAATTGTATACGAAACAAACGAAGAATCTTCGATGACTAAAAACAGTTTTGTTGTTCCAGATCCATTAAGCATACCAATTTTCACTTTAATTCATTCTAGTAAAGTGATAGGAAAACAAGTGTCTGAGCTAAAAGACATGAAATAAAGTTTTCAGTATTTAATTTTCTAAAAGTATTTGAGATAGTTTCTCTGATGCCCTATATACAAGTCTAAATTTAAACTGCCTACTATCAAATGACAAACATGTTTGGTTCTATTCTTTTCCACAATTGAACTCACTAAATATCATCATGGCTCAATACTAATAGTTTTCCTTCATAAGTTCTTTCCAAAGCCACCACTTAAAAGCATATTTCTTTCACATGCTTAATCATCATTGACAATTTATATACTTCAACAGTTTGCAATGCAAAACAGAGCTATATGCACCATTTAACATTAGCTATATACATTACAGGTATGTTTATTTCCTTCGCATATTATAGCAAATTAAGATACCTATTAGGTACTTGTAAATTTCGTATTAAAAATTAAGTTAATAAACTTAATTAAGTTAATAAACTTACTTTTAAACAACAGTTTGCACCAACAAACAAATAGGTAAAGTTTTATAATTAAATGAATAAATAATGTTACATAATTTTTAGCAAAGTTCAGTTGTGCAAAACTTCATTCGCCCGCTTAGGTAGTCGAAAATATGAAAAATATTTTAACGGTAATTTTAAGAAAATTTCGCTTTAAAAATTATAAATGGTCCAACTATTTCTAAAAAAAATCACTCAGTCGTTTTTAGGGTGAGAAAAAAAATCACAACTCTCATATTTAAAATTTCTTTCGTATAGTAACCTATATGGACTTGTCAATTAGCTACTTTTAGTACTTAGGAACCTACATTTAAATATAATCTATTTTTAGTACCTAAACGCTAAAAAAGATAGAGAATAGTAAATTATATCTTTATTGTTTTGTTAGTTATCAGTTACTTAATGTTCCTTTAAATAATAATATTTTTATCCGGAATATCATATAGCGACTAAATTATTTATGGATTGAACTCAGCACTTAATGAAAAACGCACTAATTAAATCCCTATCTCAATAATGTTAACCCAATAAAAGAAGGATCAAATATTTATTATACGCACATTAATAAGTAAAACGCATATATAATAACTAAAATCTGACATTGAAAACTTTAAAATTATAATTTGATATTTCTAACTAAATTTTTGCCATAATATGAACGCTTACTAAGCTAACTTACTAAGCTTACGCTTAATAAGCAGAGTTTATGGAAGCAGAATTTAGTGATAGAATATGGGATTGTCAAAGTTCCAAGAAAAACTCCGAGTTCCTGGAACAATTTTGATTCTAAATTATTTACATGGTTTTACGCTCAACAATAACATTTTATCAATTAAATTTCTCAGTATTCTGACGAGAGACGAAAATAACAAACACTTCAGTTTTCGAAGATGTGGTCCTTACAGAAAAATGAAACATACCATAACAGTAATGGATGAGCAAATGTCATTAAACAGAAATCCTTTTCCTAAAGCGTTGGAGATGGGGGGAAGAGAGCTTTACCCCATCTTTATATCTGTAGTTTCTGATGCATTGTGTGTACGTGCAAGAGCTGTTCCTCTAAACCTACACTCTTCTGTCCTCCTATCCCTTGCTATGAGAGCAGAATAGGGATAACTCAGAAAGGCTAATGACACGAAGGGAGGCGACATATATTTTTGTGCCATTAGCATGATTGATACGGCAAATAAAGTCTAAGGCCATGCGAAGGAGGATTTTTTTTCGAAGTCTTGAAAAAGCTTCAAACGAACGCAAGAGAATGCATTGGAGGTTAAAAAATATGATGAAAAAAAGATATATGTGCAGGGAGATAGATATAAAGATGAATGTGATCTTTTTGAGGATAAGTTGTATACGTCAACTTGGCTCTTTGAAAGCCTTTTTCGAGGCTAGTATTAAAGTAGTTCAAGTGTATTTCTGAATGATTATATAGAGATATTGCTTTGGTAGAATTGAGAAGATAAAAATATATCCTCTTGCAATTTGAATACTTCTTTTGTGTTACATATTATCTATTTTTGTTGAAAGTAATTGCTGTCTCCTTTTGGCGGTGTGCTTATAATTTGAACTTTTTCCCTCAAAAGATTTCTAACAAATTAATAAAGCAATATGACTCTTAGTTGGTGTTTACCTAAACATGCCTGCTCACATACATACATACATGCATATATGCAGCAAAAACATTTAGATGATAATAATTTTGTAATATAACTTCATTAAATGCGGTTACCGAATACATTTATAATTTTTGGCATATTGTACTCATCCATTAGCCTTACAGATATAAAGTCATACAGCACCACTATACGTCCATACGCGAAAAATTAAAGGACATACTTAATGTCATCATTTCGGTTTTTGACTTCATTTTAATTTGCGTTGAGGAGCCATTTTAAATTTGCTATGAGGATAAATTGGAATGACTCGATGTGGATATTTTCCCATTAAATACTTTTGAGAGATATTCCTTTGTGATTTAATGGTATGTAATGTTCTTTAAATTAAATTTTTTACAATTGATGTACCGAAAGAATTTTGACATAAATAATTTATCAGTTTACAAAGCTTAGAAATACATTATTAGTATTTTCATGCGGTTTTAATGCTCAAGATTACTAATCTAAAAATCATACCATAAATTCATCAAAGTAGAACTATTTTTAGTTTTTAATTTATGAAAGTAATGTTAGGAACTGGGTATGTATCATTACTGAAGCCCACCAGTGTTTTCTAAAGTACGAGTTCTGTAAGATTCTGTGAATAGAATCTCTTTATTCACACAAACTATAGTGATCAATACTTTTCACGATATTCTGCATGGAAATTACCTTCACGTAATCTACAACATAAATCTTTATCTAAGCTGTAATTTTATTGTTAATTAAATACAAATGCAAGCATTTCACTTTTCATATTGTGTATGGACCCTGATTAGAATTTCCACTTTTAAAACTAAATATCGCTTTCACATTATATTCATTGGGCAGCCACATCTTTTGTATTTTATTTTTCTAATGAGTAAAACATTTTCCTAAATATAAGTACATAGACTGAATGAAAGCGTAAAAAGTTATATTTCGTAAATTAAACGAAATTAACTTTTTAAAAATATTTATTTTTTAAATAAATAAATTTTATTAGAAATTTTTATTATTAAAAATACTAAAACAGGAATATTTACATCGTTGAAACAATATTTGTAACTTTATAACTGCAAGTATAAACCCATGACCAACGGTTGTGAAAATAAAGGCTGGCTAGAGACTATATAGTATATATGGGGATGCATGTATATATATATATATTTGCATCCACATAATATATATAATATATATATAGAAAGAGAGAGAAATATATATAATTTATATACTCAATTATAGCCCGAATTGAGTGAAGATTTTAATCTTTTTCTTCTAATTTTCCATACTTTAGCCAGTATTTAGTTAAGTTTTGATATACCGGTTTAAATCAAGCTCATTAAACTTAAAATTTTTTCTTTCTTTAAATTTAACTTCTTTAAGGAATTTTTTTGGAAATTACTGGAAATTTTTAAGAGGTTTTTTAAGGACTTCGTTTCATAAAATTTTTTGACATTTTAAATTTTGCTTTAAAACTTAAATTTTAAAACATTTCATTTTTACTTAATTACTTTAATTATTTGCCTTGCAATATTTACACAATTTTTCAACAGAACACACATTTCACATTACAAACAGTTTACATTTATTAATTCACAATACCACTTAACTCTATTTTACTTCAAGCAAACTTACCGCTCTTGATTGGCTTAACTCCCTAAATAATTTATCGTTTAAATTAAAACTTGAATTACATACCTTTAGGATTTTTAATTTTTAATTTTTAATTTATTTTTTATAGATTTATTTTAATATTAATGTTTGCAAAAAAATTTTAATATAACAAAGGTAGCAGCTAGGCAATCAACTTTACCTACATAAGCGCCATCTATATGATTAATTTGAAGAACACACTTACTTCTCTTTAAAAACACTTTTGCAGACCCCAACGCTCATTTAGTAGGTAAGTTAGGATTACAACTTACTATTTACTTGCTTTAAGTATTTTTTAAAATTTTTTATGTAGTATTTAAGTATTTTCTAGATATAAAATTATATTTTTATGTATACATTTGTTTTTTAAAAATTGTGAATTAGTTCTTTATGTTTCTTATTGGTTTATATGGATTATGTCTAGTTCTTTTTTAGTTTCTTTTTATTGATATGCATATTCGTGTCGGGGAGGTTTCTGTAGACAAGGGATTCTAAAATACATTAGTTTCTAGATTTTTTTTATAAAAAATTAATTTTTTTAAAAATTAAAAAAATTTTTAATTTAATACTTTACTTTACTTGCTTGTTTCTCAAAAGACTTCATTAGTATTTTCCTTTTAAAACTTTAATTCTTAAATGGTAATTTCTAATAGTACCACTTTATTGGTATTTCTTTTTGGACATTCTTCACTTTTTACCTTTGGTTTTAACTTTTACCTTTGCCTGCATGAATGACGAAACACGAATTGAATGAATGGAGAGTTAGGTTTGGAGGCAACTTCCCCTTGATAAGTCTGTCTCCTGCCTGCTCAACAGTCATTCACATTCACTTATGCATTTTTAAAAAAATTCTTTGGATTAATTTTAATTTGCTAAATTGGTGAATTTATTTTCATGGTTTGGTTTTGCACTTGATTTGCTTATGCTTCTGAATTTAAATGATATTGTAGATTAGTTCGATAATTAAATCTTTTAAATCTTTTATATGTTTACACATTTTTTTCCTTTAAATTTGCTTTTTTTTAATTTTGGCTTTAAATTTGCTTTTTTACTTTTACGTGTTTGTTAAAATTTAAATTTAATTTGTTTAAATTTATATGTATATATATATATATATATATATATATATAGAGAGAGAGAGAGAGAGAGAGAGAGAGACATATATATATATATATATATTTAAACAAATTTAAATTCTTAACAAATACGTATAAAAGTACAAAAGCAAATTTAAATTCTAAAAAAAGGAAAAAAGGAAAAAGCCAAAATAATTTAAAATAATTTTAAAAAAATGTGCAAACATGTAAAAGATTTAATATATATATATATATACAGAGAGATCGTAAGTAGACACGAAAAGGGTACATGTTTGTTGTTAAACATTGGATACAAAACATATGTGTGCGTCTACACCAATATTGAATGTATTATTTGTTCAAAATTTAAAAATCTCCTATTTATAACTAACTATAGCCGTAACCTGTTATGAGCAAAACATGAATGTTTTTGTATGACGTAATAAAGGGAGGAGAAAGACATTTAGCAAAAAGGGAAATTAGTTACAAATATTGCTACTACTGCATTACTTTGAAAGACCTATAATTCACATGGATATGTTTTCAACAGTAACGGTTATAAAATAAAAAATTATTTGCAGAAAACTTCTTTTTATTGTGGTTGTCACTGATAATGCTTTTACATGTGCATGATCGCATTTTGTTGGTTAAATTCTTTTATCAAAATGCAGATTCGGCAGAATTTGCTTTACACATGTTTTCACTTTACACAGAGAAACCGCGAAAACCATTCATGCAGCTAACCCAAGTGCAACTATTAACATTCAGTGGTCTGAACTATTCGGCCACTGAGGCCTGTGTTTGAAGTAAATTTATAGTTGAAAGAAAAACTTTCTAATAATTTTGGCCACTAATAGAAATATTTTATTTGATTTCAAAGTGTAGTAATCACGGAGAAATGAAAGCAAAATTCTGTGCAAAGCTGATGACCATTATTTTAATCTGACTAAAGATTCTTATTTACTTTCTACTTAATGCCATTAATTTATATTTTATGACGAGTTAGCTTATCGAGAAGTTAAGTTGGAGTCGACTCATTTTGTAATTTTCATGAAGAATTTTTTTTTGGTTAATTTTTCTGACTCTTCAAAAGATATCTACATTTGATATTAATCATCGATGAAAGCATATAAAAATGAATAAGAAATAAAGAAATAAAAATACACATCTTATGCCGCATATTGTGTTCGGTCAAAATCAAAATACGCCAAAGATAAGATACAAAAAAAAATCTATCTCTTCTATCGCTTATTACTTAATTTCCCTCTACTCAGATTGCAAAACTTCTTAAAGAATTCGTCTTTTGATCTTCATCATTAGGCAAGATATTTTTGGAAAATATTTGTTTTCAACGAGTTTTTGCAATGGATATTAAAAACGGTCCCCCTCATCGAAATCGGATTAAATGATGTTTTTTCCCCTTCATAATAGAAATGGTATTTACGGGGAGTAAATTGCAAGAATCTTGTGAAGCAAAATAAGCACTTACATGAACGAAATACGGTTGAAAGTGGAATTTCGTGATAAAAGATTTTATTATAAAAAACACGTTTTCTTCTATTCACGATTTAATATATTTTATGGCTTGGATTCGAGTACCTTTTCAAATTGTTCCTTAAAATACATCTTTTAAATTAGACATATATTATTCTATCGGAAAAAAGACTTAAAAATGAAAAAAGGACTACAAGGTAGGTATCTCATTCTTTAAATTTTTTTCTTATTTTCCTTAAGAATATCTGTGTATTACTCATTGGTTGTAGGTAAATTAAGTAAATATTTTACTATCAGGAAAATTACTCAAAATAATTTAACTTTAAGGAGCATGATAAATTATTTAAAGCATTTCGTGAATGTATGTATGTATGTATGTGTGATTATGGCAAAGCCTCGAGGGCTATATGCCTAAAGGGAGGGATGCCTTCGTGGAGGACTTTCTAAGGGAAACTAGCTCGTATTACACATGGGGAAAACCACGAAAACGCCCATGCAGCCATCCCGTTCGCGGGATTCGAACCTCGGACCGAACTACGTTTCGTGTATGAAAACAGGAAAAAAAATGTATCAATTATTGCATGCTTTCTCGTTAGAGCATTTCTTGCATTTCAACCCTACTCTGGAAACCATTTCTAAGATAATAAAAGCATTGTTGAGTTTCTCAGAACTTGTTCAACAACTTCTACGGCTTCATGCTTATGAAGAATGATGTACTAAAATAAATAAAAATTACTAAGTACTAAAATAAAGAAGAAATAAAATATTTCTAAGTACTGAAAGAAATACTAATAATAACTAAGTACAAATAATAATTACTAAGTACTGAAAGGAAGAAGAAATAAAATATTTCTAAGTACTAAAAGAAATACTAATAATAACTAAGTACTAATAATAATTATTAGTTACTAAAAGAAGAAGAAGTAAAATATTTCTAAGTACTAAAAAAAAAACTAATAATAACTAAGTACTGATAATATTTGCTAAGTACGAAAAGAAATAAATAAAGTATGAAGTACTTGTATACTGTACCACAAGAAATACAAATTAAGTGTCTTGATTCCATATCCAATGAACACAGGAGTAAATCGAAATTTTTGTTGTCGTTGCTGCAGAAAGTCAACAGCAGAGTGAGGGACTGCATTTTTGTAGTGCTCAAAGAGCAGATTATTAGTTTAAGTATTTAGCATTTTCCAAGTACCGCTGTCGGAAATATATTTTGTGGCTTCAACTTCAGAGTTATATGTTGGCCGCTTTTAGAACCAAAAGATGAGATATTTTTATTGTTTCCTACTTGTTTTCATTGGCAGTATTTCCTAAACAAAGAATGCGACTGTCGATTTCTGCTTCATCAACAGTTCGTAGATACCGTATTCACATTTTATCGTCTGTAACGACCTTCGAGGCTTTTCATTTTTTTTTCCGGTATTATAATTTCAAGTATAAATCTTCATCCGTTCACATGATTTTCAATCGTTCTACTCATCAGTATGAAGGCAGAATACCAAACTGGAAAAGTGTTCTCTGAAACTAAGGGTAACAGGAAGAATAAAGCTGACATTTCGCCATCTCATATTTAGGTATCCACAGTGTGCACATAGCATATATAATGATATGATTCTCTGCAACAGCAACATTTTTGGCTATGACTGAAAACAGGCATACGACATTCACATGTGTTATCTTCCTGGGAATGTTTTCGAGTATCAAATGAGCGCATCACCTAAATGTCGTGGCAAATGATGATGCTTTATAACCCAAACATGATAATAAACTTTTATAAAGTATTTTCTCCCACTTTTCCGCATGCCTTCGTGGTGTAATTGGATATATACTGGACACGCTTTCGAGAGTTCCATGGCTCAAGACCGGCGAGGGCATTTCACATTATTCACGCCTCCTGCTTCAAAAACATAATGACTCTACAATGGTGCTCCAACTAAAAGGTGGTGGATGACAATTCGTCACCACCACGATTTGGCGATTGGGTCCCCTCAGTCCAGTCGCTCTTTAAAAGGGGAAGTATATAAGGTATTTTATCCTTGTTTTCCACATGCCATCATGGTGTAATTGGAAGCATACTCGATGTGTATTCAAGAGGTCTAGGGTTCGAGTCTCCGCGAGGGCACTGCATATTTTTCACATCTCCCGCTTAAAAAAAATCTGATAACACTACACTTTTAAGCTAATCATGAAGATTTAATCCTTTTTTAAAACAATATAAAAATAAGCTTCGAATACTTTTCAGTAACATGTGTTTCTTCCAACATGGTACGAGGTTGGTATGAGCATCTTTGATACCTCTCGCAGGTATCTGTTAAAAGCTTTCTTAAGCTAGGAATTTGAGACATATGTTAGTATGCGCTTAAGTATATATTAATATGATATTGTGATATTACATTTCTATCTCTTAAAAAATGTAAAAATTTCGAAAGTAAGCTGTATACAAAATGTGATTTTAGTTATCATAGTTCCAATACTGCTGCAATGCGCAAGTAAAGAATTCCTTAAAAATCATCTAAACAGAACTTATTTTTAGATTATTCATATAGTTCGAAAATTCTATTGCATATTATTTTTCTGTAAAATTCCTTACATAGTTAATTACGTAAACGAAGAAAAACGTCATTCAGTAGATGTTGAGGAATTTATCATTGGATTATTTGAATTGCCATTAATTTGCCATTAAATTGAATTGCCATTAATTTTGCCATTAATTTGAATTAAAGCTATTCATAGGAAAAATAGGAAAAAGAATATCTTCGTGTTAGGTTTTCTATGAAACACTGGCCTGCAGTCACTTCACACATGAGAAAACTCCGAAAACATGATGATGCAGACAACTAAACTATAGATGTGTAGTGGATTTTAATCATTCACCAAATTATTGTATAAAAAGGAAAGCTTTAAAGACCGAAAACTTAATACACACTACTAACTATTCGTTGTGATTATCTGGTTGGATAATTAAGTAGGAAACTCATTCCAAAGCTATCTGCTTAAGAAACGAGATGCCTTTTTCAGAGGTCATTCTAACATTTTGGATAGAAGTTTAGGACACATTCTTTTCTATATTTTCTCAAACGCTTCATTATTTTAACTTTTTGAATTCAACGTGCGGCTGATTAATTGGTTTTATTTTTTTTTAATTGAAGCAAAATATGAGAGTGCCATCTATCTGAGACGCCTATAGAGGGGAAAAAGAACATGAAAATTTTTATGAAATTTGTTTCGCCACTTTAATACGAAACTACCACTTTAATACCAAAGTTCTACCAAGTATTTCGAGCTTTTACTATTGTATCATTCATTGACCTAATTGTGAATATAGACGGGAGTATGATTTACTTGGACTTTTAACACAGTTTCAGAAATTACTTCGACTAAGTAATACTGAATCTAAAGTGGGGCTTTTACAATTTAAATAAAGCCCAAAAATTTACTCTGCAAGACTTACATCCGTATCGAGCCATGTTATAGACATGGCTGTGACAATGCATTTGAGGGTTATGTAACGTACTTAAGAAGGTGTAATTCATTGAAAAAATTCTAAGGAAATTCGGGTTGTATTTGCTAATCACATGTGCCAAGCAACGGAAACACTAGTTAGCCATTTTGTTCAGTGACCGGAATAGAAATTTCACTACTTTGTAAGATTCCAACCTGTGTACCTTTAAGTTACAGTGAAATTGACGAACCTTAAGAACTGATAAGCGAATAATCGCTTGAGTTTGTGAGACAGAGAACAAAACGTGAGCAGGGTTAAATTACTCTTTATTAAACCAAACAAAGTTTAACAGATGACTCCTTTCTTGGAGTTACAATAAAGCCTCCACTCGGGCTTGAACTCAGGAAAATAAGAACTAAACTAATCTTAACTAAAAATATATAGCCGAAGTATCAAGATTCTAGCAGAATTGGCTCCTTAATGCTAATTGACGGCGAAGCTATCAAGGTCTAAAGTACGGCCGAGCGTAATAACTTGAGAGTAGTCTAAAAAGGCGAACGGGCGCTAGTAAGAATCTCTGGCTCTCTCTGGCGAAGTCAGTTGAACTTCACAATTAAATACTTCTCCTCATTTGCATTCAAACGCGATTCTGAAAATACGTCCTGGCCGGAAGTTGTAAGCAGAAATTCAGGGAGATAGGAAAGTAACTTTTAACTAAAAAATAACTGTTAGAAAAATTAACATAAACCTTACAACTTAACAGTTTTATCCATTCGGGATATTGCTGGGACAATATCGAATGAACACAAGTTATTGTTCACTTATAATTCTTAAATATGCAATAGTTTTTTATATTAATGGATAAGAAAATAGTATATTTACATATATTTAAGGCAATATACTGGTATATACTTACAATATGGTACCACAGTGCTTAACTTTCATCCAAGGAAATAAATTTAATAAGCTTATCTACTTGACTAAATATTAAGCAATGTGTAATCAATTCAATGTATATTTTCGAAGTATCACAACGTTATAGCTTCTGAAGTATTTCATCTATTAATTAAGAGAATTGAATTTATATGACTATTTGTTTAAATGAAATTAGTTTCAGAGCCTGTTTACGTTCAAATAATGTTTTAATTCAACACCGCAAATATAAATTATATTGTATTAGTTTGTAAATGCACAAACATAAAAACGCGTTTCCAAGTCATGTAATGCAGGCTATTAATTGTATAAAATGTTTTTACTATTTATTAAATGCACATACAAAAAATAATTTCGATAGTAAAGCTTTTTAATTTAAAGCTCACATCCATTACATAATAAATTTGTGAAGTTAACGACGAAAGATATTGTTTGTTCCAAACACCTCGTGCATGAAGATTGTGTGACTGACATTTTGATTGAAAACATCTAAGATCGCTTTGTCTAATGATTTCAAAAATAGTGACATAATCAGGATGGATAGGAGATGAAATACAACTTCCTGGCCATGTGAAATTTCCCGCGATTCAGTGGAACTGAGTGATCGATTGAGGTGTGTTCTGCGTGGGTTATTCAATATTAAATTATTCAGGTATTATCGACTGAAGAACAAAGATATATATAAACTTCCGATGGTATTTGATACATCCGAAGCTATGCAAGTTGTACTTAATAAATTCGAACAAGACAAAATACTCCAAAAGATTCTCTTACGATTAGATAGCTAAAAATATCTCAGTTTTACAACAGAAATCTCTATATGTCATTAAATATACATAAGTTTTAAAGTTATGACTTCGTTTCGTGTATAACAACGTTTATTTGTAGCTTTGTACTTATGCGTTTAATTTCAAAGCTTTCATATTATTTGTATTAGATTAATAACAACAACATGAATACCGTCTGCATGAAATGCATTGAACTGTAAATATCTGGCAATTTTATTTTTCGGTATCTTCACTGTTACTATAATGCAACATTTAACTCGAATTATATGGAGTGTAAATAATTAAAAAACTTTAGCAACATAAATTCGGCGTAAAAGCAAGGAAAAACGATTAATATTATGTAGATTAATGGAGCTCAGAATAGTGGCAATAATGTCACTACACGTTTAATGAATCTAACTGCTCACTGAAAGCATATCTAAAGCTTTATTTAATTAGTTAATGTAATATCAGCCTAATTCATATTCTCGACCAATTCTTCGCTTTCAGCATAAATACTATTTAATAAATCGTAATTTTAAAATTTCAAGAATGTGAGAAGAATACGTTATCGGCAGTGTTGCGAATGAAGTAAATTAATTTATAACTTTACCTATTACCATTTAAACTGCAAAATGAAAAAGTTTCTTCTCGTTTTATATTGACTGACAAAACAACTAACAACAAACAAACGACAAAATAACTGACGATCTTAAACTGACAAAACAATTTTATATATTCAATGCACATTTTTTCAATATTCAATGCAAATAATCAGAATCTGAAATTTTCACTGTTTATTTTAAGTAACGGCATAAATCTATGCTAAATATTGGACAAAAATTCTAATATGGAGAAAAGGATTTTGAGTCTTGAAGAATCGGAGGCATTACTACTTGAAAAACAATATTCGTTCGCATCTAAACACAACTAGTTCTAATACATTTAAAAGCAGTTTAAACAGTCTCGGATTTCACTGAATAAAGTCTGGAAACAGAACATCTGAAGCGGTTGAAAATGCTGGCAGATAGAGAAGAAGGATAGATTTTATCCATGGCCGTTGGGCGAAAGGAGGAAGTCGGAAAACATGTGATCTCTTCCAAACAAAAGAGAAAAAGAAAGACAAATGAAAGTGTCTAGTATTTATATGTTATTCTTTCTTTCTGTGGTATTATGTTTGCAGTTTATTTCAATTTTTCCCCCTTAAACGTTTACATATGATTCCAGTTTCGTTAAAAATTGAAAATAATGTGCCCTTTAACAATAAGATTAGATTGATGCATTCGATTTAGAATTATTTATTTTCGTGACGTAACAAATGGAAGATTTAGTTTATTCGCTGTAAAACAATGAACTTTATTAATAATTCTAATTTTTATATTCTAAACAACGCCTCTATTTTAGCGAAATTTTTAAATGATATAAAAAACATGATATATGATAAAGTATTCGCTAATGATTATTTTTACTTTGATTAATTTACTGGTATTTGACAGGTTTTCTGTAAAATCCTTTCTTAATTTCAAGGGTGTTTTACGGAATTTTTAATAACTTCATTTATCGGATATGAAATGAATTCCATGGATACTTCTAAATGATTGCATTTAGTGCCTAGTTTGATAATCACTATACTATTTATAAAGTCTATGTCACTTTGGGAACATAAACTCTTAAAAGGACTCTTGAGGAATTATCTTCTAGCCTTTGTGAAACTAAACAGAGATCAGAAGAAGGGTGTACAAGACCCTTTTATTCGAGCAGAAAATTAACAAATGATCCAACTTGTGTTACAGGAAGCCAAAACGTCTGGCTTAACAGAAATACGTAACAAATAATAATAATTTCAGGGTGCGGTAGGTTAGCCTAAAGGCTCGCAGAATACTTTAACAAGCAGGAAGAGCTCTGATATGTAGTAACCGGCGAAATCCCTTGAAGGCAGGTTTCCTTTCTCATTTATTAAATATACTGCAAAATATACAGTTTGTCATATGCTAGTTTAAGTTAATTTTTTTCTTACTAAAGCTTCTCCATGTCAGACTCACTTTGATGCTCCAAACAATTATCATCGCCAAATAGAAGAGTTAGCCATACGAAACTCTCTTAGTTCCGCAAGCTGATGTTTATGTTGCCTGATTCTCAAACCACGTTGCTTAAAATAATTTTTTTTTCCTTTTGGGTTCTTAATGCTCATGACACTTTTGAAAGTTTTAATAGAAAGAAACGTAGTTTTACATATATCTAATCAATTATGAATTCCATGGGACTCAGTAGAGTTTTGAATCTTTTCACTCGCTTTTATTTCCTGCAAATTTTAGTAATAGGTTTTAATTGAATTTCAGCTTTGCCGTTTATTGTAATCCTTTTTCTCTATACATTACGTTCCATAAAAATATTTTACCTCTGAGAAACAAACAAACAAATAAAAGAGCTAATTTTTTTCCTTGGGTTTTTGTCCATTTAGTATTTGTTTCCCATAATTTTCTCTTACTTCAAAAGCTTGCTTACGTAAAGCTATTAATGTCGACAGGAGGTTTTAGCCTTTTACTCTTCATGACGTTTTTACCATTTTTTCTCTTCCTCGCAGCTTTAAACAGTATTTTTCCTTCGAAACCTATCATATAAATCTTATCTTTGCTCCATTTCATTTTTCTAATAGTTACAGAGTTTCATATATATATACATAAGTTTTGATCCAGAATAGGTTTTAATCTAGTGCGGGCTATGTTTTTTAATTCCATAAATCACGATTTCAGCTTAGAACACTTTCAGGTACGAATTTGTATTTAAAATAAAGTTTCAAGGACATAAAGCAGAGTAAATAAATTGAACTGGATTATTCGATGACAAAAAAGCACGCTAAGGCTATATGCATATGAGGAGAGATGTTTTTGTGGAAGACTTTCTAGAAGAAATTGGCCAGTATTTACATTACACATGAAGACATCCACACAAACCTTATGCAGTCAGTAATTTCAACTGGCGAGGAATAAAAATCCGAGTGAAACTGACAGCTGTGTGGCAACTAGACTGTCCACCCTCCTTCTAATATATATATATATATTTATATATATATTTTCAGCAAATTTATTACCGCATTATGTTTGAAGGCATCTAAATAAAGACTGAAGAGGAAATTGAACTAGATTTTTCAGTTTTCGATTCTCTTAACATACTTATTTAATCTAGGCTTTCCTTGATAATATATGATAACACATATGTCAGATTAAAAAAAAACATTGATTTCACATTTTACATCACGCTTATAAAATATGCTTTTTTTCAGTTACAAAAGACGCATACAACTTAATTAAATGAAACGAATAATATGAAAGAAAATTTAAATATATTTAATTTTCAATGATTCTGATGTGTTTTAGAATTATAAATTCTTTTACTGATAGGCACAAAGTTAGAAGTCTGAGCTCTTATAACATACACAGCCTCAAGTCCGTTTCTATATTTGTATTTTGCTGAAATATCACGTGAAAAATTTACCTCGTATAAATGCATTGTTATAAAAGCAAAAATTATGAGCTTGTTTTGGAGAGTTTGCATATTCCTTTGACAATTTTATCCAAAATTCGTTTAACGGTAGTTTTATTAATTTTTGTTTCATGTCAAAATCAGTTGCAAAAATCAATTAATTTTTCGAAATAGGCTGCGCTCATATCTGTCGGCTTAGCTGTCGTCGTGAAAGGATTTCGAATCCAAGAATTTTCTTTCTGGAAAAATGGAAAATATTGACCAAGAGATACCTGGCAAAATTATTCAAATGTCGTAAGTTTCCTGTGGGAATTTTAGTGTCTATTTTTAAACTTTCTCTTTAACCTGAAGGTTATTTAATGTAGAAGAATAGTCAAATTTCTTCTCTTCTAGTGAAAAATTCAACATTAACTCTTCTGAATGACGCAATTCTATCCATTACACTAAAAACAGAAATATTTCTTCCTTCTAATAATATTTATTTTTCTTTATGCTTAGAAAACATATCTGCTAAGTAAGCAACATTCATTATTAGCCATGTAAGATTGAGTTCTCTAACCCCAGTTTCATAATTTGTTGCAGAATACTTAAGTTATTGTTTTTAAAACACCAGTGTTCAGCGGAGCACAGATAGAAGAACGCTGTCCTAAGAAAACTATGAATACATCAGGTACAGGTGTTTTAAATAACTATAATATCAATCGACAAGTTCCATTTTAGACATTTTTTAGTCAAACATTCAGTCTTAAAGTCAGTAGCTCCATATGAATTTAAATGAACAGTGCATACCAAGTATAGCCCTTTGAGCATGTAGAGTCTAATAGAGATGTCAAGGCAAGATGTCCTCGCAGATATTTAAACTCTGGACCTCCCAACTACTATTCTGACATGCTTCTAATTACAAAATTAAGGCACGTGGTAGGGAAGAAGAAAGTTACTTAAAATAAATAAATTATGTGAATTCAGCTAGGGATTGGCATTTTTAAATACTTTTAGATCCAAGGAATCTGTCAAGTGAAGACTGAATGCATACAGAGATAGTCTTTGAGAAAAAGTATTTTGGAGTTCAAATTTATACAAAGGACAATTCCAAGATATTTTTTACTCTGTGCTATTGACACGTTTTGGCCTTCCGTGAAAGTAAATATGGTTTGGTCACCATAGTGTCTGAGTCAGTTTCCTACCTACTGTTTTTCGCATCACATAAGCATACACGTTTAACCGGTTTGAAGAATTTCTGAATGCATTCTTAATAGCATTTTCTGCAGATGAGTGAAAATTGCTTTTATCTGGAATAACTCTTGCCTCTCTTTTTTGCTCAAGGCAGAGCTTTTTATTCATAACTCTGAACCAATTGAGGTAATTTAGCTTCAGAAAGCCATAAAGATAAATTCTTGAAATTTTGTCCAAGGGATAAAACTGTACAATTGAAGTGTATTTTATAGATCCCAAGAAAAATTAATTACATACGTTAATAGATTGTTAATATTTTAGTAGCTTACTCTGTAAGAAAGAAAAAAAAATCACTCTCGAATTGAAATTTTTAAACGCAACCATTTCAGACAGAGTTTGGAAGAGACATGTTTTGCGATTTATCGATACTATTTGTACGATATATAAATATATCCATACGTGGCGTACTCATATTAAGGAACGTCAGTCATTTATCTTTAACGCAAATAAATGCATTCTCTTTGTTGCTGGTACAGATACTTCAAATGATATAGTAAAGAAATTGTCCAAACGCCACCATGTAATTTTTGATTTCTTGTCAGTTTCAGGTTATTAAAACCTGACCATTTAAAGCTCTTAAGGGTTCTTTTTTGCCTCTTCGTTCAGCGCTAAGGATATTTTGATCCCAAAAAAGTTTAATAGTAAACCACTAGTCTCTAAGAAATCTCACTCCAACAAACAATCTATCTCGAAATCTTTCATTACGAAGAAGAGAAATTTAATTTCGTTCGCCTGACTTTTAATCGGCAGTTCCAAATAACCTTCGATCCGACACTTTCTCCCCTGAGGTGACATTACTAAATTCCTTCTCCCCTTTCTTAACAAGGGACAAGAAAAACCCTAAAAATAAATTTTGTAAAGAGTGCAATACGTAGCAATCGTTTAGGATGGATAGGGTACTTTGGTATAGATCAGGTTCCAACTTGTAAATCCCTTTAAATAAACCTCAATTATGTAGAAAAAGAAGCCATTCATAGTATATAATTAACATAAAAACACGGCAATATTTTAGCCTTCCTTTCTGAATTCGTAACCGACATTGCTTCTGTAGTTGAAATTTCAGGATCAACAAAAGCAAAATGGTTAAAGCTTTAGAGCCCTGACAGATTCGCGCAGAGTTCGATACACGCTTGGGTAACAGATCCTAGCGATAGCGGGAGTGTAAACTACGTGCAAACAAAAATACTGAGGCAGCGTTTCTTAGAATACTGATCCTGAATGTTTGCCTCTATAGGTAAGTAACCTCATACTGCCGTAAATAACAAACTATCATGATTACATTAGAGCTGGTAAATATTGATTTTCTTCAGGCAAGCTTTTGTTGATTAGCTTATGATGGCATCTGTTGGGAAGTTTAAATCATTTTCTAGGAAATAAGAAATAATCACTAAGTAAAACAAATCAAAAAAATAATTGAATATATTTATCAGTATCCAACATTTGAACTTCTATTATTTCTTTACTGAAGTATGTTTTTTAAAAGCAATTTATGATGCACTTTCTGATATTTATAGAATTTTGCAACTATAATCACAACAGAATATTGTTAAATACATTTATTGCATGATCGTGTCTTATATTTATTTAGGATATTCTGCACGCATCTATTATTCATTATTCACTATCCATCAGGATCTTATAAAATTTCTGATCATTTCAAATTAATATCATACTAAGAAGCATTAACTGACAAAAATTATTTTCCACGCGTATTTTTAGAGAAATGAGAGAGACATTCATCCTTACTTAACGTAGATTTTAGTTAAAGCATTATGGTCAAATTGCGAGTATTTAACTAAAATATAGTTATCTTAGATTAAAAAAAATTGTACAATATCACACAGCTTTCAAACACAGCACATGCTTCAACGAGCTTAATATTGGAGACAATTCTTTTAGAATGACTAAAGTCACAGAAATGAGAGATAACCAAATTCGCCCGATGAAGACTAGCCAGAATGTTTCCGCAATAATTTATACTCTAAAATTTGCAACAGCTGCTGCCTGTCGTGGGACCGGGAATAGGTTCTTCTTCATTTATTTCCAACAGTGATCTAGGAAAGCCTAGACATTGCTCTCACTTTCTGATTCTGTTTGTAAGTAATCTGTATGAGTGGAAAGGATAAGACCTAGAAGGTTTCTAGAGGGCCTTTTCTTGACAAAAAAATCAGCAGTTTCGTTTCTTGGCCATCTCTATGTATATTCTAATGTTACCGATAGAAAAAGGAGTCTCATAGTTCTTTTAAAGTTTCGCCTTCCGATAAATGCGAGTTGAATTCGTAAGCGTATTCTTTGTATGGTACTGAAAGACATACACTTAGTAAGTTAGATTCACGGCTCTTTTCGAGTGTGCGCTTATTGAAAACTTAAACGTTTCTATTTGTTCTTCATTATGGGCTCAATTGTAACCTAGAGGAAAGGAGAGAATAAAGCTGCTAATGATACCTACACCTGTACTTCTTTTATTATTGAACAGATATCCACATAAAACAGGTCCAAAGCGGTACTGAGATGACATTTTACAGTGGTAAACATGTGATTGCATAGGATTGATAGCATAACACTTGAGATTGCTATTTTGTATTTACGTACACGTCTAGATGTCATTGTGAAAATACATAATAGCTGCCTTATGAAGAAAATCAATATCAAATATTCTTTCAGAGGGGTCATTGATGAACCTGATTAACATTCACTAAAATAATTTCACCTTGGTCTATACTGGTGAAACCTGTGTCCATATTTGGCAGCAACTTCAGTATTAACAGAAATCGATTAAGCATTTTGAATAGCTAAGCGGCTTGTTTTACAATGAACAGTTTTAAATTCTTTGGTGTAATTTCTGCGGCCGTTGTTATGCATGTCTCAAAGCAACAACAAAAAAGGTTGGATTAAAACCCTCAACTGCCTTTTAGACTTAAATCCTGGTAGACGGAATATGTTGCTTCAGTGTGGGCGAGAATGCACCAGTTTTGGATATCCCTTTGTTGCATAATATCCACTCTAGTGGACAAAAGTTAAATTTTTTTTTACTCTTCTGTAAATGCCTTAACAGATTCCGTTCCTGTGTTTATTCATTGTATATCATTAAACCTTTCAACAATCAATCATAGATGGCAGCACAGCATCACTGAAAAAGTATTATTTGGAAAGTGGCTGCTTTAGTATTTGGAAAATGGCTACTACTTCTGTTTTCAGGTTAGTACGATTTTTCATAGTAAACATGGCATAATATTGCCTACAATTTCTTATACTGTCATTTTTCATTCATAATTTGTAATTTTAGACATATTACTTTAAATGTAAGTTTGAAAAAATTGTTGAGCAGCTAATTTTATTGAGATTAAGAGGGCATTTTTCTTTTGTTCACTACAATAGACGTCATAAATTATAAGCTAAGAAAAGGTAATTTTACTCAGTCTACTGTAATGGAAAACATGAACTAAATCTAATGCATTTTTAAGACATTATGTTAGGAGGAATTTTGCCAAAATTCTAAGTTTCAAACATCTAAGGGTCTCATGGCTGGAACAATTTATTTTAAATAATTAATTTGATTTAAGCAAGCTATTAATTAATTAGATAATAAAACAAAGTATATCTAATTTTAGTTCATATTTTATTAGAAATCTGAAACGGAAAAAGTTTTTGTCTGAAGATGAAATTGAGAAGATCATGAATGAGGATTTTCCAATTAGCAGTGATGATGAAGATTTGGAAAGTGGTGATGAGGAAGAGGAATACATACTGACATCCCTCCAAGATGATTCTGATGATGAGCCAGTAAATGAAGAAACAGAAATTTCACTTATAAAATCAACTACTCAAAATCAGAAATGTTGCTTGCTCCAGAAAATCAACATATTCATTCATAAAATGTAAAGTGTATTTGTGTATTAATGGGAAATCTGATTGCTTTTATCGTTTTCACCATCAAGATGGATAAAAAATAATCATAAAGATATGTTTATACGTGTACGTATATGCATGCTGTCCACTGTAGTGGACAAACTGTAGCAATTATTTAAAACATAATTTGAATAAAATTAATTTTTTATTATTACTAAGTCTATTTTAAGTGGGAAAAGCACAAATAATTTAATATTTTCGTTTAACTTCTCCAGATTATTTATATGCAACAAAGGGATATAGTCAATATAATGTATATGTAACAAATCAGATACATGTGTTGAAAGCGGAGAGTGTAAAACATGATTTGTTAAGCAATGAAATTTACCTTCCCGCTTTCTCCGCTTATATGTGAGTGTGTATATAAATGGATATAATGGCTTGTTTTCTTTTTGTATTATATATATACATTTCTTATAATAATTTCTTAAAAATTTCAGTTCTTTCCAGATAAAGCATAGGCATCAATTAATTATTTTTTCTTGGCTCCGCACATTTTATGTTACTTTATTTTATGTTAATTTAACGAACTTTTGATTCAATCGATGATGATGATCCAAAACGATGACATCACTCTCCCTAAGTAAATAGCCGAGTGCTTTGCTTTAATAAAATAAACCAAACTAAACCTTTCTCTTTTGTTTTCAATTAATACTGTCAGTATAATATTTCTTTACTTCACATTTAAGTACACATTAATATTATCATTATTTGTACCTAATGGTTTAGTTTTAATTATCAGTATCATATTCAGTATGATATTATTATTACTGAATTTAAACCTTTGCTATTTTTAATGGTTTTCAAATATATTATAGCAGTATTCAAAATTATTCACATCTTGTATTATTTTCCAAACTATTGCTCGAAATTACTTCATTTATGTAATATTTATTAGACATGCTTTAAATTTACTTCAGGTTTAGAACTAATCACAGAATTTTTCAGAAATATAACATTAAGGTTTTATAATCTTAATAACTAAGGCTTTATAATCTGAATAATGAAAATATTTCGAAATTGTTAAAATTATTTACTTAATTCATACGACATGAGTACTCAAGTATCAATTTGTAAAAGCATAAAGTTTTAGTTTTGTAGCTTTACCGAGCCTGTATTATTTTGTTTTTAAAATTCAATAATTAATCATTCCATTCTTTAATGAAATTAAGCCTATGATAGTTACCAAGAAAATATATTTAAATGCACGTAAAAACTGTTAAAAGGCAAAACTATTTAAAGAAAATGTATAAATTGCATTTTTACCTACTTAAACAGGAAATTTAGCAAATTATGCAAATCAAAGTTATGGAACTTTAAAACAGGAGCCCATAATTCAAATTTAATTATTCCTTCAGTAATTTAATAAACCAAAGTCGCTCATATCGCTCAATTCTCATTTGTGATCTTATAAACGAGGCTGTGACATAGTTGTATTTCATGTTGAATTAAGAGAATACAATGTCTAGAATTTTCAGTCATGAAATGCGACTCTTATTCAGATTCATTCATTATTTACTTTACATCGAACCGAAGAGATTTGATACTAAAGTTTCTAGTGAGGAACATGCATATATCTACAAATCATAAAGCGGGAAAAGACAATTTTCTTAAAACAAATTTGAAAATCTACTGACATATTTATTCACATACATATTACATATTTTATTTCGTTAATGAACTCTTTGCTTAACGTGAAATGTAGAAATGTATCTGGAATTTCTTTTGGCGATGAACAGGTAAAAAGAAAAGGCTACAAATATTTTATCATTAAATGTTTATTAATTCTTGCGGATTTCTGATGAAAACTTGTTTTACGAATTACATAAATTCTACGTTTATTTCTTTCTGAAAATAAAATATGGAAGAGGAGATGCTACGTATTTGTCATGTATGTTTAAGGAAATGAAATGAAGACTTCAGTACAAAAGCATTTCTTATTCTGCATTCTTCAACATGCTAGTGAAGTAATAAGGCAATGACAAAAGACCGTGGAATCTATCACGAAGTAGATCAGCGTTAATTTTAGAATGAAAAGAGACTAAATCTGTGCTTACAGGAATCTGAAGTCCGCATAAGATTTACTTTGAAATGTTTCATTACTTTATTTCATTTAAATACATTAATTTAAGGAATTTAAGGTAGATTCATCTAATTAAATATAAATTTAATGTAAATACTTTTGAATGATTAAATCTAATTAGTATTAAAAATGCATGGTAATTTATTGATTAAAATTTTGTTAAAATAATTAATACTTAAAATACTTTTTATAAATATTATAGCAAAATATTTAAAAATGAATCTAATCTATAAAGTAAGTTAATAACTTACTTTATCTTGCATTTTATATATTTTAAAAAATCATATTTCCGAAATCAATGCAAATCACATGCTAGCAATTATTTCACTCCTAAAATATGACTTTATTTATTATTTTTGAAGTAAGCACGAATTTGTTTGAATTAATACGTTGATATAATATGAAACATTTTACCGCATACCGTGCAAAAAGTACAATTTTCGTGAAGATATGATTGTGCGTGAAGATATATTCACGGATAAAAATGAGGCGATTTTAAGAATTCCGAGAAAACGTCCAATGATAAAAGACGATGCATATCAATGCATATTTAACGACTGTCCAATATATATGACGGAAAATTCACCTACAGTCAGGAGAAGCGGAACACAAAAATTAATGGAAAAAAAAAAATCAACACTTTTCATGAAAAACAACGAAATTAATGTATTTGATAAATTACTAATAAATGTTAACGTAAAAATTAGAGAAACTGTGAACAAAAATACGAAATTCATTACCTATAAAAATTCTGATGAACTGTTTGTTATGTTTTTACGTTTTTGTCCATCCCCATGCATTCAAAAATGCTTGGTTTAATCCTATACGTTATACTCGGAATTTGAGGGCATCGACATTATATATGTTTTAGCGAGCCAGATAAATATTTTTTTTTTTGTAAATATAATCTTGTGAACATTGTTCGTAATTCTATTCAGTTGAAATAATTCTTCTAGGCCATGTAGAAAAGATTATATTAAATTATCAGAAGAACCGTCGAAAGGTTTAATGCAGTCGCATAAATCGCTGAAAGTTACACTACATTGCTTTCCAATCGATGGCATTACATGTACAGTATTTACTGGAGGCTTATATAAACGAACATCTCGAGATTTTGCGCGCTTTGACTAGCTGCCAAATTCGAAATTGTTAACTGCGTAACTATTTAAGATTCCAGCAGTTCTTTCAAGTAATTTGGTAAAGATGCCATCTGTAAGGCATTTGAAAAGATTGATTTCATGTTTGAAGTTGAATCAAGCAATCACGGACATAAATAATATTGCTTATATTAAAAGTAGATATAATGCACTGTCAATCAAAGAACGCAATGATGTCTTCTCATTGTTCTGTCCCTATATACTTACTTCAACTGCATTCAGCGAGTGAAGTTCCATTGTTGTGAGCTCCTGTTTGAAAGCCTATGAATTGAGGAAAAATCGTCGTGAGAACGCGGAAATTGTGCTTATTTCGTTTGTCAATATCTGCTATACAAGAAGACACCAAAATTTAGGATACATTATTTAAAAAATATCGAATGCAACGTGTTACAATGCTAATCGTGAATATAGTGTTCTGTTTTGGTGTTTTATGTGTTTCCGGTGATTAAAATGTTATATGGTGGTGTTCTCCAATCTTCTGTGGTTTCAGCGGTGTAATATTTGAATACCTTGGTCCTAAATGCTATATCGTATATCATTCATATTAATAGATTATTGTGTTCATATTGAAAGGTTGGTTCTCAGAATTAATTCATATAAAGCCAAAAATAACATACAACGGTAAAGCACTTTCTGGTTTTGCTGAAAATGCAATCAATGCAGAAACAATAACAATTCAAGCTGTCATGGTATGTTCATTATTTTCAAAATACAAAGAAATTATTGGACTGGTACCAGTACTTAACATGATTGCTGAAGATGAATTAGATATATGTAATAGCAAGAAGCAATACATTAAAATTAATAATAATGCACATTCTATAGTATGTTGCCTTTTGTATAGCATGCAGAAAAGGTTAATAATTTTAAACAGTGTATGAAATATATTATCGAAAAAATAGTGTTAAGGAAACATTAGCATTTCTATGAAATATTGTAATCTATAATTATGTGATATTTAATTGTGTAATATTAAAAAACACTGAATATTTTTTATTGATTGCAAATTGCAGTTTTATTACTTTTCGTTTGGTATCTATTCTTTCAAACACTGTGTAATTCGCGTTTTTCTACATATTGCCATTATGTGTGTTTATTAGATTATCTCACTAAATGAATGCTCGAAATTAGGTTTTATTTTTTATTAAATTTAAGTATATTCTATTTTCTTCATTTACTTTTTATGTGCTTGTGATACCAAAGAAATTCATAATAAATAGAAACAAAAAGTTTTATCGTGTGCTATTTAACGAACAGCTTACTTTAACGTACTTAGCGAATCGTATACTATATTACTGAAATTATTTCTCTACAGTAAGAAAAGGAAAGTTATTGATTATAAAAATGCATGAAATAATCATTGTAATTAACCACTATTCTAAAATGTAGAAACTAAAAATAAGTAAATACATTAGCATATGATCAAATGAAATGGTGTTAAGAAACATCAGCATTACTAGTAAATACTGCAATTCATAATTATTGCACTTTTAATTGCTTACTATTTTAAAAACACAAATAATTTTTTATTAATTGGAAATTTTAGTTTTGTTACCTTCCTTCTGCTATTTATACTTTCAAACACTGCTAGTTCATGCTTTGTCTTAAATAGTGCTGTCATGTATGTTGTTTGTTAAGTTATTATTTCATTTTAGATATGAATAGGGAAAGTTTTTTTTGTTATTAGATTTAGGTATATTTTTGTATGAAATATTTTTGATCACATTTATTAACTGCATTATTACAGTCTTTCATTTGCATATCTTGGAGATATAGAAGTTAATGGTTAAATATTTTACTGTGAAACGCGAATAAATTTATACTTGAGTTCATGTAAAATACTGATTATTTTACCTTAAGAACTGCCTCCTAATTTATCATGACTGGGGCAATTTTCAATGTCTCTGAGATTTAACAGAAATGAATGTGATAATTCTGTTATCAGAAACGCATTTTGTTTTACCCACATATTTATCTTTACTTTTATTTATGTCTGATTGAGTTTCATTTACTTAAACCTACTATTAATGTTACTTATTTATAATAACCACTTTCATAATTACTCTCATGTAAAGGGAAAAATGATGAAATCTTAAAGAATCGTAACTTAGAATTTAAGTTATTTAAAAAATATAGTTTAAAGTACTGAAAATAATTAAGGCTATTATTAATTATGCATATTTAGTCTAAAGAGAAATTTAAAAACTATAATTTAAAGTACTGAAAATAATTAAAGCTATTATTAATTATGCATAGTTAATCTAAAGAGAAAAAATTGTATTATCTTCTGGTGTTCAGGAAATGATAAAATATTTAAACTTTAGAAAAATACAAGGAATAAAAAATTTAAAAAAAGAAGAAAAATATATTAATTATTAAGCTTATTTTTCTGCATAAATCAATATGTAACACAAGTACATAATAACGAAATTTTCACAACCGTTGCAAAAAGGTGGAATTTGGGAAACATTTAGGCGTCGTTAAGACGTCGTGATACGATGCTTTCACAACCGAAATATCACCTGCGAAAGACGCAATAACGACGTCTATGCGACAAAAAGGCTCATCTGCAAAGACGTAATAAAGACGTCTTTGCAACGGTTGCAAAACTTCGTGGACATCTGTGCGTCTTAAAGACGACATGTTACAACGTTTTTGCACCATGATTCGTGACCAGTTTGCAACGTCGTTACGACGTTGCGTTGCTACTTGGGACATCATCTTCATTTTGTAGCACAGAAGCACATTTAATAAAAGTCATAGATCTCTTTGAAGGGGCCAGTAGAATATATAATTGGAGGCAAAGAGAAAACCAGACACACATAATAAAATATTTGGAACCCAAAATCTATACTTTTTTCCCTAGCAGTCAAAAAGCTACGAAAAAACAAGAATTTTATTTAAGTACATAGCTTTAAAAGAGCAGACTTAAGTTTACGGCAGAAACATATACCATTGTTTAGATAGATTTTAGTTTGAATGTAATTAGATAAATGATTTGGATAATATAAGAATCATATGAATTTAATTAATTTTAGACTCATGCACTTCAGAAAAGTAACAATATTTATGTTAGTTTCAGAACTGGAAAGATAGATAACCAATTAGAAGAAAGGCTTTAAAGTTTATTATAGATTATTGGTAATATTTTACTCTTTCTCTCTATATATAGTTACGAAGTTTGCACATAGATAAGTATTTTTAGTAGAATTATAAGTAAAATTGTTGCATTTTTTTTGTAACATGAAAAATCTAAAGAGAAGCTATGCCAGAAAAGTAAGATACAGGAGCAAGTGCATTTAACATTGAGTAAATAGGCATCTTGGTAATTTGGCGAGAAATCCCCTAAAATCGCCAAATTATGCACTCATTTGGTGACATATTGGTCCGTTCTCTATATCATGGTAGTATGTATTGAAACTGAATAAATGTAATAGACTACTATGTTACTTGTAACCGTAATTCCACCTTCGTATTGCTTTTCAGTAACTTAAAGAAGCAGAAAGTACTAGAAATATCTCAACGACCGGTTGAAAACTAAGGTCGAAGAGAGAGCATCTGCACTCAGTTAATTAATTATTGTTGTTAGTTCCGCGTAAGATATCTGAGTTAGCTTTCTCTTTAGATGCTCTTTGCATGGAATTATGTTTAACGTTCTTAGTAGCTTGATGCGTAACAACTGATTGCACTGCGTGATACTGTTAACTCCTGTACGAATATTTCTGCGGAAAGTTCCAGAAATTTGAAGGGCTTATTTTGATAAGATAAATTTTTATTAACCTATCATCGGACCGGTGTGCATTCAATCTATTACGAACCTGTACGCACGCAACTATATATATATATATATATATATATATATATATATATATATACATGCATATAAATAAATAAATATATATATATTACGCGCTTTCAAATTAATGATTATTTAGACTTCATGTGGAATTAATTTAAAATAGCACACAAAAGGTTAAATAAACCACAATTTTATTTACCTATAACTACTAGACTATTATTCTGATTTTGACCCTTCTTGTAGAAGCTTTGCAGAACAAACCTCTGAAACCAAAAATTATTTCCGTATGCTCTAAAACAAACCAAGAGGGATGAAACAAAGAAAAGAAACAGAGCTGAAGAAATATAGCCTAAAGTAAAGCCTTCCATATCTTACTTTCGAATACTTTGTAATCTTTTCTTGATCAAATGAAAGAAAAATTTATGAAGGAATTGTTGAACTTTCAGGAGTAATAACATTGCGATATACTTAAAACTTGAAACTCGGGAAATAATCTAAAATCATAATATTTGATTCATCAAGCTATTGTTTGCCGATGGTAAGAAGAATGCTCCGATTTTATTCTCCTCAAAGAAGAAATATGCTAGAACCCCACTATCGGTGATGAAGTTAGAGGTTGAGGAAAAGAAGAATGAATTAATGAATATCTAAAGAAATGAAGTTTAAAGGTAAATCGTTTTAAGTAAAAAATGAGAAGGGTAAAGAAGGAAAATGCAGACAATAATCCCAAGCAAAAATGGAAATATGAAAAGAGGATATGTATATTTTTAAAT
This sequence comes from Stegodyphus dumicola, assembly GCF_044657685.1. Classification (NCBI taxonomy): domain Eukaryota; kingdom Metazoa; phylum Arthropoda; class Arachnida; order Araneae; family Eresidae; genus Stegodyphus; species Stegodyphus dumicola. Next base: position 30,594,713 of record NC_140781.1, read on the forward strand.
CCCGATTCCGTTGTTTTTAAAGTTGGAGAACTTGGAAGATCATGGAAAGGTTTATAGTATAAAAAAATTCATTGATTAAATAAGTTCTTGTAAATTTTGAAATGATATCGGGATATCGTGATAAGGGGGGAGAAATTAAATAAATTTATTAAAAAGCTTTATAACTATGTAAGGGAACAGAGTATGGGACAGCTTTATCAAAAATACTCGCGGGCGTTTTAAAATTTAGGCTTATCTCAATATGTATTTTACGTTTTACAGCATGAAATTAATTTATTGAAGAAGCAAAAGTATTTATGCTGCATTTTGAAATAACATAAATTCATGAGATCTCACCTTTTTTGGTAACATAAACTAAAATAGAGATTCTTGAAGATATAAGCGAATTATCGCTGTGTCTTGGAAATTATAACACAAACTTGGGCAAGAGTGTAGCCGACTCTTTTATTAGAATTAGTAAATTAACAGGGAATACTGCTTGTGCTTACAGAACCAGCCAGCATTTATGGCGTAACTCAAAGGTAAAGAATATGCTTAACTATTAAATCGTAAGTAAGCCCAAAGGCTACAGAGACAGATATCGCGCAGGTTGGCTCCAAACTAATATCTGCGTGACAAGCTTAGCGGCGAGAATAACGCAAAGCCGCAGAGAAACTGCTATTAAGAGATTCAACTAGCAAAGTAACCTTCAGCAGGCAGATTCTACAGTCGAAATTCTACGCACTGATTCTACAGTCGTAAACCTTACTTTAAATACCATCTCTTTTTACATCATTTGAATACGCGCAAGCTAGAAATTATCATTCTGGTAGGAAAATGGAAGGCGAGAAAGACAGTAAATATTATTAACATAAAACAACCAGTTAGTAAAACTAAATAAATCTTTATAAACTTATGTTATTGTCCTACATTATATAGAATAACTTCTTCTCTTCATATATGTAAACAAATAAAATTCTTTTAACTGATTCGGATTCAATGAAAAATGTATTCAGAAACAGCTTAAATAAGTTGCAAAATCAAATCCTTCGGCTTTAATGGGCAATTTACCTTAATGGGCAATTTACCTCTTTATTACAGAGTAAGCTTTCTTTTTTTTAAACTACACTACATAAGTTGCTTCAAAAGCTGCATTTTCATGTTAATTTTTCCTTCGTTACATAGAGGTGCTTAGAATTATGTAAACAAATGTAAACCAAAGAAGCGAATATTAATTCTTAAGCAAAACGTATTAGAGACATGAGTTTTTCCACTATGGTGAATAGAAAATGAAACTATGTAAATTAATGAAGGAAAAGAAGGTATAAAAAATTTAATTGAAGCCCAGACGCTCAACTCGATAAATAACTGCATGGGATTAGATGCGTTATTTAAGCTATTGTATCCAGATGACTGACCAGTTGTATTTTCGAAACTACTATGTCAAACATTCTTTAATGATGCTTCTAATTGGGGCAAAAAAGTTATAGAAAACGGAAGTATATCATCATGTTTAGTAAATACTCTCCGACGATATCCCTACTAAGCAAATAATAACCGAATGCTATGTCATTATTAATTTTCATAACCAACAAACAATATCATTGTACCTTGTATTTATCGTACATGTAATTTCTATGACAAACAGTTTGTTTGAAAGCCGAGTAAACTAAGTTTGCGCAATTGAATAATATCCAAGAGATATAAATATTTTGAGCCAAACCAATATATAATGGGATGTTTACATTGCTGCAAAAGCAAATAGACTTTAGAAGTGTCCGATACAATTTCTAACACTCAAAATTCAGATGCGTTTAAGCATAATATATTTCGGTATTATATTGTTCAACTGATTAATCTGTGAACTCGCGTAAATACATATAAGATTTCATATTTAGGGAACATGTAATAAGTACACTGGTGTCCAAAATTAAGGTTAGGAATGAAACACATATGATATCTCGAACAATAATTAGTTTACAGTTATGAAATTTTCTACACAGCTGCCCAGTACTATGAGACAACTAACTGCAAGGTAAACAAAATAAACATAGAATAAATGTTTTGGAATATGAGGATGAAATAAAACAGCCTAAACGTAATAAATACATAATGTTTCCTGAACGGTCCTCCTAATAAGGAGTGTGAACACCCACGCAGCTTTATATGCTGACAAGGGATCGTCATATTGTAACTGAAGTTTGGTGATCGTAGACTTTGGCAACAAATTCCACTAAAAGTGATGATTTTAATGTCTAGAGAGTCTTGGGTGGATTCTGGAGTCGTACAGAACCCGCATTGAAGACTTGCTTCGGTATGAGTACGTCCAATACGTTGCCTTTTTGCACAAGGATTTTACTTCCACCAAGAACCACCTTCCTTTTCTAATTTAAGTGGTAGATTTCCTTTATGTCGATATTAATAACATTTCTACAATTTAGATTAGTCAAGATGAAATACAGTCACTAAATGGCGAGATGTAATAATCTTGAGAATGGGACACTTGATTATTAGTATGAAACACCTGTAGCGATACTAAATATCAAATCACAAATCTAATATATTGTAATATCTGTTTAGAGAATCCCCTCTACGGATTGCGGTTTAGAAAAACAAACATAACAGCTGAAGAACGTCCTATAGCTACTAAGTACATCACTGTAGCTCGTATAAAGATATGTATGCAAGCCCGAATTGGATAGTCATTTTTAAATCTTTGTAGTTTACATGAGTTTAGAAAATAAGTTCTGTTACATACAGTTTCAGCATCAAATTGATTTTGGATATCTAAATAAAAAACACCTTTTTCATTATGATAATGACAAGGCAATGACAAAAAGTATTAAAAAATTTAAGAAAATATTTTAGGAAAGTTGTCTGTTTCATTTTCACTGGTTTCGCGGTGAAAGTTGTTTGTAACATATTTTGCTAATAATGTTATAAATCTAGTGGGAATTTAACGTACATAAATAATAAGTACTTTTTAAAAAAATGATAAAAGAGAAAATATACTGCGAACACGATCGGTCAGCTAACGGAAAATTAGTGTTAAAGCAGTCAGTATTGAAACTAAAATTAGCGAGCTCGTCCGTGAAAAGAAGGTTTATTTTCAGACAAAGTCAAGACTTAGGAGTAAATGTTATGCGATATTTTATGACTTTTATTTCATTATTCAGAAGCAAATATTTTGTTAAACCAAATTCTACTACCGTGGTTTTCCCCAAATAAGATCGGATTCTATGTTAATTTTTGCTCCAAAAGACGCATTGGTTCTCATCTTCAGGCTCATATTGCTGAAGAAAGCATACATGCTGTGATGTTTTAAATGCATATGATTGGGGTGCCATTACAAGGCCTGAAACTTCTATTTTTCCGCCAGAAATCCATTCACAAAGGATGCCTTTGAGTTCAGAAATTAATGGATACCAGCCTTATTGCACTTGCGCTTCTTATCATTTCCCACATCCATCTTTTGACTGAAGTTATCATAGTCTGATTGCCATCTGAGAACCATTTGAAAAATCAAACGTCTCTTGGTAGAATGTTACAAGATCGGAATGTTCGATGGTTTCGTTTTTCGTTTTTGCTACTGAATAACTTTTGTTTCCGCACTCATTTTCTTTTGAAGATCAAACTATTTTCGCCTTTAAATCTATTATAAAATCAGGTGTTAATTAAAAACTTACAATATAGGAGTGGCAACAACAGTTGTTAGTAGGCATGGATTACAGAAAAGAGATGAAAATGTACCACAGCAAATTTCAGAAAATGTTTCTTTATTTCATACTAGTGTGTACTTTAATCTCCATTAAAACGCAGGATGTATTGTGTTATGAAAATTCTAATTAGTCACAATAATGTACATTCGTTGTTAAGTGCGAACACGTGTTGTATCTTCACTTCGACTGGTTACTCGGCACTAAGTCTGGGGTTCATCTGCTGATGATATGAGGTGGGGCTTATTTTTAGAATAGGCCCTACATAATGATCATAGTGCAAAAAACCATGTTAGGGCTTATTTACGATTAGTTTTCTCATTGCCTGTCTCTTTCAATATCTGGCACATTTTAATACGCAGGTGATACATGTATGGTTGGCATATCAACCAACTGTTATTGAATTAAGTGTTTTCTGCAATTATCTTGCAGAAACGTTTACATGGAATTTAAGAACAGGGAGTTCTGTGGATTTTATCTTTAGTCTTCGTAGTGCTTGTATTAATATCTATGTAGCTTGCATACTTGCTATACACATACAGATTTACTTCATCAGCTACTTTTTAATATAGCAGTAACTATTATCAGTTTGTTCCTATCAGACAGATTGTGAAAAAAATGGTCAAGGTAGTTTGCTTGGAATTGACACCTCATAAACCGGGCTGGCTGCGTAAGATTTTACATGAATGCAAATCAGTTTTCCCTCACAGGTCCTCCACAAACCTATTTCTTCTGTTAAGCTAGTAGGCTGTGTGTGCTTTACAGTGTGCATCAATTAAACTAACGTACAAATCGTCACACACTGTTTCACATATTATACTCTGAATTAATGACAATTTAGAGTAAATCTCTATTGGGCCAAAAATACATTTCTACGAAAGAGGCGGTTCTGTGCAGGCAGAGGATAATGTCTGTAGTTTATATCTGGACGTTTGAAAATAATACGTCTCACTTCTTCTCATCCCCAGATAATAATGGATTGTGATGCATATGTCTTGGGAAATAAGTATGTTTAAATATATTAACACATTAAAATGACACAAATGAAAGTCAAGACGGCTTACCTCTTCTGCTTCACTAAATTTAATGAAGATTTCAATAGTTAATGACTTCTGTTTAAAGGGAACTGGTAAATAGTAATTCGGTTATATCGAACCTCAAGTGGTTGAGATGCTGCAGATAATTCTTAAAATAGAAAAATTTTGAATAAGGTTCCCCAGTTCATTGTAATTTTATTCTCGTGGACCGAAAGATTCATCCTTACAACTAGTTTAGCGAAGGATTCAACCCGAATACCCGTAAGCAGCTAAGCTTCTGGCTAACGAGTAGATCGATCTTTATGCGGGTTAAACCGTAAGTATACCCATTAGACGGTGGTAGAGAGAGATATCAGGAAGCAGAGATGTGAAAATCGCTCGTTAGGCACTAGGAATTGAAATTTCATTTCCGATATGTTTGGTTGCATTTGAATCTCTTTGAAGGTAACTTGCTAATATGGACACATTTTATATTTCTTTCAAATTAGTCCAAGAATTGTTTGGTGTATCACGCCATCTGCTATTTTTGCAATTACGTAGCAAAATATTTTTATGTGCAACTGAAAATTAATAATTAACATTTAATTTTAGTGACATGTTTTGTTAACCTAAGTGCGATTCCTTTAATTAATATAAAGAAATTTCAGTAGGAAGGCTAAAATTTGAGCTCAATGCAACACAAAATATTCGTGATACGTACTTCATAATATTTTCGGAATGCGACATTTTCGAAACTGCTACATGCAAAATAATTTCAAGCATTACTATCATAAATTTTCGATTTAATTTTGGAAATAATATTCAATGATTTGTTGCTGCAAAGTTTGCGTTTTGATGCATTGTTGTAAAAATACAATATAGTATTAGTTTTTAACATCAACTCATTTCAATTGTAGAAAGTATGTATATTAGGATATGGCATTTTATAATCTCTTGTATGCAAATAGGAGTGTTTCACCTTTGAAGCAAAATTTAACTTTTTATTTTGGGATAAAATAATCCACGAAATCCTTATAGTGAATCTGTCGGCGATTGAGAACTCAAGCAATTCCACTTATCTACCTAATTCTCAAATAACTAGCAAATTATTCTTCGAGAAGGGTAAACAATAAAATGCAATTTTAAAAATGAAGTTTAAATGTGCAGTTTTAAAGCAGAAATTAAAAATTAAACACAATTGTTTACATTTTGTACGACTAGTAAGAGAAAATCTGAGTAAAATAAATATTCAAATAATTCCTTTAAAATGTTCTTAAAAATGAGAATTCAGATTCGAAACTAACATAAAAGGTAAAACTAAGATATGTATAAAAAAGTTTTTACTAAATAGGAAACTTGTTTCTTGACCATCTAGAAAACGATTTCTTTGTTTCTAAACTATGTGTATGTGAAACTGTAGATTTAAGGAGTAAAACACTCGAGCTTAAGTCTTTATAGTTAATAACTTATATTACTCTAAGTGACTTCAAATTTGCATCTCATAGATTAAAAGTTCTAGGAATAATTTCGCATACAAAGGAATATTAGGATTTACTAAACGCTGATTGTAAAGCAGCTGCAAATATCTAGCATCTTCAAATCACTGATTTCAACCACTTATCTGTAAAAAAAAGTAGGTGGCTGTATAAATGCCATTTAGAGCACATTTATTTAAAATCTGCATAAAAATTTAGGTTCACAGTATTTAAAAAATCTTTGGCATTTGTTGCAGGTAGTTACTATTAGTCTGACACTGGCATACAAGTACCGAAATATTTCAGAAAACCTTTTTTTTAATCATAAGTCTCTATCTAAAACAATTTCTATCTAAAGCAATATTTGGAGAGCTACGGTATCAACGTATTCAAGATCATGGGAAAAGAGAATAACATTTATTAGCAATTCATAATTTTCATGTTGAAGGCATTGAAAAAAATCTTTACGAGTTTTAGCATTAATACAATCATCTGCGATAAGGAGATGTTAGGTTTAAGAAAAGTTAACTTTTCTCAAGAAAATTTCTAATAATATATTCTGAAAGAGAAACCTGGCGTATAAAATAGTTTGTTTAAAACTGATTGTAATTTGAAATGATTTTTGAAGACATAAGATGAATCATATTTATTTCTAAATGTGGGCTTCAGGAAAGAAAACAACAACAATGTTCAAGAAGTTTTTGGCATTTTACAAACAAAAACCTTTCCTATAAGATTTCTTGCTGCTGAGGTGTCAGCAAAAAAATGAAAAAGATGAAGATGCCGTATCAGATGAGACTAAAACACTAGGAATTTTGAACACAAAAAAGCTTTCAAAACTCTCTACTTTCCGTACAAGAAGTGAAGAAGTAGATGGGAATGTTTTTCCAAGAAAGAGATATTTTAGCAGCTAACGGAAAACAGATAAAACAGATATTCGTTTTTGTTGCAGAAAATTATACAAAGTCACAGAAAATGATACCTAAGAAGCCATGCTTATCATGCTTGTTTGGTACTGTGTCGAATACTACTGCTAAGAGTAAAATGCGATATTTGAAATAAAGAAGCTTTCAGAGAAAGACAATACAATCGAAATTAATACCTGAACAACAGAGATCGAATAAATACAAATCGATCGAAATTAATACCTGAAACACCGGATACTACGGCCATTAATCTTTATATTAGAACCAAAATCTCTTTTATTTGGCTAAATTACTTCTGGTTCATATTGCTTTGGATTAAAAAAATAATGGTTTTATACTGTTTCCATTTATCAATATTTCATTCAAATAAAGAAATATTTGAGAAAACGTTCTCCCAGATTTGAAAACTAATTTTATGTTAATGCTAGTGTTTGCCTTAGTTTTCTTAGATTGGAAATGGGAACCAAATGTAAAAACAAATTTTGACCAAACAAAACTTAACGGGAACCGAACCAAATGTAACACAATTTGGGCCAAACAAAATTTATAAAATAATATAACTACATGAGTACTCTGTCGAAGCAATTAAAAGGAAAGAGATAAAATACCCTAGCTGGAAGTTAAAAATAGCTTGTGACAAGTTCAAAGCTTATGCAATTTATTATGCTCATTAGTTTAAGATTAATTATGTACGTAAATAATTTATGCCTATGCAGCGTAACTCGTCCATGTGTATGCAATGAAACCTCCTAACAATTCACATTTATGGTATCAGGTTCAGTGTTCCGCCTTACTTGCTTTGGGAACATTCAAAGACCTGACTTGGAACAGGGAGCTTACTAAAGCTATGTTCAATAAATGTGGGAAGTAGACAAGATACACAGGAAGGGTATACGAAACCCTTTATTTTTCACTCTTTACAATGATTTCCGGACTTCGGAATACAGAGACCAACCACTTGTGGTCTGAACGTAAGAATATAAAAATATTAACTAAACTCTAACTTAACTTTGGAATAACAAACAAGGGCCTCCGAGAAGATTGGCCGTATATTAACAGGAAGCCGTATGTAGTACAGAGAACTGTTAACACTACAATACGTTTAAAATTATCAAGAGGATTAAACCTCTGGCCTAGAAGGCAACCAGCAACCGAGTAAAACTGCTAAGGCAAGCGGCCTGCTTCTACTAACTCCTTCCTCTTCTTGCTTGGCAAAAAGCCACAACTTAAGTATTTGGCGTTCGCCAGACAAATTTGCATAAATAAGTTAAAGCTTTTAATTCTGGCCGGAAGTTGAAAATAAGAAGTGATAGTAAAGATTTAAAATAAAATAAACGTCAGTAAAACTTAAGATCCTTACAATGGAACCAAGAATTTTGCCCTCTAAATGGATGTGGAATAATCGAGAATTTTAAAACATCTAAAATTAAAAATGAAGTTCAATATCTTCGATATATTTTAATGTTTTACCACAGGTTCTTTTATTTCTGTGTTAATTCCATACTCTTTTTCAAATTTACAAGCCTCGATATCATTACCTCGTGAAGTATAAAAGTTCCAAAACCTTTATAAATGTGTTCTTCGGCTCATTACTAATACCTAATGATATCATACTCTTTAACCTTTAACGGATAAATTCTTTTATTAAATCGTTGAAGATTAATACATTTTTTTTATACCGACAAAATTGAGAGGGTAGAAAGAATGTTAAAAAATAAAAAACAAATATTCTTAATCGTTTTTCAGCACCTTTGTTTACCGTTCAGTTTACTTGATCAATTTTTTTAAAAAACATCAATGAATAGCGTCTAAAATGAAGCTGAAGTGTTCAACCATATTACCCCATTCTTTAGGTAAGGATGGTTTGAATAAATTGCAGAAAAAGAAACATATTTTTCAATCAAACTTAAGATTCTGGGTTTTGAGTTGATCTAACTGCTGGCGTAGAGATGCAGTATTTGGTTTGATCAATATAACGTTAGGTTTTTAAATTTCAAATCTGCAATGTAAGAAGCAGTATTGTCTATAAATAGCAATATCTTTCAATTTAACTCAAATATTTTTTCATGGATAAGATATAAGCCAATGGCATATTATTTCCTGACACATCGAGGAATTTTTATATCTTTTTCATTGAGCAGAACACTGTTGTGAATCATTATATTTAGAACGTGTAGATTTCTTTGCTTTTCGAGTTACAAGTGGCCCTATGAAATCTCCTATCACGCTGCAATATACCATTTCAATTAGTCGCACTCCTTAATGGCTTTCTTTTTCGGATGAATTTTTAAGAAAGTTGATTAAGGATTTTTGAAGCAATAAACACGAAAAATGAGCAATACCCTCTCCGGCACTCGAACCTGGCCCTCTCGAATACGCCCCGAGTGTGCTACTGTTACTGCACGAAGCCATGCAGAAAGGAGTAAGAAAATACCTTATATACTCCCCCTTTTAAAGGGCGACTGGGGATTAGGGGCCCAGTCGTCAAATCTCGGTGGCCATTAGAATTTTTGAAGTCGGAAACACGAAAAATAAGCAATGCCTTCGCCGGTACACGAACTTAGACCTCTCGCATGCGCGTCGAGTGTGCTACCGTTGCACCATGAATGCATACAGAAAGGAGAGAGCAAATACTTTATAAGGTGGATTTATTTAGAACAGGATAAGCTACCGCAATGCAATATACAATTACAATTAGCTGCTCTTTTTAACCTTTCTGACTCGAAACATTTTTAAGTAAGTAGATTTATTTAGTTTCTGAGGTCTAACAATAATAATATAGTTGTCTAATGTGCTCCGGCTGTTCGGTACTACTGGGTTCGAATTGAAAAACCGCCATATTTGAAAGGGCGGGCATTCCAGTCAAAGAGTGAACAACGGTTACTAGAGCCCCGGGGCTCCCATTCCGAGATGGTAGACCTTAAAGTTTCTCTGTAACCACAGCCACCCCCTGGGCGTAAGGGTTCACCATTCTCGGCCCCCAGGGATCACAATGGCGGGGAATATGAACGCTTGGAGATCTGACTGGTAGTCGAAATATGCTCCTCACGGGTACTACGCTGGAAACCTGAAGCCACACTGATTTTACACATGCTTTACTCCAGTTATCTTCCAGCTGGGCAAGTGAAACCATCAGGCTCTTGATTTTATGCCCTCGTGCCCGACTGTCCCAAAGTACAGATCCGAACCAGCAACTTCACAGGTTTTCCTGCTTCGATCCTTGACGGGTAGGTTGCGTCGAAGGTAAACTGGCTCGTATACACATCACACACATAAGGGAGACCATCGAAATACCAGTGTTCAGCGACATTACCGCTCGGCCTCTGGTAGCCAGATCCATTTGTAAGAACCAGATAAAATAAAGCTTTTTTGTCTAATTAAAATATAATTTACCTAAATTTTGTTCATCTTACCTTTCGAGGAACGTTTGCAACTCTTTCATCTATTATTATACTGCTAGTAAATTTGTACAGACATTAGATATTTTTTTGAAAGCCAGAGAAGATGAAAAATAGCAAACGCCTTCGCCGGGAATCGAACCACGGACCTCTGGAATACCGGCCCAGCGTGCAGAACCACTACACCACGAAGGAAGCTAGGAAAGTGGGAGAAATACTTTATATACTCCCTTTTTTAAAGGGCGACTAGGGATTTAGGGGACCTAGTTGCCAAATCCTGGGTGCGGAGAATCATCATCCTCAACCCTTTTAGTTCGGGCGCCACTGTAGAGTCATTAGGTTAATTGGAAGCAGAAAAGATGAAAAATATGCAACCTCCTTCGCCGGGAATCGAACCACGAACCTCTGGATACCGGCCCAGCATGCTACCGTTACACCACGAAGGCACGTTAGGGAAGTGGGGGAAATACCTTATTAATTAACCAAAATAATGTTTCCAGAAATATAATGTAGCGAAAGATTATAGTGCAGATCAAATTTTTTTAGCACTCGTTTGAAACTCTAAAGATTTCAATATCTATAGATTCTGCAACCTTCAGAGATTTTTTCCTAAAAGTGGACCAGTAAGATAAGTAATTTTAAGAAAACCCAGAAACATTAGACATTATTTTTTTGTGAGAAACGTTTTGAATTTTAATTAAAATTCATCAGCATCAATTTGATAACTTGTTTCAACTATTTTTCAGTGCATCAACAATTTGGGATTTGATAGCTCCGAAATTTGAGCTTGAGATCCTAACATTAAATTTTATTTCATCACAGCTCTGAATAATATGTAGTGCCCTTAAAGTAAATGTCTTTCTTTTAGTAGAAGCTTACCATGAGCTTGATCCTCTTTTTATGAGCTTAAAACAGCTATGGAATGAAATATAATTATCCAGAACGCAGAATGTTTCGTTTCTTTGTTCTTTGAAAAGAGAACGTTACTGGTTGGTTTGAATAAAAAGCTTTTGTACAATGAACCAAAATAATAAATAATCTCGATCTCAGACTCCTATGCAAAGATATTTAGTGTTGTTTTAGCCCTTCCTGTTTTTGAAAGCTATGAATAAAAGCTTTAGAGAATAGAAAACTATCCCATATCTGGTATGTCCACCAGATTCCATATTGTTTTGAAAAGAATGGAACAGGTATTGTTTGTTCTCACGTAAAATAGACAGGTCGATATTCTTTAATTCCTCAAATACGTATTAGCTTAAAACGTATTAGCTTCGTATTAGCTTCAAAACGGTAAAATTTAATCAATAAATAGTTATTTAAGGAGCTAATATGAATTCATCCTTTATCTCTAGTCGTTCACTATTATGTTTCCCACCTAACAAAACAAGTTGGTCGTATGGTCATTGGACACGCCAAAAGCTTATATTTTCTCCTCCTCCTTCAAGCATGCCTTCGTGGTGTAATGGTCAGCATACTCGGCACGTATTAAGGAGGTCGAGGTTAAAGTCGTGGTGAGGACATTGCTAATATTCGAAGTCTACCGCATAAAAATTACCTAGTGGTGGATGATGATTCTTTACCACCAGGATTTGGCGATTGGGTCCCCTAATCCTCAAGAGCCCTTTAAAAGGGGGGGAGTATATAAGATATTTTCTCCATACTTCCGGCATGCATTAGTGGTGTAATGGTTAGCACTCTCTGCGCGAATTCGAGAGATCCAGGTTCGAGTCCCGGTGGGGGCAATGCTCATTTTTCAAGTCTCCCGCATAGAAATTACCTAATGTTTCTACACACTATATAATTATTGAGAAAAAAAATTCGACATAAATAAATAAAGCGTACACTTAACGTATTTGTCCTTTATTTAGAATGACAACTAAATAGATGCGAAGTGTATTACTGCCTATATTAATATATAATAATATGTTGTTGCGTGCGTACGGGTTCGTTGCGAAATGAATGCACAAGTCCGATGAAAAATGAACAAAAATTTATTATTATCACAACAAATATGCTTAAATTTCCTAAAGTATTCGTGCAGTATTACAATATCCCACAGTAGTTATCTTTTAACTACTTAAACGTTCAATAGAACTTAATTCAAAACAGCTAAAGAAAGCTAATCCGCGAATTCGCTACAGTCAACAAGAGTAGTTTTCTAAACAACAACAAACTAAGTAGCTACTACGAACTGAGAGGTTTTTCCTCCTTTTTATAAGATTTTTAAATAACGTGCGAGAATTTTCTGGTACTTTCTCGAAATCAAAAAGACATATTTATTTATTTAATGTTAAATTCACGTGCACTTGTATTTTTAATTTTTCCGGCGTAGCTTTCTTTTAATATTCGTCACGCGCTGCACTGCGCGGGAAATAAAACCATTTAATTTATAACTGAACTAACATTAGCTTTTTAAATACCAAATTCGTAACAATATCATGGTGACAGCAGATATGTTCCCTAAGTAAGATTATACCTTTATTCCTACATATCCACTAAGAGAGGTTTTACCATGTACTATTTACTGAGGCTTGCTGTCTCATTTAATAAGTTTAATATCTGCATTATACAACCTGAATTAAATTCCTTATGTAGTCGCTCCGTTTTTGTTTTTATAAAAATTTCAATTTTTCAGATTTTTCATTTTTACATAAAAAATTATATGCGAAAATGTAAGGAATTTTCTCCTTCGGTTTCGGTTGCCTTCTTGGTGAAACGGGAAGGCTAGCAATCGGGAAGTCCTGAGCTCGAATCCTAGCGAGGATATTATTAATTCATCATGTTTCCCGTCTTTAATAAATATCTATGACACTACAAAACACAAGTACCTGTGTTAAATTATATCATAGAGTGTTTCAGGTTTCATCTGAAAGCCTCGATCTAAAAGTTTAAAACAGCTCTTAACTTAAGGAAATAAATCATTTTCTATCAGAACTTTTTAAGTCGTTTCTTCAGAATTTTTTTGTAAGACAATTTTGCTTCAGCGTTGAAATGAATTTAGATCTCACCGTTCAGAATGAAATTAAGCACCACACTCTGGAGTGCTCATAAACAAAACTTTTTGTTCAAGCGCTAATTACAGTAGATAGGAAAACACAAAATTAAGGAAACAGTGGGAGAAATCTTGAAACTTTGTAATTGGAACCGTCAAATGACGTGCTTAGGTATGAGCATAATTAGTTCCCGATGATTATAGGATAAAACTCCATTTTTCGGCTTCAATGCAAGTCACGAAACCATTTTCTAAATTGATAAAAAATATAGAAAAAGAACGATACGGAATCAATTTCCCTACCATGAATATATTTTTCCTCCGTTTCATGATTTAGGTCATGCAAATGCGGCAATGGATTAAGTACATTTATTTAACGATTTATGGAAATCGCAAGATCCAAAGAACTTGGTTTTTCCATTTTCCTCTTAAGACACCATTAAAAAAGAAAGAAATGAACTTATAATATTCACGCAAGCCAGAAAATTTGAGTTGCACAAAAAGCGGAATATTCCTGAATTGCTGTGGCGAAAAGTTTTCGTTCTTGCCTAAATTGTCTGCGTTTTCCGTTTCTTCCGTCAGTTTAATAGTTTCGAAAAATTAATTTAAATATTTTAACATTTGTTTCTGATGTCTCATTCTTAAATAGCCACTTATAAAGACAAGTCAAGGTGTTTAAAGAGGAAAAAAAATGCGAAGGAAGTAACCTATAAAAAATGTTCAAAGTGGCAAGAGCCGGGGAAATGACATTATAGTTTTTTAATTAAACTCCGTGTTAAGAATAGCTACATATCAAGCATATGGAACCAAAAAAAAAAAAAAAAAAAAAAAAAAAGAAAAAAAAAAAAAAACTTAACATGAGATTCCAAGTTTTTTCTTCGGTAAGTTATTTTTGTTTTAGAGAACTGTGGTAAAAATAAGAGGGAAAAAATAGGAAAAGAGATTATATTTTTTTTATCCCTGTCGTAGCAGCAGAAATTGATGAGAATCATTCCTCCACCGTAGATTGGGAATGGAAAAATAGCATGTCGCTAGTGTTAGATATTTTTTTTGGCCGCTGTTATATGGAAAGTCCGATAAATTGCTTGGTGAACTCAACTTTGACAGCGTGAAAGCGTGTATTTTCAGAAATGGTGAGAAAATACTTTTTTTACTGCTTTTTGGTTGCTGTTTATGCTCGCCTTTCTTTCTTGAAGGGCACTGTATGTGTTGCTTATTCTTTCACGAAACCCTTCAAGCAGGATTCGTTCAGAATGCTGCTACTGACAATATAAGTCATTTTATGAGTTTTCTGATCCATCACTGAAATATATAACGTTAAGTTGCGTAGGAAGCTAAACTGTAGGAGGCTTTAATTTATTATTTCCGCAATGCATTTCAAATTAGCTGTTTAGTTTGTTTTAAATCTATAAAAATTAATATCTTGAAGGATAATATTTATTCTTATAATAAAAATTTTTATATATAGAGTTATTTATTTGAATTCAGGTGGCCATATTATAACTTAAATCTAGAATTATATAGAAAGACTTCGCACACCCTGTATTTCTAAGAAGGCAAATATTATAAGATATTTTCTCCCTCCATTCTGCATGCCTTAAGTGGCTCCCGAACTAAAACGGGATGGATGATGATTCTTCACCGCCAAGATTTGGCGAATGGGTCCCCTAATTTCCAGTTTTCCATTAAAAGGGGAAGCATATAAGGTTTCGCTCTCTCTCCTTTCTGCATGCCTTACTGTTGTAATGGTAGCACACTTGCGCACATTGGAGAGGTCCAGGTTAGAGTCCCGTAGTGGGCGTTGCTCAAGTTTCGTGTTTCTTATATCAAAAATCCTAATGAATCTACAATACAACCGTTATGTTTAGAGCAAAAGGACTTTGAAGGCTTGCAGATGACGTAAAGCATACCCTTCAAATGCAAATAAATTTGAAAAAAAAAGTATTTATTAATAACTTTCAGGAAAAGAGCTTCAGGAGCAGCTATCCATTTAGTATTATAAATTTGTTTTCTAAAATGAAAGCAGTTGAAATGAGCAACCTTTTCCCAAACACATTATTTTTAGACAAAAAATGATTTTGCAGACATTTAAGTACTACAAATACTATCATGCAGCCATTAATAAATTTGAAGATATATTTATTTAAAAAAATTCAGGAACATAATTATCTTTGTTTTCAATTTTCAGGAAAATAATCTCCTCGAATTATAGTTTTAATTTATGTAAACACTTCGGAATATAATGTTTAGTTAGATAATCATTTTGTTTTGGAAATCATTTTGTATCAATATTTTGTTTTGGAAATTGAAGCCATCTAATATACGTTCGTATGATATCAGCAAAATAAACTTTCACATCTATTACTAAGACTTTTATTACACTCATGTCCATAAATTAAGGATAATGCAAAACCAGGCAAAGGAAGAGTTAGAACCAAAACAAATTTGACTTATTTGTAAAGCTTATTTATTAAACAAAAGGTAAAGAGCAAAAAAAGATGCTATATGTTTGATATTATTAAAAAAATTAGCGATTTTTTCTCCCTGGAACAAATTACAAAAAATGACCTATTTACAAAAAACGAATATTACATGGTTGGTATGAATGTTAATATATTGTATGTCTCGTAGACGATGCAATACAATCCGTACAACGCCTAGGCATGCTGAGTATCAAATTATCGATCTGATCTTGGGGGATATTACACCACTCAAAAAGCAATGCTCTCCGAAGTTCCGGTAGACATGTAGGAGGAGGTTGACGGGCTGCAACTCGTCGATTAAGCATGTCCCACACCTGCTCTACTGGATTCAAGTCCGGTGAGAATGCTGGCCAGTCCATACGGGTGATATCCTCCGATTGAAGACATTCGCTTACGATGTTTGTATGGTGAGGACGGGCGTTGTCATCCATAAGCACAAATTGTGCGCCCATGGCGCCTCGAAACAAACGTACATGTTGTTCCAGAATGACGTCCCGATAGATTTGGCTTGTCATGGTTCCAGTTTGAACATGCAGGTCAGTTCAGGAACCCAGAATAATTCCACCCCAAACGAGCACTCCTGCACCACCGTAACGGTGTCGTTCAATGATGTTTTCTTCGTGGTAACGGGTACCTGGAGCTTTCCATATGAAAGTCCGGCGAGAATCAGACTGCAAGTTAAACCTGGACTCGTCGGAAAACATCAAACAAGCCCACTGTTGCGGTGTCCACAATGCATGCTCTCTATTCCAGGCTAACCGCAGGCGACAGTGAGTTGCAGTAAGTGGAACGCATCTGACAGGTCTACGAGCATATAGACCAATCTGTCCTAAGCGTGTGTACGCGGTCTGCCTTGAAATTCTCGTACCAGTGGCTGAAGAGAGCTGACGAGACAGTTCTGAGGCTGTGCTCCGCCTGTTTCTTTTGTAAGTAACTGCCAAATACGGGTCCTAATTCGGCGTTGTAACTCTGGGGGACTTGTGCTGTAACGTCTACTCACATTATCATCATCTTAGAATCGTTGCCAAAGCCTGGAGACGACACTCTGGGCAATTCCAAGTTCGTCTGATACTTCCAGTTGGGTACGCATACATTCCAGACGACCGATAATTCTACCACGTAAAAAATCATCCAAATGCGTCCTTTGTGTCATAACTATTCGGTTATTGCACTGAAATGCTTATAAAGCGCCTGCGAACAATTTTACTTCTTTGCCTTTAATCCTTATATATCACTCTCTTACACTCTTGTCATTGTGACGTACCATCGGTGTCATCTGGTTACTTCCTGAAATTTGCATATGATTCTTGAAGATGTGTGTAGTGATTTTACAGGCGATATATTTATTTTAGAGTTCGATTTCCGCGTGACTCCGAATTATCCTTAATTTACGGACATGAGTGTAACTAGTACTTGTTTACCTTTGTCTCTGGAACATATGAAAAATAAATCTCAGAACTTTCAGTACATATTTCAAATAATGCCAGTCATAGGCAAGTGAAATCTTTGTTTAAAAGAGTGTGTTGGGGTATGCTACATTTGTGTTTTGCATTTACGATAGTAGAAAGTTTAAGGATACTACGAACAGCTAATAATTTGAACTGTTCCTATGAAAGGAATAAAGAATAGTTAATAAAGTAAATGTTAAAAAAATTATAATTTCTTTAAAACAATCTTAATCTCTGAATAAGTATATAAAATATTACAATTCTGTGTTTCATCAATTCGTTGGAACACAAAATTTAGTTTAAAAATAATTTAGCGTATTAAATATTATAAATTTGCGTATAATTAGAGTATAATTAGCGTGTATTATAATTAGCATATTATAATTTCGCTTATACTTTAACGTATTTAAAATATTGCCTTACTAATTATTATTAAAAGAAAGAGTAGGTTTCAAAAACTGAACGAAAAACAGATCAGCAAAGGAATAAAAAATGTTTCAATAAATCTGATAAAAGGATGATTGAGAAACTGGTGCGTTTGTATCTCTTTAAACAACAATGTAGATTGCGAACTATCTTATGTACATGCTTGCGAAATAAATCTTTTATTCTGCACAAACAAATTACAGTCATTCCAAACATATCACAGAGCTACGGAATTCGCATTTCCGCTGCCCAAAATTGATTCGGAAAGTGCAGATTTAATGAAGAATGAAACATAGCCCAAAGGCGATGCTTCAGATTTAAGTGCATTTAGAACGTAACATCTTTAATCTGGATATATATATATATATCAACGCATGCATTATTTTCGAAATAGTATTTTTAGAAGTGGGTGTGCTAAAAAATAACTTTTCAATCTACTCCTAATGATCTAAATTTCCTGTCTAAATTGGTATGAAAGAAATTTATTCTTATATTATTGAATTTTTAATACTGGATATAAAAAGGTGTAACATTTCTAAATGCTTCAAGCTTATTACAATGTTTGCTTATATTTTCAGTTTATACGATCATGTTACATAATATATATGATAAATACACTGTTTAAGCGAAGGAGCATTAAGTTAAGCTTTTCTTTGGAATTTAATGAATTCGGATATTTATTTAGAAAATTAGATACATTTTTCAGGTACAGAACTTCAACAAAATCACTCTCTTTCTAATACTAAAAATAAGATTTTGAAGATTTAGGTTAAAGGGTATATTTTTATGTTTGCTTTTAAGTTTTGGAATGTAAACAAGGATTCATGGCTAGTATATATAATTTTTATTTGATAAAAAGTAAATAGCTCTGAGTCGATTTTGAAGGTAATTCATTATGATAGAATATTTATTATAGAATATATAGGGATAAAGAATATTAAAGATAGATGCAACTTGTAGCGTTAAAAATCTCATTTTAGCTTAATTCTGGTTAATTACATCACTATTAGTTCTGTTTAGGCCAACCCTTATAGCAATGAACTTGTAGAGATGAGACTTCCATTGAAAATTCACTGAGACAGGATCTAGCAGTACGTGATCGGTATCGTGTAGAGAGAGACAAACATAAAAAAATCAACGCTGTAGATCCACAATTAAGGCACTATATAAAATTTCATGAAATGCACGCATTTTATCTTTTGATATATAAAAAGGCATATTTAGATTTCGTAGTGCCTTTTTCTTATTCTATTTTTTAAAAAGAGTTTAAATTATAGTTACAACTGCGGAACAACATTAAAACGCTCTTAAAGCAAGAAGCAAATTCCACTTTACGTACATAATTTTCATTGACATTTATTATACATACTAACATGCATATTAAACTTTCAAACTATAACTATAAGATTGAATTAAAAATTTACCAAATATTTATCTGCCGAATATTCTTAGTTAGAGTAGAAGAGTAGAATATGATCTTCCATTCCAGTAATCTGACAAAGTATGAAACCAAACTAAGTAGATCATATTTAGATCAAGCTAATTTGAATTAAAGAAACTTGACCCTAATTAAAAATTTATTTCATTTGTTTAAAAAAAACATAGAAAAGCATTTTCTTCTCTACATTCTTATAACTTATTTTACAAAGTGACCGAGTTGAAGAAACTATGCTTTCCCTCCAAAACGCATCCAATGCTTTTCCATTGAAATTAGCGTCAAACAGTTAAGGCTTAGTATTTATTACAGAAGTTTCAGTTGACAGGCAAAGTTCTAACTTTTCTGAATTCTTTAATCTGATTTGCTTTCATTTTGTTAAATTAATCTAAGATGTTTAAATCTATAAACAGATATTCGCATAGCTTTCGAAGAATTAAGAATGAAATAAGTGCTTTAACTTTTATTGAAAGCTAAATTTTACAAGAACTAAATTTTTTGTTTACATTAATTTTACGAAGAGATAGCTCTTATAACAAATGCGCGAAATCTAATGTTTTAATTAATCTTAGTATATTTTCTATGTTAAACTTCAACACTAGATTTATATTTAAAAGCAAATCTTCATTAATAATTAATTTAATTTTAACAGACTTTAATAATTTCGCAACAACTTGCAAATATTTGGCATAACTTTCATTAAAAACATATGAAATCTCTAGAATTTGAATAGCATATTCCAAACTAAGTAGATAACCTTTAAAACAGTGCTGGATACATAATAGTACTCTGAATACGCTAAATGCAGAATGGTTCCATTTATTTTACAAAGAAAGCTATTAGTACTAAATAAGCTAAATTAAAAAAGTAACATTTATTATGTTTGTAAAAGTAAAACTTTCTCACTTTGCATTAAAATAACACATAATTATAATTAAAGACGCGAGATAACAGTCGATGTAAATACCGCATTGACCTTGTGATCTATTGTCTAATATGTTTATGAGTATTAAAAAGACAGTGCACGTTGGATAGAAGGATAATTGGCATATACCACTGAAGCCTCAGTTGCAGGACGAAAATGTTTGGTCCACGGATGGTCAACTTAATAACCGCAGCATTTGTAGTTAGAAGGAAGATTGTGACCAATATGGTTATATCGTTTTACTCCTTTTCACAACAAAGATGAGATGCGGAAACTTAGTTTTGCTATTCCTAGAGATTTCTCCTATCTCCATTAAAAATCTTTGCTTGAGATTTTTCTTGTTTGCTGAGTGCTGGCAAGTACAACACTTTAGACTTAGTCTACGTGAACGCATAAACATTTGGGGCAATAAATGTAACTAGAAAGTGATCTATCAAAAATGACTAACCGAAATCAGAGAAACCTTATTCTTTTAAACACTAAAGATATCAAATCTCTGAGTTGAAATTTTAAAATTAACTTAGTGCAGATGCGGAATACAATATGCCTTAACACATTAGAGAAACAGAAAGCATATTTTGTGCCCATGGGATGTAATTTTAAGCTATCAAAATTTAATGTTTGTGTAGTAAAACATACTTGTCTTTTTATTCAATTTAAGTAACTAAAAATTAAATTTATCATACCTTCTATTCTCATAACCACATGGCATGTGCTCTTTAGCCACATGTGACTCATTGCGAACATATTCGAAAACACAACTTTAAAGCATGATAATACTGTAATTAATAATTATTCAACATTATCATAGCCCTTCAAACTACTGTGTCATTGAGGCAGTATGCATGTGTCTGTAATTCTTATAGTATTTCACTTTTTATTGAAAATAAATTCATTTCAAATAAAATTAAAAGTAACCTATTAATCTGATAATTATTTTATTCAAGTAGATATTTATTTTATTTAATAGAAACTCTACGTTATTTCCGTCATAAATGCTATTTCCGTCATAACTCTATTTCCGTCCTTAAAATTAAATTAATCATTTAATTTTTTGACACTTTCATTCTATTCATTTTCTGTCGTGCAGTGCGTGCCGAGGAAAACTCATATCTTTCCATACTTAATAGATAACACTCTGATACTATGCAACTGAAAACGTTTTACTGTCTTGCTTCATTTTGAGACAAGACTTTTAACATATTAAACTCAATGCTAAAAGTTTTGCAAGCGTTTTGAACTGATAGTCAGTGATCATGTTTCTGTTAATAAACTTTATTTCTTTGATTCTAGAACTCCTCGATCGGAAGTTAAATCTGGTATGTTTACATTACAAAAATTTTTAGGGAAAAAAGGAAGGCGGCAAAATTGTTGTAGATTTATATAATTATAATATCATATAATTCTAGTATTAGTTAAGCAAAATACAACCAAAGAAAAATTTTAGCCTAAATCCATCGGAAAAATTTTTGTTTTCAAATTTAGTTTTAGTTTCAGGAATGTTTTGTGAATATGTATATATCATTTATAATCATTGTATCGTTGAGAAGGTTAATCAAATCTATAAATGAAATACACTTTGAAAATTTAGTTTAAACTTAGTTAAGAATATTTAATGGAATACGTATGCTTGTGTCACCTTCCACTGTCGGCATTTACTAAAATAATCGCATCCAGGAAGTTTCTTAGGTTCTAATAGTAACAAAGTTGAAAACGCGATTAACATTATATTCTGACATTCCAGAGTCATAAAATTTCCAGAGTCATAATTTATAAATTTCTTTTCTTGTGATATTTACAGAAATAAACATCTTTAAGCTTTCAGTATAATTTCAGAGATTTATTTCTAAAAGAAAAGCCCTTAGTAAGATTTGGTCGCACTTTTGAATATTTGGCATAATAGAAATAATACGTTTGTTGCGTGCTGTAAGAAGAATAAACAGATAATACGTTAATCTTTACTTTCACATGAACAAAGCATTTTCACTGTGCTAGTAAACAAATTTTTAGAAATATTCATTCCTAAAAATAAAGTTTAGAGAATAGATCTAAAAATAAAAATTAAGTACAAAATAAAAAATATATCAAAAGTATATTCGGTTTTAGTGATGACAGCTAAAAAGCAAACTAATTTTGCACTTAACTTTTCAAGGCAAAAGCAAGAAATTAACATAAATTAAACCAACAAAATGCTTCACAAGCCTGTTTAATGTATTCTATCTCTCTCGTTGGTTACAGTCTTAAATTTAATACCTAGTGTATAATCTCATCTGACGCAGGTCAAGGGCTTCTGTAATTTCTCCAACAGCATCGAGTTTCTTCCTAAATTTATGAACTTCATGTCGAACATATAATTGGGGTGTCTTTACGTGTCAACGCGGGATAAGATTTCAATGTACAGCCGCCATTTTGCATTTCGTCGTCAAAGATTTTGTTTACGCAGTTCAGTTTCCTCGATTATCCGTAATTTAACGTTCGCTGTCGGATAATAGCTCAAGGAAAGGGATGAAGTAGCTAATAAAGTAAAATAATTGGAGGATTGAACATCTCTTGAAGCTTTGACTAACAACATAAATAAATAAACAGAGGGGAGTCCAAAAGAGATTGAAACAGCTTAATTTAATGCAGATAAATATATTCTAGATTTAAAGCAGCCAAATATATTAAATTTCATATTTATCAAACTTATCAAAATATAACTGCAACTTTATTGCAGAACAGATGATAACACAGAAAAAATGCAAATCATTTGGAAGTGCAGGATAGGTTTGTTTTTAAGTACAAGTTTAAAAAAATGTGATATTTACATGACCATCAGACATTTTTGCGAAGTAATCTTAAAACTTTGTTAAATAAATAGTGAATATTTTAAAGTTAGTGTTTGAATCTACATTCATTAACTAGCGAATGTACCAAGGCTATGAGTTATACACCATGACGCGCCACTTCTAAGATTCTATAAAGCTGTCTCCGAAATATTTGCTTTAAACACCAATTTTTATTTTAAACTAACATTTATTTTAAATTCTAAGAACTTGTAATACAGAAAGCTTATACTTCTTTCTCAAAATAATATATAGGAAAAATATTTTCTCTCTTTAATTCGGGTACGACGGTTTTCCTCCCGGATTTCCCATTCTCATTTCCTCCAATAATAATCTGATAAAGCATTTTGCGGCATGAACTTCTATAAGCATCTCTGAACATATAATACTCGACACGCAAAAACAAACTTGTAGATTAAAATTCAAATAATAAAAAATGGAAATAAACGTAATTGAATGAATCCATAATCGTAAAGCCATTCAGCTTAATTAATTTTACTGAATTCAGTAAGATCTTACTGAATTATGGAAGATCTTACTGAATTACGGAAGATCTTACTGAATTATGGAAGATCTTACTGAATTATGGAAGATCTTACTGAATTATGGAAGATCTTACTGAAAGCAACGCTGACAAAGGCAACACTTCAACCATTTAAGCAGAAAAAACTGCATATTAATAGCTGGAGGAACTCGATATTTGATGTTGTTCATTAATTTCATACTGTTATAAGATATTTCTCCCGCCTTCCTAGCGTGCCTTCGGTTCGTGTAGTGGTTTTGCACGCTGGGCCGGTATTCCAGAGGTCCGTGGTTCGATTCCCGGCAAAGGCGCTTTTTCATTTTGCCTGCTTCCAAAAAATATCTAATGTCTCTACACTGTAAAACAAAATTACACTTTATTTAAAACGTAAGTGAACAGGAAACATGTTTATCACTGTAAGGCGAGTATTTGAAAATAAAAATTATGCAAAATATATTATGAGCAGCAAATAAAATGAAATAAAGTTTTTAAATGCGTTCTAAAATGTAAAATTTTTTATTTCCGTATAATTCGTTTGAAAAATTTGACTAAAGTGACTAGTGCAGAATTATGTATAGGGATTTCGAGAAATTTTAACTTCAGAGATTTCGCTCTTTATATTTTTGAACGTGCATTTAAATGCGAGATAGAATTGACTGTAACGCACATATTTATTTGAAACTCAAATAAATTTCACATGCTTATATAGTGAAAATATCAAATAAAAGCGCGAAAGTAGCACAAAATCTAACAGTAAAACTAAGCCAATGAAATAAATTACTATTAACCCCTTCGAGCCGGGTAGCGAAAACGCGCGCTTATCGCGGAGGCCGGCAGTGTCTTCCGCGAGCGTCTCTCCAGGGCCGGGGGCTTTTTTGCTACTAAGCCTAAATCCATGAAATTTCCGAAGTATCAACGCATTGTTTAATAATGCTCTATAGAGTATTTAAACGGCTTATGCTTTATAAATATTTATATATATATACTTTAATTACCTTATTTCTTGTTTAAATGCATATTTTACACATTTTATTTTAATTACTCACCATTTTATGACTTTTAACATTATACATCTGAAAACTAAATATATTACTTAAAATTCTCTTTTCGTATGAAAAATTTTAAAACAGGGATCTACACACAGTCCTACGTTACATTCCTTGAACTCGTAATAACTCATTTGCCGTTTTGGAGGATTTTTCCGGGAATGTGAACAAACGAAGCACCGTCGTTTCATTTTCTTATCAGTCTCTTCTGAACAAAGTTTTGGAAAATGTCTTTCAGTTAATCTTTCAGAATCAATATCAGAATATCAGAATTTCAGAATCAATATCTGAAATATTTTGCATCATTTCTGCTATTTCATGTTCTGTTAAACATTTTCGACGCTTCGACATTGAAACGGTAAAAACAGAAAGAATTCACGTCTAACAAGATCTAATTATTTTCTAAAAACTGAACTGTAAACCGAAATACTCAACGCTTTAGCGCATATAAAACTTCTACTTACAATAAACAACTACCACGTGCGAATAAAGTGCGATTTAAAGAGACGTCATAAATCACGCCATTCGGAAACATTTAGTTCCCCGTTTGTTTATATAATAAAAAACACGTGTATGTGAGTCATGCTTCTCTCATTTCGAGTAGAATGTCTAATGTACATGTATTTGAAACCATATGGGCATACAGTGCCATCTTGTGGCAGAAATTATAGTTTGAAAAACGTTCCAAGGTACTGGCACAAATACGTGACATTCGGTAGAAAACGCAACATTGCTCTGGCACGCCTGCGTGTCGGCCGGTAGATAAGTGTGTTCGTTGCTGGCACGTATACGTGATAGTCGGTGCGAAGGGGTTAAGGCCCAAACGGACAAGGTGCCCAAACGGATGGATTTGCACTTAAAATAGGCTTCTGATAGCACGTATTAATCTTACATAAGCAATTTATAATTTAAACGTATACTGAATTTATTCATATTATAATATAAAACGTATTTACCTAATTTTACTAAAAGTATTTTATTCAGACCATTATATTAATTTATATTAATTATCGCGGCTTGTAAAACACAATCAACATTAACAAGCTTATACATGTAGCTGATAGCATTAATTGAATCAGATAATGAAGAAAAGCATAATTTATTTACACATGATTAAAGTTTTGTTACGTATTACAAATTCAAACAAACATCATTAACATTTATGAAGACAAATTTCTTGTTTTGGATTACTGTAAAACGTATAAAGTAAACGGTAAATGAATACATATATATCGTATAAAAGTAAACGGTAAATGAATACATATATAACGTATAAAAGTAAACGGTAAATGAATAAAATTATAAGAACCCAGTTGTTTTATGCTTTGTGAAAAAATAATTTTTCCTTCTTCCTCAATGAAATAAGTAGTGTTAAAAATGTCCGTCTTCGTATTGCCTAAATGTATCTTTCAGAATCAACCATTTCTTTGCCAACTGAATATAAAATAATGTTACTCTACACTCCCTTAATTATGAAACTAAACATTAAAACAATAGGAGTGCTACAAAATTATTCATACACAAAAAGATGTTTCGATTAAAGCATAAGCTTCCGCTTAGCGAAATTCCCTTAAACACGCAGAAAGTATACGCGCCTGTTTTTATAGGGAGGTTTATGCATTGTTTGATGAACAGCAGGAAAGGCCGTCCTTAACAGCGCCGTTCAAAGAATTTGCTCGTAAAATGCTTAAAATAAACGTCTGTGTCCGACATCTTTATTTCATAATGTAACCATATTTTTCATTTCTTTTCATTTCAGGAGCACCGTCTTTTACGATGTAACTAATTTATCTGCCTTTGTAGAAACGCAATAATTATTTCGTCGTTTTATAATTTGTTTTAAACTACGCTTCCCATTTTAAACTTTATGTTCAGCACTTATTTTGGAAATTGCTTTTAAGATGTAATTTTATACTCTCCATTCTAATTTATCATTTCTTTTTCGGATCTTGTACAGCTGTTACACTCCAAGAAGAAAATTTATATTTTCACTGCTCTGCTTTGTTACCTGACGCTTTCTTTTCGAACTCATTCTTATAAATGATTTTACTGCCAGTATTTCACTTATTGCATTCGGATCTTTTTTACAACAACTTGTTCTTTTTTTCAAACTTTCATTTTATTAGTGCCAAAGAGATCGATGTCGATTACAGAATGTTGTAAACCGAGCTACTGAAATATTTCTTCGACTAGTCTCCTAAAAATGAGTTTTTCTTTATGTTTGACATAAAATGCGATGAAAATGTATGCATGCAAAGAAATATTTTAAGCTACCTCGTGGCGCAACCCCTGTTTAGATTGAGCCTGAGTTTTTTTACACATTATTACAGAATATTGAAATGATTTTTAGGATTCTGTAAGCCAGTACACACCCAAATGTTTTGTTGATTAAGTTTCCTGTAAATTGAAGATTTTATGTTTAAAAAGTGTTACATCTGAGTATTTTCCCAAATACGGTCGACATTACTCTAGAAGGAATTAAGGGGTACTGACAGGAATAACTCATTATAACCATTATCCTGTATGGTCTTTGAGAACAGTGTAAGAACTTTCATAAATTAAACTTATTACAGTCATTATAATTACGCATTATAATACATATCTTCTTACATACACGTTGGGTATATGCTTAGAGAGGCTAATCTTTCAATGATATCTACCACAAACAATATCTTCATAAAAAGCTTCAAGGGTGGGTTAAAACATTTAGAGGACCTAAGCACTTAAAGATTTTGGTGCCCCCTTCCATATATAGCATAATGCCTATTTTTCCTCTTTCGATTTTGATTTAGCTCCACTGTACATTCCATGGTATAAAAGGCAATGGGAGTGTTTTGTGGGGCCCTCTCTTTCCTAAGTTCCTAAGTAACTTCTTGATAGTGCCCTCTTTCCATGATGTACTAAGCACACGCTTATTTGTTTAATGGTTAATCCAGCTCTGGACAGACTTAAATATGTAACCCAGAACAGGCGCACATTATTATAACAACATATTACAAGACAACAGGCGCATGTACAAAATAGTTAGGGATAATTTGTAATTACAACTGGAAAACATGTCTGTCTAATGAAGATTTTAGAGAATTTCATGGCATTTGGGCCAATTCTTTGGTAGGTACATAGAAAGTAGAAGAGACTTTGCAGTCATATTAATAATAAATATATTATTTAGTTATGTATTTAACAAAATAATAAGGAATTTTAGGCAGGGTTAATAAATGAATTTTAAATGCATTTCATGTTAAGTTCCATTGTGCAGGGATGGCAATAAAGAAAGTCACAGTCTATCAAGAAAAATGGTATTTTTCGAACGAATGATTTCAGAACGAATGATTCGCTAACGAATGATTTCAGAAGGCAATCATGATGATGGCTACAGATTTCATTCAACGTTACAGCTAATTTAAATTGTTACGCATTAAATTATTTCTATGAAGGTTGAAATTGTTGTTTGACTTTGGTGTGAATATTTGCATATGGGGAAAGACATCGATTACTTGTTTGCGTTCCTAAAGACAGTATGGTAGAAGGAACATATAAAAGCCAAAATCTAATAAAATCCCTCTTAAAAGATTTAAACGTTCTTTGACATCGTATGATACTTCGCGTTTCCAAAACATTAGTGCCATGATGTGAAAACATGATTAATAAATTCAAAGAAAACAAGACAAAAAATTCATAAACCAGTGTAATTGGATTTCACATAAATTTGTTCTTTAGTTCCTTAAACGTTTCACAATTTTAGACTGCGAAACAATTTTTACTTTTTTTCAATTCTTATGATTCAAATATTTCGCCAACAATTCACTCGGTGGGGAGTTTTAAAGTTTCCCCGAAATTTTATGACTAGTACGTCAAAAATTTGAAAACATGTTATTATTAATTAAACTTTTGACACTGAAGTAATATTGGTATTGTGTAGGATACAGGAAGTCTTGCCAAATAATGAATACTTTACCGATACATAGGATATAGAGGAATGAATGATATCAATGAAGTAATACATGTAATAAAAACGCGCATATTTAAAGGCCTAAATTTCAGCTGGAGCTGGAAAGGAAACTTCATCACATGACAACTCTACCTCTAAACTACAACAAAAAGAACGAATTTCACGAACAGTATCAGAAAAGGAAGAATTCAGAAGCTGCCATTTGCGAGCAATGTGATGTTATCCAAGTGTGCGCTTTACAACCCACATTTGGATTATAATGATAATCAAAGCACACTATTAGTACACACGACAGGTGTCAGAATATCAGCAGTCTAATTTATTGGAAACTGCTTTTAGGATCGACTATTTGACATGCAGTGATACATGTGTGAACAAAAATTTAGAAAATGATTTATTACGACAATGAAGTAACCAAGAATTGTCTGCTTCTTGAAGAAGACTTCCGAAGAAATCTTTCTAAGACAAACTAATTCAGATTAATGTTACGCATGAGAAAATTTCTGAAATCACACACAACCAACCCGTTCAACATCTGGGAATTTGAAGGTGAAATACTAATGCTATTAGTACTACTTGCCCAGCCGCTGAAAGCTAGTTTTGTGAAGGAAGCGTAGCATCAGTGGTTCGATTTTCAAAGGTTAAAGAAATATTCATAGTCACGAAACTTAGGTATTGGAATGTAAAGGAAACGACTAAAACTTATGTTAATGATATGAATTAGCAGTGTAAGTATTTTGTAACAAATCTGCCAATTACACTGAGGTTAAATATTTTTCGTGTAATGTCTTCTTTAAAGAGGCAGGCAAGTGAAACTCTTTCTCTTGGCGCAGATGCGTCTTTAGTGTCGAATGTGTAAGAGAGAGAGAAAGGAGTATTAGAAAATCCGATTTAAACAAAGTTCGTACGTACTTTATGATACTGTATTACAGATGTAAGAAATTAGTGAAATATCTGTAATAAGGGATCTGATATATTCGATGGGCAAGGTGTCCATATTATTCACCTAAATGAAATGTGAAAATAGAAAACAAATTATAATGTATTAAAAATCTTTTAAATACACATTCTTTATTGATTGAAAAATGTTTTTATTACAAACCACTTCCCTGTTTTCCAAAAAGGCTTGTTACAGACCAAAACTATTTTTGTTTCTCAAATCGAGTTGGCATTCTTTTTTTTTCTCGTGCTGCTTAATTTGGTTTCTTGGAACTTCAGTAATCGTTTAATCGCAGATTAAGCGCGTAGATGACTGAGGTCCCCCAGTGATATTTGGCTCAAGTTTGGTACATTCTATGTTGATTTCCGAAATCGCGCTTTTCGGCAGTTAAACTTTAATTTTTGGTGTTTGTTGTGGTGGAACAGAAAGGTTTTTTCTTATATTAGACACATTTTAATTAGTATGTGATACCTGTCACACACGCGCTTAATTGTGCAACAAAAACGTACGCGCCTAATGTAGGATTAAATATCTGTTCGACTAGATGTTGTAGATCAAACTTATATCTAAAACGCCTGTGAGAGTTTCTGATTTGACTAATGACCTGTATTATGAGAAAGGCGACTTGTTTCGTGTTAACATCAATAAACACCGTGAATATTTCTTCCCATAACATAAGCTATGACTGCGAAGACTTATAATTTGATACTAACTTTGTAAGCATTCATTTGAATTAAGAAACAATATATTGCGAGGAATTATGCTTTTTCTTAATCTAGTGCTTATTGTTACAATATGCTGGTAGCGCATCTAGGCTCCAGCCGACTGGACTGTATGGTGGTTGGCCTAGGCTGCAGATTGCTACGTCGCTGAGTCCGGGTAAAACTTTCGAGTAAGACATGGATGCTTATGACTATAGTGAGTTTGTAACACGAGGCCCGTAAACTCTGTAGAGTTTAAAATCATCACAGGAAACTGATGGTTAGGGGAAAGTGGTCAAAAGAAGACTCATGGATTCTATTCCATGTGGGCTTCTCAGTACGCATTATATTAACCCTTTGAGTACTGACTTATTTCAAGATTTTTTATGCCCATGGGACGGATTCAGTTTGTCGCTATATGGATTAATATGTCAAAGTAATACATTTTATTTGGAATATACTGATATCAGTGATATAAATATATTTTTGAAACAGCATTTTATTTACAAAATATAAATAAATATATAAATGAAACAAAACAGAAATATTTATATAGAACAAGAATCGACTTAAAGTCTAATAATTTTGTAGCATGTGGTATTTTTGAAAATGTGTCGGTAAATGCAGAGGTACATGGCGTCCACTGGCCGCAGTGCCGCAAACATAAACGCCAGCTTTTTAAATTCCGTTGACGAGTCAGACTCGTCCACTGTAACTTAGCCCAAGTAAGCAGATGACGAGTGTTACTCGTTACATGTACCCAAAGGGTTAATAAACTTGAGATTTCTTTCCAATCCCCAACACTTGACTGGTCGTGGCCAGTTTACTATTATTTGTTTAGATTCCAACAACGGGGCAGTGACATGGGTGTGGAGTTGGGAAAATCAAGAATTACGGGATGAGGATTACTATACGTGTGAAGAATACGCCGCTTGACAGAAAGGTTGCACTTGAAAAGACCAGTGGATAACACATAGCCAGAATGAACATGCAATATAATATAAAAAAAAGGGGCAAAATATTACACATGGAACATTCTTACTGCTTGCCGTGTGTGTTACTGTTACTTAGATTCAAAAAATATGTACAGCGTACTTAGTTTCACTCTTATCTCACTCTGAATTAACTATCTACGCATTTGGACATCTACCCATACACGGCATTTAACGCATAGTGTATTGATTTTATTATAAACATTTTGTAAGACATTATGGCATTTCTCCATATAAACTTTGGTAATGTAAGTGAGTAGCATATCCAGCTTCGCAAATGGAAGATCCTTCTTTCGAAGCCTGGTTAAGCTGCAGTTAGTTGCAGTTTGTCATTGAATGCTGCGAAAGGCCTAATGGCATCTACAGTTGCACTCGAAATAAAATGTAGTGCATGATAACAAGTCATTACAGTGACTAAATCTCGTGTTTTTACCCAGTTGGTATTTAAGTGGAGAAGAAGGTAAGGGATTATCGCCTTACCCCATGTGCACTGTCATAATGCAAGTGATTAAATGTCCGTCTAATGAGTGGTAGATTCATGTTTCGAAATACGGAGGTGGAACGATTAATTTCACGTTTCCTACTTTAAAAGGCCTAATGATTTCTAAAATTATATTTGGATTTAAGGCTGTCAGTTACATTTATTATGAGGCTAATAATTTTAATTAGCACATATTAAATGACAGCACCTGAATTAGGGCTTATATTGTAGACTTGTTTACTCAGTTATCTTTGAGCACTGTTAGTCGCACTCTATACCTATATCTGTGTCTATACTCTATATCTAGTTATATGTATTCGTTATCTCTCTCTCTCTATATACATACAGAAACACACTGCATTTATTGTCTTCATATCAGCATATAGATACAGGCACCGACATATGTGGTTTTCGGTATCTATATTAGCATTATAACTGTAGATAATTTCATATGTGTTTGTCAACAATATGATTTACGTTTGCACTATTATACTACTTTGTATGAGTAAATAGTGCCCTTGATGCCCTGTAGGATGCAACAGTTTATGGTTCTGTTATAATAATTTATGTGAGTTTCTAATTTTAAGACAAAGGAAAGGTTAAAACAATGTTATCTTTCGCTAAAATAGAAGCGTTTGATGTTGAAAGAAAATAAGTAAAAATATTTTATCATTACTTTAGGCTCTTTTCAAATCTTTGAAGATTAAATAAGTAACGTTATTATATTAACATTCATAAAGAGTTTCACATTTGTTTAAAAAAGGCTACAATAAATTCAAGTTCAAATTATTAATTGTTCCTAGCAGGAAAAACATTATGTTGCGTAAAGATGAAAATGCGTTTGAGAAAACTACAAATTGCATATTTTTTAAAGAGAACGTGGGAAATTCAGAATAATTCATCTGTTAGGAAACAATATGACTAATTAAATTGTCAAAGAGTGATTTTATTCGAATTGTTAATGTTCAGTTAAAATTAACGAATTGAAGAGAGGCAGAAGAAATAAAGCAGTGAATTTAACATTCTCTAAATACCAATTACGAAAGCTTGACCTCTTTTTAAGGAGGGAAAATAAGAAAATAATTCCCAAGCAGAAATATTATAAATTAAAATATTTCTAGCATATATAGCATAAATAGTATACGTTTATAATAGAAGATATATATATATATATATGTAAATATTTACATATTATGAATTTAAAAACTTCTAGCAAATATAGGTATGTATAACAGAAAGTCTTAATATCTGTCGAACTGAACATGTTAATTACAAAATAACGATACACAACTATTAAGAATATTATTTTTATTTAAAATAACGCATTGTAGAATAGTAATAATTCAGTTGTGAAATGTATCAAAACAGTTTTATGTCAAAACAGGTTACTGGAACATAAAATAGTTGTTTTTTGATATTTAATTACTTTATAAGGAAATGTCGCATTCACCATTATCTGGATTAATGGTGTAAGTGGTTAATACATCTTGCTGACATATGGAAGATCCGTGATTCGAATCTCTGCGATGGCACAGTTGATGTCTCAAGTTTTTTACTCTAAGAAAACCTTTACGGAGAAAACGGGCATATGCCGAACTTCCTTGCTAGGTAACCAGATCTTGCGTCATTTCTTTGCTAAGCTAATTTAAGGATTTTTTTTTAGATTCTAACTTTTCAGCTTTATGTTACAATGGTTGACAATTTCAATGTGTCAGCTGCAGATTCACGCTGGAGAAAATTTTCCTTCCTTGACTGGATACGGCTTAGAAACTGTTCTACAGGCGGGAATCAAGGTACTAAGTTTCATACCTTTTGATTTTGACATTTATGTTAGCTAAACCACCATGTGAACTCTCCCCCATGTATCGAGGATACCAAGTTTTGGCTACCTCGTGGTTTATTTGCTTACATTTATATGCTTGCTTTAGAACGTTAGGCTAGAGACAAAAATGGACATTAAATATACTTTAATTTCATTTAAAAGAGGGGTAAAAATATTTTTTTGTTTAGCTTTATTTCGTTGCATGCTTATGCATATGAACTCAGTTATTATGAGCACGAAATGACCAAAAATGTTTCCTCGCTATAACCATCACTCGATACTCGATGCTGAGCTAAATTTGTGTAGGCATGCACGTCAAATATTTGTATCATTTTGCTCCTTATAACATGCTAGCTAACATGTAGCATGCTATAATCGCGTTGCATTGTACGTATCTGAAATATACATCTAGTAAATTTAAATTATTTATTTTTGAAATGTAGGTAAATAACCAGCACTGCTACATAGACAACTATTATTAACTTTTATACAGCACAGACGTGACTTCCTACGTAACGTCAAAATCTGAACTTAGTAGGTAATATTTTTAAATATTAGGTAATATTTATTATTATTAAGCAGTATTAAGAGGCAATATTTTAAAAGCCTTTAGCTGATATTGATATGGGTAAAGAAGAAAGGAAAATCTTTCATTTTAGATTTCTTGTGAAAACTCAGTTGAAACTTTTAATGTATCTGGATTTGCTTAACAACTTATATGACCTCTGAAAGAAAAGATTAATTTTCAGTAGCTGGTAGAGACTATTAGGTGTTTCCAAAAGGGAGTTCAGTGGCGCATTTGAAAGTATCTAAAACGAATCTTCCAACTATTAGCTAGTTGTGCACTACACGAGGAGATCTCTCACAATAAGAATGCGATATTTCTTTATAAACATGCCAAAAGAGTTCAAGCCATTTTTATTCATTAATTTAGTTTTCCCACTTCCTTTAGCGCCATAACTACAAGTAAGCAAAGTAGTTTTATACTTTTTGTTACTTACTGCATTTTAAAATTTTTACGTTGTTTACGCATTAAGCATAAAGCTACTTACATCGCGATTTTCAAATTTTAATTTTTAATAATGCCGGTTACAAATGTCCTGAAATATTGAATTTAACATTTCTAAAATACCATAACTAAATCCTAAATTCAACTAATGTGAAATGGAGGAAAATGTTGAATTACTAATTGTTTTCTAGTATCAATGTCTTTACAACTGTGATTGGAAACTATCTATAATCCCTTATTTGACTTAAAATCTCGAGAAAGAAAACTGTTTCTACAAAGCATTAGGTTTTCGGAGCAAAAAATATGAAAACGTAACCATTAATCGACCCATAGATCTTCCAGTTGTAAACTGGGTTGAATGGATTATTTAATTTAGACAAGAGGCTATCTGTGTCAACGACATTTCAGTTTTGATCAAAGTGATCCTTTATTCCACTAGCTGGGCAGATTACCAGCGTCTGAGAAGAGAAACAACGTGCCCTCCTTCCAACAATCAGAATTAACTAACTGCCAGACCTCGGCCAAAACCAAGATAACAGATTATACTAGCATTTAGTGATAGATTAATATGTTACAGAGTAATTGCATATACACAGGTCAGCATATAGCTATGTTCTATGGTACAAAACATGTAGAAAAGTTATTTTTAGATCATTGATGCATAGAAGCATCTAAATATGACTACAATGCTCATATTAATTTCTAAAGTATTTTCTCCCTTTTTACCGCGCGCATTAGTGGTGTAATTAAAAGCACGCTCGTCCAACAAACAGAAGGTCTGGAATCCGAATCGTGGCGAGGGCATTGCTCATTTATCACCTTTCGCGCTTCCATAAATAACCTTATGTCTCTACAAGTTTACCATATGTACGGAAGTGATGGAGAATACATAACGCATACGAAAATAATGTACAGCTAGTTGAATCACCTGGTGAAGTACAATATATAAAATACCAATCAAAGGTGTAGTGCGTGGAAGAAAACAATATTGATATGAGTAAGAAAAAGATAAATAGCAGCTGCGCGCCAGAGTTATGATTATTGGTATAAATAAACTACACTGCATTCGTATTACGTAGTGTGCGAGCTTAAAAGAGAGAGAGCGTAACTTTGGTTTAAAAATGTGTAGCCGCACAGCCAGTACAGTGGTTAGTGACGTAAACCACTGAGTTGGTTCCCGATCCAGTATGTTTCCCATATCTTGGCGGAATTGGTTAAAAACCCAACAGATGTTAATCACTATACCTCAGATCACAGCCTCAAGGCCAGGCAGACAGATCAGGCGGCATTTATTAAATCAATAAACTCAGATTAAACCGTATAAACAGATTGCATACACCCAGATTAAAACCTGAATAAAGGTAAATCACACCATGAAATGTGGAAATGCTAAATATAAATGCAGGGGTGTCCGCCGATAACATCGCGGCAAAAACATCGCGGACGAAAACGTCGCGGAGAAAACAACTCAAGGCGAAAACGTCGTGCTACAAAACATCGTGGGAGAAAACATCGCAAAGAGAAAACATCGCAGTTCTAAAACATCGTGCTACAAAACATCGTCGTCGAAAATATCGTGGTAAAAAATAAAGTATCTACAAATCATCGCATGACGATAACTTCGCAGACATGCTTTTTTCAGGTTTTAATTATTGTAAATGGATATTCCCATAATGATTTGTGAGTTCAGTATGTAAAGAAGGATAATTTTTATTTTTACATATTTTATTAACTAATAAATGTTTGCTGAAAAAGTAAGAAGGAAACTTAAGCATAAAAAATTAAACTCAAATTATAGATTATACTTTTCATGAAAAATTACCAGTAGAAACTTTATAAAAATGATTTATTAATGGTCTTTGTTAATTAACTATGTCAGTTTAAAATTCTATTAAGTGCTATAAGTTGCATTAATTTTCTATGCTTAAGTTTCATTCTTATTTTCTCAGCAAAAATTTATTAGTTAATAAAAAGTTTGAAAGTAAAAATTATCCTTCTTTCCATCTTGCGATCACAAATCAGTATGGGAATATCCATTTATAGTTATTAAAGCCTGAAAGAAGCATGTCTGCGATGTTATCGTCACGCGATGATTTGTAGATACTTTATTTTTTACCACGATATTTTCGACGACGATGTTTTTAAACTGCGAAGTTTTTAAACCGCTTTATTTTCGACGACGATGTTTTGTACCACGATGTTTTAGAACTGCGATGTTTTCTCGTTGCGATGTTTTCTCCCACGATGTTTTGTAGCACGACGTTTTTGCCTTGCGTTGTTTTCTCCGCGACGTTTTCGTCCGCGATGTTTTTGCCGCGATATTTTCGGCTGTAACCAAATGCAGGATGTATATATTACGCGGCATATACATTGGTGATCAAGTATTACAAATACTAAATGAGGTACATACAAGATTCAAGATATATGAGCACTCGTATAAATGCATAAACACTGTTACTACTAAATACAAATACAAATATAAAATACAGCTACAGAAAAAATAAGTGCAGACTCCTTTAAAATACCAGTATGCAGCAGAACTGTACAATACAGTATGAAAACATTTAGAAATAATGCAGAGGTAATAAGAAAGCAGTGTCCTCCTTAACCCTTTACGGCACAGTGTGTCCAGTCTGGACACACCTAAAAATTTCCTGCAGAGAGAAATTGAATGAAAAAGTATTTATAAGTTACTCTGAACCTTCTTTATTTATAGTAAATGGCAGCTCAACACAAACCAGTCCATATATTTTAGCAATTTTAATTTTTTGAGACCCTCATTTTTCAAAGAAATCTTCTAGATTTTTTAGGGTATAAAAGGAATTGTTTGAAAAGAAATTTCTATGTTATTTTTTGGCTGTATGCTAATCTCCTTATTCTATATTAGTTTTAAATTTGCACCTTGAAATCTTGCCTAAAATCAAACGGCGAACCCTAGGTGTGCCCAGACCGGGCTCACCGATAATCTAGGACAACTGAGAGTCTGTATTCTTTGTTTCTCTGCATCTCATTGGTCAGTTCATTGACAACAATGTTCGCTTCAGCACACTTTTCAAAGCTCTATTCAATCAGTGTGCCCACTTTGGGCGCACCCACAGAATTAAAAGATAAGTGCTATCTTCACGAAATTTTACTTGTGTACTTCTCTAGGCCTAATAAGACTGCCTACATTTTATTTTATGAAAACTCCAACTTTAAAAGGTAGCGTGCCGGAAAGGGTTAAGAACTGCAGTGAAAGTTCCAATCAATCAGCCTTAGAGGCTGAGTGTTTCACAGTGGATGAAGCAAAACGAGTAATCTGAGGGGAGAAAACTTTTTTTTTAATGGCAGATTGTGAACAGTTACAGTGCAACCCAGTCTATTAATCTATACAAGGCCAGATGTGGTGGTCTCTTTATTATGGAGGCACCTAATAGGTGGGCCACTATCGCCTCCTCTGAAGGGACGGACAGTTACAAACATGCGTTCTGCGGGAGTCGAACCCAGGCCCTTTGGTATCTCAGTCAGACTTCCCTAGCCACTATACTGCCTGGGCGGCGAAGAGAGAAAGTTTTAGAAGTTATATTCTGGGCACATGTTTCAACACAGTAATCTATTATAGCTTTCAGTTTCTACCAAGCAACTTTGATATATTTTAGATTATGAAAACATTGTGGTCAGTTAACCAGTAAAAAGGCCCATGCCCAGCGGTATGCTATGGTAGATAATCGCTCACTGGTTGCGGTTGTCATTGCTCGCTGTTACTGGTTCCCAATGCTCGTGCCATTTAGAAAATAATTATTGCAGAATTCTTCCAAAAGGTATAATTTTATTGAGTATGCCGAAAATGGCCATACGGAAAAACTAGCTTGGACGTTGATCTCGAGTTGGATTTGTGCCGTTACTTATCACACTGTTAAGTAAGATAATAAAGCATACTAAATGCGAAAATTTTAAAACAATTACTTACTTAAGTTTTAGAATGTGTGTTAAATTTTATGTTATAAAGCGAAATTAAAAATAAAATACACAGTTTGAGATTTATACCAATAATACTTTTATAAATATAATTCCAATTTAATTTAGATTTCTAGAAAAATAAAATGTTACAATCGAAAAAAAAACCCCCTGAAAATTATTAAAAGGTTACTTCCCTTTAAACACTTTTAGAAACTAATATTGTTTTCTGCCATTTAAAAATCATATTTTAGTTATGCTACATAAACCTATGTTTTAAAATTCATGAAAAAGCAGGAATATTTAAAAGCAACACGAGCGTGTTCAGTTCCACAAGTAGAAATTTAAGGAGTGACTAAATTATCACGAACATACAAAAACATTTATTTACTCAGGTTATTCCTGACATACAGGAGAGAAAAAGAATTAAATTAATGGAATGAATTATTTTAAAATCGTGCTATTAATTTTCTCTTATGGTTTTAACGATAACAAGTTATAAATTGCAACTTTTCGTAAACACCGAAGGCGTCTAAAGCTTTAACAGATGGTAAGTTTACTTCCAGTTTAAAGAAGAGAAGACAAATGAAAGAAGATAAGAGCGATGAAAGGATTGAAATAAAATAAAAAGGGTCCTAAAAGAATTTAGAAGGAACTCCCAGGAACTACAAAAGTAACAAATTACAAAAAATATACACACGAACGCAGTTACTAGCCTGAAATGAAAGCTTTTCTCACTGTCATCCACTCTGTTTTTCTTTTACTTTTTTAAATCCAAGGTGATTGTGTTGTTGGAAAAACTAGTCACTGAGTATAAAATGAACCTGATACCACGTCTATGGAGTTTAATTGTTTTTCTCAGCAGATCCCTTCCTCGGCCCTGTTTTCTTTATTTTGTATCGTTTCTTTGAATTAGCTAAACTAAAGCTTGGACGTAAACATTTTTCCTTCCCCAAGCTGTGGGTCTTAGTTTGATGAAAGTGAAGCTTTCATTGCTAAAAATCTATTAAAAGCGAACCAGCGAAAGATGTTTTCTTTTCAAAAACCTACAGTTTATAAAACGCGATGATTGCAGATCAGCGTTTTTGTACCTTTATCTTCTTAAAGCATAGCATGTTCAAATGCTTAATTTATTTGCTTAGGAAATAAAATACTACGCAAGTTAAATTTCTAATCTAAAGTCGCTGACTTAATGCGTAATGTTGATATCCAATGTAAAATGTGCTTCCACCAAGACGTTAAATTGTTGTTAGGTTTATACCGTATATATATCACAACTGTACATAATGTAGACTCATACATCATTGTTCGTGTTCCCGCACTCATTCTCTTTAAGAATTGTTAAACACGAAGAGGCATTAAAAAACACTATATTATAAGCGTTATGCGAAAGTTGCAACATCGTAATTTATGAGATAAGACAAAATCTTTTCTATAAATATAAATGATAAATATGTTTCTTAAATTTTAATACACTAGAATGCTGATTACACAAATTCTAACTATCCAAACTGTTAATTATCGAATATAGTGTTTTAAAAGCCAGACTGCATATCAGACATGGATTTGATAAGCTATGATAAAATCATAATGAAACTGGCCAATGCGAAAGCTAGCATTAAAGTAAAAAATAATATGGGAAACATAAAGAGGGACGAAAAATTTTAGAGAATCTCTTTCATATGCAACATTGCTTTGACAATGACTTTAAAACTCTTATTTATCATTTCTGTAATTTTTCTTAAATCCCCCTTCAATAACGCCATCTAAAACCTTCCAGAACGCAAATGTTTCTTTTGCTTAGTTCGCTGTTCATAGGAAATAGGAAATATTACAGAGTGAAGCATCAGGAGTGCTTGGCAACCACTGATGAGGCTTTAATGAATTGCAGCTTTTAATTCATCGTGTTTTAAGCGCAGTTTCAACAATAGCGAGGTGCAAATAAAAATTCAAAGACACAAGTAAATGTTGACAGATGATGTTTCAGGAGAAATTTTTAAATCTTCTCTACGTAGTAGTCTGAAGCTTAGACATGGGCTTTTTGCTTTACTTACTCGGAGTTACTTCTTAGATGAAGACCTTTCAAGGTATTATTTTCATAACGTCTGCTTTATATTTCATAGCTTATGAGTTGTTGACTTATTGCTGAGTTCTGCAATGTCTAGAAGTTTATCTCAATATCCTAAAGACCTAATAGAACGCAAAGGAAGTTATCGCTTTTGTGTGAACAGAAAGACCACGTTGTTTGAAGTTTAAAATGACCTTTTTTTATTTAATCCTTAAACGCGTGTAGTTGCCATTTGGCAAAATTCTCATATTTAGTTATGTACTCGTAAATCAAATCGAAACACACATTTAGCTTACTGCATAGTGTAACCAATTGGATACATACCATTTATGTATATAGTTTTGAAAGTTTAGTGTGATGGCAACACTAACGCTGCAACGGGCATTATTGTGAACTGATGTGTAGGGTGTGACCATAATTTGTCTTTACAAACTCACCAGTGTCATTACAGCTCATCAGTTGCTAGCAATTGCACATTGAAAGTTCAAATTGGCGAATCTCCTCGCTGACCGCCATGCATGCTTCTAAACGTTGAGGAAAGAAGGGATTAAAGATTCCTGCTCTCATAATGCTGTATGTTCTGCCAGGCATTCTTCTGTTATTGCTCCAGATCTGCATTTTGAGGTTTACGAATCTGGCTGCCTACCATATCCCATACATGATTTCTTGGAGAAAGGTCTGCTGACTTTGCTGGCCTAAGAAAAGAATAAACAGCTCTCTGACAGTCCAGACATATGCCAGCCATATGGGGTCTAGTATTATTCTGTTGAAAAATGGCTACAGGACGAATTAACATGAAGGGTAACGCAGATGGCCGTCAACATATCATAGAGCTGTTAAAGTTGTATGCAGGGTGACTAGGGTGGACTTGCTGCTAGATATAGCACCCCACACCATAACACCAAGGGTAATGGCTGCATGCCTCTGCAGCACAATGTCTGATTGGGAACGCTGGTCCTTCACACATGGAACCAATTGTCATCTGGTCGAAGACGGAAGTGGAATTCATTGCTGAACGCTGTGCAATGCCAGTCAGCTGGCAGCCATAATGATCACCTACAGCATCATTGCAGAGGACTCTGTCGATGTTGTGGGGTTAAAGTCACATGTTTAAAGGCTGTTTTGAGTAGAACCCCCCCATCAATCAAGAGCCGTAAAATGGTGGATGGTACTACGGTTGGTATGAAAGAGGTTGTAGCATGTTGGATAGCGGACAATGATGCAGTTGAGGCTGTTCGGGGCCTGTCGCACGAGTATCCGATCTTGCCTCTCATTCGCGCACCTTCGAGTTCCAGAGAATCGGTGTCGCCGATGAGTACCTTGCAACAACCATTGTTGCCAGAAACAAAAATCAGAAAGAAGAGAACAAAAGCTTTCAAAAACAAAAATCACAGATTCTCGTTGTAAGAAACTTCTCTTTTTTAAATAATGTGATGCTTGATGTACGTGCATTTAATTAATGAATAAATTTTAAATACTCTGATAAAAAGTATTTAACCTGTTTCTTGTTTTCATTCTAGATTTGGGTTTTTGTTATATTTTGGCGTTTTAATTTTTTATATTGGGCCTATTGCATAAAAGATTTCTATATTAAAATATATTATTAATCTTAAGTTATATTGAGCAATTTTAGTATATTTTCCCCTTATATTTAATTTTTATGATACTTTGCATTACTATATGTTACAGTATATTAAGAAGCAAATAAGTTTCAATTTCATAAATATTTTGTTTGTAAAAAATGGAATCTTGTTTATGTCAATCAATTGGTGGTGATTTGTCTATCGACCCCTAGACTCCAGATAATCAGTGCCCCTTAAAATTTCATCTACATAGCTGGGAAACCCTGCTGTACATTTGTCTCTTGATAGCTAAAATGTATCTAAAATAGTGCATAAATTAGATAATTATCAACATAAAAGTACTTTGTAGTAATGCAGGACTGTTTGGATGAAATATTATGGAGTTTGGAAAGGCTTTACAGTGAGTTGTTAAGTCAAAAAGCTGAAAGAAGAATTAAAAGAAGGACAAACTCCTAACCAGAGCTGAAATGAAGTTACCGAGAGATAATTTTAACAGTCTCCAAAAATATAAACATGCAAATGAAAAATTAACTGAATTTTTCAGTTAGTTGTTCAGTCTCGTGCCTAGGTACCATTGACACGGCATTGTCGGAGTGAATTTAGCTCATTATAAAGCTTAAAAAGCACAGTTAATGTACATTCAATCCAAACGGGTTATTAATAATCACGACCCTTTAATAAAGGCACACCAAAAGAAAGAGACATAAAAGCTCAAGTAAAGGAAATCATACAATGGAAGTTTAAAACTAAAATAAATGTGGATTAAGAAACAAGAACATATTTAAACACTGAAGACAAAGTTTAATTGTTCCAATTTGCCTGCGCGCTCACCTTTTCTTCATTCTTTTAATCTAAATATGTTTCTTTACTTTTTTTAACTCTTAAAACAAAAGTTGTTTTTCGT
The DNA here is from genome assembly GCF_044657685.1 of Stegodyphus dumicola. NCBI lineage: Eukaryota > Metazoa > Arthropoda > Arachnida > Araneae > Eresidae > Stegodyphus > Stegodyphus dumicola. The sequence continues at coordinate 30,637,714 of NC_140781.1, forward strand.
AAAATGATCTCTACTGGTTAAGAATAAAGTTGTAGAGACATTAGGTATTTTTTTAGAAGCAGGCAAGATGAAAAATTAGCAAACGCCTTCGCCGGGAATCGAACCATGGACCTCTGGAATACCGGCCGAATGTGCGGAATCACTACACCACTAAAGCACACTAGGAAAGCGGGAGGAATACGCTAGGAAAGCGGGAAGAAAGATTTTGAAGTATATAGAAAAGATTTCTGTATACATATATATACATTTTCTGTATAAAAGAAAGATAGTTAGAGCATTTGTTTTGCATTAAATCCACTTTAACAGTCGTGTGTTTTTAATAATTATATTTATTGCATATTGGTTTCGAAATGTAGCTTGAAATTCCGGTAAATTTCATAACAGGAATGAACTTCATTTCCCCCTTAGACCGGACAGAGCAGGAAATCACTAGTCCCCAGAGGTCTAGATGAGGACTAGTTTCGTCGCCCATAGTATATTTTCGTAAATAACAATTAAAAGTAAAATAGCTGCATCTGAAGCCTGGAAGATATCGTATTACCTTTTCGTATAGATAAAAGTTCAGAGTTGAAAAGCAATAAATGGTAAAAACAAACCTGGTCTGAAATTTAGAAAATCAATTTTTACATTCGCCCACTTCAAGGAAAAAATCTTAGATACGGCTTTCATCATAGTAAAAACAAAACAACTGACATTTGCTATTCATTAGCATAAATTACGGAACTGATGAAAAAGTCAATTCGCAACAGAAAGAACTAAATATTTTTTTAAGCTAGCGCAATTTAATACGTTACACGTCACTATTCTTAGAACTGTAATTGATGATCTATAACATTCTATCTTCAAAAGAGTAACATTGAACATTTTTTCTTAAGAATAAATAAATAAATTCAACGACATATTTTCCCTTAAAATAAATAAATAAATTTGATGAAAATCGTAGAAAGAAACTAGACAGCATTCTTCTTTCAACGGTCATGGATTACGATTTATTTTCACATCGCAACAAGCAATCTCCTTGAGTAAAATTTCATGAAATGTTTCTTTCTTTCACCATTTGCTTTAACGAGAACAACCTTTGCTATGTTAACTTTACAAAAGGTAAGTTTATTTACAAGAAAACCCTAGTTTCTGTCCTCTTCTTCTCCTATCCGGGGAGATGTGTGACAAAGATCTGAAGTCTGTTCGACAGTGGTAACAAGAGAAAAAAAATCTGACAGACATTTTTCTTCTGAAGCTTATTTTTGGAGAATAACTAACTTGTCTTTGTCTTCTCTTTTTTATACCTGATTCTGAATTTAGAGGCAGAGTTGAATTTCATACTTTTTCTTACTAGGCGTAAAATTCATTTATTATATGGAATTTCTTTTCAGGGATGACATTCTCAAGACAAGAAAATAAAACATAAACAATTTATACGGCACAGTTAGAACATAAACTAGAAAGCAGCAAGAACTGATGAAAAATGCCACATTATATCTACGATAAACTTCAATGTTTACAACCGCGAATAAGAGAGACTATTTGGACTGCTTCGCAAATTTTACGTAACTGTCGTCATAAAACCAGCCTATCTTCATTAATTAAGCTAATTCTTTAACAAGCATTTATGAAGATTATTGATACTTACAGAACATTCCTTTTTGCTGTTTATTAAATATATTTTCGAGTATAGTTTCTAAACAGTCTCACAATATGAGGCTTATTCTGAAAATTCGTGTGTTTTAATGAAAACTATTTCTATCGTAATAAAATATGTTATCCTAGAGATTCATCGTTCTTTATTTTTGTTTGAGGTGAACTTGTCACTGACAAAAATGTCGTAAAAACAGCTATTATCGAGGGTATCGTGTCGTGGGTGGTATGTGTCAGATGTGAAGAGAACACTTTAATAACATAGTGGCTTACGCAAGGTAGGATTCTGGTTTTGACCATGTCATGGTGAGCTGCTCAGTAAAAGAAAAAGAAGAGAGAGAGTCCCGGACCTATTTTCAAAGATTTATTAATCCTCGCTAGAATCCCTCTTGGCACTATAAAAGTTGTAGTCATCTGCACAGAGCGTAATTTTACAGCCTTGGTAACATCATTTAACATCTCTCGTATGGTTAACATAAACGGAATGTCAAACATACTCCAGAAGGAAAAGGAACAGGGATGTATCATTAAATAAGGTGTATAATAACAGCAGCCATCCACAGCTTCAGCACGCAAAATGATTTCTGACAGTAGACATTCAGAAGAGCGAGAAAGAGTCAGCAGCAACAAAAAGCACAAAATGCCAACAGCATCAAAAAAAGCCACGATATTCAACATAATGAATTATCGTGTGCATATCGCGCGCAGCGCGACGTTGCCAGCTGAGAAAGCCAAAAGCCTTATAAAGTCAAAAGCAAAAAGCCATGAGATTCACTAATTCACGCTTATTTATAAGCTCGTACAGTTAAACCAACAGTTAAGCACTACAGCCAATGAAAATATTCCAAAGCAAGAAGTTCAACCAATCATAATATTTCTCTCTCTTAACAGACAAACTGAACTGAAATGATTTCTTGTCTGATGAAATTCCTTAGTCATGCTACAGCAAGCTTGTTGGCGAAAATCTTGTCGAAAAACAGAAACAAATGAAATCTCTTATCTGTTTTTATAAGATTGCAATAATTCCAGAAACTTAAATTTAATGTCACATCGTCACAGAGGGAATGATCCTTACAGTTTTCAGAGTGTTATAGTTAACCTCTTTGTTACTATGCGCTTAGGGCATTAAACATATGTAGAGTAATTTGCTCTCTTATGAAAAGACCACACGAGGGCTTTGCTAAGCACAAGCGGTATAAGCCGGATTTCGTTGCCAGAGAACTGTACCTTGCTACATCAAGGAAAATGGTATAAGGAAATTGTCTAAATCCTGTAAAGGGCCTTTTTGTCAACCTCATATAAACCAATAACAGAGACGGACTGACATTCGGCCTACGATTTCCCTGAGGCTGCTGCACATTAACCCTTCTTTCATTGCTTAATGCTTAAACTCTGTTCCACACGTGTGAAAGGAGCTAATGAACTTTACGCCTTGGGATTATAACAATAATGGAGGCTAGGCCATCGAGTGAACATTCTCTTAAAGCCCGTTTACACTAGTGTATCTTTGAACCTAAGAAGCGCGCCGAATGTAGCGGCTTTTCTTGAAGAAATTTTAATGAGATTAATTTCGTGTGCTGAAGAAATGTTTCATTCTTAAAAATTTAAATGGTATTAAGCCTAAGTGTTTTATCTGTATTATGTAATAATATATATATATATATATATATATATATATATACTTAGTATTATCTCAAGAAAGTGAGTGCCACTTTTTTGGATCCACAACGCCCTTTTTTAGGCTCAAAGTTCCACCAGGGTACACGAGCCTTTGCATGACAAGGCATGTGAACTCCATAATTTTCTGTATGCTTCCGTGAACATGTTTTAACCGCGAGAGTGAAAAGAATTAATACAATGCGCAAAATGCAAATAAAAGTTGGTTGCAGCAAATAAAAGTACTATACAATTCATTACGTTGAACTTACGCATAGCGCTTGTTTACGTGATTCTTAGACGTCATGTCATAAGTGGTCATAAAAAATGCAATCAGGTATTGGATACCATCTCGGCACATAAAACCAATTCTCTCCATTCATCATGAATCTTTACACTGCGAAAATCATTTATATTGGGGTCAGATATCTGTTATGTCATTTCTTATAACTATCTGCGCTTGATGTGCTTAGTTTTGAAATGCGTCGAACAATGAGAAAACATTTCTTTTATGACACAAAATTCTAATGATTCTCTCTCTCTCTCTCTCTATATATATATATATATAGTTAGATTCTCGATAAATAACAACAAATAACTTAAAATTTAAGCAGCCTAGCAATGGCGGTATAAATTATTATAGTCAACGGAAAGGAATGGAATACAGAATGAAGTATTTTTCCAATTGATTTTCTGATTTTTAGACATAAACTCTATTATTTTTTTCCCTTGCTGTGTTTCCTTTTCCAATCGGTGCTTTTATAAGTGATGATTAAGAAAGTATTTTTTATCCTTCTAACAAATCATAAGTTTTAAAACATTTAGTTGATTTTCGTCCATTTATGACCAAACTAAATCTTAAATAAATAATTCTCCACGATAATTTACCTGAAGAGTCGATATTACCCGAGAACACACATATAGTTATAATAGTATTAGTGCACTATTCTGTGTAAATGAGAAACTAGATTACCTAAAGCATTGTCAATAAATTATTTATACAACACTCAATATAAGTTCAAGATTGTTTCTTACTGAAGTTTCTAATACAGAAGTAGAAGAATTAAATGAAAATGCAGTACGTTGAATGATTAAGAAAAGGATCTGTATCCACTGCACATAAATGTTTCTAAAGTTTTCTGTAAAATTTAGAGAATGTATCCAAACCTGAATATAAAACAAGTAATATCAATCTATTGATATTAATGATGTTTGCGAGTTCAATATTTCACATTCCATTTTTAAAATTGATACTGCTTATCCGATATTACGTACATGTAGATAATGTTTAGCCAACATTTTAATTGCATTGGTATGCCACTCAGCACTGAATGGTGTGATATCATTTCTGCAATTATTGTCTTATTAGTTTATCCTTTTAGTTTTGCAGTAGTTACAGCAGGATTTGAGATTATAGTTTTAGACAGAAATTCATGGTTCCAAATTTCATAATTGCTATTTTACGTCTTATCGAATTATTATGAATTTTGCAAACGTTTGTTTTCCTGCCTTAAAGATATTCGAACAGCCAAGCAGGGTAAAACAACATAAGGTATTATCTCCTTCCTCTCAGCATGACTTCGGGGTGTAACGCTAGCACACACGGCACTTATTTCAGAGGTTGGAGTCCCGGCCAAGGCATAGCTGATTTTTCATGTCTCCTAATTCAAAATAATAATGATTCTACGACGAAAAGATTATTTTTCTGAGAAATAAACATATGAAGTCCAAAAATACACTTGAAATTAATTTTGTAATTTATTTTAAATCAATCACTTTCATGTTTGATATTGTTGTATGCTTGCCGCTCCGTAATAAATTGACCAAAGAACCGATAATCGGCAAAGATAACCGATAATAGAGTGATACAATTTATTTCTACCAAAACAAACACGTTACAATTCTGGAACTTACGAACAGCTCTTCACAGAGAACAATCAGTCGTTACACTTCAAACTATTAAGAACATTAAACACAACACAATGCAACGCTCATCTAAAGAGCAAAGCTAACGCGGCCGTATCTCAGTACTCCGAACTCAGGCTGAACTAAACACCTAACACTGATGATCTCTCCGGTCTTACATAGGTTTCCCCCGGCCGCGGAGAAATATCTAGTAATTTCTACTTCTCGAAATTACTGGAAGGCATATGAGGGCCAGAAATAGTTACAGTTATAGATAAATTACATTTATTCAAACAGAATACCAACTACAGTTCTATACGGACCGGACTAAAATGACACCAAATTTTAAATAGACTTGCCCCTGTATTCTTACTTTTCCGGAAAAGCTTCGCTTCTTCAGATTTTAATGTTACATTATGAAAAATACTACGATTCCACATATAATTTAACTAAAATTATTTATATATGTACAATATTCATCACAGTATGAAATATTCATATTTCTTCAGAAAGAGCGTAGTATTTTAAGAGCACCCTGAAAAAATATAAGAATAACAGAAAACAATACATGAAGAATACGGAAGATTGAATATAATAGCACAAAACGGAATGCTTTAGTTGTAACCGCAAGGGAAACTAACTTTTGTAAACAATTTAAAACTTTTTAAGGTAAAGTCTAAAATAATTTCGTAACAAAACAGTTTGCAAATTTGTACATTTTGGATCAAGTTTAAACTATAGTTTCATACTTTGAGATATCTAGACGAACTTTCCTCAAAACTTTTTCAAATGGGAACCGCTTAGAAATAAGAATGTTCTGCTGACCAATTTACTCTTGCTCCCTTTGGAAGCAATTTTTTTAGCATTTGTTACAACGAATATACACATTTTTAATGTGAAATTCATTAAAATTCATAAAAATTTATATTGTTAGTAAGTAATACAATTAATAGTTAATAATTCAAAGCCATAAAAGTTTTAATAATTTTTAACTTATTAACTAAAAGTTAAATAAATATTGGTACTCACATTAGTGAGATAGATGAACCTGCCAATTCTTGACCAGCTTTTCCGTTTGGATGTATGCCGGAGAGTTTGTCCTACATCGGCTTATACATCAGGTCAACTTCGGGAGTTTGTTCTTATCTGAGGTAGTTTTTATTTATAAAAATGGCAGCCTTAGGAGAAAAAGAGATAATACATTATTATTCGGTTTTTTTAAACTCTGAGAATTTTAGCTATAGTAGTTTGGCGTTTTTTTTTTTTGGGAGGGGAAGGGTCTAGGTGAACTACGAGAATGGGCTTCGAGAATAGTTTGTGGTCGCCCGACCACAGATTGGGAACCGATGATTTTGAATATTAAACCATTAAATATAAATTAATTATAATTAATTTTCTAACTGATTATAAAAATTGCTGAAGTCATTATTGTCCAATTAATTAATGACGAATTAATTATGATTTTGAAAATGAGCAATAACATTTTTGAGCATTTTATCAGCGGGGTCTACTTTCTGGATCATAAACCTTATGCTTCTTAATGTTAAAAACAGCAGAGTTATAAGGTTGTCATTTACGAAAACGTAAAACTACGCCATGAATTAAAAAAATTAAAAAACTGGTACTTTAAAATCTGAAACACCTTATTATGCTCACAGATCTTTTCTAGCAGCGATGAAGGATATTTCGTTATTCTACAAATGATTCGTTTTTCAGAAGGCATGAAAGCAGATATTAAATTCATTAAAATTAGAAGAAAATCCAGTCTTGTCAAAATAAGAAATACTACCAGCAAACGCGTTATAATAGCTAGTATTCATACGTTATTGTGTATATAAAGGCGACATTTCACATTAAGGGAACTGATGGCATTCCGTAAGGTATCAAATCTTGTAAGTAAATGATGTCATTAAGGGAACTGATGGCATTCTGTAAAGTATCAAATCTTGTAAGTAAATGATGTCATTAAAAACAGCTACACATTTTCTTGGGAATAAGCTGCTTGATAACCGTTGTAAGATCTTTTTCTGGTGATCGATATAAGTAGCTTATTCCACAGTGCCAGTGTCTTGAAATTAGAAATTTTGACAATCCAGACGCAAAAATATATGATATCAGTCTTCTAAAGTTATATATCATAAATATATAGTGCGTTTAGGAAGTTTCAACAAGAAACATGTCCAGCCAATTCTAGAGAACCTGCCAAACTAATACTATTGGCAAGAAATTTATTTACACATCACAACTTTCAGTAAAAGATTACCTGTTTAAAAAATACAATTTAAACGGAAGTATTTTTGCTTGATTTTTATGAAATCATCAATATCTTCTGCAATGATTTCAAATGCTGGACAGAGAGATATAGTAGCGTCCTCGTTCAGTAGTACAACGATTATCAAGCAGCTTATTTCCAAGAAAATGTGTAGCTGTTCTTAATGACATCATTTACTTACAAGATTTGATACCTTACGGAATGCCATCAGTTCCCTTAATGTGAAATGTCGCCTTAAAAGTAAGAACTTTGAGAGCATTTTAGATATTCGAAAAAACCTAACGAGGTAACAGGGGAATTAAAGGACATTCGAATAGTTGACTGCATTGAAGTTATCCAGAAGCTCTATGAACGCGTCGACATTATACATAACATTAGAGAGAAGTTTTATAGAAGAAGCAGCATTCACAAGTTTTTTATTCCTTCATAGTTTATTTAATATGCATTTATTTCTAAACTTTTTTTTGAAGAATTATATATGAATGAGGGTAAATCTCATTATTAAAAACCCAATATAAATATTTTGATTACGAACAACACTCATCAAAGATGCATGTTTAAAATCGCGTTTAATTGCTAAATTATAGCTTGAAAATCATATTAGAAGTTCGTTTTTATTTTATGTAATGAAGATAAGGAGGAAAACTGGGGAAGATTGATAATGACTGTATTCATGAACACTTAATTATCTTCAATGGTAGAATTTGTTAATCGTAAGGTAAATAAAGAACACTGAAGCTTCACCAGTCAAATTCATTAATTACACTTGTCTGTAAATACGGATCAGATTAGCTGACAGTACTTCTTTTCGGCTTTACCAATGATGTTTTACGTTTCCTACAGACTGTAATCTTCTGTTTTTGGAGGTTGTGCTAATACGATATTTTTCTGTTTTGCTTATTCGATAGAAATAAATTTCACAGCTATACGTTGTCCATTTTCGGCCATTCACAAGTCTTTTAGGCCCTTCAGAGCAAATTGTTAAACTATAAAGAATTTAGTTTCCTTACCACCTTTAAATATTTTATATTTTCATAAATACTAAAGTCCTTTTATAATTTTTACATCATTATGAGTTGTTAGCCCTTTTTCCTGTTCTACCTTTTCAACATTTTAAAACTCTTCGCTTATTCACCTAAGACATACTTGAAATAAAGCGAAAGATAGATTGTTTCAACTGGAATGGAAACAAAGTTACCTTAGTTGCTACGAAAACGCTCTAGCGGTTGTATGAATAGAGTAGTTTAAGATGAGAATTGTAGCTGGTGAAAATTTTCCCGGATGTTTTCAAATTTATGTGAGGCTACTTCTATTTAACATTAATTCATCTGTGATACCGATGAGAGTGAAAAATTAAATATGCTTAGCCTCCAGGTATTAGTAACCACTGTGTGTTATTATACGTAATTAAATTACATTATTCTCCGGTGCCGGCAATCTGTAAGCGGAATTTGCATATTTGCTATCATTTTAGAAGTAAACTCCGAATTTTGGTCAGTCATGTAACACAACTTTGAAATCTTGCGTGATTATTCAGTTAAATTATGTCTGATAAATGTGTAAAATATGAGTCTGCGGTATCAATGGAAAATTTAATGACGTCAATGAATGTTAGAAATAACCAGCAATGAGTACATTTGTCTGTTTGTACATAAGGTTTCAAGATATGCATTCTGTGTTATTTAGTTGCTTGCCAAATTTAGGCCAGCGTTCAGATTTTAATGAACTATTATTTTTTTTAGAAAAAGATTTTTCTTACAAAGTAATCCTAGTAAGGAAATCCTAGTAAGGAATTAATCCTAGTAAGGAAATCCTAGTAAGGAATTAATCCTAGTAAGGAAATTCCTTACTAGGAAGTAATCCTAGTAAGGAAAGTGGTAACTATTAACCAATCATCGCATTAAATAAATTTTTCTTGTATTAATAAGCGTTATTTTGTTTACTTTCCCGTAGATTAATATCATCAGATACCGAGGAATTAAAATACTGTAAACCTGTAAAAAACATAAGAGCGCACAGTAGAATGGCCCATTTCAGGAAACAAAATAAGAAATATATGCAGTAATCCTGGGATATCCCTAAATTTTTAAACTAGCCGTACAAACATAGTGATAAAATCTAAATTTATTGCTGAATGACTTGAAACATTTTTAGCTTCTCAAAATGGGGGATTCCACAAAGCTAAGGTAGCGAGTGCAAATATAATAATAAATTAAAACTGGATACATTTTATTACATTACATACCCTACTCACAATTTTTAGAAAACATTATAATGATATGAATTAAAGATTCAGAGGAAACTGAAATGATATACTGAATTAAAATACAGTTTAAATGGCAAATATTTCAAAGCATCCAAAACTAAATTTTTATAGTTTGGGAGGAAATAACTTGTTTGATAGCACCAGTAACTTAGACTAAAATTTCCTTTTCTTCACTTTTAGTTAGCATTAAGACTTAATAAAATGTGTGTTCAACACCTCGTTCGGTTGTATAATTCACTTATAAGGTATTTCTCTCGCCTTCATAGTATGCCTTCGTGGTGTAGTGGTCAGCACGCTCGGCGCGTATTCAAGAGGTCCAGGTCCGTGTTTCGAGTACCGGCGAGGGCATTGCTGATTTTTCTTCTCTCCTGATTTCAAAAACTACGTAATGTCTCTACACACTATTTTTGTATTCCTTAGATTTACCTTTCCCATATGCAAAGTTTTTGTTTTCCTTCTATTGATACTGTTCACAAGCTAAAATTGCTATGTTAATCTTCATTTTGTGAACGAACTCTTGAAGTATCAAAAGAAACTAATTTTAGGATCTGTTTTATCTTTGACAGGAGCTCGGTTGTGTCTTACCATTCGTGTTCTTGATTCAATTGAATACTGATACCTGGTCAGTTGTTTCAGTGCCGTATATTTCCAGTAGCTTTTAACCATTTCAATGGTAAGAGATAATTAGATTGGAACATGTGTTTGATTATCTTTCTCAAAGTATTTTATTGCTTTCTTCTTTTGTCTTTTTACTGTCGTGCCTGAAAATATATAGATATGATGTATCTCAACGGCATGTTGCTGCCACTGAAATCCATTAGAATATATGATTGATAGATAATCCACAAAATCTCAAATACTTTTTTACATGGGATAAATTATAATTTCAGAAACTCGACATGATAAACAGTAACTTTGACCTAGATCAAAGTTAGCACATAAAATTGCAGAAATCATAACAACAAATTTAATTAAATTCTTTAACTTTGGAATCACTGAGCACCATATTCCACTTGAGATAAAAGTTTAAATATTTAATGTGTAGAAACATTAGGTATTTTTTTTGAAAGCAGGAAAGATGAAAAATTAACAACCGCCTTCGCCGGGAATCGAACCACGGACCTCTGGAATATCGGCCCAGCGTGCTACCGTTACACCACGAAGGCACGCTAGGAAAGCGGGAGATATACCTTATACACTCCCCTTTTTAAAGGGCGACTGGGGTTTTCAGGGGAACCAATCGCCAAATCCTGGGTGTGGAGAGTGATCATCTACAACCCTTTTAGTTCGGACGCCACTGTACAGTCATTAGGATTATTTGGAGGCAGACGAGATGAAAAATTAGCAACCGCCTTCCCCGGGAATCGAACCACGGACCTCTGGAATATCGGTCCAGCGTGCTACCTTTACACCACGAAGGCACACTCTACGAAGGCACGCTAGGAAAGTGGGAGATATACCTTATAAATGTAATCAAACTGAAGAAAAATTGGAAACTATGCAGAGGTAGGTGCCTACGATAGAACTGTAGAGTTCATTTTTGGGCCACATGATGGGACAGACTAATTTAAGCTATTCATTGTAGTAAACAAAATGGTCTAAACAATAATACGCTTTTAGCGTTTATTTCGGAAAATATTGTATCATTAAGTAAGGAAAACTTTAGTTTAAAAGCATACAAAAGCCTTTAATGGATTCTGTGATAACTTTGTTAAGACTTTTATCTTTGTTGTTCAGTAGGCGAAACCATTTCATTTTCTAAACATCCACGTTTAGTTAGTCTGTAAACAGTTGAGCTGGCGAAAAGGCAAACTGCAATGAAAGTCTAAGAAATAATTCATATAACCCTCCAGTTTGTAAGATTCCTCCATCTAAAACTGCAAGCATTATTTCCTCCAGGCATTTTCCATCTAAACCTCCAGGCATTATTTGACTTAAGACGACCAGCCATCGTTAATTTTATTTTTATGTTCAATGCAGCTAAATTTTTTACATCAGTTACACTTAAGAAAATGAACTCACTGCTCTGTGACGATATGAATGTCTTTCCACAGAATTTCTGTTTCAAAATGAGTAGATAAAACTGAAGTACATACAAAAAATAGAGCTGCTGGACGTCCAAAATCTATGATGCCAAATATTTCGTGATAAATTAAGGCCAAAAATACCGTAATATGTTAGAAATGCAACGGTTACGTTTCCATCGCACGGACATATGAATTATATTTGGGCCCAACATTACTCTTTAAAACTTTTTAAAATTTTTATAGGAAAGGAAGAGTAATATTTAATCAGCGAACATTGTTTAAAAGGGAAAAAATGTACGCAAATGCAGAAATTATTTCCTTTTCTCTTTCGTTTCAATTAGTCTAAGCAGAAGTTTGTAAGTTAAAATAGAAGGATCAGTCATTTTTCGTTATTACGAAAACGTACATAAATGTCCTTCTTTTTTGGAATTTGCATATTGCTTCATAATTAAATGCTCTGTAGATCTACATAAAATGTAATTATAGGATACACGTTATTCAATAAATCTACATACGTTTTAATTATGACATTGCATACATTTTCCCCTATTTCCAAATGATAATCTGAATAACAAGCTTTTATTTTACAATTTTAAAGCAATTTTTATGTCTTATAAAATTCTCGAAATAAACACATTATTGCTTTTCGAAAACTTCTCTCATAACTTTAAATTTCATCTCCTTTCGGATCTGAACTTTAAAAACTAGAGCATGGTAGCCTTCAAGAATATAAAATACTAACGTATTTTGCAGAAGTAAAAAGCTAAATAATTTGAACGTGGAAGGTATTTTTGACACTGCTTTGTATGGAGATGTTGAAACGTTAGATACATATTTTCAAGACGTTTCACGTAATTCAATAGAAGCAACTAAAGGCAGCTTTCAACCATTAAATTTTATTCAGAATGAAAACCATATAACTTTCGCCTGCAGAAAAAGGAAATTGCGACAAACCTTTACTACATAAAATATTTCACTTACCTTTAAAATTATACAAAGTAAGTCATTTAAAATAAATATGCACTTTTTAATAATATTTTAATAATTTTCAAGAAACAAATAGAACTTAACTACTCGAATTTTTAACATAGAAAACTGATACATTTGAATTTTTCATAAAAATGACTGACAATATTTTTTTTTCCACATCTGGTTATTTTTCATTTATAACAGTTGGAAAAGAGTAATAAGAAAGTGTTGCCTTTTCGAAGTTACGATGATCTTTTCTGCATTCATTTAGAATACTATATTCAGCAAAGTATGTTTTAGGCGAAAAATTACTTCTAATTTAATAAATATTTATATAAATTTTTAATTATGGAAACTGCATCAATAAGCATCTCCTGCTACAGAGTAAAGTGAAAAGCTAATATCCCCATCAGAACACTAAAATGGGTTTTAGAAATTGTAAGACTGTTAGTAACATTCATTTAAAATCATCTAAGATAATATTTAATAGGATTTCGTTTTACAATTGTAAGGATTATGTTAATTTTATTAACAGTTATGTTGAGTTAAACTTCCTTTCCTATCAATTTTTAATTTCAATTTACTACTTCCGGCCAGAACATAGTTTTAGAATCACGTATGAATGCTAATGAGGCAGAGCGGTATTTAACCGCGAAGTTCTTCTGACTTAGGGAGAGAGATACCAGATATTCTGTCTGCACGCGTCCGCCTTTTTAGGCTAGCTACTCTCTCGTAATCTATTATTACGTTCGGCCCGTACTGTAGGTCCTTGATAGCTTCGCAGTCAATTAGCGTTAAGGGGCCAACTCTGTTAGAATCTTGATAGCTTTGGTTATATCTCTTTAGCTAGGATTAGTTTAGTTTGATTCTTAGTCTCTTAAGTTCAAACCCAAGTGTCTGCTTTAATTTACAACTTCAAGACGGGGTTCTGTTAAATCTTATTTGAATAATAAAGGGTTATTTTACCCTTCTATCTTGTTGTTCCCTGTCACACGCACTCATACGATTATTCGCTCATCAGTTCTTAAGATTCTTCCCTTCCAAAAGTAACTTAGAATTACACAGTGGAGAATCCTACACAATAAATATATGCAACAAAGATTTAAAAAATCAGTTTTTTTATCACTAATGAGAATTTTTATATCATCAAAAGTGTATACCATTCAATCATCTAAAACCTCGAGATGCAGAAGTCTTATTGCGTATCATAATACGCACATCGCATTTGTCATATAACGCAGCACAGAATGCACACTAAGTTACAAAATGGGAACAATGTGGACTTGCTTTTGATCTTGCATGAGGTTTGGTTAAATAAAGATCTCTGTGTTGAAATTAAAATATTAGAATAATGTGTCTAAGAGAAAGAAGGAAAAGATAAATTAAAAATGTTTACTATTATTAAAAAAAGGAGGAAAAGATAAAAATTAAAGCTCATTGTATCTGCACAGAAACGTACAAAAGGATTGTTCTTTTACAAAATAATTTTGAATCTTTTGTTTCAAAGAAAACGGAATCGCGCGTCTAAATGTTTCCTGACGAACGTTTGCTTTACTACTTTTGTATTCCCGAAAAATATTTTCTAATCTGTACACTATTACGTGACTACGTATGTATGAAAACTGAGCTTAAGGCGCACATTCTATTGTTTAAAATTTTATACAAATCCTGGCGTGAATTTGCAAGATGAAAATGAATACATATTTTCTTAGAATGACATTGAAATAAACTCAAAACTTACAGATTATTTTTAAAAATAATTCCAGCAATTTTAATGTAACAGGGTGCTCTTTTCTTTCATTAAAAGCTTTCATACAATGTGCCAAATAATATAAGAAAAATTTCATAATCTAGCTTTGCTGTTCCGAAACCTGTTGCTTACTTAAGAGGGCATGTGACATATCGACTGACGAAATGCAATTATTTCGGGACAAAGGTTATTACGGTATAACTTTTCACAAAATAAACGTATACTCTAAATTCTTTTTTCCATTTAAAATAGACAGCTTGTAGATTATATAAAACACATAAGGTGTAAATTTAAAGCTTAATATTTATGAAAAACAGTTGTTTAATTTCTCTTACCTTATGACGAAGCATCTGAGAGAGTGTGCTAGTTTTGTACACTTTGCTTAAAAACCACTGCATCAAACTCCTTCAAATTTTGCATGATGGTTAAAAATATATCATTTTAGAATAATAAGCAATATTTTACATTTTACGTGAAAAGAAAAAATATTAAAAATGAATTAGTAAAATGTTTTTAAAATCATAGAAAAAAGTAGTATTAAATTTTTAATATATCCAAAACTAAAGGTCATAAATTTATATCCTGCGTAGTTTCAAAGAAATAGTTAAGATAAACAACTGTGGAACATTTAAACCTTCTAGGCTGAATAGATTTCAAGAAAAGTGTACCGAAAGTTTAAAAAAAAACATGTTTTGAGAAAAACTGAAAAACAATTTAAACACTAATAATTTATAAAAAATAATTTTAACATTTTAATGCACCATAATCATCTTGAACCGGCATTTCTTCATCTAGTTGTCTTCGTTTTATTAACTTATGTTTCTTTCTGGCCATTTGAAAAAGCTTCTGGTGAGCGAGATGGGCTTCACGAATTCTATCGCAATCTAAGAGGGTTGGAGCAAAAGTCATGGCAACTATTTTTTTCTTGTAGATATGTGAACGGATCACAAAACGTATATTCAAACGTATATATAAACGTATATAATAAAAACGTATATATGTGTCGTGTGGAAGTTCTGCAGGCATAGTGTGTATGCAGAACAACAGATGGCTTTGTGATAGTTGGCTCTGTGGTAACGAGGGCTCTGAAATCAGTCAGTTGGTGAGTGCCGTGCGAGATGGAGGTAATCCGTGTTGAGCAGCTCGCTTACATCAAAATAGCCGTTCTCCGAGGGAGAAATGCAATGGAATGTCACAGTGAATTAGTAGAAGCCCTTGGAAATAATGCCCTACCATATCGTACAGTAGCACGGTGGGTTGGAAAGTTTCAGCAAGGACGTGTGTCAACCAATGGTGAGCAACGTTCGGGACGACCAGTGAGTGCGCGGACCGACTTGGCACGTGCCGTCATCGAGCACCTCATGGATGAAGACAGACGATGGGCATTACTGGAGTTAGAGAGGGCGAGTGGCATCGAGAAAGGTACTGTCCAGAGGATATGGCGTAATGAGCTAGCGTCAGAATGCTTTCCCAGTCAAATTGATGGTGATCGTCACGTATGGCGTCAGGGATGTCATTTTTTGCCACTTTGTTCCTCACGGCAGAACAGTGACCGCACAGTACTACAGGGACTTCCTGGTGCGACAGGTACGATGTGGCGTTCGGGATAAACGTCCGGATCTTGTGGACAGTGCAATAATTCTGCACGACAATGCAAGACCACATAAATCCACAAGGGAACATATGACATTTTTATGTAAGATGTTCCCTTGACTAAATAAGAAGAATAAAACAACAGCGTGAAATTCGTATTCAGGTTTTTATAATTTTTGCCGCCATTATTTCTTTGTGAAATGAATTGTATGAAGTTTTCTTTTCTGAATTAATTCTATCAGACGTGTACGGAAGATAAAGCTACGATGATCGTTTTTCAATCAAAATAATTTTATTTGATCAAGTTTACATCAAAATCTATTTGCATCAACTACCTTTTTTATGACACAACTGACGGAAAGCACTGATTGCTGTCACAGAAGTCCTAAACTCAAACAAAATTGAAGTTTATAATTTTTGTGGAATTGCTTATGGCTAAAATTGAACTAATATTGGTTGGATTCGGGTGTGAAGAGAAAATAACGAATTTAATTCTTTTTCACAGAATAGGTTTTGCGGGACTAGCTGCCACTGTGAAAAGATTTTGTAGGACGTGTGTGATAATTGTGTGTGTAATCCAACCTTTTCGTTTCATGCCGGCCCACCAGCGGCCGAGCGGTAAAGTCGCTGAACACTGGTAGTTCGGTCCGAGGTTCGAATCCCGCGAACGGGCTGGGTGCATGGGCGTTTTCGTGGTTTTCCCCATGTGTAACGTGTATACGAGCCAGTTTCCTTTAGAAAGTCCTCCACGAAGGCATCCCTCCCCTTAGGCAGATAGCCCTCGTGTGCTTTGCCATAATTAAATACACCACAACACCGTTTCATGCTCTTCTGATAAGACTCTTCCTTATTTTCAGTATTTTAAATACTTCAGACACGACTTCATGAATCATATCTTCTAGATTTGGAAAAATATTTTTGCAAGCTATTTATAATCAACATGCTGATTAGAAGAAATGTCAATTTCGATTCTGCAAAGAGCTATCAGAGATTTGAGATGACCAGATGTCGCTATGCCATGCATCAATTCTACTTTCCAGGACACGGCTCCCATTCGTGAATTCTGTCGCAATTCTGCATTGCGCAAATTCTGTCTCGAAAAATTCTAAAGTGACTTTACAGTGGCATCCGAACTAAAAACGTGGTGGATGATCATTCTTCGCCATCAGGATTTAACGATTGGTCCCCTAATCTCCTGTCGCCCTTTAAAGGGGACTATATAAGGTATTATTTCCCTCCTTTCTGCATGCCTTCGGGGTGTAACCGGAACACACTCGACGCGTAATCAAGAGGTCCATTTTCGAGTCATGGAGAAAGCACTGTTCATTTTTCATGTATTCCTGCTTCAAAATAACCTAATGACTCTATACCCCTACCAATACGGTAAACCTTTTAGTTGGCCTTCCTCCCTCCATCTCGTTCTGCAGAGGGAAAATACCACAGATCCATCACGTTTCGAGTAATATGTTGTATATACTGATGTATCAAAGGGGGCCTCAGTAACAGGCTGTGGCTTCTGTGTGATAAGAAGCACCAGCAATATATTTATCTGAGCGCGAAAACTAAATTCTGCCCATACATTGTTACAGGTTGAGCCCGAAACACTTAGAACAACAGTTGTTCACTATGGCATTCTAGTTGGTACCGAATTAACCATATATTCTGTCTCGGTGTCAAGTCTCCATTCTATATGAGGTTGCAATGTAAGGATCTTAAGTTTTACTAACGTTTATTTTATTTTAAATCTTTACTATCACTTCTTATTTTCTACTTCCGGCCAGAATTATAAGCGTGAAGGAGTTTATGCAAAGTTGTCTGGCGAACGCCAAGTATTTAAGTGTGGCCTTTTTGCCAAGCAGAGAAGAGAGGAAGCCGTGAGTTCGAAGCAGGCCGCTTACCTTAGAAGTTACGCAGTTGCTACTTTGCCTTCCAGGCCAGAGGTTTTAATCCTCTTGATAAATTAAACGTATTGTAGTGTTCACAGTCTCTGTGCTACATACGCTTTCTGTTATTATAAGGCCAATCTTATTCTAAAGTTAAATTAGAGTTTAGTTTTATTTTGATATCTTTTAAGTTAGACCCCGAGTGGAGGGTCATTGTATTCCGAAGTACGGAAGTCATTGTATATAAAGAAAAAATAAAGGGTTTTGTATACCCTTCGTCTGTATCCTGTCTACTTACTACAATTAGTGAACATAGCTTTAGTAAGTTCTCTGTTCTAGTCAGGTCATTGTATGTTTCCGAAGAAGGTTAGAAGAAACATTGAACCTGATAGTGGCGCCCGACGAAGAATAACCATGGCCGAGTTTCAAGAAGAACCTGTGCTGCCTGCAGAAACAGCTCAGAATCCAGAAATGCCAGCTGCCGCCCTGGAAGGATTTGGGTATATTGTCCAGACCATGCGCGCTTCGATGAAACCAGAAGCAACGTTTAATGGAAACTCACAAGTAACCAGTTTTTTGGAAAAATTGGATGACCACTTCATGCTCTACCCCGTGCACGAGTTTCAAAAAGTTACCTTAGCTACCAGCGCTTTGAGGGGCCAAGCGCTTAACTGGTTCAAATGTATCGGCAGAAGTCTCTTGGGTCAAGCAGGAAGTCCCACCTATACCTACGAAAATTTCAAGACTGCCCTACTAAAAGCCTTCCCTGTTGTAAGGGATCGTGCGAAATTAGAAACAGAACTTTTCAGTATATATCAACAAAGAATGGAAAACATGTCGAGTTTTATTTTAAGAAAAATTCACGTTTTCAAGCTCTTGTATGGAAACCGTCCGGATCCTGAAATAATTCAAGTGATTTTGCCGAGGTTACTACCCCAAGTGCAAGACTTTATTGAATTGAGAAATCCGACTACACTGGAAAAATTATTTGAGCTAGCAATCCAGTTTGAAAGTAGAAGAACGGCGGACGTCGAAAGAAGACGCCAATATCAACAGCGAAACCAATTTGGTACGCCAAGACTACAGCAAACTCAAGCACATGGCTACGGAGAAAAAGCGAATCAGTGGGCAAGGAAACCCGAGCATTCAAAAACAGCCGGCGAACGTCGACAGTTCAATAGCAACCCAGGAAAAAAGTCTCAAGGCCAGTGGAGAAAGAAGGAAAGCACCGAAAGGAAAAATAATTTAAACTAAAACGGATTTCTGCTGACGAGAGGGTGCGGAAATCCGAAGGCCACGAAAACCCCTCTTCCTACAAGTTAAATACAGTAATGGTGAAAAATTTAACTCTTCCGAAGATTGAAGTCTTGGTAAATAATATCCCGGCCACCGCACTCCTGGATACCGGCGCGCAGTGTTCCTGTGTGGCAGAAGTCTTTTTTAGAAAGTATTTTCGCAAATACCGCATATATAATGCGGATAATACAACAGTATTAGCGGCGCAAGGAGAACAATGTAAGTGCGTAGGTAAAGTACCTTTGTACATCCGTATCAAGGACGAACAAGTAAAGGTGATGTTTTTTATAGTAAAAAATTTGCAAGCACACTTAATACTAGGAATAGACTTTCTTTCAGACGCACAAGCTACACTGGATTTTAATGAAGCGTCTCTTAAGCTGACGATGAAACCAGTGCGTGTAGAAAAGGTTGAACCGCCAAGGTTAAATCTCGACCACCTGCCTAATGACGAGCAAGATAGAATCCGACAAGTGGTAAGTGAATTTGCTTCCTTATTTAGTGATATTCCAGGATTTACCCAGGTTACTAACCATAGTATTGACACCGGAGATGCATTGCCGGTTCGTCAAAAACCATACCGGTATGATAAGAATAAGGAAAAAATTATAGAATGGCATATTACCGATATGCTACGTAAAAAGATCGTAACGCCTATCTCAAGTAGTTATGCTAGTCCGGTGGTTTTATGTAAGAAAAATAATGATTATCCTTTGGAGCATCCAAAAAGGTGGAGATTCGCTATTGATTACCGTAAATTAAATTCCATAACGAAATATCCGGTATATTCGTTACCGATTATAGAAGAAATTTTAAGGAACATAAAATCAACCAAATTTATGACAACTTTAGACTTAACGAATGGTTATTTTCAAATAGGGATCAGGCCTGAGGACGTGCCTAAGACTGCTTTTATAACCAAGTCTGGCACTTACGCATTTTTGCGAATGCCGTTTGGCTTTTCAGGCGCCCCAGCAACATTTCAGCGATGCATGGACATTGTGTTAAGACCTGTTCTCGGAAAGTCCACATTTATCTATTTAGACGATATCATTATTACTAGTGATAATCTAGACCAACATGTACAGGATTTAAGACAGGTGTTTTCTTTATTAAATGAGGCCGGTCTAAAAGTTAATGTCGAAAAATGCAAATTTGCAGCCCCTGAATTAAAATATTTAGGTTACAAAATATCGCAAAAAGGGATCGAGACAGATGAATCAAAAATAATCGCTGTACAAAAGTATCCGACTCCAAACACGGCAAAGAAGCTCTCTTCTTTTCTAGGACTTTGTTCATATTATAGGTCCTTTATAAAAGATTTTGCGGCTATCGCTGAGCCATTGTTAAAATTAAAAAGGAAAAAGGCAAGATTCTCGTGGACGGCCGAAGCCAATAGTGCTTTCGAAAAATTAAAACAAGCATTAACGCAAGCCCCTGTGTTGAAATTTCCTGAAAAGGATGAAAATTTAGAAATTTCAGCGGATGCTTCGGATTATGCGGTAGGAGCGGTACTTTCGCAAAATCAGCAGCCAGTGGCATTTTTTAGCCGAACTTTAAATCAAACACAAAGAAACTATTCCGCGACCGAGAGAGAGGCACTTGCAGTTCTGTTAGCAGTGCAAAAGTTCCGAGTCTATTTTGGAAAGGCGCCGATAACAGTATATTCTGATCATGCGGCGGTAACTAGATTGTACTCTGGAAAAAATTTATCCCCAAGGTTAATAAGATGGGCACTCAAGCTGCAAGAATATAATCTGGTAATCAAGCATACCCCCGGAAAGGAAAATATCGTAGCAGATGCCCTGTCACGAATTAAATTAGACGAACAGGGTAATACCGTAAAAGTTGCAATGCTGACAGCGTGTACAATAAATTCCCGAGAAACTGTAATAACCGAACTGGGTAAGGATCCTGAGTTTGGAAGTATTTATGAGTATTTGAAGGATCCTGAAAATTTTAGCCACCAAGATATTGTGGCGATAAGAAATAGGGCGGCCCATTACGAACTAATAGATGGTCTATTATTTTATACAAAAACTACGAATTCCAACAACGAATTTCGACCTGTTATCCCAGCTAGTCTTAGATTAAATATCCTGCAAGAGCTCCATGACAGCCCTTTAGCTTCTCATGCTGGTATTCGAAAAACTACTCAACGCGTACGCGAGGCAGTCTACGTTCCTGAACTGCAAAAGTTAACAAGGGCGTATGTCCAGTCCTGCCCAACATGTCAAGCCGTTAATTATATTAATTTCCGCCCGGCCGGGTTTCTAAATAGTATTAAATCCGAATTTCCAAATGAAATAATCGGCATCGATTTATTGGGCCCTTTCCCAAAAAGTCAGTTAAACAAAAGTCGCTATCTCCTTGTTATAGTTGATCATTTTAGTAAATGGACCGAAATTGTTCCCTTAAAACGAGCCTCCGCGAAATTAGTTACCGATTCTATTTTAAATAAATATATTTTAAAATACGGGGCGCCCCTAAAAGTTATATCGGATAATGGTCCTCAATTTGTAAGTAATATATTTGAAGACATGTGCCAAAAACTGGGCATACGTCATTTAAAAATGGTCCCGTATAGGCCGCAATCAAATATAGCGGAACGGGTCAACAGAAATATAGTGAAAATTATCCGTAGTTATGTTAAAAATTTTCATAAAAGCTGGGATAACTATGTCAATGAATTTGCTTTCGCCCTTAGGACCGCAAAACATGATACAACGGGCAAAACTCCTGCTGAGTTATTTCTAGGCAGAAAGGTTATAACACCGTTAGATAAACTATTTTATGTGCAACAAAGAGCCCCAGAATTTAAAATGGGTGATATAGAAAAACTAATAAAAGAAGCAAAAAAGAATACGGAAGTAGCACAAAGAAAACAAAAATTGTATTATGACTTGAAACGACGGGGAGTAACTTATAAAGTAGGGGATGAAGTACTAAAAATTAAGCATTCACTTTCTTCAGCACCAGAAGATAAAACTGCCAAATTTTTTCCACGCTTTGAAGGACCATATGTTATAGAAAAAATAACTCACGCTGTTGTAGTGTTAAAGGCAAGAAATGGTGAAACCTGTTCCGCAAACATTGACCGGATAAAACCATTCTATGACCGTAATAAAATGCAAATCTTTTCAGATCTTTTGCAGGATCCGGTACGGCAGACACCGCAGGCACAAGTTCCAGAGGTGGGAAAACGACAAGTACAAGGGCAAGCCAATGAGAGACAGAAGCAAGTGAAAAGAAAATTGCCCCGCGGAAAAATTGAAGGTACAAAGAAAAAGAAGCCGTTCCACCGTCCAAAAAACAGAGTTCACGAACACCCCCAGAATGAAGAAGGGAGAAGGACGACGTATGTGGAAAAGACCGGGAGAAAGGACGGCAACTATAACCCGGCTGTGAAACGGAAGATTGACTCATCCGACAGAACTCTCCGCAGCAAAAGTCGCCGAACTGCGGAAGGGCCATCAGCGGCGGAGGAAAAAGTACAAGAAAAATTTGAACGGCCAACAACGAGGTCCAAGCAGGATCACGACAGAAGTTTCCCGGTTCCACCAAGACCAGCTGCCTTCAAACGGCCAAGACCACAAGCAGAGGACAGAAGGAAGATGTTCAAGGGTGGCCGTAGTGGTGAAAAACGGAAGCTTCCAGAGGAAAGCACTGAAGGGCGAGCCCGTACAAGAAGGAGGATCAACCAAGTTACGGTCTGCAGCACCTTTAAAGACTGGGCCCAGAAAAGGATGTCTGAATATTACAAAGATAAGTAAAATTTTATGTTACTTTACAAACTTAAGTTAATCTTTCATTCTTACTGCAAGTGGCAGATATCAAGAAGTTTTACCTCATGCGAGGTCTACCTTTATCGCCAAAAGGGCGAGAAATGAGTTGTGACCGATTTTCTTATTATGTTTTTCAATTACTCGCGCGTAAAACTAAAGTTGATGTATAATAGCGTTGTATAAAGACTTAAATATTGTAAAAAGTTATTGTATAAATTTTATTTAAAACATTCTAACAAGAAAGAAGTTTTAGTCTGAAAGACTTTTTGAAATGTAGTATTATTTCAATGTAGAAAGAATTGGCACTTGCTTTGAAAAGAATAGAAGTTAACAATGTACTACTAATGTATGTTTTCAAATGTGTAAAATTAACGGCATCTTGATATGTTCTTGTATACATGTGAACTGTTATTTTGAATGTTTAGAAATACCGTGATATGGTAAAAGTGAAAGTAATGTTAAAAATTTGTTATTCGTGTGACTGTAAAGATTAAATCATGGTGAATATGTGTTAAAGGTTGAATGATGTAGTTAGGCTCTCTGACGCTACACTTTAGAGTTAGCCACTTTCAGAATAGTACCTCAGGGTCTAGAGTTGAAATTAGGGTGTGTTAAGAGGTCTCGTATGTTGAATTTTAACACATTAGTGTTTTGATTGTAGGAGGAAGTGTTGAACACATAGACAGAAACACATTCGTGTTTGGTGTTTTTACAACACATGTCAGAGAGCACGGGGAGAGATAATTAAAATAGTCATGAATGAAATAAGAATGTTAAGAAAAGTATATTCTATATGTTATTTGCAATGTCATTCTGTAACATTTCATTAAACTAGTTTTCCTTCCAGATCTCTGGAAGGAACCAGAATTGAATAAAGCTCCTGTTTTGATGCAGTACAGATGAAAAAGAAAAAAGATTGTTGTATATTCCGGGAGCTGCTATTGTAACAAATTTCTTTCTTTTAAAATTTTCTAGTTTCTAGCTAAGTTATGTTTGTAAAAGTTTGGCCTCGCGTTAGTTTCTAGAGCTAAAAGTTTTCAACAAGGTCGTTTTAGACCTCAGTTTCAAACTAATTAACTCTGGCGGGAAGTATGTAAGGATCTTAAGTTTTACTAACGTTTATTTTATTTTAAATCTTTACTATCACTTCTTATTTTCTACTTCCGGCCAGAATTATAAGCGTGAAGGAGTTTATGCAAAGTTGTCTGGCGAACGCCAAGTATTTAAGTGTGGCCTTTTTGCCAAGCAGAGAAGAGAGGAAGCCGTGAGTTCGAAGCAGGCCGCTTACCTTAGAAGTTACGCAGTTGCTACTTTGCCTTCCAGGCCAGAGGTTTTAATCCTCTTGATAAATTAAACGTATTGTAGTGTTCACAGTCTCTGTGCTACATACGCTTTCTGTTATTATAAGGCCAATCTTATTCTAAAGTTAAATTAGAGTTTAGTTTTATTTTGATATCTTTTAAGTTAGACCCCGAGTGGAGGGTCATTGTATTCCGAAGTACGGAAGTCATTGTATATAAAGAAAAAATAAAGGGTTTTGTATACCCTTCGTCTGTATCCTGTCTACTTACTACAATTAGTGAACATAGCTTTAGTAAGCTCTCTGTTCTAGTCAGGTCATTGTATGTTTCCGAAGAAGGTTAGAAGAAACATTGAACCTGATAGCAAAACCTGGAACACCGTACTCAAGGCGATACTGAAAATGATATTCTCCTTGCTGGTAAACATCAGACGAAAGCTCCAATGAATCCGTGCACACACTGGAGTACACGGCAATATAAAAGCAGACAATATTCTCAAACTGGAAGCGACGGAAGAATGTACGCTGATACTGTACATACAATGACTAAATGTGCAGGAAAACGAACACTACGACCCTTTTCTGGAGCAATAGCAAAGCTCCTGTGATAACGAAGACAACGTCAGGAGAGTATATAATTACCTTCCCAAGATCAGAGATAAATTATGCACTAGTACGTCCGAGCCAACATATTCCTGACCCGACATAGCCCATACAAGAGCTATTTATTTCGTTTCGGCTTTCGGGATATTTCGGCTCCATATATGGAGGGTTAGAGACGTTGACTATTATATTTTTATCTGTCCAAAAACAAATGCTTGCCTTCTCCGCATTCTGTCATCTGAAAACAAATAGGTATGGGCAAAAATAATCTGCTGCAATACATGCACGCTCAGACGTATTCCGAAGGGCACTGAAATAGCTCTTTGAATCTCTTACAGACTAAATAACTAGATGACATCCTGACATACCTAAGAGCAGTAAAACGAAATACTTGAAATATGCATAATATGCATATTTTTCCAAGATAAAGGCATATCAGTGCAATAGACGTCTTTTCGAGTACTGTTTGAACTTCTGTCTCCAATGTAAATTCGGCATAACAGTACTAATATATGCACAACAGATTTGTAAAGTGCATTAGTACTGGACTATAATAGTCTATCATAATATTGTACTAATATTTTAATTGCAACATACCGCTATATATATTCACTAGTACTGGTGCACCATTAGTTTGCTACTGCACAATAATTTTAGGGCTTAAGTTATGAATTTTATCATATATTGTACATTATTATTTTCTTGGTATACGTGTAATAGTTTAATGCATTGCATCTAGTTCCAAATGAGTACAAGAGTATGTTTGCAACACTGTAGTATTTCCAAAACCCATAAAAAGATGTCTCTGTTTTTAAACCAAAACAAAAATAACAGAACATGCACTTTCCCTTTAAACTTAATAGTAGTATAATCAAACCAGACTCCTTTAGTCGCACGTCTGACTTCACTCCTTCAATTAGATTCATTTGCAGGGTTTAAACTGACTGATGAGCACCATCACCAAGTGAACCAGCTGCTCTTTCGCTGGTGTAAAAGTGCAGAGTAAAGTACAAAAGCGTGTTGTTGTTACTTATGCTCACTTGTCTGACAGTAACATCAGCCTAAGCCCACGAAATTCCTCGTGGCAAGGAGCGCGCAACATGCGTCTGTCGTTGGCTACAGCCTTGAGCACCATACAGGTGACAGTGCAATTTAGCTCAGTTCCGCCCTAATTTTGATGGAGAGCAACCCGGGCGGAACGAGTCGGAGGGTCTTCCACCATTCTCCGCTTCCACTAAACCACACGACGGGAGTTTCGGCTTGCCACATATTTAGAGTGACTCCATGCCGCACCGACACCATGCATTTACAAATATCCATGCCTTCTCCGGTATTCGAACCCGGCCCTTCGGCAAGTCAGCGACACTAACCACTGTACCGGTTGGGCGGCACTAAAGAATGTAACGTGAGAAAACCATGATATTACATACAATAAATTGTAGACTCATTCTATTTTACATAAAAAAGAAATAAACTTTAAGATGAAAAGTAGCATCTATCAGTTTTATGCGTCTTTTTTTTTTTTTTTTTTTTTTTTTTTGCAAATAATATCTATCTTTCTCTTTAAAAAAAGTCATTTTTAGAAAACATTTATCAAAATTCGTTTTCTGCAGTTTCATGTTGTGTAGTTCACTAAAGCATATCTACTGTTCAGAGCTATGTGCTGTAGGCGATGAAGTGACAAATTACTTATTTTTATAACTAAGGATACTATTCAATGTCCACACTTGTGCCCAAAGTTATTCGTGTCCGCAAAATGGCGAATACAGCAATTTTTTTCCTTTTCTTTAAAGCAAGTTGAATGTATTAAAAATTATCAAAATATGAGAATTTTGCCAAATTACCTTAATTTAAATCTAACTTATTCTTCTCATTTCAGCTGAAGTTATTATTTTTTTAAATAGTCGGAGAATATATTTAATCCAATCTGGATCAAATTTACAAATATTTAAGTCTTAATTGTTTTTCTAAATATCATACGTATTACACTTATATAACCTTTTTTTATTCTTCTCAATAAAACAGCGTTTCTTATAATTAGTTAAACAAGCCACTTATCTCAATTAATTCTTGTTTCTATAATTGACCTGATTTTCTGACTCGGATTTTCCACACCTCTCTACAGCGAGTCTAGGACAATAAAAGTACAACCTCCCCCACATCTGTAAATCGATATAACTGCCGAGTTAGTCCTTAAGCAGTGAAACCAACATTACAAGCAGAAAGCCACTTCTTATCTATCAGACCTCTTCAGACTTCCTGGAATTTAAGTGCAGTGCTTGGAGTCAAACAACTTAATGATTATTATTTTATGTTCTCTGTACCTAAGTGTAATCTGTTTAATCTCTATTCTCACATTTTGTTCGAATAATTAGCCAAATCTGCTAGCCATTCTTTTGAACTGTAATAGAATTTGGTAATCTGACCAAAGAATACAGCTTAAAATAAACCGTATGCCTTCAGCCATTTCCAATGCTAAGAAATCAGTGTCTGTAGTGAATCAAAACAAATTACATCAAACAGTGAGCACAATAATTGTTCGCATGTGTGAATAAAATATAAGTGTACTCTAGTCCAATCAATGCTAATCACGACGTCTCATCGCACTTGATGTTGGCTCATACAATCCTCTCGCAGTTCGAGTATGAAATATATTTAATATTTTAAGCATCTTGTCGATTGGCATTCTCGTTTTTATATGCAGAGCCTTGTGCATTTTTCTACAATCTGAAGCTTGATTTTTATTACTTTCAATCGCAACTTTAAGTTTGGCCATTTATAGGAATTCATTACTCAAGACACGTCGATAAATATGGTGCATTAAATGAAATTGAAGAATCATTTGATTATATTGATGCAGAAACTTGAAGAATACGCAGTGCCTTCCCCAGGATTTGAATTCTGGACTGAATATGCTTTCGTGCTTTCAGCTATGCCACGAAAGAGTGCGGAAAGGAGAGAGAAAGTACCCTGTAAACCAAGTGAAATTAACAGTGAAGTTTAAAAAAAATAATGTTTTAATGATATTGGGTTTTAAACACAATAAAATAATTTTAGGAAACATTAATCATGAGGCACTTAAAGCAATTTTGAAGAAAGTTTTAAAATATTAATTCAGTGCCACAGGCTGGATATTCTGAAATTCGATGATTAAAAAAACATATCTACATTTGGACCAACACGATATTATATATTACCTCTGAATTCACAGGGAAGTAATTGCGATAAAACCGGAAAACTGAGTTACGTATATATAACAAAATATGAATGTTATATCGAAAAACACTTTTAGATAATTTATTAGAAAGTTTTATCTACTGCCGATCTAAATAATTTTGAAAAGAACACATGCGAATATCTAGCCGTCATCCTTACCTATTTGCAAAGTTTTAAAACTGCAGTTTTTCATTATTGAATTTTAGTTCCCAACGTGTCGTTGTCAGATCATTCAACCTCCGTGAATATTTAAGCAGTGGTATACGCTAAGATTAAAATAATTACCACCAGACTCGATGATTGAGGACATGCGTGTTCCTAACGAAGTTAGCTTTTGAATGTTGCTAACCAACCGAGAGAAATTTAGGCTGTATTTGAATAAAGGCATATTAATCAAAACGATCAAATCAGCACCGATATATTTCCGGACAAATTTAAAAAGAGAAAAGACCCTCAGGAAATTACTGCATTAAAATGCTTTATATTTTGCAATGTTTTCGTTGTTCAAGTTTACAGTGGTACAAGAGCAGACACATTGAGCCTCTGTGTAGCAGAACAAAAGGTAAAAGAAATATAAAACCTTACAACAACTTATTAAGGGGGCACAGTACCTTTGGGCTCGTCGAAATGATCATAAAAAATCCTCAAACTCGAAACACAAAAACTCATATTATATGATTAAAAGGTTACACTTTTTTTTACTTTATACCTTAAATAGATATGTCTTATTAGACTGTATATGAAATGAAAATTGTAAATAAATAAATAATTTGTAAATTAAAATTTTTAAAATGTACATAAGAGACATGTAAATAAAAATTATCAAATGTTGCGCGCATCATAAATTTGAAAATATTGCATATAGAAGACAATTTTTGGTAAAAATATATTCGAAATACATTCACCTCTAATGTAAAACCAAAATATATTATAAAATGAATCTTAAATTTGAAAAATTAAGAAAAAATGTTTTAAATCTTAAAATATGTAATTTTTTATCATTTTTTCAAGATAAATATATGTATTTATATTGATATATATAATTTTTTTGGTTTTAGCATGCAGAGTAACAACAGTAGCATACAGAGTTAAATTGTTATGGGCATAGCATAGATAGTTTGATAATAACACTGCGCGCAAACTTGAAAATTACCAGTTTGAGAAAATCCAATTTAAAGATACAATATCACTTTTCTCTAATTTATATTTTTCAAAACAAACTTAAAATGCACCAGAAGCTTAAACTACTTCTTCATAAGCAATTATGAAGCTCATCAACTTCCTTTTTTCCCTAAGTTTGGTAATTCGAGCCTCTAAAGTATTGTCCTGGGCTCGTTTCTGTGCGAATTTAATATGAATTCTATTTGCTTCTTCCGCAAATGTTACGCAGTTAGTTCCAAGTATACATTCTGATTCCTTCATGATGAACAGCGTTGCCTGGTTTTCATCATTAAAGTTGGCTACTGCTTAATTTGCAGAAATTTCTACAATTTTCCTACTATTGTTTGTCGTTTTCGGACAAAACGTCCAGATCAACGAATTTAGCGACTCGTTCACATTTTGTGTTCGACCACAAATGCATCTCTTTAGCAAGACTGCCTGGGACAGATCTTTAAATACGGATTTTATAGCATCCATAATTGCTACAGGAACTGAATATGTTTAAAGTTTTTATTTGTGCCACTTATAACTGCTCTTTTGTATGCGCGCACCAAGAATCAACACCATCGGGGCAAAAGTCATGAGTTACTTCATTATCATTTGAACGTTTATGGTACTAAACAGCCCATATAGCTTTTTGCATAACGTGGTAGTTGTGAAAATGCTTCCTAATGGTATTACCATAATATGTTGTAAGTTGACCTATCAACACATCTGTAAGTCGATCTTTACCGCTAAGAGGCTAATTGTCATACAGTTTTTTGGCACGGAATTTCTGTTTTAGTTTCCCCAAACGGGCACCTATTCGTTTTTGAATGTGGCTCACACGTCCTATCTTCGAAATCGGAACATTATACGAGTTATCCTTTGTAAGGACTAAGAAAGTTTTACAATCTACATCACCAATATAATT
Organism: Stegodyphus dumicola; assembly: GCF_044657685.1. Lineage (NCBI taxonomy): Eukaryota > Metazoa > Arthropoda > Arachnida > Araneae > Eresidae > Stegodyphus > Stegodyphus dumicola. Next base: position 30,667,944 of record NC_140781.1, read on the forward strand.
AGCGCAACGAAGACCATACTTTTCTTCAAATCGCGAAAACATACTCAACGTACCATTCGCTTCCAATTGTGCAGATTAGCCTGAATGATTCTTATTGCATACTTTGTCATGTTCTATTTTCCATTTCAAATAGCTTTCTTCTGAGGATATATTTTTTACAGTCTCACAACCTTTGCAGTAGGAACTTGAAACATAACGATGAATAACTTTACCCGTTTCACCACCAATAACGGAAGTTAACCGAAATGTGAAGAATGTCCTCTGGTTTTTCATGTGCCATTTCCGCTAACGGTCAAATCTGAAGAACCAGTCATTTTTGTTTCTTCATCAGCTGCTATCTTCATACTATTTTCCACAATATTACGTGTAGCAGCTAGCATATGACTTACAATTTTGTGGTATGACTTCTGTGTTATATCTGGTGGTAGATCCTTAATTCCACAAAATGTTCTGGATTCTGTCAATTTTCCAATACACCTCATTGCTAAAGTAAATCTTCTGTTTAAATCAGAAGCAGTTTGTTTTTCACTACAAGTTTGCAATTTTTTATAGATGTTAGTACTCCACAAGAGCAGCATGAAATATTTATTTTTATGGTTAAACCATATACTACTTCAGATATAATACTAATTTTATTATGGCAAATATGACAGCATAAGTATTCTTCTATTACAGAAAATAATAAACTTTTAATAATTGCATACGCTTTAAATTCGCTGTCACCAGAAACTACTAAATGATCTAGAAGATTTTTTGCTGATGCACAGACATTTGCATCTTTATCATCACTTCTTGTGCACTGATTTCCAAAAAAATATTCCTTTTCTTCGGTCTTTGACTTGAAGCTCCTTTCATATTATTATTCATTTTTAAATTTCAAAACAAATATCTTTACATAAACGTCTACTCAGCAAAAAAAATTTGATACGAAAGACCGAAATAGAAACACTCAAAACGACGTTACATTCAGCGTGAAAATAAGAATTATCATGTAAACAAACTACCAGCAATGAAGTTGAGTAGTTGCTATCCTTCTTCTACACCAAAAGGAAATTAAAAAAAACAGTATTAAATATTTCTGTGCATAATTATAAAAATATGAGCTCGTATACAGCGTAACCAAAATGTAAACAACCACCATAGTTGTCCCTTTAAACGAGCGTCGCTGGTTTACTATCCGATATAAACATTCATAACTCAAGAAATAATGCGAATTTTAGAACGCAGTTTTTTGCATTTTGTTCAGAAATGTTCATATATTCATAAAATGTAAAAATCTGAAGATCGATTCGTTAAAGATTTAAAGGCCCTGTGCCCCCTTAAATATTCTTAAAGTTTAGTCTTTGTTCTTTTATTTATGTAACAAAGTTGTAAACACAACACCAAAATGCTGGTGATTATATTAAAATTAGTGACGTGATTTCAGGAACTTTTGCATTAATGCGTCTAAGAAATACTAGACTTTCTAGTTGTGAACCAAGTGGAAAGAACTGGAAAACAAAGTTTAGAGAGATTGTTTACAATTATTAAAAAGGCGTGTCTTTACTTTGACATTGGTCCTTTGTCGTTTTTAAGCCATACACGATTTTCCCACATTTCACTTCAAAATCATGAAAACGTTTCCATTCCTCTAATTTATAAATTTTATTCAGGTACCATTTAGCAGCAATATGGGCACCCCTAACAAAGATAATATTCTGCAGGATCATTTGAAAATGCATGATAGATGCATTTAAGATGATGGTAGATGCATTTGAGATGATGGTAGATGCATTTGAGATGATGGTAGATGCATTTGAGATGATCATAGATGCATTTGAGAAGATGTTTCAAACGTATGGCCAGCTCTTCCTTCTCTGTGAACAATTCAGGAATTCGTGTTATTAAGAAGTGTGTGAAGTATGAAGTCTATATATCCCAGATGAAAGAGGCCTATATAGCCCACTCTATATATATCTTTCTGTTTATAAAACATGCTTAAATAAACTGAAATTTTTATTTCTCAAATATTAATCTTCTAAAATTGACAACTCGAGAGAGCTTACACTTCAATACATAGCGTTAGATGGTAATATAAGGGACGGAGATTCATAAATAATGTCGTTCGTATGACGAAACTCGAGAACAACTGTGCTTAATTTTATTCACTTTTGTCCGCCCAAATGTTGCAGAACAGTACTTAAAAGGAAATTAAAGAACTATACTATCACAATATATATTAAATAGCTCCATTCAAGCCCATGTATTAATGGTAACGGTCTATTCATGCAAGACTCTGAGATGACATGCGTGGAGGCTTTAAGTACTATTGAAGTTAACGTTATAAGAAATCCATGTTATAAAAAAGTGTGTTTATGTTTCTCTCAGAACTGGCATGAGACAAAACTGTATAACATTTAGGGTTATACATTATGTTTTAATATCAAAATAATCCCTTTAAATTTCATACCAAATACGTATTTGAAGCTCTCAAAGAACATCCCGAAATTAAATCATATTTTCTTTCAGGCGTTCATACCTTGTCTTACTAAGCAGCAGATGTTCGTGACCGCAGCGTTAATTGATTTCTCTTGGTAATTTGTTATTTAATTTACTGTACTTGCGTTAGCATGCATTTAAAAATAAAATAAAGTAATTAAATATTAAAATCTCTAAGAATTCTTAAGTTCTTACTGCTCTACTACTTTAAGGAATTCATTGACAATAGTTTGCCAAATGTCAGATGTTTCCAAGATGCCAAGCAATCTTATAAATATTATTTTTACTTATTTATTTACATTGACAATTCAGTTGAAGATGATAATTCATTAACATATTTAGTACTTCATTTTCGGCGAAAACAAATTGCAGTCTTAATGATTGATTTAAAATATATAGATAAAGAACAATGCAATCAAACTGTCATGCATTTTTACAAAATGCCTTTGTTTTTAGTTTATTTGGTAATTATCAAATTTACCGTACACTAATGAGCATTTTAATATAAAGAAATTTGTAATTGGTAGAATTCATATTTTTAATGATTAATTAAAGTCTTACTATTTGTTGCTATGAAAAATAATTTAGTGAAAAAACAGAAAGTTAAGAAAGCAAAATTTTTATTTTTCTTTTTGTCTATAATAGACATTGGTAGGACATGATTTACAGAAAAGCCCCATATTTTAATCTTTCAATAAATGTGTTTGTGTAAGTGTAAGACCATTTATCCATTGTAATTTTAATCCAAATATTATTCAATATTAAATAAAAATTGATCATTTGAGCTTAAAGCCTCAGATCATCATTCAGATTTAAAGTCAAAGGTCATAAATTCACTTTAAAGTACAGAGAAAAAGTTAAATAAGGAAGGAAAATAATACGCTGCTTGCAGCTTGTTGTTTCCATTTTTACATTTAATCATTGGTCACAAGAGCACTTTCAAATTTATTTATTTTGAGAGGAAAACTAAAATTTCGTTGATTACTTCAGGGCAGTCATTCGTGATTAGCTATTTGACGCTTTCCTGTTTAGTAGAAATAATGAGAGAATGAATTTTAGCGGGTAAATAAACACAAAAACAAATAATTTCATTTAGATAAGTATGTATGATATAAAATTAAAAAAATACCTTGTTTGGGTAGTTGTGGGTATTCTGATATTCAATGAGCCTCTCTTCATAATTATATCTTTCATAATCGTACCACATGCATTCATTCGAATCTCCATTTCTTTTTCAACGTATTTTGCCAGGTTTCTGAAAATTTAAAAATAAGCTTCTGTTACTTTTGTTCATAAATAAAAAAAATTACATTTATGGATGTTTCTAACATTGGCTGGCTCAAGATAAAATAAGCAGATCACCCATATCAGATACAGTGTATCTAGGTCCACCCGGAATATTCTAAACTGCCCTAGAACCTTCCTATTAACAATTTCTAAGTGCCGCTCAGACGGTATAGTGGCTTGACAAAATACCGAAGGACCTGGGTTCGAATCCCGGAGAAAGCATGGATGTAAAATTGTCTGTTCCTTCACAGGAAGTAGCGGCCAATGCCGTTATTGGCAAGTACCCGCCATTGGAAAAACAATTCGAAGTGGAGATTCATAGTATAAGCCTGTATCTATTACATAAAAAAGCATATATAACTGTATGGGTAACATGCTGTAGAGTCATTAGTTTATATCTATGTTGGAATGTGAAAAATACACTTTGCCGTCTTCGAGATTCAAACACCGGACTTCCAGAATATGCCCCGAGTGTACTTCCAGTTATAATATGAAGGTATGCAGAAAGAAGGAAGAAAATACCTTATAATGTACACAATAAAAACACAACGTGGAAATCAGTAGAAAATTATATATTAGTCGAAACTCAAAAATACAACAACTGGTTGACACGTATTACAGTTTAACAAAAGTGTTTAAGTTCCATCATTCGCAAAGTTGCATGAGTGACAACGACGCGAAATGGGTATCCGGACATTTTCAAAGATACATTGCGTTTCCAAAATTTCCTATGACAATGCAGATTCTTGACACGAGGTACATGTGGAAAGCAACGGCCGCTTCGCATGCAATGGTCTTAAAAATCCCCTATTAAACAAAACTGATGCTAGATAAATCAAGTAAACATGGAGATGGATTCATCATGCCAACTTGGCGCGCTGATGTAAGCACCCCCCATCCATTTTCGATTCTGCTTCCCTGAGTGAATGCGGTTAAATATCCATGTTCTCTAACTTCCCTCAATTTTTATACATGAAATTTGAAAACAACTTGCATATGCGATTGCATATATAGGTATTTTCTAATGCTTAATAGTAGAGATAGCCCTTTAAATGTTTTAGATTCTTTAAATGCTATCTACGGAATATGAAATGGTAAAATGTGAGCATCTCGAAGGAATTATACGTCAAAATCGTATGCAAATGAGGCACTATATATTAATACAAATCTGAAGAACAGGATTCAGAGTAATTTCGGTGTTCAAACTGATAACAAATTTGGTGTATGATTTACTAGAACAACGTTTAATATTTCCATACCCTCATTTCAGTTTACCAAAATGGCGAATGGAAGTACTCCGGTCCGCTGGGTCAGAGCAATGACAGGTCTGCAAGATTGATAGAAGTTCTGTCGTCACATTCCTGATGGCAGTTGAGAAAAGAATAACAACCAAACATGACAACCAAATTTCCAAGATAAAAAGTAGTGCATATTCAGATATTATGGTTATTATCCTGCAATGTACCAGATTTCAAAACGGTACGGATTATATTTGTATCAGAAAAAACTATTAAAGTGTGAAGTTTTAAATGGATGCAGTTGATTTGTTACTGGCTGTAGCAAATGTAACAATATGTTCAATTAGTCAATCCTTCTGCAGTTAGTATTGAATAGAATATACTGATGTATGTAATCGTATGAGTGAATCGATTTCAAAGATGGGGATATATCTGTGATCTTGCCAATAATTCGTTGTATTATACTTTTATAGACATCTTAAAAATTCAGACCACAGGATATTACCTTGACTCTTTTCAGCTTTGAAGAATTTAGATTACAGTGCTTCTAACATTACAGGATATAGAAACTACAATCATGTGACTATCTATTATGTAAAATCTCGTAGGTTTACCATTATGAAATTCATTTATGTGATCAGTTCTCAGGTAGAGGTATGAAAAATGCTCCTGTAAAGTGGTTCATGGAAAAATCACTGTTTGAAGTAATCCTTATTTTTTGTTTCTACACATTCTGTGTTATATTTGTTGAACGTAAATACATAAGTATCAATTAATGGGATTACAGTTGAAAAATCGGATTTATTCTTGTATTTAAAATTAAATTCCCAACCATCATACGAAAGTATGGAAAGAAAAAAATTCCTAATGTGAGCCATGAAGTAATGGAATAGAAAATGCACTTTAATGAAGAAAGTTATGTATTCTAGCAACATATAACTTGTTTCTAAAGCGGGAGAAGAATCTACCTGGACATTCAATTAAACTCTACGGCGGCAGAAAACAAAAAGAAATTCAATTTCTGAACTACGCCACTATCCTTCACAACGGCACACATCGGCGGAAACATCACGTACCAGAATAATTAAGCCGAGTTTAAGCTATACATTTAATACAGTTCAGTGGAAAAATATAACACTTGTGGTCCTTGTGACAGCTGCCTTGTGGAACTCTCTATTCAGAGATGTATAGTTAAATTCCAGGGCAATGATGCTGTGTAGATTACAGAAACAGAAATTTAACGGCAATTAGTTTAGGAGCGATTCCTGGGGCTGATTCAGCATGCTGTTATCTTAACTGCGACCGCGAAAGGGAATAACAATTATAGCGTTGCATTGTTATGATACTGTTACTAAGGAATTATTTGTTATGTTGCCGGCAGGGAATGGGGAACTGATATGATCATTGATTATGTAACTGCTTGATTGTTTTTTGGTCGTCGTTATTCACTATAGCATTTAATCAGGGGAAATATTTTTAAAAACATACTTAATTTAAATTTACACAATTCTTGACAAGAATGATTAGTTCAATTTTATTCGTAATTAAATACTTAAACGCAATTTTACTTGCTAATAAATGCGCACTTGGTATGCTTGCGGGTAGTACTTAATTGCAGTTTTAATTAAAAAACAAACGGAATTATTAAACTCATTTGAGTCGTATCCCTAAACGGAATTATTTACGCCTAAAGTTTACTAATGTAAGAATGCAAATATCATTTGGAAAGCAATCGTTCCTAATCTAGTTACCCCTGAAATCAATAAGATAAGAAACACTTTGCACGAATTGTGATTAATAACTGTCTCGATTACATAACCTTCTGTTTATTTCTCTGCACTTAATAACTACGTTTTTTGAACAACGGATAGTTAACATACATAATTTGCGTTTAATTTTTAGATTAAATTTCTAAATTTGTCGAAAGAAATATGCCTGAAATTTTGTTAAGCACCTTATGTAAGTTTTTTAAATGTCATTATTTCGTGCTTGCGCTCTTGAAGAAGCAAATATAAACAAAGGTTTAACTTAAAAATAAGCTTCTAAATTCAATTGAATAATTACATTAAATTTAGTAAAACCACAAAACATTAATCGTATGCATTATAGAAGTATATAAATACTTTAAAACCGTTGAAATATTTAGACATCTCTTTACACATAATTGCATTTTTTTCAGCGTTTTCTAGATATAAGTTTAGACACGCAAGAAAACTGCATTTGGTTTCCACTCATTTTCGCAGAAAGTGCGGCATTATCGATTGTTAATAGGTTAAAAAAGGTTTTTGTGTTCTTTGAAACCAATTCAAAACCTTTCATGAAATAGGCAGTTTTTTTACATTATTAAGAAAATCTTTCAGAAATTGATGGCATTAAGATTGAATAAAGAGCATAAATGCCATGTTTCCTAGCAGCTTCTTGGCGTAGTTTATCCGGTTACAGTACTAAAAGGAAAGGTGATGCGTTTTGGTTTTTTATTTCTAAGTAATAAAAATGCTACCTTATTTCCTCGTTCGTTTTTACAGATTTTACCTTCCGAAAATCGTGAAGGAAAAATTATGCGACTAATTTAATTTCTGAAGTACGTAGTTAGAAAATAAATGAAAACTTCACGTGGCTAAACTACAGGTAACTACCACGATATTATGTCTTCAACAGTAACCTACATTCTAATAAGAATACATAGTAACATTAAAATTACAATGTCTAATAAGGTATCTTCATTTTTACTGTCCTACAACTTGAGTCCCGCCCGCTCTTACTGCTGTCTCTGCTATTTATTAGACCTTTTATCATCCGTAAGTTATTAGAGAAGGTGAATGTGCAGCTGAGTGAAATTTAAATCTGAATATCAGTTCGTGTTTTCGCTTTGATGGGTCGGTTCTTGTATTAGGCTGCTATAAAATTTAACAGTTAGAAGGGGAAAGATCGGCGTGACCTTCACAAGTAGTTTGTGAAGGTTTGTCGTTCTTAGCAACAACCACCGCGTGGACGAAGCCATTTTAAAGTTTAAGGAAACTCTTTCTCTGCATTTAGGAAAGGGAAAATTACGCGAATATATTTTTTTTAATTTTCAGAATTTGCAGCTAAAACGCTAGGGGAGAAATACGCTAAGAAATATGATATTACATATTCTTTATCTTGGTCTTCATATATAAAGTTAATAGTTGTGTTAAATTTTGGAATTTGGGAATTATTTGGATTTCGTTTTTTTCCCCCTCGATCTGTCACTCTACTTCTAGGTCTATAGTCTATTACACCATCTAGGTCTATAATCTATAGTGTATAGTTATTATATTCAAGTGCTATTCATGGCTGAATAGCACTTGAATGCCATTTCTTTTCCCCACACATGACTCAAAATATGGTATTGAATCCGATGCTTATGTGCTACAGCAGTCACCTTAGCAGAAGTTACGAAATTTTCAGAATAGGCCAAACTCTGGGAATCATATGCATAACTATTCTTTAGGCAACCACTCTAACTTTTCTCCCTATTTAATCTCAGGTTTAATATGATCTTGGCGATGGGAGACAAAAGAAACGGAAGATGCAGGAAGGAATTAAAATAAAAATAACATATTCCTAAAATAAACTTTACAAATCTATATCGCTCTAAAAATAGCTTTATCATAATTGCTAATGATAAATTTTAAGAAGTATGCTCGCAAAACGGAATCTAGAGATTAAATGGTAAAATTTAAAAACCGCAACAGCTGCTGAATTAATTCGCACCGCAGAAACATTTTAAGGATTATAATTAATGACAAACATAATTCACTTCTATTTCACTATAGCTATTTTGTCGCATTTATGTTCCCCAGTTCACGGAATAGAAATGCCGGTTATGCTTTTACTGTATTTCTACCTCTAGCAATGTAAAAATAAAGTGATTTATTTTAGTATTTTATGGATTTCATAATGTGTATTTATATTATTTAGAAAATATTTTCACGGGTATAAAAACAAATGAAAAAAAGAAAAATGACAAAAAATATTATATCTAATGCTTTCGTATTGCTATCAGCATGCAGCATTTTATGAATTTCTGTCTGGTCCCCATTTCATATTCGCATATCGTCACACCATCCCTTAGGAGGCTGATTATGCACACTACGTAATTACTGCAGTCTGTAGATTTAATGGTGAGGAAACTTGACATCACCAGACCTTCCCCTGCTTCAGTATTTGATCCCCTAGACATTTCTCAACCGACATAGTTCCAAAAAACCGCAAGCGTATGAAACGGAAAAGTGACAGCGAGAAAGTTTTTTGTTTCTTTCTTTTGGAACATAACTTGTATATCACCAGCTTTTGAAGTGGTTGTCAGGATAAAATTATACGTAAACTCGTTTTGATATAAGGTTAAATTGTAGCTGTTGTTCCGTCTTTATCATCAGAAATAGAACAAAAAACTCTTCAATTTAAGCTTTTTACATACTGTTCATGTATTCTGTTATCCTTATCTTTTGAAAATAAAGAAATTACTTATGTTCTTGCAAAGAACTGCAACGATTGTTTGCTTATTAAAATATGAATATTGAATTCATGTACATTTCATTCTTTGACTATTTTATATGCAAAACTAAATTTCTTCTAACAATGTAGCTTTTTAGTGCTTAGATTTCTAATATTATTTATTAGTTCTTGATACCTCCAACAATTTGGTATTTTTAATTTTCTTAGGTATAATAATCACCCGCATCTTTTGGTTGCTTTTATAAAAAGCATTTTTAATACTCTATACGAAAGTATAGAGTTTTCTTAGGAGGAAAATCTATTATTTTAAGGTAACACAAATATACATTTCCCGAATGTTAATACGGTATTACCACTTAAGTTTCCGAAACTATAATTTATGTTTTCGGTTTGAGACATTTCTCTGTTTTACTCATACAGCCTACCGACAATTTATTTTATTCGTTCGTTTATATATTCTGGCACGCCGTCCAGCCAGTACAGCGGTTAGTGACGTTGCTTACTGTAGCGATGGTTCTGGGTTCGAATCCCGGAGAAAGCAGGATTGTTAACTGCATAGAAGGCATGCCCTAGGGCAAGACATTTGCGAGCCACAATAGCATAGTACTGCAGACAATGTACTCAACGATTAGATATTCGTAGTATGTACACATTCCACATTCAATTTCGAGCCTCATGTTAACATCTGCTTTCAATAGCCAGCAACTTGCAGAAATAATGTTACTGACATGTTTATCTGTGTAAAGCACTGGGCACCCAATGGAATGATGTGTTATCGTAAATCGAAGTATATAATATCCGTACAATGCACTAATGTAGTGTATGCAACGAAATATGTAAATCATGCAACAGAAGCCCCTAATGAAAGTATGTACATTATGTATTATGGGAACTGAGTCTATTTCTGCACAGCGCTACTGCTTTACGCACACCTTACTATGTCTCATATGTTTCTTCTGTGTGTAATATTTGCATTTATGTACTCTACGTGTTCCATATGTATTCTATGTGTCATGATATGTATTCTGGTGTGTGTTTTTATGTCTTTATGTTACGTAATTACGAGTGTGTTTTTATGCTTTTACGTTTAATTTTGTATATCTATGTGTTTCAGCTTATATGAGTGTTTTAGTGTTTTAATGCTATCCTTTATATTCTTTTTAAGTTACTTTGTGTTATTAACAACGTCCTATGTAAAATCTACTCGACATCTAGCCCCTGTATGGCCATGTAAACTCCCGGTGCAGCCTCACGGGGCTCCAGCGAGTTGCTTTTTCGAGATAGTGGAGGACGTGGGACATATGCCTGTTTACCTATGTTATTCGCCAGGCGTCCCCGTCCTCCGTCACCTGTCACCTGTATAGAAGGCAACGATCGCCACCTATTACGTGCTTCCAATAATGCTGAAATGGTCACCATTTCCTACCTTTGTAGTGGTGCATGGCCAATGGCTATTAAATAAAGCGCCCGGCCATTAAAAGATATATGTATTTTACCAACATTTTTGTCACTGTGTTTACCTTACAATGGTTATAATTGATTGCAATTACAGTATGCTGTCAATACAGTAAATAATAAATTGTTAAATTCATTTGTCTAGGTTTTTTATTAGATGTTCGGGCTTATTGTTACATTGCCTTGCCAACAGTTTTATTACAAAATACGTTGCTTTTGTTTCTGATTATATCCTACGAAGCATTAACTTTAAAAAGACAAAAAATTAGAATAAAGTGTTTGAAAGAAATTTTTCTTGTATGTATATCATTATAAAGTGAGCATTCGTACCCAGGACATCTGTTTAGGGAAATTTTAAATTTGCAGGTTTAGCTAATTATTATATAAAAAAGTGATAATTTTTGTTCGAATTTAACAGAAACTGCTGTTTTTCATGTAATACCGTGTTAATTTGCAAAATAGCATTTTTCTCTTCTGCCATTACTATAAGAAATCTGAAATACATTGCTTTTTTTATTTTATAATTTTTTTAAAAAATTATATTAGAATTTATATTAAAGATATTTTTGCAAGCAGTGATATAACATTTCCTTTGTAATAGTAAATCCTTTTGGACATTCAAGAAGTGTAACGCTTGCAGGCTTCCATTACAGACAATTAAATCAGACACAGGGCCGGTGTTTTGGAATTTGTCCGAGGTTCGAATACCGCGAACGGGCTGGCTGCATGGTTTTTTCGTTGTTTTCCCCATATGTAACGTGTATACGAGCCAGTTACCTTTAAAAACTCCTCCACGAAGGCCTCCCTCCCTTAAGGCAGATAGCCCTCGAGTGCCTTGCCGTAATCTAATAAACCAAACCAAACCAACTATAACTGCATATATTAAATGACATGTAAAGTGACATATTAAAGTGTTATCGAAATTCGAACGGCGATAAATGGCCAGTCATACATTTTATTGTAGTAAATTCTTTGTTTGACGAATTTAAAAGTGACATAGTTAAATTTATTTCACCGGAAGTGATTTTTATTCTTAGTGATTTTCAGTTAATTCACTAACTGTTTCCACCAAATTTTCATCTGAATTTAATGAAAATGTAATTTTATGAAAAATTATTAGAATAGGTGTTACGTAAAAAAATTGTTGTTTTCAAATTGAGGAAATTTTCTGATGTACCACTTTTACTTCTGTCACTTATATATGTAAACATTATTAACTGAACTATACATATTAGACCTAAAAATAAGCCCCCTACCAGTGGCCGAGAGGAAAAGAGTCTGAACACTGGTAGTTAGGCACGAGGCTCGAATCTCGGCAAACGGGCTGGCTGCATGGGTGTTTTTGTGGTTTTTCCTTATGTAATGGGTATATCCCTTATAAAGTGCTTCAGAAAACCCTAGTGTGATAAGCCATAACTTAATAAACCAAACCAAACCAAACCAAAACCCAAAAATGAGATCAGATTCTAAGTTACTACTTACAAACGATTTATGTGCATGAAGTGAAACATCTCTTTCAAGCTCTCTTCCAACACTGCAAGAAATTGCTTATATATTTCTGAAACAATCGGTTGAAAAATTAAATGCGTATTTATTGTTCTTGAACAGTAATAAATAATATAAACTGCATCCCAAAACTAATCTATGTTCCTCAAAATTATAAATCTCCTATTAAAAAATAACTATTTGGTTAAACTGTAATTTATTTTAATCAACAAGTTTTAATAATGTTAATATTGATCTTATTATAATATTGATCTTATTGTTATACTGTTTCGTTTATTGAACAAGAATATATAAATGAGAGGTGTATTAAATAAGATAAAAAATATAAATTTCAGAGAAGGGAAACTCGCACTGTCAGTTAGATATAAGGCACTTCTCTCATTGTGTCCACCCCCCCCAGAGTGGTATTTTTCCGAGTTTGTGTGTTTTTCGTTTGCGGTTGAATACTAAGTGATAGTTCGTGAAAGTTACTGCGATAGGTGCTGGGACAGAAATGAACTTGTGAATTGTGAATTACTTGAACTACCTATGCTCTATTATTCCCGCCACAAACGGAAATCAATTAATGTGCATTAGGTCTTGTTAACATTTAGTGTTTTCACATTGTAAAAAATTGTAAAAAGGAGTAAAATTCTTCTTTTGGGATAAAAATTAGATTAATTTCAATTTAAGCAAGTATAAGTAGGGTAGAGTAGCCTAATTTGCACCAATTTTGTATTTTTCACTATATAGAAAAACGGAAGAAGTGAAAATAGATATTAAGTAGTAAAAAATAAACTCACTAAGTGTATCTTCAAAATAAAACCATTTATTAAATTTGAAAAATTGTTTATAATGGTGAAAAATTAATTAAACAAATCGTGTCATCGGTTCAGTTTAGGAAACCGGTTTCCTTATTTGAACCGCTAGTTTACTAAATTGGACCCTGAGCTTTCTTAACGTCAATTACAACAAAAGAACCTTTTAATTGCAGCACTAACTCCAGCACACCGAGTATGTATCCAAGTGTGACATTTCATGCATTAATACACAATAACATGCCGAACAAATGCTAATTCAGAAGTCAAACAACAAAAACGTCTTTTTTCCACGAAAAACCACGTTCTTTTTTCCACGTGGTTTTCGTCGTGTTGCGTTTCTATGTGTTTCGGAGCTAAAAACGGCTGTTTTTTGCTCCCTTTTTTCCTCGTGGTATGGCCGTCATTTTGTGATTGCATGGGTTTCATTTGCGGTTTTGCAACTGAGGATGGTGGTTCGGTAAAACCGTCGAAACTAGTCCTGTGAAAAATTTTGAAAATATAGCGCTGATTTTTGTTGTTTGACTTCTGAATTAGTATTTCATGCATTGTTTATCATTTCTTCGTCCTTGGTTTCTTCACATAATATACAAAATCAATAATCACCAGGTTCTTTTTTATGTTTCTGCATTTTGTTAAACTTTGGTGAACCGATTTTTGCTACTACAGATAAGAATTTTCCTTCTTTCGGAAATATTTCTGCAATTGGCTTTTAAAATAAGTTTTAAGCACGCTTACGCATACTTCGTCTCAAAGCCGAATGGTTGCCATTCCCGTAAGTTTTTCGAAGGGTAGCATTCTAGGGTTAATTGTAATTTATCCATGAAAAAAATGTCGTTGCCGAAATTGGACCGGTTCAATTTTGGCAATTGTTTTCGGTCCAACTGGGGAAACTTGAATATTTAATGCTTGATATTGTACAGAAACGTCAAAGTAACATAACCTCACAAAATTATAATTCCAAACTGTAAATAAATAAGCAAGTTTTGTGATGGTATAATAAGACATGTAATTACTTACGTTTAGACGAATTAAATGCTTTCACACTTATGTCGAAATAAGAGATTCTCTTTTTAGCCAAACGAATAACACTTCTCTCAATGTAACCACGAGACGTTTCTTTACAAACACAATTGCATTAACCTCTTCTACATCTACGTATAACAAAATGCCTATCTCAAATCTTGCAGATATCATCAGTCTTTGTATATCATAGCGGTCCAAATAAGGCTACGGTCCAAATTAGGCTACCTTACCCTATAACCTTGTAGTATTGTGTGGCCCCAACTTGTCAGCAATTGTGGTAGTGACTGCTATGAACTGTAAATTTACACAAACACGTAAGAAGGGTTTAAAGCCCTTTTATTCCACTTTAGAAATAACAGCTGCGTTCACTTGACGCTCACAAACTACGCCGACCCGGCGGTTTTAACAAAAACAGAAATGTGAAACTAAAAATTAATGACAGGATGAATAAACAACTAGATCACTACCTACGAGGCTCTGAAATCGTAACTAACTTAACCGCGTTCTAAAATACAGCTGAGATTCAGCGGGCTTACTGATTAAACAGTTGAAAGATTCAGCGAACTGCCGAGATAGGCACACAAGCCGAAACGCTCGGTTCTTAAATTTCTACCTAGCAACCTTCACGTTCGCGATTCAAGAAGCACACTTACAATCTCGTTTCCCTTCTATTTAAACTCAACTTATTTCTGCTAAAATTTGAATATACTGCGCGTTCTACTACAATTTACATACTCCAGCATTGGCAATTCTAGGGCAAAGTAAAGGCTTGACAGGAAAGATAGCTTAAAATAAATGTTAGTTAAAATAAATATAAACCCTGCAACCTTGTAAATTTTCTATCTTAGTACATCCATGATGGGAAGAAAATAAAACATGTCGCACAAATCTAATGTAGGCTTTACAAGTGCATACAATAGAAATTTAGGCCAAAAATCCATTTAAGAAATGATAGGAAAATCTTAATTTCTAAATGCAGTTTTATACTTTCAGTAAATTTTTGTTTTCTTTAAAGGAAACAAATAAGTTTCTGAAGAATTTTTATTAGCGAATAGAAACAGAAAATCTGATGTGGACAAGGTATGACCTCCTTGTAGGGCCTGTTATGCTATACCCATTTTTTGTTGTATTTCATTTAAACTTATTTCCTCGAATTTCATTAGAGATATATTTCTCATTCAACTAATTCAGTTCTCATTTCGCGGCAGAGCAAAAATACATAAAAACACAAAACATCTTCATTAAAATACACAAAACATTCATTAAAACTTCATTAAAATACACAAAAACATAAAATACCAAATACAGTTAAAACAGTTAAAAAACCAATTTTTACAATAAAAATTAAAGTTTCTGCGCAAAAACAAGCAATTCGGCCAGCCAAGAAGACAGATTTTTCGGTGCACAAATCTGAAAGTTTGATTTTAATCCCACTCGGTAAAGAGACATTAAATGTGCAGAAGCAGACATAATTCACTATTCTGCTGAGTTCTAAAGGCAAAAAATGGCGGTTTTATTAGGCTTAGCTTGCCACTTAAACTTTTAAATTGTTGATAATTCTAAAACTATTACATGCAGATTAACAAAAGGCATAAAAACCTTAACCAGAACATAAAAAACATATAATTAAATCCCTTTTAAATAAAAAAATGCACAGTTTACCAAGATATAAGAATAAAAGAACCAAGCTCACCAAGCCAGGTAACAGTGTGGGAGTATATATATGTATATGTGTTTACAAACGATTGGTGCAACCGATTGCAAAGAAAAAGGGAGGTATACGACTCCTGAATTCATTTTAAACCAATTTTAACAATCCTTTCTGGCAAAATCAGTCTTTTATTCTGTCCGTATGTGCAATATGTCACTGAAAAACATAATTCAAATGGTTTCGAGAGCGGTTAAAATGAATGTATTTGTTGACCTACGATACCCAAAATCTTTCGCGATTGCGATAGATTTTTTTACTTCGTACAAGGAAGTAAAAAGTGGTATAGAATGCTATTGCTAAAACATCACGAAGAAAGACTTCAGAAAGATGGAAAAATATAAAGGGTTATATACAGATGGAAGAAAACACGTTATTATGTTTTATTAAAACACGTTTATAATATGTATCACGCGCACTTTATTGAAAAGAAGGCAAACAAGTTGCTTATCAAAAAAGTGAAATATTTCTATCTATTTAAGATAAAAAATAAAATTAAGCGATCAATTAATTAACTTACGATCTTCATGATGGTGAATAATTTCGAATGAAGGAATAAGTTCACGCAAACTTTGTTAATCTCACTAATCCTTTCGTATCCTTTAATCTGTCAATTAGCGAATTACCACTAAACAAAAAATAATTATATGATAGCAATTCGGATAATTTCATTAACACTTTCATATCCTTTAATCTGTCAGTTAAAGAATTATCAGTAAACAATAAGAGATTAAATGAGAGAAATTTAAATTTATTTTAACGTTAACTGTTTTTGTTTTACAGTTTGTAAATTATGAACAATATTTAAATAACATACCACCTGACAACGTAATTAGAGAAATTCCTGGAATTAATTACAGCAATTATAGAATCGTAACCGGAAACCTTAAAAAGACGGGCTTATTTTAGCTTCCAATTCAAATTTAGGTGTTTTATTTAGCATATCTCAACTAACATAACATAAATCGAAATTACTTAGGTGTGGTGTGTTGGTGTATTTAATTATGGCAAAGCACACTAGGGCTATTTGCCTAAGGGAAGGGATGCATTCGTGGAGGACTTTCTAAGGGAAACTGGCTCGTATACACGTTACACATGGGGAAAACCATGAAAACACCGATACAGCCAGCCCGTTCGCGGGATTCGAACCTCGGACCGTGTTCAGCGACTTTACCGCTCGGCCGCTGGTGGGCCTTTGAAATTACTTAGGCAAATCAATAATGTGCATTTTTATCTCATTGGAAGCAGCTTTAGTTTAAATCATCAAAGGTTATTAGCTGCAAAAAAATCCAAGAATATAGCATATTTTATTATGAGTACTTTTAAGCTGCCACTAATTTATCTTACTCCCGCCTCTTTTTAAGTCCTAATATTCCATCCCACATTTACATATCTCTGGAGTAAGTAGATGAAATTAAAAAAAAAAAAAAAAAAAAAAAAAAAAAAAAAAAAAAAAAAAGGAAAGCAATTAAAATGTAGCTTGTTAATTTAAAATTTCCTTTGTTTAATGAATTAATTCTCATTATATTTGATAACATGCCATTAGTTTGTAATAGTCCATTTCAGAAATTCGGAAAATGTATCTCAAACAGGGACATTATACATACTCCGTTTTGTGTGAAATGTTATAAGCTACATATATACTGCCATGCACTATTTTGTGTTATATATACACTGTTATGTGTTATATATACACTGTTATGTGTTACATAATAATGTGAAAATAATAATTGAACACATAGTGCTAATTATAGTTCAACTTTCTGTATAAACGTTTTTTTTAAATAAAACCTTCTTTCTAGGGATGAGTTTCTTGTAATAAGATGTGACTTATTTCAAAGATCCAGGGAAGTTTATTCACTTTTCCTTTACTTATTTGCTTAGTATATATGTATGTTATACAAAATAACCACTATGTAAATTTTCAGTGCAGTTAATAATGGCATTACAATGCCAAGCTCCATATTGAGCGATCTTAAAGTGAAACGTAAAATCAATTCTGGACATGTGTCTCTCTTTTTTACTGCCACTTTATGCGTTGTTGTTTTTTCCTCTCCTCATTTACGGAACCTATAAATCTGAGAGTCATTTTTGTGTCATTATTCGGTTCCTCCGCCGGTTAGTTATGTCATTCGGTCATCATTCAACGTGTTCCCCATGTCTGTAAGCGGATGTGACACTCGACAGCCTTATCCGCAGCACACAGCCACTTCCGACGGATATACCCGTCTGTAAAAAAGGAAAAGTGGCAAAAAGAAGAAATAACCGTTAAGACTCAGACTAGGGAAAGGGTAAGCAGGAGCCGACTTCCTAAGTTGTTAGAGAAATCGGAGAGCTGGTATTTTCGAATGGGTTATCTGGGAAGAAGTGCTGTTCGTCGACATTTCTTACTTTAATCTATTCAGACATTTTTCATTCAATTTAAGAATAGACATAATTCTGTCAACTGTATTGAGACAGACGTGATATATATACTCTTTCTTTTTTTTTTTTTTTTTGCGTTCATAAATGCAAAACAAATATGATTAGCAACATCCTGTTTGTGCAAGCCGTAGTCAGTCTGTCTAGACTAGTTCAGAAAGAAAACCCTGCAAGCTGTTTAAAACTTTATGCGAACTCTATATAATTCTAAAATCAATATTAAAAAACTGATTTAAGCCGCAACCGAATTCAAAATAGGGGAACTGAATGTTTTACCACAGAAAAGAATATAATTCTGTACCTTAGTTCTGGAATGTTTTATGAGAGTCTGGAAGTCATTTTTCAGCGTAAAGATAATACTTTTTCATGTTCCACGACCAATAAAGTTATACGTTTCTGAGATAAAGGTAGAAAACCATTTGTTAAAATATATACAATTTTGTCTTAATCTCCTCATTCTTAATTATAAAGTCGTGTGTAACTATAAAACCATGTGTCCTATAAAGTCATGTGTAACTATAAAGTCGAGAGTCATGAGGAAATGATGTGAAGTAAGCCTTACTAAAGGAAATAAACACTTTGGAGTATGTACACAATGGAGGAATCACATAAGCGCTCACAAAAACAGCTGATTTTGCTACTGAGAATTGAATACGGAAATCATCTTCTCCCCCCCAAACACTAGATGGACGGCTTACATCTTATTTTGCTTCACAGCCAGTGAAAAGTTATTTTCTACCCAGCCTTTCGCACCCAAGGATATGGTTGGTAGGCCAATCAGGCATTTATTTCAGCATATAAATACAATGTTTATAGATGCTGTCTCAAGTACATAATGTGGAAATGGAACTTGTAAGCAGTGGAATTTTACAATTTTTTAGAGCTACAACTATTTACAGTTTTGATTATAATTGCAGGTGAGTTCGCAGTTGAAATTTTACAATGATACTAGAATATTGACAATAATATTTGAGAAATGCAATTTATCAGTAAAAGAGGTCAGAATACTTATAGACTTCAATTCTTACAAGGTTGACAGAATTCGTAATTACGGTCAATGTTGTTTGATAACTGTTTGGCTTGACTTTCTGAGTCGAGTATATCCTGTTGGAAAACTTTTTCCAAGATATATCAGGGAGTGTTCATTGCTGTAAATGCTGAGGGAAAACGCTACTGCTGAGCGAATAATTGGTCTGTAGACTTTAATATGAGTTCTTTCAAATACAAAACTTTGTAGAATCAACAGATTCTTTGCAATTTTCTTTATACGAAACGTTGGAGAGTCATCAGTTTTTTTATTTGTGAGCAACGAACAGGAAGAACGTACAATAGCCTTGTCGGCATTCTAACTCCGGACATTCCTAAGCTAGCCGAACACTTCTTCCAGTTACACCACGAAGACAAGAGGTGAGGTAAGATGGGAGAAAATTATTATAGTCTTCCCCACTTAAAGGACGACTGGGGAGGAAGGGACACAATCACCAAATACTTGCGAGGACGAATTATATCTACTTTTGTGGTGGTAATAAGGTGTACTATAAATTCTGGACCACAAAATTTTTAAAACCGGAGAAGCGTCTTCTGTACAAAATACATGGACGAATGACAACAAGTTTTCAAGGTAGGTATAGCCGCAACGTATGGTACACCAGTGCAGTTCTTGCATTAGGTCACCAAATATGGCGATTTTTCATCGCCATTAGACTCCATCAGAAGGTCATTAGAAAGGCCTAAAAATCATAGACTTCAGCAAACAGTTAGAATAAACTTGATTTGATATTACAAAGAAAGGAAAGGACATCTCGCAAGAGGCTAAATATTTAAACATTAACACGCACAAAGAGCCAACGCCAGACATCGACCTCGAACAGGTAAAAGAGGTAAGAAGTATGTAGTAAGTCTTGGCGAATAAATTTAAGTTTTTATCCTTGCCCTATGGAGAGCACATATGTATATTGTGCAGCAGAGATGAATGCTGCCAATCACTGCAATGATTGCGCCTGTCGGTAAGGTAAGATTGCGTCTGTCGTTGAAGAGCCTTGGGCACCATATAGGTGACAGTACAACAGCATCCCGGGGGGAGGGGGTTCGAGAATCTCCCACCCATCTTTACACTCGCCTCCTTTGCTCTCGCGTATTTAGAGTGCCCCCATGCCGCACAGACACTATACATTTACAAACGTTCATGTTTTCTCCGGGATTCGAACCTAGGCCCTTAAGTGCGGCAGCCCAACTGGGATCGCTGACCACTATCCCAGATAGGCGGCTTAGAGAGGAAGTAAATACTAAGACTAGTATACTATGAATTTCTTTACACATAATTAAACATTTGTGAATATAGCCCATGGATTAAATTGCAAACGTTATACAGATACATCCTTCCGGTGCTTACCAGAATTTTTATGTAATTAGAGAAAAAGAACTTTAAGTGGAAAGATTCAGTTGGGAAATTATTAAGCTGGTAAAGCTAATTTGTGTTAATCTAAATAATTCAGAATAAATATAAAAATAGTGAAAATAAAGATTAATGTTTCCTCCAGAGTTGTGTGCGTGGTAAATTTCATTTTTGAACTAGATGTTTGATTTGTAAGTATTTACTCTCGTAGATAAACACAATTATTTGAAGTTGATTGATATAAATGACATGATGTTATTTTAAAGCGTATGCATCATGAATTTAGTTTCATGAAAATTACATAAATTAAGACTTAATTAACTTTCTTTAATATATCTTAGACGTTGGGCTTAAAAATATAAGTGTAATTTTGGTAGTTTCGTTACAAACGATATCACAGATTATGTTTCCAATTAAATAATTTGGTATAATTTTTAAAGAACCTGCGAAAACGTGCACTTGATCTTTCCCTTTTATTAATTGCAGCCTCGACTGCCTTCACATAAACATTCAGACTACTTTTAATTTTCATTCAACCAGAAAATCAGTTTACTTGATAACTTCTCCTTACGTAGTAAACGAAATTCACTATTTTCTCACTTTTAAAATGTAGTTATCTCTTCATGAAGTTTAATGAAACCTTCTTAAATATTGTATAGTGTCATATCATCCTTTATAGCGGTTACAACGTAGTGTGTAATTTCTTAAGATGTCTGAAACTGCAGGTTTTATAAAGAATATTTTGTTAAGAGCGGAACAGGGGTATTTTTCATTTCCATAAGCAAAACAGCTACACTGCGTAGATAAGCCTATGCAGAATATGACATCATTTTCGCTCTATTTCCAAGAACTTTTCTCATTAGCAATCTTTGTAACAACATTTTTCTCACATGAAATTAATGAAGCTTTAGAGTACATAGAAAAGAATTTAAAATTAGTTCATGAAGTTGAATTTGTAATTATTCATATTTACCCAGGGGCTTGCAACAGTTAGGAAGGGGAAATTTCTGTTGTACTTTCTAAAATAAAAGCAATATTTTTATCTTTTAACTCCCAAGTCAAGTTTGCATTTAAGGAAAATGATGGCACTTATTTACTTGCAAGAATGTACGTGATGATATAAAAATAAGTCTGCTGTTTTACGCGAAAAGGCGAATTAATAAGACGATATGAAGTTTTTAACATATTAGAATCCATTAGTAAATGCATAATTTAGGAAAGTGATTGAACTAGTTGAATGGAAATGCACTTCGCTTTCAAATAAATTATAAAATGCTAATCAAAAGAAGAAAAGAACTTTTCCCCCCGAAAAAACATTCTAAAAGAATGCTCTAGATAATTCGAGAAAGAATATTTAAGCACAGAAAAAGTAATTTAAGATATTCAGTTCTGCTATGAAGGTACTTTAGCTACTTCTTTGATTTTCTCAATTCCTCAGAAACGAAACAGATGTTTTTTATTCCACAAAAGTCCGTTATTAATTCTGAAAGTTAAAAATACTTTGAAACGTAGTGAATCTAGGAATTGTTTAAATGTATGCAAAAGGGCCTTTAATAATTGACTTCAAGAAACTTCGTAAATCTCAAAGTTAAACTATTTAATATTTTTGATTAATCATCTAGGGTACAGTCAAATAGTGATCTTATTTGAATACAGTGCCTGAATAAAAATATAAATTATTTTATGATTAAAATTTCTCATTGAATCAGAACACTTTTTTGTTATTTTCATTATAATAAAATTTTTCGAAACCAATGATAAGTTCATACACGGTTTATAAACTTATCACAGGTCTCAATTAACTTGTTAATCATATAGGCACTTAGCATTTTTAGTTGTTCTTCCTTGTCCCTGTGTAAATGATGGATATTAACATTTGTAACAAGACTTAACTCTTTCACAATTATTGAAACCTGAAACCATCGTCTGTATTTAGGAGTCAGTTTGAGATCGCATGTATGTGTGCATGTGGGATTATGGCAAAGCCTCGATCGAGGGCTATCTGCCTAAGGGGAGGGATGCCTTCGTGGAGGACTTTCTAAGGAAAACTGGCTCGTATACACCTTACACATAGGGAAAACCACGAAAACGTCCATGCAGCTAGCCCGTTCGCGGGATTCGAACTTTGGACCGAACTACCAGTGTTCAGCGACTTTACCGCTCGACCGCTGGTGGGCAGTTTGAGATCGCGAATCAGTACTGTACGTAATGTTATTTATGAAACTTGCTTTTAAGAGTATTTTGATCCCTTAATTTGGGGCATAAGAAATTTTTTTTAGAATTTCAGCATTAGATAATTATATTTCATTTAAAGCTAAAAGTAAAAGGTAAAAATGCACCAACACTTTGTCAAAATGTAGCACCATCTCACAAAAATAAATTTTAGTTACATTTTTTAAAATTTATTAATTGAGCACTTTTATTGTTAAAAATATTTCCTTTGTTTATTCTTGAATTTTTAATTTTGTGTTGAATGTCAAACAGTTATGTATTAGCGTAACACGTTTGTCTAATACCTATATTTTAAAAGTATATATGTAAGTCTAATATATAACTATATACGGGAGTTCAACACCTGTATTTTGAAACCATAATTCATTATTCTTATATGGGGGATTTGCTTGGTTTAAAGGCTTGTTTTACGTTTCTCATATTTCAGTGCTTACTATAGTTTTGTGTGTTACTCATCATTTATTATGCAACTGATGAAATAAAAGAGTGAAAAATGTTTTCGTGAAGACATGGCAAAATTAAAAATAAAATTAAATATTCAAGTGAAGGGACATTATATATTGATAATTAACAAAAATTTTGAGTATAATTTATTTTCTGCTTCAGATTATTAATAAAGTTAACCATTTATTAAATATAGGAAAAGAGGGTGAAAAAACTTTCAGTTTATCTGAAAAAAATACTTTATGGTGAATGGGAAAATTAAAAGAAATTGTAGTCTATTGGTTTCCAAAGAAATTAATTATATTAAAATCTTAATTCTAGTTTTCCATTTTATGTCACTTTTCATTCAAATATTTATAACTGATGACTATGAGAGTAATGATAACAACAATAGCAACAGCAAAAACTTTTAGGAGCTAAAATAGGTTTTTCAAATTTATTCACGCAAATTTATTCCTAAGCAGAGTTTTTATCATTTGGCTGAAACTAAACCCTGAATAACATAAAATTTCCTGATTAATACTGAATTTTTGATTCTCATCTGTGGCTTTAAATATTGAAATAAATGCATCATTCCATTACAAGCATTTAAACATATGACTAGTTTGTCTAGAGTGTTTGTCAATTAGGAATGAGTCGGAAAACATCATCAGACGCCTCACGTATTTCAATTTCTTCGGTTTTGATACCGATAAACTCTTCACATATATAGCTTAATTTGTGGTTAGATTCTAAATAGTTTTTTTCTTTATGAGTCGGAATATATATCAACACAAATTTTTCTTTCTGAGTCGTAATATATATCAACACGATTTTTTCTTTATGAGTAACATAAAACTCAATAACATAAAATTTCCTGATTAATACTGAATTTTTGATTCTCATCTGTGGCTTTAAATGTTGAAATAAATGCATTATTCCATTACAAGCATTTAAACATACGACGGTTTGTCTAGAGTGTTTGTCAATTAGGAAGGAGTATTAAAACATCATCGGACGCCTCACGTATTTCAATTTCTTCGGTTTTGATACCGATAAACTCTTCACATATATAGCTTAACTTGTGGTTAGATTCTAAATAATTTTTTTCTTTATGAGTCGGAATATATATCAACGCAAATTTTTCTTTATGAGTCGGAATATATATCAACACGATTTTTTCTTTATGAGTCGGTACGTCCTGAGAAAGGGCCACCTGTTAATAGTTTTGTAATGGGATATTTCAAACTCAGATAATAACATAAGAAATAAAAAAAGAGTGAGTAATACAAAGAGAAGCTTATTTGCCTTTCTGGTAATATTTACTTATTTTTATTTCCATACGCTATAAAATTATTTTTCTTATTATTAAAAAATGTGAAAGACTAAAATTTCTTTTCTGTTTCATATACCGGATGGATAAGAAACTAAACATCTACTATTTAAAAGCAGTGTGTTTTTCAATATGGAAGAAGATTGTGAATATTAAATAATTAATTATAAAAATTAGGTGAACACTTTATGGCAAACTAGTATGTATGATATTTTTTATAATTAGATAATTAATTATAAAAATTAGGTAACACTTTATGGCAAACTAGTATGTACAATGTTTTTATAATTAGATAACTAATTATAAAAATTAGGTGAACACTTTATGGCAAACTAGCATATACAATGTTTTTATAATTAGATAATTAATTATAAAAATTTGGTGAACGCTTTATAGTATACTAGTATGCGCATATAAATGAGAATTTTCCATTCACTTTATACTCTTTTTCATAGGAATTGATATATTGCCAGATCTCAAATGTATTTTGATGGAAACACCCTTCAGAGCAGCGGTTGCAGAATTTCGATCCTATTATCACTCACATCGTCAATGCTATTCCGAACCTTTTATTACCACCAATGCAGTTTTAAGTAGTGAGGCATTTCTCTTAGAATACATAGCAAAAGTATCCAATGTTTTCAATGTAGTAAATTCTGCTGTAAAGTATTATTATAAACTTAACAGATATCCAAAAGATCAAATCGCTTAAATCAAATGACTTAATTGTTATTGAAAAATACATAGAAAATACTAGAGAATGCTAGAAAATTCAAATTTTTGAAGGATTAACGCAGGTGCATTTTTGAAGTCCAACGGAAGAACCCAAATAAAATGTGCCACTGTATAAGAAACGTTCTTCTTACTATCTACGTGCATTTGTAGCGTAACTCAAGTAAGTCTCTCTAACATCGGAGGGTCCGAAGTTCGAGTTTTCGCGAAGGCGTAGCTGATTTTCTTACATTTCCTGATCTAAATAGCTCTACAAGTGGTTCCCGAATTATATGCTGAACAATACTTCACCACTATATGGATTCTGGAGCTAAGTCCTCCTCCGCCTCATTATTATTTTAAGGTGGAAGAATGTAAGTCATTGCAGCGCCTGATTTCGTATCGTATTTGAAAGCACGCCCAGTTGGCAGTCAGGAGATACTAAGTTCGATTCCTGACTAGGGCAATGGTGATTGTTTTTGTTTGCTGGTCAGAAATAAACCAAAAGGCTCTACAGATGAAGTTGTTAAATGTTTCCATTCACTTTTACATAAGATTTAAAACCAGACGCTAATGACTAATATCACTATTCACAATTTCAATGGTTCCTTAGAAAAGCATACAATTTATGCATATAATTTAGGAACACAATTTACTGCTTTTAATAAAATAAGATTGTAAGGTTTATCCTAAGTTTTTAACAGTTATCTTTAGTTAAAGTTACTTTCCTATCTCTTCTAATTTCAGCTTACAAATTTCCTGCCACGGTGTGTTTTTGGAATTGCAGTTAAATGCAAATGAAGGAAGAGCAGTACTTAAGTCAAAGTTTCACTGACTTCGTTAGAGAGCTAGAAATTCTGACTAACAAACGTTTGCCATTTGGCTACACTCTGTCTAAGCTATTATTACGCTCGGCCGTATTTCAGGCCCTTGATAGTTTCGCCGTTTAGTTAACATTTAGGGGCCAACTCCTGTAGAATTTTGATAGCTTCGGCTATAGCGTTTTAGCTAAACATTAGTTAAGTTTTATTTCTTAGTATTCTTGAGTTCAAGCCCAAGTGGAGGCTTTTCTGTACGTCCTGACAAAGGGCAACCTGTTAATACTTATTTTGAGCAATAAAGAATAATTAACCCTTCTTGAGTTTACGTTTCTGTTTTCTGAGCTAAAGCGATTATTCGCTTACCAGTTCTCAAGGTTCCACATACATAGCTGTAAATTCTAGGTTGGAACCTTATAAGGTATTAATAAATAAATATATACCTAACACATCTTTAATGAGAGTTTTCATCCAGAGTATTTTTGCTTTCAAATTTTAAATTCTGTGCCTTTTAAGGTTTCTTTAATATTTCTTTCAAGAAACAATGAAAAGAGAAAATTTAACGCAACGGTATAAGAAAGGCTAAAACTGAATTGGAAGTGCTTTCTATGAAACAAGTTATTTTTTACGTATGCTGCACACACAAAACAAAATAGACATTAAAATATATATAAGTATTTGAAAACTTTAGGTTTACGAATTTTATTAGTAGAATCTTTTTATCTGAACGCATGAGGTCGCAACTATATTGGATATCCTATGCGAAATATTTTAATAGCTTTGAAAAAAAAAACACATAATACATTGTCAAGAAAATATATTCTGAAATGCAATTATAACCATATTATGATAATTTTACATTTGCACATCTACACTATTTAAAATACTTGAGTTTAGAATTTTTTCTGAGCAACTTTAGCGACTATGAAGCGCTTTAGTTTCACGAATGGTTGTAAGGGAATTTTCTTTCTCCTCATCGCATGCCTTTAATTGGAAGGATGTAATTGACAGGACGAGGGGAAACAATGGGAGGAACCTGATATTGAATTCTTGCAAGGGAATTGTTGAATTTGCATGTTACCTGGCCTTTAAAAAATTGTAAATAGACACACAAATTAAAATGTGGTGGACGATAATTCGTCACTATCAGGATTTAACAACTGAGTTCTCTCCTCCCCAGCCGACCTTTAAGTGGCAGAGAAGACAAGGAATTTTCCTCTTTCTCGCTGCATGCCTTCGTGGTGCAAATGGAAGCGCGTCCGACTAGCAGTCGGTAGGCCCGAAGTTCGAGTTCCGGCCAGAAAATGGTTCATTTGTCCAGAAAATTTTCATCTTGTTTTCTGCATCGATATACACCATACCGTTTTGCAAAATATACAAGAAAGTTACTTCCTGGACAGAGTTTTCGAAGTTCTTTACTTAATAATTTTAGTAAACTAATTTAAATACAAATGTACACCAAAACTACCTATAAATCTCAAACAAACGGAGTATTTTATTAGCAGAATAAATGCACGCACGTAACACAAGTGATCAATGAATTCTCATTATCGTCTATTTGTTTATAATTTTGAGAGACAAAAGCTTGAATGTAAGTAAAAATAACGGCAATTTCCGGAGTTAATTACTATGCTTTACTTTGAAATGCTTTCTCTTTTTAAATTCTCGTCCTGTTTACTGAAAATTCATCTTTAGATATCGGTAATTCACGTACGTAGGTAAATCGGGATACACAAGAATTAAATAATAATTAAAGTATAATTCGCGAAGAAGCAAACAGAATATTAAATACATTTATGTATCACAATGAAATGACAATTAATTTTAAGAACTTTTTCACCGAAAACAGCTATCAAGCATCATACTGTAACACCTAAGATTATAGAATTGATTTCATAATTGAATAGATGCTTTATTCTAGAAGAACTCATTAAAATTTGTTTGCTTAATCTTAGCGTATGCTTTAAGAGTCTTTCAAGGATTACGTGGAAACTGCTCTTGTTCACATAACTGGTGGCGTGGAAATATAATAAGAATTTAAAAGAGCTGGTTTTCTGAATTTGGGATAAAATAGTGCGTTGTTTTTTCCCCTGTTAATTCTGATTTTGACACAGAACGGTTTTGACGAAGAGCGTGCGTTTTTAATTTCATCTAATAAAATGATTTCATTTTTATAAGTATTCCATATTTTTTCTTATTTATTGCATATTATGAGGTTTTTTCTGAATATGCAAAGTTACGTGTTAATTAAACCACACGTTAAAATTAGAAAATAAGGCGAATTTATGACTGTAAAAGACTACCAAATATATTTAATATTTATAAATATTGTATCATTTATACCATTTTTTCTATGTGTGTCGCTCTAGTAAACGCTAAATTATCTACTGAAAAGTGTGAAGTCCTGCAAATTTTTTAGAAATCTTTTAACTGAATATATTAAAAAAATTCATGGCACATGAAAGAAATCTTAAATATGTTATTTAGTAGGGGATTTATTTGCTATAAGCAATATGAGATGTTTTTGTTCGAATAGATTGGATTAGATTATTCAATTATGGCAAAGCACACGAGGGCTATCTGCCTAAGGGGAGGGATGCCTTCGTGGAAGACTTTCTAAGGGAAACTGGCTCGTATACACGTTATACACGGGGAAAACCATGAAAACGCCCATGCAGCCAGCTCGTTCGCGGGATTCGAACCTCGGACCGAACTACTAGTATTTCGCGTCTTTACCCCTCGGCCGCTGAAGGGCCAGTTAGAATAGAAGGAGTAAATCGTAATTAAAATATACTTAATGAGGAGACAGGATAAATTATTTTACAAATTATAGTTTACATAAAAAATTACAGTCGCATGGTTTTCTCATATTTGAGGATACTTATGCATAGCAAATGTCCGATAACTTGTCGTTACACTTCTGAATCAGAGTTTACTTTCCATCGATAATTTAGAATAAGATTGCAAGGACTGGCATTTTAATGAGCCGTTCTTTTATATAAAAGAGAAGGAAAGGAACAAAGTATGATGCAATTGAAGATCATATGATAATAATAATAATGTCAGAAGCACAATCATTATAATTTATCTTCATTCTTCAAAGCAAAATTCCAATTCATATTATTTTAATTTCAAAAACTTCATTTGCACTCCGTCTGCATCACGAAAAGTAACTTTAAACTTCTAAAATAATGTTTTGGCTTTTACATATAAACAGTTTTAATATGAAATTTTTCATCTTGCATAAAATAATTTGACATACCATTCGTTAATTAGCTGAAAACTTAATTAGCATTTAATTTCTTCAATCTCTGCCAGTTTCGAATGATAATGAAGGTGCAGTTATTAGAAATTGAGGAATGATACATCATTTACTACACTTCAATTAATTAGAATTTTTGAAGACAATTGTCACGAAACTTTCAGGCATGTTCAATCACGTGAAAAAAGTAACAGGTATCTAGCTTGGCAATTCGCAACTGCGCGCACCCCCCAAAACAGGCTGCTTAAAGTGGCTACCGTGTTCGGAATATTTGCAGCTATAGAATAATAAACATAATTTACCCGTAGATTATAACGCCGTTGTTTAATAATGCGCATTTTTGGCAGGTATCATGGGTTTCCCGCTCGGCCATGATTTGTTGCTTAAACAGTGTGACGCAGATCATGGCCATAGCTGAATGCTAGCAAGTACTGCTTTAAAATTATAATTATGTTGCGGGTTTATCCGATAAACTTGTAATTCTCATGCTGTGGTACAAGCATTAGTAATGGAGGTCATAAGAAATATGCAACAGGCGGTACGGCTCCAGTGTCTGTTATCAAGTAGTATGTGTGGGAGTTATTTATCCAATAAGAGCAACAAAAATCTTTAGCAGGCCTATAAGGTCACCTTCTTAGCATGCCTTCGTAGCGCAGCGGTCAGCACGCTGGGCGCGTATTCCAGAGGTCCGTGGTTCGATTCCCAGAGAAGGCGTTGCTCATTTTTCATCTCTCCTGCTTCCAAAAAATACCTACTGTCTCTGCAGTGGCGTCCGAACTAAAATGGTGGTAGATGATGATTCTCCACACCAGGATTTGGCAATTGGGTCCCCGAAAAATCCTAGTCGCCTTTTAAAAGAAGGAGTATACAAGGTATTTCTCCCACCTTCTTAGCGAGCCTTCGTAGTGTAGTAGTCTGCCCGCTCAGCGCATAATTAAGAGGTCCGCGGCTCGATTCCTGGGGAAGGCATTGCTAATTTTTCATCTTGTCTGCTTCGGAATAACCTAATGTCTCTACAAACCTACAAAAATTTAATGCAAAACTACGTAGATAAAGTGTGACAAACTAACACGGCCGAAAAGACATATCACTCAATGAGATTTAAAGTGACTTGAATTCCATGTTTTGAGTATATCAAATTCCAGAAGGCACTTAACCTGGGAGTCTTTGACGTTAGAGTGCCACAAACCTCATATTATACACTATGTTTGCAGTGACTGGAAATATAGCAGATGTGAGAGTCAGTTTCTTTTCTGGTAGTTGCGAAAGAACAAGAAATACCACATGTTGCACCTTTTATTTTGTTGACATATTTGATCATCATTGAAAGTTTTGTTGCGATTGTCACAGGCTTTCCTTATCAGAATTGGAAGTTAAAATACTATACGTACGTATCTGAAACTCCGAGTATTCTCAGATTATACCAGAATATTAGCAACATCTAGAAATATTTGGTAATACGAAATAGCGTCAGATTCGCAGAAGTGGTAGATTATTCTTCTATTTAGTAATATATCAGATTGCTTATATACTTAATTTTGTAAAAGCCCTTAAACAATTCAATACTAAACTTTAGAATCAAGTAATTAACTTTAACATATTTATTCAAATGTTTTAAAAACGAAGATTACATTATTTATAAAGACGTCGAAGTGAAATATAGATTATTTTATTTTCTCATTGTATTTGATTCTAAATCCGATATTCAGTCTGAATTATTTATATGCTTAAAACGTTACGTATATGAAAAATGCATTATTGTATTATAAAAACAATACCTAATGCCAAGAAAGTCGCAAAGCATGCGTGATTAATCCTGCATGTTTCATAACTAGACAGTCGATATATGTAAAACTCGTAAAATCGACGAATGTAACTACCCAAGGTAGGAAATTCTAGTTATTTTAGCAATTGGAATCAGTTCATTCAAATGACTCGATTCACCGAGTGGAATAATTGAGGCATTTGTATATAACAGTAGTGGAACAACATGCAACCTAACCACAAGTGCTGATTCGATTTGAAAATGTTTCAAATCAATGGGATAAACATTTGATTCGTGAATGTACAGCTAAGATTGGGGAATGCTTTTCACTTTAGCAAAGTACCTTACTAGAATTGAATATGTATTTAAGCATGAGGTTTCTGGATTAGGTTAGTGTAACACTTAATGAATTCTGGTAGAGATTATTTGCCTAAAACGATAAGTTGTAGAAAATACTTTACGTTTAGTTAACTCGTAATTAACGTACTTATTTCCTTTACACAAAGTATTAATCGACAATATGAAATGCAATTTCAAATGATGTATTAGTATGAAAATGATTTGCTGCCAAAATAATGATTGAAAAATCATTTTTATTAGTATTTATGTGAACGTGGCATCCAATATTTTTCTCAGCACATTGACGTGTATATACAACTACATCGTCTTACTTCTAGTCTAAAACATCAGCAAGATGCTGGTAATCCACGAGAAGATACCAGTCGTAAGAGTTTAGAATCTAAAAATTTCATTTAACAGAATCCGTTAAGTGAGGCTTAAAATTTAGTTCCAGATATGAAAATGGAATTTCATCTTGAACAAAATAAAATTGTTAAATCATGTAAAATACTTTTCAGTAATAATTTCGGAGACCCTGTATATCATCACAGCACCAGTTTCTAGAGTAAAGTGTTTTATTCTTGTCATAAAGTGCTTGAACCAATAATAAATCTCGTACATCATTGAAGTAATAATTCATTAAATATTCATAATTTCATGCTGGGCTCGATTTAAAGCAAAATCAGCAGAGTTCGTAGTCATTCTTGTATACTTGTTTATGTTTAATATAAATGCAAACTTACTTACTTTAATTTAGTTCAGTATAGAGAATCTTGAGCATTATACTATATAATATAATTACTCAACTTATAAAGAGGAAGAAATACAATCGCAGTACTTTTTTAATCTCTAAAATATGCATAGCTTAGAATTTGTTCTAAATAAATCCATTATTTTTAATTATTACTAGCTGACTACAATTGCCTAAATATTTGTTCTAAATAAATCCATTATTTTTAATTATTACTAGCTGACTACAATTGCCTAAATATTTCAGATTCCCATGAACAGAGGAATAAGAAAACTGCTTCTTACCAGAAAAATTAATAACATCTTTATATACCAACAGCAAAAACTGTAATGTATGTATGTATACTTTTATGTAAATGAAATAACATATATGACATATTTTTACATTTTACATGTTGTAGAATTCTCCAGTGTCCAGTTGTTTCAGACCGTCGCTTAGTCTGAAACAAACCATAATGACTAAAGAAAGTTTAAATAACCTTTTTATTTAAGGCTTAAATAAACGGAAAGACATAACTTGTGGGGTAGACGATCCCCTGCTACTTTTCGGTAGTTAAATTAACATAAGAGCTAAATTCAAACGTACTTAACCTAGTCTGAGATAACACATAAAACTGACTGAAGATAGTTAACGGCGCCTATGTAAACATCGGCTAGCAAGATGTTAAAACCGGAGTAAAAAATGGCAGAGCTGACGAAAATAAGTAGCAGCAAGTCGAAGCTGCTAAAAGCTGTAATCTAAACACCCAAATCCTCGGCACGAACAACAAATTTATATTCTGAGAAGGACTTAACATTAGATACTTTATAATGCAAATGATTTACTTTTACTGTATTTTATATCTCCTTTCCGCATGCATTCGTGGTGTAGCTGGAAGCACGCTCGACGCGTTGTCAGGATGTCCAGAATTCGAATCCCAGAGAGGGAATTGCGGATTTCTTCAATTTCCTGAATTCGAAAAATTCAAGATTTTGCAAGTGGTGGCCGAACTAAAAGTTGTCTACGATAATTCGTCACCGCCAGGATTTGGCTGTTGGATCCCGTAATCCTCAATCGCCCTTTAAAGGAGAAAGTATATAAGGTATTTTCTCTCTTCTTTCCGTATACCTTCGTGATGCAAATGGAAACACGCTCCACGCGTATTCTGGAGTTTCGAAGTTTGAATTCCCTAAGCGAGAGGCATTGCACATTTTTTACATTCCTGCATGGATATAAATCTTATGACTCTACAAATTGTTATAACAATCATTTTTCTGAGAAACAGGTAATATTAATCAATAAGAAAACATCTAATATATATTCGGCTGAAAGGAAATAAGGAGTAGAATTATATCAGTGTTTAGGCATATGTTATTTTAAAATATTTTATGAGTTTAACTGATACAAGCTCCAATTTGGTAACAAGCAAATATTTTAGTTATATTAAAATTATTGTTAAATGATTTCCTCATGAGAGAGCAAATGTTTGCCTCAGAAAAGTCGAGTAAATGTATTGTAGTAAAATTTTATATTGACTGTTTCGGAGATTCTAAAATATTTTCATCTCAAAAATGTAGCTCACCTAAAATGAACGACAGTGTTAAAAGAGCTGTGTTCAATTTGATCTTTAAACGTTACTTATCTGACAAAAACTCCTCTTTTGTCTTAGCAAAATGTTAGGTGCGCGGGGATTGAAGAAATTTAACTTATCCTTAAAATATTAATTCAAGACATGCATTTACAATTGGAATTTAAATCTCCACTAATTTTAAACTTAAAGGCATAAAATTCGTGAAATTCCTGTCTTTAAGTAACAAAGATGCGAATCTTCTGAATTAGGCCATATTTTAATGCTTATTGGAGATTCAAAGTTGACATTCTCTATCTGCCTGGAGGCCTCGAGTCGCAGTGGCTAACGTGTTGTGCAGCAACACCACAGATCCGGGTTTCGATCCTGGGGCTGGGCAAGGCTGACTAAGTCTTTCATTCCAGAGTGAGTGAATAAAATAAGTACCTGATTTGCTTGTGGATTAAATACAAAGGGGAGGGTCCTGCGAGAAGATAACTACTTGATGCACCCCATGAACCACGATTAAGAAAGCATGCAGACCATGGCTCACTAAGGTCTATTGCGCAACTGAGTTTAGTTATTTCTATCTACTTGAGGTAGCAAATACAAAACAAAGGTGTCTTCACTTGACTATTAGTGATTACGTTTTGAAAGAGTTGACCAATTATCGATTACATTTTGAGTTAGTTAAATTTATATCTATCCTTATGAGTATTTAAATCACACATAGCTCTATAAATTTTGCAGCAAAATTCTGAAATAGTTTTATTCGAACTTATTAAAGAGAAACAGATAATTGACTAAATGGAATTTTTACACATGTTATAACTAACTTTCTCACGAATAGTACTGAAGTCGTCATAAAATTATCTACAATATCATCTTTCATTTGTAACTCATATCTACGATCAATATTTTAGATATATAACCTGTAACATATGTGTTCAGAGACTTTGTTAAGTAATAACATCAAATTTAGAATGGAACAGTTCGAGAGGCTGTTTCCAAGGTAAAAATTACGTTAGAAGCTGGAAGTATTTCATTGACTCGCTCTCATGAATGTTGTTGCTGAAGCCACGAAGGACGCTAGGGAAAGTGGGAGAAATACCTTATATACTCCCTTTTTTAAAGGGCGACTAGGATTTTAGGGACCTAGTCCCCAAATCCTGGGTATGGAGAATCATCATCCACAACCCTTTTAGTTCGGGCGCCACTGTAGAGACATTAGGTTAATTGGAATCAGACAAGATGAAAAATAAGCAATCGCCTTCGCCGGGAATCGAACCACGGACCTCTGAAATACCGACCCAGTGTGCAGAACCACTACACCACGAAGGACGCCAGGGAAGTGGGAGAAATACCTTATAGGTTTAACCATAAAAACGGAAGAATGCCAGTGATGAACTTGATACAATTTTACATTCATTACCGTTAAACATTCTAGAATAACCGTTAGTATCACATTAATCGTGGTTAACTTTTTAAAAAAAGTGCTTCGAAGAGATACTAATGTATTTTTTAAAAAGTAGTAGCATAAGAAAAGAGGCGAATTTTTAACTTAATTTAATTTACTATAACAAGAATATTCAATACATGTTAACTTCAGTTAAGCTATTGGAATTCGTTTTATGTATTCTATGTATTCATTTTCGTTATCAGATTTAAGTGTTAAGTTAAAACAGAAATTAAAAAAGTTAGTTAAGTTAAAACAGAAATTAAAAAAGTACCATTTTTTGTCTCGAGTCAATAATTTGCTTTGGTGCAGCTTAAATCTGACACTTTTTACTACAAATTTAATCTGCCTTTGCCTTTAATTTAAAGGGAGCTTTACTTAAAAAAACGCCGGGGACGTTTTTGCGCTTCTCGCAGGGAGATGGGAATTAGTGAATTAAAGGAAATTTAAGAATTTATGAACTGACTATGTTTGCTTTAAAAAAAAAACTCTAGCGAAATTATTTCTTGGATTTCAAATACCTTGGGGCATATGTGGTGTATAATATAAAGAAACCAGATAACTTCTATGCGTCATTATCATTTTAGTAGAAAACCTTTGAATTCTTTGGGAAAAATGACAGGCGAAGGGAGAAATCTATTCTCTCGCTTAAAACATTCAGACTAAAAGATATAAAAAAAAGGAAGAGGACTTTCAAATTTTTAGTGTTATCAGAATATAATCATTTCTAAGCAATATTACTAGCTCTTGGTATATTTCTCTGATGCTAATTTATACTGCTAATCTAATAATCTAACTAAAACATGCTTAGATTTCTAACTACTAAATATTTCTTTATATATAATTTTTTATATCATACAATAATGCATATTAAAGGTTCCTTCAAATAAGTAGACAGGAAATGAATTTTTGATCTTAATATGGGCATTCTTTAGTATTAAATTAACAGAAAAAATATCTCTGTTTTGAACACTTATTAATTATTTTTAAATTGCAAAAGATATCACTTGCTGAATAATACATTTTGTAGAGTTCTACTATGTCTAGAAGTGTCTAGAAGTTTGATTCAAGATCCTTCAGATTCTACTGGAAGGATAAGTGAGTTATCTCTAGCCTAAATTAAGATGACAGAGTCTTAGAAAATTTTATAAGGTATTTTCTGTATCCTTTCCGTATGCCTCCGTGCTGTAATTGGATGCACACTGGAGCGTATTCAAGTGTTCCAGGGTTCGAGTCCTGATGAGAGCATAGCCTTTTCTTTTCGTCTCCTACTAATGAAAAAAAACGAATGCCTCTACAGTGGTGCCTGAACTATCAAAGCTGGTAGACGATAAATCGTCGCCAACAGGATTTAACGATTGGTTCTCCTAATCCCCAGTCGCCCTTTAAAAAGGGTGTACACAAGGTATTTTCTCCCTCCTTTCCGTATGCCGTCGTGGTATAATTGTAAGTTCAAGGTTCGGGAGGTCCAGGGTTCGAGCCCCGGTGAGGGCACTGCAAATTTTCATGTCTCCTGATTCAAAAAATAACCTAATACTTCTACTAGTTTAAAAAAGCGTTTTACTGAGCCCTTGAAATTAACAGCTACAGACGAAACTCCACCAATATTGGATATTTAAACTAAAATAAAACTGAAGTTTAAATTTCAGTAACGTAGCCTGAGCCTACGTACAGGACAGTAGACATAAGGTGGCTCAAATAATTAACGGTAACTATTTAAAGTTGGTTAGTATCATGATTTAAGCTGGAGCAAACTTTGGCAGAGCTGGAGGTAATATGTATCTTTAATACGTAGCTGCTAGAAGCTTTAACGTTTAAAAACTCAAACATTCGGCTTAAATACTCAACAACTAATTCGAATTCTGTTAATCAATAAAGAAGTAAGTTGTAGTAATAATTTAAATCATAATAACTGTATAAGGTATTTCTCCCGCCTTCCTAGCATGCCTTCGTAGTGTAGTGGTTTGCAAGCTGGGCGCGTATTCCAGAGGTCCGTGGTTCGGTTCACAGAGAGAGCATTGCTCCTCTATCCTGCTTCCAAAAAAAATCGTAGTATCTCTACAACTGGTTAATTAGCATAAAAGTTCACAATTTATCAAATGTTTTGCGCCATCTGAGTCTGACACCCATCCAGCCTTTTAATGCTGATTTTCCATTTCACTTCAAATCATGTTGATGGGTGTCGCAGCAGTTATTTCATGTGATGTCTTGTTTGATAGATCCCTGGTGCTTAATCTGACTTCTTCCTTGAATGAGAGTATTGCCAAATTATACAACTGAAAACATTCTACCAGAGTCCACGCAAAAATTTAAAATAGTAATTAAAACACACTCATTGTACTTATATTATATATAACAACATATTGTTCATGAAATTCTCTAATTTCTTATAATAGTTAATGAAGACAGAAATGACACTTTTATAATAAGCAGCACTGTGCACTCTATTGTTTTTGTAAAAAAAAAAAAAATAGAAATATCCTTCATGGTATCCATTTCAATCTCAAAATAATACTGTTGTTGTCTGTCTATGACGAAGCCTATTCAAATAGTGTCATCGACAAAGATGACAGCCCTGGAGATCTGGAAATTGTACAAATCCTGTGCAGCAGATCTAATGTCTAAAATCAAATTTCAGATTATTCTTAAATTTCAATAAGCTTACAAAATTACGAAGTATTAAATATTTAATGGTTTTGTTAATTAACATAAGTTAACTCTTCAAAACCTTTCCTCGGCAGCTGGAGTTAATAACTTCCATATTCGGAGAAAAGACTTGTTTTCCAACAGCAAGGAGATTAAACCACATAATTTTAATTACAATGTGATTTTTACTTTTTTACAGATTTTCATTTTGTTCTAGTTTTAGATATTTATTGTAGTTGTTGCAAGTTTCTTCCTAGCTCAGAGAAAGCTTCCTAACTAGCTTATAAAGGATGCTGTGCATATTTCGCATTCTTTTATCTCATATTAGATTTTATGCATAATATATATTGAAGGTTTTGTAACAAATAACAAAAAATTCTATGTGTTGGAATATTTTAAACTGATTTGATTATTTGAGTATGGTAAAGAATACGAGGGTTGTTTGTTTAACTAGAGGGATGCCTTCGCGAAATTTCTAAGAGAACTGTCTAAGAGAACCACGTTGCACATGGAAGAAACCTAGATAAAATCACGTAGCCAATTTCACCTATGCAGCGAGCTTCAAACTCGGATCAAACTATCAGTATTCAAAGAGCTTAACAACTTGCCACTGAGGGGAGGCAATCTTTGAGCTGGATTATTTGAAGTATGGCAAAACAAGCTAGGTGTACCTGTCTAAGGCCAGTCAAGATTTTGAGGAAATCTTTCTGGGGAAAATTTGATCCTATGGCAGTTACTCATAGGAAAAGCCACGAAAACGCGCATGCAGGTACACATGGTGAAAACCATGAAACTCTGGTCTCCTGGAATCTATTCCAAGTCTAACTCCCTGTATTAAGCTATTTTAACAACGTGGCCCATGGTGGGTAAGCGTATCATAAGAAAAGGGGTTCGAAAGGGGATACATTAATAGCAACCTAAAACCAAAATCAGGATGCCAAGCCGCTGGAAGTTATTGATCTTTCGGAGACAAGAACTGTCTGTTATTAAAGATGTTATTTTAAGAAACCGTGCAATAGGATTATTTTCATTTGCTATGTAATATGAAAATTCTAATTGTTCATCTCCGAATCTTTCGATTTTCCACAATATACGCTAGAAATCACAGTTCAGGAGAGCATGGAAGCATACCTGTTTTCACCGAGGTTGATCTAAAAGGATATGTATTAGTTTATCAAACTTCTTTCAGCCAGACTAATCTTCCCACAGTTCTATGTTTATACAAGAGGGGAAAACAGGGAAAGGTAGTATTAACACTTTCTTCCCGAAAAACTCCTTATTTTATTGCATTCCTTTACATTTAGATGCGGTTCACAAAGTTCCAAGTAACTTAAATTCGCTTTAGTCCTTCAGACGTATGCGTTCTGGCAATAATAAGAGCCATTTTGGCTATGCAGACATGCATAATGCGTTTGAATCGTGATGTGATAATGGAAAATTGAAATTCGGCAAGCTATATTTTTTTCTTTTGGCTTTTCTTTCTTGAAATGGCTGCGAATTTCTTTCATGGAAATAGTCATTTTCGCTAGCCGCTTTAAACGTTTAGACAATTATCGAGTAAAATAAATATTCTAGGTCCATATATGCTCCAAGAATATTTGCAGATTTATTACCGAGATTTGGTATGATATCTTGACTTTTGATCTAAGTTTGGGTAGTTTCCAACTACTTATATATTGCACATTTAAATGTCTAGACTTTTGGGTAGAATTGTCCAGCCTATGTTTCTAATTTAACTTGAAATTCTACCTGTGGCTATTTCAACAGGGATATATATATATATATATATATATATTAGTATTCATCCCTCCTCTTACCATTCGGCCTTTGCAGGAGCATTTGGTTTAAGGATTTGAAGCTAACTTACCTAACACTGTTGCTCTGCATTCGTGTTCCGTAAACTTTAACGAATAATACTTTTATAATTGAAGAGGGAACGCACGTTGAAGCTTACAGTATTGCAGCAAACAGCATATCGAGGTAAGTTTATGTTGGAGCTTAACTGATAATTTTTATAATACTTAAATATACGATGTTCTTCAAAATAAAAGGCTTTTCGCATTTAAGAGAAAGAATTATAGTTTAAACTCTAATATAAATAGTGGAAATGATATGTGGCTAAAAATGCGTAAAAATGGTTAATACGTTTTCTCTTTAAGAATAAAAGGCAGTACGATCTTTTTATGTCATTTCATTAATCTGAGCCTCAGGCATATGAAGGCAAGATGATATTTTTGCCTGTGAACCGTAGGCTGGTTATTTCTCAGTAAGTGAAAATAGGTTTTCCGATTTTATGTATGGAAAAATTACTCACAGATGTCGGATTGAAGAGAAAATTTCACTGATCTTTCAATTTCAAGAAATGAAATTTCCTTTAATTACCCAAATTCGAATATTTTTTTTACAAAAGTAATGAATAGAGTTTAATCATCGTTGAGGTTTATACCTCTCTTAGTAAACAGTAAACGTTGCGCTAATTAAAGCAGCAAGGCATTTAAAATTGATTCGCTTGAAATTTTCTAACTAGAGGTTTGCTTTTTCGCCTTGCAATGTATACATATATTTCGCCTTGCAAAACATATCTAACCAGACGCATTCTTCAAAACTAACTCTCCCTTTTTGTGAAAATGTAAACAAAATCCCATGAAACTGTAGTTAAGGAATGGCGTGACTTTCAGAGATGCCCGCAGTCACTTTTCCTTCACTCTAGAGTTATAGGCCTCTCAGAGGCCTATAACTCTAGAGTGCAGGAAAAGTGCACTCTAAAATAAATATCTTTATAATTAATGTTTTAAATTGTATAGCATTCTGTATGAATGCTATACAATTTAAAACATTTTCTTTCTGGTGAATTTTTCAG
Organism: Stegodyphus dumicola; assembly: GCF_044657685.1. Classification (NCBI taxonomy): domain Eukaryota; kingdom Metazoa; phylum Arthropoda; class Arachnida; order Araneae; family Eresidae; genus Stegodyphus; species Stegodyphus dumicola. The sequence goes on from NC_140781.1 coordinate 30,708,876, forward strand.
TTTTCCAAGAGCTGCGTATTATTTCTTGTCAAAACAGACCAATTTTATAAGGTGATATTCTCGTCAAGTGTTTCTCCGTTACGATCTATCTATGAACCTTCTTTAGTCTCGAATAATAATTTATCTCCCATTTATTTGTTTATATATTTCCGATCATACTGATTTATGTTGTGTGAGATAGCGCGAAAGAAAGTCCTTCACCAGCCAGTATTGCATTTTAATCTCTTACTTAAATTTGTACGTAGGGATGAAAGTAGAAGTATCCTAATACATTTACCACTAAAAAAGAAAATTCAAATGAAATAAAAAATTGTAATGTATTGTTATCTAATAAGCGGAAGGAAAAACAATTAACTTCCTCGAATTATAATCATTATTTTTAAATGGTATATTTCTTCCTATGATCAGTGTATCGACATATTAAATTAACCCCATCTCTCTCTCTCCTGCACTTCAGTGATTTATTCATTACTGATACTGATAGATAATGAAATAAATTTATTATGTGTAATTAACTGTGTTTTTGCTTCATTAACAGATTTTTTAAAATATAAGTAATGCTTAAAATTCTCTTAAAGAAAATTAAATAACTGAAGAGCTCTTAGAAAATTAGCATTTAATTAATTTCAATGTGGAAAATGACATTTTTGGTGCCTAAATTTATTAATTTATCTTTATATATCACATCAGCCTTCTTTTACAAACCTAGTTTAGAAAACGTCTGTAGGCCTTGATTATGCTTTATCAGTTTGAAATCAGTTTTAAAACTAAATTTTTATACTTGAATTTCTCTTTTTCTGCGTATTTTTACCTATTTATAATCGTATGTATATTGAACCTACCTACTTATCTTCTGTTTATCTATCTACATTTATTTCTGCTGCTTAATAAGCTTCGATCATTCTATCTGTTTTATCTATACATCTATAGCTCTCTTTCTATATATATATCAGGATTACTAATATTACCATTATCAACGCCAACTGGTTATCGATATAGTTGCAGCCTACATGATGCATAGATTTTTCTTGCGATTGTAGCAAAGAAGTCAGGAAGTATGGCGTAAATGGAAACGGCCGGAAGAGACTTAGGTGATAAGATAGATTAATTGTAAGATCGATAAGCCGATTGGAGGTGCATTCTTCATGGCTCATTCTTTCGGAGCACCTAAATATAGGGTGCATCAATCAATCAATGATCTATCAGGTTGTCTTGAGGACACACATCCCTGCTGAAGATGAGGAACGGCCTAAGCAGAAGAAACACTAATCACTGCCTGGCCACACGCAACAAATACGCTTTTTTTCACATCTTATCTTTTGCGACTGATAGATAGGCTAGCTAGACAACTATTTGTCTGCTTCGAGCATTCTAAGACTTCGGTCTAATAATACTCGGAGAGATAAAACGCCGATGAAGGACTTTTTTTCAATCTAATGCTCTACGACCCGAATTTTAAGCATCCATTTCCATGTTATTTAACCTATGTAACACAGAAGATTGGAAAAACGAACTGTTGATTTTTGTAAAATTACCAAGCTTTGTGTTGCACAGAAATAATAGTATAAATAGAAATAAGAGGAGGCTACATTCACTGAGAGTTATTGTAAAACCTGCTAAATTCTGTTGACAAGTTTGATTTGCAGAAGGCACGAAAATATAATTTTAGCTTTATTTGGAATGACGAAACAAATTTTAGTTTGAAACATTTTTGTTACAATGCTGTACTTCTAATTTCCAGCGTGTGCAGTATTACAGGTAATACTGTATTACAGGTAATACAAAGAACTTTATTAAAACATAGAATGTGGAATGTTTTATTGCAGTAGATATAATCACACTTTTATTAATGAAAAAGAATTATCCAGAGCTCATTTCGGCCCTGAATAATTCAGAGGCGATTCTGGAACCTAACTACTCTGACGTCCATTGCGCTTATAATTATTTGCTCAAATTAAATCCTCCATATTGTTTCCGCATGTACAATTAATAATAAGGGGTTTTGAGCACCTTATTCAATATATTCGTTATCGCGCTTAAGCATCGCATTGAAAGAGTGATCCATTTAACATTCATATCCAATACGTTTCGTATTTTACTTGTTATAGAGGTCGTAGAAAATATTAAGTAAATATACCTAATACAAATAATAACACTGTAAAATCATTTTACATCAAAAAATTAGAAAGTTATTTTTTCTTGTTTATTAAAATGCAATCGTTTTAGACAAATTGATATATTTTTGAAGAAACGCCAAATTTGAATTCATAAACTGTGGAACACAGATAATTACTTTTGGTTCGATTATGGGTGACTGAAGAGTTTACTCGCGTAGTTAATCTGATGTGCAACATAAATGCAAGCAGGTTATCTGTAGGAAATTTTCCATAAATGCATCCCTTCTACTACGCAGATAGACCCTGAGTTACTTGCTGCATTTAATTTAATTAATGTAAAATTTATCTGAAAGCTTAGTTAATTTATAAAGTCGACTACCCTACTCACATCAAAATACTATGCAATTAAGAAAATTGTTGGAATTTAAAGAAAATATTAATAGTAATTAACTTCAATTGTAGGCTGAGCTGCTTTCACTTTTATAATCAATTACGTAATATTATCTAAATAACGAGCTAAGTAAGTATATGAAAACTATTCTGAATTAAATGTCTGAAAATCAAATTTTAAAATTCGTATTTCGTTTAAAAAAGGGAAACATTAATAACAATATTTCTATCCCTAATTATATAACTTATGCATAAAATATTTTAAAAAGATATTGGATTAATTTTAAATATTCATTATATTAATATATTCGTAAATAACGTGTAAAATAAGCCTTCAGTTCAAGAGTTTAGATAACTTAACAAATTAAGAACTAAACAGAAAGCAACGTGATAACAAGTATTGAGAAGTCTATGCAAATCCCTCTCAAAATATTGAAACCTTCAGGCTTCTATCCATGTACTAGCGCTCAGTTCCATTTACTTCTCTTGTCCTGGTTGTCTAATGAGTAATGTTAAAAGTTTTTAGCCGCATATTCCGCATACTTAAATGAGTATTCATCAATACGTAAATGCTATTGTTCCAACCTGCTATTGTATTTCAACTTGTTTATACTAGTGCGTGTTCAAATAAATTAATTTTTTGTTACATCGGTGTAATCTACTATTGAAACACGATAACGTGAATATCAATAATATTCTGACGAACAATATTCTATCATATGTTTTGAGATGATTTACATACTTTGAGTGTTCTACTCCTCGTAGAGATAGCTAATGACTCCATAATTTGCTCAAACCCTCTGTGTATTGGGATGTATCTTGACTATTAAAGCACAAACGTGGAGTCAGTAAGAAAGCCTGTAAGTTAAAACTGCAAAGTTCCGCGTAAAAATTAAATAAGCATGGTCTTCATCAAATACAACAACCGCGTATCAAGGCAATGCTTTCCGTAATCGGTTTAAATTAGATTACGATTATTAAATCAGATGTAATTATTGCTCAGCAATGAATGTTTAACTTATTTCTAGTAATTAGATAGTACTGATAGTCGACAGTTAATAAAGGTACCAGTTGTTCCGTAAGGTCAACGGATAATGCCCTTTGTTTGCAATTTTCTGTGGACACAAGTGGTAGCGTAGATTTACGTGAACAAATAAATTGTATAAATGCTGGTCTAGTATTTCTGACGTTGCAATATTTGAAGGAGTTACCCTGTATATTACTTGTATGGGGTGCAGCTGTAACATTTAAAATGGTAGCTGGTTATTTACGCGTGCTGTGTGAACAGGAAGCAGTATGAGATAACAAGGATGAATACAATTGGACATGCTGGAGTCTTATGTATGTCACATAAATCATGCATTTCGAGCGAAATAAATACGGCACTATGTTTTCTACAATGCGTATTTTGAAAACATCCGTTATACATGATTAATTATATATCCTGAAGCTATTTGAATTAGGAAGTCTTTGCTATTGGGCACTTGAAGAGACAGTGCAGACCATCTGACCCTCCATGGGTCTGTTGACTAAATGTTTTTAGTTTAGAAGTAGGAAGAAAATGTCTGAAGACTTAAAACATACCGATTATTTGCGGCGCCATAATTATATAGACTGCTGGTATCACGGTTTAGTATTATACCACAAATGGCTTCCCTGTTTATATCACATCCCATTACTGCTGTCATGTAACTATGGCTATCTGTTACAGATTTACGGTGAGATGTCATCTTGGCCATTATATGTACAGTAAATCTATATTCAGTATTGCCGTGTCTTTTGAGTCTTCTTTTGCTGTACCCTTCCTGTTCCTTTGTACCCTTCCTGTTCTTTGATCAATGAAATAAAAATGGCGTGCTTATTTTTGCATTATATTGAATTTATATATGACTAAACACATTTAGATATAATTTCCTATAAGTTTTTACAAACACTTTCATTGTTTATGATTAAATTTATACCATTAATTAGATTCTGTAATTCAACTTTTCTATTGACTAATTTCTTTTATATTTTTTCATTATAGAGTTAGAATTTGATATCTTAAATTTTTCGCTGAGAGCACAGTAATTTTTCCGTATTTCAAAATAGAACTTGTCTACTTCTCTGAAGCTAGGCATCACGTATATAATTTGGGAACATTCATTACAGATAAAGGAGGGCGTGCGGACTTTACCTTTATTGTCCTTAAATATATATACCAATCAATAAACTCAGTCACTGGAACAACTACCAATTTACAATTTATCAGACATATTATTAAAGTTTAATTTTCTCACGTGCGTTTAATAAAAAATAGCCATAACAAACAGACATCCAAATTTTACCAAATTGCCAATTTCAAAATAAATTACCCCTACTGAACAGAGAAACTAGTGATCGAGGGGATTTATCTCCCTATGAGGCTGATACTGGCTAGCCACTTCTTAACAAAATAGAGGCCATTACTTATAATTTCATAAAAGAAATCTTACTTTGATAAAAGAAAGAAAAAAACAGAGAGACAATGTGAGAAACCTGAGGCACGGAGTCCCTAGTTGGGCCATCCCAAAACTCTTAGCTATTAAGGTTTACTCGAGGCCCGTATACACCCATCGGGCCATCCAGAAAGGTCCTTCCCTTATAGGTTTTCGTTTCCCTTCTGAATTACCAAAACTTCACTGAGCACCAATACGACTGCAAGGTAAAGACTGTCGCTTCCACTGCAGCGACGAGTTCTCATGCGAGGAACCTTTCCATCAGGAAAACCCAAGAGAGTAGCCAACCTCCAGTAGACAATAGTTCTGTCTTTTGGGATACGTTAACAAGAGGTGTGCTAGAAGATGACGGAAATCGCTTCTTCCTCCTCCGCATTCCAAGGTCTGCGGGCAAAATCAACAACCAAAAACCTGCTCCGCCCGTCATGTAGGTCTCCAATTTTCCACGCATTCCGAAAACTGAATTCTGGACTCTAGCCGCGCTACCAGCTATCATTTATAATAGATTTGTGAGGAAAATTCTCATTGCCGGCCTCTATCCTTCAACAGCATAGAGGGTACCAGCATACCAATTGCTAGCCTCGAAGTCAGGCCCAAGTTTCGCTGTTACAACTTGCTTTCCCATAACATTTCACCCTTTCTTCACCCACAATGTCCCCCTGAAGCGAAGACCTCCATTCGAAAAGCATGATCGAAACATTCAAGACAAATTCCGAAATTCTGACGCAACCTACAGTTTTCGTTAAGAAAATTAATTTCGGACACTTGTAAGTACTACATTCTTTAACATTACATAAAACATTTTACCAAGATAAACTTTGCAGAAAATAACAGCAAAGCCGGAAACTAAAGATTCATTAAGTTTACAGGAAGAAGGGGAAATTTAAAACAAATTAAAATTATCATATAAAATTACATTTCGACACTATTAAGTGTAACATAAAATCAAGACGTTAAGAATTAGTAAATGTTAAGAGTAATAACCGCTTTTACAAAACAAAACAAACGGCAATTAATTCAAAATAACAAAACAATTAACTTTTCAAACAGAAATTAAATATAGTTTCTCCTTAAAAGTTATTAAAATATTAATAATTACAAATTTACCAATTTAAGTAAAACAATTACAACTAAAAATAATTTAGCTCTTAAAAATCTAGACAAACAATGAACAAATTCAAAGTAGTAAAATTAATACCAAATTGAACACTTTAAATTAAAAACTAATCAATTACAAAATTTAAATAATAAATTAAATTAACAAACAAGTTGTACAACATGTTCAAATATCCACCAGCACTATATATACTGATTAGAAACTATATGGCGAAATTCACAAAAGTTGATGAAAATTTTTATAAAGACAAGCGTATAAATGAACTACAACAGGATTTGTTTTCGGCGGATTTTTTGATGTTTAATATTAATGTAAATGACTTTCTTAGTGTTCTGAACATTAATTTTGTACAATAAGCTACTGACATGATCATTTCATATGATATATGCGATTAACAAGAATAAATCTGCCACTAACTCTGTGTGTGAATGGACCAAAATAGAGAAACTCATTTTTTAACTCCGAATGAAGTAGTTACTAACGTTTTTAGCTGCATACAAATTGAGATCATATTGACAATAACAGCCGTTGAAATAACAGCTCCATAATTAGTGACCTACCCAAAATATCTCATAGTGCTTATAATAGCAGCTGCTTGTAATAGAAGCTGACTTTTAACAAATGTATAAATTATGCGTATAACGTATATGATTAAGACGTTCCTGAACATGATGCGATTCTTGGAAGCATAACAAATTGAATTTCGCGAACAAAACGAGAATTTAACCCCTACATGATAACATATGCAGTACTAATATGGGCAAATGTTGCAGATCAATGGCAATGCGGAGAATTAATTTTTTGCTGAAAACAAAAAAAATCGCAAGGTTTCTAAATAGTCTTTATATGTATAGTCATTGATACTACTCGGCTCATCACTTCGTAAAAATATGGAAAGTGAAAAGTGGAATTTTATCTGTTGCTTGAAGTTTTTTATTACCATTGCAACATTCGCAGGTCTTTGATTATAAATGCCATGGAATTGTGATATACTCGCAGCTGAGCAATAGAACATTAAAAATACAGTACCATCTTTCATAATAAAGGACTCAATTTGGTATTGCTTTAGCTAACTGATTATGAAAATTTCTACAAATTTCATTTCCTTTTCATGAGGTAAATACCTGCAGCTTTCTGATACATTCCAGCAGTTTGTGAAATTATCTGTAATGCGAATTAGATCCATAATCATTACTTAAAGAATTAAGAAAGAAGGTGGAATATCTTTATTGAATTTAAATAAGTATTAAAAATGCAAAAAAAAGTTGTAACTTTTATCAGAAGCTGCTTTGAATGAATTACTTTTAGTGCATTATTTGCAGGTCTTCTTTGTATGTATAACCAGCACCTGTTAAAACATAATAAATTAGAATACACAAGGTGATTCTAAAATACACTCGTGCTAAAAAAATAAGCAACAAACGCTAAAAGAAAGGGCACAAATGTAAAACGGGAACTAAAACATACAATTTATATATGAGGTAGAGGCTGCATCGCCGAATGCTAAGAGGCAATCGAAATTAACATAAAATGCAATCACACGGGCACACCAGAATGCCTTAAAAAGGAACGTGACGGACCTATGCGTCCGTTCTCAAGCAGAGGTAATGCAGTAGTTCTATGTAGTTCTGTGTAAGCAACGGTAGTTCCGTATAATCCAAGAGAACCAAAGCATGAGCCGTAGAAACCATTTTCCCGATGAAATGCGTTGGAGGGCTGTCCATGTGTGCAAGCTGGTGGATGAAAATTTGCTATTACGAAAGAGCTAAATGTGCATCGAAGTGTCATCAATAGTGTAGAATCCTAAACAAAGGGATCAAAACCCCTGTAGAAGACATGGTGCTGAACGTCGGAGAATTGCCATAACGGCAGATAATCGCTTCATGTTGCTATATGCAAGACACCGTCGATCACTAATAACACAACAGCTGGTGTCGAATCTCTATGCTACTGCAGAATGGACCATATTCGTCCAAATTGTGTCCCGTCGGCTGCATGAATGTAGACTGTACGCCCGATGAACTGTGGTTTGTGTTCCTTTGTTCACATCGCATATCAGAGAGTTGCAAGCTTTGAAACCGAACGTTTGTCCTTTGCGCGTCTACGTTGACCACTGGTACGGACAGCTTGGCTGCAGGAAATCCTAACTTCCCTTCGTACGTCTTATTCATCGATGAGGCTAGGAACATCTTCACGTATGTTTAAAATCCGCAGTTCCCATCTTTGCGTTCATAATAATCCACATGACACGAGATCAACAAACTTACCAGGAAAAATTCTACGATACTACAACTACTTGTTAGAACCGTATATTGCAGCTAATTGCTAACATTCGAATATACGGCGTTTTTCTACAAGATACTATCTAGCCAGAACCATATTTCCTACCCAGAACCTTCTTCCCGATGTTCACCCAGTTTTTTGCCCACAAATGTGGCTACAGCACGTCCAGCACTTTTGGAATAACGTCAAATGTTTTGTCGAAATTACATACTGCCGCTATAAGAAAATGTAGGCCTGTTTCTTGGCCCCAAGATACCTAATTTAACACGCACGGATTTCTTCTCTGGGTATGAAAATTACATTGTTTTCTATGAAGATTGTCAGTTGCTGCTGGAAATGTGCGTGAAGTGCCTGAGATCCTTGATAATGTAAGCCAGTACATGAAATTACACCATTATGAATTCGATATTATTACTGAGAGTCACACTTTTGAGCACGTACGGCAAAATGTTGAATCATTAAAATGTGCGTTTCTTTTGGCCTTTAGGTTACTCTTTTGTCTTTATTTACCTTTTGTTTGCAATTTATTTGACTGATTCTACTTCGCTCTCTTTTACCTGCCTTTAAATTTTTGCCAGATATTTTAAAATCATCCAGTATAAAATAATCTTATATTAGAAATGGTTAAGAGAAAACATGTATGGCGTAGATGCACTCAGATGATCTTACAAAACAAACGAAAAGCAAAGCTTCATGTCTCATGTCCTTCTGTAACGGGAAAGAGCGGCCAAATATTTCTCTATCTGCAGGCGGTGGCCTGATCTTATGAAGTGGAAGTGCAGTCTTTAAAACTAAAGTTGAAACAATTTATTATTATGTTTTAGGTATTATAATTAGTGATTAACAATGGTTTTGCCCAAAAAATTGTGTAAAATGAAGTGTGTGTTTAATTTTGTTTGTGAGTTCATATATTTTGTAAACGTTACTTCTCCTTTTTGTGCGAAGTTACGTTGCGAAGCAAAACAATGAAATAATTGGTCCATCTTCATTTAATATTTATTTATAATTATTTATTTATCACAGAATTTCGTTTAACCTTATCCCCAAGTCTGAAAATGTATAAACCACTTTGAAGTTGGATTTATTCTCTACTTCTGAATTCTCTCTTTCTCTTTCCTTGCGATTCATACTGAAGCAAGTCTCACGCTTTCACTTATTCGTTAGAGAATCAGGGGCTTACTACTATGTTATAACATAAGATGAAGTAATGTAACATGATATAATACATGTAACATACTATATAACACTGCATAACATAACATGATGTAATTTAATCTAATTGAAATATTACATAATAGAGTGTAATATGAAATATTAGCAAAATATTGTATGACGTAATGTGATAAAATATCATTATAAAATATATAATGTAATATATAAATATAATATGATATACTATATAAAATAAATATATTATAAAGTATAAAATTTAATGTAATATAATATATAATATCTATTCTTAAAAACTTTTATTCATAATTTCATTATAAATGACAATAGAGAGAAAAAGAGGCTTTCAGGAAATACCTCAAGGAATTAATTCCCCCCCCAAATGAAAATATATTAATCATGAAGAGACAAGAATATAGTAAAATGTAACATAGAACTAGAAATATAAATTAAGAGACAAGTGAAATAAAATTAAATACAAATAGAATAAATTACCCCTCTCATTAGATATCATAAATGATGTAAGCGTATAATTAAGGAAACATTTGAAATGGACAAGTAAACACTACATAACGGAGAATCGTTTCGTTAGATACCTTATTTGATCTTTGTATTGTTATGTTATTAACATTAATATTTTTACATTGTTGTAATGGAATATGATACATTATTGCATAAAACGATATGATAAAGCATAATATGACTCAATACGATATAATAACTAAAGATTATGGGAACAATGTTGCTTTAATGGGTTACATGAGAAATACTTTCATAACACCGATTTCTGGATAGAATGGTTGCAGTTTCAAAACAATTGGCAGTAAAGACGCAAGTACTTATCGATTTAAGCATTACTCGTTTTCTTTAAAAAGCTCGTCTTATTTGATTCAATAGGTTTATATTCTACATAGTCCAAGAAGATTAATAAAAGATCGAAATGCAAAATGTACAATATAAAACAGCATATTGCATTTTAAGGGGAGTTGGAACCCCAAAATCTTCAAAAAATTTTGATTTCAGATTTTTGCATTTTCAAATTCTCTACACCTTTATCTTTCTAAAAATAACCATTCTTTAATCTCTATGAAAATTAGAACTGTAAAAAAATCTACTGCTTTGATCAATGAGGATGTTTACAAAAAAATACGTTTTTCTCCAAACGTGATTTTTTAATACTCGATGTACCTTTTCTCAGGAACTACTGCTCACAGGTATTTAAACTTTTTATGGCTTATTTATTAGGTTCCCTAATATTTACTGAAATAAGCTTTTTGTAATAAACTTAGGAAAAAAAATTAATTTTTTTGTGTGAGTTGAGAAAAGGTACATCGAAAATGGCCAATTTAACACTGTCGGTATAGGGGTTTCTGATACTCCTTAACATTCAATTTGTGTTCTTAGATATTTTATCTCATAAAACCCAAAGATACATTTCTTTCAGTTTTTCTTGGGGGTTTCCTTCCAAGTGCTCAAAATTTTATAAAAAACAGAGTTTCTCAGAAAGAGGAAATTTCACACAAAATCGAAAAATATACCAAAATCTCCAGAATAAAAATGACTTCAAAATCCACTCACTGATCTCAAAGACAAAAATGGACTTTCTAAAATTTTCGCATAAATAAAGCAATATACAAAGTGCCAAGGAAAGAAAGGAAAAGAAATGAATGAGAAGGAAAAATGTTTCAAAAGGAGCTAGAGTACTTTTTGAAATCATGAAACTACGTTGGTTTTTACAGAAAATGCTACACACCAGTGAAAACTAATAAGCGCCTTCATCAGGGTCCCTTTCCGACGTCTGTTTCATATAGTGCCTCTCGTCTGGTCGTATGGATGCCACAGACCATCAATCACCTTCAAGAAGACCATCTTTTTCCCAATACATAAAGGGGTAGATAAAAAAGTAGCTCTTTTGGAGAGTGCGAATTCTTTCGGAATATCTGTTGAGGGAGACAACTACTAAAACATTCAATTTGGTCTTTTAAAAATATTCGACTGAAATAGAAAAACATATATTTTCTGCCCTATCTAAGCCATATGATTATAAGAAAGTTTTTATTCCGGCTACTCGAGTTTCCGCAATATTTTTTCCTTTACTTTTGAAGAACTGAAAGACCTTCCCTTTACAATATTCTGCGTGAAATGGTCCAAATAGTTTTTCTTGTGGCCTGAGTTCTCGCATTTCTGGAGACAGCACAGCTGTTTATCACGACTTCCATCCCCCATCTTTCTCCTTACAAAAATGGGCTTTACTTCCTTCTTGCGGATTACATTCTTAAAATTCGAAAGATATTTCTTTTTGTAATTAGGTTCAAGACCGCTTTACGTGTAACGACTGTTATCGAATTACGTTATTATGTAATCTGGACATTAAATATTTTCTCTTCAGAACTTAATTCCAGAATGAGAAATATTACATTTGTTTCTAGCAAAGAAAGAAACTTCTTATTTTTGTGTACCGAAGGAAGATATAGAATAAATTGGCCTTACAGTAAAACTAAGCACTCGCTGTCTCATACATAGTTAAAGAAAAAATTAGGAAGCATTAAATTTCTTTAATTGTACCTTCCCCAACCTCATTACAGATTGAATTTCATTGACCATTTCGGAAATTTACTTAATGAGGTAGATTCCCTTGCCAGTTTAATTGAAATATCAGTAAAGAGTAGTATGAACATTTCTAGAAAAAGTGCAATTCCAGTTTATGATGGTGTGTATATCTGAATATCGACATACAATATGCAAAAAATCAAAATGTCTTCAGTTAATTTTAGAATTTGAACTTCGCATTTTAGGTGATCCAATGTTCAAGCCTTTCAGTGACGTATCACGGAATAACGTCTAGCGATTGATTTACTGATTACAACAAAGCTCTCAGTAGCATCAGCCTCAATATGCCACTTGTGAGCTATGCCTCACTCTGCCACTTATGAATCATCAAAATTTGACTTCCATTAATAGATGTTAGACAAAAAATTATCAAAAGATATACCTTGGAGAGAATCAGTTAAACTACGATAAGTATTAGTTTAAGGATACATAACTGCAAATTAGTTTTAATTTTAAAAGCCTCATAATTGAAAACCGATGAGTAGCTTATGTAACATTATAGCTTTAACTGATCGTACTTTTTCATAAATATAAATAGTTATAACATTATTATGAAAAATTCTGAGAAAATTTACTTAAATCAATTCAATCATTATCACATGGTAAAAATACGAAATAAGGTATGTACATATTGTATAATTTTCATGAAATGTAGGTAGTTTGAAACCCATAGATTTTAATAAATTTGGTGACTAAAAATTAAGGAAAATACTATACCAGAGGATTAATAGTAAATGGTACGTGAGGGCCGTATTGAATTCCGCCCATGTTTATTCCTATATTCAGAGGACACTATGAGTGTACCTTAATGCACTGGACCAGTTATTACAACTCATGAATATTTCAACAAACTGTGAGATTTTTTAAGAATGCGATGGTCAAAATGCTCTTTACACATGACATTATTGGATTGAGAAACTTTGAGATGATAGATGAATGCCTACCTTATCTTGGCTTAAATTTGACTGAATATGTCAAAATTCTCAGGCAACGTACTGGAAGCATCAACTTCTACAAATTTTCCAAAAAGCAGGACATTAAGTTTTATCGGAATGAGTATTCACCACATAACAACAAATAAATAATCTTTCTCTGAAATTGTCATCCTTGATAGGTTTGGCGTAATAAACCATCTAATATGAGCATGCTGTCTCATTCTGTCACACAGATAACACTGTGAGATCATCAGAAACCATGATAAGTGTTCACTACATTAACCAAGCATCAGTGAAATTTCACGATTTGCATCTGGCTAATTGATTCAAGGAGGGTTATTTTATAACTCCCATTACTGTGTTAAAGGAAAATTCTGGAGTTCGTTTGAATTATCTGATTTTGACTAAATTGCTCTGCATCTGTATTATATTCTAGTTCTAAATAATTTGTGAAAAATAAAATCCCTTTTTTATCAATATTGTAACAGTATATTTATATTAGTTAAACAGCTAAACTTTAACTCATATTGTTCTTACTTACTTTAGCATATACCTATATCGATCACCTGGCGTTAAACTGGGAACATCTAGAAATTTCATAAAACACAAATTCCATCTATTTATTTTATGTAATCAAAGATACATGATTTTAAGATTTAAGCAAAGGTGTTAGCTTTGAGATGTTGACTCAGTTAATGACAATTATAATTTTGCAAATAATTTCACTATTGTAGGCTCAACCCTTTAGGAAAACTAATATTTTATCTAAATATGCCAAAAAAATTATGCTGTGTGCCAGCTGCTTAAAAACGTTCAGATTCAAACTACATGGAAATTGTTTTTCAATTTTTTTATTGATATTGAACAAAAGCACTGCGTCTAGACGAATAGATATGTAAATTTCATGAATTTACACAGGATGTCACAGAGGAATTCATCGAGGATGTGTGTACTAAATTTCCAATTAAATATGCGGACAGGCAGCTATTTCTCACCCCTAACTTAGATAACATTAAACTGTGTTTGAAACTTTATTGACAAACTGAGAGACTTAATTCAGACAAAAAACGCCTTCTGGAAACACTGGATAAAACCTAATTGTCCTCCATAGTATATAGGTGTGAGAGGTATCAACTGTGAAAGCATCAATGTTAAAAAAAATTTATTGATTCTTTTTAGATCTGATTAACACCTGGCCAAGCGGTAAAGAGATATGGTACCCACCCAAGGTTGCACAGCCCGCGGTGTGTTGCGAACTAGATGCAACGTATTACAAAAACGCCTGGTAGAGCCTTTTTTGAACAGAATGGAATGTAGGTCTCTGGATAATTAGCGCGGCTAGACAATACCAATGTTTCCAACTGTTAAACAATGGGTGTCCACCTCAGTTCATCATATCCGTGTAAGTTTCTCAAGGCCATTGCCAACGTCAGCGGCGAACCTCGCTGCTTACTGATACAATTTGTTATTGCCAAACATGTGAGACAAATGACAACAACAAATATGTATTTTTGGGAACTCTAAGCCCGTTTGGTCCGATTAACTGCAGTTCTTATTTTAAAACTTAGTTTAAGTACTTATCATGACAGTTGTATACTGCCTAACATTTGCACAGGATTGAAATGCTAATTTCGAGCATGTCTTTAAATGTTTTGATATCAAGTTACTCTAGGTCTTCTAACTTTCATCAAGTGTTTGGTTCCAAAAAGTGATTAAGTTGTAGAGTGCCTCACTTTGTAATTCTAAGTTACTGTTGGAAGTGAAGAATCGTAAGAACTGATAAGCGAATCATCGCTTGAGTTCGTGCGACAGGAAACAACAAGATAGAAGGATAAACTACCCTTTATTATTCCAACTAAAGTTAACCAACTAAACTAATTCCAACTAAACTCCGTTATGGAGTGTACAATAAAGCCGACACTTGGGTTTGAACTTAAGAGACTAAGAATTAAACTAAACTAATCTTAACTAAAGAGATATAGCCGAAGCTATCAAGATTCTAACAGAGTTGCTCCCTTAACGCTAGTTGACTTCGAAGCTATCAAGGACCTAAAGTGCGGCCGAGTGTAATAATAAATTACGAGAGAGTAGCCTAAAAAGGCGGACGCGTGCAGCCAGAATATCTGGTATCTCTCTCACTAAGACCGAAGAACTTCGCGGTTAAATGCCGCTCTTCCTCATTATGTATTCAGACGTGATTCTAAAACTACGTTCTGGCCGGAAGTGGTAAGTTGAAGTTAAGAATCGACAGGAAAGGAACTTCAAATTTAACTGTTAATAAAAGTAACATAATCCTTACACAGTAAATAGTAATGTAACCAACGTCTTCCAAGTGTGTTCAAATAAGGATAATTTCCTTGGAAAAGATTGAAAATTGTAATTTATTTCAGCATTCATATTATTTTTCTTACATTTTCAATGCTGAAACAAAACGAACAATGTCATTAGTTGTATTCGTTCTGCTACGTAAATATTTACTTATATTGGGGTTATAATACCCGCTGTCGTTTTATAAAGAAATATACTCTTCTTGCAACAAACGCATGTTAAAGTGTATAATATTTGTTTCAAAATTTCAGTTGCTTCTGCTTTGAATTAATCTCTTGCAGGAAGAAAACCCTTTATTAGTTGAAAACGCGTTTTCTTTAACTTTTCAGTTTGACCTATTATCCTTATTATTATTAGGAACTATTCTATATCATTATTTGAAATTAAAGACAGTTTATTGTTCTCGAGAAATGCTCGGGAAATTGGTGAATTCCGGGTAATGTTTTAAGAGGGGTAATCCCTTTTAAAAAGTGATAAGAACCCTGGTTCAAAGAGAAACATTAGCTTCAGGTGGCAATCGTAATTGAAAACATATTTTATTACTTGCATTTAACCGCTTTGAAAATATATTTTGCTAACTAGAACAGCACTGAAAGTCAAAAAGACTAGTGCCAGGTCACGATCACGCAATGATTCTTTCTAGACTATCTTAAGATTTTCTAAATTAAACCAAGTAGTATTTCAATGGATATCAACTGGACATATTGTAAATGAAAAGTACTTCATATTATATCAATTAGATATGTTATTCAAATAAAATAAAGATATAAATTATTAAAAAATAGATTTATTGTTCTGTAGTAGCTCATTTTGGTAGGGGTAAAAGATAATAAACTAAATATCTCTCGTCTCGTCTAATGTCAAATCTATATGAACTGGATAATTATTAGGCTGCGTGAAAGAACTCACACCTTTTATTGAAATACTATCTAGGTGGTGTCGATGGTAAATATTTCGGTAGCAGAATTTAACATAACATCATGTAATACAAAAAATATAACTTAATGTAACGTAATGGTTTGAAAGTTTTGAAGTACTCAGATCAATATGCTTCTAACTTCATATCAGATGCATCCCATGCCTAAGAGAATTTGTTAATAAATTATCTGACATATTTTATCATGTGCATTCATACAAAGAAATAAACATTTTACAAAGTTTTAAAATTTAGGTGCCTAGACCATTCAGTTTAGAGAGTAATAAAAATGCATAACTTGTTGGCATTTGGGAATCCACTTGCTGCAACTATTTTTAGACGCAAACGTAAATTTGCATAAAAGTGAGCTGGAAACTAACTTATCGCTTGACGATGTCTTGATAAATTCAGCATATATCTGAAACCACTGGGAAATATTTAAAAGGCTTACAAATTGAAAATTCTAAATTAGAAGAAATTCGTATATTTCTCCTAACTTGCCAACATTTCTGGGTCATGATATAGATTGTGATTGTAAAGAGTGAAAACAATTAATATTCATCTTCACGAAAAATTTTAACAGTGCTTAGTAAACTTGGGTTTATTTATTAAGCACTATCATATATTAATTTCTCATTCATTTTTATAGATGTTATGCTTTGTCGCTTCACAGTCTGAAAACACAATACAAATACTCAGCTGGTGAACAGTTTACTTCAGTAACTTAGGGTTTCTTTGTGACTTTGTTTAAATTATAAACTAATAGACTAATCTTGGGCATTATGGAGCCCGAACTCTTAATTTTTTATTTCTTTCAGTGCATGTCAGTAAACAAAAGCCTCCATATTCAATTACAATTGTTCATGTTTTCTTCACATTTCTCTTTGGAAGTAAGTGAATGATGATACAGGTTACATTTGTTAGTCTTAGCTGAATGTTAGTAGCTGAATAAGCTATTGGTTTGGTGTTTCAAACACAATAGAAATTTGATAATTTGAAAACTGTATTTAGGTAACGCATTTGCTTCTCATTTTGATGTCTTTAGGAAGAATTTGGTTTCGCGTTCCTTTATTTAAATTAATTGATAAATACGAATTCGGAGATTACTTTAAATTGGATGCGTTATTAACCCATCTAAACGTTTTTATGTTTAAACTGCTCTGAAAAACTTAAGGTGCAAAGCAATGCTTCATCACTGGATTTAAAAAAATTAAAATAAGGTCATCAATATGTGCTTCTACAGAAAGAATAAAAATGCGTTAAAAATAATTAGTGAAATTTGGCTCTTATTCTGTAAATCATGAGAAACTTTAAAAAGGAAGATTTCTTGCCTTGTTGACGGTGTATAAATAACCCAAACGTTACATATTTACTGCTCTTTATAATGGAACAGATGCATTAAGAGGAAGAGTTAAGAGTCTATTATAAGAGGCGTGTTATAACCTGAGATATAAATATATATTTATATACATATATATAGTCATTTTGAGGTCCTTATACTAAAAACGAGAATTCGACATTAAGTAGACCAGAGCTACAGTGCCAAAACACAGTCAGTCTTTCTAAACTGGCTTCCACGCTTGTAATAAGAAGAATAAATACAACAGAATTGAAGATCTCAGTACATCTTTTATAGAACTGAAAGGATATCTATTACAACTGTTAGAAGACACTGTAATGGATAAGAGTTTTATACAAGACCTAAGGTTTTGCTCTGCAACCGATAACGAAAAGAAATCCATTTAATTTGAACTTCTCTTTTTTTTTCGAATAGCAGGACCTAGCCGTTTGTAAGCGTTGGCCACTACTAAGATCGGGAACGGTGGTCTCTTTATTATGGAGGTATCTAAGAGGTGGACCACAGTTGCCTCCTATTAAATGACGAAAAAATTACATCTGTGCCTTCTCCAGGATTCCAGCCCGGGCTCTTCCATGTCACTAACCACTTTCCCGTCTGGTCGGCATTAATCTGAACTAAACAGTTGTATTTTCTATAGGCTATCGTTGTGGAAATACAGGTGCGCTTAAGTTTATTTTGCAATTAGAATTACGTAGTTTACGATTAGAATTACGTTATCTGGTGAAAACAATTAAAAAAATTGAAATATTTTTAAAGAACAGCTTCATAATTGTCGATTGCCGGGAATGAGAAGGTATCTCATTGGATGGCTATGCATACTTCTCTATAAATTACTTACAGAATTCCATACGTTTCTTACAGTACTCTGAAGTGTTCGAAATAAATGTTTTACTAATGTGTTGCATTGTATTCAGACATAAATGGTAGTAAAAGTTTAAATGGATGAAAATGCTAGACCTTACTATGCTGTTATGATTATCTTTTTATGAAGATCAAATAAATGAATCATTTGAGTGTTCTGTTCATTCATCAGACTTTAATTCTACCGGGCACAAATGTCAAAATAATGACAGTGAAGAAAATGACAGGATCGTCAAAAAATATTAACTTGTGGTTTATGCTTCCCATAGCATGACTTACAGTTGAAGAACAGCATGGAAAGGAAATGCTAACATTGTGATCAAACTACTCCGTACTTCTACAAGCCTTGTTACAAAAAGTTTTAATTTTCTTTTATCTCAGTAACAAATAAGTTTGTCCGAAAATCTATTCTCTTTTGCTTCCTCTTTGTTAAATAAAACCCATATAAAATAAATCCAACTATCATGTTATCTAAAAGATAGAGACAATTTAATTTGTTGGCCTTTTTATTTATAAACTGAATAAAACAGAGATCTAATTGTAAAAACTAATTTTTTCTTTTCTTCAATTCGCCTTATATGTTTCACGACTCAAACCTGAGATCGTGAATAACACCATTCTGCGGAACACCTCTTATGTTCAACATGCACAGTGTATAAAACTTTTATTGCAAACTAGCAGCTTCGCTGCCAGTCTTCGTATGGCTTTAAAATGTAACGGAAAATGGCTGAAGGGAACACCAAACGTTAAATTTAGAAAACTGCGTAGAATTTTACTCCGCAGAACCACTTCATAAAAAAAAGTTATTACGTATAACAAAATTACAATGAAATAAGCAATATCCCTTAATACAAATACTAATTATCCTAATAAATAAATTGACCAACTTCCCTTTGCAAAATCTTAAGAACTCAAATGGTATAAAGGAAGTTAAAATCTTGTTTCCTAAAAAAATCACTCAAAACCTTTCAATATCTTAAAAACAGTGAAATGAGCCATAAATAACATAAAAGAATACAAAAAAACAAAAAATTCTGAAAAGCAGAGTATAATTAATGATCTTTTATCTTATATTTTCAAGAGAAAAAAATTAGAATGAAATAAGCTATATTCCTTAAAACAAATATTAATTATCCTAATAAAAAATTAACCAACTTTCCGTTGAAGAAAAAAAATCATGCAAAACTTTTCAATATCTTACAGTGAAATAAGCAAAAACTAACATGAAAGCAACTCAGAAAACATAAAATTCCGCTGTAAAACAACTTTATAAAAAAAGTGTATTATATATAAGTGACAATGAAATATGCCAATCTATTAAAAACAGTGACATAATTAATACGATGAAAAATTGTTGCGAAACCCGTATTTCTAAAAGAATGAAATTATTCAAAATGATGCGATTTCATCAGAAATCTATCAACAAAAATAAGACAGGAAAATTTTTGCCAAAATCACATTTTTAAAGATGTGAGATGTAAGAAGTGTACTCGGAAGCTTCATTTAAAAAATTTTTTTTAAATAAAAACTATTATCATTTTTCCAAAATTCTTTTTGTAAAAGAAGTCGCATAGATGAAAGTTTGACGTGTCTAAAAATCAAAATAAATAAATAAATAAATAAATAAATAAATAAACTGTACGATTTTAAAAATAATCTTTTTTAGAAAAAAATCTTTTGAAAAGTTGTTAAGCTTCCTATGTTAAATAAATTCGTATTTAATCGATTTATTGAAACACGAAATTTATTTTAAGTTCGTAAAATAGTAGCTAAGTGCATACGTTTCATGACAATGTGAAAATGGAGTGTGTAGAGTAAAATCTCGCTTTCATATAGCCCATTATGTCTCAAAATGACGCGATTTCGTCACAAAACATAAAGTAAAAAAAAATTCGAATTCGAATTTCTAAACAAATCGCTTCGAGGTGCACTGGTTCTTGTCTAGATGCACCTATGTACCAAATTTCGTAGCCGTAGGTCTATTAGCTTACGCGCAGCGCGAAAGAAAGACACACACACACAGACTCTTTCTTTTATTATATGTAGAGATTACGCATAGTTAGACACTGTAGCTGTAAATATCAATTTTCATCTTATTATATTTTCTTTATCATAGCCGCGTTGTTTTGGTTACATAAATGTCTAGGCGAGGTATTTTTATCATAGGATGGTTTCTACCTATCTACCTAATGGGAGGGAGGCCTTCGTGGAGGACTTTCTAAAGAAAATGACTTGTATACACGTCACACATGAGGGAAAACGATGAAAACGCCAATGCAGCCAAACTGTTCCCCTAGAATTGAGCGGAAGGTTTTGCCTGGAATTGAGTTGAACGGTTCGCCTGGAAGTCAGAACTACCAGTGTTCAGTGATTTTACCTCTCGGTCGCTGGTGGGCTATTATCACAAGAATAGAGAACTTAAAATACGAGTAAATTATGACTACTTGTAAATTTATTTGGAACACAATTTCATTAAAATTAATATGAGATAAAATGCAAAAACCTAATGACTTGCAATTCTTTAGTCTAGCAACACGTTTGACTGCACATTCGGAAGTATACTAGATCTAAATTTCACATTCTTTTACTATCAAAAAGCTTTCACTAGAGCGGTCAGTTAGAAGCTTATAAGCACCATTTCAGAAGAGCGAGAACATTCGCCAACAAGTAAGTGTGAAAATTCAGAATATGTTCTATTTAATAAACCGCGGTTGTGGCATTTATGTTGAGGTTTAACTAACGAAATGGTATTTAACGTACTTCTTTCTTTTCAGCCTCTTTTCACAATGAGATTCAAAGGTACTTACGGAAAATCCTGTCGACCATTTTTACCTATTAAAGAAAAGCCGCCAAACTACGCGATTTTTCGCCAAAAATGGAAAAGTCTTCAAACACGCTGGGTTTGGTGTAACCTTGATACCACGTGTTAGTTATTGTTCTTGAGTAAAGACTCCTTTTTGCTTTCCTCTATCATGCATTTTCGAAGACAAAAGGATTAAATTTTTGGACCTGCCTACTACAGAAGAGTATGCTGTTGGATATTTCCTTTGGAAATATTCAGAAGCGAAAATAATTTAGCAAAAATAATTGCTTTTACAATATATCTGCTTAATAAAAAATAATGAAATTTTTAATAAAAAATTTAATAGAAATAAATGATGATATAATAAATTTAAAAGAAAAATAAGACTAGAACGTTTTTTCTTGCATTTAGTAAATGGAATTTTTTTGGGGGGGGCGAGATTGGGTCCGTCTCTTATGGTCGACGGGATTTCCGTAAATACCGATTCAAACATTCCAGAATTTTTTAGTTATAAGCAGTTTGACTGTAAATGTTGGAGATTTATGAAGAGGAGTGTGCGTGTCTAGCCTTCGGTCCGCTGCCTTGCAGATTAAAACAAAGTCTGTTGGCGACGCTAATGCTGATCTTGCTGCGAATATTGTAGACAGAGGTTTGATCCCATTTTGGTCAGTGCGTGTTTGAATTTTGTCGCGGTATGGGCAAACTTGCAGTCTGTGGTCAAATTAGATTTTAATTGTTGAATTTATAACCATTTTGAAAGAAGCTTGAGCCATTTTGAAAGAGTTTTGAACGAGTTCTAGGTTAGCTGGCAACTTTATATTGGTATATTTTAATTTAATCACTCACAAATATTGAGGTAGAATAAATTTGAATTATCCTAATTCTATGACTGTTTGACTTCTGGTGAGATGTTCTGTCGGTGATAATTTACCTTACAGAACACCATCAAGCTATGTTATTTGGAACTCACAGCAGCTGTTACATAGTTTTCAACTTCTTTTCATGTGATAGTGATTTACATATAACTTTTGAAATGAATGATATATTTCGTTGGAAGCCAAGGAAAAGAGAGCAGACTAAAGCTTAAAAACTTAGTTGTTAGAAAATTAACGTAAATGTCATCGCATTAGCAATGCTGGATTAAGTAATGATCCAATGCATTGCAGATTTATTGTGTACCTTTCCTCTGTTATGCACACAAATGTTAGAGATTCAACGCTTAATCCTAATATCCAAGATATACTAGAACAACAAAACGTTGCTGTAGTTACAGTGTGCGCTACCAATGTGTATGTACAATTCCAAGGAATCACGAAATAAACTAAATTAGAAGTAATCATATACTTCCATCAAAGTAGTGAAAATTCATGAAAATCTGGTCGAATCTCGAATGTACAGGGTGATTATAATTAAAGTTTATGTTTCAAAACGCTATAAAAAAAGAACCACTCATGAAAATGATGCCAAATTTGAAAGGAATGTTATTGAAGAAAGCGGAAAGCGTATGGCAGAAGAAAAAAATTAGTTTCAAAAGTTAGCAACAGATGGCGCTGCAAGCGGAAGAAGACGTAAATTAAAATGTTAGTTAAATTTCAGTGTTATAAAGCCGCCAGGTACCAAGCTGTTCCTCATTTCGCGTCTCAGATGTTCACCATGGGTGTTTCACTGCAGGACCGCGCTCTGCTGGTAAAGCTGTATTACAAGAATGATGATTGTGCAAGAGTAGCTCTGCAAAAATTCAGGACACTGAAGGGTATAAAAGAAGGCGTTGGTCCAATGAGTGTCATAGGTCTAAAGAAAATGATGCAAAAATTCGAAACGACAGGTTCGTTTGATGTGCAATCTGGAAGAGGGAGAAAGCGAGTGCATTCGACGGTAGTTGAAGAAGTGGCCACAGCATTACAGGAAGGGTCGGCCGGTGGTGTGCAACCGTGTAGTGCACGAGGAATTGCCCGAACATTGGACAGGCCTACGAGCACGGTGCTGAAAATTGTACGAAACATCCTGCAATGCTATCCGTACAAAATTGGCCATGTGCAGGAGTTTCTTCCGTCTGACCTGACAGCTAGGGAGACGTTTGCGTTAGAATTCCTGGCTCGCATGGAAGTGGATAATGAATGGCCGTGGAAAATTTTGTGGACAGATGAAGCCCATTTCCATCTGGCAGAATACGTGAATACCCAGAATTGTCGAATATGGGCAACAAAAAATCCACTGGCAACGCACCCCGTACCACTTCATCCTGAAAAGGTCACGGTATGTTGTGGCTTTACGGCTTCATTCATCCTACAACCATATTTTTTCGAGCAGACGAGTGCTTCCGGTCCTGTTACCGCAACCGTCACTGGTCAGAGGTATCCGTCTCTTTTGCGCAACCACGCGATTCCAGCTCTGCAACAGCGTGGATGTGTGGATGAAATCATTTTTATGCAAGATGGCGCTCCTCCGCACATTGCAAATCCCGTGAAGCAGCTGCTGAGGCGCCATTTCGGAAATGCTCGAATTATCAGCCGTCATTTCCCTACAGCCTGGCCGTCCCGATCGCCTGATCTTACTCCGTGTGATTTCTGGCTGTAGGGATATCTGAAGGATGTTGTGTTCCATGCTCCAATTGAAAATTTAGCGGAATTAAAGGCACGCATTTCGCAACACTTTCTTAACAACACCCCGGAGACACTGCGATCCGTTGTGGAACATGCTGTTTGTCGCTTTCAACTTGTTGCACACAACGGTGGACACCATATTGAACATGTTTTGCGCCAGTCTCGCTACAGTTCCGAACTTCTTTGATGAATGGTTCTTATGCGGTATGTCGCCGCAAAACTCTTGAAACCGATTCGTCCCTTTCGATGTGATATGTACAGTCATGCAAATAAAATTATTCAACAATTCTAATTTGTCAATGCGTTTTTATGTGTAACTTCCATCTTAGCCGTTGTTTTACGAATCATTTCTCTTTTCTCGTCGTGATTCTGCCGCTTACAGCGCCATCTGTTGCTAACTTTTGAAACTAAATTTTTTCTTCTGCCATCCGCTTTCCGCCTTCTTCAATAACATTCCTTTCAAATTTCACATCATTTTCATCAGTGGTTCTTTTTTTATAGCGTTTTGAAACTTAAACTTTAATTATAATCACCCTGTATATTTTGGTTATATTCAGGATTACGTTAGGAAAACGGAACTGCACGTATTTGAGATGCAATATTCCATCTTATTATAATGCGAAATTAGAAGCTTACGAAAGGTTTCATTCTTTAATTACAAAGTATCTTTTCCGACTACGGCAACTGCAGATAATTGAAACATCAGACATAGAGATTATATGAACACGATGGCATAATTAGTAATCGAATGCCAATATATAATTATTAATCTATATATTATAATATTAATATAATTATGCATAATTATTAATCGATATTAATTATTTAATCGAATGCTTTATATGCCTTACTTTCTGAGATTTTAAATAAAAATGGTTATTATGAAATAAGACTTTCTTCAATCGTATATAATTCAAACAAATCATCAGTTCAATCAAAACATCAGTTTATCAAACTCGCTTCACATTTTTTCAGCAAAGTGTATCAAATATTACCTGTTTTTTATCTCATTAAATTTTGTGTTGTCATCTCATATTGCTGTCTTTCACCATAACACTTATTCATCATAACTTCGTACGCAAAGGTCCATGAGAAAAATATATGAACACTTTAGCGAAAGAAATTTCTTTGTTGTGTATTAAAACCCAGCTCAGTTATAGATTATTATATTCATACATATCATAGGTTATATTAGGTTTAATATAATCTTCCTGTATCTGTAATTTTTCAGTCACTTAGAGAGCTCAAAGTGTCAGAGTGGTGGCCTTCAGCGGTCAGCCACGTATCACAACGGTCAGAGGTTGCTTGAAAAACGTTGGTCAATGTCTCCGTGGGGATTGCTATACATGTCGACATAGTTTTTGACGAAGGACCTCCAGCAGAGCCGATTTACTGCCTGACGTCCTTCAGTGTTCCCCAAGGCCATTTTGATTGCACTACCATGCGTCCTACGTCACATATTACAGTGTCTTGAGAGCATCGACATCTGCTGGAAAAACATCATGCTACATATAGTAAAGATAAACCAATTCAATTCAAAACCAGTATGCAGATACTATTTGGTAAAGCGCGTATGTATTTTTCTATCAGACCCAGTACTGCTAATACTACATAGTGATTGCTTTGACAATATGCCTAAATCGTTTACACCCTTTGTTGTATATATTGTACTGAAAGATAGGTCTGAAAAATATGAAACGTCATAACAGCTCTAATTTTTGTATAGAATAAATATGAAGAATAACTTGAAATGAGAATGCAAAATGCAATTAGGCTATCGTCAAAGAAGAAGACTGCAATAATATCAACAGCAGAATTTTAAAAAAACGAAACCAGTGTAGGACAAGGAAATCTTAAACTTAGTTTTAAATCATGCTTGTACCCTGATAGTACTTCAGAGAATCGGTCGTCTAATTATCTTCTATAGAAATAGGAGATGATTAAAACGACACTCTGAAGGTCCAGAGACACTTCAATAGCATTTTCCCATTCTAGTCATAATTCGAAAGAAAATAGACAGAAGAAACGAAGCTGCTTTTCAAAGGAGATAATCGGGGATCGTTCTCTGCATCTCATTTTAGTTGTTGCTTCTTTTTATCCACAGATTCATAGATAAAATGCATATCGGTGAGCTTGGCTTTCATGTAAGAAGGCATACGGCTCGGAAATCTCATGGGGAATGATGCGTTCTCATGGGGAATTACGCGAGCAGAATGCTTTTACCTACCACTAAACATCTCCTGTACAACGATAACGCGCCATTTCCTCGCATACGTTGCATTTTAAAATCTGCTAAATTCGGCCCCCTTCTACCTGTCTTTGTCGTTTTGACAGTTATTTTTAATCGCCTTGTATGTAAGCGAAAATCATTAAAATGCTGTCTAGCACATTATTTATTTATAGAACTTTTAAAATCATTAGAATTTTAAAATTACCTTGATCAGAAGTTTTTTAATTTTGCCATTTAAATAATGTTAATTAATTTAAATAACAAGTAGCATCACGAAATACATACAGAAATTTCCTCAAAAAATATGATGATTTAATCTTTACATATATAGATAATAAAAGTTTGGATCATGTCTTTAGTTGTTTTGCTTAGAACTTTCTATAACTGATTTTAAATCGCCTGGTCACAAGCCCAAATCCAAAAGGAGAAAATTGCTTTTACGAGTCTTATATTCACGATATATATTGAATATTATTCTTATATTCACGATTCTTATATTAAATGTTTTATATATATCAAAATATAAAACATTTTCTCCAGACGTTCTTTCAGGAACATCAGCCTCTGAAAAAACGCATACCTTACGCTCTTCTCTGAGATTTATCAACTACTTAAATCTCTTTTACAATAAAATTGTATCCTTCTGACGTCCTGCTTTGATAGTAACCCTTGATTCATTAATGAATTTAATGCAGTTATAATTTTCGATAGTGCCCTGATCAGGGCGAAATTTTATGACCAAAATCAAATCAGACAAGCATAAGTAGCAAACCAGCCAAGCGGAAGCAAAATGAAGTGCTTGTTGAATAATTATTAAACCGAAAATACTACGTTAAATCTCAGAAGAAATTGGGAACAAAAATAAAAATGTGTATTCTTTTGGGAGCACTGATCAGTTTCAGCTTCATCAAACTCCGTCGTTTTGTTGCCTGGCCACTGAGTTAAGCAAATGCAAGAGCTTTCATTTATTATCTGTTATTAAAAACACATTATCTTATCTAATATAAACGACACATCAGCAAGCGACCTGATTTATCTTCAAATGACAGTACACAAATTGTTTTTCTGTTAAGATATATAAGTACAGAGCATTCTTGCAGAAATCTTGGTAACGAATAACAATTTACATTTGAATAATACTTCGTTGAGTGCAGTGTTGATTACCGTTTTCTGCAAGAACGTCATCATATCGTTATTTTATGCAACAATTTCACACGTGCACTTAACATTGGGTAAAAATATAAATAACTGATCTAAAGCTTACTTTACAAACCTCAGGATTAGATAACATAGATGTTTTTTCGGGATTTTTGGTTATGATGAAAAAAAAACTATTGGTTAGTTTCAAGTAGATGAACCCATCTAACTAACTAACTTAGAAGATTGGATGATGTATTTTAAGTAGTTAAGATTTACTCGGTTTTATGAGCGTACTAAAATTTTATGCGTTTAGAGATGAGAATATTGAAACAATGTTTTCAGAGTTCGGCACTTTTCTGTAATTTTAGAAATAAAAATGGAGATAATTTATAAGTTATTTTTCCCGCCTTCCATTATGCCTTCGTGGTGTAATAGTATGCATATTCGGTGCATATTCGAGAGGTCCTGGTTTGAGTCCCGGAGAGAGCATTGCACAATTTTCACATCTTCTGCTTCAAAATAACCTAATGACACTTACGGAAGATTCTGTACCAATTTTACTAATGCTGATTCTTTTCGCATCTTGATTGTTTTGATCATGTAAATTATTAAAAAGTGTGATGTATCCTTATCTGAATAATAACTGCCGTCGAGAAAAAGATTATTCGTGACAAGAATCAACGTGCGTCATTTTGAACTAGAAAGAAACCAGAACCTTTGCTAATAAGAAGCTGCTTACGCAATGTCTTTGCAATTTAAGTTTCTGCTATTTGGTTATCATTGCTATGTATTTGAGAAGATATTGTAATTATTTTTAAACACTTGAACTGTTGTTTTATCTGCAAATCATGCGCTTTTTATTTTTCAGCTGAAAATTAGAACTTTGGCTACTCCTTTGTTAAGCACCACATAAATGACTTAAGGAATATTATCTATCCGCGCTAAGTTGGAGATTTAAAGATAATATAACTTTTCCAGATGAACTTATTTGGTGAAAATATCTGTTCATTAGACATACCTTTATACCAATAGGTACGACTTCTTCTATTTTCAAATTAACCTACTGCAGATTTTTCAAAGACATGATTTAAACTCCCGTATTTCCTTTTCTTTCAAACCACAGGAATTTTACTCTTCATTTTTCATAGAGTATATAGAAATTTTAAACGCATTTGTATGAAAATCTTCATTTCTGTCATTTTATTCCTCGGAATTAAATCAATGACTTTGTTTCTGCCGATTTAGGCTTGGGAAATAAATCAGCGAATTGTGTTTATATTAAATTAAATAGCGACGTAATTCTAAGCAATTTAGTAAATTAAGTAATTCAGTAATTAAGCTTAATCTTTAACATTCCTTTAACGCCATTTTGAGTTTTAAATTTTCACTCTGTCTAATATTTATCAACATTTAAATAGATAATGAAGATTAAAGAAGAGAATCAAAACGTGGTTCATATTAGGCTAAAGGAAACGGCAATTGATTAGTGATATTTTGCACATTTCCTTATCTGTTTTGAGTTATCAAATCTAATTCTTTATGTGAGATATGATGCCAAGTCACCAGGAAGAACATTTGTTTATAACTGCTATGGAATTAATTTGCTTACATTCCGTAAGAATTAATGAGATGATGTTAATAGCAAACTTTAATTTGCATTTTAAAATCGAAACATTAGGTTTTAATACAGGAAAAACATATTCAGACTTATATGATTTACTCATGTGCTTTAAAAATTGGAGTCATGTGACACATTTGTAACAGACAAAATTCATATAGATTTTTAAACGTGAATTACACTTTAACAAAATAACGCATTGTAGAAAGCTAACTTTCCTGACGCAGGAAGTGTGAAACAAAGCAGGAACTGACGAGTGTTAAACATTTATAATTATTATCTTGTGTCTGAGTTTCGTGGACGGACTGTTCTTATCTTCACATGTTAAGAAAGTAAATTGTAAAAAAGGGAGATTTTATATGCTGTAATATGTAGGATATTTTGTTAACTATCACTTTTAAAAAATGTACTGAAAATTCCTTCTGTATTCTAAAGTTCTTAGTTTTACATGGCACGGATTATATAAGAATATTTCAATTGAGTTTTGTGGGTTTATACGGCAAGTGCCTTCAAAATTAGCAATCATATTTTTGCGTTGTCCACCAGCGGACGAGCGGTAAAGTCGCTGAACACGGGTAGTTCGGTCCGAGGTTCGAATCCCGCGAACGGGCTGGCTGCATGGGTGTTTCCGTGCTTTTCCAATGTGTAACGTGTATACGAGCCAGTTTCCCTTAGAAAGTCCTCCACGAAGGCATCCCACCCCTTAGACAGATAACCCCAGTGTGCTTTGCCATAATTAAATTAAATACGCCACACCATATTTTTGCGTTAGAAAGTGAGAGTAAGATATATACGACTTTCAATCTTGCAAGGTACGTTTTATGATACATTTTGAAACAGAAAAATGAACTGTCATGGTATATACAATCTACAAGCAAAAAACCTTTGCATTCGAGAGTTTAATTAGT
Source organism: Stegodyphus dumicola (assembly GCF_044657685.1). Lineage (NCBI taxonomy): Eukaryota > Metazoa > Arthropoda > Arachnida > Araneae > Eresidae > Stegodyphus > Stegodyphus dumicola. The sequence continues at coordinate 30,738,742 of NC_140781.1, forward strand.
GTGTATCTGAAAATGTTTGGATCAGAAGTGAAAATTATGATTGCGGGTGTATCTGTGTTTCGTAGTTTGGTGGTATGCACTTTAACGCGCGATGGTCTTGATATATGACTTAGACTCAAAATAGACAGCGAAAACGTGTCATATTTCATTTTAGAAATTGGTGAATTAGGCATAACATCACAGCAAAATGAGATTTCTTGTTGTTTCCTTCTTAGCCATATCTGACTGCCAAATATAGGAAATTTTCTGAAAGCGGCATATTTGATCTGAAAACAATGACTATTCAGTCTTTTACAGCAGTCATATAAACAGACGTAGGTAAAGGCAGATCGGGTAATTCATTATAGAGAAACACTCAACAGCATACTCTGCGTTTTGAAGAATGTTTTGCTTTGCGGAGAAATTCCGAAGTAAGATATTTTATGATACTTCACTTTTAAAATACATGGATTTTCAGTGTGCAGATCTCTTCTTATAACTAAAATATTTCAGTAAATGTATTGGAAAATATTTTGAAGATTTATTGGAATTTGGAAAAAAGACTAAGAAATAAACTATGTAGCCTGAAAGTGTAAGAAATTTTAAAATGTAGCTGATTTACAATGCATAAAATGTATGTATCTGTTTACTTACTTTATGAATTACTACCGTAAATAAACAAAGATCTGTATAAGAAGATGGAATTTGCCGAGACGTAAGAACAGGAACATTTGCACACTTCTTATGGAGATACTGAACTGAGGGAAAAGTAAAGATAATCCTTTTATGCATAAAACTAACTACACTACACTTTATGTAATTTTAATATTTTTAGTTTTTTTATGGCGGGCACTAGCCATTTAGTGTTTGCCACTGCAAAGGCCAGAAGCCGTGGTCATTTTATAGAGGCATCTAACAGAAGGCCACGGTTAATTTTTATGAAGGGACAAACAGATTTACATCCATGTCTTCTCCGAGATTTGAACTCGGTCCCTTCGGTACGGCAGTCAACGTCACTAACCACTATTCCGAGTGGGCAGCTATTTTAATAATTTTGAAGTCTCCTCTTGTTGATTTTTATCCGCTGGCACTGCGAGGAAGTTCAGCCTGTTCCGTTACTCCAAATCTGATCTAATGGGATTTTCTGCTATCACTCTTTAACAGGGATTGCATATATCTGCTAATCATACCTCGCTAGTGTTAAGCTATTTATTGCATATATCCATTATAAGTTAAGCTCAGAGATTACCTGCTTCTAACGCCTCATGCACATTATGATTTTAGCTTATTTTATTTTAAGAATACATCATTTATTACGTATAGTATAAAATTACGTCTTAATTTATTGCTTTTATTATCGGTATGGCTTTGGCTCGATACCAGATCGTTAACCTTTATCTGTTGCGAGCGGTCTGAGAGACCTCTGAGGATTTCCTAACCGTTGTTTCCACCCTTGAAAACGGAGAATGGTAATTGTCCTTTCTTCTACCTTCCCAAACCCGTCTCACAAGATCACATATCCAGTTTCACACTTCTAGCTTTATTATGGTTTCAGTTATGACGTTTTTTGCTTTTTAAGGTGTCTGGGAGACCGGTCACTGCAGATGCGTACCAGTTTTAGTGACGATAGACGTTATTTATCGGATGTTTGGTTTTCGTAAAAGGGATAAATATGGCTTCAAATGCTACAAGAAAATGTCCCGTATATCTCACTCAAAAAGAAATTGCCTATCTTGTCAATATTTTTGACGTAGAATACTCTGATTCTGAAGAATCATGTAGTATTCACAACGAAAGCAAAAGTTTCTGCTGATGAATATCATAACTTTTCTAGTGACTGTGAACAAAATGAGAATTTTTACGGAAAACAGCACTTCAAATGGAGCAAAAGAAACCAAGTCGAGCGATACGAACACCAAAAACATAACATAATAGTTCATCTCCCTGGTTTGAAACATCCTGCAAAATAGGCTCTAGAGCAGAGCCCGAAGATACTTGGAATTTATGTTCATACATATTGTTCCTGTCATATTTTGATGATAAAAAACTGAAAAGAAAAAATATACTTTTATTAGATAATCAGTTTATTAAACCGCATCTGAAAGTTGCGATAGCTTCCGCTTTTTTGCCAAGGGAACTGAAGATAACAATTAGAATATTCCTTGGACAGAAGGAAATTAAGAGAATGGATTTATCAAATCAAGAAGAAAAATTAGAAAAAAGAAAAACATGTAGTCATTGCCCATCTTGTAAGAAGAGAAATACAGCATACAAATGCTTGTAATGCAAAACCCAGTGTGACTTCCATGCTCGCAAAAAATGTATTTTGACTGTATATCATCTTATGATCCATCCTTGTAAGCAAAGACATACTAATCTATTATTTATTAATAATTAAATTCACTCTTGCAGAATTATAGTTTAATTGACAGTAATAACAGTAATACTTAATAAAGTCACATAGTTTCATGCATGTTTAATAAAATCTCTTTAAAAACTTTGTTCCAAAACGAAGAAAATAGTCATATTTTTATATGAATTTAACTGCGTAAAATCAAATGATTTATGTTTAAAATATATTGATTTAAATGACTTAAAATTCTATAAATATGCATAAAGTATCTATAACATTCCTTAAAAAGGCATAAAAGTATGTATTTTTACGCGTTTCTTTAAAGCGGTCTGTGAAACCGCTCACAGTAGTTACGCCGAAAAAATTGTCACAGCAGTTAAAGGTTAACAGTTGAGTGAAGGCAAAAATTATGCGTCGATTTATAAGTGCTGGACATGCTGGCTTCCAGGCGTTCGCATATCGAGGTTAGCAGTTGCGGGAAGGCAAAAATTATACGTCGATTTATAAGTGCTGGACATGCTGGCTTCCAGGCGTTCCCATATCGAGATTCAAATGAACATTACAAAAAGAAGGAAATAACATAAAAAGCTATCATAGCCATAAATAGAACCGGGGATGCAATTACGAGTATTTAGCATTCGTAAATCTTCTCGGCGGTCGATGAGGGCAGTTTAGAGAAAATCATTGAAAGTGATGATGCGGTTGAAGACAGTGTTTTGGAACTTACTGAAAACGCTTACAAACATAGAATTCAGTATGCATTAATTTGAAATAAACGAGAATCACCAGAATCGCATATTCCCTTTAATCAAAAGTCAAGATGTATCGGAAACACTAATCTAACTTTCTGCTTGAAGACGCTATCTGTTCTCTAGTAATAACAGCCGATACAGAATATTATATAAAGGAATTGCCACAATTGAAGACAACACTATATCGAATTAAGATAGATGGTAAAGTGAGCAATCAACGTGATAACGTGATGCAAGCACTAAACGATGCATCGGAAAGACCAGTGAGGTTGCGAAAATAATCTGCAGCCACAGAAGAACAAGAAATTCTATTTACTGATGGTCATGACATCATTCGATCAATACTTATTCCTTTCGGTTTGTTTCGTTTTCGAAAGGAAACAAAAGGCATTTGATTAATAGATATTTGCAAACGGATTAGAAAATGAGTAGTAATTGCGTTGAAATAATTTATTTTGGGGAAAAGTAAGTTTGACCATTTTCCTTTGTATTTCATTTTGATGATTTTAAACCAAATGCCAAGGATAATAAATTATACAAGCTAGTTTATTTTTCTATGTTATATATTCGGAAAATTATTAAGAATGGATATTAACTTATAATGAAAGTACCAAATACATATCTCTGTGCTTAAAATGTGTCAATGAATCTTGTTTTTTAATTTTTATGCATTTAAACTACATTCCCTCAGCCATGTTCTAAGCGTACATTTATGAAGAAAAACACCCATAAATATTTCAAACTATAAAGAACTTCATTGTGACCTATATATGTAACGTCTTTGAAATCTGTTTGAACTACAGAAATTTTATGCATTAACGATTATTACAGTTAAAATAACTGTACATATATATATATAAATTGTTTTTACAAATTAAGAGGAGTGACAGCACTCATCCAGATGAGCAATAATTACCATAGAACATAGGGTAGCATTCCACTCTGAGAGGCAGAAAAGAGGAATGCTAGAATTCCAATCTGAACTTATAACAGCATTGAGAAAGCGAATGAACGAGACCAAAAGTTTCACAATCTGTTTAGTGAAAAACTCATAGAGTGTTAAAAAATTTTATCAACTTTGTACTATTAAAATTTTTTGATCATTAAATAGATAAGTGAAAGTTCACTTACCTTCTAAATAGGGCTGCCCTGAACTGCCTTCTTTCCTTCTTGTCGGTATCTGTCTCTATGATGAACTTCGATTCACTTCGAAACACAGCTATAAACTTTTAAGAAATTTTAATTCGTATGAAAGATATCTACAAAATATTTACAAGTTATAATGATTACAAGCATAATTTATACGGAGACGGTCTATCGTTATACATCTGTTAGACGCGTCAGCCGTTCAACTGACTACTTTTAGTCTCTTACGCCAGAGGGCGTTCGTGGAAGTAAAGTTTTAGTAAGCAAACGCGACACTCTCACCTTGAGGTCCAGTATCAACAGAGGATGGACCTCAACTGACCTGTAGTTCAAGTCTTTTGAGATTTCGTCATACGTCGAGTTCTGTACCTCACTTGCACATCTGACTCAGGTGTAAAGTTGAGTTCAAGAGGTATGAGGTTCTTAGTAGGTCTTATAATCTCCCCTTGTGCAATTTTCAGTTTCACTAATCTAATGTGTCCGTCGTGGGATGGAAAAATTTCCACGATTCTAGCTAAGGGCCAGTTTATCCTTTTTTCGTTGTTGGACACAATTACAAGATCACCAACTTTCACAGAAGATGGTTCGCGGATGAATTTTGAGCTTTGTTTTAGTTGCCCTAAATATTCTGATCGAAATCTTTTTCGTAAATCTTTTCTCAATTTGGCTCTGTAAAGGTATCTTTTATTGATGGATTTAGGATCCAAAAGATCTAATTCAGGAACTCCAGTCTCTGTAATTTCTGTTAGAAACATTGCTGGGGTGAGAGCTCTTAAATCCTTTACGTCTTCTGACAAATACGTGAGAGGACGGTTGTTCATAATGCTCTCGCAGTCACAAATGATTGTCAACAGTTCTTCGTAGTTCAGAGAAGATTTTCCTAGTACCTTTCGAAGAATTCTCTTTAGTACTCCAATTAATCTTTCCCACCACCCTCCCCACCATGGCGAGGAAGGGGGAATAAATTTCCATTCAATTTTCTTAACTGTTGCATTTTCTAAGATAGAATTCCAATCTATGGTCTTAAACAAATTATTTGATCCAACAAAATTAGTTCCATTGTCGGAGTATACAGTGACAGGTTCTACCTTCGAGCGATGAATCGCCTGAACGCGTGCAGGAAACTTTCGGTTGATAGAGATGAGACTAGCTAAGTGAACTGCTCTATATATTGCGCAAGTAAAAATGACGATCCATGTTTTTTGGCCTCCTTTTAAAATTAAGGGACCCGTCAGATCAACACCAATAATCTCAAAAATTAAAGCATCTCTTATTCTGTCTTCAGGTAGTGGCGCTTGAGGAATCTTATATGAATCAGAGTCGAACCTTCGACATCGTACACAGTTTTGGATAACCTTGCGTACGGTCTTCCTACTCTTTATGATCCAATATTTTTCACGCAAAGCGCACATAACGACTTGTACTCCAGCGTGACTTAGCCTTTCATGTTCAGATTTGATCAGTTTTAAGACTAATGGATGTTCTGAGGGAAGTAAAACTGGGTAACGAAAGTCAGCGTCATCGTCTCTCTGAAAGATACGTGTCTTCACTTTTATAAGGCCATTGGAGTCCATGATAGGTTCTAGAGCACGTATTCTTTTATCTTTCAATCCTTCGAAAGATTCTTGTTGGATGAGTCGGAAAACCACTGTTTCAGCTCCCTTTAGTTCTTCGACTGAAATTCTCCCATGAGTTCTTTCAGATGGTGGTGTTGTAGCATTTTTAACGAATCTAAAGATCCAAGATACGACCTTTATGATCTTTTCGAATTTTGAAATATTGTCAAAAAGGTTAAATTTATCTGCATTCGTGTTATTGCTGGCTGAAACCACAGTTCGTTTTCTCTCTCCATTTACTATATCGAAGTCAGGATGTTCTCCATCTGCAATAGGCCACTCTTCTGGAGGTCGATAAATCCAATCTGGTCCTTTCCACCATTCGGATTTCCTCAATTCTTTTGCAGAGCAACCGCGTGATGGCAAATCCGAAGGATTAAACTTTCCGGGAATGTGATGCCAGTGATCTGGGTTACTCAGTTTTCGAATCTCATTTAATCGATTGGCTATAAAAGTGGACCAATTTTCTTTCTGTTTTATCCAAAAGAGGGTATTTTTGGAATCCGTCCAGTAAAAAACTGGAACCTCTTTTAATTTCAAGTCTTCTCTTATTGTATGAGAGAGTCTGGCTCCAATAGTGCAAGCGAGTATCTCTAGTCGAGGTATGGTGAGTGCTTTTAGGGGAGCAACCCTTGCTTTAGATTGTATCAATTGACAAGTGACTCCACTCTCACCGCTGTGTCTAAGGAAAATGCAGGTCGCATACGCGTCCTTGCTTGCGTCTGAAAATACATGCAGAGTGGTACTTTCGTCTATTTTGGGAAGCAATCTAGGAATTTTGATGTCTTTCAAATACTTTAACTGAGATGACCATCTGAAAAATTTCCTTGCTAGATCATTCGGCAGATTAGTATCCCCGTTAATTTTCTGTTTCCAGCACTCTTGCAGAATCAGTTTAGGCAAGAGAGTAACTGGACTAGTAAACCCAATTGGGTCAAAGATTTTACTCAATTCGGAAAGAACAGATCTTTTGCTCAATACAGGGTTTTCTTCATATTTTACGTGACAAGACAAAGTATCGTCAAACAAGTCCCATTTCAATCCCAATACTGACACAACATCTTCATAATCTTTATCAGAAAGGTTTAGAATTGAAGTTTCATTTTTAAGTCTATTATGTTTCCATCCTCTTAGGTCAAATTTTGCAGTAGCCATTATTTCCTTAGATCCTTTGATAAATGAGTTTAATTCTTCAATTGATTCCACGCTCGCTACGCAGTTATCCACATACATGGTTTTCTTTAGCTTTGAAGCTATTTTCTGATGATGTTTTGGTACATTTTCCAAATGGTAGTTAATCGTGGCAGCGAGTAAAATGGGGCTGGCGTTTACGCCGAATACAACCCTTCGGTGCCGATATATAGTCAGTTTTTCAGGCTGTCCTTTCTCCCACCATAGGAAGCGGAGAAAATCTCGATCCGCTGGATTCACACCTATCTGAAGAAATGCTCTTTTTATATCCGAAATTACTCCATACTTCCTCTCTCGAAATTTTATCAAAATTTTGGGGATCAATTCAAGATAATTAGGACCCTTTTCCAGACAGTCGTTCAGAGATACCGAATTTTTCTCCTTTGCAGATGCGTCGAACACTGGTCGAATTTTGGTAGTCGAATTTTCCCGAAACACGGGTCTATGTGGCAGATAATGCCCTTTGATCTTTTCTGCCTCCGAAATATCGATAGGTTCAATTATTCCCTCTTCTACCCAATCCTTTAAAACAGTTTCGTAGGCTTCTAAGGAATTCTTTGTCTGAAGGGTTTTCACGCAAGACTTCAGACGCTTTTCTGCAAGGATTCTATTATCTGGCAACTCAGGATGAATTTGAAGCCATGGAAGTGATACCTGATACCTTCCAGCGTCATCTCTTTCTAAAGTACGGATAAAATAATTTTCTGTAGCCTGTTGTATTTCTTGTTTTGTTTGCGAAAGAGCTGGTTCAGTTATTCCGATAGAATCAAGAGACCACAAGTCACAAATTTTTCTGTCACTAATGTGTAGTGATAAAAGAACTTCATTAAAATTCTTTCCCTTTACCCTTGTTCTCCCTAATATTGTCCAACCAAGGTGTGTATTCATCGCTACTAAACTCTCCGTTACGTGTATTATTTCCCCTGTAAAGAGTTTTCCGGAATAATCTGCTCCTACAAGCATGTGTATTTCGTTAGGGTGTTTTTCAAATAAACAAGAATTCTCATTAATTACATCACTGGGAAAAATTTTGTAACCTCTTAGTTTCTTTAAGCATTCCCTATCCTCCAATTTTGGAATATGTGAGCATATGGTTTTTTGGCTCAAAACTTCCATTTCGCATGTGAATCCTGTTTCTGGATTATTTAACTTAATCAGATACTTCTTGTGATTTTCCCTTTTTCCTATTCCTCCAAAAAGCCCATGAGTCACACTTTCCTGACCTAAAGATTTTAGTTTTAATTTCTCCGCAAGAAATGTGCTGATATATGATCTGCTACTTCCGGTATCCAGAATTATTCGTGTAAAATTGCTTTCACCATCTCCGTAAACATTGGCAATTAAAGTTTGCAAGATTACACTTTCATAGGATGAATTATTCGTTAAGGCCTTATTTTCAATTTGTTCTTCCTTAATTTCTCCGTTTTCGGTTTTAAAACACATTATAGTGGCATGTCGTTGTTTACATAATTCACACCTTATTCTAGAAGTGCAAATAAAACTAAGATGCCGTGGGTGTAAACAGCGATAACAGATCCCTTTCGCTTTGCATTTCTCCCTTTTTTTCTCAGTAGACCATAAAGATGCTTGTTTACACGTTATAGACTCGTGATCAGAAGAGTCGCTGAAAACACATGGTGTTTGTCCTCCCCGCAAACTTGCGTTCGTTAACTCCGAAGCTGTGTGTTTCGCAATAGGTCTGGGTTCACTCAGTTTGTTATGCTTTTGCGGCGCCGCCTTTGGCTGGACCGTCTGGAATGTACGTTCCCGCGCAACTAACTGTTCAGAAAGAAATTCCACTAGGTGATTCAAATCGTAATTTGATTTCCGAACTGTTTTATTATACTCCAAAACCAAATCTGGGGGCAATGTTTTAAGAAAAATAGGTGTTAATAAAGCTCCATATGTTTCTGAGGTCATATTTAATGATTCAAGACATCGAATATGTTTCTGTATATAATTGAATAACTTACGGAAATTTTGAATGTCATTAGAATCCTTTAGAGGTCTTATTTTCAGTAATTTATCTATATGGGCGTTTATCAGTACATCTTTATTTCCAAATCTTTCTGTGAGGAGTTTAACTGAAGTTAAATCGAAACCGTCAATGGTGTTATAAGCAGTACCTCCCAAAAAGGATTTCAAATAATTAAATTTGCTTATAGCGTCAAGCGTTTTTTTTGATGTATGGCTGATGAAAAAGTGTTCCAAAATGTCAGCCATTCGCAGCTCTCGCCATAAAACTTCGGAATCGTAAGTTTAGGAAGCTTCACATTATGACTTTCGATTTTAACGTTTTCTATAATACTTTCACTTAACTGTTCAGTGCTTCGTAACACATTAAATTTTTGTTCTTTTATATTAATTTCTTTCAATTTTTTGTTAGCCTTGTATTTAAATGTAGTTATTCTTTCACGATATTCGTCAACACCGTTTAATTCCTGGTCAAGATAATTTATGTCTATTAATTTTTCTATATCGGCATCTATTTGTTTTAACTCGTTCGATTTTTCATTTAAGAGTTCTAAGGAAATTTCTAGTTCCTCTGCATTCACTTCTGTTTTTGGTAATTCAGTTTCGATTCGGCCAATTAATTTTGTAACGGCAGCCCTTATGTGGCCGCGTTTCCTTTTCAATGTATCGATGAATTCCGTCATTGTTTAATATTCAATAATTCAACAACTATCAGCAATTCACTAATTATTTATGCTTATGTATTATCTATATAACTGATATCAATTTAGACAGATTCAATAGTTAGGAAAACCGCAGTTACTGGCAGTCCCTGTTCGGGCGCCATGTTAAAAAATTTTATCAACTTTGTACTATTAAAATTTTTTGATCATTAAATAGATAAGTGAAAGTTCACTTACCTTCTAAATAGGGCTGCCCTGAACTGCCTTCTTTCCTTCTTGTCGGTATCTGTCTCTATGATGAACTTCGATTCACTTCGAAACACAGCTATAAACTTTTAAGAAATTTTAATTCGTATGAAAGATATCTACAAAATATTTACAAGTTATAATGATTACAAGCATAATTTATACGGAGACGGTCTATCGTTATACATCTGTTAGACGCGTCAGCCGTTCAACTGACTACTTTTAGTCTCTTACGCCAGAGGGCGTTCGTGGAAGTAAAGTTTTAGTAAGCAAACGCGACATAGAGAGTGCACAAAATGGATAAAACCGGAAACTTGGTGTTCGAGTGTTATATCCATCTCAGAATTTGATAGCAAACACTCAAATGCACATCTTTGGTTGGCAAGGTCTCAACTTCGCAAACGATTGCAACAATTTAATTATATAATTCAAGGGCTGAATATTATCAACTAACTCCAACTTCCGGTGTATGCTGAGATTAGCATGAAAAGTTCATGCTGTGTTCCGTCTGTCAGAACTTCGTGTCTCATAAAAGGGCGCTTCCAGCAGAATGAGCGCAGCACATTAAGCCCAGGAGGACAGGGTAGAAGTTTCCGAAGAAGGAAAAAACTGCTACATTTGATACTTGATATCAAGGTAGCAGTTTGATAGATGATTCCCTCTAATACTTTAGATAATTAAACTTGTTGCAATAGTAGCTCTGGAAGGATATTATGCGGAGGCGCATCCTGCATGAATGTTACACTGCGGAGCACAACAAACCAGTCCGAATTTCAGAACCATACCGATACACCCGATGTGTCTATGCACACGGTAAACGTACCCAAACATTCAAAGTATCGAACCATTAATTTTGCAATGCAAACACTTATTATTTACAGTATAATTATATATGTACAGGGCAGTTATATATTCAGTTACTGGAAACATCATGTCGGCAACCAAGAATGGATGCATTTGAAAATAGCAGAATGCTAATAAGAGCTTTCTAAAATGTGGAGAAATGTTTGGAATTAAACCTAAATTTATACGAAAGGTACTAATACGTTTAAAAATTTAATGTTTTTGTTAGGGAATATGTTTTAGCAATAAATCTCGTAACTTAAATTTTTGGGCGTTTTACATAAATAACATTTCCATTAATTTAAATGAGCCTTATATCAATACGTTTGAATGTGTACTATTGAGAGTTTGAGAGGGTACGGGAACATGCGCATATTTACATACGTAAAAATAAGTCAGGGATAACATTTAATACATTTCTTCTCCTTGAGAGTATATATGTATACAATTAATTTCATACTTTTTTTAGAATGAGCAAACTGTTATTTATATATAACGCAATGTGCGAAGCAAAAATCTGTAAAGAATTTTATTGTCTTTAATCACTTTATGCTGCTGCATAAATTACATTACAGCTATGCAAATTATGCTAAAAATTAATAGAATTTGAAATTTACGCTACTTTTAAGAAAATATGATGAGAAAAATTCATTAAAATAATTCGCATTATAAAATTAATTAGTACAGTTTTAATACTAAAAAACTTATAATTTATCTTATTAGTAAAAATACAATGAACAATTGTACTAGAAATGAAACTGAAATAGTTATTCTTTGTATCAAGCTAATGGCAAAGAAATCTACCATTTTTCTTTCTAAATTTCCGTACTGCCTTACTGCAACTCTAACAACTATTGCTTAGCATTCTCAGCGTGTTTTCTTTTAACACTATCGTAACCCACTCTCTAGTTTTAAATAAAAAATGCAATCGCAGAAGTACTGCGATGTTTTGAAGTCTTTATCCACTCTTGCCTACTATTTATAGCATTTTTAAGAACATTCGGTTTCAAAAGAAGAGTTGAAGGGGAATGTTTTACAGTCCATGGTACTAAAGAAAGCATTAAAGCTGACGTAATAGTCTGTAGTGAACTATGTCTCGAATGTTGATTCAGGAGTTAAACTGGATGGGATTGAAGAAGAAGCTTAAAGTATAAATGAAAAAAAGAAGCCATGAAAAACTGAGCAATTAATAAATTGGCTATTTTTCTTTAAGAAGGCAAGTTTAAATGACCATTTCCTACACTCAAGATGAGTTATGTCTTATAAAATTATACCTGAATTCATTTGTCTTTCATATTCGGGTTACTTTCTTTCGTAATGCACAGATACAAGAAAGAATTTCAAGCTATAACCGGCGAAATGGTAACCCCTGTCGTGTACTTAAATTGTAAAAAAGATGCTTGTAATTTTTAGTAGGTGATATCGGAAAGCCGAAAGAGAGAAATCTAATAGAGGAGAAAAATGCTTCTTAGGAACATTCTTCAAAATCTGATCGATGCTTCGTTGTTATTCTTTTCAAGTACCTTTGGAAGACAGTCAATTGTAGGAAGTATAACAATGGGTAGAAAGATACTGAACTTCATTTTAAAATTTGTATTTATAAATTATTTTATAATACAATTTCCGTGTACACCAGTTTAATCAAATAATGATATACACAAATATAATACTATAGCAAAATATTATTTTTAAAACAATATAATTCTTAGGTTGAATTTAAATTAGTTCTGCTATGGATAGTTTTCAAAGTAGGATTTTCGCTGGGGTTTTACTATTACTAATATTATTTATTTATTTGCTACTAGAAATATTAACATTTTACAACCTTTCATGTTAACAAGAAATTTAACATTTTTGGGCACTCAAATTATAAATTTTATGTTTTAATCATACAGTTTTCAAACTAGAACTTCTGTTAAGTTTTATTTTTTCTTATTTGTTAATTTATTTACTGCCAGATATATGCAAATTTTACAACATTCGTGTTAACAGAAACTTCCATTTGCAAGCACTGAAATTAAATTATACATTTAATATTTTAGGGAATTTCTTTCAAAATTTTCCTAATTTGCCTGATAAAGTCTGTAGGGTTTTTCTTGATCTGCATAACAAATTTATTTAAAATTTTTCTGTTCTCAACTTCTCAAACTTCCCCTCACATTCTCTCATCAGGATGTAAATTTAAAGTTGAGTGAAGTGCTATTTAAACAAGTGATTATCCCAGTTTATTCAGACCGTGTTTTGCTAGCCTAGCGCACGTTTCGTTGTTATTTCGCGGTCACGCTAGTAAGCCTCTTGTCCATTCTGCTTAGTATCACGCCGGTTAGATTTTCTGTGAGTCCATCACATAGGAGTAATTTTGAAGTGCTTTCTTGCACTCGTTTATTTTTCAGATTTTGATTTGTATTCTAGTCTACGTTTAGTTATCGGCGCAAGTGAATGGTGTTTTGTAACGCACGAAGTCCGTGCTTTCTGTTAATTTAGTTTGAGTTAATAAAGGGTTATTTTGCACTCTTCTTCTGTGCTGGTATTTAATTCACGCCTGTGCGAGAATTCGCCAGGTTCATTGTAGGATTTAAGTTAGTGTATGTGGACAAGTAGAGATAGATCTTACAAGTCTAAATTTCTAAGGTGTTCTCCGACTGAAATTGGAATGTACAGCTATCGGCATTTTGCGTAGCACTTACACAGGGTACTTAAATATGCGGACACATATCTGAGATCTGCGCTTTACATAAAGTTATGCATGTACACTTACATGGGTACATGGGTAGAATCAAATTCCCCTGTATAACAGGGAAATTTTGAGATTATGTTTTGAATAACATTATAATTTTTAAAAGACTATATTTATTTGCACTGAGATCTCATTTTTCTATAATAAACATATTTGAATTTATACTTTGAGGACTGAATATTGTTTTAATTTTAAAATGTTTAGATTATGGCAAAGCACAATAGGGCTATTTTCCTAAAGAAAAGAATGCTTTGGTGGAGAACATTCTAAAGGGCGTTGATTGATATTCAGTTTACACATGGAAAATATCACGAAAACACACATCCAGGGAGCTCGTTGGCGAAGATTTGAACCCAGCTGGAATTACCAATATTGCATGGTTTTGTTCTCTGGTCATTGGTAAGCATTATTTACATTATGTAATGCAAGTAACCTATGTAGTGCAAGTAACCTATGTCCGTGCATCTGATAAGTAATGTATAAAGTAATATTTCATAACATTTAATAATACAATACTTCCATGATGTGCAAAGTATTTCACAAAAAAACTTAATTTTGGCAGCTTAATTTCGAATGGCAAATAATGTTGTAGAGTCATTAGGTTAATTGGAAGCAGAAAAGATGAAAACTATGCAACCGCCTCCGCCGGGAATCGAACTACGGACCTCTGGAATACCGGCCCAGCGTGCTACCGTTACACCACGAAGGCACGCTAGGGAAGCGGGAGAAATACCTTATAATGTGTGTTATTCTAAATTCAAATACAAGATATAAGAATTACTTAAAATTTAGCTGTTGTCTCAGAGGTGATAAACCGAAACAAAATGACGTTCAAGGACATCAAGCTATAATTAAAACATAAATCGTTATGTTGAGCAGTACGACCCATTTTGAGAAATTAGCTTTGATGTTTGTATAAAAAGTAAACTATTTTTAATGATGTATACCTTTTGTTTGAAGTTTAATGAAAACCATGTCAATATTTTCTGAAATTTCTTAGGTCATGTTAAATGCTTCTATAAAAAAAATTTTTTTTCAGTTCACGCCGTATAGCCAAGTGCAAGAGATGCTTACAAAATAATTCAAAATAATTTTATATTTATTCTAGATATTTACATAATGTTTAATAACAGTTTCGCAATTTTCAGCAGTTTAAATGCGTGCTGACAGCATTTCCATTCTCATTTATTACTAGAATAGCCAATATTTCTTAAAGCACTGGATTTCGTATATTTTTAGTTCGATGCACACTATTTAATTTCGAGAATTTATAGTACTCAATTTTCTGACATATTTACTACAGCACGAAGTTTCAGAACCATTACACTCGGATAAGTGAAACTAATAACGAAATGCTTCTAGTTTACATAGATTTATATAACAGTATTTGCTTGAAGATGAAAAAGAACTGAGATCAGTTCCTGACAAGAAACAAATCATCTCAGTAACGACTAACTAAATACAAACATTTTATGTTAGATCATGTCGTTTACTAATATGTTATAAAGAGGTCATGAAATGTAACAGAGAGTAAATAAACCGACATTCTGTGAAAAGTAATATTTAAGACACAGAATGGTTTGGGAAATTAGTAATTATATAGTTCATCTGTATTCAACTATTTTTCTGTTCGTTCCTCGGTTTGACTGCGGTTCGAAGCTAATTTTTGTACCATCATAAAATTCAGTGTTATAAGCTATAATTTCTCCTCAAGGAGACTTGTTACCCGAAAATTTATGAAATTACAAATTTTTTGATAGAAAAATACCGTAATACCCTAAACACACTGACTATTCTAGATTGCATGTTCTTCCCTTATGTTTATCTTTTTCCCAAATTCGAGATCTTTTAAGATTACATAGCACTGCTTGCAGAGTGAACTAAAGATTAACCAATCGCAACTTAACTATACATATGCACCTGCCTAGTATAAATACTATAAATTTTGTTTCCCGAGCAAGTACGTCACTTCTCCTTCTTAACCTCTCCTGCCATGCAAAACCTGTGCGCTACTATACTCTATTGTTCTTTACCTTGAAATCAGTGTACATGATTATTATTGTTGTCAACTACGATCTAGAACTATTTTGCCTACAAAAAACTGATTTAATGCGCAATATCATGGAATAAACTTATGTTTCCATATGGACACGTCTGGAAGATTTTGGTTTATGCATCCATCTTTCTAACAACGCAGAAAAAGCCTTTTCGACTGGTGAAAATTAAAAGTACCGAGTTTCTTCTACGGATAAAAATATCACATGTAAGTATTGAAATTCATTAACAAAATTTTAAGAAATTTGAAATGATTTAATGACCAATCAGACAGTTTACATTCTTTAAACTGAGTTTTCTCAGTTTGCATTTTTTAATGCATTCTTTTAATTAAAGTCCTAAGACTTGTACAGATATGGAATAAATTGTTTAATATTTTTACTGCTTATTTAAAATTGTATACTTAATGGAAATATGGACGGGTTTAGAAAAATAATGGAAAGAAAAATTATTGGAGGTGAAAATGTGATAGAGATTATATTTTTTTTATTCTTTTTATATAAAAATGTGCTTTTTATTTTTTAGTCTCGGAAACTTATTCATTAATGACAAAATTGATCCTTAAGAACACTAATAAATACAATAAAAATTTTGGGGCAAAAACACTTAAAATTGTGGGAGAAGAAAGAATTTTTAATTGTTAAAGCTTTCTTCAAAAAATTTTAATTTAAAAAAAATTACCAGCAATTTTTTTTTTAGCTTAAAATTATTTTTTCTTCCAAAACCACTTAATATTATTCATATAAAGTAGATGAAAGTTCTCAAATAAAAAAAAATCATTCAAAATATACAAAATCACCTTAATATAATCAATATACTACAGCGTAATTCAGTATTGATTGCACAAATGAGAGGTTAAGAATTCAGTACTCAGCGTCAGAAAAGACTAAAAATCTTAAGTTTTGCCCAAAACGTTTATCTCGGTTATTCTGAAAAAAATTTAATTTTTTACTTATAACACATACATCTTTAAAAACTACAGTAACGGAGAATGTGAATTAAGAAGCCAGCAATTTTATTATCCCTTACACTTATCTTAATCGCTTGACTGATTATAGTTGACCAGCGGCCGAGTGGTAAAGTCGCTGAACACTGTCAGTTCGGTCCCCCTCCCGGGGGTTGACTCAGGCGAACGCCTGGGAAGTACTGGTTAGGATATGTACCTAGGCAGTCTCAACCACGGGGGTATATAATTTGACTTCACAGGACTAGAACCTGAGTATTGTACTCAGGTTGGTTCAGGCTTGGCAGGGACCGTACTGGTACTGTCGTGTCTGTTCCTCTGGTTGTGGTTGAGCTATATCGGAGATCGTCAACCGAGTCCCCGGGGGTTTGACCCCATTCAGTTCTCGTGGTGGGGACTGACAGAGTAGACAGAGCACCTTTTTACAGTGTGGTTTTGCGATGTAGTGGTGCCCGGAGGCAAGGTGACAGAGTTTCAAAATAGCAACGTTTTCGTTCTGCCCAAAGCTTTGTAAAAGCCGGGCGGGGACTGCGGGGGTCGCGCACGCGATGATGAGATCCCACAGACGACGGACATCTCGACTCTGTATGGTTGTGTCTGCCTGTGTCTGTCAGTTTGTTCCGGGGTTTGAATCCCCGTGAACGGGCTGGCTGCATTGGTATGTTTGTGGTTTCCCCTATGTCTAACTTGTATATGAGCCAGTTTTTCTCATAAAGTTCTCACAAAGCTGTTCATCCTGTTTAGCAGATAACCCTCGAGTGCTTTGCCATAATCAAATAAATCAAACTTGGCCGATTCCTCTTGCATTGATTTCCACCTACACCGGAATGACTTGAGTACTTGGATCTACAGATGGTTGTAGCTATTGGTATACAGCATATATTATACGTACTTGGATCTACAGATGGTTGTAGCTATTGGTATACAGCATATATTATACGCACTTGGATCTACAGATGGTTGTAGCTCTTGGTATACAGCACTATTGGTTGTAGCTCTTGGTATACAGCACTATTGGTTGTAGCATGTACAGATGTGTATATGGAGAGGCACACGAGGGCTATCTGCTAAAAGCCAAGGGTTCCTTTCTGGAGAATTTTCTAAGTGGAATAGTCTCAGGTTCAAGTTACTCACTGAGAAAGCCAGGAAAATCAACCATGCAGCATGGGATCGAACGCATATCCAACTCACAGAAATCAATGGTCTTAAGAACTCCGCCACTGTTGGGCTAGCATTAACAGATGTTCATAAATTTAATTACGAATATTACATTAAACGTTATTCATGAACGGCAGATTCTAGTTTTATTTAGTCGTTCCCATATAAGAACATAAACTAACAATAATAATAAAATATTTTGTTTAATTTTACTCTATTTAGGCTTAATTTTGTCAAATTTAGAATTCAAGAGAATGATTAATCTCTGATTTAAACGCTTTTATGTATTATGATTGAACATATTTACTGTTTGGTAGAATTTGCCAATTTAAAAATCTGTTTTCATGTATGATCTTCTAAATGAAAGTTTTTATACTTTTACATCACAAGCTACTATCTTTTCCTTATAAGGATAATTTAATAGAAGCCTAATCGCATTTAACTGTCAATTTAGTGAAGCAAATCTCTCAACTTGGATTACTATCGATAGCAGGTGGCTTTACTAGTGATCTGGTTTATTCGATCATATCTAAATTAAAGCTGTTTCATTTCCAGAATCCCACGTTTATTTGATGTAAGGAATGTTCTTATCCACTAGTAAAGTGATCATATAGAGCACATTTATTATAATTATATTTTTTCGTTTCCATTACGAAAATTTTGCACCTTTAGAATTTGGAATCAGACATTCTTTACCTGCAGCCTAAGTGATTACGCTTATTATACAATTCTTATACCTTTTAGGGGATTCTTCGAAGATTCTTTTCAAATTACGCGTTTTGCGTTTTGCATTTTTTCAGGTGGACATGTAAGAAAGCTCTCAGCAACAATAAAGAATTATCCTTGTTGTGTGATGGGTTGATGTCTTTGTAACTGGAACTGTTAATTAATATTAAGATTCTAATTCTGAAAGAGACAGTATAACTAATTGCCAAACATTTTAAGTCATCAATAGCCGAAAACGTTAAGTAAGAATATCATAATGAATGCGAAGGAAATATTTACCGGCAGTAAACAATGCGTAATTTTAAAACATGAAATAATCTAATTGTAATGCCATTTAATTGTATTTCACAGTAATTGAAATAATTTTCGTAATTGGTGTAATTAGAGTGAGTTAAACGTTAAGCCAAAATTTTAAGAGAATGACAAACATTCAACTGCTGCAGTTCAAACCATGAACTTAAAGTCCTAATTCAAGCTTCACATTGTTGATATTTTATGAAGCATATGGGTACTATTATATCATTTACTTTGATTCAGATAACCGCACAGTGAAACATGCTGGATTTATTCACTGATATTGAACAATACGAATAAATTTTACACCCCGACTGTAGCATAAAAATATTTTATCCCTTATTCCAAGTTCATTTTCTTATTCCAGCATTTTTCGAACAATTGTTTATCATTTTCTTTCCGTATTATGAATATTATTATGCATGTATCAGAGGATTTCTTATTACTTTTCATTCTGCGTAGCCGAAAAACCAACAGCCTTCCTCCTGAGAGTCAATACGGGATTTGTTTATAGATTATTTATAGCTATTATACGTCATTTTAACATATAAATCAAGTCTTGCTCTATTAGGGTTAGTATCAGAATCGAAAATATTTAGTTTTCAAAAATGTTCTACTGATTTTTACATATACGTGATCACAATGTCGCCATTATTGTTACTTTTCATTTCTTTAACAATCTGTCAAGTTTGACTGTTTAATTAGTTAGTATGTTACTTAGAAAATATCGTTACAATTAAAACTTCTTTAGATTTCTAAACCTTAAATTGTATTGTTTAGAGATGAAAAGCTAGGTTTCTATTGTTTAAAATTTCAAAATGCATGAAATTTCAACAGGAAAAAGGGTCTTATGACTTTAATTAAAGCAAATAATAAAATTCAGGAACTTTTTATACGTGAATCATTAACGCTGGATCACACACAATTATTTCCAAAATATTTTCAATCATGAAATATTCATTATAATAGTGTGTAAAATGATGAGTTGTGACGCAAAGCGAATCAGTATAACACTTAGCTTAATGGTATTTATCACATGTTGATGCATTATTAATAACGAAGCTTCCATTTGTAGAGCTTAGGACAGTATTGCAGAATGTACAAAGGATCATTAGTAAAACACTTTAATATTTTTCCTAATAGTTTAATCGAAAACATAAGGATGGATGCAGAATGGAAAATATTAAGATCATCACTACAGGAAAGGCAATAAAAAGTTCACAGAGGACCTTTGTGTTTAGTCTTAAAGAAAAGATTTTGTTAATATACTAATGTTATGCTGTGAAATGATATCAGAATTTTCTATGCATTCAATCAGAAATACAGTCAGAATCATATTTGAGCTGACCTAAAAATCAGTATTTTCAAAAAGTAAAATAACATTGAAGAAAAAATGATTAAAAGCAGGAAAATAAAAAATAAAAAAGTGACCATTTAATATATTACTCTTCTTTATATTATATTTTAAAACGAGTATATTGTAGTAAAACCTGCATCTGACACATTTTGTAAGATTTTTGCAAAAAGGATGAATAGAAATAATTAATTTAAACTAAAATAGTCCTAATAATATTATGTAAATATATAGAGAAAATTGCTTATGTATATAATCAATTTCACTTACTCTAAATTTAATTTTCAACCTTGAATTGGTCGCACATATGAATAAGAAATGGATACCTAATATTGGAGAACTATTATCAGTGAGATATTAAAAATAACATAAATACATTGTAACAGATGGTAAGAAGAAATTAAGTGCGAATTAATTAACACTGATCATCATTTGGAAAGAGCAGGATTTGAATTATAAACTGTAGTTGAAATTAGTAAATTTTGTTTAATATTTACAGCTTCAAAGCATTTCTAATTTATCCCATTCTATGTTATTAATTATTAGAGTGTTTTTATTTTAAATGACAGATAGGCATACGAAACAATATTTCCTTCGGTAATTTGACGATTTTCCTTTTTATCTTTTGTAACATCTTTTAATAAAAGCTCTAAGTTTAATTATTGTGTTAATTGAAAACGTATATTTGATTTATATGGTATCATTTTAATGTAATTTTATTGCTAAAAATAGTTTAATATATATATATCTGCTTTAAGATGCATAATATTATGCTTTGCCATTAAATAAATTTAAAAATATGTAAGTGAGCAACATAATGTTGACATTATATTGAAATATATTCGATATGAGAGTTAGAATGGTATTAAAAAATAGTGTTGCAAAATACAAAGTCCATCTTCAGAAGCAATTGACAATTTTGAGTCACATGTAGGACGTAAGTCTTTGAACATTAAGTTCATTTTTGATGAATATAAAAATTCTATATATATATGTATTTATAAACAGCGTTCCAGTATTCAAATTAATTGTGTGCAGCTAAATTACTAATAACTTATCACAATTTAATAGATTATTAGCTTTCAGGTAATTGTAAATAATGACATATAAATTATAGCACTTTATTAGTATGTAGTAATATTAATATTATTAGCAAATCACATTATTTCAATTAAAGACAGACACCTAAATTAGTTTTTCTAAAGCAATGAATAAATCCTGTGCGATGTATTTGAAAGGTAATGCTGCAATAGAAATTGCAAAAGAAAGATAGAAGATCTTACCTCTTATTTTTTTATTACGAAGGTTATTACTCACTGTAGGTCATCCAGTATTCTATGTTTTAAGTACATTAAAATTACAAATGGTGCTTTAGTCTTTCAAAAAAAAAAAAAAAAAAAGCACGAGGAGAAAAGACCCTTTTTTATTTTGTTAGCCAACCGAAAATAGAATTCAATTAAATTAATTTCAAGAGCTATGAATTGGATTTTTCTTTTCCAGCTACGCTTTAACAATGCATTAAATAGTCGTTTCGTTTAGCAAATAAGCCCAAGTCAGGCATGTTTCTCATGTCAACGAAAAAAAAAGATAAACAAAGAAGGCCTGGAACACAAAAGAAAATAATCGACTTGATTTTGTTGTCGAAGTCGGGCAATTTAGCTTTGTTCTTTGTACAATGTCCAGTGGCCCTTGCGATGTCCAAATGATCAGAGGCTCAGAGAAATAAGAAAGGCGAAACAGTCTGGCTCAATTCATTAGGGAAAACTCTGTAAGCCGCAAGCGCTAGGACTTCAGGGACTTCATAAACTGAAGAAGGCGAACCTATGGGGCCTAAGTCCCATATTACTCCGGATTCTCAATGGTCAAGGAACTGACTGATTGAAAGAAGCCTGGCTAAGTGAAACACGGCGTTGATTTCCTCTTACACATGCGGTGGGTTGACTCTAGGGAGCAGAGTTATTTACACTCACTACCCAATTGGGATATTACTTCTGTCTTTCTTCTATTAAAATTTCGATTTATGTGCGTTTCTGTACTCCTAATCTAACTGCCAGGCGAAATTTAGCGAATTCTAGGTTTCAAGAATAAAGAAAATTCAATTGATAATTTCTTCAAAATAATCTAAACAGTTATTTTGTAATATTTTTTAAACTTTTAACAATATATTTTAAATTTCACATGATATGCTAATAAACATAGAAATTAGACATTGCTTCAAAATATTCGATGGTTTCTTGCAATTTTTGATACATATAATGCTAATTCAAAACATACTATCAATCCACGGTTTTTTAGTTATATGAATAAAACATAAAGATAATTTTAAAGCATGTTCTATTCCTCGTGGAAATTATTGCTATTAAAATTTTCATTAAATACATGTCAAGTAGTTTTATGTGATCTTAAATTTTAACGAGACAGAATCCCTGATGTATTTAATACTTCATTTCGCAACTGATATTCTTTTAATCTTTGGTGTCAGTTATTTAATGCAACGTGCCGAAACAACTCACCTTTGTAATTTTTGACAGAGAAGAAATTATTATCATTTAAATTAATTTTGCTACTGGAAAGTTTCTTTGTATATTTTTAATATACGATATCCTGAAGCATATTTTTAATAGTTTAATCATTTTAATACTTAAATAAATTACACACACTTGCATCTTTGTTATGTATACCTTGATAATGGAAAACAATTTTATTCACGTGTTTCCATACGAAAAATAGGTGGGTAATGAATATATATTTTCATAACATGCAGTTAAGTCTCCATGTAAGGTACGTTCATTTGACTTCACATTTATGCATTAAAAATGAATATAAGCATAAAACGCTTTTATAGACAGAAGCTTTTCTGCCTGCAGGTTAACTTTAGAAAGTGCTTAAACATTTCATTCATCTGTTAGGAGATTTAAAGTTCATTATATATTATTAGTTTTAATGTACTCCTATTAGGAAATTGCAGGCTTGATATTTGTTTAGTAAAAGGGTTTTCATGAGTCATATATGTCTCAATAAGATATATATGTCTCTTTCTCTCTCTTTGTCTTTTTTTAATCAAAGTCTGCAGCTGAAATGGAATTAACATTGACATGAGATTTGTTGTTTATAATGAACATTAATGAATGACAAATAAATTTTATGTACTAATGTCTTTATAAAAGTTAAATATAGAGATTTGAACTTTTAAAACTGTCAAAATCTTTACAAGAGTCTGAAAGTTTTCGAAGCGATTAAGGCATATATACAGTGTTATTTTGTGGTACAGTGGATAGCACGTTGCTCCAGACATTTCGAAGGTTCTGAGTTTGAGTCCGGGCAAATGTATGGTCCTGTTTACTAAGATACCTTGTTCCATGGTAATCTTCTTCTTTACAATTGCTATAAAATAAAAATATAGCAGTAAATTCGTTATCGAGGAAGGCCTTATTATTGCGTAGGCTCACAAAGCAAAAGTCTAGAGCTCTAAGAATAAAAGAACTGAAAACTTATCTTATAATTCCTCATAAGTTTCGAGGGAGTATTAAGTATCAAAAACATGTAAAGTGAGTGAACGCCCCAGAACATTGTGCCTACAGCTCCCGGCTATTTTAATCAAGCCATGCCATCAACTTGCCCTGTCTACGATTAATCGATTGTGAAGTCTTCTTTGGGTATTTGGAAAGCAAGGAATTAAGATCCTTCTATCACGGGCACTTACGGTGAAATCAGTAACATATCGATCTAGAATTTGATGGTCACAAGTTAGATCCTGGATAAGAAACAGTACAACGAGCTGGTATGCTATCTCGGCTCGAAACTCGTTTTCTTGTCTAAAGTATTATATATCTGACTTATTTGAATATTTGAATGCACCTGCTTGGTTTCTACATTAAGTCTACATCATAGTAACCATTCTAAATTATATAAAACAAAATTTTAGAGTATATATAGAACATAACAATAAAAAGACGTACTGTAGTAATATTACTTAAAAATACGTTCAAAGTTTACCATTGGATGAAAGTAGAATTCGGATGCTTTATTATGTTTAAGCAGAATTACAAGACACACATACATCAATATGCTCATTTAGAAATACCATATGATATTATTCAATTTGATGTATCATTAATAACATGTTTTTAATATTTAAATAGTTTGTTATGGCAAACAGTATGTTTTAACACTGAGCACCTTACGTTGTCGGAAAAGGACTTTTAAGAGACTTGCATTTAACTTTATCTCATTCTGCACACACACAACTTGAAAATTAAATTTATAAAATTAAATCAAAGAAATTCAGTGGGAAGTTACCACCTGGATACATCTGCTATCAGAAAGCTTGAACTATGTCATTTGCATAAGGCGTTCACATTTTTAAAATTTCCAGTTAAAATGGGAAAATTAATAAAGAAAGATTCATGTACTTTTTTAAAAGCAAGTACTAGATCCTAAATTCAATTTTCAGGGGCCGTAATATTACACTGTTTTCCGGATCAATGCTTACTTAGCGCAAAATATTATCAGAGTGGCTTTTAGCCGCCCTATTGGATGAGGCTTAAAAATAATTGGATTGAATGATTCTTGGTAAGAGGTAAGCCTGACATGCTATATATTTAATGGAATTCCTTAAGATATCGGCCAAATTGACCCTTTATGGGACTTGTGAGAAGTGGTCAACCTCGTAGATTAATCTTTGGGTATAGATTTGGTGTCGGTTAGTCTTATCGGATTCAGCCCAAATATATTTTTTTGTAAGGCACTTTTTTGGGCGGAAAACATAAATTTACTTTGTTTCTTCAATCCAATAATTTAAGGCTTGACTGACGGAGCCGTTATGGAGTTTTCGCGTGTAAACTTATGTTTGCTTTTAGCCTAGAAGAATAAGCTGATTTGCATGCTGTTGAAAATACTTTTTGTTTAAGTATTACATAACGTGAATAAGCAACTTATATGTACCGAAACTTTAGGTTATTCAACTACCAATGATTCTTCTCTTATTAACCTGTATCTGGAATACATATAAAATGTAGAGAAAATAAGCTCGCACAAATGGAACTATTCGTGCACTTTAAATTTAGTATTATTTCCACTTGGTAAATGGAGGTTCGAATCTCGCGAACGGGCTGGCTGCATGGGCGAAGGCAACCCTCCCTTTAGGCAGATAGCCCTCGTGTGCTTTGCCATAATTGAATAATCCCAATCCCACTTGGTAAATTTATAATTTACAAGTGATTACTGTTGTTTTTATATGTAAGTGGGCAATATTAAATGTAAAAATGACGAGATGTTTTTGGAATAAATAATATTCTAAGCGAAAAAATCTTTTAAAATATGAATTGAGAGATAACGCATATTTAACATTTAATAATAAAGAAAGATTAATTTAATATCTTCGTACAGGTTTTAATCATTTTCAGTGCAATTTTACATCCCAGGTAAGTAAACAAAGCAGAAAAAGTATTATTGGTAGTATCGTTTTGGTTTGGTTTGGTTTATTTAATTATTACAAAGCACACGAGGTCTATCTGCCTAAGGGGTGAGATACCTTCGAGGAGGACCTTTAAGGGAAATTGGCTTGTATACATGTTACACATAGAGAAAACCATGAAAACATCCATGCAACCAGCCCCTTCTTCAGGATTGAAATCACAGACCGGACTACCAGAGTTCAGCGACTTCTCTGCCGTTGGTGGGCCAACTAGTAGAAGAGATTTTTTGTATAAATAATATTAAGAGCTACTGAAACCAAATGCGAAAGAAAAATAATAAGTGATTTCCTTGTATCATTTAGCTCGTAGTCTTCACATGTCATACAGTTCGTACAAATCGTCCAACATATATCCATACCTCTGGTATAACATCACCATTGCGAATGTCGTCTGGTCGCATAACAATCTGTATATATTAAATATTGTTTATATCCCCCCGAGATGTAATTACTCCTGCTATGTACATCGTTTCATACCACAATAGAAACACTACATAAATATGTACACGTTGTATTAATTTTTCAACTGTAACATTGCAATCTCTTCTCATCTAGTAATCGCACCATATAGTAATTTGCAAGTTATTTATTAGCAATTGACTGTATCGCATGTCTTATACATATGACTGTACATTTCATTACCGCGCTTTGCTCTATGTATTACATCCGCATTTCTGTATTGAACTAGTGTACTATTTTTATCTTATATGTCACATAATACGTTGCACGCATTTTTAGTATGCGTATGCATATGTACCTCTGCTGAAGGTAGTGTGGACGCACAACAATCTGTAAATATTACATATGTTATAAATTTTATATCCTATTCTTCTAGATGTAATTACTCCTGCTATGTACATCGTACCATGCTTTATTTGTAATACTAGTTACATATGTTAATGCTGTTCCATAGATAATGGTGGGCGTGGTGCTGTACTGATTAACCACTATGGTAAAGAGACAGGGCCCACGTCCCCCGTCACTTATCACTTATCCAATATAATATAGAATGAACTTAAATAATTAAACTTCTGATCTGAACTGTTTTTATGTAAATAGAGATTTAAATTATCTTGAAATTAATCAAAATGATGTAATATGACACATTCTATTGCTTTTTCATGCACTTTGAGTATTATTGAAATAATGTAACCATTATACTCACATTAAACTCAGCTGTGCGTCAATATATTCATTAGTTATTGTATTGATATTTATTGGTCTAACACAAATTCATACAAATTCTCGTTAGAAACTGACATCTGAGGAAAATAACGTATTATGAATTTATCTCATTAAAATGTATTTAAATTTCCTATTAACAGGTAACAGGTAACAGATAATAGAAGCATTGTTTCCTTGTTATTAATTGAGATGGAAAGGTTTGATAATTTGCTTACTCTAAGAAACGGATACGTAGAAAGCAAATAACCCTATTATTTTATTTTAAAGAGAACTTTAGTAAGTTTCAATCAAGTGCACACGTTATGACCTGTCTTTTCGCATGATACGTTATTTCATTTTTAAGTTATGGTATGCTTTGGCGAATAAATGCAATTTGGAGGACATAAAAGTGTTATAATACTGAATCGAACGTATCTAACATTTCGAAAAGCTAAATTGTCATCAAAGCCTTTCCATAGGGGGTATTTATTCATGAAAGGATTATCTCCGTTCGGTGGGTTAGTAATCAATAAAGAGGGATTATTGAGCAGTAAAGAGTTTAGACTACGAACACAAAGCAATTCCACGCTAATTTTACAATATTATAGAAGTGAAATTGCTAAGCTATTCGGAATAATAGACTGGGTTTATAGACCAGACAATAATGTTTTAACAATATGCATTAATACACTATTGCAGCGTTTCTGGGTCAGTTGTTGGTTTTTAAAAATTAGTTTGGTTTTGCATAGGAATTTGGTGCTTTGGCGTTTCTTTGAATGTGTTTCTTTGAACACTTTCTTCTTCTTCAAAATAATCTCTGGCACAATTTAAATGGAAAGTGATGTGTATTCAATGAAGTTATAATCCCGAATTTTTATGACTTTGGATTAGTTTCAGAAGCGATTTTAATCGCGTAATCATTGGCAGCAATAAACATACGTCATCATTTTTCTGTGACCTACTGTGACATTTACTGTGACTTTCAGTCTTGTATCTGTTTCTAAAGGCATATTTTCTGATTGTAATTCAGCAAGTTATTTGCAAAATTCAGTATTTATATCTTCTTCGGTAATCTAGCTTTTTATGTATATGATATCTTTCAGTGGATAAATTCTTAACATATATCTGCAGAAGATTTTCCCAAATGGAGCTGAGATATATACTATCTATATATAAGTATTTGGACACCCATGCAAACGACCATATCTGAGGTCCTGATCTGCGTTACGCTCTCCGCCATTATATGTCGCGTAGGAAACAGCATTGGCATTAGTCACATGCAAGATGCCACAACGTGCAGTTATGTAATTTCGAAAAAGGCGTAATCTTCAGATATTAAAAAAATGGTCGATCCTTGAAGCAATATTTAGCAAGCTGAATTACTCAAATTCCACAGTTCCCTACGTGATTCGGACGTGGAAGATGAGTGGTGATTGTTGGAATGTGCCCCGAGTCAGCAGACCCACAAAACTGGGAGACAGCGATCAACGGGTGCTGTCCAGAGAAATTCGGAAGCATCGCACCCAATCGAGGGACCACATACTTCAGGAGTCTCAAAAGGCAACCAAGAGTGTTGTTTCGATGAATGCCAATCGTAAAAAAGCCCACCTGTTTGGGTTTCATGGTCGTGCTGCCGACCATAAGCCTTTGATCACGAAGTCCAACAGCGGTTATATGATGCAAACCACTTCGACAGTGAACCGTTGATCAGAGGAAACGAGTTCCCTGGAGCAATGAATCAAGGTTCACCTTCTAGATGGTTTACCAAATGTTTTAATTCTGTTCAAGCTATTGGGCAGAGGGTAAGATGAAAGTTTTTAAGGATTAACTAACGGTAGAGGATTCAGTGTGCTCCCACTCATCCGCTCTGAATTTGGAAGAAATCTATGATAGAACTATGAATCTATGACAGATCTATGAATACTCTTAAAAAATGAAAGTAAGAGCTTAGCTTTGTATACGCTGCTAATTAGAGCTATTTATAAAATTATCCTCTTAATAATTAGTTAATATATAAGGTATTTCTCCCACTTCCCTAGCGAGCCTTCGTGGTGTAGTAGTTCTGCACAGTGGGCCGGTATTCCATAGGTCCGTGATTCGATTCCCGGCGAAGGCGGTTGCATATTTTTCATCTTTCCTGCTTCCAATTAGCCTAATGACTGTACAAATATAGTGAGAAATAATATTACTTGAGCTATTCAAAGTCTTTACGTGAATTAAATATATTTCTAAGCAAAATTGCTGCCAAAAAACATTTTAATTTAAATGCGGTAAAGTAAGAGCCTCAAATAACGTATTATGAATTTATCTCATTAAATATATTTAAATTTCCTATTATTTTAAATAACCTGTTATTTTATGATTTAGATATGTATTATGACTTGTCTCTTCAGTTTTCCTATCAGAAAGTAATTTAGTTCGACTACATATAACGCGAGAGATTTAGACTGTAAGACAGAGCGTGCTTCTACCTCTTGAGGCTACGTTACTAGGTGAGCTAGCTCGGTTAAGATTTCATTCTTCGGCTTGCATTATACTTGCCGATATATAAATTGTTACGCCGGTAGAAAATTTTGAGCCGTCTTCGCGTTAAATCATTTGTGTAGTCCTTAAATACTAGACTTAGTTTTAATTTGAATTTACTGTTACTTTAAGTTGCATTGTTGACTGGTTTGTAAGCACTAGTCGCACATTTATGTTGCATTTATGTTCCAGTTCTTAATTAATAAAGAGGTTTGTTAGACCATTGTAAGACCTTGCAGTTCTGTTCAAACGAAGCAATAATTCTCTCCAAGTCTATTAGGAGTTTGGTTTATGCTACCAAAACAAATCAAACTTTACAATACAAGATTAAGCATACTTTTGTACAAAACAGTAGCTTTTTGTGGAAAAGTACTTTTAAAATACAATTCACATAGGCATTCCAAGGATAATGAATAATACTTTTTTTACCTTTTATAAAATTCATTTAGAATAATGAGTAAAATTCAAATCATGGAACGTCTTTGAGATATAATAATTTAATTATTGATTATGATGCGAATTATGATCGATTATGAAAATTGCATTTTAATGAAAAACCAATACATTAATAAATTGATTTTTACGTCATTCTGTATTACAGTTTCTGCCCAAATCATGAATTAGGAATGAAAATCATTGCTTGAAGTTGTTATTAGAATTTATCTTAGAATACTCGTATTTATGATTTAATCCTTTTATTTGTAACAAATGATAGAAGATAGAATAATAAGAGAATGTGCCTTAATAAATAAATATATTTAGATATAATTAGAATAAAAATTGCGTTGGTGCAGTACCAAAATGATTAAATGCTGAAAGAAAGAATAATATATCTTCTTACCCTAAATACTGCATAGTGCCATGAAAAAAAGTTACATACCACGTGTGAACTTGATTTACTTAGAACTATTTTATATTAATCATTATGAACGTACAAAAGCTGCAAATAGATTGCAATTTTCACGAACATCCTCAACAGCTCTTGAAGATGCAATAACACAGATAGCTAAAATGCCATGTTACTGTCTTTACAATCCGTACAATCGTTCTTATTACCAGCTGTTGAAGAACGAAAATATTAAAACAAAGCTATCTCAATTGAATTTTTGCCGGTTTTATTAATTGCAGGAGGAAAATTCTCAAGCTGAGAAAAGAATTTGTTCTTGCAGGCATCGGCGCTTGTCACAGTAAAAAAATAGCGAACGTGTGTTAGTTGCATAATACGAGTATTTCATATTTTATCGATAAAAAGCTCCTTACCGTAAGCTGGAAAGGTATCTGAAGAAATTATTATGCTCTTCGTCTAGCTTTGCAGGATTTACTCTACATCCTTCCATGAACCCCCCTCCCCCCCAAAAAAGGAAGAAAAAGAGATTGAAGAAAATTACGCGGCATCATGAGTCACACCAAGCTTAAAGAGCGACGCGGAAGCATCACATAGCCTGTGCTTCTCAGTTCAAGTGGAAGGAAAATAGCCAGACGAGCCTTTTTTACCTGTACTCGCAACGCAACATTGATAAAGATTAAGTAATCGAAATTCAAATGTGAGGCTTGTCCTCACAGTTCTGTCCGTTAATGATTGCCGATCTATCTATCTATTATATATCATCTATAAGAAATAAAATAAATAAATAACTAAATAGACGTTATCCATCCATGCCATCCCATTAATCCATCCATGCATAAGCATAGTACTAGTACTAGGAATAGCATAGGCGTAGTACTAGCGCTAGGCATAGATATAGTACTAGGAATAGGCGTAGGTATAGTACTATGCCTATGCCTTCCTAGTTTTATTCCTATTCCTAGTACCAGTACTATGCTTATGCTTGTTCCTAATACTAGTTCCAATCATTTGCTTACTACTAGTTCCTAGCCTGTTGCCTAGTACTAATACTATGTCTATGCCTATGCCTACGCCTAGTACCAGTACTAGGATTAATACCACTCACTCCTCCTTCTTACCTTCAATCCATCCATCCGTTACCAAGATTTTTGAAAAGTGAGCCTTAAGTCAAAATTGGGAAGAAAATGTAACTAAAATCTAAAACCACAGAGAATTAAAATTCCTTTTAGTTTACACATTACCAAGAGGGAGGTCAGACCAGGAAATTTTCTAAAGTCACATCCGTAAAATCCGATGAAAGTTTCCATATCTTGTGAATACTACATTTTTTTCCTAAATTAATTAAAGACTTTTCGTAACACTCACAAAACCCAACCGCTATCTTCATGGATTTTATCACAAATGAAATTGAACTAATTCGTATCAAGACAGAGCTTAGTGGGCTAAATTGCTAATCCTTGTATAGTAACTGAAAAAAACCAAACTTTATAAAAATACGTGAAAAACGAAAAGGAAAAACAATTAAAAATCTAATACCGTAACAATAAAGAAAAAAAATCAGTTACAAACAGATTACGTCCAAATTTATGAAATCAAAGAATGCAACAAGATGAAAAATGAAACTCTTTACAGCAGCTCTTACTTCCATTCTTTACAGATGAGAATATTACAGCATTTTAGGAAATCGGAACAAAATATAAGTCAAACCACAACCGTAAAAAGCGGATGAGTATAGGTTTGGCCTTATTCCTAAAGAAACCTAGATAGGGTTGTATTGGAGAAAAAAGTTACTCATGTGGTCGAAAAACAGACTTTACAAACGTTTTAAGAAAAAACTGAAAATTGATAAGAAATTAAGCAAAATCTCTTGCAGCAGAAAGAAAACATAGAAAAGGAAAAACAAAGAAGCGGAGAATAAAAATTTTCACGCTCTTGTTTGCAGTACGTCGTAAGGAGAAAATGGCCTTTTAGCCACAGATTTGTGCTCCAAAGAACATTATTACATTTGTACATAAGGTAAATAAGCCGCCTTTTTTTAAGTTCACAGTTAAGTTTTAGCATCAAATGCAAATTTTTGATGTGATTATTATTTCAGATTTACAGTTGGCATTTAATGCCAGTTTTTCTAAATTGCAAGTTAATAAAATAAATTGGATTTTTTTTCCGTGTTGTGTGTTTTCAAGAACGAATATTTCATTTTGAAAGTCGGAAAGTGCTGAGCATATTTTATTAATTCTGTATATTTGGTTAATTATAGTATTTGCTGTGTATAACTATTTTAGATATATTAGAATGTCAGTAAAACGCTATTGGTAATTAATTCACACAGTTTTGTTTTATCAAAAAGTGTAATTCACTGGTAGTTAATCATATTTAAATGGAGAAAGTCAAATTTTCTGGTTTTAAGTTTGTTTTATTAAGTTTAAGGTAGCTAGGGTAAATTTTGTGTTTTCCATAATCCCATCTTTGTTAATGGAAATAATATCATCGATGTACCTGCAAGTGAAATTAATTTTTTTTATGTGATTACCTTTTTTTTTTTCTTTTTTTAGGAAAAAACTGAAATTTCTTAGCGAAAAGTTAAAGGTTGCAGATTTATGTAGAATAATTGGTTCCCAAAGGAATGTGTTAGAAAATATCATCGTTAAATTTAATAAAAGTTGGAAAATAAAGTGCAAAGTAGGATGCCTTTCCATTTATTACAGTCAATTATTTGCAAAATTTATGGAAAACGTTTTGGTAATTCCAATAAGCTATTGCACATTAATTTCAGGGGAAGTATAGTGTAGAGTATTTTCAAAATCGTAACATTTGATATTTTTAATTGGAAAGTTTTAAGGTACTAGTTATTTTTATTATAGCTAATGTTCCAGCAGAAATTAACGTTAAGATTGATTTGGGAAGAAGTCTGGTGATAAATCCTTTTAATTTGTTGAGCAAAAACAAATTCAGTAGTTTTTACGTAATTTTAAGTCCCATTAGCAATGAAGCAAAATTTAACTGGACTTTAATAAAATTCTGATAAAACTGAGGCCCACCAGCGGCCGAGCGGTAAAGTCGCTGAACACTGGTAGTTCGGTTCGAATCCCGCGAACGGGCTGGCTGCGTGGGTGTTTTCGTGGTTTTCCCCATGTGTAACGTGTATACGAGCCAGTTTCACTTAGAAAGTCCTCCACGAAGGCATCCCTCCCCTTAGGCAGATAGCCCTAGTGTACTTTGCCATAATTTAAATACACCATCACACCTATGATAAAACTGCGAGTTACATAATATTTTTATTCTGCTCTATATGATGTTTCAAGATTCTTTTATGAAAAATAATTTTGTTCAGGATGGATTTTTCAGCGGAATGAACCATTTTATAAGTAACGGGATTATTAGGTTCTTGTTCAATAAGCTCGTAATAAAATGTTTTGTAAACAATGATAAAATTGTCGTTTACTTTATCAACTTTCCTGATGATAAGTTTATTTTTTAATTCCTTAATACTGTTAAGTAAACTGAGGCAGCTAATTCGTCCTTTAAGTTTTTAATCTGTATAATCTTCTTTTCCGTGTAGTAAGGAATTTTATTTTTTTCAATTACAAGAAATTTTCAGTGGGTAAGATAGCTTGTAGTTGGTTTTAAAAATAAATTCATCTTTTATATTTAAAACCATTAAGATAAATCAAGATTGTCTTTACTTTTAAGGCTTTCTAGTACTTTTAAGGTAATATTTTTTATTAAAATAAGAAACTGGACTAAATTTTGTACTTTCCAGTTATAATATATTAAAGAAATGGATCTTTAACTGTTTGCAGATTTCCGGCAATAATGTGTTTGTGATGTGAATTAACAAACTGAATGAACAATTTTTCACGGTAGAAACAACTTTGTACATTGCAGACCGTAAGTGGTGATTGGTGATTATGATACCAATGATTTTACGAAATTGGAAGAAATTTGAGTATAGAACGTTCCGGCAGAAAAATGGTAATTGCACGCACGGAACGTTTATTAAATTTAAATTTATCGAACTGGAATAAAAGAAATTATTTGACTAAATTTTGTGATTTTTCTTATTAATTTCTTTAATTTTTAAATGAATAAAATCTAGTACTAAGTCTTTAACTATTTGAATTTCCATAACATTCTCTTAAGAAAAAATTTAAGCTGATGTAAGTACACATTTTTAAAGGTCTAACGAATTTTTAACGTGTTCTCAACAAAATGGGCTTTATTGTAAAAACATTAGAACTGAAGAGGTAGCTGATTAACATCTAAATTAAGTCCTGGATTTTATTTTTACAATTGACGTCTTTTACCTCTGGTTTTATTTTTAAAGTTTTGAAACTGATTGTAAGAAGTTCAATACATATCATATGGTGATAAATTTTGGACATAAGTGCTTAGCCTATACAGTAAAGTGCTTTATTCTAAACTATGTAAAGTGATTCTTCATTAAGACAATTCCTATCATTAAGATTTGGAAGGATATACAGAATAGTAATTTTAATTTGATTAAAATCCTGATAAAGAGGTGTTCCAATTCTGCTGTTTTGTGTTGAGAATTGTAAGTTAGTCTGTTATTTTTAGTTTTTAATAAATAATCTCCGAATGTTAATAATTAAATTTAGGTTACTTTTATTTTTTGCAGTGTATTCCTAACTGCAGGTTTTACATGTCATTAACTAATTACAGTTGAAGGTTTTTTAAAGATATTGTCCTTTTCTGGCAAGTGTATGTTTTAGAATGGCATTAGATACACAGGTTAATAAACTGGAATTGTTGTATTCCCTTATATGAATTCTTTGCAAAGAAGCAATAAGTAAAAATTTTTTAAACCAAAGGTCCAGGAAAGGAGTAATTCATATATATATAATATACAGGGTGGTTATAAAATACTTCACCAATGTTTTTCAGTTCAGTGTAAAAATAAGTTGCATAGAAGACGTACTTGAAGAAGAGTTAATGAATTCTTGAAATAAAGGGTAAATGCTGTTATTTCAGCTGACGATAGGAATGTCTTTAAAGTTTTAATATTATATTGCAATTTTATTTACTTATGTACCCGTTTCTGAAGTAGAAAACGGGAAATTGGATGAAAAATAAATTTTGCATAAAGTCTTGTAGGTATGATTGCCAGATTACTAATTTCAAATACAGAATTATGCTTTATTACTTTACAAAATTACTTTTTTCAAAAATTTCTGATCTATAATTCAAGATTTTAGGCCTCTCGAATACGCGCCGAGCGTGCTGACCACTACAACACGAAGGCATGCTAGGAAGGCTGAAGAAATACCTTATAACCTAACCTAACTTAAAGCAAGAATATACAAAAGAAGAATTCAAGAACGTTATTCTTATTAAGCTAGAATTTTTATTTGGTTTATGTTAAGAAATTTATTACTAACTTGTTTAAGTATTTTGTGAGGAAAAAAACGAATGCATTTAAAGTAGAATTGCTTTTATTTCAAGTTTAAAATTTTTAGCGACATATATCTAAGTTTGTTATTCATGTGCTTCTAAAAATATGTTATTAATGAATTTTATCCTTTTCTTCCCAGCAATTTTGATAAGTGTTTCGAGTGGTTTCAACAAACTTTACCTTATTTTTAAACTTTAAGTGATTTGGTATTTGCACATAACTGGTATGATCGAGTATCATATTATTACTAAACGCTATTTACATTTACAGAATAATTACTCTTCTATTGAGCAGTTTCACTTATAGAATGGCCAGTTGCATTTACAAAATAATTACTCTCCTAATGAGCAACTATTCTTAAACAGGTTATTATAAATATAAAATTAGCTACAAACATGACAAACTCTTTTTTAAATGTGTATTACTTATTTACAAATACAAGAGAGTAAGCTGGTGATGTTTATATATGGAAAATTTTAAATTAATAAAGTAAAAAAAGCTAATTGACCTGCAAAATATAGTATATGCAATTTTCGCTTTGAAAAGCAGTTTTCCTTTCTTGGTTGATGTGCAATGACAGCATCATTTCAACAACTTTGTAAGATTCTAAATAAATGATATTCCGTTTGTCAAAAGACTTTTCTGGTTATATACCTTCAAATAACTAAATATGTTTTCTTTACAATACTCAGAATGGGGGAATACTATTGTTTGGAAAACTTATGAATAGAAACGTGGAAGAAAATATGTATCCTAAAAATAAAGTATCGCATTTTATCCTGTTTATAGATGATTCTTTTCCTAGAGACCAAGACTCTCGAAAGCTGATTCCATGTTTCCATAAATAAAGTTATCTAGTTTCCGTCCATTAACCATTCTAACTATTTCTTTTTCTCGTAACTTGATATACAATTCAATAATATGGTTTTAGGATAAGGTTGCCTAAATCGTACCCTCTAAGCAAAAACAGGTATTATTCGCAGGATCTGAGAAAAAAATAAAAAATATGTGTAGTTATAATATTGTCGTTACTGATATTTGTTACAATAATATTCCATGTTGGGTAAAATTAATAAAATCTATGAACACGAACTTAATATGATTTAGACAATCAGTAAACTAAGTCGCACCACCTGTAGCTCAAATCGTACTACGTTCAAAATTGCGCAGTTGTAATAACACTTTCGTTTTAACAATTAACTTACATATGCAATTAATTACAAGTTATCATATTATATTTTTATAGTTTCTTGTCGACTCCAGCACAGTAGTGTACCCATCTTTTGCATTTTAAGCACTGAATCATATTCTCTTCGCGGTCCTCCTCACAAATATCACATGGAGACGAAAACGATCTTAAACAGTATGGTTGACAAGGGGGTAACTCGTTTTGCCGGAAGAGGCGCAGCTAGCCTGATATTACGCCTAATATTTAAGAGGTACGACTTGCACAACTTTAACCTATTGCGTCTGATCACAGTGTTTAAAAATAGCATTCATATAACGCTTATAATTCATAGACTGAAATAACTCAATGTATGTAATATTTTAAGTGCGAAGTCGTCATTGCTGAGTGGAAAAAGCATTAAGACGTTGACTAAACTAATTTCGGCGAATAACCATCTTTATTTTTACGAATATCAAATCATCCTTTTGCAGACAAGATATTTTTAATCATATTTGAATTCAATAATTTCCATGTACACGGGTTTTGAAATATGACGTCATCTTATATAATTAAACGAACGGATTAGTTGTATGATTAGTTTTCATGATTTTCGCAATGTGTAATATGACTAAGAGATGATTTACCATAGAAAGACTTCCACGAAAGCTTCCTAGCTTTTTGCCATATTCAAATAACCTAATCTGTAGAGACATTAAGTTACTTCGAAGCAGGAGAGATGAAAAATGAGCAACGCCTTCGCCAGGACTCGAACCATAGGCCTCTCGAATACGCGCAGAGCGTGCTGACCACTACACCACGAAGGCATGCTAGGAAGGCTGAAGAAATACCTTATAACCTAACCTAACTTAAAGCAAGAATATATAAAAGAAGAATTCAAGAACGTTATTCTTATTAGCAAGGCCTCGAACAAGTGGAATTAAATTTTAAAATATCATGCTACAAAAATTAGACTATATTGTAAAATGAAAGTTATAACTAACTCAAATCGTACGTACAAATGAATTACATAAGTAGTTAATAGAATTAGAGCAAACTTGCTGTTAAACAATCATATTTATTATTTAATTGCGCTTTTCGTATTTTAACACGGTCAAAGATTTTCATTTTTTTATCATTCAGTTTATAGAGTTCTGCTGTATCTAGAACCTTATTAATGTCCTGCAGAGACTGCTAGAAGGGAAACTAGTTACTGCTTAGAGTCTGATAAATCACACAATCTAAAGAAGATGAAAAAATAATCATTTTATTTAAATCTTAAATGAATAGAAAGGCATTGCTTGTGACGTACAAACTTCCTTTACTTGCGGAAAGTTGCATTAACATAAGAGAACGTAAAATTCAAATATGTATAACGTAATATAACAACAATACAAAGTAAACAGCACAAGCTGGCTTAAGACAATTATTGAGCGTATTTTGAAAAGTCATCTATCAAGATGCTTAATCCAGCAATAAGCAGAGTTAAGCAGAGTCGGCGATAATATGTGACACCACGACGAGGCTGCAAGAAGCTGTAACTCTAAATATTCAAACCCTTGGCTTAAATACGCAAACATCTTTTTTACATCTGGTGAGAATTACGGAATGGAGGAGTTATAGTAAAGATTTATATTGCAATAATTGGTTAGTAAACATAAAACAGATTAGCATACAATGCTTGAATTTTGTTTATATTTTTACAATAAATTTATTTAATTTAAATTTAAATTTAAATTTAAATACCTTATAGTGGGGGGTTTCCCTTAGTTCAATTAACCAATTATTCAAATTTTTGTTATCTTTTCTGAACTCCTCAACGTTCCCTTGCATTTCCTCGCCAGGATGCACATTTAAAGTTAAGCGAAGTGAGTACATAAACGTGTGAATCTTGGAGATTATTCAGAGCGTGTTTTCGTTAGCCAGCGCACGTAACGAGTCTGTTTGCTGTTATGTGAAATTGCTGATACAACGTTTTGGACATTTAAATAACTATCACGTCGGGTAGGTTGTCGAGTCAACCTAGTTAGCCTTAACGTAAAGTGCTAGCTCAGCACTGCTCTTTAGCCTTGAATTGATTGTGTAACGATTCTTAAGTTCCACCTCAAGTTGTCGGTGTTATTGTAAAGCACGAAGTACGTGCTTCTCTACTCATAATTAATAATAATAAAGGTTTATTTTACCCTTTTTCTGTATTGGTATCATTTACGCCTGTACTAGAAGTCAACAACTTCCTTAGTAGGCTCTCGTAGAGTTTATGTAGCAAAAGAGAGTACGATTCTACAACATATGTCTCAGCAAAGTTAATTTTTTGCACCTGTAGTATAAATAATGTACCATGTGCACTTAGATATCCCTGTTTACCCTTAGATACATTGTTTTTTTGTGATAATTGTACTACGTTATGTGCAATGTCCGAAATCCATTTCACTGCTATTACAGATGCATTATATATCACAGTAAAAGAAAATTTTCAGTTTCAACTGAAAAGGGATGAGACACCTGCTCTGGGATAAAATAATCCAAAAAGAATATTTTTGAATGTTTTTACCCTATATTATTCTTTTCAATAAAAAGAAATTGGCAAGATATCTACTTTGGATTATTTTAAGGAAGAAATGCTTCTTTAGGATAGGTTCACAGCAAGATACTAAAGCTAGCAGTATCAGTTTTAAAGAGCAGTATCAGAGTAGCAGTTACTTAAGAATAGTATCGAAGAAAGAGGGAGAAAAAAAGATAAATATACCTCTAGGGAAAGTAAAAGATATATCGAATTGCAGAGATAAAAAACAGTTCTTAAGTGCATAAAAACGAGCTTGGTCGACGCAGAAATATTCCATATTCGACTTCCCAAATAATAAAATCGATACGAACCTCTTAAATTCGCGGATATTTTTGATGAATGATTTCATTGCGTAAATAACGCTCTTTCCCATCCCCTTTAAAAAGTAATGCTGATAATTTCTTCTTCTTTAGATGGCTGCCATGTCTTAGTGGTGATCGATGACTATTCTACACATTACTAAAGACGCTAACCACGAAAGAAACTTAATTTGCAGATATGATAAACAGTTCCACTACTTCTCAAATCTTACAGATTTAATTGGTTAGGAAAAGATGAGAAGAAATTTGCTCTATGCTGATGTACTTCAAATTACTTTTCAGTCAAGTATAATAAAATTTCTAATCAGTTGCCAATTGATGAAAAAGTATCTAAATTAAGTTTGTTAGCTTACTTTAATTCAAAGTAAACTGCACTGTTTAATTTGTATTGGAAGTCACAGATTTTTGCTCCACTATGAATAAGCTCTTTACCATCTCTTACTGTTGATCAAACTCTTGTAATCAGGAAGTTAGACCATTTATAATCAGAACAAAATTTATATTAAATACCGAATCTATAGCGCTGTTTTGCATACGAATGTTTTACTGATATATTCTTATTTTGTTAAATACGTATAGTTTCTAAAACAGATTCTTGTCGAACTGGGTGCAGGACAGTGAAGATTGAGTTTATTTGATTACGGTAAAGCAATCTTAGCCTAACTGCCTAAAGGGAGGTATGCCTTCGTGGAGGACCTCTAAGGGAAACTTACTCGTATACACGTTATGCGTGGGGAAAAGCACTAAAGCGCCCATGCGTCCAGCCTGTTCCCGGGATTCAAACATTGAGCCAAACTACCAGTAATCAGCGACGTTACTGCTCTGCCGCTGCTGGGAAAAAAATAAGAATAAAATCATTTACAGATTTTATTTCCAGAACCGATGTGTCTGTTATCCCATGATCGGATAAAATTGTTTAACTCGGAAAAATACTTTTATTTTGTTGAAGTTAGAGGTATCGTTTTCTCAAAATTAAATTAGTTTACTAGGTCATAATAATAAAACACTTTACTGACATTTTATTGTACAACGTCCATCATAAGATTTAACGAAACTTTAAAAAACTTAGACACCAAAAAGACATCTTATTTAAGGAAATTGCAAGAGTACCCCAAATAAAATTCTAAAGGGATTTGCAAATTTATTACATTTTTAGATCTATAAATAGTAACTTAATCACAGAAATTATTACGCACAATACTGATAAAATATAATTTTATTTGAATGCAAATTGCGTAACTATGGTTATAATATTTCGAAACACAATGAAGCATAGAATTAGAGAAATCAGTTAAAAGCGTACAGCCTAGAGCAGTTCAGCTTAAGATGACATTTTTCTGATTAAAATACGTTTTAGACTGCGTGAAATGATTTTATTATTTCTAGCAATAAGGAGAGAATTTATTATGAGTGATATAAAATGCATTAAGAAATATACGATATTCCCTTTATTTCATAGAGCGGATTTGAAACATCTATTATATTTCATTTCAATGCACATGATTTGCACGGTAAGACATTTAATTGTTGTGAAAGAAGAGATCCCTTGTCTGGGATCTTTCTAAAAATAATTGAGTTTTGAAAACATTAGCAAATCTTTTACACGCCTACTCCAGTTAGTTCTATCATTGACGTAGCCGATAACGAGGCTATTCTTTGAAAATTACTACATTATTTCTACATAGCGCAATTCAGACGTTCTGAAGTTTAAATCTAAAATGTTACCATTTTTTAACCGCTGATTATTTATTTATTTATTTTTAGGTGACAGGATCAACGTGCAGGATTACTAGATTAAAAGGAGCATTAAATTAGTATCCTTTTCTATAAGGTGTTGAACATAATCACAAAGGTTCTTTAATGTACATATTCCCCGACAACACACGTTTGTTGCCACTCATTTTAAAATGTCGATTGTGATATCACTCATGGCAGTCATAGGTTGAAAGATCTGCGAAACATATTATAGGCATCATATTTTTGGCGATTTTTTAACATCTAGCACTCTTTAATCCCAGCAAATTTCTCATCTTGATGAGAATCAGTGCAGAGTGAATATACGTTTTTTCCGTCTCCCTTTCACCCGTGTTTTGTATTCCCCTTATACTAAGAATTAACACTTCACCGAAGATCAATCGTATTTACTTCACACAGTTGCTTTCCATCCTTAAAATGAATAACATTTCTAAAGAGACTAACTCAGAAGTCAAACAACAAAAAATCAGCGTTATATTTTCAAAATGTTACTGTTAAATGTGTTTCAAAAAATAAAAACTGCGATCAAATATTTACAAATTATTTCAAGCAACTTAAAACATTCGCTTATCCCATCTGTTGCGAATTGTGCCAGATTGTGCTCTTCCCAAAATTCATAAAAGTGGTATTCCTTTCCGCCCTATTGTATCAAATTTAGGTACTGCCTCGTATCCATTAGCTAAATATTTAGTTTCTAGATTTTCAACTCTATTAAGCAATAACATTTAAACCATAAAAAATTCAATAGAGTTTGTAAAAAAGGTTAAAAACATTTCTCCTAGAAATTTACTCATGGTTTCTTTTGATGTAAAATCCTTATTCACCAATGTTCCAGTGGAGGGTGCATTAAGATGTCTAGAAACCAGACTTCGCGAATTTCATTTCTCTTGCATCGAAATTGATGGGCTAATTTCTCTCACTCAACTCTGTTTGTATAGACATCAAAATTGTAACAAAGACAATTCAAATAGAATAATAAAATTATTAAAATTAATAAATCATATTCAAATTTTAAAATGTTGACAATTCCTCGGTCCGCCGAAGAAGCAGCCGAAAAATTTTAAACACTGCCACGTTTCTGAATTATGTATGGTTGAGTGTGAATTTTTGAAATAATTCAAATGAAGGTTCTAATTAAAAATTAATTAAAGTAAAATTATTAAAAGTGCAATAAAGTAAAAATTCTTAAAACATGTTTTAATTTTCCTTAATCATCAAGGTATAATCTGTTCCTATGTTACCCTAAAAGAAAATTACTTAAGAAATAAATATTATAAAATTTCTCGAGCCACAAACCAGAATTAACACTACGTAAATCAAAACCAATATGCTAAATTAGTATACATACGTGTGTATGTATATCTTTTGAATGAAAAAAATTGGAACTTTGGAAATCTAAAAACTTTTGCAAATGAAAAGCAATTATTATAAATCAAAAGCATAACATTTTAAAGCAAATTTTTTTTGAGAAAATCCGATTAGACTGTTGAAACCTTTCTTGACAATTATTATCTCTTGAATTACCATATGTAAGACCAGTATTTATTAAATATTGAATTAAAGCAGATTGACTTATAAGCTTAATAAATAACTAGTAATTCAGAAGTCAAACAACAAAAATCAGCGTTATATTTTCAAAATCTTCACAGAACTAGTTTCGATGGTTTTACCGAACTACCATCCTCAGCTGTAAAATCGCAAATGAACAAGATAAGAAAGCCTGGACAAGTATAAGCAAGTGGCGCCATCTGTTGATGAGACCAGAACTAAAACATAATTTCTTTAATGGCCGAAGGCAAAGATGGATTGGAATTAGGATCGTTAACTAGAACAGAAAGATTTTTTTTGAATGTGAAATGCCTCTAGAAAATCCAGTTCTCCAATGGAAGATGTTTTTTGAATAATTTTGGCAGCAGAAAAATTGAAAGTGTGATTTTCGGACCAACAATGTTGAGCAACAGAAGACGTCTGTGCTTCCTTTTTCATATGCCTTCTACATATGCCTCATGTTCCTTGACGCGAAATTTTAAGGCTCTCTTAGTTTGGCCAATGTAAATTAAACCACACTGGTAAGGAATCCTATAAATACCCCAGGAATTCATATCCGGAATGGGGTCCTTGAGTATGGAACTCGGAATTTTATTGATGGGAGAATCAGTTTGTTGTTTGACTTCTGAATTAGTATTTGTTCGGCGTGTTATTGTGTCTTAACTAGTAATTATTTAGTAGTGGCATTTTTCAAACAATCTATATAAACGCAATGAAAAGGTAAGAATTCGCATTCCTATGACTAAAATCGCACAGACTACTTACCATCTCATTTCATTTGGAGGGCGTAACGCACATTACTAAACTCCGAATGTTGATTTTAATTACGTATTATATTTCTGTTCAGTATCAGTCTAATACAAAAAATCGGTATCTACAACAGAATGTCTAACTTAGTTAGCTGTATCCACTGTAACAGCCGTTAAAATACGCTACTTTACTGTTTTCGGAATTGCCGACAGTAATTTTAGCTACTCAGGTTAAATCATTCGTAACTATACAAAACTGGTGCTTATTACACCATATAATCATTGTACATTATGAACCTACAATTTTTCAGAACTCGTTTGATATGTATCAGTTTAACAGTTAAATAAGAATTAGGTTACTTTGCAAGGTTCCTTTATGTTACGTAATTAAACAGTCATTTTATATTTTGGATCTCTACTGTAACTTCTTGCTGCCATTTTCCCTCTAGAATCCAAATTAATTCGCGTGT
Source organism: Stegodyphus dumicola (assembly GCF_044657685.1). Lineage (NCBI taxonomy): Eukaryota > Metazoa > Arthropoda > Arachnida > Araneae > Eresidae > Stegodyphus > Stegodyphus dumicola. The sequence goes on from NC_140781.1 coordinate 30,782,782, forward strand.
ATTTAAAGGGTTTGAAAGATCCTTTATATAAAACTAAATGAGAACATAAGATACATTTGGTGCTTACAAATCAGCCAACAACTCACGGAGGGACAGTTTTATGTAACAGTAAGTCGAATGCGAAATTTAATTTAAGTAAGCTAGTAGCTGAAGGTTACACAGATCAGTTAACGCGAAGTTGCCTCAAAACTTAACCAGCGTGGATATTCATCGGCAATTATAATGCAAGGCCAGCAAATTTTATCTCATCTAGCAACCTAGTAACGTGGCCTCAAGAGGTTTAACACGCTCAGTCTGCAGTCTAAAAACACATCACCTTAAATACGCGCGAACTAAGTTGCATCCTGGTGGAAAACGGACGGGAGAAGTGACAGTAAGTAAAGATCCAAAATATAAAATAACTGGTTAATTAACATAATTGAACCTTACAACTTGTTTATAGCATGGGGTGTGTGTAGAAAAAAATCTTGATAATTAAGAGCTCGTAATTCTGTTTATAAGCACAGAAGAAATTTTCGGAAATCTTAAAATAATCAACACGTAGTTCAAAAAATAGCAAAAATTCCCCACAGGTAGCTGAGTGGATAAGATCACTGAATACTGCTAGTTCTATCCGGTTTCGAACTCAAGCAAACGGGCTATCTGCGCAGTTGATTTTTGTGGCCTTTCCCCATATATAGTCCCTTAGAAAGCCATTTATAAAGCCAGTGCTCCTCTTAAGCAGATCTCTCTCGTTTGTTTTGCCATATTCAAATAACCAACGGTTACAAACGGGAAATAACAGACCAATATTTCTCTGTTTAGCATGTTAATGCATAATGTGTCAAGAGGATAGTTTGAAAGCAATCGTACGAAAAATAAATGCGGGCTATCAGAGCTAAGTTTTAAAATCTATCTGCAATCCTAATAAAAATTCGTTTACCTAGATGCAAGTCGCAGCAGTCACGGAAGCTAAAATGATAAGCGAATGTTTACACCTAAAATGACAATCTAGACTTGTACGGTTTATCGATTCAGTAAGCGTTCCGTCGTAGAAAGAATCCGGAGCAAAGATAAACACCATCAAAAACAATTAAATATGATCAGTATTACTTCACTTCAGGATATTAAGTGTGGCATTCTGTGTACCAAGATGTACTTAAAAGAATTCTTTGATCTATATTTAAAAGCTGCTTGCATTTTAGTGTTTCCGCTTCCCGTTTTCATCTATCGCATCATATTTACCCATTAAGCTGAGGACTTCCTCACAGTATATTGACCAACTTGTTTTCCAACTATAATAACACTGAGGACTATTTATTTAACGAGTTTACTGAAGTTTTCATTTCTTAATAACACGGCCCTTGAAGAGCTGGCTTTTGCTTAAAAATACTCTAAAATGAATGCAAGGGAAATTAATTAGACCTAAGATGAAAGTATGAGATAAGCATCGGAGAATACACTAATTATCACTCTTCATCCTTGCCTATGTTCTAAACTGATTAATGGGTCAATGTAATTGTAATCCAGTTTTTTCCAGAATTCATTTTCCTGGATAGAATAACATTTCTACAGTCAGGAGTTCTGTAAATATACAATGTAAATTCATTCTTGTGCCATAATGAAGCATCTGCTGACTTCTATTTGATATCATCGGGTAGTATTTTAATATTTGAATGTTTTGAACTTAATGTTTTGTTTTTCAGAGAGAATTTAACTTAGTCACAGATGGAAATAATCAAGCAAAGTTTTAAGGGGACTCATGCACCTTAAAACCTATAAGATGTTCGAATAGGTGATTGTTGCAAGAATTGGGATAACTTATTTATTTTAAAAGCAATTACTACCAACTTTTTACAGCTGACTACATAATATAGCTGCTTTCTGAAATAGTAATAAAAAAGTTTGTGTTGTCACAAATGTTTTTATAATTTAATCCGCTTTGTGACAACATATTTCGTCATGTTTCCAAACTGCGCGCACAGTTTAAAACATTCTGTTTCATAATTTAATTCCATATTTAATATATAGCTTTTATAACATTTGAAAACTACTGTGAACCTAAAATTTTAAAAATTTCATGTTAAATTTCTATTTTATTTTGAGTGGAGTTTATAAAATATATTTTATTAAAAAATTGTTTAATGTTTTCGCCCATAAAATTTTTCAATATTAAAATATTCATCAGATTGTTAGTTCAGTTAAAAAATAGTGCCCATATAAAGAATTCCATCAAATTTCAAGTATGTACCATTAGAGAGTTTTAAAATATCATGCGCGCAAGGTGGAAACACGGCGAAATATATTGCAACAAAAGAGGATTAAATTACAAAAATATTTGTGGCAACACAAACTTTCTGGTTACTAGTTTCCAAAGCAGCTATATTATGTAGTCAGCTGTAAAAAGTTGGAAGTAATTGCTTGTAAAATAAATAAAATATCCCAATTCTTGCAACAGTCACATATTCGAAGATCATGAGGGGTTTAAGGTGTATGAGTGCCCTTAAAACGAAATTCCAAAGAGATACATTTCAGAAAAAGATCATTAATGGTCTTATTTTATGTGTTTATATTAGTATTATATGCATAATTCGCTTTATATATAACAACATAAAGCTTCGGATGGTAAAATAGCAACTTAGCGTAAATAACGTGTCAACAGATTGCTTGCAGAAACGATACTAATTTATGTTGTAATGCGATATTATACTTTATTAAAAGAAAAAGCATAAAATAGTATATCTGCTATTTTTTTCAGAAAATTACCCAGGAAAGATTGTTGTTGGTAAGTAATATTACTACATTGCGCTCGAAATACTAGCCTGATATGTAGCGAACGTTAGTTAATAAGATTTCAGCAATGAAGGATTTGATCAAGGATAAAAGCGTTTTCATTACAACAAAACTGCCTCATCTGAAGTTCAGGTTCATTATTAGCATCTTTAGTAAACGGATGCTGAACATTTGCTCATTAACGATTTATTGACCGAGTTTTCCTATTATGAACCATGACATGTTACCGCAGGCATTTTTAGAAAATGTGTTACCCATTTTATGTTGGCGTTTAAGTTTAAAACTTGACAGCAGAATAAGTAACGAAAGGTGAAACAGAGTTATAATTAATTACCATAACAATTAGTTTTAGATGATGAAGCTTGAATATGGGAATTTTCTTCAATTTTCACCAAATACAAAGTGATGTATAGATAATACGATATGTTTATAAAAAATGATTCAATTTACTTCCTAAAATACAACTTTAGTCATACGATTTTATTCAAAAAAAAAAAAAAAAAAAAAAAAAAAAAACTTTATACTTTTTAGCGTAATTTGCCACACAGGATGCTAGTAGATGCTTTTGGTGATTAAAAAAAGATTTTGTTAATACCTCGTTAGCATTTTTGGGTCTTAAAGCATTAATAGCACATTTTCAGAATATTTTTCTGTTTCCAGTTTTCTTAAGTATTTAAAGGTTAATTAGTATCTTTATGCTTAAGTTTCCTAAGTGTATATAAATTAACTACTATTTTAATTAGCTTTGCATAATCCAACAAGAATTCGGAAATGGCCTCAGATTTTCACCAAATGCAAAATAATGTATAGACAATACCGTATGTTTCTTGGGAAAACTATATGGCATTTCCCCGAAAACATAACATTATATATGAACTTTTTTTCTAGAGTCAAGCACTATTTTTCTTATCATTTCAAATGTAATTTTCTGCATAATGCGCGTCTAGATATCTCTAGTATTTACCAAATATTTTTCAGGCTGGTATTTATGGTTGTTAAAAAGTCAATGAAACTTTGAGAATGTAAATACGTTTTCAGTGCTGAGGTTTTTCAGCATAAAAATTCCTATATTTCAGATCTTTTATAATAAATTAGAAGTAATTTTAGTTAAACAGATGCATTTATTAATCATACCCACGCTTTCTACACAATAGCTGAGCTCATTATTTGAGATTTACTTAGACGGTCTTATCTACTATAATTAAGCTGTAGGAAATTAAACATCCCCGTGTTGCTAACAGATAATAATACTTGTTGTTTAACAATGTATGTTTGCTATAATTTAAAAATTTTTCAGATAAATTGCTGAAGAAAAATTTTGTGAAGTAAATTTTAAGTCTTCCGGGTGAAAAGAAAAGCTAAAGGTGGTTGAGAAGTTTTGATGTCGATAGGATTCAGAACTTAAGCTTTAAAATGATGCAACATTAAGAGAAATTATAATTATTTTGATGAAGTTTAGAGTATATCCTTTTGTAGCAGCTCAGTGGGGGTGAAAACTTAAAATGTTTTTTTATACTTATTACAACGTCTTGACCTTTTGATTAACGATAACGTACTAATTAAAAAAACATTAAATTGCGTTAGTAAAAATTAGATATAAATAAACAATCGGACTTTTGCTAAAATAAAAAATTTGGATCGAAGGACGGGGCAATTGGTATAACTTTCTAAATAGTAAGAATCTAGTTTGACGATCTTTTCGCATCAAACCAACAGAATATTACTCCAATATAATGTTTTCATGGAGTCTGATGATTTTTAATATTTTGAAGAGTACTATTAAGGTGTTAGATTATTCTTCTCGTTTATTTATCCATTTTACTCAGTATTCCTTATTCAAATCTTCATATGGTGGGTCGCTGCAATGAGGATAGTTTCTAGCGTACCTAATAGGGAAACTCACGTTTTATCTCCTTAATCGGTATATACATAAGACAGGCACCCTTTCAGAGGAGAAAGAACATTCTATCTTGCCTCATGTTTAATATAAGGGTTGTATACATCTCTTCAGAAGCATTGAAAACTCACTTTCCATCTCACTCTAAAGATTCTAGAAAGTCAAAATGCGGCTGACTATCGTTTAGAGATTGATATGATGTAGAGAGAAGTTATCATAAACTTCAAAGCTAACAGTGAATGAAGGAGAATGTTTCGAGTTAATAGATAATGAGCAGAGACGAGAGAACTCACTAGAATGGTCATTAGTTTAGCCCAGATCTTGAGCAAATTAACCGCCGAGTGTAGCATCGTAACGTAATAAATTCAATTAGATGTTAGTACTTGGAAATTTCTAGATCTCTATTTAGCAATTGCTTAACAAGGAGATTCTGAGATCACTTAAAAATGTAAGCATAAATTTTGCATTAAATAATATTAATTGCTTTATTCCTTAATAATAACATTTATCATGAGTCTCTCAAAGAAAGAACTATCTCAGGGAGGAAATTTTTTAAAATGTATAAGCGTTCTGTAAAACCCCTCAATATTATTCCTCTTTTATTCTTGCAATGTCTTTTTGTACAAGGTTAGGCCTCATCACCTTCAAAAACAGGGATGTCACGCTTTTCCTCTGTCAGGAAGAGGAGACAACACTTTTATATTATTTTTAAAATTTCTACCGCTGCTCTCGAATACTAGAGACAACGGAACTTCTTTCGCTGTCTATCGACATTTCCTGTAAAGGAGGTTTCTCCTTGATGTCAAAAATCGTAGAAAGAAAATCGATTCAAAGGTGATCAATGTAAAATATCTGTCTCTCCCCCTCTGTATTTATTACCACTATTGCGCAGAGCGATAATTTTTTAACCCCTATATGGTAACAGTCATTTCAAGAAAAGTTTAATTAAATAAATAATTATTTATTTAATTAAATGATATGAAGTGTTTAAAATTTCAGAAAACCTACATGTTTATAGTAATCAGTTTCTGATGAACTAAAATGAATCGAATCAGATATGTACTTATATGCTGCTGTTGAAGTTCAGAAGGCGTTAATGTTCGCATTAATTAGATAATCTGTAGTTTATATAATTTGTTCCGTTAAAGAGCGGAATCATTTACAAAACAATTAATTTTCAGCATTTTACGTAGGTAATGTGCACCATTGCGTATTCCGAATCGTTTAAGTGCAAAATTTTAGTTCCTTTCCTTTCCTTTACCCCCTCCAGCTTAATACAGCAATCCCTTTATATAAGACAATTTTCAGAAAATGTGACTTAAAACCTAAATGTTCCACAATTAGGAGCGTTTGTCTCAAAAAGTAAAGTATATTGTAACATTGTATTTCAAGAACTGAAGTATATTTTACGTAGAATATGCTGATTATTACATTAAATAAATCAGTAAATAAATATTATTATGTTTAAAAATTTTCAACGTATTTTCTGTACAGGGATAGGGAAAAGTGGACGGAGCGCCAGAACTTCGTCAGTGACTTTTATAAGTATTGCTCCGCCGCACTACTGTACCCGCTGGGCGTTCGGTTGTACCTTATCAGACGCCAGACTAGCAAGACATTTACATAGAAACTTAATATTAATTCTAGACGTCCGTATTGAATATACAATTACAAAAACACTGTACACAATTATTACAAAGAAATTAATCGATTAACAAAAGTTGGATAATGGCAAATTAATATAACATAATTGCTTCGAATATACATCATATAAACATTCATTGTACATCGGACGTTGTACATTGTACTTCATACAAACGATATTTTCTGTACAATCTGATGATTATTATACGAAATAACATTTTATTTTATGGAAAACAAATCATCTTTTTTTAACTAGCAGTACTTAACATTACTGAGGCCTTATTTCCTTTTCTCTTTGAGTATTAATTTAAGAGTACAAAAATATATGTTTGACATATAAATAGGAAATAAATAATAAATAGACATAAATAGCAAAAATAAACATACAATAGCAAACATATTAATTAAAATCCCGGATTGGGATTATATTTTGTATTTTGTGTTTCATATATATGTTGTAATAGCAAACATATGTATGAAACATATGTTTGAGCAAAAATGTTGTTTTCATTTTAACGTGTGCCTAGTAGGTATTGTGTAGACTAACTAGGTAAATTGAGAAATGAAACATTAGGCCGATCTTTAATTGATCGGCCTAATGAATCTGCAAATTATCTACACATTTTTCGTATTACCCGATTTCAGGACTTCAACGGTGACATATACACCGGATACTTTTCAAATTGAGAACAACTGAGGCAAAAGTATGCATTAAACAAAGAAACTAAAGTTGTACTTTAAAAGGTTTGATGCTATAAAACGATAATTCAGTATATTTACAAAATATATTTTCATTAAAATTGTTTGCAATTTTAATGCTTCATTCTAGACAAAGAAACACTATATGTGAACACAATGTAGTACTTTCAACTTTTTACATTGAAATTGAAGAGATTTCAAACGATTTCATTGTCTTAACGTGAAGCTTTTCCTCAGTTTATCTTGAATATATTGATAATTTATCTTAAACCTTAGTTTGGAAGCTTAGCGTAATGTTAGCTAAAATAAATGTAATTGTATGTTTTACTTTAGCTGATAATTTATTGAATATGGGATTAGTAAAATACAGTATTTGGAAAAGTAAGAAATGAAATATGAATAAAACTCTTTGCCTGTATTATAAAATAAGAATATTCAATGACGCATAACAATGAAAATTGCTTGAAACACTTAAATTTAGCATGCGAATTTATCTGAGGGTTGCCCTTCGTTGAAAGAACTTTGCAAACATTAAAACTGAAATATATCAAAAACAGAAGTTTCCAATCCCGGATTGGGAATTTATCTTAGATGCCCACTTTAAGCAAATGTAACAAGAATCTCGAAACGTACTTGGAGATAAAACTTCAGGATAAACCCTTTTACCTACGACTTTAAGGAATAGTGCAGTAATAAGGAATAGTTTAAGGAAACACGCGAACACGTTTAAATATGCATTTGTTGAAAAAACTGTGCTTATAAGTTTAGAGAAGAAAGATATAGGCTGAGTTTATATGAAAGATTATTATTGAAAGAAAAATGATAGAATGAATAAACTGGGACTTTGGCGCTGTATGGTTGTACGTCAGATTACAGGACTAGGATTCTGTGGAAGTTTTTCCAACGTTGGTGCAGCCAGTAAATTTAGGTTGCCAGCCGACAGATGGTAACATTTCAGTATTCTAGTATTTCCCGTTTATGCTAAAATCATTTAGTGATTTAAAGTCATTTAGTGATTAATTAAAGGTATCTGAAATACCTGAAATAAACGTCAGTTCAAAATTTTATAGTACCTAGCAATCCTTCTGAATTAAAAAACATAACCTTATAATTATAGAAAATAAATATAAACTTGAGTTTTTCTTTCTGCATTCTTACTGTTATTTCTCATATGCGTTTATATTATATTTATTTTATTATATTTTAAAAGTTAAAATTCAGTTTATTTTTGTCGTGTTAAAAATGTGTTCTGGCTTCAGATCTTTCATTCGGCAGTTTAAATTTGAAACCATATTATTAAATCAACGATATATATATATATATATATATATATATCGTTGATTTGATATATATATTTGTGTGGTATCTTATGAAGACAAAATATATATATTATATATATATATATATATATATATATATATATATATATTATAAGACAATCCACGGTATTGAATTATAAATTTAAGAATATATAGTAATGACTTATAGAGCTAAATCTTCAAAACGTAGCTAAAAGTTCTTTAAATTTTATAGGATTTTAAATGTTTAACCTTTTAGCCAAATCTGGTTTCATAACCCATATTTAAAGTAGTGAATCATACATCGGATATAAATAATCACTGCGTTCAAGTATAAGCATGAAACACGCTTTTGTATGTATTATTAACTTAGCGGCCAGCTAGCATATGAATTAAATGTCCATATACGTTTAATATAAGGCCTATAGATAACCCGAAGAATGATCGATTAAAGGAAATGGACTGACATCATCGCTCTCAGCTACGGTGTGGTCATTGTGCTTATAGTCGAAAGCGAATATCCTAGCAGCTGAGGACGATGGTCCTCTAAGTTGAGAGTGATTCTCTACCCTGATGCATATTGCTTCGAGTAAGGCATTAGTACTTAGCCGGCGTGTCATAATACGATCGGTAACAACAACTCATAATTTTAAATCGCAATAGTTTACACTTATTTACATTTTTAATTCTGGAATAATCTTTACTAGAAGCCAGGCAATACAAATTTGGAAAATTTAATTTACGGCGTTTTGAAATATAGAAGACATATTTCAGAATTTCTTTGTCTCTCAGTTCTGCAAATTTTACGTTAATTTCAAAGGAGCTGAGGACATCAAAATTAATTTTCAATTCCTTAATATAGAAATATTAAACTTTAGCATGCATATGATGAAACATGCATGTAATGATTACATGTATGATGAGAACATTAGCATTTTAGAATAACTATTTTTCGTAAAGCAGTATAACAACAATTTTTTAAAAAGACAAAAATTTTACGCGAATTTAATGGGTATTATTCAATGAGCAATTATTCAATATCGTATTCAATTTATAATATATTTATGCATTTAGAAATTACGGCATGCCTTTGACAGTTGAGCTTAATTTTCCGTAGTATATTTATTCCTTTTTTTCTTCACAAATAATATGTGAATACTAGATATGGATGTGAGGGTTTTAAGTCCAGAATAGTTAAAGTAAGGAAAAAAAATTGAGTTAATTTATTCCGTCTTTTAATAAAAAATATACTAACTTTCAATATGAATACAAATATTTCGTTTTAGAGTCCTATCTAAGTAAGGAGCACATGATACATGACGTAAAATTTTATTTTAATACAAAATCTGCCTGCAAAGAAAATTTTGTATGCATGTATTTTATCTTTAATCAGCGCAAATTTATTTTGTACATTTCAAGTGATTTACTGCGTTAAATAATAATTTAAATTCACTGCGAGCTTCCATTTACACTCAGTGAGGAATAGAAAAGTTTTCGTAAGTTTAAATAGCATGTATTGACGATCGTCTCTTCCATTTCTCAATTAAATTTCTTCAGACCATTTAAAAACCGCGACGGGTGAGAATATGTTTCAGTTTCATAAAACAATATTTTTACATCTGACTGGATCTATTTTAAAAAGCATGCAGTTATGAGTCAATTAGCAGGTTTGTAAAATTATACTAAGTACTGGTGAGAAACGTATTTTTTATTAGGTATTCAATAGTCGATAAACAGCTATTTAACATTTATCAGAATTGTCTCGTTCTGTCTTGCTCATAACCATTGCTATCGGAAAATGAATTGTAGCCATTCAATCTAGCCATTGGATTCGGACTATATATTTCTTTACATTTTTTATCGACTTAGTGTAATCATTATACGTGACGTTTCTCTCAGAACGGAATTCGTTACATTTTGTATCGACTCAGTGTAATCGTTATATGCGACATTCTCTCAGACTGGAATTCTTGCAATGTTTGAATAAATTCTATAACATAACTTGAAATCTAAACGCCTATCATGTTTTATATGTATGATATAATCAAATGACAGTGGAAACATTGTTACTGAAGGTGACCAACAGATAAACGTTTGAATGGCTGGAGAATCTTCTGGATTTTATTTTGAATGACAGGAGAAACGTCTAGAAAAATATCTCATTTTTACAACTCTTATTTTCTTAATTTTTAATTTCACAAAGAAATTTTATTTATTTAGATTTACCTCAAATTATCTGAATCAGTGTTCCATGAACAAATGTTTATCTGTACTTCAGTATCATTGTCTCACAAAGAAACATGTATCCCTGTTATATTGTATACAGATAGTGTAATTGCATTTATATGTATATCCATGTGATAGTTCATCAATATATCTAAAGCGAAAGTGTTTTGTCTCCCTCGAAAACACTTGCACGAATACAAAGAGCCCTTATATATGAGGTTGTCTTGTATTCGAGACACGGCTGTATTTTAAACACTTTAACTTTTACATGTGGGCTATAAAAATTAATTTTCTGTGATAAAGCTACTCAGTCAACTAATCAATCAGGAAGTAACAGAAAAACAAATCGACCCCTTATTTCTCTGAGCCTTGTTTAATGCAGTCAACGCGTGCGACATTTTTGTCCCAATTCGCAGGAAAAGGTTAAAGCTTAGTTACAACTAGAATCCGTGTAGGACTTGAAAAGTCCTCTACAAAGGCATACCTCCCCGTAGGCAGATAGCCCTCGTGTGCTTTGCCTTAACCAAATAAATCCAAACTCAAGTAGAATCCGTAATCGTAATGAATTACTAATTACATTTCTGGAAAAACTGTCAAATATACAGATTTAGTAAGATAAGAATGAGAAGACAGAATTAGAAATTTTAAAATTAGATTGGTGTACGTTTCGACTTGGAAAAATTACAACGTTCCGTTAAAATGCACACAGAATGTTTCCATAAAACTAACATCAACAGAAGATTGATCAATAGAAGACTGACTACAGATTTCGCTGGCTTCAGGATTGAAGATAACCGCCTGGAAAATATTTATTAAAATTGTTATTTATAAAGCAATTACCATATTGTTCTAAAACGTGAAAACTTCGTAAGTGAAAAAGGTTCTGATTTTAAAGGTATTTTACGAGAAATGTAAAAGACTTGGTTATAAGAAATTCTGCTGTCTTAACCCTAATATGTTCATAGCGTTAAAAGAATAAGAAGCTTGTTTATGCACCATTTTTCTTTACACAACTCTAATATGTGTACAGTGCTCAATAAGAAATATAGTGAAATGGTCAAGTGCTATAACGGGAGGTAAAGCGAAGTTAATTCGCCCTCTATCTAACGTAAAAGTTAGTAAGTGCGTTAGTGGTTTCTATCGTAAAAGTTAGTGCGGGTCATATATAGAGTGCAGTTATTTACCATAATGATTATATTACCATAATGCGTTTTCACATGTATGGTTACCAGAATTTTATTTCAAGAGTGAGGTAAATACATTTTATATCCCGGACAGTACGTTTTGTCATTATAGCAAAAACTTTTAAATAAACTTTCTACCATTTATACGCTTATTTTGAAAGCGCTGGAAAATTTATCTAGGTGATCATCCAAAAAAACATTATTCACGAGATGTTTAAGCTGTGATTATTGCTGAGAACATTAAAATGAAGAACCCATCGAATGCAGAGCTTCTAACGCAATTTCGAAGAAAGATTGGATGTCGTATTTGCCAGATACCTCTCTCATGTTTGTGGGAGAAAGCAAATGAACATCCCGCCGGTCGAAAAACCTCGATCCGTAGAGATCTCCACCAGGTGAACGAATGGAGCCTGCTCCACACTGCGTGCCTCTGATCTCTCGGCGCTGTTTTAGCTCCACCCCTTCAGTATCTACGTTTTTCCCCGCTTTCATTCGCACAGTTGCCTTCTCTCTGTGCGGTCCATCGTTTCGGTCATAGTAGTGTCGCTCCTCTTAGAGACTGTTCACAAAGAAGACAAAGAATCAATAAAATAAATATAGAGTGCATTTATTTATTTATTATATATAATAGTTAAATTATCCTTTTTATTCTGGACACCAAACCAACCGCTGTGCTGGATTGCCGAAACAAGACTAGTTTTTCGGCGGATCGAATGATAAGCAACGAAATGCAGTTTTCAACCACATTATCTTCTGCTTGGTCAAATCCCATGCTGTTGTGGGTAAGGGACATTTTGTTGTTTTCATTAGTTCATTAGTTTGCTTATCAGGTCCCTAGATAAAAGTTTTGATTGGTAGACTCTCCAGCGAGGGGTTTAGTGACATTTGTTGCATTTCACGTTCCTCCGAACCCATGCTGCCGCAGGCCAAAAAGTGAAAAACTCTTCGTGTCATTCAGCAGTAAAACAACACGTTTCTTAACTTCTAATGTTCCTTAAAGTATGTGGAATTTAAGTTAAAATTTACCTGATTTACACTGGCTGAAAAGTTTCTTTTCCACCTGAGTTTAGCAGTGCGACTTTGTATTGAGGAAAGAGGCTTTAAATGTACAGAAGTTTAATGAAAGTTGAGAAAATTAGATTAGATCTATTTAAGCTTAAAATAACTCGCGCCATCGTTTTGGAATATTTATTAATTTTGTACAGAAAGTTCTTAATTACGCATTTTGCTAAAGTAAGGATTAATTGCTTAATTGCTAAATACCTTATTATAAATCCCTAGCGTAATAAAATAATCACAAAATAATTCTTAATTTCTTTGTTTCGCAAATAATTCTTAAGTTTATGTTTACTATGTATTTGACTGTTATTACATATAATTCAGAGTATTTTCATGGAAAAGATAATAAAATGTCCTGAATTGGGATATTCGTAAAAGAAAAGTATTTTAAAACTTTTTGTAGCTTAATTTGTAATATATTGTACGAAAGAAGCAAATTATATGAATCTTTCTTTTAACATTCTATACTGGGAAGGAAAGTTTCTTAGCAATTTTTTTCGCATTTTAATGCTTTATTTAAAGTTTAAATAGGACGTTCTTGAAAATCGTCAACAGTCCAGAATTCAATTCATTGATACTTAAGTAAGTTATTATAACTTCATTTTAAACCATTAGCTCAGTAAAATAATTACAAATAATTCTTAACGCTATGTTTTTTATGTATTTTACTGTTATTATGTATACTTCAGAGTGTTTTTTGAATAAGGTAATAAAATATCCTGAAATGGGATATTAGTAAAGAAAAATATTTTAATATTTTTAAGATTATTTCTCCCTGTAATAGATTGGACAATAGAAGCAAATTATATGCGTCTTTCTTTTAAAATTCTGTATTGGGAAAGAAGTTTTCTTAGCAACTTTTTTTTGCATTTTTTATGTTTTATTTAAAACATACGTAGGACTTCCTTGAAAATTGTCACCACTCCCGAATACAATGAAATGATGTTTGAGTAACTTACATAATTCACATAAATTATGTAAGTTACTTAAACATCACTTATTTAAACATTCAAGAACTTAAAACTCTTAGGGCGGATATATAGAACGAAAGTCAGAGTACCTACATATGCCTGAATTCTTGAATTTATGAAAATGTTCCAGATTAACAGATATTTAAGCGGTAATGCGAGTATGATTATAAATTTAATGTATTAATATACTAATAATAAAGCAGGAATTTTATTTAATATGTACTTAGTTTAACGGCACTGCTTCAGTTTCATCATACATCTACGGGTCGTTTTAATATTTAGCCTTAATGTTTAGCATTTTGATGTTTAAAATTTTTTATTTTCAGCGTTTAATCTCTTGTAATTACTGCTGTTAGAAAAATCAAAAATACCAATTGTGTGATTATTTTAGGCATATAAAATGATGATGTTTGGCTAAATGCTATACAGAAGATGAAAGTTTGTTTAATAACGTAGTCAAGTAACAGTACGCTAGGTAAAGAAACGCATTTCCTAGAATAAGAAATAGTATATCAATTCTTGATATACTTTTAAATGCGCATTCCTTTTTTATTTTTTCAATCAAAGTAAGTGTTTTAAATAAGAAATTCTAAAATATCTGAATGCTTCCGCATAACGACGTACAAGCTGAGGAACTTGAGTATGTAAATTATTATTTAAAGAAAAGTCCCAAACTTTGGGTCTTAAAGCAATTGTTAAAGGAAATAAAGCAATTCTATCCTTTAATGAGCATCTAACATCCTTATTTATCACTATCTTGTATAGGACTTCTTAACTATGCCTCAGTGTACATTTACAATTTGATTTAAGGGAATTTTAGAAATATGGTATTTCGTAAATTCAGTATTTTTACCATAGTGTTTAATTTTCTTTCTCTTCTCGTCATTTGCAAATGCGTTAAAGGGCATGAAATTTTGTAGAGCTCTATAATTTGTAAGATGTTGATATAAATAACATATATTTTAACAATTGAAAGTAATTTTCAATATTTGCGCTTATACAGTGAATTATGCTTGAGGGTATATAATACTTCCATGTTCATATGAGGAGTTTAAAATTATTTAATTGCGAATGGTTATAGGTATATAATAATAAAGAAAATTTCAAACCACATTAATAAATTATTTTTTAGTTGTTACTTTTAAGTGTAAACGTTTTAGGAAATCTATCAATTGGCATAAAGTACTTTTTGTGTATTATTTACTGTGTTTATAATAATCAACATATTCGCTTTTAAATTATAATTTACACATCAGTCTTATTTACTATGTATTTAAGTTCATGATTATTTAATTTACTTTATGTACTGTAACCTGAGTTGAATGTCTTACAAAAAAAGACAGGTTTATTAAAATTTTGAATGTTCTTAAATATAATAATATATGATGTAATTAAACTTAAAGGACTGTTTATCAGTAATTTATTAATTAATTTATTAATGGATAATATTCTTTTGGATTCACAACATATTTATTTATTATGAAAGCTTTCACGATTAAGTTGGCATTGGTATTTTATTGCAGATTAGTTGCAAGGAAATCTTTGCACCTTAATAGTAGTACTTTTTATTGTTTCACATTCTAGTTGTAATACAACAATGAAATATGTAGATATATTATTTGTACCATCATAAGAGAAATTTGAAATTATGTTTCCTAGATAAAATATATTTCGATATAGAACTATTTGCAACATGGCATTTTGAATTTTCGTAAAAGTGTGGGATTTCAGTAGGATATATAGTTCTTATGCAAATACGACTGCAAAATAAACAAATACTCAGATATAGTTATTTTGGTTAATATAACTACTTAGAAATTTAGGGCTTATTAAAAATCTGATTCTATGATCAGTATTAGAATTAAAAATATATATATATTAACATAATTTGGCTTCCTTAATCAATTAAACTCGTGTTACAGCAACTAGTGTGTATGCAGCATTCGATAAAAGCTAATAATCTGAATACAAATTGACACTTTTAGACAAAAATTAATGAAGTTTTTTATCTTCTTTATTATTACCATTTAAAGGAAGTTTTAAGAAAAATAAAATGTTTGTATAGAAAGATTTACAAATTTTATAAACTAATAATATAAGTTACATTACAGTAAAAGAAATACATCGAATGCTTTTCTTCATAACATTAAGAAACTGAAAATAATTTTCAGATTAAAATATGATCTTTAACTATTTTGTAGTCTGATAAGAAGTTATCACAAAGCCCAAGTGCACTTGAGGAAAAATTTCTCAGAAAACGTCAAGTGCTAAACATGTCTTAAAGTTTACCCTGCATCATTTTGGACCTCTTTTATTCAACTAAAATTACATTTGCTCATTCATTCAAGTCTATCGTCTTCAGAATAATCCCTTTTAACAAGCGACTTCTTATTTTTTTAAGCAAACATTGTCGAGTATCTTACGATTGGATATAATCTTTAGCCTTTCTTCCTAAACGGAGAAAAAATATGTTTTTATTTGAAATCAAATGAGACACTTAACTCAAGATGTGGTAAAACTACATTATTTTAATACGTATTTAATACTAAAAGATGTTGAAAGTTATGAGTAGATCGCTTTATTTCTCAACAATACTTTGTACTATCCTATGTTGCATATTGTGGAAAGGTACTTAAATCCAGCCTTCAAATGCCTTTTCTTAAAACGGGTTTATTTATCTTCAGTTGCGGCATTTAAGTTTCTTTTTGAAAGAAATCTAATAAATCTGACTTCTTTTCAAGACAAACGATATTTTGTAACGGCTCAGAAAATTTCAATAATAATATGTTTTCAATTTCTTTAGCCTTTTAAAGTTCTTCTTATTTCTCCTGCACTTATTCAATAAATTGATCATGAAGAATCAAAGCGTAATTTAAAAGCCAGACATAATGAGGTACTTGAATATTACAAAAAGATTTCTTTAAGCTCCAGCTCCTACATTCAAACAAAATACTTTATTATTTGGCGTAAGCGGCCCTAAACTTTGTTCGCAGTTTTGGTCTTTCCTTTCTCAATTTAGTACGGCTCTTAATATCACCTTAATGAACCCAATCTGAGAACTTTCGGGAAGGGTTGCAAAGAATACTTTTATGCCATTAATTTTTTTTCTATTCTTACATGAATATTCAATTATTCGCGTTTGTTTTCTTGAAGTATAGAAAAGGAAGAAGTTTGTGTTTGGCGTGCCCTTCGAAATTATGGTAGGAATTAACCCGTTTATGTTTTCACAAATTAAGTAGTTCAAACTTTTTAACTCATTATAGACAAATATTTATATTAATGAAAAATATAATAGCTTAACGGTTTCAGAACTTCCCTTTCCTTAATTTTTAAATAGTATTACAGTAATAGCTGTTGACACAATTTTATGGAGATATAATAATTTAGATGCCATTACAAAGTTCATTGACTAAACTCTAATTGTTAAACTTAATAAAAGGCAAAAATTATAATAATAGAATATAGCATTTCTATGAATTTCATAACTAGGATATTCAAGAACGAAATAAAAGATTCTCAAATGTCGTGATAGTTTGGTACATTAGCATATGTTCAGTAGCATGGTATTTCTAAAATGCGAAATACATAGCAATGATCACAAAACACCAAAACAGCACATAAAATATTCACGAGAATGGAAACTAAAATTATACTAGCCTTAATTATACAACTTACATACGGATAAAAGAAATAAATTATTTATGACATTTCTGATTTAATGTCATATAATTCTTTTAAGGTAGTTTACGAAATATTTGCATTTAGAAACCATTTATTACATTTTAAATTTTAATTTAAATTACAAAAATCCACTCAGAGTCATTGAATATTTAAATAGCCATGATATTTATATTATTTGTCCTTATTTTCAAAATTTCTAGACAGTAAGTAGACATTTTTAGATAACTACAGGAAATATTACACATGAATTTTGGTAACGCTAAGGAAGATGCTTCGATATACTGTAGATTGTGTTAAGAACTTGCTTAAGTTGCTTTTTCCTGTCTGAATAATAATTAATATAATATTAATTAATTAACTTGATATAATAATTTGGAGTAATATAATTAACGGGATTTTTTTAAATTTTATATCTAAATCTGAATTGAGGGACCTTAATATTCCGTTTTTATCAGAGATATGTCTTAAAACTGACAGCTCATCAAGCAAAATTACCCGTTTACCATTTTATCCCATACTGTAGAGACGAAGATTTTGAGTGAGGTTATTCTACACAAAACGGACTTCGTAGCAGGTACTTCGCATCTTGAATTAGACAGCATGCGTTTTAACATCAGTGAAAAACTAAGATGGTTTTTAACTAAATTCTAATACGCTGAATAATAGTTGCAAGACATACAATTAGCTGACTAGTTTTCGCTTTTTAAATTTCAGTTTTTCACTCGGCCCTAGATTTCAAAAGCTTAGAAAATCCGTAATACTGCAGACGTTACTCTTCGTTGAATGGAGTCGAAATTTTGAATTAGTGTTGCAAGATTTGACAACAGATGCCCTGGAGAGGTACTCCAGCGTCAGATCCTTATTTAATTTAGCGGACGCACTTATTCAATTTAACGCGTGCTTGTCTCAGCAGGCACTTTCGCGTTAATTACGATACACATTAATTTCTTGAATCAAATATAATTAAGCGGAAACTATGCTCATTATTTCGTTAATCATACTGCATTTCAATATGTCAGAAGCCTTATGTTCCGAATTTAAATGAATTATTAGAAACAGAAGATTTTCATCATTTGCAATTCTTTTTTCCATAATTTTAGAAGCATACTTAAACTGATATAAGGAAAGAGACATTAAGAGTCATCTAGAAGAACATGCATGTACAGGAACATTAAAATGCATCCGATATCTTTAGAAAAGTAGTTACTTTGTTTCATAAAAATGTATATTTGTAACTAGATCTTGAATTTCTAGATCATTTAGAATTCAGAACGTTAATGCTTGAAGACCTTGAGGTAACTTTGTTTATTGTTGTTTTATCTAACACATCTAACTCTATCAATGATGAAATTCAGTTTGTCCTTTTATTTATAGTACACCTACTACGCAAATTTAAATCTCAAGAGGAAGAGATCATTGCTAAATGCAAACCGATACATTTTCACCCAAATTTGAGTGGTGCAATATTCTAACTTTACGCATAAAATGAAAAGTATTATTTAAATTTTATGTCTAGAGTTTAACAACTACATAAATTTAGAAACTAACCAGGAAAGAGAATTATTTTAAAAAAAGGAAAGGGAAATATTTAAAATGTATTAAAATATTTTTTGAATATAAATCTATAATTCGAAAAGTAAATAAGTAATTTTGGGAAGGAAGTTAAGCCTACTTAAGATATCTTTAACAAGAAACAGTTTAGATGTAAAGATAAATGAGAAACTTTCTTAAATTGAAAATACATATGGATGAGACCTTGTTTGAGAAAATTTAACTTCTTCAGCCAATTTCTTTACCTGCTAGTCGCAACAGCAAAAAATACCAAATATTTTGATCGAAGAGTAAAAGACATTTAATATCCCTCGGTATTGTAATTAAGCAATTAGTCTTTAAGATGAAAGTTCAAAACTAACAGACATTTTGCAAAAATATGTTGGAAAACATATCCCATCATTTTAGAGACAAGGTGAGAATATGCATATATTCCATTTCATAAAGGAAGGACATCAGCTTCGATTAAACATTTGATTAAAATGAAAATAAAAAGATTTCTGATATTTCAATTGTCGAATGATTAAAATGTTGAAGAAAGTTACTGAAAAATAAGATACAAGTTTCATGTGTAATTAAGTTACAGAATTAATGTGCTGGAAAGTAAAATTCAAAATTAAAAATATTGAACACACAATTAAAATTTCGTTAAATTTTGATTAGTTTCCCGCAGCTAAACCTTTTCATAATCCAAAATACATATTCATTGATTAATTATACGTATACACATCCGGCGTTTTTTATTTTGTTTGCTGCAAGAAGCAATTTTTTCTTATCCAGATTTTATTTAGAACTCTTAAAACCGATATCTAGATACTGCAAATTTCAGCACTAGCAATGTTTCGACGAAGCTACTATTTAATAAGTTATGAGATTTTGGAAAATATATTGCAAAAGCAATATTGACAAAAATCTATGGGATTAGAGCGTCAAATATATATTAGAATGGAACAGATGCAAAACGGGTATTACTTAAACCATATCCATTTAAAATAATTTAATTAAATTATTTTAAATAGCATAATCTTATTAAAAATATATGAGAATGGAATAGATTCAAAACAGATATTACTTAAACCATATCCATTGAAGATTATGCCATTTAAAATAACTTTTTGACTAAAATTTCAGAACATTGCACTTATTTATAAATTTAAGTGAAGCCTATTGTATTCAAATTTTGCTTCTTAATCAAATACAGTCTTTATGTATGAGTGTTGTAAAGTGAAAAATAATTCTGTTATAATTTCATGATAAAAATAGCTTTTTGTGAGTAAACTATTACGCAAAATTTGCATGCATATTAAAGTCGGTATTTTATCTGCTTCTGAAATTACTGATGTTAAATACCAAGAATTGTTTCCAGGTTAAATAATCATTTTACAAGAAGAAAATTAATATTCCTATATTCGGTTACTACTAATTATTAATGTGTAAACTACTAACTAATGATATTCGTAAAAACTACTAACATACTATCGCACCATTACAGCATACTATGTCATCTTTATTGGCTTTGAGCTCTCCAATTATCAAGCAGTTGCACTTGTTTGTATGTTCAGAAGACCAGTCGTCTGTACTTGTTTGTAAACTACATATTTTAAAAACAGAACAGCAAGTTAAAAAACAATAATTACTGGATAATGAAAGTTATAGCTAACATATTCATTCAAGGAGGCATAAATTTTAGCCTGAGCTAACATATTATTTAAAATAAAATAAATTTATTTTTCAGTTCAATTCTAATAATAACTGTATTTGAGAATGCTCCTAACTAGACAATCTTTAAGCTTCTAAAGATGCTGATTTTATCTCACAAGTACAAAAAAGAACAAAGTTTATGCATTACGCCGAAACAACATTAAGCGATTTATCGTAAAAAATATAATGGAATATTTGATATCATAACGGTGATAAATTAATTCACAATAGCTGTGGTAATTTAATCAGGACAAGGTACATCCCTGTATTGACTCATATTTACCTATATCACACAATTTATATGATTATTTCAATCTACCGTATTTTATCATGCATCTGAGCATTTTAACATTAAGTTCCCTATTAAAATATTAATATTTTATCAAACCATCCCAAATGTTTAATCCTGAAACATATGCAAAAAACATATGCCTGTTTTCTGAAACATATGCAAAAAACATATGCTTGTTTCCTGAAACATATGCAAAAAACATATGCCTGTTTCCTGAAACATATGCAAAACACATATGCCTGTTTCCTGAAACATATGCAAAAACATACAAATATGTAAATAAATAAAAAAAGTATAAATAAGTAAAATACAATAAAAATAAAAATAAAAGCACATACATAAACACACACAAAAATACGTACAAACGGGGGAGCGAATGTTGAATCTCAGTAGCATTTCAGCATGTAGAAAAATAACATTAGGATAAAATAAATTAAAACAATTAACGATTTTTTCGAAAAACTGTAATATGAGCTATGTTTCACGTCACGAAAAATAATTTTTGTGTTTCGAATTGTGAATGCAAATATCTCTCAATTCAATATTCAGTTACGTTTAGATTTTTAATTTAGATAAGCAAAATAATTAACTGAATGTGCAGAAATGGAATTACAGCGAAATATAAATATTTAATAATACTGAATATATATTTGATTTATTTATGCTAATTAATCGGAATAAATTAATTTCATCTTCGTAACCTCTAGTATTATGAAATTAGGGATATATAAATAGTCGCGAAAGGGATGTGGGAGATATGAAGGAATTATCTCCGAAGACATTAATTTATGAAAGTTGGCTAGCTTCTCCGAACTAATTAGAAATTTTATCTGATAACTGAGAAAGAAAACAGAGGTAAATTCAATTTATTATTAGCTGTTATTTTTGTTTTCGTTTCATCATATATTCTACTCGCTACCCAAGTTTGAATTCATGTATTGCATTGATCATATATTGTTTAAAAATAATGATATGATTTTAGTTTCTAAGTGAAATAACAGTAAAGGCAATAACATTTAAAACAAGAATTTCAAAATATTATGCCATTTAGTATCAGAAAGCTAATTATTTGCGTTACGCTTTAAAAATATATTCTATTTTCCGCCAAATTTTCTAGTTTTAATTACGGGTTAGACCTCATTTGCTGTTCATGTGCAGTTTTTTAGCATTTAATTATCTTATTATCTTTTAAATATTTTTATTCCTTTGAAAACTCTTCGACCCTCACATTTAACTATTTCAAATTCAAATTTCCTGCTCTAAATGGATTTCTTCACATTTTAGATAATTTATCTAATAATGTAATGTGTTTTACACTTTTGTATCGCTTTCCAAAGAAATGAATATATTTTTATTTAGAATGAATTTTTTGTTTTTCGTTTATCTCTTACTTTGTGACTGTATTCGAAATATAATTCAAAAAATAATTCCATTTCTATGCAGTTAACTTAAATAAAAGCATTTAGTTTTTAAAATTCAGTTAAAAAGTGAACAAAAAATATTATTTAATTACAGCTACATTAAAAAGTAATTAATGAGGTTAATAATTACATGCAAAATGAAATATACAGGTCAACATAAATAAATGTAAAAAAATCAGACAGATTAAAAACATTTATTTCATACTTTCTTAGCAGTGCTTTAAAGTCAATGTATCTTATATGCAGAAGCATTTTAATATACTTTGAGTTGTTTCAATATAATGTTTTAAGCATTCACTGGTAAATGAATGCACAGTCAATGTAAACACATACTGCTATAAATGAAAAATAACTAAAACCATAAAAGAGGTACTTTCCCTCGCAGTTTATAAACTGATGCTTTGACCACTAAATTGTGTAATACTTCGTTCATGAAATTTTATATTCCATGAATACAAAGTAGTTATGTAAGTTGAATTTTCTTCGCATAATTCCAAATTAATAGCAAAATGATTATTTGTTACATAATAAAATACTTCAAATGTTCAGTAGTGTTAAAGCGGGCGGTATCAGCCTCTGGTTCGTTTTTTAAAAGTTTCATAAACAAAAATTTATTAAAGGATCATAAAATGTTTGAGTAAACTTGAGAAAATATCTTGAATTTAAAGTTAATCATTAGTAAAAATCATTGACCATAACAATCAATTACGAATAATTGCGCACTGAGAATGAAAAGGAATCTATGTGCATATACAGAACAACAAATTTGATACAAACCGCAGTTATTTTAAAATACGCTGTTAACTAAGCTAAGATTTGACAGTGCATCCATAAATGCTGAGAAACGGAAAAAATAAACGTAATCGATACTCGCACTTAAATAAAAGTTTCAAATTGCAAGTGGCACAAAATCAAAAAGTTTAGTTAAAGTAAACATCATTGCCATGGTTAAATTAAAAGAAAATATAAAAACAAAATAATCAAACTTTTCAAGTCAGCTGTTTCTGAAAGTTTCTTGATCGAAACAAACAGATTAAAATCATTGCTATGTTCTTATACAACCAACGAAAAGTATTGCCGTTTGTGTTTAAATTCTAATGTGATTTTGTTATTACATTTATACATATATTATTTGAAGTTTTACAAAAAGTCATTATATACAAAACTTAAAAGTTACGCTTATACAATTATTTAAGTTTTCATATGATGAACTTATTTATACTTAAAGATGTTGATATAGATGTTAAACGAGTGTTCTGAAAGAATTCCGATTAAAATAACCAATCTGGCTCAGCTTCTAACAAATCTAGGGAACTTCATTTACATTTTGCTATCTGACATGACAAACTGAACTTGCAATTTCATTAACAGACACACACTGGTATTCAAATAAAATATCTTTAGAAACGTGTCAGTTATGTTTCGAATTTTAAAGATGCCTTTTTATGAGAATTAAAATTGAAATATATATCAAAAATATACTTCAGTGTATGAATGTGAATTTTTAAAAATCTTACTTTTCGGTTCATACTTCAGCTAAGCAGAAAATATTCCAAAAATTTATTTTTCTTTTAAGTAACTCTAATCAAATTAAATCAAAGCTGATATTAAATGCATTCAATGAAATCGCTATAAATACGTCGAATGTATTATGAAATCTTAGCGAGTAAACTAACTTAGCGAGTTAGTTAGTACAGCCGCAGAAGTAGTTTTTAACTATGCCATCGTTCATGTTCTTGAATTACAATATTTATATTATAATAATATTGCTTATAAACATGCCAGATATTCATACTTTGTATTACAGAATTTATTGCTGTTTTAATTTTATGTACTTCAGTTACGATCATTAGAAACTGAAAAAAAAAAAAAAAAAATAATAATAATAAATAAAAGTTTGTAAATATCTAAGTTACTTGTTTTCTTTGTGTTTCAGCTTTGACTGTGTAAATAATTTTATTACATTTAATCATAATATAGGGAGTTCAATTCAAGAGGTCGATTTTAATTTAGTAAAGATCTCAGAAATAATTACTTGGACTTTCTATCGTACATAAGTTATAACTTAATTCTAGTTATCTGTATGCACATTTGTATTTGTGCTGTTCTACTTAAAATGTAACATAGTCTGGGAGGGGATTTCGTAGGGAAGCAGAAAATGCGGTGATCATCTGCGTCTTTTCTTCGTCTGCCTTTCGTCTGACATTTTGCCCGTCTGCATGTCTTTTTGTCAGTCTCTTTAATACCGGTGGCGTCAGTTGCCGTAAATGACCTTGTTAATCTTTTAATATTGACGTCATGGCTACATCGCTAAAGTAAATGACTTTGAACTCTCGATGCCTTCTGGCGATTGAACTTCGATTACACTGCTTTATGAATGATATTAGGTATGACTGCTAAATTCTAAATCGATTTAACTTATTAAATTCTGCCTGACAGATGTTATTGAGTTTGCAATTAAAAATAACGAAGGTAGTTAGAATTAAATCAGGTTTTCCCCAGAAAGAGTCAGCATGTTACCAAAATATGCTGGAAATTTCAAATATAAATTATGCCGTCTGAGAATACGGAAAAACAAGAACGTATTAAGTTCTCAAATGTACATTATACGTATTTTGCTAAGTAAGATAAATCTAGTTAAGACACAATAACACGCACGCCGAACAAATATTAATTCAGAAGTCAAACAACAACAACAAAAAAAAAAAAGCGTTATATGTTCGAATTTTCACAGGAGTAGTTTCGATGGTTTTCGACGGAACCACCATCCTCAGCTGCAAAAAGCGAAAATGAACGAGATAGGATATAATGATCAGATAAGATAAAGCCTGTGAAAAGCCTTTTTTTGAAAGTGAATTTCACATTCAAAAAAATCTTTGTGTTCTAGTTAACGATCCTAATTCCAATCCATTTTGGCCTTCGGCCTTTAAAGAAATTATGTTTTAGTTCTGGTTTCATCAAAAGATGGCGCCACTAGCTTATTTTCTGTCCAGGATTTCTTATCTGATCATTATATCCTATCTCATTCATTTGCGCTTTTTGCATCTGAGGATGGTGGTTCCGTAAGACCATCGAAACTACTCCTGTGAAAATTCGAAAATATAACTGTAATAATAACACCAAACGTACGGCACCAAATGCAATAATGAATGGGTGTGCCAAATGTGATACCGTAATAACCCAAAATGTGGATACATGCAGGATGAAATGTGTGATCTGAAAATAAATAGAATTAAAGTAACTTACCCCCAAAGGATGACACTTCAATTAATGTGAATAATGAGAAATTTATTATATCTTGACATCGTGAAAATTTAAATTAATATTAGTATAAATCAAGAAAACATAACCAGACATAAGACAATACACCACGTGCTACTGCAATAGTAAGATCAGTCCTACCATTTTGAGTCCTAGCCTTTCGTGCACAAATGCGTTAAGGATCCAATCTAATAAATCTCAGTTCATCTTCGTTATACAAAGTTACATGATAACAACATTCAATTTTTATATCGAAAGACTTTTACTTAAAAGATTATTTCAATATATTTTTTGTGGAAACACGAGGTCTAATCAAGATGCAACACGTGCACGGGAATTCCTTTCAAGTCGTAAAACACCATTAATTTACCGCTGAAGTCAGCATCTAGATCAATTTAGTTGAAACTTCATCCGCTTACTATTTTTTTTGGCAAAAATGCATTCTCTTGAAACTATATGGAGATGGTCGTCAGAAAGGCACAAAAAAGAACAAAATTACAGACACGCATCATCCCCGGTGAGGTCGGACAGAAGCCTGCCCTACACCTTCGGAGTCTAGCAGTAGAAGAGAGCGAAAACCGGTGGTAATCGTCAACCTCGCTCTGTCATTGAGCTGTCGCAGTGAAGAGACTTGAAGTTGAATAAATGTGGAGGCTTGCACAATAACGCTGATTTTTGTTGTTTGACTTCTGAATTAGTAAGATAAATCTGTTTAAAGAGGTAAGAAGAAACAGTCCTTAACACTTATTTCATCTTTTAAAAGGAAAACGTATTCTATGCTAGTTTACCAAGGTGAATCTTTTCAAATATAAATTCAGGTTGCTGACTTCGGACATTTATTTCAGTAATTCAAAGCACGAAACGCATGTGCATTCAAATACATATACTGCCTTCTCAGTTGGTTCATTTGGTTTATGAAGTTCTTATTCTGTACTTATTTGACCCAAACAATTGAAAAAAATGATTGTCTTTAATACGGCCAAGTTCCATTTAACAGAACTCAGGTTATTTGAAACAGCGGAGGAATGTAATATTGAAAATTTGGTGCAAAAGGGAAGGACTTCCATTTTTAATCAAATTTCTTTCATTTGCAGAGAGTTATATTTATTTTAAATACCCAATTTTATTTAAGTTGCTATTCTTTCCTATAAGCCTTCATTCCCTATTTGTCAGTGCCAGAATATTTACATTTGATAGCGCGCGTAAAGGAATGCAATTTCCACTTTGAGAAAAGTTCAAAAACCGGGTTTCGGTAGAAAAGAGAGCGATAGATTACAGCCGCCACCTCTGCTGTTTAAACGTTTGCTTATTGCTGGTTCATGTGGCTTAATTGCATTTACTTGCTGCCACTAGTTTCGAAGGGGGTTTAAGAAACGAGATCTCGCTGAGCGCTGTAGTTTAGTTACATCGCTTCTTAATATCTTCAAACTTTTAGCTTCGTTACCTGATTTTCAGTTACCGCCCAAGCATAGGCATAGTTTGTTAGCGTCGAGTTGACGCATTGTAAATTTTAAAGAGTTAATAAAGGGTATTTTTAACCCTTCTCTTGTGCAGTTCCTACTATCCCAGTTTTCACACAGATACGAACCTGATGAACTCTACACATTAAAAGTAAAAAGACATTATGAAATGAAAACCAACGAGCCCAGCTGTTTCTAATGACTGTTAAACTGCTTTGTACTGGAGAAATTTTAAAATGGGTAATCGTTAGTTTATCAATTGGTGTTACTACATACCTATTCGTAAAGCTTACGAAGGTAACTCAATATTACAATCCACGCAGTTAGTTGGAATGTTACAATGCATAGTTTGTCTTGACTATGCTATAGGTATTTTATTCTGTCTTTAACCATCGAAAATAGTTTCAATAGTTCATCGAAAGGAAATGTATCCGAAATGACTCTCCATGGAACTAATTCGGATAAATAAACCTCTGCTGTACTTGTAAAATTTCTCAGACGTTTCGAAGACTCTCTATCAGAACTAACATTCACTGCAGCTTTGGTAAGAAACTCAAACAATAGAAATTTTGGATGAATTTATGTTGGAACTATAAATAAAAAATATATCTTACATTCTCCTTATCCTTGTCATTTCTACTGTGGTTTACAATGTTATCTGTGCATACAAGGTATAGCTGTTTTTTATGGCATAGTTAATAATACAAAAATGAAGAAACTATGGTAGAAATTTTAGCAGCGGTATTTTATTTTTTGTGACAGAATTTTATTTAAAATTTTGATTACAAGAAAATGCTTCTGCTTTTAAGAATTTTATTTCAGCAAGTAATTGGCTAATAATTAAGATAAAATAACCCGCCGAACAAGTACTAATTGAGAAATCAAATAACGTCTAATCACTATATCTTATCTCGTTCATTCGCACTTTGGCAGCTAAGTATGATGGTTGGGTAAAAACCATCTAAACTAATCCTGTGAGAAATTTGAAAATGTAGCGAGGATTTTTTGTTGTTTGACTTCTAAATTAATAAGTAAGTGACTGTTTTAACACTCAGTCAACAAGTTCGAAGTTACCCATTTTTCACTCAGTAATTAATAATAGTAAAATTATATAATAAATTATTATAGAAAAGAGTCGTCCATCTTCTTCGTGCGAAAAGCGACTTAAAATATTTCCAGGATATTCGCGGACCAGAATAGGCAGCATGTTCCTGAAAACCTAAGAAAAGAGAAAATGTTATAAATGAAATTTCAAAATTAGACAAGAAAAATCAGTATACATTACTATATTTTCAATAACAAAATTTACAAAAGCAAATATATCAGGAATAGCTTTAAAATTATCACAGGTTTACGCAACAATATTGATGCGATATAAAATTATTTTCTATGCACTCTTTTTTATCATTAGGCACAAGGCTGAGTTACTGTAAAGTTTGGTTCATCTTTTTATGCGTATTTTCAGTTTCTGTCTGCATGTTTGATATAGGATTGCGCAGAATGTTTGTAAAACATTCATCTGGCTTTAGGTCGGTATTATGATTTTATGGCCTTCATCATTTAAGAAAGCGAATCACAAAAATATGGGCTAACAAGCGATTAATTAAATATAATCAAGGCACATAACTGAGATATTTGTGTAAGAATCTTCGTAGTGTTTCAAGGTTAAAGTTTTATTTCATAAAATGCTTGTAAAATACATTATATGAAAAACCTCTCATCATGATAGAGTCATTTCAATGGCAATTTATAAATGGCAATTGGAAGAGACGTAATGCATCATCAAAGTCTCTGAATGTTCATAGTTCTCCAAGCACCTTCTTATTGCATGTTGTTTATTTCGCTCAAATTGCATCTAGCAACAAGACACTCTGCTGATTGGTACGTAACATTGAAACATTCATTCTAACACTTAATCACTCGGCATTTTTGAGATGTTCTTTGAAATAAAAGCACAGAATGCACAACAGGCAATTATATTAGATAATTTCCATGAAGTCATTATTGCTTCATTTTACTTCTTTTTTATGCCAAGGATTTGTTTATTTAATTGATTACAGAAAAGAAGGTGAGGATCATCTCCAGATCTGAGGTTCTTCGTAATACTAAAAGTCCTGTTGAATGCAGTGTCGCCAGCTCGGATTCCTGTCAAGCTTAATGTATAATGCAAACACGACTTTTCTGTCATATTCTGTGTGCAATATGACTAGTCATTTATATATTTTTACTGTTATATGCTTTACTTGCCAGATATTTTTAAATTTCCTGTAAATTTTTGTAAATGCAAAATGTGTTCTTGTGCAAGTATAGGCTTTGGGTAAATATTTGAGTTCGCCAGCGCCTACATAGCTTCCTAGACTATTTGAGAATTCAATAGCATTTGGATTGGAGGAGCTAGTTGAAATTAACCAGAGAACTAGAACCAACATCATATTAAACAGTAAATATAGCTTCCTAGACTCTTTGAGAATTTAATAGCATTTAGATTGGAGGAGCTAGTTGAAGTTAACCAGAGAACTAGAACCAACATCATATTAAACAGTAAATATTATGTAAGCCAAATTCTAAAACTACATTTCTTAATATACTCGGATGAAATATATTAAAACCAACATAACTATTGTCCTTATATGGTAATGACTTAGTATTGGGTTATTATTTATCGAAAAAAGTTCTATTAGGTGTAAAAAGTAATCTGAGTAATACTTGCATAAGTGTTAATATCATGTTAGGAGGAAATTGCTGTGGCAGGAGCTCAGATTTTAGATAAATTGTGAAATAAAAATTTACATATTAAAGGGTGAAGGGAAAATTGACTCTTGAATAGAGTAAGAAAATTGCTTCACAACATAAAAATGGTTTAGGACAATTGTTATGATTTTATCGAAAAAGGTGCACGCTTTTTAACTCTGAAGGAAACCAATAAAATTTCATTGCATTTCATTGCAGGAATTTCAAGTAAATTTCCGTAACTTTAAAAATAGCAAAGAACATACACTGTAGAAAATTTGATGCTAATATTAAGAGGACACTTCTTTGTATTTAGGAAAACGTTCATTAAAGAGTGGGCTTAGGAAGTGTTTTAAAAAATTGGGTTCAGACAATTTGAATAATAGTTTTTTTTTCAGCTTTGTATAAGTAAAGCGGACATGGCTTATACAGATTTATTTGAAGTTCTTGGTGGACTTAAGATGATGCATAAATATATGATTATAAAAATCAAAATTTCATAGGACTTTTATTCAAAGACATCTTCTTTTAGCATAGTAAAAATATTCGATAATGAAATTATAATATTTTAACGAAAAGTTAAACAAAAGGAGACACCGCGGAAAAAAGATTTCAGCGACGTTTGTCGATCTCTGATTTTCATTGGCATTAAATCCCTCCCCAAACAGAATCAACAGCTCCTCCGGGATTCTTCATACTTTTGAAGTTCTTTTTCTCTACCTGCTAGTCCTGGAGCTCTTCAAAGGACTAAGCAAACATGCCCTAAATCACAATAGGGGGATTATGTAGAATACACTCTTCATTCTTTTAATGAACAAACAAACCGTAAAGCATACTTTTACACTTTTTTTCAAAACATCAAATTTTTTGTAACCTAGAGTATTACGCTTTAAAAAAAATCAACTAAGCGGTGAGTTTTATTAAAAAAATCTATTTGCAGACACTCAGTTTTTTTAATGCTAGGATTTGATAGGTTTATGCAAGTTGTTACTGAAAATATGTGGGAGGAGCCAGGTGATAGCTAGATACATAAATAAACTGCCATTGATCTTTGACTTATTTTACATCTTCAGCAAGATTTCTTGCTAAAGTATTTGTAAGTTCATCTACATCATCATGAGTACCAAACCAAAACCCGTGAGCGACCCGCAGGTCGCAGAGTTTGTTAATTAGGTACGTGTGATGCAGCAAAAAAAAAAGGAACAAGAGGGTGAACGCACGTGATATTGAATTTAATATTTTTTTTTCTTTTCCGTGAAGGGCTCTAGCCGTTTATAGGCGCTGGCCACCAGTAAGACCAGAAACAGTGGCCTCTTCATTTTTGGAGGCGCCTAATAGTTGGACAACCTTTACCTCCTATGAAGGGACGGATAAATTATATCTATGTCTTTTCCAGGATTCAAGCCCGCGTTCTTCGAAACGATAGTCAGGTTCACTAACTCTCTCGTCTGGCCAGCTTGAATTTGATATTAAAGATTGGTTTTATGACATTTAACGAGCTTACGTTTGCTTGCTTTTGAGGGGATGTCTTTAATACTAAAATCAACAAATAATTAATCGTTCAACGATAAATAACACGCAGAAATAAATTATTAAATTGAATTTGCTATAGTCTGATATTCCTTCTGTAAAAACTTTGTGTATATAAAATCTTAGCAAAATTTGGTTTGCAAGCTTAAAATTTATTCTAATTTAATATTTTCTAATTTATTTACGCTATACAGGAAAGTACACGCACACACACACATACTTTTATATATATCTATACATATATACATTAATAAATACAAAGTAAAAAGCATTCAAAACCTAATCCATTTGCGAGCTGAATCAACAAATGGTGGTAGTAATGCAAAGTTTAAAATTCACCCCATATTCAGTTCAGAATAAATGTATGCACAAACCAAAATAACAGAAGAAATGTGGCAAACTGCAGGGAAAAAAAGCAAAACAAGTCAAAACTAAAACTACAAAAAGAAATTTACAGCTTTTGTTGCATCGTCATCAGGGGATTGATGTAAGATGCAAATGAACTCAGCCTATTGCTGATCCAATAATACACAAATTAAAGTTTAAAACTTAAAATAATCTCAGGAAAACAATAAAAAATAGTGTCTTTATCAGACCAGTTTCTCCAAGATGAAGTATGTAGTGCAGTATAAAATTATAGTATAAAAAAGAGCAACTTAAGAAAGCTTAAAATTTTTATTTTTAGTAGATTGAGTCGAAAAAACAAAGCCTGCAAATACAAGTAATCCAACATATTCAAAATCATTACGTAATTTTTTATTTTTAGTGGATTGAGTCGAAAAGACAAAGCCTGCAGATACAAGCAATACAACATATTCAAAATCATTATGTAAATTTTGAAGCTCCACAGGTCACTTTTTAAAAATTATAGAAGCAAAATCATAAACAAGCAGAAAAGCTTAAAATCCTCATAATAATAATAATAATAATAATAATAATCTTCAGTTAAAGAGGACCAAGTCCAAAAAACATGTAAAATTGAAGCAATACAACATATGAAAAAAACGTAAGAAAGTTTGATCCAAAAACATAAAATAAAAATTAAAAAATAATAAATAAAATTAGGCGTTAATTATTAAAATCACAGCAAAAACATCACAGAAAATAAGTTTTGAAGTGAAAAAAGTATTACAGCAAAAGTTTAGAAAAAATATGTATTCGATCTGTTTAGTAGCTAAGCGTAAAATGTGCAAAGTAATAAATTTAGATAAATTACGAATCTAATTGATTAATCATATTGAATATAATTACATAAAAACTCTGTTGTAAGATTAAAAATGGTGATGCAAAAAAAAAAAATTGCAAAAGGCAAAAAAGTGAATTACCTATATTATTTTAGCAATATATATATATATATATACGTACAGCAATATATATATATATATATATATATATATCGTATATATATATTGATTGCCATTTTTATCAGACGATTATAGTAATAGACTATAAGATATTACCCCTGCCTTCTTAGCGTGGCTTCGTGGCGTATTAGTTAGCACACTCGGCGCGTATTTGAGAGGTGCGAGGTTCGAATCCCCGCAAGGGCATTGCACATTTTTCAGCCTCTCTCTTAATAACCTAATGTCTCTACAGTGACGCCAGAACTAAGAAAGGTTATGAGTGATGATTCTGCACTACCAGGATTTGGCGATTGACTCCTCTAATCGCCAGTCGCCCTTTAAAAGGGGTAGTATATAATATATTCCCCCCCCTTCTTAGTATGCCTTCGTGGTGTAATGGTCCGAACACTCGGCATGTATTCGAGAGGTCGAGTCCCTGCGAGGGCACCGCAAATTTTTCACCTCTACTGCTTCATTACAACCTAATGTCTTTACATGACTTCAATTGTTCTGAGAATCCTAACTGCATGTCAATAGATTTTATTTACTATATTAAAAGTTGCTATCAAACGAACCTGAAATAGCGAAAACGAAGTATATAGAGATGCAGTATAATGTTGAAAATTGTACAGAGATGCAATAAAGATGCATACAGATTCGAAACGTAAAGAAATTTCTTAAGCTTCACATATTTATAGAAACACTTTCCCCACATCTCGAACATTTTGTGAGAGTGAAATCTCTTTTAGAAAGCATATATATATATATAAGCGAGAACGTGTTCTTTGTATGCAACATGCAGAAGTTGAAATAAGAAAACAAAAATTCAAAGGAAAACTTAAATACACCTTTCGCATATGCTACTACTTTTATCAGACTAGATATAGATGCAACGATATACTATAAATAGGCACAATGTTTCCGTTCAGGAAGTTTTGTTCACACTTTTTTGCTACTGATAAATTTTTGTGATAAAAGAGTGAATGTAGTTTTATGTTAGACACAATATTTAGGTTTTATATAATCGTCAAATCCTTGCCCTCCATAAATCCTGAAGTGTGAACATCTCTGATCTGCGTGTTTCATATTAATTACTTTTAGAAAATTTATGACGAAACCTAAATTCGCTATTTATGGTTATGAAATATTTCAGGATCATGTAAAAACTAAATGTTATATATATATAAGGAGATTCAAAAATAAATGGCAAAAATACAAAGTCACGCAGAGAGGATCGAAATAAACAAATTTTGTAATGAAGTGTATGTGCGGAAATGACACTTGAGGTAGTATTGCCCACTGCTGAACGGTAGGTTAAAGCCTTTTGCTGACGTAAATGAGACTGCTGCTAAAACGGAGCAGCTACTCAAAGAGCGAGTTGAAATGTATGTAAGAGAGATTCGAGTTAATATTACGATACGCAGCTCTAAATCCCATTTACGACAGCAGAATGCTTTTATCTACCACTCAGCAATGTCTTGTACCACCTCCACATGTCATTTCCGCATACACGTTACAAAATCTGCTTATTTCGGTCCCCTACACCTGATATTTTTGAATCACCCTGTATACTGCATTTTTACTTAACCATAATCAGTATGCGCATAATATATAAGACATTTATGCATCTAGCTTATAAACCCATGAGATCGTTTTCACAATAAAATATTCTGTACAGATATTTGTAATATTTTGGGGCTGTAAACATCTCTTATTAATTACAATAATGATACAAATGTTCATGAAAAGTATCGGCTAAATGTATTGCACACTAATTGAAAGATAAAACAACTTGTAAAAAGGAGGTTTACTGTTCCTAAAGTACTCGGTTTTTTTAAGTGACTGCAGTTATAACTGTAAAATAAATCTAAGATAGTACGAAGCATCAAATGACAGCACGCCGAGAACTGACTGTTTACAAAAGTGGGTTAAAAATAAATGAGGAATTTTCTCAGACTGAGGACAATAAAGCAATTAACGGTATCTAAGTGCGAAAATAAATATTTGCTTTGTATAAGAATAATGCAAATTATAACATAGAAAAAATAATTCATAAACGCGTAAAATAAGCGCAGCTACAAAGGAAATAATAGACGAAATTATGCTTATAACAAGATAAAGTGTAAAACTGGAAATAGATAACTACGCTAAGTACCCCCCAACAAAACAATTATACATAGAATGCTATCGCATTATGTTTCAGGAATTCCTTGGATATACGAAAAGGAATCTATGTTTACATTCTAATTATTAGATTATTAGAAGGATTCTGGATTATTTTAAGACATGCCTTTGACGATGACACCAATAAGTACGATTGAACACAAAAACTCCAGGTATGCTAAATCATAAGCATACGTTTAAGGAGAAATTCTATAAACGTTCTGAAAAAAAAGCCGACTTTTCTTCGGAAAAACAAAAGTGCTAAGAATATTAAAACAAATTAAATGCTAAAATATAATTTATATCAGATTAATTTAAGTACTCTTTCTATAGACTTTTATATTAAAATAATGATAAATAATTCTCTGCTAATAGTTTGGGCAAGAAGTGAATTTATATGATCAAAGCTGTAATTTTGGTAAGCATCCGAACTGAATTAAAAACAGACGTATCTCGTTTCAGATATTCTTAACTATCTTGTACTTTAATACTATATTTGCGTTAATTTTGCATTACTATCGATATACCAAAATCATTATTAATTTCGTTGAAGGGATGCAAATTTGACGTTGAGAAGTTTTAAAACAGTGGGGAAGGATTCCAGAGATATCTTACAATGTTCCTTTCCCGACATGAGAATGACTTAAGCTCTTACTTACCGATAAGGTTATAGCATAATTATTGCTTAAAGGTATTGTAATCGGATACTTACGTTTCCAAACTATTTCCCATTTTTATCCCAGGGCGTTAGCCCTGAATGGGCTACTAATTTCGTTTTGTCATTTCGAGTTGAAAACTTTAAATGTCGGTTCACTTTTCAAACTATTGCCACCAAATATTACAGCCCTGTATTATACTTAAAGAAATTAAATAATGAAAAATCTGCATAAATGTATGTATGTTTCTCGTATTGTTGTAAAGCGACGGTACCTAGAGCCATCAAAGTTTGAATATTGTAAGTTTCCACCCGAATATGGGCATCTGAAAGCCCGAATTTGGGAATTTGGAATTTGTTTTACTATTTCTTTCATATTTTGTAAACCTTTCAAAGCGAGCAATGGCATCACTGTACGGACAGGAAAACATTTTTATCTTCAGACTGTGCATCGGAGATTCCAATGCTCATTTCAAAATTATTTTGCGATATTGCTGTTGAACAGAATTTTATGATGTAAGTGTGAAGAACAGGATATTTAATAAATAAAAGTAATCCATAGATAGGTTAAAAAACGCCACTTTGGGCGTAATGTAATATCTGAAAGCCTTCAGATTGAATATTTTTTTTGACAAAATTTCATAGCACTCATTTGGATTCGTGAATGATGAAGAAATCTTAATTTGGTTCTAACTGAAATTACTCTAGATTTCTTACTTAATTTTTATGTGCTCCACCTTTTAGCACTACACGTCAAAACGTAGGGATGGGTCCTGTAGAGACGCTGTTTTGAGAGAAATTGGCACGTGTCCACGTTGCACATGAGGAAAACCACGAAAATATCCATTCAGCGAGCCCGTTCGCAGGAAGTCGAACCCAGGGCTGAACAATTCATTTCATTAAATATTTCTTTTCATTTCATTACATATTAATATCATTTAATGAAAAAAAAATTTAGCAACTTGAATTACATTTTCAAACAAATCTTCCAAATGGAATTACATTTTCAACAGTTTTGGCTTTAAGGATTTGAGTTTTTGAGTTTTTAAGCAAATCATTGAAAAACGTTTCAGAATATCTTATAATCTAAACTAACTTTAAAGTAATAATATTTTTAAAATACCATGTTAGTGCTTAGGCTAGTTAACTCACTCTCAGTAAACATAACTGTAAAACAAACAGAAAATTTTACTTATTTAGTATAAATTTGTATTAATTAAACAGTAACAAAAATATACACCTGGTTATACCCTATTTTATTAATTATACTATTTTTTCAGAAACTTCGTCAAAAAATAATCTTATATGCAGCTTTAATAAGGAAAAACAGAAGACAAGTAGGAGCAATGCAGAATACTTTATTATGTTGACAGCATACATGATATATTCTACATCAAGCTAAAAAATGCATTTCTTATGCACGAAATAAAAAGCTAATCTAAAGCACATATTTTTGTTCGTAAAAAGTGGTTTTTTTCCGAAACCTTGTAAATTTTTAATACCTCTTAATACTTTTCGATACGACGGGCAGAACTTTATACCTTTGCTTTTCTTAAACAAAAATCTCCAAGAAAATGTTATGTTTTACGATTTTTTTAGTTTGAAGGAATATTTCATGTCACTTCAGAAGTAAAAGAAATTAAAAGGTGGAATTAAAAATGCTAGCGCAATTATAGTGTTTAGAATCATTTTAACTTTTAAAAATTAACCAAAGTTAACTCATAATTTTACAATAATGCTATTTAGCAGCATTAAATTTGTGCATAACATTAAATTTGTAACCAGTAGCTACGCTTTTGTGACACCCCAAATGGCTCTTACCTCATAACTAAATTCTTTGTACGACTAGTACTTACAATTGCGTCAGTTAAAAAAATACCACAGCTCTTTTCCATTTCTTACACAATAAACTACACTCATGTCCATAAATTAAGGATATTTCGGAGTCACGTGGAAATCGAGCTCTAAAATAAATATATCACCTGTAAAATCACTACACACATCTTCAAGAATCATATGCAAATTTCAGGAAGTAACCAGATGACACCGATGGTACGTCACAATGACGAGATTGTAAGAGAGTGATATATAAGGAATACAGGCAAAGAAGTAAAATTGTTCGCAGGCGCTTTATAAGCATTTCAGTGAAATAACCGGATAGTTATGACACAAAGGACGCATTTGGATGATTTTTTACGTGGTAGAATTATCGGCTGTCTGGAATGAGGGCGTAACCAACTGGAAGTATCAGACGAACTTGGAATTGCCCAGAGTGTCATCTCCAGGCTTTGGCAACTATTCCAAGATGATGGTAATGTGAGTAGACGTTACAGCACAAGTCCCCCAGAGTTACAACGCGGAATGAGGACCGGTATTTGGCAGTTACTGCCAAAAGAAACAGGCGGTGCACAGCCTCAGACCTGTCTCGTCAGCTCTCTTCAGCCACTGGTACGACAATTTCAAAGCAGACCGTGGACAGACGCTAAGGGCAGATTGGTCTATATGCTCATAGACCTGTCAGATGCGTTCCACTTACTGCAACTCACTGTCGCCTGCGGTTAGCCTGGAGTAGAGTGCATGCATTGTGGACACCGCAACAGTGGGCTTGTGTGATGTTTTTCGACGAGTCCAGGTTTAGCTTGCAGTCTGATTCTCGCCGGACTTTTATATGGAGAGCTCCAGGTACCCGTTACCACCAAGAAAACATCATTGAACGACACCGTTACGGTGGTGCAGGAGTGCTCGTTTGGGGTGGAATTATTCTGGGTTCCAGAACTGACCTGCATGTTCAAATTGGAACCATGACAAGCCAAATCTATCAGGACGTCATTCTGGAACAACATGTACGTTTCTTTCGGGGCACCATGGGCGCACAATTTGTGTTTATGGATGACAACGCCCGTCCTCACCGTGCAAACATCGTAAGCGAATGTCTTCAATCGGAGGATATCACCCGTATTGACTGGCCAGCATTCTCACTGGACTTGAATCCAGTAGAGCACGTGTGGGACATACTTGGCCGACGAGTTGCAGCCCGTCAACCTCCTCCTACATGTCTACCGGAACTTTGGAGAGCATTGCTTTTTGGGTGGTGTAATATCCCCAAAGATCAGATCGATAATTTGATACTCAGCATGCCTAGGCGTTGTACGGACTGTAATGTATGGTCTGGGAGACATACAATGTATTAACAATCATACCAACCATGTAATTATGGTTTTTTGTAATTAGGTTTTTTTTTTTTTTTGGTAATTTGCTCCAGCGAGAAAATATCGCTAATTTTTTTAATAATATCAAACATATAGCATCTTTTTTTGCTCTTTACCTTTTGTTTCATAAATAAGCTATACAAATAAGTCAAATTTGTTTTGCTTCTAACTCTTCCTTTGGTTGATTTTGCATTATCCTTAATTTATGGACATCATTGTAGAAACGAAGACTTAAGTAATTAAGTATTTGTTACTAAAAAAAAAGAACAGATTAAAATCTTGTTTCATACCTGGTGTAATTTAAACCAGCAATACTGTAGTTCTGAAGTTTGACGGAAGTATTTTAGTTATACTATGCATTCTCGATATTGTTGACTAATGCTCACTTGTTTAACCCACGAAATTCCTCTTGGCAAGGAGCCCAAGATACGCTTGTCGTTGGCAGCAGCCAACACCTTACAGGCAACAGCCTTGAGCACCTTACAGGCGACAGTGCAATTTAGCTCAGTTCCGCCCCCAATTTTTACGGGAGAATGGGCCCGAGGGACTCTCACCCCTCTTCAACTACTACCACCTACCATGTATATTTCTCGCATTGTAATGAAACAACGATACATAGATCCATCAAATTGTGATTGACGTAATCCTCTTACGAATATGGGCATGTGGAAGACCAAATTTGAAATTTTGAATTTGTTTTATTATCAATTTCATATTTTGTAAAACTTTAACGAATTTTTGAGTAACAAAGTCAAGGATTTTACAGCAAGCAATGACAACACTCTACGGGGGAAGGGAAAAAACCTTTTTATCTCCAGCGCGCGGAACTGTGTATCGGAAATTCTAAAGATAAGATCATTTAAAATTATTTTGCGACATTCCTATTGAACTGAATTTTATGGTTTAAGAGCGAACAACACGATATTTAATAAATAAAGGTAACACTCAAACGCCCCT
Organism: Stegodyphus dumicola; assembly: GCF_044657685.1. NCBI lineage: Eukaryota > Metazoa > Arthropoda > Arachnida > Araneae > Eresidae > Stegodyphus > Stegodyphus dumicola. Next base: position 30,822,486 of record NC_140781.1, read on the forward strand.
TTGGACCTGAAAACTTTCTGATTTTTTTAAAAATTTATTTTACAATGGTGCGTTTGTTTTAGCTATTTGAAAATATTGTTTCCAATGTAAGTAAAGAGAAACTACGTATTTTAGTAGAACAATTTGTCAGGTAATATAAAACTTCAAATGTTGATAAAGAGGTGTACCGTTTTTAAACTAGAAAGCTTATTAAATATTTCCTTAGTATTTTTATTACCCACATTAAATATTAGCGATATATTACATTATACAGGCTTTAGCATGCATACGATATCTTATATACTTATATAATATTTAATACTGCAGTTTGTTAAATCGTTTTTTAAACAAAGTTTTTTTTATAAATATTAGCAGCAATCATGCGCTTCGAAGATATTTAAGTATCCTTTAAAATTGATTGATGCTGAGGGTATTAATTCGATGAGGATGGAGTTTAAATGTTTAGCACCGTCTAAATCAGACTCATCTATCAGCATACGATGTTCTTAAAAGGTAATCTTCTCCTGCATACTATATTTAAAATGGCAACTATATATAATTACTTTGCAGTTTTATTAGCGTATGCACATTGCAACGTTTACTATTCAAGAACTTTATTTAAAACCGAAGTGAATACTCAAAGAAAAGAAACTTTCTAAGTAAAAATTTCGTTTTGCGATTCCACATAAAGCCGTTTTTCCTTTGCCAGTATTTTGTAATTAGAGGTGAAAAGCCGTTTTCGTTTCGAATAAAAACACTTCAACGGCAGTTGAGCGGTAAAAAGGTAGCAGCCGTAATTATCTTATGCAAGTCGTGGAAATACGTTCCCAAAGTTTGTTTCGATCGTCCGTCTTAAACAGCTGTGAAAGTCTCCAGAAAACTTTGCTCGCAATTATGTTGAGAGCATTTAAAATGCCTGATACAAAACCGCGGCGGTTATGGGGGTAAAGTTTTAGGACCCTTTTCATTTAATTAGACCCTTTAGGCTGTATTTTATTCAAGACTTTAAAAAACCGCGAAGTTCTCACGATTATTTAACGTCATAAACTACTTGGAATGTTAAAATTTTGTTTTCACGTTTGGAGTAAAATTAGTTTTGTCCGCTGTGAGAAATTTTACATTTCACCTGAAATTGTCTTTTTTGTTGATTGCCCTTTTTTCTTGGAAGAAATATTCTTCACTCTAGAAAGTATAGAATGAGGCTGAAAGAAGTATTATTGCCTTATTTCAAAATATATGCATTTATGTGGCATCAAGATAAGAAGCAACTCATTTTTGTTGATGAACAAATGCAATTCAATGTTTAAAATGCTGAAACATTGTGGTAAATGAAGCTTATCACTCTAAACAAAGACGAAATTTAACAGTGTTAATTGAGAAATTCATGTGTTGTACCTAGGAAAGAAATATGCATGTTTTGTGAATTCTGATTAATGAATTTCACCGCAATGACTGTCTCTTTTTTTTTATAGTGACAAATTTTCAGTGAGTGTTATATGCTTAAAAGTTTTAATTTTATTAATAAATAAATTTTAATTTAGCATAACATAAAAAGTTTTCTGTGAATGCCTGCAAATCAGTTAATAAGGTTTGCAAAAATGAAAAACTATCAAAAAGATCTCTGCCAAAGAATAGATGCTTGGTGATTTTGTATTCTTACACGTTTTAAAAATTAATTTATCCTATGCTAAATTTTTAAAGAATAAAGATATAAGGTTACTGCGCAATGAAACATGATTTAAAAAGAGTTCAAAATGGTAAAAGCTAAGAAAATAAATGTCACAAATGTGAAATTTTGTTGCTAAATATTCATCACTTTATGAATAAGTTAATACATTTTATGATCGAATCAACAATGATGAATAATAATAAGAGTATCAATTATCGTTAAATTATGCATATATTCTATGAATTTACGGATTAATAAATGTTTTGTGCTGCATTAATTGTCTATAAGAAATTTCAGTGTTAATTTTAACTTTTTTAATAAATAATGTTTGATAATTTTTGTTTTAAAGGCATCAATTACTATAACAAATAAAACGCATATGGTTAGAGTAGGTTGAAGGGTGCCCCTTTGAATATCACTAATTTGTTGTTGCATTTATTGCCAAGTTGTTTCATTTATGGTAACCTGAGTAGTTGAATGCTATGTAAACCCTGTTACGACATAACTGGTTGCGGTGAATTTGAATGATGGGACGGATTTTGGTGCGTTGTTATTTTGTGGTTTACACGGTAAAATGGCAGAAAGTTGGGAGATTAATTTGAAGTTTCTGTACGATTTCGAACTAAAGGGAAAAAAGCATTAATTGACTGGTGTGTAAATGAAGGTTTAATTGGTTGCCATTATAAGTGTCCTGTTAGATGCGTATGGTCGAACGTCGAAGGATACCTGCACTACGGAGGATATTTTTTACTCTTATTTTTGTGAATTTATGTAGCGACGCCAGTATACAGATTCTAGTTCAGGTAATTTTTAGGAAGTTTTTGGATGCTGTTAAGGAATTTTGTTTGACTGAAGACGGGGAAATTTGCAAACAAGGTAAGTGGATATTTCCTTTGTATAGTGCTAAGATGAATTTCCCTTTTTATGTTATATTCATTGTTTGATTTAAACTGCAGTTTATTGAGATTATATATTTTTGTTGGCTGCTGCTTTGATTTTTAAGTGAATATAGATCGATGTGTACACGGACAATGTCAAGGGAATGCGCAATGCCTAGTTTGTGCAATTCTCTAATTTTTTTAAGTGAAAATAGGTCGATGTGTACACGGATACCGAGTTTGTGCTATTCTTTGACTTGTTATTTTGGATTTGTGTAGAGGGGATTTTTGGCGCAAAAATCGCCAATTATAGCCAAGAGGCACTCGTAAATATATTTTTTACAAACGCGTATTAAAGTACTCCAAGAAACTAGGCAGGGTAATCGGACAAAAACATAAGTAATAAGTTTAAGCATAATTATGTTTTTCATAGTTAATTATTCATAAAAACGTAAAATTTCAAAGAATTATGAAGCTCTTAATGTTTAAGATCATAAATACTCTTAACACAATTAAGCTTCAAGCTTAATTGTGTCTCTGTTGATTTTGCATGCAAAACCTGATGGCTCTACTTCCAGTGTATCGGGACTGAGAAAAGTTCCTGATTTTAGATTCCAACAAACGAGGACAACACAGTCGAAAAGTAGAAATAAAGAAAAACGCAACCTTATAAAAAAATGAGAACAGAAAAAAGCAAATCATCTGGAAGAATCACATTGAGTAAGAGAAGAAAATTCAGTTCTTTACGACGCACTAGAGACTAAAGCTGAAGTCTTAGATCGAGAAAGCAACACAAGAAGAGGACAAACAAAGAGAGCTTAAATCCCTAGGGAAAGCCCTCAGAGCTAGAAAATCTATGCGACAAGCGTTTAACCAATGGACAAAGAGCGTTTAAACCATGGCGAGTACATGACCGGCCCATACCAAACTTCTTGTACAAGGAAACGCTTTAACCTGCAAGCATTTGCGCTATTATTCGTAGAACATCCGCTAGAGCTTTTTCTACGACTGATTCTTTTTCATTCTGCTTACTTCAAAGTGCTTTTGGTGTTGCTCCTTTACGTTAATATCTCTCCGTTTGGTAGATTTGTTTTTATTAAGTCGCTTCGTAAATACAGTGTTCATTTATTTTATGCTTTTTATGAATGAAATAACTTCATATGATCTACTTTAAAAACCGAGTCTCCCAAGGAACATTTATTATTTTACAATTTATTTTTAAAAATTAAGAATATAATTATATATTAAAAATTATTTAATGAAGTAGCTAAATTTATTGGTTAATCTTTGGATTATGGTAACTTGGCGATTTTTTCGCGAAAATTTGGCGACCAACCCTGTTACAGCAACCTGCTAGTTTTTGTTTGGACGCCATTTTGTTTTCACGAAGTAAATGCATTTTTTTTTTTTTTTCAACAATCTGCTAGCCGAATTACGTTTATGCTAGAACTTTTATGGAACAAAAGTGCTTAATCATGACGAAGATTAGATGCGAAATTGGGACAAAGTGCAGAATCGCAAACTGCTTTAGCGTTTTTAAAAATTGCACATACACGGTATCCATGTACACGTCGACCTATTTTCACTTAAAAAAATGCCAGAATTGCACAAAAATGGCATTGCACACACTCTTGACTTTATCCATGCACACTATTAGAGTCCTAGCTAGTAACCTTTATCGCTTTACCAAAATGTCGCCAAACTACCTGTTACCACATTCCAAAGATTAGCCTAAATTTATATAAAATATTTTGCATGCTTAAACTCAAAACGGAAATCTCCGACAAAAACGCACGCACATTGTAATTGCTGTACTACAACGTTTTTTTATGATAAGATGTTCTCTGCTTGTTTATTTTAGTTGCATCTTTGAAATGAACAGTATCAAACGACTCGTGAAAAAGGTGATAAGTAAAGAAATTTAATTGAAGTACATCACATGAAATGATTTATTAAAGCAGTATAAAATTATCCTAATTTGGAAAAATGAATATGCAATATCGCTTTTACAGGGATTATAAATGTCACATTTAATGGTCAGCATCGAGAGTTTTCTGAAATATTACACTCTATTGAGTCAAAATAATTCCTTAATTTTCTTTATGAGATTATGTATGTGTGATTATCATTACGATCTACTCAGGTACAACAATGTTTCTTAATAATGTTTAAAGGTATTTGCAATATTTCCTCCTTATTTCCTTGACAATTCTATAGACAAATTCAAATTATTTTGCTATTTCCTAGCATTTAATTGGTATACAAGTTATTTGTTTCAAACAAAGTTTCAAAACCGTTTTGAAATAAAAATTAAATTATTTATAGCAATGTGCTTTAATATATGGTAAATGATCTTGTTAGTTTTGTATAAACCATGAAAACGCTGTGAAATACTCGTATTATTTACAATTCTGTCGCACAGAACGGTAGCTATGAAACATGGATTCCAGTAAAATTTGCCAATTTTACTGGAGACTATATATGCATTTCATATGACAACATTTTGATTTCACCAACATAAATTACTTTGGAGAAACTTTAATATATTAAAATATAAACTAAAGCACTTCAGATTATGAGGAAAGAAATCCTCAGTAGATGAAAAACAGAAAGCTTCCTCTTTTGCAATTTAAACCAAAAAATAGATCTGTTTTATTTTTAGGAGGTAAAAATTAGTTTTCCGTTTTTGATTAAAACGTTCATTTTGAAATGTTTTTCCGTTAACGTGATTAGCATTTTTAAATGTGGAAATTTTCCATTCAAATCGGTTTAGATAATATATCAATAGATACCTTAATCAATAAGAGTTTATCGGGATCTCAATAAAGCAGCTTCGTATAATACTGTGCTGTAAAAGTTTCAGGGATTTCCTGCATTATAATAGCTCTTTGGCAAATTCTGAAGTGGTGCTAAAGAGGCTTAGTTTTTTTTTATTACCTCTATCCTTAAGAGACCACTTTTGGAACGATACTCGGAAGAGCTTTTTCTCTTAGTTTTAGGAGTTTTTAAAAGCGAAATCGGAAGAGTATTTTTAGTCATCTCCTGAATTAATCAAAATCCAGGATCTCTTGTAAATACAGCCTGATAATACGTAGTACGTGGCACTGCATATAATGTCTCTCTTCCCACTTTAGGTGGATTAGTTTTTCGGGAAATTCTTTTTATGTTAGTTCTTGACATTTTGAATCCAGTTTGTACGCTTGATGTCTTCCGTATGGTTCGCTTTAAGCTTCGAGTTCAAGGAAAATTTTAAGTCTTAGGGCTTAACGAAGGAAGAAGTGCTTGGAAAGTTTACGACACTATAATCTTCAAGGGGTTTTGATATGATCCTAACTTTTTCCTCATCTTGAGTTCAGTAAACTTTGAGTTGTAATGGTAGGATTTAGCGACATCAAAGATCTATATGACTCTTTAATGTACAGCTTTGCTGGTGCGTAATGCAGCATTTTAGTATTAAAAAATGTAAACAAAAATCAAACTTTAGTTATTTTTCTCTAGAGGATCATTTTAAATCTCAAAAATCCAAATGTTTCATGAATTAAATCAGTTATTAGATAGCTTTAGGGTTGTCTAGAAATTCACTCGCAAATAATATTCCAAATTTAAAATTTCATAATTATTATTCCCTTCGTTCATAATAATGCAGTGGTGTGGTGTGGTGTATTTAATTATAGCAAAGCACACTAGGGCTATCTGCCTAAAGGGAGGGATGCCTTAGTGGAGGACTTTCTAAGGGAAACTGGCTCGTATACACGTTACACATGGGGAAAACCACGGAAACACCCATGCAGCCAGCCCGTTCGGGGGATTCGAACCTCGGACCGAACTACCAGTGTTCAGCGACTTTACCGCTCAGCCGCTGATGGACCAATAACGTAGTGGAAAGCTATAAGATACTGTTGCGTGCGTACGGATTCGTTACTAAATGAATGCACAAGTCCGATGAAAAATGAACAAAAATTTATTATTATCACAACAAAAATGCTTAAATTTTCTCAAATTATCACGCAGTATTACAATATCTCACAGTAGTTTTCTTTTAACTACTCAAATGTCCAATAGAACGTAATTCAAAACAGCTAAAGAACGCTAATCCGCGAATTCGCTACAATCAACAACAGTAGTTTTCTAAACAACAACAAACTAAGCAACTACTACGAACTGAGATGTTTTCCTCCTTTTATAACATTTTAAAATCACGCGCTAGAATTTTCCAGTACTTTCTCGAAATGAAAAAGAGTTATTTATTTATTTAATGCACGCGCTCTTGTATTTTCAATTTTCCGGCTTAGCTTTCTTTTAATATTCGTCACGCGCTGCACTGCGCGAGAAATAAAACCATTTAATTTATAATTGAACTAACATTTGCTTTTTAAATACCAAATTCGTAACACTGCCCCCTTCCCAAGGACTGCACGTCCCGGGCAGTACAATCCCTGGATAGGAAGCTAAACTTACAACTGTGGCATAAACATTACATTACAATATCAAACAACATGAACAATAAATGCAATAACTAACTTGAACAAATCAAATGCTATCAAATACTAAATACAAATCAAATACTAAATACAAATCAAATCAAATACACATTTAAAAACAAAAAGGACCATGGTCTTATACTATTTACAATTATTTACATTATGTACTATGGCCATAGTAATGAGCTAACCTGTCGTAATGAACGACTTTAGGTTTAGAGTTCGAAGACTTACGAATCCGAACCACGACGTCATTCAGCCTGTTTAGGACTGTGTACGGCCCATCCCAAGGTGACTGTAATTTCGGACAAAGTCCTTTCCGTCGAGTCGGATTCCACAACCACACCTTGTCTCCTTCGTGGAATTGATGTTCAGTAGCTCTTGTGTCGTATCGGGTCTTCATCTTCTCCGTCGCCAAGTTGACTCGCTCTCGTGCAAAATTGTGCATCACTTCAAACCGGGCCTGGAGATCTTGAATATATTCCTCAGACGATGAAGGAGCATCCGGAGGGCGGCCAAACAATAGATCACAAGGCAGACGAAGGTCACGACCGAAGAGCATCTGTGATGGAGAATAGCCGGTAGTCTCGTGGACAGCACTGCGGTAAGCCAGTAAAAAGAGTGGTAATTTCTTGTCCCAGTCCTGTTGGTTTCTGGAAACCACTAATGAGAGGTTATTAAGGATGGTTCAATTGAACCTCTCTACCATGCCGTCCGACTGGGGATGCAATGGCGTCGTTTGGGTTTTGTCAATGCCAAGTAGTTTGCATAGTTCTTTGATTACTGCCGAGGCAAAATTCCTTCCCTGATCGGAATGTAACTGAAGAGGCACTCCGAACCTGGAAATCCAGTGCTGTATCATTACCTCAGCTACTGTGACTGCCTCTTGATCAGGAATAGAATAAGCTTCAGGCCACTTGGTGAAGTAATCAATGACAACGAGTATGTATTTGTTGCCATCAGCAGTTCGTGGCAGAGGTCCCAGGATGTCAAAGGCGATACGTTCAAAAGGCGCACCTACGTTGTAACGTTGCAGTCTGCCTCGGCTGCGTTTCCTCGGTCCTTTCCGACCTGCACAGGCATCGCAAGATCGGCACCACTTTTGCACGTCATTCTTTGCATTATTCCAGTAAAAGCGCTCACGAACTCTCTGTAAGGTCTTCATAATTCCAAAGTGACCTCCTGTAGGGCTGTTATGTAGTTCTTTGAGGACATCAGGAATCCGGGATCTTGGAAGTATCAGTTGCCATCGGAACGTCTTCCCATCATCCGACTCAAATTTCCGGTATAAGACGCCGTTTCGAATGTGAAGTGAATCCCAGAGTGCCCAGTATTGTTTTGTTGTAGGACTACAGATAGAAATGTCCTGCCATGTAGGTTTTCTGTTTGATGACTCTATTAAATCAAGTATGGGTTTAATGTCGCGGTCTTCCAGCTGGTCTTTCCTGACTTCATCATCACTCCACGGGTCTCGATCAGCCGATGTTGATGTTGTAATTTGTCTTGCGACCGGAGTCAGCAGCTCGTATTTCGCTTCCACCCTGGAACAATATCCGCAGCTTCCTTGGCAAGGTCTTCTAGACAGGGCGTCGGCGTTTCCGTGTGATGATCCCTTACGATGACGGATAGTGATGTCATATTCTTGGAGTCTCTGTATCCACCTGGCTATTTGACCCTCAGGATTTTTGAAATTTAAAAGCCAGGCCAATGAGGCATGGTCCGTGCGGAGGAGGAATTTTCTCCCGTATAGATAATGATGGAAATGTTCTACAGCTTTGACTATGGCGAGCAACTCTTTCCTTGTGACACAGTAATTCCTCTCCGGTTTAGACAGGCACTTGCTCCAGTAAGCTACTACACGTTCTTGGCCGTCTATTTCTTGGGACAAAACAGCACCGACACTTTCATTGCTCGCGTCGGTGTCGAGAATAAATGGTCTGTCGAGCTGAGGATACGTCAGGATTGGAGCAGATGTTAAAGCTTCCTTTAAGTTGTTAAATGCATCCTCGCATTCCTTTGTCCACAAGAATCTTTGCTTGCTCTCTGTCAGCTTGTGAAGTGGTCTTGCGATGGAAGAAAAGTTCTTCACGAATCTCCTATAGTAGGTGCAAAGCCCTAGGAAGCTTCTCAGCTGATGGACATTTTCGGAACGCGTCCAGGATTTAACCGCTGATACCTTTTCAGGATCCGTGCGCACACCTTCTGCAGAGATGACATGTCCCAGGTAAGTCACTTCCTTTCGAAACAATTTGCATTTAGCGGGAGTCAGCTTCAGATTGGCCTCTTTCAGTTTCTGAAGCACCTTTCTTAGATTTTCTAGATGCTCTTCAAAACTCTTTCCGATGATGATGATATCGTCCAGGTATATCAGACAGGCTTCGTAGGAAAGGCCTTTCAAAACAGTCTCCATAAGACGTTCGAATGTTGCCGGCGCATTACACAGTCCAAACGGCATCACTTTGAACTACCAAAGTCCTTGTCCCGTAGTAAATGCCATCTTTTCTCGGTCATCAGGATGGATTTCTACCTGCCAATACCCACTCTTTAAATCAAGTGTTGAGAACCACTTGCTTCCAGAAAGAGTGTCTAGAATGTCATCAATTCTAGGAAGAGGGTAACTGTCTTTCTTCGTAACCTCATTCAACCGGCGATAGTCAACGCAAAATCTTGTTGAGCCGTCTTTCTTTCTGACGAGAACGATGGGAGATGCCCATGGACTCGCTGAAGGCTCGGTGACATCGCCTTCTTCCATATCTTTTAACAGTGTTCGCACCTCTTCCTGTTTAGCAAACGGTAGACGTCTTGGATGTTGCTTGATCGGGGGATGATCGCCAGTATCTATTCTATGTTGTGTCAAACTAGTTCGACCCACGTTAGAAGACGAGCGGGAGAAAACAATTCTTCTCACCGGATTCTTCTCACCGGACACAGTCTGGAGGGTAACGCAGGGCGGCGTCCAGATAAGTTTGTTTCCTAGTTGTTGAGCCAAATCTTTTTGGATGATAGTGACGTTGGCTCCTGTATCTATAGTCATATTGCACGGAACTCCATTAATATGTCCTATTATGAAAAGTCCATTACTGCCGCCTCTCATTGCAGAAATCTGAAGCGCTTTAAACGGGGGCTTTTCATTATCTGGCAACCTCCGCCCCGCGAGATGGCCACTAATTAGTTTCCCTGCTGCTTGTTAGAAGCGGTCTTAACATCAGTACCCTGGGGTGTTTTGCAGTTTCTTCGTATGTGTCCTTCAGCACCACAGTTCCAGCACTTAACGGTCGGTTTCTTCTCACCAATATTCCGTCTCAAGGCGTTCAGTTGTCTAGTTAAATCGTCAAGTCGAGCGGTGACTTGATCCCCTGGCTCCTGGACTTGAGCAGCTCTGACTGGGTGGCGGTCTCGACGAGTGGCTTGCTGGGCTGCCTCAAATTTCATGGCGTACACTAGAGCACTTTTTAAATCTTTTACATCCGCCATTCGTAGAGCTTTCTGTATTTCAGTATCTCGGATGCCGTCGATAAAGTATTGCAAGGACAGGATTTCCCTTGTTTCTGTCGGGCATTCCGAAAAGGCGAGATGGGACAGCCTTTCAACATCCGCGGCGAGCTCCTGAAGTGTTTCGGTAGGCTTCTGTTGACGAGATTTTAATTGGAGCCTGCTGTAGTCTTTTAAACACTTCTCCCCAAAGCGCAACTCCAAGGCGCCGGACAGAGCTTCGAAATCTAATCTTTTGTTTTCGGGAAGAGTCTGAAGGATATCCGCTGCGTCGGCTCTTAGAGAAGCGGCGAGATGACAGGCCTTAGCTTGGGAATCCCATCCATTCGCATCCGCCACGATAGAAAATTGTGTCTTATACACCTGCCAGGAGGTCTTCCCATCATATGTGGATAGCTTCAGAGGTGGACGAGCAGGCATTGGTAAGAATTTAAAATCATCACTCCTGCTCCCTGCCGACGCTACGAATTTCTTTAAAGTATCCATTTCTTTGGCAACTTCAGAAACTCTCTCATCAATTTGTTGTTCGATTTGGTGTTGGACGGCACAAACTCTTCCTTCAAATCGTTCCTCCACAGCAGAAACTCTCCCTTCTATATGTTCTTTTACAGAAGAAACTCTTTCTTCTATTTCTTCTTTCACCGAAGAAACTCTTTCTTCAATTAGTCCAACTTTATTTTCAACTGTGTCAATTCTGCCTTCCATAGCTTCAAATTTATTTTCTATTATGCAGGTAATCTCTCTTTTCATTTCTTCTTGACCTGCTTCAATCTTTTCTTGACCAGCTTGAACGGCTTTCATTTCGTCCTTAACAGAGTTGACGGCCCCTTCCATCTTTCCTTGGCTAGATTTCATCTCTTCTTTCATTTCTTCTTTAAACGAGGCAAAGGCTGTTATCAATTGCCTTAACTGCTCTTCCATCGCTCTTGTTATTGGCATTCAAACCCCACTCCTGACACCAAAAATTGTTGCGTGCGTACGGATTCGTTACTAAATGAATGCACAAGTCCGATGAAAAATGAACAAAAATTTATTATTATCACAACAAAAATGCTTAAATTTTCTCAAATTATCACGCAGTATTACAATATCTCACAGTAGTTTTCTTTTAACTACTCAAATGTCCAATAGAACGTAATTCAAAACAGCTAAAGAACGCTAATCCGCGAATTCGCTACAATCAACAACAGTAGTTTTCTAAACAACAACAAACTAAGCAACTACTACGAACTGAGATGTTTTCCTCCTTTTATAACATTTTAAAATCACGCGCTAGAATTTTCCAGTACTTTCTCGAAATGAAAAAGAGTTATTTATTTATTTAATGCACGCGCTCTTGTATTTTCAATTTTCCGGCTTAGCTTTCTTTTAATATTCGTCACGCGCTGCACTGCGCGAGAAATAAAACCATTTAATTTATAATTGAACTAACATTTGCTTTTTAAATACCAAATTCGTAACAATACGAATTACTGTTATTAATTAGTACGTCAAAATTGAAAGTCTTCCTGAAGACAAGTATATTGATTTATGTAAGAATAATTTAATGCAATGCATTCGTCAGATAACATGCATGGTTACATCAAATGAATATGATATAATAAACATTCTGCATGGTTAACTTTGCGTACAAATAAGTATGACCGTTAAGTCACATATAATAAGACACTGTGTTACATAAGGCTAGAAACACTAATTTCTGTTTCATCAGACTTGAGTTTAAATGGGGTTGCAGATATCTCATTTTAAGACATCATATAAGGTACGATATTTTGAGGTGAAACAAAATTAATATATTCTGTTTTATTTGTTAACTTTTAGACTGATGGCTTGCTCACGTATCAAATTCGCACAGCTCTTATGCGAATTTGTGCGAATAAATTAATTAATAGATTGCGAATAAATTAATTAATAGATTAATTATATGCGGAAAATACGGACGGAAAATATATAAAATTAATTAATAGGAAAATATATAATGCGGAAAATATATAAAACGGACGGACGGACTTACGGAAAATATATAAAATTAATTAATAGATAAGAATATGCGAATAAATTAATTAACAGATTAATTAATCTATTAATTAATTTATATGCAATTATGTGGCTTTCATATTTTAGTTTCCTGATTTTGTTTCAAACCAAAGGCTGAGAAAGATCGGCGACACGTCTAAGAAGATTTTGAAAAATGTGAATTGGAAAATGTGTTGATAGTGCTGAGAGTTACTGAATAATACCATAAATTTTAATTAAAAAATGGAAAAATACGTTGGGATTTTCGGGGGGAATAAATGTTCGTAAAAATGATTTTCTTGCTCACAAATTTCTAATGAACAAAGGAACTATTTTATTCCTCTGCTTTCTTTGTTTAAATTAAATGTACCATATCACAAATCAAAATTAATATCTCGGAAAGAAAAATGAATATGTTTATTTTTAAAAGAAAATATAGAGAGTAATTGTGCTAGTTTTAAGTAGCTTTTTCATACTGCCTTTGAGCGCTGTTTTTTATTACAAGTTGTAAACTTTCTTTTAGATTTACGTTACATTAAAATAGAAGCATTAGATTTCTCACTCCGCGAAAGGAATTACAAAAATAATCAGAGTTTAAACAGAAATCACCAGGAGACTAAATTTCAAGGGTGCAAAATTTTTAAAGCTTATGTTTTCTTATAAAAAGAAAGGCAGTTTATCGAGAACACGTATTACAGTTTTCTGCGCTAGAAACGCTTAATGAGGATTCGGTAAAAGATTACACTATACATTTAAAGAATAAATATGCTAATAAAAGAATAAAATTTCAGTGAAATGTTTTTCCTTTCGAAGCAGCATGAATCAGAAGCATTTAATCACAGACGTTTTTTGTAACTAATGAGCTTAATACATAGAAACCCAAACTTTGATATTTGAATTCCATTTGGTATTGATTTAATTCTCGAATAATAAGGATACATTTGCAGATGATCGAGGCATTTCCCATTTCAAAGATAACATTAATCAAGAAAATTTTATTTCGTAAAACTTTGTTTTAGAAATATCGTGTTGTGTAAATAAGCTTTTCAAATGACAGATACTTGGTCATTTCTTCTCAATTATTAAGACCGTGTTTGTAAATTTTTATTTTAAATGTTCAGTAGAAATTTACGATATGCACGGCTATTTTTATCCAGGTATCATTTTACATGCTTTAGATCAAAACATTTATATATATGTTAAATGGCAATGTCTAGCTGGATAATTATAGCTGGATTGTCTAGCTGGATAATTATAGCTGGATTGTCTAGCTGTATTTTATATTTTACAAAAAGATTCATAAAGTGTCAAGCTGCTTAACGTTGCTTGAACAAATACTATTAAACCAATAGTCATTTCCCTATATACTTGAGCTATTAAAATTTACATAATATTCATGCTGACATGCGTGCATTACAATTGGTTTCTAAAATATGTACCATTTATGTAAATTGCGCTTTTAGATGCTTATTGCATTAATATTAAAAGCAAAGTAAAATAAATATGAATGAATTACTATGTAATATTCGTCTCAATGGTAAAGTTAGTACTGTACCTCGCAATGTAAAGTTTGTACTAGTAGGTAGCACGTTATTTTATCGAACCGTCTGTTTTGGAGATGGGCCAACTATTGTTTCACTGAAATTGAAATATAGAACTTGTAAGGGAATTTCTACAGCAGAAAGAGGCTTTTAAAAATTAAAAGAAATAAATGGAATAATTACGACTCCGTCTATGAAGTTTCTTTTGTAGCTCATGAGTATTTTTTCAAGGTACGTAAACATTTACTCCTCCTAGGATTTCAAAAGTGTTTACAAACAATGAACGTTAGCTAGATTAGTAGTATGTATTTGATACAACACGATAAATGGGATAATGAGCAAGACTAATAACTGAGGATATAACTGAGAGCACTCAGTTTGATACATAATTTAGGAATTTCGAATACGGTGTTACAGAAAGAGGAAATAAAGTTTAAATTTATAATACATTTCCTCTGAAAAAACGTTTCTTGCTGAGATTATATAAAATCCCTTAACGATCAAAGATTTTGCAAAGGAGAAAATGGTGTGCCATTTGACATGACAATGCATGTAAAGGCTATTTGTTTTAAGGAAAACATCTTTTAGAAAATATTTTTTGACCTGATATTTTCCGCGTAGAACTAAGCATGTATTACTGTCCTCAGGATCGCAACAGATTTTTTAAAAGATAATGCAGCAGCTGTATAACATTCATATAAGCATTAAGTTTTTTTTATAGATTCTTAATTCATTTGGACCAAACTTCTGCATAACTTTCCATTTGCTATCAGAAGAAAGATTTCAGATTATATTAATAATCTAGCTAGATGGATATCTAGCGAGATATATAGCTCGCTAGATGCATATATAGATCTGTCGTGCATGCATTGCTACTTAAAACGTTTTTGAAAGATCAAAAATACGGTAGCCCTCTCAAAATGGAGCATGGATGTTGTGTAAAGCTCGATCTTTATTTACGGAGGAATGCCGAAAGACTGGATCACTGAGTGTGCGCAGGTCTGATGGTTAAATTTGTGGACAATAACCTTTCGTTAACTGTTGATTTCAGCCGCGTTCTGCGTAGTATCGTAATAGTATTCTCTATTTATTATCTAATTTCTCACCGCAGTATTATTTAGATCTTTTAGTCCCTATGGGTTATATAAGTCTCAGCAGATGTTTAAAGAAGCCTGGAGGGAATTACACGCATAAATTTACTACGTAGTTGATGTCTTACTGGTAAGTAGGCATCCCTTATAACATCCCCACTAGAGAATTGTATATGGTAGATCATACACTACCACTACAGTATGTTATACCACCACTACAATATGGTAGACCATCATCTAGTTCGAAGCTGTTGAATATAGGAGATCACTTACCCATCGAAAGGCCCACTAGAAGAAGGTGCCACAGTTGTACCAAGAAAAAAAAAACAAGAGAAAAGAACTAAAACAATTTGTGCGGCATGCAGTCTACCACTATGCAAAAACTGTTTTACTTCTTATCACACATAAGTTATGAAAATAAAAATAGTTTGTTTTGATTTTTTCTTTTATGTGTCAATAATTTAGTACTAATGAAACACATACGTCCCCATCATTACCACTCAGTGGGACATATTTGTCCCAGGCCCCATTTTAAAATAAAATGTTTAAAATTATATTTTTCAATTCTTTGTGATAATTACCAAGAGTACATAAAAAATCAAGTTAGTTGAAACAAACAAATAAATTGTGACTGAAAAGGTTAATCAGTATTTTATCTCTAAATAATAAAATATCTAAAAGCGGCATCACCAAAGGCCATAAAAGGCTTGAAAAGATAGACTTTTATGTTGCTTTGTAGCCACATCATTGATACAAAGCTCTAAATAACGATGACTGAGGTTTTTCTCAAGGGTTTAGTATACATTCGAGCTTAAACATTGTTAGAAATAATGTTGATCTGCATGATCCGCATGTTTAAAAAATACTAGCATGCATTTATATAGCCCATAGGAACTATATTAGCATTTCCAACAATTTCAGGAATAATCGGTGTACTGTATAGTCTTGCATTGCAGAATTATGTATTTATAGCAATGCAATGGAGCAGTGAGTTTAGTTATTAAAACAAGAAAACGGAGCTTTTAAGTTTTATAAAAGTATATGTGTCCCTTTTATAAATTTTAATTCGCGGATTATGTGTGATCTTGATTCGTTTCGGTAGATAACCAGAGCTGAAAACCATACTGATGGTGCAAGCATTTTTCAAATGAAAATCGAGTACGGTGGTACCCGGGTATACGTCTGATTTGAAATACGTTCACCTTGGTTTGTGTGTTGTTTGGACGTGTAAACTTTTGTATGATATGCGATATTTATTTATTTGGATTACGGCTCTAGTTCAGCAAACAAACCATGCTATAACTCTGAATTTTCCCGTGCCTTTTAGATTTGGGGGGATAAATGTTATGTAAATTTATGAACAATGAGCTTTAAAAAAGCTAATACAAAGAGCCAAGCAACGCTGAAAACACTTAATATCACCATGCAGGTGAGAAACAGAGCTCATTTACCAGTAAACAGAGGTTATAATTATAACAGTGGGGCCTTTTTTATAAGAAAAGATTGTTGTCCCTTTACTTCTTATTGAAACAGTTCTCTTGGTATTCGTCCAGTTTGGTATACATCCAAGGATCTGGAACCAATTAATGAAGTATAGCTACTCTATCTGCAATGCACTCTGTCTGCTATTACTCTATCTGCAATGAAAAAAGCTTACTCAGGTAGCTGTATGTAAACACCTGTTTACTGTCGAAAAATAAAATTCTTTATATTTTTTAATCCTGGAATATATGAGAGTTGTTGCAGTTAAGTCAATTTATGACTATTCCGTTAACCCAAATTAATTCACGCAACTTTTGCTTCGCATCTACTATATAAAATTAATCATATTAAATTTTCTACTGTTTTCTAAACTGATGTTATTCATGTCTTGAAAATAAAACTATGATATAAGTCATTTTAATATACTACCTTTTTCAAAATAAAATAGTTACTCTCTTTAAAGTAAAAGCTTTATATATCTGATCCTAGTATGCTACTCGGTTTAAAGCAAAATCATTTTGTCTTTCAAATCTAGAATCTGTACACTTGTGTTATAAATAAAAACACTTATTAGAATATGTCCTTTGATATTCAAATCCTGCATCTGAAATTCAAATCCTGCATCTGCGAACTCTTCAAGCTCGTATGTTTACATAGTGTATAATTCTATAGAGAAAATTTAATCATACATCTTACGAAACTTCCAAGTTAACTGTCTGAAACAAGAGCTGAATTTCTTGTACAAAATATATATTTCCAATTCGTTTTGAAAAATTTCATGTAACATCTTACATTAACAATTATGTACATATGCAAATATGAGTATAAAAATCTCATATCGGATTCAAAAGTAAAGTATCCATATTTTCTTAATAAAACTAAGATTTTAAATATGTTACAGCAGTCAAATGCAATATACATAAAGCTACAGAAGTCAAATGCAATATATGTAAATCGATAAAGAGTCTCATCATTATACTGATAGCCTTTGTTTGTAGCTCAGACAGCCTTTTTGTTAGATAATATATCAAATTTATTTCGCATTTTTATGAAATTTCCTTTCCTTTAATATAATATAGCATCTTTGGAATGAAAATGCGTCAGTGGATCTAGGAAATAAACCATTTACTTGTGTTTTCATAAAACGCCTCGAAGTCATCTGCTATCCGTAGATGTCGAAAGGTGCAAATTTTTACGTCCCGTATGCAGTTTCTACAATCTAACTGAGACGCAATTCGTATCTTTCTGACCAATTTACTGAAAGACAGGTATTTTCTACCTTATCATTGTGTTTCATCTTTAGGGATGGTAAAATGGAAATATAATATTGTAATGTTCCCTTTTCGTGTTGAAATATCATTTCAGTTGTTGACTTTAATGACTGAAAGTGAGAAATTCTAGAGCTTAACCAGTGTTACTTTACTTAAGCAAACAAAAAAAATACACCTAAATGTAAAAGTTAATCTAAATGAAACCGATAATTTTTTTTATTTTTAGTTCTTTTTAGTTCCATTTCGGAAAGAAAAGCGCAATAAAATAATTAATTTAAAAACTGATTTATACTTTCTCTATCGTATGTGAAATATACAGGTAGTTTCTTAAACAATTTCATAGAAACTTGGCTCAAATTTTTATTTATTTAACTGGAAGAAACGAAGCTGTTGCAATAAGAAAGCTTCTTTCGTTTTACACTGATCGCAAATAAAAAGAGCCGAGAATATTTATAAAATTATATGATGTCATATCGAACAATTTCAAATGACTTTAAGGTCAGAAAAAATTTCCTCTTAAAGAGAAAGAAGAGAAAGAAATTCTAATGACGATATTTTAAATACCATAGCTAATGCAATTTAACTTTATGAAATGACATTAATGTTACATTACTAGTCAAAACTTTACCCTTATGTTTCATGATTAGAAACTGTGTGTAAAATATGGTATAAAAATACATTACTAGATATAGCTTTGCTCATATGTCACCTGATTCGTAGCTTTGACAACGCAAGGAATAAGAGACATTTCACTAGACATTACTTTACTCAACTATTACATAATTAATCAACATTATACTTTGAGGTAAAAACAAAATTTATTTTTTCTGTTTTCTATTTAAAGAATATGCTTTGAATCGACAATAATATATGTACGAATTGATTTATAACTTTAAAGCACCTTAATGTTTTTCAAATTGAAATCATACGAAACAATGCTGTATTTTAATAAATGAAGTTAATTTCGCATATTTATTGTGAATTATAAAAGTGATATCTTTACTAATACCGTTCTTGCTTCAATGATTAAATATGCAGCACTTACTAATTTTTCAAAGGGAATTTGTTTTATTAATGCTTCTTCATATTAAAAAGTTTCGTTCAAATTACATAGCATAATAAAAATTGTGTGAATTATTTCATTCTGATTAGGACAAATATATGTATATATGTATAAGACAAATATATGATGTATCGAGAAATACATAATGAAGCTGCTTTTATAACGTTGTTTTTCTAAATCAAATAATAATTAGGTTATGATTTTCGCAAAATACTTTCATTTTGCTAAAACAAAACAAATAGTATTGCCGAAAATTAACAATAAATAACCTACACAATAATACTTTGAAATACTCGCATTCTCCACATATGGATTTACTGATTTAAATTGTAATACTATTTTCTTTCGGTTTAGGTAAGCAAGGAAGCACTTTTCAAATGGGTTAGAAATCACTTCTATATTCGACGAAATTTTGGATAGAAATAGAACATTCTTGAGTAAACCAGAACTGCTGCCTCACAGGCAAACAGTATAACGGTTACAAAATTGTACGAATCTCAATGAATCTTGAATGAAGATCTTTGTCACAGATTCGGGCGAGAAGTACACAGCAATGCCCAGACAAAACAACGACAAAAAAAAAAAAAAAAAAAAAAAAAAAACTTGACCGAAAACTGCTATGACGTGTTTCTAAGAGAGAAATGGTGGTTATCAAGATCCAGACATTATTTATTTATTATTATTATTAGTAGTAGTATCATTATTATACACCGTTTAGGCACTATACGGCAAAGGTAGGGATGTCTCATGGAGGACGTTTTAAGAGAAACTGGATCGTATACACGTTACACATGCGGACAGCCACGAAAACGCCGATGCAGCCAGCCCATTCGTCTGCACGCGAACCCCAGATAGAACTAATAACCAGTGTTCATATTTTTTAATGCTCAATCGCTGTTCGACATAAATCCAGACTTACAGCTAGAATTTCTCCCAAGTCTTCAAAGATATTATTTTAACAAAATCTTTCAATTTCATAAGTATGATGCAAATTACATTAACAGTCTACAATGCAAAAGAAATTGGAAATTAGTTTTTAATGTTAAGTAATTAAAAGTTCCGACCGCCCTTATTTTAACAGTGTGCCTGTCATTTAACTTTGGTCTGTTACTTACAAGCGAGAATGCCAAATGTTTGTTCCTTCTTTACATGTTTCCAGTTGTGTTTTTTCTCCTGCAGACAATTTAAAGTATTTTAGCAAAACTATAAGCAATGCTGCTTCTGACAAAAATGTTTATTTTAATCTGTAATAAGTAAATAAAGTTCTATTCAATACAAAATTTATGTTTTTAAAGAGATAATTGTAACTCCATATCAGATAACACCTGATTCTTTCTTTGGCACTTCATCTTAATCAAAATCGACCCATCATGGAATTTATTAGACGTCTCTTATAACTTACAAATAATATTTAAAAATTACCGTATTTACTCGAAATTAAGACCCTCGAATATAAGATCTGTGCTAACATATTCTAGATATCTATATATTCTAAGATAAATTTTAATAAATTTCAAGGAATAAAAATATAGATTTTTTTATCTTGAAGTTATTTTGAGAAAGAAAGTTTTAAGTTCCCCCCCCTCTTCAGAATTTTATTGAAATAACAGCATCATTAGCTGCCGTTCAAACACAGTTAGTGATACATTATTGTAAGAATAAAAATATACGAAAACAGCGATGGCCATAGTTTTCGAATAAATACATAATTTTTTGCAATTTAATGAGTTTTTTAGCAATTTAATGAGTTCAAATAATTCTTTCAATTTTTAACTTTTGGTTCATAATTATGATTAGAACTGGGCTTCCACAAACTTGGTTTTTTAAATACAGTCTTGGAAATTTGTTTAAAAAATGTGTAGGAAAACATTTGTGATAACATTAAAATTGTAATTGTAGAAAAATAAAATATTTCATTTGAAAAAACAGGCGTATGAGTGAAACTGTAGAAAATAGTAAAACTGAAAATTAGCAGATATTTTCAAGCACTGAAATGTCAGATTAAAATAACGGTTCTTAAAGCTCCTCTTAATATCATTAAATTACACCATTTGTTTACAATCTCTCTCATTAATTACATTTATGTCAAATTTTTGGAAGCAAATGAATGACTTAATGGAATAATTTCGTCTTTAAAATCGATTTTGTATTCACCAAAACCAACTATTTTTTATTTGATCCAGTAATAAAGTCTATTTTTTCGTCGAGGTGTGATTGTAACAAAACTGCGCATTCACATCCAAGCGAGAATCATCTAGTTCCATTCCTCAAGGTTCAGTTAGTAGATTAGGATAAAAGGCTTTTTCCCTTGAGTTATGTAAACTGTTAAAATCATGATCACCATCGGGTTATTTGCACGCCGCTTTGTGTTCTTGGCTTTTTAACTTGACTAAAACCTGCATTGCACATGCAAGTTTTTGTACAGTATCACTCAATCATAACCCAATTCACAATTCAGAATCACACACAATTCAGAATCTGCTGTTCAGAACCACAGAAAGAGAAAAAAAAAGGGTCGTTTTGTTCCGTTAATTGTAAATATGGAAAGAAAAGCGAAATGAGAATGGTACCTAAATGTGCATGTTTAAAAGCTGCAGTTGGTTACCGTTTCAACAACTACAAATTGCGTCCCATCATCAGAATAATAAATAAAAGGTACACAATTCCATTTTTGTTGCTTTGTGACGGGATGATGCTCATTTTGACACTAGGGGAAAAATACGTGAATAACACGTTACAACCTATTACTTCCATTTTACTGAACAACATTGTGAATTTATTACAGTTGTAACTTGCACTGTCAATTTTTTTCCCTCAGGATCCATTCCACATTTAATAAATTAATTAAAAGATTTAACACTACGCTTGATCTCCACATGTTAGCTGCATAATAAAGAAAGGTAACTTAATTCAAAAACAGAAATACATTAGCTAATTTTCAACTAACTTTAGCATCTGGGATTGCAATCTCTTCACAGCACGTTCTGACAAGTCACACTTGTTTTATTTTGTGCGAAAGAGAGCATACGGGTTAAACTTAAAGAAACATTTTCTAGACCCGTTTTTCCAATTGTGGTATTTTTCATTTTAATGGAAAGCTTTTAAAAATACTCTTAAAACCATTCCAGCTTCTTCTCCTTTTAGTTTATGAATATTGGAACCAGTTGACAATTGTAATATAGGAAACGTATTTGAGATAAAAATGCTTAGTTTTCTATAAAAAATAATGTTCAGTATGCTGCACAGCAATTTAAAACTTGTATAGTGCAAGAGCATATATAGCAAGATGAATAGAAGCTATATACTAAATAATCACAGTTAATAAATAACAACTTTATTGGTTTTGGTTTACGTCAAACGCTTCTTTATATTCAAAAGTTGTTTTACTACTTTTTAAAGGGAAATCTTAATTATGGCTCTTTGGTAGGCCTGTACTCTGTTGTTGTAACTTATCTCACCTGTCTGACAGTAACATCAGGATAGACCCACGAAATTTATCGTAGCGAGAAGGGCAGGATTGCGTCTGTCGTTGGCCAACTTATAGCTGGAAGTAAGATTTTGTTCTGCTCTGTCCTAGTTTTGAGGGAGGATTTTTCAGGAAGATTCAACCAACGGTTTGTAACCCCTGCTCTCTATCAAGCCATCGAGAGGACTATGTATTTTATGTGCCGCGAAGACATAATACGCTTACAAACATTCAAGTCTTTCTCCAGGGTAATTATAATATGAATTGTTTGGTTTATTTTACTATGGCAAAGCTTTTGGGAGATATTTGCCTAAGGGGAGGGTTGCCTTCGTTGAGGACATTTTAAAGGAAATTGGCTCGTATTGACGTTACATGTAGAGGAAATCATGGAAACGCCCTTGAGGGCAACTGGTTCGGCTGGAAGCAAACACAGGTCATACTATCAGTGTTCAGCTACTTTACCGCTGGCCAAAGGCTATGCAATATTTATGTAATTCTTATTCTCAACACTTTGTGATCACGTGATTAGCTAGCATTTCAGAATGAAGGGTCATTTAATTATATTTTAAGATTTTAAGTTATGTAGTTTTTAATTTTCTCAATTCATTCATTGATTAATGAATTTCACTGCCGCTTTTAAAAGATGGTATTCGCTGGCCTTTACAAACGAGCTTTAAAGAAATGTGGTTTCTAATGTTCATTTAGCTTTTCAGACAATGCGTAGTAAGTAAAATTGCAATATGGAGTATTTATTATACAATATGTCTGTTCTTCCAGGCATAATTGTAAACAAAATAATTTTAATACATCTTCTGAAACAACCAACTCTATTAAATGCGTTTTAGCTCTGCATTATACATACTGTAATTAATGTTTTAAAAGATATTTACTCTTTCTTATCACCTCGAACAATCATATATACACATTATCCTCACTTGTGTCAGGCTCTGAATTGCATTTCGGAGCTTCTACATGTTAAGTGTAAGATAATAATCATAAACGTTTTTGAGGATACTTGAAACTTTATAAGGCATTTCAAACATTATCAGATATATAGAAATTTAATTACAAAATGTTGCTTTTAAAAAGGAAAAAAAAATCCAATACAATAACTTTAGTGCATTTAATAATTTTTTTTCCTAAACTTTTGCTTCATCCGATATGAAGTTCTAAATAGGAAATAAATTTGTGAAATGCGTTTGCCCATATGTCAATGATCTGAACAATATCTAGGCATTCAAAAAATATAAAAGATAAGAGAATCAATGTTCAACTTATTCTTCGTATTGATGCGAAATAAAGCAATCTGCGCTTATTCACGTAAAAGAAATGTTTATGTTCTTTTAGATCCAATTATTTTTATAGGTTGTTGCCATGTAAGTTTTTTAAAATGAAAAAATAAAAAAGAGTTAATAAATATTATGAGCATAATAACCATGGACCATTAAATACAAATTTTGTTGCATTTTATAGCTTTTTATTTTGTTTTAATGATTACTCTGTTTTTATCTGAATAAACATGAGAAAAAAATTTGTCTTTTTGAAGTACCCATCATCATTGATTTCTCGCTATTTCTGTTATTCTTGAGGGGGGAATAGTACAATTTCAATTAATTTGAAAGCCCTTATACGCACTTTAGCTCGTAATTTAGCGTTTTCTATTAAAGGCTACTTAAATGTTCTCAATGGCAATGAAGGACGCTAAAAACATTTAAGACCAAACGGTCTTAAATCTTTTCGAAGAAAACTAATGTCTGTCACATCATTTAAACAATCATTGAACTGTTGTTCATGTCATACCAGTGATCAAATAAGCCGCAGAGTTAATTGACTATTTCAAAAACAATTCTACGCCATAACAAGACTTTACTTTATAACAAGAAGATATTTCATTAACAGTTCTGCCTAAATAAATATAAAGATACATTAAAATGCTTCTGAATTAAATGTGGAAGGTTATTCTATGATTTGATTTAGGCGTAAGGAAATCAAAGCAGGAGTAAACCAATTACTGATCTCGCATCTAATGCCTTCATTTTACTTTTTCTCTTTTTGAGAAAGAAAGAAGCCCAAATATCCAACGAAAACAATCACGAAATTCGAAACATGCAAAAACGTATCCGATTCTTCCCTGCTTGTTTTGAGAAAAAATGTTTTATTCATAGACAGAGTCTTAACCCCCCCCCCCCTGTACCCCTGCTAACATCTACAGGCAAATGAGGCTTCGCAGAGGGATGAAAATGTGCTCTTGTCTCCCTCAACGCCGCAGTTTCTCACGTCTTACCATATTTCTAAAGTTTCAAAGTAGCAGATCTTTTTCTTTCATAATATAATCGCAGATAACCCCCAAAGAAAGAGAGAGTTATCAGTGCTTGAAAAATGTAAAGGAATAACAACAGCAGCAACAAAAGTAATCTATTTTCCTGGTTTAAGCTATGTGATTACTGCGCATATTGAATCCTCTAACCTATGTGTTGTGGTCCTTTCCTATTAGGTTTTCAATTTTTCTTTGTCAAATACCTCAGTTTCTAGGATATTAAATACTGTGTTTTTGTCAATGCTTTCATTCTGCCAGTATGTTCTCTGTTTTGTTTGAAATGTTTGATAAAAATGATGCTTTTTTTCCAACTTTCACTCATAAATTGTCAAATGAAATTTGTCGAATAATACAAAATGTAACTTTACTATTGATAAAATTGTTATCAATATTTGTAAATATTATAATCCTTTCTGATTGTATTTTTCTTTCTCTGTATTTTAGTATTTTGTATAGTTTTATTTACTCACTTTATTTATTTATTGTCTTTAGAATGGTAATTTTATAGTTTATTTTTTTGTTTAATCTAATTTCTTGCTGCATACCTTATATTTAAGTGAGCCTTTATTTGTTGCGTAGAATTGTAGATCTTTTTATTCTGAGTGCGACTTCTTTAGAATTGTATAAATAACCTTTTCAATTAGTAGGCGAGATATAGGCAATTTCACTCTTAAGATGCCTTGGCGACAGTTTTTCTCGCTATGTTGGGGACATTTGGCGATTTCTCGCCAACTTGACGATTTTCTGGGAGATAAACAAACAAAAAAAAAAAATTCTTACCTACCTATTCTTCCAAAAGTTACCAGAATCCATGCTGCAGAGTATAAAGAGATCGGAGAGCTAGGGAGTAAAGTTTTGAATCAGCTGCAAAATTTAGAGGTTAGCTAAACTACGAGTTAAGGTTTACCTGAGAGTGATTTCAAGAAATTTACGATTTATTTAGCGTGCTAAAATAGACTTGCTTCAGATTCACGTGCTTCTTGAATTATTTCTAAATACTAATTGTGCTGTGTGTACTATTCTTGTGCTTATTATCTTGGTGTTTTGCTTTCATTCTTGCTTATTCTGGACTTTTTATTTAAAGGAACTTCAACGATCGCGCTACTCGCAGAGATATTATAACTTTAAAAGATTTCTAAAGGCAATTTACATTATTTACTTTATTGATAGAACCAAATGCTTATATGTAATCTTGTACTAAATGGCAAGTTAGCATTATTCATTGCAACTGGCAGTGTTAATTGAAAACTGTAAGGTGCGCGTTTTCAAGAGGCTTTAAGAAAACTGCATTCACAGAGTTTTGTTTAGCAGCCATTCAGAGCATTTTGAATTTCTTTATTATGATAAAACTCGTTAAAGAAATCTACCTAAGAAAATGTATGCGCTCGTGAAGGGATTTTTGTGGGTAAGCAACATGTATTTCATGTACAAGCGAGGTGACCTACGAAAATCTCTTGCAGCTATTCCATTCAGCTACCACGAATTGGTTCCGAAGGTTACCTTGACTTTTTTGCGGGCTTAATTATTCAACAGTAATGCTCAACCATCCAGCAGAAACACTGAAGATAGTATTTAAAATAATTAGTAAAGCACTCTTCTAAAGACTACGACTATAATTTTAGTATAGACCGTTATCCTGCTTGATTTTATTTAATTTTATTATAAGCTATGATGAGCATCACAGATTTCTAAACTTAGTTCGGTCTCATTTAATAGTGCTAAAAGTATTTACTCGATTCGTTTCTCATTAATGTAGATATGGAAATTTCAAAAATTGTAAACGGTAAAATTAGTCCACTTACAGAAATTTTAATATGGCAGCTGTAATTTAGCATGAAGCGATTTTTGAGATCATCGTTAGCACAAAAACTTTGTCATTTTTCATGCAACATTGTTTCATAGCATTTTATCGGAGCACTTACTCCAAAAAGATACTGAAATTTCCAGTTTACTCTAAATTTCGTATACAACATAGCTTCGTAACATTTTAACCAAACGATTTCAGTAAATGGTACTGAATAGGATTTTCAATTTACTTTGCAGTTCGTGTAAATATGTTTTGTATTTATGGCTACTCTAGCAATAGGGCAACAAAATATTCTTTATCTGAGTTACGGCATGCGTGGTAAAATTAAGTAGTGATGAAACAATTGTATGATATTTCTCCCTGATGATATCTTTATTATAATTTCAAGGTGATAATAATTTCAAAATATTCCTACTGAAACTAAAGTTAAACTTCCGAAAAGTTAAGTTTGCATTCATTCATTAAACGAATTTTAAGTCAAGGTTTCATTTGAATTAAAAGCAGACAACTTATTGTATGCATTACACTGAAGCTGTGGGAAATGTTTTCTTTCCCACGGCTTCAGGTTAATGCATACATGTTGCCTGCTTTTAATTCAGTTTTGCATGTAAAGAGTAAAGTTTTATTCGCATTTGAATATAATGGAGTAAACGTTACTACGTACACTGCAAAGCATATAAATACTTTTCGAAGAACTGTAGAAGATAACTCTAAACGATTGACAGCTAATTTATTAACAGGATTGTTATGTAAAAATAGAACTTTCTTTAGTTTAGATAAATGTTATGGTAGTGAGGTCATTAATTATAACAAATGACACCTCGTTTGTCTATTTAAACAAAGAGATTTCTTAGAGGAGGGTGGTCTAAGGAAAAACAGCTCATCTTCACTCTACACATTGCTCTACACGCAAGTCTGGTATCACACATCCATTTATGTCAGACGAACAACTGTTTCAAAACCTTTTCTACCTGCTTTATCACTGAAACAAAGCAGCAAAATTTTTTCCTTTTTTTCGCCAAAAGAAATTTAAATTTTTGTTTTCAGAAATCAATCAGTTCTCAGCATCGAATTACCCGTCATCAACCATCATTTGGACAACTAGTTTACGGTAACCTCAAAACGATCCGCGGTGACTGTCTGTATCGTATCGCGTGATAAAGCAGAAAAATGTTTCGAAAGAGTTGTTCTTCAGAAATGCTTTGAATATACGACACGAACTTAGGAAAACCCATGAAAGCTGAATCCAAGCAACCTACCTGAAAATTTATTGCCGCATGTCCAGCATCATATGCTTTACTTTATTTTGTTATAATTATAGCGAAATATTGCGAGATATTAAGTTCATAGCTTTCTGAAGTAGGAAGTGATCCGTAAACAAAGCATTTCATGTTTATCCATCGAACCAAAGAGAAATTTTAGTGAAGGATGTTCTGAGGAAAACCAGCTAGTCTTTACTCTACCCGTAAGGAAACCCATTAATTTTGCTGTGATGACTAGAAAATAATAATATCGTGAGATTTTAAGTTCATTAGTACTCTGAAGACGGTAGTGATCCTTGCACTTAGATGGGAAATGTGAGAACAATTTTAAATTGAAGAGTATTTATTTATCTTACAAAAATTCTCTAATTTAAATGTATTTTTTTAAACATTAAGAACTATGTGATATTTAATGTTAATTCTAAATGACTAAAACTAACGGTAATAGATGAGATTGAGAAACTTCTTTGTATACAAAAGTAAAAACGTAGGCCTTCAAGTTTTTGTTTTAATAATTGTTTTGATTTATTACATTTTCTGCAAAAATGCGTTCAGATATTTTGATTTCAATAAAATATTTATTAAACTTACAATCATGCATATCAATTTCGACAGCCTCTGTTGCAGTACTAATTTCCTGTACACACACTTGAGATGCAGCTGGAGAGATTCGCGCATAACTTCAATATTGCAGCTGAAAGATTTCATTCCAAGAGGAAAAAGGGAAAAAAAATTATACCTTACTGGAAGGACCAGAAAATAGGTCTTAATTAAAAAGAGAAACTTAAAACAAAGAAAACAGATAAAAACCGATGATTGCTATCAGAGCCATCAAACAAAGCGGAAGCAAAGATTGTAGCGAAAAAACTACAAAATTGGGCCTAGCATTATATTATAAATGGGCCAAGGAAAGGCACTAAGTATTGGAACAACTAAATCACTTAACAACTCCTTTATTCCAGTTGCTGCCCATTCTTTAAGCATCCTTGATACATCTGAATCAACAATAGATACTAATGAAAAAGTTTTCAATGAACTTGCAGTGCACTTCTCTGGTCTTGGTAAAATTGACTCTCAGAAAGAAGATAAGAAAATAAAAAGATCTACCAAAAATTGCTCCTGGAGGCAAAAGGTTGCAAGAACGATAACCTGGTCGCAAAGGATATCACTTTAGAAGAATGAGATATTGCTACCAACACTAATAAAAGAAATAAATCGCCAGGAAATCGTATTTTTGAAAACATAGTTAAATATCTTATTGGGAAAGCTAGACAATTCTTGTCGACCATCTTTAACACATCATTAGGAATGTGGTAGACTGTCTAGGGCATGGGAAATTTCTATCATTGTACCTTTACTCAAGCCAAATAAATGAGCTACAGAATGAAAGACCTAGCTCTATCGCCCATACCAGCATCCTTTACAAGATTGATGGAACGAATTATCCACTCCAGAATCATGTAGGTCCTCACGAAAAAACAAGAAGATAATTTCTTATAACATTCCCCTGAAGACCAATTTTTCTATCTCAGTCAACCTGTCATCGATGATTTCCAGGAACGACTACCAAAAATGAACTATTGCTATTTTTCTTCATATGTCTTCTGCACTGGATGGAGTTATAAGGTATTTTATTCCTCCTTTTCACAAGACTTCGTGATGTAATTGGAAGCATACTCGGCGCGTATTCGAGAGATCCAGGGTTCGAGTCCTGGCGAAGGGATCACATTTTTCACGTCCCCTCCTTTAAAAAAATCCTAATGACTGAACAGTGTATAGAAACAGAAACTTATAAGACTTATACATCATTATGAATTTAGAAGAAGTGCTCTTATCTGGATAAATGATTTCTTGAGAGACATTATTTGAGTACTATATAACGGATGTTCATCCAAGAGCAAGAAAATCTTTTCAGGGATTCAGAAGGCCTCCGTTTTAAGCCGTCTTCTGTTCCTGTTATATGTGAACGACATTCACCCTAAAATTGGCAAACATAACAAAGTGGCTAACTATGCAGATGAGATCACAATCTTGCACTCCAGAAGGAATTTTCATGAATTTCCAGCAGTGTTCCAGAAATCCCTAAATGGGATCGTAATGTGGACGTAGAGCTTAAAAATCAAGATCAATGATGAAAAGACTAAAAATGTCTGTGGCTTTCAACAGATCGGAACATAGAAATCTGATGAATCCAAAATTACACATTGAAGTCAAATTCATAATTCATCATGCCCAGATTACTTGTGAATCACTTGGATGCATAATTAAGATTCATTAAAGCATGTCAAGACCTGTGCTGATAGAGCTTTAAAAAGAATAAGAAACGTTAAAATTTCTTGCGTAAAAAATTGAGGAGTTCCCCAACCCGGGACACTTAGATTAACGTACACCTCGCTTTGTAGAGGCATTAAGAATTTTTTTTGGAAGCAATCGAAATGAAAAATGAGCAACCGCATTCGCCGGGAATCGAAGCGCGGACCTCTGGAATACCGGCCCAGTGTGCAGACCACCACACCACGAAGGCTCGCCAAGAAAGTGGCAGAAATACCTTATATACTCCCCCTTTTAAAGGGCGACTGCGGTCTTTAGGAGACCGAATCGCCAAATCCTGGGTGAGGAAAATCATCATCCAACACCTTTTTAGTTCGGGCGCCACTGTAGAGACATTAGCATTTTTTTGGAAGCAAAGGAAATGAAAAATGAGCAACCACCTGCGCCGAGAATCGAACCGCTGACACCTGGAATACCGACCCAGTGTGCAGACCACCACACCACGAAGGCTCGCCAAGAAAGAGTGAGAAATACCTTATAACTTATTAGACCTATTTTGGAATATGTTGCTTCCATTTAAGCCCATGCTTCTGGGCTGTCCTGGAGAAATTAAAGAGTGTCCAGGTAAGGGCCGCAATAATTAATACCGTTGATGTGTCTTCCATCAATAATTTAAAAGTAGTTCTGAAATGTGACCTCGAAATCCTCGGAAAAAGAAGACAATATAATGTGGTGAAATATACAAACAAGGCAAGTAGCCGTGTGCCAGAACATCACTAGGAAAACCTTTGAAAATTATGTCAGCAGCATTTGACTAACGAGTTGATCTCCTATGGAATTTGAGAAAGCTATCAGAGAAATTGTCGGCCTTGATCACAAAAAGTTTTCATCTTTCAAGAGCCAACATTACCTTACAGGCTTCCTATGTACTCTAAAATATTACTCAACCTACTACAGTCATGTAATAAAAAGGAGTTAATTGACATCATTAAATCGAAAAGAATCAGGACCGTGAACAGTATCCAAAAGAGGACTTTGTACACGCTTATACAGATCTAATGAGACAATGACTATATCTAATGAGACACCGACTATATATCTAATGAGACAATGATTAATGAAGGTTCTGGAGTATTTCTCACTGTCTATCAACACAAAACTGGAGCTGGAGCGATGGAGTTTAACTTAACTTGCGAGCTTCTGGCAACAGCGGAGGCTCTTGATGTGTATACATAGATGCCTTCCCTTTCCTCAGAAAGTAGAAGGACTCGTTGTTTTCTATGACACAAAGGCAGCTTTCTAGGCAATCTTGAATGGAAGCTCCCTGATAACTAATGAGATCCACTTTCGCTTAAGCGGGGTTCATAAGTTGGAAGTTATAAGAACCAGGCTCTAAGAATAAGTTCTAAGAATCAGATCTATATACTTCAATGGTTGCGAGCGCATATAAATATCATAGGTAACGAAAAAAACAGATAAACTGGCAAAAGAGACTCGAAATCTGAATAATAATAATAATAACGTCAATGCCATACGCTCCGACGGAATAGCCATGACAGAACATTCAGTTTCAATAAAGCACCAGCTGAATAATATCAATAAAGATTGACTTGGAACTAAAACCATACTCAGGCTTAGAACGGACCTGACAAAGAGGGTAAGAAAACTTACAGAAACTATAACTTCTCAGACACAAAACTAACAACCGCATATTTTTATTGTCGTGCCATCCTTGCTGAATTCTTAAAAACTAGGATCTTTTTTACGAGACCGAACATCTATGATGATAATATTATGCAGCTTGTCATCGCTGACATTTTCACCAAGGGCACTATTTGAATAAACTTCATCAGGACAACAGCACATTTAAAACCTTTCACTTACTAGTGAATTTTTTAACATATGAAAACTGAAAGCTGATGCTAATTATCTGAACATAAAAAACGTAGCATATTTAACCCTGCAACTGTAACGTAGACAGTTCCCTCGTAAGCTGTAACGTGGGGTGTCCATACACTCCCATGATAAAAGCTTACCAAATTTGTATTTGAGGACAGAATAACATAACGCCATTGCTCCAAAACAGTTTTTGAAAACTTTAATGTGAACTAAGTGTGAATAACGCAATTAAAATCGCATTATAACATACATAAATGAACAGAAAAACCTTATGTGAAGACGTATGTTTTAAAACTTGCACCTTCTAAACCTGCTTACTCGATTTCGCCGTCTGTCACTTGAGGCTAAAGACACTCTGCGCAGATAGAGGACATATGGCTCATACACATGAATCTGTAGCACTTTTTACAATAAGTTTTGATTTTAATAATCTTTAAAAATCAATAAGTATTTCTACCCCCACGTTACAGTGTCAGGGTTAACAAAGTGTAATTAAAAAGAAATAAAATTTCAAGTTCATATAAACATACGACACAATGCGAACATACAAAAGCAGCTAGCATATAAAGCTCTATTAATACAAATAATAAACATGAAATTTGCTACATTAAAGAGATGAGGATTTTGTAGATTAATATTGTGAGAGATAGTTTGTAAAAAGTCTCAATGATACGATTTTGTTCTCTCAGCGTTAAGTTACGCACCATTAATTTAAGTACTAGTATCAGATATGGAATCATGACAGTTGAATAGATTATCTGTTCGTATTTGGCTACACAGAAACATACTAAAAATTTAATGGTAATTCACAGCAGCTACAAATATACTTGTAAATTTAAAACAGTGAGGCTTTCACGCAGCAAAATCAATTTCTCAAATTCAAGAATTTAAACTGAATGAAAATAAAAATAAAAATTTAAAAATAATTTTATAAATGAAGTACGAGACAAATATTGTAACTTTCAAACGTATTTATTTTAATTATGAATATTTTGGGTTCGTTACCTTAATATTTCAACGACTTTTCAAATCAGGGAGCAGATTCTGATTAATTTTCGGCCGGATGCATTTGTTCTGTTTCGGCCAGGACTTCCGTCCGCGTGCACTGTTAGCAAAGAATGAGGGATATTTCTATCACTCCAAAAAATAAATTTAAACGGTTGCTTGTGTAAAAATCTGGGTCTT
Organism: Stegodyphus dumicola; assembly: GCF_044657685.1. NCBI lineage: Eukaryota > Metazoa > Arthropoda > Arachnida > Araneae > Eresidae > Stegodyphus > Stegodyphus dumicola. Next base: position 30,855,656 of record NC_140781.1, read on the forward strand.
GCATAGGTCTCGAATCCGCGAACACCATCATTCAAAAGCAGGTCTTATATCGATCAGCATTTACGCCCATATGGCTATTTTGTACTAATATCTATTCGAATGCTGTCGACGTAGTGAGCTTCCGTTCATGGTCGAAAAATACATAAATGAGAGATTAGTACACATAGCATACAAAGTCGGAATTATGTGAAGAAGTATGTTTATGAACCGAAGACTTAAATAAAAGATAAATCAACAAAACTAGCTAATAAAGCTTAAGGGGGCTTATACACCTTAAACCCCTTATGATCTTCGAATATGTGACTGTTGCAAGAATTGGGATATTTTATTTATTTTAAAAGGAATTACTTCCAACATTTCACAGCTGACTTCATAATATAGCTGCTTTGGAAACCAGTAACCAGAAAGTGAGTGTTGCCACAAATATGTTTTCTATTTAATATGCTTTGTGACAAAATTTTTCGTCATGGTTCCACCTTGCGCGCATGATAATTTAAAACTGGGTAATGGTACATACTTGAAATTTGATGAAATTCTTTATATGGGCACTATTTTCTATTTAAACCAAAAATCTGATGCATAGTTTAATATTAAAAACTTTTATGCAAGAAAACACTATACATTTTTTAATGAAATACATTTTATAAACTCAACTCCAAATAAAATAAAAATTTAACACGAAGTTCTTCAAATTTTTGGTTCACGATAGTTTCCAAATGTCATAAAAGCTATATATTACATATGGAACTAAATTATACAACAGAATGTTTTAAACTGTGCGCGCAAGGTGGAAACATGACGAAAACGTTTTTTACAAAGCGGATTCAATTATAAATATATTTTTGGCAACACAAATTTTCTGATTATTATTTCAGACTGCAACTATATTATGTAGTCAGCAGTAAAAAGTTGGAAGTAATTGCTTTTAAAATAAATAAGCTATCTCAATTCTTGCAACAGTCACATATTCGAAGATCTTATGGGTTTTAAGGTGTATGAGTCCCCTTAAATAATTATGGCTCTGAAAGACATTTTATAGGAGCTGTAAAATTCTAAATATTTAATAAATTATGCAAGAAAAATAAGAAACATTAATTCCTGCCAAAAACACTTTTCACAAACTATGAAATAATTTTTCACTGGCAAATGCATGTGGTAAAAGAGTTAAATTATGAATTAAAATTATTCATCGGCAGGAAAATTCTATATATAGTAGTTATCTGTACCTCCATGAAGGAGGTTTCATACAGTACTAACGCATACAGTGTGGCCCAAAATTTGTAATGATGGCAAAAGATCTCGCAAGTAGAACAAATGGGCATAACAAAGGACAATCTTAACGCAATGAATTACAAGCACAGATATTTTCTTCCTTTCTTTGTCTAATGGTTTTCATGTACCAGTTAAATGGCCTTTTATGGATGAAAATCTTATACCCTTCTGAGGGAAAATGCATCCTCCTTTGATTAAGTTTTTGTGCAAACAGCATTTTATTGCACCAATCTGTTTAACAATTTATATATTATTTCTACAATCATTACAAAATACAGGCTCATTCTAATTTTATATTATATATAAGCAAATTACGATATTTTCTCTGAATTCACCCTCTATTCCTAAAAATCATTTCTCGGAGTTAATACTTTTGTTTATTCATTTTATTTACTCGGTCAATAGTAGAAGAAACAGGGAAGTAAAAAGCAAACTTACTCGAAACCGTACATGTTTCATTAATGAACCCATCTGGTAACTTTCAAAAAACTTCAAAATATATCTTCTGAGTCAAGTATTTGAAGGTAGATAAATAATATTTCTACAAAACACGAAATAATTCAGGAAAATTAAAATTGCGTTATTTTTTTAAAAAACGAGGCCTGCTGTCGCAAAAGAGAATGAGAACCATTTCCTTTCATAGTAGGATCAATATAAGAAACATATAGTAAAAATACATTTATTATTGGAATTCGATAGCATCATGCAGTTAGAGATTTCGTAATCTGTAAAAGCAAACATTATTTAAAAGAAAAATTTTAATCTCTAATATTGAATTCTTTACAAATCTCTGAGTGTTTGTAATATTACCCGTATGAAAAATAAATGTTTTTCGGGCATATTTCTGCAATTGCTTATTCAAGATCAGGGTCTTGTCCGAATTACCTGTAAACCTTAGTTTTTAAAATTAATGTATAGATATGAAACTTTGCGTATATAGTATTAAAAATGAAACTCCATTAAGTTTATTTTAAGAACTTTCAAAGTTACATATAACTCGCTGTATGTACGTATTCAGTTTGGCTTAATCAGGTTATCGGATGATTGGAATAATATTTTATTTGGGATACGATTTGATGAAATTTCAATTATAAATGTGACCAGGTTTTTCTTTTTTTGGAGTATCATACAATTTATCTGGGACATTACCAGATTACAAAAACACTTCAAGGCCTGCATCTGTCACTTTCGCTGCCACGACAAATGTAACGCTGGAAAATAACTATAACATTTATAGTACGTTTTCCAATTATTGAAAACATTTTTCAATACACTTCCTTTACTAATACACTTCGTGTTTCTTAACCATTTCATGGAGATCCAAAACAACAGTTGCATATTTTCTAAAAGATAAATGAAACTTTTTATATGATCGCGTTTAAAAAATTGCTTTAAAGTACTCCATTGTAGTTTCCGTTTAGTCAGCATGTACATAATCACACAAGAGAAGTTTTTATCTCGGCAGAATGGCTTAACAAACAAAATCTTTCAGAACACATTCGAAACTGTCACATCCCATAAGTAATTCTTTTAACATCTGCAAAAAATGATCATGCCATTTTTTGCAGATGGCATATGTCAGTTTGGTTTTAATGCGCTGAAGGAGAAACTGTTCCTTGTGAACAGAAGACTGGAGAATCTGCATTTTCCTGAGGAATTTCATGCAGGTAGTATTAACAAAAGCTGAAGAAACACATTATGCTATACATTCTCCTTGTTCTTTTCGGGATCATCTAGTGATAGATCCTACTGAAAAAACTACGTAGCGAATTCCCTTATGTCTTAGAAGAATAGATACTACAGAGGAATAACCTTTTTATTTGAACTAAACAGCATGGACTTGCTGCTTGATACTGATTCCGAACTCACTTAGATTTGCATAATGCGTCATTAAAATTTACATTCTGGCAGGAGACTGAAATCAGAAGGGAAAGGAAAGTTTCACAAATTAAAAATAACTGCTTAGAATAAAATAAGGTCTTTACATTGTATCCCCCTACACCAATTGGATCTGTGTACTGAGATAATATAATTTTGTCATCGGTATGTATAATTGCAGAAAACCTGGTCCAAAAAAAGAAAAACCTGGTCACATTTATAATTGAAATTTCATCAAATCGTATCCCAAATAAAATATTATTCCAATCATCCGATAACCTGATTAAGCCAAACTGAATACGTACATACAGCGAGTTATATGTAACTTTGAAAGTTCTTAAAATAAACTTAATGGAGTTTCATTTTTAATACTATATACGCAAAGTTTCATATCTATACATTAATTTTAAAAACTAAGGTTTACAGGTAATTCGGACAAGACCCTGATCTTGAATAAGCAATTGCAGAAATATGCCCGAAAAACATTTATTTTTCATACGGGTAATATTACAAACACTCAGAGATTTGTAAAGAATTCAATATTAGAGATTAAAATTTTTCTTTTAAATAATGTTTGCTTTTACAGATTACGAAATCTCTAACTGCATGATGCTATCGAATTCCAATAATAAATGTATTTTTACTATATGTTTCTTATATTGATCCTACTATGAAAGGAAATGGTTCTCATTCTCTTTTGCGACAGCAGGCCTCGTTTTTTAAAAAAATAACGCAATTTTAATTTTCCTGAATTATTTCGTGTTTTGTAGAAATATTATTTATCTACCTTCAAATACTTGACTCAGAAGATATATTTTGAAGTTTTTTGAAAGTTACCAGATGGGTTCATTAATGAAACATGTACGGTTTCGAGTAAGTTTGCTTTTTACTTCCCTGTTTCTTCTACTATAATAGTGCTGAACTACGGAAGTATCCTAGAAAGTGATAAAAAGGAGCTAATATTTAAAAATACATATATATCTTTCCTTGATGTTTAGAAAAGTTGAAACTAGTCACTTGATTACTAGTTAATGAAAATACAAGAGCAATTTTCAAAATACTTAAAATTAGCTTATTGAGATTAATAGTAAAATAATAAATGTTGAATTTAGCGAAATTCAGGAAATGATTTTAATTTCAAACAATCTCGGAACTCAACTAAGAATACATTTAGATGCTATAGAAAAAACCAGAAGTAGAAATTCTAATGCTGTATCCTCGTTTTAATCATGTCAAAAAATCAAATAAGGCATATGTTTGAATTGCAAAAAGGTCTGAGATTATGTTGTCCAGAAAATTTATGAAGCATATTTAAGACGAAGTTTTGAAAAGGATTTATATTTTACAATATTCAAATAAATAACTCGAATAGTTAACGTTTTCCAAGAAATATTGTTTGTCGCAAAAAGTGATGGTCCAAGAATTAAACCTTAAAGAAAGCAAAACTTATTAGCACAAATTCGTGTGTATCAAATATAACTTTCTTCTGCAGCATGCGAATGCAAACATGAGATAAGGAAAATGTCCTTGAGTGAGAACGGAAACTTAGGGAAATTTTTAGCAAAGTGATAGAAAACAAAAGCTCTGACGCCATCTTATATGAACAGGGCTGTATGTCGACAAATCACACTTTCCAGTTCTTTGCAGACGAATTTATTCAGGAAAAGTCTTCATTTGTTAAAAAAGAAATACCTGGCAGACATTTTGCATCCATAAAAACCTCTCTATTTTAATTAATGATCCACGTTCTAACTTCTAGTTAACGTTAATCTTAATTGCGTCTCATTCACTCTGCCATCGACAGATGGATTCAGAGGTTTCGTTTCATAGCATTTAGTGCGAAATTCTCGAAAAACATTCTGTGTTTTTGCATAAGCACACGTTTCTCTTCCTTTCATTTTCGCATTGGCAGGTGAAGAAGGAGGCTCTGTTTGACCTTCGAAAACATAATCCTGCATATATTTACTTAAAATTAATTCGCGTTGCTACTTTTTGTTTTCTTTGCCTTTAAACATATTTGTTGCTTAAAACTGTTTTTGACTTCTCATACAGATTTACTATTTTATCTCAAGAAGTGCTTGAAGTGAATTAAAATGAATATAAACCATTTCAGAATGAATAAGGAACTATAAGTAATTTGGGTAGATCATCGTGGAGAGTACAAAGATGACAATTTTGATTGGGATGTAGAAATAGTACAAAACATATTATGAAATCATGAAAACACAGAAGCGATTTTTCATATTTATGATAACGTATCGGAATTTTATCTAAAGGTTTCAAAAATGCAATTATGGACACTAGCCTCTTGAGGCCACGCATGCAAAGATAGCAGACCGTTGTTATTAAATATTTTCAGATCTAACTTTTTCATTGGTAGTCAAGAACAAGCATATGGGAAAGTCTGTCGCGCAAATTAACCATCAATAACGTGTCAGAAATATATAAGCAAAAATATACACATATTTTATGAATAAATTTAAATTTTAAATTTTATTTTTAGTACTGTTGTTTTGTGAGCTTTACTACAATTATTTTAAAAAGATCAAGCTAAATTGTTAAACTGCTACTGAAGCAATGACTACCAAAAAGCTTAAATTTGGAGACACCTTTTATCATACAACGCATACAATCTAATTTTCATTCGATGTATCTCACTCAATCTAAATTTACAGTATGCATTTGTTTTTACATTATAATATACATTGTTATAGAATGGGTAGAAACTTGCTGCTTTGCTTCTATTTCTCTTAAACGTGACCTGCTTCTGTCTCAGCTAAAAATGTATTACATAAAAGTTTCAGAATTACTGTTTTCGAATGGAACTTTTGTAACAAGCATCTAACGAAAATGTATAGTGTGATATGTTAGCGTATCTAATATCTAATGCGGTTTCTATGGTATAGTATCTAATGTCTAATGCAATATTTAATGCATAATAATCTAATGCTGGAATTTTTATAGCATCTCATGTTAAAGGATTTAATGTTTCTTCTTAAATGAAAATTATCATCTTTTTATATCAAGAGAAAACAATAAAGTTTCTTAAACTATAAGCGTTATTTTATGCTTCAATATCTTACCTGTGCATAACTCCTTCATAGCAAATGTCTGTTAGAAGCTTGAGGTTTTTATTGCTTCTTGAATCTTCAGCAAATATTTCGATGGTAGGTGTTAAAAGAAGAATTGATCATTATTAAAAGCTGAAGTACACGAATATATCTCTCTTCCCTGTATAATGCTTACTTGATAACCTGAAAAATTCTGACAATCATGGTCATGAATTTAAAATTTCCTTTACTATAATCCTGAATTTAATATTGTCCAACATTTCATCGTAATTATTGACTAAAACTTTCAGCACGTTTATCACGCTTTCTACTTCTAAGCGTGATCTATACAAGACAGTACAGCCGTTATTAGCTAGTTAAGAAACTAGTCCATTTTAACAATCCCATGTATCCAGACGGTATATTCATGCTTAAGAAGATAATGCTCTAATAATAATTCTTAAGGGCTGAATGAAGAATACTCAAGAAATTTCCTCAGGTGGTGCTCAAGAACACATAAATGTTTATTAAAGAGAAAATAAGCTAGTCAATTTTTAACTTGCGATCTTAAATGCAAAAGCTAGAGAATAAGTGATGGAGAACTAATCACAATGTGGTGAATATCAGAAGATAATCTGAGGGCCTAAAAATGGATTAAACCTGCATGACTGATACAATAAAATGAGGAAATAACATTGATAAAGAATAGATCCCTCATATTACTTACTTAATTACCTCAACAGCACCAGTTAAAATATTCTCGATAACTAAGAATAAATAATCTTGCAATTTATTTACAAGTCTCTGGCTAGAATATGTTCATTTCGTTTCCCGTTCGTCTTATCATCCCCGAATCTTAATGATTTAATGAATTTTTTTAACTTTTAAAAGGCAAAGTTTAAAAAAAATCTGATACATGTAAAATGTATGGTATAGATATTTGGAGCGTTATTAGAGATCATATCATTGCATTCTCTACATTTAATAACTTGTTTGGATTTTAAACTTTGTTTTTAGACTCATTTAGTAACTTAAGATGTGTAATGAGAAGTTTAACTATGACCTGACAAACTTCAACGACGATATTTCTGGGAAGAACGCCTTGATGAAAGGAGCTTGTAAGAAATTTGATGCTTATTTCCATTACGTATCATGAAAGCATGAGAACATCTGCATCCAAGCATTTCACTCATTCCCTATGTGTAACGTGTATACGAGCCTGTTTCCCTTAGAGAGTTTTCCACGAAGGAACCCCTCCGCTGAGGTAGATAGCCATTGAGTGCTTTGCTAATTTAATAAACCAAACCAAATATGAGTAAGAGTTTTTGGATTACATTTTATTTTTTATTGTAATGCATACTTTAGCTTAAGACTCTCTATTTCTGATGCAGGTGCAAGAAGGAGTTTTTGCAGTCTAACTAGATTTGTATTTTTACTAAACTTTCATTAATGTAAGATTTATGTCCAAAAACAGATACTTCAAATTGTTTTTATAATCTAGCTGCATTTTTCAGCTGAGATTGAGATCTGAGTGAGAATCAATAATATGTAGAGCATTAAGAAAATTAAAGTTTGCCTTCGGCAAAAAGTAAATAAGATGAAACAAATAACTTTCTTTTCATTGTTTTAATGCGTAACCATTTTCTCATGGTAATTAATTTCCATTTATTATGATGGAAGCTTCAAAGAAAATTGTTTTCTTCTGTATATTTTCATTGGCTATTATAACTAATATATTATGCGCAATCATTGTGGAAAATTAGAAAATGTTTTAGTTTGTTATGTGAATTTTTATCCATATAAAAATTTATTTTCTTTAAGTGCAATAACTGACTTTCATGCGGTTATAATTGCTATTCTCATCCGAACATTCATCTTTTAACAGTGTTGTTTCGTTAAGTGTACGTATTTTTTTACTATTATTTTTTAATAATTGATAAAGACGGAAAAATGCGTGGCATGTTAACTATTAATTATCTTAACTATTAATTAATAACTATTAATTATTATTATCTTAATAAGCAGCAAACTCCAACTGTTAATTGTTTTTATAGTAACATTCTTACGAAGAGATCTTGGATGGACGTGAGGATTGTATAATAAAACCTATATAGTGTGAATTATAATTGCATAAACACAAGTGGAATGTAAGTTAATTATATATAAAGCAATTTAGGAGAACATCAGTAAATTTAGGGCTAAAAATATGTGCAAATAGAATCCCAGAATAGGAAAAATTTCATATCTACAATTCTAACTATTCTGATTGACTAAATTTAAATACTTTTTTATATTTCTCAAAGGGATGATTTAAAATTTATAATATTTATTTTTAATTTATGTATACATTTTATGATACGAAATATCAGGTAATTTTCCGAAATTCGTTTTGACATTCTCTTAAATACTAAGTACTAGCTGAAGCCCAAATATTTCACGAGCAGATATTTTATAAATTACGTTAAAATTTCAACTCGGTAATGTAAATTGAATCTGCCACGTAATATTACTTTTAAATAGTTTGTTTCGTTTTCCTTTTTTTTCATAAATTATAATTTATTCTTAGTCCAAATAAAACTGAGGAATTTTTAAATATAATTTGAAGAAAAATTGCCATTAATATTCGTGAATGTTATCACTTATTGAAAAGCTATATTTAACATAGTATTTCCCATAGAAATGTTTTTATCCTACGTTAATTCCCAATTTTTTATGTGACAGATGATATAGGTATGATAATTTATTTGTAAATTTTAAGCCAGTTTTTAGAGGAAATTTACTTAATTCTTTACTCTTTTGACTGTTTTCAAAAATATTATAATTAAAAAGTCAACGCCTTCAATTTAATATTAAAATTACAACTAGTAAAAAGTCGAATACTTAAAATCTGTTTTAAATTAAACAGCACACGCTCATCCATTCAGAGAAGAAAAGATCGAAAATGTGATTTTAAACTAGAATAACTGAAAAACGGATCAAACGATTTTTACAAAATTGCGGAAATAAGCATAGTATGAGATGTTAAGGGATTTAGGTAAGAACATCTATTTGTACGTTATTTTAAAGTAAAGCCAAGTTTTGGGGTCAGAAACACACGTTAATATAGTATTAATATAATGCATGTTGCTTATATATTAACAAAGTCTTAATATATAAGCAATATGTTAGTATATATATATATATATATATATATATATATATATGTTAACTCTATTCTTCAGGATATGAAAAATTCCTCGATAATGTTTATCAGTAAAGTTTCTCGATAAGCCATCTAAGATCATAGATACGAGTACATAACTGTCTTTCAGTTATTTAATAAACAGCTTGAAGAAGGTGTTATTTTTTCATTATGTTAATCTTCTAGGGTGCCACTACATTCGCGGGAATTATTTGCTAGAAGCCTTGTCAGCAGATGATTCGATGCAAATGTTTCACTTCTTTTCCTACTGTGTATATTAATTTAGACTTCCTTAAAGTCATACAAGTTTTTAACAGTGTAGCTGCTTAGATTTAGCATAAGAAACGGAAATGGGAAACTATATATGTGTGTAATGCACACTTTATTGAATAAGCGCAAAATGTGGCATTCGTATGTGTAAACTGTGTTTATGATGGAAAATCATAGCAAGGCCTTTTTCTTCCTGCAGTTTGGCATTGCTATTTTGTACAGCTAGTTTGAAATATATAATTCTATATTCTGAATATTCAATTTGAAGGGACTTAAGTTTTTAATTAAGGAGCCTATCGCACCGGTTTACCATAAAATTGTTTTAGTTGCTGAAATGGAACTCGATTGTGTAGATCAAAATGCCCATTTCAATCTATATGTTTCCCACATAATATAACTTTTTGTGCTTTAGAAATGTTTTATTAGTCACCTCTTCTTCGAACAGTTAGAGAGATTTTCAAAGCTTTAATATAACTGCAAATTGCTGCTTAGACATGCTGTAAAATTGCTGAATTTTAATTCTAATCTTTCTTAGAACCCCTGAAATTGTTTTAGCATTGTATTTGCAAATGTGAAAGAAAACGGAAAGCTGTATGTTTGTGTGCAATTAAGATAACCATGCTTATAGTATATGTCCACATATAAATAAATCAAAAACTGAAATGTACTTAACTTAACAAACACTATTAATGTTGCACTAAATGCTGCTAAATTAAAAATTTAATAAAAGAGCGAGTTAAAATATGTAGAATATGTATCAATCGAAAGTGGCAATATATCTGACAGGAAAACGCAAATTAAAAAAAAAGCCCGTTTTTGAAAATCAAATATTTTAATCTTTGTTAAAAATGCAGCACAATGAAAGAATTGTCTGAAATGAATGAAATGCATTACACGTATTGATGATGGTGGTGCAAAGAAGCGTGAAGCGTTCAAATTTGCAAGGCAAAACAGCAAAACTAACATCGGAAATCAGTACTTTGTGTGCCTGCCACGCTGAAGGAAGAGAGCCTGTATACGTCTTAGCATTGAATCATACGGGTTCTGACTGTCCTGGGAAATGGCATCCGCCTGACGCCAAAATTTATTCTTAGTTCGTTTTGCTGTTTTGCCTTGTAAATTTGAACGCTTCTTTGCACCACCATCAGTAAGCATTTCATTAGCTGGACGAGCGAGTCATCGACAGTTGAAAACCTAGACATGCTCAATGGGCTACATATTCGGGGATCAAGCAGGCCATGGAACAAGCGAAACCTGTTGTACTCTAAAGAAGGCTTGGGCAGTCTTAAAAACATGTACACGGGGCAATAACCTGCTGAAATTTAGCGGCCGGAAGGCCGCTAAACTTCAGCAGGTTATTGCTTCGAAGAATGGGAAGGACCTCTAGCTCCATAACATCTCTTATATAACGATCACTGTTGAGGTTGCCCGCAGTCTGCATTGGAAGGGATCAGCAATTATACACAACAGTTCCAAACACCATGGTGCCAGACCTTTGTGCGGTATGGCGCTGGATACTATACCATGGGAGCAGCCGCTCCCCAGTGTAACATTTGACGAAACTCTTCCATCATTGTACTCCAGATTGTTGCGAGATTCATCGGAGAAAACAAATGGTTGCTACAGGCTACGCCACACATTATGTTGCCGTTCCTATTGAAGTCAAACGCGTCTGTGATTAGTGACAAGGGGAATCCTGCGTGAAGAAACACTTACACGCAGTTCATGCTGCAGGCAGACGACGACAAACCATGGAGCTAGACAACGTAACACCTGTAGTCGTACTCTAACATTCTGCTAACAAACGAGATGCAGTTGTATGATCCGTCACAGCCATGCGAATGAGGTGTCTGTCGTTACCGTGCGGTTGTGTTATTGCGTGTCCCCACTGCCAGAATTTCGCCTTGTTTGATTCTCCGTCTTGTTCTTTCAAGCACATAACACTGTTGTGGCATTACTCTGCGTGCCGGCTGGGATTGCTTGCTACGAAAGTATTCACCCTATCGGATACCGACGATGCGGCCTCTTTTGAACTCCGTTAGTTGTTGGTATGGCACCTTCCGATGTTGAGGAGGCATATTGACCAATAATTAAACGTTCAAAACAGACAGAGGACGATGAACAGTTTTCAACGCAATTTTACAGTACAAGAAAAAATCGGCCGTTTCTCATTCCAGGCATGCGCAATCGCTTTGTAGCTCTAATCATTTTCATGGCTTACCTAACATACATTTCCTGCAAGCTAGTTCAATTTCCATAACTCCTTCATTGTGTTACAATTTCCAAAAATATTAGTGTATGTAACAATGTAAATTAATGCAAATAAAATAAAAATAAAAGGTAATAATTCTCCGTTCTTTATCGAGGAGCAGCCGATGCAATTTTTAACATAACATATACGCGTTCTCTATTCCATCTGTATCAAATCTAAAAGAAAATCAACGGACACGCTTTCTGTATTTCATCTGTTTCACCTCCACAAGAAAAATAATCAAATGACAATACTATCTTTCAAATTCAAACCACAAGTAACCTTCTACTTCTGTATTAATTTACTTCTGTTTCAAGTTTAATTTCCAATTTTTTGCTTCATATTATTTTCAGTTTTTATTTTCATAAATAACAGACGAAAGCACACTTTCTATTTGAATATTTCATTATCCACAGTTATTTCATTGAAATGAAACAAAATTTTTCCATTTTATTTCGAAATGCAGTATAAATAAAATTTTAATTAACTATTTGCATGTCAATGTTCCCGGTTGGGGAGAGTGAAATTTAATAGGAAATTATGTGTGAAAAATTATACATAAAATTACAAATAAAAACAATTATTCTTATATATGTATATATATTTAAATTTTAAATTATCTTAATATTTTTATTTTTGTGTTTAACAAAAGTAATTTATGAATTTGTATTCAAGGTTCGATTGTGACGAAATGTGATAATCCCCAAATTATTTTGCCTCTACTAAAGGGAAATTATTTCCTATTAATTAAATTATTGTTCATTTACAATAATTTAATTATAATTTTTACATTTTGTTTCTATTGTAATTTTTTTTTTCTGCTTACTTTGTGTATTTTTGCAGTGTATCATACATATATTCAGGCAAACTTTAATACTGTTTTAAATGGTCGCTATTCCTCAGTCTAGTTTGACTTTTATATTTCACACTTCTAAATTAGTTGAGTTAAAACTTAATTTAATTTACTTTACTTAAGTTACAATGATATTAAAGTACTGTTCAGTACAGCTGTGACAAACTTTCAGGACAGAGAGATTACCTAGACGATGGGAAATCACATAGGAATGCATGGTCAGAAACGCTTTCCTGTCGCGGTAACGACTACATATAATACAAGAAAGAAAGGACACAAACGGGGTGAGAAAACATATTTATTATTCGGAGTACAACGAAAACAAAGAAAAAACAACATAAAGGACAACGATAATCATCGAAGAAGGTGTTTGAAATTACGACCTGGACCGTGATGCAGGAAATGTACGTCATACATCTTCCACGCGATCTTCCATTCATAATGTAGATCTTCCATGTGCCAGTGAAATGAGAGTCCATCACGATCCGGGGTCGCAATTTCGAACACCTTCTTTAATGATGATAGTTGCTTGTTTTTGTTCTTATTTGTAGATTTCTGCTGTACTAAACATAATAAAGGATGTTTTGTATCACTGTTTCTGTCATTCCATTTTGCGTTTTGTGTTGTCACTACCGCGCCAGGAAAGCGTTTCCAACCATGCATTTATATGTGATTTTCCCATCGTCTAGATGTACTCTATCTCTCCTGAAAGTTTGTCACCGCTGTACTGATAATTGAAAAGTTATCAAGTTCTGTATGCCCTAATGATAACTTTTCAATTAACACCGATGCGTGGCGTAAGTACGCCCTGTGGAGTGGTAGTAGCTTCTCAAAACAGTTAGTGTGAAAGAGCGACCCCAATTCTGCCAGTGGCGATGTGTTGGTGCTTCCCACACTTAGTCCTGTCCTGTACTGATAGACTCTGTATATTCAATCTCTCTCTATGGTCTCTTTCTCTCTCTGTATATACATATAATCTACCTTTTAACTTGTTGGAATCAATCAGAATTTATTTGTTTTAAAAGTAAACATTAATAAATGCGAGTTTTAAACAATTATGTAATAACTTTGATGCTCATTTAAAATGGATTGGTTATGCAATCTAAATCTTGTGGTTGTCCATACGTATCAGTAGCAAATTAAAATTTCTAGAATAATATGCTACTGTTAAATCACAACGAGTTTCCGACTGCACAGTTTTTGAGCTGTAGACTCTCCAACCATTTAACTTCGGGGCTTTAGACTTAATGTTTTCAGCTTCATAAGTACAAAACTTATACGTGATTTCAATGACTAGCTATTATTTAACCAAAGGCGTAACAGAAGATAGTTTACCAAGTATCACTGATAGTATAATTAGCAAACTATACAGGAAGCTAGAAAATACTGACATTTCGAATCTTAGTGTTTTCGAATGACTATCATTGTAACAGTTAGCTACTTAAGGAAACTTATTTCATAGTCAATAAGAAAAAAAATAAAACTTATAAATTTATTCTTGCATGGGTTACGCAATAGATTTATATATGAAGAAAACTTTCCTTTTAAATTAATTATTTTTTTACCCATATTAATTACCTTTTCGTTAAGATTCTTTAATTTTAATTTCGCACTTATCATAGTTATTTTTCATTAAATTTATTTTGAAATAGATCTGCAATTTTTTTTCATAGGAGGCGGGTAATTACATATTAATAAAAACATATACTAATTATTAAATTCAGAATGTTTTACTTTCCTGCATATTGTTTCTGAAGTTCTGATTTATTTCTGCAAATCGGATGTTAAGGAAAGCGCATGAATACCACATATTCGTTTCGCATTATACAAGGGAATTTCTGAGCTAAAAAGTAGCTTACTTATATTTTAGCCTTGCCTTAACTAGGTAAATTTGTACTTTTAAGCAAGACATTTAGTTTATGAGAATGGTTACTTTTAGAAAGCATAAATTACACGAACATAAAAGTCCCATTTTCTTATAAAATGTGTAAAAAATCACTAAGTATTAAACTAATATTTCTGCCAAGTGATAAAAAATCAAGAAATTATTTTGGTAATTATTTTACTTGGTAAAATAACCAAAATTTTACTGACCACCACGTAATAAAATTTTACTATTATTTTCCTTTAAACACATATTTTTTTTCGTTATGTTTCAGTCTGAAGGGGTATACTATACAGGTTACTGCAGCTTGGAATTACTTGAAACTGAAAAATGCATAATTCTTCTATCCATTTATATTTTAAACACATTATGATATAAAAGGTGAGCAATAAATTAGCTGAAACACAACTTTTTATGCGAACTGGGTCAAAAAAGCGTTCCTTTTTAATTTATTATTTTAATTGATTGTTATTAAGAGAATGTTTTCACATTAACTATATCTTAAATGAGATCCACTTTTTCCAATAATGACATGCTCCGATTTTAAGCAAATAAATACAGTACTATGTCTTTAATTTAGCATTCAGATAATAATTGTTTTACAGTTTACCAGTGTATAATGTAAACCATTTCAAAGTAAAGCACTTTAATAATATTTTCAGATATTTCAACAATAACAAGATTCGTAATGTAATATTTCATGCCCCAACAACAGCTTCAATGCAAATGCGGCTGTAATCATAAAATGAAAACTATCACTTGCATCGAAGGCTAAATATAATTGAATAATAACAGTTTCTTATATGTTAAAATTAAAATCAGAATAAAGTTTAAATTTTGTTTTGTATTACTTTTCTTTTGATTTGTCACGTAATTCATACGAATATTAAAGACAAAAAAATGATACAATGTTTTTATCGTTTAGCCTATTCAATTAGGAAACCTCGTATCTATTATTTCTTTGCCACACAGAGTCTATTTGATTTTATGCATGAAATAAATGAAAAAGCAATTAACCTGTTCAATATTTTAAATAATTTATACCGTCATAGTTTAGACGCATTTCTACAAGGAAAGATAATCGCGTTTTTATCTAAGAATCATGTAGAAAAAGAGCATACTAATTTTATATGAATGCACCAAACATGAGCTATATATATGCACATGACACCGGTTTAAAAAAATGAAACATTTTGTATAATTTCAAAATGTGGACGAGTAACATTATGCTAGGTAATAAGCTTAGAATAGTAATTACAAAAAAAAATGTGATATAAGTGTAACATTTATATTTATACACTGCTCGACATTGAAAATGCAAGATCAAGAAGGAGTGGTCAGAAATTTATGCAAATTTTAGAGTAGACGCACGTCACTGAGTTATGCGAATGATCTGAAATGCTCAGATCTCCGACGCACGTGAAGTAAGATATAAGGGAAGGAACGTGCAGAATGGACAATATTCGTGTCGTTATTTCTGCCAGACGAATTAGCGAAGAAAGTTGGTTTTTGTCTCGGAGGATACATGTAATAGGAGAGAATGCCAGGCCGCCGTCAACGAAGGCACTTCCAGCCAGATAGACGATTTTACGAGGGGTATGGTGATCGGACTGAGAAGGGCGGGTTGGTCCTTACGTCAAATCGCAGCTGATACCCACATGGATGCGAGCACGGTGCATCGGCTATGGCAAACATGGTTGGAACAAGGAAACGTGGGAAGAAGGAGGGGTGCAGGTGCAGCCAGAGTGACGTCAGCACATGTGGATCGACGCATCCTCCGACAAGCTGTGGCGGTCCCGCAAGTCACTTGTACCGCGATTCTGCAGCATGTGCAAGATCGTGTGTGGCGTCGACGTGGAGATAGATCTAATCCGGTAGTAACTGTGGAACGCCCCACCGCGCGACAACGTGGCATAATGGTTTGGGGCGCTATTACCTACGATTCCAGGTCACCTCCAGTTCGTATTCAGGGCACTATGACGGCCCAACGATACTTGGATAATGTACTGCGGCCGATGGCAATCCCCTACCTTCAGAGGCTGCCTAATGCAATTTCTCAGCAGGATAACGCCCGACCACATAGTGCTCGCATCTGCCAACATGCTCTGCAAGGTATACAGATACTTTCCTGGCCACCATACTCTCCTGAAATGTCACCAGTCGAACATGTGTGGGATGTGATTGGACGCCGTTTGCCGACTCTGCCCCTGCCTCGTTCAGAAGACGAACTGCGGCAAATGGTTGAAAGGGAATGGAGAGCCATCCCTCAAGACACCATCCGCACTCTTATTGACTCTATGCTTAGACTTGTTTCTTCGCGCATCGCTGTCCGCGGTGGTCCTACGTCCTACTGAACCGACGCCGTCCTAGCTCTGTATTCTGACTATCATTTTCAAACAAAAATCACTTATTGCTGCTTGTTTTCAAATTTCATCACTTTCTGACCACTCCTTCTTGGTGTTGCATTTTTAATGTCGAGCAGTGTATTTTTTAAAACACTGTACAAATTATCATTTTCTATTGTTCGTGTACAAAGGAAACGTAAATTAAAAGATATATATATATATACTATGTCTAAAATGTATATTGAGTTAGCATTATTAGCATAGTCTTAGGGAGCATTACCATTCTGAAATTTGACTCACCAGTGGCCGATTGATTAAGAAAGCTGAAAAGTGGTAGTTCGACCCGGGTTCGAGCTCAGGCGAACGGGTTGGCTGCACGTTGCTTTTCGTGGTTTCCTCAACGTGAAAAGTGAATAAAACTAATTTCCGATAGAAATTCCTTCACGAAGGCATTCCTATCTTTAGACGAAAAGCTCTTGGTTGCTTTGCTGTAACCATTCTGAGGTTAGTAGGCAAACATTAAACAGAACGGCATAAATTTCCAAGCTCTAAGTTACTTATTCTTAAATAGTTATCAGCCTGAATACTAATACATTAATTAAGTATCAGAAAAGTATCTGAAGATGTTTGAAAATATTAACGAAAATCAGATACAAGAAAAGAACTGTCTTATGGTATCGAATTTCTCTGTGTAATTCATTCTATGGCTGCATAGTCACAGCAGTTCGATGTTTAGTTTGCACTTTTATTTGCGATTAAATGTGCTGCCCAACTAAGCATTGGGTGTCAAATACTCGATTGAAACACGTGCGGTTTATTCACGAAAAATAGCCAACGAAGTCTGTTCCTTTTCCACATCGCTTCCTGCCTGCTAAGAGATCCATGAAATATTTTCCTTATTTCAACGAAATGATTTGCTTTCTTATTTCTCCGCTTTTGGGGATTAGAAAGGCTCATTAAACATGAAAATCTTATGCTCGTGCTTTCATGACGGTATTATCAGTTCGTTTAAGAACATGGTTTCATGGATTTTAAATAAGGATTTTGAGGACATATTTAGCTTCCTCCTAATTCCTATGCATTTTAAAGGAAGAAAGCAAATTTTTTAGCTCTTCGTACAAGATAAGCATTAGATTTATTGAATGCGTTACCCCGCTTGGGCATTTTATGTAGTTAGATATACGAAAAGTTAATAAGTTTTTATTCTCACAGTGGTAAGGAGAAATGTTTCCGGTAACAACTGTGGTTTGAAATTGCGAGCGTGCGGCTTTGAGATATTCAACTTGTCAAATTTGAAAGTTTTCTTTTTATTTCTGTAAATTTTGAAGTACCTTTAGCAGTTTTCGCAAGGATGATTCCTTGAGTTACTAAATTGATTTCCTAATATTCTTCTTTCTGTTCTTAAAAATATGAGAGATCATTCTTCTGTGCTTTTGCTTTTATTTTCTTAATGTTACATTTTATGCGAATATTTATTGATTACTTTTATTTATAAATTTATTACTGTTCGGCTTTATTTTAAACATTACGTTTAAGGATTTTCTTTTTTTACTTTTTCGTAATTCTGTGATATTTTTTATGCGCTCAAAGAATGGCTTGAAGCATTTATTCCTTCACTTATCTTGCAGTTTTAAACTTGCCTCTATCAAAAGAATGAATGGCATATTTATAGAATCGTCTCTTTGGCTAATTATTAAGTGAACAAAATGTAAATATTCATGCAGGAGGTTTAATATTCTTATATGTATTGAATCTCCTCTTCTTGGGAAACAAACTAATTTCGGGACTCCTAAGCGCCTTATCGCTATGTCCACTAATCAAAGAGAGAAGGTAAGACAGGTTTAAAAGACCCTATTGTTAAAATTGGGTAATTTAACAGAAGCAACTTCTTGTGCTTAGAAAATCAGCCAACATTTATGGCGTAACTCAAAAGGTAATCAATTCAAGTTTAAACTAAGTTGTTAAGTTAGATAAAGGCTTCACAGAATGAATAACGCGCAAGTTGGCTCAAACGTAAGCCGTCGTGGCAGCCCTTACTTGCAAGAGTATTCCAACGCCGAAGATAGAAGCTATTGAAGACATTCACTAGTAACGTGGTCTTCAGCAGACTGAACACGCTCTGATTCCACAATCTAAAAGCGTTCATTAAATACTGTCTCTTTCTACCTCACTTGAATAACCGCGAGATAAAATTATCATTCTAACAGGAAAAGGGAAGAAGACAAATACAGTAAAGTTATTTAACATAAAATAACTGACAGAGAAGTCAAACAACAAAAATCAGCGTTACACCTACAAAATTTTCACAGGACTAGTTTCGATGGTTTTACCGAACCATCATCTTCAGCTGCAAAACCGCAAATGAACAAGATAGGAAATAATGATTAGATAAGAAAGCCTGGACAAGAATAAGCAAGTGGCGCCATCTGTTGGCGAAACCAGAACTAAAACATAATTTCTCTAAAAGCCGAAGGCAAATTTGGATTGGAATTAGGATCGTTAACTAGAACAGAAAGATTTTTATGAATGTGAAATGCCTCTAGAAAATCCAGTTCTCCAATGGAAGATGTTTTTAGAATTCCAAATTTTAGAAATCCAAATTTGCCTTCGGCTTTTAGAGAAATTATGTTTTAGTTCTGGTTTCGCCAACAGATGGCGCCACTTGCTTATTCTTGTCCAGGCTTTCTTATCTAATCATTATTTCCTATCTTGTTCATTTGCGGTTTTGCAGCTGAAGATTATGGTTCGGTAAAACCATCGAAACTAGTCCTGTGAAAATTTTGTAGGTGTAACGCTGATTTTTGTTGTTTGACTTCTGAGTATTTATTCGGCGTGTTATTGTGTCTTAATTATAAAATAACTGGTTGGATAAAAATATCTAAATCCTTATATATGTATAAAATATTAGTCACATACACTGAGAAATGTTTAGCAATTATCACCCCCAAACATTTCGTAAAAAGCAGAGTCTGCGACGGACGCACATTTTTACTATTAAAGTGAATCGGTTCAATATTGTTTCGCCTGCTTAAATCCAATACTTGTTTCCATAGTTCCAGAACCTAGAGTGCTATCAACATTGCACATGATAAATTAAATTTTCTGAGAATTTGTACTTCCGTTCAGTTAAAAGGGCAAAATGTATTGATACATTAGTCACTTTGAGCATGCTCTCTTCTTTCCATAAAGAGTTAAAAGTCAGTCAGAAATTCACATTTACTTTCTGTCACGTTGTAGAATTTCTCTAAGTACACATATTTTCTGTTAGTTTAATGAACTTTTCTGCTGCTGCTAATAAATAAAGAAATGCATTTTTACCTAGACAGGAAAATAAAGATAAACACACACATAAAACATTTTGGGAGAGAGTCTTAATTAGTTTATTTTGCATGGAAATGTTTTTAATGTATGACAAGGTAATTTGCTTAGTATGACAGCCACAGTGATAAAATGCAATTGTAAAATAAGACGTTACCTGAAGCGTTGCATTAACTGTAACAGAGTATGCATAGATATAAACGTATGTAACGTATAATGTTATTTAATTTGAATAAATATGAAACTAAAATGTTTAATCTTTGAATAACATATCAAAGATATTGCATCACAACAATATTCAGTATCGGAAAAGTATATAAATCTCCCTGTATTTGAAGCTCATTGCTATGCTGAGATTGTCTGACACTGCAATAATGAAAATAATTGCAATGTCGCTGATGCAATAAATTTAGGAGTCAGCAATTGTTTGAAAAATGTGAGGTTATGGCATCCGTGTTGACCTTAAACTGAACTGCCTTTTGTTATTACTATTAAGGATTTGGTTTCTAAATAACTAAAATTTAAAAAGAAAATCTTAAAATCGCTCGTTTTTTGAATCCTTGTAAATATTTACGGTCAGTCTTCAGCCGCACATATTGTAAAAATAATAAAGCAACATATTTAAGGTAAACAAATAATTGAAAAAAAGCATTTTACAATTTAAAAAATATTAAGAGAAATATGGATGCCGAAAGAAAGATTTACTCTGTAATGCTGTTTTCGAAATACTTGGTTTGAAATGCTTCTGGGTATTCAGAAGTTATTAGTACAGTTACTAGTGTATTACGTACAGAGAGAAATATATTTAGAAAAGTAAGAAAGCGAAAAAAAACTTTATGAATTCTTAAACTGATTATCAATTCAATTATTTTGGACAATTTCAGTACCGATGGGGTGCAGACACCTTAAAATAAAAGCAGTAGTCTCATCATATTTTTAACCTATTAGAACCTCGTATGTTGTCCTCACAACGTTCTAAAATTTGCATGTTAAATATAATAACTTCTAAAGCCGAATTACAAAGATTTAAATTATTTCTTAAAGTTTCCTCATGAAAATGAAAATATATATATAAGTTATATATAAACTGCATATAGTTCTCGGTTGCTCAGAAATAGCTATACTTGTATTAAGTATGCATTACAGAATTAGAAAGCAAAATTATTATTTCTTTTTCTGAAATCTACAATCTATCAAAATCATTATCTGTCGTTTAGTAATCCTTTAACCTATCATTTTGCACCGAGGCAAACAGTAAGCAACGACAATAATGTTTAAACAGGTTCTTGTACTAGCAAAAACAGCCTTTGTATTATTTCATTAGAAAGAATTGTCACTGGTTTTTATTGCTCGTGTTGTAATGCTTTCTTAAAGACATAATTTTATAAATGTTGTGTTTTACTTTTAACACAGGGAAACATTACATAGTAAAAACATTTAGTACTAAAACTGAAGTGTATTGTACTGTACTGTACTGCAGCTAAATATTTAAATATTTTTTCTTATCAAATTTAAAATCTAAATATGTGGTAAAATCACCAAAATGTTTTTCAACTTATTTTCAAAATCGTCTTAGGCTTGTTTCTAAATTGATCTGATTTTAGTTGAATATATTAGTTAGAAGATATTAAGATTTAGTTGTAGACTAGGCAGATCTGATCTTCAGATACTATACAATTCCAAGAAAAATTAACTTTTCGATAAAAGAAATCATTCTTTAAAATGCAATTCTCCCACTAGACGGATTAGGACTTAGGTAGCATCCACAAGTCGCGACTCCATATATAGACGTAAGCGAATTATCGCTATGTATGGATTAACAAAAGAATGCAAGAAGAGTGTAAAGGCCCTTTTAGTTAGAACTCAAATAATTTAACAGAAGGCACTGCTTGTGCTTACAAAATCCAACCAACTTTTATGGCACAACTCAGAAGAAATAATTTGAAATTAAATCTTAGGTTAGCCAAAGGCTACACAGAAGTAATTAACTCGCAAGCTGGCTCAAACGTACACCGGCATGATAAGCATCATTGGCAAGAATAAAAGCAACGCTGAAGACAGAAAGGCTAACGTAGAATATTAACTAGGAACGTGTACTTCAGCAGGTAGAACAAGCTTTGACTAAACAATCCAAAACGTCTCTTTAAATACTGTCTCTTTCTCCTCATTTAAACACGCGCTAGCTAAAATTAACATTCTGGCAGGAAGCTAGAAAGTGAGAAATGACAGAAAAGCTACGTAGCATAAAATAATTCTTTAAATAAATACCTTGCCGGATAATGACTAGATTGTATATGGGAAAGGAAAAGATAAAAGGAATTTATGTCTCGAAATCTTCTGTTGTAGTTACATTTCAAAAGTAAAGAATTTTAACAGAACAGAAAAAAAAATGCCAATTCAAAGTAACGCTATAAGTACAGATTTTCCATTGCCGTCATAAACGGAAACAACCGCAGCTATATGGGATAAGCTATTGCGATATTGCGGAACTTTCTCAATGAACGGTATGGTGTATTATTCAGGTGATGGCTTGAGGAGCTGTGACGGTGTTATATATTACGCATTTTCTTTAAACCCAGTGTTCCTCAGCGTGCTTGAATGACTCATTTTATGCTACATGCAAGCTAAAGCAGGTTAGCAAAGTGTAATGCAATAAAAATTAGTATTAAAGTATAATAAACTCATACAAATCAGGTGTTTCTAACATTGGATGAATTTTTCAAAACTTCAAGTTACGTTTTGAAAAATTTCTAATTATGTATGACAAAAAAGTTACTTAAGTTATTAGAGGCTTCGAGTTATAATAGAATATAAAGGGGCATTTTGTAAGCTACATTTCAATTTATTCAACTTAATTTGACTAATTTAGTACTAAAGAATGTCCGCTTCTTAAGTTGACAGATGTCTATAATATATATATATATCATCCGATTCTTTCTGCTCTGATTATTATTATTTACACAATGCCCACAAAAGTCCTTTTGTGGCCTTTTTAGTCTCAACCGTTGATTGAAGGCATTTAATTCCAGTTATATAATTGCTGTAAATAAATATAACAATCATGTTATAACATTGGCGCCTCGGCCGTTTTGTTACCCAGAACGCTGCATTATGCGCTTCAAAGGAGGGGACATATATTAGTCCTCGAAGTAGGGAAGAGAAAGGAAAGTCAACATACAGGTTATAGTACCTATATTGGATCCTGTTAATTTAGCTAGCTCAATTTCAGTCAAAGTAAAGTGTTCTGTAGACTCTGTGAGGAAACCCACCACCACTAGAATTTCTATTGTCTGAAGCTAAGTCCCACAAAAGTAAAATAAATTTATGATACCTCACCACTTGTGAGGATTAAACTTAAAATATACAATACAAAATTACAAGTCACTTGGAGCATTCTTAAACAAAAACCTTTTTCAAATTCTTATTAATTCAACAATTTAATATAATACTATCAAGGCCAACTAGCTTCGCCGAGACCGTGACGAGTCTTTAAACGGCAAGGCAGCTGCGGCCTAGAAGGCTAAAACTGTCCCACATAGCTATTGGTAATTCTTCTCATTTTACAGTAAACCTACGAGCTTCTTAAATCTACATAAATCTGGAATAAGCGAACTTTGTGGTGAGAGGAGGCAAAAAGAAAAGATGTAAATTAAATAACATTCTGTCATTAAAACTTAAACACATATACAATGAGGCAATCAAGACATAAAGGTTAACCGCAATTCCGTTTCAGCCACCATCAATCACACCATTCAGGACGACTGTACGACAGTATGTCTAAGTGATATCGTGTGATCATTTAATATGCCACAGCAAACAATATAGTGAAGTACAGGAACTCCTCCTGAAGTACAAATTTAAGTAATTTAAGTACAGCTTCTGTCTCATAAACATTATTTCTGTAAAATTCACGGCAGCTTTGTATGCAAGTTGTTATAAAACGTGCTCGAAACGATCTGATAAATTTGGATAAAATGCCTGAAATTTCAATAGCGTGAATTCAAGAAAATTATTTGTTATTCTTTCTAAGTTACGAAGTTTAATTACACTTTTAATTTTCATGTATTATGGGAGAATAAATTTTCATGAGCAATATGTTTAACATATAACTTAAGGTGGAAATATCAATATTTTTTCGACTATATTGTAGTTCGGCTGACATTCCCATAAATAATGAGAAGTCAATACAATATCTAGAAGTAAAGCCCTTAAAGTAATTATGTAATTTTTAGAAATTTATCCTTTCACATGAATGTAATATCAATCAAATGTGGCAGACTACTGGACATTACATCAAGGCGTTTTCTCTTTACACAGCTGCACTGAAGGAATCATAAACTCAAAAAAATTCCAACTCCTGATGTTGCAGCATTCTTTCTATGGCAATCAATTGAAATCCATTGCAAATAAAAAAATATACCATGGGCTCGAAATCATAAATTGATGGAAAAAGATATATAGGGTAATGGAAGAAATGCAACGAAAACTAAATAAGAAAACACATTGGAAATACTTTTATAGTGGAAAACAGAAGACTCGAAATAAAATTCCTCAGATATACAGATCATCACGTTTAGAAGACATGTGTTGTATTATTGATGCCGGAATCTGAAGATGCCAACCACGTCCGCCTGTTAAAGTCCTTTGCCGGTTCTCGCGTTCGGATATTTTTATTATAGTTTTGTTCATTGGAAATACACATGAGCGAGACTTTGACACTCCCATCAATTCGGAAACTGACCGAGTTGTTTGCCGAACCGAAAACTATTCTGGTAGTTGATACATTAATAGAGTTTTTAACCTTCGATTTTGAAAGTACCTTGAACTTGGAATATCAGAGTAAAACTTGACTTCATGCGATTCATGATATGCATAATATAACTATATTTTTGTTTAGTTTCGTTTACGAAACGATTTTCATGTATATATGTGGATATATGTAGCATATCTATTTATATTAAAGAGCTCAGTTCACGTAACATTAAGCAAATAACTTTCAATATGCCAATGACATTCCATATATTTCCAATTGTTTGTTGAAGAAATAAAAAACATTGGGTAAAGGTTTTTGAACATTATACGGTATTTTACAGTTCAGTATATAAGTAAATGTATTATTTAAGTTGTGGTATGCTTTATCAAAAATTCATAAGGTATAAATACGTTGCTAACCCTATTATCAAACTTCTATAAATCAAATTGCATTAAAAATTATTTTTACTTGAGCATGAGTATTAATCATATGTAATTTTCTCTCCTGACATATATATGAATAATGGAAAACATTTTATGCTTTTGTAACCTAACTTTTGATAACTTCTTAATTGAAACATAAATGCAACAAACATTTAATAAATGCTCAATATATATTAATGTATGTCAAATGTTTTCCATTAAGTAATTTAATTCGCTAGAATCATATCTAGTTGATGATGCACTTTATTCTCATAAACTTGATGTAATTTTTTTGAAATTTTTCACAAATAAGAATGACTATGTTTGTAAATGAAACAGTTAATTAAACAATCTGCAATACAATTTGTGCTATAGGTGCACTCAGATCTTTTCTTCTGTGTATAAATATTAAGTCCCCAGTTATTAAAGAACTAGTGACATTTCAAAGTTTCAGTCATTTTCATTCGCAATTTACGTCGCAAATGCAGTTTCTATTAATGAATTGTCCCAGTATATATATATATATATATATATATATATAATATATATATGTAATACGTTTGAGGCGTAGTCGTGCTGGCAGAATGGCAAGAGGAGACGAAGATGACGAAACTAGATTCTGACAAATCACCAGACTTTGTTTTCAAGCATATCACATCATTTCTTAGTAGATAAGATAGTTCTAAATCCTAATTAAAATAATTTTATATGCACGTTATATCATCTCAGAATAAGAACAAAGGAGGGCATACCAGCATAGAGACGTTTACGAGGCGGAAGCTGGGGAAATGAATGACATAGTTTATTTGCGAGTGGTATTTATACTCTGATGTAATTGTAGAGACAAGCTATCATTGGTTAGTTTGAAATTGTCACATAACATAGATATATCTCGAATTTGGGAGAACAAATGAATTTAGGAGGAGAGCACCAAATCTAGAATCATTAATTTTGAGGTCGGAATTATTTTTAAAGCAGCTATCGTAATTTCTTATATCTTACATATATACATGTAATAACACTGCTCCAGTGTTGTGATATAACTGCGTTATTATTGAAATAAGACTGTATTATTTTACAATATGACTTGGTAGAGGAAAGTTGCAACGGATTTGCGTTGGAGAAGACTGCATTGTAACGTGAAGGCTTTGCTGCGTAGTTGGAACGACGAATGCATAAGCGAAAAAATTTGCAGACATGGCTTAAATTCCACAAATAATTTTATTTCTTCGATAATGTGCATTATAACTGTGGGTGCGCTATTCACTCCCCAATTTCGTAGAGATTACATCTTCTTAAAGGATGGAAATTAGAAAAATAAACTCTGCAGCAAGGATACACGAAAGCAGCAGAAGAGAAGAAGAGAGAGTTGCGACGCAATTACCCTTTTTATACCAAATTCCATTTCAGATCACATGACATGAGATCACATGTATTTCGTACCATTTCACATCCAGATGCTCTATATATAAACTCATAAAATATTGTATTCGCATCTTTGTTTCAAATCTCTGAATTTTATTTTAATATTCCTGCAGATTCTGCTGAATGGTTGTTCAAATATTCTGGTGTTTGTTTTCGTTTTTAGACTTTTACTTGCAATATATGCGAGATGGAGAACATATAGATATCTAAGCTCACTACTGGTATATTAAACGTAGGTGTAACTGTAAAATCAAGTAAAACCCAACAGTATAAACGTTTATTTCTTGACACAAACTAGAGTTTAACAACCCATCACGTAGACAGAAAATAATGCATCTAGTGCGTTTTCCGGATAGACTTGACATTCTTTCACGAAAGAAAAACCTTCCTGCTTCTGTATTATACAGCTAAAAATTGACAGACAAATATATCTTCATTTATCATAGGATAAATCACTTCAATGGTTAGATTGTTCATTTTTTTCTTACTGCAAATATAACAGAATTCAACCGCACAAGCTATAAAATGTTCATCGCTGTCAGTCTGCCAGTCTAGACTTTTTACGTATCAAGACATAACTTAAATGTTTAGAACGGTTGCCGGTTTTTTCAGAGGGATTTCTCATACGGTTCCTCTAATGGAGCTACTTGAAAGAGCATGGTACACTAACAGCAAAGTAAATAAAACCACTAAATACTTCTAATTTTATTTTGGTTCTCGTTTCGGCTAAACGCTCATACATATAATTTTTATGCTTATCTATATGGCAATTATATGTGTTAGTTTGCCTCAAAATATGCAGCACGAAATTAAAAGTCAATAGGAGTTGTATGCTTTGTGAAAATTTGACTGCTTATATGAAATCGGTACAGTTGCTTAAGAGCTGTATGCGTAAAGTGGATATTTTCGTGTTTATAGGATTCCTAGGGTTCGTTTTTAAAAATCGGTTTGCTTCCAACAATCGATTTGCAATCAGGTGTGCTTTAAGGTAGATAGATATAGAGAAAATGCTGGATTTGAACCCTGTTCCTTTGCAGATATTATTGATTTCATGCCGCAATAACAATTTAAATAGATATTTTCCCATAATTCACCCTGCATTTTTATATATAAGTATATTACAATTTCAGGTGTGTAGCGTTCAAAGAGAGCATTTGTATTGCATAAGTATGAAGTAAATGAATCTGTGTATTAGAATTCCCCCTTCCTAATAATGCCTACATACATCATATGCTATTGCCTATAACTAGACTGATGCTCTAGAATTTTATAATCTGTACATTTTGCATTTTGGCAGTATTCCGCTTATAGATGTAAAAGTTTCGAAATGCACATCAAGTAGTAATTAAACCTACTGCACATTGTTAGTTTATTACAATTATATGTATAGCATCTTTGCTACAATTATATAATGAACAACATTTTCAGAGTAATTGGTATTTTTAGCAGTTGCTTAATTTTTGCTTTACAATTAAATCGTCAACAGAAAATCTTTACTTACTCAGTAATTAAATTCTCAACAGAAAAGCTTCATTTACTCAATAACTGAATTCTGAACAGAAAATATTTACTTACTCAATAATTTAATTACTCATTCTTCACTTATTCAATAATAATTACAGAATACTTACACAAATTGTAACATATATATTAAGTAAAGTACGATCATCAGTGCGAAAAGATATCTTGTTCCATTCCAAGTTTCTTTCTTCCAGGTATAATTAATTATGTATAAATAATATGATAGTTATCAGTCACGTGAGTTGTTGGATAACAGTAACAGGTGAGATATACGATAGGAAAACATAAATATCTTACGAATGGTATTCATTTGCATTAACTATTTAGTGCTTGACAAACAGTTAAGTTCTAAATTAAATGAAAATTTTCCAAGATTTCTATGACAAATCAAAATGATTATGTGAAGCTCTTAATTCAGGAAATAGAGTGATTCTTTTGATAAAATATGTTCATTTCACAATTCTAATTAAAGATATAACTCCTGACGCTGTTTTGAAAACTTTTGATATTTAACGTAAGCGTAATAGTAGGCATGATTATAACAAAATAAACACCTGCAATTGTCTCTGAGAGCGTGTTTTTTCGTAGACTAGTAGTTTGCTCATGAATATCATAATATTTATACATATGTATCAAATTTACATAGTTCCTAAGAAATGGAAATTTTAATTTTGGAAAAAGGTTCAGTACATTTGTAATAGTTTTCTTTTCTCGCTTTTCATCGCAATATTTTCATATACAATCGATAGTCTTTTTTATGTAGATAATAAACTAACAGTTATTTCCAGATAGGAAACTAGCGTACAGTAGAAACGCAATGCAGTCTGAATATGATGTTAAATATAACATACAAAGTGCATTATTTAAACATTGGAATATTTGAAGAGTTGTATATTATTCGACTTTATTATACGAAATTATTATATATATATTTATATTATACGAAATATATATATTTATATTATACGAAAACTTGAGACAAACCACATATTTTTAATCGAAAATAGCAGGAAGACATTTATTTCTGTCTTCCTTTACAGCATTGTTGATCGACGCATGACAAAAAATTTATTCAAAACGTACGCATTTTAGAATATTTTAAAAAGTAAATCAAAATACAAAATTACACGAAAATATTCTGAATCATATGCCAATAATGTGAATATATACAGACATCGCAATTCTGATACGAATTCAAACGTGTTTGACAAATGGGCTATGGAATCATTTGCCATTTGTATGTTTGTTAAATTTGCCTAAATGAGACAAGTACGTTCTTTTCTTTAGAAATTATTCTGCCCTTTTTGGGCCAGATGTATTCTTTGTTGACGAAAGGATGAAAGAAGATCTTATTATATTTGAAATGTATTAAGCCGTTTTCTTGAGACTGACGCCAAACAATGCGAAATTTAAGCAGAAATAGCTTGCTTAATTTTTTTAAAGAAAACAAAATGAGACAATTTCGTTTATCTAAAGTAAATTTACTATAAAAGGTTGAAAAAGAATATATAAAATGAAAATAGTTGCAACACAAGAACCCGTCTGTCTGTACACATAATTAAAAAACATTAAATAACTATCATATTGTTAAAATATGTTTTTCAAAAAATAAACCAAAAGACATCTCCCATGCAATTTTACTTTTTCCTATGGTCCTTTCTCTCTCCTTAATATATATTTTGATTTTAAAACTCTGACCGTGATCTTGCCCCCAAACTTACGTTTCGCCCTCAAATTCCTTCCTCCTTCGCTGATAACACATAGGCAGGTTCCTCTCGACCTTCTGATGATTCGTTCCTCTCGACTCATACCCTTTTCCCAAAATCATTTCTAATCTCCTTCCCCAAAGCAGGGGTCATTCTTTCGATAGTACTCGCTACCTCTTCGTTCTGCATTTTTCTGTGGCTTAGATGCTCTCTGCTTGAATTTTGCTTTGTACAAAATATTCTACGCAACAACCCAGCGTCAATAACATTGTTTTGTATAGTGGTTATTAGGCAGTTATATGATTACTACTAAATAAACTTGTGGAATATTCTAAATTTTAAGTTAAACTACCCATTTAAAGATGTAATTTACAAATTGTATTATAAAGATAAATATTTTGAAAATGCCAAAGACGTAACTTCCTTAAGGCAAAATTCAAGCAGATTCTGCAATTTAAGGCATACTTACTATATTTAACTTACATAAATCCATTATTAATAGCATGCAATAATTACTCACATCTGTTTTAAGCTTGAAATATGAGTTTATAAATCTCAAAATTGCTTTGTGAGCTATTTATAATTTTAATATTAAAATGTCAGTTTTGTTTTCATGTGTTCTGTGAATACACTCTTCACAGGTAGATTTAGTTGAAAAGTATATGATGTTTACAGCATGACGTTACTACTTCGGAATCCCTATTGGATTCTACAGGATAACATTTTATGGGTGTTCATAAACTAAAAATATCTGAGTAGCATCTGTGAAGATAACTAATAATTATACTCAGAAAAATAGATTTTCTAGCTAATCTTGCTTGTTCTAGCTTTTTATTTTGAAATTAAAATATTATTTTAAAATATTTTTTCCTAAAACATATGCTAAAATTCTGTTGCTATAGCTATTATTTTATCAAAATGTTATCTGCGATGAACTATGAATTTTTATAGAAATTTTTCTGGAAAAGGTTTCTGAACAGCTAAAGAGTTTCAGTTTTAAGGCAATTTAATGCTACATCTTTAATTATCACATGGTATGCTAATTATGATTTGCTTTTATTATGTAACCATTTATGTAGTATATTGGCTTTTAATATGAACTTGAAAGGAAAGCTTTTTACATGAGACGACAAATACTTTGGGGAAATAACGTCAGTTCAAGACAAAGTTTTGGCGAACCTTGTTTCTAGATGTAACTTAAAATAGCTTTTACATACTTTACCTAAAATAGCCTTAAAAAGTTTTATTACATCCTTAAGAAATAAAGATGTAATGCGATAATAATTAAGAAGAGGAATGCTGATCTGATTCGATATTTAAACTAGATTTAGATTAAAGTAGCATATTTTTGATTGGCCTATGTGCCTTTAAGGAAGATTGGGGTTTGATTAATTGCAGGACACACGAAAATTACCAGCCTAGCAGAACGGATGTCTTCATGGAATGGGTTTTTCTGGAAATTGAAACTTCGTCACGTTATACATATAGAAAATCTCGGACAGCCAGTCTTTTGGTTAAGAGGTTATTTTGCATGAAAATGCGCTAAATTTTCCATAGCAATTACTTTAAGGATATTATTGCTTTAAATATACAAATAAAATGCCTTAGTTAAGTATTAAGCGTTTTAAACCAGATCATAGTATTCGTGTAAAAAAATCTAATTTTTCCTTTCAGTGAATGACTAAATTGTGGTATTAAAAAAATGTTACATTGTACTAATCTAATGGGTAATCCTCCCCAGCTTCAGTGATGCCTAAAATACCCATTTAAAAAGAGAAAAGATACGAATGAAAAATAATGCCTTGCCATCGCATAAAGCTTAATTTATGAAAATAATGATATCATTAAACTTGTTTAACTACCATAAGCAATGCATGCGTTTTTAGCATTTCTTATGACATAAAATCATATGTAATATCTAAACAAATAAATATCTAAATTAAGATTACACTTGTTATGTTCAAAGCATTAAAACATTTATGTTAATGTTAAAAAGCATCTTTGAGCTGTCACACTAAATCATGTGAAGTTTACTAAATTTACAAAGTTATACCAAAATCGATTAAAGTTTGAAAACCACATGTGCAAAGATTTGACACAGCACCAAAAATAAACAATTAATTTTATTTACATACATTGTCACTTTTATAATTCCACAGACACTTCTAAATTAGTGTAATAACTAACAATATCGATGTAAGAAAAATAACTGCGTTGCTTAATAATTTTTCTTTTAACAACTTTAATCTTTCATTTCACACTGTGTTTCAGTTTCGATCTCTGTAGTTTATTGCTGCAAGTTAGCATCATCATTACGGACTAATTTTGTGATTGCTCTTGCTTTTGAGACTTATTTTTATAGTTTGTTTAATTGGAATTTTGTCTACGGTGTTCAAAATATAACATACGTTAATTAAAATAAGGGAGACGCTTTAACAATAATGAATCAAAATTCATTGAAAAATAATCCGCTAATAACTGTAGATATCCAGCTAAGCTGGTGATTTAAAAATAGAGGTTATAAGGTATTTCTCCCGCCTTCTTAGCATGCCTTAGTGGTGTAGTGGTCAGCCCACTCGGCGTGTATTCGAGATGTCCATGGAAATGGTAATATAATATATAAATACATATTTCTTTTAATTTACCTCGGACCGGCCACGGGTCGGATAGAACTTTCCGGCGGGCCGTAGTTTGCCCATCCCTGGTCTAGATCATCTGTTATGCCTATGACCAGACTCGACTGCCGTTGTTCAGGTAAAACCTCAAATCAGGTCGTATCAGTCATCCGACATAACACAACTGCAAGCTGCCGACCTATTGAAGGACTACCCGTTCCAGTTAACTGCTTAAATCCTTACCCTTTTCGAAAAATCTTCATAAATCTCTGGAGGAAACGAGCATGTGATTAAGTTCGAAATGATAGAACAAAATGCAAATTGTCACAAAGTAGACGTTAGAAATTAAACAAGTAAGGAATGAAATGGTCGGCAGAGATATATAAAAATTTCAAACTCTCCTCTGCTTCACCATATGACACATGGGGCTGAAATTAGAAAGATAGGGAAGAACTAGAGAAATGACACATTTTACGTTGGTGAAGAGGGAGAAGGGAAGTTGGACGAAACGTCATTTTGGGTAAAAGGACTGTGAGCCTTTGAAACACGCAGCAACATTGCTTATTATATCTGCCTCAAAACAGGAATAGCGTTTAGTCGATTCTGAAAAAATGTTATTAAACTTTCAAAATTTCTATCATTCTTAAGTAACTATGTATCTTCTTACCCTATTTTTATTTCAATTATACTAATGATTTTATGGTGGCCGAATAAAAGGAAGGATTTTTTTTTATTTCATATCTGCTAAACATAACTTCCTAATACTGTACTAGTACAGTATTAATAATTGTAATGCCTATTATAGATACAATTATTTAACGTTGCTTTGGTTAGAAACATCTAATAAATCATCTGCATTAATTTCCTTAAATAAACTTATGTTATGATCCCTCCTTTATTCCTATTTATAAATCCTCATATTTTAAAATTTATACCAGTGTATTAAATAGTAGGTAAATAATTTTTAGAAAACGCGTTACATACATAAAATCTAAATTTAAAAGCATTCCACGCAAAAATTACCTCGCGATAATTAAGACAATAAAATAAAAATCTACAATCAGAGATGTGTTTTTATTGCTTTCCATTTTTCAACCATTCGGTTTGATGTGATTCGAACCCCAGATAAAACTACACTATGCGACGATTACTAAACAAAGCTCAACCTTCTCCACAATGCCACGGTTTGACTAGTAGAAATGAATAAACAAAATACCTAAAAAGATAGAATATGTGAAATATATTTCGTTTGATACATGTTCACTATTTTAAATTTGTTTCTTTTGCACATTTTCTAAACATGACACTTTTCTACGTAGCTTTTAAAGGGCGCAAATAATATGAATCCAAAAGTTCTTTATCCACTACTTTCTCTCTCGGGTTCGGTAATAGCGATATATTAGCCCTAAATAATGTGTTGCAGAGAACTTTATGATTTCCACATAATCGCTGTTTGCACAGTGGAGAAAGTAAAACCATGAAAGGAAGTCTGAATTAGCTGTTGTTTGCGGCTAGCAAATTTATTCAAGAATAATTATCATTCTGAATAACAGACATGCATTTATGAAACACAAACGGTACTTAAAGCAGCATTAACGAGAAGGATACATCAAGCGACACAGCTGTGACAATTCTTTTATTCTGACGCTAAACTATACCCAGACGTCTAACATGATGGAATAAAATATGCAAATATGATTATATCCTTATTTTCGGTAACAAGATAACAACAAACATTAAACCATTTGGTGTGATTTCCTCTTGAATTTTGCATAACTCTAGAAATTAAGCTGGACGTACACACTTTCTCATTTCCTTCCGTCGCAGTTTCTTGGCATTCTTAGAGAAAACAGAATTTCCCTTGGGTATGCATCCACCACGTTTCTAACTCTTTTCTTTTATTTGTTCTGTTTCCTATCACATCGGCTGGCTTCTGGTCGATTTACCATTCTATTGCTTCCTTTAAATAATAAAAAAGATGCGAAATATATATATATATATATATATATAAGGAGTTTGGGTTGAAACTTCTTCTGTTGTTGCAAAAATGGTCTTGTGTTATGGAAGTTGGAAGACGGTTTGAGATAGGATCAAACCCAGATG
This sequence comes from Stegodyphus dumicola, assembly GCF_044657685.1. Classification (NCBI taxonomy): domain Eukaryota; kingdom Metazoa; phylum Arthropoda; class Arachnida; order Araneae; family Eresidae; genus Stegodyphus; species Stegodyphus dumicola. The sequence goes on from NC_140781.1 coordinate 30,890,504, forward strand.
GACAGCTGCATTGCTTTTCGTGAGGTAAACAGATTTGAAGATTTCGATAGTATTTTACGAGAGGAATTCAAAAACTTACGATCACTCTGTGGATCTAGAGGGATCAATTTCTCATCAACATTGCCAGTGAAGTTTTGGGCAAATGTGGTTCTGCAGCTCGCAGATAGATCAGTACCTAACAAAAAGAGAATTTTCGCGGAAGACGCACATTCTTTTCACAGGCACCTGTCATGCCAAAACAGTGTATTTCTTTTTAGAGTTGCAAAACAAAAATCAATACGCGGGGCTCTTACTTAAGTTTCCAAGCTTATTTTGCTTGATGTTTTTTATATCTTCTTTTCATAATTCAGCGAACGTTTCTGTGAACATGTGCTCTGAGTAAAGGAATTTTGTTATAAAGGTATTTAAATAAGGTATATGTTAATTTAATAGGGTATTATTATTACTGACAATTTAATTTCTGATTTTTTGTCAATTATTATTCCCCTTGTAATGCCTATTATAGATACAATTATTTAACGTTGCTTTGGTTAGAAACATCTAATAAAACATCTGCATTAAGATCCTTAAATAAATTTATGTTATGATCGCTCCTTTATTTCATAGGTTTTCCAGGAAATTTATCATAATCAATGTAAATTAAAATAATTTTACGATGGCATATATTAAGAAATATATTTTTAAAATTAACTTCAAACGTACAAGATGTGGCTACATGCGATATATACTCTTCTCTTTTGAAGAAAGTAAAATGCTATATTTGATTATAATCTGAGAAATGTGAAAATAACTGCCTGATTATAAATTGAATGATCCTTATGCAATTACATTCTATAAGATTGTTTAATGTTTCCATTGTAGAAATTGTGATAAAAACCCTCACGTTCACATTTTCGATATTTATATTAAAATCAAAATTGTGATTTGTGATTAGTTATTTTTCATAAATTTAATCACAGAAATGTTTTTTTAAGTAATAAAATTAATTAAGTTTTATATTTGTGCTGTTAACGTCACCAGTCAACAGTATTTGGTCCTCTTTATAGACGTATTTTTGATAATTCCTGTACAATATCCTGTAATTCCTGTATTTTACATTTGAGTATTAATTTAACAGCAATTAATAATCTTTTATTATCTTCATGTCTAAAGATAATTTTTGTTTTAAAGCTTTACTAAGCAATTTAATTCCTTGCGTGCTTTTATCGTACTTTTGAATTACTATTAAAACGGCGTATGTCACTTTTTGAGTCTATCAAGTTTAAAGAGATTAATTTGTAAAACTTTTGTCTTGATATTTTAAATATATTTCAAATTATACTCCAGCGACGCTACAGGTGGTATTTAGTTCGGATATTCAGTATTAAAAATTACTGTTGGACCCCAAATACTGGACATATCTAACATTATGTGCATCTCAACCATCGTAAATCTCTCTACTATGGCCATTAGGCCTAGCAAGCTTATAATTCCCCATCACTGTCCAATGTATTATTAATAATTTATAATGCTGGAAAAGCAAACTCCCCCATTGCTACTCAAAGAGATACTATTAATATTTTGGCATTCTTCTCGGCAATAAACGGCTTGCTTCTGATGATGTCGAAATAACCTTTCCACATTTTGTGAGAATACCGACGACGCCCATAGGAGGACTAAAATATTTAACAACTGGGCGATGTTTAATAAACGATTAAACTTTTATTCTGTGAAAATTTCGAAATTGCAATTATGAACTGTTCGAAACCACAAGCGATCAGTCTTACACTGCTTAAAATATTAAACATTGTTATTAAGTTAACACTTACCGCTCCACTGCTTCGCTGCATTTTCTTTTCATTCGTAAACACAATACAGTAACGTAGTTTATGTTTCCCGACCGGTCTGGATACAACCTACGAATTCTAACCTAATAATGTTCAGTAGCAGTAAAGTAAACAACATCAAAATCAATCGGTAAAGATTATATATAGAGCTTTTATTGTTTCCTAATGCCTTTTCTCCATGATATTAAATGGTGTATTTAGCACAGTAAATATTCCGATATTTTTGTCATAGTAAGCAAATAACACGTATCTCTAAATATCTTCAAATAAAACATTTTCATCGCTATTTAATAATGTAAATCTTCATTATTTTTTCTGCTCGATTTATCAAACTCAGGATTTTGTAAAGGAATATTTATTCAAGAGCATTTTTCACTTCAATTTAGTATTTCTATTTTAAGCTTATTGTTAAGTGATATAGAATGTGGGAAGTAAACAGTGATTTTATAACGATTATAAAAAGCAAAGCACATGGTGCACAATAGCAAATTACTCACATGGTGAAAGAAAGAAAATTGTGAATGTAAATTATCATTCCCTAAGCAAAAATTGAAAACTAGATATTTCTTGATATAGGAAAAAATAATAAATTGCAATTTTTGTTTCAAAAGGCAAATGGAATAGATAGATAATCGCACAGAAGTTTTGCCCACATTTATTCATTGATATATTACATGAATATACAGCAGCTAGTTCATTTTTTCCATTGAACACTTTCTGCAAGTTCAAGAAATGTTGCATTTGAATTTGCTACAGTTCATTAAACTTTACTTTATTTATAGCATTGAGATTTTGGCATCTAAAAATTAGCAGATTTAAAATTACACAAATTATGCGTATATAATTAATTTATTTTCCCATTAATTTATAATTATGGTGTCACGACAGATGCGTGGGATATTTAAATCAGGTAGACTACTTTTCTTGTAGTCATGATATGCATACTTTTAAGCATGATACTCATATAATTAGTCCTTTTATTGAGAATCTAATGAACGATGAACTTAGCAGAGAATAATGGTTTACTTACTTTGCCAATAATTCACACTTTAGCCTTTATGAAAATTAGAACGTCGGTAATTAATCGAAGGTAAAATTGTTTAAGCAAAGCTCTTGATAAGAGCATGTATGCTTCCAAACAAAACGTTAGCGTCACACATACTTTACGCGATTTGGGATGCTCGGATTAAATGTTTAGCCTCATATCATCTTTGTCATGTCAATATATCGTTAAAAGATCGGCTTCTTCGTGTGACAAATAACGGCAAATTTTTCTAATAGCTTGCTCACAGTTTTGATGTCAGAGGATAAACAAAAGGCTTCGCCTCATTGTTTCTGGTTTCAAGGCCATGAGAAAAGCTCCATAAAAACGTTTAGATGTAGGGATAAGCTATTTTTGATAAACTGATATATTGCTTCATGGTTGTTGATTTGTAAGCCTGCAACATATCAGTTAGCATGATCTGACGACTACAGTGGTATTTAGTCTAAATGTTTCTATTCATGATTCGCTTTTTATATGAATTTACTCCTACACTGTTATAGAACTTTTGTCTTGTCTAATCACATATAACGAAATATGATGCCAGGAGAAAATTTTCTAAGAAGAGACATTCTCTTCCTCCTACCATTAAAGAGATCCTAGCTGACACATGTTTCGCTGAAACCAATATCTCAGCTAGCTACGCAAGACATTTTTCAGTTGGGATGAAAGTCTTTAACTTCAAGCTGTGTCCCTCGTTCCTTTTCCTAGTTTTCGCATCAGTCAGTCAATCAGGTTAGTGAAGATCTGGCTTAGAGAGGCTCACACTTCCCTTTGTATAGGCTTCTGTTATGAAATGTTGCAATAAATATTTGTCAGCACGTATCTTTTTAGCTTACGTACATATAAGGTTACAAGTATTAATTGATTCTTAATTTTTGTGGTCTAGGTTTAATACCACATTTAAAATAGGCACACAGATTTCGTATTTGTTGGTTATTGCACTAAATAAGCAATACGGATTGTGATTTTACATGATACTGAAGAGAAAACAAATATATGATTCTAGAAATAAAATTTTTGGAACAGAATATATACTATTAAATTGAAAACTAGAATTTCTATATCATAAAAACAAATAAATCCGCATATATTTTTTGTTAATTAACAACAGTAACAATATAGTATCGTCACTCTTCTGCAAAAATTTCAAAATTTTAATAAACGCCATTTTTACTTAAAAACTACTCGGTAAGCTAACACATTAATTTCCATACTTTGTTTTTTTAAGGTTCAGTTGCATAAAATTAACTGAAGGGAGGGAAAGTAAGTTACATTTAATATTGAAGACTCACAATCATTTCATACAGTATTTAAATATTATAAATTGACAAATAATTGTCCATACAATAACTTTATTCGTTGTTCTTTAAAACCAACAAGCACCCTAGTCATTGCTACTGCAAAGGAAAATTTTATTCATTTGATATTCAATTTAGTGAGCGTCCAAAATGTGTAACAAGTCAATTTTCGTTGAAAGATTCTGTAGAAAACAGTATTTTTTTGGCTTTTAAATGTTACCTGTTAGAGATAACGTTGATTACATATCCTATTTTTCATATGTTGTTTACTATGTGAAAATATGTATAAGCTGTAAGCTGCTTTGTATTTTCGTTAAAAGATAAGAAAACAAAAACCTGCATCAGAGTGAGTACGAAACGCTTCAGTCAATGCTGTCATTGCGTAAACTTTGTGATAAAAAATTCTAGTTCTAAGTTTCAAGCGTATTTGAATATTAACTCTTACATTATATAACTAAGCTATATAAGTATAAAACGGAAGTTGGTCAAACTTCAAATACTTTTATCCTGCAAAACCCTTGACCTTTCTTACAATTAATTTTGATGTAAGTTAGGAGCATAATTTTTTTATTTACTTCACTGATGCCAGAAATACATAGACCATGTTGTTCCATAATTTTTTAGCTTCTCTTTATGTCTCTCTATATGTACATATACATTATCCTATTTATATATGTATCATATTTATCATCCAGAAATAAAATTCATTCTTTACTAAATATAATCTTTGGGATTTACTGCTCAAATAGTATTTTATGAGTGATTTTCAAGTCACTGGAAGAATGTACGTTAATTGAAATATTCAAACGCAACCCCGCTAGACACCACACGTTAGCTGCGTATTAAAATAGGAAACTGTGAGCTGTAAAAGGCACTGAGAAATGCTGTTACGTTCCTTCTACATGATGATAAACGATTAAGATTCAGAGTGATAAAGAGAAATGCGGCAAGGCAAGTTAGGTTCAAGCAGCTACTCATGGATATAGGCTGTGTTATGAAGTAATTGACTGTTAACCTCAGTGTCGTCAGTAGGCTTTGGAAAGCATTTCCAGAGCAACTAAACTCATCTAAGCTTGTTTGCAGTCACCTTAGGGCATACCTATTTAAGACTGAAGCTATTTGACTGTAATCAGGATGCGCTACGTTTGTGTCAATGCATGCATCAATGCACCTCAGAATTCGCTGTAGTCAGTAGAAAGCACGTACAGTTATAACAGGCTTTTTGGATAAGGTTTATTTTCAAGACACCGTCATTATCTTTGAAACTCAGCAAATTGTAGTGGCATAATAGCAAATGTGTTTCATTCTGCAAAGGCTGTTCTTTGTTTACAGCTCTCTCTTTCTTTTTTGAAGAAAAAACTAAAATGTGAACATCTATCTCCTTCATCTATCATATTATGAACTTCTAACTGAATATTTTTATTTTGAATGATTGCGTAAAGAATAAACTGTCAAAACCAGGATTCGCATAAAGGGTTTTGGAAATATTTTAAATTTTAAGTGTAACGGCTCTGACTAAAATTTTGTATATTTTAATTGTTTTAATATATTTTCCTTCCTTTTTTCCCTTTTGTATTTATGTCGTACATACATACAGAAATTGCGTTAATATTACTTTTCATTAATTTAATAATCAAAGCATGTAAAAATTTCTTATACGAAATTCCTTTTTTTTCAATACCATATTTTAATTTAAAGAAAGAGCATATTTTTATATGATACGCATCAGCTATAGAAGTTTACGAAAATGTTCTTTTATATATTTGTGTTCCGTTATATCTATGTTTTAATTATCAGACTATGACTTAATTAATATGTGTCAGCAATTTACTCCATTATTCTCAATCTCCTCAAGGCGTTCTATTCTCTTGCGTTAGACTATTAACAGGTACCGTTCGAGATTCAATTAAAGTACGCCGTTTTTATTTTTTATTCATTATAAATAGAAAGAAAATAAAAGTATAAAAATGGACGCTGCATATAAAATTTCTTTTTTCCCTCTTTATATTAGTAGTTAATTTTCATAAGAGTTACTAAGAACACTTTCGTAATTATATTTCCTTATAGAAAAAGTCAGAAGTTTTTGTAGGAAATATTTAAGAATACTTATAAAGATCATTCCTATCTTAATAGCTTTTATTAAAGAACAGAATGGTTTTTAACGAAAATTATCGCGATATACTCCAACACCGATTTAAACATTTATATTTTTATATGGATGATTTAACTGCTAGTGGCTTGCAACTAGCTTTAACAAGTGCGAAGGGATATAAAAAGGATTTAGATTTTTAAAAGGCGGAGGAATCAGAAATGGCTTGGTTACGATATTAACTTTATTTTGTACCTCATACAATTAAAACTAATTCCTGATTATTTGTAAACGTCTTCATTGTTTTTTTTTGATAAGTTAAACTGATTAGATTTTCCTGGGTATACGTAAAATTAGGAATTCAAAAAGTTACGTTTTTCTGGATGAATTAAAAAGTTGGATTTATATATCAGTCGGTTCATGTTTATTAGAATATTCATTAATATAGTTAATAAACTTACAAAATTTTAACATCAAATTCGTTAAAATGCGTTATAAAATCAACTATTTTGTTTTATAATTTACAGGATTAGAAATAAAATCCTGTTTGCGTTCTTTAATTTGAGTGAAGAAATAATTTAAAATTTTAAGAAATTAAAATATTAAAATAGATGAGATTATTTGTGCAACGCGTGCGAAATGATGATACTAACCCTTTGGGTACTTTTGACGACTTAGACTTGTCACGCACTTGTTTTGCGTAAGTTATGGATAATGAATCTTAATCGTCATTCAAACTAGGACAAAATTAAAAATGTACGTTCTTGTCCATGGCAACAGTGCAAGTTTCGTCCAGTACTTCAGTTAATATTATTTGTAAAAGTCAACGGAAGAATTTTTCAAATAAATCCGTACACTAATGGTTAATATATCAAAATTAGAGTTGTAAATTATCTCGGAAAAATGCAAAGTTCACGGGTCTGTAATCATAAATATAATAATGAAATTAAAAAACAAATTCGTGAAATTGCTGGGTTTTACATTATACTTTTACCTCAATGCTTAGGTCATACTTTTATTTAATGCCTGGGTTATACTTTTACCATAATGTATGGAGTTTAGATAAATACTTTCGGTAAATTCTCAGAGCCAAGGAATTGCTTTACACCTTTGCAAAAGTACACTTCAACACGAATGGCAAAGCAAAGTGTTGTATCTTTTTCTATTTTCTAAAATACGCATACTGCATATTTTGAATAAATCTCCTTCTGCCAGTATCATTCATAAGCGAATTTTGACATAAAGTTGTACAGAGTTTACATTCTTCCATTTTAGAAAAATTTATTGGAAAATTTATTATAACTTTTCATATATATAGTTATCCGAAATCAAAAATTATAACTTTGCATATAAATAGTTATCCGAAATCAAAAATTATAACTTTGCATATAAATAGTTATCCGAAATTGCATATATATAGTTATCCGAAATCAAAATTTTTACCTAAATTTAGTTTATGAGATCAAAATTACTGCAAGTTGGATACACTTTTTTTCTGATTATTTTACAACGAATAGTGAATGAAATGTCCCCTAATTGCTATACTGTTACTTTCCAAATAAGTTTTCTAGCTTTTACTTTATTATGCTAATGAAACTATCTCTTTAAAACTTTTAGCGTGGAAGAAACCAGCACCTGTTTAAACAAAGTTTCTCCTGAAAGCACGCGGGTATTTTGGAGGCACTCATTTGTTGGCTAGCCGAACTTCTACGTTCTATGTAATTACGTCGGGTGGTAACCATTGTGCTGAATAGAATTTTGCTCTCCCTTCTGAAATTATTAAAGATTGACAACATCTACAAATGGACGCGACATTTGGGCGGGTCTGGATGAAGCAAAGTACTTCGATTAATAACAAGATGTTATTAGTCCGGCGTTATTGTATTCATTGTAATGTTCAGGAGAGGCCTGAAATTATGGACCCATGCAAATTTTTGCTTTGACATTTGCCCGAGGATATTTATTTATCTAAAACAGAAATTTTGCTGCTTTATTTGAAAGAAGATATTTTTTATTTGTGCATCAAAAGGACGTTTAGCAATTTAAATGCAGTACAATAGGATATGACACTATTATTATAAAATTAAAATTAGTTAAAACAAAATAAAATCAAAGAATTAGGTTCTAGGAATAAATGATGATAGCTTTTAATTGTTATTTTCAATAATATTTCAAGATTTAATTTTTACTAAAGCAGAAATTACGTTGCTTTATTTGAAGGTTTTTCATGCTTGCATTTCTGTATCTAATGATGTTCAGCAATATAAATGCAATGTAAGAGAATATTAAAATGAGTTTAAAGAAAACCTGACCAAAGAATTTCGTGCTAGGAGTAAATAAAAGTAGTTTTTAATTTTAATTTTTAGTGGGATTTAAGATTTAATTTTTATCTAAAGAAAAAAGTGTGTTGCTTTATTTGAAGGATTATCACGTTTGTATTCTTGCAGGACATTGCTAATGACATTTAGCAATTTAAATTCAATACAAGAATATGTTACGCTTTTATTGCAAAGTAAAATTGTTTAGGCAAAATGTAATTTAAGGATTACGCACTAAATATAAATAAAAGTTGTTTTTAATTTTAATATTCACTAAAATTTTAATTTTTTAAATTCTAAATTCTATAAGTAACCGAAACCGTAATTAGTACTATTAAAATTTAAGTTAGCATAATAAATAGCACTACCATTATTTTAAAGCATTTAAATAGCACTACCATTATTTTAAAGTTAAATAAGTGTGCGCATAAAAGTGTGTTTCTCTAAAATATCATGTTCAGTAAAAGAGTTAGCATTTCTCAATGTTAATGAGACAGAAAGTTTACGTAATATAAATATTTAGGATTTGCCAAACTTTATTTTGACGAATCAGTCAATTAAGTATTGCATCACTAAAATGAACCAGAAGACTGCAGTTAACTGAAAATATTTGCATCCAAAACATTTAAGATGTTGATATACTTTAAGACACCGCCTAGTATTAACATCATATTAAAAGCAGTGAAACTTGGGTTTTAGCAGAAAGTTTTAAAAAATAGGCATGTTTTATTATCAGTAATGTTTTCCTCGACAAGCATTAATAAATATTTTACTAGTCTTATCTTTATAATGAGTCGGAATCTATAAATACTACAAAACAGAAGTAATGTAAGTGATTAAACAACAACTAAAACCCTTCTGTAATAAGAATTTGATATTAAAACAGTTTTATCATCTATAAGGAACATAAAAATTTGGCCAATTTTCTGAAACAAATTTTCAGTAGGCGTGTTACTTGTGTTTCTAACAGGTAAGTATGTTTTAATTATCTAATTGCAAAAGTCTATGCTTATTAAATGTCAACCATATATTACTGATTTTAGCTTTATCGTGTATGTAATTGTAATACAAAGTATTTTTAAGAACTGTAATTTTGTATTTCAGCCTGGAAACGATCCATATTGTTTCGTGGATTTAGCTGACCATCAGTCAGCTGCAGCTACACTTCTAGCAATGAATAAAAGGCAGCAAAGCGTCGGAAAGGTACCGTGAAATATTTTCATTTTCTCTAGAGAAAAATAAACGTTGACATATATAAATAAACATATAATCAGTGAAGTGGATAAATAAAATAGTAAAAGTTATTGATAAGTTTGTTAAATATCTATGAGAATTAAAATTGAAAAAAAATGGCGTGACCTCGGATAAAGTCATAATTGCTTTGAATTCAGTTTCTCATCTCTTTGAAAACTAAACTTAAGCTTTTATTTATAGCTCTTAGACATATTTCAAGTACCTGTACGTAGCTATTAACGAACTTGCATATATTTTCTTTAATTATTTTATTAATTTAAATATTTAAAACTACTTTTGCGTGATATCCATAAACTGCTGAAGTATAAATTCATTATGAATATTCTTATAAATATACGCTGTACTTTAAGATACCAGTCTTTAGAAACATGTACTGAGCAATAAATAATCCGTAATGTGTTAGTATCATTCCCCTGTACCAAATTTAATTTGCAATTAACTCATTCTAAAGAAATACCTCTACTAAGATACTGAGTCAAATTTACTCTACTGAGTCAAATTTACTCTACTGAGTCAAATTTACTCTACTGAGTCAAATTTCGAAGCTGATTTCCTTAAATACCTTTTTTTTAAATCCTGATGCCTTTCCATTTTTTTTATCTGAGACAAGTGTCTAACCTTTTCATGGTCTTGTATTTAAATATTAAATCTGAATATTGTTTTTCCATTGGTTTTACACAGGTTAGGTTAGGTTTCCTGAATAATGAAAAGAGCATAAGAGGGATCTGTCTAAGAGGAGAGCTGATTTCCTAGAAGTTGTTCTGAGGAAACCGCTTCATATTCCTGTTCAAACAGGAAAACCACGAAAGACAACCGTATACCCATCCAAAAATTCTGTTTGATTGGAATCGAACTCTGTCACAGTATTAGTATTCACTATGTCTTAAACACTTGGCCACTATATTTTTGACAAAGCTAATACTCTAAGATTTAGAGAGGAATTTCATAACCGAGATATATTACGTATGGTGTTATGAAAACCTTTTATTATTCGCACTATTGGGTAAAACTATTAACAGAGCTTTCTGATATCAAAAACTATCAAAACATTGTTATGAGATAATTACTGTTTGTAAGTGACTTACTTGGTTATAGTAACAAAGAAGCTCTCTAATAGTTTGGAAAAAAATAGAAGATGCTCCACCATGAAGTTGGCGATATCGTTCTACTTTTATCAGGCAAGCTATTCTTTTGAAAATGGACACTACAACATGTCTTTCAAGTGCTAGGAAACACCTTATCTTCGAAACCGTGGTAATATTTGCTAATTGCTTGTCTTTTATTTCTACTTTTTACGATTTCTCCAGAAGTTAAAACTTCGTTATGTGTATAAACGGAATGGTGATTATGAGAAATTTTTATTTTCTTGTTTTAGGAAATCAATAGTAATGTCAACTTTTACTTGGAAGATAAAATTGAAGAGTCTTTCAAGTAAGGAAGAAATGCATGTGTACTGCATTTAAAGATTATAATTTATATTTTCTTTTTACCTATAATGGGTGTCCAGTATGTTGGAAATTGTGTATCTCGTGGCTCATAGAATGATGCATCAAAGTGGCATACAAAACAGAATATTTATTTATGATCACAATGTAGCCTATATAACTACATCCCATATGTTTAAAGTGTATTTAATTTTTAATCCAAACAGTATTCACTAAGAAACATGTTCTTAATGTTAACATTAAAAATGGCTTTTTGAATGCCAGATATATCTGGGAAAATATCTGGGAAATGAAAGCTGTTGACAAAAGCATATTCAGGATACTGGTCTGAAAATTTTATTCTCATCTTACGACGTTTTGTATGACTCATACAGGAAAGATATGACTTGAAAATGTATATGCTTTCAAAACGGGAAAATGTGAGCAGAGAAGTTTCGTAAAGCTCTGGATATTTCGTTAGGATAGTATTACTTATAAATGTCCTTTGAAAGAAATGTTCTTTATATTACGCATTTGGTCGCGACTCTATACATTCCCTCTGCAAGTTCGTAGGTATGTTTGTTGTTAAACGAGAGCAAAACAACAAATATACTAAAATGTAACTTGCGTTTTCCGAAATCCTAAAATCTCTTCAAAAGTTGTTCCGATGAAAGACAATCAATGCAACTTATTTATCACTGTTTACCCAACTTTGTTTAGGCAAAACTTCAAAGCGAATTAAATTGTGCTTTCAATGCAATATTGTATAGTTATTTTTTAATGTTGAGATTTGTTGTAGCATCACTTATTCCTTGTGTCTGGGATTAAACATGCAAATTTAATTATGTACGCTATTAGTCTTGATCATGTGCTGTTAAAATCATACAGCTAATTTATTTTAAATTCAGCCTCGCATGAAATCAGATTTTAGTTCACTTTTTGATTGGACTAAGCTGATTGCGTCCCAGAAGAAAGTGGATTGGGCATCCCTGATTCAGATGATTAATTGACACATTAACTCGTTGCTTGACTAGAAAGTTTTTCTGGGAATTCAAAATAATAAATACTACAAGTATATGAAGATAGTGCTATATTTTTATCCCTGACCCGTTTTGAAAATTTTATATCATGCTGAATGTTTAAGCTGTGCAACATTAAATACTGATTTATTGCTATACAACAAAATCTGGATGAAGCTTCAGTTTCATCCAGAAAAAAAAAAACTATAGCTGTGCCCACCAATGAGCGTCTGGTCATGGATGTTGAACTCTGCCATTGTGTCTCTATTCCACGCGAACTGCCTGGCAGTATGATTTTCTCATGTCTAACATAAATACAAGCCAGTTTACCTTACAAAGTTCTCCCTACACCTTAGGAAGATTCTTTCCATAATCAGTTAATCAACGAACCAAATCATGGTACCTAGTTCTCTTTTTAGGTAATTCGAGATTCCTCATAGGTGCTTAGCTTCAATTTAATCGAAGGAAAAATGCGCCTAATTAACGGGTGTTTGGTTAAGACCATTTAAGACTAGTATTTTGTCTATATTTCGGATACCGGCGAAGAGCTAGGGATTCCCAAACTTTTATTGCTCTCAGTATGCAAAATATAAATACGAGACAGTTTCCCTTGCAGAGACCTTCGTACTGGCATACCCCCTCTTAGGCGTATGCCACTCAAGTGTTTTGCAATAAAAATTAATCAGTCAGCCAATCAATACATCATTTCTTTTATATATTATGAGGTATTTTCTCCCTCCTTTTTGCATGCCTTTGTGGTATACCAATTGCATACTGGACGCGTATTCGAGAGGTCCAGGTTGGAGTCCCGGTGAGGGCTTTGCTCACTTTTCCTGTCTCCTGTTAAAAAAAAAACCTAATGATTCTACAGTGGCGCCCGAACTAAAAGATGACAGATGATGATTCTTCACCACCAGGATTTAGCGATTGGGTCCCCTAATCCTCAGTTGCCATTTAAAAAAGGTGAAGTATATAAGGTTGTTATTGTTTTCGTTGTTGCACGGGGTGAAACCTTTGGCCCTCCAGGCCGAAACAAGTTCAGCCATCAGGCCATAACAGGGGCAAACCCGTCAAAGGGTAACGAAGAACCATGAGCCAGCCATGTTCCATCAAATTACCTACTCAAATCAAAATCCTTATCGCTTCTCTATTCTGATTAACTCTCATCATAATTTCTTCAGCTACTTGTTGCCCTCCTTTCTGCCTGCCTTCGTGGTGTAATGATAGCACACTCGGCGCGTATTCGATAGATCCAAGTTCGAGTCCTGGCGAGGGCGTTGCTCATTTTTCATGTTTGCTGCTTCAAAATAACCTAATGACACTACAATATATTTCGCGTTTTTTTTTTTTTTTCCAAATACATGATCTTCAGTAGAACATGATTTGTAAGATTAACTGATAGTTTATTAATAGCAAATCACTTTGAGTTACTTGCATTTCCGTGTAAAATAACATTGAGTATCTTATTCACGTGTCTGACGTGGAATTTATGAATTAGTAAAATCTTACTGTAAATTAGGTTTTTAATGAATAAATATCTTATGTGTTCGCATGTTTTCGCAGAAGTTAAATGACCCAAAGAATTTTAAAAAATAAAGCATTATTTTTAGGTGTTTATTTTAAAATGCGCAAGCTTAATGGTGAATTTTCCTTGAACTCCTTATAATCTTATAATCTTTAAATTCTGTAAATGCTTTATACACTTATACATATTTTTTTCTTTCACTAAGTACGCAAGTTTATGTGCATATTTATTGTTACATATATTCAGCTTAATAAACCCAAATTTATGAAATAAACATGGATACTTAGGTGCATGACCTCCTCGCTGTTAGGCTGAAAATACACTGCCCGTTATGTCATCGTAGCATCCGTAAAAAGAGTGAAAAATGTTCAAAGAATTATCAGTAGTCAAATTGTGAAAGAAATTAGTACAGAGACTGAATACCGAAATTCAAAGCTTGCAGTTAAGTGAAAGCTATCCGACTTAAAGAAAAATAAATGAAATACATCATACTCGCTGATAATTTTAGCATTATTCTTAGTAAATAATCCTTAATATTTTATTTTTATTAAATTATTACATATATAGTAAAGAGAACGCTGAGTTAATGGATAGAATTTTAGATAACATTAGGTATTTTTTGGAAGCAGGCGTCATGAAAAATGAGCAACGACTTCTCAGGGAATCGAACCTGGACCGCTGGAATACGCGCCCAGCATGCAGACCACTACACCACGAAGGCGTCACGAAGTGACGATAATTACTTGCAAATGTTTTTGCAATTAATTACTTAGAAGTATTGGTGATCACAGTATAACGATACAGTTAAAAGTACACCTTCTTTACTGTTTATGCGAAATGGCGGAATCCAATAATTACTTTAACTTATACTTTGTGCTAATTATTTACTGCAAACTTTGTGCTAAGAATCTTCGGACTTTCTACGAGATGTATTTTGCTGTATTATACTGAGCTTAGTGAGAAAACATTAATCTTACACTAAAAATGCTCTCGAAGTTTTACAAACTTTAGCTTCTGGATTAGCAGATCACAAATTGCTTAATAATACCGCAGATCGAAAAGTAATATCGCTTTTGATAACCATAGTCATGGCAAGATTAATTGTTTTGAAAAATTCTGTTCCGCATAGGAGAACCTAACAATAACCGAAAATAAGGATAAGAAAAAAAATTCTTAACACTAGTTTTAAAAATGGTCTCTGTTTCTTTCCCCCATCATGACAAAAGGATGACGTATCGTTGCTACATTTCCAGGTTTTGGCTAGCAAATAAATAGCCTCAGTGGTCCTGAACTTGCCCTTTTTTGTGACCCTAAGTATTAGCGGGCGCAAAGCCAAAATAAATATCGTATTTTTCCGTAAGGACTTCAATCCGAAAAAGAAATAAGTCGGCGTTTTTTTTTAATATGCAACTGGCTTATCGTGTATTATTTTTATAATTTCATTTCATATTTTCCCGAATTAAACTCAGTTTAGGATTTTATTACCGTTTTAACCATTTCTTTTGTTTTTCCTTTACATTCAAAGCATTGCTTTCTTTCTATGACTATGCTGCTTCTGAATTTTATTGAAGACAATCTGAATCACTTAAAACAGGTATGCAAAATAAATAAAGTCCTTACGTTTAATGCAAAGAAGCGTAATATAATGCTTTAATTTTCAATCGTATCAAATGTTTTTCATTAATTAGAAAATGGGTTTTATGAACAAATGAACTATAAAGATGAATACGAGCAGCATGAAAATAAAACTAAGTCTGCGTACAGGACTGAAGACTATCTATTTAATAGTGTCCTAAGTATAGGACAAAAGTCTGTGCACAGTTTTATGTTTAAGATATTCGGTTGCGAACTTAATCTGCAAAATTGATGAACATGAGTAGCATAATAACATAATAAATGAAATATATATCAGTGTATCACATTGAAGACTGTCTCTTTGAAGAAATCTAATTACGTAAAAATTACGCAAAGTATTCAACAATGGTTTACGCTATATGACGTAAAATATCTTAATAAAAATGTAAATGAAATGAAAAAAGGTGCATTAATGCTTAAAAGTATAGTTTTGTTTTGGCTATGTTATCTAAAATCAAATATTGTAAGTCAAACAGAACAAACGTTTGTTCTACTTCGTTATATTAATTTTTGACGATGACATTTTGTTTGGCTTTTTCTCAAAAGATATATTTTACGAAATTCTATTGTATCTCTCCTCTTTCTTTTTAGCATTTTATGCAATTTTTCTTTTGGGATTATCTGGATATATACTCAATTCCTGTTATAGATATATTTCAATATTTTAACAGTCAAGCAATTCAGTGATTGAATGTCGATTTGTTTGAATGCTAAAATATTGAAATACGTTTTATGCCACAGGTCTCAGATATAGGAATATCAATATCAGTCATTCATCTGGAGTTATTTACTCAATTGAAATGTCGCACGAGATAAGATAAATTATTGTCTTGTTAAACAATTTGCAAAATTTTATCTTTACTTAGAACATAGGACAGTGAGAGTCTTACAAACCACAAATGAAATTGTTCTCTTAACACATTGACTGCCGTGGCGGTTACGGTTGGTCGGCATTCGACTTGGTGGTGTGGTGGTGGTGTATTTAATTATGGCAAAGCACACGAGGGCTATCTGTCTAAAGGGAGGGATGCCTTTCGTGGAGGACTTTCTAAGGGAAACTGGCTCGTATACACGTTACACATGGGGAAAACCACGAAAACGCCCATGCAGCCAGCCCGTTCGCGGGATTCGAACCTCAGACCGAACTACCAGTGTTCAGCGTCTTTACCGCTCGGCCGCTGGTGGGCCGCATTCGACTTGGCTACAGCGTCGTGGGGTTACCGGTGGCCAGCGACGCGACCAATAGTAAAACTGCATAATTAGAGTAAATACAGACACTGATAAAGCTTTAGATAATGCGTTTGTTACTATAATGGTTTGAAAAATAATCTTTCACAAACATGGTGTTACAGAGCCTCAAAACTGTGGGTGGTGGTTGTGGCGCTCCAGCCTCTGGGCTGTGGGTAACCAAAGGCACTCACCGCAAAAAATGCATTAAAGACGATTATACAACTCACTTTATCTTCTGTAGATATTATTTCGACATAATACGCATAGCATAATAAAAATTTCATGTTGGCAGCATGGGCAAACCACGTAAAATGAGCGCGGCAGTCAACGTGATAAAATAAACGTAATATTTTCATTTAAAAAAAAAGGACAAGCAAATGTTGAATTTTGCAGTTATTAAAATTGCTTCAACAAAGCTTTCCTGGCTTCTTCCTACGAAAATATTTGGGAGATGGCTTTATTCCTATTTCTTAAGAGTGACTTTAATTTAAATTTAATTTAGCATAATATGACAGGAAATTATGGTATAATTAATTATCATGAATTAAAAATTTTAACACGTGTTCGATGTTTGAAATTCACATATGAAAACACTTTAATTATTAACTTTCATATAAAAATAAAATTCCATGCTCGATGTCTTCCTAACAGACGAGCCTGATTGAAGTAAACTAAAATACCAATGGCGCACTTTTTATTTCGCGTATTTTAAACTCTCTCTAGAAGTTCTGTGTACCCTCCAGATCATCAAAAAGGGTAAAAGAAAAGGTTTTGTATAAATAAGTAACGATGTGTTTGAATCAGTGCCTTCATGCCGAGCTTCCTCAAATAAATTGCTTTCGAGCATCGGTTTCTTTCGCCTTTAATAAAGAAGCCAGCTGAAGGGAAATAAAATTCTCATTTAAAATAAAGTTTGATCAGACTTGGAAAAACTCAAATCCATAAGACTACTAATGCTAATGATCGAGGCTCTTTCTGAATTTTTGGCATTTGCAGAAATGAAAATCAGAACTAACACCGGCAAAGGTCCCTCTTTTTTTTTTAATCTCTTTCTTCTCATTCGGAGAATGTAAGTTAAGCATTATTTGATGAAACTATTCAAAGCGTGATTTATTTCAAATGGATTTCGATTCATCGATTCCTATAGTGTCAGTTCAAACAGCTGGTATGGGAACTTAATTTTAATGTCCTGTTTCGGTTAATGCAATTTTTTTATTTGTTAACTTAGAAAATGCTTTGGGCATTATGCATTTCAGTACTCAAATCAATCACGAGGGGAAAAAGTGAAACTTCGAATGAGTCCCTTCTTTTTTTTATTTTCTTTGAGTTTTTATATGTGGTTTAAAAATATTCCACACAATCGCAGAAAGTATTTCTTTCGTTTGAGTGATGAATCTTTGTGTTATAAAATGCGTAACAGCATCTGGGTCTTCAAATCTGGTTAAGGATATTTTATGTTTTTATGTCTCTGACAAAAAGTTACCTATTATCTTCATCCTTTTAAAGAAGAGTGAAATTTAGTGGCTTGTTTTAAAAAAGTCCATTATCACATCGTATTTACATTGTGGTATCTCAAGAATATTTCATTTTAGAGTTCGAATTAAAGGGAAATTATTGCTCCATAATAAAGTGACCACCGTTTCCGGACTTAGTAGTGGCCAATCCCAATAATGGCTTGTGTTCGGAACTGGGAGGGGGGAACTTTTAATTTCCCTTTATTCCGTTGATATTAAAAGATTTTTCATTTTATTAGTTGAAGCTATTTATGCAAAGAAAACAGAAAATTTATGAACAAAAATGCAAAGTTTTAACAATTATGGGCTAAATTTATTTATTTATTTATCATTGAAAGCACGTTTATGTTCTTATATCCATTTCTAAACTTAACGAAGTATAAAGTAAAATGATGAACTATAATTATAATTTGCTGGTTCTGTGTTATACTATAAATTAAATTATAAAATATTTTTTATATATTGTATTTATAGCATATTGAGCAACATTTACACAAATGATGAGAAAAAAGTTTGAATAAAAATATGTTTCCCCAATGTAATTGGCATACATATGTATGTTATTAGTAACTAGGATGCATATCATAATTTCTTCATGAATTAACCCTGAAGAGAGTTTAATTAAAGTTATAGTAAAGAAGAGAGTAATAAAGTTTAGTTATGAACAATAATATAATTATGAAAAAAATAATGCTCACTATAATATTAATGAAAGATAACTGGAAGAAAGATTCGCTTCCGTAATAAATAGAAGTAACGAAGGCAAGTTCACCGACCTTTGAAAACTAAATCTCTTAATTCAATTTAATTCATATACCGAACAATGTAATAACCAATAGTACAAATAGTAGCACTAATTCAGTTGATAAAATAATTAGGATTTAGGAAAACTCATAAAATTCCTGCATTTATACTGCTTATAATTTAAGAAGGAAGAAAGTATATAACAGTAAACACTAAACGAAATTTCTAAAGATGAAAATTGCAATGAACCTTTCTATACCAGTCATATTTTATCTTTTTTGAATGGCCACCTAACTTCCGCTTTCTGCCTTATTTTTAAATCCTTCACTAAAATTCAGAAATTTTAAATAAATATATTTTCAGTAAATGTAAAAAGCCTGTTTCTGATGGCATAGTACCAGCTTTCTTTCGACAGTGCAAACTACTTGCAAATGAAACGAAGTAATTACTATCAAATAAAGAAGTTTTAGGTTCGCAAATATACCTTTGTTACATAGCTTTAAGATATCATTATATTTATAGCTTGAACTTATTATATGAAAAGATGAAATTATGTTTGCTAATGGAAAAGACTATATAATTTATCAAAAACAAAAGCAAATTTTAAGATTATTTGGTATCGGTGTGCTTCTTCATGTTAGTTCACTCCAAATTCATGAAATTTGAATTATGAACCAGAACGTATAACAGTAATAGGAGCTGTTATTTACAATGCTTTATATGTCACATTAATCAGTACTTTGATTCAAGTATCATTATTACAGAAAGTTCGGTAACCTTCTTTCCTTACACAAAAAGAATTTCCATTTAACTAGCATCAAAACCATTACTTTTTCTCTAATATGAATTTTTCTCCATTACAGCAGAAAATGGAAAACTAGTCCCAAATGAAATCTGGATGACCTACTGGAATTCATTTGGAAATTTTAGCATGTAAATTTGAGTTAGAAAAATACACCTTAAATATTCATAGCTTTTTTTCCTTCTTCTTTCTCTCTCCCTCTAGATATTATATGTACGTATGTATGTTTATATGTACATACATACATATATATGTGTAACTAAACTTTCTGTATAAAAACTTTAATATAAAGTAAAGGTACTTGTTTAAAATAATCTTTCTTACAGTAAAGGAGTTTCAGATGTTATGCTAGTAAGTTCATTTGTGCATAAGTTTCCGTTAATTACAAATTATGCAGAAAGGCTCCAGTAATTCAGAGACGAAGTTTTAGATGAAAGGAATATGTATATCTGAAAATTCTACATTATATCTTTATATCAGTGTTTATCTCCCAATTTATGCATGTAACAGTTTGGTGGTATTCAGAAAACTATTTGGTTAATGTGCTCAACTCCTTTTGCTTTGAGAATATCTTAGAATGAAGCTGTCTTCTTATAATCTTAGAATGAAGTGTATCTTAGAAGGAAGCTTAGTCCTTTTGTTTGGGAAACAAGAGTGTTTTGATATAATATAAAAATCTTTTTGTTTTATGCAAAAAAATAATTATTTTATACTATCTATTACAACAAAATAATTATAATAACAGTTATTATTATTTGAAAGCCGGACGAATTTTACCCATTAAATAAAATTGATACGTAAATTTCCCTTTTCGTATTAGAAAGTTTCCTCTTAAGACACACCATTGAAATGCTGCTTCTAATTGCAAAATGTAGTTCTCAGCACCATTTAATGGCAGTGCTCCAAAAGTTAACTCTGCATAAATTCTGAAGCACTTAAAAAAGAAAAGGAATACGAATTGTGATACAATGTACATTATTTTTTCTTCGTGTTATCAATCCTTTACATACTTTTCTCCTTTAACCCTAATTACGCTACTTAGGATTCTTGGAGGAACAACATGTTCCTATTTTACCAATTTAATTGACGTTTTTAAATTGAAAACAAAACTCTGACAGATACCTTTTTGATTTTTCGTATTATTTGTTTCTTTTACATAGATTTTTATAGATCGTGTTAATAGATAACTTGCTCATTAATCATTGTAGCTGAGTGTAGTTTTTAAAGAAATCTGGCTTTTAAATTAATGCTAAAAACAAATTTTCAAGGGAAGGTATTATTTATTTATTTAAAACCAGTATCCTAATGATTTATAAAATAATTACACCATGATATAGATATAGATAGATAGATAGATAGAGATAGAGATATAGATGTAATAATAAAGAGACAAAGCCGTAGCAATGTTGTTCTTCGTAGTACGTAGATGGCATATTGAAGAGGGAGAATTTTGATTGCGCAGAATGCTAATCCATAAGAATAGGAAACTTGGCAATCGAATGCAGATTAAATTCCATTTTTATTTAAAATCACATTTGTGGCCACAGTTTATTTGGAACTCTAATCGTGCGTATTTTCCAGAACATTTAAATTTTTAATACTGCTGCGATAGGAAGAGGGCGAAGGAATCAGCAATCAGTATGGCAATCTGCTAAGAGAAAGGTTTTGGTTTAGGTTAGAAAGGTTTCAGTTCTCAGAGTAAAGGTTCCGATCAACTAACTCATCAGCGTTACGTAAGCTCTGGCATATATTTATCTAGAAAAGACTCAATCCAGAAATGATATTAATTTTTTAAAATAAAAAGTAAATAACCAAATTAAAAAAGAGGAAATAAGACCCTTCTACTAAATTAAATTATAAAGTTGATTCACATATATACACACATAAAGAAAGAAATTTAGAACTAATTTTTCACAAAGACCAAAAAATTAAATTCAAATAAATAAATTTAAAAAATCCTATAAATGTAGAATAAAAATTCTGTAAGCGTTGAAAGAAAAAGTAAAATATACCATCGCAAGAAAAACCAAAAAACAAATAAAGTAAAGTACCAAAACAAATAAATTTAGTGATTCTGCGGCATGATGCGCGAATATTCCTGGAATGATCATATATTTATCTTCATAAAAATTTTTTGTATGTATATATATGAATAGATAGATAACTTAACAATTGATATATATATATATCCATTCACCATAAATATTGGACGTTCGATAAAACGTCATCAGGTTCTCGAAGCAGGAAACATGAAAAATGTGCAGTATCTTCGATAGGATTTGAACTCCAAAACTCCTAATAGCTAGCAGGACGTGCTTCCAATTACACTACGAGGGCACGAG
This sequence comes from Stegodyphus dumicola, assembly GCF_044657685.1. Classification (NCBI taxonomy): domain Eukaryota; kingdom Metazoa; phylum Arthropoda; class Arachnida; order Araneae; family Eresidae; genus Stegodyphus; species Stegodyphus dumicola. The sequence goes on from NC_140781.1 coordinate 30,912,569, forward strand.
GTAAGGAAGAAGTAAATACGGTGCATTTCTCTTTAACATCAAGTTTTCTATGAAAATTTAACATTTTGTGTATAGTTTTTTTTTTTCCCCCGGGAAATACTAGGCACTTTCGAGGTCGGTGACTTAGGGAAGCGTTCGGCAGAAGAAATTCCACAGCATACGTGAAGAACATCGAAAACACTATACATTCAGTCATTAAACTAGCTTAGAATTTTCGAAGTAAAATTCATGGGTTCAAATGGAAAACAAACGAAATCATAGGCATGTTCAAAATATTTAGTACACCTACGTAAGACAGATAGCAGCATTTCTTAGATGTATTTGTCTCTATATTGTAAAAGTTGTATAAGATATATCCAAGGCTAATGGTAAAATTACTAGGGAAACAAATCTGCCCTATTGAGTGATCCCTAAATTTGTTACAAACATTTGTTAATATTTTTAAGACATAACATTCATTTTTAATAAATATTTTCATCTGCATTTTATATGCAAATGGTGACACTAGTTAACTAATAAATATAATGAAGACAGGTATTATAAAGGGGACAGTAGACATTAAAATAACTAAAAATCAACCAAAATATTGAATTTAATTTTTTACTCTCGTAATATTCCATATACGTAGCTACATCGTATGCAAAATACCGAATTCAAATATTCTAATTTTTAAATTAGAATATTTGAGTTACAAGCATTTAAAATGTGATTCAGAAGTCAAACAACAAAAATCAGCGTTAATTCACAAAATTTTCACAGGACTAGTTTCGATGGTTTTACCGAACCATCATCTTCAGCTGCAAAACCGCAAATGAACAAGATAGGAAATAATGTTTAGATAAGATAAGAAAGCCTGGACAAGAATAAGCAAGTGGCGCCATCTGTTGGCGAAACCAGAACTAAAACATAATTTCTCTAAAAGCCGAAGGCAAATTTGGATTGGAATTAGGATCGTTAACTAGAACAGAAAGATTTTTATGAATGTGAAATGCCTCTAGAAAATCCAGTTCTCCAATGGAAGATGTTTTTTGAATAATTTTGGCAGCAGAAAAATTGAAAGTGTGATTTTCGGACCAACAATGTTGAGCAACAGAAGACTTCTGTGTTTCCTTTTTTCTAACATATGCCTCATGTTCTTTGACGCGAAATTTTAAGGCTCTCTTAGTTTGGCCAATGTAAATTAAACCGCACTGGCAAGGAATCCTATAAATACCCCAGGAATTCATATCCGGAATGGGGTCCTTGAGTATTGAAGTTGGAATTTTATTGATGGGAGAGTAAACAACCCGAAAGTTAAATTTCTGCAAAATATGTGCAACTTTATAGCTAATGTTGGGTGAAAAGCCCCTGTCAACTTTTCACCCAACATTATTAATCAAGCAGTTAAAAAATTCTCATCTCAACACGCTAAAAGCCACACTCTTATTTTAGGAGATTATAAAAATTCTGTTGTCATTCCCTTCTTTCCATCAATTAGCTATAAAGTTGCACATATTTTGCAGAAATTTAACTTTCGGGTTGTTTACTCTCCCATCAATAAAATTCCAACTTCAATACTCAAGGACCCCATTCCGGATATGAATTCCTGGGGTATTTATAGGATTCCTTGCCAATGCGGTTTAATTTACATTGGCCAAACTAAGAGAGCCTTAAAATTTCGCGTCAAAGAACATGAGGCATATGTTAGAAAAAAGGAAACACAGAAGTCTTCTGTTGCTCAACATTGTTGGTCCGAAAATCACACTTTCAATTTTTCTGCTGCCAAAATTATTCAAAAAACATCTTCCATTGGAGAACTGGATTTTCTAGAGGCATTTCACATTCATAAAAAGCTTTCTGTTCTAGTTAACGATCCTAATTCCAATCCAAATTTGCCTTCGGCTTTTAGAGAAATTATGTTTTAGTTCTGGTTTCGCCAACAGATGGCGCCACTTGCTTATTCTTGTCCAGGCTTTCTTATCTTATCTAAACATTATTTCCTATCTTGTTCATTTGCGGTTTTGCAGCTGAAGATGATGGTTCGGTAAAACCATCGAAACTAGTCCTGTGAAAATTTTGTGAATTAACGCTGATTTTTGTTGTTTGACTTCTGAATCAGTATTTATTCGGCGTGTTATTGTGTCTTAATTTAAAATGTGTAAAAATATAAACTTTGCCCTTTAAATTTTGGAGAAAATATAAGGAACATGTTTTTCAACAGTTATAATATATATATTTGACCAAAAGAAGTGTTTATTTCTAAAAAACAAAGGCTAGAAATGACAGTATAGAGAACTATTAATGAATTTAACTTGGTTATGTAAATACTATACGCGTAGAGCAGGGGGAAACAAATTCGTTTTCACTATTCGTTGTAAAAAAGCAGGATCAACGTCGCTTGAACCAAAGCAAAAAGAGAAGTTTACCTGCTTGGAAAAAAACAGAAATAGTAAAAAATATTGTAAAGTTGATTTTAATGACAAAATTATTAAAATATAATGTAAATGTGACAAATGAAGGTAAAACATATGGTGCGGGTGAATTTTAAAAGTTTCATTGAATATAATTCATAAATTGTTTCTCCCTATAACTTAGAATCACATACCAATTTGCGATATGTTTATGTTTGTCGTATTTAATATTATGAGATTAAAAATAGTTAAATAATACGAAAATATTATGAATTAAAAATGAAATTAGTGTTTACAAATTCATTTTTAAAGTTAATTTTCTGTTTCTCATGTCCGTGTATTAAAGGTAAGTTTGAAGAAAAAACTTTAAATTCGGTTTTCACAAAACTTTAAATTCGGTTTTTCGCAGTTCGTATGTCTTGAAAATACTCCATGCGACTCCTTTTTAGTTCAAAATGAATGATATTTGGAAGAAACTATCTTGTTATATGTTACAGTAGAACTGTGTATGCATTTTTGGATAGGAGGTTTTTAAGAAGTTTAAACTTGTAATAATGTTTAACAAAAGGTGAAATTTTTCCGAAAACTGGGTTTAAGTTCACTACAATCCTTTTTAAAAATTTTTGATCCATCATATTCAATAACGGATACACAAAAAATTTTGTTAAGTCTTTATAACTAACTAAAAGGAAAAATTAGGAAAAAATATTGAAAATTAGAGCGCTAGGATCATTTTTAATTTTTAACTAAATTAATTATTTGTTTAAAAAATTTTTAATTTAAAATAGATTGAAATTTTGAGCATATATTTTATAAACTTACGTTATAATATGTATATGCGTAAAATGTCTTGTTGAAAGCACAAAAATTTAAAAAACTAATTTTTTAAGTCCACTGACCCCTTAAAGGAATTAAGTTACGCAAATTATTTGGAAGCGCTTGATAAAGCATCAGCCCGACGTTCCCCCCCAAAATTTTACAATATATTTTCTCCCTCCTTTCCGCATGTCTTTATGGTGTAACTGGACAGCACATCTGGCTAACAATCGAATGGTTGGAATTCAGGATAAGGAACTGCACATTTTTGACGTCTCGAGCATCGATAAACTTAATGACTAAACTGAACTATGTTACATGAGTTGGGTACAACATATGTCATGGAAGCTGGGCTATAGAATACACCTAATCAAGCCTAGTTAAGCATGTAACAGTAGTAAAAACAAACTAGATTACAATTTACGTGTCTTCTCTTCAGTGTTTTTGTCTAAAAAAATTCTGGATTTCGACGAGAAGTGTGAACCTTACTTCACAGTATGTGTGTTGTATTTTACCAATAGATGGCGCTGATTGAAAAGACGCGGGTGCAGAGTATAAAATTGAGTATTAACGGATCTTTTAAGAGACAGCATCATCCCCTTCTAGAAAAATGGGCAAGTGCTTTATAGCGTAATACTAATGCAGGGTGGAACGCACAAGTCCTGCCCAGTGCCTTACGCTCGACATTTGGCGATGATCGTGTCCTGAGTCACTCTCCCCTACACGAATAGTCACCATAACTTCTAGACCTCATACCTTAGAACATTTAGTTATGAAGCTATTTGAAGTCACAGTGGTACATAGTTCATCCTACGTTATTGGCCACATTAAATAAATTTTTCTCCGTCATATAATAGAATTACAGCTGAAGCACTATTCGATGCTGTGCAATGACAGTACCACTTCTGACAGTCATTCTCATAAACAACAGCCATCAGTTTGCGTGTGTCTAATCTTAGCTGCACTGAGATCTATGCTACGCCATTATAAGAATCTCTGAAACAAATGAAGCACCAAATGTCGGTGACTTATCAAACTACTCCAATAATACAAACTTTCCTTACTAAAAAGAAATCTCACATCTTTTTGTGCATCTATGTGAAAACTGCATAGTCCTTCTATATTATTCAAATTATTGTGTTTATACCTTTTTCTTTTACATCCGTATCACTCTATATTTAAATTATGTTCGATAATAACGTTTGATAAATATTTAAGATTTATTTATGTAAATATAGAACTGGATCATTTATCATTTATGAAATATGGAACTGGATCATTCAGCTATTGCCGTGTATTTAGTACAACCTTCAGACCCAGCTTAAGTGGACTCAAATTTGGTTTATCTTTTAATGTATCGGGTTCGAAATGGCTCTCGTTTAAGAAATAAGAGCTCCTTTTAGAAGCTTTCAAAAGTATATGTAATTTTATAGCATTCTGAATTCCGGTATAGAGATTTATCTTTTAAAACTTGGTAATTTACTTCCTTTAGAGGCCTATAGAGAGAGAAAACAAATCTCCGTTTTAGACATTAGTATGCTGTATCGTGATGTACCTGCCTGCAAATATTGTTAATCAATTTGATGTAAGCTAGGATCAATAATTTAAATATTCATTTTAAAAATATCAGTTTAATTGAATTTATGAAATGCCAGCTGAAACATACGAAAAAAAAAAAAAACTCTTGGATTGAATATTTCAAAGAAATATGACACCGTATTTACATAGCGCCCGAACTGTCCTTAAACTTATTTGCCGTTTCAAATCAAAATAGCCGAAGGTGATTTGATTTCATTCTACAAGTGTGATAATAATCTTAGACTTCTAATTTAATTACTGTGGTGATGGGACGCAGTCCGGTTATTTACCACCTGTTTCTTCGAATCTAAATTAAAACAAAATGTCAAAAGAGAGTATCGAATCCTCTTCTACGCATGCTCTTCTCCTCATACCATCTGGCAAGTCAGTAGAAAGCTCTGCTCTTGAAGGCAGAGGACTTACGCAACATCTGCGTCCCGCTGAAAGGAAAGCCCTTTTCATTTTGCGTCCGGAGGCACACACATCGGCTTAGCAGTAAAGAATGAATAGAGAAAAGCGCAAAATAAATAAAAAAATAAAATCTACTAAGACTAAAGCAAACACGACCGTTCTTGGTTTCCAATTTCTCGCTTTTTGAAGATACCGTTGTTTCCTTTCACTTTCACTCAAATAATCCGTGACTCACATAAATCGTGACTTTCACCTTTTTGGATTTCTATCTGCTTTATTATTCTTCATGTTTTAAATTTTTCTAATCTCCAAATCTATAACAGCGTTCGGCTGGAGTACAGTCTCCCTTAAGATGTAAAATATCTAATAAACATTGTAAGGCCTATTTGTTATCATTTTGAATAACATGTAAGAAATGTAATCACCATTCCCTTTGCCAGTGCTTTGGAATTCAGCACATTATTTTGCTGTTTTGAAGATGGTGCAATTTTATAGCTATATACCTTTTTATTGAATGAATAATGGGCATTAGCAATCTGAACGGTTAAAGTGCATTTGCAGTCTGACACAACAAGACACTTTGCAATAACTCGAGAAAATTTTAGTTCCTTACCATGATTTACTATTCAAATTCTTTTAACATTAACTGGTAAATTTAAGGTAAAATTTAGATTATAATCTTTAAGTTAATATTCATCCATTCGTATCAGAATAAAAAAAATTTAACACTCTTTTGAAAGTGAAATGACTCGAGTCTCAAACGGGAATCGAATCCAGAGAATCTCTGTCAGTGCTGACATCATATACGCTAACCTTCAGAATCCGAAGTCTAACGTCAGACTTAGATAATTCTGATTGAATACTTGAACTTGAACGAACTCTCCTCTGGTGTGGAATTTGTTAATTATCTTACTGGGATTCTCTCCCCATTTGAGGAAGAATACCTCACAGCTATCTGTAATTCTAGGAAGAAGTCTCTTCTTACGTTTGCAAAATTATCTACTTTAACTAAAAGCCACTGTAAATTCTTTTGCTTCCAGCCAGGATTTGAACTAATATTCTCCTCTGTTACTCAAATAAACACTGAGCTGACAAAACCTAGTTCTTAGTTTCTATTTAAATATTGAAACTAAGCAAATTTTTTGTAATTTTTTTTATTTGAGTAAATTTAATTCTTATGCTCCCTTCACTTACATTTATGATATCTGAATGGAATTTAATTTTTAGTGTAGAGCTGAAACACTAGAAAGTCTTTATAAATCGCAAAATCAGGCAAACTTTCAAAAGCAGAATCAATAAGTTAAATGAATAATCGCAAATAGAGAAGACAGTGCAATAACTTAATGCACAATTAAGATTTTTACGAATATTTTATAAGGTATTTTCTTCCTCCGTATTCCTTCATAGTGTAATTGGGAGTATACTCAACACGTATTTGAGAGGTCCTGGATTTGTGACCAAGAGAGAGCATTGCATATATTTCACGTCTCCTGTTTCAAAAACATGATACAATTCATTCAGAGATTAAATGTTTTGACTGATTTTCATTTCAGACTTATTTGACTTTGATTTCAGACTTATTTGACTTTGATTTCAGACTTATTTGACTTCAGACATATTTTATCTATTTCATTTGATTTTGATTCTTTAAGACGTGTTCTACCTGTCCATTGTGTAATTTTTCTGTATGTCAATTAAAATGTGCCAACCAGATTTCAGCAAAATTGTGCATAGTGTCCATTTTATTACTACTTTAAACTTTGTACTCTTTTAAATTTAAATTTTGCATTTTTTAAATTCATTTCTGTTTCTTCGCACTAGTGAACAATCCTGAATGAATGACTACTGTTGGAAATAATAGAAAATATGTATTTATGGTTCCTGTTAGAGTGAAAGGTTTATTGTACCATATAGTATTAAAAGGATAACTAATTATGAACATTAGTGTCTAGAAAATTTTTTGTCGTCTGTTGATGTGAGCATATCTAACTGACAGGAAGAAGAGTAAATTTATTGAAGAATGCACGATTGATTTTTCAAAGACAGATTGCTCTTCAAAAACACAATAACTGTACGAAGCATTCACGATGTTTCGTTGGATGCCGAAGTTCCTTAGTCAACTCGATTTGCCAATGATTATTGACTACTGACTCCGGTCGTCCTTTAAATTTTGGTGTAAGGAATTACAGACTTTCCTTCCACATGGCTTTTATTTACAATGGTTAGCACATCCAAAAGATTCCCGATGAAGTTACAGTTAATTTCCAAGATTTTCTGATGTAAGCAAAAATCTAATGGCCATACAATAAAACTGCTTAATTCTTTCTACAATTTACTTTAAGTGCAAATTTTGAATATGAAAATATTTTCCGAAAAGGATCTCTGAAATTTTAATATTAAGCTGTAGGCGTCAGGAAACGTGTACTGGTATACGGTCTCCGACTCAAAGGTATATAGTCTCAGAGTATTTTACATTCCTTTTTACATTTAAGTCTCCGAATTAAACATAAAAGGCATGTAACATACATACGTTTGAACATTTACGCCTATAAATTTTGATAGGTATTCCATAAGCGTTTGCAACAATAAATCAGCTGGTAATATGCGTGTAATTTTTGCTTCCGCCTTTAATTTGACGTAAATTAATACCACATTAGCATTACTTTTGTTTAAATATAAAAGGTATTTAGAAATAGGTACTACAAAATCTTTTCTACTTAAAATGCTTACAATTTTCTTATGTTTCAATTTGTACGATTATAGATGTTCAAAAGGCAAATCTTTTCTTTTCAATCTCGTAGTATTCTTATGTAAGGTTAAAAAGAAAATATTTCGCTTTATAATCCAGTGGTTTTTATCTTATTTAATATTTTTGTAGCCGATTATGATCTATGACTAACTAATTGTCTCACGTTTTCGGTAATTCTTTCTAAGAAGAATTCAAAAAATTATAATATGTTTATAATATACTGTCTCTGTGTGCATGGGTATAAAAGATACGTACATATGCATGTGAATCTATCCCTCAGTCAGTATATATATACACATGTACACATACACACGTACACATAACACATTGACCATTCAGATGATCTCTCAAATTGATCAAAGCTAGCATTAGTGCCTAAGGCGAAGCCGCTTGCTATTGACAAAGCGATTTTGGCTCCACGCCTTTTTTCTTCCTATTCTCTCTCGTCTTTTCCGTTTCTGATCGGTAAGCCTTCCTTTACAGAAATCTCTCACCATCACTATACTTCCTTTAAGTTCTTTTTTTTTTGTCTCCAATTTCTTTTTTCTTTCCTTTCACTCTTTGATCCGACTCTTTTCCTTGTCTATTCCCAACTGCAATTTTATCGTGTTTCTTATCACTGGCCACTGCATTCGGTTTTATGTTTAGCACTACTTACTTACGTAACATGTTTGCTACATTCACAAAATTTTTGTAAAGGGGTTTTTTCACAGTTTCGGATGCTGAAAATGTTCAAACGCTCTTGTTTCCCTTTGAAAAGGTGCTACAAGAATAAAGTTTCGAATGTGTCAGGAGAGGATAAAAATGTTTGTAAATCAGTGAAAAGCATTCCTTTACTGTGTTTTATCACAATTTTCATTGCTGTTTTAATCTGATATCCTGTTCGTTATTTATGCCTTCACCTTAAGGAGACATTTTATCCAAAAAAGCTATAGTCGATAAGTATTGTTTTATTTCTGCTTAATCAATGAAAACTTTCCCATGGGCCACAATGAGCACTAATTATGTGCTGAATCATTCTTATGCAGGCAGAATACTGAAATAGATACGTTCAACACGAAATTCAGATATTGAATTAACGAATAAACATGATTTTATGTGCTGGAAATATTACGTTTCAAACTGAAGATTAGAGATAAGACTAAATTATTAAGGCATTAGGTTGCAAAACGTAAACATATGCCAATTTCATTTATATATTTCTCTACGAATGCATGCCTCGCTTAAATCAGAGAGGCTTTGAGAGTTTTACTTTAACTAATGAATCTGAATGATAAGCGTTTCATCTCAATAATAACTGATTACCGATTAAATATAAATATATCCTTTACTTATGAAACAGAAAGTCATTCACATTTCACAAGAAAATATTTCATTCGTGTAACTTTTATATAAAACAGACAAGATTTTATTCTTTTAACAAACAAATATATACGTAATAATTCTTTTAACAAATTGCAGCAAGCATGTAATATATGTTTTTGTATGAAACAGACAAGAATAAAAATATTGTTTGCTTTACACAAAACAAACTAGGTTTTATTCTTTTAAACAAAACAAACAAGATTATTTTCTGTGAATGAGTTTTTTAACTTTAAACTAAAGCTGATGTTTATGATACGTAATAATTACAGGGCAGGAAATTGCTGTTAGATTTACGAAGAAATTGTGTTTAATTCTAATGCGTGAAAATTGAAATGAAAACATTTTGTTGTGGCTTGATAACAGTTTATCATCGGATGAATGCAAACACTTTAGGTCTTTGCGAAACAGTTTGACAGCAAACGGGAGTGATTTCATTTAGATAAGAAATTACTTGTTTCCTTATTGCTTTCATACCATTACTCATAGCATCTGAACGGTTTGGAGATTCATATAACTACGATCCTATTCAATGTACGGAAAGATCAATGCTTCACTAGCACCTGATTTATGGATTCCTTGCATGCGCTGCATAAGCAAAATGTCTATAGCCCGTCATAAGTCCTGAAACCATTCAAAAGCTCTTACTCAATAGCATAGCAATATACAACTGATTTATAATATGATTCTATGAGAAATGATTATCTCGCAACAGTTTGTGACCTTTGCATGCTTTTAGGTTACGTTGTTAAGTTTATATTATTCAAATTGCACTAAGTAGCTTTGAGTATCAAAGTGTCACTTTGACAATAATTTAATTTTTAGCGAGCTTTATATTATTTTCAGTAGACATTATCAATATTAAGTTTACTCCTGTTCTCCACTGTGTGACATAAAGGTTAAATTTCATCTAGAAACTTCAAACCATTCACTTATTTTGTTTCCGAACATGTTTCGCATATTCTGTATGATGTCATTTTGTATGTGTGTGTGATTATGGCAAAGCCTCGAGGGCTATCTGCCTAAGAGGAGGGATGCCTTCGTGGATGACTTTCTAAGGGAAACTGACTCGTATACACATATGCTCTGTATGACACTGAACGTTTCAAGACATATGCTGTTTTAAACGTTTTGATTAAGTGTAGGAATAAATATTTTGTTATTTGGTTAAGCACAAGAAATGGTCTTGTTATAGCCAAATTTCATTTTAGTCCGGCATATTTTCTAATGGAGTGAGATTTCCGTTTCACATTTTTCTTTCAACTGGGGAATGTGGAAATGCTTTGCATTTATGTAGCTATCATAACAGCTACGCCGTTTTTACTACATGCTGGAATCAATGAAATTAAAGTTCTATGCTTACAAATATGTTATATTTTTCTACAACTGGATCTGCCGTTTAACATTTTATTTACAAAATTCCTCTATTATTTGTGCATTGCTTTCATCAAAACATTTATGTTTTCATGAAGGTAATGGCTATTAATTATTTCCAAGCTTTCATTTAAAATTGCAAATAATGACGCAGAATTACTGTTATCATCTTAATTCTTAGACATATTAAATTAACCTACAATGAAAAATGGATTAAGCAAGATTGAATATCTTTGTCGACATGAAGACATTAAATTCATGTTGTAATCTGAAACTATGTTTTGTTTCTGAAAGAATGAATATTATTCGCTATTGCACAATTTTCCTCTTCTATATCCGTTTAAATTCTACTTTGCGCAAAACGCATTCTTATATTTTTTCCTCCCAAACGGGGGCACTAGCCGTTATAGGCCACTATTTAAGGCCGGAAGCGGTGGGCAGTTTATCATGGAATAACCTAATAGGTGGGCCACCTTTGCCCTCTATGAAGGAACAGCCAATTTACATCCATGCCTTTTCCGAAAATCGAACCCGGGCCCTTCGGTACAGCAATCAGAGTCATTAACCAATTCCCGTCTGAGCGGTGAATTCTTATTTATAAAACTAATATTTATTTCTTTTTTATATTTACACATCATCAAAATTTACATGTGAAAACAAGAAAGAATTAAATAACCTACAGAACCAACTACATTAGTGAAGGCTGGATATCACAATAAAAACTTATTTTTAATGGATAATTTAGACTTTATTCCTTAGGAATATATCGATCTCAAAATATAAATGACATGTGAGAACAAACTAATAAATTTTCGCAACAAAATGTTCAGATACATTTGTAGTATAACACTATTCTACCATATCATTGCATTATGATAGTACATAATAAACCAGCATAATGCTTTATCTACCTCTTTATCGTGTGAGTATTATGAACATAACAATATTTTCATTCTTCATTATTCTTATTTAAAAGTCATAGTTCGTAATTCATAACTCCAGAGCTTAAGGGCACCTATTACTACTCTCATCGAATCAGTTATTGAATGTATTTAGCGCATATTAATTAATATATATATATCTTTCGAAAGAGCTTTCAATTGTTGCAGCATTTTTAAATGAGTGGGAGTATTTAATCTAACTCATTATTCACGATGAAAATGTTTTTATACCTAAAACGTTTTTCCATTTATTTATATATGCATTAAGTTTCAATACATTTCATACCATTACTTCTACAAACATAATGGCGCACGTGTCCGATTCTCATTCTGAAACATTGCTTGCGGGAATATACTTTAACAGCTTAATTTACTTGTTGTTAGCGGCGCCTTTTTACTGCTGCTGAGAAACTCTTTATGCAGTGTTTGTTCTTTTGCGACCTCCGGGAAACAGCGGTGTCTTGTTCATTACTTTCACTAGCTAATGATGCTTGCTTTATTGACTTGCTCAACAGATAAATTGGACTCTTACTTTTGCGTGACGAAAAGTTTTCTTTCCAACGATAGAGACATAAATGCTTAGATGGTATTCTGCATAATACATTTACTTGAAAATACTAAAAATTAAGTTGAAATAATGAGACATTTAACGCAGAATGAGCAAGTAATGACTTTAATGCTGTTCCGCTTAACGAAGTCAGATTATGCGGAAAGACGTATTACGGAGTTTTTCAAAGTAGTCCTAGGAAAATCTGCGGAAAATGGATAAAATTCCTAATTATTCATAATTAACTAAGATTAGAAGTTTTTATTGGACATATAATAGATTAGAGAACAAAGACAAGAAAATGCATTCGTATAATCTTCAGTTTTAATAATAATAATTTCCCTCATCCAGAGCCAGTTGATAAATGATAAAAAATATCGGTTATGTTTCATAATTTGACTTTTTATTGCATTATATATATACTATATTGCAATGTATTTACATTTATACATTTGAATAGTCAAAATTGAGCTGTTAAAGTTTCAGCACAACTTTACAACAGTACTTAAATGTAAGCTTTGTAATTCATTCTTAATTAATTCTGATAGTAAACAGATCAGGTTTACAAAAATGATTTGCAACGTGGGAACACCCCGCCTGTTTCTAATGCAACATATAATGTCCTGGAAACATGTTGCCTGTACCCACTACAATAGATAACATCTTCAAAATATGCACCTGCACATCTATGTATTTCGCAATGTATATCATGTAATTCAATCCCTTTTACTTGAGCTAATTTAACGCTGAAAGGTAGGAGCACCGTGGCAGTACTTTTAGTGCTCACTGGAGTCACATTTTCCACCACGACTCGAGGAATGATGCCAGAATGTTGTTAGTTTCCTAGTTAGTGTGTGGGGCTAATACCTGCTTACTTAGGGTAAGTATTAAATGCCCCTCTCACTTTTACATAACATAACATAACATATATTTATACATTAGTCTATAATTTTAGCTCATCATTTTTCTTGAAAAATAGGCCAACGGTGGATATTGAAGATGTCGTCTATTATTAGTCATTAGTTCCTAAGATAAAATTCTATCTTATGCAAGAGTAAAGTGAAGCAAAGAATTCGTAGCCCTATGAGCTGCAGTGTACCAACGCTTGGCTGCCACTTTGAATTATCGAAAGTTCACCTAGATGGTATTTTTATTTTGATTAAATTTTTGTTGTCCTTCTCAGAAAATACTTAGATCTGTATCCAAGACAATTTTACATTCCAACTTCGTTTCTCTGCAATTTCCAGTTGAACAACATTTTGTTTTGTGTAATTGTAATTAGATTTTCACAAGTTGAGAGGTAGAATTAAGTTTATCTCTCTTTGTCTTCTTTTTTACAATTTAGTTAAGATATCAGAAGAGCGCCTTTATTAGTCTAAATATCGATTTTATTATTCCTAAAACCTCTTAAAAGTTGAAGAAATAAGGTGATTACACTTTCTTTCAAGTTATGTGATTTAGCTTTTGAAAACCTCCAAACTCGGGGCTTAAAACCCTTTAAGGTTTTTCACTGAAAGGCAGTTACCTCCATGAAAGAACGACGCAACAAGAGGGAACAAAATTCAAACATGTTTCACTAAAACACCTCAAAATGCTGTTTCTCTATAATGTATCACGTAGGGGGCTCTTTAGCCGGCGAAGGCTAATGACATCGTTTAGTTCCACATATATCAAATAAAGTCTTATATAAATAATTAATCTAATATTCCGCATGATTAATAAAAGTAAGGCGATTAAAGGAGTGGCTTTACTAAGAACTAGAAAAATGCTATTTTGTTGCTTCGCATCACGCTTCTTTTCTATCTCATTAAGTTCTCTTAGACTCAGATTAGTGGCAAGAACTCCCTCTGAAAGTCTTTAATCAACTTGCTTCTCCAAGAAATAACGTATTTCTTCTAGGTCGATGGGAACCATTGGAGCCTTTCACGCCCAGAACCTTCTTGGAGAGGTTTCTTGTTTACCAGAGTTAGGTCACGAGATACTGTGGTCGCTTCAGAAACGAATTGCTCTACGTGAGCTCCATGGTAATCAGGTGCTTCAAGAAGTAAGAAGCCTAGGAAAAAGATCCGATTGCTTCCCCTTTTCTTTGTTATATGCCGCTAATATGTCTTTGTTAAGATAGAGGATATCCTTTACTCGAGGAGTGGAATTGTTTAACGTCGCTCGTAAAGTTGAAAGATGGTTTCAAGAATGAGTTCCTAATTCCTAATTTCTTTTATAACCGTCGAATTTTAATTCCGTTATGAAAATGGGAATCGAGATTTAGCATATCCTGTTTTCTCCGTTTTGAACAAGAACATTGCTATTTTTCAGTTTTAAAAAAAAGTATATTCTATTAGCAAAGTCAGATGCATATGATGAGTATAAACGAAATTTTTTTCAAAGCAAAATAACGTTGCAGTTGCTTATATATATTTCAAGATTTTGTTTCGTAATCATGTATAGAATTTACTAACAAAACCAGATCCCGTAAAATTGAATTGCAAAACATTCGAAATAATGATTTCTAGATTTATTTATTTTATAGGTATATATAGGTAACATATTTTTCTTTGAGCTGCTAAAATATTCATGTGTATAGTAATCAGTTCTCTAATAAAAATCATTGTAAATTGTTAATGATGATAACTGTAAAAAATTTGCTTTTTAAGACTATCAATTCGAGTCATTAATAGCTCCTATTTCAAAAGATATACTGTGAAACATTAAAATCCTATAGTATTAATATAAAGTGACTATATATGTACATGTTATTACGTTAAAATTTGAGATATTTAGAATATATACACAAGAAGTCGGTTTTTGTTTTCTTTTATAAAGCAAACCACTCTCCTAGAGAAACTTCCGATTTCTTCGAATCAGAAGTATTAGGTTTTTTATTTATTTTTTTTTTAAGTTAGCATTTTGAAGGACTTTACGTGATTAAAGCGATAACATATCAACTTAATTTAAGCTAATATTTTAATTACAGAATTCGGATGATGTTCTTGTTTAATTTCATTTATGTTTCTTGATTTTAAAAAAACGTTAGAAAATTTATGAATGTTTCAGATATATGAAACTTTTAGGTCTGTGTAAATCTTATTTAAGTGATATGAACATTTAAAATGAATTGTTATTCTGACTAGTTAATATGGTATGTTAATTGATTCTGATATGCTTGTAGATAGTAAGAATATTCATCACGTAGCTACTTGTATCGTCAGAACCACAGAACTATTTTATTTTATAAATACGTAAAGTGACGATCATGTGGATGTTCCAAAGACTTCTTAAATGACAAAAACCAATAACTTAATATACCTGGAACTATTCACAAAAACTAATGTAAAATAAGTACTTTTTTGATCTTGCAAATATATCACAAAGATTTAGTTTCATTTACAGTTTATGCATTTCTACTTTAAGGTTTACCCTAAGGTTTTAACAAAGGTCTTTAGTTAAAGCTAATTTCCTGCCCTTTGTAATTTCAGCTTGCAGTTTCCTACCAGAATGTGGTTTTAGAATAGCGTTTAATGCAAATGAATAAGAGCGGTATTTATGTCGAAGTTTCACTGACTTCGTTAGACAGCTAGAGTTCCTGACTAGCGCGCGTTCGTCTTTTGGCTACACACTGTCTAAGCTATTACTAGGCTTGGCCGTATCTCAGGCCTTTGATAGCTTCGCCAGCTTAGTTGATATTTAGGGGCCAAATACTTAGAAATCTTGATAGCTTCGGCTATATCTTTTTAGTTAAGTTTTATTTCTTATTACTTTGAGTTCAAGCGCAAGTGAAGGCTTTTCTGTACATCCTGAGAAAGGGACCATCTGTTAAATTCTTATTTTGGGAAATAAAGAGTAATTAACCCTTCTTGAGTTTTACGTATCTATTTCTAAACTAAAGCGGTTATTCTCTTAAGTGTTCACGAGGTTACTACAGACTTAGCTGTTAGATAAAAGGTTGGAACCCCATACTACGATAGGCAAGTGCTCAGCATATTTCAAAGGTCTTTCTCTTATTTATGTAAATAACTGTGTTTTTGTATTCTGAATACTAAAAGTTCTTGTTAACGTTACCAGTTAAACTTATTGACTAAACTAAAGATATTGCTGAACTTAAACGGAATTAACGGAATTGTTCTACAGGAAAGAAAACAATTAAGTAATGAAATACGTCTTAAACAGCAGTGTAGTGAATTCTTTGTTTCTATATTTTCAATTTAATTTTCTTTGCTATAGCTAAAATGGATATACATATATATAGAACAAGACTTATAAGATAAAAAGTATTTAAGACATTAATAACATAATTCAATCATAAGGATAGTTATGTAGGAATAGGAATAATTTAACGATTGTTTTTTAAATCAAATTGTTAAAGCCATTCAGCAGCAAATGTATCTAGCGAATTCGAAGGTTTTTGGTTTGCTTCCCAATAAGCGTACCTAATGGCCTAAACCTACTTTACCTGAAAAGCCAATGTAGTGTGTTGATAACTCACGCCTACCTTCATTTGGCCGATTGGGCCTTTTCTTACTCCCTCAGTCAGTGGCTGGGTCTGGGCATCATGTGAGAGGCCCACGTGTAGCCATACCATCTGGCCTGCTCTAGACAGTGGTGGACGTGGTGCTATACTGATTAACCGTTATGGTAAATGGACAGTGCCCACATCCACAATCACTTCCATCAGTCAAGCTATACTATATTAGGGAATATTAAGTACTTAGAAGCATTCCTGCTTTATGTACTTGTAGTGGAATGGTAAACATACCAAGCAACCAATGGAATGGTAGCAAACCAAAAGTTTGCAGCTAGATTTTCCAGGAAGCTATTAGTGATTTGATAAAATTACTGCTCAAATAATACTCCATTTTAATGTTCAGAATTCTTAATGGTTCTGCAGTATGTGTACTGTATATATAAACAGCAAACAAAAATGTGATATGCATGTGGGAGTCCTTGTCATCGGTAAAAATTTTGTGGAGGGCCAGCCTCAAGGACATTATCAGTTCCTTAACTCTGATATCACATTATACATATTTAATTAAGAAACTATTTCATTTCTTACATTTTTATTGTATTTCATTTATAATAACTTAATTTGTAAGTGCAGCGAAATTATCTCATGAACAATGAGTAAAAGAATTCCAGTAAAAAGGATATGACTTTAAAATGAAATAGCAATGATGTTTAAATTATCATTGGTACTAATTTATATTTGTGTTTATTATGCTCTGACAGTTTATCATGATTAAATACACGCTTCAAGAATGTTTGGTTATTATCTAAAACTTTTATGAAAATAAACTTGTTTTGGTGAAAACTCAAAGGGCGCTTCGCGAACTTTGGTGTGAAAACAATCCTCAAGTTGTGCACGAAAAGTCTTTGCATTCGCAATTGATGTCTATGTTGTGTGTGTTATGGCTAATGGCATCGTTGGACAATTTTGGTTCCAAAACGAGGGAGGAAATGCATTCATGTGTCTAGTAAACGATACCGATTGATAATAAGTTTTGTTATGTAGCCAGATTTAGAGAATATTGTGTTGGAGGACATGTGCTTCCAACAAGACGGTGTCACATGTTATAGCTAACGCCTTTATCGACGTATTGCAAAAAATGTTCGTTGAAAAGGTAATTTAAGAAAATACAACCGTTAGTTGGGCTCCCGAAAGTTGCGATTTAACTCCTTTAGATTACTTTTTGTGGAGTTATTCGAAATCAACGGTCTATACGAGCAAACCACGAATATTTGAAACATTATGAATAAACATTGAATGTGGCATTCATAGTGTTAGGCTCCAGTTATTACGTGCTGTCATCGAAATTTGGGCTCTTTGAATTCGATCGTATGCATTAAGTCGAAGTTGAAACTAAAATAATGTCTAATTGAAAACATAGCGTCATACGTTGTACTTCAAAACAGTACAAGATGTTTGGTTGTATCTGAAACAGCTTTTATTTTATGTCACTTTGAAAGCCTATATTTCCTATTGCAAGCTCCTTTATCAATATAATGAATATTTGAAATAAATAAAACGTAATACTTTTCTCAAAATTGTACTATTTGCAAATATATGAAGATGTTGCTGAGAGCTCTAATTTAAATAAATGCATTTAGATAATAAGTAAAAATTCGTTTTTTCATCAACGACGTTTTCCGGTGATGTAGCTTGAATGAAATGCGCTCTTATAAGCTGTTTCTTTACATGCCTCAAATGGTTTCAGGGACTCCTTCAATACATTGTCATTTCCATGTTCAGTTGAAGTAGTTGCTTCCCTTACCCGTATTTAAGTCTCTCTTGTCCTATAATTTCAATCGTTTGCTTTTGAGCACAAGCAGCCTAGATCCCACTGAGCTGTCTGTCGTCCAATTAGAGTGTCTCCCAATATTAGCAGATCTTCCTATTCATCAGTTAATCTCGAGCGTTTGTAGTCAATTTATCGATCCGTAATATGCCATGACTAATTAAGACCGGCGGTAGGAGAACAACCGTCTGAAATCTGAATACGTAATGCACATGTAGACATATCACGCTGAGATGAATATAAGACTCTTGTACACCGTTAGAATTGCATTTCCATAAGGAAATGGTCCAATACTAAAGGCTTACATGGCTATTCAACTATTTGCTGCCAAGTTACTATTTGATATGCTCATTGCAATCTTACATCTTATCTTCCGCTCGTTGAACTCACGCGAATCAAGTAGAAAGGGTGTTCCCCATTGTTTCCAAGCATTCTAAGCTTACCAGAAAAACAATGATAATAAACTTTGAACATGTATACTAACAAAGCACTTAAACCCAAATTACATCTATTCTAAATTTAACATGGAATATTTTTTAAAATATCCTAAAATTTTTTGGTATTGAATTTCACTTTTTTGGCATCTTTGTGTAAAATAGGTTTTAAATTTCTTACTTTTTGTCTATACTGATCAATTTCACAGCTGCATATCGCGCGAAAATACTTTGAATAACAATGTTTTAAAATAAACACTTTTTGTGATACCATATATATATATATATATTGAAATTAAAGTACTTGTTTCAAAAACGACAGTGAAAACGTGCAATCAAAAAAATTTCTACCGAACTATCTTTTAGAACTGCTTTCGTTATATCAAACAAATTTACTCTTGGACATGAAACTTTACTACTTGGATTTGGAAGACTTTTGGGATAAAAATGCAGTTACGTTTTTCGGATCATGTAATCCAGTTAAAAAATAATTTTTTAAAAAATGCTCGATTTGGTTTACTTGATTATGACAAAGCACTCAAGGGTGATCTTAATAAAGGAAAGGATGTCTTCGTGGAGGACTTTCTAAAGGAAACTGGTCTCGTATACATACGGTTATACATGAGGGAAATAATGAAAACGTCAATCCAGCCAGCTCTTTCGTGCCAGCCCATGAAGTCGGCCTATTCGCGGGTTTCGAACCTCAGACCGAAATACCAGTGTCTGAGGGACTTTAAGGCTCGGCCGCGGGTGGGCCAAAATAAAACTTAAAAAATAAAATCTGGAAGATTTCAGATTTTAAATTCCATCCAAAGGGACGTTTTGTAAACGTTTTGGGTTTTAAACCTGTATTTATTAAATATCATGTTCTACGTACTCAAACTATAAAATTCAGTTCAACAACAATATCGCAACATAGTTTTAAAATGAGCATATCTTTAGAATTTCCGATACAGAGTCTGGTCCGCTGGAGACAAAAAAAAAAAAAAAAAAAAAAAAAAAAATTCGGCACAGTTATGCTATTACTCGCTTTGAAATCGTTTAGTTTCTGCAGTTTCTGTCTAATCAGGCCGTTTAGTAGCTACCTAATCAGGCCTAGAGGAGTACACAGGTAAAAGTTAGTGAATAAAACATTTGTCGTTTTAATTCTGTGGGTGAGCACAAAGCGGACACACTAAATGAATAGAGCTTCGAAAAGAGTGCTGAAACTAGCATTGCTGGGAAGCGAGTAAAAGAGTAAGAGATTTTGCCTACGATTAAAAAACTGACCGATGAGCTTCAGAGAAACAAACATACAGTCTCTCAGTTGTCCAAATATCTCAGTGAGCCCACTCTGGGCACACCTGATGTTCGCCGTTCGATTTTAAGCAAGATTTCAAGGTAAAAATTTAAAACTAATATAGAATAAAGAGATTAGCATACAAACAAGAAAATAACATAGAAATTTCATTTCAAACAATTACTTTTATCTGGAAGGTTTCTTTGAAAAATGAGGGTGTTTAAAAACTAAACATGGCTAAAGTATATGGATTGATTTGTGTTGAATTGCGCTATCTATTATAAATAAAGAAGGTTCAGAGTAACCTATAAATCCTTTTTCATTCAATTTTTTCTGTGTGTACAGAAGGAAATTTTCAGGTGTGCCCAAACCGGACACACTGTGTCGCAAAGGGTGGCAACAATTTGAAAAGTGAAACAACGCTTATCGTGAATCGATGCAAAATGCCACAACTAAATGAATAGTCCTTCTGAGCAAATTGCCTCTTTGGACTAATAATGCCTTTCCAGTGCTCATAAAAATACTGGAAAGGCATTATTCAGAAGGCTAATCTCTTTAGATAAAATACTAAATTCTTTGCCTAAAAAAAACCTTATCCTCTTAAAGAACTTAAATCTATTAAATTAATTTTAGTATATTAGAAACATAAGTGTATTTTGTAAAAAACATATGATTTAAAAATTAAATTTAATATTTCATTATAAGTGCTGACATTTCCTACAAGGTGGAAACCTTTTGCAGTGTAGGTAAGGTTTTAAGTACAGTTTTAAAGCAAAAAGAGAGAAAAATATAAGGTTATGAATTTTGAGTAAGAATTTGCTATGTAACATAAGTGAGCAATTTTAGAACATTTAAGAGAAATTGAGCATAAAACCTTCGCGTTATTTACTGTTTGATTAAAAAATAGTATTTGTAAAAGCATTTAATGCATGTTACAGTGTCAAATTACAGTGCTTTTTCGTTTATCGAATTTAAAAGAATCTGCAAGCGATGCCATAACTTGAAGCGTCGAATAACATGGTACCAATTGAAGAACGATTATTAAAAGGAATCTCGTATGACAAAAACAGCTTTTGATAACAAAATTAATGCAATAAGAGGAAGCATAATTATTTCTCCCGCCTTCTTAACATGTCTTCGTGGTATATTGGTCAGCACACTCAGCGCGTATTCGAGAGGTCCATGGTTTGAGTCCTCGCAAGGGCAATGCTCACTTTTCCCCTTTCCGGCTAGAAAGTACCAAATGTCTCTACAGTGGCGACCGAACTAAAAAAGGTGGTGGATAACGATTCTCAACCACCAGGATTTGGCGACTGGATTCCCAAATCCCCAGTCGCCCTTTAAGCGGTGGAATATATAAGGTATTTCTCCCTCCTTCTTAGCATACCTTCGTGTTGTAGTGGTCAGCACGCTCGGCGCGTATTCAAGAGGTATATGCTTCGAGACTCGGAGAAGCATTGCTCATTTTTCACGACTCCTGATTCTAAATAACCTAATGTACACACCTAATAACCGACCTAAAACACCTAATAACACACCTAAAGATCAATACATGATGTTATATGTTTATGCTTATCAGAATAAAATTACTGCATGGAAAATAAAGGCAATCACACAGTGC
Source organism: Stegodyphus dumicola (assembly GCF_044657685.1). Classification (NCBI taxonomy): domain Eukaryota; kingdom Metazoa; phylum Arthropoda; class Arachnida; order Araneae; family Eresidae; genus Stegodyphus; species Stegodyphus dumicola. The sequence goes on from NC_140781.1 coordinate 30,934,358, forward strand.
GTTGTACTAAAATGGTACAACAAAGCAGAAATATATTGTGATATATGTGACAAACTTTAAATGAATTCACAATGTGCACTTCGTAGAGTTACAAAAGTTATATTGCACAAAAGTTACTTCATGTGCTTTATGCACACTTTATGATTTTATGCTTTACTTAATGTGCATCTAGTCAATTAAGCAACGTTAACGTTGAACTGCTATGATGTTTTAATCAAAGCGGTTATTCTTTGAACAACGCTTCACATAAGATAGTATCTCAATTGAAAGGCGAAATGCAGTTATGGTAATAATAGCATAAACAAGAAATATCAACAAAGATAATTTCTAACATGAATTATAATTTCATAATATGCCCGATAAAACAGAATGTCGGTTATTCGATGTCCGGATTTCCGAAACCCTGTTGCTTATATATTATGCTTGACATCAAGATGTCTTAGAGTGGTTTTATTTTAATATAAAATTGCTAGGCAGTAAAAGGATAAAATTCGGAAATTTAAATCTCTATTTCAGATTACTTAAGTGGTTATGTAATGTAAGTCAATTGCTAATCATTATCAAAAACTTCGTTTGATAAGTAATCATGTTATGCTGCAACGTTCGAGCCATAGCAAAAAATTATGAAAGAAGATCTCTATTAGATACTTACTGACTTTCTGAGCAGGTTTCTTTCTACAGATCTCATTTAGGAAATCTTTAGAAATTATTGTTTACTTTGCATGTATGAAATGATTTTTAATCCCTTTGTTTCACAAAAATCCAAGTTTCCTTGTTTCAGTCTTTTGAATAATAAATTTATATTTGTCATTTAAAGGAACAATTCTTTTAAAACGAATAATAGTTAGGTTTATATTATTGTAACAATTTGTGTTAATAAACATACGCTATTCCGAAATAGTGTATGAGTGAATTGATATTGTTCTTAATCTGTTGGGTCTGTCTATGCCTCAGAGGATTTAAGGACTGCTTGCTTAAAATAGTTAAAATGAAATATGGCAATTAAGGTTAAATTGCTAACAGTTTATTTTTAGTTCTTCCTGTTCCTTATTTTTCTCGTTTCCTGTCATGCTATTTTTTTTCTAATCTGGTGGAATATTCAAGTTTTAGTTACTGAAACGTGAAGTTATATAGCTTCGACTTCCTAATAGAAAAATTAGCGACGATGTACGTTCAGGTTGTTGATTTAGCGGTTACAGCCGAAAACATCGCGGACGAAAATGTCGCGGAGAAAACAACGCAAGGCGAAAACGTCGTGCTACAAAACATCGTGGGAGAAAACATCGCAAAGAGAAAACATCGCAGTTCTAAAACATCGTGGTACAAAATATCGTCGTCAAAAATAAAGCGGTTCAAAAACATCGCAGTTTAAAAACATAGTCGTCGAAAATACCGTGGTAAAAAATAAAGTATCTACAAATCATTGCATGACGATAACATAGCAGACATGCTTTTTTCAGGCTTTCATAACTGCAAATGGATATCCCCGTAATGATTTGTGAGCGCAAGATGGAAAGAAGGATAACTTTTACTTTCATATTTTTTATTAATTAATAAATTTTTGCTGAGAAAATAAAAAGGAAACTTAAGCATAGAAAATTAATGCTACTTATAGCACTTAATAGAATTTTAAACCGACATAGTTAACTAACAAAAGCCATTAAAAATAATTTTTTATAAAGTTTTTACTGGTAATTTTTCACGAAAAATATAATCTATAAGTTGCATTTAATTTTCTAAGCTTAAGTTTCCTTCTTACTTTTTCAGCAAAAATTTATTAGTTAATAAAAAAATGTGAAAATAAAAATTATCCTTCTTTACATCTTGCGCTCACAAATCATTATTGGAATATCCATTTACAATTATTAAAACCTGAAAAAAAAGCATGTCTGCGATGTTATCGTCATGCAATGATTTGTAGATACTTTATTTTTTACCACGATATTTTCGACGACGATGTTTTTAAACTGCGAAGTTTTTGAACCGCTTTATTTTCGACGATGATGTTTTGTATCACGATGTTTTAGAACTGCGATGTTTTCTCTTTGCGATGTTTTCTCCCACGACGTTTTGTAGCACGACGTTTTCTCTTTGCGTTGTTTTCTCCGAGACGTTTTCGTCCGCGATGTTTTTGCCGCGATATTATCGGCGGACACCGATTTAGCTCCCCTCTGTAAAATTGTCTCCTTTCTGCTTTGTCAGTTGATCGCCAGATATTAAGTTGTTATAAGCAAAGTGAATTTGAGAGTTAGTGAGAGATTACTTAAAACTTAAACGCTTACTCACCTTGCTTAAATATTTTTATATTTATTAAAGCTAGCAGTTATTCAATTGTGCTGGAGTATTGTGTTATACTGCACTGTATTGCCAACTAAAATTTTAATCGTTAATAATCAATATAATTATTCGCTATAATTTTTTTTTAAATCATCATTCTCTTGTTAGCCATAATTAATCGCGATACGAGTCTAGATGAAATTAGGTAGTTTGAGTGAAAGCGACGGTAGCATTTTAAGTTATTGCTATAGTAGTACGAACCACACGGAGTATGCTTTCAGAAGTTGCTAATTAGTGCGTAATTACTTCCAAAACATACAACTGATACCCTGTTTACCAAAGCCTTACCAATAATAGTTTTTTCTGTTTACCAATAAAAAAATTTCTGTATGCTTTGTGTACCTTATTTTTTCTTTAAGCACTTTTATTTAAAATGTCTTTACTTTTCTCTTCTTCTGTTGTCTTTTGTTACCGCTTAGTTAGATCCACTAGAATTAATATACTCAGATTCACACTGATAATTAAACTTGATTCTTAAGTTTTATTCTGATGGACATATAAAACGAAAATATACTTGTATTTAAAATGATTAGTTCTTTTAGAATATTTCCTCACTTAAAAATAAAAATAATTCCAAATAATCGTCTTCATACTAACACAATTTGTTTAGACACAGCGATATCTGAACCTATGTCAAGTACCTTAAAAAGCTCCTTCCTAAACAAAAGATAGCAGCATTCTATGGATTTACACATCAATTCACTCAGCATTACACATCATTTCTTATTAATTACAATTGGGAATGCATTACCTAGTCTAAATTATTTAATTCATATATAAAACAATCTAAAATTTCGCAAGATACTTCGAGTTGCTACTACGTACTAGGAAAGAGCAAGATAAATTTTCCGGAGCTGTCTTCAAAAGTTTCAGAGAGGGTCCTGAAAGTCCTGAAAGAATTATCTGAAAGTTCATTTTATTGATTAAATTTAATTGGTTTGATGTGTAGTTGGATAATACTTCACAAATACAGAAATTTCGTTTTGGGCAGAATTCCGCAGCCCACAACCATCGAATCCGAAATCAAAACGATGACATTCAATGAAATACAATATCTTTTTAGTGACTGATACCCCACATACAATCAAGGCAGAAAAATATCAATTTTATACTCTCTTAGCAGTTTGCAACAAGCATCGGCGTTTGAAAACTGATTCTTTCTCTCCAATCTCTCTCAAATGTATCTTTACTCCATGAACTCAACAAGCTTAGGTATCTTCATAACAAAGTAACAATCAAGCTCATCGAACAGGCCTCCGCATTTGTATCTTCTTACTGCCAATTTTATTTTTAATTTATCTTTCGTCATCCTTTCTTTTTTTCCCTTTCTCCAAGTTTTATTCATTTCAAAACAAAACCACGTTAGTCAGATCATTTAAACCAATCTTCTCTTCCCTCCCTTGTCCTAAATTTTTGTCGTCCCCTTTTTCAACATTTTTTTTCACTTTTTATTCAGTTTTTACATTATTAATCAAAATTCATCGCAACCACGCCTCACATTATTTTTCATTGTTAGAGGGATAGCTCGAAAAAACAACTGGAAACTAATCAGGAAAACTGAGCCATCCCACGCGGGAGTGGGAGTAATATTGACGCTACTATGAATTAATATGAATTATAAACTGCCTATTATGAATTACTATCAACTACTATGAACAACTGTTTCCTACTATAAACTACCTACTATTAATTACACTACTATGAATTACCAGGCTGATAAGGAAATTTTAACTTCTCAGTAGACATCTGCGAGCGCGGATGGAGATCGGAGACGACGACTATTAAAAATTATACTATGTGATTATTATGTTAATAATCTATTATTAGATCCGTTATTATTAGCATAATATTAGAGTCGAAAAACCGTAAAAGAAAACTTTTTCTAAACGATCCGCTTTTCACAAGCCGCACCGAAAGGAATTTTTCTTCTTGTCCTTCAGTTTTCCCTAATTTACTACTTGTTGGCTGTTTCCGCAGTTCGAGTAGAATCTACATCTAGGAATACTTTTTCAAAGTATCATGCATTCGTTAGGCCAAAGTCCTCAATGACTGTTTTAACGATTTAATAGTAAGGACCACAAGGAAGTAAACAGTTACCTACATTAACGACAAAAAGCCCAACAGGAAAAGCGTTACTCTGTTCCCACCCTTAAATATTCCTTATCTTGAAATCTTTTGTGTAATGTTTTCGCTTGCGCGCAAACCTACTTTTCTGACCGCCAAACGTTTTCTCATTCAGCCTTTTAAACGAAGATAGAAACATAACTATAATGCCACAGGAAGTTTCATATATTTTTAAGCTAAGGTGCTTCATAAAACTTTCGGACATTTCCTAGTGATCTCGTGTATAACTTATAATGCTGTTTGACATTTGCAGTATTGCATTTAATACATTGAAAAGTAATGGAGAATACTGGGATCAGGACTCCTAAAACTCTGTTTGTTAGACTGTTGAAACTATTTATGAGTAAAGGAATAAATTCACGCTGCATTTAAATCAGATTTTTCAAAACACTTGAATCTACATTTCTACTGGCAATATTGTAAGGCCTCATTTATTATTACCAGAAACAGCACGAATCGTACATTTTCTCAAATCCAAAAACATTTTGGTATTTTTCGAATCACGAATCTCTCCAGTCATACATATTAAAATAGTAAGAAGAACAAAAACAGGGGGAATTATCGCTTAATATTAAAAGTAATTAGCTAAAGAAAAATTTGAAATTTGCGTTTAATGAAAAGGAGATTTAAAAATACATTTTTAAAAATAAAGTAATATTTATGGCAAAGATGCAAGTGACATTTAATAAAGGAAGTATGCAGTTAAAACTTAGTAATCTTGCGATTCATTTTCTCTGTGCATTTTAGTTAAAATCTTTGAGCAATATCTTCAGTACATTTTACATTTTTTGGAATCTTTTTAAATCGAAATAGGTATAGATAAGAGAAGAGTATTTCAAGAAGTTACACAGATAAACACTAAACTTTGGAAGGCTAAACTGTTTCTAGAAATTTAAAAGTATGACATGCAAAGACGTTGCGAGTCGATACTAGTTATTCCTTGAACTGGTAAAAATATTTTTCTTTTTCCGCCACTTCCTCCCATAAAACTAATCTTTCTATAGGTTTGAGTTGAAATGTGTGTAAAGTTTCATAGATGACTACATGGTTGATTTAACGGTGGAGAGAAAAAACATGAAAATGTGCTTTTAGTATTTCGAATTCGAACAATACGCGGCCCAACAGTGGCTGAGCGGTAAAGTCGCTGAACATTGATAGTTCGACCTGAGATCCAATTTGGGGAAAATGGGTTGGCTTAATAGGCGTTTCCGTAGCTTTTCCACATGTGTAACGTGAATATGAGCCAGTTTCTCTTAAAAAAAATCCCCTCTCCCAGTTTTCTAAAGTGTTTTTGGTTGAAATAATCAAGCAAACTAATCGAAATCTGCTTGGAATTCGAGGATTTGAATGTCTGATCCCTAATTATGAAAACAGTAGTTGCTACAATTATTTTATGAAAGTGTAATTTAAAACTGAATGCTTGGTTTTAACTACACTCACGTTTGTGAAAATTTCAACACCATGAAGGACTTACGCGAGTGAGCTGAAATTTTCAGGAAATGCAAAGTAGCGCATGATATGCAAATGATTAGAATTGCAAATCCGTAGCGCATGCGTATGCTGAGCAGCGCCCTCTGAACGGCTGATGGATCCGAATAAATAGACGGCTGTAGCGAGGCGTGTATGGTTATCGGTGGTTATCTGCTAGTGGTAAACGTTAACTCAATCTGTACTTATGCTTCTTCGACGAAAGAGAGCGAGATTTGAACAACTTACAGAGTTTGAACGAGGGAGAATCATCGGCCTTCGTGAAGCTGGATTGTCGTATCGTGCAGTAGCCTCTCGTGTGCAGCGTAACAGCAGCACAGTGATGCGCGTTTGGAAGCAGTGGACGGACGAGTGTCGGACAACTCGGAAATCCGGGAGTGGACCCCGAAATGTGACGTCAGCTCGCGATGATAGACACCTGGTCCGCATAGCGCGGACGGACCGTACAGCTTCCTCTAGACAATTGGCAGCACTGTGGTCAATAGCTACAGGTGTTTCATTGTGTGCTTCATCAATTCGTAGACGTCTGCTGCAGTGTGGACTGCGCGCACGGACTCCTTTATACAGGATCCCCCTAACGCACGACCATCGCCGCCTGCGGCTACAATGGGCCAATCAGCATAGAGACTGGCGTGCTGATTGGCAGCATGTCGTGTTTTCTGACGAATCCCGCTTTAATTTGTGGTACCATGATGGCCGCATTCGTGTCAGACGCTATGCCGGTGAACGCCACCTTCCGGAGTGCATTATCGAACGCCACAGTGGACGAACACCCGGAGTTATGGTCTGGGGCGCCATAGCATATCATAGACGATCTCAATTGCTACGAATTGTGGGCAATCTGAACAGCAACCGGTATATCCGTGAAGTTCTACAGCCCGAAGCTGTTCCCTTCCTTCAAAGCTTGCCAGGCGCTGTATTTCAACAGGACAATGCCCGCCCTCATACTGCTCGGATTGTTAAAACCTTCTTTGCAGCGCAGCAGGTACAGCTTCTTCCTTGGCCTGCGTGTTCCCCGGATATGTCGCCAATTGAACATGTGTGGGATGTCATTGGTCGGCGTCTTGCTCGTGATCCTCGTCCTGTTGCGTCTGCAGACGAACTTTGGGTACGCGTACAAACGATATGGAATGCTCTTCCTCAGTCAGACATTCAAACTTTGTTTGACTCCATGCCACGTCGTGTAGCAGCACTTATTGCGGCGCGTGGTGGCCACACAAAATACTGATTCTGATCTCTTGTTCTTGTTTGTTTGCTTTGAACATTTAATCATTTATTTGTACCACTACCACTCAACTGTGTATTAAATTGCATTCAATTATGACGATTCCTTCTTGGTGTTGCAATTTTCACAAACGTGAGTGTATATCACCTTAACTGCGAAGGACGTCCTACAGATCTTCCCAAATTTTAATTCAAGGAATTTGCCTTTAAGTTATATATTTATTATTAGTTATATATTGTTTATTTATATTTTAAGTTTTATATTACGTAATGTTGCTTTTTAGCAATTGTTTTTTCAATAATTTTTCAATTCTCACATTTCTTCAGATATTATAGAAAGAAATTTGTATAAAACTGGACTAGCGCAGTAGAAAGTCGTGTTACTGAAGGGTCGACTGAGATGTGAGTAATTCGTAAACGTTATCCCTGGCATGAAGTTCTGTATACCTTGAAATAAGTGCTTTTGTTACATATCAGCCTAGCAAAACTTATCAGTACAGTTTTTGCTTGTCACATATCGGAACTCTGTGAATGTTTAAAAATGTTTGCTTATACAGCATGAAAACGCCTTCTTAATAGTTTCAGTAATATGGTATGAGGTCAGTAATTTAAGGCAAGAATGCAAACCTCATTAAAAACGTAAACATCTATTACATGGCTTTCTGCTTAGTCGGTGGTTTTTTTTCAGTTAATCATGAATTGCAAAAATATCTTGCATTACGACTTTAAGGATAATAAATTAAATAAGCTCGTTGTGTTTCAAAACCGATTTCGATCCTAAACTAGGCTAAAATTTAGTTCAGAATCCTGGAAGAGAAACTCCAACAAAATGAGAAATATTTAGGCCAGGCATTCCATTTACTTAGTCGGTAAGCCCAGAAATATAATCAGACTTCAAGTCCCGAACTCATGTGCAGAAAAGAACATGCCCAAAATTTTAATTAAATAGAATAGAATAGCTTTTTCTGCTTCCGTTTAATTCTGGTCGCCTCCGTTGCAATATTAATTGCATGATTGTTACTTATCGTCGTTCTCAACCAATAATATCAATTCTTTTATTCGAAATTCATAACCTCGTGATCTTTTTTATTGCTTGATGGAGTATTGAGTAAATTGCGGTGTATAAAAGAATCAAGATCTAGCGCAAATTCCATTACGTTCGATGACGCTTATCACTGGCACATCTATTGACAAACTTTCCGTTTTAGTCCTCCACCATCGAATTCTTCATTAAACAATAACCGAGTCTTATATCGGACGAGTAGGTATAGCATCCGCTTCAGTGGAGCACCAATTCTAATATTGTTTCCGTCAGCGAGAAAGCAGAATCGACCAGAAAACAACACAAATAAAAATGCTGGTGTCCTGTTAGCCATTATATCGATGTGTTTTGGGGATCCTAGACACACAGCGCCATTCGCTTCTACTGTCGTTCCTTATTTTCCGCTGTTTACAGAAGGGTTGGGGTTGGGAAATGGATTTAAAGGAGGCTTTCAAGGAACATATGATTTCAATTGCGCAATCACATACATATATCAGAACCATCCTATTTCGTGTAAGAATGAATTGAGTTTTTGTTGTTTTGTTTAAAAATTAACATCTTGGAATGTTTCGTCGAATGTGTTCTCTTTTCTTCGCGGCGTGATAATGACATGTTACAATGTGCCAAAGTAATTAGGAATCTTCTTGTACTATTCTTAATGTCCTTTAGAAATTAATGTATTTGAAATATTATGGCGCTTTGTAATATTCTAGTCAAAAGAAACGGTGGAAGTTTCTTTATTTTTATCATAATACGTGTAATGCTTTATGAAAAAGTAGTTAGACGTTCCGTCCCCATACGTCGAAATTGCTCTGAAGTTACTACATTTTACATAATGTTTATTTTTGTAATCTGAATTCAAAATAAGCTGTTATTAATGTAATTTGCAATTAATGTAGACTTTAACTCGTTCTTTGTAATATTTATTTTTGGAGAGAAAAGTAACTTTAATTTTGTCATAAGATTAACTTTTGTGGATGAGTGAAACTGTGAAATAAAAGAACGAATAAAAAATAAAATTTTATTTCTATATTTTTTAGATCTAATTCAGTTATTTACACTTTCTCTTTACCCATAAATACGTGACGTAAAAAACGAAAGTTTAAGGGATTGTTAGAGGCATTAATGGAAATTAATCCTAGTTTTGTGTCACAAATAAAAGGGGAAGAAAATGACTGATTTGAAACCTGTAAATAAAGGAAAAAGTGCAGCGATTCAGAAATAGAGCTACACGTTTGATTGTATTGTGTGATAATAATATTACTGCTACAGAGAGTGATAGAGTACCACTGAAAAGTCAAATATTCAAAGTTAAGAACAATACCAAGCATACTCCATTTGTTGGCTCAAACTTTTCATCGTTTTGAATACTTCACAATGCTTAGTGATATTACAGCATCGGTGCTACTTCGAGTCTTTTAGGAGGTTCCTTTTACCTATATTTCTCATAGCAAAAAGCCGTTTCCTGCAGCCTCGGGTTATTGTGTGGCAAAAACACATCAAAATCACGTATCTGTACTCTCATGGCCTTATAGAGCCATTAAATTTGTTAAATCAGGGAACCTGAAAAATGCGCAATGCCCTCACCCGGATTTGAACTCCGGATCTCAAAATGCTAGTAACAAGTGTTTCCAATTACATTCTCTTTTCGCAATATTTTAATGTAGTGTTTACCTTCAGCTCCATCAAAATTCTGAATATTGCTTTTTTGTAATTTATTGTATATTATATAGGATGTCCAAAAGTAAGTAATTATTTTTTAATGTGTTTCAGTGAATATCGAAATCAGCACCTAGTATTAAATCAGTACAGAAATGTGTGCATTTTTTAAATGACATCTTTCTTAATCCATATACAGGAAGAACTTAGCTCTGGTTTTGGTGATTTTATGCATCATGACCCCCATCGCATTCTTTCTCTTGCAAGCAGCTCAACTCGTACGTTTCGGAGGAATTGATTCTTAAACTATTACTTTCAATATATGATTATCCGCATCCTTAGACCTTAAATTATGTGATATTGCAATGTATTTACTCGAAGCTATTGATATGCAGAGGTTATGCAAAGTCAATAACTGCTTTAAAATGCACTACCTGATCGCAAGCATCAAATATCTGCAAAAATGTTGTTTTTGTTGGCGAAATATCTTACCTTGTTTTCATATTGTTTAGATTAATAATGGCTGCCAGATTCAGCATTTAATATAATGTATTTTGGGTCTTTTTTTATACAAGAAGCTCCAAGCTCCGTCTAGTAGACGTATTTGTAGTTAAAACATTAGTCTAAATAAATGTCATTATAAAAATCGATTTTAGGCATTCATGCTCTCATTTATGCTATAGGCCCATAGTATGTATATCGGATTTTAATTGCGAAAATTTTTTGTACACTTCAGATTTATTGGAACTTAAATTTCTTAAATGCTTATTTACTTTTGAATCACCTTGTGTTAACCGTTTTGCGCATAATATCCGAAATGCACTTCTAATAAAAGAGCAAATCTTGGAGCTGAGCAAGAATAGCATTGTTCGAATATTGAACCAGCCAGAAAATAAAGAACCCCAACCGTCCAGTGCACCGTTAGACCGATGGCTTGCACGATATTTCTGATGTGTACCGATAGGCTGAAGATCGGAAAAGGAGGTTATCACACTCAGATGAAACTGCTCGCGCGACCCTTTCGCATTAGTGACGGTCATATAATTCTTTTAGCTAACTTTATTTTTTTTCCCATCTCAGCTTACTCCTTTATTTATTATTTTCTTCCTTTGGAAAATCATGCATTAGCCGCGGTTCAGATAGCAAAAGTCTTAGCGATTTACCCAGAGTTTCTTTCACTGATTTGGTATGACACTGTCATAACTGGAATTCTGTGTGGTCAGAGCCTTCTTCTAGAGGAAGTAATGTAGAAAGAAATAACATTTTATGCTCCTTTTACGAGGTTTTTCTCCATCGTCTAGGTAACCATGATTTAAAATAGTAACCTGTCTCTAACGTACTCGTATGTGTGTGTGTGCGATTTAATTTTATCGTTATTCGCATACGCTGCAGTTTTACTGAAGCTGCTTCGTTAAAAGAAATTATTTTCTAATAAGGAGATTTATTTTCTCTTAATTGATAATTAAGAAATCTCAGATCGAATACTAATAAAGAATTTGGAGTTTTAAAATAACGCCAATGTAGATTTGATTAAATGCCTGCTATCAGTATGAAATGGAAATGTAATATTGGTAAGCTTGTAAGGATCTTAAGTTTGACTAACGTTTATTTTGTTTTAAAACTTTACCGTCCTCTCTTATTTTCCACTTCCGGCCCGAATAAACGCGTTAAATTGTTTATGCAAATTGTACTTGCTAACGTTTAAGTATTTACGTAGTGGCTGAGTTAGATGGAGAGCGAGTGAGCTTTCTTGCAGCTGTGTTTCAAGCGAGCTTCAATAAGTTACTGTCCGCCTTTAAGGCCAGAGGTTTAGTCCTCTTTGATATCTAAGACGTACTGAAATTTTCCGCAGTTTGCGTGCTACATACGTAATAATCTGAAAGACCAGCCTTAGTGTTAGTCATTTGTGTAAAATATTCAAAGTTAGCTCTTATTTTAAATTTAGTTAGTTAGTAGTTCTTATATTTTTACGTTCAGACCACTAATGATTGGTCTTTGTATCCCTAAGTGCGGAAGCGCCTGTAATTTATCGTGGAAAATAAAGGGTACTTAAACCCTTCTTATCTTGTCGTCTCTTTTACACTCCATAGGACACATTTTGTAGTCAATCTGACTATCTAGTCAGGACACTTCATGTTCGCAAAGCAGATAAGGAGGAATACAAGTCCTGATAAGCTGTCATTCAATCCAGTGCCCTACCAGCCTGAAACTGCATTCAGGCTTTTTTGAAATTTTCAAGAATTAGAGGAAGAAATGAATGTTGTATGGATTTGAATGAGATGAAATATTATTAGCTTTATTTTACTGAATAATGTGTTTGTAAATCAGGAAATATCTGTTGTAAATGAGGTACGTAGTTACTTCCAGTCTGAAAGATCCCTTGCGGTATTGTCAAACCGGTATCGCAAGCAAGTTCAATCATCGACATATTGCAAATAGATTTTGCTAAGTAAAACTATTTTGTTAAGAAATTAGTTTTATTGTTTCCAAGGATCAAACTATCTGTGAATACCATTAGCAGGTAATTTCTGAAAATCTTGAAGCTGAATAAACTAAAACGTTCGTAAGAAACAAATGCAGATGCTGCATTTTGGAATCTCAATACTTAAAATTGATAGGTAAATGTAAATGATATAAACTAAATTTCGAGTGAATCATTTAATGAAACCATTCAATAAAGAGTTTCATTCAAAGAATAAATTAAAACTTATATTTTCTATGCGGAAATTATTTTAAGAGACAAATTTATAAAAATGTCAAGGATAGAGTATACATAAAGTGGTCATTTTCAAGGCATTGTCTTCAAGGGCACACTAGGATTAAAATGTAAACTCAAATTTGCATATGTGTATTCATTTTTGTCTACACGTATACCTGTAATTGAGTATGAAACCATTCAATAAAGAGTTTCATTCAAAGAAGAAATTAAAACTTATATTTTCTATGCGGAAATTATTTTAAGAGACAAATTTATTAAAATGTCGAGGATAGAGTATACATAAAGTGGTCATTTTCAAGGCATTGTCTTCAAGGGCACACTAGGATTAAAATGTAAACTCATATTTGCACATGTGTATGCATTTTTGTCTACACGTATACCTGTAAGTGAGTAAAGCTCGCAGCCACTTATTTTGATCACCCACTCTAAAACTCCGGCTAGGTCTTTCCCCCTTAAATATTATTACTGGGCATATTTCCTAAACCGCCATCAGATCTATAGCTACTCTCACTTGCGAATCGAAACAAACATTTATGGGTATTTCCGCGTGCAGGCTATCTGATTGGCTAACGTAAGCGAAAACCATTGCTAGTCAAAGACCTACATCAAACAGAAATGTGGTAAAAACCTTTTTCGAAGTTTCACGGATTCGTACCGGCTACACATATATGCTTCGACTAGAAAGCTACCGTTCGAAACAGTGCTGGGAGTGACTCGCTTCTCCGGTATGTTTCTTATAGCCTCGCGTGACGCTATAATGTGCTAACCCCATTAGCGCTACAACGTTTCTCGGAACAAGTTATAAGGTATTTCTCCCACTTCCCTAGCGTGCCTTCGTGGTGTAACGGTAGCACGCTGGGCCGGTATTCCAGAGATCCGTGGTTCAATTCCCGGCGAAGGCGGTTGCTAATTTTTCATCTCTCCGGCCTCCAAAAAATCCTAATGTCTCTACAAGTGGCGCCCGAACTAAAAGGGTTGTGGATGATGATCCTCCGAACCCAGGATTTGGCGACTAGGTCCCCTAAAATCCTAGTCGCCCTTTAAAAAGGGGAGTATAAGGTATTTCTCCCACTTCCATAGCGTGCCTTACGGTAACGGTAGCACGCTGGGCCGGTATTCCAGAGGTCCGTGGTTCGATTCCCGGCGAAGGCGGTTGCTAATTTTTGTTCTCTCCGTCCTCCAAAAAGTCCTGATGTCTCTAAAGGAACACCATTTTATGACAATAGTTTTCTACATTGTGGGAAGGAATAAAACTTAGCTAAAATCTAAACTTTCATACGATTTCCATACATCAAAATTTCCGACTAGTGAAATATATACTTGGATTAGAAAGTAAATTCTGTAGATAAAAATGAAAATTTCTTACCTTGACGTGCATAATTCAGTGACTTATGCATAATTACTACTTTTAAGGGTGAGCTAAAATTAATAACTAGTGCTGTTTTACTCAAGATAAAATAATTGTCAAACTGTAAAATTTCGTTTTGCAGCTACTCACTAAGCTCAAAATATTTAAAATTAATTGAAGTCAGTGAAAAAGATCATGAAAAGTGACTTAACTCAGTAAATTTGCTCTTTAATACTCTGTAAGTTTTGAACTTAAGCGTAATACTCTCTTCTTAATTGAAGATTCATATGCAAAATTAGAATTAAGATTCATAAGCATTTTTCAGTAACAATTAGTGGAAATGTCTTCCTATCTCAGGTTCAAGAATTTTAGTTTGAGATATAGCATATTTTAGATCAAATTAAAATTTTAGTAGTATATTTAAGTTTCAATTAGTGTAGTCATACATTTGGTGTCGTTTTATTTTATTTAAAAATCTTCCATAACCCCTGTTTTAGTATACAATAACTGCGGACGATTACCGTATCTGAGAGGGACAATTTAACATATGTGTTAGCGCCTTTTACCTACGATATGTTTCGTTTAGACAATATTCGCTCTGAAATCATAAACTTTCTTTGTGATAATGATTATATTTGAAATCATGATTGTATTATAAAGTATAAGAAGGCATACAAGTTAATAAGAAAACTATGGACGCTCATATGAAAGAATAAGTCGGTTCTAAGACTTTTTTAAAATTATTCGATTGTAACAATTTCCATGAATATTGACATTATTAGAAACAAAGCATTCGCGTTAGAGAATCTGCTTTCAGGAATGCTTACTCATCACTACTAAAATAATAATGAGGAGGAGGAGGAAGAGGAGGATGCCATCCAACCGGGATAGTGGTTAGCTACTCTGACTGCCGTACCGAAAGCCCGTTTTCGAATCCTAGCGAAGATATGGCTGTTTATAAGTGTACAGTGTCTGCGCAGCATGGGGACACTCTAAATATGCGCGAGTCGCATTTCGAGAACTACAAACAATGTACTTTAAACCAAGTCAGATGCTGATGTTATTTACTTTAACTGTACTTCTTAAGGCATGAATTCTAGAAACTTGTGCACATATTTCTTATTTGTACATGGCTATCTTTTTCATGTAAACTTCATCTAACGTTACAGGGAATAATCGGTCGAAAGGATACTGTTGTAGGTCAGAAATAGCGTTTGATCAATGATGTTATGTGCTGTCGCCACTCAAACGGGATAGTGGTTAGTGATTCTAGGCATGGATGTTTGTAAATGTATAGTGTCTGTGCGGCATGGACAGTCTAAATATATGGAGGGATGAAAGTCCTTTCTAGAAGTTGTTAGTAAGGGAAGAGATGTGTGAGACCTTCGGATCCCGGGATGCTTTCCATGAAAATTGGGGCTGGAACTGAGCAAAGTCGTACTGCCACCTGTATGGTCGTCTAGTTATTTACCAACAGCAGGCGCAATCTTGCACTTCTTGCCGCGATGAATTTCGTTATCTTGGGCTGATGTTACTGTCAGACAAATGAGATAAGTCAGAACATTAGGATGATCATGATAATAATTGTAATATAATAACAATAATAATAAACATTATTAAACATCCGCATTTTAGATGGATTACAAGTTTAACACCTTTACTAACTTTTAAAAGTAAAGTAAATTTTTTGGGTATTGTAACAACAAGAAAGAAAACCTATAAGTTAAATGTTGCAATTAACAAAAGCAGTTTTTTTTCAAAATAATCCTGTTATAACATTTATTAACGAGATAACTGAAATCCGTTGATTGTGATTTGCAGACTGTGAAAATGTTTCTGATTTGTAGATTATGTATCAGTTTCAAGACATTATTTTACTTGTTTTTGTACTTCCTTCCTTTTCTACTGAATTAGAATGATTATACATTATGCATCGGAAAAACTCTGACTTGTTTGTTTGGTTGGTCCGTTACGAAACATAATTTGAGGATTACCTATTTAGAGAGTCAGATAGACACGCCTTCATACTATAAATTATTTTTGAGGAACAATGGATATAAATCCACTGCACAAAATTAAAACTAAAAAATCGTTTCTACAGTAGCAAGTTGGATTGGCAAGAAGACAACTTGAGTTGAATGGTCCAAGATTGCCCAACTATAGCTATTCAATTTCGGTTCCTATTAGCAGGAGAGTTTTTATTTAAAGTTTAAAACACATTTTTCAGTTAAAATTAATTAAGAAATTTTTTTTTGTTTTAAAAAAATCTGTTCTATGTTACTAATGTTCAGTATGTTATTGAAAAATATGTATATTTGAAGGGGTTTAAACGAGAGTAAATCTAAGATAAAGAGGGAAGTTACTGACGACCCTAGTTGGCCATACAAGGAACTACTCTTTTTATATCTGGCGTGGACGATATTTCTCCTTTGCTTTGAATTTTAAGTAATAGTTTCTGAAATAAGCAAAGCCAGCTGCTAGAATGAATGTGATTTAAGGAATGTAGGAATATGATTTAAGCACGAATATAATTCAGATGTAGGAATATGATTTAAGCACGAATATAATTCAGATGTAGGAATATGATTTAAGCACGAATATAATTCAGATGTAGGAATAGGATTTAAGTATGTGAATTGCAAATAATTTAACTTTGTATTATACCCGAGAAAAGCCGAAGTCAATTAATGTGCGTGAATTTAGTTTGTGCTAAGAACCAAAGGGAGAATAATTGTTTATTTTGGTTTATTTAAGCCGGGGCGAAAATTCTTTAGGTTAGAAGTTTAAACTAGTTTAACGGAAAGTCAAGCTGTATTTAACTTTATAACATTATTTTTTTTATTATTACTTGAAATCTTACCATTCTTTAAACATTGTACAAGATTTATTCTGTATACAGAATTCAGCGTAAGCTCATCTTGTAAGTTATTATACAATTAAACATAAAATATCCATCACTGTCTGCTGTTACCCAGTAATAAGGATGCTCTTTGTTCATGCGAAATGAAGACAAAAATCATTAACATAAATCTTTGGAACTGTTGTAATTTATTTTAATGAGTATTTTGTCGTATAAGAGTATTAATGCATTATTTCATGATGAAATTCACATTATTTTGAGCAGGAAACCAATTAATGACGCTTAACTATTTAAATTTATCGAACATAAAATGCACCCTTGTGAAAGGAAATTAAAGAGATCAGTCTAATGAGGAAAACAGCGAAGCCTTGAAAGAAACAGAACAATACTTCGTTGCATATGAAGTGAAGGAATTTGCTCATTGAATAACTTCATTTGCAACCAAAATCATCAACGTAATCCACTCTGTGCTGCTCACTCCGTAATCACAGCAATAACGCATTTTTAATAAACGTATTGGATAACTAATAGCGTATGGAACACTGGTGACTGATTGAACTGCTACATCCGATTGGAACTGAAAATGAAAAGCAGGAAATTTAATTCTCCCACAACAGAAATAATTAACAATTCTCTCGCACAGGAAATAACTAACACAATTATAATAAATAAATAATAACGAGCTAGGGTAATTAGATCAATGAAGAGCACCTCGATAAATATATGCAAACATCTATTTTTTAATCTCATTATCGCAGCCACGATTGCCAGGGTTATGCATTCTGCAATCTATAATGATAATGATCATTATTGCCGAGCGCTTCTAAACTACATATTTTGTTTAGTTTGCCGAAAAATAAATCCCATTCTTAATTCGGGTAGGATTAAGTTTAGCATTCCTAGTCGAAACCTCAAATGCTTCCCTGGGGTATTTTCGATGTTTATTTCCTTATTATCCTTTATCCTTTTGTCTCTTCTTTTCTTCGTGAATTCCCCATCTCCAGTTTACTGATCCCTTAGCATTATTGTAGGCGATAATTCATGGCATATTCCAACCACCTGGGTTGCCTGGCAACGGCCAATCTGACAGGGAGATTTATTCAGACTCTAAGATCCGAGAGGGATTATTGCCCCTCTTCCCACTTTAACCTTAACTCATCGCTGATCTTAACCACCCTCCCCACTGCTATGTTCATTGCATGCTAACTCGAAGAGGGAACTTAAGAGAGAACTCTGAATTTTCTTATGGAAAATAACAGTGCCCATTCAATTCCATTGTTCATTTTTCGTAACGACACTTCCAGAAAGAGACAATTGAGTGTCATTTCCAGAAATTCAATGTTATTGATTTTAAGGCATTGAAATGTGGCATTCAAGGAAGGAAAATGAGTGGAGATTTTTGAGCATAAAAAGGAATTCTATCATGCCGGTGATTAAACATTCATTCTGCGTTTGTGTTGCGTAACCCCCTCTGAAATAAAATATTTGATTATTTATTTCACATAATACAGTTTATCAGAAAAATAAATCAAGATATTATTTATATGATAATGGGGGATAAAGAAATTTGAGAAAAGTTTCAGAAATTACCATTGCATAGACTTCTGGAATAGAAAAATATGGATTCACATTTATATGAAATGCTAATAACTTAAAGTATATGAACAAAATTCCAGTTTCCAAAACATATTCGCATGTATTTGAAATAAAAGAACATAAAATTATCCTTAAAAAAGGAAATAATTAGTTATTTCATAAATAATAAGTTTTTTAAACTAAATTTGAAAATAACACATTAAAAATCAACCTTACGCTAAAATATATTTACCTGTATTATTTATATTTTTTCTTGTTTAAATTTGAAATTTTAGTAACACTCACTGTAAACATTTTTATATCCAAAGAATGGTTCTTTAGCCCAAAATATTAATCAAGCTTTTTCTTGGACACTATATAAGGAATTCAAAATTTTACATTAAGGGGCTTTTGAGGCCATCAAAAAGAAGATATTTCCGGCGGTCTATAGCATAGTTTAGAGGTCTGTAGCAAATAATTCATAGCTTTTTAAAATGCATTAAAAGCATGCTCTTTCTCTTGGCTAATGCATAACGTTTTTATTAACAACTTTTCTTAATCGTACCAATTGTTCACGGCGCAGTTGTTTAGTTACGTTTTGATTTTCAGGAAAAGGCTTGTAAGACATTAATTCCTTCCATATCGTACCAAGCATTCAACATTTTCATTTTTGTATAACGGCATCATTTTAGTGTTGCAAATGCTATTTCGCTTTACCAGTCCATTATAGTTTTCCCGTTAGCTGTAAAAGAAAAGAAAAGATATTCAAAGTCCTTGTTTCAAATTTCTGTCTGAAACTTCGAACAAAATCCACACAAAACGAGTTTAGAAACTTTTCTGACACTTTTTAATACCGACGGTTCACAGCGATTAAAGATCAGTTTGAGGCATTTTGAGCAGCAGCTCCTGAGGTAAATCTTTAATCCTTAAATTTGGAATTTGCTCTATAAATTCCTCTAAGAAAGAAAAATACTTTGCTAATAGATTGAAGCAATGTATGAAAAATGAGGTATAGAATATGTTAATATTTTAAAGATGAATTAAAACTATATCTAAAATTATTTCATTAATTTAAAAAATAAAATCTAGGCTAAATTAATTGAAAGTGTTCAGGAATGTTTTATTCAAGCCTAATATAAATTTCTTTAAATCAACGGTGAATATCTCAAGAGTTTGCAGCTTAGAATTTAGAAAGGTAACTTTTGAAATTACTCTCCTTATAAAAGAAAGAATAAATAATAAAGGTACTGTGTCATAGCTTCATTAAATTAGAAAATATGAAGCTTTTAAACTTCTCTTTGAGCCCCTGAACTTGATAAAGCTATTAATTTGGTACAAGGATCTATTCAAAAAAGTAGACAGAGGACCAGACATAAAGTAATATAATATGTGAGACAATCTTAGCAGCATGGGAAGTCTCGAGTTCTTCGATGCATCAAACTAACCGTTTTCATGAGCAGAAAGAAAGCTTAAAAAAGAAATATTTGAACTAAAGAAGGTAGAATGCGCAAAAGTCTCTAAAGTAGGAAACTTTGGCATGATGCGGTAGGTGGAAAAATAACTTAAAGTAAAGTAAGAAACAAACAAACAAAAAAAAAAAAAAAAAAAAAAAAAAAAAGGGGGGGGTGGATAATATAAAAATAATTTCAAATAGGTTTTACAAATAAACATTACCATTAAGAATAACCAATTTAATGGGTACACTCCACTGGAACCTAAGCAAAGTAAATAGATGGTAGGCAAACTAAAATCAGGTGAAAAAAATATTTTAAAGTCAATTTCCAGGCGAACCAAAAGAAACGCCAGAAATTGGAAAAAACGCTAAAAGTAGGCATAAATACCACCTGAACTCAGTAAACTAGAGAAGGATGAAGAGCGAAACTTCTGTGAAATTCTATATTCATCTGGAAGTAAATTTGGAGTATTTAAACGTTAGTTAGAATTTAAACTTAAATTAGTGGCTTGGAGTCTTACGCATTTTAAAGATTTTCCAGAATAACATAACGAAGATAACGTACCTTAAATTTAGTCTCTTCTTTTTCTCTGAACGTTATGAAATTTGATTTATGTATGTAATTCAGGAATATATCAGTTTTGATAAACGACAACGATAATAAACATTCTACTTAAAGGTTAAATAATCATTAATTAAATTAAAGCAATGGCAACCTTATAATGTGATTTATCAATACTGTTTTCCTGATTAGGAGTTATTAGTTAAAAATACAAAGGTAATTCTTTGAAGAAATAGATAAAATTTGGAACTCCAAAGAAAGGATTTCTCTCTGACCTTCACGGAGGTTATTTGAAAGGACAGTAGTTAGCTGATATGTGCTTTAAACATTACAATAGCTAATAATCAACGACACCAGCATAGTTGGACTTGCAAAAAAAAAAAGTATGTTGCATAACACTTACTGTTACTGCAATTATTTTTGTATGAAAGTATGTGATTGACACGTCGCTAACAAGATGTTAATTCAGGCAAAACTTTTAAATGAAAATTAGATTAATTTTTTGACAATGATCAAATATCTTATAGAAAAACTTAACAGTTGTTTAAATATAATGGAACATTAATTTAGAAAATATTGTTTTTGAAAATGCAACAATATACTATATTGTTTTACACAGACACAGGTTGTACACATTAAAAATACTGGCATAATTTAAGTGCTTAGTATAAATTAGTAAACACTTTTCAAATATTGGCAGCATGTTGTAATATTGAGGGCTTATTTGTCATTTGAAACAAATAAATGTTATGTTTTTAAACGAGTCTGCTCTAATTAAACGGTGAGCATTTTCAGAAAACAAGTTTTTGGTATGTATTAAAATTATGTACCGAAATTTAATACATTCTGACTATCACAAATTGCAATATTTGTTAATTTTATTTTTCCTACCTTACATTAATTTAATCCGTGTAAATATTTTGGCACTCCAAAATTCAGCGATATATAAAATTCATATCCCATTATTATTTGATTAGATCAATTACCTCTGTACTCATCTTTACCTAGATATATAATATTCAGTAAAGCACTGAAGAGATGGCTTTCAAATTTGCAGTACATGATCCAGCAGAACGTATACACTTTTCTCAGTAGTTGTTAATCTAGAGCAGGGTTTTTTAAAGTGTGGGTCGCGACCCCCGAGGGGGTTGCGGGACCTGCAGCAGGGGGCGCCAAAATTTTAGCAGTTTTGATATTTCTTTAATTAATTTTACAATTACCAAATATTTTTACACAATGTATCTGAAATAGATAAAGATAAAACAATACAGACAAAGAGAAAAACGAAAACGTTTCGACGCATTCTTTTTATACTACAAATGTTCATTTTCCTCGCTTTGCACGTGACGCTGTCATTTCGTCTGTTACTTATTTAAAATTTTCTCATTGTTCTATTCCTTAAAATTAGGAATTAATTAAAAAGTTAATGACCTAACATTGCAATAATATATTACAGTACAAGTGAAAACATGACAGTTTCACTCACGCGCGTGTCGGATTTGCTCACTCAATACTTATGGGGACCCACACAATTTTCGTAAATATTATGGGGTCCTGTGGGTCGCGAAAAAATTTCAGTGATAAAAGGGGGTCGCGACTGAAAAAAGCAAAGCTTAAGAAACAGAGTCAGAGAACGAGTCTTAATAAATCGCAGTATTGGTGGCTGCTCTATTACTTACAACACCCAGACCAGTACCTAAGTCGTCTACAGACGATTTGCCGCCTGCATGTCACACCTCCATAGTATGGATTTCGAAGCGGGGACCACGTACATATATATATATATATAGTATTGAAACATTCAATGAGACATTTTAAGTCAACATTAAAAATACTATCCATTTCTGGCAACTCCTTCTTGGGGAAAAGCGTTGCTTCGTCGAATCCCATATTACTATCCTTGACGACAAAATAGATGACAGGTAACTAGTGAATGCAGACTATGACCATACCTACTACAAAAGGCAGAAATTAGGTACATCCGTCCACTTTTACATATCTTTATACCTACATTAATTTAAGAAAAAGTATTTAATTTGTACTTCCTACTTCATAAATTAATACAGCATCTTTTCAGCATATTTCAGATTACTTTGAGGCATTTATGTTTTAAATTTTACCGATGGAATATTATTTACTCTACATCTCTCTTTCTTTTCTGTTTTCGTCACAAGGTTCTTTCATTGCAATATTTATGTACATTTGAGAGGCAAGCAGTTTTGAGATAAATTTAGAGGAATTACGAATAGCTGAGTGCCAATGTTTTGGGTTCCTAGCCAGTGCTACCTTGCGAGGAATTGTTCTACATTTGGGGAATACAACGCTGGACTCGAATTGTAGAAAAACGATCAGTTTGGGTGTGGTACGTTGAATATTAGATTTTCTGTAACAGTTTAGGAGAAGCTTTGGTGTCTCTAATAAGATTAGGTTGAATTGTTTAATTTATAGCATTCGCCAAAGAAGCTTGTGTTTTAAGCCAGGTCCAGTTGATCGGTATTTTGCGTTTGTGTGACGTAAATTGACTCCTCACAAGTGGTGACGTAGAAAAAACTGAAAGTGAGTTTACTTCTGCGTCTGTTTCTTTAGGTTAGAAATTCTGGTAGTGACAATTCACCTCCTAGAATATACCTAACACTTTATTGTAATTGAGTTAGCTAATTTGATTTGTAACCCACGAAAGGTGTTACAGTTTCAACTAAAGGTTACTTATTTTCATTTCTCTACATATTAGTTTTAGTGGACTATGTTTTGTTACCCTGGACATTTTGTTTTCGTTTTCGGTAACACAGAAGTTTTAAAAATAATACTCATTTAATTATGTTCACGAAATACTGTAAAACTTTGCACAATGTCTTTCCCTTTCAGCTTTAATTTGTCTTTCTCTTAAAACGATTTTTAGTCTTTTTCATTCTTGTACGTATAAATTATTTTCTTTCTAACCATTTCTTTATTTTTGAGTTCTTAAGTAAACTTCCCTAATGGTTTTACTTCCGCATCACACAAGTTCGGTATTGCTGAAGTAATAGATTACGAAAATAAGAACTGAAATACAAAATACAGAGCACTAAATATCTGAACACTAATTTTCTTCCCAAATGCAGCATTTTATACAGAATGCAATCACGTCGAAACTGAAGAAAAAAGAGTACTTTTTACACTCTGCTGTATTTTCTCCATTCCATACCCAACATTATCTGTTTTTTTTATTTCTTCTAGCTTTTAAACTTCTTTTGAAGCAATCACGGAGTATTTTGCTATTCAAGGAGAGTTTGCGTCTAATTACTATTCAAAAAACCGCAGTAACTCTATTTGCATATAGAGAATACGCAAGCAATTATAAAGGTTTAAACAGACACTTATTTTACAAATAGGAAGTTTCTGCGTTTGCTATAAAAAATAACCCGCACAAAAAGAAAAGAGCATTAAATATTCCGTGAGATAATAGAAGTTATTTTTAGCTACAGCTCTGACTGAAATGGTTTCAAAACAAATTAGTGACGGGCAGTGTAAAGAATCTTCATCTTATCCTGAATATAAAAACGAAAACCATAAAAGATACACAGTTTTAAATTTTTACTTTAATGGAGGTCAAAAAAAAAAAAAAAAAAAAAAAACGCCAAAAGCGTCAACATTAGACTCGCTAATTGCAACAATTCACTTGTTCGACTTTAATCCTATGGCCTTGCTACATCCATTCAAATGAATTGCTCTGAATTTCGCGTTCGTTTCAGAATATTCAGGAGACATTGAAGAATAACTTCTTAACATAATTACAAAATCTCATCATTTCAGTGATAAGCTAGTTTACTTTAACTGATATTTTACATGTACTGGGAGACAGATAATTAAGGTTATAATTTAAATAATGAATATTTTTTCTTTCAATATTATTTATTTTTCTTTCAATATTATTTTTCAATATTATTATTTCAATATTATTTATTTTATTTCAATATTATTATTTAATATTATTTTTTATAGAGTTTGCAGTTCTTAACATTAAACACAGTTTATGGAAGTTTTTTTACATTATATTTTAAAGCTAATATGTCGTAAATACAGACATCTTCAGCTTTGAATATCCAAGAGACTTTCCATAACTCCCGTTAGAATTTCGAGTAGTAACTTTTGAATTTTTCGTTGTCCATTGGCTAATATTTATATACATAGCAAATAATAAGACTTATGTAAATAAAAGATAAAAATAACACTCTGTTAATAATGGTTTATTTTTTTGGAATCATTAATTATGTTAGCTTATTATGTTATTATTACATTTCTTATTACATCTTTTCTACTCGCAGTACTTTGAGAATATTACAATGGCAGTTTCTGAACTCGTCTGTTTGCCATTTCATCTTTTAAAAGTGCATTTTAGTTCTGTTTTTAATTTGCGTACCTTATAATGATTTAATTTCCCATTTCCTTCTATATATATATTCATTAATTTAAAAAAAAAATAAATAATTTTTTACGAAGTTAGTAAAGAACTAACCGATGCTTTTTATTCTGACTGAATCGTAAAACCTCTTGTTTAGAACTTATTCTTTTATCTAGCTGTCTTTCTTTTTACGTACCTGTTTATGTTATTTAAAATATTGCGTCAACGTCTTTATTTTCTTTTATAAACTGTCACATATTACTATTACATAAAAAGATTTATTTTATTTATGTTTTTGAAATTGCCTCAAGCATCCAGAAAGATAAGATTTAAACTCTAAGAAAAATATTGAGACGAAGAAGAACAGTTCCGAAGCTTAGTAACATACGTTTGAAGCCTATTTATTCTTTAAAAATAACAGGACGTTATTTGCTTTCTGCAAGCAAAAGAAATACAAAACCGCAGTTATTGCATATATCGCTGTCAAATGTCACCTTTGGCTAAAAGCTTCATATCCAGTCACTCAAAATCGTCCAAAGCTGAATGCATAAAAAAATCAATAGAAATGAAAACTATTTGCAAGTTCTTTTTTTTCGTTTGTAGACAAAAACAACTCAGATCCAGAAGAAAGGGAAACTAGTAGATGCAAAAGGCGAAAGCGTGCGCAGATTTTTCTGGCATTGGTAAGATTCCTGCAGTGTAACTACTTGTTCGCCTTTCCTTATCTCGTTACAGGTTAACGTGAAAAGTTTGTGTAAAGTGCACGTTCGATCAAAAGATTTTCCACGTCTTTCGCATAGTGCACAAAAATAAACGACAGTTACTGATAGCATCGTGCTTTCAAAATATTTTCTTTCTTTAGCCGACTGTTTTGCTTGTTTGTTAGCTAACTTTTGTTGGTTCCCTAGGTTACATTTTTCTTTTATTTATTTAATCTTTTAAAGATAACCTTTTCGCATTGAAATTTAATACTCTGTTATATAAGTTCTTAACAAACGCCAGTTTAATTAGTCATCATGCTAGTATATGGGGTATTCCTTTTCCGTTCAGTATCTATATCTTGTTGACCAAATCTTTTTGCACAAGCAAGCGTATATTTAAAAGACATATTCTTTTGAAAAGTTTACGATTTTAATGTAGTTTCTGGTGATTTCTTAACATTATTTTTTATTTAAAATTTTTTATAGTATAGCTATTCGGGTTGATCGGAAATTGTGTTTTATATAAATTTTGAATTTAATCTCTGATCTATCTAAGACAGTTCTCTTTTTAGTACGAAGTCTGTGACCTTTTTCGTAGTAAAAACATTTTAATGGTCTTAATAGAATTAAACTGCAATTAAATACAGTTATTATACATTCATAAATACTTGAGCAGAAAACGTAAAATTTATAGCATAATTATAAGGACGTGTAAAATAATTCAAGACGTACATTCAAAATACGCAATGTTTTAAAAATTTTGTGATACTTCATCTTTACAAACCAGAATTAAAATTTCGACTTATTATTAAATTACGATTAAAAATTGACAATTAAAAATTTATATTGCATTGAAAAAAGTACATTTAGTAACATTAAGAGGTTTCTCCAATAATTATGCAAAAGCATTAATCTGCCACGCGGCTCGAAAGGAGGAATTCAGATGACAAATACGTTGGTACATTAGTTGATAAATCATTTGATATCAGGGGTAAAGTCTGATTCAGTTTTAGGGCAAAGCAACAATTTTCAGGTGCTTCTTTCCTATTAACAAGGGCATAATGCAGGATTAATTTTCTATTTATGGTTTTCTCCTAGGAAATATGGGTAAAGCTATTGCAAATTGAAATTAGGAAATGTTAATACTTAAGAGAACTGTGTCAAAACTATTAAAAATTTATATACTCTTAAAAGAAGTTTACAATTTGTAATAGTATGCATTAAAATAGTACATATTTACATAAAAATAAGATAGAACAATGCATACATAAATAATCAAGTAAATTACTGCTGATTTCCCTGAAGAGTGTTGACTCGTGAAAGGGAATCACGCCCTTCCCCAAAAATTCAGCAATAATTTGGGTATGATCGCGTTTCATCAACTTCCTATGTTTGAAGGAATTCTTTCAATCGCAAAAAAACTATTATGTAAATTTTATATTTAAATGAATATTTAAAAAATTTCAAACATGAAGTATCAGTTACAATTTTCCGTACCATTCGTTATAAATCTGAATTCAAGTGGTTTCTCATCGAATTTGGAAAGAGCATATAAGAATTTTTGGTACTATTCGGTTTTGAGGGCCGTAAAAAAAATTGCAGCGAAAATGTATGCGCAAAAGCTCCAAATCTAGCATATGCGCCCATTTAACAGCGCGCCAAATCTAGCGTACGCGTTGATTTCAGATTGCGTAAGTTTATATAGTTCTATATTTCTTAAGACGCCATTGACATACTAGTTTAATTTTTAAATCCTTTTTTGATTTTAAATCCTTTATTGATAAAGTCGGCAATAGAATTTTGGGTAAAGTCCAGATTCACCCACTACTTGATGCGTTTTTAAGAATTGTACATACTCGGTATCCATGTGCACATCGACCTATTTTCACTTAAAAAAAAAAAAAAAAAATCCTAGAATTGCACAAAAATGGCCACTGCGCACAGCCTTGACTTTATCTGTCTACACATCGACCTATTTTCACTTAAAAAGTGAAAGAAAATTGACAAAAATTCAATTGTTTTTCCCCTTGTAAAAAGCGGCAAACAAATACGTGAGCGATTCTGCACTTTACCGAGAATATTTTCAACGAAAAAGCATCATTCATTATAGAAAATTACGTTTGAACAACCAACGAGATGAAATTATGCTTTAGCGATAAGTCGGTAGCGAAATTATGCTTTAGCGATAGTCGGTAGCGAAATAGCGAATAACTTATCCATTCAGTTATGTTTAGCAATTTTTATATAAATTATAAGAATGATCTGAAATAGTTATTTACTCTTATGCTTCCATTCAGTCATGTTTAGCCTTTTTCGTATAAATTATAATAAAAAAAATTATTATATGAAATTAACCTTTCATCTAAATTAAAACAACAATCATAGATAGTTATTTACTATTATACTTCCTTTCTTGCCGCAATTATTTTTGGCAGCATTGGCATCAACAATAGTTTGGCGATTTTTTACAGCCCTCGAAACCGAATAGTACCGAATTTTTTGCAGTCAGGTGAAGCAGATTTTAAGTTTGCAATGAAAGGCTTTTAGTTTGTTGACAATGGAAGATTCTTTTTTATCAGTTTTTGGTAGGTAATATGCTCATAAAGTTCACTTTCAATTTTTTGGCTGTGATTTTTTATTATGATAATGAAATTATTGTTTGCTTTACCTATTTTAGTAATAATAAATTTCTTCTTAATTTTTAGTATTTTGATCTTAAGTGCACTCCAGCGTAACTTTCCAGTAAATTGTAGTTTATTTATTCAATTCTTAACTTTACTAAATCCTCTTCTTTTCACTCTAATAATGCATTACTGGAAAGATTTAGTTTATATGTTGTTTAAATTATAAATTCATTCAGGTTATTTTCAATACTGTTCAGGCTGTAGTTCTTGCTGATTCTTTGTACTGGTCTAAATTTAATTCCGAATTTCATTAGTTCCTTTGATTAGTAGATCATTGATTATGTCCAAAATCGCCTGTGATTATGGTAATTTTTGACATACGGAAAATACTCTGGTTCGTGATAATATAAAATTGCTTTAGTATCCAGTTCCTTATGGTTAATGAGCCAATTGCTTAAAGTCTTTTGATATATAAATGAAAGAATCGTACTTGCGTACACTACAGGGAAGAAGAGTTTATCATTCTTGAAGATATTTAGTTTTGTCAAATTCCGGATGTAAGAAGATGACATTGCAGTAACCCTTGTTGGAGATGTTATTCAGACGGGAAAGTTTTTAATTATAAAAGTCCAGCACAAGATTCCTAATGATATTATGGAATGGATTGAATTATTTGAATAAAGCTTTTATTTTAATAAAGAATCTGGTTTTATATGTTTGCATGAAATTAATTAGTTTTTGGTAAAATTAAATGAATTTAGAAATTTTTCCACGCAAGTTTGAAATTTATTTGATCCAGTATAGATAGAATTTATCCAATCTAGACAGATCCAGTATAGACAGAAATTATTTTCTAGAAATTAATTTTTATTATTTTTAACTCTTCTTTTACCTATATTAATTTTATTTTTGCTGAAAGGTTTATGTCGCTTGTATGTAGATGATTTATCAGTATTTTTAGTCTGCTTGATATACAGTCTGCCTGTATGTGTTATGCCTTAAGGGACAAAACGTTTTAAGCTTAAGCAGCACGAAAAATTATTCTAGAAACAATCTATCTTTGCTTTGAGTAACTATAGCTAAAATCTGCTTTTTAATTTTGTTAAAAACATACATTTAAAAATGTTCTAATTCTATTGTTGCGAGGACTGTTCTTTTTCGAAAATGCTATTGAGTTACTTGCTTGATTAAATGTAGAAAACTTCGTGTTCAATGATTATTTATACTCAAATAGAGATTATTTTTAATTTGTATTACATATGTTTATTATATGGTATGTTTTGAAGGGTACTGTATCCTTGCGGAAGAATTATTAGACAGCATGGGGTTAAATTTACATGTTAATCATTTTGTGTAATGACATTTTTTATATTCAATGTGAGTAATACGAGCAAGTTATTAAAGTAGAGAGTGAGCTAGCCTTCTGAACAATCAAGGTTTTTCAGAGAGATCAAAAACATTTTTTCTTTGGAGATAATCCAAATGCTTTTATAAGATATTCTAATGATTATAAGATGTCTTTACCTAAATGCTGAAGTCCTTGTATGATAAAGGAAATAGTGCATATAGCTACTATTAAACTAACTCAAAGAATAAAGAAGCAAGAATTAAAGAGATAAATGTATTTTGAAAGTGAAAACCTAGCGCTATCGCTGTTAAGTCTAAAATTCCAAATTTAGTTATTAGTTAGTTAGAAATAATAAATTTAGTTATATAAATATAAAGCATCACAAAGCATTTTCACAACAGAAATATCCCAATACGATTTCTGCGCAATATTTTGCTGAAAAGTATTTTTTAATTGATACCTGGTTTCACTGGTTTTTATTTTATTTTTTCATGTCTTTCCAAATTAGGTTCTAAATTTCTTATTGTTGCGTACATATATATATATATATATACTGATATATATAACTGATATATATTACTATAGATATATATATATATACTGATATATATAACTGATATGATTAAACTGATATATATATATATATATATCAGTTTAATCAGTTTAAATCATACATGAGAGAGTGTGATAAATATAATATTTTCTCAGTTATTTTATAATCAACGATTAAAAATATCATTCTGTATTTAATCCTATGAAAAGTAGAATCGAAATGAAAGAAGAAAATGAAACCAAACCTTTAAGAGTATAATGAAATATATTTTTAATTACATTTAAATCCATTAATTATTAATAAGTCCTCATATTCTTTATATTTAATTCTTAATTGTAGATGCGCCACATTTACAAATTCATAGGTAAAATTTGCTGTTAAAGAAATTTATTAAATTTTTAAAATATAAAATATTTTTTACAATATTATATGTATGTTTTCAAATATTACAAACACCGTAAATAAGAACAAATATACTTAATTAATCCACATAAAAGGTGATCTTTGTTCTGAGCTAATATATTGCCAAAAGTAATATTACACTTGAATTACACAAAAGAAGACAAGGTGCATGAGAATCTTTAATCGATAATTGAATTATATCAGTTTTACTGCTTACCATGCTTTAATTAAAGAATTTATGACAAGAAAAATTTCCAAAAATAATGCCTTTGTTAAAATGCGAGATTACATGAACAATGAAACTTACTAGAAGCCAGAAAAGGAGAAATAAATTTTACTAAGGATATTTCATTGATATGTTGCTTTTAATTGCCTAATGCATCTTCCTATTATATCTTTTAATTAAGTATCTTTAAAGCTTAGCAGAGAGTAAAACCATTCTTCGCAGATTATCCAATCTGAATTGATAAAAAGTCTTCAGGTCAGAATAAATTATTATATTTCCATTAAATCAAAAAATATGTCATTGATGATATGGGCTTAATTCAAATAACTTGCTTTGAAGAAAACAACATGCTACGTAAAGTAGTTTAGATTGTAGTTTATGATTTTTACAGTTATTGGAATTAAAGCACTTTTTTTATTAAAAAGAAAATGTGAAAGTGTAACGTCTGCACTCGCATAAATTAAATTCTACAACTGAATAAATTTAAGGCATGTACATTAAACAGAGAGTTTTATGGCCATCAAAAAAGTCGAATTTTATTTCACGTAATCAGATGAAAGTTCCTCCTTTTTTGTTTACGGAAGAATTAGATTTTTGCTTCAAATGTATTCAGAAAATAAAACGTGAAAGCTATTTTAATTTTCAACAGCAAATACTCGAAATGAAATTTAAATCATAGAAAGTGGAACACTTTTCTTTTTCTGATGCATTTTGATGGCGCAAAATTTTATCAGTTTTTGCTGCCAATGTTTTTAATTCCCCTTGCTTCTGTGAGATGTGGTTTAAGTCCTACTAATAAACATTTAACTTGAATGTCATTACTTTGAGTTCGTAACAACAGTGTTTTAAATTTAACATGATACAGTGAGTAATTTACTTAATTGTTTTAAGCAGTTCCTTTTAATTTCACTCAGAAAAACATTTCGCTTCTCGGTTTAGACGTAATTATACATGAACCTAGAAGAAGGAAAAGTTAAACATTTTCTTGGAAGTTTACTAAATTATTGGCATATCAGATATCCGAGTAATAATGCAATAATCCGAGTAATAATAATTACATTTAATGCATTTACCACAAGAAAAATTAGAAAAAGTATAAAGAACACAATATAAAAAGATTTGCATGTTTTAATTAAGTAAAACATGCAGAGAGTTTAATTTCTTAATCTGAAACCTGACATTCGGAAATATATCAAGAGAAATAGTACTATAACTGGTAAGAAAAAAAAGAACTTGAACATTTTACTGTGTTTAATGAATGGAGGAAGAAACAAAATTTCATTTTATAGCAATACGTTAAAAACGTGAATTCAGCAGAACAAAGAACACATGATTTTTTATCATACTAAATTTAATTCATTCAATACTTGGCAGCTATACATGATGTATTACCATGAGGGTATTAGCTATACCCCTTCCATAATTTTACACAAGCGTGCTTTTAAAGGTAAAATATAAAGAAATTTAAGCAAAGTTAGACTGCATTGTCCAAGCTTTTCCTTTTATTTTTGAAAGATTATTATTACACAGTAAAAATGCATTATCTCTTAATATGTATACCTAAAAATTATTTACATTGCTAGAAATTAGTTTTAAACACTTAATTAGTGTGATTTATATGTTCAAAAATCAGCAAAAACCATAAACAGTTATAGAGTTCTGGTTAATTTGAGTGCCCTTGGCAACTAGAACTAGAGATGGGTATAGCGACTATTCTCGCATCTTCTTACAACAACAGAAACAAAGTTAACCAGTTAACTGTGGCGCCTTCGCCTTCGTTTTGTGCATCGTTTTGTTTCGCCAGAATCGAGCCATGACGAGTATATTCGTCAATCACACAGTAAGTTGCGCTGGTAAACTATTTGATGAAAAAGATGGGTTTATTTTATAAAATTAAAAATTTGATTACTAATATTTACTTATTTGGTTTACATAAGCATATATAACATATTTATTAAACTAAAAACGCAATAAATTAATTTAAATATTATACATATAAAAGTAAGAATTTAAATTCCTGCTGTGGGTGATATTCAGCGAAACAGGGTACAATACACAATGGGACTTTTCAAATTGAACACCAGTAACGCGATTCTTTCCTGATCTTACATTTATAGCAATGCGAGCACCTTCGCGTAGGTTTTTTTTTTTTTTTTTTTTTTTTTTCGATGTACCGAGTATATAATCCGGAACATGATTCCCATCTAATTAGCATATATTAGGTCTAAAATGGCCGAGTTTGTGTCGATTTATTTCTTTCAATTGGATACGTCGCAAAAATGTCTTCAATAAATTTGAGCAAAAAGCTGATACTCGATAATGTTCCATTATTTTTTTATATAATATGAAATCATTCAGACACACAATGTCTAAGAAATGCAGAAATATCATTTTGTAGTACTTTTTGAGTCATTTTCTTGCTGTGGAGTACGCTATGATAATTCCATTGCTCATACCCATTCCACCCATTTTTTTATTATAATCAGTCACTAGCTCTGGTTTCTTTGTTATTATTTTTCTTTTCTCTGTTTCTATTACGTTGTCATTATGTACAGTACTTATTAAATAAACCTCCCTCTTATCTTTCCATTTCATTATACACATGACGAGTATACTCGTCAATACACAAAACTGTGCGGCTTCTCCATGACGAGTATACTCGTCAATGACAGTTAACTGGCTAAAATATTCTTTTATTCAACTCAAAGAATAATAACAGTCGGCTCCCTCTCGGGTTTACGGGAAATATCCACTTAGGCCTTTAACTTAAGATAAAAAATAAGAAACTAAGCTAATTCTAACTAACTAAAATTTAGCCGAAGCTCTACAGAAATAACTAAACGAGCTGGCCCTTTTTTAAACTTCACCGACGAATACTAGTAGGCCGTAAGAAAACGGTCGAATGTAGTAAGATAGGCTTAAAGCAACAAAGTGTCCATAAGGTAGAATACTCTCTACTGAGAACTTCTGAGCTCTTCTACGGAAGTGACTCAAACTTCTTATTAAATATTGGTTCTACCTCATTTACATAAAACGCGATACTAAAAACTCACTCTGAAAGGGAATTGTAGGTGGGAAACAGGAAAATATAGGAAAGTTGTTTTAAAATTAAAAATAAATATTAGGAAATTAAAATAAACCCCTACACAGCTCTAAAATGGTATAAATGAAAAAATATTGCTTGGAAAATGCTGAAATTTAGCATCTAGTATAGAAGAGATTAGTAGCGATTAAAATTTTTACCCTTAGTTAAGGCACACAAATATTTAATCACGTAAGACTGGGAATTTGGCTAAGATTCCCAAAACAGTGGCATTTTCGATCTAGGCTCAATATAAGGTGCGGATATGAGCCGACTGCAGAAAAATTTCTGTATGTGTAAAGGGAAGACAACGAGCTTAGTTTCTTCAGAAAGTCATTACCTCAACCGCCCCTTTTTAGACCGACATCACTTGAGAACTTTGTAGTAATCACTAACAATAAGTAATCGATTATTTACGAAGAATGTTGAAAATGTTAATTCAAAAGAACTTTCCAAGGCACTTATGGAAGACAATAATCCTTTCAGGTGACTAGACTAATAACATCCTAACGTATTACAGGAATTAGTGGGAAAATCAATTTTATTATAAGCCGCCAGTCTGTTATATTGGATTGTTATATTTAACACACTAAATGCTTCTGACTATGAGACTGAAAACAGATATAACGTAGATTAACTGATTTTTATTGCACAGAATGAACTGTTTGACAAAATATTTTGGAAACAACTTGATTGATACTAATTCAGAAGTCAAGAACAACAAAAATGTCTTAATTGTGTCTTAACTTTATTGATCACACTAGTTATTTAGAATTGCTTTCATCATAAAGTACAAATAGCTCAAGATGATAAACTAAAATATAACAGCAATTACATGCATAAATATCTGGAAAGGTGTATTTGGAAATGTATTTGGTTTATGTTTCATAATGTAAATGAAGATTTTAGTGGATTATAAAAATAAAAGTTACTGAAAGCGTCTTGCGTTTTTCTTGAGGACATGATACTATACTTTGTCTGTATATTTTACTATATATTTTAAACCTGAAATTCGTGCTGTAATGATTTAATCCTTCCTTTTACAAGTATTGTATTTAACTGCGTAACTAAGATAGAGTAACAGTGTCAAGGAATCTTTCAGCACCTACTATCAAAAATAATGATGAAGCCTTGAAAAATAAAAATATTTTAAGTAGTTGTTTCTTGCATCCAATGACTAATAATATTAAAGTTGTTGTTTATCTTATATAAAGTTTATATAAAGTTAATATTAATCTTAAAATTGCATCTAATGACTAAT
Organism: Stegodyphus dumicola; assembly: GCF_044657685.1. Classification (NCBI taxonomy): domain Eukaryota; kingdom Metazoa; phylum Arthropoda; class Arachnida; order Araneae; family Eresidae; genus Stegodyphus; species Stegodyphus dumicola. The sequence continues at coordinate 30,969,327 of NC_140781.1, forward strand.
AATATTAAATTAATATGTAATATTAAAGTTGTTCTTTATCTTAGCATCTAATGCCTCATAATTGCAGATAAACGTAATACTGCTTTCATGCGTTTTTTTTTAATTCAAAAGGCAAATGTTAGTATTTGATTTATTATTCAATTACTCATCTTGCAATATTTTTTATTTAATAACGCTTTAAATTTCATAAGATTCTTAAAGTTATTACCATTTCGGCTCTTGAATTTGATATTTATGGAACTCATAGGTTCAAAGTCTCAGAACTTGTTTCTAAACTAAAGCAAATAATTAATATAATAAATAATAAGCTAAAAAAGTTTCTGTCTTCAGTCAGTCTAATTTTCAGCCTTAGGCAAAAGTAAGTAGCTCAAACGGGAAAGTCACACGATATTATGCCACTCGCTAGAATATTCTTCAGCGCCTAAAAATTGTATACAAAATCTACAACATATCTCACCTGGGGTTTAAAATTATGAGACCCAACATTCAGTGTTATAGACTTATTTGATTTTGATTTCAGACTTATTTGATTTTGATTTCAGACTTATTTGATTTTGATTTCAGACTTATTTGATTTTGATTTCAGACTTATTTGATTTATTTCGTTTGATTTTGATTCTTTAAGACATGTTCTACAATTTTATGTCTTTCCCATATCAAATTCCAATCATATTTTAATTTAATTCTTCTAATTTTAATTTAAATTGCTTAAATAATCTTTAGCCTGTTTGACGACTGTTTTATCAAACGTGTCATAAACTCAAAATATTTTTCGATTTTGTTACCTTATTACAAAAGGGCCTTAAATTAACATGCCCAAAGTAATTAGCCTTTGATTCTTAAGGAACTTTTATATTAAAAAAAACTTTATCTTGTCTGAAATTTCCAAAATGAAGGATAAAAAAGACTTTCTGCTTTGTATATGTCTTATTTAAAGCATTTAAAGGAAAATTTTACAGCTTAAATAATCCTCTTCTGAAGAAATAATAATTACACGATAACCATTTCTATTTGAAGACACCAACTCAAGTGTGAGACACAACCATTGATAAAAGAGGAAAAATGTGTCATAAATGAATAAAACGAAGGTTAAGAAAACTCGTCTTTTTCTTCTCATTGTCAACGACATTAAAGCTATCAATTAGCCTTTCCTGTAGAGGAATAATTCGAGCTTTTGCCTTTGGGCTTCGTAAGAAGGAAAAATAAATAAGTAGAGCTTTTCTAGAATAGGGAGACTAGCTTAAGCGTCACAGAAGAAGCAGCACTGAAGAAAAAGTAATAAAAAGGAAAACAGCGACAAACCGATGGCCCCAGTTTGCTACACAAAAATTGTCTCTTTGGTTGGAAAAGTGGGATTATAGTGCAACGCACATTTTTTTCAGAAAAAAATAGATTTGTAGCCTTGCGATCAAATAGTTTTAAAAATATTTTATTTTCCTCTCACAGAGTTAAGCTTTTATTCTTACACTTTTAAGCAAAATTTATCTGTGTATTCAAGCAAGTAATCTTTGCATAATACAGAACATTTTATAAATATAGCTAGTAATCTTTGTTCTGCGTTACCGAATTGAAGCAGTTTTCTTTAAATAAACGATTCATGGATAAAGACGATATGTTGTACAATTAAGGCGATTGATAACAGCATATTATTTATTTAACTAACAGAATGTATGATGTTAAAGAAAGAAGAGAAGGTAAAATGAGGAATTCTTAATTTCAAAAAGAATCTGCAATAATTAATTAAAGGTAGCTTATTCTTGCTTACATTAACGTTATAAGAAACAGAAGTTTACTGCTTTATGTATTTACAATGAGACATATTAAGGCATGGATAATGCTGTATTTACCCGTGTATTTCTCCTCCTCGTGTATATTTCTCTCTGTTATATTCAGCTAATGATTTTGAAATTTTTATTAATTGTAGTAATGTAAAAGGTATGTATAAAGCAGCAGACAGTAGAGCAGAATGTGTAAACAAAAGGAGTTTGCAGTTATAGCAATGTCTGGTTGACTCTTTTGAAACATAGAATGCAGTGATATTAGACACATAATTTACATATGTTTTTTATTCTTTTCAATTCATCTTTTATTCCTTGCATTTAATAATGGTATACACTGCGTAATTTTCCCATTTTGATTTTCAACAGCGAAAATGAGTAAAATAAATATGTAAGTAAATATAGTGCCTCTTCAGCAACTGATAAAACCTGGGTACATGTAACTTAGTTGTCTTTATTTTATAATACTATAAAAATAGCAAATAAAATAAAAACTTGAAGAATTTGGAAAAGAATAATATAAAAAATTTGGAAGATTTAAGTAAGTGTTCGTTCACTTAGCATTATTTTGCAAGTGAATATCTCCCTTTTACGAAATTATTTTTTCTTCTGTATTTAAAGATATATCAAAAATTAATAATAATGAAATTTCAATTTCGATTAAACCCGGTAAATGCATTATAAATGCAAGTTCAATAATTTGTTCTAAAACGTTAAGTGAAAATTAATGTCTCTCAACTTGCGTTGTTAATTTTAACAACATAGCAAGAAAATAACATACTCTAAAATTAATTATTCAGTGTCTGCCATTACATTTATTTTAAGAACTATGGTATTATTCTTTTAATTTCCTCTTAATTTATTAAAAGTATCTTAATTAATTAAAAATAAGCGGGATAATGCATTATGATCTCTCATATTTTTAATCAGTATACATAATAACCAAGTTTATAACTTATGTATTCACATTTACTTAAAATAAACCCAACTAACAAGAAAGTTAAACGTATAATTATGTATATAGCTTCAAAACGTTACAGACTTGCAAAATAATATACGATTAAACATTTTCACACTGATATACGTCTGAAAATTTCTTATAATCGGAATATTACATATAATTTTTTTATATCCAAAAATTGTTTATAATTAAGAAAATTTCGCTTAAGACACCATTATACTTCCGTTATATTGTTTTTTTTAATCTAAATGTATTTTAGTAATTTAAGTTATATTTAAAATCTAAAGAGAAAGAGAAAGAGTTTGGTATTTAATCAAAGAAATTAATTAAATATTTAATTAATGTAAGAAAATTTAGTTCCCATTCTTTTACACGAAATGTTAGCTTTAAAATGTCTCATATTAATGTAATATAACAGAATCAGTTTACTATAAAAATAATGTATTAATGGTTTATTTTAGCTATTAAAATGTTATTTTTATGCTAATATCTTTTTTTTTCTGTACATTCTATTTCTCTTTCGTCTTCACCTTAATGCAAATATTTTGAATTAAAATACCGGCCATATCTGTCATTTATAGAGCGTACTGGGGTAATTCACACAGTGCTGTGTCTTAATCTAAAGTAAGCCATCCAATCAACCGCCTTGTAATATTTGTTAGCAGGCAAGGTTGGAACCTAGCTATTTCGTATTTGATATTTGAGTATCTGAAATCCCAGAATTAGCAGCGACTAGTATTTATTAATTTGCAGCTGTGTTAAAAACATTGTTTAAATAAACTATTGGATAAATTTTATTTTCTTATCTGTATAACTGAATTATACTTAGCAGCCCAGATTGGTATAGAGAATGGTGATTTTGGCTGCTGTATTGTAGAGCCTGGGTTCAAAACCCTGGAGAAGGCATGGATATCTGTAAGTGTGTAGACTCTGTGTCGCATGGCGACGCTTAAAATGCTGACAAGTCTAAAGTCCTTTCGCGTGGTTTATTGGCGGGGGGAGAAGGAAAGTAGACTCTCCTGTGCATTCTCCAGGATTTTCTGTACCAAACCTGGGAAGAAGTTACACTGTTAATGTGGTGGGTCTATGCCTGTGTGACCAACCGTAAAATTCCGGTATTTTAATGCACTGAATCATTCTTGCAACAAGTTTTTAAAAATTTTTTATTATTTTTAATAATTTTTAATTATTTATATTTGAGCTAAATGCTTCAGATTTAAATCAGTTCACAATATATGTAACTTCATGCTTCCTTCAACGTTTTAATTCATGATTCATCCTCTTTGCATTTTCAGTCTATATACCACTGTAGCTTTTAAAAGCAAGAAACAAAGTTCCTTTGAGCGCTAACATAATGAGAAAAGAAATATCATCCAGTTACAGCAGCGTACTTTAATCTTTTAATTTCAAAAGCTGACTCAGTACTACGTTTGGAAACAATTACAGAACTCCTTGCGCAAAAGGGTGATCATTCGAAAAGTTACATGTATACTTGAACATGCTGGCATGTTTTCATAAAACACTTAATTTGTCCAATTTATTCCTCTTTTTAATTCTTCTGGCCTTTTTCCCAGTGGCTAAAGAATCTCGCTGAACTCAATAGAACTATAACATTTTTTAAAAGGTTTTTTTTTTATAGTTTGCAAATGATTTCCACCTGTACCTACACTTTGATTAAATTTATTTTTAACGCTTTGATGAAATATCCCCTGAACAACTTTTGTTAAGTAAATGAATTAGATAGATAGTTAGATTTAACCTTACAGCGCTAGTTTAGATCTCAATAAATTTGGAGAAAATTAGTAAAATTCACAGAAAAGAAAAATTTCGAAATTTACGCAATTGATGCAAATTATCAGTGATTAAATTTATGCAAAAATTACTTGAATAAATTTTGCAAGCTTAGATAAACATCAAAGTAACGAAGACTAAATTGTCAGTTTGTTATTATTAACATATATTAAATTAATAAATTTTTATCATCAGATGTATTCGCATTCATTTACCCAAATTTCAGACCTATATTGCGTACCTTACTTTTTAAGCATATTAAAGTGAAATGCTTAAGAATATTTAAATTTTTAATTCTAATTTAAATCTGCATGCTACGTTTGACGTTCCTGAAGTTAATTACTTAGTTGACTTTAATTTCTTCTTAGGCGTCTTATCGCCCTACGCCTTACTCAGTAGAAGTATTAAAAGTCAACTGAGAATGTAAATCAACCCAATATAAATATCATTTTAATACAGGCGGCTAAAGGAAGTTTAAACAAAGTCTTAATATGCATTGCTCTTGGAGAGCAGTCTGGATTAAATGCTCTCATTTAATCACTTACCTTAGAATATAGATATATGATAACAAACACAAATGAATGTGAGTTATGTTTAAGAGATAAATGGGAATCTTTTGCAAACAATAAAAAATTACCTTGTCAGTTATATATGCTATTACGTTTAACGGGATTCTTTAGCCATAGGGAAAATGTCAGAAGAATCAAAAAGAGGAATTAGATAAACTAGGTGTTCTATGAAAACAATGCCAGCGAGTTCAATTTATAAGTAACTTTTTGAATGGATTGCGCATGGATTTCTAGAAATTGTTTCAAGACGTAGTATACTGAGTCAGCTTTTCAAATTAAAAGATTAAATTACGCTGCTGTTAACTGGATGAGATTTCTGTTCTCATTGTCTTGAAACTCAAGGCATCTTTGTTTCTCGCTTTTAAAAGCTACAGTGGTATATAGACTGAAAATGCAAGGAGGATGAATCGAGAATTAAGACCTTAAAAGAAATTTGAAGTTGCACATATTGTGAACTGATTTAAAATCTGGAACATTGTTCTTATTAAAAAATAATAAAACAATATTTAAAATATGTTTCTATAATTTGTCAATGCGTGAGATTAAAATTAATTTTTCCAAGTTTTGAAGGAAATAAGCAAAAACAATAATGCAACTTTTCAAGAATTTCCCTCAGTCGTAATTGTAAAAATAAGCTTGATGGTGATGCTGATGTACTTTAATGTTATAAAAAATATAAATATTTATTAAAAATTGAAAGAATATTGGATTGATGCTTTAATATTGCGAAACTTGTAAAACAGTTATAAAACCTTCACAAACGTAATGAAAATTTTAATTCCACTTTTACGGATTTCTATGGCAAAAATTTCAACCTCTTGTTTGCTAAATTATGAAAGAAGAATTAAATTAATTAACGTGGAATCTAAATTCCAAGTGTAAACGTTTTTGAAAAGAAATTACGTGTTACTCAGAGACTACTTGTAAACAGGCTATCTCATTACATGTCTTAAAATGCCAAGATCTTGAAAATTTAAAAAGTTTGTAGAGTCTTCCCCTTTTAAGTAACATACACTAAGTCAAGACTCAGATGAAAGCGACTTATCGCTACGTCTGGTTAATTCAACATAAACGTAAAAAGAGTGTAAAAGACCCTTTTATTTAAAACTGGGTTGAATACTGATAATTGAACAGAAAGCAGTCCTTGTGGTTACAAAAAAAGCCAGCATTTAGGGCGTAAATTCAAAATTAAGTAATTTAAATTGAATTTTAGTTAGAGTCTACTCAGAAATATTTAATTCGAAATTTGGCTCAAATTTGCACCGGCGTGACAGCACTATTGGAAAGATTAATGCAACGCCGTTGACAGGATTCTATGGTTAAAATTTAGCTAATAACGTGGCCTTGAGCAGGCGGAACATGCTCTCACTTAACAATCTAAAACCTCCCTTTAAATACTACCTCTTCCTATTAATTTAAATATGCGCGAGCTACGATTTGCGTTCAAGTAGGAAAACGGAAGAGGAGAAGTGACAGTACGGTTTCTAAACATAAAATAATTGGTTAATTTAAATAAATACCTTATGAGTTGTCGCAAATATCAATTACATAACGTAATTTTATGTTCATAAAGTATGTGAGTTTGATTTATAGAGTTTCTTAATACGGTAATTACAGTTGACTCAGGGTCATATTGTTTGCTGCAGTCGACATATCGTCTGACAACTCATCAGAATTTAAATAACGTAAACATTTTAAAGAACTTAAAGGGCTCAAGCATAGTTCCACTTGCAGAAAAGTACTAAGAATCACTCTTCTATAATACTGTTTAATATATTAGTGTATATGCATACTTCGAGAACATCTTAAATTTTATACCTAGCATAAAATTAAGTTTTAAATCATTTGAAATTTATTAATGTGTTGATTTAGTAATGAAATTTAAATTCAGCTAAATAAATTATTTGTAGGGCTCTAAACATTTTATTCTAAATGTTGATTCAAACTCAGCATAAATTCTTACTCTAAAAATCTCGAAGAGCAAAGTCTCAGGAGATATCTTGACATATCACCCCTCCCCCTTTTTTTTACGTGTTGAGTCTCGGCGCATAAGGAAATCGGGTTATATGCGGAGGGATAAATGAGAGAATGAATAAAAGAATGAGCGAGTGAATAATATTAGAGAGTTAGTGTCAGGTGGTCTGAAGAGGGAATTCTCCAGGAAGATGGTTTATATAGAAGAATGGAATTGATACCGAAATCTTAAAACTCCTTTTTCTTCCTTCCTTCTGTGTCTTAAAATCACGATTTTTATTACTCACTTATGAAGAATCGTTCCTTTCTTCTTTCAGTTCCTTATTGTACACTTTATATTTATTTCTTTCCATGTGGTAACACAGAATTCACTCCTGTTAATATAGAGATTCCATTCAGAGATCGTGGCCTAAAATAGGTCGAAGACGCAAACTCAATTCTTTTATTGAATGAGAGCTTTCAATTAGTGTTTTCAAAAATATACTTATAGGCCAAATGCTGTACAACTTAATAGAATCAAAGTTAATAAAGTTAACAACTGCGCATACGTGTGACTTGCAAATGTGTTTTGAGCATTATTTCAGTAGGCATGAATTATCTGTATTCACTGATACTATCGTATATATGCCCACTAGCGGCCGAGCGGTAAAATCGCTGAACACTGGCAGTTCGGTCCGAGGTTCGAATCCCGCGAACGGGCTGGCTGCATGCGTGTTTTCGTGGTTTTCCCCATGTGTAACATGTATACGAGCCAGTTTCCCTTAGAAAGTCCTCCACGAAGGCATCCCTCCCCTTAAGCAGGGAGCCCTCGAGGCTTTGCCGTAATTAAATAACCTAACTTAACCTAATCTATCGTATAGTATATGAGTATTAATGGAATGCTTGTAACGTGCATAACAATATTGAGTATATTCATTAAAAGTAGTGTGTTTAAAATTTAATCCATGAAAAACTAAATTTTATCTTTAAGAGACAATATTCTATAATATTATAATTTAAAATAATTGTTACTGAAAAATGGACAAGGCCAAACCACTTAAAGATGATGCGGTATTACATAACTTTTCTCTCTACTTCCTTTTATTACAAAGTACTTAATTATTGAATCTTACTAATTATTGTACTTAATTATCGTACTGTACTTAATTATTGTACTTAATTATCGTAATCATAGTAATAAAAGTACTCTACTTCCTTTTATTACTATGATTACGATATCATAAACAAACCATGGATGTAAAAATAAAAAAGGAGAAATAAAGATTAACTGTCTAAATGGAAAAACAATTCATGCTTGTGGTCTGAACGAATTTTTATAAAGTTTCTCCAGTAATTTTTTAAACTGAAATTTTCAAAATAGCTATTAATAGAAGTTAAAATTTTGTGTAAATGATAAGTTTATGCAATTTTTAATGTCAATTTCAAACAACTTTGCAAGTGACGTTTTAGGCAGGTGTGCTTTGTTTGTTTAGACTCTACTTTAACATTAAAAAAATTTTTCAGCTAAGTAATTAAGGCAATTTAATATGCACGACATGACATTATATTTTAAATGAGATAATCAATAAAGTAAAACCAAACAGGAAGGGAAAATGCTTGTTATGATGTTATTTCACCATGCTACAATAATACAGAGTTTTTTGACTTGTTTAAAGCAATTTTTTTAAAATCATAATTGTGCATTTTTTCACTCGATGGTTTGCGCACGATGCTTACAAAAATTATTTCCTGCAAGTAAAATGGTGACAATTTCTGTTCAGCCAGCATACGAAATTTTAGTAATAAAACTGACAGAAACCAGGTGATATTTTTACCACCTGGTTCTGATGTTAATTTAAAAGTAGTCATTCACCAAAGCTGTTTTGACAATAATAATGCATTGATATGTTATACCAAAAATGAAAGAATAAAAATTTATTAAGTGTAGGATATATTATATTTGTAAAAACTATGATGATAAATGTATTTTAAAAAGACTGCCTATGTATATTCATAACGCCCCTCTCCCAATTCTTCCATAAATCTACTCCATTGCATGAGAAATTTCAAGGCTAAGATTTCCCGTAAAATTTCAATAATTAACAACTGAAGAGCAATACGAATAAGGATGAGGGCCATAACAGATGTATGTTAGTTCAAAAAGAATTACTAAACTGATTTAGACACAAAGGTGTGAAAAAAATCCAATTAGAAAGTGGAAATAGAATTGATTGCGTTTTCTAGCTTCATAGAAATAACGAAGTCAAAGACATAAATTACTAATTTGATTACGGTTACGTCCAGTTAATTATTTTGGAACTCTGAAATAAATTATTATTTTCAATTACAGAGTTTCCTTGTTCCTTGATATGACTGTACTAAACTGAATTCATTTTAAAGCTATTTTAAACTTACATTTATTTTATGTAATGGGGATTAAAGGCAAGTTCTCGAGAGAAAAAGTATCCGAAAACTGTGCTTAGAAATTTCCTTCATTAAAGCTGTTTCTCTTTCTAAAGGGAATTTCAATGCAAAATATATTGTTTAAACTATATAATAGACATTGATACATCTAAATGTACTCAACGTGTTCTTCTCTTAACTGTAGTTAGGTAACATGTTATGTCTTTTAAGCAATTTTCTCCAGCAGAATTACATAAAGCTATTACGTTAGAAACGTGTTTTGTTCATTAATCTAATGATGAAATTACGTATGTGTTTATTTGAAAAAATTCAAAACTGCAAATAATTTTTATTGGCAGAGTACGACTTCGTTTTGAATGTCTGATCAGCACAGTAAAGTTCACATAGCTATTATCATAACTAAAGTAGCTCAAGTACGATAGCAGTATAGGGTAATACTTTCTTATTGCAATTGCAAACACAAGAATCACGTGATAGTCGGCTGATTACAAGATTAAATGACGTAAGGGACACAGTTTCCATGGAGATTAGAAACGAAAAGACGGTGGAATGAAGTGGCCGTGACAAAAAATTGCAATTACCTCGCTAAAGACGCTTCTAATGTCAAAAGCCATTAATATGTTTTATTTATATCTGTTGAAGCTGTAGGAAATTGATGAACTAATGAACATTCAAACGCGTATTAGCTTTATTCATAAAGCACTGCTTTGCTCCAATTTAGCTAAATGCGATTAACAAGTTTCGGAGCTCCTGATGAAAACTTTTTCTTGCCTGCGTTTTAATGGAGTAATACGAGAGTGAAACGGGAAGATATCAGCAGCATTCTACCAATAGCAATCACAGAGAGATCTTTTTGGCGACACTTGAGATATTTTATTGAACATTTGGCTCCCGATTTTCGGAGCACCATCTTCTCCTTTTGCAATCACGTCCTGGCGCAACCCTCCGCCTCTTAGTGTCATTTATGCCATCGATGTTTAAATCAATTTTCTTTAATAATACACCGAACATAATGCACTGTAGTTGCAGGAAAGAACCGTTCAATAATGACGAACGTGGAGAATTTTAATCAAAAATCAATAAAGCCGTATTCGTTTTCCTCCTTCCACCCTCTCTACGAGGCTTGCTTTTCCTCTGCTACCCCTTACCCGCCTAACAGCACTGATTTTCTAACTCGATTTTCCTTTTGCTTTCGTGGCTTACAGCAGAGAGTGTAGCAAGCGACACCTTGCTCTAAATCCAGCTAATTTTCGAGCGGTCTCGGATCGTTAATTAGAATATCGACTGGTTTTGGGGTTAAAAAGGAAAAGCAAGCGGAAACATTCGAGCATATCGTGTTTCTCGATTTATGTCGAATTTCCATCGTTGGTTTTGCGAGCCGTGTAAAATATCTAAGCCCTACACGTGTTAAAATGTAGCGATTGATCATTTCTGAGTTTCGGCATCCATATATGTATATGCGCATATATTAAGAGTTAACTAATTTGGATTGGGTTCGCGTTTCGGAGGCCGCCTGGGTCCTAATCGAATTTTTCTCGTTTAAATTTCGGAGCTCGGGAAGCAGGGGGCACTGGGAATTACTTTCTCTCTCATGATGACAGTATCGTTTTTTAATCAACTCGGCAAGCTGCAATTGCTTTTAGGAGAAATGATGAAGGCTTACATTAACGTAATGATACAAAATTCTATTGTGAAGCCTTCACAACAGATGAGAAGACACAGAACTAACACGTTGCTTACAAATGAAGTTATTTTTCATGTTTGGAAGAGAATAGCTCGTTTAACAAGAGAAAATAGTGAATTATGGTTGAAGAGGTAAAACATTTCGTGTAGGAGAAAAAATATGAAATTGTAAACAAAAGATAAACGCGTGTTCACATAATAAACAAAATTGCGTTTTTCTGATAGCAAGTTATACAGAAAACAATCTTAAATGCAAGAAAGATATTGCAAAGGCATGAAATAGGCTGAAACTCTTTTAAGAAGGGCTGTAGAAGGAAACGTCGGGAGCCGAAATGGGGGAGAAATACTGTAATCGTAGTAAGAAACGGAAAAGATAACAGAACGTTTTTAATAGCCGTAAAGAAACTTTTCACTGTGATAAAAAAGCGAGCTCCGTGCATTGTAACATTGCGGCGTAAAATCTTATTGGCCGATTCGTCTCAGAATTCTGCCTGCTAAATCGATTGAGTGATTGAGGAATCCCTTATCAGGGAACCTTGGGTAAGGTCGTAAGAGAAAGAGGACCACCTGAACTAATTAGTAGTCCATAAAAATGACGAAACTATAGAAGCGCGGTATATGACGTCAGAGCCCCTGCCGGCACTGATAAGATGGCTAAATTTTCTTTTGAAATTTCTCATTCAAAGCTTTCTTTTCCAAGAAGGAGTTTACAATCGTCCGATCTTTCGGCAGTTTGCGAATCCCAAATGGGAGACAAGATATAAATTGTTCTTTTTAAAACAACTAGAGAACATTTTTTGCTTGGAGCTAAGACTTTATAAGTAACAATTCAAAGTTTTGGGAATGTGTATTAGTAGGAAGAACTTCTAAGATCCATTAACACCTATTCTAATAGGTTTTAAGAGCTGCAACTTTGAAAGATAAAATGTGTTGATTCTAACACACTACTTTGTTTGTACTCCGTTTTTTTTCTTATTTATTGATAGATTGTTTACCCATACTTATAATAAAAAAAAGTGCGTTTTGCATTTACTCGCTAATAGGTGGACGTATTTTATTTGCTTTTCTTATCATTTCGGTCTGTCACAAAGAGATAAATTAGTTAACACCTTCTACATGTTATTTTTTCGTATAAAAACATAATAGTATTATTTTAGTATAAACGTTATTGTTATTGCTTTTTAAACACTAACTCTTCAAAGGAAAAGAAAGGGACAACTCAGCAGCTGGCGTAACACCTAATAAGATGCAGAATGTTCAATAAATAATCAGAAATAAGCAGCACCAGAAAATTTGTATTAAATGTAATATGCTGTTAAACATATGAGGTTTAGCAGCGGAAAGGGAGATTTAGAAAGCAAACATGCAAAGAGACAAAGCCGTAGAAAAGGAAAGTAAAGAATATTAGAATATTAATACTGGAATTATAAAACTAAGCTATTGTCTATGTTATTTTTCTAGGTATTATTAGTTATGAATTTAGTACCATTTATAATTCTTGTACAACAATATCGTAGTGAAGAGGAAGAATCTGCATTTCTGTGTATTTAATGTGTATTTAATTATGGCAAAGCACACTAGGGCTATCTGCCTAAGAGGAGGGATGCCTTCGTGGAGGACGTTTTAAGGGAAATTGGCTCGTATACACGTTACACATGGGGAAAACCACGAAAACACCCATGCAGCCAGCCTGTTCGCGGGTTTCGAACCTCGGACCGAACTACCAGTGTTCAGCGACTTTACCGCTCGGCCGCTGGTGGACCCATCTGCATTTCTACTTTTGTGAGATTCTAAATAAACACCTATAGCAGATCAAAGAAAATTAAAACATAATACACCGTTACATGTCTATCAATTCACGTTTGATATAATTTAAACTTCTTCGTAGCTCATCCGATACGATTTGAGGTGCCTAATAGAAGTTTATACGTGATTGTATGATTCTATTTACAGATTACATGTAACTGAATGCATCCCATTACAAAGTGAGAAATAATATTAAGAGATAGAACTGTAGCTGCAAATGAAGACTGAGATATTCATTTCTTTGGAACCCAAAGTTAGCCAATACTGAGGACAAATATATCTAAAATGATGAAGCAAGACAGATATTTTTGGTTATTCACTTTTGAGGCCTGATGTTTTCAAACTATCAGTCCCCATATTTCAAAAATGAAGTAAAATAGGTTTTAAAGTCAACACTAGATTAGGCAGTAAGACATCTACCAAAGATATATTAAGCGAGAGATCTAAAGTTAGAACGAAAACTTTTAGGAAACTTTTTTAAACTGAAATAATGTTTTTCAAGAAATCATTCATTTTTTCAGGAAATTTATTCCAGAAATTAATTCAATTTTTTTATAAGTTTAATAGAAATAAAAACAGTTTTTTTTTTTTTTTTTTTTTTTTTTTTTGCGGAAAATGGAATTTGAGAATTTGCAAAAACATGTTTGCAAAAACATGTTTTCTGTTGCCTTTAATTTGTTTCATGAGCTCAAACTTCAAAGCAAAGTGAAGACATTTAAAGACTACGTAATACATGAAGGTTGAGACAATAAAGTCATATATGTCTGCTGCTTTGGCTCATTTCAGGCATGAAACACTTGATATACAATGCATCAACTACGTAACTGATATCAATACAGCATTGAATTATAATATACAGTAAGTTTTTATAGTCTATAAACAATTTTAACTGGAATTTAAAATTCGCTGGATATTATCCCATTGGCTTGGTGGAAAACCTCTAGAATATTACTAATGTTCTGGTTCACCTTCATCAGCTGCGTGCGTAGTATAAGCCGGAAATGTAATGAATTCAAGACGTACAAAAGTATGCCTAAGAATGAATAAATATCACTATTGCATGAATAGCATTTGGTATATGATAGCCTCAAATCTTTTATTTTGTTGAAGAAAGTGAATATTATAATAATGTCATCAACTAAAACGCGAAACAATTGGGACCTGTAGCATATTATGAGCCTCGGAAGAAACTCACTTTTTCACCATGAGTGCAAACAAAATGTTATGTGATTATATTCTTTGTAACTGTATTTGGGTCAGTAGCCAAAATACAACGTAGTTAAAATTCGATAATTGAGTACTTTAACCACCATCTTAATAGAAGTTCTCAAACTCTGGCAACTATGCGCATAAATATTCTTCAGGTAACCATGTTTATTAATTATCCTTCAGTCAATTAACTTGGAAATTTCGTATGCATTCATGTTGTTATATTACATGCCTTGAAGTTTTTAAAGACAAATTTTGAAACATCCGCTTGTGAATTTTCCGAGTAATGGAAGCAAATACTGTAATATTTATGCAGGAATAATACAGTATTTTGCCGCAAAATCATTAACTGCAACACTTGTTTTGAATCTGTTGTTAAAGCGACCATCATGAAACTTCTTTGGAACAAAAGATCAGTCTGTAAATACGTTTATTGATTGATTTTTGGTATAAATGCATAATTAGTATATAAAATATGCATGTAATAACGTTTATGTGTGTAATAAATTTTAGCAACTGTATGTAATTATTTGTTTTCCTCTTTTGAAAACGCCACACTGAGCCAAGGTGCGATATGGTACACCCAGCTACACAAGTGCCCAACATTCTTCCTAACTATTCGTTACTTATTAACTCTTACTTAGTAGTGGATCACATATATATATTAAATCCTATAGCAGAATAAATTTAACAAAATGAGTATTATCGTTAAGTGAAGCACTCAGTACAAGAAATAATGCATTTTTAATGACTTAATTTTACCAGAATATTTTACATTTTCTGTTTTTATATCTGAAAATCTTCAACATAAAATAGATTAAAAAGTTCTCACCTGTTCCTTCCATTGTTTTGGCTATAAATGCAGAACCAATGTCACCTTTTAATTTTTATTGTAATCTTATTTCTTACTTCAGTGTCTTTTTCATGCTCTTTCGATGGATCTAATTCTTTGATAAATTTGCATAATAATGTTTAACTATTGGATAATCAAAAGGTTCAAATTAAGCTATTTTGCAATATAAGACAAATTTTTCAAATGTTCATTGCAGTTCTTTTTATAATCTGCACAGCTGTTTACAAGTGTTGATAATGATTTTTAAAAACAAGTGAGTGTTTCGAAAAATGTGGAGTAGTTATTATCTATCAAATAGTGTATACGAGCCAGTTCCCTTTAAAACGTCCTCCACGAAGGCATCCCTGCCTTAAGGCAGATAGCCCTCGCGTGCTTTGCCGTAATCTAATAAACCAAACCATCTATCAAATGTGATTGGTGTTTTAGAAACATACTGCATTTTTGAAAAAAATTTTAATGTTCTTTTGATCATGTGTGTGGTTTCAAAATTATTTACTTTTGAGTTTTTCAATTTCTTTCGAATACAAATATGGTTTTATTATGTAAGCAACAAAGGAATAAGTGTACAATTAAGAAAAACTGCATCTTACACTGTCTACAGCAATAGCAGCAATATTTTTGCTGTTTGAGATTAGTGTGTTGTCACTAATGTTAATAATCTCACTTGTGTGACCTCATCATTGTGCGAGCCTAGAAATTTATCGTAGTAAGAGCTGTACAATATTATGTCTGTCGTTAGCAAGACCCTTGGGCACCATATAGGTGATAAAACTATTCTGCCCAGTTCTCTCCCCTCCCTCAAATTTTGTGAGAGAGCATCCCGGGGAATGAGTCCGAGGGTCTTCCATTCCTCTTCCTCCGTCACTAAACCACACGTGAGGATTTTCGGCTCGCCATATATTTGGAGTGCATCTATACCGCAGTGTACGTTTACAAACATCTATGCATTTTCCGGATTCGAGCCCGAGCCCTTCGTAAAGTAGTCAGAATCACTAATCACTATCCTGATTGAGCGGCTGAGATGTTCCCAAGTAGCAGAGAAACGTCGTAATGACGTTGCAAACTCGTCGCAAAAACGTTGCAATATATCGTCGTCTTTAAGACGCCTAAATGTCCGTTAAACTCTACTGTTTTGCAACCGTTGAAAAGACGTCTTTATTACGTCTTTGCACAGGAGGTTTTTGTCGCATAGACCTCGTTATTGCGTCCGCAGGTGATATTTTGGTTGTGAAAGCATCGTATCACGACGTCTTAACGACGCCTAAATGTTCACAAAATTCCACCTTTTTGCAACAGTTGTGAAAATGTCGTTATTATGTCCTTGTGTTACATATTGATTTATGCGGAAAAATAAGCTTAATAATTAATATATTTTCTTCTTTTTTAAATTTTTGTATTCCTTGTATTTTTCTATTAAAGTTTAAATATTTTATCATTTCCTGAAAAACCAGAAGATAGTAAATTTTTCTCTTTGGACTAAATATGCATAATTAACAATAGCCTTAATTATTTTCAGTACTTTAAACTATAGTTTTTAAATAACTTATATTCTAAGTTACGATTATTTAAGATTTCATCATTTTTCCCTGAGAGTAATTATGTAAGTGGTTATTATAAATATATAACATTAATAGTAGATGTTAAGTAAATAAAACTCAATTAGACATAAATAAAAGTAAATATGTATATGTGGGTAAAAAACGAGCGTTTCTGATAACAGCATTATAAAATTTATTTCTGTTAAATCTCAGAGACATTGAAAATTGCCCCTGTCATGATAAATTAGGAAGCGGTTCTTAAGGTAACATAATCAGTATTTTATCTGAACTCAAGTATAAATTTCTTCGCGTTTCACAGTAAAAAATATAACCATTAGCATCTATATCTCCAAGATATGCAAATGAAAGACAGTATAAAGTAGTTAATAAATGTGATAAAAAATATTTCATACAAAAATGTACCTAAATATAATAACTTCCCATATTTATATCTAAAATAAAATAATAATCTAACAGACAACATACACGACAGCATTATTTAAGAAAAAGTATGAACTAGTAGTGTTTGAAAGTATAAATAGCAGAAGGAAAGTAATAAACCCAAAATTTCCAATTAATAAAAAAATGTTTGTGTTTTTTTAAATAGTAAGCAATTAAAAGTTCAATAATTATGGATTGCAGTATTGACTAGTAATGCTGATGTTTCTTAACTCCATTATATATTAGACAGCCGTTAAATATGCATCGTTTTTTAGCATTGGACTTTTTCTCGGAATTCTTAAAATCGCCCCATTTTTATCCGTGAATACAGCTTCGCACACAATAATATCTTCGCGAAAACTTTACTTTTTGCACTGTATGCGGTAAAATGTCTCATATTATGTCACCATAATTATTCAAATAAATTCGCAATTACTTCAAAAATAATAAAGTCATTTTTCAGTAGTGAAATAATTGCTAACGTGTGATTTGCATCGATTTCGAAATATGATTTTTTAAAGTATATAAAATGCATAACTTAATAACTTACTTTATGGATTAGTTTCATTTTTAAATATTGTGCTATACTATTTATGAAAATGTTTTAAGTATTAATTATTTTAACAAAATTTTTAACAATAATTTACCACGTATTTTTAGCACTAATTAAATTTAATAAAAGCAGAATTCGGTCAAGAAAGCAGATTTCGGGGAACTGCAGGCATTGGCCCTTTCGGGCTGTTACGCCACTGAATTTTAGTATTTTAAATTTTTAAATTTAATAAATCAAAAGTATTTATATTAAATTTATATTTCATTACATGAATTTACCTTATATTAATATATTTAGATGAAATAAAGTAATGAAACATTGCAAAGTAAATCTTACGCGGACTTCAGATTCTTGAAAGGGCAGATTTAGTCTCTTTTCATTCTAAAAGTAATGCTGATGAACTAAAAAATAAAATTCTAAAACGACCACGTCCTAAAAGGTGGTCATATCATGACGTTTCAGCGACGTCGACAAATTGCCAAGATGCAACAGCAAACATTTTGCGTCTTTGCAACGTTATAAAGACGTCGTAAAAGTTACCACGACCACTTTGCAACTTCTCGGACCAGTTTGCAACGTCGTGTGCTACTTGGGTTATTAACAACGGCAGGATTAAAGCAATATACACTTGAAAATAGGCAGCCATATTGCAGCTTTTAAAAATAAGGCCATAAAACCATCACCTTTTCGAGAACTACAAAATGCATTAATAGGCAGACTTCAGAAGCATTAACGGTCCTAAGCCTATTTTCCATAGACTCTTCTTAGATTGGTTTGGTTTATTTAATTATGGCAAAGCACACTAGGGCTATCTGCCTAAGAGGACCGATGCCTTCGTGGAGGACGTTGTAAGGGAAAATGGCTCGTATACACGTTACACATGAGGAAAACTACGAAAACGCCCATGCAGCCAGCCCGTTCGCGGTATTCGAACCTCGGACCGAACTACCAGCGTTCAGTGATTTTACCGCTAGGCTGCTGGTGGACTCCTAAACTCTTAGAATAAATTAAAAAAAGTTTGTTAGAAATTACTTACAGTTTCATAGATTTAGAATGTAAGTAGTTCCGTTTGGTGGATGACGGATGGTGACGAGAGAAACCATTCATTAAGTTTTTTTTAATATTAATGAGGTTAGTATTAATGTTCACATTGTACATTTAGGTGTTGCTGTAATTTTCTCAATGATATGCATAGTTTCTTTTAGAATAGGTCACAAAATGCAATAAAATTGATTTAAATGAATTTTTGCTGTATGAATGTAATAATAAAAATGTGGGAGTAAACTTAAAGAATAAACACCTCTTAGACGAATTAAACGAAATAATCTTAAGGAAGTTATTGAAAGAGAGAATTGTTCTTTTTTAAGCCGGAAGCCATTTTCAGCAATTTTAATGTCCCTTTCTGTTAACTTATTTTAAGATTTTTTGTATAACGTGTTAAATAAAAAATTTCTCCAAAATTTAATGCATATATGCGATATTTATTGGCAGTTCTGAATGTTACTGGTTAACAGTCACTATTTATTGGTAGTTCTGAATGTTATTGTATAGATTCAGTATTTATTGGCACTTCTGAAATGTTAAGCAAGATCTCTAATAATAATAAAAAAGGCCACATGCGAGTAATCCCGTCGACCGTGAAACTGTTGCAAAGCAGTGTGGTTTAGCGCCAATTATGGATACGCGTGACGTATTAGTACATGCATAAAATCTGCGCTATTTTAATGTAACCTCGATTGATTCTCGATAAGCCACCTTTTGTTTTTAGCAATAAAGATATGAATGATTATCTCTTATTGCTATATTTTTCCTTGCATTTTGAAAGAAATGAATGAAATTTGTAACCTGCTTCCTACAAAACAGCAAGAAAGGGATTATTTTCAAAGTTGTGGAATCTTACTATCAAGAAAAACAAAACAGTAATAGCTTGAAGCAATTACCTAGGAAAGGTTGTATACTCATAGTGTTCTAAACTTTGCTTTCGGTAAAATCGAATCGCCTAACAAAATAGTAGAAATCCAGGAAAGCCTTTTTACGAAACGCAAAAGGGAAGCGAGTTATGTACTGATTGTTTATTAAATAAAAAGCTTAGTTCCTTCAGAATTCAGCAAGAATAATTGGCGTAACTTCAGAATTCAGCAAGTATGATTGGCGTAACTTCAGGATTCAGCAAGAATGATTGGCGTAAATTCAGAATTCAGCAAGAATGATTGGCGTAACTTCAGAATTCAGCAAGAACGATTGGCGGGATTTCCCCAACGTTTATAATTTTATAATTGCTAGGTTTCGGTTTCGATGGGATAGTGCAAAAGTACCAAAAAAACGTGAGTAGCATTATCCCCGAAGTATATTTGCTAATAATACTTTGGAAGGACGTCCTGTTAAGCAAATTCAAAAGACACTTCAGTAAATCATGCCGTTGGGATTGTAGCTTCGGAACTAACCCCTCAGTGAAAAATGCACGAAACATATTGTCGTACTTCAGTAATTTCCAGTATCATTTTCCCTTAATGTTGTGGGATTTTAATGCAAGATATTTAGGTTAGAATCCAAGCCGGAGCCCAGGTCTCTATCCGACTGAAGCATCTGAGTGAAACAGAAGACTTCGAAGAGAAAATCTCTTTATCTCTGTTTAACTTCATCTCTGTTAAATGTATCTCTTCATCTCTGTTTAAGGATATGTATGATAGGTTCCTTTTCTCAAATAAAGGGAAATAAAAGGCGTGCCTGCAGTAAGATCGCTGTCAAGAGAGCAGTTTGGAATCTCATTCTTCTGCAAGAAACATTCGAAGCTGCTAACTGGCTTTAATAATTAAGGTAATAGGTACCTGCCACCACAAGACGGTAGATAATACATTTGAATTTAAGCCGAAACCCAAATTTTAGTAGTTCAAGAAAGATGTAGTTAATGAAAAAAATTCAGATTCTGTACTTTTTCATTAATATTAATTATATGTTTCAAAGAAATACCGAAAAGCCTATTTCAATTACTGATTTTTCAATTTAAATTAAATTGTAATTAAATAAGTTTATTTGATATTCCATAGATATAATTTTTCGAATAATGCGCTTGTCTTTCAACAAATTCTATCGTTTCTTAAAGTATTCGATAGACAAAAGCGACACAATCATGATAAATTTCAATCTATTAAAAAGGCATAACGTAATGTCTTCCTAATTCACCGATTAAAAATAAATACAACTGATTATATTTCTAAAAAAAAATTAAAAAGGAATTCGGGTAAATTAAAATGAAATACACTTAATTTCTGCCATTCCTAATCATCTGAACTTCTCCATTGATACAAAGAGAAAAAAATCACTCTCAAAAATAACAAATTACTTGGTTAATGAACCTTGAAAACAACTCGGTCGCTTCACCTCTTTTGGTTACAAACGCTGAAAAAAATCTTTAATTTGCATCTAATGCATTCCAATTTATCGATAAATAAAGTTATCGCCGCTACTTCGGCTTAATGAAGTCACTTAGAACAGCTAAAATCTGCCTTGATAATTGCTTAGTCTCTAAGTACACACAAACTTGCAAAAAAACTATTTTCCACACTTATGAGACTATTATTTTTAGTGTACTACCTTAAGAGTCAGGAGTTTTCATTATAAAAGCGATGCTTTGTTGTAAAATAGTGTCGTCCTATTTTTGCGTTGCGCTCATCTTGTATCAAACTCCTGAAAGCGGTTTCTCATTTGTCTTGGTAATTGGCAATTACTAACTTTGATGTCATTTCTAGGCTATAAGTAAATTTAAAAAGAAATTTTCAGCTGATGATTAAAAAGAATTTTACTTCTATTATTTGAAGAATATAAGCCGAAAGATTTTACATACACGCAACTTTTTTTAATATTGATGCCAATACTTACGAATTGATGATTTCCGCAAAAGCTATTTTTATTTGTTTTTCATTATTATTATTTTCTTTGCATTTTAGTTATCAAATAATGAAACTTCTCCATTAAGGTAACCAATCGATTCTGCAAAGAGTGCTGTTAATCGAAATGAGCTTGGACATGGTACAGGAATTGCGTGTTATCACCGTTATCCTTTTTGAAGAAATGCATAAATTCATCTTCTCTTGACCTAAAACTTTCATAGCGATCATTTCCCTTTTTAAGCACTCGCATTATAATTACATTAAAATATAAAGGGATGTCCATGGTAAAATTATTCTACGTGTGACCTTTTCAATTAAATTATTTTACAGCATGTTTATAAGACTCGCATATTTATTTTAATTTAAATTCCTCCTCAATTCCTCTCCCTAAATTTAAATTACATTACATTATATAAAATAGTCTAGATTAAAACAGAAATGTTTATACGAATACATATAGATTGTGTGTTGTTTGTACTAGTGTAGCATTTACAGCTCATTTGGAATTATTCAGGTTAAAATGCCTATTGGAGGCTTAAGTTCAATAACGTTCTTAAAGACTCATACTGGTTGGTAAGTATTTGATTACGTTTGGCTGTATGCTTTGTACTAAGAAATGGAGATATAATATTTCGCTAATTGGAGTATTTACCAGTCTTCAGGCTAGGCTACTGCCTGCGCATAACACTATATGCGCGGAATCCTGCGTGAGCATGATTCTAGCTAAGGAAATTCTAATTGTTGTAGTTAGCAGTTTCACGGACTGTCTTCTGGTCTTCTGTTTATGATTTATTACTTTCGTTTGTATATACAAATAGAAGATTTTAATAATTGTTATTGACCGTATTTACTAATTCTGTATTGATATCGTTTTTATTTCAAAACTAATTGTAACTATATTTTTCGTAACTAATAATAGTTATGAAATGATAACATTAGCCAAAGCAAATTTTCCAAATTTTTTTTCTTGCAGGCACTTCAGTACGGCTAGAGGACCTAATGTAAAAAGGTCTAGGGTAAATACTGTTCTTTTTTAAGCAGTGGTATGAAATCGAAGTATTAATTTAGTAACGTTGTAGAGACATTACGATTCTTTTGGAAGCAAAGGTAATTAAAAATGAGCAACGGCCTTCGCCGGGAATCGAACCTCCGGCATCTGGAATACGCGCCCAGCGTGCAGACCACCACACCACGAAGGCATGTCATGAAAGTGAGATAAATACCTTATACACTCCCCTTTTTAACGGGCGAGTGGGATTTTTTAGGAGACTTAATCGCCAAATCCTGGGTGAGGAGAATCATCATCCACAATCTTTTTAGTTCGGGTGCCATTGTAGAGACATTAGGATTCTTTTGGAAGCAAAAGAAATTAAAAATGAGCAACCACCTTCGCCGAGAATCGAACCGCGGATCTCTAGAATACACGCCGAACGTGCAGACCACACACCACGAAGGCATGCCATGAAGGCGGGAAATGTACCTTATTACCTTTGCAAATTTTCCAACAATGCTGTCGAATATTTACCATAAGACTTGTTTTAGTTTTATTCGCAGAGTACAAGAATATATTGAGTGAAATGGAGAGAATTTAGATAATTTTAACTAAACAGTCCTATGATGAGTTTGATTATAAACGTGCTTAGAATTTTCTGCAAGAAATCTGTACCAAAATCAATATTAACCGAGCTTAAGAACCTAAACTCTTAGCTGCCCGTAATGAATTTGAACCGACCAAAAAAAATTCATTGTGTTAAATCCCATTGGATAGTCTCATTTACCTTTACATTACTTGACCGTATCATAGCTTCTCATTTGCGTTAAAATCTACTGATGTGTTAGTTATGTAACGTTTATGATATTTGTAATACATGAGGGTATAGATAAAATAATCAAGTGTTTCTAATATGGAGTGAGATTCGCTTTCATGTTCATTAACATTTAGCTCAGAAATACGAAAACTCAAACATTTTACAATTAAATAAAAATACATAAACTTAGAACTTCGCAAGTTTCAAAAAACTACTTTTAGACTAGTTCTTACTGCAATACAGACTAATAAATTTTATGTTTTCAGCATAATTTGAATATTATTGACAATGACACTGAATCCATCAATACTTGATGTCTGAAAACACTAAATTGAAGAAATGCCTGCAAAAATATAAACTATATAAAAATTCGATAGGAAGTGTTGTAAAGTACCAAAGTGTTCTGGTATTAATTTTAATATCTCGAACATGAAATTGTTCTAAATACAGATTGTTTTACGAGCTGCCATAATAGTTAAAATATGGTACGTGTATACATATTAATATTGTGTGCCCTGGAAGGCTTCAAAGGAACTTCAACGTTGCAACCTGTAATAAAAGCTTTAAAACTGAATAATTTTATTTTGCATTCTGTCAGTATTTGCTAGTTATGTATCAAATAATTATATCTTAAGCAAGAGAAAAATGTAATATTACGCAGGATTAATTGTTAAAAAATTATAATACTATCAACAAGTTTCTTTAATTCTTCCTAGAACATTTTGCATTAAATTTTCATTCCAATCTATTTTCTTTCAATGGGGTTTTTAGTTTATTTTTATCTGTTATTCTTCAGGAACATAATGGGATTTCAAAGTTAAAAAAGCATTATTTTGTTAGGCGGATGAACTCTTGAATGTGGCAGTGCGTTTTTTATATTAATAGTGTTCCTTTTATCCCGTATTTTGCACCCTGTGGTGCAATGGGCTGAGTGCATATAACTTTAAAGCTTTCTAACGTATAATTTAAATCCAACCATTTATCTTTAAAACGTCTTCATGAGGACTTGTCTTTCTGGGAAGATAACCCTCGAGTTTCGGTCATAAGTGATAATCATCTAACCTACCTGTCCTCACTTAAATTTCAGATCTAAAGTTTATTAGCTTAGCTTTATAGTCAGTTTTACAAATTGTAGAATATGTGATTTGAATTGTCACAGGCTTCTAAACAAATAAACTGCGTTTATATGCATATGAGTGTCACAAAATATGATGTTGATCTAACTTGATATTTTGTGCGATCGCTTAAACATTGTTTCAATAATTATATTTTCACAGAAAACATTTTGAAATTAGTGTTATATGTAAGAGATATCCGAAATCGTAGAGAAACTAAAGTGAAACATATGAAATTTTCATTATTTTTAGTGGTAACATGATGAATCTATTACTCATCAACCTGTAAGACAGAAAGCGCTATGAAGGTTAGATTATTGAATTTAGTAATATTCGAAGGCTTTCCCTCCTTCGCAAAGTGCATTTGATTGAGAAAATTGTAATTGAATCAGCTGAAATTACGATATAGGGACGGAAGCTTGCAAATATTCAAAATTCGCAAATTCATCTCACTGAGAGATTACTATCATACGGCAAATTAAATTTATTGGCAACAGAGTGCATCAACAGACATTCTGAAATAGAAGCAACCGGCATTTTAATGTTAATAATAATCCATCATTTAACCGGTATAAATAAGTGTCTATCAAGTTTACCAACAGAGTAAAAACTATTTAGTTTATCAATAATATACAAACCTTTCTATTAACAACCAGTTATTATGAATTGTACATTTTCTATAACTTCTTCGTTCCGTAGTCTCGCTAGAATACAAATAAGAAGTTTGTGCATTTAAGCTCAGGATTTGAATTTTTTGGGGTTCTGGCAGTCACGTCTAGCTGTTGCTTACTAGCGCCAGCTCTAAGTTTATGCCTGGCTTAGCACTTTATTTCCGGCGCTTAAAATACGCTAAATATCTTCAGCCCTCTTAAGCAGTCTATTTTATGTGTAATCACAGGCTACTACCTATATCTGAATTTTAACGCTATCTTAAGTTAATTTAAACTCTTAATAAATCCAGAAAATATTTTAATACTTTCAGACTTTGAGATTTGTTTCAGATCATGCAATAACTCTCTATGAGTCTAGTAGAGTCTTCAATACTTTGAAGCAAGATTCTAGATATAGTAAAACCCTCCAAATGAAATATTTTCAATTATTCGTTGGTTTTCGAAAGCCGCGAATAAACTGATAAATTACTGAAGGAAAGGTACTAGAATTATTTAGTGAATACTCTTTGGCAAATATACATCTCTCATTTTCTAGAAGTCTACATTTTATTAGATTGATGACAGATACTTTGTCCATTCTGTTCGGGAAGGCTATAATAAACTGCGTGGTTTTAGAATCCAATCAAATGTGTCTACTCTAATAATTACCAAAGATTCTGCGCGAAATTCAGAGATCATCGCTATCCAGATTGTTGGAATACCTCATGATTAGAGGACACTTCAGACAGAGCAACATATTTGTGTAATCCGAGTTAAAGTTCTCGCCAGGTTTGTAGACCTTGGTTAAGTTCAACACCAGTGAATCGAAAACCCTAATTTATTGGCGAATAACTTCTGTGTAGTTCCTTTGCGTCAGTCTCTCAAAAGGCGCTTAATTAAACGATTCCAAAGGCCACAGGTACTTGGTACTTGATTATTATGTTCACATTTTTCAGTTTTCTAGTTAAATGCCGACATCTGCTGCTATGAATTGATTTCCTTTATTTTCTGCTTTATATGTGATATGTGCAGTAATTGGGAATGCATACATCAACAGATATTGTTATTTAAAACTATTTTGATACAAATGGTTTCTTAGTCAAATGACCTGAAAACAGAAATATAAGTTCCGTTATACTAAACGGAGGAATTCCTTTTGATTTGCATCACTTTTTAATTGATCACTCATTAATTAATACTTTTTGAATATTTTAATTGGTGTATTAATATTTAGCACACACAAATTTCCACATACACCACACTGGCACTTTTCTTAGGAACTGGATTTTCAGGGATTTTGTTGGAAACTGGATTTTAATTTTAGGAACTGAAAATTTCAGGGCCTAGCTGGAACCTTTAAATTTCATGATAATGTTTCTTAAACTTTATGAGTTGATAGCCGCGTTCACTTTATTTGCTATTTCGGGATTCTTAAATATTAACTTTATACATTTTGCAAAAAGGTATCATAAAAGATAGGTATATAGCATTGTAAAACGTAGTTTACATAATTTTTGAAAATTAACTAGATCAAAAAGAAAAAGAAATTACAACATTTTTATGATAATTAAAGCATTTTAATTTTTTCTTCGGAAGGAAACCATTATGCTGTTTTTTGTTCTCACTTGATGTACAGTATCTGATTCATTTGTACGAATAACTGTGAAGAATAGATTTGATCATGGTTTTGATAAAGCCTTTTTAGTTTAATTTCATGTTTTTATGCTCTAATTTAATGTTTGATGAATTCCCGCTATTCTGTAATGTTCATTTATTTGATTTCTAATGTTATTAAACTTGATGTACAGTATCAGTACTTGATGTACTCAGGTAACTAACAGTATGAAAAATATTTTTCATACTGTTATTCTATACACAGTGAGTGATAATTCTATACATCAGCATTTTATGCATACTTATTCTAACATGAAATACTCGTACATATATAGGAAATCAAGCATAAGCAAATTTACACACACATATAAGATGACTAAAATAATAGGAAAGAAATTAACATTACATTATTAATAAGTTTACAAAACATAATAAAATTCGATCAGTGTTATTTAAGAGATTAATCTGGATATAACCTACCCCTTTAGTTAAACTGATTTCTTTTGTCGACCATGGACAAACAACTTAAACTTTGTACGAATGAATAGCTGAAATCTGAATGTACTAGTATCAACAATTCATGTTGTGACGACAAGCTGTGACTGCAAATTCGTATTATAACAGATGCAGATAATTTTGCACAATGATAGTATTTTCCATTAATTATTTGGGAAAATGTTTGCTTAGATGATATCTCGCAGTAGCGTAGTGGATGCAGGAATGATACTATAATGAAATATGAATAATCAGCCCCCTTTTCTTGCTAATTCGGTTTATTTACCTACTCATGTAGCTGTAAAAGCCTTTTTGTTAATCATATTACGTTGTTTCCGGTATATGAAATATCTGTTGTTTTAAACACCAAATATTAAACGTTTTGAGGCCTACAGGATGTCTTTTTCTAATACGTTGTATCTTACATATAGAATAGTCCCTGAGGATATAATCATTCTTTGATTCCATGAGATTTTTAATTGCTAAGAAATATTTTTTTAAGTTGAAGACTTTGTTATAACTATTTTATATCCTTTTCGTATATCATTTTACCATAATATAAACCTTGCTGTTTGTTATCAGATTATGCAATTTTTCCTCTCATAA
The DNA here is from genome assembly GCF_044657685.1 of Stegodyphus dumicola. NCBI lineage: Eukaryota > Metazoa > Arthropoda > Arachnida > Araneae > Eresidae > Stegodyphus > Stegodyphus dumicola. Next base: position 30,997,064 of record NC_140781.1, read on the forward strand.
AGACTTCCTGTTGGCCCAAATCAAAACATTAATTAAGAATTATTGTAAAAGTACATAGTAAGAATACCCATTTTAAAAGTGAGTACTTCCAAGGACTTTAATCATAATTTTTCTTTACCTCATCTTTTGCTACATTCGCCCCTAACTACGCCTTTATTTTCCTTTCCTTCATATTTTTATTCGATAAATAGATGCATTTCAAGTTTTAAGAATTTCATATTAATTTGTGTTTCTCAAACTGATAAAATGGCTCCGGATTAAAATTCCAATAGCTCATCTCTCGTTACTCAGGAGTAATACAAATTAGTCAATAAAAAATTTTGTAGTAAAACATTTTTGTCTTATTTGTTTGAACCAAATACACATTCACACTTGTAAGTGAATGAATGATTAATTCAGAAATGAACATTATTCTTTCTTTAAGAAATAATTACTAAAGCAAAAGAAACTTAAACAGTATTTAAATTAAATGTAATTTCAAGTAAAAATAGGTAGTTATATAGGTAGTTAATCTAACAATAAATACCTAACAATATTTAATATAATTTTATTGTAGCAGCAAATAATGGCTATAATTTAATATCAATTACAAGCAAGTCATGCTGTGTCCACATTAGATTTTTTTCAAACCGTTCCAAAGTAAAATAAATTGAGTTTTCCTCATCCATGTAACATTTCTATCTTATTATAATGCCTTTATTCAGTTAAATAAAAACAAAAATATTTTTTTCTCTCTCTCTCTTTTTATATTTCATAGATTTATCCATTTATGCTAAATGTATAAATTCCAGCTCCTAAACGTACTGTCCACAATCTCAATTATTAGTTTCATTGGTCTGTTAGTTTATATCCAAACATTTATTAGACAGGGCACAAACATTGTAGCTGATTAATATACGAATTGCACAGTTAAATGAACAAGTATTATGACTTAGGATTTCAAAGCAAAGATACAATAGCCATTCATATTTCAACTGAAATCAAACTGTTAATACCAAATTACCGAATAAACTAAATTGCTATTCACACTATACAGGTGTTACCAAATGAATACTAAATCGCATCTTAAAATGTTATAGTGAACGTTATCATAGGTAATGTCTAAAATTCGTAATTGAATTTTGAATTTCACCATGAGAACAGTCACACGTCTCAAAACACTGTTTTTCCAGCTGTAAGCGTGACTTAAGAAAGGATACGAAATACCTGTATACGAACTTTTCATCAATTTTAAGAGCTATATTCTGGTGCATCCTCAATTCTAAAGGAACTGTGACATATTAGTAGCCTGTGAAAACAAATTACCTGTATGGTATGTCATTTGTACAGACTGTAAAAGTAATTACAAATTTATAATAAACCTAAATTCGCTTAACTTCAGAATCAAACCAGCAATCTCGATCATTAAATCACTTAAAATAACTTAGAAACAAACACATAGTTAAACTAGTGACAAATTCCTGCAAAGAGAGATCTAGTTAATATTCGGAAACTAAAAAACTTGGAGAAACTTTTGTAAGGAAAAACTAACTTCGAAAAGTAAGTTCCCTTTAAATGGAGAACTTACAATAAAAACTAATTATATACTTAGATTTCGCTTTTTTTGCACTTAGATTTTATAACATGTACATTTTGTATTACATTTTTTCATTAATTGAATTTAAGCTAATTTGGGAGACGAAAATTTGAAAACAAGAATGATGATATAGAGAAGGTAGGCTTGAATCAAAATAGCTATTATGTGGCTCTAAATACGTTATGTGATAATAAAAGGAAGAAAGAGTGAAAAAGGTTTTTCATATGCTTAAAAATTAAGTCCGAATTAAAACACATTTAAAACTTCAAATAAATCCTTATTATAGTTGTAGCCCGATATTAGGCTAGTTGTAGCGATTAAAAAAAGTATCATAGGAAAATAAAAAAATGGCTTCGCCTTAAAATAGGTCAATTTGTATAATAGTTATATTACTAAGATTTTAATGCAATTTGAAATTTATTTCCAATTGCAGAACATATTAGGATTTTTTCTGCTAGAGAATTACATCTTCATATTTAATGTTTTGCATTTTCATTCGTTATATAATAACTAATTAGCTAATTAGTTATATAATAACTAATTAATCAAAATAAATTATAACATTAAGATATTTAAACTTTGAAATTAAAAAATGATACAATCAGCTAAAAACTTTAAAATGGCATTATTGTGAAATAAAGTGTCAATAGCTTTTAGCTAAGATCAACAGTTTACTTTAAACATTAAAACCAGAAATCCAAAGTCCAAAAGTCCCAACTAAAATGTGAGAAATTACAAAGTTTTAATAGCTTTCTATATTAAAATATAGATAATATTTCATGCAGTTTTAATATCTGTTTCTCCCTAAAATCTTCAGAGAGATATATCAAAGGGGCTTATATGTGTATATCTATGCAGAAGCATATTTAGATTAAGTTCTCTTTTTCATAATCATGCTGTATATGACGTTGAAACAAAAAAGATGAGTGACAAAAATAAATCTTAATGTTTTCTTTTGCTTTCAAATTATGCAGTCTGTGTACTACAATTCCACAGAATACTCGCATAAGTACGCCTAAAGAAAGCAAATACTAGATTGAAGTGTCGATTGCAATTTGATTTATGATAAGCATAACAAACTTCGCGTTCACGTTGTGATTTATGTAATCTGGTGTGTATTCCTTATGCGTAATGCGGTCAGAAGCTTGCGTTCTCCATCAAAGAACATTTCTGGGCAATGCGTAGTTGTGCTTTGGAAAAGAATGCAGGTTGACATAGAACATCTAATTATTTAATTCAGTTTCAAGTTTTTCAATTTTATTGCATAAAACAAACTTATGATCTTATTGGAATTTTCTAAAAGATCTCAAGAAAAGAAAATTTCTTCAGTATCAACATTTTCAGTTGTTTATTCGCTAGTTTAAAGTTATTTGCTCGGTTTGAAACATAAACGTTGTTTTGGTTTAACTGGATTCATTTTCAAACAGATAACATAAACCTACATCGATCTCTCTATACTAAGCAATTTAAATTTCTCTTTTGCATTTGAAATGAAAATTAAGAGGTTTAACACTTCAGTTATTAATCTTTAAATCCCAGTCTCGAATTTTTCTTTTGGTCTTAATTAAAAGTCATGTATTTATTATGAAAGTGAAATTATAGCAATGCACTTAAAATTTAATAACACTGAAAGTAAGTATTAATCTTATACATTAACATATACTTATGTTATAATGTATTGCAATTATTAATTTAGAAGTCAAACAATAAAAATCTGCGTTATATTTGCAAATTTTCCATCGATGTTACCATTACTAAAGCCATCGAAACTAGTCCTGTTGAAATTTGCAAATATAAAGCCTATTTTTGTTGTTTGACTTCTAAATTAATATTTGTTCGGGGTGAATTTTAACGTAAATTAATTTGATTGTAAATCGAAACTATTACATATTTCTAAGAATATTTGATTTATTAATACTCAGTCTGCACTTAGCTAATTTTTATTAATATTAACAGTAGTAGGGAACTATTTTAATTTTCCCGTATTTAAGGGAACCGTGGACTTTGAAAAAGCTAAAAATCGACCAAAATATTGAAATTTTTTTTTTTACTCTCGTTGTATTACATATACTTAACTGCATCGTATGTAAAAAACCGAATTTAAATATTCTAATTTTTAACGAAGTTACAAGCATTTAAAATGTGTAAACATAAACTTTGCCCTTTAAATTTTGGCGAAAATGCAAACAAATATGTTTCAACAGTTATTTGCTGATATTTATATACTTATATATTTAATTCTTTATAAACCTGTCAATATAACGTTTTAACTGTAACTGCCATTTCACTGTTTACAGTTTAAAAGTGCTTTTCCTCGCTATTTTCTTTAGTTCTTTTGCTAAAAGTGTTTTGCTGTATTTTATACAACTACATTTTGCAGGACTGTTTATAACTGAGTTTCTTGGACTGGAAGAACTGCAGATTAATTTATAACCTCTTGCGTAAGAGTATATATATATATGTATATTTATTTATTGTACATTATGCATGCCATAAGTCGTCGTTACCGTAAGCCTAAAGGGCGACCATCGAAGAAAAAACTTGCAGCTGTCAGCAAAATTGAAAAACGATGGGCAGCTCATTCGGAAAATGACGTGACATTGAACAGTGAAGAAGTTTCTTCCAAAAATAAACAAACAATTCTTTCTGAAAGTTCTATAGTTGAAGCGAGTACTTCAATAAGTGCCAGTGTAAAGAAACTGAATGAAAGTTTATTACGAACGTCTGACTGTGGTGATAACCGAAATGATGATTCATATATTTTGATAAATCGCAAAATGTGGAATCCATTGCTATGTAATATAAAGTGTGACGAGTGCTCAACCAACTCTTTAGATATTGTTTCGAAAGGAATATATGGATATTCTACAAAACTTGAATTAGTTTGTAAAAACTGTGATAAAATATTTAGTTCAACATTTTCAAGTGAGCGGGAAAAACGGTCAAATACTTTTGATGTGAATACGAAACTTGTCGAAGCATTTTTGAAAATAGGCAAAGGCCACGCCGCCTTAGAAGTGTTTTCCATGATTATGGGAATTCATGCTATGGACAAAAAGACATTTGCTAAATGTTTACACAGTTTGTCTGAAGAAAAGGGGAAACTAAAAGGTGATTTCCTTCAGTTTTCTCGAAATATTGTTCGAAATAAGCATAAAAAATTAATTAATATAAATAATGATGAGTGTATAGATGTCACAGTGTCGTATGATGGCACATGGCAAAAACGTGGGCATACATCACTGTATGGAATAGGTATCGTCGTAGATGTCTTGATTGGGTTAGTTATCGACTACGAAATTCTGTCAAAATATTGTCCTGAATGTGTATGCGCGAAAAGAGATATGGGTGCTGACAGTGCGGAATTTCATATATGGTTTGAAAGCCACAAACCAGAGTGTTCCAAAAATTTTTCTGGTTCGTCTAATGCTATGGAAATGAAAGCCGCAGAAATTTTATGGAAACGGTCCATCAGTACATGTAATATGCGATATGTTGGGATACTTTCTGATGGGGATGCGAAAACATATCAACATTTATTAACTCTGAATCTTTATGGTAATGACGTAAAAATTAGTAAAGAAGAATGTATCAATCATGTGGCAAAACGTTTAGGGGCAGGATTGCGCAATAAAGTTAAAGAGCTGCGTTCCAGAGGTATATGTATCGGTGGACGAAAAGAAGGTAATCTGAAGGAAACTACAATTTTAAAGTTAACAAACTATTACAGAAAGGCCATAAAAGATAACATACCGGATATAGACAAAATGAAATCTGCAATTTATGCAAGCTTACTACACTGTTCATCTACTGATGTCTCACCAAAACATTCGAAATGTCCTACCGGTACGTTGTCATGGTGTTTTTATCAACGTGCAGTAGCAAATGAAGAGCAGCCGAAAGCACATAAAGCCATGAAAACTAAAGTATCTGAAAGTGTTCTTTCTCAAATATTGCCAATTTATCAAAGGCTAGCTAGCACAGAATTGCTGTCCAGATGCATTTCTGGTAAAACACAAAATGCTAATGAAAGTATCCATAGTTTAATTTGGAACAATTGCCCTAAAGGAGTGTTTATTTCTAAAAACAGGCTAGAAATGTCAGTATTATCAACAATTAATGAATTTAACTTTGGTTGTGTAAATGCCATAAGCGTAGAACAGGAAGAAGTGAACTCGTTTTCCCTACTCATTGCAAAAAAGCGCGATCAGCGTCGCTTGAACCAAAGTAAAAAGAGAAGTTTACCTGCATGGAAAAAACACAGAAATAGTAAAAAATATTGTAAATCACTAAACGATAATGCAATAGTAGCAAATGAAGGTAAAACATATGGTGCGGGTGATTTTTAAAAATTTCATTGGGTATACGGCATAAATTGTTTTTACCTGTATAACTTCGAATCACCTAGCAATTTGTCATATGTTTATTTTTGTCATATTTAATATTATGAGATTAAAAATAGTTAAATCTTACAAAAATGTTATCGAATGTTTACAAATTTATATTCAAAGTTAATTTGCTGTTTCTCATGACCATGTATTAAAGGTAAGTTTGAAGGAAAACTTTAAATTCATTTTTCTCAAAACAAATTTTTTCGCTATTTGTGTGTTTTGAAAATGCTCCATGCGTCTCATTTTTAGTTAAAAATGGATGATATTTGGAAGAAACTATATTGTTATATGTTACAGTAGATCTGTGTATGCATTTTTTGATATGAGGTTATTAAGAAGTTTAAACTTGTGAAAACCTTTAACAAAAGGTGAAATTTTTTCGAAAATTGGGTTTAAGTTCACAAAAATAGCCTTTAAAAATTTCTTATCCATCATATTCAATAACGGATACACAAATACTTTTACCAAGCCTTTATAAGTAACATAAAGCAAACATTAGGAAAAAATATTAAAAATTAGAGCGCATGGAGCATTTTAAATTTTTAATTAAAATAATTAATTAATTGCTTTAAAAATTTTTAATTTAAAATAAATTGAAATTCTGAGCATATATTTTGTTTACTGATGCTATAAGATGTACATGTACAAAATTTCTTGTTGAAAAAATGAAAACTTAAAAAATAATTTTTAAAGTCCACCGTCCCCTTAAGCAATATGCTTCGATTTTCTGATGAGGGTTTAGATCAGAGTTTTAACATATACTGTTTTATCTTTAAGGCTTTACAATTTATAGGCAAAAAACAAAAGCAACTGCGTTTCAATTATATTAAATATAAATTAAATTTTAATTGATAATTTTCTCAAATAAAGCGAGAATTTTTTTTTCTACTAATGCTGTTATTAGACTATGAATGTTATGACATTTTGCTAAATTTTTTATCAAAATGTGTACTTGGAAAGTTCCTGAAAAACAGATGATACTTACATTGTACATTTCCGTCCATTCGCAAATAATAATTTAATAAATAATAATAATTTTAATAATTTAATAATAATAGCATTATTTTGCTAAGTAAAGAAGACTCGAGAAATGTGGCAATAAACGATAATCTTTATGGTAATAGACTCTCACTCCCAGTTACGTCATGTTTATTGAAATAATATGAATGTTTTATGAAAACAGTTCCAACTCTGTGGGAGTGAAGATTTTTTTTTAAATAAATCTGAAATTTTATAAAATAAGCTTACACCTAATATATCGTTAATTTAATTTTCATTAATAAGTGCGAAAACGTTAAATACTTTGTATTTAAAATTTGCTACGATATTCAAGAACAAATTTACTAACTTAATCATATTTAAATGTGTCTAAATTTATATATTCCAGATTTACTTAATATATTACATATTTAATGAAAATGCAGAGAATAAAGTCTAGATTGGATAAAGGAATGGATGGATAGCATCTCTCACGGTTGTTCTTTCCAAGGGGTTCATGTTCAAAACAAATGGCTCTTATTTATAGTCTATGTGAATTAAATTGTTATAAATAAGCCAGCATTTTATGTTGTTGTTATAAGTGAAATATTTTTTGATAAAGATCAGGTATTTAATCTAGAATGGAACCTTTTACAGTTTAATACTTTCTGCCAATGACTAAATTGCAGAAGAAATCAATTTTTATTCAAACTGAATTTACAAAAAAAAGTACCGATTTATTTTTCAGTACTTTTTCATAGTGATGCTAGTAAGTTTTAAGAAATGCGTTTGTTTTTTAAGTTGTTTTAATTGTGCTAGACCAAAGAACAATTCAATTTCACAAACTTTCTATCTTATTGTTTCTAGTTCCTCATAAAAAACGCCATTCTGTTTGGCTCAGCTGCTATGCCTTTATTCAGTCATTCTAATGGTGTACTATATCATTCTGGTTTAATTCAAATAAATATTTCTATTTTAGAAACTAAATAACTGCACTTGCATTTCGTTATCATTACTAAAAATTTAACCGCAGCTTACCCATGTACTTTAAATAGCTTGGCATTAGATTCATTTCAAATGGCTTATTCATGTGCTTCAAAGAAGACCTAGATTTCTCGAGCGAATTTTATTGCTTAAAACTGTCGATCTTTCTAGACATTCTGAAAATAAAATTATTGTAGAAATAACTAAGCAAAATGATAAAATAACTGTACTGAACTGCAAAATGATAAAATAACGGTACTGAACTGGAAAATGATAAAATAACAGTACTGAACTGCAAAATATTTATTTCTTTATCAAACAAATGAACAATAAAATATTAATTCATATGTTGGAAGCCTATTTTTCCCCAATATATAGAATTGCATTTAGCTGTTTACTTTCTCTTCAAATAAATTTATATTGTTCTATTTATTCACTACAATAGTTCGTCATACATCACTTAATTTGTTTGAGCCATTAAAAGAATGACAAAAATTTTAGAGGTGTTCCAACAAATAGAACTTAAAATTATTTTATTCTTCTTTTTTCAATTGCATTGCTCTGGAAAGGTTTTAAATCAAAGGAGAAAATATATCTTAACTTCCATTTCATCTATCATCTTTTTCTCTTTATTTTGCTTCTTCACTTTTTCATCATCTCGCACACCCGGGGGCCAATCGTTCCGTGACTGTATTTGAGAAATTTTGCTCTTTGCCCCAAAATTTGTTTCAGTCTATTTTCTTTCTAAATGAAATGTCCTATTCGAAAATGAAATCGGAACGCTTGACGCTGGACTCATTCGTCAAATTTCAACTCTGATAATTTTTGCTCGCCGCTTTGGCATTGGTTTCCAACGTTCAAACGTCTTTAGAAACCTGAATCATATAATACTTTCATTTTGCATGTTGATTTATCTGCTGAATGATAAAATGTTTAAACAATGATTTATTTTAGATTTCATGATAAAATGTTTGAGCAACGATTATTGATTTACTGTAGAATATGCATTCATTCCGTGATAAAGCGAAGAATTCTTCCAAGTCTTAAGTGGATGTATTTTTGTAAAATGACTCCAAGGCTGAATCGAACTTTTTCATTGTTTGCAGATATCGGTGTTCCATGCACTTTTATGAGGAATGTGAAATGTTTACTGATTACAAGGAAATTGTTAATTCTTTAAAACAGTTCTCATGATAATTAGAACGATATCCGCTTGCTTGGAATATCGATATTCTAAAGCACTCATAAATTGCATATTTATTACTCATAAAATACTGTATTACTCATAAATTACATTTAAGAGAAAAATGCCTTACCTTTTCAAATAAACGTGACATACTTTTTGTATTTTATATTTTGATCATATACTTTATAATAAATTTAAGGTAAAAAGAAGAATTAAATCTCCAGATACAATATATGCTTTTTAAAAGGCCATTTCTGTTATAAATAATGCGTTTATTGTTATTCCTGCTCCCAAATGTGAACTATATATATGCGACAAATAAAACAGGTCATAAATATATTTTTGTAAAACTGTTTGCGTCTCATGAAACGTAAATATTTTTGCGAAGTTACGTCTCATAAAATAAAAAAAAAACTGTTAATATATGAAAACTGTAAAATTATGTATAAAATATAGTACATTTGTAGAGATATTAGGTATTTTTTGGAAGCAGACAAGACGAAAAATAAGCAAACGCCTTCGCCGGGAATCGAACCGCGGACCTCTGGAATACCGGCCCAGCGTGCAGAACCACTACACCACGAAGGCGGGAGAAATACCTCATACATTATTTATAATTAAACTGATTTATTCTTTATTCAAATTTATGCAATTTCTTATCACATTCTTTTGAAATTCGATCAGAATTCAGAAATAAACTTTGTTAATAATTGAAAAGAAAAGAAGATTCATTTTGTGAATGATTTAATGAAGTCGCTGGAAAAATCTTTATTTCCAAGTGTTTTTGGTAATAACGCAAATCCTAATCTTAATAATAAACTTAAAGTTTGACAATATTTGTCTAATCTTTTAATTAACTGGGAAACTAAAGCAAATTGTGGTAAAACCTGTGTCATGGGAATTATATACGCTTGCTTTTCGCTGTCGTTAAATGATATCCACAGTTAATCGAAAACTGTACACTGAAATGAATAACACGTCAATAAATACTCAAACCTTGTCCATCAGTTTACAAAACAGTGCTAAAAGACAATATATAACGTAATTCTTTAAAAGTATTCAATATTTTTAATTAAATTTAATAATTACGTAAATTAAATGCATTTGTATTTAAATCAGTTGAATTAAAAGTATAAAACGAAAATAGTCTGAAAGGATGCATCTTTCAGCGTCAAGTCAGAGGGTTTGCAAGGTTTTTGTGCTCTCATTGAGATCGCAATTTATCTAGCAGCTCTTCGATTCACTTTTATTGATACATTTTTTTATCGTTTTAACTTGATTATAACGTCACTTTCCTCTCACTTGCGCCTTATAAACGTCAACTACAAAGTAACAGAATTCTGAATAAAAAGCATATTTTTATAACTCCCGATAACGTGTTAAATATTACCATAAATGTTTTAGCCCAAATGGACTATTATTCTCCAATCACTTTTGTTGTTCATTTAGCTTTTCAAATAATCAACCGCTTCCGGGTTCAGCCGCTTAAAATATGCACTATAAAAATTTAAAAAAAAAATAAATGCTTTTAATAAATCCAGATAGTTAAATTCCACTGGTCCACTTATAACGAATAAATAAAAGTAAAGAACTGTGCTTATTACTTTTAAATCGCTTAACTAGTTAATCACTAACAGGCGAATAAATTTAAAAGGAAAATGAAAAATCTTAGGCAAAAAATGAAAACGTATTATTGTTGATAATTTCTATGACAGTCCTTGCAAATTTCAGCAGATTCTCATAATTTTTATCAAAGTCCTCAATGTAATGTCTTTTAATGCCTTGCATTCCCACTTAATTTGCAGTCTTCAACGACGTGCTTGGCTTTACCATATATGTTGCAGCTGAGACACTTATGATTAGTTTGGAGAATGGAACCCATTCACATACCCCGGGAACTATCCATGACCTGCCCAACTTTGATTCAAATCGATGTTATTCCTAATTTTCATCTTTTTTTTTTATTTGAATGTTTTTGAACAGAGCGTTCCTTCTGAACAATCCCCAGCTTTCACTGCAGACGTCTCATATATATATATATATATATAGAGAGAGAGAGAGAGATGTGTAGTAGATTCTGTATTAGAACGTAGATGAAACAGCTAGAAATTTAGTGCTGTAGAATGCTGAAACGCCGATCCACAAGGAGAGCCTGTACCCAAATAAGAAAAAACTAAAAGTTAAGTATTAATTTTCTGGACTAGTATTACGTATGGATACTTGTTACATAGGTCGGAAAGAAGATAGCGCATTACTTGTACCAGCACAAGTAACGATAAAATCAATAAGTGGAGCAAGTTTGCTGATAAAACCAGACGATGAACGAACGTAGCCAAAGAAATTTAAAAAAAAAAAAAGATTCATATGGGAAGATATTTATCAGAGACTGGTCTTGAAATCGGATTAGTCCGAAAATAATGAAATCTTTCGCGTATATGCATCTTTCATAATGTAAAATGCTATTATTACCTCTTCACGGTACAAAATTATATGACCCTTTCCCAATATAAAATTATATAACCAAATATATGACCAAAATTATGCGAGACGTTTCAGAGTATAAAATTATATGACCATTAATAATGATAATTTTATATAATTATATGACTATTTTATTCAGATTTCTTCTGTATGTGATGAAATTCATAGAATAGAACTCTACTACTGTCTGCTCTTTGAATCTAAGTCTAAAACCAATATACAAATACTAGCAAAATTTCATTATTCAGATTGACTAATCAAAGTGATGCCATTTGGCTTGATGGACAAAGCTTTAGATGTAAACTTGGAAGGTATTTTACTGCACATGCATGAAAACTTTGAAGAAATTATTTAAACTGTCCAACATAATACTAAATGGGAAGCTATGAATACAACCTAAGAATATCATCATTTGATATGAAATATGTCTAAGAGAAACATTATTCAAATGGCCGCGACAACTGAGAACTTCTTGCCCTGAAAATTATGAAATAAACTGAAACAAATTTTGAAAGTACTATAATTTACAGATGAATAGAATTTATATTAGAACAAACAGATAGGATTCTGTCGTGATCATGCCGAAATCACATGGTTACTTTTGCGCATTATATTCGTATTTTCGCAATAAAAAGTTTTAAAATAAGTTTTCTTAAAGGTGATAAAAATTAACTTCAGCAAATTATTCAAGGTGTATTTTATTTCTTATGAAGAAATACATGCTTACATTTTTATACTAAATTTTTATTTATTATACTCTTTGGTTTCATTAAATATCTATTTTTATTATTTTGTTTTATATACCTAACTTCATATTCTCCAATATGACTTTATAACACGTTGCGTGAAATAATATATTTTTTCTTCGCTGGTGTTTTATTCTCTTCACTATCATAATCCCCTCTCTGTCTAAATAAAACTTGCTTTCTAAAGTTCTTAGCTTCCTTAGTGGTCGTAAACGTGATCTAAATTCAAAAGTATAGTAATGTTATATTCTGATAACTACTGCATTTCTTTTTTATGAATTTTAAATTATGCACTCTCGCCTATGCAAGAGGAGCTTTTAAATACTTACTTTGAAGTATGTTCCTCACTCTGTGATTCTAATTATTACATAGTATCCATCCTATATTTATATTTTTATCCATCCATCTTTAATTTCCTTTTGTAATACTACATTTCAGTTTTACTGCTTTTGTTTTCTTATCTAAAATGTTAGTCACTTACCTCTGTTTTTGCTATAACACGTTTACTATTTCCGTACTATTTAACCTTTGGTATCGCAGAATGATAGTTAGATGTGCCAGGAAATTCATTATTTCCTGGTTGTGATATAGTCTCTGGATGAATTACATTCATTAAACATTATTTTTCTCCATTTCCTCTTCAGATACAGTTTTAAATTTCATACTCGTTTGTCTACAGCGTTAAATGAAGTAAAATCACTAATTCTCTGTCCATATTTTCATTTCAGTGTCAAAGTATATTGAGATAGATTTTCCGAGTGGAAAACTTTCATGAAGAAAACCTAAATAAAATATATTCATTTCATTAGAAATATATTGAATTATTCGTTATATTTTATTTATCGATCAGCATGTGATTTCTAACTTAAACTTTACGCTATGGAATTGATAATCCTTGTAAGGCCTTTTACGCAAATACTGCTTTTAGAGCACATATAAAGTCGGTTACAAGAATAATCTTTCGTCAAACTTTTGTCCATTTTACTGTCTACCCCAACACATTATATTCTTCTCACCTCAGTGATGTATATTAGCTTTGCAGTTTGATCTTTGATGTAAAATAACTTGCCGAATGGCTGAATAAAGAACTCTAAATGCTAGGAGTTTGACCTGTGTCCGATCCCAGTTGGTTGCAAGTTTGGTTTTTCTGGGTTTCGCCGTGTGTAACAGGAATACGAGCCAGTTTGTCTTCGAAAGGCCTCCATAAAGACAACCCTTTCCTTAGGCAGGTAACCCTCTTGTGCCTTTTGGCATTCAAATAAATTAACCTAACCTAAAACCGCTTGTATGGAATTTAATGTGATATTAGGGAAGTATCTGTTAACATTTCAGTAATATCCATCAACGACACCATTAGACGAATGCACCATGTGAATTTGGACGTACAGTTTTATGCTCTAGAATGCATAAAACTGTGTTAAAAGCTTGGAAAATTAGACTTAAGAGCCATTATGAAAGTCTTTATTCACATGCAATGGTAAAAACATTTACGATGTAATCTGCATTATGAACGTCGTAATAATCTACTAAAGAGTCTGTATCTACTAAAGAATTTCAGGAAAACCGTGGTCGGTTCTGTCAAATTTGTCGCTTGTCTTATCTAATGACAATATGGTAAGTTCTTGGGAGTCTTAAAATAAAGTTTTACTTTCTTCATTTTGTCTAAACGAACACTGCTTTTATAGCTAACAACATAATTGCCTTCAAAGTAATAAAACGAATGATGTTATATCACGTAAAATTATAATAAGATTAAATTAGGAAAAGAAATGCTATTGATCTGTGAAGAGAATTCCGTAAGTAATATAAAGCATTTCAACTTATTTTAAATGAAAGTTCCAGATCTGTAACAAATAAAGCTAATTCTAATTGCTGATCACATATTTTGTTTGATGATAAATATTTTAGTCGAAAGAATTTTCAAAATTCTTTATTAAACACTCTAGTGTAAAAATATATATATCATCCTTCGGGAAACTCAAAATGAAGTTTGACTTGGAAATCCTTGTGGATTAAGGATACAAATGAAATATAAAAACAAAGACTTTGCCTGGTACAATCCTAATAATTTTCATATCTTATCGAGATCTAATTCCCCTACTGTTAATAAAACTATGTGACTGATACTGAAAATTTAATTAATTGCAATAAAAAAGTTAATACTCTCTGTACAGCATTGGTTTTAATAAGTAAATAGCGCTGGTTAATCGAACGTGATAACTTATGGAAAGTCTAACAGCCCTGTACAAAACCAATTGGTTCAATCTGTTACTGTTATCTTATTATAATACGTTATTTCTTCAGTGTAAAAAAATTGAGATCTCATTGCCTGAGATGCTCATGAATGGCTTCTGAAGATGGCGGAGCTGTTTCCTTGGCATGGTTTTCTTTGTCATTTTTTGGTTCTTTTTATTTCAACGGTTTGTGGTTCCCCTTATTTTATCTCTACCCATAGCATCCCATTTTAAGCTTATTCTTCATTTAATTTATGATATTGCATTTTGGAAGACCAGCAATACATTTATTATATGTTTAAACAATATACGATTTTTTTTCAAGTTTACATTACAAAACTTCAAATCGTATTTATCCTATATTCCTCAGACGTAAACAATTATAAAATAAATATATCAGTCAATAAATGTTTCACTACATTTTGTTCATTGCAACCCTACTCCTACTTTATTGACCTTTGAAAAAGAGGATTTTATGAAGCTTTTACTAAGGATTACTAAGTAAAGTTATAATACAATAAAAAAAAAAAAAAAAAAAAAAAAAAACTAGCAATCTGTTCATCGAGCAATTCCATTTCTTGAGCGTCTGTTTTTATTTTTGATGCTTTTAATTCGTTAGCACTAAAATTATGATCTAATATTTTTAAGCAGATTTTCGTCCTATTGAATTCTTTTCAAAATACCGGTTAAAATAAACTGAAATTTCATCAGCATTCTTTTCAGTGGAGTTCAGTGGAAAAAACCAATTTTAGAGGTTGATGTTGTTGTTGTTTAACGGGGTTATAACAAACAGGCCCAGAATATCTCCTTTACTTCAGAAATTCCTTCATGGAGTACTTCCTGAAAAAAAAAAAAAAAAAAAAAAAAAGCTTGTATTTGCATTACGCGTAAATTTTACGCATCATTTTCACTACCTACTCTCAACAGCGGTTCGGGGAAAAAACAATTTCTTGCATTTTCGCTTACGGGATTTCTGATTGCTTGACTTAAAAAGCCAGTTATTTGTGGGAACATCTACGAGGGGCATAGCTCTGAGCGAAACATTTTCATCTCAAAAGGTACTCATGTGCGTCGTACAGTCGGTATGGTGGTCAGGGTAGCTGCCCGCGATGCCGAAGGGCCTGGGTTCGAGTCCCGGAGCGGTTGTAACGGTCCGTCCCTCCATAGGAAAGACGATGGTGGCCCAAATATTAGAAGAAGTATATTTTTAAGGGAAAAGAACTTTCAAATACTAACTTTGCTTTCATTTTTATTGTTTTCATCTTTGAAATTACCCATATGTAATACGAAACTTAGTTTTCAACAATTGTCAACTTCCACATTGCCGTCTTTGCCCGAATATTTTATCATTAACTGTAAAGTTATCTTTTGTTGCCAATTGTTTAGTTGTTTTTGCTGTTCGATTATTTGCATATAATAATATTCTAGTAACAAATTCTAAGCACTGGATCTAAACCTCGTGATTTATACACATATGCAATACATATGGAAATACTGACTAGTTACAGCTTTTTATTTCATCCGTTTGCGAAAGAAAGATTGTAATTTTCAGTTGATTTTGTTTATTCAAAAGTACAATTATTTAGATTTTACTTTGATTTGTTTGAAGTAATCTAATGACGTATAGATAAAATTATTTGTTTTTGACTCATGCTTAAAGTTAAATTATTCATGGACTTAATCATTACAAATATTCTCACAATTTGTATAAATCTTTAATATAGTATACATAAACTTAAGACATCTAACGTTAAAAGTAATTTGGAGTCAAAGCAAGGCGATTCCTCAACAATATTAATAATAGCATCCTTGTAAAGGGGTTAAACATAAAATCAAATCATTTAAAATTAAAAATTATCATAGTAGTACAAACTCGAAAACTAAAAATGCAAAAAGGGAAAATATATATAAGATAATAAAAATATAAAAATTAATCTCCCTTTATTGAAACTTTAATTCAGAACTCATCAGGAGAAAATGAATTAAAGCTTCATAAAAGTTGATTAATATGCTTCGTGTGTGTGTGTGTGTGACCATGGCAAAGCCTCGAGGGCTATCTGCCTAAGGGGAGGGATGCCTTCGTGGAGGACTTTCTAAGAGAAACTGGCTCGTATACACGTTACACATGGGGAAAACCACGAAAACGGCCATGCAACCAGCATGGCCGTTTTCGGTCCGAGGTCGAACCTCGGACCGAACTACCAGTGTTCAGCCACTTTACCACTCGGCCGCTGGGATTAATATGCTTCGAAAACGTGTTTCGTTCTCCCGGTAAATTTGAGGTCAAAAACAGTAAAAAGAAACAAATTTATGTTACATAAAAACTCATATAGAACCCCCAAAAATTAATTGCAAATTTACCAGGATTTTCCCTAAACGTCTTCGAAACACTTGGAAAAAAGGATAAAACATAACATTGTTTTAAATTGACTATAAGAAAAACCAAAACATTATATATTGTAAAATGACCAATCGAAAAAACCCAAATTGGTCTAAAAACATAAGAAAATCCGAAATTCAAATATAGATCGCAATATAAGTATATTTTAAATCAAATAGTCATTTAAAGAATATTCTAAAAATGGGCGGTCCTCGATTATGTTTATCTAAACTTTTAATTCCAAGAAAACGAATAACTTTTCATAGAGATTGCATAAATCATAAAATCAATGGAGAGCCTATTTCGGCAAAACGCTGAAACTCTAATAAAAACAAAACTGAAAGAACCTATGAAATACAAAATTGAAAAAACGCAAACTTATTGAAATCTTATGACGTCCTTCAAACGAAAATTTACTTAATTTTTCAGATGACCAAACTGAGTTTCTTGTAGAATTCATAGTGGCTCTTTTTGAAGACTCCAATTTATTTTAGATGCTTTAAGTTTATTTTACTTCAATCCCGCAGCTGTAGCGCAGGACGGATTTACAAAATTTGTCTTTTATTTTTGCCTCTTATAAATTTTCCTTATGTATATATGTTATATTAAAATATCAGATAATGCAGGGGAAAAATAAGTTTTGTAAATGTACTGGCATCAAGGATCTAAGTAAGAGATTCAATTTTATGTACATATATATATATGTATTAAAATATAAGATAATGCGGAAAAAAAATCGTACTAAAAACTGGAAGTAGGCCGAAAAAAATATTAGCACAAATTTTGCGAAATACTAGAGCTTTTGACTAAACGTTTTTGCTTCATATATCTGATATAAATAAGAGTCTGGTTATCATTCTTTATTTTTCAGTAATTAGAATAAATTTAGTTCTTTAATTTTGTTATAATTTTCTGATTTTTAACAGAACAGTAAAACGGCTTTTATGAACGTATCTATAGAACAAGAAGTCTAGCTTTAAAATTTACTGTTCTTACGGCAGTTTTTATACGCATATCTATAGTGTATTTTCTCCGTGCCATAGTGATTTTATCGTTGGAAAATTGAGAGGGAATATAACGTGAATAGGACGCGGTTAACGTAAACATAACAATTAAAACGTAATCGTTGATACACTGCAGGTGACTATCACAATATCGTTTCTTTGAAAAGAACCTACATTCCAATACGAATACTTAGTAATAACATTGCAATATCTAATAAAATATCTTCACTTTTTCTTTCCTGTAACTGAAATCTCACCCGCTCTTATCATTGTCTCTGATACTCCTTAGGCTTCAAATCATTAATAAGTAATTAAAGAAAGTGAATCTGCAGCTGACTTAGCGAAACCGTAGACTGAATGTTAGTTCACGTTTGATTTGTTGTGAAGGGATTGTTCTTGTATTAGGCTGGCATAAAGTTCAACAACTTAGAAAAGTTCGACGTGACCATCGCAGGTAGTTTACGAGGTTTTATCTTTGTTAGTAAGACCAAAACAATCACTATGTTGACGAGTCCATTTTAAAATTTCTTTTAACTCCTTTTCTGAACTCATTGTGAAAGAGGGATATTACTCATTGTGAAAGAGGGCTTATTTTTAAAATTTTCAAAACCTGGCTCTAAAAAGCAAATGAAGAAATGCGATATGTATAGAAATAGAAAATGAAGAGAAAGGCTGAAAAGGTTCTTTATTTTTTTTAATTAGAGGAAAGCGCATTTATGACACATGTATTCATACATCGCTTCAAGAAGAAATAGAAACTTGCCACGATAAATCTCAGGGGGAACTTTCTCCCTCTTCTTTACAATCTGAAAGGGGAACTTCAGCGTCACGTTTGGTTCGATACGGTCGTCTGGTGGTTCAGCTTGAGTTCCGATAACTTAGCTATTGACAACTAACTGCCAAGTCTTTGGGAAACTGCAGGGTATTGACTGCCACACCGATGGATGGGCCTAGATAAAGTCACACCATTGAATTCAGCGATAACAGCTCCATTATTGCTCCAACTATGTCTCGCCGATATGAAATGTAACTTTCTGTGAGTCGTAGCTTCCACATTTCTTCCCAGCCAACAAATTTTCACTGGAGCATAGAGAAGAGCCATCAATCAACAGTTCTGAAAACAAGCCACAGGTGTCAGATGAAGGAAGTCTACACGAATTTTATTAAGTACTCGTCGGTCACAACTTTGAGCTTTGAATGGCCTTAACGTACAACTTAAGTATAAGAAAAACCAAAATGGCTTTAGCTCCTTTTATAGCAGAAAACAGGAAATTTCTCACATGCGATAGATCGAAATCGGGTAACGATCGAATACTTTTTTCAGTCTGAAACGTGCCCTTCTGCTGCGTCTCTTTCTCTGCCTGTCAGAGTTACTCAGACTAAGGTTAGGTTTCCTTTTAAGTTTCGTATTTAATGAAAATTTTACACGTAAGTTAAACTGTTTATAAATTATATTTCATTCCACATGACTGATGTAGAAAAGCAATGTATGCATAATATAGTATCTTTTTAATAAACGTTAATGATTGCAATTAAAACCGAGTCAGACGCAGTAGTTGCAACTTTGATACTTCTTTTTCTTGATCAAATTTTTTTGATAAAGACAGAGCTAAGTTAGTGCGAGGCCTTTCTATGAATAGTTATAAAGGTTCTTGTACACTTTAGAGAATGTCTGAAGACAGAAAGAGCGGTAAGGAACAGCTCGCGTGCAATTCAGCGAAGTGAAAGCAAGAATGCAACGTTATCTAAGAAGCCCACTTCAGAATGAATTAGTTTTGGCTCAGTTTATCCCTCTTGGATACTGAAACTTTCAGAAAAAAAAAAAAGAAAAACGTAAGATTATTATTTGGGGAAGCGTTATCTAAGTCATTTGTGTTATGTAAGAATAATGTGAAAAGGAATAATTTTGAAGTTTAGAAGGTAAACTGTTACTGTTTCTAAAACAGGAAACGGAAATAACCCACTAAAATGAGAGTTAACAGGCTACTGCAAATTAAAATCAGAGTTTTAATTTGCATACATTTTATTTTATAACATATATATATAATGTGTGTGATGCTGTAGTTTTGCAGAAGATGAAACCAATTTACAATCACACTGAAGTAACTGTGTATTTTTTTATAACTTTCCAGCCCTCCTTTTCTCTTTTTTTCTTGACTTAAAGATACATCTTTGAGGGGTTTCCGTTTTAGAGAAGATCCTAAATAAAACTGTTGTCAAAGTAGTAGTCAGTGCTCAAAAGTTTACTTGAAAATATAACGTAGTCTTCTAAGTTAAATAATCATTTTCAACATTTTATCTAATACTGAAATATATATATATATATCTTTACTGATATATATATATATATATATATATCAGTAAAGATATGTATACATAGATATCAGTAAAGACATATATACATATATAACAGTAAAGACACTCATACACATATATATATATATATTATATCAGTTACGAAAGTATCAGTAATATTATTTTAGGATTTATTTTACTTTTTTTATAATTATTTTATAAACCACTTTATAATTTAGTACAATCGTTAACAACTGATCAGGAAACTGACAATATTTTATTACTGTCCTATCTATGATGAATATCACTGTGGTTTATAAAAATCGAAATATTGATTGATGTCTTTCAACGATGAAAGAATTTTCATTCCTTTTACTTTACGTTATTAATGAAAATCCTACACACTTTGCTAAAAGAGTTTTCTTTGCCCTTTTTTTTTTTTATTGAAGTCATCTGAAACTGCATTTTCGCAAGAAAAATCTTTTTTTTTTAAATATACTATATGTTTTGGATGTGCATAATTGCTAATAAATTATAAGGTTTTTATTGTTATTTACCAATTACATTTATTTGTCTTTTGCTACAGGTGGTTCTTCCTTTCATAATCCTCACCAGAATGCAAATTAGTTATTTGCGCATTTAAGCTGAAAGTCTAAAAGTTTACAATTAAAAGTGTTTGACAGCCTCGTCTTGCTGTTACATATTATGGCTACCTCTGCCTAGTTTATTTCGTTCTTTAGTATCTTGCAAGCGAAAGTTTAAATACGCGCCAGAAGTGTTTTTAACATCCATAAGTAGATTATATTCTGTTGTGGTCTCGGACTACTTTACTAAAATACTAAAAATAGTACTTTAATTTAGCATAAGTATATTACTTCATGCTGAAGTCTCGGTCTACTTTACCAACATTTGAATTTAACTAATTTTAATTTAAATTTCTGAAAGTAGCTGAGGTTCATCCGGCGCACAAGCAGTGCTTTTCTGTTCATTTAAGATTTAAATTAAAGTTATACTTGAAACGTTTTCAAACTTGTGAATTTTTTCGGACTAAACGGTACTTCGCTTTCAGCCTAGTAGGCAGTGCAGAACATTAACACAGTCTTCTAGATGCAGCATAACCAACAAAATAACTCCATAATCATACTTACTTTCTCTCACACATTAATCACCCGTGGATCTCTAGTTTTAAGTTGTAAGGAATAAACGCATACTCCTGATGGTTTGTTTTTCAGTGCTGATAATCCCGTTAGCATAGAAAATTGGTTCACCTGGCACACCTAAAGGTCTTGAAAAAAGTTCCTTCAAATTTTTTCCTTCCGTACTTCGAATGCTGTATCCCAGGCTTATTCGCCAATAGCCTGATTTATAAATAGGTGTAGAGAATTTAATTAAAAATGGAATTTTGTAGTTAAAATCCTGCTGATTTTTAAGTGAATTCAACTGGGATTCTAGTGAAAGTTCGTTTACGCTGGTGTTAGTGTTTTCATTTAGAAGACCTATCTCATCATTAATATGCGCTTTAGTTTTAAGTTAAACTTGCTTATTTAATTATCGTATCAGAGCTCAAAGCTTTATTTCAGAATTCTTTCACTGGCATTAGAGCTGTATCCTGTTTTGTTCTGCAGATATGTGCAGTACCTGAGATCTGTGATCAATTAGACTGGAAGGTTATGGCAAAATACACGAGAGCTTCGTGTCTAAGAAAAAGGTGCCTCAGTGAAGGATTTATAAAGGGAAACTCGCACAATATACATGAAGAAAAACCATTCCTTTGCAATTAGAGCGTTCGTACAAATTTTAGCTCAGGTTGAATTACTAGTGTTAAGTGGTTGTGTCATAGCCTACGAACTGCAATACATACACCATAGTTGTATGTGTTATACTTCAGTGATCTAAAAACAAATTGTAACTTAAATTGGAGTCTGATAGAGGTAGGGGCCCACCAGCGGCCGAGCGGTAAAGACACTGAACACTAGTAGTTCGGTCTGAGGTTCGAATCCCGTGAACGGTCTAGCTGCATGGGCGTTTTCATGGTTTTCCTCATGTGTAACGTGTATACGAGCCAGTTTCCCTTAGAAAGTCCTCCATGAAGGCATTCCTCCCTTCAACCAGATAGCCGTCGTGTGCTTTGCCATATTGAATAATCCAATCCAATCCTGTTAGAGGTAGACGATTACAACTTTACACTAACTGCATTTTAAATAGTATTTCTAATATAATCTTTGACTGTAAAATTAACAGAAAGGCAGAAATAAGGAAAGGGATTTACTACATGAAGTTCGATTTTATGATCCATTGGGTTCGGAGATTTTTTTCTAGTTATATGCAGTTTTTAAGCACAGGAAGCTGTAGACAATTTATAAAAGCAAGCAATGAAAAGATCTAGCCGTCATGTAAATAAAACTGTATATCGGGTTTGATGCGTGTAGAAATAAGTAACTTAAAGCTTGCGTGTCGTATGATTAACTTTTTCATTTAGAATTTACTATTTACATTCATTCTAGCATTCTGCAAATGATAGCTTAGATAACGCGTTGTTCTTCAGTCATGTATTAAAATTCTGCGTAAAGTTTCACTGCAACATATCTGAAATTCGTAAATTCTTCTAACATCACAATTTGTATCAAATGCACTCTTCAAACAAAAATCGATAGAAGATTATTGCTCGGAATAACGAAGCCAGTTATAAATAACAAAAGGCCATTCTGAATGTTAACAGCAAAAGTTATGAGCTGCTCTAATTTTTAGAAGACTCATTCTTGCCTTGGTCTTCAGTAAGACATGCTGTTATTTACGACCGCGTAATATTTAAAGAAAAATGTTTGGATATGTCATGATTTACATTTTGAATACAAATATTAATATTTGTTTGGCTCCTGTACCCTTACGTGAAATAGCTGATTTTATAGTCTGGAATGAATAATGTATATGTATTTAGAGTGGCGTAAAAGTATAAAATATTTCCTACCGGTAAGAACGTTTCCGTCCGATTAGAACTCCTATACCACACATAGAGGTGATTGTCAGTGTTGGGAAATTGCTTTATGTTCACTTTATGAGGATGTCTAGCAATCAAGCAAAGCATCAAAAGTATGTGACGAGGAACCATAATTAGTTTTATGCAGATTCTTTTAATCTGTTTTACTCATTTAAGTTTCGTAAATCTGTTGGCATCAAGAATCTAACTGAGGGATTCAATCTTACAGAGCTGTCAAATTATTCTGTGGTATTTATAATCGTTGGATAATTTTGGTAACATAACAGGACGATTAAAACGCGGTAAAGTCTTAAATATTATTCTTAAGTGGTTCAAGGAAGGGCCACAAAAACTTTGATTTTGCGGTTTCGTGGGACGGAACTCGAAAACTGATGTTGAGATTTTTTCATCTTTGTTTTACGCCACATGGAGAAAGATGCATCTTCCCCAAATGAAAAAGGTAAACTTGTTTTTTGGGACGTGCATATGAGCTAAATGCAACTTTCGAGAATTGATTTGTCGAGGTTTCATGCTTTACAGATCATCTAAATTAGTTATGAATTCTGCATATATCGAATATTGTTTAAAGATGTATAAGGTTTTTTTCCTCCCTCCTTTCTGCATACTTTCGGAGTGTAACAATGGTACACTCGACGCGCATTCGAGAGATCCAGGATCGAATCCCGGCGAGGGCATTGCACGTTTCTTCAGTTTTCTGATATCAAAAAATTTCGAAATGACTCTACAGTACCTTTCGAACTAAAAAGGTGGTAGATGAGGATTCTTTAGGATTTGGCGACTGGCTCTCGTAATCCCCAGTCGCCCTTTTGAAAGGAGGGTATATAAGTTTTTTTCTCTCTCCTTTTTGAATGCCTTCGTGGTGTAATGATAGCACACTCAGTGTGTATTCGAGAGGTCCAGGTTCGAGTCTAGGCGAGGGCATTGCTCCTTTTTTCACGCTTCCTGCTTCAATAAACCTAATGACTCTACAAAGGAAAATTTTGAAATGTTAAAGAATAGAAGATAACAGTCCCTAAACCTTTACTTCCCATCTCAGCTCTTGTTATAATTAATCTCGGGTAGCTAATTTCCTGTTCACATCATTCGAAAATTCCTTGATGGATCAAAGGGGGCGATGAAAACTCTGAGCAGCAGTGGTTGTGTAAAGACATAGCTCAGGTTGACCCCAAGTTTCATCGAGAACATTTCGGGATTTGTAGTCCAAGAAACTTCTGCACTCCTGTCCAATTCCCATTCGTTGATTTTGCAGTACCCATAAATCATGCTGAAAATTAAGACGAAGCTCTTATCTATATTTCAGTAAGCAAGCGTTTCAAAATTAAGACTTCTTCTGAAAACTAATATCAAAAGCTATTTACTCAAGTATTAATCTGCATTATTAATAGGCAATTAGTTTTATTATCTGCATATGGTGCCATTTAACTGTATTCTAAAAGTAAATATATTTTGATAGCTTTTCTAAACATTTCCAAAATAAGTATTGCTTTGCAAACTAAGCAAAGTTTATAATTTTTTTTTCTTTTGCCCCTTCTGTAGTTAACGATTAGTTTATCATTTGCATGCTATTAATTTTAATTGTATCGTATGAAATGAAACTTCAGCGATGAAGTAAACTAAATACAGTGTATGTGTTGAGATTTCTATATATTAAAAGAGATTAATTCATTATTATGCATCATATTTATCTCCTGAATAATAAACTTATTGCAACTAATAATAATCGTACAGAGTTGTAAGAGCAAAAAAGCCTCTTTTGTTTTTTAACTAGAGTTGACGAAACTTATAAAACAAAAGCGTTTACATGATTTTGTTCCTAAAATTAATTATACTTTGATTTACATCCTTAAGTAAGAGAATGGAACTTCATTAATTTTTTTACTCCAAGCTTTATTATTTAAATTTAAAAGAAAAGCATGTTATATAAAAGGGAAATAAAACAGTTTTAAGAGCAATTATTTTCCTCAATGTTCTTTTCTTATCATGCTGCTGATAAATAAAATGCGATGTGATAATTTCTTATGATACAAGCCGTAGGGCAAACAGGCAAATGAAAAATGTAACACATTTGTATTCAAATTTTTGAAAAAAGGTTTATACGCCATATACTTTTATGATGAAAGCAAAAACAATTTAGAGTGCGGCTGTGCGCAAAGACATGATTAAATTAATTATGTAAGTGAGCTAGCTGTGTAACTACGGGCAAAGAATTGGATGCTCGCAAGTGTTACTACTAGCAGACCCATGCTTAATTTTCCAGTTACTCCCTCAGGTACTATAAAATGTACGTGTGTTTAATTTTGCATATAATTCGTCGAGGAAATTTGGAGGAGATTAAAGCAATTTATCTTGCATAATAGGAGAGAAGTAATTTAAGTTTCAGAACCAAGCAGCAAGATTCTACAGTGGTTCTAAATTTGAAAGCATATATTTACCTTCCTTCAAACATGCAAATGACATTTTAAAGACTTTTTTTTATTTTAATGTGTAATAATTTCAAAGCAATTCAAGTTAAAAAGTAAATTAATAAAATGTAGTTATCGTATATTTCTGGACACAGAATCAACATTAGTAGCTTTCGAGTTTTATTTACAATTAATGGCTTATTAAAATCTGGCTAATAATTGCCCTCGACATTTATGTTAGAATCTGAAACGGCAGACCAAAACTCGATAGTCCACAGGTACTTTACAAAGAGGACAACACGTATACACATTCAGAAGTATTGTACAAATACGAAGCAAAGGAACAGCAAACTGGTATAGAACATATAATTGCAGCAATGGATGTTACTTTTATATGATATTAAATCTTAAAAGCAAGCTCAAAATTATTTTTCTGCATATTCTCAGATATCTGACTGCTGAGGTAAAGAAATTTTCCCTCAAATTTGTTAATATTCTAATGTGCCGAATGGCCCGGTTTCGAATCCTGGAGAAGGCATGGATGTTTGTAAATGTGTACTGTCGGTGCGGCATGGCGGCACTCTAAGTATGCGGCGAGCCGAAAGTCCTCTTGCGTGGTTTGGTGGAAGGGAAAGAGGGGTGGAAGACCTTCTGACCTGTTCGCCCGAGATGCCCTCCATCAAAATTGGGGGCGGAAGAGCCAAATGGCACTGTCACCTGTTAGGTGCTGAAGGCTGTTGCCAGCGACAGGCGTAATCTTGCACTCCTTGCTACGAGGAAGTTCGTGGGCTTGGGCTGACTATACGTCGCACAAGTGAGAATAAGCAACAACATAAATGGGAAGATTGAGCTAAAATATGTATATTGATAGACTCTACTTTGAAGTAAAAGTATGGGTAAATAAATAAAAGAGTATAAAACTAAACAGTAGTTAGTAAATCATTAGGGAAAGTCTTTTGTCTTAATGAAACAGAATTTTGCTGACCCTGAGAAGCAAGATCCTAGCATTGAATAGTTTACAAACGTTCACCGTTCAGTTTTTGGTGATTGGCAATATCAGCTTCAGCAGAGCTATAATATTATTATCAGATTCTGCATGATTAAGAGAAAATAAACGCTAGTGCAAATAATTTTAGTCGTCTAGAAGTCTTCCACATGAAACTTAATGGTATCCTTCTTTCCTTCAGCTGTAGAATCAAATCTTAATTCCCCAGCACATACCATCCAGTACTATCTTCCAGTACCATCCTTCCCAGTACCATCCTTTTCAGTACCATCTTCATTACTGTTTTCAAATTAATCTTAGGTTATGTTTTTGCATCAGAATGCCTCTTCAAATAAATGAGACATTGACGAAACATTACGTTAATTTCAATCTTTCTTTATTTAATTTCTGCAGTCTCCAGTTTTAGTCTTTTGTGTGACATTTTTTATATTCTGCGAGCTTCAATTAAATTTAAAAGCTTACTACATATAAACCTTTATTAGTATTGAAATATTAGCCTAAATTACTTTACATAGCCAACACAGAATTATTATCATTATCATATATGAGCTCTTCATTAGTAATCTGAATTGCAGATAAATTCGATTTTCAAACTTACTCGGAAACATATCTCCTTATCAGCAAGAACTCCTCTCTCTTATTCACTGATTTCATGTACATGAACGTTTATATGTATGGGTATGTAAAATAGCAATAACACACTGCATGTATGCTTTATAAAGTTATTTTTAACGAAACATTCCTAAAATTTTCAGTTGTTTTACTTTTTGTAAATTTATTTCTTGATTGCAAATAATAGTGCGGCTTCAGCTCATTCTACATTTTCAGCATGAATCTGCTCTCTCAGTATATTCAAACTTCTCTCAAAGCCTATTAGTTTGAATGCACTATTTTTTGACAATGGTTTTAGGGTTTTTTAAAAACAAAGACAAATTTAAACGACAAACGTTTTTACGTTTATTTTTCTTATTTTCTTTTTTCTTTTTTTTCTTTGTCAGTTCCGTTTGATTCCTTTTAAGATTTGTTTGTCAATTATTTCATCTTAAGCATGTAATTTCGGAATCGTGTTGTGTTGAGTTGGGTTTAGGGAAACCCTCTTAATGTCTCAAAGCGAGGTATATCGAGGAGAAATATAGCAATAAAATATCCCAACTGAAAAATTCTCTTAGTCTTTAACCTGCGCTCCTAGCCATTTTTTTCTCATAACCTTCATCTCTTAAAATTAAAATACTTGCTTCATTAATAAATCATACGTTAAAAATTTATAGCTATTTATCAAGGTTAGACTTTATCAAGGTTAGAACGTTAGACTCTTGATTTAGTCCTTGTTGTTTGTTTCTCCTAATTATGCAAAAGCAAGATATTTTGTATTCATTTTTACATTTTACAACTTTTAGAGTTTAAAATTGTTCTAGTCCTTGTTTTAATTTTAGAAAACGCTTTGTATTTTGCTGTATATTTATAATCACAAAATGTTTAGTAGCAAGATTTATAACTAATATCGAAATTTTCTATTAAATCAAAATTTTATAAATAACACGTCGAGAAAAATAGCAAAATGCTCAAACTTTTATCAAGTGTGTGTTAATAAATGTAGCAAAATATTCTACTAAATCAACACTTGAATTATTTACATGATACCAAAAATTGATATCGCATGCTTTCCTTATTTTATTGCCTCTTTCCTACCTGCCATGAATACTTAGTTTCTAGAGCCCAAAGAAAAAAAAGAGACGGCAAAGAAATAGGATGGACAAATGGGGATTAAACGATAAACGCAGAAAAGAGTAAAAATAGAAAGAAGGGAATGAGTTGTTAATGCGGCAGTCGTTTCCAGATACCGTTTACTTCTTATCCGAAAGAAGTTTTTGAAAGACAGTACAGCTTTCCAATGTCCACTGTAATGACAACAGGTAACCTGATATGAATTTTAACTTATATAAAAATATAAATGGTTTGCGAGATTATTTATACTCATGTTCAGCAGCAATCACGTCATAATCTGTTTAGTACTTAAGAAATTTAACTGAAATGCTCTAAACCCTAGGATAATGCTTATATGCTCATAAGCTTGCACACGAAAATACAGAAATAAACAAATGTTTTCCTTTTTGGCCTACAGTTAAAAATCAGCGTGTTCGACAAAATTTTCTAAACATAATGCTAATCAAAGACATCAGTATGGTAAATCGTAGGCAGCCAATGGCAAAAAAAAGTATTTCAAATTAAGAAAAATATAAACTATCATTACTGATGTGCAACAGGTCACTTCGCATTAAAATTGTGGTTTATGTGTTTTATAGAATTTATAAAATTGTGGTTTATGCTAGTCATCGCAAAGAAAAAGAAAAAAAATAGTCAACTTATTAGTATCAATCTCTTGCATACATTTGAGTAACTTACATACCAATGAGTTCGATATGACAATTGGCATTAAAATGCAGCAAGCGAAATATTGTTCCAATAGCGGAAAATCAACTACTAATTAACTACTGAGAATTAGATAAAATTTCTCTATGTCGGTGTTTCACAGCGTATTTGTTTTCGTTCAGCAAATAGTTTTTGTGTTCTATTATGAAAGATTTCAAATTACAGCCAAAGTGTATTTTACTTTAACAGAAAGTTAAACGTTTGATAATTTTTAACTGAAAGGAAAGAATTTAATTCGATTAATTAAGATTTAAATTTTTAAACCTGAGCAGGCGTAGCATACTCTTGCCACACATCTCTGAGGTACGTATAAAAATACTACTGAATAGTAATATCAGCTTGCTATTATTCGATTTTCTCTGCAACTCATCAAGAGTGTAACTGATACATATACATTTTCTCTGCAACTGATGCAATAGTTTCTCTGCAACTGCTACAACATGTTGCGAAATGTTAAATCGAATAAACCGAATGTATTATTATGTTTTATAATTTCCATAATTAAATCTTCTTTATAATTTATAAAGTAAAGAGAAATTTACTGATTAGTAAGAAGCAATGGACTCAACCGTAAAACGAACTTGCGTGCATTTTGAAGAACAAATATTTTTGTGAAGGTCTGTTTGTACACAATTAAAAACATCAGAAATTGAAATACCCATTCTTATTTCCACATACGTATTAATAAAATATTATTAGATTAAAATATCCCGGGACAAAGGTTAAAGTTGAATTGCATTTCCATTCAAGTGTTATATTATGAACTAAAAAACTACAATTTAAAATAATTAAGTTTGAGAATGCATTCTCTTCTTCTTAACTATAAGAATAATTATTCTTTTAAGCTTACGAATAGAAGTTTCCGTAAAATATGGAAATTTCGAGAGTTGTTTAAAAAATAGAGTAAAAATTAGCATTTATTGAAGAATAGTCTACTTTACATCGGTAAAGTTCTGAGATAATGTAAGGGATCATTATTAATTTAAACTAAGCTTATATTTTTCATGTTGTTGCAATTAAATATTTATATGAAAATAATGATGTTTTATAAGTTAATATAATACATTTTTTCTTTGGGGTTTGAAGTAACAATTTCTTATGTTCGCCGGAAAATGCTGACTGGAGTTGTTCATACGATGAAATTCAAGCTGTGATTTCAGGAGAACAAAGTTGTGTTTTATTGTGCAAATCACGTATCGAAAGCATATGAAATAGAGCTCAGGCTCCTACGTGTATTGATTACTGTATAAAAGCGGTTCTTTTTTTCTTTAGATTAGATGGATGATCGATTGCTTGTGTAAGCCTTTCACCAAATCCTTTATAAATGAGTGGTCAAGCCGTTTAATGCTTCCGATTGTCACGAGAGAAGCGAAACTTGGTCAATCAAGTAGCGAAGGTAGTGAGGTGGAAAAATTACTTTTAAACCTTTTTAAGCTTCGTTTTTACTTCAGAAACTAAGTGTAGTAGCTAAAAAAGAAGTTTTGAAAGTGTCTAGGTCCGCTGTAAAACTTCTGTCGCACTAACCATTGGAAACACGTGGTTGGACCATGTGCTATGACTCCAGTCCGCCAACCAAAATCACTCGCCGATTTCTTCCTCTGGTTCTTTATTCGTTTTTCAATTCTTTGTGTTAGTATTGTCTTTTTTACTCTTGTTGTACGGTTTCTACCTCTTTCTCCCGACCGACAACGTTTTCAAGTAGAAGGAATCAAGTAGAAAAGTTGCCTTTGATTTAGAACGTTTCAAAAATCAATTGTCGGATGGTTGAATTTATACTGAGATCGATTCAGTAGGATTTTGTTTAGGTGCTCTCTGTAAGGGAACGTGACACTAGGCATTCTATTTCACTGTCGATCGGGCTCCCCCTGCATTTGTTGCTCTCCTTTCAAGAGAAAAGGATTATGTAAAAATTCTGAATTCAATTCCTCCTCAGCGAGCCGTTGTAGTTTAAAATAAAATATTTCCATTCCAAATTTATTCCTTTCCATCGCACAAGTGGAGTCCAGAGTGTCGTTTCTGATACCATCAAGTATACGGCTGCTTTCTTCTTTAGCAGGACTGCTAGACATACGGCGATAGAAAGCAGGCTTCGCTGACAGTATGTTATCTTGGTTTATGGTGGACTAAGAACGATTTCAAGGATTTGCACCGTAAGACTTAAGAAACGATATAGTTGACTCGTTCTGTAAACCTTTGTCCTAACATTCGCATTTGAATAAAAAAAACTACCTTTACAAAAACTTACCTAAGTATTTATTCGCTTGCTATTGCAAAACTGATTAAATTATTTAAATACAAATGTGCCAGAATTTTTTCTATTAGCACAGCAGCACAGGTTTATAGCCTTGTTAGATACAATAAAACTGCTTATTTCTCGGTAAGCTACAAAAGAATAATCTATTCAAAACCAGTTTAAAAAACTTCCGCTTAATTTCATTAGAAGCGTAAAACACAAAAGAACAAAGTTATTATTATACAAAAACATAATAATAATAATAATGATATTATTATGTTTTTGTATAATAATGATATTTGATAATCATCATAATAATGATAATAATAATGATAATAATAATAATGATAATCATAATAATAATATTTTGTAATCGCAATGAGATTGTGATGCATTATGAAATAATCAGTCATTGCCTTTTAGTATTATTGATAGCTACTCCAAGTTTTAACAAATATTTCATCTTTTATCATAGACATAAAGTGTTGCCGATCAGTTTGCAGGAATTGATGACGTAAGTGTAAATAAAAAAGTAAATAATTTGTACTCTTAATTTTTCCTTATTGTTTCGAATAAATACGAATGTACATTTCAACTTAGTTCAATTTTATATATTTATTATTATAAAAGTAGGTAATCATCCGTTTTCTGCTCTTTATACTACTCGGTAACTGGATCACAAATTATACGAATGAGACAGAATTTTCGTCATTTTTAGAGAGCGCAGCATTGCAATGAGGGAACTCTTTTATTGTACAAAGATAAAACTTTAGCTAACGAATGTTTTATCTTTTATTGTATAAAGATAAAACTTTAGCTAACGAATGTTTCATTATTACTTTTTACTTATGCAACGCTAATTCCCTCTTCACCATTCCATTTTTAAAGAAATACATTCCAGCCGAGTTTTAATGTCTTCATTTAGAGGAAAGCTTTCGCATCTGTTTCCAGTTACAACCAGACGCAAGTTACCCGATTTAGAACTGAGCCGTACATCATCAAAGTAATACGTCAGAAATCCATAAAACATTTCCAATTACGAGTCAGCTGTCTCCCTCCAGCCAAGAGTGATGGTTTCTAAGACTGTACTTGCCAGGTGCCATCGGCAACACAATCTGCCGGGGAAAAATGCCGCAATTTTGGCCATATTTCTTCCATCCTTCGATTTTAGCAGCCAGACCCATCCACACTCGAATCAAACTTTCATTGAGGATCTCTGCCTGCTTTCATCTGCGGCTTCCTTCCGTTTAGTGGATGAAAGGGAGGGGAAAACATTAAGTATTTTTGTGGTTTTGTATCGTAACGGCTGTACAGGTATATTTTCTGAGTGATTATATCCATATCTAAAGAGAGAAGTACAACATGCTAGACATTCTTTGGTAAAGATTTGTAATTGCAATTGGATGTTTGGTATCGAAGTTCCAGTTCGCTGATATATTTTCTTTCAAACGAAGAATTCTTTGAAGTCTAGATGTGATGTTTGGAGACTTGGGAATATTGGATGCTAATGTCATAGATGGAATATTCAATGACTTCATAAGTAATTGAAATTTATGTAATATAATTATATATTTAAATGCGTATCACCTTAGCAATGCTTTAAAATGATTTTGGGGGAGTTTATTTTCCTATTAATAGCAGACATTCCAAACTTAAGGCACTCTATGTTACTGTAATAACGTCGAAAGTGGTAGCTAGTGCATAGTCCCTAGAAAGTAATGAATTGAAAAAGATAATCGAATTATTAACCCACTTAGAAGAGGTTTTGAGTTTGTTAAAGACCAACTAATTACACTTTACTGCAATTAAGTATTAGATAGAAAAACGAGTGGTGTGGTCATCCGTTTTTCTATTAATATAATGCGTACTTTTTGCCTTCATTACGCACAATGTTTCTTTCAAAGCAATTTGCTTTTCAAGACAGAAAAAAAAACGATAATTACTCTTAATTAGCTTATGCTCATTCCCACTAATCAACCCACCAGCAAGTTCTGTAACAACACTTTTTGCAGAAGAACATTGTTTCTGGAGATTAGCGAAAGGGGAGGGCCGGAAATTTCTTAAGAATCCTAATGCATTTTGTTTGGAGCAGCACGTGAAAAATGAAATACGTGACCGAATCGGGAACAAAATCTGAAGTAACCGGACCTTTGCTTTCGGGAGGAATGGACGGTCATAATGATTCACCTTCTGCGTGTGACCGAAGCAGGTGCGCAGACTGAATCAACTACATGTGGTCGACTTAGGCGTTCATTTCTTCCATTTCTTTTCTTCTTACCTATGAAAAGAAAGGTAAAAAAGGCAAAAACGAATCGATTTTACTATCCGAGGCAGAGGAGGTTTTGGTTTTCTTTGGAATGCTTGCGTCTGTGGTAAGATTCCTCAATACTCCTATGGTTAAAACACTTTGCAACGGCTTTCGGACACTCGCACATAGTGTAATGGATAAATTTATTTTTTAACTGCAATTATTCCTCTATATGCTTCATATGCAATATTATTTAAATAAACCTACAACGTTTTAAAATGAAAATGCACTCGCAAAGAATTTTTTTTTTTTTTTTTTTTTTTAAACATTGACAGTTATTTCCAAATTTTTAAATCCAACAACTATGGGCTTCTAAAATTTACCTCGAATCGATACAAAAACGGAATATAGAGGTTACTGTTTTTAGAATAGAATAGAGAAGGAAAATTAATTTACGCTGTTAATTTACTCTTTTACATATTCTTTATTTTTCTTACATATATATGCATTTTCTCATTTCAAAAAGGGATGATTAAATTGGGACTAATAATTTTAGAATTCCACCATGAGAATAATATTTTCATCTTCAATATATATCTGACCATTACTTATTCTTTGCGTTTTCAGAATTTTTGGCTCATATTTGATTAAAATAAAGACTTAAAATCATCAAATGTTCCACCATTATATTTTATGAAATTATACCGAGGGAAAAAAATCCTTAATTTATCCATTTTTCACTTCATTTTCATTTGTCAATGAGTCTTCTCACTAAAGCATGTGAATATATTTACATTTTAAACTTTTTACTCTGAAATAATCATTTCCCTTTTTTTGGACCCTTGAAATATGGGCTTTAAAATTTTATCTTCGAATTGATGCAAAAATTGTATGCATATGCAATGGCCTTTTTTTTCTCACATTTCCCTTCCTAAGGATGATTAAACTGAGAACGCCTCATTGAAATTCTCACATGACAATGTTTTCAAATTCATATTCACCGTTTCTTATTTTTTAATACATTTTAAATAATTTTGCCGTGCTTGATTAAAAAAAATTGAAGAATTAAGATTTTTTAAAATTTCTATTTATTTTTTACGAAGCTACATAAAAAAACAAAATCTCTTTATATTACAATTTAATTATTTACACCTCATTCCCATTTTTTAATGATTTTTCAATCTGAATATATTAACACTGTTTTAAACCATTATAAACTCAATACAAAATGTTAGAACTTGTTATAAACTGTTATAAACTAACTATATTAACACTGTTTATCTTATATTGTAAGTTATATATTTTTAACCCTAAAATTTGGGCTTTTAAAATTTATCCTCGAATCGACGCAAAAGTAAGCTATATTTTCAGAGTTTTTTTTTTTTTTTTTTTTTTTTTTTTTTTTATATTCACATTTTATCTTCTTACAAAGGATGGTTAAATTGGAAATGCTACTTCTGAATTCTCTCATAAGATTTCCATATGAGAATAAGGTTTTCAATTTCAAGTCAACATTCTTATTATTTAACACTATTTAGTATTTTTGGCATATGTTTGATTAAAATAAAATTTAAATAATTATATTTTTCAATGTCATTTCTCAATAAGGCATGTGAATATTTTTACATTTGTAAATAAATGTTAATGTTAATGCAAAATGGTAAGCATGCCCACCTGTTACTAAGCCTCAATTGTGAAC
Source organism: Stegodyphus dumicola (assembly GCF_044657685.1). Classification (NCBI taxonomy): domain Eukaryota; kingdom Metazoa; phylum Arthropoda; class Arachnida; order Araneae; family Eresidae; genus Stegodyphus; species Stegodyphus dumicola. The sequence goes on from NC_140781.1 coordinate 31,032,335, forward strand.
TGTCGGAAACTGTTTCGAAATATTAAATATGTTATTAGGTATTTTCTTCCTCCTTTCCAAGTAACTTCGTAGTGTAATTGGACGCATACTCGACGCGCATTTGTGAGGTCTGGAGTTCGAATTCCGGCGAGGGCATTGCACATTTTTTTCACATTCCATTACGGTATAAACTGACGACTGTACAATATATTTGATACCCGTAATATCATATGCTGAATAATTTTAAATCTGATAATGAAAATACTTTCATACTGCAAGATACGTGTTAAATGTAATGTATCTTTTAAAGACGTTTCAATATACTATTGTGCTCAGAAATTGCTTTAAAATTTTATATGAATATCATAGCTCAGTGAAAATGTTAAATTCTTATTATTGGGCCAGATTATTCGTCACATACTTATTTTACCATGTCTAATGACTGCTGCGAATCAATATAAATGTTTTTAAAAAATCTAATCTGTTTTCTTCTTTGCAACACTTTTTTATAATGCTCTGGATTAGTGTGTTAAATCATTATTTCAAAGCACGTGAATCCTCATTGCCTTAAGGGGACTGCCAGTGTTGAGAACTTTATAAAGAAGACATTACCTTATACACATTATATGCGGAGAAACCACAAATGTTTCTAAGTCAACACTTTCTCAAAGGGTAAACACGAAATAACCATTAGTGTTCAAAGGTCTCATGCATTCCAACATTAACGACTATAAAATGAGAAACTAATTAGAATACAAATTATTCATGGATAACTAATATCAGAATTTTTAATGTCTCATATCTTATGAAAAGCGCGCTCGAGTAATATAATTATATACATTTTAGTCGCTGATATTGTTTTCATCGAAAACTCCTCTATTTTATAAAGTTAAAAAGCTTATTTAAGACATACATAAGTGTTAATTCAGAAGTCAAACAACAAAAATCAGCGTTATATTTACAAAATTTTCACAGGACTAGTTTCGATGGTTTTACCGAACCACCATCCTCAGCTGCAAAACCGCAAATGACCAAGATAGGAAATAATGATTAGATAAAATAAGAAAGCCTGGACAAGAATAAGCAAGTGACGCCATCTCTTGGTGAAACCAGAACTAAAGCATAATTTCTTTAAAGGCCGAAGGCAAAGTTGCATTGGAATTAGGATCGTTAACTAGAACAGAAAGATTTTTATGAATGTGAAATGCCTCTAGAAAATCCAGTTCTCCAATGGAAGATGTTTTTTGAATAATTTTGGCAGGAGAAAAAATGAAAGTGTGATTTTCGGACCAACAATGTTGAGCAACGGAAGACTTCTGTGTTTCCTTTTTTCTAACATATGCCTCATGTTCCTTGACGCGAAATTTTAAGGCTGGTATGCAGAAAGGAAACTATATTCATACGAAGCAAATATTAGAAAGATTCGTAGAACCAAAGAAAAATGTCAAAAGTGGGAAAAATGTCACTCATATCGTCACATCAGAGTTTGTGACGATAGGCAGAATTCTAAATATTTTATTGACTGAAATGCGCTTCAATTGTTGTAGGAAAACATTAAGCATGAAAACACTGATGAAAGTTTCTTTTGTTTTGGCATTAATATAAGCACAGAAGGAAATAAAAAAATTTAACGCTGTTTCGAAACTTTATATGGTATTTCTCCCGCCTTCGTGATGTATTGGTCAGCACACTCGACGCGTATTAGAGAGGTCCGTGGTTCGTGTCCCGGCAAGGGCACTGCTTATTTTTCATATCTTCTGCTTTGAAATAACCTAATATCTCTACAACTTAATTACTGTTTCTGTAACAATTAATTTTCTATCCCTCTTTCCGATGTATTGCAATGAGTGGTATGTACTAAAGCAGAAGTAGAACAGTATGCCACTTTTCGTAGTCAATACTTCTTCATTTTTGTTGTTTCTGTTCTTAACATTCTACTAAAATGTATATAGTCTACTCAAATGTTTCTAAGGTCAATGAAAAAAGATGCGAACAAAGAGAATAAACTACTGACAAAAATGAAAGGAACACTAATTGCAAAATCTATCTCGAAGAGAACAAATGAAAATATTGCGTGTGATAATATAAAAAAAATTACTACTAAAATGGAATACCACAAAAAACATTGCACGTATGAAATGGCAAGCTTAATATTTTTGCAAAGATACCTTATAGGAAAGGAAAAAAGAAGTAAAGAGGAAGGAAGGCTGAATGAGAAGTGTATGCCAAAACAGAAAGTAAATTCTCTGGATAAAAAATGTCATATTGAAGTTTTTACGTAACATCACCACGTGACCTCACTTGGAAGCAGTATTTTATACTGAATATCATGTGGTTTCTTATAAGCGAAGTCACGAAGCAATGACACTTCCGACTGTTTAAAATTGCAATGCTGCATATTTTAATAAAAATGTAGACCAACGAATAATTAAATTTTACTTATCATTCTCTTTCTAAATGCGGCCGAAGAATTCGGTTTGTAATCTCTGGAAATTTCAAAATTTTATAAAAGGTAAAGTTTTGAATGCTTGAGTAATAGGTTCCCAAATATGTAATTATCAAAACGTTGAGGCAATTTTTTAATCAAATCAATAAATTATGTTAGAAAATGTGGAATAATCTTGATATAAAAGATTTGTTTCTTCTGTAACCGATAATGGATACGATGAAATTCTGAGATTATTAATTTGCTGCTTAAGCGAAAATATCTGCCAAAAGTGACTTTTGCTTCTTACCACAAATGCTTCTTAATACAAATAAAAATAACTGAATCGATTTTGAAAAATTCATTTTTACAGGCCTCGAGTGACTAGCTATTATATCAAATGTTATAATTCTGAGCATATCTGTGTCTGCACTATGGCGGCACAGTCACACATATACAAACAAATTCTCTGTTGTATTGCTTTAGATTTCTAATTCACGTTTCTTAAAATTTATCGCATAAGCGTAATATTTGCCTCGGTGTATAAATAAATCTTATGAAAGTAATTAAGGACCTAAAGTGATTATACTTTTGTGTAATTTATTAAAAGATATTGACATGAGGACGTTATTAAATTTACTCTCATATTATTTAAGAAGTCCTTTATTCAAAGTTAAACTTACTGAAGTAAAGTAGCATGTATTTAAAAATGATAAAATGCGGCAAAAAAATTTTGTGAATAAATATTTTGTTCCGCTTTTGGCTTTAAAATTTCCTATTTAAAGTCCTTTTCCTTATTAGAAATGTCTTACATTTTATCATTTGAGGAAAGGTTTCAAACATGCCTTCAATTTAAAGTTCATTCTGATGTTTTCATATAAAAAAAAAAAAAAACATTTGACTCAGAATTAACTTGTTATTGCGGAGTCATTCGGTGCACTGCAAATTGACATTAAAATTAGACTTATTGCTAGACTTAAGATATTTAGATTGCTCTTATGTTTTCATAATTTTATATATTTTTTTGAGAATTGTTAATCTTTCTCTGACTGCACTGAGTCTGTATGTATGCATTTATGAGTGCACGAATATGCTAAATAATGAAAGAATGAGCTCATATGTATTTACCAAAAAGTACAAACAGAGTAGTTTTCACGATTATTTGATGAGTATTAAAAACGATTTCGCAGACAATTTAATAACATACTTCTTCACATTATTAACAAATCGAACGAAGAAACAGCGATATTGATAACGAAGTAAATCTTTCGGTACGCATGCTGTTGATTTATATTTGAATCTGGAAATGACAGAGTTCATTTGAGTACCTGAAGTAATCTAAAACCTTGCTAGTATAAAACAACTTGTTTAAAATTTCAACGCTGTCTTCAATTTCAATTCGTGTATACAAGCTCAGCGATAACGCCTTGCAGCCTACTGAAAATACGCGTTTACAGTTACAAAAAATCAATATATGCAGCACAAACGTTGAGTATAATAATTTCTAGTTAAGTGTTAAGGTTAAGTTACATGTGAATAAATTCCAGTTACTGCCGGTTGAACATCTTCAGAGAGAGGATCAGAAAGGAGAGGGAAATTGAGATTTCCATTTGTGAAGCTCCATTGAAAACCTACAATGCTTTAAAACTCAAGCTTATTGCAAATTTATTTTTTTGACTTTGCCATTTCTAGAGAGAATAAGTAGGATAAGAGTATTGCGTTCTTTCGATTGGCAGGTATATTTAGTCTTTAACTAAAAACTAGCTCATTAAAAATGGAAAAATAATTTGTGTTGACTCCGCTTGACCAGGAATCAGCCAATACAAAATAACTTTTGTAAGGTGAATCATTTTGTTTAAAGCAAGTATTGCTGATTTCTTGAGATTGTTTTAATTATACTATAAAATAAGTCAAGAAACATTGACATTATAGGATGGCAAGAGTATTACTGGTTTGCCCCGTTGTCACTATAATATTTGTTTGGATGTTCCCCAGCATATGATTTTATTCTTTACTTGAAGTTAAAAATGATATTTCAGGTGTTAACAAACTGTAGAGGAAAAGATCCAAACAAGAATTAACATCATTGAATAGATTTGTTTTGATGTGTGCGAGAAGCACGAAGTTATCAGTCTAAAGGGTGGGATGATTTCGCGGAGGATTCTCAAACGGAAATTGACTTGTATCCATGTTACAAACGAAAAAACTACGAAAATACCCATGTAGCCAGGCCGTTCTCTGAGATTTGACTGCAGGTCGAAATACCAGTGTTCAGTGACTTTAACGCTCCGCCGCTCGTGGTTAATCATTTAACAGAAACAAAAGATACATAAAAAGGCACAAAATGAGTGCCTTTTAATTAATTGAGAAAAGGAACCCAAGAATCGGTGAATATGACGAAAAAGACTCTGGCACTTGCAGATAAATAATTTTGATTAAATAACTGGAATACAGCAGAGATGCCTTCCTGGAGGATATTCTAAGAGAAACTTGCTCCTATTGACATTACCCATCTTGCAGGTAAAGAAATGATGTGCATATATATCACTGTCTGACACCTGCTGACTTCCGCCGCATCAAAATTTCTGCACGCTCACGCTGTAAATAAATAGAATTCGATATTCAGAATGGCAGTTTTTATGTTATGAGTATTTTTAGAACTCTTAAACGCGAAGAAAAGTTGCCGAGTAATTATAGTTAGGGCTAATCAAATTCAATTTTATGTAAGGATTAATACATAGATTTACAGGAAAAAAATTTGTTTGGTATGAAAATGGTCCTTTTTCTGGAGCGCAATTTTTTCTAACACTTGGATTTCAGTTTTTTATACAGTGCATAACATACAAAGTAAGCTATTTTTATATTTACCACGTGACATATCTTATTCCAGTATAGTATACCTGAATTTTATCTGCCCTATAAGGATAAAACATCATTTCTAAAATCTTTTGCATATTGACTGTATTAGTTTACATCAGCGTTTCTTAAACTGTGGGACGGGGTAACGGGACCTGCAGCAGAGGGTCGCCAAAAAAAATTAGCAGTTTGATATTTCTATGACTTATCCGAATAGTTTTACAATTACCAAATATTTTTACACAATGTATCTGAAAGTAGAGAAAGATAAGACAATACAGACAAAGAAAAAGGGAAAACGTTTCAACGTATTCTTTTTTATAATAGAAACGTTCATTTTACTTGCTTTACACGTGAAGCTGTCATTTTGTCTGTTACTTATTTCAAATTTTCACATTGTTCTATGTCTTAAAATTAGAAATTAAAGTTGATGACCTAAAACTGCAATGGTATATTACAGTACAAGGGGAAAAATTAACAGTTTCACACACGAGTGTGTCGGATAGCGCAATACTTATATAGGGTCGCACAAAATTTTAGTAAACACTATGGGGTCTGGGGGGTCGCGAAAATATCTCAGTGATAAAAAGGGGTTCGAACTGAAAATAAATTAAGAAACCTTAGTTTATATAAATGTGTCTGAGAGATAAAATACCACGACAAAAAAGGAATTCTTGTGATTAGTTGTAACATAAGAGTCCGATAAAAGTGAAATCAACAAAATCATTATTGATTTCCAAGCCATGTTCCCTTTTCAAGGAAAAAAAGGATCTAAAAAGGTCTGACTCTTTTAACTGGATCTTAATGTGGTTTGAACTAGATTACAATGTGGTCATTTACATAAATAGCCTTCTTGTACTACACTTTTTTTCTTGACGATCAAACTCGATGTAAAAACTCAAATGACAAATTTCATTGACAAAAATGTTCTTTCTAAAGCAATTATGGTAGTCAATATTTCAGTTTAAATAATTCGAAATTAGATATTTTTTATTGTTTCATAATATTAGAGATTTTCCGCTTTAAATCTCGTGGATACTGGAAAAGAAAGAACTAGAGAGAAACGTTATTCTGGTACGTAGAAAATTCTGAAATAAAACGGAACTGGTCTACATGACAGTCCCTAATTTAATTTAAGTATATATACATATATATAATTACTAATTTATATTTATGATTACCACGTAGGAAACGTGGAATGTTAAAATTAAGGAATTATAAAATAATTGCAAATTGAAATTAAGATAACTGTGATAAAACTACTATTAAAAATATCACTAAACTGACAATAAGTTTAAAATTTGTTTTGATATGCATTAGAAACGTACATTTTAAATAAAGTAAAAAGGGAAGAATAGTACATACATAAGAGAAATAGAACAGAATATTGCATAAGAGAATAAATAAATTATTTTTGATTTCCCTGAATAGGGCTTGACATATCAAAGGGAATTAATCCGCCTCCAAAAAGTCCGCAATAATTTGCGTATGATTGGGTTTCGCCTACTTTGTATGTCTGAATGAATTTCTTTTCTAATATCGAAAAACTAATATATAAAATTTTTGATTAAAACTGGTAAGTTTCAAACAGCCGAAGGTAATTCCCAGACGCGATCAAGGATATTTTTACAAAACGCTTGTTTTAAAGAAACTGATGGGAATATACAAGTATCAATTAAAAAACAGCAAACTTTAAAAATGTGTTAATGCATATAAACAGATGTAAGTATATTATACAAATTAAACTATTATAAAAATGACAAAGCATATATATTGTATATCATATATATATATACTCATTTTTAATTATATATTATATACCTGTATATAATTTTTCTATTTTAAGTTTTCATTTCCAGTTTATGGTTTATTTTATTTTTTTATCTTTAATTGCTTAAAAGGTCATTAAGAACATAACGGTATTCTGGGATTAATCTTATTTCAAGATTTGAGATAATTAGTCCTTGAAAAGTCGGTCTGGAGCATAAAAATATGAATAATCAAAATATTACTATACAATTTTAATGTGATTGTTAAGTTCACTTTAAAGAAATTGAATTTTGTTTTAAAAAATTATGTGGAATCGTCTCAAATTTTGCGTAATGTTTTTAAAACTTAATAGGTTTCATTTCATAGAATTTTCCGATGGTGGTTTAAACTACTTCTACTAAATTAGTAATTTGAGTAATACTTATTCAGTTAAATTGTTAATTTTAGTTAAATTGAGTGAGCGAGAGAGAAATTGGCTCAATTTTAACAGACAGCTCCAAATTATTGATTTGGTTTTGGAATGAATTATTGATAATACGTATGATATTCGTTATTATATAAATAATTTTTCTCTCTTTATAAAATTATCATCTAATGGATAATGCCAGTTTCTTACAATACTAATAAAATTGCAATATAATACGTCTTTATACTTTTTAAACTCTACTACAGTACAGTTTTCTAAATGTTATTAAATTGTTAAATATGGCCCAGCTTTGGGTGAAAAAAGTAAATGATTTTGCTTCGCTTGCTCATTACTTTATTAGACACGATATTTGATTCCTGTTTCATAAAAGCTCCGCATGTTGCTTTTAACATACAAACGAAAATGCGATTCGAAGTGCTTATTTTCAGCAAGTGGCTACGCTGCTTCAGGCACAAAGTACTGATTTCTCCCCTTGTGTCAAACAGGCTGCCTTTAGCGCTACCTTAAATGCAGTATGAGACAGTTTGCCTTATAAAGTCATTCACAAGGGTTTGCCTCAGTATAAGCAGATACCTTAGTTAGCTGCAGAATAATCCATCTAATTCCTCCTTATAATTTGTGTGATCAGCCTTGTGGTTTGTTTTAAACTCAAGTATTAATCATTTGTCAATTTAAAGATTGCTACACAGAGAGCAAATATTGCTTTATCAAGAAAATTCAAAAACAGTGCAAGATTTCAGAAACTTTTATTACTACCTACATGGATCACTTCATGATTTAATTAAAACAACGTGTTCGTAATATTGAAAAGTCTCGGACACATTCTCGTTATGTTTTGTAACAAACTCATTGGAAGAAACATCATATTTCTCATCATCAGATTACTATTTATTATTGTCGGCTTGATCGATAGAGTGGTTAAGGTTGCTGGCTATCCAGTTGGGCTCGAGGCCGAGTCACAGAAAAGGATTGGATGTTTGTATGCGTATAATATCTGTGCCACATGGCCACTTAACATACTGACAAACCGAAGTTTTGTCGAGAGCTATCGTGACAGGGGAAAAAAAGGTCGGAGAACTTCGGATATCCCTTCGTAGCTTTCGACATCAAATGTGGGACGTAATTTCCGTTTCAGGCGAGTGTTAACCTCTATGTTGCTCCTTGGGTTTATAGTGGCTAGGTGATGAGATGGCTAAATGTCTGATCAGTATTGAGCCATTCCTGATAAAATCATTAAATTGCAAGTGCCTAGGCAGCAACATATACTTATTTATGTTTGTCACAGGAAAGTTTGCTGCTGCTAATGTAAAATATACAATCGGACAACAACACAAAAAATAAATTCATTCAGAACATGTTTTTTACCTTGAAATCAATAACCGGGCATACCATTAGACTAAGCGAAATCAACGCGTTAAGAGTTTCCAAAAAAATTAAGTTGAAATCATTTTTTGTAGCTAAATTGAGTAAAAAATTTAAGATGTTTGTATCTGCATTACGATGTATAAAAATTCTTCAAGGCAACATTAAGTGCTGCAATCTAAAATACTTCTGTTGCACCCAAATTACAGCAAATGATAATTAGATTGCTGGGAAACTTGCTGGAAAATAAGCTAAATTAATTCTGTTCATCGAGTTAAATGTTAGCGCGAAAAACCAATGCGGCGTTAACTAAGGTGCTGAAAGGATATTTTAGTTTTACTTTTGGAGGAGAATAATAAAGCGTTTCTTTAATCATGCTATAAAGTCAGCTAGCACAAAATTATACGTGCTCAGAAGAAACATTTCAGACATACAGTCGAAGCCCGCCATAGCGAACTTCAAGGACCCACAAGTTTGTTTCGCTATAGCCGATTCGATTCGTTAAGAAAAGTAGATTACCTCACAAAAATATAATTGTGGAATATATTTCTGATGTTAAAAATATACTTGTGAGATAATCTGCAAATCATGAAGTAAATTATTATACTTGTGTGGAAAGAGTAGCAAAACGTACTTACGAATTTATCTTTAACTTTTACTTCATATATATGTAAGTTAAAAGAAAGGAAGATTCAATAACTTTTTGTAAAGAACTTCTTATGTCTTTCAAAAAAACTTAAAGAATACAAAACTCCATTAGGAGGATAGAATTTATGCTGAAACAAAACAAACACAATAAGGATAAAAATTTTCATTCTCTAAAAGGCAAACCAACTGTATAACCTAAACTAGTAAGACTTACTGATTCCTCTTTCTCTGAATAACGAAATTTCCCTTCGTGTTATCATCCTTGAATAGAGCTCTATTAGAAGATTCAGCCAAATAATTTGAATGAAATCAACGAACGCATTTATGTTCTTTGTTTTAATGGTCACACCGTATACAAAGAACGCCATATGGTATGGTGCCCAAATGTTTTGCTTACTGTGTCTTTGTTCTCCAAGATTGGGTGTCGCACCTTTTTCGCCTTTTTCGTTCTTCTTTGTTTATAAACACAGAAAAGAATAAGAGTGGGCATAGTAAAAAGGTATTTTTCCCCAATGACAGATTATGAACAATTACAAATGTATCCCAGTCCCTTAATCTATGCAAGGCCGGATGTGGTGGTTTCTTTATTATGGAGGCACCTAATACGTGGGCCACCAGCACCTTTCCTATGAAGGATTCGAACCTAGGCCCTTCGGCATCGCAGTCAGCTTCCCTGACCACTATGCCGACCGGGTGGCGTAAAAAAGGAATATAAAAGTGTTTTATTTACGGATGGAATGGCGAATGTGGTACCGAACATCGAAAATGTGGATGATTCCAAAATGGGATGCGTTCGGAAAATAATAGCTCTATCGGCAAGGCAGCATATATGCATCCAAATATTCTGAGCCTCATAACGGCAAGGCAGCATATATGCGTCCAAATATTTTGAGCCTCATAACGGCGAGGCAGCATATATACGGAAACATAAATTTGGCACGAAACGGCAAAGCAACATATATGCGGCTTGTCTCAGAGTGCCCTTCCCTCTCTGCTCTTAACGTAAACTGACAGGTGATAGTTTTCCTCTGCGGGAGGTAACTGATGAGAGGAAACTAACTATTCGCTAGGGGCAAATGTGTTTTTATCATTAGGTTTTGAATAACAACTCGGAATAAAAAGCTCGCTTAAAACCTCCAGCTGTTCTGTGCTTATACCAGCTACAGTAAAATTAAATGTTTATGTACGTAAAAAGAATTTTCATTTTCCAGCATATCCTCCAAATTTTAGGTACACTTTGGCAAAATTTAATTGCAATTATAATTAGAATTACAAGCAGCAGTAATTGTAACTGCAATAATGTTTTGAAATGTGTTATTTCAATTACATTGCAATTGTAATTAGATTATGCAATTACTTTGCAGTTACAATTATAACGTAAGTACTTTTTAATTCTTAAATCTAGCTGCAATTACAATGCAATGGTAATTACAGGCATTATAATTATATAATCTAATTGCAATTATAAATTTTATTGCATCTAATCACAACTACAATAACACTGTAATTGCAAATACATTATTATTATATTCGCTAATTACAGCTTAATTTTAATTGCAATTGCAGAAAGTAATTATAACTACGTAATTAGGAAAGTAATTGTCCCTGATAATTGTCATTGTAAGTGTAGTATGCAATTGAAATTGCATTGTAAATAAAATTATGCAATTACTAAGTAGTTATAGTTAAGAAGTAGCTGTTTTTTTAATTACAATTACAATTTACGTAATTTCATTTAAATTACAATTACACTGTTCTTGTAGCTCCAGTAAGTAATTATAATTATGTAATTAGGACGTCAATTGTTTCTGATAAAAGCAGTTACGTAGCCCAGGAAAATCATGATCTTAATTGCAAATGTAGTTGTAGAATGCAATTGAAAACACATAGTAATTGTAATAATATTATGCAATTATTTTGTAATTGCAATTTTTAATTACGTATACAACTTACGCAAATGCATTTTAATTATAATTACATTTTAGTTGCGAAATCTAATTGGATATACAGTATAACTGTAATTATATAATCTAATAAAAATTACAATCTAATTGTAATTACCTCTTAATTAAAATTACACAGCAAATGATTGTAATTATTTAATCGAAAAGCTGTGCCCCTTATAATTTCAGTGACATAGGCTAAGGAAATCGTGATAATATTTGAAATTTTTTTTTACTGTAAATAATAATTTTTTTAACAACTCAATAACTGTAAATAACAAATTTTTAACAATTGGATAATCACCTATAAGAAAAATATTAATATTTTCTATCATGTCTTCTGAGTCATCTTGCATGTATTGTAGTTTGTATACCGGCATAAATTGGAGGTTATTTAAAGGAAGTAATATCTTCTATTTTATATAGACCTAAATGCACATAACGTTAAAAGCAAATATGTATGTTTATGAATGTTTATGATATATATGTATGTTTATGATCTTCTTCGACATACATGTGAATTTAAATTACAAGATTAAGGAAAAGCAAGAAAAGAGTGTATGCCTGTGCCAAGGTATGTTTTCGCGAAGGATTTCTTACGGGAAGCTGGTCTTGTTTTACATTAACAAGAAAAAAATCATAAAAATTTCATTTATCCTTTCCTTTTCAGAAAGGGGATCATCAGGGACTAAACTAAGTCTTATAATTGTATCCAATCGATTGCTTTAGGTGGTAGAAAATTGACTCTGACCTGCAATAAGTCTGTTTAATTGCTGTGTATAGTAAATAATTTACTAATTCTATTTTTATTACGAATTGCCGCCCAGACGGGAAAGTGGTTCGTGAACCTGACTGCCATACCGAATGATCCGGATTTGAATCCCGGATAAGACATGGATGGAAATTGGCCGTCCCTTTATAGGAAGCAACAGTGACCCGTTTATCGGGTGCCTCCATAATAACGTGACCACCGCTTCTGGCTTTAGTAATGGCCATTGTCTAAAATGGATAGTACGCATCATTGAAAATTATATTATTGAGAATTAGTCTTTCATTAAACATAACACATACATCCAAAAAATAGTTAAAATGCATTCTTTACTTAGATGTGAAAGTATTTGCACGAACAATTTTCCGCAGTTTCAGGTAAAAACAAATAAAAATATAATTTTCTTTTGCGCCTCTGAATGTTATATTACTAGGATTATAGCAAAGCGTCCCTTCCCAGATGCTTCTGTGGATGTCTTTCTAAAGGAAAATTCACATCGCCCGTGAGGAAAAAGTCGTTATTTAATTGAATGAGACGAAGCATTTAAGAAGAACGATGCATTCGTGGAGAATTTTCTAGAGGAAACTGGTTTGTATTCAGGTTACACACATGTAGAATGTCTGCCGGAATTCGAATCCGATTTGAACTGGCACTATTTAAAAGACGTCTCATTTACTCCATTACTGCTGAGCCAAAAATCTAATTATTTTTGCAGTTATATAGTAATTCGAATAGTCATTGCATTAGAACTGCAGTTATAGCTGCGTTAGTTGTAGCTTTAACGATAAATTAATTACAATAAAAAACGAATTTTTCTAAGTCAATAACAGATAGGTTAAATTTTAAAAATAAATGTAAGATCTTATAATTTGTCGAATAACAATATAAGAAAGTATATTCTCCAGGGCTGTTCGAAGTTTAATTAAGATCTTATTTTTCGCCCACTGGCAATACTTGCCAAATGCTGCTCGAAGGTTTTTTTCCTAGACATAATTGTGTCTACAATTTTTGTTTTCCAAGGAAAGTATTTTATATCATAGATAAAAATAATGTGTCTCCTTCAAGGTGCAGTACACAGCGAGTACTAATAAATTTAATTGGAATTACATTATAATTCTAGTTAATACGGATACAATGTTTTTAACGGTTATAATTATATTATAGTTGTATTTGCAAAAACGTCAAATGAGTTCTATAGATTAGCATATTTGTATTTATTGAAAGAACCGATACTGACCATTTTAATATCTTCGGTACTGAATAGATGTTTCACTACTCTCTTGAAATGTATATTCGATAACATTTTCTTGTTGCTGTACTTCCTATTATATGTTTTCCTACACAATTCATAAAGCTTTGCAATGGGAATGCATTTATATAGAGGCAAACTATATGCATTATACTACTATTATTATTATTTATGTATTCCGCTCTAAGCCACTACATGAAAGGCAGGGATGCCTTCGTGGAGAACTTTCTAAAGGAAACTAAGGACTCGTATTAACACGTTACACATGGGGAAAACAATGAAAACGCCCATGCAGCCAGTCCGTTCGCGAGATTCGGACCTCAGACCGAACTACCCGCGTTCAGGGACTTTACCGCTGGTTGTCCAGGCATTATACCGATGCTATTTTATACTTTTTAAAGTTTTGTGAACTAAGTTATATTAAATTTAACTTGAAGGAAACTCTCAGCGCAAACACTAAAAAATATTTACACATTTTGAAATAGTTGAATATACAGTACTTTCCAGTAACGATAGTGCTCAATATATCCAGTTTTCTGATACAATGCGTATGTTGCCTAAAATCGAATGTAAATGGCCATTTTCAGAATAGTTGCCTAAAACAATAAACTGTAATTTTAAAGTATCAATCGAATTAATGGATTATTCAAAATCAAATTTGTTGGTATTGAAAATCTATATTGTGTTTTGAATTATAATGTATGCTGCTAGGCTTCAGCAGACCTAACAGCTCCAGTAAAACTCAGGATATGATAATTTAAAAAAAAGGCAGGAAAAGAAAGCGAAAAAAGAATAGGCTTGCCATGGTGAACATTGGAAACGTATGTATGTGATTATGGCAAAGCCTCGAGGACTATCTGCCTAAGGGGAGGGATGCCTTCATGGAGGATTTTCTAAGGGAAACTGGCTCGTATGCACGTTACACATGGGGAAAGCCACGAAAGCGATTGTCGAAATGACGTCTGTCGAAATGACCGGCACTAAGCATGTGTTCATTATTTAAATAATATATTAATTATCCCTTACATGTAACCTTTGAATAGGAATTAAGTATTTTAAACCTCTTATAAATTTTAACTTAGCGTAAAAACTTGATTGCTTGAATTCAAGGCAAATAATTAGCTAAAACTAGGCCATATCACTAGTTCGTAAGATTTTATGACTGCAGTATGCGTATCTATACAAATTAAATTGAAAGTTTCATTTGTATTTCATTTAAGATATTTGCACTGCACTAATATTCATTTTTGAAGGACTTAAGCATTTTCAATATATTAACATTCTATAAACGTGCATTAATGTAACCAAACCCGATGAAAATCAATAAAAGTCTTACTTGATAAGCAATTAAAATCAGAAATATGCACGAAACCAGTAGCAAGGCAATAGGGATTTGGATTTCCACTATTTTTTTTTCTTCTGGCTAAAGCATGTAGACAGAACGTGCTTCACCCTCAGTAAGACATCACCTGCTTTACCGCCTCTAGGCACTAATCAGTGAACAACAGTCTAACACTAGGCAAGCCATTAGTTAGGTGAAACGACTTGTTGATCGCCCTATAAAGAGAGGGGAAGAAAATCTTACAATAGCCGGTTTTAGAACCATTTTATTTTCAGCTAAAGGGAAAAAGTTTTGCACGCATGGTTCTTTATTATTGCAGTTTTCGGAACATAAATAGAATCGAATGCCCGCCGTCCGGTGAGTTAATTTATCCAAAAATATGAAATATAGAAGTAAACACGTCCCTCATTTCTTCTTGCGCTCCTAAATTACTATGCGAACATATATTTACAAATTTTAAACTCTGAAAAACATATGTGTTGCGATGTTATCGTCATGGGTTGACTTGTAGGTGCTTTAGTTTTTACCCCGATAATTTTTACGACAATGTTTTAAAACTAAGATGTTATTTTTAATGTCTATTTTCGACGACGATATTTTAGAATTGAGATTATTTATCCTTGTTTTGTTTTCTCTTACAATGTTTTGTACGACGATGTTCTCACCTCTTCGCGACGTTTTCCTCCGCAATGTTCTTGCGGCGACATTTTCGCCGCTAATTATCTTCAGCCAGATTAAGTAGTCTATTTAATGCGTAGTCTCCGACTACCTTATCAGCACTTGAATCTAACGTTCCCTTATCTTAATTTAAATAGCCGCAATTAGCGGGATTTCTTCTGTCACACAAGCAGTGCCTTATGTTTATTCAAGAATTAAACGTCAACACAAGCTACAGCAGAATCCTGCATACTAAATTCAAACCTATCAAATTCTGCTATTCTTAACCTGTTACTTTTTATTTATGTGTATGGATGCAAACTCTCTCGCACTTACCTTTTAACATGCACAAGTCTATATGAACTTTTATACTTTGTTAAATTCAACAAAATATGGTAACTGGGAAGAAACTAAAATTTTAATGCAAACATCTTTAAAATATAAATGTGATTAAGCGCTTCTCTTTTTTTTCTTACTCTGTATTCCAATATGCGGTTACAAGCAATCATTTTCCTGAAGATAATAAGAGTATAATTGGAAGGCTTTAGTATCCTCTTACGTCTGAAACTGAAAAAGAAACGCCTCTCAAATTAATGAACTAAGTTAAGCGAAGTGACATCTAGTTAATTTTATTCATTTTAAGTGGAAGAAAAAATGTTATACTAATGAAATAAGTAATTAAAGCAAAGACTTTTAACTTAAATGAGTGTGTGTGCCGGCGAATGATGAAGAGTTTTTATGAAATTTGATCTGTTTTCGGTCCTTTTTTTCCCTTTCGTTTTGATTCTTAGATCTAGAGGAAAATAAAATACATAATTTTTATAAAACATTTTTTTTCTGAATCATTAAAGAAAGAGCTCTGATGGTAATAATATCAGGGAACAAAGGAGGTTACCTGCGATATACACTCAGCACATTCTAGGTATATTAATCTGATTTCCTTAATTCATATTCCAAACGAAACAAGGTTTAATAAGCAGTTCTTGAGACATTAGTATGAAAGTTTTAAAATACACATAAGTATAAATATGAACATGCTAAATATAAAGGAATTTGATGGTATTTAGTTCACTGACACTCTCAGAAGTAAAGGCTCAAAAGCATTAAATGGATGATTTTGATCATTTGTCTAGAATCCTTAAATTACATGTAATTAAATTCTGCTGTACTTACCTTGATGACTTTTAATTACTTATTATATTTTTGTCTGCAGCAGCCCTATGCGATTTAAAATGTGATTAATATGAAATTTTAATTTAACGCTTATCGCATTTTCATTATATAAATACCTACATAAATTTTTAAATGTATGCATAAGATCTAATGCTTCATTCATTTTATAAAATGCTGTAGTAATAATAGGATTGTAATTTGTGTTTTCAGTTGACTTAATTATTTTATTAAAATATAACTAAAGCTTTCGTTTTTCTTTTCTTTTCTTTTTTTTTTTTTTTTTTCAGAAATTAAAGGAATTTCACCTTACTTTTGTAGACAAACAAGTAGCACTGCTAAACTTTTATTGGCAAAATGAATGTCAAGCTTTTATACAGGAAATAAATATTAGTTCTATTATTAAACATTTAACATTCAAGCTGTTATCTATATATCATCTTTTCGCTATAACTCCTTTCAGTGGTGAAGAATTTTAGATTAATGAAGTTCAGGGGAAATTCAACGGACGTTTCATTACGACGAAGTATATTCTCACATGAAGAGATTGTCGAATTAAAACAGTGTGTGCTTCAAAATTTAAAATCATGGTTAAACATGTAATCACCTCTGTTAAATACATAAAATACGTAAATAACTAAAAAGTAATTTTACATACGTAAATAACTAAATTAACATACGTACGTTAATTACGTAACATACGTACGTTAATTAACATACGTAAATAACTAATAATTTTACAAAATTTCATATGCAACATGTCATCATAAACGCGATTATTTATCTCCAACAGCATTTAGTGAAATTCTACTTGAGTCTTATTAACTGAAAATCAGCATGCTAATGATTTCAAAACAAGACTAAAACCCCGATTTTGCTTACAAAGCATTTATTTATATAGAAACTGATTGGAGAAATGAATCGTACTAAACATGTGTGAATAAGAACTTTTATTAGTAGGTGTTTATAATATCTTTGAAACTGTTATATTTTTGCGTTAATATTTCAAGACATAACGTACACTTAGCTGTTCATATTGTTATTTGTATTCATTTTCTGCAAGTGTTATCTGTGACAAAATACCGAGATAATGAGTAGAATTATGAAAAGGCCGCGATAAGCAAATGTGTATACCTAAAAATAGGTCAGCAGTGGTGACAGATAAGCCTAACTGTTAAAGATACATGGTGTCTCACTGTTTGAAAAATCTTCGTCATATTCAGCAATTATTGTTGCCTTGGGGTAAGGGATCAAATATAAGGCATCCAGGACTCGGCGTGGTTTCTGTCATCAAAAGCACAATCTGCCGCCACTGTAATCTCGACCGATATGAAAGAAAATATGGAACGCGAAATATGTGTCTATACAAAGGAGACACAGTCGGGGAGCATATTATGTGGGAATGAGATTTTTCCAAGCCAAACGCGTTAAGCAAAAAAATTGCATCTCCTGTACTAATCCTAAAGATCGCTGCAACTAGAAATGCTATTATCTATTTCTTACATATCACTAAGTTTTCAGAAAACGATGCCATCCACAAATTAAAATGTGATATAACATAAAATTATAAATAAAAAATAATATCAACAATGTAGATATTTCTGAAATTTGTTCAGAAGATATCAAATGTAATTTAATAATGTAGCATATAAAGTGAAATTAAATGGCAATACAGCTCTAAAAAACCACTTTTTCATACTATTATTCAAACGGAATTCAGAATCGTTCTTTCTTAATCGAAGGAACTGATTGAAGATAGCTTAGTTTTTCGAAAAGCATTTTGAATATTTAATATGTTCAGATGAATTTATAAAATTAATTTTTCGCTTAATAAAATTTGGGAATCAACAGCCATGTATAGTTAAATTTCGTAATCCTATTATGGTACAAACAGAGTTTTTTCTTTATGTAGTCAAAAATTTTCTTAATTCACCGGTATTGATTGCTTCATACGATTTGGACAATGTTTGAACTCGACAGTAACAACAGTCTCTGTCTTAAATGTAAGAAATGTATTCCTCATTATATCATATACTGTAAAAAATATAATTATGTAAATAATGTAAATGTTTTCAAGCAGCGCAATGAAAAATTAACTATAAAAATAGTAAATTTTAGAAAGTTGATGTATCCAATTTTATAAGATGCTGCTGCAGAACAAAGGGACAGAATAATGACTTAATATTGTTTATTAGTATTATACTTATTATAACACTAATAAACAATATTAAGCCATTATTGCCATTCATTAGTTAATAAATATTTAGCGTCGATTTAGACACAGTTACGTAAATTTAATTGCATTATATAATCGAGTCATTAGACCATCTGACACTTTCTTGTTTAATGTAATAAAACTGAACTTGAGAAACAAGATTGTTTTATGTATAAAACTGCCAGCAGAAAAAGTCTTTGATTTTTCAATTATTTTTCTTTGCATTTTTCGATAATTATTATGTGTTTTATTTTCTGAAGCTACTTTATTATTAAATAATTTGAAGCCATTATTTGAGAAGAAAATAAAAGATTGCATATTTTATAAGACAGCATGAATTCGTATCTACAAATTTATGAAGTATTTTATCAACGAAAATTAATTATAAATTCATATTTCTTCCAGACATCTGCAGCTGTGATGCCATGGACTTCGTCTGGCACAGAAGGAGGTGGAGGCTTAAATTACAGGACATTGACCGAGCTTCGTGATCCATCTCGTCCCCATGAGGTGAGTCATTTATTATTTGTATCAAAACGCTTAAAAGAAAATCCTGTATCAGTGGGTTTTGTCATTGTGAAGAAATTTTCAAAAATGCTTTTTGCAAAGAAGTGATATACAGTAATCTAAAAATCCTAGAAAATTCTTTCTTAATTCGAATGTTACGCTTGAATTTGCAACCAATGATACCGTTTCTAAACGTCAATGAATGAAATTTTCTTTAATTTCTCCAATTACCTGTTACCTGATTTTTCAGTATTTTAAAATGCACGCTCTAAAATCTTTTATGTGAAGAAACTCATGCATATAGCGCTTGCTCAAAAAGCTCAGAAATTAAATTCCATTTTGGTACTTTCTCAGAAATTCATTTTGTAAGCTGTAAATTTTTCAGGCTGATACGAAAAGTATGCTTGCAGTTTTGAAACTTTGATATTTCAGTTGATATTTTTGTTTATCATCAAGATAAAGTATCGTAACAATCCATTATAACAGTGATGATTTATCATAACTTTTCACTGGATAACTGGATACAGTACATTATACTTTAAAAAATATTGCAGTTGAAAAAATACCAAACTTATTGCTCATTTGAAGGTAATTCCTATGGAGATATATATATTTAATTATTTCATTATCTTAGTGTTTCCGAACTGAGCATATAGCAGCAGTCTTTGTCTGTTTCGGAAGGCAGACGCCTATAGAAATTTAATAAGTCTCCTCTCCTGCAGTTTGTACTTAGTTCTTCATTACACTGTAGATTCAGTCATTTTAACGCAACTTCAACTTCTTCTTATATAGTAGCAGAAAAGTCGCAAAAGGTTCAAAGAATCACAATGTAATTTTAAAAACTTGAAAATTTAAATAGTTACAGTTTCACAATAACTGCAAGAAGAACACTCTGTTACTCACATTTCAGATATACAACTATAAATAATGAGAAAACACCTGATCTAATAAATATTTTGTACGTTTGAAATGATATACTATAGTCTGATAGCTACAGTATAAAGCAACATTGTTTCGTTTTTTTAATGTTATATGGATCAGATTTGCGCTTTAATAAATTGCTGTGCAATTTTTGTTTTAGAGGCATCATACAACAAGTGAAAGATATTTTGTTGAGTTGTTTGTAACTGATGTAAAGAAGTAGACTTTTGACAGCGTTTTTAATTTCGCTAAATACTTTTTTGTAAATTTTAATATTTGCTTTCATCATGGAGGTTTGAGTGGACTCATACACCTTAAAAACCCATAAGACCTTTGAATATGCGACTGTTGCAAGAATTGAGATAACTTATTTATTTTAAAAGCAATTACTTCCAATTTTTTACAGCTGACTACATAATATATCTGCTTTCTGAAAGTTTGTGTTGCCACAAATATTTTTATAATTTAATCCGCTTTGCGACAAAAAGTTTCGTCATGTTTCTACCTTACGTGCACAGTTTAAAACATCCTGTTGTATAATTTAATTCCATATTTAATATATAGCTTTTATAACATTTGAAAACTACTGTGAACTAAAAATTCTAAGAATTTCATGTTAAATTTTTATTTTTATTTGGAGTTGAGTTTATAAAATATATTTTATAAAAAAATCTGCAATGTTTTCGTGCATAAAATTTTTTAATATTAAAATATTCGTCAGATTTTGGGTTCAGTTAGAAAATAGTGCCCATATAAAGAATTCCGTCAAATTTCAAGTATGTAGCCATTTTTAAATTATCGTGCGCGCAAGGTGGAAAAATGACGAAAAGGTTTGTCACAAATCGGATTAAATTACAAAAATATTTGTGGCAACACAAACTTTCTGGTTACTAGTTTTCAAGGCAGCTATCTTATGTAGTCAGCTGTAAAATGTTGGAAGTAATTGCTTTTAAAATAAATAAAATATCCCAATTCTTGCAACAGTCACATATTCGAAGATCATAAGGGGTTTAAGGTGTATGAGCCCCCTTAAATTGTATACTTTTGGCTTATCCAACACGTTTCGGTAAAAAAGACCGCTCTGTTACTGACACTGTAGTTGTACAAATAGACGTAATGAGGAAACCTGAATCTAATAAGCATTTCGTATTCATAAAAAAAAAAAAAAAAAAAAAAAAAAAATACATAAAACTGTTTCAATGTTCGCGAACTGATAAAAAATCTTTCACTTCTGTACAACTGTTTATTAATTAAATGTGCTTTAGTAAATACATTATTCTTAATAAATCAGTTTAAACGTCAGTGAAAAATACCGGGTTCCAGAAACTACCCATCTTAGTATTTTGACGCGCTAAATACAGTATTACTCACTTCCGCGAAATACAGTACTATGCATTTCCTAAGAATTGCTATTGGTTGTTGTGACTCATACAACAGTGATAAGACTGCAGTTGCGACTGACGATGGTTTGATTGCACGCGCTCAGTAACGAATTATTATAATAGTAATTAAACTCGAAGCTGTCCCACACACTTTTTAGGCTTCTCATTTTCATTTTACCCTCATTACTTTATCATTTATAATGGGTAGACGAGGTTTGGAACAAGCATATGAAACGTTTTGGAAAGCAATTTGAAACAAAACAATAAAGTAGCCCTCGTTAAATCCAGTAATTTAATTAATAATTTTTTAAATTACTGGATTTAACTCGGGCTAATGGTTATATTATAACTTATATTATAACATAAGTTATAATATTACTTAAAACCTTGTAAACGGAATTCTTCGACGATAATTTTTATAATCACTTTTTTAATAGGTATGTTTAATTTTGGGACTCGGAAATAGTTTCAAGCTTTTTTAGAAGATTAATTTAATAGCTTTTATAATTTTAAGTAATATTATTATTCACTTAGTGTAATTAATTAATATTATTGTATAGTTAATTCGAAATTTTTGGTGTTAGAAATCTTTCAGTTAAAATATTTTTTCTGGGCTGTATTAAAATTTGAACTTTAAATTTTGTTTTCTGACCTTCATCTTAGATTAAAAATGAGGTTTTAATGAAAGCTACGTCATACTTAATTGTATGGTATTGTATTGCTCACGCATTTAAAGTGAATGTTACAAATTAAGTTTTTAAGGAAAGTCATTTAAAATTTTAAAACACGAGCTAAGAAAATTTCTGTTTTTGTATGTTTTACTATTAACTAAACGAAACCATATTAGAGATTTAATCATGTGTAAGAAACCTTTCTGTACATTTCCCGTTTTTAAAATTCTCAGTGCTTACTTACTGAAATTTAAAAAACGAACATTTTAATGAAATTTATGTGCCACTTTATATGCGTGTTTTTTTTTTTTTTTTTTTTTTTTTTTTTTTTGTTAAAACTTGTAATGATACAGTTACAGGAAATTATTCTGTTAAAATATCTAAATATAGAGCATGAAATGTTATCTTGTACAGTTCTTCAAATAAAAAGCAACTTTCGGAGTCCACCGTAACATTTTTAGAACTAATGACAATTCTTCAGGCCTTACTTTATTTTTTACTTCCTTTAATAATGAATGTGTTAAATTTTTTAACATGCGTAAGTAAACTGGGAGGCAAACAGTGAGAGATAATTAGAAACAATAATGCCAGTTTTTAAAATGTTTTTAGTTTTTAAAACGTAGGACTTACTTATAAATTCTAACGTTGAAGTTAACTTATTTCGTTCTTATTTAATATTTAAATTTAATATTCTCTTAAGATTTTTCACGACATAATAAGCAAAGATTACTAATTAACATCTCCAAAACTTATGAATCTTGACATCTGAGAAGAAATGGACGCGATTATGGAAACGTCATGAAAGAAATGCATAAATATTTATTACTTTAAAACGGAAATGCATAAATTTTTAACTCTCTTAATGAATACCGCGCTTTGGCATTATATGTATAGTTCTAGATTTTGAAAAACGTATGCGAAACATTTTTGAATAAAAGAAAAACATTTTTGTTTTAATTTCCTACATGTTTAAAAATAAATGCTTATATTTTTAATGATATATGACAAACTATGTGTACAAGCAAGCGAGAATTTCTCGTATACTTTTGTGTTAATGACGATATAAGTTATTTCCTCCGTATCTAAATGATTTTTGTTGCATTAAAATGATTGTTCCAGTCTAAAAGAATAATGTTTTTTCCTACTCTTTTTCTATAATTTCACGGCGTAAGAATAACTTATTAAGTATGGTATATCTATATGAGTATAATATATAAACTTTTATTTTATATATATTGCAAGTTATTTAATTTTTTAATTATTTATTGCATCATGAGTCATATTAATTTATCCTCTGGCGCAAGTAAAGAATTTCAGGGCCACATTGTGAGATCGAAGTGCTACCTTTTTTCATGTGTGGTAGCTTATAATTATTTCACTCTTTAACATGCATAATGCATTCCATGATCTGTTGCATAATGCTTCGATATTTAACGCATTTAATAACATATAAGCAGCTTGAATAATTTGGTCTATGTTGTTAGGCACAACGTGTTGTTGTATTTCTTGTATAATATTAATTAATCGTAAATCTAAGGTATTAAAATCAGAGTTGTAGGTAGATTGGGGTCATATCTTAAAAACAGGTTTGCGCGGTACGTCAGGCTTTTTACTGATCACCGCTATATTACTACGCGTATGCCTTTCATTTTTAAAGTTTCTCAATAGTTCCTGCAGAATCGCAATTTTCTCTTCAGACATTTAATTATTTGATTCTCAAAAAATCTATAAAAATGAAAATAAATCTATACATTATCAAAATTTTATTTTATAAAAGCAGATGTTTATCGTATTCAAAAAACCAATCTTCCCACTTCTACCTCCTTCTGATATAAATTTATAAATCGGACAAACATTTCAATACGGGAGTATTACATTTATATATTAGCTCTGTTTCATCATGAAGCAGAAAATGGTATTAGTTAATTTTGAAAGCTGAAATCCTAAAAATGTGCTAATTGTTTTTTTCTCAATCAAATGTGTATAGGATCCAGACGAGACTTATACCAAGATAATATTTAAAATAATTATACCGATAAAACACAAACTGCAAATTGCAGGGCTGTTAGCTCTTGCAAGAAGCCTCCTGCAAATGCTCCTAAGTTAATGATTTAAAGATTATTATTATTATTTTTTGTTGGTCGATTCAAGGTCGTAGACTACCATGCGTTATGTAAATTAACAGGCTAATTATTTATTAAATGCATTAAATTCACGGATGTGTACTGTATTTTAAAATTGAATCATTTACCATTGGCGCAAGCATTCTTGTACCAAGTCGCGTGAATTCAAACATAACAGCAAAGTAAGGAACATAAATATCTCTTTCTGTTAAGCATATTTAAAAGTCTCCTAACCTAAACAGTATAAAATTCGAAGCATTCTCCTTAGTTTGATATTTTTAATCCTGCAATAGCATAAAAGGAAAAATAAATAGCTTATATTATTAAACATGTGTACCTATGTTCAGAAATATTTTTTTGCTGTTTAAAAGTAATATTTCGCTTAATATCTTAAAATTGGCTCAAAGTGCGGAAAATTTCTTTTCATTCTTTGTGCAGCCTTTAACTGTATTAAAAAGGATTGTTGCAAAGCCTCATAAAAGAGTTTTCATATCTTTCACAAGTTTGTGATCAAAGCATGAAAGTTTTATTATAAAAAAACTCCTTCTCAAAAGAAAATAAATTATGGAAACTGCAAACTTTTGCCCAGAGGCTTAGCTTGAGAATGTTCAGCTCAAAGCTGTTTCTTCTTCGAAGCTTGGATCAGGATCCTAAGTGCATCTGAGATTCAACTATTGATTCACAAGCCCGCCCTACTTATACTACTTGGTATTACAGGCTTTGCTACAAGTTATGTTTTCATCACACTCTCGTCTTCAACTTGTAATCAAGGACCATGATTTTTTGATGGACGAAACAGAATTTTTTCACTTTAGGAACTTTTTCTTAACTAAGGAATGTTTTGGGTCATTTTGAGGGGAAAAAAGAGAATGGAAAACAGGATTTGTTACAGGAAAAGAGCGACATGACTACATTGATTAAAGGGATACATCTGATCTGAAAGGATTTAGAGATTTTCATTTTTTTTTATTTTTTACTTCAGGTCCTTTTCAACGTAGATCATATTCGCAAAAAATATACGGATCATGTTCTTTAGATAATCACATCTTATTTCTAAAGGAGATGGGATAGAACTGACAAATTTTCTTTCCTTACGGGTAGCAAGATTTATTTGACATAAAATTTCTCTATAGTAATCTAAACTAAACGTGGAAAAATTCAATTTAAATTTAAGAAATGTGAACGAATGACTTTAATATCTATGAAAATTTACATTTTATTACATTTTGCAGTTTATTCAGTTTACAGTCTCCCTTTTGTACCCTGAACAGGCAGTAAAATTTCTAAAAATATTACCACATAAATTGATTTTCTTAAAAATTAAATCACCGCTACCATTTTATATTTTATGCACATTAGTAAACTGAGATGATAAAAAGCAGCACGATTTTGTGCCATTTGCAGTGAGTGATGTACACTTTGCAAATTTATTCCTTTATCCCAAAATTTTTCTTATATCTAAAACGTTCTTAAAGAACTACAGACTTAAAACAGAGAAACAGGATTTTTTCCTTTTACTTCTTTTATTGTACCGAAGTAAACATTTTATTGCGAAAGATTTAATTTAAAGTAAATGTAATTTTAACTTTTAATTTTAATTTTGATCGAAGTTGAATTTTAATGCATAGCGTTAAGAAATTTTTCTTCTAAAACATTCTATAAAAAGGCACAATTTGAATAATTAATATTATTTCTAAGTACCCCAAAAAAGGATGAAATTTGAGATTTATTTGAAAATTTTAAGTTTTGTGAATAAAAATGTTTGGAAATTACAAAAGCAGGCTAAATAATGGATTTTTTATCCGATCCTTTAACATATCTAATATGCGAGCAAATTGCTGCACACAAATTCCTGTCCTAACGTTTTATGCAGCATAAAATTCTTGTTGAACTTCAAAATACCTTCATTTTTAGAATAATGTTGAAATTTTGAACCTGAAATCTACCTTTCCACTAAAAATACGAGTTTAATATGGCGTCTAGGCGACGTCTTTTGTAAACATCACTTTAATAGACAGAATTTGGAAACTACTTATCACATACATTTAGTCTCGTATTTTCTAATGGAAATTAGCTAAATAGAAAAAGAAATTCTGTGTAAAGAAAACAAAAACCTCCCGAGTCGTCTGCATATTTACTTTTGATTAGCTAAACATTATTAAGATTAAAATAACTGTAGGGGTGATATTTTTCTGAAATATGGTCTTTGAAATAAGGTAGAAGTTTCGTTAGCGTCCTGAGGAAATGACTAGCATAGTACAAGGTTTATTATTTTGTAGTTTCAATGAAATTTGTATGCAAATAGTGCATATTAATTTCTTTTCGTTCCGTCACTTAACTGGATCGATCACTGAAAGAAAACATACCCTTTTAGATATGATTATCTCTTAAATATACATCTTATTTTTTATTTAGGAAATTATGATGTTTTGCTGCGCTCAAAATCAGAGTATGCAAACATATTACGTTTCGATGGTAAATAATTGCATACTTTAAAATTATTGCTAACAGCAGAACTGAAAAGGAAGTTACTGAAAATGTTGTTTTTCATTGCAAGTTTAGGCACATCTGTTTTTTTTAATCACAGTAATCTAATTAGCGCAATAAAATAGTCAGTTTACTTTGCTTTATAGATAAGGATTTTTCTGCTTTAGCATAGATTTTTATACTGATAAATATTAGCAACAGGGTTTTCAATGAAACATAAGAAGGTAAATAATGCTTAAGGAAGTCGACCAGCATTTAGCTGAATGATTGAGATTGAAAATGACAGTGAAAGTTGCATAATTAATCATTGTATCGCATAATTCAATAATAGCTTGATCAGGTAAGAAACTGTAATGTAACGAATAGGCTGTCACTGAATTTCAATTCCAAGGTATATTGTGCACTTAAGTCTCCACATAACACTGTTGTTGAAATGTAAGCTTATCAGCGATTATTCTGTCAAGAAAAATATTGCTAACTAATATTTAAATAATACATAGTAAAACTGTATTGTTATATATAATGTATTGTTATATATAATGTATTGTTATATATAATGTATTGTTATATAAAACTGTATTGTTATATGATACCTGATTTACATAAAATTGAAACTGTTTTCAATAGACAGAGTTCTGGAATCTTGAAGAAAATAGCAACGTACAGTCATCAGATACGTATGTCCAATCAAAAGCTAAATAGTTTGTAAAAGCTCATTATCCACATCCATTGCTAATAATGTTTACTAATTCAATGTACAGCAGTTTAAATTAATTCATTTAAATATGTTATGGACATGATGTTAAAAGACAGTACCTACCATAGATGCTATTATCCAGTACCTAATATGATTTCTTGTTGAATGAAAAATATTGTAGCCTACGTTTCGAACTAAAAAAATTTAGTATGCTTTACATCTGATTTATATATATACATAAATCAGATATATAGTACTGTGTGTGTAACTAAATTTTGATATTGTATTTAACCTTTTTTAAATACTCAAAATGCAGATTCTACTGGGTTTACAGAAACATCTTTTCCATATGTCTAGACACCAGCTTTTTGTCGACTATTATCCTGTATATGCTTTATTTTATTACCTATGGTTATTTTAATTCAACGCGATATATTTCATTGAAATATATTGTTACTTAAGTTTCATTGTTATTGTAACTAGTAGTTTAATGTCTTCCATTCACGCAACTTTCGCTAAACCACAGCAATGTAATAGAAATGAAAGGTAAGCATGTAAACCATTTTTACATTTTTTTAAGAAGGTAATTATTTCTTTTAATACATCTCAATGTCTTAACATATATTTCCATAATCAATTTTATATATAAATATATGTACACGTAAGTGGACCATAAATTCTTATAAACCAGTGGTTAATTCCAGAGTTGCAATCTACTGCAATTTAGTTGTGATAATTTAAAATTAAAAGCAAATTCAAAAATCATATTCAACTATAGTAAAGAATAACAAAAACGAAATTCGTTCAAAACAGTGTAAACTATCATTTAATAAAACTGGTATAAGTGAAAATATTTTGAATTGAACTTTGTGGAAAAATTTAAAAACATTTTCGCTTATGTAAGTTTTATGCCGTTATTCTTAAGCTGTTTTGAACGAATGTTGTTTTTGTTACACTTTGCTCTATCGGAATATAATTTTTTTAATTTGATTTTAATTTTGAATTTATATTAATATATAATGAAGCAAACAGAGCTGATGGCGTAGGATGCCGAAATGTTGATCCAAAATGATGAGCAAACTTGGATGCCGAGGCAGATTAAATATTCACATTTATTTCAATAAATATGTTGCGGCCACACACAAGTGAGGACTTTAATTCGTGCCTGTTTGAAAATGTTTTTGTTTCGGATAGCTTTGCGGTGGAAAGAGAAACAGCAAGCAGCAGTCTACCTAGGGCGAAGTGCAGAAAGCAAGTAAGTTGTGTTCAGAATAAAGTCTCAATTCAGAATAAGTTAGTTTCGGTTCTCAGTGCATTTCGCTGGATAGTTAATACTGCTGTAAAATTATTATTGGTTGTTTGAATTTTAGTTCCATTTACGTCATCAGAGATACAGTGCAGAAAAAGGTATTACTATTTTTTCAAATGACACAGTGCAGAAAATATATTACTATTTTTAGACTAGAGGGGAGTGGAATACTCAGAACAAAATTTAAACATTATGGGCTAATTTAAATTACTTTTTAAATCTTTCTTGCATAACCTCCTCCTTCAACGAGAAAAAGGCTTAGTGACATAAAAGCATGTTCAAAGAAAGAGCGTTAAAGCAGTAACAAATGAAGAGAAATGTAAATAAAAATTTTGACCAACAAAATTAATTAAATAATTGCAATGTATAATTTTTAATATCATATTTTTTTAACAAATGATAATTTTACAGTCCTATTAATTTTTTGTCTTTCTATTATTCTGAATAATAGACTCTGTTTTAGAGTCTATTAGTCTTAAGGAGAGATTTTTGTTCTCACAGAGTAACGAATGAACTCACAGAGTACAATAAATTAAAACTTTTACATAACCATTACTTATTCTAATTAACTGTAACACATATAAACATTTATGACACGGTCCATTCCCAGCATACCTGCACCGCTTCAGGTACTGTGACACAGATCTCTGTGTTGCTGTAGGGAAGGAAAAATATACCACTATGTATTTAGCTGCACTAAGACTTCAAGATACCTTAAAGAGCAGCTGCCACAAATTGGTCAACGTGGGCCGCCAACAGCAACACCTAACAGACCTTCACAAAATAAGATTTGTGCAGGTCAGTCATTATATACTGTGCCACTGTCTACTCAACCACGTCAATCCATATGCAGCCTGCTCCAAATACGTCCACAACGCAAGTATCCTATAACAGTAGAAGTGCAGCGGAACACTCCCCCTCTATATTCAGCATGGTTATCCCATATTCAGCTTTGTTTAGTTCTATATTGATATGTATATTTTTCAATTTGTTTATATGTTTACCAGTTGTCCATATGTTTAGATAGTATTTCGTCTTTTCCACTAGCTGAGATTTTAACTTTGCTTACACAAGGATGTTACAGTTTTGTCTTTCCTTGAATGCTCAGAGTAATGCGTGTGCTCAACTCTTCTGTAGTTCAGCTGCATGTCATCATTAATATGTTTCCAAGCTATATTCGGTTAGTTTAACAAAACTCATTTCGCTGTCAGAGCCCTTACATCTTCCGAAGTGCTGGCGTCTAAACTCCGTATGGCTAACACCCCAGTCGGAGGCCAACTGAAGCGATAATCAATGACACTGCGATGTCACTAGAAACTGTAGGTATAAATGCAGACGGTATACTCGTTGTTGAAACTTTAACCATCGTTTAGGCAAGTTTTGTTAATTTTATTTAAAAGAGATTGCTTTCATTAAAGCAAGTAACGATTTTCCTAACAGAAAATTTACTCTTTTGGAAGAAATTTTATGAAATTATAAAAAAAAAATGAAATCATTTATAAACTTTAAATTGTAAAATTTTATATTTTAAATTATATTTTATTTATAGTCTAATTCTATGTTCGATATTGACATACCTTTATTCTCAGTATTATTTTCAATATTTATTCATTCCTTAGCGAACGCTGATAATCTTGAGAGCACGGATAATATAACTAACAGAAAATAAACCTGCATTGTTTGGTTTATTAGTTTTTTTTTCTCGCGCTTAAGAAAGAATTCTCCTGCTTTTCTAAAAACTGAGGGATTTTGCTAAGAAGGGATAAAAACGCAAAACACTATTTCTCGATACACGTATTATATCACAAATAAAATGAAGTAAGATCTACAATTTACACAAAGTACGAGAATATCTCATAGAAACAAGACTTCGTAAAAGTAAACAAGGAACTCAAATTCTTATAAGTGAACACGTGATTAATATATATATATATATATATAACTACATGTAATATAGAACAGACGTTTAGTGCAAATTACTTTTAGGCTTTAGAAGCATTTAGAAATCTTCCGGAATGCATTCAGAGTATTTAGAAGCTGGGCATTACCAACACAGTCATTAGCATTTGGATTTGCATTGTTGATAATTATCAAGACAGAATATATCGTCAGGAAATGAGGTACAAAAGGCTCAAGTTGGAGTGGAAAGCAAAGACCACACGGTCGATAGGAATAGTAAGGGGTAGAAGGATCAAGATGAGAATGCTGCGGAAACCATAATTGCTACATAAGGCGAGGAATCCCAAATCACAAGAAAAATCCACAAACAAGATCAAGAGGAGATCCCAAAGGGAAGAAGAATCAAAGCCAAAGAACTCCAATATAAGTTTAGGAAGAAAGTTGCTTATTGTAAGAGACGTCAGAAAGCCCGGAAAAGGCTTTCATGCATTTGAAGATTTGCCTTGAAGTTCGAGAGCTTCCCAAGAGTATAAAAAGGAAGTGAATCTTTCAAGGGCTGTGCAAAACCTTAAGGATCCCAACTGAAAAAATTCGGTGTGTTATTGTTACGACTTTATTCTGGGAACTAAATGAAAATCTATGTGAAATGGTGATCACAAAGTTTGGGGAATAATTTAATTGTTGAGCCTTAGGAACTGAAACGAAGTTAGGATGTATTTAGTATTTTGGCATTTTAAGTGAGAAAGAGCTTGCAGTTGATGTTTTCCTCGTGCAATTGGTTTATGAAAAACTTCCAAAATTCTTATTAATTTAAGGAAAAGCCTTCAGAATATGGCTTCGTATTAAATATTACGAGCATTTGACTCAAATTCATTAAATACGCAAAAAACAAGTTTTTTTAGCAAGATTGTATTCTAATTTTAAAAGGAAAATTGCTGGGTAGTAATGAGAAGTAAAAGTTTTGTAATGCAGAGTTACAAAGTTATTGTTTCCTATTTTTTCCATTCATACTTTTAATTTACTCCAATACTGAAAATTATTCCTTTTGGGATTGCTTTATGAGGTGTGTTAGCTGTATACTGAAGTGCATACTATCTCCAAATTATTTGAGAACATCAAAGAAATATTTACAGAAATCGAATTTATAAAGCACGTGTAAATATAATATCAGTCTTGAAACTCTGAAAGGTTTTGAACCTGTACAGCATAGGATATGTGTTTTGTATATTTTAAATTAAGTATTCAATAAACAAATGATAATTTTCTAAATGAAATGCATTTTAACAGTACAGTCTTCTAAATAATGTTGCGTTAGAATATATACGTATTAATTCAAGAGTAACTTTTTTATAATTATGATAAATGATTTTTATAATATTTAAATTAGCACCTTTTTCCGCTTTCATAAATTCGAATTTTTATGACTCATTGGATCAAATTATATGTCGTTAACTTTAATTAAATTAGCGTAAATTTAGTTATCCTGACTGGCAAGTACATTCTTCAGAGCATTAGCGTGAAGTGGGACTTCAGGTGACATTTTAATATTCGCAGTACAGAGCTATAATGAAGTATAGAACCTACTTAAAATAAGGCAGATACTTAGTTTATTTCCACTAAGGACTTTATTTGAAAATTTTCAATGAAATATCACTAGGAAATGTCTTAAGAAACTCAATACCCAGTGCGAATAAATAAATTAATCGCCACTT
Source organism: Stegodyphus dumicola (assembly GCF_044657685.1). NCBI lineage: Eukaryota > Metazoa > Arthropoda > Arachnida > Araneae > Eresidae > Stegodyphus > Stegodyphus dumicola. Next base: position 31,064,855 of record NC_140781.1, read on the forward strand.
ATACAGAAAAAGTACGGATGATGAGAGATTATAAATCTCAAGTTTGTTATTCAATGTTAATGTAAGTTCTAATACTACAGCATGAGTTAAATAAACAAGTATTACCTGAATGCTGCCAAGTTCATGTTGTTTAGGAATCACTTATTTATGTATTTGAAAACACTAAGCCCAATTCTTAACATGTTAGAAGTGAGATCAAAGGTTTATCTCTTGACACTTCACTACCGAATTAAACTTTATTCAAGTTTATTAAGCTAGTAGGGTTAAACCCAATGGCCTAGAATCGTTGGGAGTGTAATCACGTTCCTGTTGCGCTAAAGCTCTTGACGATAACAATTCTAACCCTTATCTCGAGATTCTGGCCTAAATTAGATTCAAGTGAAATTATCAAAGAGAATAAATTCTAAATACTTTCAAACATTTCACAATTATATAGGTTCTCTGATTTGACTAAAATCTCAGAATGCATAAAATTAGAAAGTCTTCTCTTTGCTGAAGGGGAAAAGGGTTACTTTATTTACTACAATAACTTCTATATTAATGAAGAGAAATTGCTCTTTTCCCCGAACGTGGTAAATGTTTGAAAACTTAGTGGGTTACAAATAATCAAATGTAAGATTCCTATGAATTTTATTAGGATGTAGTTAGGACTATCGACATATTCCACCACATCTTTTATCCTATGTGAAATATCTAGTAAAAGGTTTCTCAATATAGTTTCATTTTTTCGTAAGGTGTTTATAATTGTCCCAAAGTGCGCCTTGATGCCATTTTTGTGCCATGTAGAGCTATTAGGTTATATGAATGCAGATTATTTGCAAAACGTGCCATGCCCTCGCCGTATTTCGAACACCACACGTCCCTATCGCCATCCGAATGTGCTTTCCAGCTACACCACGAAGGACGGAGATGATACTTTATATACTCCACTTTTTAAAAACGACAGGCAAGAAGAGTACTCAATAGCCGGATCATGGTGATGATGAATTATTGCCTAACACTTGTAGAGTCCTCAGCGTATATCAGTAGTCTTCAAACTGTGTTGCTCGGAACCCCGAGGTTCCCCGAGTCAAATCCAAGGATTCCATGAGTAAAAATAAAAATTCGAAAACATAATTATAAAGCACTCACACTAGTTAACTAGTGTTTATTAACTAAAAAATATGAATATATATATCTAGTTGTACATTAGGTTCTTTTTAAAACCTAACCAGTGGTCATCATATGCCAAAGAGAAAGAACGGGCTGTTTCCTGCAAAACTGAACAGTTTGCCAGTGAAAAATGAACTGAATTTAGACGACAGTGTTCAGTGGAGATCCTTTTTTAATAGAAGAAAACTGTAAAATAATATTTTCCTGAAGCAAAAACTGAGCATAACTGGATAAAAAATCCGTTTAGTACTAGTGTAAGGAAAACACTTACCGGTATATCAACAGATTCGACATTAAAATTCAACTTTAAGCAAGAGTAGCTCCCAAATTTGTGTTGTACATTCGTGAAGAATACCTAGAAGTTTCTCACCCAGTAATAAACATTTTAATGCTATTCGGAACAACATATTTAAATGAAAAATCTTTCTCAACATATGTGGCAACAAAAATATACACACAAATTAAATGCAGAATATGAAATGCGGATGCAACAGCAGTTCAGCTAGACTTCGACAGTTTTTGTAAAAAATGCAAGCAGGGCCCGACGCTAAATATAATGCAAACACCTAGAGCTCCTGATATTAATGAGTAAACTACTCTAATAATTTTGTTTTAAAATGTCCTAATAAAATATTTTAATGTTTTTCTTTAATTATCTTTACATAAATACCTTTTCTTTAATTATCTTTGCAAAAAATCTTTTTTTTTAATTATCTTTACATAAATACCTTTTCTTTAATTATCTTTACATAAATATCTTTTCTTTAATTATCTTTACATAAAACCTATTGGTCTACATTAAATATTATTTTAGGCTCTATTTTTCTAATAGTGGAAAGGAGTTTTCCGAAAATCCCTTATATTTCTAAGCATCCCGTGAGTCGACAAAGTTTGAAGACTACTGGTTCATATCAATGCAGGGACACGGAAAATGTGATATGCCCTCTCCAGGATTCGAACACCGGCCCTCCCGCTCGCCATCTCGACGTGTGCACTCGGTAAGGAGGGAGAAAAATACTCTATACCCTCTATGCTCAGCTTTCAGAAAACAGAGTTTTTGAAACAGTTCAATTTTTATTTCTTTTCAAAGGAATTCAAACTAAATAGCGTTTTTATTGTTTCATTGAAAATAATTTTTTACTACTTCCTTGGAAGTTTAGATTGTCAATCATATTATGAGTAGCATAAAAGCGTATATGTATCTAAACTAAATAGTATGTAAATATATGGATATTATTTATAACAAATAGAAAACTCAAGTCAGAAATATTTGCATCCTTACCTCACCGTCAAAATATGAATTACAAATGACGCCATTTAATATGATCGCGTATTGTCCCCCACTATTTTGTTAATATTAATCGAATGATGATATTGAACAATGAGAAAAATTTTTTTGATAGTATCAATGGGATTAAAATAATGTATTATAAATATAACTAGAAACATATAAACAGTTTTACAACATTTTAATTGGGACAGAAATTATTAATAGTGGTTTGTCCGTAGTTGTTACACAAAAGTTAATTTATGAACTGTTTATGATAATTCTGAAAATTATTTGACCGATCCTGTAAACCTAATCTTATTTAATAATGCGAGTTCTTAAGCTTTCTGCTGCATCAATAGACAGGTGATTTCTACGTTTTTTTCACGAACATTTATAAACCAAACCTTAAATGCTTTCTCAACATTGTAATATTCCCCGCTATGCGTCCGTTGTATGTTTACATTTCAGTTTGTGCGCTTATTGGTAAGCAGTATCGTCATGATTCTCTAAAATCTTGCATAAGAAAGGTTGAGAAACATGTGTAGAGTCATTAAGTTATTTTGAGGTGCTTGATGTAAAAAAAATTAGCAATGCCCTCGCGGGGACTCGAACCTGCATCTCTCGAAAAAGCGCCGCGTGTGCTACCATTACACCACATTACCATGCTAGAAGGAGGGAGAAAATGCCTTATATAGAAAATACCTTACATACTCCCATCAGTTTAAAGGCAGTTGGAGATCAGGGGACCCAGTCGCCAGATCCTGGTTGTGACAAATAATTGTCCACCATCTTTTAGTCTGGGCGCCACTGTAGCGTCATTAGGATTTTTGCAGCAGGAGTGTAAACAATATGAAAGGTTTTTCCGCGACTTAAAACTGGAGCTCTCGAATACGCGTCTAGTATGCTTCCAGTTACACAACGAAGGCATGCTAGATGGCTGTAAAAAATACCTTATACAGTTGTTGAATTGGACGGGGCCTGTTATGACCATAAAACCAACTTGTTTGTTTAGGTGGGTCGAGGTGGGCACACTTCTGGTACCTTATACATTTAACGTAGCAGCATTCCGTTGACTCATTTTTGAGAGTTGGTCCTAGGGGTCTAACACGTTAACATTAACGTTTAGACTCATATCATTTTGCCTTACAACAATCTCCACTCCATGATAAAAGTGACTAAACAGATTAAAAAATATAAGGACTTCCTAGGACAGAATATTCATAAAGACCTAAAGCTCCAAATACAGTAATGAAAGTCATTGGAGCGAAAAAGCAGTTAATCTAGAATGCAGTTTCTAAACTGATTAGCCTCTACAATTGGAAAGCGGATTCCTTGGTACATTGTTGACTTAAGTCCAGGCATTTGGCGCTCTAATCCCTTACGGAGCGACATTTTGCTGTTATTTGGCAATTTCTTCGGTCCGTTTCGATCTTATTAGGTGATTTTATCTTGGCGAATTTACTTTGGTTAAAACAGTTTAATATTTTGAACACATTAACCGATTTTTTTATTACAATAAGAGATGTATCTTCCATGCTTTTTTTATGCAAAAGGGCGGGACTTTAGGAATTTAATAATAATATCCGAATAATAACATTAACCGCAATTATATTAAACAGCGCCTATTGTATTTTAAAAATTTAGGAAAAACACTATCCAATTTACTTTCTGCACAGTCATCTGCTTCCAAAGCTCTTTTCTTTCGATAAATCTCAGCAAGACAAAACAAGATTTCATTTGTATAATTTTTGCAGAAACTGAAGACTTTTGTGCGAGGTTCTTTTTACATATTTTATGTTATGTTAGATCACTCTAACTTTTCTCTTGCAATGTAGGGCTTCATCTTGTGTCAGAAGAGTGGAAACCAATGATAAATTCTAGTAGTAAAGGTGTCAAAAAATGGAAGTTCTACTTTTTTTACTTCGATTCTGTGAGATTGGATTTACATTGATCGCAAGCCTTACCTTTCACTCATCGTGGATACGACCGCGTGACAATATCCTATGAAATAAGAATACGTCGAAAGATTCGATCGCTTTTGAGCTCTGAGACTGTTCTTTCCATATTATGGTATTATTCTCTTATTTTATCCGAACATTTTTGTTACATGCTAATTTTATTCTAAGTTAACTTTGTTTCTTTTCTGTCAAATCTAATATTTAAGACGTTTGATGATATTTTTTCCTGTTGAAATTGAATGCATGGCGTTTTATAGTGTCTTCCATACAATATGTGTTGGAATCACGACTTTTATTTCTGTAATAATGTTTTAGATTTGTCGCATTATTTAGCGATTTTTGCACTTGTGCTTAACAGTGTTTACATAGAGGCACTGACATAATGAGAATAGTCTGGCTTCATTCAGTTATTATCTCGAATTAAAAGCAGTCTTCGGTAAACTTCGAAACTGGTTTGAGTACATTTTAGTTTTTCAATTGCTACCGGAAACAATGTAAAACACTTAACCATTAATGTGTGATGACAAAAAATTCTGATAGGCAACTTTTGATTTTAAGTGTACAAAAGAGTAATCGTGGACATTATAACTCTAGCACGAATAACTTGAACTCATTCAACGAATTACTCTACTGCGTTTGTATTTTGATTTCAATTAAACGTTTACTGCAGACTTTGTATTTCCTTTTTAAATTGAATTCTATGAAGTGATTATCTATCAGACGGCTTTCAGAAGTTTCAGATCTGGCCAAGTGCTTCTAGCAACTCATCATAAACAAAAAAGATTTATAGAGAACTGAAATTGTTAATATCAGTAAACTAAAGGCAAGTGCTAATTCCTTTGAAGGGGAAAGAAATTCAAATTAATTAATTCTCAGTAGCGCATGATTAAAATTGAATAAATTTGCCTTAAAATGCTCTTTCGATTTCTTATAACCGATATTCAGTCACTTCGTTAATTCAAATGTTGAAAAAGAAAATTGTATAAACTACCTAAATCGTTTGAGCTGGTAGATAAAAGCGAATCAAAAATGAAGAGGGAAGCATTATATTGTTGCCTGCGAACGCGTTCGTGATGGATTGAACGCACACAGAGCAAAGGATAGCTTGATAAATTTTATTTTCCCAAAAGAAACAATTTACAGTTTTGGAACTTTTCTCAAACGTACTATTCTTAGTACGACAGAGCACAATCAGTAGTCACAAATTCACACTATTAAGACCGTTAAACACATCGCATTGCAAAGCGTGTCTAAAGAGCGAAGCTCGCACGGAGATCTCGCAGTACTCCGAATTCAACTCTGAACTAAAATTTGAGAACTCATGCTCGCTCCGAACTTATGTAATTTTCTCCTGGCACCCGAGAAATTTTCAGTATCTTCCAATTCTCAAATTAGTGGAAGGTATATGCAGTTACAGGTACATATAATGGCCGGATACAGTTACAGGTACATAGGTAGTTAGGGCAATTCCTGTTATACAAAGACCGAACACAAATGCCGCCAAATGGTCGTTAAGTTTAGCAACTTTTGCGATTTCTCGCCGAATTTAGCGATAAAAATTAGTTGCCAAAAACAGCACCAAATTCGCGTTATCTCGCTAATTCAGGGATGTAGCCATTTACTCAGTACGAAATAGATTTGCCCCTGTAATCGCATTTTTCAGCCAAAGGTTCGCAAATCTTGAAGCCATTCATGTTATACAAAATTCGCAACAATATGTTAAATTTTATTGTGCGTGTGTGTGATTATGGCAAAGATTCGAGGGCTATCTGACTAAGGGGAGGGATGCCTTCGTGGAGGTTTTTCTAAGGAAAACAGGCTCGTATGCACGTTACACATGGGGAAAACCACGAAAACGCCCATGCAGCCAGCCCGTTCGCGGGATTCAAACCTCGGACCGAACTACCAGTGTTCAGCGGCTTTACCGCTCGACCGCTGGTGGACTAAATTTATTGTCTCTAACGGTTATTTTTATGCCTTTTTCCGAACGCTCACAAATGAATACAATCAGATGGAAAAACATGAAAATTGCTTTTGCATATAGCCAGAAAAAGCGCAACTATGTGAAATTTTCTCGCGCAGTTTTTTTGAAGATTCTTGTTTTTTTCCTTCTTTAGTGAAGAGTAATTAAAAGAAAAACAGTAATACATACATGTATTCTTATAATTCATCATTGAATTACCTGATATCTGTGAAATTTGTTTTTTGTTTTCTTAATGTGTCAGCAAAATTTATTTTATGCTCAATTTGTTTTTTGCTTTTCTAGATTTTAAACAGAATTTACTAAATTCTCAAATAAATGCACTTATTTAATAGATAAAATTAACTTAGGGCTTTATGTGAACTATTTTCAAATTTCCTTTTTCCTAAGAGACATTCGACGTGCTGCCTGTTCTTTGTTCATTACTATTTAACCATCATGAATCCTAAGATTAGATGCTTTGGAACCAAGTAATGAATTCCAACTAATTATCCTATTTTTACTTATAAGGTTAAAATTTTATACAGTTGTCTTCATTTAATTTAATGGTCAACAAATTACGCACTTTGCAATCCACAATTCATTCAGCATCGGAAATATATACATAAAATATATTTTGATTCGTCTATCAGGTTCAATGTTTCTTCTAACCTTCTTCGGAAACATACAATGACCTGACTAGGAACAGAGAGCTTACTAAAGCTATGTTCACTAATTGTAGTAAGTAGACAGGATACAGACGAAGGGTATACAAAACCCTTTATTTTTCTTTATATACAATGACTTCCGTACTTCGGAATACAATGACCCTCCACTCGGGGTCTAACGTAAAAGGTATAAAAAATAAAACTAAACTCTAATTTAACTTTAGAATAACACACGTGGAAGATTGGCCTTATAATAACAGGAAGCGTATGTAGCACAGAGACTGTGAACACTACAATACGTTTAATTTATTAAGAGGATTAAAACCTCTGGCCTGGAAGGCAAATAGCAACTGCGTAACTTCTAAGGTAAGCGGCCTGCTTCGAACTCACTGCTTCCTCTCTTTCGCTTGGCAAAAAGGCCACACTTAAATACTTGGCGTTCGCCAGACAAACTTTGCATAAAAACCTTCACGCTTATAATTCTGGCCGGAAGTAGAAAATAAGAAGTGATAGTAAAGATTTAAAATAAAATAAACGTTAGTAAAACTTAAGATCCTTACACGTCTTCATACAATATTTCATTTGTCGTAGTTTATAATCCACAGTCATGTATATACTAATAATTACGAGTATGCATTTGCGATAACACTGATCATAAAGCTTTAATTGTGAAGCTTAAATATTTGCTTTAATTTCGTAAATCCCCATAGATACCTGTAATTCAAAAGAATTTGGAAGATTCTGAAAAATAGAAAGAGATTGTTTGCACCACAGCTTCGATAAAGTATAAAACATCGCAGCTTCGATATAATTTTATATGTAAAGCATTTTAATTATCTTTATTATTATATGATTGTGTTTAGTTGCATTTATCTCAATTTTGGGTTCCAGATTAAACAAAATTAGTAAATGAGGGTAATGGCAAATTGCCTTGTACTGCACTTCCTTTACGTGAATAATTTAGATACGAAAATTCTCCACCATATAGTTTTAATGAATTAAATTACTCTTTTTAATGAATAAATTTACAGAAAGCGATATGATATTTAGTCTGAATTTGGATGAATTCAGGCAACTGTAAATATGCGTTACTCCTCAGGTGATATTTCTTAACTCACATGCATTTGGTCGCAATAATTTAATAAAATATCAGTTTCAAAATCATTAATCCTTTCCTCTTGCACAAATTAAATAAATATTTTAAGTAGCTAATATTCTAAATAAAAGTTGGAAGTCAAAGATGGAGTCTGTTTCTCAAGCTTTTCACAGATGTTAAATAAGCTTATTCCTTTTTGTAGAATTACCTGTTCCATCACTGCATTTCTGCTCATAAATTTATAAATCAGTTCTATATTGAAACAATATTCTACGTGACGGACAGCTGTAAGCTGTTCTTCCTTACCACGTGCTTTCTTGGTGCAATTGGAAGCATGACCGACCACTGTTCCGAGGTATTTTCGATCAAAAATGTATGGAAAATGGTACACAACTCCCGTTCTATTATAGGTAGAACAGTAGTTCTTGCTGCAAATGGAAGGGCTTTTTAAATGCAATATTTTGGTTACTTACGGTTGTTTGTAGCTTTAACAGATCTCGAGATATCTTTGGTCAAAGTTTACATGTGTTTAACAATGAGAACGCTAACTCTGGTTCAAATACAAGTAAATTAAAAAGTTTTTTTTTTTAAATGATAGAGCTTCTCACGTGAAAACGTTTGCATGTTTTCGCTTTTTAATAAGAATCACAGTTCCCGAGATATTTTCGATCAAAAAAGTACTAAAAAAAGTACACCAACGGTACTTCCGTTTCTCGAGAGATACTGGGTTCGAACGTCGGAGGAGACATCGCTGATTTTTCACGATTCCAAAATAAAACTCAGCCTTTATATGAGACGCTTGTACTAAAATATAGTGGGCTGTAATTCGTCACCACTTGATTTAGCGGAAAAGTCCCCTCCACTGTATGCCCACCAGCGGCCGAGCGGTAACGTCGCTGAGCACTGGTAGTTCGGTCCGAGGTTCGAATCCCGCGAACGGGCTGGCTGCATGGGTGTTTTCGTGGTTTTCCCCGTGTGTAACGTGTATACGAGCCAGTTTCCCTTAAAAAATCCTCCACGAAGGCATCCCTCCCTTAAGGCAGATAGCCCTCGAGTGCTTTGCTATAATCTAATAAACCAAACCCCTCCACTGTAGTTCTCCTAAATGTGTGTGGGGGGGGAGAATATAAGAAATTTTCTGCCTCTTTATCATGCGCCTTCTTAGTAGAATAGGATTATATGAATTATTCATTTATGGCAAAGCCCACCAGGGCTATCTGCCTGAAGGGAGGGATGCCTTCGTGGAGAACTTTCTAAGGGAAACTGGCTCGTATACACGTTACACATGGGGGAAAACCACGAAAACGCCCATGCAGCCAGGACGTTCGCGGGATTCGAACCTCGGACGGAACTACCAGTATCAGCATCTTTACCGCTCTGCCGCTGGTGGGCCTTAGTGCAATAGGAAACGCGCCCGTCTAGCAATTGAGAGATGGTGAGTTCGAATCTTGACAAGCCTATTGCTAATTTTTCATGTTTCCTGCAACGAAGTAAATCTAAAACAACGCTGCACAGTTAGTTATTCACAAGCCGATTAAAATGAATTATATTTAATAATAGTAATATCCTTTTGACATTGCTATTTTTAAATATAATTATTGTTATATTTTATATTATATTTTATATTTAGGTACTATATTTACGTACTAAGACCTCTCCTAATTAAGATGTTATTTTAATTACTTATTTCCTGAATATGCCTATACCTGCTTAAGACAAATATATCCCAAATTTGACATATTTTGAGATTTTGACTTATACATAAGTTCAAAAAAGAGATAAAAATAATGTAATTTTTAAATGTGGAGAGAAAGCTTTATATTTTCTTTAATTTCTCATTAATAACGAATTAACACTTTTAAGCATGTTATACATTTCATGTGAGAAACTCCCAATTTTGGCTCGTTAAAAACATGTCATCACATAAAATATAGCTTAATTTATTTTAAAACGCAATGGCATGAGCAAACAAGCCATCAAGAGCAAAATTATTAGTTGCATTTTTAATCGACAGGCATAGTAATGTTTCTCCATAACATTTCATGTAGATCTTTTGTTTCTGCTAATTAAAATATTTTGGAAGCTGCAGGGTCTTTTTTATTAGTCACTTGTCTTATTATTTTACATTTATTCTCGCTTCTGCTTTCGTTGGCACCTACCAGGATGCCAATTAAAAGAGAGCTTGTGGCAGCTATCGCTAACTTTCTCGCGACTTTCTCCCAGTGGAATTGCTTGAATCAGATTAAGCCTTACTGGCCGTAATTGCTTCTTTAAGTGAAGGCCCGAGTCAAAGCTTGTAGGAGCACTTTGTCTTATCTCACACGTATATAGTTCGAATTTTACCTTAAGTTTCTGTTATTCCGGCAAGCTGCTGAGTTTAATTTCGGTTATTGCATTGTTTTTGTAGCTGTGAGGCTGCAAATTGTTAAGCTATTAGATAAACTTATAAAAAGGTTTATTTAAGTTTTCTTCTGCATTGGAGTTCATTTGAGATTAAGACAAGGCGATAAGTCTCCCGTCTGACCGTCTAAAGTTGTCTCATTTGACGGTCTTCACGATTTCAGACTGTAACAGAGTTTAGCTTCCGTACGAATTAACCTTATTTTGAGAAATGTTCTGTTAGTCATAAGCATGAAATATTAAATTTTTGAAGCGAGATACACAGAGTGAATAAAAACATAAGGAATGAGAACATATTTCTGATGATCGAAGACACATGTAAATAGCTTCTTGAAACGTACTAGTCTTACTTAATGATAATTAGCCCTGAACTTATCCTGAACCTTACAAGTTTATTAAATTCAAATTGGTGTGCATGTTATATACATCAGTTAACAGATAAAGTACTTTTCCCTTCAAAAATTTATTTAAACAAATTGGTAATAATTCTAAACATTTCAAAATTTCAAAAAATGCAAAATTAGCCTGTGTTATAGGTTGAAAAGATAGCTCGTCAGATTAATACAAAAACGCCTTCATCCATTTTAGGGCCCACCAGCGGCCGAGCGGTAAAGTCGCTGAACACTGGTAGTTCGGTCCGAGGTTCGAATCCCGCGAACGGGCTGGCTGCATGGGCGTTTTCGTGGTTTTCCCCATGTGTAACGTGTATACGAGCCAGTTTCCCTTAGAAAGTCCTCCACGAAAGGCATCCCTCCCCTTAGGTAGATAGCCCTCGTGTGCTTTGCCATAATTAAATACACACACTCATCCATTTTAGTTACTTAAAAATATTCACAAATATACCTTGAATTGCAAAATTGTATGCACACTCATTTAAACGAATAATTCCGAAACGTAAATTAGTTAGAACTAAATAATTAGAAACCTAAATCAAAGAAGATTTTTAAAGTTCTTGAGGCATTTTATTCTTGTATAGCTTTAAACAGAAGGATGTGTAAGCTTAGTTAAAAAAATTTATTTTTAAGTACTTTTCATCTGGATACCGTTCGCGTTTCTTTGATTAACTTCAGATCAAAGATTGGAAAGCTTCTAGCATGCAAATGTTGATTAATGTTGTCTGATGTAATAAGTTTGAAAGCTGACTTCACTCGCATTTGTATTCAACCCAGAAAAGCTCAGAACTTACATGATTAGTCATAAAATTTCAGATTTTTTTTACTCCTCTTGTACTGATTAGAATGCATCTGCTGTAATCGTATTTTTAGGAGAAGTCGCTTAATCACGGACTTAAAACCTAAAAATAGTTTGAGAGATGAGGTACAGAAATTAAAATTGTTTATTGATAGGAACTCAATTTTCGGAAAGCATTACCATCGCTGTCGCTAATAACGTCAATCGATAGCTAATTAAGTTCTTCGAAACAGTCATACTCAGGAATGCTTTCATGTGGATATTATGAGAATTTATTCAGTGGTGTATCTGTTAATAGCTATGTAAAGTGGAATGCTGTAGATTAAAGTTATTTGTTAATTACAGACCATTTATCGCATATTTATCTTTCTTTGCACACTCACTGCCTAGGTTGAAGTAACTGAAATGGATTTATACCTAACTTGATTATTTCCTGAGAACGAATAAGCATAAACTATCAAGAGTTTATTTGATAGTTTAATTTTGTAAGGAGTTAAAAATTATGCATTCAGCTATAAAATTTCTTGTACAACTTTAATTCCATTTGGTAATTTTTTTTAACTTCAGTAAATTTAACTTAAAAACAAACCTTTTTATATATTTTGATGAAATTTTTTTCTCTTAATATTATTTAATATGTTAAATAAAGTTACACAAAATACTGCAGAAATAATTTTATAGAAAACCTGCAATAGAACTAGGAGTGTTGAAATGCTTATTCTTTCTGGTTTTAAAATTATCATTATTTGTATATCCAATTACAAAACTGTGGAACTGAAAATGATCTATGATGAAATACATTGTGATAACAAGGCAGTATCACAACCTATGTTCACTTAAAGAATGCAGATGAATAGAAGTTAGATAATATCCTTTAAAGAAAAGAAAACCCTGCTGTAGATTTTTAAGAAGTTTTCGTCCAGTTCAGCAGAATGAATGAGAAAGAATTTGAGCAAACTCTGGTGACACATTTCAATACTGAGACAAAAATATGAGGAAAAGAAGTTATTGACATTTATATGACTTGAGAGATGAAAACATTGGGACAGTTTAAAATAAAATTTATCAAGTTATGTTCTTGCACCATAAATGCTTCAATATTGTTCTGGTTGAAAAAACAAATATTTATTCAATACACGAGTTTTTACACTATTATGGGTTTACTGCTAGATTTATATAAGTTACATTAGATTTGCCATAGGGTTAAGGAAAATAAGGCTTAAAAATGAGTATATTCATAAGTTGTATAAGAGGCCTTCAGAATGTACTTTCATGGAATGTTTGTACGAGTAATCGGCAAGTATTTATGTTTACGTGGGGAAAAACGGCGAAAGCAGCAAGCAAGCAGTCTATTCTTTTGGCTTAAAGAATCTCTTACGAAATTGCTAGTGTGCATTTAATTTTAGCCTTTCAGTCAGTGGTGGTAAGTGTGCAAAGGAAACTATTATTATTAGTATTATTTATGTGTTCCGCCCTAAGGCAATACATGGAAAGGAGGGATGCCTTTGTGATGGACGTTCTAACGGAACCTGGTTTGTATTAACCGGTTACAACCAGGAAACCAGGTAAACGTCCATGCAGGCAGCATGTTCTCGGTATTCGAACTACCGGAGCAAACTACCAGTGTTCAGGGACTTTCGACCATTGGTGGGTCCTAACTGAAACTATTACAAGCATCGTTTCCTTGCGCAGAACGGATTTAGATAGCTTATGCAATTTTTATTACATAAAATGCAGAGTGTTAATATCAGTGTAAATATCTTCAGTATTAGTTAAGATTAACTAGAATCTAAAGGTCTGATCTTTTGCTCTTTATTCTGAATGTTAGAATTATTTGAATCTTTTCATGTATGTTATTGACTTGCTTAAGCTTACCGTTCATATGGTTAATTTTGTACGTGGTGTCTAACTGAAATGGATCTGAACATATATGCCCATACCGTAAAAGCTGTAGTGTGGTGAAATGTTTAAACTTGAAACTTTTGTGTGTGTACTTTCTTCAATTGCCCTATCCATATAAAGCGTTCACTCTTTGTAAATTAAACAGATTTGCAATTTATCTTTACCTCTAGGTTGTCGAGTATCGCTGCAAACTATTATTTATACGCAGGAGTAGTTTCCTAAAGCAACTGTACAAACGTATAAAAAATATCTAAGTACAAAATCTAAAATGCACTTTGAAGGCAGGAAAATCAGAATTTAAATGTAATGTTAGTTATCATGATCTTCAACTTCAAAGCATTTCATTGACTTGTATAAATGAATTTTAGTTTGGTCATATGTTTTTGCTTAGTCTTAGGAATGTTAATTTTTCTGCTTCTAAGTTATCAGCCCCTTTCCTATTCGGGACTCTAGCAGAAAAATGTCTGAAATGATAAATGCAAAGTATTATGATAAATGGAAATTAACGTGGAAGTGTGAAGTAATTTTAAAACTTAACTTGAATGCTTTAGAGCTGCTAAGTCAAGGTATTAGCAATACTTAGGAACAATACTTATCAATACAACCTTAGGAATAATGCTGCAAGTCATATTTCAAATTTAGGAAAAGTTAGATGCCTGAATCCTTTCTTTTTCCTACCATAAAGTGCTCACTTCGTTATAATAGAACTTTTTATTCATATTAGTAAAGTTGGAGGCGACGAATGCTTTGATAAGATAGCATGCTTATTTTATATTCGAAACTTTTCAAAACGATTTATCATACTTTATAACGCAGCGTTATTGCACTGAAATTCACGAACAATAAAAGATAAAGTTGCAGAGACATTAGAAATTTTTAAATGCAAGAGACTTGAAAAATGAGCAAACGCCTTTGCCGGGAATTGAACCATGGACCTCTGGAATACGCGCCTAGTGTGCAGACCACCACACCACGAAGGCATGCCAAGGAAGGCGGGAGAAATGCCTTATAAAGTTAATCATGATTCGAGGTCTATACGTTCTTTTAATCTCGTGTGGGCAATTTATACTATACCACATTGAACAGCTAAATGACTTATAAACAAAAGAAATAAGAGTAGTGTAAAAACCCATAATGTTTCTGGATAATCAAACCAAGATTCTGCAGTAAAATATTTAATGTGGAGAAAATAACCTACCACATTTTTCGAATATATATGTAATGTACTATTTTATTTATGTGAAGGACAGCTATCATATCAACTGCAAACATTTCATTACCAGCTTAACATTAAATAGATCCACTCTTTTTAATTCAAACGATTTATGACTTGATTCATTATCCGAGTAATCTTGAAATCAATGCCAAGTTCTTAAATGTATCAACGCTTTAAAGTAGAAATAAACAATTTTAAGTTACATATTAAACTTATTTTCTAAATTAATTTTTTGCTATGAAAAGAATTAATTGATGTAGAATTAGGAACAAACAATCAAATAGCGATTATTTTTAGAAGTTAATTACTAGAATATGTAAAAAATAGAAATAAATATTTTACCTAAATTTGCTTTATTTTGATAAATATTAATTTAGGGTAATATTTACGAATTATTATTAAAAAATCTGGGTTATTATTCTAATTATTTAGTGAAGAGAATACAACTTCCTTATTTTCTTTGACATTTAAACCTCTAGCTTTAGTTATTAATAGTATTGTAATTTTCTGTAGACTGTCGAATTTGTGCTTTTGCTTCATCCAAATTTCGGTTGAAAAATAGTTTAAAATATCTTCAAAAAATAAGCAGTATCAAAATACGTACATATTGCGGATTCTCCCCCTAATTTTTCTATTGTTTTTATTAAAATACACTTAATACTTTTAATGATCGATTTTGCAATTAATAAATTTGTTTCTGAGACAAAAGAAAAAAAATAAAAGGACATTTTTATGAAAAACGTTTCGAAAACATATGATATCAATCACATTTTCAGTTCCAAAACTTTTTCTTATCAGAATTTTGCAAAATACATCTTTTTTCTATTAAGTATATAATTTTAAGCAAGTACTAAATTCTTTCACTTTTAATATGGACTAAATTCTTTAATTTAATTAAAAAGTAAAAGGATTTATTGAAAAAATGCAAACTGAGAAAATTCTGTTTAAGGAATGTAAACTTATTTCAAATTTTTTAAAACTTTTTTAAACTGTGTTTGAAATCTACAGGCTGTTTTTACTATATCTCTTACAGTAAAGGAACTTTGGCAAAAGCGCATTTTATTAGACATTCCCAAAACATTCTGACCGTTAAGAAACTTCTGGTAGAGAATTGTTATCTGATGATACTGCTTTCACTTTCAAGAAGGGGTCGAATTCCCCTTATCCTTTATACTTTCTTTCTTCTTCAGATGATTTAACTTTCCCTCTGGTGTTAGTACCCTTCTCTAGGGTGCTGAATTTGTTGCCTTTCGACTTAAGGAAAAAACACTTAGAAAAGGTAGCATAGATTTTCAGTGAATGTTGCTTCTTTACTTTTATACCTCTCGGCTAAAAATAAACTTTAAAAGAAGGTTGTTTTTATTTCGATTTTGAGAAATATTTTCGTGTTTTGATATGAAAGTTTAAAAAAATTCAGCGTACTCCACCTAATGCTTCACATTTACTTCACCTACAAATACTTATTGCATTAGCGTGCCATTATGAAATGCAAATAAAAGTACACATTTTCAAAAGTAAACTGAGTAAGTATTTGGAGCCAAAATGTTATAATCATAAACTTCAGTTCCTTGTTGTACGAAATAAACTTTCATTACTTTAAGGGAATACATCACTTGAAAGTCATAATAAATCATAAATTCTGCCTGCTTCAACAATCGTTAAAGTGTTCTCAAAATTGAGTATTCTTCTCAACTATGGACGTAGCAATAATCTTTTCGGGCAAAATATCTAGCGCTTTTTACTGATCAGAGAATATGAATTTATGGAATATTTAATTACCAAATCTAAATCAATCTAGCAGAATTATATGAGTACAAAACTTGTCCGCCATACGTAAGCTAATGCGTCTCAAAACATTTAAAAGAGCTGCGAGGAATTGGAAAGGTTATAATACATAGGTTTGCCTTTATTAAAGGTTGGATTAATCGAAACGCTTAAGATGTAGAGACATTAGGATTTTTTGGAAGCCAGCGAGATGAAAAATTAGCAAGCGCCTTCGCCGGGAATCGAACCGCGAACCTCTGGAATACCGGCCCAGCTTGCTACCGTTACACCACGAAGGCACGCTGGAAAGTGGAAGAAATATCTTATATACTCCCCTATTTAAAGGGTGACTAGGGTTTTAGGGGACCTAGTCGCCAAATCCTGGGTGTGGAGAAACCTCATCCAACACCCTTTTAGTTCGGGCGCCACTTGTAGAGACATTAGGTGTTTTTGGAGCCAGCGAGATGAAAAATTAGCAACCGCCTTCGCCGGGAATCGAACCACGAACCTCTGGAATACCGGCCCAGCTTGCTACCGTTACACCACGAAGGCACGCTGGAAAGTGGGAGAAATATCTTATATACTCCCCTATTTAAAGGGTGACTAGGGTTTTAGGGGACCTAGTCGCCAAATCCTGGGTGTGGAGAATCATCATCCACAACCCTTTTAGTTCGGACGCCACTGTAGAGACATTAGGTAGTTTTTTGAAAGCAGACAAGATGAAAAATAGCTAGCGCCTTCGATGGGAATCGAACCACGGACCTCTAGAATACCGGCCCAGCGTGCTACCGTTACACCACGAAGGCACGCTGGAAAGTGGGAGAAATACCTTATATTCTTCCATTTTAAAGGGCGACTAGGGTTTTAGGGGACCTAGTCGCCAAATCCTGGGTGTGGAGAAACCTCATCCAACACCCTTTTAGTTCGGGCGCCACTTGTAGAGACATTAGGTGTTTTTGGAGCCAGCGAGATGAAAAATTAGCAACCGCCTTCGCCGGGAATCGAACCACGAACCTCTGGAATACCGGCCCAGCTTGCTACCGTTACACCACGAAGGCACGCTGGAAAGTGGGAGAAATATCTTATATACTCCCCTATTTAAAGGGTGACTAGGGTTTTAGGGGACCTAGTCGCCAAATCCTGGGTGTGGAGAATCATCATCCACAACCCTTTTAGTTCGGACGCCACTGTAGAGACATTAGGTAGTTTTTTGAAAGCAGACAAGATGAAAAATAGCAAACGCCTTCGATGGGAATCGAACCACGGACCTCTAGAATACCGGCCCAGCGTGCTACCGTTACACCACGAAGGCACGCTGGAAAGTGGGAGAAATACCTTATATTCTTCCATTTTAAAGGGCGACTAGGGTTTTAGGGGACCTAGTCGCCAAATCCTGGGTGTGGAGAAACCTCATCCAACACCCTTTTAGTTCGGGCGCCACTTGTAGAGACATTAGGTGTTTTTGGAGCCAGCGAGATGAAAAATTAGCAACCGCCTTCGCCGGGAATCGAACCACGAACCTCTGGAATACCGGCCCAGCTTGCTACCGTTACACCACGAAGGCACGCTGGAAAGTGGGAGAAATATCTTATATACTCCCCTATTTAAAGGGTGACTAGGGTTTTAGGGGACCTAGTCGCGAAATCCTGGGTGTGGAGAATCATCATCCACAACCCTTTTAGTTCGGACGCCACTGTAGAGACATTAGGTAGTTTTTTGAAAGCAGACAAGATGAAAAATAGCTAGCGCCTTCGATGGGAATCGAACCACGGACCTCTAGAATACCGGCCCAGCGTGCTACCGTTACACCACGAAGGCACGCTGGAAAGTGGGAGAAATACCTTATATTCTTCCATTTTAAAGGGCGACTAGGGTTTTAGGGGACCTAGTCGCCAAATCCTGGGTGTGGAGAAACCTCATCCAACACCCTTTTAGTTCGGGCGCCACTTGTAGAGACATTAGGTGTTTTTGGAGCCAGCGAGATGAAAAATTAGCAACCGCCTTCGCCGGGAATCGAACCACGAACCTCTGGAATACCGGCCCAGCTTGCTACCGTTACACCACGAAGGCACGCTGGAAAGTGGGAGAAATATCTTATATACTCCCCTATTTAAAGGGTGACTAGGGTTTTAGGGGACCTAGTCGCCAAATCCTGGGTGTGGAGAATCATCATCCACAACCCTTTTAGTTCGGACGCCACTGTAGAGACATTAGGTAGTTTTTTGAAAGCAGACAAGATGAAAAATAGCAAACGCCTTCGATGGGAATCGAACCACGGACCTCTAGAATACCGGCCCAGCGTGCTACCGTTACACCACGAAGGCACGCTGGAAAGTGGGAGAAATACCTTATATTCTTCCATTTTAAAGGGCGACTAGGGTTTTAGGGGACCTAGTCGCCAAATCCTGGGTGTGGAGAAACCTCATCCAACACCCTTTTAGTTCGGGCGCCACTTGTAGAGACATTAGGTGTTTTTGGAGCCAGCGAGATGAAAAATTAGCAACCGCCTTCGCCGGGAATCGAACCACGAACCTCTGGAATACCGGCCCAGCTTGCTACCGTTACACCACGAAGGCACGCTGGAAAGTGGGAGAAATATCTTATATACTCCCCTATTTAAAGGGTGACTAGGGTTTTAGGGGACCTAGTCGCCAAATCCTGGGTGTGGAGAATCATCATCCACAACCCTTTTAGTTCGGACGCCACTGTAGAGACATTAGGTAGTTTTTTGAAAGCAGACAAGATGAAAAATAGCAAACGCCTTCGATGGGAATCGAACCACGGACCTCTAGAATACCGGCCCAGCGTGCTACCGTTACACCACGAAGGCACGCTGGAAAGTGGGAGAAATACCTTATATTCTTCCATTTTAAAGGGCGACTAGGGTTTTAGGGGACCTAGTCGCCAAATCCTGGGTGTGGAGAAACCTCATCCAACACCATTTTAGTTCGGGCGCCACTTGTAGAGACATTAGGTGTTTTTGGAGCCAGCGAGATGAAAATTAGCAACCGCCTTCGCCGAGAATCGAACCACGGACCTCTGGAATACCGGCCCATCGTGCTACCGTTATACCACGAAGGCACGCTGGAAAGTGGGAGAAATACCTTATAAAAAGAATCATCTGCTCAAAGAGAGAAATGTCTTTGTAGAGGAGTTTCTAAGAGAAACTAGCTCGTATTGACGTTACACTTAGGAAAAGCTGAGAATGCAAAGCATGCAGCCTACCGCCTGGGATCCAGCCCGGGTTCAAACTCTTCCTGTTCAGCGAGGGTCTTAACCACTGGTGAGGCCTTTCCTTATCTAAAAACTGACGATTTCTATCACGATAGCGATTTTATGAAATGTTTTAAAAAGAGGTCTTTACGACAGCATTTCTCTTAGATAGACTTCTTTTCATTTCTGTTTTATTTAATTATGGAAAAACATTCGAAAGCGCTCTGACTAAAGGGAGGGATGCCTTAGAGGAGGATTTTCTAAGGGAGACTAGATCTTATATACATCGTTAGATAGACTTCAAGAGTATTAAAATGATATTTTATTATATTTATTTTCCTCATAATCAGATCTTGCCGTATCTTAAATGTAGATCTTAATCTTTGATACTTGGACCTAAACGTCCTTTTATTAAAAATATCATCACTTAGATCTTAAGTAGATTTTTAATGCAAAGTGTTCTTTGCTAAAATTAGTAGTTTTAAGCATATATAGTAATTTTGTTTTGATTAAAAAGTGATTAACATCGAGATTGCTTTTTTTAAGCAATTAAGTCACACTATTTCATCCATACTTTACATCTAATATAATTTCTTTGGATAAGAAGAGGAACTTTAGTAATCACTATGAAAAGAATTATATAAGTTTTGCAGAAATCTTTTGTTGCACACATATCTCTCCATGCAAAGTTTTGAAATAAAACGCAGTGCTTGCGATTTTCAGCTTTATTATTATTAGCAACCAAGTGCAAAGTTTGCTGCGTAGTCTGATAAAGGAAAATAGTATTCAAATTATATAAGAAGGAAAAAATAATCATCATACAGTAAATTGTTCTTTCCATCTTTCCAGAATATACGGCGTTCCCCCCCCCCTAAAAAAAGGGAAGAAAACTTAACAAAACTTCTTCAATTTTCGATTTGATTTTTTTTCATTCAACCTTAAGTTTTCCCCTTAGAATACAGTGAATCTCGTTATTTTGAGTAAACAACGATTGGAAACATTGTTTAACTCGAGGAGAAGAAATATATTTGTAAACAAAGTAAAGTTTCTCCTATTTGAAATAAATAAATAAAAGGAACGATACACGAATTTTTTTATACTTTTTTTGAGGGTAGAGCAATGAAAGATGAATAACGTAAATCACCCTTGCTTATATTCGGAGAAAATACAGCAGCGTGCATAAATAAAACGTAAATAAAAAAAAAGATTAGAGAGAAAACCGCACGCGAAGCATCTTAAAAGATTCGAGCCGATGACGCAAAATCAAATATAAAATACCAATGGTCTGAAACCCATGCGATATCTGCTTGTTGAAACAGTATTACTGGTAGCATATGGCATATCCGCAAGTTTAAGTAGATCCATTTATTTCTATCGAAGGCGTTATGGTACGCAATTTTCATAGTTACGGCAGCAAGGTTTCTTCACGCTACCAACAATATCGAATGTTTTTGTTCTTTCATTGAATATTCGGTAAAAGAGGAAGAGGCATCAGAAACAAATAGCAGCTCGATACAGAGTCTTCCGCTAGTTTTGTAATATTCAGATATAACATAATTTGTACCCTAGGCCGTCTCTGTCTTGGAATTTTCGGGAGAGGGAGTTTCAGCTTTTCATTCAAAACTCTCAATGCGAAATTCGCCATTGCTAAATTTGAATTTCAGATGAGGAAATGTTTAAATTTCATCAGTTGTCCATAGTCTTCTTCAATACAACCTTCGCTTGCAGAGTCACTTTATCGCAGCTGTTTTCTAAATCTTTGCCTATACAGCTTCTTCTAATCAATAACTTCAAAGATTTCCTCTCGAATCTTTCGTTTTTAAATTTACCTTCGACTACAGCAGAAGCAACTTCCGTATTCGGGGCCTCCGCAGACATTTGTATAAAAGGAGCTAACATCAACTTTAATGAAAAATATACATGCATAATACCTTTGTTTTCTTTGGTCAATAAATAAACCATGATTACATTGTTTTCTAGGAGCAAGCTCTTAGTTTATCTTCTGCTGTGTTTTATTTCTTTCAATTTCCGTGACTTCTCTGTGTCTTTTCAAGAAACAAAGTTAAAACTTCGGCTCTTCTAGCTCAGAGCTACAATTACAGAAAGTGTTTCTTGATTGGACTTGTGGAAGTATGCCTGCGGGGGATAATTCAACTTTTTAAACGAATGCTTTTGTGAATATTTTAGAATTAATAACGCCCATTTCTAGGACACTACTTAGCGAAAAATAAACATTTTTAACGTAAATATTTTTCTCAGACCGTTATGAAGAGAGGGTTTGAATAAAAAGCAGAATTAATTTTTTAAAATGAAGTCCTAGCTTCTTTATCGTGTCGAATTTAAAAATAAAATTCTTCAGATTCAGGTATATTATTTTACTTAATTCATAACACCACTTTCAGCTTATCTTATTTTTACATTTCTAACACAAGTTTGATGTTAGGCTAAATAAATATGCAGTTTATTTAATATTAATGAACTTACTCATTTTTCTCAACTTTACTTTATATCTGCTTATTTTATTGCAGTTTACTTATAATTCCATGGCGAATATGCAATTAAACATCTATCCCAAGTACAAATTTCTGGAAAATAACAGGTGCGTTACTTAGAAACGCAAACAAATTTCTGCGCGAATGTAGAGAATTAATTACCAACAACCAACATTAAATTAAAAATAATATTAATGCTTCTAATAATTTATTAATTACTATACTTCCATATGTAAATTATTGGAGAAAAGCTACAGAATTTCAATACGCTGCACTATTTACTCGTAATACCGCCATATTTTTCAAGACATTTATATTCCTCTTTTAAATTAAATAATAAATCTTTTAAAGCAATACAAGCTAGAACTTTCTTCCTGATACGTATAAAATATACATCACCTACATTATCAGCTTAAATTGGTTTTTAACATTATTGCAAATTTTATTTATCATAATATAGCTACATCATGAAATAGTACATTTAATAAACTACATGCCCTGCATGTTCAATCTATGGAAAGCTATTTCTTTCAGTACTCGTTTCGCAGGTACTAAATATACACTCAATACTAAAACACTTTAACTTTCCTCCTGAACAATCTTTGGTGAAACATGTCCGGGTTAGATTCTTGATAAGATTACATATCGTAAATAATTGCAAAGAATCTTTTGTAATTATTTTCTAAATATTTAAAATGCCATTCACTTTGTCATATACGGCTAGAAATTAATACTCGAGAGAAGCTGAATCATTTAAATATTTACTTTCTGCAGTATGTCGTGTATATTGCAGATGGAATGTCCATCAAAATAGGCACCAAGTACATAAGCTGTTCGCATACTGTAAATACAGGATTTGTGGTGAGTCGGCTAATTCCAAAACTGTTAAATATTGACCGTAACTTCCAATAAAGAGGGAAAATCTTGAAGATCTATATCCTTACCACTTGTAATACGATTTAATAATACAATAATTTCATTTGTGGTACATACGGGATTTTCAATTATAATTTATAAATAAACTCAAGTACATTCATAAGAAATCTCACATCAAGGAGTTCTCCAGCAGTCTTGAACATTTTAATGTGAAGCTAATAATAATCCACTTATAATCATCACTGTAGCTTTTCATTTATTACGTATACAATTTCTGATGTGTTATTCTCGTATATGGGTTATGCGTATCTCTGGTTATTGAAAACACGCATCCGTCAGGCATACGAATTTAGCTCTTGAGTCTTAAGGTGAAATATAGGGATTTCTTATTAATATTAGTTGAGTTATTTACGATGGGATCTGTAAATTTTATGATTAAGATAAACTCATATTCGAAGCATAAGTTCACAGTTCGCTAAACGTATTACATTTTAAAAACTAAACATTTACAAAATTTTTATTGAAATTTAATATATGAATCACTGGGAAATTTTAATTTTTCGTTGCATTTTTTTCCTTTAACCCTTTTTTTTTAAATTCTTCTCTTTTGCTTTTTTATCCCTCTTCTTTTTTTTTCTCATTTCATTCCTTTAAATCCCTCTTCTTTTTTTTTTTCTCATTTCATTCCTCTAAATAGCGCTTTCTTATTGCTTTATTAGTTGCACTGCCGAAAAAAAAGTAATATAAGAACTAACATATTACGTGAGTAATAAATGAATAAAAAGAATTGTTTTGGTTCTCGTATTACTTTTTATTACAATTCTGCTGCTATTAATGCAACGAATCTTACACTGCAGCATTAAACATATGCCTTTATAACAAATACACTAAACAATGATATAAAATACATTTATTCTTAAGACAAATGTTACCTTTGAACTCATAAAAATATGTGACTCACTTTTTCCTTTAAAGATAACTTTTACGTTTACTTTTACTTTTATCGGTCGGCATATGATTTGTTTTCTTAAGTCGGCTGAGAGAGCTATTGATTTAAATTCAAATAGTTCTTTGCCCTGTACCTATTTTAAGCTCTAAATACTTTAAGGGCAAAGATAGATGTTTTTATTACTTGCTCCCTGAAATTTGCGGACATCAGCTTGTAGACTTCACTCTTCTATTTTCTCGCTCTTTTAAAGATTACCACACGCAACCTACGATCAGGCTCACGAAATTTGTTAGTTCTAAAACTTTACCTTTTGATACGAATATTACAATCTATTATTTAACACCCGATTTCCTGAAGCGAAAGTTATTGCGATTTATTCAGCATAACACGAAACGTATTTTCCAGAAATACCGGACATAAATTTCAGAAGGCAGTTGATACCTGATGATCATTCATTCTTTTGACGAAGTTATGTTTAGACCACCCAAACTGATACTGCTAAGGTACTCTTAATTTTGCTTTCTGCTGTTCACTCCTCTGATACATAATTTATTGATAGCCTTAGAATCCAAACCGAAAACTGGGCTCCGATTCATAAAAAATGCGACATCATAGCTTGGAATAGGATTTTTCATATTTACCTTGTATTGCCATGTTATGGGAATCTGAATACAGCAGGTCAGTACCTGTCACCAAAACAGCGCATATGGCAGTAAAAAATGCAATGCTGCAGAAATATTTGTGATACACCAAATTCTGTAGCTAAATTAAAACACATAAGCTATTATTCCTCATAAACTGAATCAGAAAACTTTGTTACAAAAGCAAATCTTGCATATTCTATTTTTAGAATAGCTAAATGTTTTTTTCCTAAGCTATTCGTTTTTGTTCAAACATAAGGCAAAATCTCTTGCGGTCATTTGAACAGAGAATTCAGGAAGTCCTGTATGATGTTTAGAAGGAAAGCTGCAACAAACAGAGAGAAGAAAAATTAGAACATAATCGATACAAGGCTATGCCTTTGTGTTTTTATACCACGCGAAAAATGATTAATCTCATCGGCAACTAAAAAAAGACCGTGTAAGGTATAAAGAAACTTTAAATTCTGGAATTCATTTACTAGGCAATTTATCATTTTCCTGTGCTGTCATATACGGCAATACAAGCTTTTTTCCACCCACCCGTGCCCCAACTTTTCGTAACATTAGTGCTGTTCTCAAGGGAGTAATGATGACTTTATTAAAGAACATCTTTCCTTTCGAGGAAACTTCTTTGACATATTTGTCATTTAGAAGAGCTGCTTCTTGCACCAGATAAACTTAGCAGCTGTTTCATCAACTTGTTGACATGCGGGTATATATAAAATGATAGCCTTGCATAATTTCTAAAGTAATGCTGATAAAGCTTAAAATTAAGTTAGAAAATTTCAAAATGGGCATTAGAGATTTTGTTAAATCTCGTTGTTCCTAAATGAGTTATCAGTCATTCGTTGTAGATTATTTGGGAAAAATCTCGGAAATATATAGCTAAGTTTCAAAGAAAAATAAGAATATAGTACATTTATTGTTAATATCGTTTTCGCTGAAGTTGTTTTTATTATACCTGCTATTACTTGAGAAGCAAGTAGCTTAAGTACATTATTTTTTCTTTACATTAAACATATCCAAGCGTCTAAATCGTAAGTAAATTAAATTGCAATTATCTAAACTTTTATATTAAGTATTCTATCGCATGCAACTACTCGCTGAAGTAACTGCTTGGGTCAAAGTGATTTAAATACTACGTTTAATGTAGAGCCTTGAAAGTCCTGCTCCATTCACTTTTTTCTTTAAATTTTATGAATTATACGCATATCTTTGCAGACTAAGTACTTAACCATAAAAAATGCACGGGCATGAAAGTGAATATCTAGAAGTAAAACGGCATGTTCGTTACCAGATAAAATCCTGAAAGAAAAAAAAAAAAGAATGAAATATCTTTTATGGAAAATTCCAAGCAATGGTAGGGCACAAATATCATTAGATAAATTAACGAGTTTTCGAAAACTCTAAATTGTTGAATAAAGAAGGAAAACTAAATCTGAAGAAATTCAATAGAGAATTTTTCATTAACATAAATTTTTTAAATAATATTTCATCGCACTTTTCTCGAAACAGAAGGGTTGGTTTGGTTTATTTGATTACGACAAAACACACTAGAGGTATCTGGCTAAGGGAAGGGATGCGTTTGGGGAGGACTTTCTAAGGAATACTGGCTCTTATACTTATTACACACGGGGAAAACCACGAAAACGCCAGTACGCAGGGACATTTTTCGAACCTTGGACCGAACCCTACAGTGTCTAGCTACTTTACCACTCAGCCGCTGGTGGGACCGAAACAAAAATGATAGATAAATGTTCTAATATCAGAAGCTAATGATATATCTTCAGAAGGAGGACAATAGTGTAGTGAAAAATATTATTGAGAAGAGATATGCAGTAAAAATTAATATCACGGCACCATATGTGGTGAAAATATTATTATGAAGAGGAGAGCTATATGTAGTGAAAATATTTGTAGCAGTAAAAATACTTATATATTTTAATTTCTTATGTAATGAGAAATGTGTTAATTTCTGTAAGCTATGAGAAATATTTAATATAATTATTCAGGTGTATAAGTGATAACCAAAATTTTGAATATCAATTTTATCAGCGATGAAGTTATAACAATGATTAGGAGTACATCACGTTGTTTCCGCAATAACCCGAATGACAGTGATAAAATATGTGACCCACAGAGGATAGCAAAATAAAGTACTTACCCCAGACTTCGTGATAGTTGAAGAAGAAAATACAAGTTATTTATCTACTATTTATCTTTCCTATCAAAAATTTTTATTGCTGAGCTCACACAAATAAACAAGAAAATTAAATATCAGATCATAACTATAGTCCTACTAAAAATACAGAGCGTCCATTCGTTTATCGATATACTACATAGCACTATCCATTTGCATCACTTTCAATAGATCACGAAATATCTGGAATCGAAGAAATATGTAAACCCGGAATATACTTGTCTTGAAATTTCTTTTGATTTTGAAGCTTCTACCAGTGAATTAATTTGAAGCATTCACCACGTGGCGATAGACAATGGATGAGTCTTAAATTGCACAATGAGATCGTATGATATTTGTTCTAAATCATCATTCCACCCAGGATGAATTTTCAGCAACTGCATATAGAATGAAGATATTCAATAAAAAAAACTACAGTTATCGGACTTTTCAGGAAAGTTAAACGTCCATGAACACACGAGGCTGTAGGTGAAGAGACAGTCAGTGAAGAGACAGGCCGAAGCCCGTCCTTCACCCTTGAACTCCCAGTAGCGAAGAGGAAAAAAACCGGTCCAACAACTGCCACCAAGGGCTTGGACGAAACGATGACGATTCTTGAAGCGAGAGTTTGATGATAGATGCCGGCTTGCTAGCACAAATAGAAAATTGCATTTTGAATAAAAAAAATATAAGATTTTCCTTGCAAGAATTCCAAAGATTTATCTAATGGTTCTAACGTATGCAAAATATATACTTTGAAATACAGTTTTTTTCGTTATATAAATAAAGTCTGTCATTGTAAAATCCATCATATTTCACTAAGCGCAATGAAAAAGACCTAATCCTTGGGCTGAATACAATTAAAAAGACGAAATTCCAAGCGAATTTGATATTAACTAATAGCAGCCACGGTCTGTTACTGCAATGAAAGTAGGAGCGTAGTCTCTCGCTCTAATCTATCGCAGTGGGGATAAGAAAGGCTCTAAGGAATAAGGCAGCTCTCCAGTTGAACAACAATTGAATAGAGAATGACTTTAGCTGAGAGGGTGGAATGTTTTCAGCCAAGTCGAAGTACCAGCTCCGTAAATGCAACAATGTCTGAAAACATCACGTTTCTTAAGCGTACGCAGCTCTTGGGTCTAAGGTTCACATCCCAGTGAGACCCATGGGATTAGAACTATTTTTGCCAGTTCTCTAGCGAATGGCAGATGTGACACTGTGTTTAGAGATTCTTTTTTAAGTTTCTGAAGATTTTTTAAAGTTTCTTTTGGTTGTATTTTTAAGGCCTTTTGTAATTCACTTTCAGTGAAAACGGCTTTTATTGTTGCTTTCCTTGTGATATTACATTTCTGTTCTTTCACTATTGTTTTCTATCATTTCTAGAAAGCTCTCTATATGCTGTAGTTTCTGGATTTTTGACCGTTACTTACTTACCTATTTCATATATTTCTCTTTTTTGAGCTATGTTTTTAACTCTTTTTGCAACGGATCAAGTTGTTAAATATTTTAAGCCTAGTTATTTAAAACAATGAATGAATTACTTATTACGGTTTTAATCCATCATCGTATTAGTTTTATATCACGCAAAAATGATTTAAGTGCCAATGTCATCGAAAAAATACACGGAATTCATTATAGTTCGTAAAAGTGAAGAATCAACATATAGCTGATGGGAGCATATAAACAACTTTACAACAACCGGAAATATTTGATGGTTATAGCTAAAAACCTGTCATACTAACATTTAAATGAAAAAGTCATATAAAGTATCACTAAATTTTGATTAATGGCAATTTACCGAAAACCAAATTAATGGACCAGTTCTCATAATGTTCAGTATAAGAATGTGCAAAAGATCAGAATTTCATTACTAGTCTGAAGTTTGTATTCTGTAATTTCTCTTGAAGAAAAGTTTAAATTATATTTAACTCCTCACAAACATTACACATACAAAAAGTATTCTTTCAATATTTAAGAGTACTGTAGAATTTATATCCAAATTACTCATGTTTTAAAGCTCATATTTTATCATTTAATTACAAATATGAAAAGGTAGATTTACAGATATCCTCAATATTTATTGGACCAGATACTTAGAAATTAATTTTAAGAAAAGTACGTGTTTAAATTCAAGTACTGATAGATTAACATTGGAAGCTGGTGTAAGTATCACGTACGTAATTGTTTTTGAAATAATTAAAAGCAAACAGGGAAAAGGTAGATTTTGATAAAGGTATCAAATTTTCCAGAAGGCGTTCACTTTTTATTGAGCATCTAGAGTATTAATATTTCCCTGTGTACGATGTGAAGGCATAGAGCGAGTCATACTGACAGAATATTTCTTAACTTTTGAATGATCGTTCCTTAGTGAAAGGCGTTTTTTCCACTTCTTTGCCAATTCTGTAAAAACTGCAGCTCAGTATATGCGCAAAAAATGACAGAAAGCTTCAAAGCTTGAAAGCTATTCAGTGTGAAATTTTTTCAAGTATCTATAGATTTTCCATCCATCTCAGTTTGTTGAATTGAAGTTGATGTTGCTGGCATAAGAAGTAACATTTGGAACCTCACGGATTTTTATAACGCAAAAAATATCCGTTTTATTTGGAAAGATCGATATATATATATATATATATATATATCTTATATATGTGTGTGTGTGTCTGCAAGTGCAAAGAAAGAGAGAATATATCTATCTGATCTGTCCGTCTATCCATCTAGCCATATATATATACATACATACATATATATATGTATATATATATATATATATATATATATATACACGAGACCTCTATATGTGTGTGGAAAATTTCCTTTACGTTTGAGTCCATACGAGAGAAAAGGGGAATGGAAGCATATAATGTAGAGCAGGGAAATTGAGCCGACAACGCGTTCCAAAAGCATGATATCATTTTTTGGGGTAGGTTATTTCTAAGATCTCGTTTACGTTGTTTTTAAGATTTATTTCAAGAACATTTATGTTTAATACAGTAATCACTGTAGGTGGTCCATACGTTATAAATAACTAGCGATCACGAAAAGATGAACCCGAAATATACAGAGTACTTTAGATCTTCATGAATTCTTAAACGAACAATGAATTTATCAAAAAAGAGTCACAATATCTGTATCGATTATCAGAATCCAATCTACAGAGAAGAAACTAGGTACATGATTGGATATTGGCACGTTGAAACTCTCTTCAGGTATTGCGTATCAGCTTAGAGAGAGAGTAGATTAAATTTTCATATATGGATTCCCAGATATCTTTCACAACTTGTAATATGCACAGAATTATGAACGCAGTTTTCATCATCAGTAATAACTGTGATGTAATATTAATAATAATGTGTGATTTCATTTCAGTTTGTTTGGTATAAATGTTTCTAAGTAAAACTGGAAGTGTCTAATATGATTTTCATTAACTTTGATATTGATAGTACATCAAGATTGCATGCTTTCGTTTCTAAATACAATATATTTGATGTAATGTTTAATTAAATAAACATTGTGTAATGTTTAATTAAATGCCGCCCAGTCGGTATAGTGGTTAGGGCAGCTGACTGTGATGCCGAAGGGCGTGGGTTCGAATCCCGGAGAAGGCATGGTTATAATTGTCCGTCCCTTCATAGGAAAGGCGATGGTGGCCCACCTAATAGGTGCCGCCATAATAAAGAGACCACCACATCCGACCTTGTACAGATTAATGGACTGGTTTACATTTAATTGTTCACAATCTGCCATTGAAAAAATTTTTTAATTAAATCTAGGAATAGTAATTTTGTTGCTTCAAACATCGGAATGTTTTTTTTAAAATTAGATCATTAATACTAAAATAATTAATCAAATAATTAAGATTAATATATCATTAATATTAACAAAATAGATTTCTTATGAATTGAATAGAGATGTCTTAACATGAAATCCATTCCAATTTATCTGAAAGACATATTGCTGATAAAGTAAATACATGTCAGTTATTTACTGTAGAAATAGCAAGTGGTGATACTTAACACGAATACTGCGTTTACAATAATGTTTAGTACTTGTTGACATTTCTTTTTTCAAGTCAGCTTACTGCTCCAACTTAACTCCAATATTACCAGTCCTAATACTTTAAAGCCATACTCATTAATGTTTTTTTCAGCCTTTAATTTGTTTCATCAATTTCAGTTATAGATCTTACTTTTTCGGGATATCAAAAACATAGTATGAACATAAATTAGCAACCTAAAAATCCGAAGTATTTTTAAGATTACTGTCAACTGTCAGCATAAGATTAATATGAGTTTAAAACCAATTCGTTGACTTTTGGATTCGCTAATGTTAGGATGGCAACAATAATGTATTCCGCTTGCCTTGCTTATTTTAAATGGATATCAAGTCACACCAATAATGCAGCCAAACTGAAATTTCTGCAGCAGGAAACATGTGGAGAAGTTCATGTTGTTCTAAGTGGTCGGGAAACTACGAAGTAAGGCATTATTCAGGAATGCTTATGATTCCTGGATTATGTATTCTCTTATCAATGAGAGTGTTGACCAGGCTACATCACAGGGGGTGTCGAATTACCTCCATGAGAAAGAGGAACGCCTGTCCCTATTTTGATGGAAAACACCTAGAGAGACGGATCCAGGGTCTTCCTACCCCTCTTTCTCTGACACTAAAACTCTCGACTTGTCATTATTTTAAGTGCCCTCTTTTGCTCCGCTACTGTATATTGCAAAATCCAAGCCTTTCCTAGATTTGAATCCAGGCCCAACGCTGCGGTAGCTAGCATCACCAGTCATTACTCCTTTCAAGGCGGTCAGTGTTGAGAAGTTAGAAGAGTAAAAGAAATTAGCATCAATATATTGTAATTTTATGTATATAAAGTATTCGGGGTAAATAAAAATAATAAATTCTTGTTGTTTGAGATTAGTAGCAAAGTAATCAAAGATTCTTAAAACCACGGAAACAGCTCTTCGCTTTCAAATAGTATTTGAAGATAAAGGACCACCATGTAAAGACGAGTACAGAGTGTGTAGAAGCACCGAAAGTGTAGGCTTAACAGTATATACCGCTCGGCCGCTGGTGGACCTTCACTGCTAGAGATGCCTGAGCAAAGCGGTGCAGAATATATGTTAAACATCACATATGGCGGAGTACTTGGTAAAGGAATTCGGAGCGCAGCAAGACCAAGATGAGGAATTCTGAGAAGCGCATTCCAAGCCGACAATTTTTGGACGAAAGAAATTACTGAACCAGTGAATAGAATTTTCAACACAATTAACATATTTAGTACTGTAAAAAAAATTAAAACTATTATTTGCAATTAAGTTCAATTTAATGAAATACACACACATAATAAAATTTGTTTCTTCAGAAGAAATAAAGATGAGTAAACATTTTCAAGATTGAGTTTCTTTTACATTTGATTTACCTTACCACCAGTCAGAAAATATGAATTCGAGAAACTTTAAAAGAAAAGAGGGGGTAAAAATTAAGCTACCTTAATAAAAGTTAAAATTAACAAACCAAACGTGCAGTAACAAAACTTTTAAAATAATAAAGTTAAAAGTTAAACAACTTTAAGGGTCAAAACAAACAAGTAAAACCTTTAAGTCCCTAAACTCAATTAAGGTACTTCCTTTAAGGTACTTTTAAAGCTTCCAAACATAAATTTTAAAGTTTACAAAAGTAACAGTTTAAACTTACAACCAACTTTAATCAAAACTAAAAACAAATTAATAACTCATTACTTATCAAACTGAAATAAGAAACAGTTAACTTAAAGCATGAAATTAATAAACAATTAATACATAACAGATATTAAAATATGAGCATGGATAAAATGATTAAAGGTGGTTCGAATAATTTTTTATCCTATTAAGCACTCAAATTTTGCAATCAGATATTCTCCTTGTTTAAGCAGTTAGCCACAGTGACTGTAATTCTTCTGCAACAACGTGAACGCTCCCAGTGAGTCTTCAATAGTACACACAAGTTATTAATACGTGAAATGCTGATTAAAAAGAGAAACTATTAAACACAACTGAAGAAGCTCACATTGTTGTGATTAAAATGACTCTTTTACAATCCCATACGTTTTTTTTCTTTCGCGAAATTAGTATAGCTGTGTTTTAAATTAAATCTAATCTCAATATTTCATCATTTTGTTCACTGTGCTGCCATGGGCTTCATTTTAGTACGTTAATGATCTTGCTCATGTTAATATGAATGGGCGGAACTAATAATATTGTACTTAAAAACACTTCATCATACTCTCAAAGTATATAGACTGATATACAGCATTATATATATCGCGTATTCTTGATGTGTATGCATTTTATGTTAGGTAACCAGTAATATGAAAGAAAACCTAACGGACCAGAATAATAGAAAGAAAATGAAAACCCAATCCGTGATAACTTTTCAATACTTACTCACAGACCTTCAAGCAAGCACTAATAACTGCTTACGTTACCAAAGAACACAGAAAAGACTGACTCGAATACAAACAGAAGCAGCTCTTAGTAGGCTTTTGAGGTTCGGTAACAAGAAAGTTTCCATTCAGAAGTTAGAAGAAAGACCAAATACCCACACACACTATACACATTCGCAAAGAAGAAAAAAAGTTGCTCTCTATGGTCTTTTTTCTAGTTTTCAGCGACCCCAAGACAGCTGCCAGGGGGAAAAATCGGACGACTTACAACAGAAATAAAACAAAAAAGAAACAGGAAAAAAAGGTGGGAAATCTAACAAAGAATAATTCTGCTATTATTTTGGATTGGTGATAATGAGGTACGAAAATTGGCTCAAAGCACAAGCACAGCTTATTTTCTATTTCGTTTTTTTCTTGCCATCAATGTTGATACTTGTTTTTTCTTTTAAGGTGATGGCAAGCATAGAATAATTCTTCTCTACATATAATTCTACATGCTTGATGTAGGAAATTTACAACCTAATTTTATGAAATGTAAAAAGAGAAAAAGCTATGACTTCAACGTGTCTTAAAACTAAAACAATAATGAAAAATAACTTATTGAAATATGTATCTTGTTTTTTTATGCAATGCATATTTAATACTGGATACATATATCTACGACCTAATGTAAAATGATCTTCACGAGAGATCTATTTTCCTAATTATTTCTGTCAATTTTGGGGTAAAGGAATATATTGTGAGATTCCGATATTTATCACATTTGTTATTACGTTTAGAAGAAATTTCTTTAATCAATACTATTTACTTTATAAACGGCATGATTTTGTTTGATTGTTGAAACATGGATGCTAATTTCGAGTTAAATTACCCTTAAATTAACTTTAAATTGAATCAGGTTGATTGAATTAGTTTCTTTTTCTTTGTTTTGTTTTAATTACGAGGAAAAGCCATCGTACTTCCTGATGACAACCGCCGACGAACCTTCAGGACTGGTTTAGTTTAGCTTATGTGATTACTGCCAAACGTCGAGGGTTATCTACCTAAGGGAAGGGATGCATTTGTGGAAAATTTCCTAAGCGTGCTGGCTCATATACACGTTACACATAGGGAAAACTACGAAAACGCCCATGCAGCCAGCCTGTTCACAGGATTCGAAGCTGGAGCCGAACTACCAGTGTTCAACGACTTTGTCGCTCGGCCGCTGGTACGCCCCTTCAGGACTGATCAAGCGTGTTAAAAAAGTGCGCAAACTGAGACATTTTGCAGATGGAACTTCGCAGTCCTCGGAGATAGGCGTTAAATGTGGCTTGCGCATTTGCAGTCAGATTGGGTATCAATGATTTAAATGATTATTATCAATGATTATTATGTATCAATGATTTAAAAGTTATCGTGCGATCGGCCGCTTTCTTGGAAGATGAGCGCGTATAATACTGAGGCCAATATAGCTTGAATAAAGTGATACAGAGCATGGGCATGTTCGACCGCTAACAAATAATGCTCAGGAGTAATTAGTATGCTATACGCTTTACCAAATAGTTTTCAATTCTCATACTGTGGTACAAGTATTAGTGACGAAGGAAACTAGCTGAAGATACTGTTCTGAAGTACATAGTCGTAGAATGGAGCACAAAGTGGCACGAATTTAACAGAATTTATATATCAAATTCCCAGAAGATGCATAACATAGGTTTCCTTGACGATGGAATGTTTGAAACTTCACAGCTATATTAGGTTCTCCAATTTGCGACTGCAAATACTGCGGGCTAGGTCGCCACTACATATATTTCTGCTCTGGTGGTTTCGGCAAATTGCAAAATGTCACAATTTAAATTTGCGGTTTTTTACATATATCTGTTTCCTACATTTTTTCACATACTGCCTTTGAAGTTATTCGGCGTATATTGTTGTCAACAGTTTTCCTTGTCAGAAGATAGAAAAATATAAGTTAGAGATACGTGTAAAAAGTCTTATTTCAAACAGAAATCTTGAAGCAAGACTGATTATGTATTGTACAGACTATTCCTAAAATATGAATACAGAATAGATGCTTTGAATACTGAGCCTAGTAAGTGTTATATGTTACGTAGTTTCTGAAAATGGGATAGAATATTTTATGAGAAAAGTATCTGATGTAGGGATAAATCAGTATCAAAAATATGAAATTTGATATTTTTAAATTACCTGCAGCGAAGAAGGGCAAATTATTAAGATATTCATAATATACTAACAATTTTGAGGCGAAATATTCCTCATTTTTAGATGAAATAGTCAGCTTGTAAGGATCTTAAGTTTTACTAACGTTTATTTTATTTCAAAACAGTACTATCACTTCTTATTTTCCACTTCCGGCCAGAATTAAATGTATTAACTTGTTTATGCAAATTGTACTTGCTAACGCCCAAGTATTTAAGTTGTGGCTTTTTGCCAAGAGTTATAGAGAGAGGGAAATTGAGCCGCCTTGCCACTACATTCTGCACGAGTTTTCAATCAGTTGCTGCTTGCCTCGAGGCCAGAGATTTAATCCTCTTGATATTTAAAACGTATTGTAGTTTCGGCACTTTGCGTAATATATACGTAACCTTTTAAAAGGCTAGTCTTAGTGTTAGGGATTTGTAAACTAATTCAAAGTTAGCTTTTATTTAGAATTTTAGTTAGTAGTTTTACATTCTTACATTCAGACCACAAGTGGTTGGTCTCTGTATCCCGAAGTGCGGAAACACCTGTAATCTTACACAGAATAAAGGGTAAAGTAAACCCTTCCTGCTTGTGTCGTCCATTCCACACATACTTGAACATAGCTTGAGTTAACTCCCTGTTCCTACTCAGGACACAGTACATTTCCAAAGCAAGTCAAACGACATATAAGTCCTGACAAGCTAAATATCGTTATAAATTATTCCTTGAGATCAGCAACAATGTGTCTTGACAAATTTTGCACGTAGACATATGAATCGTTTTATATTAACTTACAAAAGTGTAATAAATATTTTGCTAATAACATATTTTCGTGGACTATAATTTTAAAAACTGTTCCATTTTCTCCGCAAGCTGTTCTCATAAAATTCGCTGTATTATTTTTACAAACTTTGCAACTAAAATAAATATACAAGGATAGATAACCTAGAATAAATATTTAAGGAAATAAAGCCTGTGCCTAGCTTTTCTGAAGACTATAAAGCAAAACAACGCGGCGTTTAAGCGTTTCTGTGTACACACAAAACTAATTAAAATTTTTTACTTTGTGTCTTAAAAAGAAGGTTACATTTTGTAGCGGAAAAAGTGAATAGCTGACGGCGGAATATAAAATAAATCACTTTAACAGTCTCTGCTTAAAATATTTCCATATATTTCAAATCAGTAAGATGTATGGGAATTTCATTAACTTAACGTAAAACGACATTCTAAGAGCAGATAATTACTACTTTTGAGAAACAAGGAAATAAAATGAAATGCGGCAAATCTTATTTCTAAATATGAATGCACGGCGTCCACGATAGTCCTTATCCGACATTTATTTCTGAAACATTGGTCGTAGATATGTGCTTCCAGTTACCAAAATGTTTCAAATGACGCAAATATTCAGGTTTCGGCATTTTTAAATGAATAAATTTAAATAACATTTTAAAGTTATTAGGTATTTTTTATGCTGGGGATGTGGAAAATCAGCAGAGCCCTCGCCAGGACTCGAACTTCAGACCTCTCGAATACGCGCCGAGTGTGCTGACCATTACACCACGAATGCATGCTAAGAAGGCGGGAGAAATACCTTGTAACATTTTAAATAAAAATTATGAAACTAATATTTTATCCGTTACTCCGGCTCCTACTATCATATTTAGGGAAATGTTGTACTCAATACTTAAAAGGAAAATTTTAAAAGTGTAACTACTGTACGCTAAAATTTAGTCGAGATATTTAATTTTAAATTTGGACTTCATACTCAAAGGCCCTACTCAAATTGAAAAGCGAAGAGCTTACAATTGTACTTAAATAAAAATGAGATATTCTTTTAGGAAAACATTTCTTATGTTAACAGAATACGTGGCGAGCATTCCTATGCATGTTACCGTGAACAATATTGATCAATATACTATTTTCATAAAAGATATTTTATTCACGGAACCTTCTGGGATACCCCGTTCACGGAACCTTTCGGGATACATTCTGGGATGTTATGAACCCCGGAAGGCTTCAGGAGTGTCCGATTGCAAATTTGAGACGGAATTTAAAGGAATTAAAAATTAAAACTATTTACAGTTTAATGAATTTTTGGTGCGATTTTTTACATTGGGATATCGAAGTAATGAAACTGCATCAAAATATCAATGACGTACTCCTAACCTTTCGAAACTCACAAATTATTTGGGTGAAAATTCTTTCGGCGTAAAATAATATCAAAATCATAAATTTGTTACTGAATGGCATTTAAGAAAAAGAAAATTAGCCTCAAACTGATCTAATTTATTTATTAACTGATCCCTCCAGGCGAGATGAAAAGACGTCAAAAACTGTACAGTTACAAACTAAATACACGGTGGTTCGTTTTTCACCGTACGGACTTCAAACATTTCTGTGTTTATCTTTTATAATGAGTATAACATTTACTGAATGTAAATATAGGGACTGGAGAAAATATAAAATATTAGTTTCCATATTATTTTATTCAATTTTTTACTTAAAAATGCGAATATATGAATCTTAGCGTCATTTAAATCCTTTTCATACGTGTACGTATGTCTAACGCCAACGATTGCCAAAACAAAGGTGAGTAAGGACTTTTATGGACAAGTTATACTCGTATATATATATATATATATATATATATATATACGACTATAACTTGTCTGTCGGTCCCTCTCTCTATATATATGTATACTATTAGGACTGTCGGTGTATGTGTATATATATACACTGAGAGGCCTAATGTCGTTACGGTTAACCATACATTTTTTTCGCATAGATGTCAGCTTCCGATTTAAACCGTGAGCGCGCGCGCTGTGTCTAATCGACCCGCTCGATTAAAGAAACGTTTCTAAAAACGTCCCTATTTTTCCCAAGCGGTTGTGCTTCAGTGTAGTCTCCTCCAAGGTCATCGTCCTTATGTTTCCGAAGATTTTCGCCGGAAATTTGATTCGAAGTTTTGTTTTGACAGTATCGGGTCTTTCAGATCCAGCGCGCCTATTCTCGTTCTGTAACGTAGTTCATTTGTGGTAGCACAGAAAGCTGCAAATATGTCACGTAATTTATCCTATAAGGAAGAAATGTTACGTTTGCAGAAATTATTAGATGTATGAAATGTTGAAGACTCCATTTAAGAAACTGATAATGAAAGTTATAATGAATTTTTTAGTTCCCATGATACTGATTCAGAAATCGAGATTTATTCTGAAAACGAAAATGAGAAGGACATTTATTGCTTTATTGGAAAAGACAAAACAAATGTTCAAAAGAAAAGCCTAAAACTGATATTAGAACTCCTAATCATAATATTATTACTAAATTGCCTGGAAACATCGGTAAGGCAAAAAATGCGCAGACTCCAAATGAATCGTGGGAACTTTTACTAAGTGAACAAATGTTGCTGAAAGTCGTCAGGCATACAAATATTTATTTTGCATATATTTCTGACAGCTTTCAAAGAGAGAGATGCTCGTCACACAACTTTAATTGAAATTTGCGCTTCTATAGGTCTTTTATATTTTTGTAACGTAAGTCATCTCATGTAAATGTACGTGATCTATGGGTAACAGACGGAACCGGCTTGGAAATTTTCTACAAAACTACGTCCTACAAACGTTTTCTTTTTTTTTTTTTTTATTAAGATGTTTGTGTTTTGATGACATAGAAACTCACGTCGTCAAGAAAGAGACTCTAAGTATAGAATTATGATTTTGCTGAAAAGCTTAAAGTACCGAATCCGAATTTCCGGCTGAAATAAATCCCTAGCTGATTACTCTGATTGCCTTTCCTGAAATTATATTCTAAAAATTACAGATTCCTTTCAGATAAAGTTATTTGCTTGATGGATATTTCTTGATATTTTGAAAAATAATTGTAAGTTAGGTGTCGTTTTCCAGCATTTCTCATTTGAGATCTGAAAGTATTTTAATAGGAGTTAGCTCCTTATTCTTCTTTCAAAGAAAATCTGAAGAAGGCCTTACTAATCAAAACAAAGCTGAAAAACTAAAAATTGTAAATTTTACGGATTCAGGCTATACCAATCTAAATTACTCAACATAATTATTGAAAAACTGCACAAAAGAACATTGGATTAGAATAAACGTGTAGTTTGAAATGTATCAAATAAATGTACATGCATTGTAGACAATCACTTTTAATTTCTTAACAACACTAACGCTGGTAATTTAAAAATATTACGCAGCTAATCTTGATTAGCAAAAATTCTTTCCTCTTCATTAAAAACTTTTTTTCTTTATTCATTACGTGAACGTAACTTTCCGCTGCAAAAATATTTATTAAATGTAAAAATGTATAGCATTATATGTACATAGGGTGTCCCATAAATATTGGTACTAATTTTTTAAGAACCGGTAGGACGGGTCAAATGGACTGAGAATTGCATAGCGACCCATGATCGGAAACGGCGAGGTGCCTCATTATGTTGAAACTATATGCTGCGTCTCACATTTTGTGACATATGGTAATTAGGCCTGACAGAACCTGTTCCAAGAGTATTAAATTAAGCCTGACAGAACCTGTTCCAAAAGGATTCAATTAAGCCTGACAGAACCTGTTCCAAAAGGATGTGATAATTTGCTGATGTCACAGGTGATGACAATAGGTAAGGCCCGACTAAAGTAATCGACGACCAAACTAACACTAAACATTGCAAACAGCCCCACCTTGCGTGTTAATATGACGCTTGTTTTGCAATTTGCAATCTTTTTAATGTGCCTTACAGCCCTAAATTTTGTACCGATATTTATGGAGCACCCTGTAGAAATGGAATTTGGCTTTGGACCATAATATAGTTGACTTTCGTGCGACATTTTCTCCAATTTTACTAATACTTTGATAACGAAGTATGCTTAAATCTTATGTAACTGTTGACAAATACGCGGGCTTTCTTTATATTTTAATTTTCTTTTACACAATAATTACAGAAGTATGCGTGTAAACATATGCTGGTATGCTTACCTGAACATTAGGGAAAGCATTGGCTATGAGTTGCGCAATTTCTGCCTTATATAATTAGTTCGCTCTCTGGAATTGCTGTCTAGAATTCAAAGCGTTTGCCACTCTATTCAGATGTAGGAATTTTGACGACTGTGGAGAGGTATCTCATATTATTTTAACCTTCAGAAACTCGCAAAATGACATAAGGAACTGGACTATTAAGTCCTCACATTATCTAGCTCAAATTCCGGGGAGCTCTTAGTGTTCAAATGCTTGGAAATGTAAAATGACTTTCTCTTTGAGTTTACAGGGCATTTTCTAGCAGTTAGCAGCTTCAAAACTTCTCTTATCTGCATTGTTCGACATTTAAATTTAAAATATATAACAGTAATCACTGAAATATGTTGAAATTCCCCAAAATATATAAAAACTTGCAAAACTATTTTATTTATTACATAGATTTTGCTATTTATATTGAATTTGAGATTGATGATTAAAGTGAAAGTCGCAGAGCTTCATTATTTTATGCCCACCAGTATCCGAAAGGTTGAGATCACTATAGTGGCGGCGCAACCTAGGTTCGAACCCGTAAAACTCTTGGCTGCCATGGCTGTGTTTGTGGTTTTCCTTATATGTAACTTAAATACCAGCCAATGACTTTACGCAGCCCTCCACGAGCGCGTCTCTTCCCTTAGGGTAATAACTCTTTTGTGTTTTGTATATCCGAATAACCTAACGAAAGGTTATTGTAATATAATTTGGAAATTTGCCAGCTAGCTTCTGTTTCGGAAT
Organism: Stegodyphus dumicola; assembly: GCF_044657685.1. Taxonomy (NCBI): domain Eukaryota; kingdom Metazoa; phylum Arthropoda; class Arachnida; order Araneae; family Eresidae; genus Stegodyphus; species Stegodyphus dumicola. The sequence goes on from NC_140781.1 coordinate 31,106,141, forward strand.
AAGGTACAGCAACAAAATATTGCCCTTCTTTTCCTGTATGTGATGCTTTACGTCGATATGCAAATAAAATTGAAGTATAAATATTGATATTTCAAGAAATGAATGAAGAAAGATCAGATCTGCGAAATTATTTTTGTGCATTTGATGAGAAATCAGTTAACATTATCCACTTATAAACAATAAATGAATAATATGTTAAATACTATTTTACTAGTTAAGACACAATAACACGCCGAACAAATACTAATTCAGAAGTCATAAAACAAAAATCAGCGTTATGTTTTCCAATTTTCACAGAACTAGTTTCGATGGTTTTACCGAACCACCATCCTCAGCTGCAAAAGCGCAAATGAACGAGATAGGCTATAGATCCTATCTCGTTCATTTGCGCTTTTACCTATATGCTACTCAAGGTTCTTATCAACGGCAGGAGTATTTCACTCCTTACCACGACTAATGTCATGGGCTTGTGCTGAGTATTGCCAGTTAAGTGAGATTGGTAACAACACTTGTATATGTATATATGTTACGGTGAAACACCGAAATCTGGAGAATGTCGACTTTCACCTGTGAATGTCAACATTCACATAGTCTCTTGGTGTATGTCCGAAATATTTTCCAAATACTCTTATTTCTTACTTACACCGGTCAATGTCGACATTCACCATGTACTAAGGGTGAATGTTGAACATATAACAATATTATATTTTCTTCTCCGTAATTCAGTCGCGAATAAACGCACTTGAGACTTGAAATAAGAACATGAGAACCTAAAACACACAATACATTCAAAATGAGAAAGGAAAATAATTGAAGCTAAAAACTTACTTAATTATACAGTACGTTCTAAATGAGAAAATAAAATAACAGTAATAAACAACTTACTAAATTATGTGATTCAAATCTTATTTATTGCAACAACTTAAACTATTATGGCAATTTATAACCTCTCTTTCCGACTTTCACCAGAGCATATCTGTGATTGTCGACATACACCGATGAGGGTCCGAATATTCAAGAATGCAGTGCAATATTCGATCTTTCACCGACGTATTTGGTGAATGTTGACGTTCTGCGGTGAAAGTCGACATTCTCCAATTTCGGTCTTTCACGGTAACATATTTTTTCATTTCGAGATATTGCCAAGAGGCAAGTGCATTTAACATTTAATCCTGATGCAGTTTTTTGTCATCAGAAAAATTAACTCTGCCAGGATTTGAACCAATTATCTTCCTGCTACTAGCATGATATGCACAACGCCCAAGATCAGTAGACCAAACCCAGGCATGACGATTTATCGTCCGTTGCATCTTTTAGTTCGAGGCCTAGTCTCAAGACTATTTGATATTTCGGTTCAAAAACATGAAAAATAATCGATGGGACTCAAGTCACAGATCTTTCAGTTACTAGCTAGAGGATGTATTAACTATTTACTTCGCAGCAGCACGCATGGGGAAACATAATTTCATACATTGTAAGAAAAATTCCTTATTTTTCTAACTGCCAGATTTTGAGGGAAATGCTCATCTTCTCATTTTTAAAGTTTATATATTTGTAACATTTTCGTAGTTTATGTTAATATGTTGAGAGGAAATAACTGAGAGTTTTATGTTGTAACAATATAGTTCTCAAATAAAATCCATATTTTTCCGCTATAAATGAATTTCAGCTGCATATTATTATTTGATGTTTAAGTAATACGCTTCTCAAAAATATCATTTATATCAGTTTTGCCCAGCATGTTTTAAATGCTATATATAAGTTTTTACTTTAATTTTTTATATGTGTCAGTTATGTCAAAGAAAAAACTAGTATTAGGATCCCGAAAGAATATAGGAAAGGAGTCCCAAGTAAAACTTAGAGTACCTAATGGTTCCAAATAGTTGATGATAATAAAAAAAAAATATGATAATTGGTAAATCGAGCGCAAAAAACGTAGTGCCTATCTGAAATGTATAGAAATGCTCTTCTTCTCATTCTGTAGCAGCTTGAGACATGCGGCTGCAGTTACCATAGCAACAAATGGCCTGAGTACGTTTGAAACACGCGACTTTCAAACTCAGTTATTGCCACTCGAGCTGCGGCATTCCGGGCAAGTGCCAGTGACATGCCAAAATCTTGAAAGAGAAATATTGCCCGGTTTATGCTCGGATCTGAAGAAAGCTTGGATGGAGGTTAGGGATATCAGGCCATTCAACAGGGAACGCAAAACCCTCCCTTCGTATAAGTATCTTTTCCTAGGCATCGCTATAAGTTTGGTAGAATTCTATCCGACCCACTTTCCGATGCTGTTTCCATGGCCAAACTCACCACTCCGGTTCGTTCATCGGATGAAATTCCGATGACTAAGCATCAAAAGTCACTACTACTTTTCCCTCTGTCGTTATTTTTCTAACTGCTAGTTTGCCACCACAAATTTCTTACCTCTGGTATTTTTTGGTCTGCCGTTCGGGAAAAAATTGTAGAGGAAAAAAGAAATAGCTTCTGGTATGTCGCATATTAGATTGCCCACATTTCCGAATCTTACGATGACAGCTTAGGTGATAAATAAGGAAGCGGTATAAAAATTTTATGAACTTATCACTGGGGTGCACTAGGTAACCAGTGTAAGAGATGATACTGAAAGAGCCTACTGTACATATTAACCAAACGAAAAAGTAATATTTATCCGTGATTAATTTTGTTAAGCCTTTTTTTCTCTAAATTTTGCTATGGCTGAGGAAGTTTTATTAATAAACTTGTTGTCATGCTGCATTAGATAAAACCAGAGACAAATAAAAAATTACTATCCATTTCTTCTGAGAGATTTATTTCTGTCCGAGACACAGTGCTTCTATATATGTTACAGACAGTTTGTCATACATCCATATTTTGAAATAGTTTGAAAAGTATATAATCAAGAGTTATAAGGTATTTTCTTCCTTTCTCTCGTATTTTCTAGCGGCGCCCGAACTATGTGGTGGACAATAAATTCGTTGCCACAGGATTTGACGCTTGGTTTCCCTAACCCCCAGTTGCCCTTTAAAAGAGGAAGTGTGTAAGGTATATTTATCCCTCTTTTCTGCATGCGTTCGTGGTGTAACGGTAGCACACTCGGCGCGTTTTCGAGAGGTCTAAGTTCGAGTCCTATCGAAGACATTGTACCTTTTAAAAGCCTTCTGCTTCAAGAAAATCTATGTCTCTGCAGTGGCGCGCGAACTAAAAGGTAGTGGAAGATGATTCTTCACCACCAGGCTTGGATGACTGGGCCCTCTAATCCCCAGTCGCCCTTTGAAAGGGAAGTATATAAGGTATTTTCTCTCTCCTTTCTGCATGTCTTCGTGGTGTAGTTGTGGCAGACTCGGCGAGTACTCGAGTCCCGGAGATGGCAATGCTCATTTTTCACCTTTCCTGCTTTAAAATAACATCTACATATCTCTACAGAGTAAATGGTGGAATAGAATTTCGACTTTTTAAATAAATTTTCTTCTTCATATTAAGTTTTAATCTATCTTATTAACAGGCTTTTCTTGCATCATAATAAATCCTTACAAAGATGGACAAAAGTCTCTTTTATTTATTTCGTAAACGTTAAAATGGTTTCAGCATTTTAAGTGAAATTTGAATTGATTTACTTGCTTTTGTTTCTTTTGACTTAAACGTTTCAGAGCTCAAGCATAGATTTTTTTTTTTTTTTTGTATTTGTTGTCTACTTCTACTTGAGTGAAGTACATAAACTTGTAATAATAATCTTTTTGTTAAAATTTGTTTAACATATAAAATGGCTATTGTAACAAAAATCATAAACAAATAAAAAGTAAAGACATAAAATCTGTTCAAGAAATTCATTGCATTCGCAGACGAATTCTGAGAGAATTAGGCTGTTTTAAAAAGAAGACTAAAAATGTCTTATTTTTAGTTTCTTAGTTTCTTTCTTTTTAGTTGTTTAGACTAAAAATGTAAAATTTTTTCTTCTCTTTAGTTTCTTTCTTTTTAGTTGTTTAGACTAAAAATGTAAACATTTTATAAATGATAATTATTTTTAGACATATGTATTGTTTGCTAACGTTTAGTTTGGTTTATCTGATTTATATTAAATCCCACGAGAATATGCCTATGGAAATGAATGCATTCGTAAAGTATATTTTAAGAAGAACTAGCTTGTTTATACTCGTGGAGAAAACCTCTCGAAATTCCCATAAAACCATACAGTTCATCAATATTTTATCCTGGGTTGGTTTTTTATAAGAAATAAACACATATATAGTGACAGTAAATATACAACCATTGTAATTTTATTCCCGGTAAATGTCTATTAATTTAATTTAAATGTCTATTTTATTCATTATAAAGTCTACTATCATTCATTATAAAGAGAAACTGAAAAATGTACGTACTGAAATTGAGAATCACTAAGGTATGAAGGTAAAACCGTTGCAAAATGTAAAGGCTCTTAGTAAGAGGTTTATTTTATAAAATTTATAATTCTATTTTCCTTTTTAATTAACTTCTGTTTTAATACTTCAGTGTCTAAGAAGTTTTAACGAGCGCGTGTATCATATTATTTTTAGAACTCAGAAAAGTTTGAGCCAAATAATATAAGCACTTGATATGCCATTAGAATGCTTTTAACTGAAGTGGCACTTAATTAACCTCACCAGTGTAATCACTTCCCACGCATTAATTTCTTTTTTTTTAATTTTAGGAAATGCCACTTGCATTAGATTATTGATCTTCTTTTCAGGAGTAAATTTTCTTAGGAAAGCAATATGTACCAAGTTATTTATTACTTACTTGTGGAAAACTTTTATTGACGAAAGAGATGTTTGTTTTCGCTTAATTTTTAGATTTGTAAAGAATAGTGAAAGGTGATATGTTTTTTTAATATCGAGTTCAGAAAATAATGTTCTTGCTAATATTATCACATGTTTCGGAGAACGTCATTTGTTAGAGCAATTAATGAAACGAAATGTTCAAAAGGCATGCAAAGGAAGGCAAACAGCAATAAATTACACTGATGAAAGCACGCATAAGATCTTTTAAAAGCCCTCGGAATGTTATAGCGCATCATTTGCTATTGACCACACCCTACACTCAAATGGTGTACAAAAATAAAACAAAATTGCGTTTTTCAGCATTTTCTGTCCGTTCTTAATGAACATTTTACGGCAATCGTCGAGGCACGCGAAGTCTTTTAGATGGATTTACCGCTCAGAGTTCCATTAAGCGGTAGTGAAACGTTCTTCTTGGCGCAATCTGGATGGCTTTCTACTGAGTATCCATTTACGTAGACTTTATCCTTGATCGTTGCCGTCCATAATTCTTCAAAAAGCCGATTTGGTGCAACAGTTTCCGCATGTATTTTCCTTTCCATTTATTATTTTTGACTGCGGTTGATTTTGCCATTCGGGTAGATTTTAAATCAGAATAAGTCATTAATATTGACTTGCGTGGAATTTTGTATGACGAAATTTAATACCTTATTGGATATACTAGTGAATTATTGCACACATGTGCAATGGATATTTTAGTGAACAGTCAGGATCGTGTGCTTGTATGCGATGGTAAGCTATGTTCGGGAAGCTTTGCTTATTCTTGTTAGACATACTTACTTCTAAGGTAAAATATTCTAATATAAAAAGAAATTATTAACTCTTTACATAAGTGACGTCGTAGCGTAGCGTAAGTAGTACATTCCAACCAACAATTGGAAGAGTCGTAATTCGAATGGCTAGGAAGGCGCAGCTGATTTATCTTGTCACCTGGCTCACAAAAATTTTAAATAGATTTCCTAAAATGGTATTTCCTAAAATAAAAAAAAAAGAAATTAATGCGTGGGAAGTGATTAAACTGGTGAGGTTAATGAAGTGCCACTTCAGTTAAAAGCATTCTAATGGCATATCAAGTGCTTATATTATTTGGCTCAAACTTTTCTGAGTTCTAAAAATAATATGATACACGCGCTCATTAAAACTTCTTACACACTGAAGTATTAAAACATTAAAGTTAATTAAAAAGGAAAATAGTATTATAAATTTTATAAAATAAACCTCTCTGCAGTCGCGCCCGAACTCAAAATGTATGAGACTTTCTTTGATCTGGTAGAGGTTATTTAGTCCGAAACTTCTAATGGATATGTAACGAATTATCGCTACGTCTGAAAGTAACTGTAGAGTCAGATGAGTGTTTAAATAAACTTTTTATTTGAACAGAACTTAGAAGACAAATGCACGTTCTTGTGCTAACAAAATCAACCGCAGCTTGTGGTGATGCAACTAATAAATAGTCAAATTCAATTTAAAACGTAGATTACTATAGTCATAGACTACATAAATAAATCTTAATCTAAGCTGGCTCAGTGACTCTTCGTAATAAATTCAGATATGGGCAGCGATAACGCAAAACCGAATAATTACAAATTATCAGAGCTGGAAGGAACGCAACGTGTGCTTGCAAGCCAGACACATGGTCTGTCTTACAATCCAACAGCCTCAGTTTAAATACTAGATAAACTGATTTGCATTCTGGTGAAGAAACGGAAAGGAGAAGTTATAGTAAAGGCTGAAATTATAACGGATTAATTTAAGTAATAACCTTATAAACGTAGTGGACGGTAATTCATCACTACCTGCATTTAGTCGACTGAGACGCGTGCCTTCCTTCTGTCGCTATTTAAGTGAGAGAGAATGTAAGGAATTAATGCATTCCTCATGTATGCTTTTTTTGTGTAAATGCTTAGCACTCCAGCCATCAGTTGGAAGATTGTGCTTTCATTATTTACTCTTTCCTGGTTCAAAATGTCCAATGGTGTCTGCAATGATTATGATAATACTCTACATAGAATTTAAATTATGATCAAAAATTCGAATTTTATATAATTAAAGTAAAATGTGTGAAACGTAAGTAATTCATCTAAGCAACATAGATTAACCGATTCTTAAAGTCATAAGTAATTCATCTATTCAACATAGATTATCCGATAATTAAAGTCATAAGTAATTTATCTAAGTAACATAGATTAACCGATTCTTAAAGTAATAGGCTGAATAGCAGTTATTGAGTCTCCAAATACTGATTGTTCGCCTCGCGATCTCTTCCTGATAATTTAGCTGCCTTAATAAAAGAGTGCTTAGAGGTTTTTCTATTGTATAATGTAAATAAGAACCAGTTTCCTAAAGAAAGGTTTTCTTGAAAGAATTTCTCCCCATAGGGAGATTGCCTTTATGTGTTTTACCTTACTCATATAACTTATCTAATTCGTAAGATAATATTCTGTCGTTTACATTCACGTTATGGAATACAATAATTCATTCTTAGCTTATTTTCGTCTCCGAATGTGATTAGTATCTGATAAATGTACCTTGATCGAATGAGCCTCGAGACGTAATTATTTTTATATTTAGAAAATCTAATTCTTTCAGAAATGCAGTTTACAAAATAATGCGCAACAAAAGTGCTTTTGAAAATACTTTTAACTGTTTCCGTATAAATATAATTTATAAGCATATTTTAAAGGACATATTATTTGATTTTATCAGACTATATAATTTATTGTAACAAACAGGAAAATAAATATTGACGAATTACGAATATTAAATTTAGCTGTATGTATTGAGATGGGTATACTTAATGGATTTATGTTTTTTAAATGCTTCTTAATAAATAAATAATCACTTTGAAGAAATAGTACTAATAAATTAGATAGCTTTAGATTAAAATATGTCTTTCGAAAGCATTTTAATTGAAGCAAGTGATTTATTTCTTAATTAAATTTTCAAAAATCTTTGCCAAAGTTATTTTAACAATCTTTATTTTGCTCAAAGTAGCGAAATTTTGATTTTTCAGGTATATTGCTACAAATTATTACCAAACCTCTATATTCGGATTCATTCATAACTCTTTTACACTCTGTAAACAGTTCAAGCCTAAATTTGTAGTTACAGTTTGACAGATCAAAAGATTTTTATTTACATTTTGACAAACACTTTGAGTATTCGTGTGTTTCACCTTGCTCTTAAATTTCTAATGCTCTTAATTTTAATACAAGGTTAGTGTAATTGTGTATAATACTAAATTTTTAACATTGCGTACACAGTCGAAAGTAACTATGGCATTGAAATACTATAATTTATTTACGTCATAACGTCTGTGTTTCAGCTTACTATTTAACACACAACATGATTTATTTATTGTAGCAAAGCGCTCTTCAGCTGTTTGGAAGGAAGCCTTTATTGATAGTTTGAAAACGTCTGCTTTTCTTTGTTTTGTTTCGTTTGATTAACTTTTAATGGCAAAGATAGAGAGTATTACCTGCTTTAAGGAATACTTTCATGGACAATTTCCAGTAGTAAACTGTTCCATAATCGCATTACATATGAGAAGAATTATTATAACCATACATGGACTCTTCTTTCGTTTTGCTGGGATCCGAACAAATGAGGAGTCTAATATTCAGTGGTCTTAACCCCTCAGCCAGTGGACCTGTATCGCATGATAGTTTATGCAGAAGTTTTTACATTTATTTGTGCAGATGTTCTGTAGTAACACAATGATTTCAGTGCGCGTAATATTTAAAGTTTTTTAAAGCACTGTTGTAATGCAAATATACGATATAAAGTTTTCTGAATCTATGGAGAATTTTGAATTTAAAACCGTAAGATTAAAAGCTAAGAGAAGAATGCGTGGATAATAAATATCCTGCGCAGTTAACACAAATCAGCGAAACGGTGTAAAAATGTGGAAAGAATAAGCTATAGATATTTCTGTACTAAGAAATGGGTTAACATTGTTATCATAATAGGAAATCATAATTCGCTCTAATTCCGGGATTACAACAACTAAATGGTTAAGAAAACTGAGCGCGAATGGATGCTTCGAAATATCAATAACTATCAGCTGGAAGCGACTGGATAGACAGGCTCTTTTGTTCTTCACTTTAATGTGTCTAAAATAATAGTAAACCACTTTTTCTCAAAGGCATTACTCTCAAGGCACTTAGTACCTGAGTTGTTTAGCTTAGGTAAGGTTATTCGAATATGGTAAAGAACTCGAGGGCTGTCTAACTCGAAAACCGTGAAAAACCAAGCATGCACTAAGCCCATTCACCTTGGTTTCATCCTACGTCTATGTACCAGGTACTCAAACGGTCTTAAGTACTCAGCCAGTGGAGTGGCTCGATCTTTGGACTGGATTATTTGCATTATGGCAAAGCACACTCTGTTTATATGTCTAAGGCGAAGAACGCTGTCGTATGTGACTATTTTTGAAAACTTGGCTTGTATTGCATTTGTGTATAGGGCAATCGACGAAAATGTCATGAAGCCGGTCCCTTCACACTGATTCAGTTAACTTTGAACTTTTTGTTATCGTCATCAAGCAAAAGACTAGCAATAATCAGAGAATTTAATTATGACAATGGGCTCCGCAGTCAGCTGCCAAAGGGAACCTGAATATCTCAATACCCTAATTGAAGGAGAGCTAATTTACTACTTGATAATGAAGGATAATGCTCGAAGGGGTAGCCCTTTTAGCAACCCAGAATTTAAATCAGGATGCCAATCATTGCATTTCCCGGTTACTGATTGTCTTTTGTGGACAGGAAATATGTCTCTTTAAAAGACATATTTATTTTAAGGAAATCTATAATAAGACTATTTTCCTTTCCTCTGTAATATGAAAAATGTAATTGTTTATTTCTGAAAGGGATCTGCGGTTCGATTTGCCGCAATATACTCCAGAAACCTCAGTTTAAGAGCACATGGAAGTAGGCTGGTTGTCGCCGAGGTTGGTCGGAAATGATAGGCATTTTATTGGTTTATCAAGCTTCTTTCAGCCAGAGGGATCTTCTCACATCTTCTGTGTTTGTACGAGAGGGGAGAACAGGGAAAGGCAATATTGACACTTTCTCTTGAATAAAACGCAGCAGAGTCCTTATTTTATTGCATCGCTTTACACTTAGATTCGGTTCACAAAGCTCCAAGTAAATGAGATCCGCTTCAGTTCCTCAGAAGCACGCTTTCAGGCAATAATCAGAGTGATTTCGGCTATGCGGACATACATAATACGATTGAATCGGGAGTTTTAATGGAAAGGTTAGAGGCGGAAAGCTCTGAATTTTTTTCCTCTTTTCTTTGCTTTCTTGGAATGGTTACGAATTTCTTTCTGGTAAATCGCCAATTTCGCTAGTCTCTTTAACAATTTAGGCAATTATCGAGTAAAATAAATATTCCGGGACCATATATGTTTCAAGAGTATTCGTAGTTCTGTTACTGAACTTTGTAATGGTATCTTGACCTTTGACCTAAGATTGAGCGCTATCTCAACTACTATATATTGTACATTGAAATATTTACACTTCTGGGTTCAAATTTTCAGCCATTGTGAATTTAGTTCTGCTGGCTGTTTCAAAGTTCATATATCTAGGCATATCTAGAATTATCTGCTGATGATGCCGATATTTGGGAAAAATATCTTCATCATTAACTTCGTTAAATCATCCTCTTTAAATTAACAGCCTTTTTAAATTTTGTATTTTATTTCCCGTGAAAATTATGGCGAAATGTGAAGTAACCTTAAGGAATTTCTAACTTGAATAGCTGAATATAAGTGATATTTTATTTTGTTTAAATAATCATTCTCTGTTTTCAAAGTTATGCTCATATATTGCGTTGTGAATCCCACCATTTAACATAAGAGCTAAATTATGAAGGATGTGTTAAAGAAACTCCAAATTTGTGCGTATAATGTTTTTTTTTTATAATATAGGCTATTCCGATAGTTTCAGATTTGTTTTTAATGCTGAAGCCAATTATTGACACGCAAATTTAAATTGTTTAGTTTTAATTCAAAGGATTATATAAGGTTTTATATTGAAAATTATATATCAGAATTATGTCCATAATTTGTAATAAGTAATTATGCACCATTGGCTGAGCGGGTAAATCGAACCAACTGTTCCACTCGGGTATAAGTTCCAAATGAACGGGCTGACAGGCCTACTTTTTGTGGTTTTCCTCATGTGTAATGTGAATACAAGCCAAATTCCCTAAAAGGCCCTTCATGAAACCATCCTCCATCTTAGAAAGGTACTTAGCTAGGGTTCTGCCTTAATCAAAATAAAGTTTATAATACGTCAACATAGTTACAGTTAACCTCAAAATTGTAATGCCATTGGTTCAATCATGAACGGACGCTATGTAAAAATGAGACTTATTTTACCTAATATACTGTAATATCCTTCCTGGCTAAATTCGAGTTCCTTAAGAGCCAGAATGTTAAAGAACTGTGTAGCTACTGTTCGCTGAATTCTCATAAGTCCAAAGAAAGGTTTAATTACCTAAAAATAAATGAACAGAAGGCCTCCTTCTCGGGCTTACAATAAGCCTCTACTTGGGCTTTAACTCAAGATAGAAAATATAAAACTAATCTAATGCTAACTAAAATAAACCAGTCGAAGCTGCACAGAATTAACTAAGAAAGTTGGCCCTTATTTGTGATCACCGGCGAATACTAGCAGGCACGTAATAACGGCCGAATAACAGAAAGCCTAAACTAGCAGCAACAAAGTGGCCGAAAGGCAGAACACGCTCTTCTAATGAAGTGACCCAGACTTCAGCTTAAATACTCCTTTCTATCTCATTTACACAAACCGCAATCCTGAAAACTTATTTTGGCAGGGGAACGTAGATGGGAAAGGAAAAGGTAAAGGAAACGCTTGCTCCAAAATAAAAATAACTATTAGGAAAATAAAATCAATACAATGAATACTGTATTTTATTTTATTCTTATTAAAAATCAATAAAGTCCTTTTCTAATAAAATCAGGGTGCTTTTAACGCGTCTGTGATGCTTCAAAGGCATGAAATATATTTATTATTAAATCTGAATATTATGTTAATTTAAATTTTATTTCACATAATTTATGTGCATGTACTTAAACCAGCATATAATGCATTAAATATTAAAAAGGAAAACAAGTTGACTGTAAAAATATTTTTGCTTAATATTTGCATTTATATTCTGTCTGCAAGTTTTTGGTAATAATTTTTTTAACTAAAAGATATATGCTACTTAGATCCGATGCATTAAAATTTGCTCCGATACTTTCCTAACTAGACAATTCATAAATATTCTATTTTGAAGTTGCATCTTATAATTCGTATCTTTTAGAGATTAAAATAAGAGCATTTGCATAACAATGTGGTGTAATTTTTTATTTAACGTTTGTGGGTTTCACGGTATTAGTGTTTTTATGAATACAGGTTAGCGTGCAGGAAGTTTTGTCAACAAAAGTTAATTGTCGTAGGTGTTAGTTTTAAACAAATTTTAATCCGAAAATTAGCGAGTAGTTCTTCGCGTCTCGCTTTGAAAAACGACAACAGCAGGAAACCTCTACGTCTTAAGTTAACAAAAGAATACAGTGGACGGACGCTCAAATGATAAATAGACGAAGGAAAAAGCTCCAAACAGCGACTAAACTTCACCACGCGAGTTGTTAATAAATTGAACTTTTCTCCCCGTTTACAATTTTTCGGGCGAAGAAAATACGCCATCCATATTCAAACCGGGTTTTTACCTCCGAATTCCCCTTCAGCGGGGTTCCTTTTGTTGTCAAAGCTCTGCTTTGTTTTGGCTCGACAATGGGAGACCACATATCACGAAAAGATTTTCCTTCTGCTGTTTTGTTTCCGCGGAACAGTAAATATTACTCGTATTGTGATGTTTATTCCCGGTGATCTCCGAACGCTGGGCTTGCGATATTACAATATGAGACGGTTCACCGCCCATATGTTAATAACTGCGAGAGGTCACACGGAGGGAAACGCTCCGGAATGAAGCTTAATTCTACTTTCTTAATTTATGTCGGTTCATGTCTGGGCGCTTGAAAATGTTTGCCTTAGTGGGTCGAAAGCAATCTGTACGAGTACAGTAAATGCTCCAACAAGATTTATTGATAATTACTGTAGTCAAACTATACTTAACTTTTCATACCATTTAGATGAATGCCTTACAATTTTCAAAAAGAATTAAACTGTTTGTTAAGTTTTTTTTAAACAGTTTGAATTAAACTGTGCCCTGATAAATAACCATTTTTTTTTTAAATAGGTATTCTTGGGAGTCTAACAATGCAGTTTCTTTCACCGTATATTAAGTTACTGAAGTCAAGATACTGTTTGTCAAGACAACAAAATCGAATGTTTACCTTATGGAAAATATGATTAATTGTTTAGCTGACGTACATTAGTGCATTTACGCTTAACTGACATACGTTCCTGCATCGTTTATTTGATATGCATTAGTACAAATTGAAAGGCCGACACCTAAGCATTTCCTTCGGTATATACTATTAAGTGTAATTGGGCTTTGAAAGCTGTGAAGCTTCTGCTCCAGTTTTGAGGAAAAGCATCCCAAGGGCGGTCAGATGGTCTTCCGGCCCTCTTCTTCCCATCTTCTCAAGAGAACTTTCGGCTCGTCGTGTATTTTGACACCTCTTGCCGCTCACACACAAATTGCTTACAAGCATGCCTTCTCCAGGATTCGAACTCGGGTCCATCGGCATGGTAATCTGCGTCATTGACCCCTACAGCAGCTATTTACTATTCATCTATTTATTAATGCATTGCCGACAGTGCGTTAGCGATGCAATTAAACACCAGAATCACCTTCAACAGAAAATGAAATTGTAAAAGGTTTTTCTCTCGCCTTAATGTGTGGTTTTGCAGTGTAACTAAAAGAGAAAAATAATGCTACTACCCTGACACATGTTTCAGAAAGCATGTACAAAGTACTGTAACCCTCTCCCCCTTTTTCTAATATGAAGTCTCTTTTTCTAATATAAAACTCAAAAGTACAATAAGCTCCCGATGCAGGATGCTTCTCGGCCCCTGCGGATGCGAGTTGCTTTAGACAGTGTACTAGGGCTGTACCAGTTTTGCTTACGACTGGTACGACTGGACGCTGTGACGCCCTAAACACTGTTCCTGTCCTGGTGTAATTTGAAGTACACCCATCTAGCAGATGGAAGGTCTGAAGTTCAAATCCCGGTGAAGGAATAGCTCATTTTTTAAGTTTCCCGCTTCGACAAATCTAAATGCTCTACAAGTGGCTCTTGTGCTATAGATATGTGACGGACCATTATTCGTCACCATCTAGATTTGACAAGTGTGTTCCCGCCTTAACTATAAAATCTGGCGAGCGATAATTCTTCACCATCTGGATTTGACTCCTGGGTTCCTACCTTCCTAGTCGTTCTTCGTATGGTGAAGAATGTAAAGGATTTTTCTCCTCCTCTACCAAGTGCTAGTAAGAGCATTTCTTCCACATTCAACTACCATTTCTCATTTCTGATTTTTCTCTCGTATAAAAAGACACGCAACAGAACTGTACCAATAAAGTAAAACACCGCAGACATAATTAAAAACAAACTGATAAAGAAAGCAGGTCAATTGGCATACTAAAAGATGCTTAATAACTGGGATACTTCATTTGATATATTAAAATTATGTATTTATGGAAATTCGATATGGTTTCCCGAAAGTAAATTTTCATTCTAAATTCAGCAGTCGAATGAAACTACAGTAAATATACTGTAGTTAAACACAGTAAATATACTGTAGTTAAACATCTTCGGCATATTTATTTATAAGTAATTTTGGAATGTCAGTATTCCGCCTGAAACAACGCTAGCTTAAAAAGCAAAGTAATACAGAATTTTCATCGATTTTACAGACTTTTGCCAATTAATACCAGGACTAATAAAATGTTGGAATTTGTGCACTGGAGTCTTCTGAGATTCCGCTTTATATTGATTCATCTCTGCTTAGAATTTATTTACGAAGAAGCAATATTCATTGATACCAAGTATTTTACTTTAAACAATGTAAACTGGTGCTTAAAAATACGCTTCCATTGTGTAACTCGAACACACTGAATAAAATTTGTGTTTAATTTGCAGTAAGCAAGTTTAGCGCCTTATTTGGAAACCCAGTCATTAAGAGATATTATTTTGAAATCAGTTTTAATGTGAATAATTTTTTATTTGGTATTTTATTAATATGTAGATTTTCTTATACTTAGTAAGCAAACATCACATAATATTTTTAGCATCTATTATAAACTAAGCACTTAATTACCAAAGCATTTTATTACTATTATCTGAGTTAAGGCCTTTCAGGAATGAGAGTAGAAAGTAGTGAAACATAAAATAAACAGACAAACAATAAAAATGCAAAACTAGGAAATGAAGAAAAAGAGAGAGAGAGAGAACAGCTCTTTGAAATTTTTATTTAACAGTTATTTAAATGTAGGTGATCTTAAAAGTAATTTCTAGCACGTATTTTAATTACAATATTTATATTAAGTCTTCAAGATAAATGTATTAATGTACCATAATCTTTTTGCTTCCAAATTTCAAAAATTAATTTTTTAAGATTTTCATTAAAACTTAAAGGAATAAAAGTTGATAAATGAGTTTTGTTGCGTACTTTTATTCGCCATATAAAAAAAAACTATGCAATTAATTGTAAATCTAACCAATAAATGATTTCCTGCCATATTTTTACAATAATAAAATTATAATTAGTAAAATTATCACGTAGTTATTGGTAAAACGTTAATGTCACAATAATTAGAAAATTACTCCTGTCTGTCGTAGTGACACAGGCTGTCTGATCATGATAGTAATAACCTCTATCCGTTCCCTTGAAAGAAAATAAAAAATAGCAACTTTTTAAATTTTTTCCACAAGATTTGGAACTGGAATTTATTTGAAGCGATTGAAACAGTAGTTATAATTTCTGTCTTCGTAATAATATAGAAAACATGACAAAAAGTCCTTTCTTCTTTACTTAAGCTTCTTTTCTTTAACTTGAAATTCTAGTGTAAGTTTTTCTTTTTTTGTTTCCTCTTTTATTCTTTTTTTTTTCTCTCTGTATAACTCAGGCCACCCTAGCAGGGAATGGTGTAAATTCCCCAGATGTCAATGCGTCAAACATGAAGCTACCAGAAAGAAGAAAAGACCTGTTTGTTGTATACGTCTCTAGAGAAATTTTTTTTTATTTTATTTATTTTTCTTTTTTGGATTAAAGGTATGTCAATGGATGACTGCTAGCTCTTTTATGCGGGTAATCTTACACAACATACAGTCTCTCGTTTTTTCTCTGAATCTTCCGAAAGCTTGTTTTTCACGTCATCTCCTGTTTTTCAACCTTAGTTTTAAAATATAAAATATAACGCTATTTTTTTTTTGTTTAAAATTTTAAGAATCTAGGCTCAAGCGAAAAATCCTTTTCGGAGTGCACAGTGAGAATTGCCTTATAACC
This sequence comes from Stegodyphus dumicola, assembly GCF_044657685.1. NCBI lineage: Eukaryota > Metazoa > Arthropoda > Arachnida > Araneae > Eresidae > Stegodyphus > Stegodyphus dumicola. The sequence continues at coordinate 31,122,438 of NC_140781.1, forward strand.
CTTCTAAGATTTGTTTTTTCAAAAATTCAGTATAAGCTTAATATTTCAGCTAAAAACTTTTAACTTCTCAAAGACATTTTAGAAAATGCTGTAGTATCTTTCTACAGTTAAGGTTTCCTAAAAGCTGTCTTATTGCACGAATTTCCTTCAGACTATCATCTGTCATTTTAATTTTTAGAGCTATCGATTGAAATAAACGAGTTCTTTGTATGCTAATGTCAAATTAATTTTCTGTTAATACATTTAACCTTGCTCTTAGCAAACGTATTTGTAACAGTTAAGTGATTTATAGGCTTGAGTAAAAAAGGTTGCAAAGTTGGACCACATTGCTTGTCTATGTTAAGAAACGTTATATTTTCGATTCATAACAAACCAGCGAAATTTAGCATCTTTGATAGAAATTAGTCTTTTACTCCGACGTGTTGAAGCTAAAATTAATTTTTAATGTAATTTATATTCCATACATTTATTGCAATGTTATAACAGTTTAGTTAGAGTTCATCCGTTTAATACGTAATATATGTGTGTTTATTTACTGCATAAATTGTACTGCATCCATGTATTTTTCCAGCACATTTCTGGTAACATTTTTGAATATTGCATGTATTTTACACTATCAGTACGCTATTTCTTTTCGAGGTTTTTAATAAAGAATGAATCCATTTCTTCACCTGTCTCTTAATGCACATAATGATGCAGACATTTTATTTTTCTTCGCAGTCCCTTTTAAATAGTCTCATAATCATCTGTTTGCCAGTATCCTTTCTAATTAAAATTCTTAACTTTTATTCAGACTTTTTACCTGGACTTATGGATAACTATTCCTATATTTTGAATTTTATTTGAGATGTACTTATTCAGACCAGCACTGCAAACATGAAAGCCAAATGACACAGGACTGATTTATTTAACTGGCCGAATCCACTAACTAAGAATATTACTTATTAACAACCATCCCGTTTTTAACTTTATTTCTACATCTAATGAAACTATCTAAAATCATCTTTAATTACTATCACATGGCCTGATTAGCAAAGATTGAACGCAAAATCAGATGGGCGTGGCTTCGAGTCCCAGTCAATGCGCATATATTTGTGATTGTAGTGCTCTTGTGAAATAGGAGCTCTCAAAACTTGTAGCCCAAAAGTCTTCCCAAAAGACTGGTAGAGGATGGAGGTATAAGATCATCGGATGCAATCCGCTGGGATGCTGTTGGTCAAAACTTGGCACCCAATAGGTGGACCAACTTTGCCTCCTATAAAGGAACGGAGAGTTACAACTCTCCGTTCCTTTATAGGAGGCAAAGTTGGTCCACCTATTGGGTGCCTTTTCCGGGATTCAAACCCGAGCCCTTTAGTATCGCAGTGGGATTCCCTAACCACTATACTGTCTGGACGGCTGCGAAAAAATTCTTGTAATTTGAAATTTCAAAGAGCTGTATTTTGCAATGACAATCAACTTTCTGTAATACTAAGATAATTCAAGTAGATGAAAAATGTTAAAATTAATACTCCTTAGTACTACGTTTTGGGCATAATTTATGCCCTTTTTTGCTTGGGCACTAATGAATTAAAATGGGTATTAAATCTTGATTACTTAAAGCTTATCACATTTTGTGCTTTTTAAAAATATGAAACTTCCAGACACCTCTTCCTGTAACATTGTAAAAGACTTCTCTCCTTCTTCACTGCGTGCCTTTGTTGTACGATTGAAAGCATGCCCAGTTAGCAGTCGTAAGGTCCTAAGTTCAAAACCCTGCAAGGGCATCGCTTCCTTACCGCGTGCTTTCGTGACGTAATTGTATGAATATCTGCGAAGTAGCCGGAAGATCCCGAGTTTGAATCTCGGCTAAGACATCACTTATTTCTCTTATTTCCTGCTTTGACAAATATAGATTCGCTCTATAACAGGCCTAGAAATTAGATGAAACTAATAGGCGGAAAAAATATGATAGATTTCAGATCTTCTTAAATGTAACTAAGTTTATCTTCAATTCTCACTATGTGTTTTGGAAAGGCTTATAACATGAACGCTAATTTCGAAAATATTTTGTTAAACTTCATACTAATGACTATGAAATCAATAAAATACTCTCAGTTGGAAATCTTTAATAATCAGAAGTTACGTCAGACAGATGTATCCATGAACTGGTTTCTTTAATCTCTTCTTTCGGCTCTTCTGCCTGTGATGACATAATTGTTTCTTTAATAGGAAAATATGCATATTAATTTTGAACTTACATATTGCTCAATTGTTTTGGTCAATATCTGCAAATATTCTCAAAGCTTGAATAAAGCTATAATTTACTATGTTATAGACTGCATTTATGTTCAGCCTATAGTTAAGGAAACTTGAATGATCCAAAATTAGAATTAAAGGCTGTACTTGTAAAATGGAGATAAATATATACTAATGCGCATAAAATTGATATCCAACATACATGAAATCAAAGTAATAACTACAAAATTCAATAAAGCCTCAATGAAATAGGAAAAACGTAAAGAAACTTACATTGAAGCTTTTGAATTAGTTTAAACATGCTTTAGGCATGATTTTTTAATTCAATATTCCTCTTTTACGCCATGGATTTCTTAAGCAAAATGTTTGTCTCTGTACAGGTTGGTTACGGCAAATAGCTAGAGGCCAAAGTTGTATTTATGCTTCCAATAGTCGGAGTTAGGTTAGATAAACAAATATTGAAACTGGATAAATTAGCTAAGCTTATAACTAATACTGTCAAAAGAATTTAATAAATGAATCTTCTTAGAAAAGACATTTTTAGTACTCTTGCTGGAAATTGTGAAATTTATTTGCTGATTAAGAGGTTATAAGATTTCTATTGATAGTTAAAAGAACTGGAATTCATACATTATTATTTCTTCTAATACATCAGAATGTATTGAGATTATATCCAAAAATGTTATCCAAAAATGTAAAATATAACCTTCTAGCAGTTTAAATGAGGTTTAGGATCTGGATAAATAGTATGAAAACAGATATCGGGTCTTCATTTAATTTTTTATTCTTTGTAAGCATTTTCAATAAAAAATACTCATTATAAGTCATTTTATGCCGTAAAAATATTTTTTTCAGCAGTTTTATAAACTAATTAAATATCTTTCACCCATCTGTATGATAAAAAGGTTCCTATATAAGGTATTTCTCCCACTTTCCTAGCGTGCCTTCGTGGTGTAAGGGTAGTGCGCTGGACCGGTATTCCAGAGGTCAGTGGTTCGATTCCCGGCGTTGTTAATTTTTCATCTTGGTTGCTTCCAAAAAATAACCTAATGACTCTACAAGTGACGCCCGAACTAAAAGGGTTGTGGATGATGATTCTCCGCACCCAGGATTTGGCGACTAGGTCCCCTAAAACCCTAGTCGCTCTTTAAAAAGGGGAGTATATAATGTATTTCTCCCACTTTCTTAGCGTGCCTTCGTGGTATAACGGTAGCACGCTGGGCCGGTATTCCAGAGGTCCGTGGTTCGATTCCCGGCGAAGGCGGTTGCATATTTTTCATCTTTTCTGCTTCCAATTAACCTAATGACTCTACACCTATTTTTTGTTCCCTTTTTTCCAGCGTCTTTAACCTAATGACTCTACACCTATTTTTCGTTCCCTTTTTTCCAGCGTAAACAGATACAGTGACGTTAACTGATTACAAGATAAAATTTCGAATATTTTTCTAAAGTGAGTTTTCAAATATTGTAATATTTTCATAAACATCTCAAATTATTTCAATAATGTAATTAACAAGAATTAAAGGTGCGATGTATTCTACTGATTACTGTACTTTACGAAGTTCAATAATTTCTAAAATAGTGTCTTTTAGTTCAGTATTGAAAACCAATGCATTCCCCCCACACTGCACAAAGAACAAGTGAGAAAAAGTACTTTAAATGTGCACTGTTTTTAGTACAGTATATTTATGATGCATACTTCTTTCTTTTATTTGAAAATGCACATTGGTTGCGTCGAAAATACAATGACAATATATACATAAAAATATCCAAAATGTGTACTGTATTTTATTTCATAAACAGTGAAGGCGGAAGCTTTAAAACTATTCTGTCTAGACGCTAGGAATATCAAACTTCTCGGGTACCAGGTGTTGGGCTTGAAAAGGGCTCTTCTTTAGAAACTGGAGCAATGGCTATATAACGCTTGCCACGTGTTCTCCTGAGAGACGGGTCTAAGGGCATCTGACTTGGATATCACGAGCAATGGCTTCTTCCATTACCATCTTATACATCTAAAACTTCGGTCAAAACAATATAAAAGGCTTCCTCTGAGGAAGAAACTGGGATAGGGTCTGCCAAAGATAAGGATTTGTTGCTCAGGTGTTTCATGTGGCAGAGATATGAGCATTGAAGTATTTGAATTTGGAAACACCAAAGGTCTTCCTTTTTCCCTTAGAAATGAGTTGAAATTTTTTATAGAATTTACAAGTTTCTTGGGAAGAATTATTCTGCACTACTTCCATGAAATATTTTAAGGGTTTGCCGCAGCTACTGGATATTTACTGCTAGTCTAGGAACATCCAGACACAGAAACGTTGTTGCAAATGTATTCAAAATATATGCATGTCTCCCGAAGTTGCTTGTCAGATAGTAAAGGCTGTTTGCGGATTTCAAAAAAAGTAAAAATAAAGAAATAAGTAAGAAGTAAATAAGTAAAAATAAAGAAGATAAGAAGCGATTTCTCTGTAGATTATTTTTTCCATTTAAATTTGTAGTTAGATATTTTTGGTGACGAATAAATTCCCATTAGCATTTTTTTAACCCAAAGGGACAATTTGCCAAGAAGGGCTATTAATTTCGATTTGACATTTTGCATCCGATCACTATAAATGTCGGTTCACTTTTCAAATTTTTGCCACCAAATATTAGAGGCCTGCATTATATTTAAAAAAATTAAATAAAGAGGAATCTGCATGAATGTATGTATTTTTCTCGCACTGTGAAAAAGCAACGGTACCTAGAGACATCAAATTTTGAATAACGTAGTCCTCCATTCGAATATGGGCATCTGGAAGCCCGAATTTGGAATTTATTTTATTATTTATTTCATATTTTGCCAAACATTAAAGAATTTTCGATTAAGAATCTCAAAGATTTTAAGGCGAGCAATGGGAACACTCTACGAAAAAAAAATTATCTCCATCTCACGACACTATATCGAAAATTCTAAAGATATGCTCTTTTAAATATTTTGTGATAGTTTTGAATTTTACGTTTAAGGGCAAAGAAGATAATAGTTGATATGTAAAGGTAACACACAAAACGTTAAAAAGCGCCCCTTTAGGCGTAATATAAAACATGAAAGCTTTTAGATTTTTTTTATTTTTTTTAAAATTTATTGTTGTTAATTAAGCTCCATAACTCCGAAATTTTTTTTAAATAACTTTTATCTTGAGTAGTTTAAAACAATATATTGAAGTTTAATTGTAAAGAAACTTTCACCTCTTTAACGAATGCGTGATTGGGTTGAACGTCTAAGGTTTGGTATCAAGTTGCCAGCTAAATTTATCTTACCGTGTAATTAGCTGTTAACTGATAATGCAGTTAAGCGTTTTAGTTTCTCGATTCGCTCTGTATCACTGTCCTGGTAGCTGATTCTACTAAACACCAATAAGAAAAAAATATTGAATTTAAATATAATTTTAAGTAATGAATGTTTAATGCTGCAGAAATCCAAATTTTGTTGAAAAATGTTTTCCATGTATTTAAAGGCAAGATAATATATTGATTGAAAATTTGTATCACGTAATATTCAAGATTTCAGACATTTTTTTTTTTTCAAAATCATTCGTAATTCTTTAAGTTTTTTCATGTCAGGCAGAGCTCTGACGAGATTTTCCAGGTACTTAATTAACAGACAGGTTTCAATACGTGATGTAATTTAATTCTTTGACCGGCGTTTATTTGCAGGCATCCGAATCTAAATGTGTTAAAATACTTAGTATATGAACCTACTAAAATACATAGAATATGAATATTAAATACTTAGAACGATGAATACTAAAATTATGATGAAATACTTAGAATGATGAATACTAAAATACTTAGAATCTGAATATATATATTATAAATTATTAAAATACTTAGAATATGAAACAGGCTGTTTAAAATGCAGACTTCTTAAAATGACCAAAATCTCTAGGCATTCTTGCTAGCTTACAAGCTTTCTGAAAATGCGTATCTTTCCTGAAAAAGAAAAGCCAAAATTTAACCCGGTTGTTACGAACTTCTACCCCACGCGTATAAAATGCCTTGACATATGAAACTTTCCTGCTGAGCTTAGGTTTCTATTCAGCTTTTAATTTATTATAACGCAAAATATTCCTGCTTAATGTATTAATTATATTAATCTGAGGTGGCACTTACAGTTAGAGTAATTAATTATGTTATTAACAAAAAATTATGTTATTTTTGTCTTCGAGATACAAGCTCTGCTATTAATAAAACTTTTTTATTTATCCTGTGAGACAAGGAAATGACTGCATTGTGGATTTTAGCAACTTATTTTAAAGATTTGTATTATATTCCTTTTAAATTCTTGTCTGCTCATTTCCAGAACCTCATTTGCAACATCTTTTGTTCAAGAATCTGGTAGTTTTGATTTTAATTTCGTAGGAAATTTTAGCTCTAATTTCTAGTATTTTGTTTTACTGTAAATTTTTGTTTTGCTGTAAATTTCTCCCATTTAATTAACAAATACAAGATAATTCAATCATAGTTTAGAAACATATGTATCGAAATTGATGCTTTCTATCAAATTAGTTTATTCCTAGTTTGCAACGAAGACGAACACATTTTGATAAGCATCATGTAAGGATTAGTTAAAACATGAATCATATTTTAAATGCGACTATTTTTTTAAGATAATTATTCTCGGTATTTTTTCGCTTGTAAAAAATATAAATCGATAGGAAAATTCAATTAGATATTTAACTTTCGCAATCAATACTTTCATAATGTATATAAATGTTTCAAAGTGTGAGTGATTTCTGAGTTTCGTAAGAAATAAATTAGCTAGTTTCTCTATATATGTGTGCAAGAAAGAGAGGAAAAAAAGTTAGGATTTTTGACATTTCGCTTTCTATGTCTTTTGATTTTGTATAAGAGAAGACTTTGATAATTCTATAGTATTATTTTAAGCTATCAGACATTTTATTAAATGTCACTGAAACTCTGTGAAATAGTGATAGGATAAGCTTATCTTGAGCATTGGCTAAGAAGGTAACTGTTCAATCTGTGATTGATTTGAGTTTCGTGTTTCAAGTGTAATTGATTGAACGCTACTGGAAAAAGCTATAGTTTTGTTTTTGGGCGTTCTTCTTTCAAAGATCACTATTCTGCAGTTGCTTTTGAGTTTAAAGTGTTTTGTTACCGAGTCTTCTTTCTGATCCATTAAATAGAGCCATGTTCCCTTTTTTTCCCTAAAACCATTTATCGAAGAATGTTGTCTCTCATCGAGAACGGATCAAACTGCTTGGTAATGGTTCTGTTTCTGATAGATTTGAAATACAGTTTCTTTTATTCTGTTTCATTGTATCAGAAGAGAATTTGTCATATATTGTCTAAAATGGATGGGGCGATTATAAAGAGAAAAAATAATGTATTGGAACATTTCAGTTCTTTACTTATTAAAGAAACGGATCGCACATAGAATATATATAGAAAGGCCTACATATATTTTAGAATTTAGCAAAATAGATTTGTAATACCTGCAGAAGACCTAAGCATTCAAATTTCATTTAATTCGTGATAGATGGAACTAGCACATACACCTAAACACAAAAACATTTTGAAGAAAATATAAGTAAGCTATATTATTTCCTAAACATTTGAGCCTAGATATGTGTGATGGAACTTAATTTTATAGTTTTTTAATCGGTTGGAGGGAAAAAACAATGAAAGTGGCGAGAGAATAAAGCCGGAATTTTTTTTTTAAATTTTGAAGCCCATGCTTTCTCTATAAGCGTATTAAAAAATTTAATATTTTGTAAAGCTTCGTAAATCTTGGAAAGAAATTGTTCTTTTTTTTCCTTCAAACTGTTCGTAGACCTAAACTGAAAGCTATTCCGTAAACCCCTCAAAACTAAAAGGTATAATAGGCTGCAAACTGAGACGTAATAATTGCAAATAGAATAACTTAAGAGAGTGCACATTGAAACTTTTACACTAAACTGAAAATCAACTTATAGCAAATTTAAAAGTGAAATTTTAAATGACGCTAGTAATCAGGACATGGAAATGAGGAAGACTTGTAGAACGGTAGTATATTATTGTGTTGCCAGACTGATAATCTAGACAGATGGTAATGTAAAAAAAAATACATGTGTTGCTTTAAATGTTTTCAAAAACCATGTACACAGGAAATGATTACGTTATTTTCGAAGGTTAATTAATGCAATAAAAAAATAATCTCTGGATGGATGGATGAGGTAAAAAAGGCCTAAAATGGAAAAATATATGTGTAGAAAAACGATCGTTGCGGGAAAGATAGAGTGAGAGTGTTCCAAACATTCAAACACAAAGTTTTTCAAAAGAAGGTATAGAGTTTTCTAAAACGTTCTGAAAATTATTATTGCAAGAATTTACACTAAATTTTTATGTAATTTTTTTCTTGTAACACTTTTGTTCAGTTTTAATAAATTTAATGCGACAAATTCCTGGTATTTTTATGTATAGCTTTCATATATATACGTAATTAATTTTTTATGGTAGCAACTATAAATTTGAAAAGGAATGCTATTTTCATCCAACAAGGAGTCAATAATCTTCAAAGCTAAAAAACAGTTGTTCTACAGTTACTCCTTAAGGGGACGGTGGACTTTAAAAATTAGTTTTTACGTTCTTGTGTTTTCAACAAGAAATTTTATACATATACATATTAAAACATCAGTGTCATGACGTGATGACCACGCATGCGCAGTTCAGCCGAACGGCCTGCAACGCCTCTCTCTCATGAAACTGATTAGAGAAGAGTAGTTAGTAGGTAGTAGCGAAGTAACGAAGGAAACGTGTTGTATGTCAGTACGAAGTTATACTTGTGTGTTCATCGTTTGTACTTATTATTTTTATTTGTGTGTTAATAAAGTTTTGTGCCGTTAAAATGGCTGTTTTATGCAACGCACACAATACGATACGTCTACGGTAGGAAGGAAATACATATCCAGAAGCTACACGCCCAAAAAAAAGAAGAATATGACAATCAGTTTATAAAATATATGTTCAAAATTCCAATTTATTTTAAATTTAAAAAATTTAAAACAAATAATAAATTATTTTAATTAAAGATTTAAAATGCTCCTTGCGCTCTAATTTTCAATATTTTTTCCTAATTTTTCCTTTAAGTTAGTCATAAACACTTGACAAAAGTTTTTGTGTATCCGTTATTGAATGTGATGGATCAAAAATTTTTAAAAAGGATATTTGTGAACTTAAACCCAGTTTTGGGGAAAAAAATCACCTTTTGTTAAACATTATCACAAGTTTAAACTTCCTAATAACCTCAGATTCTCCCTGATCATATGTTTTACCTTCATTTGTTACATTTACATTATATTTTTACGCTTTACAATATTTTTTTTACTATTTCTGTTTTTTTTTTTTTTTTTTTTTTTTTCCAAGCAGGTCAACTTCTCTTTCTGCTTTGGTTCAAGCGACGTTGTTCACGCTTTTTTGCAACGAGTTGGCTTCCTCCTGTTCTACGCCTATAGCATTTACATAACCAAAGTTGAATTCGTTAATAGTTGTCAATACTTTGACATTTCTAGCCTTTTTTTTTTAACAAATAAGCGCTTCTTTTGGTCAAATATATAAATTATAACATCAGTAACTAACTGTTGAAATGCATTTTCTCCAAAATTTAAAGGGCAAAGTTTACGCTGTTTACACATTTTAAACGCTTGTAACTTCTTTAAAAATTAGAATATTTGAACTCGGTTTTTTGCATATGATGTAGTTACGTATGTAGAATATTACGAGAGTAAAAAAACAAATTCGATATTTTGGTTGACTTCTAGCTATTTTAAAGTCCACCACCCCCTTAAATTTCCTTTAGGAATCTTGAATTTAGTCACTAATATGCATTAAAGGTTTATTGAAGTTAATAAATGCGTTACTGAATTGCTTCCCGGTTCTTCAAGTATTAGTATTTACTTTATAAGGTCTAAGGCGGTTTCTCTCGCCTTCCTAGCGTTCCTTCGTGGTGTAATGGCCAGCACACTGGGGTGGTATTCCAGAAGACCGTGGTTCCATTCCCGGCGAAGGCGATTTCATCTCTCCGGCTTTTCCAATTAACCTAATGTCTCTATAGTGGCGCCCGAACAAAAAAAATGGTGTTGGATGATGATTCTCTTCACCCGGGACTTGGCGATTGGGTCCCCTAAAAACCCCAGTCGCCCTTTAAAAGGGGGAGTATATAAGGTGTTTCTCCCGCCTTCCTAGCGTGCCTTCGTAGTGTAGTGGTTCTGCACTCTGGGTCGGTATTCCAGAGGTCCGTGGTTCGATTCCGGCAAAGGAGTTTGCTAATTTTTCATCTTGCCTGCTTCCGAAAAATCGTAATGTCTCTACAACTTTATTAAACTAAAGTGAATATTTAGCTGGCATTTTTCCTTTGTAAGGAACGTATGATACGCTAGATTTTCTAGCTATACTGCCTTCGGATCCATTGCTTTTAAAAAATTTTACAGAGTTCTCTCCTTTATTTTCAGATATTTTATTCTTGGATGTACATGTTTAGAATGCCATCCAACCGGAACAGTAGTTAATGACTCTGACTGTCCTACCGAAGGGCCTAGGTTTGAATTCCGGAGAAGGCATGGATGTTTGTAAATGTATAGTGTCTGTGCGTCATAGGGTCATCCTAAGTATCGAAAGTCGTCTCGAGAGGTTTGAGGTAAGCAAAAAGTGGTGGAATACCAGCTGTCACTTATATGGTGCTCAAGGCTCTTGCCAACGACAGGCACATTTGACTCCTTGCGTCAATGAATGCGGTGGGCTTGTGCTGACCTTTGTCAGATAAGTGAGATTGGTACACCAACAACATGTTTATAATTAATAGTTAAGGAGTTACCCTTTTCCGAGCATCTGCATTGTGATTTTTACCAGTAAATAACTACAAGCTAGTTAAGCTTCATTTTGAAAGAGAATTGCTAAATCACAAAAATAGCATGTATACATGAACGATATCTGATCGGAGATAACTTTCCACTTATTTTCTAAGCAAATGGAGCTGAATGAATTGCTATTATAATTAGACACAGAAAAAACTTGTTGTAGGCTATAAAGGAAAGCTGCATTGAAAACGAAAGCATTGTAATGATTGAGCAAATAAATCACTCTTTGGGAACATCACCACATGACGCTAACAGCGATTAGCCTTACATTGGGCACTGAAGTTGTTCTTGCATAGCAACATGATTCTAAACAAACTTCGGTATAGAAATGATTCTCGATCGTTTCCTTTTTATGCTCTGCTTTTTCGATACTATTGAATTCGGCAATGCGTTTGCTGAAATGTTAATCAAAGGCGCGCTTTATAATGATTTTAGAATAATACATTTTTCCAATTGCATGCGAAGTGTTTTCTAGAAACCAAAATGATGAAAGTTTTCATATCATTATGCAGCTTGTGAAATTTTAAATAATTATTTTTTTAGAAAAAGTGTTCTCTTAAATTTTCAGCTGCTGAATGGAGAATTATTTCGTTTCAGGGTAATAACTTTTGCTTTTAGTATTACTCAGATGACTTAGAGAAGCTCGATAGAAATGTTCTGTTATGCTTTGATTGCTACACTTGTAATGTCTTCTAAATGAGTTATGTATTTGCCTATTCTTTTCTGTATTTATAAAAAATTCCATTATCGATCGTTAAACTAGGTCTTGAACTGAATTTACAGTACAATAACAACGACAAAGACAAAAAATAAATAAATAAAGTAATATTTTGCGTTGATTATTCAAGGCTTACTGTCGAAGTTCGAATGCCACACACTATAACACATTTTTGTGTAAGATGAATAAAAATGTTTCTTTAAGTACCACATTTAATGATTTAGTAGATACACGCATTTGTCTTTTAACACACGATTATTCTATCCGTTCTAAATTTTTAGAAAATAAATAGTGTTGCATATGCTCTAGGTAACGATTTCGCAATTTGGGTGACAATGAAATTTAAGACTAAATTCAAGGCACATAACAATGTATGGGAATATTTGAAAATTTTCTAAAAGCGGGTAAATAAATACTACTCATTTAGTGCATATTAAATTTAGATAAGCTTAGAAATTTTATCATTTGGCTATTGAATATAATTAATTACTGTCATGCTCCGAATGTAGATCTAAGTGCAACAACGAGGACACAGATCACTAATTACTTAAAAATTATACACTTTTTAAATAATTTTAAGAGAGCTGGGTGAAAAATGTCAATAAAATAGACCTTAGGTTTCGTGACAAAAAATTCATAGTAACTGCATAGATTTTTATCTTAATTTGAAAAAAAGGTCTCATCGTGAGCGTTGTTAACATCTGAGGTTATAAAAGACGCACAAAAGATTTTACAAGTCACAGTTAAATTTCATTAGAGCTAAATTATAAGTCACATTTGTTTTAACCCGAAAGATTATAAGTCACATTTGTTTTAACCCGAAAGATTATAAGTCACATTTGTTTTAACCCGAAAGATTATAAGTCACATTTGTTTTAACCCGAAAGATTATAAGTCACATTTGATTTAACCCCTCAGTTCATAGATTTTAACCCTATGAACTGAGGCAGAGGCCGGAAGAAAGCCACTCTGTGCCATTATTTATGAATGTTATGCCATAAAACATTATTTGTCATTTGTACCCAATCGCGTCGCAAAACGAAGCGAAGTAATACCAAGAATTTAATATGAATGTGATATCATCCTGCAAAATGAAATACTGAATTGCTAAAATATAAGTATGCATGATACAACGATAGTCTTCCAATAAACACTGAAACTTTCAGTCAATGAAAATTAAGGCAAGTTTATATTTCTGGAAATATTTATAATATCACTTGGTAACTTCCGGCAAATCACTCCAAATTTATGAAGTGTAATAATATTCATGTTTACGTTTTGCGCAATTTATTGAAGAACATTTCTGGAAATGAAATCATTGCTTAATTAGGTTCTTTTAATCGTCCATGATACGATTCAGCAATCATCAAATTTTCACAATTAAATCGATATTTAACATGCTTTGGGGAATATCAAATTGATTTCCTTCAGAAAAGGTTTGTAGTATATTTTCTTCATAATGGTCTCTTAATCTGATATGAAGCTTTTTCTTGTCAACGGTGGAATTTTTTATGATCTCTCTTTCTAATATAGCTTTTAAATGTGTTTTAATTTTTCTGGTATTTTCAGTTTTCGTTCCTTTTTGAACTTGTCTCTTAGTAGATTACTGCGAAATACAGGAAGGCATTAATGAAATCATTTTCATAAGGTTTTAAGAAATGTCTTCTAAGAAGCGTTTTCTATTGAAAATACCATTTTCCGTGAAACGTTTGCTATTTAAAGAAAAATAATCTAAGAAAAAATTAAGAAAAAAGTGATGAAACTACAAAAAAGATATATTTAAGTGTATGTCTCATATGGAAGATCTAAAGATTGCGTGATAACTGGTAAGCTCTTTTCTAGTGAAAACTTCGCATGCAAAGAGCATACATACCCATACAATAGTTTAATGCTATTATTTGCTCAAATCACCTTGGCAGAAATAATGACTCAGATGATTCCAAACATTTCAATAAAGTGAGTAAAAGAAAAGATCAGATTATACGAATTAAATGTCTGGAAACTTTAAGCATTGACCTACTTTTAATGTAATGTATGACTATTACATGGAATTTCAGTTAAACCATATGTTTTTAAGAAATTTGAAGACTTTGCGTTTTGCATTCTATACTACCTATGATTATTTTAACCTTTACGTTTTTCAGTAGAACATTCAATAAAATATTTTTATCATAGAATTCACTGAAAGTAACTTTATTTATTTATTTATCAGATTTAATTATGTGTACAAAAGTCTGTTAAACTGCAAAACAATAGAACACACATTTATTCGAAGTTTAAATAAACTGGTACTCAAGACAGAAACCTGAAAAATTAGCATATGTCCTGAAAGAAATGACTATACATGTTCTTTCTCTCTGTCTCTCTCTCTTTATATATATGTAATATATATATATATATATATATGGTGTATGTTATAGCCGAATTAACACTGGTTTTAGTACATCTAGAAAATTTGCCTGGGAAGTTTTCAGGAAAAGCCTTAAGTATAAAAAAGAACTGTTTTCGCAGACTCTGTACGTCATTCTTGTGCATAGTTCACACAACCAAATCATGAATATAGAGCACTTAGGGGGATGAATGGCATCAAACATATCGATGCGGGGCCAGTCGGAAGCAGATGGTGAAATGATGTCAAACTTTTTGTCATCAACTTGCTAATGAATAATTGCCAGTTAAAATGCATAGTTATCAAGCAGCCTTTAAAAGATGTCCGATGCCCATAACTGTTTGGACACTCGTTATCTGTGTTTACAAGCTCGGTATCATAGATCATTCACTGCACGTCAAATCACTAAGAATCCAAAGTTGCTGTGAATTACAAATTTACTGCAAAACTTTCCTAGACTCTTTTAAAGATTATGCAAGATGGTTAGGGCCATTTTGTCAGCTATTTGTACAGGAAGCAGTAGAAAAAAAATAGTTGGGTTTTACACTTCCTACATCATATTAAAGAGTAAATTTTAAATCTCCATAATTTATTGAAATTGAAACATTTTTAAAGTAGCGAACAGGCGACACATATATATCCCATCCCACTGTACAAGGTTAAAGCCAGATATCTGTGTTTCCTGAAAGCTAAGATTAATCTGTTAAGCTAATATCTACGACTCTCTCATGACTGACATCTAGGAAAACTTTGATATGCATCCTTTATATTAATAAAGGTTAAGAGAACAAAATGCTACTCAGAAATAAGTGAGATCTAGTTAAACAAAAGCGTTTGACAATTGCTTCTTTAATAGCTCACGCAGAGCCGACTGATCTCTACGTGCGACCAAAAACAACACTTTACGCAACAACTAAAATTTAAATACAGTGCTAGAATAATGCAATCTAAATTTTTCGTCACAGATTGGAAAATAACATGAACATTAGAGCCTGTTGATTGCCACATGTGATGCCATGCTGTAGCAGCCTCATTACTCCAGCTTTTGACATTCTACAAAATCAACAGGTAGTTTAGGATATCCAAGTATCTCGTGTATTGGTGAAGCATATTTTCAGTCTCGCTATCCTTTGTGAAGACTATCACTCAGACGTATTATCTTTAAATAATTTAACAGAATTACTTGGCGTGAAGAATCCAGAAACGTCATGCTTAGAATTAACGGCAGGTACATTCAGTTGGTCACCTGCTGATAAATATACATGATGCAGAAATTGAACTTATCATACTGCCATTATCGAGCTTTATACATCTCTTCAATTTTAACTCATATTTTCGGTGCTACCAGCGTCATCAGCCATTTAAGTCTGGTACGCATAGTGGGACGCCATGCCGATATGCCAGTGCAATAATGTGACCAGTCTTTTATACCGTACCTTCAACATACGTAAAAATGTCATGTTTAGCAATATAAAACACAAGAGAAAGCAGCTAACATTTGCAGACCTAGATATGCCGGTATGTTCCCTCATCCTACTCGATTCTGTGGTCTCTCGTTTCAGTCTTCAAAAGGAAAATGAAATATCGACTCTGTTCACTGCATTGTGCGAAATGAATTGCTCATGAAAAATTCAAGGACTAAAATCTCGAAACCTAAAAATAGCCTAAAATCTGAAAATCATGTCTCCTGATTATATTACCGAGGGAATCAGGCCATAGTATCTAATATATTTGATTATTACAAGGACGTAAAACTACAAAATTAGAATAATTTACTCAAACTCCTCTGTGTTTGTGTTTCTGCTACATTTCTGTGCATTTCAAGTACTTTTTCAAGATATGGCATGCATCGTAAAAGTTGAGCTACAGACAATTAAATTCTACATTCCTCTTTACGTTAATAAATGAAAGTCATTTAAGATGGAGAAAATGCTAATATGGAAGATAATATCATGCAGAAAAGATCTGATTCTTTATTGTTTCAACTAATTACCTACATTAACTTGTCACACATTTCTTTGCTTAAAAACTTTCAGTTCGCTAGAAAAGTTTCAATAAAATGAGATACTTAAATATGCACATATATCTCTTTTACTCATGAAACATGAATCAGTTGTAGATTCCAGGACCATTAACAGAAACTCTATTGAATTCCCTCAACGCAGAGATTCGAGCCACATAAATATTAATCACGTTTACTAATTTATGGAGCGATGTTTTAGCACAATAGAGAATCCTAATTCTCTTAGAGATAAAATTAATGCTACGAAGCATTACTATGCTTAGTTATATGGAAAGGGCCATTTTTAACCAGTTACTTCATTTAAATAACAATAAAATCCATATTTTTCTGTAGCGTGCAACTGAAAGAATATGCTATTTTATTCACTATTGTCTCACACTTTTTGATTGGATGATTAAAACTCAAATTGTTATGTTTAATTAATCTCGAAGAATTTTCTTTGTATTCTTCAAATTTTGACGATTGAGTAATTTGATATTTTATTAGTTTTATCATCTGCAGCTTTGTCTTCTAAAAAAACGTTTAGCTTCTTTCATTCTTTACAATTTACGTAAATATTTTGCTTCTATGCGGAGATCTCCGGGAAAGTTTAATATTAAAATTAAATTATGGTTTAGATTCCAACTCAATCAAAATTTTAAATTATTTTTTAAGTTTTATAAAACCATAACAAGATATTACTATAAATTATGTTTCATTTGATTGCAATTATTCTCATTTGTGGTATGTGAATTCGATCGATCGCCTGAAACAGCTAGGGATACGATTGTTTGCAAAACTGGAGTAAAAACACTATTTTTAAAACTTTCAACTTTATAGTTAATAGCAAAAGATTACGGCTATTGCTTAAGCATACATTTTCAGTAGAAGAATAGTGTATGTTTTTAATTTTGGAATCCTGATACTATAACGCGTAATCGCAAAAGTAAGAATTCTTTCCAAATTTCAATTCATCTAAACTGGCAGTGACAATGTCCAGTAAGTGCCATTCAGAAATAACCGCCAAGACGAATTTAGACGAAATCACTATTCAAGAAGCTATACCAAGGATGTCAAACGTGCGGCCCACAACAAATATTTTTGCGGCCCGGCCAATATATCGGCAAATAATAATATATAATAATAAAATAACATATCGACGAAGAAAAAAATGAAATGTTTACTGCTAAGTAATTAACGATAATTTATTCAGTGTTGTTAGATTACTCACAGCGAGCTGACACACACACTACTTAAATTACAAATGCGTGTGAGTAGCTTGCGTTCAGCTACCTTCGGCTTTTGAGGAACACGTGCACTCAGAACTTGTACGCATCCCCCGATAGCCGAATGTGGCCGAACTCATGGTCTCAGTTTTCCAATCATAGTTTTGTACGATAAATTGGTGCATGCGTGTGCATGCACTTTGCTTTATTATTAATTATTACTTAATTCATATTGTTACGGATTTCATAGTTATTTATTTATTTAGAATTGTAATTAGGTTTGCTTCATGTTGCCTTAGCAACGCAGACGATTTTTGAAAAGACAGCTGCGTTGGAAGGTTAAAAATAGAACAGCGCGTGCATTTAATACCTAATAAATAAATATCTCGTAATTGCTGTTGCCATCCACAAAAATCCAGATATTTATAGATGTTTCCAGTATATTCGAGAAATTAATTATAAAGCTTATAAAAGCCGAGAACAAACAACTCATCTCAGTAGTAGCTGTAGTTCTAGCAAACTGTTTGTTTACTTAATGCTGTGATTGATTTGTAGCGATTTCGCTGTGAGATAGAATTAGTTTCTCTGTTTTGAATTGATTTTTGCTAAACGTTTGACATTTTGTGTTATTGTTAGAATATTTTTGAAGAAATATTTCAGCATTTTGATTTATCTCTTGTGGAAAAAATAAATTTTTGTTAACTTTTTAACGTTAACCGTGTTTATTCCAGCCCTTTGTATTCAGTATGTCTATATCAAAACCAAGTGTTAGTAATATTAAACGAAAAATCGCTGACGAACATAGAATATTCCAAGTAAAATGGGAATTAGAATATTTTTGCTGTGAAATAAAAGATAAAATAATCTGCTTGATATGTAATAATACTATTAATGTACCAAAGGTATATAATATTAAACGTCATTACAAACAACACAAATCGAAATATAACAATTGAGAAGGATTAATGAGAGAAGAAAAGTTGAAAGAGCTCAAGTTAGGAGTGAAAAAGCAACAGTCCATGTTTAGTAAAGTATTGCAAGAAACTGAAGCGGCGGTACATGCAAGCTACGTCTTGTCCGAGTTGATAGCTGAACATTCGAAGCCTTTTACTGACGGTGATTTCATCAAGGAATGCCTAATAAAAGCTGGGGAAATTGTTTGTCCTGGAAATGTGAAGGCTTTTCAATCAATTTCATTGTCTCGAAATACAGTTGCGGAAAGAGTTACTGATTTAGCCGCGAATTCAAGTTATCAGATCAAAGCAAAATCATCTAGTTTCGAAAGTTTCTCCATTGCCTGTGACGAGAGCACGGACATTAGTGGCAAAGCTCAATTAGCAGTGTTTCGTTCTTGTGACAAGAATTTTAACATTTTTGAGGAGTTACTGGAACTAATACCGATGCCTGGTACTACCACAGGAGAAGATATATTTACTTGTGTTTTTGGACTTCTGCAGAAATACAATCTACCTTTGGCAAAATTAAATTCTGTAGCTACAGATGGCGCTCCATCAATGACCGGGAAAAACAAGGGCTTCGTAGCATTACTAAGAAAAAAACTTAGTGAAATTCACGGTTCAAATATTCATCATATGCATTGTATTATACATCAAGAAGTTCTGTGCACGAAAGTAATAAATATGGAGAATGTTTTGTCATATATAAAAAAAATATATAAATTTTATAAGATCTCGTGGTTTAAATCAGCGTCAATTCACTGCTTTCTTAAGTGAGTTAGATAGTGAATATTCGGGTTTGTCCTACTATACTGAGGTACGTTGGTTATCTTGCTCCAAGATTCTCAAACAATTCTGGGATTTGAAAGAAGAAATATGTCAGTTTTTAAAAACGAAAAATCAAGACGTAAGTTTGTTTTACGATCCAATATGGATACAAGATTTATCTTTTTTGGCTGATATAACCAAACACTTAACCGATTTAAATTTATCGTTACAAGGAAAAGATCATATCATTACGAACATGTTTGACATAATTAAAGCATTCAAATATCAACTAGTTCTTTGGGAAAAACAACTTAAAAATGAAGATTTGACGCACTTCCCGACGTGCAGCATGAACAAATCAAATTTAGTTGATACTTGTTCGTAGCAAAAATACGCAGAAAAATTGCAAATTTAACAACTGAATTTGAAACGAGGTTTAATGATTTTATTTCCCTCGAAAACAATTTTTTTTTGTTTTCTTCGATTTTCTCAATAAGTATTGACTCAGTTCCCAGCCATATGCAAATGGAGGTGATCAAGATTCAATGAAACTCAAATTTGAAAGCAAAATTCATTGAAGTGGGAGTGCCTGAATTTTACAAATATTTACCAGCCAGGTTTGAAAATACTCGAAAATTCGCATATGAAATTATTTCCATGTTTGGTAGCACTTATCGGTGCGAGCAGTTATTTTCAGTCATGAAAAGTAATAAGTCTCCTATTAGAAACCGTATTAATGATGCTCACCTTGGGTCAGCGTTGAAAGTAATCACTGCAAACAAAATTTCTCCCGAAATAGGAAAGCTAATAGCAGAGAAGAGATGTCAAGTATCAGGACATAAACATTAAATTTTTCTTGTTCTTTTCTATATAAATGTATATATATGTTTATTATTGTATTATTCGAAATAAATCTACGTTTCTATGAATATTGATTTTTTTTGGGGGGGCCCGCCTAAAGTTATACCTTGTTTGTTTGGCCCAAGTGTACCCATGAGTTTGACATCCCTGAGCTATACAAAAGTCTACAAGCCGACGATGCGGTCGAAGAGTTTAATATCACCTCTAAAATGGTATCACGGATGGCCTTTCAGAGCAAAATCAACATCTCTAAGAAAACCAGTACTAATAGACATGGAAGTTATTTGCAAAAGCGCTTTCAGCGAACCCACACTGTAGGCTTCTTCAGCTGCAGCTAAATGAAAGATAATTACCATAAACAAAAAGAGAGCTTCAAAAACTTTCGAGAGATTTCTTGTTGTTAACCACGAGATCATCTGCAATGAAGGACAAGAGAAAGATAACTGAAAGAACAATGCAAGCCGTGTCATTTAAGTACAGAAGACAGTATCAGAAATGATCTGCTAATAGATGGGTTTGAAAAATGAATTAGAATTTAAGTCTTAGTATATTACAGAGAGATATTTTTACCGATAAGGAGAGCCTGAAAGATATCTAAGTTTTGATTTTAGCAAAACAATATTAACAATAGAATATTTACTTGATTCCTCTTTTAAAGTAAAATTTATATTTCTTGATGCGAAATTGTAATGCTCGTCTCATCTGTCTAATATGTATAAACCATATTAACAAGGAAAGGGATAAATTTCCCAAGAACATAGATCTGCAACAAGGTCTTAAAATACAAATTTCTGGCCTTAAAAACCTGACTTAAATTTTTAGTTTGCTCTTTTTCCTAATTTTAAATAGCACACGCTATAATTTCTCTTAAAGGAACATAAATCTTACGCATGAAAAAAGGAAGCAAATAAATCTTCTATTGCCAACATTATTGGGCTGCAAACCACAAATTTAATTTGGCTTCTTCCAAAATCCCTCAAAAAACTTCCTTAACTGGTGAACTTATTTTCTTCACGCTTCTTATATCCATAAAAATATACCTTCATTAGTCAATGATTTAAGTTCTAAAGCTTTCTTCCAACCATCTGTGAAGAGATTATTTCTCAAGTTTAATTTTCGATCTCTAGATGGCATTACTTGCTCTGTTTCTTTTTCATATTTTCTTTTTTCCCTTCATTACAGAAGACTTTGGGGTGTAGCTAGCAGCAAGTTCTCGAAAATTCTTTACTCTCCTCTCTTTCCGTTTGAGTTAGCCTTTCATTTGATTTCAGCGGAAGTAAGCAATAGTTTTGAATCTATGAAAGCGTTTCTGCCGAAATAAAATTTTTGGCAACTACCATTGGCTTTCTGACAATCAGTTTGACTTAATAGTCATCCTTTCACAGACTTTTATTTGAAAGACCTGATGGTAATCATCCAGAAGCAGTTGCTTTACAGACTATCACCAGACAGTGGAAGACATAGTACACTATCTAAAGCCCACTGCCTCCATGTAGTTATCTATAGTGCACTGCCCAAACTAAAGAGAGCTTTAAGTAGCTCGACTTGCTTTGATCAGAAGACCTTTGGAAAGATACAAATTCGGATTTGTATCATGCGGAAAGTACGCTTTATCCATTTAACATCTGCATATCGACATCCCCGTTCATAGCAGCGTAAAGAACCCAAGGACTAGGCTGTGTGTAATGAGGTATGGTAGCATTTACTGATGAAAGCAGATTCGTCTGAGCAAGGATTCTGAACACTAGTCCATTTAGTGACAAGGGACTCGAATGTTACTAAAATATGTCAATAAATAGTTGAGGTATTTTCGTTTGTATAGTCATTATTCAAGTTAGATACACAGAGCTACATATATCGTAACCGGTGAAAGCTGTCCACCAGTAGAGAGACATTCACGTTCCAATTGTCTTTCTGTTCCCCGTATCTATTTTTGTGGGGAATCTTTTATCTAAATCCAGTTGGAAAGTAAGAACAATGCTCGAATTAACTAGCCTGCGCATTCTCTTATCTGAATCCATTTAACTCATTTTGAATGTTCTGAGCAGCACGTCCAAACCCGCCAGCAGGCAGAATTTGAAAATAGCCTTGACAAAGAATAGACTTTACTACCGTAAGAACATTCCAGTACCCTCTACATGTAAGAAAGCATAAGCAATGCAAAGTATGTATTATTAGTCGAGGCATTTATATTTTCCATTTATGGCCATCGTTCTTTGATCTCTGGCAATGATTAATCTGTATAACTGACACAAGTGCAATGCAATAATTTCTAGTCAGGTCAGGTCACTTGAATACAGCAAATTTCAAGAGGGCTATATGCCTAAGAGAAGCGGTGTCTTCTTGCAGGACCTTCCGTATAGAAACTGCCTCGTACTCACGTTACTTATTGAAAAAAACCATGAAATCAACCATAGCAACCAGCTAGTTTGCCCAGATTCGACCTCTGTCGAGCAATTAGTATTTAGCTGTCTTAACCATTTAGCCACTACTTGTGATCACTATTATTTCTAAAAAAAATTACGTTTGAACATTTATACCTGCTATTATTATTGATTCCATATAGGTGACATATGAAGTATCTCATGTATGGTTGTTCTCACACCAGCTACTCCAATTTAAAATTGTTAAATGAAATCTAAATGCTCCACAAGATTTGGGAATCAATGCTTCTAAACAGTGGGTTTTAGCAAGTATTTTGTTTTGATTCCTTGGCTCTTGGTAAGGATTCTGTACTTTCTTAGAAACAAGAAGAAAGTTTTTTCTTCAATCGTTAATTTAAGCAATTGAAGAAATATGTAGCAAAGCAGTTTGTCCTATTTCACTGTTTGCAAAACCTGTATTTCGAAAAATTTCAAGACAGTAAAGCAGCTAAGTACAGTATATTTATTACTGCAGCTCCACACGCAAATGTCTCTTTTTCGTATTAAATATAACATTCATTAATTAAAATTTGTTAATTTTATATTATATTTTAAGGTCACGTATTCAGCAATTCAAATATCTCAAATAGGACAAGAAAATGCACCAAATATCAAGAAAGCTAAATTTTACAATCCTTATTCTTGTATTTTCCTCAGAAAGTTTCAAAGAAAAGGAACTACTGGAAGTTCAAAGTATAAAACTAAAAGAAATATTTTCATGTCAGTTAATCCTCTCTTTTAAAACTTTTTATTTCTTTAGCAAGTGCAAAATATTACGGAGTAGTTTCTTAAATATTTTCAAGATGGAAATGACTTGCTTTATTTGCTAGTAAGCTGAAACTGCCTAAAACCTAATGGAAACTTTCTATTCTTGCTTAAATTATTCTATAACTAAAACTATCAGCCTTTTTCTGTTACAGCATTAATCCATAAATATGAAAAATGAATATTCTTATGAAACTTTACAGCCGCTTACTAATATCTAAAATGATAATACAGCGATGAAAATCTTAAAAGTCAATATTACTTAACTTTTGTATGCTTTCATTAACTATTATTAGCAATATTCTACCTTATGTTCAATAGAGTTAAAAAGATTTACTCTGTGTGCTTACTTTACAAATTTTTTCAGACGCGGTATTCATATTTTAGGAAATAGTTGAAAGTATACGATTAATATAAGTTCTGTTTTTGTTTTCCTGCGTGGAGAGATGAAAGTTCGTACAATAGCTCAATAGTTTGTTCCCATAAATCTATATGAGTTAAATAAATATTATTTTATCACTAGTCATTTTAAATTAAAAGATTAATAATGAAAATATTTCTTTAAAAACCGTGTTATTTCTAAATTTCGAAACGAAAGGGATGTTTGTTAAGTTTCTCCTTCTTTTATCTAAGGTGCTATCGAATATCAGACAATGCATAAGCATAAAAAATCACAAATAAATATTAATTTAATGTATATTTTTATTATTCGTTGCCGACTTTCTAATTATTATGTGCCAAAATTCTGACGTTCATATTAACGTCAATATTCTGAAACACGTTCATGTTATTGCGAAATATTATTGAGTTGTTGCGAAACTTACAAAGCAAAAAATTTGTTTTATTCCTTGTTTAACAAGTTGTAACAATATATTTTTCTAATACATACTATAGAAGAAATGTATTTAAGAAATAACATTTAATTATTAATTTTATTTGCTCCCATTACGCCGATCAAAATAAAAATATCCGATAATTTTCTTTTTAATAGCGACCTTTTCACTTATAACTTAAGCCGTCAAAAAGGGCTTGTAAAAGTTGTATTCAAACTTTTTTCTTCACACCCATGGCTATTCGTAGCGGATGAAAAGTTGTGTTCTCTCACATGCTTCCTAGTGAATGTTTTAAGAACTATGCGTCGAAACCCACGCATCAAGAGCGGGATGATGAGTCCCCGGGTCATCTCTTCGATTCCCCCTTTTTAGCAGCCTTCAGTCGGCGCTTGCCCCTTCTCTCCTACTCCTCGCTTGAACGGTCGATTGAAAGAACCCCTCTAGCATAAGAACCCTCCTATACGCCACAACCAACTGGATTTGCCAGCTCACTTTTCTTCTCGCGACATGTTTTCACTGTGAAGGACTTTCCCTCTGTCTATCCCGTTTGATTCGCAACGTTTGTTGTCATCAACTGCCCTAAAACAATCGAGGACGCGTTTGTTCGGAGAACGCTTCTATAGAATCTGTGGTGGTGTCGTCCCCAATTAAGATTTTCCTCTTTTATTCTGATTTCTTCGTCTCTTCAGTCAATGGTGAGTTGATAAGAAATTAGTAACTTATTAGTAATTTTTTCTTTGAAATCTTTCCCATGAAACGTTTCTGTTAACCATTCGTGAAATAAATGCGCAGAAGTCGATTTTAAATTTGACTTAGTCACGTGTTTTCATGTAGCACGCGGGAATTGGGATCTCGGATGCGTGAATCTTCACAGGCATGTTATTTAAGGGAATGGAATGCGTATTCAGATAAAACTGAGAAACAGAATACGAAATTAAAGTCTAGATCGTTTTTTGAGATGTAGATCTAGATCTAGGTGTGTCTATATCTTTTTTTATCTTTTTCTTAACTAGATTTTTGATATTAAACCTCGGTCATTTTCATAAAGTGAAAATGAAATGAAATTTACGAGATTTGTTAGTTATATTTTTAACTTTATTGAATTTTGACTCTCAATCGAAGTAGTAGTAAAAATAACTTTTTGATGATTATACCTCTTTATTTATATTAACATTCAAAATATTTTGAACTAAGATGCATTATTTTTGTTGTAAAAGAAATCCCTTTTTCCTAGTCTGAATATACTACAAAGATTTGTCCCGTATGGGAATAACCCTTTTCCAACCAGTCATGTTTCTTCATAGCAATTGCATTTAAAAGTATAGCTATTTCGTTTCATTTATCTTATGTGACTTTCATACGATGCGGAATGATTCTGTTTAAAATTCCAGCGACATTTTACACTGCAACACAAAAATGTACTTGTCGACTTTTCAATTTATGTTACGTAAATATTAAGACGTAAGGACACTTTACTTATTTGAGGTTAATATCCTGTCTCTTTTGATTATCTCTTTTGATTGAAACAATTACAAAAAACTGTAAAAACTTATAAGGAATGGTGAAACTAACTTCAACCAGAAACGTAACAATATAGCCTCATAATAGTTAGTAAATTTATATGTGTAAAGTTTAATCAGTCAGTTATAATTTATAAAATAAGAATGGAATTTAAATAGAAGATTAATTTTTATCAGCCCTCTATTTGTCCGTATGCTTATCACATTTAAGTATATGTATTACGTATATATGGACAGTATAATAGCTTTAAGGGAGGATGCTTAAAACTCAAGATGTAACTAGCTGTTTGCGTGTTACCTATCTGTATATACCTAATACTTCTCTTGTTAATTCTCTTTCTTATTTATGTATGTATATCTTTTATTTATGTCTACGTAGCTGTGTAGGTAAAAAGACGTCGAATCATATTCTAATCGTCTTATGAAGACTATTTCTATAAAATTCATTGCTTTTAATACATAATGCTCAGCTTGTGAGGTTTTGGTATAATGTCACGCCGGTTAGTTCCAAATGCAAGTTAAACCCCACTCAATAATAATTATCTTCAAAATACTACATGCTAATTGAAAATAAGTAAACGAAGACACCATAAACATTGTATGAATCAAAAATTCTTTGAAGTTAACGCTGGGAGAGCGTTTTTCGAAGTTGGATTTTGACACATTCTTGATGTTGTGCCAAGTTAGCTGGCATAACGATTCTCACGTGGCGTTTTCTCTGTAGTACGAGTGTGTCCGCTAGTCATTCTTCATTTTGTTTTCTGCATTGATCCAGGTTCCTTATTTGCATTTCATTCATGAAGATTGGGGTTTTGACGTTGGAGAATACTACTTCTTTCAAAAATCAAACTTTCCTGACCTGCATTCAACTTAAAGAAATCAATTCATCAGTGAGCAATATTCAGCTCTTTGATTTATTTAAAAATACAGTAGTTTTATTGATTCGATTGAAAAGTGTCCCTGTAGTTAAATATATTTAGTTGTTTAATATGTTAATAATTCTTATTGAACTTAATTCGTAAAATATTTATATCATATATCAGCGTTATCATTGTAATATATACTATAATCGATATTATTATTATTTATTATGCAAATTTAAACTAGATGGAACAATATTTTTCGGACACCTAGTGACACTTGCTGGAGCAGCGATATCGCAGTAATTTTCCTTTAACGTAACTCGTTACTTTCTGACCTTGACAACACATCGAATAAATTAATGCTACTACTTTCAAAAATCGAAATTTCCTGACCTGCATTCAACTTAAAGAAATCAATTCATCACTGAGCAATATTCAGCTCTCTGATTTATTTAAAAATACAGTAGTTTTATTGATTCGATTGAAAAGTGTCCCTGTAGTTAAAAATATTTAGTTGTTTAATGTTT
The DNA here is from genome assembly GCF_044657685.1 of Stegodyphus dumicola. Classification (NCBI taxonomy): domain Eukaryota; kingdom Metazoa; phylum Arthropoda; class Arachnida; order Araneae; family Eresidae; genus Stegodyphus; species Stegodyphus dumicola. The sequence continues at coordinate 31,149,415 of NC_140781.1, forward strand.
TAATAATTCTTATTGAACCTAATTCTTAAAATATTTGTATCATATATCAGCGTTATCATTGTAATATATACTATAATCGATATTATTATTATGCAAATTTAAACTCGATGGAACGATATTTTTCGGACACCTACTGACACTTGCTAGAGCAGTGATATCGCAGTAATTTTCCTTTAACGTAACTCGTTACTTTCTGACCTTAACAACACATCGAATAAATTATTCTTCTTAATTGATGATGCAGTCTTCCACTCATTATATTTCACAAAGAACATTCACTCGGTGTCTAAACTCAAGGATATAACTTTTATTGGAACAACACTGAAATAGTTTTCTTCCTTATCTGTTTTATTTTAAAACGTATTTTAATGAATGGACTATGATAATTTGTTTGCATTTGTAAGTGTTTGATTGCAATTTAAAGAGGAATAGTAAATATACTTTATAAATTACTGTTGGGTATTTCTGAAACATATCCGGTTTTAAATCCTTTATAAATACAAATATAATGTGGTAAGTTTTTGCCTTACAATCATGCTATCTGCAGAGTTTATAGGTGTATGACTGACTGATATTTATTTCCTTGACTTGATGTTTAAGAATTATTATGTGGAATATATTAAAATGTGGCAAAATAGAAATTACTCCATTATATCTAAATGCGACTGAAAACGTTATTAAGCAACTCAGTTACTTTCCTAAGATATTAACTAATTTTCACGTTAATTAATTTTAACGTAACGTTAATTAACTAAGTTTAACGTAACGTTAATTTTTGCAGTCGCGTTTTGAAACAATATCGCAATCTAGCTTTAGGGCAGTTTTGACGGAAGTGAGTTGTATCTGAATACTGACGAATAACTTCATGAGATTATTTAATTTAGGCAAATAAGAGGGATATTTACTTAATCTCTTTCTAAGAACAGTACTCTGGATGATGTAATCAGATTAGCATTTACTCCTTATCCTTACCATTAACCTCTCAAGATGTTCTTCATATAAACAAATTCAAAGTACCCCTATGACTCAAAAATACGATAGCCAACAACGCCCAACTATTGCTCGAGATTCTAACAGGACTCTACTTCGTGTTCAGTTCACATTGTTCTAACCCCCATACCGTCCGACGCGACAAATAAACCATAATAACTGAAATTTTAAGTTTTGACAACATTTAAATAAGAAATGTATTAATATGTATGTATTAATTTATATTTATACATTTATATACGTATTTATATATTGTATTAATTTATATATATATGTATTAATGTATTAATTTGTATGAATAGTTCAGCAGTACATTCCAATATTTTAAGTTCTTCAAAGGTGTTTCCTAATGGAGTACAGTAGATTAAATGAACTAAATAGTTATTTACAGTAGTTCGTTAAATGAATTAAATAGTTATTTACAAATAAAAAGTAGATTAAATAAATTAAATAGTTATTTACAAATATTTTATGCAAATTATAACATTAAATTATTCAAATCCTCCAGTTGAAACATTTTTATGATAGCTGGACTCAAAACATATATCGTTTTTTTTGGGGGGGCAAATAAAATTTTCGAGAGTTTTTATATATAACGAAAAATATTATGTCCAAATGCTCCAATACTTTCATTCTTATGGTGATCACGCCTTTCTTTTATTGAAATAACTTTTGATCACATTTAAAGTACATTACAAAAATAATTTTTTAGGCTTTGATCTGGTTTACTAACTGAGATAGAATCTGAAGTATTTGAGTATTGAATTCAGAATTTAGTTGAAGCTCAGAAATATGGGTTTGCTTTATGAATAATGTATTGTGAATATAATTCATATAACAGTTTAGAGCAGCGGTTCTCAACCTTTTGGCTAACGCGTACTATCTAAACAAAAATTGAAAACATTTAGTACCACCACTACAAAGTACTACTATCACCACCACTCTTGAGAACAAAGCTCAGATCGCGTAAATTTACGGGTGTTAGAGAAAAAGAAAACAATAAGAGTGTTGAGGTTTTAACTTTTGAATTTAATAGTTAAAAATACTTTGCTTCTTTGCGTATCACTTATTTTTCTCTTACGTACCACCGGTTGAGAACCCCTGGTTTAGAGAAATTGTGAAGAATTTGTTCGGATAACTTATAAATGTGAACTTTGAGAATTTAGGAGATTTTCTTGCTCTAAGCTAGGTGTTATGTTTATATTATAAGTGTCAGAATAAATTCATAAATGGTACTTTACGTCAGTTAGTTGTATAAAAAGTGTAAGTTATATGGTCTTTAGTCCAAAGGGGCTTTGTCCATGAAGTATTGTTTTCGTATTGCGATTTTGCGTTGAATCGCTATAAATGTCCGTTTCACTTTTCAAACTATTGCCACCAAATGTTAGAGTCTTGCGTCATGTTTGAAGAAATTAAATAATGAAAAATCTGCATAAATGTATGTCTATTTCTCGCATTGTGATAAAACAGCGGTACACAGAGCCATCGAATTTTGAATGACGTAATCCTTTACGAATATTGGCATGTGGAAGACCAAATTTGAAATTTGGAATTTGTCTTATTATCGATTTCATATTTTGTAAAACTTTAACGAATTTTTGAGTAACAAACTCAACGATTTAAAAGCGAGCAATGGCAAAACTCTACGGCGCGGGGGGGGGGAACCTTTTTATCTCCAGCGGGCGCGGAACTGTGTATCGGAAATTCTAAAGATATGCTCATTTTAAAATTATTTTGCCACATTGCTACTAAACTGAATTTTATGGTTTAAGGGCAAAGAACATGATATTTAATAAATAAAGGTAACAGACAAAACGTTAAATAAAACGCCCCTTTGGATGTAATTTAAAATCTGAAAGCTTTCAGATTTTGTTTTTCATTTAATTTTAATAAAATTAAGAAAAACCAGGTATGCAAGGTTTTTTTTCATTCTTTATCCAAGAGAAATATTAAGTAGAAATAACGTTACAAACTGAATTTTAAGCAGTTATTTAAACTGACATGAATTAATATCATAATGTTAGGTACTTTAAATGCATAAAAGTAGCAGCATTGAAATGTAACTATTTAAAATCTTAGCAAGTTTCGGTAAAGACTCTTGCAAGTGAATAAAATTATAATCATGAAATAAATTAAATACTCCGTGTCAAATGTGCTTGCCTAGAAATGAAAATTACGTGATGTGTAAGATTGTGGGTGATTTTACAAACATGAAAGGGCAGCCAAGTGCGGTTAGTTCAGCCTTTTATGCATTGAAGATTATAGCAAAAGACAACTTTAAATGTTGAGAACGTCGTTAGCTTCGCACATTCCTTCAGTCATTGATTCTTCTAGGCTTTGAAGAGTGGTTGAAGGATGTAGAAAAAAGTGAAGTTCTTAAGAAGAGAAAACGGAGTCTAATAAAGGGGACAAATGCGGCTCACGTTCCTTGGGAAAACTGGATCCAAATTTTTCCCTGGTTGGATGCTGGCTACTATTCGTTTGCATATTCATTTGACTCTCTTTGCTCCCATTAACAGATTAACTTCATTCGGTTCTCTAGGTTAACGGACTGTGCTGGAATTTTAAATAGTCGTTTTGTCTTGAGCTTTTCGTCGCCTGTCGAGAGAAAGAGCTTTGCGTAGCTCCCTTTTATGAATATGCAGTGCTTGGAAATTGTTTGCTACTTGGCGATAGTTGCAATAATGGTTCAAGTACAGTGTTTCAGTGTATTTAATCTTTTATAAATTCATATACACAAAGCATAAATCATACGTAATATAAAAGCCTGGAGAATGCAAGTAGTATGAGTATATCCTGTGCAAAAGATACGCAAGTACTGTAACAGTAAGAGAGGAGTCATGCTGAAACTTTGCCAGACATTCTAATCTTACATACCGCTGATATATTGATATCGCTTAATGAAACATGTTGACTATTTCAATTTAATATGCGTAAAGGTTAGACCAGTCGTATTTTGGATGTCAGTGTTATATTTGCTAGAAAGGTTTTAAGTGTAATTCTGAAATTTCTGTCATCCTTGTAGAAAATGCAAAGGATTTATTTCTTACAAACTAAATGTTATTTAGTATATCTTCTTTAATATATGGTTAGACAGTCGTGATAGCATTTAAACGATCCTAACTAAACGTAACAGATGTAGGTGCCAAAAGAAATCCCATCGAAACAAATTGTCTTTAATAATGAAAAAGAAAGAATCTCAATTTATCATTTTCAGCAATGAAATCATTTGATGACCTGAACCAGATAAATAAATTTAAAGTTCATGAGCGATTTCTTATCACTAATAAATACCGAAACCTTATTCAGCTTTATAAATATCCGAAGATAACTATAAGCTTCTAAAATTAACTACTCGTGTTAATTGTCTTTTGCAAGCTCTAGGAAGTTCGTTCAAAATACCAACACTCTAAATATAGCGAAAATAATGTGAAATTTCAAAACTGTTGCAAGAAAATTATTTCTACAACGCACAAATCTGAATTGAAATCAGCATTGAAAAGCACAAAAATTCAACAGGTATTTCTAAGCAAAAATTCTGAAAAATCTCTGATGGTAGCGAAAGCGTTTAACAAGTGAACCTTCAGTTTATAACACGATATGCTAACTATTCTACCACAAGAATGATTGTGTCGGATGAGTTTAATTCTTTATATTACCCCTTGTCCTACATGTGCATTTAAGGGGTATCAGAAACCCCTATACCGACAACGTTAAATTGGCCATTTTTGATGTATCTTTTCTCAAAATCTGCTGTAGATACGAGCTTGAATTTTTTTTGTAATTAAAGTATACCTATCGGATTAAACTGAAATCAGCTTTTGAAACATTTTGAATTTTAGAGTAAATTACAGAATATTTTGTTGGGAATAGTAAAATTTAGCACTTTTCTCACGCAAAAAAATTAAAGAAAATTTTTTTCTAAGTTTATTACAAAACGCTCATTTCAGTAAATATTAGGGAACCTAATAAATAAGCCATAAAAAGTTTAGATACCTGTGAGCAGTAATTCCTGAGAAAAGGTACATCGAGCATAAAAAAATCACGTTTGGAGAAAAACGCGCTTTTATGTAAAAATCCTCATTGATCAAAGCAGTAGATGACAAATTAAACTAGATTTTTTTTACATTTCTAATTTTCATAGAGATTAAAGAATGGTATTTTTAGAAAGATAAAAGTGTAGAGAATTTGAAAATGCAAAAATCCGAAATTACAATTTTTTGAAGATTTTGGGGTTCCAACACCCCTTAAAAAGCATTCGATATGAGGAAGCAATATCCGTCGACAAAAGCAAAATAATAACATGTTATCCTCCACTAAAATTTAGTTCGGGAATCTGTGTTAGAATCAATACATTTTTGAAGCAGATATCCTGAAACTTAAGCAATGACAAATTCAGTCTGAGACTTTCGGGGTATATTAATCTCTGTATTACCACAGAATCTGACCTTTTCAATTTTTTGGAATTATCTTGAAACAAGGAGTTCCAGCAAATTATAAATTAGATGGAATTCGCTTACGCAAATTATCTCTCTCAGATCAAATATGGAGATACATCAGTAAGAAACTCATCATAGCCTAATTTGAAATGATAGTTATTTTAAGTACTGTGCTGAAGTTAATAATTTAAGACATTAGAAACCTCTTAAAATAGAAACTGGATATCTTAAAATATTATCTTGTGTCACTTCGAATGGGAACAATCTGGAATCTAGTTTTTGGCTAAACCACATGGAATATAAATTAAAGGCCTACGTTTCAGTTAATGGAAAACACTCGTCAAGGTATATCTACCAAGATAAATACATGGCAGCGTAGTAGAACTTTACGGTTCAAAAATTTTCTAAAGACTCCATTGAATATATTTCTGATATCAGTAGGTTAGAAACTTATAATATTCTGTAGAAGAATTCCTCTGTCAATTTAGCGCCACAAATCTTGAAAAAATATTTAAATTTTTGTGGATGTAATTTTAGCTAATATATAATAACTTCATATCTTAAGGAAAATATAACTCCTACTGCAAAGGATTTACGTTATAAACAATGAAACTAGTACACATTTAATCTGTTTTTAATCATAAACAAAATCTGTTTTTCACTGGAGGTGATAACTAAAAACATTATCTTCAAAATAAGTCAGAATTTGGAAACTTTGGATTTATTTTCTATTCTTTCTTTCTTTTGGACCCAAACTATGCTTATGGCTAAGAGAATAGACAGTTTATCTATGGCACTGGATTGGTTGAAAATATGGGGTTTAGTTTATTTGATTATTGTAAAACACCTGAGGAATATTTACCTAAGGAGAAGGATGCCTTCGTGGAGGTCTTTCTAAGAGAAACTCGCGTCTATAGACGTTACACAAGGTTTGATGGATTTCAAGAGCTTTGCCATAATTCTTTAACGACATTTATGGTAAAACACTTGAGGACTATTTACCTAAGGGAAAGGATGCCTTCGTGGAGGACTTTCTAAGAGAAACTAGCGCGTATACACGTTACACATGGTTTGATAGATTTCAAAAGCTTTGCCATAATTCTTTAACGACATTTGATTCAAATTATTTTTTCTTAATCAGCTTTTGTTATATCTTAAATGCAATATTTTTATCTTTGATACTTGTACCTAAATGTCCGTTTATTAAAATAATAATTTTAATAAATACTCAGATCTTATATGGATTTTAATGCAAAGTATTCTTAATTAAAATCAGTAGTTTAAAGCATATCTAATAATTTTATATTTTAAAAAGTGATTGACATCGAGGGAAAAAAATTAAGAACGTTAAGTTACAGTATCTCATCCATACTCTACATCTACGTAAATGTTTTCACGGATTATGTAACATTGGCATCTGGCTAGAGGTTGAGGGAGATAACAGGATGGCGAGAGACGCAAGAAACATTATGTTTTGGTTTAGTTTAGTTGATTATTGCCAGAAACACTAGAGCTATATGCCTAAGAAGAGAAATGCCTTCGTGGAGATTTTCTAAACTTTCGTGAAGGAAGCTGTCTAGTGTATACATTACACATAGCAAAAACCACAAAAATACCCGTGCATCCAGCCTTTTCGACGAGACTGGATACCCGTACCGCATTACCAGTGTTCAGCGAATTTCCGCTCGGCCTATGGTGGGATACAAATATGTGAACAAGATCAAATATTTTATTTGAGAGTTTTGTTTCTTTGTTATATCATTTTCAGTATCAAATCAGTTTTAAGCATTATTTCTGGAAGCATAATGATACACAGTTTGTTTTGCGACAGTTTGAAAATGCTGCTTATAGGAACTTCTTGAGAATTTTAAGTATTAACACGCAATATTAGCTTTAAGATGCATTTCTTTAGGAAAAACTACGCTAAGAAAACACATGAAGTACAATTGCATCCCATTTTTATTTTTATTATACTTTATTGAAGTAAGGTACTGAATAATATTTCAGAAAGAATCATCACCACTAAGGTATATACATAACTTAAAAGCTTTCTTCAAGAACACAGAAAATTAAATTTGATCCCTTAGATCAATCTGAGATGGGTACAATTAATGCGTAAAACGAATCTTTTCCACTGATACGTAAAAAAAATTAAAGAACGTAAAGGAATGCTTTAAGAAGGAAAAGGCACTTATTTGAAATGGAAAGTCTGTAATTCAATGCGTGTCTCATTTTTCCTACTAAACAAACTATTATTAAGTGGGAAAACAGGATGTTTTAAAGAATGTTTAACTTGAGTTTTGCATAATTTAATTATATAAGACATTTATTCAAGACAGAGGTTCGGTTAAAAGAATGCTTTTATTAAATTTGTTTGCATAACAATTATATTTCTCCCATTAGTGGCATTTTCCTAATTTTATCACTGAAATTTAAGGAAGATCTGTGTTTGTTTGATTAACTTAAGAGCAAAAGTGTTTTTCTGTGAGGTTCAAGGGACTAAGGAATGATAGCAGAGAGTGTACTTAACTCAAGTTAATCTCTTGGCTCTGCTTACACAGTGGGAATCTTTGGATATTAGTAGCTGTTTTGAAAAAAACTCCCACGATACTAAATAATACCTATTTAAACACCCTCTACTTTTGCATAATATGCTTAGTTATTATTAATAGTTAAATGGCATACATTTTAAGCACCGAATACAGGAATTCTCTAAAAATGAACTCTGTTATAATACTGAAAATAAATGCTCATATTATATCTCCTTGAATTACAAGGAATGTTTAATAAAGGTGAGAAATCAAATGCTTTATTTTCCCCCTCATTGCGTTATATCGTCTGTATAAATGATATCGCAGCAAACCTAAAGTTATATTCAAATAAAGTCCCCAAAAGTGGGTAAATAACCAATAAAAACTGTTCTCCATAAGTTAGGTTTCGAAGGATCTGGTGTTACGTAGGAACTTACTATGGAATTGTTTGCAGATAAATGTTCAGTTCCTGAAATCATCGAAAATGATGGCTAGCTTCACCTAACATCTAATACCTTTGATTTTAGACGTATTTCGGCTGCTTGCTTTCTCTGTGAATGGGCACAGCTACAGCTGCCTAGCTCCTACATAGTAAGAAAAGCAGTCTGTAACCAATGGCTGTGAATGTTCCTGGTACGCGTAGTGGTTACCGAGAGATATACCTGTCTTCACCTTTACTGGAGCAACCAAATCCTCTTATAATGTATAAATTTTATGCATGTTTTTAAACCTAACTATTTTAAATACAAAGTTAGAAGAAGGAACATAATTTTAAGAATCCTTAAAATATGCCTTTTACCCAGTTTCTTCCATAAAATGTATAGCCTATATTTGCTACAGTCCCATTTAAAATGTATAAACTTATATTTATGCGACGCATAATATACTGAAACCATGAAAAGAAAAATGATAGGTATGTAATAATTCAGAAGAGGCAGTGCAATCGTGGCCGGTTTATTATTTCTTCATTTTAGCTGATAAATATTTTTAAGCCACCACAGATACTTTCACGCAGTAAGTGCTCTTATTCTTGTAGATCTACACTGACACCGTTCAGGTTTTTTAGATTCCGTCGCCAAATCCAAACCACTGCAGAAGGCGTCAGCAGTCTGACATTAGCGCAGCGACAGTACCACGTATTCAAGATGAAATGTCCGTTTAAAGTGATTTGTGACACTACAGTTTTGTCTATCTTAGCAAAATATAAGTTTTGATTCCGAAATTTGAAATTATTATTGACTGAAGACTTACGTAAGTGGCTTGTATCATTAGCGCTACGTATGAATCATGACTACCATTTATTTTAAAATGATGCAGTTTAGAACGGTTTATTATAAGCAGTTACTAATTTTTAGACAGAAAGAAGAAATAGTAAAATAAAAATAATATGTATATATAATTATTTATTTATTTGTATATGTTTTCCCTAAGAGAAAATCCTGTTAAGAGAAACCTATTCGTATGTAAGAAACACAGGCAGATTTCAGTATTGAAGCACAGACAACTCATAACATTATTTGCATAAATTAAAAATTAAAATTATATATAGTTTAAGGAATCTTTTGTATAATTATTAAATCATGATTTTAAAAATAATTCACGGTAATATTAATAACTCACTTTTATGGTTTCAAAACTTGTAAATTATTTATATGATAATTATTTCGCATACCAGTTGTCATGACATACACTAAAGAACGTTACTCATTAGTAAGTCAAAAAATAATTTTATTACTTTTCTCAAATCGAACTAAAAAACAACCTAGGTTTATCTTAAATTATTTTTAACCGACCCCTCAAGGAACGTGATAAATTCGATTTTCTGGGCCTTTAAAATCTATAAAAATCGCAAACTTGAAAATTAAGTATCTCGGTCGAAGGTGGTGTTTTTTTGCGTTAGGTGTTTTTTGTTTTTTGTTTTTGTTTTATTTATTATATTGTGTGTGTGTGTGTGTGTGTTTTTTAGAATGAGTATAAATTATCACAAAATGTAACTACAGGAAAAGAAGAAGGTGCTAAAGTTAGATTTCGTATATATTACGAAACTGATTTCTTAAATTTAGAGATGGTGAAACATAAGTCTTTGCCTCATTTAAAATACTTTTGTAATAGGGAATATATGTGTAGCCCCAAGGTTACGAAAATAAAGGCTAGGTAAGGACTAGGCTAGGTGTGAACAGGCTGTATATTTTGTCTAGATAATTTTAAAATCTAGTAGTCCCGGCGAGTGCATAGCTCATTTTTCACATGTCCAGCATCAGTATAACATACTGATTCAACAATGGCGCCCGAACTAAAACGGTGGTGGAAGATGATTCTTCATCACCAGGATTTGGTGACTGGGTCCCCTAATCCGCAGTGGCCCTTTAAAAGGGGGAGTTTCTTTCTCCCTTCTTTCAGCATGTCTTCATGGTGTAATGGTTGGCACACCGGCGCGTATTCGCCAGGTCCAGGTTCGAGTCCCTGCAAGGGCATTGCTCATTTTTTATGCCTCCTGCTTCATAAAAGAACCTAATAACCCTACAACTTAAAAGGATTTAAGTGTTATTTCCTACGATTGATAATCTATGGCAAGTTCTTCTAAAAAATTTGTGTTTTTTACAGAATTAACTTTGAGAGGGACAAAAAGAATGGGCAAAATGAGCGTTATTCTAATAACGTTTTATGCTTTTCTTTTCAAATTAGGATACTTGGGGAACCCAAGTAGTATTCTGAAGTAAATCAAGTAGTATTCTGAAGTATTCTGAAGATAAATTTGCCCTAAGACAAGAAAACATTAATTACAAACCGAAGTTGAATTGCGCCTTTGAAACGTTAATTAATTTCTATTTCTGTTATGGATTCGTAAAGAGAAATATTCCTGAGATTTTTTTGAAACATTCCAAGTTGATATGATCGATCTAAAACTCAATAATGTAGAAAAATGAAAAATACTTGCATTAAAAAAAGAACTCAAATTATCCCGTCAGCAAATGCAATGCATTCAAATATCTCCGATAAATATGCTAAAATCAATTGTATCATTACAAATAAATGGCTGTGAAATGGAAAGAAAGAAATATTAAATGTTAAAAATAATAATGAGCATTTAAATCTAGATAAAAGAATCCTTTCTTATTGACAACCTTTTGACATCATTTTTAATCTTGTGTTTTGAAACTTTTACATCAGCCGCGTGGGTTGATTGAGTTATCATTTGTTTAGATGGAATAATAATTCTAATTTAGGAAGTTAAATAGTAAAAAATAATATTCTGTCGTAATTCCCTTTACGGTATTTTCGGAAAACTTTCGAATCGATTCGAATTTTTCTCAGTTTCAAAGGCAGAAGTACATTCTTTTCGAAGTTTTTGTCATATAAAATATGACGTAAATTGCTTTTATTGCATCTTACGCTATCGATCGTGGAATAATTATATGTATTTTTATAAATATTGCAGAAAAACGTGATTAATCATCCGGTAATACAGTATCCGATAATGCTTTCCTGTCTGTCTGGAGTCGTTAATTGCATAATACTTTAAAAAAGGATTACATCAATTATCTGTCAGTTAACTGCTTTGATAACAACCACAGAAGGAGACTGGGTTGTGTAGGTTGAAATTAGTTTTAAAGTTTTGACATATTAGAATGCATAAAAAAGCGTCATTTTTATGCATGTTTCTTTCTTTTGCGGAAGTACGCTTGGGAATAGCATATAATTTCGCGTTTTTGATTTCACACTGCGTAATGCGATACAGTTGTCGGTTACGTGACGTTTAATAACAAACAATACCTCATATTTGGGAAGAAATAGCGTTAAAAATAGATTTGGACATATTTCTAATGAAGGATGACGTAATGAGATTACGATATATGTGGATTTATGTCTTAATGATTTTATTTTGATGCGTGTTGTCATACAGATTTAAGCATTACGGATAAAGAGAATTATGTTTGTAACAAAATAATTTTGTGAGCGATGTGATGACCGAAGTGACTAAGTACCGCGATATAGCCTCATACATTTAGCTACAAAATATTTCCCCTATTTGAGTTAAATTTTAATTTGAGCTACACACGCTCCATAATATTTATCATTACTTTCAAAGCTAAGGCCTTCACTAAGTCAAGGAAATATTCACTACCGGGGCGTACACAAGCTCTCTATTTTTTTAGAAACGAAAATTAAATTTTACGGAAGTAATTCAGATTAAAATACAAGTGAACTTAAATTTTCCAATAAAGCCGAATAAAAAAAAATCCACATTTTGTTAGGAATTTATGCTGATCCATTAACCACTCGTGTGAAGGGCATATTACATCTCACGGAGGAAATTCATTCACGTGAAAACCTGTTCTGATAACAGTGCTTTTAGAAGGTTCAGGTGCTGGGCACTTCAACAGGCTCCTAGGCTGGGAAAGCCACATCCTGTATGTAACACGTGTAAGATGGCATATCTTTTCCCTGGCATATCATGGCATAGTATTTAAAAGAGAAAAAAATTCCTCGTGATAAGCAATGGGTGAGCCTTTCGCAAGTACAGTACAGAGAGTTAGTCGATTCCTAAGCTGGAGATGTAAAAAGCATAAGTTTGAGTAACAGATGCTACTGCTACGTCATCCGGTGCTCTAGTGAAGATGGAATAGAATGAAGAGAAGGTCGATGAGTGCTTTTGGAAGTAACGTCAGTGAAAGAAATTGAAACACGACAACGTTAAAATCCAAAGTTATGCAAAACAACAGCCTTATTTGAGTACATTTTAAACAAAACACTATTGATTTTGTTGGTGATCAGACACAGGTCCGTTTATTTCAGGAGGAAAATAATTGCCGAGTACCTAAAATTTAGTAAAAATATTTCGGTTGATGAAAAAGGGGTTTCATCTTCATTCGTCTTGATTATACATTTTCGGCCTGAAGCTAGTAGTCAGCGAACAAACTTCAGCGCTGGAAAGTGTGGAGTTTATTATAAAATCATTTTGTACGTATGGTACTTGTGTTATTGTAAATAAGCAATATGAATTTTAAACCAGTATAGAAGTGTATTACCATTATTGCTATTATATGATATTGTGGCACAATTTTGTGTGTAATGCTTCCTGTAACTTTAAGTACCTCTGCTTGCCTATCCCTCTTCATACTGTAAGAACTGTACAATTTATTCAATGTTTCTGAAACATTTTTTGTATAGGTAAGGCTTTCTTTATTTTCGCCATCGACTGAACAGCTGCCCCACTGGGTTATCAGGACTTGTCTCTCTTTTGACTTGCTTTGGGAACATGAATGGTCCTGAATAAGAGCAGGAAGCTTACTCAAGCTATGTTCAGGAAGGTGTGAAATAGACAACACAAGCAGGAAGGGTATATGAAACCCTTTATTTTCTATCTTTACAGGTATTTCCGGAACTTCGGAATACAGAGACCAACCACTTGTGGTCTGAACGTAAGAATATAAAAACTACTAACTAAAACTCTAATTAAAACTAACTTTGAATTAGTATACAAGTGCCTAGCATTAAGATTGACCTTTATTTTAACAAAGGTCCGTATGTAGTACGCCGAGCTTGCAATTATCAAGAGGACTAAACCTCTGGCCTTCAAGGCAACCAGCAACAGAGCGAAGACTCGTAAAACTACAATGGCAAGCTGCGTGCTTCCAATAACTCCTTCCTCTCTCTTGCTTGGCAAAAAGCCACAACTTAAGTACTTGGCGTTAGCAAGACAATTTGCATAAATGAGTTAAAGCTTTTAATTCTGGCCGGAAATAGAAAATAAGAAGAGATAGTAAAGATTTAAAATAAAATAAACGTTAGTAAAACTTAGGATCCTTACAGGGTTAGGTACTTTTCAGTCTGTGGGATCCCGTTCGATGGAATTAAAAATAAATATAAATAAAGAGCTTAATACTGTGTCCTCCAGAATTGATTACATTTAGAGCTTAGTGCTGTGCCCTCCAGAAATTGGTCACGCTAAACGAGGAGCATTCAAAGAAGGACCAGAGCATGGAAATAAAGTGCATGGTGAGGACTGCAGAGACTAAGAGGAACACTTTTCACTATTATGGTACATCTTAGGCATACAGATATATTAAGAGTATGGTATATGCTCAGGTACAGATGTAAAGTGTATAGGTAAGGCTGTAAACTCACAAGCAGAGCTACTGTCCAATTAACTAAGGGGAGGTAAGAAAGAAGATGAAATTTTTGTTGAAAATTCATCGACAGCTATGCACATATTCAGAGAGAAAGCTTATTTTTTAATACAATAGACTTGCTTATAAATTGGGTCAGCTCTTTCCCAATAAATGGTAAGTGTACTAAAAAAAGGAAACAATAAATAAAAAAGCATTAATTTCTTTAAAAACTTAAGTAAATAAATCTTTCACAAACAGAAAAAATGCTTCGCTCTTACGCCTATTAATTTCCCTCAAATATAAGAATGAGAGGCTTTATAAGTGTTTCACCTTAAGCATGTCCTTAGAGAATTTTATCATTATCATTACTACACACAATGTACATAAATTAAAAGAAATTTTAGGAATAACTTTCGAGACGATTATCGATGATATAATCACTTAATGTTTTGTGCTATTTATTTGTTGAAGTTTCCATACTAAATGTATTACTTAATTTCTGAACATGATTTTTACAATTCAACAATAAATTATTTCTATTAATTATGTGCATACTAGAACGATTTTATCAAGCAATATTTGCAGGAACAATTCAAAATTTCTATGAGTTTCAGTAATTAAAGTTACCTGTTAAGCACCGCGTAAATTTTATACAACCGAAGAGGGAACAGAATGTTAAACTTACTTATTCAGTTATGTAAAAGGTTGAACCATTTCTCAAAAACAACCATAATGAAGCAACTAAAATGTGCATAATTAATCATATGCATGGAAAACTTGGAAAGTTCTAAAGTGTTTTCTGCGCATGTTTAATACATTTTCTTTAAAAATATTCTACCACTTTTTAAGGTTTCAATTATTATTTTTACATTATAAGGTATTTCTCCAGCCTTCTTGGCATTCCTTTGTGGTGTGGTGGTCTGCACGCTGGGCACGTATTCCAGAGGTCCGCGGTTCGATTCCTGGCGAAGACATTGCTAATGTTGATAAGGTATCATGAGTAGCCATAAAGGTATGGATGGCAGAATGAGATAGAGAAGTGTCATTAGATTGGAGGCAGGCCAACCGCAAGCGCAGGTGGCTACAGAGCTCATTGTAAGAAACGGTGCCATCTGCAATTTGTGAAAGCAGTTTCAAAGACACTGTAACCATATCGAAAAGATCTGAATAAGGTTGATCGAGATCCACAACGACGAAACAGAATCATTATTTGCCGCTTTCAGGTCGTCGACGGAGAAATGCTACAGCCTCACAGCTCTCACTTGAGCTGTATGTTGCTGCAGACAAAATACACCTTGGACCAGACTCCATTGGAGCATGGTGCATTTTACAGATGGGTCGAGAATAAGCCCGGACACAAATTTTCGACTTATCTGTATCTGTACAAAGCCTGGAAAATGATACTATTCCTCCCTCCTCGAAAAAGAGGGTCATTACGGTGGTGAAGGTGTAATGGTTTGGGCAGACATTATGTTAGACGGCCGCATATCCCTGCATGTGTTTGTCAAATGCTTCCTGATTGCTATGAGGTATAGAGATTATATCTTAAACACTATGTTCGAATTTTCAAGTGCACAGTTTGTCCTGGGTTTCTTTTAATGAACGATAACTCATGGTCAACGATTACCTGGAAAGTGAGGATATTCGCCAGATGGATTGGCCAGCCAGATTTGCTGTATATAGCTGTATAGAGAATAATTGTTAAATGTCTGTACATTCTGCGTGTTTTGTATATTATACAGAGCTATACATAGCTGTATATGTTGTATAGAGCTGTATAGATCTGGTACGTTCATGAGAAGGCATTTTCATCCCGGAGTTGAAAGCTAAGCTGCCTTCCTGCAGAAGTGGAATCGGCTTCATCGGCTTCCTCAGGGTGTTCTGAATTGCCTACTGTTCAGCATGCCGTCAAGTTGTGCGAGACGGCTGTGCTGTCTGTCTCTTAGAGGAAACCCCATCCCATAATAATCTTATTTTCAATTCGATACCACAACGTGGAGTTTGGACATTCCTGCACTGTGAACTATACTGGTAATCATGAGTACAAAAAATAACCGTTGAATGATAAATCTTCCTTTATTATAAACGTATTTTGATATCAAATTTCATTAAAATTTGTCCATTAGTTTCATTAATTTTTCACACGAATGTACATAGCTGGAAAAGTAAACTAAAGTGTTTTAATGTTTGAATAAAAATTTTAATAAATTTACAGCTGGTAATACTGCAGACTTTTT
Organism: Stegodyphus dumicola; assembly: GCF_044657685.1. Lineage (NCBI taxonomy): Eukaryota > Metazoa > Arthropoda > Arachnida > Araneae > Eresidae > Stegodyphus > Stegodyphus dumicola. The sequence continues at coordinate 31,165,725 of NC_140781.1, forward strand.
TAAAATGGTAGCATGATTAAGGAATAACGTATATTTGCTATCTGCTCTTCGTTTGCATAATTAATCCACAGCTGAGTTTTACACGTGAGGGATAAAACTGAACTGTTAACATTTCATTGAATACGCGTTGAGTGTTTCTCTGTCTAAATATTTGGATTTCATTTGAGTGGAAAACACACGTTTCCTCTTACATTGAATTATTCCGTTCCTACGTCAGAAATTCCCATCGAAAGCAGATTTCCTCTAGAGACGACGAAATCTTAGTAAATTAAAAATATTTCAACGGCTATTGGATGTAGTATCATTAATGTTTGCATGCTGGAATTACTTAAAACGCATATAAGTCTCAAAACGCACTGTTTTATAAAGGCTTAATTTTATGTTTGCTAAAGAAAAGAAAATATTTAATTTAAATAAATTTATCTTTATTCATCCAATAACAAAGGTATTTACCCTGCGTCAAATCTCCAATTCAGGAGTGAATATTAAACTTCCTTTTAAGAGAATAACTAATACTTTTTCATTCGCATTTAAGTAGAACATTCATTTTAATCTTCACGTCTTTCACAGCTTATCTCATGGGGAAATTTATGAGACTGTTAAATTTATTCCATTTACCTCTAAATCTAAATTTGTAACTAAAGCCTAAAAACATTGTAAATATACGAGTTTATATAAATTAAAAATAACTATTTTAAGTGATTTTTTATAGACGATGTCATCTGATTATAATTGTCTAAATCGTAAAAATATTCATTTAACTTATTGTGTTTCACTATATTGTACATTACGTACATGGGAAAAAATGCTAATTTAAAACTTAAACGATGACAAGCTTCAGACATTGATTGACGTTGGTTTCATAGAATAACCGCTTCAGAGGAGGTAGGAATGGGGATTCTCTTTGCAAAGGAAAACAAAATGTGTTCAGCTAAATATAATAAAATAGTATTGCTCCTTGAAGAAGAAAAACCTCATCTCTTTGCCTCTCTTTATATGCTTAAACATCACATAGGATTAAATTTTGACGAAATTTAAATTCCGCGAAGTAGCCTGGGTATTACACTTAAAGGAAACACATTTCTATTAGAAATATTCTATAAAGAAAACTTTTCTATTCGATAACAACCTCGTCTCAGATTAATTTCAGTAGGAAAGCATGAAGCTCGCAATAACTCAAAAAAAAATGCCAAATTTGTAGCTAAATTAAAGGTAAGATTATTTATAAAATTGCGGTTTATTGTGAAGGCAAGCCTTCACATTTTTCACTCCAAATTCTATTTCCACTTGGCAAAGGTCGTTGGATAAAGAGACTATAGGCAGGACTGGTTTTGAAGTTCCCCCTCTTCTTTCCTTTTACTCATTTCTTGTACTTCTACTTTCGCAGGCACAAATGCAGGCTGCAAGACATGCCTGGTGACTCTCTCCCAAGCCGATTCGGTGTCACAAACTTCATTAACAAGTCCTCATGTTTCTTCATATAATTATTTTTTCGCACTTGTGAACGCATTTAGTATTCACCTGTCAAGATATTTTTCCCTCATCACGCACACTGCTAGGATGAAGTACTCTTAAATTCAGTATTGAATCTTGTTGCAAATTCATTACGCCATTCTGCTTCGAGTCACGAGGTCTACCAGTCAGAGTATTTTGGTATAATATAGCTGAGCATCTTTTAATCCTACAGGTCTTTTAGTATTCTGCAAGCCTGACGTCAAAATTTAATTAACGACTTTTGCAATGTTACAAGATTTCACTTCCTTTGATGGCCTGTTCTACGACGAACTCACAATTATTATTATGTGACTGGTGTTTATTTAAGTTTCTTTGTGACTAAATACGTATCTAAATTTCAACGTCAACATAATTTTCTGAATACATATATGTACCACAAGCGAAGATATTACGTTTTCCTTTTCTGATACTATCATATGGGTAAGTTGTAGGGACAATAGGTATTTTATGGAATCAGGAGATGTGAAAATGAGCAACAACTTCGCCGGGAATCGAACCACGGATCACTGGAATACGCTTCTAGCGTGCACACCACTACACTACGAAGGCATGCTAAGAAGGCGGGAGAAATACCTTATATGCCCCCATTTTAAAGGGTGACTGGTTTTTTTAGGGGACCCAATCGCCAAATCCTGGGTGTGGAGAATCATCATCCACCACTCTTTTAATTCGACCACCACTGTAGAGACATTATGTATTTTTGGAAGCAAGCAAGATGAAAAATGAGCAACGCCTTCACCGGGAACCGAACCTCGGGCCTCTGGAATACGCGTCCAGCGTGCAGACCCCTGTACTACAAAGGCATGTTAAGAAGGCGGGAGAAATACCTTATAAAGTCAAGGTTTATCTGTTACTCAATTTTAGGTTATTAAGGAACACTAGAAACATATCTTAATAATTTCTTCTATTCGGGTTAGATATAGTATTTGACAAGCACCAGCAATGAAGAGCGAAAATCGTGAAAAGTAACATCTTCAGAGAAGCTCTGTGATGGAGATAAGATATTCAGGTTCAACAGAAATCAAGCCTGAAGGTTTACCTAGCCATTGCTGAAGTGAAAAAAGTAGAAACGGCATGATCAGTTACTGGATTATAACCATCCTCTTGATCTACAAACACAATGGCTGTTATATTGGCCACTCCCGATTCAAAATGTTCCCGTGTTTTAACCTATGATTCCCCCTCATGCATTGTTGCACGTTTTCTACAAGGTGCATGTGTTGATTTTGAATTTCTTTTAAACAAATCAAATATGAATCAATCTCACTAGACTAATTACATCCACACTTATATTTCATACTAATTTTATGCAAACCGTGTTGTTCGCGCAAAGTCATTCAGAGATATTATTTTAATTTAGATTAAATTAAGGTTTATTCAAAATATTTCGTTGAAAAGTTAAATGAAAATGTAATAAACGTGAATGGCTAAATTTCCTTTAATTTAAAACGAAACAAATGGCATTCAGGTTCGCTCAGTGAAGTATGTGATGATATATGCGTGTTCAACGCCAAATGATGCTCTTTTTTTTGGGGGGGGGTGCAACATTTCCGGGTTAAATATTAATCCAGATTTAAGTCCAAACTCATCCATCATTCAGCCGTCTCATCTGCCATAACGCTTCTTTAGTGAACCACAAAGACGACCATGTCCTGAAAGAGGGAGGGAAGACACACATAAAATTAAGCCTTTCAAAGGAGTCGAAACCTTAGCCTTGGTACTTGGGCTACAGAAAATCGCCGTTAACCACCATACCATTAATATATGACAAGCATAACACTTCTTTTGAACGATGCTAACATGCAGAGCTGGAAACAGACACTGAAAGAAAACTTACCAAAATGATATTTATCTAGATTTCTAAAAGATCTCATTCCACTTTCAAACAAATGTGCAAAAAATTAGGAATAGGTTCTGTAATTTTTCATTTTGAGACCTAAGACGTGGAGCAATTGTTAGAAATAAATTAATTAAAATTTAAAGTTTGTTTTGGAATATGAAACATATATATTCTTCGCTATGAAATTATTCTTAAAATTTCCATTACGAGACATCTAAACCATGTAAATAATATTTATTTTGTTTGAAATAACTCCAGTTTTCTGCGTTTAAGTAGCTGAAAGTATAAATGTTAAGAATTTTCAGTCTTAATGATAATTACGGAAGCCTGATTAACGTTTAAAATTGGCAGAAGAGTAAAAAGCAGTGAATAAGTTGATAACTCAAGGAGTAACATCATGTAATGTGAGAATAACTAAATTGTTAAAAAAAGCTAAATTTTAGCTAAAAATGTAATTGTCTGAGTTTTATCTAAAGGAAACAATCATTCAAAATAAATATATTCTTTGAATCTCATTTTAATCTTGTCAGGAAGTATGATATGTGGGTTCCAAATGAGCATAAGTACAATAACCGTTAATACAATAACCGCTGGTATAAAAGGCTAAAACTTCATTTCTCTAGTTATAAGAGAAAATGATGAAGACAAGCTCATCATGTTAAATATTATTTTCCTCGTTTAGTTGAAGCTGATCTAAAATAACCGTCACGTCATTAAATCGCATCCCAGCTTCTACCTATACAAGGAGATTTAACTGAGAATACTCAGATTTGCTGGACCCTTCAAAGAATGTTTCAGTATTAAATGAGCGATAGCGTTAATCGTAGCTGGTGAGATTAAATTTACAACGTATCTATTATTTATATTGTTAACAAGCAGTATGAAGGAATTTATGATTCCTGATTTGGGCAGGCATATATCTAAAATAAGTTTAGCTTAATTTGTGTTCTTTTTTAGTTTTGTGTAGTATGCCAAAGTTTTTGACTGTAGATTATCGAGAATACAGAGCAAATTAAATTACTTAAAAGGTTTAAAGGTTTATGCAAATTATGGCCGGTTCGTCTTTTGAATTTTCAACTTCTGTGTTTAAATCAGATGCCATAGCTGTTGCCTCTCATTTACTATGTAAATACATACATCATATTCAATGAGATAAGGGGACTTCTGTCAAGCTTTTTACACTTTGAAGCTATAAACTTGGTTATTTTAAAATGTTTACGTAAATAAAAAAGCAAAGTGAGAAAGGAGCTATGATATACTTTTTGAAGGGAAACAAAACAACGAAAGTTTAAATAAGACATCTAAAATATTTTAGTTGTATTTACATAGCAGCAGACGACATAACAACATATATGTCTTAATTCTCGTTTGCGTGCGATAACTATTATTTACATCGCCCTTTTCCACAAAGATTCATAATTTTGTCTCTTCTTCCTGAAATCGAAAATTTTTTGAGGACGAAAATTATTTTGTATTCACATTTCCAAAATAATAAATTTTGTTTAAGGATTTCGTCAAAAGCCAAATACATGGAAGGTTAATGCATATATTAGGGTGGAAGGCTAATGAATTAATAATGCCTAAATTTTCTTTTGAAAAAACGTATTAACCTTTCCTTGTATGTTAGAGTTTGTATTAAAAAGTTAACATTTAAATTTTGAGCCTGAGATATTTAATTTTGAATTTTTTTTTAAATAAGAAGCATTCAAATTGTATAGCATTCTGGAAGTGACATATTTTCAAATTTGTTTTTTTTTTATTCTTTTTTTATTTCAGAACAGTAACTTATGATCGTTATTTTTAAGCTTTATACGAGTATTTCCTTTGTAAAGAAACGATCTCTCATATATCTGCATTTATAAATTTGGCAATAAAAGCAAAGCTCTCTCTTCTCGATGAATGCGATTGCTAGCACTCTCCAAGACAGTTTTACTTTCACCTAAATGAATAATGTTTGTTTTGGTTCAATTACCCCCAGGGGCTCACTGTTTGGGAATACAAGCGAAGCAATCCTGAGGTACTCTAACCCTTCAAGGAATCACTCTCTTGGTTAGAAAGGGGTCATTATCCTGAAGACCTAGTGATCTTAACTCCTTTCCTTTTCAAATATCCTTATCTTTTCTTTTTCCATTTTCCCTCCTTTTTACTTTGCCTTTTCTGTGGTAGGAGCTCAAAGTGGGATGTTGTTACATCCTTTTGCTTGTAGTTTCTCGTGAAAAGGAAGCCGCCTACGCGTTTGTCATGCTTTGTGGCCGTAAGGCTGGAAGAAAAGGTCTTGGTAGTTGAGGAGCAAAGTACAGTCACCAAAAATCCCGGTTTGGTCTCTGTTTCAGAGTGAAACGTTAGGCACATAGCTGTCCCCACTAGTGTCAGTCGAATGCTCATTTGTCATTCGTGTCGGCTTGGGGATAAGATTCTGTGTTACCGAAGCTAGATCCTATTCACCATCAGGCTCTGCGCATATGTTTAGGGGCATTTAGAACATCACCAGTTCAGAGTATCTGTGTTGACTGTTATGAACCATCCCTTCAGTTAAGGAGTGAGCAGTTATCGCTTTGCTGTTACTTGTTTCTTATCTTCCTGACCATCCTAATTAGGTTCCCTTATTTGATGTCAAGTATAAATCATTGTTTGTGGCTCGACCATCCTATGTGTCTTTTTTCTCTCTTAGTGCTCACTCACTAATTGAGAAATGTCACATGACAAACTTCAGGACCCAGGCAGTAAAGAATTTCGAAATCTCACTTTGGGAGGATGATCAGAGTCGGCTTCTCGATGATTTCCAATATCTTGGGAAAAGAAATACATGAGAGGAATACTAAGTTTGTGTATAGACAACTTTTTCTTGGGCATTAGGCACAAATACATTAATAACATCCCTGTATTTACAGATGCGTAAAAAGTACCAGGACATGTTGGCGTATCATTTGATATTGAAGGCCACATGGAGGGTAGAAGTTTACATGAAGCCTGCTCATTGCATTAACTATACGATAGAAGGTGAAAGAAAGTTGTATATACAGACCCTCGTAATGGATTAAAATTTTTCGAAACATATTCTAATGCTCAGAATCCCATCATTGTTGATATGAGGTTGAATCTGAAACTAAAGACTCGTAGATATGACATCGTTTACTGCTAGGTTCTCGTGCATGGGAGTATAAAATATTTTGCAGATATTACAACAAAGTCTGCAGTTCATTTTCCCAATTATCTCGTCTCATTTACTGACATCAACAAAGTCATCAAGCAGGAAATCCTGATAAAATGGCAGCAACTCTTGGATGTTCATCTAGATAATACGTTATAACGGGTCAAACCTAAAACTGAACTTTGGAAGGCTGTTCGAAAGCGGAAATAAAAATTCTTGTTAACCTGCCTTAGAATCGGTCACTCGCGGATAACTCACAGATATCCGCTAAAAGCAGAGAATAAAGCGGATTTTCCCGGCTGTAATGCTACTATGTCAGTGTACCATTTTTAATAGAGTATTCACATCGAAACATGTTAACGTTTACCGTATAATCGGGAAAGAGGTGAATGCCAATTAATTTCAGTTTTTGAAAGAGACAGGACTTTATCATCAAATTTGATTTAGTTTAATGTTTTTTTTGTGTTTTAAATAATATGCATTTTAATATATTTCATGGTTGTTGATTTTAGCCTTGTTTTACATCTGGGTGCATTAGCTGAGATTTAGGCTGTTGCTCACTGTAGCGGCGGCCCACCAGCGGCCGAGCGGTAAAGGCGCTGAACACTGGTAGTTCGGTCCGAGGTTCGAATCCCGCGAACGGGCTGGCTGCATGGGTGTTTTCGTGGTTTTCCCCATGTGTAACGTGTATACGAGCCAGTTTCCCTTAGAAAGGTCCTCCACGAAGGCATCTCTCCCCTTAGGCAGATAGCCCTAGTGTGCTTTGCCCTAATTAAATACACCAAACACCATTGCAGCGGCATTTTATCACTTCTGTTAAGAATTTCACTTGGTTTTAAATTTATATTTGACTATATTTTGTGCTTTTGTCTGGTTTGTGTTTGTACATGAATAACATGTGTTCGGCGCATATAACTTCCTAAGATTTTGTACCAGAAAACCTATTACCATTACAGCAAATTAAAAATTTTCATTTTTAATAACTTTCCTGTATGATCTTTTTCTGATTGCATACGTATTTATTGATTTTGTAATATAAATGTATTTAAGGACATGCACACTAAGCTTCTATTCTAGCTTACGAATGACAGAAACCTGTCTCCAGTATTTTCCTTTATTAAATCATAGGAAACTTTTTAATTGAATATGATAATGTGAAACTTTACTAAATTACAAAAGTTCAGTCAAAGTTGTTTTTTCTTCCAGTTACCATTAACCGTATTTTCTCTGGAAAATAGGTGGGAACTCAAGAAATTTCCAAGACGACATTCGTGTCTAAAAGAAGAGATCGTTCAAGGTGGAAAAAAGAAAATTAAATAATTGGATTAGATGACTGAGAAAAAGCGTCGTTGAAAGAAAGTTGTTTCTATTGCAGATAAAACAAAACATTTCCTGAATTGTGATCAGAGGAGTTTTATAAATGATATTAGGATGCTTCCAGATATTTCTGATGTTTGCTTTGGAGTTGAGTAAACTACTTTTTGTCAAATAAATGCTTTTCTAACAAAAGTGAAAAAATGTAAAATATTAATCCTGAAATTTGAGGTTCTTCTTTTCTAAATGAATATAAGATAAATGAACTTAACATTGAAAATCACAGTTTGAATGGATGAAAGAGTTTATCTGAAAGTAAATTCTGAATTACATTCTTATTGGTTTGGGTACATTTCCGACTGCGAAAATTAATGATTAAATAATTCATGATAGTGTCACATAAAGTATTCTTGTGTATCTATCAGTTCTGATGTATTGATGTATGCCGACCAAACTTGAAAGAAATAAAAAAAAATTGTTAAGTTTAACCTTTTTGTTTAAATTTTCTTGACAGCGTAATTAGGAAATGTCAGGTGCTCTATTAATTAGTTTAGGTACAAGCGGAAAACTTTGTTGGAAATGACTGTAAAAAGTCCCTGCAGCATTTATTTTAAAAGAAATTTAAAGGAGCTAACTTCTTAATTTATTTACTTTTTTCTTCGACCAGTTTGCTAAGAAATCGAAGCACAAGAATTTATTTCCCTTGCAAATTCGAACTTTATTTAACATTTATTTACTTTTTATACCGAGCTACAGTTTCAATTCTATACGCCCATTATATCGATTTTATAGGAAATGCTGTAATTTGCAAATGTTTCTTAAAGGTTTTGAATGATAAAATATTAAGAGAAGGAAAATTAAGAAAAAGTATATTTATGCTTTTAGATTTTGAAATTCTGCAGCGTTTTTCAGGTTTTGTGACTCATCTGACGATACAGGAAATTGTTAAAGGAAAAATTATTCTTTAATCGTGTCTAAGAACGTTAAGTCTGTTATGATTATTATTCCCTCAGTTGTTAGCATAGTAACTTCAATGAGCTTAGAATAAAATAAAACAATAAAACTTTAAACGTGAAAGTTCTTTCAGATATAATATGTCAACAAAGTCCTGTGATTTTTAAATTTATTCTTTAACCACTCGGTTGAAGAATTCCCAGATTTTTTTTCCATCAATATTTTATCATTATTCACAGATTTTCTGAGACGTTTAGTTCGAAGTGTAACTTCGCTTTATATTTATCAGATATTCACTAATTGAAGCCTTTAAGTGAATTAAAAGTTTGATTTAAGACTCGCCTTATTTAAACAGCCATTATATTGTGCTGCGGTATAATACAAACTTCACGATTACGAGATATAAGAGGTTCTGTCTATGAAATCACGTGGATGGGATTTTCTAATTGAATTTTCAAGAACGATCAAACATACAGAAATTGTTCCATGCATCTTAACATCTTAACATCTGGGCAAAACTGGAGTAACAGAAATTTTCATTAAATGCTGAGCAAAATGTTATTAAATAGCCTAATAAATTAACAGTAAATATTTCTATTTTTATTGGTACAGCATTGCTTTAGGAAATGCTACTAATCTGATCATCTAAGGTCTAAGGCAAATTATTTTTTTTTTCAGTGTACTTTTTTCTTTAGTAAATTAGCAGGATATATGAATAATATCAAAGCTCATTCCTTCAGCTTTGTTCAAACATAATGCAAATCGTATTTAAATTTTCAGAAATTCGTATTTAAAAATAGAAGGTAATGTTTGATTTCAGGACTGCTTAAAAGAAAATAATACCAAGAAAGACATTACTCCAATGAGTGTAATTAGGGTTAAATGCCCACAATGGGTTAAAAACAATGGCTTCGACTTAAGATTGGCAGATCAGACTGATTGCATAGTGTTTAACTGCTTTGTGTCACGCCTAATATAAATGCCCGCTAGTTCACTTTACAGAGTTCACCTTAAAAGTTTCAGATTATGCTAGAGAATGCACAAGTTACCTTCATCACAAATCCAATTCTTGTATGCTCAGCCTTACCAAATTGCTAACCTGCATTACAATTGAACGTACACATTGTAAGTGCTTTTATGGTGACACGGTTTGAATGCCAGTTTGGCATGTAAGGTGCTATATGTTTCACTCTAGGTCAGACACAGTTTATTTTTAGCATACTGCTTCTAAACTCTTCCCGAATTTTAGATCTGGTGCAAGAACTAATCCGCTGAACACAATTCGCCACCAACTTCGACTGGTGCATTGCTAGTATATTTTACTTATATGCCGAATATACAAATATAAATGAAATAATAATCACGTGCATTTCTTATTTTTTAAGCATATATTTATTTAAGCGTGTATTCTACAATAAAATAAAAGATCTGATAAAATAAAAGATTATACTTAAAGGAACAGTGGAAAATGGAATTTACATGTAAATAATTATTTGCATCTGAAGCCTATATGCTTGCCTTCTGTCTCTCCGTTTACCTACATATGTTTATACTTACTTATTTTGTTGTAAATGCATGTACTCGCATAAAGAATTTCGTCAGCCAATGCAATTGTCAATTTCTCATTGCGCATTAGTTAAACTGCATAACTTATCTGTAAAACTTGAACTATTTCTAACATTATACTGTCCACATTTACTATTTCTTTACTCTATAAGGGATTTACTCCCTCCTTACCGCGTGCCTGCATGGTGTAACTGGATAGCAGGTCTGCCTAGCAATCGAAACGCCCAGGGATTGAATCTCGACTAGGGCAGTGCATATTTTTCCCGTCTCTTGCATCGATGAAAACCTAATGACTCTACTTTTTTAACTAATATTTCCACCTTTTTTTTATCTTTAACTCTATGGCCATATATTAATGGTCGAGTGTTTATGGTCGCTTGGTAGTTCGAGCACAGACGAATGGCGAGTTGCATGGTTAGTTTTCGCGGTTTTCTTCATGTGTAATGTGAATACGGGCAAGTTCCCCTTAGAAATCTTTCTACGAAGGCATCCCTCCCCTTCATCAGGCTGGCACTCATGTGCTTTGCCGTATTCAGTTTGCAAAACCAGTTAAACCTTTTATTAAAAATTATTTGTTTCTATATAATATTTCGTTACAAAGAATTATTCCTTTTTCTAAATACAATTAAGGTATCCTAATGAAATAGTAAACCTCAGATATTTTTTCCTTTCAAAATTATCTCTATAAATATCTAAACATTAATCTTCGCCACTGCATTTGCACGCATTAACATATCTGAATCTACTTATGTACTCCCATAATCAGAGATAAAAATATATTACATTGGATTATTGAGTTTCAATTACAAGCAATAGTTTCTGGAAATGTAATATTTTAAAATATAACAACTCCGAGTACGTCTCGTCATTGCAGAGTAAAAAAATTATGATGCTCTATAATATATTGCAGTTTTAATGGTAAAAAGCGAAGCTGGATTGAGAAATTTACCCATACTAAAACCGATGCTAATTATGTCTGAGTAAAATCGGGTATCATTCTTAACAATATCTGTTTTGTATAATTCTCGACCAAATGATGATAGAAATTTTTGGATACATATATCTATATCAGTAAAAATTATTCTTAGAAATGGCTTGCAGTTGGGAAAAAAATCATTAGAACTTAACTTCTGAAGGCAGAGAAAAATTCTTTCGAAAGAAATGACAAACGGTTCTTAAGTATTTTTCATACAAAACCTTTCCGATCAAAATTATCCACTTATACATTCCGTGTCACGAGCGAAAGATTTATTGCGCGAAACTCTCGCAAAAGCGCCTTTACTTTAATTTTTGAATCCAGACATTATTTTTTGATGCCGCGTCTGATGAAATTTGCTATGATGAATGGTCCTTCGATTCATTCTTGCAAATACTAAACATGACTTTCTGAACTAGACTTCATTTGTTTGGTTAGGATTAAAAAAAATAAGTAAAGAAAATTGACGGATTCTTTTCTTAAATACTCCCTTATGTTCGAGCTGATTTTCACGCATGATGCCTCACCGGGATAATAGTAGTCTCTGGCTTAGAGCAATGTCAGTGAATCAGTATCGGCTGATCGATTATTTACTTATCCGAAACCAATTGATAAAAAGTAATTTTCTTTTATCAAATATTGCTCCGCAGGATATATAAATTTCTAATTAAATTAAGTTACGTATTGTAAAACCAAGAATGCTAAAACGGAATAATATTCGGATGTAAATTTCAGTTAGAACAGCTACGGTGTAAGTAAGATAATTTAAAATGCGGGGCAGAAGTTTCCTAGAAATGCAATGTAATTATGATGAAACACGTATTGCACTCTGACTTAATGTTTACCTACAACAAATTAACTTGTCTCATCATTAGTTACATTAGTTTCATGCTAACTCTTTCTAAATGGTAGTTGCAGCTCTTTTCCCTGCATGTGGATCACTGAGTCGTCACTAAATGCTCGCAGCTGGCTAAGAGTTTCTGAACAGCTGGCTAACACTTTCTGCTGAGTAAGGGTATTCGTAATTTTTAAGATTTCACAGATAGAAGGTTTTAATACTGCTCACAGCAGATTAAAAAAATATGATAGTAATTTAAGGAAATGTTAGATGATACTTTGAGTGACAACAAAATTAATTTATGTAAGTAACTAAAAACTATTAATTTATGTAGCGGTTTATTTAGATAAAAATAAAAAAAAGATAAAAATTAGATAAAAATCGTTGCAACGCGTCTTAAATGCTGTAATTTGGGGCAGTGTTCTTGTAGGTGAATGCTTTAAAGTAGCTTTACCAGGATACTAAATAAATTTTTATTCACATTTTAGCATAAATAAGTAAATATAGCAGGTTATTTTACGAGAATTATAGAATGCTAGTGAAATATTAAGATTAAAACAAAATAACCTATCAAATTGTGATTTGAAAATGGATGTTCGGCATTAAGAACTACATCTCTTCTTTTGCTGAAAATGACAGTGTAGAGACAATAGGTTTTTTTGATGTTGGAAACGTGAAAAGTATGCAGTGCCCTCGCCAGTATTCGAACCTGGACCTCTTGAATACACGTCGAGTGTGCTGCCGTTACACCACGAAGGCATGCTGGTAGAAGGGAGAAAATACTTTATATATTTCACCTTTCAAAAGGCGACTGGGTAATGAGGGGATCCAATCGCTAAATCCTGGTGGCGAAGAATTTATTGTTCATCACCTTTTAGTTTGGGCGCCACTGGCGAGTCATTCTTTTTCTTTTTTATGTTGGGGACTTGAAAAATGAGCAATGTCCTCGCCGGGACTCAACCCTGGACCTCTCGAATACGTTCCGAGTGTGCTATCGTTACACCCCGAAAGGAGCGTGAAAGGAGGGTGAGGTCATGTTGAAAGAAGGGAGAAAATACCTTTAAAGGAAAAGAAGAAATGCATTAAATACATCGCTAACGAAAGTGCTACACGCAGGCGCACCTCATCAGTTTTTGAATACACCTTTGATTAACTTCAGTAATTGTAAACAATTATAACATTAACTGTGAACAGAGCAACAAATTATTGCGTGATTAAATTTTGTCATTTAGATACATTAAGGGGAGTTGGAACCCCAAAATCTTCAGAAAATTGTGATTTCGGATTTTTTATTTTCAAATTCTCTACACTTTTATCTTTCAAAAAATACTATTCTTTAATTTCTATGAAAATTAGAACTGTAAAAAAATATAGTTTAAATTTGTCATCTACTGCTTTGATCAATGAGGATTTTTACATAAAAACGTGTTTTTCTGCAAACGTGATTTTTTTATACTCGATGCAACTTTTCTCAGGAACTATTGCTCACAAGTATCTAAACGTTTTTATGGCTTATTTATTAGGTTCCCTAATATTTAATGAAATGAGCTTTTTGTAATAAACTTAGAAGAAACAATTTTTAAATTTTTTTGTGTGAGAAAAGTGCTAAATTTTACTGTGCCTAACAAAATATCCTGTAATTTACTCTAAAATTCAAAAAGTTTCAAAAGCTCATTTCAGTATAATCATATAAGTATACTTTAATTACAGAAAAAAAATTCAAGCTTGTATCTGCAGCAGATTTTGAGAAAAGGTACATCGGAAATGGCCAATTTAACATTGTCGGTATAGGGGTTTCTGATACCCCTTAAAAAAATTAGTATGGTAATCTAAGAGCTGCAACGAAGGATAAATAAAAAACGTGTAGTTATTCTGGTTTCGTAACGTTTAGTTAAAATAAAAGAGTGGTTTAGAGCGTATTTTAAATAATCCTCTCCTTTGCTCAGCTTTCTCAGTAATAAAATGCATTGCATGTTCAAAACCAAGTTATATGAAAGATGCGTGTTTAACGCAGTGTTAATTGATAATTATTTTTATGTATGTAACATCCATTTCCTTTATATGGTTTACATTTTGAGCTTGAAGGAGAGAAAAATTCTTTAGTAAATATTTAGAAGTAAACTCTGTAATTTGAATAAAGTAAAAAAAGAAAAAAATGGTGACTTTTCACAGTGACTGAAACCAGTTTGCTTTTACCTATTATGCATTCGACTAAAAAGTGAGATGATAAGATAAAAGATGCACTACCGCTTTTCAATAGGCAGATTCTGATATCGATTTGTTGTTGAAACATTGTGCGGATACCAACCATCACGCATCATTTGTCGGTTTGGATATACGTGAACGAAATTTCTTAAGAACGGTGAGTAGATTCATAACAGGGATGATTCATAGTATAGAGTACAGAGTTCGGACTGGTGTTGCGTGATCTAAAAATACGGAAACGGGGGAGGGAGGAATATTCTCTTAGGCGAAACAGCCAAAAGCGTATACATCATTTTGAAACGGAAATCGACCGTTCATAGCGATGTGTAAGGAAAAAGGTGTTTTTTTATTTATTACTCAGTTATTTATTTTTGAGTTTGAATTTATTTTTCCTCTATTCGAGTTTTTATTTTTCATCTTATTTTTTTTAAACAAAACTATGCGATACTTAGATACAAAATACTTGCATCATAAAAATAATCATCAACTATAGTTAATTATGACCAGCAATTTGAATGGATAGTTTTTGCAATTATTTACATAGATTCTGTCGAATTGTAAACTTAGAAATTTAATGCGAATGAAAGCAAATTGAATTCCAATGAAATTTCAACATACATACTTATGCATTGTAATTCTTGTATAAAAATCAGAAGCTGAAAATTGTATAAAAATTGAAGAAAACGCTATTCATTTGTTTTAGGAAGAGCTCGCCATATTAAACGTATATAAAATTTTTTTCTAAGCAATTTTTTTCTAAGTCTTACGGTTGTTTCCTGAAAGAAAAATATGATGTATTTGATTCCTAAATTTCGATAATCTGTCTAAATGTTTATGGCTTAACATTAAAGAACTGAAGTGATCTCCTGTATAAGTTTTTTATTCAAACATTTCTACAAATATCCTTCTTTCGATATTCAAATTAATAAGTTTCATCATTTCTTTCGATTCTCGATGTTATCACATTACTGTATTTTAAGGGAAAATAATTTCAAGCTTTAAAAGTAGCAGAATTTTAAATCTTTCGAAGTCAAACGTACCTGTACACATATGCGTCTACACATACAAAAAATCCAAAAGGATGAGTTCTCGCATAGAAAAATACGATTTTAGAAGAAGAATAGGGACTTAGATAAATACGCATAATAGCATAATAAGAACTCAGATACGAATAGCAGGTTGGGAAAATAAAGTATTCGCTTCTGGGCATAGGCTTTACGTAAGATCCTCGAATTCCTCATTAAGTGAAATTTTAAATAAAATTAAGTTTTAGATCTTATATCTTTAAATGTTAAAATTATTATGTGGTGCACAATATTTTTGAAAATTTTTTGGTTTTCAGCAGTCCACCACGTTTGAATGCACAGTTCGTTTAACACTATTGCCACATTGCCAAGATGATATATCCTTGTTCCTTCCCAATTTAAAAAGAGTTGAAGCAGTTAAGGAAAACTCGCTTTTCCTTAACTACTTTATCTCTTGAATGAATCAAGGGATGAAGGAAATTATCCTGAGTAGACCTGTGTCTTGATAGTTATTTCTTAAAGTGAGCATTCGTTGCTTATCTTTCACTCAACTATAATCGCTATTTTCGGTTCTATTCTAAAAGCGCCCTCGAAAAAATCCTTCAAAATGATATATATATGAGTATATATATATATATATATAGTAATTATCATAAACAAAATTAAAAGTAAGATTTCAAGTTACCGTTATTTTAAGCTTAAAATTAAATAAATTGTTTGTAAATTTTTCTTTAACCTATTAATTTAATAGTATTACTACTTAATATGTTGTAGAGTGACTAGGTTATATTGATTCAGGAACATGATAAATGTGCAATGCCGTCGCCGTGATTCCATCATCGGACTTCCCGATTGCTAGCCAGATGAAGGCACGAGATGAGGAGGGAAGAAATTCTTTATATTCTGCCCCTTTTTAAAGGGGGAGAATATAAAATATTTCCCAATCTTGGTGCGGGAAGTATCGTCTACCATCTTTTCAGTTCGGACGTCACTTGTAGAGTCATCAGGTTATATCGATGCTGGAACATGAAAAATGTACAATGCCTCTTTACTGAGATTCGAGCAGCGGATTTCCTGATTACTAGCCAGAAGTGCTGTCCAGTTATATCTCTTTACTGAGATTTGAGCAACGGATTTCCCGATTATTAGCCAGAAGTGCTGTCCAGTTATACTTCAAAGACACGCGGTAAGGGGAGGAAATTCCTTATAAAGTATTTGTATAATAAGAATTAAATACTATATTGCTTTCGTAAAAATAAAAGTTGAGTTTAAATTATTACTTCAATTTACTAAATACAGTGTCTACAAAACTTTCTTTAACTATTAAAACCATTGTAGTCACTGTAGATGAAGCATATTTACACGTATTTTGATTCCTAGTAATTTTCTATAGATCGGGATAAGTGATGATGTAGAGACATTAGGTTCATTGGAAGTAGAGAAGATGAAAAATATGCAACCGCCTTCGCCGGGAATCGAGCCACGGACCTCTGGAATACTGGCCCAGCGTGCTACCGTTACACCACGAAGGCACGCTAGGGAAGGGGGAGAAATACCTTATATACTCTCCTTTTTAAAGGGCGACTAGGCTTTTAGGGGACCTAGTTGCCAAATCCTGGGTGCGGAGAATCATCATCCACAACCCTTTTAGTTCGGGCGCCACTTGTAGAGTTATTAGGATTTTTTGGAAGCAGGCAAGATGAAAAATTTCCAATCGAGTTCGCCGGGAATCGAACCACTGACCTCTGGAATACCGGCCCAGCGTGCTACCATTACACCACGAAGGCACGCTAGGGAAGTGGGAGAAATACCTTATAATGAGACCAACATTGTGTTCTTTGTCCGGCTTAATTGCAATACATTAAGCCTTTCATAGTTCCAGAAAGCTGAATAAGTATTACCTGTGTTTTCAAAATCCTCCTCCTGGTTGCAAAATTGGTACATTGCAGTTGCACTTTCAGTGTCTTATAATTATTGTAAGGTATTTAAATGTTACAAAAAACAATAAAATATATATCTCACTTAAAATGGGAAACAAACGTTTATAAAAGTGAAAAGTGAAAAGTAAATTCTATGAAACACGAGAACTTCTAAAAAAATTTCATAATATTAAAAAATACTAGAAATTATAAGAAAACTTCATAATTTAATATAAATGAATGACTATAATTACAAATGCTTTTTTTAATTTTTGAATCTTTCATATGCTTAAAGTGTGTTTAAACACATTCTTTATCAGTTCTTTCTCGCAGCAGTCATGCAATTTTAATGAATGCTACGGATGCACAAATATTTTAGAGCTCTAGCATACGCAATTTGTTTTCTGTACTTTTGCGGAGAAACATGTACAGTTTGTTTTCTATCTTCCCCAAATACACGTCATCCTTTCCATTGAAATATTGACCTGCTTCTACAGAATGCAGCATAATTATTTCTTAAACGTTTCTAATTTTCACAAGAAAAATATATATTCACACTTCTTTTATTTCTACAATTTTGAGTAAGGCGTATTGCTAGTTGCTTCAGGAGTAACCACCTGTTTTTCCGAGGAAAAAAGACGCCTTTTTACAAATATTATGTGAATTAAGAAATATATTGCGTGTAATTCTTGGAAATGCTTTTGCTGTGTTATGCATTCTAGCTATGGAGATGAGATCCGTTATCGTCTTATGCCAACTGATCACATTATCGCTAAGCTAGAATGTTATACACTTGTTGTTTCTAATCCCCGAAGTGGTCCAACATTTTTAGACAAATTCCAGGAGTCCAAATACCTCTAAAAAGTCTACAAATAGCAAAGCTCTTCAAGGTAAAAGCAAGACAAAATGAATACGATTAGGTGATGGCTGCGTTGTATTACACTTGGTGCAGGTCTTAAAACCTTTATGCCCTTGTTCATAGGTTAGGTTAGGTTATTTAGTTACGGCAAAGCCTCGAGGGATATCTGCCTAAGGGGAGGGAGTGGGATTGGAACCTCGGACCGAACCAGTGTTCAGCGACTTTACCGCTCGGCCGCCCCTTGTTCATAGGAGAGACTCCTCAAGTGTTCACTGGCAAAACGTGATATACAAATCTGTTCTGGCTTCTGTGGCCCCCAAAATGTATGAACCCACCACGGCGAACTCCCGAGTATCAGTCATGTACTGGAGGGACACTCCAGAGACCCGTAAGTGATTGCTTATAATGCACTTACATTATTTAATTCTTGAGGAAGTTTTGTTTTAAATTATCATTATAAATTAACCCTGAGCTCATTATAAATAATGTACTTTATATTATACATTTATCAGGCAGACGAGATATTCATTATTATCTACGGCTTCATCCTTAAAAATATCTTCATTCTAGAGTTAGAGACGTTCATAGCCATCTTATAGATATTCTAAAACAAACAATTTCCGTTTTCAAAATTTAACAACTATTTATTTTCTTTAAAATCCTAAAAATATTTTAATATTAGAAGTTTTACAAAAGGTGTTAAAGATACAGCTGGTTGAAAAAATATTTTAAGTTTAACAAAAATACTCAAAATCAGGCTGGGTAAAACAGTTTTAAGATGAAAATATTTCAAAAGACCAATTGGATGATTAAAAACAATAAGCACTGCAACATAATAATAACTGGAGGATAATTACAAGCCCAATTCATCTCTCAGCATAATCTATTTGTCAAACTGGAGGCAAAAACGTAATGAGTAATTTCTACGTAACCCTGGCAGATGAGGTTTAAATGCAGAGAAAGACTAGGAAAGGTAGTCTTTCTTCTTTTTGCAGTTTTCTATTTCTCTCTCTGCTCCAAACTGTGCTTTTTAAAAATATTTTTGCAGAACTGATGTCTTCTCTTATTCTCTTTCCATTCAGTAATAAACATATTTCAATGAATTTAAAATTTATATCTTTAAAAATTACTGCCATATACCTTCCTATAGGGATGCTTCTTATTAATAAAGAATTAATTAAAAATCCAGATTTACATATTTTATTAATAACTTCGTATTATAATTTAACAAACAGATATAGTATAAAATGATGAGTGTAATTTTTGTTTCTTGGTTATGATTAAATGTTCTGCAATTTTCTTTCTTTCTTAAGGCTTATATTTACCAGTTTGCATGAAGATTATGAGTAGTATTAATAAATCAAAATTTAAAGTTTTAAAAACATAAACGGGTGTCACTTTTATAATAGTAAATAGAAGTATATTCACAAACTAGTAAAATTAATGAGTAAAACACTAAATATGATGACAATAATTATCAGCCGATATTTCCAAACAGTGAAAAATTACACTGAAGGCAATAATTTCAGAGGATTTTAAAGCTGATTTTTACATTTATTGTTAATCAGATATGATTAGATTAAGAAACTTTACACATTTTTCTCTTTAACTGCACTTAAACTAATTTTTTCAGCAAAAATTAACTGGTTAAGAATAATATTACTCTTTCTGTGTCAAAAATTAACTTCCGGTTGCCTAACTGCATTTAGTCACTCTTCCATTAGATATGTTTATTCACATATTTTCATTGCTATGTAAGTTTCATTTTATTCAAAATGGAACACAAAGGGTAATAAAACAAAAATAGTTTTGACCTATTTTACATACAGCTTCATCGTAGGAATTCTTTGCATAATATCGTCAGTGCGTTTAAAAAAAAAATCCATATCGGAAAGTAAATAAGCTTTATCAAATTACGGCAGACGTTATATAAGTTCAGCTAAAATCTATATTTTAAGATAATGGAGGTTCCTTTCTAGAGTCATTAGGTATATTTTGTAGCTGAAAACTGAAACATCCGCGTTGTCCTGGCAGAGATTCCAACGTCAGAACTCTGGATTGCCAGCCGGGTACACTTCGAAGGCCCGCGGTAAAGTATGCGAATATATCTTGCATTCTGCTTTATTGGGCAGGCGGTGGCCCAATCGCTAAATCCTAGGGATGACGAATTATTGTCCACCACATTTTAGTTCGAGCTGTAGAGCGATTCAGTGTCAGGAAATCGAAGAAATTAGCTGTGCGTTTGCCGAGATTCGAGCTTTCCCGATTGCTAGCCGGGCGTGCTTCCAATTTGGAAAATTCGGAGGGAAAACATCCCAAGAGTTTCCCAATCTTCTTCTGTTACCACCAACTTCTTCAGATGATTTCAGATGGCCGTATATTTTAAGTGTCTCCTTGCCGCAGTGACACTTTACAAATATCCAAGCCTTCTCCGGGTTTCGAAACTGGCCCTTCGTTACGGTAGTCAGCATCTTTAACCGTTTTCCCATATGGGTGGCAACGCAGGGAACAGGTGAGGGAAACCGAAGATTCCTGGCGGTCACTAGAGGTTACTAGGAATTGCGTACGCTCTATCATGGAGGGTACAGGAATCCCTGCATTGTCCTGAACGGTATTCGAGCCCCAGACCCCCATCTGCCAACTTAATAAGTGCAGACCAAAAGTTATACGAAAGAATTAAATAAGAAAGCTATATTTCAACAAGGACTGCTTCCAAATTTTAATTTTAATATACTCACTTATATATATATATATATATATATACAGAGAGAGAACCAAAGATCAGGTACAAAATTATAAACCAGTCTTTCTTTTCCCTGTATGTCTCGTTTTCTTACCCTAGCATTTGCAATGAACACATGACGTAAGACATAATAATAATGCTGTTCTCCTCTACTTCAACTTTGAAACAACCTAAGAAATATTTGTATTACATTAGTAGTTTATATTCGTGCAAATAACAACAACCTTTGCATAATGTCTTTTAAATAATGCAACAAAAGCACAAGATATGAATGATTAATTGTCCTTATTTCTTCAGAAAAAGCCATTAATTACTCTAAAATGCGTTTAGAGTACTTTACACATTTTTAATAGTCTTCGAATTATTCATTTGAAAGTAATTTTATTCTTTTATTGCATGTTTGAGTAATTACTAGTGTGTGCTGTTTTTCGGCTTTGGTATATAAGCATTATTGCCTTTAATCTGAATCATTACATGTGCAATTGCGAGTTTTACTGAATACGCGTGATTTTTCTAATTGCACTACATTTAATCTTTATCGTCCACCTCAATTAACGAAATAATTCATTCGTTATTAGTGAGAGATCTATTCACTCACTGAGCAAAATGAATGAATTTGTCTTCCGTGTACTTGTTTACGCTTTTAACACCGCCGTTCGGATGCAAACACTTCTTTACTTAATGAACGGACCCCAAAATTGGAAACATTCGTACTTAATGAGCAGAGATAATTGGATCGGTTGAGCTAAATGAAGGAGTCTTGAGGTTTTCGCAGAGAAAAGATCGTAATTTCTTGGGTTACTAGGTTTCTAAGAAAGTAGAAAAATTGCGTAACTTTACTATTGCATAATCTAAACTCTTGTTCTTTGGCAGGGACTTGGTATTTAACAATATTTAATCCGTATCAGATATTAAAGGAATGCCCTGTTGATGCCAGTAATAAAACCATTTAGTTTAAATTAAGGAACCATTGTTCGGGAAATTTAAGTCTCGATAAAAATATATTTGCTTATTGGTTTTTCAACATAATTTATTTAAACAAGATCTTTAAATAAATGATGAATCAAATGGTAACTGATCTACAGTAGTCATACCTAGTTCTGTCTATTTCTATAATTTTTGGAGCACAAGTAGGCAGTACGTTTTCTAATAACAAGATTTTATTTCTCTGTTATTTAGTGTTTTATTTATTTGATTATTCGGATATGTAAAAGAAAATTTATTTAAAAACCTTTCTTTGGTTTTATATTGAATACAACAGTTTTGCAAAAGACTTTTAAGAAAAGGACTGCAACAGTTACATTAATGATATTCAAGCAAAGATTTTCAAGAACAGTGAATTTTTCCAATATTATATTTCTTGAATTTTAGAAATACAAACTTAGAGCCCTATAAATTTAGGACAGTTTTATATTTGGAGAGATAATTTGAAGAACTTTAAACGCATTTACAGAGAAAAAGAGCTTATAAACCTTTTAAAAATTGGACTGTTCCATTAATCACTTTGGTTACATCGCCTTCTTGTCTAATAAATTTATAGTGCGTCATCTCAAATTAATCTATTATTCCATTTTATGTAAGCATGGCAACGCGGACAGTTTTTCTTTAATATTATTAAAGAAACTTTTGACTCTATATCTCACACTTCCTGAATATACACTTAATTTCTCTCTTTCATTTTTCTCTGCCCGCACGTGTCATGCCTCCATTTCTGTTTCGTCCATTGTTTAAACATGCAATAAATAAAGATAAATAAAAATGAAAATTGAAAATTGCATATCGCACCGAACCTGATGTGCGAATCAATATTGCATCTCTAGAATTGCTTTATCCAGCTATAAAATTATAAAAGTGCTGAATTCGGCTATTTCAGCTATCTTCTAACCGTCCAGATATTTACAGCATTTTTTACATATATGTATGTATGTATTTATGTGTGCTCTTCATGTCAGTGTGCATGAAATAAAGTTATATCTAACGCTCTCATCCACAACAGTAACAAGAAACAATGCATCAAGAACTATATTTACTTTGCTAACTTGTGCGATATATCTATATAAATTTATCAGCTTCTTAAATATAGCTTTTTGACATTAAAAATAATCAGGCAATAGTCTTTAATAATACTACAATATTTATATTATAAAAAATATACCATTAAATTTGCATTTTTATAATCACATTGAGTAAGTAGTGTCGTTATTTGTACTGTAAATCACTAAAATCTGTAAAACTATTAGTACAAATAACGTTAAATAAATCTTTGTACGTATTAACTAACAATTTAACTTCTATTAACCATTAAATTACAAAGAATTAAATGTAGAGTAACATGTTTAATCTTTCCCGATGTCTCAGTTAAGAGTCTGAAAGAAAAGATATTTGTATTCATTAATTACAAAATGTAAAATAAATTTTCTTATCGTCATCTGAGGTTCTGTTACCATTGCACGAATGTAACAGATAGTTAATGTTTTCAAAAAGATATCCTATCCAAGTGACCTGTTGAGGCCATAGTTTAATGTACGTTTCGCAGTTTTTATTTCTAAACTGTTACTTTAAATTTCCCTCATCAAAACTTTTGTATAAGTGATTAATGATTATCATTTGCATGTTTCTATAACGTGCAGATTTGGCAGAGGTAATAGAATGCTTAATTAAGTTTCATGTAAGCACATTCATAATTTCTCTAAAAATAGCTTGAAGAATTTATCAAGCAAAATCAATGCTGCTACTTACAGTTTGATGTTAGAGAAACTGCTGTAATATGTTGCTTATAATATATATTTGCTTATAATATACTATTTTTGCACTGGAAATATTGTTACACTTCACGTCATACATTTCTATAGAGATTCCAATCCTAGTTATTTTCTAAAACTACTTGCTGCTCTAATTTCTTTGTTTCTATTGCATGCAAATAACTTCTGTAGTTACTTAAAGGTAAGGGAAGCAATTTAAAAGCATATATGCTAAGTACTTGAAAAAATAATTATGCCTCACAAGGGATTATTAAAAATAACACGGTGCTTAAGTGAAAGGGAAACACATGTAGTGGTCTTAAAACAATTAATATCACCAGATCGCTTTGCGAAGTTCATGTGATACAATGCGAATCTTATAGGCGCCACATTCCAGAGTCGGTTAGACTGGGTTCTCAGTTCTCCCTCGTTCTTCCTTCGCTTTTCCTAATTTCCTTCCCAGACATAGGGGCCGTTAAATTCCATTTGCGGTTGCTGGATGTCGGCTGTGAAGGAATTCCTGGGCATATATCTAGGGGACAAGGTTTAACAGATTACAGCAAATAATTAGAGGCTAAGCACAAATTAGAATTGGGGATTCGTTGCCCAACCTGTGTTCCGCAGGAGATTATTATGAAGGGATTAGGAGGTACCTCGCTGAGGGAAAAACCTCTCAGAGCTTTGTTGTTGCGCTGCATCTTGATTTAATTACTATTTGTGCTCTGAGAAGAATCATGTAAGATTTTCTGGATGAAACTAAACTTAATCCCCTGCCATATTCGTGTACGTGTGACTTGCGGAAAATGCGTATATCATGCAAGTCTCAGATAAAAATATGTTTGTATATATTACAACTCTCTGAATCTTCAGAACATTCAAAGGAAATTGAAAAATATAAATTTATTTTATTCTGTATATATTTTATTAAGATTGCATACACATAAAACAAAACTTCGAATCTTCGTAAAGCAATGCAATGTTGCAACTACTTCCTTAGATAAAAGGTAGGAATATTCTTTTTACGTGCATTGCGCTTAGAATGAAACCCTAAATTTGTCTCGGTACCTTAATCCCTTTAAGTCTTTTAACATTGAAACACAATTTTGAAATTACGTTATGGTTAATAAGAAAGACTGATTTAAAAGAAATAATTAACCAAATTAACTCGCGCAAATTAACTCTTTCCGTATTTTTCAGCCATTTTCATTTTTCAATGTATACGCAAATTGTATGTACGTAGTATAGTGCATATGAATTTCTTCAATATAAATTTTGATAAAGCTGTTCCCTTAACACTGCTAAAGGTTTCTCTTTGTCAAAGGGTCAAAAGTATGAAACATAATTACAACATAATGTGGAATTCATTACTAAATTTTGAAGTTCCTTATTTAAATATATTTTTACTACATTCCGAAGTGTTCTACAGTCATTGCACAATCCCATTTTATAGGGTCACTGTCTATATGTATACGTAAAATAAACATTTGATTTTAAATTCAGACTCTTAACCTTTTCTTGCATCATGTCCACTCGAGTAGACAAAAGTTTAAATTTGTTTATTCTTCTGTAAATGCCTTAACAGATTCCATTCTTGTGTTTATTCATTCTATGTTATTAGAACTTTCAACTGTCGATCATAGATTGCTGTATAGCATCACAAAGTAAAGCATTGCTATTTGGAAAATGGCTGCTACTTCTGTTTCCAAGTTAGTACAGTTTCTCATAGTAAACATTATATAACATTGCTTACAGTTTCTTATACTGCCATTTTTTATTCATAATTAGTAATTTTAGACATTTTATTTTAAATGTCAGTTTGAGAAAATTGTGGAGTGAGTAGATAAATATCTACCGAAAAGAGTGAATTGAAACCCAAATGTACTGCTTGTCAAGCTAAAACACCACTGGAAATGTTTATGTTTGACAAGGAATTTCTAGAACATTTGACATTTGAATCCAATAAGTACAGGTTACAAAATCGTAGTAATAGGAATTCAATCACAATCGACGAAATGAAGTTATTTTGAGGGATCTGTATGTACATGTCAGTTGTAGATTTACCATTTAGAAGATGGTAATGATCACTGCAAACATCGTAGGAAATGATTTCAAATGCAATGACCGTAAATCGTTGGGACGAGATTTGTATGCATGTACGTATATGCATGCTGTCCACTGTCATGAATAAACTGTAGCAATTATATAAAACAAAATTTGAATAAAATATTTTCTTTTATTATTACTAAGGTTATTTTAAGTAGAAAAAATACAAACATTTCCGTTTAATTTCTCTAGATTATTTGTATGCAACAAAGGATTAATCTTATGTTTAATTAGAAAATGCACTCTTTAGTGTTCTGTCTACTTTTATCATGCCTTACTTGAGCTAAAATTTTAGATCATGATCCTCCTTAGATAAAGCTTAATTAATTAAATATTTATAAATGCAATATACTTTTTTTCTTCTCAGATTCACCTCCAACACCTAACACCAGCACCTTCATATTAAATAATACTGAATATAATTTAAACTTATAAGATATTTTCTCCCTCCTTTCCGCCTGCTATCGTGGTCTACCTGGAAGCACACTCGACTCTTCAAGAGGTCCAGGGTTTGTGTTCCAGCGACAGCATTGCATATTTTTACATCTCTAGCATAAAAACATTTAATGGCTCTACAGTGGCACCCGAAGTAAAAACTGGTGGACGGTAATTCATCTCGACTAGGATTTGACCACTGGGTACCGTCATCCTCAGCCGCTCTTTAAGGGGTAGTATGTAAAGTATTTTCTCCCTTTTTTTCCGTATGCATTCGTGATGTAACTAGAAGAACGCTCGGCGCGTATTCGGGAGGTCCGGAGTTCGAAACCTGGCACATTTTTCACGTTCCAGGTTATAAGGTATTTCTCCCGCCTTCTTGGCATGCCTTCGTGGTGTGATGGTCTGCACTTTGGGTGCGTATTCCAGGGGTCCGCGGTTCGATTCCCGGAAAAGGCTTTGCTAATTTTTCCTCACTCCTGCTTCCAAAAAAATACCTAATGTCTCTACAGTGGCGCTCGAACTGAAAGGTTGTTGGATGATGACTCTCCGCACCCAGGATTTGGCGACTGGGTCCTCTAAATGCTTGGAACAGCAAAAAACCATTGGTAATCTAGTGGCAGAAGATTAAAAGTTTAAGTTTATGTATGAAAGTAGTTCATGTTTGTTTTTGTAAAAACTATATTATCAGTTTCAATTTATTAATTAAATGCGATGCATGCTTCAACATGCAAAATGAATTAAAACGTTTTTATGATAAAACTGGGGATACACACTAACTGAATATTTTTGTTGTTGCGTATTTTTGTTTTTGTTTTGTCTGTTGTTGTGTTGAACAGCATACAGTAGCTCTTTCCCTAAGATAGCGATGCATTTGAAGAAATTTCTCAGGTGGGGAAAAATCACAAAAACATCCATGCAGCCAGCCTTTTGTTTCCCAGAATTCGAAACCAGTTCAAACTGTCAATCTACAGTGGATCTATTTGACCACTCTAAAATAATGCTTACTATTTTCTGAATAAATTTTATTGCCGTTTTTCATTATCCTGTAAATATATGTGTAGTTAAAATGCATTCAATTAAAATGACCAAAATGTTCATATTTCAGGCAATTTCTTACAACTCTACTCAGTACCTTTGGCATCATTTTTGGTAACCTTATAGGGGTTATTTTAATTTCCTAATAGTTATTTTTAATTTTGAACAGATTTTCTTTATTCTCTTGTTTCCCGCCTACGATTTCATACTAGAATGAGTTTTCAGGATCGCATTTTATGTAAATGAGGTAGAACCAGTATTTGAGGGGAAGTGTCGGTCACTTCCGTAGAAGAGCTTAGAAGTTCTTAGTACAGCGTGTTCTGCCTTCTGGCCACATCATTGATTTATCCCAAGCTACCTTCGGCCGTATTGTTACATATCTGCTAGTATTCACTAGTGAGCTTAACTAAGAACCATTTCTGTTAGTTATTTCTGTGCAGCTTCGGCTGCTTTTTAGATAAGTTAGCATGAGATTAGTTTCTTATTTTCTGTCCAAGCCCAAGTGTAGGCTTCCTGTAAGCCCGGGAGGGGCCATCTGCGAATATTTTGAATAAAAGGGTAATTTAACTCTCCTTTGGACATATCTTTATGACGTAAACTCAGCTATAATTTGCTACACAGTTCGTAAGTATTCCAGCTGCCAAGGACTACAGATTTAGTTAGTTAGTAGTATGCATCGCATTTAATTAATAAATTGAAACATTATAACCTATTGAAATAGTTTAATACCCTGGTTGGTTATTTTACATATGCAGAAGGGAGAAATATTTCAGTGAATTTCAAATTAAGCATTTTATCCATGAAATCTAATTTTCTGTTAAGTGATAATTGTTGCTCTGTGAAAGCCTATTAATTAATTAGTTTAAATTGTATAAATGAAACATTTATTAAATGTATCTCATATTTTCATCGAGCATTAATACTGTTTCTTGCTAAAGGTAAATTTTAGTATTTTGAACAACATTATACCGTCTTCCAGTACACAAGATGAATTAAACCAAAACTATAAAAATAACAGCCAGCAACAGGCAAAGAAACCAAATAGGAAAATAAAGTAGCAGTAAAAAATCACATTACGTATTATCACTGTGCATTAAAATAAATCTCTTGATTCAATACTATAGAAAAAAAAAACCTCTAACTGTGAAGAATATGCAGTCTTGAAAGGCCTTTCAGTCTTAAGTTACTAAGGTCTTAAAATAACTTCCACATTCATTAGTTTTAATTTTCCTTTGATATTAATTTATTCTTAAGCAATTTGCGTTAATTAAAGCTATAGCACTTCGCTTAAGAATTCTCTCTATCGGTCGAGATTCCTTCCAATCAAGATCCCAATCACGCTGCTGAAGTGTTTGAGACACCAGAAAATCCCTCTCTCTCGTAACAGCTTATGCAGTTTCTGTAAGGATAGGAAAATGCTGATACAACAGTTACACATTGTATTTTCTCAGATAAAGATAGAAGATGATAAAAGATGAACGATGAACCTGCTAAAGTAAGCTAAGCTATGCTAGAATATGCTTTCGAAGTGGATGCAATGTTTTTACTTCTTACTGTATTTTCATATTTCACATATTCAAAGAGGGATGGGTAAGTTTACATAAAAATTGTAGTGGTAAAGTAAAAGCATCTGCATATGAAGTGTTTATTTGATAAAATAGCTTCAGAGAACTGCACAGTAAAGTTTGTCTTTCTGTAAGCGGTTTCTCTGAGCAGTTGTGGTGGAAAGAAAGTATAGGTTCACACAGAACAAAACTTTGATTAGTAAGTAAGTTCTGCTGAAGTTGATCCGCAATCGTTATAGCCCAGTTTGAGACTGATAAGAAAAAACTTTGATTCTTAAGAAGTTTATTCAGTAGACAATTAAAATGGAAAACATATATATGCTTGAAAATAATCACTTTAATAACTTCTCCAAATCATTCACCATATTTACAAATAATTAAAATTAATCATCCTCTATGAATATAAATACGTAAACATAGCATTATCTAGATAATATTAAGGAACAAATATCAGCATTTTACTAACAGTGAATTTACCACTCGAGGACATTTTTGTCGTTGTCAAACATTTATAGATTCAGTACATGTAAAATAATTAACCGATGAAAGGAAATGTCTACTTACCAATTTTACCTAGAAAAGACTAACGTTTACCTATTTGGGTAATCTTCAGGAATCACAGTGAAACCATCGTTATGTAAGTTAAGGTTGATATTTCTGAAAGGTAGTCAAGTACTAAATCACTTTTATCAGCAGATTGTTAATTTTCTGAGTTCTACTCTAAGTTAGAGTCCGCTGCACACAGCCATTGGAATCGGAATCTAAACGAAGTTACTCAAAGAAATATGGTCTCTCCTTAAGTAGCACTAGACAGGGTCGCTTCATCGCACACGGAAGCTTAATTACAGGTAGAGGTAAGGGGAACAGTAGACCGTTATAATAAATCAGCAAGTATTGTTCCCACTTTCTTGCCTTCCTTTCGGATTTAAAGCTGATCTGTATAAGAAGTCAGATAGCTATCAGACGAAACAGCTGGATCCTAATGCTCAAGTTGCACTTGGTAGATGCGGACTTGTCCACGCGAGAGTCTGCTACACATAACCATCGAAGCCAGAATCATAAGGAAGATGTTTCGTTCAGATGTAGTCTTCTTCTAAGTTGTGACAATATCTAAGCTGTGGAAGACGCTAATACCAAGTCATCTTGCTTTAATTTTGTACTTGCCAAACAATTGGCAAGAACTTCAGAGTCATTGAACTTTTTTGTTTCTCCAGAAAAATAGCATTCTTCCTCATTCATTTTTTCCTAGTCCTATTTCTTCTCCTTACATCAAAGAAAGCTAAGACCATCACTTCGCAATCCATACTAATACCTAAGTTCTTTCTATACTAAAATCTAATCTTATATCTGTCTCCCTACTAATATCTAATCTTATACCTGTCTCCCTACTAATATCTAATCTTATATCTGTCTCCATACTAATATCTAATCTTATGCCTGTCTCCTTACTAATATCAAATCTTATATCTGTCTCCATACTAATATCTAATCTTATACCTGTCCCCTTACTAATATCTAATCTTATATCTGTATCCATACTAATATCTAAGTTATTACATATCACTCACTTATTCTATTCTTCTTGTTTTTAACAACTTTCATTATTTTTCCGTTTCTGAATTATTAATTAAATCTGTCACTAAACGTAGCCACGCATATTGTCATCTTACTTTGGTGGAAGAATATTTCGAACCACCTTCCCTAAACAAATGAACAAAAACCTAACTATTCTTGGAGGAAAGTAATAGATGATACAACTAAGATTACCAAGTAATATCCAACAGTGTTATTTCTTGTATACATCCTGGATCGCAAAGAAAGACAAAGGACAATTCAGTAAAATCCACTCTTACAAAAATCAAGCCTCCTAGGATCAACGGGCGAAAATAATTTTTCATCTATTTTATTCCTTTTCTCTAATTCTGAAACCAAAGCTATTTCCACGGTACCAGGTGTGTCTGCCCAAAAGGATATTTTTTTACAAAGCATCTTCCATTTATCAGTATCAAGTCCTCAGTGAGCTATGAAACGATTAAACTGATTGTCACTGTAAGGATGCAAGCAATATTATAACTTTCTACAACATCAAAGATTAAAAAGAAGAGTATGACTCTACTTTTTTTCAAGGTAACTCTATCCTGAATATTTTGTGTAGGTCGTTTTTTTTCGGCAGCATGGATTCTATCTTCTAACGGCCAAACAGAACTTTCCATACATTCTTTCAAACGAACCCAGAACAAAACAGATATATTGTAGGAAATTTAAAATCCCCTACAATCAGCCTGTTACTTAACAGAGTAGCGGATCGCATTTAGTGTTGAAGAGTTCCAAGAGAAAAATCTGTTGTATTTCTTATACCAGACTGCAAAAATTTAAATATCCCTTCTAGATGTTATGATTTTTGTTCAAATGGTTTCCCTTCTTCGATCTGAAAAGGAAGTGAGATATCAGTCGCATAGCAAATAAAAATTTCGAGCACTGATAATTCATATACGGGTTTTATTATCGATAAGACAGAATTCTGTATGTCAGGGTTGACCATTTTCATAACAGCTAATGCAAATATTATACATTTCCTTTAAAAAGTCCATCAGTGCAATAATCTATAAAACAAATAGGTTTTGAAAGCTTTTCAATAAGCAGTTATATATTTAATGTGATAATGGATAATTAAGAAGCCCACAGTTCTAGTTCCCTGCATTCTAATTTTCTGTTAACCCATCATTGTGAACTAGGCGATACTGTGATCACCCATTCAGTAGGGGTTCAGTTCTAATCTATTGGAAGGGCATGTGCCAATACAATATCAGAATTCGCTCAAGTATATGTAAATAAGACATTAGTAAAAATGATTATCATTAGCAGGCTAAACTCTTTTAAAAACTATTTGCCTCAGTTACTTAGAAATTCGTCTTTATGACTACATTAAAAATGTATTTCTTAAAAAAATGAATAAGCTGATATTTTGATTAAATGTTTAGTAATTTTTAAAATACACTTCCTAATTTAATTGCTACTGATAATTAAAATCGTTCAAAGATATATGGCATTACTAATTTTGAGAGTTCATCCTCAAAATATTTTTTCTAAATCCAAATATTTCACAATGTTAATGAAATTCAGTTATTTCCAATTTTTAAGCTTATAGGCATGCTAATGAAATAATCATAATTGGTTTCCAAAAGGAAGGGAAACAAATTCCGTTACTCGGGAGTCAAATCAACGTGGCTTTAAAATTAAATAATAATAATAAAAAAAAACATGAACGTTACAAATAGCTTTGTGCTTAATAGAACTTTCTCAACTTCGGAAAAAAAATATACCTTTATAATGATTTTATGTTTTGTTGGGAAGGCTCTTATAGAAATCTTATCTTGATAGATAAGTGTTCGTATTTTAATATTTGTATGGTTGAGAGTTTAGACACCGTAAAACTTAACTGCTTTAAACGCTGTTATGAGTAAGTGTCTGTAAGAAACAGAACTCTTGAATTAAAATCCACATACTTAACGTACTCTCCTTTTACAGTTTTAATTTTACTCAAAAATATTAGTGATAATTATACACCATGTCCTTAACATGTATAAATTATGTTAGCGATATTTCCATAGCGTGCGGTATCTATTACGAATAAAATGTTTAGGATGAATCGATCCAGTGAGTTTGAAGAGTATTTCAATGTAGACAAGGGCACTCATTTTGAGATTTATTAGAGAACGAGATGATGGAGCCTTTGATTAAAATGTTATAGCTATTATACGTTATAGCTATTAATAGCTATGGTACGCAGCTTTAAAGATAAAGGTCTACAATTGTTGATCCAACATTCATAAAAATTGATTTATTTTTCAATCATGTGTTAAATTTCTGAAGTCTAAAATTTCATTTCACGTATATTTAAAATACAAAACCACGTTAACGATATTTAAATATCTGATGTGAAAAGGAAATGGGCAGCCCATCGCTGTGTTACAGATCGGACTCTACTATGCAAAAATGCTTTGGAAAACCAATTCTTACCTATGGACTGTAAGAGATTCAAGTATCTTTCAAACGTAAATAGATGACCCGACAAACGTGGATGCGTTTATGGGAAGAAAAAGTATAAGTGGCGTTATCTTTTCCTATACACTTTTCGATAAAGGGTACTGAGATCGGGAAATTCCATTTAATGTAAAGTAATAAGCTTTCCCAAAAGAAATTCCAAACGGGGAAAAACTTATATGACATAGAAAAAGTGTCAAAGAAACTCTTACACATTTCGACCTTTCCTGATCAAACCTCGTGACAATCTTCACGAGCATAGGCGTGACTGCAGACGGAGATATTTCGCGTGACGTTGTGATCGTGGGAGTTTTAAAGAAAAGAAGGAATGCTGTTGGGAAACGAACTGAGAGAGAGTGAGAGATAAATTTAAGGAAGGAAAGCCTAGGTGGAGGGTCACGTAGCTTCTTTCACTCCATGGCTCTTATATCTCTCTTCCATAGCAAGAAAAAGAAGGAAAGTGTGAGTTTTCGAAAAATAACTGCCGTTAAGCACTTTTATAACGGAACTCATTTCAAGGTGCGTGATTTTTGACAAGCTTTCTTTTTATTTATTTTTTACTTTTTCCTTATTTATATATTGATTAAAAGTGGAATTTTCAATAGTTAAATATGTAGACTGCAATTAACTTTCGCGTAAAACACGCGTAATATCACTTAGCGGTAAAAACAATTTGTTACGTAAATAAAATCTAATGATTCTTAGCACTACGTATTAGCGATATGCTGTACGCTGTTCAGTTACACTCGCATTATTGGCTGCAAAGCAATTAACTAGTTTAGGCTGATTAAAATGGGTAAGCTTTCTTTAATTTACTCGTACGCAGACTAGGAAGGAAACACATGGCTGTGGCAAATGTTGTGTAGAGTATCAAAACATAAAAATGTATTCTAGTAGTTTAGAGACATTACGTATTTTCGATACGGGAGATGTGAAAAATGAGCAATGCCCTCTCTGGGATTCGAGCCTAGAGCTCTCGAATACGCGCCGAGTGTGCTAACCATTACGCCACAAAAGCATGCCAGAAGAAGGGAGAAAATACATACTGAAAAGATTTATATTAAGCTTAACTTGCAGCTGAGTATTTAATGAAGCTGTTTTATCGATTTTCGCACTTCTGAGAAATCTAAATTCTCTCCAGGAAATGCGAATTAGCCAGGAATAAACGAAAAATAGGCGTGTGGAAGTATGATTGATTGTTCGTGCTATTACG
The DNA here is from genome assembly GCF_044657685.1 of Stegodyphus dumicola. NCBI lineage: Eukaryota > Metazoa > Arthropoda > Arachnida > Araneae > Eresidae > Stegodyphus > Stegodyphus dumicola. The sequence continues at coordinate 31,199,769 of NC_140781.1, forward strand.
CGCAACCTTGCTATTAGACATTGTTTCCGTGACTTTGCGATTTACCATGTTCTGGAACAGAATTTAGTGAGTAAGCTACCTAATTTGAAGTTATCAGCTTTTCAATTAGTTTGACTTGATCAGTAAGGAGAGCTCTACAGAAACTCCTCCACTTTGATGATCGAAATATTTTAAATTATTTTTGCATTAGTGACACGTTCTAGATTTTCCTGATAAGTGTTCAGTAGCTTTCAGTTTGCATAAGATAGGTTATTTTAACAATCGATTTTATATATGCTGGATTTATTTTTCATACATTCGGTTCAAATAAAGGCTAAAGAAATGCAATCGCATTTTACGCCACAACGTCCAAAGTGATGTTTGAAGGGTTCGCGTAGTGCTTTTAAGTATTTAGTGTAATAGATACAGCATGTAATTAAACATTTGAATTACAACATATAGAAGTTTAAGAACGAAAAACAACAGTTGAAAGTATACCAAGGCTGTTCTCAAACTGAATTCAACCAATCATTTTCTTCGAATTATACTTATCAATTCATTTAAGAGGTTTATATTTAGATCAGAGAGGCAAAGTGTTTTCAATAGCTTTTCGTGGGAGCAGATGGAAAGCAAAGGTATAATTTGAAAAATGGAACCACCAGATTATTATTATTATTAACCACCTAAACGTAGTCGTCTCAGAAGAGTAAAAACATGTCTGGCAGCAGCTAGAAGGAAACTTAAATGAAATCAAAATAAATAAAAATAAATTATTATATGAAAACAAACCCTCCAAATTATTAGTATTTTGCCTAAAAATTCAGTAATTTATTTTCTCATACCGAACTAAACCGAGAATAAGCCCACGAAGATCATATCTGAAATAATTTATTTCACTTAATAAGAATGGAATTATCAGATAATTTTTTTTCTCCACTGCACAGTAAAATTTTACATAATCGCTGCACCATTTGATGACATTCGATATGCATCGCTAATGCAGTATATTGCCGAAATACATATTTTGTGCCATACCTATTTCTGGAGGTAACAATACATAGTCTTTGCAGTGACTTCGGAGAAACTTAATTATTTGTCCTTTATATTTCATTAACGATTAGTTCACAGTATGTATTTTGCAGTTGTTCTGGAAATTAGTTTAGTCATATTATAGTTTTAAGAATTCAATTATTGACTGGTACGTAAACATAAGTCAGTGCATTTTTATGTTATAATTACGTTTTAAAAATAAATGAGGGTGATGTAAACCTCATTGTAGTGTGCCTCCCCTCATGCTACAATTAGAGTGACATTTAATAAGTTAAACAATTATATGCGAGTGCAGCCAAGTGATGTATGCAAGCTGGAACTTGGCTATGCCCAATCTAGAGCATTACGGAGATCTATGAAATATTTCCAGTGTTGAACAAAGTATGAATGTACAGCGAAAGTAAAGTTATTAGGCCTTTTAAATTATGGATTGTGAAATATATGCAATGGCTGCGTAAACCAGATTACAGACTCAAAGAAAATCGTAATTATTGAGCAATTTCTGTTTAAACTTAAAAGAAAGTATTATTCAATGATTGAAACACAATACTATATTAGTTTCCTCATCATGTAAAGTAACTTGGCATCCAACCTGAAGAAAGAAGAAGTAAGAGAAATGTATTTTCCAGCCCGAGTAATTCAGTTGCGATTTTCTTTGTGCATAATATATGGCAGTTACTTGTAGAAAGTTTGCAATAGAGATTATTTATTTCAAAGCTTGAACCTTATGTAATTTGGGGATGGAAAAGCTAACGCATTTAGGTGCACCAAATGTCAATTCTAGCACAATTCTTACATACAAGATCCGCTTAATATTTCTTGCTCTAAGACTACATTAACATAGTTTCCAAGTGTAAATGTTTCTGTTCCATATTTTGTATATGAATATTTTTTGATATAATTTAATAAACCAATTTTTGAATACCAAATTTATGTCTGTGATTATGAATTCCGAAAATATTTTCTCTGTTGTGGTCAAAGGATGCTGTTTATGTTTTTTTTACGGCTACCTGTTTCAAATTAATAAGTTCGTACAAGATAATTTCACGAGATCTTTCATGCTTTGGTTTCTGACCATATTTTGATTTTTATCAGATCTGTTAAGTAAATATTTTGGTAGAATTTTTTTAACATTCTTTACAAAATAATGGGGAGGAAACTGAAATTGTAAATATGCTTATTTTTCTTTTCTGTTATTGTTTTAATGCAAAGCATTCTTTAGTTGTGTAAATGAAAAGCTTCTCTAATGATTCGAACAACTAAAGAACACAACAAATATTATAGTATTATGTTTAATATTTATTAGTTTATGAGATTTTAAATTATTTAAATGTAATACATTGTTCTTACTTAATCAGTAATTATCTGAGTAATAAATGTAATAAATATTGCAAATGTAAATAGATGCATCTGCACACTTAGAAAACTTAGCAGTGCACTGCACACAAAGTGTTTCAATTCGATTTGCAAGTCTTTATCATGGACATTGGTTTCCAAACAAAGTTGAACGTTACAATTTATTATAAAAGCTGTCCTCTGTGAGAGCTGCTGTTGACTTTGCATTAACACATTCCTAAACATTAACAGCAATATTTGTGAATATATTGGTCAACGAAATGTAAAACATTTGCGATTGTTTATGAATTTGCGATTGTTTATGAAAGCATAGAAGTTATTTGCATTTAAACTTGAATTTCACTATAAAAGTTTAACTTTTACAAATAATAATAATATCTGAGTATGTTTTAATTTAGTGACTGATTTCGATAATTATGCATGCAGCTTTGGATGAATAGGGCCTACTAGTGGCAGAGCGGTAAAGTCGCTTAACACTAATAGTTCCAACCTGGGTTCGAATCCAGGAGAAAGGGCTGGTTGCATGGGAGTTTTCGTAATTTTCCCTATGTGTAATTTTTATCCGAGCTAGTTTCCCTTAGAAAGTCCTCTATGAAGTCATCTATTCCCTTAGGCAGATAACCCTAGTATGCTTTGCTGTAATATCAATAAACCAACTTTGATGAATTGATTATGTTTTTGTAATGTAGTCCACTTCTGACTGCTGAAACTTTTATTTATCACTAGCAGCATCGCTGCCAGCCTTCGTCTGGCTTTTAAATGTACATGAAAAATGGCTGAAGGAAACACCAAACGTTAATTTTAAAAACTGCGTAGAATTTTACTCTGCAGAACAACTTCATTAAAAAAAGTTATTACGTATAACAAAATTACAATGAAATAAGCAATATCCCTCAATACAAATATTAATTAACCTAAAAAATAAATTAACCAACTTCCCCTTGAAAAATCTTAAGAACTCAAATGGTATAAAGGAGGTTAAGAACTTCGTTTCCTAAAAAATCACTCAAAATTTTTCAATATCTTAAAAACAGTGAAATGAGCAATAAATAACATAAAGTAATACAAAAAAAAAAAAAAAAATTCAGAAAAGCAAAGTATAATTAATGATATTTTATCTCATATTTTCAAGAGAAAAAAATTACAATGAAATAAGCTATACCCCTTAATACAAATATTAATTATCCTAATAAAAAATTAACCAACTTTCCGTTGAAGACAAAAATCAAGCAAAACTTTTCAATTTCTTACAAACAGTGAAATAAGCAAAAAATAACACGAAAGCAACTCAAAAAACATAAAATTCCGCGCAGAATTTTACTCTGCAGAACAACTTAATCAAAAAAAATCAATAAGAATGTATTATATGTATATAAAAATGACAATGAAATATGCCAATCTCTTAAAAACAATGACATTAGAAAATACGATGAAAAACTGTTGCCAAATCCATATTTCTAAAAGAATGAAACTATTGAAAATGATATGATTTCATCAAAAATCTATCAACAACAATAAGACAGGAAAATTGTTGCCAAAATCACATTTTTAAAGATGTGAGATGTGAGAAGTGTACTCGGAAGCTTCATTTAAAATTTTTTTTAAATACAAAATATTATTATTTTTCAAAAATTCTTTCTGTAAAAGCAGTCGCAAGGATGAAAGTTTAACGTGTCCAAAAATCAAAGAAAAATAAACTGTACCTTTTTAAAAATAAAGTTTTTTTAGAAAATATCCCGTTGAAAAGGTGTTAAGTTCCCTTTGTTAAATAAATTCGTATTTAATCGATTTATTGAAACACGAAATTTATTTTAAGTTCGTAAAATAGCTAAGTGTCTACGTTTCATGACGATGTGAAAATGGAGTGTGTAGAGTAAAATCTCGCTTTGCTATAGACCATTATGTCTCAAAATGACGCGATTTCGTCACAAAACATAAAATAAAAAAAAATTATAATTCTAATTTCGAAAAACTCGCTTCGAGGTGCACTGGCTCTTGTCTAGATGCACCTATGTACCAAATTTCGTAGCCGTGGATCTATTAGCTTACGCGTAGCGCGAGCGAAAGACACACACACACACACACACACAGAGACAGACTCTTTCTTTTATTATATGTAGAGATTACAGTAAAATAGTAAATACTTCTTGCCATGAATATTTTAGAAAACAATGGTGAGTTACATTTGTTAAGTTCGACTAAGTTAATGAAAAACATTGGAGTAATAATTAGTAGACTAGTTCTAGATTGAGGACTAATATAGGTTAAATATATATTTTTCTTTAAGTCAAATTTTTAAAACGTGTTGTGAAATGAATACGGCAATGTGTAGGAATACCGAATATATATAGTTAAGTGAGAGTATAATCTTCCAATAGTTTTACAAACTATATCTCTTAGAAATTTTGTATCCAGATGGCTTTACCTGCAATTTGCCGATAGTGAAAAAGCGTGCTAATGATAAACAAAAAAAGATTTGGAATATAGAAAATAATTAAAATGATTAATTTACTAGTCTGAATACTTCAAAAATAGGATATCTATATACAAATTGCTGCGAAAATCTAAAGATAGGATATATAAGTGAAATTTATTACAAAATATATGAATTATAAAATGAAATACGTTTCATTTATAACAAATGTCATTTTATAATTCAACTTGCTTACATATAGTATTGACTAATATTCTTTTTCTTTTATGCACATTTTAAAATTAAATCACACTTCAGGGAATTAATATCTTCACGCTTTATCCTAAATCTGGATTTAAAGTATATTCAGTAACTTCGATGTACATAGCTTAGGTCGCATTTAGAATTCTAAATTTCAGCACTCTTTGGTTTATACTTATTATTTCCTTGCAGTTGCTTCAAAGAGGCGACAAGTTATAAAGATACAATATCGAAAAGCATAAAGTTTTCTCAAATACTCAGGTTGAATATAAGATGCGTAATTCTACTGAAGCATTGGAAGTTCATCAGTTTAAGAATTGTCATAAAATATTCCTTAAATAATGATTTCAGTTGTTGACTCTTATTGCCGGAGCCAACTACAACGTTCCGTGCAATAAATAAATACGACGTTAATGAAGTATTTTCGTGCCTGTTTTTTATTATATTCCATTACTTCAGCTTGTTATTTCCCAAAATTCTACACAACTGTTCGTGTAGAAAATGAATACTCCGTTAATGAATCTTTTTCGTGTCTGCATTAATAATGTTGCTTGTTATCCTGCAAAAACTCAATACGAATCGCGACCAGAATCGACATTACTTTCAAGGCAAAAATCTTACCTATTTGCATAAACATACTGAATTCGATATCGTTTTATTCGCAACTCCTTTACGTTGGTAAAACGTGAATGGTTATCTATAAAAAGTGCCTGTATAACAAAAAATACATTTGAAGGGAAATTTTATATAGTATCTCGTTCAATACTTCTTCCCTGTCTGCCATATGATTCCTTATGAATAATGTTATATTTTATAAAAAGAACTCGGTGACAAGTAGGAATATGTTTATAACGTGGCAAACTGAAAAAGCTCAGCACAGAAAACCAATTTTCTGAAGACGAGGGCGTCTCGAGTTCTTACTGTTTCGAAGAAGTATCCTTTATTGTTTAATTGTCATTACCTTGCTTGGATGGTAATACATTGTAATACATTGGGGGGTCCACTCAGACCCTCCTGGAGTAAGGTATCATACTCAGTTGAATCATCATGTTGAAAGTGAGATCAAACCAGTTTGCGACGTTATGAAGCAATGTGAGAACAGAAACTTTTCGCGAAGTCAAACTTGCATCTGAAACGATTGACAGTGCTAATAAGCATGATACATCAGTGCGACAAGTGACAGAAATATTCGTAATTGTTTTTAAAATACATACTGTTGGTATTCTCGTCAACCATAAGCCAGGAGATGATCATCTGCTTGTGAGTTATACGATTCAATAAAGGCAGAACGTAGAAGAAAAATTAATGTTCTTAGTAACTAAGCTCAGTGTTGAACTACTCTTACCGCCAGATATAGTTTTCAAATACCTGGCATTAAAAGGTAAGTCCAGAAACGTAATTTCAGGTTTCCCCACGAGCTTACCAAACAGCAGCAAATAGTGCATCTGGAAATATGCTTTTATGACCCAAAATGTGAGGCGAGCGCTTTCTTACCACATCCAATATTTTCGGTTTGAGAAATGGATCCTTTATGACAGTAGAAACCGAAAAACGTAAGGGCATAGTAAAGGGGAACTATCGAAACAAATATTCAATAGAACTTTGCACCCATAAGATAAGGTTTAGAATGGCAAGCCTGAAAGTGCAGTATGAGGTTTCTCTATGAGGCCAAAATTTCTCAAGTGAGGAGGATAACTATCAACTTGACAAACGTCATCAGAAATTGTGCAACAACTAGCCACTGCTCGTCAAAAGTTTGAGCCCGTACTTCTGTAACATAGAGCGTAACCAAATGCGTCTATTGAAAGCAAGCAAAAGATCAACGTTTGTGGGAACGAGATTCTCCCTTATCATACAGCCATTTGGATCACTTCTTGAGAGGCTTTCATAACGTTATAATTTCTTAGATCATTGTGTTGCCAGCTTCTGTCACCTTAGCTTTTCAGTAGTGAAGACATATGTATTGCTACTGAGGGTGTTTTTTATTTGGGCCAAAATAGACGAATAATTATAAAACAATCAATATTAACTACAGTTTTCTCCCATGCAAAGAAGTTTATTATCAAGCTCGCCACTAGAAGTTGAGTGGATAATGCAAAAGAATAGTGATAGTTCAACCCAGTACCCAACTTCATGATTTATTGATCCCTCGTGTTTTCTGCTTTCTTTTTCGTCTTCTTTCTTTCCCTTTTTAAACGTTTTTCATAATTCTAGCATAGAGACCTTTCATCCTTTTTTTAGCATTTCAATGTTTCGATAATTAATTCGATTGCTTTACATAATAAAATATTTAAGAAATATTATTACATATTATTTATAATTATTATATGAATAGAAATTTGATAACGGGTCTAGTGAAATTCTTAAGCAAGTTGCAGCTGCATTTGATAACAACGAAATAATTCAAGAGCCAGAATATAACTGCGGTGGCTGAGCATGTTCAGAGTAGCAGAAGATGCTGAACTATATATATCCATACCACCTAAACTACAGGAAATATGTATAAGGTTGACATTATTTTGATGATAGATTTAATAGTTTGATAACGACTAACAACATTTTAACACAAGGGAGACTTTAAAGATTCGTACCATAATTGAAGTTCCGTCTGTTGCGGACAAAATCCTAACTGAGACACTAATGATGGAGTTCCAGGGTGATATTTACTTTTTATTCTGATTGCATTTCACTTAGAGTTTAACTTCAGGCAGATGATTATATAGTTAAGAAGTATCTATTTCCCAGAACTTATTGTAGAGTAATATTTCATTAAAGATAATTTGAAAATGTTTATACAATTTGCTTGCATAACCGTTCATTTAGGATTGTAAAATTGCTGAACTGATAATGTATGTATATATATATATATATATAAATCTTGTTTATTTAATATATTAGTGCACAAATTGCATTTAATACGCAATAAGAAAACATTTTGAGTTAACTTTTTAAATCCCATTACATAATTTGAGTCACTATCAAAATTTTGTGTATGATAAATGTAATAGGAGGACATTTTTTTACTACTCAGACTTTCTTTTATTTTCCTAGAATTTGTAAAAGCAAGTTTCTCTTTTTAATTTTACTTTATATGACCCTACAATAAAATGTTTCTATTAACAATTGTATACATTTCGATGTGTTTCAGGTTATTCTAACCTCATTACTTACATTTCATAATCATGAAAATGGGTAAATTTTTATTCAAATATTTACCGTTGTTACAACGATTTGAAAACGGAAGGTTAATTTTACAGATAAATCGAACAGGAGTAATTATATATTGCTCCCACAGCTACAAAATGTAATGCAGAAGTCTATAGAACAAAGCAAGCAAATTCTTTTACAGCAACAAAAAAATTAATTGTCATTTAGCTTTACATTTTATTAAATGAAATATTAAAGTCAATCTGAATAAAGGTTTTACTACTTACTTAAAAATAATTTGTAAAAGAATGTTAGTCAGAAATTGAATGAATGGTAAACTCATTTTGCTGAGAATCTTTAAATTTCTTATATAAATGATGCCTTAGAAAAATCATTGAAGGCATCATTTGAAATGGAGACTTGAAAAAGGTATTTTATATAATGAAGTTAATTTCATATCATAATTATTACATGCACTGATTACCTGAAAACTTCTCTAGCTGCTCCATCATAAGCTCTCTAAGCTTCTCTAGCTGCTTCAGGTGACATACACAAGCTCAACGTCACAGTTGACAGAGAAGGTATTGATATTTTTGCTAACTTATAAGGTATTTCTCCCACCTTCTTGGCATGCCTTCGTAGTATGGTGGTCTGCACGCTGGGCGCGTATTCCAGAGGTCCGAGGTTCGATTCCCAGCGAATGTGTTGCTAATTTTTCATCTCTCCGGCCTCAAAATTACCTAATGTCTCTACAAACTGATTTAATGTTTGCTGTTGCTATTACAGGCAGTATGAGAGATGGCTGTCAACATGAAAATACACTGCTTTTTAAGATAAGAGAAAGGAAACCGCATTCAGTCTATTATGTGAAAATTCTTTAGTGGAACTACAGCTATCTGCGTGAAGTTTCTCATTCCTACGATTTAATTCTACTGATTTTCCTGTGTGTATATGTGTTTACTGGAATATCAAAGTATTATTCCTTAAGTCAAGATCAGCAGTTTTCCACCAACGTATAAAAGTCTGCATATTGGGTGTTGTGGTTACGGTTAGTATGAACATGCTTCAAGAAACATGGCATAAGATAAACGACTATCATCGGGATAGTCGAGGCATTGAAAGTCGAAAGGGAAAATGCAGTGACGGAACAGAAACACTGTAAGAGTTTTTCTTTACAATAATAAAACCAGAAATGTCTGTAATAAATATATTTCAGACAAAATTTCGTGTATAGAGTAATTATCATTCATTATAAGTCCTTCCTTTAGTTCTCCCAAACAGATTGCAAATAAGTCGTATTAAACAGTTCTAAGTTATCTTACTTAATGTGTTTATGTGGCTCAAAACAACTGTGAGCATACTTTCCACTATTTAAAAATTGGGAGCATAACAGTTTAGTATGTTGTTACTCATAATAAAATGATTGCCAGATTTATACCTTTTCTAAGAATTGATAATAATTCCGTTACGAACGTTTAATTTATATGTAAACGTGTATAGCTGTGTTATATGTGCAATGTAGCATGTTTATTAAACCAGCAAAGAATGGGATATTAGTTTTTATGTAACTACGATAATGAGTTAAGAGAAGACATACATATTGTTTAAGTTCTCTCCTTGAGGGAGGGTAACAAAATACATTGTGCAAAGATGGCTGAATAGTTCTTTGCTTTATTTTATATCCGCTCGGAATGACCATAGGAAGAGTATGTTTATATTTATCAACTGAATTTCAGTATAAAAAATCAATATATTGCATTTGCATTGTTTCTAGAAAGCATTTTTATTGTGATTAAGATTTGTTACCATTCATGTGGCCATGAGGCGTGTGAGCAAAGTAGTCGCAAAGAAAATTCCAATTAACACTTGTTAAAATAAAAATGTTAAATCACATTTAAATGTGAACGTTCTTGCTCAGCGGCAAGTCACGTGACATCTAGATGCTCCGCTTGCATACATATACTAAGTTGCAGTGAAACAAAAAATGGAGTTTTTAAAACTGATTAATTTAGTTTCTTTTTCTGAGTTTGACTTTTCCGAGAAATAAAATCCAGAAAATCAGTTAGAGCCACATTCTTTTCCCTTTTATGCTTTTTAGTTTTTTTTTCTTTTGTATAATATTTGCTGCATTAAATTCTCTTTATTTACATTGTCTTGGGATATTAAATAAACAAAAGAACTCGGGCAACCCGCTTGTTTTGCAATTATCCATCATTAGTTTATAAGTTTTACAGCGCGTAATATCTTAGCACAATGCTTCTTTAACGCTAAAAAACATCAAGTTTATTTTTTGTTCTAAAGAATTTTTAAAAAAATGCAAGAACAACAAAAAATATTTAGAAGGGAGAAGCATAAAGTATCCACAAAACAGCCTGTCTCACGCGGTGCACGTTGAAGCATAGGAACCCTATCATCAAATTCGAATTAAGGGAACTTGTTTTATTTCATTTAATGTGCAAAAAGCACCAAAATCAGTAGAGCTGGGTTATCGTTATTTAAAGCTTGCTCGAATTTCTCTTTTCCTGGAAATTTTTTATGCGCATATGCATAGATATATATTCTCAACAAAAATATTTTCCCGCTTGGACAAAGAATGAGAAGAAACACATCCAGTACTTTATGAGGAGAAATAAATAAAAAAGGCGCAGGGGAAGAAAATGGGAAAATAGTTGCTTACAGTATAAATGGGTGAGATTATCTTCCAGAATATGCCTGTAATGAACAAATGAGCTGTGAATTTGGAAGAAAAGGGAAGATCCCATTACGCATGTAAATAACTTTCCACCCTTTCTATTGTTGAGGACTAGAATATGTTGTTCGTACCTGAGCATGGATCGAGTAATCATTTTATAAATGTTCCGGCTCCTACAGTCGAGAATAAACCAAGGGGATCGCAGGCAAATGATGCAAAAGAGTTTTTTTTTAATTTGATTTAGATCGAGTTCACCTAATGAAAGCGCTCAGAATTTAGTGGTTCAATTTCGCTAGATGAATGAAGAGCAAAGAAAATGTATTATAAAAAAATAAAGTAGAACGCACATGAAAATTACAGAAATATCCCAAAATAAATTCATATTACGCCTTTACTTTTTATACAGACCTTTTTTGCATTAATATTTGAGTACTGTTATAAGATCCTATAGAATTTTAATATTTTGAAGCATTATAAAAGTACTACGTAACTATAGGTAAGGTACAGATAAAAGTATGGGGGGGACACAAGCGATGTACCATGGATCAACTGGTAATGCCTTACGATACTAACTAACTATACAGAAAAATTGCAAGCCTTAAAACAGTTTATAAAGAAAGACCGAGAACATGAGAAACTGAAGCTTTCCAAAGGATATAGAATTTATCTATTATGGTACACTATGGAATCTCATCGTACACCCTGTATGCAGTATTTATTAAAATGATGATTTAGGACATAAAAAGATTACACTAGAGTTTCAATACAATTTGAAGTTCACAAATGAAATTGAGAACATCTGTTTTGATGTAAGAAAAATAACAGATAAACATAATAAATAACAGATAACAGTATAGTAAGATTATAGCAAAGATGAGATATATATAATAACCACTGGGATAAGATATATATTATAAGTACAATGTTGTAATAAACTGTGCTAATAATACTAAAGAAGTGTCCACGGGGACAAATCGTTTAAGAATAGCATCAAAAAACACTGTGAGTTAAAATTGGAGAGCTCAGAGATTTGAAAATATACAAACATTGGGAATATGGAAAATAATTTTGAAAAGAAACCAACACAGTTTTGGAAAAACATACTTAAATTATATGCTGGGGTAGATTATTGTAGTTTATAAAGTTCAAAAGTGGAATCCTTTTGAACATATTCTCAGAATGTAAAGGTTCTCAGCATGAGGAACTTGTAAAGATCTAGACCATAGGATGAGAGACGTCGCATAAATTTTTGAAACTTCGGATACCGATGTTTAACATTAGTTAGGAACTTGGAATGCCAGGAGATCAGCTTGTGGGGAATTTATGCGCTTATCCGCAGTTAAAGGGTATATGAAAGTGTAATGATCCGGAGTTCCCTGTTCTCCACATATACAGTTGTCGGAGTTCGCGATATTTCTTGCGAGTGGGGAAGTGTTCGTGTCCTATTATTTAGTGATTTAATGAAGGATTTGAGTATATAGATACGAAGCTTACATTGGAGATTAAGTTACATTAAACATTATACCACATATCTTGTCAATAATGTGAAGCAAGTCCGTTTACTTTGTAGAGACATTAGGTTATTTCGAAGCAGAAAAGATGAGCAATGCCCTCCCCGGGACTCGCACCACGCACCTCTCGAATACGCGTCGAGCGTGCTGACCACTATACCACGAAAGCATGTTAAGAAGGCGGAAGAAATACCTTTATAAGTTAGCACTTAAAATTCGAATAGCCGATGGAAAGGGGAATTTAAATACCATCTTGACTAAGGGCTGCTTCTTTGTTTAATTCATCTACCTGATCATTGCCAAAAAGGTCACCATGTCCTTAGATCCATGAGATTTGAAGTTTGTAGTTTGGTATTAAAACAAGAAGAGAATTTATGTCGGAAACAAATGGAGAAGGAGGTGACGGATTCTTAATCGCTACTAAAATAGCTGAATGGGAGTCATATTTTATGTTACTTTCATTAAAATTTTGAGAATGGCTATTTCAATCGCTGCTTTTTTTTCTGATAATTCAGGCTGGAAAACGTTATTATTATTATGGAGATGATCTTTTCATTTGATGATATTTGTTAGAGCAATTTGAAAATAGACTGCTAAACCAACTTTTCTTTCAATGTTTAGTCCATCAGTATATGCAGTTGCAGATGAACTGTTTAAACTTTTATCAGACACTACGTAACCATTGTAATCTCATTAAAACAGTGATTTTTAATTTAGAAATATTGTTTTAATGGTTTGGTTTTTATTTTGTGATCATGAAAGCTATGAATCTGTCTAAATGGGGAAAATGCTGTTATTAAATGTGCCATCCAGAGTCGGTAACAAATTTGTGATGATTTCTTTTTCAGTTGTAATATCCTATAATTAAATCTAATTGATTGGTATGTCAGTTATGATACAGGGTATCTCCAACGGGAATAAAAAATGAACAAAAATATTTAATTCACACAGCATTTTGCCTTGCAAGGTTTTTCAAAATTTTATTTAACTATTTAAAACTTTTGATGCCGTTACGAAAGAAATCATAAGTCATAATTAATTTCCAGTGATTTGAATATAACTGTATGATTAACATAAAATACGCTTAATAAATTTGAAAGAATCCCTATCTCTTCTTGTGTAAAAGAGTAAAATAAGCGAATGTGATATGGCCAAGGCTAGCAGAGTTTCAATGCTGTAAGATGACTTTTATATGAGAATATAAGCAAATATATAAGCAAGAGTTTTATTTAGGCTCTAGAAGGAAAGGCGGCGTTAATTTTGTATAGCAAAAGAGGTAGATCAGCTCTGTATGCTGAACAAGAAAAGCGATGATATTGCACGGATTTTCGTTTAAATTACGTATCTTGTTTTCTCTTGCATCTATTGTTTAAATCTGATGATGATGACGATGATGATAAAATTGTTACTTTATTTGAAAGGCCATATACTTTCTGCTTTTTTAATTTAAACTGTTGAATGTAATATGTTTCTTCATAATATGCCCTGAATACTTCTTTCTCCTAGTCTATTAATACCTCATATACGTTTGGAAGCACTTTTATTCCGAATGTTTGATTTATTTAGCATTTTTGTTAAACAGTTATTCTTTTGAATTTCATTTCGTATTCGTTCTTGTTTATATCGTCCACTCATTAGATTATGCAATTAGAGAAATAGTGCATGCAAAAAACGAAGTAAATAAAAGGAGTATCGAACTTAACTTTAGCAGAGAGAAAACCTTTCCTCGTGTTAGTACTTTCGCTAGCGAAATCTTTTGTAGTTCTTGCCAAGAAACAAGAACCTCAACTTTTGTCAAGGTTTAGAAAACATTACTAAACATTATTAGTCAATCACCTAATTTAGTTTACATTATTAAACCTTTGCGCAAGTTTAAGTAAGTTTCACATCATAAAACCTTTTATATTAATTATTATACCCTTTATCTTAAAGTGTTTAATCTGCAGATTTTAACTCTTAAAACATGATACAAAATAGAATGAAAATTTTAAGCTATTTACCCATCTCCTTTGTTACAAGCACGAAGATCGAATCACCTTTACATTAAATTTGATTTTGTCTTTCAATGAAAAGTTATGGAGCATCTTTTATTTCATTCAGAGCACCTTATTCAATTATATACTGCATCGATCCAATAATACTTTGGCCAAACATAAACTTTAAAATGCTAGGTAAAACTAAAATGTTTACCTTTTTATATCCCCTGGCGGCTGCAAATGCCCTTAAGCCATGCATCCATTCTATGATAAATGATTTGCTTTAGAAATACAATTTACTCCATGAGTAAGTGTTTCAGGTTGCTAAGTTAACTCTCAAATTCTGTCTTTTAGTTAGAACAGTGCGATGTTATATGACGAGCATGAGTCAATTAATTAATTTTATTGGGAAATGATGAAAAAAGAAAAATATATAAAGGCAAAATCAAATATATCTCAAAAGACTGAAGGAAGAATAGCATTAGTTTCAGGATTTGGAAATAGTTTTGCTTTTATTATTACAGGGCTTCGTGGACTCTTTTAAATGACAAGTGAAGCCATTTTCCGTTGTGTTTCTTGACGAAATACAGAATGACTAGAAAACAGTTTTCGTATGTCTCTAATATATTTTTATAGCGTGTGATATGAATTAAACATTATGGGTTTGATAATGTTTCCTGAAAATTTTAGATTAGCAAATAAAAATAGCGATAATAGCTTCATTGATAAACATTTCCTAAAATATTTTAAATTAAGTTACCTTCAAAAAGTCTAAAGTTTTAGTTTAGTTTTAGGCAACTTCCATTAATAAGTAATTTGATACTTTAATTCATAAATTCCATTTGCTCCTTCCAGAATAGTCACTTTTAGTTATTATAAAAGGCCGAAAATAAGTTTAGAAACGTATGCATGTAGTACCTGAGCAAATGTTTTTGCTTTTAAAGCTTCCTGTCTATTCGGAATTTATCATATTGTTATGTTTTTTTTTTCTGACACCAGTTGTTACGCTATTTTCTTCCTTCACGTTCGTACGGGGTTCGTAGATTTGGAGTGAATTACAACGACATTTGATGAAGTGTATTTATTTACACTTTATTGGCCAGTATTATCCAAGACAGCTCGAATATCACATTTACAGTCGTCGAAGAACTACTATGCACACGCTGACACAATCAGCGACGCAGCCTTCACACTATCAGGCTATAACGGTCGAGACA
Organism: Stegodyphus dumicola; assembly: GCF_044657685.1. Taxonomy (NCBI): domain Eukaryota; kingdom Metazoa; phylum Arthropoda; class Arachnida; order Araneae; family Eresidae; genus Stegodyphus; species Stegodyphus dumicola. The sequence continues at coordinate 31,215,371 of NC_140781.1, forward strand.
GCTTCACCTCAAAGCACCGGGTGCAGCTCCCGACTCTGCTTGGTCGTTCTCGGAACTCCACATACTCTCGAGACTCTCCACGCTACAACTCGCGATGCGCTCGAGGACACACACAGCACAGCTCCCGACTCTTCGGTTCGGTCTTTCCCGGAGCTTAACACACTCTCTCGACGATGCACTAACCGCGATACACTAAGAGACTCTTCGATGCACTCGACGACCAACTCGGCGCTAGACTTCGAGACACTCGCTTAATGACTGACTGTCAGCTCGCTAGACGAGGCACGCACACACACTGACTGCGGACCAGCAGGGTTTATATAGCTTTCGGCTTGTGTTCGAGAACAATCTGGGCTAAACTGGTAAGAATTCGTTCCAGAAGGTTCTCCATCCGTCCATGGTGTATCACCGATCTTGTCGCCAAATGGGCGGTTTCTCGTCAAATGTGGCAACCCTGCCTACCCTTGCCATTTTATTGCAACCCTAAAACTGCTTTGGGGAGAAACTGTCTTACCGCGCCTTGACATTTCGTAACACTATCTAGGTGGCAGACTAACACATGAGAAAAATGTCTTTAATTTTTTAATTAAATGTTTTCAGTTTAAGAACTCACTACATAATGCAAGAGAATATTATTTAAAAAAATCATACAATAATATCTGAAGAATTTAAATCAAACATGCGTGAAAATATATCGAAATCAGTATCAGAATAGCTAATAATGAAGTTGAATAAATTATGATTTTTCTTTTCAGAAAGAATTATAGTTGTTCACGCATTTATATTCATCATAAAAAAAGGAAGCAAATTAAAAGCGCTTAAAGGGGTTCAGTTTAATATGAAGTAAAGTATTAAATTTTTGTTAAAGAGTTAAACACAAAACTGAATTTTAAACTTTCTAGGTAAAAGAAGCGAGTAGTCTGTTAGAGAATTACCCAAAACTTGTCTTTTTACAAATGTCCTTATATAATTTTAAATATCATCAATAAATCTTCCTATTTTATTTTTTCTCTTGCATTCCAAAACAATTTTTTACTGATTCTTTCAATAGTTTTTCTTTGGAGTAAAAGAAATTTCTATATTTATACTTCAGCATTCTTTTATAGTATTTTTCCCCATTTGGAAAGGAAAATAAATCAAATAAAAAGCGTTGCTTTAGTTTTGAAAAGAGGAACTACTAAATCAAACGAAGTCAAGTAGAATAATAAAATATTCAAGAAAGTTCAAGCAGAATTGTAGAAAGCATTGTAGATGGTCTATTAAGCATTTAATTCATGCTATTTTCCACACTTAGTTGTATATCTTAGGTAAAGTTTGGTTTATGAAAAAAATTCGCATGAAAGAGGACTTATCATAAGTTCGCATAAATACAATTGTTACAGTGGTTAAACGTTGCTTCGAATCCTACGGAATGTAAGGATTCCATGACCTTGAATTATTCTATAATAAGAGCAGATAAGCGAGATTGACAAAGTATATGTCATTTGGCGGAAAGATCTAATCGATGTATTGCCAACGTATGGGGCAGTGGAAGGTGGTAGTCCAGTGAAGCTGTAACCAGTGGGTCGATGAAGGCAGAATTCAATGAAATTGGTATTTGTAAAGCCCAAAGAATTTGTGGTAAGTTTATCGTAAAACAGAACTGATTACGCCAGAAGCAAGGCCCATTACCTCATTTGTTCCCCACCCAGGGCCATTCAGTGCCTTGTAAATTTACTGATATGTCCACCCAAGCTGTTGTCCGGAATGTTGTGATACTTGAAATGTAATGAGTTTTTCAAATTCATTACATTTCAGGAAACTGCTGATTTGCCTTTCATTAATTAGTAAGCATTACTGATCTCATTTACAGGAATATCTAATAAGATTAACGTGTTATTGTGTCAACTAACTATTTAACTTTCAGTATTGTGTCACAATTCCTGTAGGTACTGAAGAATATTGCTTGCGTGTGTCTTGCGACAACCAGGCACATTTGGGATATTTCTTTTAACAGCATCTCTTGACAATTTTAGAATACCTGATCACGACATCTAAAGGGCTGTCTTCGTAGTACTGACACGATGCTATAGCTAACACAATCAATCGCCCTTTCCAATGTCGATAATTTTTCCATCCAGCTGGTCTACATCTGGCATGCACTTCTGGTCTACATCAGGACATTACGCGTGAAATGAATACTCTATAAATTGCTCTGAGTGATAGATTGAATACCAATTTTTAGTTGACATTAGAGACACTACATACTTCTACTAGTGGTTCTACTTTATCACAAAACGATTTCTTTGCTCTAGGATCTTTTCGTGTTGTATTGCATTGCTCTACCCAATTTTCGTCCTTGTTTGGATTCTGTTGGATGATTTCAAAGTTTGTTTTAGATTAAGGTGATAAATATTAAAACTTTTTGACGATATTCGATTCCTGTTTTTACATATTTCTTACGCCTTTCATCAATTCTTATTTCATAGCAGTTTTACATATTTTAGATTCTTATTCTTCATATTCTTAGTTCTTATCTTAAGTCCGTTTGAAGTGAGATTTCAGGTTTCTTCCTTTATTTTTGTCTTCCTTAATTATGTTATTAATTTCGATTTCCTCGTAAAAATATTGGTATATATTTCTCACGTCTATCTAGGTGTTTTAAGATAAAATGAATGCACACTGCCTTAAGCAGACTTTTTGTTTGTTGAAAGCACAAAGTAATATCTTACTTCCATTTTCTCTCCATGAAAGAAAACATCATATCTTCGATAGTATGCTGTTATATCCCTGTAAGCACAAACATCGTGAGAAATACTAGCAAAGAATCGGTCTGCTTAAAATTGTTTTAAATTAATAGATAATATTTGAAAAATGATTTGCATAATAATTGATAATCGATAATGATTTGAACTTGGACTGCTGGTCTACTGTAACAAGCAGCTAAAAATCATGGTTATGCTTGTTTCAGATTGTGGCGGAAGTGCAATAATATGTCGTACGACTGCTTGCCTACTCCCAGTAAGTGAGTAATAGTAAGTTCGTAGATTCATTAGAGTTTTTTTTAAGTCAAGAAATTGAAAGAAACCGGAATGCCCTTCCAGGGATTCGTACTCCGGACCTGCCGAATACGAGATACACTTCCAGCCACAGCCCTAAGACATGCGAACAGATGAAGGAAACCTGCATGTTAACGGTTTGCCAACAATGAAGAACTGTAAGAGGCTATCCATGAGTGGGTCTACAATTCGCCTAAATATTAAAACCATTCGAAAGCTTCTTAGGACCTTAGAAAACAGAACGCTGCATCCATTTGAGCGGAAGATATCCGTAATATTCATTTAAACATTACGACAATTAAAGTATGTACCTAAGTTCTTTTCTGTTGAAATTCTTAGATGAATCCAACAACTGCTGCGAAATAAAAAGTAACGCAATAATGAAGAAATATGTGTAATTAAGGGAAGCAAAAGTTTTAAAGAAATGGGAAAGGAAATAAGGGTACAAATGAAGGAAAACGTACATGTTATTTAGAAACAAAAAGACACGCGCACAAAGTATATAAAGAAATAAACGAAATAGATAAAAATTAAGATACAAATAAGAAGTTTGTAATTATATTTCCTTGAAAATATATTAATTTTTATATAATTTTGAAGTATGAATAATCAATATCTTTTATATAAAACCTGTGGGCTTTATTCACTAACTTAACACCTTAATGCCATCTACATATTTACCAATCTAATGAAAATTTGAGTTATACCTTTAGCATTGTTTTAAGTAACGGAATGTGTAATATCCAGTATATAATTAATGATGCTTAAAGTGAATATTGGTATATATCTAAAAATCTACTATTTATAACGTACCTGCATCTTTTCTCTTTATATTACTTTCTAGGAATTATCAGTATTAATTATTTAAATTACAAAAGACAGTAAGTTGCAAAAGTATTCAAAGCCTTATAAGTTGATAATACTTCTGAATCTTATAAGTTGATAATACTTCTGAATTACCGCAATTCCTGTATGGAGGAAAAAAGCAATTCTGGAACCATTCCTCAAAAAAAGCGCTTTTAGTATGATGTTAAGTCATTATATTCCAAATATAATAAATTTGCACAGCATTTCGAAGCTTCACATTAAAGCGAAATAAGTCTTTATGACTTACTTGACTTGTAAGTGTAAAATTTTTAACTTAATTCTTTTAATTAATTAAGTATCTAAAAGACATCCGGAGACAAGATAAAAAGTGCCTTAGCTATCGTAAGCTACTTCTCAACACTCTAACTGAACAAAGCTTTACAAGCTTCTCCTGCACAGAATTTATATCCTAAAGCACACTTCTCTGCACGCAATATTGATGAAGCTCTTGGGTTTTGGGCAAACCCAAATCACTACAAGGGTTTCGGACCAAACCCATTATCACTACTGATCCTGCAAGAATTATGTTGATTGATGATGATATATAGGAGAAGATTAGTGAAACACCTCAGGGACTAGGTCTGTGTTGGATAAGACTCGAGAGATTGGCTTCATAGTCAAGCTAAACAAGGATAACCCAAAGACAACTTTCCTAGACTTCACCTAACAGGATCCTAGCAATTAGCATATCAATTTAACATGAGGGTATTCCAACAAAATTTATTAAGCATTTGATTATTTGTAGGTTAGATGTAGTATAAATATAATTTTAAACGCTATAAAACCTCAAAGTGAGGCCTTAACTTGAAGGACATTTAGTTACGAAAAAGCTAGTAATCTTATGATAATCATTCTGTTCTATATCGCAATCTCATTAAATATCTGAATACTCATAATGAAAAGCCAAATAATACTTTTATTTTAATTTTGCGTTGAAATGCTTCTGGAAGATAACAATAATTTTTTTTTTCTTATTACGTGCTCCGCCCTTAGGCACTACACGGAAAGGGAGGGATGCCCCGTGGAGGTCTTTCTAAGAGAATTACATTATTAAGAGAATTTTCTTATTACGTGCTCGTATCCACGTTACACACGGGGGAAAACACGAAAACGCCCATGCAGCCAGCTCGTTCGCCGGGACTCGAACCCCGGACCGAACTACCAGTGTTGGTGTTGGTGTTGGTGTATTTAATTATGGCAAAGCACACTAGGGCTATCTGCCTAAGAGGAGGGATGCCTTTCGTGGAGGACTTTCTAAGGGAAACTGCCTCGTATACACGTTACACATGGGGAAAACCACGAAAATGCCCATGCAGCCAGCCCGTTCGCGGGATTCGAATCTCGGACCGAACTACCAGCGAACTACCAGCGTTCAGTGGCTTTTACCGCTCGGCCGCTGGTGGGCCTATAACAATAACTTGTGGTTTGTTTTACAATCCATTTGGAGTTACTTCTGTTCTATACAGTGTAACAGTACTTTCCCTTGTACTGTTTTCCGAGATATTTTACATTGAAGAGAATTAAAGGAAAATAGATCTTTTATTTTTCCAGTTCTGACAAAAAAATACCATCTTAGTTTTAGTAATTTTATTTTTTAAAATTAAGCTATCATCTATTTTTAAAATCATGCATTTATAAATTCTCACATTCACTGAAAATCTTGTGTTCATGGAAGAAAATATTTTTCTTTATCTCAGCTGTAGTAATTTCTTTCAGACCTTCTTGCTATTTAAGCAAGAGTTGAATTCCTAAACAACAGGTGAAAAATTCCTAGCGCTATCCTTCTATAATTTTTTTCAGCTTCGTACTGTGCTTTCTTAGTGATTAAGAAAAGAAATTCGCTTAGGAAAAAAACTGAGAACGTTGAATGCCTCATTAAACACCTTTGCTTTTCAAGTGCTTCACATCCGTAAAAATAGTATTTAAGAGTCTTACTTAATTATAGATGATAATTGAGTGCTATTTGCGTTCGCTTCTTTTTTCGTTCCACAATCCCATGAAATATTTTAGTACGCTTTAATTTTGACAACAGTCTTAGTAACTCTGCTAAGAAGTAATCATCGTGTGACTTCTTCGGTTTTTTTTCATTACGGAAATATTAATGACGTTATTAAACAATTGCTATTAAAGCAACTTTTATTAAAATATCTTAAATAAATAAACTAGCATTAGTTTTCTATAATGCTTTACGAGAGTAAAAACGTAATCAAATTAATTTCTCAGTAATTTTTCAAAACGAATTCCATTTCATTTGTTTCTTAAAGATTCATAGATTCAAATTAATAAAACTGGAAGTTTTTTTTTTATATTTCGCACTTTAAATTTCAAATTACTTCTCTCCCATATTAAGAAAATTTAAGGCCTTATAATTTAATAAAATAATTTTGAGTTCGTAGATGAAATCTAACTTAGATTTAATTTACGAAATAGATATAATTGTATATTACACTTAATATTATTTTTTTAATTTAATTAAAGTGAAGTAATTTAAAATATTATTGTTAAGTTATTAATTTTCAGTTTTCGCTGCATTTGCGTCTAGTTAATTCTTTTTTATAAAAAGGCAAAATATGTTATTTAAAAAAAATAGTTTTTTTAAACTATTAGAGCATTATTTTAAATTATATAAGGAATATATGTACATATATAACATTCAGATCTATAAGCAAATATTATTACATTTTTATGCATTCGGAAAGAAAAATTCCGTTTTAGTTATTATTTTACAGTTACAATGTTTGTTTATTAGATGTTACTCTCCATAGGTATCACTGACTTTTACGCTTCATAATATTAAGGACGTTTGTTTGCGTCAAATCAAAGTGGCTTATGGTTTAAAAATTCCTCTGTTATTCTAAATTAAGAAACAATATCCCTTTTTAGTATTTAATGTATTTTGATTAATTATAAACCTAAAAATTCTGAAATTGTTCTAAAACTTTAATAATATTGAAACCTACTAACTATACTGAAAAAGTGACTTAAAGTAAATATATGAAGCATAATATCCTATTTCAGCGCAGAATTGCTTCTTCGTAATCCTGGAGTATTGCAGGAAAGAAATAGTTACCCTCTTTTTTTATGCTCATCTAAGTTCTATCGTAAATACTCATATTTCCATTTTACCTTAGACTTTTCTTTCATACTAATTATTAAAAATGATAAAATATCATATGTTTGGTTTGGCTAATCTGATTATGGCAAAGAACTCGAAGACTATCTCTCTAAGGGGAGGGATGGCTTCGCGGAAACTGGCTGGTACATACTTTACACATAGGAAAAGCCATGAAAATGCCCATTTGTGTTATATATTGTAGACAAGCTGTAAGATATTTTCTACCACCTTACCGAGTGCCTTTGGGGTGTAACTGGAAAGCACGTTTGGCTAGCAAATGCAATGTCCGTAGATAGATTTCCAGCATGGATATTGCACACTTTTCAATGTCTTCTGCTTCAACAAACGTAATGACTTAGCAAAATATATAACATGTATGATATATAATGGTAAGTAAAAACTGTAAATTAATTTTTTTCTTGAATTTGTTCGTTGTATTTTCGGAAAAAATAAGTTTGACAGTTTTATAACAATCCCAGTATGCGGAAATTATAAAAGCAATAATACATAAAAATTGGAAATAACTCTTGATTCTATGAAATTGTACTTTTATTAAGTAAAGAAATAAACTTAAGACAATATTTTCAGTCTTATTATTTCTTCTTCAAACTGCATTACGACCAGAATTTTGAAACTACGTGATATTCATAAATGTCTGGTACCATTTTATGTAGACAATGATTCATTTTGGATTATTCTGGTTTATGTTTGATCTTTATTTTTGTAATTTTACATTTCTTTTTTTTATTCTTGCATTTCTTTTCCGTCATTTTTATTTCTCTGTCTTACATATATACTTTATCTTTTGCCTGTAACCTCCAATGGACAAAACCTCCTTTGCTTTTTTTTTAGAATTTTTTACCCCCCTCATACAGTCGTAATCTTCGTAGATCATTTTCCCGCTATCTTCGCAAGATCGTTAGTTGCATGACCCCAGGCTGCATTCCGAGACCTTTTCTATGTTTGCAATTACAAACTAAAGCAAAAGAAAAAAAAATGAAGCAACGAAGACGTATATAAATAAAAGAAATAACGGGTTCTGGGGCAAACACGACTGATAAAAATATCGAGGGAAAAAAACATATCGATAGTAAAGACACATTCTTATACAATTTTTCTTCTTTGCTTTACTTACATCACTCTGCCCGAGGATCTAAGTATTTAGTGGAACTTTTAAATGTTAAGAACCTGCTCCCATTACCGAAAAGTCATTTTCTTCTTTGAGATTTTCAACAATCGACGGGAATGCCTGAGACTTGGGGAAATTAAAATTAAAAGCGAAGGACAGGGGAGAACCAAAAATAAACGTCTTTAGATAAAAAGTATTTCCTTCTGAGCTGTTGTAAAAATGAAAAACCTCTCGTCTTAGAAGAGTTGCAAGTTCATACAATTCGTTTTTTTCTCCTTCTTTATTTAGTAATTGATAACCTATACTGGGAATTATTTTTGAGAAAAATCTTCTAACACAAATTAGAAAAAAGGTTTCTCGCTTTCTATCTTACTGAATTGAAGGTGCCAGTTTGATAAATTAGCTGTTGCTTGATTTCAGTTCTTTCTATCAAAGTCTATCTTGCTGTACTCGAATTAAAACTCTTCGTACATTTTATCCCATCGTAATACACGAATTGCATTTTAAATGCAGCCGATTTCACAATTCAGTTTTATATCTTTTCGCATATAAAAATTCTTCTTGCATGTATTTTTCTTAATCATTTTATTTGCCAAAACTGGCAATATGAATTGTTTTGTATTTGATGTTTAAAGCCGGAAACCAAATATATTACAATTCATTACTAGGAGTTTAAAGTTGTGAACATTCCGATTTGACAAACATATAACTATTACTTGCAATTGTGCCACAGACAAATTGGCTAAACCTAGATTACGTTTTCCAGGATAGCTGGTAGCGCTATAATTGTACTTTAAATTCAGACCAAATTATTTAGTTTTCATGTTTATTCTCAAATGCCTTCTGCTTTTAATTAATCCACTATTTAGCATTTTTATTTCTCTCGCTTTTGATTACAAAATGTACAAACGGAAAAAATATATATTTTTTCATAATATTTATTATTACGTAATAAATATTATGAAAATACGTATTACGTATATTATTATTACGTAAGGACTTAAATCTGTATAGGAATAAGTATAAAATACAATCCCCATTACAGTCATAAAATATTATATTTCTGCTTTTATAATAGTTTCTGACGGCATATTGTAACAGTATGATACGGAAAGTCAAAATCTTTCAGCATTTTGTTTTCAGATTAGTTTTCCTCACATTTAAAAGTGAAGCCTTTAATTATATATCATTATTTCTAAAGGATATAGCGAAAGCCGCTAAATGCTAGGAGTCAAAATTTCATAACTAAAAAAACAAACTAGTTGTTTCGTTTTTCTTTCATGTTTAATATTTTCACTCATGTAAATCCGTAATAACGCAATTTGTAAATTATTAACCTTGCTGAAGTGGCAGATTTTCGGATTTTACTCAACACATAATGAATAGCTATAAACTTAATTAATCACTGAACTACGAAAAAGTTTAGTTATAATAATACCAGAATTATTGATATATATTCGTGTTATGGATAGTTTCAATTAATAATTTAAAGCTTCATTCAGGCCAGTCTCTTGTTGAAAGAAATTAAAGCGCTAACTTAGCAACTAGTTAGTATTCATCTAGTGACAGGATTGACATGGAAAGGAAAATCTAATGGAATTAAAACTAACGTTAGGACATAATTCAATAACGCAAGTTTGCTCTCACTTTATCATCAATAGCTGTCTAAATATTTGAATAAAAATGGTGCCTTCGAATTAGCTAATATACAGCATCTTTCAAAAGGTTATAGGTTGTCGCATTCGATGTTGTGTGCATCCATTTAGTTTAGGGATTTAAAATACACGTGGTGCGCGAAACGCTTCCCTGTAATCAATGACTGTTCCTTCAGAAATTCAGTGAGAATGGGAAATTCACATACTCTTACTGTAAATCCTTATAAATTAAAGTAATGTAATTATCTGTCCTGGATAATTGACCTTTTATCTTGATATGAAATTTGATAGCATTTCTAGGAATAATCAAGACACTTTAGTACGCTTATTCACGTCTGCGTCCTAAAGCTCATTTACCGGAGTTTGGCAACTCTGCCTCGTAAGTTAGATCTTCTTTATGAATTGAGGATGAAATTTCATGTGATCACATATCTACTTCATATGATCTGTATCATCACTTTAAACCATCATCTACTTATCATCACTTTAAACTACCATCTTATCAGAAAATATAAAAATGCAGGGATTCCCAAAATACGTTTTTGTTATTGATAACTGAACCAAAACATTACCAGACGGGTAGAGAACATTTTGAGTTTGGCAGATCGAGTGTTAATATCCCACAATTTAATGCACAGTGTATTTGTTTATAGATGTGTAGGAAAATGCATATAGTGGCGGAAGGTTATCGATAAAGAGGAGTGTCTAGAGATAAGAATATGGAAACTTAAGCTCTGGTTCTGAGAAACAATTTTCAGACAGTAGAATGTTTTGAGCTGTAGTGTGAGAGCATTACAGAAAGTTATTAATCGCATTGTGGTTACCATTGCTTTTAGAAATGCCTGACTTTTATACTGGGAATACTATATGTCTACATCATGACCCAACAGCGACTGAACGTTGAAGTAACTGAAGGCTCGCAGTTCGACCTGAGTTCGATTCCATGCAAACGGGCTGGCTGCATGGGCATTTTTAAGGTTTTTCCCGCACGTAACGTGGATACGAAACAGCTCATCATAGAAAATCCTCCTCGTGGACATTTTTCTCCTTTGGCACATACCCATAACGTAAACTTCGTTTGGCACATAGTCTTTTCCATAATCAAATAAATCAAATACAACTATCTTCCTCATATCTTCCTCTTTTAAATGTTAAGGAACTGGTTTTGAATGCCTGGTGTTTGTCTTTTAAAAATTAAATAAATTTCAACATTAGAATTGCATTATTTTTATCAAAAATACATCAACTTAAAAATTAATTTTACTTAACTATTAAGTTTAGCCTGGTACTTTTTTTTCGTGCATAGTTGCCTTTAATTTGATTGAAGAATTTCATTCGCGCCTTAGTTCAAAAGAATTGTTTTACCAAAGGACTTTTAACTATGCCATACGTATAATTTATTCGAAATCTTAAACGGAACGGTAATCAATATCGTATTAAATGACAATACGCCCAGATGCAAAGTTAGATTACTTAGCTTTGTGGATGGTAGCATATGTATATTTGCTACTCTTTGTTATTAAGGGTTCGATTCTTAATACAGATAATATTTGTTTTTTAAAAAATGAATGCTCATTAAATAAATGGCTTCGAAAACCCTTAAACTGTAATTTTTCTTGCTTATTAAACTGTGAATTAAATCAATACTTTAAACTTTGTTCATTAACAGTTTTGAAACTCTAATATTAATTATATTACATAAACACCAAGTTAATGTTCTAAAAATGCATATTGATTAAGTTTTAAAACCGTTTAATCGCTTTAAAACAAAATAAACTAAGTTTTTTATGAAAACCATCTTGGATTTGAAATGATATTACACATCTTCCCAAACGGTAATAAAATTCTCAATTATTTGCTTTCGATATATCGAGCACATAAACATTACCTGAAATCATTATGAATTAAGCTATATAACATGAGAGTAAATTTTTAACTCTAAAGGTGATTATTATTAGAAACATATTTTTGAGCAAAAAATTCCTGATAACGTCATTCTCTTACAGCGAATATATATGCTTAAACATTTAGTATATTCTTCAAATAAAAGTATCTAGCGACTGAGATTGATTAACGTAGAAAAATGAACCTACTTTAATGATTTAATTAAATGTTAAAGATATAGTATCTTAAATTACTGGTATACGTTTAAAAGTGCTATCAGCTACTATGTAAATTTTTAAAGCTCAAATGATGAACGCTCTACTAGCTTTTCTGAGGTTAAGGAAGATAGCATCAAATCACCCAGATAAAAAGAAAGCTGTCCGTTCTTCCCGCCACATTAGTGTCAAAGAAAATGGCAGGGAAAAGGCGACAATTTTCTAAATAAATGTCACGTCTTATTCCCTTGCTAGCAGTTATCAGGTTCATGAAGTCCATTCACATAAGTTGGCTCACTAAAGATATATCACATATTTTTTATTGTAACTACTTTTTATTATCCTTATTAAGAGCTTCTATTTCCCAAATATCGTTGAAAAGTATCTTTCTATTTCTTATTTCTGTTATTTTCAGTCTTCTTTCGTTGGTGGTTTAGTAACTCTGGCCTTCAGAAATATCGAATGTGAGTGAATCATTAATAATTCAAGTCAGCGAGGAATGGCCAAAGCATCCCAGGAGTCTATCGACGTTTATATGTAACACACACGTATTACATATAAGTCTCGATAATTCATTCCAATAATTTTCTGCTTTGTGCTGTTGCTTTAGTGACTGAAAGAATAAACTATCGAAATTCATATTATTTTCTTGCTAGTTTAAGTATCTTAAATCTTTATTTTAACAGTTTCTTGCATTGAATATTAGAGGATCTGATTTACGATCTGATTTATTTGTAGGATATAAAACACTGATTTATGGTATCGTTTAGAGTGCTATGTGGTAGATTAAAGCCCAGGTTAATTAACATTCAAATAAAATTATACAGACACAAAAGTTGAATGTAAGGTATAACAAACTGCGCAATGTCATAACCAAGAAGCGAAAATTTATTATTTTGGTGTGTTTATATTCAGCTATAAGTATGCGAGCAATATTTTAATATTCTAGCAGTTTCGCTGGAGTTAGACCCCGTTAGAAGAATTTCATTATAAAGTTGATTTTTGTCGTGTGAGGGGTGTATTAATGCCAGGATATTTCTAAGTATTATCTGTTAAATGCATTACTTCTGTTATATTTCCGTCACATTCTGTCGTGAGTAATTATCCTAAATGGACCTAATGAGCATTCTTTCTGAACAAAATATGAGCAGTCGTAAGTTTTTGCGCTATTCGTGCTATAAAAAGACTTACGTTACATCTTAAATGAAACAGCATGATAGCAGCTGACATGAAAAATTTTTTGTAATTTTTTTAAAACTTTTTGCCGTGTTAGCTGAAAAGGCTGATTTTCTGAAGTTTGACACGTTTCCGTGTATCAGTTAAAACTAGAAGCTAGCAAAGAATAATTCTATGCTGGGCCAGACTCTGTGAACTAAACTTTGTCGTATTTTATCCAACTTTAAGAGAATAATTGAAATTATTGCGCTAGTTTTAAATGGGATTATTAAGAAATTTTTTGATGTTAATTGACTTTATTGTGATTAATTTACTTATAATTAGTTTTTAATAGTTTATTGAGTTATAACTAAAGTAATATAAACATATTATGATTTATATATTTCATCACGTGGGAAACTGCTATTTTTTATTAACTATTAAAAACTATAAAAAGGACTTTAATACAAATCAGAATATATGAATGACAAATGTAAAATGACAATATGAAATTAATTACTGTCTTTAAATTATTGTGCCATTTCTTGAGAACATTCTTGTATGAGGCAAATGCCTTCTTCCGAAATTTTCAAGCGAATTGTACTTATCTACATTGCCTGTAGTACCAGTGCTCGTAAAAAACTGTGGTAATTTTCCATGCAATCACTCAGTTTCGTTTACAGGAACCGAAGTAACTCGAAGCTGGACCTCTGAAATACGCGCCGAGTGTGCTACCGTTACACCACGGAGGCACACAGAAAGGAGGAAGAAAATACCTTGTAATATTACCAAATTTTCTTAGCCGTAGTTGATGGCCTCTTTTGAAATAAAGACCCCGGAACATGCGCGACTGATAAAATACAAAAGTTTTAAAACATTGCAAAGTGCATTAACTGTTAAAAAATTAGGGATTAAAATACTATGTTCTTCATAATCTAAGGAAAAGGTGGGTTACACGAAACTTGGGCATAAAATAATTTCCATAAATACTGTGGTTACACGAAACTTGGGCATAAAATAATTTCCATAAATACCGTGGAAATTTTAAAGCTAATGAGAAGATCTGATATTAAATATATCTGAAAACTGAAAAAAATATGAATATCAATAGAGAAAGTCAAAAAGACATAAATAAAGACAGGCTTAATTATTTACTTTTTATTCTTAGAACTATTATAGTATAAAAGATTTCGATGTTTTATTCTGAATATTTTCTTATGGTTTTCTAAAAGCGTTCGCCCAGAAATGAATACAGACATCATGATAATAAACCAATTCTTGACCTGATATTTTCTGAATAGGACAACAGCAGCTAGAACTAAAATATCCTTACCGAGTCGGTCATAAGTTGCTGAAGCTTATCTGCTGCTCTTTCTTGCGATCTACTTTCTGCCTTAGTTCCCCCCTTGTGTTCTTTAGCTTCTCTTCCTTTTCCTAGGTTTCATTTGTAATATACGTTTCTAAATCTACCTGACGATTTGGATTTCCTCGCTATAGGAAATATCAGCAGCTTCCACCTCCTTATCGGATTGAGTGTTCCGCCTTTTTCGTATTTGACTTCTCTCACACAAAACATTTTTTTCAACGTTTGGAGTTTTCTAAACCTACCTTTTTCAAGTCCATTCGCTGTTGATAAACGGCTCTTTTCACTCCCAAAAGTTCTCGACTTTTAATTTTTTTTAAAGAAACGAGTTCTTTTATAGTAAAAAAAATGGTCACTTGTAAGAATACGTTCAAATATAGGAACTCGACAAACTTTATTGCACTTTGAATTCTCTAGCACGGCAAAGGGAGACGTATTATTGGCAAACTGCACATTTAGTTGGTCAATGTTAAACGAATTTTACACTCTTTGCATGCCCAGAGGGGAATTTGGCGCAACTTTAAAAGAGGATAAATTTGGTATATTGTTTATTTTCTGTTATCTGGTTTTAAACAGTTCGGGTTTTTAAAACTTGTTAGTTTGTAAGATGTTTCATTACTTAGAGTGTAAATACCGATTGTAAATTAGCAAATTTTCGTTTAAGAAGGATTACGAAACAGCAAACATTGCAAATACATTAACTGAATATTTATTGATTATACTTCGGAGGAATAAAAGTGATCGAGAATTTGCCATACGTTTCATTCGTATATATTTTAACAAATTAAGGAATAAATCCAGTTTAAATCACTGAATTAAAGACATTATTATAAATAACTGATATTAAATGTAATGTTTATGCACAAAATAAACCAAACTGAAATGAAACAGAAGCAAATGCAATAAACAGAAACAAATTTCCGTAGTATTGTAAACAGTCGATAAGATCTACATTTATTTATTTATTTATTATTATTCCGCCTGCTTCACCCCTCAATGGGCACTACAGGTCAGTTATGTTATTCTGATCGTTGCTACAGCAACCTATTTTGGTTGTTTATCTTTTCAACCTGATTATAGATAAACAGATTTAACAATAGTTATTACTTTTGTTGGGTGCTCCAACTTACAATTTTTTGGGAATGTTAGTATAAAATTAGCAAAAAGGTTTAGTTAGCTTAGAGATATTTACATATATACATGAGTTGAGGCTTGCTGCCTTTATATTTCGTCAGGTGCTTAGACCTGGTTATCAGCTACGATTAGATAAGATCTACACGATGAACAGACTTGTGCAGGTTTGCTTATGTGCTTAGTCGCCAGTATTTATCCCCCTCCCGCCAATGGTACGCCACTGAGCATGTGCACTAATCAAAATTTGTTACCATTGATCAACTCAATGTGCGGTTTGCCATTACGCTAAAGGGAGTATTTGTAACAGTCCTCGAAACTAATTCAAGATTAAAATCGAGACTATTCGAAATTTGTTCTCTTTAGTTCCCTATATACAATTTCGTTCAGCCATGATTAATACATTCGACATTTTGCGAGATAATCGTGTTATTTAATTGTTATAAATAATAGTATTATTTTGATCTAAATATAAGACATTTAGATCAAAATAAGATTTAACATAGTAAGGTCATAATTTATACAATATAATTTATACAAAGTATAATTATACAAAGGTATAATTTATACAAAGAACCCCTTTTACAGTTCAGATGCAATAAAAGGGCAGCATCGAGTCTAAGGCAGCTGTAATGAAGCTAAGTAAATAATTGAAAGCGTCACATTTATAATACGGAAAGAGAGATATTTGATTTTAGCACAGCAGAGGTTGATTATCTGCCTCAGGAAATTTATTTTAATGGATGGCATCACACGTAAATTGTGAAAGAAATGTGCCCCAATTTATTGGTTACAACCTAGCTTTTTTAATAATACATTTTAACTCCTTTTATGGAGCAAGTGTATGGAAGAGATTTTTTAAGCACATTTTGAGTAGTGATGAAATGTTTTGTTTCATTTATATTACTGTTATGATATTAATCGTTTTCTATTTTTGAGCGAGAGAGTTCAAGTAATAACTTGTAACGCAAGTAAAAGGAAGAAATGAGCATTACTTTCTGGTATTTCACTTATCTTTCCTAGAAATACCATTCAAGGAGTTCAAAGAAATTAATTTAATTATCCTTAAATTTTTTAAATTGCCATGATGTGAAACGCAAGAAAGTATCACAGATTTAGTCGTAGAATGTGAGCAATAAAACTATTAAGATGGATAGAAATTTAGGAAAATATCTTTATACAAATTGCATTACTTCATGCATTCAGGATATATAATACTAAATAGTATTAACTGAAGGTAATATCTGACAACAGAATTGTATGACACATGAAAAATAATTAAATATTATCACAGCAAAGCATTCAAAGTTTACTAATGAAACAGCATCTGTACAAATATTAACTGCACCATTAAAATATCTTTGGAAAGCAGATATTGTTTCTTGGGTATTTTAATTTCCCCTTTAAATGATTCATCGTAAATTTGTTTTATGCAGTTAGCTAATCCTATACTTGTTTGGATTGTGGTGCTTTAAAATCTGTTTATACGAGTCTTCTACAATGAATTCATTTTCTAACCTTCTTTACCAATTTACATGTTTTCAGATTAAAACGTTTTGATACAAGCATTCTTATTCTGAATTTTGAATTAATCAGGAATTCAGTTTCTCTAACAATACTATGTTAGGAATTACGCTCAAATTAACCTATGCCGTTAATATTCTTTGAACTTGACAACGGGAGCTAATTATTATCAGTACATAACTAAGAGGTCTCTGAACTACAAAGAAAATCTCTGAAGCTCATAATATAAGGGAAATTGATAGATGATAAGTTAATGAGCAAAATTATAAATAGTCTTTGCTACATTTCTAAATTGTATGGAAATTAGATGAAGAAATGAACTTCGAAGGGCACATAGATATATACAAGAAGTTATGTAGATATATAAATGTCTACCATAAATTCTGGAGCTTTACATTGAATAGAATGCCAGTTTATATTGAATTCTGAAATTTGCTTGCTGTGGAGTTTAGAAACACAGTCCTCCTAGTTAATAATACCTTTACAAATAGAGAATTTGGTTTGGTGAGAGCTTCCAACTCAGTGCCGTGATACGCAAAATTTATTTCTGGCTTACAGCCGATGTTTCTGCTTTTTATATCGCACATAAATGTATTATCTATTAGACTGTCGCGACACAGCATTCATTATCTTACATTCCATACATTCCTGAATCGCCATACAATATTCACAGTTACCCGCTTACTTTTTGGCCGTAAAATATCATGATCTATATGAAACGCCTATAATCTGCATTACATACTTTTGAGGCACTGAAACTTTACCAAGTCGTATTATAATCTTCGGTTTTATTAAATAATCGCTCCCTATATTTTCCGCCGCTGTCTTCCCAATTATACAGGCAGGTAATGAAACCATTTGTGTTCTTTTAGCTTATTCATTTGGCTAATATGTTTCTTCCAGCTGAAATTAAAAATAGTCTTGACTTTCCTGAAAAATTATATTTTCCCACTTACTTAAGTGAAAACTGTTTAAAGCATTGACCAAAATGCAGGACATCAACTCTAAATACTTCGTAAAACATAAGAAATAAAACTTAGTATATCAATTGCCAGGCTGGAGTATTTACAATAAAATCTTATATAAATTGAAGCTATCAACAAAAAATTATTTTTAATTCCTAATAAAATGTATGTAACAAAATTTACAAGCTTACTTTTCTCATCTTGAATTAAAGCAAGGAAAACAATTAAATTATTGTCTTTCACCTAGTATGAGTAAATATTCATTTGCTTGCAAATATGGGAATTTCCGTGTCATTTCCATATTTGTTTCAAACCTCAACTTCAGATATCTGCAGTTTAAACTGTCACGCAAGTTCATATATCATCAGGAACGGCTTTTAAAAGTTAAGGAAACACAAATGATTTTCCATGCATTGTTCTTCGTATGAGCAAGCAATCAAAATAATGAAGATACCAAAGTATATGTGTTGAAATAATAAGGAAATAAGCTTACAGAACTTTAATTGAAGAAGTTAAAATCATTTTTAAGTATTAGCAGTTTTCGTTAAATTCAAAATATCTATATAACTATTTTACAAAACACATTAATTTAAAAAAAACATTTCAGAATATTATGAATACTGAAAATTATTGCATGTGAGTAGGATAATCTAGAGCTGTTTGCGAAAGTTACTCGACCGAAATTAAAACTAAGATTAAATAAATTACAGCAATAAGAAAGGCACTACGTAAATATTAATTCCTAAATAGTATTGTTTGATAATTGCAATAATATGATTAAGAACGGAAAAAAATTATTGCGCTGGTTTAAAAAAGCGACTATTGCCAGATACCAGAGTACCAAAATATATACTCGCATATACCATTCCGCCGTGTAGCATATATATTTTGTTCGTATGTTTAAGGTTTGGTTTGCATTTCGTTAAAATTTAAGTTTCCTCTCGCCCACAGTATTTTATCTTATCCAGTATAATATTTCACGTTGTTTATTTGTCACGTAAAATAACTGCTTCAAGAATTGGCTAAATCGTTAAATTTGAGAACTTTTTCCAAGTAGGTAAATTTTTTCACGTTTACCTGTGTTTTAATAGTAACCCACGTATTACTATGTATTACTTACATATACAATGGTACAAATATACATGAAATTATGTGAAACTAAAGCATTAGCATAACTGATGACCGCTATATATTATCAAACGCTGCTGTTAAGCTGTATAAATTACTTAAATTTTTTTAACATATAAACTAAACTGTTTATCAATTTGCTTCAAAAAATATCTGTTGCATGTGAAGCTTCAAGATTTGACAAAAGTAAAAAACATTAGTCATTTAACTGAATTACCAGATTATCATTTTTGTATTATATTGATTGGGATATTTACTTTCATTTTGCTTTTTTTCTACCCTGAATAGTTAGGCAAAACAAAATCACATTTTAGCTAAAGAACATGTCTTTTCAGTTAAAACAATTTTCCCGTCAAGGACTTGACTGCATTCATAACTCTTTCAAACTTTAAAGAGAAAATAATATATTGAAGGGCACTCTGTAGGTATTTTATGTTAATTAACCAACTTAACCCGCGAAGACGCGCGCTACGTTTAGCTACGCGAGGACGCGCGTCGGGCTCCGTAGGCCCGAAGCGTTTTTCTTAACAAAACAAAAATAAAATTACTTGTGTATTTAAAGAAAAACATTTAAATAATAAAAACAGAGTGCATAAAATATAGAAATATACTTTTAATTTAATAAGTCTAATAAAATTGCATTTTAAAAAAATTCAAGACTGAAATTATTTATCATTAGCAACAAAAATTAAACTGATTTCTTTTTGATCGCAAATGAAATTTAGGACTAATTTATGCAATATTAAATTTTTACAGCAATAATTTCAAAATAAAACTTACATTTCACATTTTTTGGCAAATAATCGTGCTGTGTTTACCACAAACATTTTTCTCGTACATAGCGCATTCCCTTCTAGAAAAGCGATCTCTTATGTCATCAAAACTCAAACATCTCATTAGAAATAAAAAACGTTTGTTAGACATTGTTCGATGAAAAATGTCAAGCACTGTTCCGACAGTCACCCAAAATGTCGAGAACATTTATTTGAGAAACCTTGTGGAGTCCTTCAAAATAAAGAAGACCGATAAATGCTCTGATCTCTGTAATATTTGTGGATCGAGCATCTCTATATCTTCCAAATTTGACGGCAATAGATTCGATATAAATGTTCGCACAATCTACTAGAATTTTTACTATTATTTTATCCATAAGCAGTTGCCAAGAATTCATAGGGAAGGACACAAATTTTGCTTCACAAACATTTCCGAGCAATTTTCTCACAATGTTGTGAGCAAGAGTTCTCACAGCAAATCTTGGTTCTTTTTTATTCCATTTTGTCACATTATATTTGCCAAGATAACAATTCGTTGACGGACACAAAATTACTTCATTCATTTCTAGATTTATCGCTTCTTCAGAATTCGATTGGTGATCACTAAACTGTTCTTCACCAACTATTTCTTCGTCCTCTTCATTAATTGTATCTTCATCAGTCGACATTTCGGCTAATAGTTTCTGTAGTCTTTTCATTTCATCTTCATAGCTCGAATAGCCAACTGCCTGATCTCTTTCACAATTTTAAATGACGATGTGAGAGCGCGCCTCGAGCCTGGGAAGCCCGGTTACTCAATTTCTGAGAAAGGTTGAAGGGTTAAATTCCAGAAATGCTTGTGAATGATAGGTATATGACCTTAAACGCAACTACTGAGAAGGTCGAAAAATTTCACCAAAGGGAGAAATTTTTGTATTACGTTTTTGTGAAGACAGGCCTCGCAGGCCCGACGCGCGTTCTCGCGAGTTAAATGATATGAACTTTTACTATAGCTTCTCCTTTCCAGGATGCAAATCAGACTGAATATTATATAAGTGGAGTTTGAATGTTTCAGAGTCCTGGTGGCAGCCCTTGCCGCTTTATTTTCTTCAACCCAGTTCTGCCTGTCAATATTCCAGGCTTACCCATTTTCCTAGCCGACGTCACGCAATTAAAGTTTTGAGCCAACTTAGTATAGCCAAATTTTTGCAGTCTCCATCTAGGATAATTTTTAAATTGTAAATCCAACTTATATAATTTGAAATACCCACTAGTGGCATAGTTTTCTTTGTACGTAGTTTCAAGTAGTGTCTTCTGTTCAAATTCAAGTTAAGTAAAAAAATTATTTAAAACCTTCATAGGGCTTTCTATGCTCACATTATACGGAGCGATAACTCCTTTACCAATCTGTTAGTGTCCGAAGGTCATTTTAGGCTATATTGCACCATTAGAAACCTGTAACTGGATAGTTTCATTTACCACAGTTTCTGCTAGGCATTGAAATACATCAAATTAGTAACTCCTGTAAAACTGTTCGTAGTTGTCGAGTATAATAATTCTGAGGACCTAAATTATTGACGTAAAATAAAAGCTACCAGAAAGTCTTAAAAATTTAGAACTTTAATCTTTTACAAAAGATCCAAAAGATACTTTTTTATTGCTTTTTCCGGAGGTATGATTCTCGAATGATATATTTTTATTTCATCGACTTCTCTGATACTTATCACCTGTTTGTGGGATAAAAATTGTGTTTTATTACTCAGTAACTGATGCAAAGTAAAAACGAAGTTTTAGTTTCTGATGAATTACATACACAGCATAAATATATAGGCGGAAAAATAGGCTTTCCGTTTTGCTTTATACAAGATTTAGAGAAAATGCGTGGATGAGGCATTAGTACAGAACTGTGCTCATTTGAATTTTTTACCGTTGCTTTACTCAGAATTCAAAAGATGAAGAATTTTTTTATGCGTAGTTTGGATGACCTATAAATTAAATTTCTTGAGTCTGTATACCGTAACGTAAATGCACAAATTCATATCGAATTTTATTTCCATTTCGATTTTTCTATTTATCCACTTTTCATATCACATTCTTTTTTATTAAGGAAAGAATTTTACTTAAGAATTTTCTGACTCTGAATTAAGAAGATCAGTGAGATTATTCTTTTAATAATGTAAAGCACACTTTGTTCAAAACAGTTTTTAAAACTGTTATTTTCTGTCAGTAAAAAGGTAAAAAGGTCAGTAAAAAGGTCAGTAAAAGATTTGATTTGCTATTATATAAAAATTAAAATTCTTTGAGCAATGTAAAGGAAAGTTTATCCTTTTAACTTTCAAATTAATTTGTATGCTGCTTTAAACATTTTATGAACCAGGAGCAATAATTTTAAGTATTTAAATGCAATTGTTCGGTAAAATACGGGTTGGATTCGTTTATCTTTAGAAATTTAGGATTCTAATGATATCCAAAAGGCATAATTTCACATAATTTTTATTCTAAATTTCAAATTATAACTGTTTGTCGTTGTTTAAAAGATTCTCTTACCTGGAAGTTAAATGTAATACATATTCCATTCAAAAGTTTTCAAAGATGATTATATAATCATTTTTAAATCCTTTGTACAGCTTCAAAGATAGTGCTTAATGTTGTAATCACTAATATCTTTATTTTGACATGCCTTGAGGATGATTCGAAGGATTGTTACGAATTGAAAAGCATTATCACTAATAACGGATTAATTTTTTTTCGCTATTTAATGCTCCTAATCCTTAACACTCTCCCTCCTAATACTAATTTCTCATCATCTAGTTTGGAGTAATTCAATATAACACATTGTATACAGTTACTTTCTTCTTAATATAGTTGATATTATCTTTAGAGATATTCAATCATATTTTAAATTCATTGATGTTCTCTTATTCACTTTGCTATTCACAACTATTCAAAGATTGGTGAAAATTTTACATATTCTTTGAATTTAGTCTAAGTTCTCCAGAAAGGACTTCAAAGTCTTTCTGATAGTTTGCACGTGAAACTTACTTCCTCCTTAATTTTTCCAAAGAAAACTTCATACATTGTAGTTAACTCACATTTTTATTTTCTTTTCGAAGTACTGCATTTTTCGATTTAGATTGAATCTTTGCTTTGAGTAGTGATCAAGTTTAGGATGTGCGCATCACATTTTTGCCTGCAATCTTCAGATTCGTTTGCATATATTTTCCTTTAGATCTCTGATTCGAACCAAAACAACCATGTTGATTAAGAAATATCTATTTTTGAACTGTTTGTTAGCTCTTTGGACTTTTATTTATTATACGCTTCTGGAATTCAGCCCTTTCTTTTCTGAGAATTTCAAATTCTCTTATTATTCGACCTCATTCGAGAATACTTACGGTGATATCTAAATGCGAGGTGAATCATCTATTACAGGTAAATGGATAAATTAAGTAAAGCATTATAAGCAACATGTACAGATATATGCCATATAAATTCCGCATAGCTGTATTCCGAATTCAGAACATATAATTACTATTCTTATTACTATCCAAAAACTGAGTATGATGATGTTTAGGTCAATCAAATCATCATTAATATATTCATAATAAAATTTCTTACCTAAAATTAATTTTGTAATGCTGGGTTAGATCAAAATGCCTTCTTTCTGCCTACATTCTAATAATAAAGGAAACTTTAAATAAAGTTATTTAAAACAAATAACTCTTATTAGCATCCCCTTCTCAGACTGTTTTATACGACTCATATACTTTCATAGACTGTTATGTGATTATTTTATTTCATAGACCTTTTATGAGACTATTTTATTTCATAGACTTTGATGTGAATGGTTAGTAAAGGTTCGGTTTCGGTTTACTTAATTATGGCAAAGCACACTAGGGCTATCTGAATAAAGGGAGGGATGCCTTCGTGGAGGACTTTCTAAAGAAAACTGGCTCGTATACAAGTTACACATGGGGAAAACCACGAAAACGCCCATGCAGCCAGCCCGTTTGCGGGATTCGAACCTCAGACCGAACTACTAATTTTCAGCGACTTTACCGCTCGGCCGCTGGTGGGGCATGGTTAGTAAAGGAATTTTCTCTTTGCCATAAAATTCTTGATTTAAAGTTGTACAGAGATTAGGTATACGTTTGGAAGCAGAAAAGATGAAAAATTCGCAACCGCCTTCGCCAGGAATCGAACCACGGACCTCTGAAATACTGGCCCAGTGTGCAGAACCACTACACCACGAAGGCAAGCTACGAAACTGGAAGAAATACCTTTTAAAGTGTTTATGCGTCGAATTTGAACAGATTTTTCTCAGCGGCCAGTTTTTATTGTGTCGTTTTGTTATCGCTGTTCCATTCACCTAGACTATAACCGATACTAATATATCCACCAGAAGCATGCGATATAGAAGGCGCGAGTAATAATTTAAGAATAAATACCTGCCGCACGTATGAAATACTATAACCACTCATTAATGATTATCGTATTTTATATTGTGGCAGTGATTTCAAATTTTTATAATATTCTTAGAAGCTCACAAACTTCCCAGAAGTAGCAAACATAAACTTTTCTTACGTTACAAACGAATAGATTGCTTCTGAAAGCAATCTTATGACTGCTTTCAGAAGTGTTAGCAAAAAGTCTCCAATTATCGGCTTTACGTTTCATATTTATATACGAATGCAGTGCAACTGTTCTACAATAAACTAAGAAACCATTCCGTGAAAAATAAGAGCTAAGCAACTGGACTCTGCTTCTACGAGCATATTACATGTTATTTAAAGTAAAAAGCTGTTTTTTTCCATTATATTTTGATTAAAAAATTTCATCTAACTTCTTAAACAGTTCCAATTTTCCGACTAATTATTAGGTTTATTTTTTGTTTTCTTCAGATAGGGACACTTTCAAATGAATGCATTATCCGGAAACCGCCAATATCCATCTGTAGTTTACTGGTCTCATAGCCGAAAACGTTGTCCAGATTGAAACACACAGGATTTTAGATCTAAGAGAACAGAAAATTTAGCCATATTTTTAATGAAAATCAGCCCCGAGTAAGAGTCCGAGACGCTTCCATTTTTCTTCCACTCCCACATAAACACTCGAAGGGATTTTTGGATCACCGTGTTTTTGAGGGCTTCCATGCCACACAGACACTATACACTTCAAACATTCATGCCTTCTCCAATATTCCAACCCGAGCCCAACTACAGAACCCAGGAGTGCTAATCGCTATACCCATCAGGGAGGCTAGGTTCAGTTTGTCAAATAAGTAATAAATTAATAATTTACATTAACCATTAATTAATAATCTTAGTGCATTTGCATATTTAATATTTTTGTAATTACTTAAACTGCGCTTTTCAATTGCAATAAAAAATAACACAAATTGTCTACGACTGAAAATTAGAAGGGAAAGAAATGTTTAATGTATTAATATCATTTTGGGAATTCAAAATTAAATATGCTGTAAGTAGTAGCCCCCGCGCTAATAAAAGAAAAATGTCCACACCTATGCTTGTAAAATTCCAAGAGATACTCAAAAACAAATAGACGGACTTAAATAATTTTCTCTTATATCTTCCCCGCGTAAATTTAAAACATTTCAGATAGTTAATGATTGCATTTAAAGTAAAAGTAAATTCATTATTAAATTTGCAGTTAGTTGCATTTTTGGTAAAAGGAAACTCTTTTAATTGTCTCTTCGTGAATTTTGCTGTTGGAAGTGAGAATACTTGTTGATATGAGGCTGCAAAAATCATTAAAAGTTAGACTGTATTCGGCAGAAGCTTGCTCCAAAAGTGACTTTTTATAAAACCCTGCACCTATATTTTGTAGAGACATTTGAAAATTTACTGTAGAGATATTAATTTGAAAATTTACTGTAGAGACATTTACTTGTACAGACATTGGGTTATTTCGAAGCATGAGACATGGAAAATGAGCAATACCCTCGCCGGGACTCGAACCATGGACCTCTCGATTACGCGTCGAGTGTGCTGACCACTACACCACGAAGGCATGCTAAGAAGGGGGGAGAAAGACCTTATAGATTTTGTAACTGAAAGTAAACGGCTAGAATCAATAGTTAAGGAAACAAAGACCACTGCAACTTCGAACCCTTTTGTAAATGTCATATGTCTTTTTGACACTTCTTAGAAAGGCTTTTCTATCGTGCTGTTTGCGTTTTTTAGTTCCTTGAGGTTTCAAGTTTTGTATTTTTCCTTTATTTTCACATTTTGATTTATGAAGGAACCATTAATACTTGGATCATTATTTTTATTTATAAACTTGGATCATTATTTTTAGCCAATACGTTTTTATAATGAAGTACACTGCAAATTTGCGTATGATATATGCTTTGTGATATATACTTTTCCCAAATAGAAAAGTTTACATTCTAGAAAAAATCATGCAGGTAATAAAAAAATCTGTGATGATCAAATTGCACGTCAAACAAAGTTTTCCTAACTGTTTTCTTACATTCGTCTTCTCCATATATTTAATCAATAAAGACATGTTCTAAAATCTAAAAGAAAATTGTTCCGAAATATTTCCTGAAAAATTTAGTTTCTTCTTACAACTCCTACTGTAATACATACAAGTTAAAAAACAACGAAATTCGGTTCAAAATTTCTAGCTCTAAAAATAAAGCAAATTGCGAAAAAATAATCGACAGATATCTTAAAGTCAAGGAAGTTCTTTCTAGTTTTTGTAATATAATTGGATTTCGTATTTTATACTTAAACAACTCTTACACTTTTGTTTTGTTTGTTTTCTTTCTTTTTCACCGCTGCGAAATTTCAACTCTCTTTTACCGCTGTATTTTTGTCTGTTCCATCTATGAAAAATGCTCATTTATATTTCATTTCATTTTACATTATAATTTTAATAATTATTGTTTCTGCATAATCCTTAAGGATTATCATAATTTAATTCATTTTTACCAGTATTACTCATTCTTTACAGATGATTTATATCTTGGCCTCTAAACTGTTATCAAATATGATCTAAACTATATTTTCAAAAGAGCGATACAGGGAAAAAAGGTATAATTTTTTCCTCTGTTTCCAGAAAATAATTTTCCTCCGTGAGCATGCAAAATGTAGAAGTAAAATGTTATTTAAAAGATTTAAAACTTTTTTAACATAATTTTTTTCATGTTCTGATGTATGGACTGTTATCCATGTTTAAAATTACTTATTAAATAATTAAATCCAGTGTACATGCGCTTAGAAATAACAGTCTAGAGTTAAATACATTCAAGGCAAATACTGAAAATTTTCAAAATCACAAATAATTCGAGTTGCAATAATAATAACTTTGAGATTGCTTGAAGTTTTGAAAGTTACTTTCTGTTATGAGTTTAATTTTTATATATTTTTCGGCACTGAACTCAATCAGCATCTCATTAGATTTCTCAACTATTTAATTATTTTTGCACACCTTATTTAACTTTTTCAGTTGAAATCATTAATTCGATTTCGCTTCTATGTTTAAATTTGAATTACTTCGTTGCTCTTTAGAAATTAGTTCTCTACGGATATTTCAACACAAAACGTTTTCCTTCTAAATGGCTGAAAGTAATTTTTATTCTAAATAACTCTAAGGTTAAGAAGAGATATTCACGTGAGTGGTCGTTCTTTCAGCAAAGAATTTAAACTAAATGGAAAGGAGTATTCAGTTTAGATTTGTTTCCCATGGTTGAAATGTCTTTATCCCCAATCTCGTATCTGATAGAAGAAATATAGAGATAAAAACATTTTTTATTCAAATGTTTCTTATTTTGTGTGACACGTTTACTTAATTACATTGTTTACAAATAATAAGCTGGATAATTTAAATTGTATATTTAAGGGAAACCATCTCTACTAATATAAGTTCCTACTAGCTTCAAAAGTCTTTTATACATAATTTTCTAGCGTAGTTTTAGATCTGCGGCAATAATAAATTTTATTTAATTAATATAAAATCACCTAAGATTAAACTTCAAAATTAACGTTTCATAAACATAACAACAAAAAAAAGATATTTGAAGCTTTTCATAGAAAGAACTTCTGCTGCAAATCTTCCAAACATAATTTAGGATATTTATAAGATATATTATAAGTAATAATTTAGGATTATTATAAGATATATATTTAATATGGCATAATTTAGGATATTATAAATTATTTCCAAACATAATTTAGGATATTATAAATTATTTCCAAACATAATTTAGGATATTATAAATTATTTCCAAACATAATTTAGGATATTATAAATTATTTCCAAACATAATTTAGGATATTATAAATTATTTCCAAACATAATTAGGATATTATAAATTATTTACAAACATAATTTAGGATATTTATAATCATTTATATCGTATGAATAAATGGCATGAATTTTACGTGAGAGGTTGCCATAATGATTTCTTTTAGCAGTTCCATTTTGCGAAACTTTGTCTAAACATGTGTAAATGGAATATATGCATTAAAGTGTACACTATTAATATAATCTGCAATATTCGGGAAAATTGGGCATCCATGAATCTCGCAGATGGAGAAAACTCGAACGTTTAATTCAAATTCAATCGGAATTAATTTTTTAACAATTTAATAATTGTAACCGTGTATAAGATATTTAACATCATATCTAAACAACTCAAAATTAAAATAAGAATTCATGGTAGAACAAATTCGAAAAATAAAAATGCGAAAGGGAAATATATAAAATTATACAAATATACAAATTATAAACATTATAAAAATTAATCTCCCCTTTACTGAAACTCCAATTCAGAACTCATCAGGGGGAAAATAAATTAAAGCTTCAGAAAAGTCGATTAATATGTTACGAAAACATGTTTCTCCTGGTTCATTTGAGCTCAGAAACTAAAAACGATTCAATTAAATTTTCAATTAAGACATTAACATTCATATCAAACCGAAAAATCGAATCTCAAATGTACAAGATTTACCCTACACGCTTTCGAAACACTTGGAAAAAAGAATAAAACATAACATTGTGCCAAATTGACAACTCAGAAAACCCATAAGACTTAGCTTTATGCAAATTGATCATTCAAAAAAAAAAAACAAATTCATCTAAAACTGTTATATGCAAAATCGAAATTCAAAAGCAATAACAAATAATGTGCAAAACAAAATTTTACTTCTATCCTGCAGCTATTGCGCAGGACGGGTCTGAAAAATTTTGTTTTTAATTTTTAGCCTATTATTATGTTTCTTATATCTCTCTCTTTCTCTATATAAAGAAAAATAGTTTAGAAATTTAAAATAGAATAATGTCAAAATAATAGTACAGCAAAGAGTTAAACATTATTTTCAACACAGCCATGCTTCTGAATTAATATCTGATGATTTCAAAAACAAATTCATGAAATAATGCAAAAGTAAGTGCAAATACAATTAAATTAATTTACAAGAATAATGTGAGACTATTAAAAATTCTTATAATATTAATAAAGGCTTCTATAATTTAATCAAAATTGATGTTCTTGCTAGATAAAAGCTATATATGCTAGTTAACGATATATGTGTTAAAAACTATATCTTAGTAACGGTATTGTCATTAGCACAGACACAGAAGTACCCACGAAGATTCCGTACTCTGCAAAGAAAAAAGAAAATATATTAAAATACATATAAATAAAACAAAAGAAATCTGTTGTCAAGCAGTTTTTCAAAGACATACATAAAGTTGATAAATTATTTTAATGATGTGGTCTTAAATTTACTTGTAGCGGAAGAAATATACATTTAATATTTATATTTATTTATTTAGTCGATTACGGCAATATTTACCAGGGATCTTAAATTTAAGGAAATAAGCTTTCGTGGAGGAATTTTAAAGGAACGTTATTTCGTATGTATATTACACGTAGGCTACGCCATGAAAATGACCATTTTCTATGTCATGGATAACTGCTAAATACAAACTTTTGTTGATAATCTCAGTCGTTTATTATCATATAACTTACTAATTCATAAGTCAAACAACAAAAACTTATAATAACAAAAACTCATATAACTAACTTCGAAAAGTATATTAATGTTTCTTTGAGCTGCAAAAAAACGTAAAACTAAAAACAAATGTTTAAGAATGTATTTATAGATAAGGAAACATTTTCTCAAAGACGTAAAAGTAACTTAAAATAGATAAATACATTACTTTAATACCACGAACTTTTAAAATTTTGCATGTTTGCATACTTTGAAAATATAACGGCGTGTATTTTATAACGTTTAATTATGGCAGGTAAACAAAGTGACTTTTACGTATTTAAGAATGTATTTACAATTGCATGTTTTATTCATCCTTTTTTTTCAGGGCAAAGGACATCTTGATAGATATTTAAATTACACAGTAATAATAAAATTTATTTAGTATCATGTTCTATTAAATGTGGGGTAATATATATGCTTCTTCAATCCCAAATACGGGAGAAAACACTCATAAACATAATTATATTCGTCATTGGTTTATGGGCTTCATATAATGTTTACAGCTTTCAACGTTTACTTTTATTTATCCTTAATTTCAATTTATTTGTTTACATTTATACTTATTTCATACTGTTTAATTTTTGCCGCCCATAGAAATTTACATAGGGATTTTTAGTGACATGATACTAACGGTATTGGTGCTAAACATCTCAGAAAAACGAGAAACATCTCAGAAAGCATTTACAAAGCATTGGAGCATCCAGGTGAAAGGATAAATATATTTGCCTGCCGAAACATTGCTTTGACAGCGCCTTGTTACGTTTTAATACTAACAAGTCTTACTGCAGTTTCTTAAATATTTTTGGAAAAATTGCTTTATCATACACCTGGCAGCTTTTACCTGATTTAATTCAAATTAATTACTTTATGGTATCATACCTCAGACTCTATTCTTTTGATAAAAAAAATAAAGAAATAAATTATACTTTTTTTACCATCAGAAGTCTCTTTTACAGAGATATTATTATGCATCATCTTATCATTTAGTGTTAGTTATATTGACAAGTATCGTTATTAAACTCAGGTGTTCATTACAAAGCACTTTCACATGCATTCACCTGAATCAGTTGAAATGTTTGCTAAAATAAAAATACGCTTTCTTAAAGTAAAATAGAATGATTAGTAGTTAAGACAGAAAATTGTAATAATACACATTCATTGAATTTTTTAAATCTATCCATAATATTAAAAAAGAGGTTACATTTTTTTTAATATATGAAAGATGGAGAATAAAGGCAAGTTCAGATTTCAAGTAGGTGTTGCATTGTTATATGGCCCTCAGCTTCCTTACTGCGCATAGTCTTTGTTGCATTTGATAAAAAAAAAAGAAGAAAAAGCCTTAGGGTCTTCAAATTCTTCTTTTTAGCTTTACTGAAAAGGAAAGAATATATCAGGCTCCGATCCATTCCATTGGGAACAATCAACATTCTCCGGGCCGGTCGAACTTGTGACCTCAGTCTGCGGATGTCCATTACTGGATTTCCGTAACGCCTTTGACGGCTTGGAACAACTAAAACTGCTTTCTTTTATTGTTACTGAGTTACTCTACTGTCAGGAGTTTTTACTATTCCATCCTACCCTCTTTTCATCCTGGAGCTTTCCTCTGTAAACACTCCTATTACAGCTCTGATGATGTCTGTGATTATATTTTTTTCTTAATCTCCTCTTATTTTATATACAGGGCTGCACAGTTTCCTGTTTATTATAAAAGTTAGTTGTTAACACGAAGAAGAAATCTACGGAAAGAGATAATTCAAGTACATTAATTCTTTTCGCCACTTATCTTAAAAAAGGAGCATATTTAAAATTAAAATCAATCCGAGTAAACGAACTTCGGTATGTACTTAATTCAAATACTAAATTACTTCAAAAACATTTAAAGATCTTTGAACTCAAATAATTTTATTGATTAAATAATTTAATGATTGAGTTCAAATCTGATTAACTCAATGTTTTGCTTACGCTAAATGGTTTTAGGTTTTCTTTTGACGTTTTTTTCCCCTTCCTGAGAGGATTTGAGAAAATATTTTAAAAAGCTGTAGATCTTAATGCTAGATAAAAGACAAGAAAAATTGAAGACTAAAAAATTAAAATGTAAAACATAGTTGTGTATTTGAAGTCTTCCTGCAATGAAAATGAATAGTTTATGTATCAAAGGGCTGCCTTTGGATGGAAAATATTCTAAAGCATAATGCGTAATGCATTAAAAAATTCTGAAAGGGCTCAGATTTTAAAGGTCGCCCAAAGGGGTTTATTGCGGTTTTTGTCTATGCGCGCGATGAGCGCCCAGTCTACCAGTTTGCTGTTGCACTCACTTCTGCTAACCCATTTCGATTTGTCTTTTTAGCTTTATTAAGCTTCATTTTATTCGCACTAGCGCCATATACAATTCAACAATAAAATTACAAAAAATTTTAAAAGCAACATGTGTTTAGAATTCCCTATGAAGTGTTCAGTGTTGCCACACATTTTTCTATTTTTTCGTTCTTTTCTCAGTTTCTCATACTGATGTACAGTAAGATGGTTCTCAAAACTCTTTTTTGCCTTTTTATTATTAACGTTTTATGTATTAAATTTATTAATTAAATGTCGTATTCTTCAAACTTACGTCACATAAATTCAGTTGAATAGCAAAATGACAAAATATTTAAAAATAGCATATCTTTAGAATTTCCGATATACACACTCGCCCACTGGAGATAACAATGTTTTAATCCGTACATTGTTACCACTTCTCGCTTTCAGATTCTTGAGTGTCTTGAAAATTCATTAAAGTTTTACAAAAAATGAAATACAAAATTCGGTCTTCTAAGTGCACATGTTCGGGCTTTAGGACTACGTAATTCAAAATTCAGTGTCCCTGGGTACCGTCGTTTCTTCCCAGTGTGAGAAACATGCATACATTCCTGCAAATTCTTCATTATTTAATTTTCTTAAAAGTCATACAGCGCGATAATATTTCGTGGCAAAAATTTTAAAAGTGATTCAGAGATT
This sequence comes from Stegodyphus dumicola, assembly GCF_044657685.1. NCBI lineage: Eukaryota > Metazoa > Arthropoda > Arachnida > Araneae > Eresidae > Stegodyphus > Stegodyphus dumicola. Next base: position 31,248,311 of record NC_140781.1, read on the forward strand.
TAAACTGAGAATCCTCCAAATTCCGTTTCGAGACTGATAGCCCTTTAGGGCTGTAAAAAATTCATTCCAGCGTGTGCATATATTTTCATGTCTCTTCTTGTAAGCGGGAAAACATTTTTTTTTTCCATATATGTTGATGGTGCAGATCATCATTTGCTGTTTTGCCAGTTTTTATTTACAGACAATTAAGTTAAGACTAACTGGTAATTAACAATAAGATATCAAACATGACCATATAGTGAATGGAAATACAAGATCTGAAATTCAAACCTTTCAATAAATATTTCGTAACTACAATTTCCTGAAATATACTTTTTTAATAGCCAGTTTCTTATGTTCCAGTTTTATATGTGACAGAAGAGGACTGAGTAGACAGGGCACCAGAACTTTGCTTTTAATGCGATTTATTAGGCTCTCACATTACTATGCTAATGTGAAGATTCTTCGCAGTTTCAATGGTAGAGACGAGTGCCTAAAGACACTTCTGCTATACTATTAAGCTGCAGAGAATCACTTCCTATCGCACTGTTGCATTACAGAACGTGGTAAACATGTACATAAATGCATTTCAAGTTTCATTATTGTAATATATTAAAGTACACGAAAAAAATACATCCTTAGAAGTGTTCTCGAATTTTATATTCGAAAATTAATAAGAACTGGATGATGATACAAAACGACATCGGATATGTAACAAGTTCCTAATTTATCGCAACCTTTTTTCTTATTTAGCCACGGTGCAAAATTTGCTATAAATGTTTGTAATAATGTATGAGCCTTTCTGATTTTCCTTTTGGTATCATCCACGGGATTTGACTCGGCTTCATTGCAAATTTGAGCTGTTTGCTGCTATTCATCATTTTTGTTTATTGATTTATTGTACTCAATGCATTTTATATAAATTGTTTCTGAATTTTCAATACATATTTCCCAATTTTTTAAAAAAATTATCTAATTTAACATCAGCAGTTGTCATTGTAACAGACACGTGTGTGGAAAATTTCTCATAAAATAAGAGAGCTGTTGACCGAGAAAGTTTATAAAACCGCCTATCTTAGTGCTTTACAGCATTAGAATTTAGATAAATTTCTCCTGCTGTTTGAAAGCTTTTAACAGAACTAACTTATTATGTTCAGTATAATATTCAATAATGGATTATTTAATAATGCTTCAGTTCCTATTGGTTTCGTGTTGCTCAAATTTTATCAATTCGACAGGATATTTTATATATCTGTGGGACTGTTTGAACACTTTTGGCTATATTAAACTAACACTATGCCGTCTCATTTTATGTACTTTTGATATTGTTGCGTTTTTCTCTTCCTGACACCAGTTGTTACGTTATTTTCTTCCTTCACGTTCGTACGGGGTTTGTAGATTTGGAGTGAATAACGACGACACTTGATGAAGTATCGAAACACATTTTATTAGCCAGTATTGTCAGGGCAGCTTCAAAACACGTTTTACAGTCGTCGATGAACTACTATATAAACGCTGACACGATCAGCGACACAGCCTTCAGGTTATCAGGCTATCACGGTGGAGACAGCTTCCTGCAAAGCACCGGACTCTGCTTTCCGGAGTACAGCTCTCGACTCTGCTTGGTCGTTCTTGGAACTCCACATACTCTCGAGACTCTCCACGCTACAACTCGCGATGCACTCGACGACACACGAGCACAGCTCCCGACTATTCGGTTCAGTCGTTCCCGGAGCTCAACGCGCTCACTCGACGATGCACTAACCGCAAGACACTAACAGACTCCTTCGGTGCACTCGACGACCCAATTGGCACTCGCTGCCCGGCTGTCAACTCAATCGACTCCGCTTTGCGGGGAAGCCATCTCACCGCGCCTTGGCATTTCGTAACAATATAAATAGCTTTTATTAACTTCCCTATATGTTTAATGCGAACGATTTTATTTTTAATATAATATATTATTATATTTTACTTCCTATTGAATAGGCTATTTACGCGGGGTTTCTGTAGGTTTCCCTAAGCTTACACTTAGAATTTCCTCCACTAAGGCATTGTTTCCTAGACAGGTAGGCTTTAAGTGTTTTGATGTGATTACCTAATCAATCGGCTACCAATAAATAGTAGGGATCTTATTATAGCTATATTGCTCAAAAGCTAACAATTTAAAATTCATTCCTGTAATAATATATTAAACTTTCGGTTTAAAATAACATCATTTTATTTCTAGAGCATTATACAATTTTTAAAATATTGTTATTTTATACACTACTGATAATATAATTTGTGCACTAATTAAGTGCAAATTCCAAATATCGTACAATCAATTTCATTTTACTTTATAGATTATTAATTCTTATTTATTTTAAGATTCTACATCTGTTTATAATGTCCAATAATTTGAATTATGTTTTTTGAGCTTACTGAGTTTGGTTACTACATCACCACACCTTCTTGAAATAATTTATGTCTTTCACTTTATTATCTTTTCCATTACGTTTAGTCATATAAATATTTAACCAAAATTTCCAAACCACAATAGTCTTTCCGCATGTCAAACTTAAATCTATTTCAGAATATAAGACTGCATCTCATTTCTGCAGCCAGCTTAATCTCTAAATCTAAGTAACCTTCTATATCCTACGTAGGGTACCTTCAGAGTTTGATTGATGAATTGATTATGAGCAACCCCGGTGAGGTCGAACACTTCTGTATTCATCTACCCTAATGTCCTTCAGATTAGTAGGCGTGATAGATGAACATATAAGTTTTCGACCTACGTCATCAATCAATTAAGTAATCAAATAGTAAGTAATGTGACTTATAAGATTCTTTATGTGTTGTAAGTTAAATGGAGCCTTGTGTCACAAAGGCATCCTAACAGCGATAATAACAAGCTTCAAGTACTTTACGTCAGAATGGTCTACTTAAGCTTTTTGTTTTCTATGCTGTATTCATTAGCTCACATATTGCTGCGTTATGTCATGCATATTTCGGTAAAAAAACTGCTGTAATACTAACATTTTGCATAGAGGTTTATTGCAAACACAAAAGACAGCTAGTGAAATATTTGAGAAATAATGATAAGTGTTAACCGAATATTTATAATTTGAATATTTTAATAACAGAATTATCACATGTTTTTACCAAAATAATATACTGAAGTATTTTTAAATAATTATTTATTAAAAATTGAGGGCACACCATCGGCCGAGCAGTAAAGTCGCTGAACACTGGTAGCTCGGTCCGAGGTTCGAATCCCGAGAAGGAGTTGGCCGCATGGGTGTTTTCATGGTTTTCCTCATGTGTAACGTGTATACGAGCCAGTTTCCCTTAGAAAGTCCTCCAGGAAGGCAACCCTTCCCTTAGGCAGGTAGGCTTCGAGGCTTTGCCGTAATTAAATAACCTAACCTAACCTATTAAAAATTAAAACAAAATCTCTAAATCTCCTTCTCTAATTAGAAAATAAACTTAGCATTTGTGAGACCTGAAATATTTTCATCATTTTTAATTGACAAGTACGCATTTATTTTCACTATTTTTTAACTGCCACGCAAAGAATTTTACTCACCATTTTCTTTAATTGTAAGGAAATCAGATTTTTCTTAGGTTGCGAACAATGAAAACGTTGCTGGTAGAAACAAACAACTTAAAAGCCGAGAAAAAATGGAAATAAAATAATTATGCTGTAAAGGCACTCTAAAATCACCCGTTTTCATTCAGAATAAGCGAACCTAATGGCGCGGAAAAGATAATTTTACATGCCCTAAGACTGCGCACAAAAATGATTTTCGTAGCGGTAAGGAAACTAACCTTGACAAGTTGACACAGAATGAAGCCGTAATTAAAATTAAGCAAAATATTTTACTGCACAGGTTTTTCTATGTAAAATATTTGTGTAGTTGAAGTGCACTAAAATCGTACTGTTTTCAAGACAAAGTAAGCGAACCTAATGCCGACGAAATGATAATCGTGCATATTCTAAGACAGTGCGCAAAAAGGATTTCTACAACGGTAATGAAATTAACCTTCATTAGTTGACACTGAATGCAGGCGTAATTAAAATTAAGAAAAATATTTTACTGTATAGTCTATCTGTACTCAAAACATGTGTGTGGTAAGCCGGACTTTAAAATCATCCTGGTTTTCAGTCAGATTAAGTGAAGCTAATGCCACGGAAACGATAATATTACATACCGTAAGACTGCGCACAGATATGGTTTCGATATTGGTGAGGAAACTAACCTTGACCAGTTGACACAGTATTGAGGCGTAATTAAAATTAAGCAAAATATTTTAGTGTATCTGTACGCAAAAAAATCATGTACACTGTAAAAAAAACCTCGAAGTTTACAGACAAAAGTCTTGTATAGTTACAGAAATGCGAACAATTACGAAGGAAATACCTGTAACGAACACAGAACCAAACGAAACTGTAAACTCTACAGGAGTTTTTCAAGAAGTTTTGCTTGGATTTTGTCCGTAGCGTGTGATCACGTGGCTTAAAACGGCTGAGAGAGAAGAACCAATCAGGAAGAAGGTGGAAAAACAGCGTCTTAGCGGGAGAGTTCAACGATAGTCGCCATGTTAGCCATTATTTTTGCTATGGTCGAGGTAAGTTCGAAATAGTGTTTGACGTGTATTTTACTAATTTTATGTAATGTATTTGTTATGTTCTTTACACTATCTATAATTAAATTCTTTTAATGTTTAGCTTATAATTCTAATGCTCCTAAATAAACCTGTGTTGAATTATTGTTAGAGTTCAAATCACAGAGCTTGTGTTCCATTTAGTAAAATAACAACTTTTATTCGTTACATCTGCAGGTGTCTGCAGTTAAACTGCTCATATTTATAAACAGAAACAAATTTGTTAATATGTTAGTTTAAAAACAAATAAGCTTAATATTAATGTTCTATCTATAGTCTAATAATTTCCCATGTTAAATATTTATGTATCTTTTAAAACATATCGCGTTAGAATATTCATATTTTTCATTTTGTTGACAGATGTAACATTATTATTCCATACATGTTATCATTAATCCCAGCATGAACTGCTTTAGAATATTTTTCAGAGCATTATTACACTATGTATGTTATTATTAATCTCAACGAAAAAGAAAAAATAAATGTAATATATTTAAAAATTTCGACAAAATAACTTAACATACATTAAAAATGGAATATCATTTCATTAATACATGCGATAAGTTCGCCTTAAAAGATTATATAGTCGGATAGCAATTACATATTTGTAAAAGTATTCAATGTATATTATTTTTTGCGTTAAAGATAGTTTTAATCCAGGACAGTCTTTACCAACTTATAAAGCATCGATTAAGTTACATTATAACCAACATTTACAAAAGGCAATCGAAATGCCGTGACTTTGACATATTTTTAACTATGATGTAACATACTAGGAACATTAAAGAAAAAAAATTCTATTTTTTCCTTTATGCTTGTTGAAAAGTAAAATATTAATAAAATGGTACAACATTCATTCTAGTACTTACAATGTAAATTTACATATAAATTTACTATAAATTTTGGTGCAAAGTTCATTATAAAATGCATTTGCTAATATTTAATAGTTATAGCATTCAATATCAAATCATGGAAATATTAGTAATGATACGTCAGTTGCATATATTAATTTCAATACTCAGCTCAATGCCAAATTTCTTCTATATCTGAGATAACATGTATTTTTTGAAAATAATTATTTTGTGTCATTTTTCATTTAAAAATCTCTTTCAGATATATTTTAATGTGAATTATTTTCAAAATTATCCTCATTAGAATGAATGTTGTTCTCTTTATTATGTTTGAAACTGCCGAAAATATATTCAGAAAACTATTTATTGCTGAATGTTTAAAATAAGTTCTACTGCTCCTTTTTGACAAAGAGTATCCGTTTGAATTGCAGTTGGTTTTAATTAATCGTTGGTTGTATTTTTAAGAACTACTTGATAAAATTCAACAAATTAGTTCAATCTATGAGTTCATCTGAAAAACCTAAAATTTTTATTCCAATTCTGTCATGTGTATATATTTCAAGAATGAAAAAGAATTACAAATTCACTATCCAACAATACTGAGTAATATGTTGTTGATATAGCCAAACTTAAAATGACCCATTTTAAAACCAGATTAAATAAATCATCGCGTATTTTCGGTCATCGAATTTCTTTGGCGTTAAAAGTGTCATAGATTTAGTAAATCCAAGGGTCAAGGTAAGCTCAAATATTTTTTTTTCATAGTTCATATTTGCTAAGTTATAAATTTTGCTGATGCAAAAGTTATGTAACTTATGCAAACATATGCTTAGAGTATTTGAACTAGTGTTGAAAAATCACTGGAATTTAAAATGTAATTGACAGTATGCCTTAAAGCTTGTTTTGGTAAAAGCATATTTATGGGTGCCCCTTGGCAAAATTTGGCGATTTTTGGCAGTACATGGATACCGAGTTTGTGCAATTCTTTGACCATGTTATTTTGGCTTGTGTAGCGACGATTTGTGTGCCAAAAACCGCCGCTACACGAAGACAGATTGCACATACTCGGTATCCATGTTCACATCGACCTATTTTCACTTAAAAAAAATCTGTGAATTGTACAAACTTGGCATCGCGCACTCCCTTGACTTTATCCATGTACACATCGACCTATTTTCACTTAAGAAAACATCAGAGAATTGCACAAACTTGCGCTCCCTTGATAATACAGGGAGCACACTTCAATATACTCTAACTGCTGTTTTTCATAAATTAAAACATTTTAGGCATTTAAGATACTTCCTGTAAGTTACAACTAAATGAATGACTCTTAAGCATAAAAATTTCAAATTTTTATGCTTAAGAGTAGAAGGAGTTATACACTTTTTAAATAACAGTGTCAGAAAAATATACTTTTTAAAATATGTAAACCATTGTTTGAAGTATAGAAAAACCTTCCTTAGCAACTATACCTCTTTAAGTGATTATGTCAAGTATTCTGGTGATACAAACATTGATATTAATTATCACTGAGAATCATGCTTTGTGAAGTAACCACCTCCATTAAATATCAAAATTGTACAAAATTATGGAAAAGTTATAGAGTGGTTTTACTGTATACTTAAAGTATATCATATAGTATATCATATCATATAGTATATCATATCATATAGTACATCATATCATATAGTATATCATATAGTATATCATATCATATAGTATATCATATCATATAGTATATCATATCATATAGTATATCATATCACTGTTAGATATTGATGATGTAAAAGATATTATCTAATCATAAATATTTCAAGCATTAAATAGCTTAGTGTAAGTCAATAAGTTTTCAGATTCTGACTTTGTACCCTGTCTTTCACTATGTAATATTTTTCTATCAACTGTGTTAAGTACCAGTAAGTAAGTTTGTCTTAAATACCACTTAATGTAATCAGGTATCATCTGTTCTGTCTGTAAAACTTAATCGTAATAAGTGAACAAATGAATATTTGTAAAACTAAAGATGACACTCTATGTAAAAAATACAAGTATTAAAATGTCTATGAGAGGAACATTTAAAATATTAAATCCACGATCAATTTTTGCGACATCTAAAATAGAAAATACCCAAACTGACTAGTTAATTCAGAGGATGAATGCATATAACATCATTGTTCATGTGTTTGTTAATTGTGTAAGTATTGAAGTTCATGCATTAATTGTTGATAACTGTATTATTGGCCTTATATATATATACTTGCATTTCAAAATTTTGTATATTTTGCCAGTGAGCTAAGTATTAAATGCTGTTACGTATAAGTTCATATTATGTGGAAAAGTAGTTTTTGATCTAACACTTTCTGAGAATTTTTTAATGTTGATCATCAAGCTTAAAGCATATGGCTGAAATTACCAGTATTAACCATAATTTAATTATTCTCCTGTTTCAGCGTTTCTCAAACTTTTTTCGAATAGAGATTATGTGAATTATCATAATTTGTGAATCACCTTGCTGCTGTTCCCTACGAAAGCAATTTTTTAGCATATATTACTACTAGTACACTTATATTTTAATATATAATTAAAATCCGTTATATTTCATAATTAAGTCCATTGAAGAAAAGTTATATTTCTAATATTTCAAGATTATTAATGAGAAGGATGATTTGTAATTCTTGCATGGCTCTTCTATATTTGGATATATGATGGTAAGACCACAGTCTTAGTGGATATATGATAGTATATTTGGATATATGGTTGTAAGTACCACAGTTATAGTGCTTTAAATCCATCTTTTACTGCTAAGATTGAGTGGGAAGTCTGTAAGTAGGGTAACCAATAATAAATTTCATAAAATGTCTATCTTACGAGAAAAGGTGATAGATGATTGTCATATGTAACTTTTTAAACTCTGAGATTTTTCAACTAAATTTTTTTGTCTCCTTTGGAAACTTCAGAGGACCATGAGGGCAAGCTGTATGATCCACAGATTGAGAAGTGCTACCTTAATACATTTCAATTTCTAGAGAAATTAATCTTAAAAAAAATCTGATCATTATTAAAACTACTTTACAGATTTATTTTATATTACAAATAAATATAGTAAATATCTAATAAACCTCAAATTATTTTCTGCAAAATGAATTATTTAAATTTGTACTGTTTTTGCTTCAAAAATGGATGATACATGCAATTTATGATTTCATGAAAGGACCAAAAGGAATCTTGTTTGCAATTTAATTATTTAATTTAAAAAAAGATTTAAATCATTTGGAATATGTGCAAGTGCATGCAATTATTATGAAGAGATTCTAAATTAAAATGTCACATAACAAATTTAGAATATGTTATGTACTTCTAACGAATGTGATTTTTTCTTTATTTAGGAGCCATGCTTTGAATCCTAAGAAGAGGACTGCACCTTCACAACTAGTTAATTAAAAATAACAATAATATAAATTTTACCTATTTTTTATTTTATTTTCCTTTTGGATAGTTTTCAAATAAAAATAAACCTATTTTTGTTTCTATATTCTGTGTATTGGAATAAAGAGTCGAAATCCATTGCAATATCCAATATTTTCAAAATATGATATTTTTTGAAATAAAATATATGATTATGGAATATTACGTTAAAATGAAATGGTTCCTTATGTAACCTGTATGTTACACTAAAAGGCTTCATCGAATACTTGTAAAGTAATGAGCAAATACTAAGTTAATATCTTGTGTGAATGAATATTATCTTACAGAATTTTTTATTCCATAAAAATCTATCTAAAAATATAATTTTGTTGAATGAAGATTTAAACATTTTTCCCGAAGATTTAAAAAGTCGTTTGAAATAATGATAACAAAAACATTAATCTGAAGCATTTAATAAATGAATAGAAAATTTTGAGAACAATTAAATCATCCACAGGAATTTTGAAATAATCATCGTATTTTTGACATCAGTTAAAGAAAGAAAATCTGAGTCATTTTGATTATAGTGATAAATTAGCTCCATTAATAGTAGGATAGAAAATTAAAATTTTAAGGAGCCATTATGCATTACCAATTTTTCATTAAAAATTTTTAGTTTATTACTACTATCATATCAATTATTAATGCTGAATTCTTTATCTTCAGTTTTTACATTCTTTTCTTAATTTTCTAGGCATAGCAGAGAAAAATATAACTATAGGATCAAGGCATTTCCAAATACATTATATTTTCTTCCTTAAATTTTTAAGATCATTCTATATTCATCATGTATTATAGACACAGTATCAGGGGATTCTGTTCAATTTTTCAGTTAGAATTTGGGACGAAGTTGTGAAGTCATACCTACATTAAATGCTTGAATTGATTATTTGAAATATGACAAAGCAAGAGAGGGCCATCTGTCCAAGGAAAGGAATATTTTAAGGAAAACTTCATGTTACACAAACATTTACACAGGCAGCCCATTCTCTAGGATTTAAATCTAGAGCCAAATGCTAGTGTTCAGCTTACTGTCTGGCTGCCTGTAGGCAATAAATGTTTTAGTAGAAGGAATACTTGAAAAATTAAATTTAGGACTAACTAATTCTTCAATTTTGTATTCAATGAGAAGAATGTAATTTATTAATAAAGTTTTAAATCTGGGAAAATACCTGTACAACCGTCCGATTAATTAATCTATTATTTCAATTAATGGTCAGTAGCAGAAGAGATTAAAAAGCATTTATGCCTAAAAGAATTATATGTTGTAATTAAAATGAATAACGCAATTAAGCATGAAAATAATTTTGGATAACTTATAACTGAATTTAAGTTCATTGTTGAGTTACATAAGTAATTTTTTTTAGAATTTGAAAAAATATTTAGAATTGTTTATTGAAACAATTTCATTAAAATAGTTTTTTACTGTAATCATATCCAATTGCAGTCTCTTTAGATTACACTGTTGGGTATAAGGAGAATGATTTGGTTTAGTTTACTTAAGTATGGCAAAGCACACTAGGACTATCTGCTTAAGTGGAGAAATGCCTTTGTGGAGGACTTTCGAAGGAAACTGACTTATATGCATGTTACACATGGAGAAAACCATGAAAATACCCATACAACCAGCCCATTCGCGGGATTTGAACCTCGGACCGAACTACCAGTGTTCAGCGGGGGAATTCTAGAACATTACTAATTTATTGTCAAAAAACCATTAAGTCTAATACACAAGTTTTTTTTCCAGCTATTTCGTGATGCATATGTAACTTTGAGATGTCTTAAAATTCAATAAAGGAAAGTAATGCAGATGTAAGAAAAACATAAAATTTGAGCTTCTTTTTAACATTGGGAATATTTTGAAAGAAAATGTTGTATATTTTTTAGAAAATCTAAGGTATTTTTCCTTAAAAAAAAACTTAATATTTAAAGTTACATAACTTCCCTTTCCCCACAAATAAATAAATGCAGCATATTTTGTTACAAGCAGTAGCTGTAGACATTTCACATAAAACATATGTTCTACATGTGTAATTATTTATAGTAATATTACAATCAAAAATATTTAATATTTAGGAATACATCATTTTTGTATTTTGTATAAGACAAATATGTTCTATATGCATAATTATTTGGAAGAACTTTTAAGTAAATTATCTGCAACTTTTACATATATATCCTTTAAAATTTCACATGAAAATACATGTTCTTACATAATCACTTGCAATAACCTTACAAGCAGAACACTAGTAATCTACAAATATTCCCTTTAGTAATTCACATTCAAAAATTACGATCTACTTACACTATTATTTCCTGTAATCTTTACAGATGTTTACATTGGTAAATCACATATGAAAAACATGTTATACTTACACGATAATTTCCTGTAACATTACAGATCAAAGATCTGTAACCTTTACAGGCATATGCTTCGGTAATCAACATACAAAAACTTTGTTATGCCTACAGAATAACTTCCTGTAACATTACATGTCACACATCTGTAACCATTACAGGTATAATCTCTGTAAAGTTACTAAGAAAATTCCCGTTTTGATTACTCAAATAATCCATGGCATCCCAGTTTCCACGACTTTCTTAGTAACTTTACAGATTTTTTTTTTACAGTGTAGTAAAAGTGCTTTAAAATCAGTCTGTTTTCAAATCACAGTAAGCAAGCCTAGTGGCACGTAAAAGATAATTTTAAATACACTAAGACTGCCAGCAGAAATGATTTCCAAAGCGGTAAGTACACTAACCTTGACTCAGTGAAGACGTAATTAAAGTTAAGAAAAATATGTTAGTGTATAATTTTTCCGTCTTTAAAAGGTGGAATATGCGAATTATTATTATTATTATTTTTTTTGCTTAAAATATACCTCATAATCTAAAACCATAAATGTTAAATTGTCGGAGGAATATTTCCTTTTCTGTCATAGCAATAATTTCCTTTATTGGCAAAACATGTAGCATTATAAACATTTAATTATTAGTAATTCTACAATTTTCAGTTTTTTTAATTATATGAATAGGGTATGTTGCTTGAAATTCTGAATAAGAATGGATTTAATTTCCCGGCTACATCAAGGCAATGCTACTTACTTTGGTAACTTATGTAGTAATTTAAAAAAACTCAGTTGAATCTCAATTGTGTGCTTCATTCTTATTATGTTTAAAACTAAAATTAAATTTTATAATCAGTGTGCATATGTAAAAGCAGGGGTTATATCTTTTAACTTTTAACATATAACAGGAATTGAGTTATATTACTAAAGGCCGGATCATAAGTTCAAAACATTTCGGAAGAACAACTCTTTAGAACAATGCTTATGCTTTGTCATACGATATGAAGCCGCTAGTCATAAGGATCGTTTTGGGTTACCATAAAAGGGAACGTAATTGCAAATGATGGTTCATGACACGGAGTTAGATGCTGATAGCTGATTGGTTGTTCAAAGTGAACAAAGTCCAATTTTTTGCGAAAGAAAGTAAAAAATCGAGCGTCTTCTTTTCAGTGGTAAGGCAGGTAGAAAAAGCGTTTGAAACAGTCGTTCATTTGAAAAAAAAAAGGAATCTGTGGTACTACCTTTACTGAACTTATTATCCGATCTTATATTTAATATTGGAATAGTTATTTTCATGTTCATATTAATTACAAATTTCTCATGCGACTTCAATGCAGCTATTATGGCACTGGGTATGTATATGTGTGTTTTACTGGTATACTGAGATAACGTTATGAGGAACTGATAACGATTAGGTTTTAAAATGTCTTTCTAGTGTTACACTCTAAATCTGATGCGGCATTAATGTATTTTAATAGCAAAAATGTTGCATTAAACACGTTAACAGTTGGTATAAGTCTGAATGTCCAGACCAGGTGAAGAGGAAGAGTTTAACTTCACTTTAGCTCCAAACTGTAATCACATTTGCAAATAAGGAAACAGAGTTAAAGCTAGCTCAAGTAAAGCCGAAAGCTTTTATTAATTAATTCTCTTTAATGTTGAAATATTGCAGAATCACCTGCTGCTGCGAACTCACAGCTTCGGAGTTTAAAGTGGCAACAGAATTGCAAATTTATTTACTTAACCATCTTAGAAATCACTTAGTATCTATCTAACTCCAAAGAATTCCATTATGGAGCTAAATAACATGTAAACATGATTATACCTGCAGGTCTCTTTAGGCTATTTGCTCTGTTCTAAAGAGCACTTAAACGGAAATTATAATTACTAAAGCTAAAAATTGTATCAAATATGCGCCCACCAACGCAGAGCGATGAAGTCGCTAAACACTGGTAATTCGGTCCGAGGATTCGAATCCTGCGAAAACAGGCTGACTGCACGAGCGCTTTTCGTGTTTTTACCCATGCGTAAGGTAGGGAAAGGTAGCCTAATTTGGACCGCTATGATATACAAAGACTGATGATATCTGCGAGATTTGAGATAGGCATTTTGATATACGTAGATGTAGAAGAGGTTAATGAAATTGCGTTTGTAAAGAAACGCCTCGTGGAAAAAACAACAATTTCTTTATAAACTTCGAAATGAAGATATTTGTATTAGTATCATTTTTCCAAAAATTCTGGAATTGTTAAATGCTCGTGCATGTTGATAATGTTGCTCGTGATGTTGCTTAATTATTGATGAAACAAAATGTACACCAAATTTTAAAAAAATTAATGTCTTCAAGTCATTTAGTATTTTACTAAGCTCTCGAACATCTCAAATCTTTAGAGCTTGGAAACAACTTGGAACTTCGTAAAACCATGAGTTCAGGATAATGTAGAAACCAATAAGGTACCCAAGTAACGTGATGCTAGATCAGCACTGATCTTTTAATGACATCACAGACACTAACCGACCCAACAAACTGTTACCTCAATGATGGATAATGATGCCTATCCTCGCCAAATCCTCTCCTTTTAGTATAAAGAGAGAGTCGGATTAGCCTTCTATGGACAAAAAAATTTTTAATGCTACAGACGAATTTCTAGAAATCAAAGGCAGGCCAGTCTGCAAAAGAAAGGTCATCTTTCTTGTGAATGACGCTAAAATCTTCGGCGTGAAGAAAAGAACAGTGCAGGGATATATCTCTGCTTTTTCCTTTCAGATGTAAGCCTCTTACTGCGCATTTATTTCAACAAAACTCTTATTGTTCAGTTCACATTCATTGAAAAGCTTATCTGTCCGTTACTGTGAAGTCAGTAATGTTATTATTATTTTATAGCCCCGTTATCAACATGCATAAAACTAAGGACAAAATAAATAGCAGGCATTGCAATAACTCAAGAAACAAAAATCGAATGTAAAATAAACGCAATTAATGAACACTTTATATGTACACGGTACCGTATTTATTCACGTTAATGCGAAGAGAAATGTATATGAGGATTTTATGGCTTTATTTATGTTTTTGAACTGTAGGTGTGGCTAGCCCATTTCTTGGGCAGGAAAATGTATCCTGCATATGCTTTTTCCAAATTTGTTATTGCCACTTTGATACACTAAATATTTCTTTAAGAAAAATTTGCTGATTCTTAATAACATTTAAGCAAATAGGTTCACTAACGCTCTATTTAGTTAAAATAGTCTCTCGGATAAAATAGTTGTCTTTTTTTGCATATCGGAGACACTGAAGAAGTGATTAAATGAATAATAGATTACATAGTGACCGAATTAAATACATGTTAATTAGAAACCAAATGGTTTATGTGCTGCTCAAATTTATATTAAACAACAATGTATGATTTTTTTAAAAACATTTTCAAATTATTCACATTGAGAAGTCAGAATATGCAGAGTTTTAAGTTTAAGCTACTTGAATATGGAAATGACTTTCTAAGAAAAATTAACTCATATTCACGTTACATATAAGGAAAGCCAGGAGCATCAACCCTGCACTCAACATGTTTGGCTGAGCTCGAACTTATGTCGTCGAACTACCATTATCTAACGGTTTTAAGAACTCGACCAATGGTGAGAGAAACATAATTTTAGGACAAGGATAAAATTTAAAATGCATTTACTCAATAAATAGTTCCAAAACTACATTTATGAGACTAAAAATTACTTTCTATTGTACATATTGAGCAAAAATTAGAGCTTGGTGGAATCTGGGTATTAGCAAGGAGCCCTGAATTTATGCTATTAAAATCCTCATTATGTTATTTTTAATAACACGTAAATAATCACAGGTAATTATTCCATATTTTTACGTACATAATGACTGGTTACAGAACAGAGAACTAATGACTACGGTTTTCGCAAATTTTATACAATCTTTCCCACGATTATCACCCCTCTACAATTGAATTTTGATCAATTCAGTTACTGTATTTTTTACCACACGTAACTCTGCAAATTTCTATTACGCTATCCGACCTACACTAACGTAACTATGCTTCGCAAATCTGAAAGATGTAATAATTTAATCACGCTTTCTGGAAACATTATTTATCTCTAAAATTCGATCTTAAAAGAGAAAAGAAAGTATTTTAGCTTCCCTTGTTTAATATTTCGTTACAGAATTTTAGCGCCATCATAATACCGCTCTCCTGCACACAAAGAAAACTACAAAAAGATTTGCAATTAGTATAAATCGAGGGCATTTAAGGCAATTCAACTGACACAGTGAACACCGTTCAGATTTAGACTGCAAAAAACTTGCTTTATTATCTTATTTTTCTCGATAAAATAAATGTAAACAATATTCGGTAAAAATAAACATAAAACTTTGTAGAGACATTAGGAATTTTTGGAAGCCAGAGAGAGGAAAAATGTTCAACCGCCTTCGCCGGGAATCGAACCACTGACCTCTCGAATACCGGCCCAGCGTGCTACCGTTACACCACGAAGGCACGCTAGGGAAGTGGGAGAGATACCTTATAACTTCACTCTCACAACGAAGAGATGATTTGAGATTCTGATATATTTCATTTTTTTTAATATTCTGTCCACACATGGAACTTAAGAGTAATTAACTCTAATGCAATGTAACGTTATCAGCCAGAAGAAATGCAGTTATGGGAACTTCAATTAAATTCAAATTTCAGCACAACTAGAAGAACAAAAGAGATACGTCTGACATGTAGAAATTGCTTTCAGCAAATTCTGCATGTATTGCAGCAATTTCTACATGTATACTTCTACAAGTATGGCATCGATTTCAGAGTTAATTCGGTACTTTTAAAATGATCTGCATTTGGCAGCATTTACACTTTTAACAAAGTCTTCTTACTACGAAGATTACCCAATGAATATAAAGATCACAGATTAGCTGATATGTCATTGCATAATTTTCTCAAAATTATAAGTTCATAAGTAAAAAAGTTGACTTCAAAACATCGGTGAGAAAAATTTTTGAAAGCTCACTATTCTCTTCAAACGGCAGATAAAATCATTTTGCGAATCAAACTTGTATTACTACAAACTCTAAACAAATTGTAATTATGATATGGAAATAAAGCTAAGATCAGCTGATATCACCCTGCATTTTAATATTTGGAAATAAAGCTATGATCAGCTGATATCACCCTGCATTTTAATATTAAGGTTCATGAAATCATTCTGAATATATAGCTTGGCGGTCTGAGAGCATGTTTTACAGTCTAGTGGCTTTCGCTTCATTTTAATTGGTCATCATTGCTCTAGAGTGCCATGCGCATTTTCAAGACAAACAGAACAGTAAAAATTATGATTTACATTTAAGTATTACATAAACATTAACACACCGATTAGTATCACGCTTAAGTATTTAGGTTGAGTTTCAAAATTTTCCTGGAAATATAATATTTTGCGTTATATGGACTATTGTATTTTACGATGCTATAACTTTTCTTATTCTATATACATTTTATAATTAATGTACAACTTATTTGCTTAATTTTCAAAAATATTTCTTTGTCCACATGTAATGAATCAACTTCTCTGAGATCTAGCCTGTCCTTTCAAAATAAAAGCTTTGTTTTGTAAAAGTTTTCCCATTTCCGTGGTCATATAAAATTTAATTTGATAATGAGTTTCACAAAATGCAACATCCTCTAAACTGAATATCTAAACTGAAAAGTTAAATTTTGCAAGTGCCACATGCTCTAATCGAATATTTAATCTGACAAATTGAATTCGCTTATTAGCTAGTCGACTCGGACAAACAATACATTATAAAATAAGATAAAAGATTAAAATAGAAAGTTTTAAAACTTCTTTATTTTCTTCAAGAATTTTGCATCCTACAACAGAAGTGTCTCTGTATTAATATTTCTGCTTAAAACAGTCTTAAAATTTTACTTTTGAAGCTACCAAAAGCATTTTAAATATCAAAAGCAGAAAATTACTGAAAGCAAATTAAATATTTTTAGTGTTATCTTTTACTTTATATATTGATCTTTTATTTTTCCTTTGTAATAAACTCCGCTTTCATTTGATATGATATCTAAGTTATCTTTATTTGAGATCAGCACAGTGCTCTGAATTTTGAGTTCTGCTTAGTTGTTTTAATTTAATGAAAACAGGCCTCGAATGGAGCTTCATGCTGCCAAACATATCCAAATATCTTCCAGGAATCCTGTACAACAGTCCTTGATTAGGTGCATCCCAAACATGCTTCAAATTTGTGTGGAAAAAAGAAGTTTTTGCTTTATTTAAATTTTCATTATGATTCACAGTGCAAGATGATTCACAGTGCTGAGCTCAGTAGCTTTCAAAGTAGTGGTGTTATAGAGATACACCTTTACAAAAAGTGTATCAAAGTAGCCCTTTACAAAAAGGGGATCTAAAAATTTCTGGCTTATCGGATGTGCTTCGGTCTATAGTTAAGTGGAAAAGACAGAAATAAAAACAGCTGAATTACGAAATGACAAGGCCGAATAAAATTACAGAGACCTCAGAGTGCTGAAAAGAGTATTTGGAGGAAAAAAATCGCCTCCCTGGTGGCATTGCACTCTAAGGAATTCCACAGTTCCTCTGGAAGCCGTACCAACTCCAATACTGTTTGTCGAGAACTAAACGTTAGAGGTTTTAATGGCTGAGTGGCTACATAAAACCTAAGTTTAGCCACAGAACTCAACACTGGATAGAGTGGTGTAAATTTTGTCGCTGTTGGATTGTGGAGGAGAGGAAACAGGTTCTCTGGCGTGACGAATTCAGTTTCATCATCTCGTTGTTTGATCGGAAAGCTACGTTCCTGAAAGTTTTGAGCCAGCCATGAAGGTCAGTATAGGAGACATCAAAGTATATATATTTTTAATTGCCTCCATATGGATGGCTTAGTTTTGTGAATATAAACATTGAAGACATTCCAAAGTTTCTTCATTTATAACAAAAATTTGACGAAAGCCCTTCTTCTGCACAAATGAAAATATTCCTTTCAGAAAACAAAACTGAGTGAGATTGATGAGATGTTTCCTTCCCGTACCATATGGGCCTTTTACAATGCTTAAATAGCCCATGAGTACTTTTCGTCAATTTACATATTTACGAGTTATTATTATCAAAGAATTCAGTTAGTCAAATACTATGTTTCTTAAATTGGGAAGGTTATTTATCAACTATTGCTTATACTTAAATCAAACTACCAGAAAACTGTTCAGAGTTTTTTCTTGGAGTATTCGAATTTGTGTTTTGTATTATTTTCATAGAATAAATTAATGCATTAACTTCTTTGCGGTAAGTATGCTAATGGAAACAACTATAGTATTCAGTAAGGCTGAAATACCTTCTAAAACAGAATACAATTTAATTCATTTATAATTACATCGATTTTTGAAGTAATTTCGTAGCCAATTTCAGATTTTTGCTTATCTCTGAGGGTTACGTATATAAGCTAAGTAACAACGGGCAGGTTGCCTTACCTTAGAAGAAATGCACGATTTTATTTTATTTTCTCTAAAATTATCCAGCTTTTTGCGCAATCTTCTAAAAAGGTTCATTTCAATCCGAATTGAAAAAGATATTTAAATATCGTAGTTCACGCCGTTTTCTGATCTCTAATCAACATTCTTAATGTGTAGAACGATTTTAGATTACGTGTTATAAATCAGAAATGCAGACTGCTATGAGCAAGATTTTAGCATATCTTCAATTCCGTCTGTCTGAGATATGTTGTGAAAGCTCTCTGGTAGTCCCCGGTTACTTCTCTACAATATGCCATTTGGAAGCGAAGGTACCTCGTAAATTATTAATGTGAAATTCTAAGGGTACTGCTTTGTTTTGCTAGTCTAGTATCTTATTCTTAACGAGGCACTAGAGGGAAATTAGATTTGAACTTTCCGCGCAAAGGAAGGAAAATGTAAATTATGAATAGCCAAAATATCAATATTCTTCGACAAAGTTTTAAATTCAAGTATAAATTTTAGTTGTAAGTATCAAGCACACGCAGCCATAGCGAGAAAGGAAAAAACACTTCTACTTCTAGAGTTTTTTTCTTTAACATTATGGCGTTTCATACCATTAGGTTTTTATGCTTTTCCAAGAAAAAATTGACATTTCTTTTGGGATAGTATTCCATTAGTGTATAGAAAATTTTTATTATCTGTCTGGCTACTGAATTTGCACATGATAAATCTTTTAAAACTACTACTTCATTAAGAAAATTTGTTTCCAAAATAATAGCTTCGCATGCATATGTATGATTAAAATGTATAACGGTATGCTTTTAGCCTAAGAGAACAGGAATATTCTTTCTCATTGCCTTTCCTAATAGGAAAAATAGATCCATGGAGAATATCTTGAGATATCCTGATCAAACAAAAGTTACCTAATTTTCCGTTTTTTTTTTTTTTTTTTTTTTTTTTTTTTCAAATCATAAATAAATGAAATTGCAGACGATTTTGGTAGAAATATTTATGAAAATTAACTAATATTTCAGGATTCTTTGGAAGTTCTTTATTGGTGGTTTTTCTGTAACTTACAAGCAGTAGTGCAATTTACTGGAATGGCAAATTAGTAATATTTGTGCAACATAATATGCTTTAATAGAGTTAAAAAATCAAAGAATTTCTTTTCCATTTTCTCGAAAGTCTACCAGATTTGTTTTGGATAATTTACTCTTTCATTTAATGAATATGATTGTAGAGACATTAGGATTTTTTGGAAGCAGACAAGAGGAAAAATTAATAACCGCCTTCGTCGGGAATCGAACCACGGGCCTCTAGAATACCGGCCCAGCGTGCATAACCGCTACACCACGAAGGCACGCTAGGAAAGAGGGAGAAATACCTTATAAGATTTAAATAAGAAATCTCGAATCTATGTTCTCTATATGCTTTTAAGTCTCATAATATATTACACTACAGGCTAGACATGTTATTCTCGTAGAATTAACAAATGTTAAATAATTATATGCAAATAGTTCTAAACATCATTTACATAATGCTAGAAGCGGTTTTACGGAAGCGGAAGTAAGGGCATATCTCACTTTGACGTTTAAATATTTCTTTCCTTAAGGCACAGCATAAGTACAAGTTTTTTTTGAAAAGCTGTGAATGATTTGAAGGCCCCTTAGTATTTCCACGCAAGAGACAATGTGCGTTTGATAATGCTTTTATATTAAGACATAAATAATTAAAAGTTAAATTAGTAATGGAACTGAGTGAACTGAAAAATAATTTAAAATTAACTTATCAAACTTCCTTTTTTTTATTCGCATCGCTCAGTGTATTTGAATTTAAAGAACATAAAGCCGGGGTTGCAGTCCCTATTTCAATTTTTTTCTTCTTTCCAATCGTGTACACTTTCAATCAAATGAAAATGTATGATTCATTTCATTTAAAATGCTCTTAACTGGATTATATTTTAATTTCTAAAAGAGCTACTTAAGCAGTCGGCTTGGCTTTAAAACTCAAATACATGTATCTCTTTAAGCTTTTATTTTAAAGTATATTAATAGTAATACCTGAAAATAATTCAAGTGTCGATACTTTAGAATTATAATTCAAATCGCAAATAGTCAGTTTACCCATGTTTTAAGACTGAATCAGCTATTTAAGTACCGATGGCAAGTTTTAAAAGCATTTTAAAATTCTGAATTATTGTGAAATGCTTTATAAAAAATTACCACCACACTACCCAAAGAATTCTGTCTTTAGAATGAGGAAACCCTAACCACGTTTCAATATTTTTTCCATTGTCAATTTTAAATCAAAAAACAATTGATAATTTGATGCTGTTGGGTGTCTAATTTATATAAATGATCCTATTTTTAAAGCATAAGCTTTTATGAGTATCTGAAGTATCACTTTATTAGGTATTTCTTCCGCCTTCTTAGCAAGCCTTTGTGGTGTAGTGGTCAGCACACTCGACGCGTATTCGAGAGGTCTGTAGTTCGAGTCGGGGGCATAGCTTATTTTTCACCACTCCTGCTTTCAAAAAATACCTAATGTCTCTATAACTTAATGAAATATCTATTATTCTGCTATGCCAAACATCCCTTATTAGGAGATATGTCGGATTTTAATACTTAGGGTTCGTATAAATAAATAGTACTAAGCACACTATCATTCAGTTCCTCACGTATCTTATATCAGTGTGCCAACTGATTTATATAAGTGTGAAGAAAATAGTTTTATGTTTCCTTTTATTTATTTCACATAATGCAGGAGTGAAGAACTGTTTTTTTAAGTTTTCTTCTTGAATCCTGAAAAATCCGAACATATCATCTGTTTAAAATATCTTTCTGATCATAATTATAAGGGCAATACATACCATTACTATATTCATTTTAACATTAAATTCGATTTTCAGTTCTGAAATAAGCAACGAATTACTTGGGTTACGGTTTTGGACATCTACATCAACGGCGACATTGTATTTGTTTTTACTTCTCAGAAGCGTGCCAATCAAATTCATCTCGCGTGCTACAGTTGGCACGCATGGAATAGGTTAGCATGAAATTCCTGTAATGCAATAAAGATTTCTTTCACCCCCCCCCTCCAAAGAATCTCGCTGCTTGGAATTTATGGGCTAACGCTTATAATTACTTTAACCCAGAAATCTGAAGCTAGTTGTATGCTACATTCTATTTTCTAACCACGTGTAATGTATTTCTAATAATGCACTGTCTGTTTTTCGGGCAATATCAGAGGGATAAAGTATCGATATTCTGAATTGAACCATAAACCTAATAAGAGAAGCAAGAAATCATCTTTCATAAAATGATGAATATTACCACTTTAGACTTTTATTTTAATGTGATCTATTATTTCACTAAATGAGGAAAAATGAAAGGAAATGTTAACGTTTTTTTCCGCGTTTCACACAAAAATACGATGTGTTACTTCTTTTTAAACAATAAGGAGCACACCAGTAATATTGTGGATAAGGTTGTTTAACTGTGGCATTTCGATCCAGATTCGAATCCGGTGAACGGAGTGCACGACCTTTATCTTGATTTTCCGTGATAACGTGAATCTAAATTAGCTTCCCTTAGACACTACTCTTAGGCATGTAGCTCTGAAGCGCTTCACTATAACCAAATAAACTAATTATTAAATATATATCTCACAGAGGGGAATTTCTCTCATATAGTGTTTGATATGATATTTAACTGTCCTCCTTCTAATAATTGTTAACTTCTAATAAATGTTAACCCAAAACAATATTCATAAAAATTTGTTTAAAAGCGAAAATTACCTATCAAAAACGATAACTTATAAGGTATTTCTCCCACTTTCCTAGCGTGCCTTCGTGGTGTAGTGGTTCTGCACACTGGGCCGGTATTCCAGAGGTCCGTGGTTCGATTCCCGGCGAAGGCGTTGTTAATGTTTCATCTCTCCGGCCTCCAAAAAATATCCTAATGTTTCTACAAACTGACCTTCCATCAAAAGAAATTTTTTCTTCATTATTTATTATCATGCACTATTTTGTAATTACAACTAATTGGGTATTAAATTTGCTATCATATGTATATATTAAGCATCATCTAAAACTCTTACTTATTCTAATTAACACATTGACTGCGGCGCGGTTATTCATTGTTCTTTTCGTGCGGCGACGCTTGAACTAGCGGTCCGTCCGTTTTGTGAATCACCCTTTTGAAGTAATAATAACAAAAACTAAAAAAACATTTTTTAAATTTGTACGAAGGATCCGAGAGGAAGACGAGAAAGCAATGCAAAGAAAGCTTTAAACGCTTAGCAAGCCTAAAAGGTACTCAGTACTTCACGAAAAGAGCAAAGAAAGTCACAACATATTGCAATAATTGTAAGGGCACTTTTTTCAGCCTGTTTTAAAAAATTGCATAGAAAGAATTAATAATTATATTTAATTTATAAGTTAAATTTTAATTTTTTTGTTTTAGACGTTTGATTATAATGTTGAAATTTTAATGTATAGTGTTAAATAATTAAAATAAAATAAAATTGTGTACTACGTACAAGCGTTTATATACAAGCGTGACCCATCGGTGAGTCATGCCGGCCCGCGGATCAATCAAGCATGACCCACCGGTTGGTCAGGCCGGCGTAAACATGTTAAATCAATGCCTTGAATATATTTCTTTATTATGAAGCATTGGCAGTGATTTAATTTAATTTATTCCACTAACTGCATAGTCATTTCATACATTTTCACTAGATGCTGTTGCCATGAAAATACTCTTACTATATAATTAATGATTTTAATGTAACAGGCGCTTCAGTCGACCAATCACTAAATCGTTTAAAGCTACCCGAAACTTAAAAAAATCATCTACGTAAGTGATCAGCTCTCTGTTCAGAAATTTTCACTC
The DNA here is from genome assembly GCF_044657685.1 of Stegodyphus dumicola. Taxonomy (NCBI): domain Eukaryota; kingdom Metazoa; phylum Arthropoda; class Arachnida; order Araneae; family Eresidae; genus Stegodyphus; species Stegodyphus dumicola. The sequence goes on from NC_140781.1 coordinate 31,271,980, forward strand.
TCTTCAATCAAATAGAAGAAAATGTAAGCAATAAGTGACGTAGAGATAAGTGCCGAGAAGAAAGAAAGACCTAATCAAGTAATTAATGGTTATAATTTGTATTCTTTTTTTAACCTCACTAACTATTTTTCAACTTTTATCCTTCTAGATAACGGATTATCTCCGCAGCCAAGGAACTAATGTGAAAATATACAAAATAAAATTTAGTATGAATTAAGGTATTTTGAAATAAAATTAATATTATTAAATAATGAGCATTTAAAATTAATTTATGTTTCAACTGCGATACTTGGTTTTAAAATTAGCATTAAAACACCGCAGTTTATAGAGTATTAACACAGAGAGCACAATTCACGCAACTATTTGGGATAGCAATAGAAATTTTACCATATCTTTGAAGGATATACTTACTTTTCCTTGTCATTTTAATAAATCTCTAAAAAAGTAGCTTAACCATGCGATGCTTGCGCGCATGGGCGAAAGAACTCTATGCTTTTTCAGAAAAGAGTAGTCAGTTTCGCGGAGATGCGCAAGTTTATTTCAGGTTTTGATAAAATTTCGCTTTTAAAAAAAAAGAAAGAAAAAAAAAGAAGAGGTCAGAAATCTTATTGTAAATAATAAAGAAAGATTGTCAGTGTTTAAATGGAAAGGGAAATCTTAGACTTATATCTTTATTTTCTAAAACTGGAATCGAACTTACCTGGTATTCTTTCAAGAGTGCTACCATGGGTGAATGGATTTTACCTTAGGCAAATCATATTTTAGGTAACCGATTTCTTTCGCAGTACCTACAGTTAAAATTCTCAGAGATCACTGAAATTAAGCATAGGTTCAAGGTGACAATACCGAAGGTTGTTAAGCTCAAGCCTATAGTTTTATTACCATATATTCCTGCGTTTAAAGCGCCTTTTCAATGCAAATTATGACATCGAAATTTAAGGGTGCGAATTGTACGTCGGATATAAAAGTGATCGATTTAAAAATAAGAAGGAGATCAGCATACAGAAATTATATTTCTACAGTCACCTAAATGCTATTTATTTTTTAAACAATTATATTCCTTCATAAATTAAAATATTTCCTTATCTGAGAACGTGAAGTTTCCTCATATTCGTTCTCCGTTATATATTCAGGCAAATCATCGAATTATGTTTAATCTTCAACATCATTGTTATTCTGTGCCATAAATAAATAAACATCTTCAGTTCTATTTAGATTGTTAGATATACTACTTTTTTAAATGACTTTTGAATTATGTCGAGTTTAAATTCCTTCCATGCTTTTATTATCCTTTCACACACTATTTCTAGTCTGGCGTAACACATTTTGCCTTCTTTTACTTCCTTTCTTGCATTCTATGTTCATTCCAGTTTTACGGCTTCAAATGACTACAGAAGTAAGAAAACATCTAACTCCTAATTCTGCAAATTCATTCGGGTCAAAAGCGCATTCTTACATTAAGACACAAACACACGCCGAATAATAAATATTACAAGCAAACTGAGGGATTAGCCATGGGAAGCCCCCTCAGTTTCATCCTGCCTGATATCTACATGCATTATTATGAATCAAAACTGTTTGAAATTTTAAACTTCCCGGCATGTTTCCGCTACGTAGACGATACTTTTACCCTGTTTGAACGTAATAAAGATGATTTAAATAAAGTTCTTTCAACAATGAATTCTATTGATCCTGCTATTCAGTTCACTTTTGAACTTGAGACTTGCAATTCTCTTCCGTTTCTCGACATTCTGGTCACACGTAACATATCCAACTTCAGGACTACGGTTTACCGTAAACCTTCATCGGTTTGCCTTCCACCACACTTTAAATCATGTCATCCGACTAAACAAAAGTTAGCTTTATTTTATTCCTATGTTTTCCGTGCTCTTCAAGTTTGCTCCTCCAAACTAGCCCTTGATGAAGAACTAAATTATTTAAAAGCAATAGCTATTGACAGGGGCTTTTCACCCAACATTATTAATCAAGCAGTTAAAAAATTCTCATCTCAACACACTAAAAGGCACACTCTTGTTTAAGGAGATTATAAAAATTCTGTTGTCATTCCCTTCTTTCCATCAATTAGCTATAAAGTTGCACATATTTTGCAGAAATTTAACTTTCGGGTTGTTTATTCTCCCATCAATAAAATTCCGAGTTCCATACTCAAGGACCCCATTCCGGATATGAATTCTTGGGGTATTTATAGGATTCCTTGCCGATGTGGTTTAATTTACATTGGCCAAACTAAGAAAGCCTTAAAATTTCGCGTCTAGGAACATGAGCCATATGTTAGAAAAAGGAAACACAGAAGTCTTCTGTTTTCAACAGTGTTGGTCCGAAAATCACACTTTCAATTTTTCTGCTGCCAAAAGTATTCAAAAAACATCTTCCATTGGAGAACTGGATTTTCTAGAGGTATTTCGCATTCAAAAATATCTTTCTGTTCTTGTTAACGATCCTAATTCCAATCCATCTTTGCCTTTTGGCCTTTAAAGAAATTATGTTTTAGTTCTGGTTTCAACAACAGATGGCGCCACTTGCTTATTCTTGTCCAGGCTTTCTTATCTTATCTAATCATTATTTCCTATCTTGTTCATTTGCGGTTTTGCAGCTGAGGATGGTGGTTCGGTAAAACCATCGAAACTAATCCTGTACAAATTTTGAAAATTAACGCTGATTTTTGTTGTTTGACTTGTGAATTAGCGCATTCTTACCTCAAATAACGACCCCTTTTTTCAAAATCATAGGATAACATTCTTGGGCACATTTGCAATGAATACAATGCGCCCTTTAAGAATTATTTACTCTCTCAACCATATTCCCACACACTTGTTCCCTTATCGAGTTTAAATCTGCAAATACATTCCTTGCATTAACATTGATTTTTTTTTCTTTTTTTGTCTGTCCCGATTTGTTAAAGAACTTACAAAAGATTCTTAAAATTATTTATTTTCACATCTGATGTCTTACTAAATAGCTTCAAAAATCACTGTGTCATAGTATAATGTACATAATTATTCCTTTGATACGAGATAAAAAATGAATTATCTTAAATCAATAAAAACTGAATGATATTTTCCCAAGCAAAGAACAATTTCCATAATATATTCGATACTTAATCATTACCTAATATTGGAACGCTTCCGTATATTCTACTGCTATGTTTTATTCTCATATTTTAACTTTCTTACTTTACAACGGAGGAATAATCAGAATTTTTATGTTTAAATTATCCCATAATTGCTCTAAGAAATAAGGAAGGGATAACTGTTATGTTCAAGAATTACTTTAAAAACGACAAAGTTCTTTGAGAAACTGTTTATGAAATGAACTTAAAGTACGCATAAAAATGCAAAATTTGATAGATATTATACTAATGATAAGTTTAAGTAAGGTAATGGGAGGTGAAAGACGCACATTTTTCGAAATGAATTTAATTTTATTCTTCCTGAATGACGGATTTTTTTAATAATATATCACTTTTTTATAGGTCCTTATTTACTGTGCTTATGATCAGCATATTATTATGTATGTGTTTGCTAATTAACATGCGTATTATAAGCTTATGAATAAGTTATAACTATTATGCTAATTTATGCATAATATATTTGTATTTATAACCAGAAATATCTTATGAAATTTCATTTCATGATAGTTGCGCGTTTTTCGAAATAATTATATTTTATTCTTTTTTTATGAATGAATTGTTTAAATATATCATTTTTCTACATATACTTACTTGCTGCACTTATTATTAGCGCTAGAAATTTATTATTATTTGGGCTATTAATATATGCAAATTATAAGCGCATGAAAATGTGTGTATGGGTTATAACTCTTGTTCTAATTTATGTATAATAATTTTGTATTTATAATCATAAACATCTTATAGCAATTTTATCTCCTCCTATCATTCATTCCTTAAACAATCACATAGGGAAATAAAATGCCCTTTTTTGACTAATATTTTAAACACGCAGAAATACAAAAAGTTTAATCAAGACTAAAATACAAAATGTGCACAAAGAGTCAGCTTTACGTAATCATAAATAAGAGCTTTAGAAATTTTTAATTTTCTATTTTTGCTTCTTTCTAACTCAAAGTATAATGAACTTCTTCGCTTCAAATGATCTCTGAAACCCTCTGAAAGGAAATCCATTTCGCCCGTTTTTCACGTTTCTTAATTTTTTGTTGCTCATTTTTTAAATTTTGAATTCTGAGTAAAATAATCACAAAGATATAGGAATCAATGATAATTTCAGCTCACTTAAGAAACAGAGAATTCTTAACTGTAGAAATATAGATATGCTAAATTTTCTGCAGTTTTAAATATCCTTTTAATATGATATTTCTTTACTCTTACATGTTTTGCACTGAACATTTAGTTTTGAAATGCATTATGCGTAGACGACGTGAAAGAATGTCTCCTTAACTAGTTATAGTACTTTCACTTGACTTCAAAATTTAACTGTATTCGTTCGAACATTATGATTAATTCTGTTCATTTGTGAATCTAAACTTTTCAGTCAATATCGGGGCTTTCTGACCCAGTATACTCTTCATATCAGAAATGTCATTATTTCCCTTAAATAAATTAAAGCGTCTCAATAAATTACAGCGCAAATAATCACAGAAACGCAGGGTTCTGATTGTAAGCAAACAGTGAATAGATGAACATGAATGTTGATTCCACTGACTTGACAACGGAATAGCATCCATAAAACTGATAACTATTACTTAATATTAAAAGTTAACGTACATAAATTTCAATCCATAACTCTACTTCAACAGTTATTTTTTTAACTCTGTACATATAAACATAAGCCTTATCGAATGATACGTAATTCATTTATATTTTGGCACGTTATGTACACGATAAATAATGATTAAAATGTTTTAAATGACAGGATCACAAAACTTGTCAATAAATAATGATGATTGATTAGTTTCCAAGCCTAACCTTCCTCGGAAATTTAGTAAACGAACGTCTATTTCATCCAATGCAGCTCACAGCACGCCTTATCATGTTGGAAAAAACTATTCTAAACATGGGTGGTATATATATAAAGAAAATAGCTTTTGTAAAATGGAATCCTTGTTACTCTAATGGCTATGACAAGATATATGACAAGTTATTTTAAACCCGAATGAGTGATTATATAATAATAAGCTGCGTATTTTGCGACTAGCTCAGGACAAACAGTTTGTAACAATACTCATTTAACCAATGGTAGGTCAAAAATGTAAATTTGAGAATACATGCAAATATTTAAGTACTGCCTTTTGTTACCATCACGGTTTTACGGTACGAAAACTAATTAAAATTCAACTGAAATATGCGTTGCTCTCAAATTTGAAAACTTAATGATTTAAAGGGAAATCAGTTAAAAGTATTGGTTGCAACTATTCCAAAACGGTTAATTGTGAAATGCGTTAAAGGAAAGTTTTACTTAATTACATGCAAAACTTCGTACATCTTCCAGTAACCTTCAACAAGAAAACAAGTATTATTATGAAATGAACTACGGACTTCAGAAAGGGGGCAGAACTTCTAATATCCTCAAAGCAGTGTGAGAGATCCAAGCATTAAGGCTAAGTAGATAGGCAATCAAGGTATTTCTCATCAAAGACAGAAATAGTCACACTTCCTGCAGAAGGCTAGCTGACAATCTACTTTTCTCTGTCACTGCAATTATAGGATGAAAGAGAAGTGATTGCGAGGTCCTGCGGAAATAGTATTTTCTATCAGAATGTTAGATAGCACTCTAAAAGAAATACTTCCGCAGTTCCGGTATGTTCTTACCTAACGGATGCAATTCCTTTTACAAACTGGTCTGTTACTACCGCCTTGCCCCTACTAGCCGGAAAACCATGCAATATTTCATTACTTCTTCCCTCCTTCCAACGTCCTGATGGTTATATACTATTTTGGATTAAAATGCATTTAATGCTTTTGCCGTGTGTAATGGATAAAACATATATATTTTCATTACAGATAACTTATTTCATATTTTAATATAAAGATAAGTAACACTTCCACTGGTACATAGTATGCAGATAAACAAAAGAGAAAATAATTGATTATTTTAAGATGAAATACATCGGAGAATCTATCCTGGAAATGCTTTCTATTTTTAAAAATACGAAATTGTGTCAAAATGTCTTTCGAAAACCTCAGTGTTAGGGAATAGATGTAGAAACGGATGATTAGTTTCGGCACAGTAACTTGTGTGCTATTTGTATACAGTTTTCTTAAGTATAGCTTCCAGCTCTAAAAATATTAAACTATAAACAGTTATGATTCTTTGGAAAATTAAAAAAATTAACATTTGGCCCAGTTTCCAATTCATGTATGATCATAATAAGGCATTATACGTTATGTTATTGATAATGTTAAACATTTTATATCGAAAATTTAGGTACTACGTGCATATAAAACTATGGAATGTGAAATCGAATCAAAAAGGTGTAAGTTTATCGAAAATATGGTACCCTACTGATGAAAGAATGTATGTGTTACCGTGAAAGACCGAAATTGGAGAATGTCGACTTTCACCGGAAAATGTCAACATTCACCAAATACGTCGGTGAAAGATCGAATATTTCTTTACATTCTTGTACATTCGGACCCTCACCGGTGTATGTCGAAATTCACAGATATGCTCTGGTGTAGGTCGAAAAGAGAGGAGTATATGTACACGCTGCCATTCTAAAAGGAAGTGTTCCACAAATAAATGCAGCGCCTCTTGTGCAATTCAAAGTGTCATAATAGTTTAAGTTGTTGCAATAAATAAGATTTGAATCACATAATTTGATAATTTGGTAAGTTTATAACTTCTATTATTTTCCTTTCTCAGTTTGAATGTACTCTGTGTTTTAAGTTCATATATTCTTAAGTTCTTATTCTGAGTCTCAAGTGCGTTTTTTCGCGAATGAATTACGGAGAAGGAAATATAATATTCTTATATGTTCGACATTCACCATTCGACATTCACCGGTGTAAGTCAGAAATAAGAGTATTTGGAAAATATTTCGGACATACACCAAGCGACTATGTTGACATTCACCGGTGAAAGTCGACATTCACCGGTGAAAGTCGACATTCTCCAGATTTCGGTGTTTCACCGTAACATATGCATTGTACAGAAAAGTCCTAAGTGCTTAATATGTAGGATTTAGCAATAATATTGTAAAAAGTGTAATAACACAAAGAAATATAGTTTCGTTTAACAGAAATATGTATAATCGAAGTGCACATTCACTACTATTAGCGGGACAGATCTAGGAATATGGCTCATAAATTATGATCTATGACTGAATTAAAATTCGCTAGGGGTGGATGTCGCTACAAATGGCTTTAGTTTATTATTGCAGTACATACTATTCAAAATTTGCATAGAATATTAGCACATTCTTGTACTGGCAAAAGAGAAACTGGTAAGCAATTAAATAACAAACAGGCATTTATTCATCAGTTCCTAGCATGATTAAATTCCTTCCTTGAAACGAATATTGAAATTGAGACATGCTAAAACAGTTTGAAATATACTCTAACTGCTAGTCTAAATGAAAGACACCTTACGTGATTAGTATTTTTTAACTTATTTTTAAAATTTCTTTCAAAACAATGACTAGACAGTAGCAATCCAAGTGAAGCATATCAGTGCATATACGAGTATGTGTGATCATACAACAATACTTACTGAGAATTAAATTTGTTAATGATAGTTACTTAGTGCGAAAATATTATTCTGTTTAAGATAAAAAAAATATGAGATTAGAAGTAGAAAGAATTTAACTACTAAAGGAAGGCCATAAAGACTTATGTACTACCTTAGTTGCATTTGCTTATGCTTCATTTAGATACTAAACAGTTTCAGTGATATATCGCTTTTTCTGTAAAAGCGTCTCATGAACTGATGAATCTAGTTTTAATCTTTTTAACTTTTATTACAAAATCATAAAATAACTCATTTTGAGCTTATTTCATGGATTATAGTATCTTAAGAAAAACGAATTTTAGCTTAGTAATCTAATAGAAATATTATTCTCATTATGAAGTTTTACTTCCTGTCTTACAAATGTACTTTATTAAAATTGCCTTCAACATAATAATTAATCCTTTGAGAATAAAAATACTCCATCTGTATTATTGTAATATTTGTGCATCCTTCATAATGCAGGATATTTGCAAAATTTTAGGACAAATCAATAAAATATTAATTTAAGTAATCTAAGCAGTTACTGAAAATATAATAAATTTCCCCCAATTTGCAAACTATTCCCCCAATTTTCCCAAACTATTCCCCCAATTTTCAAGGACAACGTCTGTTTAATTGAATAGAACCCCGATATACGAACCAAAATGTCTGGAATTAAAGCTTTCTGAAATTGAGCGTTAGTGTTAGAAAGTTGATACATCGTTTCGCTAAGGAGTTTCTTTGAAACCAAATACAGTGGAAACTTTCTTCAATATGAAGCAATTTCTTTAACTTTCGGAGTCTTCTGAATAGCTTTGTTGAAAATCCTTTGCATGAATAGCATGAGAAATAGTATTTCATCAGCGTATGATGAAAGCACAACTGAAACATTACCGAGTAAATTATCGCACGAATTCCGTTAATGACAATGGGTTAAATTCATTGAGAATAAGTAACCTGTTTACAGAAGGAGGAAACGCTCCGCGTAGTGGCCGCAATCAAGCGTTCATCCTATACTTAAGCAAGTCTGAGTGCTTTTACTCGAAATTGGTGTTTGTTTTTCTCTTTATAGCATTAGAGGATAAATAAACTAACCCCGTTTGCGAATTCAATCAACTTAATTATCAGAACGAAAAATTGGGTCTACAGAGAGAGTTTCGAGCGCATCGAAATGCAGACAAACGTGTTAGTAATTGAATGATGGGAGCCGTTGCTGTTCGAAATTTGTTTATCTTTGGGCAAACTTATATACCAAATTCAAAGGAAAATGCATAAAAAAGTAGGAAATTGTCTTGAATATTTGTATACTTGAGAATAAGTATGCTTATTTTGCTTACGTTATTAGAATACAAGTATCTTCAGAAATTCGAAGCCATGTTATTAAAGACAATTACCAGTCTCATTGTGACATAAATGTTTTAAACTGAGAATATCTAGAGATACTGTTTTTGTTCTGAAATATATGTTTACATTTACAAATAAAGGACTGAGATCATGTTTATTATGTGGCATATGAAATCTTTTCAACGTTTGATAATGTTTGCTTTGCAAGCGTTTCCTTTTGATTAACTCCACGGTGTAAAAAGTTAAAATTTGGAATTGATATTTGTACGCTGAAGACAAATGCAGCTGGATATATAATTTAATAATGTAAGTTTCATTATTTCTAACTGAACATTTAAAAATAATTCTGCCTAGCTGCTTTCGGTAAAAATTGATATATTTTAATTGAAATAGATTAGAATTCTTTGAGTTTTGCATATCTTAGTTTTCATAGCTATTCATGTTTGATGTCATCAGTTTGTTATTTGTAAATTTTAAAATCGTAACTTTTACCGTAATACAAAGAAAATTCAATTGTTAAAATTGAAAAAAGAAATTTAAGAAAAAAACGTTTCTCGAAACAACTGCTTCTTGACTTAAATAAGTATAAAGTGCTGTAAAATTATCTTGTAAGATATGTTTAAAACATTATAGAAATGTCTAGGCTTTTCGGAGTAATAAATGTGAAGAGTTAATTGTTTACTTAATTTTCGTTCGTGTTTAATATCTGTATTATAACCATTATGTAAATAAAGAACCATACTACAAATGATTTTCACATCCTCCACAAGAGAGAAAATTTCAATAGTTTAATTTTCCACTAAAAGATCCACAGCATTCCTATTTTTCGTTTCGTATGTTCTAGGCATATATTCCATTTTAACGAAAGGAAAAAAACTAAACGCGTTACTTTAAGAGAAATTTCTCAGCAATTTGAATAACAAGGATTAAGCATTACTTTTGGCATTGAAAACATAATGATCAACTCAAGCTGAAACCAAATTCGCAAATATTAATATACCATGGCCAACATAAAACTGGCCCAGAATATGTGAATAATTCTGACACTACATTTACTCTTATTAATAAACAGGAAAAATGCTTTTCGCTACAGAGTTCGTTCAGTGCCATTGTGTCACTATGCCTTTCATTGCATCTTTTGCTGGAGGTTTTGCCAAGATACTTTTGTTCCCAAACTCTTGAGTAAGCAGTTCAGTAAATGCTTTTCACGAATTGTGCTTCGTAAACCACTCAACAAAGAAAAAGCTAGATTTTTGTCGTTAGCTTCATTTTGTACTGTGTTCAGTTGAACACTAAACAAGGTCTTTCTTTCTTTTCGCCATCGACAACGACCATCCAGTCAACAGGCTGAAAAGCACCTAACCCATGGCCCAATGGGTTAGGTGCTTTTCAGCCTGTTGGATCCCGTCAATGGAATTAAAATAAATACATAAATAAATAGGGTTGTACTGTGTCCTCCGGGAAGTGATTACATTTAGACTAAACAAGCTCTGTTTCAATTTCTAATAATGCCTTTGCAGTTTACAGTGCATTTTCATAAAATTAGGAAAAATCTCTTCCAAGCCAATTTTATATCAGGCACCCTGTATTTATGCAATACGAGATAGGAATATGGGACTTCAAACATTCGAATTCTATAAAAGCGTCGAAATTACAATGAAGATAATAGATTCGATGGAGTGATAACAGGTTTAGATAGATATCAAACTCAGATACTAAAATGATACAAATTTTATGGCTAGAATATTTCTCGAAATTTGATCTTTCATTAGATCGGGGTGAGTAAAGCTCCCACTCTTCTGTGCAGATTAGACGTCCTAATTTCGAATTAATTTCTAATTATTCGCTTTTTTCAAAAGAACATCTTTTGTGCTTCTTCCATTATTTCCTCGGTAGATAGAAACACTTTTCGTTTTTGATATCTTTCCCTTTTAAAGTTAGTCTCAGCATTCTATGAAGGCTACTATTAAACAAATGGTAATTCAAATACCGAAATATGTTTAACAGCTTTATGTAAATTTTTTGCTTTAACTCATTTCATTGAAACTTTTCAAGTTTTAAGAAAAATACCTTTACTTCTCTGTAGTCATTTCAGTTACATCATACAGTGGCGAAAGTAAATTTTCAATAAAATTAGTTAAAATATACAAAAGTAAGTTACGTAAAGCTGTTACAGATGTATCGATATTTCAATTAGCTTTTGTTCATTAATAGCTGCATGTAAATCTGAGGTATAATTTCAAAGAGAAGTATGAAAAAAAATTAAACAATTTAAGGAAAAAAAAAGTAAAAATATTTTTTTGAAGTTTAATTAAATAGGGGAGTAACGATATAAAAAATATCTGCATTTGCATGTTTTGAAATTCATTAACACTCTGAAAGCTATGAATTTCAAAATGTATAGGAAAGAGATGTTAAGATTCTAACCGTGAATTCGGTTTACTGCTTTAAAGTATAAATTATATGCTAGGGTGCCTATCCTATATTTGCGTGGAAAAAGACTTAATATATCATTTTATTTTCGACCGAAAGTAATTATCTAAATAAACAACAAATGGACATGGAATATTTTTTAAAGTAAACAAAACATTAAAAAATAATGGGAATCCAATAATTCTTTGCTATCGATTATATTTACTGAATTTTTACAAACGTAGTATTAATCTGAGTAAAATATACCTGAGAATGACTAGGTTTCGGTAACCATGTTACCTAAGAAAAAACAGGCATCTAATTTTACTTTGTGTAACGCAGAAAGTTCCAACACTTGAGCTTTAATATAAGTCAGTGGTTATAAATAAATTTGAGAGCAAATGTGTTGTGTCATGGAATTCACAAAAGCAGACTTGACATTGCTGGTAATGTCATAGTTGACATTGCTGGTAGGCAGTCATAGTCAAAGGGTGACAGTCTACTTATTTCGAACTAATTTGTTCAGCTTCAAATACATAGTTTTAAAGAATCAACTTATTATCATATGGCTTGTTGAAGTGTTATACAAATTCACTAACATTTTTGTCAGCAACGTTCTGAAATTCTAATTGAAAGTTTATTTGTCTTCTTTACATATTCATGATGATTACATCTTCATGATTACATCTTCATGATCTTTACATCTTCATGAGATATTTAATCGAGCAATTGTTTTGAAACAGCCGAGTGACTAATAATTCCAACAGCTCACTCAAAGGTGCATCCAAAGTCTGATTCTAGATCAAAGAAAATATTGGTAGGGTAGAAAGCATAATGTATGTTAAAACAAATGTTGAAGATTTTTGGGTAAATAATGAATATAGTTTGAGTATTCTTTTATTTATTTTACTTTATTTATTTTTCTCCTAAGTTTTGTTGGATTTCTTTTCATAATTTATGTTAGTAATAAAAACATATTTGTGTACTTTTGCTCCAGTTAATAGGTGCTTTCCTAGTGGATAAGGCGTTAAAAGCTACTAGTTCGACCCGAGCTGAAATTCCAGTGAACAGACTGGCTGCATAGGGTTTCTTATTCTCTTCGGGAGCAATAGCCCTCGCGTTCTTTACCTTAAGCAATTAAGTGCCCACCCAAATTTCATATTTCTAAAAAGAGGAGAATACAATATGGATTGTAATAAAGCTGCTTTGCTTCAGTTGTTTACTAGCTTTTATTGAATACAAATTCTAATTTCAAATAAGTGAATGGGAATTTTTTTTTACTTACATAATACTAAATACACAAAAATACACATTCAAACAAAAATACGCAAATATCGTTGTCATATTTTGACTGTTATTAAATTATATGTAAGCACGTTGTTCAGCTTTTGACATACAAAAGTAAGCAATGATAGTTTTAACTGGGCTCGAATGCCGTGGAGCGAAGTGATAATTTATGAGTATATTAACATCCTGGAAAGAAAAATTTAAAAATCTTCTTAATAAAATATACCACACACTCACACGCCCACATATAATGTATATACGACTCGAATAGTACTGAACAAAACAGCCTAGATTTAAAGCGAATACGGCAACTCTAAGTATACCGTATCTAGTTTACACAAGCTTTGTAAAATATGATATTATTAACAGTGACCTTGGTATTTCATCCTTAATGAGAAGCACAAATATGTTGTTGCTACGTATGGCTTTATTGAAAATATCAATCCAAACATATAAAACAGCTCAAGTATCACACAAGAACAAAGATATATAATAAAAAAGAACCTCAGCCATTTACAACACCTCAATCATAACTGTTATTCATTTAACACAACTCAGGAGGCACGTGTGAATTAAGGATATCAAGGACGCGAGTAACATTACCTTTTGCAGCACAAATATTTTTCGATATAAAAGGTATATTAAGATCAGTTGATGGTTTGAAAAGAAACGAACAATAATAGAAGGTGAAAACAATATTTTTTAACCTGCATTTATAACAAAAGCTCTGGATTGTGATTGCAATAGAAAGCATTTCTGAAATCAAAGATGGCAAATACATGATTGCTCAGTGAAACACAGCCTAAGGAATTCGTCGCATACACAAACTAATGCAAACCCAAGAACTGGTTTCGTTATCTTTGAATCTGCTGAAAATGACGTCGTCTTGTTCTCCCTCATTTTGGACTGATTGTGCCTTAATCTATGAACTCCTGTGTCATCTGCAACTTGCAGTAGTGAAAGCGCATATCTTTACACAGTACTTGACGAACGTTATGTCACGGAATCGAACAGTCACAGTAGGCCATCAAGCTGTTAAAGCACTACTTTGGCGTTTCGCATTTTCAAGATTACGCTGGGTATGAACGTCCTAGTGGCTTAGTATATCTTTACCTTTCCTTCTGTATGCCTTCTTGATGCATATATTAACACCGTGTCACAGCTAGATGCTTTATGTGTTAGAATCAGCTGACAGGAAACTATGCTATGTTAGTACCCGCAACTAAATCTTTTATTTAGCAAATCTACTAAGGTGAAGCGGTTGTGCATGTGCCCACATTCCCTTTTAACTAAACTCCCAACTAATTTAAGCATATTGGCTGCCCTTTCAGGACCATGGACCATGGCATCTAATTACCTTTGAAAGCAGTTGTTTTTGACTCACTAAGACAATATATTTTATGATAATATCACTCAACGTTATTTGTGTTTTTAATACATAAAAATGCAGATAAATGTAAAACAGTTCATATGTGATTTTGTTATCTTTATTTTTTTTTATAAAACTTATTTAGAATTTCAGAATCATGTAATCTACAATATGCAGTATACATCAAACTGCGCTACACGTCTATAAAAGGTCAGCTAGTTTCTCATAGAACGCAGCTGTTTTCCTACCACCCCTCCGAATTTTTGCAAGAAGAAATGAAACATAAGGATAAAGCATAGGTCTTGATTTATTTGATGTTAAGTCATAAATTTTCTTGTTGCATTGGGCTTGGTGACATTTTATCTTGAGTAACTGAGACTTATGCACGTGGTTTACTGCGCATGCCATGAAAATGAGATCCACTTTTCTTTAAATTGTGTCAGAAAAGAAACATTTTCTGGAAAGAAAATCACTCTTTAATATAAAAATAATTTGCCAGCCATTCGTTGCGTAAGTGCTATAATTGTACATTATTTTTACTTTCTTTAAGTATATAAAAAAGTACTTTATTTTGTGAAAGAAAGATACTTTTGTTGCGGTAAAATTCAGTTAGTAAAATCAAATATTATTTTAAGATCATAAAAAGAATAATAAAAGTATAAAAAGAAACAGCAAGCTACATTTCGCGAATATATTATCAACTTTAATTTCCTGCAAGATTTAGAATAGCAATAGCAATCGAACATACTCCAGGGATGAATACGGCGTCAAATTCCAACGTCGTTTCACAAAGGATTTACTAAAACCAACGATGATTTGCGCAATGATATATTTCCAGTACAGTGCCTGAATAATTTTGTATGATTGAAAATGTAACCCATGGGTATGTATGATGAAATAGCTGTTTGAAGGCTCAGATCGATATACTGATGTACCTTATTACCAGGAACTCAAGTCAGACAGTTTACAAATTATATTCTTTCGGTTTAGTATGAGGAAATATAGCAGGGAAAAATAAGAATTAATATTATATTGTTGAGATTAAAAATTAAATTAAGATTATATTTTTCTCGAGTTTAATTTTTAAAGGTATATTTATAACCATAATTAAATTATGGAAGCAATACATTTATGTATGAATAAAAATCTAAAAGTGTTTGATTTAAACAGAAATAATTTTAGTTTGGGGAATAACATAATCAAAATTAGAAGAAAGCGTAGTATCTTATATTTACAGTGCTGATTGTTAAAATTGCAAAGCCTTAAAAGAAGAACACAGAAAACCTGAAATTTGCACGAGAGACAGAACAAGTTGCCGATATGTTGATAATTAGCATTTCAGGGCATGAGCACATTTCAGCTAAGAATATTGACACTTCAAAGCAATATACTAAAACGGCAGATTGGAATGCTGAATTTACATTCGGATAACGCTTTTACTCTTTTTTTTTTTTTTTGTGTTAGATGTCATGTAAAATGAATTTTATGCCAGCACGTCTCAGAATTCGAAATCGGAATCAGGAGAACTGTTGGCTACAGGAACTGTGAATTATCGTACTGCGTTGTTCATGATCCAATGATTGTTACGAGAATTTGCTATTTGTATATCCATGAGGGCCATCTCGAGCGACGGAAGGATTCTCACTGTGCAATGACAGATGCTTTGTCTGTATCACTGTTAGGGACCGCGTGGTTGACTCACAAACCCTGTGTCAAGTATCTGAACGTATTGCACAGCACTAAGTAAGAATTGATATATACGGCCTAGTATACACGGCGGACGGGATCTTAACGGTTCCCACTGTGCAGTGACAGGCATTTTGTCCGTGTTAGGGATCAAGTGGTTGCATCCCATACCCTGGGTAAAGTAATTTGATGTATTCCACAGCACTAAGTAAGAACTGGTATATATGGCATGATGACATGTGCAACGTCATGGAATGTCAGCAAGGCCGCCATTGGTACAGCTTCCCTATGCTACAGCTCCGAAATCAGCCCTTATAATATTGATCTAACGACACATAAGGACGCATCATTGGCGTGGTATTATTTTTCTTGATTGCTTCCGGCTGCGCGTGTAAACACTAAGGGCAACGAATGAAGAAATGGTGCATTCCTCAACGTCATATTGATCCAACGCCTAATTGACAAATGGAGTAGCATTGGTTACACACACGGCCTGTTCACCTCTAGTTCGCATAACTGGTACTTAGCTACAGTTACATTACTCAGTTTTTAGCATCCGTGGTTATGCTATATCTTTAAGGTCTTTGTCATCTAACCTTACAAACAGGTTAATATAAGACCGCATCCTGCTCAGGCTGTTCTGCAGTTCTCAAAACGCAGAGTATTTGTATCATGCCTTGGTCGGTGCGTTCTCTAGACGTCTGACTAAAATCGTCTTCTGAATTGATTGCAGAGAAACTAGTGAGACAAGTTCCACCGCCAAGTAGAACAGAGGGACTCTGATACAGAGTTGAAGCCACATGGACTGCAATATTCATAACTGCCATTCAAAATATATTGGGCTGTATGCCCAGCCATATAGTAGCTTCTGTTATTGGTAAATGTAGATGTTCGGAGTACTGATTTCTCCCTCTTCTGAGCCTCAAAATAACTTAAAGTTTTAATCATTCCATTCTTCAGCTATACAGTTTTTGTTAAATAAATATGATTCTGATAATTGCTTTTAGTAATAATTTATCAATTTTAACGATTAATATAGATACATTGATTATTTTTATACCGTAAAACTTTTATGAGTTCGAATGAATGACACACCCATACAGTTAAATATCATTGGTTCTTTCAATGAATGAAGTATCAGTTCCTTTAAAATACTATAATGGTTTTGCCAATAATGCTATGGCTATAAAAGTTTGAATCTGTGAATTTTTACACGTAACGTTAAAAAATAAGTAATAGCCTGCGCAAAGAAAATGAAATTGCCAGGCTGAAACTGATTCATCGTCAAGCCCTAGTGCAGTTGGAAAAATTAAAAAGCCGACAAATTAAATTGATTATTTAATAGTCTTATTTAGTCATTTTACCTTTCAAAAGACTTCGAAAACTATTAATTTCAATGTATCAATAAGGAAGTTTCATGTTTAATTTAGCGAAAATAAAGCAACTTGCTCCGTACAAACGCCAGAATTCTTGCAGACAGAGGAAAAGCCGTCAGGATTGCTAAGTTTTTATACTTTCTCCCAATGTCAGTATTGTCTAGTTTGATTCTTTCGAAATCGACTCTTTACTTTAGAGCTATTCATTCTGTATAAAAGCGTACAAACGTGTTGTGTGTATGATGAAACGACTCGCGAAAGTACACTTATATTAGCTCCAGTGAGACTGCTACTATTTCTTTCGACTGAAATTTCTCCCTGTCGTTGTCACATTATAGTTTGAGTTTTGAATTTTGGATACCATTTTCTGAATGTAAAGTACGGTTAGATTACTTTACATTCAGAAAGATGAAAGGTTAGATAAATTTTAAACTACGTAAACTGTGTACTTATATTACCTTCGGGAGAGGAAGACTTATAGTTGGGTAAGAACTGAAGTGGTTCTGTTCTTGTAAATTGTCAGTTTAATGTAGTAATATTCGTCCTCAAATTCTGCACTTAAAATTTACTTAAGAGCTTAATCTACTTAATCTCAGTTCGAGTACTTTTAACTCAGTTATGTCTTTATTGTGTGTAACTTTTGAGTTAAGCTTTGACTTGGCCTTCGCAACTAATTAATGTCAAAAGGAGAAACCTCGCTAGAGATGTATTAAGCTAGACTGAATAGATATTGATAAGAAAAAAGGCGGTAAGTACCAGACATTGCAGTCTTTAGCCTTTGACTAATTTAATTTCAGATTGAAATGTTCTCGGAGAAAGACCGAAGAAGCAGGAACTGAATTGACTCTAGACCTTTATGCTAATTCCATGCAACCGTTGTTATATTTGATAAATGCATATGCATTTGGATTAGATTCAGAAATCAGCTATTCATGCTACTAAGTTTATATCAAGAAAGCTTCAATATTGTCAGAATTCTTGAGAGCCTGTGTGAGCACTGAAAAATCGGCAATCTAGTTTCTTAAACTAATTTGGCTCTAGACTGGATCACGGTTGGAGAAACAAGTAAGAAAATCACCAAATTAACTTGACTTGAAGGCAATAAATATTTAACTTTGAGAAAGAGTGAGGCAGAGATCTTCAGGGAAACAAAAAAGATTGCGCTTTCTTGAAAGGATGACTTTTGACAACTTATGCCCCATTACTAAGATCTTGTCTCGCCTTTCCATCGTTCATTGTCCCTGTTTTTCCCTGTAGCTTTATCCTAATCTTACCCCGCCTTTTCCCCGGTGAGTTTAAGGAAAATTAGTAATGGCATCTAATTCCCACGACTAATCTTTCTTCTGTAAATTTAAACGCTTCGGAACTTTTATTTCGCCGCGATGTTTGTTGGAGCAAATTTCTTTGGGGAATGCAGCATTTGAATAATTTGTTTTCCCTTTTTTTCTGGCGGGTTTTATGGAAATGTTTTTCCTGGGGGAAATATTGGTCATGACGAAGAAAGAAAAACCAAAATGTTTGAGTGGAACGAATTTCAGGGGAATATACGAAAAATGCTCACCTGTCCGCAATAAGTAAAAAATGTGTTCTATTCCTAAATTTTTACACTAGTTCAGAACGTTAAAACGTAAACAATTTTTGACTAGCGGAAAGAAATTTAAGTATTCAAGTAATTAAATAAATATCAATAGTCATAAATCTCTCATCTTACCTGACATAATGAGCAAAAAGTGAAACACTTCTTTTAAGTTGTCCTATTTTTAAATACATTATTTACACTTTTTACATGAAATAAGGAAACTCATTTAAAATTTTATAATATAATTCAAACTTTTAAACCTTTTGAAAATGTCCTGTTTCGGGTAAAAGTTGCATAATCAACTGAATTTTAACAATTTTGTGGCCTATTTATTGAACAAAGATATTAATTTGAAGTGCTGGTTGTGTAAATTGAGTTAATATACATCGGAAGTGAAATTTATAACAGTAATTAATTTTAACTTGTATGAATATTATGCAACTCAATTTCTTTAATCGATTAAAGTCAGAAAATATTACCATACTACATAACTTAAGATACTAATTTACTTGAAACTACTGGCATGTTCTCTAGCCGAAGCAAGTTATGATTGACACTGGGTAAGAAGATTTATGAATTGTGAAATACAATGATCGTAAAACAGAGAGGAAAACAGAATAAACAGATGTGAAATGAAACGTCAAAGGAAAAGCATATTAACAGCGAGTTATTCCTACAAACAAATTCTAAGAAAAAAATGGCAAATGCAGCTAATTCAATTTTAACTAAAGAAAAGGAAGGTATGTCAAGAATAACTGTTAAAGAAATATAAAACTCTTTGATTTAAAATTTCTATACTTCTTTTAATATTTGCAGTTTTTAAGCTATGTTCAGTTACGCATTAAGCATCTTCAAACAGAAGTTCATTGAAGCTTTCATGTGAAAGAAATTCCTTCTAAATTCTGCTTATTTCTTTTACATTCTGATTTCACACGTAATCATATGCTGCACTATGAAAATCTTTGCTGTATGCGAATATGAGGCCTTTTGTTAAGAAATATATGGGGACGACAGGCGACATATTTACTTTTCTTAACACTAATGATCATTTAGAATGAAGGATGGTACAGGAGTTTTTTTTAAGTAAAACCTACCATAAAAAAGAAACTAAATTTTACAACATTTTGTATTTGTGATATAAACTGGAGCTCGTAATAAATGAGAATTGAATCTTCTGTTATTTTATCTAAGTTTTCGTCCCTCGAAGTTTCCCAGAGACATAAACTCTTTGAACCTTAAACTGAGCTGTGCAACGCCTTACAGGAAATGGTCGATATTTAAATGCAAGATGTGAGTTTTGTTGCTACCTTCCTTTAAATAGATGAGGTAAAGTTTTTTTTGGGGGGGGATTTCCTGTCACTTGACTCCTTATAAGTAACAGTAAGGTTAAAAAAAGCTTATTTAAATGATGAAAAATATTTATTTTAGAAAATGTGAATGAGAAATGTTATGAGAAATGTTTAGTTCAAAGCAGTGTTAAAGTAATAATTTTTAATTCTAATGCATCGTTTAAAGTTTTTTGAAAAAGCAAAAAAATTTCGAAAAAATGTGATGAAAAATTGAATTAAACAATTAAAATTGCCATATACTAAGGGCTGTGTGAAGTAATGTGTAAGAAAACAGGAAATGTGAAACAGGACTTTAGAAAAAATGCTATATTTTAGCTATCCTGAAAGTGAGAAAATTTACAGAATGTAAAACAGGATTTAGGAAAAAAATTATACATTATAGCTAACATAAAAGAGAGTAAAGACGAAAACAAAACAAGTTGTCGAATGTTACAGAATATAGAACATTTGACAAAGTTTTCGTTTCTGTTTTTACTCTCTTTTATGTTAGCTATAATGTACGAGTATAACATTTTTTCTAAACTCCTGTTTTACATTCTGTAAGTTTGCTCACAGTGTACTCGACACAACCCTTAATATATCACAATTTAAAATTTTTAATTCCCTTTTGCTTCACAATTTCTTAATTTTTCTTTCAAAAAAATATTAGCGATGCATTACGATTAAAAATATTGATTAAACACTATAAATGTTTCATTTTATTGAAATGAAGCAAATTAGTGCTTCTCTTGAACTCTTGAATGTAATTGATTTAATGTTCTTTTTCAAATTTTTAATTTTTACTTCTACAGTATGAGTTTCTCTAATTACTATTATTTAGTTTTATGAGTTTTAAATTCGTAGTTTACCTTACAACATTTTTTCTTTTATTTTTTAGCTCAGCATGTATGTGTTCAAAGTTTGCATTGTTTTTTGATTTTCCAATTTTGAATTTAAAAATTTGCATATTTTTTAGTTTTTTCCAAGTGTAAGATTATTATTTTGTTCAAGTTTTCTTTTTGTACTCGATTTGCTCAATTTTTTTAATTTGTCTACTATTTCGCAGTCGTTTTGAATTCAGCTCTTTTGATACTACAGTTTTTTCACTGCTTACTTCGGCCTGCAGGTTTTGTACTGATAAAAATATGCAATACTCTAATTATTTTTCTAAGGTTATTGCTTTTCTAAGATTATTTTTTAATTTGTAAAATTCCTGTTTTACATACTGTAGGTTTGCTAACAATGTACTTGACACAACCCTTAATACATCATAATTTAAATTTTTAAATTCCCTTTTTCTTCACAGTTTTTAATTTTTTTTTTAAATTTGAAGTTTTAATTTGTGTCCTTGTCGTGTCAGAAACAGGCTATTTTATTTATTTTCTCCTTTCGTTGCTACCCCCTCTTTGACGACGAAGCAACTAAAGATGTAAATGTCTTTCTTCATTTTTTGTTTTGACATATTTTGCTTCCTTATAATAAAAATAAATTTATTTTAATGATTCGGAATTTATTTAATCAAAGTTCAAATGATTCTAATTCATCTTAAATATAAACAAAGCATAAAAATCTTGAACAAAAAATAGTAATTTATTTAAGTAAAATGTATAAATTTAATTGAAACTTTTTAAGAATTAAAGAAAACTTTTTCCGGGTACTGTATTTGTGATATAAAAGTACACGTTCTTACAAGTAACGCGAATTCCTAAAGGTTAATAACAATTCTTTTTAAGTCAGTCTTATTGGTCATGTTTTCAGGATTTTCTAGATATTAGATTTTGAGCTGAATGGTCTCTTTTTTTAAGATGAATGAAAGAAACGGAAATAAAAATTGTTTTAATGTGAATTCGGAGTATCAAAATACCGAATACCACAAGAATCACTGACATGACAATAATGCTTTTGGTTTTCAATTAATATTACTTATGCTTTTTTAAAAGCTAATAATCTTTTCCCCATAAGTTTGCAGAAAGAGAATAAATACAGAAATAAACTGAATAATAACTAATACACAACCTTTCACGTCAATTTTTGTTCCTCCTTTCTTACTTTCCTGCTGACCTCCACTCGCCCGTATCTTCTCTGGAACTTCGTATTTCTCTTAGATCACAAACTTCCTTGAAACTTGCAACCATACAAAAGTAAAACCTTTTAACGCTTCTCTTCGAAAAGTCTACCTCTTTTAAACTCCTTTTTTTCCTTCGATGCTCAACCGTTTCTCCTTTTTTCTTTCTTCGTCGTTTTCCATCGTTTATCACTTCCAACTGCGTTACAAGAAGTGCTCAGGCATTTCCAGACGTAGAGCGATCAACTCTCTTCTAAAAGAAAAGAAACTAAAGAAATGTTTCTCTGAAATAGTCTGCTTTAAGATGAGTCAGAAAAACAATTATATTGTAATATTCCACTATATTTAATCTTTTCTGTATATCAGCTGCTTTTTACCCCTTCCATAAAAAATGGCTTACAAGTTGTTCACATTTGGAAACTTATGCTTGTTGCAGATGTATAATGTAATATTATAACTACCACGCAAAATGTCCTTCTCTTAAGCTTTCTATTTTGAAATATTTTCAAACTTAAAATTGAATTATAGGAAGAAAAACTATACCGCCAACTATAGCTCTTTGAATTAGACAAACCAATGCATCTTATAACTGTAATGCACAAATATGACAGTTAAAAATGATATTGGTAGAGTTTTGTAGAAATAATAAAAAAGCACACATAAATAAATTTAGTTTAAAAATGCTCATTGTAATTGATCATTTACTTTAAATGTTTTCACTAAAGCCAAGCGTAACTCGAAATTACATATTCTGGCAAGAAACCCAGTATCCAGTCTTGCTGAACAATTGTTTTTCTATTGAATTTCTTCTGTATTTTTGCACGCACACCCGTAATGTGTCTAGTAACGCTGCTGCACTTTTTAGTCGACGAAGCTGATTTTTTGGTCAGCAGCTGTTGTGTTTTCCTATAGTAAAAACGACAGCATTTTGTTGAAAGCAGAGATGCTACTTTTGCAGAAATAGCTTTACAATCAACTACATTTATATCTCTTTTTTAAAGGAAACTAATGTATAGTTTTGCAATCTTATTTTAAGTTTATAATCAGTTCTCGATCAAGCAATTAAAGATTAGATGCGAATAATGAAAGAACTAAATGTGCTTTAATTAATGTAAATGATAATAAATTTTTTATTATTTTTATTTTAAACTTGTAAATTGGTTAAAATATATTTATTTAGCAAAAGTACTAAAATGGAAATTTATTAAAATTTAATATAGACCGGATTACAAGAACCGTAACAAAGTATCTAGATAACAAAGAATAAAAATATTTTTATTTTCCTTATTTAAACCCTCTTTATATTTCAGTCAATACCGTTAATGTGAATAAGTATGTCGTCTTGCATGGTAAGACTGGCGCTGAAAGCAATAGCCTTAAAATGCATATCATAAGAGATATTAATGTGAATAGGTATATTATCTTGTATGGTAAGATTAGCGCTAAAATAACTAATATTAAAATACACATCATAAGCAAATGAAAATCATGGTAACTCTGTCAAAGGCTCAAATAGCTCAATTAAAAGAGAAAAAGTTCTTTAAGACATTGAAAAGTTGCCTCTGAGACATTTAAAGTGAAAATAAAAGTATTTACTCTTGCTTATTTATTCATTTAATTATTTCTATTTGGTCCCCAAAACAAACAGAGTTCAAATTTTGTAAGAGTTAAATCCATATATGTAATAATATGCTGTCTGCCGTTTGCATTTAGACACTTCTATCTGCATTTCTTGAGCCTGAAATGAATATTCTGATTTTTAACTGTAACTTTCACTTCGGCGATTAATCACATAAATATACGTATACCTCGTGCAGTCTGAAATTACAAATTTAAAGATAAGAATCTAACATTCTATTCACTTGTTTATAACATTGTGGCATTTATGCATTTATGCTTAAGGTTTACTAACGAGATGTTATTTAATTTATTTCTTTCCTTTGTGCATCTTTTCGCCATGATGTTCTTTCATTAAAGAATTTATGTAGATTTGAGTGGCAAGCACTTTTAATGTATACTTTAGGAGATTTACGAATAAGAGTGTAAGAGATTTGCTTCCGATCCCCTGCATTCCCGATTGAAGGTTTGGTTTGGTTTATTAGGTTACGGCAAAGCACTCGAGTGCTATCTGCCTTAAGGCAGAAATGCCTTCGTGGAGGACGTTTTAAGGGAAACTGGCTCGTATACACGTTACACATGGGGAAAACCACGAAAACACCCATGCAGCCAGCCCGTTCGCGGGATTCGAACCTCGGACCGAAATACCAGTGTTCAGCGACGTTACCACTCGGCCGCTGGTGGGCCCCGATTGAAGGAAAAGTCTGTTAGTGACGCTAATGGTGGTCTTTCTGTGAGTTTTGTAGGTTGAGGTCAAATCCTGTTTTCGTAAGTGTGTGTGTTTGAATTTCTGTCTTGGTCTCGCTAAAGAATGCAATCTTTGAACAGGATAGATTAAAATTGTTGAATTAACAGAAATTGTGAAATTACAGTTTGTGTTGAAACGTGCAGGTTGTCTGGTAATTTTGTGTTTGTATGTATTAATTTAATCATTCACAAGTGGTGAGGTCAAATAATGAGGTCCAAGGTGGTAAGGTTTCTTTGCTGTTTGATATCCTTGTGTTGACAATTCACCTCAAAGAACATAAGTAACCGTCTTATTGTATTGATCTAGCTAACTTATTTGGAGCTCAGAGCAGGTGTTATAACGTATTTGACAATAAAATAATGTATTGAAATGATAGACAACTAAATAGTTTCTTCCAGGCATTGTTATATCCCATTTGCTTTCTTTATTGCGAAGAGAATTCCAGATAAATATATAAATGGCTTCTTTCACAAACTATATAAACTAGCTTTATGGCATAAAATTATTTACGTACTAAAATCATCTAATTTTAACTTTTCTTTATATTACTGTATTTAAAAATATTTCATCTTCACTAGTTAAACAAGAAGGGATAGACTGGCTGATTTGCTTATATGCTGATTAGATGCTTCATTTGTATGATGGGAAGTAAAGAAAATCAGCATTTAATAATCAATGCAGCAATCAGCATCTTGGTTGAGAAATTAAGTGTTTCCCAGTCAATCATTAAAATGTAAAATGGGTTTTTCAGTTACTTTGCTTTGAAATTAACACTATTTGCACCAATTTTATAATATTAAATAGACTGATATCTAAATTATCTTTATTTACAGATGTTTAAAATCTTTATACGATTTTACTTTTCGCCGCCCAGATGGTATAGAGAAACCTAATGCGGCACGTAATGTTGTTAGAGGAACCTAATGCGGTACCGAAGGACCCGGGTTCGGATCCCGAAGAAGGCGTGCATGTTTGTAAATGTATATTTCCTTTGCGGTATGGGGACACTCTAAATATATTGTGAATTGAAAGTTCTCTCGTCTGGTTTGTTAGGAGGAGAGAGGGGTGAGAGATCCTTGAACCATCCCCGGGGTGCTCGCTCTCTCAGAATTAAAGTGGAAATAGTTCACTTTAATTCTGAGGGAAGTCCAACCTCCTTGAGGCTCTGGCAACCTTCTTCCATGAATTATATGAACAACACAACAATACTGTTTCACTTTTCTCTTAAAATAGCGAAATGGAAACACTGTAAATCTGCAATGTTCACACATTTATGAAGATAAAAAGTTATCTTTTTCCTTGTGAAACAGCTCACAAGGAAGAAAAATAAAAGAAACTATTATGCATGCAGTCTTCTGGTAGGTACATTTCGAATGTCAGTTACAGTATGCAATTACAAAACCTGTCTCAAAGAATAAGTACGAGATATATTTTTGTACCCTCTATTTCTATATCCCACATACAACAGTACGGTTATATTATATAAGCTTATGTTATTATCAATAGAAAAAATATGCAAAAGTATTCTCAACAAAATTAATAAAGTCAACTTTTTTTTCTCTTTTTAGGTAAGTTTCATATGCTTTAGATCTGAACCGAATGTAACAAAATTTCATCTTCACTTATGAATGAGTGCATTAAAATGTTAATTCAATGTAAGTATGATTTTAATTATTCCTTTATTTAATGAGTCTGAAACTGACAAACATGATCTAAACGGAATACGATGAATAAAACATGCGGTATTTCAAGAAATTTAGCTTGTTTAAATGTATTTCAGGCTACACAATGTTATTTTTTGTGTCCATCACCTCCAGAGGGTGTTCACACATTTTTGTAACTATTTAATTTTCTCCGTGAATGCAAATATTAATTTTAAAATATAAATATGTTTGGCATCGAACTGAAATAAAGTTAATTATCGTCTGCATCATTAAAAATATTCTTTTCGTTAAAATATTGGCAAAACTAAACAATGGATCGAAGGCTATATTTTTGCGCTGTCCGAAGAGAAATACTCTTATTTAATTATTCAAAAAAAATGTGAAAACATGGTTTTAATATTTCTACACATACAATAAATGTCATAATTAATACGAAAAGAAAGAAACGTCAAAGTTTACATCTGACTAGGAAAAAGGCAAAAAATGCATACACAACAAAGTTAATTACAGCTCTTATCAAATCTCTTATCAAATGTCGCGTCTCATGCTTTAAAGGAAATTCCAGCACTCCAAAGAGAACACTACGAACAAAATTATGAAATCTGATTCAAAGAATAAAAAAACATTATGTTCATAAACCTAACGCCGAAACATGTTTCTCAGTGTAAGACGTACAGATTGCTATACGTCTCAGCGTACAGATTGTTGTAGGAAAATTATTTGGTAGGCCAAAAATTGAAATATATAGTTACAATTTATGAAGCTTGGGTATATTTATCTGATTGCAATAGAGAAAGTTCGATTTACTACCGAAAAAGAGGAGAAAAAGACTTAATATGTTGGTTTAGAGAAAACAAGGAAAGTTTTTCTAAAGGTTTTATGGTTATTACTGGATTCTCTTATAACGGAAAACTTAAAATAAGGAAAGTAATTTAAAATATGACAAAGTTAATTCGGAATACTAACAGAAATATGTCTTAACACATATTTTTAAAGAAGAAATTCCATCGCTTTATCCAAGCAATCTTCACTGTTAAGTTCCATCATATAAGGCTCCAAGCCATACACGTGAATCTACTGCTCTATGTTTTGAAAAAATGAGAAATGAAACCGAAATTGAAGTTATTCCCTTTAAATGCAACCCACCTAAGTCCCCTGATGTGTCTCATATAGATTACTGTGAATTTAAAACAAGCTGCTTATAAGCGGCATCCCAAAACATTGAATGAACCGTGGAAGATTGTGAAGGAGGAGTGGAATAAAATCAACCTTGATGCTTTAAGAAAATGACTTTTATATTGGAAATGAAGCTGCAGTATGATAGCCAAAAAAAGGACTATCAGACTGAACATGTTAGAAAATAAAATTCTAAGGTTTCTTTATATGTAAATCTTTGCGAAATCGTTACAAAAATGTGTGAACAACCCTTGTACATTTTTAGCTTACACCACTTTCTTTATTTTCATGAGATTTATAATGAAGATAAATCTAAAATTTCGACAGATTTTAGAAGCATTTGCTTTAAAACCATTAGGAAAAATTTGAAGAAATTACTCCAATGGAGAACTAGACCAAAATCTAGAACATTTGTATTGAACTGCAAAATTATGCATATTGGTTTTAAAAATTATAAACCTGGATTAATTCAAATGTAAGTTTAATTAGAAGCATAAAATATCTTATAGCGTTTGTCCTAACTCCTTAATTTCTATAAGAATTACTTAGCAATGTTTCCTAAAAAAGATAAAGATAGTTTTTATAAAAAAAAAAGTAATTATGATTTTTTTACAAAATATTGATACAGCATTAATTCGGGTATAACTTTAATCTTGTCTTTAAGCCATTTATTCAGAAGTATTTGATTCTCGTCCGAAAACAATAATTAACGGAAACTATATTCTCTAATTAATTCATCTTTAGATGATAAAAGCAACAATAATAAATTCAAAGTAATTTTGAAATTTGAAGGCAAATTTTGGAAATATTTACAGGTGTTAAGATTTGTTAAATGCGGTTGATGTTTTATTTGACCAGTTTATAAGAATAAATGATCTACAACCTTTGCTAATGAAATGAGATACAAATGAAGCTACTGAGTCATCAGCCTTATTCTGATATTCTAAAATGAGTGACAAATACATATGTAGAATATGACGGCAAAAAATAGCTTAAATGCCTGATGATAAATGCAATGAGTAACATTGGTAGTGTATGTTAATTTATAAAGAATTCCACCATGTGTTTTGCTTTTATAGTAAATGCAGAGCAGTAAATGTACGGCAGTCTTTATAAAACGGCATAATTTATAATATGACGGCAAAAAATAGCTTAAATGCCTGATGATAAATGCAATGAGTAACATTGGTAGTGTATGTTAATTTATAAAGAATTCCACCATGTGTTTTGCTTTTATAGTAAATGCAGAGCAGTAAATGTACGGCAGTCTTTATAAAACTCACAAGAATCCCTTTTTTTCTCTATAAAATTATGAGGGTGTAATTGATTTATGTGAACAGACTTTTCTCGCAGTCAAACATTTCCAATTTAGTTGTAAACATATAAGTAGGCGAAACACCATTACTGTTAATAGTTACGAAAGGAGGGAATTAATTAGTTTGGGCAAACTAGTTCATGGGTTAAAAATATAAATGCCATCATGTTATTTGTTTAACTAAATTTCGAAGTGTATTGAAACTTTTTCCTTGAACAAAGCTTCAATATACTTTGAAAGACGATTGATATAATGATGATTACTCACGTATGAAAAAGAACATGCAAAAGAACTGATTTAATATACTTAGATAATGAATAATTCAAAAAAAAAGAATATTCAGAAAAATAATTTTAATATAAAATATTGAATTAAAATACTAATATTAAGAATATGCTTGTAGAAGTGATATCACATTATTTGATGAAAAAACTCAAAATACGAACCAAGGAAAAATATGAGGAAATAATTTAAGTAACACTATATGACATAGTACAATTTATTTCTTCTGTCCTAAAGCATAACCCTGAGTAATATTTTCGCTAAGATCTTAACTGAGTAACTCCAGGGCTTAATTTCTAAAAGTAGAAGTGCCGGAACCCTATGAAAGATCATCACGAAAGAGGAACAAGAGTAAATCAATAAACAAAATGACTATTAAAATCATTAATAATTTTAAAATTAAATAGTTAAAGAGTATCAAATTAATTAATTATTATTTAATTGATATTAATAATTAGTATTTATTAATTATTATTTAGCTTGTAATTATTGTTTAATTAATTAAAAATTTATTATTATTTATTAATATAATTAAAGATTAAAGTAATTAGATAATTAAAATTAAATAGAATGTAAAGAGATGAATTAAAATTTAATAAGCGATTTTTTATATAATTTTATTGCTAAAAATGAAATTTTCTACATCAAATTTCTACTAAAATTATTGTTCCGTTACATAAAAAGTGCCGGAGCCTTCTTATTCAGGGCTCCGGTGCGCTCCGCCTAGAATTAGAATATATCCCCAAAACTAAGAAGTACCGGAGCCGGGCTCCGGTGGGCTCCGGCGCAATTTAAGCTCCGAGTAACTCATTTTTCAAACTTGCCTAAATTCACCTCATATCTGAAGGAACACCAGCGGGAACATTTTGTGAGTGAAAAAGTGTAATGAAAGTTCAATCTTTTTCACGATATTTTTTATACATTTTATCATAGTTTTATGAACGCTGCTTTCTTATTTTCACATTATTCACCTATTTATTTTTTGGTTTTCGAGAAAACAGTTTTGTCTCTTGGCATTTTTTCTTTCATTAAATTATTCATACGTCCTGTTGTGTAATTATGTTTTCTAAATTCCTGTTTTTGAAACATTATATTTTGCAAAAGGAATTTATACGAAATTCCAAATTGGCAATACTGAATTTTTGATACTGTTTTAGGGTTCGAATGTTTTTCGATTTTAGAAAAGCATCTTATTGACTGTCTTGGACTTGAAAGGCATAAAACATTTAATGGCATTTGGAAAATACAAGTCTTTAGGCTTTCAGAATCGACATCAATAGAGGAAGAAGAAACTTCTAGGTTATAAAACTCCGTATAAAGTGCATCTATTATATACTAGATATACTACACTGCTAAAGATAATACTGAAATTTCAGAAAGATTGCACTTCATGTCCTCAAGGATTCATTCAGGTAAATCCAAAAGAACTGGATTAGAAATAAAAGGACTTCGTTCTAGTTGATAGAGACCACATGTATGCTTTATATGCCCCCGAGATTAAAAAACGCAGATGTTTTTTATATAAAAGCAACTGAGTATCTTTAGTAAAGACTGAGTTTAACTGAGCCATCTTTTATATAAAAGCAACTGACTATTCTGATGCCAGAATAAACATTATAATCCAAAGCATTTATTTACATTATAATATTATTGAAAATCGGGTATTTCTGTGTTTTTAAAATTACCATTTATTTCAGTTCAGAGAGTGTTCATGCTTTATAAAAAATCTGATCTTTGTGTGTGAATAATTTACGACATAGTCAAAAAAATATGTTTCAATAATGATTTTTAAATTAAATCTGTTTTTAATATCTATTATCGCATGGAAAGCGTGAAACAAAGCACAAGTTTATCTTTTAAACTGTGAAGTACTTCATACTTACTGTGAAGCTCCAGTTATGTTATATAGAGCATATATGAATTAAATTAAGTAATACAAATTAATAAAATATCTAAACATTAGAGTTCAATTTAGTAAATTTACAAATTCATAAAAAACATACGCAGTAGATAAAAAATTGGTGACAGATATAGCCCTTTGTCTTGTGAACTAACATTGTAAGTTCAAATAAATATTAACAAATAAAATCCGGAATGCATCAGTCGCTTTGCTAAAGTAAAGTTTATTTGTGATTTCGGAGCAAAAAATATCTGTTTGAAAATTATCTTCTGAAAATAATAATATTTTTCAAAATTTTTGGATGCTTTTGTGCTTAAAAAGTGAAAAAGGGGATCCTGAGAGCTGCACCGATATTACAGATACGTATTTAAAATAAAGGTTACACAAGAAAACACCAATTTGCTTTTAAATCGTTAATGCATAGTGTTATTTTTTTAATGAAAACATAACAATAAAACACATAGTCTTCTTTCTATTGAATACATAGCGACGAAACATGTAACATTCTTTCGACACATAGTACCAAATGACTATTACGTTACTATGCGTTTGAGTATCGGCATCTAATAAATAAAAATAGCTTTATTTGATCTGTTTTTCATTTGAGGATCTTATAATTAGCCCGTGAACAAGTTCAATGCTATATTCTTAATGCATAGGTTTAAGTAGTAGGGTACATACTGGAAGAAACTCAGGTTAAGTGTGACTAATGTCGCAAAAAATATATTTCTTTGTAATAATCGCTCAAAATGTGGACAAACTAATTTAGAATTCTGCATTCCTAAACTTGCTTTCATTTTAAAATTGATTTTGATCAATATTAAAATCAGTTCTCATTATCAATCATTTTGGCTTAACATCACACACAAAATCATCAGCAAACTCTGTTTGCTGCTGTTATCTCATCATTCTCTCTCAGCCCTGACGTAAGAATTATCAGAATAAACATCACAAAATTTTCCTACAATATCTTTACTTTTAATACTATTTCTTTAACATTCGTGTATCTTAAAGAGGTTGCAGCTTTCCAAAATTCGAACACTGATTACTAATTTCCACAAGTGAATTTCTGTTTATTACATTTAGATAGTATCTCAAGAAAGAACACATTGGAATAAAAGAAGTTAGCAATTTAGTATTGTTAGTATTGTTTATGATTTATGTTTTACAGAAATGTAGCTAAATATTCAGTAAATTACATTTCGAACCGAAAGCTCGTCACTCTTATCTTTTTGTTTCCTAACGTAATCTTGATTAGTAACATAGATGTATCATCCTTTCAGTTATTAGTTGCTTTGAAACATGGACGTCCATAATCAACATCGTCACTCTTTTCTCTACAGCGAATATTTTCTCTACATCGAAGAATAATCTGATAAAAATGGGGACATTCTTTCCGTCGAAAGCTGATTTATGGTAAAAACCGCTGATAGATTTGTGCCCCTGCTACTGTGACAATGAGGGGGGTAACCATTGATCCTTATCTAATGATCGCAGAAATCTGATGTTGACGGCCCAAGAATGCAAGACAAATAAAAGAGGACGGATTTCCGAGGTCGATGTAAAAAAAAAGGAGCTAAACAAGGGGGAAAATGGAAAAAATACTAAAACAAAAAGACGGTATTTAGCGAGTAATCACGACATTGTCTTACCCACTGTAACGAGTGATTCGGTACCATTTCCTATAGTCTAAGAGCTATGAACTTAATGGCGCGGTACAGGATAACTGATAGCCTTCATTACGGGTACTTAAACTAAGCTAGCTTGCGTGATAAATCGTCTTTTGACATCAAAAATTATATATTATTTGACCTATATAATTTATGATGTCAAACGCGTAAAGAAATCGTTAAATTAGGAGAATGTAAAGTTTTCGGAATAGGAACTGAAGCCAGATTCTGAGGGAAATGCTGCTTATGTACAAAATTAAAACGTGCATAAGTATGCTATTGTTTACTACCTTGAACATATAAATCCGAATTTAGTTCCTTAATTTTTACGTGACCGTTTTAAAGCACTTATTTTCCCGAGCCCAAAATTCTTTAATAAAAAAAAATCATTCTTCTCCCAAGAAACGAGCATTGTATCACATTGAAAAGCTGACTGAAATGAACCAATAAAGATTTGATGCTAAAAGAAACTGACAAGGAACTTCTTAAATACAGAATTAAATAGAATAAAAACTACTAAGGAATAAAAACATTAAGTATAGAATGAATAAGTGATGTAAGGTTATTTTCAAGGGATTTTGTTAATATGAGATATATTTACGTTACTGAAAGAAGCTCAATAAAGGATTTTTTTTAAAGAAGTAATATTAATTTTTGTTACTTAATTTCCTCACACGTTTCTTAGCTTTTGAACTATGTTAGTGTAAAACGATCTTATTCAGTAATTCAAACACTATTTTGCTGCAGAATTAGCAGAATATGTATAATACAGATCCTAAGCAATGAAATTTAAAAGGAAAAGGCTGTAATCCTGTCGCTCTTGAATAGGTAAATTTGTTTTGTTTGCTATTATTAATTTTATGTTCAGCAGTATCCCAGCATAGGAGTTCAACATAGGAGAAGGAAATTTTGTGAAGTTTAATCAGTGAAACTATAAAATTAATGCAAAAGCATAGCTTCTATTGCATATTTTCAACACCATTCACTAGATCTGAAGATTCAAATTGGATAAAAAGTATAAAACTAGCACGTTTAATTTCAATAACGGTTAAAAGGAAAGGTGCATGTGAAAGCAAAAAGCTTCCTGTCAATTCCGAATGAAGTTTTTTATTCCATAGCCGGTGCAAAATTTTGTTATATCTATTTTTTACTATTAATGGGTAAATCAGATGCGTTAATGCAAGTACATTGATATGTATGCATTTTGCATTAAATATAACAGTTGATCTTTAACGGCACACGTATTTTAATCAGAATTAAATGAATGTATACTCTAGTAGATCGAGTATCATGTACTATTTCTGAAGGCAATAAAAAAAAATCTTTAGCTGAAGGATTTTGTGCAAATGCACAAACTTAACAAAAAATTGTAAATTCATAATAAAATGTAACGTATTATTAAGCTAACTAATGACTGGAAATGAATACGACGCATTTACATAATCTGTTTTCATGTGCTAGTTATGCAAATCAATTTTAAATGGTGATTTCTTCCGATGCCTATAAATTTCTGTATGTTAAAGAAAAAATATTTCACTAAGTATCAAAGCCATTTGTAATATCGATCACATAACAGGATGAAGAAAAATGGCGTCTGGGCTGATTTTCAAATATGGCATACTAAATTGTTTTACCTTCTTTATATTTGCTAAATCTTATTTGACCAAATTACAATATTCAAACAATAATTATGAATTGTACTAAGTCCACGAATCACTGAATTTTTAAACATTGAACTTGTGGAATCATTAGGTCTTTTTGATGTAGGAGCGGTTGAAAAATATTAAGTGCCCTCGCCGGGATTCGAACCCCAGACCTCCCGAATACGCGCCGAGTGTGCTTTTAGGTACACAACAATGGCTTGTGGAAAGGATGGAGAAAACACCTTAGAAATTATAAAATGCATTTTGTAGAGAGTAATTTAAAACTGAGAACCTATTTTAAAACAATCTTACCTTTGCTTTTTTTTGAAGTGCTTAAGTTCTTCTCATTATCAAACATATTTATTGAACAGGTTTCATATTTCATGTGTCCTTTTCTAGAACAAATGAGGTGTATAATATGAAACTCCAGATTTTAAGTTTTCAGTATGCAAATTTTAGGAAGACCAGTACATAAGAAAGCATCGTTACTGGAGACATACTTCTAAACCATTAATGTGCTTTTATTTCCCTTTTAGATGCTCTATAAAAACTCAAAAGTTTTAGTTATATTAACACTAAACTTATAAAGAGGAGAGACGCGACGCACTAACAGATGGTTCATTTTACATCACAGCATTATTTGAATATTTTCTGGAATTTCAAAAATAACGCTTGAGTGATTATGTGTTTCATTATGTAGCCATACATATTTCGAATTCCATAAGAATTTTAAGAACTGTGTATATTTTATATATATATTGATACTTAATTTGTAAATAATTTTCTTCATTTTAGCGTGCCTTTGTGGTGTAACTGAAAGCACGTTAGCTAGCAGTAGGGAGATGACAACAACCTAGATTTAACGGTTGGGTGCCGTCGCCCCCGTCATCGTTAAGTAGGGAAAAATGTATGTAAGTTTTTCGTTCCTTATCGCGTGCCTTCGGTGTATTATTTGAAGCAAGTTCTACAAGAAATCAAAAGATCCAAGATATGAATTCTGGCAAGGGTATTGTTAATTTTTCATGTTTCCAGCTCTGGTAAATACCTAATCATTCCACAACTTCAGCATAACACTGCCTCGAAATTTTCTTATTTACGCCATGCCTAAGGAAATTGTTCTGTTTATTTTTAGTACATGATTAAATTTAAAATTTTTCAAAAGGGCTTTCTTTAGATATAATATGGAGTAATTGTCCTGCAGGATATTTGAAGCACACTGTGTTATCAATTGTATTAGAGAAAAATTATATCTGCGATCATATATGATAATATATATCCTTTGTGTTTAGTCATAGCTCATTAAACAATATTTAGCACTATTTAGTAAAATGTTAATGGGAGAAAGGGTTTATTTTAGAACTAGAATGAAATAGAGCCTCATCTATGGGGAGAACGCGTTTGGGATAACGCATGACAGCAACCAAGTAATGAAAAAGATATCAGACTGAATTACTGAATGTTTACTAACAATCTACGAAAATAAAATTAGCATACAATACCTATAACATACGTTTAATATACCTGACATACATAACAGTTCAAGTTTAATTTCAGAAAGTTTCCTTACATGCTCATTAAATACTCTCTGCTGTTAGAAATATGCTTCTATCTATCATCTTTTACATGCATTTGACTGTATTATTCATATACTGATATTATTTGATTGATTATGACTGTATTATTCATATACTGAATGATAATAAAAATACCATTTATTGAATAATAATTCACTGATAAAACGGCCTTCTTGTCTTATGTTTTAGAATTTATCTTCTATTTTTAGTGAATATTAATATATTTTATGAATGCCAAAGTTAATAACGCGTTCAGCACGTCATTTTTAACAAACAGTAATGATATTTTCAATCAAAAATAAAATAATTTATTTATATACTTCGAAAATTAATACAGCTTTTACATACAAATAGTGCAATTACATGTAGTAAACAAGTAAAACGAAAAGTTAATATAAACACATTTTTCCTGTAAGCTGTAATAAACCGTGTTTTGGAGAGAAAGAAGAAAGCTTGAAACCGTTTAAAATTTTCTTATATAATCTAGAAACGTTTGAAGCAATACAGCTTTAGCGATTCGAGAAGCATTTGTTACTAAAGCACACTTGTGCAAAATAAGAACAAGTTTTTACAGTTAAACATTAGATGACAAGAAGAAGAAATATGATATTTAATTAATTACATTTAATATTTTCTAAACGTTTCTTCACTCGTCTTTATTTTCAGCTTCGTATATGATAGTTTATGATAGTTTATGATAAGATCCAAAGATTGTAAGTGTTACTTCAATCTTCAGACCGACTCACGAATAAAGCAAGTGTATGCTGTGCATGCCTAACAGCAAAGCAGACTGTCATTGGAAGACGAAATCCTTTTTTTCCGAACAAATCAACACCTGAAAGAAGCATTTTTCTCTCTATTTTTTTGTTACTGTGGGAGTTATTTATTTAGCATTCAACGATATGCAGTCTTCTACTTCCTAAGCTAAGACAACATCAATAAACAAATAAGTTTATATCTTTCTAACGCTCGAATTCCGTGACGTCTTTTGCCGCATAGAAATGGGGGAAAAGGAAGGTACAAAGGCAGCAGAGAATAGTTATCTTTTGAGTAGTATATGAATCACTGACGTCACAGAGCAGCAAATCTTGTAGTACAGTTACTTTAAGCTGAGGTGCAACTCAAAATGACAACGGAAGTTGTGCAGAGACATTAGGTATTTTTGGAAGCCGGAGAAATGAAAAATTTGCAATGGCTTCGCCGGAAATCGAACCGCGGACCTCTGGAATACGCGCCCAGCGTGCAGACCACCACACCACGAAGGCATTCCAAGAAGGCGGGAGAAACACCTTATATACTCACGCAATTAAAGGGCGACTAGGGGTTTTAGTGGACCCAATCGCCAAATTATGGCTGGGGAGAAATGTCATTCATCACCCTTTTAGTTCGGGCGCCACTGTAGAGACATTAGTTATTTTTGGAAGCCGTAGAAATGAAAAATTTGCGATGCCTACGCCGGGAATCGAACAGCGGACCTCTAGAATATGCGCCCAGCGTGCACACCACTACACCACGAACGCCTGCCAAGAAGGCGGGAGATTATAGTAAGATACTTTACTTTTCTAACAGTATAGGTAGAGTAACATTTGAATAGCTTATTTTGACAGCATCGTGCAATTTCTATATTGTCTGTTTGTTGAATACCAAAAATGTAATTCATTTTTACGGATAATGTCACGTTACTGATCTACGGTCCATGATCAGGCCGCTCTTAAGCCATTTGATTTTTGTTGGTGAGAATCTCCTGTGCAAATTCGTGGACAGCTAAGCCATTTTTTATGTCTCAAATCTGCAATCAGTTTGGAAACAGTGGCTGCAAAACAGCCTCCCACGTTTTAATTTCTCATAGTTATTGAAGATTTCAGGCTTAACCAATGACACTGCTCTCATTTCTAGTTATAGTTTTCTTTTACCTTCCTGCGCAGATTTCCAAAAATATTAATAATTCTAAAACGATTTTAATGCATCTATTAACAGTTCTGTTTCTTAGCTGCCAAACTGAGGTAGCTAATTATTGCTGCCAAGCATGGCAGCAATAAATGTCTTCAAACAATAATCAACAACAGGCGCATCAAGCAGAATCTGTAAATAATTCGTCGACATGTAAAACTCCTTAAACAAACACACAAATGACTTTCGAAAAGGTACTTATGTACAATATTCATCTAAAAAATGAAAATCTCATGCAATGTGCAGGTATTATACGTCAAAAATCGAAAAGGGAGAATGTTAGAGTTGGTTGCGATAAACGATACTCCTTTTATTGACCCTCTGCGGTTCTCAACTGCCATTACATTTATCATAATCTTAAACCAATGTTGGTTTTTTAAATCTGCATAATGTCTTGCATTTCTTAGAAAAATTAAGACCCGGGGGGAAACCATTTATGTTCATTAACAGAAATTTTGAGAAAAATTTACCTTTAGTTTGTGTAATTTCAGTGATAAAGAAAATGTGGTATAAAATCATATAAAAAATTCGCAATGAGCATTCAGCCTTTATTTAACGAAATTTGTTTTATAAATAAAAGCGAAATCTATATAAAATAGGCGAGAAACAAATTTTCAGTTGTTTTTCCACTGACCTTTCAAGTCACCAAAATTCTTTTTCCGCAATTTATTCTGTTAATCTTGCGAACACAAATTTTCTCTGCTGCCATAATTGGCCATAATTTTATTATACATGTCTTGAATCAGTTTTGCTTATTCTGGTCTTTCGGCAAGTTTTTCCGATTTTTTCGCAGGCATAACGATCCCTGCTTTTAATGTATCTTAAAAACTACAAGTTTCCTTTCTTGGGTAATAATATCCGAGGTTTAACTTCGAATTAAAAATATCCCTGAATTTATTATGCGATACTAGATTGTTCGGACTCCCCCTCCCATGTCGTGCAATTTTTTATGTTTAACCTTTAACTTTTTCGCTAAGTATATTTTCGTACTCTTTTTTTTTTAAGTAATGATGTGACTTTTTCTCCTTGAGGTAGCAGAACTCAGTTAATTTAGAAATGATTTCCTCAGGAATTGCATGCTTTCGGTTAATATGTTTAACGATACGGTCTATCCTTACTTTTCAATTAACGGTCAAAGCTTCTTATATTTTTAACCCGATTTTTTGTTATGCCTTGGATTGAGGTAAAAATATTTATAATCAAATTGCCCATCTCGAAAACAACATGCTCGATAAAGCCACTGTATGAAGATCCCCCATTTCCCAAACAAAAATATCGGCACAATACAAGCAATGTGCTATAAGAGTGGGGAGGTAATGATTTTGGATATTAATTCAGAAGTTCATTGAAATCTTTGAAAATTCCTTGTTTTTCGCCATTGAAGGAAGAACACTGAAAACATTTGCACTTACAGTCAGGTCCTAAATCATATGATGTTCGTTAAGTTTTCATAGCATCCCGGATTCTCCTTGTTATCTTCCTCTTCTCGGCAGAAAAACTCGGCCACTGAGTCGGAGCCTGATCTGTATAATCTTCGCCTTCCATGTTTGCAAACATTACTGACAGGCTTATGGACGAAACCAACAGGCTGTCGTTACGAAAGACATGAATGAACTTGAATAAGTCTGATAAAGGAAGTTTGATATAATGCTTCTTCCTTCTTAGCCGCGTGGACAAAAATTCTTTTCCCCCGTACGCAAAATGTTTTCTGTGTAACAGTTACGGACACGAATACGTTTTCTCCCGAAGTGATTCATTATGTAGAAACTGTACCCACACCCATTAGATGGCATTATTACATCAATTTTCACAAAAAATGGACGTAAATGGTTCCCCTCCCCCATGTCTTCAGTTCTCTTTAAAAATTATGTAACTCTTTGTTATGTTTAGAATAAATGCTGCATTTTAAAATTCTCTTAAAACTGAAAATGCATGAGCGTAATAAAGTGTTCCTAGATTTTTGTAGCTAACTGAGCCTTTCTGAAGTTAAAAAAAACACTAAACTTGAATCCATGAGTTAGTAGAAACTGATAATTATCTCTTCTGTATCCCAGAATATGATACACACAACTTGAATTTAAAATAATGAAGCAATTAAAGTCAAGCAAAAATGATGTCCTAGATATCTTTGTTATTAGTACAGACTGAGAAAAATGACAGAAGTAACATTTTCTGTGAAATCACATCCAACTGTTCCTCTTTGGCCATTGATTCGTGTCAGTAGCATCTGCAGACCTTGTGTCCTAAGAAGACTGAAAAAGATGTCTACTCTCCCTATTCGACCATAAATGACTGTTTTCTCCGTTTCTAGATCTTTTTCATCAAGAGCTGGCCGTCACGAAAAGCTGTACTTAGCTATTTATCAAGTGTCTGCCGTTACTCCCATGTTATTTGGAATAGTCAATGGTGCAAATTTCAGTTTCATGTATGCAGAAATATGTTCATCGATTTACTGCAGAGTTTCTGAATAAGAATACCATTTTATGAAGAAGATAAATGTACATATAATATATCTTTTTTATCTAAATTTAGT
This sequence comes from Stegodyphus dumicola, assembly GCF_044657685.1. Taxonomy (NCBI): domain Eukaryota; kingdom Metazoa; phylum Arthropoda; class Arachnida; order Araneae; family Eresidae; genus Stegodyphus; species Stegodyphus dumicola. The sequence continues at coordinate 31,312,201 of NC_140781.1, forward strand.
AATAGCTTATTAAATTCATTAAAATTATTAACTTATTTCTTTATCATTCGCAGATAAAATGCGTTACGATCTAAAATTTGTGGAAATACTTCAGCTTTCTTTCAGTTGCATATGTATTTTCTCACACTAATAGCATGAAAAGCAATAATTTTAACTTATAATTCTATGAAAAGTTATCAAATGCATAAACATTCTTTGCTAGAGGTTTCGGATTACGGTAGTTTAGTTACCAGGCTTTAAATTAAAATATTCAGGATTTGCGGTTTTGTGAATTTTAAAGATTTGGGAATTTCAGATCATATTAGAAAGCATTATCAGATTTACATTAAGAGTAAATAAATAAAAATACGTTAAATTAAAACTTAAGCACAATTATTTTCTTTTCTACTATTTTATACAGAAGTATAAGGTATCAAATGGAGTTTAATTAAATATAAGACGAAAATAAAGAAAAAAAAATTATACATTTTCCAAGCATTTTACTCGTGTCCGCTATTCTTCCCTCGAGTTATATGGTTATTATTTTCTGACCAGTCAAAGGTTTCATTGTTCTAAATTGTATTTTATCCGAATACTTAAGAATATTTCCTGGTGTTGTTTAGAATTTGAGATTTTCGCACGACTTAATTCTGGTAGCTGTAAAGTTAAAAAAATCCTCTACATTTCGAATCAGAGCCATAGTCGCCCATAAGAGTTGCTACGAAGTGTAGCCGCAAATGGCACTGACAGCCACATCAATATATTCAAGATGCATTGCAGTTCAAAATATATTCGCCATTATTTTAACATAATCTTGCACTACAGGTAATTCCTTTTTCTGAAAGAATTTAACGACATACTGAAAGAATTTAACGACATTACTTTGCAATTGCCAAATCGCAAAATCCACCCGTTTTCTTCGTCAAAACCTTCCAGGAAAAGTGAATATATCCGGAGTGAATCGAAATAAAAATTTATTTCTAGTATTCTTAGCCACACTATATATTTACCTTTAATACATGTCATATTAATTAATTTAAATACAATTATGAAAACCAATTTCTTTGGGCATATTTAAGCTTTCTGTCGTGCCCAAGCTAATTCACCTAAGCTTTTCAGAACATAAATATGAAGTAATAAAAGGGAAACCATTTTCATTAACAGGAATAGTAATTTAATATGTTGCAAAATCTATTAAAAGTTTCAAGTAAAAGAAACAACAATGTGAGGCTAATTAACATGAAGAAAATATCTTTTAATGTTTAGAAAAGTTCCCAAGTAAGAGGACAGAATGTTCTGTCCTGTTACTTGGGACACTTACCTTTTTCGTTAAGTTTTAAGATGTAGTCCTGTCAAATTACTGTCGCAACTAACTTTCTTTCTATACACGGCTTTCTTTTTATGTGGCAGCTAACTTTCTTTTTATACATTTATGTACTACATATTACAATACATTAAAATAAGTTATGCATTTATATGAAAATACAGAAAATATTACTGTGCTATTACCTAATGCTCAACTATGTATTTTCCTGTGAGAACAGCAGTTCTTTTCAAACATTTTTTATTGAATAGAAGACTTGCATACCAAATATATCGTTAGCATACTTTTTTAAAACATTACTTTATGTTTATTTTATTACACTTTAATCGCTTTATTTCCCATAACAGAGAATATAATCGTAAATAATTATTTAGATTTTGAGGAAGGCAGAGTTTCACATTAATCAAGTCGAAAAGCCTACTGAATGACTTTAATAAATTTTTCATGAATTTGTATTTGACTTATCAGGAATTAAATAACGTTATATGATATAAAGTTAACAGTTACGGAATGCTGAAGGCTATTAACGGGCATATAAAAACAGAGAGGTTTGTTTTCAACCCGCTAATCATCGCATACTCATAGTTCTCTGGAAATTAGGTTTCTTTCGAAGGAATGCATTGAAAAGTACTCATGCCTTGTGATGTACGATGAGAGTTTTAAAATAATAACTTGATTATTGTTATGCAAGAATATTTAGTGACTTACTAAAATGTAGTTTAAAATAAGGACTTTGTTTATTTGTTTCAGCTTAACCACACAGTCTCTGTAAATACTTGTCCGAATGCTCAACTATGATTTCGATTCCATGATGATAGGAATTTGCCTTGGTACAACTCGTTGTCAATATATTATTATTTACCCAGATTAAACTCGTGTGCATTTCTGAAACTTTCATTCTGCGATCGTTAGAAATCATTTCATCAAATTGTAACACAATGTTTTTTTTTATCGAAGTTGAGGATCTTTCTAATTGATCAGAATGATTCTTATTTGGACTATTGTTTTCGAACATTTGCCATAAATTGATTGTGGTTAAACGCAATATTGCATTTCGCTCACACACCTCCGTAATTTCACCATGAATCCCAATACATTTGATGTCACGTTTTTTTTAAAATCACATTCTGTTTCGTTCTTTAAGCTTGGAATAAGTTTCAAATAAATGTATCATAAAATAATCATATCATAAAATAAATGTATCAAAATGGTGCATTTCTTAACGAAATACGATGACATAATTATCATAGGAAAGCGTAGATACGAGTTTTATTCTGTGCAATGGGACATCCTTGTTGCTTAATACTGCTACATGCTGGTTGCTTGTATAACGTAGTTTTTGAATCCTCTACGTACTTGTAAATGTGAAAGGAAAATAATTTCCTCGATGAATAAATGCACAGTAGTTAATTTTAATTATTATATATTCTTTAACGCAATACTTGAAAAAAAAAATATTTTAAGTTTCACTAATTGCATTTTTCTTACATCACTTCGGAGATGGAAGGGAAATGAAGAATTCTTTGATCAAAGCAAGTGTGAGAAATTAATTTTTTTACTTTCCAAATTATTGTTAACATTTTTATCACTTCTAAAATGAAACCGACTGAAAACAATATGTAGTTTCAAATTATGTTTTAAACTTTTCAGGTCTTGGAGTTTCATGATTAAAAAGGTATAAACAAGCAGTCGAACTTTTAAAAACCGAAACGCGTTTTGAATTAAGTTCGTGATCAAAGTATTTGGTAACACGACCTGTTTGCTTAAACTGAACATTTAGGTTCGATCACAAAGTAAGTAAGCAAGGATTTCTTTTATTCATCGTCTACAAAAGTCCATAGGTAGCCTTTATTTTCTTATTCGTTGGCCGTAGACATGTTCTTTTAGTTTCAGAAATGTTTTAAATAAAACAAATATTTATTTTATTGTAATTTTAAGTTAAATGCATCAGTTTGGGGACAATTACGGAACATATTATACTATTAGGTATTTCTCCCGCCTTCTTAGACCTTAGTGGTGTAATGGTCAGCACGCTCGACGCGTATTTGAGAGGTCAGAGGTTCGAGTCCAGGGGAAAGCATTGCACATTTTTCCCATCTCCTGCTCCAAAAATAACCTAATGTTTCTACAATACCATGTCTGGGCTTTTATAATATAGTTAGTTTATTTTAAAAATTGCTCTAAAAAATATAACATAAAATAATTTGCATTTTTGGTGTGCATGTCCGTGGTTTGGCGCATTTTCCGCGGCACTTTCTATATTTTCGCTTTTCAAGTCCAGTTGCAGCATCACCCTTTCAGAATTAACTCTCGTATTACTGTTTTGTTCTAGCAGATATTTTTACGTTGTAGACAACGATTTTCTTTTCGAAACTGTTATTTTTGTTGAATTATGATGTCGCCTGCATCTTATAGCGTCTGTCAGCATTTTGCTTTCGACATGATGCAAATTTGTTTCGCAAAACACCTCTCGCTGCTACGATGAAATAACGAGCCCGTGAATTCATATGCAGTCAGAGTTAGCTTTTGAGAGAAAATGTAAACACCAGCAAGAAGCATAAATATTCTTTAAATCAATTTTAAAGGTAATTAAGAATATCTCTTTTAGGTGTTACAGTGTAATCTGTAGGATCAAATTACGAACTTCGTTCATTCACATTGCGTTTAATGTATTAAAAGTTCAGCCAACTTAATTAAAAGATTACAAAATCGTGAATGTCACGTTTGTTATTCATTTCTAAAGTGCACTTCAAAGACCTTTTAATGAACATGTATGAATTGAATTTAACACGGATTAATCGAAAGCACAATATTTATTCTTACTGAATTCCTGTTAATTAAAATTCGGTTTGAATTGTGCCTGAAGTACGTTAATGGTATAAGGCATTTCAATGGATTATACTGATTCCCTCTGTTCACTTTTTAAAGTTTTTTTAAAGTTTGATTAAAGAATAAAAATAATATTCACATTCATTTAGAATATGCTATACGCAGAAGAAGGCACTGAAATATTACAATGCAACGTTTATGAAACCGGCTAAATTTATTGCATAGTTTAAAATGTTAGCTAAGGAATTCAGTGTTACGAGTCCCCGATGAATAATAACGGGCTTTTGTAAAGCATTGGGTGTACGGTCTAGACTGCATGTTAAATGTTTGTGGAATATTTATAGGTAAAAAGGGGGGAATCTGGAATATATAGATTACCAAATATATTCTAATCCGTTGAAAAACGTGACAAATTTTCATCATCCACTTCCAACTAATAAATCGAACTATTTTGCAAACCCGGTGTATGACGTTTTGTCATAAACTTCGCAATGGAACATGCTATTGCATTTCCAAGGTTTTCTGATGTATCGGGGTTTTTATGAAAGTGTTTTTATCTAAAGAATAAACGCTCGGCAGTAAAACCTGTCAAGAATTTATGTATATATCTATATCTCTACATAATATTTTTTTAACATAATCTTCTCTTGCCGTCGCTTTCTTTTCCGCTCGAAGGAAGGAGGTGAAGAAGAGGGGAAAATTCCGTTTTTATGAGGTTACATAAAGTAGCGCCCAATCACAGCTACTTGGCTTTGAATTATTTTAGCGAGAAAAAGGGAGCCTTTTTCAAACAGAACAGCGATATCGATTATTCACTGTAAAATATCACCTCTGATGTATTTCTACTTGGAAAATGCCCCTACGCTAGCAACGGGTTCGAAAGGCGTGCAACCGCAGCCATGGCAGTTTTGTAATATACTAAAATATGTATATAATATGCATGCATAGACATTGAAAGGAATATAAAATCTTCAAGAGTATGCAAGGATGGTGAAATATCGGCAATAAGTGGAAACGCTTTCTTCGAATTGTATTGATGTAGTGAGAAAGCTCTTAGCTTATGGTCTAAAAATTCTATTCTTATGCGGCTAAGAACGAGTTACATAAATTTAACGCAGTACTCATTCAACAAGGAAGAACTTAACTGTTGTTCTAAATATTATATAACATATAACTAATAACTCCTTTATTTTTTCTGATGTTTTAATTAACAGTTTATTCAGTTAGGGTTTATAAGATAATTCTTAAATAAAATCCCAGTTAATATAACAGGAGATTTTTATAACATATATACTTATTCAAAAGAACTATTATTAACATGAGTTTCAGTTTATTCAGTTAGGGTTTATAAGATAATTTTTAAGTAAAATCCCAGTTAATATAACAGGAGATTTTAATAACATATATACTTCTTCAAAAGAATTATTATTAAAATGAATTCATTCAAACACGTCTTAAAATTAATTATGGAAAAGATTTATTATGGAATATGTTTCATTCTTCCGTTAATTATGAGAAAAAGATTTATTCCATAGAATATTTAAACAAACTGCACATTACAAAATGATAATTAAGTAATTATATGAAGATTTAAATGTAGTTTAACATTGTTTTGTGATACTAAAAGAATTTAAATAAACTGAGGTAATATGAACTGATAGTTATATCTGTATAAGATTTCAGGTCAATTTAATATGATTTTTAAAGTTTAAACCTAAGTTCTATGTTTAAAAAGCATATGAAAGACTTTCAGAAATTGAAATAAACTAGAGCGACATGAAAGTGTAGTACTAACTAATCATATGAAGATTACAGTATAGTTTGCTATGTTAATTGATAATCTATTGTGCTTAACAACGGTATAGAAGCAAATCTCTACTTTGCTACACAAACATAAAATTTTCGTATAAAATTTATCATATCACCGTAAGTGAATCTGCTATAAAGAAAATATTTAAATGTTTTTCGCTTGTGTTTCGTAAGAGTATTATTAATGCTTTTTCAGCTGAAACAAAAGAAAAATTCTTTGAAAACGGAAAACATTAATTCCTCTCTTTTGTGAACTAATACAAAGGTAGGGATAAAAAATTTTTAATTAATTGAACTTTCTGAATTTCATAAAAAATGTTTACTCATTTGATTTTATTATGAAACTGAGAAATGAAATTATATCCAAAATCTTAAGCTTCTATGTTTATCATAACGTTAATGATGAATATGCACCTTCCTCTAGCTCGAATGTAATTTTTTATTTTAAAAATGCTTATAGTAGTGAGCGCAATGCTGTTTAAAATTTTACTTAAATTTGTCCTAACTTTAATGATGAAATTTTTCATTAAAACAACTTCATTGCAGTAATTTTTCAACAAATCAGCATGCAATTTATGATACATTTTAGATTACACGATGCTGAATTATCCAGTATTGCTGGTTCTAAATAGAAATAATTCTAAATAAGAGAAAGCAAAAAAAAAAAAAATAAAAAAAAAATAAAATAAAATAAATAAATAAATAAAAAATATATATACGCGATATTGCCTTCTTTTCCAGATACATGTAAAATGTGATAACAATAAAGGAATGTATATATAAATGTAATAATAAATAACTTCTTGTGTAGAAATATAGTTATACTAATTATTTTTCAAATGTGAATATATAAATTTTCATAGTCGAAACTTATACTAAAGCGAAACCAAACATTTTTATAGCTTTATGGAAAACCAAGAGGCTGCGATTCAGAAAATTGGGTTTAGCTAGTATTTTACCGAAAAATCCATAAAATGCCTGATTTCTGAGGGTAACTAAGATTAAATTTATAGAGCACTTATTTAGTATTAACCGGGCTCGATATATCTGTAATAATGTCGATGCTAAAAAACTAAGAAGAAAAACATTAATATGCTTTGAAAAAGCTTTGTTAAGGAAAACAACTGCTGCTTGTGAGGGGAGGGAAGGAAGGAAATATTTCAGACGTGTGGTATTTTTAATTAGTTATAGGATTTTGATGAAAATTAAGAGTTGCCAAAGTAAAAAAAAAAATATCGATATTTTCTTCTAACCTTAAGCTTACTTCTTTAAGCATCGACTTTCTTTGAGTAAGCGTGATGGTGTTTAAACTGGAGGCGACGGCAAGTCTATTTAAATAATGAAGTAAATTATCTGTGTAAAACACTGATATCAGGATAGATTATCACGTAATCAGATTTCTTTGTCGCCCTTTTGCAAAGTTTTTCCATTACCGAGGCAATTTGCATATGCGTGAAACAGGACACGCTTTGGTGCCAGGGGAATCACTTTCAAGACTGCTTCCATCAAGGCTCCACCCCAAGCTTATATCGATTATTTGTGGAGTTTAAGAGGAGGCGAAGCGGATCCATGGCTGGATTATTGATACTCCGGCCCCTCAGAGATTAAACAAAGATGGGGTTATGGATTTAGTTTTTTTTTCTTCCTTTCTTTTTACGTACTTATTTACTTATTCAGTTCTGCTTTTTTTTTCATGAAATTTTCAAGGTTTTAGCGTTGGCTGAAGAAAGAGGAGTGATGCAGAGAGACTCAGCTTTTCATTGGATTCCCGACATCAACACGTTTAATGAAGGCTTTTTAAACGTCTTTAAAATTTCCTTAATGTTACGATACATACATACATTTTCTGTTCCAGTTAAGGACTGCATCGATCTGCTTCGCCGATGTGTTTTGATATTGAAAAGCAGATAATGCGTTTTCTGCTTACTATATTTGAAGTGTGATTATGAGTGAGGTTCTTGTGAGTATGATTGCAAATATCTGTAACAGATAATTGGGATAAATTCTAAACAAAGTGCAGATAGCTGATAGAGAATACTATCTTCTTAGTCTACTTAACAGTATTAGGATAGTATTGAAATTTAAAACTCTAAAAAATAAAAACCTAATGTCTTTTAAATATTCCTTTATTTATTATTATTACCTTTTCCCTTAGGTAATAAAATTATATGCATTTTCTAAGAAGAAAAGAAACTTTTCGTTATGTAATTAAAATTCAAATGAAGTATTGAAGGAAATTAGCAGAGCGTAATATATCTAGTAAATAAAACAGTAAAGAAATATATTACCTAAGACATGAATGAAAACAACACGCTGCATGTGCTCTAATACTGAGTAGGCATGGTTCCCATGCTTAAAGAGATATGATTCACCTGTTCATTCCAAACTGGTATCATACAGTCATCGCCATTATTCTCAAACATTTTAAAATTGGCCTCTAAGATACTTTCTATGGTACTTCACGGACTTGAAGCTCTGATTCAAAATGAAATATTCACGAAGATATATGAAGGCAGAATAAACAAATATTTGTATCTTTCAGGGAAAGAGGCACATAGCTTAATTAAATTACAATTATATAGATCTTCAACTAAGTATTTTCAAGTATATATGTTACCGTGAAAGACCGACATTGGAGAATGTCGACTTTCACCGAAGAATATCAACATTCACCAAATACGTCGGTGAAAGACCGAATATTTCACTACATTCTTGTATATTCGGACCCTCACCGGTGTATGTCGACAATCACAGATATGCTCTCGTGAAAGTCGAAAAGAGAGGTCATAAAGTGCCATAATAGTTTAAGTTGTTGCAATAAATAAGATTTGAACCACATAATTTAGTAAATTTTTTATTACTGTTATTTTATTTTCTTATTTAGAACGTACTGTATAATTAAGTAAGTTTTTAACTTCTATTATTTTCCTTTCTCATTTTGAATTATTGTGTGCTTTAGGTTCTCATGTTCTTAAGTTCTTATTTCAAGTTTCAAGTGCGTTTATTCGCGACTGAATTACGGAGAAGAAAATATTATATTGTTATATGTTTAACATTGACCATTAGTACATGGTGAATGTCGACATTGACCGGTGTAAGTCAGAAATAAGGGTATTTGGAAAATATTTCGGACATACACCAAGAGACTATGTGAATGTTGACATTCACCGGTGAAAGTCGACATTCTCCAGATTTCGGTTTTCACCGTAACATATATATATTTTAATTTGGATAACATAGAATCCTTACTATCATAGGCCATCCTTAGGCATTCGAAACAAAACTAGAATGCATTTTACTAGTAATATTACAATGTAAAAATGAATAAGGAGATTTTTTTGGATATTATTTACACTGTACTAAGATTGTTTTAAGCTATACATGACATATCATAAAACAGTTTTTAAGAACCTTAAATTCACTTCTGTTACAAGCAATGCTTTTCTACCACTAATAATTTTCATACTAAAATAAATTAGATGTTTTATAGAAATGTCTTTTGCAAAATTTGAGAAAATTTGAAAATATTCTTTGATATTCTAAGAATATTTTTAAGCACGTCATGAATTGCAAATGTATTCCAGTTTACTTTGTAACTATGTAACAAATTTCAATTAAGTAATGATTCAATATTACTCTTAAATACTTTCTCAAGCTTTTTCAGAAATATCTGCTTTTCGTAAATAGGATTTATGGTTGTCAATTATTTTGGTAGATACGTTTTTTTACATTTTCAACGTCAGTCACCTAAAAAGACGATCCAATGCTCCAATACGTATGTCTTCTTTCTTTTGTTGTTGTTGACTAATACTCACTTGTCTGAGCTGCAGTCAGCCAAAGTCCACGAAATTCTTCGTGGCAAGGAGCGCAAAAGACGGCTGTCGTTGACAACAGCCTTGAGCACTTTACAGGTGACAGTGTGATTTAGCTCAGTTCCGCCTCCAATTTCGTTGAAGAACACGCCGGGGAACGGGCCCTCTCTTCCCCTACCATCAATTTCTCGAGACGACTTTCGGCTCGCCGTATATTTAGAGTGCCCCTATGCGGCATGGACACTATACATTTACAAACAGACATGCCTTCTCCGGGATTCGAACCCGGGCCCTTTGGCATGGCAAACAACGCTAACCACTATACCTGCTGGGCAGCTTTCTTTATTCTAATTACTGCTAATAGAAATGCCATACATAAAATTCCAACAAAACACAGATGCTGATTTATTATTACTGGATATGTTTGATGTACGTGAGACCAAGTATTCAACAGAGAGTTTGAGCTCTTTTATTTATGCTAGCACTGATATCCTGCAACTGGATGGCACTTAACTTATCAACTGAAATTTTATATTTGTTTACTAAATCTCAGTTCTATGATTGCATTGTACAACAAAAGCATTACCGAGAATAATTATATTATATTATTATTGCAAATAGTAGGTTTAGCAATACATTTATTTTCAAATATATAAGCATACTTAAGTATGCCCTCTATCTGGCTGTATTAAGTTACCTGCTACCTATGTTAGCGCCCCTCCTTAGTCTGCAGTCAAAAGTATAAAATAATTCTCAAACAGTGTTTAAAGTATTAGTCTTTAATCTCGCATACACACTTGCAGTGTTTTCTAGTTGCTTGTAAAACTCATAATTGCGATAACTGCAATAAGATCATACTACTATAGCAAAATATTTAAAAATTTAAATTTTGTAAAATGTAATGGTATAGCTCTAAATAGTTCCATCAACAAACATTTGAGTGCAAGGAATGCAATTCAGTTGAATTTTGATGAAAAAAAATAAGCAAACAATTTCATTTCTTTCCGGCAGAGGATACGTCGAAAGCGTGGTTTTTCTTGTGTAAAAAGTAGCTGTGCCCAGCTATATGGAAATGTTTTATTCATGATATACGTTTCATTAAATACAAGCACGGCAACATGATTCCACACACAATGTCGTCATCCATACAAATTCTTAAAATAAAAAATGGTTTCCCCAGCGCTGTCACGTAGATATGTCAAAGATACACGAAACGTGTTCATAACTGAAAAAGAAGGACGCGTATAATATTATTTATAATATACTTTATGGATGGCAGAGAGTCAAAAAAAGAAATGATGTAGGAATCGACAGAACAACTTCTCAGGATTTCTCAATAAAGAGCTTTTGATGAAGCTGAAAATAAATTGCTGGAGTAAAAGTATCAAAAATGCAGAAAGTTTACATTTGAAGTGAATTTATACATAATTGTACAAATGTTCTTATTTCATGCTATTGCACCGTTGGTAGTTGGTTAAAAACAGTTACTCAGTATCATCGGCTACATTTTGTGATCATTTGAATTTGAATAATTTAAGAATGACCAACTAAAATTCAACCAACTGTTATAACTTTAAAAAAGGGTTAGCTTATGAAGGCAGAAGATATATAGCAGATTATACTAGATTATAGAACAGATTGTATCCTTACACGCTAGACAAGAGGTAGAATCATAAAATGCAATAATAGTAGTGTATTTTGCTATGTAAATGAAACGAATATAAGCTCTTATACAGCATAATTAAAAATATGTTGCAAAAATGTACACTTGCAACTTTTCGTCGTAAACTCTGGAACAAACTCCAATCACCACTTCTTGGTGTCGACTTTAACCAAATGCGTAAAAATATTATGCCATTTATCATTTAATAAAATCACTTACACCAAAAACAAAATTGTTCTCAAAAATGAAATCAGTGACCGAGTCATATAATTATAGACGGCTTCAGGTTTAGTTTCGAGTATATTCTTGAAAGTTCGTCCAATGTCAGTAGAAAAACAAGATTAGGCTCTTCAGCATGCTGATGCCGCTTACTTATGTTGTTATTGTTGCTAAAGCTCAATTGTCTGAACTATATTCTGCCCAAGCCTACGAAATTCCTCGGTGGAAAGGAGCGCCAGTTTACGCCTGTCGCTGGTAACAGCCTTGAGCACCATACAGGTGACAGTGCGACTTAGCTGAGTTCCGCCCCCCCCCCGAATTTTTATGGAGAGCACCCCGGCGAAGACGGCTCCGAGGATCTCCCACCCCTCTCTCCCTATCACCAAACTCTGGAGAGGACTTTCGCCTCGCCGCATATTTAGAGTGCCCTCATGCCGCACCGACACCATACATTTACAAATATCCATGCCTTCTCCGGGATTCAAACCTGAACCCTTCGGCACGCCAGTCAGCGACTCTACAATACCGCTTGGGCGGCTCACTTACTTACAGGAATGGATGAAGGAAACCACGTAGCGAGTAGTTACCAAACTAGGAGGCAGTGACATCGCATAAGAACTTATCTAGTAGTGCAGTAAACTTGATTTCTTCAATCAGTTTTTATGCTTATCGTAATTTTTACTTAGTTAGGTGAATTTAGTTAAGCTGATTATGGCAAAGCACTTGGGGTCTATCTTCCTAAGGGAAGGATTATTCATTTATGGCAAAGCCCACCAGGGCTATCTGCCTGAAGGGATGGATGCCTTCGTGGAGGACTTTCTAAGAGAAACTAGCTCATATATACGTTATACATGGGAAAAAACACGAAAACGCCCATGCAGCCAGCCCGTTCGCCTGAAATCGAACCCATGATGGAACTACCAGTGTTCAAAGATCTTTACAGCTCGGCCGCATGTGGGCCTTGTTGCGGGTTATGAAGGCGATAGTATTTTGTAAAACAAAATGTGGGCTAATTGAGGTGTACTGATTTTCAGTCATTTATATCTAAGAAGCTGTTTTCTAAATTCAAGATTAGTAGAAAATTTAGTAGCTTAGTAGACAGCTTGAAGGCAGGTTATTTATCTTAGCTTAATAATGTGCTCTTTGGCATAATGTGTTATCTTATGCATTGTTTTAACGTTCTAATTAAGACAAATTCTTGCTGTTTTTTCTTACACATTAAATATGATACGTGCTAATTCCGCTTAGAAAGTCCTCTATAGTGGTGTAAGCAAATAGTTTTTGTGTTTCGTGATCTAAATAACTAACTTAGCTAACTGGCAGACTCTTACCTTTGCTCTGGTGTGTTGTTTGATTGATACTCTTCCTGTTCATATAAAGGAGAAGAAACAAAATGCCTTGCATCGAGATTGCTACCAAACCTTTATTTTGGATTTAAGAGAAGAGACAAAAATGTTTTTCGAAACCGATGTTAGCTGTTTGTTTCGTACATGATAATACTAAATTTAGTAAGGATTTAAGGAGTCAGGATTTCCAACTTATTTCCTTTGTGTTGTCATTAATTTATAACTAAAATATTCATTATAACATCGCTTAAGATTTGATTCTACCAAACTCATTTCTTCTGTTTAGGAACTCAAAGTACACTCAACTCCACTCCCAAAAAGTACACACAATTCATATTCTTATTATAGAATGCAGTCTTCTGACAATCCATGTTCCGAACATCATCTTGATGCCCTGAATCGGCGCTGTCAAGGCTATATTGATGTCGGGTGGGACCACACCCCATACTTATACACGAATTTTTCCCAGACTATTCAATCACATTTCTATCATTTCTAATAAAATGATCTCAGTGGTTCGATATTACCTTTTGTTCGTTGAGCTCCTTTTTGTTCGTTTTGTTCCTTTGTGCAAAGCTTTCATAAAATTAACGTCATCCATGCTTGTCTCAAGACAGTTTTAGCTCTTTGCACTGCAAATTATTTGTGAAAATTGTTCGTACTTTTTGAACAATACATTGTTATTCCAAAGTTTTTCTCAGATACTTAACAAAAAATTTTGAAATAAAAATATTCTAAAGATAAAAGATTAAGCTATTGTTTATTATTGATTAAAATTAAATTTTTATAGTCGTAAATAACCTTCTTTAATGTCTTTAATTAAAACCTACAAAGATTATTAGAGTATTGGTGGGGTGTGGTGTATTTAATTATGGCAAAGCACACTAGGGCTATCTGCCTAAGGGGAGGAATGCCTTCGTGGAGGACATTCTAAGTGAAACTGGCTCGTATACACGTTACATATGGGGAAAACCACGAAAACACCCATGCAGCCAGCCCGTTCGTGGTATTCGAACCTCAGACCGAACTACCAGTGTTAAGCGACTTTACCGCTCGGCCGCTGGTGGGCTATTAGAGTATTAAAAAATCACAAATACTAATTTCGAAGAGTCATAAGGGATATTTTCGGAGCAAAGAATGTAAAAACTGAACAGGCTCTCTCAGAAATTCAAGCCACAAATCTTGCAGCTCTAGCAAGTCGTGCTATCACTTACATCACGAAAGCACGCACGGAGGAATGCGATAATTCCTCATCCCACAAACTCGGAATACATCGCATTCAACGTCTTCTTAAAATTTTGTTTTATTTTGAGATTTAAAAAGCACAAAAAAGTCTATAATAATGAGTAATTTGCTATATATATTTTTATTGAAATAACTAAGAGTTATGGATGATTTATTTTATTCACTAAAGCATAAAATACGTTATAAAAACTAAATAGCAATATAGCAATACTTTATTATAAAGTTAGGAAGTCATAGAGTTGAAACAAACTTCCTGTATTTGTTTTATTTTATGAGGCATTCCTTTTTCAGTTGCATATACATTGGATATCAAACATATATTTATTTACTTACAGGAATTAAATAAAACACGAGAAATGTTTAATTTATGTATTGGCTCTCAAAAGAGAGCATAACTACGCCAGAAAAGAATGCACTTTAAGGAATTCAAAGATACACAGATATAGTGTTCTTTGTTTTCGTTAACTAGATACAATTACGAAGGATCACTCAAAGCTGGGAACTGTAGGAGGGATTAATATCTTATGTTTGGAGTAGGGATTTGGTGAAAAGGAAAGCAGGCACCAAAATGTAAATACTCTCGTCTCGAATTCTAGCGGACGTGAAATATTTCCACTTAGTTTTGCACATCTCTTTTCTAAAATTTTAGGAGCAATGTTGTTTGCTTACTTTTATCCCTTTTACCTCTGACTGCACGTGGTAAGCAGATCAGAGAGCAAATATAAAATTAGCTTACACTGAAATAAATTTTGTATTGGATAGTATGCAATACTTATCGGCTCTTCATATAATCCTGCATATGCCTGAATAAAAATATAATGCGATTTTAAAATCTAAAAATTGTAATAAAACACAACTTCGAAATCCTCTTAGTTTACTGAAAGAGGTTCTGACGCATTATTTGAAATCTGCATTAAAAATCTCTCAATATTTCATTTGAAGATGGCAAAAAAGATATCAGAATGGTACACGATCCAATATAATTTTGCCATTTGTAATGAAAATAAAAATTTTATACTAATATATGTCTAAAATTTATTTAGATTAAGAAGTTATCTCTAATTAATGACTTTCGATAAACTTGGATTTTTATAATGGTTTAATGGCCACCCAGACGGTATAGTGGTTTTGAAAGCAGGAAAGATGAAAAATAGCAACCGCCTTCGCCGGGATTCGAACCACGGACCTCTGAAATACCGACTCAGTATGCTGACCACTACACCACGAAGGCACACAAGGAAGGCGGGAGAAATACCTTACAAACTAATCACCACCTTCGGCCTTAGTAGTTGCAAGCCGAAGGCGGCTGAGCCCCCGTCCCCCACTTGGCTAAAAAAATAATGGTTTAATTTATTTTATTTTATCTTACTGAAAATGATTTTTAAATTATACGGCTGTGTTATTTAGCCTACTTGCTCAAAAGGCTTTCTTCTAATAACATATTGTTTTGTTTCAAATCTGAAGTGTTTATGAATTAGTTCAGTCCATGATAATATATGAAATAAATAAAATTTAATATAGATGTCTGAAATTTAATATGTTGCTACAGTGCATATGCATTTAAGATAAACTTTTTTAAATTACAATTTGATATAGTTGGCTTTATTTCGTAGCTTATTAGTTGTCTCACACAGAAACGAAACAATGTTATTCAATACTAAAAAAGGAATGTGGGGTTTGCATTATGCTTCTTAATCTTCAGATCACATGCATACTGATATGGTTACTAAAGCCTCTCTTAATTTTTGCTTTTTAGATACTCCTCCTACATTATACTATTATTAGATGATTTTCTCGTAAACGTATATAGTGTTTCACGCAGAAACTACATTGTGATATGAATTAGTTCAGTCCATGATAATATATGAAATAAATAAAATTTCATATAGAGGTCTGAAATTAAATATGTTGCTACAGTGCATGTGCATTTAGGATAAATTTTTTTAATTGCAATTTCATATAGTTGGATTTATTTTGTAGCTTATTAGTTGTCTCACACAGAAACGAAACAATGTTATTCAATACTAAAAAAGGAATATGGGGTTTGCATTATGCTTCTTAATCTTCTGATCACATGCATAGTGATACGGTTACTAAAGCCTCTCGTAATTTTTGCTTATTAGATACTCCTCCTACATTATACTATTATTAGATGATTCTCTCGTAAACTTATATAGTGTCTCACGCAGAAACTACATTGTGTTAATCAGTAACAAAGAAACTAATATGGACTTTATACTTTTATTCTAAATCTTCAAATTATATGTTTGCTAATGCGTTTGCTAGAGTCCCATTTGAAGTTTTTGCGTTTTAAATGCTTGCAAATATGTAAAATGGAACTTTTTTTTTTTTTAAACGAGCAAATTTGTACGACCTCAAGTACTGAAACTTCCCCGTATCGTTTGCAAACCAAACATAAGATTCAAAATTGCCGACAAAATTTTGTTATCTTAACCAGCATCTTTAAAATTTTGGTCTCTGTTTGAATGCATATATTATCTCATATTTTATCAGATAAAACTTCTTACATATCAACCCTGTACTACATTTATTATTTCGTCTTCTTTTTACAGTAATTATTAATAATATCATAAACCAATATCAATATTTTCAAAAAAATATAGTTATTGAGAAATTGAATATTTATTTTAAATGTATCGTGTGTATAACATTTATAAAATGTTTGTTCATCTTCGTGTAGATGAAACGTTATAACTTTTAATTGTTTCCCTTGAAAACTGCAGGTCGCATGGGTATATTTCTTTGGCCATTTAGAGCGAAAAATCCATATGTAAAGTTTATGTAGCAAAGACGGCCCACGAGCGGCCGAGGGGTAAAATCCGGTGAACACTGGTAGTTCAGCCCGGGTTTCGAGTCCCGGTGAATGGGCTGGCTGCATGGGCCTTTCCGTGTTTTTCCTCATGTGTAACGTGGATACGAGCCAGTTTCCCTTAAAAAAACCTCCACGGGGTATTTATCCCTTTTGGTGTAGTGGCTAAGGGCGGAGCACGAATTAAGTAAAAACAAAAATTGTAATAAGGAGATCTTCTATATGGGGGAATATAGCGTCAATATTTCAACAGGAAAGTTGTAATGATTCAGTCTTATGTAATGATTTTACTACCGTTTAATAACCAGTGATAGTTAACAAAATGATTTAGATGAAAGTTTCTTTTAGAACCACTGCTAAATATATATATTTATATATATATATGTGATGTACCAGCTTTAGTCGTAGCTTAAATTATCAGACGATAAGTTTTAAAAAATGGGATCCATTAATTATTATTCAGGAGAAATAGCAGTTACAAAATCAGATATCCAGAGTAAATAAAAAGAATTACTAATAACATTTTGTATGAAGTTTACCGCATCGTGACATTTAAGAAAAAGGCCCCGATATTCTTTTGCGAGTCCTTTTGTAGCCTCTGGAAAGGCGGAGCTTCCAAGAAATGACGTCAGCCTCGTCAACCAATCCAGTTCGCTTTAAATATCTCCAGAACATTCTAAAACTGTACGTGTAAAAAAGGCGGGAAAAACAACTTGTCTACGGGGCTATGGATTTAATTCCACGTACTTTCAAATAAGAGACCGTCGCCATCGAAAATGAAATGAACATACAGTTAGAATTTTAAGTGTATTCTTGACTATGGAATTTTATTATTACATATATATATATAGTTACAAAGAAGGGGAAAGTTCTAAAAAGCTATTGCTTAAAAGTACATTTGATACTGCAGTTCCAGAGTAAAAAAGTTACACCATGTAAGCAATAGCTTTCTCTTCTTTACAAATATTTTAAAATTTTGCTGCTCTTTAGGCAAAATTCTTGACCACATAGGTGTCTCTTGTTCGTGTACTACTTTTATATATATATGCCAATTTTTAAGATTTTTAACTGTTTTTAAATAATTTGAGTTGAACAAAAATTTAAAATACAGCCTGTTTTATTGCCATTTAATTACTTTTATGAGAAAGTATATTTTTAGTCAACTTTTATTTAAGCTTTGCAGTTTTTTTAAATCGTTATAAAAATCAAATTTCAGTAATTAACAGGAATATTTAATATCAAACACAATATTATAAAATCTTAGTTAAATCAAATTTATCTAACGGAACTCCTAAAATTTCGTTTAACTTCTGCGGCGATAAAACGCGTACACAGTTTAAACTGTATTACTCTCAAAACCAATTTTTAAGATGCCCAAAGACAAAGGAAAGTGATTAGGATTAAATACGGTTAAATGGATTAATTGTGATTAAAAAGTACTTGAAAAGTTAAATTTTAATAACAGCATATCATTATATCTCATTTAAATCTCCTATATCTAAGAAAAAGCTATTTTTTCCTTCGTTAAGTTTAAAAGAAACACATTTATTTTCAATAATATTTATTTTTGAATTAAAACTCATTGGTTTACTCCGATAATATTTATTTTCTAATTAAAGCTATCTTATTTATTTCAATAAGGATATCCAATTCCATAGCTTTTTCTTGCTATAAAGAAGCTTAAATTATTTTATACTAACAAAATAAAGCAGATATTCTGAATTTGCAACATGTAAATATCTTCTTAAAATTTTATATAAATAATTTAGAAAAACTTAAGGGAAGTTGTGAAAGACTTTAATTTATCGATCAGCGTTCCAATGATAGCCTTGCTTCATAATGTATGAATTAAATGCGATTTATAAATTAATAACTATTCTTTGATTTAATGTAAGAGTTAAATGGGATTTCTAAATTAATAGTAAAACTATACTTTGATTTAATCAGCTTAAGCAAGTTTAATATTTTCCTGAAAATATATTTAACATTTAACGACATTATTAAATTTAATTCTAGATACGGAATTCCTGGAAAGCATTGCTTCCTTATTTTAAATTGGTTCTGCCTATATATTAATTATTTACATCCCGCTTTAAAGTTCAGTAACTGATTCTAATCTTCCCTTAATACTTATTATTTTATTTTGTAACAAATAGCAATGCTTTTAGATTTAATGAATAAAACACGTTTCGAAATGAAACTATTCGTATATAGGATTTTTTAATCTTTTCATACAAGTACCTACCTTTAATAAACAGAAAATTGTGTATGTTTAAAATGCCTAAATTCTCCTAAATGTACGTTTTATATTTGTACTTCTCTATCCATATCACTTTTTTAAAATGTGAAATTTAATAATACTTTTAAGGAAAACGTCTAGAGTTCTTTATATTTATGTTATGCATAGTTTTATTACATTTATGCTCGCTTTTGTTAATCATACATTTTACGATACTTTGGGAAATCTCTACTACTTTATTAACTTCGTTTTTCTCATATCTGAAACGCGTTATAATGTCAAAGCCCATCACTGTAAGTTCTCTGATATCCTGCAGTTTCGCCGATGTTATTCAAAACATAAAATAATGTGCCTCTGGAACTGTAAAAATACTGACAATAATATCTCAATTCAATCATCTCGCAATGTGAGATTAATCCGTGTTTCTCAGCTCCATCGCCACGTGCGTGACATTTTGATACGTGCCGCTTGCTTTATTAAGTGTTAACATCTCCATTTAATCACGAGATTCGAAATGAACAAAGACGTAGGAGTTCAACTTCAATAAAGACAGCTCGTCGACGAAAGCCTCATTACGCTTTGGACGCAAGGCGCTTTACATGAGGCTTAATTTTCCTTACATGGAAGTTTCTTGCAATATCGGATGTGAAAACAGCCTTCCTCAAACCTCGGCTCTATTTGCATTTGAATTCGGAAGAAGAAAGTCTTCGAAGAAATAGTAGGGTGACGGCGAAAAACTATTTGCCTTCATCCAGACTCTTCAAATAAAACATGTTGACACGTACCTGGCGTGTAATCTTAGTTCATTTATTGCGATTTGCAACGGGTAGGAGAGTTACTGATTTCTTGTATATCCTTTAATAAGACAAGTTGTATCCTAAATTGTCTGTTGACGTCTTCAGCGGTGTAATAAAGTTTTCGCTTCCTTAAGCCTTCTAGCGTAGCAATTTTTGTCGCAATGAAACGTGGGTTCCTTTTTATCCTGATTTCATTTCTTTCCGTACAAGTGCGGAATGATTTCTGAATCAGAATTTTATTTTCATTTCGGAAATATATTTGCATCTCATGAAATCCTTATAAAGCTTCACGATATTATCTTTTCAAATGCTTTTATTATATGATTGAATCCCCTTAAAATGATGAGTTTTTTAAGATTATTTTTCCTGTTTTTCTCCTTTCAAAGGCATTAACTCGAAAACAAAACAAAACAAAAAATTGCGCCTTGCTCCGTATCTTGAATGTATGCACTTATAAATCAACTGCTTTACGTGCTGTTAATTGCTCAAACTTTAACTTAGAAGTTATCGTTTAAATACCTATAAACGCCATGGTATTCGAACCGCATTTTGCCAAGAAATATTAAATAGTTTATAACATGGTCATCCCAGTGGAAATATAGGTTAACATAAGCTGCTTGACATCTCGATAGGTCTCATGCTAGTATCCTGAATAAAGCGCTCCAGTTTCGGACTGTATTGTCTTTGCTGAATGCAACACTTGCAGTCCGATGATCCTGAAGTCGTCTAAAAGAGTTGGTACTAGTAGAAGAAATATACAAGATGCTTAGATTCTGGCAACCAAAATTACAATGGATCTTAGGCAAATACGTCTCGTGTGCTTTGCTGTAAGTGAATAATTCATACATTCATGCAGTTCTTTATTTTTTCTCTAACTTTATTAATAAATCAAAAATTTAAGTGATAAGATCTGGAAAATAATTGTTGAATTTCAATACCAAAGCTTTATTAAATTAGAAGATAATGTTAAAAGAATTATAGAAATGATGTAAGGAATAGAGTTATTAGAGATTTCATCATGCCAAAGTAGTTTAGATTTACTGCACACAAAAGCCACTTTCACTGAAGAATTTTTCTGGAAACTAGCTTTTATTTAGACGTCATTTTAAAGAATATATTTTATTTTAATAAGGTTCAAAACCAATTCCTCACAAAACTAATTTTACCCAGAGTTTTAAAATACATATTTAAATTAAAAGAAATAAAAATGCTTTTATGTAATCTGTAAAACGCAGATTTTATTATTTAGCATACTTTAAAATATAACAGTAAATGAATGTTTTTTTAATTATTGAATGAAAAAAATAAAAAATATAGTTTAGTTCGATTCCTCTTATAGAGATTAATAGCTGCAAGTCACTGCATATAATTAAAGTCTCAGCTGTTATACTTGAAATGTTTTCTGAAACTAGTGACCGCTTTATTAAATAGATTATCGCAGCTTATGCCTAACATACTTTCTGTAAGCCATTACATTAAGTGTACATATTCATAGTATAAAAACTTGCAGGTTTGCATGACTTCCTATTAAAAAATTTGTATGATGATTTTACGCTCAAGTTTAGGATGCGGTTCAGTATGTTTGTATATAAATACATTTTCGCTTCCGATTTTATTTAATTATATTTTAGATTTCAATCCTAATTTTCTTATATACTATGTCCTGAGTACTTAATTTATGTTCTAAATCATGACTTTCATATGTCTAGTATTTATCTTGTCTTACAAAAATGAAATAGTTGCAAAAACTGTTTTAAGGTATTTGGCTTGTGTAGCGTAAATAAAACTTCTTTCGCTCAGAAAGTTTTCTATTACGGAACTCCTTGCGGATCACGCAAAACTTTACAACCTGCAAATCTACAATTCATTTTCAATAACTATCAATAAATAAATTAATTTTCTGTAAGTTTTTTGTGTGTGTTTGTCTGTATGCATACAAGAAGTGGTTTTGCCGACGTATAGTGATAAATAACACAACGACAGACTTTTCAGTCAGTTTACTTTGAAATAAAAAACTAAATACACGAAAGAAGCACAATATCTCTGTTTTCCTTCAAATTCTCTAAAACAAAACTAAATAGTTGTGAAGAGGAGAAAACTCCGAAGATTTAACGGCCAAGATATATATATTTTGCATTATTTTCCCTTCTGGAACTAAGATGGTATGTAGACATAAGCGAAAATAGGAGATGGTCCAGGATAGAAGAAAAGGTGAGAAGGGGAAAGCAGAGGCAAGACAGTTTAAGACAAAAGGAAAACGAACTTGCCACGCGGAACTGACGTGGCCATGTCAAGGCAGCTCGCCACGTCAATTTTAAATGACAAGGTTATGTCTATTTCCGAATACAAGCTAAAGTTTCGTTGCAGTCCAACTCATGCATTTGAAATCGACTTATCGAGCTATGAGAACTGAGGGAAAAAAGTGATTGGAGAGGAAATCAATGTTGTGTATGAATCCTCCCTTGTGAACACTTTATTCTTTCTGATAAGTTGATAAGACAGGAAAAGGTAGTTCTCTGAAGCTGTATGACTATGAAGCATTGGAATATTCGTAGTGTTATTGAAAGGAACAATACGAATAGCTCAGCTGCGTGTTGCATTTTACGAATTTTAAATCTTATAGATTTAAATATGAATGGTTATATGTATGATGGTTATAAATATGAATATTATTACTATTGATTATAAATATGATTGGCTGGTACCTATTTTCTTCTATTCCGAGAAACCCAATATATATAACTTCGCGCAGTTCCTTCACCCACACACATAAAAAACTGGGTCAAGGAGACTGCTGCAAAAGCATATTATATAATATTTACAGAATTTTTTATGATATTTCTTGAAAATAAATTATTTCTGAATGAATTTAATTATTCATTATGAGTTTAATTCACGCACAGACTTATAGCATTTATTTCTTTTTGTTAGTTAAAATTTTCTTTATCCGATAGAAAGAATATTTTTATAATTTGCCAAGAGAAGATACGTATTTTAAAAACTACCCTCAAATTCAACTAACGAATGTAAGATTTTTCCCCCTTAAAACGCTATGCTTTTAACCTATTGAAGGATGTGTATTTAATTCGCCTCAATGAGCACACTGATATTGATCAGATAATATGTCTTATGATAAAATATATTATAAAATGTTATCATCCAAGTAAAATATTCTAATCTTATTTACATAGAATAGATCTTTAATCGTAAGCTAGATATACTATTTTTGTTATGTGAATGTTTTGTATTTTTAACTCTTTGTGTTCTAAACGTCGGAATTCTGTCGATAATTTTGTTTTAAAATGTCCCAAATTTTAACTAACACTATCACATCAGTTTCAACTGAGAATTCTTCTGTTTATTTCATTTACGGAACTCCGTGTTATAACGTTTCTGTTCAGAACGTTAGACTTGTGGTATTTATTTTTCTTTTCCTTTTCTTATTTCTACCATATAACAACTAATAGGAACGTTCTCTCCTTTCTCATTGTTAACTGAAGATTTTAAGGCTTATTTTAATCAGTGATTAATCTCTAAAGGACATAAATTACACATGTATGTATGCTTCAAATGCATTTTTTAAACCTTTCTTCTAAAAGCAGATGAAAATGTTTTATCACAAACAGCTATTTATTTTGCTTCTTTTTAAACAATTTTGCATCATGAGCTGCGTTCGCCTCTTCGCAAAACTGTTTTTCGTAGTACCAACAAGCTGCTATAGAACTGTCATAATGATTTTTCCTTGTTGCTTCCTTATGTTGTTACTATATGATGACCTTGGGGACGAAACCGGTGAAGATACGGGAAAGGCAGGAGAATGAGAAATTTGAGGAAACTATCCGTTATTTTTAAGGTACTCTAATTCTCTAAATCTAAGGTACTCTAATTATCTAAATACTGAGTCTCTAATTCACTTACGTCAACTGTGTGTTCAGTAGATACTTGGTTTTCATAAAGCACTTATGTAGTATGTTTTCTATTATTAATTTTAAAGATTTTCTGCTATCTATAGCAAAAAATTAGTGTGCTTGGAAATATTTTAGACCTTTCTTACAATTTTGAGATTTATGAAATTCTAGAAAATTCTTGATTTTAGTACAGTAGCTATAAAAATGAAATAAAAGCTGGTATTAACGCTTAATATTGCCTACGTCATCTTACTGATTTTCATTCCGTAGCATTCTAAAGAAGATAATTCTTTTGCTTTAAAAGAACACTTAATGTGAAGGAACACTTATTTACAAAATCTGTGCATTCCTTTATTCCGGTAAACAATGTTCGGTCAGCTTCTTTTAGCAACACAAAAGTGTGATAATTTTGTTAAATGTAAATAGAGCAGATATTATTTCGGTAATAAATGCATGGCAATAATTATTAACAACTGAATAATTTTTAAAATTCCTTGTATTCGTATGCAATCTCACACTGAAACATCTATAAGTGAAAGATTAGTTAAAAAGTGCGCTCTGGATATGTATATGATTTCAGTTCAAAACATGTACGAATTAAAAGATTAGTTAGAAAATGTACATGATATTCGAACTCGATTTCACTTTAAAAGGGATATGAACGGAAGACAAGATTATTAATTGGTTCTTAAGCAAATTTTCTATTTTGTTTATTGCAAATTAAAACCAGAGATATGACTTCTGAGAAGATCTAAACTTTATGTAGTCAAAGATGCAGTGCATATACTGACGTTTATTTTTGAAACGTTTTGTTAAAGCATGCGAACATGATGACATTCTAATGGAGAGCTAAAGAAGTAGTCTTTGGAGAGAGTTTTCCACTATCTAAACTTGCATTTGATATATTCACTATCGTGAAATTATCTAACTTGTTTCCCTGAGATATTATACTTTTAAATTATCTTTCTTCAGCCAAATTGAATTGCATTTTTTACTTGAAAATTCCTTGGGGTAATTTACTATTCCTTTGAGGGTCATTGTTTTTGCTATCCATAATATTTTATCTGAGCTCTGCACTATCTATTATTGTTTGTTTGCTCGTGATCAAAAATAGTAACATTGTACATACGTTTTTTCTTCAGAACCTGTCTTTAAGTTAAAGGGAGAAGAAGAAGAAAATTTATGAGATTTAATTAAGTTTTATTGTTTTTATATCTTATTTGCTTTTTCGTTTTTAATACTTTATTAAATAAAACTACTCAAACCTGTACCGCTGCCGTTCAGAACGTAATAAATTTGAAAAAGGAGTAGCATTCATGAATATATTTTACAAGTGAATTAATTGGATGAACTTCGATGTAGATGTATTTAGTGTTTCGATTATGAATTTAATTATGTCATTTTATAGCCCACTAGCGGACGAACGTCAAAATCGCGAATAGGCTCGTTTTCTTGATTTTACCCATGTGTAACGTGTATATGAGCCAGTTTCCCTTTAGAAAGTCCACTACGAAGGTGTCCATCTCCTTAGGCAGATAGCCCTTGAGGATTTGTCCTAATCACATAAACCAAACTATAAGATTTTATATATTAACAGCATCTTGATGAGAAACAATAAATCTTATTTTGTTTTTAATGTATGTTGCTGACCATTAAAATTGTTATAAAAGGAAGGAAGACAAATAGCAAAAACTTATTTTTGTAAATATATATATATATATATATATATATATATAGTACACTGTGAAGAAAACATGAGAAACTTTTCAAGTGATTTGGAGTGTAAAGCGTCTATATTTCAGTACACAAAACTACCACCTCTAGCGGAAACAACGGTAATAATCCGGCTGGACATCGAGTCGAACTGAGCTTGGATGAGAGATACGGGTGTTTCACTCTGTGCAGTTTCAAATCTATGCCAGAGTTCATCAATCGTAGTGGCTAGCGAGTAGTGGCGTACCACTCTCTCGGCAACACATGTATAAATATTCTCAGTGGGTAAGAAATGGGGGAACGTTCTAGCATCCTCTGCATCCCTACAGTCGAACATCCTCTGCATCGAGGATGGTCAGGACAGCACGAGCATTATCGTGTTGAAAGATAGCATCATCTTAAGACCTCGAAGATAAGGCATTGCCATGGGCTTAATATAGACTTTAACTGTAAACGTAATGAGTCAGAAATATAACGGTGGCTGTCCACATTATCCGCTATGCGAACATCAGCTGACAGGACGTGTACCTAATGGTATTCCATACTAACACTTTATATGCTGGGCCTGTATGACGATGATGAATGCCAGATGGCAACATTTAATCTCATCAGCGCCTCCACACACATATAGGTCCGTCATGATACTGCACGCCGAAACGGAATTCGTCTGAAAAGACGACGTAGTGCCCCTCCTGAGATTCAGTGTCATCGTTCTTCACACCACTGCAGTCGCACCTGTTTCTGCTGCAGCGTCAAGTGAATCTGCAAGAACGGTAGCCGTACTGACAGTCCGTGATGCGTCAAAATGGAATCATTCTGTCCGTATGAACACTGGTCATATTGCATCAGACCCGAGTTCTTGACGTGGCTGAACGATCCCGGACTGCAAGGAGAATGAACCGGGCCCGCTGAGATCATGCGTGGTTCGCTTTATGACCCTAATGATATCAATTCTATATTTTCCTGACTGTCATGATATCCCGACCAACATGAACAGCAGTGTCACAGAACGACAAAACCGCAGTCTCGATATGTCACGTTCCTGTCATGGTCGAATGTCGAGGATTGCTGGTAGGAGTTTCTCCTTTTTAAACAAGACTTAACAAGACCTTTACATAAACAATCAAAGTTCAAATGCGAAACAATCTTCCCATTTATACACAATGTAGATGGCTTTACTCATGCCTACCGTGTGCCCATCCACTGGGAATCTAATAATTTTCGCATCCTAGCATGTAGTACCTTTCGTGCAAATTTGACGTTTATTGAATGCCGCCTTCATGATATGGCAATTTTAATGGCTAACAGAGTAGTTATTAAACATACTAAACTGCTATGTATTTCAAGTGGTAATCTTGAATGAGACATAATTGTTTAAAATGTAAATTTCTGAAGCTTTCCCTGAGTTAAAAAAATATGACAGATAGAGCTACAGAAATATTCTGACACTTGTAACAAGTTGTGCAAATTGGTTTCTTCATATTTGGGAAATCTTGTTTATAACAGTACATATTTCCGAAATGGTTGATTTTTTTATCTGCTGTTTAAGCACTGCAATTGAATATTTACGATAATCTATTCTTATGATTATTTTTATTTAATAACGATTTGCTCAAATTGTTCAGATCTTGACCCTTAGCAAATAAACCTAAAGATATACACACAACCTGATTGCAATTTGTCTTTTGAGTTGTGAAACTCTAAGATAGAAATGTAGCTTTGGGGTTCAAATGCTGTCTAAAGAGCATGCTTTTACAGGTACAACCATCGTAAAACAATTAAGGTGTGTTGCATTGCAACATAATTTATTCTCTTCAAATTATAAGGATTGGTCTATTTACTTTAATGTGAAATTACGGAACAACATATCAGATTCCCCTATCCCGTATAAAAAGTTGTTGGTCTCTAGCCCACTTTGCATATACAGGAGAGAATGGGACTAAACGTTTCAGGTGTAATTTTTACTTAGTTCCCAAAGTGGTCCAGGTGGACCCCCAGGAGTCCACGGAAGACTCGACGAGGGTCTACGTTGGCGTGACAAAAAATGTGGGTTCACAATTCGTAAGCGGGGTTCCACAAAAATTTATTTGCTTTCGATAATGAAGAATTAAAATGTTGGCTTGACTTCACCTATCAATGTAGGCAGATAATATTTTAAGAAGCTCAGCAACTGTTACTTGCATATTCCATATTCAGTACAACGTGCCGAGACTTGCAAAGCGCTGCCGCCGCCGTCCGCAACGCTTGTTCAGACGTACAAAGAGACGAAATACGACTTGTGGTATGTGTGTGCTTGTAATCTTACATGAACTTGGTTGATTCTTCACCAATATAAATGCTAATGCCAAGGATAAACGTTACTCATTTATTTCCGGAATTTCGAAAAGAAAAGTAAATATGCAATGTAAAAAGTAAATGGAATATGCACGTTGTACTGAATATGGAATGATGTTGGTGTTTGCCAGGGTCGGAAAAAGTATTTACCTGCCTATTTGTTATACATACTTTAATAATTTGTTATACTTACTGATAATTTATTGTGAATCCATCAAGTACATCCGTCCCATTAATACACTCACGTTTGTGAAAATTGCAACACCAAGAAGGAATCGTCATAATTGAATGCAATTTAATACACAGTTGAGTGGTAGTGGTACAAATAAATGATTAAATGTTCAAAGCAAACAAACAAGAACAAGAGATCAGAATCAGTATTTTGTGTGGCCACCACGCGCCGCAATAAGTGCTGCTACACGACGTGGCATGGAGTCAAACAAAGTTTGAATGTCTGACTGAGGAAGAGCATTCCATATCGTTTGTACGCGTACCCAAAGTTCGTCTGCAGACGCAACAGGGCGAGGATCACGAGCAAGACGCCGACCAATGACATCCCACACATGTTCAATTGGCGACATATCCGGGGAACACGCAGGCCAAGGAAGAAGCTGTACCTGCTGCGCTGCAAAGAAGGATTTAACAATCCGAGCAGTATGAGGGCGGGCATTGTCCTGTTGAAATACAGCGCCTGGCAAGCTTTGAAGGAAGGGAACAGCTTCGGGCTGTAGAACTTCACGGATATACCGGTTGCTGTTCAGATTGCCCACAATTCGTAGCAATTGAGATCGTCTATGATATGCTATGGCGCCCCAGACCATAACTCCGGGTGTTCGTCCACTGTGGCGTTCGATAATGCACTCCGGAAGGTGGCGTTCACCGGCATAGCGTCTGACACGAATGCGGCCATCATGGTACCACAAATTAAAGCGGGATTCGTCAGAAAACACGACATGCTGCCAATCAGCACGCCAGTCTCTATGCTGATTGGCCCATTGTAGCCGCAGGCGGCGATGGTCGTGCGTTAGGGGGATCCTGTATAAAGGAGTCCGTGCGCGCAGTTCACACTGCAGCAGACGTCTACGAATTGATGAAGCACACAATGAAACACCTGTAGCTATTGACCACAGTGCTGCCAATTGTCTAGAGGAAGCTGTACGGTCCGTCCGCGCCATGCGGACCAGGTGTCTATCATCGCGAGCTGACGTCACATTTCGGGGTCCACTCCCGGATTTCCGAGTTGTCCGACACTCGTCCGTCCACTGCTTCCAAACGCGCATCACTGTGCTGCTGTTACGCTGCACACGAGAGGCTACTGCACGATACGACAATCCAGCTTCACGAAGGCCGATGATTCTCCCTCGTTCAAACTCTGTAAGTTGTTCAAATCTCGCTCTCTTTCGTCGACGAGGCATAAGTACAGATTGAGTTAACGTTTACCACTAGCAGATAACCACCGATAACCATACACGCCTCGCTACAGCCGTCTATTTATTCGGATCCATCAGCCGTTCAGAGGGCGCTGCTCAGCATACGCATGCGCTACGGATTTGCAATTCTAATCATTTGCATATCATGCGCTACTTTGCATTTCCTGAAAATTTCAGCTCACTCGCGTAAGTCTTTCATGGTGTTGCAATTTTCACAAACGTGAGTGTATTATGACTATTTTGTGACTGTCATTGTATAAGTTACGTTACGTTATTAATGTTTAATTTTAATTATATTACGAATGTTATCATCTTACAATGTAATATAACAAAATAATACACAATAATAATTAATAGTGTAATAATTACATATTTGAATAAACACAACACATAATATTCTTACCACTCCGAATGGGGAGTTTTCTAAATGAAATAAGTGAGAATTGATTGATTCCTTGTGCTGTGAGTAGATGTCAAAAAAGTAAAGTTGGATGGAATCACTTTTTTGATTGGCCAACTTTACTTTTTTGACATCCACTCACAGCACAATCAATTAATTAATTAACCAATCAGTTCTCACTTTTTTCGAAAACTATTCATTCGTGGTTGGAACTCTGCAGCAACGCAAATTTCCACAGTTAGATCTAATCTTCACATTGAGTTTTGGGAATATGGTAGAAATGTAGCTGCAGGAGGTTCACCGGAACCAGCTAAATTTTGAAAGTGGTCTATGAGAAAAAAGTCTGGGAACCTCTGCTCTAGATCTTAAGCACAATAACCTTTTTTATAGCTAATGACCACGAACAGCAGTGCACAACTACAAACATTACGTTCAATTGCCAAACACATGTTGTAGACCATTTTTGGATTTTTCTTAAGACAGTCTTCGAGTGAAGAATCAGTGAAGCATCTTGTATGCAAATCTGACTTCAGGGTCGAGAATAGAGAAAAAGATCACCCAGGGCTTCATATATGCTTTATGGTGCATAATGAGCATATTTAGTGCTATGTTTGATTAGGTACTTCGCTCCATTGCTGACTGTATGATTCAACACATTGTCCTGATGAAAAAGGGAGAAAGAATGGTGGAGGTGTGGACATTTCCTTCGCGTATAATCTCGTAATTTCATTAAAACAGATAATTAATGTGATGCTGCTGTTATTCTGTACAGATAGTTAGTGTTATTCTATAACACTGTGCTCAGAGAAATCTAGTGTTGGTTCGTTGTACCGCCTTTCTTCTGTCTTAATTTTAACCCTTTTGAGAAATCCCTGAATACTCATCAGAATGTTCTAGAACAACTCAGTAAATCGTCACCATCATTTTCTCAATCATTTTATATTTCTGTGGCCGTTTAATCTAGGAGAATGCATAAATTTATGGCATCTTATTGCGTGTTGCCAATAGCATCTATTTTGGTTGAAGGCGCAATGCGAAATGTGTTTAATGTCACTGCTGCCACTCGCATGGGAATTATACATCATTCTGATAGCTAACGGATTAATGTGACAAACGTGAGCCTATTTAAAAATACATTTCTTGTTTATGAAGCTTCGCCGCAGCTCCAAAAAACAAATCAGTCTGATTCTTTACAGAACAGCCCTCGTAAAATAGATTTGAAAACAATTTATTCGGAACTGATATTTTTTTCGACTTACAAAATTTCTACTTTTAGAATAGGCAAGATAACAGGAAAAAGTTTTCTTATATTCAGAGAAAGTTTATGGAATAAAATAAGGTTTCTGAGAAATTGTTTTTTCTTCAAACGACTGCATGACAATTTCTTTTCTGTAACACAACATTCGAAACAGCAAAATGATCTGAACATTGTCTTATTTTTTATTTTCTTAATAAAGAATAAAACATTGTTCAGCTCATCAGACTGATTATTTGCATTAAATGTATCCCAACAGCATTGTTAAAATATTGGTGGGATGTGCTACATTCTAAAAATTAAGAAATAAGAGAATGTTTTGTAATGAGTTTTTTTTTTTTTTTTTTTTTTTTTTTTTTTTTTTTTTGTTGTTGTTTTGTTTTGTAAACGTGTGATTAATAAGAACCAATAGTTATCTTAAATCAAGATACCATAAAAAGACTGGTACTATTCCGTTTTGAGGGCCGTAAAATACTTGCAGCGAAAATGTATGCGCAAAAGCGCGTAATCTAACAAACGCGCCCATTTAACAGCGCGCCAAATCTAGCGTACCCGCTGATTTCAGATTGCGTAAGTTTTAATAGTTCTATATTTCTTAAGACGCCATTGATAGTTATTTACTATTATACTTCCTTTATTGCCGCAAGTACTAGTTTAATTTTTAAATCCTTTTTTGATTTTAAATCCTTTTTTGATATCCTATGGATTTAACAACTTGGGAATTGCCCATGATGACCATGTGCACATCGACCTATTTTCACTTAAAACAAAATCCTAGAATTGCACACAAATGGCACTGCGCATACTCTTGACTTTATCTATGTACACATCGACCTATTTTCACTTAAAAAGTAAAAGAAAATTGACAAAAATCGAATTGTTTTTACCCTTGTAAAAAGAGGCAAACAAATAAGTGAGCGATTCTGCACTTTACCCAGAATATTTTCAAAGAAAAGGCATCATTCATTATAAAAAATTACGTTTTGAACAACCGACGAGCTGAAATTATGCTTTAGCGATAAGTCGGTAGCGAAATAGCGAAATAGCGATGCAGGCATCCATTCAGTCATGTTTAGCAATTTTCATATAAATTATAATAATGATCTGAAATAGTTATTTACTCTTATGCTTCCATTCAGTCATGTTTACGTTTTTCATATAAATTATAATAATAAAATGGATTATATGAAATTAACCTTTCATTTAAATTTAAAACATCAATCTTAGATGGTTATTTACTATTATACTTCCTTTCTTGCCGCAATTATTAGGGTTGCCGCAATTATTTTTTTCAGCATTGGCATCAACAATAGTTTGGCGATTTTTTACTGCCCTCAAAACCTAATAGTACCAAAAAACTATATATTATACTAAACAACATGTACATAAATCAGTTAATTAAATCTGTCTAGCTCTACTTTTGGTTGTATGACAAGAGCTAATTTTTCTCAGTTACAGATTTTACGTTACTCTTGCCAACAAGGCGTGTCACACTGACATAGATTTGAGCCAACTTGAGCATTAATTAGTTCTGCGTAACTTTTGTCTGACTTACGGTTTAGCTTTAATCGGAATTCAATGCTTTTGAGTTACGCCATAAATGCTGGCTGTTTTTGTAAGCAGAAAACATGCCTTCTAGTAAATTATTGAGCTCTAAATGAAATAGTCTTTTATTCCATTCTTAAATTCTCTTTCATCTTAGATATAGTGATAAGTCGCTTACACGTCTACTTAAGGATTTGCCACAAGCTACACTTGCTTCTCTAGGCACAATCTCCATAAAGAGAATTTCAATGATAAGTTTTGGTACTTCATTAAGAATATTCTCATTAGCGCTTCTGTATATATGTTTCAAATTAAAATTACTTTACAAGTAAACTACACATAATCTTGCTGTTAATTTAAATTAATAATGTCTGGAAGTAGATATCAGTTCGCAATTATGGGTAGGACTAAGAAGCTAAGATGATTTTCGTTGTAAGTTTATGACTCATCAATTAGCAGATACATTTAGACAAAAAGTGTTAATCTAGAAACGCATAAGTTATCAATCAAACAAATTCTTCAAGTGCAAATCGATTCGATGGTATAATTACACCAATTTATCTCTATATAACTATGAAGTGACTTGCAATACATAACTTGGTTTTAGCTAATAATTAGTATTATAAATAATAATTGAGGTGTGAATAACTTGAATTAAACCTAACAACTAATTTGTTTTTACCTTAAAGCTTAATATTTGATAGATATCAGTGGAAAAGGTTTAATCTTTTATAATTAACCCCGAGTAACTTTGTTTATTTCTTTTGCTCAAATATTGAATACCCAGTAATAAAATTTCAAATTGCGCGTACTTTTTGTATGAATGGACATTTATAAAGCATCAGCAAAGGTATTTTTAGTAATTCGAAATATCTTGTATGGCAGTAGCCTAAAGCACTAAGGTTTTCCTGGAAAATAATTTTATTTAAATGTATGAAACAGTCTCTTTCAGTCTATCTTAAATTATAAATATGCATACTCTTTAAAGCCTCATTTTTTGTCTCATTCATATTTCCGAAACACTAGAGTCTGAAGTATTTTTGCATGTAAAAAGAGAGTAGAAGCCTTCCACATATGCATAATATTTAAAAGCTAAGTTTTATTTTACAAAATGCTTTCCTTTTTTTGAAGCTTATAATGAAGCTTTTAAAAGGCTATTGATTTCATCAAGTTTAAGTGAACACGATATTACAGAAATCTATAGTCTTTTTAAACACTAACTGAGGCACGAGATGCCTTATACTAAGTTTTGCTGGATTTCTTTCACCAAAAGTAGAATTTCTGCTTTAATATATTGATTTTATTTCCTTTACTTGATATATTTCATTCTTGGAAAAAGTAAGCTCATTGCTTATATTATGATTGAAAGATTTGCATTAGTGTACACATTTGTCAATTACACAATCAAGCTGCGTGAGTATCTTGTATTCATACCTCTGTCATACGCTATTAAAATATATTAATGCATCAAATTTTAATTTTGTATGTTAGATAGATGCAGTAGTAGCATTAAAAGGTTAATATATTGGTTTAATTTTTCTTTTACTTGTTATATTTCATTCTTGGAAAAAATAAGCTCATTGCTTATATTATGATTTAAAGATTTGCATTAGTGTACACATTTGTCAATTACAGAATCAAGCTGCGTGAGTATCTTGTATTCATACCTCTGTCATACGCTAATAAAATATATTAATGCATCAAATTTTAATTTTGTGTGTTAGATAGATGCAGTAGTAGCAGTAAAAAGTTTCATTTTATGTTAGATACGTTTATACGTCTTTATGCGAATTAACCAAGTTATATAATTATTTGCATTTACCTTCATTTCTGCTTTCGTGAACTGCCGCCAGGATGCAAATTAGTTAGCGTATACAAGCCCGGAGATTTTGAGTTCGTAAGAAAGCCTTTGGCAGCAGCCGCTAACTTGTCATTCTCTTAAATCCCTCTACTACTGAACTTCTTAAATGGCTTTAGCTTCGTTAGCCGCAATTGGTTCATGAAATTTTGGGATATGTACCAAAGCTTGGTAGACGTCTGTTACATAATATTCTAATTGATTTGAACACTAGTTTTGATTTTCCCGAAAGCTGCGGAAGTTATGTTCTGTTATACCTTTTGCTATTTATGTGTTGCACATTTTATTTTTTTTACGAGTAAATAAATGTGTTTACTTTCAAACCTTCACCTGAGTTTAGATTAACTGCGTTTTAGAAATAAGACAGGCAATAAATCGGCTGTCTGGCTTATCCTTTCTAGGAATGATCATGTGGAACGGTACACACTTTCTCTGAAATGCACATTTTCTAGGCTTTGATCTTGTTTCTATAAATTAAAATCATAATTAGCTTAAAAGAAAAACCACAGGATCACAGCTATAGATAAAACTGAATAACTTAAGGGATCTGACAGCTTTAAATAGACAAAAATTTCAAATTTTAATGCTTTTAATTTCTATATTCGATTTCTTTACAAGCATTTTAAAATAAACCCTAAAAAAACGTGGTGATCCCAAGCCCACGAAATTCCTTGTGGCAAGGAGCGCAAGATTACTCCTGTTGTTGGCAACAGCCTTGAGAACCTAATAGGTGACAGTGCGATTTGGCTCAGTTCCGCCCCTAATTTTGATGGAGAGCACACCGGGAGGGGAACATGTCCGAGGGTAACCCACCCCTCTCCCCTTCCACCAAACCACACGAGAAGACTTCCGGCTCGCCGCATATTTTAAGAGCCTCTATGCCCCATCGACACTATGCATTTACAAACATACATACCCTCTCCGAGATTCGAACCCAGGACCTTCGGCATGGAAGTCAGCGATGCTAACCGCTATACCTGTTGGGCGACAGTTCTAATTTAGGCCAAACCAATCAAGACCTTAGTTTTTTATCGAGTTTAAAACAATATTTGATTTCACACTTAAATTGTGCGAGATTTATTGAGAAATTACGCATAAGAATATTTTCTACTGTTTTCGATATAGCTAAGGTAATATTTGAACTTTCAGTTCTTAATATCATTTATGGAAATCTTAAATTTCTCTGGAAATTTATAAAATGCAGGCATTTTTATCTGGGATAAAAATAGCTGACTGTTTCCGAAAACGAGTTCCAGAATAACCCTGGCCTTTAGATCCAGTTATTAGAATGCAATGTCTCTGGTATTTGTTCCGCTCCTTTTAAATGACATCGTTACAAATCCTTTCAAAGTGCTTATCCAAGTTATTTGTAAGTTAATTCCTTCACATTTTAAAGATTCATTTCATAAGTTTTGGATATCGTGCAAACGCATTCGTATCTCTCTGGCTAATGGTCTTTAATGCGTATAACAGCGTACAAAAAGTGTCTGATATTGCTACCCATAAAATAAGGTCTTCTAAAGGCTATTGCGCTTTGTAAGAAAAAAGAATGATTCCACTCTCAGTGTGTCATCTTCATAAAGCTCCCACTTAACAAAATTTACGTGAAACTGTCATTCACTTTTACATTGTTAGAGGCGTTTTCCCATCAGCACATAGCGTTGCACAGCAGCGTATCCCTAATTGGCGTTACATCTCAGAAAAGAAAGTTGATAGATTATTCCTTAAAAATAAATAATGCAGCGAGATTGCCTTCTTTTGAGCTTTAAATAGTGGAGTCGTCACTGCGTAATGAAGTTTCTAAACGAGATTCTGAAAACATGAGTCGCCAACGATAATGATTGAGCAATGGAAATTTATTTGTTGCCTTATCTGGTAACAGTGAAGGTACCTAAAATAATGCGCTAATTTGTTTGGAA
This sequence comes from Stegodyphus dumicola, assembly GCF_044657685.1. Taxonomy (NCBI): domain Eukaryota; kingdom Metazoa; phylum Arthropoda; class Arachnida; order Araneae; family Eresidae; genus Stegodyphus; species Stegodyphus dumicola. Next base: position 31,348,655 of record NC_140781.1, read on the forward strand.
TGCTTCACATAATGCCATAATGTTGCTTTTTTTTATCAATTTATTAAGCTCTTAAGCTCTGCTGCCAGAAGCATCCACTCCATTAACACTGGAAGAGGAACTTAGAAGGGGTTTCCGATGTAATGAACAAGTAAAAATGGTAGTTTAAGAGTTATTTACTTATCGTGCAGTTTATAAAAGCAATATGAACTTCTGAAGATTACAGTAAAAATGCAGTACGATAAGCAAATAAAAAACGTGCGGTTAAAGTACTTATTTTCATTCTTCTTCACGTGTATTTATGACATTCTGACAGACATTAGTAGCTTTATACTGTAATCATTTTGATAGTCCTAACTACAGAAGCTTCCGTACCCGAAGTTACGTTTGAAAGATGCCCTCACAGCCATATTTTACTAAGTATCATAATATGTTTGTTGGCTTACGAAGTAGACCTCTATAAAGTAGAAATGTAAGCTAATAAATATTGGAACAGAAAAAAAAAAAAAAAAAAAAAAATCTTTTGAATTTTTTTAAATATAGTTTTACCTAAATATAATACATTAATAAGAATTATATTAATAAATTAATTAACTAAATATAATTACATTACATCGAGATTTCAAGTTAAAGATAAAAGAAGTGATATAAATTTCACATAATTGAAATAGAAGTGAGATGAACAAAACGATTAAAGAAGTGACTTTAGAACTAAATAATGCTGTTTAAATAATAATGCTATGTACCTTTAAGTAAGCAGGTAAATTTCTCAAAAGGCTTGCTTAGGAATGAATTAGTATTAGGGAAAATTAAAAAATATTTCTGAGAAATGTTTTTAAGTATATTTATCAGAAAATTTAAAGTAACATTACTCCCGGTATGCTAAAAGCGTTTACTAACAAAATGAATGAATTCAAGACTAATTAGAGCAACTCAACAGCTCATGATATTAATTAAGTTTTAAATAATGTTAATTATGCAAGATTAAAAGAGGGGTCGCTGGAACCAAATTTCAAATATTTTCCTAATTGCGTACTTAGTCAAATTCAGGGTAATGGAGCGTCAATATTTAAAATATAAAATAATGAGTCTCACTTCCTTACGTTATTTATAGCTCTGGAAAGCACTAATTTTACTTATTGATTGGAATATGATGCCCCGTTTCTATTACCAAAGATGGAACAAATTTCCTAGATTTCTCAGTTTGAATGAAATAAAAATTCTCCTTCTGATCTTCGAATTTTTACTATATAAGACCTTACGTAATCGGTTTAGTTTTTAACGGGTAAGAAATTTCATTTCTTTCCTGAATAAATTACGCTTGATTGGTTAATATAATTTTCAGCACTAAGTGAATTCAAACTTCTTTGCAGCGAAGATGATGCAAATGCTTAAATCAAAAAACTGAAAATAGAAGCATGTTAACGTGCTATGTAATTCTTTATAATGATCGTATTCAGTTCATTCTATTCTCTTGAAAAGTTATTATTACAACGCCTTGTGAGGATTGAACTTCTCAGTTTATGTATTCTACGAAGTTCGTATTAAATGTAGTGACAACAGCTCTGAAAAGACTTTATTACCTTATGTATTAACACTTGCAATACTTCAATACAATCACCTGCATACTTACTGGAAAGCGCCGTGCATTATCTTCAGTTCCGACTCTGCTGATGGTTCCCACAGCGACAGCTTGAAGCACGAGTAACTTCTTTTATACTGTTGAAACAGATCCTTCCTAGTGATTCTTTCACTTTGACGATTCGTCACGAATACGTGTAGTAGCTTTCTGCTGAGTGCTGGCTAAAGATCATTTTCTTCTAAGTGACGAATCTCATCATTTTCCATTAAAGTGCGTGGTGTCATAATGCACGTGATTACACAAATCTAAGGCAATGAGAGGGCTGGAGTTCGCACCATAAAGACCCAATATGAATCCATATGCATGTGATACCTTCGCCGAAATGAAGGAATTGCTGCAAGGGATCAGTTACAGCAGCACAACAGATCCATTACAGCAGAGAAGGGTTTATCTGTGCAAGTAGGGAAGTCACTGTGTAGTATTATCAAAAGTTGACGTGTGTTATGGTGTACAACTCCTTCTAGTAATTGTTCAGAAGGTTATAAACATGGCTGGCGATTGTATTGAGGTACTGTAAGCGTTTGTACCTATGGAAATAAAATTTTCCATTACTATTGATACATTGCCAATACTTACTCTTGTATATTAAGACTAAGATCTTAATATTTTGATTTGAGACAAAAGGAAACAGTTTTATCTAACACTATTCCATTTAACAAGAGGGCCAGTCTAAGATTTAATTATAGTAGTCAAATCGACATTTTCAGATAATTAAGACTCTAAAATTTGATTCGAAAGCAATAACATGCCATGATTAAAGATACTGAAAATTTAGAAGCTTACGTTCATGTTTTTATTGCAGGACTGTTCTTATATATAGGATATAAATAATAAACTGGTAGCCAATTGTTAAGGACGGATCACAAACGCCTACATAACGCGTAAAACTAACTGGTTGGATGCCGAGTGAAATAAAATAATGCCAGAATACTAGGACATAACAATAAACACAATTTATTGTGCTCTGAAATCTAGCAGGCTTTGAAAAGTATGCAAGGGACAAAATGGTCATTTTGTGATGAATACGTAAAAGTAAAAAAAAAATACACATATTGTTCGCAGGCATTCTGGTGTAAAATGCCATTACCGGATATGGCCACCATGGAGGGCGATTGAAGATTTCACATGCCGTGTTGTGCTTTCCACAACATTATCCAGCAGTTGTTGGAAGTAATATATCCTATTCCTCTGTCACTGCATGGATGAGAGTGTCCTTGTTTATTAGACGGGCATTTTCAACGAGCAAGTCTCCTCCTCAAAGCATTCAAACATTTTCAGTAGGATTCAGATCTGGAGAACGAGCTGGCCATAGGAGGCGTTGAATTTCCTCGCACTCTAGACACTCTTGTACAGCTACTGCTTGATGACATGTTGCATTGTCGACCATAAAAGTAAATTTATCACCAACAGCACCATGGAACAAGTGGTAGCAGAACATCATTAATGAATCGTTGGCCAGGCATAGTTCCAGATGGAAGGACATAAAGCGACGCATGTCCGTTGATCTTAGTCCCAGCCCATAGGATATTGCTCCTTTCCTCTATGTTTGCCGTACTATATGCAGTACTACTTTCATGTCACATCAGTTATCGTCAGCCGTCGAACGAGAGACTGAACCTTCTTTTATCTGAAAATATTACACAAGTTCAGTCGTCTTCCTTCCAATAGCAATGTTGACGACACCATTGCAAATGGACGAAACAGTGATGTCTAGACAATCGAATTCACATAATAGGACGGCGGGCGTATAGTCCTCCTTGTTGCAAACTTCTGACTACAGCTTCTAGGAGATTCACTTGTCATTAATAGCAAGTAACTAATTTTTTACTTCAGTAGCTGTGCTGCGCTAGTTCCTTTTTGTCGATAGCACTATGTACCTCTTTTCTGCAGGCGTCGTACTGCGAACATGACTTCCCCTGTGGCATTTGCTACACACTCCATTTGCCTGAAATGATGTGCAAAACCTTGAAACAACGCTGTGGCTGACGTGTAGCAATATCTATTAATTTTCCCCTTTCTTCAATTTTTGTCAATAATACGGACACGCGTAAAATCGTCTAAGTGATGTCTGGAAGACGTACTGAAAACTGCAAGTTCGTCAACTGACTTTTTTTCTGTTAAATTTTGCTTTAGAAAAACAAAGGATAATAAGCGTCAAATCCTTTAGATATCTATCTAATCAGCGCTATCACTTGGTAAACAACTTCGGCATTCTAAAATTTGCATATGCACACCACGTCTTACTGCATTCCGAACTTATGCTTATTTCCACATTTTTCTACCTTCGATTTTATGGTTACTATTGCTGCTACTGTCATCCATTCTTAGCAGTTGTCCAGTGTAGAAGTTATGCTAACGTAGTGCAGCACTTTAATCAAAGTTCGACAGTTTGAACAGAAAAATTAAATCATTTTTAAATTGTATAATATGAAAAGACAGCTGTCTGAAGGAATTTATAAAAGATTCAGAGAATTTTAAGTGTTGCAAACAGATTGTGCACAGGGAAACAGATGAAAGGTTATTTTTAAACATTGTGAAAAGTATAAAAACTAATAAATATTTTAAACTAATAAATTTTTACTAAAACAGAAGGAAGGAAATTGAAAACCAAACGGAAATTAATGCTACTTTTAACAAATTCAATTTTAAATTTATATAATCAACAAATTAAGTTTAAATATTTAATCAGTCTCTTTTATAAAGTTGGATTAGCAGTAATCGCTTTTATAAAGCTGCATTGGTAGTATTTAAAACTTTCAATTTCGTTTTAAAACTTTCAAATTTTGAAAACACATGTCTTTGGTCCAGATCATCATGCGATGATTTTTAGATGCTTTATTGTTTACTACCATGTTTTAACACATCGAAGTTTTTGAATTGCTTTGCTTTCTACGACGAGGTTTTATATCATGATGTTTTAGAACTACTGTGATTTCTCCTAGCTTTTTTTTTCTCTCCAGATATTTTGCACGATGATATTTTCCTCAGCAAACATCATGATCGTTTGACATCAGCAAACAGCAAGGAATTAAATTATATTAAAAAATAACAAATGAGTGTATGAAGTATGGATTTCTATCGGGACTTGAACGCATCGTGTTTTAATCTGTAAATTGTTTTACGATTCAACTACAACGAAATTAACAGTTATCTCTCACCAACTTTATATTGTAAATGAGATCAGTAATTACGGAATATTTATGAAAAATATATTTTTAAAGTTAACAACATACACATTGTGTTATGGATTTTGTTACTAATGTTTCTGATTTCTTCTAGAATCTTTATTTTAAGTTTAATAAAGACGTAAAAAATGTTGTTTGTACAGGTCAGGTAATTCTTTTTAATTTATAGCCGAAAATAAGGTCTAAATTACTGTCAATAAGCTAATAGCATGAATTAATGCAAGCTGAGATTTTTCTCATGACAGACATTGTGTTATGGATTTTGTTACTAATGTTTCTGATTTCTTCTAGAATCTTTATTTTAAGTTTAATAAAGACGTAAAAAATGTTGTTTGTACAGGTCAGGTAATTCTTTTTAATTTATAGCCGAAAATAAGGTCTAAATTACTGTCAATAAGCTAATAGCATGAATTAATGCAAGCTGAGATTTTTCTCATGAAGGAAGTTAGCTTGTGCAATGCATAAGAAGAATGACACATCGCTAAAGAAATAACCTATTAATTGTAATTTGTCACTTAAGGATTTAAAGGACCTGCATTGAATATTTTCCATTAGGAAATCTTGCGAAGGAATCATTTCTATTGGTATGTCCAGCAAGAAGCCATTTCCAATGGCTACATTTTTGAAAACTATGTAATTAGTTAATGTGTTCCGTATGACTGTCGAATCGAGGGCTTTTATCATTTAATGGATTTTGCCTTAACACAAAACAAAAAGACATAAACTTTTATTCCTTTATGACACCGCGCATTTTTGTACATTTACTGGGATATGAGAGAAAACTCTAATCACCGATCTGTTTGAAAACCTTTTAATCAAGTCTTATGATGAGAAAAGATTTTCACAAATCACATGCGGTTAGCCGAAATCTTGCTTTCATTCATATATTATCCGAATGATTAATTCTTATTTTAATCAACTGAAAGAAGCAATATCATTGACTGAAATGCCTCATTGCATTTCAATCTAGCTAACTGCTAATTTTTTAAGCAAAGGAGATCAATTCAGAAAATTAAAAGAATGCCTTTCAAAAGCATTTTTAATTATTCTTCTCCATTTTAAAAGCATTGCAAATTTTTTTTAGCTAAAAGAGCTCAAAATAATTCTTTATTAAAGTGTTACAGCACTGAAATGAAAAACTGATAAATGCCAATAAACTACATTCAAAGCTGCTACTTGTGTACCCTACCTTAATTAAATAATCCAATCAAAACTGCTAAGCTTTAGCGATTGTCTGACAAAATATTGTTAAATCTAAAAAATATTTCCTTTCTCTAGGTTTCTGATTTTTTATGTATCTTTCTTTTATTAGGAGCACCCTAATTCAATTTAATTTTATCTTACGTCATTCATTAAAATAATCACTTGCTTTTTATCATAAACAATAAGTTAATCAGCTCTCTTTAAGTATACAAACGTGTCATATTGCTCTTGCTTTTTTTTTTTTTTTTTTTTCCCAGCTTTCACTTTTCTTTCAAAAATATTTATACTTTTTTTATGCGTAGAAAATATTTAAGCCTAATGGAATACATGGATGCAAACATTTGACTGAGTGTATAAAGGAATCTGGTAATTTAAAGTATTAAAACGTAACAGCCATACAATTAGAATGTATTTCCACTGATTTATTAAGATTTAAAAATGTAATAAAATAGCTTCCTTTTAAATCTCCTAATATAACTCTAAAGCAATCTCATTTGCAATGAATTAAAAACTGCCATTGCTTATCCTCAAAAAGAAACAGCAACTTACTGTACTACAATAAAATGCTACTCTTTTTTAAATTAAAATACCCACAATCGTATTATCAGAATATTTCATTTGCGTATCAGTATCTTTCAACATCAAAGGTTTCAACACTTTAAGTTTTAGCTCATTAACATGAACGCCATGGAGCTTCCCCACTGCAATTCTCAATTCTCAATTAGCTTAATTAGAGGTAGTTATTTGCTTCATTTTAATGCATCACAAACAGGGACTTCATATCGGATAGCCGTGATAATATCATATTGACACTGTTAGGTAGCACAGAAGGGAAATGAAATGTTTTTATCTAAGCATTTCATCAACTTTTAATTAATGATTTCATTTACGCTTTCGCTTATGTTAAACTTTTATTATATTTTTACTGACATAGTTAATATGGAATTAACAATTAAATAGCAAACTGAGTTCTTCAACATAAAGGAGGAAACACTGATTATTGTTTTATCCGATAATACCTCCGTCTGATGCTGATTAAATTCGATAGCAATGCAAACATAAATGTAAAATTGAAGCGGGTTTCTGTTTAAGAATTAATAAACTCCAGTAAAGATGAGATGTTATTTTTCTAAAATGGTCATAACAATTCCGTAAAATGTGTTGTGTTCGGATTTTAATAATTTCATATTGTATTTGGCGAGATTTTCGAGAGCTACTACTAGACATATTCGGAAAGATTAATTCTGAAAAGAATCCGTGTATTTAGTAGCATCAGAATAACAGAAATGTTTTTATCTCTACAATTATAATTTTTATTATTATAACTTCTTATAATTTTTCTTAGATTAGGGGAATGTTTTAAGAATTTCCGTAGTTTCCCATTATGAGAATTTATCATAAACGTGTATCATAAAAAAAACCTGTTCTTTAAAATTTTGGTCATAAATTAGGAAAATCATTGATTAAAGTAATATTCAAGCTGAATCTAAATCAATATCATTCAGATTGGGAGAAAAGTCTTAAATTTGCCGAGAAGTCTAGTTTCTAAACCCTGTTACTTCATTGTGCCGTTAATCATGGCATTTATTATAGTTTCAATTTTGAAAATGGCAACGAGAAACTTACTTCTGTTTTGGACGAAATAGCTTTGATTAAAAAAAATAAATTGAAGGTAATTTACATTCAGTCTAAAGTATTCTATAAATTGCTTGTCAATTCAAGCACCATTTTCTTATTATTTTGATATACCAATGGATTAAGATGATTTAAATATATTTTACATTTGTTAATAGATATTTTCATTTTGAATTCCCCATTTAAGTGAAGTATTTGATAGATCAAAAATGCAATTTTTCAAAATCTTTTGCATAGGTGTAAAATACAAATATCAATCAAATGCTGGTAATAAAACTGAAATAAAATTTAATTGTTCAACCATGAACAATTTTATGCTTTATTTTTCGGTTATTTGCATCTAATTTGTAAGATTAATGACGTTATTTGCTTAAGTAAAGCTTTAACATTGTAAGGTATTTCTCCCGTCTTTCCGCTGGTAGTTCGGTCCGAGGTTCGAATCCCGGGAACGGGCTGGCTGCATGGGCGTTTTCGTGTTTTTCTCCATGTGTAACGTGTATACGAGCTAGTTTCCCTTAGAAAGCCCTCCACGAAGGCATCCCTCCCCTTAGGCAGATAGCCTTCGAGGCTTTGCCATAATCACACACACACACACACACTCTCTCCCGTCTTCCTAGCGTGCCTTCGTGGTGTGGTGGTCTGCACGCTGGGCCGGTATTCCAGAAGTCGGTGTTTCGATTCCCGTCGAAGGCAGTTGATCATTTTTTTATCTCTCAGGCTTTTCCAATTAACCTAATGTTCCTACAGTGCCGCCGGAACTAAAAGGGTGTTGTATGATGATTCTTCTCACCCAGGATTCGGCGATTGAGTCCCCTAAAACACCAGTCGCCCTTTAAAAGGAGGAGTATATAAGGTATTTCTCCCTAACGTGTCTTCGTGGTGTAGTGGTTCTGCAAGCTGGGCTGGTATTCTAGAGGTCTCTGGTTCGATTCCCGGCAAAGGCGATTGCTCATTTTTCACATTTCCTGCTGAAAATACAACTTCATGACATAATTCTAAAAATTTCTGTGAAATTTTTAGAACATTATTTAAATTTCTGCAATAATTTTGTTAGAGTTATTACCACTAAAAGATTAGTTGGTTTCTAAGTTTATAAAGAATATGTTTTAGACAATTTAATAGCCATACAACTTATAAGAAGCCCGTAAGTCTCACAACCTATACGTTGATAACTTTGAATTTCATTGACTATTGACTAATACTATTGATTATTGACTATTGATTAAGGTAGAAAGAATGAGTTTAGTTTTTAAACGCTAGATACAACTGGGTTGTTTTCCCTTCCTTTGCTACTATATGAATAATAATGAATATAATATAATAAATGTCCATATTATATATTCTATTCAGAAAAATATTTTTCACTTAAAAATTATCCTCTCCGTTATTAGTTTATTTAAAATTCGAAATCGTTTTTATAGTATCCGGAATATAACTGATATATGATCACAAAAAAATATTACATGAAAAGTTATAGTTTTATTTTTTCTTTCTTTTCTTTTTTATAATATCGTGCGAGCACTGACCTTTGATGAAAGAATTCGCTAATTTAGATCCATTTTATAATTTCTGTAGCTTTTAATCATCAAAGCATCAGTGTACTCGCCGAGATATCCCATCTATGGTCTGAGTAAAACATTTACGAAAGTACTGGAGTTTACTCAGAAGTCTATATAAAAATGTTTTACTGACCTGCAAACGAATATATCCTTTATCGATTAGTTCCTATTTTTACTGACCTGCAAACAAATATTGGGTGCGACAGAGTTTCATAGTAGGATATTAAAAACACACCATAAGGCAGTAACTGTCATTTATTTATTACCTTCTTATGTCAATTAATAGTTAAGAGCATGCCATTTACTAATGTGTAAGTCATTGTCCATTGCGTGGATTACTTTTTGAATATGATGCCTGTCAAATGATGCCTCTGAACAACACATTCATCTAAGCGGCGTTGGAAACTTGCCATAGCGTAACGTATTCCCTGGGACATTGCGGACGGCAGTTCTGATGCGATCCTTCAACTCAATGGTGGCACAATGTGTTCGGAAAACTTCTTGCTTCAGGTGGCCCCAAAGGAAAACGTTCTGCACATGAAAGATCAGGTGAGTGAGGCGGCTAGGAAATGTCACCAAAACGGGAAATTACTCTACCTGGAAATGTGTGTTGCAATGGTTCGTTCATCTGGAAATTTCCCATAAAGTCCGAAGCTGAAGTGTAGCCGAAATAGACGCTGGGTAGCAATAACAGAGTAGTTATTCTTGAAATAACTTTCAACAGCAAAGGCACGATGCTGTGCACTCCACCGATCCATATCACTGTCACACTCGACATGGTAGCTCATTAGTACACGAATGCGGCACGAGCAGGCGCGCATTCATGCAGTACGTCATTGTACTATGCAAGTCAAATTACGCTGCCGCATCCTGTATTATGCGCACTGCAGTATGTCCGAATGCAGATTACGATATTTCATCACACTGTTGAATTATTTCCTGGTAAATTTTGATTTACTTGGTGACATCTGATTTAATTATATGCGTAGAGTATAAATAAAAATTAATTGATTAATAAGTGGACGAATTATTTTTATTCGGATTTCTTAACTATTTTAAAAACAAGGATATGACTAAGAAATATATTTTCCTTTGTTTTCAACAGACCTAAATAACGTCATGTTTAATCCTTTTAGTTTAAATCCGTATTAAGAGAATACATTTTAATTAGGAATATATTGAAGAACAAATGCTTCTATAGGAAACTGGCATTACATGTAGTAGTCTAAAAATGACACCTATAATACTTCCAAAGGGGTTTTTAAGAAAGAAAGCCAACTAAGAATTAAAAAAAAATACATGAAACTTTCTGTTCAAGTTTTTCACCTTACACCTGACATTTAGAACACACACACATTCATTTCTAAATTTTGTAACATAGTAAATGATAACAACCGCGCCTGCGAAATTTTAATACAGAATTGAAAAACGAAATCAATTTATAAAGAAAAACGCTTATATTATAAATTTAGATAACAAAGTGAACCCACTCGGGGCAAAAGTTGCAAGTAAGAGGGATTATTAGCAGCAATTAAACATTTTCCTCGCAATATATTATTTGGTGATTATTGCTTTGAACGAAGGTATTATCATGCAATAAAGTTCGGCTACTTGAGAGAAACAGGTAATTTTCCATTTCCTAATGAAAAGTTTCCACCGCAATCTTTAGTTTAGCTTTCTGAAGGTGTTTTTTTTTCTTTGACAAGACAAGTTATTTTCTACGCATGTAAGAATCTTTCGCGTTTTCTGGAGGCTATTAGCGTAACTCTAACTTTGGTAACCAGTGACGATTTACTTCAGAGTTCTACGTTGTTCAAAAACTGAACAACGTAGAGCAGTCAAGTTTTAATGAAATGACAGGAATCGGGATTACTGTCTGTCATTTCATTAAAACTTGACTGCTCTACGTTGTTCAGTTTTTAATACGCAAGAGCGTAATTCGGCGAGGTAAAATCAAATAAAATTTAAGGACAATGTTCTTTCCTAATCAAGCGACATTTCAAGAACACCAGACTATAGTGTGATGAAAATCATGCCGCTCGTCACCCTTCAAAATAGCCCCCGATAAAATAGCACATTACAAAATAGCCCACGAGAAAACAAACAGTCTCAGTATCACTATATTATTTCTAGTTTCAATTCTAAAAACATTTCAGGCGAATATTGATTTTTTTGTATCATTTGACAAAATTCACATCCAGTATCTAAAAATAAAAAAATAAAAAAAATCTATATACTTTCCGTACTTAAAAAGATACATAATAAAAACAAATAAACAAATGGGAGACCAGTAAAATCAACAAAATTAGTGTTTACTAACACTCATATTTCAAGATTATACCTACATTTAGATACTTTTTCCCTCAAAACATGTAAAACTTCTGCAAATTTTGTAACTGTTATAATTTTGAATATAGCCAGAGGATGCCAAATTTTTCTTTACCCTTCTAACCTGTATCTGGAAACAATTATTACGTCACCTTCCTTGACATTTGTTTTCACCAATGGCTGGTCCTCAGCCGACTTCGGCTTGGCTACTACTAAGACCAGAGTTGGTGGTCACCTTATTATGGAAGCACCGATTAGGTGGGCCACCTTTGCCTCCTATGAAGGGACGGACAGTTACAACCATGCCTTCTCTGGGATTCGAACCCAGCCCTTTGGTATCGCAGTAGGCTTTCCTAACCACTCTACTGTCTGGGTGGCTTACTTGACAAATGTTCTGAAACAAGATTTGATGAAATATTCTTATCAGCCAGCATATGTAAATATGTGTACAACAACAGATTTGAAAGTTAAATTTCTTTTATAATGCATTTGCGTGCAGGATGTACGTAGTTATCGATTTACACATTCGCTGTGGCATTGTTTTGTGTCGCCTACATATACTTAGGTACTTAAATGTTTAAATCTCGGGACACAGTTAAAAAGGCCTTTGATTTAAATTATTTTATCATCGGCTATTTTTTGTGGACTGTTATGCCATTAGTTTTGTTAAGCAGTAGATTAGTTTAAAAACATTCATTTCTTAGTTCATGGACTCACTATACAAGGTGATTATAAAATACCTCGCAAACATGTAAAGGCAGGTAGACGAGACCGAAATAAGCAGATTTTGTAATGGCCTGTATGATAAAACAATGCGTGTAGGTGTTGGCTCATAAAAGATGGTACGTACAGCAGGCAAAGCAATCAACATTCTGCAATAAGTGGTCGAGAGGGCAACTACCGACAGTAATATAATATTCACAACAGCAGTTATTACTTATTGGCGACTAGACAGATGTCTATTAGAGAATCCTTTTGTTATATCGCATGAGCAGTTGCTTCGCTTCCACCTATTGCACGTTTACCAATAAACTAAGTATCTATTGGCGCGATCGCGTTTCGTGTAATTCTAAAAATCCGCTCGAGGAACGAATATTTATGCCAGCTGACAACTTTCGCTTATTAATCTCAACAACGTCTTCTACCACTTTAAAGCGCCATTTCTAAACACAAATTCTATTGCAAAATATTCTTATTTTGATTCCTTTTACTTGTCTTTATATGTTCTGCCAGGTATTTCGAAATCATATCAATATTCGTTATATAAATAAAGAATGTTTACACTAACTAGTTATTTTTATACGTAAAATGTTGTGATGAAAATGAGAATTTATATTCTTAAGTTTTTCTGAAGCTTTAAATAGTGTTAGCCCAAATCAATGAATTTAACAAAAACGTTCGACATTATTTTTTATATCGTATTCTACAATGGTTACAAACGAAGTTTAAATCGCCTAAAATATAGTTATCTTCGTGGTCATTAGCCGTTTAACTGTAAACCAAGTGCAACAGAGGCTGATTTCTAGAGGAATGCCATTTCTTCTAGAGTAGGATCAAATAAATATATCTTTGCTCACAGTTACACGACTATACTACTCAACATCCAATTCACATCACTCGGTGTAATTAAATGGAGACAAGATAGCGAATCTTCCTATAGCTTTTCTAACGCAACAAGAGTCGAAAAACGAACGCCAATACGGGGTAAAAGCACTCATGTGTTAGTTAAGTAGTGGATGAACGCTCGGTTGCAGCCTGGCTTTTATCCTTTAACCTCGAGTCAAAGAAACCGTGTTACTTGAGCTCTCTCCATTGCGTTTAGCCGTCGTCATTAGGCTATACATCCCGACCATTCGCTCATCATGGGCTTTAACGCTACGTCGAAGCAATGTTGCTGACTGGTGAAGATAAGTCTGTTCATTACAGCTTAATTTATCTATCGACATTTGTGAAGGGAGCAAAATTAATAAAGAGAACTGATGCAGACTTTACTGGAATCAGTATAGTTAACGCGGCTTATTCTGCTTAGCTGGTGCAGGGACTTAAAACTACTTACTTAACACTTCATTTCTTTTCTACTAACAACATTTTAATAAACTGAGACCTCCTTTTACAAGAGACATACAGGTGTGCATGATGAAAAATCCTATAATACATTGACATTTTAACTGTATTTAAACACTCAGTTAACTTGCTAAGTTAACTACACTCTTACTAAGAAATTTCTCTAGGCAACAAAAATGGAAGAAGTACATATATTTTTGCATAGTTTTTTAACTAAACGTAAACAACGTTTCTCCGAGATCAGAATTGGTTACCATGGGCTTAATATTCACTTTACGCTTTCTATTTCCTCCTCGCTAATACATGCTTCATAAATTTAGCATTATATAAATATATATTGATGAGATTCTCTACGCTTCTGCAATTTAGGTATCCATATGGAACCTTATCATACCAAATATTATTTGAATAACATAACGTCATATTTGTAACTTTAGCACAAATGACAACTTTTCAGTGGAAACCATCAAGAAATTGAAATGAATTTCAATGATATCATTTAAGAATCCAGTTCTATTTAATACAGAAAGAAATCTTGATATAATTGTAAATTTTTATGATAATTAAGGCTGCAAGAAGATTGTGTTTAAATATACAAAACGCCTTAATGAAAGTTTTACATTCATAAACTTTAGGAAACAAATTATCTCTTACCCAGAGCAAAATAATACACATGTATGCGTATGTTACATAGGAAGAAGAAAAATCGGTTTATGATCAGAAGATAGATAGTACTTCATCCATCACAAGGTGCTGTAAATGGCATCGCTTAGAGGTAATAAGTGAGTGGTATTCTTTCGTAATCTACGAGGAATACGTGACTAGGTATCCATCTGATTTGTATTGCTCGTGATGAATGTACCTATTCTTTTTTACAAACAGGCATTCATTTACATCTCCTTCCCCAAATAAAAGAATCACTTATAGACATCACATGGAACGGGAAACAAGCAATGTCATTGTCTTTATATTACATGTCAATCTTGAGAAATTTATCAATCTTGATAAATTTAATGGGATATAATATTTGTAAATTAGAACCTACCGAAAGTCTGGTTGTAACGTATAATCCTTTCTCTTTAGAATTTGTTGGACAAACATAAACTTGTTAAAAACTTTGATTCATCATTTATAATATGCACATCTTAGTGGGAAAATATGATTAATTAATCTTTACTATAGACTGAAATTTATGACACTTAGCTGTGTCTCTTAAATTTACATAAATATTATTGCATTATAAATGAAATTGAAAATTTTGAAGACAGTATATTCAACTGCATGTGGATTCAGTCGGAGATTCTGACGCCGAATCTTAAAAGACCACTTAACATTTGCAAAATGTAAAACACAGTTAAGACAAAATAAATTTAGCTTTTTAACATATCTGCCAACTACAGACGATAAAAAAGACTATCTCTTTAAGCAAAACTACGTTTATATTTAAATGCAATTTATAAAGAGAAAATTCGTTACTAAATATACACTTAGCAAACAGAATACTTCTTTTCTTTCGGACTGCTTTTCTATTACTTTAGTTTTGTTGATTCCGAAACCTAACTGCTTGAGTAAACACTGATATCATCCCAATTTCTCAAATTACATTTAAGCAGCATTTTGGCTGTCTGGTATTCCATAATATCATCTTTACATTCTCTTACATCTTTACATACTCCAATCTCTTACAAATCTGTCAAGTGTCATAAATGTTTTACTTTCTTAAATATGCTTACACAGTATATCGACACGTTCTGTTCACTCGAATTTCGTACACATGCACACATATATCAGAAACTAACAAGGCCTTTAAAGAAAAGTTGATAAACTGCACATATCTGTATATTATCAAGTGCGATTTCTCTCCAGAATGTATTCTTGAACAAAAGTAGAAAAAACAGATAATTGACGTTCAGTCAACTGATAATCGCGGACATTTAAGCTTCTTGATTTTCTACAAAACAAATTATTTCATTCAACAAGACTTCACAAAATACTACACTCACGAAACGGAACGACACATTGTAAAGAATTTTGATATGCGAGATATCCCTAATGACAGAGTGCATCCGATTATGCCTTCAGGCACTGTAGGACAAGAACTATTCCTCATAAAGTTAATGTAAACTTACTCTTGAGAAGGAGAAAGCTAATATGTTAACCAAAAACATATCATAGAGCTATTAAATGATGGTGAAACGCTGATAGCAAATAAAGAAGATTTAGTACAATAAAAAATGAGCCATTTATATAGCTTTTAAGTAACTAAAACCTAAACTCACATATCTAAAATATAAGCTACATAACCTGTAAGGTTCTCGTTAAAAGAGTCTCAAAAGTCTGATGTTTAGAGAAACTTTAAGGTATTGGTTTTGGGTCAGCATTATTACACAAGGCTAATCAAGCTTCTGAGAAGGCAGACATTTTGTGAGTGGAAAATACTGATAACGCATCTTTAGGTTGAGATTATAATATAAGGAATAACAATTTAACTGTCCTCTTGCGATATCATGCGTATCTCACTTACGAAAGAATACGAACACCATATTTCCTCCTTAGATTTTTAGTGCCAGGTTTTGAGAAGTTTAAACATTTTCGCGTACTATTCCCCTATCTCAGCGCTTTCAGAGAATAAGCTCCTCTAAATTTCAAAAACGGATTTGCCCACTTAGTGACTGTTTTCATCTTGCTAGCAAATCCAGAACTTCGCAGACTACCTACAATAGTCACGCGGAACCTTTGACTTCTAACTGTTGAACATTATGTGAGCTTAATACAAGAACGGACCTATCACAGTGAAGCAAATAAGATTTCGCTGAGTCAGCTGTACAGTACATTCTATATTTAGTTACAGAGTATTTCAGTCCCAAGGAGTAGCAGATACAATGATAAGGAACGGGGGAGATTCAAGTTACAGGGAAGTAGAAATGGAGAAATTTCATTAGATATTGTAATGCTCATATTACTATGTATTCTTTCTGGAATATAGGTTTCTTTTAAATAATTGGTTCTGTGACAGCTACCTGTATTTTATTCATGACTATTTTTCATTTGTTATATTCTTACTCTAACCGTATTCATTGTAAATTAAATTATCAGCTTAAAAATATTTCTTTTCGATATTTTGACGACAAAAATAGCCAAAAAAGGGAAAGGGTAAAGAATACACGAGGATATTTTGCATTTTTCATTTACACCTTTTACTAAGCTTAAAAATCTTTTAAAAAAAGGGGTATTTATTTTTGAGTAATCAGAAAGGTTACTGTGCACCAATCTAGAAAGCATATAAACAATGTATTGCCGTACTTAACTAATATAAATTGTGGTTTGGAGATAAAGTGGGCTAAAGGGCTATAAATGATTTCAGAATATTTTTACGATATAACGTCACGTTTCTTTGGATACTGTAAGTGTTTATTTTCTATATTTAAATGCATGTTTATGTATATTCTTATTCGATTCGAAACTGCATCACACACACTTAATTTGGTGTTGCTGCTGGTGAGACGCTAGAGGAGAATTATATCCGTATCTCAAGAATCTTTTATGTATTTCTTCCTTTCGGGCACCTTTCACATAGTTCTCCTTTTAGAACACCTGGGAATTCTCGCAAAAGAATTCTAGAATATTTTTTGAAGGTTACTTACACATGATCTCAGGAGATCTTATTTTATCTTAAGATCCTAACTCCGAGTTCTCCGTCTCAAACATCAGTTCTATATTTCTTATAAATTCATAGTTCCTTTAAAAAACAAATTCAAAAACGGATTGTAAATCAGTCTTCTTTTTTTCAATTTTAGAAAAGCAACTGTTGAAGAATAAAATTTCTGAATATATGAAATTGTAGAATAACTTTAGAGTTCGAGTAAAACAATTGAGAACGTCAGAAGAAGACTTTACATGCAAAATTCTCTCATACTATTTGCGAATAATTTATTAATTCTTTGCTGAAAAAAAGCAGAAATCCCTTTTTAATGTTTGATATTGAAGCAGAAAAATATTCTAGATTTCAGTGAAATTATGGTTTATTGCCGTATGTTATAAACGATGTATCTGTCTGAAGGGATAATATTTGATTATCAACTGACTGACAAATTAAGTGAAACTAGTAATTAAACTAAAGTGTTTTTACTCGTAATCTACGTTAAACACATTTCGTTAATGAAACTACTCTGATGTATAACATGTGTATAATGCACTATTGTAACATTTAATTACTCTCCTATTTATTCCAAAGTGCTGAAGCTAATTATCTTTCTCTGTTTCTAATCCTAACTGTAAATTCAGGAAATTACATCACGTTCGAGTGTGGCATGATTCTCCGAATTTACTGACAGTATTCAGAATAATCGAAGCTATTAAAGTGCTCTTTCAGTTATTTGGGCTGACATTTGGAAAGTATTTAGAGTTAAACTGAAGTTTCTTTTATCTTCCAGAACCATTTGTATGTAACCTTTCTACTTAATCTTTGAAAGATATCTTTAAAAACTTAAATCTGTATGAAATTACGGTACTACAGACGTATTTAATACGGAACTTCTAAAAGCAACGCGGTATATTTTAAAATAATTTTCAATTATTAAATTAATTTATTATTATTTAAATCCCGTTATGTCTTTAAATCTGCCTAAAATAAATGTAAGAATTAAAATCTACCTTCCAACTGAGTAACTCACTGCGATAAATAGACTAATAAGCAGAAATTTGTGTTTAATTTTCTATTGTAGACAAGTTTGCTGCAATAAAAACAATATTTTGAATACATTGACTATTGTCGCCAATTATATCAGTGTGATTTGTAACTACAAGTCACTGTTATGCAACTACAGATATATTGAAAACGAACTTATGTGATGCAAAATATTCTAAATATACCGGTAGTTGGATCGCGACGTTAGCGCGTGTGAGCTAGTGTTTTGCGATTTTTAAATATACCACATTCAAAAAACACAAAAGAAAATGCAATACAGAAATTAAATTTGATAATATAATTAAATAGCGTCATTCAAAGTATTCTGTGATTATGTTACTACGTATAACAACCGCCTGCGGAGAAGGAATTGAAAATGTAGCTTACATTCTCGTCAAACCCATTAAACTGCAATGGTTATATTACTTTAATACATAGAAAACTGCTACATTTTATGCGTTTAGTGTTTTAAATTACGCAGGTTATCAGATGACTTTCGGATATTTATTTTCAAACTCCATTATGTACAGATAATCCAATAAGATTGCAAATATGATTACCAAATGATATGTAATCGTTGTTGACTCATAAAAGTAATTATCTCATTTGCGATTTAATTATATACAAGATGGTTATAAGATAACGTGAGATATTCAGAGCCTTTTGGCGAGTAAAGCACTGGGCAAAACATAATGGAATTTGATGGGCATACATAATAAATCATGAGATTTTGATTTCTAAAAAGAAAGAAAAAGTTGGCGCTGTTTACCGAATAAAATGCACTAATTTGCATAATCGAGTTCCATGTAGCGAACATGAGTATAACAGGAAAGACCGGGGAAATTTTAATCATTCTAAGGCCAACTGCCTTTCAATGGCTCTTTACCTTACAAAATAGTGCTTTATTAGTCAAGCTGTATTATGAGCCGAATCAGAATTCCAGTGCTTCTCTTCGTGAATTTTGCCGTTAAAGAAGTTGTGTAAACAACCGATGAATATAACGAACTTACGAAACATGATTTAACGATTTCAAGCAAGAGGAACTCTAGCGCAGCAATCAAGTCGGAGACACAAAGCGGTTAGTCAGCAACGAACTGAAAGAAGTTGCAACTGCTGCTGTCGAACAAGAGATGGCGAATTTGCAGGGTACCAGCAGTGTTCGGCCAGTATCCCGGCACACGCAGATCCCATACTCAACGGTGCGGAAGATCCTGCATCAGATGTTGAAGTTGTACCGTATGAAATATATTTTGTTCAAGAACTGTTCCCTGGGATACTGTCTTCCGATAGGATTTTTCATTGAGATCTTGTTTGTACGCAAGCAAATTGATGGTACATGGCCGTGGCATATTTTATGGATTAAAGAAACTCACTTTCATTTGAACGGCGATATGAACGCACACAGCTGTCGCATTTGGACTGCAAATAATTCGCAAATTTGTGCAGAAGCCTCTCCACTCACCAAAAGTCATAGTGGGGTGTGACTTTACAGCATTGGTCCTTACTTTTACGAGGATAATCGTGAAAGTGGACCAATGACCTGTACCGTTATTGCTGACAGGTATGCCTATATACTACAGATTTTCGTGGTTCTGCACCTGCAATAATTCGGCAGTATTCATGCAGGTTTGTGCACCCTCCACACACTGGACGTAAGATACAGTACAGGACGTAAGTGTTGTGGCAATACTTCTCAGACAGCAGAGTCATTAATCCTGCATTTCTTACAGATGACCACCGAGGTCCTCCTATCACAACCCTTGTGACTTTTGGGTATGGGAATTTCTTAAAGGTGTTGTGTATTAAGGACATGTTTCCAATATCGCAAATTTGAAAGACCGAATATCGTTACAGGTAAGACAAATTAATTCTGATATGCTTCGAGCCGCCGTAGCCGCCGTGGAAAATGTCTTGCAACGTATGCAGTTCTTAGAACATCACAATGGTGATTACATTGAGCCTCATTTGTAAGAAAAAAGTATTTTATGTTAATAAAATTGATACGTGTGTCGTTCGGCATTTAATCATCCGTTATTTATATTACACTTTTGCAGCGCCAACAGTTCCCCTGGTGTCGCCTTTTGGTACTTTGTTTTAGAAATCGAAATCCCATAGTCCACTGTGAACTCCCGTCAAATTTGGTTATGTTTCGTCAATGCTTTACTCGCTAGAGGTCTCTGAATTCTTCCTCTTATTTCATAACCATCCTGTGCATTCTAGAGTTCATGAATTGATGAGACTTAGTTAATAATAATAATCAGTAAATGCTTTGTTAACAAAATATTAACATTCGTTTCTTTTACGTATTGCGAATCTCAGTGTTTAAATTTTAAATACATATGTTACCGTGAAAGACCGAAATTGGAGAATGTCGACTTTCACCGGAGAATGTCAACATTCACCAAATACGTCGGTGAAAGATTGAATATTGCATTACGTTCTTGTACATTCGGACTCTCACCGGTCTATGTCGACAATCGCAGATATGCTCCGGTGTAGGTCGAAAAGAGAGGAGTATATGTACACGCTGTCATTGCAAAAGGAAGTATTCCAGAAATAAATTCAGTTGTAAAAGCAAGGGCCTCTTGTGCAATTCAAAGTGTCATACTAGTTTAAGTTGTTGCAATAAATAAGATTTGAATCACATAATTTAGTAAGTTTTTAACTTCTGTTATTTTCCTTTCTCATTTTGAATGTACTGTGTGTTTTAATTTCTTATTTTAAGTATCAAGTGCGTTTTCTCGCGACTGAATTACGGAGAAGAAAATATAACATTCCTAAATGTTCAACATTCACCGTTAGTACATGGTGAATGTCGACATTGCCCGGTGTAAGTCAGAAATAAGAGTATTTGGAAAATATTTCGGACATACACCAAGCGACTATGTGAATGTTGACATTCACCGGTGAAAGTCGACGTTCTCCAGATTTCGGTGTTTCACCCTAATATATGTTTATGCGTGTATGTGTGTGCGTGTGTAAGTAATTTAGATTTGTGAATACCTGTCACGACTCATTTCTGGTTTTTATATTTTGCTTCCTATTCGCAGTTAACTTTAGCCGTAAACACAGCACATGTAATAAAACGAAAATGTAGCAGATGAGATTCCAATAACTTCTTCAGTGTTGTCAGCTTGCCTTTCTGCTAAGCATTTTTTCCCTCCTACAGAATTTCATTGGATTTAAGAATATTAATTCTCATACAGTGGAAGAATGAGTCTTAGAAAGTATATTAATTCATTAAAATATAAGATTGATGTTTAGAAAGTATGTGAATTCTTTCTATTTCATACGTTATATCTGCAGGGATTGGATTATTTCGGTAAAGGCAAAGCACATTGGGGCTCTCAGTCTAACAAGAAGAAGTGTTTTCAAACTTTTTTCTTGCACCAGTAATCAAATAATGATTTCTATTTAAATTTGCTTCGATTGCTTTGTAAATCATATCTGTTGCTTTGTATTTTTCTGTAGTTAGCCAGTTTCATAACAGCTATGTTATTTGTTTTTGAAGAATATTTAAGAAATACTCAAAACCGTTTGCGTTAATGGAACAGATTTTTTTCCGCTTAGAAACTAAGCGAGAAATATACACATTTTACTGGAATTTTATTTTAGCTCTTGTTTATATATTTTATTATTGTTGCTTTCTTCCTCCTGTTTCCGACGAAGCCAGACAAGGTCCAAAAGACCGTTGACTCTAAGAAAGTCGAGTACAAAGAGGAGAATTTAGTTAATATCCTCCCTAGAGTGGCTCAAGTAGCGTAATATGTGCTTGGAAGACTCCGTATGTTCTCGGCACCTACATAGCTTATTAATTATTATTTGTAATGATTTTGCAACTAATTTGATATATTTAATCCCATGAAATCTTTATTTGATTTCAAATAATCGATCGAATTATGCAAGCGTTGTGATAAATCTTTGATTGTTTTTATTATTTATAACTGCACATTATCATTGTTCATAATACAACTATAGTGTTCCTGAAAAGATTAAATCATAATGAATTGAATCCCACAGATAATGGCTAGAAATGAAGCTAAATTTTCATATGTGAAAATCCAATAATATTAATCTCACCTAAAAAGTTGAAGAGCTTGTACTCAAGGAATAAGTAAAAAAATTGGTTGTTTTCTCTAAATAGCATCTTTACTTATATACTTATAACTAGATTCATCAGTTCCATTTAATATTTTATCAAAATTGTGCGAAGTCTTGGATGACAGTCATTAGTTTCAATGGTACTGATAAAAGTGAAGAATGTTACAATATGTTTTCAGTAACTTTTCAATTTTAGCCACAAAATAGCTCATGATAATAATAGATGTAAGGAGATAATTTCAAATAAGAGGAAGTTTTATTAAACAATAGTGAATTAACAATGAAATATGTTTTAAACAATCCAAATCTGCCTTTTTAATAATTTGAAGCTTTTATTCCCATTTTAATTTTCAAACGTTAGTCCAAATGCGGGTGAAATAAATTCGAATTTGTAGATAGTCCTTCAGTTACTATAAAATAGTAGTCTGTGGGTTACCTTATGTCTTCCTGTCATATAAACGGCTTTCCATTCACGCATAAGAATCGCTCGGTGGGCAGAAAAAAACCTGTTAATCTAGGAAAATCGTAAAATCAAAATTGTTTATTTTCTTCAGTATGTACATCGGACGCTGTTATGGACTATGAGGACATATAAAATCCTTTTAACGGGGTAAATGCATAAGAAATGAAAGGCTTAGGACTTTGAGATGGTCTAGAATCTTAGAGATGCATTAAATTTTCTTAGTTACACCTGCAAATTTCAGCTCCGCACAAAAGAAAAGGCATAAAAATAGGAAGACTACGGAGAAACTGCTCAACTGAAAGGGTAGACGAAAGTGCCTTGTTCTGAATAATGGCAGTAAACTCCAGGATTATGGCCACTATAAAGAAAGAAAAGTACACGCGTAGCATAAGGTTGTATAATGCTTAGTGAGGATGACAAAAGACAAATCGGTGGCATATGATTCCTGTATAAAACCGAAGATCCATTCATTTACGTTGTCCTTTAGCTGAAAAACATTCAGCAGTTCATTTCCTTCGATAGCCCAGAATACTTGTCCTCGTCCTAGGTATTGATTACACAAAATGATTTGCCTTTGAAAGAGATGTAAATAAATGTTATTTTACTGAAGTGTAAACGAATAGTTTTCAGCTTGCATAATCTCTGATCTATAATAAAATGCTAACATTTTTTTATAAAATTATTACTCATTAATATGTTTTCTAATATTGAAGACGGTGTTAACTTCAAAATTGTTTTGTTATTAAAGCAGACGTTAGAAAACGGTCTTAAAAATGTTAATGTTATAGAATCTCATTTTGCAAAGTTTAAACAGACTAAATAAAGCATAAGTTGACTAAGCAAATGCTTACTCAACTTGTGCTTTATTTTGCATATTCATGTAAACAATGTAACATTGTGTTCATTCTTCTTGCTCTAAATTTGCTGAAATTTCACATTCTTGTTTTCCAACATATTTTTCTTTTAAAAAAGACTAAATAAAGAGCAACATAATAAGGAGGAGGACGAAATAAAGATTGGGAGACAGGCAGAGAATGCATTTGATTATAAATGATTCATCAGTTTTAAAAGCTTTATTTAAAAAACATAGGTAGAAACATATTACCCACGTTTTCCGAGCTATTGATATATGGTTTATTCATAAAACTAAGTGTTAACTATTCAACATTTCGTTCATATCTTCATAAATTTTCATTTCGGCTTACTCTTGTTACACAGCAAATGTTTACGCGGTATTCGAGTTCGATCCACACATGCGCTATTAATGTCCATTAAATGCGTTGATAATGCGATTCTTGAGCTCAAACCATGTTTCCGGTAGTAGCTGCGTGTAAACAGAGTCTTTAACATTCCTACAAAGAACGATATCACAAACCATGAGATCTAAAAATCAGGAAGGATGTGAGAATATATAAGGTATGTCTTCAGTGTCATGTGTTATTGTCTTCAGAGCATCGTCCTGTCTAGCGGTGGAGGAGTTTCTCGTTGAAGTAGTTAAACGAATTTTAAAATTGATGAGTAAACATTAATAATCAACTTTTAATATCATAACAAACATTAATTAATCATAACATTAAATAAACATTAATAATCAACTTCTGCCATTCACTATTCTGTGTCTAATATTTTTTGAAATATGGTAATATGTTATTTTAAGACCTGATAAATCGTTTACAATGTCACCCTATATAAATAAAGTGATTTTAATTCCGAAAGTTTAATGCAATATAGCCATCAAAGGGGATCAGCGGGAAGTAGAGCCACCTCTTCTGGGAATGGCAAAGCAACCCTTTGAAGTGTAGATGAAATTTGAATGCGGATTTTGTCCTAAGAGACAATAAAATAACCATACACATTCAGTCATCATCCGCAGTTCACCTTTCGATTAAGACCAAGGCAGATCAAGCAAAAGACGGCAAGTAACGTCTCACAAATCCTTGATCAGTGTGATATGTGGAAATGATGGTGGCCAAGAAGGAATTCAGATACTCACGGCCTTTTTGCAGCTGATTTCTGTGTGCAGTTGGTCGTTGTCTTGGCAGCTTGTGCAACGATCGGAGGTAGGGTAATGCAAATGGCTGCAGTATTTTACACACATATAGTCGTGGCATTACTTGATAAGAACCATAGTAAATTCGCCTTCCATGATGATGATGCGACGTTATTGAACAGGGTGGCCTTCAATTTTCGCAGCAGGAGTAAATTTGTCTCTATGGCATCTCCAGACTCTTTCTTGGTAACTATCCTTAGTGAAACAGAAATGAAATTGATCGCTGTAAGCTCTATGGCACTCAGTTGTCAAAGAGGTTATATCTCGTCGCCATTGCAATCATAGCTTCGTAAATAGCTACACAACTGCAAGCCGCTTTTAATCAATTGTATCGATATTGCTCTTGCTGACACTGGAATATACAATTATTCGCGTGCATTCAACATAACGTTGACAGTTGTGCTTCAAGAGCAGCCAGCACCTGCATTTCTTAGGATCCTTCGATCGGAATTTACTGATATCCGCCAGGATCCATCAGTACCCATAGCCCAATTCGCATTCACTTCTTAAATCCATATTCTCCAACTCTCTTGCACAGTGGACAGATGTACGTTGCTTTGTCTGCGATACGACGGTTGGACGAACCAGCCATTAGTAGCCTAAAATGAAGCCCGTCTTGAAAAATATCTGATTGCCAAAAGCGATTTCAGCATCCTCTGTCACATTACTGCATTCCCCACTAATATTTCTAGTACTCATTTAATCACAGACTGAATGGAACCTTGGATATCATATACCAAAGAAGCATCAAAACACGAAAATTCGATAGGGCTGGTTGATTTTTTAATTTATTAATGCAAAACCCACAAGACCCATTTGCCTAAAGGAGGGATGTCTTCGTGAAAGGCACTGGGTCTTATTTACGTTATATGATAGGAAAATCGCGAAAACTGCTTGAAGTCAGTTCGTTTTTGAAATCTGAAATCTTTTATGAGTTGGAAAATAACTCTTAAACTGTGAATTATCTGCGACAAAATTTACGCTTAATAAGAATACCTGTGTTTCCAAACGATCCTATATCCGTATTTTGCTTAAAAGCTTAAAAAACGTGCATAAAGCTTAAAAATCGTGTGTCAAAAATATGTACTGATACAATACTTATATATATAAATACTTATATAAATATTTACAATTTCAGAAAATTCTTAAGTGCCCATTCCTCAGTCAGCATCTGTTTGAGTTGTTGGGTGTTCTCCGCAGGATGTAAGCGTGCTGCAATTCGTCTCTCCAAAGCATCGCACACATGTTCGATGGGATTTAAATCTGGGGAGTACGCTGGCCAATCCATTCGAGTGATATCTTCACTTTCCAGTAGCTCCTCAACAGCAAGAGTCCGATGTGGCCGTGCATTGTCATCCATAAAAATTAAGTCTGGGCCAATGGCACCTCGGAACAGACGCACATGGGGAAGGAGTACCTCCTCACGATAGCGATCCCCGGTTACAGACCCTCTGTCGAAAACGTGGAGCTCAGTTCGCCCGTTCAGGATAATGCCTCCCCAGAAAGAACTTCAGGACCACAGTTACGGTGTCTTTCCTTGATGTTACTGGGATAAAACCGGGTACAGAACTCTCTCCAAATCAAAACGCGTTGAGAATCGCTTCTGGTACTCAGCCGACTCTCATCCGTAAAGATGACACGACTCCATTGATCAGTTGTCCAGTTTTTGTGCTCTCTTCACCACTGTAAACGGTGGCGTCGGTGGCCAACTTTCAACGGGAGGCAGCGTTCAGGACGGCGGGCGAATAGGCCCCCTTTGTGAAGGCGTCTGACAACAGTAAACCGCGACACTTGTCGCACCGTTGCTGTAGAGAGTTGCTGAGCAAAGGCGCTTTCTGACTGCTGTCGGCCTTTTTTCGCCTACAGGACGATATATTGGTCATCCCCTGCGGTTGTCGTCCTCGGACGGCCACCACCAACCTTTCGAACAGCTGTACCTGTGGTTTGGAACGCTTTCCAAGCGCGCGAAGCGAAACTTTTGGTGATTCCGAACTCTGCAGGTACACTGATGACTCCTTTCCTCCAGCTTTCCAATCATTCTTCTACGTGTGACGTCGTCCAGGTGATTTCTTCTAGTCATATTTCACGAACTGACTCACTGGCACTTGCAGCGAGTATGTTGAATTGCGTCGCCTTCCTTCGTTTCAGTCTACTGTTGAGCTGCGCGCGCCGACATCACGCGTTTTGTGTACGCTCACGTCGCCTCTGACGTTTCGTTCCTAATATTTGCATACGTTTGACGTTTCTACTGTCTTACGTGTTCATTGTACTGATCTCCAGACCTCTTTTTCTGCAATTTCATGGCTGTCTGCTAAAATTTACATCGTTGCTTCTTAAGTTTTACACACCAGTTTACTTAGCACTAAATGAATAAATAAATGTCTCAAAGACAGTTAAGAGCGGTAAAATAATTTTTTTTTATTTTTTTAAAACCATATATCTATTATATATAGCATTCATATAGCAGGAAGTATTACAGCTTTACTAGATTTTAATCAATCAATTACGTAAAATGCAGTTGTGAATGCTAAATTTTTAAAGTTCCACTTAGCAATACCCATATTAAGATGCATTCCAGATTCAAGATGTTAAGTGTTGTAACAAGAGACAGTGCTAGATATATTGTAATCGAATGAAACAGAAGACGGTGTGAATTTCTATAATCTCTTTAAACTGCATTGCTCACTCGTATATATGTATACCTTACAAATTACTCTAGCCATGAATTAAAATTCATGTAGACAGAAAATTGCTGAACAAGTAAATATAGGTCATTTTAAATTACTGATAAGAAAATTAAACTCCCAGTGTTAAATTTAATTTCTACAAATATTCGTCTTCAGATTGAATACATTTAAGTGTGAAATAAGAAAAGGATAAACCCATTAAGAGCACTAAATTCGGTAGTAAAGAGCACACCTAAGATTCGATTCGATAAATGTGAACCCATTCCTAAAGCTTTCGTCTCGGAAATGAGAAAGCTTTTTAATGTGACGTCAATGTCATAATACACCTTTCTCTTGTACATTACTTTGAATTTATGTATATGTGAATAATCGCATTTTCAAGACATTCAACAAAGGCAGTATCGAAAATCGATATTGTTGCCTGTCCAACAAGCATACGTGCTCTACGGGAAGGAAGAAGAACGGTTTCTTTGATTTATTTAATTATGGCAAAGCATTCGAGGGTTATCTCGCCTAAGGGAAGGGATGTCTTCGTGAACGACTTTGAAATGAAACTGGCTCGTATACTCGTTACACATGGGAAAAACCGAAAACCGCCCATGCAGCCAGCTCTTTAGCAGGCTAGAACCCTGGACCGAACTACCAGTGTTCAACGACTTTGTCGTTCGGCAGCTGGTGGGCACGGAAGAGGAAGAACATTTCTGTATATTAGGCTCTACAGTTGGTCAATTAACAAACTTGCGACTTTTCTCACTACATAGTGATACTACACTCTGTCTATCATAAGAAAAGCTCTCGCCATTTAGTCTGCAGCTGTCTGTTGCCATAGAAACGAGCCTTAGCCCATTTTCTGTAGGGCTGTCTTGAAGATTTACTGTTCAGTTTGCCATCTTGGCGCATTTAAAGATGAACTGGCAACCCTTGGTTCGCCCCTATATGAAATATATTAGCCCTGTTGCTATAGCGACCGCCACCCGCCAAACATTGTGGCGGAAGCTGTTCTTCTCGTAGACAGACAGTACGCCTTACATTATGTCCAGTACGTGTAATCGGTTTTACCGCTATTTGCATTTAACGTTTGCTTCTAATTCTCAGTTCCCCCACCAAAAAATTAATTTCTTTTGGCAACTTTTCATTTAAAGCCAAGCCTCAATCCCCTTTCCTAAAGGTAAACTATGTAAGTTTAAGGCATTCTATATTTTTATTCCACATTTTAATCACAATATTTTTGTTGTTATGAATGTAAAATTATTGGTATATTCGTTGTAAAGTAAGGTTAAAAAGGGTTGAAATAGTAAACAAATTTGTTTATTTTCTTAGTAAAGGAATTTATTCTACATTTCATTTATTTAGTAATCATGAGTACTTACAATCGTCTAACACAAGAAATATTGATGATTTGAATTCAGAACCGGATAAATCTTGTTAACAGAAATGATAGCCAATGAAAACTTACGCTAAAGACAGCTTTTAAATTAAAATAGACATAATTAAAATGAAATTTTTAAAATTTTTAATCAAAAATTTTCTTCGTGCAGTAACTTTGAATACAGACTTTACTTACAAGCAGTTTTAATTAGCTTTGGGGATTTGAATATGGGTTCAAAATGTTTCTTGTTCAGAAAAATTCTTCTGTTTTTAAAGATGTTAATTAACACTATACAGTGCTAAATGAATTATAAAAACAATGTGAAATCGAATTCTGCATTTTGAAATATTTATTTAAAAGTGCACATCCCGCTTTGTTTTTTTCAGCATATTTTAATTCTTCCTTTCTAATAAAGTTTCGATAATCTTAGGTTACTCAATTGCCTCACCATCCTAGAGTTGTCATTATATCTGGAAAACTAGTTATTGCATCAGGAAACTAAGTCCTGCAAATCCTACTAGATAAACTATCTTTCCGTCTTAAAACTCACAAAGGTTTAAAATAACCTTCTTATTTTAGAACGATAGATCGCTGGTAACGTATTCTGTTGTCGTTACTTAACTCGCTTGTCTGACAGAGGTCAGCGAAAGCCTGCGACATTCATCGTGTCAACGAGTCATATGCATCTTTCGTCGGCGAGAACCTTGAGCGCCATATATGTGAGTGCCATGAACCTTGAGCACCATATATGTGAACGTCATGAACCTTGAGCACCATATATGTGAGCGCCATGCACCTTGAGCACCATATATAAGAGCGCCATTAACCTTGAGAACCATATATGTGAGTGCCATGAACCTTGAGCACCATATATGTGAGCGCCATGAACCTTGAGCACCATACCTTGAGCCCGACATTAGCTCAGTTCCACTTCCAATTTTGAGAGAGAGCACCCTGGAAAGGAGAGGTCCAAAGGTCTCCCACCCTCTTAATATAACAACCTATCGAGAGGATTTTGTCACCAAACATATTTAGAGTGTCCCCATGCAGCACAGACACTATACATTTACAAACATCCATGCCTTCTCCGGGTTTCGAGCCCGTGCCTTTAGGTACAGTAGTCAGAGTAACTATCCACTATCCCGGTTGGGCGGCTAATGTATTATAAAAACTACACGTTCACTAGGATAAGTTGGCTGGATTGCGCGTAAGTTTAAAGCATCGGTTGGTGAGACTACCTAAGCCGGAATATACCTTTTAAATAGAGCTAGCGAAAGAATTAATTAACAACTGACGCGAGTGTCTCATTACTCTTCAAAACACTCAGCTTAAATTCAGTCAAAGCTAATTTTCATTCTGGTGATAAATACAGAAAGATGTTATAGTAAAGATCAAAGTAGCAGAAATAAAAGAATTTTTATTGAAGTTAACAGCGATCAGATGTTAATTTAAAATGATTATTAAAGTTCTGAACTAATTTGGCACGAAGGCACAGGGAAGACTATCGTACCATCCACCTCTGGAAGCGATTGATATTTCTAAAGATATAAATAAACATCGATATTATGAATTATAATATTTTTATGTTAGATGACTTCTCTTTAACCTGACTGAACCATCAAATATGTATTAAGATGACCATACAAAGTCTGCTCTCACTCTGGAACTAATCACTGTGGAACTAAGTCGTAAAAAATGTGAGTTACATCCGACTCTCACTACAGCAGCAAAATTAACTTTATGGAAAATAGCATTTGATCATTCTGAAAAATGTATTTTATCTTCTCCAGCATAGTAAAGAAAAACTATACACTGAAGCAAATGACTAGAACACTAAGGAAATTCAGAGTAAAATTTTGAAGTGGTTTACAAATTCCATCGTATTATAATAAAATCAATAACTAATTATTTCTAAATTACAAACTTTGAAAACAAGCAAAAGAAGGCATCTTCGTAAATAAGTGAAAGCTTTAACATGAGCGTCTGATAATGAATCCACAGATTATTGAAAAGAATCTGAAATTTAACCATCAACAATGAATCGTTCAGCTTAGTGCCTGATTTTAACATATTTAGCCCAGAAGTGATTTCTCAAGGGAACATTCAAGTGTTACGCCTCCAGTGCTGCAAACTTGTGAGGAAAGATTTAGGAGTGACCAGTGAATTTAAAGTATTTATAAAACTTAAAACAAGTTCTCAGATTCTCAAACCATGGGTAAAGTTTATGATGTAAATCTAGGTCAACAGTGTCACATTTTTCGATTTCGGAAAACTGGCGAAAAAGGAAACTATTCAAATTAGGAAAATTAAATTTATAATTTAAGAAAATAATGATAGCAGTTTAAGTTAATAATAAACTCTAAAACTCTTTCCTGTTAGAGAAATGAACCACTTTCTAAGTAAAATCATAAGAATAAAAAAAATAAATATATATAATACGAATAAACTTAAATGAAAAATAAATTGCTAAAATCTCTAGAAAAACTTTCTTAGAATGTGTAAAAGTTTCAAATAGAGTAAATAAATGAACAAGCACAGATAAAAGATAATATCCACTAAGATATATTCGTCATTAGGAAAATCTACAGAGAGTGCTAAAACGTTATTTCTAAAAATTATTTACTAAACAGAGTGTTTTAGGTTATGTAAAATGTACATTTCTTCGCCCTAAGTCTCAGTTTCATGGTGATTTAGAATTATACTTTTATTTCTGTTTAGGAAATGTTTTAAAAATTAGTAATAGCTTTAAAAAGTTCTTGATAAGTTGGTTAAATTTTTCTTCTTTATCTACAATTCTTTTTACCTAAGTAGCAAAACGGATTCCAAAATATAATCTTTTATACGTATTCCAACTTCTTAACTTCATCAAAAAGACATTCAAAATCTTTTTTGAGATGCCATGAAATTCAGTAACATTTATGCGCGGCTGATCTACTAGAAATAGGATTCATGCAAACCTTGATAAATTTCCAAAGACATCTTTTCTCAGTGTCACATTTGTCTGTTCGTCTGCTTTAGCAGCAAGACATCATGACTAACTTTACTTTTTATATATGCTTTCTGAGTATTTACACTGCTGGCCACCATAAATGCAACACCCTGAAGGAAGCACGCAAATAAAATGAAATTTGCAACATGCATTAGCGGAGGTGAGATAT
The DNA here is from genome assembly GCF_044657685.1 of Stegodyphus dumicola. Classification (NCBI taxonomy): domain Eukaryota; kingdom Metazoa; phylum Arthropoda; class Arachnida; order Araneae; family Eresidae; genus Stegodyphus; species Stegodyphus dumicola. The sequence goes on from NC_140781.1 coordinate 31,380,765, forward strand.
GCAAATGATTAGAATTTCATCGAAGACGCACGTCACGCGCCAGTGGCGCTACTTCAAAGCGCTATTTAATGCTTGGAGGTTTCGACGATTTCAAGTTCGGCAATTGTGTTTTTCTTGTTTAAAAAAAATATCAATTATGCCTCGTAGTAAACAGCGATCATCGTTTGATCAAGTATCCGAGTTCGACAGAGGAAGGATAGTGGCCTACCGAGAGTGTGGATTATCTTTCAAGGAAATCGGTAGTTGTGTTGGACGAAACCAAACAAATGTAATGCGGATATGTGACCGTTGGATGCAGGAGGGTACGACGGATCGACGTGTTCAATCGCATCAACCTCAGTGCACCACTTCACGTGATGAAAGGAACATTGTGCGCATGGCAGTGACGGATCGCTCAGTCACTTCCCGAACCATAGCACAGCACATTCAGTCTGTAACGCATCATCCAGTGTCTGCGCGTACCATTCGACGCCGTTTACAGCAGAGTGGTCTGTCCGCAAGACGTCCATTGCTTCATCTACCCTTGACGCAGAACCACAGACGTCTCCGCCGCCAATGGTGCGTTGAAAGAAGGATGTGGTCGGTAGAATGGAATGAAATTATCTTTACTGATGAGTCACGCTTCTGTCTGCAACACCACGATGGTCGGATTCGAGTCTGGAGACACCGTGGAGAGAGGATGCTGAACAGCTGCGTTATGCACCTCCACACTGGTTCTGCACCGCGTATTATGGTATGGGGCGGTATTGGATATCACTTTCGCACTTTTCTAATACGCATTGCCGGTACTCTAAACAGCCAGCGCTACATCTCCGAGGTGTTGGAGACAGTTGTTCTTCCTTACCTTCAGGGCTTACCCACAGCCATATTTCAACAGGATAATGCGCGACCACAGGTGGCACGCATTGTCCAAGGGTTCTTCGTCAATCGCCAGATTGAATTGTTTCCCTGGCCGGCTCGCTCCCCGGATCTTTCGCCGATAGAAAACATGTGGTCCATGGTTGCTGAACGATTGACCCAAGCTGCCACACCAGATCAACTTTGGCAACGTGTGGAAGCTACTTGGTATGCTGAAGAACGAAGAACACATCCAAAGTCTCTTTGAGTTAATGCCGAGGCGTGTGGCAGCGGTGATCTTCAACAATGGCGGCTACTCTAGGTACTGATTCTGGAAGGAACCACACTTCACAGAATTCCATAAATTTTATTATTTGATAATTGATCAACATGTTATCTACTAAATAAATTTTGTTGTGATATCTCTTGTCTTTCTTGGTGTTGCAATTCGGGTGGCCAGCAGTGTAATTAGACCAGAAAATGATAACACCAACTGGTTACAGTATTCTATAGAATTAATGACTGAAATCGAATTAGGATATTTTGCGTTGTAAAAGTATCCCAGTTCTCTCAAAAAGCAATTAATATTTTTACACATTGTTAAGTTCTTATGAAAGATTTCAAAATAATAAATATAATTAGCAAAATGTCTGGCATGTGCGATTCTGGTTTCTACCACTTTCACACCTTAGATATTCGTCCACGCCTTTCACATGTATGTGTCACCTATTGAGTGTGGAAAACCTTGATCACAGCACTGATACCACAAAATATCGTTAAATTAGTGCTGCTAACTACACATTTTTTGGTTAGAATAAAATAAGACGAGTAGAAGATAAGCTCCAACATATAAAAATATTCTTTCGTGGTCAAATAGATGAAATTAGACATGTGCGAAATAAGATATAAAGACATGAGACCTCGAAGAGCCTCATCAATGTTTAAATTTAATCACATTAGATTTATGTTTTAAAACCTTATGTTAACTATCTTTTTCACTGGATCAGGATGAAAGAACTTCAGTCCCTAAGCCGAAATAAAGGTACTGTGGCTGCATGGTTGCAGTTACAATGAACAAGCTATGGGTAACTTGGAAAGAAATCTGTATCTGTCTGGGTATCTTCCAAGCCACCAGAGGCAGCGAGACAATATTTTTTTAAATAACCGTACTAAAAAAATTCGTTATAGTTTTCTTTCTTAAAGATGTAATTCATAACTTTTCTGTAATAAGTATGTACCAAGGAATATGCATTTTTCAAAGTTTTATCCGAGCATCCTGTATAATAATACGTTATTTTTCCCTTATCAAAATTTTTGTCATATAAAAGCTATCTTATCAAGATTTTACAAACGTTAACGATACTACACAACTCACAAGGAAAGCTTTCAAACTTTCAGAAGATAATTGCCACGAAACGCTTAACGGTTATCAAGCAAGGGAAGAACATAATAACAAATGGAATGTGTAGCATTTTGTAGTTGCCTGCTACCTCCAGATCATGGTATATAAAGTGTCGCGAGGAAGCCTACGATATTTGCAGGCACATTACCAAGCACATTGTATATCTACGAAGTTCGAGACATTTTTTTCTCCAGCAAGTCCCATCTTGCGCAGCTGCTAGAATTTGATGTACATATGCTTGTGCATTCGTACCACTTTCTGTTCCATTGTATCATATATCTTAAAAATCACGACAGTTTCTTGGCACTTTATGTTTTGTTGACTTGTATTTTCGGGCAACTGCTGCTAAGGAATTTTAGTGCTCCCGTAGGGAAAAGGCTCTCGTACAAAGTAATTGTCAGTGCACATTGAAACAGTATATATTCTGTTACGTTATGCTATAATATGAGGATTACAAGTCAATTGGCCAATTAGGATATATTTATTATTCCACAATACTAGTTTCTAACGGCTGAATACGCCCATGCTCTGTATCGCACTACTAAAATAATAATTACAACCGTATGATAGGTATGCACTTTATCGCACAACGAGATTCATAGATACATTATTTTTGGACAGTCTATACCTGCAATTATTGCACACGCAAGCCACTTTACACACCGTATTCTAAGATCTTATGGGACTGCAAAATAGTGCGCTTTGCATATGTTTTGTTCACTTGCTTGATCACCCCTGAAAGTTTCGCGATGATTGCCGTAAGGATGTCTTTCTGTGTCAGTTCAAGTTCTGTTTAGTATTATAATGTAACTAGAAGCATTTTCAAGTTCTTTTCAATAATTCTGCTAGGTGAATGTCTGTTATGTCTCATATGTGGAAAATATAATTTTACCGCTTCCTACAGTGTAGCTAACTTCTTCCAAAAATAACAGGTTTTGTACACTTTAGTTTTTTTGATTTTGGTTGCTAAGTTAAGAACATACCTGGAATGAAATAGCTGTTACCCAGAACTGGCAAGCAGACGGTTTTGTTTTTAATCCATTTCAAAGTTCAGCCTTCAGATGTCAACCAATTCTTATAAAGGAATGACAATATAAAATAATCATAACCTTGCATAGCATTCAACATTGTCTTTACATTTTTATATTCTGGTGTGTTTCAACAAGCTTGCAGTATAATGAATTTAAGCTATATATAATTTTAAGACACGTCTATGTAAGTCGTGTCGTATCTACTGTATCATCATCAGTAGCGTCAAATGTCCAGCTTAAATTAATTTGTTATTCTGTCTAATTAAATATTGCAATTCCCTTTTCAGAATGTCAAGTGCATTTTTAGTATCGTTAAAATTTTCCACGATAGCAACTAATGAAATGTTTCGCATTTAACATCAAAGTCACTTCAGCATTTGGTTGCTCTGCTTCTGATCTCTCTGCTGTCCTTTATCATAAAGACTAATCTAACTAAATTGTGAATCATAACTCGAACGGAATGAAATCTTTAATGTTGTTAGTGCACTTTACCGCGCGACCGTTAAGAGGCCCTCCCCACATTTAACTCAAATTTCTTTGGAAGCACTCGCTGGCATTATTAATTATTACATTTTTGTGTGGCTTTCTACTATGCTTCCCTTTTATTTCTAGCCAGCATTTCTTGTTTCTTATGAGAAATCCATCTCGGCATTTTCACATGATTTCATTACAAAACTGTTTCGCTAATGGCTCTCTAGTCATATTACATGCTTCAATGTTAAACATTAGTTTGTGTTGAATTTCCCCAGTGACAAATTTTACCGGCGGTTTTAATGCGAGTGGAAAATTACTGTGCACGCTTATACAATATTTACATTTTTCACAAGGACGCATTAATTATATCTTAAGTGACAGCCAAGTGTAAGATGTCTTTACCCATATAATTAAATACATTTAATTATGTGAATGAGTACACTTGCCTGCATTTATGATACAAGGCATTAATACATCTGCATATACATACAGACGTGCCTTCCAGTTTGATCCTGATATATAGTGAGTTTCCTGGAGAGTTCTAACTGACTTAGAAGCATAGCATGTATTTTGATTTTAGGCAAAAGAAAAGCTGATTACAGTTTAAAACCAAGCTTCATCCTCGTCGCTGCCTTGCTTTTAAAGCTCCATCAGATTCGTTTCTTGAGTTTGCTTAGAAATGAAAAAAAAACTGCCAATCACTCATTCAGTTCGGCTTTCTTGATAAATATTTGTCTGCAGATGGCACTATTCAACAACCGAAACAGATGCCAGGCTATAGCAGGAAGATTTAGGCTATGCGGTTTTAATAACAAACTTCTCCGGCCGTTTCTAGCAATTTCTAGCATGTCACTCGAACCACTTGCAATTCGGCTTCTCGCTTAGATATCGAGCAGCACCGTGCCGCGATTGCGTCCTAATATACCAGGAAGATGATACAGTAGATATCAATATAGCTCGGTGACGATGCTCATCATGCCAAGTGGCAATGAAGGTGGTTATCATCGTTTCAAGGCATACTAAGATCTCCGCCGAAGGTCGTCTTTAGCAAGGTTGATCTTCGAGGTCAAAGTTGCAGACGCGTGTAAACCAATAATTTGCAGAATATTTATTCGCGATATATTTCCCTGAATGTGATATTATGATGAGTACTGAACTAGTCAGTGCTAATCGGATATCGTTTTCGTACGTCAGTCGTACAACAGACAGCTTCTAAGTCTTATTTAAAAATATATCAATATAAAACATTGCTTGGTATTTTTCCTGAACATAAAGTAAATTAAATAGTTTTAGATACTTAAGAGATTAAATTAAAAACATTGTTTTCTCAAAGTAAATTACTAATTGATAATTTTAATCTAAATGATGAACTTCATACATTTGGTAAAAGTGAGTGTGTATTTTCATCATTATCAAACTAATTTGTCGACTAATACTTTAGATAACCCAAGAAATGGAAGCTATTTGAATAAATGCAAACTACTATGGTAGTGTGAAAATTCATTTTTCTTTTATTCAGAGCTAAAATCTGAAAGAAAAGTTTAAAATGTGTTAAAATTCGGTCCTAAATTGTTAATTTTTAGGAGATACAAATGCTTTTCATTTTCGTCACTCTCTCGTTATTTGTATTGTAAACATAAGTTTCATCTGTTTTAATGGACAGAGTCCGTTTGAAACAGAGATTTCAGTGAAACTATTTCAAGAATTTTCTTCAAGTCATGCTTTCTAATTATTCTCAAATTTTAATTTTTTATTTGTTTATATTGGTAACAACTATTTTAAATACAGTTTTGTGTTAATAATAAAAAATAATCTGTCAGCTTTACGTAATATCCTTATAGAAAACGTTCTTGTAGCATTCTGATATAAACTTACTTTAATAAATTGTGTTCTATGTTCTGTTTAGAAGTTTCTATGCTTAGAAAAAAGAATTATAAACATAAGAATCTGAAGAATTTATATATATGTATATATATATATATATTGTTTTTACTTATGAAAGAAAAATAAAGGCATGTTTTCACTTTACCTTATATTTTTCTTAATTAATCTACCATTTGGTTAAACTGACTTATCATTGGTAGAATAAAAAGTTTGTTTTATGAAATAATACCATCAGCGAATAATTTTAAAAAAACTTTAACAAGGCTCAATGATCAGTGTTATTCACATTAAACAGAAAAATTTTAAAACCATTTTTATCATGAAATTAAAGGATGACTACTTATTAAAACAATAATTCATATCTATGGATTTCTTTTTTCATTTTTAGAAGTTGTAATATTCTTGTTTTTTTTCCTGAATTTGCAGACAGTCACTACAATCATTCCCTTATTCGAAATTAGTTTCTTTCCAATTACACATTTATAGTAACGTCTGATTCTCTTCTGTTTCATAAATATGAATATTGTTAGCTAAAATATTATTTTTGGAAAGATTTAGAGTACATTTAACTTATTATAAGAAACTTCTTATGCCCCTTATCTCAATATTAAGGAGGCATTTTTATGCAACTTTGTTAAATATCTGCATTTAAAATACGTTACGGACATCTCGGTATAGGAACTACTGCTAAAAAAAGTGCAAGACGGATTTTATTCATGAATGCATAAATTCTTCTTTCACAGCATCCTAGGCAGTTACTTCTACTTTGGGGATGATAATGTAGCTCATAAGCGTATTTGATTTTAAATTTATTTATGTCATAAAATGCTACAGTTGCGAGAGTACATAGTAGGTATATTAAGAGACTTAATGATACGGGTATTGGTGATATTGGACTGCAAAAATTGGTTATTAAAGTAAGAAATGTTATCGAATCGTCAGAAGAGAATAAAATTATTACAAAGAATGTAGTTTACTATCAAAATTATTCAATATACTATACCATCTAAAGCAGCATATACATTCAAAATACTACTAAGCCCGACCAGTGGTGTAATGTCTAATAGAGAAAAACACTTGTAGTACTCAAAACCGTGAAAAACAACCTTATATTTAGCGTAGGTATAATGAAACACTCAATCGATTTCGAGGGCAGCTAAAGGTCCCTCCTCATCAGGAGAAAGAAATACATAGAAAGAAGAAAATAGGAATCACAGAAACACGTGGTGCTTATCAGCACTGCACGTCGTTATAACTAGATTTTTAATCAGAGTTGCACTGGCCGCCTACTTTTACTGAGCCAGGCTGTCTGATCAAGCATAAAGAAATATTAGCGAAGTTAAAATAGGGAGCGAGGGGCAAATGCACATTACGCTCAAAATCTGAACTTCAAATAGAGCCAGGCTGTCTGATCAAGCATAAAGAAATATTAGCGAAGTTAAAATAGGGAGCGAGGGGCAAATGCACATTACGCTCAAAATCTGAACTTCAAATAAGCGGCCAGTGCAACTCTGATTAAAAATCTAGTTATAACGACGTGCAGTGCTGATAAGCACCACGTGTTTCTGTGATTCCTATTTTCTTCTTTCTATGTATTTCTTTCTCCTGATGAGGAGGGACCTTTAGCTGCCCTCGAAATCGATTGAGTGTTTCATTATACCTACGCTAAATATAAGGTTGTTTTTCACGGTTTTGATTGTCACATTAGCGTGTTTCTCTTCTAGTCTACTTGTAGTACTATCCAAGGTCTTCCTCATAAATACGGGACAATTTCTTTTTGAATTTCCTTACTGAGGATGCATATTTCTCTAAATATGCCTTAGTACAGGTGTCATCAACCTTTTGTATTTTTAGCAGGGTATGTTATAGGATAGAGATGAGGAAGTTCGGTGGGCACACAGTGTACCAGGAGGGCCTTCAATAATGTCACATTTCCTCGTTTATTTTTTTGCTTTTTTAATTAATTTTATCATTCGAAAATCGAGAGCGGTATGTTATGTGAATACTTTAATTACCGAATAGGTCGCTACAGTAAGAAAATAACAAATGAAAAGTAGTCCTAGATAAACTACTGGTAACTATCATAACATTATTTCTTTAAAAGAAACTTATTTTCCAATAATAATATACAGCAGTATTAACACTTCAATATCTGATGGATATTGGACCGATATCCGACGGTAATTGAGCTGGCAGGGTGAGCTCTGTTACCTTCTAAACCGGCAGGGGCACATCATATGAACGAGTTTTGACCGCAGTTCTGCAGAAGGATATGGGTGGAACGAAGGAGAAAATGAGTCTGTAAAAGACCCTGATGTCAAGAGATCGAAAGGTTCAACAGCACAGCTGCAAAGATTTTGTAACATAAATAATTCATGTTATGTGAAATCACGAGCTTGGAAAGTTTCTTAAGTGTGAGAACACCTGTCAAGTCTGGGCAGCTTAACGAAGAACCTGCGCAGTGTACTTTTCAAATAATAAATGCAAAGGAAACCAAAATGAATGAAATGCTAATACGAAATTGCGAACATAAGTTGTACATAATGAAAAAAAGAAGTAATCAAGGGATTAATAATTTACCAATAAACAAGCCCTCAGGGGAAGAAACTAGGTACAGTAGAGGAAGGGAAAAATTATGCAAATATTTAAAAAAATGAGGAAAATACACGAGGAAAAAGCGAATAAAAATAAATAAAAAGTGTATTTAAATATAATTAAAAATAAAAACTTGTAGAGCTATTAGATTATTCTGAAGCAGGAGATTTGTAAAATGTGCCAGGGGGACCTCTCGAATACGCGTCGAGTATGCTTCCAGTTACACCACAAAGGCCTGCGGAAAGCAGGAAGAAAATAATTATAAACTGCATATATAACTAAATCAAAATAGATTTAATTCCCATAGGTTGTAAAAGTTCAACAACAAGCAATTATGTACAAAAATGTACAAACAATTTATTCTGTTATTGCGAAACCGTTTATGAAAAAAAAAATATTGCTATAGCACGTTGTTCATTTGCTATGCAAGAAAGAAAACTGCAAGTTGTTTTTGCTGTGAAACTGAACTGTTTTTGCTGTGGAGTTGGTAACACACAACAATCGGCTGACATGAAATTATTTTCTTAGTATACCAACCATTGCAAAAGTAATGCTGTCTGTAGCTTTTCGTTACATTTTAATTTGAAGCGAAGGATGCGCACTCTGCTGGCAACCCTAAATACAGATTCATGAAATGACAAGTTTGTATATAAGCGCAGCGTGTAGTATTTTGGCAGCGAATACAAGGAGAAAGGGGACAGAGAAAGTTTCTGCATACGGAATCAGTTGTTTCTAGCAATCGAAAATTGATTCTGGTTATATAGCATTACTTGGATATCGCAAAGATTCATATTTTGGTGAAATGTTTAATTGTATAAATCGTACAATTGCCAAAATGGCGAAAATAAAATATGAGTTTTTATTAATTATTTTCATTCAAATTTAAAGAGTTTGTTATCCAAATAAAATTTAAAATTTTGACAATTGGACAGAAGCCCACCAAGAGGAACTTTTCAAATTTTATTTTCTAACTAACAGTTCTTATGAAATATTCATATGGGTCTCTTCTCTTTTCACGTTCTAGCCTTTAAAGAATAATTTAAGTGTATCAATGACTGAATGAATTTGTTGTACAGAAACTTTCGCACTGTAGCCTTACATTTGATTTTCGCACCTGAGGGGGCTCTGCATGAGGTTTCAGGGATTTTCCTCACGAGTAAATGGAAGCCAGTACACAATTTCCATCAAAACTTTTCCCCAAGAAGATATTTTTTCCTGTAGAAAGGCAGCAGTCTCACGTTTCGGCATAATTAAAATGTCAACCAACCGTAAGTTTAATCTTTCAGTAGGAGGAGAAACTATTATCATATGGAACTTTTTAAACGGATAAATTTAAAGCTATTAATAAATAATTTTAGAATTAGGTAGATGGTATGTTTTGTTGTAGCTGTTGATTGATAAAATTTTGTAAATAATATTGACTGTCTATTCAGAAATTACTGCAAATTATTTTTCTCTAACTTCTTAATATCTTTATTTGAATGGACGGTCATAAAATAAGATATATTCATTTATTAGAAGTGGCATTATATTTCAAGGCAATGTATTCATCTTTCCTATTTGATAAATTTTATACAACTCGTGTATTCAATTCCCTGTTTATGTGGTCTAACTTTTATTTGCTTTATATTGGGGTAAATCGATGCTGAAGCAGGGTAATAACGGTTGCCTTATGTTGCACTAATATTGTAATAAATTGCTTTCTATTATTCGGTGGGGCTATTGCTACAACAAATCTTTCGAATTTCTGTATTATCTATACAATATATTACAATGTGTTTCCTTTAACTGCCTCTCTTTGCCTTTCTTTTAGTTTTATCGCTTCTAGATACACAAGCTTGAATGAACTTACACTCTTTTTATTCCATCTCACTTGTAAATTTAGTAGTAAAGTAAAGCTGTGAAACATTAGCAATTTTTTCCGAATTCGATTCTGTCTTTTAGAGGAGGCTGATTACTTGGAAATTTTGATAATATTCTCAATATAACCCTTGGCTTATATTTTACTGGAAATTCAGTTCTCCATTATCATGTTTCTTAAGCAAGTAACGTTCGTGTTCTTTGTCGTACCTAACTAAGCAATCGTAGCACTGTAGTTAATAGTATAGAATTCTAGCAAGTTTCATACTAATAGTATAATGGACTGTGGCAAAGATACTCTTTTTGTCTTCTCAAAGTGTGAGGCAAATATGGGTCAATTTTCTTTCCAAAGGCTTCCAGGAAGACATATATCTGAAGACATATAGCTCTACTCTGCTTTTCAGTAATTAATAGATAACCATCACGGTTCTAAAACACTTTTCAACCAACCTATCTATACCAGTAGCAGATTCAGAGATTTTTAATCTCAGCTACTATGAAATTGTTACAAAAAAAGATAACTTTATAGGTCTTGGCGTAAACTTTATAAAATAAGGTATTTATTTTTCTTTTCCTATAAAGCATCGTGTTGAAAGAACGGATTAATTGTCTGATATAAACTGTTAAAAGAAGAAGTTGCCTGCAGTATTTAAGAAACTATTTATTACTGGTATTTTATAGCTAAAGTACTTAAAAGTTATTATGAAAATTGCTTATCTGTTAAAAGGTGACTCAAATTTCCAATAAATAATGCTACTTTAGATAATTAGAAAGATAAGCTGTCATGTTTTACTACTTTAGACAATAACAAGTCTATATTTATATTTCACTATCAAGTAATCGATCAAACTGAGCAAAACGTCTAAAGCCGTCACTTTTAATGCCCCATGTCAATGTATAGCAGACAATATACAACAGAAGACATTACATTTATGTTTGAAGACTTCTGTTATTAAAGGATTCCTCAATGCACTGAGTTCTCAATTAGTTCTTTTAAAATATTTTATAAATTTATATAGTTTTTTATAAATATCGTATGGGTCAAAAGTGACTAACGAAAGCTAATTAAACAGTAATAAATATAACTAAAATTCAAAATGATTTAATTAATTTATAAGGTACTAGAAGTGAGTGCATCCCGACCCACCTAACCAAACAAGTTGGTCTTATGGTCATAACAGGCCGCATCCAATTCAACAAGGAAAAATAAGTAAAACATAAAATAACTAATTAAGAATAAACATATATTAATAATAATTAAAAACATAAAAGTGAAACAGAAAGAACACATACAAACATTTAGCAAAAACAATAAAACAATAAAAAGCAAAAATCATCCACTGATTCCCACTGCCCGGCGCTCCCGTTAATAGTTCTCATAACAGATTTACATAATTGTGCGAAATCTTCTAGTATTTTCTCCCTCTTTCCAATATGCATTCATGGTGTAACATGAAGTAGTCTCGGTGCGTGATCGAGATGTCCAGGTTCGAGTCCCGTCGAGGACAAAGCTCATGTTTCATGTCTCCTACTTCAAAATAACCTAATGACTCTATAACTGGTGCCCGAACTAGAAGTTCGTGGACAATAATTCGTCATCGCCAGGATTTGGCGATTGGGTCCCCTAATCCCCAGTCGCCCTTTAAAAGGCAGTATATGTATACATATATATATATATATATATAAGGTATTTTCTCCCTCCTTCAGGCGTGCCTTCGTGGTGTAACGGTACAATGTCTACACGCGGCGCGTATTCGAGTTGTCCATGTTCTCGTCCTGGCGACGACGCTGCACATTTTACACATCTCCTGTTTCAAAATAAACTAATGACTCTATAAGCTGAAAACAATGATTTAAATATTCAGATATTTAAATTAAATAACGTCTAATTCAAATAGTTGATTTATTTAATTTCTCATAAACACGTTATATAAGACAGTAAGGAATTTTCTGCCCCTTTTTTGTGTGCTTTCGTTATGTAATTGGAAGCAATCCCGGTTAGCAGTGGGGGGAGGGTCCGCTCTTCAAGTGCCGGAGAGGTCATTGCTAATTACTCATGTTTCCTGCTGCGAGATAAACCTAATGTCTCTGAAAGACTGCAGTGTTGTAATTTTTTCTAAATTAGTTTTCTGTAATGTAACGGAAAGGCCAGGAAGTGAAATCCATGTTTTGTCAATTTTAAAGCGTTTTGCTGGCTAACATTTTAACAGAAACAATATATCATTTGTTGGCTATTCCAATGATAATCTTGATGAGTACCGATTAATTTGTTTTACTGACGGAAGTAAGATCAATCATAAGGTAGGCCATGCTTTCATTATTTGTGAAAATAAAAAATATGATGTGTAAACCACATGACTTCCTTGTACGGAATATTAAATTATACGCATTTTTTCTTGCATTTCATTTAAACTTATTGGATTGAATTAAATCTACTTCGCCGACAGCGCATAAACCACAAAAAGTAAATGCATTCTTTAAAATTCACTCTATTGTTTAACATAGCGACACTCTGGCGCTAGGTTCACTTAACAGTATTTATTATATTTCGTTGTTATTATAACTCAGAAGGCACAAAATTTTTATCATTTAAAGAATTATCTAATCGTTGCCACATGTTCTATTCAAATACTATAATAAAGCTAGAATGATGTATAAAAGAAATTAAGCAAACAAAACAAAAAAGAAACAGTTTTTCACAGACGATTGAGTATTTCTCATTTAATTAATTCAGTTCTCACTTCACGAGAAGGCAAAAATACATAAAAACTCAAAACATCTATATTAAAAATTACGAAGTAAATCTTAAACACTTATTTCCTCGAAAAAATTCCAGAAAGAATTAAGCCTGATTTAATTGGCAATAATAAATGAATGCGTTATCTTTGTTGTTGCGAAGCTAAGTTTCTCTAGATTGGCAACAAATCCACTAGTCTCCTGTTTCAAATGTAAACTTCAATGGCCGCCATAAAAAAGGCTTAGCGGCACTTAGACAACTTTAAAATTGTTGGTAATACTAAAAATATTGCATACAGATTTACTAAATGCATAAAAACCTTAACCGGAAGATAAAAACAACATAATACAATCATTTTTAAAGCAAAACATGTACAATTTACAAGCATATAAGAGTAAAGAAACTGAGATCACTGAGCCGGGTAACAGAGTGGATATATATATAAATATATTTATATACGTTTGGTGCAGCCGATTGCAACCAAAATACGAGGTGCACATCTACATGTTATAGCAGTCCTATATACAAAATTTCAACCTCCTGAGGCTACTCGTGTTTGAGTTATGCGAGATACGTACGTACATACGTTCGTACAGACGCCACGAAAAATTCTCTTCAGAATTAATTTTAAAGTAGTTTTATAATTTTTTTGAAGGAAAAGAGTATTTTATTGTGTCCTTACGTACAGATATCACGCAAAAACATCGTTAAATTGTATTCAATAGCGGTCAAAATGGATATTTTCGTTGAAATATGCTGCCTGAAACTTACTCGCGATTACAATACTTCCTTTTTACTTCGTACAAGGAAGTAAAAAAGAGCTTTCACAAACAGTACAGAATTAGTGATGAGTGCTCTTTTTTCCAGCTGAGTTGCTATTCTTAGACCTTGCTGCGAAATGGATTCAAAATTCTTGTAGAGGTTTGAGATCAATGCGCGTTTTAATATGCAGTGATTCTCTTTCTTCGCTACAATCACTACAGAAGATTAGTATTTCAGAGAAACTTGCTGTCGTTTCTCTGAAAAATCTTAATAATAACCTAATAATATCTCTGAAAAATCTTAATAATAACCTAATAATATCTCTGAAAAATCTTAATAATAACCTGATCTTAATAATAACCTGATATTCAGGTTATTATTAAGACCTGCAAGATCTTGATATCGAAACTCATTTTACATATGTTCGTAGACATTGTAGACATTTCAGAAAAGAGAGAACTGATGCACTAGCAAAGCTAACCACGAAATTTCATATTGATTTGAATCTCCGTGTTCCTGTTTCTCAGTGGAAGCGCTTTAATAGAAATGATGCTGCCTGCTATTTGTAGAGGTTTTGTATGTGTATACAGAGAATATCTGTCCTCACCAAAAGCGCAGTGGAGCAAAGCGTTTTTTCCTACGTTTTTTCGCAGAATAAAAAGTGATAGATTTTCAAGAGATTTTAAACTAACTCAATTTTTTCTTTGTATGGAAATTTTAAGAGTTGTTTGCAGAGATTCGGGCTTAGTTCTGCTGCTTTGTGCAGCTGCGGTAACCGTGATAAAGATATTAATCATATTCTTCTTGAGTGCTTTCACCATGTCAAACAGAAGATGATACTTCAGCCAACTTTGAAATGCCTATCTGTATCTTAGCCACAATTTTTTCTGAACTTTTACTGATTAAAGCGACAATTTCTGCTTTTCGGAATATCATTCTCAATTTAGATTATTTAGTTCTCTTTATTTGTTTACTTTATTTGTTTACTTTATTTTTTACTTTTCCTATTTTACTAATTTTTTTCTCCTTTACAGTGCTTACGTTTATATATTTTGTTAGTGCTATAACTTACATGTGTAATCCTTCTGGTATACTTTGTGGAACGCGAAGAATTGGAGTTGTCCCAAAATTGTAGCAAGAAACTCGGTAGTCATAGTTTTTCTCATTATATTACTCTTTGCATGCTTACTGAACCACATAGTCGTACCCAATTTACGCAATGTCAATTGTCAGTGACAGTAGTGTATTAAACTTGTAATTACTGAAAACAAATTACAGCATTTTACATCTTGTGCTTGCTAGAAGAAGGCCAAGATATATATATATATATATATAATTTATAACTATAACTATATATGTAATGAAATTGTGGTTGTGGTTTGAAGGTGTCAGAGTGGGAAGCATGATGACGCAATTTAGCACAACATATCTTGAAAAATCACAATCTTTATTTTTTCCATGCGTATCAAATCATCCTTTTTCAGATAAGATACTTCCTAATTATATTTGAATAGAATAACTCCCATTTTAAAGTACGACGTCATCTTAAGCAAGTAAGCGGCAGCAGAATGGATGAAATGCATCTTACCAGCAGGAGAGCTAACGCGGAAAAGGGAAAGGTTATAGCACTTTCGTAGCAAGAAGGCTGAAGTTTCAGTTCACAGTTTTGGTTTAGAATTAATTTGATTGGACGAGAGGCATCTGCATTAAAACGTTACATAAGATAGAAAAGTCTGGAACCTGCGAGAAGAGATTAATTTAGGGGCAGATTACCAAATTTAGAATGTTAATTTTGAGGTCGTCAATTATTTTTTTGAAACAGCTATCATATTTTGTTATATCTTACATATATATAGTTATAAATTTCTTACTTTGTCTTTAATAATAATTTTTTGCAGCTTAAAGCGCAAAAATTGTAGTCATATTTGTATTTTGTTTTTTCAAAAATTATTTTGCAATTTATATAACACATGTTACGGTGAAACACCGAAATCTGAAGAATATCGACTTTCACCGGTGAATGTCGACTTTTACCGGTGAATGTCAACATTCACATACTCACTTGGTGTATGTCCGAAATATTTTCCAAATACTCTTATTTCTGACTTACACCGGTAAATGTCGACATTCACCATGTACTAATGGTGAATGTTGAACATATAAGAATATTATATTTTCTTCTCTGTAATTCCGTCACGAAAAAACGCATTTGAGACTTAAAATAAAAACTTAAGAACTTAAAACACACAGTACATTCAAAATGAGAAAGGAAAATAATAGAAGTTAAAAACTTACTAAATTATGTGATTAAAATCTTATTTATTGCAACAACTTGAACTATTATGACACTTTGAATTGCACAAGAGGCGCTTGCTTTTACAACTGCATTTATTTTGGAGCACTTTCTTTTGCAATGACAGCGTGTACACATATTCCTTTCTTCTCGACCTACACCAGAGCATATCTGTGATTGTCGACATACACCGGTGAGGGTCCGAGTGTACATGAACGTAATGCAATATTCGATTTTTCACCGACGTATTTGGTGAATGTTGACATTCTCTGGTGAAAGTCGGCATTCTTTAATTTCGGTCTTTCGCGGTAACATGTACATGTGTATATGCATTGTTCAAAATTATTATTTTGTTAACATTTATGTCTTCTTCTACTATTTTATTCGGAATTTATATAATTTATACCCCATAATTGAAATGAATGAAATAAAAATATTGTTCTTACCTGAATTAATTTAGTAATGAGTACGGCACCCAAAAATGTCTACTTTTTGAAAGGAATGAAATCTTTCCCAAATCCACCCAATTTTAGCACAAAGTTATGATAGAAAATTAAATAGATATTTTTCGCAGCAGAAATTCTTTCTGAAAAATTTATAATATTTCTTTTTCAATTTAAAAATCAAAGCTTTGGAAATTGTAACGTTTTTTCAAGCACGAAACTGCTTTGTTGGAAATATGTAAGATGCCAGTGCTTAAAAATTATTCAGTTATTTATAATCTTTCTTTTTCAATTTAAAAATCAAAGCTTTGGAAATTGTAACGTTTTTTCAAGTATGAAACTGCTTTGTTGGTAATATGTAAGATGCCAGTGCTTAAAAATTATTCAGTTATTTTTCTACCATAATTATTTTCATTTTTTCAACGTCATAATGTTGCATATAAATAGAAAATAAATCTTAATTCACATTTTCGCCTCTTTGAAACATTAAACACGATATTAAAATACTATAACCAATTTTTAATTGTATGTAAAGCTTCTTAAATTTCCGTGAGAATTTGATATTGAGTTTTCTTTGATCCAGGAATTAATGTTTTTCTAAATGTACTTTTTCACTTGTGGTAAAATAAACGATATAAAACCGGTTACTCATTTATATTTACTAGAATTATGTCCTTTTTAATATATTAGAAAAGAAAAAAGCTAAAACATCTCGGAAGTTAGAACGCATTCAGTTGTTTAAAAATATATATTTATTTTTGAATATTTCATTCGACGTATTTTTACTTGCTAAATACATAAAACATTTTTTTAGCTTCACCCAAATTGTAATTTCATTTCTTTGCTCTCTTCTTTGTGCAAACAAAACTATTAATATAACCTGTTTACGAGAGAAGCATTTATCAATAAATATTTTCTATAAATAGCATGTGTTATTCTTACGCAGATAGTGAGATATTTTATTGGAGTATAAATAAAAATATGAAAGAACCAAAGAAAGAAAGGGAGAAAAGGGTTTCGGAAAATAAGCGCATAATTTTTCTGGGCAAGCAGGAATTAAATGCGCTGATTCGAATTCAGTATAATTCAGTATAATTCAGTATAGAATAGTAAATTCTGCTTGTACTGAATAATTTTCACATTGCTCGAAGATATAAAAATAGTAAAATAATGACTGGACATAATATTTTTAATA
The DNA here is from genome assembly GCF_044657685.1 of Stegodyphus dumicola. Lineage (NCBI taxonomy): Eukaryota > Metazoa > Arthropoda > Arachnida > Araneae > Eresidae > Stegodyphus > Stegodyphus dumicola. The sequence goes on from NC_140781.1 coordinate 31,398,278, forward strand.
AAATTGTCAAAAATTAAACCATCTATTTATAAAACAGTTAATACAAGTAGAGATGATTATTTTTCAGAATCTTTCTTTCTGAGATAATCCATGTTTTCCTTATCAGATTGGCTAACAACCCAATATAGCGATTCAAATTTTCTGTCCTTTAATGTTTGTTCTAGGATGCTCAACGGTAACTGAAAACCTAAGCATCATGGAAAGCTCTGGAAGCAGTCTGCTTTCCTAAAACACACCAAAAGATAAAGTAATATCATAAAACAACTACAAATTACTATTTGGTCTTATAATTTAGATACCATAATACAGAACTATTAATGAATTTTATGTTAGTTTTGCCAAATTTTAAGGAAATTTCAGCTGCCACATACATTTGAATATCAATTAACGTTATATTTTATGATAATTAATATTTTTTGTGAAAACGCAGTAAGCATACATAAATTCAAATTTGCATAAAACATGTAAGAGAATATTGTAAAAATATTAATTGTTTTTGTACATTGACCGAATGACAAAAATCACTTATTTAGATCTGCGCTTTACCATTTTTGAGGCATTGTATGTAAGAAATTTATCGTAAGTAATAACACGTCCTTCTAGAAAATCTTTCTGTCGAGAAAAGACTTTAAATATTCTAATTTTATATATTATTCTAAGAAAGTTATATGCGAACATTTTAATTACGTCCATTTTATTCGAAGTTCGACACTTAATTGCAATATGTCAAGAAAGAATCCCTTATAACGATGAATCCTGATGATTATAGTCTCCTTAACACTGTGAAACTATATTGCTTATCAGTTAATAAATAAACCCTTATTTGAGAAACATTATTACGGATTTGTAAGAATTTTAGTTGTTCATTAATAAGGAATGAACATTAAAATGTTGCTTTATGACACTTTATGTTGTTGGTGCATTATAAAGCGTTAGATGTTATAAGGTACTTTAATCCTCCTTCCAGCATGCTTCGGGGTGTAACGATAGCACATTCGGCGCGTATTCGACAGGTCCAGGTTCGAGTCCAAGCGACGGCGTTGCCCATTCTGCTTCAAAATACCCTAATGACTGTATCGTGACGCGCGAACTAAATGGTAGTATCCAATAATTCGTACCATCAGGATTTAACGATTGGGTTCACTAATCTCCAGTCGCCCTTTAAAAGAGGGAGTATATAAGTTGTTTTCACCCTCCCTCCAGCATGCCTTCGTGGTGTAATGGTAGCACACTCAGCGTGTATTCGAAAGGTCCAGGTTCGAGTCTCTGCCAGGGCATTGCTCATTGTTCATGTCTCCGGCTTCAAAATAACCTAATGACTACACAATATTTGTACTAGATCAGTTATTATCAGGAAGTTTATACGAAAAAATGACACTGTTAGAATGTGACCAAATTACGATAGAATGATTATGCAGAATCATGCATAGCGAAAATCCAAATCAATTAGAAAGTCACCCGAAGGCATTCACGTTCTTAACAAACGGCTTCTCATATGCTTCATCGCAATTAACAAACGCCTGCTCTGATTATGCAGAGCAGCATATTTTATTAAGAATTAACGTATATTTATTAAGAATTAGATTATTTAATTACAGTAAAATTCACACGAGTTATTCATTTAGGATTTATGGAGGATTTCTTAAGTATAACTGGATCATATTTACGTTAAGCATTGGGAAAAGTTCAAAAGGCTATGTAAGCAGACCATGAAGTCCTCGGGAAGAGAACTCAGAATAAATTTACCTGTCAGTGATTACCAGCTGTATACATTCTGCCCTGGTTGCATCCTTTTAAAAGAAAATGCTGAAAACTGGCATTTTGATAAATCGAAAATTCCTATTAAGATAAATACAGGAAAATCACACAACTCATAGGTACTATAATCAATTTCAGGTAAATTAAGATAGCATCGGTTATGACTTTTCAAATGCATTCGCAAAAATGGAGTGTACTTTGTGTATGAAAGAAAATAGGCAAAGGATAATTAGTGAAAAATAAAGTAATAATGAGTGATATGATTATGCAAAGGCTAATTAGTGAAAATAATTGGAGCCTTATATGACCGGTAAAAAATTCTGATGAGTGAAACATTTATTGAAACTTTTATTCGCCTCCTTTATCTTGTATCCCACCAAAACAACATAGTAACTGAAACTCTATTCTCTACCAGAATTTTGCCCTTACTGCTGTTTTCCGTTTTGTTTCTAGCAGTCATTCCAAACTTCTAACAGTAAATTATAAATATATTTGGAAACAAACCGGAAAATATATAATAAAGAAATACTGAAGTCGCGTAAACTGATGGAAAATTAATGTGAATAAAATAGATATATTTTTAATCTTCGTCAATTCAATGCCGGAAAGTTACCTACCATGAAATAAGCAAACAAAGAGCACATATAGGAAATTATCCTAGAAACAAAAGCAAATTAAACTAAAGATACAATTTTAAATATGTTGAAAATCCTTTATTAATTTTTTTCAAACAGCATCCAACAGAATTATCAGAAACGCAGCTCCAGCTTTTCAGAAAAAGATGAAAAAGAATTATCAACTCATTTTTGATTTAATTTTATTTTGCTTTTTAGGATTAAATTCCTGTATTTGATGTTTGTTTCTTGATTGCGTGTAAGGTAATCTTCGATCATTGCGTTTATGAGAATAGTAACAAAAAAAAACTGTATATACATGAGTGTATGCTAAATATGTAAATGCTAAACATTTTAAATGTTTCAGTATTGTTTTCGAATACCGTTGCTAAAATTGAGATAATTTCAGTTTAACTGTAGAAAGTTTATGCTACAATTATATGTGATAAAATCAGTTTTAGGCTGATTTGCATTGCAAGAGAGTTTGTTGGGATGTGCATATGAATAAATATATTATATACATTTATTATGTCACATATATGTAGTATATTAAATGCAATATGTGTTTAATGCAAGCTGAATAAAATATCAAAATATCTGATGTAATATCATAAAGACAGTACGGTTGCCAGCAGAAAAAAAATATAGCAAAAGACATATATATCTGTGAGTTCAGTGCATACAATTATTTCAGAACAATATAATCATAATGAGCAGTTTATTTAAAAATAAGCTAAACTCTCTCGCACATAACTTTCCTCCTGAATCCCGAACAATACGCGCCTAGATATTAGTCTGATAATAGAGAGAGTAGATGAGTTGTGAAATTATTGGACGTGACTGATTATCATTGAAGAGTAAATTGGGAAATCCTAAATTACACTACGTTAATCGAACTTATACATTCTGTTTCTCGAGAAATGAATCTAATACGCTAGAATGAAGTAGAGATATCTTATATACATAATTATCTGGCTACGGGCTATCAACAGTCTGACAGGTGTCCCTTAATTTAGTTTCAAAATATTAAATTTCGATCCAGATTCGATCGCCGGATTTTCTGTGAGAAAACTCAATTTGAAGCTCATTATCTGGTCCAGATTCACAAGACGGACGAAAAGGTGACCTACGACAGGCACGCGACCTGAAACATTTCTCGGTCAAACATCTCGGACAAAATAATAACCCAGTGTGAGAGGAGTATAGCTCCGATTTGTAAACTCTAAATGACCAGAAGAGAAGGTGTAGTCGTATATCCTTTATAAACTCGGTTATCTGCCACCCAAATGGCTGCCGGAGCTTTCTCGTAATGGCGAGGTTCTTCGAGGCGTGTCGGCTTACATTCATGTAGATAAGACAGGCCCAAAAAGGGATCGAAACAGGAAAAAATAATGCTCGTCGCGTGGTTTTATCAGAGTTTAAATCAGAGAAAAAGTCCAAATCCGAGGGGCCAAATGGTACTGAAATCGGCGGCTTCGCTCCGAGAGATTGCAAGAGTACTTTTCTTCATTTATATTGCTTGCTAAAAGGGGAGGTTACAAAGAGAACGCGAATTGTTTGTAGCCCACCGAAAGGAGGTTTCAGGCTTGCCGATTGCATTGAAACAGCCACTAAGATAGTATTTGGGAAATGAGGCTTCCTTCTTATAGTTTCTTTTTCCTCTTCTTCCTTTTTTCCTTTTTTTATCTGTACAGTTGTTGCGTATTTAGTCTTCTTTTCACGCTCTTGGAGAATTCTATTTTTGGATCGTTCAAGAGTTTTCTTTTTTTTACTTCAGTTTTGAAAGAAGTAAGAAATATATTCTTCCAATAAAAGCGGTGGGAAACTGAATTTATGTATGCAGTCTACACTTAAGAAATTGACTTAAAAATATTCAGAACTGAATCAACTTTATTATGGATCGCTCAGTAATGGCTTATGGCAAAGCCACATAATTAAATGCACTATTTTTTGCTGTCAGTTTTTTTTTTATTTAAAATCAGGGTGAGGCTATTATTATGTCACTTTGAGATATTTTATGTTTCAGCTGGAGTTGAAGTTGTAAGATAGCTACTTTCTGCATGAAAATGGAACTGAAATCTGGGCATCTAAATTGCTCTAAAGAAATACGTTCGTCCTTTTGTTAGATTTAACTTCAATCTAAAAAATAACCTCCTAAAGCTATATTATGTGACTAAATATTAATTTACCTCAATAAAAGTTTTAAATTATTATATGATATTATGCTTTTCATATATTATGGTTTTCATGAACCTTTGTTAGCTATCACCTGGGAGTCAAATGCATCATTAATCGTAATGATACATTTCCATCTAAAAATTGATGAATATTTATGATTTAACTATAAATATATATCGATTCATACCGATACACATGCCTTTTCTTAATAATGCTGCTGTGTCTTTTTAATCTTTTAATTCGTTTTTTATTTTGCTTGCAGAACATGAAGCAATTTTGTATGCCTAATAGGAAATCAATATGACAATAAATTTATAAATAATATTTTTTTGTAAATATTTAGAAGAAAGTTGAAGTTTCGTGGGGGGGAAAATTTTTTTTTCATAAAACATCAGTGTTTTAGAGTGCCAGGTTGTTGACCATCAAAGCTTTCCGTAAATACGTAAATCCTCACCAGTCGTCGAACGTTTAAAACCGTTGAGCATCAATAAACCATCCAAATTCAAATCCCAGGGATGCAGGCTGACGTCATAGTTTTATCCATGTGTTATGCGAATACCAGCAAGTTTTTTTTTTAAGTAGTTCTTCACTGAAACATACCTTTTATTATATAGATGGTTATAGTGTGGTTATAGAACTTCAGTTTTTTAGAGTGAAAGGTTGTTAACCATCAAAGTTTTCCGTAAATAAATCCTCACCAGTGGTCGAACGTTTAAAACCGTTGAGCATCAACGAAAGGAGGAACAGATCCGAATTCAAATCCGAGGGATCGCGCTACCTGCATGCTGACGTCATAGTTTTATCCATGTGTAATATGAATACCAGCCATTTTCTTTCAAGAAGTTTTTCACTAAAACATCCCTTTTATTATACAAATAGTTATAGTGTGGTTATAAAACTTCAGTTTTTAGAGTGTAATGTTGTTAACCATCAAAGTTTTCCGTAAGTAAAATCTCGCCAGTGGTCGAACGTTTAAAACCGTTGAGCATCAACGAAAGGAGGAACAGATACGAATTCAAATCCGAGGGATCGCGCTACCTGCATGCTGACGTCATAGTTTTATACATGTGTAATGTGAATACCAGCCAGTTTCTTTCAAGTAGTTTTTCACTAAAACATCCCTTTTATTATACAAATAGTTACAGTATGGTTTGGATCCAATCCAGTGCCATTCTTTCCATAACAAACACATTTGTAGAATATAACCTGCATGGCTACTAGCAAACAATATAAAAAAATTAACAGCCTTCTGCGCGTAAGTAACGAAATCTGGGACTGTGTATTTCTTGTTCTGAATTAATCGGAATAATCTAAACAGATATACTATGTAATCGTTCCTAAATGGGTAAAAATAAGTATTTCCTCAATGAAAATGTGATCAGGTCGATCAAGATTATATGTTAAGAGGCTATCAAAGCATAAATTACTTAAATTTTGAGCCGAAAATAAAAATTAAAACCAAAAAAGAAATTCAGATTGCTCATTTTGTCAGTTATTAAACGTTTTGTTAAGATGGAGAAATATAAAAATTTTCAGTCATCTATTTCATTAACTTCATTTAATTACTTGTACATAACACAAAATTGTCTAAGTTTAATTCAAATATGTTCTTTCTTACGTATTGTTTCATTAGAAAGAATCAGGAAACTACTCCTTCACAAAAAGGTAGAAATAAAACTTCAGTGAGTGACTTCTAGAAAAGACCTGAATATCTTAATTTTGAAAGATTTTCAACAAACACGTAAAGTGACAAAATCTACCATCGTTACGTCTTTCAGGGATAGAACCCATTTAATAAAATACGAATTAATTTTGAGCATTTATTTCAACTCTTACATATGATTTTTTAAAGTATACGCTTGATAAATATGCACATTTAATAAATATCTCGCTAACAAATTTTTTACATCAGTAAAATTAAATTTCATATTTTTGCTGTTTCCGGAGAGACATACATATTTAAATTAGGCTGATGTCATTTATATGGTGAAAATATGGGAGTAATGTTTTAAAATATTTTATTCCTTTAAACTTGGAAGATTAAATAACACATACTATGATGAAATTAAGAAGTAATAAAATGTCTTTCTATGGTTTCAAAATGTCAGAAGATGACTTTTTTTTCAGTCAGAAGATTATTCTTTTTCAGTATAAAATAATATAAAAATTTTAGCATATATTTATTTTATATATTTCTTAGTGAAATAAGTGTGTCTATTTGTTTAATTTTTGAACAGCATGTTAACTCAAGGAACATAGAGCATTTCTTATTAATGATAGCATTTCTTTCCCCCTCATTTACAAGCCTTTTTATGGGTTCATTGATCATGTCAGCGCAGGTGAGAGCTATCTGCCTAAAGGAAGTGTTGTCTTCGCGGAGGACTTCTTAAAGGAAACGCATTCACGTTGCATATAGGGGAAAGCACAAAATCTCCAATGCAGCCCAGCCCGTTCACCAACGTTTGAACCCGAGTCAAACTAGCAGTATGTAGCTTTCTTACCATTCGGCCACTGGTGGGTTACAAACCTGTACAAAATCGTCGAAAGTATTAACTGTATCGAATAACAAATTCTTATTCATACTAACCTGTTATGTTAAAAAATTTTAATCGTTTTATTGTAAATCACAAATTTTAATCCAAACAGTCGCAAAACATAAAAGGTTATTAATCTCAGGAGCTCGAAATATTTTTATAATTTATATACTGGAAAAGGATTTTGTTACTTTCTACATTTATCTCTTCAATTTGATAACAGCAAAAATTGTTTTGATACGAACGTTTTACTTTTATATCGCATGGACAGGCTCATAAGTTAAGGAATGAGTGAACAATATTCGTATTTCTTTGACTCGAACCATGCATACTTGAAAATTAACTACACGCGTTCACAAACTATACTTGTCGTACCTTTAAAAGCTGATAGAAACAATTTGAAAAAAAACTTGGCTTATCTATGGCATTAAAAATTTGAAGAATGAATAGATAATGCGGGTCAAAGTATAATAATTGCTTTTAAATACATTGTGAAAGGTATTAAAACCGTCTTTTACTTATGCTTCGCATAAAGTTTAATAGGAAGTCTCTATTTGTTTAAGAACTTCGATGTAAAGTAGTTAATTGCTCTCGTTACTTCCTCTCTCACAGATACTGCTAAGGTTAATAAGTCTAAAATAAAAGTGGTTTCCTAGAAAGCTTCGTAATTTCCAATCCATTTCCAATTTTTTAATTTTTTAACAGTTATGCGTTCTGCTAAGTATTTATTTTTACTGATACTGTAATGAATTTGCCACTCTTTTAATCGCAAAGTAATGCATTGCAATGAATTTAAAAATTGTTTTAGAGAGATACAGGCCATTAAAGCCATTAGAGGCTTTTCTGACTTAAGCATCTTAGTAGTTGCTACCAATAAATGTTATTTTATTAACTGCCATGGTAGTGCAGAGATTATTCTTAGATAATCACTATTTTACTTGTTCGAAAACCGGTGTAAAGAGATAATTATTGAGCAATTATGCCTTGACAGTACTTAACTCTAATGAAGATTGCATTGTATATTGAATAATAGTCTCATAAAGCAGCATCCTATAACAATTACGGCTCTCAAATTTTAAATATGAAAGTTTTAATACTTTTGCATTTCATTATGTTTTTCGCAACTGTTCTGCAACAAATGGTTGTCATTTAAGTTAATTGTACTATCATTCGATTGAAGTTAATATTTAATTCCGTTTTACTTCCAAACAGAACATGTTATGACGCACAAAATTTTGAGCGTACATTAGTTTATTATAAAAAAACTATTACAGATTTATGCGGCTTTACCTGTTTATTTTTACTAAGTTCCACTACTTTTAGTGCCTCAGGTTTAGAAAGTACGAAATACCAGAGATACAGAAGTTTTCGATAATAAACTTAGAAATTTTAGTACGAAATTCTCTTCCATATTTCAATTCCTTTTTCTCAAAAGCGTTAATGAACTTTCAGTAACCAATATCTCATTAATTTTGGCATTTCGTCAATTAATCAGGAAGAATCTATTAAGTTAAATTTGAAAAATAGAAGACTTCCTAGTCTGTTAGTCATCCCTTAATGAAAGTCGAAGATTATTGAAGCTTCCTCTGACCTTTCAGTGTAAAATCCTAAATAGTGGAATTAACGGACTGTGAAGCTTAAACGCAGATTAAGCGGCCGAAGTTAGACTTAAGATGATTTATAATTGGCCGGGAGTTTAGTGTTTAAACTTCGCTATGAGATCAAAATAATATTTAAGCTATGAGGATTACATGGAGGAAGAATTAGCTTTCAGAGTCAGCTCATTTATTCAGAAGTTACGATACAATCAAATGAATATGACCGACTTCTTAACTTAGTTTAAGTTTTAGGCCTTGATAAATATGGCAAAAAATATGGATGGAGTTGACGAATATGAGAAGGATAATAAATTACAACCTTTATTTTAAAGAAGTTATAATCCTTGATAAATTATTTTATGTCTTTCCTTTATAAACTTTAAGCAGTTATTGTTTTGCAGTTTTTAAGTGCGAATTACCAGTTTAATTAAGTGCATTCCCATTGTATGGGTTTATTGTGGTAGATTAGTGAAAGTTATCATTTATTATCAGGGTGCCAGAGAAAACGTGAAACAGATTACAAATTTATCTTGCCTTAATTTCTGATATCAAAATACAGTATATTAGTAAAGTATAGCTTTATATTTCCCGTACTTGTGTCATTGTCTTTTCGGTAACTGAACTATAGACAAAATTTTAATGGTGCTTCGCATTTTGCTGTGTAATCTTTTATTCGGAACAAATGCGAAATATATTGGAATCGTGACACCGAATAGTTTTGTAATTGAAATACAAAAAAAAATTTTGAAGCATATTAAGAAATTAAAATGCTATTTCCTTAAACAGCATAGCATTTCTTTGTTGATAATACGATAAAAAATATAAGATATTATTTTAAGCTTATAAAAAATTAGTAAATATTATTTTTGCAACTAAATTAGTTCTTTGGTTACCTATGGTTAGGAGAATGCGTGGTTGCTTTCTCTAACACTGTGTTTTGCCTTTCTGCTTTCTTTGAAACCGATATGCGCTAAATAATATTGGGCATTAATAATTATTTATTGAAATATCTCCAGTGCGATATTCATTTAACTATATTGGGCATTAATAATTATTTATTGAAATATCTCCAGTGCGATATTCATTTAACTATATTGGGCATTAATAATTATTTATTGAAATATCTCCAGGGCGATATTCATTTAACTATATTGGGCATTAATAATTATTTATTGAAATATCTCCAGTGCGATATTCATTTAACTGTGTATAAAAATGTAGTGGAATTCATAAATTTCGCAAACCTACGAAACTGGCAAATTGAAGAGGTTAAAAATCATTCAAAGTTTGGAATATTTTGCAAAGAAATGCTTGCTTCGCATTTTCTCTCAACAACTCTTTTCATCCGTTATATTCATTTTGAAAAATGTATTTTCCGATAACGCAAAGCATTCCACAAATTTATGAGTAATAGTACAAAGAATATTCACCATTTAATGTAATTCTATTACCAGGTTTGCGTCAGAATCAGCGGAGAATTCAAAAGATATTGCATGACAAACATTTCACAAAAAGCATAGAGAATTCTATTAAAATTTCTGATAACCTTGTAGATCATCTGAACAGTAGTTATTCTATATTCTCAACGTAACAGCAAATTTTAATATTTTCATTTCATTCAGATTTTAATAATTTCCACCTCTCCGTGAAAACTGAAAATCATGTCATTCGTAGGCAATAAATTTATCCCGGGGAAGAAAAAAGTCAAATCGATGAGTGGAATTGCAAAATTTCAAGAAATTTTAACAACCTGCGATTTGCGCTAACAACATGTTGGCCGAGGAATTGCGTTTCAAAAGAGGAGGGGAAAATCTTCTAAAAAGGATGGGTTACAATTAATTACTTGGCAACTAAGTAAGCATTACACTATATACATTTTTACAATTCAAACTCACATTTCCGCGACACCTCACTGAAACCACAAATCTACAAAACTATTGCTTTGAGAACAATGCGCTTGGTTTTGAAAAAAATTTGAAGTCTGACTTCTGCAAAATAATTCTAACGTATTTATCTAATAGATACACATTTCCTTTAGCATAATGTAAAATATTGAAGGAGTTGAAGGATAACATAGCAAATGGATGTAAATATGAATAACAAAATGCACATATTGGTGCCAATGATTTATAAACCAGCCATGCAGTCAAAGCCATTATAAATGTATGTGTGATCAAAATATCCATTTAAAATATTTCATTGGGGACTCATTGAGTCACTCATCATTTTCATTCATTTTTGGGGAATTTTCGTCTTTTCTGAAAATATCCCCAAGTGTAACCTGAATGTGAGCTAGTTTCCTCTACGAAGGTAACTATTCCCTTAGGCAAATAGCCTTCGTGCTTTTTGTCGTAGTTTAAATAATTCAATACAGAGTTCAAAATTCTGGTTTAGATTTTGGGAAAAAATTACTTTGCTCACAGTTTTTGCACATATCTTAAAAAGAAGTTAATATTTAAGTTACTTATATCTGAAATAAAAAGAAAATTTATGTTGCTGTTGTAGAGTCATTAGTTTTTTTTTTTTTTTTTTTTTTTTTTTTTAAAGCAGGAGACGTGAAAAATGGGCAATGCCCTCGCCAGAACTCGAACCTGGACCTCTCGAATACGCACCGAGTGTGCTACCGTTACAGCACAATGCCATGCTGGAAGGCCGTTTAGATATTCACAGAAAATTTCGATTTTCGCGAAATCTCAAATCATCTAAAATTTGGGACAATAATAGCCTTCTTATCATATGTAAAATGTTACATATGTTACCCTTATTTATCTCACACTTTCTTTCTGATCTGAAAAAATCGGATTTGTAATTGTAAGCTATAGGTGCTTAAATAAACACACAGCATTGCCCTCCGCGAATATTTTTGAATAATTTAAAATGTCCCATTAATTTATATAGTTTAACTAACATTTATAATGATTAGAAACATTGTTTTCGAAGTTATTAAAAATCATTTAATGCTACGCTTGAGTAAATAATAACGTATAATAAGCGTTTTAACTAAAATGAAAAAAATGAACTCATGTAACAAAGGTGTTAGCTTATGAATGAAAGAATTCTTGTTCAAAGATTTTGTAACATCTGTATTACATACAATATAGATACATATATAAAGAATAAACTATGTCATGAAAAATGTTTTCCAGATTAATTCATCTCATAATGCCAATATATACTGAGTTACTTTAATTAGAAATTTGGCTTTTCCTAAAAATGATAGAGAAGGTTAATCGAATATGCATAGCACACAAGGGATATCTCCTGTGGGAGTGGTCATTCCTAATGTGTAGTCATTTGGTCGAAATTCAGTAGTTCGTCAAAATTCAGAAGTCATCTGTATAAGAAAATTTACTTTCACTTACATTTTCCAAGATGTGTAATGAATGTATATTCATGTTAGCGCATTAATTTTACGTTTTGTTAAAATTTTTGTTTGCTCTTTTAATATTTTATGCCTTCTTTAAGTTACTTGTGGGAACGCTTTTAAATGCTTTGGAACTTGATTTAACACTTCGTGAATATCAACGAGAACATTAAATGTGTGGCAGTCTGATGTTCGACTGCGTGTGCAGCCCATCCACATCATGTTGTGTTTGTAAAAACTGCTAGCGCGGCAGTGAACTCGCCCACTTCACCTTTAGCTTGAGCGTAGGATGTACGAATTTTAGTTTAGTAGTTTCTGTTATGTCATTTCGTTATGTTATGATAGAGTTGTGTTTAAAATTATGGTGTATGTGAATAAAGCTATGTTTAACGAAACGAAGCCATGTCTTTTAAGAACATACACCAAGCCCTAACCTCCACGCACCATAAGTGTATTCTAAGTTTCGTTTACATGACCTTTACAGATATTTGAAGCCAGAACCCGGCTTGAAGTGCAAGGTTCTCAAATACCTTTCTGAGGTGGAACATTGTCAATTAATATTCTACAATACATTAATAACAGCATTAGCTTTATGTGGGGTTTTATAAGCTAAAGCTTTATAAATTTCCCTTTTGACGAAGTCCAGAATTTGAGTCCCATATCTGTGTAGCAGCGTATTATAACATAGAATCGTTGATGGATTATAGATTACCCACATACATAGTACTGGCCAGGATTATTATACTAGAAGGTATCTTTGTGTATGATGTCAGTCACTCCTAGTCTGCTTGAAACTAGCTTCATTCCAACTTTCTTTGAGTCTTCGTTTCTCCAATCTCTGTAAGTAAGTGACGTCAGCATTGGGATGAGCCTTAGCATGTTTGTCTACTGACCTTGATATTAAGTAGGACATGCCCGTTTCTAGAACATTAAGAGGAAGAGGTCTTTCTCACTCAACTGACGCTCAGGGACGTAGTCAGTTGGTTGCTTGACTGATTAAGGCAAATCACCCAAGAACTGCTCGCCTGGAAGGTATATGGAAAGAATCCTCATTGTTTTGGTACAAGAAGTGTAGCTCGCATGCCTGAAAAGATGAATAGATTCTGAGCTGCACTCCTTCTCGAAACGTAGACTTTTGCAATTCGATTATTACGTTATAATTTTTTTGTTTTTAAAATATTTTTTTTTAAATTTATATTAATTTCTAACAGAACAAAACTTACTAAATCTTAATTATTCTTTAATCTAAGGTGTTGTCGACATTTGGTAATTCGCCAATAGTTTTTCAGAAACCTATTAGTAAACTGGTTTGCTCTAGTAGCTTAATTTCACATTAATATTTGCGTACGGTGCAAATGTCACAAGAGGAAATTTTCAGGTATTATTAATTCTTTTGTAACTAATTTTATTCATCACAAAAACTTTCAAACTAACGTCTACACTTTCCTTTGGGATCATAATTTATAAGCCAATGGTTTCTCTTTCATCTACACAATACCGAGTAATGTTAAGTTAGTATATATACCTAGCACACTGCTTTATTAATGATACAGTCATGTTTATCTGAAATGTATTCAGTATGTAATTAAGAAATCATTTCAAAGATGTCTGACATAATAAAAATCTGTATGTTTTTACATAACACGAAGTGTTTGGACGCTGACAATAATTCTGTGAAACGTGAAGTATGGAATCTGTTCCTCAGTGTGAAAGATACATAAAAATTTAAAGATGAATCGAAAAACATATCTTTAATATTATCTCCGCATATAATTATAAAAATTAATAAATTTAAATACACTTAGAAGCCATAAGAAATTTTAGAATTTCAAATCCATGTCTCTCAAACACACGTTGAGCATATTAGAAAGGCTTGAAGAATGTTATCACGCCACGTAAGTCATGAAGAATTATAATTGCAGTCTAATTCTGATGTAAAACCTATGTGTTATAACTTAGCAAACTCTTTTTTTAGAACTGTTTATTGTGAAAATAGAATTAATGTAGGAAAAAATTAGCATTATTATTTTTTTTTTTTTTAATAAAGGAATTTTTGTACTGATGGATTCCCTAGCATAGAACGTTAAACTCTCAAATGAATTTTGAAAAATACAAAATTTTTAATATAAAATGCGCTATTTCATGATATTTAAATTTTAAAGAATTAAAAATTTATGATCTGATTTAAATAGCGAGTTTTAATAATCACAGTCTGATTTAAATAAAAATGAATTCATAATTATTTTTTTAATGTGTTAATACATAAAAAGAGATTTTATTTTTTAAGAATTACTAAATTTTTATAAAACTTATGATTTTATAAGCACAAAATTATGATTATGAAATTACACATCCAACGTTTCAAAACCAAGGTATTCTTAAATGCATTTCATTCCTCTCTCATCTTCACGTTGTAACAGTCAGATCTCGTAGAGCAAAATAAAGAATAAATATTAACACCACTATATATTCTTCTTCCGTAAGCATGGGTGTAATCACAATGAACAGCAGCATACTTAAGTGCACAATAATGTTGGTTAGAGTTCAGCAAGAAAACTCTCTTAGCTGTCTAATAAAAGCTCCCCTTCTCGAAAAGTCGTCTCTTTTCTAATATGCAACGCCGAACCAACTACATAATTACATGAACTTTCCGAGCTGGCGGAAAGTTCAGAAAAGACAGGGTTTCATAAATTTAGTATCAGGAACTCGTTAGTTAGAAGCGAAGATAGTTGCCGATCATCTAATCTATATTCAATGAGAGCGAACAGCTCCGGAGCTCATCGGATAGAAATTTGAAGCTTTCCGCACATAAAGGACATTCCCAACATGACGTCGGATCATTAATCAAGCAATAACAAACTCTATAGTTCCTGCACATCGATCCGTGTCGGATTTGGGATCGGATTTGACAAGCTGGTTCTTTTCTCTCTTCTTCTTATTTTTATTATTTTTTTATATATTTTCCCCTGCCAATATTGAACTTCATCTAAATAATAGGCTCTTTTTTTATAGGTTTGCGTATCACAAAGTGTGATTATACCTTTGCGGAATTTTACTATTAATTATTCTTTGTAAAATTTTAACTTGGTAAATTTGATAATTCATACGTATTGGATTGAACGAAAAATCGTTTTCCAAACCTTGTTAGGTTCTGTCACTTGATGTAACTTCACATCATTCAATTTCTTTTCATTTCGGTAAAAACTAGGCGTATTTTGTGAAATTCTCCTCAAAGATTTAAAATAATCTGCAGACATTAAGCCCAAGACATTAATCTATTACTAATGCTTAAATTCATGAGTCGTATTGGGGGTCAACCAGCAGCCAAGCGCTAAGGTCGCAAACACTGGCAGTTCGGTCTAGGGCTCTAGTTTCGACGAAAGGGCTGGCTGCAAGGAGGTTTTCGTGGTCTTTCCAATGTGTAACATGTATATGTTACCGTGAAAGACCGAAATTGGAGAATGTCGACTTTCACCGGAGAATATCAACATTCACCAAATACGTCGGTGAAAGATCGAATATTGCACTACGTTCTTGTATATTCGGACCCTCACCGGTGTATATCGACAACCACAAGTATGCTCTGGTGAAAGTCGAAAAGACAGATCATAAAGTGCCATAATAGTTTAAGTTGTTGCAATAAATAAGATTTGAATCACATAATTTAGTAAGTTTTCTATTACAGTTATTTTATTTTCTGATTCAAAACGTACTGTATAATTAAGTAAGTTTTTAACTTCTATTATTTTCCTTTCTCATTTTGAATGTATTGTGTGTTTTAGGTTCTCATGTTCTTAAGTTCTTATTTCAAGTCTCAAGTGCGTTTATTAGCGACTGAATTACGGAGAAGAAAATATAATATTGTTATATGTTCAACATTCACCATTAGTACATGGTAAATGTCGACATTGCCCGGTGTAAGTCAGAAATAAGAGTATTTGGAAATTATTTCGGACATACACCAAGAGACTATGTGAATGTTGACATTCACCTGTGAAAGTCGATATTCTCCAGATTTCGGTGTTTCACCGTAACATATACTAGCCATTTTCCATAGAAAGTCCTCTACAAAGACATCCTTTCCTTAGGCACATATTCCTTGTGTGCTTTCCCATAATTAAATAAACCACACCAAAACAAACCATGAGTCTCATTACTCCGATATTGAAATTCAGTTTTCAGTTTAATCCACTGATCAAGTCAAATATTTGATTAAGTATGAACAACATACAAGATAAAATTAAATTAAAGAGATATCAGGGTTCTGTTTAACTTTTAAAAAGTATGATTTTCTCTTATGCATTATTCTAAACATGAAAACTTGTTGCAAAAAAAAATTGAACAAGTATTCCCTTTGATTTTTCTATAGTCTGTTACTTTAGAACATGTGTTTCAAGGCCATTTACTTCCCAAATCATGCCTCATGACCATGGTAAGTACTGTTGCTGAAAAAATATCGAAAGCTCTAATTTGTTGCAATTCCATGATTCCCTAAGTGTATAATGAGAACACACATTTCAATCGAAAATGAAGGAAGGCTAGTTATGAGGGTGCCTATTTAGAGGAAGTGCCTATTTTAGAGGAACAGACTACAGAAGTCGAGAATATTATTTTAAGAGAGTTAGAACATTTCGTTCTATATTATTTATCAACTTATTTTACTCAGTGGAATAGTTTAGCTTACTTTATTCAGCTTAAGTTGCTTTTCATTGCTTGCGAGCTCAAAATAAAAATACTTCCGTAGAATTATTCATAAAACCTAATTTACTAAAGTCTTGCCTTTTCCTTATGGGAAGTCTCCCTGCGCTTATTACCCTAACTTTTAGACACAGAATAAATATAACTGGATCACAGCATCTAAAAATATTAAAAAATGTAACTTTCAGTTTTACTGAGGCTTCTGCAAAGGAAGTGAATTTCATGATAAATAGACACTTAATCTTCAATAAATTATCTTATTTTACGACCTTAGAAATGTCTATAGTATGGCCTTTCCAACCATATTATTTTTAAATTACTTTACTTTGTATTAATCACTGGAATTTGTCATCGACATGACCTGGCAAACAACCAGTTCTCAGTAACATTTCCATTCCAGATTATACATTATTTTTAATTTATCTTTTATGATAAAATTGCACGTTGCTTAACCAACAGTAATCTTTCTTGCCTTACTTCTAATTCTTCCTTTCTCTTCGGAATCTCAAAGCTAAAAAGATATATTTAATAGAGTTAAAGATATAACAAAAGATATCCTTTGATTATGCATCAACAATATTTTTACGAACCTTTCTAGATTTAAATGTAAGAGGTATATTAAAAAGAATGATACTGATCTCTTATATACGCCATTTTTTACGTGATGGTGCCTGCATTCTAAAAATGTAGATTTAGCATTTGAAACAAAAATATTATAATGAGTAATTATTTTTCAGTTATACGCTCTTTTAGTCTATAAATTCATAGATATTTTAGATTGTTTTGAACATTTTGCGCTTGTCTTACTAACAATTCTATTATTTTGCTTAAAAAGAAATTTTCAGTATGAATTTTACATATCTAAAATGGTTAGAAATTCCATTTCCTATTTTAAAGCGTAAAGAAGTAGCAGACAATTGACATAAAAGGAGCGTATTGGTTAAGAAATTATTCTTTTGGTTCTGAATATTAAAAAAACGTACTTTAATGCTCTTGGTCACTGCCACTTGAATCTGACAGTTATTTTACTTGTTTTATTTTCAAACGTTTGGAGATTCAGATTCTATTTGTATACAAGTAACAAATACAGCAAAACGAATGGATTGTGTTATCGGAAATCTATATGCAGCTGTCGTTGGAATAAACATAAATTTTGGTACTCTGTTTGAAAGAAAGACACGTTCTATGCAGACATACGAATTTTATGGTTCCGTAACACTGAGAAAAGATTTCGAAATTTACAAAGTATACTGCGACTTTGTTGAGCCGTGTGAAGTTTAGAGAAAACCCACTGCATACTAAAATCAGAAAAGGCGGCAAATCCAGCATATAAGTATACCTTTTTCAATGGTTCAGAACTACCTATAGAATATAGTAGAACCATGTATTCGCGAACTTTTATGAAATTCAGCCTGCTGTAGTTAAAAGTTTAAAAATATGTAATAAGAATTCAATATGTAGCTCCTTATATTAATTAAAATAATTAAAGTTAAGTAAATGATGCTTCAAGTTTTTGACACATATGCAGTGAGCTGTTGGTTATCCGACAATTAATTATTTGCTTTACCGGTTATCACTGCATCCTTTCTTGGATGAGTTCTATGAGTAATGTACTGATAAGGAAATGGAAAATTAGTAACGTTTCGAAAGAAACTCGACGTTTTTGATGCATTGAATCTCGGATTAGAATAAAGCTTAACGCTAGCATATTGTTCAGACAACTTATTCTTGTATCGAGTTTCATGAATAAAAATACACAATTATCCTGGTAATAGAATATTTCCATAATTTTACACAAGAAGAAGGCCAATAAATCAAGTTTCACGAACAAAATTACAGAAGCATTGACCAGGATGCGTAATTTGTTCATGAAACCTGATACCAGAAAATTTACCAAGCCAGGGAATAGGGAGCAGTTATTTCAACAAACCAAAACAGAGAGGCTCTGGCAATGAAAAAGTATGAGCACCACATTTCTTTTCAAGACTTTGAGGGTGGATGAAAATTGAAAAAAAAATGAAATGGGAAGAGATAAAGAATGGTTAAAGCATTCGAATTTTATTAAACCGAAACATTCTTAATTTAATGGCTAAACAATAGCCATAGCGTGCGTCCAAACGATAACGAAGGCGAAGCGGAGGTAATAAAGATGATCAAAGTTGGGCACTGAAAATACTGATAGATTGTATGAGTTAGGTTAATTGATTAAGCCAAACAATTTGACAGCTACCTACCAATGATGAGGGATGCCTTCTTGTAGAACCTTTTAAAGAAACTGGTTTGTATCCATGTTATAGATGAGGAAAACCACGACACCCCCATATAGCTAGTTTGTTCGCCGAGATCTTGACCCATCCTGAAATACTTGCGTTCATCATCTTTGCTGTTCGGCCTGTCATGAGTCGACTACCAAACTTCTAATTTTTTTGCTTGAATTTAATGTCATCAGAGCTTTACATAATGTTTTGCACTCTATTTAAAAGAATATTAAACCGGCTGTCGGGAAAAGGAAATAACAAATTCCTTCTAAATGTGAAATTTAAAATTTAAGTAAATTTAATTCTATCTTAATTGAATCTCATTTGATACATTGAATGCCGTTCATTTAAAATCTGTGAAGAGTGTTTTGCCCTTCACCAGTTCTGGGATATTAATGTAATTCTGCACAGCTATTTTTGAATGTTTCGTGCTTTCTTTATGATCTCGGCGTTAATTTGCGCTTTTATTCTAAAGTTTCGGGAAGTGATACGAAAAGAACTATGAATGTATACTATGAGTCTTGAGACAGAGGAATTTAATAGGTGAACAAAACAGCTAAATGAAGAAATGTTTTTACTTCTATTGACATTGCACTTAGGGGGACATGTCCTGGAAAACTGTTGCATTGCAGGGAGAATGGAAGGCACACCAAGTCAAATCACAATCTTAAATCATAGAAGAAATCATTCTATTATCTCATCACTTGTTTGATGTTAATAAGTTATATGAAGCTGGCTGCTAGTTTTGTTAGCTTAGCTGTAGAACAACGTATTCGAGGGGAATCGAATTTCTGAGTTCGAAAAATGGAACTACAAATTACGGTTTTATTTTTCAATGCATGTAAACCTGAATTTAAATTATTGGTGAAGTGCAAAAACTATTCGTTTTATATTTCAAATATAAAAGTTTCAAAAAACAGTAGAGGAGTCGGTGTATTTTTCTTTTCTTCCCTGCACCCACTGAAAGTCAAATACTTTGACAATATAATATGACTGACTGAAGATTAATAACATCGAAAATTACAAGTAATAGGAAAATTTGCTCTCATCGTTTGCTTACGGAAATGCATACTAATGTTACATTTAAATCAACCTCACACGTGAGTGTATGTGAAATTTCGACTTTTATACTAGGAAATGCAATACGTTGCTAAGATCTACTTTTATTATTCGTAAACAGCATTTTAACCTTCCAGCACTCGCGTATGCACAAAATTTAAGACAAATTCAGATTTTAATACACATTTTTGCATATAGAAGCTGAGACATCTGAACGTCATTTCTATTTTTCCTTTCTACCCTTCCACACATCATGGAATGTGCCAACAAAAAGTCATTTGACTTTTTATTAACTGGGCTTCTGTGCTACGGGGCAGCCTTTTTCATAAAAGTTACGACACGCGCGTGATCGTGTTTTAAAATTCGGAAAATATTTTTTTCTCAAATATTTTGTAATTTTGTGTTAGTAATTGCCGTGTATTATTTTAATTTGAATACATTTGACTCTGTAAATTTTACACCGGTTTTCATGGCAAAAAAATATATGCAACCAGCTGATTTTGCTCAGATTTTTCTCAGATTATGTGATGAAGAAAAGAAAGCCAAGAAAATCTTTGGATGGGAGAACAATAGCGATTTCCATTCCTTATTTTCTTTTATTTCTATTTTTTTAGAAATAAATAAAAATATTAAAGTTAGTTTAAAGTGCGTTTTTGTAACCAGTAAGAATTAAATTTCCTTGCAGAAGTAACTAATGCTAAACTTACTTTTTTTCCTACCAAAGTGTTTTCCTTTTTTATTTTCTATACATGTCTTTGATGAATATTAAAATTAGCTTCGATTTAAAAATATAATTATTAAATAATAAATTTAAAATTTTCTATAATGAAATACATCATTGCACTTCCATCTCGCTAACATAAGAACTTAAAAATAATTTACTTATATTTGAGTGTGATATCATTTGTATTTTTCAATAATAAGATTAATATTTTATTTATTAACCAATTTATTATCAATATTCAGTCATTTCTGTCGCTTTTCGTGCCAAAAACGCTCGTTCTCATGTAAAATTGCCAAGTGCGAGTGCTGGAAGGTAAAAGTTAATACTTTTGCAAATTTTAAGAAGATAATGAATGAAAAAAACAAGCAAAATTAGTGATATAATTCGTGTTTGTTACCTGAATGATAATGAACATGGCATAAATAATTCCGACTGTTACTTTTAGCTGCAATAGGGAATAGAGTTGCTCGTAAATACTAACAGACGTTTTTGATTACAGTTTTATTAAGCTTAAATTTGCTGAATGAATGTAAGAGTTTGATAGGCGTTGCCCTTTACGTCCGAGTAGCAATAAATAAAACAATATTAAATAAGAACTGCAAAATTGTAACTATACATAAATAAATAAAAATTATAATTTAAAAACATCAGTATATGTTCAAGAAAGAAGAGAAACAAAATAAAACTCAAAATTGGGCAAAACATCAACCTTGTATTTGGTGTAGATTTTAGCTGAAACTGTCGATTTCGAGAACGAAGAATTACAGGTCCCTGTTTGTCAGGAGCAAAACAAATCTGATGACAATTCTGCTATTTGTGACGAAGAGGAACTTGCACCTCTACGTCCTCTAAATCGAAAGGTTTAATTAAAATCTACGCCAAACACAAGGTTGTTGTTTTTTCTAATTTGAAATTTGTTCTTATTGTTTATTTTGCAATAAGTGAAAAAAAACGAGCCGTATGACATTTTTAATTAACTTTAGCAGTTAAAAACGTAATATAGGCTTCTTTCGTCTCATATGTTACAATCTGAAAAAAAATAGAGTTGTATTACTTAGCTTCCAATAAAACTGACACATCATTCATCACTGCTTATTTGATGAAACACTGAAAAGTGATTTATTTACTAAGTGTCTTGATAATTTTCTATTTAACCTTATTCAAGATAGTGTTATACATAACACGGTCGTTAAATTGAGCCCTTTTTAGCTTTCAAAAACAGTTGTTTTTGGTGAAAGCGAATTTTAAAATTAATCTCATTGCAGTTTCTTTTAAATATCTGTAATCGCGTATGAGTTAACATCTGTGAAAATAAATAAATCATAAATGGGAGCAGTACCTCGTGGCTTACATCTCTGCCGTAACTGTACAAACCTTAAAAATCAAGAAAAAAATAATAATTCCTTTTCACTATTCCTAAGGAAAATCATAGAATGGAATTATCTGAGATAAAATCTTATTTTTAATATATATATATATTTAATTTAGCTCATATTTTTTTTCTTATCGAATATATTTTCAGATTGCGATAACTTTCGATAGCCCTTATTCGATTTTCGTTTTAGTAAAAATTAAATTCATAAAGCAAATACCAGTACTTTTATTTGAAATAGAAAAGAAGTATTTTTTACTGGTTTTCTTATTGCGTCCATTAAAGTAAATGAGAAAACTTAATTGGAGAATCGGAATCAAGGAAATATAAATTAAGTAACAATTCTGATCACGGAAAAGAAAGCTTGAAAGTGTGCAAGAAGAGGTAAAGAAAACAAATGCAAAGAATTTTACTTATGTTTCCAAAATTCTTTTCACTGTGTAAAGTATGGTGAAAGTTATATTTGACATGTAAGTGTCGTGTATTTCTTGTTCCCTTAGCTGATGTGAAACCTGTCGCAAGAAATAAGACTGAAACCTAGTGGTTGAAAATACTAAAAATGATTGTAGCTGTCGATTGCAATAGAATTCCTAGAAAAGGGTCGAACCGTTATTGGTATCTTGTACAGGTTGAGATATATACCTATGGGGCAAGATCTATATTGCTGTATAATACTATGTAGGCTGGTAAAATAATACTGTTCGAAATAAAAATTTAAACAGATTTCTTTACAGAAGCACGTAGGCTATTTATAGTTTATACGGTGAGTGTGTAGAATAAGCTCACAGTTTTTCAAACCCTATTAGATTAGAAAGCGAGCTATCACTC
This sequence comes from Stegodyphus dumicola, assembly GCF_044657685.1. Classification (NCBI taxonomy): domain Eukaryota; kingdom Metazoa; phylum Arthropoda; class Arachnida; order Araneae; family Eresidae; genus Stegodyphus; species Stegodyphus dumicola. The sequence continues at coordinate 31,421,263 of NC_140781.1, forward strand.
AGTCTGAGATATTAAGACATAGGCTTGGGAACGTTGTAAATAACTTTCTTATTAAATCTTTAAATAAACAAAAAGTCAGAACTTGTAATTAAAAGTAAAACTCTGCCACTTGCGGGGAGTAACGCAACAAGTTTGAAATCTTAAATTCAAAGTATCGTAGTCGGAGAATGCATAAATTGATTTACTTAAACTGACTTGATATTTTAATTGTGCGTATTTAACATCGGCTATCGAAATGGCTAAAGGCCGGAATATACGCTGGCAGAGCTTAAACATAAACTGCAGGCAACGTTGTCAAAAGCTTTGTATCTAAAACAGAGTTTCTTAAACTGTGGGTCACAATCCCCACGTAAGTCGCGGGACCTGTAGCAGGGTTCGCCAAAAATTTTAGCAGTTTTGATATTTCATTTACTTATTATAATAATTTTACAATTACCAAATACTTCTACACAATGTATCTGAAAACAGATAAAGATAAGACAATACAGACAAAGGAAAAAAAAAAACGAAAACCTTTCGACGCATTCTTTTTTTTAAGATGAACGTTCATTTTATTTGCTTCGCACGTGACGCTGTCATTTCGTCTGTTACTTATTTAAAATTTTCACATTTTTCTATGTCATACAATTAGAAATTAAGGTTAATGACCTAAAACTGTAATGGTATATTACAGTAGAAGTGAAAAAATTGACAGTTTCACTCACGCGTGTTTGGGACTTGCGCAATGATTACGGTGTCCCACAAAACGTTCGTAAATATTACGGGGTCCTGGGGTCGTGAAATAATCCCAGTGATAAAAAGGGGTCGAGACTGAAAACAAGTTTAAGAAGCCCTGATCTAAAACATTCAGATCTCTCGACTTACCATCTAATTTGCATCCAGGTGAGGACTACGGAAAGGAGAAGCCATAGTAAACATTTAAATCATAGAAATTGGTTAGTTGAGATAGACTACCTTATAGGTTTTATTTAATTTTTAATTTTTTTAAAAACATTCTGTACTTATATTCCAACTTGAATCTCCAAATGAATAAAGTGTTAAAAATTTTATAAAGACTTTATAAGGACTTAAGATTTGCAATGTAAGTTAACTTTCATAATACAAACTTTAATATATTAGAAAGGATCAGGCATGTGTAAGACGAAGAGTGCGTAACTTAAAAAAAATTAGCTTTGTCAAATCAGTTCTCGTGGTATTTTTTTCTTTTTGATTTTTTGTGCCTTTTACACATATTCCATATCAATACATTCATTTCGAAGTTACGTCCTTCACCGTTCCATAGTACTACAATGCATTAAGTTTCATACTCGATCTTTCAGTCTGTTTTGACTTATGTATACAAAAAGAATGCAGGAACATTATTAAAACATTTTTCAGATTTTTAATTTAAAAAGAAATGTTGAAACTCGAATTTTGTTTCAAAAAATTTACAGATTTATTTGAGACAAAAGCAAATATATTTATAAACTAATTACAGTTGTATGTATTCGTTTATTCGCAGAACAAGATTTGAAGAATAAAAATTGAAATATATATGCTTTTACTCAAATCTGTTTATGCTTGCATTTATAAGTGCGATTAATTTTTGGCGTATTGTTTATATGTCAATTTGCCGATCTTTGGGTGCACAGACATGTTAAAGCAATGGCATTAAAATTAATTTGCTCGCTTCCATTCTCACTCAGAACTTTTAGAAAAAATTCAAATCGTAGAAGTCTGTCACTAAACAAAAGAGCTTCTTTCAAAATGTTTTTACTTTCTTTTAAGCAGCGTTCCGTTAACGCTGCTACTTGTCTCCCCACCTGCTGCAGAATCGAACATAGACATGCTATTGTTATGTAGATTTGATGGACTTAAAAGAGTTGAGAAACGTGTCATTGATTGTATTCCTTCAGAAGGATATTTTTTCTAAACCCTCTTTTCTCAAACCCTTTTTTCCAATCAACAACTTTTCACTTTCCTGCCTTGCTTTAATTTTAATGATTTCCCCCGGCTGTCTTTTATCCTATCGAGAGCGATCGATATATTTGATTTCTCGCAGCCATCCCCAAACTTTTATAACTACATAATTTTTTTCTCTATTTTTCTCTCTATAAATGTTTTCAAATAGTTTCTATGAAAAGTGTATGAATCGGAAACCTGGGGGCGAAACGTAGGCAACCAAACACCTAAAAAACTCTTCTCTTATAGCAGTTAAAATATTAATTTCAATTTCAATCCCTTTCTTACAATGAAAGCGTATTTAATTTTCAGATTTCACCTGGCGGTTTGACTGGTATAAAAGAAAACTGTTTTAGCCAGTAACTGTTCTTCTGGACACTTTTTTTTCTGAGATTAGATTTCGCTTCAAGACGGCTTTCAGATTATATTCGTGAAAATGAAAAAATAGTTATGCGAACGTTTCAGAAGAAAAAGTAATCGAGTAAGGGAGTCTGAATTCAAGCGTAATAAAAATTTACCTTTTTAAGGAAAAGCTGTCATGGCTGTGCTTCCCTATGCTACTAAGGTTACATTTTCTTATTTCCTTGGATAAGTCATTTTCGAAAAACAAAATAGGAGCAGAAAAGAAATAAAGATGAAAGAAACCGAAAATAGAAATGAAGCGAAAAATTCTCATACGAGGTCAAATCTAAATAAAAAAATTAATTTCTGTTGCTAGCTTAAAATGTATTTAGTAATTTACTGACAAGTCATACAGCAAAAGATGTCAATAAAACTTCTTAAATTAAAAAAAAAAAAAAAAAAAAAAAAAAAACCCACGCTTGATTTTGTAGAACTCCATTCAGTAAACCCCTTCCTTTCTTACTTTTCCCTTCTTTTTCTTTCTTTGGAATGGTGTTACTAAAATTGAAAAGCTAAATAAAGTCATTTAACAGTGGGTTTGTGTGCGATTATTTAAATTAATAACGCTTGTAATTAATAGGAATAAAGCCTTCAGACGTTTCATTTATCAAAATTTTAATACGAGATATTTTACATAATCCTTGTACATATATATGTTACGGTGAAACACCGAAATCTGGAGAATGTCGACTTTCACCGGTGAATGTCAACATTCACATAGTCTCTTGGTGTATGTCCGAAATGTTTTCCAAATACTCTTATTTCTGACTTACACCGGTCAATGTCGACACTCACCATGTACCAATGGTGAATGTTGAACATATAACAATATTATATTTTCTTCTACGTTATTCAGTCGCGAATAAACGCACTTGAGACTTGAAATAAGAACTTAAGAACATGAGGACTTAAACACACAATACATTCAAAATGAGAAAGGAAAATATTAGAAGTTAAAAACTTACTTAATTATAGAGTACGTTCTAAATGAGAAAATAAAATAACAGTAATAAAAACTTACTAAATTATGTGATTCAAATCTTATTTATTGCAACAACTTAAACTATTATGGAACTTCATGACCTCTCTTTTCGACTTTCACCAGAGCATATCTGTGATTGTCGGCATACACCGGTGAGGGTCCGAATATACAAGAATGTAGTGAAATATTCGGTCTTTCACCGACGTATTTGGTGAATGTTGATATTCTCCGGTGAAAGTCGACATTCTCCAATTTCGGTCTTTCACGGTAACATGTGTTTACCTTCCTGAACTAAAGGAAGTTTGCAAAATAGAAAAGAAATAACTTCACTATTAATATGTTCCAAAAATTATTTTGTTGCGTATTTTACCTTACTTTTTAAAAAATTTTATATTATATTGTTTCATACCCATTCCGTTACTTGTTTTTTGTGACGAAAATGTTTTTGGTTGCACATGTGGAAAAAAATAAAATCTCTTAAGCTACTTCGACAATAAGTATTTATACTTTTAACCAATTAGGAAAAGAGATTGACTTGACCCTTTTTATGCAGAAATAAAATTTCCATTTACAATATACAAAAGAGAAATATTTTATCACGGGATGGAAATGAGCTGAAATCAGAATGCACCATTTTCATTTCGAGGGGGAAAATGAAAAAAGCACACAACTTTTGCTTACGTTTCTGTTTGCAGTTACTTAAGAAAATCTTTATTTTGAAACCTCACATAAGAAGTTTTCTTTTTTTCATGGACAAAATTTGAGTCAAAATTGCAACAAATGTTTTAGAATAGCTTTGGTGAGTACGTTTAGATATACATAAATTCTCTGTATGTATGCTTATATAAGACCTATTTAATGTGCTATAAGTAGTCAAAACGAATGCTATCTATCAGGTAATTTGAATATAGCAAAGCGCGCAAGGATTATGTACTTAAAGAAAGTGATGCTTTCGTGGAGGACTTTCCAAGGAAAATCGGCTCTAATTAATATTATTAAACATGGGGGACTTTAAAAAATTATGTAGGCAGACATTGCTTCTGGATTCGAGCTACCAGCATTCAGCAGTCTTAACCGCTCGAACATTAGTGGAGCTGCAAACAATGAGTATTAGGATTCTGAATAATTTTGATGACTTGAATAGATGTATTTTGAAGCCATTATTTACTTTATTCATTCAGTTTACAGTACATTATTAAAAGAATATTTCTCTTTATTATATCCAAAAAAATGTAGAACATTTTACTTTTATTAGAAGCATATTTCTACATAATTTACTCATTTGATTGCATGTTATTTCATAGCATATTCGTCACCCATTCTTACACATACTCACACTCCAAGCAATAACATAATAGGATTTTGGGTATCATATCCTAATCGCTCTATCACCTTTATAAGAATAACTCAAAGTTTCATGAAAACACGGAAACAACATTACCTAAATGAAAAGCCCACTTGCTTTCATTTGGGTAATGTTTTTTGGTCACAAGAAACATGAAGAATGTATAGTAAGATGAACCCTAAGGAAATATGAAAATGTATAGGGTGTATCATTCTTGGTCTTTTATCAGTCAGACAACGCCCGTAACACACCTCCTTGTATCACACATTGGTAGAATTTGGTGTCAGCTCCTCGTGTATTCTCTTAGAAGTCTACATCGCCATGTATTCTGTCTCACCTGCACGAGCCCAGTTCGTAAAGGAAATAAATACTGAAATTAGTATAATAACACGATAATTTTTATAATCATAGATGATTATCGTGAACGTGTAGCAAAGCGTGTATTTTCTGCAGTAAAGATTAGAGGGTAAAAATGATTCGTCTAAATGAAAATATTTAATAATGTAAGTATTTTATGATAAGTAAAAAGTATATGGTATCAAAGGTAAACAGATTTTGCATTTTTGATATCTAGTATCATCGCAATATACTTAATCATTGCTAGAGATAGGAAAGTTATCTTCTGTGTAAAGTCGGGTAAGTTTAAACAACTAAATGTTAAGAGGTATAGTTTGTTACTTTAGAACAGGCCCTTTAAGGTCAGTTCTTCCACGTTCTAGGCTTTCATAGTAACGTCATAGTAATGTCTGCTGCGGAAGATAACCAAGTCTCTTAATTGTTTTTTCTCCCTTTGCATTCGCTGCTTACTACAATCTATATTAAACAAAATTATGTAATAGAATGCTGAATTGTTCTGGCAAAAGAAAATAATTTTAAGATATCGCCATTAACTGGCAAAGATAAGGAATAGTCGAAAACTTAGTTTTTAAGATAGCATAGGAACATATGAAAGGCGATACTTAAATTGGATGACGATAAATCAAATGGAAATAGCTGAACGAAATGGGATCATATAAGCTAATAAGTATTGCTAACTGTTTATTGTGTCGAAATTTTATAAAATAAAGTTAAAAAAAACATAAAAAATTTTCAGTTACTAAAATTATAAATTTTATTTTCACATCTCAAAGAAGGGTTTACTACAAATCTCTTTAAGGTGCTTACGCCTCTTTTTCAAATAAAAAAATACTGTTGCTATTCAAAAAAACTTAAGGCGTGTTGGAACCCCAAAATCTTCAAAAAATGGTGATTTCGGATTTTTGCATTTTCAAATTCTCTACACTTTTATCTTTCTAAAAATACCATTCTTTAATATCTATGAAAATTAGAACTGTAAAAAATCTAGTTTTAATTTGTCATCGAATGCTTTGATCAATGACGGTTTTTACATAAAAACACGATTTTCTCCAAAACGTGATTTCTTCATACTCGATGAACCTTTTCTCAGAAACTACTGCTCACATGTATTTAACATTTTTATGACTTTATTATTAGGTTTCCTAATATTTACTCAAATGAGCTTTTTGTGATAAATTAAGAAAACAAAATTAGAATTTTGTGTGTGTGTGAGAGAAAAGTGCTAAATTTTACTATGCCTAACAAAATATTCTGGAAATTACTCTAAAATTCAAAATGTTTCAAAAGCTCATTTCAGTATAATCAGATAGGTATACTTTAATTACACACAAAAAAATTCAAGCGTGTATCTACAACAGATTTTGAGAAAAGGTATATCGAAAATGGCCAATTTAACATTGTCGGTATAGGGGTTGCTGATACTTAAAAAATTAGAGTGGGTGAGTGGGAAATCTCAACTCAGACAAGTGATCAAAATCCATGGATTTAGTATACCTAGTATGCTTGGCATTTTATATTATCTATGATCTTGAAATGCCTAATTTAAAGTAACAGATAACAATCATGTATGGTTATAAAACGATTAAATACTTATAATTTTTTCTATGTTATAATATAATCCATATTTTGCTGCTATGTCTACAGAGCTCAGTTAGTAAAAATATCTACTCATAGACTATACCACTTTTGTAAAAAAATTATTTATTTTATCCGTTCATGGCGAGACTCCAAGTGTTTTAACCATGGTCGGGGATTTTTTTCATTCATCAGTCATTCAGCTGTCTCATTACAAAAAGCGTTGACCAGGGCGACTCACCAAGGGCGACCGATATTACATCAGCAAGATATGTGCTAGAAAACCACAAATATATATATTTTCTTCAAGATTCGAACTTAGATGCAACGCTACGGCAGCCTTCTCCGCTAATCTCATCGTACAGAAAAAATTGGTCTATTGCAGGGCTACGGAGTCTTTTTCCTGAGGTTGCAGTTAGAGAAGGGGCTTGAATAGTACCTTGTGAAAAATCAGTCAATTACGATAAGTAATGCAAATCTTTATGATTGAAGAAAAGGTGTCTAGAGCCAAATGACGGTGATCAAATGCAAAAAAAACCCATTTTCTGAAGAAAAGGACCCAGGGGTGCAAGTCTCCATTTAAAGCTGGGGCCGTAGCAATAAAACCGCTGGCGCTTATTATTACGATACTTGGCGTTCTACAGGAAACTCAGTAATAGCGAAAGTACATTTAAGCTTATAAGGTATTTCTCTCGCCTTCGTGGTGTAGTGGTCAGCACGCTCGACGCGTTTTCGAGAGGTCCGTGGTTTGAATCTCGGAGAGGGCATTGCTCATTTTTCACACCTCCTGCTTCCAAAAAAATCCTAATGATTCTACAGTGGCGCCCGAACTAAAAGGTTGGGAATGATGGTTCTTCACCACCAGGATTTGGCGATTGGGTCCCCTGAAACTCCAGTCACCCTTTAAAAAGGGGAGTATGTAAGTTATTTCTATCGCCTTCTTAGCATGCCTTCATGGTGTAGTGGTCAGCACGCTCGACGTGTTTTCGAGAGGCCCATGGTTCGTGTCCCGGCGAGGGCCTTGCTCGTTTTTCACATCTCCTGCTTCGGAAAGATCCTAATGACTCTATAAGCTTCATAAGTCAATTCTTGAGCAAAGAGAGTTAAATTCGAAATCAAAATTCGAATGTCTTAAAGTCAAACAGACTTTAAGACATTTCAAATTTAACTCCCTTTGCTCAAGATAAAATAGTCAAAAACTTGTAGAATTTTTCTCTTTCATTTTATTTTGTCCATATATTTGCTCTTTCTGTAGCTTACGCCTTAATCATTTATTTCTGTTCAGGTAAATTCGTGGAAATACTTTAAAAACTCTGGACTGATTTTAGGTATTGAGGAATTTGTTTGGTTTGGTTTGATTTAGTTTATTGTGGCAAAGCACATTAGGACTATCTGCCTAAGGAGAGGGATGCCTTCGTGAAGAACTTTCTAAGCGAAGCTGGCTCATATGTACGTTACACATGGAGAAAACCGCGAAAACTCTATGCAGCCAGCCTGTTCGCCTGGATTCAAACCCAACTGAGGATTTTGTTTGAGTTCAGAAATAATCATTTGCGTCGAAAGTTTTGCTGCTGTCAACTTACTTGTTTTGCTACTTAAAACTGCATTTTGCTTACATTGCGTAAACCGTTGTGTATGCAAAGTTATGTGTCCTCTAACTTAGTTACTGAATCGTAAAAGTCTATATGGCCTAAATAAATCAACACAAAATAGAGGTTAATTATGCACCGCATATCCAAGTTGTGAAAGGTAAGTACATTGTATAGTAGCGTTATATATAACCTTCAGCAGATGTATATTTTATCTTTATCAGTTGTTGTCTGAAACTATATGCTTCACATATCTGGTTTCTAAGAATATTATGTATTTACTGAAAATTTTCGTTTATATTATTTAGATGCGGCATTTTGTTATCGATTTTCTCGTTTACTTAATTTTAGGAACGTCCATTTTATCGGCATTTTAATGTTATGGTACGCATAGGCAAGCACACATTACCTAGAAAAACTTCCTACAGATAGCTAGTTTTCTAAAATTCGAGCAAAAAAATAATTTAGTCCCATTTCCTAGCCGTAAAATTTCCAATTAAATTTGTGTCTGATTAACAGACTTAGTAAAGGGATCTTCACTTAATTTTAAATAACACAATGACGTTATTAAACACAACAATTTCTTCCGTTCGTGTTTCTTTTATATTTTAAACTTCTTAGTCAAAAATAAGACACGCTTGCAAAGAAAACCTTTTAAAAAGGATTTTATTTATTATTAGAGTTTACATAACAGAAATCAAATAATCATCAATATCTGAATACATGTTATCCTAAAAGGTATACATTTCTCGTAAAAATAAGATAAATGCATTTGAAAAACGCGATTTTAAAATAATCTTACTTGCATAAAATAAAATGCTGGTTTATGATTGAATACTGATACTAATAGCGAAATTTCTTGCAAAAAAAGCATGAAAAAAACCTAACAAACAGTTGGAAATTTTCTGTTTGAATGCATAGACCCTGAGGATATCCGAAAAAAAAAAGTGGGTTAGAGGAATCTGTTTTTAAAATGCTCTTTTATAAAATAAGACATACATTTTTACTTACATGACGTATTTTTATTGTTTGATGCGAATACTTTTTAACAAACATTCGTGGAATAAGGATTTTAACTTAAAATACAAAGCTACATTGATAATAATTTCTTTTGAAAACATTTTAGACTCAAAACAAAACTGTAATCTACTTATCCATGTATCACTCTTTAAGATAAAAATTCGCCAGATTAACAAAATAACCTGCTTCAGTAGTTCCATTCTGAATTTAAAAAATGCATAAATGTATATGAATAGATACATAAATAAAGAAATAAAATACTCAAAAAATATCTTGCAATATTTTATGGAGGAATATCCCCAATATTCTAAACTCATTTAGTATGAGAAATACATATATTTCCTTAAATTCAACGGGTAACTAGCTTGTATCTAATTGAAGATGCCTTTTTATTTATTCAGTGCTAATTGAATTTTGTGTTAAAGTATATTTTTCAGAGCTTTGTACAAATGCTTTAATTAAGTCCTTCATTTCAGTCATTAAAGCAAATGCACTTTATTGCAACTACGGCGTACTTTAGTTATTTGTTTATTCAAACGTGGCAAAATTTGCGAAGGCTGTCTTTGTAAGCGGTAGGAAGACTTCGTGGAGAATTTCGCAAGGGAAACTCTCTTACTCACGTTACACACCGGGAAAGATAAGGAAACGTTCATGCAGAGTGGCCATTTGCCGGCTTCGAAACCGAGACAAACTACCAAGGTCCAAAATGCTATCCATTCGATCACTGGAGGGACCATCTTGTTCTTACGATAACAGTAACTGTAATTTTAATGTTGTACATTAAATTAAACTAAAATAGATTATCAGTTGATTGATTTAATAACTTTTTTGTTGATTTCGAGAAAAAATACTAAGATTTTTAATTATTGCTTGATTTGCGAGAAGGTAATAAAGTGATCTGTGTTAATAACGTGAGTGTGAGGGCGATAGTAATAATATTATCATCTTAATGATACGAATGTGAACTTGACTTTAAAGATACGTCATTCTTTCCCATTTCCCATGGAAATTTAGTTCTCCAAGAATTACAACATATACCGCAAATTAACAGTAGGAGCCTTGAAAGTTACAGAAAATACTAGATATTAAAAGTATGGTTGCAATGGATTATTCAGCTATGGCAGATCGAACTACGACTATCTGTCTAAGAAAAGGATACCTTTGTAATCGTAAGTTTTTACGAGGAATAAACTTTGAAAAATCAAATGTGCTTTTACTGGGAACCGAACTAAGTCTCGTGAATTTTTTACGAGGAATAAACTTTGAAAAATCAAATGTGCTTTTACTGGGAACCGAACTAAGTCTCGTGAATTTGCTGTCTGCGTATTGTAACCAACACACTCAGGATTAAAGTGTGTTAGCCACAATATCTGACATCACAGAAATGTCCTGCACGTTCGTGAAAGTATTTCTATAAGTGGCCGGTATGTACTTGAAACATAAAGAAAAATACGAAAACCCTGTACGAGTAGCTTAAATAATCGCTGAAAGTAAAGCTTAAAGCACAGTAACAGTGCTTCGCTTGCTTTAGTCGTACAGCCACTGTTCAATCTTTTTAAAATTTGAGTAAGTTAATTTCTTATCACGATAATTAAAATCACCAGACGATGGAATAGTGTGCGATTTACAATAAAATTTATAATAATATTTCCATAACCCTTCAATTTTACATCGAATAAGTATTTTATAAACTAATAAACTAATATTAAAACTTTTATTACTCTATAACTTATTTTTAAAAAAAATATCTTGAAATTGTATTAAGATATATTTATTTGATGTTTATAAACAATTCAGTTTAAAAAATGTGCTAATTTAAAAACCTAATCAGTTTTTCATTAGAGGAAAGACAGGGAAATGTAATCGTTTTACAACCTCAATGAGATATTCTTTTGTTTACACAGTTTGGTTTCGTTATCTAAGTAATGCCAAGCTAAAAATGCAAAGTATTATTAAAAAAGATCAAAACAGCTTCCTTATTTTAGCCAAGATAAGAGATTTCTTCTTGATTGCAGCAAGCAAAATAAATCATTTCTTGCTTCCAATTAGAAAGTTAGTAATCAGCCCACCCACTCAGAATCCAACACGCATTAGAAAGTGTCTCGAAGCCCATTTACCATTCACATTTTCACGTCAACTTTAGTTGCAGGTTGGGCAGGTGAAGATTTATTTTGGTATTTTTACCTTCATTAAATTATAGTGATTTATTTTTTATCCCTTATTATTTCAGGTTACGGAGATTATTTAAAGACAATGATTGGATGCTACATTTTGTCTACGCCCACTTGTAACAGTTCTTTCCCCATCATTGTTTTTTAATTAGTGATTTTATCTAATGATATTTAATTATACAGCAGGAAAAGCTCCCTTTTTTATACTTATTTTTCTAGTTTCTAAATGCACGTTGCATTGAAAGATGTATCGAAAGGTAATGTTCATATAATAATGGATTTTCTTATGTTTACAATAAAAATTTCTGTTATATGTTTAAATTATGAGTTCATATAACAGTCAAACGCTTCTATAGCGAGGTCAGCGTTTAATGGATGTAACGAGCAAACCTTTTAGTCTTGTACAGTTTCCTATAGACTTAATGTTATTTTATCCGGATATAACAAACTTCCAAGTGTATTAAAACTGGTTGTAAAGAACTTTGTGGATATCTTTGACGTGTTGAAAAATTTTTGTATTTTTTGAACTATTTTCCGGAATACCTGCAAATTTTACTTGAAAAATTACTAATCTCTAAAATTCATTTTAGTTAGGTTATTAGAATAACGACAAATACCGTTATGTTATAGTTCTTTTATATCACCCCAACCTTTCTCCATATTCTAAAAAAAATGCCATGCTAGGCAAGGGTAGCATTAAGTCTAGGAAAACAAAGAAACACAACAAATATACCTTCGGAGATTTTATTGTGTTTTCACGCACTGAGCCAAAGAAGCACTGATACATTGAGACAAAGACCTTCAATCGGGTTTTTGATTCCATTCGAGATTCTGATTGAAGTTCTGATACTTATTTATAGCTTCAAATGCGCAATTGGTATTTCAAATGGATATGTGTAGTTGCAGTGTCGGGTCTGAACCACGATTTTATGCCAAGAAATGTTTCGTGTAAAATTATTAACGGACGGTGAAACTAAATTGCGACGAAAAATAAATTTTGAAATTGTACGTAATAATAATTGTAGTTAACTTTTAATATTTTTAAATTTATTTTTTCACGTTTTAATATTTTTAAGTTATTTCAATCGAATCCTGCTATAATGAACTTCAATGGACAGGAAGTTCGGTTTGTTACATCAGGTTCGGTAAGAAATATGAATTATCTCACAAAAAGGTACAAAATTTGAATGATAAATAAAGAAAAATATTATTAACATGATCACATCTACGAAAGAAAGAAAACAATAAATATAATTTTAAAATTCATATTAAGACTTAATTTCAGTTATTGTTACGCAACTTATTAAATGCGTTGTTCGTTATTTTCCAGTCTCTCCAAAGCCTCTGGTAAATTAATTGGATTTTGACTGAAGCATTTGTCTAGAAATTAGAAAATTACGGTTCCTTTGAATGACAAACTATTTTAGCGATGCTTTCTCAGCAAGCCTATTTCTCTTTAACCTTTCGCAACTTTTACCTCATAATTAATTTTTTTTCCATCAGTAGAAACTACAGCGTTTCAGTTTTTTCATATCATACCAACTGTAGATCTGGATAAACTGTATTTCTGTCAGATATCGATTCGCGTGCGTCCATTATGCATTTTTCGAACAATGCTCACGTTACGATATACAATATCTTCAATGCAGAAGCTTTACGTTAAATTGAATTTTGACACAGAAACAGAATGTAGAGAATTTAGTGAAAGAATCTGTTAGAGTTTCGCAGCTCCAGAAAAGACGAAAAAGGAAAACAATCTTGTCACCTGCGTGTCTTAACCAATGTCTGATGACATCACAGTCGTTTTTCTAAATATATACAATGGGAGGGGGGTCATAAAAAATTCTCCGATATATGAACTCCTAGCGGGTTATCCGCTCAACCAAATAAAATAAAATTTCAGATATTGTTATTTGAAGATATGAGCTTGAATTTGTGATGATTTAAAACAATAAAGCTCTCACGATTACGGTTACAGTGAAGACATTTCGAAATTTTTGAATGGCAGCACCCATTTTTTTTCCTCCGCAAATTGATCAGCGCACTAAAACCCCATAGTTAGAGCGTTACAGATATGACGAAAATTGAACCTTTGTAAAAAAGAGCATGTCAAGTACCAATATCAACGCAAGGGAGGAGAGGGAAAATATTTTTATTGGAATTTTCAACGTGCCCATCTTCGCCTCACGTTAGCGTATTGCATGTGGATGATTATTGACTCAATGGCGAACGTAACATCGCAGGAGGAATCTGTATAAATTCACGTTTTATTGCATCTTTCAGTTCTGACATATATCGTGGATTTGATGTGTGCACCTTAGATTTCAGATTACTTCAGAACCAGCAGATAGATTCATCTTTTTTAGCTTTTAAGTCTCGTGGCCACTGCGATCCGCCGACCTCATTCCGTGAAGTTGCACAGATTCCACCTGCGATATTATGTTCATCATTGTTGTCAACAGTCTCCCTTATGCAATGCGTTTTCGTCTGCGAAGGTGAAAACTCATAATTATAATATTTTTTTCCTGTTCTGTCATGTGTTGTCATTGGTCTTCTTCTTTGCAAAAGGTTTACACCGGCAAATTTAGTCATACGCATATCGTTCCTTCTTCATTAATGGTTTTTCACTGGGGTGATCAGTTTGCGCAGAAAAAAAAAGTGGATGTTCTTATTCGAAAATTTAGAAATTATCTTGTAACCGAACCGTTAGAAATCTGCTGTTTTAAATAATCACAATCTCAGGATTACATTTTAAAATAACAATATCTGAAATTTCATTTCGATTGGTGGAGCGTATAGGCGGCTAGGTGTTCGTATATAGGGAAAGTTTTTTATGACCACCCTGTATATGGTTGCAACGCAAAAATTCAGTGATCTTTTATAAAGAATATTTTATGGCTTGTCTTTATTCGGAGGAAATAAAGTAAGTGGAATGTTGCAACGTCGGGGTGCTCGCGGGGACTCGAACCTGGGCCACTCGAATACGCCCCAAGTGTGCCACCTTTACACCACGAAGGTATGCTGGAAGAAGGAAGAAACTACCTTATACACTCCCTTTTTAAAGGGCGACTGGAGATTAGAGGACCCAATTGCCAAATCCTGATGGTGAAGAATTATCATCCACCAACTTTTAGTTCGGGCGCCACTGTAGAGTCATTAAGTAATTTTTGAAACATGATATGTGAAAAAAGAACAGTGCCTCGCCAGAACTCGAACCTGAAACACTCGAATACGCGTCGAGTGTGCCACCGTTACATCACGAAGGCATGCAGAAAGGAGGGAGAAAATACCTTATAACACTTTCAACGAAATTGATTATTACGTTGTTAATTATGAAACAGGTTCGAATAAACACACTTCGAGGTATATAAATGCACAAGAATAAGAAGGACTTCTTCAGGCGAAATTCACAATAATTGATTAAAATTATATATAAAAGCATAGATCCCTATACGAAAGATAAGAACATTTCTAAACATGTAATGCGGAACAATGATTTCATTGTCAAAATCATTTTTTCATCATTTTGTTTGTGTATATACTTCATTGTGTAAGTCCGTTTGGGAGGATAAAGTTTAGAGAGCGTTTATACTCAAACAAACCAAACCAATAAGGATAAAAATTTTTATTCCCTAAAAGAAGAACTCTAAAGCCGGAAGCTCACAAGATTCATTACTTCCGCTTTTCTTGGAAAGTGAAAATTTCAGAATTTACATTACAGTATCAGCCTTGAATAGTTATGTTTGGTAGCTCATTCAAAGAATTTGAATGGAATCAGAAAACGTTTTCAAGTTTTTCGGTTCAGTAGTCAAGTCATGGACATCATATGGCGTTATAAGCTATGCTGATTGAATCCTTGTTCTCCTAGAGTTGGATCTCACACCTGTCTCGAATAGCCTTTTTTTAGAGCACATAAAAGATGGAGGAGGAGGGTGATAATAAAAGAAAAATGACGTAAAGGTGTTTTTTCCCCGTCATAAGGGGAATAAGACAAGCTTCTTCGCTAGGCAATCATCCTTATTAAACCACAAGACATGGTTTAAATATTTTACATAAATGTTCTAACTCTTAAATTTTATGCCAACTTAGAACTTTCCAATCACGCCGGAGCAAATACAAACTGACATTCGACTGACGGTCTCGTTGAGTCAACTTCACATTTTACGCATCCGCAACTTTACGTTCCCTGATCGGCTACGGCTTAAACCTGTCACACAGGTGTGAACAGACTTTTACGCTTTAAGCCAAAAAGCCATATGGCTACAAAGCATTCGTCTGAACGAAATCTTACGGATGTAATGTAGAATATGAATCCTTTAAAATTTGCTGGAATGTTGGAAAAAAGTGAAAATAAAAAATTACACTCGAACATATTCATACATTTCGTTATATCCGACTTTCATATTCCTGAAGGTTCATTGTAATAATATATAAATTAAGTATACAGGAAACTGGGTGGGACCAAAAGGTCGGTTCATTACATTCGATGGTTCATTATAGCAGGGTTCGACTTTATGTACATATTTTAGGTGATATGGCAATGTTAATCTCTTTTTTTATGTGATTTACCAATAAATGTTTACGCAATTTTGTGAGTTGACCTATTTTTTTCCTATCAAATCATATATGGGTAATTATCGAATAACGCGAACTAAACTTCCGGTTCCTTGAAGAATAAAGGGGTTCGACTGTAAAATATTTTAAAATTCAGAGCTCATCAGCAACAGAGTGGACAAAACCCGGAAATGTTGTGCATTTTGTCGGGATTAGGTGATTGGTTGCGCATGTTAGTACTAAATATTTTCATTATTTATAATATGAATAATATGAATTGGGAACAGCTTCTTTTTAGGAAGTTATCCGTGAAGTTTTCCGTTTTAAAGTAAATAGTTCTCGCATACTCTTAACGCCAAACGGAATTCAAATGAACTGATCTTACGTTGACCCAAAATTAATTTACAAAATAAAACATGAGGTTGAGATAGTTCCCTTCCTGAACTATCCGCAGTACTCTAAAATTTTAGTCACGAGCCTCATTTGAACGTTGCTTATAAATTTGTAAAGATAAGGAAATACCAGATTGCTGGATGCAGGAAATAAGTTTAAAAAATATGCTAGTGATAAACGTAAAATGTAAAAATGAAGAGATCTTACGTATAAACCGCGAAGTCCAGATGTCAAATCCAGAAAAGATTTATACGAAAGAAACTACTTGGTTATGAATATTTTAAGCTTCTTGGAATATATATTCAACAGCAATATCATGTGGACTACGTTATTTATTTTAGAGGAAAACTTGCAGAACTCCAGAAAATATCTATTCCCCTTGCATTTTCTGTAATGAATGATACATTTTCCGCTGTGCCATATCTAATGCCTCTAAGGATCACGGGTGTCTGGAATTCTTCTAAAATAAGGTGTATTTCACATTTCTGGACACTTTAGAAATTTGAGTTACATTTACATAGACAACACAATTTGCATAATTATTACTATGCAAACATTATACTCAAAAGGCATTGTAAAGGTAAAAATAACATTTTGAAATAATCATTAATTTTACTTCATTGCAGAAGTAAAGAAAGTATTGTAATTGCGAAAAATTTGGGGTATCATATTTCAACAGAAATATCCAATGTCACCTTACGCGAATCCATTTGGAGATTTGTTTTTATTATTGCGTGGAAGTCGTTACGTACGGTAAGAATAAAGGATTATTTTTTGCGAAACACATTGTAAAATGGACTTAATGGGCATTCAGAAGAAATTAAAAAAATATTTGTATGATCATATGATCAACTTTACTTTCCTAGACCTGCAAATCACACGAAACGCATTTTCCTAAGTTCATGCCATATATGTCTTGCATTTACCTCGCTTGTCGTCTCATTACTGAGAGCAAACAAAGTTACAGAATACAATTATTGGTAATATTGATATTTATATGAATACTGAATATGGACAGTAAATGCGGCATTTTGGTGTAAATTGCCAAATATTCTAAATAATCAAAATTTAAAGAATTATCTCCTTCATTCACATGAGCAAATGAGCTGCAAAATTAAAACAAATTCGTTTTTTTTTTTTTTTTTTTTTTTTTTTTTTTTTTCCAAACCTTTTCATAAAAATACCTCAGTCTCATACCTCTAAATTTGTAATGTTGAACCTCAGTCTTCGTAACGTTCAACAAATTTATTAAATCAACTAACAAGTTACTGTAAAATTTCATTCGGAATACTTAATATGCAATGAAAATATAGCGCTTAATAAAATACTTGAAAATTTAGCCATCCGCAACCATGAAATATGCAAGAGCAGATAACATTTTCTAAGTGTCCAGGATGTTACGGATAAGAAATCCTTTGTCATAAAAATCATTTTTCTGAAGTATGATGATATTAGTTATGTTTGTAGAGTCATTAGGTTATTTTTGAAGCAAAAGACATGAAAAATGAGCAATGTCCTCTCCGTGACTTGAACCTAAACCTCTCGAATAAGCGCCGAGTGTGCTAAACCTTTAACCACGAAGGCATGCTGGAGGAAGGGAGAAAATACCTTATATACGCCGTATTTTAAAGGGCGATTGGAGATTAGGGGACTCAATCGCCAAATCATGGTGGTAAAGAATCATCATCCACCATCTTTCAGTTCGAATGCCACTTTAGATGCTTTAGGATTATTTTGAAGCAGGAGGCGTGAAAAATGAGCAATGCCGTCGCCAGGGCTTGAACCTGGACCTCTCGAATACGCTCCGATTGATGCAAATGCAGTTGTGATCCAATGAAAAAATATCAAAGGTTTATATAAAGGTACTCATATAAGTGTTTCAAAATAAATCTATAGAATTTCAGGAAATGTTCACATATTTTTCTAATACAGCTATAATTTTGGTAAGTTAGTGCAACTTCCTGAATTCAGCATACATAAGATACAAACGCACTCAGGAAACGAAAACTGTAACCATTTCACACTGAATACATAATTATAGCTGAAAATAAATTTAATTGTTACTTAATAGATGGATCAGATGGTAGATACTAGATTATGTATTAACTAGAAAAGAAATTTTATGTAAATATGAAAGTTAAACAAGAAACCCAGGAATAAAGTATAAAGAAAAGTATGGTTTATTTTCATTGATTTTTGTCACGAAAGCTTCAGTTTTAAAGTTTCAGACAGAAAAATTTTCCTTTTCTGCGTGAAAATTCTCGTTCTACGTTCAGCATAAAAGATGGGAGAAAAATTTATTTAGATTTTGAATTTTTTCGAAGGCAGAAAAGTTAAATTTTCATTTTTCTAAGACGAAAAATCATTACAGTTTTCATTAGGACTAAAAAAGAAACTTATATATATTATTTTAATTGAAAGAGATTCATTAAACTTTTCAGGACCAAAAACCACCCCTTTCATTTTGTCTATGGGAAAACATATGTTGATTTCAAAATGTAAGGAAAAGCAATTAAACTTTTGATTTTACAAAGTCGGAAAAAGTTGTTTAGATTCTTTTAGGTCGAAAGAGTTTCACCTTTAGGTTTTAGGGAGAAAAACCTTCACTTTTATTTTATCTGGGTGAAAACCCATTCTAATTTCAAATTATAAAGAGAAAACGTTATACTTTAATTTTACAAATTCGAAAAAAATTCATTAATTTTTTTAGATCGAAAAAGTTTTGCTCCTGCCTTTTCTAAGTCGAAGAGTTCTGTATACATTTTGTTCTAAGGTCAATATATTTTATTTCATTTACTTTTTTCAAAGATGAAAAATATTCATTTGAACTTCCTTAAAGACTAAAGAAGACTGTTTAGCTTGACGGTATTCAGTTTACATGCCTTCTAAAAAGAATTCAATTCTCATTGATTTAGTTTATTTGCTTTGTGATAGAAAAATAGCAAGTACATTTGAAATACATCATTGTTTAACTATCATTCTTAAACTATAACTTTCTTTTACAAACGAATACGAATCATCCATTTTACATAAATGTGATTACATGCAGTTAGTAGATAAATATAAAATTCAATAAATTTCATATATACTAGAAGTCAGACTTTGCAATGAAACATTTTTCCGTTATGAATCCAGTTTTAAACTTGGTAAACAATTATCCAGTGCATGTTGAAAGGGACTGCATTCGTAACAAAAGTTGTTTATTCTCGTTATAAAGGTACTCCAAAGAAAACTCGTACTTAAAGTTACGTTTCAGTATTTCATTTTTATAGGAATAACCCCCTTTTCAATACAAAATTACATCCAAATAATGTTCCGTTTTCCTCTGACTGTCGCAATTCAGTTAATGTTACCTTTTCCTAATAGGAAAACTCCAAATACTATAATTCATTCAAATTGTCCTACATTATACAAGAATATGTATCTTAGAACAATTTTCTTAACGTAATATTAAGAACTACATTCGAAATATGTGTGTTTCACTGCAGAATATTTACTGTTTTACACATATGAGGATGGAACCTCTGCCGAATTGTTATTTATCCAGAATTCTCAACAAGGTTTTAGAAAATGTGCTATTGAAAGCAGTTACATTTACCTAAAAAATGGGTGTCCTCGTCTTCAGATTTACTATGAGTGGGAAAACCTGGAAGTTTACTGGCCTTATTAGTACACATACAAAAATCATGAATCATTCTGTAGTTCAATCAGCACTTTAGATACATTTAATACTAATTTAACTAACTTGAACTAACTTTCAATTAGGATTTTTAAAAGATAAGCATATTACATATTATTAGATTAGTTCCAAGAGTTATTGGGAGAAAATACCCATATACACATTATAAAAAATCAACCTCATTGGATTAGTAAAACTTTGTCTATTTTGTGATGAAGTGTAAAGTCTTGTAATGCACTAGTATAAAACTTCAGTAATAAATCATTTTCTATAAGCAATATAAGGTAAAAAGTATATTCTTTTGATACCAAATCTTAGGAAGTATGAGTAAGGTAAAGAGATAGCCATTTAAAACCTAGCAAGTAGCAGTCGACAGCTAAATAACAGCACATTTCAATATTGTTACGAATTTGGTATATAAAAAGCTAATGATAGTAGAATTATAAATTAAATTGTTTTATTCCGAATGCAGTACAGCGAGTGACAAATATTAATAGATGACTATGCCGGAAAATTAAAAATACAAGAGCACGACCATTTAACATGTAATAAATAAATATTTCTTTTTGATTTCGAGAAATTGCTAAAAAATTATCTTGTGTTTAAAAAGCTTATAAAAGTGGCATGAAAACTACTCAACTCGCTAGTTAGTTTTTTAATCAGTTTCGTTTAGAAAACTGCTGTTGTGAATTCGCGGAGAAATCGTATTAGCTTTCTATGTTTTGAATTCAGTTCTGTTGAACGTTTGAACACTTAAAAAGATAACTACTGCGAGATATCGCAATACTGTAGGCATATCTGTGGAAATTTAAACATTTTGTTTTATTTGTTGTGATAATAATAAATGTTTATTCACTTTTCATCGGACTTGTGCATTAAATTGATAATGAACCCGTACGCAAGGAAAAATAAAAATAAACACTTTTTTTATTAAAATGTATATTTACCAAAAAAATATTTGTTTCGTAAGTTTTATGTTTGGTCTCGTAAAGGTGGCAATGGAATGTTTTTTAAGAAATTTTCATTTTCATAAATACAACAGCAAGTGTATACATAAAGTTTTGGGGCAAGTCTTTTAAAGTTCATTGACAATATTGCTTTATCAGTATTATTAATAGCTTTTTATCGAGTCGTCTCCATTATGCACGAGTGATGGCTCTGGCTTGGATGATCGACTGAGCATCCCTCACAGATAAATACCTTATCGAGACAGGGTTAAATCTTCCTCGTAAATCGCGTTGTTAATTTTCTGCACGCATTGCTCGCTAGTTAAATGTTCTGTCTGCTGGCATCTCGATCGCCGTTTTCTTATTTATTGAGATAAATCATTTTGGAATAGAGCAGTTTGGGCAGTCTGCGTTATTTCATTGAAAATATCTAAACTTTTACCCGCTTGATATGAGTCAAATTCCAAATGATCTGATATGAGGCGGAAACCACAGCAGGTGCTTTTAAACATTTGTTGAAAAACACATTATGCAATTGCGCAAAATACCTCCAATTGATTGTTGGTTAAGAAGGATGCTTCCGAATACTTGAAATTAAAGTTTGGTATTTTTTCATGAAATCATACCACGTAGCAAGGAAAACAATGGAAATACGATACGCTCGTTCCAACGACCAACAACTGATCAATTCATCATGATTTTGTTGATTTGATTTGTTTTCATGATTTGATTTATTTTCTTGACGATTGGTAATGCCGACTCAGACAGTCGTTCAGGAGTATCTCACCACCTGAACGTGCTTTCTTGCTTGGAAAAATCCTTTGTTTTCCAAAGCTATCTGAAAAATATATATTCAAGCTATAAAAACGATGCAAGAAATATACGAATTTTCATATGATTAATTAAAAAATATTTAAGTACTAAGAAGATTTGCATTAGTAAAAATGAAACATGCTAGAGATAATGTAAGAAATGCGCGATGGATAATATTTACATTAATAAACTATACGGATTGATTGAAAAACTACATAAATAAGACAATTTACATAAGTAAAAGAAAGCATGCTAGCGATATTTTAAGAAATGCGCGATCGTTAATATTTAAACACAAAATTTTAATCGATTGAAAAATTAGTTAACTAATAAGGTTTACATTTAGTAAAAACATATACTACAGATAATTTTAAAAATGAATCATGGGTAGTATTAAAACACGAAATACAGTAAAAAATATTTAACTAAGCGCGATTGGTAATATTTACATTAAAACACGAAGTATCGATTAATTAAAAATATATTCAGCAAAATTTACATTAGTAAAAGATAACATGCTACAGATAACTTAGTAAAAGAGCGATCGGTAATATTAAAACATGAAGTGTTGATCAATAAAAAAAATTGCTTTCTAGGAAGATTTACCTTCCTAAAATGAAACATTGCCAGAGATAATTTAAGAGATGAGCGATCATTAATATTACCGAACGAAATATCAATCAATCAGAAAAAAAGTTAACTATGAAGATTGACATTTGGTATTGTATTTTGCTATGATCTATAAATAATAGCAAAAAATACGTAAGAGTGGGGTGGAAAGCTAATTACTTAAATTACAACGAATGCGTTAAATTGAAATGTTCACAGGATAGGAATCTGAAAAATATAGATAAAATAAAACAAAAAATAAATAAAAAGCTATTAAAATCGTGCAAGAAATGTACAATTTTCCTAGAAAACTAAAGAGGAACATCAAAAAGATACAAACACGAAAATGGTCAATGATTAAAAAAAAAAAAAAAAAAAAAAAAAAAAAAAAAAAAAAAAAGGATTTACCTCAAATAACACGCCTTGATAAAAAATTGTAGGGACGAAAGGAAGAATAGATAGAAAGGATAAAAAATGTTCTACTAACCGCCGCGTTTAGCTTGCATATTTCAAAATGTTTACCCGTTACCTTGAAGTGAAAGCTAGATAGCGCTTGATTAGGTCCGGAAGGACAGGATAGCAGTTGCAGTGATGGAAAATGACAAGCCTTGGTCAGGATATGCAACAACCAGTTACAACATAGACTGTTGCCCTTTAGCCGGGATTGTTGAATGTTCTCAAAGAAATGTATCACGGCAGATTGCAATCCGGTATGACGAATGACCTTCCTTTCTGAACAGGATGCAACATATGCGTGACTTCGCATGTTACAATCCGAGATCGAGCAGGAGGAAACAAGTTGCAACGCGTCCTTAATAACGAGTAATAGCACATTCACTTGAGCGCCACAGTAAGCTCCATCCTCGGTTCTACGTCACAGTGATTAGGGACCCGTTCTACGCCACAGGGGTCAGGGATTTGGGAGAGTTTTTTAAGAAATTATGCTGCAGTATAACTTTGACTCGAAGAGGAAGTTTTCTTTCTTCGTTGGACATCCTGTGATGTTCTTTGGAAGCATAGCTTCGAGGACTATATGTAGTATGGCATCATACGTTACATTATTTTTCTGCCTTCTGTAAAGATTTCTCTAATTTTGATTTTGTTTGTTTATTTAGTAATCTACCCCTTCTTGCAAGAAAAAAAAGAATACTTTAAAAAGTAAAGCTTTCTTCAGAAATCTTCTGACATTTTATAAAAGCTATGTTCCCGCTTTATTTCCTTGCATTTAGTATTCATTTCATTCTATTAATCTGACTTTTCCTTTCTAAACTATTGCACAAAGTAATAGTGTTTAAGGACTGACGAGCGCTTAAAATTATTAGCAATGAAATCTTCTATTGCATTTATAGTTTTCCTATTTTATAAGTTTATAAGCATGTTGTCCGGTATTTCATTTTAAAGGTTGATTTTCTTAGTTTATGGTGATAGGTAACATTGCATTGTGTTTTTGGGAAGGGGGACTTTAAATATAAAGTTTTAAAATGTTCCCAGATTATAAAACAAATTATTCACTCTAAACAGTATTGATAAAAGAAATAATTAGGCGGTTTTCCAGACTTTTGTGAACTACTCGCGCGTACGACCAGCCATTGACTCGCATGCGTTAACTCGCTAAACTGAATGCATACTGGTTGAGGTAATTTACCAAGGAAAAAGAATATTTGCAATTTGCAAATATTCATATTCAAGTCAAGCAAACGATGCTCTTAGCAGAGTAAAATCACAGGAAGGACTAGTTCATACTTGTTAGAAGGGTTTTTAAATCAGGGAATGGAAACGTTCTGATATTCTTTCCTCAGTCTGTTAAAATTAGTTTAGATATGTTCAGAGTATATCAATTTAATTGATAAATTTTATTTTATTTATGTATCAATGAAGTCACACCTTTTATCATTCGTGATATAAAATTGTAGATGAATTATGTAAACATAATTATTTAATCTTTTATGTATCCATCAAACTAAGTGGTAAATTATTTTTTCATTTTAGTTTATTAATTCTTATATCCCATTTAAATGCAACTAAGTAAGCAGCAGTAATATAAAAGAGTTAACACAGATTCAAAATTTGGTTATGCAAGCGAAAAGGAAGCGTTTAATAATATGAGCTTTCTTCGTAAATTCATGAAATGTGAAAGCTTGAAAATAAATTGTAAAAATGCGAATGAGATGTAAAATGTATGACACAGTTGAATAAATCGCATGAAATTTACGTATTTGTGAATGCCGAAATAAAACCCCAGTACCACATAGCTGTAAGCCTCAGAATTCGCGCAATTCCCTCTAAAATTCCAATGAAAGAAGCAACAGGACATTTTTTAATATTAACAAAATCAAAACAGTTCGGAAAATTGTACGTGGTTGAGTGTGGCTATCAATAGAATATAAGTGCAATTTCATTAGCAAATGGCTGTGTTGATTTTTATTTTTCACATCGCTTCTGTCACTGGTTTTTAAATTAGAAAAAATTTAGATTTATTGCTATGTGGTTAATGGTTTTTTTATTTCAACATTCGTGCATTTGCAATATCTTTATCTCTTTGGGATTTAATCCAATACAGTGTCATGAACTTTACTT
Organism: Stegodyphus dumicola; assembly: GCF_044657685.1. Classification (NCBI taxonomy): domain Eukaryota; kingdom Metazoa; phylum Arthropoda; class Arachnida; order Araneae; family Eresidae; genus Stegodyphus; species Stegodyphus dumicola. The sequence goes on from NC_140781.1 coordinate 31,446,217, forward strand.
GTTATTCACCTATTTAAACAAAATAATTTTTACTTTTGCACATTTTTATGAATTATACTAGACTTGTCACGAGATGAAGGGCGGGAACACCTGATGACTAACACAGGTGAACAGGTGTATGTCTCACACGCCCTCTCCTATCTACAGCAACACTTGCAAGGGGCAAAGAGAATAGAACTATAAAATATAATATGTATACATATAACAATATAACTAAACATAACTTGCAATATATACGTACAACGTGAACTTGCAGTTTAGACATTCACATAACATACAACGTGTACATAAATATAAACATTCAATATAAAACTATACACATAACGAAGTGTAAAAAATAAATAAATATTAGAGTACATTGCTGCTTTGTCATGACGCCACTGTTATTCTATACGGTACAGCTGTTTGTTCATGTCTTAATTTTTCTAACAGTTTTTAGAATGTTCATAAGTTCATTAGTTAATAATGCTCCACTGCTGTAAGCATTGCCACCGCTGAGAAAGTTCAGAAGATTATCAGAAAAAAATAGTAAATAAAATAAAATAAAATCCATTATGAAATAATAGCTTAGTGATTATTTTAATTTATCTTGGCTGTCGTACATCGTGCTCCATCTCTGCTATTATGTTGACACTTCTATAAATTTTATTAATTGCCACACAATTTTTTATATGCTGTGTCGTAGTTGGTTGATTTAACGTAGATGACTGTAGTCTGTCAATGGGCAGTAGAAAACTTTTGAATTAAAAGAGTGATTCAAGTCCAGGAGTTGCTGCCATGAGTTAGCAGCATAGCAAATAGACTAATTAAGTTTTTCTATGCTGCTGGTTTACACTTTTTATACATTTTTGTTTCAATGGCGGGCACTTGCCTATAACGCCGTTGGCCACTACTAAGTCCAGAAGTGGCCTTTTATTGTGGAGGCACCCTAATAGGCGACAACCGTTACCTCCTGTGAAGGGACAGACAATTTTACATCCATGCCTTCTCCGGGATTCGGACCCGGGCTCTTCGGTATCGAACACAGGCTTCCCTAAACACTATACCGTCTGGGCGGCACGCTCTTTATACAATCCTTTAATTTAAATCGCGAATTAATCATTTAAATGACAATCCCCTTCTCTTCAGAAGGTGCTTTATGAAATGCCAAATTTTTTCACAGGACGCATCACTTGACTGGAATTATCAGTTTTCAAAAGAAAAGTTATAATTGCTCAATTACAAATACACGATTTGTAAGTGGGTGCAATCACCGATATTATACCCATTAAATATAATCAGAAAATATGCGATACCTGGAATACATTCAGGAATTATAATACTAGAAGTAAGAAAGCTTACTTTTTTAGATCTTCAGTGCCAAAACATATTTCAGAGAAGCATTTACTAATAGCAAAATTATCCTTGAGATTTATTCGTCTTAATTGTTAAATCAGTGACATCATCATTTGAACTTAAATTTAGGATTCACCATCAACGTCTCCTTTTCGGCTTATTTGGGAATATGCACGCCTTTCGTCTGGAATAAATCCTCATTCATTAACATTAAAGTCACGATCAATCACTGCCAACGGTAGCACACGCGACTAAGTAACGGGGTGCGTTGGCGAACGTAAACGGCATGGTGCAGTTTGGGCTGAATCCCCATCACCAAGCGAGTCGTGATTTCACGAAAGCAATCTGATCAATAGACGACCATACTGTAGTTGGTCGTCACCTGCAATGAGTTTATAGGGAGTGGCAAGGATGTATGTTCGACTTTTCGCTCCAACCACTAGATATCACCAAGGAGGTTTTGATATTTTATTTTTTGGAAAAATCCTTTCTTCTATGGGTTTTATTTCATTTTATTTCAAAGAGAAACAAGAACGATTCACAATCACGATGATGGCTCAGGAGATGAAAGAGATCATTTTCTGAAATGCTTTATATGTATGTATGTGTCCATTTATGTGTGTATGAGTAGACAGCAGAGCTCTCTGTACGCTGATGTTCAACGAATAACATATTGTTTAATTTCCTAATGCATGTATCCTTCCACCGATGTACTTCGCATCACTCACTGTATCAATCACCAACTTTCTTCGAGACATCAGTAAATATGGAAAAGCGACGACGTGAAACATTGTCAATAAAATTTTCAATAAAATTATTTTCAAATCTCAGTGTTATACTTCCCTTAAATTTGAAAATTACCGAGATATTCTTTAGTTGTTTTAGTTAGCATTATTATTGTTTTAAAAACGCACATTTTTTTTTATTTCGTCATTTAAATTAATAGCATAATGCTGTATTGCAGTTACTTGTAAAATATTTATAGATGCTCTACTACTGTAAAATGCATTTAAATTTATTACATTTTTTGTAGATATTTTAGAATTCATTCTCTTATTTTTCAATTAAATACATGAAGCGTCATAATTTTCTATAGCTGATATCCTTCCGAGCACTTGTGTAATTGATAAAAGTAGAAAACAAAGGAATTTTACGATGATATCCCATGTGTAATCTACAGTTTTTTTATCTGATTCTAAGTACGTGCACAATTATTTCACACATTTTATTACTATTACTTTGTTTTAATATTTCGCTTATAATAACATACAGAATTTTTTAAAATTATTATTGATTTTGAAGGTGAATATCAAGTTTAAAAAGACATGTATACTTCCGAGTACTTGTTTAACTGATACAAGTAATAAATTATAGAATTTTGCAGTATTATTCCAGTGTGATTTTTTATTATTCCAGTGAATTTTTTATCTTATTCTAATTACACGCTCTCAATTAGTTTAAGCGCCTCAGCGGCCAAACGGTAAAATCGCTGAACACTGGTAGTTTTGACCTGGGTTCGATTCTAATCGGACAGGCTAACTGCGTGGGCATGCCTTCTTAGCATGCCTTCGGGATTCAAGGTTTTAGTCATGTATAAGAAGTACATCACTGAATTTCTCTTAAAATGTCCTCAATGAAGGCATCCCTCCCCTTAGGCAGATAGCCCTAATGTGCTTCGCCATAATCAGCTAAAACAAACCACTTATTTTACTTATTTGTATTGTCATTGCTTTCTAATATCAATACTCAGATTAAAAATATGCCGAGAAATTTTTTAAATTATTATTGACTCTGAAAAGAAATATTAAGCTTCAGTTTTTTTGTAGAAATTTACTAGTAAAATATATCTCCTCGAAGTTACAGGCTCTCTACACAAGTCTGGGAATTCTAGATTAGTCTCGTTCTGTTAAAGCAGTATGAAATAGTGCTTTTATTTTTAAAAGGCGTATGAAAATAGAGAAAAGGGGATTCTTTATGCCGAGTTAAGAAAATGAATGCATTTTTTTGCTAATGTGTGGCGCTTTACAAGTAGAAGAAGATTTTATTTCTCGATATAAAAACTTTCAGACATCAGCTTTCAGGCGAAAGAAAAACAACTATGTTCATCAATGATTTCGTATGTTTTATTTGAATATGATCATTTTTCACGGTTGAGCGATGGAATTATATAATGTTTTTGGTGTGTTTGTGCTGTTCTTTTGAAATCCTATGATTTCAGATCCGAAATCTTGCGACAATTTATCTGTAAAGATTAATCAAAATATTTTGTAAAGAAATAATAATTCCTGCAGAAATAAAAATTTCTCAAGCGAGTGAAATCCGTTCCTTCTTTTTAAAACAGTCTTCATTTTAAAGTTTTTTCCTAATACAAGCCAAGTGAAGGAATGTTTTACATTCGATCTAAGTCGCTTTCATAAGAAATTAATAAGTATGTGGCCTTGAAGTTGCTGCATCAGATTTCACCGTAAGTAAGATGCGCATTTGGGAATCGCTGTTCATTGCCCGAGTTGCATTTCTAAAGGAATACACGATATGAAAAGAATCAGGGATAGGTATCAAATATATATCCGATGATAGAAGGCACAATGTCCAAAAAGTGCCTAAAAATGAATTTCTGTCAGAGATGAATCTGTAGTATAAGAAAGAACGAAATGACAGATCCAAAAGTAGACATGACATGAACAGCTCCTAATTTTGGGAGACATTTTGGGGCACACCCATCCAAAGGACAAAGGCGAAAAATTACAACCCTCTATCGTAGGGCTTTCTCGGGATCACTGCAACGACAGGTCTTAGAGTGACAGGTAGTTAAAGAATCATGATTTAAGATCGAGAACCCCCCTTTTATTTTTCTGTACGTTGACAAGAAGAAGAATGGATAAATCCCGTACACTGAGGTATTTGTTTGTCCAATGTGACAGGAAACCCATTTATCACTACGCACCAATTTGGTTGTAGTTTTTCATATGCTTTTTCCTCATTGCAACTTTATAATATTTACATTTTTTTCACTAAAGGCAACGCATTACCTTATAAGGTATTTCTCCGCCTTCTTAGCATGCCTTCGAGATGTAGTGGTCAGCACACTCGGCGCGTATTATTCGAGAGGTCCATGGTTCGAGTCCCAGCCTGAGAATTGCACATTTTTCATCTCTCCTGCTTTCACAAAATACTTAATGTTACTACAACCTTAAAAGTATCATTTGGATTCATTAAAGTGAATTTTAATTTCAGAGTTCCCTAAATTCAAATGTACATGTTCGTAAGGAATTAAAGACATTGTGTCCATTGAGTCTTGTGTGGAGTAGTCAGCTTATTAATCACCTACATTGAAAACTCGAGTTCAGTTACTGTAAAATCACAGTTGTTTTTTTTTACAATTTCCAGCTCCAAAAATTGTAATGTTCTAATTTTTGGAGCTAACCAACTCCAAAAGTTTTAGTTTGGGAGTTACTGAGTAATTCCCAAACTAAAACTTGGCGCACAATAATTCGTTACCATCTTGAATGTGTCAACTGGGTATCGCTTCCTTGCTTCAGCCGTATTTTATGTATTCATGAGTGAATGTCAAGAGTTAAAGACATCTGCACCTCTAAGTGTAGTCTGTTACTTTAAATTAGGCAGTTCAGGATCATAGCGACCATCCCCATTTGTGCTCGTAACGTGTGTACTGATAAAATGAGTGAATTTTAGCAAATTAGAGGACTTGAACGTTTTTCCACAGTAGTCGTTACTATGGTTTTGAATATGATTTGGGAAAAGCAAAATGGTCTTAAAGTGCCTATTGGAAAGCAACAGACCCTATTGAGATGATACATGGCATATCATCTCAATAGGGTCTCTCTTTTGGCAAGCTGCGTTCAGGCGACGGTATAAAGGGCATAAGTGGTTTAAGCAGAACTGCGTTGCCAGGCAACCAGTCTGTGCTACCTCACAAAATCTGGTTTAGGGCTCTTCGCATAAAATTCGAAGTTGTCACCTTTACGCCGACTTGGGATAAGCGTCAAATAATCAGAGCGAAAGCGCGAAACCCAAATTGGAAAACAGAGCGGGAAAGCTGTAGATATATCTACGCATGCGCAAATTTAGCTTCTCTAAGTGGGTGCGACTCAGGCCCAGTGTAGAACCATCAGCCACCAAGGAGGTTTACCTCCTTGGTGTCGCAAGTGTGAATGGAGTTCCCGCATTTTATTCCTTGTGACTACGCCTTGGCTCAGGCAAACATTTTGTTCGCAGTGTAGGTCCCCGCGCAACTTGCCGCTACCCCGGTGTATCTAGATGCCGATTTTCGATAATTTGAAGCTTCGAACGTAAGTAAGAGTCCTTATATATAAATGCAGATGATAGGCATAGATGAAGCAAAGATAGGCATAATCTTACGGATAGTCCTTGGCGAAAAAATATGAGAGACGACAGAGACCAGCGTGCTGCGGCTGTAGCCGATCGGCCAATTCAGGCGGAGAAAGATGTAAGTGCAAAGCAAAGAAATGCCAGTAGTTGCAATAGAATCAGAGAAAGTCAAATGTGTGACACACATATATACATAAATAAATCTATCTGACGACGTTATACAAAGCAAAAAACAAGATCTGGGAAATATATACATAAAATACAAATGATGTGGCATAAGTATATACAAAGTGTGCATAGCTAAGGGATAGGTACATGGATATAGGCAACAAGGTATAAAGTGTGCATAATAATAATTGAGGCATATGAGGTATTCATAGAAAGAGATAACACATATATAGTTATTAGATTTTTTTTCATATTTTTTTTGAGTTAATCCTCGTTCACATGATGTTAATATTGATTAATGTAGATGTCTACGTACCGCAAGCGGTCGCTTTCTGTTTGCTCCTTCATTATAGTCATAATTCAACATCTGGATAGTGAGGTTGTGAATTAGTATCATTTTACTAAAAAATCTCGTCTGAGCGCAGCCTCAGTTGCCTGCAGTGAGGAATGGGTTGGATTTTCTGCAAAAGTTGGTTAGTTCTTCTAATGCTTCTGTTTTCCATTGGAATTTCATGAAGATTTCACTTCTATTTGAAGACAGCTCATTGAAAAGGAATGTAGATTTGAAACTAGTACGCTGAACATGTTAAATGGTGCAGTATATAAAGATTGCCATATTTTCAGTTTCAAATCTATATATATTTAATGTATAAAAACATACAAAACAATGAATAATCTTCAAAGAAAGCAAACTGCAAATAGTTCAATTTTCTGATCAGAGTTTGATAAATTTCCTTCGCAATTCATTCAGTGAGTATTGGAATCGAACTGCTTGCAAAATAAAGAAATTCAAGTTTTTGATCAGAAAAGAGTACAACATTCTTGTCCTTTCTTTGAAAATACTATATATACATATTGTAATACACGCACACTGTACAGGAAAATGCAAGTTTTCTGTACAGTCAGTGGGAAACTCAACTGGAACAGTTGTGCGAAATTAGGATTTGAAGATAATTTAAATGGATGTAGAATGCAGTTTCTCCAGAATGATTTTATTTTATTTACGCATAAATCAGCTTCATTAAAGTGACTGTGAGGTGGGTGCTGAATGTACACAAGTTTATTTCAGAGTTTCTAAAATAATAACGACATCAGTATGTATGTGACTGTCTTACATTTTAATTTGATTCATCGATATCAAAGTTGTTTTCTTTTTTTTTTTATTTAAACAGAGCTTAAAGTAGAAAACATAGATCTACTGCACCTTGTATCTCTAGTTCTGGAAATTATTGCAGTAAATATTGCTTATAGTTAATTCCATTAAAATTTACCATTACTATCAACTTGAAGCGGGGAAAATATATTTTTATTAATGCAATGAACAGTTCGAAGTATAAAATAAAATAAGTAAATATGAAGAGGGGTAGTTTGAAGGAAAATTAAACTTTTGAAAAGAAGCTACACCAACATGTCAACTGAGAAAATACATAAAATTTTCCCTACTTGCTAAGAATTATTTTTTTAATATTAATGGCGAAAGCTGAAAACATATTCTACATGCTAGGGATAAAATCCGTTTAAAGCATTTCTGCTTTAAAATATTCTCAAATTCGTTTAACTCTTTTTTGGCTCTCAAATAACCATGCAAGGAATATTTGGAAGAACTAATTAATATGCTTAAAAAACTTTCTCTTTTGATTATATTAAACAAGAAACACCACTCTACGCTTTTCTTAACATATATGAGCAATTTCTCATACAGCAAAAGCATTAAATTTCCAATTTACCAGGACATGGATCAGACGATTTATATTTTCTTTTTCTTGAGCAGAGAAGTATGGAGAGCAATTTCCCTGTTACATCACCCTTTCAACCTTTTTCTGGCAGTGTTTGGAGGGATATTGCAGACACGAGGATAGCAGATAATACTCTTTTTTTGCCAGAAGTCATCCACATGCTGTCAAATGCAGCTACGGAACACTAGATGAGATGTGTTGTGTTGTAATTAATCTGGAAGAACACCCGAAAAGTCTGCTAATTGTGCAACTGTGCACATAAAATAATTCTCTACAAGTACAATGTGACGGGTGGAAAATGAAACCTCCCAGGATGTCCTAAGGTTCCTAAAGATATATTTTTGATAACATAAGAAATTTTACTTGTGAATGTTTGCAGAGGCATATTATTGATTTATATTTATAGTATTAGAAATACACATTGAAATATTTTGTGTTTTATATGCTTTAATCTTACGATAACGCTTTCCATTTGTATTCTTTTACATAAATACTAATTTATAATATACTGAACACAATTTATAAAACAGAAAATATCTATTTAATTCAAAATGTCTGGAATATTAAGTTATACACCTGTTTAGAACTGATGGAAATTTAATATTCCTTACTTAAAACTTTTAGATCAAAGTAGCCGAAAGGTTTAGACAGATTGATCAAAACTTCTTGTTTTCCGCTCTTCGTATTTAAAAATTTATATATTAAAAAACACGTTATTGATTTTCAAAATATATTAAATATTTTAAGGTATTTTTATCCAAAGGCGTTATCCCAGAAAGGCTATTAATTTCAAAACGACATTTTGCGTCGATTCACTTTTCAAACTGTTGCCGCCAAATATTAACACATGCATTCTATTTAAAGAAACTAAATAATGAATAATCTGCATGAACGTTTATCAGGATTTGTATTTCTCTTGATTTGCTTTGGAAACATGAATGGTCCTGAATAGGAACAGGAAGCTTACTCAAGCTATGTTCAGGAAGGTGTGAAATAGACAACACAAGCGGGAAGGGTATACGTTTGGTTTGGTTTGGTTTATTAGATTACGGCAAAGCACTCGAGGGCTATCTGCCTTAAGGGAGGAATGCCTTCGTGGAGGACTTTTTAAGGGAAACTGGCTCGTGTACACGTTACACATGGGGAAAACCACGAAAACACCCATGCAGCCAGCCCGTTCGCGGGATTCGAACCTCGGACCGAACTACCAGTGTTCAGCGACGTTACCGCTAGGCCGCTGGTGGGCTGGAAAGGGTATACGAAACCCTTTATTTTCTATGCTTTACAGGTATTTCCGAAACTTCGGAATACAGAGACCAATCACTTGTTGTCTGAACGTAAGAATATAAAAACTACTAACTAAAACTAATTTTGAATTAGTATACAAATGCCTAGCACTAAGATTGGCCTTTATTTAAAGAAAGGTACGTATGTAGTACGCCGAGCTGCTTAAACGACAATACGTCTGCAATTATCAAGAAAGCTAAACCTCTGGCCTTAAATGCAACCAGCAACAGAGTGAAAACTCGTAAAACTACAGTGGCAAGCGGCTTGCTTCCTATAACTCCTTCCTCTCTCTCTCTCTTGGCAAAAAGCCACAACTTAAGTACTTGGGCGTTAGCAAGACAATTTGCATAAACAAGTTAAAGCGTTTAATTCTGGCCGGAAGTAGAAAATAAGAAGTGATAGTACAGTTTTAAAATAAAATAAACGTTAGTAAAACTCAGGATCCTTACACGTTTTTCGCTTTGGGAAGAAACAACGGTACCTAGAGCCATCAAATTTGGAATAACATAGTTTTCCAACCGAACATGGACACTTGGAAGCTCGAATTTTTAATTTCGAATTTGGTTTATTATATATTTAAAAGTTTGTAAACCTTTAACGAATTTTCGGTTAACAAACTCAACGGTTCGAAGGCGAGCAATAGCAACACTGTACGGGGAAAAAATTATCTCCAGCGAGCGAGACTGTGTAGCATAAACTCTAAAGATTTTCTGTTTTTAAATATTTTGCGACATTGCTGTCGAATTGAATGTTATGTGTTGTAAGTGTGAAGAATATGATATTTAACAAATAAAGGTAAAGCACAAAACGTTGAAAAATGCCCTTGTGAGCATAATATAAAATCTGAAAATTTTCAGATTTTCTTTTCTCACATATTTATTTTAGAATATTTTCCTTACTACGTGATATAAATTTGTATTCAAAATATTAATTAGCGGTTTTATTTTCATTATGTAATTAGTGGGTTTTGTTTTCGACCAACTGTCTATCCCCAGTGAATCCCTTGATCATTATTGAATTCCTTTAAAATTTCATCGACCCCAGGAGATCAATATTGACCCCTTTGGGAATCTTGCTTTAAATCATAAATATTTAACTTTTTACCTATTTTGAAACAGCTGCTAAAATTTCTAACATGTGAATTCAGTTGCATAATTTTGGCTGGATGAGATGTTTAGTATAAATCAAACAACAAATAAATCCAGATTAGATGTATTCGATCAATATTTATCTTACGACTGACAAAATACGCATTTCATCATAATTTGTGAAATCATCCCTTAGGGAAAGGGTATATTTGGACAGCGGTCATCATTTGAAATCCTAAGACATTCGAGACAGCCAACTAGCCATTAGCTTCTTCCGTTTTAGTGTCACTTGAAAGACGAAGATGGAGAACCCGGGAAAATGCCTTTTCTCTGTCCTATTCTACACTTAGTTGTCTTAGATCAAAGCTATCCAAACTTCGAACCTTAGTGTGAAGTTTATTTATTAGGTTTAGCTTATTTATTTCCTGATAAACATGTATGTCTAGCTGAGTAAAAAGTTTTTTCAACGTAACAAAGTACAATAAATTGTGTCTTTCACTGACAATATACTTCTCTGCCTTTACTAACATGCGAACTCTGGAAAGCAATACAAGCCACAACTAGTTTCGTAAATTACGAATCTGTTACTAAATTTTTAAGCAATTTAGTCTGTGTCCACTCTTTCATGCTTTATAAATGATGCTTCCAATGAAAGGCATGGTTTTCGTGCGATCTAACTTTGTAATTTATTATTTCCCGAATTGCTTTATCGGATTTAGTGTATGTGTTTCATATGCCGTCCAATAAAGTACTTCACCGTTTCCCAATAGGAAAATAATTTATTTAAACTATCCAAAGCTGTTTCAGAACATTTCTTAGTAACCGTAGCATTATTATCTATTTTATCGCACTCAGGATTCAGTATACTCTACCGGTGATTTATATTTAATGCACTACGTGGACTCTGCTGTCGGCAATGCATATAAATTAAATTTCGTACTCTGATTCAATAAAATATTTCTGAAACAGAACTATTTACTTATTCTGTTTCAAGTTCTTTCAGTCGAATAATGTCAATACACTTTCTTCTTTAACTCTTATTTAACGGCAGTGTTCCAACTAGTTCTCACTACAATAGACAAATTCTCACTGTCCTAATGATCATGTTCTTACCATTCTTATGTAAGGGATAGAAATGAATATGGATAAAAGGGTACTTTTCAAATACGAACTGGTTCCCCAGTTACTGAGTGGATAAGACAGCTGAACAATGGTGTTTCTACAGCTGAACAATGACATGATAAGACAGCCGAACAATGGTTTAACTGGTTTTAAAGTATCAACAGTATCATAGTTTAGTAGTTTTCTCTATGCGTAAGTTGAGAGGTCGAGTGCGTTCACTTCAGAAGTCTCCACAAGGGCGTGTTTCTTAAGGCCAATGGTCTTTATGTACTTTGCTCTAATCAGCCAACCAGTCATTTCTAGTCTTGAATGACTGCGATTCTCTCTAATCCATTTACCTTAACAAGGCAGATTTTTGTTTCAATAAATAAGAGTGCATTTTCTAGCCCAAACACAAACCTAGAAATCGTATAACCGGTAGTAAGTCTAAGTAATTAAAACTTACTACGCAGAATAAATAATTGATTGAGGCAGTTTCAAAGACTGAATGGTCAAAGCATCAAATGCAATTACACAAAAGCGTCTGCAAGTAATAAAATCTGAACTATTTCAGCGACTATAAATCAGAAAGTTTGATTGCGCTCATCAAATAAATAATCAGATTTGTGGAAAACTTCCTTTGCATATTTTATTCTGCTAACATCACATGATGCTATCACAAGCGCATAAGTTTTCGTCTGAAGACAGTTATCGTATTATAAGCCTTCTCGGAATATGTTAATCACATTTACAGATATAAGTGATGTTCAGCATTTCACAGTTCCCAATCCTTCAAAAGCGGATAGAAGCATTCCGTTGCTGTACTTTACTTAAGAGATGCATGACCTAGTCTTTATTTTCTTTTGAATTTTTATAAACACTTTCCTCGTTTTAAAAGTTTCAGAACAAATGCTTTCTTGTATTCGGAAATAACACCTTGAATAACAATAAAAGTTTCAGTAACATTTATATAGACTAGAATTTTTCTACATACGTTTTTGTTTTTCTTTAAGGTTTTATTTAAATGCAAAGACTTAATAGAAACAGCGGGTATTATTTTTGTTTGAAAGCCACCCAGATGGAAAAGTAGTTAATGATTAGGACTGCCGTACCTAGGCACTAATGGCCCAGGTTCGAAACCCGGAGAAGGCATGGATGTAAAATATCTGTCCCTTAATAGGAGGCAACGGTGATCCACATGTTAGGTGCCCCCATAATAAAGTGACCACAGCTTCTGGCCCTAATAGCGGTCAATGCCAATTTCGACTTTGTTCGCTTATTTTATTCTGCTAACATTGGGAAGGGGGGATTATTTGATGTGAAATCTATCAAAGATTGATTCGTTATATATGATTCGTTATATTTACATAACCTATTTAATTTGCGATTTGCAATAAAGTGCGGTTTGGATTAATTTAAATGATGATATGTTAGTATAATCTATATTTCACATTATTAAAAAGAAAGCATGTCGGGGTTTGGATGTATCGGACCACATTAAACCTGCAAGGACAGTATTTAAAGACAAACCTTAGGTTCTAAGTCGGAGTTTAAAGTGCCCAAGGACCTTTTTTCTTCCCTTTTACTATACTTCTGTAATTTAGAGTTTCCTTATTTTCAATATACCGATTTTATTAAGTGATGCATCTATATAGAGATATATGTTATAGTGTTAAATTAACGTTTTATTATATTTTATTTCATTTAAACCTCCCGAATTTAGAGTAGTCTGAAACTGAGAGAATAATGCAACTATTGCGATTTACTTCACATAGTTATGAAATTGCAATATGCTTAAACGCTACGTTAAAACTTGAGCATTAATAAAATGAGACAAAAACTTGTATTTATTTCTTTTAATTTAATAAATAAGAAAATATGTAAGAATTTGTTCTTATTAGTAAATAATGTAGTTCCGTCACACTTTCTTTCGCATTATTTATTGATAACGTTCATTAAAGTGCCTAGAATATTATTCAAATTTTTTTTAAATGTTGCATACGGAATTCAGTTGCTTAAACACACAAAAAGCACTGAATATAATAATGATAAAAAGGCATGCAGTCGAAATTTCTGCTTTACAGTTAATTAATTTTTGAACGTTTAAATAGCAATATGTGAAATGGCCCACCAGCGGCTAAATGGTAAAGCCACTAAATACTGATAGTTCGGTTCAGGGTTCGAGTCCGGGGAACGGGATGGCTGCATGGACGTTTCGGTGGTTTTCTCCGTTTACATACGAACTAGTTTCCTTGGGAGTCCTCCATGAAGGCATCTCTCCTCTTAGGCAGCTAGCCGTCGAGTGTCTTGACATAATTAAATAAACCAAACCAAACCTATGTGTGAAATGCGTTACATTTATGAGTGAAAATTATAACATAATTCGTTTTGAATAATTTACCAGCACATACTAAAATCTGCTTGTTATTAATGTGTTATAAGTTATTTTATTCTTTCTTTCCGCATGCCTTCGTGGTGTAACGGTAGCGCACTTGACGCGTATTCGAGAGATCCAGGTTCGAGTCCCGGCTAGGGCATTGCTCATTTTTCACGTCTTCCGCTTCAAAAATATCCTAGTGACACTACAGTGGCGCTCGAATTAAAAAAAGTGGTAGATGATGATCCTTCATCACCAGGAATTGGCGATTGGATCCCCTAATCCTCAGTCGCCCTTTAAAAGGGGCTTCCGCATGCCTTCGGGGCGTAACCGGTAGCACACTCGACGCGTATTCGAGAAGTCTAGGTTCGAGTCTCGGAGAGGGAATCGCTCATTTTTCATGTCTTCTGCTTCCAATTGTCTCTAAAATATTTTAGTAAGGTACTTTGCATCTGATGATTTAATTGCACCTACCTTATTTTAGAATACTGCGGCATGCGACAGTGTTGAAAACTCAAAACATCTAATTCTCTTGTTTGTAATTCTATTCATTTTTCTTTCAGAATTTTGTCATCAATACATCATTAGAATAGAGAAAGCCGCAAAGAGAGAGATACATTTCTTGTAAGTTCTGATATCTCTTAAATAAGGAAAATGGAAAGCAAACAAAAATAAGTTATCGCTTAATTTTCTTGCGCACATTACCGCCGGCTTAGCCTTTGCTCTCGCTTCTATTATAATTAATGATACTTATTTATTCCCATTTCTGAAAAAAAAAAGAGCGATTCTAAATACCATGGAAATAGCACATTAAAGTTTCCAACGATATTAGTCATTATAATACTGTAGAGGCTGAATTTTCTTAGCTTCTATCCATTTTCCTATTAATTTTCTTCCCCTTTATTCTCCCCACTTTTATCTTTTTTTTTTCAGACTCGTTTTATTCTTTTCATAAAATTCTTTTCATATCTTTCTATATTTAGGAACATTTTTTTCCTATTATTTCACTCTTCTGAAAGTTCTTGAAAGAAATAGCCATCAAGAATGGGTCAATTTATCTCGCGCCTATTTTATCTCTTTTAATACCGTAAGAAGAAAGCCAGCGATGAGAAATCAACGCGCGTTTTTTAATACCCCTCTTTTTCTATCCCCCGATTTTACGTAATTCTTTTACATGGAACTCTTAGAAATAATAATAATTATTCTAAAAACTTTCATTAATTTTCGAGAAATGGCATCATTTTCTATAGCTTTCGGTTTCCCCTCAAGTTTCTATCATTCTTCCTCAAGTTTTGATCTTCTGTTACATCTCCCGTCTTAAGAGGGGGGACTTCAGAGGGGTTGGCTGGGGAGAGAGAATTCACCATTTTCTATTGAGAAAGGGTGTTCTCTAGGGAAAACCAGAAACGGGGCTAAACAGAAAATTCATCTCATAGACGAAATCGCAGGGTTCTTTACTCGCGTGTTAATTAGATAATATATCATGTGTCAACTTTCGTTCTATTTTGAATCCTTTCCTTCCCAAGAGCGAAAGAAAGTACTGGATAAGGGATGCAAAACTGGCATTCTCTATCTCAAACTTTGTAGGTAAGTTTAAAGTTATTTAGATAAGATGTTTCTACATTGTTTAGGTAACTTAATATGTAATGCACAAACTTCTGTGTATATCTTTTAAGCTAAATGTAATAAAAAAAGCCCCAATTTTTACGCCGTTGAATGTAAGGCATATCGTAATCTTCAAACGTATCTTGAAATCAAAACTAAAATAGCTCGCGGCATTTAGATGGAAGATGTATATTCACAGCTCAGGAGCAAAGAATATGGTTTCTAACCACAAAATTTGTTTTGGGCCTCCAAACTGGTTTCATCTCTCACAAAATATTTTGGGACTTGGTGATTTTGAAATGGTGCAGTTTAATTTAATTATGGGCTTTAGTTCATACATAACAATTTTAACTTGCATGATTCAGTTTGATACATCAGTAAGCATTAAAATTTCTTTTCTTCTGAAAATTGTATGCATTATTGCTGCTAGGGAGCAATGATTAATCATGTTATTATTTACCCAAATTAGACCCCAAAAAATCTTAAAGCTTTCAAATTTTATATTAAGCCCAAAAGGGCGTTTTTTAATGTTTTGTGTGTTACCTTTATTTATTAAAATAACATGTTCTTCGCACTTAAAACACATAAAATTCAATTCAAGAACATCACAAAATATTTGAAAACAGCAAAACAAAATATCTTTAGAACTTCCGATACACAATCTCGTGCGCTGGAATTTTTTTTTTTTTTTTTTTTTTTTTTTCGTACAGTGTCGCCATTGCTCGCTTTGGAATCGTTATGTTTGTTAATCAAAAATTCGTTAAAATTTTAACAAATTTGAAATAGATAAAAAGAATCAACATTCAACATTCGGGCTTTCAAGTGCCCACGTTCGGGTGAAAGACTACGTTATTCAAAATTGGATCGCTCTAGGTACCGTAGTTTTTCACGATGCGAGAAAAAGTCATGCATTCATTCGGATTCTTCATTATTTAGCTTCTTTAAGTATAGTACATGGGGATAATATTTGGTGGGAACAGTTTAAAAAGTGAATCGAGACAAAATGCCATTTTGAAATTACTAGCTCTTCTAGGCTAACGGCCTTTGAGCTAATAATTTAGTTTTATGAATTTTCTACATCAGCTATGTCTTGTAGTGAGTGAACTTATTTTTCTGACCTCATCATTACAATCCCTCGAAATTTATCGTACAAGGAGTACAAGATTATGCCTGTCTTTCTCGAGAGCCTTTGGACTATATAAGTGACAATACGATTTTTTCCAACCCCACCCCAAATTTTGAGAGAGAGCACCCCGAAGGATGGGTTCCCTCTTTCCCCACCAGCAAAGCACACGAGAGAACTTCCAACTTCCCATATATTACGATTTAAAGCGTAAAGACATTATACATTCCTGGATTCGAAGCCAGGCCCTTCGGTACGGTAGTCAGAGGCACTAACCGCTATCCCACTAGGCGGCTTAGAGTAGCTAAAACTGTGGAGTCCTAACTATACGTTCTAGGTCTATTCCTAGAGACTAGCAGCATAAGAGCTTGAAGTTTTCATGCGGCGTAACGTAAATAAACAGCCAGACCTCCGAAAGCTGATCGTGAAGGTTTCTAACCGTTAGGAGTTAACCTTCAATTGCTTTGAGATGATATTTCTGGTAATCTATATTTTAATTTGCGATTTAAATAAATCTGGATATTTAGGCTCACAATAAATTACAATTTCAAAATTACTATTACTATTGCATTTTCACTCTCTGATATTATTTATGCTTTATTATTACGACGCAGGTAATTCAGATGCAATTAATATTGAAGCTTTATTACTTGATTAGCAAAAATCTGATTGATAATTTACAGTTTCGACATTTAATGGTAGTAATAATATTACAAATCTAGTTTTCGTTACAAAAGTAAATACAGAGTTAATCAGATATTACAATTCATTTTAAAATTAATCATAATTAAGAAAACATAGGTATCAAGCGAGATACATATGTTCCATTAACAATTGCAACTGCATATTTAATGATTTTCACACTACTATCAACAGTTTCGAGACACATCTCAAAGTAATAAATTATCTCCTCAAAAATACGCTTTCCAGCATATTAATCCCCCTCCCTGAAATAAATCGCTAATGGGATTTTGATGTTTGTGAACCACATGGCAAACAAAAAACAAAAAACCAAGCAAAAAACTGATGGTATCAAACTGAGTGGAATGTGGTGCTCATGATCATTCTCCTTTGGGATCAGTTTAGCGCATGAGACTGCCCCCACCAATGCAGAGTAGTTAGGACTGCTGAATACTGGTAGTTCAACATGCTTTCAGTGCGATCTAGACTGGCTGCATAGTTGGTTGGATTAACGTGAATTCTAAAGTGTGACGTTTTCCATCAGAAAGTCCTCCACGAAACCATATCTCGTCTTTTGCAGTAACGAGTATAAGTCACATTGAACTGCATGATTCGAGATTTTGTATGGTTTTTATCTCAGTAGCTATAAACTAATACTTAAACACACACTTCCCAAACAACGGAAATTGTTTTAGATTCGTCTTCTATGAGTTAAACGTTCTATGTGTTTCAATATCTCTAAAGTCTTTTACGTCAGACTATAAGGTATTATCTCCCTCCTTTCTGCATGCCTTCGTGGTGTAACGGTAGAACACTCAATGCGTATTCGAGAGGTTTGATTCCCGGAGATGGCATCAATCGTTTTTCATGTCTCTTGCTTAAAAAAAGTTCTAATGACTCTACAAGACAAGTCTATCTTACAACCATGCGATGCATGTTGTTATTTTATGGAAAATGCCACTTTTAAAATGTACATTTTATTTTTCATATTATGGGATTTAATTTTATATTATTATTACATTATGAAACTATTTACATCTGTTTTTAACATTCATTATTTTTTTTAATACTAGATTTAAGTTCAATATCTCCAAATACAGGAACCCAAGGTTTTGTATGACCCAAGATTTTATGTGGTTTTTATATCAGTAGCTGCCAAGCTACTCACTAAACACACACTTACCAAACAGCAACAGTTGTTTTAGATCTGTCTTTTATCAGTTAAACTTTCTATCCGTTCCAGTAATTCTAAAGTTTTTTACGTCAGACATGTCCGTGTTACAAGCATGCGGTGCATTTTGTTTTACTTTACTGAAAATACCACTTTAAAATAAACAATTGTTATTTTTTGTGTTGAACAATTCAATTTTGCGTTCTTATTACATTTGAAAGCTATTTATATATGTTTTTAACAGTCATTACTTTTTCTGGATACAAAGTTTAAATTCAAAATCCCTGAATACAGGACCTGATTATATTTCATGAATTTTGATCGTACGTCGTTAAACTGATAAGTTTAACGACGTACGATCACAGTTTGAGATCAAATGTACTTTATTTCGTTTTGGGTTTAACTTGATTAGAAGCCAACTTTCCAAAATTTAGATAAAAGTATATTTCATTAATTGTTTTCTGAATTTTCATCAATCTTTGCGCTTGGAGAACGTGTTTCACACCCATATCTGGTTTCGTAATTCAAAGAGGATAACAAAGATTCGTGTAAACTAAATATCAATCTTAAAAAAAAACGGTTTTAAAAGATAACCGTTCAAACTAAGAAAATATTTGGGGAAGAAGTTTAAAATGGCAATTACAGACATTATATACGTAATAGATATGCTGAAACATTATAAGGACCTAATCCCTGAGGCAGTTTTAAATTGTGTTTTATTAAAATTAAATGCATGACATTTTATTCACCATTTCTGCATAACATTTTTGTGTGTAATTAAGGTAAACTACATCTTCATCAACATAATTATTAAATACTGAAAATGTAGTGAATTACACTTCATTTTTATATTGTTATTACGAAACTGTGCAATTGACTGAGTATAATTTGTTCTGTCTTTCCTAACACGAGTTAATGGGAAACTCATTTACTACATACGGAGAAAACCTATACTTTCGACTAGCAAAAAACACATCCAAAAATAGAGATAACCCAGATCCCCAGAGAAAGATATAGATACTCAAAGAGAACTAATACCGAGGAGATATGGTATACCGCCAACACAATCAGCAACAAAAGCATCGGCAGAAACTCCAGTAACCTGAAAGGCTCAGATAGCCATCGAATTTATTCACTTCTTTATTTCGCATCATACTCCAGTTTTGGTAATTGCAATCATGCGCAGCTGGGTCTGACGTAGATCCGCTCCCCAAACTCTTCGTCGTTTCACATAGAAACATCGCGAAACTCTTTAAGGAATTTGGGCGTATTAGAAGTCCACTTCTTTGCGTTCTGTCTTTTTTGTTTGGTGTGTATCTACTGTAAATCGATTGTGTCTGCACTTTTCCCTCTTGAGAAATGTTGTTTAACGATGCCAGAAAAAGATTTTCATTTTATCAAATTTATTTTCTAGCTTTGAAATAACGGTGGATATTAAATAATTTACAAACATGTTTTTGAATGAATAGGCTGAGAGACGGATATATATGAATTCAGTTTATATGAATATAATAAAATTCATTTTTTGCAAATATCAATTAAAATCGTTATTTAAGACCAGAAATTAGCCGAAGTATACAATTAACTTGCAGTTGTTACCAATTGCATGGTTTGAAGCTCAAGCATTGAATATAATGCCAGACTCCTCACTTTGTCGTTAAATTAGTTACATATGTAAAATGATTAAAACAACTAGCTCTTAATTTATTATTGATCTTTGTTATTTTTCACATTAAAGAGCCGAATAGGAATTATACAAGACGAACTTTATATATTTTCTGCAAATATCAGGTAATCGTTATTTAAGATCAGAAATAAGCCGAAGTATAAAAATTACCTGTAGCTGTTACCAGCTGCATGGTGTGATGTCCAAGCATTGGCTATAATGCCAGATTCCTAACTTTGTCGTGAAATTAGTTAAATATACAAAATGATTAAAACAACAGGCTCTTAATTTATTATTGATGTTTATTATTTTTCATATTAAAGAGGCGAATAGGAATTACACAAGACGAACTTTAAGTAAACGAAGTATAATTTTCATAAGACGTGCATATGTTAATTAAAAGCATGACTTCAAAAATTATCTATCTAATTTTCGAAATCCTTAAGAAAGAAATACTTAAAAATCTTCTAAACATATATCCTAAACAATAGATTATAACGTTGATTAAACTCTCTAAATTCCTTCAGAAAGTGGTCTTCAATTTTAAGCATACTTTTCTTGCAAATAAGAATACAAATAAAGATTCAAATGTAGATCCTATTTTATATACACATATAGACATACACGCACACAAAAAAATCAATACTATTTGATTCCTTTTCTTCAGTTTATTTTTATCACAAATTTCGAAAGTAACATAGTGTAGTAAAAGGCATTAATACAATTATTTGCTTAATTTTCCTTTTAATATATTTTTCATTTTTCTAATCCGCAAAGTAATTGTGAGAAAGCGTGACTACATTATTATATGTCGATCACTAATTATATAACAAAAAGTAAGTCGTAAAAGTACGGAAAACAAGGGATTTTATTCTTGTAGTTGAGAATTATTTACCAAAACATATGACTAAAAATCAGTCAAGCAAATACAAGTTATTTGCATCAAATATGTTATTTTAGGTATTTTATAGCAAAGATATGTAAATGCGTCGTTTGTATAGAAGTCACAAATTAATATCAGAGCTACCAAAGACTGTAAGTTGAAATTAAATAGCATTCCCTCACACTTTTTTAATGAAATTTAATTTAATAAATAAATTATGCATCGTTTCAATATAGTTATTGCTAAGAGGCTTCATAGAAGTAAACTTTTGAATTTTAATAAAATTTAAAGGTTTGATGAACATCTTTTAGTGATAAAGCTCGATAAAATATTGGATAAAATGTAATTTAAAAAGCTGCTTTAAAGGGAAATTTTATTTTATTCGTAAGAAGTAAATTAATGATAATTTTGTTTAACTCATTACGTTATAATCTTATAAACACTAAAGAGGTACTTTCGAAGAGGAATTCTGACTTAATTGGCATTTTACAAGTTGAGGAATAACAACAACCTAGTACAGCTGCCGGGAACCGAGCTCGCAAGGAAATATCCGTGTTCAGCGATCGCCATCTGGTGGGCATTTCGATTATATGATAATGCCAATAAGGGTTTTCTTTAATAATGTATCAGAGAAGAAATTTGGTCAAACAATTTTATTACATAAATCTACCTCAAAAGGAGTTGGAGGAAGAAATAACTCATATTAACATACGTAAAACATGAACACTAACTTCGATAAAAATGTTTGCTCAAGCGTAAGTGTTCTCTTCCGGCCGGCGGAGGAGTTCAAAGTTTCAGGGGGATGCGGTCAACCTTTATTTATCTGTTAAGTATTTAGTTTTAGTTTATGAATATAAAAAAAAAGAACTTTTTTTAAAGTTTTGGCTTGTATAAGCATTTTCTTTACTTTTTTAATTTATAAAACACATTAAAAATAATCTAAATTTAAATAAATATGTAGAGACATTAGGTATTTTTGGAAGCTGGTAAGATGAAAAATGAGCAAATCGCCTTCGCTGGGAATCGAACCACGGACCTCTGGAATACCGGCCCAACGTGCAAAACCACTACACCACGAAGGCACGAGAAATACGTTATAAATATATATGTATTTTTTTAGTTTTGGAAAGGAAAGGAGGAATGGATTTGGATTGGATTGGATTATTTTAATTAAGGCAAAGCACACGACGGCTATCTGCCTAAAGGGAGGGATGCTTTCGTGGAGGACTTTCTAAGGGGAACTGGCTCGTATACACGTTACACATGGCGAAAACCACGAAAACGCCCATGCAGCCAGCCCGTTCGCGGGATTCGAACCTCGGACCGAACTACCAGTGTTCAGCGACTTTACCGCTCGGCCGCTGGAAGGGAGGAATGATCGTCTAGCATTGGTGAAAGATGTGCATAGAGCCAAAAAAAATGTTGAATACTACTGATCTAGTGAAACATTTTTATTTCTGAAAAGGGAGACATGCTATGCCTTAAAACTTTATATAACCTTAATTTCTTCATCGAAATCAATGCCAAACTAGGGCTAAATATTGCTGTTTATTGCCTATGTCACGAAGCTTGTCACAGTAAACGGAAATTTATGCCTAGCTGAATTCTAAATAAATGTTGTCAGATATGGGCCCTTCCATTAGTTCATCAAACATTTTTAACGTGTTAAGAACGCCGTTTCAGAAGCCATAGTATGTATTCAGACAGACAAAGCTTCCACGGTATTATCGACGAAATTATAAATATTCAGGTACTTAGTAGTTATTCCAATTATCTGTTGAAACTAACGAGACAGTGGAAAGCTGAATTGGGACCAACATTTATTAATAAGTACTTAGTCGAGTAGCTAGAATATGGCACTGTATTAGAAATGGGTAGATTCTGAATCCCTCTTAATAAATCACCAAATGTAGTTATCGCATTTCAAACTGGTATTGTGATTATAACATGTGACAATATTCGATACGCAATTAATTCGAGTATGAATTATGAATGATTTACCTTACGACGTCCCAGCACTATTTAATTATTCAAGAACTTACGATCATCATTGTTATGAGCCCGCGGGATTGACTTCGTGGTTTCTAAACTCAATGAGATGAGTTAATATGCTTACCTCCTACAAATTATATCAGAAAGCGCCTCAGTGAGAACCAAACAACAATGGAAGTCTCTGATTTACACGTTTGTTAGCTATGGGAGTTCTGTATAATATTTTACTGACTAACAAGGAAATGTGCAACATGATTATTTAGCAGCGTTACCTGAAATAAAAAAGCAACTTCAAATTTGTAAAGAAATGCATATTTTCACAGTCGGTATTTAGGGAAAAAAGAAAGCTAATTTTTTAGCCCAAACTATAAAATTCTTTCACACACTGAAAATTTGATTTACTTGTCAGAAATTTTACATTTCTCTAAAGGTACTGTATTATATAGATTTAGTGATTTCATATAAATATAGCGGGCAATATTCAAAGCGAAAAGAAATTTTAAAATACCTTTTCATTTTTTCTCTTGTGTTATTTGGAAATACAATCATTCCGCTATTTGCACAATATCCTACAATGTACGCAGACCTTTAATATTTAAAACTACAAACTCTATCGTGTTTCTAACAATGAAATGCTAGACAGCAAAATAAATTATATTTTAAAGTACATATGGAAAATTTAGTTTCTCGAAATCTAAGAATGAAAATGCTTTCACAGTCGAATTTCTTCCACTTTAAATCGTTTTAATCTTATATTAGCACGTCCAGAAGCAGGCTTTTATTACATCGCGAACTGAATAATTTACCTATTTTTATTCCTTCCCTTTGTTAGACTTTCAGTATTCAAGTAGCTATCCGATAAACCGAACTCTTCCTTGTGGTGGATGCTTTTATCAGTTGAGTGGGTGACAAAAAAGCGAAAAAGGAGAAGGAAATTTAAATAAAAATAGCACTTTGTGATTGCAAGAAAGAGGACCTGCTTTGCAATTTTAATTTCTATCTGGAAAAATTGTGCTGTGTAGAATAAATTTAGCATTCTGTGGAATAATTTCAGATATCTGTTTAGTCAACACAAGAAATTATTTATAATATTAAAACAATATTTCGGTTGTTTAATATGAATTAACAAACTTTGCATCTTACGGATTGTTTTGATAACTATGTTCCCGAGCGCAGCAAATTATTATTTAATCAGTGTATGAATTATATTACCTTACATTTCTTTTTACGTACCTTTCTGTGATACTAGACAATTCTTTCTTCACAGAACTATTTTTTACCTGCAGCGAGCTTCACAGACAGGTAAAAAACAGTTCTTCACAGAACTATTTTTTACCTGCAGCGATATATATGTTACCGTGAAAGACCGATATTGGAGAATGCCGACTTTCACCGAAGAATATCAACATTCACCAAATACGTCGGTGAAAGACCGAATATTTCACTACATTCTTGTATATTCGGGCCCTCACCGGTGTATGTCGACAATCACAGATATGCTCTGGTGAAAGTCGAAAAGAGAGGTCATAAAGTGCCATAATAGTTTAAGTTGTTGTAATAAATAAGATTTGAATCACATAATTTAGTAAGTTTTTTATTACTGTTATTTTATTTTCTCATTTAGAACGTACTCTATAATTAAGTAAGTTTTTAACTTCTATTATTTTCCTTTCTAATTTTGAATGTATTGTGTGTTTTAGGTTCTCATGTTCTTAAGTTCTTATTTCAAGTCTCAAGTGCGTTTATTCGCGACTGAATTACGGAGAAGAAAATATAATATTGTTATATGTTTAACATTCACCATTAGTACATGGTGAATGTCGACATTGACCGGTGTAAGTCAGGAATAAGAGTATTTGGAAAATATTTCGGACATACACCAAGAAACTATGTGAATGTTGACATTCACCGGTGAAAGTCGACATTTTCCAGATTTCGGTGTTTCACCGTAACATATACACTTGATACTCACGGGTTTAAAATTATCTCAAACATACTTATCCAAAATTTATGTTTCAGTAGGTACTGTTACTTACAATGAAATTATAATAAATTAACTGTGTAACTCAGCTGGAACCTGTTACATTTATTAACATATTGTCTTTTCTACATTCTATGTGCATGTATCATTCATTACATTCTGCAAACTTCATGTTACAATACGATATTTTTAACACTACTTTCTCCATGTTTGATTTGCAAGAGTTAATAGCGTAACACAGATAGCAGTACTTCATTGAATATTGAATAATTAACAAAATATAAAATAGGATTTAAATTCTAAAATCAGAAATGCCGGAGAAACCGTCGTGAAAGTAAATAAAAATAAACATATTAATTAATAAATAATAAATAATCAAAATGCAAAGAGAATAAAAAATTTATAAATTAAATTAAAGTTATGGAAGGTAGTGAAATTACGTATACAAAATACCGGAGTTCAAATTATGTTGGCTCCAGTTTGAATTACGATTTCACTGAAAAACTGAGAAGCTCCGGAGCCATAGCGATGCTCATCAGATATTGGCTCCAGATTTCAATCATGATTCACTGAAAAACTGAAAATCTCCGCAGCCAGGCTTCAGTTCAATTGAAAAATAAGCCGTGTTTAAAATACTAGAACATTTTAAGTTATTTTTTAATCACATAATCAAGTTATCTTTTGATTAGTGGTGTAAATTTCGATTTCGAAATATCTAACTTCACTGTCGTTGTTGCTATTTAGCATATTATTTGGAAAGGTCATATGTGTAATCATTTGTAGAATTATATAGTATTCAAAGGATAGCAATGCATCAACAGCACATTCTTACGTTCCCGTACCTCCTTCATCCAATACAATCTCTGAGCGTAAACCTAATCACTATGCTGACATCGATAGGCACGTAATATCAGTTGTTACTACCCAACAAAAATGTCATATATCTAGACACCCTCATACTGCTTCTAAGACCAGATTAACGAGCTGCTTTGACGTGCCTCCTTATACTAGAGAAACAGCTTCAGCAAATGCCAAGCACATGTATATCGCCATTTTTGTTCACGACGCTTATTTTAAACATTTAAGTATATAAGATAAATATTTTTCTAGAATAAAGTTCCTTCAAAAATCTTAAACTTTCAAGTTGGTTTTCTTGAATTATATTACATTTATTAATGCGTTATTGTAATATAAAATTTTATTAACCAAATTATTATGTTACATTTACTGTAATGACAATTTTTCACAGATAATTTTAGGATAAATGTGTAATATATTTTCAAAAAATATTATTGTACATTAAACGTAAAGGTAAATTAATATTAAGCTAAAGGTTTCTTCGGCTTCCTGTTAGCTTCGAAACAAATGTGTAGAACGGGAATTGCAGATGACATGCTGCATTTGGTTTCTGGTTAAATCAAGATTTTTATACATCCATTCGTGTGTATTAACGTAACATTTGTGTTTATTTAAAATTAATTCTTGTGAAATTTAAAAAATAAATCTTTGTTTATTTTGTTTGATAATTTTAGTTTTTGACATCGTCTGGCCTGCAGAAGAACAGGAAATAAATTAAGAGAATTCTCATCAAGAACAAAATATTGATAATTATAAAATTAAGTATTTAGTGTGAAGTATTTGACGTTTATTCTGCGGAATTGCTTACTCTAGGATAAAGAAAAGTATTTATATAATATCACGAAGAGAGATGAGCCTATCAGTTTGAAACGAACCTAAGTAGTAGACAGTTTTCAGAAATATTAATGTTTTAATTTCAGTTAGGAGAATAATTCTTATCGAACTAAAATATCTACGTTGAGTGTAAAATAACAGACATGTAAATAATCTAAAAGCCTTAGGAATTAGCTGGGTAGTAACATTTTTGTGCTGTTCTTTTCTGTGTTCAGCTATTACTTTTTTTCAACTTTAAAACGTAGCATTTTCTGTTATAGCAACATACAAGTTTTATTTTTTCATTGAAAGACTTTTGAATGGGCTTGAAACAATGGAACTTTTAATAGGTTTGTAGACAGAACCTGTTTTAGAACTAATTTTAGTTAAAAAATTACAAAATAGAATGATAAAGATTAATCTCAAAATACTAAGCTTTCATTATCATTCTTATATTACCTCATTTTTACATTATGCTCTGTTATATAAATTCAATAGCATTACTTGAAATTAAGCAAACAAATACAAAATTGTACTTATATTTCTCTTCTTATTTGTTACAAGCTATACGTACAAACGTATACGTATTTATAATTAGGCTAATGTTGTACAGAAGTTAAATTTTTAAGCAACAATTTAATTTATCATGAATTAAAATTTGTTTTATTGATTAAAATAAGTTACTTTATTAATTTTCTTAATTTATTTGCGGGATATATGAAGTCGAAAACTAAAATTATCAAACAAAATATGCAAAGATTTTTTTTTAATTTCAAGTGAGATAATTTTGAAAATGATATCCATAATTATTTAAAAAATTTACCTATATAAAGTATTTAAATATTCGGTAGGAATCCGAATTACCTTATTGATGCATATATGAGAGATAGATCTACATTAAACCGAACTGAATTTAACTTTCTAGACTGGAAACTAAAATAAATGTTAAGAAAGTAGATATCTCTCATAAAGTAGTAATCTTTCTCTCTCTCTGTTTTTAACCCTGTGGTTTTATGCCTTTGGTATAAACGACAGTTGGTTGCTCTAACTCTCAATGTAAAATCAGAGAAAAAAACGTATTTTATGCTTATTACACGAGCCAAATGTAAGTTCCTTGTAGAAAAATATATTTTGCTTTTTAACGATAGTAATATATTTAAATAGCACATAAACTAAAGAAAGAAGGGCGTAGGAAACTTCTTTATTTAAAAGATCAACCCAAATTTATTTTGTCTTGTTGTAATTCGGAACAAATAAGTCCATTTCCACCGCATATTATAAATCATTGTATAGAGAAAACACTTTCAGTGAAATCTTCAAGAAAAGTACACCACTCAAAGGGCAATTATGTAATTTTTGAATAGAGTTCCGAAAGGCTATTACAGTTTTGCATAGCCACATATTTTCCACACTACTTACCTACAGAATCGAGTTCCCAAGGGGTAAAAATAGCAGCTAGGGTTAGTACTGCAGTTGCTAGGAGCAGCAGGACGAAAAGGGGAGAATGGAGGTCGATAAATTATTGTTCTGAGTATTAACTAATTAATCAAAGCGCTCCGGCTAGAATATACAGTGTAAGAGAGTCGAGCCATCAGAACAGGGAGTTTAAACTAAGGCAGCTGCTGATCTCCCAATATTTGGTCGAGTTATAACTGCTGTAGTCTCAGGATAAAAGTGTAATTAAAATGTTTAATTAATGGTGCGTTGGACAGGCTGGTCTTTATTCGGATACGATGTCCTTCAACGTTCATTCTGAATTTTGGTGAATATCCGTGGCGGAGGATATTTTTGGATGTGTTGAATGAAGTGATAACAGAATAAATTTTTGAATAAAGTGATTAAATTATTGATTGCGACAAGATTTATTAAGGGAATGCTCAGTGAAATGACAGTATAAGAGTTTTAATCATAAAAATAGCAAAATTTTAAAAACTACCTGGAACGGAAATAAACATATTAAATACCGGCCATCTGAGATGTATTTTTAATACCCATGATTAATTGATAAAGCAGTGAGACAGAAATTAATAAAGCATTAAAATTATTAAATTACAGGAAGTTAGATTTTTTTTTTCATTTAGCACATAGTAAGAAAACATATGGTGTAAGTAAACATAACATATAGTGTAGGTAAACATAACATATGGTGTAGGTAAACAGTAAGAAAACATATGGTGTAGGTAAACATAACATATGGTGTAGGTAAACATAACAGTATTAAAAAACATATGGTGAAAGTAAAAAGATAGTAGTAAAAAGTAAATGGGTCTACAGAAATCGACTCGTTTATTCTGTTTGTTTCCAGAAGTGTTTTATTTCAGCTGTCAGACATCAGCTCAAGAGGAAAGAAACTAATAAATTACTTGAAGTATTATTTTATTTTAACTGTTAGAAAATAATACTTAAAATATGTCTATTAATACTTAAAAGAATTTAGTATATCTTTCGGTATCACCCCTGATTACCTCACAGACGAATGTATCAGTTAAAACTTCAAATGCTTCTCAAAATAAAGATTTTCGTAGCCATAAAAATCTTGAAATTCGGGTCTTTATACCCAAAAAATTCCTTCAATGATTGCTTTTATATCTTGGATTTCAACGCAGGTACTGTTCTTGAAAGTCATCTTTAATTATTTTAATTAATGATCTGTCACCCAAGTTACCAAGAATGACTTACGTCATATGATTAAAACGAACGTCGTGTTCCTATTAAAATACAAAAGATTCACTAATAAAACAATTTGGTAACAGTAACATTAAGGCCTCTTCGTATTCAAAACGACATTTTATTTTCCATCTACCACGATTTCCAGCACGTGTAAGCAAAAAGGTTTCAACATTTTCCGCTTTAAATTTTTAAAAGATCAAATTTTACTTAGTGTTAGGAACTTTTGAGGAAATATTTATGTGTACTTCATCTTTGCTAGTTTAGCAATACATTATTGTATTGACATTAGAATAATAAAATGCCGGATTCAAATTGCGCCATGTTCAGATTTACTCCGTCATATATGCAATTTTGGCTAAATGCACGATACCTCGACATAAACGTGCAATGTCCTATACCTCGACATAAACGTGCAATGTAGCATACAAATATGCGTCTATGTGTGTGCATATAACTATCAATGAATAAATACTCCTGTATTAACTTTATAAATTGAATCTTAAATTCTTGTTAAAAGGAAGTATTTTTAGCCATTTGATGCCTTCCTCTGAAATTCTGATGATTCTCATCTGAAATTCTGATCAGGAAAAACAGATAATGATCTTAGCAGAGAACTTCTTTCCTGAATATTGGCCTCCTACTCAACATTACATTCCCTACTTAGACAGAAAAGGTCACATCCCATAATTATTTTGGAAATTTGGTAACAAGTCCATTAACTAATTAAAGAATTGCGACTCTTAATGGGGATGGGGAACTTCGTTCTTTGTGTTCAAGCATGGAGCATCTAAGTTACAAGCTTCGAACTGCCATTTCAGTAGTGATGGAGGAATGATCTCATTAAAGGTTTTCACCGTTTCCTGCCCATGAAGACCTCCTTAGCGAGGGATCAAAAATCTAACTCAGAATTTTTGTTCATTTTACTTTAACGATGATAATTCTGAGAGGACATTTTCAGCTTATTTCGTAGGTGTTCTTTTCGAGACGAAAAATAAGATTACATATGTTATGAAAGTACAAGATATGACTTTCTTATCGTTAAAACTAATGTTATTAACACCCTTGATATTTTGGCTGTTGTTGCAGTTCAATCGATTATGACGCATCCGTAAGAAGAAATACTTTCTTAAAGCATTTTACAAGAGAAACTGCTTCATAATACTTTACATTTGAGGAAAATAACAACTCTGTTATCACTTTCGTCTTTAAAATGAAAGAAAATCGAACTAACAGTGTTCAGCTCCCACTGAAAGGTTAAATTTCTTAAATCTGAGAAAAAAATTTCTGCAAAAGTTTTATAATCCTAATTGAATTGTAACTTAAATTTACTTAAATACGTAATGAACTGACGATTAATAGATCATTGTATTAGGTAAAAAGAGACTTCCTAATTTCCTTTAGTTGCGATATGCTTATCATGTAAAATAATTAACATATTTAATTTTTTTTTTTACTTTTAGTTGGGATAAGGAAATAATACTGTGCTCAGGCATGTAAACTTTATATAGCATTACTCGAATATAAAAAATTTAGGGTCAATATGCTAAAAACACGTATTACTGGATGAAATCAGTGGAATTCCTTTAATACTGGAACTATAATAACTTGATTCAAAGATAAAATGTATCCTGTTTTCAGACTATTTGGAAGAAATAATGACAGCCGTGTATTTTTTCCCTTATGAATTAATTAATTTGATAAAAGTAATCATCGATTGTATGTATGTATTTATGAGATATTATGTATGTATGTGTTTATAACATTTTATAACTGTAACATATTTTGTTTCATTAAACATTAATATGACACCTTCTCTTACATTTTTTAACAAAGTCTTATTTAAGGCTTTTTTAGTTATTAGAAAATGTGTTATATAAATGTTTTATTTGCTGGTTTGTTCTTGTTTGGTTTATTTGATTAGTGTGCAAGGATTATGTTAATTTTATTAACAGTTAAATTTTGAGTTTAACTTCTTTCCTATCAAGTTCTTAATTTCAACTTATTACTTCCACCCAGAACGTAGTTTTAGAATCACGTCTGAATCCATAATGAGGAGGAGCGGTATTTAACCGCGAAGTTTTACTTGAGTTAGAGAGAATCAGCGTTTCTGATTCGCGCGCGTCTGCCTTTTTGGCTACTCTCTCTCAAAGCTGTTATTACGCTTAGCCGTACTCAGGCCCTTGATAGCTTCG
The DNA here is from genome assembly GCF_044657685.1 of Stegodyphus dumicola. Taxonomy (NCBI): domain Eukaryota; kingdom Metazoa; phylum Arthropoda; class Arachnida; order Araneae; family Eresidae; genus Stegodyphus; species Stegodyphus dumicola. The sequence goes on from NC_140781.1 coordinate 31,477,294, forward strand.
CAGTCATCTTGTCTTTAAGGGGCCAACTCCATTAAAACTTTGATAGCTTCGGCTATATCTTTAGTTTTAGTTCACTTCTTAGCCTCTTAAGTTCAAGCCCAAGTGTCGGCTTTTATTGTACACTCCAAGACGGAGTTCTGTTAAATCTTATTTGAAGAATAAAGGGTTATTTACCCTTCCATCTTGTTGTTTCTTGTCATACGAACTCAAGCGATTATTCGCTTATCAGTTCTTAAGATTCTTCACGTAGCATTTACAAAAGGAAAACTCTACAACTTCAAAGCATTCATTGGCTAATTGCCTGGTTTCTATAAAGGTGTCTTCAAATAATAGCTATAGTTAGGCTATGAAAGGTTTAACAACGCAGATCAAAATATTTTTAGTTGCCTTAGTGACAATATACATCCAGTTTTGCAGCTTGAGAATGTTTTACACATTAGAAAAGTGTAATTTCTCGTTTTCGAAGGTGATGAAAAAAGTGTTTCACGTCTTCGCAAAGCGTGTTTTTGCTTAATTTACCTTAGGATCTAAATTCAAGGAATATTCCACAAATTTTTGCTTAGTAAATCTTTTGAAGCAGAACATTTTATTCCATTTATTTGGTGCAAATTGCTTAGATTTTTTAAATGAATGCTTTCTTTTGTGAAAGTTTAATGAAGAGATACAATAAAATTTATTTTCTTTCTTTTTAGGTAAGTGTTTCCTTGAAGATACAACTAGATGAAAATTTTAACTAAACTGTCATATACGTCTGACGCTTCCGGCTGCGTACGTATTGAACTTTCAGTGGCAAAATAGATGCATTTTTACAAAATTCCCGACCTTTAATAAAATTGTTTGCTTAATTTCAAGGAAAAATCTATATATATATTTTTTTCAGTGATAAAACGTTTTTAATATATGAATCTCAAAAGCGAAAACTATAGCACCCGTTCTGAGCAAAATCATTGGATAACTATAATCGTGTAACCTAAAAATACGCAGGTTCTACTTATGATTATAAATGAGATGTTTCATATAAGATAAAAAAAATTATACTGTCTTATAGAAACGACGATGTGCAATATACCATAATTCCATCCTACATAAAAGTATTACACAGCTATTAAATATACATTCAAGCTATAAAACTTCATTTTAGAAGACGCAATTGACACTATAGTCATGGTAAATGCGACGAATGGTAAATGCAATTAATCGTTTTGGGATGAGGAAATATTCCCAAAGTAGTTTTATAAAATTTCATCTCCGAAAAAAATACATCGATGTTTACTAGAGGTATGAATGGACATTCGTACAGGCATAATGGATAAAAATTGCATATTACAGGTACATAAGTACCTTAAGTCATCACGCCGTTAAAGTTAGTTTGATGTTTCCGAACTGTTTTGTTCTTAGTAAAAGAAAAAAAAATAGAATTGTGTGTTAATTTATAAATTTTTATTGTCTCTTTTGAATTTTAATTTATTCCAAATTTTAAACCTTGTTTTCTGTTGTGGAACATTTTTCGAAAATGTGTATTTAAAATATGTAACACTTGTTCTTTTTGTTCGGTCAAGTTTCCGTAATGCAGGGCTGAAAAAATTATTTTAAATTTTCAATGTGTGACATGAAACAAAGAAATAATTTTAAAATTTCATTTACTGTTTATTCATATGGGCACCTTTTTTCATTAGAAGATCTATAAAAATACTTTTTCATGTATGAATGTATGATTAGTTTTTAATAGCAATGCTTCCTTTAAGCACGCTTAAACTAGCAGTATTTAAAAGCTCTTTTAAAAATTTCTATACAAGCTTAAAGTAAAAAAAAATCTATTTTTTCGCATTAATCTAGAAGCAGGTTTGAAAATACCTCTGTTCAATATTAGATATTTTAAATTTATATAATCAAACGCGAAAGGGCAATGTCACGACAAGCAGACACACGCATATATAAAAATACAGTGAGAGAGTGGAACAAACGGGAAGAAATGCAGAAAAGAAGATAAGCTAGCATTCATATTTTCATTAAAATATTGATCGCTAATTTACCCAAAGATATCCACAATCGTGTAACACGTATAATCCATATTTAGAAACACACCTACAATTATGGATTCATTACTTAAAAAGAAAACGTAGGTAGCTAATCATGTTTTTTTGCGTTTCGCACGTTTTTTTTTTTTTTTTTTATTTAGAAAAAGGCGTAAAAATATGATGGAGCGTTTGGATATGAAGTTCCTTCAGCCTGGCCTAAATCACCAACTTCAGCTCCCAAATGTTTAGCATGCCCAGTTCCGTGAAATGACATTTTAACATTTTAAATGGCTTGTTATTTATGAATTCACTGCTGAAGTGGAGGCTATCAGAAACGTGCTCAGATGATATTATTTTTCAGTTTTCCTTTCCCCAAGCGTTTTTAGACACACCCCCTATGTGCAGCAGAAACGATAATGCGTTATGAAAACCATTTTGTCTGACCATTATCGTTAAAATGGACTTCTCCGAAACGCTTTGGGACGGTGTCCATAACCGGGACTACCTGAAACGTTATCTTGAGAAGGAGTAGAGTATTACGCACGCGTAGGAAAATCGAGCCAGTTCTCCTTATTAACATAGAAGCAACGGTTCGGGTAAGCATGCAAGCCATTTGGACTGATTCCCCATTCCCTATATCAAGAATAACAAGACAACATGAAGCGATCAGTCCATTGAATTTGCATTAGGACTGCCACCATCGAGTTTTCTTTCTCTTTTTAATTTGTTGAACGACAATTTAATTTGAAGGAGCTTTCAAACTTTAACGTAATCAGTTAAAGTCCCTGCTTTTCAATATAAGTCAAAAGTCTCCCCTTTTCCTAATGCGAATCAATACTTCTGGTTTTGAACAGATTTACCCACCATGCCATGGTTTTGAAGATCTCCCCTGTTGTACATAATGTGCTTCAGATAATTAAGCTTGATTTTTGAAGTAAATATATCGATATTATGAAGACACGCAGCTGCATTTTTATTTTTGCTGCATATTAGCAAATTCTTGTTAGTTTAATTAGCTTCTGACTTTAGGGACTTGACAGATCAAATTCCGAGACATTGTCAAGAGACGCTTAAAACTTTAATGAATACGATCAGGTATACATTGACTACAGTATTTTTTAATGTCTCTAGTTTAACATAATTACATAAGAAAATTTTATGTTAAGCGCGTAGAAGCTTCGATTTTTAATGAACCTTCGCATAAAATGTATTACTTGATTTTTCACCATCTGTTAGATTAACTTATTTCACTTTACTCTCGAATTTATTTACATGCGGTTATTATTGTCTGTGAAGATTTATCGTTTCTTGTATTGATAGATGAAGAGAATTTTAAACATGAAACAAATATATTGAGTTTTTACGATTCAATATGTTTTATTGAAAGTTACTTTACTTAACTGAATATAAGAAGTGATTTGTTAAACGTTTCCAAGCCTGTATGAATATTTAACATCTAATTGCATATGTTACAGAAATTGTGTTATGTATATAGTTACAAAACATACTAACAAATTGATTAAGTAGTGCTGTTTGTAAAATATAAAATGTATGAATTTAGTACATCCATGTAAATATATTATGTGATAATACCTACTGTAACGTTACTACTATACATATATAATTCCTATTCTGCATATCTAGATCACCAGCTTCATAGCATTACATATGGAGAATAACTTTTAAATTGATTTATCTTTTCGATAAATTAATATATAAAAACTGTAATAAACAGTCCTTTTACGTCAAAATTAAGTAAGCGATATAGTTTTATTGAATTTCATTATCTTATATTTTTGGTAAGAGGCCCGGTGGCGCTGTGGCTAGCGCATAGCGCAACAGCACCACATGTACAGGGTTCGATTCTCGAGCTGGGCAAGGTCGACTTAGCCTTTCATCCTTGATTTCCATTACTTGGGTTGATAAAATGAGTACCAAGTTCGCTTGGGGACTGGGGGTCCTGCGACAAGCTGACCACTTGTTCGGGGCATATGCTTACGCACCCCGAGGCCCACGGTCAAGAAGGCAGATTTCGAGCACTGCAGGCCTTGGCCCATTAGAGCTGTTAGGCCACTGAATTTAGTTAATATTTTTAATAAACTAATATAACTGTGCTTTTTAATTTTCAGGTAAAATAATTTATAACATTTGGTAATGAACCTGTGCCTTATAAGACAGCTGTAAAATTGCACTTAACGTTTATGTAAATTCTGCCCCCCTTTTTCTTTGAATAAATTAACACTGCTTGCTAACTAACTAAACATGCAAAATCTAGCACAAGATATTTTATTTGTAGAGAGTTAATTTTACGAAACTTTGAAATTCGATCTAAGAATGTTGGAAATTCAATTTTAATTTGGAGAAACTTCTGACTTTTGAACACAAAATGCATACATATAGTGTTAAGTTTATCTTTTACAGTGTACACATAAACCCTTTTCAATGCATAAACTAAAATATAGTGTAAGTAAAAATGAATCACCTTGTTACGAATTGTTACACAAAGCAGTGCTTTTCCGCATATTTACCTCATACATTACAATGCACTATACGGGATTATTTTATCATGTGACACACATGCAGTGTGTAAAAAGTCAAAGTGTAGTAACAGGAATGCATTGCAGTTAGTTCTTTCCTTACCTAGCCTTCAAAGTCACCTATCAAACTTTACAGGATTTCTTTTGAGAGGAGGAAATTTATGGTGGTACTTATGTATTAGCTCGTCGGCCGTGAAAGTTTGACCCCATCGAACTATGGAATTTAGCAGAGATTCCGCCAAAGTGGCGACAACCGTTTCTGTGGGATTCTCAAGAAACTGACGTCTTTCTCTTTAATAAACAATCAATAGTCTTCCTGCTGCGCAAACTATCGTCAATTTCTGCTATTACATTAGGCCTTCTGATTTTACTGGAAGCTCATTTTAGAATGCTATGTGTGTGAACTTCTCGCAGATAATTTTTTAATCTATGATTCTTTTGTCAGCCATATTCAACTGATAATCTTGTGTCCATTGATACTTATCTCTTTTTATGGTAAAATTCCTTAATTTTGAAAATAATTCATTGCTTGCTGTTCTGTAGAACACAAGTCTCAAATTTTAGTAACCTTTTATTTTTAAAACTCAAGAAAAAAATACAGAATAACAGTTAATTTATATCCTTGCTCATTAAAAAAAATGGTTTAACAAACATCAGTCGGGGTTACATCAAACGAAAGCTCAGATTGGTGTTACATCTCGCTTTCCCATAGTTGGCGCTAAATCGAACTTCTTGGCGACAGTTTCATGGTTGACAGGATAATACGTGAGTACCTTTATAGTTTTTGAGCAATCATTGCTGTCAGCGTATGGCGAACTCAAAATTAGCTTTAGCCATGTCGTTACATCAGTTACATCCGATATGCTTTAACATGTATGGATTGAAATAGATTGCAACCTAGATGCGTGTGAAATGACGAAAGGAGCTCAGATGAAGCATCTGTAATGTATGACAAGAAACTTGGACAGTTGAAGATTAATTTGATATAACTAATATTTGATATATTTAATTTGATACATACCAATTAAATTGTTTGTTATAACTGTTTGTAATAGGATGATTCGTTTTGACTTGCCCCGATTATATCGATTAAATTAAGTTTAATCGATGTAATCGATTAAAGATTGATACAATCAATTTCTATTATAAATCTACTACAGTTTGAGGCTTTCTACAGAGACTTTTACAAGAAAAATTTGGCCCACCAGCGGCCGAGCGGTAAAGTCGCTGAACACTGGTAGTTCGGTCCGAGGTTCGAATCCCGCGAACGGGCTAGCTGCATGGGTGTTTTCGTGGTTTTCCCAATGCGTAACGTGTATACGAGCCAGTTTTCCTTAGAAAGTCCTCCACGAAGGCATCCCTCCCTTTAGGCAGATAGCCCTCGAGGCTTTGCCGTAATTAAATAACCTAACCTAACCTACAAGAAAATTTGAGACATAATACTATCATGGTAATGGGATGCAATGGAAGCCTACTTAAATTCACTAAGGTAATACACTCAAAAAACAAAATCCCACTCGCTCTGCATAATGATGTTAAAGATTTTGAACACTGTGTAATCTTTCTCAAAAATTATATCAAATTATATTAAACAGTAAAATCGTGATTTAGGGTTTTTACAAACAATTAGAATTAAACTCCCAGCACTTATTTTGATACTTCGTTTGCTATCCAATAAAACAGAAATCAATATGCAATGGGTATCCATTTAGGTAGTGAATTACCTTTTCTTCTCCAACGATTTATAGGTACCCATTTTTTTCTTATGTGATTTTTGAAGGAAGATAATTTTTAAACTAAAGAACAGAGGTTTTAAGCTTCATTAGAAATTCAATTTTCTAAGGTAACAGGGTTCTTAGTCAAACTTAAAAATCACAGGTCTTACGCTTCACAAGGTCAAAATGCTGGCCTTTTAAATAATTACTGACGTTATAGACATTGATCGGCTATGAATAAATAAAATAGAATTAAAAAATTTAAGACCATGTTTTTGATAACCCCATCGAATACTCACTTGATAATATTGGTAAACACGTTAATTCACGAACTCTCAAAAAAACTTTATTGTATAAGGTCTTAAGAAAACTTCTGTAATCAAATATACAATGAATATAATTGCCGTGTTAAGGTCATTCAAAGGTAATGTACAAATAGAGCTATATATTAAAGTCATAAAATTTTTAGTAGATTATAAGAACGAATAATTTTTAATATTCATAATGTGCTGAAATTTTAAATATATTTTTTTCGACCAGGAGATGATTAATATAATTAAGTAACGACCTCGTAATAGAATCTAATATAAGAAAAAAAATGCTTCACACAAAAATATTTATTTAAATGAAATGAAACACATCTTAAGTATTTTGTGAATTGTAAAGTAATTTTATGATTCTATTTCCGTGGCCTGAAGGATTAGAATTTCTAATGCAAATTAATACATTTAAACTATTACGCCTGTGAGAAGTTTGAGCCAATTTCGAGTTAAATCATTTGCCTACTAAGTTTTAAATCTTGAAATTGGCTGTTACCTTAAGTTTTATCGCCACAGGTGATGGTTGATTTGTAAGCACCAGGCGTGTGTTTATGCTCAAGTCCTAGTTTAATAAAAATATTCGTTTTTAAGATTTCTTAAGACTGAAGTTCTTTTCAAACACAGCGTTATTTTTCTCTAAGTCTGTCGGACACTAAGCTTGTAAAATTTTTCTTATGCTACCAAAGAACACCAAACTATATAACCTAATGCTTTTAAGTAAAATTTTAAGTTCAATATTTTCAAAATTATATTATAATTTTGTTTATTCTTTTATTCTCACAATCATCGATGATATCCTAAAAATGTGCTTGGTTGCTCCAGTCGCTGTAATGTAGACAATATAGGTAGTTTTCTTATATACAAAATAAACATATTTAGTTCGCAAAATAAATATTTATAGCTCTAATTCTTTCTGAATGATTTTTATTTAGAAAACTCTTCTCACAATCAGCAGCGCTTACAAAGGTTGGGAAGAAAGTTTGCTATAGTATTCCACTATTTGGAATTTTGTTCTGGAGGTTGTATAGTACAATAAACTGGAAAAATTCAAAAAGACCCACTTTCCACATTCCTATTTCGTAACAGAAATAAGACTCTTGAAATGCATTTCTCTTAAATAGGAATTCTTCATTATTAATGTAATGTGACGATAATTCAGTTGCTATTCCTAATTATGATTCAGAAATTTCGATGAAATGGAAAAAGAAGAGGGTATGTAGCTGTTAAAATCTCGTGGGAAATTTATTTGAATATTTGACTTCGAGTAAAAACTAATTTGTTTCCTAAATTTGATTCTGTGTGCAGTTCAGAATCTCATGATTTTTTTACTTGCCTCAACCATACACATGGCTAACTCCTATAAAATAAGGTTTCATGAAGAATATGTCGCACCGGACGGACCGCCGCTCACTTTACGCCACTGAAAAAAAAAAACTACTTCATTTCCACATCACACGTGGGGAAAGCCACGAAAATGCACATGCAACTTGCCCGTCCTCCGATATTTTCTTTTATTACGAGCTTCACTAATAGACACTATACAAGGGAAAAGGAGGGATGTCCTGTGGAGGATTTTTTACGGGAAACTGGCCCCTATCCACGTTACACACGGGAAAAACACGAAAACGCCTATGCAACCAGCCCGTTCGCTGAGACTCGAACCCCGAACAGAACTACCAGTGTTCAGCGACTTTATCGCTCGGCCGCTAGTAGGCTAAACTAGTAGTTAGTTGGTTAATTATGACAAAGCACGTGATGGCTGTCTGCTTTAGGCGAGATGCTTCCTCGAAGAACTGCTTAAGGGAAAATGGCTCGTGCATACGAACATTATAAAAGAATTAAAAAATCTGAAAGGTTTTACATCTTAAATTACATCCAAAGAGGCGTTTTTTTAAACATTTTATGTGTTATCTATATTTATTAAATATCATGTTCTTCGCACTTAAACCATAAAATTCAGTTCAAGAGCAATATCGTAAAATAATTTCAACATGAGCATATCTTTAGAACTTCCGATATACAGTCTCGCGCAATGGAGACGAAAACGTTTTTTCTGTACAACGTTGCCATTGCTCGTTTTGAAATCCTCAAGTTTGTTAATCAAAAATTTGTTAAAGTTTCACAAAATATGAAATCGATTAAAAATTAATCGATAAAATTAAATCAAAATTCAGGCTTCCAACTGCTCATATTCTCAAGAGGATTACGATATTCAAAATTTGATGACTCTAGATACCGTTGTTTTATCACAATGCGAGAAACATACATGCATTTATGCGGATTCTTCATTATTTAATTTCTTTAAATATAGTACAGGGCGATACTATTTGGTGGCAACAATCTGAAAAATGAAACAACGCTTGTAGCGAATCAACGCAAAATGCCAAAACGAAATTAACAGTCCTTCTGGGCAGCTTGCCCCTTTGGACTAAAAAATGCAATAAATAAAGTGAAATTTTAGCAAATCTTAAAATTATATAATTAACAGACCAAACTCAGCTGCCACTTAATGCTACATTTTAAGTTAGAGGTAAGTGATAAATTGAAAGAACAAGTATTAACATTAAAATAAAATGGCATTAAATATCAGTGAAGAATTAAATGCATGTAGATATAAGCAAACGCATACTCTCTCTGTAATTAATTATACATAACATGAGATAATGTTAAATCAACAGCGAATTGAATATATATGTACTCTCAGACTGACCTTGTAATTATTTGTATATAGAATGAGAGGCTCTTTTAGATCGATAGAGAATTAGATACAGAGAGAGAGAGAATTGCATATATTGGATCTGTAATTAATACTGTGGAATATTAATTTAAGTAATTAATAATTCATCTATATATGTCAGGCAATACGCTGACTGTTCTGCATTTCAATGTAATTATGTTTAATTCATTGACGGTCACAGGCTACGTCCAGAATTTTCATTCGCTAGCCGGAGAATTGTTGAAACAAAAAAAAGTTTAATAAATTAAGAATTTTAATGCATTAAACGAATTATTTGAACACTTATTGTAAATATTTTATGACTGAGATATTTTGAGATAGCACTTTGTTGAATGTTCAATCTCTTGCTTTTTATTTTTTATGTAACACTTTACGCAGCTGCCGATTTATCATTTTACTTTTTCCTTCCCTTTCGTACATTTCACTTATTTGTTTCATATGTCATTTTAACAGCGTACGTTTCCCCCTGTCATCACATTTCTGCGAAATACTCAGGCCATTTTCTACTCAATTGCATTTCTATTTTTGCTGTTACATTTCAGTTTAGCAAGTATTTTTTGTCGATTCAGTACAGTTGCTGAAACAAAACGTACGGCTCAGTTGTCAATTTTCATCTCTTTAACGTATCCCGATGGTTTAGTGCATGCTCTGTTGCGCACTGAAAACCGTCGCCGTACGGCTCCAATTTTTAGGGGAATACACGCAGACACACATACACACATATACATGGAAATACTACGTATGCTTCGAAAGACGTGACGAAGGATGTGTTTGTTTCTTTCGCGCTTGTGTGTTGTTTATCTTAAGGAGAAGGTATTTTTTTAAGAATTACTCCTGTTTGGGCATTTTTATTTTTGATTTCCAATTCTTCTGTTTTCGCAATAAAATAATTCAAAGAGCAAACTTTTATATTTTTACCTAACCGTGTATCAGTGGAAAGGTATAAAATATTTTAAACTTTACTTCCAGGAGTTTTTTTTTTTTTTTTCAAATCTATTTGGATAAATCTTCTTTTCTGTGTTGAAATTCTAGAAAACAATGCAAACTATTCAAGACTATTAGTTATACATGCTACTATGAAATCAAACTTTTGTGCTGTCAAAATGTGCAAATTAAATCTAACTAAGATGCGTTACTATTTTGCACTATATAGAAGGAGTTTTATTAAGAAAAAAAAAAAAAAAAAAAGAGGAAAATTTTTAAAACACGGACAATGCAAATATTTATAATTTTAAAAAAATATACAACTATTTCATTTTATGCAAATATTTTATAATAGAATAATTAGATTTCCTAATATTTATGTAAGTTACTGCTATTTTTCATTAACCAGTTATTTTACGTTTTGTATCTCTACTGTCACTCCTCGTTTTCCTTTCCCTACCAGAATGGAAATGAGGTAGAAAGAGCTGATATTTAAAGGAAGGTTTTAGATTGCTTAGATAGAGAGTATTCCAACTGTGAAAAGGTCACGTTACTAATGGATATTTTAACAATAGCATTCCTGGCGACTTCGTTGCTTTAATCTCGCCAATCGTGCTGTCAAGCCGGTGTAGGTTAGCGCCAACTTACAGTTATTTATTTCTGTATAACCCTTTGACTAACTAAAACTTACACTTTGTTTTAATTTAAAATTCCACTTTCTGAGTTTACGCCATAAATGCTGGCTGGTTTGTAAACACCAGGAGTGCCTTCTACTCACCTATTTGAGTTCCTAGTAAAAGGTTATATTTCTGTATAACCCTTTGACTAACTAAAACTTATACTTTGTTTTAATTTAAAATTCCACTTTTTGAGTTTACGCCATAAATGCTCTCTGGTTTGTAAACACCAGGAGTGCCTTCTATTCACCTATTTGAGTTCCTAGTAAAAGCTTCTTTACACCTAACTTACGTTTCTGTTTGCTTAACTAGGCATATCCATAATTCGCTTAGTTCTATTTTGCACTTGAAGGACGTTACCAAAAAGAGTGAGATTCTACTGTTTTTATGGATTTAATCTATACTTTTCACTCTCTGTTGATTTTGGTGATTGTAGTGATTTTCAGTGCTTATAGTTTGTCTTTTCATATTCTATTTTAACTCATTTGTGATATTTGTTTTTATAATAGATTTCTTTAAATTATCACACTCGTTCTCATAAGAGGTTTAAAGCTTACAATTTTTTATATATCATTATTTATAAGATTAAACATCTAAAAAAAGTTATGTATTCCCCTATTTTCTAAATTTGGAGAAGCAAAACCGATTAGAACGTTCTCAATTGATCGTAATCTCTTCTTTGGTGAACTCAAAATGGCTTTAGAATATTGCTTTTCTCTTGCTGAATTTATTATGGAATTGGAGTAATGCTGCTTCTAAGACGTTGCTTAAAGAATTAGGTTAAAGAAAAGTGAGAAAAGAAGTTTCCAAGGACTGGGAAGTATGTATGGGAAGCAGGTACTTGGTAATCAACTGCAGTTGCAATGACAATCAAACGACTCTTCGCTCTCTAGGAAATTATCACGGGATCCCTATTATTATATGGACATATTGTCTTAATTAAAGGAATAAAATGTTTTTTCCCCGAAATTGAAGGAACAATGAGCTTAAGAATTAGGAGTCCGGGGCTTCTACGGATTTCCTCTGGAAAACGTAATTATGCTGCTAAGCTTCGAAAAGCGAGGTTCTTTCTTTTGTTGTCTGTTTAATGTCATTCGTTGTCTATTTAATTTCGTTTGCTGTCTGTTCAATTTCGCTTGTTGTTTGGCAAATGAATAATATAACATGAATGACTTAATACCAAAGGCTAAAATTTACAAATAAATATATTTGCATACAGCATGCAGCATTTAACAATCAGAGTCAGTGGTTGCAATGCCACGAATATTATCATTTTCACATATTTCATTAAATTTTGCTGTTTCCTATACCGAGCTCTAATTTCCTAAAATAAATAATGGTTTTATATTGTATTATATTATACTTTATGGAACAATATATTTCCAAAGCAAACTGTGTTCCGTATGAACAAATTGAATTTTGCTTACTATTTTAATATATACTACTAAAGCATCAAATTGAATTCTGCCTTTTGTATTGGATAATATAAATTTCTGTCTTCACTGTATATCTTATCTGGAAAAAAATTTGATCTTTGCTTGTATGTTATAAATTTCCCATTCGTTTAAATGTTTTCAGGTTTTATTCTTTTCTGGAAATTTTGTGATGCTGAATTATAAAGTAAATAATGAAATGACAGGTAAATTTGAACAATGCTCAAATGCTTTTCCATAATCAGCAAAGAATTCATTGTCATTTTATAAAACCCAGCCAGTTGTTGTACATGATTGCAAGAATAGCATAGATGTATTTTTATTGATCCTAACAAAAGTAACTCGGGAAAAGAGTCGGAAACTATACGTGATCTTGTGAACTTGTATGGAGAAGAGAAAGTTAGGTCAGAGCAATTTGGAGTTTTCCCAGTGGTCCATCGACCGGCAATGGTACTTCTACAAATGCCTATATCTATGTTGTACTCAGATCTATTTCTCTAAAACGAACAAATTACTTTAAGTTGTGTTATGCGATTTCTGTTGCATCAAAAATGCCTTTTCTATTTCTTAAATTCTTCCATTATCTTTTACAATTAAATCTGATACATTTTTGTAAGATAAAATACATGAATAACCTTGCTTATGCGTTGAAAAGTTATTATGTATATTACAGGCAATTAAAGTAAGTAAAAATAAAATTATGTGGTCGAAATACAGATTTCATGGTACTAGAAATATACATGCTTTATTAACTTTACTAACGATATAAATTTCAGAAAAAACAGCTAATCTCCGTAAAAATTTAGCAAATTTCTTTCATTATTTCTTCGGCCTAAACCTTGTATATTCACTTTAATTCTTTCAGTTTCTTTACTAAAAATACTTTCATTTATTTCTTTAACAACCTGGATAGCTCAGCACGTATGAATTTTACAAAAGAGTTTTTAATGCCAAAAATTCAAATCGGTTTCAAAGATAATCATTGGGGAAAATCCCAATTTATCCGAAAGGAATCAAATTATTGCTAAATAGTACATTTATAATTGACCCACCTCATTAATTTCATTAGTAATAGGCTCTCATGAATAACATTATCAGTAACATTAATTACAAATAAAAAGTCATACCCGTGGTAGACTGAGCACAGCCTGCTATTACCATATCTACCAATAAATGCTGACGTAAAATAAACTTCGGAAAAAGCTAAATTATTTTACTAAAGTTACTTTTAACCTTTCTTTGAAGCGTTTATTTCAATGATATTATTAAGTCTATTTCCTTTTTGCATTACACGCATTATTACTGTATTTAGTACCTTTTGAATTCGTTTGAGTACTTTTTTTTTGGAAGTTAACAACGATTACCTTTTTTCTAGAATTATTCATTCGGTACTTACATATTAGCCCATTGACTGTAGAAGTTGGCTACCATCGAACTATGAAAGTGGCGAGATCCCGCCAAAAGTTGCACCAATCATTTTCTCGGAACACGAAAACGAACAGCACTGGTCTCACTTCGTTTTTGCCCATCTTAAAGAAGCTCTCGTAGACATCTACTATTTTGTTAAGCCCTCTGATAACACCGAAAGCTCTGTTTAGAACAACAATATGAGTACAAATTTCCAGTATCCGCCGAAAACATCGCGGACGAAAACGTCGCGGAGAAAACAATGCAAGGCGAAAACTTCGTGGCACAAAACATCGTGGGAGAAAATAAAGCAAGGAGAAAATATCGCAGTTATAAAGCATCGTGGAACAAAATATAGTCGTCGAAAAAAGCGGTTAAAAAATTTCACAGTTTAAAAACCGTCGTCGAAAATATCGCGGTAAAAAATAAAGTACCTACAAATCTTCGTATGATGATAACATCGCAGACATACGTTTTTCAGGCTTTAACAATTGTGAAAGGTACTCGCATAATGATTTATGAGCGCAAGATGGAGAGAATGTAACTAATAAATATTTGCTGAAAATGTAAAATGGAAACTTAAGAATAGAAAATTAATGCAACTTATAGCACTTAATAGAATTTTAAACTGGCATAGTTAACTAACAAAAGTCATTAATAAATTATTTTTTATAGTTTTACTGGTAATTTTTCATGTAAAGTTTAATCTAAAAAAATATTAGAAAAAGTAAGATATTTAACTGCATGCATTTATCTATAAATAAATGCTAAGTTAATTAAGAGATTATTTTCTTCACTTTTGTTAATCTGATACTCTTACAGTGAAAATTATTTCTTGTTTTATTTTTTATAAATTTATTAGGTAATAAAAACTATGAAAGTAAAAATTATCCTTCTTTCCCTCTTGCGCTCACAAATCATTATGTGAATATCCATTTACAATTATAAAAGCCTGAAAAACGCATGTCATGTTATCGCCATGCGATGATTTGTAGGTACGTTATTTTCTACCATGATATTTTCGACAACGATGTTTTTAAACTGCGAAGTTTTTGAACCGCTTAATTTTCGACGACGATATTTTGTACCAGGGTGTTTTAGAATTGCGATGTTTTCTCTGTGCTTTATTTTCTCCAACGATATTTTTTGCCACGACATTTTCACCTTGCGTTGTTTTCTCCGCGACGTTTTCATCCGCGATGTTTTCAGCTATAACCAACTTTTCCCTAGGTAAATGTTCCAAGCTGTTACTATTTTGTCGGCTATATTCAGTTATTTTTCCTTCCTCCATTTAACACGTGCTAATACTCTCGATCAACTGTAAAGAAATCGGAGTGTAGTCACAAATGTAGTTCTACAGTCCTCAGTCACGTTCCTCTTCGAACCGATGATGTTCGAATCCCGCGAACGGGCTGGCTGCATGGGCGTTTTCGTGGTTTTCCCCATGTGTAACGTGTATACGAGCCAGTTTCCCTTAGAAAGTCCTCCACGAAGGCATCCCTCCTCTTAGGCAGATAGCCCTCGAGGCTTTGCCATAATCACACACACACACACAAACCAATGTCGAACCGATGATATTCTCTTGTCACAATTTTTGACTCTGCATCGCAATTATCTATATGTTTTCACAAACAAAAAATGGCTTATCGAGAATCAGTCAGGGTTACATAAGATAAAAAGCACATTTCATGAGCATGTTGCTATATCACGCTTATTCATAATTGGCTCTAAAACGTGCCCTTGACGCCAGTTTCACGACCGACGATATAATGCGTAAGTAAATTTTAAAGGAAGTAGAAGAAAATTTTACAAACTAAGTCATTTAATGCATAGTTACAACAAACATTTTCTGACTTTTGGAGCATGAAACGAAGTACAACAGCCACACAATTGCAGTTCATATGAGTATTAAACCTGAAAAATAAGACAACGCTACTTAAACTGCATGAGTTAATTTGAAATCCATTTAATGAAATAAATCAATGTCCACTGAAGATATTCGACAAGTTTTCAAGTAACCAAGGATAGTATATTTGGGCAGCGGACCGCGAGAAATTCATGCCAACTTAGTTAACATTAAACTGCATTACTGGAAATTTTCTTTGAGGAGATTTTTAACTGAAGAGTTTAATGCCGTGCACATAATTACATTCTTAAATAGCTAAGCAAGTAAAATGTGGCTGTTAAATCTTTCCTCGGAACTCAAACATCTGAGTTATTATCATTAACATGAGTACTTCTTTTTATTTCCCACAGAGGACTCCCTTCCTCTTTTCCCGCCACAAAAGCACTTGACAGGACTTTTGGCTGGCGGAGTATTTTAAGTGCCTTCATGCCGCAAAGACACTATACATTTACAAACATCCAAGCTTTCTTCAGGATTCGAAGCAGGACCCGATGATATGGCAACCAGCATCGCTAACCACTATAATGATCATTGCAGCATACTTTCTTTCTGCCTTTATCAATTATGCATATTTGGCATTCAGAAGTCACAGGCTTATTGGAAAGAAATTTATAAAACAACACTGTTTCGTCTACGTTAAACACATCCCTGATGAATACAGAAATTAATTAAGCTTTTTACTGAATTTAATGTAAACTACTACTTATATTAGCATTTTTCATCGCACAGAAATTTTATACGCATTATTATGTCAGAGCTTGAAAACTTATCAGCCATCCTTCACTATATATAAAGTCAAACAAACCAGTTCACATAGCATATGGATAGTAAGGAATATATAGGTTTGATACATATTGAAGGATTAGGTAAGAAACCTGAGATTTTTTCCAAACGTCTTTCTCCTTCAGAAAATTTTTCTCAGAATCTCAGAAGAAATTTTTTTTCTCCTTCAGAATTTCTTTACCTCATAATTCCAGATGAAATCTTAATATCTGAGACATGTAGACAAGGTATTTTTTAATTATGTATTCAGTTGTTATTTCTAATTTAAATCGGCCACAATGCTTCTTTTCAGTAATTCACTTAAGGTTTAAAGCTTTGGATTCCCGCATTGAGGATGTCAAGTCTTGGATTCCCTGATTTTACAAGGTATGTTTTTCATAGCTAATATCTAGGATAATTTTCTTAGAAAAAGACTATTAATTAAAAAACGGATATGAGATCTGAGTTAGTGAGCAGCCAAGTCATAGAAACCATTGTCAGTGCCAATAACACTCAACAAAACCTTCAGACAAAGAACTCCTTTATTTGGGGCAACATACGGAATTAATAAAATTTCTGTTCATTCCCAGCTTACGTAGATAAGACTTTTAACTAAGGCGCGTTAAAAGCAGCGTTTTGGATGAAATCGAGGCTTAAACAGAGCCCTTTCATTAGAAGGTATACGTTAAGAGTGAGAAGCGTTGTTATCAACCCTCAGAACTGGTTTTACGAAAGCGCCTTTCTAGGAAAAGGAAACTGGTACTGCAGAAGTTCCCTGAAGTGCTACTGAATAGGACTCGTCCCAAGGGATGCAGTTAATGCACTGATGGACTAGGTAATATGATATCAAAGCAAGTGGTGGATACTAATGTTTTGAATTAAAATGATTAAAATGAACAGATATTCATGTATAACGCAATTGGATGCATGTGCGAAAAAACTCTCAAAGCCTGCAGTTTTGGTTCGATTTATTGGATACACATAATGCTAAAAAAAGGAGGAAAATAAGCTGTTCAGTAGATCAAAAAATGCGAACCAAAGTTATTGATTCAAATAATGGTTCCTTGAGATCTTGCTTAAATCTATGCCAAACTCAAGGTTGTTAAGTTACTAATTTAATAGAATTTTGTCCCACGATTTTCTTCAATGCGATCTTCGAAATTCAGTTTCCGTTCGAATTATCCGGAATTTCTGAATAAAAGTGTCCTGTTGGGATGATTATTTAATTCACACATGATTGTCAATAACCAAAAGCTCAAACTTCCAGAAAATGAAAAAAGAAGCAATCTCAGGTATTGTGATATTTGCTGGCTCTAAAACAGTACTTTACTAACACAGAAAAACGCACTTTGCTCGTATATCAGGGTCTCTCAGCAAGGGTTCCCATTATTCCGAAAAGCTGACGGAAGCTGAATTCCGAAAAGCTGTGGATGAATCCACAAGCAATTTGAAGAATTAACGAAGCATGTGTAAAAGTACGGCTAATTATATTTATTTAGAGATATGAGTATTATTAGAATTTCCATAAGGGTAAAGCGGTTGAGACGCATGTTATACATGCTATACATTATCTTGTATGTTATACATCATCTTGAAATGGATATAACTACGGTGAGGATATTTATGCTTCATATAATCAAAATAAATCTTAAATTGGTTTTTGAGGATTTTTTAATTATTATTAGTAACACAGTTTTGCGAAATTTATTTCTAACATTCTCATTTAAAAGCCATCATTTACAAAACTGTACAGTAAAAATACGTAATAGTTTTGCCATAAATATGTCAAAAACATCGAAGGGGCTTGAAGTTAAAACAATTGTTTTAGGCACAACATGCAGCAGAGAAAAGAAAAAAGGAATTAAATAGACCGAATGTACCTTGTCTGAAATTTAGTTGAAATGTGAGCAATATTCGGTAACGATTTAGGAAAAAATATATGATCCCTTGCTAAAAGTAAGACACCGAAGTGCAACTTTTCAAACTGTTTTTACGCAGGGATTTTCAATAGCATTTTTCGTTCACTCACTTTCGTCCGGATTGTTTCTATAAAACGAAGCACAGTGTGAATAAAGCGAACAAAAATACAACAAGAAACTCGAAAAGTCAACAAAATAGCAGACTTAAAAGACGTCGGAGGATTGGGGACAGATAGTAAGCGATACAGAGAAAACCAGAAGAAAATGTGGGAATTCAGATTGAATTCATGGTTTCGGCGCCCTCAGCTTTGTCTCTTATTTATTTCCATCACTTAAAGTTATATAGATCAAAAACGTACGCAGAATTTGATGCTACCTTTTCCATTACTGCCGGTTTGTTTTTGTTTCATCCATGTTATGCTCTTTCTCGAAAACATAAGGCAATTTTATTTTCTGATTATCAGTTGTGCGTACTTCATGTTTTCTACTTTAAATCTTGTTTATTTTAGACGGCTTTCCCTTTTTTCTAAAATGAATATATAAATAAAATGCGATGCTTTTGTTTTAATCTTCGAAGAACTGAGTTTAACAACCCAGAGCGAATTTTTCCCGTTACATATTCCTCTATCATGTGTTTGTTAAGCGTTTGTTGAAGAAAGCTTTTGTCTTCCAATTTAAAATTAAAATCATTCGATTTTTCCCCTCCTGTTCTTTTTCAAAAATACTTCTTGTGTTATATAATGCGTGATATTCGGAACTATAAAAAATGGTGGTGTGGGGGGAAGCAATATGAGCTTCTTGTGCCACGTATAATTAAAAAAATAAAAGTTATATTGTAACACACACGAATTTCAGAAACAGTCAAATAAATATCTGCTTCATATAGGAAATAAGATGCAAGTGAAAGCCGTACGTCAGAGAGTTGTCTAACATGAACTTATGTTCAGCATTATGTAAGAAATCGAGTTTATGAAATTTTTACTGATCAGTTCAAATCTCAAATTCTTATGGAATTTGCTAGCCACTTTTGGTAGGAAACGCCTGTGTCTTTACCGAATTTATAGCTTTATCAGGAGGTAAATTACTAAAATGCGATATCAAATTAGCATGAAAACTGATTATGTTGCCCACATGTAAGGAATATTTTCTTCGAATTCCTTTAACGAGTAGAGCAAATTAATGAATTAGTCGGTTCTCACCTTCAAACAGAAGTATTACGTTACAACGGAAAGTACAGCCTGATTAAAAACGGCCCCATAGTTTTATTTTAATTCTTACTTTGAATAATGTGTTTAAAGTAATCTCTACAATATGCAATGATAAAACGTCTGTAATCGAAATAATACATGCCAAGACGTTACGGTTTTATTAATTATAATATGTGGTAAAACCCTTTAGCCCTCGTGAAGGCTCATAGCCTAAGAGGAGGAATACTCTCGTGAAGTTCTTTCTGCAGGAAACTGGCTTGCATTCACGTAAACATGGTGAAAACCAGGAAAACCAAATATGCAGCCAGCTAGACAGCCTTTGTCGAAACGAAACCAGGTCGAACCAGAGTCGTAGCTAGGGTTTTCAGCGCCCAGAGACAACTGAAGATTTCGCGCCCCCTATTGCTTGCCAAGGATGGAAAACATTTAATTCTAAGATGTCCTAACATCAGTTTGGCTCCCCTTCGATTCTGCGCCCAGAGACAGATGCCCCCCTTGCCCCCTCTAGCTACACCAATGGTTCGAACAATAAGTACTAAGCGGTCTCAACCACTGATGAGGCCTTTGTTTATTAGGCCTAATCTTAGAAAATAGTTTAGTTTAACCATAACATATTTTTTTTCATTTTCTTAAACATTTTTGTACGAAATCCATGTAACATTTAGAATAAAACGTTATTATAATATGCTATGATAAACATTATCATAATTTGCATATTTATATTAAATTCTTACACTTAAAATTTATATATTGCTCAATTTTGGTGAATCATGTTATTAAACTTCCCATTCACGAATCTTTTTTTTTTTTTTTTTCTTTTTTTTTTCTTTTTTTTTTTTTTTTACAAGACCATAAATTTCCTTTGTTAATAACCATTTTCAGTTGAGAAAACTTTTGTTTTTAAGGCTAATTTTTAAGACCTAATGAAAAGCTTTTCTGAGTTAACCTGGCGCAACTGGCTGTTCGCAGAAAACATCCTTTGTGCGTGTCAAACTCTCTGATAGAGGATTCCACGTGCAGTTTGTGAGGGACACCTAAGCCCGAGTTACTTCACAGCTTACACGGAAAGGCAGGATTAAGAAAGAAATTCTTCCCCAGGCCAATCGTTACAACGTGTGGCAATTACTAGGTACCCCTATTACTGACCTAACCGACAAAAGTTGGGGATAACTGTCGTTCAAACTGACTACGCTGAGGACAAAAAAGAAAGAAGATTGAGTTGTTGTGAAGCTAGTTAGAACGTAAGAAATTGGGGAAACTGTATGAGGGATATAGCGATTATTAGAAAAGAATTGCGCTCCACTTGATATGAAAAAGAAATACAGTAGAAAAGGTGGAGATAATAGTTATAAATTGAACTCAAATTTGTTACCGAATATGAGGACTGCACCGAAATAAGGGGACAGGTTCTATTTTGTGAACTGTTATTTTCTGAAAAAGAAATTATTTTGATGAGTATATAATTTTCGTTAAACAATGCTTTTCCTTTCATATGAGAACTGAAGCATGAAATTCTTGCTGGAGTTATCTTTTAATAAGCATAGCCTATTTCACTATTTGATTCATAAAAAAATAACTACTTTTTTATATCATGCAGAAATTCAAAATTAACCGGCCGGGCAGTCAGTATTACATTCTGAAAAAATTATCTTCTCAGGTAATCCACAGAAATTATATCTTAAAACAAACGGATAAACTTTTTGAAGCTTTGGTATTAGAGAGAAATGCGCCATACTTTCATATGAAATCATCCTATCTACTTAATTTAATCATATAAATATATTAAATTAATTATTTTAAAGTTTTTATATTATTTTCATATTAAATTAATATATTAAATATATATTTCCACCCACCCACCATCATCCACACACCCACCATCACACACACACACACACACACACACACACACACACATATATATATATATATATATATTAGATTTTGTTTATGTATTATATATAGAGAGAGTATTTTAAATTTACTTCTTATTTCATTGCAGAACAAAATCAGCAACAGCTTTCTTGTAAATCCAATAACCAAAATACTGATTGATTCTTGAAGCGAATTATAAGGTACTTTTCTCGCCTTCTTAGCATGGCTTCGTTGTGTAGTGGTCATCACGCTCGGCGGGTATTCGAGAGGTCCGTGGTTAGCTTTCCGGCGAGCGCATTGCTCATTTTTCAAGTCTCCTCCTTCAAAATAATCCTGGTGACTCTATAGCGGCGCCCGAACTAAAAATGGTGGTTGATGATGATTCTCCACCAACAAGATTTTGCATTTGAGTCCCCTAATAACCAGTCGCCTTTTAAAAGTGGCAGTATATAAGGTATTTTTCCCGCCTTAGCATGCCTTCGTGGTGTTAATGGTCATCACTATGCTTTCATGCATAAGTTATTGAATTTGGAAAAGGAACGAAAAGTCAATATGTGATGAATATGATCCCCCTAATCCCCAGTCGCCCTCTGAAAGGGGAAGTATGTAAGGTATTTCTACCGCCTTCTTAGCATGCCTTAGTGGTGTAATGATCAGCACACTCGACGCGTATTCGAGAGATCCGAGGTACGAGTCCCGACGAGGGCATTACACATTTTTCAGGTCTCCTGCTTCGAAATAACATAATGTCTCTGCAGAAGAATAATTATGTTTTCATGCTTAAATGCCTAAACTGAATTTCAAAAATGAACTGAAATGTCAGTACATGATGAATAAGAAATGGAGAAATTGTGAATATATTTAAGAAACAGTCACGAAAGGTTTAATTTACTTTCTAATTTGATATCAAAATTTTGAAGTGGACCATTGTTGTATAAACTGAATATTCATATTCATGAAAGTTGGTCCTGTTGTTTGGTTGGGTTTATTTTATTATAGCAAAGTACTCAAGAGTTGTCTGCCTGAGAGGAGGGATACCTTTGTGGATGAAATGCTAAGGAAACTGTATATAAAACGCGTATACGCGGTTATACGTGAAGAACTCCCTGAAACCGCCCTTGCAGCCAGTCCATTCTAGGGGATTCGAAGTAACTTTACTGATCGGTCGCTGGCGGGTTGGTCCTATTGTTAAAGATGCGACTTCAAGAGAAACTGTTTCACTCTGTCTGTTTTCTTAACATTTATCTAGTACAGTATTCGTTTTAGTATTATGCATATTTTCCTAAAAAACTATTAGGACTTGACTGTGAAGAACATCTTTGTGATCCTACAACAAAACGAAGAAATGTTGTATGAGTTTTTTTTTTTTTATATATATATATATATATATATATATATATATATATAATTTAGGAAATGCTTCTTTTTCAAGGAAAAAACTATTTTAGATTAAATTACCGTTCTCATGAAGTTGAATTTTTTATCACACTATCTGCTATTTCATTAATACTACTTTTTATTTAAAATACGCTAATTATGTTTTTCTCGAAGAGATTATGTATTAGGTTAATTGATTAAGTCAAAACAAATCGACGACTATCTGCTCGTGGAGAGGGATGCTTTCGTAGAGGACTTTTGGGGGGAAACTGGCTGATATCTACGTTACACATGAGGAAACCCGGAAATTCAAATAGATGTAAAGTATTATGCAAGAGAATTGACTTTATAATTAAAATGAGTTCAAATGGCACTGTAAACATGGATTTTCAAAAAATACCTGTACTGTCGCATGGATAAGTATGCGAAAGTTATTTTAGCCACAATAATGAGATTATTTTTGTTGTGACTCAACTTTTTTCGGGATTTTCTGTAATAAACAGATATCTGAGTCTGCAAGTACAGATATAAATAAATAATAAAAAGAGAGAGAATGGGTTTGAAAATTTATTAAATGAGAGAAATCTAATAGAATAGTCTTTATATGTTACCAAATACTCAAAGTAAAAAATAATAATTAATTAATTAATTAAAATACACGGCACAGAAACGAAACAGAAAGGTATCGAAAATATTTACCTTTTTACAAGTAGTTTTTCCATTTCAGCATAAAATCTGCAGTTAAAATTAATTTTTAACATTCATTTGAAATTTTTAGCTTGTATACGATATTCAATGAAAAAATAAAAGTAAATCTAACGACTGAAAATTTGAAAAAACGCATAACACAAAGCATATTCTGAATCAAATATACTACATTAAATCTTTTATTAATTTTTTCAAGACATAATTTTTTAAATATAAGCTTAATATTCTACCCGAATTTATTCAATAGCTGTAATAAGTATCCTAGTTTTATAATTACATGTAAACAACCAAACTTAATGTTATTCATGTTTATTAAATGAGACTAATATTAGTTTAAACATTGTTCCACTCGCTACTTATAAAACTCAGTTTTATCTTTACAAGGAATATTTGCGTATCTGTTTTAATTTAAGAATCTACATCTCGAAGTCCTCGCACTTTATTAAACATGGTGAATCAAATTTTAAAACTTGCTTATAGAAATGTATTAATATTCACTTGAGAGAAAAGAATGAAATTAAACAGGAAAAGAAAATTCTAACGCTCAGAAGCTAAAACCCATTTTAATATCTGTTTGTAAACCGAAATGAAAATCAATATTTTGATGTGTTCATCAAGAAGGTCATCCATAAATAACATAATTTTTATCCCTGTCAAATTTTATTTTTTAAAATGGATTGAATAAATTAGAGACAATTTTATAAAAACCAGCGGTGATAATTAGTAGTTGTCATATTAACGGGAGTCAGTACTCTAAATAATTTATACAGTACTCGTGATCGAAATGCTCTTTGTCTTATCACATTATCCTAAACTTGTAGTCCGTTGATTCAATCGCGCCTACTCAACCAATTTACAAACAGCATCGAAGGCTCTTGAGCGGCCCGTTCTAATTTGCCACTGTTTAAAAGACATTGAACTCGACTCTAATTATTAAGAGTGTTACGGAAGAATGTTCAGTCTCGTTATCGAATGAAAACTTCCATCTCCACTCAGGCCAATGACGTGAACCCAAGTTTCTCTATAATGCATAAGGAACAAGATAAATTCCTAAACTTTACATCTATTCGACTCACATGGTGACTGCAACATCTGAGACATCGAAGCACATGTGGTCTGAGGACGACTAGCAAAAGGGGGCGAAAATTTTTCCAATTGCTGTTTCCTTCTCTAGACTTCGTGCCGTTCTAATCGGACCCTATGTGCTTATTGCGTGCCTCTTATCATTACCGTATAAAGGGCTTTGAGGGATGTACCTGTGCCAAAGAGATTATGATGGTGTCCGAATTTTCCCAGTGATATAGGGAACTTTCCTAAGTTGGATAAAGAAATTCTGTTGATTTACTCTGCCACTCATAGAAAGTTTTCGCTCGTTTAATCAAGAAATATTATTCTGGGAGAATATTTTCATGCAGTTACTGACTATTAAGGGAATATTTTGTTTTATTTTACAAACAAATGCTGGGTAGATGGGATTTTATAAGACACTAATAGCTTTATTCATGAAATGGCTGCATATTTCTAGCGATTATTTAGAATACCATTAAGTTTAGCATCCTGCGTCAATTATATCCCCCCAGCCGCCCACACAATGCTGTTGTCTGTTGAGATAAAAAGCATTAGCCTATCAATGCACATAGTTCATGCGTTTTAAATATGAACTACGAGCAAATATTTATCTTCAAAAATTAATATTTGTAACATCATCTCTATGGCGGAGAGCTGGAAAAGAAGTATGGGGTAATTTACTAAACATTAACCTCAACTTGTTAGAAATAATCTTTAGTACATTTCACCTGAACAATCTGATAACACAGAAAAGTTATTTTCTGATAATCGGGAATTCTATTTCGAAATTATGGTTCCTTCGGATTCCAGCTGCGATGAAAGTATATGTTTTCAGGGTATCTAAATCTGAGGTAGTTTGTGTGCTTTGGAAATAACAATTAAATTAATCTTTCTGTATTCTATCTATGAAGAAATTTTCTGCATACTATCATATAAAGTATGTTTTCGTAAAATAAACTTTCCAATGCACGCCTCTTCTTAAAAAAATAATAAAATAAAAAACCCGCTTTACCTGTAACATATTTTATAACACGGATAGTACAGACAAATTGCAGAAATAGCCATCCCAGTAAAATGTAATTTATATACAGGAGAGAAACATATGCAGAGGAGAAATGGTCTAAGATTCATATGAAATTTTAATTAAATCATAGGAAATATATGACAAAAATATTAAATGTTAAAATACTGTGAAGAGCAGCCGGAAGAGATGCAAAAAGGGTACTGATCCCGACACTAGCAAACGCATTAGGAAGTTTTAAGAAATTTTTAGATAAAAGTCTTTAAAATCTTATATCTATAATCTAATAAAACTTTTCGAATTAAAATTAAAACCTACTGATAACCCATCCTATTTACACAAAAGTACGTCCATGATAAATTAAATCTGTGAAGTGCTCAGAAATTTAGACTTAAGTTATCGACAAGCTTCTGTACTTACAGTAGGCTTCAGTTTAAAATAATGCGTATTTTATCAAAATCTTCTCCGCTGTGACTGTGCAAACAGAAACGACAGTAACTTTTCACCATTTTTCAGCTTAAAGGGCATATAGGAAACGCACATCCGGAGTTGCTTTGTTAGAATTTGTAGTTATGATGTCACTTTCAACCACAGGTAGCTATCTAATTATTCTTAACTAGCGTATTTAGGAAAAGTAACGAAAAGTCACATGTAACCACAAAGCCTTATTAATACTCAAACAGTGACGAGCATATTTAGATAAAGCGACGAAACATCACATGTAACCAGAAAGTCTTATTGATTTTCAAACAGTGGGTAAACTCTAATTAATTAAACTGTCTGTTATTTACTTGAAGTGAATTACCGTGTCACTAAATTTAAGGGAAAAAATAGTTCATGTGCGAACTATTTCGATTTCTAAAAAGGTAAAAGCTGTTAATATAACATCACTATGCGGCTTAGTTTATTTCATGCTGTGTTATTTGAATGCATAAGTTACAAAATTTGAAGTGCTGTAGCTATAGTGCGTAAAAAAGGGAAAAGTAGCTTTTTTTCTAAAGGAAAAATGGCGACTTTTAAATTTTTTCATCCATATATTACGCTGCTAGGAAGGCACAGATTTAAATGTTATCAAACCAAATGCAAAATATATCTTTTATGCTGTCTTTTATTGCAAAATCATAAGCAACAAATAAAATAATGTGAGTGGTATTATTGTACAAATAACAATTCTTTAGAAATGTATGTTTCAAGGAGTGGTCCCACATGACTAGAGTAACGGCTTCTTTCTGCCAACAGAAGTGTAAAGCTTAAACAGGATTTAAGTTTTAAAACTCTTTCAATGCTCTCGACACAATGGATCAACTAAACTTCTAAGGACAAAGCCCCTATCTGGAAAGCTAATAAAAAATGTCCTTTACCCCGTCTCTAGGGTGGCAAGTATTTTCTTTTAGAAAAGTTTTTGCTCATGATAGATCGTAGATTATTTGACGCGTAGTATCCCTCTCCATTCATAACAAGAATCCCTCGGGTATTAACAGATCGTCGATACCCTGGCATGATGGTAAATCAGTGTTTTAAGCCAATATAACCTCCTTATATCGATCTGGGAATTATTTATTTTATTGGCGACCCGAGGGTTGCGAGAAATGGAGTATTTCAGAAACCGGGGAATTCTGACGCGAGCAAAACACGAATTTATTTTATTCTTTGCCTTTCAAATATTGGATATGAAACTTTCTGCTTCTTTCCTAATATTTCTCGGAGAGCATTTACGCTATCTCATAGCCAAATCACGAATATGGGTTCAACTAATATAAAACTTTATTGCTCCTTGCAAATTATTTACTGAAGGAAATAAATTCTTAACTCCCATTTTCGAAAGTGATCCAAATTTTAACATTGAGAACACCCCAATCTCATTTGTTTCAAGATAAATCCCTTATGTTAAGGTTGCAAATGTATTCACATTGCTAAGTCAACTGTGGACAAATTAGGAAAGTTTCTAAAGGCTGGATATCTCATTTGAGAAAGAAGCTAAAATAGTTTATATGTGTTTTGATACATACGCATATAAAATAGCTTATACGGGTGGTATGTATTTTGATAAATACATAAACGACAACCATATGCACAAAATAGCCAAATATTGATATGGCTATTTTCTGCATGTGGTTGTCGTAAAATGCAATGTGAAATGATAATAAATGTGTATAAATAGATAAATTGAAAAAGATAAACACTTTTTTCATAAACTGAATGTAACTTTGACTACATATGAATTTTTATAATTAAAATTACAAAAATTTTAAAATCCAGGAGATAGTTCCTTAACAATTAATTGGTGGTAATTAACATAATCCTTAATTGAATCAGTATATCTGAGAATGAGATAGCTTCATCTTTTTTTCTTAAATGCATGGATTATTTTAGCTTGTAGGGTTTATATTTATTTTAACTAACATTTATTTTAAGTTTAAACTATCTTTCCTGTCAAGCCTTACTTTCCCCTGGAATTGCCAATGCCAGAGTATGTAAATTTTAGTAGAACGCGCAAGGATTCAAATTATCAGCGGAAGTAATCTGAGTTAATTAGAAAGGAAACGAGTTCGAAAGTGTGCTTTCTTGCTTCACGAGCGTGGAGGTGACTAGTTAGAAATCGAAGAACCACGCGTTTCGGCCTGTGTGTTTGCCTCGGCAGATTGTTAACCTTTCAACGTAATATTCAGAGTTTGCTGAATTATCAGCGGTATTTTAGAACGCGGTGAGGTTAGTTACGTTTAGAGAGCCTCGTAGTTAGTCACTTGTTATTATCTCTTTTCAGTTTCTTCTTTTTTTTTTTTTTTTTTTTTTTTTTACCGCCAGGTCGGCGTAGTTTGTGAGCGTCAAGAGCACGCATTTGTAATTTCTAAAATTGAATAAAAAGGGATTTAAACCCTTCTCAAGACGTTGGTCTACTTCCAGTTCTTAGCAGTCACCACTATTGTTGCGTGCAGGTTGGAACGTGCAACTTTACAAGCTATAGAGGATTTTAAGTGAGAATATTTTTTCCCTAACGAATTCTGCCTTTCTTAATTCTTTGGCTTTTGTTTCTATTGAATATTTCAAGAGAGGGGATTTTTTATTAATTATTAAAACTTTAAAACTTGCTACTACGTTTAACCCTTTCCGGCAAACTACCTAAGTCGGAGTTTTGATTAAAAAAAATAAAAGGTAGGCAGTCTAATTGGGCCTAGAGGAGTACACAAGTAAAATTTTGTGAAGATAGCACTTACCTTTTAATTCTGTGCCCAAAGTGGCACACTGATTGAATAGAACTTCGAAAAGAGTCCTGAAACGAACATTGTTGTCAATGAACTGACCGATGAGATGCACAGAAACAAAGAATATTGACTCTCAGTTGTCCTAGAGTATCGGTGAGCCCGGTCTGGGCACTCCTAGGGTTTGCCGTTTGATTTTAAGCAAGATTTAAAGGTAAAAATGTAAAACTAATATAGAATAAGGAGATTAGCATACAGCCAAAAAATAACATAGAAATTCCTTTTCAAACAATTCCTTATATACCCTAAAAAATCTGGAAGATTTCTTTGAAAAATGAGGGTCTTAAAAAACTAAACATGGCTAAAATATATGGACTGGTTTGTGTTGAACTGCTATCTACTATAAATAAAGAAGGTTCAGAGTAACCTATAGTAACCTATAAATCCTTTTTCATTCAATTTTTCTGTGCGTACAGAAGGAAATTTTTAGGTGTGTCCGGACCGGACACACTGTGCCGCAAAGGTTTAAGGAATCTAAATAGTACATTAATTCTAAAACAAAAATGTCATTCAAAATATGTAGTGTTTTAACTCCCCCAAGAAACTGCGATTTTATATGATGAATGATTATAACAGTCATTTGTCAGTGCGATAGCTAGCTTTAATCTATTTTTACATTAGCAATGTTTTTGATTTAGCAATTTTAGTAATGGAAATATTTTTAAAACTCTTTTATTACTGCGAATCGGGACTAAATTTTTCGTATAATGTGAAAAATGCCGCGTTAACTGATTAGTTACGCGTGAAGTAGCAAACAGCATTTCAGTCGCTCAAACTGATTGTTGCGAGTATCAAAATTATGTTAACACGTATGTAGACGTTTCCTCTTTGTTTTCTACTAGATGGTTCCACATCTTCATGGAAATAAAAATATCCTAGTTTTATGTACATCATTATCGAAAATAATGTTATTTTGGAATAAACGTTATTCGGTTATCGAGATCGGATTTAGAAGTATATGTATGTTTTGATAAATGTATGGGTGTGAGTACGTACGTACATGTACGTACACACATATACGTACATACATGCATACATTTCTAAATCCGGTCCCGATAACAGGATAGTACCATTTTTTCATAAAATAAATTTAATAAATCCTTTTTTTCACGCATTTTCGAGCCTAAATCTAAGTAAGCTTAAGTCTATTAAGTATCATCGAAATAATTACTTTATAAAAATGATTTTAATTTTTTAACTAGCTCTTTTAAACTGTGAAACCAAAACCTGCCACCTGAAGCTGTAAGAAAACATGAAAATCAATAGTAGCTTAGTTTAAATTCAATAGTGCACAGAAAACTGTATTGTATGAAAATCATGGTATTAGAAAAATTGTAATTTAATATAAATTACTTAACGCTTTCTATTTTGAGCTTGTAGAGACATTAGGTATTTTTGGAAGCAGGCAAGAGGAAAAATTACGCCTTCGCCGGAAATCGAACCGCGGATCTCTCAATTACGCGCTGAGCGTGTACACCACTACACCACGAAGGCTTGCTAGGAAGGCGGGAGAAATACCTTATAAGCTATTTTCAATATTAATGGCAAATCGCTGAAAGATTTTTCTCACGGGATGGCAAAACTTCAATTAAAGTCTACTCCAGAGTTTTTACTTTATATGTGGAATACCTTTTCTCAATATTTTAACCACTATTGGGGCATTCCTGCAGGGCAACGAATGTTGTAACATATATAATCCCTCACTGTACGTAGATATATGAAACTCATCTGAGACTTTCACGCACATTCTTGAAGCAAATGTAGATTTCATTGTTTACTTTTTCCTGAACAGTATTCAGAGATTTTGAATACAAAAATGCGTTTATCTCTTACAAGTGAAACAATAAAAAGCTGTTTGTGAAAATACTAGATATAACTGTTTTTCAGTATCATTAACAATTAATCAAGCAAGTAATTTCCTTCAGAAAAAATTTTAAATATATGCGGTAATTTATTTTATAAATTCTAGCAATGTGTAATTAATTATGTTTCGTTATTTTGTGACTAGGAAACTGTGTTTTATTTTATTTTCTAACTAAAATTTAACTGAAAATTTAATACAACATTTTTTATTCAGAAGACTTGTAAATGAATGTGTTTGAAAATATGATGGTAGCTCTTCAAACATGCGTTAAAATAATTAAATAAAGAGTTACCTTTCTCTCATTTCCCTCTACATTTCCTATTCGATGTTTATACCAAACGGACGGAAATAGATGGCAGAAAATAGTCAAAATATTACCAAAAGATAGGATTTTAATATTTATGTATCTAACAAAGAGTTCTCTATGGTTTTAATAAAAAATTTCTTATTTCATTCACTTATTAATTACTGAAATATTAGTTAATTTCGTGCATCATTATTCAATATAAACAGCAGCATTTGTTATTTAAAAATACTAGATACCTCTCCAGTTAAAATAGCTCGTACATATACGAATTTCATAAAGAAATAGAAAGCATTGGGATCAGTTACAGCTTCATATTTTATGTTTAGAACTTAAAATATAAAATCAGAAACTATGTCTTTAAATTTTTTATTTTCCTCCTTTATTTCATTTTATTGTTGCGTGCGTATGTGTCCGTAGTACATTGGATACACACAGTACAATGTATTCGCAGTAGTTACACTTCAAACTACTAAGAATGTTAAATACAACGTAATGGAAAACGCATCTAAAAAGAAAGCTAATCCGATCTCACGCTGACTAACAACACGCAACAATAGCAACTAAGTAACTGCTGAAAGCAGATGCTCTTTTCGGTCCTATATAGTTTTCAACCGGCCGCCGAGATATTTCTAGTACTTTCTGCTTATCGAAATTACTGGAAAAGCAATATGAGGATCGAATTACGGTTCCAGCTAATACAATGAACAATTGCATTTATTCAGTTGCAGTACTTATTACGGTGATACAGGGACCAGACGAAAACGTCGCCAAATGGTTGCCAAGTTTGGCTACTTGTGGCGTTTTCTCGTCAAATTACCGAGATAACCATTTACTCAATGTTAAACGGACCTCCTGTATTCTTATTTTTCCGACATAGCTTCTCTCTTGAGACTTTTTCGCGTTACATTACAGAGAAAAATACAACAATTGCACATATAATTGCACTAAAATTATTTATCTATGTACAAAATTCGTAACAATATAATAAGCCCTATCAGCTTCCGATGTGATAAAACCTCTGAATGCTTGGAGTTCATTCCGGGTTCAGATACCAAAATTCACGAGCTACCTGCATGGAATTAATAATTTTCCTTGTGTGCACAGTCAGTAAGAAACATTTTCTCTTAGAATGTTCTCCACGAGGGCTTCTACATAGAGAGATATTGCATGCTTTGTTTTAATCTGTTAAATAACCAGCACTTAGATAATTAATGTTTCTTATACAGAATAATTTTGTAGGTAAACTAGCCTGCAATAGATATTTCCTGCTTGCTTATATCTTGTTTCCTTACGTTATGCGAGAAAGCGGTAAGTGTGTTTATTTTATTTTGTAGCAAATATAATTTCAGATAAAAATTTGCTTACACGTAAGTGACATGTGTCGAAAATTATGTTTGAACGTACTGAAGCTTTTATTTTGCTGAGGACTCCCCTCTCCTCCCCAAGTTTTTAAGGAGAATAAAAAATCCATTTTTTTAAGGAAATTTTTAGGTGTGTCCAAACCGAACACACTGTGCCGTAAAGGGTTAAAGAAAAAAAATACTATGCGAGTAACCTGTAGTTTATCCATGACTGCTTTTCATTTGTTATGTTCTTATTGTAATCGCATCTTTCGAGTGTTAAATTATTCGCCTAATGTTCCCCTATCGATTTTCGAACTATAAAAGTATTGAAAAAAGGGGGGTACGCGAGGGAGCCCGGTATTATTAGAAATACATGTAAATTTACTTTTAGATAACATGAGAAAAGCAGTGCAAATGTTAGGAACACAGAACAGCAGTACCCTTAAATACAAAACGCAATTATATGATGGCACTAAAGAATATCTGTCATATATAAAACAGTAGAATTAACTAAAATAATGAATTCTGTTGAACCTGGATGAAAGCGACGCCTGCTATAAAACTTCCTCCTTCTCAGGAATATCTATAGTATATGTTATTTGTAGGAGGAGGTGCCTTGAGACCAAGAGGTAGGAAATCTACGACCTGATGTGACGTAAAGAAACTTCTTCAAGTACTTTTTCGAGGAAAACATAAAACTTGAGACATACAGCA
Organism: Stegodyphus dumicola; assembly: GCF_044657685.1. Classification (NCBI taxonomy): domain Eukaryota; kingdom Metazoa; phylum Arthropoda; class Arachnida; order Araneae; family Eresidae; genus Stegodyphus; species Stegodyphus dumicola. Next base: position 31,510,394 of record NC_140781.1, read on the forward strand.
TAGCACGTGAAAATAAAACTGAGATAGGACTTTTCTCGAAGAATGCCTGGATCTGCGAAATCTTTTTGTTTTCTTGCTTTTAAAAGACTAGCCTTTGCCTCGGGATAGTCATTTCATTCTGCATTGTATTTCCTCTTTGAAAGCATGCGATCCCTTAACGAAATCTTTATATTTATTGCAAAAATTTCTTTTATACAGCATAGGAATCATGTTTTTAAATGTACGTATTTTACATTAAAACAATTGTCATCGAAAATCTACGAGCAATATTTATCTGTTTAGTTCTGAATGGCAAAACATATGAGGGCTGCCTTTTTAAGGGGTGGATGTTTGCATGGAGGACTTTCTAAAGGAAACTAGTTTGTATTTACATTATTCACAAAATGTTATCTGTCTGTTGCCACATCAGAGGCCGAGTGGATAACAGAATTGAATTCTCATAGTTTGATCTGAGTTTGAATCTAGGCAAATTCATGCGCTTCGTGGCTTTCCTTATGTGTAAAGTAAACATGAGTCAGTTTTCTTCAGAACGTACCCCACAAAGGCGCCGTTCTCTTGGATAGCTCTCATGCGTATTGCCATATTCAAATAATCTAACTCAGCCGATCTGTTAGTCAGTATTATTTTGAAAAGGTGTAACCATACATTAATAAACCTGGTAATATTAAATCTACATGCAATTTGAAATCTAAATGCAACTAAAGAGAACTAGAATTAAAAGGAGAAATTGAATACTAGGGAAGAATTCAAAAGTTTTGAATGGTTCCATTTGTTTTGTTTTCACTGTTCTGGATTATTTAATGTGATTGATGTAAAAGTATATAACAAATATGGTTTTCAAAGCATCTGAAGAAAATGCAAATTAACCTAATTAGATTAGTACGTCTAAAAGACTACTAATTTTTTAATAATGTATCTTATTATACAGAATTACTGTAAAATCCAAACAAAAAAATACTTTGATTGTGAGTGCCTCATTATCCAGATGTAGTATCTAGTCTGTGGAAATTCAATCTGATAAATTAAAAGCTTGGGCTAACCAGTGGCCGAGTGTGTGTAAATCGCTAAACACTAGTACTTCGATCTGGGTTCAAACTTCAATGAATGGGCCGGTTGCATGTAGGTTTTCATAATTTTATCTGCGTGTAATATGAAAAAAATATTAGAAATTCCTGCAAATTTTATCTGCGTGTAATATGAGAAAAAATATATTAGAATTTCCTGGAAATTTTATCTGCGTGTAATATGAGAAAAAATATATTAGAAATTCCTGCAAATTTTATCTGCGTGTAATATGAGAAAAAATATATTAGAAATTCCTACACGGTGGTATTCATTCCCTGAATCAGAATGACCTCGCTTGCTTTAAGTAATTAATCAACTTTTAAAAATTTCCAAGGCATTCTCAATAATTTGTATAGCGCTATATTTACAAACAATGAAGAAATGTTTCATTATTTTGGGAGTTTATATTTTACATCTTGCCTATGATAATCGAAATTTACAAATATAATTAAAACAATATCTCCGCATGCATATTAATGAATAATAGCCATATTAACAATCTATGATAAGCCCACTTAAAACTGATGTCTTGATGTTATAAGGTATTTCTCTCACTTTCCTAGCGCGCCTTCGTGGTGTAGTGGTTCCGCACACTGGAATTCCATATGCCCGTGGTTCGATTCCCGGCGAAGGCGGTTGCTATTTTTCATCTTGCCTGCGTTTAAAATATACCTAATATCTCTACAATGTTTGTACCTCAAATATATGCCTCTGTTTAAAACTTTTGCAATTGCGCAGCCTTCTGTTAGCGTTAAAATTTAAAATCCCATTCACGGGAATGCATGCAGATCGAGCTGCAATATCCTCTTATGGCGCTTAAAAGGGCGCTTTGACGGACTTAAAATATATGGTATTTTCTACAACATAAATTTTTTATGTTGATCCCTACCTCATTTAGAAAGACGGTCCGACCTTTTTGTTTAGGAAGGATCGTGTAAAATATGATATAATTTTTTACAGAATAATTCTTTGATATTTGTCCGATACTTTTTTTACGAAGGATCATACAAAAATTTTGCTCCGAATTCAAGGGCTGAAATTTCCCGCTTGTTGGGCAAAAATTTTAATTAAAGAAAGAGCACTAAAATTGGATCGTGAAATTAAACATTAAAAAGGTACACATTATTTAATTTATTAATTTTACATAACAAATACAATAAAACTAGAATATTAAATATGAACCTCAAAATTAGTATTAAAAATTCCCATACTAATTCAAAACCAAATCATTTCTCCGCACTAAACTAGTTTAGTTCGTTAGGTCTGAATATATTCATAAAGATTATCTATAATAAAACTGAATATCTATAATGAAACTGAATTCCTTACTTACGAAGATTTTACTTTTCAAAAACTTTTATTTTAATTTTAAAAATTTAGAATTTCTTTAAAATTTAAAAAATATTATTAGGAAAGCCGAATTAAAAGCTTTGACTAATGAATTTTCTGATGGTGAAAGCAAAAATAATAAATTTCTCATTTAATGACAAATTGGAATAGTACTTGGAAATACCCATTTAACTAAATATTTTTAAGGAAGAATAATAAAGTTGGAGACTTCTTAACTTGAGGAATCATTAAAAATGTTTACTTAATTAGTCAGCAGTTGCTTGAATTCCTAATAAAAGAGGAAGTTTGAAGAAGGAATTAGTTTTTCAAAAGTCAGAAGTAATTATGATCTTTTATTCAGTTTTAGCCAGCTTTAAGAAGTCTTCATGCTCTGGAATAAATTGGAATTTTTCCTTTTATTAAAAGGAAAGAAATGAAAGCACCTTTTACTTTACTGCGCATATTGCACTCACATATATTTTTATAATGAATTTCATAGCTTCCTTTTAATAATAAAAAGTAAAACTGACCTTATGATACTTCTGTGAATTTTAGGGAATGAGATATAAGAAAGAGCTTGTTATAGTATACCAGCCGAAAAGAAAAAATCCTTAAAATCCGGCACAGATGAAACCTGGCATATCAGCTAATTCACCATACAATTAAAGATACGAGAAGGTAGCTATGTGTAAAGGATTTGAATAATCATTCGTAACAACACCCATGAGACAGCGAAGGTTATTACCAATTCTAATGGTTATAAGCGTTAGAAACACGCGAAACCGTCATTCCTCTCATATTTAATTTCCTTTTACTGCTTCGAAACTTGGATTTTCTCTCTGGACATATTTTTTGCACAAAACTTTGCGCAGTTCGCATAAAAAACAGTGTTCCAATGATTATAACAAAAGAATTTGGAGGAGGATGGCGCTCCATTAAATGTTGCAATAGAAAGAGAAGGGGAAGGGAGAGTTCTTTTCTTTTTATATATCTCTTTGCTCTTCTCCGTGTCGGCGCTTCAGACTGCTCTTTTCTTATGTAGGAATGGTTAGGCATTAATTCAAAGAAAATTGATTCATTGCCTAAAACAAAACGTTCTGTTATTAACTTCTGTATAGCTAATATGTATTTTCATTCGCAGTCTTTTGACTTTTCCAATAGTGATTAGCATTTGTAGTCAATGTCTGCTTGAAATTTACGGAGTAAAATAACTTAATTTATCTTACATTCTTTATTTAGCACCTTAAGATTTTTCATTAAGCCGCATGAAATTGAGACACATTTTCGATGCACATATCATACAGTGTGTATAATATGTGTTGTAATTCAAAGACTTGAAATGCGAAATGAGTGGAATAATTTCTTTTATTCCAAAAGCTAATATCTATTTCCATGGGGACTTAGTAATCGAGCATTTAGTATTTTCCTGTTAGCAAAATTCAACATAGATTTATCAAATAGAATTGGTTTCTTCTATTATTAGATATCTTACTTGTAGATTTCTTCCTGTGCAGACAATTAAAAGCTTCTTCTAATGTCTCCAGCCCCCATTACCCGAAATTTTGAAAACTGATAACATTCACCAGATAGATAAAATCAAGCCATCTGTGTAGTCTGTATCTGCAAGTGTAAAATACATCTATCTACACGTGAAAAATATATCTATCTACACGTGTAAAATGCGTTACCAGTTACGCAGAATATGTACTACCTGCAGTATACGAGTACTTTCTATTAGTTGCCATTATTTGCTAAAAACATTAGTGTAGGATGCATTACAGTTAAGTAAATTATTTGATACCTGTTACTGTTAAAATTATAGTCTTAATTTTATCCTAAATAAAAAAAAATCTTGAAAATTCGTAGCACATTGTAATGTTCAGTTCAAAACACTGATAGGTTGTTATTAACAATAAGGTATAGTATATTTTTATTTAAAACATTTTGGGTGAGACTACAATGAAACTTCCAACAGAAAAGCGCAAATTATGCCCTTATATAAAAAATTAAATCACGAACATAACGTCAAAGCATCGCATAACGTCATAGTTGTCCATGACACTACATGTCCATTCGTCCAACTCAGAAATTATATTTAATGGCTGCCCAATTGCTTGTTCAGCTTGCTTCAGGAATTATCAAAATCACTGGTCACTATTCACTGAGATCCTTGTCCACAGTGGACTATAGGAGGCGATCAATTTTTCACCTATTAAATAAGAGAGACAGACAATTACAAATATGCGTGGCTTCTTGGATTCGAATCTACGTCGGTTTGTTCGCTATGCCTACCACATTTACCTGGTTGCCGCTTTGTACTTTTGTATAGCGAACCGCTTTTGTATAGCGAACAAAGCGGCAACCAGGTAAATGTTAGCCAATGCTGAGAAAGTTTTCCATACTAATTGGAACAATTTTTTTTCATAACTATCCTCAAATCATTTTAGACTCGGAAATTAAGCAACACCCAAATGAATATACTTACATTTAGCAAAATCTTTTGTTAACTGTACTCTCTCGGACATTTTTAATAAGAAAACTGATACAATGATCACTAGTCATTCTGTCATTGACAATACTAAAAAGCGTTGAAATTTTTCCGTCAGTCAAACACACATATGTATTTTATTTAATAGCAATGGTTGTAAATTCAGTAGGTGCTTAACGAAATTTAAGTTTGCTTTAGTTTATTAACTTATGGCAAGCATTGGAAAGCTATCTACCTAAGGGGACGGATGTCTGCATGAAGGACTTTTTAAAGGAAACTGACTCGTACACACTTTAGAAATGAGAAATCCATAAAAACTCCTATGCAACCAACCCATTCGCCTAGATTAGAAACCTGGACCGAAACTACCATCGACTTAACGGCTTGGTGATTGTCGGCCCAATGAAATTTAGGGCCTAGCCAAATTAAAAGGAAAGTTTGTTTGCAAATGATGGCATAGCTGCTTGTTATTTTACAAATATAATAGCAAAATGATCTCACAGTTTAACAACCTTATCCTTTAAAACTTTGCTAATTGTACTAATGTATTTAATTTGTAATTTTATTTTATATACTGAAATTCTTAAAGCAATAATATTTCCATACTTCATATATGAATAAGATTAAAAAGTACTTTTGAAAGCATTATTACAATTTTATTTACAAAATCTAAATTTGACGCGATAGACAGTATATAGTTTCAGATTTATACAATCAACGGAATTCAGTAAATTTAAATCATCTATAATTATGTAACTATGATTACTATTAATAAATTGTTTACATTTATCATTAGTCTATCCAGTTCCATCACTAGAATCAGCGGCATATTTGTAGTTAAGCTATAAATCTTTTTAATGGAATTTTATACCTGATAGCTTCATTAATTCTAATACGAAGAAATGGCCACCTACTGCTGATATATATACAATAAGCGATGAGAAGTTAAAATTTTTTTCTAAAGGATTTTGGATTATTTTGATTTTGAACTCAAATAATCAAGACGGACGAAACGTATATTCAGTACTATATAATTGTTCAGTTTTACTATTTTAAATAAGTATCCCTTAACGAGTCTATTTGAAGCACTAAAATATGATTAATTAGTATACAGATTTCAACTGCACATAAGTTTAAAAAATTACTGTAATCTAAGTTCAAAATAATTAATACCTGGTTCAAAATGCTTTATTAGTTACATTAGTTACTGTGTTTTTAATTTTAATTTGCAGTTAAAACTTGTATTTGGTGAAATGGTTTGATTTATTTAATTATGGTAAAACAAGCGAGTGCTTAAGGGACGGGATGTCTTTGTGGAGCATTTTCTGAGGGAAACTGGCTCGTATACAGGTTACACGTAGGGAAAACCACAGAAACGTCCATGCAGCCAGCCCGTTTGCCTAAAATCGAACTCGGGTAAACTATCAGTGTTCAGCGAATTTACCGCTCGGCCGCTAGTGGCCTATTTGGTAAATTATTTCTATCTATCTATATATGCATATATTCTATATATCTCTTTATACACACACACACATATATATCTATATATATATTCCTTTATATAGAATATAAAGGAGATTTCTCTTAGGAAGTGCGAAGTGAAATTTAGAAAGCAAATGTGCACTATTGCGGTAATAATATATTGGAATTTGTAAATAAATACATTGGACTTGTCAATTAAAATTAGTTTTATTAAATAAATTTTAAAATTCACTAATTTTAAGGTTTTCCTTCTTGCTTCTCTTAACTATATAAAATGTTACCAAATAAAAATTCAAAAATAAAGAATAAAATTATGAATTAGAATACAAAATTCATATATTGAAATTCAAAATTTAAATTTATTATTTTATAATTTTACTAAATATAATATAGAAAGGTATATTGTTAGATACAGTGAAATATAAATATACAAATAGAGCGAATTCTCATTTTTGCGACCAATCAATAAATTAAAATTTTATAAAATAGGAAGTTCGCAAATGGGAACGGTATTGAGCACCACAATCATGTCGGAACAAAAGTGAGTTCGTAATGTGGACTTCAATGACGTGAGGCTCTGTTGTGCATATAGAGTTGCAGGTGTCCGCCGATAACATCGCGGCAAAAACATCGTGGACGAAAACGTCGCGGAGAAAACAACGCAAGGCGAAACGTCGTGCTACAAAACATCGTGGGAGAAAACATCGCAGTTCTAAAACATCGTGGCACAAAACATCGTCGTCGAAAATAAAGCGGTTCAAAAACATCGCAGTTTAAAAACATCGTCGTCGAAAATATCGTGGTAAAAAATAAAGTATCTACAAATCATCGTATGACGATAACATCGCAGTCATGCTTTTTTCAGGTTTTAATAATTGTAAATGGATATTCCCATAATGATTTGTGAGCGCAAGGTGTAAAGAAGGATAAATTTTACTTTCACATTTTTTATTAACTGATAAATTTTTGCTGAAAACGTAAGAAGGAAACTTAAGCATAGAAAATTAAATGTAACTTATAGATTATACTTTTCATGAAATATTACCAGTAAAAACTTTATAAAAATGATTTATTAATGGCCTTTGTTAGTTAACTATGTCGGTTTAAAATTCTATTAAGTGCTAAAAGTAGCATTAATTTTCTATGCTTAAGTTTCCTTTTTATTTTCTCAGCAAAAATTTATTAAGTAATAAAAAATATGAAAGTAAAAATTATCCTTCTTTCCATCTTGCGTTCACAAATCATTATGGGAATATCCATTTACACTTATTAAAGCATGCCTGAAAAAAGCATGTCTGCGATGTTATCGTCATGCGATGATTTTTAGATACTTTATTTTTTACCACGATATTTTCGACGACGATGTTTTTAAACTGCGAAGTTTTTGAACCGCTTTATTTTCGACGACGGTGTTTTGTACCACGATGTTTTAGAACTGCGATGTTTTCTCTTTGCGATGTTTTCTCCCACGATGTTTTGTAGCATGACGTTTTCGCCTTGCGTTGTTTTCTCCGCGACGTTTTCGTCCACGATGTTTCTGCCGCGATGTTTTCGGCTGTAACCAGAGCTGCATACATCATACCTGCATAGGACGTTCCTGAAGATTTTGTATAGCGAATTATTTATTGAATATTTGTCTCACAGCCAGGAATTTCCATTTACTGATGAAATAAGTTAGCATTCATACTATGTAAACTTAGATCATGTAATAGCTTTTGGGAAAAAAAACCAGAGGTCCTCCAAACGTTTATTGAGGAGAATCTGAAATATAGAAATTTGGAGCAGGGTTAGGTTTCTTTTTTATTTAAAAAAAATATATATCTTCAAAATTTAACTTTTTTCGTAATGAAGAAGTTTGTTTCTGGAAATGTGTAATTGAATTATATCACACCAAAAAGCTTTTAATTTTAACATTTCTATAAAAGAAAATTTGGGACCCATACTCAATCTTCCAAGGCTTCTTTTACAAATTTGCATTTAAAGAGATTATCTACAAAGATTTAATTCTAAAAAATCTTTCCAAAAGTCCTTTTTGCATGCATATCTTACAAAGTATTATCACATAAAAGCTCTATGAGCGACAAATCAGTTGCAATTTATTATTCTGTATCATTACCGAAACAATAGCCGTTAAATCCTGATGAACATATGATGTAGTGAAAGAGCCAGTCTATTCAATTAGGGCCGAGAGGAAAATAAAGGTATCATCGTATGAACATTACGAGTAGATCACCATGTCACATTTAGTTGGAAAGTAAAGTACAATTTAGTTGGAAAGTAAAGTACAATTTAGTTGGAAAGTAAAGTACAAGTCAATAAGGAACACTTAAATTTCTAGATACTTTTTATAGAGCTGTGTAGGGAGGGTACTTAAGATGAAAGTCAACTAACTCCGTTTGGAATTGGAGAAAAATCCATTTCAAGTGCAGAGATAAGAAACCATTTCTTGGAATTCAAATTTAAAGGAAGTTTGAAATGCCATTTGTAGACTCCTTAAAAGTCTTTGCACGACTGTGCTTTAAATCGTAGGAATATTAAGACGAGATGATTACAGGAAGCTTTTCAGTTTCAGTATTATCTCCGGATTCGAACTCATTGCAAGTATTACCTTAATTGAAATAGCGTTTCAATTATTCTTCGTTCTGCAGATGTTGATTTTTAGCAACCAAAGTCAAATATTTTTCAGTTTAGTATTTCCGGTAATTATTCTCAAATATTCTGCTGAGAGTATAAGATATTTTATTTCATTTTCATTTTACCGTATTCCTTAATGTTGCATATACCATTTTCCTCATATCTTTTGGTGTTAAACACAACTGAAATGTGCATTTTGAAGCATGTACAAAGATACAGCATTTTATATCTCTGCGAAGAGACTTTGATTCTTTTTAATCCATCTAGCAATTTGAGATATTTTATAATGCAATTTCTTTATTTCTGATCTTTTAATATGATTGATTTTGCATTATATTAAAAACAAATAAATTATCATACCATCACAACAATTAAATTATGATATTAAAATACAAAGTATTAACTTTTGTTTTCAGGACAGTTTTTCTAAACACTTAATTCACTTCAGTTTGCTTCTGTACTTTGTTTCCCCCAGAATTGTTTTTCCTAACACTTAATTCACTTCAGTTTGCTTCTGTAAATCAGTTACTACATTTCATTTTAATTTTAGTACTTACATGTTAAAGCAATCACCTCAGTTAAACTAGCCAAATTTTCAGAAAATGCCAAACTCTGGCAGAATTGAAATTTTCCTTTGGTTCTTAAGAAATCGATTTTTCAAATGCGAAAAAGACCTTTATAAGTAATCTTATAAAATTGAATAATATACCTTACAGTAATTAACTGAACATTACCTAAGATACGAAATCATACGTATGTCTACGTCTTTGAATTTCTACCGAAAATATATGTTAAAAAATAGAGTTATTTAAGATATTGCTTTTTGTAGAATTTAAGTAAATGTTCCAGAATCCATTTCTTTCTTATCCCATAGAGTTTCCTTTCGGCAGTATTCACAAACATTTATCTCTACTCATTTAGGTCAGCGAAATCTCCCTATGGGCAGACCAATCCTATCTATAAATGAATTATAAGAGCACTTTAAGTTTCTCTTTCTAAATAACTCGGAGGAACATAATAGATATATATTCCAGAGCCTTTTCATTTGAAGACAGAAAAGCCACACAGATTCCCAGATAAATAGAAAAGCTCTACGACGATGAAAAAACGCCAAAGAAATCAATTTGATCATTCAGTTGACTTTTCATTTGTGTGACGTTCCATTTCGATACCAGGCAGCTTCATTGTTAAGATAGAGGCAGACAAATGAAGAACCTCGGTCGCTGAGGAAGTGGCGAGTCCCACTGGGTGCAACCTGACCCGCAGCCTCGCTCGAGTATAACGCATCACGTCAAACATCGAAATAAATCTTTTATGAAGGGTCGTTTGGCTACTACAACTATATCTATTTTTTGATATTATTGTTGTTTTTCTTGAGTTTGACTCAAAGGAAATAGATATGAACTATGGGCGGCTAGTAATTCTTTTCATCAACTGTCAGTGAGGTAAGTAATGATAAAAGAAAGTACTAGCTTCTCTGCTAAGTGCAGTTTCAAAGGAAGAAAGGCTCTCGGCCATCACACCAATTGTTGACAAGGTTAGTTATATATATATATATATATAAAACATTTTGATACTTCGGTAAGACCTCTCATTTGATATTTCCTTCCTGTTTGTGGCAACAAATTTTCAAAGACACATTTTAGTGCAAATAAAAAACTGAGCAATACTCGATTCTTTTTCGAAAATAACCATTAAGGTTTTTGCATTTTCTGACCGTGCAGCCTTGCTTTATTTTAAAATTTATTGCATGTTATAAGATATATTTATTGCATGTTATAAAATATATTTATTGCATGCAATATAATAACATCCAATATATTTATTGCATGTTATAAGATAAAATGCAAATAGCTTATATTAATAAGGGCTTCCACACTTCGACGTTACCTATTCAAAAAATAAGTAAAATAAAAAAGATTAAATAATGGCTGTAATGGTCATACAATTCAAACAGAAATTGTGAAAAGGTGGTGAAATGATTCAATTATTCGCGTTTGTTTAAAGATGATCAATACAACTTTCAGACTTAGTACTTAATGGAAATAAAACTTTACATTAATACCCAACTAAAAGTAGATCTTAGACTAGAAGGTGTGGTCCACCATCGACATTACACTCCTTCTGTTTGAGAAGGTTACGCCCTGCCGCAAATAGAAAAATAACTAAATAGAATACTTCAAATAAAATATGTAGCTAAAATATCTTTTAAAGGTTAGGTCGTAGACCCATGATTCCTGTTTTAAAAGTGTTTAACTTAATACAGAAGGAAAAAAATGGAGTTATCTGCCGGAGGGCAGAGATGCTTTCGTGGAAGGCATTTCCAGGAAACCTGGTTTATAGTCAATATATACATGGAAAGAAACTCAAAAATGGCCATGAGTCTCAAACCTAGCTTTAATTATCAGTCGTCAAAGCTTTTAACTACTCCGTCGATGTTAGGCCTTTAAATAAAGAGATCAGGTAAAATATGCTTACAGTCTGCGAAAATTTTGGTCACTGTTGTCATTGTTGCTGATATTAGTACTGCTCCCACTCGGAAAAATAAGGGCAATAATTCTGTGCAGAATTTAAATTTAATGTTTCTCTTGGATACTGGATGTTTGTCGAGGGAAGTCAACGGGAAGTTGGTTCATTTATTTACTAGGATAATTAATATTTGTATTAAGGGATATTTCTTATTTCGCTGTAGCTTTTTTATATGTAATGCATTTTGATTTGCATGAATTTGCATGAATTTTTTTTTTTTTTTTGAATTTGCATGCATTCAAAATTTCCATGAATTTTTGAATGCATGATTTTTTTTTTTTTGATAAAGTTGTTCTTCAGAGCAAAATTATGTGAAGTTTTTAAATTTAATGTTTGGTGTTCCCTTTAGCATTTTTCTGGTACATTTAAAAGCCAGACGAAGGCTGGACGCATAGCGGCTAGTACACACAATAATCAAAGGTCCTAAACTTTACAGACACATTGCAGAGCAGTACCAGTGCGTATTATGCAACTTATATACTCATTATATATTATACATTAATAATGATGCTGAAATATTATGCCAGTTTAGGTGAATCCGTTATCTACGAATGAGGTACGTTGAAGACAAACTTGTAGAGTTTAGGCATCAAGTTCTGAGAGAGGATTTTCATATGTCTTTGACGGCGATATGATGACCCCCTTCTGAGTATTACATTTGTTCCAGAATTCATTAAGTCATCAGACGTGAGGCGGAACTAATACCTGAAGTGGTACAAACTATCTTGATTTATCTCAAACCAACTTGATAAAAGTCCTAATATCAACACAGAACTTATATCCGTATCAGTCTGGTCAGGTGGAGTTCTTACAACATGATCCCTTCACAGCCCAGCCGATCTCTATTTATGAGCTCTTATACAGAATGTGAAGATTTCCATTATATGGAATGTGAAGATTTCCATTATACGGAATGTGAAGATTTCCATTAGGAATTCTTTGGACCGGCAATCACATTTCACATCAACTGAGTAGTTAAATACAATGTTTATTGTGAGGACGCCACTTCTCTAACTTGTTATATTATTACTAATGCTCCTGCACGATGTCAAAGTACCTGCAGGTCTATTTTTCGGTTATGTTTGTGTTATAATTATCTTGTATACTTATGCATTAATAAACATGATAATCATAAGCCCATTGTTCTAGAACCAGTATTATTAATCTAGGATCTTGTGCAGGCAAGCCTCCACTTTATTCAAGGTCAGGTTAATCAGTCTCTTTCTCTATATTCATGAGTTAACTGCGAACTATTAATTCATGTGTGTTAACTGCGACTGCCGAATGACAAGGCGAAAAAGATTGCAACAACCGGTTTCTCCTTAATCTGCTGCTGGGGTCCGAAGATGTAGGACGGCCGCTGGCAGATTCGATGCACCATTTTCCTATTCCTCGTTGCGGTTCACTCGATGCTGTCTGCTGATACATGAAAATCATTTTTAGTGAAATTTTGAAATGAGTATTTAAGAAATTCATCACTCCTGTTTCCTGATACATCGCTGCAAAAAATAATTTTGGTTCAACGTCTTCATCTTTTCGAGAACTCTTCGCGCGCACGTATTTATAAGATCTGAATCTTTATGAGATCTGAAATTTACTGATTTAAGGAAGAAAAAGGAAGAATACTATGCTAATTCAGGGTCGTTTAATAACTGCCAGCAGAATTTGATTGTTCCTTTCATAACGAGACTTTGTTTCGCGCTGATGGAAAAAGATTAATTTTATTTTTAAGTGCTACGTTGTTCTGGTGATGCGCATCACTCGCGCTTGATTTTCAGATTCTGATATACTCATCTATCTGGTTAATATTTTTTTTATTTATTAATGCTTATTTCAGTAACGAAGATGAAGAAATAAATATATTGGATTTGGTATTGTCTGTTTGTAATCTTTGGGGTAAGTTACCTTAATTTCATATTTCTTTTAGATCACACATTTTATCATATCATTTCTCAAGTATTATGGGTTATTGCGGTTCACATTTGGCCACTTAAAACCATTTCTATTATTCCATTTTCATTATTATTACATTTTTATTCTACAGATATGTTTATAAATAATTGCTACACAAAGCATATCTGAGGTAATCCATATGTAATAATATCAATGTTTTGTCGGCGGTGTCAGCACGCATCTTAAACTAGTTATATAGCTAAGTTTCCCACATCCGATGTGCACCAAGCCTTGGCATTGTGTATAATCAAAAGTTTAATCTTTTAATAAATTTTATTGAATCGGAGGCTAACTGTAGCATTTTTAATATGATAACATCATGATTATATCAAAACATAACACTACGACGAGGCCCATTAAACTTAACACAGTCATTGTTTATAACTTTGTAACTTTTCCCACTCTATACAGTGTTTATGTTTAAAATTTATTTAAAAATTTATTTAATCGTGGAAATAATAATGACCTTAAATCATTGACAGGATTTTGATAACAAACAGCTGTACATTCAAATTTTATGAAAATAAATGTGCTCAGTAGCATTTTATGAAGATTAAACGGTACGATTTCAGAAACGTGTTCGTTTTTTTAAGGGAAAGAGATAATTTTATATTTGCTGAAAATGGTTTTAAAATCTTGTCCTACTTTAAAATTACATCATTGGGTTTTTAGGCTCCTGGATGTACTTACCTGTCTTACTATGATAATGACAAAAAATCCATGACATGATTTAATGTTTGCGAATTTTCTTACTTCAGCTGTTTATCCAAGCCTTGAGTAGTATTTTGTGTTGACGAATTTCTGCTATATGCGCGACTTCAAACGCCACGTTTTGCCGTTTTGATACAGTAAGCTTCTAAACGCTAAGCCTCGCGTTATTTGTACCAGAGAATTGATAACTGAGACCGAAGTGAAATCTCGTGTCAGGAAATAATTTATGAATATAGAGAAAGAGACTGATTAACTAAAGAATTGTATGGCGATTATATTATAGAATAAATAATTTAAAAAGCAGCTAGTATTTTTTTAAAAAAGTATAATATACTTAAACAAGTAATATGTTGTTTTGCTTATTGGTAAAAAATCTAGATTTGATGATTGAGAAAAAAAAATATACAGCATTAAATAGTACTGTTTGCTAAACTCTGCAAATTCTTAAGCAAAAGCCTTTTTTTCTGAATTCACAGCATCTGCTCGTTTAAAAATAAATACAACTAGTATATTTTAGTTAAAGTAGTATTTTAGAAATTAAAGTAATGAAAGCAATGCCTTCGCCACAGTATTATTTTTTATTATTATGTTATACTCTTTCTTTTTTAAATATATTCAGGGAAAACCTTTCTACCTTCAGCAACTTTGCAGTTCTACGGCTGAACTCCTTTTTGTATTATTTCTTTAAGTCAACATGTATGAAATGAAAAGAATTAAGTTTTGTTATACTTAGAAAAACTCGAAGTTTACGATAATACAAAGTAAAGTGAAATATGACAGTTTTCTTCCATTGGATGTTAAACACAGCTTCTCTTTTCATTTGATGAAAAACAGGCACTGAATTAAAAAATAAGGACTTTTATGTAATTAGATTCAATGCAGGAAAAGCAATTACTGAAGCGAGAAAATATTTATTCTGCTGAATTCATCTATGTATTCTTATTCTGAATAAACAAATTTCGGTTGCCAAAAAAGGCATCAAAGCTTAAAATTTCATTTTCTCTAAATGATGCTAATCTATTTTTAATTAATCTGTAATTGAAAAAAGGCTTTTCCTGAAATAACATACAAATTGGAATCTGGGGCAAGTGCACTAAATTATTGAAAATGTTTGGAATTTCATTTCATTTTGTACTTATTTGATGAAGCAACTCAAAAGAAAGTCATATTTATCACGTAATATTACACAGATTTCGGCTAGAGTACTTTCTATCGCATGAAAAACGTCATTTTGTTTCCAAAATGCATTTGATTTGGGATTTAAGACGAATGAAGCAGTAAGAGCGACTAAGAGTGAGGCTCAATTTTGTGCTGCTGTTAATTTGCAATCAAAACTGAATAAGAAACAGTCTCGCGTGTCTTTAAGAATAATATCATTCCATATTGTTTTCTCTTAAAAAATGAGGCCCACCAGCGGCCGAGCGGTAAAATCGCTGAACACTGGTAGTTCGGTCTGAGGTTCCGATCCCGCGAACGGGCTGGCTGCATTTTGTGGTTTTCCCCATATGTAACGTGTATACGAGCCAGTTTCCTTTAGACAGTTCTCCACGAAGGCATCCCTCCTCTTAGGCAGATAGCCCTAGTGTGCTTTGACATAATTAAATACACCAAACACTCTTAAGAAATGCCTCTTGCTCTTGTTCATTTGATTCTCCTCCGCTCTCAGTGACTACGAGTACGTAGCAAAAATGTGATTGCAGAACAAGTAATATGTTCTTTCTGAACACAAGTCCATTTAGCGTCAAGGAAATTACATCACAGCCTCGGATCTTTCTAAAATATATCAATAGCTTTTTCGTTTTTATAAGCATTATTCAAGGTGGACACACAGAGCTGCAGATATTTTAACCGGTGAAAGCTGCACACCAATACTGAGACATTCACGTTCCATGTGCCTTTTTTTCTGTTCCCTGAGTCTGTTTTTGTTGCCAATCTTTTACTTATTTCATGTAGGGAATCGTTTACTTATTACGCATATCTTTGCTTATTTCCTGAACATGAAATTAGGGAGAAACCTGTCGGTAAACAAATGTTATCATTTATAACATTCAATTTTTGTATGCATAGGCATTTTAAATGCAATTACATGAAACGATAATCTAAAATTTATCTGTAATTGCATGTAAAACAACCACTAGGAAAAAGTTCAATGCATGTAACTGCAGAAAATAAAAACACATATAACTAGAAAAAATAGTCTTGGACTAATTCTAAATTGCTTGGTTTTCGCATGATACTATAATTTTTTCTCTCCGCATACGAAATTTTATATGAAAGAAACTGCAAAATCTTATTTTTTTCAAAACAGTTAGAAATATTTTATTTAATACTTTTCTATCAGTTTCTTATTTCTAAGTCACTAAATTCCCTTCCGAAGTAAGCAAATTAACAGCTATATAAAAGAAGATAGAACTGAAAGGTACGTTATTTTGTAGACTTTTTTCACTTTGCTACTGGGATAAAAACTAGTGCTCCTGTCACTTTTCACACTTTAATTCGGATTAATCGCATTGCTGCTAAGTGGTAAGTAAAGTTTAATAGACGAGTACGTTAAATTCGAAAGTGTTCTAGGTGAAAGTTTTCTGGATAATAACATTTTCCTACAAAAGATATAAAGAATTCTTTCTGTAAGTTGTTTACTTATTAATTTGTGATAGTTTGAAAGTTTTCCTGATATTTAGGTTTGCAAGAAGGTAAAAATAAAGTTGTATTTGTGATTTACATCTATATATTTTCTGTTTAGAGCTACGTTTCGAATATCTCTGAAAAATGAAAACTTTCCAAGGGCAAAATAAAGCTGGTCGGTAATCAATTTTCTTAAATGAGGTAATGGAAGTACACCTTGCAAAACTGAAAAAAAAAAATGCATTCCCTTGTTTCAAGAGATTTCAGTAGCGGCCATATTTACTTCAAGCAATAAACTCTTGGGTGATAATATTCTCAAGAATATCTAATCGTTTCCCTAACAGACAAAACTGTGAACACATTTTGAAATTTTGATAGTTTTCAGATTTATAAGCTGATAAAAATATTATTTTACTCTAAATGAGTATACTTGTATATTATTTAAAATATAATTTAGTTGAAAAACACAGACTTCAGATACGTGATTTAGAAAAGAAATTTATACTTATATAACAAAACATTATTTTTGATTGAATTAAAAATCTGGTTAAAATTTCAAATTCTGCTGTTCTTGTACTGAGGAATAATTACAGTGCTGACCAATAAACGTGTTATAGCACGAAAGAAGCTCAGAACAAATATGAAATTTGCCTGAAAGGCTAGAATATCCTGAGATTTACAAATGATTGCAATTTCACGAAACAGGTTTCCCAGTACTGATAAGAGTAATGATGTCTCAAAACTGTTTAAACGGTAGGTTGAAATGCCCATTTTACAGTATGAAAATCATATTAAATCTTTGTGTTTTGTATCATGCTTTGCCTCGTATAAGAAGACGAAACGCATACCAGCATGTTTCAGAACTCGATCGAGATAGAATTGTAATTTACTTCGATCGAGGTAGAATCGTAATTTACTGGGGCTACGGGTTATCAGACCATATTACTAACTTTCGTTGAGATCCAATTATTGTCATGAAAGTGTACAATGGATGTGTCCAGCAGGCCACACAGAATACCGTGCATTGTTTCAAAGAGCTCCTCTTCGTAATGCTGGAAACGATAGACATCTTGTTCACACATTGTTGTTTAAGATTGTGCAGCACCATCTCATGTATCTTAAGTCAGGAAACTGGTGTGTTTTATAACGTTTAGTGTCCTTACGTATATTGCGATGATGTCATCAATGCCACTGATTGTCAACAAGCCGATCATTGCTTTGGCATTTCTGTCTGCTTCTACTTGGTCATCAGCGCCTACAATAAAAATTTTTATGGCAAACATGGGCCGTCCATTGGCGTAATGTTGTCTTTTCTAACGAATCCCACTTTTGTTTATAGTATCATGATGGTAGTATTCGAGTGTGGCAGTGAGGAGAACGAATGATGAAACCTTGAAACTGTTAGCGTCATAACGGCTCATCACTTGGATTGATAGTACTGGATGTCAGTGTGGACATGTCCACATTTATATCTAGTCCGTATATCCAGTATTTTGACCAGCTTTCATTAAATTACTACCGTTTTAATGAACACACTTTTCAATAGTACAATGCATGACTACATTTTCCCTACACTTTCCTATGTTTCTCATTGCACAAGATGTTCATCTCTTCCTCAAACCAGCGCGTTTTCCATATATCAAACCGATTGAAAAAGGCCTGACTAAGGATTGTAGAGTTACTACTGGTATGACAACACTCGGCAGGAAGTACCACAGATGAACTCTAACGTAGAAATAGATCCTCATGTACTGCAACACTATTAAGTGTCATTATAAGCCTCTTCGACACCAACTGTTATTATTCCCAGAGGACAGATGTCTAGAATACTGCTTCCTCTACATTCTTTACCTCAAAATTAATCTCGATGTTTAATAATTTCTAGAATGTATTTATAAAAGAAGTATGATTACTCTGTTTGCTTTCTTTTATCGTGTAGAACACTTAATGACCATTAATATATTTTAATACTAGTTTTCATATTGGAATTTGTATTAAATTCTTTTTCCATGAAAATATCTACATTTACTGAAATAACAAAACGTTGATTTAGTGGAAATTTTTATAAATATACAAAGTTGTAATAAGGAAGAAACTTTCATAAAGGTCTTTATATAAACGTTAAAAAGAATGATTGATTTCCTGGTTAATGAAATAACAAAAAGTTTAAAAAAATTCCTAAACATTGAAGAGATACTTTCATCATTAAAATATCATTAAAATATCAATATAATGTTTTTTCCATTTTGTTTCATTGGAAATAGCATTCAGCCACTGAAGCTTAATCATCACGGATCAGAAGTCGTTGTTTGAATGCTATATTTATTTTTACTCTTCACAATACAAATCTCTGTAATTTATTTTAAATTTTATTCGATATTTTTCTCGTACGTATTTTTAGAATTACGTTCTTTTAGACACTTCATCAATATTCATTTAAAAAAAATTAAATTTGGTTTAGTCTGTTTTAAGACTGCATAAGCTAAAATGATGAGAACCGTGATTTTTTTAAATAACTTATATAAATAAAGTAAATATATCGTACCTGTTACAATCAGACTTCTTATATGTAAGCATTCAAGCATGCAAACGTGTATGCATTGTATCGTACAGGTGCCTAAGGTTCAGTTTGCGGGATGGAATTCGTTGGCTGTTGCATTTGGTCGGTCAATACAGGGACGGTTAATGCTGGTTGTGGATGACAATGGAGTTGTCGTCCAATGATGCCCCATACGTACCCGATTAGAGAAACTTCTGATGATCTAGTTAGCCAAAGCAACATGTCAACACTCTGTAGAGCATGGTGAGTTACAACTGCGATATGAGGGCGAGCGTTATCCCGTTGGGAAAGTCTTCCTTGAATGCTGTTCATGTATGGTAGCAGAACAGGTGTCATCACCAGACTGACGTACAAATTTTCAGTCAGGGTGTGTGGGATATCCACAAGAGTGCTCCTGCTGTCATATGAAATTGCTCCCCAGACCACAACTCTAGGTGTGGGCGTGAATCTAGGCCGTCGCAGACAGGTTGATTGCAGGCGCTCACCTGACCTCCTTCTAACCATCACACAGCCATCACTGGCACCTGCACAAAGCCGACTTTCATCAAAAAACAGAACAGATCTCCACTCCAATGAGCTCTAGATTGACACCTCTGAAGTCGCAAACGGCAGTGTTTTGGAGTCAGTGGAATGTAGGCATTACTTTCTTAAGACTTTCTCTGCCAACTACGAGTTACCTCATAGGTCGAAGTTTATGTTTAGGTGCCAGCTACGAGTTAATTCCTAGAATGTTTTTGTTTTACTTACGCCATATACCAGGGGTGGCCAACCTGCGGCTCGCGAGCCATATGCGGCTCTTTGAAGGATTATTTGTGGTTCTCGATAAATGTACCCAGTTCCCTTTTCATTTTTGTGTTATTATATTTTTAAAAAAATTATTGTTTCGTATGTGTTTCAAAATATCTTTTAAATTACAGACAACAAATATGAAAGATTAAGTGCAGCGTTCTAACAAATTTCACTTCCGTCCATCGTCTCTTGATTTTTTTTTTCTGAATCCATTTGAAATTAACATAATTCAAGGTGAGTTTTCCATTTCCAATATAATTACCACCCAAAAAGCATCTGGAGAATTAGAATTAATAGAGATGCAAGAAGATCAAGCTACAGGTGCCTAAGGTTCAGTTTGCGGGATGGAATTCGTTGGCTGTTGCATTTGGTCGGTCAATACAGGGACGGTTAATGCTGGTTGTGGATGACAATGGAGTTGTCGTCCAATGATGCCCCATACGTACCCGATTAGAGAAACTTCTGATGATCTAGTTAGCCAAGGCAACATGTCAACACTCTGTAGAGCATGGTGAGTTACAACTGCGATATGAGGGCGAGCGTTATCCCGTTGGGAAACTATTAAATTATTATTATTAAACTATTAAATTATATTATTATTCTAATTAAAATATAAATCGACGCCGATTACTGAATTTTGGAAATTTGTACCAGAATCGAAGTATCCTGAATTAAAAAAAGGCTGTTTGTCGAATTATTTCAATATTCGGAACAACGTACTTATGTGAATCATTTTATTCCACTTTAAATTTCGTGAAATCCAAACACCGATCAGTATTAACTAACCAGTATCTCAAAGAATTAGTGAAAAGTGCTGTCACCAATTATTCACCAAATTTTAAAGAATTATCAAGAGAAGTAAAATAATGTGTTTAATTTTTAATATTTAAGTTCAATACATATATTTCGTACTTTTATTTATATGATTTTAATAAATATAATTTCTGTAAAAAATTAATATTCTCATACCTTTTAAATACGTATTTAATTGCGGCTCGCAAAAAATTTCAAATTTTGAAAATTGGCTCAGACTATCAAGGAGCTTGGCTACCCCTGCCATATACAATCAAACTCGTAGTATTTTCATGTTCTTTGGAGGTATCTGTCTTTGAGGATTAGAAAAAACACAAGAATTTGGCGCAATTCAAGGGATTCATTATCATTAATATAAGCCTAATATAAGTAATTATAAAGCAAATAACATAGGATTTGTAAAAATAACCAAGAAATTTAGAATAATGTTTGTTATAATAATTGTTGTAAAAATAATCAAGCTTTGTTATAAGTAACCGCCAACTACGAATATACTCGTTATGGGTGTATCCATAGTTGGCGCCGTCGTAAAACATTTTATCTCAAAAACCGACTACGCTATAACTCGTATAATTAATAAAACAATTAAAAATTGTCTGAATTCAATATCTTTTCCATAAATACATGTTTTGTATTTTTATTTTACAATTAATTAAATAAAATGGGTTGGCTTGGTGGAACCGGTTTTGAAAATGGCGCTTGGCAGCGATATGGTTTAGAGTATTTACCACTTTTTTTAATATTCTTTGAATCACTGAATCAGGCAGCAGGTTGCATGAATTTATAAGAATGAATGAATTTTGAATTTGTTATACTCAGCTATTTCAGTCCAAATCTTGTACAGAGAAAATGAAAAGAAGAGCTTGACTATATGATATATTGTGTGATTACTCGATGTATGCTTGCAAGGCTGAAATTCTGCTATTGGAATGAACAAAGGTTGTACTTTCGCTAGTAGGAGCCAAGTGGAAATACAGTGACACAGCTTCATTTGCGGCACAGTGTGTCCGGTCTGGACACACCTAAAAAATTTTTTCTGTACGCACAGAGAAATTGAATGAAAAAGGATTCATAGGTTACTATAGGTTACTCTGAACCTTCTTTATTTCTAGTAGATGGCAACTCAAAACAAACCAGTCCATATATTTTAGAATTGTTTAGATTTTTAAGACCCTCATTTCTCAAAGAAACCTTCTAGATGTTTTTAGGGTATAAAAGGAATTGTTTGAAAAGAAATTTCTATGTTATGTTTTTGGCTGCATGCTAATCTCCTTATTCTATATTAGTTTTAAATTTTTACCTTGAAATCTTTCCTAAAATCAAACGGCGAACCTTAGGTGTACCCAGACCGGGCTCATCGATAATCTAGGACAACTGAGAGTCTGTATTCTTTGTTTCTTCGCTTCTCATCGGTCAGTTCATTGACAACAATGCTCATTTCAGCACTCTTTTCGAAGCTCTATTCAATGAGTGTGCCACTTTGGGCACACCCACAGAATTAAAACGATAAGTGCTATCATCACACAATTTTACTTGTGTACTCCTCTAGGCCTAATTAGACTGCCTACCTTTTTTTTTTATCAAAACTCCGACTTTAAAAGGTAGCGTGCCGAAAAGGCACGCTACCTTTTAAAGCTAATTATTTCATTCACATATATTTCTTTCATATATATGAAAAGATTATAGATATAATATTATAGGAGAATATTATAGGAGAATATTATAGATAGAATATTAACTATAGATAGAATATTATAGGAGAGAAGATCGTAGGAATGTTTAAGAATTCTAAGAAAATGCGCTACAAACATATTATGATAATAAGAATTGAAAAATGGCACAATCCTTTACACAAGCAATATCCAACTACCTAAATAAATGGTATACAAGCAGAGATTTTTTAAAGCTGAAATCCTAAGTTCAGCTGCCACTTTTTAAAAAAATTCTCAATTATTTCTTGTAGTTTGTACATAGTCCCTCTTCTCATTGCGATTCCATCAATACAAAATCTCTTTGGCTTAGACAATTAGACTCTTTTTCAATTAGGCGTTTGATGGTATTGCATTTTAAAGACTCTGTGGTAAGCTGAAGCAGGCATTACAACTTGCGATTAAGTTCTATTAGATTATTCATTTGCTCCCTGAATTTCACCTTTTGTTGTATAAACTCAAGAATTTCAATACTGATTTCAGTGTTGGTGATTTACGGTATATGTTTTCAGAATGTTAATGGTACCGATTTGATTTGGATTGGGAGACAGTTTAAAGCAATTCTGCCTTGCAGTGGCTGTCTTTAAAAACAGCATTGATGCCAATAATTAAATGCAAGGATGTTAGTAGAAAGATGACGCGAATGAAATGTTCGAATTAATCGAAGTGGATGCTTGTAATTTTATATTTTATTAAATGCATTAAGAGGAGTCGGAACTCCCTATACCAACAATGTTAAATTTGCCATTTTTGATGTACTTTTTTCAAATTCTGCTGTAGATACACGCTTAAATTTTTTGTGTAATTTAAGTACAGCTGTCTGATTATATTGAAATGAGCTTTTGAAAGAATTTGAATTTTAGAGTAATTTATAGATATTTTATTAGGCATAGTAAAATTTAGCACTTTTCTCCCACACACACACACACACACACACACACACACACACAAAAAAAAAAAAAAAAAAAAGGGAAAAGAAAAAAAAAGGTGAATTTTGTTTTCCTTAGTTTATCACAAAAATCGCACTTCAGTAAATATTAAGAAATATAATAAATAAGTCATAAAAATGTTAGACGCCTGTGAACAGTAATTCGTGAGAACAGCTACATCGAGTATAAAGAATCACGCTTGGAGAAACACGCGTTTTTATGCAAAAATCCTCTTTTATTGATTCTGCATTCGATGATTAACTCAAACTAGATTTTTTACAGATTTAATTTTCATAGATTTGATTAAAGTATGGTGTATTTAGAAAGATAAAAGTGTAGAGAATTTGAAAATGCAAAAATCCAAAATCACCATTTTTTGGATTTGGGGCTTCCGACAGCCCTTAATTCAGAATGTTCGACAAGCAACCTCCCCTCCACTAAACAGTTCTAGGGTTATCTCACATTATTTTTAACTGTAATCCACATCAGCATCTGGGGAGAACAAGTGACATTTAAATCTCTGTAAAACACAATTCGTTCTCTTCTTTAGCGTTTTCAATTTTAAATAAATCTTTTCCATTAAAATCATTTTCTAAGAGATATATCAGATGCATCATTCAAAAACATCAAATCTTTCCGAATAAATGCTAAACAAAGAGAAAGATGCACCTCAAGAGCTCTATTCTCAGAGGAAAATTGAAAATTTTAGACTTGAAAAGAACTTAAAAGAGGAAACTGCTTGAACTGAAAAAAAAATCACATCTTGTTCAACGTATACTTTAAATTGCATCAATTCCTATGATTTTAAAACGAGGGATATTTAAAGTAACAAAATGATAAACCTGAGTATCATCACTGTAATACATTGCACTCCAAAATTTAAGGAACAATAATTTTTTACTCTATAATGTTGAAAAAATGAATGATAAGGACTTCAAATAAAGCTTACAGAAGAGCTAAATGATAGAAGTAAAATTTTAGGTAGCAGAAAAGTATCACCATTGGCTTAGGAGCCATTGATACTTAAATCTAATTGCAGGGATGTGTGACCATACTTCATGTGTACAAACTGTCTGATTTCGGGAAAAACGTTTGCATTTCTTGAAATTTCTCTATGAAACCCCAAAGAAAATTTTATTAGATTCTGTAGATCGCGAGCATTTGGCTTAATGGAAATCAGCCTGTAGCATGCTAAAGTGATAAGAAATTTAAATATCAATCGTAATATCGTCCGCAATTTATGGAACAATTTCTTAGAGAAAGTGCAGTGTCGAAACGGCCGTCCACAATTTTTTCTAAGGCCCGATTCTTCGGCTAAAATTCAGCGAAGCACAAATCAACCTGAGATTTTTCCTATTATATTTTAGCCACAAGACGAATGTGCGCGTTTTTACTGAAGCAAAACAACACATGCATGGCCTCTTGTCAGAAGACAGTGTCTGTGAGCATTCAGTTCGTTTCTTCATTCAGATTACAAAAGTTGAGTTGATCAAGGAGGCATATCACGAGGAACTGAAAACATTAGAACTCAGTACTCTTCGAAGATGACATCAGATATTCCCAGCAATGCGATTCATGTGGTGTTATTGTTCGGAGGTAGCAAAAAGTCCAATAAAATTACAATAAGATTACAAGAAACATTACTGGATGAGAGCACATACCGAAGCCGAAGTAGCTTTATTTTCACAGGAATCATTTTAAGAGAGGTCACACTGGCCTTTATGTTTTCCTCTGGGATTTGTTGTAAAGAATTATTTCATCCACTTGTGCGTGTATTGGAAGTGTAAGTGATTAACACTTGAAGCTAATAAACTCGAAGACTCGTGGTTCGAATTCAATCGAGAGGACATTTCTACATTTTACCATCAAAAGAAATGTTGGTCTACATACTGACGCATTTCAGCTTGGCGAGAACTGCCTACAGTAACCTCTAATACGTAGCAGCTACAGATTACAAGTTCGAGGTTAATAATCTGAAAATATATGTCTAGAAAGGCGACAAGTGCAAGATGGGGATTTCACAAGTGAGGTACAATTTTTAGCAAAGACATGATTACTGTTTACATTACGAGGGTTTAAATAGCCACCTCGATACGGTTTTTAAATAGCCACCTTGATAAACGCCGATAAATCGGTGCCTCAAAAATTTGGTCAACTATCCCTCGTGCCTCTAACCTATTATCTTTTAAGTGACGGATAATGTATAGAATTATCGCATTTTCCGTGCGTGATCTTGTGATGTAAGTGATTAACTTATTATCATAGTAAATTAAAAAATCAGCGGTTCGAATCCCAGGCAAGGCATAAATAATATTACTACACCACCTAGCTTCAAAAATCCTAATAACTATTGAAACAGCTAAGATGTATAGGACAATATTGACGATATCTCATATGAAACTATATGCTGCCGCAGTCGGGGACTTTTTTTGTTTTAATGGATGAGAAGTCCACTTTCACAAGGTGTCTATAGTCGACCAGCATCTTCAAGAGTAAGATACTCAGTGAAAGGCTTGGCCAGTTTATTTACTAGATGTCATTCCTATCGAGAATATGAATGAACTCATCGAAAGAGAAGTAGTTGCTTTTAATTTTAGCTTCAGGATTCTTAAATGGACTGCGGGAGGTGGACTTCTGACATACGAGATTTACCCCTTTTGAAGTACCTGAAAATTCGATTGGCAGATTAGACAAACGGTAACAAGCCTGCATTTAGGCCAGAGGAGGAAATATTCCATATTATAATTCTTCTCTTCATTTATTTTTTAAAAAATTATTTGTTTTCTATTTCCTTAATTATGTTTTTCAGATAATCACATTTTATTATTTTTCGAGGAGAAGATGATATGCAACTTTTGTAACATATTCTAAGTCATTGTCTAATCTATACGTCTGCCAGTTTTCGTATTTCTATCTTGTTTGTTTTAAATTATCTACATTAAAACTATTTATTCCTTTACTTTGGAGATCAGTGGAAGTATTGTAGTATCACATTGCTTCAGAACAATATCTGCCATGATGATGCGTGAAAGCTATACAACAGCTGTGTATCGAAACTCTTAGTAATTGTTATACAATATTTAAATTGATTTTTATTTCGAAATTTATATGTAATAAAGCACGTATAATATGAAATGTACAAAGTTCAAATGAACCCAAAAGGGAGACTAACACCAGACTAGAAGACCTCAAAGAAGCTAAGCTGTTTTTTAAAAAAATAATGTAATTGTGCTCTTCATTCTCTCAGCTTTTAAAGCTTCAATTAATCTAACTATTTAATAAAAATATTATAATAGCGATAATTGTTATTTGAATATTAGTTATAAAAGCTCCTTTGTGAAGAATTAACGTCTGAAAGCATGTATACAGTGGAAATAAATAGTTATGTGCAAATTATGTATTGATGTTATTAAATGATATTCTAAGTTAATATAAATCAACTACAAATTGATGAATGGATGTATGTTAATGAAGGACAGGAATTATAAAAATTTAGTCTGAAGGATTGTTGAATCTTCTGCCAATATGAGGGCAATAATTGAAAGAAAACTAATTGATTTCTCATAATAAACGTATAACCTTTAGGGCATCATTAAGGTGGTGCAGTAAATTTCATCACCAGAGATTTTCAGTGCTGCAAACCGTCGCCAGTATTTCACCAAATTATTTACCATCTATGTTATCCCAAAATCTTTTAAATCAGACTTAAAAATACAGAAATTTACTTTAAGGTGTTTGAAATCTCAAATGAAATAACATGGAATACATTAAAACTTGTGCGAAAAAACCGTATGCAGTCTAGTCATAAATTTGACACAAAGCAAAATGTAATATCGGGGATAAACATGATCTAAATGTATAAAAATTACTGCGTATGACTTCGAGGCTTCAGTTTGAGGCTAAGGAACTTGCACAAATAAGCTAAGCTAAATTTTGAATAATTACACTCCGTTGGTAAATTGATACTGTTATTGCAGTAGTTCTACAGATTGGAACTTACCTCTTTAGTTTCTCTGTAGTGAAAGAAAGTTTATTTCCTAATGAATTTAGGCATTTCCTTTTTATTTGCATTTAATTTGAGTTAAAAACTTACTCTTGCTTTATGTCATTTTAAAACAATTGCTATTTATTTTGGAAGTCACCAAAGCAGTCGATTTTAATATAACAGAAATTTGTTTTTATCCTCTAGAGATATGATACATACTTCACTTTTTCCTTTCGGATTTCTTGTTTTCCTGGTTTTCTTTGCCTTCGTTTTATAGCCCCTGAAAAAGCCTAGGTTATGTATTTCACCTGGGGCAAAAATCCAAGGCTGAATAGCGAGGAAAGGATATAAAAAAGTTACTCCCATGGCTTGTGCGCTGTCTTTATGTATGAGTATGTGTATGAGTTTCGTATTTGTTTGCTTAGAAGCTGAAGCATTATCATCTACACAAATTGTGCCAATAAATGCGAATGGACGTTTCTCGGAGTATCTATGAAGTGAATTTTGAAAATATTTTATGTTTCTTGGAATGAATTGAAACAAACAACTAATAAAAACAGACGGGTATTTTTAAGTGCATTATTTTGATTTTCTCGAAAATCCCTAGTTTTTTTCAGAGTATTTTGCAGCGGATTTCACCGACATTAAAGTCCTCATTACTTGAGTACTAAATGCCAAAATTTTTCTGACAGTTGGACAGAACTGGTAGTTGAATTTCATTACTGCTCATCTACCATTTAATGCAGCTTAAGCACACATTTAAAGGAATTGTAGTATAATGAATATTGCTAATAGTTACAGTTTTAATTCTAAAATTTTAAAACATGTAATCATGATATCTACATTTGAAAACTTATTAACATAATTCTAAAATACCTTTAATCTTGAAATTTATCCACCCACTATCATTTAATTATTTTTTGAATTAAACGAATACATTGAATTGCCAATGCTTAAATAAATTATTTCGACAGGTTAAAAACAAAAAAAAAATATTCATATTTTTTTTAAATTCGTTTTAACACTAAAAAAAAATTAATGTGTTCCTACAGAAGTATATGAAATTCATTGATTCACTTTTTAAAGCTTGGATATTAAATAAATTGTAGAAAAATTACATTTCGAGGCGTTTTAAGAGTTGTATTATGTATAGGTTTAAGAAATATTATAATTCAAAAATGGCTGGTGGCTCTGTCATTTGTAATTTATGGTTGTATGGAAAAGGTAGGTACGAGATAAAAACATGTGTCAACTAAGAACTCTAGTTAATATACTGAAGAAATCACGCAGAGGTAAACTTAAAATTCTATAAAAATAATCTTAATATTTTCCTAAAGGTCAGATGTGCTCTAAATTTTTGGAAAAGTAAACATAGAAACATTAATTGTTAATTAACATACTAAGTCCTAGTGAAATATATTCTTTAAGTATTCAACTGAGATACATTTGACTTATTACAGCCAAAAGGAAAAGAATATGCAATACTAAACAAAGTACTCTGTCAGCGAGATAATCAGAATCAAGAAAGATATATATATATATATATATGTATAATGTATATTATGTATTATGTGAACACATCCAAAAATAAATTTAATTTGCAGACAATAACAAAACAAATATCAAGTTTTAGGAACAACAAATTGAACTTGCAAGTTCCTGTTTTCCTGTTTCAAACTTTCTAACAAAGTAATGTTTAGATTTAATATTAAAGAAGTAACTTTAGGTAGTCTACACAAGCTATATTTTCAAAGTGCTAAATTAAAACAAATTTTCTCGAACACTGTCTGACAATGCAAATTAAATTACAGTTTCGTTCCCTTCAAATTACAGTTTCCAACTGGCGCGTCAAAGAACGTATGCAATAATCATTAAAGTTTAAGATTGAAAACAATTCTCATGTTGTGTAGAAGCACTAGTTAGGATTACTTGTTTAAAAATTCCTGCTTTCGTTCCTGACATTGAAATATACAGTACGCTTCGTAGCTAAATTCAAAAGGGAAATAACTATCCTAACACCAGGGATATTGATTCGTTGTCAAATTTAATTTCTTAGAAGACTTAAAAGTTAATGTTGATAATGCAGCAGGTAAACTAAATGCTGAATTTTTCATTTAAATAAAATCAATAAATTGTCTAAGGACAGAGGACAAAAGACACAGCTGGCAAATTACGTAGAAATATTGTCTGAGAAGCAAAAGAAAAAGTTTTCTTTTATCTAAAATATTCGTCATATTGGAAATGGAGTGCTAAACTGTAAAAAAGTAAACACATACTTACAAAAGGGATGAAAATATCACTATCGCTATAGTTTTAGCGATCACATTGAAACTGCATAGATATGTAGCTGACCGGTAGCTAAATGGATTATCAGCAAAATTTATAGCATTTCGACTTTATTCCCATGAATAAAATGAGCTAATTTTATTCTGTTTTTCCTCTATGCGAAATGCTAAACTGGGTTAGTTTCCCTTAGGAAGTGATCCACGAAAGAATTCTTTCTCTTAAGCAATATGTCCTTGTTTACTTTGTTGTAATTTATTAATCTACAAGATAACAGATTCGATTATCGAACAAAATGATAAATTGTTATTTTAGTTAAAGAGAAACAGTATTGTTTGAATAAAAACTACACTAGCCTATAAGGTATTTCTCTCGCTTTCCAGCGTGCCTTCGTGGTGTAACGGTAGCACGCTGGGCCGGTATTCCAGAGGTCCGTGGTTCGATTCCCGGAGAAGGCGGTTGTTATTTTGCATCTTGCCTGCTTCCAATTAACCTAATGACTCTACAAGCCTATAATGCATATTTATAAAATTTACAATATACGTTGTACTTTCTGAAAAATAAGAGTTTATAGTGATACATTCTCATATCGAAATTTAGTGCACTTATTACATACAGTAAGTGTGCTGCTATGTGTGTTACTAAATAAATGAATAGAAAGGATACATTGTCAAAAAGAGTGAAAAAATAATCTCAGACAATTAGTTTGTAAGGTCTAACTGGGTAACGAACTCAAACTTTTTCAGACCCTATTAGATTGCCAAGCGAGCTATCACTACTTTTGAAAATGTACGACAAAGTGCCCGCTTCTTTTATTTAGCGGTTTTAAATTGCCCGCTTCTTTTATTTAAGCTTGAATATAACAGAAGACACAAATTGTGTATATGTGAGAATGGGAAATTTCTCACACCATGCAGTTTATTCATCAGGGACAATATCGGAACAGTAATCGGAATCGCAAAGATGCACGTGCATATATAGACACCAGTCAAACGGGTTTCTCCTCTCTCCCTTGGCTGACAACGGCTCGCAGGGATATGCGTGGCTGCAGCACTTGCATATCTCACACTCATTTAATGAGGTTTCTTTTTGATGAAAAAGAAGAAGCGAAGCACTCTAAAAAAATTGTACAAATTAGCTGAAAATGGTTAGGTTGAAAATAATCCATATTGGAGAATCATACTAAATTTAACCTGCATAGAAGTAACGTGTTAATGTGTGTTTCGCATCAATGTCTGCACGTATGGAAAGCACCATTAGCAATGTGTGTAGTTAACGTGAAAATGATTTTCAGTATGCAAAGTGAACGATGTTAACAGATTTGAAATTCGTATTCTATCTTCAATAGACGGCGCCGTTCTTCCGACTTTCCGTATTCGTGTTCTTCCGTTTCAAGTGTTCTTGTATTCCGTTTTTGTGTTCTTCTATTTTTTGTGCTATGTTCTCAAGCTGAATATTTAATCCAAATTGCATATTAATGATTAATTCAATAAAGTGAGATTGAACAAATGAGTTGTTCTCTGAAGTCCTTTTGACATGTTTATGGGTAAGTGAAGTATTTTATTACTCTTTCAAAGCAATTTTACTAAATATATCGATTTTAGGCCAGCAAATATTGGGCACATGTAAATTGATTGGATACTTGTAGGTATCTAGTTAAGATAGATTGTCACACGCAACACCACAATATACAATAAAAACTTCACAACTTTCGGATATTAAAATAACATAAATTTGAATTTATTATCTAAAAAAGGATAGACACTGGAGACTATACAAATCTGGTCTAACTAAGCTGGCTAAAACTATAACGAAGTAATTTAACTTCAGCTAACAAATGACTGATACAATGTATTAACTATCAGAGCTCCACGATAGAAAGTAAAAAGTTCTATATCTAAAACCTTCAACCTTCGCCTTAAATTATTAGTAATTCGTTTGCATCCTGGCGAGGGTTACAGGAAATAATAAGTAATAGGACCAATTCAAAACATAAAAATTATTTAATTAACATAAAATGCTTTCTAAATTGCAGTGCAGAATTTTAAAATGAATATGTAAAAGATTGTTTGGAACGCTCATTTCGTATTGCAATTTCTTGCAGTCTGCCTACTGCTTCTAGTTCCGTGTCGGCTGTGATTCCTTTTAGCCACTGCTCTCATAATACATTTCAGGAATTTTATTTTCAGATAGTAGCATATTTCACTTCCGTTTACCTACATAATTATTAAATGCTTGTTTAAATTAAAATATTTTATACTGCTCTTGATATCCATGTGTATATGTTATTAAATTTTAAACAAATTTAAGTGGCAGATATTTCATTTTTAAAGCTTGTATATTGCTTTAACATTATCCGAATTATAGCTATAATTAAAGAACCATGAACAAAAGGTTATGAATAAGTGACACAGGCAAAACCCGTGTTTGCACACGAGTGTCATTTGTTGTCATTTACGGAAAATACGAAACTGTGTCCCGCGTATGAGTATGGATACAGTAAAAAAACGAAGGAGAGTGACCTCCCCAACAGAAATTGCTCTATGTGTTATTATTTGCCGAATTGAAGTCCGTGACCCTAATGCAACGCACATTTTGTCGTGAGTACAGCTTGAAACGTCACGATAAGGTACCGACATATGTGAGCACTGTAGAATTGGACAAGAGAAACCAGAAAATTGTGCTCATGCGTGGAAAGCATTCGAAGAGGAAGATAATGGATGACAATAGTGGAGATAATTCACACGACCTTTCAGAGAAGTCCAAGGCAATCCATTACAAAATCAAGTGATGAACTCGTGATTTCACTTTTCGCTGTGCATTACAGAAGTGCCTAAATATGAGGAGGACCTATAAGAATCCGATATACAACTTTATCTATACGGCTGACAAACAGAAGAGGCAACCATTTGCGGAGGCCATGTTACTGAGAATGGCAGATGGTGAAGAATTCCAGGTAGCTGTGTGGCTCTTAGATAAAGTTACATTTCATAATAGTAGAAAGTTGAACTGACACAGGTGCCGGATATGAAGCAATGAAAATTCAGATGTGGTTCATGAAACTTTAGCGCGACTCTCATTAAAAGTGAATGTGCGGTATGGCCTTATGCAAAACTAGACTACAGGTCCATTTTTCGCTGAGTAGGCAGATATCTCCGCAAATTACCTCGACCTTGGTGGTATATTTTGTCGTACCTCAGCTTGATCTAAGTTCCAGTTCTTGGCAGAACGGGGCTCCACTCTGTGCAAACCGCGTATGGGAATTTCTGGATTCACAGATACCCGGGCGATGGTTTGGACGGGGTTTAGCATTTCTTATTTAGTACCTGCAGTTACCTGATCTTTATCTACTAAATTTTTTTTCTTTGGGTTTACCGTATGGATCTCGTGTATCGAACGCTTATGTAAAACCTGGACGATCTAAAAAAAGAATTCATCAAGCAAAAACAGAGTCACGCCTTGACCTGTTTTCTAATACTTGGATGAAGTCCTAGTGCAGGATGGATATCCGTTGTCCTATTAATGGTACCCATACAGAAGTGTGTAATCATTTTATATTGTTATGCACACGTTACTAATGATGTTATTATAATAACGTCTTCAAATTTAACATGCCTATTGCTTTAGTCTCTGGAAAACACCCTAATATCAAAATGTAGTATTTGAAGCATATTTCCTCTTTTCTTCTACAGTGGCGTTTATGAATTTGGAATAGCTGATGCAGAAATCTCAAATTTGAGCATTTTTGGATAACTGGCAGGTATTATCTTTATAACTTTTATATGTAAGAATTATGAATTTAAGACTGCACACACCATAAAATAGCACTTACGAAATAAAAGGCGTGCATTGAATTTATCTAACAATTTTTGAAGCAACATCTCAGTATGATATTGTATATCCTCTTCGAATTCACTGATGATGGATCGTAAAGCGACAGTGGCATCCAGTCATTGGTAACCACAGAGGAAAGGTCAGTCTCGCAATAATAAGGAGCTATGCTTTTGGGTCCTTTGGACTCAGTTTTAATTCTTTGTTGATCCAGTGATATGAACAATCTTCGAATCTTAATCTAAACTGATACTTGAAATAGCACTTAAACAAGGAATGAATGCAAAAATTTAGCATATTGAATACATTTGCATAAATTTAGCATACATAATACAAGGTAGAGCTGTAGGTTGATGTCAACTATCATTAGCTAATGCAAGCTGATGTATTGGATTGGATTACTATGTAAGGTCACTACGATTATCTGACTGTCAAGAGAGATGGCGTTTTGGATGACATTCGTAAAATTGGCTCGCCATTATCAAACCACGGAAAAAGAAATAAGAAATGCAGAGAACAATATAAACCCATAGGCTGCAATATATCTTTTGCAGCCTATTCATTCGCCAGGACCTGATTTCTAACTAGCATTAATTGATTACAGTCTTCAGGCTTTTCGAATATCTAATGCAGGCTAAAGATTTCGAAGCCATTCTCAGTCACCTATATGACACATTGCAGCACTTGTAGTTGAATCAGTACATTATTTTTAAAAATTTTATCCCACCATCCCTATTCAGAGATGATAATAATTTATGCCAAGTGTAATTGTATGGTATGTAATGCTTCTAACCATTAAGTTAAGCAATTTTACCTGGCTTATATATAGCACCCAAGTAAAGTTCATTTACAGTTGGTCACTTCAAAGAGACTAAGGTTAGATTTGGAAGATTAGATTTTTGACACGCGTTAGATTTGGAAGGCCTAGACGTTTACACAGTACTAAGCGATTGTGGAGGCTCTGCATTGAATACTTAAAAAACAAATTACTGAATATTTTGGATACTTAATGTCTTTGCCATTCAAGTTCCAGACTTGAACCATAAACGAGGAACGTTGACTAGCACATATAAGCGTGAAGAAAATTTTGAATAATGCAGTGTTTATCGGATATGAAGAAATATCAAGTATGTCAGAAACTAATCTGTAATTTTGTTTGTATCATAATAATGCATTGCATTATGGATGGCGTGTAGCTGTAGTGTATTTCAAGATTTCTTTTCACAATGGTAATCATATGTTTTTCTGTAATTGGCCGTTTTCTCACCACTTTGTTGCAGAGTTAATTCGAGTATTTCTGCAATTTTCTCTAGTATGCGCCAACATCGCTTTTACTGGACTAGACTTCTGAACTTTATTGGAGTAGAACTAATAAAAGATTGTTTAATGAAGAGTATTTCCTTCCCCATTCAAATGTTGTACTGAAATTCTTTTAAGCTTTGTACTTGTATACTGATTCCTAAGCGTACATGATACAGTTTCAGAGCAACGCTCAGTAATTTTAATCCTGCCAAAAATATTTAAAGAATATACTGTAAAGTCCTATAATCATCTACAATTTCATTCTAGAATCAGTATTTGGGAAGTTTCTCTTTTGCTGATATCTGTCTTTATGAGTCGCCGCAGAACAAACACTATCAGAGAGGAGGGCTTTAGCTATACATTTGATAGTGGGAGAGAGAAAGATGTATATTTTTTATTTCAGCGTATCTGTTTAACTTCAAGACATAATAATATTGAATGAAATTTGCCATTATCAGGCAAACGGATTTATGTGAGAACAGATTTTATGATAGCAATGAAGTGTTGTTAAATTCTTCAATTTACACCTGTATAAATCAGCTTTAGTGTTTTGTCATCAGAATTCATGAAGCATGTTTTCCGTTCATGATTTTATGTCAGAAAGTTATTATTTTAGACTAAAAAACAAGAAAGACAAACTTTATCACTCATGTTGGTGGGGAAAGTAATTTGTCGCAAAACAAAACGGCTGAATTTTAACTGCCAGATTTATAAATATCTTATTTCTTGGCTATTGAGAGGCTGTAGAACGAAAGTGAAGTGCTTTGCCTTAATTAAAAATAGCAATAAATTTTATCAGATTTTGAGGTTTTCTTTTATCTACATCACAGAAAAATTCTTTATTAGATTTATTCAGATGAAGATTTGCTAAAAGATGGAAATGAACTGACCTTAAAAAAGATATGATCTACTACAAGCACCAGATACAATCAACCCGACTTTAATTTAAACACAGTAACATTAATGTAAGGATTTGAACACGCATCTCTTTGGATAGCTTTATGTATTTACTTAAGGAACTCTTAATGCTCTAAACGCAAACAGGACTAAATCCTTGCTTTATATACTCAGAATATACGATGGAGTTATTTGCGGGTATTTCATTAACTTGATCTCAGGAAGAAAATGTAGTAATCTAGTTTGTTGAAGATAAAGGTAATTTTACAGAGAAAGGATAGGCTAATTTTATCTCCAAACTGCAATCCCGATCAGCCAACTCTAGGATTACCTAGGAAAAGCTATCATTTCTCTTCCTACAAGATGTATTTAGTCTAGTTACGACAAGTTAGCTCGGTATGTCTCTAGTATATGGTATGAATATAAGATTTATTATTAAAAAGATAAAAAGGGTTTGGTAGACGAAAATATATTCTGCATCAAGTAGATGTACAGCATAAAACCAACCCAACCTAGAAGAAATCACTGTTGTATAAAGTACGTCAGCATTGTGTTTCAATTTTCAAAAATTTTAATCGAAAATGATTTATTGCTCAATATTTAGAATCATATTCGAAGGGAATATCTTACGCTTTATTGAAATTTGTCTGTTTGCTTTTTACTCCAAATGGAAAATCTTGGAATATATAAAGTAAGATAAATAAATACTTATGTTAATATAAGGATCTTTAATAAAATGCACCATAATCCTCATCCGTTTGCTCTAAGCACACTTCAGAATGAAGCAGGAAATAGGCAGTACTTTTAATGATTTAATCATGTTCCATAAAACATATAAAAAGTTACTCAGCAAATAATTTTTGTAATAACTAATAAATAAATTATCAGATTAACTTCAAGAATATATTACATCTGCTTTGTATTAATGGCTTTGAAGGGGTACGTTTTAGAAGCAAGACGTCAAGAGGTCATCATGGCCGAGAAAATGCAAACAATTAAGATTGGTGCCTTTGTTGTAGCTCTCGAGTTTGCCTTAAACAGAGTAACTGGCTGAACGAGTTGAGTAAGGTTTCATTACGTACTTTATTTAATTTTTTGATGCATTACAGCAAGCAAGTCAAAACACAGAAACTCAGTACTCGATTTCATATTCAACCGGTAAGGATATGCTTGATAAATACCTTCTATTTCCTGCATCATTTCCAGTTTAAAATATGACACCGAATATTATAACTTAAGTACAAAGATTACTTAGGTAAGCATAAATTTAACAGCCCGAAAGTTAGGTCTGTAAATTGATGATCACGAGGAAAAATTCTTCTTTTTGATGTCATAATTAAAATATTTTGAACTTATCTCGTGTGAAAAAGTCTACTGAAGCTTATCAAAATAATTACTACGTTACTGAAAGTTTGATTTCAGCTGCCACAAAAATTCTGTTTTGTGTTAGTATCCTTCTTTATATTAAATTGCATCATTTTCTTGTAAAGTCGTCATAATGTTGGGGCTAAAATGAATATTCCTCGAATGAGATATTAATGAAAAGTAATACCGACAATTAATTTGACAACAGTTTACCTTTACTGCACGCACCAACTGTACTTTGTCAGTCATAAAAATTATTAATATTTTGACATTTCATTTTATTTGTGACAACATTTGTAATTATTTTGCCAGTATGAATAATATAGTATTGTAAACTTTAAATACTTACCAGAATATTATTCAATTATTCTATTACATGATAATTTTTAAAATAGTAAGAAAATTCTATAGTTTTTAGAGTCATTAGGGTTTCTGAAGCAAGAGACATGAAAAATGTGCTATGCCCTCGCCGGGACCTTTCGAATACGCGCCGATTGTACTACCGTTACACCACGAAGGCTTGCTGGACGGATGGAGAAAATACCTTGTATGTTTATATCTATGCATAACTCAAGCGTTCTTTAAAAACATCTCCAACCACTCGTGAGTTACTTGACTTTGACGACTTCAGGAAAATATAATGAGGTTAGATTATTAAGTATGTTCCGATGCCTACTTAATTTAAGAAGCTTACTATGAATTTAAATGAATTAAACTGTTAAGAAGTTACTACATTGAGCCACTCCATAATTAAAAATAGTTTAAATGTAACCTAGAAAATGATATGATTATAGTAAATGTAATTAGAAAGCTTTTCCGTGAATAAATGTAATGAATACACAGGCAATGGATGCAACACTAAAGCTTAAAAAGACAAGTTTATTTAGATGTATAAACAAGCTATTGAAGTATTTAAAATATGCTAACGATTCATAAATCTTTTTAAAATTATATTTAATAGACTCTGCCTAATATAAGTGACTGCGGATTATAATTCTCTTCCAGTATTTATATTTTTCATCTGATCGAAACAGACGTTTTAAAGAGATTTCCAACAGGATTATTACTGTGTCTGTTACTCGCAAGATCTTGCAAATTTTAAAACGTTTAATTAAGAAAAAAATAAATGCATTTTAATGAATAAAAAATTTTTAGTCTTTTAAAAACGGTATCATGTATTTCCATATCAACTGAACTCGATTCTTTCAGAGAGGACAGTTTTCTTTTTAAAAATTTTTAAAATATTAGATTTAAAATAAATCATGATCGTTGTTATTTTTATTTCTTAGTTCCGAAACGAATATAGACCTTTAAATGCCTTTTCTTTCTCTTACAACTTTAGCCTTGCAAGTTGTTCATAAAAATTATGAGCACAGTTTTATTGATGAAGCTGAAGTTAAAATTATGCCGTCTAGACGGTATAGTAGTTAACGACGATGGCTGCCGTACTGAATGGCCAGGGTTTGAATCCCAGAGAAGGCATGGGCGTTTGTGAATGTATAGTATCTGTGTGGCATGGCGTCACTAAAAATATACGGAGAGCCGAAAGTGCTTTTGAGTGGTTTGGTGGTAGGGAAGGAAGTGTGAGAGCCTCTTGGATCCGTCCCCCGGGAGCGCTCCCGCTCAAATTTGGAGATGATGTGGGCAAAGTCTTATTATCACCTATATAGAGATCAAGGCCTGTGCCAACGACAGTAGCAATCCTGTACTTGTTTCCATTATAAAATTGCGTCAGACAAGCGAGTTTAGCATCAGCAAAGTTAAAATTACACAACATACTAGTTTAAAATACTATTTTGTAAGGATTATGTTAATTTTATTAACAGTTAAATTTTGAGTCAAATTTCCTTTCCTATCGCTTCTTAATTTCAACTTACCACTTCGGGCCAGAACGTGGTTTTAGAATCACGCTAATGAGCTGAATGCTAATGAGGAAGAGCGGTATTTAACCGCGAAGTTCTACTTTCTTTCTTTTCACCATCGACAGAGCAGCTGGCCCACTGGGTTAGGTGTTTTTCAGCCTGTTGGATCCCGTCGATGGAATTAAAAAAAATACATGAATAAATATAATTAAAGAGCTTAGTACTGTGTCCTCCGGGGATTGGCCACGAAACGAGGAACATTGAAATAAGGATCAGAACATGGAAAGAAGGTGCATGGTGGGGACTGCTGAGACTATGCGGAACACTTTCCACTATTATCGTACATGTTAGGCATACAGTTATATTAAGGATGTGCTATAAAAATCAGGTACAGGTGTAAAGATGACCAAATACATTACAAATTGTGGAATACATTAAATGAGTTCTGGATTAGTCATAATATTAAATAGTTAAAAACCGCAAAATAAACAACAACAAAAAAAAAAAACCCAACAAGACATTAAGTAAATTAATATATCTACAGACAGGCTGCTGACGGCATAGTGTCCAAGGAAAGAAGTCACTCCAGGTTGTCAGCAATGCTTTTAGCAATGGTAGTGCAGTCTCTAATGCGGCTGATCGCATATTTATTCTTAATTGTGTTCTTGAACCATGGTGGCTTATTGATTACAGTTGATCTTTTCAAATGTGAATTCCCTGTGTGCGAGCAGTCAAACAGATAGTGATCTGGGTCACCAGTACTGCCACAAATACATTGGTCACTGTCTCTTAGGCGAAATCTGTGAAGATAGGACATATATGGGCCATGCCCTGTCAGATACTGTGTGAGGTGCGAGGAACTGCTATTTAAATTGTGGTTAACTTTTGGTTGGAAATCATACAGTCTTCTGCCTGTGGTGCTTGTCTCCCAGTAGTTTTGCCACTGCTTCATTAGTTTACGTTTGAGAGTAGTTTTCAGATATGAGTGCGGAAGGCGCACACCAATGCTACTCACGTGGGGTTCATTGGCTGCGCCCTTCGCAATCATATCCGCTGTTTCATTTCCTTTAATCCCCGTATAGGCCGGAACCCATTGTAGCTGGGGCCTTAGACTTGCAGGAATCGAAATTAATAGTTTTTGTATGTCTCTGACAATGGAATGTCTACTGCGGCCTCCTTGGATGGCCTGCAAACTTGACATTGAGTCTGTGTAAATTACTTTAAACCTGCCATTGTTAGCAGTAAAGTCCTGAGCTGCTTTTAGGGCTGTAAGTTCTGCCTGAAACACCGAGTTACTGGGATGAAACTTCTTAGCCCAGGAATGGATTATGTGGTCACCCTCCATTGCACACCAGGCACTGCCAGTCCCGAGTTCTCTTTTGGAGCCATCAGTATATACGGCTATATTGTAATGCACTTGGAGGATTACAGTTTGCTTCTATATCGAAGTGTGCAGGGTGGCAAGGATAGTGGGCAATGTGATTCTCGTAGTCCGAGGATACATAAGTCTTACTCCACATAGTAACGTCTTGTTTTAGTCTGATCACTCTAACCACAACATTCTCGCTCTGTTCTATCAGGTGCAGGGGCGGAAGCCCAGGCAATACATTTAATGCAGTTGTAGGAGAGGTACGGACCGCGAAGTTCTACTGTCTTAGAGAGAGAGATATCAGATATTCTGGACCGCACGCGTCCGCCTTTTTAGGCTACTCTCTCGTAAGCTATTATTACGCTCGGCCGTACTTTAGGCCCTTGTTAGCTTCGCTGTCAATTAGCGTTAAGGGGCCAACTCTGTTAGAATTTTGATAGCTTCGGCTATATATCTTTAGTTAAGATTAGCTTAATTTAATTCTTAGTCTCGTAGTCTTCGAGTGTCGGCTTTACTGTACAACTTCAAGACGGAGTTCTGTTAAACCTTATTTGATTAATAAAGGGTCTTTTAACCCTTTCCAAGTTTATTTACTGCCTCACGAACTCAAGCGATTATTCGCTTACTAGTTCTTAAGATTCTTCACTTTCAACTGTAACTTAGAATTACACAGTGAAGAATCCTACATTTTTATTTTTTGAAATAAATAATTCTGAAGCATGCAAGGATGCTAATAATAACAAATAGTTTTATTACCATTTGTTTCACATTATTTTGCATTTCTTAGGTATATTATCCTTTTTATTTCATTTAAACTATATATAAACCCTCTTCCTTTTATTAAAAACTTAATAATAGCACAATGATTGTCAATTAAGCATTGCATCGACGTTTAATCATTTATGCATACTCACATTAAAATTCCATGAAATTGTTTTTATACCCATTGTATGAATTTATACGTACATTATTATATAAGTTTCACTTCATGCATAATTTGCTAAAATTTATAATAAACCAAAATACTTAAGCTTTTATTGTGTATACCTTGTTCATCGTGATTCTTTATCTCCGGATCATGTATCCTTACATGAATGAGATCAAATATCCTCACTATGTGTTTTAAACAACAGTCCATTTTTGACAGCAAATAAACAAAACTAATTTATTGTGCAAATTATTTTAGTAAAGTAATAGTGCATATTTTAAAATAATGCACAACTACTTTTCTTAAAGTGCGTATGATTAAAAATCGTGCTCTCAATATAATTATTTTTAAGAAAGTTGAGCTCTCCACAATTAAAAAACACTTCTTTTTGCTAAACCAACATGGTTGAAATTGAATATGTGTTGCCAGTTTCTGAAAAAAACTATTGCATTAAATATGTTACCATATTCCACATATCTACT
Organism: Stegodyphus dumicola; assembly: GCF_044657685.1. NCBI lineage: Eukaryota > Metazoa > Arthropoda > Arachnida > Araneae > Eresidae > Stegodyphus > Stegodyphus dumicola. The sequence continues at coordinate 31,552,314 of NC_140781.1, forward strand.
AATTGATATTTTAAAAATATTTTGCTCCGGGTAAAATATCCTTAGCAATTAAATACTATCAATCTGCCCTACGCTTTAAGCTTAGCAATGATGATTTCTTAAATGAATAAATTAAATTCAATTGTTTCTAAACTGTTGGACTGAATCTAAACGTAAGTAAAGCTTTTGGATTCGTTTCAGATTTTGTAGAATATAATGCTCAGATTTCGAATAATTCATACATTAAAGTTTCTGGTTTGAAAATATAATCAATACGCAACACGCCTTCATCGACTTCGAAAAGATAAATCTTCCTTTTCAACATTTTACACAAAAGCATGATGCTTCCATATAAGTCAAACTTCGGGGTAAAATGCACTTTTCTTGATAAAACAGTAGATATTTTTATGGAAAATTATAAAAAATGAGGTGCAGCGAGTTTATATATAGATAGAAGCTTGATAGATGAATCAGTGCTGTGAAATAGGAGCCTTGAGATCTGCCAGGTGTTAGCGTTGATGGAGTATGCGGATATAGATGCCTTATGTGAAGCAAGTAGCAAGTATGTCTAAAAACTACGGATGGGGGCTGGCACAGTCTGTTTAACGTTCGTTTAAAATAGGAGTTATGTGGTGGAAGCAAAGGTAGATGAAAAATGGTCTGTGGGTTGAAAATGTGAGTACTAGAACTTAAGAGAAAATGCATATTTTTAGAGAATTCTGACCTTCAAGAAAATCAGAGTTTTCTACAGGAAAACGTATACGTTTCGGCATTATTTCTGTTTAAAATCAATAAGGTGTTGTGAAAGGTTTTCTCAGATATTTTCACAATGAAATAAAATAACGTTTCAAATTCACTTTTGAAACAAAGAGAAATAGGTAACTTTGTCTTAAAAGTATACTGAACGACAATATTTTTGCTACTTTCGAATAGTTTTGTTAATAGTATCAGCATTAAAATGAGAAGAATATAATTTAATTTATAGTTTTGAAGTAGTTTTAAATATATAAAGTATTCGATTAAGAAATGTAATACAGAAAAAGTCAAAAATATACTTTATTGTTGTTCGCTTTTATATATCGATAATATATAAAACAATACACATTGTATAATTTTAGCAGAACTTTAGGTAAAATCGTAAACATATATATCTACATTATGAGTCATATTTCATAATATTTGTATATCATTACATATTTAGGAGCATTTACGCAAGCAATCAAAATAGTTATTACTGTTTGCGTAAACATTTTACAACTGATTTAAACGCGGTAGGATCTCGATTATCCGATATAATTGGAATCTTAATCACCTCAGATAATCGAAAACTTGGCTAATAGAAACTGAATTTTAAATCACATCAGTTTTTCTTCAGACAAGAATTTCTGAAAGTATTCATTAGAAATTCTAAAAATAAGTGCAAAAATGCTACGAATAGTGCTTAATATATAATTATATATAATTATATAATTACTTTTAATATATATAATATATATAATTATTAAGAAGCTTGAGCTTTCCACAATTAAAAAACACTTCGTTTTGCTAAACCAACATGGTTGAAATTGAATATGTGTTGCCAGTTTCTGAAAAACCTATTGCATTAAACATGTTACCATATTCCACATATCTACTAATTTATTTTTTTAAATATTTTGCTCAGGGTAAAATATCCTTAGCAGTTAAATATCCTCAGACTGCCCTTTCAGCTTAGCAATGATGATTTCTTAAATGAATAAATTAAATTCAACTGTTTGTAAACTGTTGGACTGAATCTAAACGTAAGTAAAGCTTACTAATATAAAAAAAAAATCTTTTACTAGACAACATTTCCTTCTCTTCCGTAATAACAAATGATAAATATTTTTTATAATAATAAATGAAAGGTTTTTATTTCGTGAGAAAACATGCTTGAAAGAAAGCTCGAATAAGTAAATTTCATCAAATTTTACATAAAATGTGAAATTTTATCAAGTTTGTTTTGATTGAATTGCTTTGAAAATTTAAGTTAACCATTTTTAAGATAGTTCTGCATTTCTATCAATTAGAGGAAGGTCATGCTTGTTTCTGATTAACACAGTATCAAATGGAGAAGCAATCAGGACGCTGCGTTAAATGTTAGAGGCTTGCTCATATATACATTACATCATGTGGTTACCGATAATTTACTAATAGGGGCCCTATTAGTAGATTGTCGGTAAAACCGCTGCTAGCGATTGCAAACCATGTTCAAATACTGACGAACGGGCTTGTTATGTGAAAATTTTATAATTTTCTCCATGATGTAATGTATACAGTGGTGGCCAAAATTGTGGAAACTTTTGCAAATTTTTACGTTTTTGAACTTTGTATGCTCATAGAAAATGTTACGTTTCGCAAAATGCAAACTTGTATAGATCATTTTAAAGAGAATTATTACTGAATTCAATACAAAACACAAAATTCAATTATTTGCAATACAAAAAAAAGTTATATGTACTTTAATATAAATAAAAACCACAGTTATGAAGTGGTTTGTAATGTCTAGCTTTCCTGGACAATCACTGTTCTTGTTCTGAGAACCAATGAAATGTTAGTAACTGCCAGTAGAAGCTGACATCATGTTTACACTTGAAACAATTCATTATTTTGCTTTGTTCTGTAGAATGAGGACCTGTTTCTTATACACTGCAATTACAAGTAGGAATTTTTGTAAAAATTTTTAATATTTAGTCAAGAAGCAATGACATCAAATAAAAGAGTAGACTGGACACCTAGAAAGAGATGTAATATTGAGTTACGAAAAAGTGGTCTTTCCTATGCTGAAATTGCAAGACAGGTGGGTGGTTCATTGACTACATCTGAGTCCGAAAGTTTTGTTTACGATATCAGGAGACAAATTCAAGAAAAACAAAGAAGGAAAAGGCCGAAAAAGCACCAAATCTATTGATGATAGAAGAATAAAAAGACTATGTCTCCAAGATAGAAAAATGTCATCAGCGGCCATCAGAAGTGATCTGAATGATGCTGGTGTTTCTGTCGGTTCAAGAACAATCAGGAGAAGATTAACAGATGTTGGACTGAGAGGTAGAATTCACGAAAAAACCTTATCTTAATTTTCAGCAATGAAAAAAAAAAGACTTCAGTGGGCAAAGGAACACATTAATTGGACAGATGATCAGTGGTCACAAGTTATATGGAGTGATGAAACTAAGATATCGTTATTCGGTAGTGATGGGCGAAAATATGTAAGACGTAGAATAGGAGAAGAGCTACATCCTGACTGCATTCAAGCAACTGTGAAGAACCCAGTTAGTGTTATGATTTGGTCATGCATGTCAGCAGATGGTATTGCTCACCTTCATGTCTTCGATGGGACACTGAAGGCCAGAAAATACATTGACACTATTCTAGAACCAGAACTTCTACCTTCCATCAGAGATCTCTTTCCCAACAATGCTTCGTTTATTTTTCAGCAGGATTCTGCTCCTTCCCACACGGCCAAAATATCGAAAGAGTGGTTTCGTACAAAGAGCATTAAATTGTTGTCATGGCCAGGAAACAGTTCTGACCTCAATCCTATCGAAAATTTGTGGCACCGTTTGAAAACTCTTGTCCGAATGAGGCGCACATCTAATAAAAGGGAACTAATTGAGGCTATAATTGTTTCCTGGCATCATGTAATAACGAAAGAAGAGCTTAAACCTCTTGTCAGCTCAATGAAACGTCGATGTGAAGCTGTAATAAAAATAAAGGGTACCCTACTAAGTACTGATAACTCACTGCAATCATCACTAACTAATGTATATCGATAACTATTATCGTTTAACTTTTTTTTGTATTTCAAATAATTGAATTTTGTGTTTTGTATTGAATTCAGTAATAAATTCTCTTTAAAATGATATATACAAGTTTGCATTTTGTGAAATGTAACGTTTTCTATAAGCATACAAAGTTCAAAAACATAAAAATTTCCAAAAGTGTCCACAATTTTGGCCACCACTGTATATGAGCCAATTTTTTAAAAGGTTTTCTGCGAAGGCATCCCTTCTTTTAGGCAGAGAAACAACCATCCTATGCTTTGCCATAATTGAATAAATCCAGAACAAAATTTCAGGATGCCTAATTTTCACAATTTTAGTTTTATCTCATCCTTAGCATTATTATAGGTTTTACTGTCTCCGGATTTATGCCGTTAATCATTTCGTAGAGACATTGGGTGTTTTTTGGAAGCCGGAGAGATGAAAACTCAGCAATCGCCTTCCCCGGGAATTGAACCACGGACCTCTGGAATAGCGGCCCAGCGTGCAGAACTACACCACTACACCACGAGGGCACGCTAGGAAGGCGGGAGAAATAGCTTATAATTTCTCAAAAAGTGAAACGTTGAAATTTTAGCTCACTGTTTTCTTAATTTCTCCGTTCAGAATCATCACTCTTTCATCCTTTAAAACATATCTACGAATTAATAGTCAATTAAATTTTCTTTCATTAACGTGAGGCACATTTTTTACCGCAATGCAAGCTATTAAATGATCCACTAATGATAAAAGAAATATAAATCACGGTAAAAATTCATGAGTGTTACTGATTCTAGCTACACTAATTTTTCAGTGTTAATACATTTTTCCCAATTATTTTTTTTAAACTGGTTGCCAACTCGGTTAATAGATTTCGGTCAATAGATGTCATGTTAAGAGTGGTTCTAGTAAATTTAAAATTTAAAAAAATTATGCAAGTGAAAAACCTATCAGTAGAGGTTATTACTAATATAAGCCATGGTTAAAAATTAACATGGTAACTATGGTAATTTTAACCAAACAGTTAAAAAATTAGAAAATTTCAATATAACTTAGCTTATTAAAATTTTTAGTCGGTTAAATTATTTTAAGAAAATATACTTGTAGAGTCGTTAGGTTATATCTATACAGGAACATCGAAAAATGCGCAGTGACTTTTCCTGGATCCGAACCCCCAAGCCTCCCCAATACGCTTCCAGTTACACCACAAAGGCATGCAGAAAGGAGGGAGAAAATACATTTTATGCATTTTTTTATATATTTACGCATTCGTTATGAGCAATAAAGTACACAAAAATTTACTTATTCGCAAAATCATAAATCACAGCAATTTACTTTCAGTTCTGGGAAAGAAATAATAATATGCACTTTATTTGCGAGTAGCAGGGAAAGGACGATCGAGAAGTGCTTCGATGTAAGTTTAGTTTATGACATGTACTTATGGGATATAAAATGTCTGTAGTAACACTTGTAAAATCTTATCTATATCACGGCATTCCTAGTCTTCCCGCTCTATGCGCCGCAGTCTTATAATGCACATTATTTTAATGCTTTTTCCTGACAAAAGAAAAATAATTGGAAAATCAACAGAAAATTATTTTAGGCTTTATTCTGTTTAGAAATGATGGTGCATAAAAATTTTATTTTGGTGCATAAAAATTTTATTTTGGTGCATAAAAATACGAATGTAAACTTTATTTTGGTGCATAAAAATACGAATGTAAACTTTATTTTGGTGCATAAAAATACGAATGTAATTTTTTTTTAAATTGTGGATATTATGAAAACAAACATTATCAGAACCTCTTGTACAAAATCATTTTTGTTCGTGGTAGGTCTGCAAATCATTTCTCTTGCATTGGGACTGTGTGTTTGCTGTGCATAACCCACTGCCTGATTACTAAAAGCCTGATTTCTAAAATATGTACACATCTTTCTTTTATTTTCAGGACATTGCTGAATTATATGGCATAATTAATGCTATTTTAGGACTATTCCGAGTTTACATTTTTATATTAGAAAATAGTCTTCATTATGCAATGGAAATTTCCATCGTTTGGGGTTGCTTTAAAAGGATATTTGTTTCAAAACTAATCTGCATTTGAAATTCTATAAGTTTGGAGTAAATTTCAGTTCAAAAAAGATAACGCGCATTTGCCTTTACAGTATGAATAAAATGTTCAAACCGTACCTTAAATGTCAAACCGTACCGAAAATTTCCTTTTAGAAATTCCTCCAGAAGATTTCACAAGAAATTTATTATTACGTGACAACATGCTGGGGTGTTTTTCAGTACACAGAAGAGCACATTCGTACTAAAATATCTTAGATTTGATTAACAGTCTGATCTTTACCTGTATAAATATTGCACATTTGTAATTCATTTGAATATAAAAAATAAAAAAAAATCAATTCAAAGTCTAGTTTGGAAGTTTTTCTGATAAAGAGTTTTAATCACAGTTCCGAAATTAAGAAATCATAAAATCTCAAATTATTTTCTGTGAAAGGTAATTTAGCACCTTGCGGGTATGCATTTTGGGTGCAACACAGAAGAAAAACTGTTTTTATCCACATATACTGTCGTGAAAATCACTATAAAAGCATAGCGAGAAATGTGAGAAAACTATTGAGAAAAAATTTATTTAACTTATTGTAATGTAAAAGAAACAATTATCAGTTATCTTTGCTTGAAAACTGCTCTGTATAAAAACCATCGAACTAATAAATCAACAATATAAATGCACTGACGAGTTCAAATAAAAAATCTCAAATTATAATTTCAACTCCACTTTTACTTGTGTAAAATGAGCAAACAGTTACATATATTTTATTACCTCGAGATATTATTATATTAATCTCAAAATTTCACCATAAAATTGTACAACCGTTTTCTGTTCGAATACACTAAGTCAGTAATGCAATGCGATGAGATTAATTTTTATGTTCTGTGCCATTAGGCCCTACACGGAAAGGGGGCATTCAAGGTTTTTTAAAAGAAACTGTCTCGTATTCACTTTACACATGAGAAAAACCACAAAAACGACCATGCAACCTGCCCATTCGCGGGACTCAGAACTTCGGACTGAATTACCAGTATTCAGCGGCTTTTACCACTCGGCGCTTGTCGGCAGCATGAGGAGATGAGCTAATAAATTTTCTTCTGGAACCTTGTTGAAACTTTCCGCCGATATGATTGTATAAACTAAAATAAACTCCTAACATTTATTTTGAGTTTCTTTGAATATAATGCAAATTCAAACTTAAAGTGTGATTCGACGACACACAAGTACAATATGCACTGCTAAATGCCTAAGTTTAAAGCTTTAAACAGAACCATTGAGTTACATAAAAATACATTCTTCATCTCTAAGCGTAGAGTAAGATTAAGATTGAAATCTATTTGTATTATAGAATGATTTCTCATCAAGTAATTTTTTTCTCAATTTTAATATAATAATTTTCTAATTCATTAACCGAGCCAATATGATAATTATAAATGTTAGTAATTGGGGGAAAAACAAGAAGAGATTGTGGCGAATTAGCCATTGAACATGTAAGCCACTGGAAATTGTAGATAAAACAAAAGTGCAAAAGAAAGCATAATTTGTAACTCATAATTCATTCCAATTTAAAATCCCTTTAATAATATTGTTTGGGTCTCGTCCCAAATAACACACACTAAATAAATTCGCTGGTTCGATTCTTTATTAATTCTCATAATTAATTACAATTAACTCATAGCTGTGACCAGCCCTCTTATACCGTCGATGGCGATTCTCAAACTCGTTTGATCATCACATTACAGATGCGCATGCGTGGATTACATTACAGATGCGCAGGCGCGAACATGCCGCCCCGCGTTGCAATGCTTAGCATTCAACTATTGTAATTAAGATATAGCATAAAAATTAAACAAGTATATCATAAACAATTTTGAATAAGTACTATTACATAAAAATCATTTTTATAATTAGACATTTACCATATACATTAGCGTACAACTCAAAGCAATACAATATAACATTTCAGTTACATAATGACATTTTATGTGAAACACGTTCAATACTGTACAATAACTATAAAGACAATACTCATTTTTGTATTGGTAAGACACATAATTTGGTAATTCGTCGTTTGAAAGTTCCAGTTTTAGTTTTTACATTACACACGCGAACCTTTCCATCTTTACCATAAAATACTTCTATTATACGACCAACCGCCCAATTACAACAAGGCAAATTATCTTTAATTAAGACCATATATTTGTATATTGTATCCTCCAACTTGTATATTGTTTTTAGAACTTTGCCATTTACATCGATTTTGTAAATGACTTAAATAATTGGAGTTCCATTTTTTCCAGATAATTTGTACTAGTTTTGTGATCTGTTGCCACAATTTTAACCTGTTAATGTTAACTTCCGTGATATCTGGCTTAGGGATCGAATTAATTGCTCTACCAATTAAAAAATGCCCGGTGTTAGAACCTCTAAATCATTAATGTCCGAAGACAAGGGTGTCAATGGTCGGGAATTTAAAATTCCTTCAATCTGAATCATAATTGTTAAAAATTGTTCAAATTTCAATTTTGCATTACCTACGACACGTTTGAAATGGTACTTAAAAGATTTAACTCCAGCCTCCCAAAGGCCTCCAAAATTAGGTGCTCTGGGAGGGAGAAATTTCCATTCGATATTCTCAGAACTCAGATAACCAGCTAAAAGCTCATCTTGTTCGTTCACTAGTTTGTTTAACCTCTTTAATTCTGCATTTGCACCTACAAAATTCGTAGCGTTATCACTAAATAGTGTTAAACTTTTACCTCTTCGTGCAAAGAAACGTTTCAAGGTGGCTATTAATGCTTCAGATGTTAGATCTGTTATCAGCTCTAAATGAATGCCTTAGTAACCATACAAATGAATATACACACATAAACTTTTTGATATATACCATTTCTCTGGTTTTTGTATTTAATTAAGAATGGGCCACAGAGGTCAACTCCAGTACAATTGAATGTAAGATTAGCTGTGATTCTTTCCTTGGGTAAATCACCCATGATTTGCTGAGCTACAATGGGATTGGCTTTAAAACATATTATACAATTTTTTACAATTTTTCTACAAACATTTCTACCACTTACAATCCAAAATTTTTGTCTTATATGATATAACAAAGACTGAGGACCCACATGCAAATATTTTAAATGATAATAATTAACTATTAACTCTGTTAATTTATGTTTAGAAGGCAGAATAATAGGAAATTTTTTCTCATAAGTTAAATTGCTATTTTTTAATCTACCTCCAACTCTCAACAGTCCATTACTGTCAATGAAAGGGTTAAGACTTTTAATAGAACTATTTCTTGGAACAATACCTGATTTTTTAAGATCATTTATCTCATTTATAAAATACTCACCCTGTACTAATTTTATTAAAGTTTCTTCAGCTGCTCTCAATTCTCCCACTTGTAAATTACCTACCTGCTTTTGTTCTTGCTTACAATTCTTGTAAAACCTAAAACAAAAACTTATAATACGAATTAATTTTAAATACTTATTACTGCAATTCAATAAATCATTAATGAAATTATTCACATTCAGATTTAAACATGTAGATAGTTCAGAATCAGCAAAGTTTTTAAGTTCATTACTGTCCTTTTCATTAATTGCTTCAGGTATAACTCTTATAGGGTACTCATCCTTCATTAAGAAGTCAGGCCCGTTCCACCACAGTTGACTTAGTTGCAGTTTTTTGGCAGACATACCTCTAGATATGATATCTGATGGGTTTTCTTCAGAAGCGATATGATGCCACTGTGCTATTTCAGTCAGATCCTGTATCTTTGAAATCCGGTTTGCAACAAATGTCTTGAGAAGGTGTGGCTCTTTGTTGATCCATGACAGCACAATCATAGAATCGGTCCAAAGGTGAATAGCAGTAAGCTCCAATTTTAATGATGATTTCATTCGATGCATCAGTTTAGCTAATAGCACTGCTGCGCAAAGCTCAAGTCTTGGGATTGTAGTCTTCTTTAGGGGGGAGACACGCGATTTACTGCACACCAACCTCATTGATGTATGGTTTGTTGCTGATGTTGCTTTACAGTAGATAACTGCTCCATAGGCGGCCTCTGAGGCATCACAGAAACCATGTAATTCAATCTTGATTATATCCGGTAATAAAATACATCTAGGGACTTCAATGTTGTTAATTAGCTGCAAGGTAATGGAGAATTCTTTCCATTCTTTAGCCTCCTTTTCTGGCAAAACATCATTCCAGCTCAATTTTAACAGCCATAATTTCTGCATAAATATTTTTGCTACAATTATAACTGGAGAAATGATACCCAACGGGTCAAAGATGCGAGATATGACGGATAACACTTGCCGTTTCGTAACCTTTACGTTGTCTTCGATTTTAACGTTGAAGCTCAAACAATCTCCTTTTGACTTCCATAAAATACCTAATGCTTTAGATTCTTCTGATTTACCAAAGGGATATGTTTTGTCGTTTGTTTGACACAGTTCAGTAGCATTACTACACCACTTATGGAGTAACATACCTCCACTCTTCAAAATGCCTATTAACTGATTTTGAAGTTCTAACGCAGAACTTAGCGACTCAGCTCCAGATAGAATATCGTCCATGTACATGTCTTCTCTCAGTACAGGTGCTGCTAAAGGAAATTTATCTCCTTCATCCTTTGACAGCTGTACAAATGTTCTCATTGCTAAAAATGGTGCACTCACAGTTTCATAGGTTACAGTGGTTAGCTCAAAGTTTTTAACTGGCTTATCAATGCCTTCTTTCCATAAAATCCTTTGCAACTTCCATTGATCTGGATGGATAGAAATAGCTCGATAGATCTTTTGTATATCAGCAGTGAAAGCAAAAATATATTTCCTGAATCTCAGCATAATTGAGAATAAATCATCTTGTATCACACCTCCATTATACTGTATAGAATTTAGAGAGTTTCCTTTGGTTGTCAAAGAAGAAGCGTTAAATACTACCCTCAAGGGAGTCGACTTACTTTTCTCTTCTCCCCTATATACTCCAATATGAGGAATGTAATATGAACCTCGTTCCTCCTCGCTTTCACTCACCTCAACCATATGTCCTAACTGTTGATATTCTTTTAAAAAATCTGAATATAATTTTAAATATTCGGGATTCTTTACTAAGCGTTTCCATAAGGAATTTAATTTACTCGTTGCAATTTGTTTAGAACTTCCTAAAGTGTCCGGATCCTCCTTTAATGGCATTTTAACAACGTACCTACCGGTTTTATCTCGTGTATAATTTTCTACGAAATGTTTCTCGCAAATTAAAAATTCTTTGTTTTGGGGTTTATCAGTTTCAATATTTTCTAATTCCCAAAATTTTCTAAGAGTTTTATCTAAGTTGTCTTCTTCCTTTATCAACCCACAATGAACCCTGTTTTCAGTCTCTGTTGGAATACTTCCAGACACGATGAAACCAAAAACTGTATCTTGAAAAATAAGATCAGGATTATTCATTCGAATTTGACTCGGTTTCAAAAGTTCATAAAAAAATCCCGCTCCCAACAACATATCTACCCTTTCTGGAACATTAAATCCTTCATCTGCTAATTTTAAATTAGGAAGATCTTGCACTGAAATTTTAATTTTGCGCGAAGGTGTTAAACCAGCAGTTATTTTTGGAATTACTAAAAAGTCCAAATTCTTTATAAAAGTTCCTTCTTTATTGCATATCGAAGCATTAATTTTATGCTTTATTGTTAAAGTAGCATCATTTATTCCCGAAAAGGAAATGTTTGTTTTTTCTTTCTCTAACTGCAAATGCTCAATAAAATTCCGTGTCAAAAAGTTCGACATACTGCCCCCGTCCAGCAGACACTTCACTCTGTGTTTTTTTCCCTCGTTATCAATTAGAAAACATACGACTGTTGAAAGCAGAACTGTACTCTGTTTATTCGAATAATTGCTAATAAATGCCTTTTGAATGAACTCCTGCGCATTAACATTCAAGGTCGATGAGTCATCTCGTTTGGGAATGTTGCAGTCAGATACATTTGTTTTGTTTTTATTTTGTTCCGATTCCTTTACGATATTATTTGCTTTCGGAAAGTGAATAGTTTTGTTGTGCCGTTTTTGACAAAAACAAGAATATTTCGATGGGCAATTTGATACTGAATGCATATGTAGACAGTTAAAACATAATTTATTAGATTTCACAACCTGTACTCTTTCTTGTACTGGTAATTTTAAATACGATGGGCATTTTGCCAATCTGTGATTCTCCTGGCATAAAATACAGTTCTCTGTTTTAACATCTGATAAAAACACTTTAGCTACACTTTTTGAGCTATTATACTTACGATTAACATGAGAATTCTCAATAAGAGGTTTTCCTCGTGACGTGAAATATAAATCTATTTCTTTACCTAACTCACTAGGTGAAAACCATGAATCACCTTGCCTCACAGCAATGTGAGAAGCTGTTCCCGTATCTAAAGATTGGTATAACCTATCTGAAACTATTAGTTGTTTGAGGGTCTCGAAGTCAGTTACCTTCCTTAATTTTAAATAATAATCCCAAGCAGTTACTAAGCGTGACGCAAACTGCACATGAGTTTCATGTGGTTGTTTAACAGTTTTTCTGAAGTTTCCTAAACACGAATATGGTGTTGGCTGAAACTCCTTCAGAACTACTTCTTTTACATTTTCATAATTCGCGATATCCTTATCATGTAAATAGGTTATTATATTCGAAGCTTTGTCTCCTAACAGATTTAACAGAATTTCTGCTTTATAGTCCTCCGAAACATTTTTTGTAATAAACGCTCGTTCTAATGACGAAAAGAAAAATCCCCAACTCTCAGGCCGTATAGGAATTTTTACAGTTAAGGTTCTGATACTTTTTATTAATTGATCTAGTGACTCTGATTTTGTTTCGGTTTCGCTTACACCATCAAGTTTAGTTTCTGCTTTAAGCTTAGCCAACTCTAACTCATTCTTTGATCTCTCAAGTTTTATTTTTTCTAACTCGACAAGTTTTTGCTCTTTTTGCTCTTCCTGTTTTCTATTTTCGATAATAGAGTTTGCTATCTCTTTTACTAAATCTTGTTTAGTTTTGAAAATTTCACTATTCTCAATAATATCAGTCAAATCTGCTATAGTCATTTTTTCGTCAACATTTAGATTTATTTCTAAGGCAATAAGCCTTAAATCTTCTTTTTTAGCACCCTTAAATAACATTGTTATTTGTAACAGAACAAGCACAGAAAGTACAGAATTAACAAGAGAGGAATCACTTACTTCTGCAGTGATTCACTTTTGATGAATATCTCTATCCAAAATTAGCGATATTCGTTAAAAAGGACAAGCTTGGAATACTGGCAAACACAAACACTCCTGTGTTCTCAAAAACGAAACACTATTTATTCACGCTCCCGTCGACTACGACCAGATATGTTTGGGTCTCGTCCCAAGTAACACACACTAAATAAATTCGCTGGTTCGATTCTTTATTAATTCTCATAATTAATTACAATTAACTCATAGCTGTGACCAGCCCTCTTATACCGTCGATGGCGATTCTCAAACTCGTTTGATCATCACATTACAGATGCGCATGCGTGGATTACATTACAGATGCGCAGGCGCGAACAAATATTATGCATCTAAATTTTATATTCTGAGGTCTGCGTAACTTGTATATTTTTATAACCTTTTACACACAATTTTTAGTCCTAAAATTGAAATAAAAATCACGATAAGCTTATTTTCATCTCTTCAAAACTGAAAACAGTGAACACCGCAAGAGAAGTCGCATACGAACCTTTGTTATCATTTAAAGTATTTGGAAAATATTAAACGATCTGACGCCTAATTTTGACCATAAAAATTTCAATCTTATCCAATTTTATGTAGTTGTATGTAGCTCCTGTTAAAATCTGTATGCCCTCTTTACTTCGGCTTATCTCTCTTTAATGGGTAATTGCGTTTGCGTATCTGCGAAATGTTTTCTAGATATATTCAAAATTAAAATTTGAAATTAATATAAACAAAGAACATGTCAAGTATTGCTTTTTACAAATATTTTTATATGATGGTTTTATGTAGTTCCTGTTAAAATCTGTATGACCTCTATAGTTGGGCTTATCTCTCTTTAATGCTTAATTGCGTATCTGCGAAATGTTTTCTAAACATATTCAAAATTAAAATTTGAAATTAGTATAAACAAAGAACATGTCAAGTATTGCTTTTTACAAATATTTTTATATGATGTTTAAAAACAATAAATACAAATTATTAAGATATTTAGTTTGATAATATCACTCATTTGTTTAACGAATGAAGTGCCGAGAAGACCACGAACGGGCACATGCAAGAAATCATTTCTTCAAAACAGTTAGCCTCAATTAAGAAGTTATTATTCTATAAATGACGTAATATAATTATAATGTTTTGTGACACTTACTTCATGCTTAGTTAATACCAAAGTTATTGTTTGAACATTCTTTTCTAATTCAAGTTTCCTGCTGACCAAACGTTCTTGAAAGTTGTTGTTGGCAGATGTGTACAGATTGTTGTTCGAGAACAATAGTTTCAAACTTCATAAAAAAATACTAGACGTGTACTTCCAGCTGTAAAATTAAGAGAGTTTCTAATAAGTTAGAAAAAAGTGCAAACTAACTTCGTACTAAGTTACAGAATATTATGAAAACCAGCCTTGGAGGCATGAAAATGTAAAATCTAATTAAGTTCTTACCAATTCAAATGTCCAGTGAATCTAAGATATCATTATACTTTAGTAAGTTAAATACAAAAAATTTCTAACTGTATGTAGAAACTTCGCTGAACTAATAAAGAACGCATATTTTGACTTACAACAAAAAAAAATATCGAAGGATTAGTGTAAAGGATTTTGTGCAGATTTTGGTCAGGTTTAGAGAGAGCCTACATAACAAAAACCGTTCGTTTAGGCAATTAATAGTTCCCTTGTGTCTAAAACATTACTTGATACTAACTATGTAACTGTTCTAATGAATGCATTGATTGCTGATATTTCCTCAAAATTTTGCATGTGAAGCTTCGAAAGTTTTGTATTTAGCTCATTAAAGTGTAACGACCTGTCAACAGTTTTTGCTGCACGGTGTGGTTCACAGGATTTGCATTAAAAAACTGAGAAATATATCAATTTTTTTAATTATATGCTTGATAACTCACAAACATATATGTACATGTTACGAAAGCCTCTAGAAGTAGATTATTCTACTTTTACAGCTACTTTCTCAGGTTTTTAGTGTTTTTACATTCAATATCTGTAATTTAAGTAGCAATCTCGTGCTTTGTCATGATTTTGCTTGTTGTTTATAGCCCGAAGATTATTTTTTGTTCAGTTTTAAATTTTGCTGCTTTTTGGTTTGAGTTGAAATACCTATAAAATTATATCTACTTTAATTAAAATTTTACATTAAAACTAACATATAAAAACTTATGGCTCATAAATGATAATTGTATTTTAGTAATTATTATTAAATTCTTTTAACTATTTAAAAGTAATATTTTTGTCATATATTTAATACGTTACGTTTCAATTTGCTCAAATATGAATTAAATATGGATTAAATATGGATATATGGATTAAATATGGATATATGGATTAAATATATGGATTAAATATGCTCAAACATGGATATGAATTTTATTGCGCAAATACAGATCGATCACGTATACCCTAAATTGACATGGAAAGATGCCTTAAAAACCTTCAGACTCAAAAAACGAAAAAACGGCTAGTCTTAAAATTAATCTAAATTAGATCACTTTGTAATTAATACTACCTAAATAAACTAAAAGATTGCGTAAAGCGTGAGAGAAGTGAGAACAAATTAAAAAAAGTAAAACAAAGTATTCTCATTCAAGGGAGCTTAAAAAAAAAAAAAAAAAAAAAAAAAAACCTCATTTCCTCTTCGGAGAAGCAAATGTAGATGATTGTCCCCTTATTCTAGGTTTTCTAGCTGCTGTTTATATCGGCGTACCTATCATCGCTCCTTCATTCAGTAGTGCACTTACCATAACATTCGATCAATGTCCTTCAGTGTCTAAAAAAAACCAACCGAATCCAGACAATCGGCCACTGGTCTGGGCAATAGGCTAAAGGGAAAAGGCACTTCAGACCATTCCATTAGGTAAGATAGCTCCTTATCCATCAGTGAAAACTTGAAGGGCGTCACATGTGCTTTTTATGACGTGATTCCAGAAAGCATAAAGCTTCTGGACTTCCCATCTGATGACATGAGAATCTAAACTTCCTTATGCTGCTTTATATTTTTACTTTTCGCAAATGCTTCGGTACGCTATTTGGTTTTTTGGAAGTGTTATACTTTTGGCCTGGGCATTTTTATGACCTTCCCTAACACTGAATACGTTAGCTCATGAAACATAAACAGAGTCGAGGTCTTAATGTGAAAATTGCTCGGTTCTGGTTATACTAGCTTGGCATTTCATGGCTTTCGGCTCAAAGGAACAAAGGGGTGGGAAATTAATTTGATTTATATAATAACATTAATTTATTAGCTAATATTATTTTGATCTTTGTGTGTTTTTAAATATTCAGATGATTTATGAAAACTAATATAATAACTAGAATTAAATTAATGAAATGGCTTTGGTCGGATTCTCTGTTTAGATCCTTTAATACTAAATTAGTCTTTGTGGCACTTTAAGAGATGAAAATAAGAATTTTTTTTCGATAAACACTTGTATAACAAATATTAGTACACTTGCATAACAAGTGCGTTTGTAATATCAATGAAATTACTCAAGTTTATGATGTACAGTAAGACTTTAGTTGCAACACGTTTGCTAGGTTAAAAAAAGGAACCTAGTATAAAACGTTATAAAGCAGTGCATATATTTGCCAGCGGAATTACTTGATTTTTTAATTATCTTCGAGATACTTCTGAGAAATTAATACCATATTTTCTCTCACATTTCTCCCCCTAGGTTTTTAACGTATGATTTAAAGATTTCTATTTTATGGTAATAATAGAAAAGGTATGCACAAAAGAAAGTATTTTGTGTAATTAAACAGAATATTACTGAAACTGATAAATAATACGTAATATAATAATACTAGTCTGGCTTTGTGTAGTGTGTAGGCTTTTTATTATGCTGTGTTTATCATTTAAGACATCTCTTCAGAAATAGTATACACCGCGTAATTTCCCCTCCTGGTTTTCAAGGGTAAAATTAGTAGAAAAAGGAGAAGAAATACTGGGGTGATTTCGGTACTACGCTCGAGGTTTAAGGTATAAAATTCGATGATTTTACTAAGTTACATTTTTAAGAAGCGGTTTAACTAAGCAGATATTTTATTAATTTCTATTTTATACTCATACATAATATTTATTTTCATAAAAAGCAAAAAATGAATCAGTAATTAAATTTGATGAACTCACGAAAAAACTCATTTTCATCCAATTCATACAGAATTTATACTTCAACAAAATCACAATTATTAAATACCTGAATAAGAAATAGAGGAATATTTATAGCAGCTCATTTGATGGCCATTTTAGTCTATAATGCAATGGGATTTTACTAAATAGCTTTTTAATGTGCGTGGAAGTTTTTATGGTGGAAGACTGATAGAAACTTCTTCTAACTTAAAAGCTTTAAACAATGCAAAAGTATCAAACTTTTCCCCTAAAACCCTTCAAAGAAATGTCTATGTGTCTTGCAACGATTTCCCAGATCTTTCACAGAAATAACACACCAGCAACTGATTTCAGTAAAAAAAGGAAAAAAATAATAAAAAAACATGCTCTGAATTATTAAGAAATTTCTCGAACGAGAATTTTTTTATCAGAAATTTATTTCTATAGTCAAAAACAAACACGTTCTCTAAATTATCACAATTTATTTCAAACTGTGAGCTTGGTTGCCAAAAATATGCATTAATAATTAATATCTAATTAAGTTAATCTTTCTGACACTCCCATTCTATACTTGCGAAAACAATTATTGTTTCACGATGGTTTAATTTGTTAGGCTTTGCTCTTCCTAGTTGATAAATCACAGGGTAAAAGTACATATTAGTGAATAATGTTAAAAAAATGCAAGTATGTGATCATGGAGAATAAATTATTAAGAAAAAAATCACTGTAAAAGACTACTGTGAATTAGCCAAATGTACTGTAGTGAGAACTGTAATATAATTGAAACATAATTATTTCCATCACATATGTTCTTCGTTTCATTTCAAACAGCTATAATTATATTATCATATCACAACCAAGTTATAGGGCTCCAAGTTTAGTTTTTTCGATACTCCATCTGCTATTTCATTAGGAATTTTTACACGTTCTATAGTTCACTCCGAAAGACCTTTGAATCATGAGTATTACCTACGTCTTCTTTTAAAATTATTTATTCCTCCTGAAGGTTTTATAGATTCTTCATTACATATTTCTTTCTCTAAGACAAAGAATTTTTTTCCGGCTGGAACTACAACATTACATTCACCTTATACTGAACTGAACTCTTCTGTCACGCTGCATAAACTCTAAAAAGTAGAAAGGAACTCAGATTCTAAAAGTCTAAAATAGAAAGGAACTTAGAGTCTCTAATGTAGAAACTAACTCACAGTCATAGCCATTCATATGTTCTTTATCATTTATACACACAGAAGTTAGAACGGAAAAAAGCGTTGTTAGGCCTTATATTGGTGTTAAAAAGACATCAAATATCAATTCAGTTGAAATGAAAAAATAAAGGTTAATTAGAAATGGGACATAATAAGCACCACACATTCGTTATTGCCCAAATTTCGTTCCATATCATAAAGAAAATTGATTTCAATCACGACTATAAGGTTGTTTCTATGGTAAATAAAGCAAATGAAACCTTTAAATCACTTTTAATTTAAAAAGGTTTGAGATAAATGGGAGAACTCTAGTTGAGAAGCTCCTCCTACTACATCACGTAGCGTAAGTATGTGCAGTAACATGTAAATCGAATTATTTAGCCATCATCAAATGTTTTTCAAGTTATGTCTGGTTGTGAGTTTGTTAAATTGGCTAATTTCTGTAGATTTTAATTCCTTGTGTGTCAAATTAATGTTTATATTTCTCTATGATTTTAACTTCAACACTACTTGTGTTTGCAGTTCACATATTATATATTCGGAATCAAGTTACCTTAGAAAATCCTTTCTCAAAACAAATACGCTTCTTTGTAATACAAATAGGTTTTGTGTGATTTTCTGCAAGATTTAGCTATAAGTTAAAGAATAATTTTGAAAAACTTAGTCATTAAAGAAAAGACGACAACGTTGCATTTCCTACAGCTTGTAGTTGTGAACTTAAATCCTGAGCATTAAAATATACGAAGACATTATAGAAAATAATGTGAGATTTACGTTTAATTTGCCAGCGTTTATGCTTTACTTTGCATGATTCGCCAGCGTTTTTTCTTTATATTCTTCAGTATATTCATATAATACTTTATCTAGATTTGTTTGGAAAATGTATATGCTTTATAAGCAAGTGCAGTAATTTCTAACGTAATTATTGCACGAAATTTGTTTTGTTCTTCATGCTCTAAATTTTGTATTCGTACATAAGATGGCGAAAACGATAATTTTACCTAAGTAAATGTTATCATGTTGTGAAATTAGAATAAAACGACTATCCTTACTGTAATATTTCCCATAATTTTGAAACTAAACCAAGCAGATATTTTTCGCTTTGAGACTGAGTAAGTAATTTTTGTTAATTCTTCTTCGCTTTGAGTTTGAGTAAGTAATTTTGGTTTATTTCTTAAATTCGATTTTTCTAAGTAACTTGTTAATTTCTTTCACAATAAAGTCTAATTCTGAGTATTGACTTAAATCGTCTTGATCGATTTGAAATTGATGACTTGATCGTTTAAAATACTTTCCATATTCCTTCAACATTTCTGAATGGCTAAAATCATATATACCCCTTAATTTGTTAAAAAAATCATTTCAAAATTATTTCAAAACTTTGAAGTGTCTAAAATAGTATATACTCCTTATTTTACATATTACTTCAACATTTCTGAATGTCTAAAATCAGATATACTCCTTAATTGGTTAAAAATAATCATTTCAAAACTTTCAAGTGTCTAAAATAGTATATACTCCTTAATTTGTTAAAAACATGTGTTTCCAAATATGGAAAAGGAATTATAAACTACAAAATTTAGCAACGCGCAAAAATATGGTTATGAATCAATTTAATATCCTGAAATAATTTCTGAATATTAAATTTACATTCTCTAGTTCTACATTTCGCGTGAAAGTAAAATATATAAAATGATTTTCGGCACAGTACCAGAAATTGTTACGAAAATGAGCTTCAAACTTTTAGCATTAGATGGCAGTGGCTAGATATTCGCTTTTCCGTTTGCGCAAAAAACTGAGCTCTTGTTTGATGATGTGTAACCTCTTGCGCTGGTAAATGAATCGTGGAAAGACAAAGAGGGCTCTGATGAGAAGGAGCAGCGAAAATGTTTGGAAGTAACCTTTCCTATTCATTGTCCATGCTACAACTAAAAGAAATTCGCGACAATCAATTTTATTTGCAAAGAAGTACAAGGCTAATGAACGATAGCTGCAGTACAGCAGAAAAGAAATAATAATAAAAAACAGACATTTTGGTTTTTGTATTCCGCTTTTATTATGCGTTTGTTACGATCCACAGGATTTTAATTTTGAAAAATAAAACAGTGGATGCATTTCGTGAATACCAAGTGTATTTTTTTTGGTTTGAGCGTTAGCTTCATTTTAAAGTCAATGAATGATTTTAAGTGATTTGTTTTTCACAGGTAATTAACTTCCCTGGTAATGCGTCATTTAATTTAGAGGAAGTCTTTTCGGGTCCAGTAATCTTATAAAACTTTGTATTAATAGATTACTCACAAATGTACGTGGAAAGGGACTTAAACTTTAAGCATCTTATTTTAATACATCGTATGTTTCCACATACATCATTCAAAGTTTTTTTTCCAACTCTCCAAACATATAAAATTCTCTGAGAATTTTTTTGCACACTATTTTTTCCTCATTATAAAAAAAATAAGTCACATTTTTTTAAATTTTTGTAAACATTTTACAACAATTCTGTAATGATACTGTTAGCCTATAAAATCATTTAGTTTTAACATAGCTTTTGCTAATAGTTTGAAGCAAATATTAGAGAAACATAGATATAGAATATAGCACATCCCTTCATTTAACGCAAGGTATTAATTTATCGGCATAGTACGTATTTGTTGTCATTTATCTAAAATTATTAATTTACTATTGTGGATAAGTAATTTTAAAATTTAGATCTTATTTTAAACTTGTTTCCATGTGTATCAGTAGTTTAAATTCCATGTTTTAACTAAAAGAAAGAAGAAAACACTTTTGTGTCTGAAGTAGACTTTCTCACAATACGATTTTGTAATTGATTATTTATTTTGATATACAATTTTGTGTGAAAGAAAAAATCAATAAAAATTAACAAGATAACGTACACTTGTCAAATCAAAGAGTTAGACATAATTTACAATTGTAAAAAAAATCTCATATTTCTAAAGCAAATATTTGCATTTCTAAACTAGTAAAACGAAATTATTGCCTCCCTCACATTGAGAGAGTGATAATTTGTTAGTAGCAGCAGATTCGTTTTGCTCCTTGAAGAAAGGGAATCCTGTGCCTTTCTCCTTTGAAACTGACAAGAGGTTTCATAAATGCTATAATTTAAAGTGAATTTAATAGGTGTCTAAATCCTTTTCTATTTACTGTAATTTTAAGATGAAATATTTCAATGATTAAACTGTTGGATGGATGCATGTACAAACAAGCAAACACTTATATATATATATGATATATGAAGAAGAGAAAGAGAATTTCTTATTTTGGAAGTTTTAAAATATTCAATTACATTATCATAATGTAAATGAGAAAATCATGGCTTCGAAGACATTTAACTCATTTTATCGTTAACATTTTATTTTGAAGAATTAAAAACTAAATTTCCGTTTCCCCATTCCCAATATTATTAGTTCCTTGAAAATGATCCAATAAAGTGTTTTTGTCAGCTAACATTTTTTCTAAACTAAAAACGTCGAACTTTACTTTATTACTCTATATTTTGAGTTTTCGTTTTATTGTGAATAAAACAGTAAAAATCAAGAGTTTAATCTTAATTCTAAAGGGCTCTTAGAATTATTTTTCGAAGCAAATATTGTTTTTAAAGTAAGAATCTAACAATAAATATTTTGACGTATTCTCTAAAGCTTTTCTGAAAGTTTTCAAGAGTTTTAATCATTTACATGCGAATTCCGAACTCATGAATAATGCAAATGTCATGGATGTATTTCAGATCTTTCTAGAATAACAAGTTCCCCTAACTTTACATACTGAATAATTTCTTTGAATGGTCCTGCACTTCATTTGTTTTCTGTCGTTTGCTTGCGTCAGCATCGTTCTGATGAAAAAATAGCATTTTTTAATTGCCCAAAGTAGAAAGGTATGCATAATCATTTGGAAAAGGATCAGCTAATATTGATCAATCTTGTTACATCTGTCGTATAATTTTAATAATCAAAATGCACAGTTAGCGTAATATTTCCTTATTTAATCATCTCAGCAACAAATTACATTGACTACATCAAGGCAATAGTATTGTATTTCTAAAATAATAGTATGATAAGCAAACATTAATTTAGCCAAAAATTAACCTTAGAATGGATTTTATTTCGTGAAGGATTTTGCTCGTAACTTCCTCATAAAACATACCCCAGTCTAAGAGTGACGTTTGCCTAATTTTATATTTGACACAGGTGTATATGTTTTACATAGATAAGAAGCTAAACTTTAAAAATTTTCAAGAATCATAACTGTTCAAACATGTTTTGAAGGTTTACATTCTAGAACCTGCACTATAAGCACTTAATAGCCGAAAACTTTCCTTTGGTCATGATTATCGTATCCGAAAAGACTAAAATTGCCCTGAACTTATAGTCGACTTTAGAATAGATATTTCAAGGTCATTTCTTTCCCCAAAACCATGACTCCTAATTAGGGTAACAACTGTTGTGGAAAAATAGTTGAATCCGTTAATTTGCTAAAACCCTCGTCATGTGTGTCGCCTTCATCGCGCTGAGGGAATCTCTGAAGACTACACACATGATAAGTAAACGATCGCTGCAACATTCATATGCCCAGTTTAAAGTAACGTATTATAATAGAAGAATCTTATTTACTTATTATAATTACAAATCGGAATAAAATTGTCAATTATCGCTTTCAAGACCACAAATAGTAGGTACAATAGTGAACTAAGTAAAGGCTGAAATCGTTTAATTCACAGAAGAAGGAGAAATAAATCTCATTCGCAGTATTTAAAGGATGGAAAAGTAATTTGCTAAATAAGTTTCGCAAAAAAAGGGAGGGGTGAAAAAAGAAAAAAAAAACACTTTGTATCATTATAATCTATGCAATATGTGCAACTCTAACTGCTTCTATTCTATCGCATATCTGTACAAAATCTGCTATTATTTAAAAAATAATTTTTTTACGTTTACATTTGATCACAATAGCGTTAAAATAATGCTTTTTTTAACTAAATGTCTAATACAATATTGTGAAAGTGTTTTAAGCTTTTATTATATATTTTGAATTGAATACAATCACAAAGAATAAGGGGTAATTTCATACGATTTAGATGTACATAAATTGTTTACAATTGCAAACTAATACATCCTTCTTATTCAGAATAGGTTACACGGAATGAGACGGGGGTGATATGTACATTAATTATATTATATAATACATTAATTATATACTATATTAATACTATATATTACGCACTATATACTGCATTAATTAGATTAATTAACATAGCTATTTAAATTATTATCATCTTCTGTTAATAAGTAAGCTATATGTTGACAGGAGCTCAATAGTAATTTCCTTAATTTATTCTTTTCCTCTTAAAAATTGTCTTATATCAAGTACAATTATTTTAATAATTTTTTTAAATTATTTTAAAAGAGTCTTTTTTTTTTTTTTTTTTTTTTTTAGTCAAAAGCTTAAAGCGATAAAGTCGATAAAGTCGCTGAACACTGGTAGTTCGGTTCGAGGTTTGAATTCCGCGAACGAGCTGGCTGCATGGTCGTTTTCGTGGTTTTCCCCATGTGTAACGTGTATACGAGCTAGTTTCCCTTAGAAAGTCCTCCACGAAGGCACCCCCCTTAGGCAGATAGCCCTCGAGGCTTTGCCATAATCACACACACACGCTTCAGCTTTTGTTGCTACATTTGGAAATGTATTACAGACAGTTCTTAATTTGTATTATTGGTATTTTATCTTAATTGGTACGCTATTAAATAAAAAAAGAGTCTGTCTTCAGAAGAATTAATAAACAGGAGAAAATCAATTTTTAAAAGTTGAAAATTCTAAATGATTCTATATTCCCACTTCATGTCACATACCAAAAGATCTCCGTATCAATGCTTGGATATTGAATTAATGTTTACCATTCTCTGAGCTGTATAATAAATAAATAAAAAGTAAAAGCAGTTGAAAACCTAATTAAATTGAGCTCTGAAAGCAGCAACAAGTGATATTAATAATGCAAACTAGATTAAAATAAATACATTAAAAATCCATCCCATATTGAATACGGTACAAACCATATGCAAAAAACAAAAAACAAGAAAAACAATACAAACTGCTTGATTAGTACCAAAATGAAAAGGAAAAGAAATTACATCTCTCACTATATCGACATCAGGGAATTGGTGCAACAAAAGAAATAAATATGTCAGCCGATTTCGGAACTAACAAAGACACAAATTAAAGTTTAATACTTAAAATAATCTCAGAAAATTAATCAAAGTAATCTGTGTCTTTATCAGTCTAGCCATTGCAGGTCGCAATAAGTAGTGCAAAATTATAGCATCAAAATCATAATCAAGCTTACAAAGCTTAATTTAAAAAAAAAAAAAAAAAAAAAGTTTATTTTCCTCCGACCAGCTTCAAAAAGCAAATATGGAGATATCAGCAATCCAACACATGAAAAAATACAATAAATGAAAATTTAAAACCATACAGGCCCGAAATAAATTTTTTTTCGAAATTATAGCGCCAAAATCTTAAATAAGCAAAAAGGCTTAAAAGATCTAATAAAAGTCATTTTCTATTAGAGCTAACCAAGTCAAAAAAAAATGCAACCAAAAGCCATCCAACATTTGAAAAAAATAATAACAAATGAAATTTAATCCCCCCAAAACATACAATAAAAATAAAAAGAAATAAAGAGGAGAGTTAATTCTTAAAATCCGTAATATTAAAGCAATAAAAGTTTTGAAATGAAAAAATGCTAATTTGACCTCCCCAGTAAAACATTACCGTTATTAAGCCTAACACGCTCTAAGTAATGTAACTGTAACTTTCATTACTTAGTACATGTTCTGTTTATATGTTTTGCTTTTAGGATTCGGTCCGCTTTAACAGAAAATAATTTTTATTAGATTTGTAAACCTTTTTTACTTAATTGTAATTCTGATGCTATAATTTTATAAAACATTAGACATTTTTTAGACTTAACCTGCTCAAAATTAAAAAAAAATAATAAATAAAAGGAAAAGTAAAATTTAAGCCTTTTTTTGAAGTTTTTCAGTTTTTCAGTTTTTTTTCTTTTTTTTCACGATATTCTACGGCCTGTAGAAGTTGAGCTTATTAAGATACAGATTATTTTGATTGATTTTCTGAGATTATTAAAAAAAGGAAAAGAAAAATTTAAGCCTTTTTTTGAAGCTAGTTTATGATTTCTATGCTATAATTTTTCAGTTTTCTTGCACAATTTACTACGGCTTGAGAGGTTGAGCTTATAAAAGTACAGATTATTTTGATTGACTTTCTGAGATTATTTTAAGAATTAAACTTTAATTTATATATTTGTTGTTCAGATATCAGCTGAGGCATTTATTTATTTCTTTGCAGCAGGCCTACCAGCAGCCGAACTGTAAAGTCAGTGACACTCGTAGCTCGGTCCGGTGTTCGAATCCCTACGAATGGACAGGCTGCATGGGAGTTTTCGTAATTTTCCCATGCATTGTACACGAAGTACCCCCTGTACTTCCGGGTTTTTGTTTTTCAGCATGTGATTTGTCCCGAATTAAATACAGGATGGATTTTAAGCGTTTATTTATTTTAACTTATTTTGCGATATATGTGTATATGTATTGTATATATATATATATATATATATATATATACAGAGAGAAAAAAAAGACAGCCGCCCAGATGGGAAAGGAGGCAGTTATTCTGACTTACCGAAAGGACAAGGTTCAAATCCCGGAGAAAGGCATTATGTAATTTATCCGTCTCTTCATACGAGGCGACGATGGCCTTACATGCCTCCATAGTGAAGAGACCACCGCTTTCGACATTAGAACTGGCCCACGGCTATCAGCGGCTGAGCCCGCGATTGGAAATGTATATTCGTATTTCTTAGTAAAAGATAAACATAACTTTCTACTTTAAAATTTATCATTTATGGAAATATGATATTTGCTAAATTCAGGAAACCCTCTGTATGTAGATCTACTAAACGCCATCTACAGATGTTCGCAGCATTGAGTTTTCATTTAAATTAACTTTAAACGTACAAAAGGTTATAAGAAACCGCCTTTTTAGCGAGCCTTCGTGGTATAGTGGTCTGCACGCTCAGCGCGTAATTGAAAGTAGAGGTTGCGATTTAGTTGACAGAGACAAATTCGAGATGCTTCCCGTGTCAGAGGGGTAGTTCTGTACATAGTTAATCTATTTTGAATTTGTGCTGAAAGCAACTTTATTTTTGTTTTATCAAATTTTAGTTATTTTAAGTCTAGTTTTTTTAATGTAAATTTAATTTCTGGTTCAGAATCTTCTTACATCTGTTTCAATTTAAATAGTTATGAGTGGTCACTGGATCAGAATCACCACACTAGTAATCAATAGGTGTTTCAAGCGAGAATTACAATGCAAGTATTATAGCAAAATGTGATATAAATATCTGAAGGGAGTATTGTGAACCATATTTCATCTTTCAATTTTGGCATAAGAATGCATGTCCTCTTAAGTTTTATTTGTCTTTGAAGATATTATTTGATTTCGTAATTTATTTCTTTCACGCTTTATAGTGGTTCAAGCACACTGAAAACAGCACACTGAAAACAGTAAGCCAAGCACACTGAAAACAGTAAGTCAGTAGTAAAACTGTGTTAACTGCCAGCTTTTCTTTGTCTTTTGTCTTCTCATTAGTCATTTAGCAACTGTGAAAAGGTCGTAAAAGCATATTGTATATGTATTTTTTTGAAGAAATAAATTCCTAAGTGTTATCATATTCACTGCATGTGACATACTTTTTTATCTCACGAAATCAAAATACAACCCGTTTATAATTCTTCTTAAAGACAATAACAAGTTAATTGTCTTAAAGACAATAAGAAGTTAATTATTTATATCTTTCCTTGAGATCACATTTCTTATTTTGTGATTAGTATTCTGGGAAGTATTATAATTTTTGCTTTTATTACCCGAATGCTTCTGAAATGTTAACAATATTTTAACTCCTAAAGTCTAAAAGTTCCTGAGGGATTATTATTTCTTTTCCTTCTCCGAAACTATATTGCTTTGCAATCTTCCGTAAGATGCAATTCTGTTTTTGAACGCCTACTTCAGAGGATAATAAATTCAAAGAACACTAAAAAAGAAATCCTCATAAATGTATCCGAACAAAATATAGACGCTAAAAAAGGAATCTCTGCGTGTGGAACAAGCTAGAGAAAAAGATTAACAGACGCAGCTTATAAAAGGACCAGGGAACCAAGGGAATATCCTCCATACGGCCCGTTTCCCACAGCCCTAGGGACACAGCTTTGCTCCATCATTGCCATATGACATGGTGTGGAATAAGAGCGTTGCACGCTATGGGCAGAAACGTGCTGTACTTTGCTCGGAGTCCGTCATTTTCTACTCTGCAGCATTACTGGGGAGAGAGACAGCTGACCGAGATTATGCAAGTATATTGATTACGTTAAAATGTAAAGTTTTTTCTTCCTCTTCGCGATACTATTTAAAAGGAGGGAAATTTTCTCGTAAAAGCTGTACTTTACGAAACGCATAATGGAAAATGAATTCCAGATGCACAGAAGAAAATGTTTTGATGCATAGAAATGGTAAATGAGATAAAATTGTGTCTTTGTCATTCATCCTCCCCCCCGAGTCTCTGCATTCTCTTTTGTACCCGACTGTCTTTTATACTGTGATGTGATAGTTGGAAATAGCAAACTTAAATGACTCTTTTGATTCGCCATGTGCAGATTTTGAGAGCTTTTGAAGAGAAAAGTACCTTGAAGAAAATGTTTCGATTGATTATTTTTATGGAATAGTAGAGTTTGAGAGCAAAATACAAAAGAATTTCAATCCTTTTTCATAGAAGAAAACATTAAAAGAGAAAAAGCCAATTTAGAGTCCTAGGTCAATCAGAAAACTGCAATGTCCTGGGCATTTAGGAAATTCAGAAATAAGGATTTTGTTATTACCATTACTGTTTTTATATCACATATTATGAAGATTCTGAAAGGGTTTATATGCAGAGTATACACCAGAAAAGTTTTATTAGAATACATATGTGAACAATGAATTCTTGTTATTTAAATTTAATTTTTTAGTTTAGGAAATAATTCTTTATTTTCCATAATGTATTACAGTCTTGTACCGGGAATTAAGAACATTTGACACTAAAAGTAATGAAATTCATTTAAATTTTAGATATTATAATACACATTCTATGGAAAGCGAGTTGTTAAAATCAGACTTTTAATCAACGCAGTTTTTGAATCGATTTTATCTGAAGTGCGCTATATAAACTCGTATGAAATATTCGGTGTCTTATTATTATTAAACTCTGACTTGTTTTAGGTTTGCATACTAAAATATAATCCAATACATGGCAGTATTTATTAACGCATATCAATATACTGCATGAATACAAAACGCATTATGTATAACCGTACTAAATACCTTATAAGAATTAAATTAAGTTCATGAGCCATACGACTAGTATTTTCTACATGCTTCTATAAGGCGCTCTGAGCGATATAGTAATGGTTAGAGCTCCTGGCTGATGTACAACTGGGGTAAGACTAGGATACCTGAGAAGATTTGAATGTTTGTAAATGCATAGGTTTTGTGCAGCATCGGCGACTCAAAGGTACGGAAGAGTCGAATGCTCTCTTGAGAGGTTTGGTGGTAAGGAAAAAGGAGTAGAAGACCCTCGAGTCCGTCCTCTTGGGTGATCTTCATCAAAGCTGGGTCGCATCTCCTCCATTCTAGCGGGTGTAGAAACTGTTCGCCTATCTATTTCACTTTGGGGAATGTTCTAGTTCATGAGACTGCTAAATGGCCAATGGGCACTGGGCATTTCACAATAAATATATAAAGTTGCAAATTTCCGGCCATTTGAAATAACAACAACGACATGCTCCTATAAAGACAGCTATTACCGTTGTTGAAAAGGCTGCCCAAAATATAGTACTCAAGAACGATATTCGAGCTGGCGAAACCAAAGATGATGGCTTACTGCGCATGCTCTGTCGGTGTAGTGATTAATGACGCTTACTACCATAACGAAGGGCCCGGCTTCGAATGATAAAGAAGGCATGGGTATTTGTAAGCGTATACAGTCTGTGTGGCAATATACTCAAAATATACAACGAGTCGAAAGTTTTCTTGAGCAGTTAATGATAGGCGAAAGGGAGAATCAAAAGGTGAGCAGAACTGCGCAAATCGTGCTGCGAGACTGCACAGGCAAGACCAAAGGATAATTCCCGGTGTCCGGCCTACTTCTGCCTGTACCTACTCTATGTACGCCGTACACTGTTAGTTCAAAGCACCTGATATAATTAAAATCGATGCTTAGAAATGAAACAATAAGTTATTTGCTTTCGCATTTATGTCTTGAGAGACTAGCAATAAATATGCAGAAAGATCAATGCCCTTTTATATTAATAACATTACAAATTATACGATTATATTGAAATCATAAGTTATTATTGTTATTTACGTGTTCCGACCTAAGGCAATACACGGAAGGGAGGGATGCCTTAGTGGAGGAATTTCCAAGGGAAACTGGCTCGTATCAAAACGTTACACAGGGGGAAAACCACGAAAACGCTCATGCTGCCTGCCCATTCACGGGATTCGAAACTTAAACCGATATACCAGTGTTCAGGGATTTTACCGCTCGGCCTCTGGTGGGCTTGAAATCATAAACAAAAGCTATTTATCTCTCTCTCTATATATATGTAGGTAATAATTTGGCAGGTAGGCACAGGAATGACAAAGCTGTACGGTATAACTACATCAGAGTCCGGACATTGTTGTGGCTGAGTAGAAAGCTGCAAAATGACGACAAAGAAAGATTTAGCTTTTTAGATACCACATCTTCATTCAATTCTCACTTCAGATAATTTTTCCTTTTGATGAAATTCTCCAAATTACATATTCAACAATGATTTAAACTAAGTAAGATTAAATTTAGGCTTTCTACGTCATAACTGTTCTAACAAAGGAAAGAAAACAATGGGATGTGCAGCAGCAAGGCCTAGTAGCAGCGGTAGAAGAAAGCCCCAATCTGACGAAAAATGGCGCACACTCAGTATTTATACTAGCGGTTATATAATATGCCAGAATGGTCTCGAAAGTGCTGGTCTAAGGGGAAGATCCTGAAATTACGGAAATTTAATTATAGTGTGCCTGTTCGTGCAGAGCAAAGCCATCGTATTTTTTATATTTTACATATATATACATATACATATTAGAAGAATAATATTCCCTAAATGTATTATTATAAGTTACTTTGAAAATTAAAAAGCCATCCCTACATAACCAATCTACCAATACAAAAGCAAATTAACTATAATTATTAAAAGTGAAATCCAATGAATCAAATTTTCATTAGGTATGCCAAAAATGGCTAATGGCAGATTGATTATGTAGAAGTATCATTTTCAATTTTCAGAAGTCCAAGTAACTTAAAATAATTAATTTAGTTGTTTTAGATAACTGAAGGCGAGCAGAATATGCTAGTGCAAAAGTAAATTAACTGTAATTAGTAAAACTGATATTCAGTTATTCAAATTTTCTCTAAGTATGCAAAAAAGGGCTAATGGCAGATTGGTTATGCAGAAATAGCATTTTCAGTTTTCAAGGCTATGACTAAGTAAAAATAATTGATTTAGCTGCTCCCACTAGGCTAACAAAAATATATCTAGTATTAAGGCCATAGAATGTAGTTGTATCGGTGTGCAGATTCTTCCACCTCTTGAAAAAGTATGAATCTGACAGGGATAAGACAGTTTTCCCCATATTGCATTCATAATTCGTAACGTGTGTATTTTTTATATATTACTTAATTATTTTCTAACTCATTCCAAGTTCATTTCAAAGAATCTACTAACTTTACTCAATTATTTTTAATAATTAATAAAATTTCAGCTTTTAAATTCTTCCCTTGCCTGTTTAGATATACTTTAAATTATATTGATAACTATATATATATAAAGGAAAAAATAGTCTGTATGTCTACCAAAATGGAAACAACCTAATATATAGAAAACACAAATTAAAAAAGCAACATGAGGCAAAAACTCAAAAATCAACCCTGAAACAGAAATAAATAAATACAAAAACAATATAATAAATTAGCAAAAGTTGATAATTCCTAGACATTTCTCAAGGAGCAACCGCAAGAATCATCAAAATCGAATGACTAGCAAAAGCAGTCAGTACTTTATAAATTAATTAGTCTTAAATTCAGATATTAAGATGAAAAATTAACAGAAAATTTAAGAAATGTTTATAAAAGCATTCGTCAAGATGAAAACCGTCCCTAGTTTACTTTAAGCAAAATATGTGTTCTATATTTTACAAAACTATAAATTTAAGTGTTAAGGAAAAGGAAATATTATTTTGAGAAAGATAAATAATCTTAGATTTCAAACAAAGTATAGAATTTCGAAAGAAATTTGAATGAAAAAAATGCTTTTTAAATAATATAAAATAGTAACTTGGAATACCAAAAAGGCACAATTGCTCAAGAAGCTATTAAGAAAGTCAGTTGGAAGGTTAATTAACTACATAAAAATGCAAAATTGCCAAAGCACTGCAAACGTTCATATGCGCAAAAGAACGTTTTTTAATAAAGGCACCATGTGCAATTGTCCAGTTTTTTGCACTGGTACAAAGATACATTTTTGTCATGATTTTTTATTTATGAAATGTGGAGATTGTGACTGAAAATTTTCTAAAATCTTCTGTAACAAATTCACCAAATTTAAAATCTTTTAACTAGGAGCTACTTATGCATATTCAGATTTAGCTTGATACTATTCACATATTGAATATTATTTACGCTATAAAACTTTTACTTTAACTAGCCATTCTTATTCATTATAAGTCACTGGTTATTATTCTCATTCATTTCTTAGTTATTGGTTCCATAAGTAAAGTACATGATTCAGGTAAGGATATAAGATATTTCTCCGGCTTTCCTAGCGTGGCCTAGTGGTGTAGTGGTTCTGCACACTTGGCCGGTATTCCAGAGGTCCGCGGTTCAATTCTCGGCGAAGGCGGTTGCAATTTTTCATCTTTCCGGCTTCCAAAAATCCTAATGCCTCTACAGTTGCGCTCGAACTAAAAGGGTATTGGATGATGATTCTCCTCACCCAGGATTTGGCGATTGAGTCCCCTAATAACCCCAGTCGCCCTTTAAAAAGGGGAGTATATAAGGTATTTCTCCCGCTTTCTTAGCGTGCCTTCGTGGTGTAGTGATTCTGCACACTGGTCCGGTATTCAGAAGTCCGTGGTTGGATTCTAGTGGCTGCTATTTTTCGTTTTTTTGGCTTCCAAAAGTCCTAATGTCTCTACAAGGATATTATTCAAATATATTATTATGATATATTTGAATAATTTTATTAATGAAAAAAAAATTATCGTCCATTTTATATGCCATTTTTATACTATTTTCAAGCCTCTAGGGACGAACATCACGGATAGTTAAGACAATGTTATACAATTCAGATTCGTTTAGTTCTAATAAATGCGTAGGGTATTTTTGTCTTATATATGTCCTGAAAGATTTTTATTTCACTGAAGTAATAACTAAAATATATATACATTTGAGGCAAATGAAAAAAAATAATACCTAACAGAATATTTTCTTCGTGATATGAATCACGATAAACTTCTTATTCCAAATTATCTAATTTTTTTACGCTGGTGCACAACTAAGCTAACACTTAGATGGGTAACACAAAGATATAATACAATATTTACTTCCTTACGCGCCTTCTTTATAAAAGATGAACTCTAAATCAGCATAATTAACATCGTCGTTGAATAACCTGTGCCTGGTAGCACGAATCTGAAAAATAAATGCTTATCTCACTAATACACATTTAGTAAAACCTCTTGATCTTCCTTTTCTAACAGCTATCCATTTGAAAAAAAAGAAGCAGTCGACCAGGTTAATATGCGCAGAAATAATTGAAGTACTTGATTTCTTTTTCCATTAAAATATTCTCTCTTGAAAAGGAGGGAACACCTACTGCATAAAGGTTCATAAAAATTAAAGTTCTTGATTACGCTCCGACGTTAAACTACCATTTCATGTAACGAAGGGTCTAGGAAGTTAAAAGTACGTAGGATGATACCCTGTGAACTCTATTAGCTACTGGAGCCAGCATGATCAATGTCCAACACATCCAGTCCGACAATAGGACAATAATTAAGAGTAAGGCTGGCGGTCTACTAATGGTTTGTCCCGGGGGCGCTACGGCGGACAATATGGCGGACTAATGATACCAGCTCTGAAAAATGAGCGAATATTTTATTAATAGCAGATGTCAAATTGCAGTCAAGTGCTGGTAGCAGAGTGCGCGGGTGATCTCGGAACATTCTCAGCATGATATCCGGGCCTGGATGGAGTAAAATAAAAAAGACTACTGAGGTGAATAAATATTGATTTCCAGTAATAAATGAGTTGGCTGAAAGTGTAAAAACACAAGTTTGGAAGGGAGCACTTCCGGGAATATGTAGAGGAGCCAAAACTTAGAATAGTTTAAATTATATAAAGGCATGCTAGTATGTCATCATGCACCACCTTATTAAAACTGCTAGAAAATAAAGAAAACCTATTTTCTAGCTTTCTATTCAGCTTTAAAAATCTTTGTAATGAATACTATGTAAAAAATTAATTGATAATTAAATTTTAAAACATACATCCCATTTTTGAAATAAAAATAAACTGCATTTTAACTTTTTCCCCCTCCCTTTCCCAACCCTTCGTAGTGCAGCTGGAAGCAAACTTGACGTGTATTCGAGAAGTCCAGGGTTCAAGCACCGGCGAAGGCACTGCATATTTTTCACTTCTTTTGCTTCAAAAAAAAGGACTCTACAAACTGTCATTAACTTAGAATTGCTAAAAATATGTCTAGCTAAATAGTACGTTTCCTCTTCTGTCCTTGATGAATTTCTTTTGAGACGCTGAAGTGGCAGAGCGAATTCATACAAACTTAACTAACTTTCGTTTTCACGGTCATAACCTTAATAATATGTGATATATAATAATATAAAATCACCATTTAAGTTTTAAAGTTCTGCTCCTGCAAACAGAAGTTTTTTCGCCTTCCATTGTAGTATCTTAGTTATTTTCTTTGCATTGAAATGCTTCCAGTTAAACTAGTGGCACAGTTCTTCTCTTTGAACAACTTCTAACGTGAAACAGATTCGCACCTGCAACTGCATGAACATTACTTTCTGCTTATGACAAAGAGAAAAAAAAATCGCGCAACTTTCCTTCAATTTTCATATGAAGACTTCCATTTTAAGCCAGTAAGAAAATGCACTTGTTCTTGCATACAAAAGTATACAAAAGTAAACCTCTCGTAGAAAATCCTTAGACAGCAAAGTAATAGAAAATACAGTAAATTCCCAGTTGCCCAAAGTAATGTGGATCGATAGTACTCCGAATAATATATATATACATAATTTAAGAAAGGAGAACAAACTAAAAAAATACCTGTGCAGTCATGAATTTTGCGCATTGAGCTTCAAAATTAGAAAACAAGGTTAAAAAGAAATTCTTCATGCTATTGCTTTAAAGCAAATGTGATACTGTGGTTCCCGTGAATAATTTTTCAAATTTAAGTTAAAATAAATTTCAATTACAAAAGTTTAAATACAAGAAAAATGAAATTATAACAAGAAAACTGACAAATAAAAGGTGAATGTAAAACTCAAATCAAATATGTATATATATACTATCTTGGAAAATATTTTGATAGTTTAGGTGTATTTAATTATGCACACTAGTGCACTAGGGCAAAGCACACTAGGGCTATCTGTCAAAGGGGAGGATGCCTTCGTGGAGGACTTTCTTAGGGAAACTGGCTCGTAGGCACGTTACACATGGGGAAAACCACGAAAACGTCCATGCAGCCAGCCCGTTCGCGGGATTCGAACCTCGGACCGAACTATTTGACAGTTTATGACAAAATGTATTAAGGATGTAAAACCGTCTCCAGGTGATAATCAATTATACTATTTCCTAACCGTTTTCATTCCTTCTGTTGATAAAATGTTATATAAAAACAATTAAGCAAAGAATACACACTCACACTTTTATGTTTTTGACATATAAGTTTTTTATATAGCACTTAATGTAAAAGCAGTTTAAAATCTGAAAATGTGTTTTAGTTACGCTTTAAAGCAAATAGCTTGTCCGCTCATAAAGTAAAATTAAGAAGCGAATAATCGGTTGCATCTGTTACCAAAAACCTTATTTTCCTATAATTTTTTCCTTGTTCATTGACATAAAAGTAGTTAAAGGAGCATGGAAATCAACAGAATTTTATAATATTTTCAGCCTTTTCTCTGGTTCAAAATTGTCTTTGAGGATATTTTACAATCTTGCTTTATTTCCTTGCTTCAGTGTCACCTATGCAACGTGTCATCAAAATGTTAACAGTTGTATAATCTCTTTTCGTTGCTTAATATGTAAAGGTTTTCTCTAAAATTTAGAACCAAAAGTATAATACATCTTACGAGACGATTACTTGAGGATATTTTACTGCAGTGTCACCTAGACAACTTGTCATTAAAATATTGGCAGTTGTTTAATCTCTTTTTACTGCTTAATATGTAGGTTTCTTTTAAAACTTAGACCAAAACTGTAGTACATGTTACGAGAATATTCTATGTCCTCGATGCAATATTCAACGAAAGACTTTTACAGATTATTAGACACACAGTTTTTTTTTTTCAGTTACAGATTAGCAACGTGTAGTATAGAAACCCATTTTATCGAAAGTCCGGCTGTAAACAGCAGTGAAACTGAAATTAGCTGGAAATCTTCTTTTGATAAAAAAATGCTTCATGAAAACTTTCCCCAAATCACTTTTCCCCCTATAAGACTACTTGTTAGCATCAGAAAGGAGTTCTGGACTTTTATTGATTAGATTAAGATAAAGCACACTAGGATTATGTGCCTAAGAGATACATTCGTGCAGGAATTCCTTAGGAAGACTGCCTTATTTTCATGTTGCAGGTGAAGAAAGGCATAAAAAGGTTCATGCAGCAATCCCGTTCGCTGGAATTTGAACGGAGTCGGATTGCCAGCGTCCAGCTGTCTTATCCTCACAGCTACAACAAAGAGAGATTTTCTCTGACGGTTTAAAAATTTCAGGACGAGTAGGGGCAGCGTCACGGTCTTTTTTAACAATGAAGAAATTTATCAAGCACAATTCCGTCTAAGCAACCATGCTTCAGCCTACCAAGCCGAGTCCCTAGCACTCAAAGAAGCAGCACTATGGTTAGATACGCAACCAGCAGCTCACACTTCATTCTTCACAGATAGCATGAGCATTCTGAATGCGCTGAATTCCTTTCCTCCAAAACATCCGCACACGGCAGCACTTAGATCCTCTTGACGTTAGGCTCTTCCATACCTTTAAAGATCAACTGGATAAAAGGACATACCGGGGAGAAAGGCTACAAACAAGCGGATGAACTAGCTAAGAATGCAGCTCTCAAACCAGAAATTGACGAGGAAGTTCCGCTTTCCACAGAAGTTGCAAAAATGCTCCTCAAGACAACATTTCAAGAGATATAGTCATCACGATGGCAGGAAGAAGAGACAGGAAGATTTACTTACAACATCTTCCCAATACCTTCTCTCAAGAGGCTCAAATAGAACCGATTCTTCCTCCAAGCCTGTACCAACCACAGGAAATTCCCAACGTATTACAGACGATTCCTCAGACGGGACGTCAACTGTTCTTGCGGTTTTAGCGGGGAAGACGTGGACGCACTTCATTACCTGCTCTTTTACCCTCTGACAGAGCACCTTCGACAGCTACTACTGCAACAAGGGCATCTTAGAGATAATGAAGCAAGTGAATAAATATAGTTATATCCAAGAAACTACAGATTAATGTAAAATGTAGAAAGGCGGCCTAACCGTCAGATTGCTAGCAATGACTAGGATGACTTCTTAACCCTGTAGTGCCATTAACTTAGTTTGGGGAAACAGGTTAAGTAAAGTGACCATATTATCCTCACAGCTACTGATGAGCCAGCATCAGAAATGGATCTGTAAATAAAAATAGTTTTCTTGCTGTGCCTGTTCATTGACCAAACATTAGTTAAAGAATTTTGCGAATCAATAGAATTTTACGAAAAACTTCATACTTCTGTAGAAACAGGGAAACAACAGAAGAATAATAGTTAAACCACGAATCGGCAGTGATATGCATTTATATACATAAGCTATTCGCAAGCAATTTTATCGAGAAATCGTAAGCATCATTGCCTTCAGATGTTTTTACAAATTAAGTTGTTACACTGTTATCTTAATTATTAAAATGTAAAACGATTAAGTAACATTTCATAAAGTTGTTTTAGATGGACAGTTTGTGAGTTTCAACGAATGTTTAACAATAATAAAATAGTTTAAAATGTAATAATTAATTGGCATTTACAATGCTATTGAAGAAAATAATTCCAGATGTGTTTGCATTCTGTTTAAAACGTTTTAGGTAATCTAGTTCAATTTATTTAACAAATCTAATATTCATTTTATGATCAGTAAAAGCGGTTTATATAGTAAAAAAATGTGCATTTTATATTCGTTTTTAACAATTCCTTCGAAGTTTTGAAATAACATATGGTTAACATAATAACATCAATATTTCTTTGATTCTCGATAATAAATTTTAATATCTCCTATGATATCTTCATAATGTACTGTGTTAAATGTTAATGTGTAATTTATTGTGTTAATACTTCATAATTAGACTGTGTTAAATGGTTATATCAAAGTAGGCGATACCTAAATGCTTTACAATAAGATCATAGTTTGAAAACCTTCTCAAAGTAACGTATTCATGTCTGTATTATATGTAATATTTGTAGACGAAAACCATTTCCTCTCATTTCAGAGGATGACAAACTACCTGAATTCAGTGATGTTGTTCATTAAATTACTGATGACTTTTCCTTTGCTGAAAAGATTCAGAATTCTTGCAGTTCCGGTCCGGAATGAATCGGAGAAAATGTTTCTGTTTCAGAAATCTTGCACTAACTTATCGTATGTTATTATTCACAGCTTATTTTTAAGAAAGCTGTTTCAGTCTTCATTTATAATTTTCGTTATGAAATGAAAAATTTGAATGGAAATTCAAGATCATTGGAGTAGAATTCTAGATAAGATTTTTTTTCTGTCATCTTTTGTTAGAATTTGAAAAATAGCAATAAAATCGATATAAGTAAAAACTAGATACAATTGAATTCAATATTAAGTTTGCATTTAATATGCGTTCACATCTAAATGTCTTACACATGCATAAGATATGTCTGTAAATACAGGTATATGTACGTGCTTGAATGCTAAATAAATGAATATAAATAATTATATATAGAAAGAAAGAGACAATCGTTCAAAATATTAATCTTTTCGTCTTTTGCGTATACTAAAGAGTATTATTCAAAAGTGAAAAGTATTAAACATATATATTTTTCATGTGAATTTCCATATTTCTGTATGCAGTTAGCAAATGAGTAGCCTGCTTCTAGCATCAGCTAGTTTGAAGCACACTATTCATGTCTAAAGTTTGATGCAATAACTCCTCGCAGTAGTATTTACACAGATGACGGAACCCGAGGTACAAATACTCCTCTGTAGGATTTTCAATCACGTCTCGTGAGTTTGTGACGTAGTCTATTACTTTATTTCACTGCTGCGGCGCCTTTGGTCTTCCATCTTGGAGTGACATCTGCTACAATGGATTGAGGCGTGTTCAAATAGCATTTAGTTGCGGCAAATAAACAGGTGGCTGACAGAGTGCCCAGCAGTCCTAAACCGTATAAAGTCCGCTTTACGATAGATTAGCTTATTGCTGCATTTTCATCGCATAAGCATATGTAAAAGCTCCTCGTTAAGATATATTGCAGGTATCATTAATTTTATCACATGAGATGAATAGAAATTTTTTTACGCTATTTTGCGCTATTTTGCTAAAAGAGTTTTAATAAATTTCTAAGATTTTAATTTATTTTCGTATATATATATATATGTGTGATGTACCAGCTTTTGTCGTAGCTTAAATTATCAGACGATAAGTTTAAAAAACAGGATCCATTTATTATTATTCAGGAGAAATAGCAGTTACAAAAATCAGATATCCGGAGTAAATAAAAAGAATTACTAATAACTTTTTGTATGAAGTTTACTGCATCGTGACATTTAAGAAAAAGCCCCCGATATTCCTTTGCGAGTCCTTTTATAGCCTCTGGAAAGGCGGAGCTTCAAAGAAATGACGTCAGCCTATCCAGTTCACTTTAAATATTTCCAGAACATTCTATAACTGTACGTGTAGAAAAGGCGAGAAGAACAACTTGACTACGGGGCTGTGGATTTAATTCCACGTACTTTCAAATAAGAGAACGTCGCCATTAAAAAATGAAAAGAACATACAGTTAGAATTTTAAGTGTATTCTTGACTATGGAATTTTATTATTACATATATATATATATATATATATATATATATATATATTATATAAACCCATTTAAAGCATTTTCAGATGATTAGATCAAGAATTTTCAATTAATTTCTAAAAAGCAAGTACAGTAAATTTATAATGATAAACAGTTCAGTAAAATTTGTAGTAACAAAATGCACAAAATTTACGCGGAAATCGAATGTACTTGTCCCAAATAGTAGCATATATTCTCATTATTTTATTTTACTGTAAAGTATTCTAATGTCAGTCACTGTAATGTTTCTGAGTGGAAGAATTCGCGGATCCTGATAATTTTTACACTGGGTGGTAGTTCTTGCTAGTGTTAAGTGTTTGCATAGTTTTTCATATTTATGCTTAGAGCAAAAATGGATTTCCTTAAAATTCTCCTTGAAAGGTAGTCTTTCGACCTATAAAACTGTTAATTTTCTGTAAAATGTAAGCACTCATTTATTTAGCTAAAGCGTGCTATGCGAATTAAACATTATGTTTCACATAAATTCTAAAAGAAGAAATTCCTTGCAGTCTAATATATCTAATCAAGGCTAACAAACTTTACTAACAGTAATAACAGTATGCTTTTGTTAAGCTTCATTACTAACTTAAATTCAAACTTATCTATAAACAAGAGCGCTTGTTTATTTAATTACTTATTTTACTTTTCCAAAACCCCATTTCCTCTCAATGCGACGGAGGAACAACATTTTAAGATTAATTTATGTTTTAACGTGTTACACAGCTATGAACTATACACACGTATTTAAGTTTTAATTTTAAATAAGCAATTTAGTTAGAAATGTGAAATTTTTCCCATTAAACTGCAAATAATAGATACATTTGTCAAAAATCGCGTTACTTAAACCTTTAAATGTGAACTGGTGCTACTTTTACTATATTCATCCCATTAAATACTATGAAATGTAATTTTAATAATTATTGAACGATCTCCTCATATGAATTTTTAAAGGCCATCGTAGAGTGTGGTGCCGGTATGAAAGAAAAAGTGTTAGTAATTTACTAGAGTAACACTTTGAAACTTGCTCTGCGAATACGAAACACATGTGCATTTAACGTAATAATACTTTGTTAAAAGAGAAGAGGGATACAAACTTTATTGAACAGTAAACTGTAAATTCTTTCTAACATATACAAACATAAAGGGCAGCTTTTTGTGTCTATAAACAGAAATTAAATCTCAGCGTATGCAATGTCTTAAAGTTAATTTGTATATCTGGGCTGGATCTGGACTCGCTGCTGATTTCTGGTGGCATTTAATTGTTTTCCCAATCTACGCATAAATACATACTGTATAGATATTCAGCTGCAATTTGTTCTTTGTAAGGACAGAACCTAGATGCACTTTTACGACAAAACCGCCACCCAAATTCCCCACGCAACGTTTCCTTACCAAATTTCTATATTACCGTAAGCAGAGAAGCAAAGGCCCTTCTCGGGAAATATAAACCACCTTAACCTTTATTGCGTAATTAAGACAGAAACAAGCAAACAGATAGAAAGCTCAATGAGCCATCAACCTTATCATTGCAGGATAATAAAATTTATGACAGTATGTGTGTAAAAGGAGCCTCACGATATTAGTATACCAACGGAAACAATCATTCATTGGTTGTTTGAAGCTATCTTATGGTATTAATTACTTGTATTTATGAGGTAGCTAGCTATTTATATAGACATAACTCTTTAGGACCGAAGAAAAGGGCTTTTCTGAGCTGCTCATTCTTTACATATTTGTATGTCTGTTTGAATGTAAACGCCTTTGTATATAAGCATTATGAGTTCTCGTTGGCATCTTTGCCCAAATCGTTACTTTTACTAAGTAGAAATCAGTTGTTATAACAAGAAGCAGCGTAGAAGAATTGCTCAAAAGCAATAACGCTGGGAAGAAATAAAATATTTGGCTCCAATAAGAAATAAACTAAAAAATAGATAGCTATAAAAAGAGATGAAGATCATAATTATTTGACAGTTTTGTGGCCTATCGTAAATCAGACGGAAAGGTATCCGTAAGCTCGAATAATCATTCTCAGGAGTATTCAGCAAGAGTTATCGTATTCAGTTTCATATATTCATAATTTCAGCTTGCACTTTTTTTCAGTCTGTTCTGCTTGCCGTATTCTTTCAGTCAGATGTTTAAGAAACGTTGATTTGAACAAAAGGAGATAAAAGTTTCTAGTCTTTAATGGCGAAGTTCTTTTAGATGACCGTGTAGTTTTTTCATATTACTTCATTTCTTTTAGTTATGAAAATAAAAATGCGTATACCAATAATAATACTTATTTTTAAAGGAGCCAAAAATACCACATCATATATATATAGTAAGAGAATAAAATTTCGTTACTTAACTAAATGACTGTACAATACCGCTTTCTCATCATGTTTAATTGTCATGCTTTATCTTGCTTTTATTTGCTGCATGCATACGAGCAAAATAATACAAATTTAAGACCAGATTTTGCGCTTTATTCTCACTTTTCATACATAAGGAACTAATTTAATTGGAAAATGACTATTCCAGAGACTTAACTTTCGTGTCTCGAAATTTGTTTTCATTTTGTGTATCACTTGTGTAATTTGCAATAATTAAGGAACGTTTGCAGAGATTTTTGAGATTTTCGGAGCAAAAACAGGAAAAATCAACAGTGCCCTCACCGAAATTCTCGAGGGATCTACCACTCCCTCGCTACACGTTCTAATCATTTACACCACTAGAGAAAGCACTGGAGTAATACGATATAAATGATGACTGTGAAAGATACGAGATACAGTCGATTAAATCTAAATAATGTTGAATTACCCGTTCCTCGAATTTTTTTCCTCTTCCGATTTAAACCACAGACCTTACTAACTGGATGTTGCTAAGCGCTTACACTACAAGAGCTGGCACCGGAGTTTGCCCTTTACACCTTCTTTCTTATATTCACTTAATATCTTCTACACCATAACCTTTTTCTATCAAACCTAGGACAAACCTTTCTCTTTTTTGCGAATGTAATTCGGTCGCCCCTTGTGGTGCATCCTTATCTGTGATGACACGGCTAAATGACCGATGAGTTTTGCCCATTCCCAACGAATACATAAAGTTGCAAATAGTCGATCATTTGGAACAACAATGAAAACGTAAAACAGAAGAGAAACACAGAGAAGTGAAACATAAAATTAGCAAAGCAACAATCTTGTATTTAGCATAGATTTCATAAAGAGCTCAGTCGATTTCGAGGGAAACAGGCACAAGTCCCTCTTCATCAGGAGCAAAGAAATCTGCAAGCATGTCAAAACAGTGAATTTAAGAACTTATTTTTCCTTTTAATTCAGTGAGATGTAACAGTCTCGCAGATGTCTTTCCTGATGATGAAGAGGAACCTGTATCTGCTTGCCCTCGAAATCGATTTAGCTCTTGATTAAATCTACGCCAAACTCAATACTGTTGTTTTGCTAATTCTAACGTAATATTAAAGTTTATATAAGTTACGTATGCAAAGAAATCAAAAATTCGTGATCAGCCAAACATATGCTAAAAACACTTAAATGAAAATTCAAAAATAAAGTTTCAGAATTTTAAACTAAATTTTGTTAATTGAGTCATTTTTTCCCTGTCGTTTTCCCTTCCACTCTTTTAGGAATCTGAAAACTCAAGT
This sequence comes from Stegodyphus dumicola, assembly GCF_044657685.1. Lineage (NCBI taxonomy): Eukaryota > Metazoa > Arthropoda > Arachnida > Araneae > Eresidae > Stegodyphus > Stegodyphus dumicola. The sequence continues at coordinate 31,595,868 of NC_140781.1, forward strand.
TCAACTAGATGTTACAAGAATTTTCCTCCACGGAATATTCTTCGTTGTGCAGTAAAAGGCATAATATTTTTGTTAAACTTGACAATTTTCACCTTGAACAAACTGGGTTCTAGCAGTTTAGACACTGAAGTAGTCTGAAAGAGACTGTGATTCTCTCTTACAGCAATATTACTTGTGAATGACAGAGAAAACTAACGCCTGTTCCCTAATAGATGTAAATTTGGGATTTTCCTCAGGTTATCAATCCATCTTAATATTTTCTCCCATTTCTATGAGATGAAACTGAAAATGTATCACCAGTCTTTATTACAGCTCTCAGAGGAATCAATTTAGTAACACGTTCTTTGTTTTTAATTCAGTGCGAAACCAAATCTTGCTCTCAGGAAATTCCAACGAAAGTACACTGAAAATGTGCCATGCAGGACAAACGAGTAAACCAACAACAAACAATAAGAAGTGCATGAACCTTAAAGAATGTTTCTCTCTCTTGTCTTTCACCTCCCATTTTCCTTTCTCGATTTTTTCCCATCATTCTTCTACACATTTTTTTTCTATCCTCCTTCGCTGGTGGCCATTTTTTTCTTTGTGATTATTTGGTCACTTGGCCGAATTGTGTTCCATTCTTCAAAGTCTGTCTGGGTAATCCTGGGCCTTGATGGCATATCCATCTCAGCCATATTGTGGGGCTTGCAGACAACCTTAACAAATGTTGCTTTGGGAAAGGAGAGGGTGTAGTGACAAAAAGAGTTTCCTTTTCTGCTGATAGACCCTAATCAAACACTTAAATATCGCTAAAATATGGGAGAAGAACAAATGTGCAAAAATATTTCATCTGTTATCTGGTCATTTTTGGCATTTCCATGTAAGCTGGTTATCCTGAAATTTTGAGCTTTAGGAGAGACAGTTTATGTTATTCAAATTCTGAATGTCATGCAATATGTGAATTTATATAAGCATTAAATTAGTAAGGTATTGTTTGACGCATTTCTTCGATCTGATGCAAGATCACGGATACAAAAATTATAAATACAAAAAATTAAGAAGAAACCAATTAGGAATTTTTAACTAATCAAAGCATTAAAAACACCCAACAGAGATAATAAGTAAAATGCTCTAAATTTGAACTAGTGGAGTTCAAGAATAATTGGTAACATTAATACGAACAAAAACGTTTGGCCTCAGTTTCAATAAAATATAATGACCCTAAATCTATAGACATGGAAAAGCTTATGTAATATTTTACACCTATTTAGAAAGATGCATATTTTATAATACAAGATAGGTGTATACTTCCTTGGAATTCTTAAAAGTCCATTTTTACACAGTTTAAAAGCATTGTGTCATTGTAAATTAAATGAAATGTTTTATTTTCTTAGTTACTTCAATTTACACTGTAAGATTCATTCATTTCTTATTGTTATGTGATAAAAATGAAATAATGTAAATGTCACTATGGTATTCAAATTCATCTAATGGGAGTCATCTAAAAGTCATCTAATGGGATTTTGAATCTGCGCAAGTCGTAGTTTTCATTGTAATATGCATATTCATTCAAAAATGTAAAATCTTCAGCAGTGTAATTAACATTCACATAGATAAAAGTAACTTATAAAATAGGTATGTGAATCAATTAACTAAATTTGAGCAGGGGTTAGTTAAGTTTGAGCAGTTCTAGACAGGGTTTACCAACGGGATGGGTATTGACCCTTTGGGGATCGATGAGATTTTGAAGGGGATCTGTGATAATTAAGGAATCGATTGGGATGGTCGATATGCGAATATTCCCCGGGAACTGATCAAGATTTTTTGGATTAAAAAATATTTATAAATTCAATAATTAATTGTTTATTGATATAAAGTTATGTTGTCATATGACAAGGAAGAAATCATATATAAGAAATACATGACAAAAATGTACTAAAATTCCAAAGCAGGAAGAATTAATTGCATTGAAGGAAAATGTTCAAGTCTTATTCAAAACACATGGATACGCCAGGTTTTGTAATTTAAAAGTCATCTCAGAGAAATATTCAAAACTAAAAGCTATTACCGAACCAGCATCACTGACTGCTCCCTCTTCCTATCTAAATGGAAGTAGACTTTATTTAAGTAATTTATTACAGAAAGCAAGAAACGTGTTGAATGCTAGTCAAAGAAGTGATTTAATAATTAAGTTAAGCAGTTTTGTTCCAATCAGTCAAAAAAATTGAATTAACAGTACGTCAAGCACAGCAATAACATTAATTTAAAAACAGAACTATTGTGCATTTAAGATCTGTGATTTTGTTTCTGTTAAATTGTTTATATTTGTAAAATTAAAATTAATGCTAATATAAAAATAATAAATCCTTAATTTAATAAACCACTTTTTCAAAACTTTTGTTCATATTCTTAGTTTTGTTTGATATCTCTAAGTTATTTATGTGCAGTCATTTGTATATCATAATACATGCTGTATGCTGTATGCTATATGTATGCATATGTATGCTATGTGTATGCTGTATGCATATACAACATGTATTATGATACTTGCTATATATACATCATACAGCATATATAGTTATTTGTATATCATAATGCATGCTATATGCTACAGAGAAATACGTAAAGGTGGCGAACCATCCTTTAAACTAGAAAACCATCTTTTTAAAGAGGGTAGATTCAAGCAAAGGGTCGGAAATCCCTGCTCTAGAAAGGCCATTTAACCTTAAAATTTTTACTTTACATTCCGGCTATTTACGCAAATTCAATGCATGATGCAATTTAAGATTTAATAGTAAGGAAAATATTGCTTCAATCGTATCAATTATTCTCGCTTTCTTACTTTCTTAGGAAATGATTTTTTTAATAAGGGCTTCAGTATATCTCTATAAAAATACTCATTTAAATCAAATTTTATCGCTCTGTTATTCAAAGGTGGCCTTCGTCTGTTCTCTAAATAATGAATAAAATTTTGTATTTTAATTAGAGTTTTGAATAAATTACCTTTTTGAAAATTTTGCATAGTATTTTATTTTTCAATGAAATAAAATTGTGCATAAGGACATTCTACAAGCTCTGAAATTACTGAGCTTGTTTTGCTATTACCAGCGAATGCTTCTAGTGTATTTAATTGAAAAAGGAATAAATAAATACTACGGTTCTGCAACTTTTATTTAAAGACTTTATCAAAATTTTAACTGTAAATTGGGGCACTCAGAGTACATACAATTAATTACTTTATATAACAAATGATAAGAAGCAAAAGACAAGTTATGTTGAAGGTTTTTCTGCATATATTTTTTTACATTTGGGAATGTAATAAAATAATTTTTTATTTTTTTATTTATGCATTTCTCCTCCAGTATAGTTTTTTACAATTTTTACAAATTTTTCTTTGTACGGAAAAATTTGAAATGTTGAAGCATGAACATGATATAATGCTTGATAGTCATATAAAAATAAATAGATATCATACATCCTACTCGAATTTACTGATACGTTTTAGATTTTATTTGGGTCGACTATTTACACAATTATTCAGATATGTAGAATTTATGTAAGCTGCAATTCGTTTTACATCACTGTGTTTACATAGGCAGAGAAAGAAGATTTTAAGTCAAGGCTTGTTCTAAGTATAAGCAAAAAATATTATATATGCCGGACATTACACGCATTTAATGTGAATGTTGACAAAAAATTCTATAGTTGTGCTATTAAATAAGTTAAATTTATTTTTGAAGTATAAGCTTCGAAACGCTATGAGATTATATTAAAATGAAATTATCTCTAAATGTTTATTCACGCAAGTGAAAGGATAGCACTTAAAGAGAAATAGCTATGATACACGCTAATCAAATTATCTAGCCTTTCTTAATATCAATCAGAATTCAATTATAACTTCAGAGCAATTTTATCTCAAAACATAAAGCAGCCATGGATTATGTATCAAACTGAATATGAAGCACTTATATTAAATGTTAAATATTAGGCGTAAATTGCGCTGCTGAATGCAAGAATATGCACATAAGCTTGAATTTCAGCGAATAAAAAACTTCATTAATCTTTATTTTGTTGTAAATTGATTTGAATTGTGTTAAAATCATTAAGATGAAACTTCCAGCGGAACAGTTAGACGAGCTTGCAGTTATTCAAGAAGGAGACGTTAAAGGACAAAATGTAACGAATAAACAACGATGCAACAATTGAGTGTTTATTAAGAATAATACTGCTACAGAATTGTTAAATTAATTGGAGGAATTTTCGGATTGTTGATTCAATCTGTTTGTATACCTACTTGACACTGCTACTTCAGTTTACATAACTAACACATTTAATTTAAATGTGTCGGAGTATTTTTACGAAATGGAGTAGATTCATTTGTTATCATTCGTTTTTCCTGAGTATTAAGGAATGTTCGGTATCATTGTCTGGAGAGTTTTCTAAGTAAGCCAGCAGTTGTGCGCAAAGATAAAATTTTTAGAAGAAATAATGCTCCAATTCTTTTTAATTAGTATCCACTTTTTTGTACATAATTTTGAAGGATAAAATTTTATTACTGATCATTATAATGAAATTTACAGTCTTTTAAATATAAAGTAATACAAATGCAAAGTAAGAATTTCTGAAAATACCCAGTCTATCTAGGAGAGAACACCTTTTAATCTCCTTCGTCAAAACCTAGACACTCATCTCCAGAGCTAAATGAAGAGTCACTTGAAACCTCTTCTAAATCAGCATCTGCGTTTTCATACAACAAATTATCCTCTGTACCATCCAGTGCATGACTAATGCCACACTTTTGATGATTCTTTTCAAAGCATTCGATGAAGCTTTGACCCATTCACAAAGGACGTATCGACGTATAAGACGCTATATGGGCGTAGAAGACGTACCCCGTTTACTATTTTCAAAGAAAAAAAAACGAGTGCGTCTTATATGACGGCAAATACGGTAAATGTCATAAAATTAGTATACTTCCCGCATCTAGATCTCGGTCTAATGATAAGGCAAAATGTATTCAAAGCATTTATCTCAAATAATCTATTCAGATATATTCATACAGATTGCTGCGTGAGTTTAAATATTTTCGTGATTCTACGTTTCTTTTCCCCTTCCAGAGGGTGACATTATATGTGTAAATGCAAGTTTGTACTCGCTTTTAAAATTACAATTACATGCCATACAATTAATATACTTTCTGCATCTACTAGATCTCAGTCTAAGGTTAAGTTATGAAGATAAGTATAATATTAAGGTAAGAAATAATGTATTCAAAATATTTATCTCAAATATTCTATTCGGAAAAATTCGTACAGATTGTTTGTGTGTTAAAGTAGATTTTGATTTTACGTTTCCTTTCCACTCTTAGAGGATGGCATTGTATATAAAAGAAAGTTTTTATTTGCTTTTTAAAATTACAATTAAATGCCCTACAATGTATATACTTTCCGCATTTAGATCTCAATCTAATGCTAAGAAAGAATGCATTCAAAATATTTATCTAAAATAATTTATTAGAGCAATCCAAACAGGTTGTTTTGTGTGTTAAAGTATTTTCGTGATTCTAGGTTTCGTTTTTCCTCTCAGAAGATGACATTATGTATAAAAGCGTGAAAGTGTATCAACTTGCAGAATTTAGATAAAGCACCTTTAATGTTTCTTGTTTTATTATTGTCAAAGTTTGGAAGTTTTATCTTTTAACAATTTCATGCGCTTATTGTTTCCCGTCAAACTAATTCCAAATAAAAATTTATATTTTGTTTATATTAAAACTGCTTACTCCAGTTTTGAAAGATAAATAAAACATTTAATGTGCTGATCTGCACACTGTAATTGAAAGCTAAAATGTTTACGGCAATGCTTAAAAGCTCGTAATTACTGCAAAGAAATATATTTATGTGAAGAAAAAGAAAAAATATGGTAAAACTATACAAATAAAGGAAACTATTTGGAAAATTCAGTTAACGTGGATTTCAGTTTATATAAAAACTCGATGAAGAAAAAATAATATTGCACACTTTTTTTTTTCCATTTGAGGAAAATGAGTACAATTGTTATTGAAAAAAAATTACTTTTGCTGAATGTAGTTGAGATGACGAGCACTAAGGTTTTACATAAGAAATGACTTTGAAATGTATTTATTGTTTCATTTCTTATTTTTCCGAGAAATATGTTATATCCTAATGCTTTGAACATGATATGCAATTTATGATCTATTTGATCTATAATTTAACTTTTAAAATAAAACAGTACACAACCTAACAGCATGATAAAACTGAAGCATTTACAAACTTTTATTTTACGTTTACAAATGCTTAGTTTTATTTGCAAATTCTTATTTACATTTACAAACGCATATCTTTATTGAAGTTTGGCTTCGATATATGTAGTAGATTTTACAGAAACTATATCCTACACATTTAAAAAGGGACATTTTAACAAGTCTTCCGGATGTGATTTAAGTATGGAAAGCATATAAGGATTATATGGATGGGCAGTTATGTCTCCATAGACGACTTCGAAAAGTAAATAGTCTCACATTTAATTTCCGAAGGGAAAAATAACTTTGCATTCGTGTAGTTGTTCAACATGGAACGAAATTAATTGATTGTTATTTAATGGCAAAATCGAGTATATGATGGTTTTAACCTCTCAGTTATTGATGGGGCAGTATGGCATGGATAAGGAATTTAACTGAAAAGCAGCGCTTTCATATTTTGTTAAAAATTTCGGATTGCTGTATTTCTTCCGAATCATTTTTAATTTTATATCATATGAAAATGAATCTTCGCTTTAGCAAATAAATTTGGTTAAAATTAATCGTGAATGTTTTATAAATATCGGATAAAATCTACATAAAACACACTTATGATAATTTATTATAAATAAATTATTTATAGTTCCATAGATTAACTTATATTTTCTTCACGATACAGTTTAATGATGAAATAAGCAAGCATTTTATTGACATTAAGATTTAATTCCGCTAAATTTCTGAACTGCTTTCACAAAACCCTTCAAATAAATGCACAATTTCATAGCACTGGAATAAAATCGTATTTAAACGATTTATACATGATTCAATAAAGGGTAAACAAAATTCTTATGAAAGATGCCGAAAGAATGAAAATAAAACCAAGGAATGTATGCTACGTAATATTTTTGAATATCGCCACGTTGAAAAAGAAAGTTAAAACTTCTTTTCTTGTTACCAAGATACAAATGAAACATAGTTCCGGCAGATAATACACCCCCACAAAGAAAATATACTAAAACTCTGGAGCCCTCCAAATCCAAGTATATTTGATCACGCACGTAGATCGTATTCTCAAAGAGGAAAAGTACTGTTCCTGAAACATATATTGGATTTCTCGCTTCCTTTTCAAAACCATGCTCTATACAACTGGTAGATGCATATACCCCAGATAAAGACGTGATAGTTGTATTTAAAAAACATTTCCTTGAATCAGAATGTATCATTTTAGTTCTTTTTCGTATTTGCGAGAGCTCAAGCATTTAACATCGATAATAGATTTGATTATATCAATATTTTCTGCTATACATATGAAACTCTTAGGCATTTGTTCATAATAATGCATTTGTTCAAAGAACTCAATTAATATGCTTATTCTTTCAAATTCAAACACATATATGATAAACAGAAACATTTTATAAGTAGAATGAGCCAGTATTAATGGTTACATCTTATAATGTAAAAAGTATTTTGTGTCTTATTAACAGAACTTAAAATAGTCATTTCAAAATATTTGAATGTTTGCATTCACTGAATGAAAATTTTTAGAATGTGATTCTTTTGATCCCAGTCATTCTTTTCCAGCCGCCATTTGTGCCTTTCTGAATCATCAATTTTAAGCACCCGTTTGGCATTAAAATTCATAATAATGGAAGAATTACGAAGAAATGAAATGCATTATGCATGAAATAATGAATGGCAAATTATATTTTAAAACTATTAATTATATAGTGGAACAGGTCATAGTAGATAATAAAAATGGTATTGGTTCATAAATCCTAATCTTCTTCCCTTAAAACATTTACGTCTTCCCCTACTGGTATTTCAGTAGTGGAAGGACGAACGAAAGACACACACAGACAGAGAAGCAGACACTTCCAGTATTTCTAATGGTATTTAATCTTCCCATAGTTTACCGTTCTTAACAAAAGTAATCGAAAAGATTAAATATTTAAAAGCTAAGTCTTGTGATCTGAAAGCTAAGTCATGTGATCTAAAAGAGTGACGGGTTGATGCAATTAATTTCCATGAAACTTGAATAGCTAGAAATAATCTTTGTAGTCTTAAATTCAGGAATTAGAGTAATCAGCCGATTATGTGTATATATATATAGAAAGAGTGGTAAAATGAGGGAGTTACCAGGGATCGAAATGAAATACGTGGATCTTGTTCCCCCCAGAAAGATATCTGGTGAACAAAGCTTCAGTTGAATAGACGCTATTGAGGAATCTCTTTTCCGTTATCAGTAGGTCCAGTGCAGATAGAAAATTAAGGGAAAGCAGGTTAACAAATTATTTACAAAGATATAGTCTCCTTCATGTTTTCTTCTTATCACAAGAGTCGGCTAATGGTCGTTTTAAACTGCGACAGCTTATGTTGAAGCTGATGAGCCATTTGAAGTGAAGAATTAGCGTTATGTGGTAATTATTTTTGCATTTGGAATCACTATTAAAGAAGGAATGTTTTGCTAATGGTATTCTTCTATTAAGTTAATTGCAGCTGAACGCAAGCATTTGAGTTTCGTAGCCACCCCGAGTACTATCTCAAGAAAAGATACTCTTCATAGTGTATTTTTGCTGGCTACTACAGATCTATTTGATTCAAGAGTTTACTTTTTTTTGGCACATATGTTGCATGCATTGTTTCTGCTAGCTCTGAAACATATGAAATTGAACGAAATATAAATTTAATTTTTAATTTTCCGGCTTAGCTTTCCTTTAACATTCGTCACGCGCTGCACTGCACGGGGAATAAAACAATTTAATTTATAATTCAACTAACATTAGCTAATTAAATACGAAATCCGTAACATTGCCCACTTCCAAAGGACTGCACGTCCCGGGCAGTACAATTCCTGGACAGGAAGCCAAACTTACAACTGAGGCATAATGCAATGATAAACATTACATTACAATAACAAACAACATGAACAGTAAATGCAATAATTAACTGAAATAAATCAAATGCTATCAAATGCCAAATACAAATCAAATACTAAATACAAATCAAATACTAAACACAAATCAAATCAAATACACATTTAGATACAAAACAGGACCATGGTCTAATACTATTTACAATACTGTTTACACTACGTACTATGGCCATAGTAATGAGCTAACCTGTCGTAATGAACGACTTAAAATTTAGAGTTCGATGACTTACGGATCCGAAACACGACGCCATTCAGCCTGTTTAGGACTGTGTACGGACCATCCCAAGGTGACTGTAATTTAGGCTCGAGTATTTTTCGTCAAATCGGGTTCCACAACCACACCTTGCCTCCTTCCTGGAATTGATGTCCAATAGCTCTCGTGTTGTATGTGGTATGAAGCTTCTCCGTCGCCAAGTTGACTTGCTCTCGTGCGAAACGGTGCATCACTTCAAACCAGGTCTTGACATCTTGGATGTATTCCTCAGGCGATGAAGGTGCATCCTTAGGGCGAACGAACAGGCGGTCACATGGCAGACGAAGATCTCGACCTAAGAGCATCTGGGATGGAGAACAGCCGGTAGTCTGGTGTTTTTCTCCGACCCTAGTATGATTCCGGCAGCTTTCTGAGATGGGTCTTTCAGCAAGGCGTCGGCGTTTCCTAGTGAGGATCCCTTCTGAGGATGGATAGTCATATCCTCAGATGCTGAAAGCAGTTTGTTGTTTTTGAAGTCTAAGAAAAATTGTATATCCTTAAAAAGTCCATTCCGAGTATGCATGGATCTGTAATATCCGCCACATATGCCGTGTGTTGGTAGGCGGCACTTCCAAACGTGATGTTCACGTTTAACTTCCCAGCTATGGAGATTTCTTCGCCCGACACAGTCTGGAGGGTAACACAGGATGGCATCCAAATGAGTTTATCTTTAAACTGTTGAGCTAAATCTTTCCGAATGATGGTGACATTAGCTCCTGTGTCAATGATCATATTGCAAAGAACTCTATCGATATACCCATTGATGGATAGTCCATTACTTTTGCCATTCACTGCAGAAATCTTCAGCGCTTTAAAGCGGTGTTTTTCATTATCTGGCAACCTCCATTCCTCGATATGGTCATTAATTTGTTTCTTCGGTCGTTGCCTGGAAATGGTCTATTTTCCGTTCCTTCTACAATTCTTTTGTACGTGGCCTTCAGCTCCACAGTTCCAGCACTTTGGTTTCTTTTCACTTCTTATTCGTCCTATGGCATTTAATTGTCTGTTCAATTCGTCTGTCTTATTTTCCGTGCTCTGGGGTGTTCTGCAGTTCCTTCGTATGTGGCCTTCAACACCGCAGTTCCAGCACTTGAGAGTCGGTTTCTTCTGAACAATATTCCGTTCCAAGGCAATCACGGGACTTGTTAAATCATCCGTTTTATTATCTGTGCCTTGGGATGATCTGCAATGCCGTCGTATGTGCCCTTCAGCACCACATTTCCAACACCTTAGAGCCACTTTGTTCTCAACAAACAGCTAGAGAAAGCTAATCCGCGAATTCGCTACAGTCGACAAGAGCAGTTTTCTAAACAAACTCTTAAAACAACAACAAACTAACTGAATTGAGAGGTTTTCCTTCTTTTTATAAGATTTTAAATCGCGCGCGAGAATTTTCTGGAACTTTCTCGAAATGAAAAAGAGATATTTATTTATTAAATGTTAAATGCACGTGCTCTTGTATTTTTAATTTTCCGGCTTAGCTTTCCTTTCATATTCGTTACGCGCTGCACTGCACGGGGAATAAAACAATTTAATTTATATTTCAACCAACATTAGCTATTTAAATACGAAACCCGTAACAATATTTGGTTATAACTTACAAATTTTGGTCTTATATTGTCAACAACTATTTTTACGGAAGATTATGAAGCTCAGGACTGCGAAATATTGTGTGTGTGTAATTATGGCAAAACCTCGAGGGCTATCTGCCTAAGGGGAGGGATGCCTTCGTGGAAGTCTTTATAAGGGAAACTGGCTCGTTACACATGGGGAAAACCACGAAAACACCCATGCAGCCAGCCTGTTCGCGGGATTCGAACCTCGGACCGAACTACCAGTGTTCAGCGACTTTACCGCTCGGCCGCTGGTGGGCCTTACGAAATATTGATTATGACTGATATTTAAACAAAGATTTTACAGGACTGTGAATCCTTCAGGGTATTGTTTGAAAAAATTGGCACATTTTTACAGTATTTTCACAGAAAAAAGAACTTGAGGACTTTGAAATTTCAATTTGAATTTATCGCTAAAAATGGTATCAATGGTATCTACAATATTTTTTTTATTAAAAAAAATTATTTGTATCAAATTCTATGATTTTTCCCACTACTGTATTTCCCTTGTTTTGCTAATTCTGTAATGTTTTCTTTTAAAAGGGCTGTTCTGTCGCCAAGCCTTTTTCTCTTTGAAAGGGGGAGATATGTAAAATAAAAAATATGTAAATCAAAATTATAACTTAAACTAACCCCTAACTCCCTTTAATTCTCTCTCTGTGTTCTAAAAATCATAATAGCTTCTCTGGGTTGCGTCATTTCTCGATAATTCCATTTTGCATAGCCTGCGCAGCCTTGATGATGTTGAAAATTTTAACTTAAACCAAAACCTTAAAATTTTAACTTAAACCAAAACATTTTAACTTAAACCTAAATAACTTAAACCAAAACCTTGAAAATTTTAACTTAAACCAAAACCTTTCCCTTCGTGTGCTTGGATATTGGATAACTACTCACTTTAGCTTCTGTCTGTGCACTACTAGTACGCAATTTCGCTGGGCTCGCTTCCTATCGCAATAATATCAAAAATGTAAATGTTCTTGAATAGACACAATTAGAGTGCCAAGAAAACTACGGCCACAAATGTCAATTGCAAATAAAAATGGAATTAAAACTACCTCGACTGCCAAGTTTCTTAGATATTACGAACTCAACATTAGCATACTACGCAATCAGATTTCTCTCTCTTAAATATGAATCTAAGTTCTATCATATATAGCTATTACGCTTTGACGCTGCTCAGTCTTTTCCTTGCTATTATTACATATATATGAAGCACGGTGATGTCGAGTACAAAATTAGACAAGAATTCAAATCTGATTGCCATTGGTTTCATAGAAATTTCTATCGATTTCGAGAGATCTCGTGCTTGCCTCTTTTAAAATCGCTGGAATTTCCCTATAAGACCAATATTATACTAACCCTTACTTTCGTCTAATTTTGTAGAATAATATTCGTTTAGTTCTTCATATGATTAAAGTATATATAATTTATTTCATGTATATTTCTCTATTTTGTCATTTGATTTATCTTCTCTAAAAGCTAGCTAGTAGTGAACTTTACCTTAGGCTCTATAAGAGTTACGAATTCCTTGCAAATGCTTGGATAACTGAAAATTTTCTGTTTTGACGTTTAAATGAATCTTGATCTTTGTTTGAAAATATGCTCTGTAAGTATATTAGATGATCATCTCCTACATAAAGTACATACTGCCGACCAACAAATTGTGACATGTTTCCATGTATCTGATAATAAATGCATTTCTTTATTGTATTTAGAGTTCTTAAACCGAAAATGATAAAGAAACTGCAACATTTCCAGAACTTTCAATCTAGTCAACTTAATTTGGAACTCAATTATCAAATTCAAGGCCTTATATTATGTACCAATTGGCGTCGTGAACGTCACGCTATCGATAGTGGCTCTGTAAATAATTACTTAACAGCTTGACACACTGATTTGTTTGTCATTTACAATTAGATTGCAGATAAAAATAAATAAGAATGTACCGTATATTACATCATTCATGAATGAAACTGACAAAACTAATATTTGTGAGGTCGGGGTACTACAGCACGAAATTCGAAACGAGATTGTTCAGTTTTGCTAGATTTAGAATGTTCAAAAGTATTACGGTTACGAATTTGTAAACAATATTGATTTCAAACTCAAATATTAATTGCATCAACGGATAACCAATGCAGGTATTAGCTTGAGAGTTCAGTTTTCAGGTACATTGAAACATTTAACATATATACATTCTCAACATGCTGGAGAGAACTTCTGCTTCACATTTTCCTTCGCCAAACTCCATTCAGTCCCATGAGTTTCCGCTCCGTGTTATGAATCAAAGACAATGTTCGCATCGTTGTTCTCCGTACACTTGAGCACAGAGATAGGCCATTTGTTATCTTCTGCGCATATCTATCTGAACGTAGCTGTTATATATGGAATACGTGGTAAGGCAGTAACCTGTCAGGAAGACCACTAAGTCATAAAAGCACTACGTAGTATTAGGTTGGAATGTAACATAAACCTAATTTATTATATGTTTAGAAACGGAATTTTTACTCAAAACTCCTGCTTGTATGTAGGCAGATATATCTTTTACTTACATCTTTATCTCTTTTTTGTACCTTTTGTGTATCAAATGAATTGAAAAGTGTAAAGATTTTCGTGAAAAAACACGAATCTTGGCAACTACAAAATAAAACTTTATATTCTTCAGATGTTTTCTCCCCATTTCCTTATGACAAACATACGCTCTTTTCATATCTTATAACTTTATTACACAGATATACAACACGGGGCTTACAAATGTAAATTATAAGTTTTCCCTCCTTTCCGCATGTTTTCGTAGTGTAATTAGAACCATACTAGACACGTATTCGAGAACACATGAGTTCGAGTCCCGGAGAGGGCAATGCACATTTTTCAAGCCCCCTGCTTTCGGAAAAAAATACTAATGATTCTACGAACGGCAGCCAAACTAAAACGTGGTAGACAATAATTTATCACTACCAAAACTCGTCGATTGAATTCCCTAATTCACAGTCCCTGTTTAAAAGGGGATGTATGTAAAGTATTTTCTCCCTCCATCTAGCACGCCTTCGTGTCGTAACTGTATCTCACTCGGCGAGTATTTAAGAGGTCCAAGTTCGAATCCCGGTGACTGTATGACACATTTTCCCCGTTTTTTGCTTCAAAATAATTTAATGATTCTATAAACTAAAATAGTAAATATTACATGCATAAATAAAACAAACAAAAAGAGAGTACAGTAGTTTAGATTACTGTAATCTAGACTTCACAAAAACAGATAAGTTCACTGGTCATGTCACGCCAGACTTTTCAAATCGTTCTGCAATCATAATCTAGGACCATTGAAGATAGGGCAGGAAAAAATTAAATGTTTCACATTTTGAGGTATGTTTTTGAGCAATCACATACACCGCTTGATCGTAGATTGGAATGAAACAGGTAGCTCACAAATTTACCGTCACCAGAAAAAAACCTGAGATACCTTAAAATTAATAAAGAGGAAATACTCGGAATGCAGTCTGTACTAAGTAGATGCAAAGAACTTTTTTGTGCCCTTAGAATTACAAAATGAATCTTCCTCATTCCACTTAGATAAAGACTTCTTATAATAAAAAGACTTCCAATAACTCTTTGGAAAGCTAATATTGATATCAATAGGTAAATTTAAAGCATTTGTAGCTCATATGAAATGAAAGGCATAAGACATCAATTTCTTGACTTCATAGCTTACTCCATAAGTATTTTTGGCAATTCGGTAAAAACCATGAATAATGTTTTCACATTTAATAGAAAGGAATTCGATGTGGTTTTTACATGTTAAGTTTTCGTCAATTATGATACCAAGATACTTAACACTTTCTACAAATCCCAACAGAGAATCGTCGAGTATCAAAGCTGCAATATTTTGTTCATCAAAATTTGTGGAAACAATCATAGTTTTACTTTTTGAAGGATTGAAAGTGAATTTATGATAGATCATCCAACTGGGAAAAAAAACTGGCACTACTTGTTCTCCCCCCAAAAAATTAATAAAACTCTTTCCTTTGAAAATTATAAGTAAGTCGTCTGTAAATGGAAAATTTAAACAACTGTCGAGATGACTTAAAATGTCATTTAATATTATGCTCCAAAGTGTAGAATCGGACACAGAGCCTTGAGGATTGCCTTTTTACAGAGAATAAACCTTACTTTTGGACCCAAACTGAAGCTGAAGGTCCTCTCTTTTAAGAAGCTTTTAAGCAGGTTATAGACATTATGCGGTGGACCAGCATCTTTCAGAATTTATAAGATATAGATTTAAAGAATAAAACAGATAATATAATTTAAAAGATAAAGATTTTTTTAAGACAGATAAGAGTTTACTATTATACTTCTTTCTGCCATTCTCTCATTTTACATCCAGCATCTGATGAGTAAAAGAACATAGCCTGCAATTATCTTTATACATTTTGCTTATTTATTTCGACATATATTTTGGATTTCCTGATTTATATTCCTGGGTTCTTTTACACCATTTTCGAGTGAAACCATTTCTTCTTTCTGAAGAGCATTTCCAAGCATTTCTCTCGCGTGTTTTAATTAGAAATACGGATATGCCAAATTTATAAACTAATTAAATAAATTATTAACTTCTTGGATCGTGTAAGCTAAAAGTTATCAAGTACCCAAATTTATGTTTTCCCGCAAGCCTTAAGAACTCTTCAGTGCATCGCATAAATCTTTATTCCGTTTAATAACTAACACGTTCTTACAAACGGTGAAGAAGAGATAGGAGGGTGACAATTTAACAAAAATATTCGAATTTATATTTTATAATGTTCATTATACCAATATGATTATCAGTCCCTCTTTTGACTCATATGCATAAATAGTATAGTTACGTAAAAGAACGTAGGAGCTTAGAATGAGATGATACCGAGGAAAAGTGCTGTAATATCTAAAGAAGAAAAGAAAGCAAAGTATATTATGAAAAAACAAATTTGGGCAGTTAGTCTCTCATCTGAAGGAACTACAGAGAAGAGAAAACTAACCTCAATTAAAATGGGAAAATCATAGATTAGATACTAGACAAATGGTCATAAAAAGTTGAAACCTGTGACCATAAAACTTTACATATTATTAAGAGACATATTATACATTACATACATTACATAGTATTATACATACATTATATATACATTACATATTAATTGCGGGTCATAACATTACGAATTTCGATAACAGTTTAATTTGAACATTACTCTAACGGGAGAAACTAATTAAATAAAGAAGTATAAATGAATAAGCAGTATTAAAATTAGAGAAAAAAAGGACGGATTGTTTTATTTAAACTGTTGCAAAGCGCCTGCTTGGACCAAGGACCAAGGCGATGGCTTCCGTAGTACCCTTTGCTGAAACCAGCATTAACCTCCACAACTTCGTTAAGAAAATATGAATAATTCAGAGGTAAGCATAGATAAAGTAAAGAACAATAACCGTTAAGGGTTTAAAGGGACAAGAGATAGGAATGCCGTCCAAGAGAATGTTTTAAGGGCAATGACTCGTCTTCACGTTAGACTTACTGAAAGCCGTTGAAGCTCCCAAGCATTTAACTTTTTCGTCGGCATTTGATCCTGTGTTAGACTGCTATTTTCCTGTGGTTTTACAGTTCGGCCACCAGTAGACTTGGGAAAAAAGAAAATATTACATAATTATGTCCAAGAAGAGTTCTGGAGTAAAAGTTGTAAGCTGAGAGTATTTGGTTATTTTATAAATATAAATTTTAACGTTTTATATGGTCTCCATATAATGCGAAGTTCGATCCATTTTCCTTTACATGAAAAAAATTGCAGATATATAAGAGATTGGGTTTATTAAATTATATAATTTTTCAACGCATATCATTGAGCAAATCTGATTTTTTTTCCTTTTATGTTAGGGAGAAACTACAATAATTATCATGCATTTAAGCGATTAATGTTTTATATTGGACCGAGTAGTCTTTTTAACTCTGAAGTTGCCGCCATAAGGCTATTAATTGTGAATATATTTACAAAGTTTGCCAAGCATTATCTTCATTTCATTAATCAGATATTTTACCCATGTAAAAGAATTAATTTTATATTAATGAAATCCATACTGTCCTTAGTGATGAAGCTGTTTTCGTAAAATTCTCTAACGTGAAAAACCTCTGTGAGTGTAAATACTACATATCTGTGATCAGTAAGGAAAAGAAATAAAGCTCATAGTCATCGTTTTATAACACACTTGTATTTTGCTCTTAAATTTCACAAATAAATTTTGTGTAGTTAAAAAATAATTTTCATAGATTCCTTTATTTTTGCTTACAACAGATTTTTATAAACCGAATAAAAAGTAATCTAAAAATAGTTTATTTGATGCAGGAGTAAATGTTGTCCTATTAACTTCCTTTTAACATGCATGTTGTAAGAATTAAATAAATCCTGTGTAAACTAAAGGCAACAAATAAGCAAAGGAAACTAAAGAAAGAAAATGCGTTATAATTAGTTTTCAATCTTCGCAGTGGCCTTAAATAAGGCCTAAAGTTAATTTCAGACTCTTGCGAAAAAAACGTAGTTACTTCATCAAGGTTGTCCAAGTAATTAACCCGAATACTCTTCAAGTCCCTTAAGGAGAAGGTCCCCTTCTATTTTCGATGTCCCAGCATTGCAAGCAATCAGTCATTAAATGCTTTAGGGTAACAACGCATTGACAGCCCCGTCTAAAGCGAAGATTTGCAGTTGCAGAGGAGATAGATAGTAATATTAGCAAGTTAAAACTTGAGCAGTTGCTTAGTTTTCCATCATAGTCCATATAATGATGATGTCATTTTTAAATGACAGTGACTCATTACCACTGATTTCAGAACAAAAAGGTAGCCATTGAACAAAATGAAGTGAGCTTATATTTAATGCAATTTATGTATTTGTCTTTTAGTAAAGCAATATTTATGATCGTAATTTAATTTACATTGTCTATGAGTACTGTTTTAATTATGGTTTTCTTTAAAAATTTGAGAAGTTTTGCGGTTAAATCAGTATTAATAATTTTTCGCTCCTTTGTTTTAATTCAAACAAATTAAAATTTATTGAAGGTTTGTAAACTAAAAATATAAATAGCATAGTATAATAGCAAAATATGTATTATGTAACATATAGGAATAGGTAGGAACTATGTCAATCTTGTGAACAATAAGTTTTAAAGTTATGCGTGTTTGAAATTTGCGTACAACTCGAGCAGTTTTTAAACAATGAATGTGTTAAAATTTGAATTACATTAAAAACTTTTATGCATTAATATTTTGAAATTTAAAAATATCTGTCAGAAATGCATGAAAAATGGCCAATGCTCTCTCCGGGAATCAAACCTGGACATCTCGAATACGCGCCGAGTGTGCTAACCGTCACACCACGAAGGCATGCTGGAAGTAGGGAGAAAATACCTGTACATGTAGATAGCAATTATGGTTTGCAGATGAAAATAACATTGTTGAAATTCACTGGCTAGAGGGCTGAAAATATCTGGCTCAAAAATGCTGCGATGTATATAAAAATCGCTTATGTTTGCGTCCACTAAGTGGAGGGTAGATATGTTTGTCTTGTCTTCTTTCGATATCTGTATTCGTTTACATTAATAAAATATTCTTTGAGTAAACACAGACCACTCTGCTCTGAAACAAAATGATGTTTTCAAGCTATGCCTGACTTGGTGGTTTCAGAAATTAAAAGCATCAGTGACATCTTTGATATCTCTTGCAGTAAAATATGCGGACTACTAAAACGCGGAGTAGTGCATACCGTTTCAATACGAAACAAAGTGAGAATTTGTTGATATAACTTTCAAGGCTCACCCTAATCTACAAATGGACATTGACTATTAATTGACATCTACATTGATATTGACTAATCAACGAAACATTTTCATTTTGGACTTTGGCAACTTGCTGATATAATGGCATGTGCTTCCATTCTATGACATTTTTAGAAAAGAATCATATTAAGGACTCTTAGGTTACAAAATTGTAGTTTTCTACTTTGAATATCCTGTTGTGAAAAGAATTAACTCAACATTTCCTATTCGTTTCATTGCCTTAAGTACAACATTACTGAGTCAGTAGCGGAGTATGGAAGCAAATTTTCTCTCTCTCAATTCTAAAACCTTTGTACTCTTGCATTCCAGCAATTTAATGCTGTTTTATGTGGTTGCACCAACATTAAAATTAATGAGGAGATTAAGTGAAGCATTTCTAAACATGTCATATCATCTGTGAATGCTGTGTTTCCAAGTTCTGCCAAATTTACTGCAATCAAATTTATAACTCAAAAGAAATACGTTAGAGCCTTTCTCTTTACTAACTCTTTCGCTTTATTTTTTTTATCTTTATTTCTGGTGTAATTGGTAGGACGGCCGGCTAGCAACTAGGAGATCTGGAGTTTGAATCCTGGCGACGGCATCGCTGAATTTCTCTTATTTCTTGCTCAAAGTAGCTTAATTGTCTGTACAAAGGAGGCCGAAGTAAAAAAGTGGTGGGTAATTCGTCACCTCCTGGATTTCTCGACTGCGTTCCCTTATCCCCAGTCACCCATTAAGTAGGAAAAAATATAGGGAACTTTACCTACTTTTACTGTACGCCTTCGTGGTGTAATTATAAAGCAGATCGGGCAAGGAATCGACCGTCAAACTCTCAAATATATACCATTTCTGTATGAGGCATGTCTTGAATTTGTCCATAATCATATCTACAAAATGATGGACAACTGTGTTTAACGCTTACTCAAGTTCGCTTAGATATTCGCATAACTTCTTACTGATTTCGCCTTTCATACCGAATTATTATATTCTTATACCTTTGACAACCAGGAAACATTTTATTAATGAAAATTATGCTTGTAAGACATATAAACAAATGAATAAAATCTGAAATTAATTTTTCTGAAATTTTATCTCACAAATGTTAAGCCTGATTGATATAATTACTCTTTTGAAAAATCCAATTCATATAGATTTTAAATAAAGCAGCCGAGAGGAAATATATGCCCAAGTTTTATACCTAAATATCCGTTAAAAGTATGAAGAACACCACTCAAGTCAATACATTTCCACTTATCTGCTGATGCATTTGCAATTGATATAGTCGTAATTAATGGCTGAAAGCGAAATTTTTATTTCCGAATTCAGAGTCGGAACACGTAACCGCTTTTGATGTCCTGATGTAACATCACAGTCTGTGACGATAAAACGATCAACAATACTCGTGAAAAATTCCTTGCACATTTCATTTCAGATTATATTTCGTTATCAGATTCCAATATACACGACACCCAAAAAAATGGGTAAAATAAAGAAAAAAAATTAATTTTTTCCCAATGAAATCCATACCAAACACGGCTTGCCATGGAAGGGGGAGAAAAAAAAGATTCAATCCGAAATTTCCTTTTCTGATTTCTTTGGCTTCCTATTGCATTGCTCATTTTAGGTGTTAATTTAATTCGCATCTGGCAAACTCGTGAGCGTTAGCGGATGTGTGATAACATCATGGTGAGGGAAATAAGCGAATTAGTTTAGTCGTCCTTATCGTTTTCAGTGAGCTCCTTTTTGGCCCGATCGCCGGATAGATAATGAGAGCAATTATCTTATTTGCTTCCTATAGAATCTCATGACAGCGTTGTCTTCTTCCTTTCGAAGCATGGCGGGCAAAAAGGGGATTAGGTACTTATTGAAAATGCGCTTTCTTTAGCAATTTATTGGTACATTGGACACATCTGATCGCCCGATTTCGTTTTAGAACGGAAATGTTATTAGCTATTCCTATTTACCTTTGGGAAACTTCACTTCTTCGATTAGGTTTTATATTCGTATTCACCGCTTTTGCTTGTAGTTCGGAAGATAAATTGAAGATAGTCGGAGAAAATGACAGCTACATTTACAAACTACCATATTTATGCAAATCGGCATCAGATTGCTTGTCCTGAAATTCATTATGTCTTTAAAGACTCAAAATGCTTGCTTTAAGAGCTTCACTGTTATTTGCCAGATTTGCATTATTGCTGTGCATTTTTCATCTCTCCGGACTAAGTAAATATTAAATGAGGTAAATATTTACAACTGTTCTTAAGCTTACATTTTGAAATAACATTTTCTACTACACGGAATTGAGGTCTTTAGAAAATGATTTGAAATAACATTCAGGGTTCACCGTCTATGTGCATAAACAAATATAAATCATTAAGAGCTCTGAAGGATTTTTAATTGTATGAGCAATTACTATAGTGTGGAATTTAATATTCTTTTCTTCGAAGTTAATTTTGGTTTTAAATTTTATCTATTAACCGTAATATTTTTTTTAAATTCGATTTTACGATATGCACTTTAGATTTTGCAGTCAGATGTGCAAGCCTTATATTCCGTAAGAAATTTTGTGAGAAATTAGAATGAATAAGTTATCCATGCACAAGTACATGGTTAATTATAATACTTAATATTCAGGTTGAGGTTGCTGAAAGATGGAGATTATTTCAAGTGTATGGCAATGGTAAAAAGTTCAGGGAAGACTATCTTACTGGGTCATGGAGTGATATCCTTGAACTGTGAAACGTATGAGTCCACTTATAAGAGTTAGCTCACTTTTTTAATGCAAATTGTTTGCTCATATATCCATAATGCATATATTTTAAGTAAGAACATAGTTGTTAAGCATATCCCCCATATCCAACGTACAGCTTCCGGCATGACCTTGCAAATCAAGGGTGGGGTCGAAAGCGTAAATCATTAGCGTGAGCTCGTAGACACCAGATACTGGTAGAAGTGGGTGGGCGCAACATCAGAATTTCACCCTTGGTCGTATAGGTACAGTCCCTCCCCAATTTTCAAGGGCAAGACCCTGGGGACCATTCCAGAGTCTCCCACCTCTCTTTTTCTACACAGACCTCTTCAAGGGAACTTTTGGTTTGCCGTGTATTTTGAGTGTCCCTTGCTGCAAACACACTATACGCTTATAAACGTACATGCCTTCTCTGGGTTTCGAACTCGGATTCATCGGTACGGCAGTCAGCATCACTAACTTTAAAACGATTTAGAATCTTCCAAACTAAATTTTCTTAGAAAGGAAATCATCAGAAAAGACAAAAATATATCTTTTTTACTTTTAAACAAAATATAATAAACTAATTTTTTAAGCACAAGTCTTTCAAAACATATCATTTACCTCATAACAAAATTAAGTCTTTAGCATTAATGAAAAGGAAAAAAAAAACGAAATATGTGAAAGATTGCGTATATTGTGATAGAATTTGTATATTTTAATCCTAATGCGAACAATAATAATATTCAGGATGGAAGTTAGAGAGAATCTGTGGCAAAAGTGTATTATAAATCGCATTTGAATTTTTTTAATTGTATGAATTTCATATATTTTATATGATAACTAACAGTCAAGTAAAGTCAGCATTCGTCTTGAAAATATCTAAAAAATTCCCAGCATAAATGCCATCAGTATTCAAACAGAAATTAATTTATTAATAATCTTGTTACCTTTGAAGGGGATAAAAACTGCATGATTATAATAGGTAGTTGAAAGACATGTGACGCGTAGATTGAAAACAGTTTTCTTCTCTAACTGGAATGATTTTTCTTCATAAGGCAAAAAGAAAAACAACCTTCAGCGTTAAAAATAAAAGGTGAAAAATATCATAATTTCATAATTTATGTTATGAAATTATATTTTCCTCCTTCTGAGCATTTGTTAATGTTAGTTACATTAATGTTTAATGTTAGTTACATTACTGTTTAATGTTAGTTACATTAATGTTTAATGTTAGTTACATTACTGTTTAATGTTAGTTACATTAATGTTACTTTGTAACTAACATTAATGTTAGTTACAACATTCGTAATTAACATTAATATATGAAAGTATCAAACATTTGAAAGGTAGAATTTGTCCGGCAGATAGTTCGATTAGATTAAATGGATATTTCAAAGCACACGAAAGCTATCTGCCTGGGAATAAGGATGATTTCGTGAAGAACCGTCTAAGGGAAACTAGATAATATTCACATTACGTATGGCGAAAACCACGAAAAGTAGCCATGTAGCCAGCTAATTATTCTAGGATTGATCTTCTATTATTCAGTAATCTTAACCACTTGGCCACTGATTGGGCTGTTCGGAGAGGCGGTCCGCAAACGAATGTTTTATCACAAACTTTTCATATCACATCGCTACACGAGGGTTACAGCCGAAAACATCGCGGACAAAAACGTCGCGGAGAAAACAACGCAAAGCGAAAACGTCGTGCTACAAAACATCGTGGGAGAAAACATCGCAAAGAGAAAACATCGCAATTCTAAAACATCGTGGTACAAAACATCGTCGTCGAAAATAAAGCGGTTCAAAAACTTCGCAGTTTAAAAACATCGCCGTCGAAAATATCGTGGTAAAAAATAAAGTATCTACAAATCATCGCATGACGATAACATCGCAGACATGCTTTTTTCAGGCTTTAATAACTGTAAATGGATATTTCCATAATGATTTGTGAGCGCAAGTGATGTAAGGAAGGATAATTTTTACTTTCACATTTTTTTATTAACTAATAAATTTTTGCTGAAAAAAATAAGAAGGAAACTTAAGCATAGAAAATTAAATGTAACTTATAGATTATACTTTTCATGAAATATTACCAGTAAAAACTTTATAAAAATGATTTATTAATGGTCTTTGTTAGTTAACTATGTCGGTTTAAAATTCTATTAAGTGCTATAAGTTGCATTAATTTTCTATGCTTAAGTTTCCTTCTTATTTTCTCAGCAAAAATTTAATATTTAATAAAAAATATGAAAGTAAAAATTATCCTTCTTTACATCTTGCGCTCACAAATCATTATGGGAATATCCATTTACAGTTATTAAAGCCTGAAAAAAGCATGTCTGCGATGTTATCGTCATGCGATGATTTGTAGATACTTTATTTTTTACCACGATATTTTCGACGGCGATGTTTTTAAACTGCGAAGTTTTTGAACCGCTTTATTTTCGACGACGATGTTTTGTACCACGATGTTTTAGAACTGCGAGGTTTTCTCTTTGCGATGTTTTCTCCCACGATGTTTTGTAGCACGACGTTTTCGCCTTGCGTTATTTTCTCCGCGACGTTTTCGTCCGCGATGTTTTTGCCGCGATGTTATCGGCGGATACCCTACACGAGCCGTTGATCTCTTTTTCTGTGTTTCTATTCAAACTTATTTAGATCGGATTAAGATTGAAATATTTGTACTATTCAATACAAATAATATACTTATGTAATTTTGTTTCATTTCATGATTTTTTAATGTAAAGTAAATTAGATATTTGTCACGACTTGAATGGCAGCATGCAAATCAATTTCCTTTTAGAAACCGGAACATCTTTTACGGAAACAAGCTTTTCCGTGACTACCAATGATCCAACTGATCCATCCAGGAATCCGAGGGCCCAGTTTATTTTTTTCAACTTAATTAACGAATACAAGCTATTTACGTTTAACTTAGAAGCACGTAACATACTGTCTACCTTAAATAATTTGCTATCTTATTTCTACAATGCAAACAATACGATTCAATTTCGCATGTAATATTTTCTCTGAGTTTATAAAATTATGTTGATTATACATATAAAGCAAACTAATAAATACAAATTGCATTTCTTTCATTTACAATTATTAAGTTCAATAAAGTAAACAAAATAGGTACCGTTAAAAAAATTTGAATAATGACATCAAATAAGAAAAATTTGAAAAACTGTAAAATATTTCTATAGTTCTTTGATAATGAAAGAGTTATCGATTATTCTAAATAGACCAGTTTTTGTAAATTTAAGGCGTGAAATAATAATCACTACATATTTGTTCGAACTCTTTTATAAAAAATCTTGAATAGTATTCCCCACAAAATTATTACAGTTAAGGTCAACTTTTAAAAACCCGGTTTCGTTTAATATTAAACATACAGTTAACATTTCTCTGAAATATTTTATCTTCAGTTTGTTCTATGTTGATTTTTTAAGACTTCGTATTTTTAATTCAATTACTGTCTGAGTTTTCTCTAAGCCTGTTTAAATTGGTGTTTCCCTGTTACATCAGGAAACATTTTAATATTGCTATTTTTTGTTTAAAATAAAATATCACAATATCAAAAAGAAAAATGAAACAAAAACAGGATGGTTAAAAGCATAGCATGTACAAACTTACAGTCATAAAAATAAGTAAGATGGTTTGTTTTGGTTTTACAGTTAAGCACAATTAGAATAATGAACGTTAATATTCAATTTATTGCCTCTAAATACCTGGTGCACCATGAAACATTTGATGTGCAGCGTTTAAAATTTAATTTTGTAAAAGAATATTATTTGTAATTTTGTGCCCATAGTTTAAAAATTAAATATTAATTTATCGTTTACCTCCAATCATTTCCAAGGTAAGATGCCTCGAAGAATTCGCATAACTTCGCTAACACTAAGCGAGTTTGAAAAAAGGTTTATTTATATTCATAAAAAGATGTTTGAAACATAATGCTTATAAAAAAGAAAATCTCAAAATCGAATCTTCAACAAAAGTTCGCCATTTGCATACCTTAAGCAAGTCATACACAATTCTTAAAGTACATTATTCCGCTTAGGGAGAAGCAAACCTCCTGGGGCAACAAAACCTGAAAAAAAAAGAATAAAAATTAAAATTTATTTTCCATCTTTTTTGTTTTACAAAAATTAAAATGGTGATTTTTATTGAAATCTTATGAAGTTATATCTTTTTAAAACTTATCGCACTATGAAAAAAAAAAAAAAAAAAAAAAGACAATATTTTAGATTTCGTCAGTGCAGTTATTTTGGACCAGAAAATAAACTTGTAAATAACACTTCTTAAGATTCCAGGTGAAAATATCGCAGAGGAAAAACATTGCGGAGTTATAAACTTATGTATATTCCTTTTTCTAATCTTTTTATGCTATATTTCTTCAGAAAATTCTACTAATACGTCTTCAAAAACAGGTTAATTAAATAGAGATTTTTAATAGTATTCAGCTTAACTACTAGTGTTGCAACTTAATTTTTTGTTGTTAACTTAAAATACTGTTGACGTAGCAATAATGAACGCAACCGTTGCCATGACGTAAACATAACATGTTGACATAACTGCATGACTTAACTGTTGACGTTAAGTTAAAACACGTAGAATTAATTTATAAAAATTTCCAGATTTTCAATGGTTAAGTTTCATTCTTGTTTTTTCACCAAAAAAATGAATACAAAAATACGTAGTAGTAAAGTAGAGGTAAAAGTATTACTATTTCTTCTTGTGGCTCACAGACCACTGCTCGAAAATTCACTTAACATTTTCATAATATTCCCATGCGATGACTTTTAGATGTTTTATTTTTTACTACGATATTCTGCACGACGTTACTTTAAAGCTGCGAAGTTCTTTCATAGCTTTAGAACTGCGATCTTGCCTTCTTGCTTTATTTTCTTCAACCATGTTTTGTACGATGCCATTATTTCCTTACATTGTTTTCTGCGCGATGGTTTCGTCGGACGCCAAAATTATTTTCTTGGTGATATGCACTAGAATAGCGGTCGTCAACCCTTAGAACTTCACGGACCACTACATATATAATTTTTATATTTGGCGCACTACTAATATGAATTTTAAAAAAAACCCCTTAAATCAGACCTTAAAAACAACATATTAATACGCAAAAACAATATTCAACTTTCCAATACATGTAATTCTAATCTTCATTTTGTAGAGTCCAGGTGGGTTAACTTCTATCTGTACACTGGAGTAGCAGGAAACTACACAGGAAAAGGGTTCACGTACCTTTTATTAACTCTTTAAAATTTACAATGCGTCAACTCGACGCTAACAAACTTCGCCTCTACCTGATTCGTTGTTTCCTTCTGTCTTCTTGTCGCGACAAGGCAAGTCACTGAAGTACGTAATACAAGTCCAGTCGTATAGAGCACAACAACAAATGACTTATCACCAAACTATTAAAGCATTTCATGTTTCTCCTCACCAAGTTTTGCATTTAAATTAGTAAGCTTTTCTTTATAATTTGAATAATGTAAACAGTGAAGTTCAATTTGTAGGCAAAATTTGCAGTTCCATGATATGCTTGTTCTTCCTAAAGTATTAAGTTTATTATTTTTTTAGTATTCCTAAGTATTTATTCTTAACCCAACACTAGTATTATAAGGTACGTGACATTTTAACGCCACTAATATACGTGACGTTTCAACTTTGTAGAGTCCAGGTGAGTTAACTTCTATTTGTATACTGGAGTAGCAGGAAACTGCACAGAAGAAGGGTTCAAACGCTTTATTAACTCTTTAAAATTTACAATGCGTCAACGCGACGCTAACAAACTTCGCCTCTACCTGAGCGGTAACTGAAAGTCAGATAATTGAAATAAAAAGTTGAAATGTTGAACAGGTAATAAAACTAGCCTACAGGGCTCAGCAAGATTCCCGTAACGTCAAACCCCCTTCTAAGCTAGTGGCAGCAAAGCAATACAATTAAGCCACTTGAAGCAGCAATGAGCAAACGAACCTACGGCAGAGACGGCAGCTAGAGCCTAACTCTCTCTTTCTTCTACTGAAACTCGGCTTTTAACTACTTCCTACAAAATAGAAAATTTGCATTCATTCACGCGTGCAACAACTTTAACTATTCTGGCACTGATAATTAGGGGAATGAAGGATTATAGGAAAGTTTCTGATAAAGCTTTAAATTATTAGTTAAAATAAATATAAATCCCTACAATTTGTTAATATAATTTTCGAAACATTTGGTGTTCAGCAGCATGCCTTTATGGAAATTCAGGCTACGCCCCTGGTTATGAGTAACAATTAAGACACTATTAACATCTCACTGATACCTATATTTCGTTCACATTGAAAAATTATATTAAAAGTACAAAAATCTTACCTTCTTGTACAGAATACTTCACATTTCCATATCACTGAAAAGGAACTTCACGAAAAGCAAAAACAAACCTCAAAAGCAAAGCAATATCAATAAACTGAAAGTGTTATGCCGCCAATTTTTTAATTATTGTAAACATAATAATCATCGCTTACTCAGCAACAGCGCCATCGATCATCAGTTAGACAAAACAAAAACGGAAAACTCCAGTGATGCAATTAAAAACAAGAATGCAGATGGTTCTCCTAAAAATCCATCAAATTGCCTGTTAACAAGGAGAAAAACTGTGTTATTAACGACTACAATAGCATATGTTTGTAATTCAAAAGGAAAACGAATTCCAGTTCAATAACAGCAACATATTATAACAGCAGCATTAACGACTGCAATAGCATATGTTTGTAATTGAAAAGGAAAACGAATTCCAGTTCGATAGCAGCAGCATTAACGACTACAATAGCATATGTTTGTAATTCAAAAGGAAAAAGAATTCCAGTTCGATAACAGCAGCATATCCATGGATGCCAACTCTCACTTTCAAATGTCGCTAGATATACCTGCAAAAGTAGCTAAAATGTCGCTAAATTCAGAAGGAATTTCGCTAATGTAATAACTAAAATTTAAAAGAAAAAGTATAATCCATATTCCATAGTAGATTTTGTTTCTCGTCATTTTTTTAAACTGAATCTTCATAAAAATATAAATAATATCCCAATTTTTCTGCAGATCACGGGTTGGCGACCGCTGTAATAGAACACTGCATTAAATAAGTATTGTCAAGACATAACTATCTGAATTTGAAATTTAACTTTTTTTTTAAGAATATGTCTTACGGTTTTAGGAATCTAACATTTAATTCTAGAGGAAGAATTCGAGAGCTGCTACAGCGTAAAGAAATTTTGGAAATATGTAAGGAAATATTTTTATAATTGCGAAAACCATATAACTGCAGAGTTATTTCCGAGAATCTCGAAATTTTTACTAGAAATCGCTCTCCAATAATTTTATAGTTTATTTTTTCAGTATTTCACTAAATTTTATTTATAATATTATTTAAAATAACTACTGGAATATTATTATTATTGTCATCTATGACGTTATCATGTTAGTTAATCGTTTGATAAATTATAATATTTAAACTTTTATCTCTAAAATATTAGCAGAAAAATTTATTGGCTAGTGCATTTAGTATACGTAGGAAAATCTTTGTGAAAAACTATGTGCTACATAAAAAAGTGTTCCTTCTTGAACATGATAATTACTTCCGTTTCATTAGGGAAAAATATGCGATTGATTATCGTATTTATCTAAGGGAAAACTTCCTCTTTGTTTTAAATGTAATTAAAGAGTTACTGAAGAGCTGCTTTTGTGCGCTACTTAATTTGCTTGAAATTATTTTTAGATTTTTGAGAGTATTCCTTTGTCACCTTCCTAGTTTCTAGACCAATTAATTTATCTAACATGAAAAAGTGATTTTAACTTTTAAAGTTATAAATTGCTATGATATTATGAATATTATGAAAGTAACTATAAAGACTCTGCTGTACTTTAAAAATTACGGAATAGTTATAAATAAATTTAATAATTGTGATTAAACGGCAAAATTGGAAATGTTTAAATTAAAAAACTCTGTCAACTTTTGTCGTACGAGTGTCAAACTTCTTCTAATTTAATTTTTCAAAAATAAATAAGTAAGAAAAATAAGCAAATAATTGTAGTAATGGTAAAAAAGTAAGTAAAATAAATAAGTAAATAATTGTAATAATGGTTGTAATAATTGTAAATAAATGTTTTGAAGTAAAGCAAACGCATACACTAATGTAAAAAATACAAATAATGTGTTTATTGTATTTAAATTTTCATCTGAAATTCAAATATTTTAATTTATTAAAATTGCTTAAAATATTTTATATACACTATGTACTTTTCTTTTTCCATTATTTAAATTCATACAGAAATCTCAGAAACATGCTCAAACACAAATTTCAGGAAATTAGGAATTTTTAATTTTATTTTTAAGTTTTTAAAATTGTAGATAAAATAAACTGAAAAGCAGTTTTAAAAAGACAGGTTTGAAAAGATAGAAAGTAAATTTAGAAATGCCAATAAAAATAAGTAATTTAAAAAATTTAGAAATTTAGGCATTTCTAAATTAACCAGTAAATTTAGAAATGCCCTAAAATGTTGAAATATTAATAATTTCTTCGCTAACGAAGCAGTAATTTTTCTTTGGTGTGTGTGTAATTTGCTAATGTAATTTAGAATTAAAATACCGCGTTTTTTGTAGAAAGAAATTTTATATTAAAAAATTGGATGTGGGCTCCACTTGATTTCATTTTGGCCTATTAAATTATACATGCTGCACTTCATTTAAACTTATTTCCTCGATTTTTTCTAGTTTAATTAACCGATTTCTCAAGGCAAATTGAAAATGACATCAAAAACTGCAAATTTTTTAATTAAAAATCTCGGTCAACTTTTGTCGTACTTAAGTCAAACTTCTTTTAATTTTATTTTTTCATAACAAGCGTAAAACTTTACCAAATATGACTAAAGAAGCCTTGGCACCGAACGAAAAGTTAGATTTCGTTATTTGTCGAAAATTAATTTTTCTTTTAAATTTGGCATTGGCAAAGAGTGGATATTTTCGTCGTTTATGAAGCATCTGTAGCTGGAAATATATGACTAAGGCCAACGATTGCGAAATTAAAGGCCTTAGGAGTTGGGTATACATTTTGGTACTGCCAATATGAATAGAGATTTGGCACTATTGATTGCAATTAAAAGAGGAGGTGAAATTAAATGTAAGATGCTATAGCAGTCCCATATACAAAATTTTAAGGCATATATATATGTGAGATATATACTAATATACGTACGTACAGACGTCAAGAAAGAATTCCTTTTGAAATCATTTTAAATCCATTTTACAGTCTGCGTTATTTAAAAAAAAATTCCTTTATTTTGTTCGTACGTACCGACGTCACGTCACGCAAAGAAACATCCAAATGGATTCGGAAAAGGTCGAAATAAATATTCTTCTTCGTATATGATACTCGAAATTTTTCGCGATTACAATATTCCGGTTTCTTCGGACAAGGAAGTAAAAACATAATTAACTCTACATTAGCATTTTTCAGCACTATTCTAGCCCCCTAGCGGCCGAGCGGTAACGTCGCTGAACACTGGTAGTTCGGTCCGAGGTTCGAATCCTGCGAACGGTCTGGCTGCGTGGGCGTTTTCGTGGTTTTACCCATGTGTAATGTGTATACGAGCCAGTTTCCCTTTGAAAGTCCTCCACGAAGGCTTCCCTCCCTTAAGGCAGATAGCCCTCGAGTGATTTGCCGTAATCTAATAAAATAAAAAACCAACATTATTCTAATTTTGTGCTTATATAAATTCATCTGTACAAAGTATGTATAAACTTTGATTTAAGCTAAATGCACACATCTGAGATCGGAAAAAAAAAAAAAAAAAAAAAGATCTGTAATTACGAAATTATTAACCGAGACACCAGCAAATGAATAACATTCGTGTTTTCATGTTCTAGTAGCAGCTTCTTCTTTGAATGTACCATTAAAGACGCGAAGAATTATTATAGTAGTAACGACTAAATTTCAAATGTTTGGATCTAGTTGAATTTAGAAGCTTTTATGTGTAATGCGAAATTAAATGCAAATAAACAATTCATAATTATCTCAAATAATGAGATAGGCAATGAATGTAACAGGAATATTTTATGAAAACATAGTGATGAGCCTCGCATTTTAAAAGAGGTTATCATTTGATTTTATATAGAAAATTTATCAATCTGAAATAAAAATGAAAAATAAAAAACTGAAAAAAAAAAAATTACGCGCAAAATGACGCTTTTTTAACGTTTTGAGTGTTACCTTTATTTATTAAATATCATGTTCTTCGCACTTAAACCATAAAATTCAATTCAAGAGCAACATCGCAAAATAATTTTAAAATAGAATATCTTTAGAATTTCCGATACACAGTTCGCGCGCTGGAGATATAAATGTTTTTTTCCCGTACAGTGTTGCCACTGCTCGCTTTGAAATTGTTGAGTTTGTTAAACGAAAAATTCGTTAAAGTATTAGAAAATATAAAATCTACAATAAAACAAATTTCAAATTCGAAATTAGGGCTTCCAGATGCCCGTATTCGATGGAAGATTACGTTATTCAAAATTTGATGGCTCTAGGTAACGCTATGTTATCAAAATGAGAGAAACATACATACATTTACACAAATTCTTCATTATTTAATTTCTTTAAATATGACACAAGGGGATAATAATTGGTGGTAACAATTTGAAAAGTGAATCAACATTTATAGTGAATCGACGCAAAATGCCAAAACGAAATTAATAGTCCTTCCGGACAAATTGCCCCTTTGGACTAATGAGTTTTGATTTATTCAAGATACAAACATCGTTTTCATTCCTAAAATTAATTATACTTTTCTCTTCGGCGCATATGTAAATGTTCGCAACGGCAGAAGTACAGTTACATATGGCGATAAAATAAATAATTAAATAAATAATTAAAAAAATAGATAATTAAAAAGTTAAAAAAAAAAAAAAAAAAAAAAAAAAACCGAGATTTCAAATCACTGCGCATTTGAGAACTTCGCAAAGAATTTTTGCACAAAGTGTATTAAATTTTTACGCAAAGGAGATTTCAAGCATCTTTTCTATGACTTAGCGATTAGATCGGACATTGAATTGCCGAATATGAAATGATAAGATAATAATTGCAATGCCTTTCGAAAACTACTTGACTTATGGAGTATTCAGCTCATTTGATAAAAGAAATAAATTCGGCACTGAAAGAAAAATTGACATTAATTTTTAACGTACATCGTAGAGAGGGTAAGAACATGACGTTTAAAATATTTCAAACTATTAAGTTTCGAACTAGAGAAGTTAGAGTATGCATAAATGGAAGAAGCGAAGAAGTGTGTGTAAATATACTAATTACAAAATAAAAATATTTAGCAAAACAAGATAAAGAATTATTGCGTATATAATTGATAAAAATGACATCGATATGTAATGGATATTGCAGCCAGCGAAAATTAAATTTAGGAAAGGTTGAATTAATTAACTGCGCATTTATATCAGTAAAATATTTCTTAAATTAATAGTAGCGGGTAATCGAATGGACATCTGGAGAACATATGTATAAAAGCAGCTGTTTCGCTACAATTCAAATAAGTGTCTATAAATAGTGAAGATAAGTTTTATGCAAAATAAATTATTTTAATTTATTTTAAATAAATTAAATTTAAGTTAAAAATTTTATTTAATATAAATAATAAACATTGCATTTAATAAATATACTTACAATTTACTAATTTAAAAATTCTTTAAATTAAATCAATTAAATTTAAAATAAGTAATATGTAATATTTATTTATAAAATAAATGAATATTATCAATCACGTATTTTGAAGATAAATTACAATTATAACTTATTTATTCATAAAATAAATTGCAATTATGTTTAAAATACACATTTGTATCCTAATTTCGGTTGTTTGTAAGGTATTAGAAATTTACATCACCGTTATGTAAGGATAAAACCTAATTTTCGTTTAGAAGTTAAATTTGGTTTGAGAAAGAAATCTACAGAAAAGTTC
This sequence comes from Stegodyphus dumicola, assembly GCF_044657685.1. Lineage (NCBI taxonomy): Eukaryota > Metazoa > Arthropoda > Arachnida > Araneae > Eresidae > Stegodyphus > Stegodyphus dumicola. Next base: position 31,629,491 of record NC_140781.1, read on the forward strand.
TTTTGCTTTATTCTAAAACAATTCAATTTATCTAATGTTCCTAAGATAAGAAACTCGAGGGAAAAAACAATTAGTATTAATTTTGAGTTATTTCTTCTGTAGTAAACAGAGTATTCTGTTTATCGCAAATCTGTATTTTCGAAGCTTTACTGAAACATCATTTTTAATTACTTATAATTAATATAAATTTAAGGTCATAAATATATTTATTCAATATATTACGGCATAACAAAGAGTAATTAGTTAGGTAGAAAAGGTCTTCTGCTAATTTATGGCTCTCTTTTGACTTAAAGAGATCAATTCAACAAACCCGCTGCGGAACTTCTTTTACCTCCCAGTAGATGGCGATACTGTACAACTTGAGTAGTTTTTCTAGCAACGAGACGCGAAACGGACTTTTCTGAAAGAATAAAAAGAAAATATTTATGTGAGGTAGCAACGTTTAATGAATATATCTTTGAGATTTCAGTTTCCTTGAGGTAGCCTAAATATTGCAGTTTGGATAAAATTATGTCCAGCAAGATTTACTCTCTCAAACTCAGCCTTCTAAAGAATCGAGGGAATGGGAAAAAGAAGAGTTAGAAACTACCAATATGGTCAGGCTATTCCCCATAAGTAGCCCTTGCCTAAAGATGAAATATAAAAGAAGTACGGGGTTCAAAGGGAATAAAAAAATAATGCATGTTTACATTTAACATAGCATACTATTATTTCTACTACAGATAGTAATTATAGGTTTGATGTACTTTAAAATTCTTCTATACTGAAGATAAATTAAATAGTTACCTAAAATGTAATTGACAAAGTTGCATCTTTCATTACTTTTAATTTGCTTCAATGTTAAAATACAAATGATAAAATTTAAAGCATTTAAGAACTTAAATGTAAAATTTAGTCGAATTTAATTAAACAGTATTTAGATATGTTTAATTAGGAAATAATGACTTTAATCATTAATGAATGAGTATCTCACTAGGTGAATTTTAAGGTTATAAACTAAATTAATAGTTTAATTTATTCTTCTTTAAACGACACCTAATGTTCATTTACATTCTGTTTCGCACTGGGAATGCAACGGTTGATAATAAATTATTTACATGAAGCCACGGATATATGATGAAATATACACGCATGTAAATATTGGATTTTAAGTTACACGGTGACTTTCGTGTTAAAAGTGTTATTTAAGCATGAAGATATTAATAAATGCGGCATAGGAACGAAATTAAAGTCTAACTTACATTTACTCAACCGAATCTGTCAAACAGTGCCCAAAACCATGGAAATTTTTACCACTCGAAGCTTCGATAGCTCGATAGTATAGACTGTCTGAGGAACGCACTAAAGAGTTTCCTTCAGGAAGTCCTCCACGAAGGCATCCATCTGAAGCGCTTGTACTAAATAAATTATATTACATCCTTCTATTAGAGTTTACACTTACGTTATCCTACAGCCGCTTTGAAGAGAAACTTAATCCTTACATTTGATCTTGCAGAAATATAAATATAATGCAGGTTATTAGTTTTTGTTTGATGCAGTGATAAACTGGTAGAGTATAATGATTTGTAACAGTGCACATCCATTAACGTTTTCCGTGAATTATCTTAGTAAAGAAGAGTCTATAAATTGAGAAACTCATTAAGTTTGAAACTTGAGAAACAAAATTTACTTAAAAAGAGGACAGAAATATAGCGAGGGGAAAAAAGCGCTGAAAGAAATTTATAATAATTCAAAACAATTTGCAAAAGTACAGTTTTAAGAAGAAACACGTTCAAACGAAAGTTTCCTAAAAGTTTCACTTGCAGTCTTAATTTGTCACTTTACGAGTTATAAATGAATAACATAGTATCTTACCAACAAAAAGTAATCTAGTCAGACAGAAGTTTTGACTGCGTCATATGACATAATAACTTAATAAACGATGACCTGAAGTTATTTTCTTAGGCGTAAAATAACCAGGCAAAAGCAATGTAAATGTTCACTGTAGACCTTCGTTAAATGTCTTCCGTTTATTCCGTCCAGTTAGGGTATGTCTTCCGTTTTATTGAAATAATCCTAAAGCATCTAGCAACAGTTAATTAGTCAAAATTAAGCTAAATTATTTACATATTAGTAAGTTTAAGTAAATTTATTATATTAGTAAATTATTAAGTTTATTCAGTTTACTTTTATTCTCACTTATTGAAATATAAAACTGAAACTTCAGATATGGAGGGGAAATGGATTTAAAGGTGAAACGAAAAAAACAAAAAAACAAAAAATTAAGAAAAATCTCCTGTCAATTGAACAAATTCTTTTAAGCACAGAAATATAACATTTTTTATCTATATGTGATTAATTTCGATAGTTTAATTTAATATTAAATTAGTTACTTTAAAAACTTTTCTTTTGAGGTAAGCCCTCAGACTTCTATTATGTTAACTCTAAATAACAGAAATTCATTCGGAATATACAAAGAGAAAAACTTTTCTTCTCTGAAGTGACACCAAGTTTTTGTTATGATTTCTATGCTTGAATTACTTTATCTTCTTACTGAATGAATTCAAAACAGTGCTTTAATAGTGGAAAAGAATGGAATGTAAAATAAAGTTTAAATGGACCTACCGTTTCATATCTTCCAGTTGCTTAGTGAAGTATCACCTCCAACTGATGGAATTCCCCAAGTGCATCTTTCTCTTGGCATTTATGCACTTCCTTAACGCTTCAATGGCCGCCGAGGGCCTTGATTTAAAGACACGCAAAATTCGTGAAACCGCTGAGCAGCTATCATTCTCAATCTCTCACCTATCATTTCTTAGGGCTCTGTTCCCTTGTTTCATCCCGTGTCCCCAAACCGAAGAATACTATCAAAGGATCTCATCTATATACATACATATGTATGTATGGTAAGGGAACGGTCTCATACAGAGGGGGTCCAGAAAACGATGATTCTTTCCGAAACGAATGCCGGATCGTGATGGATGAGTTAGAGCGTGCATTTTCAATACTCGCACGCTTCCAACTACGGCGCAGTACGACGGCCAACTAAACAAGAAAGAACCGAGATACTTTATGCAATATTCATAGTAGCTTCCATGAATAGCGACCTTTGCATTTCATAATGTAATAAAAAATGAAAATTTAACGAAATTTGAAAGGCAAAGGCGAATTTTCATTGTTATTATTCTTTGCTTCTATCTCTTTTCAAAGACATGTTTCAGTTTAATGTAAAAGATATATTCAACGAGGTTGCAAAACTTGACAATTATACCAACAGTGAAGCTATATTTTTGGTAGGGGAATGCATACCATGTACTAAAATATATTTACCAGACATATAGTTTTAATAATAGTTATGAATGAGGCGAAGCAATTCAAAACGAAAATGAAACAAATGTATTGATATGTATATATTTCTATATGTGTAATCAAAAGATAAAAATCAAATCAAAGATGGTGTAAAAAATAATTATTAATCCTAATATTGAAAACGTTAATCTCATGTTTATTTTTACAAGAACGATTTTTCATCTTTTAACGCATCTGCTGGACTTATCTAGTCATTTTAATTATCAATTATATGATTACAAGGTAGTTAACTTTCTAATTTGAGTTCTTGAATTTGAGTTCTTGAATTTGAGATTTCCATTAATTATCCTACGATAAATTACGTTGGTTACCTATTTACCTTTATCACATTATTGTTTTTTTATGTCATCATACATTTCTTTGTTTTGATTTTTGTTCATATCTATAGATCATTTTGCCACCATCTTTGATTTAATTATTATCTCTTGATTATTTGATTAATTTCGCAGCATACTGGTAGACATAATTAATAATTTTAAACTCCAAAGAGCTTGGGAATAAAAGTAAGAATGGAGAAAAATATTTCAATGATCGTTCAATCAGAAGACCAAATTGCAGTTGATATTTAATACACAATTAGTAATATCTGAAAAAAAATGCATTGGGTAACAGTCTTGCATAAGATGTTTTAAAATCAGAAATCAGGATAAGGAAATCAGACAGATGTCCGTGATAAGTAAGGTCTGGAAAACATGTGTCGGGAATCGTATCATCTGCCCTTATGTTTTCTCCCAAAGACTTTTCGTCCTTCTTAAAACTTATTAATATTATTTAATCACAATACGCACTGTCTCTGGAGGCTCAGTTACTAAAATTCGTACCACTGTCATAAAAAAGTAAATCTTCGCCTTTGCGTTTTTGCTGCCGACATTTAAATTGTTACGTAGATAGAAATTTTAAGCCAACTTTGTGCTAAATCAGCTGTGTAGTCCTTGACTAACAGATATAGATTTAATTTGAATATGACTATTACTTTAAGTTATTTCGTCACACGTGGTGGTTGGGATTATCAAACACGAGAAGTACTTTTTATTTCCAATTTATAATTTAATGAAAAGGTTTGTTAAACGTTTTCAAGACTTTGTAGTTCTTTTCAGACGAGACGAAATTAGCTGTAAGTCTATTAGGAGTTTGATAATAGTTTATTAATCTCAAAATGGCATTTTGCGTTGAATCACTATAAACGGCTGTATCACTTTTCAGATTGTTGAAACCAAATATCGCCCTCTATTTTATTAAAAAATTAAATAATAAAGAATCTGCAAACCAAATGGTATAGGCTTATATTTCATGTGAAAAATAGTTGAACACCAATTTAAAAATGCAGGAAAATGAAGCATTTAGAAAGAACACAAGAGCCAAATAAAAAGCATTTTTGAATTATTAAAATATTGAAATTTTTACGAATCATTTACATTTTTGTGAACACTTTAAAAAATTGCGTTAACCAAATTGATCAATAATAAATTTCAATAATTGTTTGAATAATTTCATTCATCTTCAAATACATTATGGCATAGTTGCTTAATTATTCCGTAAGAAAAGCTCAGAATTTCTTCAATAACATCTAATGTAAATATATACGAGGAAAAAACGCTCGCTGAGCCATAAATATGGCTAGGACATCATTTACCGTAGAGGAAGGAGATCAAACCCAAAAGCTTCATTTCTCAAAGGAATCATTAAAGACAAAACGACTTGCCGAAACGGATCGAAACTTATCTTAAAGGCAAAAGAAAAAGAAACATAAAAAAGGAAAACCCTTAACAACTACAGGAAACAATATGGAAAGGAGAAAGGGGAAGATGGGGAGAGTTAATGATTTGAAGGAAGGGCAGATAAAAAAATAATAATAATAAAGAACCCCACTAAAATAGGAACTGTGAATACCAGTAGCAGACGATAGAATTCCGGTGAAACTCCCAAAAACATTAAATAGCAAAGCTCATTGGCTACCGAGTGAGCTGTTTTTCTTTTTGTATTGGAATTTTTGAAACAGAGTTCCGGCTAACCCGCGGTTCACTTATAATTTCAAATGATTAACTGGTTCCTCAAATCTTTTCACCGTAGAAAAACAACAGACTTTGTTTACTTTAGTGTGACTCCAAACACTGCCTATACAGTACACTATCAAATTTCATGTATATTTTATGTGTTTATTTCTTAAAATATTTCAGCAATTTTATTTCGTGTTTGAGAATGTTAAGTATTTGACGAATTTCGCTACGTGTTTTTCGAAATGCCATTTTATCATTATACTGGAATCCTCTTTGGTAGACAAACGTTTCTGTTTAACAATATCATAAACAATTTGCCAGTCATTTCCATATTCTTAGGCTAAAATTTATTGTTGATTAGCCATGTTAAAATTTCTTTATTAATGTAAGTTTTCCTTACAATGTTAAAAAAACATTTTTTGCGCTTACTTCTTAGCGAATTCTTTACCCATATTTAGTTCTAAAATTTTAAATCAGTTTTCAGAAGAATAGGGAGAAAGTATATACGAAAATACGTACGAAATAAAAACAAACTCAGTGATTGACCGAAACGATGCCTTCGATTATAGATGCGGAAGGTTTTAAACGAGGTAATTATTGCAGATAAGCTGAAAGACCCAGTTGAGCGGTTTTTAAGCACGTTCGGAATTGCGAGTGTTTGTTCTCGTTCACAGCGTTGAAAGAGTGTACATGGGCACCACCAAGCACAGATAATCCGCATCCTGATAATCGGGAATACAACATTATTTTACTTGCAGTTCAAGCTTTTTATTGTACTTCTGCTTTTCTCATTCAGAAATACCAACACTTTAGCTAAATTTTTAGCGATAGAAATTCACAGGCTGCTCTGAATTTATTGATTCAGTATCTGCAGTTTTATCTACCGATAATTTAGTGTGTTACAGACATTCTCTCCGTGATAACTTAAAAATTAAACAGTTGATAGGTTACTAATTCAGAAGTCAAACAACAAAAATCAGCGTTATATTTTCAAATTTTCACAGGACTATTTTCGATGGTTTTACCGAACCGCCATCATCAGCTGCAAAAGCGCAAATGAACGAGATAGGATATAATGATCCGATAAGAAAGCCTGGACAGAAAATAAGCTAGTGGAGCCATTTGTTGATGAAACCAGAACTAAAGCATAATTTCTTTAAAGGCCGAATGCAAAAATGGCTGTTGCCAAAATTATTCAAAAAACATTTTCCATTGGAGAACTGTGTTTTCTAGAGGCATTTCACATTCAAAAAATCTTTCTGTTCTAGTTAACGATCCTAATTCCAATCCATCTTTGCCTTCAGCCTTTAAAGAAATTATGCTTTAGTTCTGGTTTCATCAACAGATGGCGCCACTAGCTTATTTTCTGTCCATGCTTTCTTATCTTATCTGATCATTATATCTCGTTCATTTGCGCTTTTGCAGCTGAGGATGGTGGTTCGGTAAAACCATCGAAACTAGTAGTGTGAAAATTTGAAAATATAACGCTAATTTGTGTTGTTTGACTTCTGAATTAGTATTTGTTCGGCGTGTTATTGTGTCTTAATTATTTGATAGGTTATAAAACTTCCGTCAAGTAAGAAGGGGGCTAAAACATAGCAGCCCAAAGGTGCCCGGTATTGCATTCTCACGATAAATCTGACCATCAGCAGAAGTGCAAACTTGAACGATTAAGAATGATGTTTCTATGCATGTTTTTTCCTATTATGTCACAAGTAAATGAATATATACGTCACTATGCAGCCCAGGAAGAGTTATATTTCCTTCAAGTGACATCTTTTGGGGAACAGAAATTTTTATACCTCGTCGTAGAACAAGCAGATAGGAAAGGTTAAACAAACTAATTAAAACTAATCAATTCAATAAGATATTTCACAAGTCTTATCAGTTTAATTGAGAGAGCAATTTAAAGCATTTATGTACCCTACCTAGCACTGCGTTATGTATAAAATTTTCTGACATCTGAAATTCCATATAACATCGGTAGGACTTAAAATGTATTGATCTTATATATCAATGCTCTGCTATAAAAGATACACTCGAATATTATTGATGTGGTATGATGACAGAAATTCACGATGACCGAGTAAGTAATGTTTAAATATTTCAGATGCTTTCAACACAAACGTTTCATTAGAAGTTGGTCATCTGATATTAACCAAATTAATAAGTAAATGTGTATTCAAATGCGCTACTGAATTTTTCTGTTAAAAGATTTAATTTGAAAAATTTTCAGGATATTCTTCTTAGCAAGCATATTCTTATGCATGAGTAAGTGTGAAAATATAGCTATAATGAGAATGATTTTATCATATTCTTGAAAAGAGGCATATATTTTTATTACTAAAGGGTGAATTTTTTTCTCATTTGCATCAGAAAAATAAAATATAAATAATGAAAAACAGCATGTTTCTTAAATTAAGTGTCGCAATACGGTGAAGGAGTGTAAATTGTAGTTAGTTATTATAAAAATATTTTCGAATTATTTAATTTATGAATGATTTCGTTACAGTTTTATTTATTCTGATGATGTCTCTAGTATCGCTTAAACATAGTAAAATGTTTCAAAACTATTCTCTACTAATTAAGATTATTATTGAGTGCTATGTTTATAAGGTATTTCTCTCGCCTTCTTAGCATGCCTTCGTGGTGTTATGGTCAGCACACTCGGCGCGTATTCTAGAGGTCCGAGGTTCGAGTTCCGAACGAGGGCATTGCTCATTTTTCAAGTCTCTCAGATTCAAATTAATTTAGTGCATCTACAGCGGCTTCCGAACTAAAAAGGGTGGTGGATAATGATTCTCCACCACCGGGATTTGGCGACTATGTTTTCTAATTCCAAGTCGCCCTTTAAAAGGGGAAGTATATAAGGTATTTCTCCCGCTGTCTTAGCATGCCTTTGTGGTGTAATGGTCAGCACGCTCGGCGCGTATTCGAGAGATCCGTGGTTCGAGTTCCCGCAAGGGCATTGCTCATTTTTCATCTCTCCTGTTTGAAAAATATCTAATGTCTCTACATCTTTAAGAGATGCAGTGTATGGTCTATAAGTCAGAATTACTGTTGGCGGTTCGATATCAATACAACCACATCATGTTTACGTTTTGCAAAGATATGGCTAAAATTATTTAATAATTCTTTCATCTGGTCATTTATGTAGCGTCATACCCAAAGCAAGAATATGAAAAATTATCAAGGCGAAGGACATGTTTACAACTTAGAGGACATTTTGCGAAATCTTTGGGTATTAGGGCACTTAAAATTTGCCCCTGTGAAAGTTATCTAGAGAGGCTGATAGTAGGAAAAATTCTAAACGCTCTTATTTCATGCTTAAGCACGTTCTAGATCAAAACTAAATTGAACCTGGGCAAAACTGCACAGTTCAACTGCACAGTTGTTGATCACGGCGAACATTGTCAGAAATGAAAGGCTGAGGTGATCACTGAAGCAAATATACCCCTCATTGTTTCCTCTTAAGTTCTGATCATATCGTTGATGACAGGAATCAGTTGCAGAAACACCCGAATGATATCAATAATAATTATTTTTTATATGAATCTTAGAATGTCAACATCTTTATTTTTATTACTTAGGAGTATCTTTATTTTTATACATGTTTGTTTTACACAGGAACATTGAAATCTTTACATATTTTTATTATGGAAAAAACTAAACATTTTAGCTTAAAATAAGGGAAGGGAAAGTATATTCTTAGATCTGGCATGGTGCTGGTAAAATGACTTAATTCCGTAAAATGCAACTTAATTCTTTTTTTCACTCATAAGAGTATTTTTTTTATTAAGTCACTTAAATTTCATTTTTAAGAATTATAAATAAAATATTTTGACAGTTTCTTTTGAGTGTACCTGCTTCAAAATAAATGAGTAGCTTTACGTAAAGAAAATAGACATAATTATCAGATGGTTTAAGATAAATTGGTGTTTTTATTATTTAATTTTATATAAAAAACAATTTAGCATATCGAAGGTACATCCTTATACGTATAGAGACCGTATACGTTTAGAGATGTATTTCTTGAAGTAAGTCTGAATATATGTACAATGTATTCTTCCAGTTACATCCTACTGAAAGTATGCAGACACATAAAAGAATGTATGTATATAAATAGCTTTGCATCTTTTTATATGATACTGTAGTCTAAGGTTGCCTAATGTGACAAAGACACACCAGGAAATGATTTTGAATTGGTTGGGATTTGCTTGTCAGGCAGGAAGTGTATATTTTTGGCTTGCCATTTTTTCAGTTACGCTTTTAACGAACTTTACATTTTGAATACAGAGTTGTTAAAATAGTTATTAGTCGTCATTTTGAAAGCAGTTTAAATCATCTAAAACCAATAAATGTAATGTATAGTTTTTATGCATGCTTGAAACAGAAATAAGATTTCTTGAGATTTTATTGTATATAAATATATATTTATATGAACAATGACTTTTAAAGTTCGTTGACACGGTTAAGTTTTTATTCTGTAGTCACGAACATTATCGTGACGAAAGTAAAGGTATAGGCGTGATGGGTCTCTCCTTGGGCTATTTGCAGTTGCTAAGTGATGATAGAATATCTAATGCTAAATATATTTTAGCTAGCAGTCAGGCCTAGTTTGGGAGTTAATATAAGTCTCCAGTTGAAGATTCAGAATTTTTTAATAGCGATGAAGCAAACATTACAAATTTCCAATAAAAATGAATAAAATCCTTTATCTTCAGTCGTGGTTCTAATATAAGAATTTGATTTCTAAACATTTTCCCAATCTGTAACATCCACACAAAAGGGAAATATTTTATGAACATCTATTGAGGAAAAATACTAATGAATAGTTTATTATGACACTCGCAAAGCCTTCCAGACAAAAGGTTGTTTTGGAAATATAATATATAAATTTGACTCTAGGCAAAAATAAAAAAAAAAAAAAAAAAAAAAAAAATAGAAAAAAATCCACATCGATTTATTATCGTGAAGGATTTAATTCCATTACTTTATATTAAATTTCCTACAAAGTATAAACGTCAACTTAGAAGCTTAAGCGTGATTATTTTAAACAAAGGAAGTCTTTAAATTAAGAAATTTCACTCGCAATTCCTAAACGTTAGGACACTTTCCTTTAATAAATGTGATTTTCTAAATGCGACAAACTCGAAGTACCTGGAGAGAGATACTAAAACTCGGGGTTTTTATTTAATGGAAAACGCTAGTAAAAGACTGACAAGAAAACTCTGCTAATTATAAACAATGTTTTTCAATTACAAGAAAGCGTCTAAAATGTTTTTGAATACGGAACTAAGTTTGGGGAAAGATATAGAGTAATCTTTAATAAGCTAGGTGTTTTAAGTCTGGGAATGATACGCATGGAAATCATACAGATAATAATCTGTGCATTTAACATACGCTTAGTGAACAAAGATCTTGCTAAGCTAGTAATTTTTAATTTGAGAAGGGAAAGAAACACATAAATTGCAAAATAAAATGTGTTTGTATCTGTGATATGGTAAAATCTCATGTACTACATGAGTATTCGTGACAGCAATTATTAGTAATAACAACTACAGAAAGGTGACAAAATTTGAAGACTTAAACTCAGTCCATTTTTATCATGAACCAGGAAACTCTCGTCTCATATTTTACGTTAGTGAGGGAGTATTGCTAATATTTTATGATATCTTTGATTTGGGCGTGATCTGAAAACGAAGTTGACCCATCTCGTTAGTATACAATTGATTTTTTTCGGGCTAATAATGAGTGTGGTCAAGTGAAGGCTATGGATTTTTATAAGTTCTTACTAACTTTCTCAGCTGCTAAATGAAAGTGACGGTTTTGAATATTTATTGTCAATATAATGATTGGTATATGTCAATATAATAATCAGTTATGATTATTATATTGATTAGCATTACTAGGTACCGTCCGTATCTTTGGTCCTGGATTAGAAACTGAGAAGGTTTGGATGTTTGTAAATGTTTAGCGTCTTTGGTCATTTCTAATATATATGTTACTGTGAAAGTCCGAAATTGGAGAATGTCGACTTTCACCGGAGAACGTTACCAGTCACGAAATACGTTGGTGAAAGATCGAATATTGCACTACATTCTTGTATATTCGGACCCTCACCGGTGTATGTCGACAATCACAGATATGCTCTGGTGTAAGTTGAAAAGAGAGGCCATAAAGTGCCATAATAGTTTAAGTTGTTGCAATAAATAAGATTTGAATCACATAATTTAGTAAGTTTTTTATTACTGTTATTTTATTTTCTCATTTAGAACGTACTATATAATTAAGTAAGTTTTTAACTTCTATTATTTTCCTTTATTGTTTTGAATGTATTGTGTGTTTTAGGTTCTCATGTTCTTAAGTTCTTATTTCAAGTCTCAAGTGCGTTTATTCGCGACTGAATTACGGAGAAGAAAATATAATATTGTTATATGTTCAACATTCACCATTAGTACATGGTGAATGTCGATATTGACCGGTGTAAGTCAGAAATAAGAGTATTTGGAAAATATTTCGGACATACACCAAGAGACTATGTGAATGTTGACATTCACCGGTTAAAGTCGACATTCTCCGGAAGGTGTTTCACCGTAACATATACAAAAGCCCATACCAATGAAGACAGAAATCCAGCGCTTCTCGGAATATAAATTCGCGGCCTTGATCTGTTTTGAAGTGAGATAAGTTTGAACAAAATAATCTTTTAGCGGAAAACAAGTTGAAAGGACTTATCGAAAGTGAGCGAAATACAGTTTTTCGAACAAGCGGAAAATTCTAATTTACAAGGCTAACATATTTATCGCGATGTCGCCTACATACAGAATATACCTGAATGTCACAAACATATCAAATTTTACAAATATGCTTAATCAATCACAAATTTAAAAGCAAGTAAATGTTTAAAACGTGGAGATTTATGTGGAAGATGCTAAACATTATACCTTTTTCGGTGCTGAATCTTTCAGATTTAGGTTGGGATTTTAGATTTAAAAATTTTTCTTGATCGAGAGTAAACAATTGGCATCTTAATTTGGTGATTCATTCATCGATATGTGGTTCGTTAGTTAAAATTTCGCTAATTCCTTGACTAAGAGTATTAACCTCTTAATAAAGCATTAAATTGCATTTTAGCATTAAAATTGAAGAATATAAATGCCAAAATATATATAGAGTATACATTTCAAAAAATTGTCAACAAAGAAAAAAAATTCAAATTCAAATTAAAAAATAGATTATTAAAAACCATTTGCAAACATTAAAATTCAGGCAAAGATGAACGTTAGATTAATGTTGGATTTACTAGAAAAACATCTAAGCATTCCATGGAGATAGGCTCCAGGTCTTTTCTCCTTCAAGAAGAATGTATTGCAGGATATTTATGCTCTTTAATTTGTAGAGATATTAGGTTTGGAAGCAGGAGACTTGAAAAATGAGCAATGCCCTTGCCTGGACTCTAACACGGACCTCTCGAATTCGCGTCGAACATGCTGACCACTACACCACGAAGGCATGCTAAGAAGGCGGGAGAAATAATTCATCACTTTGACAACCTTATAAACTACTTAACCGTTTCAAAAAACTCAAATATTCCCCATCTTTTTTTTTCTTCCAAAGATAAACTTTCGGTTTTCGAAACTGGCTTCAGTTTACGCTAGAACTATTTCTTTCCCCTTTGCACCAGTTCTCAAGACCTATTTAGAAGTTCGCTTTAAAGCTACCTGAACCGTCTAATTTTCCCATTGAAGGATGTTGAATAGCATCACTTTAACCAGGATAAAAAAATCTTTTGCTTTCCTAATCCCTTACCTGAAGATTAACAAAGATGATCCCCTAAAGTTACGCTTTCAAGCGAACGGTAGTTCCCATTGCAGAGTCAGCTGAAAGGGGAATGGAAGTTCATTCCTACTTCCGTCTTTTAAAACGAACTTTGCTTTGTATGATGCTGATGCAACTCCTGGAGAGAATGTGAAAAATTAAGTCATAAATTACTCTTTTCAATTTCGCCACATTTCGGAGGTCAGAAAGTACGAAGGGATGAATTTCTCCAGGGGCTAATGATCTACGCCATATTTATCCTCAACGAGTGAGTCTCGTTACTGACCCCAGACGATATTTTTATAATCTACTAATCTGTCTCGGGGTAAACGGTGAAATAGTCAAAAACTATGCACGTCTTGCTTTCTCATTTAAAATTCCTATAATTTTTCTGTAAAACATTATTAATCAAACACGTAAATACTCTGTAATATCACTACCAGCATATTTGTGGTTACCATCATATAAAACGTAAACTGAAATATCAGTTTGTCATATAATATCTGTAAAATATCTTGAGAAAATTATATATAAGCCTCAAATTATACCTGAGAAATTAAGAAAAGAAAAATATGCAATGTTTTATGTGTTTAAAACAACAACATTTTAGCAGTGTAAACTGTATGATATATTTGATTTCCTATACTTGTTTCTTTAAATATATGCTCGAATATTCACGAATTATGCTAGAGCTTAAGTAACGTTTCAACATCGAACATTAAATTATTAAATTGTGATGGCAATAAAGACACTTACAGTTCAAATATCATTAATGTTTTCTGCCTATTGTTATTCCGTCTGTGTTAGTGCCTTAGTTTCAATGCAGTTTTCTTTTTACAGAGCAGTAATTAATAGCATCAAAAAGATAGTTTCTCCAATTTAAAAAATGAATACATAAACCAGTTCTTAAAACGTTGGAAGATCAGAATCGTAACAAAAATGGTTTCGGATGACAATGATTGCAGCAATTCTATTTAATAAAACTGTCTCACAAAATTTGGCACGCTTTCAGCAAACTCGATTTGCCTTGAAAAGCGTGAAGGAAAATAAAAAAACTACGAGTTAAAAGATTACTGAAGCAGTTCATGGGCTGGAAGTAAAAATCTTTGTAGTATGCTCTCCCTAATTGCAGTTCTTCTTTAAACATTTAAAATGTTTTTAAATACTTCTTCGCATGCAAATTATACACTCTGACATATAAAAGACATGCAGGACAGTATTTTTCCGATAAGTATAATTCTGAGAATTACAGACTAAACTAAGGATGTTTTTGGATAATTTGGCAAAAGCACTGTTATTGAGAATATTTTTTGGCCCTTTTTTAACCTTAAAGTTTTGAAAAAATAGTCTTGAATGGCTTACATACTTTTATATAATTCTATTGCACATTTGCTCGAAGCAAATAGCTTACTTTGAGATTCAAGTATATTGATTTCCAAGAAATGACATTCTGTGAGACTTTACTGCTTGTCATATTCCTGTACATTCTATTATTATTATCTCACAACAGGTTTCGTTTCAATATAAGAAAAAATAGATATTTTAGAATATATTCACCCATACGCCTTTTATAGAAGTCATTGATTTTAGTTACCCAAGCTTATAAATTCAAATAATTGAAATCAGAAAGAGAAGCAATTTTGATAAGTAACGAGATCATTATGAAGCAAAATAAATGATATGGTCAGAAAAATAAATGATAAGATCATCAAAATAAATTATATGATCAGCGTCAAATAATTCAAGTGGGATGACCAGCATAAAATAATTCAAATATGCACTTAATGTGCATATTTGAATTATTTTATGCTGGTCATCCCACTGCACAAATCAACAGTGCATATTTGTGCAGTGGTCAAATTTGACCACTGCACAAATATGCACTCTTATGTTTAAAGATTTGAAAGTAATATATTCTTTAAAATGCTGTTTAACTTAAAAAACTTTAAATAACTTCACAAAATTTAACAAAGAAATAGACGCCACAAGGTTTAACGAAGAAATAAATAATCAAAAATAAACTTACAAAAAAATTCTAGCCTTACCTTGGCATTGGTTTACCAGAACACTCCTTCGATTTCAAGGAGTAACCTAAATCTCTTTATCTTCAAAAAGCGAAAATACTGTGTTGAACGTTGCTCCTTAGTTTTGTCTACTTTTACTATCAATTTTATCTGCTTTACAAGAAGACTCCTAATTTCGCTCCATTAAGAATGTTTCCTCTTTTTATCTCGCTATATATTTACATACTTTGAAATGTACTTAGTAGTAGTTTTATAGGGGGAGGGAGTTTGTTGCAGTTGTTTTTTAACAAAATAAAATTTATCTAACTTCGTAATTTTATAAACAATAAGTATTCTAAATATATTAAAAATATATGACACTGCGAAAAGACTTTAAATGCATTTAAAAAGATGTTTGAAAATCTCAAGAACGGAAAGATATGTGATTTCATTGTTTCGAAATATTTGACTAAAGGAACCTGTAGCCTTCAGAGCTTAGGTTTCGATATTGGTTTGTGATCTATGTAAAGCCTAAATGGCAAACGTCTGTCAGGAATTCTGAAACCAAAGCTGCGTTACAATTGTTCGATTTCTGAGTGTTTATCTATTGATTTGAGCACCTCCCTCTTATGTGCTTTGTTAAAGATGACGCAGCCGTTTATGACAATATTAAATTGCAGTTCTTAAACAATTGCAAGAGAGCAAATGTCACAGCCAGGTGTTTGTTTGTTATATATTTTCTAACGTTATAAACCTTATTTCATTAATTCAGTTTTTGAACACATGTTCAAATGTTATTATGAATATTCAAATAAGATTAGGAATTACATTTTATGAGTCAAAATTGGAATTAATTTATGCCATTTCATTTTAGGTTTATTTCGACTCAGAGAAAGTTCTGCAATACTACTTTGTCCTAAAGGAAGATATCTATTCCCTTAGAACTTAGTTCCCTTTAAATAATGAAATTAAATCAGTAATGGTACTGATATGTAATATGCAACATATTTATTTACCAGTAATGGTACTGATAAGTAATGAAATCGTACCTCTGCGAGGTACTTTTCCTAACTATCAATTTACTTACATAATAATAAATTCGTTAGTTCTATTAGGTAATTAAAATTTGTTCAAAAACTCAAATGTTAGGAGATTAGGAAAGTTTGAGCGTTAAAATGCATTGCATCACTTTATAAATTAAAATATGTTCTACATGTATTATGTTACATAAATAATAACTAATGAAAGGTAGAAAAATTACATAAAGTAAATTATTATACATAATTCGAAATTAATCAATTGTAAATTTTCCATTAGCTGTAAATTCCCTATCCTTGCAAGGAGGAGACTTTCTAGACGGAAAAAAAGTCCCAATACCAAGAAAAAATTAAAGTATACATTTTCCGAAGTACTATACTTTTTTAGCACGTGCACAACCTTTTTAGCTCGGGAGCCACTTTTAGCTCGGGAGTCATTAGGTAATTTAGAAGCAATAAAGATGACAAATGAGCAACCGCTTTCGCCGGGAATCGAACCGCGGACCTCTGGAATACGCTCCCAGTGTGCAGACCACCACACCACGAAGGCATGCCAAGAAGGTGGGAGAAATACTTTATAACTTAAGTAATTAAGTTTTATCATCTTCGACTATTTTATACTGTAACTTAGGTTATTCATTTTCATATTTTCGTTATATGATTAATAAATCTTAACTAAACCCTCTCGCTGTTTAGTATTTTCATTTAACAAAATTTTGCTTAGCATGCAGCAGTGGATTAATTACTCAGTCATGTTAAGTGGAGCTTTCATACTCCTATTTATCGTTAAAATTTACATATATCTTACAGAAGTTAAGTATATTTTCAAACTAAAACGTTATAACATAATATATAACATAATATTAATTAATTTAAAATCAATATTAAACTTAAAATAAAACTAAACTAAAATTAAGTTAAAGATGTTTCCTTTCAGGAAGAGCTCTACGTATCAATTACATTTTATTAGACGGTTATATTAAGGATTTGTAATCTACAGAACATATCTAATTAACATAATTGGACATTTGGACCATAATTGGACATTTGGACATTTTATTTAATGGACATTTTACTAACTGCTCACTTTGTTTAAGTGACCATGTAAAATTTTTAATTTTGTGCATAGAGAATCATTTTACCCTATTGTTAAAACTGTTCTTTTTAAATTCTTTGGCTGAGTAACATTCTAATGCAAAGTACAAATCTAGGATGAATACTTTGGAAGTTGTAAAGTTTGTAATCACGTTTTTCGAACAGCTTGTACATCTCTAATTTAATACACCGTTATGCAGAAAAATATTAATAACAAGCACTGACTACTAGTAGTAAAAAATGTAATATCAATATTTATCCTCCTGAAATTCTAGCTCAACGTCTGCAGTTTACAAAGTTTCCTTTTATCTTCGAGAAAATAACATTCGGCCCACTTGATAACTTGCTTGTTCCAGTGCAGGGTCAGCCCGTTTTATCATCTCTGTGATTCTACAAGGTAAGCTCTGAGACACTCATGCATTTTAATTTCCAACCTTTTCTGCTTCGCAGAAGTTATATTACTTTCTAGAACGACGAAAAAGCTTCTAAACCCTGCATCTCAGCTTCATAAAATCTTGTTATATATTAAACAAGATAAAATGTCAGCTGGAGACAAGTTTTTCATTTTCAGTCCTCTTCGGGCGTGTTAAGATAAACAAATAAATAAACCTAGCTCCCGCAGCCACCGCATGGTTTAAATTGTCAAGAGAACTGCAGTTGATTTTCATTTGGTTTACCCTTCGCGTGTCGTTCAGTTGCAACGTGCGCTAGGGGACACGTTGGGAATAGTGAGAGACGAAATTACATTCGTTTTACCTGCCCGACTGCAGGGGCCTGGGTTAAACTCGTCGCTGGATCCACCCTTGTCTCTTTTATTATAAGCCCCGTGTGTGTCGTATGGTGGGGCTAGTGGCATTAGCAAAATAATTAATGAAGTAAATGCAATATTTTGGGGAGATTTTATTCGTTTTCATACTCTGGGAGAAAAAATACGGCTAGTTAAGTATAGTAAAGTTTGTCACCTTATTAAACAAACAACCTCCCCTCCCGCAAAAAAAAAAAAAAAAAAAAAAAAATAAATAAATAACGTGAAACATAAGAGATAATATTTTATTAATATGCTTCGGTAATGACTTTTGCTCAGTTCAGTAAACTTTAAATTGTTATTAATATATCAAATACACCATAAAACATACGGCTTGAAATAAAAATTACTTTAGTCGTCTTTTATTCCTTAATATTACGAATTCCCTAATGAAATACAATTTATATGTAGAGTTATTCCTGCACGGAAAGCCTTTTCTTGATTAGCTTATAAAATGTTTAATTGGCGTGATAATAGAATCAAAATATATTTATATCTCTAATCATTAGTTGTGTATTTAAAATTATAACACTTTATCTTTTCTACCGCTCTTATTAAATTCTTGATTGACGTAAAATATTCTGATAATACCATAAGCAAAATCGTAAAATCATCGATTGACCTGTAGAAGAAATAGAAGAAAACCTCCGTAATTAGATATTTTAACCACAGACGTGCTTTCTTGGGTGTCTTCATTTTTGATAAAATGTTAATCACATAAAACTAATGAAAATTTTAATAACCTTTTCTATTGCTAAGTGAGTTTCAAAAACAAAGAATTGTTTAAAGTATATCATGAAAACAGAGTATCTGGATATATATGGGAAAATATCCTTTTGTTATTCCATGTGCACCTTATTGCATCTGCTAGGCCAATATGAAGCAGATTATTCTGAAGTACCTTTATGCTCAATCCTTATAAAATGTCAATATTTGGCTTTACAAAATGTTATTAAAGCATAACTCATATTCAGCAACATTCTAAAATCGAAACTATAGATCTTTCTTAGAACTCGATATTAAATTAATAATGCAGAACTCAATGATAATTCTACTAGGATATTTTTCCGAAAACTTAAACAATAAGACAGAATTGAGTTTGCAGTTAAGAACATACATAGCCAAAATGTTCCATAATCTTATACGTCACATTTACGAGATTAAAACAAACATAAAAAATCTTCGCATTTGAAAGAGAAAACCGGAGAATACTTATAGTTACCACTTTACTTTATAACCACTGCAACGCTAACAACTACCTATTAAATTATCTTACGAAAAAATAAAATTACTGGTCTATTCGCTCCAACATTCATTATTCACACCACTAGCCAAGTTATAATTAGCAATCTTAATTTCCAGGTCTTGCTTATAAATGTCTGGAAGCTATTAATTCTACTTTGTCAAGATAAAATGCAATGGAATCACTGTCTCCGCCTGTCTTTGTATTACATTGTTAAGGGTCTTTTTAAAACGCGATCTACCGGTAGAACATATTTTAATATATTGTTGATTTTACTAAATTTTGGATTTTTCAATATTATTAAAATATTTTGAGATATAATCAGAATTCATTTATCTGTGTTGTTTCTGTTTTAAGCATACTGTGTATTTATATAAATCATAGCGCATATCAAAAGGCACAATCACGAAGATCCTGAGGCACTTTTCCTGTAAAGTTCATAAGTTATTTCAATTGAAAAGAATAAATCCGGATATATAACTATAATTTACTTACTCTATAAGGTACTTCTCCCACCGTCTTAGCACGCCTTCGTGGTGTGGTCAACACGCTCGGCACGTATTCGCGATATCCCTGGTTCGAGTACCGGCGAGAGCATTGCACATTATTCATCTTTCCTGCTACGATGTCTCTACAGTGGCGCCGAACTAAAAAAGGTGGTGGATAATTATTCTCCACCACCAAAATTTGGCGAATGAGTTCTCTAATCCCCAGTCGCCCTTTAACCCTTTCCGGCATGCTACCTTTTAAAGTCGGAGTTTTGATTTTAAAAAAAAGTAGGCAGTCTAACTAGGCCTAGAGGAGCACACAAGTAAAATTTTGGGACGATAGCACTGATCGTTTTAATTCTATGGGTGTGCCCAAAATGGCCTACTGATTGAATAGAGCTTCGAAAACAGTGCTGAAACGAGCACTGTTGTCAATGAACTGACCGATGAGATGCGGAGAAACAACGGATAGAGACTCTCAGTTGTCCTAGATTATCGGTGAGCACGGTCAGGGCACACCTAGGGTTCGCCGTTTGATTTTAGGCAAGATTTCAAGGTAAAAATTTAAAACTAATATAGAATAAGGAGATTAGCATACAGCTAAAAAAATAACATAGAAATTTCTTTTCAAACAATTCCTTTTATACCCTAAAAAATTCTGGAAGATTTCTTTGAAAAATGAGGGTCTTAAAAAAACTAAACATGGCTAAAATATATGGACTGATTTGTGTTCAGCTGCCATCTACTATAAATAAATAAGGTTCAGAGTAACCTATAAATCCTTTTTCATTCAATTTTTCTGTGCGTACAGAAGGAAATTTTTAGGTGTGTCCAGACCGGACACACTGTGCCGCAAAGGGTTAAAAGGGGAAGTATGTAAAGTATTTGTCCCGCCTTCTTAGCATGCCTTCGTTGTGTAGTGGTCAGCATACTCAGCGCGTATTCGAGAGGTCCATGGTTTGAATCCAGGCGAGGGCATTGCTGATTTTTAATCTCTTCTTCTTTCAAAAAATACTTAATGTCTCTACAACTTTGTAATTTAAAATTTAATTTGCAGTTGCCCAACTAATGAAAATCACTTTAAATCTGTAGGTTAGTTTTTTTTACGCGTGAATGTGATATAATAATTCAGGAAAAGGTTTATCTAACAGCTGTATTAGGTAACGAATCCAGATATTCGTTATACGTTTGGACACCTAGAAGAGACTCTAGAGAAACTCCATGTATCCAAAGCAATAATTGCTGTAACCCCATCGCCATAGTTTTCTCCATTGGAAAGAGATATTTAAAACCTGAAAAAGCTTAACAAGGCCATTTTTATCTCATATTTATGATCCGTAAATGCATGCGAAACGATTCAAATTCCAACCCAAGTTATATATCGCACTCGGAAATGTAACTGCAGACCTAACACACGATGAACGGCACCATCATCACAAGGACGCTAAAATAGCCCAGCCGCGAGAAGTGATTAATTAAAAAGAAACAAATCATGAAAAAGATAGCCTCCCGAAAGCTAACTATCTACAACCCCAATAATTATGACGGTGATAAAGAGCCTTAAAATAACCATTTTTAAAAATTTTTCTTTTCCCATTTCTTCCCATTATTTTTACAGTGAATGTGGCAAGCTTTGTCAGCTTATCCTATGGGAACTGAAACCGCGTACTCTGCGTAATTTAGTACCACCACACTGAAAGGTGATTCTGTCCTTAATGCTGCCTGCTTTTGTGATTTTCATTAAATTTTAATTGCAAGAGTGTTTCCTTTTTTAATATGCAGATTCTGTGTAATTTTTTATTGGTAATTTTCCACGGGGTGCCTATTATTCCAGAACATAACTTACTGTTGATTATTAGTGCGCAAGTCATTTAGAGAAATCGCTCTAGAATTTCATTAATGCCAAGAGTTTTAATAAGGGATAAAATATAAAGTATTTTTGCTAAGAAATCGAATACTCAGAGGGTTATGTAGCAATACATTTTAATTTCGGCATTCTATAATTTACACATCCGAAAATTGTTTTTTAAAACGTTTTACGAGAATTTGTTGAGAATAATAACTTGCAGTTTTTTAAGCACTCCATAAAAAGTACTCCCTAGTTTCTTTTACAGATAAAACAATATTCAGAAGTATTTTCTAATGCAGGGAAAAATATATAGCGATTGTACATCAATTGCTTAAAATGTATTTGGACCTGGATATTGGTTTGCTTAAGGAAATGCGATATGCTATAATTTTAGCCTTAGGTCAGTACTTTATGCTTAGTTTATTACATTTATTGATGTTCAAATTCATTTTAAGCAGAAATGAATATGACGAAAATTCAAAACCTGTCGTTGTTATGACTAATCTGTCTTGTCTGAATCAGAACTGGCTCACGAAATTCATTGTGGCAAGGAGTACAAGATAAAGTCTATCGTTGGCAACAGCATTAAACATTATATAGGTGATAGCACGAGTTTTACCCAGTTCCACCCCAGTTTTGAGGACATGTACCTCGGTAGTCGGTCCGAGAGTCCCCCAACCACTTCCCTTACCATGAAACCACACGAGAGGACTTCGGCTTGCCAATATTTAAAGTGCCTCTATGCTGCAAAGACACCATACACTTACAAACATTTATGCCTTCTCGATATTCAAACCCGGCCTTTCGGTACCGTAGTAATATAAGGTGTTTTCTCCCTACTTTCAGCGTGCCTTCGCGGTGTAAATGTCAGCACACTCAGCGCGTATTCGAGTGGTCCAAGGTTCGATTCCAGGCGAGGGCATTGCTCCTTTTTCTTGTCTCCTGCTTCAAAATAACCTAATGACTCTACAGTGGCGCCCGAACTGAAAGGTGACAGATGTTGATTCTTCGCTACCAATATTTGGCGACTGTGTCCCGTAATCGCCAGTCGCCCCTTAAAAATGGGAGTATATAAGGTATTTTCTCCCTCCTTTCAGCATGCCTTCGTGGTGTAACGGTCAGCTCACTCGGCGCGTATTCGAGAGTACGAGGGTTCGAGTCCCGCATTGTTCATTTTTCATCTACTGCTGCTTCAAAATAACATAATGACTCTACAGTAAGAGTCACTAACTACTATTCTATTTGGGCGGCAGAAAACTGTCCTAATATAAGCATAGGTGTCCTACATATTTATTACACTATTTCAGTTATACTGACTAAATGTTTCATTTCGTAAAGGTATTGAATCTATATTTCCAATATTATTCATGCATAATTATTTCTAAAAGTAAAATGGACTATGTCTAAGATTTTTAAGTAAATGTATGCAGAATTTCTTAGTAAAATCTGCATTGATGTTTAACTTAACTGCAGGGGATTTAAGGTTCTGTTTAAGTATTTTATTTTACGCAAGTGCATCTGAAAACATTTAAATAACATGACATTTTAGAGACTCTTTTAAGTTCGTCAGTAAAGGGTTAATTTCGTACAAGTTTACCTTTTTGTAGATATATTTCAAAGCGTTATACAGTACCATCATGATTTTCTTTTCGATTACATCTCTCTTCAGTCTGATGTTCCTTATGGACTACAGTTTTACACATTACCTTTTGTATATTCCGATGTTAACAAAAAACTAAATAAAAATTATTTTACTTAACGAAAATGCGTTTAATTAAGAGAAATCTTATTTGCTGAAATTCTTAATGAAAAATGCCGAATATCTTGTCACATTCTAAAAATGTTAGAAATAATTTTCTTATCATGATGTATATTTTTTCAGTTCTCTATGGATGACAGAAATAACATATCGGTAAATTAAATAAATGCAGAAAACGACAGCTAGCCTACGACAGCACTAGAGATCAGAAGATGGTATTTCAAAGAATTAACATAATTTTAGCGTATGGGAAATAAATAAATACCAATATTGCACTGCGATATAAGTTGTACTAATTCTTTGAATTTTATAACTGTATAATTAATTTTTAGATGTTGTTTCGTCTACACGATTTTTTTCCTCTGATATACGAATTAACTTCTTACTCCTTAGTACAGCGTTTATTCAGCAGAGTACCAGAGTTTTGCTGTTTCTAGAAAAAATTAAAATTGCTTTCTCCAAGGAAAATTTTAAATGCTTTAATGGCACTATTGAGACTGATAATGGAACGAGTAGAAAAAAAAAGAATTTTCTCAAGACTGCCTTAATTAGTCCTTTAAAATAAAAGTGTTCTAATGAAAAATGAAATATTACAGTAATGAGACAAAGTACGACAAATAGTTAACGACTAGTTATGAAATTTGGAAAGTTAGTTAAGAAATTCGAAACGTGCAAACTAAAAATATGGTTTTTGAGCACTAATTTGGATTGGATTAAGAGCGACAGAAATAGGCTTAAAGTATAAACAGTAATACTAAAGCGAAAAATAAAAATAAAATTCACAATTATAATAATAAAAGAAACTAAGATTCTTAATTCAACAATAGAGTAGATATATTTGTTATAATTAAAATAAAACAAAGCTCTTTTCACTTAGAGGAAATTTGGCTAGTTCGTATATTCCGCATAGAAAAAACTAAAATATATATTATGATACTGTTCGTTTCGGCGGAAAATGAACTTATGTTGGTTCTTGCGTTCAGTAACCTTATTCACGTGGCCACTGGAGGATAACAGGAAAGTAAATTTCACAATGAGACAAATAGTAGGACTCTAGAGAAAACAACTAGCAGATATTTTTTATAACCTTAAGTAGAATGATATTTATTTGGTTACAAAAGGGAAAGCTCTTTACAGATAATACTCTTCTATCGTGTTCAATGCTTCATTGAAAGAGAAATGCGATTTCAGCAAAATGCTATGGTATGCATTGAAATGTTATAGCTGTTAAGTGTTAAAAATACATTCATACATACAAATACTCTCTGTCAAAACAAGACATCTTAATACTACGTCACACATAGAAAGACTAAAATAGAAGAATTTGTATTTTTGTGAACATAAATAGTGCATAAATTTTTGAATTTGAATTTGTGTACATAAATAGTGCATAACAACATTCTGTAAAATTATTAGGGAAAAGTTTATAAATTTAACTATGCGAACACGATACGGATTTCAAAATATGTTGCTGATATATCTTTTTGAACAATAAAGCATTAGTTGCGACGTAATATTACTTATACGTGATGCAATCATTAGAGATGAAACAGAAAGTAGAAATCATGAACATTCTGACTAAAAAAGGTGAGATTTTGAATTTGTCATATTTTATGAACATGAAACATTTGAATAAATTTGAAAAATTTTGAAGCCGTTTAATTTGTAAAACACGTTTTAAGACAATTTTGCAAAGAGACAAATATAAAAGAAATTTAAAGGACACGAGATTTAAGAACACAAGAATTAATGATCTAAATTATCACTGCTTAACTCTTAATCTCCTTACTTAACCTATTACCTTTTTGATCTTTCTTCCGCGTGACAATGGAAATTAAGAAACCATTTCGCAGAGAATTATGAAAAACATGTTTCTGATTCGTAAGTTAGAATATTTTTGAAGGTTTTCTTACCCATGAAATCCACATTATATTAGTTAATGATTCGATTTTATTGCCTTTGCCATTCAGAAAGCAAAGTTTTTATTATTTTTTTTCAGGTTAAATAATGCTATTAAATTAGGAAGTTTACTCTAACAACATAAATTTTGTATCTTCGATGTTACTTGTTACTTAGAAAGAACTGATTTTTTGAATTTCTTTCATATTTAAACCTATAAATTGTTATTAATGAAACTTTAATCCTTTTGATCATTTATGTGGCTCATTATCAGATGTATTTTATATCGTAGTGTATACAGTGTGAGGAATAAAAGCAAGAAAAAATTAAATTTCATAATAACTTCAGTTTGTTTCATTTTAATAGACTAATCCTGAATTAATTTAAGTATATATTTCTGTTCTACAGAAGACAGATAATACACAATATTAAGAAACTTGTAATAGCACAATGTTAAGCCTGTAATTTGTTCAAAAACTTACCTGCTACATAATACATTGTAAATTACGTTGCAATACAACTGCGTAGTGTTTGACAACAGCCAAAATTAATCAACCAATCAATTTCGATTAAAACGAAAGTAATTTAGTAAATATCTTTCGAAGTGATATTAAGGCTTATAAAGCTTTTTTTCGATATTTTTGCACTTTGAAAGAGTATTTATTGCATTATAACCTATTTTTATTTCCATATGTGAAAGCCCACCATCGGCCGAGCGGTAAAGTCGCTGAACACTGGTAGTTCGGTCCAAGGTTCGAATCCCGCAAACGGACGGTCTGCATGGGTGTATTCGTGGTTTTCTCCATGTGTAACGTGTATACGAGCCAGTTTCCCTTAGAAAGTTTTCTACGAAGGCATCCCTCCCATTAGAAAGATAGCCCTAGTGTGCTTTGTCGTAATTAAATAAATAAACCGAACCATCCATATGTGAAAATAAAATTATCCGTGATAAAATATCAGCAGTGCAGAATTTCACTTATTAAAATATAAGTTTTCTAATGCATTTTATAATAGCACCGATATTAAAAAAAGGAAAATACGTCATACTAGAGTTTCAGAAAACGTATTAAAATGATCCTAATATCAAATTCGTGAGATTTTTGCCGACGTAGAATCAAAACTAATTGTAATTTGTGTGTTTCGGCAACGTTCAGTATTTTCCAAAACGTACAGTTTAAATTGCACAATAGGCAAAACAATTTATGCCTCAATACTATAATAAGTTACAAACAATAGTATCTATGACATGCCTTCAAACACAGTGAATAAATATATTATAAATACTACAACGGGATTATTAATTTCTTAAAATTAGGCAAACATGCATCTGAAATTAAGTTATCATTTTGAAAAGAACACAGCTGAAGATTTATATCAAATCATATAAAAATAAAATAATTAATATCGTAATTCATTTTTTATCTTAATTTCATAAATACATCAGACATTTCTTTCATCCTTACTGCATTCTCATGAAACAATTACAGAGTTTAGTACTTTGGTTATTAATATCTATACTGTTTTGTTATGAATACTTATGAGTAAGGTATTTGATATTCATTTAAATTTTCGACCCGGTTAATTTCATTTCAAAGTACTAGTTTTTATTGCAATCAAAACAAGAATGAAAATATACTCAAAAAACGAGCACACAGAAAGGCGAGAAGCAAAATCCCGAGGAATGCGCTTAAAATAAACAGCAGCAAAAATGAAAAAAAAAATTAATGAGATCGATGGAGTGTTTTCTTTCCTTTATTCTAATTATAATTTTTAATATGCGATTCAAGAATTCCTGATGCACTTACCCGCCGTTTTGGATTAAAAAAAATAAGGTAAAACATATGTTTTTTGTCTCCGTTTGAAATAAACCCTAGACATTTTACATTTCTTTATGTATATTATGCACTCATAAGTTTATATATATATATATATGTATAACTGTATCACATTTATTACTTCTTATGTCTTCTTTCGATATAAATGCATTATGTGATTTTCAATTAGTTATCAAGCTTAAAAACGCGCAGGGGCAAAGTTGTGAGCAGGCTGCATTAATTAAAATTTATCCTGGATCAAATTAATACTGTTTACTCTAACTGATATAAAAGTTTATCGGCCTAATCGTATTCATGGGTTTAAGGAAGAAAGTTGCTGCTGGTAAAAAAAAAAAAAAAAAAAAACAATAATTTTCTCAATTACATTCTTGAGCTTCGATAAGAAAAATAATTCAATTTAAAAATAAGATGCATATGTATCAGGAAACTTTTATTAGGAATCCAATTAGAAAACTAAATACCCTCGGTTTATATCCAAAACTTTCATTACATTTCAATGAATTTAAAATTAAAGGAACCTAAAATAGTCAGCTCGCAAATATTCTAAGAGAAGGTAGAATAGAACTATGTAGGCAATGTTAATGCGATTAATTATTGAAACAGCTAGCTCTGGCAAAGATCATACGTAAAACATATCATGCATAATAGAAGAAAGCAACATAGTCATATTTGAGAAGAGAGCTCAGAAAGTCGGGAAAAATGAAAAAGCGTTGTTCTTTTTCTCCCTCCTATCGAAATTCAATTTTGTGCCGACATGAAAAACAACAAATAAATTCACTCCGTGCGTGTAAATTAATAAAATATGAAACTCGTTTTGGCCGTTGCTTAATTATGCTAATGCGTAATTACTTTGATGTCAAATAAAGTAATTCCAGGCTCCCTACTCCCGAATTCTGACAACCTTATTTGTCATTTTACTAATTAGACCAAAGCCACATGTTTTGCATCTGCAACATGCCTTCTGATATTCTCCTCACTCTTTTTATTCCAATTTATTTATCTCAATATTTATTTATGTAAGCAAATTATTTCGAAGTTGTAAATAAAAGTAAATAAGATCGATTAAATCTAAATATAGTATATAAAATACAGCAAAACATCTTTTCCATACTTTTTCATTAATTTGTTAACATGTATAATTTGCTAATGACAATACAAAGTTTGGATAATGTTAAAAGGTTGAACGATAAAACGTTCAAAAAATAATAGTTATATTATAAAAATTTAAAGTTTGTTTAATGGCTACTACAGCCGGAATTTTTTTTTTCACTTTAATTCCCCAAATTAGTCTGTAATTATATATTTTTATTATTACCAATAATTCTAGTTCCTTGCAATTGGTCAGTTATATTTTCTTATAATGAACCACTACTTATAATTTCTTAAAGTAAATTGACTGCTAAGAAATTCCGATTTTTTTCTTGCATTTTTCATTCGTGTTCTGTATGTACACCTTTTCAAAACGAAATAGATTTATAGCTAAATCTGTAGCCACGCATATGCGCAAATATATGGTTATATTTCCACTCAAGCTCCCAATTAGTGTATCTTCACCGTTTTTAGCTACTCAGATGTTCTGAGAACGTATAGTTTCCGATTAAGATGCTTGATAAGAATTATCTAGTTTTTCCCCCATACAATGTGCTATTTCAATCATTATTATTAAGCTGTATTAAGTGTATGATTTAGTTTTCATTTTATTTAATCAGTTTTGTTTTAAAATAATTTCTAGCTTTGATGCTTTCATTTTCGCTTAACCCTCACTAAAATATGTAAATTAGTTTCTGCCTTAAATGATAAGCGAAATACAGTTTAAATAGAAGTTGGCTGATTACGCCCACCTATTATCTCTGTGACAGTTCCAGATATATCACTGCGTAATAATACTGGAGTTTGCCTGAAATCTAGGTTGAATTTAGTTTCGTACTCTAGATAGTGGTCTGAGAGATTAGTTACGAAGGCCGATCCTTCGACTAATTTTCACTAAATTCAGATAGCGTATTATTAATGGCTCTTGATATTAACCAGTGAATGCAAAATAAATAAAAGCTTTATTTCATTTCAAATTTGAATTGATGTATGTTATATCTATATCATTAATTTTAAAATAAAGGCCAGACTTACCAAGAGAGCTTAGATTCTAGGCTTCTATAAGAGACATATTTCGAACCAGCATTGACTCGGTTAGAGCTTGATAAAATTACTTGGTGATTATGCAACAGACTTGTACTTATACCATGATTAAATTTAGCGAACAAATAAGTAGGTTTACAAAATTTCTTTCAGAATCGCGTACCTAATCAATTAGCTTACAAAGTTACCTACTATTACCTTTAATAAATGAAAAACTTTCAGATAAAGTAAAATGATTCCAATGTAATACTAAAAATTTACTGATCACAAATTTCTAAGTCTCAAGATTTCACCAGTTTCAACGTTATGCTGCAAAATGTTGATATTTTACTCTCTTTGAACTTGGCAGAGTTTCATCTCTTTTAGATTCTTTTAATCCATGCAGCATAAAGTGTTTAACTTTATACTAGCATTAAAATGATATTGAGTAATAAGGAGGAAACTAATCTGAAAGTATGTAATTTATTAACTTTTAATCTAAAAAAATTAATTTATCTTAAATGACGTAACATATTTCTCGTTTTACAAAATGCAAAGAAATTTTGAAATTTTCATTTAATATTTTTAATACAGCATATTAAATCAATTATCTTATTTACTTATCTCTCGCTAATTAATACTGTGTGCCTTATTGAAGGGACTTCTTTGGATTTGCCTATTTGTATGCATTGAAAACGACAGCCTTTTAAGATTAAATTTTACGAATGCAGTTCAAGCCTTTTCACTCTACAAATAACTCAAAGAATGCATAGCATTGTCTCATATTTTGATATTTTCAATATTACTTACATTTATCACTTTGCAGTTGATACCATTTAATTTCATCAGTCTTTATATGAGTGGAAACCGCAGCGGATTAAAAGAAATTTATTAAATTAATGTAAACAGTGTACCGCGTACGAACTAAAGAAAGGGAGCATCCCTATTGAGCGGAAATTTAAGTAGTTATTCGGACCTGAGCAAGCTGTTTTGACTACAGGAAGGAAATGAAACACAAATGTACTTTACATGGCGCAAAATCAGCATCTCAGTCATGCGAAATAATGTTAAAATTGATTGACTCATGTTTAGTTCTTAAATTAAGTATTTGCACACTAATTTTATTACATGCAGTTTATATGCCATTCTTCCTACATGTAATATGAGAAGGCTGATGTGTAAATTTCATTAAAACTTAAAAGTTGAATTTTGCACGTAATTCACCACGATTCTATATACCACCTGTGCCATCAGATATCGTTTTACTGTTTTTTAACTTATACATAAATTCGCCGCTTGACAGTAAATACGTAACAGGTTTTCCAATAGCACTTTACATAATATTGATGTACAACATATGCCTCAGTTTTTTGAATGTCACTGTGATTTTGGACTGTCACTATCAAATGTCAACTTTGTACTGATTGGCTATAACATAGCATTATTCTTAACTTGGAATGAAAGTAGTCGCTGATTTTGTGGCATTCCCACACGAAACATGCATCACTCTATTTTTCATCTTCATAACACTACACGTTTGAAAAATGTGAAATGACAAGCCATCTATTTCATTATGAATTATCATTGATATCTCCGCACTTGAAATTCTGTGATTTAGGGCTATAAAAATTATCAAGCAACTTTTTACATATTTTGGCATAATTTCTTTTCTAATTTTTAGCCTGAACTTCCAATAAATATTTCAAGCTAAAAAGATGCAAACTTTGAATCATCCGATGAATAATTCAGAGGCATTTAAGATCGTACTCTGGGATGTCTAAAGCTTTTAGTTCACCAAGATTCCTTCCCCACAATGTACGTACCTAAAGAACAAATCTACTACCAAGCAAGTGCATCTTCATTCCAGAAGAATATTCGTTCTTAGAAGAAAGCATAAGGCTAATTTGTTAACTATAGCGATGTAGACGCGATGCCTTCTTCGGTAAGGCTTTGTAACTAAGTACTTAGCCACACTGAACGGAAAAAACGTCAAAAGTGTTAACATTTTAATTTTATTCTTTTGCTTATTGCAAAATTCGAGACCTTAATACTTTTGCTGTATATTTGTACAACTTATTAGTTGCAAACAACCACTGAATCTAGACGCAAGAATTAAAAATTCACTAAGACTATATGTAGTAGATTAGTGCTGAAGACATGTAAATGAAATCTTTTTCCTTCTTTGTGCTCGTTATAACGTAAAACCTTGATTATGAGGAGGTTAATGATACAAAATGTTTTGATTTTGCCAGTAAAATCTAGAGTAAATATAAGAAAGTATATGTTCTTTTTTTTTGCTTACTCTGGTGGGTTCGCTTGTGTTTCTATTTCTTTCCAGGAACCAGAGAAAGTTTTTTATTTGTTTTTAAAGAAGAATTGTTGTTGCTTCTGAACCGATTTGCAAACTTATGCTATAATGCCTAAAAAGTTGTCTTAGCTTTATCGCGGTAACGTTTGGTAACTATATGTTCGTTTTCTAAGGAAAAGTTTTCTTGCGTAAAATATTTTAATTGTTCTAAAACTCGTGACTTAATTCAAGATTTTACCAACTTTCATTACACATTTTTTTTGTGCGATTTGTCGACTTTTTCCTTTTTTAACTTTTTAATCTGCTTTCAGAAATATGCGTAAATGTGATTAAATAACTGTTAATAATTAAGTGGTTATGCTAATTACCAGATTAATCTCAATATGAGAAAGATCTGTTTTTCATTTTTGCAATACCTATGGTAGTTATAGTAAAATGTTCGAAAACGGTCGGAAAAGTTGGCAAAAATTTTACTTTTTTACGAGGATTCCACATGGCTGGATGGCTGAAGTTCGAAATTACTACATGCTTAGCAACGTGAAACGAACCCTCGATTTTTCGTAACAAAGAAATAAAACGCTGACTATACTGCGCAGAACAGACAAAAATTGCACAGCTGCGCAGGGAGATAATTTTCAGTATCTTTCGTAACAGCAATTACGTCCATAACCACGAATTGTAAAGCGAGCATTACATGATGACAAGTGTTTTCCTTTCTTTGCTACTTGAGTGGGGTTGTCCCTTTTAAACTGCATACTCTGCACATTTGAAAATACAATAACGATCTAAGTAATCCTTGACCACAGCGTGAAACGAATGTCATTTAAAACGCTCTGAAAACAGAAGACTGCCTGTCTAATATGTGTATATAATATAGCGGTAGAAATGACTAATATAAAAGGCATTAAAAGAGGGAAACGTTTTGTAGTTAGTTTAAGTAAGTTATTAAATTTGCTTCTTGTTGCATCTTTAAACAATTACGATATCGCAGTCTGTTAATAAATAAAATATATTTAAAATCTTAAAAATTTGTTAAAGTGACAATGATTAGCTACGCCGCAAACAAATGCTTAAGAAAGGGCTAGATAGCAAACATTGAACTTCGGTTTTAATAGCTAGAAACAACAAGAAAACTTTAATTTAGTAATTGTCAAGAGTGAAGTAAGAAAGATACTGCTTAAGCGCAATTAATACCTTGTGGGCTGCAACTGTTTTCCCTTCTTCTTACTTCAATTAACACCTTTACTTAGTGACTGCAGTGCCAAGAACCTGATAATGAACTTTCTTAAGACACTAAAGGGATAAAAGTACCGATAAAACTTTGTAGCTCAACTCGTCTATTCTAGTAACAGCAGTCAGTCACGAAAAGTTTTTGGTCTCTAAGGTAAATCTTTAGGATTAGGTCTTCCCACTGCCCCATTTGGTGACGCACAATGCTAATCTTCAAAGGAAGATACTAAACTTTCAAATATAAACTCATTCAAACATTTTTTTTCTTTGTAAGTCTACTTTTCATAATAATTTATAATTCTTTTAACCTAGATGCTTTTTAACATTTTGATTTATTCAATTTATGAGTTTTTATTTGAAGTTCTTTTTTTTTTTCATGTTGGGTTCTCGTTTTAAATTTAGCAATAAGTATCAAATAAAATAACAAAGAATAATAGATTGCATTGTACAGACATTACGTATTTAAGCAGAAGAGATGAAAAATGAATGATGCCCTGCCCAGGACTCGAACCACGGACCTCTGGAATACGCGTCCAGCGTGCTGACCACTACACTACGAAGTCATGCTAAGAAGGCGGGAGAAATACCTTATAACATTAATAAGAGTTTCAGTAGGAAATATAAATGCGAGTTTTCCCATAGAGATTTAATAAGGGAAAATATATTGCTGTCATACATTTGCAGTAAGAGCTTATTAACCTAGTGAGGAATAGATTAGGGTGGTGTATTAACGTCTAAAGGATTGCTTCTAAAAGAAAAATTGCATAACGTCTGTTTAGTAAAAGCATGACTGAGAACTGCTAGTTCTACCGGGATTAGAATCAGATTGGTCTTAATTCAGTTAAATAAATAAACGAATAAGTAAAAGCATGGTTTTTTATGAAGAATAAAATGACTTATTAAGCATGAAATGTGCGTATGTGTTAAGCATAAAATGTGCGTAATGCAACTTCAGATGCACAATACTCGTATAATTCTTTATAATCAATTACCAAAATATATCTAACTTATTGCACATTAAATACTATGTAATAAATAGGAAATATATTTTTTCGGTACTTGTGCTCGTATTTCCTAAATCATATCCGAGTATTTTCAGTTTCTTTTAACACTTTTATATCTGCTACTAATGGTATCTTCTAGATACAAAAACCGGTTTCTATTTCTGTCATAATTGGTTATAAGAAAATATTAAATTAATAATTTTAGTATTTTTTAAGTTGTTTCAGTTGATTGTTACAAAAAATTAGCTTTCAACTAAAGCTGTGTTATGACTTCATAAGTGCTTTCCCTGAAAAGTTGTTAAAATGTCATCTGTCTTTCTTGTACTTTTCCCTTTCGCTGCATATTACATAACGTTGCATCTTTATTAAAATAAGCAGCTACGCGCAATAGCTAATATTACTGTTTTCTATGACTTTATAATTTTATTATTTGTGTGGCGTAACAATTTTCGGAGGTGCTGGCATTTTGCTCAGCGTACAAGTGCTTTAATTCAAGCCGTATAATTCTCAACAAACTAAGCTATTTAAAATAAATATACGATTCAGAAGTCAAACAACAAAAATCAGCGTTATATTTACAAAATTTTCACAGGACTAGTTTCGATGGTTTTACCGAACCAACATCTTCAGCTGCAAAACCGCAAATGAACCAGATAGGAAAATTTTCCTATCTGGTTCATTTGCGGTTTTGCAGGTGAAGATGGTGATTCGGTAAAACCATTTCCTATCTGGTTCATTTGCGGTTTTGCAGCTGAAGATGGTGGTTCGGTAAAACCATCGAAACTAGTCCTGTGAAAATTTTGTAAATATAACGCTGATTTTTGTTGTTTGACTTCTGAATTAGTATTTATTCGGCGTGTTATTGTGTCTTAAATATACGATTCTCTTAACAATTTGTATTTTATTTTATTTTTAATAACATAGTTAATAATTTACTGCGAAATCATATATTTTATTGCTTAGATGAGGTTTACATATGGCTTGAATTTGCATTTTATAATTTAATTGATCTATTTTGTAGTTTAAAGACTGTTAAAAGAATTTCTATTGCAATTGTAGATAATAGAAGTTGTATCCATTAACTTATGTAATAATCCTTTACTCCTCACCTAAGAAGGAGATCTAGTTTGTTTTGCTCTATTTCTTTTAAAATAAACCGCAAATCTGTTGCTTTTATATCTACCGGTTTACTTTATCGATATCTCAATCGCTTTAAGTGATGAAAAATAAAATGTATCTTCCTTTCTGATATTTTTTAATCCATCTTTAATTCTGACTTAACTGAAAAAACAATGTTTGGGATGATTATCAATTTTTAAGTACATTTGATTGGATGACTTTCTGAAATTTATATATCACGTAACTATGAACTCATTACACACTCTGTTGGATTATATCATTGAAATGATACAATTTTATGTTTTTAACGTATCTTTGAAATTAATCTGTGCTTAGCTTTTTAATTTGCATTTCTTTTTTTTTAGATTGGATAAATATTTATTTTAATGAGACACAAGTAATCTGCACATAGTAAAGAAAAACGAACTATGAAAATTGGAAAAATAATATAAAATTAAAATACCTGTTTTCGGTATTTAATACCTGTTCGATTTCTTTATAATGCGGGCCGCGAAATTAAAATAATTCTCGTTCTCTTTTAAAAGTTTTGTGGAAAAGGAAACATTTTAATGATCCCATTAGTGTAGAAATTTTTTTTATCCACTGTAAAATCATTTTTACGATAATTATTATTTTCATTTTTGAAAACAGTGCGTCGTTTCAACAGATGATATACATATATATATATATATATATAATATCAGAAACAAGTATCTTGTTTTTGAAGAGATATAGCTTTCGTTTACAGTATTTGAACTCAAAATATATATTTCATAGGTTATTAATTTTATTTAATTATATTTTTTATGTATTTGAACACACATATGCACACAAGGAACATATATATATATATATATGCAAATATAATTATTAAGTTTCAATAATATTGAAATATTGTTCCTAAGAGGTAATAACTAAATTTTAATATTATATGAGTATATATATATATACATAGATATAATTACAAAACAATTTTTTTAAATTCAATTCTTTGGATAAAGTTCTCTTTGTTTAAAGACATAATTTGGATTTGAATTTTTCACTAAAGTGTTTTATTATTTCATTTACGTTTTCAGTTCTTTGGACATAGTTTCTTAGTTGAAAGGTAAAATTTTGATTTGAATTTACTTTGTTTTTCCTTGCTTTGAGGAGGGACCAGAATTTTCGGAGAAACTATTGTAATTAAAATTCTGGATACAGAGAAGCAAGGATTTTTTTATGGAAGAGAGATTTTAATTGATTTCAATGTTCATCTTCCTGACGAAGTGGCACTGAGTTTGACTGAATTATTCTTCTTTTATTATTTATTCTTTAAATTTAATTGATTTTTTGAATTAGGGTATTACCTATTTGAATTATTTTAGTTTTAGCATTTCTTAAATTATTTTTTACATTTATAGGAGTTTGTGAAATTTATTACATATGAATTTCAATTTTGGGTCTTTGTGGTAAATTGGTTCTAAATTTCTTACTTTATGTCTTTACTTATATATACATACATCTACATATATATCTACACAAACACACACACACACACACACATATATATATATATATAAAATAAAAGTTCAATTTCCATTTATAAATATTTTTTGAAAAAATGTAAGTAAAAGTTTAGTTTATGTGAAAATTAAAATTTTCTTTCTCCCAAAATTATAGCCTAAAATTATGTTTGAAACTATTCTTTTCAGAGACATATTGTTAGGTAAAAAATCCTAGGACTTGCACATAACTGGGTTTCAATCACATACTAGCATAATACTTTATAAACTTTTATACGATTTTTTTATATCTACTATTTAAATACTTAATTCAAATAATGGTCATCAGAAAAGGAAGTTATTAATGAAAAAGTGTGATAGCTCTTAGATGACGCACAGGTAATTACAAATGAATAATTCAAAACACAGTTATTGTATTATGCAAAAGTAAAATGCCAGCATTGAAATATCAGGGATACATGTTTGTTCCATTTTTCTCATTAGCATCATTATGGAGATTAGAAATGTTACGCACCAGTGAAAGCCTTTTCCGCCAATCATGCAGCAGAATTCGTGACTATAATATGTTCAGCCGTAAACTGCTATATCAACTCATGTGAATATTGCCAAATTATAAGATATTTTCGAACCTTAAGACCTTGCCTTTGTTTGGGAAATAGAGAATATAGTAACTTACCGATTATGTTAATTTGATTTATGCGTACATATTTACGCTTTAAGAAACAAGTTCTTTTAACTCTAATTAAAATTATTTCTGAAAAATCTTTGTTCAAAACTGAGAACTATTGTTTATTGCCCTTTGGTTAGAGCAAATAAGTAACTGACATAAAATGAGCATGATAATTTTCATCACAGCAGATAACTTTTGAAAATTTAGTCAAATACAGAACATTACATATATCATGCATTTGAAGTTTTTTTAGCTTAATATTTGTTGTTATAATGCAACAGAAAATGCCCTTGTAATAAACTCATAGTATGTAAAATTTCTGTGTACCCTGTTTTACCAATCCCAGAGCGTCTTAAAGGTGACGGAACTCAGTAGTTTGCTTCGGATTTGGGACATCATGTAGTCAAATACAGTGTCCATGTTTCTATTGTATAAGGCAAATACGAGCTAATGTTCTTTGAAAAGTCTTGGACAAAAGTATCCCAGGCAAATACCTAAACGCT
Organism: Stegodyphus dumicola; assembly: GCF_044657685.1. NCBI lineage: Eukaryota > Metazoa > Arthropoda > Arachnida > Araneae > Eresidae > Stegodyphus > Stegodyphus dumicola. Next base: position 31,667,118 of record NC_140781.1, read on the forward strand.
GCTTTGTCGCAATTATATGTCGCAATTATATTACCAACCAAAATTATATGAAGCACTTTATTTGGCTGCGGTTGATCCGATGTTTTTAACAAAACTGATAGAACTAAGATGAACTAAGAGCACTATTTAAGCTATAAAAGGTAATGGACTTCCACACTGAAACAAAATAGTTTTCAAGTATTTCGTTTTAAGTCTCGCTTTCTTAAAAATTTTAAATCCAGAAAGCTAGTTGGGCGAACCTGGTTAGTAAAAAATAACTGTTGAATGCTACTATTTTTCGGGCATCCAAACGCATTATTTCCGTTCTGGAGGAGAATATCGTTTTTATAGTCTTCCAATGGAGTCAATTGAGACGTGTTCTTTGGTGACATGGGGTCAATGAAACGGAAGACATTCGCTCCTCATTGTAGGGTCCAGTCGTCTACTTCGGAAATGTTTCTTACTGCAGCCATAGACAGCTCGAGAGACAGTTAATTCGAAGACATTTTCTTTCCTCTTTTTGCCACTAGAGACATAGAGCTGTCATTTTGGAATGATCAGTCTCTTGGGCGACCTTATTCTAGCCACTTGACTCATGAAACTGTTAAGTCATTTAGCCGTCTTATTGGTTATATGTGGCTCTTCCGTTTCCGATTTTATCACTGATGATCGATGTAGAAAAAATATTTTTTTTTCAGGTAAATATAAATGCTACTTCAGGTAAATATAAATGCTTCCGAAACAGAAGCCTGATAATTAACTTCTGTGAGTAATCATATGCTGTAGGCTAAAATAGTACCAATTGTACACATATATTGGTTATACTCCAAATGTACACATTTGTTTTTCAGTTGAAACTATCTTGAATAGTTTAATACTATGTTTAAAAATAAATTCATGAGGAATTAAATTAGTTAATTAAATTAGTGCAGTAGTAGTTCAATGGTCAGCACGCACATCCCAGCAGCAATTCTAAAGTTCTAAATTCAATTCATAGCCTGACCATGATTGGCTGCTATTGATTCTTGATGAAAAAATTGTTCTCTTTTAAATAATTGACCCCTCCACTCCAAAAAGAATAACTTGAGAACGAAAATGTTTCAATAGATTTCGATTGCTCGACTGGGAAACATGTACTATTCCTCAGTCGCAAGCATGTGCTATTCCGCAATCCAATTCGATTTCGGACTAGAGCAATATTATATACATAATAGCCACTTATTACTAATGTATATAATTTCTCCTCTCTTACTAATGTAGCTTAATTACTAATGTAATAATAATGTAACGTGTTTTCAGAACGCTCTCATGCCAAAACTAGTAGTAATTTTTTTACTACTAAACCATTTCCTTCTGCTTGTGTGGCTATTATGTATATATATGGCTAATTTACTATTTACCGCTTTTTTGGTTACTTTTGTATTTTTACTTATGACTTATATTACAATTGTATTTTTATTCAAATGTTTAAAGCTTGTCTTAACTTTAATCAACATATTACTTTCAATTTGATTTGAGTTTTAAATACGCTTTTTATTTGTAAGTATTCTAGTGATAATTTAGTTTATTTTGTACTTACACTTTTCATTGCACTTTATTTTAACTTATGTTAAAAATTTTCCCCCCGAACCAAAGTATCACAACGACTTTTAAGCGGAAGCATTAAGAATTTTCTTTTTACCTTGTTTTTTAATTTTTGCAGCTCAATGCGTAAAATTCTTGACCACAAAGATCTTTTTTTAATTTGTTCTTTCTTTAATTATATGTATGTAATAATAAAATTCCATAGTCAAGAATACACTTAAAATTCTAACTGTATGTTCTTTTCATTTATAATGGCGACGGTCTCTTATTTGAAAGAACGTGGAATTAAATCCACAGCCCCGTAGTCAAGTTGTTTTTCCCGCCTTTTCTACACTACAGGTATAGAATGTTCTGGAGATATTTAAAGCGAACTGGAATGGCTGACGAGGCTGACGTCATTTCTTGGAAGCTCCGCCTTTCCAGAGGCTATAAAAGGACACGCAAAGGAATATATGGGTCTTTCTTTAATGTAACGATGCAGTAAACTTCATACAAAAAGTTATTAGTAGTTCTTTTTTATTTACTCCGGAGATCTAATTTTTGGTAACTGTTATTTCTTCTGAATAATAATAAATGTATATTTACAGAACTCTCACTTGCTGTGGTGAAATTGTTTTCATACGTTTTTTAAACTTATCGTCTGATACTTTTGAGCTACGACTACATCTATGATTGTTCACCAAACTATTTATTCCGGACAAAAGCTGGTACATCATATATATATAACAAATTATATATTAATAATAACAAAAATTATATACATATATATATATATTATAAAACAAAAATTATATACATATATATATATTATAAAACAAAAATTATATATATATATATATATATATATAATTTTTGTTTTATAATATATATATATGTATATAATTTTTGTTATTATTAATATATAATTTGTTATATATATATATATATAACAAATTATATATTAATAATAACAAAAATTATATACATATATATATATTATAAAACAAAAATTATATATATATATATATATATATATATAATTTTTGTCCTCTCGGTAAATCTTAACGTCTAGTTGTTTATACACATGTCTCGGAATTAACGTTCAGTAATAGTTTAAATCTAAGACTAGTTTCTTTCAGCTGTGCCATGACATAGATATATTAAGCTGTGTAGCCATTAACCGAATCTTTATATTTATACAATAGTTAAGGAGGAAAATGTTCCATATTTCAAAATGTTAAGATATCTTTCATAGATTTAAATCGATATATTCGAAGAGCCTGCAGTCATTTTCTAGTGCAGAATTCAATCTCTTGTTCTTATATATTTCTTTTTCAAAGCTTAATCTTCAGATCATCAAACTGTCTTCCTAGAAGTGAAAAAAGTTCATCTATATATAAATAAATTTTAAATAATATAAGATGTTAAGAAACAGACTATTAATTTCTTTCTTTAAAAAGAGCTTTTAAGTAATTTCAGAGCTTTTGGAACGAATATAAAAAATCACTAATGAATTCCTTAGAATCGAATATTAAAGAATGTGAATGTCTAGCTTTTATAAAATGAAGCCATTGTTTGGTAGTGTTCTTAACAAACCATGAGCTAAAAGACTATAGACTTATTGCATTACGACAACAAGGCTGAAACTTCTTCTGTCAACTGAAGAAAATAATAGCTTTTTAAAAGAAGAAGAGTATTAGCATGCGGCATCCTTTCATTTTAAAGATAAGGTAACTTTAAACAAAAATTTATGAAAAAAGCGTTACATTATCTTTAACTTGATCATTGTCGTTTTCTGAGTGAGTGACGACTGGAAACAAAAAATAGGATAATGAGATTATTTTCCATAAAGGCAAATCTGATCATTTCAAAATGGCCTATACGTATTACATTCATGGGAGTGATAAGAAATTTTCTAGCTGTGCGGTTTATTTTTTACTTCTATTTAATTTTTTTTTTCAGCCATTAGTTAGTGATACTGCATGGAACTCAAATTCTAGACCACTTTCTATTTTTTTTTTTTTTTCATTTTTGCAAAATAAGGGCGGGAAGGAGGATAAAGAGAAAAAGAAATATAAGTTAATTCTCCTATTTTTTAGAACTTTGAAATATTTTAGATAGCTATATTTCTGTGTAAGGATTTGGTTATTATATATTTACAAAAAATTATTAAAAGAAAATTGCAATTAGTTACTTAGTAAAACGCAAGTGCGAAGGAAAGTGCAACAGAGACAAATGTTTCTGCTTAGTGCTACTTTGTTTAAAAAATTTAATTTCTATTACAGTTACTGTCTCAATTAAGATTTATCTTTTGATGAACATCTGTGTCATGCAAAATAAACAAAATCATATATAAATTAATATAATTTTTCAGACGTATACTTTATTTCTTGCCTCCGTGTACATAGATTTGTACTATTTTAATCGTTCGATTACGTACATTTTTAAAATATGGCTCTGTCATAACAGTTTAAGCAAATTAGGCAAATTTTATGAAATGACACTTATCTATGGTTTTGGTTTATTTAATTACGACAAAGCACACTAGGGCTATCTGTCTAAAGGAAGGGATGCCTTCGTGGATGACTTTCTAAGGGAACTGGCTCGTATACACGTTACACATGGGGGGGAAACCACGAAACCGCCCATGCAGCCAGCCCGTTCGCGGGATTCGAACCTCGGACCGAACTACCAGTGTTTAGCGACATTACCGCTCGGCCGCTGGTGGGCGACACTTATCTATGAAAAGTCAGTTTGTTCTAATTAACTTAAGCCTCAGAAACTAATGAAGGTACTCTTGTGAAATAAAAAATGTATTAAATGAACATTTTTAATATACTATATTAAACAGCAGTTAGTCCGCAATAGCCAGGTAACAATGACGTAATTAACAAAAAATTCGAAAATGGTGGATACAAACTTAATTTCCGTACCTGTTGGTCCTAGAGAAGTTTTTCCAGTTACGAAGCTTTTCCCAAAACTATAAAGTGATTATGAAAACACAGTACTTACTGTGAATGATAAGGTTACTGCAAGCAAAATATAACAAAGAGTATTACAATAATATTATAATATAAATTAAGAATATAGCAAAGTTCTATATTTATATATGAAAAATTTGAGGAGACATTCGAGAACAAATTTGCTAACTTAGATCAATTTTCAGTGTCTCTTAACTTATAATTAAAATTCTTCAACTAAATTTAAAGATTAACTAAAAAAACCAGAACTATTCCTTTCGTTGATTAGATGCATTTGATTAAGTAAAATGTCATTTATTATTAAATTAATAACTATGAAGTTGGAAATCATGTATAGAATAGTTTATACTTAAGTTATCAATCCGTACTGAATACTTTAATTTAGTAATATTTGATCTACAAATATGATATGAGAGTTAGATAAATATTTACAGAACTCTGTCACTTGCTGTGGTGAAATTGTTTTCATACGATTTCCAACTCATTTTGAGAAACGCTGTAACTGAAAGTTTCACAGCTAGGATTATCAGGTTCAATGTTTCTTCTAACCTTCTTCGGAAACATACAATGACCTGACTAGAACAGAGAGCTTACTAAAGCTATGTTCACTAATTGTAGTAAGTAGACAGGATACAGACGAAGGGTATACAAAACCCTTTATTTTTCTTTATATACAATGACTTCCGTACTTCGGAATACAATGACCCTCCACTCGGGGTCTAACGTAAAAGATATCAAAATAAAACTAAACTCTAATTTAACTTTAGAATAATACACGTGTAAGATTGGCCTTATAGTAACAGGAAGCGTATGTAGCACAGAGACTGTGAACACTACAATACGTTTAATTTATCAAGAGGATTAAAAACCTCTGGCCTGGAAGGCAAATAGCAACTGCGTAACTTCTAAGGTAAGCGGCCTGCTTCGAACTCACTGCTTCCTCTCTCTTTCGCTTGGCAAAAAGGCCACACTTAAATACTTGGCGTTCGCCAGACAAACTTTGCATAAATACTTTAACGCTTATAATTCTGGCCGGAAGTAGAAAATAAGAAGTGATAGTAAAGATTTAAAATAAAATAAACGTTAGTAAAACTTAAGATCCTTACAGGATCAGAATTAAAAATTCTGCAGTCCTTTTATTCGAACATCCTGCAGAACGGTTTCGCTTGTCAAAAGCTAAGTGGAAAATGGAGAAAGATAAAACAACCCAAAAGCGATTTGTTTTGCATGTGCTAAATGTAAAGTTGAAGTTAAAAAGGGCATTTTCTGCATATCGGCATTATTAAATCAAAATGATTGATGTTGGTTTTCAATTGTATCTGTAAATTTATTTTAGATATAAACTTAAGATTAATTTTAATTTTTTTTCTTTTATAGGTAAGTTATCTTACACCAGACCGCCCTTTTCACATAGATGAAGCTGGAGTACTTATGAAACACATTATGAATTTTATTCAGGCAACCATGTGGCAAGTTACTTAAAGTTATATGTTTGTTTGAGTCATTAAGTTAATTGGAAGCAGAATAAATGAAAAATATGCAACCGGCTTCGCCAAGGATCGAACCACGAACCTCTGAAGTACCGGCTCCGTGTGCTGACCACTACACCACGAAGGCACTCTAGGGAATCGGGAGAAATACCTTATATATTGATTTGTGATTTTTGAGGGATGTGAAGCACTATATTGAAATTATCACATGGTTTCAGAGTGCGTATGTGGTTGTAATCTTTAAGCTGAAGACAATGTACAAATTTTATACTTGTCTTAAATTGAAAACTTTAGTAATTTAATTCTTTCGTATAATACCAGATTTAAATCTGCATTACTGTACTTGCATGCTTTTATAAAGTTATTTAGAATTTTTATCATTTATTCTTTAGTTATTTAACTTTACTGTAATTGCATCGAATAGCAAAAGAAAGTAATAAGTTGTTAAAATTCTAATATAATAGTTCTTTCCAATTTTCTGAATAACACCGCAATAAAATATCACAGATGGTTACCAACTTAAGGTCGAGGATTTATTTTAACTTCAAAATTTTATAATAAATCACTCCGTCTTTAAAACCATCGAGTGCAGATTTAAGATCTCAAAATAATTATTTTCCCGTCTTTTTTAAAAAAGTCTGATGCAAGAAGAAATTTTCTTTTGCTCATTTTGAATTAGGATGATCAATAATTAACAAGCTATACTTCACTTCAAATAGGTTGTAATTTTTACACAGACGAAGAATAATTAATATTTCAAAACTGAGAGGCGTTCTTTTCGCTATCATAAATTTTTATATGATTTCGAATTATGCGGTTAATTTTATCTCAAGTATTGCACTTTAATTAGTTTACGTCTGAGCAGCTTCTGGAATTTTTGCAGTGAGATGAGAGAGAAGGAGTATTTTTTAAAGCATTTTCTGCCTGTAACGTTTGGCATCTAGATATTGATTATTCAAGCAGGAGGAAAAAAATGTGACAGTTCGATTTGCGTCATATGGATTTTGAGCTTTAATAAGGAACAGCCCACTCTCCAATAATCGGAGCCTTACGTGCATTTTCCCATTTTTCGAAAACTTTTCTTCCATCTCAAATGTACGTTCTTCCCGACTCTTGACACACTCTTGAGGATTCAAATCGACTCTGACAACAGGTATAAACTTCAGGAAGAGTAAAATCGTTCCTTGTTCGATGCTACAGTTAATTAGAGACCGAGGCCTTTTCTAATTAAAGTTCTTTCCTTTTCTTTCCATCTATCTATTTTCCTCTCCAGTGTCAACCCATATTATTCGTTTCCTTCGAGTTTCTACTGCCGCATTTAAGATATTTACTGTTTTCTGACAGCAATAAGACCAACTAGGATAACAAACTCTGACACGCAACGGCGGAAATTCGCGTTTGTATCTCCTTTGGTACCCGTTGACTTTCGGGTTGTGAGTTGCGTCAACTCTACCTTACATTTCGCTTTCGTAATTAACTTCCGTTAAGGAAGATCATAAAAAGAACTTGAGGAAACAGAGTGCTAACACTCTGCCCCAGAGAAGCAGAGGACAGTAAGGAAACCACGCTATATATTTAGAATAAGGTCATTTGTTCTCTTACCCTTTTTTTTCTTTGCTTTGTTGGCATTATCTTAACGGTTCCAATCAAAATGTATGGGCATTAGTAAAAGAGTTAGAGATTTAATGCCTTCTGTTCAGGAAAGGATAATGTATTTATGAGTCATTCATTCTTATTTTTTTCACTCTTTGTATAGCTTTTCTTCTAGAGGTAAATTATTCACTTGAAGAGGAAAATGCTTTTGGCATGGTTTATTCTTCTAACAAAAGAAAGTAGAATAAAAGTAATGTTGTCGAGAAATTGCATTTATTAAAAACAGTTGTTATCAGTTGCGTGAAGATCTATTTAAAAAAGGAAAAATAAAAAAAAACTGCTGTTACAGTTAACCACACATTCGAGCAACAGTGACGTAGTTAAAAAATATTTTACGTCTTTATCTTCTACAGTTCCAAATTGAAGAATGCATAAATTTTATGTATTTTAAACATTTATATTTTACACATCATATATTATTTCTAACAGAGGTTAATTATCTGCATGTTCCTCCTAAAATGGAGATTGATGGGCATATTATCTCTACCACCACGATTCTATGCAGCTCTAACCATTATTAGGTAATGTGAAGTCGTAGTGAGTAGACCACACCTTAAATATTTCAATCACGGAATATTGCTTTCCTTTTAAATGGCAACCAATTATATATAAAACGTTATACGAATGTATTCGAAAATGGCTTTTATAATGGCAATATTTTCCGCTTACTATTGTTTTACATAAACATAGTCTCTGTTTCTTTTAAATAAGTTTACAAAAGGTATAAACTCCTGACAGTAAAGCTATTTACAGATAGTTTAAACTATTTTACATTAGGATTATTGCCTGTATAATTTTGATTGAAGAGATATTTTTGTTTTACTATAATTTTACTATGATGTATAATAACAACCTTGCCTTGCGTAATCATGTCTAAAGCTTTATTCAAATAAGTGCAACTAATTTTTAATTCATTACATGTCCGCATTAACTGATAGTAACATAAATTCACAGGACAGTTTTTTCATGTACAGGCAGCTTCTTATTTTCGTTAAACTACCGTTCAATTTAGATGTAATTTCTGAATAATTTCTTATTTCAAGCTTCCCTAGTATATAGTTTTAACTTTCCTATACTACTCATAATAAGTCATTAATATAAAGGCCAATACTGTACGCACTTCAGATAAGCTCAATTTAATTTTGCCTTCTTTGATGTCCGATGTTAAAGAAAAGATTTTTTTTCTTTAATCAGTTTAGCTCAAGCTGGTAGGAAATGCGACTACAAAGGTTTTTATCATACTTACGTTCAAGAGATTGGTTTTTCTAATTTGTGTTTTATGAAATATTTAATAAAATGAGGGCTTCATATTTAACATGTGTATATGTTATGCATTCAGACCCAATAATATTTAAATAATGAAACATAAATTTATAAAAAGGAAGACCTATGCCAGAAAAGAACTAGGCGATTCTAAAAATTTTCCGTCTTCCGTAATTTCCGTTTGATTATTGCTTTTCAGTTAGGTTGTAGAGACATTAGGTTATTTCGAGGCCAATGAACAACGCCTTTGCCGGGAATCGAACCATGGATCTCTGGAATATACGCCCAGCGTGCAGACCAATACACCACGAAGGCATGCCAAGAAGGCGGGAGAAATACCTTATAAGGTAGTTATTTCTAAAATGTAAAATATTTATCGTTTAATATATTAACTTGGAGATTAATATTGCTGAAAACTCCATACAATTCTATAGTGTTCTTGAAGACACATGGGCTTGACACTGACACAGGATGTGAAGATTACGAGAGTATTATATATAAAGAAAATGGGACCACTTTCTTGCATTTGACAAACTCAGTGGAAGAAACCACTAAACTCGGTTACCTTAGTACTGCTTATGACTAATAAAAGACAAACTGGCAGAAGTGTCCAAATTTTGTCATGTTTAAATGTGAATATTAACTAATTCTTCACAAAAACCTTGAAATTAAATATATTTCACATCGTGAATACCGATTGAATGCAGTAAGCCTAAGCAATTAGCACGTCAGGTACTTTTCTTCGAGCTACCCATCATGCCATTTTTCTCGGAAACTGCAGCTTAATAGCATCTCTCCTATGGTAACCATTTTTCAATTTTAATTGCAGTCCTAACCAAAACAGCAACTTAAATTATCAAAAACTGTTTTGGGGCATTCAGTAATTTACGTATTGCTTCAGTTTAGTAATATTTAGCGAGGTATTAAAATTTTTCCAGTTGTTTAATGTAATCATTCTGATATAATTATTCAAACAATTGTGTCAAGCATTATTACCTGCATTTATTTCACTGCACACACTCTGCACGCACACAACGACACTTCTATATCTCCCGTTCTACTGCGCCGTTTGTCGAAATTTAACTCGAGTTTTTCATGTCTCAAATCCTCGATTTAGGTTATATATTAATTTTATATATAGCATCGTTCTAACCTAGGGGTTTTGACACAAAATTGGACTTTTTCTGAAATGACATGAAAATGTTTTCCATATTGTGATTCCACGACTCAAATTATGCCAAAGTGCTAAGTCTTGTAAAAATCGCACGGATAGTTCTTTAAACCTCAGTTTTCAAACTTTTAGCTCCTCAGTGTTAATTGAATTTGGCATACATTTATTAATTCTCTTTTTTTATTGAACTTACTTGATTTCTTCTTTGATAGTTCAAAATTTAGATTCAATCCATATTCATATATATTTAGATTCAATCCATTCGCAGATATTTTCTGATTTACTTTTCAATTTTTTTAGTAATTTTTATAATTTTTCGAAAATACTTTTGAACTGTAACTCAAGCAATTGCTACCATCAACTTAAAGTAGATATATTTCTAGGCATAACTGCGAAAAATTATATTTTTTTATTCAAAATTTCCCAAAATATACTTGAATTTATATAATGGCGCGTTTTGAAATTTGGCATATTTATTATGAGCGATAATGACGCCAGATATGGTTTACGCACTTTGTTAAAAAATTATTCGGAAGGATGAATGATGGTCCTTTTTTTCCGCTCGTGCACGATAAAATAGAAAGGAAAATAGGTTACCATAAATTAAGAATTTCGCCAAGTGAATTATTCTTGGCGCAGACTGAAAAATGTGCGCTAAGATAAAGTTTTAAATTTGGTTATTTTCCCACCAAATTTTACAAAATTTAGTATTTAGTCATAATTTGAGTCGTAGAATCCAAGTATGGAAAAACCTTGGCATTTCACTTCAGAAACAGTACAGTTGGATTTTACAGTACGATTTCTGGATTTTACAGGCAGGACAGCAAGTTCGTAATAAGAGCATGCGATGCATTGCAGAAGACTTAAGCACACGCGCTATCTTCAGCAATGAGAAAAAGGCAAAATCAAAACATGAATATAATAAAATTGCAGCTGTTCCAGTTTCCTGTCAAGGGCGAAATGAACACCCTTTTGTTTCAGAATTTTTAAGCGAATCTTCATATTTCAAGACATTGGCAGTTTTAGGAACGTTAGTGTAGTTCACAAATAAACCCGTTATGCATTTACCACAGTCTTTATCTAAAGCATTTTTCCCTTTGATTAAAATTAAAATGTAAAAAGAGCAGATAACTTTTGCAAAAAAAAACTTTGTTGTTTAAAATGGGGTTTAATTGCAGTAATTGTTTTCAGTGAACAAAGTGAGCTTAGAAAAAAATATTTGCAACTCCTTAAAGTGCTTCATTCACAATTCCAGTCATTCTTAATGGGCACAAACATTTTTAGAATTTTAATACTGAAGATTTTTTACACCAACTCGTACTTTGAATACTAATCACAAATTTTATTTAAGGGGTAATTAATTAATCACGCTGCCGTAAAAAAGAAGCTTAAAACACTTTTTTAACTTATTTTTTAGTATTTAATGGAGTTAAATGCATTTAGAATTATTCAGCATTTTTTCGTTTATAAATCTCACGCCTACAGGTGTTAGTCGCAAAACCACATGAAATTATTTTATTATTTTAGCTACGTAAAGCTACAAAACAGGTACATACTTTAATTGATTGTTCTCATACATAAAGCATAGATATACTAGTTGAAGCACTTCTTTTCGAAACATTTTCTAATGTGAAATATTCATTAATGTGAACTGTTTCTGGCTATCAGTTGCCCAGATAGAACTTAGCTAACCTTTTGATGTGAAGAATATCTAGTCCACGAAATAGGATTGACAACAAATATGAATCTTTATCGAAACTTTAGGCACAAGTAGAGTCACATTGGAACTTAAAGTTCCTATTTTCATGCAGTGAGCAGAATGTTAAATAAGATTTCAGTCTAACTTTAGTCAAAAAGACATTAAATTTTTATTCAGAAGCTCTCACCGAATCCGGCTCATATAAATAATATCTGTAAGTAAGTCAAATTTTACTTACAGATACAGCTCTGGTCTTAAATCTATCCACATCTAAATGCAAACAAATTGGGAGGGGGTGAAGGCACGGGAGATCGCAGGAATTGGATTGGATTATTCAATTATGGCGAAGCACACGAGGGCTATCTGCCTGAGGAAAGGGATGCCTTCGCGGAGGACTTTCTAAGGGAAACTGGCTCGTATACACGTTACACATGGGGAAAACCACGAAAATGCCCATGCAGCCAACCCGTTTGCGAGATTCGAACCTCGGACCGAACTACCAGTCTTCAGCGTCTTTACCGCTCGACCGCTGGTGGGCAGGAGATCGCAGGAAGTTTTTATAAATTAGGGTTGTATTCTTAGTTCCTAACTGATCTATCTCGAAGGTCTTTGTCTCTTGAATGCTAACTGAATCCTCATACTTCCAAAGCTGTCAAATTTAATTAAAAATCCTTGACAGATCAGTGTGATTAAGAGAAAAGGAAACGATAACAAAGACGGGATAAAAATAAACTGCGATTTCTTATTTTATCCTTGCTGTTCGACTAACATATCCAAACATGTTATACAGTACTTGGTTTGCCACCACTATTGATTCTCTTACGAAACTTCTTTATCCTTTGGTATGTCAGGAAGTATTTGCTATGTGACAATTAATATCAACCGATTAGGCTTCCTCTTTCTTCGCCTCTTCTTCTAAACAATTTCCCGTCTAGGATTAATTATATGATTTAATTTTACATGCACTCATACTCGCTTTTAGCCCCTGCGTGGAAACTGATTCATTCAAACGTAACTATTAATGAAAATTGAGAAACGTTAAAACTTTTCGTTTAAAATTAATTTTAGTCTTTTGTATTTCTATCACTATTTTGTACTTCTGTTTTCAGGCTTATAAAATGATTGACTTTTAGATTACAAAACAATACAAATACGGATATATCTCTGAATAGTCTTGTAAAACTTCTTTTGAAATTTTACAATTTTTTTAGGAAGAAAAGCATAATATCTTTTTGTTTTAACTTATATTGAATGTAAACGGTTAAATTGGATATCTGAACAAATATTACTAAAAAATATCTAATTTTAACTTGAATTTTTTTTCGTTTTGAAAATATTTTGTGTAATGAACTGAAACAGTTGAAATGTATACAAAATTATCAATAACATTCTATTTATGAGGAAGAAAACCTGCATATTTTCCCATTGTACTGATATATGAGTTTTGAATGGGCATATTTCTTGAAAAATTTCGAAAATATATAATTTCTTAACAATAATAATTGTTCATAATGACGTCACTTACCTTAAAATTTATATATTTAACACAGTTTTGATAATAATTTTTACCTGTCTAGACATTCAATATAGCAACTGTTGCGGAATTCTAACTACCCAGTTAAAATACATGCAAAAAGACTAGACGTATCTGCTTTAGTTTCCTTTGTATCTATAAGTGTGAAAATGTACGCAATACTTCACAGAAGAACTTCTGATGGATCAAAATATATCTTTGAATAATATAGAAATTTTAAAATATGAACTGCCGTAAAAATAATTAGCTGACCTTGCGTTGTCACTGGTGAATGCTGAAACTAGACACGTGATCAGAGACTGGATCATGCTATGCCTTCTTCAAGCAAGTGCAGCATTATGGGAAAAAGTAATCGAGTCTGTTATATTTTTAAGTTACTACGGTTTTCATAAATTTGTTGAGACAAAACTGTTTTTTTAGATTTGATACACCACTTTTACAAGCAATCTATGCTGCAGCTATAGTTCTTTTTAATTTTAAATGTGGTTATATGTAGCAAGTTCATTCTTTCATATATCTAGAAAAAAAATCACAGGGTAATTTCAAATCTAGGACCGAACCAAATATTCTTCAATCCTTCAACTAATTTTATTATAAAAAATGAGAAGTACTTCATTTTAGTTTCAAAAACATGCGTTCAGTTAAAAATTTAATTTCAGTTGAAAATTAGGCGGCCTCCTGTGAGTATTAAATTATGAGTATTAGTAAATGAGTATTAGTAAATGAAAACAGTTTTATGTCTTCCTCGGAGTAAGACACATTCAGATTCCTTTTCAAAAGCACTTGTCTTAAAATAAAGAGGTCCACATTTTTAAATTTATAAAATTGAAAACACTCGTTTCCACATCGCACAGTCTCTTAAATAACAGAAACGTTATATACCTGAACGAGTCGTAAATTCAGTTCAGCCTCACAGCGGCCGAACGGTTAAAATCGCTGACTACTGATAGTTTCGACCTACATTCGAATCCAGGCGAACGGGCTGGCTTCATGGTCGTTTTCGCGTTTTCCCCATGGGTAACGTGTACTATAAAAGCCAGTTTAACTTAGAAAGTCCGCCACGAAGGCATCCCTTCCCTTAGTCAGATAGCTCTAATGTGCTATGCCATAATAAATTAAAACAAAATCAAATTTGATGTTACCTTAACTTATATGTGCAAGCTGCCCATTTTACTATGCTACAAGTATAAAATTAAGGCCCTTAAATAGCCGAGTAGTTAGATCACGCTGCACTAATATTTTATATGTGTTCCAATCTCGGCAAATAGACTGCTTGCATGAGATGTTCGAAGCATTTACCTAAGCTTAACGTGAATACAAGCCAATTTCTTTTAAAAAGTCTTCCACGAAGGCATATTTCTTCTTATGCAGAGAGCCTTTACATACTTTGCCTTAGTCAATATACCAATTTACTTCAAAGTAAGAAAGAATATTTACAACCTACTACATTCACTGCTTTCACGAACTCCAGTTAATATTTATCCCGTAATGAAATTTGAAACACAAGTAGGAACAGAACGTAAAATATTGTGCTCACAAGAACTGCATTTAAAAGGTTAAGAAATCTAGGATTAATGAAATTAAGGAATCTAGGAAATTAAGGATTCTAGGAATCTACTAGAGATAGATTCTTTAATATAATTTCCGACATTTGTGTCTATGAGCATGAGTATGAAATTTAGAATTAATTGTTATGTCAGCGTTTTCAATTAGATAATATTAAACATACATAATAAAGAAATCAAACTAGAGATTATTAAACAAATATTCACTGTTTAATGATTTGTGTTTAACTTCCTTAAAAACTCTGAGATATTAAACTATTCCAACCTACGTTTCTTAAAGCATCCTAAAAGACCTTAAGAAGCAGTTTAGTTCTTAAATATCTGGCGGCCCACCAGCGGCCGAGAGGTAAAATCGCTGAACACTGGTAGTTCGGTCCGAGGTTCGAATCCCGTGAACGGGCTGGCTGCATGTGCGTTTTCGTGGTTTTCCCCATGTGTAACGTGTATACGAGCCAGTTTCCCTTAGAAAGTCCTCCACGAAGGCATCCCTCCCCTTAGGCAGATAGCCCTAGTGTGCTTTGCCGTATTCTCAATACACAATACACACACCTTAAATATCTGGCACTTACAATCGATGCTTAAGCATCAAAACAGCAATACTTTGAAAAGAGAGAAGTTACATTTTTTCACACAAGGAAAAATATCTGGAAGAACACGTTGTAAAATGTAAATAACAAAGATGAAAACAAAATTAAGTACTTCATTTGTTAAATTAAAAAGCTGCCTACATTAACAAATTATTCTGTTATTCATAGCTAGAATCAGATCGTCTAAGATGTTAAAAGAGAGTATTAAATCTATAGTTTTACTGTTATTGCAACACTTACCTCTTACAGTAAACATTACAGCAGTGCATAGAAAAGAGCAAATATATTCTGTGTTCATTTTGAAAGAAAAGAGAAAGTGTTAAAAAATAAAGACGTTGGCATGAGCGCAGTACCCAGTTAATCGCAATGAAACGATGCAAAAAGCATTATATTTTTTCTGTAACTCTATGGTTTTTGCTATCTGCATGTAAAAGTCCTCTTACCCCAAATATTTCCTCTCGTTAGCACTCGTTGGATCGAGAAACAAATTGCAAGATGTCCCAGACACTTACCCGATAGTTTGCTCATAAAGTGAAGGCTCAGGACGCTCAAAAAGCAGCCCAGTGTAAAATCAGGCCGTCTGCGGGGTAGCTGATAACGTAGGGCAGTGTAGGGGGCAATCCTAGTCTTTGTTCCTTCGCCCTTTGGCTCTTGTAATCTAAAATAATAAGCGCCAATTTCAGGTATCACAAGCTTCACAGTGCTTATGAATGGCTGCCGCGGTATTTTATCGGCCACAACAGAGGGATGATATAGTCTTTTATGCTCTCGTGTGGGTACGTGCTGATGTGCTTGATAAATATTCACAAAGCGCTGTTTTGGAGAACCTGTGGTTTCATGGTGAGTAGAATGAGTAACATTTTTATAACGGCGTCAGGTGTGTTTGGGGAAATGGTTGGTGATAGTGGATATAGTAGGAGGAAGGGCGCTGCGTTCTTGCCGAAAGGAATTTATAGGTGGTTTCGTGGGAAAACTTGAGCAATGTATATGCTAACAGATATGTTGCCTGAACAAATTTCAGTTATAAATCAATTCCTTCATTACTTAAAATTGTCCTCTGAAGCCAAATTCAGATTTCATTTTACTCATAGGAGCTGCCTGCTACAATGGACATTAAACTTGCCCTTTCTGGCATTTGCTAATTTTTAGATAAATGACATTGATCTGAATGTATTTTAAAATGTGCTAACGGCTTTGGTTTACGTGTTCCATTACGTATTTAACTACAAAAAACTTTAGCCTATATGTGTTCAAACCATTATTCAAACTTCATGCTTTTATTTTAGTTAACAATATATAATACTATTATTATCGATATGTTATCTAGGTGTTATTTAAACATTGGAAAGGGACTGGACTAGCGGATTGCAGTTCTGTAAATTATCTGGTCGTTCCGATGTTTGCGCATAGACTAAATCTTTTCGCGTTGTGGAGTAACGGAAAGTCTCTGATAACCAAAAGCTGATATACGAGTGAATTAATAATGTTTACTCAAAAATGAAACAAAAACACAATAAAACGTTAATTGCGAACTGGTGTTTCACAAACTTATGTTCTAAAACTGTGTTAGGGTAGACGTAGATAAAGAAAACTTGCCTATTAGTTTGTACGTGAAAATAAAAGTTTCAAGTGACCTACTGTTACAAGGAACCTTTATGTAACTGATAAATATCAAACAGAAATTTTAATTTAAAAACATAAAAATAATTTAATCGTTCATAAGGAACCTATATTAATCTTAGGAAGGCATTCCTTATTTAAAAGTAAAAGATAGAATGTAAATAAAATCATGCTTAACGGGCGCCAGTCGCCAAATCCACGTTAAAGGGTCAGATGGTGTAATCTGTTTATATCGCGTCATGAATAACTGTGCAATGCATAAACTGCGCAATGCCAAATTTGTGCAATTTTCTGATTTTTGGAGGGGGGAAGGAACAGTTCTTCTCCTGTACAGGACCATATGTTTTGGCTTAAATAAAGAGAATTGTATAAATTCGGAATCGCGCGCAGCTTCGTTATTGTTCACATTAAGCATTAATTATATAATACATAACACATTACTTTTACTAAATGTTTATGTTTATTTTCATGAAGCTTTTCGTATCATTAGGGTTACCGCCATTCGTAGAGACTCGGCACCAGCATTTATGTTCCCCGTTAACAGAAAAGTGGGCTGATCTTTGGAATATGGTAACAGGTAGTTTGGCGACATTTTGGAGGCGATAAAGGTTACTACCTAGCACTTTGGGAATAATGTGAGAAGTACTCAGTTCCGATTACGCATTATTTTGTGTGAGGGAAATGAGATATCATGAGATATGTCATGTGACATTAATGGACGAATCACTATTCTTTAATCGGAAAAGTGGGTAAATTTGTAAAAATATCTGCTGTACAGCATTAGTTTCATTCTATGTTCTGTGAAACAGTGTTGTTTAATATTTGGATCCCATGGCCCTATATAAAGTAAATCCGAAATTTTTATTGCATTTATGTGTAATTGAAAGGAATTGCTTAATTGCGGATAAGTATGAATGTCCAACATGTGGGTATGAAATGAGATTGTGTGAAAGGAAGGATATTACCGATAAGTTTGAATGGCGGTGCAAGAAATCTGGTGAAAATGGACATTTTGTGATCCGCCATGCACTCAAGATTCTGTAGAAGATTAGGTAAGTTAGTATTTTTAATTATTTGAGGATATTATTTTTATGCATTGTTCTAAATGTAAGGAGTAAATAAATTAATATGGTATTATTCGAAAATTGTTATTAGCAATGATTTAGTTTAAAGTAATTAGGATTGTAAGCTAATTTTTATTAATTTAATGTATGTGCTTATTTATATTTTAAGTAGTGTTTTTAATTTAATTACATTTTAATTTAATGATCGTGATTTTAAGAGTTATATGTTTGTAGTATTTTGGAATACGTTTGAGTAGAAGTAAATGTGCATGGAAAGAATTTAAGTATTTGACACTAAGTATTTGGAACCATTTTTAATGTTTGCATTAGAAATTGGTAGGTAAGGTTTATAATAGATATGTTGGTGACGTTTATAATAGATAATTTAGAGGTAAAAGTTTTTGGATATTTTATTTATATTATACGTGGAAATGTTCATCCTTGGATAGGATATATAATTTTTCGCGATCAGGTAATTTCATATATGTTCTTTTTACCGAGTTTAAAGATTCACAAAATTTTCCTTCATTTTCGTGCAAATTTTTGTAATTTATGAGAAAATAGCAGTTTAGATGGATAAAGTCAAGAATGTGCGCAATGCCATTTTTGTGCAATTCTGGGATGTTTTTTTAAGTAAAAATAAGTCGACGTGTACATGGTTACTGTGTATGTGCGATTTTGAAAAACGCGGCAAGGAGTTTGCGATTCTGCAATTTTTCCCAATTTTGCAATTAATATTTGTCATGATTAGTTTGTTTTTAGTTTATTTAATTATGGCAAAGCACACTAGGGCTATCTGCCTAACGGGAGGGATGCCTTCGTGGAGGACGTTTTAAGGGAAACTGGCTCGTATACACGTTACACATGGGGAAAACCACGAAAACGCCCATGCAGCCAGCCCGTTTGCGCGATTCGAACCTCGGACCGAACTACCAGTGTTCAGCGACTTTCCCGCTCGGCTGCTGGTGAGCCTTGTCATGATTAAGCAGTTTTGTTCCATAAAATTTTAGCATAAGTGTAATTCGGCTAGTAGATTGTTGGAAACAGTGTTGAGTAAATAAAAAGAAAAGAAACATGTCTTTACTTCGTGAAGACAAAGTGGCAAGGAAAAAAAAAACAGAGGGTTGCTGTAGTCGCCAAATTGTTGGTCGCCAAATTTCCGCCAAAAAATCGCCAAGTTACCATAATCCAAAGATCAACCGAAAAGTGCTAATAAAATTATTCAAAACGTTTTAAGGAAATCGCTTTTCTTTGGCGCTAGAAACTCTAAGCAATTGGAAAATTTAATTTGTGAACAATTCTATAGGTTGATCTTATAAGAATTTAATTTCAGTCATTTTGCGTTGTTTATCCATGCGTTATTGAATGTAAAAAAACATTTTCTTCTTAAGAAAAATGTTGTATGTTTTATATATATAAAAGAGAGGTTTGAGTTTCACCACAATAAAAAATAAAGAAGCCTTTTCGTTGTATTCAAGTTTTTGTGATTATTTTCAATAATTTGCATATTCTATATAATTAAATCAAGAAATCCTTACTTAGATGCACTAATGAAAGACAATTGTTTCTCGATAAGAGTATAGTATATCTGCTTTCTTATCATAAACACTCAATAAATATTTTTATTATTTCCTTTCCATCCAATCTCGCGGAGCATTTGCATCTTTTTATATTATTTTTAGCATTGACGACAAGCTGTTTTAACTGAATTAGCTGTACACTAATCAACGAAGACGTCTAGAAGATAATTGAACTGCAAATAGTATAGGATACACGGTTGATCTGATTAATTATATGCATTCAAACAACAGCAGGCTTATGGTTGCAAACAAACCTTCTAGTAATTTTCAGGAAAAATCAAAACAAAATAACACGAGGATAAAAACACTCACAAATATCCCCATTTCGTTACTTGGCACAATTTGCACTGCCTCTTTACCACAACGGAACTGTAATTACTCAAATTCTACAAGAAAAATGCGGGTACCCCGTTAAGAAACTAAACTCTGATCAGGACTCCCGCTTACATTAGGCGAAGACATTGATTGCAATTTCCGAAGAAGATTAAGAACTAACTTGGTGAGCAGAGTTGAGTCCTCAGTTGGTTTTGCTCTGAATGTAATTTACCAGTTAATCTCGTTTAAAGTTGAAATTTTCTAAGCTTATTTTTTTATCCTATTTTGCCTTCAGATTCTTTCTCTACACACATATTCTTATTTGGAACTGATTTAATTAGAAGAAAAGCGTGGAACTTGCGTGGTGATGAAGCAGTTGTGCTTTTAAGTAAGCATTCGTAAATTTCATTTTCGTTTTCCTTGCGCATTTTTAAAGGACTTTTCTCTAAAGGTTCCTCTATGTCTTTTTTTACTTTTAAATTACTCTACGATAGAAAGTTAAATCTGTATATGAATAAACACCTTTCCAGATTTTTTAGCTCTTCAGATTTATTCCCTGTGTTAGTCTTGAATCTAAATATTATTTCCCTTGAATGCTTAATAAACTGCAGCGATAAAACCTACATAAAATATCTTGTTGCATTCAAGAAGCGACGTTGTAAGTCACAAGCTATGCATTTACAATTTGGTTTTAAAATTCTTTTTGGAAGACAAATCTGATATTTTAATTAAAAATATTTACGTACATACAGTATTTACTGTAAACTGAAAACCATAAATAAATGCGATGGGTACTTACTTTGATCGAAATTAAAGCTTTATTCAGTTTCTAATAGTAGCAACTATCACTTACAAATATTGATTGAATCACTCTCAAATAGGAAATTTCAATCAAAATATGAAACACTGATTATCATATCACGTCAGAAGATTAAATTAATATGAATTAATGAATCGGATAAAATTATGCTTTTTTCATATTACATAATACGAGTATATTATGCAGTTATAGTAGTGTCACAGTATCTCTTGATCCAATATCCGTGGCTTCAGTTCCACGTGGTTTATGGCAGTCAAACTATATATTTGAAATTTAAAGAAATAGAGGAATTATAAGTTCAGATACCCTAAATGAGGAAGGATTACGACGAAATTTAGCAACTCAACTGCGCCTTTTGCTGCCTCTTCATGACAATCCTAACTATAAGCACAAATATAAGTGCGCGATATTTCATAGTTTCTAGATAAGCTTCGAGATAAAAACAAAGTATTTAATACGGTCATGACCTTTAAAAATATGTAGTGAAAATAATGTACTTTTATACTTCGTACCCTAAAGTAGGTGATTCAGTGATATTTCATATTTGATCATTTCTTAACAAAGCGTCAAAATTCATAACGTCCATATGGTACGCAAACAAGAGGGAGAGGGAGAGTGAAAAAAATGTATAAATGTTTAGTAACGATTGTACCTTAGTTTGCTTTCTTATCAATGAGTTTTTATCTTATCTGAGGGTGCTAGATGAATATGTGTAAATATAGTGCTTGTTATGTGTAAAGCTACGTGAAAATGTAGTGTTTGGTGCGTGTTTTCATGTAACCGAGGTATGTATATTTCAATTTATAAAAAGGCATGAATAACAATATAGAAGGAAATTCATTTAAAGATAAAAAAAATTAAAGTTATTTATTTTTCGTCTTTTCTTATTCGTAGAAAATTGCTCCAGCTCTTTCTAGACAGGAACCTGTAAAATGTTTCTACACTAGTGTGCAGAACTTAAGTAACAAATTCGTTTCTCAACGGACAACCACGAAATTGGTGTAAATTGCTTTTTCTTATTAGTACAATGAAAGGCCAACTCAGCAGAAACGTGATGCATAAAAATATCAGCATCGGGAGATCAGAGGGTACTTCAAGGCAAGCAAAAACGTGAGGTGCTAGCTCCATCAGTGCAAGCCAACCTGAAAATAATAAAGGAAGGCACATTTCCAGCCATTCTGCTTCAGATGAAATTGAGATTGTACGTGCAGTGTGATTACATGAAAACATTAAGGTGCCTTCACACATTTTAGGGTGATAGCTAAGTTTGAGGAAGGGTGTAGTTTGACATCTGTCGCCCAAGAGTTTGGAATTAATGAGTGTTACTTCACGAGCTTGGAAAGCCGTCCAAACGAAGGGTACAGCTGTAACGAAAAGTCGGTGGGGGTCAATCAATGAAAACAACTGCGATTGATGACTGATATATCGACTTGCAGAGGAAAATAGACAGAGACTAGACAACAGGCAACATTGTTCAGCAATTATGCATACCAAGTGGAGAACAAGTGTCTGGTTTACTGTGGCCAGACGACTTCATAAAAATGGGCTATTTACCCACCGTCCTGAATGCTGACTACCATTGACCGCTCTTCATCGGCGGCACCGTTTATAGTTGGTGTAGATATTACAAAAACTAGACGTGTCATCAATGGAATCATGCCCTCGTTACCAATGAGAATCGTTTCAGTCTGGTAAACAACTGTCGGAGCAAACTAATACAAAAAAATTAGGGACACGCTTTCATCTCACTAACACCAGAAAGAGACCATTGGGTGGGTCGTAGCGTGCTTCTATGAGAAGGAATTACGATGAAAGGACGGACGGAGATGCATATTTTCGAGAGGTTTACTTACCGGAAATCGTTACTGTGATGCAGTTTTCGTTCCCCCACGTGTATCTTTTCCAGGGTGATATTAGTTGTGACTTTGGTTTTATGGATGACAATACACGGCCACATAGGACACATGCTGCTAAACAGATCCTGGAAAAAGAAGAAATCTGCAGAATTTATTGACCAGCCTGCTACCCTGATTTAAATCCCACAGAGCTTGTGTGGGATAATTTAAAGAGATCCTTGGCAACATGAACTTCCAGAGAATTGTAGATCAGAGAGCAAGACAGCTGAGAACACCAAGCAATTGACACAGATGCGCCTTGAAAAAGGGGAACTCTTACAACAAGAAATGTTAGATGGGTCTATTGTTGAGTATTGACAGACGTACAACGCAACCAATGTCGTTAGGGATGGTCATATCCTTGCCAAGATTCCTTTATTTATTCACCCTTTTGGCCAAATAGAGTTTCATACCAGTGCCATTCCGTCAGAAATTCTTTTTATATTCTTTCCGTACTATATGTATCCTATTCATGTTTTTGCTACTGTACATTTATCATCCTTTATGTACTACATTGTGGCTCTGTAGTATGGATTTAAAGTCTCCCAATTGATGCTTAGGGGAATATCGGCCAGAACCAGAAAAGTGCTATAAGTATATAAAGTTATCTAACATCTGAAAGTATTTTAGGGGATCTATCATAAAAAAATAAAAAATTTACTGTTTCTTATTGCATTTTGATTTTGATCCATTTTAAATAACTCAAAAGCACTCATCGCAGTTGCAACTTAATCCAGGATAGCACTGCCGTGCATGATATCTGTATGTTCGTAAATGCTTTCATTAAGATTTCTAAATCTCTGATGATGTTTGCTTTGTGTTCTAAAGATAACTACAGGTTCGTTAGTGCTCAACGTTTCTAAATCAGTAGAAATAAATTTCGATATGGCATGTTTAGATAGCAATACATAATAAAAAATTATGAACAGTACAAATTAAATTAGTCGAGCAGAAATGAAATACATAAAATTCATGAAGAACATGAAAAATGCCTAGAATATAATAATTATATCAAATATTATAATAAAACAGTTATTTAAATGAAAAAAATTTAGATCTCATTAGCTTATTGATAACTGTGTCAGCAATTTACATTAAAATTCTCAAACGACCTGCACTTAATTAATTCTTCAAGGCTTATTTAACTATATGGATATACTGACGCCGGATAACTTTTTTTCAAAACTAACAGTTTAAATATTGAAAGCTTTTGGTTTGATTTACCCGCTCTTGTTTTAAAATGTTTTCCATAATTATGACCACCAAATATCCTTCGACAGTTGTTTTCGTCTGATTTGGATTGGATTATTCAATTATGGCAAAGCACAGGAGGGCTATCTGCCTAAAGGGAGGGATGCCTTCTTGGAGGACTTTCTAAGGGAAACTGGCTCGTATACATGACATCGTATACACGACATGGGGAAAACCACGAAAACGCCCGTGCAGCCAGCCCGTTCGCGGGATTCTGTTTTCGTCTGACGAAATATTAATCACTAAAATGAAGCCTTTCCAACATGTAATGATATTACAACAACTTTTAAGGATTTGCCGAAAACCAGTATCTCACATTTGATACTTAGCATAATCAGCCATCGTAACATGTATTTTCATTTTTCGATTATTCGAAATTATTGTTTGTTTATGATACTTTCAATATTTACTTTATATTGTGTATCAAATATCCTTCATATGTTTTGTAAAACTGCAGATAGATTAATTTATTTGTTTTTGGGGAACTACTCTGATATGCGAACTCAAGGCGCCAAATTTCTCGCCAAATATTTTTGGCGAGAAACTCCACGCTGCCATATTGCTATCTAAATTTTTTGTCTACATTTCGAACTTTAAGCCTAAAATGTCTCCAAAATCACGGTTTTCGCGAATGCAAAAATCACGTTTTGAACACACAATTTAAGCTAAAAATCCGAAACAAAAAACAACAACAAAAAAAAAAAAAATTAGATAGCAAAACCGTGAAGTTTCTAACCAAAATTATTTGACAAGAGTCCATGTACACAGCGATATGTTTTAACTTAAAAAAAATCTACGAATGGCACCATCTAGGCAACGAACGAATTTACGAGCTACGCACACCTCGCTTTAATAAATTAACATAACAACAATAAATTTCAAAGAATACCATGTACACAGCGTTCTGTTTCAACTTTAAAAAACATCTACGAATTGCACAATTTAGACAGTACGCACTAATCAACAAAATAACTAAATTAAATTTCAAACAATATAAAAGAACAACAATAACGACAGAAATTCATACTAAAAAAACAATGAACATAACATTCTACAAAATAAGAACAAGAATAAAATAAAATGCACTTACCATTAATGCTTTTTCGAACAACAGAAATACCAATTTCATACCGCCTTTAACATACCGCCACGTAATCACTATCGTATTTATATGACAGCCAGACACACTATCCAGAAAATTCATACTATGGTTCACAAATAAATAAAATAACAAATAATCCCAAATCCCTACTTCTATCACGCACAGCCACTAATAATAATCTCCCATACCTTCTTTCCACACCTCCAAATACCCATTGCCCCTCAACAGGACGGCCATGACGATATTTTCTTATGCCGAACTTCAATTCAACAACTTTCACCATTAAATCTTTCCCCCCTAGCTTCTCAGACACAAAGCATGACGGGAACCAACGAACTCCAGCGAAAGATTTTTCAACGTCAACAGGGTTGCCATACAACACGCAATCGCGCCAAAAACCAGCGCAGAACACATACCGCCACATTTGGTGAAATTAGGGCGTATATCAGAGTTGTGCCGTTTTTGATAAATTTGTTAATTAGCGTTAAACCTAGGACCACAAAATTTTTTTATCTAATATTGCAAATTTTGGTAACTGTAAACAAAGTATTAAGGTCAACGCCGGCTCTAAGCATTTTGCCACGTGGTGTATCTCTGCGGATGCTAAATTCTGCCGTCAAGTGACTCCTTAATTTTTTTTAAATGACATTTTTGAATTTTTTCGCCCGGAGTTGCTGCACCATTTGCACCGGCTCTTATGCTAACCCTGATTAAGATATTTAATGAAGTGATCTGTATAAAGTTTTCACAATGTACTCAAGTAAAATATTCTGTGAATATGTGGATTTTTCAAACGACATTTTTTCATAGTTTATATGATGAAATAATTTTTACTCTATCGGATATTCCAGGTGAATTTATACTGAAGCTCCTTTTCATTTGCCGTTCAGTAAGAACTATTTTGTGCAAAAAATTTAATCTTGAAATGTTTTCCCCTGGTCAAAAACTATGTTTCCTCTTGGGCAAAGAACTCCCTGAGGAGATTTCCTTCTGTCAACTACCTTCACTTAACGAAAAGTTCCTTCCTGATATATGTTACTTTGACTTAGGGCAAACTTTCTAGGTAGCAAACGAGCTTCAAACATGGAAGTTGAAAATATCTTTATTTGTTATTTTTTATAAATTTTGAAATAACGAGAAAATCTTTTAATACCTTTTCTACTGTCGGTCAGTTTACGTCAAAGAAACGCTGATTACATTCTAATAAAGTTTCGTAAGTATCTTTAGAAAAGGGAAGTTAAAGTTAGCTGCCTTTATAAAGAGATGCAATGTATAAAATTTCTTGCTTAAAACATTGGTCAGAGAAATACGTATAAGGTGTGTGTCTTGTAAATTTAAGAGTTTTACTTCTCTTGCATTTTTATTAAGCTTAAGCACAATAAAGCTGAGAAATACATTGATATTAGTATTTTATTTTCATTATTTTAAACTGGGAATAAAACTTAAAAAATATCTATGTTTTATTGCATCATTTAAGTTTATAGCGTTTTAACTATTTGCATGTTTCATAACAACAAGATCCACATAAGAATATCCAGTTCATAGGGTTTAAGTAGGCTATAGTGTTACGGATTTGGTATTTGAATAGCTAATGTTAGTTGAATTATAAATTAAATTGTTTTATTCTCTGTGCAGCGCAGCGCGTGACGAATATTAAAAGAAAGCTAAGCCGGAAAATTGAAAATACAAGAGCGCGTCCATGTAACATTTAATAAATATCTCTTTTTGATTTCGAGAAAGTTCCAGAAAGTTCTCGCGCGCGATTTTGGTTCAAGAACACAATTAAGAATAAATATGCAATCAGCCGCATTAGAGACTGCACTACCATTGCTAAAAGCATTGCTGACAACCTGGAGTGACTTCTTTCCTTGGACACCATGCCGTCAGCAGCCTGCTCTGTACATATATTAATTTACTTAATGTCTTGTGTTTTTTTTTTTGTTTGTTTTGCTATTTTTAACTATATTTAATATTATGACTAATACAGAACTAATTTAATGTATTCCATAGTTTGTAATGTATTTGGTCATCTTTACATCTGTACCTGATTTTTATAGCACATCCTTAATATAACTGGATGCCTAACATGTACGATAATAGTGGAAAGTGTTCCGCTTAGTCTCAGCAGTCCCCACCATGCACCTTCTTTCCATGTTCTGGTCCTTATTTCAATGTTCCTCGTTTCGTGGCCAATCCCCGGATGACACAGTACTAAGCTCTTTAATTATATTTATTCATGTATTTTTTTTAATTCCATCGACGGGATCCAACAGGCTGAAAAGCACCTAACCCAGTGGGCCAACTGTTCCGTCGATGGTGAAAAGAAAGAAACGAAAAGAGGAAAACCTCTCAGTCAGTGATTTTAGTTAGTTTGTTGTTGTTTTAAGAGTTTGTTTAGAAAACTGCTCTGGTTGATAGCGAATTCGCGGATTAGCTTTCTTTAGCTGTTTTGAATTAAGTTCTTTTGAACGTTTGAGTAGTTAGAAGATAACTACTGTGAGATATTGTAAAACTGAAAGAATATCTGAGGGAATTTAAGCATTTTGTGATAATAATAACTTTTTTGTTCATTTTTCATCGGACTTGTGCATTCATTTCGTAACGAACCCGTACGCACGCAACACTATAAAGCAGAAGTGAACAGTTTGGATAGCCAATCCAAACTGTCAAAAATATTTTACAGAGCAAACAACTATAATTATGAGTTATAGAACATTTTATAAGAATAGTTCTAATTTGGTTTAATTTGAATTTTAAGTTTTGTAGAGAAATTCTTTCAGTGCCGATATAAATTGCTGATATAAATATAGTAGTTTGTTTCAACAAAGGCATGAATATTAATCACGAATTGGAAATTATGTGTCATTTTACTTTATAATTTTCTATTGTCAGAACACATAACAAGCCTTCACTTTTTACTATCTCATAAGAAAACGGTCCATCGTTATTTAGTATCGTTATCGTACGCAGTTGACTAGAAGAAAGTTTCTCAACCGTTGGTTTCTATTCCCTAGGATGTCGCGAAGCCTCGTGACGTTTAGCTCGGTTGGTTTGGTTTAGTTTATTTAATTATGGCAAAACACACTAGGGATATCTGCCTAATGGAAGGGATGCCTTCGTGGAGGTCTTTCTAAGGGAAACTGGCTCATATACATGTAGCACATGGGGAAAACCACGAAAACGCCCATGCCCGTTCGCGGGATTCGAACCTCGGACCGAACTACCAGTGTTCAGCGACTTTACCGCTCGGCCGCTGGTGGGCCCGACGGTTAGCTCGACTGCAGATAATAGGGAAAATCAGCACCTGACCTGAAATTTCATCCCCCGAATGACCCTCGTGCAGAATTCGATAAAATTGCGGCAGGTAGCCTTCAAGTGCTTTGCTTATTTCAAATAATCTAATAATAACTTTCGTGAAGTGTGTTGGCAAAAATTTCAGCTTAAATATGTTATTTTAGGCCTTTCAATAAGAGTATGCATTAAAGTCTATTGTATATTTATTGTTTGTGTAGTGTACTTGTAAATTTTTTTCTTTTGGTATATTTTGCAAAAATAACATACACAACGCCACTTAACTAGCTTTCGGTGGGAAAAATGAATTGTTAGAACTGTCAGGAACGTCTTTCAGGAATGTATTTTTTTTTTCAAAATCATCTTTTTGCATCTATATACAATGTCAGAATTTTAAGTAGTGCAAGAAAATTTTTATTTTATTCTGAAATAATACTTCTGAAACTTATGATTTTTTCATGAAAGTAATACAATCTGAAAGGGGAAATAGACTAGTGTGTTTAGAAAGTGATAGGTAATACTTTTTTAAACTTCATCCAATAGGAAAACAAAATTGCCTTATTAGTTAAAAATGGCCTTTTCAAACTGAAGTATGAGAAAAATTGTGGACTCTAAATATGAACGAATTATATTCTACTAACAGATAAAAATTAACATAAGAATTGTCATAAGAATATTCTAATTGTCATAAAACTTCTCAAACCACAATTTCATGAATACATTCAGGTAAAATAAATATTTATTTAAAAAAATTCACATTTTTAGCTCAGAGAGACAAATCAGTTTGCCCTTGGAAAGTTTGTCATAAAACTTGTCAAACCACATTTTCATGAATACATTCAGATAAAATAAATATTTATTAAAAAAATTCACATTTTTAGCTAAGAGAGACAAAACAGTTTGCCCTTGGAAAGTTTGACAGCCGTTTTACTTGATATTAACATGAAACAAAGGATCATATTTGGTAATTTAAATATTCATATTAGCACGATAACACTGCATCACTTTTATGGATGACTGTTTAAAATGAATCCCAATATTAAAAATAATATATTTCTCGGAATTAAAAGACGCTTCTAAAGCGTATAATATAATTTAAAGTCTGATTCAAAATTCAAAGTCTAAACAATTAAATGTAGATAAAACATAGCTAAAATATTTAAAATAAAAAACATTTAAAAATTTATTTGTTTTTAATTCTTTTTCGGTGAGACTGTCAACCACAAAACCATTATTACGAAACTCTGCAAAACGCTTCACAAAATGTAGGTGAATATGAACTTACCTTGAGTAATGCTCGTCACGCTTTAACCTACTTAACATCTTTTGCAAGGTATTTTTTCTCTCTTTACTGCATGCCTTCGTGGTGTAACAGAAAAACACATCCGGTTTAGCATTCGAAAAGTCCGGCATGAATACGGTCAAGGCAGTACAGATTTTCCACGCCTTCTCTTCTCCAAATAAAAATGTCTAAAATCTCTACAGCGTAACCTGCTTAATATGCATTGCGTAATGCGTAACATACTTGACGTACAATATCATGAGTATTGCTTACATTCCTTGACTGTTACATGTCTTGAGTATTAAAATGTTTTCTTGGGTGACTTTCTGAAGAAAACTGATCTTATTTGCTCACAGTTGAGGAAAACCTAAAAATGTTGAATGCAGCTAGACAGTGGAGTCCAAAGCAATGAAACCTGAGGCCAATCCTAAGGCCACATACTCATGCTAATAATAGTTCAAAATCCAAATCCTTTTGTAGCCAGATCATAGTCGCTCAATTAAGTGGGCAGAGAAACAAAAGATTTTAAGTTACTTGATACGAGGAATATACTGATCATCTCTGGTCCGAGGTTTTGTGCTGAAGAAGATATTTTAACTGGACTCAGTGGGCTTCAACTAAATGACTGATGTCTTGATTTACATCTTGAATAGAAAAATATAAGCGCAAATACTCTAGATAAAAGGAAATAAAATAAGAACTATTTTCTACTAATATAAATTATATATTTTCATTTTCTGGTCTTACGTTTTTTAAAGTCTGTACAAATAGAAGGGAAAGCAATTTTTGTAAGACTGATGACAGCAAAAATGTATAGAAAAGATATTTTAGGCTTGGAATATGTTAAGCTAAAGAATGCAATAATTACATTTGAAGGAAACAAGTATAAATACCAAAACAGATAAGAATTCAATGTTAAGCTAAAGTAATTAAAATATTTATAGCATAGATATTTATAACTTCGATATTTGTAGTATTTTATATTGCATCTTTATTAAGAACTATTAAAATGTAATAAAAAAGTCAATATTTCTACTTAGCACCACACATTTTATCAGTTAGAACTTTAAATGCTTACTTAAATATTACATAGTTTACAAAAAAGAGTAAAATAGAACGTATAATGAAATTTGCATTTAGAACTGTTTATTTTCTTTAAGTTACATTTTTAGAACCAAAAAACTCCAGATAAGTTTCATCTGATGAAAGATATTCCTAAACTTGAAAAAAGGAAAGGCAAAATTTGAAAAAAAAAAAAAAAGATCTGATTAATCACCAGACATCTGAAACACCGGAAAAGGAAACAACAAACACGGAAATGATGAAACGGGAGTAGCTAAGAGCCAATAGGAAGTCTTCGTTCACTCTCAGTGATTCATAGAAAAACGCGATTCTTTAATAGGAGACTTCTAAAGTGATGTGAACGCACATTTGTATCTTACCAAGTTCATACAAAATATCAACTGGAGAACAAAAACTTCCGGTACTTAAATTCAGAAAAAATTCTAGTTGCAATGAGCAGCCGACGTGGTGGGCAATGATTTATTAGATAAGTATACAATGGCAACACTTTTGCCGAGAATGGGTGAGCTTGTAGTTGATAAGTACTTAGTTTAGTAACTAAATTTATGCCTTTAAAACCACTTCATTATTTATGAACCTTAGTTATTGTATTGCAAAGAAGTTGATGGCTATGTTTAGTAAGAAAGTGTTAGTATTTCGTTGAAAGGAGCTGATTTTCTGAAAGTTGATTCGTTGATTTTCTGGAAGAGCGGAATCTCTTCTATAAAGTAATGGCTTGGATTCTTTTAACTACAGGAAAATACGATATAGATATATAGATATCTAGCGATCTCTAGATATCTATTAGAGATATCTGTCTTGAGGAAAAACGCATGTGTGCGATGTTATCATCATTAGATGAATTGTAGCTACTTTATTTTTTACCACATTTTAGATGACGATGTTTTAAACTGCGAAGTTTTTGAAACACTTTATTTCGACCACGAAATTTTGTACCACGATGTTTTAGATCTGTGAGGTTTTCTCTTTGCGATATTTTCTCCCGCGATGCTTTGTACCACGACGTTTTCGACTTGCGTTGTTTTCTCTGCGACGTTTTCGTGCGGGATGGGAACTTTTTTTCAAGGTCAAATACCATTGCTTCGTTACTTTCGGTTCTTTGTCACTGGTAAGGGTTTTCTATCAATCCAGCCTCTTAAAGAACAAAATATAAACTGAATAATGTATACATGTGAGAGATGTTATCTTGTTCATCGTATATTATACTATTCTTTTACTTATAAAATTATTATT
Organism: Stegodyphus dumicola; assembly: GCF_044657685.1. Taxonomy (NCBI): domain Eukaryota; kingdom Metazoa; phylum Arthropoda; class Arachnida; order Araneae; family Eresidae; genus Stegodyphus; species Stegodyphus dumicola. The sequence goes on from NC_140781.1 coordinate 31,699,139, forward strand.
ACTCGGTTGGAAATGTTAATTTGTTTGCTCTTAATTGGGAAGCACGTATAATAAAATCCGCCTTTCCCACCATGAATTTATTGTAAGTATCTATATTATGTTGGAAACGAAAGAAGAAAAAAATTTTTCTTGACTGACATCCTAAGCTTTTTAAGAAATCCAATCAGAAGATAAAGAATAAGAATAGTCTTAAAACGCAATAACAAAGTTAGCGGCGATGTCAAGTGTCAGATAATGGAACTCATAAGTTTTTTACGAGAAAAGAAAAATGAAAAATATTCGTTGAGCAAATTAAGATCCACGCAGAGATAAATAATTTACACCCATCTGTAGGCAACTGAAGGAGTTGAGATAACGCCGAAGAAAATAATAAGATTTAGAATATAAAAAAAAAGCGAACGGTGAGTGACTGATAGCATAACATCCGAAGAGCCTCAAGGTATATACAGTCACGTTGGACCGCAGTTTTATAAAATGGGTCCCAGAAGAAACCCCGAGGAAGTGTGATATTTTTTTTTTTTTTTTTCAATTTTATAAGCACTTTTTTTCCTATCTATTTTCTTCTTCCTACAAATGCGAAACACACGAATATAGGAGCATCTTTTATTTTTTCACTTTTAGACTTTTTCACCCTCTTTTTTTTTTTTTTTTTTCTCTTGAATCCGACTCATTATTGTTCGAAAGTGAACAACTCTCACTTTCGTTTCGTACAAGACTTATGCCTCCGGGAAGCTAAGGAAGTTGTAGATTCTTTTTCATACACTACTCAACTTTCTATCGTTTGCCTACCTGACCATTGACTATAATAAATAAATAAATTCAGGTAATAAGGGTATAAAATAAGATAGAAAACAAAATTTAAAGACATTTTTTTTTCTTCTTCTTCGATTATTGTTGGGTCATAGAATTTACTTTCGAATTTTATTGCGTATACTATCAGTTTCGCATGTTCCCACTCACGTTTTCTTTTTGATTCCCGTAGTAACTGAAGGCTGTAGGGGGGTCGCATTTCCGCAAAGGCTTTTGGCATTGCATTTTGGCGAAGTCTAAAGGAATTGTTCTAAAAAATTCCAAATAAAATCAGCTCGTATAATTTTATGCTGCCTAAATACTTGATATCAAAAACCGATTAAAAATAACAAGCGTGAAGTTAGGCAAATATATTTTACTGATAGACAATGGGTTTTGTGGAAAATATTTGTAATACTTTTTTTCATAATATTAAGTTACACATGTCCGTTTAAGAGAACATAGAGAACTATTCCAAATACAAAATGCTTTTTTTCTTCAGCAAAATATGATTAAAAAGGTATATTTTCTGTTTTTATTTCTCAAAACATGCATGTTAAAACTTTTGAGATTTGTTGTTTGGAAGCTATATCACGACCTCCTGCCATTCCAATGCAAAAAGAAGTCAGTGCATTAAAATAATATTTACTTATTATTATAATATATGGCAGAAATTCGGCCTGCAAGATTTTAGTTATATAAGTTTTTATTATGTGAGTATGTTAGTTATATTATTGAAATAAATTTTATACTATTGGAATTGTTATATTAAATTTTTATTAATAAATGCTATATTATTGAAATAAATTTTGTAAATATTTTGTTTTACAAGTAAAGAGTAATAAATTTTGATTATCCCCAAAGATATTAGACATATAACACATTGGATAATTGGCCCACCAGCGGCCGAGCAGTAAAATCGCTGAACACTGGTAGTTCGTTCAGAGGTTCGTATCCCGCGAACTGTTATATAAACAATATAAATTCATACTTAATAAATAATTACAATGGAACACCATATCTGTGAAACAACTAGAGCAAAAGTTCATTCTGGGTTATACAGTAGGTAACTGTGAGTATAAGTCACTTAACTGAACATATCAATCAATATTGTAACAATAACATACTAAGTATTGTGAGCAGTCATAGTGAAACATAAAAACAAAATACGTAAACAACTCCATAATTGCGTTGTGAAAATATTGTTAACCCGTTCTATGTTTAAGGTCCAGTGTAAAAGATAATTACAATAAATACAGACAGGAGAATAAAATCAACTAACGTTTATTTAAAATAGGAAAATATTATGATTACACAACATAAAAGAGAGTCATGACCTCACTAAACATTACAGTTAAACGTGGTGGCTGGATCAATTAAAGAACTAATGTGAAAACAACAGAAAAGGATGACATACCCTTCTTTAACATATTAGGGATCCTTCATATATTTGAGTTTTGTTAGCGAACCTTATTTCTCAAGAAAAATTTGGGATAGTATCTGAAATTAAAAAACAAAAGGGGTTAGATTGACGAGACACAACCAAACTATTGATTCGGAGGCCAGGCTTCCCTCCTATTACTGCTTCCAACCAGCAGGACACAGGTCTTCCCTCCATAGGCCATCATGACAGCGTAAATTTTAGGATTTTAGAAATATAGGTGTTGCAGCCTCTCTTCGGTGTTGGTTAATTTACGTTGCTGCGTCTAAGATGAGGCTCAGCTCCCAGCTGCTCGCCCAAGTTGACATCTTATAAGTTCTCGTGAAATTTCTTTTCTCCGTCTCTCTTCTGTCGTCACCGTCACTGTCCCCGTCTCCCGAAGCCTCTCGAAAAACACTGCGCAGCCGCATTAGTAGCTGGCGCGTTTTTTGAAAACTTGGCGTAGATGGTGACTAGCAGGAAGCCAATAAAGGCAACCCACACTCTGGATCTTCACGGGAAGGGGTTTCCCGACTACCAAAAGGAGCCGCTTCTCGCCATTCCATCGTTCAACTTATCAGGTTCAATGTTTCTTCTAACCTTCTTCGGAAACATACAATGACCTGACTAGAACAGAGAGCTTACTAAAGCTATGTTCACTAATTGTAGTAAGTAGACAGGATACAGACGAAGGGTATACAAAACCCTTTATTTTTTTCTTTATATACAATGACTTCCGTACTTCGGAATACAATGACCCTCCACTCGGGGTCTAACTTAAAAGATATCAAAATAAAACTAAACTCTAATTTAACTTTAGAATAAGATTGGCCTTATAATAACAGGAAGCGTATGTAGCACAGAGACTGTGAACACTACAATACGTTTAATTTATCAAGAGGATTAAAACCTCTGGCCTGGAAGGCAAAGTAGCAACTGCGTAACTTCTAAGGTAAGCGGCCTGCTTCGAACTCACGGCTTCCTCTCTTCTGCTTGGCAAAAAGGCCACACTTAAATACTTGGCGTTCGCCAGACAACTTTGCATAAACTCCTTCACGCTTATAATTCTGGCCGGAAGTAGAAAATAAGAAGTGATAGTAAAGATTTAAAATAAAATAAACGTTAGTAAAACTTAAGATCCTTACATACTTCCCGCCAGAGTTAATTAGTTTGAAACTGAGGTCTAAAACGACCTTGTTGAAAACTTTTAGCTCTAGAAACTAACGCGAGGCCAAACTTTTACAATCATAACTTAGCTAGAAACTAGAAAATTTTAAAAGAAAGAAATTTGTTACAATAGCAGCTCCCGGAATATACAACAATCTTTTCTTTTTCATCTGTACTGCATCAAAACAGGAGCTTTATTCAATTCTGGTTCCTTCCAGAGATCTGGAAGGAAAACTAGTTTAATGAAATGTTACAGAATGACATTGCAAATAACATATAGAATATACTTTTCTTAACATTCTTATTTCATTCATGATTATTTTAATTATCTCTCCCCGTGCTCTCTGACATGTGTTGTAAAAACACCAAACACGAATGTGTTTCTGTCTATGTGTTCAACACTTCCTCCTACAATCAAAACACTAATGTGTTAAAATTCAACATACGAGACCTCTTAACACACCCTAATTTCAACTCTAGACCCTGAGGTACTATTCTGAAAGTGGCTAACTCTAAAGTGTAGCGTCAGAGAGCCTAACTACATCATTCAACCTTTAACACATATTCACCATGATTTAATCTTTACAGTCACACGAATAACAAATTTTTTAACATTACTTTCACTTTTACCATATCACGTTATTTCTAAACATTCAAAATAACAGTTCACATGTATACAAGAACATATCAAGATGCCGTTAATTTTACACATTTGAAAACATACATTAGTAGTACATTGTTAACTTCTATTCTTTTCAAAGCAAGTGCCAATTCTTTCTACATTGAAATAATACTACATTTCAAAAAGTCTTTCAGACTAAAACTTCTTTCTTGTTAGAATGTTTTAAATAAAATTTATACAATAACTTTTTACAATATTTAAGTCTTTATACAACGCTATTATACATCAACTTTAGTTTTACGCGCGAGTAATTGAAAAACATAATAAGAAAATCGGTCACAACTCATTTCTCGCCCTTTTGGCGATAAAGGTAGACCTCGCATGAGGTAAAACTTCTTGAAATCTGCCACTTGCAGTAAGAATGAAAGATTAACTTAAGTTTGTAAAGTAACATAAAATTTTACTTATCTTTGTAATATTCAGACATCCTTTTCTGGGCCCAGTCTTTAAAGGTGCTGCAGACCGTAGCTTGGTTGATCCTCCTTCTTGTACGGGCTCGCCCTTCAGTGCTTTCCTCTGGAAGCTTCCGTTTTTCACCACTACGGCCACCCTTGAACATCTTCCTTCTGTCCTCTGCTTGTGGTCTTGGCCGTTTGAAGGCAGCTGGTCTTGGTGGAACCGGGAAACTTCTGTCGTGATCCTGCTTGGACCTCGTTGTTGGCCGTTCAAATTTTTCTTGTACTTTTTCCTCCGCCGCTGATGGCCCTTCCGCAGTTCGGCGACTTTTGCTGCGGAGAGTTCTGTCGGATGAGTCAATCTTCCGTTTCACAGCCGGGTTATAGTTGCCGTCCTTTCTCCCGGTCTTTTCCACATACGTCGTCCTTCTCCCTTCTTCATTCTGGGGGTGTTCGTGAACTCTGTTTTTTGGACGGTGGAACGGCTTCTTTTTCTTTGTACCTTCAATTTTTCCGCGGGGCAATTTTCTTTTCACTTGCTTCTGTCTCTCATTGGCTTGCCCTTGTACTTGTCGTTTTCCCACCTCTGGAACTTGTACCTGCGGTGTCTGCCGTACCGGATCCTGCAAAAGATCTGAAAAGATTTGCATTTTATTACGGTCATAGAATGGTTTTATCTGGTCAATGTTTGCGGAACAGGTTTCACCATTTCTTGCCTTTAACACTACAACAGCGTGAGTTATTTTTTCTATAACATATGGTCCTTCAAAGCGTGGAAAAAATTTGGCAGTTTTATCTTCTGGTGCTGAAGAAAGTGAATGCTTAATTTTTAGTACTTCATCCCCTACTTTATAAGTTACTCCCCGTCGTTTCAAGTCATAATACAATTTTTGTTTTCTTTGTGCTACTTCCGTATTCTTTTTTGCTTCTTTTATTAGTTTTTCAATATCACCCATTTTAAATTCTGGGGCTCTTTGTTGCACATAAAATAGTTTATCTAACGGTGTTATAACCTTTCTGCCTAGAAATAACTCAGCAGGAGTTTTGCCCGTTGTATCATGTTTTGCGGTCCTAAGGGCGAAAGCAAATTCATTGACATAGTTATCCCAGCTTTTATGAAAATTTTTAACATAACTACGGATAATTTTCATTATATTTCTGTTGACCCGTTCCGCTATATTTGATTGCGGCCGATACGGGACCATTTTTAAATGACGTATGCCCAGTTTTTGGCACATGTCTTCAAATATATTACTTACAAATTGAGGACCATTATCCGATATAACTTTTAGGGGCGCCCCGTATTTTAAAATATATTTATTTAAAATAGAATCGGTAACTAATTTCGCGGAGGCTCGTTTTAAGGGAACAATTTCGGTCCATTTACTAAAATGATCAACTATAACAAGGAGATAGCGACTTTTGTTTAACTGACTTTTTGGGAAAGGGCCCAATAAATCGATGCCGATTATTTCATTTGGAAATTCGGATTTAATACTATTTAGAAACCCGGCCGGGCGGAAATTAATATAATTAACGGCTTGACATGTTGGGCAGGACTGGACATACGCCCTTGTTAACTTTTGCAGTTCAGGAAAGTAGACTGCCTCGCGTACGCGTTGAGTAGTTTTTCGAATACCAGCATGAGAAGCTAAAGGGCTGTCATGGAGCTCTTGCAGGATATTTAATCTAAGACTAGCTGGGATAACAGGTCGAAATTCGTTGTTGGAATTCGTAGTTTTTGTATAAAATAATAGACCATCTATTAGTTCGTAATGGGCCGCCCTATTTCTTATCGCCACAATATCTTGGTGGCTAAAATTTTCAGGATCCTTCAAATACTCATAAATACTTCCAAACTCAGGATCCTTACCCAGTTCGGTTATTACAGTTTCTCGGGAATTTATTGTACACGCTGTCAGCATTGCAACTTTTACGGTATTACCCTGTTCGTCTAATTTAATTCGTGACAGGGCATCTGCTAAGATATTTTCCTTTCCGGGGGTATGCTTGATTACCAGATTATATTCTTGCAGCTTGAGTGCCCATCTTATTAACCTTGGGGATAAATTTTTTCCAGAGTACAATCTAGTTACCGCCGCATGATCAGAATATACTGTTATCGGCGCCTTTCCAAAATAGACTCGGAACTTTTGCACTGCTAACAGAACTGCAAGTGCCTCTCTCTCGGTCGCGGAATAGTTTCTTTGTGTTTGATTTAAAGTTCGGCTAAAAAATGCTACTGGCTGCTGATTTTGCGAAAGTACCGCTCCTACCGCATAATCCGAAGCATCCGCTGAAATTTCTAAATTTTCATCCTTTTCAGGAAATTTCAACACAGGGGCTTGCGTTAATGCTTGTTTTAATTTTTCGAAAGCACTATTGGCTTCGGCCGTCCACGAGAATCTTGCCTTTTTCCTTTTTAATTTTAACAATGGCTCAGCGATAGCCGCAAAATCTTTTATAAAGGACCTATAATATGAACAAAGTCCTAGAAAAGAAGAGAGCTTCTTTGCCGTGTTTGGAGTCGGATACTTTTGTACAGCGATTATTTTTGATTCATCTGTCTCGATCCCTTTTTGCGATATTTTGTAACCTAAATATTTTAATTCAGGGGCTGCAGATTTGCATTTTTCGACATTAACTTTTAGACCGGCCTCATTTAATAAAGAAAACACCTGTCTTAAATCCTGTACATGTTGGTCTAGATTATCACTAGTAATAATGATATCGTCTAAATAGATAAATGTGGACTTTCCGAGAACAGGTCTTAACACAATGTCCATGCATCGCTGAAATGTTGCTGGGGCGCCTGAAAGGCCAAACGGCATTTGCAAAAATGCATAAGTGCCAGACTTGGTTATAAAAGCAGTCTTAGGCACGTCCTCAGGCCGGATCCCTATTTGAAAATAACCATTCGTTAAGTCTAAAGTTGTCATAAATTTGGTTGATTTTATGTTCCTTAAAATTTCTTCTATAATCGGTAACGGATATACCGGATATTTCGTTATGGAATTTAATTTACGGTAATCAATAGCGAATCTCCACCTTTTTGGATGCTCCAAAGGATAATCATTATTTTTCTTACATAAAACCACCGGACTAGCATAACTACTTGAGATAGGCGTTACGATCTTTTTACGTAGCATATCGGTAATATGCCATTCTATAATTTTTTCCTTATTCTTATCATACCGGTATGGTTTTTGACGAACCGGCAATGCATCTCCTGTGTCAATACTATGGTTAGTAACCTGGGTAAATCCTGGAATATCACTAAATAAGGAAGCAAATTCACTTACCACTTGTCGGATTCTATCTTGCTCGTCATTAGGCAGGTGGTCGAGATTTAACCTTGGCGGTTCAACCTTTTCTACACGCACTGGTTTCATCGTCAGCTTAAGAGACGCTTCATTAAAATCCAGTGTAGCTTGTGCGTCTGAAAGAAAGTCTATTCCTAGTATTAAGTGTGCTTGCAAATTCTTTACTATAAAAAACATCACCTTTACTTGTTCGTCCTTGATACGGATGTACAAAGGTACTTTACCTACGCACTTACATTGTTCTCCTTGCGCCGCTAATACTGTTGTATTATCCGCATTATATATGCGGTATTTGCGAAAATACTTTCTAAAAAAGACTTCTGCCACACAGGAACACTGCGCGCCGGTATCCAGGAGTGCGGTGGCCGGGATATTATTTACCAAGACTTCAATCTTCGGAAGAGTTAAATTTTTCACCATTACTGTATTTAACTTGTAGGAAGAGGGGTTTTCGTGGCCTTCGGATTTCCGCACCCTCTCGTCAGCAGAAATCCGTTTTAGTTTAAATTATTTTTCCTTTCGGTGCTTTCCTTCTTTCTCCACTGGCCTTGAGACTTTTTTCCTGGGTTGCTATTGAACTGTCGACGTTCGCCGGCTGTTTTTGAATGCTCGGGTTTCCTTGCCCACTGATTCGCTTTTTCTCCGTAGCCATGTGCTTGAGTTTGCTGTAGTCTTGGCGTACCAAATTGGTTTCGCTGTTGATATTGGCGTCTTCTTTCGACGTCCGCCGTTCTTCTACTTTCAAACTGGATTGCTAGCTCAAATAATTTTTCCAGTGTAGTCGGATTTCTCAATTCAATAAAGTCTTGCACTTGGGGTAGTAACCTCGGCAAAATCACTTGAATTATTTCAGGATCCGGACGGTTTCCATACAAGAGCTTGAAAACGTGAATTTTTCTTAAAATAAAGCTCGAGATGTTTTCCATTCTTTGTTGATATATACTGAAAAGTTCTGTTTCTAATTTCGCACGATCCCTTACAACAGGGAAGGCTTTTAGTAGGGCAGTCTTGAAATTTTCGTAGGTATAGGTGGGACTTCCTGCTTGACCCAAGAGACTTCTGCCGATACATTTGAACCAGTTAAGCGCTTGGCCCCTCAAAGCGCTGGTAGCTAAGGTAACTTTTTGAAACTCGTGCACGGGGTAGAGCATGAAGTGGTCATCCAATTTTTCCAAAAAACTGGTTACCTGTGAGTTTCCATTAAACGTTGCTTCTGGTTTCATCGAAGCGCGCATGGTCTGGACAATATACCCAAATCCTTCCAGGGCGGCAGCTGGCATTTCTGGATTCTGAGCTGTTTCTGCAGGCAGCACAGGTTCTTCTTGAAACTCGGCCATGGTTATTCTTCGTCGGGCGCCACTATCAGGTTCAATGTTTCTTCTAACCTTCTTCGGAAACATACAATGACCTGACTAGAACAGAGAGCTTACTAAAGCTATGTTCACTAATTGTAGTAAGTAGACAGGATACAGACGAAGGGTATACAAAACCCTTTATTTTTTTCTTTATATACAATGACTTCCGTACTTCGGAATACAATGACCCTCCACTCGGGGTCTAACTTAAAAGATATCAAAATAAAACTAAACTCTAATTTAACTTTAGAATAAGATTGGCCTTATAATAACAGGAAGCGTATGTAGCACAGAGACTGTGAACACTACAATACGTTTAATTTATCAAGAGGATTAAAACCTCTGGCCTGGAAGGCAAAGTAGCAACTGCGTAACTTCTAAGGTAAGCGGCCTGCTTCGAACTCACGGCTTCCTCTCTTCTGCTTGGCAAAAAGGCCACACTTAAATACTTGGCGTTCGCCAGACAACTTTGCATAAACTCCTTCACGCTTATAATTCTGGCCGGAAGTAGAAAATAAGAAGTGATAGTAAAGATTTAAAATAAAATAAACGTTAGTAAAACTTAAGATCCTTACAAACTTCCAAGGCCACACCAATGTGTCATCACAACTGCAGGCGGAAACAGGGGGGAAAGAAACTAGCCTCGCTCCAGGGTCCCAGTCGATATTGTCTGTCTCAACGTATATTTTCCCCCACCATAAGTATGCTGTAGAACATCACCCTGCTAGCCTGGTCCAGCAAAACAGGGTCCTCTTTTCGTGAAACCCAAATGGTAAAACTATCAAGCACTTCGCCCCTCACACATTGTGGAACGCTTAGCAGAAAGGCATTTTGGGGTGCAGTACAATTGCTGATAAGAATTTCCGCTGAAGGAAAGAGGGCAAGGGGTGAAAATCTCTGAACTAAGTTAATACAAAATGACTTTGGTAAATTTAAAAAAATGAAGCTACTAATTACACAACATTATAATACATAATAAAAATGTCAGTACTGTAATAATTGTTTCCTCAGCCACCAATTGAGACTAAACACAATTTATCCAAAAGAAATACAAATAGAATCAAATTATTTTTCTTCTACCGCCAGTCAGAAAGTATGTATTCGTTTAAAGTTAAAAGAAAGAGGGATACCAATAAAATTACTCAAAGTTAAGGAAATAAATTTAACACACAAAAGTGCAACAGCAAAGTTTTAAAATAAAAAATTAAAGCTAAAAGTTAAACAACCTTAAGGGTCAAAACAACTAGAACAAAAACAAAAATCTTAAGTCCCTAAACTCAAATTAATATTAAACAACTTCAACTCATAACTTTTAAAAGCAACCTAACCAAAAACTTAAAGTTTACAAAAGTTACAATTTAAACTTACAACCAACTTTAAACAACAACAACAAAAAAAAAAAAAAAAAAAAAAAAAAAAAAAAAAAAAAAATAGAACTTCAATTACAAATCAAAACTGAAATAAGCAAAACAACTTAAGCTTAAAAAAAATATAACGATTAATACATAACAGAACGGACTGACTGAACAAGCGTTTTCGTGGTTTTCCTTATGTGTAACGGGTATACAAGTCAGTTGCCCTTAGAAAATCCTCCACGGAGGCATTCCTTCTCTTATGCCGATAGCCCTCGAGGCTTTGCTGTAATCACATAAACCAAGCCAAACAATTGGATAATTAAAAGTGTTATAGACCTTAAAATAATTTATAATATGAACATATATATTTATAATCCATGCATTATTTATAATTTAAATATGTGATATAGAAATGATATATTAATAATACGGAGAAGAATATTAACAGTAATAAGCTAAGAAGCAAGAGGCCACTCCAGAATGATTGTACAGAGTTGTAAATAAGGATGAAAGCTGTAAATAAAGATTACCGACAAAAGGGCTTTTACATGAGATTAATCGCATTAGCGGTGTTTCATTGAGGATTGACCGCATCACTAAAACATTGTCTTGGTGATTAACATACAATGTCATATTGTAAGGAGGGAGGTTAATCAGTTCTGCTTTGTTTGAATATATAAGTGTGTATCTGAGAGTGAGAAATGCAATTTTGTAACTGTAACAACTTTCATACTACACTTTACTTTATAAAGGTTTACGCGTATAAGCATTTTTTTGTATAATTCATTGTTCAAAAATGCAAATGTAAAACAATTCGTTCACGTGTATACAAGTCACAACAAGGATTTTTTCTTCGAGGTTTATTGTACATTTTTACATGACTTACAAGATATTTTAATAACTCATTTAGATATTTCGACCTGCACAATGCGCTTGTAAAGTATAAAGATTTATTCAAATCTGATAAATAATAATTTTTGGTAATGATTACGAATATGTTTCGAAACTTTAATTTTTAGTTTTATTGCTTTTAAATTTTAAATACCGTCCCCTTGCAAAATGACTTATAAATGGCTTTTTTGAACAGATGCTGTCGATACCTGCTGCTATGAACTCTAATGAGAATGAGATTAAAATTTTATTCGAATAAATTATTACTGGTGACGAAAATGTATGTTTCACTTATAACTCAGAAGACAATGATTTAGACGAATGACAGAAACTAGGAAAAAGGGAATTTACAAAAATAATTTACTTGAAGGGAACGACATTAGATTTCGTTTTATATAAAAGAGCAACTAACTAGATTAAAAAATAAATCATTATGCTAAAACGGGAAAATATCAATCATTTACTGTTGTCCCTGTATATATATGTAAGAAATAAAATACGAAAGAAAATTACTAAAAATTATTAACTTAATACGGCAATAGCCGTTTTAATTCCTGCTTTTAATTTCAATTTGGAGTACTGGGAGTCGGCAGGGAATCAAAAGGAGGATATTCAGTTAACTCGTCTACGCAATACTCATTGAAGATTAACACATCAGTATGTTCTGAAAGGAGAGAGAGATACGATTTGTGCTACTTGTAATGTTCCCATTTCAGTGAATCATATTTTAACAAGTTGTGCTGCTTTTAATAAGAAAAAGTATTCATCATTTTAACTATATGAATATTAAGCTAACAGATCTAATTGGAAGAAACCCCCATACTAAGGTCCTAAAATTGTTGAAATCCATTTCTTTTTACTACATGTTCTGAGTTACTTCCCTTTTCTTTTCTCTTTGCTTTGTTTGTTGTTGGAGATTTTTTTCACTTTCATCTGTATATATTTTCATCAACATTAAAGTTCCTTAACAGTTTATGTAATACAGCATTATACTCCTATAGCACTTTAGTTTTGTTATACTTTAACTATGGTACATAAGTAAACGATTCTTTTATTTTTTCAAAAGACTGATCAAATGAACCTCATCTTGTATATTTCAGTCTTTATGTACTTGAAACTTATTCATCATTCGTTTGTCGCACCATATCGTTAAATATTTGAGCCAGTAAAAATAAACCAATCAACCAAATAACCAACCTGCTTTTAGTTGGCTACATCTCCTTCCTGGAATCTGAACTGCGTTACTTTCCTCTGCAATAATTCGCAAAGTTGTAAAGTTCTTGGCCAGTCATAATTCAAAACTTGAACAAATCAGTCCTGTCTTATTTATAGGCCCTGCTGAAGTGCGCATTCACTTTTTCTGCTTGCTCTGGCCTGGGTGACTCACGTCTCTTCGCTTAGCCCTGTCTCCTAGTATTTAAAGTGTAACCAATTTACCTAGAATTGTGGGATGCTTGTCACAGCCATAGTGATGCGAAGAGAGGAAAAAATATTCACGAAAATAAAATTATGTATACTGTCTACAGAGTGTTCAACTTATGCAAGTTTCTACTATCACGCATCCTGTTCGTGTACTAGCTACATCTCGCTACAACATCTCGGCCTTAATTAAAAAGAAATAATATGTGGCTTCTCTTCTTAATTCATTACTAACGATACGTATATATATATATGGTTTTACCGAGTAAATTAAAAAAATTAGGGCGTAGTTATGCCATCTTTTTTGAGATGACAACTGACAGATTTGTTAGAAATATTACTTGCAACTAATGTAAGAATAATTTTCTCTTGGAGGTAAGATACTCCAGAACAACTATAACCATCGTCTTAGACATAACGTTTTAGAAGTTGTCATTTCTACTTTTCTCACATTAGTATTACATTATAAAATTTTTCACAAAAGTATCTTGGAACGTTTGTATTTATTTGTTTAATTACTTTTATTAACAATTTAAGCTGTATTAGCTACTGGATTTAAGTTATGAAAGTCCCTTTTTAGCGCTTTACTTTTATTAACAATTTAAGCTGCATTAGCTACTGGATTTAAGTTATGAAAGTCCCTTTTTAGCGCTTTATATTATGCTGTTATATATATATGTATATATATATCGCCTCACGATTCTCTTAGTGCTAATATCTTTCACATTTGACTCAGGAAGTCTCCAGTACGCTCCTTTTGTGACAATGGGCAGTTTATAAAGACATTTAAAGAACACTTAAACACGTGTTCTGCGCTTAGTAAGTTTTAATTCTGTCACAGATAAGAATTTTTGAAGCTAAACAGTTAATGACTTAATGCCAAAATAAAGGCAGTTGTAAATAAATACGTAATTATCTATTTATAACATTGTTCATTAAGATACGACGGGAGGCTAAATTAATATGGCTTAACGTATTAAATTTAATATAGCTTAACAAATGTGATATTTTTCCTGTATAAAATGGCACTACATTACGGTATTTTATACGTGTGCCAACTCTTCTGTGTAATAGGATTATTTAATTAAATTACTTACTCCTTGTCGTCTAGTGTGTAAATTTTACGAGTAAATCCAATTTAAGAAACAAAGAAATAAAGCGTTTGAAACAGAAATCAGGTATCATTAACAACCTAAGAAAATGGTACCTTTTATTTATTTTCATTTCATCACTCTATATATTTAATATATTATGTTCTGCGCTGTGTAAGAGAAAAGAGCATCTGAAACCCGAATATAATAATTCAAAATAATAGAAATTAGAAATAAGTTATTAAAAGCAGTCTAAATAAAAGTCTTTAGTTGTGAATTCGTAATTAGATGTTCTATATTAGATGTTAGTCGGAAAACTTGAAAGTGAAATGCTAAAAGTTTTGAAGGAATAACTGTCTCGAGTGAAAACCGGTTCCTATTGTATAAGTAGAAGTAAACAGAAGTATTTGAGAAGAGGTTTTTTAAACGCTTTAAATTAAAGGTCTAAGATTCTTTTTTTTAAACCAAATGTATAAATCTACCGAACTTTTGGAAAAACTTTGCTGTTTTCGTAATAAGTATGCGTATTAGTTGCCCCAAGAAACGTCAGAATTTATAAAATGATTGCAGCTAGGAGAGAAATAAATTGGCATTATTATTTTTATATATCTATTTTATTTTATCATTGTGTTATTTTATTTCATTTTGTATTTGCCCTGTCCGCGATTTAGAACCGGCAGATATAAATTCCATGTATTGATGTTGCTGCTAATTTAATTTCGTGAGAATAAATGATTAAATATGAAAAGGAAATACTTAAATCCTTGCATATGGGTACACATTATATACAGTGGTATATGTGACAGGGCGTAAAAGTACAAGATTGCAAATTTAAATCATTTTTAAGCAGAAAGTATTAAAAGTACAGAGTTCTAAATCCACTATTAACTCTGAAGAAATCGGATCAATCATACAATGTTACTGTTACATATGTTTCAAATTATCTCCACGCAGTGCTGATCGGATTAGGTCAGATTTAAAAGCCAATAATAATTTATATATTAAACAAATTGCTTTCGAGCATTAAAACTTCAAATATATTTTAATAAGGCCCTGCAAAAACAAAAATAAAAATACTTCAGAAACCTCATTAAATATAGAAATAATTAATAAAGAAAAACAGGTGATAAAACTGAAAATTTAGAATTGTTTTAGCATGCGCACAAACAGCAGAAGAAAGATGGAAAACAGCCTCATGAAGATAAGTATTTACACTGCTTAGTTAAAAATCAATAACGTTAAAATATTCCTTTCTAAAATTGATATTTTTATTTATCATTAGTTCTGAAATCGATGAATTTTTAGAACAGGAAACCTATATTCTAAGCTTACCGTAAGTTTGGTAAATGATAGTTTAGTAGAAGACAGCAAAGTACACGACAGCTATCGATCTGTGGTGCATTACCAATGCATGAAAAATTGCTAAAAGTAATTCATTGCATGTCACATTTTGGAAAATGTTCATGAAGGATCAGAACTTAGGCCCATAGTTTCTGGGTCTAGAGCTTCGGGATTTAGGGTTTTAGAATCATTAAATAACTCCTCATAATATATTTTTCCTGGCAAACATGAGCATTGGGTGTCATTGAAATTTTCAGTACCTAGGACCCTAAGACCGATCCCATCGTAGAACATAATATTTTACATATTTTATCTATAGTAGATACTTTCTTTCAATATTATATCTGCAGAAAGCTGGTGATGCAACGAGATGTAATTTCCACAAAACGAAATACTTACATAAATTGGAGTTGGCCTTTATTCTAAGAATACTTTCTTTAGAAAACGTTTGTCCAAGTTATTTCCGTGATTTCAAATTGAGTTTTATTTCATTAGAACCACACCCATCACATTATAACACTATATTTGCATGTGTGAGGAGTATATGTTGCAGAATTATCTGTAATAAAATTTAGATTATAATTTTGTAACCGAGAACAGTAGTATTTAATTAAAGATGATATAAAAAACAGGAAGTATTTTATGGAAAATGAGACAGTTTGAATAATTCCAGTCCCAGGCCCGAAATTTCAGACTTTCCAGAGCATTTTCCTGGGCCTTATCTCCATTTGAAATCCTGTATGCTTCACACACAGAAATGTAATAACTCCTGCTTTTAATATTTGTTCCATTTATTTCATTTTCTTTATCCAGAAATTGAAGAAAGTCTACGGAAAACAAACAAATTTTCAGAGTTCTGTTTTTATTAGCCTAAAAATCATTCAGATATATACTGTTCCGTATGAGCTCATTTATCCTAAAATACATATATTAAATTGAAATATATACATGAATACAATGTTAAAAGTATTCGGTATTCATAAACGGATATCAACAGAGCAGCCGGACCGTAACTATTCATACAATTTGCTGTAAGTTCCATGGTTTTATTCATTCATCTTACAGAGCCGGAAAATATTTATAATACCATCATGGTGTAAAACTAATTGTAGAATTATAAATATTGAAAATATGTACATATTTCTAATTACATTCTTCTTGATCAATTTACCATCATATTTGAGTGAATATAGAAAATTAGTGATCTCTAATTTTGATATTAGAAATCAAATTTTTCACGGGAACAAAATTTTTAAAGCTAATATTTTACATGAAAACGCACATGCATGGGAAAAAGCTGATTAATTCGTTAATATGGCTGATTATTCATAAATTCGCAACTTTGTTTTATATGAATAACAGTGAAAATTTACCATCAAACAGTGTTCGGGACATCAAAGCCACAGGTACTACCCATATATGAATCCCTTCAAGGAGGTTCCTACCAGAGTGTTCTGTAATTACCGTTGTTCCCTTGGGATCAACTGGGTTTTCGGCAAAGTCATGTGATGTTAGTGGGTTGAAGTGGGCCTGCCCTCTTTTCTGGCCGCATAACAATTACGGTAAGTGGATGGGATGGTCATTAGAGTAAGGATCAAGTGAAAGAAGGTGTTGTGGATGATGTTTCGGTGCATCATACTGCATACAGTGCATTGGGTCACAACGAGATGTAATTTTCCGTAAGCATGAGGCTCTAGATAAAGAGCTTTTCAGAATATAGAGGTGATTTTCACAGAAATTGGATATCTTGAGTCCCCCCCCTTCCCATCACTGTGAATGGGTTCTTGAAGAGCTTCCTATTTTTTTCCGCCAAGTGGAGGGAATATCTTACGTCTTATACCCCAGGCGAGAGGTACGAGAAGGACTCCCTGAAGTAGTTATATTTTCTATAAATTTGAAATAAAGTTTCAGCTATCGTAGCACTTTCTAACACAAGTATTTAAATCACCTTCAAGCGGATTCAAATAATATCACATAGTTTTTGTAGTAATAAATGTTTTATGATATGCAGTTTCTTCATGATATCCTGGTTTTATCTACGCAGAACGTCTGCACTGAAGTAATACTTTAAGTTCCTGGATTAAGTAATGTTTAAAAAACTTTTAGTTTTTAAAAAGTAGATACAGAAATTATAATTATTAATTCGTAAACATTTATAATGGTATTGTAGACGAATTCGTGAAGATTATGTGTTCACGAGAAAGTATAAATTATTTTAAGAAAAAACTGTGTTTTCGTTAAAAGCATACATTTTTAATACAGGAAGCGGAAACATATGCTTAGAATCGAACAGATTTAGCAGATTTAGCAGATTTGCATAAGCACCAAAACGGTGAAGACACAGACAACAGTAATTGAGATTAAAATATTTTCCTTTCAATATAGTCTTATTTCCTTATACATTTAAGACTGTAGAGTTTTGTAATTTATTCCTTCCAAAATTATTGTTAGTATTTATTTAAACTGCACGCGTTTCAATTTTATCTAATCTTTAAATCAACTGCACGTTTAATGTCCTCTAAAATTTTAAATTTCAAGTATTCACGTCAGAAAATTCTGCTTTCCTATGTACAGTGTACGACTAATGTAATTTCAAAAGCAGCGCATCGTATTATAATTGTTTTAAATGTCAACGAAATACGGCAGCAAAAAGTCCTTGAAAGTTCTCAGAAGTCTTAAAAGGTTAGATACAGATTTAATTGCATTTTCCCCGATTTAACGTGAGAAAGAAAATTAAACAAATTAAAAGGAATTATTCATGAGCAGCAAGTTAGTGAGCGAAGTCCTAGGATGTCAATGCGTCTCCATCCTATTAAAACTCCAGTTCTTAATCAAATGACGACAATTAAAGACGTATTTTTCCAGAATTTATCCGATTACCAAGGCTTCCTAATTTAGCACGGACGCAAGATTAACGCATTTAGACGCTGGATAACTATTCGGCTTTTCCAAGTCCTACTACACGCCAACAAAAGCAGTAATAATCTAGAAACTTTAATTGTCTCTGTGCTTATTTCAATGAAAAATAGTCTCCAGTTGAAATTACGCCGATACGTCAGCAATTATTTCTTGCGATATTCTTTGCTTAATTCCTTGATAGGTAGTTCCGTTCTCACATTTCTTAATACACAAATTTGAAGACAGTGTTTTGACGTTTTTAACGAGCCCTTGATTTTAGGCTACATGTGATGCTGACTTATTTATCATAAAGTACGGAAATTCCAGATCTCATTATTGCTCTTATTCATGATATTAGTCTAATCGAAGGTCTCTAATAGCTAAATAGTACTATTTGCAGAGTTTCAGAAAATAATAATTTTGAGAGATTCGTATGTATAGAAGATCAGTAAAAGTTAAATGAATGCGTTTCTACATACTTTATTTGGGAAAGAAAATTAATTTAGTTTCACAGTAATTCGTCTTTTTAAAGGCGAAATTTAAGGAAGAATCATAAGTATATTACTATGCATTTGTATCCTCCGCGGTCGGAAGCCATCTCAGCGGCGCACGTAATCACTCACCATGCATTTGCATAACCAGTATTCATTTGAAATGAATTATTTACCAATTTTAGATGCTTTATTGCATATACATAGGTATAGTTTGCGCACTTATGCTCTGTTATACTTATAATCATTAAAAAGCTTTGATTTCAAATTTTATC
Organism: Stegodyphus dumicola; assembly: GCF_044657685.1. Classification (NCBI taxonomy): domain Eukaryota; kingdom Metazoa; phylum Arthropoda; class Arachnida; order Araneae; family Eresidae; genus Stegodyphus; species Stegodyphus dumicola. The sequence continues at coordinate 31,718,031 of NC_140781.1, forward strand.
TGATAAACTTCGGTTTTTCAAGAAATCTCTACTTTCCAGTGAAATCATCACAGGGAAACTTTCGCAAAAGTTTTCTGTGAAAAACAAATCGGTGCAGGAAAACATCGCTGATCAGCAACATCCTGTATCAATAAATGCAAAATATAATTAATGTATTTAGTTAAACAAGCACAAACAAAAGAACTTCATTCTCATAAAATGTTTTACATTTTGATTTTCTTTATTTAATTTAATGAATGCATAAAAACTATAAATAATAATAATAAAGTACACGCATTTTCTTGAGTTTATATTACCATATAATTTATATTAATATATAATAATAAAGAAATAGTTTTCTGTGAATATATAAATTAAATTCATTTGCACACATAAGGAGGTTTATAATTTTTAATTAATCGAGTGATTTCCGAATGGACTGTTAATGCTCTAGAAGTTTTTAAGATCATCAAATGAACAGCATAATGGTGGAAAATATGAGAAGAAGTCAGTTGATAAGTCAGAAAACGTAATTATAAAATAATTTAAAGGGATACTCACCTGAAAGTTACCTTTTTCTCAGCTTAATCTTCTTAATTATTTAGGCATTTTCCAATCATTTTATCAGTGTCCTGATAACAGCTGCAAGACATTCTCTAGGTTGCTGCCTCAGCCACATTAAGACTTCATTTTGAACATCATTAGCATTTGCAAAGCGTTTCCTTAAGGGGACTCGTACACCTTAAAACCCATAAGATCTTCGAATATGTGACTGTTGCAAGAATTGTGATAACTGATTTGTTTTAAAGGCAATTACTTCCAACGTTTTACAGTTGACTACATAATATGGCTGCTTTCTGAAATAGTAATCAGAAAGTTTGTGTTGCCTAAAATATTTTTATAATTGAATCCGATTTATGACAAAATGTTTCGTCATGTTTCCACCTTGCGCGCACAATTTAAAACATTCTGTTGCACAATTTAATTCCATATTTAATACATAGCTTTCAAAACATTTGTAAACTACTGTGAACCAAAAATTCTAAGAATTTCATGTTAAAATTTTTATTTTATCTGGAGTTGAGTTTATAAAATGTATTTTATTAAAAAAATCTGTAATAATTTCGTGCCTAAAATTTTTTAATATTAAAATATTCATCAGATTTTTGGTTTAGTTAGAAAATAGTGCTTATATAAAGAATTCCATCCAATTTCAAGTATGTACCATTGGCCATTTTTAAAATATGCGCGCAAAGTGGAAACATGACGAAACATTTTGTCACAAAGCGGATTAAATTACAAAAATATTTGTGGCAACACAAACTTTCTGATTACTAGTTTCCAAATCAGCTATATTATGTAGTCAGCTGTAAAATGTTGGGAGTAATTGCTTTTAAAATAAATAAAATATCCCAATTCTTGCAACAGTCACATATTCGAAGAGCATAAGGGGTTTAAGGTGTATGAGCCCCCTTAACCCCCTTGTGCAAGACTTTACGCGAGAAACCCCTCTTTACATAAACAATTAGCATTCCTTTATGAGTATCTTTCACACGAAGTCCTTTTGCCGTCCTAAAAAAGCTAACAGAATGCTACTCCTCTCTTGTACAGTCTTTAAGTTACATAGGTATTTCAAACGGAACTACACATATGCAACTGGTACTAAGACTCTAAAGAAATGAATATCTTAACTAGGACGATTCTGCTACCTACTTACATACATGAAAAATGCATAGGGCTATTTTTAAATATATCATGCCAATATGTGGCTTAGTTATTAACTTAATTTCATAGACGCAAATAAACGTTGAAGCTTTGATTGAGTTGCTATTTATTTATTTATTTTTAACATAAATAAATTCCTTTCAAAATTTTCGGATTCCTTTGTTTATAATTTGACTAGCTGCTACGCGGCCAACCTTTAGTCTGGCTTTTAAATGTACCGGAAAATAACTAAAGAGACCATTAAATTTAAAAACTGCACAGAATTTTACTCTGCAGAACAACCTTATAAAAAAACACACAAATTTAAATAAAAATGTATTACATAAAAAATACAATGAAATAAGTAATATCCCTCAATACAAATATCAATTATCCTAATAAAAAATTAACCAGTTTCCCGTTGCCTTCTCTCGACAAACGTCCAGTATCCAAAAAAACATTAAATTTAAAAACTGCACAGAATTATCGCCCTCCTTTTTCTGAGTGGCAACAGTGCTGATATCAGCAACAATGGCAACAGTGATATATCAGCAACACTAGCTACTTTCTTAATCAAATGACGACAATTAAAGACGTATTTTTCCAAAATTTATCCGATTGCCAAGGCTTCCTTATTTAGCACAGACACAAGATTAACGCATTTAGACACTGGATAACTCTCATCGACTTTTTAACGTCCTACTGCATACCAACAAAAACAGTAATAATCGAGAAATTTCAATTGTCTCTGTGCTTATTTCAGTGAAAAGTAGTCTCCAGTTCAAATTACGCCGATTCGTCAGCAATTATTTCTTGCGATATTCTTTGCTTAATTGTTGCTGATATAATGAGAGATAATTGCCGATTTGATGCGATTACATCAAAAAAATTTTTTAAAAACTTATCCGAATTTTGAAAAATCGCTTCAAGTTGCACTGGCTCTTGTTTAGATGCACCTATGTACAACATTTCGTAGCCCTGGGTCTATTAGCTTACGTCCAGGAAGAAAGACACACACTCACAGACAGACTCTTCCTTTTATTATATGTATAGATGATAGCAAGAACAATGTTGTAATGGGTTCTTCTAATTTCAGTATTTAATCCATATAGCATTATGAAATTAAACTTCATTGTACATTCTGGGATTTACTGCATTGTGGATTGAACCTTTAATTTATCACGCAATGAACTATAGCAAAAATATAAATTATCTATTTTCGTTTGTTTTTATATTTTAGAGAACTGGTATCGAGTTTTTTTTTTCTACTGCACATTCTATATCTGAATCCCATAATTAAGCAAAAACTGGAAATTCGTGATCGTTTTCTTATTTTAGTAAGCTTCCACAATCACTCGTATAATTTGGTTTGATTTGAATTTTTGATTCTATCAACTTATTAAATCTGGTTATCACATTAATGTGTAGAATAGTGAGATCATGAATTTAGTAATGCAGACTACGGAACGATCCAACTAATTTCTTTAGAATCATAACAGAAAAAGAAATGTGCAACAGCAGAAAATCTGCAATATATATTGCCTCTTATATACTTTACAGAAAATTGCAAAAACCTTCTGGGAAATTAAAGTGAAGAACTGTACATTTATTATAATTCTGTTTACTTTATTTCTTCTCTTAGAATATTTATTTGAATCGAAAATTATTCTTTAATACATTAAAGAAAAGAAACGTCCATTCGTAATTCATTCACGCAATCTTCCAGATTGAAATTCTCCATTACAAAAATTGTGGTTAAACTTCTCATCCTGATAAGTGCAGCGTAGGCAACACTTCGTACTGCATAACAAAAAGTGATAAGTGCAGCGTAGGCAACACTTCGTACTGCATAACAAAAAGTGCATTCGTAAATTTGCACCAGTTGCTTTGCAATGTCACAAATACTTTCCAAGAATAACTGCATGCTAATGGAAAATTTATTAAATATAAATTTCCAACAATTTTTTAGGAAAATAATACGTTTCCGCAAATATATTTTTTTAGAAGCTTTCCAGTTTCATTTTTGACACTAACAAGAAATCCTGTCTTAAATTTTATTTAGCAGTTATTTGGAAAGTTATGCATGCTTCGCTTAACGCAACAGTTTCCATCTTTCTTCTTGTCATTTCTTTATGTTGTATCACTGTAAAAAAATATTTTAATTTTAACGGAATCGCATCGGGTTAGTTCACAGTAAAGAAAGACATTATAAGCTATTCGCATATATTAAAAATCTTTAATTTTTAGACAAATAAGTCAACAGTTGACTGGTCTACACGAACGTCTGTCCAGAACATAAAAACTTCTCAATCACTTACAACCTAACCGTGAGCATGAAATCAGTGTAGTCTAGACCAGGGGTTCTCAACCGGTGGTACGCAAAGAAGCAAAGTATTTTAACTATTAAATTCAAAAATTAAAATTCCAACATTCTGATTGAGTTTTTTCTCCAACAGTCGTAAATTTATGCGATCTGAGCTTTGTTCAAGAGTGGTAGTAGTACTTTGTAGTGGTGGTACTAAAGGTTTTCAATTCTTGTTTAGATTGTACGCGTTAGTCAAAAGATTCAGAACCGCTGGTCTAGACTATTGACGTCAGTGACCATTGCTAAATTCCTTCCCTTAAAAAATAATTATTTTGTACTCACTGGTTCCGTACTCTCTTTAGAGTATATTCGAGACTTAATGAAGACTGTCAGAAAAATTCTGACTTCCAAAGTTTTTGATTAGCAGCAGATTATGATCTATCATCAGCGTGCTCATATTTTAATATTCGTAGAGAAGCATTTTTCACAAGATAAGAGCCTTTTTACACTTCATTACATTATGGCCAATATAATAACCCCAGATGCATTTTCTGTAGAAACCTTGAACAATATTACCACCATAAATGTCCTCTTTGGTCCAATACAATCTCAAATGAGTGTAAGCTTTCTGTAACTTGCCACTACCGTTTACGAGTTCAAGCAATGTTTTAAGATTTATTCACTTACGAATTTATAAATGAGTCTTACTGTCTCACATGACATTCAGTGAATCTGCCTATCTTAGAGCAGGAGAATTTTAATATAGTAAAACCTCAATCATCTGACACCTCAAAGATTATATATCTTCAAGATTCGTTCGTTATTTTCGTTTAGGAATGAAAGACTGTTATAATAATGTTATTTATTCCAGTAATGATCATTCCTTAATTATCATTTTAATCGTTAGAAAATAACATTATTGGTTCAATAATTTCGACGTACATCGTTTAAAAAAGCTTTTGGTGGGTACATACATATTTACTACTTGCGTTACCTTCCCTCTGAATTATAAATTTGACAACACGGTAATGTAGAAATATTTCGTACATGATACACTCAATAGGTGCTCTTAGTGTTACTTACAAGTGTTGGCAATAAGTTTATTTCTATTAGCTCTTATTAGTTTATTCCTCTTAGTAACTAAGGGTTTCAGAGTTACTTTTTAAGTTTTGGGTCTATGCAAACTGTGGAGGAAGAAAATTGAGTTAAAAATAAACAACAGATGGTGTATATTTCAAACAAATTTTCAAAACTTTAAATGATTTTCTTTGTCTAAACTGGAAACAAAGTTGGATGGTGAAAAGGTTTTAATTCGTAGTCTCATTTACAGTTAAAACAAAATTCAGCCAAGAAGATGACACTTACAGAGTTTGATTTCCTTTGCTAACATGCAAGATATTTAATTGTATGTAGACATTCGCTATTATCTAAGTAACAACAGAAAAATGGGAAAATTGTATAAGACTCTTTATTTGAAACAAAGTAAGATGAATAGAAGGCACTCCCGGTGTTTACAAATCCGCCAGCATTTATGGGGAAAAACTCGAAGTAGTAAGTCAAATATTAAAGCTAAATTTAAATAACTAATAGTCAAAGACGATACAGAGAAGTTTAATGCGAAGTTGGTTCAGAACTTCACCGGCGTGGCCTCAACTATCGGCAGTTATAATGAAAGGCTGAAGACAGGAGCTCTTATCTAGAATGGCAAACCTAGTTATGGTCAGGAGTGGTAGAACACACTCTAGTGCAACAATTTCAAAAACTTCCTTTAAGTACAAGCGAGCTCATTTGCATTCTGGAAGAAAAACAGGAAGATTGAATAACTGGAACAGATTCAAAACATAAAATGACATATAACATAATAAAGAAACATAAAACATAATAAAGAGATCTCACACAATGTTAGATGTTTTTTTGAGAGGTTTGGTACAAATATTTCGTAGGAATGTGTCGAGATGCCCCTTTGCAATTTGGGCAACTGGCAGTACAGCTGGTCTACAAGTGTGCAATTCATACCTCATGTCTAGTCAAACTCTATGCACATCCTGTCGTGACGAAGTCAATGTAATGAGTGTAAGTATCATAAAACTGCAGCAGTTTAAGCTGTGGAAGTTCAATAACTAGCAGACACATAATCGGGACAATACGTTAATGAGTAATAGTATATGTACAATGCTATACAATCATAAATACTTGGCAATTACATGAAATACAAGTTTGAAATCCTTTGCAAATATAAGAACTTGACAACATTGTGTAATTACATATATTAATAGACATTTTGTAGTTAAAATTACCTCACAAACACATCTTTCATAGGCTAGGAATTTTTGGCAAATATTATGAAGCATAATACATTGTAAAGAATTTTCTCTTTCCTTGCTAAAACTTGTAAATGGGAGCACGTACGGCTAGCAATCGGAAAGTTTTGAATTCGAATTCCGTCAAAGACATCGGTGAACATATATTCTCTGTTTCAAAATAAACCTGATGACTCTATTACTTGATAATACTCTGTAGTTAGAATATTTGGTACAATTATGATATGTATTTATGGAAGACAGTGTTACAAGTGGCATATGATATGCGCAGTGTTATGTAGTAGCAAGTAGTTAAAAGGTGAATATATGTCCACAAAGTTATATAAGTATTTTGCTTCTTAGCATACTGTGCTATTAAGCAGAATTAGGAATGTTTCTGAAGGCATTTAATAATTTAAAAGTGTTTATAATTTATTAAACGTGTAGAAACAAATTACAGTCTTTACAATATGTACAACGGTTATTTTAGCAAGTTTACAGTATTTACAGCAGCATCTTACAAACTGCAATATGCGTTGTTTTGTGGGGAGAATTACATATAGTATAAAAGTAATAACAGCTATAATGTTATTTTCTGACTTCCAATCTGGAAGATGGATAAATTGATAGCCTGCTCTTGCTGTACTTGCTTGCTACCTTTCTAATACTTTTATTATGCGTTCATTTTGAGCATACTGGGTGCAGTGCTGCTCGGGTTAGCTACTGAAGCTTTCCTTTCGAAGGGTTCTGTTCTTCATCTACAGGATATCTTCCCTTTCTTCCGAAGAACCACTGCAAGCAGGAAGATCCATAAGTCTATAACGAGTACAATGCTGAAGACGGAGGTCGTAAAAAATTGGTTCTGGATCCTCTAGGCAGACACACACATATTGAGGAAGATTTCTTAAAGCAAAATCTTTTGCAGTCGTATTTCTTCTGAGTTAAATCAAACTCAATCACAAGGTCTGATTTTGATTTCATTCAACTAGTTACTTCATCTTATGGAAAATGCATAGGACAGTTTGACAGTGAGTTTCTTATGCTATTAAGCAAAATGCATAGTTTTTTGTGACGATTCTTAAATGGTTCAGATAAACCTCATTGAATTACGTGCTTACTTCATTAAATTAAGTCATTTAGTTATGTGACTGTTACACCATTGAAAGTAATTTTTATTTGATTCCGAATTGCGTATTCATTTATTCATTAATTGCCTAGAAATACTAGTAGTTAGTTTACTATTATTTTATAGCAGAGCTTCATTTGTCTGAACTACCTGAGGTGAAGCCATTTCGAGTAAACCATTCTCAGATACCTTTTCATAAAAACTCTTAATTCGTTTTACAATCATACAATCATATGTCTGATAATAGCATTTAACATTATGTTACTTAGCTTCTTTTTTATAATTAGTTTTCAAAAGTAAATAACTAATTATAAAAAAGAAGCTAAGTAACATAATGTCCCTCACTAACGTTTCCAGTTCTAAAAATTCCCTTCTGAAAAATTGTTAATGTCAGTGATAATCAACTGGAGAAACTTTCCTTACAGAGATGAAATTCAATTGGGTATTCTGCAAAATTCGTTTTAATTTTCTGAAATATTTGACGTTCCTAACTTTAGGAATTTGCTACCATTCGCCGAATTATTTTAATACAAAGAAGATTTTTATAGATGTAATATTTCAATAGTCACAGATACACGAAAATGATCCTTAGAATAAATATTTTATCCCTTATATTTGTTATATACACTACCCTGAGATCCCATGTTTACATTATGAAATAGATAATACTTGCATATAATCAAAACGACGGTAAAGACGTCGATTTAGAATAGAATCTGAGATGGCTGGTTTCTCTCTGTGGCTCTGTCTCATTAGATTATTTCTCAACATTTTTTTTTTCAAGCAGAAGTTAATTGACGCGAAGTTCAATATACCTGATTTGATATCTTTTGTTTGCAGAGATTTCAAAATACTTAAAAAGTTCTTGTTTGTTTGTTATTTTTGTTGTCTTTTATTCTTCTTAAAACATTTTAATTTAGAATAGTATCACAAACGTTAAAGATAAAAAAGAATTGATAGCATGTATTAGTTATTTAAATAACATTACATTCTTATTGATTTGGAAAACTCTTCTCAAAAATTTCCAAACATTCGATAATAAAATGAAATGAATATGTTGCATTATAGGACAGTTAGTTCTGCTTTTTTTCCAACTTCTAATTTATTGCTTTAAAGTATTTCAAACTGACTGCAAATTCTCGTGAAATTAGAGTAAATAGCTTTATGTATTTCTGTTTGCTTTACTCTTTGCCGAGCGTATTTGTTTGCATTTACTGTAAATCGCTGACATTTTAAAATACGGAAACGAATACCCGTAATTTATTCGAGACGTTTTAGATATTGAAATTCAGCGATAGAAAAAATGGTAAGCTTCTTAGATGAGTGCAAAGCAGGTGCAGATGAGTACTTCTATTGTGCACACTTTCTCGCTGTAAATAATTTTACAAAGAAAGCCGATAAATTCGGAAGCTAGTCTAGATTTCCTTCAAGGAGCTGAAGTTAAATAAAAATAATAGAAATGCTTATGCTGAAATATTTTTAGTTAATGAAATATTCACGTTTCTTTGAAGGATATATATTTCTCTTCTTGGAAATAACTACTTTAGATTACACAAAAGGTAATATATAAAACGTTTAAAATTCAGTTAAAATAATGCGAAAGATGAAATATGTATTCTTTGTGATCAATTTGAATTTTTTAAATGTTGAACATTTCTAAACAAAACTTAGGTAAAAACAAATTGACCACAGATGACCTTATGAAATGATTGAAAAGTTAAATAAAGATGCTATTGAAATATTTTAATTCTTAAGAGCATTGATATGTATACCTATGTATTTAAATTTAAGCCGACTTTACTTTTTATTTAATAGTTTTCAAATCTTGCAATTTATAGTTCAGTTAAATCAATAATGACATATTTGTCTTCATACTTCAGAGTAAAAAACATTTATTTCTTTGTTTGATAATCATGAAGTAGCTATAGGAATTGAGATTATTATTTCTGACGTATAATTAATTTTAGAAACTGAAGAATTGATATTAGTTTTAAATAAATTCTAGCCTTGTTATTGTATCTATAAGCAAATGTTCTGGCTTTAGTGAAATTTCAACACGTTTTTACCTTTACAGAGGTAATGAGAAGCAAATATTGGATCAGAAATTCTTAAGCAAAATTTAAAAGTGGGGTTTCATTTCAATTGACTTCTGGAAGATAAATGTTTTCAGGAGCCAAATGGCAATAAAAAAGGTTTTTGATATTTTACAGATAAATGAAAATCTCAAGAATATTATGAAAGAAAAATAGGCACTTTTGTATTTATTTTTTGGGTATTTACTTATTTTTAAATTTGAATAAAAGCACTAATCTTTAAATATATTACAAATAAAATTTGTCATAGAAAAGTTCCCATTCGTTTACATATTGACCATTCTTTATTTGTAGTATATGTTATTGACTTTCTGACTCTTGGGTTATATTCAGCTTGTATGACATGAGGATTTATTTGGGGAAATATATTTTTTTTATTTACTATAACGAGCAATAGCCGTTATAGGCATTGGCCACTATTAAGAACGGAAGCGGTGATCACTTTATTATGGAGACACCTAACGGGTGGGCCACCGTTCCCTCCTATAAAGGGAAATATAATTTACATTCATCCCTTCTCCGAATACTCTGACTGTCGTACCGAAGGATCCGGGTTTCGAACCAGACGCTTCGGTACGACAGTCAGATACTCTAACCACTTCCCCGTCTGGGAGGCAAACTTAAAATATACTTCCGTTTGTTATCTCTTTTTTTAAATTTAGATTATTATTATTCACTTTTCATTTTTAAAGCGACAGTTTTCGCATTAAATAATCTTCTGTAATTCAAGGTCTGCAAATATCAGAATTTTAAATAATATTCACTTTTCATCAGTTGTTAAATGACTAATGTATGAAAGCAAAAGATGCAAGAGCTTATCTGAACAAAACGCCTTATGGTATGCCCAGCAAGAAATTCTGATTTCTGGTTTTCCTCAAAAAACGGTGAAGTGCTGAGGCTAGGCTGTACAGTAATTAAACACTGAAAAAGTGGATCAGTCTGAAAACACCTTCTATTTTAGTTTTTGGAGCTGGTCGAAGCTACATGGTCTCCCACTTAAAGAAATGAAAAGCATATTCAAACATCTTCCACTAACATATGTTTATTAATTGCACAGGGAGCTACCAGAGATTAGAGTCGCCCTACATTGTGAAGGATACACATGTTCGGGAATTTCACTCTTTCATTGAAAGTGTGACGAATATGATGTTTCAGTTATAGTTTCAGATATCTTAAATGCTTGGCCTATTTTTTTAACCTGGGAGACGTGTGGCTTTCGTCCCTGGACCTGATTCATCTAAACAGACTAAACACTGCTTTTAGACTTTTGATATATCAAGCAAATAAATATGGTATTTCAGGCAAAGTGAGACTTTGGGATTCTCCTTCACGATCAGATGAAGACGGTAAGCAGAAAACAAAGGAGAAACTGTTAATCAGGCTTGCAAAAGGAGTGTATCAAGGTAACTTAGATCACATGCTTCGATTCGTTGGACATAAGAATATATTAAAGTATTATTTACAGATGTGAAAGTAGATGAACAGTATACTATACGAAAAATAAATGTAGTTATAAGCGAATACTGTTCTACAGTAATACGTATCGTAAGAAAAATGAAGGTTTTTTTTTTTAAATTAAATGTTCCAAGAAATCATTTTAGAGTAAAAAATTGCTAATGCAATTAAAGTTTCAATATTTAAATTGAAAACAAATCTTTATTTGATTGTTTCCCGTAGAAATTAATATCATTTAATGTTTGATAAATAATAAATAGATAATAATTTAAAATTCCGTCAAAATTTAATTCAGTTGGACATAATATGCTAATGTGTGAACAGGGCTTTATATAAATAGTCTATCTCAGTTGAAATATTTAAACATTTTGTCTGCATAAAAAATAAGCTACACATATGTTTGATTAAAATAATTAACTTTTAAAAAATGTAACACCTATTTTTATGGCATATCTTGTAAACATCTGAAACCGTTTATTTCTTTATACTTCAGTAATGAACCGGACCTGAAAGAAATATTTGTATATTATGTGAAACGGAGACCTCATTGCATATTCTTCGTCTTAAATAAGCATTCATTTCATATTAATGAAATCTGAACAGCATTTTTGAAGATGTGTAGATAACGTAAATAAGATATTAAGCTTGAATAATTCATATGCGAAACGAATAACTGATATATTGTAATAAACATGTACAATTTCAATGCACACGCAAAGGTTAACTTTCCGAACTGCATGCAGTTTCTCAATTAGATTTATTGCTTATTATCCTATTTTCGTATCTTTCATCAGCGAGATAATTAGTATTAAAATCTTCCTAAGAAGATTTGGCTCTTAAGAAATGCAGATCATCTTGATTACTATTCAAGATAATGATAATTATTTGCTTTTAAGTATGCGTATGCAAATTAATATGATTTAGTAAAGTATTGCAAACATTTAAATGTTAGGAAGCGAGATGCAGTTCTTTAGTCTTTAGGAATCTTTAAAATAAAAAGAACTTTCCTATTTCCAATAGAATTCAAGGTACAGTTTCTTCTAATTGAAGGAACAATATCCATTCATTTTGATAATATTTATGCAGTTCAAATCGTGAGAATCAAATAGATTAAAATAACAAAACATTAAAGTAAAAAGCATTAAAATAAAAAAAAGTTATTAACTCGGTTTGAAGGGTTATTAGGGCAGTTAGGTGCAATACTTCACCTTCGTTTTGAGTCATAATTTATTATTTATTAAGGTAAAAAAAAATTCCTAATCTGGGACTAGCATTTTTTAAGCGAGCAGTAAAATAAAGCGAATTATCATTCCTTTGCTATCTTAGAAATCAGTATTATGCATAAATCGTAAAGTTAATGTAAAGTTTATTTGTACTGCGCATCTAACAAACTAAAATGTTAATAAAGCTAGCAACCTCTTCTTGCTCTGGGAGAATGCAAAGATATTTTAAATATATACAAGCTGATTATAGATTAGATATTAGTCGCCCAAATCAAGAGTTATGCTAACGTAATATTGGTACTAAAGCAAAATGTTATAATTCACCAATGCATTATCCAATTCGCATGTGACGCATAAGGGTTAAAGCGTTGGATGGAATTGCGCTTAAGAAACTATTATTCTTGTTCTGTATTTAACTTCAGTTAATTTCATTTCTGGTAGAGCTTACGAAAAATGTAGAAGAGTGCGGGAAAGATTTAATATAATAAATAGCGTATCAGTAAAAATAAATCTTTCAGTACAGTACACTATATTTCTTCCTTTTAACTGTATGCTTACATTTTAAAATCTAGAAGTGATCCAGAAGCGAGTGGGAGTGCTGTTGTTTATAAAATTTCATACATTTTGCGATTGAGTTTTTGATTTACCTTTTTGTACCATTTTTGATTTGATTTTTGAATAAAATAGTTATTATTTGCTTTGAAATAATTTAGCAGAAAATGTCTTCATATTTATCTGCTTACTTCAATAAATAAAAAAAATGCCCTGCTTGATTTAGATTGCAGGAAGGCAATTTTTACAGTAAAGGGACTTTTCCATATATTAAATGTATAATTACGCTTCTAAATATATACTGGGTTCAATGCTCTGACTAATTTTGAAGGATTTAAAACATTTTTTATTGGGTGGGGGGGGAAGGAGTTCCTTCTCTCGAATTCTAAAAGTCATTTCGATTGGATCTTGGATCTTTTCTATGTTCAAATATTTCTTTGCATCTAACATAAAAGTTATTGCTAGGTGTTAACATTCATGAACATCAACTACAGCTTTTGCTGATAGATTGTAAACAATGGCGGGGATACAATACACAACTGTTGCCATGGGAACACACGGTCAATCGACTTTCAGCTCGAGAACAGGGGCCGAAGGAATAAGCTAAAACTGGGGGTAGGGGAGAGAAAAGTGGGCAAGTGGGCCTCTAAATGGGATTGAGCCCGTAGAAACTCGATTAGCTTCACATCAAATGGCCGAGATAATCAAATCGCATTCGGATGCAGATGATCTAACCAGGAACTCTCCATGTGTCTTGTTTGGAGTAAAATAAATAAATATCAACGAATCCGCCACGGTTAGAGTAGGAGAACCACTGGAATTACAAGAATACTGTCTTTTAATTACAGCGAAACTACAGCAATTAGTGAGTTGCGCAATTTAAGCCCATTTCTCAGAATGTCCGCTAGCTTTTCCCCATTCCAATGCTTAATTGGGTATGACGTTCAATAAAATATCGTAATAATTGAATATCTAAGATTTATTATTAAAGCAAATGCTTAATAAAGAATTCTACTCAACTGCATCTCAAATCAGCTATATATATTATATTCACATATAATATATATATATATATATATATATATATATATTATATACACATACAATATATATACATATATATTACATATATATATTATATACTATATACCATATATACATATGTATTATATGTAATACTTATACATATATATACATATATATTATATGTAATACTTATGAATATATATTACATATATATTACGTATATATGAAATATAAAATAAAAATTATTTTTAAAATCTATCCCATAACCACATACAAAACCAAAGAACAGAAGCGCAGTGGCAATCTGCAAGAAAGAGGGAGGCGAAACGTGTCAAAACCAAAAATGAAAGTAAAATTTACATCTTCCCGCTGCATCGTCATTAAGGAGTTGGTGCAATGAAAGAAGTAAACGAATAAAACAGCCTATTTCTGAATCATCAAAGACACAAAGTTTAAAAATTTGAAATTTAAAAATCATCTGATATATAAGAGCAGTCTTTGTTGGCTCAGAAACAGGTTTGCACACAAATTACTTTGATTGTTTCTCTAAGATTATTCTTCTGAATTTTAATTTTTATCAAAATGTTTAAACATACAATAAAATGCGTTTTTACAGCCGGTTAGTTATCATATTTTATGAATTACGTAAAACTCTTTTATATGACAGCTATTTAATAATAATTAATCAGCGAGTATGATTGTTGAAATTTTGTCATGCTTTTGAATCACAATTATTTATTTGGGTATTTATTTACAATATATCATTTTAAATCTGTTTATTGAATAATGTGCAATGAATGCTCTGATTAACTGATATTTATGTTTTTCTTGAAACGAAACTTAATTTATTCAGAAAAGTTAGAAGGTATAATTTATATATATAAGTAATAAGCCTCCATTTGAGAGTTTTTTATAATGCTGTTTAAAAAAAAGCATTTTATGTTTGAAAACTGAAAAAGCCTTGATCACTGAAATCATTTGTGAAGGCAATATGTTTCTGGAGATAATATTTCCAGGATGGAGAGAAAAGTGTCATAATTGCTAAAGCAATAAATCATGAAAATGTATGGAAAAATTTTATGAAAACTATATTTATACCGTTCAGCTATTATATATAGTCTGTTACACTCAAGAAAAAAAATGGATTAAAAATTGTTGTTAGTTAAAACAATGTAAAATTATTTTAACATTTTAATTGAGCATATAGGTAAATTTTTTACTTAATAATAACAATAATAATAATACCATAAATAACTTTTGAGAAGAAAATACCCTTTATTTCGGTATTACGTAGCTCACCTATATTTTAAGGCAAGTTCCTGATATAATGTCTTCGTTAGAATTTGCCCATCAATGGCCAAGTGCTAAAGTCGCTGAGCACTGGTAGTTCAGTGCAAGGCTCTAATCCTAAAGAATGGGCTGGCTGCATGGGCGTTTACGTGTTTTTCCATATGCGTACGAGCTAGGTTTCCGTAGAAAGACCTCCACGAAGGCTATCCCTTCCTTATGCAGATAGGCTTTGAGTGCTTTGTCATAATTAAATAAATGAACCAAACCTTCCTTGCCAATCCTTCCTAAATAATAAAACCTCCAATTTGAAAAAAAAGTAAAAATTAAAATTAAAAACTCCTTTTACATGAATACGTGTAAGCATATATTATAAGGTATTTCTCCCACTTCCCTAGCGTGCCTTCGTGGTGTAGTGGTTCAGCACGCTGGGCCGGCATTCCAGAGGTCCGTGGTTCGATTCCCGGCGAAGGCGGTTGCATATTTTTCATCTTTTCTGCTTCCAATTAACCTAATGACTCTACAATATGAAGGCAAAATGTAAATTATTAGCTGTGTTACAGCACACTCAAGAAAACGTCTTTGATAATATATTTATAAAAGATAAGCAAGTACGTCATAAAATTTATTTATGACCTTACAACTGATATATAAATTATAATTTTGCTTAGCTCTTACCAAACGTGAGATTTAAACAGTTAAATTGGAGTTGCACACTTTCAGCGACTTAAAATATATGACTCAGATATTTGATATTAACCGAGTGAAACATTCAAAGAAAACTAACTCATATGAATTAATTCTAGAAAATATTTTTTTAACATACTCCAACTAATGTCATTTGTTGAATGACCAGTGTTTTAAGTGACGTAGAATAACGAGTAATTTCGTTATTTTGTTTTGATACTTTAAGCATATTTTAAAACGTCTAATATTTAACTCCACAATCCTTTAAATAACAGCCATATAATCATACATTTCTTTACTCTCTTCCTTCTGTAAAGTTAATAATTTAATGAGAAAAATTTCGTTTTTCTTAATGTATTATATATTATAATATACCACTGATCACTTTATAAAATTATTTTCGACTAGGAATCGAATTTATCTAAACATATTAGTCATAGAACATTCGTTAAAAATAAAAAATAATTAGTAAAGAAAAATCTGATATCATTTATTTGTTTTATAAGTAAATAATATGGATTTAACGAATTCACTGAGTTAAATTAATGAGACAAACTTATAATGCGTCTAACACACATATTCAAATTATGATTAATTATTTCGAAAGTCTTTATAGGAAAAATAAGAAAATCTTATAAAAAGCGCTAGCAAATAGCAATTTAATAGGAAAACCTCATAAACAACAGTAGATGTAATAGCATGCATGAACGTATTGAATAGACGTATAATCTCTCATCAATTTAACAAAAAATTCTTTTGAATTGAATGCATCTTTATATCATTTTCATGTTACTGATAATGCATTTCGTTTCGATATATATAATGCTAGACAGGTGACAACAGTAACTTAAATTTGAAATACCTCAGATTCCATTATCTCCATGCAATCATTTTTCATTTTTAGGTATGATTTCATATATATGTGTTACATTTAATAGACCCAGCTTGAAAATCAGGTTTATTCCTTTGAATAAATTTGTACTTCCTTTCCCTTGAATTAAAATAACAAGAGTCGTAAATGCATATTTCGCTCTAAAGTATCACACAATTTTGCAATTAAGAAACTAAGTTATTATGGAGATTATATGATATGTTCTTTCTGTTTGCAGAACACAATACTCGATCGATAAATTTTAGGGTTCGATAGATCCCTAACAGTATATGCGAACTAGTTTTCAAGCCATTGATGCTTTATGTGATGTTATGTGACGTGCTCTTTTTTATCTTTTAAATATAGATGCCCTTCACTATGTGAATTTAGACGTTGTTACATGCTAACGATTCTTAAAAGTCTCCTAAATAAATACCTTTAAATAAAGAAAGTGTCTGAACCTTCATTGCAAATGCGGCAACAATTTTTACAGAAGTTGAAAAACAGCTAAAAATAGCCTAAGGAAGAAAAATATGTAATAGTATAATTTTTCTTAATGCAGGAACGAAACTAGTTCGATCTTAGAAATGCAGTATCGCTGTGGATAAACTTAACTTAATTGTTCAAGAGCACTTCAGTCTGGAAACAAGGTAGACCAACTTCTGATTTTGCTAAGAATTTCAAAAGTCTCTTGCTCGAAGGGAGTACAACGGAAGTCACTGTCAGAACATTCTGTTCAGCTTTACCAAATGGCTGTTTCACTTCTCTATCTCTCCGACATAATTGACGAGTCGAAGCATATATAAAGGATAATTTGCTAATCAATTTGCCTTCAAACCCAATTAAAAGGAATAAAAAAGTGTATTCGTTTGAAATTTCATACGAGCAAGTACAGAGTACTTCTACGAGCAATCCGAGACCGAAATGATATATTTCAGATCAGCCCATGACAGATATAGATTTGTAAGAGAGCAACGCCTCACATTTTTTACTCTACTTTTCTACTTTTATTGTGAAAACAATTTCTTATTTTTTCATACCTTTTCTCATGGTAAGTTCTGCAAGTTGACATCATCCATCCATACATACAACATCCTCCCTGAAGCTGCACTCTACTAATGGAAACATCATCATGAATTATAAACTTTCCACGAGTTTTGAAGAATGAGCGAAACACATGTTTACGTCATTTTCTTCTTTATGCAAAGAAATGAAGCAGGAGAATGACATCAATTTTACTATGCAAAGCAATCCGGCTAATTAATAGTTGGTCATTATTCAACCATGTTTAATTCTAGTTGAAATTCCTTAGGTCAAGTGTCCGAACGGAACTTATTTACAACTATGCATCTAGGTAACAATTTGTTTCCTCTATTACGATTCAGAGAGACGAACCTGGAAAAACATTTAAACTGATGTGTGATTAACAGGCAGCTCTTTCTGATCTGAGTACCGGTTACCACAAATGTTATTAGCAAATAAAAATTGATCCACATGTTGGTCTGTGTAAACTTTCTTGACACTATATAACAGGGTAAGTAATTAAAGATCTATATTTATAATTTGGGTTGTTTCGGTAACAACGCCAGCACAACTTAAGTAATAATCATTTCTAGTATTTGATATTCCTAGTATCTAATTATCTGGACTAGAGTTCTATATCGTGTCAATCTGAGTTAACATCCTAATTAGACAACCGAGTTTTCATGTCATCTGTGAAAGTACTACTAATTCTTTAGAAGGTTTTTAAAATAACCTTCTTAATTTAAACGTGACCTTAACAAGGCACAACTTGTGCGTACAAATCATATTATCCACGGGAATTAAATAGCAGGAAATTGAGTTTAAAAATTAAAATTAATTCGTAGCTGGAGACTATAATAACTTGTCTAAACTAAGCACTGGCTCAAACTTTTAATAGTGTTATTTTAGCAAAATAACTAATGCCGAAATGTTAACTAGCACAGATGGTCGAGGGGAGGTATGTCTACGAGTGTCAAAAGTTCTCTATCTAAAATTTTCAAAACCGTGGCCTTAAAAAGTTGTACCTCATTTGCATACTGGTTTAAGGACCACCGAAAGAAAAGTGACAGTACAAGTCTAAATTATTAGAAAACGAGTTAAATAACAAAAACCTTTTAGATTCACCAGAAAAGTTAAAATCAACTTTTAGGTGTCGAAAATGTGTTCTCTAGAAATTTCCAAAATGTCGCTGATTTGGCGAGAACGTTGTCAAATGCTCTCAACCGGAATTGATGATAAGCACATTCCTGAGGTTATTCTTTTACGTTTCATCTCCTATCAGCCACTTTCTCTCATAGAATTTTGAGATAATGTCAAGCTGCTATTAAATTAGCATTTAGAGTCGGTTTACTCACAGTTAGTTATTTGACATGTTTGAGAAGTACGTTTAGAAGGAAACCTCTTCCCATTTGGCATTTATTCCTTTGTGAAAATTAGTCTTGAATTAAGTAAAATCTCAAAGAGGAAAACTCAAGCATATTATACAATCACGGTTTATTCTTAAGTGTTTTAAATTGTTTCTTGAACCAGAATGAACTCTAAATGGTGATAAATTAGTAAGGGTAGAAGGAAGGCTATTTATTATCCTCAAATATCATACACTTAAATTTAAAAATGCACTGAGATAAAATATTTCTTACAATGTGCGTGCATGTCATTTTCAGCATGTAAATTCCTAAAACATGGCACAGCTTTCTTAAAATTTCAATAAGCTGGATGAAAGAGTAGTGTGTTTGCATAGTTGCGGTTTCTCGAACTGATTTAATTAATGCTTATGGCTTTTATTTAGAGCATATCTAATTTGCTTTCTAAGGTTATATCAAAATACAAATTTAAATACAAGTATTGAGTAGCCAAATATGTGTGAAAAATTTATGCAATGAAATTGAAGTGTGGATTAAATCATTTAGAATCTGGCTATATACTCAGCTATTGAAAAGTCAAATGCAGTGTAAAAATAATAATAAAAATAATAATGAATAATAATAATAATTATGAAATTTTATAATGTAACTTCTATTGTTCTTTTCCATTTTACTGCCAATTTTTTCTGCTAAATATTAAGTTCTAAAAATTAATTCAGTTTAATAAAATGTAGATATGACGCAGATGAATTTCATTTTTAAAGTAGCGTGAAATTTAGCATTTCAAAATGAATCCTTTTAAAGACGAAAAGAAATTAATAGTATTTTAGCTAGAAAAAAAGTGAAAAAAAAGTGAAAATTTGAGAAAAAATTCTAAACGTTAACTTACGAAATAAAAATGGTAATTTATTTTTACATAAAACATCTCTTGGCGGTTCCCGATGATCCGTGGGGTGGGGCTTATCTTTACTTTTCACGGGTCGGGTGGCGTAAATCCCCGTAACTAAGGCATCGGTAGCCAAATAGCGTATGGGCTATTGAGCGTCCAGTCACCACTGTCCTTGGTATTCTGTGCAAGGACTGGAGGGAGAGGTAACCCGTGTAGTGCTGGTAAGTAGCACCATTGACGACCAGTCATAGCTCTGGACATTCAACCCACCCCATCGTGGTCTCTGATCGCTGGGACGGCGGTCTTGGTTGACCAGTGTAGCGGTGGGCCTGCTTTGCAGGTGGAGATCTTTTTGAAGCTGTCGGGCACCGGGACCTCAGTTGGAGTGTACGACCATCTCCAAGGTGGCTTTTTGCTGGGTAGCCCGCCTTTTGCCTAATATCAGGGGATTGAGTTGGGTAGTACTAGCCGCGTAGTCTCATTAATTTGACGAGGCGCGTATATAGTTAGTTAGTTTACGTCCACTAGCGACCGAAGGGGGAAATTGGTAGTAGGTTGACCCAGATTTCAAATCTTAGCGAACAGGGTGCCTGTATGAGTATTTTAGGGTTCTTCGTTTGTGTCTTGTAAATACAAGGTCAGTTTCAAATAGAAATTCCTCCATATGGATTCATCTTTTCCCTTAGGCAGTAACCCTCACGGTTTTCTTGCCGTAATCCTAACATTGCTCATCTGCTTTGCTTGTGTCTAATATAGTATGAGGAATTTTTTTTAAATGACTTTCAAGAAACATTCCACGAAAACAAACCAATTACGGAGAGGTGCAAAGATTCTAACTATATTGTTCCTCGGATACTAATTGGCATCAATTTTACTAGAGTTTTAGTGAATTATAACATGAACGTATGGGCCAGTTTCCTGTTAGAAATTATTCTTAGAAAGTATCCGAAAGCATTCTTCTTTTA
Source organism: Stegodyphus dumicola (assembly GCF_044657685.1). Lineage (NCBI taxonomy): Eukaryota > Metazoa > Arthropoda > Arachnida > Araneae > Eresidae > Stegodyphus > Stegodyphus dumicola. The sequence goes on from NC_140781.1 coordinate 31,738,880, forward strand.
AATCAAGTATCAGTCACGTGGTTTGCGGTATAGATATTTATTTTGTGTTTAAATATATTTAAGTAATTTAGTATGTGATGTGCTCTTGCAATACATCTTATCAAAACGCAAATAAACATTAATAACACTTTACAATCAACTAGAATTTCAGTTTAATTATGATTGGGGAGATATTACAGTGTGATTAAAAATCATGCATTTCTGTTCCTAGAAAAGAATTGTATTTAAATGTTTTGATTAATTTTTTGTTTGCTTTCATTCGGTATATTTAGAATCATATACATAGTGAAAGAATAGCAAAATTCTAACATATTTTTAGTGCAGTAGGATAAACAATATTACGAGTTATGAATTATTAGGTATTAAGGTATTAATTGACAGTCACTGATACGCTGCAAACCAAAGAGTTTATTTCAGCTTCCTAGTTGTGATAAGTTCTTTATCTTATTTAGTAAAATGTTAATAAAATTTGAAATTAAAACGAATGCATTTCTGCTCTGATTTATTAGCGGATAAAAATTTATTCTCTTCGTATTATCAACAATTATATTTGCGACGTTTTTATGGAAGATTTTGCAGACATCCAAAATCAATTTATGTTATTTTCGCAATAAAATAACTAGACATATGGAAAATAAAATCATAAATGAATTACTAAGTATCAGAAACTCCCATTTTAACGACTAGAAGACTTATGAATAATATACGCAAATAAAGGAAAATAAATTTTCGAAAGGTTCTTTACTTCAATGTTAAAACAGATAAATTTCTGTCTTTCAATCCCTACATGCATCTCATTTTAGAAATGATGTATACCTTATGTCACTTACACTTCAGTAGATAATGTAAACAAACTGCGTTTTCCCGTATTAAAGGTAAAAAGGAAATAATAATAACACTTATATGCTGATTTTTCTATAGAATGAAGGAATTGTGACCCATAACCCAAAAAATGTGTACAAGTCTGAAAGCACACTAAAATATTTCTCCCTCCCATTTGCAATTTTATACAGTGCGCAACATGCATAAAATCTGCCACGAATAATTTGACATGTCTTCTAGAGTATCTTACCTCAAGAACTTTATTAAATGTTATTTTTTCTAAAGTATTACTTAACTTTTAACATATTATTAATAAGCATTCAATACTCTTTTCTGAAAACATTGATTATATTTATAGTTCTGATACATATTCACTGTTGCTCACAGAACAATATTTGCATTGCTCTATATATTATATTTTATCCTGACTTTTTTCCTACAATGACATTTAACTTAATTTAATTTGACTTTAATATTATTATTTATGTCATTATTTATTTATGTAATTTTAATGTCATTTACATTCGTTAATAATCAATCCATTATAATATCATTAGATTTCAAAAGTCTAAGTAACGTTGCAGAGATTTATATTTATTTTAACTAATAATTTAAAGTTTTATTTGAAACTTTCCTATAAGCCTACATTCCCCTAATTGTCAGTGCCAGATTAGTTAAATGTTGTAGCGCGCGTGAATGCATGCAAATTTTCTATGTTGAAGGAAATAGTTAAAAGCCGAGTTTCGGTAGGAGAAATGGAGAGTTCGTCTCTGTCGTAGGTACGTTTGCTTATTGCTGGTTCAAGTGGCTTAATTGCATTGCTTTGCTGCCGCTAGCTTAAAAGGGGGTTGAAGTTCGGGATCTCGCTGAGCTCTGTAGGCTAGTTGATCACTTGTTAAACATTTAAACTTTTAATTTCAATTATCTGACTTTCATTTACCGCCCAAGTAGAGGCGAAGTTTGTTAGCGTCGCGTTGACTCATTGTAAATTTTAAAGAGTTAATAAAGCGTTTGAACCCTTCTTCTGTGCAGTTTCCTGCTACTCCAGTATACAAATAGAAGTTAACTCACCTGGACTCTACAAAGTTGAAACGTCACGTATATTAGTGGCGTTAAAATGTCACGTACCTTATAATACTAGTGTTGGGTTAAGAATAAATGCTTAAGAATACTAAAAAAATAATAAACTTAATACTTTAGGAAAAACAAGCATATCATGGAACTGCAAATTTTGCCTACAAATTGAACTTCACTGTTTACATTATTCAAATTATAAAGAAAAGCTTACTAATTTAAATGCAAAACTTGGTGAGGAAAAACATGAAATGCTTTAATAGTTTGGTGATAAGTCATTTGTTGTTGTGCTCTATACGACTGGACTTGTATTACGTACTTCAGTGGCTTGCCTTGTCGCGACAAGAAGACAGAAGGAAACAACGAATTCAATAAGCTCGAAATTGTACTTTTTAGCATTGCATTTGATTGTATTAATTCCATTTTTATTTGAAAGTTACACTTTACAAATTCATGCACTAATTTTTTTTTCTAAAATATGCCAGCGTGTGTCACATACTTATTGTGTGATCAAAATTTTAGATCAAATTTGAAAGCTCTAGTGATACATATAACTTATCCTCAGAATAAAATGTTGCAAAAGCAATACTATTAGCAATAATAATGTTTTTGATTTATAGAAATGTAAAGGAAAACAAACCTTTTGAGATTTTCAGACAAATAACGTTTACAGGCTAGAATAAACACGAGAGATTTTAGAAAGCTCATACGTATTACCTCTGTGGAAGTATATTCAAGGCAGATAAGCTAATTCAGTATTCTCACAGTTTCAGAATAATTGATAACGTACTAGCCGTTTAAGTATATTTATACAGTATAAGATTTCTAATTCTGAATCTTTCTCAGGCCAGATTTTAAGTAAATAATTTAAATTTAAGAAATGCTACATCTATAATTAAATCTAAGGTTTTATATAAATGTAAAACATATTTTAAGAAATTTTCCTAGCGAATAAATGACGTACTACTGACATTCACATTTCACAATTATGCACTCCCTTCGCAAAAGAATTCTTGTTACCCTCTGCTTTTAAACTAATTAAAATAAAGGACTGGTGTAAATGAATTTGTGCTTATGGAAATTCACATAGCACATTCATATTGCATAACAAACACGGCGTTAAATATTGGAGATTTACGATTCTGCATGATTAAAGACGTTTTTCATAAAGTCATGTATGCTATGAAAAGCATGCTAGCCACGTTTACAGAAAAACGACTGCTTTTTAGTTCGAGAAAAATTTCTACATGTTGCGCGTTGTATATTCTCTGCATTTGAACTTCATATACAGAAAAGGATATTCATTTCTAATTGGCTATTTGGAGAAAACTCCAACAAATCCCTGAACAACTGCTATCTTTGTTCTCCTACAAAACAATTTGACACCGTTCATTAAATCCCCCGCTTTCAATAGGCAATTTAAACAGTCAACTGCTATTTTTCTTCGCGAAAATAAATAGATACAATGACGGCACACTGGGTATCATAATAAGCTTGTAAAATGATACTTGAAAACTATACCGCTCTTTCTCAGGCTCGTATGTTTATATACAATTGATCCTCCCGTAATAATAGGATTGTGCGAGACACATAGCGAGGGCTCTTGGGACCCTATTTGTTTAATTAAAGCAATTGTTTAAAGCGTGATGCGAGAGATTTTTCAGCACAATCAAACAAGGAGAATTTCTGTAAACAGGATTAAACGAGGCGCGCTATGTGAGCTACCTAATTCTTTCATCAGTAGGTTAATGCCGTCGTCTGTGATACACTATATTATTTGTTGGAGTTAATATCACTGAGACACTTTTTTTCCGTTTCTGATACCTCTGCTCAATCCTCTCAACCCGTGATTTCTTTCCTCGCTTGTGGCTGAAAGGATCCTTTGTTTGAAGCAATGTACGAAAATAAAAGTAGTAAATTTGCAATTGATTGCAGCCCGTTACGGTATAACTCAGAATTTTGCGCAATCTCCTCATGAAAAGGACTTATAGATTTCCTTTTATTTTGAAAGTTCTTCATTGTTTTACATTTCGAGTAAACAATGCATCGCCTGCAATCACATGCAGATTTCCTTCGCTCCTGAATTAACTTAAGAGTATTTATACCGTGAGATTTCATGTTATTTCGTAGAGAAGATAAATAAAACGTTTCTAGCGATTCATTATGCTGTATAAATGCACTTCTCTTATGTTACCTTTCATTGAAAGTTATTTTCGGCATAAATGTTGAGACTTCTGCTTTTTGTGTAGTTTTAAATTTTATTTCGAATAAAATTATTTCCTAATTTTAGCAGAATAAATGGAAACATCTTTACTGAAAATGGTGAAATTAAATGTCACATACCACCCTCCTGACAAAAAAAGGTCTTCCTCATCTAGGAAATATGATTTTAAAATAACACAGGGATAAATTCTTAAGGCATTTATACTTTTAGTAGATGATATTATCCAAGGCACTCGTATCAGTAATAAAAAGTTTGTGTATAATGCTATTACTTGTGCAATTCATCGTCAAGCTACAGAATCGTTCCTTAATTTGTACATTTATTTACAAGATTACTACGTTTCTTTTTAATTTTGTCCACCAGTTTGAGTGCTTTAGTTAATGCTTTCTCCCTTTACTTTTATGTCGTTGCAAGGTATAACTCGTTTTGTTGCTTTGATGTTCCGCTAAAGCTTGCTATCAGGAATAGCCCCAATGTCTAGGTATATAGCACATCTGGATTAGAGAAATGAGTAATTGATGCTTACAGGTAAATCAGTTTGTCTTAAATTAATTTTTTGAGAAAATGTATGCAATTCTAGCTCCCAACATTTATTTTTAACACTGCATAATGCGCAATGTGTTTTGTTCTACTTTCTGTGGCACAAGAGTTTTGCAAGATTAGTAGCTTTAAAACTACTGAAAACATTCTCGAGATTTTAATATCCGCAAAAGAGTAATATTAAATTCTGACTTTAAAGCATGAAGACAAATCAGCTTTCCTAAATAACGTGAATTCTATTCAGTTTCCCTAACCTAATCCTTCACAAACGTATCCGCCTGTTTAGTCATGTAGCCTTCATGTGTTTTCCATATCAAAATAACCTAATTTAACATAACATGGCTTTAAATGATATTATTGGACGAACTATAATATTGAAGTGATAGCGTTAAAAGGCAAAATATATGTTTCAATTCCTTGCGATATGCACGTTATTTCAGGTATAGCTAGTTAAATGAATTAATGATGATGTACAGTAAGCAGAATACGTGAAAAGATATAGAAACATTTTAGATTCTAAGCAGAAATGAAAATTTTAGCAAAAAATTCAAAATCCTAAATAAAAGACTTCATTAAAATTAATCTTTAATTGTTAAGCATACATTATCAACAAAAAATTCTTCTTCTTTCTCTTAAGAGATTTTCTCGAATTGTACGACCCCAAAACTGCGCTTAAATTTAGATCATTTGAGCTGATTTAAATGATAATAGAAATCTTTCTGTAAAGCGCAGCACTAATACATCATTTGAAGCAGAGAACTGTAATCAATTTGTTACTTAAAGGCTTAAGCAAAGCTTAGTTAAATTGCGTGATACTCTTAGTATTAATTGTATGATGGAACGCGTCATTTCGTATTTGACGGGTTGGCAGATTTCTCGAAAACTGAATGTTACTAAAGTGCATTTTGCGATATATTTCAGAATTAATCGCAAAAAAGTATTCTTACATTCTATTTTGTAAAAGAGTGGGGCGGGATCTTACACATCCGCAAAATGCATTACTCTTACTGTTTAACAATTACTTCCTGGAAATGAAAGGGGAAAAAAATAACTGCCAGATTTCTCCGAGAAAGATCCAAACACAAGCATGTTTCTTAAGGCAAAATTCAAAGTGACGTTAAATTATATATGTAATGAATATGCACAAGACGAAAACGGAATATGAAAGCAAGAAAATTTTAAAAAACAAATACGCAGTGTTTATTAAAATTCATAGCTGGTTATGCATTGCGCAAGCTTACAACCTCACATGCAAACGCATATTGAAAGCATTTTTGCGTGAGGAGAATGTGCCTTAGAAGACTTTAAAATATTTTTTCTTTCTTTCGTTCTTATTTTTTTATTTATTTTTTGCTATCTCGCTGATTACAACAACACACAGCTCTCTTTTTTTCAAGGTTTCTTCATTGATGCTTTTATTATCTTCTTTTATACTTTATAAAGACTGTATTTTTAATAGCTCGTCCTGGGCGCTGTTGCTGTTGCCCGTGTATCTAAGAAAGAAAATAGTATGTGGATGAAAACCTTGATGCACAATAAACTAATTTCGAGTCTGTTGTTCTATAAATAATGGATAAGATGTTTCAGATTTTTAGAATTGTTTACGAATTTTAATTTTCTTAGCTAATAAATGAAATTTAATGTAGAATTTCATTGAGTCATCTCATAAATTAGGATGTTTTTACTGTAAGTTTTAATGAAATCAAAACTTTTCTTTAAGCTAAGATACATTAACCATTACAATGTGTTCTCATTTCAGTTTTAAATTTTAATTACTCAGGCGATTGTAACCCTTGTGGATTTGTTCCAGGAATTTAGAAATGAATCTTGATCTTTTCGAAGACCATAATTTGAATTAAAACATTTTCGTGCCATAAACAATTTGGGAGGTTTGATGATGAAAATATAATAGTGAGAATGCCAGAGTAAAATAATATGGAACAGGAGACTTAATTTCATATTCAAATGATTTGAAATTTTGGAACGCTACGTCTAAAAACATGCAGTGCTTAATAAACAAGCACGCCTTTTCTATCTGTCTTAGCAGGTTATCTTGCTTAAACTATCGCTTTAATCGCTAGTTTTTCAATACACAACTATTTAATAATGGTTTGATTTTCAAGAAGCAGCTTGCATCGTAAATAGTCAATACAAATCACACCAATTACTCATCACAATCTTCTTTCTCTTTCGGTGAAAAATCTACCACTTTCAGTGTTGCAGATAATCGATTGCCTTTCATAGTCGTATCATTTATATTCTTATCTATTCATTTTCTTATAACTCTTTGATTCCTAATTGACTATTGTTTTAAATTAGAGCGTTTATTCTCATAGGTCTTAAATGTGATAGACATTTTTGACTAGATCAAATTGTGTGATTTTGAGTTTCGTAGGCCGATATCGTTAAGCAGGGATTTTGGTCCAATGAAATGCATGTAAGAAAGAAAATCCATTATTTGTAGGATGACCCAATAGAGCCATAAAATTTAAGAATGGGAATACCCAAACCAAAACCATTTTGTTCTGTACATGATTGGTTATGATAATAACTGAAGATCTAATAAAAAATTCATTTTAGTCGATTAGAAATGCTTTTGCTATTAATGACTCATTAAACATTTCATGATTATATTTAAATTTCCACCTAACTGAAATTTATTTGTTTGCTTTTATATTTAATTTCTATTTTTTATTGTTAAAACTTAATTTTCTGAGATGATATCAATGCTTATTAAACTTAAGATCTTTCGTCATCTTTTTCCTCAAAAGACTATAAGGTATTTCTCCCGCTTTCCTAGCGTGCCTTCGTAGTGTAGTGGTCAGAAAACTGAGTCGGTATTTCAGAGGTCCATTGTTCGATTCCCGGGAGAAGGCAGTTGCTAATGTTTCATCTCTTCGGCTTCCAAAAAATTCTAATGTCTCTATAGTGGCGCCCGAACTAAAAAAGGTTTGGATGATGATTCTCCTCACCCCGGATTTGGTGACTGGGTCCCCTAAGAAAATCCCCTTTAAAAAGGGGAGTATATAAAGTACTTCTCCCACTTTCCTAGCGTGCTTTCGTGGTGTAGTGGTTTTGCACACTGGGCCGTTATTCCACAGATCCGCGGTTCGATTCCTGAAGAAGGCGTCGCATAATTGTCATCCTGCCTGCCCAAAAAATACCTAATATCTCTACAAGATTTTAAAATATTTTCATAGATATATAACTGTCAAGTGCTACCTTGGCAGAGGAACTAATTATTTTGATGTTACAGTGAGTCTTTTTGCATCACCACTGACAACCAAACATGATCAGAAGAAAATGTTATAGAGTCCTCTGCTCGATTTATAGACTAAACACAAGGCCTTTTTAAAATTGGTTTTTGTTGCATTTAATTATTATCACCTTACTATACATAAAGCATATTTGTAGGCTAAATGTAACCTGTTATTATTTTTAGCAGAATAATCTATTACCATTATTAAAAACAAAACCTTCTTATATGCTTATAACATAAATGTTTCATGAATGAAACAACAAACTGGAACCTATAATCATAAAACTGCGTTACTGCTTTCAGCTCTTAGAACGTAATTCCGAAAGTTAATATCTCAATATTGCCTTTATTTGGTAAAATGATGCCTATCGATGGAAGTCGTACTGGTACCTGTATGGTGCTCAAACTCTTGCTAATGACAGGCGCAATCTTGCTGTCCTTGCTACGATGACTTTCGTGGGCTTGTTCTGATGTTACTGTCAAACAAGTGATAAGTCACAGCAACAGCAGTGAGATAAGTCACAACAACAACGCAACACAGGCGAACAGGACATTGTTTAATTGTAAGGATATGTTTTCCTTAACAAATTTCTTTTAATTCCTTTCGTACAATATGCTCGGATAGTGGAACCTGTGTTAATTACATTAAAGTACGCTTTTCTAGTACTAGTTGACAAGTGCATTTCCTTGTACTCAGTTTTATCCTTTAACCAGATAGGTCATTTGACATCTTTATTACCGCTGAGTAATTAACGCATAAATCTGTTTGTGAGAATTTTGTCAACTGCAGAGATTAAGAAATCCATGTTTATTTTCTATCATTTTCTCCAGGAAAACTGACTGAAATATTTAAAGTTGAAAGTGCGTTATAATAACAACAAAACTGCTTAATAATGAAATAATGTTATTGAAGATAATTATGAATTAATGAGGAATAAATTTATACACATTTGATATTTTTACCCGAAATTGCATTAATAGCAGTAAAATTATTTCCGTTTATTCAAGCGAATATTATTCGCACGATTTAAAGTAGCATGTTTTTTTCCTGCTTACCTTTAAAACGATGTCTAGCTTAAGTTAACATTCGGAATTGCTGGAAATTCCAAATTAAGACAGCATTTTCTCATCAGAAGCTTATGTAATACTCGGCTGAAAAACTGTTTTAGGCACCAAAGGCAAAAGTTTAATTTTCAAATCTCCTTTTTGATCCATTTTGCTTAATTCTTCTACTTGAATATGCTTCTGTCAGAAACTCATCCGTCGTTTTGATATCTACTCTGCCTTTGTTTTGCCGTTTTTCCTAAACTTATGTAAACCTACATTGACTTAACTGTTGTATGGCTTCATCCACATTAGTGAATTCCAAACCTGATTTCGAGTTCCCCCTCTAATGCAATAATGATAATTTTTTACTGAATTATTACTGTTGTCATTTTCAACTCAATGTAGCAAATAATAATAAATTTTATAACATATTTATTACTTATACTAACTATCTGGCAAATATTCTGACTATTTCTTAACACAAAACATGAATAAATAAGTGAACCAATCTACCTAAATTAATGCACTTACCTAAATTAATGCACTTTTAAATTAAAGCTTAAATTAAAGCTACCTAAATTAATTCACTTTTCTTACATTATTTCTGACCTCACGATTGCCTTCCGAATGTGCTTTAATTGCAACACGAAGCATGCCGTAAGGAGGGAGAAAATACCTTGCACGCTTATTTATTAAAATGGGATTAAAGATCCGTTGCGACAGAAATGTATTATTTCTAATAAACTTTAATGAATACTTTGCAATGGGTGTTTTCTAATCTGGAGAGTACCATTATGATGCTACTTGTCAAATAGAGTTAAACTGAAGTTTCTATTTCTGTTAGAGTAGAATTTAACTGAATTCACTCCAGGCAGCCGTAGTTATTACTGTAAGACCTTGAATTCTCATGAGGAATATAGTTTATAGAATTTCTTGGATTCCTATAGTGAACTCTGAGATGCAATCACAGTTCTCAACGGCTGAATATATTTCAGAATTTCTGTGAAAGATATGATCAAAATAAAATGTAAGAAAATGTTTCGACTAGAACGGAAACGCTCGATCTTTTAAACTCCCGCGTAGCCCGCAGAAAAGATGTGATTCGATACCGAGAGAAAAGCGAAAAAATTGTTCGCATCTAGCATCGCAAGTGCTGTAACTTTATTTCACTGGGGTTCTTTGCCACAGTTTCGATTCTAGATGGGTTATTTAGTTACAAGGATAGGAATAAAATAAGACTAGTTTCTAGGGATCTATGGAGGTTTTTTTCTCCCACAAAGTTGGATCGATGCTGTACCTGAGGTTGAGTTAAAATGTCCACTGATTTTTGACAGTCCCCAAGAGAATTTGTGGAAGAAAATAGCCAATGTAATAACTTTTATCGTATTGCTGAGAACTGTATTTTATATTTCAGGTTATTTCAATACTTCTTCATAGATGCAGTAACTTTAACTTATCTAGAATGTTCATTCACGATTCATTCGTTAAATGCTCGAATTGAGGATTGTTTTAAGTGAATAACTTGATTTAAGAAAGCAGATTCTAATCTAAAATAAATTCTTGGATGAAAAATATTGCTTTTCTTAAAGAGTTTTTTTCTATTTTAGGGAATGCGATTATACAACTAAGCTTATTTTAAATGAAAAATGTCAGGATCTCCATTGTCAGTATCTCTTCTCAGAAAATAACTCAAAAATATACTTGGAAATAACATTCGAGTAAAAGAGTTATTAATTTTAAAATATTGGCTGGCAGTTTCATGTACAGCCAGGTTTTGAGAAATCATCATCTGACTAACTGTTAAACATTCTCATGCATGATTATTCTCCATTTTTATAACTAGAAAACGGAAAATATTCAATACAAATTCAGTTTCTGTCGTAGAACTTAATAACTAGTATTTTTGAAACGCTTACAAATTATTTACTACAGTTATGATAATGAAATGTATTAGATTGGAAAAAAATAATGTTTTGAGATATGTCATTTTAAAAATTTATGTTATTTCTCGTTATGACATTACTTTTTGTAAAAGACCAAACCATTTAAATATGTATAATTATAAAAATTAATTCTATTGTTTTCTAACAACTTGCTTCATGTTTTATATATGTGCATTCGCATACTATAAGAACCGTTAAGCAAGGATATCTCAAACGAATTCATTAAAATGTAAAATGCAATTAAGAACACTAGTTATTACGAAATATTCAAAATTTTGCACATTTTTTGCTTGAAATGATATGTCAAGTAACAAAATGAAAATTCATGCGTTTAAAACGAGCATGTCTACTCATAAATAAAAGAAATGGTTTAATCATGGTCATTTTCGATTTTGGTAAAGAAAACCTCAAATGTAAAATTTAACATTAGATAAGAAATTTACCTAATCGTAGCGTAGATTTAGAATAAAACACTATCGATTTCTCGGATACGGACTCCTCTTCTTCAGGAGAAAAACATATTTTGCCCCACTCTAAGAAAATTGGTTCTAATCATGAAAAAGACAGACCTTATCTGACAATAATTAAATTGTAAAGTGAGCGCAAAGTAGAAATATGGCATTAAGCGTTCGGTCAAAGATGAGAGGTAAGGGGTCTCTGGCAGTAATAACAACTCTTCCTTTGTAAAAGAAAGGCAAGCATTGGAGAAGCAAATTTTGAGAGCACATGAAAATGGAAGAGTAAAGCGGAGCCACCTTTTATTACGTAAAATGGCAGTGTTGGCTGTCAAAAAATAGTTTTTCATATGATTTGATACAAGAACTAGATTCATTCCAAGCAAAACGTGTTTCAAGTTGTGAAAGAGACTGGTTTGGCTCAATTTAAAAATAAAACAAATTTCAAAATCTATCAAATTCTCCGCAGTCAGAATCTTAATTAAAACTCCTTCGTCGCAGTCAAAGGAAGCACAATAAAATCAATCCGCTTTCCTCAAAATGGAAGTTTTAGACTAATAAGCAATTCGTATTGAATATAATGTATATTTAAATAGTAATTAAAATTTTATTTATCCAGAAACAATTTTCTAACCTCAATAACAGTGAAACCTGTTGAGGTTAGAAAACTTCTCAGCGGAGTCTTTCTAAAGTTTTAATCATTACTTTATGTTTCACTACTATTCATATACCATACCCTTATCTTAGCAAATGTTTCTACTGCAAGAAACCTATAGCCTTTAACTTACATTCCATGCTGCCTCATAAATATTCACTTCTCAGTGTTTCACTAAGCATACGCACTTTAATTCATATTTGAAATATAACTAGGCAGTAATTTCTTAATGAAATGAGATATTTGAAAGCATCAAACGTATTTATTTATAATTTAAATATTTTAATAATTTAAATTTTTTAAATTATTTTAAATACAATTATATAAACTAAAATACATTTGACTTATGTTATACCAAACTGATATTTTGTATAAATACTTGTAGCGATATTTTAGTTCATAAAGGACATTTCTAAATCCATCTGTTACATACCTGGTGCCGAATAGTTTCCCTTCATTTAAGATAATTATAAAATGGAAAATATGCATTTAATATCAACAGGTTCTTAACAGCGGTAATCATTATAAGTAACGGTTGGCAGAAGATTTGAATACTGATGTTTACCTCTCGTTTCGTCTGAGCTAATTCTTACTACATCTCGTAGTAAGTGAAACATTTCAAGCAGCATAATATCGACCAAATGAACCAAACTAACATGGATTTAATATAGTCACTCTAATTTATAGTGACAAGTTTGTTTTATACTAAACCTTGATGTCCTGTCACTTTCAAAATTTTATTATTAAACTACCAGAACAATTTCAAATGTGAATGCGTGCTAAAAGACCCAGTATCAACGTTGATGCTGATTGGAATTATAAATCGTTTTCTTGTATTTGCTTGTCTGTCCTGTTGAATTATAAACACAAATTTGCAAACATTATACTCAGATTTTTCATCTCATTCGCAAAATATTCTACAAAAAATATCTTTATTATTATAAATTTGAAGCATTTAGTATTTAATGCATTCAATATTCTTATTATAGTTGTGGAGAAAAATGCTTGCCACTTCGTACGACTCCATTTAAAAACAACCTAAATAGCTATCTCGTTTTCTAATTAAACAACTAATTTTTTCTACATGTAGTAAACCTCTGAGTCTTATATACGAGGCATTAAATCCTTATTTACTAATACTGTTGCACAAATTATATTTCCAGACGTCTATCTTCCTCGTCTATAACATACAAAATCTTTTTTTTTTCATTATAAAAACCATAACAGATTTTGTACAAATTTATATGCCAGATATTGTTTCATTAGTCTCAACATTGCGTACATAAAGTCATTATTCAAAGTTGTTTCGTAGGGAACTCAGTCAAATTTGTTTCTATACCCCCCAGTACTCTAAATTCAACTTTTATTTTTTCTGGTCATTAGCATATAGTTATAAACTGAATTCCTTCTCCATGCACTCTAAAAATTTCATCAAACATGATTCCACATTAAAACGCCATTTAAATCATTTTAATGCGAAGCGATCAGAGTTGAGTACTAAATAGTGTGCAGTGTACACGGAAGAACAGGGGCTACTTGAAGGCAAATGAACGCCTTTTAATGATCAATCAGAAATCACACTAGTAGGAATGTAATGTGTTTTTGTTTTAGACGTAATCAGTTTTCGAATTTCAAATAATTAGGGTTGTCTCAAGTTCTAAAGCTTTATAAGGTGACATGTACTGTGCTTTTGTTTTAGATAGAATTAGTTTTCGAATTCGAATTAACTATTGTTACTTTAAGTTATGATGATATACTATATGGTGGCAAAAAAACCGTTGTATTTGATTAAAACTTGTGTTTTTAATGCACGAAGCGTTCCTCTTTTAGGCAAAGTATGTTATTCAGTTTGGCTTGCTTGAGAGCATAAAACAATTCCGAACCTTAATAAACGTTAAGCGAATTATCGCTCTGTCTGAAAATAACTGCAAAATCTTGGAAAAGTTTGAAAATAAACGTTTTAATTTAAACTCAAACTTTGAACATAAACGCATTTCTTCTGCTGACAGATTGACCACCACTTGCGACGATGCAACTAAAATAACAGTCAAATGTAATTCAGAAGTCAAACAACAAAAATCAGCGTTATATATTCAAAATTTTCACAGAGTGAAAATTTTGAATATATAAGGCTGATTTGACGCGTGAATATATAACGCGTGATTTGAAAATATAACGCTGTGTAACTGGGAAAATTTTGAAAATATAATGCTAATTTTTGTTGTTTGACTTCTGAATTAGTATTTGTTCGGCGTGTTATTGTGTCTTATTTAAATTTAATTATAGTCAAATTTAAATTTAAACGTAGGCTTATTACTCAATTATACTTAAACCTAGGCTATCTCAAATTATTTGCTCGGCGTAACAATTCACTAGTCGGCAGCAATAACGCAAGACCGAATAACTGCAAACTTTATCAGAGATGGCAGAACTAAAGTAACGTATCCGCGAGAGACAGAAACACGATCTGTCTTATAATCCAAAAACCACAGCTTAAATGCTCTTTCATTTATTTGCATTCTGTTGAGGAAAGAGAAAGGCTAAGTCATAGTGAAGTTTTAAACCATAATAACTTTCAAATGATAATATTAAAACCTTATTTGGCAAGTCGTGTAATGTGGATGTAAGACGCAATTGTTCTTTTATGTGTGGCTAGGGAAAATGAAAAGTTTGAATGGTGAAGATCATTACATGAGGGTTTAAGGTTTCTTAAAAACAAAATATCATGTTTTAATGACAGCGTTAGAAAAATGTAATCGTTTCGGTGGAGAAGCCGTACGTGGTTCAACAACCGGTATAATTAATAAAGGAATTGCAGTAGACTCTCGATATCCGGACGAAGGAAACAGGTCACGAATAATTAAAAAACACGTATAATCCAAACTATTAATTTTAATGCATATTTGGTTTATTTCTAAACAAATCAGCAATTTTACTTTGTTTTTGAGAGCTTCTAAATAGTTGTCGAACTTCACTGCATAATTTTCGAACTGCAATTTTATCATTGTATAAGGTATTTTTCCTGCCTTCCTAGCGTGCCTTCGAGGTGTAGTGGTTCTGCACGCTGGCCCGTGGTTTGATTCCCGGATAAGTCAGTTGCTTATTTTTCATCTTGCCTGCTTCCCCCCCACCAAAAAAAATATGAAATGTTTCAGATTTTAAGTTACGCCCAAGTCCAAAGAGGCGTCCTTTTAATGTTTTGTGTGTTACCTTTATTTCTTAAATATCATGTTTCTTGCACTTAAACCATAAAATTTAGTTCAATAGCAATGTCACAAAATAATATAAAAATGAGCATTTCTTTAGATATGCAGATCTTCTTTAGATCACAGTTCGACGCGCTGGAAATAATTTTTTTTTTTTTTTTTTTTTTTTTCCGTAGAGTTTTGCCATTGCTCGCTTTTAAATCATTGAGTTTGTTACTCAAAAATTCGTTAAAGGTTTTCAAATTATGAAATCGATATAAAACAAATTCCAAATTTCAAATTTGAGATTTCGGATGCCCATATTCGCAGTCGGATTAGGTTATTCAAAATTGGATGGCTCTAGATACCGTTGTTTTATCACAATGCGACAAATATGCATATATTTATGCATATTTTTCATTATTAATTTCTTCAAATATAATGCAGGACTCGAAAATTTGGTGGCAACAGTTTGAAAAGTGAACCGACATTTATAGGAGTCCGACGCAAAGCGCCAAAACGAAAGTAATAGTCCTTCGGGACTCAAATCCGTTTGGACTAAAAATCCTAATATCTCTACAGTGGCGCCCGAACTAAATGGGCGTTGGATCAGAATTCTCCACATCCAGGATTTCGCGATTGGGTCCCCCAAAACTCCAGTCGCCCTTTAGAAAGGGGAGTATATAAGGTATTTCTCCCGCCTTCCTAGCGTGCCTTCGTGGTGTAGTGGTCAGCACACTGAGCCGTTATTTCAGAGGTCCGTGGTTCGATTCCCGGCGAAGGCGATTGCTAATTTTTTATCTCTCCAGCTTCCAAAAATCCTAAAATCCTAATGTCCCTACAGTGGCGCCCGAACTAAACGGTTCTTGGATGATGAATCTCCACACCCAGGATTTGGCGATTGGATCCCTAAAATACCACAGTCGCCCTTTAAAAAGGAAAGTATATAAGGTATTTCTCCCTCTTTCCTAGCGTGCCTTCGTGGTGTAGTGGTTCTGCACGCTGGGCCGGTATTCCAGAGGTCCGTGGTTCGATTCCCGGCGAAGGCGGTTGCTAATTTTTCATCTTGCCTGCTTCCAAAAAACACGTAATGTCTCTACAATTGCATTGGAATCTCTTTAGTCGACGAATGCCAGCAGAGTTTCAACAGAAGGTTATTGCTGTCTTGGGAGTAATGAAATGATCATCATCCTCTTGGCTTGTATATTCAGTATGACTCTTTGCTTTATCTGTTCTTGTGATATTTGAAACCATATCCTCATCATTCAAGGACTGAAAGTCCAGCTCATTCGAATCGCCATCGAAGCATTCCGCGAAGTTTTCACGATGGGCATTTTCAAAGAATTTTACATTATCAGTTTTTTAGCATACAGCTTCAAATATTGCCTCAATTTCTTCATACTAAAATAAATCTAGGATTCCTTTATTCCCAATATAGGAATTCCTGTTCTTATTATAAAATTTTTCACTGCTCGGACTTGAGTGTGGTTATTTACTATACACTCTCGCGCGTAGCATTGACTGTGCGCGCGTGGGCACTGCTACGCTTGAATAATGTGCAAATTTAAAAATCCGAACCCGGATTATCGAGATTACACAGTATGGAAAATAAATGACTGCATATATGGTAAAGAAATCTTGGATATTTAAACATTAGAAAATAAAACCTGGAAATGCACACTTTTACAAAAAGGGCTGAGTTACAATAAATAGGAAAACTGAACTATTTTCATGAAAATAGGTGTTGAAAACTTTCTTCACGAGTTTGTTCGCATCTGTACAACTCCTCAGAATTTTCCAGTTAAAAAATAGACGCGTTTCTTAATTTATTAAAATTCCCCTCACCTTAATTCATCTATACAACAAAATATTTCATTCTTCAAACTAAATCAGTAATTATCCTTTAAAATAAAGCTGAATCTAATTTCGGATTAGAAAACAAAATTCTGGAATCCTAATGCACTCCTCTTTCAAAAATTCTTAAGCTACAGCTTTACTGTATTCCATTTTATGCAAAGAAAAATAAATAAATTTTGTGTCTTCAGTTCTCTAACCGTCCTTTTACCAACATGAACATCGACTGGGAAAACGATTCTTAAAAGAAGGCACACGACACAAAATGCAAGCGGAAAACAATTTGTATTCATGAGAGCACCTAGAGAGCATAATTAGGGGTCGCGCGTAGCGATTGTCAATTTATTCCCCGCCACAAACTGCATTGCTGGGAAGCTTCACATCAAGCTAACGTAATTGCATCAAGATACTAGCGATTTTAAATATTACCCTTAGTCTATGCAATGCCGCGTATCGAAGCTGCCCATTAATTCCTAACCTTCCTGCTTCTCTTCTTCATCCTAACAGAATGGATTCAGAAGACTCATGAGCTAAGTCACTCGATTGCAGTGAAATGGGATTGCTGTTATTATGATCTTCGGATTAAATGCCACGGCCAAAATGTTTTCGGCCAAAATAAAAAGGTAAAATTCCTGATCAAAGCAAAAGTAAATTATTTAACATATGTAGGAAATCCACTATTTAGTGTTAAATTACTGCTCTTTAAAATCTATGTTCTATTAGAAGCAGTCCACCAGCGGCCGAGCGGTAAAGACGCTGAACACTGGTAGTTCGGTTCGAGGTTCGAATCCCGCGAACGGGCTGGCTGCATGGGCGTTTTCGTGGTTTTCCCCATGTGTAACGTGTATACGCGCCAGTTTCTCTTAGAAAGTCTTCTACGAAGGCATCCCTTTCTTTAGGCAGATAGCCCTCGTGTGCTTTGCCATAATTAAATAATCCCAATCTATTAGAAGCAAACATCCGATGAATACAGTTACCAATTATACACAAATTTTATGCTTTTCTCTTTTACAATGCTCCTGGTATACAAAATTGTGACAAAAGTCTATTTGTATTTCTGAAAGTCATTTGATTATTTACTCCTAAAAATGACACATACAATATTTTGTTACTTGAATCAGATTAACGTCTCATTCTTATACATGTTATTTAAAAATCTGAATAAGTTTTTTTTTTCCTCCAATGGCGGGCACTTGCCTATAACGGCATTGAAGTGGTGGCCATATTTTGTGGAGGCACCTCATACCGCTCCCTTCTATGAAGAGACAGACAATTTTACATCCATGCCTTCTCCGGGATTCGAACCCTGACCCTTTGGTATTAAATTCAGCCTTCCCATGCTGTGCCAGGTTTTCATACAAAAAATTCGTACTTTATCTGAATGTTGTAATGCATCTGTGCCTGTTTATATCTTTTATTTATGGTACCTAATTTATATTAAGGATCACGCGTACCTCAATGGCATGCTTCGCGTAAACTTTAGCTATCATGATAACGTATACTCCCCGTATAGATGTTTATATGAATATGAGTGAGAGTATGTATACTTTTATTTGTTTTGGAATATATATGTATGTAAGTGTATATATATATATCTGTATCTGAATTGGTATTTATATGTATATACATATATTTTGATTTTACTGTAAGAATTATGTTAATTTTATTAACAGTTAAATTTTAAGTTAAAGTTCCTTTCCTGTCAAATTCTTAACTTCAACTTACTACTTCCGGCCAGAACGTAGTTTTGGAATTTGCTGAATATTTAATGAGGAGGAGCGGTATTTAAACCACGAAGTTACTTACTGAGTCAGAGAGAATCAAAGTTTCTGATTTACGCGCGTCTGCCTTTTTGGCTACTCTCTCTCTCAAAGCTGTTATTACGCTCGGCCGTACTCAGGCCCTTGCTAAGCTTTGTAGTAAAATAAGTTAAGGGACCAACTCAAATTGAACCTTGATAGCTTCGGCTATACTTCTTTAGTTAATCTTAGTTTTAGTTTAATTCTTAGTCTTTTAAGTTCAAGTCCAAGTGCGCGCTTTGCTTGTACACTCCCAGGCGGAGTTTTGTTAAATCTTATTGGAATAATAAAGGGTTAGTTACCCTTCTATCTTGTTGTTTCTTGTCACCGAACGCAAGCGATTATTCGCTAATCAGTTCTTAGATTCCTCACTTCCAACATTAACTTAGAATTCCAAAGTGAGGTACACTACATTACTTTTCTTCAAGTGCCTTGGGTGCACATGTATATTTCTTTTTTTGCATTTTATAAATGTCGTCTGTTCTGCCGGGATTGCGGCCTGGCAGCTAGTGGTTGACTCCCACTGAATTGTTAACCAATTCTGCATGGATATATCTATACCTGGGTCGGAAGCCAACTCAGCGGTTTACTCCCCTAACTACTATACCGTCTGGATGGCAAATCTGAATAAATAAATTCACACAACTTTAAATTATTTTAAGTAACCACTGAAATAAAAATATTTTCTTGGAAAAATCATAAAATTCGATTTACAGTTTGTTTATACGAGCACTTAGGTTTTATTTCATCAGTCTTTTTTAATTAGGCAGAGAAAATTTCTTCAAATGGGGGGTTGTTAAATCATGATCTGGAGGCATCGGAACAAAAGGTACAATTAATTAGACTATGCTAATAATGCTACGTACACAAAAGTAATTTACAATCCTACAATTAAAAAAAACCATCTGGATAATTTGTATTTAAATAAAACACCTTTCAAGAACTGAGAATCAATTTTATGACCTACATTAAAAAATACGTACATTCTTATTACTGCATTACCATTTCCGACTGTATAAAACTAAATTTAAAATTTACGAAAATGTGATTTTTATTTTAAACTGTAAATGTAATTTTGACCATCTTATAGCGTATATATAATGACATAACCTGTTGAATTCAAATATCAAAGGTAGATTTGCAAATTGTTTTTATTATTTTTGATGCAGGCCAAATGAAGTCTACAGAATGCCTGACTTCAAGGAGTATGTAAAGTAGTGGATAACACAAACGATATGAAAGTATAAAAAAAGCGAAGAAGAGAGGCACATATTAAAAATGAAAGGAATACTATAAAATAGTTTATATAGCTAGGTGTTTAATATAATTGATAAAAATGATGTATATAAACTAGACGGGATTCACTTTGTGTGCTGTCGTTAAAAGATTTTGGTTTGGTTTGGTTTAACTGATTATGGCAAAGCACACTGGAGCTATCTTCCTAAGAGAAGGGATGACTTCGTGGAGGAATCTTTAAGGGAAACGTGCTCGTATACACGTCACACATGGCGAAAACTATGAAAACGCCCGTGCAGTTAACCCGTTCACCTGGAATCGAACCCAGGTCGGAATTAGCAGTATTCATCAATTTTACCGCTCGGCGGCCAAAGATTATGTGTAGTCTATATACAAGAATCAATGAAAGATTGATTCATGTGATTTAAATAAATTGTAATAGTTCGAAGAATTTAGTTAATGATACTGCGTGTGCTTAAGTTTGAACACGCACTAAGTATAAATCGTATGATTCCCCAATTTTCCCAGTAGTATTTAAATGTTATAAATTGATAAATAATATTTGTACAAAAACGTAACTCAGTTTTGTAACGCATCTTTAAGGAATCAATTAGCAAAAATAAACATAAAGCATTTATTTATCTAATTAATCTGTCTGAATAATATCATCAATTTTGCTGAAATCCTAATGATTTATCCCTTTCGTGCTTTTAATGCATTTTTCATGTTTGTTTTAAGACATTTAAACTATAACATAATATTACATGAAACCATTGTATTGAAAATGTATATACTCTTGCGAATTAATGTTCAAGAAAATGTGCCAACCCTATCCAATTATTTCTCAAATGCCAGTAGTTAACATACCCTAATTATACTCTATAGTTGACTAAATGGTATTTTTTTTAAATAATGCAAATTAAGCTTGTTATTATCATTACTCTCCCTTTATTTGATTTCAGCACTTTCCTTTTCTATGTGTCTTGCCACTATCATTTTAAAAAATTCTGCTTAATAATCAGTACTTAAAAATTATTTGTTATTAAAACATAATATGTTGAATGAAGAAAACAACCAGTTTTTATGTAATAAAGCACAACATTTTCAGTCTTTTAAGCACATTACTTTTTCCCAGTAAATTTTAGTAAGATTTTAAAATACTTGAAAGCAAATGTTTTGTAGATTTCAAATTAAATGGTAAATTCCTAAAATCATCACAGGAAAGACAGCACCTAAGCAAACTCGAAAGATGAACGAACTCACATAAGTCTCTTGGGATAATTTATTTATAAATTCACTTAAACTGATTTCTGAGTAATAACTGAGCAATCGCCTATGTGGCAAATATTTAATTAAGTGTTTTTAAATATATGTTAAAAATCATTAGACATTTTAATTAAGTTGCTCTTTTATTATAAAAGTAACGACTCCTATTACAGCTAGGAAATATAACTGCGGAGCTTGAGAGTGAAAATAAATTGAATATTTCAGCCATATTTTTAAACTGCTATTTGAGTTGAATACAGAGTTTTTCCATAAAGCGACGTTTTTGCTTCATCATATATTGTATTAGATTAACCTTACATTCCGATCTGATTGTTTTATGCTACGTAATAGGAAGATCAATTTCTGTGGCAGTTTAGAATGAATATATTATTTTTAATCATATGTACAATTTATGATGAATTATTTTTAATCAACTTGTAGAGTCATTAGGCTGATTGGAAGCAGAAAAGATGAAATATATGCAACCGCCTTCGCCGGGAATCGAACCACGGACCTCTGGAATACCGGCCCAGCGTGCTACCGTTACACCACGAAGGCACGCTAGATAAGTGGGAGAAATACCTTATAAACTTTTGATGAAAGAATGTCTTGAAAGTTGTCCTGCAGATTTAAGCTGTAGAAATGAAAAAAAATATATATATATAGATCAGGCTATTCCGAATTCTCGCGTTTCTTCTATTTTTTTCACTTTTATTATATCCAACCATCATGTTTAAACACTTGACGAAAATTCTCTTGTCTTTCAAGTAAGCCACATTACATAAGTTATGATAAGTGGAGAAAAGAGTAACTCATTAATTTAAAATTTTAATTTAGGTCAAATTCAACTTTAAATGATGTTTTTTATAGAAAATCCTAAGGGGTGTTGGAACCACAAATCTTCAAAAAATTGTGATTTCAGATTTTTGCATTTTCAAATTCTCTACACTTTTATGTTTCTAAAAATACCATTCTTGAATATCTATGAAACCTAGAACTGTAAATAATATGGTTTTAATATTATTTACAGTGTAAATAATATGGTTTTAATTCGTCATCGATTGCTTTGATCAATGAGGATTTTTACATAAAAACGCGTTTTTCTCCGAACGGAATTTTTTTTTATACTCGATATACCTTTTCTCAGGAACTACTTCTCACAGGTATCTAAAATTTTATGGCTTATTTATTAGGTTTCCTAATGTTTACTGAAATGAGCTTTTTGTGATAAACTTAAGAAAAAATTTTTAAAAATTTTGTGTGAGAAAATTGCTAAATTTTACTATGCCTAACAAAATATCTCGTAAATTACTGTAAAATTCAAACTGTTTTAAATGCTTATTTCAGTATAATCAGATAGGTATACTTTAATTACAGAAAAAAATTATTTCAAGCGTGTATCTACAGCAGATTTTGAGAAAAGGTACATTGAAAAATGGCTAATTTAACATTGTCGGAATAGGGGTTGCTGATACATATTCTTTGGCTGATACCCCTTAATGCCTTGAGAAATTTAGACTGTTTAGAAATGCGCAAAGCCACAGCGCATCTTCAATCAATCGTTAAGTTTTGTCGAATTATAAATATCAAGAGTGTGCATAAAAGCTTCATTATGAAGAATAGCAGCATAAAACAGCACTATAAAAGAATGTAACTAGCATCCTTTTATAGTGCTCAATAACGCAATATTTAGATTAATTTTACAGATTATTATTCTATTCTAGATTCTATTTTATTATATTACTATTAATAATATTAGCACTGTAAAAGAATGTAACTAGCATCCTTTTATAGTGCTCAATAACGCAATATTTAGATTAATTTTACAGATTATTATTCTATTCTAGATTCTATTTTATTTATTTTATTAGATTAATTTATAGTTCTGTTACTCAAAAGGTTACTGAAATATTTTTCAAAGCGTTTTACTCACTTCGTATTCCGTTCATCAGTAATCTGTTATTGTTCATCTTAGTAAACAACGAACTCAAAATCCAAACTTTGCTAAGAAGATGCAACTGTACAAGGATGTCTCAAATGCTACGCTACAAAAGTATTACAAAGGTTTCATTTTGTGCTGCCTTTCTATGCTGTTTTACTGACGTAAGGGATTTGCAATATCTGTTTTAATAGTTTTGATCTAGAGCAGCATGCTTCAAAATAACACGTATGAAATAAGCTAATATTCATCTTTGATAAAATTTGAAATTTGAATGATTTATAGTTATCGCTAGAGATCTGAGAAATTTTACTAATATATAAAAACATTTATCGTGTCTCACATGATTTGTATGCTGAAAACCATTTATACGAATGGAGCAGCAAATAAGCAATAAAATAGCTGACATTATTTTGTCTCAAAGCTTTTTGAAAATAAACTTAGCAATAAATAGAACTAGTTCTATTCGCTCGTGTAATACACCTCGTTCTAAAGTAAAAACGTACCATAGATCCAAGGTTAAATTTCGCTATCGTCTAATTTTCCCTTTTTGCATTTGTAAATACGCTTAGAATGCAGCACCCAATTTAAACACTCTTTTCGTTTTCTCTTTCGACTAGATGTTTTGCGAGGACAACAATAAAATTTTATTTAAAAAAGGAATCCTAGTAAACATTTCTCCTCAGCTTCCTTTTTTTTAAATGCCTTATTTCCTTTCCTCCTGTAAGTCAAAAATAGAAAGACAGGGAGAATTTAAGACTTACTCCATTATCACTGTAAGTTTCATAAGCTACCTTCCAAACAATGAGTTCTCTTCCCTAGCGTTACGCATCAAATGTTTTGATTCCAGCTGAATGGACAGAAAGGTAGTTTTTCATCTTTTCTTTCTTTGGCTAAATCGTGACAACTGCACTTGTACTTACCTGTAAAGAGTAAATTAGGCCTCGATCGAAGTTGCCTGTATTTTATTAAAAAAGTGACACGGGGTACTTAATTTAAAAGGAAATTTATCTTTTTTTCGTTTTATCTTATGAATCAGGTGGCTTAAAAACTAGAAATAACTGCGCCACTTACAGAACACCCGCAATTTATTGCGTTTATAAACTAAGCTTGTCGTTTTGCGGGTACAGTAGTAGGAAGATCAGAGTGTTAAAGAGAACTTTACATGTGAACTCATCAGAACACCACAGCTGTTTCGAAACTAAACTGATAAAAGTACTGGTTTGGATTTTTTTTTCGTAATCTATTTTGCATTCAACTTTTGCATGTTTTAGTTATAGTTATGGCGTAGCTGTCTGTTTTCCGAAATCATAATGCGGGTAATAAATACAGTTTTTACAGCGTGCAAATACTTTCGTTCCGTAAATAATGCATAACTTTCATTTGCTGTTTATGGATATTTCGTAAGTATTACTACACATCGTGATATATATTTTACACTAATAGCCTTATGTATATAATAACTTGTAAAATAGCTTGTTTAATTTTTTATGAACTCTTTAGTTTGCATATAACAAGACGTTAATTATTGAAAAATTATCTCAGAAGGCTTGTTTGTGTAGTAGAGTAAAACAAGGCGCATGAAGGTTCTAAGGGAAGCGCATCTAAAACAAAACGCATGAATGCCTTTATGAAATCGTTCTAAGGGAATAATGCTTATAATCATGTAAAAAGTGTAACACAATAACACCAAATGCCCAAATAAATATTCGCTAAATATCATCAGATAGGTTTAAAATTTTGAGCAAATTTTTCTTTATTTCAAGTAATACAAAAATATGTTAATTTATTTTTATTTTAAAACAAACTTGGGCATTATAATACGTTTAACTCTTTCGTTTCATCCGAGTTCAGTGTTATTCTCTGATGCAGTTTGTTCCAGATATGCTATTCTAGTAAGATAATAATAAATAAAACTATGATATGTATTTAACGCTTAAAGACACTTACCATAGAATTCGAGCAATGCTATTGACCTCCTGTAAGCGGCTGTAGCGTCAAGTTACAGTAATTATTTAAACCCCTGAAGGAATATTCAGCGCTCGGTGAACGAACTTTCCGAGCGCCTCGCTTATCCACGCCAATTTCTGCGAAAGGGTTAAAATTAAACATTGTTTATTTCGATTGTTGTTCAGTTATTAGACTCGATTCTTTCACGGGAAACAGCACAATATAACTACCATTTTATACAGAATTTCATTTCTTATACATCAATAACAGCTTATGAATAAAATTTCCTAATATTCAACATTTCTTTCATTTAAAAAATTCATTTTGAATGTAGACCAGCATACGACTATCTTCATTTATCAATTAAATGTAATTATTTTCTTGAAATCAAGAACTATGTTTTTCGGACATTTTCTTGCATTATAATTGCATATTTAAAATAAAACTGTTTCGGTTTCTTTTGCTTCCTACACTGATTCATTTGCTTGAATTGCGTACAGAAATTAAAAGTAAAAAAATGTTCATTTGTCAGTTTTCCTTTTTATTCACAGCATTAAAGTTCACGTATTGGTTTAATTTAATTTGTCGCGGAAAAAAAAAAGTTTCACTTGCTTTACATACTTACATTTCATAAAAATATTTTTACATTACGCACACACATTTTCTATTATAGACAAGAAAAGTATTCATAGTCATTAATTTCATTCATATTCATTTTTTCATTACTATTAATAAATAAACGGAATGCGTCGTGCATTTTCCAAATGCTAATTTCATTCTTTTATAGTGCTAGATATTTCAAATCTCTAACTAATGAGAAATTTTTATCTTAAATTTTGATTAAATTTAGCGACTAATTAAATAAAATATTTTAGAAACAGCGATAGTATATAATATCTTTAGTGATATTAAAGTCTTGTGCTATGTAAAGTTTCCTAAATGATCTAATCTCATTTATTACACGTAGCAAAATATATGTTCGTAAAAATTACATAATTGATTTTTAATCTCAAAATGTGTGTAAATGCACTTTTAAAATTAAGCTATAATTTCAAAACTTTCATTCTGATATAATTGCATTTCTTTTGCATAAACTGGACATAATATGATATTTATCTCCCTTTGCACTATATGATATTTTAAAAAAAAAATGTATAGGCATTTGAATAAAAATACACAGCATTTATTTCAGGAGTAATTGGGAGGAAATATATATATCCTAAATCGCTTCCGCGAACCTTATGCATACTTTAGGTGTAAATAGCACCATATAATGAATACATATTGATAAATAAAAGTGTAAGTTATTTTCTTCCTTCGAAACAATGTGCCTTCGTGGTGTCACTGGAAACACGTCTGGCTAGAACAGGGAGGCTTGGAGTTCGAATCTCGGCTTGGGCATTGTTAATTTTCACGTTTTCTGCTCCGTAATAAACCTAATGACTCTACAGATTAATGATATTCTGGCTAGCAATTTATCACACACTTATGAAATTTGCACTATAATATTATTGTATCGTTATTGTCTGTACAACAGCAAGGGTTTTAAATGACATAATGTTATTAAAATATTTCAGGGTTAAATTATGCTAATGAAAAATGATAAGCAGAAATTTAATTTATATATGCATACCTTTATTTAGATTTAAAATTAAGGTAGCATGTAAATATAACTGAAAACAGTTAAAAGTATATTAAACGTATATTACCTCTTATTCTTTGGCGTCAACCTTGAAAATTATAGTTGAAACAATTCTTTCATGTTGCAAACAGGAAGGAGATATAGAAGTGAAATTTAAAATAAGTGTAAACTATATCAACCCTGAATTAAAATACAGTTGGAAGTTTGGTTATACATTCAATGAAAAATAAATTTCAGAAAACTGTCGTAAGAATTTCATAAATATGTCAAGCTTAAAATTACATCGATACATTGAAATAATGGGCGAAGAAGAAAAAATAATTGTCAACAGGAATATTGCTTCTTACAATAACTTTGAGGCAACGCTTTGTTAGAAACTATGATCTGACTAAACTTCGAAGGAATTAAAATTCTGCTAAGTTATATATCTACCTCAGATTCTATATCAAGCATTCACTTTGGTTTACCTGCATGGATATTTTCAAAATTAATGCATATAATAAATAGGAGCTAAACATATTCAAAAAATTAATATATACGTATTACGGGAAAATACGTTTTACGCGAAAATATTTCTCTTAAGATAAACAACTCACTTTTTTTATTAAGCAATACAATCGACCATCAACTGATGTTATAGAGATGACATTTAATGAAGAAATTTAAATTTCTGTAATTCCTAAAAGTAAATTAATGACAAAGAGATCCTAATTGCAACTTTTTCAAAATACTTATGAAAGCTGTTGCAGACTGAATGATATTGCCAAAATGGAGATGAACATATTTTGACCTTTCGTTTTTCTTTTATATTACATGTATTATTTTTTAAATCTATTAAGCCTTTTAAAATCAATACACTTAATTCCGCGGGAAAATTCAATAATGAGGTTTTTGGAAATTACTATTAACGGAATGTAAATTAAAGAATTTTCCTAGGAGATCTTTTTTATACTAAACTATTCTTATTAATTAACTACTTCAAAATACTTAGATATATTTGACATTTAATTTGAAATGTATTACGAACAATGGTTTCTCCTAACAATTAGAGTTTTCCAGTGAAATGAGCTTCAGTATTAAAACTTGCTTAATTTGGTCAAATTATAATATAACTCTATTTGATTATATATCTATAAGCATTGAATATATCTATAAGCAACTATCTATAAGCATTGAAATTCAGAAATTACATTTCTGGTAGAAAAATGTTACAAGTAGAGCCGGATTTAGACTTGATAAGGCCCTAAGCTATTTGAGATATGGAGCCCTTTATAAGTCTGTTATACTATATTTTAATTTTGCGGGGGGGGCCCTAAACTATAGCTTGTGTGGCTTATACGTATATCCTGCACTGGTTTCAAGAAATAAGCTTTTAAATTAAAATTAATTTAACAATTTACAGTTATTATATTACAAAAAATATAGTCTTAATAATCAGAGAAATAGTTTTCCAGACCAAACTGAAAAATCCCAATAAACATGAAAATACCTCTTAGTGAACTTTAGCCTAAATATTTCAGATTTAGAATACAAAACCAAGTAATTCAAAAAGAAACTTCTTCTAAAATGTGTTGTATTTACCTAATTGAAAGTAACCCTGTTACAAACCAGTATAACAGGTGCGTTGTCATAACAATTAATGATATCATATTATAACATAAAGATATATTTTTATGAGGTAGACTCGCCATATTACATGCACATACATATTAAATTCAAATTAGTAAATGAGAGTCAAAGTTTTGTAAATTCATGATTAAAACTTAATTAAAGTATTCACCTGAACGTATCAGCTAATTCAGAGCAGCAAATATGAATCATAGGGGAGAAACGTAAAAGTTTGAACCATAAATTCATAAAAAAACACAAAGATCTGTGCAATGTGTAAGAACATAAGTGTTGTTAAATTTGCCTGCAAAAAATATAAAAGTACTACTCTAAAGGTAGGGGCAAAATGAATGAAAACTGTGAATAAGCATATTGCACTTTTGTTACGAGATCTTAACCGCCCCTAGCTTTTCAGTGATGGTACCTCTGCGTCATCCCAAGGTTCAAATTTCTCGAACACTTTTACATCCTGTCTCATGGCAAAAGCAGCTATTTTTTTTCAATTCATGGGAGATACATATCCAATGAATGTCACTGACATTGAAACAAGTGGCTCTTAACATTTAGTTACAATCCTATTTTTTAATCATGCTCCACCGTATTAGCATTCAAAAGCATCCAGGCAGGCTAGAAAAATCGACGGAAGTTCTTCAAATCAAGCGAAGATCCCCTCATAAAATATGTTGTTATCTCTTGGATATACTCTCGTGGGAGGATGATATTTCCTAGTTAGAGGCCATCAAGGATTTTGAAATTGATTTCACTGCCATCGAGTCACACTCTGGAATACGTGGGGGAAAGTGTCAACACCCATCATCCTCTCTCTTCAAAAATCTAAAGTTCTCAATTTTTTAAAAATTTAAATTTACATTTTCGATAATGTAAGTAATTTAATTAGTTGGAGGCAAGGGATCTTCGTCTTATGCAATAGATTGAAGGGCATTAAAACTAAGAACAAGCCTTAAATTGGCTAAATTGAGTAACTGTATACAAACTTACACGAAAACATATTTCAATCATTACCACTGTTGAATAACTCGAGAGAGTTAATATCTCTTGCCAGAAAGCTACTTGAAAATTCGTGTAAAAATTCGTAAAAAATTATATCTTAATTTTCTTGAACCACATCAAATAATCAAAGTAACTAACTGTAAACTAAATATTGGATTTCCAGGATTGGATAGAAGTTATATAGTTTCATCTAATTAATATTAAGTAAGCAAACAAATTGAATAATAACAAACATGCATTTAATAATTACATTAGTAATGCAAATATTTCATTCTAAAAAATATAGAACATAAACTAGATAATATAACAAAATTGCATGGTATGAGAGAAAGAACATCACATCTTCAAAACAAATAGTTACTTAAGTACGATATACTTTCTCAGATATGATTTTTAACAGTTATCCATTAAGAATTGAAACTCCAGAAAGAAGCTTTTGTGATGGTAACATTGACAAAAGAGCCGCGAAATAACATTTATGCCTATTACCTAGGGACGCAGATCAAAATTATTTACTCGCATACGTGGTCTAAATATCGAATGATCTTCATCCAATTACATTAATGATAATAGTCTGAAAATAACTTTAATGTGAACAAAGTGATGCGCTTTAACGTCCCCCAATTTGCATGTACAGCGTGTACAGATTATTCTAACACAGTATCTTTGAGTAGGTTCTTGCTTATGGGCGTTGTCTGTTTGTGTCTCCAGCATTTCGTGCGGTTTTCGCATGCTTTATTTGCTATTCTACAGCAAGTTATTTTCTCCCCTTCAGATAAATTAATTACAGGTTCATTTATTAAACCTTGTGGTTTGAAGATTTGAATATTTCATTTTCTCTAAAATTGTTATGGAAATACATGCGTGCAAGCAGGTAAATATCGTAGGTTTGGGAAATTGTAATTTTGTATTGTATTAATTGGAACGTTTTTCAGAAAGTTTTTAGTACATCATTTATCTAAAAGAACATTCCGAAATTAGTTTCGTGCATCAAAGTTCAAGAGAAGCTGAAGTATGTATATGCGTATAACCACGCCTCTTTTAAATCTTTAAGTATGCCAGCTGAAAACAAGCTGTCGCAGTAATGTCCCTATTTACGGCACTTACACATAAAAAAATTCAGACTCTGAATTGAGAAAACGTAATGGAACTAAAGAGTATAGTAACATAATTGTTGTGATAAAAGTCACTAGATTTTTATTTAAGCTGGAGCACTTGAAAAATGTGCAGTGCGCTCACAGGAATTCGAAACACGGACCTCTCGCATATGCATTGAATATGCTTCCAATTACACCACGATAGCATGCGGAAAGGAGGCAGAAAATAGCTTACAACTGTCATTTAAAAATCACGCAAGTATAAAGTGATAATGAAAGAAATATATGTGTAAACATAATTCATAAATGTTAATAAATGTGTAAATCAATAAAGAGAATTTTTGCTTTAGAGGTTAAAAAATAGTCTTCTAATAGTGAAACAACAGTTATGACATTTTTATGAATAACACAGAAGGAATTTTGACTCTCTAAGCGGCAAGGCCGCATATATACGGCCTAGAATATTTTTGTGATATCTATAAGAACGTATATATACGTGCATATTAAAATATGTCAAAAAATTAAGGCAGTATATCAAAAGTAAACAAATCCAGGTATGAAATAACAGGAGAGCTTTTACATTAAAATCAAAAAAATAATCTGTTCTCATACTAGTTTTAGGAAATTTGTACATTCTTAGCAAAACCCCTGCCCCCTCAGAGAGTTCAGGAGGAACTTAAGCTTAAAATTCAGCATCAATCTGCAGCTTATAGTTTACCGAAACAGTACGATCAGTATTCAAAAATCTAATTAACATTAAATTAACTTAATTTAAAACATTTCTTAAATTCACGAGCGTATTTATTTCACACTTTAAGGAAATTATTAAATGTCATCAATACTAAATTGTTACAGGCTAAAACAACGCGGCAAAATCATCGCACACGAAAACATCTGGCAGAAAGCAATGCAAGAGAAAAATATCGTCGTACAAAGCATCGTGAGAGAATTGAAAGCAAGGAGAAAAGATGGCAGTTTTCCTTAGTTACTTGGGCTCTAAAAAATTCGTAATAATGATAATTAGAAAGCTAAAACATGGATTTGAGACTGTCATTTAATTTCTTATTAACATTTTGAACTGATGTTAGTAGATCTCTTATCACAGGAAATGTAATTTAAAAATAAACTAAAATTTTACAGTTTTATCGAAAGTTTTTATAAGAAATTTTAATGTACGTTGACTTTAAAGTCAGTAAGCATTATTAAATAGGCTTGGAAATCTACAGTGGTATAGGTTCATAAGCTGAACATATTGTACTTTGTATGTAATAACACCAAGTTATTCGACTTCCCTTATTCATGACAACTGTAACTGTTTGATGAAAAGACTTCATAGAGTTTGACTTTCTTTGAGAGCATAAACTAGCATAAAACTCCTAAGCGACGTTAGCGAATTATCGCTGTGTCTAAAATAAACTAAAGAGTCTTGAAAAGGTTTTAAGATAAATCTTTTTATTTAACAGACCTTAGAAAGCGCTTAAATAAACGCAATTCTTGTGCTCACAAGATCGACCACCACTTGTGGCAATGCAACTTAAAATAACAGTCCAGTTCAAAACTTAAATCTTAATGTAGTAGTAAAAGAATACACAATTTAATTACATTCTAAGTTGGCTCAGAACTTCTCACTGGTGTAACAATTTAAATGACGGTAACTATAGCACATAATATTAACAACATAAGTCGAATAACACAATCTTATCGGAACTGTAAAAACTAGGTAACGTAGCCTCGAGAGGCAGAAACATGCTCTATTTTACAATCCCAAAAGACCCCGACTTAAATACTTACTAACTCATTTGTATTTTGTGTCAGGAAACGGAAAGGAGAAGTTATAGTAAAGGCTGAAATTATAATTAACTGGTTAATGCAAAATAATGGTAACCCTATAAACTGATATTCATATTCACTAAAATTGTGTCAACCTGCCGTAGTATCTGTATCGGTAAATACATAGTTAAAAATCATTATGCCACCACCATTTATCTTGGAATTAACGGTCTCAGATGATATACATTAAATCTATTTGTGGTAAAGATGGTGTATTCCTTCTGATGGAAGTAATCGCAGCGCGCTTAGTGGAAAGAAGCATATGATCAGTTGCAAAGTTATGCACTATTATCTAATTACACGAGTTGACACCTTTAAACGTATTGCGATCCAATAATTATTAGTTATTGAGAGTTAGTTGCTCAGCCATTTGTTAACACTACGGCACCCATTTATGAGACAAAGCACATGTAAACTTTCATCTATGGCACTCAAACTAAGACAGTGACGAAACACCCATCTGTGAGATAACCCAAGTAGCACATGATGTGGCAAAGGCGTAGCAAACTGGTTCGAGAGGTAACAAAATGGTCGTAGTAACGTCTTTGCTACGTCATGTGCTACTTGGGAACGTGCTGCATATAACAGCGTAGGATATGCAAATTATCTGAATGCTTCTGATAGCATGCTCTGTCATATGATCAGTGTTATTATATAGTGGACCTTTATGCGAGTGTAATAGTAGTTCTGAAGGTACTTCTGGATAGTACGTTTAGCACCAGTGCATAAATAGTTGACAATTTGAAAAGAGTCAGCTTGCCGCTTTGAAAAGAAACATGTAGCTTACCATCACACCCGCAGTTCATCAGGCCTGAATGTTGGGGTTTTGTAATGCTTTCGTCTGGGGGATAAGCTTTTTCAAATTATCGGATGCAACACGTAAGGCATGTAGATTTCAGTTCCAGAAAGTGTGACAAGTTTTGAGTGAGTATTGAGTTCAGCAAATTTAGATAAAATTGCCAAGTGTTACAGATATTCATCTAAATTATGCTTGGATTAAATCAATTCATATTGTAATCGATTATATCCAAAGACGTATAATCTATAATTTCTGGTTGTTCCATCAGTTTAGGAATTTAGATCCATAACAATTAGATGGTTCTATACAATCGATGAGTTTTCTTTCTTTTCGTTAAATCATTAGATTGAATAACTTCTTTAATATTTTGTTAAGAGTGCTATAATATCTTTTATTTGATAACGCATGTCTAATTTCTAGAAACATACCTAGAATATAAAGTTTGAGACCGTTTAAGCTAAAATAAAAGATATAAAACAGATTTCTCTTAAATCCTGTACGTGAAGAACAAACGTTTTTCTTGATAAAAGTAACGTTTAATAATTTATTTTATATGTCATGTGAGTTCGTTTTCAGCAATGAATAAATATTCAAATTATTTGAACAATTAATTTATATCATCAGAGGCATCAAAATCTGCATATTCTTTTTGGAAGAAATGAAATGCTCTTGAAAACCCAGTGCTTTAAAATGTAGAATTGTGAGCAATGTAGATTTGTAATGATAATATTTCCATATTTTGCAATAGGAAGCTACATACTAAGCACTAATTTCACGTCAAGCGATGGCTACAGATA
This sequence comes from Stegodyphus dumicola, assembly GCF_044657685.1. Taxonomy (NCBI): domain Eukaryota; kingdom Metazoa; phylum Arthropoda; class Arachnida; order Araneae; family Eresidae; genus Stegodyphus; species Stegodyphus dumicola. Next base: position 31,772,912 of record NC_140781.1, read on the forward strand.
TCGTTTAAAAGTCTTAGTAATCTCTAAATAATGCTTTATGAATTTCATCCTTCTCTGTATCTTTAGAATTTTATATGTATTTTCTGTATTTTAGATGCTGTTTTGTAAATTATCCATTTAATTAATACCGATCATAAATTGGAAGTAAAAAGATTAACTCTTTATCACCAGCGTAACATATCCACAAAGTTGGTATAACTAAAGCACAGCTTCTCATGAATACTTTAAGCTTGTCATGGAAAGGAAAATCTCTGTTCCTTCCATTAATCTTCGAATCATCACTCTTTAACATCAATCTCTGTCTTTAGAACAGTCAGAAGGCATTCTAACCAGTCTAGAATATGCTTTCAGTAATCTTATACATCGCGTTTCCTGATTATTTTGGGAAAGTGTGTTAATAAATAGTTATATGAAATACACTGTAATAAAATATTATTATATTTCAGAAGTTATAGAAGAAATGAATTCTTATCATTTGTAATAACTATATTTCATACAATGCACACAACATACAATGTTTAAGAAAAGAAGGTTTTAAATCACGTTGCATTTAATTTAGCGTCAACCTAAAATTATGTAGCAGTTTTAGAAAATTAACAACAGACGAATCATTTCACGTTTGTCTAGAAAATTTCTGCATTATTACTTCCAGCAGTAAGACTCAACTGCATTCATTTAAAAAATGTAAGTGAGCAATACCATCAGTAAAGAAAAATGTTACACGATTCTATACCAGACATCTGATAGGGGGTGTTAGAAACGTCTCTTCTTAAATGCAATAATATATTCTAATATAGTTTGTTTAAGATACTAGCTAAATTAACTTTACTTTGTTGGCTAGATCTTTACTTGAACTATGAAATGACTATTCGCTAAGTTCAAACTGTACCAATGACAAGACTTGAGAAGGTGAAAGACAATTTTATTCAAATCAAGAAAGAATTTACAGACGGCAGTCATGGTGCTTGAAGACTTAGTTAGTGCCTTTGGCTTCAAACTCAAAATAGAAATATAAAAGACATCAATTGATTTCCAGGAATTAATTGTGAAATTGGTAATTGGTAATTTCAAGTAAATTAATTGTGAAATTGGTAGTAAGAAGTAATTGTGAAATTGGTAAATGTAGATATTTTAAATGAATACAACATTGAATAAAATAAAATATATAATTGATACTAAAATAACAATTTGCCTTTATACGAATCAACACCGTTTCCTTAATAATGCCTTAAATTCCATGCACTGTAATTAGATATATTTTAGAATTATTTTTAGCATGGAAAATATTATGTTATCGCTAAAGTAATTTTACAGACCTAAACGACTGTGATTTTAAAGGACGTTCCATGTAATAAATAATAAAAAAACACCATTTTCCTAATGAGAATTATGTGACAAAGAATTAGTTAGATCCTGCTATTAGTTACGGCAAAGGATGTTTAAATATTTCGATAAAACATTTTATGTAAAATTGTATTTTCAATGATGAAGTTTTTTTAAACAAACCATTAAAATAATATGCATATATATTTATAGCCAAACTCATACATTAAAACATGAATGAGAGTTTTCTTGCCGAGAAATTAATGTTGTGCTCCAAATAATCTTTTGTTGTAGTAATTGAAAATTTATCTAAATATAAATCAGGCTAAGCTGCACGGATGCGATTGGTATGTTATAGGTAGCTCTTTTTAAAATGTAGATGCTTCTATTTCTGATGTCAAACTGTTCAAAACAGGGGAGAGTTTATTATTTCTTATAAATTTACCTCTTAATTTTTTTTTACGATTAAAGTCAAAAAAAGCTTTTCTTTAACCTTTTTCGTTGTATGTCCTAATTTTGTAATCCTGCACTGAAATGTTATTGTAGGTATAATTTTAGTATGAAAATAATAGTTAAATATAAACTTAATTAATTCACCTATTTTAAGCTGTACATTGCGGGCTAAGCTCCTATCACTTGACCTCAGGCTTAGCACAATATTCGGCAAAGGCTTACTAATTCTTCAAGGTAGCATTTATGCTATTATTGTCGTCAATACAGAATCATGCTATTATTGTCGTCAATACAGAATCATGCTATTATTGTCGTCAATCCAGAACTTTACATTCAGCAGACGGGAAGATTTTGCATATTATCATTACTTTTACAGTGTTCAGAATCAAAGTATATGTTCTATGCGCAAGACTGATGTGAACGAACGAAGTGTTTGTAAATGGGACTGCATTCTTTATTTTTCCAAATATCGATTCTAAACAAACAAGATACAAAATTTACAATATTTTGATACAAGAAACAAAAGATATATATATATATGTTTATGTTAAATATTTTAGTTTATATTTTTGTATCTTGTATAAATTTTGTATTTTGTAACTTTCGTACTGGGGGTAGGAGGTTTTTCTAAGTCAGTATTAGGTTTACTAATGAAAAGTCCGTTTAGTATTCGTTGACCCTCCTTGAGATAAAACAAAAAAAAACCTGTGAACACTTGTAGTTCGACCCGGGTATAAATTCCGGTGAACGGTTTGGCTGCATAAGAATTTTCGAGGTTATTCTTATGAGTAACATGCATATGATAAAATTCTGCTTATTAACTCCTTCATTAAAACATTCCTACCTTTAGGCAGATAACCCTAACAATAATAATAATTTGAAACCAAATAATCCAATATATTTCAGTAAGAACTGACTGCGCGTTAAGAAGTAAAATACAAAAATCCTATTTTTTTAATTAGAAAAATTTTTGGACATATTAGAGAAAGAATTTACTGAGATCTCCTTTCATTGCTTCTTCCTTAAAAGAGTTTGTTCAGTTTTAAGAATAACTTTCAGAGCAAAGTTTAGTTTCTCTGGCCACTATTGGTTCATTATTGGGTAAACGATCGCACACGTTTATAACTTTAGCTGGCCCAATGAATTATCTATCAATTATTTCTTTAATATGTATAGAAAGCCATAGGAAATGAAGAATGTAGTTTATTAAAACATAATGAATGTTTATTAATATAACACATAATCTATACAATCTCGTAAACTAAATGCTGAGCCTTTTTTACTATAAATTGTTTTACCTTATTTTGAGGATTTTTTTTTAATTGAAAGAGATATTTAGGTAAAATTATTCACTGCAACCACGCCGGTAGTAATTTTTTTATCTGTGTTTGATTTTTGTCTGTGTTATTATCCCTTTAAAACCACTTTAAACTCCTTTGGTTCTACGAAGTAAGCGTTGGACTCTGTAGTTCTACTAAAAAACTGTAACTTATTAGATCTGAAGCCGAATATATTTTTAACTGTTGTTTATAAGATATTTTATTATTTGGTTAGTTCCTCAATTTAGAGAGCGATTTCATGAACTTTGAATCAGGCATAGGGAAACAATTACTCTATTAATGTTTTGCTTCCTGTATTATTCGCAAATTCATAAACTCCTTACGTTACATCATTCCTTTCCTAGTATTATTTGTGGTACAGTGCATAGTTGAATAAAAAAATTATGCGTTAGTCTTAGCAAAAATATCCCATTGACTATCACTACTCGTTTGTGAAATGGTGTGCAAAATTTTAAACTTTGAAGCCGCAGAAGAATATTTTTTAACCCAACAACCATCAACCGATTTGCATTGTTCTAGAATATGGTAGAATACATCGTTTAGTGAACCATCTTATCTTACTGAAATCAGTGCATCGCAGTGAGTTATATATGTTACAAAATGGATGGTAAATACCACACAAACCTCCAAACGTTACGCAGACATTTGAGCCAGACCATGGGTTTCGAACTGTCATTTCAACCTCTTCTAACCACCACACCGTATACAACGACTGGAAAAGCACATTTACTACATAATAACTGCATATTGGAAAGGAAATCAATTTGTTAACGCAAGCCATTTCCCGAAACGTTATTAGTGAAATTAATTTCAAATACATACTAAGCATACTTCAGAGCATTTTCCTATCACTTAACTCAAATGTTCATATTTAACAAAATTTCACATTATATGGGTGGCAAGAATATAAATTTAGCTCTTCGTAAATGAACATATTTTTAATTACAAAAAAAGGCAGAACTGAAAGTGGAATAATATGTTTATATAATGGGAAAACGTATTCCTAAAATTTATATTTAGTTGAAAATGAAAATTGGGCCTATGTAAGTATACAGCAGCATACATAACAATAAAGGAAGTAAAATTTTATTTTCACATTTCTAAATATAGCAATATACAACAAGTTTACATGCGCATAAAAATATTCAGATTGAAAAATAATATAATGCGGTTTTTACGGTTGCTTAAATACGATGTTTTGCTATAAGTTTGTGTTCAGAGAGATTGCTTAGTGTAGCAGAGTGAGATTATCCCAGGGAATTATGTTACAGTTTGGACGCCCAGCCAACATGGATTTAGGTTCGCGCGTTTGGGATAATTTCTGGCGTTTGTTACTTCATTTAGTTGAGCTGAATGCTTAGCATGGCAATAAAAATTAACCATTCTAAATGACGGGGCGGTCTAGTTCGCTGATCACTTATCTGAAAGGTCTCGCGTCACATTTCTACACACCCTCACAATTTGCTTACACGCAGCCTCATATTCGAACTCCCCACACACCATTTCTGAGTGCATTTCTCCCTCCCCTCGCAGTGCCCATAACAGAGCATTTCTTGACATAGTGCCAAAAGAGTAAAATGCGCTGTTTCTTGCGGCGCGGCAAAGAGGCCCATTAAAGTTTTATCAGACTACACACACTGCATAGAGATTAAAGCATAATTCTGGACTGGTACTCGGATGTGATAAATTGTAGGTTGTTTTAGAGACATAGATTGTAAAGGCGGGGTTCTTGAATCGAATGCTGAGATACAATTGACGAAATGACGTTTCTGCAATGTCTTCTGATTAAGTTTTGTCATCTGAGGGTAAAAAAATGTAAATGAAACGTGTCAGAATTCCTAGAATTAAAATTCGGCTGGAAAGTAATCCAAGCTTGTTCCTTCAGGCTTAATAAATTTCAAAACACTTCACGCCGAATTTTAACAATGAAAGACTACATAACTAAAACCATCAAGACAATCAATTAACAGATATTCAAGTAATGCAATTACAGATATTCAAGTAATGCAATTATCGGCATTTAAACTTTAAATGCCGATAAATAGTTGAGAAAAAAGACGGATATTTTATTCTTCTTACTCCCATTGTAAGGATTTTATTCTAACCAATTATTTTTAGTTTTTCTTTCCTTCTTGCCGGAATGTAAATTTTGCAATGACGTAGTATTCTAATCTAAGCGTGTTTCAGAAGTAGTAGTATTTAAGCTGCGTTTTAAGAGTTCGAATATAGTAGTAGCGGACTTAGTTCCAAGTTTACGATTAGTGTTTGAATTTGGCTCTCTAAGTCGGTGTTAGTCACCTTTCATTTTATACTGATATATCTAGGCTCAGATTTGCTGTGTGCAGTCGTTTTAGCGTTTAGTTAAGCTAAGAGCTAGTCGTTAGCTAGCTTAACTTAATATGCATTTTACATTTTTATTTTCTATTAACTGAGTTAGTCACAAGTGGTGGTGATTTGTGAGCACCAAGTGCGTTCATCTATTCATTAAAACCTTTGTCTGCAGTACTTATTCATCAAAGACATAGCGAGAATTCGAAATTTCGTCTTCTACGTAGAGTTGACTACGTAGAGTCTAACAAAGAGAACCCCCAGTCTATACTCCATGATAAAAATCCGTACATTTAAAACACTATAAATCATACAATGCTTCCTTTATCGATAATATATGATACTGTAAGTCAATAACTATCATTTACGGTAATGCAACTCAATGACTAAGTTTATGGTTTTAGTTATGTTCTTGCTTCATCATTAACATTATTTCGCAACATCCCCCCTACGTTTCATTGAATTACCTTCAGCATTCTCCACAAGTTTTCATAGACTATAATACCTTCGGAAAAAATGATTTTATGTGCCTCTGAATCATCTATGCACCTTTTTTACTGGCCTACAGATAATCGACAAATTTTTAACTTAATTGATATCTTTAAAAGCATACGAACAACGGAATCCAAGTATACGGAAGACGTACCAATTCCTTTGAGTCGAATATATGAGCGTGCATTCAAATGCAATAATTAAAGAGTTTCAACACTAATTCTCAGCATTTAGTTCGATTATCAGGCGTTAACTGTGAGCTTTTGTCTACTCAAAATAATATAAAATAACCGACCTTTGAAAGCGCCCAAATGGTGTAAACAACATTCTCCTGCCAAAAACTGAGTTCTAAGTTTCTTCTTGATTTATTACCCTGGGTGTTTCTATTTTGACCTTTGGAGTCAGCGTTTTTCCTCTAAATGACGAATTTACATTTTATCGATAATGACTATTCTTGTCAGAAAGGTATTTTCATTCCATTTGATGTAACAATATTATACAATGTAAATTTATTATAGCTTAATTTTGACCCAGTCCTATCACTGGACGTGTGGTTTAGACCCCTGAGTGCAGATAGTTCGACTTGGGTTCTAATACAGGCGAACAAGCTGGTTCCGTCGATTTTCACCATGCGTAACGTCAATACGAGCCAGTTTCGATTAGAAAAGTCCTTCACGGAGATATTCCTTCTCTTAGGCCGATTCCTCTTCTTAGGCCTCTTAGTGCGTGCGTGTTCTCTTGCGTGCTTTGCCATGCAGACTAACCTACATTCTAATTTTTCTTCATTCCGATTAGGTAGAAATGATGCAATTATTTACGATCTTAAGCTTCTGAAATTCGGAATGAGGTTGAAATATTATATTTGCTTCGAATTTTAACATCCTTATGTAGCAGGAATCTCATCCTAGTTGGCTCAATACAACTGAAAATTTACAACATAATCTTGTCTCTAACGGTTTTAGAAATTAATTTATTGCATATGTTTTGACAAAAACTCCTTCCTATGAAATTGTTGGATAATCTCTAAACCTTCTCTCTTATTCACTTTAAAATTGGCCTTAACATACTACATTACATACCATTTTTAAAATTTATGTCACAGTTAAATTAGAATTAGGTGCAGAAAAAGCGTTGCTACTGAAGTAAACGTTTTTATCATACACAGTTTAAAAATAATTGTTATGAATTACTCAAGCATCGTAACCTACAGTATTCTCACAAGTAAAACGTATTAAGTTTCAGTTAAAGAGACTGAAATTATTTTTGTTAGGCTGATGAAAAACTGATAACTAAACTATTAAGCAACCAATGCTCAAAACTGGAGACATTTCACAGACACATTTAAAATAAATTTATAGGTAGTTTTGATTTTTAATATGAAAGTTTCTCTTCTATACCTATAACGTATGCTGTAAACATGAAAAAAAAAACGAATTCAAGGATTTTTTCAAAATACGCACGATACTCCCCACCATAATTATGAAGGTCTAGTGAGCATTACTAAATGCTGTTTTTCATATGAAGAAAGAGCTTAACTATTCTCAACAAATGCATCAAAACACTATTAACTCTACTTAAAAGTACTTTGCCTGATGTGATAAGAATATAGAGTATATAAAGTCCTAAAGAGAAATATTTATTTACATCAACTTCATGAAAAACTTGACCTCATTAAACTTTTCGTTCAAGTTATGTATAAACAACCGTGTAACTTCTTAATACTAACATGAATAAATTAATTTTTTTTTGGTTCCGTTAAACTGATACTCGATAAAGCATATTAAATGTCATATTTCGATTCAAAATTGCAAAATATATAAAAACACCTAAAAATATTGAAAAGAGGAAAATTCTTTTTAAATTCTGGGCTACGCTATATTTTTTCAAGAAATTTCCTGTAGGGAGTATTTTCAAGTTCTTACCCCAACGATATTAAATATATTTTAATGAGAATCATGGAACGATTAAATATTACATTCCGAAATTTTCAAAGTTATGGTTTTATCTTATTCTACTGATCTAATAATAACTGTTTTAAGAAGATGTGCTGCTTCTTTCGTTATCAAAAATATTTGCTTTCGTTTTCTCTAAATTATAACGATATCTTTATAAAAACCGTTTATTTTAAAGATACTTTGTAAATATTGCTAAATTTTAGGAGAAAATTTTAAAGTTGTTTTTCTTACATACATTTCTAGTAAAGAATATTTAGTAGAGAATTAAAAATATATGTCCATGTTTATTCATGCGAAGAAAATTAATCGCAAGCTTTCTTCTCATACATAAATTATTCATAATTGAGATATAGATAGGAAATTGAAGTTACATATTTAAAACAAATATATAAACAAAAGCAAAATTTAGCAGTATTGAGAGCGCAGTTCGTGATTCAAAACCCACCAGTGGTCGATTGCTAAAATTGATGAACACTGGTAGTTCGGTCTGGGACTCGAATCTCGGCGAACGGGCTGGCTGCATGGGCGTTTGCGAGTTTTTTCTCCACGTGTAATGTGTATACAAGCCAACTTCCGTAAAACGATCCTCCAAGAAGTTCTCCTGTTCTTAGGAAGATAGTCCATGAGTGCTTTGCCGTATTTAAATTAACCAAATAAAACTTTGTTCAAATCTTCTACAGGTATGTTATATCCAAGGCAACTGTAGAATCATTAAGTTATTTTGAAGCAGGAAAGGTGAAAAATGTGCAGTGCCCTACCCGGGACTCGAACCCAAACCTCTTGAATACGTGCCGAGTGACCTACCGTAACACCACGAAGGCATGCCAGAATGAGGGAGAAAATACATTATATACTCCCCCTTTTAAAGGGCGACTGCGGATTAGGGAACCCAATCGCCGAATCCTGGTGGTGACGAATTACGAATTATTGCACTACCTTTTAGTTCGGGCCGCAGTGTAGAGTCATTAGATTATTTTAAAGTAGGAAATGTGAAAAATATGCAGTGTTCTAGCCGAGACTCGAACCTGGACCTCTCGAATACGCGCCGAGAGGGCTAGCATTACATCACGAAGGCATGTTGGAAAGAGGGAAAAATACCTTGTAGAATGTATCTGTTTAATGTAACTCTCTACGCAGATTTGGGTAGAGATCTCATGCAAGTGTGGAGAGACCTTTATACTATATCAAAATATAAATCTTTGTTACATATAGCAAAAATTAAAGAATAACATATTTAGGAAACAGAAAATATGGTTTTAGCAATCTGAGAATCTGGTTGCCCTTCAATATTAAAATATAAAAATGAAATCCAGATTGCTTAGCTATTAATTTCCGTACCTACCGTAAATATTCCTAACAAGATGCATATGTTTAGCTTTGTAGTAACAGATTAAGCTTTCTCCTTTTCCTGTGACACGCCGATAAATAAATTAGTAAAATAACGGTGAAGTAATTAAGAACGTTTTCTGCTAATTTGCAAGGAACAGGAGCTGATATCAGTAAACAAAGATGTCTCTATGATAAATGCCTGGAGACTGTATCTACCCCATAGATCATTAGAGTCTAAAAGCAATCAGCACTGTGTCAAATTAGGTGCTATTGTCATGGGATTCATTACGGGCATTAAGAGGAATTAAGTCAAACGCATTATTCCCATGTTAGATGAACAACGTTTGGAGAAAGAAACTTCAGGAAATGGATTTCAAATCATTATTGTTGTTGTCCAAATTTTGTTGCTTACTTATGCACGCGACGAGAAATCAAAGGTCACGACATATGTCTTCGCTAATACGCTACAAACATTTATCTCTTCTTTTAAAAGCTCAATACTCTGGATAGGCATTACTTGTTCGAGTCAGTATTACTTACATGTTACAAAAAGTATTTAATTAATTTTCTCTTTACTGTGCCATAAATCGTTTGTTACTTTTAAAATATTATATTCATAGACATATTTTTTAAGCAAATCATCCTTAGTGCCTTGAGTCATTAAGAATCGAGCCGTATACCATTTAAGAGATACTAAAGTAAATTTTACGTTGCAGAAGAATCAGAGGAACAATTAACTTGCATTTGAAATATTAAATACTGCAAAGTTAATTAAGCTGAAGACATATTAAAATAAGACTTACGTTACAGAATGAGAGGAATAATTAAGTTTCATTTAAATATTTCAAGGTGCAGCGTTATAAATAATACTTTTTATTACATGTTTTTGATGGAATTATCCCATGCAACTGCATTTTAGAAACAGCTTTCTAAAAGCTAAACGTGCACAGCTTATTTTGTTTGTAATATGTTTTTTGTATTGTTTGCGAAAGCAACGTACTGAAAGTTTAATGTAATTATTAATCTACATGTCCGAGTCTGGTGCTTGAAAGTAACGTGTTTTTGCCCCACAACGTTTTATATCACTCCAAATCTATGATAAATATCTAATTCAAATACCGGGTGTTCACAGAATCTATGAGTAAATTTTCCTGAGTATTTCAAGCAACATATAAAGGCATTACTGAAACCTTTAGCGGTGGTATTGCATGTACATCAATCAACATGTTTTCCCCAAAATTAGTTTTTGTGTTTCTGAGTAATTTGAAAATCCGAAAATCCTCATGTTGCAAGGGAATTGAAGCGAGACAGCCCGGAAGTGAATGTTTAATATGGGATGATCCATGGCAAAGTTCAAAGACCATGGGCAAGGTTTTGCTTCAATGATAAATAGTAACAGTCCGAGTTTATCTCGAAACATCGATTAATTACATTTGCCTACAGTTGGAGGACTGTCAATCAGAGGTCATTTTGCCGCATGTTGAGGTTGTATAACTTGTGTCACAAAAACCTTGAACCTTGCTTGTGAAACTATTACCATACCAAAGGTATAAATTATTGTATTCCGAAACAAACTGTTAATGTTGTTCCGAGACTTTGTGGATACCCTGTATAATCGACGACCTTTTTGACTCTAGTTTAGGTTTACTAAATAACATCTTGCTCGAAAATGGCAGAAACTCTAAACGTAAGCGTGTACTAGCTTGGATGTATATTTAATGCATTATAACAAAACATGTGTTAGAATCCATGTGTCTGTCAAAGAAGTCTTTGTGAAAATAAGTCGTTTGCATTTACTTTATATTAGCAAAAATTCTCAAGTCGCTGTCTTATTACAATACTTAGCCTACTGAGAAAAGATGCTGAAACGAAATTGATTGTAAAAGCTCTTATGCAAGGATAAATTACAAAGTAAATAAATAAATAAATAAATAAAATACATGAGTTATTATAAATGCTCTCTTTTATAATTTTAGCAAACGATATCTAATTTCCCATGTATATAGTGAGAAACAAAGGTTAGCTGTTTCACATTTTGAGCTAATTTTAACATATTTGGTTCCGAAAATTTAGCCGTAAAGCATTATAATTATATAGCAGCGAGAAAAATTTGCTTTTTGGGGAACGGAGTTTTCTTTCCCTCTGCATAGTATGTTCGGGTGAATAAACATGATACTATTTATGAATGAGATTTTAATTAACATTAGACAATACAGCAGAAAATATTACTTGACTGCCTATATTTTGAGGCCATCTACAGAAATAAATAAATCAAATCGTGATTGGATTTTAATCATTTAAGGCACTTCATAGCTTTAAGTAATATTCTACCATGTTTAATGGAATCAATATTTCAAAACCTCTCTGAGACATCATCGTGAACACTACCCAAACAAAACTAGCAGAAGGCTCTTTGAAGTATGCTAAAGCACGCAATCGTGTTACTTAGATGTACGGCGACATCTCTTTGTGTGAGAAGCAAGTTTTGTTAAGGATGTTATGCCGTGTAATTTGTTAGGAATGACGAAAACTTTATTCGAAAGCAGTACATTGCTATATATTTTAAATTCTGTAGTTATTTTCTGTTCAATGCATGTATGTTCATCCCATTTGTTCTACAACTTAATATCGCAACTAAGTGATCTCAAATTTGTCTGTCTTCTTAGGATTTGTAGTTATGGCATGCACATTAAGAACTATGCTTTTAATAACTTCCACTTATGTTTCTCTCAAGCCTTACTAATTCCAACTATCCATTAATTAATACTTAGTTTGTTTTTGAAATTTAATTTGCAGACTAGCCGAGGCACAATATTTAGATTAATTTGAATTTGCGATGATGTAATACACTTGCATCCTAAGAAATAGCTCTTTTTTCCGTATGGTTTTTTGCTGCTTACCAATATCAATACGTAGATATTAGTTAATTAGACAAATAGAGAGATATACAAAATTAAGGAACGTTGCAAATTACGGCTTTTTTAAGACAAATATTGAACCAAAGGCACTAATTATGCCGCTGGAAGACTTATGCAAATATTCAGAGTAGAGTATTTAAGCGTACACGTGCGTGTCTGCGGAGCAGTGATTGTGGAGGGGGATATAAAATTCTCTGTTTTAACTTGGGTAACATAGTAAACGGAAATCACTGTTTACAAGGTTAATATTTATAGAAAATAAACATACTATTACCGCCGTTTTCAAGCATCAGCTTGCATCATAAAAAAGAATCCACATATAGCTGACAAAAATATCAAGGCAGGTACGGAAGACCGAAATGGGCAAGTTTTGTACACAATGTATAGGCAGAAGCAATACAGGGCGCTGTTGAACAGCAGGTAGAAGCGTTCATTCAGGGCTCGATTAAGCTATATAAGCATATGCCTTAGCGCATCACGAAAAGAAGGTACCACGAAAGGTCTTTAGGTATTCAGGAACCAAAAGCATTCCTGTTGCCGGTTTTACTATGAAATGCTTTTTACAGATAATGAAATACCAACAGAGTGGAAAATTGAGAAAAAAAAAACTGGCGTAAACATATGTCGGGGCGCCAAAATCTTTTAAGTACTTACGGCTTCTTAAAAGTCTTAATTCGGCTCTACGTTCATCTGATGTAAACCGTCAATCCTTGGGCAAATTTCGAGCGGCATGCATCATTACAGTAACGTAGGACTCCCTGAGAGTACCTTTTATCTATTGAACTGCGGTTGAAAAGGATCAACTACTTTAAGGAGGTACAAAGAACAATTTCCGAGGATCACGTTTTAGCAGCTCATCGGTTCGCGTGCTCAACCCTATGAATAAAATGCATAATGGCGAGCTTCGCTTTCATTTAGCGATGCCTATCGGTCAAACTTCATGCGGGGAATGATGTTCAGCCAGCGGAATGCTTTTATCTACCGCTTAATAGTGTTCTGTACCACCTTAATGGCGATTTCCGCATACGTATTCTACTTAAAAATCTGTTTAGGTCATCCCGTCTAGTTATCTCTGAAGTTTTATGCAGTTATGTAATTTTACCAGATTTTTTTTTAAAATCCTGTATATATACATGCATATGTAGAAAAAGGTTGTGTGAGATACTGAAACTCAAGATAAAAGCAATGCGCAAAATAGAAAACCTTTTCTGCTTGAAACATAAATGATGATAGTTGTTTATATTGCTTGTTAAACCAGTGGGATGACAGAGCTGCGTTATAGACATTATTATGTGCAGCTGAAAGTGAATTTTGTGCAAACTTACAGAATTTGATGCTTCTGTGATAAAAGTAAGCAAATTTATTTGGTATATCTCGAGGTACTGAGCCCAAAGTTTCTAGAAAATAGAAAATTCCATTAAAAATGAAGATGAAGTATTCCTTGTTGCAAATAGGGAAGTGCATTGCGGAAGATTTTGAATAAAATCAAGAAGAAAAAGCCGCAAAAGCAACTAGTGAACTGTTCCTTTAATCCCTCAGCAGAAAAGCAATGAGAGGAAAACTCCTCAAGCAGGAAATTTATGGTTACGCTGTAATCTTCAAACAGCTGATTAATGAAGTGAAAAAGGAGTGGTACAACATTCATAAAATTTGAACTGCCGATCAATGAAATACTGTCATCTTGTCTGATGAATCTATCTTAACACCCAACCTGTAGCCTAGTACTGTCATGTTGTCTGATAAATCGAGCTTAGCACTGTTCCCAACCTGTAACCTAGTTTATGTTTGACGAGCATCAACTCAAGCTTTTCTTCTGGATTGCTAGCGGATGTTCAATGATACATGAGCAGCGATATCGTCGTATTCCGCTTGCTTAATTATTGAACTGCAAGTTCATATCGGTGCCGAGGACTATAATTCTACTGGGAATGACATTAATGAAGAACGTATGCGCCCATTTCAGACACCTTTAAAATCTAGTTGAGGTTTTCGGAGTATGGCAATGAGGTTTCCCAGCTCCCTTGGCCCTCGTATTCGCCATACATCAATACTATAGAGCCTTTGCGGTAAATTTTGGAGAAAACACTTTGATATTACTATTTCTTCTTTACAGGTTCCCGCACCTTAACAGCATTTAAACTCATTTTGCAGAAAAAATGGAATAATGTCCAACTAACAGCCATCCAAGATTCATATTTTCTCATTCTGTGAAAACCTTTATCAGTCGCAAATGCAAAAAGTCGCCGTTACTATAGGAATTCGTTCTTTTGTTAAATTTTTAACATTTTTAACAGATATATGTGTTATATACGCACACACACCTTACCATCAAAGCCCCTACGCGGCTTTTATTCACGCAACCATTTTTCGTAGACATATATTTCAAATTTCAGAAATATTTTAAATCGCACAAGTATTCGCACCTCCCCATTTTTAAAGTTTAGAAAGTCAGTTTTCTAAAAAATTGTGAATCAAACTTTTTATGTACGTTCCCGGTTCCCATACTTACAAATTTTTTATATTATTATAAAAAAATTACAAACGTGTGAGTGCAGTACGGCAAAAAATTGCGAAATATTTCATTTTAAAGCTCTCGATTATATTTTGGGGGACTGTGCTCAAACTGAAGGCAAAATGTTTGAATTTTCATAAAATGTTGGAATTTTCTAAATATATAAAATAAGTTTAGAGAAAGGTTTCTGAGCCTAATAAAATAAATGATATATATAAAATATATAAAAAAAGTTTAGAAAAAGGCTTCTGAGGCTGATAAAATAAATGAGGAGCATTTCTATGCAGATAGTCATGAAATGTTATGATGAATATATTTTTTTTTCTCAAAAAGGAGATCTTATTCAAATAATCCTGCAGATTTCTTTTTCAATAAAACATTGGCAGGCTTAACTGTTGGCACATACACAAAGCATAATATACTTCACATAAATTAAAAATATTTATATTTGAAAAGTTATTTTTCGAATAATTAGTATATTATGAGTATATGCTGCAATGAAAATATTTCCGTAATATATATATATGTGTTTACAACCAACAGTTGAGAACGGTGTGTGTATATATATATATATATATGTTTACAACCAACGGTTGAGAACGGTATATATATATATACTTATATATATATGTGTGTGTGTTACAATAAACGGTTGAGAAACGTCAGCCTGAGTAAGGATTTCTGTGGACGCATAGTGTATGTATGTGTACAGTGAAGTACAGATGTAAGCACGCAGCAAATATTTATTTTAGTTTATTTTAGTTTATTTTTTATTTTAGTTTATTTTAGTTTATTTAGTTTATTTTGATTTTATTTTAATTTATTTTTTATCTTACCTATATGTATGGCGTCTTTCTTATACATTTGTCTATGCATATATTGGTGGCTCACTAGCTCACAAAAAAAGCGCTAATCAAATTCGAAGCGAAAATAATTCAATTAATATAAAAATAATAATATGATATAATAAACTGTAGGATTTAGTTATGTAGATGCTTATCATACTAGACTGAAATGCGAGATATTGCTGTGGTCTGAATTAAGACGACAAAGCCAACCGAAGGTTAAATAACCTTTTAAATTCAATTGTATGTGCGCGTTATAATTTTACATAAGCACGTAAAGGCTTTTCACGTCAACCAATTAAAGTGTCAAAATCATTTCTGACAGCTAATTGATATCCTTGAGCTATTTTAATTATGACCCTCT
Organism: Stegodyphus dumicola; assembly: GCF_044657685.1. Lineage (NCBI taxonomy): Eukaryota > Metazoa > Arthropoda > Arachnida > Araneae > Eresidae > Stegodyphus > Stegodyphus dumicola. The sequence continues at coordinate 31,788,771 of NC_140781.1, forward strand.
TGTAAGGCACAGCAAAATGAAATTATCCAAAAGTCCTTGTATTTTACTTATTCGCTCCTTTTGAAGAGCATGTTTCAACTCAGAAGATTTCTTCACGCAACGGCCAGCAATTCCTCTTTTTGCAGTGTGCCAAGGACGTTTAAACAGATTTAAAATGCAATTCATGTGCTTACTAGCCCATGTCTTTCACATCCTTGTTTTATAGCTTTCTGTAATCACTTTACACAATATCACTGTAATCACTCTTGTAGCTTACTGTAATCACTCTTGTAGCTTACTGTAATCGCTTTAGTTTTACACAAGTACATTATCTTCTTTAATCTGAAACATTTTCATAATGTAATAACATAATGTATGGGAAATTATTTGCATTTTCTTCTGTAGCTTAGTACTCTTAATAAATGACATTTATTTGCGTCCAGGCCAGATTACCATCATTACTTATACCTCCTGTAAGCAAAGATTTTCCCGCAACTAAAGGAACTCGTTTTTGTAAAAGCGTTATTAATGGTTCGTTTCTCATGACAAATAAGAACTAGTGATTACATTCTTGTGGTATTGTTTCCCCGTATGTGATTGTGGTATCATTTGCGATGTGCTGTCGATAATCAGGATTTCGAAACCCACAATCTTTAATGTGTCTTAATTACCAATGATACACTGGTAATTTCCAAGCATAACTTCATGTTTCCGAAAAACGACAGGAAAAGATTTGTGCAGATGAAAGCCGCCCTGACAATTTCATTACATCTATAGAAATTTTGGCAAATATTTAAACAGGTAAGTGGCAAATGACGTTCTTTATAGGGAGTGGGTGGTATTTCTTTTGCAAGTTTCTTCACATTTTCAATGACCTACCTACTAAGATCGTACAGGTTTAAACTGCCTACGCTCCGACATATGCACAATAAAAAAATCGTGGTAATGAGACAATGTTGAAATTTTGCTAGAATGAATTATTTCCGCACTGCGTTACTGATAAACTATAAAGTTCTAAATTAAAAAGCAATTTTCCTTAATTACAACTGCATATGCAAAACGCGACATAAACGCAAATTTATACAATTCCTGTACCTTTATGCAGCAGTAATCAATCATCTGGTGTCTGCAGTTACGCGTATGTCTGAAGTTACTCAATTCACTTTGTAATTTTGTACTTATAATACATTATTCTCAAATTTTGTTAAGCAGTAAATTATTCCGTGACTGTAGGTGATGTGTTACTGAAAAGGGCTTGGTTATAAAGCTTTCCTTTTAAAGTATTTCTTGTATACGCGAGAAAAGATCTTAAAGACAAGGAAATAATTCTACCAGATAGTATTAGTCAGGTTGTTTTTAATCAGATACAATACTGAAATATTTCATAGTATTGTTTCTGCCAGATGTAACAAGCAGTGCGAATAGACATTACATTTATGTTCGGCATTTTGCCAAACATCTTGCTTAAATATTTTATGCTCACCATGTAAATTTAGCCTTGCACGTTGCCTGATGAGATTTTATTCAAATGTTGCATTTATATTATTTTAATTCCTTTCATCATTATTTTTCTTACTTTTTTAACTTTTGAATACAGGTGTAAAACCGAAAGCATTAAGTCGGAAAACTTTTTCCTTAATTTCGAGTCTCATCGGTAGATGCTCTTAATGGCATATCTGTATGCGAGGTTCCGGACAGCGCAAACCATTAGTATTACGTGTTTGGCATAAGCAATTCCTGAATAGCAATGCATTTAGATTTATTTTCCTTATGGTTGCTGTGTGCTTTATTTGTTTGTGCTCCATTAGACGATTAAAGGTATTATATTAATAACATCACAATATTTTAATTTTGTTATTATGAGTCACTTTCCATTTCGCTTATCCATAACAGATACTACAAACCAAATTAGATGGTTATTTCCCTTAATGAATTAAAACAAATAAATTTCTGCTTGCTCCTAGATTGCTTTCTCACACTAAAATTCTAATGCTGATAGAATAGGAAGGTATTTGATATTCAGGTAATATAATAAATATTTTTATTGATAAAAACATATTTAATAAAATGTTACCCACTTTGTATGCCTAATGTGTCATTATTTAATATGTGAAGCCAATTTCGATCTTTGAAGAATTTCACTTTTGCCATTCCCCGTGCTTCTAAGTTCTGAATGAATAGTCCCACGATGCGAAGATAAAATTTGAACCTTTCTTTCTGTCCAATCTCTTTTATCCAAACTACTAATGTCAAGCTATTTCGAAGTATATTCGACAGATATTTTTGGTAGTACGATGTAAAACTAAATACGTATAATAATGTTCAGAAAAAGAATGTATTATAATAAAGTAAAGTATTTATATTGTATAAAATAACAGATGATTCTGGTTTGAAATTCTTAAGAGGAGCCACGTCGTTCGCCAGTTCTTGTTTCGCAGTGCCTCAAGCGCCACCGCGAGAAGATGTAATTATAATATATTGTTAGGATGAAAAATTCAAGTTTTGATGATATGTTACTTCTTTTGCAATAGTTTTTTCTGAGTTTTTCAAATACCTTCAAACATTGGTTTCTGAGTGTCCATTGTATAATTAGTATTAAAATGTTAATTACAATTTAAAAATAAAAAAGCAAAAGATGAATGTGTAAGCAATTTTGCAAAAATTTGTAAAACTTCTTGTTTTGTTAAAATGTTAAATATATTTTTCAAAACTAGGCTAATATTCAACAATCTTCTGGTTCGTGACAATATCTATCAACAGGCAAAAGTTGTTACAATTTAATTTTTTATGTATTCAATTTATTAAAAATATTTTTCGATGCTTTTTCTGCTTAGCAATACCATCTTTCCGTTTGAAATGCATTTTCTGATAGCATTCATTTAACGTTCATAAACTAAACCGAAGTTTGTCACATAAAGATTTCGAAAAGAGTCAAGGCTAACATATAAATTCTTGTATTCAGATTTTGCATTGGAAGACTGCGAAAGGTCCATATTAAACAACAAGAATCAATGAAGCGCTCGCTACCTTCCAATGAAGCTTATCAGATCCTTTTCCACCGAGCAAAGCTTTGTCATATCCTGACATATGTAAAGCAGTAGCAACCGTAACAAAGGTGAATGGCTTATAATTTTGAATTCCGATTGGTGTTCTGCGCTTATTGAGTTCGAAGCACAATGCCAGAAATAACCAAAGAGTTTCTGTAAGCCTAGCACCACTTTTCAAGCTTATGCGTTGGAGGCTGTACTTCAAAATATCATTCTTGACAAAAGCTTTCATATAGGCTAGTGGAATATGCTGTGTAGTTTTATTTCATACATGTATGCACATTGCAGCTATTGTTTTGCACGGTGTAGCAACCTCAGATCGATGTTTTGGCAATTAATTATATTTCTGCGATAGGTTTCTTCTAAAATTCATATTGTAAAGTCAGCGTATTTTGTAATCATCATTTAACTCTTGTTATTTGTGAAAACATTGAATTCTCACACTTGAATTAAAACGTTTTCATTGTATAAAATTGTGAAAATGTGCATGCAGCAAGAATTAGTTTTATGAAAAATAGAATCTGTGTGTCTGTAAAATACTGAATTGCACATTTTTAAAAATATTTATAAATATTAAAATTTGAAGGATTAGTATTTTTCAAAACAAGTACTTTTCTGATACATTTTGCATGTTATTACTCGCTGCATATTATTTTCCTGAAAGCATATTTTGATCCTTGACTAAGAATAGAAGACAAACAAGTTTGCGCTTTTTCAACACTGATATCACCTACAGAAATGGGAGAAACAAAATACAAAAGCAGTAGTTGCTTGGATTGCGGTTTTTTCTCTTATGTATTTAATTACTACTTTGAGTTCACATATTTATTAACCTTCTACCTCTTCTTCCTTTTCCTAGTTTCATATTTTTATTCAAAAGCCTAATCCTTCATAGATCCACAGCATCAAACCACAAGATCTATAACATCATAAGACGTTTGCAACACTTATCACCATAACATACGAGTATTTGCAATGAATATTTTATCTGTGTTGTATTACTTATGCACTTAGATTTCACAATTGACCATGGCTATCTAGGATGAATATCCTGTCATGTATAAGATTGAAATATCGAAACGTGGTAATTTTAATCGAAAATAAAATTAAATTCTGTACAAAATAAGAATTTAGATTAAAGAGAAGCGTTTCCAGCTCCCCTAGGATAGCAACCTTTAATGCAATTTCTGAAATAACAGATCATCATTTTTCGGTCTTTCTCGGTAAGTTCCTGAAAAGATCAAGGATTAAACTTTGAATAAAGTATTACGTTTATCACGAAACTTTACACTTTGGGATTAAATTTGAAAAACAAAAGTGTGTGTGTGTGTGTGTGTGTCCATATATATATATGTATATTTAATCAACAAAGCACTACATGTTCCCTAGCTTCGTTTCTATCAAGAGCCTTCCTGGGAAATGCCTAAACAAGTTAAAAATAATATTCTGATAAGAGAAAATTAAATAACTGCAGCAAAACAAACGCTTACGGCTAAATTGGAAAGGAAAAAATTCATTAGTCTTATTTCTGTGCGATGAGTGTTCACTGGCTAACCACTAGCTAGCGTTTAATTTGTTTCCTGTACGTTGAGAAAACAGGAGAAGCGTACGCATGGGATTGTTCAGAATTGAAACCGCCATCAGGTTGCTGTATCTCAAAGGACTTGCAGTTGGCAGGATTTTTAATCTTTCCATGAGATCTGATGCTTTAATTTGTTAGAAAATAATTACATACCGTCTTAGATATTTCGTCGGTTGATATGCTTCATGAGTAATTATTTAATAAATTTTTCTATTGCTTTAATTAATTCTGTGAGGAAAATTCTTTTTCATAATTCTTACTGTTAAATTATCTGCCTGTTTTATTTAACTGCAAAGAGAATAAGTTAAGTGGCAGTCTTATTTCGTTGAAGAATGATAGTCCTGTGAAAAAAAATAACTTCGAGACAGCGCTTAATTAAGAATGAAAACATTTACTGACAAAATTAAAAAATTTAATGCACATACATTTCTGGTAATATATATCACTCAAACGTAATTAAATTAACAACTATAATTTAAAACCAGCCTATGCTCAGAAGCGTGCTCAGAAGTAAAACTGTAAGGAACATAACAATTAAATTTTTGAACATGTAATAAAGATGCGAATATTTGTGCTTTGAATTTTAAAACTTTTGTAAAGAGGCTAATTTATTGGTGGATTCTAATTCTTTAAGGAAAATATAATTAAAAATAAACGCTTCATGTGGTTCTCCATTAAAATCAATATCTCACAGTAACATACAGCATTCATTTTCAGCTGAAGATTTTATACCTACGCCTATTTATTTACCTTTACTTAAAGTTTTGTCTTACCCAACGTTTAAAAGAAAACGAAATGTAATCTAGAGTACTTTATTCTATTTTCCCTTATTTATCTTATTATTGAATATATTATATTCCTTTACATAACATCCCTTTCTCAACAGGAAAGCCTAATTTAATCTTTCCATTTCACATAACATACTGGGCTTCCAATTATGAATCCGACACTATGTAAACCGTATCTTTAATTTACATTTTATTTAATAAACATTTTATGCGTCCCGAAATGGTTTAGCAAATAAAGTATATATATTGCCTCTATCTAAAGTATTAATCCTCTTTGGTTTATCCGAAATATCTGACGTTAATGGTAAATATTGCTTGATATTAATTTGACATTATATATGCACGCTTATTCTGAATGCTGCTTCGTGTTTATATTAAAATAGCAACTTTCTTTAGATTAGAAATGTCAGTAGAGATTCTACCCTTCTTATTCTCAGCTTATTAGGATTATGAAAGCTCCAATAGAGAAAAGAAAAGTTTCTTTCATGTTAAAAGCAAGGCGAAAATAATCAACAATACGTGAACGAGAATATCTTTCTTCGTCTGCGTTCTGCATTTTGTCATCTTTTACTAAAGAGATTAGTTAGCCGATTGAAAATCAAAGGGAAAGAAGAAATAAAAGGAAAGGGGGAGCCGGTTTCTTGAGCGTAATTAAGTGTAATTAGCCGGCTAATTAGACTTAGGTAAATGCGTGCATATTTAAGATAGTTCCTGTCATATGTCCTGCCAATCTACTATCGCTCCGTCGGAAAGCCCTAAGCGTCTAAAAGCCGATCGCAGTGACAGTTGCACTTTGAAAATCTCAGGTGGGTCTCGAGTAGAATTAAATTAGAGCAACCCTTGAGGTAAATGTTTAGTATCTTCAATCTATTTATCCCATGTTTGGCGATAGCTGTAATTTTCTTAAATAAAAGGAAATAAGGTCAGAAACCAGTTATTCAGGATTGAAACGACCCACAGTAAACTCTTCAGTAAGGAAGCATTTTTAAACATTGCCTAACAATGAAAGTAATGTAAAACTCTAGCTATTCTGAAACAAAAAAATCTTTCGTGCTTAAATTAGTTTCACCTTCTTTGTCGAAGTGGGTTTTCTGAGTGCATTCAATTGTCGTTAAGCAAGTGCTAAATTCGCAGCGCAGGATTATATCTTTTAATACGCTTTCCTGTACTTTCGCAAATGAAAGCTAATAATCAATAGGCATGGTTTTAAATATTTAAAGCTGTAATCTTTCACTAATACGGTAATAATGCATTTTAAAATTATTACAAATAAGCAGTTCTAATACCACTTTCAGTAAAAAAGAAATAATCAAGTCACATTTTTCATTAAAATAATGCATTGAAAAGTTGTTTATCTTAGGGAGAATGCATTATTTGTTGGAGAAATCATGCAAAGAAACGACACAAATCCCACATATTCTGTTCAATTGTTTGGAATCAAATCTGAAAGAAACTAACACTCTTCACCTTTGTATCCACTCAATGATTGTCAATCTAAGAGAAACTGTAAATTTTGCGTTATATATTCTCCAGTGAACAGACGAGAGCGATTTGCTTTTGTATGAATAGTAGTCAAATTAAACATGTTTTATACGGTTTAAGAAAGAAATGTTTGATATGGAATCAGATGTCAGATTTCCGTGCGTAAGTTCGAATGTATTAATAAAATATAATTTGATGCCTCTAATATATTTTAAGCGCTTCCTATTAATTATTTGTTTAGCGGGGTACGGATGCACCTTCAATGGCTTGTATTGAAATTATGGAAAATAAGAACTTGGGCATTTCGTAACAGCATCTGCAGGTGTCGTTCTTAAAATCCGTTGAAGCAAGGGACTTCTCGAGATAATGGTGGTAGAAGAAAAACACTATAAAAACTCTCAAATACCTTTCTATGAACAATTCGGCCCAAACTAGGATAAAGCTGATAAAAAAGGTATCCAGCTAATGTTCAGTGCATTTGGCTAACTACAAGCGCGTTGTCTGAACTATTAATATCTCATGAGAACGTTCATGGCATCCAGAGCTGGAATTAAAAATTTATTTTATATATTTCTTTCCCTTCCTATGTACCTTTCTACCTTTCTCTCTGTGTATTTGCAAGAATTTTTAAAAATGAATGTATATATATATATATACATGCAGTTTTCATCTGCTCTTTTCTTTTCTTTCTATTTTTTTCAAAATCTTCTTTTTGTATTTAAGTGTTTGGCACTAAGGACTATAAAATACAAGATAAGCTACTTATAAATTTAGAAGTCTTACGTTGTACAGTTAAATTAATTTTAACATTTATATCATTTAAAAATGTAATTCAGAATTTTTTAATTATGACTATTTTCATTTATAAAAAAAAGATGAAATAAATTTTTAAGTTGAAAGAAAGAAATTTCTAACTTTTGAAAACATGTTTTGCAGATGTTTGTATTTCAAAATTAAATAACCCTTTTTAAGTTTATTGTTAATATGAGGAATATTATGCACCTAATATGCTTTCTCTTGTTGAAAATCAGAAGGTGTATAAAATGCAGCTCTGTGCTTAGAAATATACAGAGAAAACGAAATTAATGACATGATTAGGCTCATTTAAAACTTCCTATCTATGTTATGCTCACTAACTTTATTCCTATTGCTTGGAAATATTGTAAATTCTAAAATAAGCTCCTGTTTAATAAAATGATTTACGCCGTCATGCGTTAGATCAGATAACATAGGATTAGACAGATATTTTCCTTTAAGTAAGGCTGTTTTCCCTGATTCACAAAAGAAAGCTTAAATAATCAGTTTCGTTCATTCACATCGAAATATCCTCTTATGAACTGCACGTCTGTTTGTTTTTCAAAACTTAATTCATTTCTAAATGAAGTATTTAATATTTGTTGGGCTTTTCAAAGTTCTTTTATTTATTCATCTTAGAAAATCTCTATCGTAATTTCAACTGCTAAATCAATGCTGCTGGCAGACAAACTAGATTAACTTTATTTGCATTACCAATTAATGCAGCTAGTTGAATAGGAAATCACTTTAACTCTTTAAATTTATAAATCAATTTCCTTTTGATTCCAGAGCCCTTTCAATTAGATCTTTAGCAGACGGTATTACGAGAAAGCGTAATTAGGTAAATCTTCTGCCCAGCTTTCTCTCCTAAACCATGTCTGAAGGCATTAAAATTCCTTAAATAAATCAACGTTATCTGATTATGAAGCCTTTTACCCGTTTAACAACTATAAAATATATGTAAATTAATTCTCTTCGTTTAGCATAACCAGAAAGCGCTCGACTTTTTTAGGTTTAATATCATCATCGTTTTCTTTAAATTTCTTCTTTTTGAGCTGATTAACATTCAAAACAGTTTTGAAGTACCACATAACTTTCACTGCTCTTGCTGGATTAATATTTAACAGAATAGTGAATATAATTGATATTTTTCCTTAAGTAATCTACTTTCAAATATATATATGTCTGTGTGCATATGTGTTGCTTAATATATATAAAACTCATCCCAATTGCATTACCCAAAGACTAATATAATTATTAATATTTATATAGGCAACGCATATCTCGCATTATTTATTGTCGAATTATCGGCGTGACTTACGTATATATAGGCAAGGCGTAAAATTAAGAAAAATAATAACATAAAATTAGCAGAGATTTAATATAAGCATGTGTTGTTTTTGAAAGCAGCTGACATAGATCCCTTTTCTTCATAATCAAAGGAAGTTTACATCGGCGACAGGGATCGCAGTCAAATCAAAGGAAGCAGCCAAATGAATAGATAGGACCAACTATGACATGAATGTATATCCATCTATCGGAGAAAAAAATTGATGAAAGCGTAGACTGATGGATAAGAATTTTAAAATCGGAGATTAGAATCAATCCCACTAACTATAACTAGTAGATTTTTCTGATTGTATAAGCTTCTAGGTATTATAGTTTACTAATTAAAGAAGTAAAAAGTTTAAGTTAGGAAAAGCTACGATAGATCATTGAATACTTATTATTTCTAATTTTCTAACTTAGGATGTATATTCCTTAACAAGAAATACCAGGTTTCTTAAAAGTTCTTGTCATCATTTTCTAACTTCGTACAAATGCATTTTATTCAGCAAAATAATTTCCTCCAGCTTCAATTAACTGTTTCCAAAGAGTTACAATCTTATTAATGTCACATTTGTAAACGCTTTTGTACCTAGAAATAATGTCCTCTGATCTGCTTGATATCTTTCCGGTTTCGAACAGTTTCTCATGCAAATGGTTATCCTTGGCCAAAACCAGATGATAATCAGGTGGAACAATGTTCTGGGAGCAAGGAAGATGACGTAATACTTCCCAACCAAGTGTGTTGATCATCATTTTCGTCGCTTTCACCGTATGATCTCTAACATTCTCTTGAAGAATGATCACTCGTTTCATGCTGAGTAGTGTTGGCTGCTTCCGATGCAGTTCAGCTGCAATCCTTTGAAACTATGACGACTACACCTTGACTATAATGGTTGTGCCACTCTACAGTAATTCAAAGAGAACAAAAGCAGAGTTGGTACACAGGACACAAAACAATACCTTATGTTGATGAATGTTTGGAGGAAAATGCCACAGAACCAGAAACGACCAATACTCTATTCTTTCGCGCTTGTTGTATGAGACCCATTTCTGGTCACATGTCAATATCTGGTCCAGGAATGGTGCTTTCTCATGGCGTGACAGCAATGAAGAACAAATGGTTAACCGAGTAATTTTGGTTTCAGCTATCGAAAACTAAGGAACCCACTTACTGAGCTTCCATATCTTCCCAAGGACGCAATCGAATGATTTCCTCCGACTCTCCAAACTCTTTTGCGGTTTCCTCGCACGTTTTATGTGGATTACGCTCAATGTCTTCTTCCAGCAAGGCTTCGTCGATAGGGGATGGACGTCCAGTTCGAGATTTGTCCTGGAGGCTTTCATCTCCCAAAGAAAACCGACTGATCCTCGGTGAGAGTCGTCGCCAGTTGCATGAAGTGTGTGACGATAACGCAGTTCAGCGCCAGACAATCCTTTATTGACGATTATTCGAAAATGGTCATACCTATATTGAAGATGTTCTCCAAAACGGAAGTTCAGTAACAAGGACTACGATCGTTAATGTTGAACAAGTTAACCAATTAATTTACAAAAACAACACGAATCAAACTGCTTGTATGGAAATGAGTAACATATTTATGTCGGTTGTCTCGAAATACCGGCCGGAGACGAACATTGGCATTATCATTTCTCACAGAAAATTAAACCAATTTCACTAGAAGGGAAACATCCCGAATGCCCATTTCCAAAAAGGCATCAAATATTTTCATTCATTGGAAAGGTAATTTTGTTACTTAGGAAAAATATAATTACACTAAAATTACCTTTTACATTGAACTTTTAAACTACTATCTACTTAACTAACTCTTTCTGAGGCCGCGACAAAAGTACTGTCAAATAAAGAAACTTATTCTAAACTCTCTAACATTTTGGTGACTTCAAAACTACCTTTAAGTTAAACTAAGTTCTCTTAAAACAACAACTATGAAAAATTAAAGATTAACATATCTACTCTCAACTCTATAAATCAAGGAATGAAAAGTCAATATCCTCCTATCCAGATATCTAATATCCTAATATTTTGTTAGAATATTATTTTTATATATTGTGTCAGTATCCTAATATTTTGTTAGAATCAAGGATTACTTATAAAAAATGCAAAAATGCATTTCCGTGACACGCTATCTCTCTCTAAAATAAAACTAGATCCACTGACTTCCTTAAAACACATAAATATCGGTACCACTCTAGAGATAGCCACTAGCCACTAAAACACTTTACATTTAAAATACAACTCAGAACTTTTCAAAGCACCAGGGAAAGATAAATCTCACACCAAAGAAATCTAATCACCAATTCCTATAAACTAATTAAGCCGATCGTATAGTCACAAACACTTAAAACTGATTACCCAGATTCGAATTGAAAATAACCACATTTTCCGCAAGGATCATATGGGTGACTTACACTAGACCACAAGATAAAACTAAAAAAAAAAAAAAAAAAAAAAAAAAACATACACTAATTAAATCAATAAAATGGCAATATTCTAGAAGATTTATAATTTAGATAGCTCGCCAGAATACCTCCTACGAAACATTTTTTAAAAGTACGCATTTCATTTCAATCTGATTTTTAACATTATTCCATTCATACAAAACTCATAGTGAAGCACCTCACAGTTATTAATCTTTTAAACATGTACTCAAGAATTTAAACTCATGACAATTAAACATTAAAAAAACATAACTAACACCTTCTCAACTATTCATAACACGTTCTCAACTATTAATTACTCATAACACTTTCTCAAGTATTAATTACTCATAACACTTTCTCAAATATTAATTTTTTCATAACACTTTCTCAACTATTAATTGATTGATTAACAGCAAATATTCGAATTTTAATCTACATAAAAATGTCAGCTAAAGCTTTATAATTTAATACTTCCCAAACCCTAAAGATTATCTATTAAAAGAAAAGCAAAAATTAAAAATTATCCGTATACACAAGTCAGAGAGCTGCCCGGATCCAGTCACAAATCGTCGAAACAATAACGTTGAAACTAAAAACCGATATTGAAGTCTGTTCAAAGGGAAACATAACGGGAATTTTCATTCCAAAGCACAACGGAAAATTTCATTTCAAAGGACAACGGGAAGTTTCTCATAGTTTCAGCACTATCCTCCGTCTAACAGCGTTTTAACTCAACAAAAATCAGCCTTCCCTTTTATTTTGAAGTTTCTCTGAAGATAACAGAAGGAGATGAAAAACTGGAGACAACAGACCACGGAAGACCTCAGGTGATGACGACTTCCCTCTTTCCACTTTGTACAAAGCAAACTGGAACTTCAGCGCGAGCAATTCAGACTCAACTCTTCCACAAGTGGAAAGCGTCAGACATGATTCTCAATCAAAAGTTGCTGGTTAAGGAAAAACGCTGGACCTAGCCCCAGATCTTCAGCTAATTTCGAAGTCTAACCAATGGGAGCCCGCGACGAGCTTGGACCGGTCCCCGCGGCCAGTACCTCAAAGATAAACAATATTAACCACAACCGCGGTTGCCCACAAGGAGTAGCCGTGCTAAGCTCTTCTCAAAAGTAGATCAAAACTCGACCAAATGTCACAAAAAATATCCCTCCTCCTTTCGTGCAACGGCTTAAGAAAACTCGCTCAATTGAAACGCCTCTAATTCACTCTTGGGTCAAAAAATACTAAAATTTAAAATTACCCAATCTTAAGCAAAACTTGAACTCCCTCTAGCCAACAAGAAGAGAGGTGATAAACAACGACCAAAATTTGGAGAAATTCAGACTCCTAACAAAAATGACGTACCCTTTTTTACAGCGCAACAGAGGAATGTTTCTAACCCATAATGCAGTTAAACTTGGGACATCAGTAAGTAATAAACACGTCACCTAGTTCTCTACTTCAGAAAGGCCGAAATATTTTCTCGCCTCCACACCCTAAACATGTGGTCAACGCCGTGAAAAGAAAAGAGGAAATTGCAGCTGTGCAGTCCGACCTCTCACCCTCAAAAGAAGCCGCCTTGTGAGAAACGGTCTTTTGTTTGTCTCAAAATCCAATGAATTTCTTTAAATGAACTAAGTGCCGAAGAAATAACAAATTTTGACAGTTGTTAACAAAATTACTCCATGGTGAATTAAAGAAGTGGCTTCATGTCAAGCTCAACAAAGGTTATACTTCATTAATGCAATTACAAATACTTCATTAAATTAGAGATACTATATTCTAATGATTGTTTAATTGTTTTAAACCAAACGTATAAAATATGTTTAGCATTCATATTTTATGTGGTTAAAGAAGCAGATCCGGTCATAAAGAATGTAACATTCAAATTTTTCCAAAACTCATGTATATTACATATTTGAATATCTTATATAGAGAAAAATAGTTAAACACTCTTATTCATGTACAACAAATGTCAAGCACTATTAAGAATTTTCGTCTCGTTTTCTTTCCATGGTCATACAAGTTTTCATAATAAATATCATAAAGGAAATTCAAAATGCAATGTTCTGCTAATGTTTCCAAAGTGACTCACATAAACTGCATTTCGCAGTATACATTTGGAAAAATAATGTGAACCATTTCTCTATCCATTCATATAAACCTGACGAATCAATGTGCCATATTCTAAAATGTATGTAAAGAATGCAGCCTCCTTTTACATTTACATTACTTTATTGTCATACTTTTATCTTTAACGTTAAACGTTAAAACTTCAAGCATTCAGTGCTGATACCACTAACTGTTAAAAGAAAATGCAAAAACATGTGCTTTCCTGAAGAATAAAATAGGCCGTACATGAACCATAATATTGTTAACTATCGAAGTATTAAAATATTAGAGTAAAGCTGCAAAATTAAAACGATGAGCAGACACAATCTTAGGGATATAAAGTGTTAGTGCATTCTATGTTTCGCTATAACATATGAAATGTCATTCCTTGCCTTCAAAGGATATTTATGAAGCAACATATTAGCCTTTTGATAAAAGTATATAAACTATGTAAGCAGCGAAAATCACTGAAAAATGAAAATCCAATCATCCGTCTACCTAAAATGTCGGAGAAAAGTTTTAGATCGGCCTCTAGCGTCTGTCATCTTGATTGTTGTTAATAGCAGTTTCTCCCAAGAATTATCTTCGACCCATTATTAATCTCTGTTTGAAACGTCGTCAAAGTTTCTAATTACTGAAGAGTAGAGTTTATTCAATGGATAATTCGTGGTCTTTCTTTATTGACGTAACTAATGGTTTATGATAAAGCAGAGTCCTTCTGAATACATTTCTCATATCTTGGTTTCAGAATGATAGGTTTCCTGCTATAGAAATTGTACTCAAACGCATAATTTCTTCAACATGAAGACTTTACTAAATATTTCTATAGGAAATAAACTCGAGTTCTCTCTAAAGTCTGTACATAAAATGCAAATAACCATGTAGACCTAAATATCTATAAGAACATGCACTCATATATGTGTATGTACATGTATATATATATACACATATATATAGGTATGCACTACGTACACACACATTTGTACGCAAGCGTTTAAAAACCTGGATATATAATTAAAATTGACAAGGAGGAAATTGAAGAAATAAATATGCGGTATAAGACGCAGTACCCAAATAAATTCTAAAGTACATAAAAATGATGGAAAATAATTTTAACAGTAAGTTTCAAACAAGATATTTTTGCGATGTTGGAATTATTCAAATATTCACATTCACAGTAAAATACCCATGATAATTTGAAGCAAAAATTGATATCTGGTTAATTATATAAACAAAAACATACGAAAAGCAGTGAAAGTAGGTGATAATATCCATGTCAATAAGAAATGCTCTGTCTCATCCGTGGGAGGACAGCTTTTGTCATACAATTAAAACATTATCAGTTACATTTCTAAGCGTAGAGTTCTTTTTATTTCTCTACCCCGTCTCACTGTCTGTCTGTGTCTCTCTCTTTCTATTACACATACACATACACATGAATATATATATATATACACTTACCCGACACTGAAAATGCAGCACCAAGAAAGAGTGACCAGAAAGTGATGAAACTCTACAAACAGAGAGAGACAGCAACGAGCAATAAGTGATATTTATTTCGAAATTATATGCATAATACAGAGCGAGAACAGCATCGGTTGAGTAGGTTGTAGGACAGCTTTGGATGGTGATACACGAAATAACATGTCTAAGTACAGAGGTCAGTGAGATTACGGATAGTGTCCTGAGGAATGGCTCTCCGTTCCCTGTCAACAATTTCCCACAGTTCGTCTTCTGAATACGGCAATGACAGGGTCTGCAAATGGCGTCAAATTCTATCCCAAATGTATTCGATTGGTGAGAGATCAGGAGAGAACGGCGGACAGGAAAGCATTTGTACACCTTTGCGGAGAAAGTTGGCTGATGCGAGCAGTATGTTGTCGGGCGTTATCTTGCTCATAAAGAGCACTGTGCACTTTTTGAAGGTAGGGGCGTGTCACCGGAGGCAGTACACCATCTATGTATCGTTGGGTCGTCGTAGTTCCCTGAATAGGAACTAGAGGTAACATAGAATCGTACGCAATTGCGCTTCAAACCATGATGCCACGTTGTAGAGCGGTGGGGCGTTCCACAGTTGCTGCCGGATTGGACCTGTCCCCACATTGATGCCACACTGGTACGAGGCGACTATCATTGGAGAAACAGAAGCGAGATTCATCTGAGAACACGACCCTGTGCCATTCCGTAGTTCACGTCGCTCCAGCTGGGATTTGCCATATGGACCAACTTGCCCTTCTTAGTCCAATCACCATGCCCCTCCTAAAATTGTGTGTCTGCCGAAACTGCCTCCGTTGACAGCGGCTTGGCATTTTCTGCTATTACACGCGTCCTCTGAGACAAGAGCAAATTTTCTACGATGATTTCCCTAGCAGAAATAATTGCATGAAAATTGAGCATTCTGAAGCTTCCTTCCTAAATTCTTCTTCAAAGAGCCTTGGAGAGCTGCGCATTTCACATCATTCGTATAACTCGGTGACGTGCGTCTACCCTAAAATTTGCATAATTCTCGGGCCACTCCTTCTTGGTGGTGCGTTTTTAATGTAGGGTAGTGTATGTATGTATATATGCTGCTACGTTATTCTATAAGAACTTGCTGGTAAACAGCAGGGAACATACATTAAAGTAAACTAGAAATAACTAGCTATTGCCAGTTTTCCATTAAATTCTAAAAATATAAATAAATTGCCAAATAACATAATACTGTAGGTATTTGCTCTTTGTTGGTCCATTTTATTGGAACAAAATGATTAGTTTTAATATAAATATTTTTACGATATTAGTCTAATAGCCTTTCTATTAGCTATCAATTTAGAGCTTGATTTTCTGAAGGAAAAAGGCGTGTTTCATGGGTTTACTACGGCTATGCTATTTCTCTTGTCTCCTTGTGTACCGCACAGTCCATCAATTGCCTTTGGTCAATTTGTAGAAAGGGTCCTTTTTAACATAGTTGAACTGAAGTCGAACAGAGTCATATCAGCAAACATTCCTAGAACAAAGCAAGTTGTAAAATTTGCTATAAAATTATGCACAATTTTACTCAACTTACTTCGTTTTCATTTTCTCAGCAGTTCAGTGGTAGATGTTAACTCGTGATTTATGGTTTTGCCTTGGTAAATTTCAACTCCTTTTATTTTGCATGAATAAAGAAATGAAACAGCTTGTTTTGAATATGAAATTCAAAACATTATTCTGATAGATAAGACACGACACGGAGTTTACAATGCCTTTGAATATTTTTAATTTTAGCTTCCAAATAAATAAAAGCCAGCAATGATCATAAATTGTTAATTTTATGTGGACTCTTGAAATCAAATTTTTTCAAGTCCTCTTTTATGAGGTATAAATTGGTTACTTTCTGCTACAGTCATTCAAATATAGCCATGCATTGTCTACAGAAAAATAATCTATTTTTCAAGAAATAAATGATTTTGGTAAATAATCCTACATCTCTGTCTGCCACATGTCTTGGATAAACACTAAGAATGCTGAATTTTTTAAGCTTTTAGAATTAAAAATCTTTTGTTTTAATATTAATTTTCAGCACAGAAACACATTTTAAAGGTAGTGATATTGCCTGTTGAACAGGTACGTTTTCTTTTAAAAATCATGGATTTAATTTTTGAAATGATGTTTTAAAGTATGTACACTTTTGGATAATCATATGGTGATGTATTCCCTGTAGAAAGTAGTAACTGCGTTTGTTTTCCCTTTGTTCTGAATGATACTGTTAATATTACACTTAGACATCTTGAATCTAAAGTCTTACATAATTTCATACTGAAAAATTATGATATTATTCAGCTGAGAGTTAATAAACGTAGCCATCTGTCCAAAATTTATTTACGCCGAATATTTTTCGCTTGTAAACTGTTTGACGAAGTAATGCACAAGTAGGCAATTATCAACTTTAATGCATATTTAATTTTCTGCATTACTTCCAGTTTTTCAGAAATGCAAGAACAGTCTTTGTAAATGTTAATAAGTAACTTAAAAATCAATTTATAGATTTGTAATGTATTAATAAAGAGATTGTGAAAGTAATCATAATAATAACAGCAAGTAAGGTTATACCGAACCAAGAAATACTGAAATTAGTGAACACTTCCTTACTCTACTCACATAAAATTTCTCTTTGACCACTTATTTTAATACATGAGCTTATTACATTTCAAATTTCTGCATAAGCATATTAAGGGAAAAGTTTTAGACTCATCGTTTCCATATTTTCTTTCCTTTCCTCTCCTCCCTTCTACAAATTTTTTTGACATTCAGCAGCAACAATGTTTTTAAAAACTAGCTACAGAAACATATATTTTATATCTTAACTCTCTCTTCAAGTGAAAGATAAATTCCATACTATTTTTTCACACAATGTAAATTCACTTGAAAACTTATTTTAAGAAACTAATCATTCTCATTTCCTATTTCTTGTTTCACATTTTCTTCTGCTCATTTTTATTTACCTTGTGTATTGTATTTGTTCATTTACTAATATTTATTTTATGTATTTTATTGTTTGTGTCACTTTTTGGCTATCTAAATCAATTGAAATATTTTATTATTCTTTTAGGTTTCAGCAAAGTTATTTTGCAAGCTCTTTGTTGTGTTGTGATTAGTTTCTTAAATAAACAACTATGTTTTTCTCCTAAGTGTTTTTTCAAATAGTATGTGTCCTTTTTAATCAAGGTTTCTAGTTTTAGAGCTCATTGCTATTGTTACAAACGCAACGTACTAAGATTTTGTTGATTGTTTGCAGTTCTGTTTTCTTAAGGAGAAAGTTGCAGATCAATATATTTCAACTTTCAAAGATAAAATAATGTTTCTTTGTTTTAAACGTATTTTTGGCCTGTTCTTTGGTTTTCGGTGAAGGAATTTCCAAAGTGTCCCTCACTTTCCCTAGCCATTTAGAATCTTTAGTTTCTGCAGTATCTGCTTTTTAGCTTTCTTAATATTCATTGAGTGTTTTATGCTCTTTAACAAACATCAATAATGCATTATTAAATTGTCAGTAAAAATTATAATTAAAAAAAAATAAAAAATATAATTAATTACAATTTTTCATAATTATCAGTAAAATTATAACTAATTTTATAAATATTAATCATTATTATTAATTAAATTATAACTAATTTTATAAAATTATGACTAATTTTACTATTAAAATTAAAAATTAATAATTGTTAAAAATTAAATTAAATAGTAAAATTAATAATTGTCAGTAAAAATTATAATTAATTTAAAAATCATAATTAATTTTTACTGACAAATGCGCGGTTTTTTTTTATTTTAAAACAGAAACTTTGAGTTAAGTAAGCCACATTAAACTCATAGGCCTAGACATCCGAATTTCAAAACAAATATCTGAACCTATAAGCTTGATTAAAATAATTTTTAAATGAGTAAACATTTGTAATGCAAATTGCTGTTCATAATTTTCCACTTGGGCTTTTTATCCTCAGATAAAGGCTCTTCATATTAAACTTACAGGCTCAGATAGTCGAATTCCAAAGCGAATATCTGAGCATATAAGCTTGATCGAGGAGGAAACAATCAGAAATCTCTGGCATAATCTAAGTTACAGACTCAGATAGCAATACTCAGGCAATAAGAAAGATATTCAAACCATTAAATACTAAAGCAATCAGAAAGGAACATAATCAGTTTGAAATTCTTTTAGTTAAAAATGTTAAGCTAAATTACAAAGGATGTTAGAGAAAATAATATAGCATAAGTTCGAAAGCAGAGTTTTGTTTTTTTGAGAGGAAATTAAATCGCATTTAAATATTGATTTTACTTTAAAAAATGCATTGGTATATATATATATATATATTTACATTAAATAAACAGTGAAAAATACTTTCTTGAGAGCTTGCCGATGTTGTTTTGCCATTTACTTAAAATGAGAAGAAAACCTTCTTCCTAGAAGCAGGTCTTGGAAAGGCAACAAAATATAATTTTTATGGTCATATTTATACTTAGTCGGCAAACTTAAGAATAGCTCGCTAATGTAAATATTTCCTGAAAATATCGGGATTTAATATTTGCATTTCTTTTAAGAGGAAAGAATATTCTAAATAAAATATGGAGCACGCAAATTTAGTATTAAAAGTATCAAAATTGATTTGCAATGCAAAGCGAAAAGACAAAAAAAAATAACAACCAATTTTATTTCTTCATCTTTATGTTACCCTTTTTAGCCCTTAGATCCTTTTCAGTTTTCATCCGACTTTTCAGGTTCGTCAGATCTGCAAAAAGTTTAAAAGAGAATATTCATCTCTTCTTTTACTCAGCTCGAGAAAATGCTTTGTGTTTTCTAAACTAGATTTTCATATATTAATCCATGATATTAGAAATTCATTAAAATATTGATATTACTTTGCGAGACAGAATTTTCTTTAAGGTGAGGGCAGATGAAAATAAACTTTACCTTAATTGCCGTGTCATTTTACTTACTTGCAGTTACTTCATCATCATCACTGCTATCACTAATAACTCGTAATCTTTTAGAACGAATGATGATGATGTCACTTCCACTATCACTTTCAAGATCATTACTATACTCCTTATTATCACTTCTCATAACATAGACACTTTCAAATGAATCAGAACTTGACATGGGTTATTTCGTAATTATCATTATAACACTTGGTAAAAAAATGAAAACAATTTCCAATTTCTATAAAACAACTGCTACTGATATCACTACAACTGCTCTCAATAATTGCGTAAAGTATACTAACCAACAGCAGCGTCTTCGCATTCTCGATACAAAACAAGAGAACCGCTATCGCGCTGCGCCGTATTTTTGGCATACGACAGGTGAAGCGCGATAGCTCTTCGCCGGACTCAAACGGTTAAATAAAGTCCTTATTGATAAGGTTTTACCCGTGGATACAATTTTTCGAACGAATCGAATACTTTTTCTGAAGTACCTGGACCAAAGCATGCCCCTCCTCCTGATGCGAAACCAATTGAATATTTCAATAATTTTTTTTCAATATAATATATATATATATATAATTTTCTAAGACAGTATTTTATTATTTTATCACAAATTTTTCGAAATTTCAGAAAATGAACAGTAATGAATAAAATGCATCCTAAAAACGTTTGAGTAATGTTCACTGTTTACTAAATGCACTTCAAACTAAATGAACAAAACGGACTATAATTCCCCTCTTTTAGTTTTCTATAACATGATAATTCATCAAATGAAACTTACCAGAATTAAATATTTTTAAAATTTGGACATTTCGCTCAATAAATAATTCTCGAATGAACCTCAGAAACTTGAAAATAAGGAGAGATAAATAGACAACCGTAAAGACATTTTAGTTGGAGACTCTTCGTAGACGTTATTAAAGGAGAAATCGACTCTTCTATTCTGCAGCAAAGTAAATTTGCAAGTTCTGTTATGGTGAAATCCTCTGTAAGAGGAACAGGACATCTGAAGAATCTGGTTAAATCCACTAATTTTCACATCTAATATTGAGAGTATGATTTCAGTGCTTATTATATACAAATTCAATAATTAGACTAAAATAATAGAAATTTTATTGAAAATGTTTCCTGCATGAGAAACATGTTTCACAGAACGACGACAGTTGTTTCACATTCATCAATCAACGACATGAATATTACCATTAATATAATACCACAATGTATCCTGTTTAACGCTTAGCTTTGGAATCAAAAGTTTCTTAGAAAAACTCGTATTTTTAAACTATCGATTACTTAGCAATAGCATTGTAGTAAATAGTATTTTAAAAAAGTGCTTCATTTCTATTTTAAGTAGAAACTGAAATACGAATTATAATTTAATTCATTTGCCGGCGGGTAGAAACGTTTAATTATGATGTTTTTAATAATAACCGGCAAACTTTAGCCTTTGTTTGTCGTTGATATCAACTGAAAATCTGAATGCCTTTTGGGCATCCATTACTTTAACTATCCGATTTCTATAATCGGTTCTTTGAAGTTTGCAAAAATTTAAATTTGTTTCCATGACATAATCTTTCAGTAGTTCCGGATAAAAACGTTTCTCGAAATTATTGCGTGAGACGTCAGCAGAAGTGGAGGGATGAATAATTGTTAAAAGTTTTATCTGTTATACAAATAAGAGAAGTATTTTTAAGAATATATCTCAAACTAATTCATTCCTAGTGATATTAATTATCTGAAAGCTATGTTCGCTTCACATTTTATTTTCAAAAATAATTAATTTTTCTAAGAGTGTAGTATGTAATTAAAATAAATAGCGTAATTGTATTATAAAAACTTCTCCATACATATTCGTAAACAAATTTGTTTTCTTCCTTTTTGGTTACTTGGAAAAAAGCTTTAAAGACATTTAGTTGAAACTGTTTTATTATTTTCAATATGCTATTCCTTTGGACCTTAATACGTTTCAGGTTTTCTCTAACTTAAACACTTGTCGTTCAAATAAAATATTTATTTTCTGGTCATCAGTGTTCTGAAATATTTGAAGATATTTCTTTAGGCTCTTACTTCACATTCATCATCATCTGCTGCATGATTTCTATTCTAATGAACGTAAGTATTGCACAATAATTTTATCTGGCTATTAAACACTGTACACTGTGCACATTATTAAGTCTTGTGCACACATGCTGTGCAACTTACGTCATGAACATATAGGGTAAACCTACTGATTTAGATGAGGCTTATATTGACTGGAAAAGACATTTCCAAGCATGCAACAGGAGTGTATTTTGTATGTTTAAAAGGCATACGTGCGTACCTACATAACTAATATATATACGTCGGGGAAGTGATTGGCATACACTTTGGAAGATTCTCGATGTGTCACGTACTTTTGTGGGCCCAATGCTAATTTTAATGACAAGTTCTTCAGGGAAGTCAATTTGCGTTTCAAAAAAGAGATCCGTTGTTTTCGTAATGCATGCTGATCTTCTTCAGAGCAGTTCTGATAAATACCAAACACTACTTCTAGTAAATATACGATTTAAAAACGTCTAAACGGCTTTTGTTTCCATGTTCTTCGAATTTTCTGTCTTTCAAAGCTCTCATCTCAGGTTCCATTATGAAACTTGTTACTTTAGTCATGTTCAATCAGCCCTTAAAATTGTAGCTATCAATCCTATTGCACCCTGTATCTGTACACTGGTGGACAATTGCTATGGAAGGATCACAAACGGCTATAAGTGAGTTAAAAAGTTAAGTGTGTTTGAGCGCAAAGTGAAATAAAATAATGCCAGAATACTAGGAAGTAACAGTAATATACTGTGCTAGGAAATCTAGAAGGCCTTCAAAAGTGTTCAACGGACAAAATCGTCATATTGTGCTAAATAAATAAAAGTGTAAAAAATGCAGTTATTGTCTGCAGGCATTCTGACGTAAGATGTCAGTTCGGGATGTGGTCACCACAGAGAGCAATATGAGATTCCACACGTCGTGTCATACTTTGCACAACATTATCCAACAGCTGCTGTTTTTTTTATCCTGTTCCTCTGTCAGTGCACGCATGAGTGTATCCTTGTTTATTGGAGGACAATGTCGACCAGCAAGACTCCTCCATAAAGAATCCCAAACCTTTTCAATGGGATTCAGATCTGGAGAACATGCTGGCTATATGAGGCGTCCACGAAAATAAATTTATCACCAACTGCACCATGGAACATGCGAACGTGAGTCAGCTGAACAACATTAAGGCATAGTTGTCCAGTCATAGTCCCAGTTGCAATGGCATTTAGCAGCGTGCGGTCATTGATTATAGTTCCGACCCATACTATGACACTGCGTCTCGGATATTGGTCCTCTCCTGGATATTTTCTGGAAGATAAGCTATGCCATACTAACTATAGATCAGTTGGCGTCTATAATTCTGCAACAGACTGAACCTACTCTCATTTAAGAATAGTACACAAACCCAGTTCTATTGAATCCATTTACGATGCTCGCGATAGCATTGCAAACGAGCCGTACGTTTCTGTCTGGACAATCGAACGCACACTACAGGACGGCTGGTGTATAATCCTCCTTAATACAAACGCCTAACTGCAGGTTTTCAGAAGATTCGCTTCGGAAACAGCAAGTAACTGATTTGCTACCTCACTAGCTGCGTTTATTCTTTTTTGTCCATAGTACTATGTACATATACTCTACAGGTGTCGCTTTGCGACCTCCCCGTGACGTTTGCTAGACATTCCATTTGTTTGAAATGATTTCGAAAGCATCGAAATAAAACGTGGTTGACGTCGGACTCCTTAGCAACATCTATTATTTTTAGCACTTCTTCAGTGTTGCCAATAATACGGTAATCCAAAACCAATAAAATCCCAAACACTCCCGTGTTTCTGTTCATCCAAACTTAGCCGATGAACGACCTTAAATTATTGAATTGTAATAGTTCATCTGTAAATTCTAAACGCAGTAGTCCTCTCTTGATAAGAAATAAAATGCACAAAAATAAGTTTAAATGATATAAATTCAATGCTTAGTAAAGCAAAAGTAAAATATACACTATTTGATTCAACTGAACCCCTCTTCCCTGGAAAACCACTAAGTTTTTGTTCATCCAAAATCAGCTGATGGACCATTCTAAATTGTTTAATTATAACAGTTAACCTGGAAACTGAATTCCTCGACGCATAGGCAGTCCGATAATGAAATAAAAATATACAAAAACGAATCAGTTTGTAAAATATTCAAATTCAAGTAAAATAAAATTAATTAATTAGATACTTTTTACTGAGTTTAAGACTCAAATTAAATGCAGAAATACGAAAAAAAATTAAAACTAAGAATACGAAAAAACACATAAATATTAACAGAGAACAATGAAAGGGCAATTTACCTAGAACGAACAAAATGAAAAGGTTGAAATTCAAAAGTGGACGCCTAGAGTAGCCAGATTGGTCAAACCGGCGATGGCAACGCAGTAGTTTTTAATTGAGTCTGATCTACCTCCTTTTAATAACTTTGATTCAGATTTAATTGATTTCCTCTTCCTATGTATTTTTTGTATTTCTCATATCTATAATTCTTCTGACGATTGGTTGATTATTTATATATTTAAAAGGAATTTTGAAATTTACTGATTTTAATTTAATTTCTTTTGGGTCTTTGTGGATTTGGTTCTAAATTTCTTACATTTTGCCTATAACTAATTAATTTTCAGCAGCATATGGGACGGAAATAAAATTAGGTTAATTTTGCTTTGAAATAAAAATTATGCATATATATGTAAGATATACGACTGCTTTAAGAAATCATTGGCGACCTCATCATTAATTATTCTAAACTTGTTCTCCTCCACCCTAAATTCATCTGTTCTCCCAAATTCGAGATCTTCTTATATTACCTAAAATTCACATCTTAGAATACGTTCTGCATCTACGAGGTATAAATACCGCTCACAAGTAACTACTTCATCTTCCTTTCCCTAGCTACCGCCTTCCATCATCTGCACGCTGCTATGCTCACTTGCTTAAAATGACATCGTATCCCTTTACCTGTGTATATAAAAGTTATTGCAATTGATTATGATCTAGACGTATTTTATCTACTGAGAAATGATTTAGTATGCGTCAAAATAAAAACTGGGAATTCTTCAAATTCATTTGTGTTAACGTCATCTTTCTGTCTTTCCACTCGACTATCGAAAGTTGTTAAAAGCTTCAGGGGTATCTACACACTTAAAATACAACATATATATATATCGAAAAGTTTTAGGTTTATTGGAGACATTTATAGGTTTAAGGAGAAGTCAAACAATAAGAATCAGCGTTGCTTAACTTCTCCAATAATCTTTATTCAGCATGTTATTTTAGCCTAAATTTATAGGGTGTTAAATTTAAATGTGGACATTTTTTAGAAATAGTAAGAAAACATAAGACATGCCTTATCATTAGTACATGTTGGGAATGACGTACTTCAAGTTATTTAGTCCAGTGTGTTTTTCCGCTCGTTTCACTATATTCCTAGTGCTATTGCGAAGCACTTCCTTATATATGCACTGAAAGGGAACAATAATACCCATTTCCTGTATATTGTTTATAAACACAAATTATTTTAAGTGCTCTAGCAAAATGTAGTCTCTGTTGGTAAAATATTAAGATGGAGATGTAGCAAGAGCTATAATGTTTAGATATAATCCTCTCTGTAAACAACTTCTAGCATCCTTACAGTTGAATCTGCGTTATGAGGTAATGCCGTTTCTTGCAATATTCAGAAATAGACATTTCTCCTCTTAGAATAAAGCGGTAAACTGTTAGACTGTATCACAATATCTCAAAATCCTCGATTTCCAATGTAGTTTCAAAGAATAGGGCTTGATTATTCGAATCTTGGATATGGCAAAATATTTCGCAAGATGCAGTAGAGACTCTACAAGCAGGTATAGGAATTAGGAATTCAGAGCTCCATGTTCGGTAATTGTTCCGTTACTGACTTCACATAACAGATTCGATAATGTACGTCGCATTTGTAAAATTATAAAAGTATAGCTATAAATGAAGTTCTTACAAAGTAATAGTGAGGAGCAGTACAATAAGATAAGGATCAGTCCCTGCTTTTCTTCTTTTGTTCTCTGAGTTAATTGTGTCATTTTCTTAGATCTGTTTCTTAGATTATGGAAATTCTACTTCATCATCCTGTTTACACAGTGCCGCAATTAGAGCATTTTTAATTTATTGCTAAAACCTGTCTTCTAAAACGTGGAGATTGAAGAAAGGAAACAAGATTTAATATCCCGTCATTAAAACCTTTCAGATGAATTGCCATCAAACATTAAAGAAATTTATTGTAAAAAATAATTTTAGCAGTTTTTTTATTGATTTTATAACATAATTACTCTGACTGTTGCTTGTGATCCCAGTATTTCGGTTAATAATTGAATTGATTATTTAAAGCAAAATGAAAGTATTCAATTCAAATCCAGTTTTTGAAGCAGTTAGGAAACAGGAGAACATTAAAGAAAAATGCTAATTCGCTTTTTTAGAAATCAGCAGAAACTACGTTTATGCTTAATTTTTCTTTCAGTTTGTAAAATGGTATTGAAATCCCATTTTTCTGTTTATTTGACAGCTGCTAAAAAGCTAAAATAATTTTCTGTATTTCTTGTTTCAAGTATTCTATAATTTCTTGATATTAATATATTTTTACGTAACTTTAACTATTATATTATTATATTCAAAATTGTTTGTGCCATTTATATTTAAAAATAATTTTATTATAAATAACTAATATTTATTTAGATGTGAATAGATTTATTACCTACTTAATAGCTTTGCCAGTCTGAATATTATTTCTACAGCTCCTCAAAATTAATAATTTATTTTCGATTACTTAGCACTGAGTCAAGCGGAAAGTTACCATTCTGTCTTTGTTGTGACGTTTTTCCCTAAGCAACAGGAAATAATTCTACAAAGTCCAGCAGCATTTAATTTTCATCTTTGCATTTTAAATGGATATAATTATTTATAGATGTCTGCATGAAGCCCTATTAATAATGCTGTGACAACTAATTTCAAGTTATTTTAACAGGCGATATCTTTCGTACATATTCTCGCAAGGAAACTATTGATAGCTGTGTTTTAAATTGCATATAGTCTTATTTTGCTGCACTGTAGAATACTCTCATAGACTAGAAAGCTACGTAAATTTTAGTTACTTGCATGTGAGATATATATAGGCGAATTTGCATTGTTGGTCATGCTTCTTCAAAAATACGGAAACCTTGCTTTTTTAACCAACGCGCTCAGGGATAAAGTAAGATTGTTTGTAAATGGTACTCTTGTCAGTAAGCTTGAGCTTCCGTTATTTAAAATACAGTTGCTCGTGTGAATTGTTCAGGTGTGTTTTCATGCCAACCAGACTTCAAATCTGAAATCGTTGAGGGTCAGATAACCTGTTTGTAAATTCAATATTTCCAGGAGCATAAATTTATTTTGTGCATCGTACTTCAGATTGCGTAACAGGTTCTCTTTTCATAAACTCTGTGTTCGTTTGGATTTGAAAAATTTTATTTCCTGATAAAGGCGGTGTTTAGTTGATGCAACTAAAAGAGTCCATCGAGCCGTTTGGTTGCTGTGCTAGTAAAATTCTAGAACTGACCTATCAGTAAAATTATAGTACATTGCTATAACAACTACTGCCGTCATATCAGTTATAGTGTTAAGCTTAATTTGAGTGTCCATGCTAACTAGAATTAGAGAAGAGTATAGTGACTATTCGCTGTTCTTCTTAAACAAAAGCCAAAGAAGTGTTAAAAAATCATTTTATTCAACTCAAAGAACGATAGCAGTCGCCCTCCCCCTCGGGGTTACACTCAAGTCTCCATTTGAGCTTTAACTTAAGACAGAAGATCAGAAATTTACTTAATTCTAACTAAAACTTAGCCGAAGCTGTTCAGAAAAATCTAACTGTGTTGTCCCTTATTTAAATCTCACCTTATTTAAATCTAACACACACGTAA
Source organism: Stegodyphus dumicola (assembly GCF_044657685.1). Taxonomy (NCBI): domain Eukaryota; kingdom Metazoa; phylum Arthropoda; class Arachnida; order Araneae; family Eresidae; genus Stegodyphus; species Stegodyphus dumicola. Next base: position 31,816,776 of record NC_140781.1, read on the forward strand.
AGATGCGGACGAACGTAGTAAGACTGGCACGACGTGGGCAGAAGGCAGTACACGCTGTGCTGAGAACTTCTAAGCCCTTCTACGGAAGTGACTGAAACTTCCTGTAAATACTGGTTTTACCTCATGTACACAAAACGCGGTATTGAAAACACATTCTGGCAGGGAATTGTAGGTGGGAAACAAGAAAATATAGGAAAGTTGTTTTAAAATTAAAAATAACTATTATGAAATTACAATAAACACCTACATAGAACAAAAATTTCCATAGTGTGCATTTCGCAGTTATAACTCATAAATTTTATGCTACTTCCATTTTTACAAAGTATATTACCAGAACAGAATGAAATTCGTTCACGTTAGAAAGCAAAACGTCCTTATTTTGTATAAGTTTCCGTTTTTCACAATGTATGACAGTTTAAGTAGAACCATAAGTCCTTGCCCATAATAACAATCGCTCGCCAGTTTTTCTTCATCATCTTGATCGCACTATTTTCAATCGGAATTCCTATAGCTTCTTTTTGCACTTCATAATTACGTAGTACTATATTTTATGACACTTGTGTAATTATAATATTCAGTTTTTAACTAACATGTCACGACAACAATTTTATTTCAGTACCAAGGCTTTCCCAACATTCAGTTGCCATTATATCATCAAAAGAGGTTTTTAGAAATATTGTATGTTGCATTCATTTTTAAGGCCGATATCGTAATGAAGATCAATCGCATACAACTTGTGTATAGTTTCATAGACGGTGTTTTGTTTCAGAAAGTGTTTTTCCATAATTTGATTCTCTACCAGTTAAACTAAAAATATATACAAGTGCTGTAATCTGTTCTACTAATTGTATATTAATTTTAATGTTAATTATACTTTATCGGCATCAAATTCAATTAACTATTACTGTTTTAAATATACATTTTATTATGATTACATATTAAATTATAAATAAAAACTATTATGGAACACCACATTTTTAAATATGAAAACCATAATTAAGTAGTAGGCATTCATTGTTTGGTATTTATTTTATCACATACCTATATCTCCTTTATATACAGAAAGAGAGAGAAAGAGACGCACGGATGAAGATGTACATGTACCGTATATTCTGGCCTACAACGCGCACATTTAATACCAAAAAATGAGATCCAAATTTCAGGTGGTTGCTATACACCGATTATAAAAATGTTAGATTAAAAAAAAGGTAAAAATAAGTACAAAAATTATATTTTTTACATGTACCTAAATTCTGCATGTTTAAAAGAAATTGCATACCTTATGAATCTAAACATTTTCATTATCGGGTAACATGATGTCATGTTCATTTATCGTTATATCTTCAGGCAAATCATCTAATTCTGTTTCATCTTTAAAATCATTGCCAATCTGATCCATAAGTAAATAGTTATGATCCATTCCACCCTTCCCAACACCAAATATCCCTACTGCAGCACGATTTTCTTCGCAAATTAAATGGCTTTGCATTTGAACAGCACGCTGTTGTTCAGTTTGGCAGAGGCCATAGTTAATACTAAAAGGAACTCTAAATCAACTGTATTTCAAATAAAACAAACGCGATTTATTAGAAGCTTCGACGTTCATTTCAAAATCAAGGCTTCAAATGGAGAGATATCAAAATCTTCAAGAAATGAAAGCTGGACAAGAGAAGATGAAGCCTGACATTAAGAGCGAAATAAAATCGGGTCAAGAAGAAATAGACATTAAGAGCGAAATAAAATCGGGTCAAGAAGAAATAGACATTAAGAGCAAAATAAAATCGCGTCAAGAAGAAATAGACATTAAGAGCGAAATAAAATCGGGTCAAGAAGAAATAGACATTAAGAGCAAAATAAAATCGGGTCAAGAAGAAATAGACATATAAAATCGGGTCAAGAAGAAATAAACTAAAGAAAGAGGACACACTCGACTCTGAATTCCTCGAATTCACTTGTGTCGGAAGAGCATTCTTACCCCAAATTCTGTCTCCCTTTTCTCAAAAACCTAGAATAATATTCTTGTGCCCACCTGCACTGAATTCAACCCACTCTCTTTTCAGAATTATTTACTTTTTCAAACATTTACCCACATGCACGAATTCGTGCTCTTATCACTTGTCATTTCAGTATAAATTTGTTCGAAGGCCTGGAAAAAATCTTTGAATGAATGACTTCAAAAAATAAAAGCATCACATGTGTATCTTTCAACTTTCTTCGCAAAATCCGGCGAATATACCTAAAAATTAATAAATGGGGTCTGAAATTATAGGTGCGTTATACTCAGAAATATACGGTATGTAAAGAAAACTACATACCGGTACATATATAGACATGTCATATATAAGTTTCGAAGACTTCATTTTACATTATGTTGATTCTACAGTAATGGATAAATATTTATAATTCATAGAAAATCAGAAACAATCAGGCCGACAGATAAACAAATAGCTACGTGCATACAAACATATACATAACCGATGATCTTACAAAGCGTTAATGTAGATTAATAAGTAGACGACATAAATAAAATATATGGTAACTATAGGCAACCAGAGCTATTATGTCCGATTCAATGATAGAAAGCTAGGTAAGCAATAAAAGAGCGCTCTAAATTGATCTATAGATAGGGACGTATAGATAGATTCAAGTGTCTATATATAACAAGAGATATGTGAACGTCATATCATACATTAAACATGATTCTCAAGTTCTCGGTAAGCCTGTTTACTTTACTGCCTTCTATTGTTTTCCTTGCCCACAGATTTCTTGAAAGGCTTTTGATTGGTGCAAAAATTCTGCAATGGTTTCCATTAAGGACAATGCTCGGGAGTAGTTGAGATAGGAAGAGGAATAAGAAAAGAAAAGCTAGTTGTGGTGGTAGGTGGCTGGAAGGAATTCATCATTCTTTGTAAATCACGAAATAATCCAAGCAGCTGTCTCGTTCAGGATTTTCTTTTTTTTTTTTTTTTTTTGCTCCCCTTTCCGTATATTTTTTTCTTATTTAATTGCCTACTTTGCAACATTAAGACAAATTATTCTTTGTATCAAGTTTGGTCCAGCGTACACGAAAACACGCTAAAAGTTGTTGCGGAAAAATACTACAAATCATGTTTCGAAAGCTCTTTATGCTTGTTATACAAGAAGATGGGACTTACAACGTTTGAAAAATTTTTTGTTAAAAAATGTCTCGAAATACAGAACAGGATTCATTACTTTCTGCAGTAGCGATTATTTAATTATACAGATTGCTGAAGCATGCGTAGCAAATTTATAGCTATTTCATAAAATGTTTTTTTCAATCCGAACTTAAAAATGGGCTCCTTCATTTCTAATCTAATGATTTTTCTGACTGAGGGTCGATTTAATTTGTTGTTAACACGCACAGAAATAATTTTATCAATGGTAATCAATATAATTCTAAAGTTTTGTATGCAAAACATTTTGTTTAGCAAAAGGAAATATATTGATCTTCTTTTCTAAGGAATATACTGCAAATAACCTGAGAAAAGGGTAAATAATTGCTTCGTTTACTTATGATATAGAAATTGCATTTCTTTTGCATTCTTTTTCATATGCAGCTTGCCTCAAATTCAACTATGCTATAGCAAATTAATATAAGTCTTTCTTGTAAAGCTTTTCCTCCGTTTTTCTGTGATAAACGGCAATCATCCAAGATAAATCTTTCTCCTTGTTTAAACAGAAATGGGATATCAGTCATCCCTGAATCCATATCGATTAGATTAAACGGATATGTATATGTTCGGTTCTGTTTGTGTACATTTGCACCAGGAAAATCTCAGTAGTGGAAAATTATGAAATTTCACATGTAAATAAGTATCTGAAATCAATAATTTGGAAGGGTACATTTACTTGAAGCTATTGGAATATATCGATCTCTCAAACATAAAATAACCTCACTACTGCTGTGGTACTGCGAATTTGTTATGGCATAAAAGTCGAATATTTTTATAGGAGTATAGTTTTTATAGGAGTATTTTATAGGAGTCGAATATTAACACAATTAATAAATAATAAGATCACCTTTTTATTTTTATTGTGTTTTTAAATTTTAAACAATAATGCTTCTGTCACATGGGTAGGCAGAATTATTTCAAATATAGCTCAAATTATAGGCGTATAGTGCAGATCTAAGCTAATCTTAATATGATTCAACTTTCAGTGTGTTAAAAACTAGAGACCTGTTTTTAAAATCTAAAACTGACTTCCATGAGGTAACTCTTGCTTACATATATATACTTGCTTACACATGACACAATGTTTAATCAGGGAGGAAACAATACCCATCGAAAATTAAGAAGCTAAACATTTCTTCAATTTATTGGCTGAGAGCAGGATATCTGTAATTTCATCTACAGAGAACAGCGAAATGTAAACATTTAAATTTAAACTGTTGACGAAAAAAAGTGCTTTTGAATTAATTTACATAATTTCATGCTTTGGAGAACTTAGATCTGATAGAAGTTTTTCGATTATTCAAAAGGGAACCAAGTTATCAAGTTTTGAAATTATAATATTTAACAACGCATAAACTTTGTAGGTTCTCACAAAAATGTATAAGTTTGGTTCAACCGGAATACACTTTGCGAGAAATTTTGTTTGTAACTGCAGCAATATTATGCAATAAAAATGTTCATGAACTTTTTTTCATTGAAAATTTATATTAGTCATTAAGGTTCAACTTCTAAGATAACAGTATTAATTTTGTAAGAACTATGTTAATTTTATTAACAGTTAAATTTTTGAGTTAAACTTCTTTCCTGTCAAATTCTTAATTTCACTTCCGGCCAGAACGTAGTTTTGGAATCACGTCTGAATATATAATGAGGCGGAGTGGTATTTAACCGCGAAGTGCTACTTGCTGAGTTAGAGTGTGTGTGTGTGTGTGATTATGGCAAAGTCTCGAGGGCTATCTGCTTAAGGAGAGGGATGCCTTCGTGGAGGACGTTCTGAGGGAAACTGGCTCGTATACACTTTACACATGAGGGAAAAATACAAAAACGCCCATGCAGCCAGCCCGTTCGCGGGATTCGAACCTCGGACCGAACTACCCGTTTTCAACGACTTAACCGCTCAGCCGCTGGTGGGCTGCTGAGTTAGAATCAGAGTTTCTGATTTGCGCGCATCCGCCTTGTTGGCTACTCTCTCTCAAAGCTGCTATTAGGTTCGGCCGTACTCAGGTCCTTGATAGCTTCGCAGTCGTTTAGCGTTAAGGGGCCAACTCGGTTAGAATCTTGATAGCTTCGGCTATATATCTTTTAGTTTAGATTAGTTTTACTTTATTTCTTAGCCTCTTAAGTTCAAGCCCAAGTGTCGGCTTTTATTGTACACTCCAAGACGGAGTTCTGTTAAATCTTATTTGAATAATAATGGATTATTTACCCTTCCAGCCTGTTGTTTCATGTCACACGAACTTAATCTATTTTTCGCTTAGCAGGTGTAAAGATTCTTCACGTTAAACTGTAAATTAGCATTTACAAAGTGAGGAACTCTACAATTTTAATGACTTATTTTAAATAATTTTATGCAATAACTGGAAATACTCTTAACTGCTTTATTAGCCAATATAAAGTGAACTTAATAGGCATTCATTTTAAGAAACTATTTTTGCCCTAAGTGCCCTACTAATATTAAACCTATTGCCAATGAGTTATTCAGTGGTTTTACAATATGGCAGATTCTAGATGTTTCACAATGTGCTGATATTTAAGCATAAAATCATAAATTTAAGATTTCTTTCTCCATGCGTTCTACATAAGTATAATTATTTCCCTACTGAGAAACATATATGCAAAACTTAAGGTCAATACGTGTCAAAAGGTAAAAATTTGCATCTGTAAGTTTGTTATCAGTGCTTACAAATTATTGAAATACCCTTTCTAAAATATCTGTATTGATTTCACAATGAATGGTTTAGTAATTAGCATGGAGCATGGAGTTTCTAGAGGGGAATTTCAGCAATTTTCATACAGTTGATAATTTTCAGAAACCATTCAGGAAAATATGTCCACAGCAATGAGCGTGTATTACATGAGCATTTATATAAACGCTCTTTGAGTAAATACGATGTTAACAAGTAGCTCTTCTCTCAGTCCATTGCTTTCCAAGCAAATTTCATTTCCCCCTAGTTAAAAGTGACCCAAACTGCAACGCACTTAAGATGGAGTAGGACAATTATTACTTCGCCGGAGCAGAGCTCTGTTGTTTAATCAAATAGTAGCTTGGCTTCCTCATTCTCTCTAAGCCATCAATCGTTTAGAAATGAAATGGTCAAACTTAGATAGGGAGTAGCATAGCAGGATTTTGACTAGGATATAAAATGCTTTAAATTTTCTTATAGATACTTGATTGTAAAATTAAGTGGCTTAGGTAAGAAAAACTGATTCAAATAATTTTTATAATACAGAATTTGCCTATAATGTTTTCTAGTTGGAACAAGTTTTGAGTTTAAACGAGTAGTAATATAAGAAATAAGCTTTCGCATAGCTCATTTTATGCCCGCAAATGTTTAATTTTATATGACTAGACTTATTCTCAATTCCACTGTTCTCTACCCTTGGCTAAACGGATCTTGTTTCCTAGTGATGGTTTTCATTTAATTGATACCAAATGATTCATTTTTAACGGACATTTAAAATGCGGTCCAAAACAGACCGAAGTTTGGCTACGTTGTAATCTGTACTTCCTTGTACGAGTGAGGGAAGTATTGTAATCGCGAAAAATTTCATTCATCACGTTTCAGCGGAAATACCCATTCTGACCGTTCCGGAATCCATTTTGATGATTTCTTTTGCTTGATGTCTGTACTTTAAGACAGAATAAAAGACTCTCCTTTTTACAAAATGGATCCTAAAATGCATTTCAAATGAATTCAAAAGGGATTTTTTTCGTGAGATCTGCACGTACATACGTATGTATATAAGTGTGTATCTCGCATAAGTCAAAAATGATTAACTCTAGAAAGCTGTAATTCTGTATACGCAACTACTATAACCTCTAGTTATGTACATATATTTTTATTGCCATCGACAGAACTAAACGTATATACACCTGTAGTAAAACTCCTTACAGGTCTTTATTTTTGCAATCATTGGTCATAGTCTTATACTTCCAGTTACAGATGCGTTTTAAATGATCATTTTTTAGCAATGTGAAATTAAAAAAAAATTATTTCCGACAAATAACAAAATCTAACGGCATATACAATAACTGTTTTTATATGTAGTTAGTCTAACAATATTTAATATCAGTTATTTTTGTAAGCATCTAACATTATTTAACATCAGTTTATTGTTGTTCCCAAAAGAATATTTAATAAGCCGTGAAAAGAAGTAATCTGATGGCCATATCCGATTTTCTTTTAATTGTACAAGCAAAACTTTTCAAGATTTTTCAATTAAAGTTTAAGCGTACAAAGATCATTTTCAAATTTCAGCCACAAATAGTCATTATTTACAAATAGGAAATGACTTTAATATTCCGGAAAGATGTAAAACTAAATTTAAATTTTTCCTATGTCCTCACCAACGCGAGCTTGATTAAAATTCACCTATGAAGTTAATAAAGAGGTAATTTTACGATTATAAAATCCTTTCAGTAGATATTAATAAGAATAGTCAGCACAAGACAGAGTATTAGACTATTCTAATAACCAATTATACCCAAGGAATGTCTTTAAGGTTAATTTACATTTTTGAAAAGAAGGGGCATTGCTCACCAAAGAGCAATTGGATAAGATAGGCTCAGCTAAAATTGCAAATTTTTACTAAAATTAACTTACAATCTTTAAATAAGTTTGTTTTTTTAAACGTAAGTAATATATACTTAGTGGTATTTTACATTAATGGTAGAAAGTACAACAAAGTACTGATTAAGTATATTTAGTAGGGGCAACCTGCAATGAAAATAACAGATATAAAAACAACAGGAGTTGCATCATTTTGCTACTAATTTGCAGGAAACAACACTTCTTTTCCAGTTCTGTAGTAGGAATATTCTATGTAGTAGGAATATTCTATATATTGCTGCATAAATATTTTAGAATTAAATATCATAAATTAATCACTGAAAAGGAATTTCAAATTTCAAAGCCGGTTATTTCCATAAAAAACAATAAGTTTATATATTTATATAAGTACTTTTATTCTTCATTTCACCTATTTAGGTGAAATGAAGAATAAAAGTACTTATGGCAGCATTTCGTGCATCTTTTCACCCAAAAAAATCCTTATATTTCTTTGTTTGTAAAATGTTTTAAAACTAACTGCGCTCTAATGTATGATTTTATTTCGATGCGTTAAGTAAGCAGAAGTGATTATTTTAGACTCCATAAAAATGTCCATAAAAGTGTAGCTCTACTGTAGATATTCTGTTTAGTACAAAAGATTTGCAACATTTCATGTAAATATGAATTTTGAGCATTTGAATATGCATTGAAAATAATAAGAATTCCAGTTATAAAACAGAGTATACTATGTGTCATATCACAGGTCAGTACATAGAAGTCTTATAATTCGATTTAATTTCAGATTTCATTTGTAATATGATGAAGATGTTGTTGTGTTTAATTATGGCAAAGCCCACTAGGGCTATCTGCCTAAGGGAAGGGATGCCTTCGTGGAGGACTTTCTAAGGGAACCTGGTTCGTATACATGGTACACATGGGGAAAACCACGAAAAGGCACATGCAGCCAGCCCGTTCGAGGGATTCAAACCTCGAACCGAACTACCAGTGTTCAGCGACTGTACCGCCCGGCCGCTGGTGGGCCTAATATGGTGAAGGATTTCAGTACTTTGCAGATTTAAAAAGACAATATTAGTTTACATGTTGGAAAAGAGAACATATGTAGGAAGTGTAAAAATGTCCTAAAAAGTTTTATATTTTTTAGTCTAAAAAAAACTACTAAATCAGGAAACAAAAGAGAAATTGAAACTTATTGTTATTCCCATATATAATAATCAATGAACTTTACATGTGTTTGGCGACATACAGAATAATATTAATGAATGGAAAAATCCTTTTACCAAATGCATAACATTTTAGAATACTGCTTGCAAGCTGTTCATCTGTAGTTAGATATTGCAGAGTGAAATTATACCTCTTACCCAAGTAGCACACGACGTTGCAAACTGGTCCGAGAGGTTGCAAAGTGGTCGTGGTAACTTTTACTACGTCTTTACAATGTTACGAAGACGCAAAATATCTGCCGTTGCATCTTGGCAATTTGTCGACGTCGCTGAAACGTCATGATATGACCGCTTTTAGACGTGGTCGTTTTAGCATTTTTTTCATAGTTCATCAGCCTTACTTTTAGAATGAAAAGAGACTAAATCTGCCCTTTCAAGAATCTGAAGTCCGCATAAGATTTAATTTGCAATGTTTTATTATTTTATTTCATCTAAATATATTAACCTAAGGTAGATTCCTATAATGAAATATAAATTTAATATAAATACTTTTGATTTATTAAATTTAATTAGTACTAAAAATACGTGCTAAATTATTGTTTAAAATTTTATTAAAATAATTAAGACTTAAAATATTTTTTACAGATATTATAGCAAAATATTTAAAAAGGAAACTAATCTATAAAGTAAGTTATGAAGTTATGCATTTTATATACTTTAAAAAATCATATTTCCGAAATCAATGCAAATAACATGTTAGCAATTATTTCACTGCTGAAATATGACTTTATTTATTATTTTTGAGGTAAGAACGTATTTATTTGAATTAATATGAAACATTTTACCGCATACAGAGCAAAAAGTACAATTTTCGCGAAGATATGATTGTGCGTGAAGATGTATTCACGGATAAAAATGGGGAGATTTTAAGAATTCGGAGAAAACTTCCAATGTTAAAAGACGATGCATATTTAACGGCTGTCCAATATATCTGACGGAAAACTCATCGACAATCAGGAGAAGCAGAACGGTACATTATTTACTGGATGCTTATATAAACGAACATCTCGAGATTTGCTGGCTTTGGCTAGGTGTCAAATTCGAACAAGTAACTGCGCAATTAATTCAGATTCTAGCAATTCTTTCAAGTAATTTGGTACAGATGTCATCTGTAAGGCGTTTGAAAAGACTGACTGCATGTTTGAAATTGACTCAAGCAATGACTGATATAAATAATATTGCTTATATTAAAAGTAAATGTAATACACTGTCAATCAAAGAACGCATTGTGAATCTTCTCATTGTTCTGTATCTACTTATCTCAACTGCCTTCAGTGAGTGAAATTCCATTGCTGTGAGCTCCTACTTGGAAGCCTATGAACTGAGGAGAAATCATCGTGAGAATGCTGAATTTTTGCTTATTTTGTTTGTGAATATCTTCTCTACAAGAAATGGCTACAATGCTAATCGTGAATATAGTGTTCGTGATATAGTGTTGTGTTTTGTTGTTTTATGTGTTTCGGTCGTGTTCTCCAATCTCTGTGGTTCCAGCGGTGCAATATTTGGATACCCTTATTAGCTTTGTGCTTCGGTTATAACATCTTAAGTGCTATATCGCATATCATCCATATCAATCGATTATTGTGTTCATATTGAAAGGTTGGGTCTCAGAATTAATTCATATAAAACCAAAAATAACGTACAACGGTAAGGCACTTTCTGGTTTTGCTAAAAATGCAATCAATACAGAAGCAACAACAATTCAAACTATTATGGTATGGTCTTTATTTTCAAAATACAAAGAAATTATTGGACTGGTACCAGTACTTAATATGACTACTGAAGATGAATTATACATATGTAATAACTAAATTTAATAATAATGCATATTCTATAGTGTGTTGTTTTTTGTATAATATGCAGAAAATGATAATGATTTTAAACAGCGTATGAAATGTATGATCGAAGAACTAGTGTTTGGAGGAAAACATTAGTATTTCTATGAGATATTATAAACTATAATTATGTGATATTTAATTGTGTAATATTTAAAAACACTAAATATTTTTTATTGATTGCAAATTGCAGTTTTATTACTTTTTCGTTCGGTATCTTTTCTTTCAAACACTGTGTAATTCGCGGTTTTTTAAATATTGTCGCTATTTTATGTTTATTAGATTATCTCAATAAATGGATGTTGGAAATTAGGTTTTATTTTTTTATTAAATTTAAGTATATTCTATTTTCTTCGTTTACTTTTTATGTGCTTGTGATAAGAAAGAAATTCATAATAAATAGAAACAAAAGGTTTCGTCGTGTGCTATTTAACGAAGAGCTTACTTTAAAGTACTTAGCTTACTATCGTATGCTATATTATTTAAATTATTTCTGTACAGTAACAAAAGGAAAGTTATTGATTATAAAAAGTGCATGAAATAATCATTGTAATTTACCACTATTCTAAAATGTAGAAACTAAAAATAAGTAAATACATTAACATATGGTCGAAAGAAATGGTATTAAGAAATATCAGCATTACTAGTAAATACTGCAATCCATAATTATTGCACTTTTAATTGTTTACTATTTAAAAAAAACACAAGTATTTTTTTTATTAATTGGGAATTTTAGTTCTGTCACCTTCCTTCTGCTATTTATACTTTCAAACACAACTAGTTCATGTTTTTTCTTAACTAGTACTGTCATGTATATTGTTTGTTAGATTATTATTTCATTTTAGATATGCATATGGGAAGTTATTAGATTTAGGCGTATTTTTGTATGAAATATTTTTTGTCACATTTATTAACTACTTTATACAGTCTTTCATTTGCATATCTTGGAGATATAGAAGTTAATGGTTATATTTTTTACTGTCAATCCCGAATAAATTTATACTTGACCTTCAGGTAAAATATTGATTATGTTACCTTGAACCGCTTCCTAATTTATCATGACAGGGGCAATTTTCAATGTCTCTGAGATTTAACAGAAATAAATGTGATAATGCTGTTATCAGAAACGCTCTTTTTTTTTACCCACATATATATCTTTACTTTTATTTATGTCTAATTGAATTCTATTTATTTAAAACCTACTATTAATGTTATATATTTATAACAACCATTTTCATAATTACTCTCACTTAAAAAAATGATGAAATCTTAAATGATCGTAACTTAGAATTTAAGCTATTTAAAAAATATAGTTTAAAGTACTGAAAATAATTAAGGCTATTATTAATTATGCATATTTAGTCTAAAGAGAAATTTAAAAACTATAGTTTAAAGACTGAAAATAATTAAGGTTTTTATTAATTATGCATATTTAATCTAAAGAGAAAAACTTTTATTATCTTCTGCTTTTTAGGGAACGATAAAATATTTAAACTTTAGAAAAATACAAGAAATACAATATTTTAAAAAAAGAAGAAAAATATATTAATTATTAAATTATTAAGCTTAGTTTTGTGCATTAATCAGTATGTAACACAAGGACATAATAACGACATTTTCACAATTGTTGCAAAAAGGTGGAATTTTGTGAACATTTAGACGTCGTTAAGACGTCGTAATAAGATGCTTTCACAATCAAAATATCACCTGCAAAAGACGCAATAACGTCGTCTATGAGGCAAAAACCTCATCTGCAAAGATGTATTTATTACGTCTTTGCAACGGTTGCAAAACAGTGGAGTTTCGCGGGCATCTGGGCGTCTTAAAGACGACATATTGAAGCGTTTTTTGCAACACGTCTCGCGACCAGTTTGCAACGTCTTTATGACGTTGCCGTGCTATTTGGGTACTAATTGCTCTATATTTCCTAAAGGCTTTGCACTGAGATCTGTTGATTGTACAGGCTTTTGGCGTCTTTTAACATATTTAGAAACAATTCAACTGTTTGCCGGTTTACAAAGTTTGATCTCTATTTAAGTAGATTAATCCGTTATTTCTGGTCATTCCCAAAGATTACTTTTGTATTTTTCTCTTCATCTGAATATTATAAACAACATTCATTTTACCCCAAAATACTCCGTGGAAAGTCTTTACATTCTGTGTGATTCAAGCTCAAAACCCAGATCACAACTGTAGTAGAAAGCATTATATTTTGACCCGTACAGTAGGGTTTGAATCTCTCATTTGTCTTCGCTGAACAAATACCACTTCTACGCTAGGTTTCAAAAAGATTAACATACTAAAGTCGAAGAGATTATTGTTTCATCGTTTTAGGTATGCTTATACCACTAATCCACAGTCCACCCTTTACGATTAATTCCATATTGCAGACACTTGGCACTTTATAATGCTTAACTCTCTGTTATTAATGAAAGTCTCCCGCTCTTGAATCTTTATATTCTAGGGTCTTTGCAAGTAACGAAAGTTTCTAGACAAGATTCTCGGCTCCTAAGTCATTTTCTTAATGTTTACAAAACAGTATAAGTACAGAGAACTGTATTCATTTATTTTTCAGAACCAGAATTTGAGCACAAACCGGCAATCTTTCTTGGTCTTTTTTTCTGGTGACAGTTTTCCAAATTTTGAAGAGCTTATATATATATGTTTTATACAGAATAATTACAACTGCCATTCAGGCCAACTTAGCCACAGGGATTCCTTCATATTCGATGCAATAATCTTGATTCGTGTAAGCACTTGTTTACAAAAGAAACAAAATCTCTTCTGAAGCTTAACGCATCCTCCATACTCTATTTTCAAGTACGAAATGATCTTCGCACGTGACATGCACTCGTTACATTTATATAAATCTCATAACTGGGAGATTTGGAGTGGATTAAGCCAAAAGACACATCTTTTCATTGGTTATTTGTGTTTCTAAAGAATAATTTTTATTATAACTTTCGAAGTCTTCCTGATAGCTTTAGTCTGTAAAATCTTCAAATTTACTGCAAAACTATCTTCCAGGTTTTCTTAGAACATGTTTCTTTTGATCCTGAAAGTAATAATGTTACTTGTATCCATACACTGTTTTCTATGTTAGGTGTTGTGCACGTTATATTTTGAAATGGCGCCAAATACTCAAAAATATTTGTCTGTGGTATCATAGAGCTTCAGTAGCAAATGGTATATTTTATTGTGCTTTCCTTTTATTCAGAGAAGCTCAATGAGCAATATTATCTGAATCAAATGAAAATGCATTAAAATATCCTCATAGCCTCTAAAATTGACGATTGTAATAAATAAAAGATACGTTATATATCGTATATCGTATTTAGTTTACTATAAGTTTGATAATCAAAATCACATTTAGTTGTCTTTATACGTATCTGGAATATCATAAATTTTGTGAATGCACGTCTGCTTGCTGATTCTCAAGCAATACGTTACATGTTTAAATTTAAGAGACCAAAATTCCGAAGTACAAAGCCACAGCTTAGAAATGTTCGACACTTGAAATAGTTATATAACGCAATGTAATACACACTGGAATAAAATTTTACACATGTTTTATCTTAATACATGTAATCAAAATTTTAAATTTTTCAGTGCATCCCAATACTTATAAAACATTGTGAGTATTTTCCTTTAATTTCTTCTATAATCGTTACCTTAAAATAACTGTACTTGTCTAAACATGCATGCATCTCGTAAAATATTTTTCTTATTTCGTTAAAAAATGTCCATCGGGCTTTAACTGCTGACGCTTTTTATATTGTTAAGTTGCTTTGGGAATGTCAATTAAGATAAAATTGCTTTTTGATTAAGCATTTATTTCTTTTTGTAGAGGAATCTAAATCACAGCTTAAGTATTTCACTTATAAAATGATGGGAAAAAATTTAACTTAACTGATGTAGAAGTGTGCATTAAATACTGTAATTTAATGTAAAATGTGAAGTTTACGTAAGATACGGGAGCAGAGCTATTAAAAATTTGACAACTAATAATTATAATTGGATAAAACCTAAAATACCACAAATATATACACGAAGCTTTCTCTTATATGAGGCATTATTAGTTATTATTTAAAATTAATAAGAAAGCTTACATTGTTTTAATGAGTACACTCATTCATTTGGTATATATGTTGTATGCATATAACTGTATATATTAGCGTATTTAATTAATTTTTATTCCATTAAAACTATGAATTAATATGACTTGAAATGGCACGGATAGGAAGCTCTTACGAAATCAGATTTTATGTCATAACTTCTGCTCCGATGAAGTACACTGCCTCTTTTGATTGGCTTACGTAACCTCAAATTACATCACTTCAATCATGGAAGATTTGACGATGTTGAGAATGATTTCACCTGATCTACAAGTCTACATGCATAAGATTATTATAACTGTGCATAAGTATTCGCTTTGTTCACTGTGCCATCAAATAAGACCAGCTGTTTCCACACTTGCCATTTCCAAAGCGAATTAGCACTTACAGAAAATCTTTGGAACGAAGAATCTTGATGGCAAATGCTGCAGTTACACGCATATCTAAACAGAGATGTAGCTGAGTGCAAATGTAATTAGGAACCCATTATCGTTTCAATATCTGCTTGAATGATTCTGTCATTTTCTGATTAAGATAAGTTACTAAGCATTTCCGACAAATATGATTCTATTTTGAGAGAATCAGATTAGACTACTGATAAATTAATTTTTCCTCCAGTTGTATTCAAATAGGAAATGAAGAAGTAGCCATTACTTGAAACGTATCACTCATGAGCTCAGTGATAAGATTACTTCTGAGATCTCTTAAGATCCACTTTCACTCTGCTTGTTTTTAAAACTTTTCTTTTTTGTACCGCATCATTTAAACATTTTGCTTTGCGATTTTCCGAAAGAAATGTAAGGAGAAGAAAGTGTTCAATTTTTTATTTTAAAAAAATAGGGAAGAAAGATTATGAACGTGGTTTATTTTTTTCGCTTTGAAAGCGCGTTATGTGTTCTTGTAAAGAGGGCTAGAAGATTCATTTAAAAGTACATTGGTACCAAGATGGAAAGTGATAATTACTAGCAATCTAGTGCTTTTAGTTTCCTTTCCCTCCCTACAGACACCTTTCTTCTGTATTTTACAAACGTCATTTTTTTCTTTTAGTACTTATAAAAATGTATTTTCAGATGTTCCTTACTTCATGCGTTAAATCATTAGTATTCGCTGAAGAAATTTGAATTACAGTGCAGTTCATAAACTCAAAACGAAATGTTTGAAATAAGAAAGTGCTGCGTCTCCAGCATAGCTTTCTCAAACTGTTTATCTTCCATAACTGAAAATTATTTTTTGTCTCCAATTTTTTCAACTCAAGTGTTTGGGTATATTTCGCTTTGAAAAAGCAAAAAGCAAATGGCTATGATGCTTAACTCTTGACAAAAAATGACTGACTGTATGAAAAGCGCAAATTAAAAAAAAATTATGATTACACATTGTTCCCCTGTACTAAAGTTCAGTAATGAGAAGCAGTACGAAGAACGTCGCATGTAACAACACGTTAAAAAATGATGCTCTGAGAAGCTGGGGAGAGGAGTATGAAAAAAAATCATCTGAGCGAAAGAAAAGAAAGATGGGAAAGGGAGGAGTAGAGTGTTTTTGTCACCTTAACGTTACTTTTTTTTGCTTGAACTTCACTGGTGTAGATTGGATTCAGGAGTCAAATTTTCTTGTAGTTAATTGTTTGCTTTGCTATTGTAGCTACTTACCATTACAAGATGCTGAAGAAAGAAGTATAAAAAAAGCATCGTTTTCACTTTAGGAATTGCTGTAAGCTTAATTATTAGTAGCTTAAGCGCTGAACTGAGGCAACATATGTGCCAACATATGTTGCTTTGAAGTATGTTGATAATTGCAGAAAAGAACAACAAAATAAAGTGTTGTTAAGGAAACACGCAGTTTCAAGTAAATTAAGGAAGCACGAATATGCAGCATGCTTATATGTTATTATATATATATATATATTTTTTTATTTCACGGAAAATTTACGAATGAAAAATTATCTGATTTTCATTTCGTTTTTTATCAAAAGTGTTTGTAATAATCAGTTTAATTTTTATTAAATAAGATATACATAATAAGTGATTAATAGACTAATTTAAACACCAAACAATAATAGTGTATAACGGAAGATAGCTGTAACAATACCAATTGAAAAATTTGGTTAAAAGTAAGCTCCGATTGGCGTATATTAAAAATAAATATACGCTTCCTTTTTCCGTAAAAGTAATGTAATTTGTATTCGTGGAGGAATAAATGCTGAGAACATCTTTTTTCGTATTTAAAATTCATAATTTAATTTACATTCACCATTTCTTGTTTGGTATTAGTTAAGCTGTAGCTGCGTTGAGGGTGATGAGAAGAGTCGAAATGTTTAGAAGAATAGAGTACTAGAGTTAAGAGTCAAAATATTTGACACTAGTCTCATTGGAGCATCCTTCATCAAAGCCACTATGGTTTTAAGTGTTTTTAGAGCTGCAGTTTCCTAATATTCATTATCCACATTCATTGAGAGATCAGCTCAAAGTCATGATAGAATGTACGATCCATGATTAAATATCTACCCAATAGTCGATGAAAGACCATTTTTAATAAATGTTACTGATAACAATGGTGTAGGGCATAATATCTAAGAATAAAAAATCCGCAGGCAAATTGACCACAGAGTCCAATCATCGTTTGATGTTCTGCGATAACCTTAACTAGGTTAAGAGGTAACTGACAGACTGCATTCGCAGAAATTGATAAACACAACAGATGTTCGCAGTGGTTTGGTAAAACACGTCATTTTTTACTCATTTTCTTTCGCTAAAAATGCCAGAAGAACTAAATAGGAAAGAAAACAACAATTACCATATATCCTTTTATAAGTAAAGAAAAATAGTTTTTTTGCATGTGAGACTTTACACAAGTGAATTATCATGTAATGAAAACCTGAAAAGAAATGTCATTCAACAATTAATAAAAAACTATTTAGTTGAAGTTTCAATTAATTTTAATGCTAAAGTAAGATATTTTCTTGATGAAGATGAAGATCGTTGAAGGTAAAATATCTTAAAATTGGATCTAAACTTTCTTAGGCTTACGTATCTATCCTTGTTAGGGTTAAAACGATGATTTCTTAAATTAACAGCTGTAACGGAAACATGGTAACTTTTTTCCAAAGGCAAACGCAGCTCTAGATAAATTTGAATTAATATAGAAAAATTTTCTAAATTATGGCGAAATTACTTTTCTTTTGGAGAAGAGAGTTTGAAAAATTGGTTTTACTCTGACAGATTCGTGGTAAGACGGAAGTCTTAAAATTTTATAATGACTGTATTTTTTCATTCTGCATACATGATTTATTTTTCATCTGAACTTTAATTTGAAAATAGTACTTTCATGTGTATTGGGTACTGTACTAACCACATCATGAATTATGGACTATATTCCTAAACATTTTAAATACGCTTCTAATATTCAGTTTTCACGATTGTCAGTTTTTCTCGCACTTACTTTCACTTTTCTTTTTAAAACGCATCTGGATAAAAGCCTTGATGTATTATAATGTGCAAAATTCTATGTAAATAGCAGTTGAATTTCCTATATAAAGGAAACTTTTATGTAAGATGATTTATGTATTACCATAATTTCTTGCTAAATACTTATTCAAGTTCTTATTGAATATACTTTAACTAAAATATGGGCTTAAAATTCGCATTTTAACTCATAAAGTAATCTGTTATAAATATGTGTATAATCAAATGCTATGAAATATAAAAAAGTTTGCATAAGCTATAAGCAGCAAAATAAAATTTCGATAAACAAAAGTCACTGAAGCAGTCAGTAAAGTGGAATACTAATTACAATATTTAAATTCAGGTTTTTTTAATACACATAAATACATTCAAATGTTATTTTATTAAGCTTCTATTTATGATCAGAAAGAGTTTCATTTCAAGGAAGTTATTTCGCACTTAACTGCTATAATAATTATGAAAGCTTATTGTTAATTACTTATTGATGTTGGTTTTATATATATAACATTTTAATTAAAATGTATAATTTTCGAATAAAAATTTATAAAGTTATTTTCTGATATTAGGTTTATACTATTAGTCGGTATTTAAAACTCAACGTCTTCTCAGAGTTATTTTTAATATTCAGTTTCTAAAGTGAAGACCATCATGTGTTTTCATTCTTCACGCCTACAAGATGGTAAATCTGTGTAGGAAATGCTATTTGTTTTACTACTGAACATAGCGCTCATCTCAATAATATACATAGAAGCTGTTATTCTATTAATTTATTACTTCTTAATAAACCTTTCTCAGTTTTGATTTAATTATTAGCAGTGCTAAATGAAAAAAATCATTTTCTATAAACTAAATTCTCCATTTAATGTATGTATATCATTCTTCACATTATGGCTTTTTTTCATAAATTTATGCACATTGAAATGAAATAAGTGTTAGCGTCATTCCAGTTATGGGGTCAGTAATTTTACTCCAATAGTAAGTTATTTTTTTCAGCCTGACTGCTTAGTGCAGTTTAATTTCGATTATTGTTTCCAGATATTTAAGCAACAAATCCTCTGTTTTCTGTTGAGATTTCCTTTAAGACACCTTTCAAATCAAAGTTCTTCCTATAAAAGTGAATATCCTAAGGAAGTTTCAAGTGGAATATTGAATGTAATATGTGTGTCATTAAAAAGAAGTTTGTTTTGTTAATTTCAGGCATTATTCCATACGCAAATTGTAATATTATTTTTATTCATATTTGTCAAAATATAGGTATCGAAATTTTAACTTATTCACCATGATATATAAGTATTTCACACATTCTATGTTTTGATGACATGCAGAGTAATGAATCATATATTAAACGCTTAACATGAAAGGCAGTTGTAGCTGACATTAAAGAAACAATGTATATCAATAAATTATCGCTCGATTAAAAATATCTCTTTGGCAACTTGATCTTGGCCATTTAATTTCAGAATATGGCCATTTAATTTTAGATGAGCACAGAACTGTTCTGAATCATTTATTTATCGCCTACGCTTGAATATTGCGCATACATCATAAAATAAACCTCCCTCGCAATATAATGACTGCGTCCGCATCCTATAGTTTTCTCATGATAATTTCAGCTTAAAACTAAGCATTTTGCTTTTAGAATGCCTTATAGTATGCCTTAGCACAGTATAATTGTATCACTATCACTTTTAATACATAGACGATTACTTAAGCAATGATGATGTGAGATTTAATAAATAAATAAATATTTCATAAATAAATAAATAACGAAATCTTATTTGTCTGAATAATACAACAATAACCATTCCGTTATTTAATAAGCCTGGTAAAACTCTCAATTTATCGAGCTGTAAGCTATAACCAAATTATACATTCAATAAATATATTACTTAAATGAAAGTTTCTTTGCTCACTACAGCTTTAAAAAAAACGTCCAAATGTTATTCTAAATAGTTACCAATACACGCAGATTTGAAATACTTTCAGTAAATTTATGTCTGAATAAAACACTAATTTATTTAAAAAAATATTTCTTGTATTTAATACAAACATACTTATACTTATATATATATATTCATATTATACTTATATATATATATTCATATTATACTTATATATATACTTTCATAATTATTATAGCAGTTAAGTGCGAAATAACTTCCTTGAAATGAAACTCTTTCTGATCATAAATAGAAGCTTAATAAAATAACATTTGAATGTATTTATGTGTATTAAAAAAACCTGAATTTAAATATTGTAATTAGTATTCCACTTTACTGACTGCTTCAGTGACTTTTGTTTATCGAAATTTTATTTTGCTGCTTATATATATATATATATATATATATAAGAGATTAAGATGAGCCAACATTTGGTAAAAATTTAAATTGCACATATTCCTGAGTTAGCAGGCACCTCACGTCATAGCCATGGATTACTCTTACAACTTGCTCATTTCGCTCATATTCTACGTCATTTATCCTCCTTCTCCGCTTCTAAGAACCACCTATCACCCACTTAAGTGCCAGCATCTTGCCATTACTGACCATTCCCTCTTCCCTGCGCACCCTATTACATTAGCCGCAAAAGTGCCCTCTCCTTCCCTAAACCGCAAATCTCGACCGCCGGACAACGATTACTACAGATAGATCATCTCTGGGATGGAAGGAATCTATCGAGTGATGGACAGGCAAGCATGTAATGTGATTTAGTCTACAGACAATGCGCGCTGATGGGCTGCTTACCTTATTGCTTGCATCTTCCCGATTTGGGGCTTTTAATATCAGTGCTATTCTTTGCGCACCTACTGCAGTGAAAGCGTCAAAAAATATAATACTTTTTCGATTTCAGGAATGCAGAATATTGAGGAGCTTTATTGAACATCATAAACTAACTCTAAATATTATAAAGATTTTAATTCCGAAAAGTAGACTTTTAAGTGTACACAAATAGGGCCCTAGCGTTAATTAGTAAATATCTCCTGAGTGTACACTGAGCTTACATTTATTTTTCGGTTGTACACAGTTATTTTCCAGTCAATTTGAAGCCTCAAAACGTTGATGTTTGTTTGAAAAGAAATAAAAAGGTGATTATTTTTTAGTTTTTCCCTATGGTTTCTTTTCTGTAAATAAAAAAATGATTAAACTGGCTTCTGTTACCAACAAATATTTGAGTTTGTTTTTCTTAAAACATTTAAGGCTTATTTTTATTATATTATTTTTTTTATTAAAATGTGCATCTTAAACGCTTTTAAGTAGTTTCATGAGTATTTACTAAGCCACAATTAAACTGAACTGTGCTGTTAAAAAATGTTAATCCTCTACTAAATGATCTATAAATAAATGAAGAATGGTCAGAATGGATAAGCTATGGGATGCATAAAAATATACCACTTGGTGCATACGCTTGGTTGAAAAACAAATTAAGAATTTTCACCTAGTTTCAAATACAATGGTTTCTCTTCTTATAAAGTGTTTAAG
This sequence comes from Stegodyphus dumicola, assembly GCF_044657685.1. Classification (NCBI taxonomy): domain Eukaryota; kingdom Metazoa; phylum Arthropoda; class Arachnida; order Araneae; family Eresidae; genus Stegodyphus; species Stegodyphus dumicola. Next base: position 31,838,648 of record NC_140781.1, read on the forward strand.
AAAGAAATAACGCTGAATTTTCTTTAGTGACAGTGTTTAATTCAATCCAGCAGACCTGAGAAAATGTTAGAATTTGAGAGCCTGGACATGGAACTTGAAGGTATAAGATACTAATCAAAAACACTAAAATGTAAACCTTACTGAGATGACCTTTGATTAGTCAACATCCTCTTTACCACTAACTATTACAAGGTGAACTGTCCAATGTAATCAAAACTTTTCAAATGAATACCGTAAGAGGACTTCATTTACGCGTAAACATTCCCATCAGTTAACACAATAAACTCTGATATGCTACAAAATTTAATATGTATTTTTACAGAAGTAAAGAAAGCGTCGTTTCTTACCAGCCAAGTAAGTTTCAGTGGATTGAAATGGATTGTTCGAATTATGGTAAAGAACCCCAAGACTCTGCCTAAAGGAAAGTATACCTTCACTGAAATATTTTTGGGTGAATTTAACTCAGTTATAAATCATGAGGAAACGCACGACGAATCTCATCCAGCCAGCCCATTCGTTAGGATTTGAACCCGGGTCAGAAAATAGTGATCAGCGATTCGGCCAATAAGTAGCCATCGAAACCTGTCTTTAATTTAGTGTCTTTTCTCTTTAGAAGAAAACTATACTGTACTCATTAAATCTTTGTCACTAAACTATATGGATTTGAACAGATATGGATATTAGAAATAAATTAAGTTGCAAGTACATTTCTAATATTATCAGAGTTTTCACTTAAATGGTGGTTGCATCAAAAATTAAAATCAAGCTTATTTGATCTTTGTAATTTCCGTTAGGTTAGAGAGGAAGTATATTTAAGGCGGACTAAAGTTTAAAAAGCATAACTGTAGGATTATGAGAGAATATATGTCTTTAAAAAAAGAGGGTTTTAAATTAAATTTAGAAAACTAATAACTGTACAGAGGAGACAGCATTTTCATAAACATATTGTCGACTTTCTAGAGCGCTTTCTGACACATTTTATGCTTGAATAAAGATTAGAAAAATTTTTGTAAATCTAGATTGGAATTCACTAGATATTTCTCACTAAAACTGAATGCTCCCTTTAGATCAAAAAGTAAAGATATTTTGGTACTTGTGTATTAGCCTCAGATATATCGCAAAAGTATAATCATTGACTCTGATTTCTGCTTGTGCTTGGCAACCCTGGAATCTGTTCTAGATTCTTCTAAAAATAAGAATTTTATTTATTTCCTTGGTAATTTTGGGGGACTATGGAAGGGGGAGAGGGCTTCTTTCTTTAATTAAACGCCAAATTTAGGCCAATTTGACAAACTCATATCTGCAGTGTGTCATATTTTGGTAATTTCGCCGTGATTTTCAGGGCAATGTTTGTTGATCTTGTATTACGCTTTATTGCATTTCGCTGCATGCCTTATTTAGAATTGCCAAAAAAAATCGAAACAGAAATTGTCAATTATACCTAGCACTGTGGTATTTTGCTCAAACACTGTCACACAGTTTTGATTTACAAAAAGGAAAATCTACGATATTGTCATCAAAAGCTGACAAAGTAATACTCTCGTTTACTTTAAAATAAGAACTTCAATGTCCTACCGAATTTTCAATTGTTTATGGCCGTAACATGTGTTACCATCATCGCACAGAGAAGATCAGGGGATTTTAGCAAATTAGAGGACTTGGTCATTATCTGCAACCATGGTTACACGACAAGCCAAACGGGACGAAGCGACCTTGAAATCCTTATTCTAAAATAACAGACTATAGCATATAAAACGGAAACTGATTTGAGAGAGCACTTACCTACTTAAGTTACCCACTCCATTCGGAAGCTGACAAACGTTGCCAAGAATGATAATCTGATGAAACATTTAACACCATTACCAACCAAAAGCCTACAGAGACTTTAAAAAAAGTCATCTATCTGCTAAAATCGAAAATACAATTCATTGTCAAAAGACAAAATAATAGACAAAAATACGAATCTGCGGATCCAGTTACAACACAGATACCGCTGCTGCATTCGGGAAAAGATACAGAACGCATGCTTCCTGTATTTCAAACAAACATTTTTAATTCGCATAGACGTCAGTAATATCATATAGAGTTTACCTATTTCCAAATATTTCTTTCATGTTTAAAAATTACAAAAGAGAAATTTAAAATTAATTCTCTTGAAATCAAGCTCTCCGAAATTAATTTTGCTGTTGTTGCTGTCATCAATAAAGGTACTACATGTATCATAACTCGGCATTTACAGTCAAAGTGATCTGGCAAACTGCCAGTTCTAGGAAGTGCTGTCATTTAGTTGTTCCATCAAACTTCTAATTTATAAAATCCAGATTAAAGAGTTCATTATTTGAATACCTATGCGACTTAAATGCAAAATACTTACATAATTAATGGTCTTATTTTGTTTTAGGGATATATCTAATTGATGTAATTTATCACATGTTTAATTTATATGATTTGGAATATACCGAATCTACAAGTTTATTATTAACTATTACTGTCGTTAATATAGCATGTCTTCATGTCTAAAACTTGCTAGCCGGCTACGCTGTTAAATAACGTATGGTCTTTCAGATGCAAAAATGGGCTATTTGATATAAATTTATCTCAATATTCACGCTCAAGTATTTAAATAAAATTAAAATAATTATTAATTTTGTATTAATAATTAGTTTGCTTTATTTATATAATTTCAACATTTACATACTTTGAGTATTCTAATAACATTTGAGCATTCTAAAGTATATTGAATTTAATAGCCATTTACAGTGGAATATTCTCATACCTCGTTTACAGGATTTAAAACAAAAGTTCATAATTACCAAAATTGACAAAGCCAATAATAACTTTAGCATAATATGAAAATTTTTTTATGTCTCATTAATTATTACTGAACTCAATAATGCCATTACTTACAAACTCACCAATCTACAAGAAAATGTTATTTCAAAAAAGCTAAAAGCATTTCATAAGAAACTGCAAATTTCACAACCATCTAACTACAATAGATTAGCAAATCTATATGCTCTCCCAAAATTTCATAAATCACCACTCAAATTTAGATTTATTGCTAATGGTACAAATAATTATAAAAAGAATATGGATTACATATTTGCAATTATACTTAAAAAAGTCTGTAATTTAACCCAACTTCTCGTTAACAAACAACACAATTATAGTTGAATTATTTATAATAATGTTACAGTTCTCAGCAGTTTTAAAAGTTTATCAATCAAGAACATTAACTGCTATGACTTTGAAAACATTTATACTTCTCTACCATTAGAAGAAATTTTTACTAGTTTAATGCAACTCCCACAACTTTTTCCTGAAATACTTGACATCCTTTGTATTGAAAGATGGAATACTTATCTGAATTGTGCATTATTTAATAACTACATTAAATACAATAATAATCTTTCAGCAAGTTAGAGGAATTCCTATGGAAGCAAACAGTTCTACACAAATTTGTAACCTATTTCTTTTTACATTTGAATATAAATTCCAACTCAGTTTAAATAAAAATGAATTAAAGCTATTTGCTCATACTTTTAGATACATAGATGATATTATAACTTTCAATAATAATTCTACTTTTGAGAAATTCAAAATTTACCCAAATAGTTTAACACTTAATAAAACGAATACGAATCAAGATACTATTGAATTCCTAGACCTGCAAATTATTAAACACAACAAAATTAAATTATTTGATAAAAGAAGGAATTTCCATTTTCCTACTATTAAACTAATTAATTGGAACTCTAATATCTCTAGAAAAGTAATAGAAAACACGTTTCATAGCCAAATTATCAGAATAAAAAATATATGTACTGAAAATGACGATTTAAAGGAAGAGATCATAAAACTAATTAATGTACAAATTGATAACCAAGTACAACAAAAATCTATTAATTTATATATTAAAAAGGCAGGCCTTGACTTTACTTTATAATTTTTTAGCTCTTTTGGATATGATAACATTACCTTAAACCTTAACTGGAGGGTAATGAAGGATATGAAAGAGTAGAGAATTTATTGTAAAGTTTTATTGTAAATATTTTGTAAATATGTATATTTAATCAATACTGGATTCTTTCCTTTTACTAATAAAGGGCCAACTCTTTTCAAAAGTCTCAATTATAGCCCGAATTGAGTGAAAATTTTAATCTTCTTCTTCTAATTTTCCATACTTTAGCCAGTATTTAGTTAAGTTTTGATATACCAATTAAATCAAGTTCATTAAACTTTTAATATTTTCTTTCATCAAATTTAAGTTTTCTTTAACTTCCTAAAGGAATTTTTGAGAAATTTCTGGGAATTTTTAGAGGTTTATTAAGGACTTCATTTCAAAAAAATTTTGGGAAATTTTTTACTTTAAAACTTTAATATTAAAACATTTCAGTTTTTCTTAATTACTTTAATTTTTTGCAATTTTCACACCAAATATCTTTCACTTAATTTTTTTAACAATTTTCACAGTTTTTCAACAGAACACACATTTCAAATTACAAACAGTTTACATTTTTTTTCACGTACCACTTCATTTTAATTTCCTTCGAGCAAACATACATCTCTTAATTGGCTCAGTTACTTAACTCCCTAAATAATTGATATTACTACCTTTAGGATTTTTAATTTAATTTAATTTAATTAATATTAATATTTACAAAAAAATTTTTACTATAACAAAGATAGCAGCTTGACACTCAACTTTACCTACATAAGCGCCATCTATATAATTTGAAGAACACACTTACTTCTCTTTCACAACACTTTTGCAGACCCCAACACTCATATAGTAGGTAAGTTATAATTAAAACTTACTATTTACTTGCTTTAAGTATTTTTTTTAAATTTTTTATGTAGTATCTAAGTATTTTCTAAATATGAAATTATATTTTTAAATATATATCTATTTTAAAAATTGTGAATTAGTTCTTTTTGTTTCTTTTTATTTCTTATTGGTTTATATGGATTATGTATAGTTCTTTTATAGTTTCTTTTTATTGATATGCATATTCGTGTAGGGGGAGTTTCTGTAGACAAGGATTACTAAAATACATTGGTTTCTAGATTTTTTTTTATTATTTTATAAAAAAATTAATTTTTAAAAGATTTAATTTTTTAAGAAAAATTAATTTTTAAAAGATTTAATTTTTTAAGAAAAAGTTTAATTCTTGACTTTACTTGCTTGTTTCTCAAAAGACTTAATTAGTATTTTCTTTTTTTAACTTTAATTCTTAAATATTAATACTTAAATGTTAATTTCTAAAGGTACCACTTTATTGGAATTACTTTTGGTTTTGACTTTTACCCTTGCCTGCATGAATGACGAAACACGAATTGAATGATTGGAGAGTTAGGTTTGGAGGCAACTTCCCGTTGATAAGTCAGTCTCCTACCTACTCTACGATCATTCACATATGCATTCTTTTAAAAAAATTGTTTAATTTAATTTTAATTTATTAAATTAGTAGATTTATTTTCATGGATAGATTTTGCACTTGATTTGCTTATTCTTCTGAATTTAAATGATATTGTAGATTAGTTCGAGAATTAAATCTTTTACATGTTTGCATATTTTTAAATTATTTTAAATTATTTTGGTTTTTTTTAGAATTTAAATTTGCTTTTTCACTTTTTTACTTTTATACGTATTTGTTAAGAATTTAAATCTGTTTAAACATACTTTGAGTATATATTTATTACATACTTTGAGCATTCTAAGGTATTCTTCTGAGGTATTAACCAGAATTTCATGTGAAATTCTGGTTAATACCTCAGAAGAGTGGTGACAAAATTGTTAAAACTTTTCATGTATTTCTAGTATGTAAAGCTCTTTAGAACTAATCTTATTATGTATTTTTTGCATACAATACTGAATTTGATCAAGGCTGATACTTCTTTAGAGAGTTTGAAACATTTTCTGTGTTACTGATCGAACGAAACGTTGCACACAAAATTAAATTAAACATTTTTCGCTTATTATTATATATTTCCACAATTTCTTGAATTTACATGCTTCTTTCTTGTAGCAAAACTATTCAGGATTAAAAGGATCTGCATAAGAATTAGAAAAGATTAATTTAGATTGTGTCTCTCATAACAAACTGTATCCCATACGATATTTTATGCATTTGTAATTTTTATACATATGTATATTTTATGTAATTGTTTTATTAAAAAATATCAGTTTTCTGAACATTTTAGTATAGTTTGCAAATTTAATAAACTATAGAAGTTTTGTTTTCACTTAGTCCAATACTTTTTGTGTAAAATCAAAGAATTTCTCGTATAACAGTTTGCGCTAAATTCATTTTTTGAGATTCAAGTCTGAAATGTTGTGAATAGATTTTTAAATATTTGCCGTAGGAAAACAGATTTAATCGTCGCTGTGTTAAACGAAGATTTTTAACTCTGAGAAATTTAATAATTTATTTAAGCAATGATTATGTTAAAACTTTCGGTAATTAAAATTAATAAGATAGTTTCCTGATACAGTCTTTCAGCTTTCAAAAATGATAATACATAATTCTCTAAAACTCGCATACATAAAATGTGCTCATTTTTTGCGTTAGATAAATTTCTAACTTAGGTGCTTGGCATGAGAAATGGGTGCTAGACACGACACTGCTTTGGTGGTATGGCACTAGGTAAGCTCTTAACTACATAATCCACTTTACGCCATGTTTTTTGACATTATTTTCCCTTTAATACCCCTTTTCACTTGAAAAGCATTTGCTGTGGCGTTGATGCAAGGTGCATACTAATAAAACTCGTAATTTATTCTCCGTTAAAATAGATGGCTTGGATGGAAAATTACTCCTCATTGGCTGCATAATACAAAAAGTTAGAGGTCCCCTTCAACAATTTCCCTTTCATTGTTTCTACATTAAAACTCACGCAAAGTTATCCTTCTTTCATAAACGAAAAAAGTAAAACGTGACAAGCCCTTTCTGCAATCAGGGATTTAAGTTAGCTTTTGTATCTTAAATGGTTGACTGAGGAAAGAAGCACAATCCGAATATTATTTCTATTTTTTTGAAACAAATCATGCCATAATCTTATTCATTGTAATACTTTCGTGTCCATGAATCAGAGATGTTCTTACGTTTTCTGATGGTATTGGTCAGAGCCTCCATCTTACATCTGTAAAACTGGGATTCAGTGTGACAAGCCCTTTCTGCAATCAGTGATTTAAGTTAGCTTTTGTATCTTAAATGGTTGACTGAGGAAAGAAACACAATCCGAATATTATTTCTATCTTTTTTGAAACAAATCATGCCATAATCTTATTTATTGTAATACTTTCGTGTCCATGAATCAGAGATGTTCTTAAGTTTTCTGATGGTATTGGTGAGAGCCTCCATCTTACATCTGTAAAACTAGGATTCAGTTTGCTGCAAAGATGCAGTTCAATTTTAAAGGTTTTCAAGTCTTCCGTAGCCGTAATGGCCCTTTAAATTGGAGGCAAATTTCATGCTTTAGCTTCTATACTCCCTACAACATAGCTTAGTTCAAGTAATTGCAATTTAATCTAGTTAAATTTTTACTAGATTCTTACTCGATTATTATTACTAGATTTGCAACGAAATCATTTCACATATTACCCTGGTTATAAAGCGTATGTAGAATTTCTCTCTAACATTGTCATGCTCCATCCTTGATGATATGCATTTAATTTTGAGATTTTATTTGGATTAAATCTTTCTTTGCAATAAATTTCCTCAGAGTTTTAGATTATTATTACAGTGCTCACCTGGTAAACTATATCTGTCTATCTATATACATAGACAAAATAGGAAGCAAATACTTTCACCATCTGAATAACGGTATAGTTTGATTAAAACATTTCGCTATTTCCTTACTCTTCTTGTGAATCATGATGTGCAGTGTTATGAATCACGAGATGTAATGCACTTGCTTCTTGGTGTAGGCAATAAAGTTGGCGATGAAAGGGAGCTATAACATCACCTTATGTGGCCTACCATCTGACTCTCATTAATTATTAGAGAGGATCCGTATCTGAAATGGCGTTAGATTAACGCAAACCGGGGCAGATCACCACTCACCTTTATCCAATCAGAGAGACGAACCAGAGTTTGTATGGTGGAAAGGGATTATGAGGTTATCTCAGCTGTCATCACATAGGTCATGCATCGTTCATTTTAGACGAAAGGTTCCAATTTTCACTAACCTATCAAGTATTAATTCTCAAATAACTCTCGATGACTAAAAAATACAATGTTATCCGATTTTTATCTTCTCTGATTTCAATACTGTAAATAATTCTTTTTATAATAAAGCTGATAAAACAATTGCAATATCCTAAAAACGAGGAAAATATATGTTCCTTTCATTAAATCATTTTAGTACAAAAGTGTTGTGTAGAGAATTTGTCTGATCGCGTTATAAAAACTAGGTGAATCATTTTCTGATTTATGGAAATCTTAATTTTATTTGATTCTGAATTATTTATTTTAATACTTTAATTTTGGGGAAAACAGATGCTTCTGGGAATATTATTTAGTTTAAAGGATATTATTTATTTTTCTTTTATTTGCAATTTTTGTACAAGCTTTGATTCATTGTGAAAAGAAGCAGGGAAAGGGAGGCAATTTTGCTAAGTCATGATTTCGCGCGCTTTGTCCTTTAGAATGTTCTAGAAGAAATTCCATTGTGCAGTTGACCTTAGGACAGGAAGTACGTGACAGAAGGGTCAGAGGTTGCCACTTAACTTTCGATGTAAGTCATTCAGGTTTTGGCGATTGAGGGTCCGGTTGTTGGCTAAGTGAAGAAGGGCGCGCATGCGCGATATTTCTTATAAATGTTCTGACAATTATAATAAAAGAACAATTAGAATAAAAACGTTGGTATCTCTTGCGTAATATTGGTTGAGGTACCCAATAACGGCACGAAATATCCAGTTTCCCTTTCTAACAAAGACGGCGATATTGAGGGACGAAATATATCCAACATATTTGAATATAAAATACTAAATACTTAAGTATTGTTAGAATTTAGAATGAAAGTAAAGAAGATTGTAGAGTAGAGAAATTTTCCATCGAAATATGTTTAATGATGACACTTTAAATCTCACAAAAGGGACAAAATCTTCGAATAACAATAACGTAATTTATTAAAATGGAATTTTATTAAAAGGTTATCATTTCTGAATACTAAGAAGCTGAATTGGAGATATATGTATGGGAAATTTCAATTTTGTACATTATGATGTGCGTAAAACGTTCTAAACTTTAAATTATTGACTATTATTGCCTCCCAAATAATCTATTATTTCTTCGCAATTGCCTAGGTTTATAATCAAAAATTTTTCTGTTTCGTAAAAATGTATGATATGCTTAACATATATTATCAGAAGAAACTCTTGACCGCTAATAATTCAGTTTACATTTCGTCTGGAAGAAACAGAATGGTTTTATTGACATTTTCTCTTGAACAAATAATAAATAATCTTTAATGTCCCTTTCAAGATTTCAATAAAGAGCTATTTTCCAAAGGTGAAAAACTTTCACGTGCCATGAAAAATGAATAAACAGATAATACTAATGCCTTGTTATTAAATTATTCACCACTTTAAACAGTCACATGTGTAACTGTATAATGCCGTTGAGCTGATCTAACGTTTCTGAATAAACGTCTGAATATAAACCATTAACTTTGATATGGCATATATGCCATTAATGCATTTTGCAAAACGAATAACTATAAATATGTTAGTATTCAAGCTTAGTTTATAAGGTATTTCTGCCGCCTTCCTAGCATGCCTTCGTGGTGTAGTGGTCAGCACGCTCGATGCGTATTCGAGAGGTCCGTGGTTCGAGTACCGGCGATAGCTTTGCTCATTTTTCACAACTCCTGCTTTGAAATAACCTAATGTCTCTACAAGTTCGCTACTGAACTTTAATTCTGCTACACCTTTGTTGTAATAGAAGTTGTTCGCAATAGAAGTTGTTCGTGATAGAAGTTGAATTATAATAAAAGTTGAATTGTAATAGAAGTTTTTCAAGAAAACCAACCTTTCAAATATGAAGCAAAATCAGTTTAATAAAATTATTATTGCAAAAGCATGGTGTTTTGCTAATACATGTAATAAAAGCTAAGATAACGATTGTTAGTTTTATGATAGGAAATTTGCGCATGTAACACAAATGTATATGGTAGCTCGACTGAACCTAGTTCCCGTTATTTCTTGGATGCCGCAGTAACATCTTCATCTTACCGAAATATGATGCGTCTTATTTTTCTGAAGGAACAATTTTCCAATACGGTGGGCTACTTTTCTTGTCCGCATACCGTAGAAAAACAAGTACAACGCGGGATGGATTGGGAAGGAATCAACAGTGCTTATATGCTTTGTAGATCAACAGACATAACTCCATCTGACGCTTTCCTGTGGGGTTTCGTTGAAAACCATGTGCTGCAGTGCATAATCTGGAAAACGTAAGCGATGCAATTTTTATAGCAATCAATCAACTCATGGGTTGGGGTAGTATACAGGTTGGACACTTTGGGACAAGCAAAAAGTCTTCTCAAGTACTTTTTTTTCTTGAAGAGTACATATCATTAGTAAACTGATCTAAATTAAGAATGTATTGTAAATGTTTTTACTGAGCGTCTAAACAAAACATCCTGGGAATCAAGAGATATATTTCGAGATTTTTCACACCTTAATTTTGAATATTAAGAGACATTAACGATATGCATTTTAAGAGCTTTGAGCTGTCTATATAGGTAGTCAAATTCTGTGTCATTCAGCTGAAATTTAAGTGATCAGAAAGTAATATCGATTAATCGAAAACGCAAGTGACTAAAAACGTTTAATGGTAATTTAAGTGATCAGAAAGAAATATCGATTAATCGAAAACTCAAATGACTACTGGAGTTTAATGGTAATTTCAAATTCTACATTTCTACACAGGGATTGATTAACTGAAAATCTAGTCTTACCGCAATTCGAGTAATCGTAGCTTTTATAGTTTTAATATTTTGTAAAGGAATGAACCCCAAAGAGCGGATTAATTTTTTTTCTTTCAGTTTTAATTTTGTAAAAAATTATGGTTAATCTGTCGCATTAATTTTTATCAAACAATTTATTAAATACTAAAAATTATAGTAATGTAGGTAAAAATATGGAATTTTATGTATTGAAATTATAAAAGGTTTTGCTTATAGTATTTTAATGTAAGAGTATTTATACAGTAAGATATAAAGTAAATATCCTGTAACTTCCAACAGTATTTACAAAAATAGATTTGTGCTATATACTCCTACGCGTTGTAGATAAGCTACACAACACTAAGAAAGTTGCGCTTTTTTGATATGAACACAGTTAAATGTTTAAAAAAATAAGTAAGTATTTTTATGTGATATTATATAACTCTTGAATTCTAAATCACAAAATTCCAGAATAATAGTCCGTCTAATAGTTAATGCTTTCTAAACTCGCTTTTTGCGAGAAACGTGTCTTTTTAACGCTCTGTAACTAACATGCAGTTGTATTATCTACATTCCCCAAATTTATAATGTAGATAAATTGTACTAAAATGCAAAATCTCCGCATAAAATGGTTGGCATTAGAACATTGATGTAAAACGACAAAAACCAAAAAATCCCATTCGTAGTTATAGAATAAATGTAATAGTTAAACACAAGTTTCAACATCTTTTCATCTAGTTATCTCAGAATGGGTTCTTTAATTATTAATCAGATATTAGAGCATACTCCTAAAATTCTTCCTACATTTATATGCATGAAAATTTCTACAAATTCCCCCCCCCTTTTTTTTTTTTTTAACTAAGCTGTCTAGTTTGAAAGAAATACTTTTATGTGCACAAAAAAAAAAAAAAAAAAAAAAAAAAAAAAAATCGAAGAAAAATATATTGGTTATTTCAATAGTTATACTAAAAATTAAAAACGCTCAAAATTACAAATTTCAAAATTTTTTAAGTAAAATTTATAATTGTTGAAAAATGCTAAACATGTGAAGCTATTTTTTTCTAACGTATACACTTTAGGGAAAGTTTAATTAAAAAATAAGAAATATTTTATCCCCGATTTCTTTAAGTTAGCCTGTAATACATATTTCACTGCCTGGTATGTATTAGAGCGGAAAAGCTTCCGCTGCGAAACTCGTCTCCAGTGTAAAGTTCATTCTCGAATGACAGGGACGTGAAAATCACTTTTAGATCCCTCTCATATTTATATATATATGCATATTACTAAATACATATATATATATTTATCGAAAAAATGGAAATATAGAAAAAATAGCTAAAAAAGGAAAATTATAACTCAAATTAGGATCAAGAAGAATACTCCAAACATTTCTAGCCTTACTTACACGGTACATAGTATGAGAAAGGAAAATTCGAGTTCCGTAAGTTTGTAAGAAACTGCATTCATGGGATACTTCAAAGCAAAAACAATTTACATTACATTCGTACAGTGACCAGACATTATAAATTCGGAAAATTACATTTCAGGTTATTTTAACGAGCCGCGATTATGTATAAATGCGTTGCTTCTGAGAAATTTTGCATTATGTTTTTTGGAGATTCGCTTGAATTGATTAATGCAATATAGATTAAGTTGCGTTAATCAAACATATATAAAAGAATAATAAAACAGTTGTCATATAGGTCTTTGTGCTTCAGTGAGCTGTTTATTGTTATCGTTTAGCATAGGATTTATTATATTTATTTGTCATTCCGGATCTACTATATTCAGAACTCCATTAATATTTAACAGATTTAGATACATTTCCTTTACTGAGTATTAGAAGGGGATAAATTCTTCAGAAACTCAAATGTCTTTAGCCTAATATCCTTTCACTTTACTCCAATCTTGGTTCCTTTTTACACCAATCTTGGTTCCTTTTTTTATAAAATTTGAAATCAGTGCTTCCGATTAACGGTTCTAATTCAATATATAAAAGTATGCCTGTACTAAAATGCTTCTATCGTATAAATTCAAAGAAATTAAACATTAGGCGAAAGTGTGATGCGCAAAAAAAACCACCTCGTTATCCACGCAACAGAATCCATTTGCTTATGCTTTATTTATATTTTCACGATATTTTTCATATGCCAAATCAGGGAGCTGAGTTTTGAGCTTAAGTCGTTATGTGCAATTCACGACTGCTTCTAGAATAAGAAGCGGGTCGGCAAAGTGCCAAAAGCCTACATTTTTTATAGGGCATTTTTTTCTAGTGATTCAGTTTGCTTGACGCAGTACGAAGTGATCTCTCATTTGGCATGTTTTTGCCGATATTGGAAGATCCACAAAAACTTTAAGATTCAATGTTTGATGCTTCATCCATCAAAAAATGGGAATAGCCTGAGAAAAGGAACAAATGGCAAATGTTTTTGAGCGTTTCATATTTAATTAAATTATTCTTTTATCTTTTGTTGAATATTGGGAAATTTAAATATTCAATCACCGTAACTGTAGGAAAGATGCTTCACACTTTAATATTTACTGTGGTTTAAACCAAACCCATTTCTTCATGTCTTCTGATAGAATACTATACTTCATGTCTTCTGATAGAATAAAATATAACTTCATGTCAAATATACTTCATGTCTTCTGATAGAATACTTGTCTCCTTAAAGAGTATTTAAAGTAGAGTCTATGCCATTGCATATCTTTTTAATGAACTCCGCAATAAGTTGATTAAGAAAACAAATAAAAACGAAGCTGCCGAAGGGCAGAACTGTGACTTTAACGATTTAGATAATTTGTTTTTGAGAAATTTAGCCATGTTGAGCTTATGACCGAAATCATGTGTCTGTGGATATAGGCAAGACTAGATTCTGAGTGCCAAAAAGTATTAAATTTAAGCTTAGTATAATAAATCTTAAGCATAAATTTAATCTACATTATCAGTATTAGTGAAAATACATAGACTTCAATAAGCATAACAATATATGTCAATATCAAATTTAACTTTAGAACTTTAACTTAACTTAGAACGTTAGACAGAAGATCGAAATCACATAATAACATGTCTTACGAATATTGCAGTTTTAATAACGTGAACAAAAACTGAGTTTTCCATATGAATACGAATAGAAAAATCTCAATTTCAGCTCCTTGGTTATAAATTTTATTTAAATCTTAATTAAAACGGAAAAATTTGTTTACATTTTATTTTTATCTTTACATTTAAATGTATGTACACAAATAAAAAATTCATTTGTGAGCGAAAGTTGTGAAATCATGATTTAAGAAAATGTTGCCCTACTTTATGAATCTTGTACTAGTATCATCTCCCCTTTGTTTTGGTTGCAAATCTGTTTGAATTTCTCTACTTTCCTTTGGTTATTTCTTTGATTTTATTTCTTTAGTTTTTAGTTTAAGTATTTTCGTCTTTCTTAAGTTCAGTTTCTTAAGTTCAGATTTGTGTTAGCTAAATGTAACTTTTCATGTAATATTTCTCTTTCTTTAAAATAAAAAAATTGCAAATGAATACTCATAGAATATTCTGCGAAGTATATATTTAATGAGAATTCATGTGGTTGAGCTAATAATTATTTATTTTTTACTTTCCATTAAATGCCTAATTCAAATTTATAAATTTTGCTTTCGTTTTCCACTTTCGGGGCAGCGCTATTTGCGCATGGAGTTTTAGGTTTTAAAATACCTTTGTTTATTATTTATCATTAACAGAACCCTTTACGTTGCTTGAATAAACTTACACCTCTTCTAATCTTCCAAGCCTTATGATTAATTAACTGATATATAGATTTAAATTTTTAAAATTGGACTTTTGAAATATTGACAATAAAGTTAGTTTAAAAAAATAACTGTGCATTTTAAAATATTGTTTAGAGTTTCTAAAATTCATGAATTAAAAAGCCAGAAAACAAATCAATGACACAAAAGTCTAAACTCTCAAGCTATATTTTAAATATTCTAGCACAATAAGGAAAGTAAACTTGAGGGTCGAATTAAATACTACTTTTAGCATCTCCTGTGGGAAATGTGAAACTCAGGAAAACTAATGTAGAGACTACAAGTATTGGATTTATAAAAATTTTTTATATTTCATGTCAACAAAACAGTAATATCATATCTACGAACAAATGTTGATTAAAAGCAATTGATCTAAATCTAATACTAGGTCAAATATAAATAATGTTCAAGAGAAATTCTATAGCATCTATTAGTGTTTATAAGGTACTTTTTCTGTAAAAAAATAAGTACAAAATTTTCGATAAATTTCATGATTTGATTATGTGTACAGTAATATTCCTGAAATAATATCCATTGTAATCTTAAGAAACGAGAACTAATTATTAGAATCTAATACATTACATTATGTATTTAAAGCTATGTCTTACGTCTTACACATATTTTTTAACTAATACATTATATTTAAAATTATGTGACGTTTATTACATTGATAAGGTTTAAGTATTTAACGTTCTTGTTCGTTGCATTTAAAATCTATGTCTAATTTCCAGACTTTACTTAAGATGAATTGTGCATTCTGCAGGTCGGGATAAAAAATATTAAACATAAGACCGAGGCAATTTTTCTGTACTGCATCAAATGCAATCCATGGCTTAAACGTAATAGGAGCTGTAGGATCTATTGCATTTGTTGCAGAAAAAGCCACAGAAAAGAGTATTACAGGCCTGAATAACATGAATTTCAACACTTAGCCAACTGACCAAAGATAATCTTCTAGAATTTAGTGTTGATATTAAGCAATATTCTTAATTTATCTAAGTGTAGGTTGTTGAATACCTTGTAGGGATTTATATTTATTTGAAACTAATAATTTAAAGTTTCATTTGAAACTATAACTAATAATTTAAAGTTTCATTTGAACCTATAAGCCTTAATTCCCCTAATTGTCAGTGCCAGAATAGTCAAATGTTGTAGCGCGCGTGAACGCATGCACATTTTCTATGTTTAAAGAAGTAGTTAAAAGCCGAGATTCGATTGGAGAAAAGAGAGTTAGGCTCTAGCTGCCGTCTCTGCCATAGGTACGTTGGATTATCGCTGTTTCAAGTGCTTTAATTGCATTTCTTTGCTGCCACTAGTGTAGAAGGGGGTCCAGTTACGGGATCTGGCTGAGCCCTGTAGTTATATCGCTTGTTAATATCTTCAAATTTTAGTTTCTTTATCTGGCATTCAGTTACCGGCCAAGTAGAGGGGAAGTTTGTTAGCGTCGATTTGACGCACCGTAAATTTTAAAGAGTTAATAAAGGATTTGAACCCTTCTTCTGTGTAGTTTCCTGCTACTCTAATAAACAGATAGAAGTTAACCCATCTGGACTCTACAACCTAATATCTAAACAATAGCGGAAGCGGTGGTTCATCTCTATCAGAGTTTATATCTTCGAAAAATAAAACGCAATCTTAAGATATGCATCGTAAAACTAAATACGTTTTTTCTTTGCTATTAAATCATACGAAATGGGAAGGAAATTTGAAATCAGCTGCACTTGACCCTAACACGTATAAGTAGTAAGTTTATGTCAGTGAAACGTACACTTGTCGTACATATTTGAGAACATTCGAGTAATAGTTTGTTTTCGATTTATGAGAAGTGATGCATTGTTTAAGTTATTACCTAGATTGATTTTCAAAATTAGTTACATGCATGTAATTTATAAGCAGTATGCACAAATATATTTCAAATTTGCCAAATATATGGGACATGTTCTTTGCATACATGGTTTTTAATACTCTCTTCTTCCCTCTCTCTCTCACACATACACACACTTCATTCAGAAGTCAAACAACAAAAATCAGCGTTATTTATTCTTGTCCAGGCTTTTTTATCTTATCTAATCATTATTTCCTATCTTGTTCATTTGAGGTTTTGCAGCTGAGGATGGTGGTTCGGTAAAACCATCGAAAATAGTCCTGTGAAAATTTTGAAAATATAACGCTGATTTTGTTGTTTGACTTCTGAATTAGTATTTATTCGGCGTGTTATTGTCTCTTAATACACACACTTACTTGAAATTAAACATACCGTTATAAACGTTTTAAACGCTGTGACAGAAGCACGAATATAATAAGTACTTAAAGAAAAGTTAGTGATAATGAAGAAAACTACTTACAAGAAAGGTTATTTTCTGAGCTGACTGGATTCAGACTGGGATAGTTGGGATTTTAAGTCTAACTGTGACCACTTGTGTCCACATTTTCTGAGGAAAGACAGCATCCACTCATATCCCTATCAAAGCTTTTCCACATGCTACTGTGACTGGATAAAATAAATATCAATGAAAGGTTTAACAGTTTTTAATTTGTTGTGGTGCTTGTCCATTTTGATAAATAATGAGGTTTTCGTGTTTACCAAGAGATGAAAATAACATTGCAATGGTGATAAAATAATTTATCCTTAGGATTTCATACGTAACACGTATTTTGCTCATTGTTTGAAATCCAATGTCTAGGATTTTTATCTTTAGTTATTTATTATACTTAAAATTATCACATGGTAAAAGAGTTTCACAGCAGTGAAAAGTAATTAACTTGATAAATCACAGACACTTATCCGCAGGGAAAGCGTACACGTGCATTCTCTCTTTCAGTCCTCATAACATGTAATGAAACGAGTTAGTTCTGTGCAATTGGGAGTTTAAGAAAACTTTGTGACATCAATAAATTATGTTGCATAACCGATTTTGAACTAAACTGTCAACATTCAAAAATAATTGTTTGCGGTAATTATTGACACTTAACAGATTAGTTATGTTTGCTCAGCAGTGAGATCTCTGAGTTATGTTTAAATTTTAACGAGATATTTTTAACAAGTAAACTTTGAACAGACAGAACTAACTGTAAATGAAGAAAAACGATTAAAATTAACACCTAGATTTTGACGTCTGGAATATGTACAGAGATAGTTTCTGTATTCAAAATGCCTTTCTGGTTGGGCATAGTCCCTATTTCAACCTCAGAGCACAGCATTTAAGAGTTCTACTTCCATCAAATATGCTTGATGAAAGTAAAAATGTTCATCTGCGATATAAATTTTAAGCCTGCATGTGTATTTAAGTAAATGAGAATTTTCCCAACGTACTGTTTATATTTATTTCAAGCTAAACAATAATAAACTGTTTAATAATGAACTGTGCGACTACTACTCTTCTATAAACCGATGGATATTAGAAAAACCTTTTTTATTATGGTAGAAAAAGAAGATAGAGCTGTTCCTTAGTAGATGGAGCTACTTCTTTTTATCGATTGTGCTAGAGCTAATTAAAGATATCTGTCTAAAGGAGGGATACCTTCGTGGGTAGCATTTTTAAGGAATGTATTTTATTTTTCGCAGAATAATTCGCTGAACAAAAGCATTTATTGAATAATTCTTTAAGAGTTACTTTCTTGTGATTTCTCATGAGTTTGTAAACGCTTGAAAGTAACTGTAAACTGAAGGTTTGCTTTAATAAATGCTTCATTTAAGCAACAACATTTGTGATGAAGCTATGCTTGATGCAGTCTCATCACATCAGCAAAAGTTATTGAAAATGTATAAATGCATTTTTAACAATCACTGTAGTACTGGCATTAGCTTTTATGAAATGATGAATTGAAAAATTCAAATTACAGTTATGGACAGCCTATAAATCTAACTACAAACAATTTCATTAAAAGTTAATATTGATCAGTAAATAACGACTACGATGGAGGCTATTTAAAGCTTAAACTAATTATCATAAACTTTTTATCAATTTAAAATTTATTAATCAAATAACAAGCCATCATTAGCAATTTTTCTCTTTCAACATATAATGAAATCTTTAAGAAGTATACATGATAATTGGGCGCATGTCGTTGAAAAATCAACCACATTTGCCCATTTTCTTTCATCCATGTTCCATGGTTTCGGAACAACAATTAATTTCAGAGGTATTTCATATAAAATTAACCTCGGTCCTGCTTGGAAATATTCGCATTTGCATTTGAAATTTGAAAGGCTTTTTTCTTTAGTCTCAATTATTTCAAATAAATTAAAAATGCAAAATATTTCACATTTTTTTAAATCTGAATAAAACTGTTATTTAATTTAAAAATTACAAGAATCAGATTGAGGTATTAAGTAATGATTGATATGCACGAATATGAACAAAAATACTTTCTACAACTTTAATTTGAGAAAATATTTCAACTGTCGTCTATACGTTTCTTTAAAACTTTCTTTAAACTATAATTCACTTTCTGGTTCATAATATTTTACCTTCGGAAAACAAATGCAACAATAGTTAAAATTTAACGTTTATAATTTTTTCCAGCACTGAAATACCTTAGAACTATGAAATTTTTCTATCCAACATTTGGAAAAGTAAAATATATAAATTTTGCTTTGTAAATGCTTTCAATACGTATTATTGCAGCTGCTTCACTAAATTTAATAAAATGCAAAAATCATTCTTAAAATTATATTTTTGAATTTTAGTAGAGATTGATGAGAAGTCGAATATTATATTTAGATTTTACGAAACTGAAATTTTGCTATATGATATTGGCTTCGACAGCTCTGAAACTTCTGTCCTATAATATTTCATAGATTTTCTTCCTTTCAAAATTATAGCGCATGAAGTAACAAAAAAGATTTCAAGACGGAAATTTTATTCGCTTATAGATTTCTAATTTTTGACCTTTCAAACATATAAATTTATAATATCATTTCTGAACTTAATCACACCGAAAAACCATCTTAGACGCTTTTCAGTAATGGAAAGTGTTATAAGCACTTATTCTGACTGAACCTGACTGCACTTATTCTGACTGAACCTGACTGCACTTATTCTGACTGATCAAAACTGAAACTAGAATTCGGTAATAATTAATTAAATTTATAATCTAGATATCAAATCAAAATAAAAAGCATTCATGCTCTTAAATAGTACTCTTTACATAACTAAATAAGTAATAATACATGCATGCACACACTCCTTTATATATATATATATATATATATTTACAAGGTGTTTCGACAATTCGGTTTACAAACTTTCAGGAGAGATAGAGTATACCTGGACGACAGAAAATCACATAGCACTGTGCGTCGGAAACGCTCTCCTGGCGCAGTAATGAAGACACAAGACACAAGAAAGGATGGACACGGACAGTATGAGAAAACCTGTCTATTATGTTCAGTGCAGCAGAAACCAAGAAATGAAATCAAACACCGACAATAATTAATCATCAAAAAAGAGTTAAATTTTATGACATCGAAATTACGCCCTTGAAGCGTGATGCAGGCCTTACATCTTCAGCGCATAGAAGATCTGATGTTTCGCAAATACCCGGAGTGTCTGAGAATTCCCCAGCAGCTGCGACTATGCGTGAAGCAAAATTTTGAGCACTGTTAACGGGGTTTCGTATACCAGTTGTCTTGACGTACCCCCAAAGAAAGTAGTCAATGCAGGCGAAGGCTGGCGACCTTGCTGCACGGAATCACCCACGCCTATCCAATGTCGAGGATACGCTGAATTCAGGTGGAGAATACATCAAGGATGTTATTTCATGCAAAAATTTAACATTTCCAACATTTTACCTGCACTGCGAAAAATAAACATATTTTCTCACCCTTTTCGTGTTCATTCTTTCTTGTGTTTTGTTTCGTCACTACACGTGCCATGAAAGAGCTTCCGACTATATACTGCTATGCGATTTTCCGTGGTTAAAAATATTTAATTAATAACTATTAATTAATACGTCACCCAAAACGATGCGATATTAATATAAATAAACGTAATATAATAATACAAAATATAAACCTACTAAAAGTGACAAGCTGCTTAATGTGAAGAAAGCTTATATCACACTATAAGATATTTCTTTCGCCTTCCTAGCGTGCCTTCGTGGTGTAGTGGTTCTGCACGCTGGGAAGGTATATTCCAGAGGTCTATGGTTCGATTCTCTGCGAAGGCGTTTTTCATTTTTCATCTCTCTTGCTTTCAAAAAATCCAAAGACTCTCCAGTGGCGCCCGAAATAAAAAGGGTGTTGGATGAGGATTCTCCACACCCAGAATTTTGGGATTGGGTCCCCTAAAAACCCCAGTCTCCCTTTAAAAGGGGAGTATATAAGGTATTTCTTCCGCCTTCCTAGCGTGCCTTTGTGGTGTAGTGGTTCTGCACGCTGGGCCGGTATTCCAGAGATCCGTGGTTCGATTGCCGGCGAAGGCGGTTGCTAATTTTTCATCTCTCCCGCCTCCAATTCTGATGTCTCTACAACACAACAAGAAACATAAACTTGATTTGGTTCATTTCTGAAAGAGGACGTACATTTAAATAAACGCAAAATAATTGAATAATAAAGGTTGATAATTCTTTGGGTTTTTGTCAAAGAGAAATTCAAAAGAATTATCAACAGAGTCACGTATCTGACTTACAGCTGCATGAACTGGAATAAAAGAATAGCAAACAAGCCATTAAATTGAAAATTAATTTTACTTTCTTAAAAATTAGTAAAAAATTTGAAAATTATTAAAAAATCACAAATTAGTAAAACATTTAGAGAAAAGATTTTAAAGCATAAACATTTAGAGAAAAGATTTTAAAGCATTTATTGAGGTATGACTTACCCCGATGCTCATTTAAAGAAAGCTTTTTCTCGCCTTGAAGCTTTCATTTTCTTTCATTTGATAATTTCATTAGTAGCTTGAGACATTTTGTAAAATTTGACACCTTTGGAATTTATTAGTGCTTTTCGTTTAGTAGTAAATTTGTATTAAACAACATTAGAAAGTTCCTTATTCAAAATTTATAAAAATCAATGTTTTCTTTGATTCGAAATTGAGATAAATTACTTTGTTTCATACATTTACTCCCCTTACCTGGGTATATAAAAATTGTAATTAATTTTAACATATAAAATTCGTATTTTCTTTTCAGCCATGTCGGAGTAGGTTATATCTTGATGAATACTTTAAAATTCGATTTAATGTTTTTTGATAATTTTTAATCTAAGAAGTAAATTAATTTTCAATATAATCGTTTATTATTCTTTTATCGAATGTTACTCAGGTACAATTTAGAATTATCCTGCTCTGTTGTTAGATTTGTTTTGATGATTCCAGAGACATAGGCAAATCCCTGGCTGCAGTATCATTCTTTGGGCTTCGGTTCGAATACCAGAGAAAATATGGATGCTCGTAAGAGGGCAATGCATATGCGGTGTGAAGGCACTCAATATAAAATGCGAGCCGAAGGTATTCTTGAGTAATTTGGTGATAGAGGAAGAGGAAGGGAGTCTCTCACACTCGTCGTCTTGGGTGCTCTCCTTCAAAATTGGGACAGAACTTTACAACGCCGTATTGTCACCTGCATGGTGTTCAAGGTTCATGCTAATGACTGACTGCGGTCTTCAGCTCCTTGCGATGATGGAGCTCGCGACTTTGTTCTGATTAGATCAAACACATGATATAAGACTTAACAATACTCTGTTTCAGGATTGATTTTGGTTCCCAGCTTCACGCTTCTTTGCGTTTAATATGTGCTTTTTTCATGTTAGGTAGCTTGCCACGTATACTGGATCTATAGTCTATTTCGTTAGTTATTCATAAGTATATACATACATGTATTTGTGTAGCAAGGGAGGGACAGTAATTCAATACACAGTAAATATGAATTGTTTACTTCCCAACAAAGATATGAAGCGAGTTTTGTAAAATTAATCACATAAATCTGTCGCTATTTGCATATTATAAGTTTACGGATTATATTTTCTAAAAATATAAGTTCTACAAGAAAGAAATATTTCTCGCGAATATATTCTATAGGCGAGTTCAAGACAACGTATTTCAATAAATTTTAAATGGGTATTTTTTGACTCTTTTGAAGCTTTAAAATATATCTCAAGGTAACAAAACATTGTTTGGTTATGCTACAGCCTAAAGTTTGCGAAATTGATTTTAATTAATGCTTTTAAGACTACAATTGAACAATATAAGATACTATGGAGCATATATTTCTACATAGGCTTATTTTCATCAGCATTTTCTCAGTTGGGCAATTGATGTAACATGGAAATAATACAAGGAAAATAATGAACTAAATAAAAGGACTGAAGCCTAAACTCCCAGAGCAGCCATTCTGGTGCCTTCTGGCAGAAGTAACCTAGTGAGTGCACGGCATCATTTTTGCATCATTTGGATCTTTGAGATCAATTGCCTGTGAAACAATAGAAAACTTCTAGAAGCCAGCGGAAGACACAGAATAAACTGGCTTCTCAGGCATGCGACCGGTAACTGTGGGTAATGTGGTCATCAGTGGAACTCCTCTTCCCCTTCTTTAATACTGAGCTCAGGCGTTCCAGTGGGCAGTGGTGCCTCAACAACACATAAAGATCAAATTGCGGAAGTACTTCGGGATTCTTCTTTCCGCTTAACTGTTTCCAAGGGCGCGTTTTTGATCCTCCAATGCCATCAATACAACTAGCTGAATTTCCTGGTAACGTTCGGAATTACACGTTTTCAGTTTCTAAACTATCGAATGTACAAATATTTTCTTTATCCTTGTGCATAAATTATATGTAGAAATTTAAAGCAATATATGCAAAAATGAAATAGAATAGCTTTAGGAACGACTACTTTAATGCTTTTTAATCAAAACTTTAAACTAAATGATCAACAATTATATATCAGTCATTTTTATTTCAGTCAAACCCCGGTATTATGAACCTACCTTATAAAAAATTCCCTATATAACGAATGAATCTTTTAATTTCCTGCAGTTTCTTATACACTTAATTCATATTGTTATATTCTACTTCCAAAGGTATAAAAATAGCATGTAATGAACCATATGGATACCTTCTATTGAAATATTTTTGTGCTTTTTCCAAAATTTCTCAATGTTTTATAAGGTATTTCTTTCGCTCTCCTATTCTGCCTTCGTGGTCTAGTGGTTCTGCACGCTGGGCCGGTATTCCAGAGGTCCGCGGCTCGATTCCCGGGGAAGGCCTTTGTTAATTTTTCATCTTTCCCGCTTCCAAAAAATTACCTGATGTCTCTACAGTGGTGCCCGAACTAAAAGAGTGTTGGATGAAGATTCCCCACGCCCAGGATTTGACGATTGGGTCCCCTAAGAACCCCAGTCGCCCTTTAAAAAGGGCAGTATATAAGGTATTTCTCCCACTTTCCTAGTGTGGCTTCGTGGTGTAGTGGTTCTGCACGCTGGGCCGGTATTCCAGAGGTCCGCGGTTCGATTCCCGGCGAAGGCGTTCTTAATTTTTCATCTTTCCTGCTTCCAAAAAATTACCTAATGTCTCTACAGTTTTAACGAAACATTATTATCCTTTGAAAACATCTACGTTTAGGATCTTAGGATCCGCTTCTCGTATTACGTTCTTAAAAAAACTCCTTTACATTGATTTTCTTATGTTAAACTCTACTTTCCTTTGTGGTCTAAAGCATAGACTTTGCGAAATATGTATGACCCCAGCCTAGGAGAACGAGGACGCTATAAATAGATCTAATGACACCATATGGCATTCTCTGCGTATCATTCTTTGTGTTCTTTGTGTTGTATGGTGTATGTGACGATGAAACTATAGAACTTAAGTGAATTCTTTGATTCCTTTTAAATTCCTTGACTGAGTTGTGAGATAGTCTGGAACTATGATGGAAATTTTGAAATGTTTGCTATTCAGGAAAGGATAAAGTAGTGAATCTTATGAATTAGAATGCAATTGATTCTTTTGAAGAGTGAAAATGTTTTTGTATTCAGCTTTTTTGTTGTTATTGCTGTTGTTTTAGTGTACATGTTATCTAGGTTCTAGCCTCCAAATGCGGATTTTGCATTGCTTAGGTATTTCAAAAGACATAGAATATTTTTTAAAAAAGCCATTGAATCTTTCCTTTTCAACCACGCATATCCTCTTTAACCCGCGAGCACACGCCCCGATCCGACGAACACGAAAACACGCGCCGGGTATGTCATACCCGAATAAAAAAATTTTAAATAAAAATGTTCCGAAAAAAAATAATTGGTTTTTTAAAAGAAATTAAAATATAAAACCAAGTTAATACTTCATTTTAGACAAAACAGGAAACAATAAGGAGAGGAAAAATTATTTACTTACAATTTTTTGAACATTGTTTACAAAATGAAGTCATATGTTCGATACATATACTTTTGCTACAATTTTCACAAATGAATCTAGCCTATCGTTTTTCTTGGAGCACTCTGTACACCTCTTGTAAGTCATTTTAGGTTTTTTGGAGGGCGGTCCATTGTTAACATGTTCACCGGTGGTCAGTTTTCGTCCAGAATAAGGAACCACAGATGCTCGTCGTCGTTCATTTTGAACATTTTCTATTAGCTGCATCCCTAAGGCTTTGAGAAAAGTACTCATCCCGTTCACGAGCGAAATTTTCTCGTATTGAATCAACATAAATATTTGTATTGTCAACTACATGATTTAGACATATCTTCATCGATAAGCAATAACAAGGACTCGTGACGTGAAGGTGTTGAGGCGACTTTAGAATACTTTGTATTCCCAGGGAGTTTAGTTATAATATTTTTGGCGCCAATTCTAACATTATTCCGGAATTTATTTTTGTTCCATTTTACTCAATTTTTTCCAACATAAAACTCATTGCTACATTCCAGAATTTCATTTTCTGTTTCTGTATCTGAATCACTACTCTATATGGATGAATCATGATTACTAATTATATTCTTCGTCATCAACATCTTCCTCTTCTTCACTAAATGAATCCTCATCAGAAGAAACTGTTTCAAGGAGATTTTTCAATCTTTTCATCTCTTCATCGTAAGGAATATACGGCGCCATGCTTACAGCTCAAGAAAAACTTATACTAAAAGCTTGAAAACGATAAATGCGAAGTGACTCACTGAGAAACGCCAGTACACGCGCGGGTATGACATGCCCGAACAATGCTGGTCCTAAAAAACCGTTGCACTTGCCACCTCAGGAATTTCCCCCATTTAAGTATGTGACCTTGAACTCAACTACACCAAGTTTCGTCCTTTTATGAAAGAATGGGTGAGAAATATACAAAACGAAAAATGCACATGGGTATGACATACCCGCCGCGTGTGCTCGCGGGTTAAAAATTAGAGGTAATTTACTCTTTTGGTTTTCTTATTCGTTTTTGTACAATTATAAAAACACTGTTTTCATATTTTTGTGAAGTAGTCTACTTTTCTTATTGAATCAGATTTAACGAACCAAACTTCCAGTCTCATGAAATTCCTTACAGTGGGACTCGACTTCAAATTTCACTCTTAGGAGTTGAAAACGTCTGTCTGTCATCTTTCGTCATATTTATCTAACACTGGTTTGAATTCCGAGAAGTACTGATAAATTGGAGTAAAATAGGTACAAATCAATCGTCGGAAAAAAATACGAAAGATTAACCCAGCTAAATAAAAAAATAACTTCATACATCAGTGGTTACCTTGTCTTACTTTATTCAGATAAATCCAAAGAAAGTAACAGAAGTGCAATTTTTCTCTTCTTTACTTTTGTCAAGTATGTTGAAGAAAGAAAAACAGATTGTTAAACTGATTGTTGAGAAAAATTATTAAATATATCTAAGAAGTTTAAGCCTTTGTGAAATTTAATTTTCAAAATAAGAATAGGAAGCATTTTTGTAAATAACTACCGTGTTTTTCTTTTATTATTTAAGCATAATTTGTAACTTTCTTTCGAAATTTATAAAAAGAAAACATCTCACAATTTATAATTCAAAACGAATAAATTTTACAAAAGTCATTCTTCTTTGCTTATTACTAGATAGGCTTGGGATGATATATCGACTGTTCTGCACATTTGAGAAGGATTAGTTTTGTTTATTAAACGCATTGCTTGCAATGCGAAATTATCCTTCGTAATAGGTGACCGAGTGAAAAAAGGCCGTATTAACATTTCAATTAAGATAGAAGACACATAAGGCTTCTGTTCTTTAATTAAAATGTTAATAACTTTTCGTATTTTTCATCTGTAGCGAAGCTTCGCAGCTTGGTCAGGAAACCTTTTCTAGGATGATTCTCTTGTATTCTGAGTTTTTTTAACCACCTAAGAATTTCCTGACATATACCGCAATAAAAAATAATTCTTTTGGATTACATGGCTCTGAGGGCAATAGGAGTGTTGATGGTAGAAATAAAATTAGAAGACTGCACCTGACGCACTAGAATGAATTTTAATTTAGCTGCGAAACACTGTTTTTCAGTTTGAAATTATTCGCGAAATTTTTATTTTGATGCCCCTTTTAATAACAATGCATTAATAATATTACGCTTCGACTCAACAAGATTAAAAAGGTTTCCTACATTTTCAGATTCGGAACGCCAAATGCATAATAGATTTTTTTTATTGCAAAAAAAAAGAATAATTATTTACTTGAATAAAAATAACTTCAACTTTTCGAGCTAGTATAATCATTACATTGTTAACAATAAATTTATGACAAAACATTAGACGAAATGGTTAATGTAACATTACTGACGATAGTGATCTCAAACTGACGGCCTGCGGGACGCTTGAAGCATCTGAACTAATCTTACGCTGCCCGCGAAGACATTCCTGATAAAATTACAATATTTTTTACATTTATTATTAAGGCAAGAATCTGAAGAAAGGTTTAGGATTTTATTAATTTTGCGTCTTGGTTTACGTTATTTCAATTGCTATTGAAACTGAATGTAAGCAACGTCCCAGAAAATCAACAAATAAAGCTAATTAATTTACATATTAATATAAACCTTATTCAAAGATTTCAAGTGGTTGAACGAATTTGTCAAAAGATAAATAACCTCCTCAGTTGCGAATTTCTGCAAAAGGAATAATCGCTTTGTTTGGGAATACAAACTACAGCGAAGAGTTTACTTAAAAACACAAACAACAATATGTAAACACTTTTCTTCCACCGTTGAAACTTTCCAAGTTAAAAAACAAAGATCCAGGCTGATAGACGAGCATCTAAAATTCATGATAAGGATAATTTCTGAATATTGTTCTTCAAATTTACAAATTTTGTCGAAATCTAAATTTCATACGATTCGGGCATGGTTTATTTTTAAAATTTTAACTGCGTGAAGTTTACGGCTATTATTTTGAATTGTGCTCCTCTAAAATTTTGAAATCATCAATTTGGGTAAGCATATACGTTTACATATATATATATATATATATAACAAAATTCCATATTATATGGATATATATATAATATATAATAAAATTCCATAATCAAGAATACACTTAAAATTCTAACTATATGTTCTTTCTCTTCCATTGGAATTTCTTTCCTTTTGGGTACACCCATCCTGCCGACTCCTTGTGATGTACCAGCTTTAGTCGTAGCTTAAATTATCAGACGATAAGTTTAAAAAAAAACAGGATCCATTGATTATTATTCAGTAGAAATAGCAGTTACAAAATCAGATATCTGGAGTAAATAAAAAGAATTACTAATAACTTTTTGTATGAAGTTTACTGCATCGTGACATTTAAGAAAAAGCCCCGATATTCTTTTGCGAGTCTTTTTATAGCCTCTGGAAAGGCGGAGCTTCCAAGAAATGACGTCAGCCTCGTCAGCAAAACCTGTTCGCTTTAAATATTTCCAGAACATTCTAAAACTGTACGTGTAGAAAAAGCGGGAAAAACAACTTCACTGCGGGGCTGTGAATTTAATTCCACGTACTTTCAAATAAGAGAACGTCGCCATTAAAAATGAAAAGAACATATAGTTAGAATTTTAAATGTATTCTTGATTATTAAATTTTATTATTACAAATACATATATGAACTTATATAGGAAAAGACCACCAGTGGCCGAGCGGTAAAGTCGCTGAACACTGGTAGTTCGGTCCGAGGTTCGAATACCGCGAACGGGCTGGCTGCATGGGCGTTTTCGTTGTTTTTCCCATGTCTAACGTGTATACGAGCTAGTTTCCCTTAGAAATTTCTCCACGTAGGCATCCCTTCCCTTAGGCAGATAGCCCTAGTGTGCTTTGTCGTAATTAAATAATCCAAACCATACCTTATATAGGAAAAAACTTTAAAAATTATTAAAATACTTTCAGTAGTAAAGGCTTTATTAAGGTATCATTTTTAAACAAAAATACCTAAAAATGACATAAAAATTATATGTAAACTTCTTCCTGATATAATGACAAGTTTATTAAACTGTAACTGAAAAATAAATGAGAAAATATTAAAGTGTTTTCAGCAAAAGTTAAAACAATGAAACATATTTCAAGATATAGTGAATTAACTTATGCCAAGTAAACCCCTTCGTAACAGGCACCTAATTAAACGACAATATCCCAATGAATTCACTTTTATCGGTCTAATTTTAACTCTGCAACTTAGGCTTAGGAGATAAAAAATACGTAATGGGCTAACAATTTGAAGACTTAAATGTGGAACTTTTTCTGTTATATTTGTGCCACCCAGCTTAATAAGACTTATCAAACCAAAGCATTATCCAGGATATAAATCTAAATTACCGATCGCTTTTTTATGCATCGGCGTGCGAACTATAAAGGCAATGCCTTTCACTTTCAAAAACAATTCGCATTGAATGATGCTGTATTTATTACTTTTGCGTGGAAAATCTAAAGAACGTTAGTTTACGTTGCTGTTGGTTTAAATTGTGCTTATGGACATATTCGTAGATGTTCAGTCGAGGGTTTTCGTGATTTTAAAACAAATCAGGCTCTCGTGTCAGGCATCTTGGATGTAGTTACATGTTCGGAGAAGATTAGTGTTAGTGAAGAGTATGCGCATCTTAGGATGCATGTTAGCAATTTCTTCCGTTGCCTCAAGATTATGAAGCAATATTCGGACATATACTGGGTAAAGAGAAAGATGCTGATGAGGAAGGGGAGAATGAAGATAAAGACGATACGCGGAGCAAGAGCTTTATGTAAAATGAAGCTTAGACTGAACGACAGACTTTGCTAAGGTTTACTGATAAATGCTCATTCGTACCTGTACGTGATGTTATAAAGCTACATTTTACACATGGCGAACTTTTGAAATGAAGGCGCCAGTCTTGTAACTTTCCTGTGTTATAACTTTCCTGTGAATATATGTATGATAATTTTATTTTTTTTATTTTTCTATAATATAAAATTCATGGGTATGTATTTTAATTTTCACTAATCTTTGCGAATTTCGATATTAGTTATTTAATAATAGCCGCTTAAAAATTGAGCCGACAGACTTTACATGTTGCAATTTTGTAGCAAAATTAGGTTATATCGAAGCAGGAGAGATGAAAAATGATCAGTGCCTTCTCCGGGACTCAAACCACGGACCTCTCGAATACGTGTCGAGCGTGCTGACCACTACACCACGAAGGCATGCTAAGAAGGCGGGAAAAATACCTTATATACTTCTTCTTTTAAAGGGCGACTGACACTTTAGAGGACCTGGTGGCGGAGAATCATCATTCCCCACTTCTTTTAGTTTTAGCGCCACTGTAGAGTTAATAGGTTATTTCGAAGCAAAAGAGATGAAATATGAGCAATGCCCTTGCCGGGAATCGAACCACGAACCTCTCGAATAGTGCTGACCTCTACACCACGAAGACATGCTAAAAAGGCGGAAGAAATACCTTATAATGTATATAAATGGCATCACAAAACATCCACAGGTAAGTTCTGGAAATGTATATTCAATTCTCGAGAAAAGCTTGTATCCAGAATTGATGAGATCCCGTTGTTGCCAGTTAAGAGAAATTTTATTGTATTTATAACCGAACATTATATATTTTTGGCCAGGAAATGAATGCAAATTACCTCCTGCATATTACTGAAGATATGAAAGGAAGTAATGTAAATTCTTTGATTCATTTTAATGTATCCTTCTCTATAAATGTATAATGTTTAATAGTAATTTAATTATTTTAGGAAATGAAGGTAAACTGGGCTTCATCTCCAGGAAATACTCCGAAACAGGACACAAGCAGTGAGTACATTTGATGTCTCCATTTGTTTTCCAATTTTAGTTACTTTGCAATGAATTATTACTTAATTTAATAAACCTCCCTATTTCACAAAACATAGCTTTCATTTCTCTGCAAAATATATAAAATGAGAGATTAGTTTTAAATTAAATAAAAATATAACTAAAGCATTTAAATTTAAATGAAGTAATAAATTAAGTCTTCCAGGTTTGGGTTCAGAAACGTAAAAAGAGTGTAAATAATCATATAATTTGTAATTCTCATCAGAATAATGTGTTTTGCAAGGCTTGTCGCTACTTACGTTCTAGAGTGTTATTGGTAAGTTGTATGTATTGTTGGATGAGAATAAATTATTCTGTTGCAGCTTTTAAGATGTTCTCGCAGAAAAATGTAGATGATTAAAAAATTAACTTTGCTCAAGTGAACATTTTTACAAATTAGCACTAATTTCTGTTTCCCTTTTTGCTGAATTCCCTTGCTGAATTTTATTATATAGTTAGTGAAAAAAAAAGCTGAACCGTTATATTCAAATTGTAATAGAGGTGTTGAAGAAGTATCCTTTGAAATGTCATTCAGGACCAAGTTATCTAATGATTCAAAGTCACAGTAAATGGTCTCAATTAATTTAACCACTGATAGAACTTAAGGTTATGATTCTTCAGCGAGGTAATTTTATTATTTTATGCAGCGATGTATCACTCAAATAATGAATACATAAAGGGCGGTGAAATAGTATTCGCTTAACGTGTTTTTCGCATTATGTTGCAAAAGTAAGTGTCCGTTGTATGTATTAAGCCATTACATCGCACAAATACTTAAGCTTTGGAATTAATCATAATACGGCATAATCAGTTGTTTTATCCAAACCTCCAACAAAAATGAAAATCATTACCGCGCTATGTATAGCAACGTTTGTAGTAACGTATGTTATAAACATGTAGGCAAATAATTGCTTTCAAAATCTGCTAATCTAATAATAAAATGTTATGACAAAGGTACAGCTGTTTTGTCAAAATAATCAAAAATTTCATCCCCTAGCTTACTAAAGACAGAGAAAAACTGCTTAATTTCTAATTGAGTTTGCATGATGCAGTTTACGTCCTCTTTCCTTATACAGTTTATTCCTTTCCTAACTTCAGAAAATATTTTTATAAAGATCGCTAACATCCTCATCGAATACTATATCTGCTTTTATGATCAACAAGAGTCTGCACTTGACATTAGACTCATGCGGAGAGTTAAGACATAACTTTTAGTTATAGAAATATGTAGAACTCTACATCGTCATTAATTAAACTTTCTATAAGCCTTTTTAACTAATTGTTACTCTTCTAATAATTTATCTTTTAAATCAAAAACGTTCACGAGCAGCCCGTTGTGTCCTACAGAAGATGAGATAACTGGAAGACGCTGTTAATTTCTTATTATTTGTGCTAATCAGCTAAGATCGTTACTATGCGCTTGATAAATTGACCGTTGTGTCTCAGACCTGTAGGATACTTAATTATAAATTGAAATCCGATGATTAATTAGGGAAATATTTTCACTTACGCGGCGTATTGATCAACCTGCCATGTGCTTTGGACTAGGAAATTAGGTTTGTCGACTGTGATCTTCGATATATTATAGAGGAGTCCCTTTTCTACTGTAGCCTCCAACAAGCATTCACTTTCAATGCACGTGAGAATTTGTATTTGAATGCTTTCCCGAGATCTCATTTAATTGAATCTTGTTGAAGTATCGCATTTTCAATACACCTACGTAAAATGAACAACGAGTTAGAAACAGCTCTACTATTTCTAAGACACCTTGATTAATATGCTTCAGCCGACGTCGAGTTTCGTCACTATTGCGTTATATAAATGTCATTCGTTTATTATTGATTTAGCTGGCAATTCCTACCTTTTCTCACAGGTATTTAGCATAATTGTGAAATAATACTGCATTCTCTTCTTGTGATAAATTAAAAAAAAGATGATTTATTTAATATTTTTTAATGTAGTTTTTATTTATATTTAATATATATGCTTTATATTTAATATTTTTATAAAATTATGTTACAACATAAATTTAAAAATATAAAAAACTGAAAAACATTTCATTTCTTAAGAAATCAAGTTTCATATATCTGACTCATTCTCATTATTATCAAGATATTTTAGGACACTATGAATACTTTTTTTCCTCTAGGTAAAGCTTGTTATTGCTATACTAGAGCAAGATAATTAATTGTAAACTAATTTATATATTACAAGTACACCTAATCATTTTACAGTTAGCGGACTAGATTATATTTGTATGTCTAGTCAGCCACTAATTTTATATACTTTTAATGTTCAATTTCAATACTTATAATAATTTTAACGTTTTAATGGCATTAACACTCATATCGTACGTACTTTAACCCTTTCCGGAACGCTAGCTTTTAAAGTCAGAGTTTTGATAAAAAAAAAAATTGTAGGCAGTCTAATTAGGCCTAGAGGAGTAGACAAGTAAAATTTTGTGAAGTTTTGTGAACTTATCGTTTATTTCTGTGGATGTGCCCGAACAGGGCGCACTTATTGAATAGAGCTTCGAAAAGAGTGCTGAAACGAGCATTGTTGCCAACGAACTGACCGACGAGATGCGGAGAAACAAAGAATACAGACTCTCAGTTGTCCTAGATTATCGGTGAGCCCGGTCTAGGCACACCTAGGGTTCGCCGTTTGATTTTAAGCAAGATTTCAAGGTACAAATTTAAAACTAATATAGAATAAGGAGATTAGCATACAACCAAAAAATAACATAGAAATTTCTTTTCAAACAATTCCTTTTATACCCTAAAAAAATCTGGAAAATTTCTTTGAAAAATGAGGGTCTTAAAAAAACTAAACATGGCTAAAATATATGGACTGGTTTGTGTTGAGCTGCCATCTACTATAAATAAAGAAGGTTCAGAGTAACCTATAAATCCTTTTTCATTCAATTTTTCTGTGCGTACAGAAGGAAATTTTTAGGTGTGTCCAGACCGGACGCACTGTGCCGCAAAGGGTTAATGTATAAGCTATTTTGGTGCAAATTTTAAATTATAGTGTAATGTACAAGGTACTGAGGTTATTCTAGCGTCTATTAGCAAATAACGTAACTGTAAAATTTGCATTTATATATATTTTTAATTAGAAGTTGCTTATAATGTAAATGTATATATATATATATCAGAAAATTTATTTTCTAGTTGATTATTGAATGTGTTATCTCCTTTGAAAATAAAATAGCTAAGTTAGAATTCTGTTGATATGTATTTATACATTAATATATTTAAAACTGCTTTATTAAAATGGAATAATTAAAAGCGAAAATGCAACCAACAAACTAAGTAGTTGACACCATTGCCCGGAAATTAGTTCACTTTTTATGAAGAACAAACTAATTTCCGATCAATTAACAATAATTAACAGATGCGAAAGTGTTTTGTCTTTTTCTCAAGTAAGAATCAAAGCTACTTAGTAAGACTGAGTTAAAATTACTCACTACCTAACTTGCCTAACTTGAAAGTCAGCTAAGAGTTAGACAGAAATTTCACGTTAGACAGAACCGACAATTTCTTACTGCTTCTTAATTAGCAATTTGAATAATTTTAACTCAGTGTTACTAAACAGCGTTTTTAGTTTTGATTCTTACTTCAGAAAAAGACGAAATACTTTAGCATCTATTAATTATTGTTAATTGATCGAACATTAGTTTCTTCTCCATAAAAAGTGAACTGATTTCTGGTCAATGGCGAAAGTTACTTAGTTTATTGGTTGCATTTCCGCTTTTAATTATTCTATTTTAATAGCTCAGTTTTAAGTGTGCTAATACGTAAATTCATTTCGATAGAATTCTTACTTAACTATTTTATTTTCAGAGGAGATAATATATTAAATAATCTACTAGAAAATAAGTTATTATTTTATTATTTTGCAGCTTTAGCACAAGTATTAGGCAATTTTTTACTAATAATAACGTTATTTACTTATATATTAAAATATGAAGCTTAATTAATATTACTTAGATTTTTAGAGTTTTATTTATGTTTTTCAAATGCATCATCTTCATAAAAATAGTAAATGAGTCATATTTTTCAAAATTAATCTCTCAATCTTATTTCTATATTAAGCAAAATAGCTATGAATAAGTTTAAGACGCAACTGGAAAAAGCAGTTTATTTCTGTATTAGTTTCTTGCAAGAAATTACTAAAATAATAAACATTTTTAGAATAAAAAATTTATATATTAAAACATAATTTCATACAGAATAATACTTTAAATTAATAATAAAATCGATAAACTAAGTTATCAAATAAGCACAAGAAAATATAACTACTAATAAGATTATGCATAACTATATTCAAATGTGGAAACTTACCATCTTTAGAAATAGTAATAAGAACAATGCAGGAAAAAAAAAAAAAAAAACAGTAACTGTGTATTAACTAAATGTTTTCTTTTTCAATAACATTTTCGTTTTCAGAATATTCTACATTACGCTTGCATTTAATTTGATTGTTTATTTATGATGATTATTTATGTTTAATGTAATAAAAGTTATATATTAAATATACTATAGAATAAAAAACAATTACACAGTAAATGTATGTGTTGTAACGAGTAATAAATTTTGTATATAATAAGGGAAATTTTAATCTGAATGAATGGCTTCAACCTTATAAGTTATGTTTTTCAGTCTCTGTTCTTTATGAAAATTTTCTAACATGAAAGTTACTCATTTACAAAATCTTTTACTAAATTTTTACGCATTTACTAAATTATGCTAAATCTAGTAATAATTTAGTAATTTTAATTTACTCATTTAGTAAATTTTTTATCTTTAAATTAATTTTAAATCTCTGTTCAATAAGCTGGCTAGTTCATCTTCAGCTCCTAACTTTGTCTCTTAAATATGTTCAAAGCATGTTTCATGCAAACAACCCTTAATTGGTGATGGAAAGTTTCCGCTGCAGAAAAAATGCCACTTTAGGAACTAAAAAAAGGGGGGAGGGAGAAACAACATTTCTTGTAAGTACTCTTATATGAACACACCCAGATCATTGATTCTTTCTCTCTTTTCCTCATTATCCTCTTTTATTTTAACCTGCGTAACTACCGACTTCATTAATTCTAGGCGTGACCTCATCGGAAGATTGATTAACACCCCCGTGCTTGTGTTGACACGGGTTCATATGAACCGATCAATCTGACTTTATCTTTATCACGTGCAATTTATTGCATAGAGGTGTAATTCGAATATTACATTTAATCTCGTTAAGTGACGTGATACATAAATCCCCAAAGAGCTCTTTCTTTCCTGAATTCTTAAATGGTTTTCCTCCAGAAAACAGGATTTTAATGTTTAAGAATACTGTGCAACTTTGAAATGTGAGGGCTCGAACCTACGTTCTTCATCTTGAGAGAAAGTAGTATCTATTTTCCAGAAAATTCATTCGGCATTCATGTTTATTGCCAATCATAACGTTCTTAAATTACTTTACCGTATTTTTTTTTATGCAGGAAGCTTTTTGTTTCTCAATTTACCCTCTTTTCAAAATTCTGAACACGATAAATTGTCCAAAATTGTCTTACATATTTAGAAATTACATGAATTAAATATAGCGCTTAATGAAACCAGGAATTTTAATATTTTAGTTTGCAAACTTTGCCTGTTTATGAATAAATTTAAATAATTGTAAACGGGCAAATCTTGGCAGGGAATAATTTGGAAAGTGTGAGCTAACTTTCTATGATTAAATATTTAATGCAATCTATTAATTTTTCATAACGTTTGTTCAGCAGTTTTTCAGTATATTGATACGTAAAGATTTTCATTTGACGGAAAAGTTTTACTTGCACTTCTAGCTACTTTACTCATATCTGTACGCTACGTTGTTTTGCACGTATTTTGAAAATGTAATTGCAGTAATACTTTTTAGACAAAATGTATTAATTTTAAAACATTTCACAACTTTTCATTGTAGTATAGGCCATGTTTCCTCCTTAATTAAAATTAAGGTAAATTATTTATTATAACATATTTTGAAAATTTCAGAATTTAAAGTTTTACCTGAAGTTGGAGATACATTTTTAGCTTGGCTTTGGCATTCCTGCTATCATCGACTTAATGCCACTTGATACCTAAATATTACGGCACTAACAAGCCTCCTATTCCCTAACGAATCTAATAAGCAAACTCGTGAATCTCTGTGCGGTATGATTTATATGAGAATGAAAACTCGAGGATTAAAAAGTAGAGACCAAATTCAAATTTAAAGTCGTGCATACATTTTGAGACTTGGTGATAATAATTAAGGAACATTAAAAAGAAATTCAATAATAAATAAATTATATGAAATAAGAATTAAACTAATGTGAATTAGTTAATTTATTGCTTTATATTACAACCTAGCTCGATTTTTGTGCAACAATTAGCAGAAGCAATAAATTTTTCAAAATAGATCAGCTCATGAAATTAATCAAAAACTTCACTGTACCCAGAAACATTGTTAAATAGTAATAAACATTGATCAGCTGGATGAACCCCCAAAGCACTTATGTTTTTTGTCTCTCATTTTCTAATATAAAATTCTGCCCAATTGTATACCGAATCAGAGTGTTTATGTCATGAATTAAACATTTCATGTGTTTCAAATGGATCAGGATTAGAGACGCCTTGTAGCACACATTATTAACGTATTATACAAAATATGCATATTTATGAAGATAAATTATGCAATTAAAATTTAAATTTAGAGCAGAGCTGCCCTGAGGTGAGTGAGGCATTCAGTACTTATTTAAGTGAGGCATTCAGTACATAAGCATGAAAAAATAAGTATTAATATTATAGTGTGGGGCAGTTTTGCGATATGTCTCTTTTAAAATCTCTTGTCACGAATCTGTTTTAGAACTAAAAATTAACCAGTATTATTTTAATATCATTTAGCAAATTTTCTTTATCACACATTATTATACATCATATCAATTTCATGGGTAAAGCAACATTTGTAAAAAAAGTATGTTCACGTAAATTTACCTGTGATTACATCTATCATATTGGAATAAGCAAGAATTTATGAAAGAATTTTTTGTTGCTTTTGTTTTTATTTTTGGAAAGTAACATAAATATTTTGAATAAAATGCATAATACTGAACAGCATTGTGTGATATATTTAATTTCATTGAAAATGAAACAAGAAGTTTATTTAAAAAGTCCTAGAATCGTAAATTGTAAACTGCAGGCGCATTTAAAAACAAATATTTTACTATGTTATTACACAGATAACTTTAAAAGTACCTATGCAATGATCGCATGTATGCATTTTTCTAGTTTTTAATTAAATTGATAATAATTTTATTTTGTTATTATACTATTTAATCTTTATAATAAAATAAATCCTAAACTTTTAATTTAATTACTTATCAAAGTTGGGTATTCTTCATTTTACTGCAGGAAATATATAAAAGATGATCTTCCAGTTAATAAAGAAAAATTACCTAAACTTTTCCCCATAGTAATTTTCTGATTAAATAGTCTTAAACTGCAATATAAAGTTTCATATGAAAAATATGTAGTTGTTTATGGAGCCTTATGTTGAAGAAAGAAGAAATTAAGCGTGAATAAACTGAAAACAAATCCTTAAAAATTAGTTTCGTAGTAGGTTTCCGTGATAATTACATAATTAATATTTATTTTCGTCTACTTCTTATATGTGAGTTTTATGTATCATGAAAATATTCAATTTCGAATGTTAGCTATGTAAAAGAATAGTTAAACCAATAATGAAGCACAGATGTTTAACTGGATAGTTCGGTAAAAAGGGAAATTCTATGTGCTTTATTCTTCAATGATAAAACGTAAATCAAATTTTTCGCACACTGAAGTTAAATGTTTTTTTTTGTAAAGTTAAAATATCTACGATATCCATGTCATCATTAAAAACAGGGACACCAGATGGATTTAAAATGTGAAGAATTTCCTCTTATCTTGGAGTACAAAGTAAGCGTTGCCCTATTTGTCTTTCAACGGCACTTGTTATTTAAGTTCCATTAAAAAATAAATACACGCATCATCAATAAAGAAATTTATATTTGCTTTGTTTCTAACCAAAGGAATATTGTATCAATTATCTTGCACGCTTAATCATGACCCTGCCATTTTTCTCCCAGGTTTTATACAAAAATGTAATTATAAAGTGTGGGAGAAAAACGAGGAAAACTGAACTTTATTTGCATAAAGATTCATGCTACTGTTACGCAGAAATATACGATCAGTGTTAATCCATGGTTATTTTCAAAGATCTAAAGTATTAATCACGGTAATATTTAAAAGTAAAACTAATATCTATAATTTGGTCGTTCCAAAAAGGCCTTCTAATTGATAAGAGAAATATTTTTAACTGATCATTATAGCCGGGTTTCATTAGTGTTGATTAATGTTCGTTTTGGAAGATGCGAAATAATTGCAACCTTTTACTGCTTCTAAAATTGAGAAGTAGAAGTATAATGATGATTAATACACAAATAGAAGTCTGATAATGCAACTAAAAGTTTCGATTAATATATGCAGTCCTTCAATAGATTTTCTGCATGCAGGAAATAAATGGAACAGCTGAATATTACTTTCAGTGCAGTCGCGTGACATTTATGACCTAAATACGTGACACGCATTTGCTAATAATTTTCATGCTCTGCTAAGTCGTAAAGAAATACTTAAGAACAAATGGAATGTTTTGTTGTTAATGTACTGCACTTCTTCCTTTAAAAACATACATTTTCTCTCAAATTCAGTGAACATTAACTATATCATAAAATGCATAATCAATGTATTTTTAAGAAAAGGAACACGCATAATCATCCTGAAATATTTACATTCCTTTCTTTAACTGAGTATATGTGCACGTAAATAACAAAAGAAACACATCCTACATATATATACATATAGCTAC
Organism: Stegodyphus dumicola; assembly: GCF_044657685.1. Taxonomy (NCBI): domain Eukaryota; kingdom Metazoa; phylum Arthropoda; class Arachnida; order Araneae; family Eresidae; genus Stegodyphus; species Stegodyphus dumicola. The sequence goes on from NC_140781.1 coordinate 31,878,543, forward strand.
AGATATATACATATAGATATATTTCTCTCCATACGCTCTTCCTAAAATATATACTTTTTGAAATAAAACCTATATATATACTTTTTCAAATATAATTAGGTGCAAATTAAATGACTATATAAACATATTATATATTAACAATAAAACTGGTAAATAATAATATTCACTTTAATCGCTTTTTACAAAAGTGATTAAATTACGTGAAAGTATTAAAGAAAGCATAGAACCATGTGCATGAGCAATAATGCTTTTATGTCCTTTTATATAGGGAACAACATAGCTGGAGAAAAACAGGAAATACACATACATATATAATGCACCACATATATAATATGTTGTGTTTTAATTACGTAGAAGGAATCTGGTACTTTTTTTTAACTTCTGGCTGTAGACCTGGCTGAGAATAGAGTAGTGGCTGAGGGTAAAGGCATGATGACGCATTTAACATAACTGAGCTTGAAGTATTACAGCCTTTATCTTCACGCATATCAAATGATATTGTTAGACATTTATCCAATCCAGTTAAACAAGATAAATGCCATCTACACTGTTTTTTTTTTTTTTTTTTTCAAGTACGACGTAAGCGTTTTAGACGGGAAAAAATAAGCGGCGCAGTGTTGTGTGCACTCTAGAAACTAGAGAAAAATATAACGTAGTTGCTTGCGAAAAGTATTTATACTAAGTATGATGTATAAGTACATCTAATCTATGCCTGGTTAATTTCAGGTTGTTATGTAACATGGAAAGATCTCGAATTTAGGTGAACAGATGTACTTAAAGGGGAGAACACCAAATTTAGAATAGTTAATTTTGAAGTCGCCAATCGTTTCTTAGCGCACCTATCGCATTTTGTTATATTTTGCATTACGTATAAATATATTTCTCACTGTCTCTCTATAAGCTTTCTGAAGAATAAAATGAAGTCTTCCATATTAATAAAAAACATTTATTTAAGCTATGAAGACGTTGAACAACAGAGTAGAAGCATGATATAACACAGCGCTTAGCACTTCTCGCTTACATGCGATACTCACCATTAACGTTGGCTAACTACCTAGAAAAGTATTACGAAGGAGAGAACTTGCTTATCATGCGCATGCGCTAGGAGAATCAAAGGCGGTTGCCAATACTTTCTCTTTAAATTATATAAATATATTTATTTATATATGTGTACACTTTTTCAAATGGACATATTAAATGATTATATAAACATATTACATATTAATCGCTCCAAATCACTGTTCAGGTTTAAACAAAGCATTCCGAGTTTATTATTACTTCAGCTGCTTAACACACGTTAATTTGTTTTCCCTGCTTCGCCCACAAACCTGTAATCAACGGCCTTGAAATTTTCGTCTATTGTAATAATGTGATTTGCGTATTTATAATTGTAGAGAACGTATAACTCACTAGTGTTGTACTAGTCTAGAAGAAATATGCTTCTAAATAATTGTTTGGTTCAAATCCTAAGGGTGGGTACATTTGATTGCAACGGTATCGTTATGCGTTCTAACGCCGTCACCGTCCCAGCTACTTGTGTAAAATTATTAGTGCTTTTTCTAGTGAGTTGTCTAATATGTCTGAAATTCCAATTAATTGTGTTTTTCATGCACCTATTAGTTATTCTTATTTTTTTCAAGCTACATTTCTCTACAACATCTCGACTGTGACTAAAACGTTAATTGGTTTTATCTTCTGCCAAAATTATTTCATATATGTAGGTAAATTAGTGGTATTTGACAAACGATTATGCTCTTAATATAAATGTACTACCTCATATATGCATTGTATTCACATATGCATATTATTCTTTAATTAAATGGGAATTTTTGCAAATAAGGTGTTGGTGTTGGTGTATTTAATTATGGCAAAGCACACGAGGGCTATCTGCCTAAAGGGAGGGATGCCTTTCGTGGAGGACTTTCTAAGGGAAACTGGCTCGTATACATGTTACACATGGGGAAAACCACGAAAACGCCCATGCAGCCAGCCCGTTCGCTGGATTCGAACCTCAGACCGAACTACCAGTGTTCAGCGTCTTTACCGCTCGGCCGCTGGTGGGCTTTTTGCAAATAAATTTCACTGTTTCAGATACTGAAGTTAACAACTTCAATAACAGCCTAAAAAAATCATCTATCCGTCAAATCTACTCTTATTGGCAATTCGAAAATATGATTGACTTTCAATATTTTTTCCCGTTTGATTAATTAAATTTATTTTTTAGTAAAATTAGTTGCGAATTTACGAAGTTATGATTCGAAGTTACATAGTTATAATTCGATATTATTCGAAGTATTTTTTATATTAAATAAGAAATTTAAATTTTTTAGAGAATAATTAAAGAAAAACGTCTTTCTTTGAAATATACTCCTGCATAGTCTTTTAATAGAATTTAAAAGAAAAATTACAATTGCAACTTGAAAGTATAAATAAACTGTTTATCATTGCCAATAATATCATTTTTGCTGCAAAATGTCTCGAATAAAATGACACTACAATCACTTTCATTCATTTTCTCTTAAAATTTGGTTTAAAAAAGTAAAACACGTTCATATGATGATAGCATCATTTTTAGGCTAAGTAGATAAATTAACAAAATAATGTTATATATATCATGTAAAGAGACTTTCCTTCTAAACATCTTTAGACACATATTTCAGTAAAAGAAAGAAAAAAGGCCTCTTTAATATTTTCTGTTATGATATATTTTATGCATACACCACAATTCAACCAATTACGAATTGTCGCAAGTTAGGTAAAGAGTTCAAGTGCCTTGAACGAAAGATTTGTGATATTTAACGCAGCCTTTATGACTTACTATTTTCCACAGCACTGTGGAAGGAAACCCATATCTCTACAATTTTCGTAAATTGTAAACACTGTAAATTACCCCGATGAGTGCCAGATATTTCACAAAAGCCCCTTTCTGTATCGCGAAGCGCACACATTACAGCATAAAATAGCACACCGGGAGCATCACATTTTACAGCAAGAGAGCGTACTCTCGAGCTATGAATTTTGCACCTGTTCAGTGTATCTTTAACTGATAAGTTAGGATGGAGCTTAAGCCTGGGGAAGGACGCGTCTGTTTCAGACTGCGCGCTTTGCAGGCCTTATAAGACAAACGGGTGGTCATTACTTTACTCTACTGTTGCACATGACACGTCATTAGTCTAGCGCGTATCTCCAGGGCACAACCAACAACGAAAGAGATGGAAAGACTTTGCAGATCCCGGAACTACCCATCTTTATAATACCCAAATGGTAGTGTTACCAAAAGAACAAGTTTATACTTACCCCAAGCATGCATACATGAATATACAAATAATGCGCTAATAACAAATTTCTACTTTAGTCACAGCAACATATATGATATGTAAATTTTTTTATTTGATTTTTAACCTTTCTGAAGTGAAAAGAATTTCTGAATTTCTGAAGCGAGCATTTTCAGACATTTGTTTCTCAGCATAAACATGTTTTCATATGCAACATGAAATAATGAATAAATATTGTTGCGTGCGTACGGGTTCGTTATGAAATGAATGCACAAGTCCGATGAAAAAAAATGAACAAAAATTTATTATTATCACAACAAAAATGCTTAAATTTTCTCAAATTATCACGCAGTATTACAATATCTCACAGTAGTTTTCTTTTAACTACTCAAATGTCCAATAGAACGTAATTCAAAACAGCTAAAGAACGCTAATCCACGAATTCGCTACAATCAACAACAGTAGTTTTTTTAAACAACAACAAACTAAGCAACTACTACAAACTGAGATGTTTTCCTCCTTTTATAAGATTTTAAAATCAGGCGCTAGAATTTTCCAGTACTTTCTCGAAATCAAAAAGAGATATTTATTTATTTAATGCACGCGCTCTTGTATTTTCAATTTTCCGGCTTAGCTTTCTTTTAATATTCGTCACGCGCTGCACTGCGCGAGAAATAAAACCAATTAATTTATAATTGAACTAATATTAGCTTTTTAAATACCAAATTCGTAACACTGCCCCCTTCCCAAGGACTGCACGTCCCGGGCAGTACAATCCCTGGACAGGAAGCTAAATTTACAACTGTGGCATAAATGCATTAATAAGCATTACATTACAATAATAAACAACATGAACAATAAATGCAATACATAAAACAAATCAAATGCTATCAAATTCAAATCAAATACTAAATGCAAATCAAATACTAAATACAAATCAAATCAAAGACACATTTAAAAACAAAATGGACCATGGTCTTATACTATTTACAATTATTTACATTATGTACTATGGCCATAGTAATAAGCTAACCTGTCGTAAGAGTTCGAAGACTCACGGATCCGAACCACGACGTCATTCGTGTTCAGCACTGTATATGGACCATCCGAAGGTGACTGTAATTTAGGACTCAGTCCTTTTCGTTGAATTGGGTTCCACAACCACACCTTGTCTCCTTTGTTGGATCTCTGTCTAGTAGCTCTTGTGTCGCATCTGGTCTTCATTTTCTCCGTCGCCAAGTTGACTCGCTTTCGTGCAGAACGGTGCATCCCCTCAAACCGGGCCTGGGCATCTTGGATGTGTTCCTCAGGCGATGAAGGCGCATCCGTAGGGCGACTAAACAGGCGGTCACAAGGCAGACGAAGGTCTCGACCGAAGAGCTTCTGGGATGGAGAATAGCTGGTAGTCTTGAGTTTCCTTTCGACCCTGGTATGATTTCGGCAGCTTCCCGAGCTCGATCTTTCGGACAAGGCGTCGACATTTCCAGGCGAGGATCCCTTTTGAGGATGGATAATCATACCATCTGATGCTGAAAGCAGCTTATTGTTTTTGAAATCTAAGGAAAAATTGTATTTCCTTAAAAAGTCCAATCCGAGTATGCATGGATCTGTAATATCCGCCACATATGCCGTGTGATGGTAGGCGGCACTTCCAAACGTGATGTTTACGTTTAACTTCCCAGTTATGTTGATCTTGTCACCAGACGCAGTCTGAAGGGTAACACAGGATGGCGTCCAAATAAGTTTATTTTTAAACTGTTCAGCTAAATCTTTCCTAATGATGGTAACATTAGCTCCTGTGTCAATGATCATATTGCAAGGAACTCCATCGATATTCCCATTGATGGACAGTCCGTTATTGTTGCCACTCACTATAGAGATCTTAAGCGCTTTAAAACAGGGTTTTTCATTATCTGGCAACCTCCGTTCCTTGATATGGTCATTAGTTTGTTTCCTGCGTCGTTGCTCAGAAATTGTCTCAATTTTCGTACCCTGGGGTGTTCTGCAATTCTTTCGTACGTGGCCTTCAGCTCCACAGTTCCAGCACTTTGGTTTCTTGTCAGTCCTTTTCCTTCCCGTGGCATTTAATTGTCTGTTTAAATCGTATGCCTTATTTTCCGTGCTCTGGGGAGTTCTGCAGTTCCTTCGTAGGTGGCCTTCAACACCGCAATTCCAGCACTTTAGGGTCGGTTTTGTTTCACCACTATTCCGTCTTAAAGCATTCACTGGTCTTGTCAACTCATCCGTTTCATTATCCGTGCCCTGGGGTGTTCTGCAATGCCGTCGTAGGTGACCTTCAGAACCACATCTCCAACATCTTACAGCCACTTTGTTCTCACTGCTACTCCATATCAAAGCATCGACTTGTCTGGATAAATCATCTAAACGAGCCATCAATTGGTCCCCTGGGTCGTGGACTCGCACAGCTCTGACTGGGTAGCGATCCCTAAGAGTTGCTTGCTGGGCTGCCTCCAATTTCACGGCGTACAACAGAGCGCTTTTTACATCCTTTACATCTGCCATTCGCAGTGCTTTCTGTATTTCAGTATCTCGGATGCCGTCGATAAAGTATTGCAAGGACAGGATTTCCCTTGTTTCTGTCGGGCACTCCGAAAAGGCGTGATGTGACAGCCTTTCAACATCCGTGGCGAGCTCCTGAAGTGATTCAGTGGGCTTCTGTTGACGGGATTTTAATTGAAGCCTGCTGTAATCTTTTAAACATTTCTCGCCAAAGCGCAGCTCCAAAGCGCCGGACAGAGCTTCGAAATCTATCCTTTTGTTTTCGGGAAGAGTCTGAAGGATATCCGCTGCGTCGGCTCTTAAAGAAGCGGCGAGATGACAGGCCTTAGCTTCGGAATCCCATCCATTCGCATCCGCAACGATAGAAAACTGGGTCTTGTACACTTGCCAGGATGTCTTCCCATCATATGTGGATAGCTTCAGAAATGGACGAGCAGGCATCGGTAAAAATTTAAAATCATCATTCTTGCTCCCTGCCGTCGCTACGAATTTCTTTAACGTTTCCATTTCTTTGGCAACTGCAGAAACTCTCTCATCAATTTGTTGTTCGACTTGGTGTTGGACGGCACAAATTCTTCCTTCAATTCGTTCCTCCACAGCAGAAACTCTCCCTTCTATATGTTTTTTACAGAAGAAACTTTTTTTTCTATTTCTTCTTTCACCGAAGAAACTCTTTCTTCAATTTGATCTTTTACGAAAGAAACTTTTTCTTCAATTTGTCCAACTTTATTTTCAACTGTGTCAATTCTGCCTTCCATAGCTTCAAATTTATTTTCTATTATGCAGGTAATTTCTCTTTTCATTTCTTCTTGACATGCTTCAATCTTTTCTTGACCAGCTTGAACGGCTTTCATTTCGTCCTGTTAAATTGCTTAAGTTCACGCCGGGAAATAATGTTATGAATCTTACTTCACGGCACCAATGTTGTATAGAAGAAAGTTTCGCCACCAAGGTTAAATAGTTTACTTCTAGGTACCAGTTATATCTGAAATTCCTATATTGTTAAATGTTAAATATGAAACTACTTGCCGTTAAAGGAAGTGATCGTATAGTGAAACGTGTACAGCATTTTTGCGTTGTGAAAAAAATGCATTCCGGGACCGCGCCGTGAGAGGATCGAAAACATAAAACATATACAAGATATAAAGGAAAAGTTCATATTAAATATATAAAGAAAACATACTGTAAGAGGTTCCAGATTAAATATCAGTTTATTCAATTACAACACAATAAGAAAAGTCTTAACCTCATCTGAGAGTCTGTTCATTTAAATTCATAAAAAACTTAAGGTTTGTCTGGTGATTTAAAAGAAAGGAAAGGGAAACAATTTATGGCCTGAGAGTTAAATTTTAGATTCGACGTTGTTTTTACTGCTAAGGACGTTTTTGAAAAAACTTGCCTAAAGTTCCAACACACCAAAAAAAATAATACTTATCTTGAGTGGACATCTTGAAGTGGAGGAGAGCTCATATCTTAGCTCTATCCTTACGTCACTTGGCAAATCCGCAAGACAGAGACTCGAACGGCACGACAATAAATTACATCAGCTATACCGTCAAATCTTACGCCTGCTACTGGTTTCCATAGAAGAAAATTATTCCCACTGGAAGCAAGAGAACAGCTTACACCGCACGGCTGTCTGCCTGGACTCTCAGCTCCACCAAGGTAAACGTAGACAATTAAGCTAGGCATTTTAGAGAACGGCTAACGCAGGCTTCCAGTTGACTAAGGTGACATAATTCCTTCTGTTTTCAAGTCGGAGTTCAGAGGACATCGTCCTGACTTTTGCCGATACAGATAGAGACCCAAGTCTCTGTTAATTTTTTTGTTATTCGCTCAACAGTTTTTTTTTTCTTCGCATTTTGAGAAAACCCGCGGCCGGGGAGCATAATTGCCGCTCCCCGCCGGAAGCACTGCTCGACGCCGACTAAATCTTTTCCTTTCTCCGGTCAAGAGTAAGTGTGTCTCGCCTCTTAACCAAACGCGGCCGGGGAGCATATTTGCCGCTCCCCGCCGGAAAACACCTCTCGGAGTCACTTACATTTTGTCCAGCAAGCCCAAAAATCAGCGAGTCAGTCCGAGAGTCAGCCAAAAGTAAGTGTGTCCAACTCAAATTTCCTTCTTCTCCTTCACCAAACGGGCTCCCACTATGGCTTCACTTATCGCCCCCTTAATTATGGCAAAATCTTCGTTTTCAACTCCAGAATGCGGAAAAAAAGAGTGATCGCGCATGCGCGCCCTTCTTCACTTAGCCAACAACCGGACCCTCAATCGCCAAAAACCTGAATGACTTACATTGAAAGACAACTAGCAACCTTTGACCTTTCCGTCACGTACTTTCCTCTCTTAAGGTCAATTAACAATGAAAATTCTTTCTCGAACATTCTAAAGCGCGCGAAATCATGACTTGGCGAAAATTGCCTCCCTTTCCCTGCTTCTTTCACAATGAATAAAAGTTTGTACAAGATTTGCAAATAAAAGAAAATAAATAATATTCATTTATACTAAATAATATTTCCCGAAGCATCTGTTTCTCCCCAAAATTAAAGCCTTAAATTAAATAATTCAGAATCAAAATAAAATTTAAATTTCCATAAATCATAAAATCATTCACCTAATTTTTATAACGCTATCCGGTAATTTCTCTACATAACATTCCTTTCCCCTAAGAAATTAAATTTTGGTTTACCAAAATTTAGCAGACAGACACTTCTTGAAATACCATGACTCATACTGTGCAATAAGGCTAAAGGATAACATGATGTAACAATATTTCATACGACTCCTTGGTATAGTGACGTTACTGACACATTAAATGTAAAGTCCAAAATGTGCAAGTAAAACAACAAGATTAATCAAAGCAATTACTAATTAAAATACTCAAGGAAGATCATCAAAAATAATTAATCAAAAACATCAATTAAATCACTTAATTAAACCTAGAAATACTCAGAACACATACAAAAATAAAAATAAAAATAAGGCGCTAATCACAAACAAAATATGTCTAAGATCAATCAATAAGATAATTAACGCGCCGCAGATACATAAAATACATTCCTGAGAAAATAAACACACTAATAATTCAAACAATTCCAAATAAAATATGTCACATGAACGTATTCAAAAAAAAGAGTAAAGATCCCCTTAAGTACTACGAAATTGAATAACTTCCAGGAATGAATCCCAAACAATCACGTCTAAGAACAAAAGCGGCCTGATCAGGGCCAAGCATTAGAAAAGAAAGGAACATTACAACACAAGGAACCTCGGAACCAGCCGAAAATACCCCACACAAAGATCAGAAAGAAGGAAAACGTGATTGTCCAAAAATTCAATTCAACCAAAATCAATTCCGAAAATGAACATAACGAATACGCTGTGCAAATACCAATTAGAATTTTATCCAAAACACACAAAAATAATAGTAATAATACAACCTAATGTATATACAAAATGACGTTTGGCCAAAAAATTTACAAATACTACCAAGATACACATATACACATAAAATGAAAATACAATTAAACTGTAAAAATTTCGCACATAATTCAAATGAGCAATGAGATCCGTGACACTTAAACAAAAAAAAAATTTTAAACTGCAATACCTAAACAAATACACACATAATCATTACGTTAAACCATATCAAGTCAAAAATATTTCACTGTAATTCAAGTCAAGCCAAAAAAAAATCAACCAGCAAGAGTGAAGTGCCGCTAAAAATTTCAAACCTCACGGTAAACACTAGTGAGTAACAACACCAAACTTAAGTCCCCTTAGAAAGACAACACCAAACAAATTCAGTAATTCTAAAAATCCATTAGGTCCCCACAAAAAAAAAATTTCAACTAGTCAAAGAAATCAATCAAAGCTGGACTGAAGCACGTTACTAGAACACTAAATAAAATATCACAAATCAAAAAAAAAAGTGTTCAAAACAAACCCCCCAATTTAGGCAAAAACTGAGATCTATTGTGCATCAGACTCTTCCAAAACGTTGTATAGTAACCTAAGTAGCAGCCTTCAGCAACACCTCCACCCAAACAAAAGAAACAAAGTAACTCTTTACCGCGTCCATGTAAGCTGAGAAAAGCGCTGTATTATAAATGACAGACTCAAACTTTACGTATCAAGCAAACCTCCAGACACGTTGAAAAAGAACATAAGATCTCTTATCTCGGAAAGAAAAGTGCGCTGACTGAAACGTTACAATCCTGAACCAACACAATGAAAAAAATACAACAATAGATTTCTCAGATAACAAGTTCCTGTTTGCCCCGGTGTAAGAGGTCAAGTGCCACCATGAAGTGCAAGTATTTACAAGAAAACGAGCTTTCAGGACATTACAACTTCACGCAAGACCTAACTGCAAGCAACAAATGCAAAGTTCTCAAAAGTGCTAAACTAAAAAAAAATACTCATAACTCGTAACTCAAAAATCCCTAAAAATCACACAAATGAAATCCATAACTCAAATTCTACTATTTTCCTATGACCACAGAAATCTCAATTCTTCCACAGAAACTAAACATCAGAGAACTTACATTTTACGGACCTTGGCAGAAACCACCAAAACAAAACAAAAACCTGATACAACTATCTTGATACTACCAATTCAAATACAAAACTTAAGCCAAAAGAAGAATTAACCCCAAATTCAGCAACCAGTCCAACCAAGAAAGAAAATTCAATAACTCAGATCAAATCTATTACGATTCACTAGCAAATTCAAGACAAACTACTTGTAATCAACAGAAAATTCTCACACATGAGTACAGAGCAAAAGTAACTAATCTTCTCAAACTTATTTCAAAAATTTCATAAAACCAATTCCCGTTGTCACCAAAATTCTCATTAAAATTCACTTTCTACAATACACAAGACTAACTCAATTTCTACTGTTTAAACAATTCTCACATGACAACTCTTCACCAACTTAAAACTCAGAAGATAACTAATCTCAATTACTCTGACTCATTAAACTAATTAGAACTTCACTCAAGCTGAAGAATACAATCCAAAAAAAAAAATTAAATAACCAAACATCACTAATGCTGATCTCAGGCAAAAATCCAAATCTAACCCATGTTAATTTTAAAACAGAATTTTGCAATTGAAAAACAATCTTCAATTTTTCTAACTCATTCATTTGTATCATTATGCCTTAAGAACTTATAAAATTCATTGCTCAATACTAAATTAAATTACTAACAATTACACAATATACTGGGATCATATCAAAACATTGTAAATCAAAAAGCAATAATATACTACGCTAGAGAATCATGAAAACATTACATACATTTCACAAAATATTATTCAATCAATTAAAAAAAAATCAAAATTTCTCTAACGTTACCCCTCACAATTACACATTTCACAAGATTCTAGGTTAAATAAGTAGCAAAAACACAAAAAAACATTTCTAGCTACGCATAGCTATGGCTTGTCTCATTCAGTAAAATAATTAGAGTCTTTAATCTCTTTCTCTTAGAAGTGCTCAAAAAATGAGTCCAGTTTTTAAAGACAAGCACTCGAAACTTGTTACAAGGATATACAAATAGCATAGGATTATCGTGAAATAATTCATTTTCCATCTTGTATCATAAATCAGTACGTCGAAAATCAAAAATACACATCTAGAAAACACTCAAGGATTTTCAACAGTAAGAATGTACAGTACCTATTCTCCTACATTAAAAATATATATTTTTCCTAACTTTAAAGTTCAATTCTGATTTAAAATTTTTTTCTGATGATTTTCAAAAATTTAAAATCATCATTCTTGCTCCCTGCCGTCGCTACGAATTTCTTTAACGTTTCCATTTCTTTGGCAACTGCAGAAACTCTCTCATCAATTTGTTGTTCGACTTGGTGTTGGACGGCACAAACTCTTCCTTCAATTCGTTCCTCCACAGCCGAAACTCTCCCTTCTATATGTTCTTTTACAGAAGAAACTTTTTTTTCTATTTCTTCTTTCACCGAAGAAACTCTTTCTTCAATTTGATCTTTTACGAAAGAAACTTTTTCTTCAATTTGTCCAACTTTATTTTCAACTGTGTCAATTCTGCCTTCCATAGCTTCAAATTTATTTTCTATTATGCAGGTAATTTCTCTTTTCATTTCTTCTTGACATGCTTCAATCTTTTCTTGACCAGCTTGAACGGCTTTCATTTCGTCCTGTTAAATTGCTTAAGTTCACGCCGGGAAATAATGTTATGAATCTTACTTCACGGCACCAATGTTGTATAGAAGAAAGTTTCGCCACCAAGGTTAAATAGTTTACTTCTAGGTACCAGTTATATCTGAAATTCCTATATTGTTAAATGTTAAATATGAAACTACTTGCCGTTAAAGGAAGTGATCGTATAGTGAAACGTGTACAGCATTTTTGCGTTGTGAAAAAAATGCATTCCGGGACCGCGCCGTGAGAGGATCGAAAACATAAAACATATACAAGATATAAAGGAAAAGTTCATATTAAATATATAAAGAAAACATACTGTAAGAGGTTCCAGATTAAATATCAGTTTATTCAATTACAACACAATAAGAAAAGTCTTAACCTCATCTGAGAGTCTGTTCATTTAAATTCATAAAAAACTTAAGGTTTGCCTGGTGATTTAAAAGAAAGGAAAGGGAAACAATTTATGGCCTGAGAGTTAAATTTTAGATTCGACGTTGTTTTTACTGCTAAGGACGTTTTTGAAAAAACTTGCCTAAAGTTCCAACACACCAAAAAAAATAATACTTATCTTGAGTGGACATCTTGAAGTGGAGGAGAGCTCATATCTTAGCTCTATCCTTACGTCACTTGGCAAATCCGCAAGACAGAGACTCGAACGGCACGAAAATAAATTACATCAGCTATACCGTCAAATCTTACGCCTGCTACTGGTTTCCATAGAAGAAAATTATTCCCACTGGAAGCAAGAGAACAGCTTACACCGCACGGCTGTCTGCCTGGACTCTCAGCTCCACCAAGGAAAACGTAGACAATTAAGCTAGGCATTTTAGAGAACGGCTAACGCAGGCTTCCAGTTGACTAAGGTGACATAATTCCTTCTGTTTTCAAGTCGGAGTTCAGAGGACATCGTCCTGACTTTTGCCGATACAGATAGAGACCCAAGTCTCTGTTAATTTTTTTGTTATTCGCTCAACAGTTTTTTTTTTCTTCGCATTTTGAGAAAACCCGCGGCCGGGGAGCATAATTGCCGCTCCCCGCCGGAAGCACTGCTCGATGCCGACTAAATCTTTTCCTTTCTCCGGTCAAGAGTAAGTGTGTCTCGCCTCTTAACCAAACGCGGCCGGGGAGCATATTTGCCGCTCCCCGCCGGAAAACACCTCTCGGAGTCACTTACATTTTGTCCAGCAAGCCCAAAAATCAGCGAGTCAGTCCGAGAGTCAGCCAAAAGTAAGTGTGTCCAACTCAAATTTCCTTCTTCTCCTTCACCAAACGGGCTCCCACTATGGCTTCACTTATCGCCCCCTTAATTATGGCAAAATCTTCGTTTTCAACTCCAGAATGCGGAAAAAAAGGGTGATCGCGCATGCGCGCCCTTCTTCACTTAGCCAACAACCGGACCCTCAATCGCCAAAAACCTGAATGACTTACATTGAAAGACAAGTAGCAACCTTTGACCTTTCCGTCACGTACTTTCCTCTCTTAAGGTCAACTAACAATGAAAATTCTTTCTCGAACATTCTAAAGCGCACGAAATCATGACTTGGCGAAAATTGCCTCCCTTTCCCTGCTTCTTTCACAATGAATGAAAGTTTGTACAAGATTTGCAAATAAAAGAAAATAAATAATATTCATTTATACTAAATAATATTTCCCGAAGCATCTGTTTCTCCCCAAAATTAAAGCCTTAAATTAAATAATTCAGAATCAAAATAAAATTTAAATTTCCATAAATCATAAAATCATTCACCTAATTTTTATAACGCTATCCGGTAATTTCTCTACATAACATTCCTTAACGGATTCCTATCCCAATTTCATTTCTTCCTTAACGGATTTGACGGCCCCTTCCATCTTTTCTTGGAAAGCAGCAAATGCAGTCATCATTTGCCTGAATTGTTCTTCCATCGCTCTTGTTATTGGCATTCAAATCCCACTTCTGACACCAAAAATTGTTGCGTGCGTACGGGTTCGTTATGAAATGAATGCACAAGTCCGATGAAAAAAAATGAACAAAAATTTATTATTATCACAACAAAAATGCTTAAATTTTCTCAAATTATCACGCAGTATTACAATATCTCACAGTAGTTTTCTTTTAACTACTCAAATGTCCAATAGAACGTAATTCAAAACAGCTAAAGAACGCTAATCCACGAATTCGCTACAATCAACAACAGTAGTTTTTTTAAACAACAACAAACTAAGCAACTACTACAAACTGAGATGTTTTCCTCCTTTTATAAGATTTTAAAATCACGCGCTAGAATTTTCCTGTACTTTCTCGAAATCAAAAAGAGATATTTATTTATTTAATGCACGCGCTCTTGTATTTTCAATTTTCCGGCTTAGCTTTCTTTTAATATTCGTCACGCGCTGCACTGCGCGAGAAATAAAACCAATTAATTTATAATTGAACTAATATTAGCTTTTTAAATACCAAATTCGTAACAATATATTAAGTATCTATCCCAGTATTTATTTGCTTTTTGAAATGAATGCGGCAAGCGCACGAGAGCTATCTGTTTAGAATTTCCCAGTATGCATATGCATCAATCCTATGTATTGTCAATCCTGACTATACTCCAAAGTGTTTTATTCATCACACGTGATCTTTGAAATGACAAAATATCATCCAATCAAGAAAACAAATGTTCATTTGAAGAGCACTTTATATAAATAAATACATTAATAAGAATCAATTTTTAGTAATTATTTATGAAATGAATATGATATTTCAAGTTTTAGAATATCATTCGCAACGTTTATTGGCTTACTACGTTTGAGCTCAAATAAAAATGAAATAAAATTTTAAAAAATGGTATTCTATCGCACCAACTTAACTATAGATTTTGGTAAATCTATAGCAATTTATTAGCTTTGTAGCTGTTGGATATACAGTGCTTTTCCTGCTAAAAAAATACAGAATATATATCCATGAGATGAGGACCGTAGCTAAGCTCTTTTCTTTCTTTTGATTACGAAGGAAAAGGTTTCTAATTGACGATAATTCTAACTAGAATTGTTTGTTTCCCTGTTGTCAGCCCTATTAATTGCAAGTGGAAAGAAAATAAATCTCTGAGGAATGCTTATTAAGTATGAAGTGGATAGTTTGGCAGAAAATTTTTACAATATGTGTGCTCCAAAGAGTCTTCTGTTACATTAATAGCTATTTTTCAGTTATTCAACGTCTAAACCTCTAGATATTAAAAGTTTTCAAAACGGCACATATTTTGTTAATTATTTTCAAACTTCATTTCAGAAAGGTAAGCGCGTATGCTATGAAATTTAAAAATTCTAATATTCCTCCGAACATTTAGATAATCCTCTAATTATCCAAAGATTAGCTTTCCCTGCATCTTTCGTTAGTCAGTCAGACGGTAATTATCTCAAAAGTTTAAAATTTTCTAATTTTTAGTTCTTTTTAAAAGTGATACATTTTGTGAGACCTGTAGAAGAACTAACCCCTGGGAAGTTTTAGAATGCACACTTGAGATTGGGGAATGTATTAGAGACTTTCATCTAATGCTTACAAAAGTTTGAAGTATTTGATTATTAGTTGTCGACAAAAGTAAACTGCTCACCACAATACTTCAACTATAATTTAGCATGTAGCATGAATAATTCTTATAATGTTTCAGGAATAGTTAGAATTATCCAGAGTTGATTAGTTAAGAGTTTTAATATGGATGACCTAACGAAATTCCTGCATCTCTCAACATATATTAATGTATTTATCATGGAAAAATGATTAAGTTGTAGTAAACGTATGGTAAATAACATAAAGTTTGCAAATGAAACACAAAGCATTAATTCTTAAATTAAGACATCATGCATCATATTGAATGCACTACAAAATACATTTTTTAAATTGCTACAAAATTAGTTTTCGTATGAGAGATGTCTGACTATGTTTTGAAACATACTATTGTGTAGTGGCTTAGATTCTTAGAAATATCACACGATTCATTTTTGCTATATTAAGTCAGACAAAACTGAATTTTGGCTTTACCTATACACAGTTGATTTTATCTTTTAGAGTACTTCCAATTATGAACATTAAAAAAACTCTCACGAAATTTTAATGTTTAAATATGGCAGTACTAACAGGGTTTTTTCGACTTTCAATCAGGTTTTGTTTTCAGTGTAATTTTAAACTGATGAGAAACAGAATAAGTACATATAATTAAGCGAAATAATGTTGTCATACACTGTGAAAGTTTCAGATATGCTCTGTATCTTAACACGTTTCAACATCTTCTCGCATCTACAAGTTATCTGCTCAAATCTTATTTTTATGAACAAATTATTGAATTCCCTTTTGTATTCAAGCCATTTTATATATAATACTTAAAATAGTTTGATTTGAGTATGTCTTCAAATAATTTTAAAATAATGAAACGTAATGCTGAAAATTCTAATAAACTTTCCATTTCTTCTTTATTCTCCACCTTGTCTTTTATTGTAGTTATCAGTGAATATAACATTTACTTAGTTAATGAAAAGTAACAATATATAATTTTATGTTATATAATAATTTCTTCATGTTCATTATTTGAATATTCGTTATTTGAATTTGATAAATCTGCAAACACGTTTTTTTCACTAATACTAGAAGAAAAAGGAATTAAAATAACTATTTCCGTAAACTTTTGTATATTTATGTTTAAGATATTTTATATTTCTACATAAAAACTTTAATTTATGTAAATTAAGTGCTTGAAACATATTATTTATGTTTTAAAACAGAGAAAACTGTAAAGGACAATAGGAAGTGTAAAAACTGCAGTACGTTGTCAATGATGGAAAATGATTTGAATTTCAAAATGTTTCCTTTTGGGAAAAGGAAATATGAAAGTCAAATTCCGTCATTAAGGCCATTTACAATGCTTCCAATTTTAGAATTCAAACTACATTTCTCTCAACTTTTCCAGCAAACCAAACGTATTGAGCAGGAATATTTAGACTGCTTATCTGAAAAGCGCGAATATTGTTTGGAGAAAGTATTGATGAAGATAGTTTAACTTAATAAATATTCTAGACTCTTTCAGGAATTTTAGACTTACTAAAAATGCGTTGTTCCTAGTTTAAAGTAATCTCTTAATAAAAGCGTCCAACTTATCAGTTAGTTCATCAAATTATGCACATTATTCAAAGAACTATACGAATAATTATATAATTAAACAATTATACATCAAATTATACAAACAATACACATATTTTAAATGTAAATCTTCAGACGTTTAGTCGATAAATAATTATCAGCGCTTTTATTACTGCATATGTTTTCATAACTCTGACTTCTGAATTAAAAAAGATGTTTTATAACTGAAGTTTGATTATAATAAGTGTTTCGAAGATTTACTTTTTTACAGTATTTAATAAAGATTAATGCAATGTTTATTACTATACAGCAATTATTCTAAAGATCATTTAAGTTATTAGGAAGAATGTTTTTTATTCCTGAATGAAAAATGTGAAGTAAAGTATTATACATTTCTATGGCGTAATTACCTCGTATTTTTTACATGCATTATAGCAACATGGCATCTCAAAATAATAAATATATTATTTGACTTCGATCCCTTTTAATAATTCCTTCGCTTAAATCAACAACTAACACACGCCACTTTGTAACTATGCGTTAGGTGAAATTTTAAGGATGGGGTGTGAATTTGGACGTTTGCCAACAAAAATCCGCTTTGGTGAGAAATTCTCATTGAATATTATTGCTGAGTTTGAATCCATCACCGTTTACAATGTTACCGCAAAGAGGCACACAAATAATATTTTGGCAAGTTATTTATTTTCATTACTACTAGATTTAAAGACGCTATTTTACGGTGACTAAAGCGATCACATTTTTTGTTTGTTTTTGATTTGTTAAGGCAGCTTTTAGTAGTCTGCGTGCTTCGATTTTTAAGTAATGTTACACATTAAATTATTAAAATACTTTACACTACGATTTAATATAAATTACTTTTCATTTACACCAAAATGAAATAGTTAATATTTTTAAACTGTCATAGTATATTTATTTAAAATATAGAAATAATCTATCACACTATCTGAAATTGTCTATCTTGTGAGGTATGACATCAATTCATATCAGAATTTCTTGCCAGTTCTAAAGGCAAATAACTTCTCCAAAATTTCTGTTGTATTATGTTTACGAAACAACATAATAACAGTAAGTATTTAAGTGTTTTATTTCGCTTGAATTGTTAATTTCTTGTTTGTTTAAAACAAGTTTGAGAAAGTTAATTACCTAGAGGTGGGACGCCTTCTCGGAGACAATTCGAATGAAAAATGGGTATTCAAATTCTGCATAAAGAAAACGATGAAGAAAATGGTAATTCAGTTAGCCCATCTTCTGACAGTATGAACCACAGTCGGACTACCACTGTTTAGTGGTCTTATCCTTTTCACCCCCTGGTGGTCATTCAGTTTTTTAAAGATTTTGCTTCGAGGAAACTTTGTAGTCAAACACAAATAAGTAGCAGTGATAATTAATTTAAATATCACAATAGGCCTAATATCTCATGCTGAAAACATTGATTCATGCATACAAACGCTTGCAAAAATATTCAAAAGAAATATTTAAAAAAATTTTAATTTAAAGTTTTATCACAGCTGCCATACAATATAAAAAACATTTTACAAACTTTTTTTTTTAAATTTCTGCTATTGTATACACATTCTTAAAGAAAATTCCCAAACTTTATGTGTCCTTTTTATTATTTTGAATGAAACCTTTTCCAACTTTGCTTCGTTTCTGTTACAAAGACCATGAAAATAATTTTAAAGTGAAATTTCATTGCTAAAGGTTTAATACTGAAATTTCCTTTGTATGTGTACTTAATTTATTTTGGTCTAGTCATGTTAAATTTTCATTAAAAAATAAGCTGAGTGTTCACTACACGTTTAAGTGATTCACCAACGAGAATAAGTTTTATATATTAGCAAACTATCTAAACAACAAATCTGAAAAGCTTTTCTTTCTGATAAATTTCAAGTACCTAGACAAGTGGAAAAAAGGCTCAGTTCTTTCACTTCGGGAAATGGAAAGGCATACGTAGCAGTCTTTCATGCCTATAAAGGAAGACCTCTCCGCTTTTATCAGACATTAAATTAGCAGATAGCTGGGCATTATTGAAGGCGAAAAACAAAGCGGAGATCTGGAGCATGTCAAGCCAAGCCGTCCACTAGACACGCGCTTCATCACATGTGTAGCTATGAAACCCGTCTTGTTGGGAAGTAACAGCGCATAACTGCACTTTATTTCCGTTCACAGTAAGGAATAGGTTGGTAAATCTATTAGCGAAATAAAGATAACTGACATCTCAGTACTTATTTCGGTGTGGACTCTTACGTTTACTCTCAGATATGTTCTGAGCGAGTCCTAGGAACAGTGTCAGTTATGTCAACAAATATGCTCCCAGGGCTAAAAAACACGAGCAAAAAAAAAAAAAAAAAGAATGAAATGGGGTTTGGAGTAAGAGGATGAAAGAATGGAAGGTATGCGTATTAATAACGGCAATAAACAACACTCTTCCCGAAGACATATCCTCTTCATAGTATTAAACAGACAAATGTCCTCAAATATTTCATTACGTTGTTCATAATTATATGTTCTTCGTTCTAATAGCGGAAAAAAACCCACTTTTTTGCTGTCTCAATAACAGTTCAAAATAAACCATAAGCGAAAAAAAAATTTTTTTTTTCTAAGTTAGGCACTTATTTTTAAAAAAGTGAATATTGTTTGCGGAAAGAAGAAAAATAATCTTCTTGTCAGTAAAATTAGAAAATTAATTACGAAATGAGAAAAGTAATCTTCTTTTCTCATTGCTTTGCTTAAGGTGCATTCAAACTCTAAAGCTTTCTCTATTATTGGAAATTAGAAAAAAATATTCTCCTAAAACATTTAATTTTTGCCATTCTGTAGTGGGAAACCAAAAGTTTTAAAGCTTAAAGGCATTTAGCGCAAAGGAAAATTTCAAAGACGATATAAAAACAATTTTTAGTTTTTTTTGTATGAAAATATATTTATAAGAGTGTTAGGTGACATGCATGGAATGAAAAACTGATAGTTTAAGTATTTGTCTAATAAAAAATTGGTTCAGAAGTTATAATTTACATGATTCACATATTTTTCTACATAAACATTTCTTAGCCGATATCAGGTATAAATACAAATAAATTTGATCTGACCAATTGAAAGAAAGAAATAAGCTTTCAGCTTTTATTTTTAAGCCAATCGTAAATTTACTAAGATGAAAACGTTGGATGTTGAAGGTAGTACCAAAACTGTAGAAGTGCTCTCAAAATTTGTATTAATAGATGTAAACATCATGTAATTCAGTTTCCCAAAAAAACATTAAGTAGCATGTAAGGAATTTTAAATCTTTTATTCGTGAATAATTCTAAAACTGATTAAATACAACGACAAATATTTAAAGTAAAACAAATATTTGGTTAAAAATAATTTTAATTCTAATGACTGAAAACTAATCTCTCTATGCTAATATTTAATAATACATGTAAAGAATTTAACACTTACATAGTAACCTATAAAAATTTTAAATAAAATGCATACATAATCAAATTGCTACTCTTACTGACTTGACAGCATTCCTCAAACCCCATGAATAAGATCTAACTTTAAGTCAGTTATTAGCACAATTACTATTTTGATTTGAAGCTGTAATTAATCAGAACAAGTCAAGGCTGCAGAATTAATCCCCAAACTTCTCAAAGCAAGTCGTGATTGCTTTGTTTACACTTACGTTAATCTCAAACTATTCTCGGGGGATTAAACTTCAGAGAATTATTCTTTCTCTTTGTTCTTAAATTATCCTCTAAAGTTCATATTTATAGCTTTACTATTAACCATGATAACAAAGTATACGTGGAGCGTTGCTCCTCAGCTTCTTTCTCTCTCACGATAT
This sequence comes from Stegodyphus dumicola, assembly GCF_044657685.1. Classification (NCBI taxonomy): domain Eukaryota; kingdom Metazoa; phylum Arthropoda; class Arachnida; order Araneae; family Eresidae; genus Stegodyphus; species Stegodyphus dumicola. The sequence goes on from NC_140781.1 coordinate 31,899,473, forward strand.
TAGGAGTAATTTATTAGATTTTCAAATAAATATCAATTGTGATCGTAAATAGAATGTACTTTTAATAGTATCTCAAGAGCAAGAAAATATTCCTTGTTTTTTAGGTTTGGTCCTCAAAGCTGTTTTTTCACATTGCGGTACTGAAAAAAATCAATTAGTATGTTACTGTTTGAATAAGAATGTGTCATTGTTTGAACGCTTTTGTATCTAATAAGCGAGGAGATTTAGGAAATGGCCCATAAGAAATAAATCATACTATTATAAGCGTCAATAAATTTAGTTTTTATATTTATAATGCCTTCTGTTAAAGGTTGTGGATCAGCTATTAGAAAGACATTGATGCAGTGCATATGAAATTCTCACTTAATGCGTTTCTTAAATTCACCAATTACTAATACGCGCTAAGTAATATCTTGCTTAGCGAATAAAATAAATAAGAGGAATAACTACATATCACCCCATCAGGTAGCGTAAATTAAAAACATTTTAGTTGGAATTCCTTGTTGTTATTTTGAATTAATGAGTTGTAGGTGCTCGGTTTGATTAATGCGTCAACGTTTACATATTAAATTAATTAACTAAATTTGAATAAAGCGCAATTATATGTATACGTGATATATACTGCTTACGTAGCGTAAGTAATAAAGTGTAAATTATATAATGAAATTATCTTTAGTATGCAGAAGAAGTTAAGATAAATTGTGACTCATAAACGAATATCATATTAGAGACAATTATTACTTTGCTTTTTTAGCACTGAATCCTGAAGAAAACTACTTAGATTTCAATTTAAACTACTCTCAGTCCATATAAATACCTCTGACTACTATTAAAATATTAACTGTAATACGATCCGCACTGAAAATTATTAGTGGGATGCTGATTTTGAACTGCATGTTCATTGTTAGACTTACTACACACTGCAAAATTTTTCAAGCTAGTTTTAAGCAAAGTTGAGAGCATCTGATAAACGTATTTATAAAGACAAAGAAGTGTGAACTTTAACATTGAAATTGCAGCAGTCACTGAGATTGCAGCAGTCATTGAAATCGCAGCAGTCATTGAAATCACATTGAGTTTAGATTTTATATGACTTAAGCCCTTGATAATTTCTACTTAGCAAAATTTTCTTTTTCAGCATCTGCATTATCTGAAATTATTTGCATCTCAAACAAAGAGCACGTTAAGACAGAAACTTGTTTTTAGTTATTAACTGTAAAATAAGCACATCTGGTTAGAGATCTATCTATAAAAAATATTACTTATTTGCCCAAATAACAGGATCAGCGCGTTTTGCTTTGCTACTCTGTAATTTCAAAATTTTATAAGATAATGAATTTCAAACTCGAAGGTTTTAGAGTAAAATATATTAAAGACCAGTTTCAACCGAAACTATATCCAAGTGTTTTATACTATATAATAATGTCGGATAAAAAACTTAATAACGCATAAAAATGGATATAATCTAGACTCTTACTGTTGCCAACTCCTTACGCTGATAGAATGGAAGTTAACTGAAAATCATTGGCAGTCATATTTAGTGCCACCTCAAAGAAAAAAGAGCAACTCACATGATTAACAAAAGCTGTTTTGTCTCTGAGGAAGTGGCAAGTAATGGACTGTTCACACAAAGGTCTTATCCATAACTATTGTCATAACCATAAAGGGTATAAGTCAATAATTCCCTTAACACCTGTAGAACGGGGTTTGAGCCATAAATAAGCAGTGATGGTAAAGTTGCGTGTGCTTGCCGACCGAAAGCCAGTTCGTGTTTGCTTCGCTGCGATTAGTCGGTTTGTGTATTATATTGAAATAGAAACTTAAGCTTAACAATTAGAATAGTTATAACTGCTTAAGGAAGTTAGAACCATTTAAGTTTAGCAGTTGAAATACAAAGGTTGAAATACAGGTAGAACATTTAGGCAAAATTCTTACTGTACTTTCCGTGAGGTAGCAAGGCTTGGTTCTGTAGCAAAGAAGTTCGGCTTGAGCCACATCCAGTCGCAAATTCTCATGTGAGCACATCGTAATAGAAATGTTATGTGCTTGGTCAAAAGAAAATTTAATAACTCATTTTTTAGATGAAATGTTTGATTGAAGAAACATTACACAGAAGAAACCTTATGCGGAATCTAAAGTAACTGAGTCTAAAATAATTATGTTAATAAAAACCACGAAAGTATCTAGTACTTACAAAAATCGATTATGTAAGTATCGAGTACTTACAAAAATAGAAGTGTTTTAGCATCCCTTGGATTCTGTATCCGGAATTTCATTTATACGTGATTTCTCACAACCAAAATCAATACTAACAATTTAAGAAATAGATGATCCGTAAGTTACAATTCACACTGCAAACGAATGTGAGGCACAATATAGAAGAAAACAACAACTCAGATGCTTTTAATTTTATTTCCTAAAGGCCGGCTATCAACACAAATTGTTTAACGCAGTTAAGACCTATATGCACTGCTGTATGTGCAGTGCTTTGACGGAAATAAATTAGTGTAGCTTAAACATACCTAGAAACTACAGGCTACTGTACAGTATAGATATAGTATTTTATTTCACTAGTATGGGACATATCTGGTTAATACGTAGGCTAATGAATCAGAATCTCTTCACAAAGAAATAAAATGTCTTTATAGAACATTTCTTTAAAATAATCTTTATTTATTTTAAACATTAGTTGGCATTAAACTATGGGAAAGGATCTATCAGTATTCAGGGATCATCCCACCTTGGCTAAAGTAAAGTGGATATTTATAATTAGAGTTGCGGAAGCATTCTTTAAAATTTGTATTTAATTGTTAAGTAACTGAAATTGTTAGTAAAATGCAACTCAATAATGTGTTTCGACATATCCCTTTGTTTCTTAATAAAATACGGAAGCTTTTACCACTGTTTAAGCAGTAAATAGTATTTACTACTGTGAAAATAGTACAATTTATCTTTATCACAATCTAAAATTATGTAAATCACCGACAAACGGCACATAAATTCCCAGGTATCTTCATATACACAACATAATGGAAACTTGACTTGAAGTCTTTTCTCCAGTGACTGAAAGAGATGACTTGTAAACTTAAACGTTTTCCGGTTAATCTTTGGATTATGGTAACTCGGCGATTTTTGGCGAAAATTTGGCGACCAACTCTGCTACAGCAACCTGCTAGTTTTTGTTTGGACGCCATTTTTTTTTCACGAAGTAAAGGCATGTTTCTTTTTCTTTTTTTTTTTAACTCAACATTTTTTTCCAACAATCTGCTTGTCGAATTACGCTTATGCTAGAACTTTTATGGAACAAATGTGCTTAATCATGACGAAGATTAGGTACGAAATTGGGAGAAAGTGCAGAATCGCAAACTGCTTGCCTCGTTTGTAAGAATTGCACATACACGGTATCCATGTACACGTCGACCTATTTTCACTTAAAAAACATCCCAGAATTGCGCACACTCTTGACTTTATCCCATGTACACTGCTAAAGTCCTAGCTAGTAACCTTTATCGCCTGACCAAAATGTCGCCAAACTACCTGTTACCATATTCCAAAGATTAGCCCGTTTTCCTCATACGGAATGCAAGTATAAGCTAATTCCCATTAGAAATTTCTTTACGATGACTTTTCTCACCGGCAGATAATTTAATGTGCTTTGCCGCAATCAAAAGATGAAATCCTTAGGCAAAGTTAGGTGCCAACTATCGTGCTCTTTCTAGATTAGAGATGTAAATTTATACTGTAGTTCTTTATATTTTATGTAATAAATCTAACTGCAGTATTTTATATTAAAATTACAATTCAAAGGATATAAATAAACGGAGAATTTATTCATTATGTTACTTATAAAAATATTATTGGAATTTTTAGCCTTTTGATAAAATAAATGCATTCGAGTGCATTATCAATAAAGCTGAATGTATTAATCAAATTCCAGTTTCATTTTTTGAGTTTCTGAAACTATGTGGTTCCTGCTTTAGGCTTTCATAATTTAGCAGTTCATTTTAACATTCTTAATTGAAAAGGTTATACTTGAGTTTTAATCCTGGGAAAAATACGTTCTTCGCTTTATTTAAGCATTATAAATAGATGACAAGATACATGATCATTAAAACTAATCTTGATTCAAATAACATACATTTTTTCTAACTTTCTTTCATATAGTTATACTTCCTTGAAATTACTAAGTAATGCAAGAATAACACTAACTAAAAAAAATTCTGAGTTTATTCAGATGCGAATTTTCTATAAAATATTAAAGCGAAATGAATTCGTAACTAGTTTCCTTAATGAAGCTGACTTATGCAAAAAAAGATGATAAATTACTCATACCATAAAAAATAAATAAAGAAAGGAAAATAGATTTTATTTGCTTAAATGAAATTTAAAAAGTAGAATAAAAGAGGTATTTGTAATAATTCATTTCATATTTCCTGTATTTTGAATTTGTTCACAATTGATCGCCACTTTAAAATTTGTTTCTTTATAAAACCAAATGAACTACGTGCATAAAGAATTGCATTAGCATGCTGCGCCTGGAAAAAAACAACGTTTTCATCTATTCATCCAAGAATAATGTTGATGAGAAAATGTATTTTTACGATCAAAACACAATATGAACGTTTTTGAGAGCATGTTTCCCTAACAAATAAAATTAGTTTTCTCCGAATCCAGAATGAATTATTACAGGTATTAATCTGAATTCTCTAACTGTGCTGATTTCAGTTGACTTTTGTTTCCTCAACAGAATATAAGCGGTATTAGAAATATTTTTACTTTTATATGAAAATAAATTGAATAAAAGCAAATGACAAAAAGATTTTTCACTACGCACGCTATTTTTTCAGCTCTAGGACGGGGTTCTTTCAGCTTCACAAAAATCGTTGCATTGTGAGTTTCACAATTATTCTTTTACGGCTTTAATAATAAAGTTGCGAAAATAATTCTCTTTGTTTATAATGATTAATAAATGAGCTTCTTTTGTTCTCACTCATTGCTTTCTTTGTGAACTGGATTCGTGTTTCTGTTTAGCGTATTTTACTATGCAGGATGTTACCATGAACGGCTACATTCATAGATATCTAAAGATAGTTCCTCGCAAATCTGCCTCTATTCATTTCAATACTCATCTTCTTAAGGCCGTTTTTTTCATAGATGTGATATTGTTTATCTAATTTCTATAAGAAAATCTAACTGTCAGTGTTTTCTTTCATTATGAGGACTTACAATGTCAGTTGCAAAGATTCATTTATTATCTAAAGCGTCTTTTTGTATGCATCATGTGCTTTATCCCCGATATACTTGTTCCCATTAATTATTTATGCAATTTTCTATCAGCGGCGCTAAGATAAGAAAGTTTGGTTTTTCTATCAGCAACACTAAGATAAGCAGCAATTGCGGTTTGCTGTTTATAATAATGTTTTACGCTAAAGGATGAAGTTAATACCCCAAAAGATTGTAAAACTGATAATATATTTCTGGATGGTAATTTCATTAATTAGCATTCTAATAGATAACGATGGATATGGTGGTAAAATGTTATTGCGTAACTATTACATAGTTAGTGTTAACTATAGACATGATGTAATGCCAATAAAAAATAAACATTCGTAATTTTACTCACTTCTATACAATAGAGTCCACTAAAAATATATTTTTATAAAATATTTAGAAAATTATGAAAGGATATATAAGGAATTGAATACATAACGTTTAGGGAACAGGCTGGGATCCTGAACAACGTTAAACGTATGATAATTAATAAAAAAGGGAAACAATGTTGAATAATATAAAGCTTAGTAACTTTCCTGCAATCGAGAGCTTAAAGAATTACATGCAAGTTGCAGCAAATCATTATGTGTGACTATATTTAGTTCTGGGTCCTTCACGAAAGATTTTAAAACGTAATTGACACTCAAGTTTCCACGCGTTTTCGAATCAATAACAGAAAGAGTAATGAGAAAAACCAATAAACGAAAGTAAGATCTGTGTGATAAATGCTGATTATGCACTGATGATATAGCACTTAGAAAACTGATTTCATTTCTTTTTGTTTGAAGTAATTGTAATTACTGTTTAGCTACGAAAATTCCAAATCTTGGTATCTAAATAATTGCAAACAGTGATTTTAATACGCTTATGGAAACGTTAGTTTACGAAGTTAAGATTGATGTTAGTTATGACTTTCTTCAGTTGCATAATATAAATTTATAACTGATAATTATACTTATTATTATTCTAAACGTCAAAAAATAACTTAACTAACTGTAAATATGATATATTTTTAAAACATATAACATAAAAATGAAATAAAGATTACAAGAATTTGATTTTCATTTTTTTACCTGTAAGTATAATATCTGAAAGTTTGAAGTAATTATTTAAAAACTATACTTCTTTTTAATCTGAAATGCAGAAGCATAAAACAGAATCCAATAACTCATGAGAAAATGTAATACTAAATAGTAAAAAATACAATAAAACAAATTGCTAGAAGTTTGTAATATTATGGAATGCGGCAAGACAATCAGATGCTCTGCTTACCGAATGTATGCATCGATTGACAAAATAATCAACGTCAACTCCCGTTTCCGATTGAAGAAAATAGAAACACGTTTATTTAAGTCCATTTTATACAAAGAGTACGAAATATTTATATACTCTATGCTCTCGGATGCGATTTAACAAGATTTCTTTTAAATTATATCTTTAAATATAATAAATTTTTATAAACAATCCTTAAACTAATTTTATAAATAATCTTTGAATACAAGTTCTACGAAGATGGCTTCTTATTTCACTACTTATAACTTGGCAAATCAAATTTACCTAAAAATAGGTAATATATTTAAAGTTATGCTTGAATGTATTTTAAATAGCGGTCAATCTTCAGTCGAATTTTATAAACAATTATTTTCCTCTATACTACCTTAATGCTTAGGATTGGTGATAAGTTTTGTTTTCAAACATCTGTGAAAACTTGACGAATTTTTCAGCTACGTCAGAAATATTTAATTAATCGTACACCAATGAATGCCACAAGACAACAAATCTAATTTTTTTCAATTTCACAATCTTTTCTTTTTAACAAGCACCTACCTTTATAGATATTATTTCAACACACGATTTCGAAGATAAAAATCCTCTTCCAATATTTAACTATTCTCCTCTCTAGAGAATTATTCGTATATGCTCTCAAGTTCCGTTAGGGGACTTCTTAGTGCGAGATCTGGATACGAAGAAACTAGAGCTCTTCATACAAAGTGCATGGGCGTGCAAAGTGCCGAAAATATCGTTTGCTTTAATAGCATTCCCAGCGCGAGTTATTCCAGACACCACGAGTAATCATTGCTGTTGGGTAATTGTTGAAATGTGCGCAGTGAATACATAACTATACAGCCGAGATAAGGTTGTAGCATAGTGGACAACGACGGACATTACGGGGTGTGATTAGAACCTTCAGTATTAGGATGGATCGCTATGCTAATGAACGAGCAGTATCCAAGACTTGCTGCGAGAGTGCATAAGCAAGTACTTTTATCGAAACGGGCAGCTTTGCCGTAATTAAAATAATCTTATTAGACTAATCAGACGTATAAATTCAGAATGTGGTAATGCTAGCATGTGCTTGCCTCTAGAGGTTAATAATATTACCTAGCAGACCTTCCGAAAGACGAGCAATTACCAAGTCATTTCGCATGGTACTCTGTTCATTGGAAAGACAACGGATAGCCTTTGAATTTCTAGTCCTCTGTTGTTAAACTGATAAGACTGACTCAGCTAGTCTGGAGGAAATTGAAAGTGTGATTGCTAAAATTGGCACATGCTCATTCCTTACTCCGCTCGTTTTTGATTTCACAATTTTGTTCCTTTTCACATTTAAAGGTTATTTTATTTTTAAAGTTTATATTTTATAATTTACAAGGGTAATTGAATTTATTGCAACTACTGCATTACTTTTAGTTCCTCCATTCTATTACACTTTAAATATTTGGTACTTATTATTCTAATGCACGGAAAAAGCTTATCAGTTATATATCTAAGAACTTATTCTTAATAAATTTAGTACATTAGTGCTTATTATAGTCACGGTTAGTATTTTAATATTTTAATTGTTATCAGATATTTTTTAATTAGGTAAATGTCACTCGTAGTGATTGTGAAACTTTATTCACTGTGAATTTATTTAAGTCATCGTTTCATCAGCTATTGATAATAACAGATTTTAACGGTATTTTTTAATAAAGTGCATTAAACTTTCAAAATGAATAACGGTAGGTTATAGGATATTTCCTTTGCAGAATAATTCAGAAGAAATACATATTAATAATAAACTACATTTTTCTTGCAATGTGATAGCTATAATTAATTGATGTTGCGTATATTTCCTGATAAATATAATTTAAATAATGACGAAAACTATTAAATGGTATACGTTTAATTAATACGTAATTTATGTTTAATACGTAGTTTATGTTTAATGCGTAATTTACGTTTAATAGTGAAGATTTAGTTTTTTCTATTCAGCACTTCATTCTTGTGAAGAAAGAAGAAAGAAAAACAATTAATATCGTTGTGACGTCTTCCAGTTTTAAGCTCAAGAATCAATAAATTAAAAGTATTCATCGTGCAAAGAATGTCTTAAGCAATCTAAATCAAGTTTGCTAATGATTATTATACATAAAATTTAAGCAAATTTGTAATTTATGAATGTAACTATAAATCAGTAAAATTCAAAATCTAGGTACATGGGCGTTTGGAAAAACAATTGATAATTTTTATCAATGTAACATTGAATACTGAAGAATAAGTTATGCAAACTTATCGCTTGAAAATAAAAATCCAACGAAACATAGTCCATGAAATTTTAATACTTTCAAGAAAAAGAATAAAGAAAAAAATTAAACAGAAAAAAAAAGGTCTAAAAAATCTTTCAAATGAAAAAATATAAAATTCTGTGATGTAAAACGTTAGCGTGATTATACTACATATATTTAAACCAGAAAACTCCGAATTTAGGTTCCAATCTAATTTCTTTAATTCTGCCTTCCCAACGAGAACGGGAGAAGATGAAGAGACAGTTTTATTGCATGGTATAAATTACGAGGCTGAAACACGTTACTAAGATTTACACTATTTAGTAACCCAGCCTGTCGTCGCAAACTGGAGGAATAAACATCTTTGTATGGAAGTGCTGATGTAATGATATAATTTTTAATTTAGAGAAGTGTAACGTATGACAACAGTTTTTCATCCTCATTAGTTATGTAGAAATACCAAGTTTCCTCAATATGTTTTTACTCTTCTTTATCGCATAAATTTTAGACGAGGCGAGTAAATTATGCATTCTAAAAGCATGGGTGCTAGAAATTATGAAACTCCCTCTGGGTTGCCTTGTTTAGTCGACGGCTCTTGATAAACATGGTGCATTTTCATTATAAATATATATGTACATATATATTAGAGACACGGCGTAGACAAAAGAAATATGACATACAATTTAGCATTTTAATATGTATGTATGGTTACGCATGTATATTTATGCTCATGCGTTATTTATGTAAAATTCCTAGTTCTAGTAAATAGCACGAGAGAAGCTAGAGCAGTTATACATATTCCTTGAAGCATTTAAGACTTAGTTAGGTGCTGAAATTCGGCAGACGTAGTAGTATACGTGAAGCTTTTTAAAGTTCTTTATTAGTGTCTACCAAATGTTTAACAAGTAACAATCATGCTTCACAATAAATATCTGTAAATCTATTTTTCAATCTACAGTAACTTTCTGCTTATTATTTCATCTATATAACTGTAATTACATAAATATATTTTTATCTCTATTAAGTACCTTTCTATAAATTCAATTACTAAGCATTAATAACAACTCTAAAGGATTGTTTCGAGCTCTTTAAATATGTTGCGGACAGTTTCCTTTGTGGACAGTAAATCCAATACAAATTTCCTTTTGTTTGAGCCAAAATCATATTTTAGACTTAACATAAGCTATGAGAAATATGTATTTATGTGTGATGAAAGAGAGTTCTCTAAGTTTAACAAATCAGCTTCATTTGACACTGGTTTTAGAGAAAATCTGAATGCTTATACGGGGAAACAGGAATGGAGACCCTCATTATTAAGGTTCAAAATTATTCTGCAGATGGAAAATGTAGCAGTTATGTAGATGAAATAAATATAAAAGGTAATTAAAAAGGAAGCAACTGACACATTAATTTATGAGTAATATAATAATTAAAAATTCCTATGCAATGAAATAAAGATAAAAAAAATTGAATGAACCGGACTGGAAACGAAGTAGTTAAATAAAGTTATATACAAGTAAATATAAAATGTTTAAAAAAGGTTAATTTGATGACTAAAATGCTTATTGGGGCTCTGAAAGAAACTAAACATTTAAAGAAAACTTGTTTAAAATCATACGTTAGTTATGGAAGATATATTGTTTCCTCTTTTATGACATCAATGTCATGTCTTCAATGAGATTTTTTTGTTTCCTATGGCAGAGAATAAGACAAATATTATACGAATAAGAAAGAACTCTGTGATCATATAACGTAAAAAGTCAATATCTAATCATTTGGTTTCTAGCGCTCCAATACCTCCCTACCTCAGAGGCTCTAAGCAGCGCCTGGTACCTTCCGATGTTAGCCTCGTCCATTTATTCATTCCGCAAACTGGGCAGCTTGGGCAAGTAAGAACACCAACACGACAGAGGTAGCTTGCAAAACACTCGTGACCTATTTCCAGCCTAAAACTGGCCATAGCTATTCCCTACGTTTTGTCTGGTAATTTCATTTCCAAGATGCTCCATCAACTCTTGGTTGCGACACGCATCATGAGTTCACCTCCCCACTTTTGTTTAAAAACTTTACAAATGCATAGCTTTGCAGAATGGTAAGAATAATTTGTAGACATCTTTTGAACAATTTCTGTGCCTATTTTTCAGGTTTTTCGGCCTGATCATTACCATAAATGCCACCATGGTCGGGAAACCATTGTAGTATAATTTCATAACCCCTAATCTCAGTTTCTCCAAAAGAATTTGACATTCAATGATTTCCTCGGAGATTGGACAGGCTCATGATCCAATAGCCTGTGCTGCCGGAGTCCGAGAGGATGACCACTTTGTCCTAGATGAAATTCGGGACATTAATCTGTCTTAGGATCGCACAAATATCCATTACGTCGCCATCGAAAGCAGTTGCCTCATGCCAGTGTAGTACACCTTTTAACCGTTTTAAGAAACGCTTCTAGGGTAAGAAACGCATCATGAGGGGTAGGTCTACTACCGCAACCCATATCTGAGTTACCTTATTTGGCTAATATTGATAAACTCCCCAACAAGAAATGTTATAATTTAGACAAGAACTAAAATCTGAGACAGGATCTTTAAAGTCTGAACAAATAATTATATTAATAGAAGAGAAAATACCCCAGAAATTGAATTTATGAATAATCGCAACTTATTTAGTAACAGGTCTAACGGAAAATCGGAACTTTTAAAATATATTATTCCTATAGGTTTTATCGTGACATACAAAAGGGTTAAAGGGTTGTAACATTATCAGATGGAGACAGGTTTTTGTCAGCTACAGCAGCTTCCAGATAACGGAGCTCCTGAAACATAAGAGTGTAGAGAACAAACCTTAACCTCACGAAACACAAAAGAGTGATTTTTTTTTCAGCAGAACAACGTGTTTTACCATAATGATTTGGCAATCAGAGTATGCACAAAAATGAGGAAATTACATTGAACTAGCAACAAGGTTAATTTATGTCCTTGTCAAATATCTTTAAATATCTGTGTAAATGTAAAATATTGGGTAACTAATATTCAAAGCATTCGAAAATCAAAACACACGTTTGAAATTTCTCCTGTGTAGAAAAAAACACAGAATGTTACTTAAGTGAAAAATATAAACGTTCTGAAATTATGGAATTATGCGTATTTTTATTTTCCTTTGAAAATGTGCTATTATTTGCATTTACTCTTCTTTAGTACTTCGGTATTCCGCGTATGTTGCAAAAAACTTAAAAAAGGAAAATTCGCAACAAATGTTTGAATATTCAAAAATACGCTTACAATTACAATCGCTACAAATTTACTACAGTATCTAGGACTGTAAATGTGAAATTGAAGTGAATTTAATTTATAATCATAATGTAAATTTTAGTAATTTTTCCGTCAGAAAAATTCTTTTTAAAAGTTTCAATTTATTCTCATCATGCAAATTTATGTTTACAGTTCAAATATTTATTGAAAATTTGTCCTGTTTGTTTAGTAAACTTTTATTATTATGCATTAAAATTTTGTGATTATGGAGCAGAAACTTGTCTCCCGTGAAATTTAAGAAAATTATTATCCAATCTAATATTTCAGTCACCTTCTTAGACGCTCTGAAAATGCAACAAAATTTTGTTATTACAATTCTTCTTCCTTACAAGTAAGAAATTCATTATTCTTCAAATATATTCTTCATTTCTTTTCATAAACAATCTTATGACTAAAGAAACTACAAAGACGTATGAATTACTTTTTGAAGATGTTTGGCTGCACAATTTATATGATTTGTGTAGACAAAGCTAATTTATTGCATTATATTTAGTTTTATGGCATTATATTTAATATAAATGCAATCGATTAATACCAGCAATACAACTATATATTACATTATCCGATTCAAAATAAAATGAACATTATTTAGATATTTTGCGTTCAATTGAGAACAGTATTTGGGTTATCTAGTTATGTATAATGAGACACCTTTTGAATGTTTCGAAATATACAGAGATAACTGTTTATCTTTCAAATCGTTTATACATTTACTTTGCAATTTCAGCCTAGGAGTTTCAGACTTTTGTTATTGTTGGTCGCCGATTTAGGCTTAGAGTATACATAAGTCAGTAGAGCGAAAAATCTTTGGGTATTATTAAAAGGAATCATTAATGCCAGTCCTCACCACAAATTCTAAGAATATCAGGTTTAGAATTGCATGTATTAATTTTAACAGCCCTTTTGGATATCTGAAGAAGATTCAAAATAGGGTTTCAGAGGCGACTCCTTTAAGAAAATAGATAAATAAAAAGTTTGGATATATTATGCATTGCTAAGGAACTCTGGACGCTGATTTAATGAAGGAAACGGCAATTGATATTTTATGTAGCAATGTATAATGTTCTCGAGTTTTCTTTACTGTTTTTGAGTACTCTTAACAATATTTGTTTTATTAAATCTAATTAAACTTTAAAGATTAAATAAGCTATATTTGATTCAAAATGCCACGGCAAAATTTTAGAATTTGTATTTCTCTAAACATGATATAATTTACGCAGAGTATTTTTTCTTAATACTTCAAAGGTATTTCTAATATGCGACACAAGTAAAAGTTGAACTTATCCTACCATTACCGTTGTTCAACAGTTGTCCATCAAATATTAATTATAGCACTCATTGTAACTAAGAAGTTTTCATATTTACTTCATTGTGCTTTTAAGTTTTATTTTGTACAAAATTAAGCAAAATGGTTTAGAATGTAAGCAGGAAGAAAATGTGGATAAATTTGTAGATAGCTCTTCGCAAAATTTCGACCACATTTTCGAGATTTCTTTTCAACTAATTCATTATTCAAGTGTGAGCCTCTTGCAAAATGCTTTGAATAAAATACGATTCTTAAGACTTTACACTTTTGGAGTCTTCCTCCCTCTTCGTTCCCCCCCTCCATCCAATCGGTTGTCCTATCTTTTGTATGAGAAACCCATTCAATGAATAAAAGAGCAGGTTTCCGTAAGCGGGAATGATCAGTTCGTCTTTTTAGAATTTAATAATATGTATTTCCGAGCTCTCTTTCTCTCTTACTGGTGGAAAGTACTACGTAGCTAGCTGTGGGAATATTGGCTTTGTGAATGTACGAATAAGAGAAGAGAAAAAGAAAAAAAAACATACATTTTACTGTCGGATGTTTAAAATTCGCTGTTGGGAAATTTTTCATAAATTTTCTGGCGGTTGTTTTCCGAATACATGTATACCAAAACCCGGTGTTTTTAAAGAGAGAAATGGAAAATATGTATGTGAATTTGAAAGATGTGACAACAAGTTATGTGCATTTATTTCGTATTTGTTACTGCACCTAACCTGCATCAAATTCATAAATATCTTCTCAGGATGAATAGAATTTGTATCAGTAAGCTATGTACGATACCTGGTAGGGTGCTTACTCATAACACCCTAAAGATATTTTTTCCTTTATCGAAAACTCGTTTTATATGTATATAATTCGAAAGGATACCTTTGATGCAAGATGATGGTTCATGCTCAGAATTTCTATCACTTGCTGACACGAAATGAACTGTGTATAATAGTTGCAGCTAAACCAGGAAGTAGTCGTTTATTGCTTTCGTATTTATAGTTGTTTGCTAGTGACCCTTTCTACACCTTTTTAAAATTTATTCTTCTAAATAATTTCACTTATCGCAACTTTATTTTTCTCTTTTAATTTTACGTTATTTTTAACCATCTGATCAAATTTAAATTGACAGTAATAAAAATGAGAAATTCTTTCATCTTTCATTGACTCTCCAATCAATTGAAGTAAGAGAAAGCAATAAATGCATAATTTTTCTGATGCATTTTATGTGGCAGAGAAAAGTAATAAATGCATAATATTTCTGATGCATTTTACGTGGCAGAGCAAAAATGCATTCTTTTGCCATATAAAATACTTCAGAAAGATTACATTTTTTCCTCTCATAATAAGTTCAAGAACTAATAAACTAATGCTGAGAAATCAAATTTGTAGCGAGACAACATTTAAAGTAAGACAAAAGCTAAACGAAAATTTTCTTCATTATTTAGATTTTAGAAATTAGGAAAAACTGATTTAACTCTCGTCTAATAAATATACAGCTATTGATTGTCAGTGGTATTTAGAACGGTGAAATGAACGCCAAAGTTACACGTTATTTCTCCCGCCTTCTTAGCATGCCTTCGTAGTGTAGTGGTCAGCACGCTCGGCGCATATTCGTGAGGCCCGTGGTTCGAGTCCCGGCGAAGGCGTTGCTCGTTTTTCACGATCCCCGCTTCAAAATACCTAATGTCTCTACAACTTCGAACATCCAGTTTACATTTTAGATTCAGACACCATACGTTCTTCACCTCTACAGTGTCAAAACTGCAAAAAAAATCATTTTTCCAAAAATGTCTATAAACATCTATTGCAGGTGACAATGAGTTCACTAAGAAAGCAACGGAAATTACTATATTATTTCGTACAGACCAAATTAAAATGCTGCTAATTTAGTAATTATTAAACACGTTAGTGAAGTCATAAAACATTTGCTTGTGTTGAGATATTTGTGATCGCAATTTTGTGCGTGTGTGTTGAGATATTTGTAACCGTATTCTTTTTGCTCTGCAATAAATGTTTGTTTTTCAAACCGCGGAGTTTTAAATGTTCAATAATTTGCATTAGTGGAATCCATGTCCCCCATGTAGCTTGTCTGGTATCAGAATTAACCCATTCATCTTGGCAAGAAGGCAAGTTGCGCCTGTTGTTGGCAATTGCCTTGAGCACCATACAGGTGACAGTACGGCACCAATCTCTCGAGAGGACTTTCGGCTCGCCTGATATTTTTATTGCCTTTATGACTATACTTGTACTGACTTTTGTCTAACATACCAATTCTTTTTTTTTATCACAAATGCATTGGATTTTGAAAGACATACTAATTACTAAAACATTAGTGAAGTTTATTGTTATATTTTGCTAGCTATAAGAAATAAATCTTATAAAAGGTATCTAAATTTACCCAGGTTAATGTGTTTCCTAAATAATCGTGAACAACAGTTATGTAATTTTTAATTCAGTTATGTCTAATACAGCTTTATTCTCACTTGTTTCTTTAGTGTAAGTTTTAAAAACTTACTAGGAAGAAGCTTTAGGAATTTTTGATTACCGGAAATTAATTTAAGAACACTCTTATCTTGCTTTTTATTCAAGCAGTTTTCATATACCTTATTACTATTATTGTTATTATATAGTTACTGCATAAATCTTGAATTCTTGTGTGTATGGTCATATCGTTGAAAATAAGAAAGGAATGTAGCATGTCTTTTGATCACAGACATAATGCCTTTGAAGATAAAAGGAAAATTAAATATCTGAATTTATGAAAAACACGAATTTTATGAAAAATATGTAAACTATTTCAGGAAAATTTCCTATATGCTCAATCTTATGTGAATGTGACATCGTTGTGTAGTTGTCTGACAGAGAAATTTTTATCGCTGTTGCAACTAATTTCGCTTGTCTGGCATCAGAACGAGCCCATTTATCTTGTCAAGTTGCGCCAGTTGTTGGCAATTGCCTTAGGCACCATACAGGTGACAGTACGACACCAACCTCTCGAGAGGACATTCGGCTCGCCTGATATTTTTAGTGCCTCTATGCTGCACTGACACTTTACATTCACAAACATCCATGCCTTCTTCGGGATTCGAAACCGAGCTATCGGTACAACAGTAAAAGTCACTAACCACTATGTCGGTTGGGCGACTGACCAACATATTCAGATATTAATTTTATTTTTTAACAGAAAGAAACATTTCTTCAATACATTGCAATAGATGCGAATGACGTAATCATATGCCCATGCAGTAAATCTTTTAATTAATTCCAAAAAGATCATTGATGAAGATAATTATTAATAATAGTCAGCAGGAAGACCAAATGTGAGTAAATTTTCAATACATGATGTGCATCTGAAACATTTATGCCTGTTTCATATAACGGCTGTTCAGTATGATCAGCAGTCTCACTAAGCTTTGATAAGAGCAAGAAAATTCTTCGACGTGAATGAAAAATTTTCTTACTTATCAGAAAATTTAGTTTACAATAATAGCAAGAGAATTAAATTAATAATTAGATAGTTGGTACAAGGTCTCGTAAGAGCTAATTAATCATCAGTGTAAATCTGTATTAAATTCTTTCATCACGACATTCATTATAATTAATGACATTTGCATTTTCATCTCAGTTATCAGTGTCAGTGATGTCTGGCGAACAACGAAAATTTTGTTTATTTTACCAGTCAGTTTTTATCATATCCTCAACGAAGCAAGAATTTGTAAAGAAAAGATGAGGTTCAAATTTATAGATTATATGTCACTCTCAGAGACTGTTTTTTAATTTGCATATATCACTTCGGATAAAAATATATCAATGAGTACTGTAAACTGTTGTATTTGTATGATAAAATTGCTTTAATGTTACATATTTTTCGAAACATAAAAGCTGATAAAATAACACAGCGAAAGGTCATAGATGTGCGTGCAGTGAATGTTATTCCGAAGTAACTTTGGGGAAAGAGAAAATTATGTTTTTATCTGGAGAGTTTTTACATGTCGAAATATACTTTTGTGTATTAATTCTACATTCTTAAAAATTCATTGTTGAATGAAATAACACATTAATGTATGCTTACTAAATTTCCTTTTTAATATGTAATGCCTAAAGAATTACCGTAAAAGAAAAATTAAATTTACAATATTTTAACAGATGTGAAATCTGTGTAAAATGTTTGCAAAATGCATACAAGCATAACCTTATGAAATTAAATCACCTCAGTGCAGAATATATTTTTCGTAATAAGCATGCAGTTTGAAAATTACCGCACATTTAAATATTGTGCTAAAATTCGAAACACCTTTTAAAAAGAAAGTAATGATTACAAAATGTCTTTTTAAAGCCCTGTATTACGTCGTAAAATTTAAATTGGAAGTAAAGTAAACATACTTTACATATTACGAATTGAGGATTAACATACGATTATGCATTGCCGAACTATTTCTGCTTTAATTATACTTTTGAGTCTGTGTACTCAGTATTACTTCCTTTTCAAAAATTCAATTAGTTTAAATCTACGTTGAGCGGAAAGGTTTGTCATATATTAAAATATTTTTCTCTCTGAGAAGATAATTACTGCATTCTTCTCCCTGTTATAAAAAGCTTGATAGTTTCTTTAAAGTAATTTTTACAAGGAATGCCTACTATATGGCTGTATTTTAATGTTTCATTAAATTAGATACTTCAAAACTTTGATCAAACATTACTGTAACTTTCTTCATTGCATAATGAAATTTATATCGAGTGATATCTTTAAAAATATTTTAAGATCGAAATGCTAAAATTTAAATTTCTAATTCATGGATAATCGGTTTCAATCAGCTTTAGATTTTTTTTTCTTTAAAATAATTCATAATACGCATTTTAAATGGATGCTTTATGAAGTTAAAGTTATAATTTAAAATTCGTGTGTAGTATAAAATACTGGTACTCAGTTTAACTCCAAATATGAAGCTAAATATCTGCTATTTTGTTTAGTTTTAACACGTGGTCCATAAAAAGCACAACCAAAATTAATTTAAAAATATTAAATTTTAAAAATTTAAATTGTATAAATATATAATGTTATTAGAAGTGTATAAAGGGAAACTAATCAGTTTTGGAATGCTTTATAAAAGTTTGCTTAATTTGCTGTAGATATTTAACTAAAGCATTTTTTTGCAAAAATTGCTTATTCAATTATCAACTAATTCCCTACTCATTGCTTTGAACCTATTTCCATTAACTACATTTGAACACCAAAATCTGCTTATAAATAGTATCGTTACATGCTTAGAAAGTAAATTCTAAAAGCCCATCGACTGAGCTTTAGATAACTGATTGATATGAATACAATACAAACAACCTAAAGCATTCAAATCAGATGCTGTTGCTTTGGTATTCGTTAGATCATTATCGGAAATTCAGATGCTGATAGAACTTGCAGTGGACAATACAACAATGGCCATTATGCCATATCATATATCCATTATTACACGAGGAAGCGTTTGGCTTTAGGTGCATAATATATTAACAGCTATGCAGCAGCTGATTTCAGATTGAAACTGCCATAGTTTGAACCAGCTGGAAACATAATCTGGTTGCCCTGTGCATCCAATTGTTTCAGAAACTTGCTCGAATAAATAGTACTTATGCAGCGAAGAATGTCAACGGTTAATGGTATTTAATAGATTCACAATGGTTACTATATAATTGGTTTCGCTCTGTGTTTCCATAGCATTACGGCGTCAACACAATGCAAAATTCAGATGTTTGTTCTAATTATTTGTAACGAAAATTTCAAGTGGATGAAACAAAATTTTTGAAATTCTTTCTGAGGTGTTTCCCGTTTGTCTGTCTTTAATCAAATTTTATAGCTTTTATTTTTCCTTATTATATAATAACTTCTCTTCTCTTAAAGCCTTATAACTGTGTTTTATAAACACCCTGTTTTTTTATAATGTTGGTTCACTTTTCAAAATGTTGTCACAAAATGTTAGAGTCGTACATTATATTTGAAGAAATTAAATAATGAAAAATCTGCATAAATGTATGCATATTTCTAGCATTGTGATAAAACAACGGTATCTAGAGCCATCCAATTTTGAATGACATAATCCTACTGCGAATATGGGCATCTGAAATCTCAAATTTGAAATTTGGAATTTGTTTTATATCGGTTTCATAATTTGTAAACCTTTAACGAATTTTTGAGTAACAAACTCAATGATTTAAAAGCGAGCATTGGCAACACTCTACGGAAAAAAAAAAAAAAAAAAAAAAAAAAAGAATTTTTTATCTCCAGCGCGTCGAACTGTGATCTAAAGATATGCTCATTTTAAAATTATTTTGCGACATTGCTATTGAACTAAATTTTATGGTTTAATTGCAAAGAGCATGACATTTAATAAATAAAGGTAACACACAAAACGTTAAAAAAACGCTCCTTTGGACGTAATTTAAAATCTGAACCTTTTCAGATTTTATATTTATTTATTTATTTTTCCAATCCCACTTGTCTGAGAAAGGTTATCACAAGTCCACGACATTTATCGTGGCAAGGAGTCAAATGTGCTTGTCGTTGTCAACATATAGGTGAGCACCATATAAGTAACAGCCCAACTTTACCTTTGTTTTGAGGAAGAGCATTGCGCGGGTATGGCTTCGAGGGTCTCCCACACTTCTTTCTCTAACACCAAACATTCTAAAGAGCTTACAACTGGCCGCATATTTAGACTGCCCCATGCCGCAGAGACAGTATACATCTACAAACATGCATGCCTTCTCCGGAATTCGAGCCCGGGCTTTTCAGTACGGTATTCAGAGTCACTAAACACTATTCCGATTGGGCGGCAAACACTTACAAAGTAAAGTAATTTCAAATTTACCTAATAGAAAAGAAGACATAATTATTTTTCATCCTTTTCCTCAGAATATTAAGTTTTATCTCATAAGTTGAACACTTTGTATATAATTCTTAAAAATATCAAGTAAATGTTGTTTGATTAAATGAATAAGTTTTAAATTTATTCGTGAATTAAGTGCAGGTGAAAATTGCTAAAAATAATTCAGGTTAAAATTATTCAGTAATCTTATAAAATTTTACTGCTCATAAACGTATATCATATTACAGACAATTATTACTTTGCATTTTTAGCACTAGATCCTGGGGAAAAATACTGAGATTTCAATTTAAACTGCTCTCAGTCCACATAAATACCTCTGACTACTATTAAAATATTAACTATAATACGATCCGCACTGAAAATTATTAGTGGGATGCGGATTTTGAACTGCATGTTCATTGTTAGACTTACTACACACTGCAAAATTTTTCAAGCTAGTTTTAAGCAAAGTTGAGAGCATCTGATAAACGTATTTGTAAAGACAAAGAAGTGTAAACTCTAACATTGAAATTGCAGCACTCACTGAAATCACAGCAGTCAAATCGCAGCAGTCATTGAAATCGCATTGTGTTCAGATTATTTGACCTAAGCCTTTGATAGTTACTACTTAGCAAAATTTTCATTTTCAGCATCTGCATTATCTGAAATCATTTGCATATCAAACAAAGAGCACGTTAAGACAGAAACTTGTTTTTAGTTATTAGCTGTGAAATAAGCACATCTGGTTAGAGATCTATCTATAAAAAATATTACTTATTTGCCCAAATAACAGGATCAGCGCGTTTTGCTTTGCTACTTTGTAATTTCAAAATTTTATAAGATAATGAATTTCAAACTCGAAGGTTTTAGAGTAAAATATATTAAATAAAATAAACCCAAAGATAGATTATCATAAAACGTATAGTGGCAAAAGAAATAATTTCCCCTATCTTGTAAATATCAGAATATCATTTATAGCATAGTATATAACAACTGATATAATTAAGATAAACAAATTTTAAAGTGTGATATGTAAAATGTACATAGTTCATTTTGTTTAGTAAAGTAAAAAAAATATTATAGATACTTGCAACAGTAAACTGATATCAAAGATTATTAGATATTTACAACAATAATCTGATATTAAATATTGTTAGATATATATTGGTGGGCTAACTACAAAAATAAACAATTATTATTATACATGTAGTTAGACTTCGTTATTTGTAGAAAATGAATTTATTTTTTTTTTAGTTTGACATTGCTAAAATATGAATATTTTTGTCATTTCAAATACTTCTGTAGTTGGAAGTACATGACTACCACAAGGACGTTTAAGCCGGGGAAGGGTTTGTGTGTGTGCGTGTATATATATATATATATATACATACATACATACATACATACATACATACATACATACATACATACATATATAGTTGCAATAATAAAATTCCTTAGTCAAGAATACACTTAAAATTCTAACTGTATGTTCTTTTCATTTTTAATGGCGATGTTCTCTTATTTGAAAGTACGTGGAATTAAATCTACAGCCCCGTAGTCAAGTTGTTTTTCCCGCCTTTTATACACGTACAGTTATAGAATGTTCTGGAAAATTTTAAAAGTGAACTGGATTGGCTGACGAGGCTGACGTCATTTCTTGGAAGCTCCGCCTTTCCAGAGGCTATAAAAGGACTCGCAAAATAATATCGGGGCTTTTTCTTAAATGTCACGATGCAGTAAACTTCATACAAAAAGTTATTAGTATTTCTTTTTATTTACTCCGGATATCTGATTTTGTAACTGCTATTTTCACCTGGAATATAATAAATGGATCCTGTTTTTTAAACTTATCGTCTGATAATTTAAGCTGCGACTACATCTATGATTCTTCATCAATCTATTTATTCCAGACAAAAGCTGGTACGTCACATATATATATAGTATATGTGTGTGTATGTATATGCGCGTTTGGTACTGCCGATTTCATTAAAAGAAGGAGGTGCACAATTACATTTTTAGGAGTCCCCCCATATACAAAATTTCAACGTTCTATGGCTAAGCCTATTTTTAGTTATGCGAGATACATACATACATTTTTATAGATAGATTTATAACTCAATATGGCGCGATGAATAACTAAAACCAAGTTTCTGTCTAAAACGTGCACTTTGAGACGAAAACAATTTCAGATAAAGCAGATGCTGAAAATTAAAATTTTGCTAAGAAGAAAAGTACGTAAGTATGTAGTATGGTTTAAATTGGTATGTCACGAATGCATCCCTTTTAAATCATTTTACAATCAATTTAGGGGAAAAAGGTTCTTTATTCTGTCCGTTTGTACAGGTACAGGTAAATGTATGAAGGACACCGGCGATATACCATGGGGTAACTGGTAATGTCTTCCCACACTAACTAACCCTAAAAAAATGCGAGTTTTATAATAGTTTGCAAAGAAAGGTTTAGGAAATGAGAAACAAGCTTTCTAAAGGATATAGATTTTACCTATTATGGTTGCATCATAAAATCCCACCGTGCATCCTGGATCCTGCATTAGGACATAAAAAGATTACAATATAGTTTCAATAAAATTTGAAATTCACAAGTTAAATTGAGAATATCTGTTTTTGATGTTATGGAAATAAAAGATAAACATAATGAGATAAAAATAATAAGCACCGGGAACACAAGGTTATAATGAACTGCACTAATAATACTAAAAAGGTGTCCATGGGTTCGTGCTCTTGAGAATAACATCAAAAAGCATTGTGAGTAAGAATCTGAGAATGCAAAAATTGGAAACACAGAAATTAATTTTGATAAGAAACCAACACAATTAAAAAATATCTCTCTATATATATATTTAAAATGGTATTCTGTAGGTGGTTATTACAGCTAAAAAATTTCTCAAGTGGAATTCGTTTGAACTTATTCCTAGGACGTATAAGTTGGTTTAATTTATGCAGCATGAAAAACTTGTACTTACAGAGATCTAGGGTGTAAGAATAGAGTCACTGCGTAAATATTTGAAACATCCAGATACTCATGTTTATCTTTAATTACAATCCTTTGGAATTCTAACATATCAGTACTCGTATGTGGAGATTTTATGTGATTATCCTAAAGTAGAAGGTCATGTATAAAAACCGTCTAAATTGATTCGGGAACTGTAAAAATGGATATTTCCGTTGAAATATGCTATTCAAAGTGTTTGTTCATTACAATACTTCCCTTACTTCGTACAAGGAAGTAAAAACTGCTGCAGTACAGGCAGCATTTTAATGACATTTAAAAATCAAGTGAAAAAGTAGAATTCCATAAAAAGTAAAATAAATTGCAATAAATACACCGTACTTTTCCTGAAATATATATTACAGTTTCTTTTAGAATTTGATCTTAATTAGAACTGAGTACTTATCTTCTGATCGCAAGCTACCTAAAGATAGGACATATTCTGAACTTTTAATTAGTTGTGGGGACTACTTCGACTGGTATTACACGTTTTCAGCCATACCCAGAATACGAGTCATCACGAAGTTTAGCGTTTTACGTCATTTGCCTCATTCCTAGGCAAACGCATGTGGCATAAACTAGAAATGCTAAATATAAATCATTTGAATATTTTGGTGTACCGAGTGCTTCTTATGACAAATTCTGTTGCCGCCTTTAAGCATTTCGCATATGAAACAGTTACGTAGCAACAGTACAACCGAGCAAAATACCTAGTTTTCCTATGTATCTCTGTTAAATAAAATGTAAGATACGACATTGAAAATTGTAATACACATTGTGTTTAAATAATAAAATATTGATCGGGCACGATTTTATTTTATTTAGATTAAAGTGATATTGTAATTATTTCTGCTTCTTTTCATCGTAAAAGTTTTTATTCTAGCTTGTGGTTTGCTTAGTGCAGAAAGCATGCGAAGCGTGTTATTGATTACTTTATTTCCACTGCATGAAAACAGTTTACTGCTTTAGAATTAAAAAGAATGGCGCACTCACTTCTCTATGCGATTAATTACGTGATTGTTTCGCGTGCGACTGTTTAAAGGCTAAGCGGCTTTAATTACTTGCTTCAATAAAATCAAATAAGAAATCTTTTCAATGTAGGAAATATAACAGTATAAAAAACAAATAACGAGCTAAAATACAGCTAAAGCGAATACACAAAATAATAAAATGATACAAAGAATAAAAACGGATAATAATTAAAATTTTAATCAATATGTATATACAAAAATCATCGAAACAATTACCCTGCTGAAAGTAAAATAATAATGAAATGAAACGCAAAATTAACAGGGAAACGAAAAAAAAAAATCTGACATTTTTCTGAGCTGGTAACAAAAAGTAATAATCATCTATATTCCTTTGTATTTGTTGTGAATTCTCTAGATTATTTTATAAACTATTGTAATTATTTTTATTTTCCAAACATAGACGCTTAGAACAGTATTGTTAGCCAAAACAGCAAATTTTATTTAAAGCGGGATTCGTAAATTAATTAATCTGATAAGATAAACATCTTGTAAATGAGACGCTATAGCTTGTCCGTCACTTTTTAGTGCCATTCATGCACATTGCTAGACGTCAATTGAGCTAAAATTTGCAAGATGTGTAAATTATGGTTAGATATGTAAATATTTACACGTTGTCTCAGTACTTATGCAAATCGTATGCGCATTTAAAGAGCATATTAAAGCAATATAAAATGGAGAAACACAAAGCAGCTGCTAAATAGTGTAACTGAGTTTTCATGCATTCTTACGACCGACGGTTATATTGTGCCATATCAGTAAGCATCGTGGTTAAGACAAGATATGACAAATCGTTGAAGACTAGGATTGTTATGACGGAAGATTCTTTCCCGCTCCCATCGGTACAGCGTTAACGATATTAGCAGCTGTCCTGATTATCTCCGGTCTGAATTCCGGAGAAGATTTGCATGCTTGTAAGTGTATAGTGTCTTTGCTGCAGGTGGCCACATAAAATATATGACCAGCCGAAAGTCCTGTCTAATGGTATGGAGGTAGGGGTTGACTGGTTGGAGATGTTCAAATGCGTTCCTCGAGAGATTCTCCTCTAACACTGGAACAGAGCTGGGTAAGTCCTGTTGTCATCTATAAAGTGCCTAATGCCTATGTCAACGACTGACCAGCTCTCCTCTTCACAGTAAACTCATGGACCTTGTTCTCATGTAATGGTCAGACAAGTCAGATAATTCACAACAAAGGTTCTTAACTTTTACTTAGGAAGTTCTGCAACAGGTCGAGACTGTGAACACTCTTCCCGAGAAAATGGCACTTTTCATGAAACGAAGGCACGGTTAACTCTATGGTCCACTTCTTTCCTAATTCTCTAAGTCACCGAATCCGTCGCCTGTTGAATTCCTCTGGTTCATGATTGCAAAGCGACTGGCACATCACAGATCGACCGCTATTATGTTAGATGAATTTCAGCAACCTTTCAAAGCAACATGGACTGAGACACCCCAAACATATACCCACCAGTTCTTACTCTCTGTAGTGAGTCGTGTAGCAGCAATTATTGCTGCCCTATGTTGACTAGATAGGATGCTGATTTCTTTAGATACCGCAAATCGAACTTAGTAGTAATTATTTCACGCTTGCACTAAAGGATATTTGCATAATAAATGTGAATTCAACTGCTATTGTCTTCCGTACATATTACTGCATTTTTTATGTTCAGCAATGTATGTAATTTGTAATAATGTGGTGCACGGGGAGTCTGTATGTTCTCAAAGGGAAAAAAATGTAATTTCTCTTAAAAGTATTTTGTAATGTTACAAGTATTCGATTAAGAAGGAGGTTAGAATAGATACGCAAATTTATTTATCTCATAATTATTTCTTAATTTTAAATTCAATTCCACTTTTATTAAAATGAGTAAAATGTTTTAATAAAAAACTGTTTAGAAGACCAGAACCAAACTCAGATTTGTACAATGAGGTTACAGGCATTGTAAAGTTATAGCTAGTGCATTGGATTTTTAACTGTTTATTAAAGAGGAATTACATGAATGAAATTATTTTTCGTACTTCGTAAGCTTATAGCTATTCTTGCAGACAGACAGATATCTTGGTGTCTGTCGTTCATCGTAACTTCTAGTTAAATTTCTGTAGATACTTCTTGAAATAGGGTCGCCTTGTTTAAAACAATTATGAATTTGTGCATAAATGCGCAACTTCTGAGTTATTTAAGTTCCAACATTTCTTCGTAATGGCCAGTGTTGCAGCCATTATTCCGTCATAAACGTTTACAAAAAATACTTAAAATTTCGAATGAAAGCATATCAGTTATAATATCAACAATAGCGTTGTGTACATTTTATTTCAATATGTCTGAAATTTATTTCATGTCAGTAATACAGATTGTCACTTCCTGGAAAATGCAGTTACATATAGAATCAAGGTAGATGCAGTGTCTCATTAGTTACGTAAAACTGATTATTACCGACAACTAAGGAGTTATACTAATGCGTGATTACTGGAGCTTATTACATTACAGACAATAGAAATAAGTTTTGAAAGCGGAAAATCAAATTTCTCTGAAGGATTGCCTTCTCTAATGAACTTCCGATCATTACAAGACAGGTATAACTTACTGGAATACCTTTCTATACATTCATCCCTTGGTGCGTATGTCATCGCATAAAGTGCTTTTTTTGTCGTTCAGGTCATACAGTTCATTAAGATTCGTAATACTGTTTCCTAATGAAACGAGTAATGTGTTCCACTAATTCTGTTACGTCGTCAAGGTCGGCAATCTGGCGTCGAAGACAAGTCGTTAAGATGTTTAAAATGTCTTTTTAAACTTTTATCTTCGTAAACCCATGCAAATTCTGTTGCGATATCCTCATTTCTTAGAAGAGTTTTAATACTTTAATTGCCCGTAGTAACTTTAAAAAATTACAATGAAGATTTCGCAAACTAAGTATGCAGCTTTCTTTTCTTTATCTTTTTTAAGTGTAGACATTCAATCAAGTATGAGCACGCAAAGACATGGTGGCTCAATCCAGAAAGTATCATTTAAAGAATAGGATAGCTTTTGGAAATGAATCAGTTTATGAGGGATTACGCCGGAACAACAGACCAAAACTCTCACGAGATTGAATATGTTAACGATTATCAGAAGTGTTAAGGTAGCAAGAATCAGTATAATATTCGTAAATTTGTAGGAGTAGATTCGAATAAAACCTTCTCCTTCAGGTTATAAGCTATTTTCTCCCTTCCGACATGCCTTCGTAGTGTAACAGTAGCACAGCACGTATTCGAGAGGTCCAAGTTCGATTCCCGGTCAGGGCATTACTTTTTTTCATGGTTCCGCTTCAAAATAATCTAATGAATCTACAAGCACTAGAAGTGCATCTAACGAAAGAGATGCCTGTGCTCAGGTGATAACTCTGAGATCAGAACGTCTATTAATTATTATTCGACGTGTTACCTTAACTCAGATATGTTAACGATATTAGTAAAGTACGCATTCTTAACTGATTCTTCTATACCTTACTATTAGTGTACTGAATTATTGCTTCATGAATTATATAAATGCAACAGCACAACAATAATAAATTAAATTAAAAGATTTAAAGATTCTCAGGCTTCAGATGAATGGTAAATCTACGAAATGCCTGAAATATGGAAAATTAAACCTGAATTACAGAACCTGTGTTGCAGAAATAAAAGTGATTTTAATTGTACATTTAAATTTAATTAGCGAGTCTATTAATAGAATAATTTCATATTTTCTTAAATTATATAATTAGTACAAATACAATAATATAATAATTAGTACAAATACAATTATTAGTACAATTAGTACACTTAGTAATAATACAATTATTAGTACTATTAGTAATAATATAATTATTAGTAAAAATGCAATAATATAATTAGTACTTATATATGAATAGTTATAAATAGTATAATTAATGCAGTCTTTGTGTAAAGTAATTCACAACAAGTTGAGATTTAGTTGATTAAAAGGCAATGAATTATTGAAATTAATACTTTGAAAATGACGCATCGTTTCTATTTTTCAAATTGTTATTAGGCGTTCAGAAGCAGATAGTTTTTATAAAATTTTCTCTCAGTTTGGAATTGGAGCTTCATTAAGAAAGTGCAGTTGAATATTTTCTTTTTGAATCTAATTTTTCTTGCTGGAAAAATGAAAATACTAAGTTTTACATGAGTGTAATGATTTGGTAGTTTGTTTTATTAGGATATTTCATATTCATGATGATGTACAAATGTATAAAATGATTAATTAACTGCATGGTTACTTCTCATTTAAATGCAATTAAGCGATAAGATTAGAGATATAGCAGTCTAATATAAGTGAATATAATTTATTTTTACATGATGAGCATATTTGTGCCATTTTCTCCTACAGCAAGTATCTCTTCAGGTAATTTAGATGTAGTTAACGGTCACTTTTATAAAATATCTGTCACTAAGTAGATGTTATTTTACGATGTACGTATATCCTCAATATATTTGTTTGTGCATGCCGGTGTGCAAAGAAAATTCAAAATTATTTCTAAGCAGTATACTGAATGTTTATTCATTGAAATCGTACACTTACACCATTAAATAAATTAATGGAAACTAATATTCATATTATTATGAATTTATGTGCGAATTAATATTATATAAGTATTTTTTCTTCCCACCGGCATGCTTTTAGGATGTAACGGTAGCACATTCGGCGCGTATTCGAGAGGTCGAGGTTCGAGCCCCGGCAGGAGCATTGCTAAATTTTGACGTCCCCAGTACCACAAAAAAAGAAAAAAAAAAAAAAAACTAATTACTCTACAGTGGTGCCCGAACTAAAAGTTGGGGGATGATGATTCTTCACCACCAGAATTTGGAGACTGGGTCCCCTAATCCCCAGTCTTCCTTTAAAATGGATAGTATATAAAGTATTGTCTCTCTCCTTCCAGCATGCTTTCGTGGCGTAACGATAACATACTTCGCGCGTATTCGAAAGGTCCAGGCCCGAATCCCGGATTGTTAATTTTTCATGTCTCCTACTTTAAAAAATCCTAATGACTATATATTCATTTAGCCTACCGTGTTTACGCTAGGTTTCGTTATGTGTACAAAAAACTTCCTATTACAAATATATTGGAAAACAACCTTACCTTAAATAACTGATAGAAGCTTCCAGATTTACTTAAAGATGCTTTAACGCTTAGTAAATAACTTCATATGGTTAGAAATGCACCATTTATTTCATGTAAAGCACTAATTTTGTGTAATTTTTATAGGATGTTCCACTTAAAATAAAAGTAGCCTGGTGTTTACTTAAATGTTTAAACAGAGCGTTAAATATGTAGCTTGAATTTGCTTCCTTAAAAAACAACTCTTAATTTCTACTGTGAACAAAATGAATGTTTCCGACTACTTGTTTCTGTAATTCTCAAAACATACTACGTAAAAGTAAAGAATGTCTCGATATTTCAAAATATTTTCGCCTCCAACTGCGACAAAATATTCTGTAATTTATTTAATCTATATTTTTACTTCAACACATTAGGCGCAATTTCTAATTACAGGGACATAAGCAGCCGGCGCGCTTTTAAATATATTTTCTTCAGTGAAATGCAGCCAAATGAATTCATGTGTAAATGCAATCTAACAAACAACGAAGAATAAACACGTGCACATACGTGGCACAAAACATATAAATTTGTCTCACTCCAGCTTTAGACTTTTTTCCCGAGAGTTGTTATTTATACGTGAAACTTAAGAACAGTAAATTTTGCAAATATTTTGAGCTTAAATGCGACAGTAAATTTTTATTGTCTTCAGAAAAAGTACACGAAGCATGGGAAAACAATAACAGCTACTAGAACTCTAAGACATAGACAATTATTTTCAATTAACTTCATTCACCTATCTTCATCATAACAGTTGCATGCTTAGAAATATTTAGCTTTAAACTTATAAATATATTTAAATAGATGCCAACGTAATTTTGCTTTTATACTAAAGCAAGCTATGACTGTTTTAATGACATTTGTATGGTTAACGGCACAAATTTGCTTATAATAACTACAATAAATTTTTAATTAATTTTGCGTTAAAAGATTTCCTTCGTAGATAATCATATATGAACTTCTTTATATTGATGAAATGAGTTTTGATAAATTGTTTTAAAATTCGGTAAGTATTATAAATTCATCAATTGTTTTAATGTATGTTTATTCCCAAACATTCACTGAATTCCCATTTAAGTTTTACAGTCTATGATTTGCCTGCCGGCTGTCTTTTTAAATTGTGCTGCAGTACTTTAGACAGTGCGTCTAGACAGCAATAAATTACATTATCACACTTAAACCGAGGAATTTCAGTTTCTCCTATTAATGATGCATTATACGAATGTAATGATAGCTCAAGCGAATTAAATGTAGTATAAAATCTTAAAAGCTAAGTTTGCTGCACTGTAGAAAACGTCTTTATGTAAATGAAGCATGTTATTCTTCCATTTTAGTATTTGATCAACACATCCATTTAAATAATAATAGTAAATGAATAAACAACAGACTTCAAAAATATGTTTATAATTGTTTTACATTTTCATTTCTAAGTATGATTAAAATTATTTTGCATCTTTATACCTACGCATGAATACAGTTTTTATGTACTACGATATTTACATTCCGTATCAATTAGTAAATTAGTTTTCCGAGTAAACTCAACTAGTACTGATTTTTAAATTATCATATACCTTTCTTTTAAATTATTTAATAGATAATTAAATCGGAGCTATTAAACTGAATGCTGTAAATATTATTAAATAAAGTAGAAAAATATAATTTTTAACAAAATGTATTCTCTCTTGAACTAACTATCAACTTATTTCCATGTGTTTCTTTTCATTATTTAAATAAATGTACCTATAACTGAGAACACATGATGTTTCAGAAATACATATAATTCCATGTCATTGTAACCAATGTTCATAAAATTTGTTCCATATATATAAATATTACAATAAATAAAACTGAGGTTCAAATTAGATAGGTAGGTGATTAAAGTGGGAAGAGGCAACAACCGATTTCTCTAAAAGTAACTTCGCTTTATAATTCCTTATACTAGATTTTCAAAAACTTTACCTGCATTGTTGAAAAGTTTTCAAACTGCTTCGTGAAATTCTAGCATTTACTAGCACATGTTCGCATTATTCTTAGATATTAAAATTCGAATTTATGGAGAATCTGAAGAATGTAGCAACTGATAGAAGTATAAAATGGAATGAGAACAAAGTTATTGTGGTTAAGTTTAAAAGAATAATGGCTTTATAACGGTTTTTATGAAGGTAAAAGGAAGTTATTTTTAAAATGCTGTTAAAAATTTGACAAAGCTATAAAACGGTGTTCTTTTTTTATCTTTAATTAATTTTTTCGCCTATCAATGAAACTCGCTATTTCTAGCTCTAATTTAGTTCTTGAATAACTTGTAGCATTTCTGATTAATGTGGTTTGAAATATATCGATCGTATTCAAACAGCTTTAAATTCTGCAACAAGGGACATAAATGATGTTTATGGAAAATAGAAAAAAAAATAAACATTCGATAGCTGATTATAACTGATCACTTAACTATCCTTTTGACTTTCATTTTGCTAAAATTATCCGCAAAGTTTCCCAGTTGCTAAATTAGATTTACTTACAGCTTTTCACATTTTGAAAAATTTTACCTTTAGTTAATGGTATTAACTTCAAATCGAGTTTCTTCAACGCTTCCAAAATCCTAATAACTTAGTTTCACTGTTAATTTACTTTTCCTTTATAGATGGAGCTATGTGCGTTATATCTTTACTCCACCTATTGATTTCCCTATGTATTTTTGTGTTTGCTCCTCTCATACAGCAAAGATGGAACCAACTCCAGATCTTAGGCGAAACTAATGTAAATTTAGTTAAATCTATGCCAATCTGAGATTGTTACTTTGTCTAATTTTCTCCTCTATATGTTTAATTATCTAACTATAAAAACAGGGCTGCCAGTAATTAGTGCACAGTAAATAAAACTTCCACAGACGTAAATAATCCTTCAGATATTTTACGTCTAATATATCTCATTTTGATTACACTAATGTTATATCTCATTTTGCTTACAAAAGTGTTAACGAAGAAATGTAATCTTTCAAATACTTATTTCAAACACTCGATGCATTAATGAGAATTCTTTCTTAACACCAAGAGAAGAGACCTATAACATGTATTTAAGCATTTAACAAGACTTATAAGGTTGTTAGTACCCGTAAGTCTCTGAAAAATGTGTTGAATCAAAAAGTAACGACAAATTCATTAGTAATACCTTGTGATACTCAAGCACAAATTTATTAGAAAAATTTTACTATTAAGCCTGTTAAGTAGGATATGAAAGCATCCTGACATTTGGAAACTTATCATTTCCTTTAACAGTACAATCTTAACGCATTTCCGTAAGTAAAAATATGTGAATAAGATTTTTCGATTTTCTAAGGTTTATTTAAAAAGCTGAACAGAAATATACACGGGGAAGATGAAAGCTGCCGTGTCCTAAAAAATGCTGCTGGTTTGATAAAGACAGATTTGATTTTTAGTAGAAAAAGTAGCACAAGCATCTCTTGAAGCAAAATTTAAATCGAATTGGGATGGAGAAAATTTATGGAATCTTTGTAGTTTATCCTAGGCACATATTAAATCAACATTTTCCAGTAATTCTTTCTCCCATCCGATAAAAAGCTTTTATCTTTCTTTTTATATTTCAAACCTGTATTTGCTCTTGGTTGCACTATATCAAGATTTTCTTGAAGGTAAGTTTTATAAAGCCTTAGCCGATAGTGGAGAATAAAATTGCACTCTAGATATGCATTATCTCATACTAGAATGTCAGTGATATGAAAACCACCTGTTGAGAATAAATAAATAAATAAATATTTAAATTTTACGCTATTGCATTCTTGTTAAAATAGCTTAGCGAATGTATATTGAATCTTGCCAGATATAGCATCAAATCTATCCAGCATTTAACAATCTGGAACTCCTCTGGCTTGAAAATTTTAAACAATGTTTTCTATTTTTCATCTTTGATATATTCGTGATTTTTTTCGCCCAAAACAATTATTGCATATATTTTACTTTAAAAAGTTATTCTTTTCTTCAGACGTACAAATATATACTCATGCATTAAATAAACAACAATTTTGCGTCCTAAATGTACCTGAAGTTAAAGTGGAGAATGTACCTGAAGTTAAAGTGCAGAAATGTTTCATAATACTTATTATTTAATATGTATAAAATTCAGATTTTGGTTCTTAAAGGGAATTTTAAACAAGTCTTTAATATCAATTTTAAAATTACCGATAGCCTTGCGCTATGTGACAGAACTAAAGCAGTTTTAAATCTTTGTCAAGATAAGTTTGGGGGAACACAGATACTAGCATTGCCTTGAGAGCATATTGTTGTTTCTTCGTAATTGCCTCTCCGACATGGTCTGCCATTTACCCCAGCTGAAAGGCAACGCTCACTTTAAAAGCGTATAATCCCAATAGGCTGTTGTCAATCATCTTTGTATACATTTTAAGCTACACTGGGATACTTCTCCTAATTAACAGGAAATAGGTAACTGATTTCTTAATGAAGGTGAATTTACTAGTAGGTCCGGGCTAATTGCCGGGCATCTATCATCAGGAAAGTGTAGTTAGTTGAAGGAGCTTTAATCATGTCGATTTTCGTCAGCATAGACGGGTAATTAAGAAACGTTACCTGCTTCAACACACAGACTCTCATGCCCCAGCTTTTGCATTGATTTGCAATGCTTAAATACAGTAGAGTAATATAAATGTGAATGCGTAACAATTCATGTGTCCACTGCTCTTTTAAAGTCTACTTTTATTTGCTACGATATTGATTCTTCACAATTATTGAAATACTTAGATTTCGATTAATCTAAAATGCGCACCACATATATAGTCCCTTTTTATTTGGTTCCGAGTTCTTCTTTGATTGATCACCGTAATACAATTTCATTAAACAGAAAAAATAATAATTTACATATTTAGCTAAGTTCAGTAGAATAAGTGTTGTATATTAATTATAACCGATAGAAATGTTAAAAATAGTATGTTCGCTTGGACTGTACGGAATAAATGGCTCCTTAATGTAAAATTTCAAATCCCATCCTAAATATTTTTTGCTATAGATATTAATACTTTGAGATAACATATGTTTATAATAGTTTCCTAAGCATTATGAATTGCATTGTAAATTGTTGTTCCGTCCGTTCCTTTGACCTGTAAAAGTCTTAGAATTATCGTTCGGACTTGCCAAATATGAGGATTTAATATACCTTATCTCTTTGATTTTAAGACGGACAAAGGAAAAATTTGTCATTCTAAAAATAGGGTGAATATACCAAAATATAGCTAATAGCAAATATTTGTATTAGCATAGTTTGATTTATTAACAGTATCATTCTGATCTAGATAAGTAATTTGGAAGCAATTAGTACTAGGAAAAATAAGCAATTTTGAAATGATTCTACACTAAGACGACATAGAGCTAAGAACACTAAGGCGAAGACATTCTACACTAAGACAAGCAATTCTGAAAAATTCTATACTAAGACGATATAGATACTAAGTTTTCATATTATACCCCAAGAAACAATGCAGTAGTCTATATTTCTTAGGAAACATAGCATCGTCTTCGAATGATATATTACTTCATGAATTTAAATCTCTAGCTACTTATGTAGAAAGATGTTTGGACCAATTTAAATATACCAAATGTTTGGAACAAAGTACAGAAAACTGTAATAGCTTATTTTTCAATATCATATCGTTTTACTTTGATACACGTTTCATATAGTTTAATGAACATATTTATGCCCCTGATAAAGTAATGGTTTGCGATCAAAATATTATATAATTCTTTCTTCTATGCCACCATCTTTCTTAACCCTTTGACTATGAATTAAAAACAATACCCCGTTTTCTATCCAAGTGAACAAAATCTGTTATAAATAAGGTAAATTTAGCATTTGGGATTTTTTCGACAAACAGTTTTCAAGCCAATAAAGCCTGACACACATATGTCCCAGCTGGTAGTTTTAATAGTGGGATACATATGTTCCACGCGTAGCGATCTACGTACTATAAGCACACCTATTTTATTCTGGAAGACTTTATTATAAGAAATAGCTTTACATCGTATGGTACAGGGTAAAGCATTCTTTGCATAACCAACATTATACCTTGGGCAACTCATATTTTCTGTTTTCTCTATGTTCATTTTTGTGCAACGATCACAGCGGCGTCTTTATTTTCCAACTATTGGAAGATGATACCCAACATTCAGAAGATTCTTAGCAATCTTCGATCCAGCAACAATTTTTAAACTTTTAATGGGACAAATATGGAAAAAAAATGCATTACAAAATAAATGAGGAACTCACAAAGGAATATTTTAAAGTAGACGCGGATAAGAAGAAACAAACTGTAACCGAAATGAACAGGCTAACTAGTGGCCGAGCGGCAAGACTACAGAACTCTGGCAGTTCAACCTGCTTCCATATGTCGAAGACCAGTCGGCCTACGTGGGAGTTTTGGGGGTAATGTGAGTATGAGCCAGTTTCCTTTAAAATGGCTTTCGTGACAGCATCCTATCCTCAGGCTCCCTCCCAGATAATACAGTTTAATCCTAATGCTATCGAATTCAAATAAATGGCAGATGACTGAAACATAGGAATACATGAAAGTAACAGTAACACATAATGAAGTTACGTAAAGTACCTAATGAGAGCAATATACAGAAAGATTTCTTGTCTTCCTGTAGTTAGGTTCCCTTTTCAGTTTTTTGAGGGTTTGGTTTATTTAAGAAAGGCAAAACACTCGAGGGTCGCCTAGAACGGTATAATGGTTAGGGCAGAATACTACGACACCGAAGGGCCCGAGTTCTAATCCCGGAGAAGATACGTATATTTGTAAATGTATAGTGTCGGTGCGGCATGGCAGCACTCTAAATATGCGGTGAGCAGAATGTCCTCTCGTGTGGATCAGTGGATGGGGAGACCCCCCCCAGTGTGCTCTTTCTCAAAATTGGGGGTGCAAAATAGAAGTCCAACCTCTCTTCGGAGTAGGCTCTGGCAACCATTATTCCATGTAATATGGATAAGACAACGAGAACAAAATACTCGAAAGCTATCTGCCTGAGGAAAGGGATGCCTTTGTGGAGAACTTTCTAAGAGAAACTGGTTACTCCCGACGAAACTGTTATACATGAGGAAAACTATGAAAACGCCCATACAGTCAGCCTATTCGGAGAGATCCGAACCCCGAACCCGAGTAAACAGTGTTCGGTGAATTTAGGGCTCAATTGTTGGTAGGCATTTTTTTTAAATAAATTATCTCGTATTTACCATACACATTAGAAAAATCGCCCAAACTGACTGCAGTTAGACCTGCAGTCAGACTGCAGCGGCTGAGAAATAAATTCGCTGAACACAGGTAGTTCGATCCGAGGTTCGAATCCCGCAAGCGGGCTGGCTGTATGGGCGTTTTCGTGGTTTTCCCCATGTGTAACGAGTATACGAGCCAGTATCCCTTAGATAGTCCTCCACGAAGGCATCCCTTCCCTAAGACAGATAGGCCTCGAGGCTTTGCCGTAATCATATAAACCCTCTGGACCAAAGTATTCACTTTAATAGCTTTGATCATTGGCATGGCAAAAATTAAAAACTCATTTGTAGTATTAAATTTATTAGTATTTTTTTAATAATGTCTTATTTCTTCTAACGGCTTCATACATTATCACCATTTAGCAACTTTACTGTGTTTTCCTCATACATCCTCTCTTTGGGAAATGAACTTCGAATCCACTAATTATTTATAACTACTAAAGCATTGTGTTAAACTAAGTGGTTTTTTAAATCATAGCTATGTAGAAAGAATTATTTTAATAACGTTAGTGAGTAATAACTGTATAAAGTAAACTGATAACTTTCCCATTATAATAATACAAAAATCACTATAACTATAAGCATAAAAGGCATTACTGCTTAAGATCTATTGTATTGCACATTATGCTAAGCTGTTATTCCACATGTGTAATTAAATACACAATAAGTATTTATTGTAATATATTTAAGTGGCATTATCGTTTATCCCTCAAAGTAAGCACGGACGCGTAAATTCTTTAATAATTTTTAACTGGAATTCGTGCATAATTTATTTTGGTACATTTTTGTAATTCTTTTTTTTTTTTTTTTTTTTTTTTTTTTGAAACTGCACAAAAATGTGCAAAATGTTGTGAACATTTAAGAGAAAAAGTTAATATCTAGTCAAGCATTTTCGAAACAAAGT
This sequence comes from Stegodyphus dumicola, assembly GCF_044657685.1. Lineage (NCBI taxonomy): Eukaryota > Metazoa > Arthropoda > Arachnida > Araneae > Eresidae > Stegodyphus > Stegodyphus dumicola. The sequence goes on from NC_140781.1 coordinate 31,937,128, forward strand.
TCAAAGTGCCATTAATAATTTTTAAATACGTCATTTTTTAACTCTTTTTTCCTAATTTAATGGTTCAAAATTTGATTCTTAAGAAGCGTTGCTAATATATTATAAATACCTTCTTTGCACATCCATTGAAAAGTAATTAATTATTTTCTTACTTCATCATACAAAGAAATCATAGCTTTCAGCATAAACCTAACTCGGTTTCTTATATTTTATGCTTTTTATACACATTTAACCTGTTCATTTACCTTCTTCCGTATGCGTCACAAATATGCCGGTGCGTATGAATGAGATAGTGTGAATGAAATTCTACAACTAAACTCCATGACTTTCCGAATAAAGTACCTAATATTTATTCTGTTACTAAGTGAGTTATTTAAACAATGTTAATTACGATTAAAATTTAATATTTAAACATTTTATGACGATTTAAAGCACCTGGCATTTTTCGTACACTTAAAGTCTTAGTAACATCTTTACTAAAATCGGACCGTTAAAAGACATAGTCAGTGGCATTACTGCCACAAAATTTTCTGTTTGAGAAATGCTTATTTCCCAACCTATTAGAGGCACGCAAATTGCGGGGCTCATTCCATTCCAAATTGTTGTGCCCAGACCAACATCGGAGCCTGTTGTTCACGGTACAGTGCGCCAGAGCCTGTTTTCCAAAGTTCGTAATGCGGCAGCACGTAGGGAGGCTGTCCTAAACATCCACAGTAATTATGACTAAACCGACACGACATTCCTTGTGGTGGCGAAATATGTACCTGAAAGCGAAGATTTCACGTTGATTATTTCCAGAAGTACTACCCCAGATTATAATTTTATCTCATTAGTTTGGAAAAGATACACGCGAAATGTGAATCTCGAAGCTTCTGCCCAGTATCTGTCGGGCTCTTTCGAGCTGGGGTTTAAGTATATGGGACATATGACCCTGTCTCAACCGTTATATCTCACTAATATGTTTATCCGTTATTAGATAATAGACTTGACGTGGAAAAACATGCCCGTGATAGAATCCAGAACCACTCAGCAGTAAAAGTCCTTAATATGCTCAAAAATTAAGCTTATCATCATCCATTTTACGCCAGGCTCGAATTATTAAGTTCACAAATGGGGGTTGTGTTAAGCGGTTGTAACTTGTACACTTCCGTGCATTACGCTTAATTGCTTTCTCGACTTTAATTTAATTTAATAAATGCATTCTTAATAAACAAATGAATTTTCAGCTTAAAATAGCTGGATGTTACCAAAGCTTAAAACATAAAGATATTATGTGGTCTAAGGATATTAAACGTACCATAAAATTATGTGCAGTTTTAAGCAACTTATACCGTATTAAATGCTTTATGCGACAGAGACACAAACAAAAAGTTCTTTCCGTCTCATAAAATTTCAAGTGGTAAACTAAAGCGAAACTATATTATTCTCTCGAAGACACATGAAAAATCATAGAGCAAGATTTATTTCTCCATTAAAGATTGTTAAATTTATTTAAATCTAAATTATTTCCCTATTAAATATTTCTTCCCTATTTCAGAAAATATATTGACTCTACGTCATTCCCATATAATTTTCTTCTAATTTCCTTAAGCGTGTGTAAAATAAGTCCTTATATTATAGCCCAGAATTAGTACATATATCAAATTAGAAAAAACAACGGAATTTATTTGTTTATATATATACAGGTTGTGACCTTCATCGAGTAAGAGGAAACATTATCCATTAGAGAAAAACAGATATTTCCGCATAGTTTTACAAGCTGTAGAAAGAATAGAAAGTAAAACTAAACGAGTAAATCTTACAAATCTAATCACATTTTTATAAGAATTCTTTTAACTACATAGAATTCTCTGTCTTTTGAATACAGTAATGCTTTGAGATATTTGATCGCGTTGGCTATTAATTAATTCCAAAGCAACCACACTAAGTTTTAAGAAGAAAAATCGTAATGATGTTTTAGTATCTGACGCGACTTTCTGTCTGAAGCAAATACATTATTATTGTTGTTATTATACTTAAAAGAAGGGGGCATGCGATTAACCCCATTGCCTAGCAATCTTTAAAATATTTGCTCATGTCCGGATTGAATTTATCTCATTGTGCCTAACAAACCCTTATCCAAATTCCTTTCATCCGCATCTTTTCCCCCTCCTTTAAAGTTTGATTCCCTCCTACTGATTCGCCCCCACATCCCTATCATCTAACTCTTGGTCTTCTTTTAACGCAGACAAACCAAGTCGAGTAATGAATCCCAATGAAGATGAATGCTGGCCGCTGTTTCGATACTCAAATCCCAACAACAGCAACTAAAAAAGGATGCACAAATGTCTTCCTCAATCTCATTTGAAAAGTTTTGTCTTTAATGTTTTCCTCTCTTTCTCCATTCCGATCATTTCTTTTGTTTCTTAGAGTCCATTCCATTTTTTATGCCTCGGCATTTATGTTTCTTTTCTATTTTATATTATGCCTAAATATTTTCTAAGCGTTTTCGTAACCCACATACTATAAACAGATAAGATGTAACGTCATTTCGTACCCATGTGTTTTTTTATTTAGAGTAAGTGGTAAGCATTTTGAGTGATTGCAAATTTGAGCACCACTTCTTGTCTAAGCTTTTTCAATGGTTTGCCGCACTGAGTGATTCATTTCTTTGTCTTCCGCCCCTTCACCTACAACATTGCTGATATCTCTTTCTGCGAGAAATTCATCCTGCTCTCCAAATCCGGGATCCTATCTTCCCGACACGATCCAAATAAGCATGAAAACGTCGAGATTTTGATTTAATGGTACGTTTCAAAAAGGGGCAAATGGAACTTAGCCATGAGCAATCTAGGAATTTCGGAGCCAGTAGAATTTGCAAATTCCATTGGCCCTGCAACTGTAGAAAAAGGACAATGCTTATGGATAATGGATTTATTTAGATTGGTTGTTTCGCAGCTCGTTTACTGATCAATGCTTATCCTTATATAAAATGCCAACTTTCTTCGCAGTAAAACTGCTTGTCAGGACAACTCTGTAATCAGAAATCATTGATAGTGCATTGAACATTTTTCTTTCAAAAATGTCTTTCGAATTTGCCTATCCGCAAACTTTAGTTTTCCTTGAAATGGCATAAGATATAATGCTATCTGTATTTGAGACGAAAAGAAATTTGAATTTACGCGTAGCTTTGTTTTCATCCTCTTTACTTTCTATTCAAATGTAGTTTAAATCTTAAATTTATGTCTCATTTATTTATCATATAGTTAAATTCCAAGATTAAAAGATATTGTAATGAGCAAAATTATGACGACTTAAGTCGTCAACGAATATGAATCTTATTTTTCCGGCTGATACAAATATCATTATTTTCAAAAGTGATTTACCGAGAAGATATTGTTAATTTTTGTTTACTGCTCTTTTAAAAATATTTGCAGCTCTTATTTATGCATTCATAAGCATGCATCCCCAACGGTTAACTTCAGTTGCACAAATAATATCTGTATTCTTTCTTTATTTGCGCAGACACAACCGTTCAACTGTTCATTTTGACGCAAAGCTTATCAGAGTGAATACGTTAATTTTACTCCAATGCGAGAGAGGAAATTATTGATTTCAGTGGTAATTTATCTTCAAATTATGCTGATTAAAGTTATCTTTTGCTATTATATTAGTTGTGATAGTGAATCTTCTAATGTTACACATACAAAATAATAAAAGGGGAAGAGTAAGATATAATTGTACATGTATTGTTTCTAAATGTATTATTATCTTAGGGTATTTAAAAATTTTTACAAAATAAACTGGAACTTTAGCAGCTAGTTAATTAGATAGCGATAGCTTTCACGAGGGAATTAATTATTTATAAATAAAATTCATTTCCTGCAATTACTATTGAAACAGATTGTTCCGCCTGACTTTGAATACTAATGCCGTCAATTTTATCATAAATGAAAATTAGAAGTGCAGAAAACTATAGAGACATTTCTTGCATGCTAAAGTTAATTTTAATGTTGCATTAGTTATGATCATGACTGTTCAGTCTTTCAGATGAAATATTCTAAAAGCTTAGGGTAATATATTTTTTCTATAGCTATATACGTATACACACACCTGTATATTTGCATATATATGTAAGATAAAATTATATGAATCAGAATTACAATATAACTATAAACATTAATTCTTCCTCTCTATTCTACAATCGTAATAACTTCTCTGCATTGCGTCATTTCTAGATATATTTTTTGTCAAAAGAATGTTTTATTCATACAGTTATCTAGAGACTGGCTTCAGAACGGCGGGCTTAAAAAATTGCGCATAGCAAACTCGTAGGATTATTTGCATAAATAAGAATTGAAAAAGATTTATTGTTTAAGAATTTTTATATAGTTATTAGATTATAAAGTAAACAAAAATCATGACAATATTAATAACGCAATTTTAAAGCTTGAAAACTTATAAATTACTTTTTTGGCGTACTATTCATAATACAATCATAAATTAAAGACTGTTACACGTTAGTAAATCAAAAAAGAAGACAGCTATTGAACGATATTAGAAGGAAGAAAATGGACCTAAAATTATTCTAATTTATTTTTTAATTGAAACTTTAACTCAATGCGAAAATGACGTCAAAAATTAAACATTTTGGTCAATTTGTTTCGTGCTGATTTAAATTCTGCTGTGTTTTATTTTTATAAGAAGGATAAAAGTTTCTTACATATAACTAGAGGGACTGGAAGACATAATAAAATGTTAGATTTTTGTATTTCTTGCAAAACTTGTTTTTTAATTTAAAAATGCCAAAAATTAAATAGTAAATCGTTTAAAACATTATATATATATATATATATATATATACTTATATACTAAAAGAGTAATTAATGCGTTAAGTTTACGTATTTATTATTTATGGACTGTGATGTATATGTACATATGTCTGATAATGAGATGCAAAAAATAAGTGTTTCTCAAGTTCGCTTTGAAATGTACAAAGGACCCTATCTTCTGATGAGTTCAATTTGATATTGAGACTTTGGTGTTTTTTATAATTGGGTCCAATGAAGTTTTCTCGGGTAGGCAAACTAGAATATACTTTTCAAATGGCTTTATTTATGCACATACAGATCGAAATAAATTTAAGTTTTTTTTAATTATTATTTATTAGGAGAAACAACACAAGCATGTCGAAACAAATAGACACTCAGATCACGTAAGGATTTCACTACATTCTGGTAATAAATGTATTGCTTTTAAAAGCTCTTCAAAATATTTTAAATTTTATAATTTTTTGAATTATATAAAATATCAGTAAAACAGGGTTTCGTTTAAATTTTAAATTTAGTATACTCTTAGTCAAAAGATATATCTATATATCTACTGTGTTATTCAGGAGACTTAAATATCGGCAAGAGACTTATAATATATCGAGATAGACTCAATAGACTCATACGCTTAAAAGTCGTATGTCAAAAGAAACTTTCATATCGCTTTACGGAGGAGGTGTGAGCAGTTGTATGAAAATAGTGATCACTAAGAATTTGAACATTTATTTCTGAAACACATTAAATACAACATTATAAAATTTAAATATGAAGAATTAATTGATTTATGAAAATAATGATGCTGCTATAAATAAAAGTAATTACGATTCTTATCTATACTGATCCTTTTATTGCTATAATGGTCTAATTTCAAATTTTGTGTGATATGATCATAGATTTTTAATTTTACCTTTCATAACGGATATTTGATATCGATGCAATAGATCATTCCAAAGTATTTTCCGTATACTTATATTATATAATAACTTTTACTTATAAAATTGACTGATATAAAATGGCATTTAATCTATGAAATACGTGGAAACTGCTTAAGCATTACTTGCAGTTTCTGTGTGATCGTTTCTATTGCTGTATTCTTCTATGTGAATTAACAAATTATTGGGATTTAACTCTTTATTACTTATTTCCGTATTCATCACCAGAATGCAGATTAGTTTTTTGTGTATTTAAGCTGAAGCTTTTAAATGTTTAGATTAAACCTCCTGTCAGCTGCGTTTTACTGTTACTTACTGTTTGCTGTTACTGCCAGCTCTAAGTTGTAGTCCGATTTCAGCGTCTTGCTTTCCGATGTTTTAAAATACGCGCCGTTCAATAATTCAGCCACTTTAATTTAGTCTATTTTATGTGCATACGACTACATTAACTGCATTTGAATTTCACTTTTTGATATATGCATTAACTATTCGTGAATAGAGAGTGTGTGTGTGTGTGTGTGATTATGGCAAAGCCTCGAGGGCTATCTGCCTAAAGGGAGGGATGCCTTCGTGGAGGTCTTTCTAAGGGAAACTGGCTCGTATACACGTTACACATGGGGAAAACCACGAAAACGCCCATGCAGCCAGCCCGTTCGCGGGATTCGAACCTCGGACCGAACTACCAGTGTTCAGCGGCGTTACCGCTCGGCCGCTGGTGGGCCTCGTGAATAGAGAATAAGCATAAACTGTGCCTTTATGTTCAATTAAGGCTTATTTAAAACCTTTGAACCATTTTAGTCTTTGTGATTTATTCCAGACTTAGTGATAACACGCTATCAGTCTAGCAGGGTCTACATGACTTTGACACAAGTCATGTAGAAAACCCTATATTGTTAAACAAACAAAAAGTTAAACTGTTTTCCAAAATTGCTTTAGCAAGTATGGAAACACTGTTCATTTTATTACTGTCTCCACAGTAATAATAATGCAGCTTCCAAGATCTTGTAAACTTAAAGGCTTCATGAATGCAACATCTTTCTACTGCAAAGATTAGTAAGATTGACATTATTATAACATTCCGCGATCCAGAAGAAATACAAGGGCGCACAACAAAGTCCCATTTTCGCTCTTCAATCACCGCCCAGCTGGCATAGTATTTATTACAGCTGATTACAGTACCGATGGGCCTGGTTTCGAATCTCAGAGAAGGCTTGGAGGTTTGTAAGCGTATAGTGTCTGCTCGGTAAGATAGCGCACAAAATACACGCCGAGCTGAAAATTCTCTCGAGAGATTGATCGCAGGGAATGTGTGGTTGATCGCAGGGAATGAGTGGTTGATCGCAGGGAATGAGTGGTTGATCGCAGGGAATGAGTGGTTGGAGACACTCGGGCCGTCCTCTGAGAAAGTTCTCTCCTAATCCTGGGCCGGAAGCTTAATAGTTAGCTAGGCCCGGCGATATCTAATACATACATCGGTGAATACGCAGGTACTGTCCTTACTTCAACCTGTCACTGGACCTGTCACTGAAACATCTCATACTGAGTGAATATTTCGGATTTGTTTAATATTCTCTTCGTCAGTATTTTGATTACATTCTGATATCTTTATCTTTTCATTTCATGTATATCAAGAGAAAATATATAAATTTATCACTTAATATATATTAAATGAAAAGCTATTAATTTATCATTTCATGTAAACCAAATGTTAAATGAATGCATTATTGATAAGTACAGAATTTGTGTTAATCGTTTCGAATCATCTCTTAGCTCCACTTTCTGATAATTACTGAATTAACTGTCTATATTTATAAAGAGAGAATGCTAACGTGAACTGCATTTGAATGAGCACCGTATATCAGATTCATTAAGCTTTTAATAAGTATGAAAATCGTGTTTGACATTATGAACAGTTCGACAGTCTACACTAAGAAATAATTATTAAGTTTTATCAATAAGAGGTATGAATTGCATTTAAATGAATATGTTCATGAACATGGGATATTCATTTTATCAGATTGGAAAGCGAAATTTATCTTTCATTTGTAAATAAACAATCTGTTTATTATTTCACTCGTCTACAAGAAGCAATGAACCTATCAAATGCATATCGGGACTGAAATTGGTTTAGCGTTTAAACAGCACGATATTTCTTCCTGTTTATGCTACGTGCTACTTAATTTCTACAGCTACAGTGAAGAGAAGGAAATTTAAGTATACAATGCACCGCCCTGAATGTGTAATGAGTTTATGCGCAAGAATAATCAGATGCAAAAATAAAAAACCATAAATCGGGCTAGATTCTAATAACACATGCAGCACGGAAAACATAATATTTAATGAGAATAATAATAAAATAATTGTGATCCTTCTAAAGCGCATGAATTGAGACATTCTAAGTAATTCATTATCAAAGATGAGAAATAAAATTCATTCGAAACACAGATTACAGGGAAGTCAGGGTCGGTAAACCTGTTCGTGACTAGGTTTTTGATAATTTAAGACTGCATTGCCTAGTTTATTCATCGAATAAAATATTTTTAGCGAATAATATTAAATTCAACGTTAAATAAATAAATTGTTATTCGTTAAATAAAATTCAAGTCTTTAAATACTTGAAGCAGAGGTTACTTTGCAAGATACACATTCTAATGCAATTCTTTTTTACGCTTATTCGAGACTGAGTTGATGAATTACACTTCAGTATTGAATGTAATATTTCATATATATTCGTGCAATACTTTAATTACTACTTTAATTCCCTTTTTGAGGATTATTCGCCGTTTTAACGGATATCTTATTGTTTTGGTACACTTTTCCAAATCAATGGCCTAGCAAGTAAAACCTGTAGAATTGGACATTCCGTCCGTAATATTTTCTGGGGTTTAAAAGGTTTAAATACATGGAGATTTAGGCAGCTAGCTCAATCAATCGCTGAAACGAGAATGTATTTGCGTTATATACGTCTATGTGTAATGTAAAACAAGTTGAATTTTCGTAAAACTTCCTGCACGAAGGCATGCCCTCTGTCAAACAGAAATCGCTGCCCGACAGACGCCTCTTTGCCATAGTTAATTATCATACTAACTATTTGAAGCCTCTTGAAAATGCTTTGTAATTAAAGTTTAGCAGGACTTATATATTTGGCTGCCTATTTAATAACATTATTAGAGTATCAGGTATTATTCCTTTTATTTAATAACATTATTAGAGTATCAGGTATTATATTTTACTCATTATGGGCCTATTCACAGGTATTTTAAGAAAGGTTGAAATAATTTTTTTAAATATGTTATGTTTTTGTCTATTTTGATTTGCCTATCAGAAGATTTCTTTGCAACACTTTTTTATTAAATTACTTTTATTAGACTAGTAATAATTTGATTTTACCTAGCATAAATGTTCTGCATCTTGGGAAATCGCAATCGAAATATTTCCTGTTTCTTCCAGGTTAGACAGGAATTTGAAAACATATTAGGGTAAATCTTTACATTATGGTAACTTGGCGACTTTTGGGCGAAACTCTGGCGACCAACCTTGCTACAGCAACCTGCTATTTTGTTTGTTTTTTTGGACGCCATTTTGTTTTCACGAAGTAAAGGCATGTTTTTTTTTTTATTTTTTATTTTTATTTTATTTTATTTTATTTTATTTTATTTATTTTATTTTATTTTTTTTTTTTTTTTTTTTTTGTTTTACTCAACATTTTCTCCAACAATCTGCCAGCCGAATTACGGTTATGCTAGAACTTTTATGGAACAAAAGTGCTTAATCATGACGAAGATTAGGTGCGAAATTGGGAGAATGTGTAGAATCGCCCACTGCTTGCCTCGTTTTTAAGAGTTGCATATACACGGTATCCATATACACGTCGACCTATTTTCCCTTAAAAAAAACATCCCAGAATTGCACAAAAATGGCATTGCACACACTCTTGACTTTATCCATGTACACATTGACCTATTTTCACTTAAAAAGTCAAAAAAAATTGACAAAAATCCAATTCCTCGTACTCTTGTAAAAAAACGCCAAACAAATAAGTGGGCGATTCTACACTTTAGCAGTGAAATTGTTTTTAAGTGCTTATTAGCTAAAATCACGATCGGAATTTTCCGGAAAATGTCACATGACATGTCTCACGATCTCTCATTTCTCTGAGACAAAATAATCTGTGATTCGAACTGTGTACTTCTCAGATTATTACTAAAGTCCTAGCTAGTAACCTTTATCACCTTACCAAAATGTCGCCAACCTACCTGTTACCATATTCTAAAGATTAGCCACATATTAGTTACGATACACATAAGTACATACTTTAAAAAAATCTGATGTTTACACCACATAACTTCCTTGTACCGAATATTAAATTATACGCATTCTTTCTTGCATTTCATTTAAACTTATTTCCTCGACTTTCATTAGAGATAGATTTCTCATTCAATTAATTCAGTTCTCACTTCGCGGCAAGGCATGAAAAACATAAAACACCAAATACAGTTGAAACAATTAAAAAAATTGCAAATAAAATTACACTTTCTACGCAAAAACAAACAAATCGGGCATGCAGGCAAGAAGGCAGATTTTTCGGCGCACAAAACTAAAAGTTTCCTCTTGATCCCACTCGGCAAAAAGACACTGAAGATGCAGAAAGAATTAATTCACTATTGTGTTAAGTTTCAAATGTAAACAAATACTGCTGTTATGGTAAAACAAATTAGGCTACTTAAACAACTTTTAAATTGTTAATAATTCCTACAACTATTGCATGCAGATTAAATAAAGGCATAAAAACCTTAACCGGAAATTAAGACAAATATAATTCAATCATTTTAAAGCAAAAAAAAAAAAAAAATGCGCAATTTACTAGCATATAAGAATAAGAAAAACTGACCTCACCTTACCGAGTGATAGAATGAGTATATTTATGTAAAAGTAGAAAGTAGTAAATCATAAAACCGTGAGACCTAGTTGGTCAGAACTGCGCGTTGAGCTGCAAATTTTAAATTAGATTTATAAGAAAAAAAGAGATTAAAATTAGCTAGAGCCGTAAAGAACATTTGAACTTCCTAATTTCTGATATTGCATGTAAAGCAACGTCAAATCAAAGTTAAATCAAAATATGTACGCGAAAAAAACCTATCCATTATACATGCAATAGAAAACTTTCCTTATCTTATAAATCTATCTCTCTATCTATATATATGCTTTTGGAGCTGCCGATTACAACCAAAACGGGTGGTGCGCACCTACATGCTATAACAGTCCCCCTATATACAAAATGTCTACGTTCTGAGGCTACTCGTTTTTGAGCTATACGAGATAAAGACATACGTACGTACGTACAAACGTATGTATACCACGAAAAAATCCCTCCTGAATCCATTTTAAATCAGTTTTATAACTCGTTTGGGGAAAAAGAGTCATTTAGTCTGTCTTATTCTGTCCTTACGTACAGATGTTAAATTGCGCAGAAACATCGTTAAATTGCATTCGATTGCGGTCAAAACGAATATTTTTGTCGAAAATACATTCTTTACTTCGTACAAGGAATTAAAAAAATAATATAAGCATCCTTATTATATATATATGTATATATATATATATGATTTTAGGCCTACCAGCGGCCGAGTGGTAAAGTCGCTGAACACTAGTAGTTCGATCCGAGGTTCGAATTCCGCGAACGAGCTGGCTGCATAGCTGTTTTTGCGGTTTTCCCCATGTGTAACGTGTATACGAGCCAGTTACCCTTAGAAAGTTCCCCACGAAGGCATCCCTTGCCTTAGGCAGATAGCCCTACTGTGCTTTGCCATAATTAAATAAACCGAACCAATATATATGATTTCGGAAAAACCTATATACAAGGTTCCATTTATTAATCTTTTTAAACTGCTAATAAATGCATATAATGACATAAAATGCTGCATTACTGAACTATGTTAAATAAAAAATATAATTAAAGGCATGAAATAATTTTTTCTTTATTAGCATTAGCATTAGCTTTGGTAATTTCAACATGATTAAATTGAATATACATATCTATATGTTAATTCCTTTCGAATGCATAACATTTGAACTGACTATAATTTCTTAACAGACTAAATAAACTATTAACTTTCTTACAATTGTCAAGCGTTATTAAGTATTTTTTAACTTATAATGTAATCAAACTGTAAAACTACGAATATACATAAAAACATTATTTAAGAAATCAGTCGATGAGTGTTAAATGAGACCCAAATTTCGAAATGGTCATTCTTTTGTCTATTATTTAAATTCAAGTTTTTATTCTATAAGAATGCAAAATCGCAGATATCACCCATTTTTCAACAATTGTTAAACTTTTCTATTGCGAATTAACATCACGCCCATATTATACAAGCCAGTTCATGCATACATGCAAGCCAATTCATTAATATTTAAAGTTACGTTGTTCTTGCATAAGTTAGTACGTCAAACTCACCAAAGGCGAAGTTAGTCAGTAATCAAGAATGTAAACGAAATTACAAATGTGTACAAATAAGATGCTATTAGCAAACCTAAATATTTTTAATTCTTTCTAAATCAATCCAGTCAATTGCATAAATTTAAGCTACCAAGTTACGTAACATGCAGTTCCGATACCTATTGTTACATACTTACGCACTGTTAATATTTATATAAAGGACTGGCTATTAAATGTTTGGATACATTGCGTTTTTATTTCTCCTTTATAAAAAGAATGCATCAAACTTCAAAATGTGGAAGCTAGCCATGTGCACAAATTTCTGTATGATAGGGAAATCCAGGCTAGTGTTCATATGAGTTTTGGCACAGCAATTTTATTTTTCTGGCTTTCGCATACAACTGCAATACGTTTAATGTGTACTTGCAAAGCTCTAGTCTTGTCTCAGTCCTTAATTTATCCAACAACTCAACAACCACTGTCTAAACACTTTTGGCATTAGGTCTGTTATTGGGAATATTATTTTCGTTAATGAGAACTAACATAAAACTCAGTGAGTTCAAAACTTGATACGCCTTTTTACTTCCACCACGCGCAGAGTTATACAAATTAAAATATGTCACTTAAAGGTCTTTTGCAACTAGTAGATGAGAAGTTTCATGAACATTTCATGTAGCGCAAAGAATTGCAATAAAGGAGTAGGCACCAAAGGAATGGCTATCTCAACCGGAAAAACTTTCCTTTTCAATGGAATTAACCGTTTATTAATGTGGTGACGTTATACTAAGAACATGATTTCCTCTTACTTACAAACAAGTAGAAGGTACAGGTAGAAGTAAGTAGGCGGAACACTAGAAATTAACCATTGGTCGTAAAGAAACAGTCCCACTGGAACTGTGCCGTTCCATACCAATTTTGAGAGAGACCACTCCAAGAGGCTGTAATAGGACTTCCACCCTACCACTTCCCACTTTCTTTCTCTACCATCAACCTCTCGAGATAACTTTTGGCTCGCCTTGTATTTTGAGTGCCCCCTTCCCACACTGGCATTATACGCGTACAAACAACCATGACTTCTCGGGAATTCGAATCTGGGCCTATAGGTACCGTAGTCAGCATCGCTAACCACTATACCTAATGGGCGGCAGTAGGAGATAAAAAAATCATTACCGGCGATCTCAAGCAATAGTGTATTTTTTTATTTAGCATACTCTGCTTTACACAATCCATGCCCTTCTAAATGCGCGATAAACTTACATTTTCTGTATGGGGTCGAATTATTAAATAAACAAATGAAAGGAAGCCCTAACTGAAAACTGATTGTTTATAAACTAAAAATTTACAAATTTAAAATATTTAAAAACTGAAAGTACTTGCAAACGTTGTAACTTAAGTAACGATTGATGTTTGTCTTAGATTCAATATCTTAATTTACTGGTGAATAACGAACATAAAACATAGCTTCTGCGAAGAAACTGTGCACAGAAAGATTTTAAGTGCAAAGAGTTTTGCTGAATGGTACCAAAGACAAAACATGAAATAAACTTTACAGTATAAAATAATTATTACTGAGATAAAAATAGTCAATCAGTATCAAACTTGGAAATTCCAAGATAATTTTGTTTTAGCTGCTGTTGGTAATTCGTAAACGCTCACGACGACTATCTCGTTTAGTTTTAGCAGACTTTCATATATTACTGCCGAAAAGCTCTCCGACAGCAAAGCAGAAAATATACCCGCAAAAAAGTATGCAAATTAAGAGAATTATAGCAGAATCCTATCAATATGACAGTGGTAAGGTTTTTTTCACACTTAATGGCACAAATGTGTTGGCTATTTTTAACTTTAATATGTGTCTAAAACCATGAAGTTTTAAACGGGGAACCTTAGACTGTACAATGCGCTGAACACCAAATATTGGCAGGTCGAACTGACGAAGCTTGTAAGAATACTTTTTTACTTTTTTCTTTTTCCTTTTTTTCTCTAGCAAGCATGAAACTGATCAGCCGCGAAGAACATTTATAACGAGAGTGTGAACGTCTTTCCGGAGTTGAAAATTGAAGGGCGAATTTTTAAACAGTAAACTATACATTATTTATCTTATTCTACGTGAATTCCTTTCGTCTTGGGAAAGAAAAAATATCAAGGAAGAATAATGGGAAGGAGATGACATATAATTATGTGCTGCATATTTTTTGCTGCGAGATCCTCGCCTGATTATTAGGCATTGGTATAAGCGTGGCTCCACCTTCCTGGAGGGGTTTAAAAAAGACAATTTATGGATTTGTTAATTAGTGATGAAAGATATATTCCATTGATTATCTAGATATAATTACATCTTCGAAATCGTTTGCCTTTCAGAAAATGGCACGTTAAGTTTCAGAATAAAATACTTTTTTTGCGAGCATTTAATTCTAGTTTTATATCCTCCATAACAGTAAGTCAAATGCTGTCTTGAAAATTTTAAGAGATTACTCAGATTTTATATGAACTTTCAGGCAAATTACGACTTTGATAATTGCACGTTCAAGTCTTGTAATTGATGTTATAATTCTCACGAAAAAAATTACGATGGCTTCTAGACTCTAAATGCATGTCGTGCTCATATTAATAAAACAAGGGCATATAAAAGTTTCTATTATTTCAAGTATGTAACATGTTACAATTTTTTTCATCTTGATTAATTTTATACATTATTCGAAGTTAATCAATTCATTCTAACATTTTAAAGGAATACGTAACACTATCTGATTTGGATTCTCTGATTTGATAATTGCAAGTTCACGTCTTGTAATTGATGTTATAATTCTCCCGAAAAAAATTAGGATGGCTTCTAGACTCTCAGTGCACGTCGTGCTCATATTAATATAACAAGGGCATATAAAAGTTTTCAAGTATGTAACATGTTACATTTTTTTTCGTCTTTATTGATTTTATACATTATTCGAAGTTAAACAATTCATTCTACCATTTTAAAGGAATACGTAACACTCTCTGATTTGGATTTTGCAATCTCTGATTTGGATTCTCTGATTTGATAATTGCACGTTCACGTCTTGTAATTGATGTTATAATTCTCACGAAAAAAATTACGATGGCTTCTAGACTCTCAGTGCACGTCATGCTCATATTAATAAAACAAGGGCTTATAAAAGTTTCTATTATTTCAAGTATGTAACATGTTACAATTTTTTTTTCATCTTTATTGATTTTATATATTATTCGAAGTTAAACAATTCACTCTACCATTTTAAAGGAATACGTAACACTCTCTGATTTGGATTTTGCAGAACATATTCATTCCTTACACTTTGTTTTTCATCTTTACCAACTTCAAATAAAAACGTTTCAAGTCTACTGATTTTTAAAATGGTTAGTTTAATTAAATCTTATAACATTAGGGAAGAAGTACAATAGATTAAAAAATAGCTAATGAGAATAAATGTTTTGTAACGGAAAGAGGGACGTACTTTCAGCCAGTAAATTATGAGTTTACTTTCAAAAAGAGTTTATTTAACACATGAAATAAATGAAAGCAGCATAAAAGCTATTATAACATTTTCAACATTTCTAACATTCAATTTCTAAAATACGTTTTGCTTAAGTTATTGAAACCAAAGGTTACACACGAGTTCCTATTTCTCTTTCTTAATTTTGCGCTGTGTACGAAAAGGTAAAACATTAAGTTAACAAAATAAAAATCAGAAGAAACAAATAGACTACAAAATGTTTATTATGATGGTTTTGTTAAATGGCAACACAAAGTATTAGCTTCAATTAGAAACATGAACTATTGAAGTGGTTTCCTGTTGAATTGCGTTTAGCAATGCTTGGATTTTAGATAGTGGAACATGCACAGTTCATATGTTTACATATCATTCGTATGTATGAATAAGAGCTACATATACTTAGGTAAGTTGAAAAATAAGTTTCCTCTGTCGACTGTGGTCAGAGTTGTGTATGAAAGTCAAAAATAGAATGAGACATTAAAGATATGACATACCTTTATTTTATTATTCTCGTACGAGTACGTTGAGACATTTGTCATATCGCTTGATAAGCTTCAAAAAGCCCTCCAGGAAAAAATCAGGGCTTTGCATATGGAAGAAGAGTTGAAAGGCTTGTCTCACTTCAGTATTGCTTCCAAAGCGCCTTTCCCCGAGATTTTTCTTCAAAGCCGGAAACAGACGGAAGTCGCTTGTGGTGCGAGATCAGGACTGTATGGCGGATGGTGTAGGCGCTCCCAACCAAGAGTTGCAATATGGTTTTGCGTTGCCATCGCCGAATGTGGTCTGGCATTGTCATCCAACAGCAGAAGGCCAGGCCGCTTTTTCCGAATCGCCTCTTTCAATTTCGACAGGGTATCACAATAGCGCGTAGCATTGATGGTTCCAACCTCCAAAATGTCCAGCAACAAAACTCCTTGGGCGTCCCAGAAAACTGTGAGGAGCACTTTTCCTGCAGAGGGAGTTGTCTTGAACTTCTTTCGTACAGGTGATGACGGATGTTTCCACTCCATAGGTGCGGCCTTCGATTCTGGCGTGAAATGGTGGACCCACGTTTCATCCCCCGTCGCAATCCGAAATAGAAAGTCATTGCCATCTTCGTGGTAATGCACGAGGTGTTCCAGGCTGACCCCCATGCGTTGTTCCTTGTGTGTCGAGGTCAATTGTCGGGACACCCATCGTGCTGACACTTTTCTGTATCGAAGAATGTCGTGGATGATGTTTTGAGCTCGCTCATGTGAGATTCCATGTTCTTCCAAGTGACGTGGGATGAAACGTGGGTCCACCATTTTACGACAGAATCGAAGGCCGCATCTATGGAGTGGAAACATCCGTCATCACCTGTCCGAAAGAAGTTCAAGACAACTCCCTCTGCAGGTAAAGTGCTCCTCACAGTTTTCTGGGACGCCCAAGGAGTTTTGTTGCTGGACATTTTGGAAGTTGGAACCATCCATGCTACGCGCTACTGTGATACCCTGTCGAAATTGAAAGAGGCGATTCGGAAAAATCGGCCTGGCCTTCTCACATCTGGCGTTCTGCTGTTGGATGACAATGCCAGACCACATTCGGCGACGGCAACGCAAAACCATATTGCAACTCTTGGTTGGGAGCGCCTACACCATCCGCCATACAGTCCTGATCTCGCACCACAAGCGACTTTCATCTGTTTCCGGCTTTGAAGAAAAATCTCGGGGAAAGGCGCTTTGGAAGCAATATTGAAGTGAACCTAGCCGTTCAACGCTTCTTTCATATGCAAAGCCCTGATTTCTTCCTGCAGGGCTTTTTGAAGCTTATCAAGCGATATGACAAATGTCTCAATGTATTTGGTACCTATGTGGAAAAATAAAGGTATGTCATATCTTTAATGTCTCATTCTATTTTTTGACTTTTATACACCAATCTGACTACAGTCGACAGGGGAAACTTATTTTTCAACTTACCCTCGTACTTTAAAACTGATATAGTCTAGCATTTTTATATATTTAATATAGTGTTAAACTACAATATAAAAACCTAAATAGCAAGGTTTTATTGAAATTTTAAGTATTCGAATAAATGTATGCAGATTTTTAAGCTATTTACGGTGAAATTTTAAAAAAATGTATAATTTGAATTTCAAGGCTAATTTACCACATCTTTAAAGGATAAAAAATTCAAATAATGCTATAATAAATTTAAAAAACATACTTGAGTATTTGTAAGCATTTGATTAATTGCTTCTGCTATTGCTCTTGCTTTACGCTTGATTTTATAGCCGAGATAATAAAAAATACTGATGTGTAAAAATGTCTGGAAATTAAGTCGTATGTTCACTTTTACACGAAATATCACCTTGATGTACCATGCAGTATATATAAAGTTCATATAAGGTATATGAACCTACCATATAAGTTTCATATACCTTATATGAAGGTTCATATAAGGTTCACAACCATATAAGGTTCACAACCATATAAGGTTCATAACCATATAAGGTTCATAATCATATATAAGGTTCATAATATATATAAGGTTCATAATATATATTCATAACCATAATAACCATAATATATATTCATAACCATAATAACCATCATATATATTCATAACCATAATAACCATCATATATATTCATAATATATATAAGGTTCATAATATATATTCATATAAGGTTCATAATATATATAAGGTTCATAACCATATAAGGTTTATATACCTTATATGAAGGTTCATATAAGGTATATGAACCTTATGCAGTATACATAAGGTTCATGCAGTATATATAAGGTTCATATATATAAGGTTCACCTTGATGTACCATGCAGTATATATTACACGAAATATCACCTTGATGTACCATGCAGCATGACGTAAACATTGTAGATAATATAGTAGGTATACACAATAAACTTATTTTTCTCCGAAGTTAAATTACATTTTCTGTTATCATCAATGCAATCGTAATTAGATAAGTAGCATGGGATTTTCTTACGAAACCTGTAAATACTTTAGAATTTGGAAATTTAATTTTAAATCAACTGTAACCGTTATCGCTCTTTGACTAAAGCAATTTCTTAATCTCATTATAAATAAAAAAAAACAGCATAAATTGTCATTGCTTAAGAGCTTAAAAACTGAAATTATCGCATTCTTATTTATAAAAATTATAAAATTTGTCACATATTAAACCAATGTGATAATTATAAATGTTTTTAATGCGTAAAATTAACACTTTGTTCTCGTTATATTTTTATTTAAGGTAAATAACACGGATTCACCAGAAAATACATCAGAATGAAATGTCAATGTTTATACTTTCACGTCTTGAAAAACCTAATCATAGATTTATACCATCTAATTCTTTCATGCTTTGATAAACTGGCTAGAGAATTACGCCAGGGATTGCTTTGCAGATATGCTAATTCAGTCATTAAGGAAGTGATTGATGCCCGTTTAAATTTCGAAATAATCTCAGTAACGATTTATTCGTTTAAGCATGGACCTTTTTGTCTGGTTAGAAAACAATCGATGACTCATGTGTATGAAATATAAGTACCTAAACGAGCAATAATCACTGTGGTGCGTGCATAGTCATGGAAACTGATATTTAAAAGCCATATTTGTTCTTTTAACCAATAGAGAAATGCCTCTTCCCTCAAATCATCCAAACGATGCACAACTGAATAATGTGATGAATAATTCACATTACTGGACTCTTTTAAAAAGATCTGGGGAATGGAATGAAAATCAGCTGCGTTGATCTCTTTTGTTAGCACTTTTTTACCAGCTCATTACAAGTATTGTTGATTCCGATGACGAGATCGAGACTCTTGCACGAAGCAGCATATATTATGAGAAATTCCGTATTTATTATTTAATTGGAAAACTTTTAGTTCACTTAAGAACTGTTTAAAATTGCTGAAACAAGAGTGAACAGATAAAATTTAAAAAAAAAAAAAAGATTTATGCAAAACTTCGAATGAATGTGACAAACTTGTGAAAAACTTATGAATAATGAAAATAAATGTCAGTAATAATTAGCATATACATGTGAAGAAAAATATTTTATTGGCTTTAGATTGGCTAAAACGAAGTGTTTACGACAACATTCATGTTTTTAAAAGTATTTTGAATTTTTTTTCGCACTGTGAACTAAAAGAGTAATGCTAAACATATTTTCCCTGATCTTTAAAGTATCAAATAAAATATAAAATCAATTCTCTAAGAGTAAAGGTATTATTATATCATAAATCTAAGAACCGCAGATACGTTTATATCATAGTACATTTCAAGAGGATTTCGATGCTTCATAATACTCATTTAAAAATCTTAATATCATACTATAATAGTGTTTAATTTTACGAAGATTATTTTATTTGATGTGAGAAGAAGGCGAATTCACTTTCCGTTCATATGGCAGCTGTCCTGTGAAAAGCGTTCTGAGTAATACTGTTCAGCAAAACACGATAAAGTACATAAAGAAGAAATTTCTTATCCTAATATTAAAATACAGTCAATTAAAAAAGTTTTGTCAACATTCGTAACCTATTGTAAAAAACCCAAAAGAAACGGGTTCAGAATTTCCATTTCCCCTTTCCATGATTTCTATTATGGAAATGGGTTCAGAATTTTTTAGTAAAGTGTAGTTCCCACTTATTTTTTCCAGTGGTGGGCTCTAGCAGTTTAGTCGTGTTGGCCACTACTGAGACTGTAAAAGGCCTCTTTATTATGGAGATACCTACTGAGTAGACCACCGTTGCCTTCTATGAAGGGGACGGACGAATTTCATCCATGCCGTTTTCAGAATCCTTGACCAGACCCTTCGCTACGGCACTAACTTCGGTACTTTTGTCAGGATCACTAACCACTTTCACGTACGGGCAATCCCAAACCTAAGAAAATATAATTTTTATTTGGAGAACTGTGTACTTGTACTGAATACCAATTCTAATTTGCAACATTTTTAACCGATACAATATATCGGCATTTTGAAGTAGCAAAATTCGGTTATTATAAAAGTACTGTAATAGGAAAATTCTCAGATTATTGCGATAGTCATAAGAAGGCTTTCTCTAAACCATGAGAAAACTTCATTTTATAGAAACAAATCCTCAGATTATTGCGATAGGCATAAGAAGGCTTTCTCTAACCCATGAGAAAACTTCATTTTATTTTTATGTTTCCGTGTCTTAAGAATAAAAAAATGGTTTTAAAATCATAAAATGTAAATAACATTCTGAAAAAAAAGGATTAATTATAACATTCTTTTACTTTCAGAATATATTAGTTAAAGCTTTTTATGAGGGAAAGTATAATTCATATCTTTTTATTTGAAGGACGAAGCATTGCCAATAAGTTGTTAATTCATTTTTTTAAGTTCTATTTCGCTTTAAGAGTAATAAATCATAAATAGTTTCAGATTATAACCAGCATAAGCATTTTAACGTCACAGAAAAGGGAATTTATGCTTGTATACTTCAAAATCTGACTCATGTAACTTCTCAAAAATGTAACTTTTGTTTGTAGTTGAAATACGTTCTTTTTTATTTTAACTTTAAAGCAAGCGCCCTACAGCAGTCATTCTGGAAAATATCAGTAGCTTTCATATCTGCAACTACATCTAGTAGGCATTTAAAACAAATTAGAGACTTTACACCACACGCAAACTGAGTTAAAACGTTTGATAGCAACCGTTACTTTCTCTGCTCTACTTTTAGAGATTTAGAAAAATATTAAAGCAGTTTTATATGGAGAAAAGAATAGTTTTATTGGTGTTACACAATCTAAAATTAGAGCTTTCATTTATACCAAAAGCAATTTTTTTGCCAATTCATGTAATAAACCTACTGAAGTGAGAAAGCCAGCATTGTATAGAATACTTATGCATTTTAGTCATCAACTCAATGGATAAAACTCCGATATATATAAATCTACTTTTTTCCCATGTCTTTTGTAGATTTTCAGATACATTTTAGGATATCTGTGACATTCAGAATTAAAAAAATCCCTGTTATTTCTTATTAATTCTCGTTTCAAATATTTAAATTTACGGTAATTTCACAATATACTGAAGTTAGCAAGTATTTATCTAGAACTTACAGAAGACAAGATTGTAGGGATCATTTTAATTTTCTAATAGTTATTTTTAATTTTGAAACCCTTTCCTATATTCTCTTGTTTCTCACCTACAACTCCCTATCAGAATGAGTTTTCAGTATGGCGTTTTATGTAAATGAGGTAGAACCAGTACTTTATGAGAAGTTTCAGTCACTTCCGTAGAAGGGCTCAGACGTTCTCAGCAGAGCGTGTTCTACCTTCTTCCTATGTCGTTGCTTTAAGCCAATCTATAACTACGTTCGTCCGTATCTTTACGTGCGTGTTAATATTCGCCAGCAAGGTTTAATTAAGGTCCAACTCAGTTAATTATTTTTGTATAGCCTCTGCTAAATTACAGTTAGAATAAAGTTAGTTTCTTATTTTCTATCTTAAGCCCAAGTGGAGGATTTCCTGTAAGCCCGAGAGGGGCCAACTATTATTATGATTTAGGTGGAATAAAAGGTTATTTAAACCCTTTTTTAACCCTTTGCGACACAGTATCCAGTCTGACCACGCCTAAAAATTTTCTTCTATATGCACAGAAAAATTGAATGAAAAATTATTTATAGGTTACTATAGGTTACTCTGAACCTTCTTTATTTATAGTAGATGGCAGCTTAACACAAACCAGTCCATATATTTCAGCCATGTTTAATTTTTAAGACCCTCATTTTTCAAAAACCTCTTCCAGAGTTTTTTAGGGTATAAGAGGAATTGTTTGAAAATGAATTTCTAGGTTATTTTTTTGGATGTATGCTATATCTACTTATTCTATATTAGTTTTAAATTTTTACCTTGAAATCTTGCCTAAAATCAACCGGCGAACCCTAGATGTGTATATGTTATCTAAATTATATCGGGCTCACCGATAATCTAGGGCAACTAAGAGTCTGTATTCTTTGTTTCTCCGCATCTCTTCTGTCAGTTCATTGACAACAATGCTCGTTTCAGCAGTCTTTTCGAATCTCTATTCAATCAGTGTGCCACTGGCACAGCCACAGAATTAAAACGATAAATGTTATCTTCACAAAATTTTACTTGTGTACTCCTCTAGGCCTAATTAGACTGCCTACCTTTTGTTTTATCAAAACTCCGAATTTAAAAGATAGCGTCCCGAAAAGGGTTAAACGTTTTCTCTATAGTTGTAGAAGAACAGCGAATAGTCCAATGTTCTAGTTGCGAAAGTCACAGAATTAAACTAGAACCGTATAAGATAATAAGCTAAAATATTTTTGTGATTAGAAAAAAGTACTGTGCGATTCTAGTTTTAGCTCATGTTCAAACTGCACCAATAAAGTAAAGACTATAATTTTGCTTTGTATTCATGCCAGTCTAGTAATAAAATCTTCTCTATCCAATTGTTTAATATTATTACAAGTTTCACAGGTTTCTGTTCTTTAAAAATCTGCCCAGTGTATATGTTATCTAAATTATATTATAGTCTGTCTACAAACAGCGTGCGTAAAATTTAACTAATGTATAAAATTCTGGATTAAATTAATTAAAATCTGAATAAAACACGTGTATTTAAAATTTTGCTAAAAATGATACAAACTCTATATAATAGGATAAATAACACGAAACCCAAATACCGAAGATACTAAAAGCAGCAAGAATCAGTGTAATTTGCATAAATTTGCTAAACTAGTTTCGGAGAATTGAACAGAATCCATTTCTTCAGTTAAGAAAAAAAAAAAAAAAAAATTGGTAAGTCCTCTGTTACCCAATATTGTTCGTCAAAAATCTACATTTTTCTACTTTTTTCATCCGAAATTATTCAAAAAACCTTTTCCTGTTGGCGAATTAGATTTTCTAGAGGAGTTTCACACTAATAAAAATCTTTCCCGTATAGTTAGCGATCCGAATTCTTATCCGTCTTTACCTTCAACTTTTCAGGAAATTATGTCATAACTGTTTTCAATATTTTTACTAATAGATGGCGCCAGCAGCTTTGCTTCTTTCATTAATTAGAAAGTTCTGGAATTTTCTGGTCTGTTTTTAAATCATGTGATGACAGGCGTTTTTTTTTTTTTTTTTTTTTTTTTTTTGTCTATTTCACTCCTGCAGCTGAAATGAAGGTTCTGTTCAGCTCTTCAGAACTAGTCCTGTAAATCTATGCAACTTATGATGATTCTTGTTTTCTTACTAGCAACTTATGATGATTCTTGTATTCTTACTATCTCCAATATAATGCAGCATGTTTAGATATTCTGTACAATACGGAAACTTCTAAGAAAAATTCAAAGACGATTCTTTATAATAATTAGTCATGGCTAACAGAAATATTATTACGAGGCTCTGTTTACTATCGCTAGATTTCACTCATAGATATTGAAATTTGAACAATATTGTGACAATAATAAAAAAAAAAATCTGCAGGCGCTCCTCGTCAAATTTTCTTGACGGCAATCTTCCAGTTTCTTCTTTTCCGCATCCTTTTAACGGGAACTTTACGCCAAATGTTAGCTATCCCGATTCTATTCTTAAGAGCTTCAATTAATGTTTTTACAAACTGATATAAGTTAAACAAGAAATAGACTTCAAATAGTATAGAATAAGTAATGGGTGCTTTGTTTTTCAGGCTGAGTTGCTATGCTAAAACCTTGCCATATAACTGAATCAAAATTCTTTTAGTAGTTTGAGTTCAATGCGCGTTTTAATACGTAGTAACAAACTTTCTTCCATATAAGTGCTACAGAAAATTAGTGTTTTAGAGAAACTACTAGAAAGGCTGGTTATTATTATGAGCTTGCAAAATCTTCTTATCAACATTAATTTTGTTTAAATTCATGGACACTATGGAAATTTTGGAAATGACAGGGCTTTACCAAAGTTAACCGCGAAATTTCACACTAATTTAAATCTCCGTCTTCCTGTTTCTGGAAGCACTTTTATAGAAATGATGCCATTCGTATTTGGAATAGAGAATATCTGGCCTTAAATGCAGTACAGTGGACAAAAGGCTTTTTTCTGATTTTTTTTCAGAATAAGTTGATCTACTTAAAAAAGCTTTTAAACTAATTCGCTTGGAAATTTTAATAGCAATTAAAGCGATGTGGCCTTGCTTCAAGTGCTTTTTGCAGCTGCGGTAGCAACGATGAAGATATTTATCATATTCTTCTTGAGTGCGTTCATCATGCCCAGCACGGGAAGATACGTCAGGCAATTTTGAAAAACCTTTCTGTATCTTGACTACCATTTTTTTTTTTAACTTTCACGTACTACAGAAAATTTCTGCTTTTTGGAATTTGATTCTCAATTTAGATTATTGAGTTCTCCTTATTTTATTATTTTAAATTTTTTCTGTTAATTATTATTTTTCCCTTTGTAGTGCTATTTTACATCTGTTTAATTATTTCGTTACATTAACCATTGTGTTTGGTAATAAATTACTTGCGTAAACCTCGTGTTATACTTTGTGAAACATGAGTAGATGGAATTAGAATTATATAAAAGAAGAAAAATATATGAGTTTAATAAAATGCGGCCAACAGGTCTCATTTTAATTAACGGGATAATCCTTCATTTATGGTTCTTTAAAGTTAATAAAGCCATGAAGTAGCATAATTTTAAATTACATGAAAGTATGCTGTTCTTTTTATCTTTCTTACATTCATTGATGAATTACTTATTTTTGGCCATGCACACTGACATGAAAGCAAATGAAAATCCGTATAAATAACTGGAAAATAAAATTAGTGTAAAAGTATAAAGGAAGACGAGGTAGGGAAATATGAGGTATTTTTTATCTTGCATTTTAAAGTCCAAGTCATTGGGATAACGAAAGAAATTGTGTGAATATAAATAAATAAACATCTGTAAGTAAATAAGCACCTATATGTAAACAGGAATAACGACTATTGAAAATAATTTGTGTGGTAAATACCCTCCATATTATAAAGCTTGTGCCTGTTATAATAACTGTATAATATTACCGTTTTCATAAATAGCATTTGAATTGCCAGCAAAGGTTTTTAAAAGCACGGTAAAATGTATTCGCGGTATTAATATTCGATTATAAAGTATTTCATGCAATGAGTGATGCAATTTTTTTAAGTTTAGGTTCTACTTTGTCCATTATATCTCATCAGCTCTGTTATTCTATAAAACACGCGTTTTCAGTGTTAGTTTATTCTTCATACCAAAACATATTTTTGAATTTGGTTTTTCAAATTTGAGTCTAGCTGTTTTTATATTACAGTACTCAGTATAGGAGTATTCTTCAACATTGAGTTTATTACCCACGTTGATACACATACTATAGATTTCTGCGTAGTTGTGCTATGAATAAATATTACAATTTCATTCGATAATTTAAGTTTATTTTGCATATTTTGTGAATAAAATATTTTTTAATAATCCATACATGATAGCATATTACTTTTAAATTTTTGCATGATGGAAAGGTAATATTTTTGGCATGCTGAAAACTTACATTAATTTTTATTTCCTACCTATACTATTTATGTGAAAATTTTAAGTTATGTTATTTTTACAACGTTTCAGAATGTATCCTTTCTTCTTAGCTCGTGGATAGAGTAATATATTGCCTTAAGCAATTTATCTGCAGTTAAAATGTATAATGTATTTCTTAAAAACTATTTATGCTATAAATTTACATTACGTCCTCCCAAAACTCTAATACCGACGCGTTTACCGTAATTGAAGTCTGATTTTTTTCTTGGTTCGTTCGATACTGTTTCGTTACACTACCTGAACGCTTATTTTCAATTAGGCGTGAGCTGTTTTACCTCCCGTTATTTCATTCTCTAAAAATGCAGAATAATTTTACACAAATAGAAAAGGATGACATGGCATTCTTCAACATTATACTTATCTTTCCAGGCTAAATTTTTGTTCTTTAAATAGAGTAAAAAACAGGAAAAGACAGTTGGTATTTTAAGCAATCATTATTCGTTTCTCATAATTTCCTGATTTTTTTGTTATATCACAACAGCGCCACGATTCAATTACGTATTTTTTAATATTTCATTGCTGACACCAAAACCATTCGAAACAGAGTCGGGAGACAAAGAAAAAGAAATACTGAGACTTAAAAAAAGCGTTGCTTTTTTTCAAGTCTCAGTATAAAGATAAATGCTTCTGAGCTCCTTAACAGCTTTATTTTGCAAGAACTTTGCGTAACTGAAAATGCAGGGCAGTCGCGTGTGTTTGAAGCAAGTTGCAGAAATGTTATTTGGAGCATTTTATTTATTTTATACTGAGTAGTCTCTAAAAGGGAATAAGATAAAAATGTGCCGTACTGTGTAGTCCTTTCTTTACTACGTAGCAAATCTAAGATAAATTATTTAAGAACTAATAACATATAAATATAGGATAATAAAATTAATAACTTTTGCATTATTTTATTACATAGCCAATCTGTGATAACTATAAAAACTTTTTTTTAATTTTCGTTTCGCCATTGAAGGAATAGCTGGTCTACTGACGACCCAGCTTTGGGTTGACACACAAATTTAATTAAATGCTTTGAATGTTCTTGTTTTGTTCTGTTATTATTGACATTTATTTATAATTACAATCAAATTTATAATTATTGAACTATCGATGGAAATTATACATATTTGTTTATTATTTTTTTCACTATTACATTGATTTTTAGACCT
Organism: Stegodyphus dumicola; assembly: GCF_044657685.1. NCBI lineage: Eukaryota > Metazoa > Arthropoda > Arachnida > Araneae > Eresidae > Stegodyphus > Stegodyphus dumicola. Next base: position 31,964,518 of record NC_140781.1, read on the forward strand.
TTTCTTTCATTTCTTCCCTTTTCACTTCGAAAGCAGCTACGGAGCAGTGTCACGACACACCATAGCAGTAAAAATTTTCAACAGCATTGCTATAGCTTACCAACTGTTTACTAATCGTTTATTTTGCTTCAGCAACTGATAAAACGTCTTATCGTATGCAGTTTAATATGTTTAAATCAGCAGAAAAAACTAAAATAATCTTTGCTTAACATGTTTAAGAAAACAAAATAAGAAAGTAGGTTAATGTTTCTGATCCAAAGTTTTTGTATTATCATTTATGTCTCGTTTTATTTTCGCACTGGATTCCGCAGCATAATAAACAAAATCCTTTGAACCTTTGTGAGAATTAAAAACATCCCAACATGTTAACATTTCCAGACAGGTGCGAAAGAATATTGTGTACGTTTCCGATTAAATGAGGCATTAAATGATTTTTCAGAAACTTTTATGCTTTAAAAGGGAAAAATAGTAAACAGTATATATGTATGAGATCTCCAAATACCCCGTTTAATGATATAATTTTCTGAATTAAAATTTTACGTAATAGAAAGGTTCTTAAAAATGGATTTGACTTGTTTTATTTTACTATTAATTAATTTGCTTTATAGACCGTAGTTTTACTCGCTGTTTTTTTAGAAAAATAATTTAAATAATTTGTATACATGTAATGTCTATTTGTTCTTAAAATACTCGAAATGAACATAAAATTTCTCGACTGTTTCCTTCATGGCTTGGAAGAGGAATTCAGAAATTATAAAATGCTTCTGATGTCCTCGTTATGAATCTTTCTCTCATAATTTAGCATTTTATTTCTCAAACAATGCTTTAGAAGACCGAGATAAGTGCTGTTTACTTTTAAACCTACGAATACGAACTTAATAATAATTTAAAAATTAAAAAAATTCTTTTTTGCAGTTTGAAGGTAATAAATGCTTTAAGGGGGCTCATACACCTTAAACCCCTTATGATCTTCGAATATGTGACTGTTGCAAGAATTGTTATATTTTATTTATTTTAAAAGCAATTACTTCCAACATTTTACAGCCGACTACATAATATAGCTGCTTTAGAAACTAGAAATCAGAAATTTTGTGTTGCCACAAATATTTTTGGAATTTAATCCTCTTAGTGACAAAAGTTTTCGTCACTGTTCCACCTTGCGTGTATGATATTTTAAAAATCGCTAATGGTACATACTTGAAATTTAATGGAATTCTTTATATGGGTACTATTTTCTAACGGAACCAAACATTTGACGAATATTTTAGTATTAAAAAAATTTATGCATGAAAACATTGCAGGTTTTTTTAATAAAATACATTTTATAAACTCAACTCCGAATAAAATAAAAATTTAACATGAAATTCTTAGAATTTTAGGTTCACAGTAGTTTCCAAATGTTATGAAAGCTATGTATTAAATATGGAAACAAATTATGCAACAAAATGTTTTAAACTGTGCGCGCAAGGTGGAGACTTCACGAAACCTTTTGTCACAAAGCGGATTAAATTATAAAAATATTTGTGGCAACACAAACTTTCTGATTACTATTTAAGAAAGCAGCTATATTATGTAGTCAGTTGTAAAAAGTTGGAAGTAATTGCTTGTAAAATAAATAAGTTATCCCAATTCTTGCAACAGTCAGATATTCGAAGATCTTGTGGGTTTTAAGGTGTATGAGTCCCCTTAAGTGCAACCTGGAAAATTTTCAAAAGTAGTGTACTTAGCATTGAGTTAATCCTAACACAAGCCAATGAACATGAGACGTATTAATATTTACTCTGAGAAATTAGCCTTAGTTGCAACACCTTACTCTGTTCAAACACGTAATAAACTGAGATTTGTTTTATTCTTTTCACGCAGTCATGTATCTTTTCTTAAGTCTGGCTGGCCGTTTCTTTTACATAGCTTACGATGTGTGCTCCATATTTATAAGCTAATAAAACATATATACTCATTTATTAATGCAAGAAAAAATAGTATATAAATTGGTTTGCACTAATCCCAGTATTATTAATAATAAATGATAATAAATAAAAATTCACACTTCTCACACTTCACCAAGGCTGTTACTGAGACATGTTTTATATTGATTTGACATTTAATTTCGAAATGTATATTTTCAGTTACTAAGCTTAAACGTTTTCAAGGTACTAGAAATGATGCTTTATAAATCGGTTTTCTAATATTTCAGGTAAATTCAAGTAATCCATGCTTTAAGCCTGTTTCATTTGACTGTTACGTTTGACGAAACTAACATCTTATCTTCTTATAATGTCAAGTACGATAATTAAATGAAATGAAACAGAGCACGAATTGTTTGGCATTCTAACATTTACGAAAGATTCTTCTAGTAATTTGTTTAGATTAAATAGGTTATCAGGACTTGTATTTTTCTTGATTTGCTTTGGAAACATGAATGGTCCTGAATAGGAACAGGGAGCTTACTCAAGCTATATTCAGGAAGGTGGGAAATAGACAACACAAGCAGGAAGGGTATACGAAACCCTTTATTTTCTATCTTTTACAGGTATTTCCGAAACTTCGGAATACAGAGACCAACCACTCGTGGTCTGAACGTAAGAATATAAAACTACTAATTAAAACTCTAACTAAAATCTAACTTTGAATTAGTATACAAATGCCTAGCACTAAGATTGACCTTTATTTAATGAAAGGTACGTATGTAGTACGCCGAGCTGCTTAAACTACAATACGTTCGCAAATAACAAGAGGGCTAAATCTCTGGCCTTAAAGGCAACCAGCAACAGAGTGAAAACTCGTAAAACTACAGTAGCAAGCGGCTTGCTTCCTATAACTCCTTCCTCTCTCTCTCTTGACAAAAAGCCACAACTTAAGTACTTGGCGTTATCAAGACAATTTGCATAAACGAGTTAAAGCATTTAATTCTGGCCGGAAGTAGAAAATAAGAAGTGATAGTACAGTTTTAAAATAAAATAAACGTTAGTAAAACTTAGGATCCTTACAAGTTTACAGTCTCAAAGTAAAATGACTTCAAAATCAAGCTAACCATAAACAAATCTCTTCCAAAAATATTTATAATTATAATAAAACTTATCTTTTATTTTTCTGTACGTAACTTGCAATCGTTTTCATTTTCCATCATTATGTACCTTTACAACCTTTCATTCTTTATTATAATACTTTTAACCAAAAATAAATCTAAAGTTACATGCTTCCGCAGCGTTTCCCAAAGGCGAAACAAACGGATTACGAGTAAGTGGCACTTCCCCGATCTATCACGTTTTACTTTTTTTCCTTTCTCTTAACAACTATGTTTCTGTTCACTCTACAACACGCCTACGTAGTTATTTTCTTCTGACTATAATATCATTACCTTTTACGAGCAAAAGTCAGCTTTAGAGATAAAATGATGCTCTCTAAACATCTCTAGGCTCACATATACGAGCTTGATGAGGTATCTGTGACTACGCGGATGATCTTTGTGCAGATGCTGTTACCGGAATTTCCCGGAATTTCGCAGTGGTCTAATTTGTATGCAAATGAGCACGAAATCTAATATATTACTAGAAATGTGAATATCTCGTTCCGTGTTAGAGATGGAACTCTGTTTTTTTATTCCTTTTTCTTTTGCTATGGAATCCTACCACTTCCCAATGCATTTATCGTCAACGTATGCAAATTTTCGACATAAAACGCTAAGAAAATTTATATATTTCTGTTTTAAATTTCTGATTAGCATCCATGGAAAATATTTTCTTTTGCATTACCGCTTCCAGTTATCGTAGAAACGAAATCTAGTGCTCACAGGGAAAGAAAAAAAAACATGCAGTTATTTGAGGGTTTTTTCTGGAAGTTTTTTTTTTCCTTCTCCTTTAGTTTTGAAAATTTTATTTAGCTGTCGTTTCTCCCTCTCCAATTACCCTTACTTTTCTTATTGCACATCGGAAGCACTTTCAAAGCAAAGTGGTATAAAATACTGTTTGCACAATTGTTATAAATTACACACTTTTGAGTAAAAAAGAACTATCCAAATCGACCACTTTTAGCGAGACATTCTTGCGATATAAAGTGAGGTAGAATATTTAAATGTTTTAAAGCAAAAATAAAACTTTTAAGCAATTAAAGTGAAAGTAAATTGAAACTAAACCATATCCTACAATGGGAGATTACAGCCATAATCTTTATTCCTGTAGCGAACCCAAACATAAAAGGACATTTCTGGTGTTTCTTTTACACTCCTCTGTATAATATATGTGTTCATTAAAATAAAACTTGGCTAAAATTACCATTTCTTGGAAAGCAAGCATGTTTTTAAGCTGGTTTGCTTTGTTAAATGAAAGCACGATAACGTAGCTATTTTAACATAAACGTGTTTTCGTTATGACGGAGATAATGGACTATTCAAATCCCTTTTTTAATGGTAATTCACATATGGAATCGTAACTTCAGCCCTTTGAGCTTTCATTTTGCGGTTCTTCATTCTAAGACTTGTCGATCTACGTGATCGATAGTTTAAAAGATTCAAAGCTGTACCAGTGTTGCTCTGAGCAGCTGAAGCGAATCGAATTTGTGTATCTGGTAGAGCAGGAACTGAGTCTCATAATATATTCCAAGCGGATACATAGAATCGGAATATTCACTAAGAATATTAACTTCTCTTCGACTTATTATAGGGATTTATGCATGACTACTTATAAGTAAAACATCGTATTATATCTTCTGTGGGAGCATAAATTTATCTACAGAAAGCATGACTGCATTTTCCTTATTCAGCTGATTTCATTGTAATGTTTATTACCTGCTGCATTCGATTATTTGACTCAGTTAAGTCTATAAATGCTTAAGAAAGCTTTTCTTTCAGATTTAATATTGCTTCTAGAAATATTAAAACTGTTAGATGCATTTTTGTTATTGTTTACGGCTAGGTTTGTATGCCTTAAACTGCCCTACACATGCTTAAAATTTTATGCATTAAAATAAAGATTGTGTACAGGCGTTTAGTAACATTTATTTTTATTTTTGCTTTGTATACAATATAGATTATTAATACTGCATACAATCTTACTTTAAACTTTCCTCCAAAAATGTATCTATAATGAATATGTAGACCATTTTTATAACCTTTCAAATTTCATCTGGTTTTACGCCATTTTAGTTATTAATAAGATTAGTTATAACGTAGTAATTTTGTATCATAAGCTTTACATGTGTTCATTGTGACATATTTAAGCATCACATTTTATTTTCTAGAAGGATTATTATTCTTTGATGCAACCAATACAATAGTAAAGAAGAATTGTAATAATGTCAATTTTTAAGTGATATCATTAAAGAATTTCCAGCTGTAATTTTGCTGGCTACAATAATTTACTGATGATCAGTTAAAAGTTGTTTTAATAAAACTGGTTTTAACTTAACACTTTTTCTCCAGATTGCCAATTCTATTAATACAGTATTGTTAGGTTAAACCAATACAGTAGTTATGTATATATGAATAATGTATACGTGTGTGTATATATTTTCCCTTTTTTGGATTCTACCTTCTTTCTTAGCTTGTTGCATTTAATTAGACTAATACCTTGTGAATGGATTCTAAGTTTTCGTAACACATTTTTCTAGTCATTAAGCTCTCAAAAGAATTCTAATTAAAAATTATTATTAAATTAATTTTTTCCCTAATATTATGCCTTTTGCTTGTTGAAATATTTTACAATTTAGGTTAATAGCCTCTCTTCTTATTTTTAGTTTAGTTTCGATTCCTTAAGTCTTTACTTTAAGAATTTAATTGCTTTTGATTTGTGAGAATTTCCATCTTGGTTATGGTCTTGGAAAACTCACCTGATATTTTCTTATAACCTTATGATTCAGTGCCGTCAGATGCTGATTTTTATATATTTCACAAAGCTTTGATTTTACAAATTTCAACATCGGTTCATAGCAGCACGCTCTATGGGAGAAAGATGATCCTATGTTAAAATACTGTGATTTCTTCAGATCTGGATATATTATTTTTGGCATTTGTGTTAAGAAATTAATTATGGTCTTTTGCTTTAAACTTTGTTCATAATCATATAGTTTAGGATATTTATTCTTGCCTTTTATATAATGCTAATTTCTTACCATTAACATAATGTTAAAACAAGCTTCTCGTCTACGATTTCCCAAGTAGTTCTGCATTCTTTTCGAGAAAGTCACGTGATTTTTATTTATAACCCTTAAGGATATAACGATGTCACTATCTAAATGGCTGATGTCGAATATTTTGAATTAACCTATGGGTATTTCCTAAAGCTGTTTTTGAGTTAAAAAAATGAAATAAAATAAAATAATTTAAAATTAATAAAAATCATTATTTTTAGAATCGCAAAGATAAATAATAGCTTACTCAATAACTAAAACTGGATACTTCTATCAAATTTAAGTTTTAAGAAAGTTAATTCAGCAGTTAACCAAATACTTTTTCAGATAAAATAACTTTTTCAGGAAAAAATTAGATAAATAACGTAATAACACATATGATTTTTCTTATTTCATAATTTTATAATAAACTAATTACTCAAATCATGTGCTGTAAATTTATAAAATTTTAAATACAGTAAAATAACTTTAAAAGTCAACTGCGTAATTTATCAGTGATAGTTAACTATAATTTGAAAATCTAATCCACACTTTAAGTACATAAATCCTAACGTTGCAGTAGAAAAATAAGTGAAACAGGATGAGATGCCTATTTTGAAACTTTTCAATCAGATCAGAAGCTGGAAAAAAATCTTTCCACAAGCTGACTAATAAAAGCAAATATATAGGTGTATTTTTAATTTGCGGAGTAACAAGATTTAGTAAGACAGTAAACACACGCTTATATGTATTTTTAAGAACTTATAATGCTTGAAACATGGACATATAAATCACTAATCGTTTTATGTACTGAAATGTGGATATTAAGTGTCATTTCAGAATTCATCGACTTTTTATAAATTAGTATATGGATTTAAATATGAGCATAATTGCAGTTCTCAGGCACCAAAGAAACAACGCTTAATTTGTAAAAAAGCAAAGAGAATTATTTTTTAAACAAGATTATAGGATTTAAAGGCTAAGCGTAATTTCATATGATGTCTAATTCAGTTATAGTATAAGGAATTACGGTATTCTCCCACGAGTATTTTCATGGTGTAAATAGTTATCGTGTACAAATAATGCTAGGAGATACATAGTTCGAATATCGGTGGTGTCACGTTTACTTTTATACTATTCTTTCTCCAAAAACCTGAAGTCTCTGTAAAAAAAAAGATATTTGTATTCAATAATTTAAACCTGTTTCAGATAAGATGATATCTTTAACATGAGGTAGAATGTAATTAGATTATAAAATATACATAAAAATTTTTATCATTAAATAAAGTTGAAATTATAAAGTTCTGAAATTTCAGTGCTAAATTTTTATACTTTATTTACGACTCCATTATATGAAATTTTACAACAAATTTTTTTAAATTTATTTCAATGTTTATACGATTGAATAAATAAAATGTTTTAAGTTGACATAGGCATCTAACCTATCATTTATAAAATTTCAGAATTGAAAATTCTACACTTTCAATTTATTATTAATTTAACGGTCATAAATAGGGTATATTTTCTTATGTATTCAGCTATCTATCGAGTTTCCTATCGTAAGAATCACTATGGATTAAGAAATACTACATTCTTTCGAATCACAATAAATACATCATGCCACACTCTATTCTAAAGGTTCACTGAATGCATCATAAGCAGCGTTCACACAGGTGTTGAATAATGCACACTACATAACAATTATCCGCAGAAACATTTCCTTGGCATTCTCCTCATTTCGTATTTATTATTAACGTTCTCTTACGTATGTATGCATTAATTGTTAGTCTCTAAGAGACTCTGTGTATGTGGACATTTATTATAGAGATAGTAAACAATCAAATATTCCAGCAATGTGAAATAGGCATGTGGATAACCACAAATTAGACTTTCATACAATCCAGTAAACGTCTTTTGAAAGTTCTTCACTGATAAAGACGGTAAGCCCCAAAGGTATGCTACAAAAGCGAAGCTGTATCACTGTGATCAAAAATTTACAGTCGAATGTTGTCACACTGGAAATATAATGGAAAAATAAAAAAATAATGGATGAATGGTGGTACCATATCTATCTATCTATATCTATATAAATCTCTCTCTCTCTCTATATATATATATATATATACAAGTGTGTGTAAATATACATAGATAAATAGATATAGATATATATGTATTCAAACAGCCATAGAAACGAAAGAGTTGATCGTAACTTAATAAAACGAAAACTCAACAAAAATATTCAGCCGCGCTTTCGGTAGAGGAGGAAAGTCTCCCATGGTAATACGTATCTTGTGACACAGTATTTCCTCGCATTTTAGAGACGGTAGCATTCCTACTGTCTACAGCGCTGAGGAGAAAAAAGATGTTGTTTTGACACTACGCATATAAATTATTGAACTGTCGCATCTTATCGTAAAGGCGCCTATTTGTTGAAACCTCGCGCTCCAAATCTTACGCCTTTTTTATTCCCGATATTCTTTCAGCAAAGTAGACATTTACGCAAATTAAGCGTTGGCAAGAGTTTTCAGTGATATTTGCGGCGAAGAGCCAATCAGAGAAAACCGCCAGGGTATTGCTAAACCTTAAAACTGTCGCTAGGCATTTATCGTAGCACACTTCTAGCTGCTAATGTGTGTTTAAGAGTTTTCTTTAGAAGGCATTTTTTCCCCTTGCCGGGAGAGTAAACTTTGCGCAGTATAGATACTTTTTTTAGCTTTTTTAATTTTCGAATTTAAAGCTGATATTTTTAATGCATTAAGTGTGCTTTGGTATAGCTTGCTGGATTTGAAAATTATAAAGGAATTAGTCAGAGAGCGTATTGTATTTCTTAAAGACCTTTTAAAGGAATTTTTACGTAATTAAAGAAAATTAGAATATTAGAATATGTGCGATAAAAATATAAAAATTAAGAATTACTTTTTGAGGGTATGGTTTTCGGACTACAGTATATTTACTTATGCTGCAAACAATATCACCTAGCTTTATTTTTAAATTTGCTGCAAGATTTACCATTTCAAAATAGAGATAATTTTATTCGAAAACTACATCATGCTTTATATTTTTATTCAAATAATGCTTCGCTTTAGAATTCATTTTATTTTCTGCTTTTGAATATTTGAATTTTACATCAATGCAATTTTTTTTCAGTGCTAACTAATCAGTTTGCAAACTGTGTAAAGGTGCTTAGAAATATGCATATCTAATGAAAATACATTTTATTTAAAATTTAGCTTCATATGCATATACATTTATATATAACAAAAACTATTATGAAGTCTCTACATCGTAGAAAAGCAAATAAAATTATATTCAGTAAATCATCATTACAGTTAAACAGTTAAATTATATGGGTATTTCTTCTAATGCTTTTCACACGATTTAATTCTTGTATTAGTCACTATAATAACATTTCTTTTGACATATTATTATTTTCTAGACTGAAAGCGCCTTGTACGTGTAATGGCTGTTTTCTGTGGAACTTGATTAAGTTCCACAGAACACAGCGATTAACACAGCTAAAGATTTGGGTACGAATAATTAAAAATATCATACACTCTTTTTATTAATTATATTTTAAAGAGCATTTCGAAATCCTAGAAAAAAATATGAAATTAGTATCACATTTAAGAAAGTACTTTCATCTTAAAAGTTTTTTTTTTTTTTAATTTATGTAAGTTAGTATGTGATTAAGGTGCATGCTATACTTCTTAGAATATTGAAAATTTGCATGAAAACTACAAATCACATTTACGTTTATGCAAATTAAGCAAAGAAACTCCAGTTAAATGAAAACTAAAGGATTCAGTAATTGCACTTCGATTTTTAAAATATTCATATCCTTTTTATATTGAAAATATAATTAATATTTGACATTTATTATATTTACTCAGAACGTTTTCTTTTCCGCATGTATGTAAAGTTCCGCTTCAAATAAGACCGTATTCGCAGTTTTAAAGTAAACACTTTAGTTTTTTTTTCAGCATTATGAGTTTAGCATTATGAGTTTCAGCATTATGAGTTTAGCATTATGAGTTTCAGCATTATGAGTTTAGCATTATGAGTTTCAGCATTATGAGTTTTCAGCATTATGAGTTTCTTAAATCGCAATGAGAAAATTTACACTCAAGCCTATATATGCACACATATGGTTTCTTCCATGCGGAAAATATCACTGAGTTCTTAAAAGATTTTGAAAAATGTCTTAAGAAACATTTCAGCCACAAAACCAGCCTTTTTTACTAAAGTAAATAAATGTACTTTTATAAGTGTAGTGGTTCTGCTCGCTGGGCCGGTATTCCAGAGGTCCGTGATTCGATTCTCAGCGAAGGCGATTGCTAATTTTTCATCTGGCCTGCTTCAAAAAAATCCTAATGTCTCTACAAGTGAGAAGAATGAGTTTAAAAGGGAAATGCCAAAAGCTTGGTCTCATTGCTGGTATGATCTGAAGACAGGGCACAACGGGAAATCAAGATGTCATTTCGAAAGCTATTCAGCGATGGTTTGTTTAGCCTTCATTGTAGAGTACTATCAAATAAATTGGAAACTAAATGCAAAGAAATACTTTAAAAAAGTTAGATGTGTATGTCCTAGAGGAAAGACTCAAAATATGCTGACCGACTTAGATAATTTATCAGGGACAGGGAAAAGTGGACGGAGCACCAGAACTTTGCATATGCTCACACATGTATTGCTCCGTCGCACTACTGCACAGTAATACAATATAATAGATACTGTACAATAGATAATTTAACAGAACAAAACCTTTTCCAATTCTAAAACGAGATGTTTTCAGTACCTCAATGTTCATATGATTACGTAAGCAGTCATGTAGCCAATGGCGGACCTTCAGCTGTAGAGGCCCAGGGGTGACATCTCCCTTATTATAATGACCGCCATGGAAAATGTCAACACAAATATATAGTTAACGTTTAATTAATATTAAATAGTTAAATGAATATGGAAAACCAAAAATATCCTTATATTAATCTATTAATTTTTTGTATTAAGCGTAAATTATACTGAACTAATCAAAACTATTTTTACAACTGTCAAAGGCCGATCTGTCGTATTCTATGAGTTTCGATAACATTGTATGGGGGTCGGTTTGAACGCCTAGCAAGCACCAGACCACTCTTTTAAAGGACCATTGTATGGGGGTGTTGTGTGGAGCCAAAGGGATAACTCAGCTATTGTAAGTTCTAGAGGGTTAAGACATTGACTCTGGCGGGTTGTCCTTGACACCCTTGAAGTGGCCCTTTCCAAATTATGCAATTTTGCCTTAAATCTAATGAAAACGTTTTAAAATGTGTTTAGTTTGTAAGAGTGTTTTGATGCATGCTTATCCATCCACTTTCTTTGCATGCAGCGTAACTACCACTTGAGATAGCCACATGGGGTGATGGGGCACTGGTTAACAGAGTGGAAAACTACACCTCTTAAAAAATTACAGCATCAACGCTTCTAATCAGAGTTCCGGAGCAGCATTCTCCCTTCGAAATGTACCTCAAATTTGAAATGTACGGAAAATTCACAATCACGCGAATGGTACATCATATAGGAAATCTATGTGCTACTAATTTAAATTTTTTATATATATATTAACTTTCTGGTATCTTTATTTAGTTAATGGCAGACGGCTAGTTGAGTAACTGCACAAGAATTAAGCTCTATCTAAATAAATATGAAATAAAACATTATCACGCAATCCGTTTTTAAAGATTAATGCAGAAGGTCGGATGGATCCTTGCATTCCCTTTATAGGATTATCGTTGCATTCGTATTGTTTACATACCATTAAATATAGTCTTTCAAATTTTGTTACCTATGAAAATTAAATAAAAATTTCTGATGTACCCGTGAAACTATGATATGCAATTTATAGCCCTAAATTCATGCCAGCCTAAACATTAAAACATTTTTTTTTGTAAACATGTTTATATAAATAAAGTAGTCACTTTCCAAAGCTGTTTAATATACAGAAACTTAGATACTTTTTATCTTGCTAGGTTTATTAGATGAAAAAGGGAAGAAAGTAAAAAAAGAAGAAAATAATCTATCTGCTTAGCAATGGAATCTTTCCCCCACCTCCTAATAAAATGTGCTGAAGAAGGATTAAATAGCATTATATTAGAAAACGTGAAGAAAATACATTTTCAGTTATAATATTGAGTTAAAGTACATTACTTTACTTTGCTGAATCAAGTTTTGTTATCATCATAGTATACTCAACATAGTCAAATTACAAATAAGCCTAAAATATATCTCTATTTCAAAGTCATAGTCTTAAATTTAACTCACTGGAGTGTCACATCCGATTGCAAATTCAACACTACAGTTATGAGTTTAGTAAGTTTACTTATTTTCTTTGAATCCTAGAATAATAATTATTGCGAATTTTGTTTAACTTGATTGAAAAATCAGATTTATGAGAAAAATGAAGGGGGGGGGAACTGAACAGATTTAAACAGAAATAAATTTTACATTTATAAAATTTCTACACATTTTGCTCGGCAGCTTTACGTAAGTAAAAAATGTTAAATGTAATCGCATTCGCATTTTTACGAGAATAAAAATATTCGTGTTGTTTGCTCACAAAAGTATGTAAATACTCGTAGTTTTAAAACCTTCTAGTAATAATTTGCAGAATAAAAAAAACTAAATGGTATAAAACATTTAGTTTCTATAGAGAAAGCATAATTCTTGAATATTTAATCTGGAAGTAATATTTAGAACCAAAACTACAGCAATTAAAAATTGCCTTACAGACATATAAATGCAATCCTTATAAATATAACGCGTTTTACTAATGTGAATCCATTTCTAATTAAAGCATGTTTCCTATAAAACTTATTTTCTTTTTTCCAATGGCGGGCACTTGCCTATGCCGGCATCGGCCAATCCTAAGGCCAGATGTGATGGTCTCTTTATTATGGAGGCACCTAATAGGTGAGCCACCTTTGCCTCCTATGAATAGACAGACAATTTTTACATCATTACCTTCTCCGGGATTCGAACCCGGGCTCTTTGTTATTGCAGTCAGGCTCCCCTAACCACTATACCGTCTGGACGGTTGTAAAACATTTTTATATAAATAGTTTTCACTGCTTTGGACTATGTGTAGAATAATTAAAAAGCAATGTATTACTATTAGTTGCACAAACTTTAAGCAATGTCTAATATCGGTCGACCAATCTTGTATTTATATTTAGTTACGAGTCTTGCGCATTACTTTACAAATCAAACTGTTTTACTTACTAAGATCCGTCGCCTAGTTTTTAACAATAAAGAAGGGATCCCAATATTTTATAACTGAATTAGTTTATAATTTCGTTTTTGTGTCTCTAGCAGTTAATGTAAATGCTTTTTCTTGCGTTCCAAAAAGAAATATTTGTTCACTTGTTCTTGAAATAAGAAAAAATTTAATTCTGCTCATGACGTTTTGTATTTCTTTTGCTCAGAACTATCATTACAGATGTTTCTTAGACTGTAAATATCGAGAAAATATTAAGTCGGATTAAAAGAAAATGAGGTAAATAAATTTTCAGATACTCTCGCGGCATTTCTGTCTCTTATCTTTAATATCTAATAAACTTATCTTTAATATACTAATATGTCATCATGCTGAATCTGAGCATTTGTTGCATTAAATTGTATTACTAGTCAAAATAAGTGGTTTAATTCATTTCTACAAAAGACGACAACGAAATGCGAAATTCAGCTTAAAAGCAATGCTTGATTTCAAACAATATATTTGCAATACTATTTTTCCTTTTATTAAATAGCTTAGTATTTTCCTCCTTTTTATGATATTTAAGTTTTCCTTTGTGGATGCTAAAATAGGTTTAGTTTACACTGGATGAAGAAAATGAAAAGGGAAGTAAGCAATGTAATCTCCAATACTATAAAAGTTCATATGCCATTGAATAATATTAAGAATAAAATGTGTACATTTTATTATTCGTCGCACTAGGCAACGTGTTAGCCTGGTAGTCGAGCAGCTGGCTGCCGTAGTTTCAGGCTCGGGTCCGACTGTTGGAAAAGCTAATGCTTGAAAGTGTATTATGTGTTTGCAATATTTAAAGTCCTCACTAAAGTCCTCTCGAGAGATATATGGTAGACGATGGGCGAGGTATCAAAACTTGGTATCCATTTATCAAGACGTTCTTCAAATTTCAGACGAAGCTTCCCCTTTGCATTGAGTATAAATAATTCGGCTGCCCCCTATGTTGTGTACCGTAAACAATTAACTATTTTAATGTTTAATAATCTAATTATTAAACATTAAAATAGTTAATTAAACGCCTAAATGGTAAAGGGATTGCGCCGTACCCGAAGAATGTTTAATTAGGAAAGTGTGCGGTTACTGAAGGAACAAATTATCACAAATTTAAATACTGAAAGCAGATTGTATATGTGCTGTTGAATTCAAGTAGATAATAGATTTAATACCACATAAAGAAATTTTGTGACTCATAGTTGAAATTTATATAACTGTACACAGATTAATATTTACACCCTAAATGGAAGTAATGAAACAGCGTAAGAATGTAATTTTATGTTTTACTTAGAGCAAGAAGCGTATCTCTTAACAAACCAACAGAAGTCAGAAAACATCGTGAAACTCTAATAGACTTAATGCCGTTTCTCAGTATCGTAAAAAATCTGCCCGAAATTTCATCGCTTACCATAATTATCGGTTGACTTACTCATACCGTATTTCTTCGAAACTTCCAAGGACAAAATTAGAAATACACAAACAGTTTCAAAGACAAGGGTCATCCTCGTGGTTTCTGGTGACTTAGAGAGATCAACCGAGTTTAAGAGTAAGAAATGTTTGAAAAGATTCTTTAAAGATTATATAGCTTCTTCAACTAGATTCTCGCATTGCGAAATTCACCGAATTCGTAGTTTCGACAATTAGCTTCCTAAACTACAGTTCGCAGAAATACCGTCTATGCTAATACTGCAGCTTGTAAAAGAAAACTTCTTTTTCAAGGCTTTGTCATGAAACAAAATACCCCTTGAAGTCTTAGCTCACTGTGTATCAGAGGAAATATAGTTTTCAACATCCACAGGTATTATGTAGATAGTATCGAATTGTTTTACTCATAATCATGCTCATTTTGGTCAATATTTTGTAGGCGTCTGATTACCCTTTTCCCTGCTGCTTCTTAACAAACGAACAGAAGTAAAGCAGTTATTTAAAAGAAAGGGGTTTTATACTTGGACTGTTGTAGAAGGATTTTCAGATTTGCCTAGATATTCTCGCATTAGCAATGCGGACTAGTGAGCTGATGGGAGTTAGTTTTCGTCATTATGGTTTGCAGATTAGTTTATGGTTTATTTTAAATCAAAAATATAATTGGTAACCAGTATTAAATACGAAAATAGTTTACAATAAATATGAAATGTTACGCAATTTAAATTTCAGTATAGTAAGCCTGTATTTTAAACTTCAATATAACCTTCATTCTGAGACAGCGGTTACATGTTATAAAGTGATATCACTCGAAACTATGGATTATGGTGAACCCTGAGAGCGTATCGTAACGCGGCATAGATAACGTATTGGAAACATAACTATTTGTTATGAGGCAAAACGTCTGCTGTCAACAGAAACAAGGAATATGTATAATGGTATCAGCTCTACAAATTACAATCTATTTCACTGGATGTTTTGTCTTCTAATTTTATTGTGCAAACGTAGCATATTTTTGGACTTTGAATTTAACTTACGTTTGAATCACAGGGCGCCTCGAAGGTAATTCCCATCCCACTATTTCCAGCAAACGAGAACGTCCATTTACATTGATACTGACTTGGCACGTTACCACAGATAGAAAGTATACCATTAGGCAAACACAGAGTTTGGTTGGTAAAGCAGAAATTCCGCGAGCATTACCTTAATTGAAATTAGGCGAGCTATTTGACAGATCTCATACTTGTTAGAAATGTAAGAGACCTGCTCCATCTCATATAAGTGCCATATCCATTAAATAAGTTGCCTAATTTGACTTACACTCGGCTGCCGCTCACACTAACGTCAACAAATTAACTTAATTTTGATGGAGCTGAGGGATCAACTTGGAAAACAGTTTAAGTCTGAGTGAATTTCAGCAACGCTAAATATTTGCGAGGGATTGCATTTTGATCCAAATTGATTCACAAAGCAAACAAAATACATTTATATTTATTATCTGATTATTTCTAGCTGTCTGAATCGAAGGAAAATTGCTTTAGAAGCCTGTCTGACTATGAAAAAAAGGAAACATACGTCATTTTACAGTACATTAACTTATATTTTAAACATATAACTACATATATATTTTAATTAAGAACTGAAACTGTATAATTTTCTCTCGTTTTTTAATGTAAATGTTTGACATGTCCGTTTCATAGCGTTCATTTTATTCATTTCATAACGTGTATATAGCTCAATTATTGGCATACTTTAGTTTAAATTTTTGACAAATAATTCAAAATTATATTATTTTCAATAAAATTATAGTATCATAAATACAGAACGTACGCATATTTTAAGTATGTTTATTTCGAAACATTTTAACAAACTGAACTAGTATTCTCGGCTTTTATGGAGGTAAATTATTAAAAACGTATTATACTACATAACTTCGCATATTTTGTACTAAATTAAATAAAAAATAGTTATTAGAATTTTGCATACTCACTAACAACGGAAATTCAAACATTACTGTTTTTGTTACATTGTCTTTGAAATTTAAACTGCGTTATTTTATGGCTACATGCCTTACTTTTAGCTTTAAAATAATATTTGCCTAAAGTTTAAAAAATTTTGTTCTCTTGAAGCTACTTGTTTCAAATGCGCACTAAAAGCAAAGTTAGTAAATCTGAATTAAATATAGATGTGATTATGGAAATTCTTTTTGTAATGAGTAAAACATGTTATTATTTCATTATTTAGATAGCTTGCCAAGACTGTAGAATTAAAACAGTTGCCAAGATTGTAGAATAAACAGCTCGTATGCTATATAACACACTAGCTCCTGATTGAAGTAGATCCAGATGATTTTGTCCACTGTTTTACTTACATTAGTGCAAAAAGGAACAAAAATTCACGTTTTCTAATAAATATATAATTCGAATTTAAATGTAGTATACATTTTACTCATAAATGAGTTCCGTGCATTATCTCGTAATCACAACACAATGAATAATTAATGAGAGTTTATAACCTGCATAATATTAAAAGCTCTTTTCTGAAAAACAGTTATCATTTTTGTGAGAGAAACATAACGAAAAAGCATAAATACAACGTATGTCTGCGACAAATCTTTTCTCGAAACATCTTATATTTTTTGCTCTTGAATCTTGAAATAAGAGTCTTACCTAATGATATGAATTACTTATAATATCCATGCGTGTATGCAATATATATAATAATGCAGGAAATCTACATGCAAGTTGATGAATGCATCTTCCATGTATATACGGATGATCAAGAATGAGCTAGTTGTAAAGAAGAGAGTTTTGCTTTTAACTTTTGCCGGCAAATGTTTCATGAAAAACTTATAAATTTCATATATTTTCCTATTTTCTAAATTTTACATTAAAAGAAATTAAAGTGAACTTAGTAAATGTTAAATTAAAGTAGTCTGAATACATGTTCTTGTGCTAAGAATTTCTGTCATACATTTGCTCTTTTGGATATTTGGTATTATTGATGTCAAATTAGACATTCATAGCTTAAAATTATCTCATTTGGAAACTTTAACATAAAATGTGATTTATAATACAGTTAATAAGAATTAAATTAACTATTTTTTACTTATTAAGCAATAAGGGGACAGTCTCGTTAAAATTATTATTATGAAACAAATATTGGGTTTGACAAGGTGTGACTATGAAACCAAATATTTATTTTCGAATTTTGTATCAAAATTCGACATTATGTAAGCTAATTTTTCTTTAAAACTATATTTCGATTTTTAAAATACAACACCTAAACAAACTAAGAAATGAAAATTGTTTGTAAAGTAAATAACATATTTCAGATAATATTTCCTCCAAATTAAATAAGCAATGTTTGATTAGGTTGTAGCTTAAGAGTCTTTACTTGTACAATAATTCACCAGAAATACTTTTATTGTTCATATGTAAAATGTGTCTCCATTTCCATGGACACCCAGCTCTAAATGGAGCCGATTGTATGAAATACATAACAGCAAAAAGAATTACATTTGTATGTGACTCGGGTAGTAATTATCATACCATAATAATTATCATACCATAGTACATTTTTTATATAGGACCGTATATATGCTTATCTATAATAATACAGTGTTATTTGAATTACATTGCCAAATTCTAAAGAAAACCCTTCAAAAGTAACTTGTCAATAGACTCATCAGTAGTTTAAGCTTTGAGTTTTAATGGAAATAAATGCCTTTTATCTCGACACTAAGGAGAAGTGCATTCACATTATTCAGAAATATTGAAATAGAATAGAAACTCTACTGTAAACATTATTAGTGAAATTATTAAATGTTATTAGTGGAAAACATTATTACTGTAAACATTATTAGTGAAATTATTTACTTAAGTTTACATTTATAAACGCTTTACATCATTAATAAAGATTTCAGAATACGTGTCACATTAAGTCCTTATCTGCATTCTGTTCTGACATATAGACACGTAAGGTACAATTTTTTATCTAAATCAGAAATTACATTAGCTGGGTTCATATACAAGACCCCAGCAAGAAATTCGTAGCTTTAAAAGTGACACGTTCTTGTGGTTAACTAATTAATGATTTAAGCTGAGGTATCTTCAAAGTATCTTCTAATAAGTCTCTTTATTGCTAACATTATTTTCATAAATTTGTTTTCAAAGCCTTGGCTAGTTTTAGTATATTTTCCACTATTCAGCCATGAAATGAAAAAATAGATTGAATAAATTAAACAATAAAAGTTTTTTTGTACTCAAAGTGAAAAGAAAATAAGACAAGCTAAGCAGATATTAGCTAATGTTTGTGGCGCATGTATGTTACAAATTATCACATATTTATGTCATTTTAAAACTTACTAACCTTGCATCGCATTGAAGTGATCATTTCTTTTTTCCCATCAATTGTAAATTATAGTTTGTCATACATTTTATTGAAAATAGAAATACATATCTTTCGAATCTTATATGGGGTCAAATACCATAGAAATGCTTTTAACCTGAGTTAAACTAAATATGTTTCTTTATATTCGCACTCCCTTCATACTCCCTTCATAGAGGTATACATTTTAAATTTCAGTTAATTCTGCCCATGTTATCAAAATTTTGCATTGATTTTCATGAATTTATTATTAAGATAAGCATAACAAACGTTTTCCAATTTAATAAATACAGATCATGTAATGGGATGCTAGAGTCTAAGAAGTTAATTTAAATGTTGTATGATTCAACCTACTTTCATACAATAATTTTGAACTTTATTTATTTTCACAATTTTATTGTTTAAACTTCAGTGACTTTACGGAAAATAAGTCTTTGTGTTTAAATAAATTCTTCATGCCTCGCTTATGCATACTAAAATCATCTTCTTGTGCTAAAATTAAGTCTTTTAAACTTTCTCCTTACTGAATTAGTTTAAGTATTTGTTTTCCAGTTTTATGTTTTCTATTAATTAATGGTTATCAAATACATCAACTAGTTAAAACAAAATTTATATTTTACGTCAATAAGTTTAGTTAAATGATTAATAAACGCCTTTTACGCATTCGTTTAGAGAATAGCTCTAACACTTCTAAACATTTCTGATCTAAGCTTAAAAATGCATTTTTATTCTATAAAAACTCTGGCTTGAATTCAACAGCCGGTGCCTTAAATGCATTTCAAATAATTGCATTAAATTTAAGGAACAAAAGGATTACTCGCTTCTTGATATATTCTTCCTGAAACAAATACGGAAACTTACCTAAATCATTTAAAGTCTTTCTTTTTCTTTAAAACAACGATTTGTGTTCAAAGTTATTCATTGATTAAACAAATATGATAGATTAAGTGCCTTCATAATTGAACTCTTCGAAGAAAAGCACTAGAATTTAACTATGATAAGACCATTTTCTTCATAATAACCCGCAGTAAAGAGAAAGGATAAAACAAAATGCCAAATCTTTCTAGCTAAATCAGTATAATAAGAATCTGCATTTCGTTCTTGAGTTTCTTGCTTTGATGGGTATCGTGGAACTGTGCACAGACTTTTGCTTTCATATTAGTTGAACACGCAAATCCGAAATTTAGTTTCAAAGTGAGTACTCTGCCAGTTTGTGAGGTCTGTATGGTGAGTAGGATTGCAAACTTATTCAGAAAAGTAGGAACTCCGTTTAAGAGCATCGCGTGCATTTATGTTTATTGCAGTTATGCGTTTCATTGTTCAAAATTTCCCTAAATAATCTCAGCAGAATTGCCTTAGATATAAATGCACTTCTTTCTCTGAAGAATACCGATGGGTTTGCGTCGACAGCGCTGTCATCGCAGAATCTCCTTTGTATTTCAAGTTAAGGTATATAAATATATAGCAGTATTTTCAAGGTAAATAATTACGTAACATTCCTTTAGTCGAAATTTATTTAGCTTACGCTGGTCCCCAAAATGCGTTATTTAATAATTTACAGGGTAATCAAAACCATCTATACCATAAACATACTCGGCATACCCTAGTGGAAAACTAAGGGAAAATTATTTTCGTATTTTAAGTATTTACCGTTGTTGCTAGTTACCCAAATACATATTCGCGCTATTGATATCGCCTGATTCCCGATATATGCGTTGTAAAAGCTTCATCGTCGATCAAAACTTTATCTTTAAAAGATCCTTTTGAATTGGTACATTACTTTCCAAATAACACAACCGCATTCATGAAGAATTTAGGCTCGGTGATTGTAATTTTTGGAATATATTTGCAGGAAAAGTGTTAGCTTGTTTCATATAGCAACCAATGAAGCTCCTTCTTTATGAAATTAACTGCTGCACTTCAAACACTTGAATTTTTTATTATCATAATTTAGAACAAAAAGCATTTATGACCAGGTTTTGGGAATTTTTTATTATCATAATTTAGAACAAAAAGCATTTATGACCAGGTTTTGGGAATTTTTTATTATCATAATTTAGAACAAAAAGCATTTATGACCAGGTTTGGGGAATTTTTTATTATCATAATTTAGAACAAAAAGCATTTATGACCAGGTTTTGGGAATTTTTTATTATCATAATTTAGAACAAAAAGCATTTATGACCAGGTTTTGGGAATTTTTTATTATCATAATGTAGAACAAAAAGCATTTATGACCAGGTTTTGGGAATTTTTTATTATCATAATTTAGAACAAAAAGCATTTATGACCAGGTTTTGGGAATTAAAACACCAAATTTGTGAAACGAAATTATATACTTTACTCTGAAGTTGAGCTACGCGATTACATTTCGGTTTGTTAAACACAGATCTGTTTTAAATACTACCAAACATTAGGTTCTTGAGCAATACCATCTCTTTTGGTACTCTTAGAAATTCATTGAGCTATTATAATTTTTCTTTGAATTTTGATTAATTTTTCGAGTAATTAAACATATTGTTGGAACTATCCATATCTCTTTTATAACATAACGGATAAAAGACAGATCATCCGCACTGAAATTTCTTGCTATTACTCTCATCGCGCAAGAGTATTCCATTACTTTCTTTTTGTTTTTCTTTTATGCTCTTATAGCTTTTCATGTATTTTTTAATTATTATAAAAAGATTCAATTTCTGTTAGGAGAGCTATTTTCAATTTGGTTATAAGGCATTTCTCTCGCCTTCCTAGCGTGCCTTCGTGGCGTATTAGTTCTGCACGCTGGGCCGGTATTCCAGAGGTTCGTGGTTCGATTCCCCGCGAAGGTGTTGTTAAATTGTCATCTCTCCGGCTTTTGCAAAAATACCTAATCTCTCTACATGGTCAAGGAGCTTGTTTTCTATTCCCAGTGAAATATACTTTTAGAAGGTTCTACTAAAGACGTTTTGTTCAAAAACTTATTTTTAATTTCATCCATTTTCACTATTTATGATTTTTAAAGGTGGTAAACTGAATTTAGCCCAATAATGTTGATTCTATTTCCCTGTGAAGTGCTTTATGTTTGCTTCAGCATCATGGAGCATTACTAAAAACTTAAGCAAATGAGCTGCATTAAAAGTTATTACAGAAAACACAGTGTTGGTCTAACTGCTACGACTCCATTTTGCTTTCATAATTCATCACTGCTTTAGTATCTGGTGCTCGTGAAATATGATTATGGAAAACTAAGATTTAGTTAATTCAAGGAATTTCTTTTAGTTGAAAGTTCAACAGCCCTTTCATCCACTAAACCTAACGTGTTGCATGCCATGTAATTACAGTCGCTATTAAAATATTTTTTATATTTTCATTTACGTTAAGATGGTCTGCTTCATCAGTTTTACTAAAATAATATAACTGCGTTTTGCTGTTGCAGCTACCTTCGTCTTAAAGTATAGCCTGGCACAGAATTTTAGCACCTCATGATTATTAGTAGAATGTGCAAATAGCTGTTTTTAAGAAAATGGAATATTTTCAAATCTAAATGATATTTTTGCATGTTAATAACGAAATATAAATATTAGGGATTCTTGTTAAGTCCAAATGATGCTTTACCAACCCACAACTAAACACACAGACACAGATCTCGTTTCGAATTTTGAATACAGCATCAAAAGATAATTAGAACTTCTGAGTATTAAACTCTTCACTACAATACCATTTTCAACGGCCTTCAGCATTATCATCATTTTGACAAGTCTTAATCGAAGAAATTGAAACCGCTGAGATTTATGTTAATTTATCTAATTATTTTATCAGTACTACCATTTCTACTTTTTGTTACCTTATACCATGCAGCAGACTGGAGACGTGCATATAAGAACAGAAATAGAGAAAGAGCTTTGGCAGCGATGCTGACCGCTGTGCTATTTCCTCGCCTAGCTTTGTGAGTCACTTTAGATGGTGTTAACATATTGCTAAACTAGTTGCTTGCACAATTAGATGAGAGCTGAGCCATCGATTCTCAGGCTTTTGTATTTGAAAATCGTCAGCATTAAATTACTTTAAACTTTAGCTCATATTTTGTGTTAGTTGATTCCGGCAAGCTCTGGAAATGAATTCTGAAGAACATGTCATATATTTGTTGAGCTCAAATTTTTAAATAAAAATTATTGTTTAAACCATCTTCCGAGTCCGTAGTTGCTTTAACAAATGAGGCGATAATTGGCCTGATAGTCTAAATACTGACAAATTTAATGAAATAAGTAATTTAATAATAAACCAATATCCGAAACTTATATGCGATATTGAAACTTTAGTCTGAATGAAAATGCAGATATGGAAACTCATACTTCGTTAAGTGTTTCGAAGAACTTCTATTTATGTGCATAAAGACTTCATTACTATATCCTCATTCTTAAGACCGTCAAATTCTCCTGAAGTTCTTCATAATCAGCGACCTTTATAGTATTTTTCAATTGTTTCTCCTTTTATTCTCATAGCAGCAATAAATTAACATAAAGCATTGCCCATATTTACTCGTAAAAACAACGTGTTTTATTTAAATCATTGGAAGAAACAATTAAATGCTTATAATAATATGAGAGCTAATGGTTTTCAAAGCACTGTAGGAATGGTTTTTATTTAAATCCTACTAAAAGAGCGCACAGCGTGTTCTGAACAATAGGGAAAATTAAAAAAAGTATTTAACATTGTTTTGATTCCAACTACGTCTTGCGGAAATTGAATATCATCCAAGAACATCTTGCTTACTGTAAATGGGAAAACAAAAATACAATTCTATCCATAACTCAGTGTTATAGTACTCTTCTATCTTCTGTTAGAGTAATTTGAGCTTGCTTTCAGTCTAAAATTGTGGATTTCAGGTATTCAAGCTTTACTCAGGTGCATCATAGAAGTAGTCTATGATGCATCATAGAAAAAAAAGTAGTCATCATAGAAGTAGTCTATTACTTAGTCTTCTTCTAAGTAATTAGTTAGCAATGAAAAACATTTCGCAATGCAGTTTCCATCAAGTGTAAGAAGATTGCATCCAAATAACAAGAAATACTTGATAAGCCATTTTTATTTAAGCCTGGTATAGGACTTGGAATTTTGTAACTCTGCTATGTGTAACATCCATTTTTCAAAAATATATATTAATATTTAACTAGCAGTTTTATTAAAAGCCACGTTATGCTTGTGCATATATAAAATCGCAAGATTTGAGGTTTAATTAATTCGGTTGATTTGTGTCGTACGGAAGTAAAAATTGTGTTTTAATTTATATAAAGGGTACAAAAGTTTCCTAAATATTAATGTAGGAACCAGAAGAGCACGTAAAAAGTTATATTTTTAATTTTATTAATTTTTTTAATTTCAAAATACAAAAATAATAAATTTTCCGTCATTTTAAAATTTTCTAACCTGATGTATTATACGGTGTTATACGGATGTTTACACCAACGATTGCAAAACTTAAGGCCAGGTAAAAGCTTTTGTGGAAATGTTGTATATAATATAAAATAGTTAAAATTTTTTTAATCTTTAAAAACAAGTCTATCTCTTTAATAACAACTGCAACTAAAAAGTATGAAATTACGTAATATTAAGCTTTATGTGCTCTACAGTTCTTATGTGCTGAAAATATTTAAAATAGATTATTTTTAATGAGTAATAAAACGTCATGCTGTATGCGTATGGAAGTACATGCACTGAGATACAAAAGGCAATGTGTAGAAAAGAAACATGGAGATACTAAATTTAAAATTAGGTAAAGAGCCTTAGATTAATTTTAATATATAGTCATATTATATTCTTCACGTAATTAAGGCAATTTTTGAGGAAACCAAAAGGATCAGATATTAAATTAGGTTAACCGAAAGAGTATAAGATCAATAAACTGCCCTTCTGTCTGTCTGTAAAAGGTTTCTTACATTCTTAGACGAAGATATTTATTGGCATTTCTTCAGAAGAAATACGTGAACAATATTTTCTCTTCTGTTTAGAAGTAAGTAGATTTAACCTACAATAATTCACATAATTTTTCTGATTTCACTTAATTTTGCTGACATTCCACATACATAAATACATAATGTATGTATTTACTGGACGAATAGGTGTTTTTGATCTTACATATTTGTATTTCATTACATCCTTTCAAATACTTTATACTAAAAGTAACTTTAAAATCTGCAAAGTTAAATAGTTACTCGCACGGCTTTTGTGAAAATACTGTTTACAGATATTAAAGCATATTAAAGCATTTTTGGCACGTACAGTGTTTTGGATATTCCTTTACAGAAGTCATAATGTTTCAAGCACTCCATATCCATCATCAACTGCAAACATAAAATAAATTTCTGCTGATAATAGTCATGAAAAACATATTTCGATAACAGGTCTATTTAGATTATTTTCTTATTTCATGTCTTTTGCCTTATGTAAGACGTAACGAAGAAGCAGTAGTATAAAAACGAATTCTTCCTTAGACGATAAAAAGTCCTGGGGACATTTAGCACATCAAAACAGCAATTCATCGAAATGAAAAGAATAAAACACAGCCCATGTTTGCGAAAAATGTATAAGAAGTTCACTTTAATAGAATACTCTTCATTCGAGTTTAATACAGAAATACATCTAAAAGCTTCTTATGTAAGCAATATAACGTGCATGGTATACAAAAGGCGAAGAAATTTTTGTTAAAATTTGGGATACAATATCATTCCGTTTCTAGTTTATACTACTGTCATGTGAGGACTGAAGATGAACTGAGGCTTTGGCTTGAAAGTTTTGCTATTATTTATTTATTTTGGGCTCCCTTCTTCAAAATATTAGAGTTAATGTTTCATCTGTCATTTAGAGTGGTGGCGCCATTGCTATGAATGCAGCCGCCATTCTCTTCAGATAGTAGTTGGTTTCATCGTTTTCTTCTTAGTTTGCGTTATTTCCATTTATCAATACCAAATAAACTTTTTCCTGTGCCATCAGATGGCTTTTGTCTTGGTCAGAGCTTTCTTCATCATTTGCATTTCTGAATTTTTTCCTTTTGGAGAATCCCCTTTTGAAGTTTCTTATTTTAATTTAAATGCAAGTGTTTAAAGACATTTGGATATTGGATTAAGTATAAACTTTAACATTGTCCCTGTTTCTGCTGTAACCCTACATAAAAGGGGTGTAAGAGAATAAGTTTTAGTTGTTATTCCTGCTTTTAAGAGGATTTGTATTAATTATCTCATTTGATGTACTTACTGAACCGTCAAAAAATACTCTTTCGTATTCATCAGAAATAAATTACACGGAAGTTACAGTATATGCTCTACTGGAGTTTTACTTTAAAGAGAAAAAAGAATACTTTCTATCTTAAAAATAAAATAACGTAAATGGAAGAAAGGAAAAAAATGAAAATGAAGTGATGTTTTTCATTTTTATTTTTAAGAAATGGAAAAATAACTAGAATTAGAAATAGTTGGTTCCTCTCTTTCATCGTCGTGTTTTGAACGTTATTCATCTTTAAAAACGCATTACTTGGCTTTTAAATGTCGTAATTGAACTTGCGTTTGTTCCCAACGACAAGCGCGTTCGTGAAACCTTTTGTTTCATTTCAGTTCAAGGATTTTTTTCCAATAATTACTGCATGTGCCAAAATGAAATCAGTATAATTTTCATAGTCTAAGCATTTTCCCCTTTTTCTAACTGAAGTTCCGTCACTTCGAGATAAAACAGTGGATCCTAGATGGAAGCAGAGGAACTCAGGATAGATTAGTTCAGCTTGAAAACTGTATTAGTACTTAATCTTTTAAAAATAACGACTTATCTTACCACATATACGGACATGATATATATCTATGCAACAAAGGAGCTTAGCACCCTATTTTACGAAATGACCAAATATAATAAAGCTGCATTAAATGTATGTAGGTATAGATTTCATAGCATCGCGATAGAGAGTTTTATATATTTCAAAGAGACTGTACTTTAATTTTAAAAAGGCAAATTCGCACCGTATTTATTTATTGTTTTTATTCGTATTGATAAACTAATTTATGTTGAATCCTCAGATGTTATTACTTAGATTTTATTTATTTTGTCTTTATTTTTCTTTCATGAATTTCACCATTAACCCTTGGCGGCACAGTGTGTCCGGTTTGGACACACCTAAAATTTCCTTCTGTCCGCACAGAAAAATTGAATGAAAAAGGATTTATAGGTTCCTATAGGTTACACTGAACCTTCTTTATTTATAGTAGATGGCAGCTCAACACAAACCAGTCCATATATTTTAACCATGTTTAGTATTTTAAGACCCTCATTTTTCAAAGAAATCCAGAACTTTTTTAGGGTAAAGGAATTGTTTGAAAAGAAATTTCTACGTTGTTGTTTTAGGATGTATGCTAATCTCCTTATTATATATTAGTTTAAAAATTTTACCTTGAAATCTTGCCTAAAATCAAATGGCGAACACTAGATGTGCCCAGACCGGGCTCACTGATAATCTAGGACAGATAGTCTGTATTCTTTGTTTCTCCGCATTTCATCGGCCAGTTCATTGACAACAATGCTCGTTTCAGCACTCTTTTCGAAGCTCTATTCAATCAGTGTGCCCTCTTTGGGAACACCCACAGAAATTAACGATAAGTGCTACCTTCACAAAAATTTACTTGTGTACACCTCCAGGCCTAATTAGACTGCCTACCCTTTTTTTTTTTTTTTTATCAAAACTCCAACTTTAAAAGGTAGCGTGACGGAAAGGGTTAAGGCGAAGCAAAGTCAAGTTAATTTGGGTTCATCCTTGTTACTTTCATTTTTAAATGCACCTGCCTTCATAGTGTTACATCTTAGCATAGGAAACGGCATCCATTTTTGATATTTTTTAATTATCCTTAACCTGTTGCGAGATTATATGCAAATCAAGTAAATTTTCATCACAGTTTTCCAAATCATGCACTCAAGTATTTCTCATCTTATTTGATATATCGACACATAATTGATTCTGGGTCATTAATGTAATTTCACTTATTAATTCCCCAAAATATATCTCTTCATGCACCATTATCACATGGTAAGTTAACTGTGCCTTCCAGAGTTTTTAACTTAGCATGAAATCTTGTTTTTTTTTATCTATTCAAGAAACATGTGGAACTTAGAGTTTTCTTGAAAATGGTAGCGTATAATCTGTAATGAAGCATAATTAAGCATAATTAATTAAATTTTATAATCTGTAATAAATAGCATAATTTCATTTGCAATTATGTTATTTACTGAATTGGTAATAAAATGAGACAAAACAACAAAAACAGTAAAGATCTAGATTGATACATATGTTTTGTTCTTTGAAAACGGAAGGTTTATGTAAGTCGTATTCAAAACTGGTAGAGTTTCATGTAAAATGTATGCCACTTTAATTTGCTTTATAGCATGCTTTTGTTTTTTATGCTGATGTGTGTCTCTTCCACATTACCGAACTTAAATTATTTCTAAGAAACATAAATTGTAAAGCATTATAAATAAAAAATATGCCTTTTAATATCTAAAATATAAATTTCTGGTTTCATGTTTTAAGTAGATAAAAGCAATCAACAAACAACACATGAATTGAAAATGAATGTTAATAACAACAAATTAATCGAAAATTGTCATTACTCTTCGTAACTCGGGAGAGAAAAAGCGAGCTGTCAGCAGCAGAAACTAAATTGTTTGCTAATATTAAAATTAGAAGCAATTATTTACTATTTAATTAAACATGGAATGCTTAATTGGTCCTTGTAATCCATTAAAGTCTGTAATAGTCTCTTTAATTTTTAATTTCTCCTTAAGTAAAATAAAACTCAAATTATGCTCTGTTTTTGCAATATTTTCTTCTTGTGTTCGGTTTTTGAAATCATAAGGTAAATATCTAACTGCAGCATTAATAATTAACTTATATTTTGGCTCCAGAAATATTCAGATATATTTATATTTAAAGTTAATTTTCGGAATGTATACGTACGTTAAAGCACATTTTATTACATATAAAATAATTTAAATTCAATAAATGTGAGTTAGTTTGACCTTCGTTTAAGTTCAGTTCGCTCATTATATTTTACATTCATTTATACTTCAAGCAGAGTTATGTTTTCGCTATCTTATTTTGCATGACATGAAGTAAAATTGTTAATTTACGCGTCCAAAGAATAGTAATTCATTTATTTTTTATCAACTTTATGGTTATTTTAATTCCTTCTAATGAATATATCTAATACTTGATAACTTTTTTAATAATAAAAAACTATCTACTGAGCATTTGTATTTAAAAATGGTGCCTAATTAAAATTAAGATTTCGTTTACTATAAGGTTTTCTCTTTCCGACCAAAAGGCCCACCAGCGGCCGAGCGGTAAAGTCGCTGAACACTGGTAGTTCGGCCCGAGGTTCGAATCCCGCGAACGGGCTGGCTGCATGGGTGTTTTCGTGGTTTTCCCCATCTGTCACGTGTATACGAGCCAGTTTCCCTTAGAAAGTCCTCCACGAAGGCATCCCTCCCCTTAAGCAGTTAGCCCTAGGGTGCTTTGCCATAATTAAATACACCACCACCTTTCCGACCAAAAATCTCGCCTCAAGATAAACCCCTGACCGTGTGACGTCACTTGACTCATAGTCTGCTTCAGAACAATTTCCCCTAAATACACGTAACAACAATCGGGAAAGAACTTAAAAAATAAGAAAAAAATGTTGATTAAATGTTAAAATATTTATAAATTGATCCCTTATCCAACTTATTTCAACATTAAGTTTTAATTAGTTAACAATAATGAGGATAATTTAAATTTAAGACAAAAATTTCAAATATATCTTAACTATGTATTGAGATGTTCTTATGATACAAATTCCATCATTTTTCATCTCGTTTTGAAGGCGAGAACTACATTTTGAAATACTAATATTTCTCATTCTTATTCACTTTCTTGTTTTAGCAAACGAATATACTGCTGGCTAAAATTGTTCAGCATACTTCAAATCAATTTGTTTCGCTAAAACATATTATTATTTCTTTTATTTTCTAAAGTTTATTCCCGTGAAATTTGTCGAAAGTTTATTTTCAATTCATCTGTGAATTTCATTTACTCTTTTGTGGGAAGCGCTAGGTCTGTTTTTTGTATTACTGTTTCAACTGTCGCTTACCGATTTCTTACTGACAGATAAAACCAAGAGTCCTAATCCAAATTTGTTTTGAACAAAAGAAGAACAAACTATTCTTAACTTAGTACTGCTGTATCTAGGGATATATCACGACACTTGATACTGGATTACGAAATATTGTATAACTATTTGCACTTGTCATTAAGTTTTCAAGTTCATTTAGTCCTTCTCATTGAGAATGATAATAAAATTCTAAAAATAAATGCAGATTAAAATGAATGTGCAAAAAATATTTTGTGATCCGGGAGGGTTTACACATTCTTCGTTTTGATTTGCACTTAATTTTTCAATAAATTTTCCAATTGAAATAATAAATTGCTGGTAAATTTCATAGGAGTTGGCTGATCAAAAGTCTGATTAATGATGCGAAAATGACTGAAGAAGTGTTCTAAAGTATCCTGATTAAATCAGTGAGTTAAAAGGAGCATATACACATTTTTATTTTGGAGACAAAAGTATAATACTTTGATTGAAAAGATCCTAGTTAATAAATCTAAAAACAATAAAGGTTACTGAGAAACAGTTTATATATATCATCAAAAATTTCTATGCGGTTGGTATTAAATACATTAAGATATAATTCATTAGCTTATAATTTAAGTAAGTTCATAATGTTAGAGAACTAATCAATTAAAATAATAATTTTTCCTATAATTGAATCTCCCGGAAATAAATATCTGATAACACTGTCAGCGTTTCTTTTAATAGTACAACAGCGTGTTTAACTCTTTGTCTTTCAAATACTAAAACATCAAGATTTTTGTTAAAATTAATATCTTTAGCTGTCAGTTTATATCATAATTATAAATCTTTTCTATCTGTAGGTAATAAAGTCTGAACAATAATTTTACATTCTAGATGCTGCTTGACTATAAGACCACTATCAAGTAAATGATTGCTGAACAGTTTGATCAGATGAGGTAAATAGGCGAAAACATAAACATTTCTGTTGTTGCAATTAGGATTAAAGAATGAAGACGTGCCGTTGGAATTATTTAAGTCCTTATGTTAATGTCCTTTATGTCAAGGCTTGTGGAACTTAAATCTGTACTATGGCCATCACTGGGGAATCGATGTTTTTTAAGGTTTTAATTTTCATAATAAAAAATAATTTCGTATTCTATTTTTTAATGTCAAAATAATTTTGAATTAATTGCTTATAGTCGTTCAATTTTTCTATAACCATAAAAAAAATCTCAAATTTATTCCGTCTAATTACAACATTATTTCTCGAACAGCCGAACTCGGTTGTTTATTTTATCATAAAATTATACGAATAAATTTGTCTTAAAATAATACAAACGTTTCCTCTTCCGTTAATTCTTTCTCTTAATTTTTCAGTAATTCTAACACTATTGATTGTACACCTAGTTTAAACGATCATTTGTTTGCCCACTTGCGTCGATAGCCCTGGTCGATAGCCCTGGTGAAGGGAATTTTAGCTGACGTTTGAAATAAATATTTGCCTTTCCAAATACAGTCCTTAAAACAAATGTAACAGCAAAATCTTTTGAATTCCATGTAACTCGCTTAACACCTAATAATACTTTTATTTGGTTTAGTGTAAAACTTTTTAAATAACGCTTTTAGTTTATTCTTACTACTCTTTCGAGTGACTTTCAGTAACTGCGTTTTTTAAGTAATATATATTTATAAAAGCCCAAATTTTTATATTCTTTTCATTATATTCGTGCAAACGTTTTGACAGTGCTGTTTAGCTTTTACTTCCATCTAACTTTCATTTGAATTAAAAATGTTGTCACATATTCGGAGCCATAGTCTCCAGTAGTTGCCGTTTAGAAGACGAACCTGCATTTTTAATGCAAGTGAAAAGCAAACTGAAGTGCTCGTTAAATGGATTTTTTTAAAAAAAATTAAGTCTCTTAAAGCTTTTGAGACAAACGGAGTAAAACATCACAAACAAGAGCTTTCGTTACTCTAACTCTTGGGATAATGTATGCAAAAAGCATGGAGCAGATAATTATCACATTTTTAATAGAATTTAAGTTTATAATTGTAAAACAAAACTTCTTTTTTTGAAGCGCTCTCTATTATGATGTCCCGGAAGGATTTTCGAAGGAAATGAATTAGAAATTCAGAATTTGTAAAACATATATAAAGCTGTAATATTGTTGTCAAATAATTCCTAAAGGCTCTTTATTATTTAAATCGCAATATGACGTCAGTAGGAAGTATTTAGAAAAGGCAGAGGTGTTATTAAAAATAAAACCGCGCAATCAAATTCCTTTATGACTGTAGCATATTACTGATAAATTTCCGAAACGTTCATAACTAACTCGATGCTTACGTGAATTTATTTTCCTCAAAACTGCTGGGGAATATATTTTCCTATGAATGTTTCGGCTCGGTGAATTATTATTTTGAATATTGAAAGCAATTTTGAATATTAAACTTTTCTTGTAATATTAATATACGTAAATTATTGTACGTATTATGAATGGAATAAACATTTTTAAAACATAATATTTCTCTTTCGTTAATGACAGAATTATATATTCTTTAAAATGAAATGAATAAAAGCTTGATAAAGATGTAAATGCTGCATAATACAGTTTAATTGCTTTTGATTTAAAATTAGTCAATTATTAATTAAATAATATCTGCAGTTAATGTTTTCCCAGTATTAGTGTGTTATTATATTTGTAGTAATTTCGAAATTAATGCATTCAAACATATTTAAATTACAAAAGCACTCTTAGAAATAAATATCAACGTTACTAAATTGCATCTCAACATTCAAAGCATAAGAAATTCAATTTCAACTTTCATTGTAAAATTTTCATAATATGCATGCTGCATACTTGATTAAATATGCTCTTTTGCTTTTTTATTTACCAAGTGCCCGCCTTTCTTAGTTTACATGAGATAAAATGCTTATTTTTTACAAGTACCACCAAACAAAATTTTGCCTATTAAACAAATTCTTAATGTGTAGCCAACCTAAAGTACTGAAGACTTTTAAAATATTTTAATTAATTTTTGTTCCTCAGCGTTTTCCAGACAATTACTTTCCTTGACTCCATTAATCATGCATTAAACCTGAACTGAACATATTAAGGTAGCTAATTAATGGATATATAGTAGAGTTTTTAACAAAATAATAACCTCTTCTTCTGTCCAAACTTTTTTTTATTAAAAATAAGAATACTTAGAAACCAGTGCACGGTATGTTTTGCATATAAAAACCTGCTCCTTTGCAGTTTTACACTCTCTTTCTTTACTTCCGCTGGAGTATTTCTAACAAATAATTGTACTTTAAACTGAATAAATACATTTCCTTTTATTGGATATGAAAACCAACAGTATGTTAAGAACAATGTTATGCAAAGAGTTAAGAGTAATGTTTTACATTATACGTATGCTTATCTTTTATAATAAAACTGCGTTGTGTAATCCATTGTTATTTCAGAACAGATCTATTTTGGTGAAGAAGCTACGTATGTACATTTACATGAGAAGAGTAATATTTTAATTTTGCTTCAGAATCTTGTCATCAAACTGGAATAAACAAACTAATGTACTATAACGATATTTTATTTATCTCTTTAATAATATAGCTTGATAAATAAAATTAACAATTGAAATTAATGTGTAATTTTTAACTAAAACTATAATTAAATATATATTATTTCCATTTGATGCTCAATTTGCGTAAACAGTGAAAATCATTTACTGATCTCGATTAAAATGCTTCGAAATGATTATGTTTTTGCTGCTGATTAAATAATTTCCACTAATGGGCATTTAAAAGTAGTAATGTTCTTGCCTAGAATAAAATTAAAATCCATGCATCTGATGTAAAATACTTCACAGAGTTTCGAAAGCCAGCAACGAAACAAGAGAGTACATAATACGTATTTTACCTAGAATCAGATTAAGAATATAATTGACATTTATTCTGTCCAGGACAAGAATAAAAACGTAATTGGTATTTATTGTACCTAGAAATATGCTGTATATTTTATTCATGGTCTGGTTGTATCGTACTTGAAAATATTTATCATTTAGCTGTTGCCTGAAGGGTCGGCAGTAATAAAGATATAAAATTATACATTATTATCATCAGATAAAAATAAAGCCAAAGAGCAGCAGTGTCATCAAAATATTTTAATCCATTAATGGATGGTTCATATTTACTTTAAATTATCTGCTCAGAATTATCAATGTTGACAGCCATTTCAAAAGGTTAAGCAAAAGCGCTTGAAATAATTTTACTACTTAACGCAAAAGCGTAATACATCCCTAATTTGAAAGATGATACGCCATAAAATGCACACCTAGTTATGGAATGTCAATTTATTACAGCGTAGAAATCGGTGCCTATGAATCGATCGCATAGACGTTTGTTTACAAAAGGAGCATATATCTGTCTGCTTTAGCATGAAATTATCGGAAAACTATATAGCATGTTTCATAATGAGGAAATTGTTGTCTAATCTTTTTCGACAGGTCATCTGCTTATAAATCAGATTTCATTGTAAGTTGCGACAGTGTAAATGACATAGTGGTCGATCCGCTTTCTTATTGCTATTAATACTATAAAGAAAAAGATACATAAACAAATTATTAGTGATAATCCTCTTTTCTGAATATTTATACATTACGTTTTCAGGGAGTTATATCCAAAAAGGAAATGTAAGTAACGTTTAAAAATGTCAAATAAATAATGAAAATGTAATATGGTTCAATCTCCTCTACTGTATAAAATTTTCCACTGAGAATCGAAGTCTAGTTAAGTTGAATTTTGCCCATTTGAAAGTGTGATATGTTTCCGATTAGATTTGCACACACGTTTCCTCCATGCTATTCAACAGTTGTGTATTTAAATTAACTGCCAAAAATTATCTTAAATAAAATCTCATAAATTCGTCCCAAAATATTTTATCGAAGATTTGACTAGTTTCATAAAAGCAGTGAATGAATTTTATCTGTCTGCACTCATGTATCTACAGCTATCTATGAACTGAAGATCTATGAATTGAGGAGCAAAACTAAGGAACTATGAACCGAAGATCAGAGAATATGTAACAACAATCCTATAGATTACGATTGTCTTGGTCATTCAAATATCAGAAAATAACTGATAGATAGTTTCTAATTTCGAAGTGTTTGTAACCAATATCTAATATCATGTTTGCCATATAGCATCATTATTTAATTGTGAAACCATATGTATATTCGCCTTTAAAGCCGGAATGCATTATAACCTGAAACGGAAAAATATTTGAGCAGTGGAAATCCTTACATACGTGAAATCAAATATAAAATGCAAATTATGATATATTCAAAAGACGTTACATTCGTTTAACCTTCAAATCTTTGTACATGAGAAAATCATTTGGTTATTTGTTATTTGTTACTCTGAATTATTTTCTTATCTGCAGATTTGTACTTGAGAAAAATAGTTTTGTAATAATTTAGAAGAAAATTCATATCATAATTATATTCTAAAACTATGCGAATTCTTATTGATTCAAATAATGTGTATCTAGATTTTGAAACTACAGTATTTTCATCTTTTAGTTCAGAATTCATTTTCCTTATGCATGTATTCTAAATCATTTCAATCCTCCCTAAAGAAATAAGTTTAAAACAGTGTTGCATCAAGTCAAGCCCTGTTGCTGCTATTACTTGCGACAATGATACGGACGATGACGGAATTTCATTCCCACGTATATTTACACGCATTCCTTCTAAGTGTATTAAACATATAAATCATGCCTATGATTCTACATGCAAATGCAATAATCCTCTTTGGATATCCATCAGATGACCATCAAAGTACATACCGTGTTGTCGAATTTTGGATAACTATTAGACATCTTTCATTGGATCTAGTTTAGAAATGGATGTTCTAAATGTCAAATAGGATTCTCACTTGCATTCACGTTTTGGATAGAGATGTGTTTAATGCAGTGATATTTATTTTAAATCTATAAATTTGTAAGTGTAAATTTTAACGAACGTAGTTGTCGATCAAAATTGGTAGGATTTTCATAAAATAAAGTAGTTTATCTGACATTTGCAGTTTTGTAATTATATGAATGCAGATAGAATATCTGATAAAAGTGGCTGAAATTTAGTTTTCCGAATTAGTGTTAAAAATTTCAGCAACATTAAACCTAAATTTTAAATCGTGGCTTCTTTAAAGTAGTTATTAATCAAGTCTCTTTTCTGCTCGTGATATTGTTTTTTCAAGAATAATATATTGAACTTAAAAATTAATATGTTCTCCTTTGAGCCGAAAATCATGCCCCAAAAGCGAAAGGAAACTTACCGTTCCATCAGGTAAAAAATAAAAGAAAACTTTTAAAATTACGGATTCATCTTTTTTATAATGGATTTAATGAGATGCCTTTTTAATTTTGGCTTAATTCAGCTCCAGTATGTTGAATCACTGATTTCTGTTACAGTTTTAAGTGTATATAAGCCGTGTCAATAAAATTCCTTCCGGACCTTTAATTTCGCAACAGTTAGTCATCGCATACTTATAGTCACAATAATATTTTAAACGAAGCAAATATTATTATTATAGTATTTTTAAATTTAAAGAATTGAATTTTGTAAAAATTATGAAAATTAACTTTTATACTGTCCTCTGATTGCTGTATTTAAATTTATTAAAATGTTGCATTCGTTAAGAAAAATAGAACACAAAACATTTGACTCCTATGCCACAAAAGTTTGCCAAAATATTTGATTCCAAAATTTGAGATTTTTAACATTTGCACTTAGGGATCGGTTCATGAATAAATTAGAATAATTTGAGATAGATATTTTTCCTTTAAGTGTTATTCGATGATATTTGTGATTTACTAACGTGTTAATTTATACACTCCGACCAACACAATGAACAAAGGCAAAACAAGGAATAAAACACAAATTATTTAGTGGATATTCGTGAAATTGATCTAAGAAGTTGGTGTGGCTTAACTAGACCACCACATAACAAACAATAAAGCAAATATATACAAAAATACATATGATACGACCATCACATCGCGATAAACCAAATGGGTTGGATGAATGTGCTATGGAAAAATCCCGCTAATAACACGTATAATACTTTCTAGCTTAAATGCATACTTGACAAGTACGAATCAAGATGGCAATAGTGTCATTGATCGCTTGTTCTGGCATGTAGCGCCCATTCCTGTCGTAATGCATTTCGGAGCTCGTTCAGGGTGCTTGGCGGCGCATTGCGACAGTCGTCTCAACATATCCGACACATGCTTTATGTTATTCAAGTTCGGTGATCTAGCAGGGCTCAGCAGATGTGGAATGGTTTCACTCTCCAGGTAACTCCGCGCCACTCGAGCTCTGTACGGGCCAGCGTTATTTTCTACTATTAATATCGCGTCGAAACCCATTGCAGCGGTAAAAGAATGCACAGGAGAGTGTAGAATTATGTCGCTATATTGGATTGGCTGTGACGGAACCATCAGGAATCAGGTAGAAATGGGTGCGGCCGTTCATTGCTATCCCAGCCCATACAAGTAAGCCTCTTTCTCCGCTATGGTCTCTTTCGACAATGTTTATCTCCCGAAAAGCATGTCCCTGGCTTTCGCCCTTCCGGAATCGTTCTGGAAGTTAATTCGATACTCATCCATAAAGAATACATGTCTCCACTACTCTTGAGTCCAACTGCGATGTTCACAGGCCCAGTTCAACCATGCCGTGATATGCGATGGGGAGAAAGGAACATACCGTATATACCTGCGTATAAGTCGAGATATTTTGGACAAAAAAAAGACTTCAAAGTGGGGGGTCGACTTATACGCGGGGCCATAAAAAATTAAAAGAATCGGAAGTTCAAAAATTTCTTTACATAATGCAGTTGTTTTCTTCCCGCACTCAAATTGGACGACTTATCAAATAAGTCACTTACTTGAAGTAATTTCATGACTTAAATTATGTGACGAACTAATCCCAGAGTTTCATACATTAACTAGAGTAAGTTTCGATTAAACCAAAGAATTAACGCCTGTTCGATTTAACAGGCGTACACGTCAAGATTTGAAAAAATAGCCCACGCAATAACTGAACAGTTTTGAATATTTCTTTTAACTTTTAAAAAGGGAAAATGCAGATAGATTTTACGTACGCGAATCTTTTCCGGAACAAATTCTAGAAGGTTACTATATACGATCAACTTCAAATTCTAGAAAGCAACATTAAAAAGCCCGATATTACATTAATTGCTCAGTGGGTTAAGGATGCTTGGAACGAAATACCCTCTGAAATGATTATAAAATGATTTAAAAAATGTTGTATTAGCAACGAACTAGACGGCACGGAAGATGATACTGTTTTTGAAAGTGAAAATGACGTCGAAGGCTCTAGGAGAGATTGTAACAATACAGAGTTCGAGACTGAAAATATGTATGATGACGAGCCAATGACGACAGAAGAGCTCTATGAAATGTTTGGCGAATCTGACCATGAATCGGACGTTGAAGGATTTTGATTTTGTTTATTTACCAAGGTATTTTTTATCGTATATTTACTTTTTTTCCTCAGATGATTCTGAATAAATGTAGTACTTAAAAATTTTTTTTCGAAGTTTCTCGATCGATTTCGGAAGTGGGGGGTCGACGTATACGCGGGTTTCTTATTTTCTACGAATTTTCTATGTCGAAGTGGGGGGGGGTCGACTTATACGTTGTATCGACTTATACGCGGGTGTATACGGTAAATAAGAGGTCGTCCGGCGTACAGTCCACTTTCATGCAGTCGACGCGACACAGTTGGCTAGATATGGGCTGTCCT
Organism: Stegodyphus dumicola; assembly: GCF_044657685.1. Classification (NCBI taxonomy): domain Eukaryota; kingdom Metazoa; phylum Arthropoda; class Arachnida; order Araneae; family Eresidae; genus Stegodyphus; species Stegodyphus dumicola. The sequence continues at coordinate 32,003,653 of NC_140781.1, forward strand.
GCAGAAGCAGAGTGATGCAACGCTATCTGTCGTGCTGTTAATATCTTGCACATAGCAAAAGGAAGTAATCGTCTGCCGTTGTAGTAGTCCCCCGGCGTCTAGACCTACGTCTTCTATAGGGGTTTTCATCCCTCTGGTAACGATTCCACAGCGTGTTGATGACATAACAATGCACTTTCAGCTCTTGCGCAAACTATCTTAAACCAGCTTGCAACGTCCCAACAGTCCTTCATCGCGCAAATGGTGTCTTCGTTTCATGCTTCCCGCTTTGCCTATTTCAGATTACGTGGAACTATCGTTGCTTGCGAACTTACGCATACGTCAGGCATACCTCTAAGGCGTTGTGGTGTGACTGGGGAAATGCGTTTTATGCTAATTTTGGTTGCGTATTTGTATTCGTCGGAACAATATTTACCTCATCTGTAAGTTATGTTTTAATTCCCCTTTTTATATTTGTACCTTTACTTTTAGCATTTGTTGCTTATTTCTTGAGCCTGAGTATAATTTTATTGCATTTGATATGCCGGAAGAATTTTCATGAAAGTAATTTAAGAGTTTTGAAAGTCAAAATATACGTTATTCTCGTGAAGTTTTATTGCTTTAGAATCATAATCTGGAAATCCTAATAAAATCTATTATTAAAGTACAAATATTTTTCTGATTTAAAGAATGCAAAAAATATTGCGAGTTGGCTATATGGCAATACTGAAGCCTGACAGTATTTACTAGAAAAGTAATTCTTTACGATTCTATGAATAAGATCTCAGTTTTGAGAAAATATATATTGAAGAATATTTTTCGTAATAATCTGCCTATAAATGTTCGTCACTTTATCTGTTGGTACCAGAAACAGTTTTCTAAACTGGTATTTTATTTTTAGTTACGTCCAAATGCAAATTACCCGCTCTTTAATTCGTATGTGGTCCCTGAATATAATGTCCGATTTTAATGTCATATATGTCGGTCAATTTTTGTAATACAGGATTCTAACATTTGTGCTTTCTGTTTTATGACGAGTAAAAACTTTTGTATAATAAATATCGGGACTGGAAAATCGTATAAAAGCTAGATTTCGTAATTGCTACAAAATTTATATCTTTAATTTTAAAAATTCCAAAAAAGTAATATTTGCGTCTGTTAAAACTTTTTTCTCATTATAAGCATATGTCAACATCAAGCAATATTTCATCCAAAGTCCAGAGTATTTCATTATGTTCCAGAGTGTATAGATAATGTATTTTAGACACTGAGAAGGCTTTGCGAGTACTTCAAATTAATTAAACAACAGAGTCACACATTCTTAGTATGGTACGCTTAAATACAGTTCCTTAGTTAAATTTTTAATTATTTTTCAGATCAAATGCATCTACTAATAACTTAGAAATTCATTTAAATATTTCAGAAGTTAAGTTAGAATTTTTATGTTAAGTCATCCATAAAGCAAGATTAGATTTTCAATGAGTGGCTTTCATTTCCGAATCATAACCTCTCCTCTGCTGTGTTCAGTAACTGGAACTAAGATCTATTTTGAAAAATTTCTATGCGTAACTGATCATCTTCATCAATTGCGCTAATTGAGTTTTCATCAGTAAATATTATTGTACACAAGTACGCAGAATTTTTATTTCTAATAGAGTTTTGAAAAATCATCTGAATATTCTCCTTATTGTTGTGAATTTTGCCTTGCCAACAGTCTCTTATATGCAGCACATCGAATTGCTGTTTTAATCATTCCTAAATTAACAGAAACTCTATATGTTAAATATTGTTCTGGCCCAACTTCTGGAAAACTTAATATTCGATTACTTTAATATTTCTAACAATATTACGTTACACATGACCGCTTTGATGGTCTTCCAAGTCTACTTTAATTTTGATTATTCCAGGATGTTTTGAATTACGTTTTGTTATGCTAAGAATTATTAGAGGATTTAAATTAGCCATTAAAGCAATTTATCTAATACATTTCTCTTTTTCTTGTCGCAAAGGAAATATTTTCTTTAAGAATTAGCCAGGACAAAAACAAAATCTTGAAATTACACAGATTCTAAAGAAACTTCATTAAAGAATTGAAAAGATGATTTTTTTAGATGTTTCTGTTATTTCGATGCAGATAAAGAAGTCATAAACGTACAGGATTTACGACTGCTGATGAGAACATTTTGAAGTCTTAGTAGTGTTCAAAGACTTTTGTGATCAGGTTTCCTCTTTCTAAATAGAAGGCATTAATTTTTTAGCTCTTATTTCTGTACGTAATAGGAAGACTGCAAATGCATTTCTTAATGAAAACCATGATTTGTAATTTCAATTTCACGCATTTAAAAGTTTTGACTTTAGTTTGGGAACTCGAAGTGTCCAATGACTTTGAGACATTGCAGACTAGAAATAAGCAGAAAAATTCTCCTATTTAGGAGGAAATATTATAAAATTCTGCTAAAATTATTTGGATAAAATTTCAAGTAATATTTCTTGCTTTCTTGTTAACATATGGATTAATTATAAAACTTTTATTCAGAATGAAAATTCTATTTTTTTAAATAAAATGCATTGCTGTTCTTATCATTTATTTTCGTCAGACGTCTTTTTAAAATAGATTTTATAATTTAGGGCTTAATTTGATGGTATTCAAATTAAATTAATTTTCAATTATAATTAATTTTCTTAGAAACAGTAGTTAAAATAATATACATGAATATAACTAATCATATATCACCGTTAGTCCTTCCGCATTTTATTCGGAGAATATTGGTTTTACAACATTGAATAAACGTTTTTAATTTCGATTTTTGTACTCATTAGTCTTACTAATCTTGTCATATAAAACTTTCATCAGGTACTGCTGTATAGCATGCTTTCAATGCTTCTGTTTACGAGAAAAGCTCATTACAAAATTTTTCTTGAAACTTCCAATCAAAATTTTGATTATTTTTTCTTAAAGTATGTGTAATTACATTATGTAACACTACCAGAGCATTATCCTCTCTGTCCCCTGCCAAATGTCTCCTTTATGGTATGTTGTGAGTTCTCAGAGATACTGCCATTCGACTTGCCATAGGATGTTTCTTTTATCTTACCTAGATACTACCATTCGACTTCCCATAGGATGTTTATTTTATTTTACGCATTGCTAAATTAATCGTGTGATTTAAAGCAGTATACGCTTTACGTAATTTTATTTTAATAAAATCTGTAACTAACATAATTTGTAAAATATATTCTTCATTTGATTTAATGATATATTTAATTGATCATTTTTGTAAACACATACACAGTTTTTGAAACTGATAGTTTATTTTTTTAATTCCATGTATGAGTTGTTCAGAAGACAATAGTTTATATGTCTCCGCTTAATTTCCGCTTAAGGCATTTTTTTTCAGTAATCATTTGAAAGGAAATGTCGCTAAAGCTTGTCACTTAAGAAATGTCACTTAATTTAATTATTTGATTGTTACTTATTTATTGCTAACTAAACTGAAAAAATATATCTGAAATATTTTACACAATGACTAAGCTTTTAAGTGTTTTAATGCTATGTGCTTGGCATTATTGGAATGAGCTTTCATATTTTTATATTTCTTATTTTATACAAATTGTATAAAAATTGTTGTATGTAGCAAAATATAACTAATTAATTAATTTTTATTTTGAAAACATCCGTGTTACAATATAATATTATAATTTCGGCAAAAAATATATTATATATTGAACATTCATATGTTTTATATATTTATTTAACGAAAATAAAATTTATGCAATGAAAATAAAATTGATGCCTTGGCATTAAATATATTATTATCCACCTCTACACATGAAAAGTAACAAACTCTTACGAGTAAATCTTTAACTGTACTTAAATTATCATTGCTAAAGCAGTAAATTAAATTTTAAATGTTGCAAAATTTATGATTAAAAACAGTTAATTCTATGATTAATTTCAAGATTGTTTTTATAATGTAAAGCTTTAAGCTTTTATTGTAATTTTATTTTCCGATAGCTTCATCTTCGAATTAGTAGTATTAAAAATTCTTTAGTTCTTTTCAAGATATTGGAATTTGCTTTTTAATTTATGTTCAAAGGTAACTTTAAAAACAAATTTCCAGTTTAAAAATACACCAAATACGTCTGATAAATATTTCATTTTAAATTGTAATATTTTTTCACAAAGAAATATATGCGCAGTCTTCTTCAAAAATTCCAGTGGCTAAAAAATATATGGTAATTACGATCTTAATATATAGTACCATTGTAGATTAACTGAAAATGGAATGGAATAAATATTACTTGGTTTAATTCTTTCATAGTTTTTACTCTTAACTCCATTTGCGAGATTGTTATTGTTCAATTAGCGATTTATATATAAGCACTACAATCAGCAGTAAAAATTTAAACGCATCATCAGACTAGTAGTGCAAATCCAGCAAGATAACATGGTTTTAAATCATTTATCAAGATATGTTCATAAAAAGTACGGAAAGAACATTTGATAAAAAAAATCCAATTTCTTGGGCGTTTAGAATATAACATATTATTCGTTTCTAAAGAACAAAGGACTGAAGTTACTTTTTTTTTTACTTCCATTGTTTTTCGGGGAAGAGAAAACAGAATTTAATAAGCTTGGGAACATTAAATAAAAAAGATAAAAAAGGATTTAAGGACAGAAAAATTACCTTTTTGCTTTCGTTAAAGAAATGGCACTGAGCGATTTGTTTGAAACGTTGGTTATAAAACAATATTTTTATCTGAGTTAAGGTATAAAAAGGAGGCCAGAAAAGGTAGTCTTTAAAAAATATAAAATAAAAAACAACTAAGCGAGAACTGCTTTTACAGTTTGTGTAAATACACGCAAGATTTCGTAAAGCAAATCTGTTAGTAATTAAACTTGTGTTTAATTACTAACTTTTCTCTTCCTCCTCCTTTGTTTTAAGGACATGAAATAGTGTCTGAAAATCACATTCTTGTATAGCGTTATTAGGGAAATTTTTTAATTCTTTTTACACTTTTATTTTCTCTTTTAAGACCACGTAAGAAGAAATAATACTTATATATTCACTCGTTCATTTCGCCATTTATTTTCCTGCCTCACTTGGGAAATGAATAAAACTTATAATTTAGATACCTGTATTTTTAATTATGGGTACTCTTTGTTTGTCTTCCCAAATTTTACTGCTTCATGATAGTTAGCTTCAATAAATTACGTTTTTTTTTTCCACAATGCTAGTAGCACTATGCCAGGAGTGCAAATTGATTATCATACGTATGACAGTAAGGATGACTCTAACTTCAAAGCTTGTTAGGTTTACAGAACTGCCGAACAAATCACTCTATTTTCTTAAAAAATTATTTGATCGAAAAGTACTTCTAAAGTGTTACTGTGGTTCAGGATTTGTAATGCCATGTTATGCTTCGCCAACTAGTGCTCTATTACACTACTATTCATGCTATGTTTCGCTTCTAGTGCTCTATTACACTACTAATCATATTAGAGCCGACTACATCCTACTGACTTGCAAAATCTGCAAATTTGAGCAATATACATGAATTACATAAACAAAATATTTAACTTCCAGACTTTGATCTGTAGATTCTGTACTATATCTATAGAATATGGACTATAGACTTTGAACTGTGAATTCTGAATATAGACTTTGAACTATAGACTTTAATTGGAACTCCAAACTACTCTTCACCACTACTATTTCTTTTCGTCGCATATTATGTTCAAAATTCCGCACATATTTTAAAGAGTTATGTCATATATTATGTTTAAAATTTTTGTATTACATTCAAAATTCTGTACGTTTATCATTATGCTATTTTATACATTATGCTTCAATTTTTTTTCTTCATTCCAAACTACTTATCATTCCAAATTATGTATTCATTTCAAATTATGTATTCATTTCAATAATGTATAATTCAAAATTGTGTATTCATTTAAAATTATGTATTCGTTTGCTAATATCAATAAACGGCTGGGATCGCGTAGTGGAGAGACGGCGCTAAACCAATTAACCAAATGGTAAAGGTGTGGTGCCCGTCTTCCCCGTTCCTAAATCCTAAATCCTAAATCCTACTAATCATATTATGCTTCGCATTTATTGTTCTGTTTTACTGCTACTCTTATATTACTATTCTTATAATCTAGTACAAAATTACACTACTGACAAAGAGCTATGAATTCATGCCTAATGCTAAGCTTTATGGAGCGGAAAATGTTTGTCTTTTTAAGAGTATTTAATATAGACTATCGGCCTACCTGCTGAATGTTTGGATAGTGAGTTGTTGAATACTAATTCGGATCACGGAATCGGAATCAGTTCTTAGCGTTCATAATATCTTAATTTTTATGTCTGAAACTCAGTACATCCTTGACACATAAATCAAGGAAATTTGTTAATCTCTATAAAAAGTTGAATTATTTTGTTTTTATTTCGTAGAGTAAAATTAAAATTAACAAATTAGTTTGTTAGTTTTTATTGAATTTTCACTCCATATTATATTATTAGATATTATGCAGAATCTAATAGGTGTCTTTGGGAGTAGGAAGCATGAAGACTTAGCAATGCCCTCACCGGGATTCGAATTCAAGACCTCTTGATTTTCAGCCGATATGGTTCCAATTACACCGGAGTCACGCGGTAAGAAAGGAGAAAATCCTTATATTCTCCTCCATTTAAAGGAAGGAAGAGACCCAATAGACAAATCCAGATGTTCCACCACATTTTACTTTGGACCCCATTTGCAGAATCTGTTATATTTCTTTCGGAAGAGGAGACATCAGAACTAGCAATGTCTCTGCCTGGATTCTATGTCCAGACCTCCCGATCGTTAGCTTTATATGCTTCCAATTACAACCTGAAAGCAGGAAAGAACAAGAAAATTGTTTACAACTATTGAATTTTCTGGCAAATAAAATGACTTAGTATTTTCCAGAATTTAAATCCGCTATTTTTCATTATAGAGCTCTGATAAGTTTCATGTCGTACCCAGTTTGACAGCTTCCTATTAATTAATATTTTGAAAAATTATTCAAATTAACTAAAAAACTTAACTTATAGAATATATTACCTTTCTTCTCAATATACTTAATTTTGTTTGCCATGAATAGTCTTTTTAGTAGTCAGTGTCGTGAGGTAAATAATATTTGAATCTGCAAAATAATTAGTGAGATTATGAACTGCCGAGTTTATAGAGGTGTCGACAAAGTGGTATTGACTGCGAAATAATTAGTGTTAGAAAGACTAATAATTATTGGGAACACGCCTAATACCGTTCGTTTACAGATAAATTCATTCCGGGTATAATACGGGTTTAAAGCATGGGGTTTTTTTAATAAGTATACAGTTTTATTTGAGATAACGAAAGTTTGAAGCTCCATGTCCAATTAGAAACATTTTTGATGATCATTGCAATTATCTTCAGTCTACTGTGAAATTATTTGTGCATATAAAGTAACAATATTTAGCTTTCTAATCCTTACATATTTAAGGGTGGAAATAAAATGGTCGTTTTCTGATACCAAATGCATGCCAAAGAAAATAATTATTATTTCATAATATTACCAAGTTACGATAGTAGCTTTTGGTAAAGCATTGCACTTCTGCTCTTATAAAATTTAAGGGTTCAGATCTGAAGATGAATGTTAGCTTTTATATACTGTTATAGTGTCTTACTGAGTAAGAAGAATAGTTTCCAAAGAAATCAGGAGGACATCAGGCTTTAATAACTGAGCTTTTCTTGAATTAAATTTATCGATACGTTCATTCTAACTAGCCTGTTTGTTAGAATAATATTACCCATTAATATGCGTTTGCGAACTAATAAAAATAGTTTGCCAAATTAGAAGCCAAGGCAATAAACAAGACAAAAGAGTCTTGTGATTGAGTTATTTTTGCGTTTCTAATGCTCTAACATATGATGCTCTAGGCCTTTGATGCTTAAGTCAAGTTATTAACTTATTTGAGGAGAAATATGTTTTTTAATAAATAAGGAACATACATAGGACATTTGCTGTAGTTAACAAAAGACTACTACGAAAGAATTATTTTTAATTACTTCAAGTGTTTCTTAATTAATAGCTAGATAACTGGGAATTTACTTTCAAATTTATTTTCGATTCTTTGATTATACGGAATGAATATAGTGTTCGTTAACACAGAACACGGTTTAAAATACAGGAATGGGTCTTTATTTGTGTGTACCATAAATATATGCACATTGTACGCACTGAAATATTGATGCATCGAAGCAATATATTATAAACTGTAAAAGAAGCACCTAACTATGCAACATTCTCTAAGCAAAAGATGAACTGATTTGATTAATCTTTTTCCGTCCTTAATACATAAATTATTATTTTGTCATTAATGGTTCAAGAATTTCATTAATGATTTTTAACTCAATTATCTTCATTTGCTAGAAGTATTTTTGTGAAATTCTCATTTTAATGTAAAATGTGTCCTTCCATAACTTTTCTTAGCCACATATTCGCAAATTAAAACTATAATCAAATGCAACTGATTGAACTTCATTTGGATCAGGATTTTAACCTTTTGCAAAATTGAAAACCTTATATAAATGAGGAGATTTAATCTGTAGTGAATTAAATTGAGGTTCTGCCCTTTATGTGAAAGACTTCTTAATGGAATCTAGATATAAACATGATGTTAAATTATTGTAATTTTATATGAGCAGTGAAAATAGCTTAATGTTGCATTTAATTTTATATAAATATATATATTTAATTTTTTATACACTGTGAACCAAATTAATAGAATAAAAAATTATTTTTAAGCAACATTTAATTATAGTAGTAGAGTCAATTTAAGGGGTATCAGAAACCCCTATACCGACAATGTTAAATTGGCCATTTTCGATGTACGTTTTCTCAAAATCTGCTGTAGATATAAGCTTGAAATTTTTTCTGTAATTAAAGTATACCTATCTGATTGTACTGAAATGAGCTTTTGAAACATTTTGAATTTTAGAGTAAATTACAGGATATTTTGTTAGGCATAGTAAAATTTAGCACTTTTCTCACACAAAAATATTAAATTTTTTTTTCTGTGTTTATTACAAAAAGCTCATTTCAGTAAATATTAGGGAACCTAATAAATAAGCCATAAAATGTTTAGATACTTGTGAGCAGTAGTTCCTGTAAAAAGGTATATCGAGTATAAAAAAATCACGTTTGGAGAGAAACGCGTTTTTATGTAAAAATCCTCATTGATCAAAGCAGTAGATGACAAATTAAAACTAGATTATTTACAGTTCTAATTTTCATAGAGATTAAAAAATGGTATTTTGGTATTTTTAGAAAGATAAAAGTGTAGAGAATTTGAAAATGCAAAAATCCGAAATCACAATTTATTGAAGATTTTGGGATTCCAACTCCGCTTAATTTCATGATCACAGTTAATTCAAATTACAGGAATAAATAAATACATATTTCACAATCACCGTTTCGTGATCACAAATTGAAGATTAAAAAAGTTAGATTTTATTGCTTGACCTATGTAAGTAAACTATGGCGTTTCGGCTTCCCTGTTCCGAGTAACTCAATCTCACTACAGGTCGACTCTACCTTTGGGCACGTCGTAGAGGTTCAACCTCCACTATTACCCTCCAGTAGAGCCGCGCACCACCTGGATATGACCCCAGGCAGCACCGGTCGTCTAATGCTCCTGCCAGTCGCTCGGGCGAGCCCGTCGCAGCGGGACATTACCCAGCGACCCCGGGGGAAAACCCCACGGGTTACTAGCACCACGCCGCGCTATGACGTGCCAGACTCCGAGGCCGGCCAATAAGTGACCTTTCCCAGAGCCTTCAGAACCACCAAGTTCATAAATTTTATACCCCCGTGGCCGAGACTGCCTAGGTACAGATCCTAGCCAGTAGCTTCGCAGAGTTCTCTACGTCGACCCCCGGGGGGAAATGTAAGTAAACTATAACCAATAAAAGGGGTACTCAATTATTAGTTTCAATTGTCACCAATATGCTTTTAATTTCACGAAGACTGAATTAATTTCACGAGCATTCAATTTTTTTTAAATGTTTAGCATGTACCAGTTTAAGAAAATCTACCTATTATTTAGAGATTACTAGGATGTTTACTTTACAAGAGAGAAAATTATATATCCTTATTCATATTTTTTCTTAAGATTGAAGGGAAAATGCAAAAACATTTCATAGAGAGTCCTGTGATGCTGATAAAGTAACTATAAGTAACTGTAATTTGGGTTGAAAATGCAGTATACGAAAAGCTGAAAATTATTTTGAACACTGTCAAAATATTTAGTTTTAAATTGCTTTACATCAGTGTGTTTTATCTACCATAATGAATACAACTTATGAAAATTATTAATTTATATACAAGAAATTGATTGCGGAAAAAATCATTAAGTCATTACTGTCCATACTTGTTCATGCGTGCGTGCGTGACAGCTAAAGCGCGCCACAGTTTATAAACAGGAAAATCCCGCTATCAGAATTATTTAGCCTTTCAGGTAAACAATTGATCATATTTTCAGGACATTTTTATCTTCTAAGGAAAATAGTGTTCACTACGAAGTTAATGTTTCGAGTAGTGATGGGATATGGATAAAGATATAATGAAGGATGATATTTATTTTCTGAAATCTCACGATTTGAGAAGGATTTTAAACGCGCCACGAAAGTCATACTTAACTCTTCATGAGTTAGGCGCTATTGTTGAAAATTTTGTTTAATCTCTTACATCTTTTACACTTTACTTCCGATTGTGAATAATCCCACCAGTAACCTTACCAAAACATTTACCAGCATAAAGTAATCAATATAATTCGAAAGAGTTTCATAAGTTTAAGAAATTAATTTTAAAATTGCGTGACTCTACCAGTTCCCTGTGCGACACGAGTATGCAAGAGATTATTAATAGTCCTTAATTAGAATTTCTGCCCAAAAATGCTAATGGAGAAGTTGACATTAACATAGTGTGTTCATAATCTCCTCTCGTCTCCTACGTACTTTTATAGGTAGCAGATTCGTCAGCAACTTTACGCATCAAATTTGAAGTGTTTAATTATCCTCTTTCGCCGGATGGATCTGAAGTTAGCGTTGTTAGCACGCAACAAAGCCTCTAGGATAAAAAAATAATGGTTTGTAAGGGTTTAGTTATTATTAACGACTTTCAGTTATTCAGTTCGGATCAGCGCGCTGATAATGAATTGCTCCAAAGTTGTCGAAATGGTACTGTTACTCTAGACTTTTGAGAGTGAGATGAATTTCAGGACATAGGTTTTAAGGCAAGAAGTAGATTGATTTTTAAACAAAATTTCCCTTTATGAAAGCTCTTCTCAATTTAGCCCTTGGTTTTAACTAGGATTAAATGTAAGTAGACTTAATGAAACTATGGTTCTTTCAAATCATAGAGCTTTTGCTCTAACTTGAAAACAAAACTCAAAAATACTTGAGTCTTCGTAAAATGAAATTTATTGCCTGCCTTATTTGCCTTTTGGAGATTTTCAATGTTCACATCTTTTGGAACATTTCTAATGGATTTTATGAATGGTTCCATCTGATCAACTTATCTCTAATTCGAATGATGCTTAAATTGCGTAGGTGATCTGCTTGAATCCCTCTCCTTAATTCTCTGCACATTAAAGGTAAACTTTCAGTTGTAAGGTAGATTTTAATTTTATAACAGTTATTTCAATTTCGAAGTGATTTCCTAGCAATTCATGTTTCCACTTACAAACCCCTACCAGAATGAGTTTTTAGAATCGCGTTGAATGCAAATAAGTTAGAAGTATTTCAGGGCGGTTCAACTTACTTCGTGAGAGAGATGTAGGAATCTTGAGTAGCGCGTGCTTGCTTTCGGACTAAGTCTCTCTTGAAGTTGTTACGCTCGGCTGTATCTTACGTGTCCTTTGATATTTGCCGGCTAGTTTAATTTAGAGGCCAACTATGTCAAATAATGTTAGCTTGGTTAGAGAGTGTTAGCTTCGGCTAAGAGTCTTTTAGTTAGTTATAATTTAGTTCTTATTTCTTATTTTCAGTTTAAGCCAGGAGGCTTTATTGAAAGCCTGAGAAAGGGGCCAACTGTTCATCTTATCTTGAGTAAAATAAAGGGTACTTAACCCTTCTTGAGTCTATGTCTTCGGTTATTTGAACTCAGCGATAATTCGCTAACAGTTCACTAGGCTCCTCAAAGTCCATTTAGTAGAATAAGAGTAAGGAACCCTACACTGTATCACGTTAAGATACATTTTCATTGTTTAAAGCTTAGTGTTGTTCCATTCATTCTTTCAAATCTTTTCGAAATTCAAAGGAGTGAAAATTAAAGAAGTCGCCAGTTGTGAAAGTGTGTATACATTTTTGGATATTCAGCATGTAACCGGTGTTTTTATAACAAAATTTGCTTCAACGTTATAATTAATGAACAACGTATGTAGCACCATGTATTATGTATCTTGGTACGGAATGATTCCATGTATCCCTAGTTGCTTAGTCTAATAATGTTTAAATGTTTTAAATTATTCCGAATATAGTAAAGAATATTTGAAAGAAGGAAAACTGTTCATCAGTATTTAATATTATTTAATATTACTTAATGAACTAAATTTAAAAGTGTATAATTTCGCGTAGTTCAATGACATTTTAAAATTGCAAGTGATTTGGCAGACTAAGCAAATCACGCCAGTTTCAGTAACTGTTGAGAGGATGTTAAAGAAATGCGTTTTTTTAAAAATGAAGTATATTAACCTTAAAAACTGATTTAAATGTTAGAACAAATCTTTATTAATCTTTTGTTAATCTTTCAAAGATCTAGTTTCTTCAAAAATCATGCCTCTAGATAAAGTTAATCTTAATGTCTGATACATCAAAAAGGATTGGCACAGTTTTTTAATTTCTTCTTTTGAGTCATAAAGCAATACATCAAAAATGATTATACTCTAGTTTGTAGGGAGTTGTGGTATAGCTTTAATCGTTCTAATTCCTTTTCTCTTAAAAAGAAAACTGTTTTCCTTACGATATCCTTTAACATATTACTCTTAAATGAAATACATATATAAGCATAAGGTACAGCAAAGTAATAGCAGGTAAAATGAGGGTATAATTAGAAAATATTTCATTTATATGAGAGAACTGATTCAAATTAGACTCCTTATGTATGTGAAAATTATACCAAAAGGACAGCTATAATTAGTATGTAGGACCACAGAATAAGAAGACTGCCCGAAAGTAGTCTAGAATAGAAGAATATATATACTTCTGGAAAATTAATAAAGCATAATAGTACTAGACCAAATTTTCTTACAGCGGACGTTTCGAAAATAGTGATTCTCAACGTGTTTTCCCAAATAAGCCCCTTTCCAATTGTTAGAAGTCATTGTCCCCTACTTTACAAGGCCAGAAAGTATATATATATATGTGATGTATCAGCTTTAGTCGTAGCTTAAATAATCAGACGATAGTTTTAAAAAACAGGATCCATTTATTATTATTCAGGAGAAATATCAGTTACAAAAATCAGATATCCGGAGTAAATAAAAAGAATTACCAATAACTTTTTGTATGAAGTTTACTGCATCGTGACATTTAAGAAAAAGCCCCGATATTCCTTTTGCGAGTCTTTTTATAGCCTCTGGAAAGGCGGAGCTTCCAAGAAATGACGTCAGCCTCGTCAGCCAATCCAGTTCGCTTTAAATATTTCAAGAACAATCTATAACTGTACGTGTAGAAAAGGCGGGAAAACAACTTGACTACGGGGCTGTGGATTTAATTCCACGTACTTTCAAATAAGAGACCCTCGACATTAAAAATGAAAAGAACATACACTTAGAATTTTAAGTGTATTCTACACTTAGAATTTTAAGTGTATTCTTGACTATGGAATTTATTATTACATATATATATATACATATACTTTTATTTAGATTTAGATTATTTTTAACGTATTTTATAAGTTAAACATAAAAAATTATAAAAAATGTTTACACCAAAACTTGAATAAAAGTACTATTTTTATTTATAAACTAAAATGAAATACTTAATAAAAGGCTGACCTCAATCCCCTTTTGCAAATGTAAAATTAACATTCTGTCCTGTCTGAGAGACCCCAGTCTAGAAACTGTAAAATCAATATGGGCCTACGCAGAGATATTCAGTAGAGAAGGTGATGATTCGGAATTTATTCAATTTCGGTCATGCCTGTTAATGTTCAGCAAAAACCTTCTGCTATATCAAGGAAAAAAGGAACATTTATTTCTTTATTTATTGATATTTTAGAAATCTATTTTTGGATTGTAATATAATCTGATATAGAGCATCATTTAACTTTTCGTCCTTTTTCCTGTGTAATTAAACGCATAAAAATATTTCTAAAGCCCAGGAAATGAAAACATGATAGAAACGAATCATGGAAATATATCATTAACCACTAACTGTAATTTCTGTGGCTGCCGTGGTCTTTTATTATTTTTTCATCATTCGCGTGATAATCTTTGGATACAAGGAATTTATAAGCCTTCATATAATCAAAAGAGTTCTTAACCTTGCTCATTAAAATTCTACAAATAACCTATATACTTGTTACGTGTATACAAATATGCTACTTAATTAAGCAATGTGATATAGTGCAAAAATCACATTATTTAATCAAAATCACATCATTTTCCATAAGGATTGGACAGTCGTATCGTAAACTTGAGTTATATTTCTTCTGTGCATAACGACGCGACGTCAAGTCAAATATATGAAATTATAATCTAATAATACAATACAATAGATAACTTGTGATCAAATATAAAACATGGTACGATCGATCGGAGGCTTGCTGTAGAGGAATTGAGCAGCCTTAAATTCCGTTCCTAACTTTTTTTTGGTATTAATTCATTCGCATTTTCGTCTTTAATTCTACGCTAATTTGCTTTTGAATTTCAGAAAACCTAGTTGCATAAGTAGGTTGATTTTTAGTTTTCAAACAAATTCTCTGTCAAATTCTTATTTCTTAACTTATTTTCGTCACCTTGGTGTTCTATTTTGTAGGAAATCTTGTAATCAATTGCGGGGTGAAAGCAACCAGTTATTACGATACAGATCTTTACTATAACTTCTATTTTTCAGTTCCTGGCTAGAATGTAAACTGAGTTAGAGAGTATTTAAGCTGAGGGTTTGGATTGTAAGACAGAGCGTGGTTCTACCTCTTGTTGCCACGTTACTTTAGCTCTGCCGTCTCTGATAAATTTGTAATTATTCAGCTTTGCGTATAGCTGCCGATTTGCAAATTGTTACTCCGGGTAAAGTTTTGAGCCAACTTAATTTAAATTCAGTTGCTTAGTCTTTGACTACTAATCTAGATTTAAATTTTGAATTTGACTGTGATTTTAGTCATATCGTCACAAGTGGTGGTTGATATTGTTAGCATGGGAAGTGCTATTATGTTCAAAGGTCTCTTTTAATGAAAAAAAAGTTTGCTAAAACCTTTTCAAGTCTATGTAGTTAATTTCAGACACAGAGATAATTGACTTTACGTCTTTCAGGAGTTTTATACTAGTTTGTGCTCCAAGGCAAGTCAAACTCTATAATGTTTAACTGGACGTTTCGGGCGCTGTTTTAATTTAAAAGAGAGTTCGTAAGGTAACCGCTTATAATTACTTTACATATGAAATTTATTGCAATATTTTTAAGACGCGAGTTTTTTCTAGTTTAAATATCGAAGCTGGAAAGAAGTGTATAACTTTACATGTTCCTATACTAGCGTAATTCTATTCATCAATAGTTACAATTGCCTAAAATATATTTTCTAATTTTCCTAATTAATTACATTTTTCAGAATCATTATATTATAAGTTATTATTTAAGTATATATTTTAATTTACATGCTCGCAAAGCATTCCACTTAGTAAGAATAATGAGATAACATAATCATTGATTCCTAGAGTGAAAAAATTTCTGTTTGCTTTATCAAGGAGAATACCACACTTAATCCTATCTGTAAATAAATCAGAGATCAGGCTATTTCCTTCGAGGATAAAGATTACTCTACTGAATCCTTATACTAGCTCCTATTTGCCTTCGCTTTTTTTTCCTTAGTAGAGATAGCTCCAATTGATTCCATCACAGTAATTAGAGCTAAGGACATTCCTAAATAAAATCATTAATAAGCAAATTCCCTCTCTTAAGATAGCGATAAAATGTTTAATCCAGCACTTCCCGAAATAGTGTTCTGGGTCCTTGGTTGTGAACATTATATTTCATATGCCAGGAATGAGATAACTTATGAGCTTCTAAAAGCACTTTGCATAGAGTAATCGAGAGAGAATCAATGAGGTTGAAAGTTTTTAAAATTTTCCGAATTTAGGCCTACAGATTGCTTCAACGGTTACTCATTATCGTCTTCTTATAACTATCTTTCTTAGGTAATTTTTGATAATTGCAATTTAATGAATATCCTTAAAGATGCATACGGTCATAATATTATAGAGTTTTAACAGGTATCGTTTACGTTATACAATTAATGCTGAGCTTTTTCCATTTAGTAATATTAACGACAAACTGTCTAAGCTTTCGTTTTCCCTCTTTAAAGTAAATTGAACTACCATTAATGTATAATTTTATATGCTATTAAAAAATTGTTTCCAATCACAATATACAAGAATATGTTATACTATTCATCCTAAATTTCTACATTCTTCATTCAAAAATGTTTAAAAATTGCTTTCTTATCATGGCGTTGTGCAGACTGATTCTGAGAGATTAGTAGTGTTCAATGTATTAAATCATAATCATAGCTCTAAAAATAATGTGCAATTCCTTTAAAATGATTCTTTAAAAACCGAGAAATTTTTCGCAAGAGCTGCCTAATCTAGAATTCCAATTCCGTATATCAATGACATGCAGTTTTGAGCAATGATTTCAAAACGAGAAATAAAAGGATACCAATTAATAGAAATTTTTAAACAAAGGATAAAATTTAATAAAAAATGTTTATCCGTTTTTGAATAAATACCGTGACATAATAACTTCAGTTATTGGTATTTACTAAATGGTATATCAGATTTTAAATATGTTTAACGAAATAAATAAAAAGAACCTTATCAAATTTACTACTTTTTTCACTAATTTGGCAATATGAAAACTGTTTTCTTTGGTATGTTTATACATTGGTATGACATAAAAATCCTTGGTACGAAATATAAAAATCTCCTTGGTATGACATAAAAATATTTATGTTTTTGTACGCTTCACAGCAGATATTACGCTACTTAAATTACTATTTTTTAATTTATTACTTAGACTGGAAACATGAGCCCATAACTAACCATTTGAAAGATATTTAACCGAACAGTCTTGTTAAACATTCATTGCATTTCTTAAAAAATAGTTATTAGAACAGTTTCTAAATTCCCTGCTTGGTGTTTACTATTGAAGTAGCTTGTATATTGTGACATATAGACGATTCATTTCGTACTAATGTTTTTTTTAATTTACGAGAAATGCTATCAGTCTGAAACTCTGAGTGTTTTGTACAATGCACAAGAAAGGCAATATTATTTTTTATTCGTGTTGGCATTTTTAAGATTGAACACACCTCTACTACATTAGTAACGTTACACAACAAGGGGCTCATGTTTCTTCTTAAAGCAAAATTTTATGACTGTTTTGTGGTATAATAGTATGATATAGCTCTTGTTAATCTTCAGAACTTCATTAAACAGTTTAAATGAAAGTTTATCTCCGGACCTTATTTTTAAATGCTGTAAAGCTAAATTACGTGATTTACGTTAAAAAAGACTGAAATATTAGATGAATAAGTAAATTTTTTACTCTCGTTAGCGAAACTTTTAAAGATAAAATATATCTAAAACTGTGTGTATTTCAAAACGAATGACTTGGCTAACTGTGATACAATTTTATGTAAGCTCCTTACACCTTTGAACATTGTATTTTAAAATCTATGCAAAAATATAATTTTTCAACTTTTCAAAACATCGTTTTCTAATAAGCACAATACAGATTAAATTAAAAATTAAAAACATGATTCAGCTATACATGTGAGTATATATAATAAAGCTAATTGGACTTCTTACTTAAATTCGCTATACATTGTTGACTTGTGTTAACGGCAATGTAAGAAAGTCGGCATTCCATAGAATATCTAGGCATTTTATAGTTTGTCAAAACCTGTTCGGGAATGTATGAAACGATTAACATTTTATACATTTCCTAGGCATTCTGTACAATGCCAAATGACGAACCGGGCAAAGTAGGAAATACATCTCAGATTCGTTTCAAATACCCATACATTTAATACAGTCATTCCGTAATTCCATACATTTCATGTACTTTCATGCATTTTTTCCCTTATTAAAAATTTATGACTTTTGCTTTGCATAAATTTCGTTTTCGTTGTTGTCTTTTGAATAAATGTTTTTAATGAAATTCTTTCTCTACTTTTTTTCAAAATAACGTTTGTGTTTTTGATGTATGCACGTCTTTTAAATAATAGCCTTATCATGATCTTTTTTTACACTTTGCCAAAACACCACTTGTTTTCTATAAAATAGCCTAGGTATCATATACAATACCTAGGGAATGTATATAGTAATTTTCATATTTCACACTTTACCTAAAAAAGAAAGGCGTTCTATAAATTGGGCCTAGGTTATTAAATAAAACCCCGCAGTTTCATAAAATGGCGAAAATATATATATACACTTAAGACACAATAACACGCCGAACAAATACTAATTCAGAAGTCAAACAACAATTTCACACAGTCAAACAAAATCT
This sequence comes from Stegodyphus dumicola, assembly GCF_044657685.1. Lineage (NCBI taxonomy): Eukaryota > Metazoa > Arthropoda > Arachnida > Araneae > Eresidae > Stegodyphus > Stegodyphus dumicola. The sequence goes on from NC_140781.1 coordinate 32,022,427, forward strand.
TTTTGTTCTAGTTAAGGATCCTAATTCCAATCCATCTATGCCTTCGGCCTTTAAAGAAATTATGTTTTAGTTCTGGTTTCACCAACAGATGGCGCCACATGCTTATTCTTGTCCAGGCTTTCTTATCTTATTTGATCATTATTTCCTATCTTGTTCATTTGCGGTTTTGCAGCTGAGGATGGTAGTTCGGTAAAATCATCGAAACTAGTCCTGCGAAAATTTTGAAAATATAACGCTGATTTTTCTTGTTTGACTTCTGAATTAATATATATACTTGCTTATATTTTAATTAGTACTCAATGCCCATTTCACAATACATGCTGTTGATTTGTATTTTTTAATTAACGTTTAAGCGCTATGTCATTTATCCGCGCACAAGCTTCCTTACTCTTTCATTACAGCCAAATAATAAGATGAAGGAAAATACTTTTCCTACTTTATTCGGCTGATGCTTTTCGCTTTCCGACAGCTTCCCAGCCACGGTATGGCTTATGTAAGAAAGTAGTTTTTAAGGCTAATAAAAATATCCAAGCAAGTAGCACTTTCCTTTAAAGTGACAAAATATCGCTGTCACTTTTAGAAATGTTTAAAATAAATTTACGTTTAAAAGACCTCTGAACTAAAACTAGAAATGATGAGTGTAATTTTCATATAATAACGGGCTACAGTAAGTAGTCTGCAATTGATTTCACACATATGAAATATCTATTAGCTTTGTGTGAGTAAGGAAAAAAAGGAATTGTAATAAAATATCTGACAAAACTACTAAAATCTCAGTCACTCGACATTGTCACGTAACAGCTTTATCTAAATTCGTAGTATTCCCTTCAGTGTAATTTTGAAGACACGCTTATTTTAGATATTTGGTATATATATTTTACATTTTAGCTGAATTCATTGACATTATACTTTTCGCTTCATTTTAGTGACCGCCTAGATTAAGCACACTCGAAAACACCCTCCGACCAATGGTCATTATGCTTTTTTCTCACTCGGAGGGAAAGGGAAAAAAAAACTCTATTACCACATTCGTCGCAAAACTTGGCTCTATTCCATATTTCGACGAAATTTTGTAGTTTTAATTTGTGATTTGCTCGTCCGTTTCGCATTGAATTTTTTTAGGGGCGTTGGCAACTATTTTCAGACAAAAGCGCATCTTCATCACGGAGTTTACGCTATTTAATGTTTTTCGGTGATGTGAAGAAAGTGTTCGAAATGGGTCAGCAGTTAAATGGAACTTAAAGTTCCAGATCTTCGCTTTATAACGAAAATTAACAATAAATTTTTCATGCTTCAGCCTCTGCTGATAATGATGTTGGAAAATAATCTTAGCTCAGCCTTACTAAAAAACTGCATACAAGCTATCATTTGTTTCTCTTCTCTGCTTTTTATTTACCCGCAAGAGTTCGGCTGTTTAAAATGGTCAAATACTGGAAGATTCTTTGGATTCGATTCAAAGTGATATAACAGTCTGGCTGAAAGTATATTCCTTTGTTTTATTCTCCGCGTAACGTAAACACCAGATATGTTCCCTTAGAAAATTCTCCACAAAATCATCCCTCTTCAGTGTCTAGCCCAATCATATGCCTAGGTGTTCCTTGACTCCCGTCGAAAACTCCTCGACACAATTCTTTCAAAACTGATTACTGTTTGATTGACGGTCAATACTATTTCAAAATATTATTCTCAATGAATAATTACAAAATAGTAAGTTTATGTAAGTTTATCGTAATAGTCTATAGAACGTTTATCGCAGTGTAAGTTTATCGCAGTGGCAACGCAATCTGTATGTATGTATATATATATATATATATATATATATGTGTGTGTGTGTGTGTGTGTGTGTATGTATATATAAGCGAAATACCACTGATTCATCACAAGATCTCCAAAACTATACACCCGATTGACTTGAAATTTTGCAGTTTTTCATTCGACGATGTAGACGTGCACAAAGAGCAGATTTTACGTAAATCCTATCCAAAATGGATTTCTGTTATACAATAGAAGTTTCTCATACATTTGGTTTTCAAATCTAAGTTCAGAAATTTCTTTAATTGTTGCCAAAACTAGATATGAAATACAATGTTGCCAATGAATGTATTTTCCTTTAAAATTATTAAATTGGTAAATAACTTGCATCTATCCAACGAATACAAACAGCATTTAAATAACAAGGTCAATAATAACATTTATATTTAATTGTCATCATACGTTTCATGAAAATAAATGTTATTATTAAGAAAAATAAATTATTGTGATGAAAAATAAAAAATGTTTTTATTTATAAAAATTGCCATACGTGAAAAAGCAAGGACAAATAATTATAATTGATTAAAAAATTTGAACCTGCAGTTCCAGAGTCATACAGTCGCTAAGCTGAAAATCAAATTATATTCTTATATTTTAGGTGAATGAGAAGTTTAATTCTCGTCTGATAGTCGTTAGAAAATAAGATTGAATTTTTATGAGCAGGTCAAAATGATACATTTATTCTTCAAGTCTTTTATGACTTTATTCGAATCAATTTTTGGCAAATAGCGCTGACCAAACTTTCGTAATTTTGTTCGCAATTGCTACAAAATTTACATATTTGAGCTGCAACACAGACAGATGTGACGACATAATTCTTCTGAATCAGATAAGGTTTGTCAATAGACATGAGTGGTTTAATTATAAGTGCTTATAATACAAATTTAACGTGATTGTCGATTAGCACAACAAACTTTGCAAATCCACGCTTATGTTAAAATTTTGCTTTCCCAAATCATTTTTTTTTTGCGTACCATAGGTTTAATTGTATTCAAAAATACGTTTTCATTATGGTGGGATTCTATAAAATTTCAATTTAATCATTAGATTCTAAAAAAGAATACGTAGAAACGAAAACAGATGCAATTTTGGAGGCTAAAACAGAAAATGTATATTCATCGGTATAATTCGAAGTGCGATAGTTGAAAACATAACTGATATCAAACTGATTGTTTTAAATGCACATAAAAATAGCGTAGAAACTGCAATGAATTTTGTTGGCATTATCCTCTATCTCTTGTTACATTTTGGGAAAAGTGCTATAACAAGAACATTAGTGAAGAGTGTTTTTCTTTAAATTTAGTTTTCCTGTTAAAACATTTAATAATCTTGATTAAAGTTCCCGCAGTCTTGATGAGATTAAAATTTTTATGAGCATGAACTAGTTCGAAATTTTATCACTATGTTATTTAGTGATTAAATTTACTTAAACTTATTTATATTGATTTTATCTAAATCATGTTTACCTTTTATGTAATACTTTTAAATAATGCCTAATTTAAAAAAATGGCGAATGATTTTCATCAGTTTAACTACTATAATAAATTACTCTTCTACGTTTCTGCGCTTGGTTAATATCGTTTCATGTTCCCTATGGCATAAATATTTATTATTTTCTCTGAGAAAATCATAAATAAAAGACACGCTTCTCAAGAACTCTCAAGTTTCTCTCCATAAAAAGTAACTCATGAAAATTATGTCTTATTTTAATGTTAGTAAATTATTATCGACTAATATAATTAATGAGACATAAGCATGTAAAATAGCTTCTTCTACTGATGAACTAAACATTTAAAAATACTTTTTTATGAAAACCAGCCATGATCATTCTTTTTAGAACTTTCATTTTATATTATGAAAATGCCACAGTATAATATTGTAATAAGTTATACAGAATATATATGTAATGAAAAAGATTTGATTCTAATAAAACGGTTTTGAATCTCAAATGATTCAGAGGAATGGAACATGTATTAGGAACTCATTAATCAACTTCGTTTAAAGCTTCAAATCCTTTTTCCCTTGACAAGTTCTGTTTGAAGCGTTAAACAGAGGAGATTAATAAGTTTATTTATTTATTTATTTTGTAGAATTTTCAGCTTAGTTTACGTATTTGAAGATTTGTTAAATTTAAATGTGCTCCATTTGTTAATTACTTACCTGGAGAAGAAATTGGTTAAAACTTAATGCAGAAGAAAAAAAAAATTCAATTTGTTCCGACATTTCCTTAAAATTTTTTTAAAACTTTTTATTACATATATCTATAATCATTGTAAATTTATCTATATTGCATTGTAAATTTATCTATATATGTATCTATATTGCATTGTAAATTTAATATATTATCTATGTATAAAACTATAAGTAGTTTGAATTAGAAGAAGCATTACGATGTTTATCTGCGTGTTTAACAAATAATGTTCTCTCTTCAAATAAAACCTCGGTAGTACTAAAATTATTTCCTCTTTTACAGCTCAAAGCTACAGGAAAGCATTATTCTTCAAAACCACCCTAAACCATGCATGATTTAGGTCTAATAATAATTTTCGTATTCCATTTTGTTCCGAAGTGAACAGTTACCGTAATTCAAAATTGTTGTTTCTTGTTAAATTCCAATACTCGTTTCTGTACTAATCCCGGATATATTAGAAATAACTGCCTAAAGAGGTTTATGTATCTAAATTTGTAATAGCTTTTAGTGTAAATTTTTGTCTCCAAAATACTTTTATTTTCATAATAATCGCCTATTACACTTGTGATGGTTTCTTTATACTACATTCAGAATTCCTTTTAATCATATTTTCTGTTTTACTTTTAAAATATTTTTATAAAGTTTTCGCATCACCAAAATTAGCGACGCATCTTTTAATGATTAAATTTAATCCCACCCACTTTGATGCAAAAAGCTCCTGCTTCTTGATCATAACATGATATTTCTTGCACCGATTCATTAATATTTTATTTGCTCGCATCATATAGTATGAGCAGAATGTGAACCTTGCGCCAACAAGTGGCATTTTTCCCCTTTATTTCCTTGGAGGATGGCAGTTGCGTCATGAAAAGAAGGATATAATGTTGTTTAAAAGAATTAACTTTCAAGATGAAGGAGAGAGGGAGGAAGATTTTCTCTAAAAGAACTAAGAAAAACGTTATTGTAGCATTTTACATTTTTAGTGAATAAAATTTGCATATCTATTTCGCATTCTAAATCCGAGTTTAATTTTCCTACTTTCGGAAATGCTTCTCTTTATACTCAAAGTAATGAAAACTTTATTGTTATAATATCTGTTTTACGCTGAAATTTTGGATCAAATCATGCAAAAATAATGAAAGACATGAAGTTTTAATAAGGTATTACGCATTCGTTCAAGAGCCCGGGCTTTGCAGTATGTGTCTTAATCCCGGATATGCGTAGGAGCTTAAATATCCTTTTGTGCAAATATTCAAAAATTCGCGATACATCCGTAAATAATTATTACATACGAAAAAAAAATTCTTTATTTAATGAGTACGCAGGAAGGAAACTTCTCTTGATGTTTTTAAATTACTTCCTTATTTTTTAATTGCAACTATGCAATTAAATCAATCTTTACACTTTTTTTTTGCTTAGTTTAATTTTGACCGGGATTGTCACTTTGTTAGGTATTGCTTAAGTTAAAAGTGGGGTAATGCAGTCTTTAAAAACCTAAAATAATCCTTACGTAATAGTTTTTACGTAAAATAATCTCTGGTAACCTTTACACCCTCATGGATTTTGATTACTGCAATATGTTTTCTTTCAAGCTGGTTTTCTGAATAATTGTTATAATTGTTTTCAAAGCACTGACAGCCCATTTATAGTAAAGTAAATAAAAATATTAAATCCTATCGACTGAAGTTTCGGTAAAATAAATTAGATTTAAGTAGCTCGGTTAATATCATTTCATATTCCCTATAGCATAAATATTTGTTATTTTCTCTGATAAAATCACAAATAAAAGACACGATTCTCAAGAACTGCCGGGTTTCTCGCCATAAAAAGTATATCATGAAAATTATATCTTATTTTAAGGTTGGTAAATTATTATCGACTAATATAATTAATGAGACATTAAGCATGTAAAACAAGCTATGATAGCTTCTTCTACTGATGAACTAAACATTTAAAAATACTATTTTATGAAAACCAGCCATGATAATTCTTTTTAGAATTTTCCTTCTATATTGTGAAAATGCCATCGGTATAATATTATAATAAATTATACAGAATATATATGTAATTGAAAAACGATTTACAGTATTGACGGCGAAGAACTTAGAATGTTGTATCCGTAAAAACAGCAAACGTGGCAGTCAAGGTAAAAACATTCATTATTATTTCAAATGATATTTGCGATCAAATTCACTTGGCTGTCTAATTATGCCTATTCAAGAACATTTACATTTTTTATATTGTTGCTATAGGAAGACAGCAGCTACGCAGCATCTTAGCGAGAGCAGAGTTAGGAACATAAGCGCGCAGTTATCCAATATGGCAGCTTATTAAGAGAAAGTTTCGGTTTAAATTCCGAATTAGGTACTTCATCAGCGTCAAAATATATTCAAATTGGAATAAAGAACTGTTAAAGGTTAAAAAAAATATTCTACAAAGCAATAAATCATTGTGAAAAATACGAAATAAAATAATAATAAATTAAAAATTAAAAATATAAATAAATAATTACAAATTGAATAAAATAAATTATAAATAAAAATTAAAAAATAAATAGCACAAAGATAGTATATTTCCTAGTACCTTCTTCGATGATTTAGTATAGGGAGAGAAATAAATGGATCAGCCTGTGTCCGAACTGATAATAGCACACATTTACTAAATTTAAGACTTACGTAAACTACAAATCATTTTGTGTCTTCATCAGTCCGACCCATAAGACAAAATTTTGTGCCCATTTTTCTGCACCAGTTTTTAAAATCACTTCTTTCGATTTTTAAATTTAGCTCATTTTGAATTTAGCAATAAATCAAAAAACATACTTATCATGTTAAGATTTAATAAGGGGCCCACCAGCGGCCGAGCGGTAAAGCCCTGAACACTGGTAGTTTTGTCCGAGGTTCGAATCCCGCGAACGAACTGGCTGCATGGGCGTTTTCGTGGTTTTCCCCATCTGTAACGTGTATCCGAGCCAGTTTTCCTTAGAAAGTCCTCCACGAAGGCATCCCTTCTCTTAGGCAGGTAGCTCTCGAAGCTTTGCCATAATCACACACACACATAAGAGTTTAATAAACCTCCCTGAATAAAATAATTACAAATCTTTAAATCTGGTGCTTGATTTTATTAAATATAATTATAAAAGAATTAAATGTTTTGATACAATAAAATTTTAATCCTTTTTTATAAAAAGTGCTGCTTAAACAATGCTTAATTTTTAAAACCCAATATAATAAGGCAACAGCATTACATTTTCAAATTTCAAAATAATAATAATGATTAACAATTTCTGTAGGATTATATTTCTATCTGCACTAATTAAATCATCGCTTTATTCATAAAACAATTTATGTAAAATTTTAAAATCCATAGCACTATGTGAGTTATGTTTTACTGAAGCGAATGTAATTGAACTCACCAAGTTTGAAAAAAATAATTAAGAAATTCTATTATAGACAGACATCTGTTAAATTTATCTCACACAAACTTGAAGTACAGAGATTAAATACTTTCAAAAATACGGGGAATGTGTACCCTCAATCCTTGAAAACACTCATTAAATCGCTTTCAATATAACGCTGTAGGAGAACGATGTTAAGACTCCTTTTTTTCGTTTCTAATAATGAATACACCAAGAGCGATGCTTCATATGGATGGAATATGAAATAAAATTAATAATCATTACACAGCCTCAATCCTTGTTGTTAACGTTCTTTAAATTTCACGGACTAATTTCCATTAGTATATCCTTACTTGAGGTGCTATCTACTAGAATGTAATGATGTAGAAATAAACGTAATAGCGTAGAAATATTCATTGCATTAGATATTAAGATGTTGATCCACAATAAACAGCAAACTTGGCAGGAAAGGAACATTAAATATTCACTTTTATTTCAATTGACATTTGCGACCACAAATAACTTGGCATTCTAATCTTGGCTGTTTCCAGAATACTTACATTTTTGCTATCGTTGCGAAAGGAAGGAAAAAACGCAGCAGAACCTTAGCAGGAACAGACTTAGATGCAAAGTGCGTAATTATCCAGTATGGCAGCTTATTAAGAGAAAGGTCTCGATTCAAGAAATTTAAGTTCCGAATTAGATACGTCATCATCATTATGAAAAAATCATATGAGATAAATCAAAAAGAGAGGGGAAACACGCCCATTAAAAAGAAGAATTAAGGGGATATTGTTAATTTAAGTTATAATTTTGATTTACTTATTTTTTAATATCTATCTACCTGTCTAGCTATATTGATCGCTCTCTCTTTCTCTCTCTCTCTCTATATATATATATATACGTGTGTGTGTGTGTGATGTATCAGCTTTAGCCGTAGCTTAAATAATCAGACGATAATTTTAAAAAAACAGGATCCATTTATTATTATTCAGGAGAAATAGCAGTTATAAAATCCTATTTCCGGAGTAAACAGAAAAGAATTACTAATAACTTTTTGTATGAAGTTTACTGCATAGTTACATTTAAGAAAAAGCCCCCGACATTCTTTTGCGAGTCCTTTTATAGCCTCTGAAAAGGCGGAGCTTCCAAGAAATAACGCCAGCCTCGTCAGCCAATCCAGTTCGCTTTAAATATTTCCAGAACATTCTAAAACTGTACGTGTAGAAAAGGCGGAAAAAACAACTTGACTAAGGGCTGGGAATTTAATTCCACGTACTTTCAAATAAGAGAACGTCGCCATTAAAAATGAAAAGAACATACAGTTAGAAATTTAAGTGTATTCTTGACTATGGAATTTCATTATTACAAATGTATATATTTACGATCCGTATGTGTTTGTATTACAAGATATACAGATATGTATGCAATGGAATATCTGACCACTTTATTCCAGAAAAATGGAGACAACAAAAGCTTTTCGTAATAAATAGAATGAATAGAAATAATAGAATAATAAATAGAAAGAAAACATATCGAGATATTTAGATGTTTAACCACCTACGGGTATTTTACCTTTGTAGAACAACCGTTTAGTTTCAGAATAAAAGTCACAAAAACGGTAGTTGCCTCTGGATAATATATTATTTGTGTACTTCGTGAACCTCCAATTAACGATTTATAACATCCAGGAGAATAACTGTTAGGCTTTACTCGGACTATTCTGCTGTTTCTCAGAAAATGACTGCTGCTAAAATAATGTCACTTTCAAAGTCGTCATTATTGTTGGAGTACCCGACAGCATCATTACGACGATATCCTCCAAAACGTAAATACAATTAGCTTTATTAACGAAAATACTGTTATAATAACTCTATGTTGTAAAAGAATAATGAAAAGGTATGGCTGTAATAAATAGATGGGTTATGTTTGAGGCCAGTGTCAAAGAATTCCCTATTTAAAATAAATTTAGTTTATTTCCAATTGCATAGTTTTAATCACGAATGTTTCTTGTGGAGAACATCATGATCGATGGAAAAGAAATGACTGAGTATTTTTCGCACATGATTTTTCCAGATCTAAGTTTTTAATTAACAGTACATATAAGTAGAGGCCGACCTACAGCGATCTAGTCCCGGGTCTCCCTTTATTGGAATGGCTTGGTTTGGTTTATGTGATTACGGCAAAGCTTCGAGGGCAATCTGCCTTCGTGGAAGACTTTTTAAGGTAAACTGGCTCGTATGTACGTTAGACATGGGGAAACCGCGAAAACGCCCATGCTGCCAGCCTGTTTGCGGGATTCCATACTCAGAGTGAACTACCAGTGTTCAACGACTTTACCGCTCGGCAGCCGCCTTTCTAGAATGATCACTATATTAAATGTCAATACAAACGTATAATTAGCGTGTATGTTTTAGAGTCAATTGGTTATCGACGCAGGAGCTTAAAAAATCCGCAGTGCTTTCACTAGGATTGAAACTTCGGACCTTCCGAATGCGGGTCGAGTGTGCTTTCAGTTACACCACGAAGGCATACGAAAGGGAGGGATAAAAATACCATTTTATCACCCCCCTTTTAAAGGGCAACTGAAGATTAGAGGACCCAGTCGGTAAATCCTGGTAGTAACGAAGAATCGTCCCCTAACTTTTAGTTAGGGCGCCAGTTGCAGAGTCATTAGATTCTTTTTTTCCGAAGTCAGGCATCTGATGAAATCCTCAGTGCCCTTGTCGGGATTGGAACCCTGCGCCTCCCGAATACGAGTCGAATGTTCTTCCAATTACACTACAAAAATATGCGGAAGGGGAGGAAAGGGGGTGAGAAAACACCTCATATTTTTTTAAAACGATTATATGGAAAACAGACAGTTTTTAAGACTAAAGTAAAAACAAAATTCATTTAGCAGACATACATATACTTGGAAAGCTCATTAATCTCAAATTTCTGACAATTTCAAAAAAATATTTTGAAATTTTGTGCAATCAAATAAAGCTGAAACTGTTTCTACGAGCTTCTGAACGTTTTTTAGAGCTTAATCAAAACTACATTTTCAGTGGAAAGTATTGCCAACCCATAAAGTCTTACTTGGCGCATTATTCATCAAAGATAGCTTTTAATCAACTTACACTTTGTAAAACTTCTCTCGCATAAAGAAACTGTAATATACCCTGTAAAAAATGTTTTTGGTGAAGAAGTTAGGGACTGCTTCTTGGAAGTCCATTTCCACAATAAACTTAAATATTTTTAATGTAGACCAATTTTTTAGTTTCTGCCTTTTTTACATGCCTACATATAGATACATATCCTCAAAAACGTTGGAGGCTCCCTTTGATGAGAGGCCCGGAGGCGGTCCGCGCCCGTCCCCCTTCGGTACGTCTCTGCATCCATTGATTCAAATGCGAGAAAAAAACAGTTTACGAAAAGTGAGTGTTACTCAGGCTATCCGTGTTCACCTTAAAAACCTCACTAGTTGCGTTTAAACTATATGCCTTGTACACATGCAGTAGATAATGTAATGGAATGGAATGCGGTGTGTGATTCGTATTTTATTCACACTTGCTGTTAGTAAATTAATTGTACTCGCTCATGTTTCGGTAAGTGCAATTTGTGTTTTCGATTAGGATCTTCACCAGGAAAATCTCCCTAAAATTAAGTAGTAAACCTCACCTTATGAAGACCTATCTAGTAAGTATTTCATTGGTAGTGATCTGTTTTATTCCATCCACAATTTAAGGATTTACGGAATTAAGATAACGTTCCAACAAATTGCATTCTGATAACTTAATAATAAGCTCCACGAATTTATTTATAATAAATAATAGCCACCTCGCATTATTATCTCCATTCACACGCTAATGCAGTTTCTATTGAAGTAAACTGGTTTGAAATCAGCTTATCTTCGAGAGCTAATCTCTTACTGATTCTAAATTCCATCGCAGTGTCTATGTGGTGTAGTGGCCGAAACTGCTACGCAAATCCTGAGTTGTGACACAGGTTTGGAAGGAACTTCAAACTCAAGTTTTAACAATAACATGAATTTTATAAGGTTGAAAACCTCAACATATCTGGACAATATGGGACTTGGATATATTTAGTTCCGTAATTTCAAGATTTTGTTACAGAAAAAATGCTCTATCGCATTATACACGAGGAATGATCGTTCTAGCAGGCCAACATGTCCATAGCTCCAAACAGGAAAGTTGTTCTCTCTTCTCAGGAAACCACCTTATATATCTCACTGTGGTTACTTGCACTGAACTCCCAAGGAGGGGGGGGGGAGATTCTTCCACTTATACCTAACAAAGTGTCCATCTCCCTACCCTGATGAAAAGACTTCTTTTACCTCTTTGTCCACTGGAGCGACCTTCGAGGCTTCAAACAGAATCGTTAACAAAGGCACATGATTTCGCCACGGATATGAAAACTATTGCACTCTGAAGTCACTCATTCTAGACAAAGAACCTTTATGCCCCCTTATCACAGCTAAATACTAGCAGCTAAGTAGTGTGCGTTGACACATAAGAAGCAGTCTGCTGATATTATGATCATACAAATAGATAATCTCATTACTCAATTAGTTATATAAGCGCCCCTTCTTCTGACATTTACATCTTCTATTTAAACATTTTTTAAAGGAGTGGATGCAATTTTTAAAAGCCATAACAAAGAAAACTTGACCATATACCTGATTAGATAAAATCATAAAAATCTCGTTTAAACTTTGCTTTTGTAAACCATCTTGTCGATTAATTAGTATTGTTATCATAAAGTAGTTGAAACCAGAAATATGGTTCATTTCTTGCCAATATATATGGTTAATTTCTTGCCAATATATATGGTTCATTTCTTGCCAATATATATGGTTCATTTCTTGCCAATATATATGGTTCATTTCTTGCCAATATATAGGTTCATTTCTTGCCAATATATTCTTTGCCCAAGTATCTATCTACTAAGGCAGAGGCAATATAGTGCACCAAGCATTAACTATTTAGCAAAACACCGATTCTTATAAATATCATGATGTATTGTCTAATGAAGGAGAAATTGGCTGTTTCTTTAACTGAAAATGTTTCAAGGCTATTTGACTTTATTATCTACCTGTATTTATTATAATATTTTCGTGGAGGTTTTTTTAATCAAAAATGTATATTTATATCACTACATATAAGGAAAAGAGCTAAATCTCCATGCAGACAGCTGCTTGGTAACTGGAAATAAAATCCGGGCGAACTACTAGCTTTCAGAGATCTTATCCATTCGGCAGGATATGGACTAATATAAGAGACAAATAAAGATCAAATAAAATTGTCGAAAACTTGGTATGCTATCGTAAACGTGTATATACAACTTCAGAAAATCTTGAAGCAAATTCAGCCACTGCCGATAATTTACAGCAAACATAATGTTAAAAATTGTGAAGAGGTATAATTAAAGCCATTGGTAAAATAGATCAAATCATACAGATAATGTAGATTTTGAAGACTGCAACTAATTTTAGCGAAAACTAAACTAAAAAAATCCAATTTTTTTCCTTATTTTTTGTACAATTCTCAGTAATATTTGATTGGACATATTGAAATGCAGAGTAAATACAAAAAAAGAATTCAAACAAAATCTCATGCAATTAGCAACGTATTCCGTTTGAAAATGAGCATTTCACTAAGTATTAAAAAGGTTGTATTTTAAGGTAATAAGTTAAAGATTTCACTAAAAAAAAAAAGAAGACCAACTTCATCGTGAATGGGCTGTGCAGATTCGTTCTGAGCATAATTGTGCGAAAGCATGATGATATTCAAACATGTATAAGAACTATATACAGAATAAAAACTAATTACAGAATAAGGAACATACATATAAAAATAAGAAAAGTAAAATATAATGCAAACGTTTGGCACATTAATTTGCAAAATTTTGTAATTTAAAGTTACTTCTATAATACCTTCTTAACTGAATGAGCATTAATTTAATATTCATTTTCGGTACAAAGTAAAATAATTTTTATATACAAAAGCAAATTCGCTATTACTGCTTTCTTGAACATGCAACTGCATTAAAATAAAAGTAATAAAAAAGTTTTTTTTCGCTATTTCGACTTCACCATTTATATTCTTATTTATATAACGTTTTAATCTGAACATAACTTTTAACAACCATCACATTTCGTCCATACACTGGAAGAACTTGAGGCATACTTTGTACTAAACGCTTGATGAAATTTAAAATACAATAGATATGGCATGTTACCTGGACATTTAATGAAATATGTGACGCACTATATTTAAAGAAAGTACATAAAAAATGTATTGATTACATTACCAAAGCTACCATATTTATAATGCTTATTATTGTTCAGTAAATCGAACAACAGTTTTATTTCAGAGAACCATTAAAATGTGGGACCAATTTAGAACTAATAATATTTAGTTTTGTTGTTTTTTGTTATGATTTCCTGAAATTGATCTGAACATTATATAATTCGTTAATAACAGAATTTAACTCATAATAACAGAATAAAATTTAACTTGAGAATGGAAACATAACAGTTGAGTAGCTTATCACTATGACCTTCATAATTAAATGGAATTTTTACATAAAATGTGAAAGTTCAGCTTGAACTACGAACAGGTAAGAAAGCTTTCTTTTCTCTTAACTATATACGAATTTAATAAATTATAAAATGTAACCTGAATAGAATTTTAGTAATATATAAGTTCTCTCTCTCTCTCTCCTTATATATATAACGAAAATTCTAATTAAACAAGTAATTATGAGTAATTTAGAAAGCTGAGGACTTGCGATAATGGTGCCAAGTAATAAATCAATAATTTATTATTAGAAAAGTTTTTTCATGTCTCATCTCCGAGGAACAGAAATTTAATTAAAGCGATGAATTATTGAAATAAATTTTAGTCAGTATTTTAAGTTATTTGTATTTCTATTGTAGTTAATTTAAAAAAAAAACTGTAAAGAATAATCATTTCTTTACAGTTTTTAAAAAACATTTGCTGTTCAAAATATCATTTCTTTACAGTTTTTTTTAAAATTTAACTACAACAGAAATCTAAATAACTTTTACTGACTTATTAAATAAAATGCTGACTAAAATGTATTTCGATAATTCATCGCTTTAATTAAATTTCTGTTCCTTGGAGATGATATATGAAGAACCTTTTCTAATAATAAATTATATATATATATATATATATATATATATATATATATATATATATATATATATATATATATATATGTATATATATATATATATATATATATATATATATATATATATGTATAATTGAAATAGAAATTGTAAAGCTAACTAGTATATATATATATATTAACAGAGATATTAATCTTTTCGGAAAATGTAGTGTTAAAACTATTGTAAATAAAAACTTTTTAAAACTAAGACGTTTGTTACAGTAAAACAGCATTATGAAGAAAAAACATTAAAAAATTAAAAATTGAAAATTAAAAATTATTCCTGATTCCGTGAAGAAAAGCTGACTTTCCAAAGGGTGATAACCCTTCTCGATGAAATCACCAATAATCACCCATACAAGCCTTTTTCCATAAAATCAGCAATAAATTTTCATTTTTAATTTTTTTAATTTATTAACATTTTTTCTTTCTACTGCAAATTTACTGTATTTAACTTTTTAGTTTAAAACGTACATTAGTTTTACAGTATACAGTAAATTGCTTTAAGTAAAAATACAATAGTTTTATGTAAAAGTAGAATAGTTTTAGTTCTACTCGTATGTTTCGCGAAGAGGTAATCTCCCTAGCGCTAAATTTTAGTTCTGATGGTCCACTTTTGCATTTTTTTTATTTCAGTTTTTTTTATTTATTTATACACATGCTTTTGTCTGTATATGTATATAATGAGGAAAAAAAAACAATAAAATTCCATTTCAAGAGTAGAAACAACAACTGCATAGAACTTAGCGAATAGAATTTCTGCATAGAAGTTGAAATAAAAAAAATAATTTAAAATTAAATAAACTTACATTGCTCGTTACATCTTCTTCAGCGCTTGGTCACCCGAAAATAGAAAAAATAGCTTCGTTCTAAGCTAACAACTGTAACATTTTTCTAAAATTTAAGCTTGTGGTTTAGCTACCGGTTTATTCGAACGTATTGCTTTTATATTTTATTTTAGTTTGTATATATATCTCTATCTATCTACCTATCTATATCTATATCTCTCTACCTATTTATCTGTGTATACGAGCCAGTTTCCCTTAGAAAGTCCTCCACGAAGGCATCCCTCCCCTTAGGCAGATAGCCCTAGTGTGCTTTGCCGTATTATCAATACACCAACACCTATCTATCAGTCTATATATTTATCTATCTATGCGTGTATATGTATGCAGAATAGTATGACTACGGTATTTAAATTGCATTGCACTGATTAGTGCTAAAAAATTTCAGAAATATATTATACTAATTTCTTAGTAACTGAATTTTTTTCTTTAAAATAGCATAATTACATAAAGATTACGTAATACAAAAAATAGCTCCAGCTGATGAACTTCTGGCACTAACCTTATTCTGAAATCAAATATAATTTGATCACTTTCTTAGCAAATTAGAATCCAGCTTGAGAATCAGCAAGATTATTCTCTAACTAAATCAATCTTCCTAATTTCTAAAGCTCTGCTGTAAACAATTTATTGCACCTTTCCTTTGATAAGGTCAAGTATAACTAAGACTACTTCTTTATTCTCATTACAGTGCATGAAATCAAAGGAAAGAAATTAATCGCATTACTGGTAACTTAATAGATTGATAAAAATAATTCCATCATATCAAACTCTGTAGCTTATAATTCATAAATTATTATTGTTGCTTGCAATTTTCATGTTAATTTAATGATTCAGTGTGAGTTAAGTTTTCTAATGGAAGCTAATAAATAGTCATTTGCATTTCTCTGTATTATGATTATCTTGCTGGCATTAATTAATTTACTCTAAACTAATGAGTTAGACTAGCCTCACAGACTGAATAACTTTATACTCTTCACACACTTTGAAATTGCAGTTGTGTAATTAAATTTTAAGAATCAAATATAAAAAATATTCTGATATATCTATTCCTTTATATCATATCTTATTTCTTCTGATAATTAGTAGAAGATGGATACCAGCTTTAGTAGTTGAAAGTTAAGAGTGTCCACGTTTAGAATAGTGGTCCTGGTTTGAGTTTAAATTTAATCTCATGTTTTGTGTGAAGGATCACTTTCATCTCCAAAGAAGAATCAAATTAAATTTCCAAAGAAGAATCAAATAAACTAAAAATTAGAACCAGAATCAGGTGCAGAATTAGAAATAATCAACATCAAGATGAAGTTTGTTTAGGGAAAATTTCAATAGATTTCAAGGTGTTCGAGCAATGAGATCCCATTTCTGAAGGAGCAAAAGGAACGGCAAAATGCTTTTGTTCCTTGAAGAAGAGTGATCTCTTTCCATGACTCCTTCGAAATCAAGAGAGTATTCTGTAAAATTAACCCAAATTTAAAGTTTTTTTTTTTTTTTTTTTTTTTTTTTAAAATTTTGTATTAAGTCTACTACTATGCTACTACTATGGTATTAAGTCTACTACTATATGTTAAAATTAATTAACCACAAGGACTTAATTTCAGATGACACTAGTAGATCCCAGGGTTAATTTTTCTGGATATAGAGTTACGCCAGATAACTGAAATTTACTTTTATTATGAAGAAAATATCCGATAATATAAAACACTTTTACTTTATCAGTCTAAATGTTTTGGACTCTCTATGTTAACATATAGAAATGTGTAGTATGATGCCAAAGAAAACTCGAATGCTTTTTATTTTACAATTTTAAACTAGTGTTTTTCAGTGCTGATCAAATATGTATTACAGCCTAAAATTTAAAAAGACCGTGCATTACTTTACTTTATGAATTAATTAATTACCATGCATTACTACTTTTTACATTACAAGACATGTCTTCTTGCGAATAATGTAGTTTGCGAAGAGAAATTTCGATATAAACGATAAACAAAAGATTTTTGAAAAAAAAAAAAAAAAAAGAACTGAAACGGAAGTACATGTAAAAAAGAATTTCTGATGGACAAGAAGTAATTAAGTAACATTCCAAATGTTACCTTTCCTCCCTGGAAGGAACACCAAAATGGAGATTCCTGGTAAAAGAAGGAGTTGTGTTGTTCAAAGCTAGTGACTTAACGTGAAAAGGTTATGGTATCAGGAAAAATGACACGTTTGCTTTTCATTTTATTTTATGAAGCATTCCTGCGATTAATACAGTTAAAATATACTCGTTTCTTCAAGGAATTTTCCAGTAAGAGTACCATAATTTATAATACATATTATCCGTTATGCAGCAGAAAAATATAATGCATATTATTCCTTATGCATCAGTAATATCTTGATGACTTCCTTCTTTTTAAAAAATAGTTTTAATTATCTTTTGCAATTTCCCGATCATAAATGACTGTTACTGAATATTTCTTGTTGATGAAGAAATTCCAGATTTTTCCTGAGATAATTTTAAGTGAAATAACTTACAATTAACCTATTTAATTATGTTACAGCATCATTAAATTATATAATTATATACAATTGCAAAAATCTTTTAAACGATTCAAAAATCCACGTTTTGTATTTTTTAATTAAAAAAATTAATTTTGTATAGAATATAAAATCTAATTTTTTATATTTTTCACTTGTCCCTATATTTATATTTAGGGAAAAGTTTACTTTTGTTATAAATAAGAGAACACAAACTGTTTGATTCCCATATGCCAAGAATTAATCGAGATGTTTAATTTCCAAATTTGTGATTTTTGATTCCCTATTACAGCTAAAAGATCGAGTAACGTATAAATTAGAACACTACTAGGCTGATTTTCTTTCCTTAAATTCCACTCAATAATATTATTGTGTGATATACTTGTGCCTTTAATTTTCTAAGTTTGGAATGCCGGAAAACATTTCATGTAAATTTTCCAACGCTAAAAATACGTTATTAGTATTCTCATGCAAATTTGCTATTTTATAATCATAATATAATAATCAGGCAAAAACCACTAAACTAGAAATATTGGTATTGTAATTAATAAAAATAATGTTACTAATTGGCTACATGCCAATACTGAAGCCTGCCAGCTTTTTCCAGTAAACGAGTGAATACGAATTCTGTGAATAAGATCTCTATTTGAAGTTCTATTAAAAACAGCAGTCTCTATATTATTCAGAGAAATGCTGGTCAGTTAATCTATTAACAACGGAAAAGTTCTCTTTTAACTGATTTATGTACAAATGCAAACATTTCCCTTTCCAGTTGTGTACGTCCCCTCAGTATGTTCTACAACTTTAGTATAAAATATTTTGATCGATTTTTATAGTACGGAATTCATACATTATGTATTTTATTTTTTATAGCGAGAACAAAATTTCTCTAAATACAAGTATGGGAAGAGGCAGAGTACATATAATGTTACATTGCACAATCGTTACAAATTAGTATGTCTAATTCTGAAAATGCCAGAAAATGAATACTTGTGTCATTTAAAACACTTCTGCAATTAGAAGTGGGTAACGACGACTAACGGTTTCGAACATAAAGGCTCGATTAGGACTTCCGTATACAAAATGTTTATGCACATGGATATAAATAATGGAATGATGATGAAAATAAGTTTCAAAATAATCATACAACTCTATTTTTTATATTTACAAATGTAACATATTTGTAAATCTAACTGTATAATATATTTTCATATTTACTAATATAACATATTTGTATAATATGACTGTATAATGTATTTTTATATTTAGTAATATTTAAATTTACTAATTAATTTTACAGAATATTTTTATATTTACTAAGAAGATATCACCGAAATGCATGTTAAAAAAAAGTAAATATTGCATTTAGTGCCTCCTGAGCACAATTATTTATTAATTTCTTAATTAATTAATAATTAAGACAGCAGTATGTTTTAGAAATAGCGAAGTTCATGTAGAATTTTTCTGCCAGAAAAGCTACATGGCACTTGAATGGAAATTATACTTATACGTTAGT
This sequence comes from Stegodyphus dumicola, assembly GCF_044657685.1. Taxonomy (NCBI): domain Eukaryota; kingdom Metazoa; phylum Arthropoda; class Arachnida; order Araneae; family Eresidae; genus Stegodyphus; species Stegodyphus dumicola. Next base: position 32,041,905 of record NC_140781.1, read on the forward strand.
AATAAGCAAAAAAGTGCAAAATGGATTCTTTATTAAAAGTGTTCACTCGTATAACTGAAAATTAGACAGAAAGCAAATAACGTAAAGGTGGTTACCAATTAAAAATATGAAAGTACTCGTCATTAATATTTGTATTAGTATTGCTATTTGTATATTTTCCTTTCACTATTAGAGTAACAATCTTAATGGTTTGATTTAGAGCTAAATCTACAGTTGCTGCTAGCCCTTGAGAGTATATTTGCTGTTCCTATGTCATACTGACTAACTTGTTTACAGTTTTTTTTTTCATTACATTCAACTTTGAATATTCTATGTAAGCGAATGAAATGAATTTTTTTTCTACTTACAGAATATTTTAACCTTACCTTAGTTAACTCCTTTTCATCCTGGAATTGCTTTTTGTTCTAGTCCTGTAAATATTAGAATTATAGTATACATGATTAAATAAAATTGATTATTACTAACTTGATATAATAAATAACTTAATTGCTAATTTGGTATAGTAAATGACTTAATTGCTAATTTGACAATACTGTATTAAAAATACCTCTAAATACTTAAATATAAAAGCAAAATTGAGAGTAAGAAATGCTTAGTTGAGCACTAGGTGTATTTAAAAAAACTGCATATGTATTTAAAAAACAAAATGCTAAATTTATGAATTCCTGTATTATTGCTTATACAGCTGCACATTAACGACAATAACAAAAATTAATCTATTAATGGGCGTTATAAGTTAATTATAAAGTAAAGGATTTTGGATTTGGATTACAGCAAAGCACACGAGGGCTATCTGCCTAAAGGAAGGGATGCCTTCGCGGAGGACGTTCTAAGGGAAACTGGCTCGTATACATGTATTTAAATTCTAATATTTATAATGCTTATGTGTTATCTTTATTATACCATTCTAAGGTTTTAACCATACTTTTGTTTTCAAAAATATTATTTGAAATAATATATGAACTAAAAGAGATTAATAGAGTACTCAAAAACTGAAAATTAAAAATACATCTCTTTTCCTGTTAACTGAAATAATAGGAATTTTAATTTTAACAGAATTTTAATCATTTTGACTTTAAAGATAGTCTTATAAAGTAAGGAGAAAATCATTAATCTGAGTGACATTATTTAATAATCCCTAAGAGTCAATAAAACCTTGCGTATTTGCGTTTTTATTGAGTTTTAGGCGTTGCATAAGCTGTTTGCTTTTAAAATTATATAAAAACATAATTTAATAATACACTTTTAAATGTTTCCGAATTTAAAGAAATGCATAAAGGAAATTTTCGATTTTAAGGAAATTAATCTTTACTAAGCTATAGCAGTTGTAATTCATTATGCAAATATTATCTCTGCAATAGTTCTAAGGATATCATATTCTGATTGAATAATCAGAGATAACCTATTCATCGGCAAGATTCCTTGTATTTCCATCTTCTCTGCTATGATTTCGGGCACAAGCATCCACTTCAGCGCTTAGAGTAAAGTTCATCATCTTTACTTCCATATGACACTGCGGATCTAAAATACGGCCAACACTCCTTCTCGTGCAGTCTAGTGTGTCAAATCCCTTTAAAAACCGCGTGGTCTACGGAAGTCCAGTTCGTGTGTTTTGTGAAGAGGGGTGTCCAAAAGCACGTGTCTGGGCGCGGCAGCGCAAGTGCGCGCCACCGAAAAAAGCATCCCCTTCGTATTCGCGAGTGGCCGATGGCTGAAGCTCTCGTCCAATCAACATCGAAGTCCTCCCGCAGTAGAAGCGAAGAGCTCGAGGCCGGAGCACACTCCCATCAGATAGGCGCAAAGGAAGAAGGCATTCTCAGACTCTTCGGACTTGGAGATCGGCGATGCTATAGTAGTAACCAAGGCAACGCATGTCGGAGTGAACGCACACACATCCAACGTGGCGGGCCCACCGATTCTTTGGGATCACGTGCTCTTGCAGTACGGCCGTCCCGTGCCCCCTCGAGAGATGACCTCAGCGATGGTCATGCCTCCCCACTGCAAGACCGAAACCAGAACTGAGCCCAAGAAACTCGCAGGTAAGCCCGCTTTTAATCTCGCCTGCTCCGAGAGGATCGCGGTGGTGTAAATGTTACAATTTCTCCTCCACTGGGTTCTGGTAGAACTATAACGGGGTGAATTCAGCGAGCGTTACGCTATGGCAGGTTTGTTTTCAATTTACAATTTCTCTGAATTTAGTAGCTTCTATTGCCTACGAAAAAAAAAGGAATTATCAAATGTCGCTTTTTCCTAGTTTTTCCTTTAAGTAATCGTAATTTTACTACTTTATTGCGTAAATAATAATAGCAAGGTAAACGCAAATATTTCATTTATACGATGCTTTATATGATGCTTTATAAGATGAATAGACGTCCGGCCTGAACAACGGAAAATGTGCTTATTATTCTCGACTTTTAAATGTATTATTAACGTAGTATTTCAAAGTTTTAAATATAAACGTAATTTTCTAAATGTAAAAAGTGCATTTTATTCTCTTCGTACTTAATGTATTTTGTTTAATTCATGGATTCATTGCGCACTGTTTATGTAGTAGGTCAAAGTTTAGATCTGGTCTGGTTCATTTTTATTGAGTCAAATTCCCTTGACCACCAGTCTCTTAGAAACAAATGGCTTTGTGAGCAGATGTTCGAAATTATTCATTGCTCTGAAAATAACGCATTAACAATTTTCTGTTCCTTTATGCATGTAATTAAACTAAAAACTTTTAGACAAAAAAATTAAATAAATAAATAAATAAAATGCTAGATGTTGAGTTTTTTATTTTGCCAACTCAAAATACTTGATGTTGAATTTTTTAATTTAACTATTTGCGCAGGATAGCTGCCATAGATTTCTAAATAAATAAAATTCTTTAGGTCTCTAAATGTAAAAAAAATAATTTATTGACATTTAAAATAAAATGCTTTGCCGGAATATAAAATAAGTATTAATCACTTCGTTCATTTAGCGTGTGTTTGACAAAATTTCGTGAATGCAGAATAAAATCTTAGTTCAGAATTAATAGATCATTGGACATATTCCAATTTTTTTCGTAAATTAATGAATTTCATGTCTTCTTTTGTAAAACCCCAAGGACTTCTATTGTTGCTCACGTTAGTGAATAAAAATGAACTTCTTGATATAAACCGTAAATAGAAACAAGAATACTGAGTGCATAATGTCAGTTTAACATTTATTTAAAACCATTGTTTTATCTTCGATATGGTAAACTTCTTTTATTTTCAAAATCTTATTCCTCAGAGCAAAATAATTTAAATGTTATAAATTTATATAGCATGCTCAATACTATAATTCTTAATCATTCAAAGGTATGATTCTACTGATTTAATTACAGTTAAAATTCACATCACTAGTCTGATTCAGGGATTATTGGCATAATCTATAACCACTTGAATTATTTTTAATTCTGGTATGTAGTGGAACTGCGCCCTTAAAATTTAGAGTGCATAAGAAAGATAGCTATATCACAATCTGTGTTTAAAAAGTAAAAACACGAAGGTAATAATTTTACACTAATATATCGAAATTCTCTTTATAAAGAAATTATATGTTATTTGGGCGCCTGGAACTATATATTATTTGAATGATAACTGTCTCATATATAACTTATTTTACTTTAATTAAAAAAAGAACATTAATACGTCTTTTCAAAGGAGTACGAGTATTAATTAAGACCATATTACTTCAAAATTTGAATATAAGGTATTAATTAACCCTTGATATGTGGTTGTCTGAAACCATTTATTTAAAAAATAAATTCATGAAATGATCACTTACCATACTGACAGAAGGAATATGCTTCTTTTTCTATTAATACATATCAGCAATTAGCTTCATAAATTTATGAGTTAAATAAAATTGATTGTTATTTAGAATTATTTTACAAGTGACACAAAAGCAATGTATTCATGTTTTTAAATGTGTAGTCGCTTAACTATTGAAAAATTGCAAAAGACAAATAATTACGATTTATTTAGAGCCCTTCCTACAATTTAATGAAATTTGCTTTTAATCTCGCTAGAAGAATTTTTTAAGAAGCTTAAGTATTTCGTTCGTATAAGATCATAGTTAAATACTTATGAAATTCAACTGAATTTTTACATTCTAGTCAAAAATTGTATCTAATTTTTGATTTATTGTTTCCCATTTTATATTTAGCCTGGCAGTCATCTAAATATATATCTATCTGCATATATTGAGAGAGTTAGATATAAATAACCATAAAAGAAAATTATCTTCTGTTGCTTTAACTTATTACCGCCCACCAGCAGCCGAATGGTAAAGTCGCTGAACACTGGTAGTTCGGTCCGAGGTTCGAATCCCGCGAACGGGCTGGCTGCATGAGTGTTTTCGTGCTTTTTTCCATGTGTAGCGTGTATACGAGCCAGTTTTCCTTAGAAAGTCCTCCACGAAGGCATCCCTCCCTTCAGGCAGATAGCCCTCGAGGCTTTGCCATAATCACACACACACACACACATTTAACGTATTACCAGTTTTTAACTATATTATCGCAATTTAAAATATTTCTTCTAAAGACGGAGTTTTTAAAGGAAATCGATTCACGTTTGGACTTCTGGAAAATTTAAAATTTAATAACAAGAGACTTAAATATTTTGCTTGCTGGTTTGAATATAAGTATTACTAGACTTTAAATATTTATTATTAGAGAAAAAAATATCTGAAAGCATGATAGATTACGCAATTTGAGGAAAGAAACGACATTTTGGACAATTTTAGACAATTTGTCTATTTTTAGCTCACAATTCTTTCAAAATCTTCTGCGCACTAACACTGATGTGCTTGATTATAAACGTAATCATAGTTTTGTTTGCATAATTTTGAAATTCATTTTAAAAAAAGGAGGTTTCAAACAACTGAACTCGGTAAAAATTTTATTTTTTTTTTTCCTTTCTCCATCCAACAGCAAGAATTTCTCAGCATAAAAAAAAAAAAATTGGATAAATGCCAAAAGGTAATAAACTTTACGAAATTGCACCAAAATATCATTATTTTCTACAATGATGTATAATTTCACACCTGTTATTTTTTTCCCTCCTATAATAAAGCACAGAAAATTATTTTACATTCATACCCCTAAATAAATTGGTTTAAAAAAATGACGAGAAGTAGTTGATTGGACAAAATTTTACTGTGCCACTTGTTCTTAAGTTTCAGTCATGATACACCAATTAATGTAATGAATAATTTTCATTTTGTACAAGGAATTTGAAACCTCACGGTTTGGGCAATATTTTGTGAACCTTCTGGATATGTCCAAATACACATGTCTATGCCTGTTATCGTAAAACAGTCTAAAAATCCAGTATAAGGATGAATATTTTACTTTAATTTAATATAAGCATTTGCTAAATGAAAAGGAAAATAATTGACGGTTTGTATTTGAATTTTACAGTTCAGTGGACGTTGAGTAATAAGATTTCAAAAAGCGGTAACTCCATCTTTGGGAGAAAAGTAATTTTTATAATTAAGTCATTTTTATGTTCTAAATGGCATTTAGGAAAAATAATTTAATTTTTGAATACAGCGCATTCTAATTGTAAAATAAAATAATCAAACTTTCATGTTATATTCAACATAAAAAATAACTTTATAGATATTTTGAGTTATGTTTTTAATTTTACGTGTACCCTTGTGTTAACTTATTCTCTCACCTAATTAATATGCGCGTTTTCTCGGTCGTTATGCCCTTACAAATGCATTAATAAAAATTACGTTCATATTCTTTTCTCCATTCTTTAGCTGTACGTGTTACTTATACCTTTTTCTGTATTTCCTTCTATATATTGATATTATTATAATAATTTTTTTAACTGTATGAAGGTTCTGTTACGTATATTTCTTTGTTATCTTCTATCTGTACGTATGTATCTTTGTGTATACTAGTGTGTACTCCTACATGTATGAACATACTAGCAACAATTTTTGTGTTTTAATTACGTAATCATAAAAAATAAGGTAAAAATATTTTAAATTGTAATTTTAATTTTTCGTGTACCCTTGTATTTATTTCCTCGCCCATCTAATTAACCTGCGTGTTTTCTCGGTCTTTATTCCCGTATATGTGCATCAATATTGTATTCCCTATTCCCGTATTCGTATCTCGTATACGTGCATCAATATTGTATTCCCTGTTCCCGTATTCGTATCTCGTATACGTGCATCAATATTGTATTCCCTGTTCCCGTATTCGTATCTCGTATACGTGCTTTGTTTCCGTACGCGTGCATCAATATGTTCATATTCATACAATTATAGTTATGTAATTAGTTTAAACTGATATTATGAAAATAGTGTTTTTGGTCTATTTGCCTCCTTGGACGATATCTTGGTCATCTGAAAACACCGTTTCATCCGAGATAATATCCCGGATGAGACATAGCCGTTTCCCGCTGCTGATTTGGATATCTTTGAAGAACGGGGTATTTAAAATCTGTTATGCCGAAAGTCTTCTCGAGACATAAATGGCAAGGCAAGGGGGGATGTTACGGAAAATATATGAGGAAGAGTTCAGACACACTGTTTGCTACATGTGAAAAGCGGAAGTCTTCGAAACCCGAATCCCATCATTTTTAGCTTCCCAATATATCTGTGCCGCTAAAAACTCATTTAATAAATGCTATTTTAATAAATCTAAATAACACACTATAGATATAAAAATACTTGAGAAAATGTTCTTTTTTAAATATATGTGTTTTTCCAGCGAAACAAACAAAATTTTCAGTTTTCTGTTGGTCGCAGAAAGAGAATAATTCAGTCAAAAACGCCATCCGCTCATTCAGTTCATTCCTCTCCCTCATCTAAATTCCTTTTATTATTAAAACAGGTCAGAACAGCAGATCATCCGAAATTGGTGTGCAGAAAACCGGATTAGAATCTGTGTTTAAAAACCAATTTTCCCACTGTCCTTGAATAATTAAGTGCGCTAGCTATTAGCATTAGAGTTTGGTAAAAACATTTAGTAAAAGCACAGTAAATTAAAACAAAATTTAAGAACTGATTGTTTATAATTTGGCCCACCAGCGGACGAGTTGCTGAACACTGGTAGTTCGGTTCGGGTTTTGAATGTTGGCGACCAGGGGCTGCATGGGTGTTTTCGTGGTTTTCTCCATGCGTAGCGTATACGAGCCCGGTATCTCTTAAAATGTCCTTCACGAAAGTATCCCTCTCATTGGGTAGACAGCCCTCGAGTGCTTCGTCGTAATCAAATAAACCAAATAAGCCAAAACTTATGATTTCAGTTCCCCAACTTTCCCAAAAATTGCGACGCTTCTTCACTCTTAAAAATGCAATAAAACCGGTTTAAATAGAAGTAGATATTTCAAATTTCGAATACATAAATCTTTAAATGAGAAATGAAACAAAAATGAAGATATTTTTAGTTTTTTTTTTCTCTTTTATCAGTGATGTTTATATGCATAAAAGTTATGGCTTATATGCATGACGACAGATGATAAAGGGACGCACATTAGCATACTGCAAGTATAATGTCCTCTGCTACAGATGAACCTCCGATACTTTTCGTCATTTAGAATAACATATAGTGAAGTTCCATTCAAATTTGTGTAATGTAGTTTAAGACAGTACACGAAACAGTCTGCCTGTGTTGGCTCAATGACGTGTATTTAAACGTCAGTTAACAAGTTAGCTAAAGCCTAAGTAAAACTTTGGAAGAGCTGTTGATAATAAGCAGTTGGTAAGCGAGGCTTTGAGAAGCTCTAAATTCATCAAATTCTCAACTTAAATGCTCAACAGCTAATTTGCCTTCTGGTAAGGACTACAGGAATAAGAATCTAAAATAAATAAGAATTTAATGCAAATCATAATATCTGGTTAATTAGCATAAAGCCTTAAAGCACTAAAAATGGAAACAAAAATATAATATTCAGCAGCCTGCAATTATTTTTTGCGGAGATAGTTGGTTTTTGTAAGCACGTGCCACTTAATTACTTACTTTGCATCATCTTCCGAGTGGTAAAATCTCACACATTTTGCGACCAAATTGCAGTTATTCTCTGTCAAAGTTCTAATTTACATCTTTATGTACTTCTAGAGATTCGGCTCAGAATTCGGCAAAATTCCAAAGTCTTGAATTATTTTGTCTTTCATAAAAATCGGGGGAATACTAATTTCAGGGATTTAAAATGAGGTTCAGTTGGGGACGAAATGTTACTTAACTGTTAGTTCACTTGGAGTAATGATTTAGGGTAGCATAATCAGCAAATTCTTGCCTCCGAAAACTGTAGCGCAGTCACCTTATCTTGCACAAACCACTGAGCTCGCAGTTACACCTATTTAATGAGTGAACTGATCCCCCTTCGCACGTTATATCTCAACGCAGAAATTAGTTTCTACTCAATTAACCCCAAGTATTCATAGTATTAACTATAATACATAATCGTAAGCCGTTATGGTTTACACACGCATATATATATATATATATGTGTAATAAAATAAAATGATGAAAAGCTGTGACTGTCTTATTTTGATATATGTAATAAAAAAAAAAAGGCTTTGCAGTACTGATGGTGTTAGAACGCAGATTGTTGAATCCGTAATGAACAGCGAGAATTTTGATGTCGCGGACTGCTAAAATACCAATCCACAATTAATAGGAAAACTGGCAGCAGAGGCGGATTAAGTCTGCATTTTATTTCAGTAAACATGTTGCGGCCACAAACAAGTTGTCTCATTATTTGTGCCTATTTCAAGACGTGTACATTTATGATAACGTTACAGTACAAAGGAAGCAGCAGCCAGCAGACCAGTCAGAACGAACAGTAACCGAGCAAGTGTATTATGTTCACGATGGAATTTTAATTCAGAATGAAGTAGTTTTAGTCCTCCTTCCATTTTGATTGGATAATTAATACTGCGGTAAAATTATTATTTGTTTGAGTTTTAGTTCTATTTACATTGTGAGGTTCCAACCTTTTGTCTAATAGCTAAATGTGTAGGAACCTCATGAACAGATAAGCGAATAATCGCTTTAGCTCTGAAACGGAAACTTAAAACTCAAGAAGGGTTAATTACCCTTTATTTCTCAAAATAAGAACTTAACAGTTGGCTCCTTTCTCAGAGCGTACAGAAAAGCCTCCACTTGGGTTTGAACTCAAAGTAATAAGAAGTAAAACTTAACTAATGCTTAAATAAAAAAATATAGCCGAAGCTATCAAAATTCTAAGTATTTGGCCCCTAAATATCAAATAAGCTGGCGAAGCTATCAAAGGGCCTGAGATACGGCCGAGCGTAGTACTAGCTTAGAGAGACGTAGCCAAAAGGCGAACGCGCGCTAGTTAGAAACTCTGGCTCTCTAACGAAGTCAATGGAACTTCGACTTAAATAATGCTCTTACTCATTTGCATTAAACGCGATTTCTGATAGGAAACTGTAAGCTGAAATTAGGAAGGACAGGAGAGTAGCATTAACTAAACATAACTGTTAAAAACTTAGGACAAACCTTACAGCATCATAAGAATTACGTAAAAATTATATGACATGGATTAGTCTCAAAATGAAAAACTACAAATAGAAATTACTATTTCTAGAATATAGAGAGAAAATTAATTTGCGTTGCTAATTTAAAATATAATTTAACTTTTAGATATTTTTATATTTTTCGTACACACACATACAGGGGTTGGACAAAAATATGGAAACACCTTTAAAAAAACATGTTTCTATGCTTAATATGGTGTAGGAAACCCGTTGGCATCCAAAACAGCTTGCAGTCTTCCCGGAATGGATAAATACAGTTCCTGTATGTTTGCCAAGGGAATATTATACCATTCTTCCTGCAAAGCGGTGGCAAGTTCAGATAAAGATGTTGGCGGTGGATAACGAGAACGAACTTTCCGTTCCAATGTAGACCACAAAGGTTCGATAATATTCAGGTCTGGTGACTGTGGTGGCCAGGGGAGATGGGACAACTCATCCTCGTGCTCAGAAAACCAGTCCTGGACAATGTGAGCTGTGTGAACAGGGGCTTTGTCGTCTTGGAAGACACCATCACCATAGGGGAACAAAGTTTGTATCATGGGATGAACTTGATCGGCCAAAATGTTCACATAAGTCTTGGCAGTCATGTGCCCTGACACAGTTATCATGGGGCTAGCAGAGAACCACGATATGGCTGCCCAAACCATAACAGAACCCCCGCCATGTTTCACTCTTGGCAACAAGCAGTCTGTATTATAGGCCTGAGATGGCGTTCTCCAGGCGTAAACTCGGCCAGAAATGGGAAACAATGTGAAAGAAGACTCGTCAGACCATATTACTCGCTTCCACTGCTCTATAGTCCAAGCTTTATGACTTAAACACCACCTTTTCCTGTTACGGGCATTAGCATCACTGATGAGTGACTTCTCAATTGCAGCACGGCCAGCAATTCCCTGTTTATGAAGCTCCCTTCTAATTGTTTTGGTACTCACAGGGTTAGGTAACACAGCAGTCATTTCAGCAGTAACTTTTGCAGCTGTGGTCTTCTTATTTTTCGTCACAATTTCCCTTAATGATCGTCTGTCAAGATCACTCAGGACACACTTTCGTCCGCGCTGTGATTTATCAGATAATGTTTTTCCGCTTTTCAAATATGCGGAATAAATCTTCGATACAGTACCTCTTGAAACACTAAACACCTCGGCTACCTTGCTTACGGAAGCACCTACCATACGTGCTCCAACAATTCGCCCACGTTCGAAGTCTGTTAACTCTGACATAATGCAATGACAACCTCACATAACAGTACTCCGACAACAACTGAACTGTTTAGCACATTTACGAAGTTGTATAGGTGGCGTAAGTAGACAAAAACGCCAGCGCCACCTAAATATTTCATTAAAATCAATCTTTCTTTTCAAACATGCATTTCAGAAGGTGTTTCCATATTTTTGTCCATCCACTGTATATATAGAGAGATAAAGATATATTTCCCGATGTGCATCAATATAGTTATCTAGACAGATATAGAGATATAGGTAGATAAATAAAACGATAAGATATAAATGATAAAGATTTACTTAAAACCTCTACCCCAAGCTGTCCATTCGATTTTAGGCAAATGTCTAAAATGTCTATTCTTGTATGAATAGTTCAGGATTTACAATAATTTACAGATATTATCTTAAAGATTCCATTTCATTTAAATTTATCTATTTAAAACTTCAGCTATATGCGAATCGATGTTGCCCACATAAAAAATAGTTACTTTTCATTGTGTAACTTACTAAATAGTAGCGTTTAAATTTCTATGCTGTGTTTGATCTAAAGCGAGGCTTGGCTGAAAGGAAAAAGAAAGGGAAAGGAAAAAAAAGAAGGCTTAAAAAAGAATTAAAAATGCTTTTTGAGTACCCACAGAATGCTTTCTTAGAAATAATTTGATAACGTCTTGACAAAAAATAATGCACATCCAAAGAATTATGCTTTTCATCTGTTATTTAATTTTAAATGACTACATATTTTTTGCTCAGTCAAAAGAAGTCTTTAATATGCTATCTTATATATGACGCATTTCACCACTTTTTGTAAGACATTGTGTTTACTGGAAGCACTCATTAAATTTTGCTTAGAAAGATTTTTTTTCTCGAGTTGCAATTATAAAAATGACAAATGCAAGGCATGAGCATTTCTTTTTCTGTTCTAATTATCATTTGCATAGACGCAGAGTCAACATTTCTGGAAACTTTAGAAAATCATCAAAAATAGATATGTTCTTACAACTAAATGCACGAAATACATCTAAAATTCCTCTCACGTAGCTGTTTTTTAATCGCAAGATCAGAAATGATAAAATCATAATGATCATAAATGTTCATACTAAGTTTGAATTAAATATTTATAAAATTATTTAAAAAGAGCCATGCATAATTATACAATAAGGTAAAATCTTAAAATATTCAACTATAATTTAATATATTGGAAATATTTTATTTTTTTTGTATGGTTTAAAATCTTTGCGTTATCTTAATTCCAGCATTTGCAAATAAATATATATCCTATCACGGCTGAAAAGTATTTTATGAAGATTATACAAACATTTTAAAGTTAAGAATTTTAGCTCATTTTAAAGAATCGTTGCAATAAAATTAGAAAATTGGTTTCAGGTTCGTTAATTATTTGAATATATACAACAACTTATCTTACTAGAATCCTCCGAGCACATCCTTTCATTTCATTTCGTTTGTTTCAGTAGCTAAAGTAAAAATAATGAGATGAACATAAGCTTAATCATTATATATTTCTACTACAAAATTGCGTTCCTCCATTTGGTTATTAAGTGATTTTTAAACGCTGTACGTTATATAACTTTAAAATACGAAGCATGATCACCCGAAATTCCTACCTGTCGAAAGAGTTCCATTTCTATTTAAGCGAATCCATAATGAATTAAAAAAGTAAAATATTTACATCATGACATTTTTTCTCTTTTTAAGTAAATAACAATTTATGAGGATACTTATTCTTGTCTAACTCTAGGGCTTTTAATTTAATCAAGAACAAGTCCAAAGGTATTAATTACATTGTGACTTGTACTAGTCCATTAATATGAGACAAAAGTAAACAATTATATATCCGAAATATTTCACATATGAAATTCGATATTTATATACACGATCTTAATATAAACACTGAAATGAAATTCAACTAAAATAATTAACAAAGCCTCACTTTAAATACTTTCAAGTATGAGTCTAAACGCGATTATTAGTGATGCCTATAATAAAATTAATAGCAGCATTCATCAGTAACACGCGCCTTAATTTTCTGAAGATCCTTATATATCTTTACCTATATTTTGAGTAAAGTATGATTCAAGGCAATCACCTTTCGTATTTAATTCAGTGATATAGCAAGCAAGATTATTTTTATGTGTTTCATATAGGTAACGTTAATTAAAATGTTAATCAAATGTCCGTTTTTATGTCCCAGAAGTAATTCTCAAAACAGACAGTTGATCAGTCTTATAGTATTATCTAAAACAAAGTTTGCTTTAAAGCTTGGCAGTAATCACTTACAACGAATTTAGGTTGAATGTTTATGAACCATAATAATGATTTTATGATAATTTCGGCATTCCATTAAACTAAATATTACATATCATAATTCTTAGCACATTTCTTTAATTAATTCGGATTGAATTGACCATCTAGTTGTTATATATCTCAGATAGGTGTCGTTGTATTTCATGATATTTACCTAAGTAATTAAATGCTTTAATTTATGATAAATTGATCAACGGAAAAAATATGCAACGTTTTTTTCATCAAATGAAGCTTAGACTAAATTGCGCATTGTTTGTGTAATGATTAAACATAATAAAATGTATGTCCATTTAATAATAAAATATATGTCCATATAAAAAAAGATTTTAAAAGGAACTATTCAAATTTGAACGATTTTGCAGAGACAGTAATGAAGATTGTAAATATGAACAAAGATAGAATTGGAATTAGGCACTGAGACTCAGATTTTGGACTTTATATGTTTTTCTTATATTTGTTTTTTTCTCAGTCCCATTTTTTATCATGCAGCTGGCTAGGAGGATCGGGCTGTGCCCTTATAATGATAATGCCCATTTAAAATAATATTTTAAAACTGTGAACGTTTCACGTATAATTCACGCTTGACTTCACGTCTAACAGCGGCATTCTCTTTTAATATTATTTCTGCCAATATATGAACTGATACAATATGATAAACAACACTGCTCTTCAAAGATAAAAGAAAATCAAAGCTATTACTAGATAAAGTTTGTTTAATCAGTTTAAACAAAATTCAGCAGGATTATTTAAAGAGGTGTCTTCTTAAATAAAAGATTTCTTTAAGAGCTCTTTCTAAGGGAAACATCTAATATTCCCGTTATATACAGGGAAATGAACGAAAACGCCAGTGCAGCTATCCAGTCGGTCAGGATTTGAGCCCGGGACAAGTATATTGTTATTTAGCGGCTTTTTTCCAGTTAGTTACTAAGATTATTATATAAATAAGGATAATAATTTTGAAATTTAGGATATTCAGCTCAATTGTAGATAAGAAAAATGGAGTCTTATGTTTCTGTGATTTTCATTCTTCCAAAAAATTATATTTTCTCAAAATATTTTTAAAGTAGCACAAAACCTTTTCCCCCCTAATCTTGTGACTTTTTTGTCTCTCTTTCACTCTCATTCTTCCTCTTATTGCTGTGATTTGAGCTACCAGATGGTTTAGTTGCAAGAAAATACAAAATGTGCTTAAATACTTTCCTGGTTCATTTAATGATCATAGAGGCGATCATGGTAAATGAATCTCTCGCTAGATATTTCCATAAATCCTTGGCAGGATTGAGGGTCATGACATTTTGATTGAGTAGTCGGTCAGTTTGCTAGATATTTCCATCTGAAATGTACTGGATAACTCTAGTTGTTTTATGAAATTAGTCATCACGATTTTGAACCAGCCGTTAAAGGAAGCAAATCCCTTAATGCGGCAGCACTTGCTTTGTAATAATTACATTTAACTAATCATTTACTTTTAGCATACAGAGCGCTAGCTCAGTAACTCTGGACTATTCACAAATTCGTCACCAAACACAAAGAGGCCATATTACACATTCTATCACTAACCCTTTCGATACAAATGGATTGGATCCAGCTAAAAAATTGCCAAATACATCTCACAGAGAATGAGAAATATTTAAGAAAACATTGGATCTAATATATAACTATTTAACTCGATGTCCTTCATATCCTGCGTGCTATCTAAAGACATACAAAATGCGTGATGAAAATTTTATTGATTAAGTCCCCGTTTAAAGAAATTTGTTTTATTTATATTACGTATTATTGCAGACTGAAAGCCAAGCATCAAGCGTAATATTTCAGAAATGAAAATTACTATTGTGTCGCGATTGTTTTGAAATAAGCTTCTTTGTTAAAATTTATTATAAGAATGAGAACACAAAAACTATTAATTTTTATCCTTTTAATGACAGAAAATTCAATTTTAAAACATGCATGAAACAACATGCATACATGTACACACATTTTTATTTTAATCTTTCAGTATTGTACTAACTACCTAGCTTGTTAATTATATATATATATATATATATATAGCGATGCAGACTCGCATAAATGACAAACAATCTTCATTTTCATATAGTTTATCGTTACCTTTTGTCTCCTGCATAGGAAATACTCTCTTGCTTCAAATATTCTCTAATAAAACAAATGAGTGGAACATAAGGAATAGGTTTCCTAACAAACTGTCTTTACACATAAGGCCTTTTCATTGCGTTCGAAACTGATATCCGTTTGATGTTTTACCTATATGACGAATGGCGACAAGCTGAGGTATGGTTGTGTTTCATCTTCGCCAGATAGAAAGAGCCAGGAAATAGTTTTCAGAACTGAGTAATCAGTAGACTGCCTAATATTCCGTTCAGGAAGCCATAGACATGCGAGACGCTTTCAGGAAGCCATAAGCTATTTACAGCATGATAACGATATTAATACTTTCCATACGGCCCAGTCAGCTCAGTCAGCTCGCTATACAGAGCAAACAGCGAAAAGTATTTTTCAGATAACATTTACAGCAGTTACTATAACCTCCTTAGAAATAAATGCATTTGTGCAATTGACAGTAATATGCAATCGAAAATTCTACGTTGAAATACACATTGACTTAATAAACAGAAGTAGCTATAATTTGGTTAATTTGTTTTATATATTTGGAACTCATCTAATGAACAACTGTAGGTTTCCTCTTTTCATGTAATTGGAATATCCCAATAAAATCATTCATAACTTGAAGAAACTTAAAACGAAGAAGCAATTACTATTACTTAAAATGCAAAAGAGTTCGACTTTTTCCAAGATCCCAGTAAACCGATCAAACCACACCAATTAATATACGAAACATAAAATAACGTAAAATAAAGAACATGATAAAATTCTCAAATAAACATAAATGTCATATGTATAACGTTAGTTTCACCCAAACATTTGGAAGACAGCGAGAGTACTTCAAAATTTGGAGGTACTGCCAGTAAAGATATTGCATTAAATCGATCAGCTAGACATAAGGTAGTGAGAGATACAAGAGACTAAATTTGAGAAAGAAAGAGGATGTACGCAATCAATTAAGACATTATTATCATAAGTATTGGTCAGTTTCATATGTCTACAATTATTATTTATGCCTGCATCAGTCTCAGAAATCAATGTTTCTCATCTGTTTTGGCTGCAATGTGTTAAGGCCTGAAATGGGATGTCTCGAGTCTTAAAATTTATAATCTCTCTATCGTGCAATTCGTTGTGGACATCCCAAAATCCTGTAATTCACATTTCACGGTTAAAGTTACATCTTGACTCTATCATTGTACGAAATAAACGATTAATAATATTTTCGTAATTTTCGTAAAGGGAAATGGTTTTGGGTATTTTTACCGCTAACTAAAAAACGAAATGTTGCATGTCTTTCGTAAAATTCTTTGGCATAAATATGATTTTCGCAAAGCGAAGGAAACCTGTATTTTGCCTTTTCGTAAGCTGCTTCATTTTAGAATGCGAAAAGAAATATAATCATTATCTTTGTGAGGGCAGCGTATACTCAAAATTTAAAATCGATTTTTGCTCACAATTATTTGCGAAACAGGAAACGTAAAAAGAAAAATTCCAGTAGCCTTTAACATCATTCAATATGTTTAGCTCAGACCTGACTACGATACTTTTTATATTTGTATGAATTGTTGAGAATGTCAGACATATTCGATTATCATTATTACATGATCTTCTAGTTTCAGGAAAAGGTATTCTTAAATAACATAGGAGTAAAAAGGATTCTTTTGACTTCGTGATTAAAACATTTTGAATAATCAATAATCTTCGCCAAACCATGAATTAACGATGTAATACTTTCAATTTTTAATGAAAGTTGACAGATAACCGTATATTTTAAATCTTATTTTTTAACTAAATCTTTTAATGAATAGAGGTATATCTTATTGAAATTTTAGAATCGAGAAAACTGACTAAGCAGACGAGCTCGATTATATTGTGAGACCTCCAAAATAACAGCCTTGATGAAGAAGAGATACCAAACCTTATTTACTGGATACTTTATGTCCAGTAATAGTAATTATTATAAAGCCTGTTCCATCTTTAAGGCACTAGAGGTTAGTCATATAATCCCAGTATTTGCGCCAGCAACCTCTGGTTGTGTTTCGTTTCAAACCTGTTTTATTATTTCATTATTTAGATTACATTTATCTGCTTTTTATTTTTTACAGTCTTGATTTAATATGGTTAGTAAAATAAAAACTGGTTAGTATAAGTAAAAATGGATATTTACATATTTACAAATTTGTAGGTTTACTGCCTTTACAATCATCGGGTTTCTAGACTTGGTAATTGTTTTTATTATGTTTTTTGCGTATCATTATAGTAGACCATGATTGCTCTTACTCTTTTGTGCCTGTAGTATTTGTTGAGAAGGTCTTTGAAGCTTCAAGTGCTTTAGTTATATGCAATTACCGATGTAACGATTTATCCTTCGGTATGTGTACTGTGTGACTAGATACTGTTATTATCTTCTGATCTGAAATTAAGAAGTAAAGGATTTATGATACGAGAATTAGTTACCGGACAAAGCCCAAGATTTCTTAATTATAGGAGCTTAGGAACGAGTTTCCTTGATTTTCCCTTCTTCATAGTTAAATTAAAACTTCATAAGTTTAAGTTTGTTAATAGGTTACTAATAACGTAATTTAATCATAAGCTGAGCTTCAGTTTATGGACGACAGTAGGAAAATTTTTCTTCATAAATATATTATACATATATCACTATATTTATAAAATCATGCATTGAAACGTATTCAGACTCAGATTATGCATTTGAAATTATAAAACTGTTACTTTTAATTTCCATTCTACACGAATATTGTGCATTGATTTGCTAGAATTATCGTTAAACAATGATTAAAATATTTATTAAAATTTATTGAAATACCTTAAATGCACATCTTAAATTAAAACTTCGATGATTCTTTGGCAGTAATCATGATTCGATGATTTGACCGTAATCAAAATATATAGCATGATTTTACATATTTTGTGTACTGATTTTTATAGTACAGCTAGAAATTATTGTTTAGCATTGTACTTAATACAATAATGAGAATATTAAGTATTACATCAATATTATGGGTTAAATGTTTAGTAAATGATGCTCAGTTGCATTCTTCTGAATTGGAATTAGAATTTCGTTTGCGATCTCAACTCTGCATTCGGAATTAAATAACGAATTCTTTCCCTAGCATTAACCCGAAATCAATGACAGAAACAAACCTTTTATTTATCATGCATTTTCATGATGTGTCCAACTCCAAATTATATTGATTTCCTTTTAAGCTTAAATGATGTGCTCGTTTGAACCATGTTTGTGGAACTAAGCAGAGTAAAAAGGTGCCATTAATTTTACTTCTGATTATTAATTCTTTTTGTTCTCAGCACCTTTAAAAAGTTATTTTGCATAAAGCTTAATATGAATACCCATCGAAATATACTATTGTTTTTATTTTGAATATTCCTTATAGAACTTTCTTTTTAAATTCAGGTAGAATAAAATGTTTCTTCCAAAAAATAAGTTTGAATGATATAGATAAATAATTTCAGAATGAATTCCAGCCTAAATGCAATATATTCTGACGAATTTAAAAGTGTGCTAAAACTCGCTGAAAGATGGTTAAATGGAAAAGATCTCTCTAAACAGGTAATTTGATTCAGACTTAATTTAAATGACTGAGTGAATTACTTGTGTGAAAAGTTCGAAGTGTTCCTTACGTATAACGTTTATAAGAGTCAGTTTTCTTCTGAAAACCCTTCACGAAAGCATGCGTTATAAGTCAAGGCAGACTCATATACATTATCAAAACTAAATAACGATGAGAACACTAATTCAATAGAAGATAAAATTCTAAGAATTCTTGAGATATAAAACGTGAATTACAAAACTGCGAAATTGCGAAAGAATGAATATGAAAATAACAAAATTTAAACAAAAATTTAATTATGAAAAAAACAAATTATATTTTGCAACATTCGTGAATTTTCAGTAACTATTTTTATACGATTATACATCAAAATGAATTATACATTTTGTATGCCAGAGGAAATGTTTAATTTATAAAACAGAGAGAACAAAGCTGTAAAAAATCTTTCTAAATCAACGTAAGTTACATAATATAAATTGGACAGTTTGAGATTAATAATACGTATAACTATTTCAGTTTTGTATACATTCCAAAATAAAGTCTGGCAGAGATTCAAGCAAGTCTATCAAAATATAAAAGGAAATAACTCACCGTGTTTTTGTTATCGTAGTTTCCAAACGTACAATTATTAAAATTGCTGCTCAATTTGGTAATGAACTCTATATAGGACACATTATAAACATTTTGTATGATCTGCCCGTTGGAAGGAGCAAAGCCATTAATATTTTGCTGTTTTCTATAGTTTGATGCATGAAATGAAGCATTATCTTGCTGAAATACGTATATTCTCCACACAGAATTTCTCTCTCTGAAATTATTTGTTCCAGTTATAAAGTATTTCTCCCGCCTTCCTAGGGGGCCTTCATAGTGTAGTAGTCGGCACACTGAGCCGGTATTTCAGAGGTCCGTGTTTCGATTCCCGGCGAAGACAATTGCTAATTTTTCATCTCTCTTGCTTCCAGTTAACCTTTTAAGGCCGGGGCTTTGGTAGCAGTAAAAGCTACCAAAGGACGGGGAATCATGAACCGAATGCTTTTCCCCCTTTAAGAAATCACTTCCTATTTGCAACAAAGATTGTGTGTAGTTTAATGGATTCCCAGAGGGGTGCATCTATGTCGCAAAAGGAAGACCTTTGAAAGAGTTAAGTGGTTAAATCCCAGGGACGTCAAATTTGACATTTCACCCCACTTTTCAGACTGGAAAATGGGGAAAAAGACATGGCCACTAAAGTGAACAACCCCGTCTTTTCAAAGAGAGGACTCTATGACCACTAGAATGGCCATCCCGTCTTCAAAAGGTTAACCTAATGTCTCTACAGTGGCGCCCGAACTAAAAGGGTTGTGGATGATGACTCTCCACACCCAGGATTTGGCGATTGGGATCCCTAAAAACCCCAGTCGCCCTTTAAATGGGAGTGGGTATATAAGGTATTTCTCCCGCCTTCCTAGCGTGCCTTTGTGGTGTAGTGGTTCTGCACGATGGGCCGGTATTCCAGAAGTCCGTTGTTCGATTCCCGGCGAAGGCGATTGCTAATTTGTCAATTTTCCTGCTTCCAAAAAAAATCCTAATGTCTCTACACAGTAACTATGTATAGAACGTTGGATCATTCTTGTAGTAACAAAACTAATCAATTTCTCCTTGGCAAGGGGAATAGCACTTCTCAAAATCTGCCCAATTAACAGCTTCACAGAGATGTATGAGCTGCCTTCAACTCATGCCAGCATGTGTGAAGACCACGTTTTTAGTCTGGCTTATGTTTGTCATTGTAAAATTACGTTTTGTACCTATTCATGGGATCAAGACTTGATTTTCTAACAAAGGTTAGGAGAATGTATATAAGTAACCCTTGAGATTTTTTTCTTTCAGTTTCTGAGACCTGATAGCTGAACTGCTAATGAAGTTTTAAAAATTAATAGACTTAAGAATGTTGCAGTTAGGAACATATTTTATCTATCAAGCTCCCATTTTTCTTCGCACAAAAACTCAGATGCCCTTTTTCCAATTTTTTTTCCGTTCCAAGCTTTAAAAAATTTCAACTGCATATCGAAAGCATCCTAAAATTTTGACTGATGATGATTTTAATTCCACCAAATTTCAAAATTACTTTATTACAACACCGTTTCAAGTAGCATGTTTTCCCTTATCAAACAGTTTTCAATCAAAAGATCAACCTAATTCCTTTATTCATCATTGGTGCCATACAGAGGTTAGAGCCATTCTGTGTAATTATTATCAGAATTTTAAAAATAATCAACAGTCTTAGAATTTTGTCCACACATTATTAAAAAAATATTTACAAATAATTCCCTGAGGATTTCAAAAAACTGCATAAATAAGCCAAATAATAAAATAATATGTATTATATTATAACTCTGTATGCCTTTATAGAAACGTTCAAATTTTTGTTTTCTTTGCCTAACAAATATTCAGTTAATTCACATATTTATAGCTATTTTTTATTTCGCTTAGAAATATTCCATTTAATGTAGAAATTTTAATTTATGTACATTAATGTTTAGTTAACTTACAATATATTTTTAATACATATAGTATAATTATTCATATTTCAGTATACTTGGCCTGTAGCTGATATTCTTGATCAAGGTTATGTGACATTTGATAAAAATATATTGACTTTAATAATTTGCGTGTCTCGTTTATAAATTTCACGAGCAATGAAATAAACTTGCATATGTTTAAGAATCCAAAACAATAAAGTATTTAAACTGTGCGTGCATATAGTCTACAATAATACGACAATCCTTTTTAGCCCCATGTTAATAAAGTTTCAATGGAAATTTTAGATTCAGTAACAGAGTCTGTCAAATGCATTACCTTAATGATTTAGCTCCTAGATGTACTTATACTTTCGTCATAATTTTGATTGAGATTCTCTTTCCCGATGTAAACATTTTTGGAATAATTGATTCCAAAATTCTAATTTACTCAGAAGAATGTCTCCGAAACCTTTGCTGAGATTATTGTGTGATTTACGTTTTAGCAGTTTAGTTAAATTTAGAAAGAAGCAACTTCCTGGTGAAATTATTAAATTCGTCATCAATCAAGCTTTGTATCAATCAGATATCTTTCTTTGTTGCAGAAAACTCTTATAGAATTTAAAGTACATAACAGAACTGATTGATTTAATATGGACCAGATCACTGTATCTTCAAAGCACATAATGATCACTGGTTATTAAATGCATATCGTATTGCTTTTGAAACGTACTGATTTTCTGAAATAGTTAAGTTGTTTGGATATAATTTTAAAATTATTTCAAATTTTCTTATTTCTATTCTGAGTTTTTAAAAGTGAGCATTATGTTCACTAACCAAAATTTACGTCTTGGCCATGTTTTCGGTAATTGTTGTACCAACAGTTAAACTAAATATTTATTAATTTTTTAATACATATATTTCATGCATTCTGATATTATCATAAGCGCAGATAAATTTGATACCATCAATAAATACCATAATTTATTAAAATACCATCATCTGTTTGACATGTTAGATTTCTGTTTGGTGAAATTTCCTGTAGAGGTTTACGCCCACGTCTTTCAATACTACGTCTTTATCTAATTCAAGATATTTATTATATTTGTACCATTTTAGCAAAGCTTTCAGATAAGTGCTCATTTTTAATATAATTTTTCAAGCATTGTTCTTTAAAATAAGTACGCTATCTTGTTTTAAAAGTACTATCACGAAATTTCAGTTAAAGTAAATAGCTTTCGAAAGATACTCTGGTTTTATAGTTGAGGTTAAGGACTACACAAAACTCCCTCAAAATTTTTTTTTTCGTTCTAGTTCTCAGCTCCTAGTGCAAAATCATGAGTTCATGGGTGTTTTTATTAAACTCTTGTAATATAATGTAAATTAAACATTTATATTTTCGAAGGACCTTCGTCAACTCTACATATGTTAGACGGCTATCATTGCCAATATGTACCTTAATTGCTAATCATCATTAAAGTGTTTTTGATTCATCGAAATGAAATCTAAATGCATCAGTATGAAAAGCTTATGTATTTAGCTGCCGTTTCAGTTTGAATATCAGAACATAAATTTAACTTTACTGCGGACGTATTTGACACTATAATTTGCATTTACCTTTAAAATCTCATACAACACTCTGATAGGAAATGCCTTTTAAATTGATATATGTAATGAATTCTTAGCATATCACGTAATTCTAATTAGTAATGGCTCCGTTTTCATTAGTAAATGTGCCATCACATTAAAATCTACAGATGATGGCGCATTTACTATCGGCTACACTGAGTAATTAGTTGCTAGAAATCCTTTTACGTTTGGTGACGGACATCGTTCATATCCAATCACAGACACAAACCAAACAGCACTACATAGATCTACGCTTATTCCTAATTTCAAGGCATGTAGGCTGTCACTGTGAGCACTACATTTGTAGACAACTAGATTGCTGAAATTCGATTTGAGTTGCATCAGACATAATTCAGTGAGGCTAATCACAGAGGACTGAATATCAGCTCACTTGCCATGCAGAACGATGCAATGTTATTCCCAACTATGAGATCCTGTATTCTTTAATATGAATGTAGTTTGTCCCTTTAGACTTTGATGTTTAATCTATACTTCCTATAAGGTTGGTTGTGTAGCCTAGTATTAACAGGAGTTACAGGGAGAAGCTTAATCTCTTATTGACACATACTTTCCCTCTTTGTATCCCGTTCAAAGCAGTTGTATTTCTCATTGTAAACTAAAGTCTTGATTAAGTATTACTGTGATATTATGCCTATCTCACAGGAATTTAATCTTCTGTCAATGATCTAGGCTTTCGAACGGAGTGATAAAGAAATTAAGAATACATAATATATTTAACATGAAACGTACCGATTTCAAAATTTAACCAAAACTATGCATAAACTCATAAAACCAAGAGTGATCTGGTGACAAAAATGCGAAAGTTTTCGCAAACTTCTTAAGGATTTCGAAGGTTAAAGCACACGCTGAAGAGTCTGCTAAGATTACATGAAATTATTTTAATAAGCAATGGTATAGGCATATTTTATAAATGAAGGGTTATATTAATCTGTTAACGTTTCTTATTCCTTAATTATGAGACTCAAATTTATTTTTTACTATATCAGAATGAAAAAAAATATGCTTTGTTATGGAAAACAGTTGCTCTTATGGAACATTACTATGTAAAAGTAAATGGAAATAATGGTATTAAAAAGGTTTCCATAAACAGGATTCTTATTTTTATTTCTAAATTACGATATTTATATTTTTGAATCATTATTTATATACTACATATATATATTCTTTCAGATTTTTTCCGAATATTATTTTCCCAATCTTTCTTCTTTTCCATTCAATTTTATTAGCAGTTTCCTAGATTTACAGTGTGTTACAGGAAGTCGCTAGCCTAATTGTTATTATATATATATATATATATATATATAAATTATATATATATAAATTATTATATATATATAAATTATTATATATATATAAATATATTAAAGTTATTATATATATATAAATAAAAATATATATATATATAAATTATCAAATTTAGGCAACACCTTAATGTGTCATTCTGAGCGGACGCGTCGGGAAATTGGAACAGAGAATTGAGACTATTAAAATTTCCAAGACACTTTGTCAAAAAATTTTTTTAGCGAAAAAGTTTCAATTGTCTGTTTCGGCGAAACGCGTAATGGGGTTAGCTTGATTCGACGTTCAAATAAATGAAATTTCCCTTGAAAAGCCTGTTTGGATGTCGAATTGGGCTAATTTACCATTTTCCGCTTACTTTTTAACTTTTTCTGTTATTTAATTTTATTGTATTTATGTTTTACATGTCTAATGATTTGCTTTTCATGTGTATTAATTTTTAAAAACGTCTTTAACCTTTTGGAGCAGCAGCTCTTGGTAACTTTTAGGCGAGCTTTCTACAATTTTTATATATATATAAATATATATATACTAATTCAGAAGTCAAACAACAAAAATCAGCGTTAACCTACAAAATTTTCACAGTAACAGTTAACGCTGATTTTTGTTGTTTGACTTCTGAATTAGTATTTATTCGGCGTGTTATTGTGTCTTAATATATATATATATATATAAATATATATATATAAATATATATATATATAAATATATATATATATATATAAATATATATATAAATATATATAAATATATATATACATATATATAACTAATTAAAGTAAAAAGAACAAACGATATACGAGTATATACATATATATCAGTTCAGAGGTTTTTCCTTATATCATGTTTTCCATTCAAATTTATTTGGAGTTTTCTAGGTTTACATGGAGTTACAGGCAGTCAATAACCTAGTCATTATTCATATGCTACACGTACACATTTATATATTCTCTCAGAGTTTCTCATACATTATTTGTCCAATATTTTCTCCTTTTCATTTCAGATTTTTTCGAAGTTTCATCTATTTGCATGTGTTGCAGGCCGTCCCTAGGCATTTTATGTATTACACCATATATATATATTCTTTCAGAGGTTTCCCTTATATTATTTACTCCAGTTTTCCTTTTCTTTCAGTTTTATTCGGAAATTCCTAGATTTGCATAGTGTTACAGGCAGTCATTGTGTTTTGGTTGTCTAGGCAAATGCTGCACTTCACAATAAGCAACTGCTAATATGCTGCTTTCTTTCTCAATGTATGGCGGTTTTAAATATAGTAATTTTGTTTTTGTTAAATTCCTTCTTCTTCCTTTGAGAATGCTCAAAAATGATATTATGCAGTTTTTTAATATAACATGAAGTATTGAATGCACTCAGTGGTTCCTCCTAAAGAACAAAAAATTGCTTCCCACGGATAATGGTTTTATTTAATTTTATCTTTAAAGTGCCTTCTCTTTTAATTCAACACAAATAGACATAAGTTAAATTTTTTCGGGAGCGGAAAACACGAAAAAATCAAGTAAGACCTCTTCGGGGTTTAAACTACGGATCTTTCAAGTGACTAGCTGGACGAGCTACGCCACACGTCATGAGAACACGAGCAGGATAATGAAATAATTACTTAAATTCTTCCCATTTAAACTGTGGCTGGGAAGAGGCACGAGACTAAGTAGGTCAAGTTCGAATGATAACGAATTATTGCCCACCATATTTTGGTCCAAACACCGCCTTAGAGACAGGTCTTGGGAGGTTAAAATCTCGAAATCACTCTTCGGGATTCCAGCATATACCTTTCAATTGCTTGCTGGAAGTGCTACAGTTTATATTATGACAGTTTACACGTGGAAATGAGGTAATTCCTTAACAATGTCAACCTGCTCTCTGATGCTTTTAAATTCAAATCGTGAGCATGAGGATTTTTTAATTAAAGAACATTAATCTGAAGCTTCTTATGATTTACCTGTAAATACAAGAAAATTATTTAATGATGCAGCATAAAAACCAAAATGTGATGGGCAAATCGTTATACATTGCGATTCGAATCCTGACGAAAGTGATATTTGCATGGGTGGTTTCCTCAGTTTTTCTCCTTATGTTATGTGAATACGAGTCAGTTTCCTTTAGAAAAATCTTCCACAGATGCATCCATCCCTTAGGAAGATAGCCCTTGTAGGCTTGGTCATGTTCAGATAACCTAACCTATTCTATTCGTCTTTAAATTACAAAAATATGTTCATGAATCCCAAGTAATTGTTACCTTTCCATGAGAAAATTTATCAATTAACACACACTGATTTTGAGAATATTCCAGTTGAGGTTTCTAAAAGCCGAAAACATACACACGCTGGTTCAATAGTGTGAGATCTTTCCACTTTAATTTCCTATTATTTTAGGTTGAATTTTTATCAGATAGTCATGCATTTAATTTATAGTACTTTAATTTTTAGAGTGATTCTTCCAAATTCATTCAAAAGACTCTTGTTAAATAGTTTAATAATAATAAAACTTTTACGCTCAATCCAGAATGGTCTGATGGGAATGCAAAAACTGAGACGCTATTTGAGGTGCTGGCGAATGAGACGCTATTTAAGGTTTATCTATGTGCGTATCTTCGAAAATACAAACGTTACAATCAATCTAAATACATCATTACATAGATAAAATAGCACATTAGCAAACACAAACGGTTTTTAAATATTGGACAGAGGGTACACGCACAGTAACGCTTCAAATTTAGAGAAATTTTGCTGAAGCTCAGTGCGTATGCGCGATTGCGTGTGAGTGGCAAAGTCGTCTGGTAGATAGTCGCGCGTAGACAATGTGTTCGGGGGGTGTCTGCATTATTTTACTTTATTTCGCCAAGCTAGTGCTGTTGCGATTTATGGAAATTTGACGATTGTAGCAGATTGTGTACCAATAGAATTTACTGTTAAGCAATGTAAGAGAATACAGGATTCAGATACAGGCTACATTTATGTGGTTGATGCGGTTGTTAATGGACGGTCAAGATTTATTCTATCATCTGTATATATTCATTCAACTGATAATTCATAGGGTTTGATAATGTTCTTGTTTAGTGCATTGATGAATTATTCTGAGACTACTTTATTGATCGATAAAGAGTTTACTTTAGATACAGATATTCCTGTTATTATAATGGAGATTCCAATGTAGACGTCAAACCAATTGAAAAGGCATTTTATTTTATGAAACATCATTTTAATGTTAATATGGTGGCAAGTAACTATACAAGTACCACTTGGCAATTCATTTATGAATTTAACATTTTCTAGGAATATAACTGCAGATATCTTAAATTTTGTATCTTATTTCTCATACCAACTACCGGTTTTACATAAAATCATTTTGAATGAATAAATGTAATAAATAAAAATGAAATAAAAAAATATAAATGTATGTAAAATCTTTTATTTGTTTTATAGTATCCTCACTCTTGCGTTAGCAGACCTAGGCATTAAACACCAGCAGCTCTTTAAACTAAAATGAGAACCTACCGTCAATTTTTGACAATTTTACTTCATTCTGTGGTTTAACTAAGATGTTACAGCTCAAAATAAAGTGCGTAAAAATAAGCTATTTCTAATTGTTACTACAACAGACTTGACCATAAATTTTCCAAATAACGAGAACAATATTATCCGAAATGATTCCAACGTTTAAACTTTGTATAAACGGTGTCCTACTCTGTGTGCCTCATTGAGCAGCAGACTGCTATTGACGCATAACTTGGGAATCTTAATAACGTAATATTTAATCTATGTCTTAATAGAATGGGTTTTACTATCAAATAAATGTCCTTTTCCGCAGGTTAGAAACTTGAAAAGACTACGGAAAAGTAACTGTCTATATTTACATTGCACATTCTTATTTTCATCTTCCTAAACCAAAAAAATATCTCAAATATTCCATAGAAATTATTGTAATGGGTACCTTTAAAAAATCATTAAAGCAATCATTTTTGTAGTTTGTCACTGGATGCCCTCTCTTGCACACCAGTTCTGAGATGTAGAATTTGAGTTTTAATTCGTAAATGTATTGAATTTTAATTTAATAGAAGAGAATGTCTGATTACTCCACAATTTCTGTAAGTATTAAATAATATGTATAGTATAAATTACTTAAAACATTCTTAATTAATTCTTAATGGCTTTCTAGCGAATAAGACACAATAATACGCCTAACAAATAATAATTCAGAAGTCAAACAACAAAATCAGCGTTATATTTTCAAAGGACTAGTTTCGATGGTTTTACCGAACCACCATCCTCAGCTGCGAAAGCGCAAATGCGAATAGCAAATGCTGAGGATCCATTTGCGCTTCTTTCGCAGCTGAGGATGGTGGTTTGGTAAAACCATCGAAACTAGTCCTGTGAAATTTTGAAAATATGACGCTGATTTTTGTTGTCTGACTTCTGAATTAGGCATTCTAGTAATTAAATAGTGTTTGTAATATTAATGAAACGTAAAAATGCTTATTAATTAAGCAACTTCTCGAGCTAAGTAAGCGTGCTTTCTTCCACATTAAGTAAAACAATAAAATTTAAAATATTATCAGTAATGTACGGATGGAAGTGATTCCGTATTCTGTAATCTTTGATTTATTTTTTAAAAGCAAAGGAATTATTCATATTTCGTAAAACGTTCTGCTAATAACATTTTATTTTGGGATTCACTAAATAGTTTTTAAAAATAAAGTTTTCAGCATATTAATACAATTTTCCTAACCATTTTTATTATTAATAAAAGTAACGAAAGAAACAAATTCTACTTTGTATAAAACTCCTTCATCTCTGTATTGCATCAGGTACTGCAGTTTTTTTTTTTTTTTTTTTTTTTTTTTTTTTTCAATAAAACCGGTATAGCTCTTAAAACTATTTCCCAACTCCTCACCATTAAAATGTTTACAAAATTTTGCATAACCACAAAGAATCCAAATTTTGGAAATAAAATCCACCTTCAGAAGTAAAATAATTTAAAGATAAATTTTACATTTTTCAGTTAAGAATTCCACTAAATTAACGAACTTAAATAATTTTAATGCATATTCTTTGGACGTATTAAAATCATTCTTAGTCTGTCAATTTCAAACCAGGACTGACAAATTCTATTTATAATATTATGTTGCTATATGCGATATGTATATGTATATACAAATTTTTATGTCCTTTCTGTTGCTGATTAAAGACAAATATATTGACATTTGATTCTTCACGAAGAACAGGAAGGAACTGTTGCTTAATATTTTATTAATTGCGCTAATTCATAAAACCTTTTTCATTTAATATTTCCAGTTCAGCGTCTTTGCATAATCAACAAATATGGATTTTAAAAATAAATATGGAAAGTTAGAATTAGTATTTGTCACAACAGTTACTGATATAAGCAGCGTGATTTGCTAGTTTTAAAACCAAGATATTGTTCTTCAAATTCTGTCTTTGCTTAGGTACAGAAATATTACACTTTTAAATAAATAAATTTCTGTTTAAGATAATTTACTTTTCATTGCTTTAATTACGATGTAAATCTGCAAAGTTCATTACACACCGCATATGGTTTGGTTCAGTTTTAATTACAAAGTTTCGTCTTATATCTCCAGTTATAAACGTTGCCTTAATTTTAAGTCTTAAAAAAGCATTAAATCAAGTATAAACATTCAATATATTTCAAAAAATAATTATAATGTACTTTATAAATGTAGAAACGTATGTTAAATTTTGTGATGTGTTTGCTTAGATATCGCCCTATTTGACTGATAGTCTCAAATTTGTGAGTGTTTAATTATTGAGTTACCTATTATTTGCTTCATATTCTGCAGCAAGTACAAACAAAAAAGCTAGGTCGTATAAGATTTAAAAGAACAATTTTTTTTGTTTGATTATCAAACAATATTTGATATGGAAAAGTAGGAATATCTGAGTAAAGGGAGGTATGCCTTCGTGAAAAACTTTCTAAGGGAAAATGGCTCATATGCATGTTACGCGTGAGGAAAATCACGAAAACGCCCGTGCAGACAGCCCTTTTGAGAGATCTGAATCTCGGACCGAATTTAAAGTGTTCAGCAACTTTACCGCTAGGCTCTGGTGGGCGAAAAAAGATATGAATTTAAAATTATTATAGATATCAACGAGCGTACCCTATATTAATGATAAAAGGAAATAAGTAACTTCTTTAGAATATATTATTGGATTCATAATTTTCTTATTAAGTTATTAAATATTTGACTAAATTGATTATCGTTACTTAATATTTGGTTAATATACTCTACTACTTATTTATTTTTAAATCCGATTTACCTGCTTTTAAATCTTTGTCATATTGCAAGTTCTTATATAAATATTCCAAATCGGGAAATAGGGTGAAAGGGTACATTCTCACAACTTCCTTATTGTATTTTTTATGCAGTATCAACAAGTAATATGATACGAGTTTCGACGACTGTTTTTAATATCCCATTAATTCTAAAAGACAGTTAATTACAGTTGCTTTCACGCAGATAAATTAAGGTATAAATTAAGGCCTAATTTGTCTGCGTACTATATATGTAAAATATAAAAAATACGATGGCTTTGCTCTATGCAAACACGCAACATCTAAGTAACTTTCCGTAATTTAGGATCTTCCCCTTGACTAGTACCTTCCAGAATTCGCTAGCCTGTTACGTAACCACTTGTATAAATAACGAGCTCGCGCCATTTTGCGATACAGAAGAAGCCTTCCTCTCCGCTTGCGCTACGGACCTCGCTGCTGTGTATACCGTCTTTCCTTTGTTAGAAATATTGATGACGCAGAAAGCATAAATTTCATCGTACTTAGTTTAAATCATTATGGAATATGTAAGGTGGCGAAGTTAATTTGAAATCTGCCATTCGAATGGAATAAAGATGCGTAATTAAAAGATAAATCATTTTTGTGTCTGGATTCAGCCTAACCACTCTGCTACAGAAATCCCTGCCGTATCATCACATACATACATATAGTCTTTTATGTATTATAAGCAAATGAATCTAAGCATTGTAAAAGGAAATAAAAATAAAAATTACAAAGTGAACCTGAAGAAAATTTGTAAAAATAAAGATTTATTTATCATTTCTCGTTTAGACTAAAACTGAAAATTGTGTAGAAATAATCAGATTTGTCTCGTACGAAGACGTTTAAAATAAGCAAAAGCACAAGTAATGCTATTAAATGTGAATGCATTTATGTCTAAAAGGGCCAAACAATCATTTTAACCACTTATTTATTTCTTATAAGTGCTTTTGCATATGCGTCTGAATTAAATGAAATTTTGTTCTGAGAAATCCATTTGAGTATTGCAACTTCAGTGTGATATTGCTTATTGATCTGCGCATTAAAAATGGCATTATTGTAACCCTCTTTCAATTTTGAATGAATTGATCTTCATTTAAATGCCTTCCTTATTGCATAATTGTATTCACTAAATGCTTAATAAAAGTAAATTGGAAGATGTTAATTATTGCTAATTAAAAGTTTTCTTAAATTGAAACTTTGTGACACAAAATTCATTAGAAAAGAGCACCTTACGTAGTTGACTCATTTTATTGCAAGGTTAAATTAAGAGCTTCATAGGCGTCGAGTGTGCAATACGACCCACATTAGGAAATGAAACGGTGGAAGTGGGCTGGGCTATTGTCTCCTTCAGAATCTTCTTTGATGGGAAACGTGAGAGGCGTACCCATCGGCACAGAAATCTTTTCAAATTACAAAGCCGACTTCGAACAACGAGAGCCATAGGTTTCAAGGAATCACTTCGACTGTAATGTCATCCCATAAAATACAGCTAATGAGGTAAAATTGTAATTCTCTAAGTTTATCGACAAGGGGCAATAAAAATGGAAAGACTTTTTATTTGGAGCCAGAGAGACCTTTTTCCTTAAATATTTATTTTAAGACATATTTTTATTAGTTTTCTTAAAGCATTGCCATCGAAGTAGTTATTTTACGGAAACACATACCTTTAAATTCCTGAAATATAATAAAATTCCTGAAATAAATAATAAAATCTAAAATTCCTGAAATATAATAAGAGAAGTTTTAATTTAATATTTTGTGGTTGACTGAAAAATAGTTTTTTTTATTTATTATGATTACAACTTGTGAATTATCAAATGTGTTAGGTTAAAATGTGTTATCAAATGTGTTAGGTAAGTATAATTAAAATTTACGAATACAAAGAATACTACGTAGTGATCTTGAACAGAGCTGAACTTCAAAATTATATTTACCTTTCTGTTTTTAAATTTTTATTGTATCTTCTAATTCATACCATATGAAGCAAACTATGAAATGGCAGAGAAACGGTTCGAAATAAATGACATAAAATATTTCAAACGTATTATTTCATATCACAAGGGTAAATAAATTAACTAAAATTAAAAATATTTTTCCTAGAAAGGAATTGTTATTTTTCAGTGCAAATCCCTTGTGATATATATTTGAATTTTATTTAATTTGTATCGTTCTACGATAGTCGCTTCATTTGGGTTATAAAAAAATTTCTCTTAGAGAATGAAGCATTTTCATACCCTTGCACGAAGTGCGTTTCGTAGAATAAAAAAGTAAATAAGCATTATCTTAAATTTTAATAGTACGTGCTAATTAGTCAGCAGATAAAATAGTTCATTTTAAGTATAAAATGGAAAACAAAAAAATGGAATAAAATAAATAAAAACCTCTTGCTGAAAAAAACGTCTCTAGAGAAATATATCTTGAACTCAACAGTAAATTTTATACATGCTGATTCTAAAAGGATCTTAAATTAAAATGATAGGCTGATGCTGAAAGAAGGATCTTAATACGCAAAACGTTATTTTCGCAGAAGCAAAATTTAAAAAAAAAAAAAGAAGTCTCAAATAATGTTTTTTTTCTCGAGGGGGAAGATTGTGTCGTATTTGATATAAATATTTTTTTTAATTTTTGCAGAATTTGATAATTTTTTAACATTATTAATTTAAGAAAATATCTTATCTTTCATTGGATATCCCACCTAATAATTTTAAAGCTGCAGCTTGTGCTAAATTATCTTGAAATTTTTTAGAGGGCGTAGAGAGAGCAATCAGTTTTCTTTCGTTGATATACTTATCACATGAAATCATCTTTACCACTAGAATATATAAATTTGGATGCATCTAAGTTTCGCGCTTATAATTAGTTAATGCAGAGAGAAATTAAAATAGTCATGCATACTTAATTGCTTAGAAGAATACAAATCATGCGTATGAGAAGCAGTCGTTCCGAAATGAAGAAAATTATGTTAAACGCAATAACAACTAACAAAAGTTCTGAAACTGGAAACAGCAACATCGTACGGAGAGACTAGTTTTGCAAGAGAATTCGAACAAGGCACACTCGAAGACCTACCGCTGGATAAACGCGATATTTCTATCCCAAAATTCTGTTTGCAGATCATTTTCCTGGCGAAGTTTAGTAAGGATTAAAAGGTGGTAATAGTTAGTGTTTCAGAAACATAAGTTCTTGTGTTATTGAGAAACCCACCGTAATAATGTACCTGTTTAAAGGAAACTCTGGACTATTTCTTCAGAATCTCTCTACATCATCGAATAAGAAGCCGTTTTTATTTTTTATTATAAGCCAACACTCTAATACCAAATATAAAATCATGAAGACTATTTTGTTTCCACAAAAAAGCAAGATACAGAGTAAATGTTTCAAGTGCCATAACGGTGACTTCCAATTAACGGCAAAATCCATTGTATAAGTTCCACAGGCAAAAAGGAGTTTAAAAAATAATAGCTCCACGGCGTCTCTGAATTTGAATAAAAATATTCTTAAATTTAAAATTCAGGTATATTAACTAACTTTATCTTTCTTCGTTTTCTCTAAAATTATATAAAAGAAGTAATGCTGTAAAATAATTACTTATTTGGTTCTGAATTCACATTTGTGTATTCTGCGAGTAACGTAGCTTTAAGTTGCTGAGTAAAATTTTTTCTGATAATAGCTATCAGAAAACATATTACTCAGCAACTAAAATTGTAACTCGCTCTACTCATTTTAGCAATAAACAAACACTTTAAATAAAATTCTATTGAAACCAGATTAATTCCTGAAATATTTAAAGAGCGAGTAATTCTGTAATGAAGGTAAAGAAGATTTCATAATTAACACAGATAGCTTACATCTTTGGATTTCATTTGCAATTCCGTTAAAAATCAATGAGCTGTAATATTTAATTACCTTATTCTAAAAGAGTTTACAGAGTGTAAGGAGTTCTTCTTGTTCAATTGTCGTGAGATGAATGCATTCAAATGTTTAATTTATTTCGTTTCTACGTGATAAACAATTGCTTTCAAAAGAGGTCTATTGGAAGAAATAATGTGTTCTTATGTTCTTTTTTATTTGAATTAGATTATTTACTAACATTTAATCTAATTGAATAAAACATAAAACTAGTTTCAAATAAACATTACCCTTACTTTTCAGCTGAAATTGTGTTTGCCGATGAAAGACTGAGCACTAAATGCTAAGCATTCCATAACAAAGCTCACAAACAAAAATTGCTTAGATTTTAGTATTTGAGCGTCAAGATGATAGTTAATTGAAATAATAGAATTCTTCTGTGTCATAAGGTAGCAGGATCAAATAGAATCTACAATGATCTTTTATTTAAGCAACTGGGAAAATTGCTGATTAAATATAAGAAAACTGAAAAGAAACTTTAGGTTTGAGACGTGTAATTTTCTTTCCTGTATTCTCAAACCAATTTTTGTGCAATAAATTTCAATTTTTTCTGTAATTTAAAAGGTCAAACTTAATCCTCACATAACCATTTTTTACTACCGATATGGATGATCGTAAATGTAATTACTTTCCCGCAGAAGTTTTCATTTGCTTCTGCTATACATCACATAGGCTACTCTGTTGGGTAAGGAACTTCAGCAACAAAGAATACTACTCTAACCTTTCGTTTAGGTAAAGGGGAACACATTTGCAATGATGGCAAGTAAACAAAGCAAAACAAAAAACACTTTCGGATCTGAAATAGACAAATCACGTCTTTGCGGAAGCACTGGAAACACACATGTTTATCTCTTAGAGCTTGGACGACTGGTGCATTCCAAAAACGCTTTCGTCGTACCGGACACTGAATGGCATAAAAAAATTGCCTATATAATGCCCATTTCCGGGCAAGTGAAAGAAATCTCAAAAGCGATTTTTTCTTCTCGTCCTTTTATCCAAGATATGAATACCAAATAAGGAAAGCCAGTGGACACATTGCATGAGAATAAATTTATTTCGGCAGTCCTTCACAATCTCTTATTGAAATAAAAGAAATGCAGACCATATTTTCTTTGTTGAGGTGGCTGATGTAAGGATTCATGTAGAAATGTTAGAGAGATTTATATGTGCCCTATTTTCAGGTATTGTAAAATTTAGACTTGTGCGTTACGCACCACAGAGTAGCAACTTTCTGGCTTCTTTTATGTATCGAAGAATTATGAAACTGATTCAAAATTATTTAAACTTCCTTGATTAATACGAGTTTGCTAAGTTATAATATATTTATATATATGACAAAAATATGTACAATTTTAGGGAAATTTTCCAATAACATTCATTTGTAAAAGAACGCTGCTATATTATACACAAATGAGATACATCTGAAAAGCATAACGGTCCTTTAACTACTAAGCACGGTGTCAGTTCAGTTTGGTACAAAAATTTTGAATTTTTAATTCAAAGTACAATATTTGACACCCATATTTCGGTCACTTACGCGAAGATTTATTTCATAGCCTACTTTTTAACTATTCTTATCCTCTAATTTTTGTGTAGTTAAAAAAATGTAGAACATTACTTGTTAGTGCAAATCATTTCCATATCCTTTTATGCAATTTTAAATGTTAATTTAAATTTAATTGTTAATTTGTTATTTTAAATAACTTGTTAATTTTAAATGATTTTAAATCTAATTCAATGAGAATTCACTCAGGTTTTTCCAATATTTGTTGATTGAATATATATATATATACATTTACTTACCCAATACAAATATAATGTTCTTATTTTGTGATGTGTTTTGCATTGTTGCTAAGTAAAATTATTATTATTGCCGAAATTTGCGATGGCTTTGTTCTACGCGAACAGGCAACCTCTCTATACTGGTCCTCTTATATTACTGGAGTCTCTAAATTGATAAATGAAGGCCCATACTGCTCGATCCCTAAAGATCCTTCAGCTTCGGACCTCACGAAAGTAAAAAGTGCTATTAAATCTTCCCACATTCTGCCAACTCAGCTGAAGAAATCACTTATTCCACCTATTACTAATTGTGCTAGACTTTATGCTCTTCCAAAAGTCCACAAAACCGGTATTCCTTTTCGACCAATTGTTTCCAACATAGGTACTGCTTCATATCCTTTGGCCAAATATTTAGTTTCCAGATTTTCTCCTCTACTTGCTAACAATATTCACACTGTAAAAAATTCTGTTGAAGTCACTGATAAACTTAAAAATATTTCTCCACTTCGTTCCATTATGGTTTCATTTGATGTCAAATCACTGTTTACTAATGTTCCGGTCGAAGGAGCACTAAATTGTCTTGAAACTAGGCTTCGGGAATTTCACTTCACACATACTGAAATTAACGAATTGGTTTCGCTTACTAAAGTTTCTCTAAGTCAAACCCACTTTGTTTTCCAAAATGCATATTTTCGTCAAGTTGAAGGATTGGCTATGGGTAATCCTCTAAGTCCGGTACTTGCTGACATTTATATGCACTATTTTGAGATGAAATTATTTGATAAATTATCTTTTCGTCTATGGATTCGGTATGTTGACGACACTTTCGCACTTTTTGACGGTTATAAAGAGGATTTATCCGATATTCTATCTATTATGAATTCAATTGATCCAGCCATCCAATTCACTCTTGAAATTGAATCCAACAATTCCCTCCCCTTCCTCGATATTCTTATAATCCGCAATGAAACCGATTTTAGCACCACTGTGTACCGTAAACCCTTTGCAGTTTGTTTACCACCCCATGCCAAGTCATGCCACCCTGTTAAGCAAAAAATGGCTTCTTTTTACTATTATGTTTTCCGCGCGCTTAAAGTTTGTTCCTCTGAATTTTTGCTTACCAATGAACTTAATTATTTTAGAGCAGTTGCGATTGACCGTGGATTTTCTCCCGTGATTATTTATAAAGCCGTTAAAAAAATTTCAGATTCCCATCAAAGAAGACATTCCATTAAGACTGTTATAAATAATATTAATGACCTCGTCGTGCTTCCATTTTATCCTTCTGTTAGCTATAAAATTGCACGGATTCTCCAGAAATTCAATTTTCAAGTCGGTTTCTCCCCTATTAATAAAATTCACCCTTCGATTCTAAAAGATTGCGTTTCTGTCTTGAATTCTTGGGGAATTTATAGTATATCGTGTCAGTGTGATTTAAGATATATTGGCCAAACAAAAAGAGCGTTGAAGTTTCGTATCAAGGAACATGAATCTTATGTCAAAAAAGGTGAAATTAACAAGTCTTCAATAGCGTATCATAGTTGGACTTTTAACCATAATTTTGATTTTGGGTCTGCAAAAATCATCCAAAAGGCTTCTTCCATAGGTGAATTGGATTTTCTTGAGGCTTTTCACATTCACAAAGATTTAGCAAGTTTAGTTAATGATTTGAAGTCCAATACAGTCCTTCCTAATGCCTTTAAAATTCTATTATCTTAATTCAGTTATTTTTGCCGATAGATGGCGTTACCTCCTCGCATTTGGTACTACCAGAGGGTATAAAAATCCGTTCAGTGGTTGCTTTCCATTATTTGAAGTTCAGATTTTGAGCGTAAGGTGCATTAGCCCCTCGTTCCCTATTTTAACTTCGCTAATATTTCTTTATGCTTGATCAGATAACCTGGCTCAGTAAAAGTAGGCGGCCAGTGCAACTCTGATTAAAAATCTAGTTATAACCACGAGCAGTGCTAATAAGGACCACGTGTTTCTGTTACTCCTTCTCCTATTTTCTTCTTTCTATGTATTTCTTTCTCCTGATGAGGAGGGACCTTTAGCTGCCCTCGAAATCGATTGAGTGTTTCATTATACCTACGCTAAATACAAGGTTGTTTTTTACGATTTTGATTGTCACATTAGCGTGTTTCTCTTCTATTCTAGTCTAGGCAACCTCTAATTAACATTCCACAATTTCAGGATCTTCTTCCTAGACCAGTACTTTCGAGAACATTCTGGCATGTTATGTAACTGCTACTATAAATTCAGAATTCGCGCCATTTTTCGTCAGACCGCCTTCTCCTTCTTTACTGCCGATCTTCCCATCTGTTTTCCTTTGTTTGAACAATATGACGCAGTAAATTTAAAGTTAATCCTATTTAGTTTAAATTACTATCGCATATATAATTTTGGATAATCTGAAGGTATATTTGCCATTTTAATTGAATAAAGATGTGTAATTAAAGTTAAACTCTTCTGTGTCGTGATTCTGCTGTAAGCCACTCAGCCACAACAATATTCGGATTTTGATGCCAAGCTTCATTCATGAGTCCGACTGCCAAAATACGACATATATATATAGATATATTATATATAAACTGATTGTTATTGTTGTCGTATCTCATTGGTCTGACATGTTTATAACAAAGCCACGAATATTAGCTTGTGAAGTGCAACTTTTGCGCCTGCCCTTTAGCATGAGCCTTGAACTTCATACAGGCGACGGCATGTCCTCTACTCAATTTTACCCCGTTTTGAGAAAGAGCCACCCTGGGAAACGTGTTCGAGGGTTTTTAGCTTTATCTTGCTACCGCCTAAACATATGAGAGGACTCTCGGATCGCCATATATTTAGAGTGCCGGCATGTCGCAAAAACATTACACATTTATAACATCTATGCCTTTTAAAGGATTCGAACCCGGTCTCTTCGGTACGGTAGTTAGAGTCAGTAACCAACATACCGACTGGGCGGAAGAACTGATGCATTAGTCTAATGCTTATTAAGCGTTTATTTAAGTCTGCAACGGAAGCAATGAACTGTAGAAATTCGATGAAGCGTGGACTTTATGAGGTTCTAAAAGTATACTGTAGACAATAAATACCATACTTTCAGCACAGCGTTGCACAGTTCAAGTGTATTCTAAGTTCTTGGATTTCTTTGTTCAATACCGCATTGCTTGGCATCTCAGGCAGCTTTTACCCCCTTCAGATCTGTGGATTTGGTTGGGGACTGGCAGAACTTCATACTAAAACACTTAAGACACGTGTCCAGGTACGCGAATACAAGATCATTGTTCTTTTGGAATATTTTCAATTCATCAGCATTAATGCAGATTATGAACGGGTGTGTCTCTTCAGAATAAATGCCTACATACCGTTAAATATTCACAGACCTTTGAAGATGTAACAGAGACTTTAGCGATTTCGAACTAAACAAACCTCACACGATTGCGGAAACTTCATTAGCTGGCACAATCCCCTATTGATAGCCGAGATTCATGACTTCATAAAGTTTTCTCCTCCGCACAGTTCCTTCCATCTGCCTATACAGTAGGAAACTCAATTCTTTAGACCACATTACTTTTTGTCAGTCATCAAATGTCCGGTGTTAATGTTGCTGTTTTCAAAAGAGACGCATAAGTCTATGTGGTCTATTCGTCAAGGGAATTCGAGTGGGTCGTTGGCTTTTAAAGTCCATATCCTGCAGGGCACTAACGTGGTCTAAACGCTCATGTTTGGTGAGGTTGCAAATTCGATAACCAATGTTACCTGCCAGAATGCTGCACAGCTACGCGTACTTAGGTACGCACTTGCAATAGTCGTCCGTGAAATCCTAATTTCATTTCTATTGCTATGGCCAAGTATATATAACATTCATCTAATGCCTTGAGCAGCTTTTAAGAGGCTTCATTGGATAGATAGCATCAGGGAACAATACTTGTATCACACAGTAAAGTTTCGGTGGCTTGTGTTTATTCCTGTTCTGTCTTGTCGTATGTTTATTCCTGTTCTGTCTTGTCGTATGTTTATTCCTGTTCTGTCTTGTCGTATGTTTATTCCTGTCCTGTCATGTCTGTCGCTTTAATTACACATTGGTGGACGCAAAATGATATGTTCACAAGTGATGTTGCTACGTATTTTGCATGAG
The DNA here is from genome assembly GCF_044657685.1 of Stegodyphus dumicola. Taxonomy (NCBI): domain Eukaryota; kingdom Metazoa; phylum Arthropoda; class Arachnida; order Araneae; family Eresidae; genus Stegodyphus; species Stegodyphus dumicola. The sequence goes on from NC_140781.1 coordinate 32,082,295, forward strand.
ATTCTTTGTGCCCCTTGTTCAAGTACCACATTATGGTATAAACTAAGAATCGGCAAAGAAATCCACGAAAAATGTATGTGGGGAAACAATAAAAACCACCAATGAATTTAATTTATAATTTCTTGAAAGTTTGCCGTTCTAAACATGTTTGGTCAAAAACGAATCCTAATTTTTGTGTTTCCTTATTCTTCTCAAACTGAACTTTGAGAAAGTTGAGGTGTCCGCATACATTTCTTCCTTAATTTCTTCTGTTTGCTTAATTAACGGAAATTCTTATAAATAAAATGCCTTAAATGAAGAATGAAATAAGAAGGATTTTTAAGTGCAAAATGACCGGACATGTGCAGCTTAATATATTCGTAAGAGAGGCTAATATCCATCAGTCAATTGGTTGTCTCATTACCGAGAATATTGCCCAGGGAGCAACACAGGGCTACCGAATTACATCCGAAAGAACGATTAAATTCCGTCTCGCGTTCGATAGAAAATTTTGCAAGGATAGAAGGTCTCACATGCGTCTTTCCCTTCTATACATCTCTCAAGAAGTGTGTGTGTGTAATTATGGCAAAGCCTCGAGGGCTATCTGCCTAAGGGGAGGGATGCCTTCGTGGAGGACTTTCTAAAGGAAATTGGCTCGTATACACGTTACACATGGGGAAAACCACGAAAACGCCCATGCAGCCCGTTCGCCGGATTCGAACCTCGGACCGAACTACCACTGTTCAGCGACTTTACCGCTCGGCCGCTGGTGGGCCCTCATCTCTCAAGAAAACTTTCGGCTTGGTAGTATTAAGTGCCTTTATGTAGCGCATTACAAACATCAAAACCTTCTCTGAGATTCGGATCCAGCAGCCAGAATACCTAACCGAACCGACAAAGGCGACTCCGCTGGTAAATAAGTATATGTCTTCTGTAATAACCAAAAGGTCACAATGGAAATAAAAATTTATTTTAATTGTCCCTGTGATCATATTTAAGACACACACACACACACACACATATATATATATATATATATATATATATGTGTGTGTGTGTGTGTATATATATATATATATATGTATGTATATATATATATATGTGTGTGTAATAATATGTTTCTAAAATAAAATTATGTGACTAAAGCGATGAAATGATTACTTAAATAAAAAAAAAACCCAAAGAAATCTTTAGAAAATGAAGTGGGCACGCTTGAATGAAAATGCAGTTATTGTGCGAAATAAGTTCCATATATAACATTCATAAAATTTTCTTCATAGTAATCATCATTATAATCTCAGTAATTTTACGAAACTGAAACATACATGATGTTGTATAATCATTGTTTTCAATATTAATATTTTGACTATTCTGTAGTAGATCATTTACGCTAGTGTTAACTGAACCTCTTTGACTTGTAGATTATGCATGAGTATGTATTGCAGGATGCCTGAATAAATGCAAAAATTTTCACAAAAGCAGGATTTTTCCATAAATACGTTAGATTCTCTAAATTGAAATTCCCTTACTGTCAACTTGATGTTATTTTAATTAAGATTGTACTAGCGTCAAGCAGAATTGTCACCAACACAGCAATAAAGAATTACAACAGAACTAAATAAACAGTAATTAAAACTTAATTTTAACCAAACTTTCTGAGGTATTACATAAACTAATGTACCAAAAATATCGAAGTTTCTCTAGTTTATGAACCTAAAAACCGACTGACTTAAAAGCGTTCATAAATCGCAAATTCAACTTCTTAATCAGTCAGCAAACCGGGAGACAGCCGAAGTCTCTAATTTCAGCTTGTACGTGTCAGATAGACTTTCAATTGCGGTGTTCGAGTTTCACAGGAACAATACCCAAAATGCAACATGCACTTCCTAAAATAAGAATTTATTCTATTGTTTGTCAGAATACGTTGGATTAAAAAACAATTGCATTTAGACTTCCTTTCACGCCATTAGGATTTATATAAAACTTCCGGATTGGGTGAACTGTCATCACGGACAATATAAAAAGGTGAAATTTAATTATTAATTAATTAATTTAAATTTTGCATTTTGACTTAAAGAAAATATTAATCATTAGCCAATCGTTATCTATTTCTATGATAAATGTTGCATTTAAAATACAGTATTTTAAGTTAAAAAGTTATGTTGAGTACATGATCATTTTCTTGTAATGAAACTATTAAAATTACGGATAAAATTAAACATCTGTAAGGACTCTAATGACAATGAATGTCAATTTAGTAGCAGCTTCCATAAGCCGCATGCGAATTTATGTGTACGTATTATTGTGCAAAAAATAAATCAAATTATAAAGAAATATTTGCTAAACTACTTTTGTGTTTTACAATGCAGAATACTTTAGTTAATCTTTTTATTTCTATAGATAATTTCCACTTATGTCTGCAAATCTGAGCATTTTACTGTGATGTTTCCAACATGTTTTCGAAATTGATTTTCATGGCTCTAAATACTTATTTCAGAGTTCATTTTCAGCTTGAGCGTTACATTCTTATTCTCGTTTAAGAGAATGAACTATGAATGAGAATTCGGAGAATAGTTTTGCCACAACATTAAAACTTGGTGTCAGTGTCTTAAACTATTGGTTATTCTGAGATTTTTAAAGCACATGTATTCTATTAATCCAGAGTTATGAATCTGTTGATGTCTTACTTGCTATATACGTTCTTTCGTGACATATTTCTGGGTCAATTTGGACAATTTCTATCATTTTTTAACTCAAGTTATCCATTTGCTCAGCTTTTGCATTCTCTTCTTCCAACTTTCCCACTTGAAATTTCTCGGACTTATAGAGCCCTAAAATTTCTTTTTCTGCATATATTTCTTTGCTTTCTTCCTTATTGTATTCGGCTTTTCCTCGTTGTTTCTATTCTTTTGTTTCATCTTTCATGGCTTCAGAATAAATCTTCCATATATGTTGCACTTTTTTTGTCTTTGTTGCTTGTATATACATGGTTATTTACAGAAAGGTAGGTTTTAAATCTTCTACCCTTACAACACTGTTGACCGTACCTTACCAACACTGTTGACCGTAGTATTATTTTATGACTGCCTGCTGCGTTTTGTTTTATAGAACTAAGGATAACAAACAGATTTAAAATACGTCAAGTTTTAACGTAAGCAGCTATACCGTAAGCAGCTATACTCCAGTGATATCTTTAAGAATAAGTATGTCTTCCAAATCTTTAGCATGCGTTCGTTAATGTAGTTGTAAAATAATTAGTAAGTATTTTTCAACCTAAGACAAAATTTGCGGTATGATATGACTGCCGTTTAAAACCAACATATTATATTTCCTTCAGTGCGTTTCTCTACTGTGCAAGTCAAAACAGGTAGTTGAAGCATTTAACAAAATGTTCATAAACACGAAAATCATGCAGATACAATCAGTTACGCCCACGTCAAAGCAAAATTATTTTATTCATAACTTTTCACTCTATTTGCATACAAAATCTTACCATGCATCCCAAGCTCATCTACGAAACCACTTAATTTACATGCCGTGGTGCAATCAATTTCAAATAGTCGAGCCAGATACTCAAAATTCATCTCAGATATTGCAAGACATATGCATTGCGTTCAGTTTGCCATGAGATCTGAAAGGGAACGTCTTGTTAAAATATTTTTAAATACCTCGAGAAAGCAAAATCCATTTGAACTGATTTTCCGGTCATATCGTGCTCTCCACTGAGCAATAATCTGATGTATGCGAGCAGGGTTAATATTTTTTTTGCCTTTCACGTATGCCTTTTCGTGATGAAACTTCGTGCGTTTATTTCGGCTGAGACGGAACTATGGTAATGATGCCTTCCTGTTGTAGCGTGGTGGAAGCCTCTCTTAATGTTTCTGTTGCATTTCGACTGAACTTAATTGTAGAGGATATCATTTATCGCTAAAAAATCTGAGGAGATGCGTGGTGCATGAAGTGAATAGCAAACTCTTTGAATTAATGTGTCCTATATTGACTAAAACTGGAATTTCAAATACGCTATAAGGAATGAGAAGAATATGAGATGCGTTTATAATTAATTTGTTATTATGAAGATAAACATTGTTCTAACGTGTAAAATATCTCGCTGATCACAGACACGTTTATAATTTGTTACTATGAAGTAAATCTTGTTCCAAAGTGTAAAATATATCGCTGCCATGTAATTATATAATGCTCGCAACAAAATTTAAATTATGATGATCAAGAAAAATAAACATCTAAATCTTGAAGTCTGTATATAATTCAAGATGAGAATCCTTCGCTCGTGCCCACAGGGGTCATGCCTTGGACCAACACTGTGGAATATAGTGGCAAACTCGGCATTTCGTCAGTTTGAGAGCGTAGAATACGCTCGAATCATAGCCTATGCGGACGATTTTATGCTAGTTGTGGCAGGAAAGAGTAACCTCGAAATGAGATCTCAATACTGTCTTGATCTGTTCTCCCAATGGGCCAGAGCACATAAGCTTCAGATTTCGGCAGAGAAAACTAAAGCTTTGCTCATAGGACGCAGCAGGCAGCTAAGACGCAACCCAAGCATTAAACTCCATGGGATACCGGTAAAATGTTTCCCCCAATTGAAATATCTTGGGCTATTACTCGACAACAGACTTTCTTGGATGCCACATGTCAGGAATCTTAAGACTCGAATTAGCATCCTAAGCAACAACATGAGACGCATGACTTCACATAAATGGGGTATCTCATCTAAGCTACTAAAAATTTGGCATAGAACCATTACAGAAAGAGTAATAACTTATGGAGCAGCAATCTGGGGTGGTGAACTTACCTCTCATATGAAAAGATCCCTGCTCTCTATTCAGAGACAGCAGCTACTTCAAGTATGAAGGGCCTACCGTACCACGTCAACACTAGCCCTACAACAACTAGCAGGAATTCCTCCCTTAGATTTGATAGTAGAAAGGGAGGCAGCTATCGTAAGGGTTACCAGGCTGGGTCAAACTTCAACACTCTGGGGTCATAGTTATCACCACTCGGACTACGAGGAGCAAAACAACTGCAATAACTTTCATCCAGCAGCTTTTAATCTCTCTGACGGTATCAGTATAAACGACCAACCAATTCAGAGGTACAGTAATAACCTTTTCACAGATGGCTCCAAAACTGAGAACGGCACGGGCAGCGCCTTCTGTAGACTAGAAAATGGAGTTGTAACATTCGAGTGGAAAAGGAAATTAGGCTTGAACAACTCGGTATACCAAGCAGAGCTTCTAGCTATCAGTGCTGCAATTAGATATGCGAACACATGTCAACAGGAGAAATTCTCCATACTCAGTGATTCGGCATCAAGTCTGACGGCTATCGCAAGTCAAAACAGCCGGAGTCCATTGGTATACAGAATTCAGAAACAGCTTCTGACAATGCCTATTTCGCAAAGACCCACTTTAAAATGGGTTCCCGCTCACACAGGGATTCAAGGCAATGAAGCCGCTGACCTACTGGCCAAGCAGGCAGCCAACTGTACGGATATATTAGAGAGACCAACTAAACTTCCTTGGTCTCATATTAAGCGAACAACTTTGACAAGTCTGCTACAAAATTGGCAAAGTAGATGGACAGAGGCAGAGGTAGGACGAAGGACATTTCGCTTACTGCCAAAAGTTAACATGGAAATAAAGACCCACTGTGCTAGCCTAACACAGTTCTTGACAGGTCATGGACCATTCCCAGTATACCTGAACAGATTCAGACTTAGGGATACTCCTTTCTGCGAATGCGGAGAGGAAGGGGACACGGACCATTATTACTTCCATTGTGTACATACAAGAACCTGGCACTTGAAGAAACCAGCGGACTGTGCCTGGGCAATGTGGACGACTAACACACTCAAAAACAGAATAGCCCTTGATAAAATAGAGAAAATCTCAGAACACTGCCTAAGCAGAAACAACCGCGGATAATATTATAATGTTTCAAAAGTTCAGAACTTAAAGCAGATAACCAGAATAACGCTTAGTGCCTTGCAGTTAACAATATGTAAAAACTATTATTAGTTTATAATATTCAACCTTGTTACTCTGGAGTCTTCCCCGCTGTGATGGTATATAATTCCGTTTGGTTCATGTCCGTGGTCGGAAGCCATCATAGCGGTGCACTCACTCACTCAAGATGAGGAAAAGTTTTTAAATGGTAGTTTGTTATCGTTCCTTTTTATACAACGAAGTTGAAAAGAGGAAATTTTTCATATATTTCAGAATTGCTGAAAGAATGGAAGTCCTTGATTATAAAAATATGGGAAGATATTAAATGCTTAAATTAAGAAATGTAATTTCTTAAAATTCTGCAATTTTTCTTAAGAAGGTACTGTTAAAATATATCTGTCCGAATATTTCTGACACCGATATGTTTTTATGTATTTTTCTCATTTTTAAAAGTTTTGACATTATAGTAAATTAGACATTGGACTTAATTGCTCCATTTTCCAGGGTAGTTATGCTATGTTACGTTATGATCTTTAACTTTGATTTTTGTGGCTTGATAAACTCACAGTTCTGAAAGGTGATGAAGCTTACATTTTAAAAATGTTTTTCATTTTAAAATTGAAGAAATGCTGAGATAATTGAAAACACTGAAACGTTATTTAAGTAACTAAACGATTTAAAAGCAATGTATCAACTTTTTAACTATTTGTATCTTTTAATTTGAATAATGCCTTTAATTGGGGCAATGTTTAACATGTACGATTAATCTGATTTATACACACACTGATTTATACATCACAGACAACGTTATGGAAAATACAGGCGTATTTGAATAATACATTTTATGTCGGAGCTAAAACTGGTTGAACGAAAACTACTTGAGAAGTAAATTCACAGCTTAAAAAACTTCAGAAGACAAAAAGGTAAAAATATTTGTAAAATATGTCAGAATTGTAATAAAATTAAACATCAAGGAATGTAACAAAATTTAAATTTCTGTAACCTTATTTGCAGCTATAAATTTTTCTTTAACTTATCTAACAGCAGATCGTTTTCTTACGATTAATCATTTAACAACGAAAACAAAACACAAAATTTAGAAACTCAGAGTGATTTTGTGTTTTGTATTTTTCCATAAATGGATCTAGAAATCTTCGTAATCCATAACAATATCCCCAACGTTTTAATATAAACCAAAATTTAAGTAAATTAAGCAGAAAAGTGTGGCTATGTTAAATGTTTTGGGACGTAAATCATCACTTTCCTCAGATCTAAAATTATGTGAGAAATATAGGCAAGAAATAGTTTTGCATGTGTTTATGTATGTAAATACATATAAGACATTTGAAACGGTTTACACGATTAAATATTTTGACAATGATTTATTGTAAACCCATTATTGAAATACAATAAATGAGTTAAATAATATAGGCTTTCAGAACATAAAAATTCTATTCATGTTCCAGGTGTTTCTAAAATTATATGAAACTTAAATTTTTATTTGTAGAAAAAAAGTGTAAATGACAAGCCTTTTTTCATAATCGAATGCATACCCACGCTCTCCGAAAAGAAAGAAACCCAGTTTGATATATAAAGAATACCCGGAACAAGCTTAATTAACATTTCTGGCGACAGTATTCCAACAAACAGCTACATATTAAGCTCTTGAATTTGAGATGTAAAGTATTTTCACCATCTTTATCGCGTGACTTCGTAGTGTAACTGTAAAGCATGTATAGCTAGCAATCGGAAGGCTCGAATTCTTGTGATACCTTAGCACACTTTTCACGTATGCTGTTCTGAAATAAATACCTAATGACTCTTCAAGTTTCTGAAAGATAACTTGTATAACAGGAAAATACAATTACGTAAGTTGAGGCTATAGATTCCCATTTGTAGAAATACTAAAATTCGGTTAAAAATTACGATATGTAATTTCAGTTTTTACGTGACACATAAAACAGATATTTTCTTTGCTGTCAAAAGTATGTCTATTTTTAGGAAACTTATTGAACCAAATGTACTAATTATGCCGCCCAGGAATTATGCAACTATTCAGAGTCGAATGGTAAGTATAAACGTTCGTATTTGCAGAGCTCTGAGTAAGTAGGGGTCTTCGGAGATTTGTGTGCTAGTATACCTTCACGACATTCATCATGTTTCTCGCAAGAGTTGGATAAATTTAATAAGGTATCAGATAAATGGAGTAGCCACGAGGATATGGATGATGGAACGATATGGTGAATAATCGGTATATTGGAGGAAGGTCAGTCCAAACACAGGTGACTACGAAGCTCAATGTAGCCGTGTCATCTGCAGTTTGTAGAAACAGTGTCAAGACACTGTATTTATACTGAGAAGACTTGGACTAGGTCGACCATGATTAAGAACGAAGAATGGGAATAGTTGTTTGGCGCTTTCAGCACGGCGATAAAGTGTTGCTACAGTTCACAGCTCTCGCATGGGCTCCCTGCTGCCACTGACTTCGAGTTTCAAGGTCTACAGTAACCCGAACGCTTCGTAAAATAGGGCTTCATGCCGGAATGCCAGCTGTTTCCGTCCAGCTTACTGTAACACACAAGAGAGCGCGTTTAGCTTGGTGCAGACAACATGAGCTTTGGACCAGACTTCAGTGGAGTGCCCAATGCTTTTTACACATGAGTCGAGGTTCGTCTTGGACCCTGATTCTCGGCGTACCTGTGTGTAACTCAGGAAGCGTAATGTTGGACGGCCGCGCACCTCTGCATGAGTTTGGCAAAGGCTTTTTGACTGCTATGAGCTATAGCGAAGAGATCTTAAAGCCCTATATTCGACTTTTGAGTGGCGCAGTTTATATTCGCCGCATGGATTGGCCAGCCAGATCTCCTGCCAATAACCTTATAGAACATGTCTGAGAGCTCTTGGGAGGGTAATTTTATCTCGCCATCTCCCTCTATGAAACATCCCACAGTTGAAAATTGCCTTACTGTAGGATTGGAATCGACTGCTACAGGAACTTCTTAGCTACCTCTTCTCCAGTATGACGTCATTCTGAACTGACATCACAGAGAGAGAGCAAAGGTCTGTGTGTATTTTAAGCGCGGAAAGTAGTCATGTGAAACGTATAAATCGAGAATTACATTAAATATTATAAGTAAAATTTCAGTAGAAAACCCAAAAATGAAGACTAGAAATACCTAAAAGTACAATTAAAGTAAATTACTTAATTTAAATTTTAAAGCAAATGATAAAAATAGCTATAAAGCTGATTTTCTGTGAAGAGGAAAACCTGTAAAATGAAGTATGCAAACTAATAGGAATATAAAATACCACAGTCTAAATAATCTAGAAATTATCTACAATTGCTTGTTATTTATGTTGTAATTGTCACTGCTTTGCTACTGTCTTAATAATTTGAGAAAATAGTGTGTTGATGTTCGAAGTTGAAATTGACTGAAGCGTTTAAACGTTGATTTAATCCAAAATCATAAATCATAAATTAAGCTCGGGTGCAGACTATACGAGTTAAATTAGAAAATAGAAAAAATTATTTTAAAATATATTATTGAAATATAGAAAATATTATTGAAAATTACCTATGCTTTTCCTTTAGAAATATATTATTGAAAATTATCTATGCTTTTCCTTTAGAAATATATTATTGAAAATTACCTATGCTTTTCCTTTAGAAATATATTATTGAAAATTACCTATGCTTTTCCTTTAGAAATATATTATTGAAAATTACCTATGCTTATGAAATATTATCGAAAAATGAAAATCGATAAATAGGATACTTAATGCAAATTAGTAAAAAACACTCTATATAATATTAACTCAACTTGTCTTTCCTAAGTCGGTTTCAAACATAGTTTCTATCCAGCCGTTTTCATTTATTCCAATTTAATACAGTAATTCAATATTATCCTTACATTAATATCAAAGGATACTGGCAAAAAAACATCATAAGCAACAAAACTGATAACACACTTTTTATATTTTGGGGAATGTGAAACTGAGTTCATATACTACTGAAAGTAAAAGAAATGCTAAACAAAAACTTGAGTAGCACAGAATAAATAAAGTAAACATATTTTTAATAACAGATGTTTTTTTTATTTTAATGAAATATATGTTCTAATGTTGTTTAAGTTTCTGAAGGGATTCAATTAATAATTTTCATTATACCACGAAACGGTAAACCCGAAGAACCGCAGTTCCAGTTTAATAAGTTCTTGTCTCAAAATATCATATGTTTTAGCAGCCATAAATTCCTTGATGTAAACAAACTCGGTGGCATAAGAATTAAGTACTCATTGTAGAGAGATTAATTTCGCACTTTTAACGATACTGTGGGCCCCTGACCTGACCCTGATATAAAATATCGGCCGTGTTAAATGCTTTATTAAATAAAATATATTATTAAATCAGTCCCGCAGTGATAATAGTGTTATCACTGATGTTAAAGATATTGACTATAGAAATATATTATTGAAAATTACCTCATAAATATATGACTTAAATATCCCCATTTTTATCGCAGTTTCGCCAGGTATTAGGACATTTAAACTAGGCTAGTTTTTCTTTTTTTTTTTTTTTTTTTTTTCTTTAGCATCAGACTTTTTGTTTTTCATAAAGAAATAGACAATTCCTAAAATGTTTCCAATCAACATTCTGTACTATATTTTTGTAATTAAAAATATCCTCAGCTTAACTGTTTCAGAGACTTAAAAACAACATGCCTATTTCTTAACAATATTTTTCTTTGATATAATTTAATGCAAAATGTTCCTGCGATTTATATATTATGCATGAGTTTTTATAAAAATTTGCACATTGCTGCAATTTATAAAGATGCTTCTAACGCTACATATTACGTTGAAGAGACATTAGGCCATTTCGAAGCAGGAGGGATGAAAAATGAGCAATGCCTTCGCCGGGACTCGAACCTCGGAGCTCTCAAATACACGCCGAGTATGTTGACCACTACACCACAAAGGTATGCTTAGAACGCGGGAGAAATACCTTATATACTCCCCCAGTTAAAGGGCGACTGGGGATTTCGGGACCCAGTCACTAAATTCTGGTGGTGGAGAATCATCATCCAATACATTTTTTAGTTCGGATGCCACTGTAGAGTCATTTGCTTATTTCGAAGCAGGAGAGATGAAAAACGAGCAGTGCCCTTGCCGGTACTCGAACCACGGACCTCTCGAATACGCGCCGAGCGTGCTGACCAGTACACCGCGAAGGCATGCTAAGAAGGCTGGAGAAATACCTTATAACGTAATTCTGCACATAATAATCGTTTGAGTTGCCTAAGAATAAACTTTTGAATTTTTTAAGCTACTTGTAATAAATTAATCTTTTATATATTGCTTTTATCATTTGCAAATGCTAATAGTAATAGTTATTATATCAGTATCTAAATACATCGTTTACACGAGTAACACCAATAAACCGTAAAGTTTTTATGATTATTGAGAGCAGGCTTCGAGAGTTAGGCATTAAATAAATGTGTTGACTCATCTATTCCTCATCAATAAATTCAACAATTACATTATTGATAATTTCTTCTGAATGTTTAATTTCTTTTCAAACTGCTCATCTTTACCTGGAGTCTCAAGCTTTTAGGCTTCCATAACAATTTTCACTTGCCTCCCAATCTAACAACTTTTCTGCCTATTTCGGCATTGATCAGTTTTTCCCACTAATTGTATGCATGTATACACGTGCACCATTACTTGGTGTACATTTTAGTTTGGATCTGATGTAAGATGATATCTTGCAATTGGAATGTTTATTCAGACAGTATAGTACTTTCCTCCAGCCAATTTTCCATTTAATTGTTTGCTAAATCTTGTCTTGATGATTTCAATCTTTACCAGTAACGATTGCTATCGCGTTCCTATTACAACCGTTAACTTACCACTCTGCAATTATGAAAGTAAAAGTAGATATTATAACTTTAAACCATGAATGTATTCCTCATATTTACTTATACTGCCCTTAATAATTTTTAAAACAGGCATTTTGTGCTTTAAAAAAAAAAGACTATTTAATTCCTTGTATGAAGTAAAGGCGAAAAATTTCGATTATCAGATTTCAAAGGAAATATCCATTTTGACTCGTAATTTTCTGCCGCCCAATCGGAATAGTTAGTGACTCTGACTATCCGCGTTCGATTCCTGGAGAAGACATGGATGTTTGTAAATGTATAGTACTTGTGCGGCATGGGAGCACTCAAAAGATGTGGCGAGATAAAAGTCCCTCTAGAGAGGCTGATGGTAGGTTTAGAGGGATGGGAGATCCTTGGGCTCTTCTCCCCCTCCGGGTGCCAAAGTCGTACTGTCAATTGTATGGTGCCTAAGCTACTCTTGCCAACGACAGACGGAATTTTGTAGTCCTTGACGATGAATTTCGTAGGCTTGCTTTAATTTCAGACAAGTGAAATTAGTCACAACAACAATAACGATATTTTTCTTGCCGTTTCTATGGCTAGCATAAAGACTACTTTGTAATGGCTATAATAAAGGACTCTAATTCTCGCCCGCTTTTCAAAAAACGGATTGATTCAAAACGGATTTAAAGGGGAGTTTTCGTGATTTCTATACGTACGTAAAATTTGTCTCGCATAACTCAAAAAAAGGTAAGACGTAGAAAGTTGAAATTTTGTATGTGAGACTGATATAATATTTCGTTGTGCACCTCCTTTTCTATGTCATTCGGCAATATATATACTTATAAGCACCTATCTTACCAAGCCTAAGAAACCTTAGCCTTTAATTTTGAAATGGTTGGTCGTAATCAAATGCTTCCAATTATAGAGGTGTTTTAATGACAAAAACAATCATTTTTGGCTATGTCAAATTAAGAAAAAACATTTGAACGAATAGCGAAATCTAACTTTAAATGTGGTCTCTCGGTTTCTATACTTATATTTGATGTAATTTTATACTCGTTATGAAAAAATAAAAAAAATTTGACTCCCTTACGACAAAAAATGACGGGATACGTAACTCCAAAATTTTGAATTTTGAATGTCGCTTTCAAGTAGCTTTGAGAAATCGGTTAATTAAGTTAGAATAATTCAAGGAAATAAGTGTAAATGAAATGCAGCAAAAAATGTGCATAATTTAATAGTCTGTGCAAGTCCGTCAACCTTGATTGGTTTTCGTATTTTTGAACGTAACATTGAAAGATTTTATTATGTAAATATTCTTAACAGTTAAAATCATCAACCACCTAATTACATCTAAATGGTATCCAAGTGAGGTCATTTTTGATGAATAAACCCATGACTTTAATAGTCTGCTTATTTAATTTCTGGTGCTGAAAGGTGTCTGGATCATTGAGAATTAACAAAGGCCCTTTTAAGGCCAAATTTTAACCTTTAAGCTGCCGCTTAGATAGCAAATTATCTCTTGAACTAAAAACTAATCACCTATACAAATCTATGTCAAAATATGTTTGCTGTTTTGAATATTGAACCAAGCCACCTGTTCTGTTAACCAGTCTTTATATCTACCCTCCAATGGTATCATTATATTTCTTAGCTTGTTGTTTAAATAACTTAATTAAGTAAACTTTTATCTGGTTATAAGTGTTTGCAAAAACCAATAAAACATTAATAACATTAAAAATGGAAGAATAAATGTTGTTATAATAAAATAGTTGTACCCCATCCACTTCAAATCAATCATACATCTAAGCATAAGCGAAGTAAAACAATTTTAGTAGTATTGTGTCTTGTGAACTGTACGATTCCTGCCTTTTAAGTTACAGCTGAAAAGGAGGAATCTTAAGAACTGGCAAGCGAATAATCGCTTAGTTCAGTAGACAGAGAGAAGAACTCAAGAAGGGTTGAATACCCTTTATTATTCAAACTAAATTTAACAGTTGACTCCTTCTTGGAGTTTACAACAAAGCCTCCACTTGGGCTTGAACTCAGGAACACTAAGAAATGAAACTTAACTAAAAAGATATAGCCGAAGTTATTAAGATTTTACTCAAAGTTGGCTAACTAACGGCGAAGCTATCAAGGGCCTAAAGTATGGCCGAGCGTAATAACAGCTTAAGAGAGAGAGAGAGAGTAGCCTAAAAGGCGAACGCTCACTGCTCAGAAGCTCTGATTCTCTAACGAAGTCAGTAAAACTTCAACTTTAAATACTTGTTATTCCTTCATTTGCATTAACTGCGCTTCTAAAAACCCGTTCTGGCCGGAAATTGTAAGCTGAAATTAAGAAGCGATAGGAAAGTAGCTTAAACTAAACATTAACTGTTAAAAACTTAGGATAAACCTTACAAAGCATTACTTTAATTATCCATGCGAACCACATTTTTAGCTAAAATGACAAACCAAAATCTTACCTATTTTGAATGTAATATTGTTACAATGTTATCCTGGTCTTCAAAATTATAACCTAAAAGTTAGCCTGAAACATTTTTACATAACCATCAACAGGAAATAATAAAAGATGCAATATGTCATTTACACTTAATGCCTTTTTCTTGTTACTTCATATTATGAGTAATGACAGATAAGGAATTTATATTTATAGATTTTAGGTTCTAATGGATATTTACATTATATATTACTAGTCATTCTCTGATATTCATGTAAAATGTCTCTCAATACAGGTTCGGAACACAAAAGTTAACATTAGCTGCACTGCTTAAAATTCTTTGTTCGGTGTAAATTCATTTCTGGTACAAAAATTAAAATGAACTCCATAGAGTCTTTAGGTTTGTCCAAGCAGGAAACATGAAAAATGTACATTGCTCTTGCCGGGACTCGAATTTCGAACCTCCTGATTGCTAGCTGGACCTAGCGTTAAGGAAGGAGAAAATATATTATAGCTCTTTGTTGTTGTGAAATGATAAAGTTTATTTTCTCACTAAATTGAATTAAATTTGCTCTCGTTCAACAACTACTTAGTTTTGCATCTTGTTAACCTTGAAGCAACTTTTCTTTATAGTTACAGAAAGAACTAACTAATTTATAAACTAAGCTTATATTTATCTTGAGAAAGTATCTCCCTCTTTTGCACCTTATTTAGCATATTTAGGCATTTTATTGGGAATTATTTTTATTATTATTTTTTATTTATTTTTTATTTTTTTTAAGTATAAAATGAGTTTTTTAAAACACATGATTCTGAATCATACTTTAAAATTTACTCATTCTTTTAAATGTACTCATTTTAAATTCTCTATTCTCTATTTCTTTATACGTACTATTCTCTATACTCTAAATTCCCGAGTACATTTAAAAGATAATTCTCTATCCTTTTATTTATGCACTCATTTCAATGTACTTATTCTAAAATGTACTCATAGTTTAAAATGTGTTCTTCAATCATTTCTGAATATCCTTTCAGTTCCTTTTCACAATAACTGCATAGTTTGGTGCAATACCCATTCTTCTTAGTATTATTATTATTAACGCCTTTGATTTAATACTTTTTCAGATAAATATCTGTGGAAAACGGTCTTTTTTTAAATGAATAAGCTAAGTAAAGTTAGTGAAATCTCTTATTCCGTAAAATAACTGAGACTCCGATAGGTATTCATGGCCATAAAATTTGCATGCGTGTTTAACTACAGTTGTATTTTTTTTACCTATAACTAACTCAACCACCTCGTCTGCAAATGTAGAGTTTACGATTGTACATTACTTGTTTATAATAGTGTAATGTGCGTCATGTACATATTATTTTCTCATAGCTACTCCGTCAAAGTTAAATATTTGAAAAACAAATAATATCAGAACGTTATTGTACACATGTAAATAAAATTTATAAGTTTATATTCTTAAAAATACAAATAACTGATTTTCTTTAGACCATCAATAAAGATGATAAAAGCTTTACTTTTCATATACCTACAAGAAATGGAGAAATTATCTCTAAAAAATCTAGCTTATTTTATCCAAGGCGTTTAGTAAAGCAAGAATTTTTGTAAAATTGTAGCAAGTATAAGTATCTCTGGCGGAACATAGCAGATATTTAGTCACGCACTTGGGACATTTCCAAGCGGAGTTCTATAAAGCAGCTTTAACAGACTTAAAAACATCGACTGAAAAATTATAGGCAGCTAACATATACACGAACTTAAAAATGAATAAAACTGAAATGATAGTTTAAAGCTACGGTAAAATTGATATTAAAATTTGTATTTTTAATCTGATTTCATCTCGATATGGACTAATGTCACACACCCTTGACATTTCTTATCATTTGGGAGAAATATTTCCAATTCGCAAATACTTTGTTGGAAACATTAACTGCGATATGCATAAAAATACCAAATAAGGTGACCGTTACTGACTGTTATTGACCATTTATTAAAGAAGTACGTACGTTCATGCGTCTACTTAGAAGGAATAAAAGGTGTATTTATTTATTTATAACAGAATCTGTAAAAATACATATTTTAAGTGAAATTTGAAGCACATTTTCGAACATGGAACTGTGAGAAAAATTTACTTCTCTCGTATATATTATCAATACTTCAGTATGTAATTTTCGGAAATGCAGTTCTGTAGTTCACTAATGAAGTGATTTAAGGAAGTATGTGTGTTGCATGAAGTATGTGTTAGCAGTATTTCAACTTTCTGAATAGAACACACAAGTGTCGAAATATTTCTTTTTACTGAAACTGATTGGAAAAATCCCATAACGTACTGCTGAGAAGAATTTAAGTTTCAAATCAATTAAGTTATATAAGAAACAGGGAGGCAAATCCGATGATATTTTCGCACGAAAAACTGAAGAAATCTGTCATGATATATGCAGAAAAAAAAATAATAATAATGCTGTAAATCCACGCACTGAATATTTGTGCATTCATTAAGTATCCTTTGGCAAATTAAATATTTTTGCGCCGCCCAACCGGTAATGATAAGCTATGCTGATTGCCGTACCGAAGAGCCCGGTTTCTAATCCTGGAGAAAGCATGGATGTTTGTAAATGTATAGCGTCTGTGCAGCATGGGGGCACTCTAAATATGCGGCGAGCCGAAAGTCCTTTTCAGAGGTTGCTGGTAGGGAAAAAGGTGTGAGAGACTCTCGGACACATCCGCATCAAGTGTTGTCTCTCAAATTGGGTGGGCGGAATCGAGCTGAAGTCGGGCTGTGTGGTGCTCAAGGCTCATACCAAAGACAGGCGCAGCCATACACTGCTTGCTACAATGAATTTCGTTGGCTTGTTCTGATGTTACTGTCAAACAAATGAGATAAGTCACAACAACAAAAAAAAACAAACATTAAAATAAAATTAAAGACAGCAAAAATTGGAGTTATTAGTATCCTCGCAATCTCTTATAATTAAAGCACGCCTTTGTGTCGCATAAGGAAAAAGGAGCTATTGAAAAGTTATTATGTCATTCTTGTTCGTTCCTGTTGTACCTTATTTCCAGAAGTAGCATATCGTATACTTACTCATTATCTTGCGGCATCTTCAGTCACACATATATTCCGGGATTTTATCAGTGTGACCATTTAGTGAAGTTCTGGTGTCTCTCTCATTTTTTCCGGTCCTGTTTTGTGTTAGTCGTAATTGGCTTGAAAGATAAATATTTAATAATAATGCATTATCTCTTAATTGTGTTGCGTGTTATAATAAAATGATACGATACTATTCTCTTCAAATTCAATTAATAAGTTGAACTGCGTTCTCCTCAAAGAGCAAAATTTCATCACCTAAACATATTCTATCTTAAAAATATTCTTCCTGAATTTTAGCAGTTTAATCACAGCTAATTGGTTAACGAGTGAAGAAAGCATGATAACTCGATAATGCTTTAAGGTTTTCTATATATGCCATACCTATTTTATGACTTCATTATAACACTTTTGCTGAATTTGTATTGAATAAAACACGTTATTTGCCTTCCACATTAACTTATGATGTCAATAATGTAATATACTATAAAACACAATGATGCCATAGTAGTTAAACATGAGATTCAGAATTGTTTTCATTGCCACGAAGAATTTATTAAATTTTTATTAAAATATCACTATCGTGTTGTTTACATAATTTCATTAAATTGAAAGTATATTTACCACTGAACTAAAGCGTATTAAGGAGACAAACTATCATTATTCTGACACTAGGAAAAATCACCTTTGAGGGAGGGAAGTAATACATCGCGAAAGAATGACCTTAATTTTATATTTGTAGATATATATTGCAACAGTATGCGTAAATAATGTTGATCGCTTGCCATAATGTTCTCTACACGTCGTTCTAAGCTTACGAAAGCTTCATAATACCAAACCAATAAAACTAAATATGCAATTTAAATTATCTTTCCTTAAGAATACCAGTATTTGTCATTAGAACAAATCTGACAAATCCTGCTGAAATATATTATGAATTTAAAAATTCTTTTTTTTTTTTTTTTTTTTTTTTTTTTGCTATATATTGTTTTAAAAACGTGTTTAATCGCATAATCACTGAAAACATTTAATTAAAAGTAAAATTGTGTTCGTATTTGAATTCTGTATTTACATTTCAAAACTTAATATACTAAATGCTGCTTAGCCTTTTATTTACAAAGCATTAAAGATGTTTATTAATACTGATATGGTACATATAAACGCACATTAGTATAACATTTATGAACTTTCTCAAAGTACTTTCCAGATCTTCAAAACTATTGCCTCAAACAGTAGACTACATTTTACATATGCGTCATGAGACTGCGAAAAATACTTTTGTGCAGCAGACAACACATTATTTTATTGATCATTCAGTAGAATATGTCGTCATATTGCATGTTTGTAACTTTGACTGCGATGCGGAGGTGGGTAATGCACTACAGCACCTCTGATCTGTATTTTTTTGTGTTATGACGAAACATACAGAACATAACTCGAGAATTTTGTGTTGGAACTAAAGCTAAGAGAAAGTCTTTCTTGAAGTATAAAAAATATTTAAAAGGTTTTATATACATTTATAGGTCCGTTAGCAAACTTAGATCTTTTATACGTGATACGAAGAATGTTAAATCGATTAATCGTGCCAATTACTCATGTTATATTGTACAGACATTAGGTTATATTTTAAAGCCGGAGCGATGAAAAATTAGCAAACGCCTTCGCCGGGAATCGAACCACGGACCTCTGGAATACCGGCCCAGCGTGCAGAATCACTACATCACGAAGGCACGCTGGGAAAGCGGGAGAAATACTTTATATACCCCCCCCCTCTTAAAGGGCAACAGAGGATTTTAGAGGACCCAACCGCCAAATCCTAGGTGTGGAAAATCCTCATCCAACACCCTTTTAGTTCGGGCGCCACTGTAGAGACATTACGTAATTTTTGGATGCCGGAGAGATGAAAAATTAGCAACGCCTTTGCCGGGAATCGAACCATGGACCTCTGGAAACCGGCCCAGTGTGCAGAATCACTACACCACGAAGGCACGCTAGGAAAGCGGGAAAAATACGTTATAATATATGTCATAAAACCAGTGTATAAGTGATGATAATTAATAATATTTCCTTTGTGAATAGTTTTAAAAATTATATTTTCAAAATACCGCACATAGGTTTCAAAATTTTAAACAGACTTTATTTCTGTGAATCACAGTTGCTTTTTTTTAGAATTAAAGTGTGATACGGTTTAATCAATATACTTTCTGCAAACAGCTTAGAGCTCAATAAACGTTATTTATGAACTTGTTTATAATTAATTAATCTATGCATTTCATTGTCAAGATACTGAATGAAAAACCATGCAAATTTGTTCAATTAATTATACATGCTTTTGCAATAAACTACTAAAATTATTTATGACACAATTCTAAAAATTTTCAAGCACCGACAACAGTCTTAAAAGTTTCAGGATTCTTTCCAATTACAGTTTTCGCTAGCAAAGTTATGCCATTTTATACACAAAACTGGGGTCTGGCAGACACAAAACTGGGGTCTGGCAGATTTTGCATTGCCTTTCAAATATCGTACAATATCTTTGAACTGTTTGCGCTAACTTGCTTCCACCTTACTTAGGCGGCCTAATAGGCTAAAATAATAAACAAATTGAGCTGTCTAGCTTCTCAATGTTTTATTTGAAAAATTATTAAGTTACGCAAATTTTTATTAATTTAAATGATACTTTAATGTTGCAGATGATAACGCAATTTTCTCCTGCGGAATATTTTATTATAAGTTAAAAGAAAATAAAAGGGAAAAATACTTGCTTCTGGTCTGTAATAAATTTAAGAGGCTTTTGTATGTAATGAGAAACCATCATCTTTAATTTTTGTTAAAAGGATATTGATTCTGCTTGCTTTCTCGCCAAATTTCAAGTTCTGCATTTACTGCATGGCCTTTATTCAGGAAATTCATTCGTTTAGCTTCTAGCGCACACTTTAGTATCATAAATATACTATATTAGAATAGCTATCTCTGTATTGCATATTTACATATATTTCTTTTCAATATTTCTGTATTTATGTGTTCGTCATTTATGACACAGTTATAGTACATAAGCAAACAGATATTTGCTGCAATCATAAAAATTATGTTTAAATTCAAAAAGGGATACCAGCTCAGATAGCAAATTCATAATACCCGAATACAGTTATGTAAATTACTTAACACTCTTATTACTAGCGATGAGTGCTATCAAATTTAGATAATTGTGTATACAATATAAAAACATACTTCAGTTATTTTTAAACGCTATTTTCATATTTGCAATTAGACTGAAATTAATTTTTATATAGTTTAGCTTAATTATATGATCTGATTTAAATCAGAATTTTTCAATCTTTTTTCCTCGCAATTACTTCTGATTAAGCAATTTTCTCTAAAACTCCCACTTAAATAAAAATTAATTTTTCAAAAACGTCAAAGAACTAATGGTAAAATTTATGGAGCTTATTAAAATAAAAAAAATACTTTTAAATGCATGTAATTAATTACACATTACACATTACTGTTACGTAAACATAATTAAATCTAAATTTTAAAAAGTTAATAGTTTTAATTTCAATATATAAACATCAAACGCTATTACTTACGTAATTTTTCATAAGAAAATTTTGAAATGCTTTCATTGGCATAATAATTTTATAAGACACATTTGGTGGATTGCAACATACGTTCTTAGAGCTTCTGGTTCAAATTCAAATAATAATGAACTTTTTTAGCTCCCCCTTGTTTTTTCTTGTGTGATTTAAATTCTGCCCGTTAAATCTGAGATAGCTTCCGTTTATGTCAAGCCATAGAAAATTCGTAAACATAGCAGTCTGCTATCGTAAGAAATGTAATATTCTTTAATAAATTATAAAATATAATAGCATAAAAGTATTTTATCGTATAATAACTTTCATTCAAATAATTAAGATGCTCCATTTCAATTGTCTATTTCAGTTCGGAATAAAATAGAAACCTTTAATGGATTTAATACTTCAATACATCAAACTTTTTAACTTTTCGTATTTTTGCCACCCAATTCTAAGGCAAAATGTTTTTCATTTCCTTCCCTTTTCATTAATGATGATGTTATTACACAGGAATACAAATTTACGTGGAGCACACTGTTAAAACTTGCAACACGTACAAGATTTGCTGTATAATCTGATTTTTTTTACAACGCAGAAATTATCCATTGTTCTTTCAATTTAACTTTCTTCACAGTTCCTATAGATTTTGGTCTTTTCAGTCAGTTACAATCGTGATACAGAGAATTTGCATTTTACTCTGTGCAAATGCTTTTCTTAAGATCTGCCTTTAATAATTTACTTTTACACAATATCTAAGAGCATTCGTAAATGATAAAGCAATGATAATTTAACAAGATAGTAAGGACGAGAAAAAGAAAGGTGAATAGTTACCGAGAAGTGATAAATAATGATGAAAAAGGGTGATTAAAACACAGAACTGAATCATCTAGCGCAAGATAACTTTACTTGGGAGGATAATGCAGATAACGTTTACCTAGGTAGAGATAAGCTTCCAAATCAAAGATAGCCGAAAATCTTGGAAAGAGCCATAAAAGGACTTTTGAATAAATTTGTAAGATTTAAACAAAGAGGAATTTCCGAAGAAAATAAATCTTGATTGAAATAGCAGATGCAGTATGATAATTGAATTAGTAAAAGTCTATGATAAATATATCGAATATGTGTATTCAATTTATGGCTTTATTTTTATAAAATACTATTATGCTATTTATAAAATACTATTCTAATACTAAATTACTTTTATAAAATATTTGTATCGAAATTAATACTTGTTTCCTCAAAATAAAAAACGAACTAAATTTTTCTTTATAAAATAAATCGCTTGCTTTATATTTTATACTGAATAATAGCGTCCAGACAATTTAAATTTAGGAACATTTCCTTAGGAATTCCTCCAGGAAGGTATCTTTTCTTTTAGGCAGATAGCCCAAATTAAATTTGCAGTGATCTAATAAACACGGCCCAGACCAATTATATAGATGAAAAATAGGTAAAAGTAATTAAAGCCCACTAAATCATAAAATGATCTATGAAACTAAATAAAAATATCATATATTAAGAAGACTCATAAACAAGTGCATAAGATAAGGTTGTGTATATATATTATAAAAATACAACGTACAAGTACATGTATGAGTAGAAACTTAGCTTGCTTCATGAATGACTAAAACTATTCTTCGCTTGTAATACCAAAGCATTGATTGCATTTAAACTGAGAAATTGTTTAAAAAGTTCCATATAATTGTATTTATAATTACGGTTACTGTGCGTGCAATATTTTATAACATCAAAAGCAAAATTAATATTGAACACACAACATATGGAGAAGGCTAAGTAAAAGCATGTTTATCTTGATTTATTTGGAATTTTGCTTTCTTTGCTCCCATAATTTCATTACTATATAAAATATCCTAAGTTTAATACGTCACATTCATTTAGAATGTGAGTTATTGTATCAAATACCAAAATTTATAGGAATAAACTTAATAGCTATTTTTTAATCAACTTGTTGCATTTCTGGACATCAGATGATTCTGATTTAATTTACTATCAACATCTCTTGCGTGTATGAACGAATACAGCTTAGCCATGTATCCTGCATCACAAACTCCTATAATCTTCCGTCCTACTGCTTGTCGACGCAGCTGTATCCACTTATTCGGTCACAGATATATGAAAGCTTCATCGCACTCGCAAGCGCGACGAAGTCAAATCGTCTACCCGCCGGGAGTGTCTTCAAAATATCAGCGGCAACTCTGCGAAGCGAAGCGGCTAGCTTTTCTCTCGCCATCGCGTTGATTGGTTTCGGCGATGATGTCAATATGTGTGTCCGATAAACATGCTACGCCATATGCTGTGGTACTTGGATAGCACTATCCTTAGGCGCGAGAGTAAGGATACATGCGTATTCATCTCCTCAATGACGGTTAGTTGACTGATGGCAAACATTGTTCTGACCGGTATGCACGTCTAATTTTATCCAAGAGGAACACTCTCCTGGTTCATCCAATCTTGGAGGTTGACTAATTAGACTTTCCCACAAAAGTATAATTAATTCAATTGTTCGTTCATGAAATTGTCATTTTGCTAAAAGAGGCATGAGGTTTGTCATATTCTTAAAGCAAACATAATTACAATTCATAGTTTTACTTCTTGACCCACTAGACAAAAGCCATTGCAGGATCATGGCCTTATTTACAGATTGCATGGAAACCTACGCAATAAATCTAATTATGGATATACCTTAGAACTATGAACCGCATATATATTCCTTCACCATTTACTTATGGCAGTATCTCTACTCAGAAAAACGTAACTGTGAAACGAATGGAAACATACAGTTGTATGTAAAGAGTATTAGCTGAAAATATTATATAGCGCAAGTTATTGTTTAGCCACTAATAAAATAAGCAAAGATTGTTATGAATCTGGAGAAGATAAATGAAGTAAAATTAAGTAAAAATAGGAAGCTGTTGTATTATGTCTTTTATATACACAGATAAGCTATTCTATTTATATCCAGATTTCATTACAAATTTTCAACAGAAAAATGGTTATATAAATTAATATCCAGAATGCAGTTAAATGTAAATCTAGAAGTATCATCTAGGTATATTGTAAATCTAGATATACCTATATATTAGATGTGCAGAGTAAACTCTGGGTCTAGAGACAAGCTTTCAAAAATAATCGAATAAAATAAAGCAATGTAAACTGGGGAGATTTCAGGTCTTCTCACAGTCATGTGAAATGTTATAAGCCAGCAGGAGTTAACAGAGCCTATGACTCCTGTAATTGAAAACTTCACTTTATCGTAACGATTAGGGAAGTAACTCAGTACTAATATAAGAGGATTCCTGACAAAAAAATACTTGTAAAGTTTAAATAAGGCAAATGCATAAAATGATTTCAACGTTTTATAGCCTTTCAAATAAAACATTTAGATCACACTTAATCTTCTGCATATGAGTACGCTTCCTTATTTGTCATAATTCTTTTTGTATACATATACAAGAAGAGCATAACATATCATACATTTTACTTGCTCTTGCAACTACATGAACTAGAAAATCAGCTGAAAGACCACCTATATTAGCAAGGGGATGTAGTCCAGCCAAAAAGCTGCCTTCGAGATAATGCAATACCAAGTTCCACAGCGGACAGCGGATCCTTGCGGACTTTCACAAAGCTCTCCTTAGCTCTGTCGTCTAACCGGACTCACGGGGGCCACCATTTTCGGTTCCCGGAACTTATGTGACGGTCCTGAACTATTCAGCTGGAAATTTGATTGGTCTTTCAATTACTGCGTGCAAGTACTGCACCCAACCAGTTACTGCACCGTTCAAACCAAGACGCATTTTATTGAACTCCTCAAAGCAAAAATTTGATCTGTGGACAAAACATTGTTTGTATATCAAAAATTATAATAACATAATGTCCCGCCCAGGAAGGAGTCTAATGATCTACCCATCCAGCTGTTTAATATTACAAGAAAACACAATTATACTTTGCAGATCAACATCCTAACAGTGTTTCACAATATACCGGCAATTCAACGTCAAGGTATGTGGTTCCGATTCAAAATTTAAGGAAAGTGTGTATGACAAACATAGTAATTTTATAATTTTTTTATAGAGAAAACTTTTTTTCTTTCGTAAAGTGCAAGTTTGATCTCATAATATTAAGATTTATAAAGCTATAAGAAATATTAAAATTAATTTTGTATGAATTTTTAAATTCAGCGTATTTATAAAACCTTTGCTGCAATACATATTTATGCTATAACTGTAAATATATGCACCTTTGTTTCAAAACTTAATGACCGTTTTTACATAAGACACAAAAGTTTTATAATAGGATTATAGAGCAAAATTCTCAGTTTCTTTTCAAATAAATTTTATCTCAAAATGTTAATAAATCTTAAAATTATAGTAAATTTTATAATATTTTCATATTTATTTTTTATATTTAAATACGTAGAAAATCACTGCTGATAAATCTCATGCTTTAATATAAAATTGTACATGCAATTAATATAGTAAATAACTAAATTGAATAAATTAGCTTATTAAAATATATCATTGAAATAAAACTAACTATTCATTCATAATAATAACTATTAAATTCAGTAGCCCAAAAAACCCATTAAATTGTTATACATCTGAATGTTATAGTAATAAGCTCTAAAACACATATTACTATGTTAGCATTTATATAGCTTTGCAACAATGATCCATCCTGATATTTAATGATTCAGAGGACAAGAACTGAAAGAAACGTTTCATCCCTTCAAACTTTGACAAAATTACAAATGCAACAACACTCAATATACATACGATTTCTAACATCTGACATAATACAGTTATTTAAATATAACTAACATCATTCTATTCTAAATGTAATTCTGAATCTATAGAATTGTAAACCTACATAAATATATTAATTAGGAGAGTAAATAATAAATTATTTGCATGAGTTGAAGACAATTTCATTTCTCAGCACACTCTCCATTCTTATCAAAAACAAATTAAAGAAATGTTTCACTGTACTTTTATTTACCTTTGTACCTTTGATGTCTTAATCGTGATTTTCAAGTATCTTCACTGGACATTTCTGATATAAGCTGTTACTCTACCTTGGAACCAACAAACGAAATCTAGTGCCTTGACCCATCTCTGATCGCTGTTACTCTGCCTGAATCAATGATGATCCTTTCGAAACAGAAGAACAAGACAAGAACAAACACAAGAACACGATCAATAAAATACCACGTATGGAAACGGTTTATTAGCAGTGTCATGTTCTAACAAAGGAAATATTTACAAGATTAATTATATTATAGAAAAAATGATAAAATTAACTATCTTGTTGCCTTAGAAACTCCAACTAAAAGTACTCCTAAATGCACTATACTTAATTTAGCAAGTACATCAGGAACTGAAGTAATAAAATTAATCTCCAAAAATTTTCAAGTCAGCAACTATATTAAACCAATATTTTAACTAACTAACAAACGAACTAATGCAGTCATATTAATAATAGAATGTTCTACATATGCATTTAAAACTCTAATGAACCAAGGATGTTTTCACAATTGTTGGAGAAGCCACAGAATCACTGAATTTCTAGGAGTTAAACATTCTTTTATTTCCCAAGCCTTTGAGCATTTTTCAAAGGACTGTAAGTATCTAAATTATTGTGCCTTCTGCGCAGGAATCCACAATATAAAAGACTGCAATTATGATGAACCTATATGCATCAACTGCAAATTAAAAACGAAGTTAACAACTCCAGTTTCGATGCGCATCATCCAGCTTATACATCTAACTGCTCCACGTACCAAAAAGACTTACAAAAAGTCAAGGCCAGGACCGAATACAAAGGAACAGCCTAATTATGGTCCTGCTTGTACTGTCACCTTTCCAGACTGAAAACTTCCATATTCATCAATAATGAAACTCCTTACTCACTTTCGAAATATCTAAGATCTACAGACATTCTCCAAAATATCCTCTTATCCTTGGTAAAAGTTCAAATAAACGTTGCAAGAATCATATATAGAGAAAAAGTATAAATTACCAGAAAAGAGGCCTCCTCCTTTGTTTTCGTCAGAAGAATTGTCAAAGAAATGTACATCGTTATACACAATTGAAGTATCATTGAGGAAGAAATTTATTCTTTTAGATACACTAAAAGGTTTGCAAAAAATGCTTCCTTTTCATTTCGATGTACCTAATGTTGTCAAATAATGTCTTTGGTTCAGATGCACAACCAGTACTCGTGCAGGGATCCTCTTCTAAAGAACTTACAGGACTAGAAAGCAATTATATTCTTCCTGATGCGCTTGGAGTACAGCGTTTACCGAACAATCTTACTGTCTTCTGAATATGTGGAATTTGGCATCGCCGAAGAATTCTCCGAATGTTTCTGAGGGTAATATACAAAGACGCAATATTAGCGACACAGTAGATAATGTTCATCGAAGCAAAATTTCAAACAAAGTTAACCCAGGTCATTAGATCAATCAACATTTAAGAAAAGCTAAAATGTGGCATCCTGTTAGTGAGCTCTACAAGCTTTAGCACTTCACACTTCAAGGAAGCTATTCCTGAAATAACCACATTCGTTTGCAAAATACGAACTAATCCACAGAAACAGAAATAGTACTTGAGTTTGAACCTACTCCTTCATTAAGAATTGATATTTCAGTTACTGAAGAATATGAATTTCGAAATGATTTATGAACTACTCGTGACTTTTTATGAACTTCATGATCTTCATAAATTTTATACACTGCGAACTATTCTGAACTATTTAGGATTTATTATATCTGAAAGACTTTATAAACTATGAAATTTCAAGGACCTCAAAACTATATTTATTTAATTTTATGATGGAGGAGAAAAGGAACAGTTGCCGAATCTATCTGTAGTAGTATATCCCATGTAGGTTCAGTTGTGTTGAAACTTGATGAATGTGCAGGACATCGAAGTGGTTCGTGTTCTTCTATATGTTTTTAAACCACTATATCTGCAGTATTTTAAGTGTGTGATGCACTCTCATTCTCACATAGACATATTCTTTGAAATTCAATGGTTGGACGAAAGGCTGAACTTTACCTTTCAGAATCCATCAATAGTAATATAATTATCAAGCGCAGCCATTATTCCCAGAGCTTTTCATAAAAATGTGATTCAAACCAAAAGCATTTCACCACAGCGTTTCTGTCTGGGTATGAGGTATCTAAATCACACGCTTATTTCCATAAACTCTCCCAGATGTGACAAAAGCAATGAAGGGGGACTGATCGTTGAATATACACACTTCTGCCCGAGATTTGCATTCTTGGCACCCTTAAAACCACGTTTAATATGTTAATTGATTATCAGAGGTTCTACTCTGTCTCCCGACAAGTGAATCCCACAACAGACAGTTTTTTTTAAAAAAATAAGTGACTCAATAATGCTGAGTTCTGCCATAATAAACTTTGTTTATTTTGAAAATTTTTTTTTCTTCTGAATAATCTACAGTTATTTTTAATACTATAATATCCTGTTTAGATAACTTCCTCTTATCTCGATTATTATACCGATAGAATTAAATTCTTCCCTTTTTTAAATATGTAAGTATTATTATATTACTAATAATTAAAATTAAGAAAATATTCCGGGGTTGTCTCTATAGGTACTGAATAAAAGGCTTTAAATATGCTTTAAAACAAAATGGCAAATCTTTATTGTTAAATATGCAATGTAGGCACGCGACTGGGTGGATTATTTAGAGGAACTATTGCGAAAAGTGCAAATGGCAATTTCCGCGTTTTTTCAGTTCTCACTCTTAGGAGACTTTCAATGTGTGTTTTTGCATCATTTGGTAAAATGCGAAAACAGATAGTTAAAATCAGTATTCACTATCATATGGGTGATGGGAAATCGTTGGAAGACTACAGCAGAGCAGCCTGAAGTGCTGATTGATGGAGACATGAATATAACGCCCATTGACAAGTAATGGATTCGTAAAGAGAAAATTTGAGCACAATCTTTCAAGATACACATCGGCCAATAAAGATCGACATTTGCCCACTGCAGCGAGGAGTAATATGAGTGCAGTAGCTTTGCAGTTTGTTCATGATTCCTATGTGGTCATTTGAGGCTGAGATTCAAGACTTATTGTTTCCAGAAGGCTGCACGAGAAAGGCATGTTTACATGAAGACGTACCCTTTGCGCCCTCATTATTTCTGCGCGCAAAAGAACCTGATGCAGACAACATTGACTTTTCACGAAGCCTCATTGGGGGCCTTTATCTTAAAATGTGATTCCCAAATCAAAATAATCACTAATTCTTGACATACCTTCCGACATAGGCAGACTGGTCTCCATTAAGCAAGGAGGAATTAGTAAGGGCGTGGAGATTTGATTGTATAGGCTGGTATCACGCTGACCCCTCAGACCTTCATGTCTATGACAGGGGCTTTATGACTGCTGCGAGGCATAGGAAGTAAATATTCGTATTCAATGCCTGTCGTTTTACGGGTGCAGTTATCCATGAGTTATTTTTTTATGAACAACAACTCTCATCCACATAACGCTACTCTCATGGTTGAGTTCCAAGATTGGTGATGTATACAATCGGATATACTGGTCAGCCGGATTTCCAGGTCTTAATTCTGCGAAACATAACTGAGATGCTCATGGAAGACAATTTGAAACTGTTTTTCCCCCTCCCATAATCTTACAAGACCTGAAACCAGCGTTGCTGCAAAAAAGAGATTGACTTCCACAGAAGCTCATAACCTGCCTCATTTCTGGTATGAAGCAACCTTGTGAGATCTGTATGGCTACTATAGGGCAATGGTCTCAATTGGCGGCTAGCATACGATCCACGATGCATTTTTATGAGTCCTGAGAATATGCTTCAATAATTAATTACCGTTACTATGCCATTATTTATTATGGCAAGACTTTGAAGAACGGTTTAAAATTTTAAGTTTGAGTCAAGTTTTACATTATTTTCATTAAGATTAAGAAATGAAAGCCTCAGAAAATTTACGAAAGGAGCTAATTAATTTTTACATTGTGATATAAATTTAATTTGAAGATTTAGATACAGATTTGATTAACTTTTTCCTGTACTCGTCAAAAGATTAAATATCCTCAGTTGTACTACCTCAGTTGTACCTCAATGTACACTATATCAGAATTCTACGGTAAGTTATATGATTAATGAACAAACAACAGAAAGGGGCTCATTAATTAAAGAAAAAAAATCTAAAATGTTTAAGACTTTAAATTACGTCCAAAGGGGCGTTTTTTTTTAACATTTTGTCTGTTACCTTTATTTATTAAATATCACGTTCTTCGCACTTAAACCATAAAATTAAGTTCAAAAGCAATATCGCAAAATAGTTTTGAATTGAGCATATCTTTAGAACTTCCGATACGCAGTCTCACGCGCTGGAGATAAAAATGTTTTTTCTGTACAACGTTGCCATTGCTCGCTTTGAAATCCTTCAGTTTGTTAATCAAAAATTCGTTAAAGTTTTACAAAACATGAAATCGATAATAAAACAAATTCCAAATTTTAAATTTGGGCTTCCAGATGCCCATATTCGCAGTAGGAATACGTCATTAAAACTTCGATGGCTCTATGCACCGTTGTTTTATCACAATGCGAGAAATATTCATACATTTATGCAAATTTTTCATTATTTAATTTCTTCAAATATAATGCAAGATTTTAACATTTGGTGGCAACAGTTTGAAAAGTGAAACGTACATTTATAGTGAAACAACGCAAAATCGCTAAACGAAAACAATAGTCCTTTCAGGGACAAATTTTCTTTGGACTAAAAAGCATAAAATATTTATCTAAATATTTTTAAGTAACAAAATCTCGTAAATATCATTTTAACAATAAATGCAAATTGAAAATTCTATTGGAATTTTGAAAGTCTGAATTTTTGTGTGAAAATACTGTAAACAGTGCCCTAATGGTTTGAAGAAATAACTGAAAATATTTAAAGTTCTGAAAGATCTGTTTTTCAGTATCATAACCATAATAATATTTAACAGTCCTTGTTTTGAAAGGCTTTCGTATGAATTAATGTTAGCAATATAAAACCAAACTTTTCTGTTACATATTCATTCAATTTGTATTAAAATTAATTATTTAACTTTTATAAAACAATCCATAGTTTCTTAATTGTAAAGTAAAGTAAAATGTAGAAATTAATAACAGAAACCTAACAAAATGCAATGCAATAATAAAACAACTTTGATTAAAACGATCCTCAAAAAGCGAATGAGCATTACAAATTGCTGATGGCTGTGGGATGCTTAAATACAATAGAACATAAAAACCTCCTTAAAAGAAGTGACTAGATTTGAGTATTGTAAAATTATCAAACTTTGCTTTCATAACTTGTGGCTATAAATATCTTCAAATTAGTTAACTTAAATTTAAAACATGTACAAAAATTAAAATTTAAGCCGAATAAATTATATTCTCAAATTCGGTTCCTAAAATATAACGTCCTAAAATATAAATATAATATAAATATAACTATAAATATAATAATACCACGTCATCAGCAGTATACAAGCCGTGTGACATAGATTGATCTAGAAATTAAACAGCCCAGAAAGTTATTGCTATTTTTAAAATACAGAGGGGAAGAACCGAAATTAAAAATAAAGAATTAAGAGACTATAGTTAAATTAATTTATAAAGCTGATTTACACTTTTTATCTTACTTATACATATACACCATGCGTTGCGCAATACATATTATGTATATATAATATGTATTGCGTCATAAAAATGCATATCCCAAATGAGATGTACGATGTTTGAAGAATTCCTGCTTGTTTATTTTCCCTTTTGGAAACAATTACTAAATGTTATTCCCTTAATAACTCATTTTGTGTGTTTTATATTATGATAATGAACTTTTATAACAAATAACCATGAATTATGAAGAGACTTGGTAATGGAATTCGTTATTATTCACGACCTCTCTTCTTTGTCCACGATACAGTCTGTCCCTTTGATAAACTATGGTATCTTATCTATAAACTTCACGCGGTAGATAAGATCTTACCTTCCCCTGGAGTTAAAATAATGTGTATAAAATATACACTACTTTTCTACGTTTAAATACACGAGTTCTTGCATATATGCAAGCAAGCACGGAGTCTGAAGGCCGTGAAATTCAACTTTATTTGTTTGACAAGATCTTCGTGATGTGGAGACACACCCTTTCGTGGAGCCTGGGATACGTGACCTGAAGCGTGGATCCTGGCCCGTTAAAAGGCTTTTGTTTGATTTCCTTTTGTTGAGGGTTTTTCAGTATCATGTGTAAGCGAATGTTGGTGACAAGGGGAATGTTTACTGGAAAGTTTCGATACGAAAAGATAACGATTAAGTCATGGAAATGAAAGAGAAATCATAAAAACATCTGCTTCAGAGCAGTGTATTTATTATGAATGACATATGTTTTTGCTCGCAAGATTATATGCTTATTTCGATGCAAATAGGCATTCTATATGCAAAGCGCCTCTTGGGGAAAAGACACTAAAGTGCTGTTCTGTATTTTTTTACGTAATAATTGATTACATTTTAGCAATAAATAAAATTGCATCTGAAAAATTTCTACCGTTTTAAAGTTTTCTTTTGGTATAATTTGTTCGCACATAAAATAATATTTAAAAGATTTTTCTCATATTTCAGTGTGAATACTGCTTCCGTAAATTTTTTTCATGTAATAATCAAAAATTAAACTGCAACTCCAAAACCTCCTGATATTTTCAAATTTTCAGTTTAGTGAGTCCGCTGAGTTTCTAATTAAAATCTGTTTATTTACATTTTATATTTTTTACATTTCACATTTATTGTTTACATTAATTACATTTCACGTACGTATCATAAATAAAAAATACTAATCACGGCTTTTGCTAACGCATGTATAATGTCAGTAACAAAAATTAATTTAAATAAAAATGAAATGCTGTAGAGCCATTCGGTTATTTTGAAGCTGGAGACATGAAAAATGAGCATTGCCCCAGTCGGGACGCGAGCCTGGACCTATCGAATACGCGCCGAGTGTGCTACCGTTACACCACGAAATCATGCTGGGAAGAGGGAGAAAATACCTTATATTGCTGTATTATAAAATATGAAAATGAAATGACTATTTTGTGCATTTCATTTTTATAACACAATAGCAATGTTGCTAAAGTAAAATTTTGTTTAATCAAATTTAAGTACATTAAGACTGCAAATTCAGTACTGCAAAGTGAAACTCTCGTTTGGACTGCACAGAGAACATTCCGGATATTAGGTGTGTTGTTGTTGGGGCCAATTCTCGCTCGTCTGATAGCAGGGCAAGCCCACAAAAAAATCATCGTGGCAAGGAAGCACTATTGCGCCTGTCGTTGGCAAGAGCTTTGGGCACCATATAGGTGACATTACGACTTTGCTCAGTCCCCTCCCCCCAATTTTTAAGAAGATCCACCGGGGAGACGGTTTCGAGGGTCGTTCACCCCTCTTCCCCTACCATTAATCTTTCGAAAGGACTTTCGGCTCTCCGCATATTTAGAGTGCCCCCACTATAAATTTACAAGCATGCATGCTTTCTTCGGAATTCGAAAGCGGGCCATCTGGTAAGACAGTCAGCGTCGCTAACCACTGAGCGGAATATTAGTTATAGAAATTTCATTGCTTGAAATTACCTTAAAGGTTGCGACTCTTTCGAATTCAGATCCTTGAAAACAATTTGTGTTCCATCAACCTCACCTTCGATAAATGCGTTTAGTTTTCCAAATTAAATTACCTACATTTTTATTGTCTGCACTTCTGCTTATTAAGCACATTACAAAGGCGACTGAATTCATTGAATTAGTTTAATTCATTCTTGATAATGTTTATTGCAAAAGGCGTTAGTTATTCAAATTTCTCCTTTGATTTCCATTTTAGAGAACAATCTCGACATATTTTCTTCAGTACCTGTTAAAAGACTCTGATCAAATCCTCGTATTGTTTGAAATCTAATTTGCATAGTTTAATGAGCAAGAGCATCAGATTTAATGCCAGAGAATCTTTAATGAAATGAACACCTTTTCAGTTATTCCCCTACTAGTCAAATTTAAAACATAAATGTGATGTTTTCGAGCTTTCCTATACATTTAAACGAATGCAAAAAAATGTATTCGAGTGCTCTTCCTGTCAAATGCATTAGTAATAACAGCTTAGGTTCTTGGATAAAATTTCTGGAGATTTAACCCACATGTAG
Organism: Stegodyphus dumicola; assembly: GCF_044657685.1. Taxonomy (NCBI): domain Eukaryota; kingdom Metazoa; phylum Arthropoda; class Arachnida; order Araneae; family Eresidae; genus Stegodyphus; species Stegodyphus dumicola. The sequence goes on from NC_140781.1 coordinate 32,116,490, forward strand.
GATGCAGGTACGGGTACAAGTATGGAAAACACCAGTGATGTATCACAGTTCAACTAGCAATGCTTTCCTATACTAATTAACCGTAGAAAAAGCAAAATTTATAAGAGCTCACAAGGAAAAGATTGAGTTCCACCGAGGAAGATAAAGGTTTCCAAAGGATCTAGAATTCACCTTTTATGGTGCATCGTGTAATCTCGCCATACATCCTCCCGTCTAGCATTTATTTAAGCGAATTATAATGAGACTGCAATACAATTTCAACATAATTTGAAATTCACAAATTAAATTGAGGATTTTTTTGATGTAACAAAAATAACAGATAAACATAACAGATAAATGATAAATATAATGAAACAAATATAATCAGTACTGGGATTACAACGTTTTAATGCCCTCTTCTAATGAGCTTTCAGATTCTTACTCACGGTGTTTTTTATGCTATTCTCAAACCATTTGAGTCAGTGAACATGTAGAATACAGAAGCAGCATCCTTTCTAGATTACGTAGAGTACCATGTTATAATCTCTCACTCATCACTATTTTAATGACTACGAAAAGATGCTTAGCTTTATGACGAAGATAATTTAAATCGCTCGAAATAGATAATATAGATCGATGTCGTTGATCCTCTATAATTACTTCAATTCTGTAAATAAAAGTCCAGCTAAAAATTAGATGAAATAATTAACAAAAGGTACACATAGAGATTTTGCAAATGTCATAAACGCAGAAGCAAGTACTTTTTATTTGATCTCTAGTTCATGAATTCGTAATTAATTCCGTTTCCGTATACTTTGAATAGCTGATATTGAACGAAATTGTAATACTGGTTTAGAATTCCAAACGTTTAGATGACCTTTAAGTCAAATTGAATAACTTTCTCTCCGAATATCTATGACATTTTACCAAAATTAATTTGCAACCGATAGGGATGTTTATCTCATGAACAGTAAATTTAGTCCCGTTTTAGATTACCGGTAGAAAGTGTCCTTTAGCAAGATAAAGGGAACAGGAATTAATTTTACTATAAAGTACAGGCTAAAATAGTAATTTATTGCTTAAAGTGTAACAATCTCTTTGTTTGCTTCATTATTTTAATGTGGCATAGCGCACTAGGGTTATCTGCCTAAGGAAAGGGACACCTTTATTTAGGTCTTTCTGAGAAGACCTGGCTCGTATTGACGTTAAGTGCAGGGAAAAGCGACAAAAACACTTATGGAGACAGATGAAATGTAGTGAGATTCGATGCTTAACTCGGTGGTAGTCTCCATCTTTAACTAGTTGTACAAAGGCTGTTTTAGAGTGAGAAACACTTCAGAGCAGCTAAGCTTAGAAAACAAACCTGTTGAACATTTGTTTGGATAAAAGGTTTCTGGTCATATTTTAGTAAGATGTCTTGGATTTCAAGTTACACTGAAATTTCCTTTTCCGGATCCCATTGGTCATGATCCCCTCTTTTTAAGAAGAAATATTTGGTATCCGGAAATAAAATGATGAGCCTAGCATAGTATTGCTGAATCTCAATCTAAGTCTGATAAGATTTTAACTGAGTTCTTTGGGGCACTTTGTTTTAACAAATCTTCAAACATTTATATAATACTAGCTATCTAGCACAATCTATGTTTTTTAAACATTAAATAGCATTTATCTGTAAACGATTACACTTTTTATAATAGCTTAAAACCATAAAAATAGATTTTTAGACTCAAAATAAATGTTAGGTTTAAGCAATTTTAAAATATCAGAAAATTAAGTACACTTTAAACGATTGAGAAACGAGCATTTTCTTGTTTCTTATTATACACTGAATACTCTAAAATTAAGATTAGTTGTGTTTATTCATATCTAAACATTCTACAGTCAAACATTTTTTCTGTGAGAGAAAGAAATTTAAATTAACTTAGGGATAAAAAAATTGGGAAATCAATATAATGTTGTTAAATATCTTTTTAATATATTTGCTGCTTTTATAATTATTATTTATATTATCATAATAGAAGATTATATAAGTAAAATCAAGTACTATCCTGGTAACCTAAAGAACATTTATATAATACTAGCTATCTAGCACAATCTATGTTTTTTAAACATTAAATAGCATTTATCTGTAAACGATTACACTTTTTATAATAGCTTAAAACCATAAAAATAGATTTTTAGACTCAAAATAAATGTTAGGTTTAAGCAATTTTAAAATATCAGAAAATTAAGTACACTTTAAACGATTGAGAAACGAGCATTTTCTTGTTTCTTATTATACACTGAATACTCTAAAATTAAGATTAGTTGTGTTTATTCATATCTAAACATTCTACAGTCAAACATTTTTTCTGTGAGAGAAAGAAATTTAAATTAACTTAGGGATAAAAAAATTGGGAAATCAATATAATGTTGTTAAATATCTTTTTAATATATTTGCTGCTTTTATAATTATTATTTATATTATCATAATAGAAGATTATATAAGTAAAATCAAGTACTATCCTGGTAACCTAAAGAACATTTATATAATACTAGCTATCTAGCACAATCTATGTTTTTTAAACATTAAATAGCATTTATCTGTAAACGATTACACTTTTTATAATAGCTTAAAACCATAAAAATAGATTTTTAGACTCAAAATAAATGTTAGGTTTAAGCAATTTTAAAATATCAGAAAATTAAGTACACTTTAAACGATTGAGAAACGAGCATTTTCTTGTTTCTTATTATACACTGAATACTCTAAAATTAAGATTAGTTGTGTTTATTCATATCTAAACATTCTACAGTCAAACATTTTTTCTGTGAGAGAAAGAAATTTAAATTAACTTAGGGATAAAAAAATTGGGAAATCAATATAATGTTGTTAAATATCTTTTTAATATATTTGCTGCTTTTATAATTATTATTTATATTATCATAATAGAAGATTATATAAGTAAAATCAAGTACTATCCTGGTAACCTAAAGAACATTTATATAATACTAGCTATCTAGCACAATCTATGTTTTTTAAACATTAAATAGCATTTATCTGTAAACGATTACACTTTTTATAATAGCTTAAAACCATAAAAATAGATTTTTAGACTCAAAATAAATGTTAGGTTTAAGCAATTTTAAAATATCAGAAAATTAAGTACACTTTAAACGATTGAGAAACAAGCATTTTCTTGTTTCTTATTATACACTGAATACTCTAAAATTAAGATTAGTTGTGTTTATTCATATCTAAACATTCTACAGTCAAACATTTTTTCTGTGAGAGAAAGAAATTTAAATTAACTTAGGGATAAAAAAATTGGGAAATCAATATAATGTTGTTAAATATCTTTTTAATATATTTGCTGCTTTTATAATTATTATTTATATTATCATAATAGAAGATTATATAAGTAAAATCAAGTACTATCCTGGTAACCTAAAGAACCCATTCCGTATGGCTGAATAATTGCAGGAAGATTTGAAATTTTTTACATGGAAAATTGTATGCATAAGAAATTATTTAGCTTGGTTATTTAAGAGCTGATGACAATTAAATTTGAAAACAAAAGCTTTCAAGTACTTTTTAGTAGCACTTAAATGTAGAAGTAATACTAATATATTAAATACTAAAAATATTTATATGCTTTTCAAATAGAATTAAACATAACTAAGACTAATTTTCTCATTACTTTAAGCTTATATAAAAATCTGACGATTTATGTTAACCTTACTGTACGTATAATTCTACGTTCCTTAGTGTATAACGGAATAATCATACAATTCAATTTGTAAATACTTCTTATTAAATCCAGAAAAGATGTCACCTTATGAGTTTAAGATAAACACTGCGTAACGTTTTACGCATTTTTTATTACATATATAACAATGAAGTGTTCAGAAATCATGCGAGTAATTAAGCAGAAGTAATGCAAATTATTCTGTGATAAAAATGACAGTGTTGAGTGTTGAGTTATTGACTGGAATATTGTTCTGTGAATTTAATGCTAATACATAAAGTTGCAAATTTTAATAATGATATCGATATGTTCAAACTGAAATTATATATAAGATGTATAAAATTTTAGAATCAGACTGACCTTCTGGGTTTGCAAGAATAACCTAAAAACCTATTTCAGGATCCACCTAGGTGTACCCTTCCTAAAACCTGAACAATTGAGTAGTACATTCAAGTCTAAACTTTGTTCTGTACTATGTTTTCAATGCAAGCTATAGCTATCAATTTAAATGAATTTCGAAGATAAATCTTAGATGATTTTCAATGTGTACCGAAACAAAGAAACAATGTTTCAAGAGAAAGTCGCTATGCACAAAGACGATCGATTGCATGCAATATAAAAATCAAAAATCATGTATCAAAGCATAAAATAGTTTGCATTATCTTTCTAGAAATAAAAAGATGGTTTTCAAATATAACTTTAAAATTCATCTTGCCATCGATAAATTTTGACGAGAAAATTTGAATCGTAGTGGCAAAACTCTTTGGTTAGACTCCGTAATTAAAACGAAAAAGACTAAATATTATCGATTGAATGAAACGTTAAACGAAAACATCCACATAATTAGTACCATTCAGGAAACTTGAAATTTTTGTTGCAGAGGAGGAAACGTAAATTGCATCACTAAATTGTTATTTCTCAAATTCTGTGGAAGAGACAAATAATTACTACTTTAACCCAATTCACAATGATATGTAAAGCAGGAAGTTTTATTCGTATTAAAATGAAAATAACACTTTATAGCCTTTCTTTGCGTTGAATGACAATGAAAATGTTAAAACTGTAAAGTATTCAAACAAGTTTAATAACTACATGTTATGGAATCTCTCATAAATTAGTTTCGTCATAGTGTTTCTTGGTAAAAAGGATTAAAGATTATTTTTAAGCAGTTGTTTTATAGGCTCACCTACTTTACACTCCCTAGTACAAAATAAAAGAAGTATTGTAATCACGAAAACGTTCGGGTATCATATTTCAACGGAAATATCCATTTTGATCGTTCCATTTAGCGGATTCTTTTACGAGATTTTTATACGTACGGGCAGAATAAAGGATTGCATTTCCAAAACGGATTCTAAAATGGATTCAAATTGGATTCAAAAGGGGTATTTTCGTGACGTTCGTACGTACGTAGGTATATATGCATGTATAACTCAAAGTATCTCGCATAACTCAAAAACTATTACCCGTAGAACGTTCAAATTTTGTATACAAGACTTTTATTGTAATCAGCAGTACCATACGTATATATATATATGCAAGTACAACCCTTCCCTTATCCGGGCTTAAAAGCACTTACCCAGCCCGGCCTTTATTTTCGCAATCGTTGGTCACAGCCATATACTTCCAATTATAAAAGTAGTTTAAATGACGAAAATATTCATGTTTTGCCAATGCCAAATAAAAAAAGAAAAAACATTTTCGACAAATAACGAAATCTAAGTACATACAAAATAACAGTTTATCTATGTAGGTAGTCTAATAATAAATATCTAACAATATTTAACATCGGTTTATTGTTATAAATACTTAACAATATTCAGTATCAGTTTATTGTTGCAGCAAAAATTGTGTGTAATTTAATAGGCTATGCAAGGAAAACATGTGGTGTTCACATCAGATTTCTGTATTACAGTGTTCGATCTTCAGGGAATGATGTGCATTCTAGAATATTTTAAATAAAAGTTAGAAGCATTGTAAAATTTGAGTATAAGAAATACAGTTTTTACAACAAAATAAATCCTGTGTAACGTGAGTAGAGAACCTGTGCTGTTGCCTGAACAAACAAAGCAGCTGGAATTTTTTACAAATAACTAATCAAGTAAACAAATATTTTAAAGAAGCACGCTTACTGACCTTACATGTTTGTAAATATTTTTGGTAATTCTCTCATCTCTTATTATAATAACTGAATCTTTGACGAAGCACCAAGCGCATTTTAATTTTTTCCGAGGTAATGGTTTAAAAAAATCATTTTGTAGAAAAAGCACCATCCAAAGAAATGAAAGTTTACATAATAAAATTCTCCTACATTTTATCACATAAATATCTTGATCCATTTTTTAAAAAAATCGAAAAATTCTTTTTCTTCAAAGAAGTATTAAAATATTATATCAAAGTGCACATTTTTTTATTTGATAGTCATATGTTAGTACACTTATTAATTAACAATAATTAACATTAGGACATATAATTAACATATAATTAACATAAGGACATATAATTAACATATAAATAACATTAACATATAATTAACATAAGGGCGTATCTAAATACTGGAGGAGATGAATTATGATTTAAAAGTATAACTCTATTTCAAGAACTAGTGGATATTTAGTTCTCCAGGTTTCGGCAAAATATTTAAAATACTGAATAGAGAGAAAATAGTAGTGTACAAAACTTAGTTTATCAGTAAAATCGAGATAATCCTTTCTTATTTTATCCTTACCAGCTGAAATCGTGAATCCTTTAATGTCAGTTCAAATTACACGTGTTTACACAGAATACCCAAATTCAATTTGGTTGCTCGTATATATGGAGCCCTTGCAAGCGCTGTCCGATGACAGATATTTCATTCATGATTTTTTTATCCTATTCTACTTATGATAAGGTAAGAAATTTTTCTTAACGGCGAGAATTGTCTTTTTTCTTCGACTCATGTGGAAAAGTGCATGGCACTGTGAAAATGCTTCGGAAGAGAAAAAAAAAAGTTCTTTTTTCCTCCCTAGAAACTACTTCTTTATTTAGCTATAAATACTGCATATTTTTTCAGCATTCTTTTGCTCGAAGCCCAGAATGTCAACTAAATATGGCACATTTGTTATACTGTGACATTTTAAAAGGTTTCAAATAACATCTGTTTCATATATTATTTTTATTATAGAGGAAGTTATGCGTATTTTATACTTCCACGCTATTGAATTACGTGATGATTTTTCTGCAGTTAAATACTATTAAAATATATTATCAACGAAGAATAAACATTCATATCTCAAAGCGTTTGCGCTTTTAGCAGATAGCCGATGGTAATAAAGAAATTCATTATAATTTTCAGTGTTATTTAATACTTGATTACAAATAAAATCAGTAGTTTTTCAGCATATGTATCAGTACATGCTTGATATGCTTACTCATGTTTAGTTACTATGTATATATATGCTCGAGATGCGTACTCATATTTAGCTGCAATTTTTATATATATATATTCGTTTGAATGCATTCGTTAGACTTTAACAGCGGAATTTCTAGGCTATTGAACTGTGTCAATATATTAAAATATGATGCTATTTTGTTTTCTTAAAATTGTAATTTCGAGAAAATTGATCACTTAGTTTTAAAGGTATATGTTTCGTAAATCTTTAAAACTGCGAGAACATTTTTTTAGAATTCTATGTAAGTGAGGCATGAAATTTTTCTTTGAATAAAAAAAAAAATTCTCCAAAATAAAGTAATACATTTTTTAAACTGAATAAAAGTGCTAAAATGCTTTTCAAATATTTCTGTTAAAGACTGCTTTTTGGGCTGATAAAATGGCTAAATGTAAATCATTAATCTATCTTAAAATAAAACTTCTGCACATTACATACTTAAATGCAATAAATATTTTATTAAAGTAATTTGACCATAGTAAGATATTGCAACAGGAAAAAAGCGTATTTCGAGATTTACAATCGACGTTGATAATAAAGAAGAATGTTAACTGAAAGTTATGCCGATATAATTTTGAGAGTTCTCTGAATTCTCACCTTTAGAAATTCGTTTACTATGGTGTTCCGTTTTGCTAATTCAAGTTACAAAACATTTCTGCCAAAAGGTTCTTCCACTTACGTGTGCCTTTATGTTTTCACATTTTCCATGTTTTCGAAGAGCCTTTTGGTTAAAATTTATTTTTATAGTCTATTGATACGGTGGTTATTTGTGTTTTTAACACATTTGTAATTTTTGTGCTAATTCATTATTTTCTCTTGACAAGTTAGATATCACATTTGAATTTCTTTATATATATATATATCATGGAGAACTACAATTGAAATTGTAGCCGAAAGCTGTATCAAACAAAAAAGCATGACAATTTTAAAACATTCACATTTCTTTTTTTTAAATTTTAGTCAACACGTTACATACATAAACGTTACACGCCGTTTCACAAAACGAATTTCATTTCACAATGCACTAAGAATTTCCTTTTGAGATTGATTTATCAGTTATGAATGTTATCATATTCGTGTAAAAAATTATTAAATTTTAAAACGATAATTTGGGACTCTTTCATTATTTCAGTTCTAAAACTTTTATTATTTTGCATATTCATATTATATAATTTTGTTTAAAACATCATAATCATCCTTATATGTAATTATTAATATTTAACTGTCGAAACTTTTATATAATCACGTAAGTAGGAATGAGATATAAATGACATGTTACTGAAACAAAATCAAATATTTTTAATACTTCAGGTGTCCCACGTTTACTGACTGAATTTCTGACACAACTGATGTTTCTAGGTTAATGTTTAATAATGGAAGTAATGTAAAACAATATTTACTAATAAAGGTATAGCTTTAATTAAAATGCAATAGAAAATGATGCATAGCCTGTAATTTTTATTACAAGCAAGAACATTTCTTTTAAATGACAGAAATTGGATTCTATAATCATTACAGTTTTATTAAATATTTTGAACACTTTCACTTAAAATGTGTTTTTTATTTTGTAGAGAAGATTTTATTAGATAGTAACGTAAACGTATTAGCCTAAAAAACCATTAAATATATGCCTGGGTTTCCTGTTGCCATTCCACGGATTAAATGAAATTTCTTCTTAATACACACTTTCAAAAATCTTTAAAATCTAACTCTTAATTAAAAGAGACCAATGCTTTGCGAATATCTTAATACATCATTCCTAGATTTAAAATCAAAAAACGCATTCCATTATACTCGTAATGTTGCTGCGATTACTTAGAAGCAAAGCTATTGCTCGAAAGAGTTCTTGTAATGAGTTATTTGAATTTATATCAATATTTAAATTGAGGAGAGCAAGACGTATGCAAAATCAGTATCGAATACGCTATGTAAAATTCTTTAAAAAAAACTTTGACTTCTTTCAAACATATCTAGGCAATAATTTACTTAATTCGTTTCGTCTTCGATGGCGCTGCATGTTTAAGTATTTATCGGTAGAAACTTTTGGATATGGGAAGGGGGGGAGCAAGTACAGCATTTCTAATTACCATTTCCCATTTACGATGGAAGAAAAATATGTCGGAACACGAATTCAAAATTCGGTTGGCAAGCATATTACAATTTTCTTTAACTCGCGGAAGTAATGCATGGGGCTTAATTTCTTTCTGATAGTTCGGATTAACATTCGGCGCGAAATTACTTCTGGAAAGAAATTTCTACGCAGAAGCCACTTCTGTTTTGTTTTTATGTGATGGCCCACACTGAAAACTTCGATAATTATTCGCGTTACAAAGAAAGGAGTATTAAGCCCTTGAAAGAACACTTGAAAAAATTTTTGAGACACCAAAGTGAGATAGAGAGGCACGTGAAAACTCCCTCTTAATCTCTACATGCCTGATTTCCCGCGCGGCATACCTACCAAAAGAACTCATTTGCATATTCAACTCCTGCCCCTTAATCCAAGGGATTTGGCTCATCCTGATTGCATGCTCTGGCCGTTGGTTTCTTCTCCCCAGAGAATAAAGAGGCGAGGGCGTCTTTTATTTATACCGGATTCGTATAGAAATTTTGAACAGCGCGTCCTAACGCCACTTTTGTAGATAACATATCATTTAGTAGTATCTTCAAAAAGAAGAGTTTGGATTTTAAATAAAACATATTTTTGAAAAAAGAGTTTTTTTTTCTCTTTGCAATTCGTAAGCTTTTCTTTTTTGTGAAATGCCTTGAAATAATTTAAAAGAGATAGGCGAGAATAATAGCTCTGTGTTAATAGAATTCCTGACAATGAAAGACTTTTATTTTGATGCATTATTTACATTTCGCTATACAGTGTCGTCAACAGGGAATGCTAGAAATTATTTTAAAACGTGGCCAGGATGTGGAAGGAGAAGTTCTGTCGAAAACTATCTTTATATTTCAAAGTATTTAACTAACCGAGGCATCAAAATTTCTTTTTACTAAGATTTCAAAATAGTATTCTTTGACATCTAAAGCATTTAGCAGGATTTATGAAATAATGCTGTTTTATTTTTAATAATGCATCAGTTGTCTTATGTTTGAGTCTTTTTATTTCCAAAAGTATTACCGTTATTCTGTGTAATTTTACCAGTAGGATACTGAATTATAGCTCAAGCATTATCCTTATTGTATACGTCTTATTTACTTGAGTTTGATATTTTATCATCAAGTACTTGAATGCACTATGATTTTATATTCGACTGTTTATATCTATGGACAGCTGACTTTTTGTTTTTTCTTAACATGTATAAATTGTAAGGTTTATTCTAAGTTTTTAACAGTTAATTTTTAGTTAAGGCCACTTTCCTGTCGCTTCTAATTTCAGCTTACGAATTTCTTGCCAGAATTTGTTTTCGGAATCACGGTTAAATGCACATGAAGGAAGAGCAGTATTTAAAGTCGAAGTTCTACTGATTTTGTTAGAGTGCTAGAGATTCTGACTAGCGCGTTCGCCTTTTGACTATACTCTCTGTAAGCTATTACTACGTTCGGCAGTGTTTCAGGCCCTTGATAGCTTCGCCGTTTAGTTCGCGTTAAGAGGCCAACTCCTGTAGAATTTTGATAGCTTCGCCTATATCGTTTTAGTTAAGCGTTAGTTAAGTTTTATTTCTTAGTATTCTTGAGTTCAAGCCCAAGTAGAGGCTTTTCTGTACGTCTTGAGAGAGGACCGACTGTGAATTTTATTTTGAGCAATAAAGAGTAATTAACCCTTCGTGAGTTTATGTTTCCATTTTCTGAACTAAGCGATTATTCGCTTACCAGTTCTCAAGGTTCCACACACATTGCTGTAAATTCTAGGTTGGAACATTACAAAATGAATACATGAATCTGACTTTTTGTGCGGGTAAGGCTTGATTAAAATATGACATACATTATGCCTACCTAGACCAACTTTATGACGTCTTTGAGCTCTTGTGCTTCTGGTCTCTAAGTGTGTGTTAAGACTGTGTTAAACATACTACATTGCCAAAAACGCTTTCCGAAAATGCTTTAGCACTTCTGCAATGGTCAATTTTATTTCATGTTCCTTCTGAAAGAACTTTGTAGAGCTATTTACATTCAGAATTTGTGGTATGCCATCCATTTTCTTTGGCAATCAATTATGCGCCATGCAATTTCAAAAATGTTTCTGCCATTATTCATTAAACGGGAGAAATATTAGTGATGTCATTTCTTAAAGTTCTACTATAAAAGCATGTATTTAGAATCTATAAATTGATGTCTTACTTATTCTTATTTTGTTATCAACAACTCTCTTAAAATGTCTGCATTTTAATTGTCGTCTGCTTTGCCGCAATTGCTATAATTAGCTTAAAGCATTTCGAAATGAATATGCAATTGAATCCTAATCAGTCAAATGCTAATGCTACCGTCCCGAAATACATCATTTTCTTCTCATAACTATAAACTTTAGAGCGACCAAGGTTTAAAGTATTTGAAATGATGAGACGGAAGTAGCATTTCATTAGAGCTAAGCCGCATTTCTATATTTCTTAAAATTAATTGCCCTCTATCATTAACCCCCAACGGGCTCTAAGGATCTGTAGTATTTAATATTGCTAGGTAATTTTAGAACTAATTTCTTCGAAAAGCAATTTATGAGGCAAACGTGTTACAGAAAACGTGAGCTTGCGTTAAGTTCATATCATACGAATTTATTCATTGCAGCTGATTCCCTAATAGTCTTATTCTAAGATAATATTTGGACAGCTTAAAATAAGGGAAATTTTAAATAATATGAAATCTGGTTGATTTATACGTTGGAATTTAAAAACCAAAAAAGCTAAATAATACTTTTTATCAAAATCTTATTATACTGTTGAAATTTTTAATACTTTATGTCTTTCATATTGCATTCTTAATACAAGTTTTATTTTAACGTTCACTTTTTAAAAGAAATTAGTCTTGTGTAAGGTATGTATTTTTAACTGTACATTTATAATTTACCAAGATATCATTGCTATTGTGAGACAGAGTATATTAACATATATAAAAATGAGGTCAGTTTTTTCATATTAGATTTTAGTATACAAAAGGAAAACCGAAGAAAATAAATAATTTCCTTTCAGTACCTATCAGGAGGAAACTATGCGACAGAAATTTTAAGTTGAAGACAGATTTAGCTCGATAGATGTTATTACTTTTATAGAACAGAATTATTAATGACGTATTGGATATATCACATTATCGGAATAGCGTTTTGATGTGGACTTTTGTATTACAATTCCCATTAAAAACAAATTAAGAAGGATTTTTTTTCAAGATACTTTAGCCGTATGTTATTTATTCTCAAAATTATAAAAGTTTTACTCTTAAGATATTTAGTCTTAATTTTCGTTTTCCAAATCTTAAGTCCTTTTATTCAATTTTTAATTACTTACCGACACTGGTTCAAGAGAAGATAATAGTACATAATTGCATTCGCCAATAAAAGCTTCTTTCCCTTTGAAATACCTAATTACCGAATGTGAAAGATTAAATTCATTAACAATAGTGCAACTGGCAATGTTTCTTTGAAGGAAACCTAACAAAACGCATTTTGGATAATTTGAACAGCAATCAGCACTACTTTGTTCTACACCATTTTAGTATGCATGATTTTAATCAGAAATTATAAACTTTATTCTTTCACGAAAGAATGAGTCTAAATTAAGTTAGGCTACGAGTTCTAATACTTTCTATTATTTTTAATACATTTCATCTCTTATTAAGCATTTACATATGCACTTGCCATGATAATACATTCTCAGCTATTACCTTCTGGCTTTTGAAATACAACAGCTCCATGCTGATAAATTATAAATACTAAAATCCTAAGTTTAGTATTTATAATTCCTGTGTTTAGTATTAGTGTTCTTTAATGTTCTTTAATTCGTCTTGCATGTCTTTCCTCCATTCGTTCCACACAATGCATTATAGAGGAGTTTGAATTTTCTTCTTGAATATAATTGTGATATACTTTTAGATGTATCTCTAAAATTCAAGTCGAGAATAAATAACCGGGTGTCTTTGTAATTACAGCTAATTTTTTATCAGTTTATTTGGATGGATTTTCCTTGTAGAGGCGTTAGGTATTTCGATGCTGGAGACTTGGAAAATGTGCAATGCCCTTACGGGTTTCGAGCTCCCGATCTCTCAAATACGCGGCGAGTATGATTCCAATTACACAAAGCACGCGGAAAAGAGGGAGAAAATACCCTTCAGCGTCTAGCAGAAGTTTTTCATTTAGATGTATTTGAAAAGAATTTTAATATAGAAATATAATCCTACTATTAATGTAATTCGGAAAAGTAGGAATAATTTAAAGTATAAGATTCATATTCTGGTTTCTCTAAACGAGAGCTATTTTTAAGGCAGTGCTCTCTCAAAAATAAGTGCTTACGTAACATGACGGGATAATCAAAGAACTCACTTACTGTGCTCTGATTACATAAGTATTTCTCTGAGTTAATAGCAGTCTAAGTATCAGAGAGCTGCAAAATATTAAAGATCCCTCATATAGCTTAAAACTCATTGAACAAACAATGAAATGTGCTTAAACTTCCTTCTTTAGACACGATCGCGTCTTCCACGCAGATCCTTTGTTTCTAGTTTTTAATGAAGTATTCATGCCATCTCTAGCAATGGACTCGGAGTTATTATTATTATTACTTTCATCACTTTGAAAAAAAAACAGTTTCTCTTTGTTTTCATTGTTCTAACATGCTTCCTTATACTCCATAGCTTTGCCTTTATTGAATCAAAGTTCATGAATCCTAATGATTCTATAGAATTCTGTCCGACATTAATGATTTTAACAAGTAGGGCGTAAAATTTGTAACCATGGAGGAAAAGACAGAGGACAGTATTTAAGAGAAGAAAGGAAAGGAATTTTAGTGTCTGATTTTTATTCGTACTGTCTTCTGTTCATTTGTTTGTGTTGTTTGAGGATAGTAATAAGGAAAGTGGAGGGTCTATTTCGACAATTATATATATTATCTTTTAACATCAAACAATCTATCAAATTGTTGAACTGAGCGAAGGGCAATTAAGTAGGGCATAGAGAAAAGTCCTCGTAGCGGAGTTCACACATACAACTTTAAGCACAGACTCTGATATTTTGGTTTGTCAGAAAATAAAAGAGCAGTTGATTAGAAGAAAGATTGCAACACTAAATATTTTTATACACTTGTCCGATGTTTCAAAATTTAGTCGTTCGTAAAGTCAACAGAAATGTTTTGGAATAGAAGTTCATTGTATTTCGTCAAAAGGTATCGCGTGTAGCTTTCTGTTAAGTCTTTATTGAAATTCATATACACTACAAGGGACTTACATGTAACTTAATTAGCATTTAATCCACGTGGCTGAGTGTGCTTTAAATAAAATTGTGCCATTCTTTATTTGTTGTGAAATCATGTCGTTTTTTCAATAAAAAATTTAGAAGCCGAATAGAATTGTTAGGAAAACACCTCATTCATTTATATACTTACTTAGTTTTAATTTCCATTTTCTGTGTTACTTTTGCTTGTAAATATTGAACAAAGCATTTAGTTGAATTCCCGATAGATTAAAAATCAATTTAGAATCATTCGCATTTAGCTTCATAGCTTCATGTATCTTTCTCTTTAAAAGCTTCGTAATTTTTAGTGTTAATTTTTATGTGAAATATTTCTCCAAACACTTTTATTTATCCGAGTTAAGTAATTTATTAATTAGAATTCAGACCAGAAATTGCTATCTATCTTTGTGATTTTAACTTACGTAGAAAATTTCACGTGCAAATATATATTTATAAGTATTTGGTATGCATGCGGTACTCAAATATATCAAGAGATCTAGGCATTATTAACACGTGAAACATATATTCAAGGCTTGTTTATAACCGAAGGATTTAAAATGCAGGTTGTACATAATTAAGCGTTCATTGCACGTATGTACTTTATAAATTTTTGACATGCGTCTGTTTGCTTCCATATGCATGTTTTATGTACACTTGAATTGCGTGGTCAATCAGAATTTCACTCAAAATCTGCCTCAATAAAAGCATAATATACACTACGTAAACATCTCTTATAAAGAAACTTTTGGTTATGTTTCAGAACGTACTTCTATAAAATAAGTACTATAACTTAACTGAACACCATTAATTAAGTCTAATATTTGTTAGAAATAATGCAAGTCACATGCGTAACTAATTGTCCATATATTATATTAAGCATTTTACACATTATTAACTAAAAGGTGCAAGTTCTATTTACTCTTTATTTGCATAGATAAAGAATTATTTCTTCCTGATGCAGCATAAATTAGCTATACTCTCTCGTGAGCGCTAAAATAAACCTATTAGTACACCTTCTAATTAAACGCTGTAAGATTGTTTTCAAGAGTAACCACTTTGTTTTAGGATGGTATTAAAATTTATTTAAGACCTTAGTCACAGAAAGAAACAGATTTTCTAAGAATATAAATTACAAACAACCTCCTACTCTGAATCAACCAAACGCTGTTTCTACAGGTCATCGTCGACTCTATGTAATTAAACCAACTTCAACGGGAAACATTCTTTGAAGCGTGAAAACAGAAAGTCACCAAACCAGAGACTTCGCTGTTATCGCTGCGGTTAAGGTGGAGCGAAACTTTCAATCACTTTGCGATTTCAATCACTTTCATAATAAGGCAAGCGATCCTCTAAATATCTCGTCCGGATCGGAAGCGATAAGAGGGCCACTCAATCCTCTTAATAAATACAAAAGTGTCTTCGGCTTGTCAGCATGATTTTCCGCTAACTCGCGTTGCTTATTAAGTACGCTAACGCACGCTTATCCTTATTTATTAAAGTATGATGTATTTGTAAAGGATAGGAACGTAAGAGCTGCTTCGTGACATTGTTCTTAACTAAATCCACGGAAATTAGCGATAAGAAGAGCTATTTACGTAAGCTGAAATGCTTGCTAAGTTTGAAAGGTTTGAATTGCTTTAAATGTGCCGTAAGTTCTCTCCATCTTTAGCTGCATTTTCAAGAGTCTGATAAAACAGATATACACAGATGGATCTCAGTACTTAACAGTTTATTTATTCGCAAAAGTCAAAAATAAATTTACGTTTTCAAATGAATGAAAAAAGCTGTTTTTTAATTAATAGTCCCTAGGAGTTTCTGAAGGGTTGAAAATGTGCTTAAAGCTACAGAAAATATTCCATGAATGTAATATTTTATGGCTATATAAGAAACATTTATTAATCTTCTCTACAGTAAGTACCGTTCACTAGATGGAATCACATGTATTTGTTATTTAGGCTCTTATATGGATTTAGGGATAAGCTAGCCTAGTATGCGGTAATCACAAAGTTTCTTATTGAGCGAGTATATTCAGAAACTTAATTGAATGCAGAAATAAAGCTGCTTTTAAAGATTCGAAAACTGAAAAGAGTTACTTTAATCTCTATCTCTAAGAAACGTAACTGCAAGTTTATCTTCCTTTTCATTAAACAGTAAACTAAAGCAAAAGAAGATATCTAAGTTTAATACATAGGTATTAATTAGAAATTTAACAAATTTGGGAATCTAACATATTGCAAATACTTTTATTTTTAGTTCTTCTTTTTGTATTAAAATGCTACAGAATGAGGACACTAGATGCTAACGAAGATAGTAAAATGCTATGAGATTTTACCAAAGTTAAATAGATAAAGGAATCAAAAAAGAGCAATATATTTTAGTTGGCGGGTATAATGACAATTTGTAGTGTTAAATATATAATAAGCATAACAGAAATAAATCCTAATGTAAAATATATATATGTAATAATAAAATTCCATAGTCAAAATTACACTTAAATTCTAACTCTATGTTCTTTTCATTTTTTTAATGGCTACGGTCTCTTATTTGAAAGTACATGGAATTAAATCCACAGCCCCGTAGTCAGGTTGTTTTTCCCGCTTTTTCTACACGTACAGTTATAGAATGTTCTGGAAATATTTAAAGCAAACTGGATTGGCTGACGAGGCTGATGTCATTTCTTGGAAGCTCCGCCTTTCCAGAGGCTATAAAAGGACTCGCAAAGGAATATCGGCGGCTTTTTCTTAAATGTCACGATGCAGTAAACTTCATACAAAAAGTTATTAGTACTTCTTTTTATTTACTCCGGATATCTGATTTTGTAACTGCAATTTCTCCTGAATAATAATAAATGGATCTTGTTCTAGACTGTCATACGAATTCTTTTTTCGTCTTTACTTATCATTATCAGAATGCTTAGTAAATGCAACAGTATAGAAAAATCTGAGGATTTGTTTTCAACTTCAACTTTAAGTAAAGAATTAAAACTAATACAAAATCTAGTTCTTGACAGGCAATAACGGTTTACCACATTTACAATACATTAAATTTAGTTTCTAGTCTCCTAATTTGGCTATTTCAAGACTATTAACGAGAATAACGCATATATAACGCAAACTTAAAATTTAGTTTCTAGGCTCCTGAAATTCCAATAATGTTAACCAAATTTTCAATTAGAGGAAAATTTATTTATTTGCAGCAATAGCGGGCAGTTACAGATGAGTTACGTAAGTGCCAACTGCAGTTGCAAACCTTGATTCTTGCTCCTATTTAATCCTTAACCTCATTTGCATACTCTGATCGAGGAATAAGACAATAGACGTGCAGCGCCGATTTAGCTTAAAAATAACGTGTTAATTAAAATAAGTTTTGAAACGCTTTAAAAATATTATGAAATCAATAAACGAATTAATAAACGATTTAGGAATAAGACAAGAATCATTTTCAAGAGCTTTGAATGTATCTTCACAGAAGGATGAGATGAAATTTTAGTTTTTGTCTTCCTTTAGTTAGTAATAATGAGAAGTTTTATCCTTTTTTGAGTTTAAATGTCGGAAGAGTATATTCTTCATGCATGGTGTTGGGATATCTCTTTAGGAAAACGTAAAACAGATTGTTGCTAAGAAGGGCTTACATGATATCTAAGTTTCATAGCATCAACATAAAAATAAATTTAGTCCTGGAAATCTTGAAAATGCGTAACGTATACCAATCATGTATTGTTATTTGTATTACGACACGACATCATAAGAAAAGGCTAGTTAATGTTTATTCAATATGTGAATTTAATATTAGGAAGAAATGCACTTAGTTATGCATTATATCATATGTCAGCAAAAATGTCGTCAAGAATATCAGTTAAATATTATTAGAAATTAATTCACGAAAACATTCACATTATAATATTTTATTCAACTTATGGATAACACAATATCGTTTGCTCTTGATGAATAACCTTATTGAATTTTGAAAAGGAAAAGCAAAATATATTTTTAGCAATTTGCTTTGTATTAAAAATTAATCTGACAACTTTAGAGTTCAGCACGCACGATTCAGCTCCTAGCATAAATCTAATTCATACGTTTTGCAAAGAGTGGATCTTATTAAAAGTTTCAAGTGTATATTTAAGCCGTATGCAAGTCTAAATAAACCGAAAACATACACATTTTATGTTTCTTCATCAATTTAAATGCACTAGACGAAAGAACATAAAACTGTAGTAACTGTGCTTGTAGGGACATGTTAAAGTAGGTTTACAGCTTCTGTCAAGCTAGAAGCAGCGAAAGAAATTTAAAATAAAAAATAAGGTTTCTTCTTTATTTCTTGTACTTAACTTTACATATGCTATATAAAAAGAAAACTGAAATAAAAAATAGCTTTGAAGGTTTTTTTTAAGTAAAGTTTGTGCTTAATTGACGTTTTCGTAACAGTTTTATTAAATCTTTCTTCGTAAGCTAACAAGTTGTACATCGGCCTGCAGTTTAACTGAATTGAGATAAAGTTTAGCAAGAAGATAATGATGAAACTGAGATGAAGTTTAGCAAGAAGTCCCGTAATCTTTTTTCTCAATTAAACAATCAATTCAATCCAATCATCGGAGCTTTATTAGTCTACCTTTTGTTCTAATTCAACCAAAACGCTTTGGAGTAAAAATATAATTACTAAGAAGTTTCATTCATAAAGCTTTACGAGGCAAAAACGTATTTCAGGATTGCACTGTTTTTAACTTTATCTAACCTTATATTGAAACTGTTTTTTTAAAACGTTGAGAAATGCCAAACTGTGGCATTGTTTGAATGAAGAAAAGTACTATTCGATTCGAAGTAGCGCTAACAAAATTTCTGCTCGTAGTGATAGCAAAATTATGAATTATATATTAACTCGGCGGAAGTCGCATGAAGAAAAGTTACTAGAGTGGGCGCGTGGAGTATCACATACCCCAATATCTAAAATACGAGAAAACTAGTTTTATTTAGCTTTAAAGCTGTTTTGTTTTGTTCTCGTGTATTACAAATAAATGACTAATAATTGGGTTTCAAAAAATTAATTTCCGAAATAATCTTAGAGTTAAAATTAAGATAAATGAAAATAATAAAAAAATAAACATCATGCCTCTAAGTTTCACTGCATCTCTAATACACAATGCTTATTTCATTTCTTCACACTTTGAACGAAATACATTCATGTGTTCTTGGCACAGAATGTTTTCACATTTTAAAGATTGCATTCACGTTCTTCTGTCCTTGGCGCGACGGCAAAAAAATTATCACTTCTTTAATATTTAGTTGTTTCGAATTTAATGTATTCGTTTTAATTCTTCGTCGAAACGTGTGCTTTTGTTTTGCATGCAGTACGTCAGTTTCTTGGTAAAGAAATCTCTGATCTTTGTTCAATACTTTTTTCATTAATTGTAATGTTAAGTCCTTCGAAAACAGACTTCTGTTTCTGGTTGGTGGATTAGCAGCTGAATGTAATATAATTCAAGTATTTATTACAGCAACATTCAGTGCAGGAAAGAACATTACTATTGGCCACCTCCTTGTTATTCTGGCAATTGAATAATTGGCTGGCATTTCATTCCCCATATCCACTGCTCCTTTAGACATATTATTAAAACATATGATTCCTGACATTTTCTTTTCTCCAACACTATCATCTATAGTATGGTCGTTATATAATGTTGAAAGCATAAGAACAGTTTTTCCTTTTTTAGGAACATCAGTAGTTAATGTTTTATCTTTTTCGAAACCAAAACAATGTAGGAAATATTCCTAGTTTCATCTTTAGTTTCTGAAATGCAATCTTCATCGCTTTCAAATATTTCTAATAAATCTCACAGGCGTTGCATCTCCAATTCATGGGGAGTCATTCTTTTTACCATAATGCAGTTAGAAAATTTTAAGAATTTAATGTCAAGTACTTTAAAATCACTTGCGAGTAGAAATATTTACTGTTACACTCTAGAAATAAATTTCTGAACTAAATATTCAGTCATAAAAACACTTACGCGGACAGGCGCGTGGGGTGTGTCATATCCCAGTTCCAACAAAATACGGATAAACCTTTTTCTGAAACACACAGGCAAAGAAAAAGCGGTTCTGAACGTCAACCACAACTAGAAACTCAGCTACTGAAAGCAGCACAGAATTTCACTTTCACAGTTAGGAATATTCCACTTTTATTTAGGGTTGGGGTATGAAACATCCCACGCGCTTTCCCGCGGGTTAAGTACAAATATATATCATTTAAAATCCTTTTCTATAAATTGTTGATTTGGTTCAGTCTGATGTTGTGCTATTTTTGATGGCTTTACTTTATGATGAAAAAACGTTCTGGCCGCAGGTTTGCGATAAGCAGACTCCTGTGTTTCAGTTTCGGATTTAAAATAAGCAACGGAACTTATTATTGCAGTATGTAAGCGAAGTAGTGTCTCGCAAAACCCGTCTGTCCGGATGTTCTCTTAATAAGTTGATGATAAAGATGACTACGAGACTCACAGTTACCATCAACTGCTTTATCGACATTGAAAGTGAAATGTATTGGCAAGTCATCATACTGGCCATTTTCTCCAATGTACCCATACGGAGTGCCCTTCTCCGATCTTTGCTCTTCATGACTGATTAGATACTGCCACCACCAGCAACTAAAAGCAGTTTCAAGATTTTCACTTTGATTAATTTTTGTATGCTACTTGTAGTACACAAAATCAGAAACAATTTAACTTTAGGCACAAAATTAGCAAGAAATCCTTGAAGGTAGATTGTCGATAAGCATTGGAAATTCTATTACGTAGTTTTAACTTGCGAGCTGAATAAATTTGATGAAAAGATAAAATACATGAAATGTTCCTGCTGAGAGGAAAAGAACATTATAATACATATTTATATATCGCACAAAACAAAAACTAGCATTTTGAAATTTTTTCTTACTGTACTGCTCAAAAAAATATCTTTAAATGTTAATATTCTCGTTAAACCTAACCCTATGCTTGTTTTACTTTGGATTAAGCATTCATGGAACGAATAAAGCGTATCAATTTGCGTGAAATATTCTCTCGGCGTTTTAGCGATAGCTTAGCATGACACTGATCATTAAAAGGCTTCTGTTTTAGAAGCAAGAACTGCAATGAGAATTTTATTTATTCATTTTTTGGCTTCTTTCTTTGTGATTTGAATTCAGATAGTTAGGCATTATTCAGTTCCCTCACGGTTTAAACACTAGATGTAAAATATTTGAACACTGCATTATCTGAATGTTTCAAGCAATGGATATTCCATGCTTAATACAAGGAGTAATTTTGTTGCAGTAAACTCTTTTAGTTTCTTTCACAAAGTTAGCTACATTTTGTTCTGGGAATGAAAAAGAAACTAACTGGACAAAATACCAATTACTTATCATATGCTACGTTGAAGAAAGAAAATATTTTCATTTATAAAATTGATTATTATAAATAAGGAAATAGATATTTCATTTATAAAAATTGAGGAATATAACATACGTGTTTTTTTTTAATATGTATAACGTACTAACACAGAATCACCTTGAAAATTTCGTTCCCACAAACATCTTCGCCGTCTTTCTTCAATTTTATAACACATATTATATAAGATATGATCAAGTGAGAAAGTCAGAAATATTCTACTGTTCAGCAAAATTGTAATGCAAACAAACCTATGATTACAATAAAGATATTTATGGCAGTGATATAAAATAGAAAGAGCACAACTGAGAAATTTGTATGCCGAAAGAGACATAATATATCCAGTACTATTTGTGACCAAATTTAGCAGGTATAATAGATTGCACAATGCGTGATAATAAATACCTCATATAGTTATCTGAGGAAAGTCATTCTACGTCTATACAATGCGCATCCACCACTGGTCAGTAGTAGCTGTGGTTTATATGATTAACTCTCAGGCAGTCATATCCACACATGCTTGGTGGAGAAAAATTAGTGTTACCGCACAGGGTAAGGACGATTTGATGATGCATGCTAGTCTTTTAGAAAATCTCGGATTGCATACGAGCCAGTTTCCCTTAGAAAGTCCTCTACGAAGGCAGCCCTTTCCTTAGACAGATAGATGCTTTGCCATAACTAAATAAACCAAACCAAACCAAACTAGAAAATGTTGACATTGCGGTGCAGCAAGGGGGATAGCGTTATCCTACTGAAAGCAGCTTAAGAAAGATTGAAAAGAAATTATAGGACTTGTAAGATATCACGATGTACCCATATTGTAAGATCTCACTATGTACCCATACTGTAAGATCTCACTATGTACCCATACTGTAAGATCTCACTGTGTACCCATACTGTAAGATCTCACTGTGTACCCATACTGTAAAATCTCACCATATTATAGCGATTCGTAGACAGCAAGAGCTTTAATGAACTTCAGTGGTACCAAAACCGCACACTTAGACTACTGTGGTATTCTGCAATGCAGGGTTTTAGACACCTTTTTCCTATATAGTGACGAATAAAAGTCTATCGAAAGGATCTAGCGTTTGTCCCGAGATTTATTGTAAAAAGCTCATTCATGCCCATCCAGTGTTCTTTCTTCGTCATTCTTCGCACCAAGCTCCTTTATAGTTATAAAGAAGTGTCATATGTAGGAGTCATAAGAATTATAATGTCAAGAACTGATATAATATTAACCTCTAAGAACTTTGAACAAGAAAATAAATGTATGACTTTCCTCAGTTTAACATCTCTTATTCAATTATGCTCCTATTATCATGTTTAACAGTATCAAATAACTAATAAGCACTTGTTTTCAGCATTATATATTTCGTTTCATTAGGCGAAGAACATTTCGTGAAGTTTTATATTAAACATACGAATACACTTTGCAGGTAGCGCACGATAAACTATTTGATTAACATTTAAAAAACATAAGGATTTAATTTTAGATAACTTTGAGGATGTAGATCTCATTACCCCAGATTAGAAGAAGAACGTAGAAGACTGCATCACGATCAAAAATAAATATAAGTTCAATTAATATTTTTGATAGATAAGCCTTTCGTTAGAACTTTTTTAACTAATGATAGCCACAGAAAATTCATGAAAACGGAACAACCTGATGATAGCATGTGCGCATCAACTGTTTATATCCGCAAATCACTGACGTTTCACTATATCGAATATTAAGCAATTTCTGTCAAAGTATAATAGATGTCATGAAATATGTAGCGATAATATCTCATTTCTTGCACCGAATTGTTTCACTAGCAGAAACAAAATGCGAAAACATATGTCATAATGAAAGAAAAATAATGGCTAATCAACCTTTTTGTAGGCACACGCGCGGTCCATTGTAAAGGAAGACCGTTCATAATTGGATCCCGCTCACAGTTTAATGTTCTGCAATACTCGTTGCTGGCAGTTTCGTTCTTCATCTGAATTAATGTATACTTCTAGATAATATAGAAGGGTGAAATATACATTTTCAGATTTTAGCTTTGAATAAAAATTTAGCTTCTTAATTGCAGACTCTAAGAGTTATCCTGTTTATCTGCATTAAATTCTGATGATTTCAAACATAAAGTTATTAACAGTAATTTCAGCTAAAGCAGCGTCTTGAGATTTTCTCTATTGTACGAAGGACTACTTTATTTTTGAGCGTGTTGGACGTCCACGTTGCCCAGGCACAATCTGTTGGTTTCATTAAGTGCCAGATTTTTGTATTAATACAGTGAAACTAATAATGCTCCTTGTCACCTTCCAGTTCGCATTCGCTTAATTCGCTTAAGGGAGTATCCTTAAATCTGAGTCTGTTGAAGTATACTGGGAACCTGTCGAGAAATATGTTAGGCTAGCAAGGCGAATTTTGATTTTCTGTTAACTTTTGGCAATAAGCGAAATAGCCTTCTTCCCGCCTTTTTATATGACCATCTACTTTACCAGTTTTGTATCAAGCTTATCAAAATTGCTTTTTAATGTGAGGTCAAGGAAGTTTAGTAGTTCTAGTATTTCCGTGCTATTCGCTACCTGGTTGCAAAAGGACGCGGCTTCATTGCCTCGAATCCTTATTCAGCTTTTAATTATTTGTGTTTCCCTTGAAAAATAATATTTTCGGCGAAACAATCTTTTCAGGTTAATCTCATAAATGTGTCCTTGCTTAGCAACTTCTCTAAACAGTAATGAAATTTCAACTGCATATTCCTAAAAGCAGAAATCCAGGACTTGTTTTCCAGTATGGGAAGCTAGCACCAAATTCTTAAATATCTTAATACTCTTAATAGTGATTTCTCCTTTAACTTTCAAAAGACATTTTAAAAAGAACAGCTGAAATACAAATTCAAAATTTCGATTTGGCTTCTTGGTTTTTAAAGAATTACGACAGTTGTTGTTCATATCTTCAGCTTGATAAGAAATATTTTTTTAGAATAAGTGCTATAATTGTTCCTTTAAGGAAAAACATTTTTAATATATTTCATGTTTACAATAGGAAAGTGGCATATATTTTAATGTTTGATGCTTCATTCTATCTGAATGATTAACTAACATTAGAAATTTATGAGTAAATAACTGGAGAAGTTTCAGTTCATTATTATTATACCTGAATGCATTTGAGTATCAAAGATTACAACTGAGAATTTATTTCGTTTATGATGCACAGAAAATACCTACAGAATATTTCTGCGTTTAATATTTTCACTCAAATATGAATCTATTAAAGGTATCTGTCTTTAGTAGAAAATGCACCAAACTTTAATATTAATCTTTGAAAAATATTAAATGTATTCTTATATAATGAGATAAAGAATCAAAACCTGTTAATAAATAAAATTTTACTAATAAACTAAAGTATATAACTTATGTACTTAACATACTACAAGTTTGACCAACAAAATCTTTCATACAAACATACATCTTTTGCTGTAGACGACTTTACCATTATGCATTCATATGACGCAAATTATTTGCATTCTAATGCATATAATTGTCCGAGTCCTACTAGGGTTCTAAAATTTTAATTATACTATCGTTTAACTTTGATAACTAACAAAGGAAGCATGCAAAGAGATATATGCATGAAAAGGTTTCCTCCTTGAAGGAGTTTTTAACGGAAAATATTTCGCATTTACAATATGAACGGAATGAAAATACTAATGCAATCTACACATACAAATTTGTATCAACGTAAAGCAACTAATTAATAATATTCCATTCAGTTTCAGACTTTGTTTGTGTTAAGTTTTCTAATAATGTTCACTTACAAAATTACATAACACTTGCACGTCTGTATTTCCATGCATTCACTTATAAATGAAACAAATAAACGACCACATATTTCTTAACATTTCGTACGAAAGATATTTGTTGAAAGCACCTTCGGAAGCATAATTATCCTAAAATGATCCTTCACTATCTCGTTTCGCCTTTTATAGGAATTAATAAATTCGAAGCCATATTTTCAAAGAATGTCAATGAAATACCACATTTCAATGAAATACCACATTCGTTGATACAAATTAAAATTTCTATGACTATGTTACCTCTATTTTTTGCCTATTCCAAATTACTCCTTTAATTAATAAACAACTGACAAATACAAACAGCTAAAAAACGTGAGTTTGAAAGAAGCCAATTATTTCTTCGAAATAAAGATCAGTAATTTATCACAGAGATATGTGCGTTATAAACGATCATAAAAATAACACCAGACGTAAGTGATTGATATTTTAATTACGTCTATTTAAAAGTAAAAACTTTAAAATATAATGTACCTAATGCTAAAACTTAAATTACATTAATCATTTCTTGGGAGATTATTAAAGAAACCTGAAAATTTCTAACAGTTTTATCTCAAGGATTTTGTTTATTTAAATCTAATACGACAATAAAAATATTCAAGATGTCTGACAGTTTCATACCATACTTCCATTCCCTAGACATTTATAGAAAATTCTTTAGAAGTAAATTATTTTTTCTCATTTTTTCTTAAGGATGAAAACTTGCGTTTATCCTCAGAAAAATCTAAGAATAACAATCGCATTTTTTTTGCTTTTATTATTTATTTCGTCTTGAGGTTTAAAGAAAAACAAACCTTGATATTTCACATCAAGTGTGCATACCAACAACGTCAGAAAGATTTGATCTAATTTTGCGATTGTTATTATTTTTCTTACAAAAATTTCTTTCTTATATTTTCTTAGCTAATTATTCGTGAAAGTTGGATTTATTTAATTTTTTCGATCGTAGAACAATATGAGATTCTTCAGCGCTTACTAAAACTCTGACAGAATTTTTCTAAGATACAAATAAATGTAGTTCCATGAAAAGTTTACGAAGAAGAAATCTCTGAAGAAATGTTTTTTTAAGAGTGCAGATGCTTTGAACAAATGCGTTTTCTGAAAAGATATCCGTTTTTTTCTCATTTTGAATCTTTGTTTCATTCTAAAGTCTCTGCTTTTAACATTAGCTTTGTCATTTGGAAATAACTGTATGACACATGTAAAGTAAAAAGAAACATCACGTTTCAGAATCATGTAAATGTCTAGTGAGATAAGGGACTCTTTATTCGTTTTGGTGTGCAATCAAGATTCTTAACGCTTACGTTCTATTTTGACTTTGTATGGTTATTAATAGACCTCTTTACTGATTATGTTGAAGATTTTCACAATATATTTATTAAGCAGTGAATGAATTTTTTTTTACTATCTTTCTTTAAATCTCAGGAGCACTGCGATATTTCTATCTCTTTTTTTCCCTAGTTCCAGACTGCTTGAAAAGGAAAACTGCGAAATCTTTTTAAATCGGCATTGTTGCTTTTTACTAGCAGTTAGTATTAAAAATTTCTCGCATCTGCAGATGCTAAGAATCAAAATCGCAAAGACTAATTCGCATCTGAAACTCTTTTTAGATGCGAATTTCTTGCATCTAAAAATGCGATGGAATGTGGTAAAAATTAAATATTTTTTATATTTCAGCTAACATACAATGCAATTAGTATAGGTATTTATTAAAGCCCTGGGTTTTGAGAAATCTCATTATGCTAGCTTTTTTTGTCAGACATCCGTAAAGTAGTACAAAATAATTCACAATAAATACTGAATGTGGTGATCGTCATTACTGAATCATGCTTGAAGACGAACTGAGATGTGCAAATGTCAGAAACATTTCTTTACAGATAACTGATGGAAACCTCAGAATAATCTTTGAAGTTGGCTAGTGGTCTTCTCGAAACATTTACTACAGGTATACCCTTAACCCAGAATTGCACGGTTTCGGGATCTAGAGATCTGATATCAGAGACATATCGTTCACATATCAAAGACTGTCACTTCATTCTTTTCAAATGTTGAGAGTAGATTATGTATAAAGAAAAAGCAACGCTTATTTCATTCTATGTGAATGCCACAAGGTCACTGCTTGGCTTTCTTTCCTGTTTGCAGCGGTATTGCCCGTCAAGAGTTCTTTGAAATATGAACCTGCCGCAGAGATAATACAAAAAAAAGCCATGTGTTTATAAGGTATTTCTGCCTCCTTCTTAGCAAGCCTTCGTGGTGTAATGGTCAGCATGCTCGGTGCGTATTCGAGAGATCCGAGATTCCACTCCCTGAGAGGGCATTGCTCATTTTTCACGTCTCATGCTTCGAAATAACCTACTGTTTCTACAGTGGCGCCCGAACTGAAACAGGTGGTGGATGATGATTCTCCACCACCACGATTTGGCGATTGGATCCCCTAATCCCCAGTCGCCCTTTAAAAGGGGCAGTATATAAGATATTTCTCCCGCCTTCTTAGCATACCTTTGTGGTGTAATAGTCAGCACACTCGGTGCGTATTCGAGAGGTCCAAAGTTCGAGTCCCGGCAAGGGCATTGCTCATTTTTCATGTCTGCTGCTTCGAAATAACCTAATGTCTCTACATGTTATGACTGCAAAGACACATTTCAGTCTAATGAGCAAAATCGTTAAATATTAACATAATAAAATTCTTAAAATGGAATTCGATTTTCATTTCTACGTAAATTTCGTTATGTTACGCTGCAATTTCACTGAAATAAATAATTTTTAACTTTTAGTGCTTTTTTACGAGTTTCACAGCAAATTTAACATCGCTGAAATATCTGTTTATTTTTTAGCTTCATTTCATCAAAATACCCTTTTACTGACTGTTCGGATATTGAGTGCTTTATCAAAATTTATTACCCCAGGCTATTCACATTTCTATGTGCGTTCCTTCTAATAATAAGGAATAGTAATGCTGACAAAAAACACGTTACAAGGTATTTCTCCCGCCTTCCTAGCGTGCCTTCGCGGTGTAGTGTTTCTGCACACTTGGCCGGTATTCCAGAGGTCCGTGGTTTGATTCCTGGCGAAAGTGATTACTTATTTTTCATCCTTCCTGCTTCCAAAAAACCTAATGTCTCTACAATGTTTTCAAATTTTAAAATGTCTTATTTAAATCCTATTACTCTATAGAGACATTAGATATTTTTTGGAAGCAGACAAGATAAAGAATTAGAAACACCTTCACCTGGAATCGAACCATGGACCTCTCAATTACGCGCTGAGCGTGCAGACCACTACACCACGAAGGCTCGTTAAGAAGGCGGGAGAAATACCTTATAAATCTTCTTAAAACAAAGTACGTTTTTCGCATCTTCACATTTTCAGCACAGTTGTTTAAGCTTCCTCGAAATAAACCATATAATTTCAGAGGAGTATTCCAGTTTCTGAATTGTCTTTTACAAAGAATTTGATTTCTATGAAACTTCTGCTAAAAAAATAGCTCTTCTAACTGAGTTCAACGTATTTTGCAAATTCAATAATTATATGCTTCTTCCTCAAAGTAATACTTATTCTATTAACGCGAACACTTCAGCTTAGATTGAGAAATGTATAAATTAAATATATGCACAAACGACTTTTTACTATTAAAACACTGAAAAAGTAGCTGGCGAACGCAATTACATTATCTTTTGTTAATAAACAAGAAACTCATTAAATATGCTTTCTTTCTTTGTGTTTTTTTTTCATATTTCCTAAATTCAAAGCAATGAGGATCCTTTTCAATTTTCGTTAAGTCAGCGACCATTAAACCTAAATAATTTCAGGGAAGAATCTGACAAATAACTAAAACCAAAATTATCTCGAGGCGTTTTTAATTAGCTGTATTGGTGTAATGATCAATACTTCTATATAATGCGTCTCTTAGGTCTCAGATTTTCAGAATTCGCTTTGTGAAATTAGCTTGCCATTTTTATTTCCTATATAATATTGTTATGTATTCTCAATGAAAAGATTGTGATCCTTATATATATTAACACCTAAAATCCACGTCGAAAACGAATCTACGATAAGTGCAAAAAGTTTAATTATTTTAGAGAAATTAATTATGTTCTAATTTAAAATGATAAATGCTTCAGGCAATTTTGTCTACTTTTCAACATAATACAACCGATATGCTCTGTAATAATTCCGGAGTTATGAGTAAAAATGTAATAGATATTTAATAGTAACCTTGTAATATATTTTCACACTCCTTCCAGCATGTCTCCATGGTGCTACGTTAGTACAATCGGCACGCATTCGAGAGGTCCAAGTTCGAGTCCCAACGAGGACACGGCACATTTTTCACATCCCCTGCTTTAAAATAACCGAATGATTTTACAAATGGCGCCCGAACTAAAGGTGGTGGACAATAATTCGTCACCACCAGGATTTGGCGAATGGGTCCCCTCATCCGTACTCGCCTTTTAAAAGGAGGCATTTTCTCCCGCCTGCATGCATCCTTGGTGTAACGGTAGCACATATAGAGCGTATTCGAGAGGTCCGGGTTCGAGTCCCGGCTAGGGCATTGCTTATTTTTCAAGTCTTCTGTTCAGAAAAGAACCTAATGACTCTACAGCCCTTATAAAATTGTACTCTCGTTGTTAAAAGTTTCTATATGTCGTCTGAATGTATTTCTTCAATAGTGAAATAAAGAAACAAAGAGTAGTTGTAAAATGTACTTTTAGTCAGGCTATAAAATACATCACTACGTTATGGTCGTCGTTTCAAATTTTATCCTAAAGTAGAAATTTTCCAAGCCAGTTGCCATTTCGGGAATAGCTAGCACAAGCAAGAATATTCTGCCCGCAAATAGTAACTTCTTCAAGATGTGAATGACTATTCGCACAGGATCGATATAAAGGATGTAATAATTTCGGAATGTCAATAAAATATTAAAAATCGAAATTAAATTATCTGAAATTTATCTCAGCGCGAATTAAAGTGCATCTGCATTAACGGCTGTTTGTCCCAAGTAATTCAGTGAGCTATATCGGTACTATAACAGAATGAATTAAGACTCATTCATCTTATTTCACATAATTTACCCATAGGCAGCTCTCGTTTTGCAGATGAATCATCATTTAAATTTCAGAGTAATTTTCAGTGGTAATTCAGTAATTTTCATTAGAAATCCTATAGAAGGGTCGATTTGTCACAGTTGTGTACTAAAATATACTTTGATTGTGACTGTGTTGACTGTGACTGTGTTAACTGTGACTTTTTATATTCTGAGTATGCTATCGCAAAATGGTCCCTCTCCTTAAAATATGTATATGCTTTTTCACGTTGTTCCAGATAATAATTCTGCTATAAATATCTTAGTATTTGACTCCTGTGTTGATTTTTTGCTGAGTATTGCTGTGTTCTTTAGGTCGATAATTTTGTACGCACTCAAGTGAGTGAGCGTATCTGGTGAAATGATACGCCAAACAATACGCCAGAAAAGAATAGAACAACTAAAGGGTTTTTAGACATCATATTTTTATTTTGTACTTACGAGATACTGAACTAGTTAAAATCTTCTATCATCAGCAGAAGTTATAAGGATCAGAAACTTCCTACTATTTACTTTATATTCTCCATGATTGTTTTCGAATGATTTTTTTATGTTTATTAAAAAAGGTATTTTTTAAGATAGGTAATGTTTCTTCCTAGCCACAGGCACTGTAAAACTTATTTCTAATTTCGGAGCCTCTGTTACGAACAAATACTTAGATATTAGATTTTTTAGAGATAAAATTCGTACATTTTTAAGTTCCAGTGAATAAAATTAAACATGATATATAGACCAATATACAGTCCATAATATATAGACCAATTTTATGTGCTTAGACCGCAGCAATTTATGTTATTCAGAAATGATACGCAGGCTGAAACACTAAGCATTTTATTTTCCAACCGCGTCACCTTTTAGCCGCAAACGTAAACGAATTTAGGCATAGAAAATAATCTTAAATTTTCGTAGCAATAAACAAAACGATAATTTTAATGCTTACAAAATATAAAAATTGAATAGATATTGCCTCGCCAATTATCGTAAAAATTGCCAAAAGTAGAGAAAATTCCATTTTATACTGTTATGTCATTAATTATCGATGCATAATAAATATTTAAGGAAAATTGCGATCTAGAATATTTAACTACATCTTTAAAAATATAATGTTTAAATGTTATGTTAATACTCAAACATTTTTTTTATAATTATGCATAATCTTACTATTATTTACTAAGTCTACACTATCTAATAATTTTTATTTATTCACGATTTTTTAAATACATTAGCATTAAATATATTATTCATATATAATTAAAAATGATTTATATTAAAAAGAAATCTTCCAAAAGGGCAATTAAACTAGTATGATTCACTTCATACGTATTACACTAAATTATATTCAGTTGCTTACAATGCAAATTTTACATGCGTGGTAGAGATAACCTAACAACTGACAATACGTAACATCCAACCACGGCGCCGGTGTGCAAATGAGTTTAATTTTTCATCGACTAAGGTAGTCCGTGAATGCGTTTGCATAAAGGAGTAAAAGCTCTTCAGATGTTTTATGGTTTCAAAAAAGAAAGGTTTATAGCCGTATATCACGAAAGCAATTAAAAATTCTGTATTACATACGTGAATCGTGTAATATCTGTATGTTTTTATTACAGTAGTTTGCGAAGTATATTGTCCAGTTTAAAACTGTTACTCACTCCAACCTCCATACCCTTTCTATTTCCTTTTATTATGTTAGGTCTTCGGGCCAAACAATTCAATACTAACTTGATTTTTTTCCAAACACGAAATGTGATATTTTTTATTCTTCACATATTTACAAAATTAAACACAAAATAGTAGATTTTTATCTTATAGGATACCTTTATTTTTATCGAAGCATTATAAATTAAATTTTAAGTAGTTCATAGAGAAAAATTCAAAATAAAAGTTTAAATTTCTAAACGCACTGGAATTTTATCTTAATTATCACACAAATTAAACAAAGATAAATTAAACAGAACGTAGTGTGAAATATTCAAATCCAGTTCCGGTTTTTGTTGATCAACAAAATTTTAATGTATTTTTTTACATTTGTAGCTATTGCTTTCGCATCGATCAGAAAGGAAGACAGATATTCGAGTATTTTCTTACCACTAATATTCAAAATACAGAAATAAATTTCCGAATGCAGTAGAACTCGGAGTACAGTACTAAGTGTAGTAACTATCTTATCCCTTTAATTGCATAGTAATCCAACAGATTTGTGAAAAGCTCTTAGTTATTTCAATGAAGCAATTAGTTTTCTGCGATAATCAAGTTTTATTTAAATCATCATAGAAATTACTCTTAAAAACTTTGAAAGTTCAGGATCCGAAAGGATCTGGAAATATATATATTGTTGTTGTTGTGACTTATCTCACTTGTCTGGCAGTAATATCAGAACAAACCCACGAAATTCATCGTGACAAAGAGTGCAAGATTGCGCCTATTGCTGGCAAGAGTCTTGAGCACCATACAGGTGAAGTAGGAGTTTGCTCCGTTCCGCCCCATATTTTGATGGAAAACACCCCGGGGGTACTCATCCGACGGTCTTGCTCCCCTCATCCTCTACTTGTAATATCTTGAGGGGACTTTCGGTTCAGCGCATATTTAGAGTGCCCTCATGCCGCACGGACACTCTACATTTGGAAACATCCATGCCTTCTCCAGGGGTTACAGCCGAAAACATCGCGGCAAAAACATCGCGGACGAAAACGTCGCAGCGAAAACAACGCAAGTCGAAAACCTCGTGCTACAAAACATCGTGGGAGAAAACATCGCAAAGAGAAAACATCGCTGTTCTAAAACATCGTGGTATAAAACATCGTCGTCGAAAATAAAGCGGTTCAAAAACTTCGCAGTTTGAAAACATAGTCGTCGAAAATATCGTGGTAAAAAATAAAGTATCTACAAATCATCGCATGACGATAACATCGCAGACATGCTTTTTTTAGGCTTTAATAACTATAAATAGATATTCCCATAATAATTTGAGAGCGCAAGATGTAAAGAATAATAATTTTTACTTTCACATTTTTTGATTAACTAATAAATTTTTGCTGAAAAAGTAAGAAGGAAACATAAGCATAGAAAATTAAATGCAACTTATAGATTATACTTTTTATGAAAAATTAACAGTAAAAACTTTATAAAATTATTTATTAATGGTCTTTATTAGTTAACTATGTCGGTTTAAAATTCTATTAAGTGCTATAAGTTGCATTAATTTTCTATGCTTAAGTTTCCTTCTTATTTCCTCAGCAAAAATTAGTTAATATAAAATATGAAAACAAATTATCCTACTTTCTATTTTGCGCTCACAAATTGTTATGGGAATATCTATTTACAGTTATTAAAGTCTGAAAAAAGCATGTCTGCGATGTTATCGTCACGCGATGATTTGTAGACACTTTAATTTTTACCACGATATTTTCGACGACGATGTTTTTAAACTGCGAAGTTTTTGAACCGCTTTATTTTCGACGACGATGTTTTGTACCACGATATTTTAGAACTGCGATGTTTTCTCTTTGCGATGTTTTCTCCCACGATGCTTTGTAGCACGACGTTTTCGCCTTGCGTTGTTTTCTCTGCGACGTTTTCGTCCGCGATTTTTTGCCGCGATGTTATCGGCGGACACCTTCTCCAGGAATTGAACCCAGGCCCTTCAGTACGGCAGTCAGCATCGCTAACCACTATCCCGCTTGGGCGGCTAACCACATAATGAAAACAATAAAAAATGACCATAACGGAAATAATAACCAAATAACGAAAATTAATTAAAGTATAATTTCTTACCTGTACGTAATCAGAAAATATCCATATTCAGATTCAATATTTTTCTCTATAAAAATATGTAGGTACTTAACTTAAAGGAAGAATTAATTCCTAGTCTATTATAAGATGCATAAATATTATACTTTCCCTCTGAAGCCAATGTGGTCCATACCGTAATATATTACACAGATTTTATTCATCTACTGATAATTAAGTTTCATTAAAAGGTTAACGCTGTGCCCTATTTTATACATGATTAGTTCAACAAGCAGTTTATGTAGTGAAAGGAAAGTTATAAATTTACTTTATTATTGTAGGAATCGAATTTAATCTGCACTGCAGATATAATTCCTTTTATAAGTTACTTTTATTAAATAATGAGATTATAAGTTAGGCATAACAATCTTAGAAGATCTTTTAGTATTAAAATACTTGTAATAAGAATATATAATGTTATATATATATATAATAGGAAAACTTTAGATAATATGACTCTTGGATGATAAAAAGAATTAACAGATTTGTTTTAATTGTTTTTTCAAGTCCCGTTGAATCATTTACTCGTTCCCATGATTAAATTAGGAAGGGGGGAATTCTATAAGTTGAGTTTTTTTTCTTAAGCGTTCTCTTTCTTAACGCCTTTTCGTCATTTAAAATTTTAGAACTCAGCAGCTGTAGATATTTTTGGAGTAAAATGTAAAATATTCTTAACTGTTATATGTTATTTAGGAAATAGCATTTTCTTTCCCCTCGCAGCAAGTTTTTTCCTTAAAAACAATGTTTTAATAATTTAGGAAACCAGTAATTTTCACCGAAATTTGTACATCTTATTTGCTAACTACGGTCATATTTATTTAAGAAAATTGTATAGCCGTGGTCTGGGCTCTGATTTTCAGAAATCAGCATATAGAATTTTTTATCATTAACAGAACAACAGCACTAGGATAAACAAAATAAGACGAATAACTAACAATAGGACAAATAACTGAAGAATTAAAAAGTTTTCGTAAATTCCCGCACAAGCATTACAAACATTCTAAGGTAAAAATTTCCGCCATTTTTACATTTCTCTGAAATATAAAAAAAATAAAAGCATTGGCGAAATATGTATATTTCCTATACATAGCATAAGGAATTTGTTGGAAAATTCACAGCCTTCTAAATTTACATCCTAAAAATGTGATTCTTCATGCTATATTCCATACTCCAAACTACCTAGATGGATGGAATATCTTTCACTAAAGAGAGTTTTGGTGCCATTCGTCAACTCGTCCGGTACAGATATGAAAATCTGTGCTATTCAATCCCCAGAGCAGAAGGTGTATGGAAGCGTACGCACCGTAAAGGTCTGCTCTGTTATATAAATATTCATAACTGTTTAAACTAGAAAAGTCTTCGGGTAGTATTGTCCTTTGTCCTAGAATCGGTGAATCGGTAACTTCAGAATGCCGTAGCAGAAGAGCAAAGGCGCCGCAGAGTTAGAATAGCCAATCTGCTGAGGTAATTACTATCTAATTTCAATGCACTGCTGATTAGCATATATTATGAAACAACCCGAACCGAAACCTTGCCTACATTTTGGAAGGAATTTCAGGACAGAAATCTATAGGTGCAAATGGAAACTCCTCGCCTGAAATCAGTTGGAGAATGTATCTAAGTATGACGGCACTGTGCTAAGTTTGTTCAAAACCCAATACAAATAGCAATGCAATCTGCGTCTTCCAATTCGTGATATTAATTCAGTCAGAAATTAATCAAGTTTAAATTAGTCTAACTACCCTATGCGAATTAAATCTGTTTCATATTTGACAGGAATTCCCTCCATCGATTTTTGCTCAGAACTATAAATTTGAAACTAAAATTTGGAATAGTAGACGCCGACGCCATGTGGAAAAGAGGAAGCACAATATAAAAGTAGCGGAAAGTTTGCTCTTAAAATGATTGTAATGCTTGTGCTGTTGTTCTGTTTATGATAAAAATTCCTAGATCATGAATACAGGAAACCAGAGTCCAGATCAAGACAATATAATTTTCTTAAACAATTGCGTAACTATAATTTACAATTAATATCTAAAATTCTCAGTGAAACATTTTTGTCTCCAAAATTATTAAATTATTATTTCTAAAAAACCGTAACGATGGGAAAGAAAATGTTATATCCTAAATTAATTTTAATAGTTGAAAATATTTCAAATTTTATCTCACAAGTTTCTACAGCTATTAGATTCTAAAATTTTAAATGACGAAGCAGGAGTTTAAAAAACTAAAACTTATGGAAATTTATTTCCTCATTCTAAATTTATTTAATTAAAGAAGAAAGAAAATTATTCACTCGGACTTCAAGAAACAATTTTAAAAATCTGTCAACCCTATAATATCTAAACTTTTTATTATCTGAAAAGACTAAATTTGCTATTTTTTGTACCGCACATTAATATATAATATATTAATATATAATATAAAGAGGTTTTAAGATTATTATACTTAGCTTTCAATTTATAATCACATTTTATTCTATTTATTTTACGTTTACTCAAATTTACCAAATTTTTATATTTTGGCAAGAGTTTTGCTATAAAGTTTACTGACAATCGTTTGATATATATTACATTAACCTCTAAGCGTCGTTATGTCACTGAAATGTTTCATTTCCTCAGAATGTCTTAAATAATCAATAATTGTCGGTAATGCTTCTTTGTAAATCATGCATAATTTGTGTTCCTCGTTTTCATTTCATGAATCATTTTTACAGAACTTGTGAGAATTATTAAAAAAATAAGTAAATAAAATAATTAATAAAACAATTAATGCTTTCGAGTCTGGAAAGAGATATCCTGACAGAATAAAAGCGAAAATGACTGTCGGAGGATTGAAAAAATTGCAACTTTCGAAACATAACTATAATTCAAAAGACTGATTTAGTTTAGTTTAAATGTACGAATGCTTTATCGGAATTTCACAACTCTTTTAATCTTGAGATTTAGCACATAATTCCCTTTTATAGTTACTCTCTTGTATTTATTAAAATTAGTCAAAAAGCGATTGTTAATTTAGCTCAAATTAATATTAATTTAAAATTTGAAGAAGAAAATTAGGATAAATTTTAACTTGTGCGTAACTATTTTCTGGTTTCTAGTAGCACATCCTGTCTGATTGGGTGGTATTTCCTCAAAATTTTTAGCACGTTAATTTTTCACAAAATTGCGCAAAGTGACTAATTTTTACTGACTGTACTGTTTACGAGCTCAGA
Organism: Stegodyphus dumicola; assembly: GCF_044657685.1. Classification (NCBI taxonomy): domain Eukaryota; kingdom Metazoa; phylum Arthropoda; class Arachnida; order Araneae; family Eresidae; genus Stegodyphus; species Stegodyphus dumicola. The sequence continues at coordinate 32,154,348 of NC_140781.1, forward strand.
TGCTGAGAGTACACAAGGGTTAAATTAAACCAATCAAAGATATCATGTTTGTTAAATCCTTTTGTCTGCCAGTTCGAAACTTTCATTTTTAGAGGAATGGAAATATGTGTAAGAAATACGAAAATATTTTGCAACGAAGCTGAGTGCCCCAGAATCTTTTATGTCATATATCTAGAATGAAATATGAATCAGAGTTCTCTGGGTGCTCGACATAGAATCTTATGATTCGAAAGACTACTTGAAATCCGTTAGTATTTTAATTTTATCTATTTCACTCCGCTTGCTAGGGAAAAGAAATACACTTCCAGCCTCGGGCTCACTTGAATATGAGCACCCACATAGACGATCATCATGCTTTCGTATTTATACTAATATCTTTCCGATGGCATTTGAATTTGAGTGTAACTTTTGTCGTTTGGACACACGATGCGTTTTGAGGACACTCATTCTTAAAGCTGAAGAATAGATTTCCGCCCTTGGAAATAAAAAAATGTGCTTTGCAACTGCGACGACTTTTTGTACAGAGAACATTTCCCCCATTCAATATATTACTGTAACTCATAGCCATATTTCTTCTCGCTTTCGAGCCCCTTCTTGTCAACCTCTTACAAGATCAGATTTTTTTTTTCATTCTTCTTTACTTGAGTTCCCTTCGAAATCTGTCGTTTTTACTTCTCCATGTATTTTCCTTCCTTTAAGTTCTTTCTATCTGTCTCTCCGTTTTTCTATCTTTCCTACTTCTTTCTTTACGGATGTAAGGCCAACATTCATCATAGTGATGCTAGCAAAATTTGTTTGCAAATGCTGCTCTGGTTTGGCGTCAAACGCCATCACAACTGGGGATAAAAGAGGTGAAGACACGGTGAGGAAAAGTTGAAAATGTTTTTACTCTGAAATCAAAATAAAGGGAGAGTACAGCTTCCAAACAGATTCTCGAAGAAAACAAGAGGGAGGCGAGAGTGAAATATAACTTTAATCCCGGCGATAAATTCAATATCGCTTACTTTTCGAAAGTAACATAAAGGTGTCTGCTTTTGATGTGAAATAATGTGTTATTGTATCAATACAGAATATGTTAAATATCGCACACCGGCTGCCCTTTTGACAAACTTCGCGTATTGATCTTCGATGCAAAGGAAGCTCTTTTAGTAGAAATGCATCATATTTTATAAAATGTGCAGCCATGCAGCCATTTTATTGGTTTATCAGTTTTGATTTTGTAGCCTTCATTTAGTTTTCTTTTCTCTAGTTCAGACTTTAAAGCCATGTTGAAGTTGAATGTTAAATCGGAAGGAAAGTATTATCTTTGAAATCAACTGTCGCATTAAAGTTGTAATTAGTATTTACGACACTTTCACGCGGGGAAATAAATTACACTAGCCATTTAGAACTAATTACTATTTCTTTGAAATCTGTTTTTCAATGCTTTTATACATAAATATGGTCCTTATTTTGTATAATATAGCTTTTTTTATTTATGCAAATGATGTGCTTTTCTCAGCACTAATTAAGTAACAACTGTCTGCAGTACAAGCACTAATTAAGTCTGCAGCACTAATTAAGTAACAACTGTCTGCATGCTTTTCTCAGAACTAATTAAGTAACAACTGTCTGCAGTACAAATAACTTTTTTCGATAGGCTTTGTTTAAGCCGACAAAAGGTTACCTTATGCATTTTAAAAAGGTTACCTTATGTATTTTAATGACTCCTAAATATTGAAACTGTAATTAAATTAATTAAAAATAAACAAGAAATGTTAAGGTATTTTTCTTTGACAGCATCAACGATAATGCATTTCTTTCAATATTCAAAATTTGAAATAAATTTATGTCCTGAAGATAAATTTGCAATTTCATAAGTTTCGCAAATTTAAAGAGCCTTCATTTCCTTTGCTTATAATAATTTAGGTATAATGAGTAATTGTGCATAGATATATCTTTTAATTCGATTTGGCTACATAAAGAAGTTGAAATATATCCATACACTAGAAGGTTAAAAAAATGTTAATGAGTTTAGTTTTGAATAATTAGACTCCAGTGCAACTAAATTTGGAAAACATTCAGAAAGTGTATAACTTCATATTAGAGTTTTCTAGATAATATATAAACGTCCTTTAAAAAATTAGGAATCATTTCAATTGGTTCAGTTAAGAACTGTAACTTAGTAAAAGCAGTTGTATAAATAAGGAGATTCATAACCAAGCATCAAAAATGAGTGTAAAAAAAGAGCAATGGTTTGATGTAATGGCCTAAATATTCAGTGGAAGAGTTTAAATTCAGATATCATTTTCCATTTCCAGGTATAATGTACACGCTTTGAATGAAATTAATCCCTTTTTAAAATAATTCTTATATCTAAGCACAAAAATAGAAAAATGACACTTAATCTTTCAGTAAAAAACGTTATGTGAAACTTTATCAATGACTACACATATTTTAACAGCGCATATTACATAGGTTAACTAAATGAATTCAGAAAAATATCCATTATTGCCAATAAGATTAGAAAATGCAATACTTATTACTGGATTAATGTAAAACATCACGGGATTATGAATTGCTAAACTACAAGTACTTTCAGGCTATTATATATTTAACTTCTATCGCTAATACCAATAATGGAAATTTATTATTAATGGAAAATATTTTTTCATAATAGAAGAGAATATCATTATTTTTACTATTAAAACGACAATAAGTGAGAAAATTTCAAAAATTGTGAGTAAGATTACATTTACTTGTTTTCTGCAACCAATAGTATTTTTTGAAACGTGTAAGCTTTAATTAAAATCTTTTAGTATGTAAAAATTATCTAATCTAAAAAAGATTCTGAAACCTTTTAAAAATTAAACCAAGGATAAACAATTACTTCTAGAAATTATTTTCTTCCAAAAGTGTGAGAAGCAAACAATAATGTTTAATAAAATGCCATTTGACTATTTAGGCAGTTCTCTAATAGCAGGTGTTAAAACAACCCAAACAATCCTTGACAAGCTGCATTCATCAGTTTTAGAAACAGGAAGACATGTCGGGCTTAGCGCTCATTGGGTAACGTGCAGCCTCACACGAGCACTTAGTATGTTATACACTGGAGACAGAAAGCTCTAAAACCGCATTACCTCGAAGAGTAGCGTCCGTTCCAATTTGTACACTGGGTGAACAGCTCTGAGAATCTTGAAGCAAACTTCGGGATACTCCAGGTCCCTAGAGATTGCAGGAAGAAATCCTTTTTACCATCCTTTTTCTTTTTTTGTTCATATTTGTCTTAATGCAGCAGTAAGAAACCCTCGCTTAAACTGTTTTTCCCTATTTTTGTCCCCTTTATCCACATTTATCTCCGGTTTTCCCGTTCTGCTGCGATGATACATCCTGATGAATCAAGATGAAGGTAAGCATGGAGAAAGAATAGATAGTAAATGACTAGGATACTAGTCCTAATTTTCTTAGTGAGATCGTAAACTGCTTTAGGTAAGACATATACCAAGAACGTATTGTCTAGTGCGATATATCACCACAAGCTACTGTCGTATTTCTGAACTTTGTCCGCAACAAGTAATTATGATATTTGCCAAAAATAACTACACAAAAGAAAACACATGTTTGACAAATCTGATGTTTCAGAAATGATAATTTGCAAACTTTAGAACTATTATAAACATATATTGAAATTTCCATTGTTTTTCCTACAGCAGTTGAAATATATCTAATGTTTTCTGTCTTTTTATGTTTTCCATGCTTCATAATGGAATATTAGAAATGTTATTAAAATATAAAACGTTCACATATAATCTTGTATTGAATGCAGATTGTAACGAAATATTATTTTGAAGTATTCTTCTGCTTTCTAATGTTCCTGAAACTAAACACGGGATTTTGTATGATAAATATCACAACTATTTGCACAAATGGTAGTAATTATTTACCTATCAAAACTTACGTTCTACAGTAAGAAGTAACTTACTAAATAAAATTTTATAAGAACTACCTTGGAAAGTAAAGATTTCTGAAGCAAGAAATAAGTTAAAACAAATAGTGCTTGACTTAGGCACAGTTCATGGGCACGTTCAAATAAGCACCTTAAGCAGTAGTTTCATTCACACATTAAGTATCGAACCATTTAGGCCATGAGATCCTATGTAAGGAATGCTTTAATTTCATAAAGTTTTAAGTGTGTTACTTTGTATTAAGATTACAATGCAAATTAATTATTCATATAAAAATCATAAAATATTGAGCAAACACGAGGAATCATATACACTAGTATGGCAGTAAGAAAGTATATTAATATAAATTGCTTAAAGTTTAAAGGTAAAATGAATTAAGTATCAATAAAAGAAAATAAATGTTTTCGTTGAGTATTTCGAGACAAAACTACACTCAAGAAAACCAACAAACATGTAACACGTAAATAAATCCACTGCATGCGTCTAATTGAATTTTCATATGTTACGTAATATTTTTTTCTAAAAAGAAAGTAATGTAAGGAAAGAAAATTAGAACATTTTATTTCGCTTGCTAAAGAAATCAATGTTATCTTCTCTCGAAGCATGAATGCAATAATTATTTCAAAGCTTCAGAAGCAATCATTCGTCTATTTTGTTCTCTTTCAAATGCATTCAAAATCAACCACAAAACAAATGGTCACTTTTCATTGCCCTTCGTAAATGCAAAAATTTTAGAATGGCGCAGTGGATTGCATCTCGAATTTTATTGCTCCAATTAGCTTGCATTTGAGATTAGTTTTTCCTTTAACAAAGACTTTACTCAAATGGTTTCAGATACAGAAAAGAAAAAAAAATACGGACATCTTAAATGCAGAGCGAAAATATATTTTATTGTTTAACGCTTCTAATTTACTCTAATCAAAGCAATTTGTTAAACAAAAGATTAAAACATTTTAGGATTGGAAGAGATGAATGTAACCGCATTGCTTTAGATATGCGGAAATCTGAAATGTTCTGAAGTCTTATAATGAAATATCTTCAACTGGTAACCAAAGAAAGATAATGAGAGTTACAATACCACAAAGCAAATAAAAAAGTACTGAGTCATAAAAGTAGGTGGAAGGAAGAAGCTTTACAAAATGCCAAAGATAATGCTAGTCATTCTTCGATGAAAATTGTCTTTTAAGTTTGGCATTCTTTCAATTGTGCCCTGAGTGTACTCTAAATTAATTAAGCAAGATTAAAAGGAAAACTTACGAGATAAACGGGGTATTTTTTGGATTCATTTTCCTTTTTGAAAAATTCCAATTTGCTGAGGTTCGGATCTTGAACCTTGGTTTTTGAAAATTGTTTTAAAGTTTACTTCCGTAGTTTAAATTTTTTCAAGTATAAAACTGCGTAGTTCCATCAGAATGGCACTTATCCAAATTTCAATTATTTGAAGCTTCAGTTATCATTTTTTTTATTTGGAAATCATTTAACTCTATTTTATTTCTTAACCTTGATATTACTGGATTTAAATGATACAAAATTTTTAAACTGTGTAGATACCATTTAAGAGGTTGCTAAACTAATCTGGGTGAATATGTAAAATATACTCATCGAGAATAATTAATATTTAAGAGGTTGCTAAACGAATCTGGGTGAATATGTAAAATATACTCATCGAGAATAATTAATATTTACCACTATAATAAATAATAAATACAATTAATGTCGTGTTTATTGTTTTGCAAAAACATTGAATTACTGTAAGTTAGTACTGACGTGCCATACATAGTCATTTCACATAATTAAAAAGCATATAAAGACAAATCGATAATATCTCCGCTTATAATTTGAAAAAACATGCAACATTAACTAGGTATTATAAACTAGAAATTATTTAACTAGACATTAAAATAGATAGAAAATAACTAAACTATTTTCTTCTCTCTTCACGCAAGAAAAACAAAATTCTGCATTTGGGCTTAGGGCCTTTGCATATATAAAAATTAAACTCATTGTTTTGTTTCACTTGAAATAAAACAGGCTGCGTATTTAAGCAAAAATAAAAATTAATCTCTTCATTCATGTCTATCGAAATGACGGTATTTTATATTTTGTAAACTTAAGATTCAAATCACAAAAATTTTATCTCTATAAATTTCTGTGAAGTAAAACAATGTTAAACGGAAAATCCAATTTGTTTAATTGCATTGCATTACATAATATACGCATATTTTGTCTTCTAAAGTGAAATTACCCAGTCATTTCCTTTGTCTGATTAACTGAATGATACTTGCCCCTAATTACTAGTTCAGATATTTGGTGTCTGATGCTTGCAGAATGAAATTAGTTAAAACAAATTTCTCTCATTTGGAGTGCTTGCGTTCAAAATAAAACCACGATATGTGTTATCAACTTACAATTTGCCCCATTATTTGAAACTTCTCGTTCTATACAACTATGAATAATATTACCAGACATCTCGTTTTGACCATAACTGTCACGGTTTTATGATATGGTCATTCTCTGAGCCAGTTAGCCACTTTGTCTCGGTCATTTGTTAAAATGTTAAAAGCTCCGAATATGCGCAATGAATATCAATGCAATCCTACAAAAGTTTACAGCATTTTATGACAGGTATCTTTCTTCATTGAACTATGAGTAAACAGTTTTCGTGAAGCCGACTCTTTTGTTTGGATAAATAGCAGTGTGTTAACATGGTCTAAAACTTAAGCTTCAGGTGGGAAAAAATAATAAAATTGATGCAAATGATACATTTTGGTAAAGTATTGACTAAAAAAGCGTTTTTTGTCAATTAATTATGGAATTATGAAAAATAAATTTGTAAAAACAACTGTATATAACTTTACAATCATTTCAAAGAAAGAAAACATTTCATTGACCAGTCTTGTTCAAATAACACAACACATTTTCAGCATGCCAAGCATATGGGCACCAATTGAAAGAGTATTCTTAAAGATGAATGACATATGGTCTGAAGAAAAAGGTAGAATGGCTGAATCAACCATAACAGCTTTACTAAGCTTCAAAATCAAACTTTTTTATTTAGTATTGTCATTCATAATTTTCCTAGAAAGTTTTATTTTCGGTTATGCGTATTTTCGTATTTATCAAGGTTTGGGCAAAACATATGGTACGCCTAGTTGTAGACGCTTCTGAATGGAGATCCCTAAATCTCTTAATTGTTTAATTATGAGGTTAAATATTACTACCATTCTTAAATTTAAATAAATAGCATCTGACTTATAGAAAAAACGAAAGCATTAGAAATCATATACTTCATGATGATGACTCTGATTTATTAGCTCTCAGTTATTTATACTGCTAAATAAAAATTGCTCACTTAGGAAGATTTACATATGTTTTCGGAACGAGAATTCGACGCTACTTCTGCAATGCAAGCAATTATTTGTTTGAAAACATTTGCTCTTGAAGGTCTCTTTTTCATTTCGGGTTTGCGTTTAATTAATATTTCGATTTACTTCCTACAGCATATAAACATATTAAGACAGACATAAGAAATTAACGCCAATTTAAACGTCAAAAGTAGGCAAGATTTAAATTTAGATTGCCATCAGAATTATAGACTAGCCTGATGATTTTTGAAAGAATATCCGTACCTCTTGCTTCAACAAGTAAAATTATAATTTCCTTTAATCATGTTTAATCAAATTACTTTGCTTTCAACGAGATGTTTTGTACTTCTTCGCTATTAAATCTTCAATGAAACTAAGTTTAGAAATCTTAAGAAAAGCAAAATTGTGAAATATATATTACTATTCTATATAATTATAAATTTTTATAATGCTAACCTGCAGATTTCTACCATCATAATTGATTTTACTAATCGAATGCTTCTTATTTCTTTACTTGATTTGAATAATTGAACCGAAAAAAGTAGTATATTTTTTTCTCTTTGATAAAAACAATGTGATTTATTTTCAATATGAATGTTCTTTTTTCGTACATGGTTTCAAAAGCGGCCGATATTATTAAACTACTGAACAGCAGTAGTTACGCTGTAAGGTTTTTTTACAAGCAAAAACAGAAAAAAGGATGCTGTTCGTTTTCTTAAAGTACAACGTAAAGCGAATTTATTTAAAATTAAGGATCTTATTTAAAGACTCCCGTTCTCACACCGCTAGGATTGAACGTTTATTTTAATAAACTAGCTTTTAAAAACACTTGCTAAAATTAACTTGAAATAAAGCAAAATGTCATTTATAGATTTCGTTATCAAAAAGACTTCTTCTCAATCCATCTATGCATTTTTAAAGAAATAGTTCGTCTCCCCCCTTCTCAACCGAGGGATCGAAGGTAGTGGTTGCAGCAAAAACTTCTAGATTGAAAAATCTTTTCATTGTAGTAATAAATAACAATAACTTGATATGTAAATGGTAATATTTTGTTTTAGCTTGTAAAGCTATTTTTATATTATTAGTTGCAGTGTAGAGACATTAGGTAATTTTTGGAAAAGCCGGAGATGCAAAATGACAATCGCCTTCGCCGGGAATCGAACCACGGACCTCTGCAGGCCCAGCGTGCAGAACCACTGCACCACGAAGGCACGCTAGGAAAGTGGGATAAATACCTTATAGCAGTATATATTCCTAGCGCCGTTTATGGTGTAGTCGACGTAAATCAAATAGCGCGAAAAGTAATTCCATTGACTTATAAATAGTTCCAAAATAAATCAATCTAGAAAATGAAATAAATCTTAGAAAATGTAATTTAATTCTTTTCAAATTTCGAATATCTAGGACCCCTTTGAGACACGTAAGTAATTAAAAAAATTAATTAATATTTATTATATTCTACATCAGCTATTAAAATAATTATGATAGGTTGTTAGCATATGCTAATAGTTTCACATATTATTTACGTATTTTTTATAATAGTAGATAAATTTCTTACTGTCTCGAAGAGAATATTTTGTCTAATATGCATATTTTTTTGGAATTGATTTCTTACTCAGTAACATATATTTTATTTTTCTTACTTTATTTTTATAACAATTTCTCTACAGCACTAAATATTAATTATTGCCATAGAAGCCATAAGACAGTAAACATACATATTTGAAGTGAGTGAATTTACATAAAATAGAGATATTCACTGTCTAGCATTTAAAAGTAAAGATAATAATTTATACCCTAAATAAATTCTACTCATTTTTCCAAATGCAAATTGAAGTATTAATTTACAGTTTTCATAAAGCCAAAAAAAGCAAACTGTGTACATAATTTGAAACCAAATCATGCGACCTGTTTGTTCATTTCAAATTTAACGACTGTTGTAAAAATTCCGGTTTCGAAGAAATAACTTTACACTTAGGTTACGGATAGAAATTACCTCATTAGGTAACAGATTGGAAGTTTAACCTGCCTGAAAAAGCGCATGTGTTATTTTATAAATTAATCGTAAGAGCTTCTTAATGATTCTTAATTCTTAGATTCGCAGAGATATTTCATATGCCTGCTTTAATAAATATGCTAAATATGGTCAGTTTAAGTAATTAGTGTTATAAGCTGAAAGAGTTCTCTGAATTTGCAGTCTGTTCTGTCTGCTGTAAGCATGTGTTACAATGGTTGTTACTATTATCCAAATTAACAGACCAAAATGCATGGTAAAACTGTGTTTCTTGTTGCCGTTTTTCAAAAACAAATGTAAGGAATTTTTTTATTTTAGCAGATTTTATCATCCTAAATTAAAGAAAAAACTTCTCTGATTCTTATCACTTGAAATACTGTTGTTGTTTTTACCATTCTCACTTGTCTGACAATGGTCAGCACAAGCCCACTACATTCATCGTAGCAAGGAGTCAAAGGCACTTATCGTTGGCATGAACCTTGAGCACCATGTTGGTGACAGATGCGTTTCCTCAGTTCTACTCCAATCTTAAAGGAAAGCATCCCAGAGGACGGGTCCGAGGGTCTCCCACATTTTCCCTTACCACCAAACTCTCGAGATGACTTTCGGCTCGCCGCATATTTAAAGTGCCCCCATGCCGCACAGGCACTATATATTTAGAAACGTCCATGCCTTCTCCGGGATTCGAACCCGAGGCCTCCGGTACGGCAGTCAGAATTGCTAACCACTAATCCCGGTCGGGCGGCCCTTGAAACACTTCTAGGCTTATGAAAAGTTATGCATAAGCGATGCTAATATACGTGTTTACATTTCAACGTGCAATATATCGCTTTTGTAGACTGTAATAATAAATACGTATAGATATTGGGACACAGAAAGCCAAAACATGGCTAAATAGCGCATTGTACATATATTCTGAGACTTATTTTTATGCGTTTCAAGTTTCATCAAAATACGCTGATTACACTGCATTAAATACAGTATACTATAGCATTCCAATTCCAACGCAATACCCTGTATCTTCTTGCATCAAGGTTAATGTCCTGTAAATACTTATACTTTACTTAAGTTAATAAGGAAAAGAAAAATCAAAATCAATAATGAATGTAATCATAATGAAAAGAATGAAACAAAATATGAAAAGATTTAACATGTGAAAGAATGAATATTTAACTGTGTCAAGTCAATATCCCCCAAATTCTTGCAGTACTTACGCTAATAAGATAATAGGAAAAGTAGGAAATAAGATAATAGGAAATAAGGAACGAAATGCTTCTATACTTCATGAAGAAGGATGTTGAAACTAAACGAAAGCTCAGTCTTTTTTAAGACATCAATTTTTAAACTGCTGACAGTTTTATTCAAATTTAATATAAAACGTAACAAATCTTAATTAGTACATTAAACAAAAGTTAATATACTATAATTTCACTGAATAAATAGTAAAATGCAATTAAGTAGCAGCAGTCGGTGTGCATGTACGATTTTCCTTTTAATTTACAAAATATTTCCCGATAGTAATTGAAAGTTAATTAGTTAATTAATTATTTTTATTTCTGGCGTTTCTTTAACACAAAGGTTTAATGCATTTTAATGAGCGTTTCATTAACAAAAAATTTCAATATTCTTAAAATACATTGATGTTTACGGCTGAAAAATCTCCGTATTTGAAATCAAAATTTTCTACTTTTTGGTTGTATCTCATTTTAGTTATGTTACGAATTTAAGCTACTGTAAAGGTTTTTGATTTTGGGCAGACTTTATGCCGCAGTATTAGTGTTTAAAATTTGTAAACATAATGTATATTAAATGCAACCATTTACTAATATTTGCACATCAACCAACTGAGGATTTAATACTCAACAGAGGATTTAATAATTTAATACTGAGGGTTCAATACAGAACGTGAAAGGAAACATCAATGAATTAGGAGCAAAAAATAAATGACTGCAATCTGAAACATTGCTAAGTTAAAATTTAAGCGATAATTATTAAAGCTCATCCATCACGCACTATTTTTTTAAATTATACTTTGCCTTAAACTGTTAATTGTATTTTATGTTTCTAATTTAATGTTCAAAATAAAAGCAACTTTGAGTGTTGCATTTTTTCTAAAATTCCATTAACTAAAATGATTTTGACACGCCATCTGAATCCCTGCAGTATTAATTAATTTGTTATTAGGATTTCTTTATGCGTGACACAGATGTGCTTCTCTGCAGAGCCGCCTCCGTTGTTGTTTCGCATTTTGCCTCTTATCTACGCGTTTGTAACAGTTACGTTAAATAAATTATGTAAATTTCAGAACTGTGACATTGAATTAACTTAATTATACATTAAAACAAATCTTAAAACAGATTGTACTGCAAATAAATACGAATATATTTTTAGCAGTACATAAGCAGTAGAACACACAGATATGTTATTTAGTGTTTAATAATCCGGGTTAAGATTATGACATAACAAATATTATAAAACTTAAGATCATATTTATTAAACTTTATTCCGCAACTACATATTATAATTTTAGATGTCAAAGAATGCTTAAAAATCAAAGATCGTCGAATTCAGGCATTCACAACAAATTTATTGAAATGTAATTTCTCTTGTCAATTTTTCCTATAATTGGAATAACTACTCTTTAAATATTTGTACTTTGCTGCCAGTTGTTGGTGTATTTAATTAAGGCAAAGCACACTAGGGCTATCTGCCTAAGGAAAGGGATGCCTTCGTGGAGGACTTTTTAAGGGAAACTGGCTCGTATACACGTTACACATGGGGAAAACCACGAAAACACCCATGCAGCCAGCCCGTTCACGGGATTCGAACCTCGGACCGAACTACCAGTGTTCAGCAACTTTACCGCTCGGCCGCTGGTGGGCACTTTGCTGCCAGGAAATGTCTTTAAATACGTTTAATAATAAAATATCTGCAACATACAAAACTAACACACGTATAATGGGAATTGATGAGTTTCTGTTTGCCGCAGCAACTTCTTATACAGAAAATTTCAGTATAGTTTTCATAGGATTGGATTATTCATCTATGGCAAAGCACACGAGGGCTATCTGCCTAAAGGGAGGGATGCCTTCGTGGAGGACTTTCTAAGGGAAACTGGCTCGTATACAAGTTACACATGGGGAAAACCACGAAAACGCCCATGCAGCCAACCCGTTCGCGGGATTCGAACTTCTGACCGAACTACCAGTGTTCAGCATCTTTACCGCTCGGCCGCTGGTGGGCCACAGTTTTTCATAGAGAAAATTACATACTTATTTAAAATAACAACGATCACATTAACTAATTCTGGACGTAATTTAAAAAAAAAGCAATTAAGTTAAAATAGTAATTATAAAATATCTCTTTTTATATTATGTTTAAATTTTAAACCTTTTTTGTTATTATTACACCCTTAGTTAAAGAAATCTGAGCATTCATTTTCAAACATATAAACAAATTCCTTATAAAACGCGTTTCTTATCAAATGTAGAGTTAGAAGCATAAAATCGCATTATTTTGAACTTCCAAAAGAAATAGAATCTGGTTTTTCGTGAGAAATATTTTTCAAAAAATATTAGACATTTCTGAACTTCGGTGGTAGCCTCTTGCTTCAGAGCCTAGCAAGAAGTAACTTCACACAACCAACCGGAGCAGAATTTAATAAAAGCAAATCTGAAGAATGATTGATTTCATGGGAAAATTCTTATATGGGGAGGAATTCTGGTTTAGAAATTCAGCTGTGATTTTTGGAATGGAAAGAAAGCTTTTTTTAGCATATCCTCGAGAAAAACGTGCATTTTTTTTAAAAAAAAGGATCAACAAACCATGCCCCTTTGTTATCTAATATAGAACAGACAGAGTTTCATCTCTTCAATCAGCAAATGACATCTGAGCAAACCAGTTTACTTTTTTTGCAAAAAGACGTATCCAGACAATAAAAAGGAACTACAGGACATAGAAGCTAAGTGTAATGTTGGAAAAATGGAACTGCAGAAGAAAAACTCCCATCTTCTGTCAGAAGACGGAAAAGAATACAAAGGAGTCTTAGCGTTCTTATCACTATGCATCTGGGGTGTTCTCCTACTTCATATCGATTCCAGTTATTCCTTCCAAAATAGCCCGTGGAATTTCCTTAATAGTAAAAATATTACTGCTTAGGAAGATCAATTTTGAGAAATCTGTGCTTAGTTGATTTCCTTAATAGTAAAAATATTACTGCTTAGGAAGATCAATTTTGAGAAATCTGTGCTTAGTTGATTTCCATTCTACAGCACTTTTGTGTTGATAATACGTCCGACGAAAAAATGAAAATAAAAATTAAAAAAAAAAAAATATTGACCTCATTAAAAGTTTTAATAACATTTTAAGTGCCATTACGTTAATCGATTTATTCACTCTTTTGGAGCAGTCATTAAGAAATTGACAACAAATTATTTTCTGATTGATGTCAACATGCTTTAATGAGAAGTTTTTAAAAATAGTAATTGAACTTTTATTAGCTTACGTTTAATACAATATTAATAGTGAATTATACAGAAGTCAATTTGTTAATCAAGTGAATTAATATTGACGTACAAAACATTATCGTATTTCAAATGTGTGTGTAAATCTATTGAAAATTATATTGAAAGATACAGCTATGCAAGATCGACAACTTGTCAAAATGAGCTATTGAGTTATGTTTGTTTCAAATTTAAGTGTCATTGTAATTACTTTTTTCTAAATTTCAGAACCTTCTTACTAATTTCTAAACTTAAAAATATATTTGAGCACTGAGATTTATTCTAAAGAATTATTTCTATTTTTGAAAAATGAAGAGTTAGTCAAATGCGTGTTTATATTCTACGTAGAGTTCAAGTTGTTGTTAAATTCATACCAGCAATGTTCGGATTAATAGCACTCACATCAGGAGACTGTAAGTGCGATTTGAATGAAAAGAAATCTTCGTATATTTATGAGATATTTCTCCCGCCTTCTTAGCATTCCTTCGAGGTGTAGTGGTCAGCACGCTCGGCGCGTATTTGAGAGCTCCGTGGTTCGAGTCCGGCGAGAGCATTGCTCATTTTTCACTTCTCCTTCAAAAAAAAAAAACTAATATCTCTACATATTTTTGTGCATGTTTTTTCTCAATTATGATAAATAAAAAGACACTTTTCTCCTTTTCAATCATCTAAGCATTTTTCTTCGTCTAGGTTAAGCAAGATGTTCAGTACCCGATGCGGTTAAGTCAGTTTTAGAACTCTAACATATGTGGCAAACTGTTAAAAAGTTTAAGATCTATTTTCATTATCATTTAAAGAAAAGTTACGAATTTATTACGAAATATTACCAACTGTACATCCTATAATTAATTTTTAAAGCAACTCTTTTTATAATTAGTTTTTAAAGCTATCTAGCCTATGAAAAGGAACATAACTTGTGCAAAGCAGCGTTTCCTGTATTAAGCATTTTTAAATGATCACCACTAAATGTTTTCATAAAAAACAACAGGCATTGTTTAGACGCCTTATGTAGCATTACGTTTACCTATACTATAAGGATGCATGTGCTTACATATATAGAGAGAGAAAGGCAAAACCATGCTTTTTAAGAAAGGGCATGTAGTATCAGCAATAGATAGCCATGAAAGTCACGTGAACTTATTGTGGATATTATTAAATTAATTTGTATACGGGATATTTATGTTATAAATTCACGTTATATGCATTTATTTCGTTATTAAGAATGTCTGATTTAAGATATATGTGGATGTAAGCCTAAATATACGTTATGAGACAAAGTTGAATTTTTTGTCTCAAAACAGTCTTAAATTTCATGGGCATTGTTCTTCTTAAGTGAAACGGAAATGGTTTGCAAGAGATAAGATAAAAACTTAAATGCTGGAAACACATTCGGCTTCTGTAAAAAGTACTCAAAGTCGCTTGCCTTGCCATTCATTTTTCCCATTCTTTCAAATTCATTGTTTCAAGAATATGGCTTTAAAGCTTTTTAAAGTTTCTTTTAAAGAAAGGCCAATTTTTGGCTGGTTGGAGTGCACATCAAACCTTGGTAACTAGAATCGCTTATATCATTCTTTTCGTGCACTTTTCGTGAGGGACGTATTTATCAAAAGTTGAGTAAGTGAAGCAAAACAAAAGGGGAAAATAAATAAAAGGCTGTAAAGAATAACGCAGGCTGGACCTTAAAACATTATCAAACTTTAGAAAGTAATCGGAATCTAAAACTACTGGGTGGGGAAGTGGAAAGACAGATGTATACAGATAAAGCAGAAAGAAAGAAGGAATTTTATAAAGAAAAATCTTAAAGTGTAATGGGGCAATATACGACATGGTAAGCATGGGCATATAGTCGACTCAAACTTATGACCGGCAATGCCCGAACGGAAAAAAAAATGGTTGGTCTTAAATATAAAAAAGCTGAAGATATATAAATATAAAATTTGAGAAGCGATACAGAATATCTATATTACTGAAGTAGGGCTTAAAAAAGTAGAGAATAGGACAAAAAGGGGGAATAGGGAGAAGAGCATTGGATTGTAAAGAAACCACGAATGGGGGGATAGCAATAAGAAACTTCTGTTGGGCAATCTGATCCTTTGAGCCATGAGGACAGCCACTGGCCATTGCAGATGACCCCGTTTCATCCACATTTCCTTCGCGTGTGTGAACTTTACTTTCTAAAATAAATAAAATACTGTGCTCCATATTCACCCACCCCTTGAAAGACCAGATTCCGTTAAGAAATGATACTGAACTCTACACTCTGGGGGTAGGACGGAGTGGGATAGATATCCTTTTAATATTTTTTTCTCCAGTTTCAGAGGAATTTGCTGCATGCGCTATGTTTAGAGTTAGAAATTTATATGTACCGAGTTGAATTCGAGACTCTCAGAGTGAAATCACAATGCATTATTTACGATACCAATTTCTTCATTTTGTGAGAGAATGATTGCGATGATTCATTCTCTCTCCTTAGACTAACTAGCTTAACGTGTATATATGAGCTGTATTAGTGATCTATACAACACAGCAGGATTTAGTGAAAAGCATATCATAATTATGGAATATTTTCCTATAGAATCACTGTGATTATTCCGCAAAACGGCTGTAAATAACTTACGAATACGTTATCTATATAATCCGCAAATTTTATCTTGCATTTTTCATTCAGTGTTACTTAAACTATTTTTTAATTATATAATATTAGTAATTAAAATGTCTTGTATTGCAGGAATGTCTTTTTCACTATAGTCAAATTCTTGCACGGCGGGAAGTGAATAAGCGTTCTAATTCACGAAACAGTTCAGTGCTAAGTCTTAAAACAAGCGTTTCAATCATACAAACCTCCTTCTAATAACTCAAACTAGTTTCTTTCCAATAACTTTGCGTTAATATCTCTGCTCTGGGCTAAATTGCATTAATCATTCAAAATGTCCCCATTATTTTAAACGCTAATGAGCATTAAATATAACCTTGAGGAGTTTGTGACAAAAGTCATTTGTTTTCAATAGCTAATCATTTAATGCTATTATATTAGAAATGCTTTTTATCCATCATTACAGCAGTTATGGTATGTCTATAGCAGACATTCTCAAATAAGGGAGAATTCCCCCTAGGAGGGAATTTTATAGTTTCAAATGGGGGGAAGCGATCAGCTTGTTTCCATCTGTTTCCTGCTGTGCCATTAAAATTATTTGAATTTAAATTAATGTACATGTGTTTATCGAGTTTGAGCGAAAGAGGGGAGGAATGATCTTCTAACAATGATGAAAGGGGTGTATAAGGCAAGAAAGGTTGATAACGTCTGGTATGCGTTCCACGTCGTAAGGGATTTTAATTTTCCCTCAACCTGCCTGCGTGGTCTAATTGAAGGCACGTCCAGCTAGCATCAGGATGTCAGAATACCTGAGAGAGCAACGTTGATTTATTTTTTTTTGGGGGGGGGTACTTTACTCCGATAAATACCTAATTGTTCTACAACGTAACATTCCTAATATACGAACAAAGTCTGCAAAATGAATTACACATTAAATAAAAGTTATGCAAAAATTTCTTTAATGTTTCCTTCATTTTGTAACTAAGATAAATACAGTGAATTTATTAAAAGTTTATGCATTAAATACCATTCATTCCGAGAGATGGTGCTATGATTTATTTTTACAGCTCAATAAGTCACGGCCACAATTGGTCCACAGCAAAGAGTAGAACACTCTCGTATGAACTGGACTCAGGCGGATGCTGGTGCTGCGCGAGACTCTCTGTGTACCGTATTTTAAACTGTAAAACAGTGCTCTCTGTACACAATGATTTTTGGGTCAGTCAGTACATTTGAAATATTAATGATGTGCTGGTCTTCTCTTCTTATACATCCATGATGAGAACTAGGTAATATTTGTTATAATAATTACGCAACATTTGTTTTAACATCTAAAAACCGCTACTTGTAACTTGTAATATCATTCATTCCGAGAGATGGTGCTATGATTTATTTCTCCAGCTCAATAAGTCGCGGCCACAATTAGTCCACAGCAACGAGTAGAACTCTCTCGTATGAACTGGACTCAGGCGGGTGCTCGTCCTGCGCACGACTCTCTGTGTACCGTATTTTATACTGTAAAACAGTGTTCTCTGTACACAATGATTTTTGTGTCAGTAAGTAAATGTGAAATATTAATGATGTACTGGTCTTCTCTTCTTATACATCCATGATGAGAACTATGCAATACTTGTTATAATTACGCAACATGTGCTTTAACATTTAAAAACCGCTACTTATTTCTACTTAGGTCAGAAGATATTCAGATTTTTTAGCATTATTGGACGAAAAACTGAAGGAAAAATTCGTTTAAATCATTCGTTTAAATCATCGTAAAAAAAATGTGGGAGTAAGCTAACAATTATAAAGCAGTGTTAAAAACATGCGGATCAGAAGACAAACATAGCGTTATTTTCAAATGCGTGCATAGTTAAATTGTTTAAGAATATTTAATTTAGATTCAAAACCAGAAGGTCTAAAATTGTAAGAGAGCGTGGAATTTAGAAACACAATTGCGAAACCTTTACACACATATTAAGGACTAGTGTTACTACATTATCCTGCATGAGAATTTTACACACATATTAAGGGCTAGTGTTACTACATTATCCTGTATGAAAATTAATAAAATTTTAAAATATCGATATCTGTTACAGTTTTTGTAGGTTTAAACATATTCGGGACTCAAACATTCCCAAGAAATTTTCTGTTTTCTGCCCATTTTAAATACCTCCAAAAATATTTCTTCTTATATATCACTATATTTCAATTTCTACATTTTCTTAACATTTTCTGCAATTTGATAAATTATCACTAATTACAACGATTAAAAAGGTGTAATTAGTGATAATTATTAGTGATTGGCGATTTCCAAAGATGAAACGAAACCAAGGAGAATATGCGTTTCCATATAATTCCTCCTGGACGAAACTTCCACCTTCGTGTTCAAATTATTTCTGCCAAATTCATCGCCCCTACATTTTGAGTATTGTTTTATCATGAAAGTTTATGATAAAAGAATATTTAACCAAACGGCATGGTAAAAGAGCTTTAATTTAACAATATAGCCTCATGTCCGACTAAAAGTAAAATATGTAGACAATAACATTATTCTTCCCTTATAAATATAGATTAGAATTTCACGCTCCGTTTTAAATCAGATGTCACATACCAAATCATCGTAATTAAACCCATTCCTTCTGAGCATACTAAAAGGCTATGAGGAGAGCAGTCATAAAATTCTCTAAAAGACAATGAATACAAATGCGTTTCGAACGAATTGGGAAACGACAGAGTAAAGTCGTTTGCATCATAACCCAGCTACGCCAAACATTATAATATCCGTCCATGTTCGATTAATTCTTCCACTTTCCTTCTGCCATAAATCTTCTGTCTCTCGCGGCTGTCTCCTTCAGACAAGGCTGAGCAACCAAAATTTATCTAAGGTTTTTGGTTATTGATTCCGCGAAGACAAGCCCAGCGCTTATAAATTAAGTTCTTCAAGTTTTATTTTTCACCCTTTTTGGTTTTTTTACATTGTTTTCTTATTTGCACACTGATGCTATTAATGTTTGAGATTATAGCACATAAGCTTTTAAATCCTTTTAACAGTAGGTATTACTCCGAACCATACATTAAACAGCTGAATGCCTAGCAGACATTCTACTTTTCTGTTATGCCTTGAAACTGACGTTTAACGATTCTTTAGTGTTGAACATGTGTTTTATCATCTAAAAACGTAATAAATAGATTTTATGATATATGTTAGAATAAACTCTTCAGTTATTTCTTCTATGTAAGGAATGATATAGAGTAAAGTATCTATGCCTGTACTGCGGGCATAATGTGATACGTCAGTTAACACTGCCGCTTAGAGACAAATAGATGGCAATAAAGAATAATAATATATAAAATGTATACAGCAATGAAAACGTAAGAGTACAGATATTTTAATCCACGCATTTCGTTTGTTGATATTCGTTAATATCCACTTAAATTACAACGTAATGTTTATAAGTATGAAACATGTTTGAGTATCATACTGACTATCACAAGTGCTTACTACTTAAGGGGCTCATACACCTTAAACCTCTCATGATCTTCAAATGTGTGACTGTTTCAAGAATTGGGATATTTTATTTCTTTTAAAAGCACTTACTTCCAACCTTTTACAACTGACTACATAATATAGCTGCTTTGGAAACTAGTAACCAGAAAGTTTTTGTTGCCACAAATATTTTTGTAATTTAATCCTCTTTGTGACAAAATATTTCGCCATGTTTCCACCTTGCGCGCATGATATTTTAAAAATGGCTAATGGTACATACTTGAAATTGGATGGAATTCTTTATATGGGCACTATTTTCTAACTGAACCAAAAGTATGATAAATATTTTATTACTGAAAAATGTTATGGACGAAAACATTACAAATTTTTTTAATAAAATACATTTTATAACCTCAACTCCAAATAAAATAAAAATTTAACAAGACATTTTTAGAATTTTAGGTTCACAGTAGTTTCTAAATGTTATAAAAGATATATATTAAATATGGAATTAAATTATGCAACAGAAAACTGTGCGCGCAGGGTGGAAAGATGACGAAAAATGTTGTCACAAAGCGGATTAAATTATAAAAATATTTGTGGCAACACGAACTTTCTGATGACTATTTCAGAAAGCAGCTATATTATGTAGTCAGCTGTAAAAAGTTGGAAGTAATTGCTTTTGAAATAAATAAGTTATCCCAATTCTTGCAACAATCACCTATTCGAAGATCTTATGTGTTTTAAGGTGTATGAGTCCCCTTAATCACTTCAGTGGATGTTTAAGTTATCATATATAAACAAATTTGCTAAAATTGCAAAGGAATGATGAAATGTTTGAGAAAGATGTCGTCAGTTGCTAGAGTTAAAGACCAGATGTTTTTAATATTCCCAAATCTTAACCCTGATCTTAGTTTTGAGCTTTTAAGTAATATACATCTTTCGGTATTTCAAAGAACTTGTGTATTTTGACAACTATGTCATTTTAATAAAATATTTCTAAAAATAAAAACGTATGCAAGCTAGAGAATCCAGTTAATTATTTTTAACTGCCGCCTTTATTCTCTTGTGATGAATTGCAAGAACTAGAATTAATAATCAAGCATAAAATGACAAATTATTTAGTTGCAGGACGTGCAGTAAAACTTCCGTGTAAATAAAATTTAAAACAGTTTCACGTGTTCATATGATTAGCTAGCTTATCGGCCAAAAAATAAACTTTTCTATTTAAGTTAGCTTGTACTATCAGATGTATATCATTAAAGTAATTACAAGATCCAAGTAGAAGAAACATTCCAGATAATAAATTGTTCAGCTCTGTAACAAATTATACCGTTAATTAACTTTAAATTTCCCTGTAAAATAACATCATTAGATTCCGCAAGGTACTTCATTTAGTTTTAGTCCCCATTTTAAATAACAGGCTTTAGGTGCCAGTTAAAACAAACAAGCCAAGAAAAAATAATTTAACAGTGAGTTTATTTTAATCATCGGCTATTCCTCGTAAACCTTTAATGTATCATACAGCCATTTTGATTAACTAATTGCTTTCACCGAATCATTTTTTACGCAATTGTTCTTGTGCGTCACTTTTTAAGCCTCGTATCTGTCCCGCGAGGTGCCGCTGCACATTTGACTTACTTTGACAAATAGAATTTAGACATCCAAAGGAGTTATCTCTGAGATTAAAATAAATTACTTCCCACGTCGTAATCCCGTAAGTACCTTTAAACAGTCAAGGCGAAAATAAAGCTTTAATCCAAAAGACAGGATTTTATTGCCTAAATTATTTATTCTAAATTATTTACTTTATTTTACGGCTGGAAACGGTCAATTACCCTATTGAAACGTTATTCTAAGCCATTCAATAACTCGGCAACTCTCCCTTTAATAACACAAGATAACACCGAGAGGCAGCATTATGTGATAAATTCCTTTCTTCTTTATTCAAGAATAAAAACCTCGCGGTGCATACACAAGTATTTATTGTTAGTATCGCTAGATTAGCTAACGCAACCATATTTTTAGGGCTAGAGCATAAATAATTAAAAAGGGATCGATTAAACGGATTTAAGAAATTTTTCACAAGTAGTTATTTATGTTCATATAAATTAGATCTAGTGGCAATTTCGCTTAAGTCCTTAATCCTTCATTTCTTCATCGGTCCCAAACACTGAAGTGCTATACATCGTCAGTGGGATGAATTTATTTTCTTTCTTGTTAAAATGATACAATCTCCAGCCACTTGGCACTTTTCCGAGATTCTATCCAATATCTTATACATTAAAAGATTTCGATCTTGTTTTGTACGTTGACAGATATTAGATCAACAGCAAAACAAGGCCGAAATATTCTAATGCGTAAGGAAATATCATGCAATTTGTGTTACTTAGGACATCTGCTTACAACAATCGCTTCATCGTGTATTTAACAAACTGTTATCAAGTATCTGAAACGAATGTGGCTTTTTTCGTTATAATTTCTAATGCAAGAAAATGGTGCTTGCTCTTTATAAATACTTTTAATAGACACATAGATTTTTAAAATACTATGTTTAGGAAACAGCTAATTATATTTATAGATGAAAATATTATAATAAAAAAATTCATAAAAAATAATGCTTTAAGTTCCAGCAGATTTTAAGACATTTAGTCATAACTAATGTTGACAATATAAATAAAGATCAAGTATTATACCTGATCTGATCTTTGCAAATCAAGCAAATTTAAGCGACCCTCACTATATTATTAATTGCTGTTCTAACCTTGCTTCTATCGAGCAGCAACGAAACTAATATATTTGTGATTAGAAATAGATAGCATTCCAGTACCTTTCAATACATTCCATAACTTTAAGAATACCATGAATATATATTGAGATAGATAGATAGATAGATAGATAGACAGACAGATAGATAGATTTTGAATTATTTGTTTTATTATAAATTCATTGTGTCTTTGTTTTCCAGTTACAGAATTAAAGGCAGTTACGTATGAAATAATCGAGGTTCGGCAAAGAATTTGCATTTTATTCCGCACCCTATTTATCAAACATGCTTATTGACAACAAATTAATAACATTCGGATTTTCTGTGAAATATTGCCATTACTGTAATAATCCAGTAGCATTTTAAAATAAATTACAACACTAAACAATCTGTAAAAACTTCAATTTTTGATCTATCCCTGATTCTGGATGTGATTCTGGATCTATGCCTGATTCTGGATTGCTTACCAGATTTTAGCCCAGTTAATTTATTTGACAAAATGCCCGGCTTTTTCCCATACAACAAATTCAGAGAAAATAAACGATTAATTATCTTATAACTGAGAAGCATAACTATTTCTGAAGCATAGCTGTATAAGTACTGTAAAGGATGTTAACAGGTTTCGTGCTGTATCATGAAATCAAGTTAGCGAAAACTCATTTTATTAAAAGAGGCAACAAAATTGATTGTTTTAATTAATTGTTAAAAATAATAATAAATAAATCTCCTAATAAAAACTATTATTAGGAGACAGAAAGATAAATCGAAAATTGTTAAGGGTATTTCAAGACAGAATTTATTCCAAAAAACGTAAATTTTTACATTTTTTAAGTAAACAACGTTTTATTGCTTAGATATTAGAAAGAATGGCGAGTTTATTATATTCTTCGAAATTATATAACTATATACTTATAATAAAAGGAACATTAAAAATAAGTTAATATTTTGAAATAGCAAAATATTTTTCTTGTTTGGGCGATGAAGATATTTTTAAAGAAAGTTACATTTTGTAAGCCCCCCAAAAAACTATTTTTTTCTATTTTTTAACACCACAAATTGCTCTTAATCATATTAATCATCTTAATCATAATAATATTTGATATTTAATACGTTTCATTTTTCTTCTCATATATCCTTTGTTATCAAAACATTTTTGATAATTTCAGTTATATAGGGAATTTATAGAGGATACTGTATAGAATATTTATGGAAGAAAAAATATTTTGTCAGATCTTTAACATCTTAATTATTATTATTGTTGTTTTTTGTTGTTACTATTATCATTATTTAATTGATTCATGTATCAAAGCGCTGCTGCTATAAAATAATATGTAATGAAAATAATTTGCAGTTTATATTTAGGAATATGCTCCATAATTTTGAATCATAATTCTTTCTTAATGTATGAAACGAACTTCAAAAATAAAATAATCAAACGAGTAAATATTATGAAATGCAATATAGAATAATTGAGTATGTTGAAATCAATTAGCAGTCATACGCAACAAAATGAATAAAAAAATTTCTGCTCTGCAATAAACGTCAATATATACAACAATATAAAAATGGTAGTTTTTCGGCAAAACAGTGATTTTTTCCATTGCTTCTTCCCATCTGACCAATTTAAACGGTAGAAATGTTTCCGATTTGTTGATTGCATTGCATTGATCCGTTGGCACTGACGGTTAAATCAGCGCGGAAGAAATTGAGTTCAATTTACGGATTGAAACGCGTGGTTATCTATATAGCGCTGCTGTCCTGACTCCAAGTGCATAAAGAGTTAAAGCCTTGAACCACACCCACAACTCCAACTAACTCACGGGTAACCATGGTTACTCGAATGACGTCACAGATTTTCAGTAACACACAAAAGACGAAACGTGCCAACAATCTCCAAGTGTGCTCCTAACTTTGGCAAAGCAATAATTGCTCCGAATAATTAAGGTGAATTCGATTAATCAATTGATAAAAACTTGGAGTTCTTCTTAGGTGAGTTTTTCCAGGTGGTTTAAGGTTTTTCATCATTGTTGATACCACTACACTGCTTGTATATCCTTTGGAGGGATAAAATTTACATGAATTAATGTGATATTCTTTCAGTGAAACAACTATTATCTAAAAGCAACCTTAAAAATAATCTTTTATAATTTTCCAAGATTATAAATTACCTTTTATAATCATACACATTAAACTTTCAAATTCAAAGCTAGGACACTTATGTTCTACTTCAGTTAGTTGTCTTACTGCTTTTATGTTTATTTGCAAATAATGTCAGTTTTAATGATATGAAATATATAATTAAACATTAAATTTATATGTAGGTTTCTAATCTACCTAATGGTTACACATTGCTATTACTCAAACATTTAGTAATTATTGAGGATTAACATATTTTACTCTTAGAAATGAAATGCAAAGATAATATTAATGCTAATTTAAATCTGGCTCCCTTTCGTTTTAATGATAATTGTGTAATTAAAATATTTCGAGGTAAGAAAAAAATCGTTCCAGATTTTTTTATTTAAGTAAAACAAATATGCAACTATAACAAATAATATAGTAAAGCGATTATGTGGAGCATTTTTGTTTCGGATTTAAAAATGTTCTTTTACATGTATGTGGACGTAGGTTAAATAATAACAGTAACGCACTCGAAATATGCAATAAGAGAAAAGTCGAAAAAAAACCAGATTAAATTTAAAATGAGCATCAGTTTATTAAACATAACAACAGCAATAAGACTTCATTATATTTTCTGAATTCTCCTCATTGACGTCCCTTCTATTTCGTTAATATTTATACAAATATTTATTGTCTTATTGCCTTAAATATTATATCCGTTATTTAACAACCAAGCTCTTCGCCGCTTTGACTTCTCGCAAATAAAGCAAGCAAAATCTATTTAAGATGTTCATATGTCAAAAAGTGCTATTTCAAAGGGTCGTGACTAAAACGGGTAAAGCTCTCGATCCAGATTGATTATCAGAATAAAAACGCGCTAACGTTTAAATGTTAAGAAGGAAAAAATAAAAACAAAATTTTGCATTTTAAGAGCTAAAATGAAATAGTTTCTTAAAACGAATAATTTTTCTCATCTAATATACAAAACATTCCCCAGCCACTTAGACCTATATTTTTCTTCAAGAAGAGGGAAGCATATAAACATATTTGGTGTTTTACACTGGTGAAATAAATTAAGAGAATT
Organism: Stegodyphus dumicola; assembly: GCF_044657685.1. NCBI lineage: Eukaryota > Metazoa > Arthropoda > Arachnida > Araneae > Eresidae > Stegodyphus > Stegodyphus dumicola. Next base: position 32,180,225 of record NC_140781.1, read on the forward strand.
TGCATGTTTTATCGAATTGCATAAAAAAGAACTGAACTGAAGGAAAAACCACTGCTTAAAGATAAAAATTCAAATGCGTAAGCGCACACGTTTTTGTAGGCAGCGCCAGCAGAAAAACAGGCTTTATAAGCGCGTGGAGTGTAAGACGAATTGCGTTCGCTAGCACACATCGGCAAATTTCTTGGTGTTATCGTGCAGCATTAGGTTAAATTCATATCGGAACAGTAAATATGAGCAACCACCAACGTTTAGATGACGGAATGAGGTGGCGAATTGTGAGATGGCTAGAGGCAGGCCAATCGAAAGTCCAGATATGCAGAGAGTTTAATTTAATGCCCAGCGTCGTGTGTAACCTATGAAAACAGTTCCAGTATACCGGATCCATCGAGAGAAAGCCTGGGAAAGGTTGTCCAAGAGCTACGACGGCCAAAGAAATCGCTATTTGTCCATTTTAGCGAGACGTAACAGAGGGGCTACAGCTTCTCAACTCTCTTGGGAACTGTATGCAGCCACAGAAACCCGTGTAACAAGGGGACTGTTTCCAAAAGACTGAATGAGAGAGGGTTGTTTGCCAGAAGACCTCCTGTTTGTGTCCCGCTCACGACTACAGACAGGAGAGTCTGATTAGCATGAAGCAGGCAGCATAGTGATTGGAGTACGGAGCAATGGGCGACTGTTCTGTTCACCGACGAGACCATTTTAGCCTAAACCCCGATTTCTCGCCGTACTTTCATATGGAAAGAGCCAGGGATCCGCTACCTACCCTCCAATGTCCGCGAAATCAACAATTGTGACGGTGGTGGTGTAATGGTCCGGGCAGGCATCACGTTGGATGGCAGCATACCTCTCCACGTCTTTGACAGAGGCTCTGTGACTGGTGTGAGGTATAGGGATGAGGTCTTGGAGCCCTATGTTCGCCTTTTCCGGGCTGCAGTGGGCCCCGAGTTCATCTTACAGGACAATAACGCAAGGCCACATAGAGTACTTCTGGTCGACAAATTTCTCGAGAGTGAGGATATTCGCCGGATGGATTGGGCAGCCAGGTCTGCAGACCTCAACCCTATAGAGCATGTCTGGGACGCTCTCGGGAGGGCAAATGCAACTCGCAACCCCCCTCCGAGAACCATCCAGGAACTGAAAACAGCGTTACTGAATGAGTGGGACCAATTGCCACAGGTACTGATAAACTGCCTTATTTCCAGTATGACATCACGCTGCAAGGCCCGTATGGCTGTAAAAGAGGACCATACCCTCATTAACCCGTTTTTTTGTGTCTTCCGCAACCGTTATTTCAGACGTTCAGAGTCCCAGTGTTGCACACGAACATGTGTGTCTATTATAACTATTGAATATTTATTTTGTTTGTATTATATCAATTTATGTTCACAACAACTGTTATTAAAACCTGTCCAGTAGTTCTGGAGATCGTAGATCAAATATGCATATTCTCTTAATTTATTTCACAAGTGTAGAATATTACTTCTTTTTATAAGATTTCAAGTATTTTATAACAAAGTTTATCATAATCACTCATGTCTTCTTAATTCAAATAGCAATGATGTGTTTGGGGTTCCGTAATTAGAACTATTGGTTTGTGATAATTATATTTATGCAATATAAGATATTTTCTCCCTCCCTCTAGCATGCTTTCTAACATGCCCATTCTTCGGTGAGTGGGTCCTCAAATTCCCATTTGCCCTTTAAATGGAGTAGTATATAAGGTATTTCCTCCCTTCTTTTAACATAAATTCGTGGTGTAATGGTAGCACATACGGCGCGTATTTGAGACGTCCAAGTTCGAGTTCCGGCAAGGTCATTGCTCACTTTGCATGTTTCCTGCTTCAAAATAACCTTATGACTGTGCAATGTATTCCAACATCAATACATTGTCTCGTGCTATGTATTCCAACATCTGGTAAGCTTTGCATTAAGAAACAAACCAGAACTGAAATCCTCATACCCATTTGCTGCTGGAGCTCAAGGTTCGCATAAACCTTAGCTCTTTACAGCTAATGAAATCATAAGGCTATATAGATAAATAAATCTGTTTACTTTTGTATTATGAGCCAGAATATTTCGAATAATATTTTAAACACTAACTTACGTAATTCAAAATATGCATATCTACATTTATAAGGTATTTCTCCCGCCTTCCTAGCGTGCCTTCGTGGTGTAGTCGTTCTGCTCGCTGGACCGGTAATCCAAAGATCCGTGGTTCGACTCCCGGCGAAGGCGGGTACTAATTTTTCATCTTTCCTGCTTCCAAAAAATACCTAATGTCTGTACAGTGGCGCCCGAACTAAAAGGGTGTTGGATGAGATTTCTCCATACACAGGATTTGGCGATTGGGTCCCCTAAAAACCCCAGTCGCCCTTTAAAAAGGGGAGTATATAAGGTATTTCTCCCACTTTCCTAGCGTACCTTCGTGGTGTAGTGGTTCTGCACGCTGGGCCAGTGTTCCAGAGGTCCGTGGTTCGATTCCCGGCGAGAGCTGTTGCTAATTTTTCGTCTTTCCTGCTTCCAAAAAATACCTAATGGATCTACACATTAACTCATGGATAATGGAAAGCAAGGTTCAATAGAGCGCTAAAACAATACTGTAAATATAAAATGTTCTAGACATTGTAGAACATGCAATATTTTTCGCAGCCTTTGTCTAGCATTTCAAGACATATTGAAAACTGAACGAAAAATATGTGAAACTACAAAGAACCGATAATACTGATAAAGAACAAATAAGTGTAAAAATTACTCTTGAAACGTGAAACATGCTATGTTTATAAGAGTGACCTGTACCGATTATGTAAGTTCATACATATTGTGTTTGAAAAAAAAGTAATAGGTTTCTACTTGTTTGTAAAGCTATTTCTTCTTAACTTACAGAAATGTAATATGAATCACATTACATGAAAAACGAAGAAATTTTGTGGTATCAGTCATCCCATGCGTGTAGCTCCTATATGTCGACATACATCCATAGGATAGTCATTTTCGTGCAGTATACTAGATTACTGCGCAATAATTACGGAACTCACTGCTGCAGCAAATCAGAGGTTCTTGTAATGTGATGGTTAAGAAATTTTTTTGTTTTGGGTCAACTGATTTTGTCTTTGACTAACCTCCCCACAGAAAAAATTTCATTGGTTTCGGATATGAATACTTGGGAGCAATGAACACAGTACACGATAAGTTTGCTCGTTTTAACAGATCCAAAGGTGAAATACAGTTATATTCCGGCAACATATGTGCTGCACTGAGACATAATCTTTTTCTTAACATATATTTTTACCACGTAGAATAATAGTTTTACAAGGAAATAAAACAAGCACCTCCATTCGGACAAACACTGTATTTATGCATATGTAGATAGATGGATAAATGGATAGATAGATAGATAGATAGATATAAAGATAGAGAAATATATATCTGAATATATATGATACGGCGAAACACCGAAATCTGGAGAATGTCGACAAATATGCCAAAGTTTGCCTCAAATAAGGAATGTTATTTAAAAACAATCTTTAGCATGGGTATAAGTTTGGATAACCATATAATAAAATAGCAAACCGTATAAAAAATTTTAGGGGTAGGGGAGAAATTGATTTGAAATTAAATTCTAAGAACAGCTGTGACTTTCAGTGACAACTATGGGAAGTAGCAGAAATTTTACTTAATATATACGTCACATGCTGTATTACATTAATGGATTCTTCATAAGAACTCTCATATTTAGCGAAATGGGAAATAATAATACTTATTTGTATAGAATGTATTTACATTATTAGCTTTTTGTTGTTTCTACGCTGTTAAAGACTATTTCTCAAATTCTCAATTCATCCATAAATATTTTTGGCACTTTCATTTCTCTTTTACTGTACATATGTATATTTTGAATACATCAAAATAAACTTAGATACCTTGATAATAATTAATTCAACAAAAATTGTGATTACACACTCTTTTTCGTATTTAGCATAACAAATGTGAAAATGCAGCTTGCATAGAAAGTTTAAGCTCGAATAAAATTCATTCGAATTTATTTGAATATTATATATGAATCAGTTTTATGTGCAAAAGTTTGTTAGCATCTTTTTTCTTGGTTTTAACCAAAGCAAGATGCATGAACAACAGAAAAATATAATTTTTTCTATATACTTTATAAGATATAGTTATATAGTATAGTTTATAAGTTTAATTAATTTGAATTAAATTTTATTTTTCTCAAAATCATGCCACTTCTGTTAAACACCCGGCTGTGGCAAATTCAATCATGATGTCTATTTGTGTACAGCTGAATTCGCAGTCAGTTTGTAGGGTCTTCTACTCTATAAAATCTCTAAACCCTATTAAGATTGATTACTGACTTATCGCTCCATCTATGAATATGCCACAAAATGTTTTAAACGACCTTTTTTTGTATTAAGAACTTAACAAAATGCATATTTTGTGTGTACAAATTAAAACTCCGCAACTTGCGTGTATTATATAACAGAAAAATTGAATTTGTAGATTTAAATGGATAAGTAGCCTAAGACTACTTACCTAAGCATTGGCTCACATTTTAATTGGATTTAAATTCGGCTAGCAAAGCGTCTAAGCCGGCTAACTAATGTAGCAGAGCTAGGCGAGGGAAAGGTACAGCTGCGAGAGTCGCTGTCAAAACCCCTCTCTCTAATATTTTCAAGCACTCCGCCTTAGCATATTTGTAACGCATTTGCACTGTGGTGACAGCTAAGAAAATAGAAAAGCGATAAATAAATCTAAGCCATAAGAAAATGAGTTAATTAATATAAATCTCTGTAATTTAACAATACTCAGATAATATCATTTCAGCTTTTATGCATTAACGTATTGGATTACATAACACGGAACTCAATATACAGTAGCTCATTTTATTCGAATTCTTATTTTAAAACTTTATGCAATCCTGTAAAGAGCTTTAAACAGTTTATGTAGTACTGAACTATATCAAGATAACAACTGCTTTCCTGACACGCAGTTTATAGCCCATTTTGTGCACTGAATATTATTTTCATATAATAATTTTGTTCATCCGAAAGAGAAGCTTATTTTTCATCATGTAATAACATAGTATACCATAAATATTTCTTTCTATATTGAGAGAAGAGCTTGGTATAAATTATAAACTATAATTCAAAATGCTTACGACGGTAGTGTGCTAGTGAATGCTTACAAAACATATAGTATTTAGAAGAAAAAAGGGCGGGAGGTAAATGCAAATCATTCTAAAATAATGGAAATTACATTAAAAATGTCTTTCTTTATTGATAAAATTAATTCATCTTCAAATGAAGCTTTTGTCTTAAAAAACGACCATTTTTCAGGACTTCTATCCAAAATGAGATACTTCTTTCTACTAGACTCAAATCTGATAAAAAGCTGTATAGAATGCGAATTCATATTCCTCCGCAAAGAAATGGAATTCTTCCTAAATTCGTCATAGTTCTTCCTGGGAAAAATGGAATTCTTCTCATTTCTCTGGATGCAAGTGTTTATTTTCCTTAAATCCTTCTGGAAGTTTCTATTCCAGATGGGAGAGCTTCCTATTTTCTCTTCCAAAATATGCCAGCGTGTTACCGGGACCGTCCATCTTCTGGAACGAGATGATTTTTCACCCACCCTGCTGAAGAACACCTCAAGTTTAGGTATCCATTATTTTCTCATAAAGCTGAGTATCACATTTACTATCTTATAAAACGCCACTGAAATATTCGGTTTTAAAAGTTTATCAGATAAAATAGATAATGCGAATATTTAACCAATGTTTTGCATTTTAGAATAATGAATGCAATTCTTTCAAAGCGAAATAATATTGCATTTTACAAGTTCTTTCTTTGAAAGAGTAAAAACGATCGAAGCGATTTATAAAAGGAAAAGAATCGCAAAATTGAAGAAAATATCAATTGCAAAACAATGGAAGGATTGCTTGTCGAATGAAATTAAGAGTATAAGCAAAATAGCAAACGTTGCAGATATTTTGAAAGGAATTCTTATCGTAAAGATAAAAAAAGCAAATAATAAAGGAAAATAAGAGCCTAAATAGTATCGTCATCCGTGTTTCTTATCAACATTTTTCTGTGCTTCTTTTTCTTATCCTTCTTTATTTTTGCAATTGAGACTTATCCTGGAGCTGAGACACACAGACAGATCACAAAACACTGATACCCCAGCAGTCATACATTCATAACTGTCATAAGCTGCGGCCTTCCCCATGTAAAGCTCCCAATGCGTGGCTTTCAGCCAAAACGACATCAGTTAGCATAATATGTAAATTCAGTTTTTGATTGCTTTGATAAATGGAATGAAATTTTTCTGCTTGCTTTGTTTAGGATGAGATTTTTCGCGATTGAATATTGTTTTCGAAAGCGTAAGATATCGTTTTCGACGTAAAAAAAAGAAAAAAGAAGAAGAGCACATGACATGCAAAGCATATACTGAGAGCACGTACGTAATCACCCCTCGTTCCCTGCTCAATCGCTAAATCTTCTTCCTGAAGTATAACATCTATATTTCTCTGACTTGTTAACGTCTGGAAAATATGAAATGCTCTGTGAAAAATGTAAACTCATTTATTGGCATAGTTTTTGTCTGCTTTAATCGTAAATGTATCTGACTCTGACTTGCTGTGTTTTGCATAAATTCGGAGTGAATCAGAAAGCATAACATTGGAATATCTGAAGCGCGTTTCGTATTTCCACATCAAGTGGTATGCCGTAATGCAACATACTGCGTGAATTGCGAATGTATATAGATAAGGATTTCACGGATTTTTAAATTTGAAAAAATATTTTATAGGAGCTGCCGGCGTAGATATAGATTGTTCATACAAATGCATGCAGCTCGCAAGACTTACACTCAATATGTCAAATAAAGATGATTGAAAATTGAGAAAGGTTTTCATGATAACTTGTCATAAATAAGATTTTCCTTTGCTGCACATTACATCTCAATGCATTTCTTTATAGATTATCTCGTTAAATTTTTTAAACTATTCAAGGCAGGATTTGAAAGGTAGTCATAATACGTCATAATATGCAGTATTCCGTTAGACAGGGAAGGATATGTATCAGAAGTTAAAAGAATGTTTGATTGGATGTAACTGTATATTTCGTTATATATTGTTTCTTAAAAATTTATGTTCTTTGTAGTACATAGCTTCATCAGTTCTGGTTTGTTCCTTTATTATGCCTTAGAAATAAATAAAGTTTAAATTAAAGAAATTTTAATAATATTTATATTATAATTATCGTTAGAATTATAATATAAATAATATTATTCTAACGATAATATTATTATTGTAATGAGATGAAAAATATTCCGTTTCATTTTCTTTAATACAATACTTGGAAAAAAAATAATTATTTCACCAAGCTATTAAGTGCCTCCATAATAAAGTGACCACCACTTTTGTCCTTAGTAGTGGAAAAATCTTACATGGGGCTTAGCTCGCCATTGAGAAAAAATTCCATAAACATCTACGCCAAACACGAGGTTCTTGTTTTGTCTAATTTTAAACTTTACTTTGATGCTTTTCTCTTGTCTTTTGAGTTACAATTTTCCATTTTATATTTTCAATATTTAGAAACAATAACATCATTCAGAAGTATTTAACACACTTTTTTCGTAGAGAATTAAACTATTGGTTCCATTTTCATAACAGATAAAACAAAATACACTACTAAATCTTAGATTATTCCGTTTTCTAATAAGACTTGTTACTAATTATCGGTTGCTATCATCCTGAAATTTTGTGGTATGTATGTGAATAAGCTCCAACTTCACCTACCATTAGCTTCAGCTAAATGGACTATAGCTTCTTATTCATTAAGATATTTAAAATATGAAACTTGTTTCGGTATGCGAACAAAAAGCTTTTTTAGATAAATAACACCTTTTTGTTAATATGAATGATTTGATGATAGTTTGAAGCTATATGTAACTATTTATTGATAATACACACGTAAGTATTCAGTATAAAAATAAAATAACTATTTAATTTCGTCTATCATTAAGAAAGATTCCTCATCAAGAATTAAATATTTTGTGAAATGTAAACTATGTTCATTAGGAAATTTACAAAAAAGAAAACACATTTTAGACCTGACCTCAAATCTTCAAGATTTCGATGCAGTTCGACTTGGTTACAAATTCATGTGACAATGAAAACTAAAGTAAATAGTAGCTTAAACTATTAAAAACGTTTTAACCTCTCCTTAATTTTAAAAACATTTTTACTTGATGATTATTAAGCTAAACTATTTAAATTAAACATTTTTGATAACTGAAGTCTTATCAGAGTGTTTCTAAGCTGTTGATGCTCTTTGTTTTCATTAAAATCATTCAATTCCGAAAATAAAAATAACACTAAATACATGAATCGTGTGTGAACTTAGTTTGAAAAAAAATGGATGCAAGAGAATATCTTCTTAAAAAAAGACTTCCGTCATAAATATTTTACCCCTTCTCTAACTATGATATTCAAGAAAAACAATTTAAATTAAGAAAACGTCAACATAACCACATGTCAACATAATGCACAATGCCTGAAACTTGGTACCAAACGTAATTGAAAAGTTAATCCTTAAGAAATGTATTCACATAGACGCACACATACAAAAAAGCAGAGTTTTCAAATCAGGCAAACGACTTGAAAATTGCTTTATCAGACAGCCACCGATGACATTTTAAATACGTACATTTTCTTTCTGTCTTCTGCAGTCAGTAGCTCCAACGGTATTTCAATGCGTGCTTCTGTACATTAGCGTGAATACAGTTTATTAAGGGTATGTATCATATGCCAATTGATAGCTGGTTTATAACAAAGGAAATAAATAAGTAAAGAATTTCGGAGCGTAGGTATTTTTATGGTCTTAATGGTTAAGCTGCAATATGCAGCATTTTATCTTCGATCAGAAGTTGAACTGGAATGCATTGATTTAAAGATATTATCCATGGATTTATTTAATTAAACTGGATTTTCTCTATATGGTGAGGTACTTGACTGTATACCAAATGATAATGCATTTATATACAACTTTGTTTTCTACTTAACGTCTGTAAAGATTATTAAATGGCTGAACCTCTAATCATAATAATAGTAAATTCTCCTCAAGATTTATTTCTTTATCGGTACAATTATTATACTTTTCGGTTACTTTTTCTTCAGAAACATTACTTAAATAACCATGGTCTGGAATGTTCAAAAAGTAATTAAGCGTAAAATCTTAGAATACATTTAATAATAAGTAAATAGAATGTACCAATTTATAAACTAATTTTAAAGCATTTAGGAATTTCTATAGACACTAGCTTTGTTATTTTCCTTTTAGTTAATTGAAGTAGCAGAATCGTTAACACTAAAAATATTTGTGATATATTAAGTTCATTTAAGACCATTTTTAGTTTAAAATACACTTTCTATCCCCCAATCTATTACTTAAGTACCCAATCTATTACTTAAACACGTTCAGCAATTTATCTCATAATGCTACAATTTACGCTGAAAGTAACCTTTTCATGCATTGCTTGTATTTCATTATCTAAAACTGCTTAGGTTGAATTTTGTATTAAATATTAAATATTATAATACTAAGGTATGGAAAGATTTATTCACGTCTGCATTTTCTTGAATATACACGCATGCCATTTATTAAAACTTTCTGCAATTACTGCAGAAGTCTAACATTGTTTTTGTGTAAAGAATTAAATTGAATAAGAACAGTAGTTAAATTGCATTCGAATGCAAAATTGAAGCACGTTTACCTATATTTAGTGTAGTGTTAAATTAATGAAATATAGGCTCTGTCTTTACACTTCCTTTTTCTCTGCGAAGCTATTGATTTTCTAAAGAGCAACATCTTTATTAGAATGAAAGATGCAACACAAAAATGACCATAAGTCATTTAATTTCCATCTGCTATTAAAAAGCCTGCAATGCACTAATTCCTAATTGTGTTTTCAGATGTGCAAAATGAGGGGGAAGGAAAGTAACGAAGGACACATCTTAAGAAAAATATTCCGTGTCAAAATAGGATAATGAGATTTATACGCAATGTCCTTTCTTTGTTGTTATCAGCTGCATATATTTTATTGCGGTTTTTTCCATCTTTTCTGGAATGGCGGCTTTCTTTAATCAAAGAATATTTCTACAAAATAGCGTCAAGAAAAGGTGAAATGTGTTACTACTGATTTCTGTTTTTCCGATAGAGGCTAATACGAAAATTGAATTAAAAGGCATTATCTGTGTTTCCTGTGTTTGTTAAGAGTGGGCTAAAACGTAATGAGTTCATTGTTTGGTAATTGTTTCTTAACTGCCTTTTACTCTGCTTTTTTCTTCAAAAGATCAAAAGTACCGATAATTAAAGTTGAGGAAAAAACTACCCGAGAGATTTTGGTTTATTATCTTTCGAATCAAAGCAGATGAAGTTCCGAGAAAGATATAATTAAGGATAAAATATTTTGCATAGCGTGAACAAAGCAGCTATTTGCATAAATCTTTATTACGCATTCCTGCCACGAAAATTATATTAACGCAATAAAATTTGAAAATACGTTCATGACATTAAATTTTTTGCTCCTGCTCTTAATGTTGCCAAAAAAATTATTTGTGTTATAGGAATTATCCTTAACACTGATGTTTGATATTTTTTATCTTAATTCATCATTTATTCATGATTATGAAAGACATCTGGAAAGCTCCACCAATGTTTAAACCGCTCACTGTTTAAATACTTAAATATGTAATCTCATTAGATCAGTTCCAAAGTTAAATTTAAGAATGATATGCAATGTTAATGATGCATTTTAGCTGTAATCTAATTTAATTAATTATTGTATAGTACACAAACCTTTGTTCTAAAATCAAGTTTGATTACAAAATTCCTATTTCACGCGGTTTCGTTTAGTTTTTAGTTTCTAGCTTAAAATATGAAATGACAATGAAATTAAACTTCCAAAAGCTTATTAGATTTTATTTTTGAAACTGTAAATGATTCTTTAGAAAGAACATATTTTAAACTATTATAATTTTCATAAATTGTACATAGTTAAGTATAAATAATCAATTTTCGGAGAAATTATATATAATTCATAAAACTAGTGTTATGTTTATCGTTAAGAATTCATATTATACGTAAATATAAATTCATACTCAGTTTAATATCGAAATTTATTTTTAATATTTCTTATCATCGGAATCATCGATATTTCTTGCTTTTTAGGCTATGGTTATATAGGTAGTAAGAACTAACACTGCAAGAAACGTGTTTACAATATCAAATTCAGAAATTATTTTCTAATGAAGCAATAATTAGTTAGAAAACTGAACATATTTTAAGGTTTTCAAATTATAGTTTAACCTTTTTTGGTTACATTTCTTCTTTTGTTTCTTAGACTAAGATAAGGAGAAAAGGACGCGGATAAGGATTTTCGTTATGCTATGAAACATAACGTAAACATTCAATAAATACACTATGAAAGATTTATTTTAGTATGTCTGTCATATATTTTGTTCTAATATGGATTCTGCTTCTACATCTATTTATGCATTCTCACTTCTTTTGAATACTGGTTAATCTGAAAATTTACCGAACTGAATTATTTAAAAAGTATAAAGGTTTCTAAAATTTAGTAAAATACTCAGTAAGTTATTATTTTATTGACAAACGCCTGAAGTAAACGTAAGATGGTAAATCAAACCAAATACGTATGACACTCCTGTTAAGATGTACTAATGAAGGAACTTGATTTGCTTAGAATAATTGTCATTTTGAGGATATTATCAATATGTCATAGAAATTGATGTAATAAGTCCTATAGAGAATTACCTTGTGATTACTCAGCATAATGTGTTATTAAAAACATTCGTTTAGTGGTTAGTAAAAATATTAAATGTTTCAAAATTCATATCATATTAACAAACTACCTTACGTAATTCACATTCTTTTGTTAAAATAAGAACTGCTTCATTACAAACATCGTTTTCCAGTGTATATTGTACAAAAAGTTTGTCTAGACTGCTTTAAACCGCTTTGGTGCTTTCTTAAATAAGCTAATTGTACTAAAATAACCTCAAAACTATGTCAAAAATATTCAGATATTCCGTGATATAGACGAATAAGGTAAATACGAGAAAAGCATGATTAATAGCTTAGCATTCAAGATAATAAGTACATAATTTCAAGATAATACGCACATAAATATGCGAATTATATGGAAATTATTAAAAAATCTACCTAACTGTTAGTTCACAAACTATATAGCAATTCCGTCTGTTCAGCTAAGAAGAAATGTAACTCTAAATTCTTGCCAGAGCTTAATTGCTATCTAAGATAAAAATGCATTAAGTAAGATTAGAGAGAGTGCATTTTTCAATGCATCAATTTAACACAAAGCCCTTTGAAAAAGAGCATGTACGTATAGAGGGTGTTTTAGGAGGAAATGGCGATGTGCTGGGGGATGATAGATTGAGCTGTGCTGAATGGAAGACTTTATGTGAACACGTGTTCGTTTCTCAACGGTTTTGGAAATAGAATGATTTTAAAATCGCATGAAAGGACCATCGATGCCGTCATAACCATAACAACGCACATCTCCAAAGATGGATTTATCGAATTTATTTTCGTTATTTTTTAATATTATGGGATTATATATGGGGAGTGCCTTGATTATTTTCAGTATTTTGATTTATGAAGTGTCATTATTAATGAATAAAGTGGAACTGCCCTAGCATAAAAACAATTAGTAACATATTAAGGTATGTGCCTACGTACGAAGAACTTTTTTTAAATACATAAAATTTTAATTAAACACACATGTTTTTGAGTAAGATGGGATATAAAACTATGAATTTAAATGGAATTTAATAGAACGTTTCATTCATTTTTCAAATATAGGCAATATTTAGTAAAATTTTAGTGAAAATCTTGATTTACGCCAGATCTCCTAAAATAAGTTCTAATGAATACACTTCAAAATTCTTTACACAGTATATAAATAACATACTTACCTGTGTTCTGTAGCAAAAGATTTGCAGTACTTATAAAATGTTTTGAAATATTCAAAAGTTGGTACAAAAATTCAAAATTAAAACAAAAACAAATCCTCTTTTCTTCAAAATATTGTCAATAAAATCAATAAATAAATACAAAGAGCTCATATTTTGCTACGGAACACAGCTAAAGAGGAATAAAACATTTTGGCAAAATTTCATTTCAATATTCTAAATACATTTTGAGAAATTAACGTAATCGCAATCAAAAGTAACTTAAAACACAATTTCTCAGAAAATGCATTTAAAGATTTTTACAGCACAAAAAATTTTATAGCCAGTTTAGACCTTTAAAACTCGCCGTATTTGTATGTTAAGCCCTCTTTTACTTCATCCTTAACTAATGTTGACTTTCTTTTAACATTTTTCTGGATAACTTTGCTGCTTGTAGAGATTGGCGTTTCAATTTCTGAATTTGTTTTTTGTCTATTCCCATGTAGCTTTCAAGCATAATGGGACTAATTTCTATTTCTATATACCTGAAAATAGGTAAAAGTCCTAAATATCTTGAATTAAATAATAATACAGCAATATGTGCACCTAAAAGCAATGTTTTCAGTTGGACAAAAGTTTCTTTAGATAAAATAGTCCTCAAAAGGTTATTAAAACATTCATGTAGGCATTTTATCAGCAAAGTGTCACACAATGAAAGATGTGTTTCTTTTACAACTTTTATATTGTTAAATAATTAGAAAATAGTTGTTTAAACTTAATGTTTACATTTTTACTACCATTTAAATGTCCACTTCCGGCATTCACAAATTCACTTCCGGTTTACTTTTTATACTATAACTTTGCTTCTATTTATCGTAAAAACAAAACTAAAGCATTTTTGGAAACCTAAATATATGGCCTATAAAATGAATAAATAAAATAATTTCGAAAATTTTCACCAAAACGACGAATTTAGGGTAGGTACATACCTTAGTGGAAATAATCGAACTGTGTTAGAAATATGAATACCATACTTATCCCTTATCTTTAAGACAAAGCTTGGACATAGCCATTGGTTTAGAAATTGATTTGGTTTATACATTGATTTGGAAACGTTAATTGCGTAATGAAAGCAGATTTTGATTGAAATTAAGTTATTACATATTACTACGTTAGCTGCATTAGCATCATGCCTACGTGTTCAGACTACGTAAGTCACTAGCCTGTGTTTCTTAAAAGAAAGAAGAAGTAACTTATACTCCTTCCACTGGGATTTTCGTCCAACCTTTGTACGTTAAAAAGATTGTGTATCATTTCTAGGTACATTAATTTTCTTTTTTTATGTCACACTTCTGGAGAATATAACGGTAAATATATAAGCCTGTGATTACTGCAGTGGTACTTCAAAAATTAATATTCTAATTTTTTAGAAAGGCTAGACTGTAAAAACGTTAGTCTTGGCGAGCCAAGTAGCAAACATGAAGATATGAATGGGTAATTTTCTCATATAGCAAAAATGAAAAAACAGTGAAAGAGAGTGAGAGAGAGAAGTTGGAAACCTTCATTTTCTTTTAGTTATGAAGTGATATATAAGCATAATATTATTACATCTTTTACAAACAAAACAAACAAATAAAAGATTAAAATTTACTTATTAAAGAATGTTATTATTAAATAGATTAACATTGCTTATGCTAAAAATATAACTGTTTCTCTGAGATAATATTTCATCATACTGAAGTTTGAAATTAGTATTTGCTATTATTGCTGTTATTAAATAGTCATATTTAATATTAATCTGAGTTGCGATTTTACATACTTCACCTTCGAAAATGTCGTTTCGAGTTGGTAAGTACTCCCAAACGAATATCAATCCCCGTACATATGATTTTAATTGAGCGTGTTAATACTCGTATTTCGATAAGAGACCTTTTACTTTAAACATCATTTTTAACATATAATTGTTTTGCAAATCAGTCACTTCCAGTTGAAAGTCTGATAGAAGCTCCTCAACCATACAGTCAAATGGATTTTCAAACTTGAAAATATCTTTTGCACTTACATCTTTTGATTCACAAAACTCTGCTGTGACTGTAGTATAAGTTCTGAAAATATACTTGAGCGAATGTATTTAAGAATGGGGATTTCACTAATATTTGAAATTTGTTACATCAAGATCAAATTAGTTTAATGTATTTCAAACAATGCAAATTTTCTGCAATAAGCTTTATGATAAAATACATTTTACTCATAAGTACTGTTTTCCCCTGTTATTTTAAATTGAATTCTTTGAGATACCCCATGACGACTGTGGTAAATGCTAATTTCTGTGGCCATTATTGTTTCGATAATAAAGGTTGTGAGCAATTTTCCTCATTAAAAAAATATCAATGACATCTCTCAATTCGAATGAATCTCAAGAAAACTTTCCCACTGATGAGCCTTTGAACAGCTGTATAATAAGGCACGTCACGAAATTCAGCTTCGATCTTTAATACAAATTACCGAAACTGGCGACGGTTTAGTCCACAGGAATGCATGAAGTTTATTACTGATACGACTGCTTCATTAACACATGAGATATTGAGGTGTTTCCCATGAAGAACTTGGTGGTGAATGATAAAATGAATTACCGAAGGTTTTAAACATTTAACACCACAAGCCTTAAAAGTTTATCCAACTAAATATTCTCCATTCCACGCAAAGTTTTCCCACCATCATGTGTAACATAGTTTAACTGATTACATTGTAAATTGTAATGTGTTAGCGTTTTCCTCGACTCCCTTGAAGATATCTTCACCTGTTGTTGTTCCATGCAGACTGTTATAGCCTTGATCCCACGAATAAACAACAGCTATTGGGCAGTATCAGAAGCATCTGTCGCCTTCATCAAGAACCAAAGAAAACAATTTGAAATATTTTGTCTTGACCTTTTGATTGACTTTTGAATGACTCCCCGTGTCCTTAAGTCTCCTAACAGTTGTTCTTGCTGAAAGAACTGACAGATAGAAGTATATTTATTTCTTCTGGGCACAATTCTTAGGCTGCCACCAGCAAACATGATTTAAGTAGTTCACCAAAGGTGAATAATTTTCCTTTCGTAGCTAATAAATTACTTATTCATAAGCTGACTTTAGTTATTGATTTATTTTTTTAATTCTACGAATAAATTCCGTTGTGGTGACGCATTCTGTTTTACCCTTTCCAACTTCAATGATCATCCTTTTTCTGTAAGACTTGAATATCGTGTCGCGTGCTTAGTTTGGTAATGATTATGTATACTGTACTCTTTTCATACAGCTATTATGTCACTGCTTATTAAATATAGAATGTAGTCATTTAATTCTATGACAAAATAATCGGCACTCTATTTCGCCTTAAAAGCACGAGTTACGAAGTCAACTTTTCTCTTTTTATTTGATTTTGAGACTGATATAGTAACAGTAGGTAATGAAAAAAATAAAAAGAACAAAATGTTTCAGAGTTCCTTAACAGATGATTCCACGAATACCACTATAGCAAAACTGCCAACATCCTCGCGCGGCGGCGACTATGCACAAACATTTGTCTGTTCGAAAATACTTTAGAAACAGCGACAAACGAGAGAATACGACAGTAGCTTCAATCGCGGTTATTATTCTCAACTTTTCAACTCAACTATCAACCGTTTATCATAGCGTGCAATTTGATTATTTTTCATTTAAAAGACAACATCTTAGCGCTGGTCGGATTAAAAATAAACAGTTCGCCGGATATGGCCGACGGGTGTTAGTTTGCCAGCCTCTTTTCCAGAATACTGTTAATTGTTTTGTAACCGCAGAGTGCCTTAGTGTAAAGTGTTTTCATATGTCATGAACTTGTTATGTAAGTGTAGTTATCATATTTTATCTAAATGGTAGAGTAACCCAGCTGTACATAAAGAACAACAGATTCTTGAAACGATTCAACACAATCGACAGTCTACTTTAGAAGAATTTTAACGCAATTTCAAGTAACTTGTGCGTACGGGTGTAGCTTACATTGCTCTTAGAAACTTAGAACTTTTATTTCAATTTAAGAAAGAAGATATGTCAAATCCCTGGAATCTTGTGATTGGAGCACGTAATTAATAAACGTTTTGTTTAGTGCATTTTTTTCCATCAATGAAGCACTATTTATAAGTAAGGAGAGACAACTGTTTCACCAGCACTCACCACAAGCCAGATGTTATTATTTACGCTATTGTACATCCTTTTTAAGCATAATTTTCAGGTCCATATGGGTTAGTTTATTATTGCTATTAATTTATTGGTCCTGTTATTTTAAAAGTCTTCTTTCAGGCTGATTTTATGTAAATTTCCTGCAAAATGTGCTACCTGAATATTTTAAAGATGATATTTTAGGGATAGGAGTTGGCATGTACTTTCGTCTCGCTAGATTCTCTTCAGATCGCATCAAGCCAGAGATATGGTATCTCAAATAATATCCTGGGCAATCGATTTGATCAATGATGGAACTGAATGAAGAGCGAAGTCTGTGCTAAAGGAAACGAAGATGATAGAGGAAAGTCTCTTTACATTTTAAATGCTACATCTCGGATTGTAATAAATGAACACGATAAAATTAGCAATAGATTATATGAGGACTCGGTTGGGTGCGAGAGTAAACATTAACGGGAACATTACTAAAGCAATGATTTCAAAGACGAACTGTCCATTTAATACAACGCAAAAGCACATATTTCACTACTTAATGTATTAGCTTGTAGCATTTTCACTGATTTTATTTTTTTTCATTCTATCCTATATCATGACATATGATCAAGTAAAGATATTGTTCAAAAAGATGTAATCTGTGATATCCCAACAAATAAAATTTCCGCCGGAGAGTTCAGTATCAAACGTGTTCAAAGTATGCGCTTCTGTTACAATCTTCAAATTTTATTATTTTCAGAACACTAAATAACTCTAAGCAAGTGAATTCTAAATTGTGTTAAACCTGAACCCTAGGGAGTAAAGAGATAATAATCCGGTGTCCTTGAGCGATGTTTCAAATGAAAATTTTATTTTTTATTCAATCTCATGTTGAAAGCCTATAACAAAAATAGCTAAATGATGAAAGATTAGGATTCTGACAATGTGCTAAATCATGTAAATGGGTAGGTTTAAACAGTTGTTGCTTAAAATAAGAAGTAACATCATTTCGTTCCCAGTTTGTTGATTCAGAGAGTCTCACAATTTCATCATTATTCTGAATTTAATTTTAATGCATTACGCAAGCAATCATGGAGTATTTAAAGGCTTTATGTTGCATTAATTCACTTGAATATGCTACAGAATTAGTAATAAACTTCAAATTTAAACTCGATGGCTTCAAGTATAAGGTTTGCATGGTAAAGTTGGTTGTTCACTGCTTACAGCGTTCTGGTAGATACTCAAATTCTAGTAGAACGTTAGATCTGTTTTGTTTGCGTGAGTTTCAGAACAAGTGCACAGTATCTGTCGACAGTGAACCTACTGTCGTGACGTAAAAAGTGATTTCTGGTGTTTCAAGTGTTATTTCGAGCCCTCATCACGCCCGAACGTGACACAGAATTAACCATAATTCTATACTTACACGTGAGTCGGTTTTCCACTTTTTGAATATCTCTATGCAGTCTGAAGGGTCTCCACACGTTACGAAAACTTTAGCTGTTCATACGATACTCTAGAGTGTTCTAAAACCGAAAGCCGAAAGCAATATTTATAGACCTAAAATTTTATACGGATGGTGTTAACCTCTATGTCACGAAAGTGCAAAGAAAATAAATTCTATGCTATTTACATGTTCATTCTGTAATCAAAATTTTAGAACGTCATTTTATGAACTTTGGTACGAATAATGAATAATCTGGATGAATATAATAACTAATAACTAAGTAAATTTTTTTAAATTTAAGAGATACTATTCAAACACTAAAATCTTGGTGGTTTTACGAGATAAGATGTCTCGAAGAACAAAGTTAAGTAACGTCCATAGGCAAGCGTTTATTACTTACCTGTGCGATTAAATTACAATGACTACATAAATAAAACAACAATCCAAGTTTATTCTTTGTTGTGAAATTTTAGTTATTCTTCTCTTCATTTACTGAGAAAACTTTGGCAATAAATATAATTGGGAAATATGCGAGCGTTTTAAAGTAATTGTGATAAGTATCTGAAATCATTTGATATAGAAAGGAAAAAAGACGTTGCAAATAAAGGAGTTCAAAATTCATTCTGTTGAATTCGTTTTTTTATTATTTTCATCAGCATAATTATTCTTACGTAACTTTCTCGATCTCATTCTCAAGAATACTTCTCCCGATCCATTTTCATTACAGTACATTAAAGAATTCGTACAGAAAAAGCTACCCAAATGCATGCCGTATTATGCAAATTTAACTTCTGAGACGACGTTTTCGATATCTAAAGGCTTGGATGAAAGCCAGAAGCATACAACAAACATAGCGAATTATCCTCTGCTACACAATAAGGCATAAGGAACAAGCTCTCATCATACGGTTCCTAATAATGAATGTTAAATATTCATTAAGCTCTACGCGCCACGGCTGATTATATTAAACAATGCACATTAGTTGTCTAACATAAAGAAATGTTACGGCGTTCGGCTGAATATAAAAGCCATAGCATGTCATTATTTATACATGAGGTGTTATAACAAGTGAGCTTATGAATTTATTACTCGTTAATAAATTGGCATTTAGTCCAATTCAAACAATTACCTGCTTTTCTAATTTATGTGTCACAAGTGGTCACAAAACCAAACTAATGTAACAACTAAACCTAGAACGTGAATCGTGTTATCTGTAGAAATAAATAACAGAAAAATATTCATCTTTAATTTCGCAAGTAATTCGCTCATTATTTCAGCTCAAATGGTAAAGTAAATTTATTTAATAAAGTTAAAAAGAGTCAATTCTGTGCTAAGTATCTTCTAGAAATCATTCTGCTAATTCTATGAAATGTTTGACATTAATTTGATATCTTTATTAACATTCAGTTACCCTTTGAAATAAGTAAATAGTAAGATGAAAAACAAAATATTTGCGTTTGAAATTATAATTACAAGCTGTTGCTTTCAAATTACAGTTTACATTTTCAATAAAAACGAAATTGCGTTTGGTGGCCCAACACAGACAACCACTGAACCCTAGTGTATAAAATGCGAATATTTATTTACCAATTATAAATTTTGTTAACAAAATTTCATCAGTAACTTTCTTCTAAGTAACACAAGGAAATTAAATCTAAGTAGTGCTGTCAGATAAGCAGTGAATGAAGATGGGATAATTTCATTGAATATATCTCATTTAACATATCTCATATAAAATCTCTTAATTTCACAACTGTGCCTTTTACTGTTTGCAATAGTTTTCTAACAGTTTAAAGAGCACAGAAGAAATTATCAACTTATTAACTTTTTACTTGTTTATATTTATTTCTTATATGAATTTATTACTTATTGAATTACTTTAAATTGCAAGAATTAGGCCTCAAAGCTGCTCGATATTTATATTTTAACCTAGCACTGGCAAAAGTGTTGGCAAGTTTAAGAAACTTACTTTATATCCGATATTTGATTCTAATATTTCTATCTTATCTAACTTACTTTCTTACTTTATTCTTTAATTATTAATTAGATCAATATTGTCAGCTTGAATTTTACAATTGAGAAATATTAATCACTTTAATTATTAATTAGATCAATATTGTCATTTTGAATTTTACAGTTGAGAAATATTAATTCTTTAATTATTAATTAGGTAATTGTCAGTTTGAATTTTACAGTTGAAAAATATTCATCGCTTTAATGCTCCTTTTTTGTTTCAGAACACTACCACATATTTGTAGGCGACCTGAGCCCGGAAATTGAAACGCAACAACTCAGAGAAGCCTTCGCGCCATTTGGGGAGATTTCGTAAGTACATTATTTTGTATTACTATTCGCTGATAAGCGCGAATATTCAAATTTCATGTCACGTATACTAAATATGAAGTTTCGTCGTGGTGAGTTTTTTAAATGTTTAATCTCATCGTTTTAAACTCGGATATTTCTTTACTAAGAATTCAGTTGATTTCCTATGATGAAAGAATTATCACGATCACGTATCACGACCGGATGAAATAATTATCACGTATGCTATCCTTTGTTTAAAATAGTTAATAGTATTGAAAATTACATTGATGAGAATCATTTGAGAATTATAGGACAAGAATTAATTTGAGATAGAAACGTTTATAACGAGAAATCCATCAGAGAATATAAATTTTCTGTACGAAAAATTCGAATGTGTTGAGGATAACAAACACACAAGAGTGAAGTTTCGTTTTAATAATAATAAGTTACGTTTTGAATCCTCCAGACAAAGTTAAAACAAAATGAAGAAAGTGGGCATAAGAACATATAGGTTTTATACTGGCCATGGGAAGCATGAACGTTTTCTAATAAGTGCTTGTTTTGTGTAATATTTTCGTTTTCCCTTTTCCTTTTGATGTAGATTCCTGAGTCAAACGAAATATAGAGGATTTCTGTATAACGTGCATCTAAATACCGTTCACAAACTGCACTATTTTGTATATCTATTTTATATTTAACCAGTCGAAAATCAAATCCAATTTATCTGACTCGATTTAAGTAATTTTTTCAGAAATTTGATACTTATAAAGTTCCTTCCTAACACCCTCTTCTAACTTTGGTTTGAACAGATCTAGAGACTTAGAGGAAAAGTCTACATACCGGAAAGTGACCTTGCGTTGTCTATTAAAACGTTTACAACCTTTTTAGCTGAGAAGTGACGATGTTAGAATTTTTATCTTGGAAAAGAAGCAAGCTTGGTCAAACATTTAGCGCTTTTTAATAATAATATGAAACGTTGGGCCTTTTGCTCGTGACTCGAGCACAAACAGTAAAAAATTAGCAAAATTAAATGCATTGATTAAGCTAATACTTTGTCTAATAAAACTGCAAATATCTGAATGAAATGACAAGCAATACTGTGTTTAGAAATCACACACTTCGCAGATGTCTTCGGTGCCAAATTGTGAGCATGGATATTCCACAATCTTTTCACTGTAAAGAAGAACCATCTCATAGCAGTTATTCTCTTTATCTTTTCTGTTTTATTTAATGGTGGCAAAGAAAATGTGTAATTGATGTTCCGTCACTTTATTAGGAAATCCATCTCACATTAATGTATCCTTTCAAAGTAATGCATCAATGAGAAAGTTAGCATCTTGTTGCATTTTATTGTTTACTGTGAACAGGATAATTATTAATTAAAATTACTTATTAAGTAAACGAATTATTATTATTCCATACATATATCTATCAGTTTCCTGCAAACATTTCAGCATTGAACAAGGCAACCGAGTGATTACCTCCTTTCTAGATATTATTTGTTACTACCCTTTTGCATATTAGATGAAAACTGCGTATTTACCTATACTTAATGTCAAATGCTCTAAAACTGTATTATTCTAAATTTTTGCTTTCTTCATTTGTTTTTGATAAAGGGACACTAACTTTTCTAATTTACCATTAGAGATGCTTCAGACGTTTCGAAACGATAGCGAAACTTCTTTTTCCTTTTAGCATACTCTTCACCAATACTTTACAAATAAGTTGAAAGAATTAGATGGAATACTACAACCTTACATCATGAGAATTACACAATAAAACTCGTTGTACTTTTGTAAATTACATTCAAATCGGATAATTAAACAACAGCAACAAATCCTTAGACTTGCATGGATGTAAATTCTGCTAATTTCACCGTTAAATATGTAGCTGCGCTATTAAATGCTGTTTTATACGTTTATTGTTTGATAAAATTATTTTATCATTCCGCAGTAGTATACAAATTAAGCACGAGTTCTGTTTCCGTTTACTTAATTTCCTGGTTGTGTTTCATCAGTATCGGTTAATAATATACATTGCTGTATTTTCGCAAAATATATGAACTGTTAAAACTGTTGAAACTGTAAAGAAAACTGTTAAAACGTTACTCTAGAGATATCTGATTCATCTTTTATTGGAAGATCCACAATTTTGAATAATAAGCTATCATTTTATCGTGAATTATTTTTGAATTATCACATTTTAAAGCGGTTCTAAAAGAACACGACTATCGCTGTATTAAAGAAACATATACATATACCCCAATATTCCTGAAATACATTCCGTTCGTTATCAAAAATGCTTCAAACGTTAGATAATAAGACAGCATTTTCGTACCGAAAGGGAACCATGTATTAGAAATTACGCTTCTTTAACTTCATGAAATTCGAATTTAAAAAGACACCAGTGCAAGATATCGAATGTGTTGGTAATACACAATGCTTCGCGCCATGTCTAATTATCAATGCAGTTCTACCACCATCGAGAAACTAACTGAAAGGACTTTGTTGCTTTATAACGCAATTATTTAAACACGAAAATTTTCGGATTAGTTATGCGCATAAATTAAACTGTGAAGCATGTCAACACTTCAATAGCGGAAATAAATATGTTGCAACTCTGCATCGAGCTGAAATTAATCTTTTGTTCTGAAGGTGCCTGTCGAATCCCCCGAGACCTAGCACATTTACAACAATACATATGGCATCGCCTTTCAAACCGCCTTGCATACCCCTGTTAATGTAAGGATGGAAAAATAGATAAATTACCTTTCCTTTGGCTTTTCCTCGATACATGATCTACCTCTTCGTCGTTGTGAATATTCTCATTACACTGCCAACATTTATCATTCCAAAGATAAACCTGGGTCAAAATTATGAATTTCTGTTTTTACCTTTAGAAACGAAATGTTATTCTTGGTTTGGAGAATTAACCACTGGGAGTAGCTTTTCCACTTTATTACATGCATGCGTTTATGGAAATCGCACGAGTATCACTTTGCACTTTAAGTTTGTAAATACTCCGTAGAATCTATTATGTTTAATTTGGATTAGGAAAGCAATTAGTTTAGAGTTCACGATTTTTCTTTGAATTAATGTGTTTAATAATTATTAGAAGAACCATTATGTTACGTATGTTACGGGAAAGGCTCCAGTTTTTTACTATTTTAAGTATACTTTAAAATACGAATTTTGCTATTATACGATCTTCATATCTTATGAACTTCTAATCTGTTACACTTTATCTTTTTATTCACAGATAAATAACTAGTTATTTAAAGTATAATTCTGATAAGAATTAAATAAGTAGTAAATTTATTGTTGAATGAGGATGAATATGTTTAGAAAAGTAACTTGAGTTTTTAGAACTTCACAATTTCAGTAATGCTTATTAAATGGTGTACGTGATTATGAAATCAAAATTTCTTTAAAATAAACAAGGGTTTATGTGGGGTTCTTAATTCTGGGATTACTAACTAATTTTATTTAGTGCTTTTTTTCTCTTAAATAGACGTTGTTATTAGCTGTAGTTTCAAATGTTATAGCTGGAAAAATAATCATTCAACACAAATTTTATTGTTATAATGTTAAAAAGTTGGCCTTCGGAAGCAATGAAATTTTAAATACAGTTTCTATACTCTTCCGATGGCAGTAACATTACTTCAAAACAGATCCATTCATCCCTATATTTTTAAACAGCGTATAATAAACATCATCACGTTGATTTGGGGCAATATTTACCTTCGATAACATCAAATGTTAAGGGTTAAAAACTGAATGAAAACAATAGAACTGTGATAATGCAACCTCTTTTAGCGAATCGAAGAGTTCCATAATTGTTTCCTTTCATTTCTGCCTCTAAATATTAAAATTCGTGAGCTATGTATTTATTTAAACTTTTCTTTAAGTAGTTAGAGTAAAAAATTATGACATCATTTGCAAGTTGATAAGATCAACTTACAATTTACATGTCATTATTTTTAGTCTATTGTATCTTAAACTATCAGTTCTATTATTATCAGTGTTTCGCTTTTTGCCGTCACAATTTTTATATTGGTGAAAGTTTAATTTTATATTTTGTGCCTTTTTTTTTTCTTTTTTAACAAGCCTATTTCAGTAACAATTTTAAATGCCATGTAATCTTATCAGATAAATGCATAATTTTAAGTCTATTGCTTTCATTAAATATCTAAGAGATCATAAAGCAGCAAATTTAGACGATATTTTCGGGGCATCAGATACACGTTTCGTTTGAAACAAGTGAGAGTAATGTTTTCATTGTTTTTTTGCTCACTATATCGCAGGTAGGTTTCGAAGCATGTTTCGCTTTTTTTGCATCAAAAACATTTACAATGTTAAACTTTAAAGTCTTTATGATTCCCAAAAAATATGTATTTAATAAATAGTAATTCTCTCTTCGCGAGCTAAAGATTTCAACACTTACATGTATTGAAGTGCGTTATATAGGTTTTAAATTTAAGAACATAAAATATTTTCTGCAAATAAAATGTCACAATAACTGTAAACCGTGTCTTCTTCAAGCCACAGGTTTCGTCAGATTTCTAGAAAAAAAACAGCGATTAAGTTCCTGAAAATGCAGTCTCTTAGTAAGTGCGTTATATAGGTTTTAAATTTAAGAACATAAAATATTTTCTGCAAATAAAATGTCACAATAACTGTAAACCGTGTCTTCATCAAGCCACAGGTTTCGTCAGATTTCTAGAAAAAAAAACAGCGATTAAGTTCCTGAAAATGCAGTCTCTTAGTAAGTTGCTGATATTGAATCAGCGCAAACATGTAGAAATTTAAATACATTGTCATTAAAGATGTAAAAATGTAATCTCATAATAATAATTATTTACCTAAAATTCTGGCCCACCAGCGGCCGAGCGGTAAAATCGCTGAACACTGGTAGTTCGGTCCGAGGTTCGAATCCCGCAAACGGGCTGGCTGCATGAGTATTTTCGTGGTTTTCCCCATGTGTAACGTGTATACGAGCCAGTTTCCCTTAGAAAGTCCTCCACGAAGGCATCCCTTCCCTTAGGCAGATAGCCCTAGTGTGCTTTGCCATAATTAAATACACCAGTTACCTAAAATTCTAATTACATTCACCGTAAACGTTTTTACTCCCCATTACGAAATGCTTTAAAGAAAAAGACCCACAAAAGGAATTTAGCTCTTACTTCATTTTGTGATGCTACGCGTTTTTTTAAATATTGCCCTATGATTCTTTCATATTTACGAAACATAATTAAAATTTAATATCTACTATTAAATGTATTATTCTAATGATTTAATAAAATTATTATTGAATCATTTCTTTTTGAAAAAATTATGATCATTACTTTTTTAAACATCAGTTCAATATTTATCCCGTATATAACAGGTTTAATAGTGCTTATTAGCATAAAATGCTTGTAAAATTAATGTATTTTCTTCTAAGCGTTATACGTGTCATAAAAATCAAACTGTTATATCCTATTCCGTCAAAGACAAAACGATCCCAAAAGAGGCATTCTGAATTTCCAATAGTAATCTTCTAAGCACGTCTTCATATTTAACACTTTCCGGCACGCAACCTTTTAAAGTCGGAGTTTTAATTTAAAAAAAGGTAGGCAGTCTAATTAGGCCTAGAAGTGTACACAAGTAAAGTTTTATGAAGATAGCACTTATCGTTTTAATTCTGTGGGTGTGCCCAAAGTGGCACACTGATTGAATAGAGCTTCGAAAGGAGTGCTGAAACGAGCATTGTTGTCAATGAACTGACCGATTAGATGCGGAGAAACAAAGAATACAGACTCTCAGTTGTCCTAGATTATCATTGAACCCAGTCTGGGCACACCTAGGGTTCGCCGTTTGATTTTAGGCAAGATTTGAAGGTAAAAATTTAAAACTAATATAGAATAAGGAGATTAGCATACAACCAAAAACGTAACATAGAAATTTCTTTTCAAACAGTGCCTTTTTACCCTAAAAAAATCTGGAAGATTTATTTGAAAAATGAAGGTCTTAAAGAACTAAACATGGCTAAAATATATGGACTGGTTTGTGTTGAGCTGCCATCTACTATAAATAAAGAAGGTTCAGAGTAACCTATAGTAACTTGTAAATCCTTTTTCATTCAATTTTTCTGTGCGTACAGAAGGAAATGTTTAGGTGCCGCAAAGGGTTAATGTCATACAGCCATGTAAAAACTTTACATTAATGGATCAAAACGGCATCTTCCCACATATATTATAAAAACCAGAAAAAATATTTTCTTTTTTATTCCAGGTAAAAATATGTTATGTTTCATAAAACATTTTATTTTTTTCTGATTAGATAAATGGAATTTGTAAAAATGACAAAAAATTTATTTAAATGAGATTATTTTAAATCAAGATTGCTCTTCGATTAAATAATACTGCAAATACCATCTCACTAAACCACTGAAATTTGCTACAGATTTTTCGCTTGAATGCTTATTCTGTTACTGTAATTATCCAACGCATGGTAGAGTAAGTTACATTTTATTAACATGCTTGTAAATTAATACCCATAGGGTGTGAGAGAGAAGAGTAAGTTACATTTTAAAAAACCCATAATTAACGGAAATCGGAATTCTTTCCTATTGATAGAAAAGTATAAACGAAGTTTTTTTTTTTTTTTTTTTTTTTTTTTAACGTTCACATCTTTTAAGGCCGAAAGTGGTCGCCATTTTATTCTGGAGGCACCTAATAGGCGGCCACCGTTACCTCCTGTGAGGGAACAGACAATTTACATCCTTGTCTTCTCCGGGATTCGATCCCAGACCCTTCGGTATCGCAGTCGGTTACCCTAACCACTATACCGTCTGGGCGGCATTTCTTTTTACATTACCAAATGTAAAATATTCAGATATAGTTTTCATACAGTTTAGCTCTATATTCTTCTCGTGCCTTACAGTTCCAGTTATAAAACAAAGCTATTGATATAGTATCATATATTTAACTTTGCTTAATTATAAGCTGAAATTCAGAACTTGGGGGTAAAATTACTTTTAAATCATTTTAGATCATCTTACCAGAATTTGCAGTAATAAAATTACAGGAAGCTGAGAGCTGCATTAGAAAACGCTTACATATTAATTGCTACTTACGATCACCCCCCAAAAAAGTCCCTATTCAAGCAAGAGTACAAATAACCTTCTTGAAATGTTTTCGCAATATCATTTTTAAAGTATCACTTAAAAGCTGACGAGAAAGGACTAATTTTTTGAGACAGATGTACTAATTACGAAGATAGAATTATACTTTATAAAGACGCTTCTGGTATTTTCAGAAATTATGCTGGATTCATAAATGTGTCTCACATTAATCTTTCAATAATAACAAGGGGGGATAACGCAGAGATAACTTGACATAAGTGACATTGCGAAGCGAAACAAGAGTCACTTTTAAAATAGCTCCTTTCCCCTTTTGCTTTACTTTTAAAAGAGGCACTCAATTAAAAGATAATGGCGACCTAAAAGACGAAGTGCGTTTAAGTGTGGACCGTGCCTGGCGACCGTGGTTAATTTGAGAAAGGAATAGGGACTCCAGCTTTCTTCCATTAGTCGCATCATTAAGAAAATCTTGGAAATGGGAAACAGTTTGACCTACCAGGGTCTAGAGTGTTACTTAATTTCTAAAACAGAAGAAGTTTCGTTTTCTGGATTACTTAAGTCTT
This sequence comes from Stegodyphus dumicola, assembly GCF_044657685.1. Lineage (NCBI taxonomy): Eukaryota > Metazoa > Arthropoda > Arachnida > Araneae > Eresidae > Stegodyphus > Stegodyphus dumicola. The sequence continues at coordinate 32,208,836 of NC_140781.1, forward strand.
ACTTTCGAGTGTACCTGCATTATTGCCTGTAATCTGTGCAACATGAATTTTCAAATGTTGGAATGGCTGTCTTGAATGTCTTACGCATGTAACGTTGAGCATGATCTTTAAATGCTATGATCTGCAAACGATTAGCAAAACGATAATGGGAATATGAAATGTAAGTGAAGAGTTGAAATAATGTGAAATAAAATGCGAATTTTAAAAGCAAATTTCGATTATAGATATGACAAGTTATGTGATAAATCAAGAAGAATGGTGAAATAATGTAAGGTTTAATATCGATTGCGTCCCACGAATAATCATTGACTAAAATACCATAGTCGGGATATATTTTGCTTTAAAATAATTATAAATGCAGTATTAAACGTTTAACAAGCAATTCTAAAATACACAGTAGAATACGTACGAAATCAAGTGTGAAGGGTATTTCCAGGATATTTTCTAAGCCATGTATTCAGTTCTGAAATGTTTAAGACATCAAAATTCATTCTTACCCTGATTTAGTATAAAACTTTATATATGTAAACTGATATACCAGTGATCGCAATTCAAAGTACACAATGTTGTTCTAAACTGCAGCAGTATACAAGGTGTTCAGTAAAAATGGCAGCAATCATTATCTTCTTAAATTTTGATGTTAGACTTGTCAGTTTCCCAACATAAGGTAGAGAATTTTATGAAAGCTATGGCTGGAAATGATATGGTTTTGTAAGTATGAAACAAGTCTTTATATATAAATATCTTTTAGAGAACATTACAATTAGTAAATGATTTATTATACTTCAATAGGGTAATGTTTTATACATTAATGTGCTAAATTCACAGAGGTATAGGAACTTAATAAATCCATAAAGCCACCTATAAATTTAATAACTGATACTAGTTTATTTAGCACGGAACCAATAATCGCAAAAAGGAGCAGCTTTAGTTTCGTATTTTCCTTATAAGTTTGGTACAAATTGTCCAATTTCATCGGAAATTAAACAGTGAAAAGTCAGTGTGTTGGTTTTCGAACTTTTCTGCAGGTTTTACACATAACGATATAGAGCCTGGCATTTAATATATTGAAGGTAATGAATATGAGAGCCATGTTAAAAGTTCAATTTCGTGTTTATAGAAACCTTACATCCCGCATGTTCAAAGAATTTTAATGGAATCTAAAGAATTTTAATAGTTTAAGAAATAAAGTATGTAGATACCATTTTCATACACACCGGTAAATTTTTAACCGCATTAAGTATTAAGAGCAATGAATATGATTTCTGTGAGCTGATATTGCCGTTATGTAATATCGTGTTCATTGTCACTGACAATATTAAATAAAGAAAGACATGACATGCATTTACATTTCAGTCATGATGTTAAAATATTTCCCAAGTTCTAGGAAATGTAATTTTGATTATTTTCTCTCAAGAGTTTTTTTTCAATTAGTCTGTTTAAATGCTAATTTAAATCTCACGTACGATTGCTTAGATAACGATGTATTAAGCAAAATAATTAGTTTTCTGACATATGTAGGGTCATTTTTTGTTTAATTAATCCTTTTGATACCCAATTAATTTACTTGCAACTTTATTTCAATACGAATTATTACTGAAACTAAGTTAAAAACATGTTTCCTCAAAATAAACAGTATTTTTTAACATCCCTTACCGAAATGATTTCCTAACAGTAATTTCTTAATAATAGTCAAAAAGAAATTAATGCACTTCAAAATTTAATCTATTGTTAAGTAGACATAAACAAAAGAAGGTATAAAAACATTGTTTAAATATTAAATACAAAAGGAGAAACATCACTTTTAAATATTACAGATACGAGAATTAGATCCGCACTAGACAGGTACTATTGCTTTTCTTGGCTTTGCAGGCTAGTTTTCCTCTTGGTTTTTGAATTATATATTTTTTGTAAGTAAACAGTTTAAACTGTTCCTCCCTTTTACCTACGTATATGCTATTTTGCACTTCAAAGCCTTAATATGATAATAAATTGTCTGTTCACACTAAATGTGCTTCGAAAATGTAACCTGAAAATAAGTTTTCCTACAATAAATGCATCGAAAATGTCGTAAACAACGAGAAAATTAACTATGTATGCCACTCCAAATTAGAATCATTAACATAATTTGTAGGTAATTTAGATAATTTCCCATGTCCTTTGCTCAGGAAATCGCCAGTCGTTTTCTTGAATTCAACACGTCTTCTCCAAAGCACTCAGGTGTAATGAAGCACACTTCAATATCCTAGAGAAAGATTATTTAACATCAGCAAGGAGCAATATATATATATAAAGATTAAATGAAATACTAAATAATTAGCTTTGATAAAGTATTACTTCTTTAGTGTTCCTGGGTATTGTTGCTTCATACGGAACGGAAGTGCACGTATTAATGTTACAAATGTAATGCAAAACCACCATATCAAGCATAACTATTCGAAACATGCTAAGGTTACTTACCCTAGCCCACAGTGTGTTTTGTAGTGGTTTGAGAGAATAGACTTGTTCTTCCATGCCGTTCTGAGCTTCGTTTCTCAGTTTTTGGTTATTTTAATTCATTTTCCATTTTATCTGTTAAAATTTCTTGTACGCTTTCAAGATTTCAGGGAGGTTCTAAATCTGTGTGAGAACAAAATAGGTATTCATCAGATCTTTTCATTTAAATTTATTTAAATCTTCAGCGCAAAATGCGTGTACAGCCAGAATTAATATCCTCGATTTCAATAAGTGTGTAAAACATATAGAAATCGAGTGTATTTTTAAAAAAGGTTTTACACACTTATTAAAATTCAATAAGTGAGTAACACTTGTTGAATTTCAATAAATGTGTAAAACTTATTGATATTCAAAATTCTCACTTTCTGTGAATCTAGTATTTTTTTACAGTTCTCTTGTCTAGTATACATTACCAAAAGTTCTTATAGTGTTCTATACATAAAATTTTTATTTTTATTTACTCTTTGCCTTTCAGTAACCTCAGACTGAATTTTGTTTTGCTGAGCTGACTAAATTTAACTTATATTTTAATGTCTCCAATATTTTAGGTATTTTCTGTGGATCATGGTTACACAAATGCAATTTAACGTATGATTTTTTGTTCAGAAATTAAATTTTGAGACACTTATGAGAAACATAATGGGGTAAATTTATTATCATAAGGATCTGCGTTTTAAATACTTTTAAACCATACAGAATAAACTGAGATATTTATGTGTTAAAGTTTTTGCAAGCTAACTCAGTTAAAGCCATTTGTCAAATCAGAATGCGTTTGAATTAATATTTGATGAATACGTTAATTCGGACACAATACGTTAGCTCTTTAATTTCTATCTCCTTAATATTAACAAATTCTTTCCTTCAAATGCATTTCGCGTTTAGATAATGTAGAGATAACTGCAGTCCCCGAAACTGATATGTAAATGAAATTGAAATCAATGTGTTTTGATTTAGTTAAGGAAAGCTTACTATAGACTGCAATTTATCTTTTGAATAATATATAAAATAGTTACAGATAAGTGAATAGATGAATTTAAATATTCTACTAAATGCATATTAATATTTTAAAGTTTCATTTGTACTTTTTATTTTCCAATCCCAAGGATATCACTACGCTGTGTTATCTTAATTGCCAGTTGCTTTAGCGAAGCACTTAAAATTGCTACATAAATTAAATGAAATCCTTTGTATTATTCTACAGCCTCTATCTACATTTTCAGATTAAATGTACTAAGTTGCGAAATCATGCAATGAAATAGGATGATTCAGTCAAAACCGACCTCATCATGCTGAAATTTTCTCTTTAGCTATTGCCCATTTTTCCATGCATAAAAAGCAGTAACAGCTTCCAAACACTTACTAAATAGCCTTTGGAGTATTAGCTTTTAGCCTGGTTGTTTACGGCTCTTTGGAAATAAAGACAGTGAAAGGTTTCTTTGGCCAAGAACTCTGTGGTCACTTCAGTTATTGGCCATTGTTTTCTAATTAAAAAGCAGTAATAGTTTTCACAACTTTCTAAACAGCTTTTGGAACTGTATCTTTCACATTGGCTGTTTAGAAATAAGGATGGTTCAAGGTCTTCGTTGCTAAGTAAAGTTATTTATGGAAATGAGTTTGTTTTAAAGTGGAGTTCTCGGTGTTTCAATTTATCCCTTTTGGTATACAATTTATTCTTCAATGAGTATAGTTCTATAAAATTGGGAAATTTGTTAAATTATATAGCTGAAACTCAAATGTATGTATATTAAATATTTTCTGTAAAATGAAGTCATAGATCTAAATAAAAATAATTTCCAAATAAAGTTTTTTATAGTTAATAATGCAATCATTCAGTCTTATTTGAGGATAACGTATAAAAACGTTATAAATATTCATATAAAATATTGCAAGGCCTTTTGGTTTGATGAATAGCATTTTACTTTTCTTTTCATGTTTGTTTTACATTATTTTAATTTACATTCTGCATTTCTGGTTTTTCGTAATTTCTGGGTATCGTAATAAGCAAGTCAAATATTAGAACAAGTTATTCTTGTGAAGCCCATGTTAATTTACCAGAGGTTGTTTAGTTTATAAGGTATCTTCTCCCTCCTTCTGCATGCCTTCGTGTTGTAATGGTTAGCACACTCGGCGCGTGTATGAAAAATATGAAGACATTTCATATTTTTCACGTCTTCTGCTTCAAAATAACCTTATGTCTCTACAAGTTTGAAATTCATAAAGAAAATAACAAAACTCTATATTGGTATTTAGTCTTATTATAAGATATTTCGGTCTAAAATGAACACTATAATGAACACTGTTACCTGAATGCTGATTCATTCTTGTTTCAGAAGCTCTTAATGATTGCTAAGTCATCTAAAATATTTTTAAATATCCTTTATTAGTGTTTAATGTTTTAAGTAATGATTTTCAAGAGATTTCTCCAAGCTAACTCTGACTTGGGTTAAATGTAATTACTTTCTTCAGCAACACGTATTTGTCCAGATCTGCAATGTGATGTTTATACTTGTAAATCTTGTCTAAGTCGAATAGCATTTTGAAATATAATCTCTGAAAAATATGAATGATAATCTAATCCACTGTTCTTATTTTTGTATAGTTAGAGTTTTCAGGGTATAATTAATTGTGAAGATGCGATGAAAAAATATTTCTTAATTACAATTGCATAAATTACAGTTTAAAAATGGGTTCCATTTACATGCACATTAATACAACAGTTATAAGTACATTACATGCGATAATACCTTAAACCTACGAAAAGTAAATACATGTAAAATTTGTAATGTTAACGATTTTAATGTGTTTTATTGAAGTATTAAGACCCATTCAAGACTAATTATTTTTTTGCTTAGTGCGGAATTTTCAAGTGATACAGCAGTTTTGGCTGTGGCCTAAACTCGATTCATGAAATGGTGTTCCTTTCTACTAAGTTAAAGCCTACTTCTTGAATTAGATCCTAACATAAATCTCCTAAAACTATGCCTCTCATGGGTAGCCTAATACAGGATAGAATATAAGTTCTCCGTCTAAAATGCTAGTGATTTGAAGGTTTGTTCTTTCTCATTTCTCATCCAGAGCTTTATGTTCTTTACTGATGAAATCCTAGTATAAAGCCGGTTTGATATTGATGGCTAAACTTTATACCTCCGTCAGGAAGCTCTAGGTAATGAAGAAATGAAATTAGAAAAATAACACTTTGCAAAAAATGTAAAATGGGATATAAATTATACCGGACTTCTCTTTGAGAGATTTTTGTTGCCCCCATGGGATGGGCGCCTCTAGGAAGTTTAAAACTGATGATTTAAAGAATTTCTTTTTTACTTTCCTAGGGAGCAGATAGCTCTTGGAAAGATATCTCAACGAATCTAAAGAGACATTTCTTTGGATTTCAGCATAAGAATTTTATGGGATACAGATTTTATTTCAGATGTAGTACTTGTACTAGAAGATACTTCCTAAATATTATCTAATTATTGAATCTTAGAGTATGAAGATATAACACTAAAGATACTTAATTTATCATTTTTATGAAATGTAATCAGGGAAATAATATTTAAGAATAGTAATTTTAGATAACATGAAGCCATCTGACTTAGGCATATCAGTCTGAATATCTGATTAAAACCCTAAATGATCAGGTCTTATGAAACTTGCAAATATGGCGTATTTCTCAAGGAACTGATTTACAACCCAAATGAGTTTTTGATGGCTTTCAAAAACATTAAGAAGAAGACTTCAGAATTGTCATGAATGCTAGAGAACGTATATGGTCATGATGAATCATGAGTGTAATCAATTTTCTAAGCAATAAAAATGTGCAAGGCAGATGCTTTTATACATTAAAGTAAATATAATAAATTATACATAAAAACCGGCATTACATTTTGCAAGCGGTGGCAAAACAAGAAGCTCGTTCCCTAAAACGTAGCCTATTAAATTTATATATAGATGCTACAGTGTTTATTGAATTTATTGTTCATTGTAAACAGGTTAATCTACGGAATATCCTAAGCTAATTTTGTTTAATTTCATAATCAAAAAATAAATAACATTTGCGTTTATTTATTATGATGAATAAGTTACACTGTTATGTAGAACTACAATAACAATAATGTATGAGATATGTTAGGTATTCTTTCACATGTTTCGAATTAAAAAAACCTTTTTATTCTTATGGATATTATAAAGCTAAGCTGGTTTGTGTTATGTAAAGTAATGTTTCATTTGTAGTTAAAACACAAATAAAAGTCTTATATTTAAACAAATTAATAAGTGAAAACATGTAAATATATTCATTTTAGTTGCTTTCACTTGAACATATTTTATCTGAACTTCAAGAGCATTAATAAAGTCCATAAATACAAACCTTTAAGACCCATTTACCATCTACTAACAAGCATATTCACACATGATTTTTCAAAAACGCGATTTCCTCTTAAATATAAATATAATTCATCCACTAATAGTTTAGCTTGCACATTTTCCAGCTGCTAATCACAAAATTAACCTTTCATAATTAATCACATAACCATATTAATTGACTGTAGCGTACGCTGTTAAATAAATATCATGTAATTCCACATTTTGAAGTGTAGTATATAGCCAAAAACGTTTGATCAGTTTATATACTGAATTTTTTTATTGTATGTACTTCTAATCTCAGAATATATTTAGCACTGTTTTCGTACTATTAAGCATTCACATGTACTATGTTACCTATGCTACCAAATAAATACCCATATTTCCTTCAAGCACACACATTGCTGAAAGACTGTTTTAGATTTTTGTAAGAGATTATGTTTATTCATTGGTTAAAAAGTAATCATTATCTGCGTGTAAAATTATAAAAAAGTTTCTTTGCTGTTTAGAACTAAGTGGAGTATCAAAAAAAGATAAAAAGTATATCATAATTTTCGCTACAAAGTAAACATTTGAACAAGGTTCTTCTATAATAGCCTCTAGAAAAGCATTCCTCTTAAGACCTTCTCATGTTTTGCTGTAACTAACGTACATAAATCAAATCATGATGATGTAAATGAAATATTTCAGGTTTAGCAAATTCTATTGTTTAAATATTTTTACATCTTCTGATAAATCTCATTTCATGGCTAATTTTCATACATTACATACAAAATATTGAGAGTTTGGAATTAATGTCAGATATTTTTTATTATTTACCATGCATTACCTTTGGTAAGAAATATTTACATGCTGCCGCTAGAATGGAAGTTATTTTTAAACATATCGAATGATGTAACAAACATTTAGTTGATGTTATTTATAGTTTTATGAATAAAATGCTGTAGAAAATATCATCTAAATAACAATATATATGCAAGTGCAAATTATAGAAATCCTCTTACCTCTTATTCCTAGAAACATACTTCGTATTATGTTCGGAGGAAAAAAAAGGTTTTCCATTTAAACTGTTTTGAATTTTCTTGCAATTTTATAAAGAATGACATTCAGCACAAAAATTATTCATTACTACTCAACTAAACACATTGCAGATTAAAGAATGCCTCTCATAACTGTCAAAATACCACTTTGCACCCAAATATCTGTGCTAAAGATGACAGCAGAGACATTCACGCAATGTAAGGAATACTGTAAAGAAATCAAAATTCTTGCAATATTTAAGGCCCAAATCTATTTGCTCGTTGGGTTGTCGACAAGCAGTTAAGCATAGAGTTAATGATACACTTTCGTAAAGCATAACCGAAAGAAAGAAAGTCTATGTCTGAAGAAGACGAAATGCCCCCGCAAAACAAAAGCCAACAACTTCAGAGAAACAAAGAAAACAAGCTTGACGTGAAATCATTTGGCACGCGGGAGAATTTGGGCAAGATAATCCTGGAATAAATCAAAAGGGTTTCTGGGCTATCGCCCACTAAGTTTTAATCTGTTTTTATGACATGCGGCCTACAACAAAAGGACTCGTCCGGTCTAATAAGCTTCACCGACGTTCTGCTTTTCCCCTCGTTAAATATTCATAGGCCCAATTCCTTCATCCGCAGTACATTTGATGTTTGTGCGCTCCAGAACACGCACAGAGCATCTGTGTAGCTATAAAGTATTTTCCAGAACCGTTATTTTTTAAGACAGCAGCACATCCTTTCGTCTGCACTGACAAGTACATAAAGCAAAGCGGTACGGCCAAACATTAACACAAGGCCCATGAACCGCATATGTAATGGCGCTAGGAAAGTGGGGAAAATGCAAAATAAAAAACACAGCACCAACTTAAAAACACGACTAACTTCTCTTCTAGCTACTCTGGGAAATAAGTAAAGAAGGGTCGGAAACAAAAAGAAGATGTGTTATAAAATATAAAACAGTAGTACAGAGAATTTCCTTAAAATGCAACAGAAGCAGAAGTTGTTTAAAATGAAGAAATTATGCTTATGCTTGCTTTAATGTTGTTAAGATGGAAAGCCCTGTTTTCTTGTTGTCGTGGGGTTGTTGGTGTTTTACTGGTAGAATTTTTGCGGGGAAAGCTTCAAGCTTCAACAATTTTCATAACAAACCTAAAGCTTAATGTTATGAAATAACTATCTAAAAACACTTATACACACGCGAGGTTAGCGCAAGACAAGGTTTTGCATTACCAAGAAAAGAGGACAATTTTAAACATTAAGAGCACATGTTGAATACCATAATGTTCGCTTTCAAAATTTTCTCTTGCAGTATAGATTCATAAACACGGAAATTAAATTATACATAATATATATCTTTTCGTAATAAATCACTTAATTTCACATTACATAATTTGTCTGAATATGCTTGATTGTATTACCCACCTTTAATCCGGATTATATTAGGAAAAATAGCTATCGTGATTTTTAAGCTGTTCTGTAATCTCTTTAAGATTTGTAAAGTAATACAAGGAACACCTTCTTTTTGAATCATTAATTTTAATTTATTCGTCTTATATTGATTGTAATAAAGTTATATCACTTTATCCTGCATTCATATATTTTTTTTTCTGATTGCGAAATTAAGACTGTTTATTCAAGAATATTTTTCGATAGATACTCTGGGTATAATGGCATAACCCTATAGAGACATTAGGTTTTTTTTTTTTTTTTTTAAGCAGGAAAGATGAAAAATTTGCAAACGCCTTCACCGGGAATCGAACCATGGACCTCTGGAATACCTGCCGAGCGTGCAGAACCACTACACCACGAAGGCAAGCTAGGAAGGCGGGAGAAATATCTTATATACTCTCTCTTTTAAATGGTGACTGGGATCTTTATGGGACCCAGTCACCAAATCCTGAGTGTGGAGAGACATCATCCATCATGCTTTTAGTTCGGGCGCCACTGCAGAGACATTAGGTATATTTTGGAAGCAGGCAAGATGAAAATTAGCAAACGCCTTCGCCGAGAATCGAACCACGGACCTTTGGAATACCGGCCCAGCGTGCAAAACCATTGCACCACGAATCCACGCTAGGAAGGCGGGAGAAATACCGTATTTATGCGAATCTAATGCGCCATCGAATCTAATGCGCATCCCCATTTTAAAACTTTAAGTAATAAAAAAATTGTTTGTCGGCGAATGTAATGCGCATCAATAGTATGAGGAATTTATTGAATCTTTAGTTGCAAACAGTGCCAATTTCTGTTGCCGCCACAAGCGAACATTGCTCTCAGCTACGTTGAACTCTCTCCCTGCCTTTCTATTGCCATTTTTTTCAGCATAAAGAATTACTTTACGTTTGAAAGTAGCGTCATATGACATTCTTCTCTGTTTGCCCTCCATTTCGTGACTACGTACTCTGCAGTTTGTATCCTCTATGCAATAATGTGTCAACGATAAATGTAACGGTAAATGTTGTCGAGAAATACAGTAATCCATTGTTACAATTTAAATTTGGTTGACGTCATCGGCGAACTTTGCACTCGAATCTAATGCGCCATCGAATCTAATGCGCACCCCAATTTTGAATACTTCATTTGGCCAAAAACGATGCGCATTAGATTCGCGTAAATACGGTACCTTATAACCAAAAAAATATTAAAAGTTCCCAGTATGTTTGTCACACCGCTATATTACCAAAACGTTAAATGTGAATAAGGAGAATTGGTAATGTTTAGCATTATAATTCTAACGCTTTTCTGTATATTAATTATTTTAAATACGACTTGGTTAAAAGTCATACTTAATTTAAATTTGTACTATACATATATGAACTTAGAATACTGTATGTATTAAGCATGTAAATGATGTCTGCCTGTAGAAACAATTTCCTTCACAAAGAATTTAGAAAACTATTTTATATTCTATTTTTCAAAGATATTATACATAATTTATTAAACTGAGATTCTTCTGCGCAAATATTAGTCAGCTTTGTGCAGAAAAAAAATCTATATAAGCTTACAGCTTTGCTCTAAAAACAGGATTAGTGAAAACAAGACATTTCAGCATTTCTTTCATAACCCTTGCATAACAGAAATGAAGTAACAATCTAACCCTTTCACATTAAAAATGGTTCACGGCCCTTCAAGAAAATGTCAGCTGTAATAGAACTGTCACAGAATTCAAATCATTTAAATGAACTGAAAAAATATTATTTAAATTTTCCATAAAAACCTTTCTTTTATATTTACGGCTATGTATTTTACGTGGCTTGAAATTGTTCCCAAACAAATTTAAAAACTTCTCTGAAATCTTCAAGAGTTTTTTTTTAATGAGTACGGACTAGTCCTCTCCTGACACTAAATTCACAGTACATTTTCTGTAATATCAACCATGACGTAAATTAGCTTAACAACTTCAAATAATTAAGCTATGGATTATCTAGTGTGCATAAGCTACGTACGCATGTTTGCGCGTATATATATGCATAGATCTGAACTGTGAATTATGGGCGAAGCTAAGAACATCATCAGTATACATAGTTGCAAATCAATATGTAATTTTTGCTTTGAAAACCATATTACTGTTAACAAGCTGCTCTTGAGTAGAGCTCAAGCTTTACCGGTAAAGTATTAAGTGCTATATGTATCCACTGCGGTTTCACAATAAAAAAATCTATAGACAAGAGTATCTCCTTAAGAGTCAATATATACCCGCATGGCTTAGGTGTTATTTGCACATATGCTATTAAAAATTCAAATTACGTAATACAATAATGAAAGTTTGAATATATAGCTAAATGTTTAAAAAGTATTATTTTAATTTTCAAATTCTCTTATAAAATGAAGGGCTATTATTTTGAAAAGCTGTTAATAGAAAAATTGCAATTTGTTATTTGTAATAACTCATGTTCTAAAAAATAACGTACACTATGTAAGGATTATGTTAATTTTATTAACAGTTAAATTTTGAGTTAAAATCCTTTCCTGTCAAATTCTTAACTTCAACTTACTACTTCCGGACTTCCGGCCAGAACGTAGTTTTAGAATCACATCTAAATACATAATGAGGAAGAGCGGTATTTAACCACGAAGTTGTACTTGCTGAGTTAGAGAGAATCAGAGTTTCTGATAAGCGCGCTTCTCCTTTTGGCTACTCTCTCTCAAAGCTGTTATTACGCTCGTCCGTACTCAGGCCCTTGATAGCTTCGCAGTCAATTAGCTTTAAGGGGCCAACTCGGTTAAAATTTTGATAGCTTCTGCTATATCTGTTTAGTTTAGATTAGTTTTAGTTTACTTCTTAGCCTCTTAAGCTCAAGCTTAAGTGTCGGCTTTTATTTTTTATTGTACACTCCAAGAAGGAGTTCTGTTAAATCTTATTTGAATAATAAAAGATTATTTACCCTTCCATCTTTTTTTTTTTTTTTTTTTTTTTTTTTTTTTTTTTTTTGTCACACGAACTCAAGCGATCATTCTCTTAACAGTTCTTAAGATTCTTCACGTTCAACAGCAACTTAGCCTTTACAAAGTGGGGAACCCTATAACTACATAATACATGTATCTTACCTGTAATGCTCAAATTATTTTATTTTAAAAAGTTCTGATAAGATTCTTTCAATAAAAGTATACATTACTTCATTTCCACTGAAAGAAGTGTAATGATCCAAAACATTAAAGTATGAAACAGTGATACATCTTCCTTCCTTTATAAAATAGTTCCTATGTATCTTAAACTTTCAAAAATTAGAGTCCAAAGATGTAATTAATTACTATGCAATAAAGAAATTCAGAAATGAACAGTATTTTAAAACAGCATAAAAATTTTAATTATCTACATTGGTAGCACAGACTCTAAAAGCAAAACGTGGTATACATATTTTCCACAAGAATACTTCTTATGTTTATCCCAGATGCTTACCATTTTATTTCTTCCTTTTGGCATATACAATTGACGAATGTTAACGACTACCAATTGTTACGTCTTCTCTGTTCATTTCTGTTCGGGAAAATGTAATATTTCTTGCCCATCTTGACAACTTTCTTTTCCATGTTCCTCTTTGAGCTTTTGAGTAAAGTTTCTTCTAATAATTGTATTTTGAGTAACTTTCTGGCAAGCACCTCATTCATTTATTGCAGCACGATCCAAATTACTATAATAGTAATGTCTGAGCGAAACTTTCACGAACTGTGCGTGTGTATATGTTACCGATAAAGACCTAACTCTGGAGAATGTCGACATTCTCCAAATAGTCGCTTGGTGTATGTCCGAAATTTTTCCTAAATCTCCTTATTTCTCACTTCTACCAGCAAATGTCGACATTCACCATGCACTGATAGTGAATATTGAATAAAAATAATATTTGTTACTCTTTAAATCATACTTTGTTACTAAAACATATTATGATATATGGCAAAATAGAAGAAAACGTAAATAACATCACATGTAAATAAACTGTTGAACTTAAAACGGTAATTAGGAAAGAAAATAGCACCATTAAAATACTTAATTAATTGTGTGGCTGACATTATACATTTTTATTTATTGCAGAAACTTGACGCTTTAAATTTCAGAAGAGTCGCTTGCTTTTACAACTGCATTTAATCGTGGAACACATCTTTGTTCTTGGCTTCTCGTTTCAACCTCCGCCACAGCATATCTGTACTTGTCGACATACACCGGTGGTGGACGGAATGTGTAGAAATATAACCAAATACACGGTCTTTCGCCAACGTATTTTGTATGTGTTGACATTCACCGGAGAATGTAGACATTCTCCAATTTCGGTGTTTCACAGTAACATATACATTATTAAGGAAACGATAACTAGGACAACAAAATTGCTTGCATTTAATTTACTAACATCGTTTTATGGAAAGCAAAATTAAAAAAAGGATTGTAGTACAACTCAAAATTTAAATAAAGTACAAAATCCCTAGAATTAATCAAATTTCATCATAAGCCGTAGAAAAAATAAAGTAACAAAAAAATATTGAACAGACAATGGATACTGATTGGTTTACAGTCCGTAGTATTGTCTTCTAGGGAAGCATCAACCAATGAAAAAATTATCATCATAAATATGCACTTGCACATTTTGATTTGAAAATTTGATTTAAGTATTTTACTATTAACGCATGATATTTTAAGGAAAGCAAGCTGAAATGTGCTAATACATTACCTGTGATTTTCGTTAGATAGCTCTGCTGAAATTGGTTCAAAAGTTTATATCCGTCGACTTGGTATGATTATGATGTATTGTAACTGTGATGTATTGTGAAGTTTATATCTGTCCATCCTCGAACATTACTGGGTTGGAAATTTTGCATGCTGTGTATTATTATTGAGTAATTTTAGGAAAGCATATGAAATTTGACATTGAAAGCTAAAATAACGTTGGAACGTACGAAGACGTGAATTTTGGAGAGATCAGTATGACTGTGATTGCATTTCTGTTCTACCGTTAAATTCATACCATGATTTACATTTAGCAGTAAAAAACAAAGCATTCACTTAGGAACAGTCCTCTGGCTGTTGTCAGCATTACAAACGTTTGTAATAAACAAATAAAGCATCAATCTTCTAAGAGATTCATACTTGCCTTACCTGAAGCCCAGAGATATTATTAAGTTAGGGCAATAACGCTTAAGGAAACGGTCATGAGTGGAAGTTTTACAATGTATGCTAGCTATCCTAAAAAAATAATAGTTCAACTTCGTAGCAAACTGTTAATTTACTTTTTGATTTCTAGCTAAGTAATATTCCTTTTTAACTTCCATACTAATCTGAGGTAATTTAAAAAAATCGAAAAATCGTGTTTAAAGTATCGCATCGCTTTGGATTGTTTGGAATCGAAGAGCATTTAACCAATACCTCGATATTTCCTATTTTCATTTATTTAACACGCTTTCCATTTAACTATTCAAGCAATTTTAAATTTTAAGCGAAAGTTTTATTGAATTTTATGTTAATAATCTTGCAACCAATTATGTTATATGAATTGCTCTTCTGGATAATGTTTAAGTCCTTGTTTTCTAAGAATCTCGGGGTTATAATTTAGCTTCCACTTCGAGTTCAATAAAAAAGTAATTTTTCAAACTTTAGATGGCTTAAGTTACAGAAACATAACAGGGCTACCTGTCACGCTCTTGCAGCTATAAAGTAGTAGAACAGTATTTTACATCATCTTTAATTTGTTCTTTTTTTTTTTAATTTTGCATTCTATTTTATTTTCTTTACGTTATTTTGGCAATTGTGAACCAACTACTGCAAACTTGCTTGGAATAATGTGGAAGCTGTAATGTTTCATATTTAAACCAAGTGAGATTACTACTCTAGATTACTACTATTAGTGATTACTACTATGGTGAGATTACTACTATTAGTTTATAAGGTTTATAAGGAATCATACGGCTTACATTTCACTCCTGTTCATTCTCTGTAATAAGTAGTAAAGGCTTATCAACCTTGCTTAACAAAACAAAATTCAAACTTAAAATTTCAAATTTAAATTCAAATTTTTTCAATTCAAATTTAAACAAAATTCAAACCTTGCTTAACATTGAGTTATGTGTCGGAGACTCTCAAGGATTAATATTTTTCAACTAGTAAACTAATGTCTCATGCATGTGCCATATTTAGCGGAATACTTCTTATTTCTCTAAAATGAAACATCATTGCCAATTTTCCTGAAAAGATATAAGGTTTTCTACATAAGCAGATTCAATATAAAGCTGAATTTAATAAAAATTTACAATTTTGTATTAACATTTATTCTTTGGTTTTAATTTTATTTGTCCATCGCAATATTTATAATACATTATACAGATACAATTTTAGGCCATGTGTACTCATTGCTGATAAAAAATAACAACAGGAATCTGTCTGCTATGAAATGTACTTTCCTTAACACATATTTAAGCACTTGTCACGTATTAAAAGTATTGCCATTTTTTCTACAAATATTTTTGTATTATTCTTAACAGCCGATATTAATTGCAAATTTTTAATACTTCTGCCTTAAAAATTTCAGAGTAAATGAATTTTGATTATCAAGCCAGCATATTTCCCGCTACAGAAATTTATTCCCGCGTTAAATTAAATTTCACACGCACTGAAATGCATTCATGGACAATTGTTTTATTGTAAACCAAAAAATCATATCTAAACCAAAAAATCATATCTAAACAAAATTTGTAAACCAAAAAATCATATTTAAACAAAATATGAATTGCATTAATAAGTAAAGGAAACGTCATTGAAGTTTGTGTTATAATGTTTAAAATATAACGCTGAAATTCCAAACTAATGTTGCACTAAAACGCCTTAGAGGGAAATGTAACTTTCACGCTTTGCGAAGACGTGATTTTTCAATCCAGCATTGAATTTAGGTTCCTTAAACAAAAACAAAATTACCTTTAAGTACAATTAAAATTTCCTCTAAAACAGGCAAATTTACTTCAAAGAATTATTATTTATTTATTTATTTCATTAGCGACAGAGATTACCAGAAGTCTCAAATCTCCTTATCACTTTTCACATGTTGCCCGAAATGTTTTCGCCATATTATTTTTAAAGAAATAATATAACGAATATAATAAAATACTCAGCAGCACAAATTAATGTTATCTCCATATATAATTTTTAAAGAAATAATATAGCGATTGTAAAAGTGTATGGCAGCACATATAAAAGGACGTATTTAAAAAAAATAATATAGCAAAGATAAGAAAACTGTATGACAGCATTTAATGCTTTATCATGGTTTCTAATGATATCTGATGTAGAATATTCTTAACTTCGACGCGCCGGTTTGTTGCTGTTTGGAGAAGCGTTAGATATTTAATTTTTTTAAATTTTTTAATCTTCCTATTATTAATTAAAATAATGATTTAAAAGCAATAAAGGCAGTTCTTTATACCTTTCATTTCATTATTTCCCAGCTATACCAGCAAAATTACATTAGCTGGATTTATTAAAGCATTATAATAAATCTTTTAGACGTGTTAAAGTTGCGCGCTTCCAACCTGCACGCAACAAAGTGGTGACTGCTGAGAACTGGAAATAGACCAAAGTCTTGAGAATGGTTTAAATCCCTTTTATTCAACTTTAGAAGTTACAAATGCGTGCTCTTGACGCTCACAAACTACGCCGACCCGGCGGTAAAATAAAAATAAGAAACTAAAAAGAGATAATAACAAGTGACTAACTACGAGGCTCTCTAAACGTAACTAACCTCACCGCGTTCTAAAATACCGCTGATAATTCAGCAAACTCTGAATATTACGTTGAAAGATTAACAATTTGCCTAGGCAAGCACACAGGCCGAAACGCGTGGTTCTTCAATTTATAACTAGCTACCTCTACACTCGTGAAGCAAGAAAGCACACTTTCGAACTCGTTTCCTTCCTATTTAACTCAGAATACTTCCGCTGATAATTTGAATCCTTGCGCGTTCTACTAAAATTTACATACTCTGGCATTGACAATAACAGGGGAAAGTAAGGCTTAACAGGAAAGATAGTTTAAACTTAAAATAAATGTTAGTTAAAATAAATATAAACCCTACAGACGAGTGGTCGTGTCAGCGGCTAGTTACTTGAAAAGTGAAACGGACAACAAAGTTGATTCGACGCGAAAGAATAATAGCTCTTTTAGGTTAAAATCTGTGTGACAACATTTAACAGAGTATCAAGAATACTAAAAATATGCTGTTCTTTAAAGTTTTATGATTTTGTTGTTGAATTTTATGTCGCATTTTTTTTTTTTTTTTGAATAAAATTATGTTTAGTAATGAAGTCGAAAAGACAAAAAAGGTTGTGTCAACATGAAAGAGTCCAAGAGCAGAGAGATACAGTACGAGCTCAACAAGAGTAAAAAAAATCTTAATGCATCCTTTGATGCGACGTTAAAATCAATTTCCTTTCAGATTTCCATTTTACTTACATTACTTTTCTAAATTTTTATTTATTTATTTATTATTAAATTAAGGAAGAACAAGTGTCAGTCAGTCCTATAGGCTTAAGGAAAAAGAAAACATTTTTGTAAAAGGAATTCAGGATATTACCATCTCTCAAAATGACTATGCTTATCGTTTTTATGAATACTCATTTTCTGTTTATGTCGTAGTGAAACACCCAGTTGCATCGTTGGTGCAGAATGGGCAGAGTGAAACGCAATTGATTGTGATACTGCCCTGTGTCCATATATACCTAAGAGACTTCAGTTCGGGGTCTGGTGCCTATCTTGTTGTGATGCAATGCTGAATAATGTATCATCCTCTGCGGGCGCGACTGTTATTCCAAGTCCCTAGGGTAACTGGCTCGTTCAGAATTGGGGGAAGGAGTAACAAAATAAATTCTCTCTTTCTCTCTCTCTCACTGACGCATCGTTTTGCGCTAAATATTCGGAATGGCATTTCCGTAATCACCTCCATATTGTTTTATTTTAAGCAAAAGTTATTCTGTTGCGTATTTTACATCATGTCTGAGTCGTTACTGAGTTTAAACCTTCTAATCTCGTTGCTATGGCGCTTGCGAAACGCTGCACACCAAGGAGATATTATGTATGGAAAACATGATTAACGATCATAGCAAATTTATTGTGTAGTTGACCGTTACCCATGCGGAGTAAGGCACAGAAAATATTTCGTGATAATTTAAATCGATTCTTTATTGTGAGAGCAGACTATACAAACTGAACATTTAAATGATGGTTCATCACTAGTCTTTAACTTAAGCACTACACATTGATCGAAAAATTAGATTTGAGAGCTAATCAGGGAAGGGGTTGCGAATAGTTCAGATATGCAGAAATTTCAGAATGAAGCAAATTATTTCAAATATGCGTACTTAGAAGAATACTGTAGCTAATTATTACTCGTGCATTCTTGTATCACAGTTTTCAGCTGTATTACAGTACGGTATATCGATTTAATTTTCATATTATTTTTAGTAGACCTGAGCGTAAATAAATAATGAACTTTTAACTTTTTTGCTATTTGTGTTGAACACGCTCTGCCAAATTTGCATTTAAAGCGGTATATAAATTTAGGCAATTTTGGAGGAACTAAATTTTTTGGAGCGCAAAACGTAAAAAATCAACATTGATGTCGCCAGAATTTGAACCATGTACCTTTTAATTGCTAACTGGAGGTGCTGCCAGTTATAGACAAAGATAGGTGCTACGAGAGAAAAGGCAGAAGAATAAATTAATTCTTCATAGGCTTCCTTACCTAAAAGATGAGTGGGCAGGCAATGAGACCCAGTCGACCAAAATCTAGGTGATGACGAATTATCTTTTCACGCATTTGTGTTTTTCCAAGTAAGATATGTGAAAAATCAACTATGCCTCGATTAGAAGATATTTCAGTTGATACTTTGTCACAAAACAAATGCTTGTTGCTAGTTCAGTTGCTGGTTCGTTACTCCGAGGTACCACTTACACTGCAACAAAATCTACTGGGGAAAGGAAAGTATGCATTTCTTAAAATTTTTAAGCTTTAGGGGGGCTGATTGATTTGTTGAAAAGTATATCAATTACCTCCCAGAATAAGGTGAAAAACTTTAAATAAATATTTTGTATGCAATTTCATTAAAATCTGCAATTATGCATGCTTATATGAATGCACTAATGCATATGAATCAAATCAAGCTGTACAAAACATATGTTTTGGTACTAGGTCAACACTTTGAGTATCCAGATATATAAAATAAAAATTTTATATTGCTGAAATGCGTGGATCTGATTTCTTACGCGTATTTATTCCTACAGCATATAAAATTAATTTCTGTTATTAACCCTTAGTTACCTAAATGCTGCAAGAACGTTCACCTTAAACTAGAGACTAGGTAAAGTTTAAATACCTGCAGTCAGTTCTTTCCAGGTTTAAAACAGCTTCTTTTATATCGGTACACCTTTGGTTCTGGACATATTGAACTTGGATGTAAGAAATGAAATATAAAATATAAAACAATCTTCAAAATTGTCATCTATGTGGGTAAATATACGATCACTTTAGGATAAAAGCGTTACTTAATGGGTAATAAAAATATAGAGCTACATCAGTTTTCCCAAGGCTTAGAATTTTCCACTTACAGCTTCAGTAAATAGGTAGAGCGACTGGTGTGTAGAAGTATTTTTTAATTCTTTCATTCTTGGCAGCGTTTAGTAAAATGTTTTAGAAGAGAAAACCAGAAAAAAAGAAATTTGTATAATGAATATTTCTTACACAGTCGAAAATAGTTTAGATGCATTCGCTATTAAAAATGTGGGAAAAAATTTTTTTACTGACATTCATAATCTATAATATTAAAAATAAACATTTAAAAAATCTTTGAATCTAAGCAAAATGCATTTTGTTGAATTTTTCCAAGCCGATATTAATGGCAAATTTTTTATACTTCTGCCTTAAAAATTCCAGTGTAAATGAATTTTGATTATCAATTCAGCATATTTCTCGCTACGCGAAAATTTATTCCCGCGTTAAATTAAATTTCAAACGCACTGAAATGCATTCATGGACAATTGTTTTATTTCAAGCAACAGTACCTTATTCACAATAAGCAAGCATACATTAGCTTGAACCGCCTATGTAAGATAAAGCAATCAATAAAAACAAAGGCTAGCTCCATTACTTAAACTAAAATTTGTTTTACCTGCGCAGGTACTAACGCAGCAGGAAAATACCGCGAACAAATACTAAGCGCGACAAAAACCATCTGTTAAATTGGCCGTTTCCACATTCTTAAATTCGTGGTCAATGTCTCGAATCGTGTAAAAATACCATTCAGTCGTCACAGGAAACCTATTTAAGGCGAAATACAGCGAAAAAATACCTAAAGCAATTTTGCGTGTCGGTGATAAGGAGGAGGGTGGAAGGTTGGGCCAACACATCTGTCTTCGCAAACACCATGCATACAGCATTCAAAAGTGAAGGGTCGAAGAGAAACTATTGTCACGCAGTGTATATTGCGTGAAAAAGAGAACTTAAGCTTTATATTGTGTTGACAGGTAGTGCTTGGATGTATCTGTACCAACAATAAGAATTAAACGAGGCAGAATTTTATTATTTACACTCGCGCTGCTTTTCTTAAAGCCAAATTATATAAGAATTACGAAAGAAATTTACAAGAAATATAATTTACAAAAGTGGCAAAAGATTTTTGAAAACAAATATATAGGGGAGCATAAAATTTAAGAAAGCGCTCTCTTATAAAGCATTTAGGAATTTCGATACAGTGTACAGATGTGAATTTTCACAGCAAATGTGCGTATTAACTGAATTTATATTTAGTGTTATGTTCAATTTAAGCATTACGCGCACGAACCTATATAAACTGAACATATTACTTAACATTTGCAGACCAAATAACGACATTAGTGTATTTCTAATCGTATATTAGTGTAATCGGAATAGTCAAGTGTTTTAACTTACGGTTTTAATGTTATGTTTGCTGAAATATTTATCACTTTAATATATCAAAACTTAATTTACATTGGCCAAGCTAAGACAACCTTAAAATTTCGTGTCAAGGAACATGAACCATATGTCAGAAAAAAGGAAACACAGAAGTCTTCTGTTGCTCAACATTGTTGGTCCGAAAATAACACTTTTAATTTTTCTGCTGCCAAAATTATTCAAAAAACATCTTCCATTGAACAACTGGATTTTCTAGAGGCATTTCACATTCAAAAAATCTTTCTGATCTAGTTAACGATCCTAATTCCAATCCGTCTTTGCCTTCGGCCTTTAAAGAAATTATGCTGTAGTTCTGGTTTCACCAACAGATAGCGCCACTTGCTTATTCTTGTCCAGGCTTTCTTATCATATCTAATCAT
Source organism: Stegodyphus dumicola (assembly GCF_044657685.1). Taxonomy (NCBI): domain Eukaryota; kingdom Metazoa; phylum Arthropoda; class Arachnida; order Araneae; family Eresidae; genus Stegodyphus; species Stegodyphus dumicola. Next base: position 32,230,529 of record NC_140781.1, read on the forward strand.
TATTTCCCATCTTGTTCATTTGCGGTTTTGCAGCTGAAGATAGTGGTTCGGTAAAACCATCGAAACTAGTCCTGTGAAAATTTTGAAAATATAACGCTGATTTTTGTTGTTTGACTTCTGAATTAATATCAAAACTTCTTTGCAAGTATTGTTCTTATATGGCTGAGTGAAAGATTTTCTCTTGCATTTCTTATAGTTGTCGGCATTAATTCATTTTCAAAAGTGTACTAATTTTGCCGTAAAAATATTATACTAAAAGGCATGCCTAATTAATAAAAATGTATTTAACTACTGTTATTTTTTATACAGAAAATGTCAAATTATGTTTTACAAAAACAAGTATTCTTTGTTCGGAAATATTTTATACAATTTCTTTATTAGTTAAACATCTACATTTAAATCTTGTAAATAATTTTACGATCTACATTTAAATCTAGAAAATAGTTTTCCAATTTCCATTTAAATATACCTTATATTTTTGCAGTTTACTATTAAATCTAATAAATATTTGCATGGCACATGACCTTCATTTATTTTAAACCTATAACTGAGTTCAAGCTGAAACGTACTACGTTACTTTTGTACACTAGTTTTTAACTCTAGCTTCCTATAACTACATATGATATGAAAGTAAAAACATAGTACATTTTACATCTAACGAAAAAGAAATAGTATTATTATTAAGAAAGCCCTCTGCTGAATTTTGCATCAGTAAATACAGAATATTTTATAGACAATCAAAAAGAATAAAAAACGTATTAAGTCATTATGATAAATACTTAATATGCGTTTCGCCATTTAACACCAAAATGAAGGGCTCCTCCAGAGGCCGGGTAGATAAGAGAACTGAGCGATTTCATTTCATCCCAGGTTTAATTAGCGCTGCCTAAAGGATCGGTTCACAAGGTTGTAGTAGATAGGCTTCTATATTAGCCTCCATGAGATATTCTTCAATTAAAATATTTTCTATGAAGACCTCTCTTCTAAATCAGATATCACTGAGAGTTTACTGTAATAAATCAATTAGTTGTAATCGTACATACAAAAGTAAAGTAAAGAAAAAAATCTGAGAAACATGGCGAAGTTGACTGAAACACAATCGGTAAAGTACTGATTGATACAAGTACAGTCTAAATCTGATACATTAATATGTGTCTTAAATACCTATAAAGGATTTCTCCCGCCTGCTTAGCATGCCTTCGTAGTGTGGTGGTCTGTACACGGGGCGCGTATTCCAGAGATCCTTAGTTCGATTCTCGGCGAAGTCGTTGCTCGCTTTTTATCTCTCCTGCTTATATATAAAAAAATATCTAATGTCTCTACAGTTTCGCCCGAACTAAAGGGGTGTTGCATGATGATTCTCCATACCCAGGATTTGGTGATTGGGTCCCCTAAAACCCCAGTCGCTCTTTAAAAGGAGGAGTGTATAAGATATCTCTTCTGCCTTGCTAGCATGTCTTCGTAGTGTGGTGGTCTGCACGCTGAGTGCGTATTCCAGAGTTCTGTGCTTCGATTCCCGGCGAAAGCGTTGCTCACTTTTCATCTCTCCTGCTTCAAAAAAAAAAATAAAATACCTAATGTCTCTACATACCTTATGCGTTTAATGCGCTTTAAAAAAACAAACTTTATTCTTCAGACAAAATTTCAAAGACACTTTTTTTGCACATACGAATCTTTCAACAGCAGTTAGACTAAAATGATATTTTTATTACAGAACCTATGATGTTTCAAAATTTATATCTATGTACTATTTCCATGCAAATTCCATGTAAAACAAAATTCGTGTTAAATATCGTGTGTCACGTCCTGAAAGTCCTCCACGAAGACATCCTTCCTGTCCTTCACGAAGATATCCCTCATCTTAGTCATCCCTCCTTTTAGGCAGATAGCCCTAGTGGCTCTTCCATAACCATATCATTTGAGAATTTGTGTAGTTCCTGGTTCTAAAATGCAGGCATGAATTATTCACAGGTAGAACTGTTATGACACTGAGACTGCCTTCGTTGACAGATGAAAATATTTCAGACAGTTTTAATAACTATTATATGGTATTTTCTCCTTCCTTCCAGTATGGGTTCGTGGTATAACAGCACACAAGGCACCTATTCGGAAGGTCCATATTTGAGTCCTGGGGAGGGCATTGCATATTTTCAAGTCTATTGTTCCAAAAAGGAATAGAAACTCTACACTGCGCGCGAACTAAAATGTGGTGGACGAATTCGTCCACCACCAGGATTTGGTTATCCTTTAAAACGGGGTAAAAGGTATTTTCTCCCTTCTTTCCGCATCCCTCCGTTGTGTAATTGAAAGCATACTGAACGCGTATCCTAGAAGTCCAGAGTTCGAGGTCCTGGAAAGGGCACTTCACATTTTTCACATTTCCTGCTTCAAAAAAAAACCCTAGTGACTCTACACGTTTATACACAAATTCAGGTGGAATACTCATGAGTTCTAGCTGGAAAAAAGGTTACTAAAGAAAAGATTTATGAAAAAAAGATTACTAAATTAATTTACATTTTTTTTAATTTACTTTTTATTTTTGCATTTATTTCTAGAATTAATTTCACAGTATGTGCATTATGATATTAAATCTCTTTATATTAAGTAGCTTAACATCATTCTTAGATTAAATTTAATTTTCTTCTCATATATAACAGATAAATTTTACTTGTAATACATTTTTATTTGCTGGAACTATAAATGAGAATAATGTTTTTTCCCTTTCCTTTTTGGTCGTACTAGAGATGTCACATACTCTGCGTGGGATATTTCTCGAAATATAAAATATAAAATCTAACTTTTAATCCGTTTGCCGAATGGATACCAAAATACTCCACTGAACAAAATTTTCGTTATCCTTTTATAGTTATTTCGTTAGTTAAAGACAAAAGTTTTCATTTTTGCTTGAGAAAATTTGCAATTTTCTGTAATTAATAATTTCATATGACACGCTACGAGTATTATTTCATCAATGCTAAGCATTACTTGCCAACACGCGAAAATTTTGTTTCGTACACGTTCACTAAATCTGAACGTTATATTATAAAATTTCAGTCTGATATTTTTAATTTCCGTAAACAATTAAAGGTGATCTAAACCTTTAAATTCTTCCTAGAATGTCTCAGAAAATTTAGCATTAAAATAACATGGGATTCTTTCTGTTACTAAAGCATAACGAATTTTTTAAATGGAAATTTAGGTTTACAGATATTGCATAAAAGTTTAGATGTAAGCTCCTTCAATGGTAACATCTCTGAGAAGTGGCATTCGTTACGCAACGAGTTTTCGTGAATGATAAATGCACGCAAGCGTAAAGTAATGCAACGGACGTAACATAATAAAGTTTAACAACCGCGAAAATCGAAGAATTGCGCTATAGATGTTTATTATATCTAAAACTCAAACAGAACTAAGAATTTTCAGTCTGAAATTTTTAATTTCCGTAAACAATTAAAGGTGATCTAAACCTTTAAATTCTTCCTAGAATGTCTCAGAAAATTTTGCATTAAAATAACATAGGATTCTTTCTGTTACTAAAGCATAACGAATTTTAAGTGGAAATTTAGGTTTACAGATATTGTATAAAATTTTACATGTAAGCTCCTTCAATGATAACAAAATTGCAGAGAATTGCTGAGAAGTGGCATTCGTTACGCAACGAGTTTTCGTGAATGATAAATGCCACACAAGCGTAAAGTAATGCAACGGACGTAACATAATAAAGTTTAACAACCGCGAAAATCGAAGGATTGCGCTATAGATGTTTATTATGTCTAAAACTCAAACAGAACTAAGAATGGAAACTATAACGCTTTCAATTACCGGGTGTCAGAGAGTTATATTTCACTTCATTTACGCTGTTTGGAGAAAATAAGTGGCATACATAATTTTGTTTCAAAACTTGTTTTAAAACACGAAATTATTTTCTTCCTTGCAAACAGAAAAAATATTTTATTAATATTTTACTTTAGATAGACTGCAAATTTAAGGGATATCGGAAACCCCTATACCGACAATGTTAAATTGGCCATTTTCGATGTACCTTTTCTCAAAGTCTGCTGTAGATACAAGCTTGAAATTTTTCTGTAATTAAAGTATACCTATCTGATTAGACTGAAATGAGGTTTTGAAGCATTTTGAATTTTAGAGTAAATTACAGAATATTATGCTAGGCATAGTAAAATTTATCACTTTTCTCACACAAAAATATTAAAAAAAGTTTTTCTAAGTTTATTACAAAAAGTCCATTTCAGTAAATATTAGGGAACCTAATAAATAAGCCATAAAAAGTTTAGATACCTGTGAGCAGTAGTTCCTGAGAAAAGGTACATCGAGTAAAAAAAAAATCACGTTTGGAGAAAAACGTGTTTTTATGTAAAAATTCTCATTGATCAAAGCAGCAGATGACAAATTAAAACTAGATTTTTTTACAGTTCTAATTTTCATAGATAATAAAGAATGGTATTTTTAGAAAGATAAAAGTGTATAGAATTTGAAAATGCAGAAATCCGAAATCACAATTTTTTTGAAGATTTTGGGGTTCCAACACCCCTTAACTTATAATGAAAGAATGTAGTATCTTCATCTGTTGTAGACAAATGTGTCGTGGATGGTTGTGTATGACAGAAGAACGATAGAAGAGGGAATATTTCTTACGAATGAGCTCCTTAATTAATGTATAGATTGATAATTAAAGGATTATATTAACGTATATCATTGGCAAAATTGTAAAATATAGCAGTATATGAAATGCTACTTACTTTGAAAAGAATTTCAGATTTCGTATGAGATAGTAAAGTAAATGTTCCTTAACATTTTGCAAAGGCATTACATTTCTTCTAAATTCACGATAAAAGATATATTTTGGGCACTGAAAAAAAATTAATTATATAAACAAAAGTTAAAATTTATTACATTTTCTTGAAGTTTGCTTTCAAAGAAAAAACGTTCAATCAGAATTATTAAATTTATAATTCAATTTGTGAATAATATATTCTTTATACAGAAGGAAAATAAATAATTTATTTCTGGAAAACGTTTGTAGTTAAATATATAAATCAGTATCCATGATAATATGTGTTTAGATATTATCATAAAGTAAAGGGATCCTAATCTTTATTATGTTATACAGCAACACATTGAATGGCAATGAATACATGAGGTTTAAGCGGAAAGAATCAGTAGCAGGCCCTAGCATTCGATAGCCATCTAGTGACTAGAAGATAGAGAAGGAACTCGGACGTACATCCCCACACCGGAAAGAGTAGAACAGTCTCAACAAACAAGTAAAGATCTCAGAGCTCAATGATTCGCCTCACAAGCGATTCAGGAAATCCACACTATCGAAGAAATTCCTTTCCAACCGCTTTCCATCTTTCTACAGAAGAGAGTTCGTAAAATGGATGGACTGTCACTTAAAGATAAGCGATGAAGCCTGTAAGCCAAGGAAAGAGGAAACATGAAATACTTTAATTTGGGGCATTTTACTATCAAACTAATAAATTGTAGATAAAACCTAAATTATCTTAAGTTGCAGATAAAAGGCTAAGCTTAATTCCCCAAATGTTCTCTTTTGTAGCACATTTAAGTATAATTACGAACATTTCAAAAACCATTTGCTGTGCTGCAGTACTAAAATATGCCAAAGTATTTACTTCATAACCTTTCGTATACCATAAGCGATTGAAAAATATTTTATACTTATTCTCAATACATATGTTTTTTATATTGGATAGCATTTATAAGAAACACAAATATGTTAATGTTCTTTAGAAAGAATACTTTGAAATATGATTATTTTGCTCATTCTAAAACATGGTTAGATTTTATACTTTTGTGAATTTTTGCAATTCATTTCCTCATTTAATTTCAAGTGCTTTGCTTCACCAGTGTCCCCGTATTTAAAACTTTGAAATGCTGAGACTTCGTCTAGGATTCGATGCTAAGCGAATGGGTTGACTGCATGGTTGGCTTTCATGATTTTTCCATGGTGAATGGTGAATATGAGCGAATTTACCCTTGAAAGTCCTCCACAAAAGCATCCCTCTTCTTATCAGATAGCCCCCGTCTGCTTTGCTATATTCAAGTAACATAACTTTGCAAATGCTTCATTTGTATTAGGGTTTTATATAAAAACAATGAAGAAAAATGTGATACAATGGTATCTAGTAAACTATTACACATTGAGAAATAAATAAATTAATTAAATATTTAATTGCAGTTTTAAAGTCTCTAATTCCGTAAAATGAAAAAAAATATCTAGAATCATAACATCATGTTTAACATGTTTAACATTCAAAAATAATCAGTGAACTGTGTACTACATCAAGCTTATTATTTGCCCCTTAAAAGATGAGAAGTTATTAGAACCAGTTAAAAATTAAATTTAGTAACTACACGTTGTTCAAAATAAACATTCTTTGATTCGTATTAGAAATATTTGAAAGAAAAGAATATGTTTATAGTTTCCGACAGGAGCCTTAGAATTGTGGTTTATAGTGCAGCAGAAACAACGATATTTATCAACTACAGTAAAGTGGGTTTTTTTAATAGTTCCCTTTTGTAGATAATATTATCATACCTTGCAGCGTAACAATTTCCATACTTTGCAAAGTAATAATTGAAATATTACAATTCATATTTGTTTCCATCTATTAAGCAACTAATATTTGAGATATATTGATTCGCTAAAATATTTCTTCTTTGCACAAGTGAAATAACAAAATTATTCATTACTTCCAATTCAATTAACGTAAATATGTCAATTAATACCAATAATGAGACATTTTTCAATTTCTAATTTTAGCGTCATTCAAATGAAAGAAAGCCGCACAACAAGAAGGAAAATGCATTTTCAAAAAAACTATAAGCTCATACTGAACAAAGTTTATTTCTATTCAAAATTTTGCTAAACACGAAACAATTACAATGTAATCATTTAATAAAGCAAAAGAGGTACTTTGAATTAATGATTACTCGCACAATTTGAGTAAGATAAAAATCATTAAACCTATATGAAAACTGATCATAAATTAAAATGAACAATGCCAAATTAATCAAACGATTCTTAATTTGGAACTCAAGACAAACTGATCCTTTTTTCAAAACTCAGAATCCATTCATCGGGTGAAATAAATCAAATGTTTGCTTAAAATTGTTTTTCCTCGACTACTTGTTTCCATCCGTCGCGAAGAGATCGAAGGTTGATTAGAATGGTACTCCAGAGAAGTATCATCGAGTGCTGTTCTAAGGAGAGGGAAACCTCAAACAAAAAGCAGTCCTTTCAATGCTGCATTATAATAGAAGCCTTCTAACGAATGCTTGAGAATTAGTCTCTCTCTTCACTCTTTTCTTCTAAAATTACGCTTTATTTATTTTGTTCGTTGAAGTAATTGCACTTGGGTAATTAGATAAGAAATCTAATATCTCTGTATTATATTAAGGTAACGGACTAAGAATTGGTGCAAAAGAACAACTACTGGACTGACTAATTAATGATCGTGATAACGTATCGTCTTATCGTAAATGCTGAAGAAACAATTGCGAGTATCGGGCTGATGAATCGGTTAATGCTTAGGAGAGATATTATTTATTTCATCTGCATGACTAATTGTTTGGAAAGCATCCCACGGCGTTTGCTTTGTTTCACCAGAACACGATTTATATGAAGAATTTCATTGATTAGATCGTCATTAGCTTTTAGGGTTGCAGTTTCCTTCGCTGACGATAGTGAGGCCCCAGCGACAAGAATACCGAAAATCAATTATGGATCGAATTCAGAAATTCAAACTAGAGTCACGTACAATAATGTGCGAAACGAATGATTAGTTTCCAAAAGCATACCGAAAATCAATAATGGTTTGAGTGTAAAAATTTATACTAACGTCAATTAGGATAATATAAAAAAATAAATGACTAGTTTTCGAGAAGCGCGTGGAAAATCAATGATGGGTCGAAAGCATAAATTCAAACTAGCATCAATTACAATAATGTTAAAAAAGATTAATGGCAAGTTTTGCGTTAAAATACAGAACATCGCTCATGTATCCGATGTTGCGAGGTCTACAACCACTTGAAAAAATAAAACTACTGATTAAACTACTGAACTATTGAATTACTAGATTATTATTGCATATTTAATTAGATCATGATATACAATAGTGGAACTCTTAAACATTTCAGTGTGAATACACGGAACAATAATTTTGTAATCGCCTAGACGCATTTCGTGCTTTCATGTCTTACTATTAATCATTACCTTCTACGAATGCTTGCTATTCACTCATTGCGGCCCTGTTTTTTCACCATTATTTCCATCACTGAATGCTTTCATGAACTATAAAATAGTTTCTTTCTGCAAATGCTTGTTATTCACCATTAATAAATTTAATTTTTCATTTTAAGCAAAAGTTATAAACACTTTGTCAAAATACAATGCTTGGTTAAACATTTAAAATTCTTGGAAAGCAGCTTCATAAAACCAAATAATCAAGTATCTTCTAGCACGAAAACTATTTCTACGTAAAGCATTATTGATTAACATCTTATGCATTCATTCACTGTGAGTATTTAGAACTGTTCCAATTTTAATTTAATAGACTGTAAAATAATATATGATGAATTCTTAGGCTGGTGATCAAGTATAAGCAATTGAAAATTTTTGAAATTTTGTTTTTATTTCAATAATATTGTTTAATGTAGTATCATAGTCGATTGTTTCTACTAGAACTGCTTCCGTTTGCATAATAATAATTTAATCAATTTTAAGGAAATTAACTTCCTTAAAACATTTGGCTCTTTCTTTAAATTTAGGAAGAAACACTCAGACAGAATTATCAAGCTATCCAAGCATCATGGAGTAAGAGAATTCTCTAAAACTCCATGTTGTAACTAAAATCGTTCCAGCTTAAACAGAACTATTCATTTGTTGCTCCCACTTGCTAATCAGTGACCTATCTTTATGTTGTTATCAAGTACGTGTCGGCATACAACCTGATAAGCTATTTTTACTTCAGATATCTGGACATAAAGAATTCAGTGATATAACATGAAATCCTTTGAAGCTGGAAAAGCAAGAAATATTTGAAGATTTGTATTGCATTGCTACAGTTTCCTAGACGGCTAATATTTGGAAAATGTTTTAAGAAAAGAAATCTCGGAGAATTCCTACCGAAGTTTAGCAAAATTTATGTTAACAGCTGTGATTTTCAAGTTTATAAAAAAAGAAGAGGAAAACTCTGTACTCTTTAGTAGAACAAGATGTTTAAGCTCTGCAGGAATTCACTTGATGAGCATTTGATTCAATTTGTAAAAATTGTGCTTAAATTTTATATAAAAGTTAGGCTTAAGTTTAACAAAATTCTTAAATGATTGTTGCATAGATTAATTGCTTTATAACGCAGTAGGAAATTTCAGTGTTTCATTATGGGAAAAAATTAATTAAAACTCTTAAAAAGGCTGTAGCTACATTAGGCAAGCAGGCATTGAAAGCAGGCAAGATGAAAAATTAGCAACGCTTTCGCCGGGAATCGAATCACGGACCTCTGGAATACGCACCCAGCGTGCAGACCACCATACCACGAAGGCATGCCCAGAAGGCGGAAGAAATACCTTATATACTCCTCCTTTTAAAGGGCGACTGTGGTTTCAGGTGACCCAATCGCCAAATCCTGGGTGTGGAGAATCCTCATCCAACACCCTTTTAGCTCGGGAGTCACTGTAAAGACATCAGGTATTCTTTTTTTTTCGGGGGGGAAGCAGGCAAGATGACAAATTAGCAACGCCTTCGCCGGGTATCAAAATACAGACCTCTGGAATACGCGCCCAGCGTGCAGATCACCACACCACGAAGGAATGCTAAGAAGGCGGGGGAAATACCTTATAAGGTTTTATTTCAAATATTGTGCTACAGCTTGTGAATACGTTGCTTCCTTGGCTATTTCTGTTATTAAACAGAATTTACTTATGAAATTATTAGTAACCTTTTTTTCTTTTTTCAATTTTTCATCCAAAGCCGAGTGTAGTAAACCCTTTCCTTTAAACATTCTTGTGCGCTGGGTCATATATTTACAGCTAGTTCTCAGATATCTTTTAAAAATATGCGAAGCGAAGATAAATATACTTTTACCAAAAATCTTTTGATTTTAGCTTCACTAGTTGACTTACACAAAAAACATATTTAGACTTATAAAGAATTTCAGTAAAATATTCTTTTCTCATTTGCACCTGATTTACTTGCATTTTATAATTGCTATTATACGGTTGTATTTGATTTATATTTTTGTGTCATAAAAATCAATGGCACTATATTTTCTATTTTCATCGATACACTTTGATTGAAATTTCAGGAAGATATTTTCAAAGCGCGGAGTGGCCTTTAATATGACAATAACATTAATGTGATCTTTGAAGTAGATATATTCAATGCTTTTCATCATCATTTTGTTTTTTACAAGTTGGCGGGAAACTTAGAAAATAAATTTGACTTACTTAGAATAAAAGCTCTGCATTTGGTTGGAATATACGTGCTAAGCTTCTAAGTCATTGGTCCGACTGATTGGTCACTGATATTTGTAATGCAATAAGACTCAAAACTGATTTTGATTTTGGGCAATAATGCATTCATTTTTACGTCAGTTTCTCCCATTTTACGAATATGTTACGTAAGAGTAATTTTTAACTTTCGATTTCCGGTATGTTAAAGAAATACTCTTTCTAGTATCATTTATTTAAGTTTAATTAAATCTGAATCATAACAATTTCTTACATATGCACACTTATTTTGTTACTTGTACTTGATACATGGGAAAAGTAATGCGTATACAAAAATAATTCGAAACTCCTGTGTTCACAGTTGCTGAAAAAAATTACCCTTTTATTTTCACAATGCCACCAATACAAAGGAAACTCATACAGCAAGAGATGTGCATACATTTCAAGGAAATTACGCAACACAGTAGCTCTTGCGAAAATGTTTTTTCGCTTAGCAATAGCGAAGTTCTAATTGCATGCACAGCGTTTCCTTATCCATAAACCCTTCCTGCTGATTCTAAACCACAGTTCTTCGATAAAAACCTACGAATATAACATTTGAAATTTTTCAGTTAGAATTCTAATCACATATGTGTCATTAATGTACAATATTTTGAATAAATCTGAGACAATTGTGAAACAGTTTTGTTCAGCTGTAACATCTCCATCATAAAAAAGTATTCTTGGAGAACGTAAAGAGCTTACACATTTATCCTTTTACTGGATATTATTACTCCGTTGATCTGCTTTTAGTGGCCACTGCCAACTATTCATGGAATATTTCCAAGAGAAAAAGGAAGAACATCATTTAATATAAAGAGCAGTGGGTTTTGCTCGAAAAGATGCTACAACAAAAGGGGGGGGGAGAAGGCAAAAATTAAAAAAAAGGAATAGTTCTATGTTCGGCACAGAACTCGATACAAGGATATCGCATCATATCCTGACTTTGATTAAACTTGATAAATATCCTAGACCTGGAAGGGTACGTGTCCTGCTGTCATTCTACGACAAACGAGTCACATTCAAAAACAGAAAATGCAATTGCCTTTCCATTGGGCGACCAGAATGGTGCCTCTTTCCCTATTAATTCCATCCCCCATCCTATTCACCCAGCGTCAGAGAAAGACAGGCGCACGCTATTTTCTGGATTGCTATATGTCTTCTGTTAATCGTTATTTAATGTGAAACTTAATTACTGGTCATCGAATGCAGTTTGAACTGAGGTTTTTTTTTCTTTTTTAACAAAGAAGACACTAATGCACTAATCGAATTCAAAACAAGTCAGATAAATCATCGTTTACTATTCAGCTTCGGGAGAAGTTTAAAGGCTTCATCCTTCTATTTCTGTTCCAGTTAGGAAGATGAGGGAACTTCCAAATATTGCTAATGAGACTACGTTGACACATATCCTTGTGTGCACGAAAGCGTACATGGACGAAAAACCCGTCGAATAAATAAAAAATTTCTAGTCATTATCAATTTCAACTAACCGGAATTTTACATTTAGAAGCATTCAAACATGTTTTGAAGTAAATTCTATGCTAAAGTATTTTTCAAGTATTTTGTTGCGAAAATCTGACAGCAAAGATACCTTATTCATATTTTCTGCTAACTGCTTTTATTTTCACTTATATTAGTAACTGAAATGGAATACGTTAAGAAAAATATAGCACTTTATGACAACTTGTAAAATGAGAATAATCACGACTAAGGTTGTAATTCAGTAAAATAAAAAAGGAATATAACGAAATAAATATCTCTTGTAAATTAAAAGTAAATTCAGAATTGTGCAGTTAATCAAATAACGATTGCCTAAGGGGTTATCAGCATTTCCAACTCTTTCCAAATTATATCTAATAAAATTAATTAATTTTATAGCTCGACAGAATGAGATGCACTATAGCTTTCATATTTTGTTGTTTTATGATCAACCAGATGGCATTTTTCCAATCGAAAATGAAAGATATGCTTCAAAATAGTAATATTCTCTGATCGTATTTTTCTTAGTTTTAAGTTGTTTATGCAATCATGTTTCTGGCAGCAAAATGAATTGATTAGTTGTAAATGCTTTTGGAAATTATTTTTATTGATATTACGATCATTCCGTAGTAAAATTAGTAAGCTCAATGAAAATATGAGCTAATTAAAATATATTTTCTTGTCTTTTATTGCAAGATTTCTCACATTCGTTTTTCTATGATGACACTTTTCTATTTTTAAACACACTTCACGTTAGCTGGCAGACGAAGATTTTTTCCTGAAATAAGATTAAGCTGATTGACTTAGAACATGATATTAATAATAACAACAAGATAAAAAAGGGATAACATGGGAATAAAGAGAATAGCTGGTTTAATCTAAGTTCAAAATTAATTAATCTTCGTAATTAATCTAAATTCGTAATCCTAAATCAATCTAAATTCGTAAATGATTGACTTAGAACATGATATTAATAATAACAACAAGGGTTAATAATAACAACATGGTATTAATAAAAACAGGGATAACACAGGGAGAATAGCGGAGAGAATAGAGGGTTAATCTAAGTTCTAAATTAATCTAAGGATCTAAGGTCGTAATCGTCGTAATTAATCTAAATTCGTAATCCTAGATCATTCTAATCTACTGATTGATTTAGAACATGATATCAATAATAACAGCAAAACAAAAACATGAATAACATGGAAATAAACAGAATATAAACTAAAGGTGTTCACGCAGAGCAATCAGAATAGAAAATAATTGCAATAATCAATTGAAACAAAATTTTAGCCTAAAAGTTTCATCATACGGGAAAAATGTATCCGTCAATGGATCACTCTAATAAGTAGAACAAGAAGTCATTTTCTTTTCCTTCTTGAAGGCATCTTTCCAAAGGTAGATAATCCATAACTACTTTGCATTAATAGCTGACTTTATGCAACTTCTTTATAACTCAATAAATAATTCAACAAAGTACTAATAAATTAACTGCATATTGCCACAAGATGAAAGGTTTAATTTACTTGTAAATTAAGAACAAAATTCATTGCGTCAATGTTAGAAACGCTAATGAATGTCATAATCAGTACTCAGCTTTAAAAAATGAGGTAAAAGGAAAACATTCACAAACATTTATGGTGTGGCGGTGTATTTAATTATGGCAAAGCACACTAGGGCTATCTGCCTAAGGGGACGGATGCCTTCTTGGAGGACTTTCTAAGGGAAACTGGCTCGTATATACGTTACACATGGGGGAAATCACGAAAACACCCATGCAGCCAGCCCGTTTGCGGGATTCGAACCTCGGACCGAACTACCAGTGTTCAGCCACTTTACCGCTCGGCCGCTAATGGGTCCACAAGCATTTATACAAACTTTTTATTTATCAACTAAGCAATGTTGGAACTAATAACGCTTTCAATTATTTTTTTTCCTTCGAATAGTTTTGGGAATTTTCCCACTCTCTCTGTATATATCTTCTATGTCTCTACAGTTACACATGTGTACATAATATAGTGTATACACATATATCTGCATGTATTATATACATCTGAATTAGATTTAAAAAATACGAAATTGAATCAAATTTGCTCTAATGTCAGCTTGCATCAATGTACACACACACCATATATATATATATTAATCATCTTAATATAATCTTAATAAATCTCATTTGCGCTAACATCTAGATAGATGAGTAAGACAACACGGAATTTATTTATTTATTATTTATTTGATTCTATTACTTACAAACATCTGTTTGTAAGAGCTGGAATCAAATAAATAAATAAAATGTGTGTGTATGATTATGGCAAAGCCTCGAGGGCTATCTGCCTAAGAGGAGGGATGCCTTCGTGAAGGACTTTCTAAGGGAAACTGGCTCAAATACACGTTACACATGGGGAAAACCACGAAAATGCCCATGCAGCCAGCCCGTTCGCGGGATTCGAACCTCGGACCGAACTACCAGTGTTCAGCGACTTTACCGCTCGGCCGCTGGTGGGCAATCAATAAATTGAGATTTATTCAAAGAAGTATTTTTAATTTTACTTGTTTTCTCATTTCTCATTTGGAAGTAAACTTAAATAAATATTTTCCCTTTTATCCAGTATATAGTTTCGTTATGTGTATACACAAAAATGAAAATAAAATGAATAAATTATTCCACTATAGTCAGGAAAAATGTAGTAGAAGAATAACACAGATTAAAAACTAAACACCGCATTCTAATGTTATTAATAAACGAAACTGAAACAAAATTCCAAAGATAAGAAGTACTGATACCATTAATACTAATTATAAATATTATCTTAGAAATATTGTTGCGATAGTGTAATTTTGATAAATAATGTGTTTATTATTATTATAGAATATTATTGGAATATGACTATTGTTATTATTTAGACCCTTTAGGTGATTTTGTTACTTAAAGTAAAATATACCATCCATTGTGGTAATCCAGTTTTTTTACGTTCAATTAGACTAGTGATTACACTATGTCATTTGGACTGCTGAATGTAGCTGGGTTTTATTTTATTTAACCAATTACTTGGCAGATAACTGGTTTATTCTTTAAAATGATGAACCACTACTGTATTTTTAAAGTTTAATGTACATCACCACGACGTCTAAATCAATGTAAATTAATAACTTGTAGAGTTTAAAGAAAAGTAGAGAAAGAGAGAGACTTCAAATATTTCGAAATCTGTAGCATCTTAAGCATCAAACAAAATATTATATAATCGTTTAAAAATAACCACGCGATGGGATTGCATTCATAGACTAAGAGGTAATTCAAAGATGCATCGCGGAACGAATATGGGATGAAATATCGAAGTAGCAAAAAGACCTATCAGATTTGATAGGTTATTTCTGTAGCAATCTAGAATCATATTACATAAGCGCATCTCTTACATGTCGAAAGTGAAGAAATACCAAAAGTAATGCAGCCTTTCAATTGGTGCTTAGTGTAGGTCGTTCTTTTGTTCTAGCTGTCCAAATTACAGCCAAGATTCATTTTCTGATCATCGTTATTTGATCAGCGTCAATCATTTCAAACCATCATTACTGTCTTCAACTCAGTTTTACACAATACATTTTTGAAGCGCATGAAAATATGTGGTAGCGAACGAATCAGAGACTTGACTGTTTTGTTTGTTTAAATTTCTCTCGTAAGATTGACTATAATGTCATTCTGCTTTATGTCATGCATGAAAATAATTATGTAAATATTTTATTCTTTTCTGCCACAACGGCAGTATCTTATCGCCCTCCATCAATGTAGAAACAGTAATATGTATTCAAATGGTGTTTTAAAATGGAATTTTAATGTTAATTACCAGTCTTCATGTTTAATACAAAATATAAAGGGCACATAATTAGGCTTTTAATGTTAAAACTAATTGCCCGAACTTGCTCATGAATTATGAATTAAAATATTTGTTTTAACTAGGCTTGTTCAGCTAATATCCTTTTAATAATGGAAGTATGATTTAGCATTATAAGTAATTAATAGTCTTTGGATGAAGTGTGCTGTTAAAATTCATTGTGCCTTTTATTATGCCTTTAAAGTGCTAGAAGTGAAAGAACTTATTCGAAAACTATTTAAAATATGTCTTTTATTAAAACTTTTCTATCTGTGATTGAAACAAGTTAAGGGACGTTATTTGCTTTGTTTCAATAATACTTTACTCGAAATAACTTGACAACTTGCTTACTTTATAATTTTAAACAGAAAATGCAAACAAATTCTAAACTGTCCTCTTGTATTTCCGCCCGTGCATATATACTGAAAACAAGAGATTTTAATGGACACCAGTTCACTCTTACAAAGCTAGCAAATAATATTCTGGTCTAAATAATCGACTAAGTAAATAATTCATTTAGACTTCCTCAGGTTAGTACAATTTAATAGTTAAAAATCAATTGCAATTATTACAAACTTTGGGCTTCTGAAAGTGATCTCTGGGAGTAAGGTGGTTTGCATTTACGTTATACATGATGAAGAACCACTAAAACTGGATTAAGGTAACCAGTTTCCCCGACTCAAAAATAGGAAGAAATTAGCAGGGCTAAAGGGGTTTATCTATTTCGTCCATAACTGGACCGGAAATGTTATATCATTTCTAAAAGATGTTTTAAGATTATAAGATATTCATTAAAGATTGAAGAGACAAAATTTTTAATTGGACAGGAAGTATGAAAACACAACCGTACCGAAGCCAGGAATAGACACATATAGCTTCCATTTGCTAGTTGGTTGTGTTAACCACTATATGCTAAGGTCATATAGGGTGAATGCCATTACTTCCTCTTATCTGAAAAGCGAATTGGAAGACGGGAAGAGATCTAAATTAGACATGTCCAGATGGTGACGATTTGTTCTCCACAGCATTTTAGCTGAGCGCTACTTTTTTTCTCCAGGTCCTGAAACGCAAATATTCAAATGTGCCTTCGCTCGAAATCGAGCTACACCTATACAGTTTGGAACTAAGGATGATAACCGCTGCACCGCAAGAACATATAGGAGGAATTCCTTTAATCCCTTAAAAGATTGGCTAGAAATGTCAATACTAGAAAATTGATTTTTCGTCATGGTTTGTTGTAATTTATCTCACAGTAACATTAGAACGCATTGACGAATTTTATTGCGGCGAGGAACGTAAAACTGCATCTGTCATTGACCTTAGGCACTTTATAGGTAAGAATCTTGCATGTGCGTTTTTATCCGAATTTTGAAGATCTTCCAAAGGACATGTCCGAGGGCCTCCTTCCACCTTCCTCGTCGCCTTCCTTCGAGAAGACTTTCGGCTTCGCATGTACTTAAACTGTCCCGTGCCGCAAAGACACTACTCTCTTTTAAACACTCAAGCCTTCTCCGACATTCGAAGCCCTGCCCAGCGTTACAGCAACTAACAAAGCTTTACAGATCACAAGGCTCGTTGTGGTTTAGAGAATACATAAGTATTCATTTGATCACGATGCAGAACAATACGTGTGTTTTGCAGTATGTAGTAGTTCATAAAAGGTGATAATAAGTAATAGTTGATTAAATACTTTATCTCACAATAACATTAGAACACGTTGACGAATTTTATTGCGGCGAGGAACGTAAAACTGCATCTGTCATTGACCTTTTTCACTTTATAGGTAAGAATCTTGCATGTGCGTTTTTATCCGAATTTTGAAGATCTTCCGAAGGACATGTCCGAGGGCCTCCTTCCACCTTCCTCGTCGCCTTCCTTCGAGAAGACTTTCGGCTTCGCATGTACTTAAACTGTCCCGTGTCGCAAAGACACTACTCTCTTTTAAACACCCAAGGCTTCTCCGGCATTCGAAGCCCTGCCCAGCGTTACAGCAACTAACAAAGCTTTACAGATCACAAGGCCCGTTGTGGTTTAGTGAATACATAAGTATTCATTTGATCACGATGCAGAACAATACGTGTGTTTTGCGGTATGTAGTAGTTCATAAAAGATGATAATAAGTAATAGTTGATTAAATACTTTATCTCACAGTAACATTAGAACACGTTGACGAATTTTATTGCGGCGAGGAACGTAAAACTGCATCTGTCATTGACCTTAGGCACTTTATAGGTAAGTGCCTAAGGTCAATGACAGATGACCTTAGGCACTTACCTATAAAGTGCCGATCTTATATGTGCACCCCTACTTACAAAGTTTCTCAAAATACGACAGAGAATTTTATAAAACGGACTTTTATGAAACACTGAATGAAGGATATAAAAGGATAATTTTTTATATTGTGACGTAGAGCAAATTTCTAATGCAAAATGTTCTTTTTGATAATATAGTAAATACAAAACACTTGATATTTTTGTGGTAAAAATGAAAGGGGTTATAAGATGATGCATTAACTTTGATTACTTTTCAACACATATCACCGCGTTAATCTGAAACATTTTTGCGGGGTATAAGGAGAAATTATATAGCAAAAGTTTCGACAGTTAATGATTTCATATGTAAAATTGTGTTGTTAACTTCTTAACTGGCCTCATGAAGTAATATAAATATCTCTATATTAGTTATAATTATATTGCAAATATCTATTGCCTAATTGCAGTTACTTCTCTATTAATTACATATAATTTGAAGTAAATAAACTGTTAAGGTCGAGAAAAAAGTCAAAACGACATTTTCATTAAATTTCAGAATTTAGTCTCATATACGATTCCGACATGGGCAAATAAAAACAACAAAAACGATATTTATCAATAATCTTAATTTCTAAAAAAGTGAAAAAATCGGAAAATTTTTATTAAAACCTTTCGTTTACGACAAGGCCTCCAGTGAACAAATGCGTTCTCAAATATACATTTTTAAAATGTATAATTAACAGTGCATATTTATCTTTCGTCCGATATATTAGGGCATAACGCAAATAGTGGTTCGTTCTGGAGGTGTGTTAAATCATAATGTACTGATAATAATTTTTTCTTTTCACCATGCTCAAAATTTCAACATGAAAGGTAATAATTGAGCATAAAAACTGTATTTCTGAAGATTTATTTTTAGAGCATACACCAGCTGTAGCGTAAGTATGATAAAAGTCTCAATGTTTTTTATGCTTAGGTGATTTTTTAAATTATGACTGAATAGATCCTAATTGCAAAAACTACATTTTGCAAAAATAAGTTTAGAGTTTTCATAAAAGCACTTTTTTGCTACCTAAAAAGCTTCTTCTTTGAAAGGCGTCCTCATTTTTCTACATCTCTAATCACATTTATTTCCTTCAAACAGGTGAGCATATCGTAATGTTTTTCATTTTTATTTCTGAGATGTTTTTGTAATGCCAAGGTATCCCATTTCATATAGTTTCTTAAATATGTGTTGTGTATAACACATAGTTTTCTCTTATCAAACCCATAATGTCGTAAGCCATAACTAAATAACATCCATTTACAGTAGCATCAGATAGGAATATTCATAAGTTTACAAATATTTGCTTAAAAGTAACCTGCAATAGAGTGCTACCAAACTGCGAAATTCCTAACAATTCTAGAAAAGTGACAAAAGAAATTGGAAAAGAATAGGAAACGAAATCTGAAATTGTAATAGCATTTATTCGTTTGACTGTCAGACCTTCTTTTGCATTTGTGTTAAATTTTAAGAAACTTATAATTTTTTATCGCTTACGTTCTCCTTTGGAGTATTAAAATATGTTTCCAAGAAGAACCATTTTTTAAATTCATTGAACCTTTAGCTTTATATCATATTACACGAGAGAAGAAAACGTTTTAAAACTTTCCGGGAATTGTGAAGAAATTGAAATCAGAATTACAGAGTCAACAAGTATCAAATATGCAATAAAAAGCCGAAATGAAATAAAACTTAACAATGAATAAAGTTTTTTGATATGTTTTACCCATTAAATGCAAATTTCCGTTCTGAGATACCCAAACTTTCTCTGCATGAGGTAACCTAAAATGACTGTAATTTTGACTATAATTAATATGTGAGAAAACAAAAAGTGGATTTGATAATTAAATATGTAGTTTTTATAATAAAATAGTAAAAGAATATTCAGAACTCTGATGGAAAATGGATATTTTTATGCAGTAGGATGCTTTAAAATAAATTTAATAAACATTTAACTTTAAGAAATTAGCTAGTTTTAAATTTACAACATGATATTATAAGGTATTTCTCCCGCCTTCTTAACGTGCCTTCGTGGTGTAGTGGTTCTGCATGCTGGGCCGATATTCCAGAGGTCCGCAGTTTGATTCCCGGCGAAGGCGTTGTTAATTTGCTTACGAAACTTGCTTACGAAAAATCCTAATGTCTCTACAATATTAAGCAACTAATATTCCATTCACATGTTAGCAAAATCTAACATGTGCTATTTTCTTTTCCTGGAGAAAGAAGAATTATCAATAACTTTATCATTATCACTCATTTATACACAGGGTTTTTTCTCTGAACATGTATTTGGAACTGAAATATGTTGACCAAAAATAAGACAATTTTAGGAGTCTCTCAGAAATCATAACTGCTATTTTCACAATAAATATTTTAATTTATTTACTTGAAACCCTCACACTTGTTATGGAAACCTACAGCTATGAAATTGGCAACAATCTACAGCCTATATATTTCATTAGTTTTATTCATTGTACATTTTATTGAATAAATTAATTGATTTGATATGCTTTAGTATGTTTGCATTAATATCATTTGAAATATTTGAATAATTTAAACTGATACGTTGTATACTACTCCAATTATAAATTTATACAGACGCATTTCTAACATTAGAAAGAACTAAACTATCTTAGATTATTACTTTATCCGTATAATTATTATAATTTTGAAAGGATCCTGGCCGCTAATGAGAAAGAAATGAATAAATTCAAACAAAGACTTCCGATATTTGTTAGATCATTGAAAGTTTGTAATAGTTAAAGAAGTCTCCTATTAATACATGTTCATTCTATTTGCATAAAACCCTTAAATTTTATAATGAATAAACATTAACGCTTTATAAATTATAACTTTAAATAAACAAGTCAGACGTTATAAAGCACGTTCATTGGGCAGTACAGGTTGAACTGTCATAATGCATTATGAATGAAGAACAATATAAGAATATATATATATATATTAATCTTAGTTAAAGGATTGACTTTATAAATTTCCTTTTATATATTATATATATATATATAATAAATGTACTATAAATATTTATTATGAAGTACAAAAAAGCACTCTGTAGAAGAAATGAAAACCTTTGCTCCAGTAATTCGTAACTGTGAACTTAAACTTTCTTATCTTTACATTTTCTAATATTTAACTTTGTTTTCTAATTAGCATGAGACTTATTGCTTGTCATCCTTAAATGACACATAGTTACGCAATTAGAATATATTCCAAAATCTTAATACTTAACTACTTAATACATCACTTTGTAGAAGAAATGAAAACCTTTGCTCCAGTAATTCGTAACAGTGAACTTGAACTTTCTTATCTTTACATTTTCTAACCTTTAACTTTGTTTTCTAATTAGCATGATACTTATTGCTTGTCATCCTTAAATGACACATAGTTACGCAATTAGAATATATTCCAAAATCTTAATACCTAACTACTTAATACATCACATAAATAACTTAGTAATTCCTCGAATTGTCGATAAATAGTTATGGATATAATAAATGTACCATACTAGAACTCTCTTGCAATAATAAATAAAGATAGCGTGTTAGAAAGCATAAAAACATTGTAAAATTTGTTAAGGTAAATACATCACATATTTTCTCACAGAAGGAATAAATGCATTCTGAAATTTTTCGCTATCGAGCTTGATTGGCAAACCTATCTAGAAAGGAGGAATTATATACTGCGCGCAACACCATTCCAAAATATACATTGCACAAAAGGAAGCTATGCCTTCAATAGTAAACTTTTTATATTGTTATCTTTGAATATTGACAATATTAATAACGCCATGTTTAAATAAAATTTACTAGATTAGACTCATTTGCGTTTTAAATTATTAACTTAAGTGAAGAAAGTAAAAGATATTATATCTGTTTCTTCCCTCACTACGATGAAGTGCCATGGAATGAGGTGTACCTGATTAGTAATGATTTACTTCTTTGCCCTCGTAACGGCTGCCACACTACGACGCATGAACTCAACAAAAAGGAAGTTTTCCAAAAATATGACCTGCCAAATGCCTTTTGTATTGTCGTATAAATCAGTTAAGGTAGGTAACATACTTGCAATTTTTTTCTTTGTTGCTCAAAAGTGTTCAGTGGAATTAAAGTTCATATTTCTTTATGGCCAGGCTCAGCAGGAAAAACTTAAATTAGTGTAATGCTCCTCAAACCAGGCGGTAGCCAAACAGGATTTTCGACACGAACAATTATCCTGTTAGTACAGTTCTTTTCCATTCAGATGGCAGAAACGCATGAATAATTATTGCCCTGTAGATTTGTGTACTTAGATTCAATGAGGGTGAGGTTTGGTACAAGTACTGAAAGCCTTAAACTTTATCAAATGAAAATATTCCAGACCATCGCTGATCCATGGCTTCATGGCGCTGGAACTATATTCTATGTCATAGTGTAATACGGTTAGTATAATACAGTAGGAATGGAGACTGGTTGCTCAAATCGTGGATAGTTGAGTCACGGTGTATTTTAGCCCATGCAAAACTAGTGGGGTAGCATGCAGTGATCAGTGAATCCTCGGCTTCTAGTGTTTTGTGTCTTATGCTTCTGAAGTCCATATGATGAAGCAAACTCTACACAGACTGTCTATTGGATGTCCCACTGCTATCGTTATTGACTTAGATAGTCACCTGAGATAAGATTTGGTGTCGCTGGTTACGTAAAGCACGCATGGCGTTTTGTCAATCATGACCATTTAGGCTTTTTCTTCCTTGCAGTTTGCCTGATGACTCTTTTTTTTTTTTTTGGCTATCCTTTTACTTTTGCCATACTCTTGATATTAAAATTCACCAAAACCCAATTTTAAAACTATGTCTCAATCTGAATGACCCATGCGTCGTGCGACTATTATTTGTACTCGAATAAAGTCACGTATATCACGAATTTCACCCTTCATGTTGCTTGCTTAGAGAACTTTACATTTCCTACAGCAGTTCCTGACATGTGCAGAAAATACGCAAAAATGAAACAGTTTATTTATGCTACGCTGTCTCTTCCTAATTCAGAGGCACTTTAGTGCTTTTGCGCTTTACGCTTTAGCTTAAATTTCTAATTGTATCAAGGAAAAGAAAGCAAATATCTTACAGCATACATATAAGCATTGTGTAACAGGTATTATCGTTCTGAAGCGTGATGACTATACAAAATGTTACACTTCTAAATTAGAAACCTACCATCCTATAATAAGGAAATTATTTGCGCTATGGATGCTGAACTTCGTTTTAGATAAAGACATTCTTCGCTTTCATCTTTGATCTATGTTTCTAAAGTGAATTACTAGTGATACAAGGAATTAATCTTAAAAATAGTGATAGAGTAACGCCTACTACAGCATCAAAGAGACACTTTTTCACTCTTTTATCTTGGAGCTTTTACATGTTTACCAGATAGAAATCATCTCTCAGAAAAAATTGGAGTAGTCATTTTTGTTGTAAAATGTAGGTTTAGTAGTAATTCAGGAAATAAAACAACTTTTTACAAATATTACTGGCTTGAAGCACTTCCGCTTTTTTATGCTAAATTTCAGAAAATTCATATTAATTGGAAACTTCAAAACATGCTAAATATTTGCTTTTAAATGTCAACTGTATGTTTAGAAAGATAAGGTGTAAAATGTCAAAACCTAAGAAGTCTTCTATGAAATCCGTAATGCTACAGTTTTATTAATTTTAAGTTCTATAAAATCATTTTAATAAGAATGGAGTAATCAATTTGCTACTTGAAACACCAGTTAGGAAATAAATCAGAAATTTGAATTCGAATATTGTTAATTGTATTTCATCTATTAAAATCTAGAGAAAGAGGAAATTTAATTTGATGTAAAGTTAATTAAACTTGGAGTACTAACGATTGCACTTCCAATTTGGGCTACGCGTTGTAATCAATAAAGAAAGGGCAATACTTGTAAATCAAAATCTGAGTTGGCGGTACGAGAGAGTGAAAAGGTGATTAAACAAATCCGAAGCAATATTATTTCATGGCATCTATTGAGTAAAAAGCACAAAAAAAAAGCTTCAAACGTAGATATATTGCTGAATTAATGCTTGCCTTATGGGATAAAAGAACTGCTGCGAAAATGCATTTTTATGCAGTAACAAACAATATATTCTAACTAAAAATCTGATGTGCACACCACATCACTTCCTTGTATGGGATATTAACTTATACGCAATTTTACCACATTTCATTTAAACATATTGAATTAACAATTAACGAATTTTGAATTAAATCTACTTCGTCGATAGCGCTTAGACCACACTAGAATAAATTCACTTCGGTAAAGTTCACTATATTTATTTACCATAGCGACACTTCGACGCTACGTTTACTTAACAGCATTAACATTCAATTTAAAACTCAGAGTGCACAAAAAATATATCATCTGAAGAATTACCATAAGTTCTATTCAAATGCTATAATAAATCTAAAAAGATACATAAAAGAAATTAAACAAATAAAAAAAAAAAAAAAAAAAAAAAACACTTTTCGCAAACGATTCAGCGCCGCTCACCTAATGCGCATGCGCTACTAATTAATTCAGTTCTCACTTCGGTAAAGCAAAAATACATAAAATTCAAAATATTTTCATTCAAATTTTAAGGCTGTAGACGAACATAAAACACCAAATACAGTTAAAACAATTAAAAAACAATTTTTACAATTAAAGTTACAGTTCCTATATAAAAATAAACTAATAACTTAAATGTTAATTCCGTAATCAATTAAGCAAAATTTAATTCGCAATAATAAAAGAAGACGTTACTTTGTTGTTGGGAAGCTTAGTTTCTCTATATTGGCAACAAATCCACTATTCTGGTAAGTTTTAAATGTAAACAAACATGGAATCAGAAATTAGGCTTAATTTTTAAATTGTTGATAATTCCACAATTATTGCATGTAGATTAACTAAAGGCATAAAATCCTTAACCAGAAGATAAGAACAACATAATTCAATCATTTTTTAAAGCAAAAAATGCACAATTTACAAATGTATAAGAATAAATTAACTGAGATCACTGAGCCGAGTAACAGAGTGGATATAAATATACATACATTTAGAAATATGCGTACAGTATGGTTCAATTATTATCACGAGAGAAGACACATATATTTATGTACTTTTGGTGCGGCCGACTGCAACCAAAATACGAGGTGCACATCTACATGTTATAGCAGTCCTATATACAAAATTTCAACGTTCTGAGATTACTGGTTTTTGAGTTATGCGAGATACATACGTACAGACGCCACGAAAAATTCTCTTCAGAATGTGCTTCACGCAATTTTAAATCAGTTTTATAATTTTTTGGGGGAAAGAGTCCTTTATTCAGTCCTTACGTACAGATTTCACGCAAAAATATTGTTAAATTGCATTCGATAGCGGTGAAAATGGATATTTTCGTTGAAATATGATGGTTGAAACTTTTCGCGATTCCAATACTTCCTTTTTACTTCGTATAAGGAAGTAAAAATGTGCCTGGCGTAAGTAGTGCAACTTAAATGTATATTTTTAATGAAATAACTCTCATTGAGTACGGAAGTTACATTCGCTAAAAGATTTCGTGCCCTTCATATTATGGAACTGTGCTTCACGAATAAACTCCATGAAAATCTTAACCTTACCACTTAAAGCAAGCAGTTAAAGAAATAAATCGCAATGTTTCGCAACAAGCTCTCGTGTTAATAAAAGAACCGTACTGTACGCATATCTCTTTCTATATAATAATATCTCCGTTATGAATTTACTTCCGCATGCTTTACAGCGCTGCTAATACAAACATTTCAACCCACGCGTCTAAACCACACTGTTGCACATTTATTTTCTTAATGGCAACATCACTAACGTCCAAAATGAAATTAAAATAGTAAACTTTTTCGCACAGAAGTATTCAGTCTTTAAATGATGTTAGGTTTATTAAAATTCTTTCTAATGAAGGCAGTTAGTAAAACATTATATCTATATCTGCTTATCTATGTATCTATATATATGTCTATCCATCTATCTAAATATTCACATCTGCCTATTTATTTATGTCTATCTATCTATTTATCTATCCATCTATTTATCTCTATCTGTCTATCTATCTATCAATATATATATATAACAAAAATAGTGATAGCTCTTTAAAAGGTTAATTTATTATACTAAAATTTTATGCATTAGGTGCCCATTATTATGAAGCATCCTTTATTAACCATCGAAAATAATCATTACATTTTATTACTTTATTATTATTTATTATTATAGGATCATTTTGCCCTGTAGGTAAATGTCTGGCGATATGCAAATGCAACCAAACTAAAAGCTTCCCCAAAATATTTATCTGCCTTAAAACAGGCCCTCATACCGTAAATAAGTTTCCCTATTATAGTTTGTGGCAACGAATTCCATTCTTTTAAAAGTAAATACTTTAATGCCTGGTGTATTCGGGGAAGGTATAGGTGTCGTGCAAATGATTTCTTCCTGGGGATTTCAAACATTTTCTTCTGTATTTGAGACCGGAGACTTCGTTAACTACACCATAAGGCGGATGGACTCGTCCTCCAAAAAATCTCGAACCAGTTGAGCTCTCTGTGGCTTCATGCTGTTGTCCTTATACATATAGCCTTTTACACTGTTACCCGGGAAAGCTTCGCATAAGGTTTATGAATCTCATTCATTCAGTTTTTTGTGGTCAAACTGTCCGCGTCGAAGATTTAAAACTGCGCATCCAACCAGCATGATGCCTTCCCATGTAAAACTTTTCCTTCCATGTAAAAATTTCACTTCCGTTAAAGTGGATACTTTCCCTTATGTCGGAGAATAACAGCGAGTCCCATACTGTCTCCAGGTGAAGTATGTCAAGTCACTTTGTGTATTGCTTTTCAACTCATCACTGAAGAGAACATGACCTCAATCTTGCTCTATCCTAGAATGGTGTATTGGCTGCACAAAAAATGGGCTCTCATATATGATCTATTAACGGAAGGCATGTATAATTTGGTCGCTGGAAGTACATGTCCAGTTCCTTCTAGACTTTTTGCTTATATATTTTGTTATAGAAATTGTTGTTTCAGACGCACCTAGCGAGGTCCTAAGGTAACTCTTTATCTTTCACCTTTCAACCCTTTATATCATAATATTTATTTATTTGTCAAATGCCAGTTACATTGGCCGTGAGGCCATTAAACTGTGCTTGCCAATAACGCTGAAATCTACAAGAAAAATTTCTCAGTGCTTCACACTCCTCCAAATAATCCGCCATCATGGGCCGTTCACTATTACATAAAACACACAACGGCGAATCAGCTAGTCCAATGCGAAATAAATGATTCTGTAGACAGTCACGTCCCGTATATATCGTAATATATTTAATGCCATTTATTTATCTTCTGTGAGCGTCTTTGCTCTTGGACAGCCTGCGAGAAATCAGTATACGTACACGAAACGCTATTCTATAGACGAATTTCACACATTCGCAAGCAATCTGCAAGCGCAAATCGTCATTCTCCGCGTGATTTCGGACGCTATGCATTACTACACGAAGGCGGAAATCGCTGACTTGCATTTCATCTGTGGTACTGAAGTTAAAATTTAACAGCTACTCAAAGGAGGTACAGAGAACGACACCTCGGTATTTCCTTTGAGCAGATACTCCATTTCCGTCCACAGCACCATAGACAAAACTCATATTAGTGAATTCTGTATTCATCTAATGGCGCATACCCATCGAACTACATACCGATGCATAGCTCACGGAGAATGATGATTTATGATAACAGAATGCTTTTATCTCCCGCTCAGTAACGCCCTGTATCACCTTAACGTGTCATTTCAACACCCACATTCCATTACAAAATTTGTGATAGTATGTGTATAGATACAGCGTCTTCGAAGAAGGCTTTTTCGGGTTTTATTCTCTTAAATGTTTAATTTAGATACATGTTTCCATTTGCAAAATTTCTTGAAGGAAGAAACTGAAATTTACGAAAACAGTTGCAATTCCGGGAATGCTGAGTTTTACAAGTGCAAAACTTAACTGCTTTAATGAAGATCTTTAAATAAGGAAAAGGTTATTAAAAATGTTAGGTTTTTATATTTATAGAATCTTCCTACATGTATTAGATTAAAGAAACATAAAACTCTCATCCTTGTTCCGACAAACTGCGTACGTGGAAGTGTGTGCTTAGAACCAACATTTAAGAAAAAAGAAATGTACCCACCTTTTTGGAATACGCTGTATATATGTATATGGATACAATAATGAAAATTATAAATACGAACAAAGATAGAAGTGCAATTCGATACTGAGACTCAGATTTTGGATGTTTTTTCTTATATTTTTTTTCTGGCCAGTCTCTTTTTTTTATCATACGGCCGGCATGTGCCGGCTAGGAGGATCAGGGCTGTGCCCTTATAATAATAATAATAGTAATAATCATAATGTGTATAGAGAGAGTATTCAGAAAAAAATAATAAGCTAGATATATATACTGAAAGATAATAGATAGATAGATACACCGACAGAGTAGATAGATAAATAGAATAAACTTACAGATTATAGATAGGATATATGTATAAAGAGATAAATAGGATAAACAGAATGCATAGAAACAACAGCTGTATTGGTAAATATACGGTAAAAGAGAACTCTAGAGATAAAACAGATATTTGTGCCTATGCTCTCTCCCACACTCTTATATGTATATGTATATACGAAATGATTTAGTTCTTAAAAACGGAGATACTTAGGGTCATAAAAGGATTTCTTTTATTGTTGACATATATTTTTAACGCAATTACACATAAAGTGGTGTATGTGCTCCTCATCTTAAAATGACTTTCTGAATTTTATTGCATGCTCGAAATAAGTAAGAAAAGCAGTAGACAGTGAGTTTGTATGAGACAGAAGCGGAGAATGAATGGACAGTGCCTAAGATGAAAACCTAGTTCAGAATAATTTAATTTTGCTTCAGGTTTCTCCCTTTTGGATGCTAAACATTTCGGTTCATGAAATTTAAATCATTATCGGCTGAAACGTTACTTAAGTATCTGCATCATTAGCGCCATGTAAGAATCATACCAGGATAATTAATTTTGAAATGACGCATTTAGAGTAAGTAGAGTGAGGAGTTATTATTTTTTGACAGAAAAGGCAAATAACCAAATAGTAAGAAAGATGTTTTGCAATTTAAAGTTAGTATGATATGTAAACAAGTGAAGGATGATTTGTTAAAATAACCATCTTGAGTTTCAAAAGACAAAAATTGGTATAAAATTTAATTTTGAAGACATTTGTCCCAAAACCTTTTATATTGTAGAGATAGCATGCTTTACATTAACCGATCAAGAATTCATACTAGTGTGGGCGGGGGAGTGAAACAACCGAAATTTCAGTTTGTAGGTGTTTCTATATGTGGAGAGAAAAAGATTACGGAACTTTTCATAAAAATTTCTCTAAACGATTCAGAATGCTATATTTACAACAACGAAATTCTTCAGCTAACTCTAATAATAAACAGTTCGCATTATTTGCAATCCCCTTAAGTGACATTAAGTTTAAAAGAAGCAAAAATGTTTCGTTGGAGTTTAAGACTAGATCCATGCACACGGCTCTGTAAGTATGTGTGCGCGTCTGTGGGCATTCATGTATGAATGTGTGCAGAAGAGGAAACTAGTTTCGGGTTTGAAAATTAACCTCTCGCGAGCTCTGGACTTGCATTTAATGTGTAGCGGGTGGCAATGAGAGCGCGGAAGAAGGGAAGAGGAAAGATTAATGATAATGCCGGTATGATTGAAAAATGTTCATTTGTGTGCCCTCGAACAAATGAAAAGGTTAGTTTCAAACCTCCCGTTAAATGAGTTTTGGGAATACATTTTTTATAGCAATATTATTGCTGTTACCCTTAAAACTTTTGCTTCCTCATGTATAATCTATCCATGGATAGATAAAGATCATTTCTACTGATTCAGAAAGCTGTACATTTACATGCAGGCAGTTTCCAGTTGCTTTGTACTTAATTTTCGCATTTTCTTCTATTACTACTCGATTTACTTATCTGTCCTATTTTCCTATCTCTTTATTTTTATTATTAAAATAATTTTGCTTTTCTTTGTTTTAGAAACGGTCTCGGAAACTTTTTTTAGTTGCTAATAGTTTCTTAGTAGTTTAATTCATATAGGATGCTAGCGAAATTACATATAAGGGAACCTAATTTTACTCTCTGACATGCACTGAGTTTCCCTAAGAAGCACCAAATTTTCCAAAATTGTCATGAGAAAGGAGTATTTTCTTATTTTTAATGCAAAAATGGCCCTGGTATTTTATACCTAAATTATACCTGGTATTTATCTGGTAATTTATACCTGGTATTTTATACCTAAATTTATGTACTTTTAATATAATGTCTTAATTTGTTTGACGTATTTCAAGATGATACACATATATATACTTTCTTAAAAATGTCACACAAAATATTTTAAGCCATATATAGATGGCGTTCCCGGTGAGAGGACAAATTTGCTTTATTTATTTGCACCGTTCTTAAAGAAAATGTTAATTTTCATAAAAGTTTTAGTTTAAATGATTTTTCTTAAGTTTCTCTGAGTTTCTTTTGCTTCTTTGAAATATTCAAAATTGTTCAATATTTTAATTACATGTGAAGTTTATAAGATGAATGAGATATTTAAAAACTACCGTAAAATTGTTTATACTATAGTAAGAGAAGAAAGAACACCTTTTTATTACAATTTAGAAAAAAAAATTCTTCTTAAATATATGTTATATCTAAGCGCATGCCCCTTGTTCTCGCACTGCGTTTTCAACTATTGGGTCATTATTTTATTTGATGCATCAATAAGAACAATAACAAGCATCAACTCTCATCTTACCATAGCATTTACGAAATGTTCTTGCTATAAATTTCGCTTATCAACATTTGCACACATGTTTCGAAGTGATTTTTAGCCATCTATAAAATGAAAAGCAAATCAAAAGATTGCAGTTACAAATTGCAAATAATTTTCAAGATAGTTTGAATCGCTCTTCTATTGATTATTTCAAGAATATACTTTGTAACAATTCCAGAAGCACTAAAATAAAATATGTTTAACTGGAGCGTATGTGCATCATTTGCTTCAAGTATCTAAGATAATTCTGGAATATATATAAATTTGAAGTTCTGTACTAATATAAATGCAGATTTGTTTAATTAAACTGATGTAATAAATTTTACAATATTTAAGCTAAATATCTAAACTTTATTCTCTAGTTCCGCAATTCTTTATACAAAAAGGCTCGAAACAAATACCGTACGTACCAATAATGTTTCTAGTTCTTTGTAATTCTCTAAATGTTTCTGTTTCTCTTCGATTTTCTAAATACTTCTATTTATTTTTGATATACTGAAGTTTGTAGTTTCTTTTTAATTTTCTTCTATTTCCAACTGGCTGTATCCCAGTAAACCTAACAAAACATTTCTCTAAGCATATTAAGCATATTCTGTTATAGTTTGATACTATCATTCCTAAAAATAAATTTTATTTGCATCAGTTTTTAATCATTGTTCATAATATCATGTCTCAAGGCTCATCTTTGCGTTATAATGTAGTGCAAAATTAGTTCACATTACTTTTTCTTTTCTTCTAATGTTAATTTAAGAAAGTTTAAATAAATTAAAATGTAATCAATAATCACCTCTCCCATTCAAAATACAGATTCATGTTCTTTCATATACGACTGAAACTCATAAATGATGCAAAGAAAATTCTAACCTAAAATGTTTAATTTGGGAAATGAAAATTAAAACTATGAAATGCTTAATCATTTCCTTTTTGTGCTTGAATATTGGCTAAATCTGACTTGAGGATGAAATAAAAAAATTTCTATTTTAGATGATACGCATTTGCTATTTCACGAGTTTAAATAAGATAAATTACAAAAGAATTTTACTTGGTTTGAAATTTTATAATAAAAAATGAAATCTCTTTCCTTGTTCCGATTAAAAAGAAAAGAAATATCAATCTATACCAAAAAAACAAAACTTTATCTTCAAAAAGAAAACGCTATTTTCTTCGCAATTGGAAGATATGATTGATGTAGGCAGCTTAGATGATTCAAAGAAAATCTTGTTACCTTTCCCGACTCCATTACAGTAGAAGTTCGAAGGAAAAAATAAATAGTAGAATTTTGCATTAAACGCGAAATCGAGAATGGCGTTACAACTTATGCAACTCATTATTCAATTTAAATTAACGTACTAGAGAGATCTACTTTTTTAACTATAGTTTATGTAAATTGCTCAAAATTAGCAAAATTGACGAAGAATTTAAGCGATAAAAAGCGATGAACGAAATTCTTCGTTTAAAAGCACAGGTAGACAAAAGTGTTTTTATTCCTTCTAACTATTGCTGCTATATATAATTTATCATTCACTTTCCGAAAGACTATTACTGTAAATAATAACATTCTTTTATTGCAAAAATATAAGAAATCACATGTAATTCATTATGCAATCTTGCACTCAAGATATATGTTTACTACTGTTTAAACATGGGACCAAAACTGGTCGAAATGATGAATAAATTCCAAAAGATAAAGTATTAGAAATGGAGATATGCGACAGCATTTAAATAAATACAGTGACTTCTGTCTGATCTCTTATAAACCTTTCTTTATGTATTATGTTAGTTTGAAAATATTCGTAGTGTTTTAAATAGCGTGTATGTTGATAAAAATATAAGATTCAAATTTTAACAGTACGATTCGTTACGCTAGCTTGCTCGTACAATTATGTGTCTCCCACGTGACAAAATATCAATCAAATATAAACAGAATTACATAACACATAAGAAACCCTTAAACATTATAAAACATTTCATAACTAAAAATTATTAAAATATTTCAATAACTAAAAATTATTAAAATATTTCAATAACTTAATCCAAACTGAGGTTTTTAATTCCAAGAAAATTACATCAAGTGTAGTTAAAGTAATCGGTTAGCACTAAAATACTAAGAAAATCTTTTAAACTGCGAATGAAATATAAATCTTCTTCCGAAAGCTCTTAATAGAGTTAGCTGTGAAGACAAGTTTAAAACAATCACCCAACAAACAAATACGATTTCCGAAATTAAATATTGATTTGGAATCAAATCTTTTTTTTCCCATGAAATGAGAAGCTCCCTGTTATATATAAACAGCGTATGACAGAATTGTTGCGTATGTTCTGCATGTACGTAAAACAGACTTTTTCCTTTCTCTTTTCTAAAATTTCACAAAGCGGTCTGGTATTTTCGTTAACACATAACTATTCAGAATTTAAAACTGTTGCTATAAATGCACATTAGATCTTATGAGTATTTTAAGTTTTTAACTGAATACAGGAAAATTTAGAAACTCGGTTACCTTTTCACAAAGTATGAGAAATATAATTCTTTGCAAAGAAACAAAAGTGCTTAGTTACTGAAGTTTTCAAAGCTGAATAAAATACAAAAGCTAAAGGGTTTAATCTAGTAGTGGAACTAATGGCTAAGATTAATGAAATTTCACGAAAAATGCAAGAATTAGTTCCAGACTTCCCATTAACATGTTAGAAAATGTAAATATTCGTTGGCTTTTTAAATATGGTATACAATCGAACTGCCTAGGGAGTAATGTCTTTGAGGAGGACATTTCTAAAAGCTCTTTTCCTTTACATACGGGAAAGGGCATTAAATTTTCGAAGCTGTCTAAATGGAATAAATTCCCGGTGCTAAGAAATTTAAATTCGGTAAAGCGTACGAGGGCTATCTCTCTAAGGAGAGAAATGCTTTCGTGAATAACATTTTAAAAAGAATCTGGCTCGTATGCACTATACACATGAAAAACCCCATAAAAACCTCCTCTTTCGCTGCATTTGAACCTGCTGCGTGTCTTTGGATACAGGTTTATTGATGAGTTTTACCAAGTAAGCTCGATAATAAGAAAGCTAAAAATAAGCGATTTAACGTTTAAGTGACTAGTCGAAAATTTCCCAAACAGAAAACGTTAGCAATAATTGTGTAATTATAAAAAAACTAATTTTGTTAAAAGTATCGAACAATTTATTTTCAACCTGGATTATTTTTCTAAATAATAAATTGTTCTAAAACATTATAAATAAAAAATATTTCTGTCTACAGAACTTCAACACAATTTAGCACCTTTTCTCCTGTGCAAACTAAAACCTGTACATTTTTTAAGACAAATCTGAGTACTAGCAAAAGTAATGTAAGTCTTACCAACGCACGCTAGGATGGGAATATTCAGGAAATCCGCAAACTTAACTTGAAAGGCGTCAGGAGGAATTTCGAATCGACTGGCAGATGAGAGTCATTGGATTCTCACCTGTCACTACATCCTGGCAATCTCGATTTACAGGTAGACTGTGAGACTGAAACCTAGATCTAACAGTCAGACAGAGCAAATTCTAGAGCAAATTCAGAAGGAATTCTCATAATCCAGTCCTAAGAAAACACTTTTGACATTACTTGGATGAGAGTAGATTGTCTCCAGTCATTTTCAGTGTGAAATGAAATTGAAATGTATGGGCGTAAATAAGCTCTTGTCTCTAATGTTGTAGAGTAATATTTCAAACTGAACAGAGGATAGAACCTAAAAGTCTTAAACAGTTTTAATCTATATTTGTATTTCCTAGGAAAACCTAGTTAAAAGTTAGAAATAACTATGATGTTGTTCTGAAACGTTCAGATCATAGATTGCTAAGCAAATATACTAAACTATAAAAGTAACTATGATATTTTCTAAGTTACTAAAAGCTATAAGTAGTAGACTTAAACAGTAGGTTAGAATTCCAAGTAATTTCCCATTTTTCAGCAAGAATGAAAGATTGTTTTCATTTAGTGCTGTTATTCCATGTAGTGCTGTTACTGTTATGTTCTTCAATTATTATTCCAATAACGTACATACTTATAATAGTAAGCGTCTTCATACAAAGTATAAAAATATGAAAACATGTTTAAAAATGTTTAATATATGGATGTGGGATATTTATGAAGACTTTAATGTAGGTATAAATTACTTTCGTAATTATAATTCCGATAAAAGTAAACAAGTAGAATACACATAAACGAAATTAAATACACATAAACGAACACACATAAACGAAACTTAAAAGAAATATTTGAATTCAATTATATTAAAAATTGATAGTATTGATTAAAATGTAATTTATCCGTAAAATTATTAGTCTAATTGGTCAAAGCATCTTTATTTCACAATAAACTATGATTACCGCAAATAATACGTAACATATCGTCTTCAAAATATTATCACACATTGCCACGAGAATCTCTCAGTGTTTTCATATTGGGAGCAATTTATTGCTAAGTTTATGATTTATCAGTAACTGACGCATCCAAAAAAGAGTATTTAAAACAAAACTTAAAAGAAATATTTAAATCCAATTATATTAAAAATTGATAGTATTGTTTCCATAAAAAGGACAGTAAAACAGGAAACTACGTTTTCAAATACTGGTTGTATTGAAGTAATATCGCAGCAGTTTCTCTGCGAAATGAAAGTAATTTCCATGTAACTATTCATTCTATTCCATCTATCTGTACCTAAGATTAAAATGTAATTTCTATGTATAATTATTAGTCTAATTAATCAAGGCATTTTTTATTTCACATTAAACTGTGATTAATGCAACTAATATGTACCACATGGTCTTAAAAATACAATCACACATAGAACGCAATTCATATGAAATTTTTCTCTCAGTGAATTCATATTTTGAGACGCTTATTGGTAAGTTTATGATGTATCAGTAATTGTCGAGTATAAACAAGAGTATTGAAAACAAAACTTAAAAGAACTGTTTAAATTCAAATTAAAAATCAACAGTGTTTTTTTCTATAAAAAGATAGTAAAGCAATTCTCATAAAAACATATTATTTCTAGTTTATTATTATTGTCGAACAACGGATGGAAAGCACTATAATTAATTAGTCAACAAAAATTGAAAAACATACTTAAATCTGATATTTCTTTAACAGGTATAATGCTTTTGTTTTATCCTAAAAACTCATTTTTTATAATTAATTTTAATAAAATTGAATCTGGAAGAGATGCACTAAACATTAGTAAGAAGTTAATGTTAAAACATCTCCCTGTTTAGATTTCGTTAAATAATTGCAATGGTTTTATTTTTATTTTGTAACTAGTTTATTTTGTTTTCGTTCTTATTTTATTTTCTTCTTTACAGCCGTATCTCCAGGCCTTTAAAAAGCAAAGTACGAGAAATATAGAACTGGAGACAATATAGAACTGGAGCAATGATCTGAGCTTTACGAATCGAGCTACAATACCAAAAATAATAAATCCAAATTCTCAGATGAAATTTTTCACATATCTATTCCATAATTTGAAATATTGTTACATTTATTTTAATTATATTTATTTTGAACGTGTTGTGTTTAATACAATGTTCACAATCTTAATAATTTTCTTATATTTATTTTGTTTATATTTTACTGCTATTTTCAAATATATTTTTAAGTCTTTTAAATATATTCTCAAATATATTTTATTTTTATACAGCTCGCATTTTTTGACACCTTATGTTTTCCCAAAACTATCTTTGAGCAGTTAAAGCTACAGCAAAACACTTAAACAAGGAAATAACCTAAAAATATTTTCACATTCTTGACATTTTCAACGCATCTGAAATATAGCGGAGTACAAACATAATATTTTTAAACAAAAACATTATTTACAGGCAATCCGTTTGGGTTGGATCATAACTGCCAAAAGTGTCTAAAATTTTAATGAAGTTTATCTTGTTTTCAGATATTCATTATTTACCTTTTTTCAAGAAGATCTCGTGTACAGCATCGTCTTACAATATTTTAAGAAAATTACTAAAAGCAATTCAGAGTGTATGACATTTATTGCGAGCAAATATTTGCTTACGAAACATTCACTGAAATTCTGATTAATTGGTATACCATAAAAGAAGGTATAATACACTTTCAAAAACTAATACATTGTTTTAAGGCATTTCACACCTAATAATTGATATAACCTCTCCTTGCTAAACATTAAGTTGTTAATATTTTTTTGCATTCTTATGAAGGAAATGTGTTTAAATGAAATATATGCATAGAAATCTAGTAGTAGTATAACTACTAGATTTCTATGCATACAGTTGTTTAATTTTTGATTACTTGGTCTAATTTCAGTAACGAATTCATATTTTTAAGTTTGCTAAACCATTTATTTTAATTTGATAGCTTTTTACGCTCACATTGCTAACGTACATGCTACAAATTTTAGAAACATATTTGCAGTAAAAATTAGGTATGCATTCGCTAAAGCTTTGAATGTTTTAGATTCCATTAAAATATATAGATTCATTTTTTACATTTGTATTAATATGGTATTCAAAATTCTAAGAGAAACTAAACACTTGCTTATTATAGCTTCTTGAATTGACACTTTTACAACAGTTTCAGTCAGGGAATTAATTATTTTTCACCACTTACATATTTTAATGCTGAGCATTCTTTCAATATACTATGCGCATTATTTTTAAATCCAAGTTTATTGTTTTTGTTATTCAAAATAATTAATTTACCAGTATTATGTTAATACTATCATTCAATTGAAATATTAAAAAGTATTATTGTTATCAATGACCGTAAAATGCAAGTTGATAAGAAATGTTTTATATCATTTATTAAATTTTTAGCATATGATAAATAATTTTTCAATACAGAAAATTAAGTTTTTATGTTTTTATGAAGAACACAAAAAAATCATCTGTATTTTTTTATGATAGTGATCTGATCAAATGAGTTGCAAAATATTTTTATTCCAGTTTTTGCAATTAGACATGAAACGTGGTTGAATACATCAGAAATAAATGAAGTCATTTGAGTAAATATAATTTTCTAAATGCATATTTTTTATAATAATTCTAATATGGTTATAATTCTTTGATAACAATTTTTGTTTCTTAAACAAGAAATATACCTTATGTATTTCTCTGAAAAGCCATTTTATTCATAATCTATATTACTTTGAATAACATATTTTCGAGAATTTTTAACATAAAAATGTGTTCGAAATTCAAGTATAAAAAAGATGCAGTCGACCTGTTCTGATAATTACTTTCAAAAGCAAGCTTGCGTTGTATTAGAACTGTCAGAATATTAATGAATCTAGAGGAATTTCTAAAAAACCAATGAGTTAAGTGTTTCTAGGAGAAAGCACACTTAAAGTGAGATGAGATTTATTTCATCTCATCTGACTCATCATCTTTCATCCCTTATCTCACATCCTACTATTACTCTCTGATACTGTGATTGATAAAATATTAGTGAGTTAGATAGGAGCATCCATTACAGGAATACATGCATATACAAAAGGGTAAAAAATGACTCATACCGCTATCATTCCCAGAACATCACATATAGACAGATGGATATAAAGAAAGCTGAAGAAAGAGGGGGAAGGGCTAGAAAAAATGGAAAAAACGGCGCGTCGAGACAACAGAAGGATGTTTAATTCAATCATTCATGGTTCAGTCTCCGGTAATCCGGGTGTAGAAAGGCCGCCTTTCAATCAATAGCCTTCTTAAACAGGGCTTGGAAATGGAAAACTGAAAGTGGGCTTTCCCCCTTGTGTGCGGTTTTTTTATCTTTGTTTCTTTCGTCTTTTTCTTTTCTAAACCCTTTTTTTTTTTTTTTTTTCATATTATTTATTTTCGGGTTTCTGCCGTAAATGAAATGGTAGCAGAGCAGACGGCGGGTGGGTTAACCGGATTCAATTTCACTTTTTGTGTTATTTTGTCCCAGTGCTACATTTAAAACATTGTTATCGAACAGTGCTGATTGTATTGGCTTCCGCGTTATAGTGATCGTGAAAGGTATGCAAACTCTTTGACTGATGAAATATTCTGTAAGAATATCAACACTGATGGAATATTTACGGATTATTCTAAAACATAAATATTTCGAGCATGTTAAATATCGATTCTTTTGTTTTCAAGAACAGGAGATTCTTAAGAAATGTTTTATGCGTTGACACAATTCACGTTTGCTCACATTCTCTCATGTAAATTCCATTGAATAGTATGAGATTTTGTATAAGTTTTCTTTAGAAATTTGCCTTGCTGACAGCTATATAGAATAAAATTTAATTTAAACTAACATT
This sequence comes from Stegodyphus dumicola, assembly GCF_044657685.1. Taxonomy (NCBI): domain Eukaryota; kingdom Metazoa; phylum Arthropoda; class Arachnida; order Araneae; family Eresidae; genus Stegodyphus; species Stegodyphus dumicola. Next base: position 32,269,914 of record NC_140781.1, read on the forward strand.
TGCGAAAAGAGATTGTTAGCATGCGACACGTAAACAGAATTTTAAAAAGTATAATTAGGATTATAAATTTTTCAAGAATTTATCTAATTTTAAACGCATTTATTTTAATAACAAAAGTGTAATTTATGCTAAAAATGTGAATATAATTTCATTTCAAATTGCAATAATTTCGGACAGATAAAATTTATAAGATATCGCACATTCAGAATCTAAGACCATACATATACATGCACGAAAGCAGTAAGCACATCATAGCCATAAATTGTCATCTAGTGTAAATTAAACCAGGCAAAACTGTGTTGGAAGCTTTATTATGCACAACATATGCCTTTTTTAATTTTTTATTTGGGTATTAATAAGTAATAAAATACAACATCTGTTGTGGAGACAGAATAATATTTGCTTCTGGCAGACAAAGGCCTCTGGTCTGTTCCTTAAGGAGCTAAGCAACGAGAAATTCTGTATTTCAAAATATTAAAGCTGCGGTCTATCTTGATAAAGGCGAAACACGTGTAAAGACAATAGGTTATTTCGAAGCAGGTGACATGGAAAATGAGCAATTCCCTCGCCAGGACTCGAACCTCAGACCTCTCGAATACGCGCCGAGTGTGCTGGTCATTACACCACGAAGGCATGTTAAGGAAGCGGGAGAAATACCTTATATTCTCCCCCTTTTAAAGAACGACTGGATATTAGGGAACCCAATCGCCAGATCCTGGTGGTGAAGAATCCTCATCCATCACCTTTTGTTTATAGTTCGGGTACTACTGTAGAGACATTAGGTTATTTTGAAGCAGAAAACATGAAATATGAGCAATGTCTCGCCGGGACTCGAACCTTGAGCTCTCGAATACGCGCCGAGTGTGCTGGTCATTACACCACGAAGGCATGTTAAGGAAGTGGGAGAAATACCTTATATTCTCCCCCTTTTAAAGAGCGACTGGATATTAGGGAATCCAATCGCCAGATCCTGGTGGTGGGGAATCATCATTCATCACCTTTTGTTTATAGTTCGGGTACTACTGTAGAGACATTAGGTTATTTTGAAGCAGGAAACATGAAATATGAGCAATGTCTCACCGGGACTCGAATCTTGACCTCTCGAATACGCGCCGAGTGGGTTACAGTTACACCAGAAAGGCATGCAGAAAGGAGAGAGAAAATGCCTTATACACTTAATACAACAAAATATATTTTGAAACCATGTGGAACATCAGTATGCTTCGCAGTGTGATACGAAAATTAATATGGGTTACTACTCAAAATTGGTCAAATGGGACCAGAGTATGATTCTATCACTACCAGATGTGGCATTTAGATATCGATATCCAACAGCAAGTAGAACATAAGAAATAATATACCATAACTTATCACACTTTAATACTGACTTTTACTGGTCTCTGTTCCAAATCACTAATTTGATTTTTACCAGTTATTAATAGCTCCTATGCTATAGCTTGGATATGCTATCAAATTAAAGGTGTCCCTAGTAAGCTGCAATTTATTTCTCTTCACATACTCTGCATCTGAACGTTTTAGCACTTCATTCATAATTAGCCGAGATTTGATTGCAACACCTTTGCCGTTATTTAGCGTTCTAAATAGGTCTTCTTCTAATGACGCACATATTTTGCCACGCTTACAGTTTCTGGATTGCTTTGTAGGCATCAACTCTTGGAACACTTCTTCATTCTGTCGTTACGGTTAATGAATTTCTGAAATGCTTTTGAAATTGGGCCCTTTACTGTGAAATTTTCCTTCAGGGAGAAAGAAGTAATCCTTGAATACCAATCTGGATAAAAAGGGAATGATTAAAAATAGGTGCACTTTTATTCACAATAAACATCTTGATGATAAGTGCGTGTGTGAAAGAAGTTTACTTGCTGCTTCTTCCTGTTCAATCATTTTAAATCATTCGGCAGCAAAAAATCAATCAAAGACTTGCATTCTAGTTTTTTATGTAAGCTGATGATATAAATAGGAGCAATATTTGTAGACATAGGATGTGTCAGGATTGTACACATAAGATGAGATAGATTCCCTTAAAAAATTCCTCCACGAAGACATCCTTTCATTAGGCAGAGAACTCTCGTGTGCTTGCTTTGTCATGTTCATATAACCTAATCTAACTTTATTCATTCTGATATATTACTCATAAATCATTATTACTTATATTTCTTATACAAACAAATTTCAATTATTCGGATTCTAGATACTCGGATTTAGATTAGTTTAAATTTAATTGAACAGAAGTATGGTTTTCGTTTATTTTTATTCCAGTTAAAATAATTATTTCATTTATTCTTAGCACAGCAAAAATAAATACATGATGACGTGTTTGTTTTAAGATATAAAATAATTAAAATCAGAATTAAATTAAAATAAAAACTAGTTTTATTGTTTTAATTTAAATTAAATAAAAATAAAAATAAAATTAAACAAATAAATCTTTTGTTTAATTTTAGGTTTATTTAAATTAAACAACGCTATGGTTTTCTTTTTAAATGCACCTAAATAGACCTTAATGTTGTTAATTTATTTTAGTTGAAATAGCAGTGGATTCACGTTTAGGCAAAGCAGTATTTTCAAAGTTTAATTCTGTCAAAAAAGAGCATTTTTTATTTTATTTTACCGAAATAAAAATGTTTTATTTCATTAACAATATACGAGTAATGTCTGCAATAAACTCAAGCGTAAAATTATGAAAATAATATGAATTCAAATCCAAAATTATGTCAGTTGCAGTATAGTAAATATGTATTTGATTTGCATATAAGCAAACCAATTATCCAGACTTTGGAATATCCGGAACCAATTAGTCAGGATATTTAAAACTTTCTATTGCAGTTTCTCAGGTTATATAACTTTTTTCATTTTCAATTTTCTTGACTTCGACATTGTAGCCAGGTATGATAATTGCAGAAAAGTGGCTTAGCATATGGTTTCTTTTCGTGATCTGTTTGTATCTTTTGGCCATCTTAGCTATTTTTAACGACAGGCAGTATATTGTTTAGCCAACTTACGGTTTTACGAATTCAACGCAAGTGCTGGTAATTGTTAGTCCTTTCTATGTTCAATAACATGACACTGTATGTGATGTTAGTTCACATTTGTTATCGGGTATTAAACTAGTATATTTCGTTTTCGCTTTGAGACCACGCCCTTGTGGTTTCCGCTTCAGAGCAGCACATTTACTGATATTATATTTCTCCCGGTCACGGTGCCTACGATTGTAGATCTTGCGATTTTTACTTTGTATAACACTAATTTCTCTTTAGCTTCTCTGTTTTCAATTTGTATTACTCGTTTACAACTTCTCACGCACCTTAATGTTATACTTCGCTGATTTTGCCTTGTCACTGAATGTTAACGATATCCCACGTCGACTGGGCTTTTCCATACAGACACTGAGGAAGCCACGATTTCAAATCGGTTTCAGCTATTTCACATGCCATTCAGAAATGATTGTGAACGAAGATGTGTGCATGTTAATTTTTGACATAAAATAATTGAATAAAAGGACCATTACATCTATCACTTTGCGGGATACAGACAGAAGTGTTTGCAGTATACCTACTTTCTTTACTGTTATTTATCCTTTTTATTTGTATTTCTATTTCCATCTGCATATAGGCAGAGCAAGTCTATAAGCAACGTAAGAAACTTGCCTCACGTAAACAGATATAAAGGTAATATATATCTGAAACCTATATTATCATGCTTGAATGAAAGCAGCTGAATGGTAGAAAGCACATTTAAAGCACTGAATTCGATGCATCAAAGAGACACATTGTCAGTGTCTTAACGTTATAAATGCTGCACGTAGATATTTTTGCCAAATATCCATCAGTTTGTGTTCGAAGTGTGTGTGTATGATGAAATTTACTGAGTTAATACAGAGGAGATGTTTAGTTAGTTCGTTCGTGTACCGTTCACCGAAGAGTCAAATCTCAAAATTACACAGCAAGACAGCTGTGTAATTTTTTAATTTCTAGAATAGGCTTAGAACAAATTTTTCTCATGGATATTTCTTTTAAATTCTTCCATGAAGTCATTCCTCCCTTTAGGCTAATCCTTTAGGCTTTAGTAATCGGGATATTTGCCTTAATTAATTAATCAATAATCTGTGGGTGTTTAATAATATTATGTAATACTGCTCATGTTGCAGGGTAGATATAAATACTATATTGTGGTAAGTCTAGTATTGAAGTTGTAAGTTCTCGTTTAGTTTATCGATCAGTTACTTTATGTCAAACTGCTTTCTTTTCTTCCCTGCTTCCCATTTTCTTGCCAGAATGTAACTTCGTCGCGTGATATTCAAATGAAGTAGAAATGAGACAGCATTTAACGGAAGGTTTCGGAGCGTAGAATCTTCGCATGATTTACAAGCTTAGTATGGTCGGATTACCCAGCAAAATTATACATCTTCTAATTTCATACCTAAAATGTCGTACTTTCCGAGTAAGAGTCGGCGATATGCTCTCCAAAACGAAGTACATAGGTGCTGGAGTACCATAAGGCTCTGTCCTTTAACATTATTCAATAAATATCTAAATGATATACCGGAGCCTCTAAATTGCAAACCAGCTAGATATGAAGATGGCATTTATGTCATGTTCAGATCAATCAGGCTCCAACATAACAGCTAACAACCTGCAGTTTTGACTTAGTATAATGGCACATTGGTGCAGAATATCGAAAATCAAGCAAAATCCAGGAAAATGCTGTGTCATACTTTTCAGAACATATCACGAAAATCGACTAGCTAGTCTTAATTTACAAATTGATAGTTAACTACTCGCAGCAGCGAGCTCTACTAAATATCTAGGAATCGTCCCGGGTGAGAATCTTAACTTTAAAGAACATGTCATATATGCATTAAACAAAGCCAATGCGCATACATGACCATATACAACCTGATAAGGACGAAGGTCTAAAAACTCCACATGAAAGTAAGGAGAAACCTATACGTTTCCCTGATACGTCTACTATTGGTTTTTGGAGCGCCTATTTGGGCTACATCATCCAAGACTAACAGGAAAAAATCTGGGCCGTCCAAAATAAAATTCTCCGTTCCATCACCAGCTCGCCTTCATTCATGAGAACTTCACGCATTCATATAGATTTTGACTTTCCGCATGCTCAAACTACATTCTAACAAGTTCTCACAAAATTTTCACCAAAGTGATGAACTCAAATTACCCTTATACTGCCAAACTGGTAAATTATGATCCCACAGTTGAACAACCAGTCAAGAGATCTCGCAAGATTTTTCATAATCCAGCTTATTATTCTGACCAATGAATTCACTGCTCCACGTTTTTCAACTATGAAGTTAAAGACTTTATAAATCTTAGAAAGTCAGCAAAACGAAATTTGCATATACTACCCTTTTGTGTATATTCTGTAAATATGCTTTTTATTACTTTTCCAGTGTCTTTAGTTTCCAAACTAAAGACACTGGAAAAGTAATAACAAATTGATTGATAAATTCTGTAAATTTTATCAATCAATTTGTTTGTATTTAAACATAACATGTACTCTCTTCTCTGAATCGCTTCAGTTGGGTCCACAAAAATTTTACTTTTCCCATTTCCTACCTGTACCTTCTAAGTTACTCATCAACTCGAACCAGCCCCATTCCACTACCGTTTAACGGCAGTGCAATCTTAGCGCTTATTCTCCATACACTGCCACTTGCCTACGAGAAAATCCAAGGCCAGGTTAAATACCACGGTGGCTAAATGCTTGTGCACCACCATCACCCAAAGCGTGTTCTACCTGCTGAAGACCACATTACTAATTTGATTCTTTTGAGAGTAGTACTACTGAACTGCGTTATTCTCGCCATTAAGGCTTATCACGCCGACTTTAGGTCACAGCCAACTCGCGCATTACTCTATTTGCGCAGCCATCAGGCTAAATTACTTTAACTTAGTTAAATCAAATTATATCTGATTTAAGGCTCAAATGCTGGCTTCTGTAAGCACGTGTGGTGCCTTCTGTTAATTTTTATTTGAGTTAAATAAAAGAGTCCTTTACATCCTTTCCGCGACTCTGCGGTACTTTACGAGACATAGTTATAATTCACTTCTAAGTCTTAAGACGTTTCTTACAGTTTATGTCACCCAAAAATGCAAGACGTTACAAAGCAAATTCTGAAGTTAGAATATACAGTTAAAATTGTTTAAATAAGTAAAATATTTTAAAATCCCTGCAACTCAACTGCTTGTCATCTCCTGTATTTTTGGAGGATGTTCATAAACATTTGCTTGGATAAATTTTATAAATAAAAGTATTTATGATTGTTACGATGTTTAGATTTACGACCCTTAAGTAAAATTCCAAGGCAGTAAAGTTGAATTTTGAAATGCAAATAAGTTTCGTTTACAAGAATTTCAGTATTTCACCTGCACTTTATTCTAGAAATGTAAACTCTGTGTTCGGGTAAACAACATATGAGTAAAGGCTGAGATTTTATATTTTGCAAAACCCTAAACCATTGAGCTAAATCTTTAGTTCCAGATCAAAGAAAAAATTTCACACTATAATAATTTCCTTTATTGCTATGATATCGAAGCTATAATATAATTCTCCTTTCTTTGTATTGTGGAAATTATGAATTAAATTTACATTTACCCGAGTTATCAAATAGTAAAATTATAGTTCGGTTTGTAGAGACATTGGGTATTTTTTTTTTTAAAGCAGGCAAGATGCAAAATTAGCAACGCCTTCGCCAGGAATCGAACCGCGGACCTCTGGAATACCGGCCCAGCGTGCAGAACTACTACACTACGAAGGCACGCTAGGAAGGCGGGAGAAATATCTTATATCCTCCCCCTTTTAAAGGGCGACTAAGGTTTTTAGGGAAGCCAGTCGCCAAATCCTGAGTGAAGAGAATCATCATCCAACACCTTTTAGTTCGGGCGCCACTGTAGAGATATTAGGTATTTTTTTTTTTGGAAGCAGGCAAGATGAAAAATTAGCAACGCCTTCGCCGGGAATCGAACCGCGGACCTCTGGAATACCGGCCCAGCGTGCAGAACCACTACACCACTAAGGCATGCTTGGAAGGCGGGAGAAATACCTTATATGTTTAGCCTATTATGAAATAGCTCTGTGCGGTAACAGAAAATAGTGACAGCTGTTGTAATGTTCATCTGCAAGAATTACAGATTTCTTATTCGAATAGGAAATAAATCATCGAAAATGAACAAAAGATGATAACTAGGTGTCACTTAAATTGTGAAAAGTAACATAAATTTAATTTTCTTTCAAAAATAGAAAAGAAATTAATGGATATTCCTATTTGCTTTTATGTTCTTAGTATAAGATTCATGATAGAAGTACAAAATTATTTATATTATTCTAAGCAATGGCAAATTAACCTCATAGATCGTATAATATGTTTAAATAGGTTGTTGGACCAAAGAAGTACGAACGGTATTCATACTTTCGAGTAAAAACGTCATTTCCTACGTTGAGAAGCTAAAATCTTTTCGCATCATATAATCTGTTTACTCCATTCTGATTACCAGTAAATACGTATAAATGACCACCCTGTTTCGTACTAGTCTATTAATTCCCGAAGATCTTATATACGGCTTAGCTATATCCGGATTAGTGTACTCTGGAGAACATCTTTCAATGACTTTGTTGCTAAATCAATCCGTTCTACTTATTCATGATTAAGAGAGCCGCAATGCGGTAAAGGTCTCTCTTCGTGGGCAATTGAAACTGGACAGTCGTCTTTTACTAAAATGCTAATCGCATCGTCAGTTGTCTTTGTATTATTCGGAAATTTCGACTTGATTAGCGCATCCTTTGTACTCGAACTGATGAGGCCTTTATATGCTCGAAGGCTGGATGCTCATTTCCTACGGTCTGAAACTCTATAGGAAATGCACTCGAAAGCTTTCTATTAGTTTGGGTACTTCATTGCTAATACCTGCTTAAATTGCTGAGAGTGTCTTTACCTGCATCTGGAAGAAATGAATATAAATATCAGTATTTGTGCAATATTCTTAATTGTAGTTTTATTCGATTTTTTTTTGTCTAATAGGTAGAGATGGTTTAATTTATTAGATTACGGCAAAGCACTCGAGGGCTATCTGCCTTAAGGGAGGGATGCCTTCGTGGAGGACGTTCTAAGGGCAACTTGCTCGTATACACGTTACACATTGGGAAAACCACGAAAACACCCATGCAGCCAGCCCGTTCGCGGGATTCGAACCTTGGACCGAACTACCGGTGTTCAGCGACGTTACCGCTCGGCCACTGGTGGGCACTCTAATATGTAGAGAACAGCATTGCAATTTCAACAAGTATGCTAAGAATGATATATGTAGTTTTTAAGCAAAAGAATTCCAGGACCTTCTTATAAGAATTCTCCACTATCTTGCACGTATAGTTATACCATAATGTGTAATTTATAGAACTAAACTTTAACTTCATACTTACGTTATGCTCTGTTAGTTTATTCATTCTTCCTTTAGCTTATTATTATTAAAACAATTATACATTAAAAAGTGGAAGAAGAGCAGATAAGATAGATATTATTAAGAAGGGCTACATCCACTTCGATACGTTAAAGGTTCTCTACACATGCACCCTCACAATAATTTAACACTAGAAAATTGCACGAAAAGAGCTAAGTAGTTTTTAGTACAAAGTGCTGCATGAGCCTTCATGGAAAAAATGTTAAGTACAAATACTCCCTAACAGCAATTTTATGTTAGAAACTTGAACGAATTGCAGATAAACTTGGTATAATTTTTGTTAAACTTTCTGGATGAGCTTAAATAGAGGAAATGTTCTATGCAAACGCACCAACGGCCAGAACTTGAATAAAGGGATACGGAATTCCATTCTTTCTAAAAGGAAAAATAAGCAACAAAATTAAAAATGGGGGAACAGCGGGAACAGGTCATAAAAAACAAGTATATTTGATCTAAAAAAGCCAGAAATTCGTTTACTGTCCTTCAGCTAAAATCTGAAGTGTTTTTTTTTAAACTGAAGCCATCAAGAAATTCTATTTTGCAAGTTGCAGGTAATGTTTGAATAGTGTTTGAATGATTTCATTTGGTAAACAGTTTTATCTTCCTTAATGAGAAATTACAAGATTGCTCATATATATACATGTACATGTTTAATAATTACACAACTCAATTTGGCTAATCTTTGGAATATGGTAACAGGTAGTTTGGCGACATTTTGGTAAGGCTATAAAGGTTACTAGCTAGGACTTTAGAAGTGTACATGGATAAAGTGTGCGCAATGCCATTTCTGTGCAATTCTGGGATGCTTTTTTAAGTGAAAATAGGTTGACGTGTACATGGATGATACCGTGTACTGCGGCAAGCAGTGGGTGATTCTGCACTTTCTCCCAATTTCGCACCTAATCTTCGTCATGATTAAGCATTTTTGTTCCATAAAAGTTCTAGTATAAGCGTAATTCGGCTAGCAGATTGTTGGAAAAAAGTGTTGAGTAAAAAAAAAAATTGCCTTTACTTCGGGAAAACAAAATGGCGTCCTAAACAAAACTAGCAGGTTGCTGTAGCAGGTTTGGTCGCCAAATTTTCGCCAAAAAATCACCAAGTTACCATAATCTAAAGATTAACCCTCAATTTAATTATGTTACTAAGAAATGTTTATTACTAAGAAATGATAAGAAAATATAAATTGAAAAACTGTTGAAAAGGGAGATTTTGAAAAGTGCAAAACTTATTACAGGTAGCGTATATTATGAAAAACAAAAATTGTAATATGTATTAATTTGAATTTTTTGATGTGATAATTTATATCATAATAGGTATCATATACATATCACAATACGTATTAAGTTCAACGAAAAATTTGTAAATAAAAATATTAAAATCATTAAAAATGTTTTACAAGAATACTTGTTGTTAATTTCATAGAAGAATACTGACATTTCAAGTAGAAATAGCCTCTTTCCATAAAGTATGCTAAAATGCAGAAAATGCCAAGTAATATAAAATTTTGAATTTAAATCAGATTCCCGATAAAAAAAATTCCACGACGGGTGGATGAGAATATATGTGCAGACAACATACATATATAAATATTATGCATGTATATGTGTGTATATATATTTATATATACATATATATTTAAATATATATATACATATATATATATATATATATATATATATACATATATATATATATATGTAGGGTGACTTTGGTGAGGTAGCCATAAATTCTCTTGAATTCAGAATTCATATTTGAAATGAGGTCTTTAATAGTCGAAAAATACAATTTATTAACAGGCGAAAAAGACCTTAATCTTCTTAACGAACTTCAATTATATTAACGTGAAGCATAAATTGCAGATTCCGTTATAGCTAGTCGCTGAATCTTACCTTCAGTGCATCGTTAATTGTAGCAATAAAAATATAAGCTAAAATATTTTCTATCCAAACATGCAGAGAATAAAAATAGTCTTTGTACTGTTACCTAGGTGAATTTGTTAATGCGTCTTGGCGACGATTTCAACCGTGTGTATACAAAAAGCTGTAGACTACTTCTGTTTTCTAAGCTCTTCCTTACTTTGCTAGAAAAGAAAATAGGAATAACATGGTTAGGAAGGGAATTAACAGACCATTCTCTTCCTGCAATGAACTTCGTAAATTAGTACTTTTTCTGGAAGTAATGAAACAAGTACTATTGCTTCCAGCGAGAGTACACTAATCCTAATTTCGTGCATTTCGAGAATGACAGAAAGTATTGTTTTTATTTCTTTTGGGGTTCACTCACATTCGAAACGCGCCAGCTTCATATGCTCCTTTGAGTGGGGTCAATAAATAGGTCAGTTTAAGCGAAATGAAATAAGCGAACAAATTTGGTAACTCGTATTTTCCACAAAGTTTTTTCTCTTTTAGTTCGTCTAATATACTTGTTTTCATGGCATTAATGTAAAATTAGTTTTATTAATTTACAACAATTTTCTTTCAATTTTTACCCTTAAACAGTGTTAAGACAGAGATAAAGCAGTATGTCAAACAAATTTGCGTTTGCTTTACTATACAAATGTGGAAGATTGCTTAATAATATATAATAATGTTAAAGATTGCTTCATAATGTTAAAAGTTGTTTAATGTGCTTTCATGTATAATAGTGTTAAAGACTGCCTAATGTGCTTTAATAATGCTACAAATATGACATTTTTAATTATTTAAGTATAACTCTAAATTGAAACCTGATGAATTTATAAACTTGGCATATCTGATGCAAAAGAAAGAGCATGTTGATAGAACTATGATATTGCTGAAAGCCATACCAGTGAGAGAACAGTTAAGATTACTGAATACTGGCAATTCGATCTGGTTTGGGTTCGAGCTTAAGCGAACAGGCTAGCTGCATAGTTAATTTTATGAGTTTCCCCAGATGTAATGTGAATATGAGCCAGTTTTCCTCAGAAAATCCTCCATAAAGGTATCCTTCTTGTACTTCACGAAGATAACCCTCATCTTAGGCATCTCTCCTTTTAGGCAGATAGCACTAGTGGCTTTTCCGTCATCATATCAGCGTTCAGAATTTGTGTCGTTCCTGGTTCCAAAATGCAGGCATGAACTATTCACATGTAAAAAATGTTCATTTCATAGCATCCAAAATTCCTTTGTTTGTGACAGGCTGAATTATTTCAAACAATTTTAATAACCATTATAAGGTACTTTCTCCCTCCTTCCAGAATGCCTTCGTGGTGTAACGGTAGCATACTCGGGGCGTATTCGAGAGCTTCAGGTTCGAGTCCCGGCAAGGACATTGCTCACTTTTCATATCTTCTGCTTCAGAAAAATCTAATGCCTCTACAAGTGGCGGGCGAAGTAAAAGGTAGTGGACGATAATTCGTCACCAACAGGATTTGGCGACTAGGTCCCATAGTCAGCAATCGCTCTTTAAAAGGGGAAGCATATAAGGTATTGTCTCCCTCCTTTCAGTATGCCTTCGATTTGTAACCGTAGCACACTCGGCGCATATTCGAGAGCTTCAGGTTCGAGTCCCGGCTAGGGCATTGCTCATTTTTCCTGTCTTCTTTTTCAAAAAAAAAATATTTATTGTCTTTGCATCATTATCAAACACGTGATAAATTATGTACCTAAAAGTTACATTTTCTAGTTTTGAAAATTATACTTACCAGTTTTTTTTTAACTTATTATGTGCTCCGCCCTTAGGCACTACACGATGCCTAAGGGGGATGCCCCGTGGATGTCTTTTTAAGGGAAAATGGCTCGTATCCACGTTACACATGGGTAAAACCACGAAAACGCCCATGCAGTCAGCCCGTTCGCCGGGACTCGATTGCTTTGGTTTATTGAGATTACGGCAAAGCACACTGAGGCTATCTGCCTAAGGGGAGGGATGCCTTCGTGGAGGACGTTCTCAGGGAAACTGGCTCGTATACACCTTACACATGGGGAAAACCACGAAAACGCCCATGCAGCCAGCCCGTTCGAGGGGTTCGAACCTCGGACCGAACTACCAGTGTTCAGCGACTTTACGGCTCGGCCGCTGGTGGGCCTCGCCGGGACTCGAACCCCGGACCGAACTACCACTGTTCAGCGGCTTTTACCGCTCTGCCGCTTGGTGGGCCTAGCTATTTTTACTGCTTAGATTTAATGAGCATAAAATAAATTTATTTATTCACCCTTTTTGTATCTGATATTACTTTTATATTCTACACGTTGTTACATTTACTTATGCTAGAGTTACTAGTTTGTTTGCAGTTAAATAAAATTGTTAGTTAATCATAAAATTACCATGACTTGTTTTGAATGCAGACGCAGAATATGCGTTTAATTTTCAAACAACCCAAAAGTGAAATGGGAGTTTCCCATCATAGTTTTCCCAGCAAGATGACAGATATGTTTGATGTGATAATGTACCACTTAGATAACATTAAACAGCAATCAGTCAAGATAAATGATTTTTATTTTGTTAAATTCGACAAACTTGTGTAAAATTTGACGAGGTTAAAAACTGGAATTTGAGTTTTCTATTTAATAAATTTAATTTTCTAAATAAGGACATGAAAAAACCCTCACCCTCCCTTTTTTTAATTGTTTTTAAACAACAGGATGGATAACTGCTGATTAATTTTTGCTAAACTCAAATGACAAAAATTTTATCTAAACACCTGATTTGAATTAATGAATATATGGATTTAAAAAGCAAGCATTTAATCTTTGATAAAAATCCATTATCTTTAACAAGTTCATCTACTTTTTCAGTAGAACCGACGAATGGTTTTTACCGAATTTTTACTTTTTCCCGAGAGCTGTAATCATAATGATGGGTTACATTTCACACAGTACGTAGCTCTGTGCAGTACGTTTAAATAGATTATTAATATAGTCAAAACGAAAGCAATGGAGAATCGCAACTCCTTTTTAAACCTTATTTAATTCGTTATCCATACTGCACATAGTAAAATTAATTGTTTTCAAAACATTAAGCATGATTTAAATGAAATGTAGAAAAATGTAACAATGTAACTTTTCATGCTACTTAATATTATTCATGAATATTTTATGACCAATTCACTGAGTTTTCAAAAATGAGAAACCTTTTTTAACTCAGCGCTGTTAAAAATACTCTTTCGAAACTTGGAGGAAGCTGCTGCATTTGTTATCACCTTACTAGATTTAGGAAGAAGGGTATTTACACTCTAGGTGCATAATTTGATTCGTGATCAGTAATACTTGATAACGCTACAGCATTTATCGGCCATAACTACGTGTTTTAGTGCCAATAACTTCATATAACATCATTAAACGCTGTGCCTGATTCAATATTCAGTTAATCTTACAAAGTTCGTTAGAGCAGGAAGCACATCCCGTTACTCGGCAATTCGCATCGGACAGTTATGACTCCAATAGCTTCTTTATTTTGTCTACTTAGTTTGGTATTATAATGCATATTACCTTGTACACAGTCATTACTTTTTCATTTTCCTTCCAGTTTTAGTATAATAAAAGCAAATATTCTTATAAAGTTCTAGCTTGTAATTTTGGTTCAATTGCAAATTTTTAATTCAGTTGAAAGTGATTTATGAAATTCCATTCACTCCTTACGATGAATAGCTGTAAACACTAATAATTCATCCTTACTAAATATTTAAGGAAATTTAATTTTAATTAAACATCTTTTAAAATAATCATTAAGGTACAATTGAAATTAGGTTGCAAGTTGTTACATTTGATAAATCATCCTTACCAAATATTTAATGAAATTTAAATAGAGTTAAAAATCTTTAAAAATAATCATTGATAGAACTGAAATTAGGTTGCAAGTTGTTACATTTGATAATTCATCCTTACTAAATATTTAATGAAATTTAAGTATAGTTGAATATCTTTTAAAATAATCATTAAGATACAGTTGAAATTAGGTTGCAAGTTGCTAACAAACCAGCTTTTTATTCTCCGTTTTCTTTTAATTACCGGCTTCACCTCACCCATTTTCAGAACATATAAATTAGCACTAAGATATCTGGATGGAAGTCGAAATAGTTAGACAGTGTAGTCAAAATAGTTAGACAGTGTAGTCAAAATAGTTAGACAGCAAATTCGGATGGCAACGAAATTTTTATGGCAGTTCGTAACTCGCTGTCGGATTGTTGAAAGCAGAGATTACAGTTGTCTGAAGGTTTGAATCTTTCCTGAGTTCCATTTTCTACTGCCATAGATTTGTAAAACTTTATTTTCCTAATAGTTATTTTTATTTTGGGACAAGCCTTTCTTTTACCTTTTAATTCCCTACCTACCTTTCACTGCCAGAATGAATTTTCGATATTACTATTTATGCAAATAAGGTATAAACGAGTATTTATGCTGAGGCCTGAGCTACTTCAGTAGGAGAGAGCGTGTTCTGCCTTTCGGCCACCTTATTGCTATTAGTTAAAGCTTCTATTCTTAATGCGTGCCTGCTAGTAAACGCCGGTTATCCTTAATTAAGGGCGATCTCCGCGAATTTGATTCTGTGCAGCTTCGGTTGGTTAAATTTATCTAGTACTAGTTTAGGTTATATTTTCTATTTTGAGTTAAAGTCCAAGTAGCGGCTTCTTGTACGCCCAAGAGCGGCCATCTGTAAATATGTTTTGAATTGGAATAAAAGGGTAATTGAATCCTTCTCTGGAGCTGTTACTTACGCACAAGAACTCAGCGAATCGTTGCTATACAGTTCTTCAATATTCTAGAATTCAAAGAACTCTATTTTATATTTTAGCTAAAATATTACAAATTCCTATTTGATGAAAATTGCAGGAAGTAATATCCTTCAATTTGTTATGTTTCAAAGAACTAGAGTGATAGTATTAATACTCTGATATGCTTTCATTTTATGTCTGCAATCAGCAGTCGATTTTGCATTCTAACTTGCACGTGAGTTTTCATTCTACCAAGAATGCAGAAGCCAAGAAAAGCATCTAACCTTATTTTAAGTTCAGTAAAATGTTTGCACCAGTTTTAAGGCAACTTTTAGGATAAAAGGAAAAAAGCACCGTAACCCTGCATGTCCCAGGTATTTTGTTAGTTAAGTCCTAGTTAACGTTAGGTTCCGTCTAGAGCTCTACAAGGTAAAAGAACATGTTAGATTTTTAAACGAAAAACCTCAATTTAGGTAAATTTGATGACTAGAACGTTGATGAATGTTTGCAAAAATAACCACAGGCCGACTAAATGGCACACCGTAACCGAGATTAGCATACCGTCAAACGGGCTGCTTGCATAAATGTTTACGTGTCTTTTCTCATATACTACAATGTGAGTAGGAGTTGAATTTATAAATATAAGGAATATTTTGATCAATTTGCGGACTTAATTGTAAAAATCGTACCTTTTAAAAAACGTTTGCATATATTTTTAACATTTAGTCTGTTCTGTCATCTGGTATTATTTTTGAAATCCTGCGATAGAACTGCTCAGTGAAGGCAGTGTCTACGAGACTTACCCGCGTAGTCTCAGTCCTGTTTTCAACAAAACATTCCGAAGAGTCCAATAATTGCGATACGATGCCAGTTATCGGACACAAGTTTGGTAACTGTGCTATAAATGCTGTTGCCAAAATCATTGAGGTATGGTTATTTTGTAAAAAATAAAGGTGTTCTTCTCATGTTATTTTGTGCTAAACAGTTAGCAAACCAAGCCGTTTGTAGGATTCTCCACTGTGTATTTCTAAGTTACAGTTGAAAGTGAAGAATCTTAAGAACTAGTAAACGAATAGTAACCTTCGCTTGAGTTCGTGAGATAGAAAACAACACGTGAGAAGAGTGAAATAACCCTTTATTATTCCAACTAAAGTTTAGCAAAACTCCGTCTTGGATTTGCACAATAAAGCCGACACTCGGGCTTCAACTTAAGAAACTAAGAATTAAACTAAATCTTAACTAAAATGCTCAAGATTCTAACCGAGTTGGCCCCTTGACGCTAATTGACTGCGAAGCTATCAAGGGCCTAAGTACGGCCGAGCCTAATAATAGCTTACGAGAAAGTAGCCTAAAAAGGCGGACGCGTGCTAGCCAGAAAATCTGGTGTCTCTCTCACTAAGACAGTAGAACTTTGCGGTTAAACACCGCTCTTCCTTATCAGCATTCAGACGTGATACTAATACTACATTCTGTCCGGATGAGATAAGTTCAAATTAAGAAACGATAGGAAAGGAAGTTTAACTCAGAATGTAACTGTTAATAAAATTAGCATAATCCTTACTCGTTTATTCGGAAATCCCCAGCAGGCCATTGGGAGAGCCACAATGTGTTTTTCAAAGATACTTGGCTCCAAACTTCTTTTCCTTTGCTAATCTGATTTCTGAACTAAAATAGTAGATTATAATTTGTCACAAAACTTGAATGAGGGGAATGAAGTAATCGTCTTGTTACACATGAAGAAATTTATAAAATCTACATCTAGCCAGACAAGTCAGTCAAAGACATCGTACTCAAAACGAGCCACAATTGTTCTGAAGGCTTATGAAGAGAGTTTCACATTTGTATGGATGTTAAAAATTTTCGAAATTGCTTTTATATTTATCAATATTTTAACTTTATGAAACTTAAACTGATAATAAATACTTAGAACATCAAAAGTATTCGAAAAGTGTAATCGATATTTAACATACTTGTTTCTTTTTTACGAAGAAAATATTGTTAGAAAGAAAATTTCATATTTATTCTCAAACAATTTTATTATATTTTATTTGCTTTATTTATCTACCCTGTAACTTTTATTCCGAACAGGAATGCATTAACAGTTTTAAAGTTGACACGATTGTTTTTGATGTGTAATTATTTGTTGCTAGTTCTTTTAAAATTCCAAAAGCTCGTACAAAAAACATGCATGTAAAAACATTTGAATTGAACTGAGAACTTCTGGAAAATCAATTAGAAAACTTTTAAAGTTAGTTGAAGCCAAAGTCCTTAGCTTATGATTTACTGAGCAAAAGTAATACAAAAAATTTCTTCAAAAGAAACCTGGGCTAAACAATTACGACTTATTGATAAAAACAATGTATTATTAGCAATCAGAAATAAATCATGAAACCCAGTATATCATGCGATTTTGGTGTTTTTCTTTCTTGTAAACAACCTGTCTACCTGTCTCTACGGAACACATTCCTGTGTCCCATAGAGAAAAGGTACACGTGAAATTTAATGTGAAATGACTTTCACTAAAATGCATGAAACTGCATAAATATGATGGTCCTGTGATCATATAATCTGACCAAAAGCAGAAACTGTATTTAATGATGAACAAAGGTTTCACTGAGAGCTAATTTCTGTGCACACGAAAGCACTAAAGAATACTTTTTGAAAAAACTATACACGAGTTATTTCTAAATAATTAAGTATATTAACTTCAGATTATTACTTTTACATGGTTTCGTAAAATAACACATAAAATAACACAAAAAAAATAACACAAAAAATAACACAAAATAACACAAAAAAATAAACACAAAAAAATAAATAACACAAATAATAAGAACACAAATAAAAAAATAACACACAAAAACACAAAAAAAATATAAAATAACACAAAAAAAATCGTATGACCATATTTAATCTCGATCACATTTCTTTCGATACACAGACATTCAAAATTACGTTTAGAATGCGTTATGTTTCTGCATGAGATATTTATGTCCTTACGATTTATGTTCAAATTTATATGTATACTCATAAAAAGCCATGAATGTACCGAAATCACTTCTTAGTAATGCACAATGAGGAAACTGCACGTACCTTGCACAAACATGCCTTAGAACATCCACTGTCAATTGATAGACAGTTACTGTTTCTTAACTTTGCCCAGAGCAGAACTAAATGAACTTAATAGTCACTTGTAGTCCGCATGCCACCATTTGGCCATCACGCTATTGAATGATTGGTCTCGTTATTGGCACAATTTGGGAAGAAAAAATAACAGGAAATCAAAATGTCATTTTATTTTACATACAATAATGGTTTGGAAAACATTCGTTTTTGTCGTCACAACCTGTCAACCAAAAACTGAGCGCAAAGAAATACTAATTAATACTAGAAGAATATTTCCTACAGAAAGGACCAAAATATGAGACTCAGCATGGATATTTTAGCATAACTATGCTTCTTTACATTCTGCTGCTTCAACGAGCTGGCTTCATTTTCCATGTATTTGTATGACGGCCAGAATCATTTCTTAGCCCAAGCACTCTAATAGTATAAGTTTAAAGTAAAAGCATATCTCCTTAACCTTCCAGCATGCGCGCTTGGAAACTTTACATGAGCACGCGCGCGTCGTATTTTTTAGAACCCCGTTTTTTTACCGTTTTGGGCACGAAAAACGACAGAAATGACTGAATATTGATAATAATTTTTTTAAGAAATAAAATATTAATCTTATTATTGCAAAATACAAATGATATCACATTCAAATATAAGTAAATTATTTTTAAGTTCTTATGTTTGTGAGATGGAAATGCAATGATGTATTTTATTATAGAAAATTTTTAATTTATTATTTAATAATTATATTTTAAAATAGAAGCGAATTTTAATATTCACCAAAGACAAGTATAGACAATAAAAAAGGAAAACAGCTTGGTAGGAAAAAAAGTAAGTTTAGCATTACTTACTTCTGCAAGGAAATTTACTTCTTACTGGTTACAAAAACGCACTTTAAACTAACTTTAATGTTTTTATTTATTTCTAAGAAATAGAAATAAAAGAAAATAAGGAATGGAAATCGCTATTGTTCTCCCATCCAAAGGTTTCCTTGTCTTTCTTTTCTTTATCAGATAATTCTTGAAGAATCCGAGAAAAATCAGCTGGTTGCACATATTTTTTTGCCATGAAAACCTATATAAAATTTACAGAGCCAAATGTATTCCAATTAAAATAATACACGTCAAATAATAACACAAAATTACAAAATATTTGAGAAAAAAATATTTACCGAATTTTAAAACACGACCACGCGCGTGTCTAAATTTTATGAAAGAGCTACCACGTAGCACAAAAGCCCAGTTTATGAAAGAGCTACCACGTAGCACAAAAGCTCAGTTAGAAAAAAAAGTCAAATGACTTCCTGTTGGCACATTCCATGATGTGGGGAAGGGTAGAAAGGAGGAATAGAAATGACTTTCATACGTATCAGCTTCGATATGCAAAAAATGTGCATTAAAAACTGAATTTGTAGTAAATTTTGCGCATACGCGCGTGCTGGAAGGTTGACCTAGAAGCTACTGCTTTATACACCTAGTGCAGTTATACCTTTTGCTCCCAAAAATCATGTCTATGATGTGTTTACTCTTTCACTTATACGCCATTGGCTTGACACTAATATAATAGAAAATATTTCTGTTTTTGTTTTGTGAACTGACTTTTAAAGTCATGAGTTAAACTGCTACAGCATTCTGGGAAAAGACACAACCAGCAGAACGAAGCTGCTTGCTATATCGATATATATTTTGAATGCTTTTGAATCTTCCTGACGTCCGAATGAATTCTAAACGGTGAATTTATCCAAGTCAGTTTTCGAGGAATACTTCAAACGTTAGCTGGATTATTATGTTTTACTTTATGTTTAATATTTGTAAATGCAACTCAAGCGTATATTCATCCGCATTTATCGACATAAATAAAATGAATTTTTGTAGTAAATGCAAAGTACATCTTGCACTCAACCGGTGTTGGACGTCAGGAAAATTCAAAAGCATTCCAAATACATATCGATATAGCAAGCAGCTTCATTCTTCTGGTTGTGTCTTTTCCCAGAATGCTGTAGCAGTTTAACTCATGATTTTAAAAGTCAGATCACAAAACAAAAACAGAAATATTTTCAACGCAGTTAGATTGTAGCCAAAAGCAGTATTTAAAGCTTCCCCCCACACACATGAAAGAAAGCAATATCATAGCATCCCTTGCAAGACTTAAAAATGAAATCTCCTCTAAAAAAATAGAAAGCGGAAATTTACGCTTGCCAACCATCTTCTACAAACCCAAACACTGTCATAAAAAAGCTCTCATTTTAATCTCTTTGTGGCACTTTTTTTTTAATCTTAACCTGCTGTTTATATTTTGATTTCCCTCACCTTCATCGGTTGCGATGCAAACCAATGTATTCAAATTCTAAACAAAAAAAGTGCTGAGGCTTACATTTCATTCACGCAAAACAAGTAAACAGACATGCGCTGAGAAGAAACTACAGGGGTAAAAAAATGAAAGGAATGATAGGCCATGTTTAAAACTTTTATCATTCCAACGAAGATGATGAAAGTAAATCGTGCTTTCAAAGGTTCACTGTAAAATGATTCATTAATCATTTTTAGCCTGACATTCTAACGGACTATTTCCATTTGATAAATGACAAAGTGTATCGTTGCACTCTGAAGAGGTTTTTGCTTATAAAGGAGGAGAGTAAAAAAATAGTCTTAGGTGTTAGCGTGCGAGACACGAAAGGTTTTCCGATATTAATAAAAAATATTTTTATCTTGCAAATTTGTCCTTACTTTTTATAGCCGAGACTTTGAAGGATAACTTCACGGACTTAATTCAGTCTCTATTACGAAGAAAGGACACATATCAGTGGTTCCTTAGAAACAAATGCTGCATTAGCTTAACAGCATAAAGCAAGCAAAGGCATAAATACTTAAGTCATTTTCATTGCTTCGATTTTTTAGGTTACTTAAACATTCCTTTGATGTACTATATATACGATTACTATCTTCACATGACTTTGCTCTTCTAAGTAAGTTTGAATGAATTGCTAGGCGTAGTCTAAGATGTGTCACGAAATCCCTACTTTTAATTAAAACATTTCTAAACACTAGCTTCAACGTTTTGATTATTTTACAAACCTTCAAAAAAATGATGCTCCATTCATAATATTGGTTGTAAGTAAAGTAATTGTTTCTAACAAATATTTTATGGTACGTTTGTACACGTGTTTCTAAAAAGTATTTTAGGGTGCATTTGTACACGATTATGTAAAGTATATGATAATAGAATAAAGTTTGAGCATTAGGATATTAAGTATTATTAAATCTACAATACCCCTACGAGATCGGTATTGAAGTTCGTAAAGATAGCTCTCAGAGGAAGAGTCATGTCAGTAATCTCATAAGGTGCAGAAGTGTGTTTACTTACTCGGGATAATTGAAACAAACGTAAGTCCTCATGTTCTCTAGGGAAGGTTTTTTATTAGAAAAATAGTACTGGACCCTCAGAGTCTCTCCTTAAGGATTTCTCACTCAAAATTGCAATAAAGCTGAGAAAAATTGCATTGCCACCAGTTCAAGAACTATAATTAATAAAGAAGCGAATGCAACTTTCATAGATTATTCATGAAACCCATTAGTGAGAGTAATGCTGGGGCAAAAGAGCAATGATAATTCTAAAATACAATAAACGGAAATACGTTCAGTTTCAGTTACATTGAAAATACATAATTTTTACCGATATTAATCAGGTGTAGAAAATGGTTAATGTAATTTGTTCTGTTTCATTATAGTGTTAAAAAAATTAACTTAAGTGACTGATCGATATGTAAATAAGTATCTACATTTGTATAAAGTTATAAAGTATATTCTCCTTCCGTTCCGAAAGCCTTCGTGATATAACTGGAAGCACGCTCGGCTCGTATTTGAGAGGTTAGTGTTTCGAATCCTGGCTAGGGCAGTGCGGAGTTCTTCAGTTTTCTGATATCGAAAAAATCCTATTGTCTTAACAAACTATAGTAACTCGTATTTCGTATATTCGCAGACTCCTTGAGTGCGTATGGTCATTAGATAGAAAAGGAAAAAGGCCACTTACTTGCACATTTTTCAAAATAAAGACAATTTTTTCCTATTAAAAACTGACACCTAGTCTTGATGATTGTATTTCAAGTTTTCTACACATTAAATTGTATTTAAAGAAGGGATTTCAGACTTAATAACTGTCTTTAATATTTCATATTTAACTCTTCAAGTTACGATAAGGAATATACTGCACGACATTTTTAAATTCTCTAATTACATTATTTTGAGTTTAAAGTTTTCAAACAATCTTCAACATTTTTTGTCCTTTTCTTACAAATTCCAAAATACTGAATTCAAACACTATACTTAATTTTTCCTGTCATTCCGCAGCTTAAAGAACGCAAGCAACTAAACTCTCTTGTGCAAGACATTTGCTCTTGGAATCTGTACCCTTTCAACATTTAACTTGAACAAATAGTTAGACCCAGTCTTATATGAGACTGAGATAAATAAATTTTTCTCTTGTTCACTTGTGATATTTTCTATTTCATTTAGAAATGGTGAACCAAATGGAAACAGATAGTATTTTATGATGTAGTGATTATACGTAACTCAGTTATTCAGTTTACATAAGGAAATAGATTTCATAAAAACCATACATATTTCATAAAACCCACTTTTATCGAATTTAGTATGATGATTTGAGTATGATGATCAATTAGTGTAGCCCATGTTTCCATCATAGGTTACAGGGATGGAAGTTAGTTCATACTTTCAAAAAACAATAAAGCTTCATTTAAAACTTTCTTTGAATGAGCTGATGTGTGTCACCAGTTTTCGAGTTAATTGATAGTCAGTTTCAATTATCAGGCTATCATGAATACTATATCATTTCTGGCAGAACTATTTTCTGGCAGAACTATTCACTAGGTATTCATACTTAGTGAATGAATACTTTATTTTTTAGTGCTTATATATTGTTTGCTTAATTGAATATAGCCACGCGAAAATTATCTGCCTAATTTGAAGGATACCTTTGTGGAGGACTTTCTAAAATAAACTATCTTGTGTTTCAAGTAAAAAATGACTTCACACAGGCGGAAATTTCTGTGATTAGTTATAATATTGGATTTATAACTAGACTGTACCATAAAAGTCTACTTCCATCGTACTGCTTCTTCTGATCAAAATTGCATTAAAATTTTCTCAAAAAAGGTGAGTGATATGGCCTTTTCAATGCCAGGTTCAGAGTAAACGAGTTCTAAATTGTACAAAATAATCTTAAATTTGTAATGAATATTCTGCTGCGTAACAGTGTTTAACAGCGAACGTTTTAGTCAGCAAGTCAGAATCTGATTTAAGCAAAGACAAACAGGGCTCAGATTTACACTCTGAGGAGGTTTTCATATCCCTTCTTAGTGAATATAAAACATACAAAACTGTACGTCATTTTACACGTCCAGGTTTTAAAAATATAAAATTAGGAGCATAAGCAAAATTTTAAACTTTGTAGTTTTGTTTCCTACACGCTCTTTAAACGTCAGCCGACAATGGGCTATTGTGTCACATTCTTATTAGCGAACAAAATGTGAATAAAATTCTACATTATATTCATATAGTTGATTATTACATAAATAAATTAACAAATTGCATTCATTTAATCTTATTTCTATAATCTACTTAGCTAACATTAGTAATAGAATTATTGAAAGCTATTTAGGTTCTTTAACTTATACTGTACAACCAGCAATATCTATGCTAAAAATCAACTCATTTTTCAAAATGTTATACATTATTTTAAAGCATGATAATTTTAACACTAGAAAATTGTTACGCATCAAATTAAATGTAGCAAATTTTGATTTTCTTCTGGTTCCTCAAATCAATGTTTTATTATGTCACTACAATATTTTATATAACGCCTCTCATGCCATCATTTAAGCTTCTCGTTTTGCTATGACACTTGAATTGATCATAAGAATCTTTTATAATGCTACTGGCTCTGAAGATTAGAAAATAATTCATAAGTGTTCAGAAACTAAAGTTCAAGATTGCGATGAATCTGAAAAGTCGTTTTAATTTTAATTAAGAGTAGAAAGTGGGGTCTACATACATCCAAAAATTTTTATACGTCAAGTGCATATATTTACATCTACATTCCAAAACCTTTTCCAAGTGTAGTAATAAAATTTAAAACTAATGAAAATTTTATGATTTCTTTCTTAACCTTAACACTTCTTCAGTAGTGTATATAATACATTCTTTTACTCAAAATTAATGTTAAAATCTAATTTGGACACCATATAACTTCCTTGTACGGCTTATTAAATTATACACATATTTTGCTGTACTTCATTTAAACTTAAATCCTCGAATTATTCTAACTTGAATAACCGATCCCTCAGGGCAAGATTAAAATGACATAAAAAACAGCAAATTTTGAAATTAAAAACCCTAGTCAATTTTTGCTGTGCGGTAGTTCAGTTTCTTAGAATTTTATTTTTTTATAACGAGTATAAAACTTTCCCAAATTACATGTATAGTAACCGGGAGACCGCATTAAAAGTTAAAATTCGTTATTTGTCGAATATTAATTTTATTTTAATTTAACAATGCCAAAATAAGAAGATTCTCTATATTTAAAATGTCTGTAGTTGGAAGTATATGACAGCGGTCAACGATTGCAAAATTAAATGTCGAATAAGGGCTTTTAAGTTGAGTAAAGGTAATTTATTGTTGCTTGCGTACGGGTTCGTTACGAAATGAATGCACACGTCCGATGAAAAATGAACAAAAAAATTTATTATTATCACAAAATGCTAAAATTCCCTCAGATATTCTTTCAGTTTTACAATATCCCACAGTAGTTATCTTTTAACTACTCAAACGTTCAATAGAACTTAATTCCAAACAGCTAAAGAAAGCTAATCCGCGAATTCGCTACAGCCAACAAGAGCAGTTTTCTAAACAACAACAAACTAAGTAACTACCACGAACTGAGAGGTTTTCCTCCTTTTATAAAATTTTCAAATCGCGTGCGAGAATTTTCTAGTACTTCGTCGAAATCAAAAAGAGATATTTATTAAATGTTTAATGCACGCGCTCTTGTATTTTCAATTTTCCGGCTTACCTTTCTTTTAATATTCGTCACGCGCTACACTGCGCGGAAAATAAAACCATTTAATTTACAATTCAACTAACGTTAATTATTTAAATGCCAAATTCGTAACAATATATATATATATATGTGTGTGTGTATTTATATAGTCTAACTATGTACATTCAGTTCAACTGCTTGAAATAAAAAGAGATAGGTGCAGAACAAGATGTTATAGTAGTCCCATATACTAAATTTCAACGTTCTACGATTAATCAGTTTTGAGTTACGTGAGATAAATGTATACATACGTATATATATATGCAATATACTAAGTGCGCAGTCATGAATCCGGTACTTTAAACTTCTGGTTGTAAACATGGCTGAGTGGATAAGGTAGGAATAAGATGTTGACAAAACTAATTTCGG
Organism: Stegodyphus dumicola; assembly: GCF_044657685.1. Taxonomy (NCBI): domain Eukaryota; kingdom Metazoa; phylum Arthropoda; class Arachnida; order Araneae; family Eresidae; genus Stegodyphus; species Stegodyphus dumicola. The sequence goes on from NC_140781.1 coordinate 32,295,681, forward strand.
CGAATCACCATCTTTATTTTTAGGCACATCAAAAAATTATTTCTTTGGCATTCAAATTACTCTTCGATCATAGTTGAATACAAATAATTTTTATATACACAGATAAAAAGCTACGACATCATTTGAGACTCGGAAGGATAAGCGGCGCGGAGGTGTTTGCATGGCAGAAATCAGGAAAAAAGGCTAGCGTACTGCTCGTGACCTCAGTATTTATACTTCGTAGGTGTAGACAGTATTCTAAGCTATGATTAGTCAATATTAGTTTTAGTTACCTTTTCAAGCAGTGTTATGTAATTTAGCATGATCTCGAATTTGGGAGAACAGAGGAATTTAGGGGGGAGAGCACCAAATTTAGAATGTTAATTTTGAGTCCGTCAATTATTTTTTAAAGTAGCCATCGTATTTTGTTATATCTGACATGTACATACATACGTACAGACATCACGAAAAAGTCTCCTTCGAACAGATTTACAATCTGTTATGGAAATAAAAGTTCTTGATTCTCTGCGTATGTACCGACGTCATGCAAAACAATTGTCAAGATGTATTCGGGAATGATCAAAATAGCTATTTCCGTTGAAATATGATACCCGAAATTTTTGACGATTACAAAACTTCCTTTACTTTATACAAAGAAGCAAAATTATCGAACTTCGTTTTAACAGGAAATTTTTAAGCATGACAGATATTACTTAAAAAAATGCCTCCTGTTACGAAAAGTACAATATTAGGAGAGCAAGATTGTCTCTTGGTAACTTATGTAAATTCTAGTTTGGTAGCTTAACGATCTCATGTCGGTCTCAATTAGTAAATTGTCAAATTTCGCATTATGTGTAGTAGAGGTTCACAACCACACTGACTACCAATAAGTATTTGGACACCTGTGGTAGAAAAGAAAAGCTAACTTTATTCAAAATCAACAGTTGGTAGAGCCTCCACGAGAGGTAATTACAGCGTGGACCCTCCGGGTCATACTTTCCACAAGTCTTTGTATGACAGCTAGTGGTACTTTCTTCCACTCGGCTTGGAGAAGACATAGAAGTTCATTCATCGATTTTGCACAGGTAGTGCACCCCTGAATTCGGCGATGCAACTCATCCCAGAGGTTCTCGATAGGGTTAAGGTCTGGACTCTGTGCAGGCCAGTCCATTCTATGAACTCCATTGTCCCCATACCAAGCCTTGGTTAACGTCGAAACATGACAACTGGCATTGTCGTCCTGAACGTCCCGTAAACTGCTACAACGTAGGAAGCACATTGTCATCCAAAATAGTGCAGTAGGCATCGGAGTTAAGCTTACCATGAATGGGGACCAAGGGTGCAGGCCATGCCAGGAGAAACACCCCCAGACCATAATTCCACCTCCGCCGAACTTGACTGTTCGCCCAATGCATTTTGGCAGGAGACGTTCTCCAGGTAGACGCCAGACCCAGACCCTGCCATCCGAACGGTAAAGGGTGAACGTTGATTCGAAACTCCAAAGAACCCGTTTCCACTGATCTACGGTCCAATTTCGATGTGCTTTTCACCACATTAACCGCGCAGCACGGTTGGACTTTGTGATCAAAGGCTTATGGGCAGCAGTACGACCATTAAAACCAAGCAGATGTGCTTCCTTACGGATCGTATTCATCGAAACAATACTACCGGATGCCTGTTGAAGCTCCTCGCGGATGAGGGCCATCGGTTGGGTGCGGTTCTTCCGAATTTCTCTGGACAGCACTCGTCGGTCTCTATCTCCCAGTTTCGTTGGTCTGCCGACTCGGGGCACATTCCGACAATCACCGCTCACCTTCCACTTCTTAATCACATAGGCCACTGTCGATTTTGGGTACCTCAGATCGCTAGATATGTTCCTTAAGGATCGGCCACATTTGTGATACTGGATAATTATACCTTTCTCGAAATCAGAAAGCTCCGAACTGCGAGGCATCTTGCATGCGACTAAAGCCGATGCTGTTTCCTACACGAGATATATCGGCGGAGACCGTGACGTACCTTAGGACAGCAGATATCGTCATTTGCATAGGTGTCCAAATACTTATTGGTAGTCAGTGCAGAAGGAATTCTTTCCTGGAAGAGTATGTCATGTTTTAAGGTGGAAATGCAGTCAGTCGTTTTATGTAGCTGTTAAAATTTTAGTTTTGGTTTAAATAAAAATCTATTTTTATTTAAATTTTGGTATTTATCAACATTTTGCTTACTTTTCTTGTACAGTTTGTAAAACACATCAAAACATTCTACACCTAAATAAATGTATTTGTATTTTTGAGTTTTGGAAAGGAGGAAACAGGAAAGATCTTTATCAATGATAAACGGGGTGGTGCATGGGGCAAAACAGGCTGAGAACCACTAACGTACTGTCCAACACTTAATATTTTTCTTCTTCCTTTATTAACATATTTATTTGTATAAAATCTTTGTTGAAGAAACAATTCTTTGCTTTCAAGCAAGAGGTAAATTATGTTTGGAATTTTAAAAACTCTTGTTTCTTATTCTAACATCATAGCGGAATATCCAGTTTTCTCCTGTGTTTAAACTCGCCCTCCCTTTTTTCAAAAAAAAAAAAAAAAAAAAGAGTATTGTGCAAACAGCTACCAGTAAGTATATTTATACAGTCTTAAACTTAATGTACTTACTTGAAAATAAAAATAAAATCATATATTGTGTTATTAAAACACTGTACTAAAAACATTGCTTTGTATGAATTAGTGAAAGTTAGCATAGCAGCATTGTCAGCAAACAGAACATGAAAGGTTAGATAAAAAAAACTTAGCTAACGTTTGAGTGTTGGACAAAATGCCTTTGATTTGTATGTCTCTTCGCAGTACGCGGAATGGAAATTAATTGAAAACTTTTATCCTCTTAAAACATACTTTACTTTTTCTCATTTTTTATTGCCTATTCACATATTACATATCACTTCTTAATGTGTTTATATTACACTTCTCTTTAGTTTACATACTATACTTTTTATGTCCTAATTTGTTATTATTCTGAATTCTTTCAAATTTAATTTACATATTCAATACAAAAATAAAACACGTGGAAGTACGAATTGATTTCGTTAAAATATATTTCTGTGTCATATTTTTAAATGATAATAACAATCTAGTTAGAAAAAATATACATCGTTTGCAAGAAGAGAAAGTTATATTTCGAAATAAATATGGTCACTGTTTAAGATTTTTCAAGAATAATATTCTAAACTGAAGTGAAAAAAATTATTATAGCTCCTCAAGTTGCCCAAATCATTCTAAGATAACAATGAGAAATTTAGAACTTTAATACAATCATTGCAATAGGACAAAACATTTAGCTCATAGCTCATGGTGTATTAACCCCTTTCTAGCGAGTCATTAGCCTCTTAGAAGTTAGCGTTTAACTTTATTATTCCAACATACTGTGAAACTTATATTAGCTACAGAAGACGTTAGATTTAATTGATTATGGCAAAGCACATGAAGCTATCTATCAAAAGAAAGGGATGCGTTTCAGGAAGATTTTTTCAAGGAAAACTGGGTTGTATTCACATTGCATATGGCGAAAGTTACAGAAACGTCTATTCAGACACATTTCACAGGAATTTGAGCCCAGGCTGACAATAACTGTTTACTTGATTTAGCCATTTGGCCAATGGTTATTTAGTAATAGAAGAAACGTAATAATAAATAGTTAATTTTATTTATTTATATTTTTTAAAATATTCTTTATTTTTCATTATGGAAACCTTTTATTTGATATCATTCATATTATCTGTAAAATAAGCCATAAATTTAACAGGTAAGTTGGACATCGAAAAATGTTTTTCTTCTCTTTAATAACTGGGTTTATTCATTATATTATATTAACGACAATTCTTAACGGTTTTAACGCTATTAATTTTCTAATAGAAAAAAGGCTGGACAGGATACGAAATTTCATACGTATAATTAATAGATTTAATAAATGCATCGAGTTTTAAATTCTCATTGCTTATGAAAGTAATACACTTATGATCCTATAACTTCTGCTGCCCACATTGTTACAGAAATGTTCAAAACATATTTATGAGCTTTTTAAAGTGTAATCTCCAGATATAATAATCTTTAGACAAACAGCTTCCTCATGCACAGTTTTACCAATTTTCTGTAGAAGCAAAAATTACGTTCGATTTTTAAACCTTTTAAAAAAAGTAGGAAATTGTCAGTTTTGTTTCTAGTTGGTAATCAGAATTCTAAAATCATCCGTTACGCATTTTAGTCCTTGTAAGCTCGCCGGAAACATTAAAAAACGCTTTTAAATACATTTTCAGACGCTTTAGGTGATTTTTAGATTTATAGCTATTCATCAGCATAAACTTTCCAATTACAGATGGTTTAACCATTCAGTTTATCTAAAATTCAAGTACCTCTGAAACGTATAAGACATTATATAAATTTGCCATAGTTTATCGGTTGAACTCTTAATGGAATAATCCATTTCCATTACTCTTTATAGGCAAACCTATTATTCTGTACCGAGGAAAAAATCGAATGTTTTTCTGTCATTTACTAACTTTGTCATATAAGCTATAAGCTGACTATTTTACTCAGCTAAGGAATACAGATGACCCCTTCCTGCAAATTATTGGACATCCATTTAGAGCATGTTTAATAAAGACGAGATATTTTAAATTTCTAGTCCTTTGTTTTATTATTATTTCCCTGTTTTTCGTCGTATGAGCGTTCTCCTTTTAAAAATCGAAACTCATATTTGCAAGGCATTTTTAAGACTTTTTTTTCACGATAGTTATTTAAGTTTTATTTTTGTACTCTGAGATTCGCATTCAACCATGAGGACTAATAATAAATGCTTTCGGATATACGAGTGAATATTTGGAGCATTTTTTTCCGAATGACATCAATAATTAATTACTTTTATAATGAGGTTCAACGCACACGTACTTTTTTCAGACTAGAATTTTGCTACTATTGCGAAACCAAATTCTCATCTTTCAGCGTGCATTATACATATTGAAATACTGATGAAATATGCTGAATATTCCATGAAAAACAAAATCAAAATTTGTTTTTAAAATAATTGATTCATTTTTTTAGGGAAAAGACCGTCGTTTTTGCTGGAAATGTCAAATGAGCTTATTTCCATTACCGAAATGGAAAAATTTGATGTGTTTCATGGTTTCTCCGACCGTCTTTCTGTGGGAAAATCTATACGCTTCAAACCACTGACAAATGATGAATACAAATAAAATTTACCTCATAATCCTTTTGTTTCTTTTGAGTCAGAAATCTCCTTATTGCTGTTCTTGAACCTTTTATCTGTTAGCCCTTAACCTTGAATCTGTTGCCTTTAACGTTTGAATAAACTATTTTCCACTAATGTTTAAGTAATATGTACTAATATATTTCTTAGATAAATATGTAAAACACAATACCATCTAAGAATAAAAATTCTGATATTGTTTTTCCTTTCATCTTTCTGTGAAGAACAGGGAAACAAACCATATTAAATCTAATATTGCATTATTTTTTTTATAAATTAGAAAACTACAATGTTAAGATTGTCAAAAATAGTTTACAGACAGAAAACGACTTCAATACCATAATAACATGTGTTATAAACAGCAGAAATCTGATGTAAAGAAAGCTTACGGGTAAATACTGAATAATTTTTCGAGAATGAATAACATAGACTACCAATTAGAAATAACTAAGACGTCTCTACTGCCCTTAGTAAGTTGCCGAAGGAGAATAGTGGCTACTTAAATTTTTAGTCAGACTCCGTTCTTACTTTAAAGGTATCTGAATAAAAAAGAATCTTATTTTATCTCTAAAACACCCACTCTTTAATCACTTAGCTTTATTTAGAATTTTCAAAATTATAAGGCACAATATATATATATATATATCGCAGGTAAGACTCGCTGAGCTGTAAATGCTGTAAAAACATAATATTTTATATTAAAAAGGTTGAATTTAAAATTCGATTTAAATTTCAATTACAAAATTAAAAATTCTGTAGCTTCAAGTTGAAAAACGGGTACTATTATGTTTACATTCAGCAGTTTCTCAAGAGCATTACTGGCGTTTAGATGCTGCTAATAAGGATCCGAAACTATTCGTGCACATAACATTTTCGCCTTTTTTTAATCGGTAAAACTTCTTTCTAAATGTTTTCGGGTGTCTAAGATAGTATTTAGATCCATAGCTCTGAAAAGAACAGAGTACTGAGAAAGTTGAATACACCTTAATTAAGATACAATAACACGCCGAACAATTATTAATTTAGAAGTCAAACAACAAAAATCAGCGTTATATTTTCAAAGCACTAGTTTCGATGATTTTACCGAATCATCAGCCTCAGCTGCAAATGTGCAAATGAAAGAGATAAGGTACAGAGATTAGATAAGATAAGAAAGACCGGACAGGAGTTAAGCTACTGGCGCCATCTGTCAATGAAACGAGAACTAAAACATAATTTCCTTAAAGGCGGAAGGTAAAAGATGGATTGGAATTAGGGTCGTTAGCTAGAACAGGAAGATTTTTTTAAATGTGAAATGCCTTTAGAAAATCCAATTCACCAATGGAATATGATTTTTGAATAATTTTGGCTGCAGAAAAATTGAAAGTGTGATTTTCGAACCAACAATGCTGGGCAATAGAATACTTTTGTGTTTCCTTTTTTCTAACATTATTCTAACAATTTCTAACATTATTCCTTAACGTAAAATTTTAAGGCTCTCTTAGTTTGACCAATGTAAATTAAACCACACTGGCAAGGAATCCTGTAAATACCCCAGGAATTCATATCCGGAATGGGGGACCTCGAATATAGAACTGGAAATTTTATTGATGGGAGAATAAACGACCCGAAAGTTAAATTTCTGTAAAATACGTTTCTGTAAAAAAAAAAAATAGTAATGTATCTTATCTAATCACTATATCTTATCTCGTTCATTTGCGCTTTTGCAGCTGCGGATGATCCTTCGGTAAAACCATTGAAACATTTCCCGTAAAAATTTGAAAATATAATGCTGATTTTTGTTGTTTGACTTCTAAATGAACACATCTTAATTAGTTGATTCCTTTGATTGAAGCAAAGTATGTAATGATTATCTGACAAATAAGGAATTTATTGATGCAGATTTTCTAAGCTAAACTGGTTTGTATTTATAATTCGCACAGAAAAAGGCCACGAAACCTCATGCTTTCAGCCCACTAGATAGAAGTAGGATTCGTCATACATTACAAGTGTTCAGCGGCTTTAGTTATTCGGCTACTGGGCGAGAATTAGATTTAGTTTTACACAAGTGTCATTGATATTCCCTATCTTCATCAATTTTCGTCTTATGTTCGAACGTTTATACAGCATATATGACTGAGGTAATAGTCAAGGATATGGTTCTAAAACCTAATCAAAACCGACTTCCTAATACAAATTTCAATAAATAATTACTGAAAACATCAATATTACTATAAAAATACTTTACTAAGCTAAAGTTTTGATTCGAAATTGCTTCTGCTTATGGATACTTCTAGAAATACATTAGAAAATCGGATCGCCTTCGTATAAACGTTTGTGAACTAAAGCGCAATTGGAATTTGTTTTCCAAGGACTCAGCAACTTGCAAATACCTGTTTCTATGGCAACCAGTGTCACCTAGCTTTAGCCTTCGCAAAGTGGATGGAGCTGTTTCAAGCAATTTGCTTTCAATTTATCCATAAATTTAATATCCTGTAGAAAGCAGGTTTATTGAAATACATCGGCGAAAATCCCACTCTTTTACAGAAGTAACAGGATTAAGTTCTTTAAGTTTGATTTTTCTTACAAATACAGGAAATTATCAAATGATTTTATTTTAAATTAACTTTAATGCATTGATTCTTAATACAGAACGTAAAAAGAACGTAAAAATATTAGTTCCCTAAATTACTAAATTATCCATACTTAGTAAATGTTTCATTCACAATCAGTTATAGATAATCTCCATTGTATACAAAATGTAGAATGAAATTTTATTGACAAGTTAAAATTCTATAATCACTTATTCCCCTTCGCTTATTTTGCATTGTTTATTTATTTATTTATTGCATCATTTGTTATTATCGGCTGCATTTGTTTTGTTTGCATTGCATTGGATTTATTTTGCTGATTCGAATGACAGCATATATTTTCGAAAACATATAGCAAACTCCAATGGACTGATAGATTTATATCATTATACTGTAATAGCTAACATAGATAATATCAATATGTAATCAATATCATAATAATATATGTAATCAATTAGAATTAATAATAATAATAATATATAATGTAATCAATTAGAATTGCAAAATACAATTATCTTAATCTGCGGTAATCTTAATCTTTGATCTTAATTGTAAACTTTTTATTCAAAGTTATTCATAATATTTATTCTTTCTTTTATTCCACTTTGCTTTAGTCAAATGTTTGTGCCGTTTAACTAAGTAGTTAATGATTTGAAACAAGCTTAGGCTTAACGTTGGTTTCATAACAAAATAGTCAAAGCGTTAAACACTACTTACGTAGAGTAGGATTAGAAAATTGTGTAGCCATTAAAAGTAATGATTCTTTCGTTGGATAGTACTCACGTGAGGAAAAATAATTACTTATAAGCGCAAGAATATTTGGGAGTTTCTTTCCTGTTTATATACTCTTAGATATGAGTAAAGATGAGTTACTTCAATTAGGGAAAATAGAATTTATCCCAATTCTGTTCTGACTGTGCAGCGTTTGCTTATCTAGATTTTATCTCTTACCGGTGCGTGTGTAACTTTAGAGTATAGTCTTTTCAATTATTCATTTTCTCTCATAAATGCTTAATAATGCTATGTATAAATAAACCACTTTTTAATCAAAATCTCTATTTTCAATAATCTGGAAATGAGTGATGTAAATCACAGTTTATAAATAATGAGACACAGAAATAAATACAATTGTTTTTACTCTTTTCATTTAGATAAACACGAAACGCAACATGTTATGTTAAAATAATCGCGAAATAATTTTTTAGAACATTTCGTGACGATAGTGGGAAAACTCAGTGATCTGAAACATCTGGTTCAATATATATTCTCGTTTCCATATGAAGATAAATTTTGCTTTTCTCGTAGCATTATTGCACGGATTTAAGCACAGAGCTCGGACACACACATATTTCAGTTTTGCTCGATGCATGGGTTAGATATTTTAAATTTGAATTGCTTGCATGGTTTGGAAGCATGAAATTACGAAGAACACGAGATCACATTATCCTAGAAAAATAAATGCTCTTAATCAAAATTAATATGCTACCGAAAGCGAAATTTTAATCCTTTTATCAACCAGCAATTTATCTTCGTTGAAAAGTAAACTCGAAATAAAATTTGATGCACTCAGAGAATTATGAAGTATAATTAACACGAAGAGTGTTAATTTCGCGATAGTGTATGTCTTCATTTACATCAGTGATTATTTACAAAATTCGACTAAGATATTGACTTTTATTAGCAAACATACCAGCTAAACATACGTTAAATAAAAGATCTTAGTGAAAAAATTTATAATTTAGGATATCTGTTCTATACTTCAGGTACTATACTCTTAGAGCCCAAGCAGTTTAGCAAAATTATAAACATTAACGTGCAAATTGCTTTACGAATACGCTTAAGCCTTAATAGATAAACTCATATCAAGTAGAAAAGTGCCGTATAGGTATTATCATAAATGTAATTAGATTTCCATTTTCAAGGTCTTACTAATACTTTACATAGAACTATTTTTTTTAATTCTGTTATAATTAGGTATCTCTTTTTTAAACAACTCTGTGTGTATAAACAAAATCAGGAAGGAAATCAGGGACAAAAGTACTGTATAAACACTCTTGTAAACGTAATTAGATTATCATTTCTATGGCTTACTATTTCTTTATGACACATATGTTTCTCACAAGAAAACAACAGAAGCCTTCGTGATGAAAATGGTGGATCTGTATCAATCCCAGATGTTGAAAACGATAATTACGCACAATTTTCTAAGATAATCAAAGATTATACATTGAGAAGGATGATAGAGTTAACACAAGAAAATCTTTCTTTATCTCGGTTTCTATTTCTCTAACTTTCACATTTAATCTATTTAAAAATATCAGTTTTTATTCCATAATGCTGTGTTTCGTCAAAGATTCACCAATTTGCATTTGAAATACCGACACATCAACATGAGCATTTTCCTCCTTGGTTGAAACAGGTGCACTTTAATCGTCACCAGTTCTAGTGTTAAATTTAGATAAAAGTAAAGATCGCGTTTCATAATCATTATAAATACTTTTGTTTTGATCTACCTATGACAGCTCTAATGAAATCTTTGTATGTGCTAGGAGCTAAATCGAAGCTTTTATCTGAAGTACAACATTAAATAGATTAGTTTATCCCTTTATTTTTCTGTTATGTTAATATGTCAGTAATCCATTGATCGGCACGCTGTTTTTCTAAGAAAGCCCAAATTTCTTAAATCTACCATGAGAAAGTGGTATTTCCTTGATTTTAATGGTAAATGCCCTTTGCACTTCGCCTTTATGTACTTTTAATATATTGTTCCATGCGTACGGGTTCGTAATAGATTGAATGCACAAGTCTGATAAAAAGTTAACAAAATTTATTCTTATCACAAGAAATAAAATAAAACTCTGTAATTTTACCTCGGAGATGTTCATACAATATCACAATATCACGCAATATAATCAGTAGCTAGCAATTTTTCCTCGGAGATGTTCATACAATATCACAATATCACGCAATATAATCAGTAGCTAGCAATTTTATCTCGGAGATGTTCATACAATATCACAATAGTACGCAATATAATCAGTAGCTATCAATTTTTCATCGGGGATGTTCATACAATATCACAATATCACGCAATATAATCAGTAGCTATATGTTAAACTACTAGAGACGTTAGAGTAGAACTCAATCCAAAGCGCAGAGAAAGTTAATCCGATCTCACCGGGAATTCGCTACAATCAACAACAACAGTTATCTAAACAACTGAGCTAAGATGTTTCTCTCCGGCTTTTATAGTTTTTTAAAATCGGTCGGAAGAGACAGATCTAGCAATTTCTGGAAAGCAAAAAGAGTAGAATTACGGTTACAGCTAACGCAGTAGTTAATTACATTTATTCAAATGAAATATCAGTGACAGAGGTAAACTTTTATTTTTCAATGTTAAATGCACGTGCTCTTGTATTTTTACATTTCCGACGTAGCTTTCTCTTAAACTTTGTCACGCGCTGCATTGGAAGGAGAAATAATGCATTAATTATAATTCTACTAAAAATGTCTAACTAAGTACGAAATTCGTAACAATATTCCCCTCCTTTCTTTGACATATTTTAAGATGCACGTATATTTACGTTCTTACAGACATCACAAAAAATATTCTAGGATGGATATATACAGCCTTGCCGATCAAACACGTGACGTATAATTGATAGAATAAAGCAAAGCAAAATGCACGACGGATTATCTGCCTGAGAAGGGAATGTTCCGTGTAAAGAAACGTGTATTTACGTTATAAACCATGAAATCCCTACATCCAGTGTGACTCTTTTTGAGGACCTGAACTCAGATATTTGACATACTAACATTAATGGTTGAAATATTGCTAATCGAAATCACAATAGCAGGACTTTTTCAAGTTTATTTAAAATCCGCATAAAATTTAGCAATCGTTTTCGCGTTAAAATTCTAGTTCAGACCATCAGAAACAATACAAAAGGCAGTTGTACTAGTTTTATAGGAATTTCTGAAAGCCTATTTAAATTATTCCTTTGCAAGTTTCGAAATTTATACAAAAATTCTATTCTCACAGACTGCATTTAAACTAACAAATATCTAAAATACATCCTTACTTTAGCAAATGAAAACTCCTTACATTTATAAATTATGGTGCATTTTGTATCAAAAATTTTAAATATCTCCATAGCTGAATTTTAAATCCGATTCCTATTTAATTATTCTGTAGAGTGATGACATTTTCAGAGTTAGAGTGTTTTTGATGGAAATGATCTAAGGCGTAGTTTCCCTTTGTCGAGTCTCTGCGTACAATGCTTGTCTGTTTAGTCATGTTTTGCGTCTGTTTACGATTTATAGATTTTAAAATTCCGAGTACCTGCAGACTTGTTTTATTTTCAAGCTCAAATGTCTAGAAGAATATATGCATATGTTGCATATATTCTACTATATTCTATTTTGGGAAAGTTTCAGCTTCCGCTTTTGGTCTAGACATATTTACTCAATAATAGCACAGACTTAGCTTGCATGTATATATGAGAATACTTTTTTATGGTATTGTGTTGCATAATCTATCTTTTGTTTCTACACAACAAAGGAAAATCACTTAAACTTTACTCCTATTAAGCTATGAATTGCGTTTTGCATGAATGTTTCTTTGTTAAGTGATTTCACAGTTACTGTCCATATTTAATTATTGCGAGAACCTTTATTTACAAATCACTTTATCTTTCTTTGAAAATAACTATATGCTTCATTTATAAAAACAATTCGCATTCTTACCCATCCAGATCACACTTATGTAAGTCCTTTTGCCTTCAAACATGATAACATTTTTGCTTTATTTTAACACAAACTGGATAAGAATAAAAAACCGCAATATTATATGGCTAAGAATAAAAAAACCGCAATAATTATTTGCTGATAGAGTAGTCGATTAATTGACTTAAAATGAGTGACACTTTATTTTTACTTAATCTTGCATGAGTGATGTCCAAAACTGTCACAAGTTACCTGTCGAGAGCCATAATGAATGTACATCCTTCTTGTATTAGTATTAATTTCTAATTTAATTAATATTTTCATAATAAATGAAATTAATGTACACTTGCTTAAATTTCGGCATACACTGAATGAAGCATATAACAGAGTTTCTTTTTGTTTTAAATACAAAGCCATAATCAATTAATAATACAAATTTAAACTATCCCTAAATAAAATTTGCTAGTCTAATTTGTTCTAATATGACACGTCAATATCTAACCTTTCTCACATGAATAGGCTGAATTACTCTTTTACAAATTTTAAACAAAAACTATTTTCAATCCAGCAGGAAATCTGCTGTGTGGTGCAATGAGTGCACTTAAGTTCTGAAACTTCTGTACAAATTTGTACGACCTGTTGTTATATATGCACAAGAGTAAAGAAAAGGATATCAGATGTCTGAAAGTAATGGCGTTTATTGTTCAAGATATGATGAAAAAAATATTTTTATATCATTTTAATATTCTTCGTAACCTAAAAGCATCATAGCTTAGCTACTATAGCATGATTTTACTTAGGCAGAAACAAGTTTAATGCACTTTCAGAAATGCCTAAAAACTTTTAAATCAAGCTTACATTGTCCTGCAGTGTATTTAAGCAATACATTGCTATGCAGAAATGTAAATGCATCAAGATGTAAAATTCAGTCTTTTTAAACATATTTGTGTCAAGGACATTTATCAGCAGAATGCCTGACTAGTGATACTGCACATTTACCAATTAATGCTACTGAACTCGAAACATTTCCCGTTATAATGGAAAGTGAAATATTATAAATGCTCAAAAGATTAAGTATGGGACGACAGCAAAAATTTAATTATGTTGTAACTAGATAGGAAATGTTTTTACTGCTCTACGGTAATTATGTTTCAGAAAAGTAGGGAAAATGGCGTCACAGTTCTAAATATTAAGTTTTTACAAAAGAAATATAAACCATAATGTTATTTTAAACTTAAATTTTGTGCCATGTAAAACTTGATAGTATAGAGTAATGCACATAACTGTTATCTGCAGTCAGGTTTATTAACATATAAACATTTTAAATACAGAAACTTTAGTAGATGAAAGCGTAGTCAATGTAATTATTAATCATATGTTTCACCATTATAATGTAATGCCCCATGCAGTCAATGTCGTAATTCTGAAGTCTCCACCTTATGTAGAAAATACCAAAAAACGTATGCAGTCTTAAAGAACGCTTTGTATCCAATGAGTCTATGTTGAAATTGGAAACCCAAACCTCCCCATTTCCAATATCATGCCTCTTTAGATCTGCATTTGCCTTTGCACGTTTTATGTTTAATGCAGAGACTTTGGATTAAAGACCTTGAAATGCAACTCATTGGAAAAAAATGCTATGCTACCAATTTTTACAATGCGCGTAAAAATTGCTCAAAATAAAATGTTCTAGTGTTCAAAATAAACTGCGAAATATGGCCAGTTCATTTTTGTAATCAAATGAATTACGTTGGATGTTCTGACAAATAACTTTTAAATTCAATTACGTCTGCTACAAACTAAAAATTTTAATTCCTTCTAAAATTTGTATTTTATGTGGAAATTGCACACATATTGTCTTGTTGCAAAGAATAATAATCGTTATTTATTAGTCATAATTTATTTACATTTATTATTGAGTTTTATGAAAATTAATATTGTTAAGCTATTGTCATCTAAGTCTCACACTGCATATTTAAAGTGCAATTAACTACCAGTATATCTCGTTTATTACAATTCTACAAACGTAGACTTTAAGAAGCAGAAGAATATACTTTTTAATATTTTCAGTCATACATTAACACAATATATATGCATATAAAGTTCCTATTTCAAAGTTTCTTTGTTTTAATAGATAGCACGATTAAAAATGATTAATCCAATTTAATATAAGTTTAATTCCTCATCTGTTAGACATGTATTAATTAGATATAAATCAAATGAAAGCAGATCATTTAGAGCTTTAGAACATTACCACAAAGATGGTCATCGGTTATTAATGAAGCAACTGCGTTAAATCGGTCGCAGTAGACACGATGACTTAGTTTTCACAGACTTATATCATCTATTACGTGACTTGTTTTCTGAGACTACATCTGAGATGTTGAGTTGTTCTTTGGTAAACTCTAAATCATCTCAAATCTCGCTCTCGAACGAAAGATAGGATACGGGTTATATATTGAAGCAAGTAAAGCAAGAATATATAAATCGTTTATGTTACTAAGAAAAGAGATATAAATTACATGCTGATAAAGTTTCGTCATTCTTCTTTTCATTTCATACGCTACTGAAATTCTGTGATTGCAAATTTTAGAAGTAAATTAATTTAAAACATTTCGCGTTTTAAGCTCAGAAATTAAGGATGCAGAAAATTTTAAGAATATGTGGCTGTGATTGGTAACTGACAGTAAAAGATTACCTGAAAGATTGTCTGCATTCCTGAAATAGTATAGAATCACCACATACTATAGAATATACTATAGAATAATGGAAAACATTATTCTATAGTATAAAACATTAGTCAGTTCAAAGTGTAACGTATGCTAGGTCATATTGTCTATACAACAAAGTCTTAAATTTTAAGACTTAACTATAACTATACATACTCCAACAATTATTTTAGCATCTTTTGACACCTGAATAGTTTTTTAGCAATTGGCTTGAATCAAAATATTTAATACATAAAATCGATTCTAAAAATTCATACAAGTGAAAACATTATCTAGAGTTTTAATTTATATATATATATATATATATATATATATTGATTGATTGATTTCTGTTGTTTAGCTTTTGTTCTTCTTTGCGCATTATTTATTCCTTTCTTTGTTCATTTTTTAATGTTTCACACTGTTGATTTTGCTTTCGTTAGTAATCAGCAGCTGATTAATTTTTATCACCATCGTTTAAAATATATGCATATATTATTAAAATATTCTCTTTGTCTGCATCAGTATAAATTCATTTGCCATATCCGGAATATTCTAATTAAAACAAATATCATGACACTTCAAAAAAATTCTTTTGCATTGCATTTTTGCCATTCTTTTTATTTTATGTGAAAGAAAAGGAAAAGAAGAGATAGATAGATAGATAGATAGATACAGATGTATTTGGTAAATTTTATAATTTGCATTATTGTTTTGAATACTGAATAAATCGCTATAATAAGTTTAATTAACTAATAAAAAATTTACGAAACGAAAAGTACAATCAAAGGTGAAGCACTGTTTGCTTCTTCTATCTTGCGGTTGCGTGAATTTCCTTAAAAATGAAAGAAATGTCGATTGCTTTATGTTACGTATGGCGTTTTTGGCGTTTTTTATACATTACGAATATTTACATTATTAATTGTGTTCAGGATAAATGCAAAAACACATCACTTTTCAACTGAAAAGGATTCATCGTAGTACTAATTACTAATTTAAAAAATGAAAATGCCAATATTCTGTTCAGAGATATATGATCTTATGTAATAGAATATTAAATTAAATTTCCTCTAAAGCTCCTATTTATTGCAATAAAAAAATTATGATGTTGTTCACGCATTTATTTATTTGAAAATATTTCTTTCTTCTGTTTGATTTAGTAAATATTTCTATTTAGTAATTTCTTATGCATCATATCAGAGAAGATTCGAGAAATAGACAACAGCTGAAGGTGTTATAGTACTATAGCTGTGCTTTAAATTACTCTTTAAACTAATGCCAATAATTATTTATGATGAATGGAAACTATTTAAAAATTAAGTATCTAATGTGTTTAAATAGGAAAAGAAAATATGCCCTATTCTTCACATCCTAGAATAATTAGACGAAATTTTCAGTGTGAAATCGCAGAACGCGAATGAATCAACTTCATTCTAAAACACATGTTCTCTCAATTGAAGAAATAGTAAGCAGTAATTTAATAGTCAAAGAATTTAAGAATTTACTTAAAGCACATTATTCTGAAATTAATTTTACCCAGTTGCATTCTAGAAGCATAAATTTAAATTAGTATTATTTAGCACCCGAGCGTAACCTTAAATTGAAATATATATATTTGTGGAAGAAATCTTGGAATAAACCACACATGAAATTTCAAATAAGATATCAGTTTATATTTAGGTTCTATTTAATTGGAGTGAGAAAGACACAAAAAGATAATAAAAAGCTTCTTTTATTTGTTTGAAAGAATTTTATAAAATTCCATCCATTTGAGGCTTACTTTATGCATCAAAGAATAAAAGTATTTATTTAGCTGGTATCGTTCTTTTATAACAGCATAGTTTCGTAGATGGGAAAAGATAGCTCATTCTTATCACGTCTCAAATGACTCAAACACTTGGCGTGGTATTGACAAACAGATATTAAAATAACAGTTTTTCTTAAATTGTTACTGATTGCAAAACTGAAACCCTTCTTCGGATTTTTAAAATCTGTTTTAAAAGAAATAACTTTCCTTTATTAGCGCCTTGTTTGCTCACCTCTGCTCTTTCGTACTTGTTTATTTGCGTAGGAAAATGGATTTTTGAAATCAAGAAAAGGTTTTCAGTACTGTGATATTTGCGCGTTTCCTCAAAGGAATTGCAAGTATTTAAATTATCTGAGCCACAATGCATCATAAATGCTCTAAAACGAATTCGGTACTACTATGAATCGTACTTTTAAATGTTAGAGCATTCATTTTAAATGGAAATTTAAACTACCGAGATACGCTCAGAATTTTCGCCTTTTAAGGGAAATTTATTTTTATCTAATTTACCGAAATATAATATGCGACTCTATCGAGCACTAATGAAAAAGATGCATAGTGTGATATATTTCCGGAAAAGAGGAAGCTGGGATATTCTTTATTTCCTGAATATTTTAACTGTAAATTGTGTTTAGTAAGTATTATCGCCAAACAATTAACTTGTTTGTAATATTTCATCAAACACAGTGCAAGACATTTGCAGTTTTGAGAAGCTAGCACGCTTCTCTTTTATTCATTAAAGCTGCAGTTCTCACACCTATAAATGGAAATATTTTTTGTTTCGCAACTAATCTTTAAATGCTTATTTCAAAATGTGGATGTGTTTGAGAAAAGATTGAATGCATTTATTTATATAAAATATTAGATGTTGAATGGCAAAGCATCCATAAAGTAGGTTTAAAAAATGAGATAATTTTTTAATTATTTAAAAAGAAAGTTTAGTTCTTTTTATCAAATCGACACTTCGAAACAATTGCTCAAAGTACCAAAGTACGGCTAAAGTGCCGTAAAAAACAAAATTTTTAGATTATCTGAGCCACAATGCATCATAAATGCTCTAAAACGAATTCTACGGTACTACTATGAGTCGTACTTTTAAATGTTAGAGCATTCATTTTAAATGGAAATTTAAACTACCGAGATACGCTCAGAATTCTCGCCTTTTAAGGGAAATTTATTTTTATCTAATTTAACGAAATATAATATGCGACTCTATCGAGCACTAATGAAAAAGATGCATAGTGTGATATATTTCCGGAAAAGAGGAAGCTGGGATATTCTTTACTTCCTGAATGTTTTAACTGTAAATTGTGTTTAGTAAGTATTATCGCCCAACAATTAACTTGTTTGTAATATTTCATCAAACACAGTGCAAGACATTTGCAGTTTTGAGAAGCTAGCACGCTTCTCTTTTATTCATTAAAGCTGCAGTTCTCACACCTATAATGGAAACATTTTTTGTTTCGCAACTAATCTTTAAATGCTTATTTCAAAATGTGGATTTGTTTGAGAAAAGATTGAATGCATTTATTTATGTAAAATATTAGATGTTGAATGGCAAAGCATCCAAAAGTAGGTTTCAAAAATGAGATCATTTTTTAATTATTTAAAAAGAAAGTTTAGTTCTTTTTATCAAATCGACACTTCGAAACAATTGCTCAAAGTACCAATCATCTTCCTTAAAACTTATTTTACAGGAGCCGTAAAAAACAAAATTTTTAGACCAATGGGAACATAAATGCAGTGGTAGCTATTTTTTGTTGTTGGGTGGCTTTAAATACTTAATAATAATTTAGCGTGATTGCTAGTCATTGCTTTGGTTAAAAAAAGAATTTAAAAGAATATTTAACGAAATTTGCAATATATGGCTTTAAAAGTAACTTTCATTAATATTAAAATATCGGAAATTAATTTTAAAATTGTAAAGTTCATTACAAAAATTATTATTTTAATAAGAAAAATGTTACAAATATTTGTGAAAATTACTAACTGAGAATGCAAATTAAATTTTTTATTATATCATTTACGAATATTACTTTTAATGAACACATGTTAAGAAGCGTATTTATTTTTTTTAAGTATCTCACCTTGTTAAGCAGTTACAGACTGATTAAATTTGAAAGATAAATGGAAATCTTACTTTTTTACTCTTTGCTATTGACAAAACTCTGAAAACTTCCTACTTGCCATATGGAAGACAAACTAAACAATTTTTCTTTGTTTCGTAGCATTTGCCAATTGCAAGGATCATAAATGCATGGTAACATAAGATATTGCAAGATTCATAAATTTTTTAAAGTTTCCACTAAAGGTAGTTCTAATGTCAAAAAATAATCTTTACATTTAATTTGTAGAAGACTCGCTTACATTCAATGTAAAACTTATTAATTTCTGCGTTCAGCATTTCTACCAATAATGTTTTTCTTGAATGTATCTCCCCTTTTTTTTCAGAATTTCTTTTCTGTTTTAAACTTTTTTATTTTCAGTTTAGTCACAGTAACGAAACGTAACTTCTCTAACTAAAAAAAATCTTAATTGTTTTGTGTATTATAATCTTAACTGTTAAACTAATGCACTGTAGATGTGGTGGTGTATTTAATTATGGCAAAGCACACTAGGGCTATCTGCCTAAGGGGAGGGATGCCTTCATGGAGGACTTCCTAATGGAAACTGGCTCGTATACACGTTACACATGGGGAAAACCACGAAAACGCTCATGCAGCCAGCCCGTTCGCGGGATTCGAACCTCGGACCGAACTACCAGTGTTCAGCGACTTTACCGCTCGGCCGCTGGTGGTCTGCACTGTAGATGAAGCTAGAGAAACGCACAATAAAAGTTAATTGTATACTATAGTTTAAATGCAAAAATATTTACAAATTAGGCCGCTTGTAAAAAATAATTACAACAATATTCACATGATAGTTTGTAAGTTCTCTTTTATAAATTCTCTTTTGGAGTATTGTTAATATCAGAATATGCTACTAGCCAATATCCTCACAAAATTCAAAAATTGAATCTGTGTCACTCGACAAAATGCTTTTAATATCATCATTTTTTATAATTTATTAAAATTTTTGCTGACTGTGTTTTTTTCTAGGTTAAAATCTTGCAGAATATCATGTTTGTACAACGTAAATTCTAAATGGCGTAATTCACCATTGAATGTTAATACTTGAAAATCGCTTCCTTGGCCAGGGCATGATAGCTGGGAGTTGGGAGTTTCTGAGCCGTTAATGGGAATGATTTGTTTTTAACAAAAACTAATGACTGGTTTGGGAAACTCTTATTTCATATTTATGCCGCGTAGAGTATGTTTTAAATCTTTCCCTATAAGAAAAGAATAACAAATTGCCTCTTGTTCTAAAGCCCCCCTGTAAAATACAAGAATACCTAAAATTCTGGCTAATAAATCAACAATGAAATATCAAATATTGAGTTTGTCAATATTACGTTTCATGTTAAATAAATTCGATTTTGATTCATGACCCAAATAATAGGTAAAAAAGTGAATATTTCAAGCTTCGCTATCTCTTCATATTACACTTTTGTTTCACTGTAGTATTTACGAATAAAGCACTTTTTTCTCTGAAATAATACACGTGCAAAATGCTTCTCTTTTCAATGTTCTTCGCCTTTTTTTTTAATTTAAGAAACACAGCACTCATTTAAGTGTTAAATAATGACTTAGCATCGTAAATAACAATTATATTATTAGCGGCTACAGCCCAGTCGTAACATAAGGGCAATTACGCATTCTTTTCTGCACAAGTTTGTTTTATGGTAGCCATTATGCAAATAACTAAATTTTATAAAATGGAAATAAATATCACGCTTGGTATAAATTAGTGCCGAAAACTGGCAATACAAGCACTTTGCTCAAAGGATTCCTATATAATGTAAAATAACTTACTAAACTTAGTTCTAGAGCATATTGTCTTGAGTGAAGTCTTTATAGTCAGTCCCCACAATATGAAGGAATATTTTTAATTTTCTCCCCACTTCATGCAACTGAAGCAATTATTTTTCATTCTTCCATTGCATCTTCCCTTCTGTGTTCATATTTATTATACAAAATAAGTCATTGTGGTAAATTTAAGTTGAAGGCAAACGTTTCGCATTTCTAGCTTAATACGTAAGTTGGATGCCTTTTGATGGCTTAGTGAATCAAGATGAAGTTTTATGATAAGTAAAGGAATAATTTATCATTTCTGCATTAAGATATACGTAAGATTATTTTCGAGCAAGGGAAAAAAGTGTATTCGCTTGCATTTAACAACGCAAGTTTCAAAGCATGGTGTACTGCAGTTAAAATTCTTGGTGATGCTTTAAAATATCTCGGAAGAAATTATTCACATTAATTAGAAACAGAGACTGTGCATTAACTGAAAACATTTATCATTAATCCTAGGATTACGCTTGAGGTAGTTGTAGCTATACTTCAGAATAAAAAATAGATTATAAAGAATTTATATATATTGTTGCAAATTATAGTTTCCGAAGTCTGTAAATGTATTTTTAATGAATCTTAATCTACGTTTTGACCCCCCCCGGTGGCAAAGTAGCTAGCTCATTGCGCAGCTGCACCACAGGTCCGGGGTTCGTTACTCGGGCTGGGCAAAGTTGACTTAGCCTTTCATTCCTTAAGTGGGTCGATAAAATGAATACCAAGTTCGCTTGGGAACTAAACACCGGGGGGGGGGTACTGCGACAAGTTGACCACTTGCCCAGGGCATATGCTGATGCACTCCGGGGCCCAAACGTCAAGAAAGCAGAAAAAGGGTACTGCAAGCCGTGACCCACTAGGGCTGTTGCGCCACTGAGACTAGTTTAGTTTTAATCTACCATTGCAAATATCAGAATAAGATGATATACATAATGCATTTACAACGTTTTACGACTGAATTCATAAAGAAGGAATCCACAGCTGAATAAAAACTAATTTTTCACTATTTATTACTTATCCCCTGTTTATGCATTCCGTCTAATATTATGCGTATTTTAGTATTTCCTTAGGAACTTATGGGGGCCTCCATAAAAGTCAGCTATTGAAATGGTTTTAAGTCCCTCTACATTTCCCTGAATTTCTGAAATACTGTTATTAAATACACGTTATTAAAATGTACAGAAATGGAAAATGTTTTATGACATTTCTGGATCTTCAAAAACAGTTTGAGAAAAACATCAATTTATTAAATTTAAATACTTGAGCATCTTTGTTAATTAAAATAAGATAATAAATTTGTAAAATTGACTCAATATTTTTTGCAGAATGCAAACACTTTTGAAAACTCGATAATTTTAATATTCAGTTTATAATAATACGACTAACTCAAAATCGAAATTTAATTTCTAGTATTCCGAGTTATGGTTATTATTCTAATTACATAGAAATAATATTTACTCACATTATAAAATATTGATTATGCCCACTTTCTCAAAAACATTTTGCAAAATATGAAATAATTAAAACAATTTATTATCTATATGTATTCAAATAAATTACTGCAAGCATTCAACTTATTTCTATATAAAATAATGAGTTTCATTTCACGATTCGATTGTTCCCTTCAGAATACAAAGCTCCTGTATAAGTTCTTACAACAAAAGGCATATAATGAAAGTATTATACAGAAGTTAGATTATTGGAAGGATATAATGTAAGTGCTAAACTCAAGTGGATATTTATAACATTAAATACAAGTGTATGATTGTGTACAAAATGTTTACACGTCTGGAAAGGAGTTAATAGTTAAAATTAAATTATGGTATACTTATTGAACTAGAATACTTTCAGAAGAAGCAGCAGACCGTTTCTGAGTGTTTGAAAACGACAAAATTTATTCAGTAGTTTAAGACTTAAGTTCGAATGGATTCAAACAAATTTAAGTGATTTGTGAATTATTACGAACAAAGAAAAGTTTAATTCCTTTATAGGATGAATTATACGTCATTGAACAAGTTGCGTACAATATGAATTTTTTTCAAATACGAGAATGTTCCAACATGTGCCTCAGAATTAAAATTATTTTCTTTATGGTTACTATCCTAGTTACATAAAAATAATATTTACTCACATCATAAAATATTGAGTATGCCCTCTTTCTCAAAAATATTTTACAAAATACGAAATAATTAAGAAAATTTATTATCTAAATGTATTCAAATAAATCACTGCAAGCATTCAACTTATTTCTATATAAAATAAGGGGAGAGATAACTATCTAAATAAGGGGAGAGATACCTTTGTGGAGGGCTTTCTAAGGGAAATGGCTTCTATGCACGTTACACATGGGGGAAAACCACGAAGGTGCTCATACAGTTAGCCCATTCATCAAGATTCGAATCGCGGCCCGAAATACCAGCTGTCAAGACTTTACGGTTCAGCCACTGTTAGTAATTAAGTAATTTATAAGCTTACGACGGCACATAAAATTTTATACGTTAAATACAGAGGACATTTTAGATACAGCAAAGGTTTAGAAATGTGTGTAAGAGCCCACAGCTATTAAATTTCCATGTCTTTTAAAACTGTATATGAAAACGTATCTAAAAATGTCAGTTTTATGCCAGAAGTGTCAGAGAAAGCAGAATTTCTTTTCAACTTACTCTCTAAATATCGCTACACAGTTGTAAATTCTGTGATCATAACAGCCAAAGAAGGCAGTCTTTGGGCTCTTATGTAAAAGAAATGATGAAAGAGGCAGGAAGCTTTAGATAACCATGAGTTATAATAAAATTATTATTTGCAAATGTATTTAAGTCTTGATCTCACTTATATATCGATATGTTTACCTTAAATATCTGTATGATAACTTTCTGCTGGTAAAAATGCGTTTGTAAAAGTATCAAATCAATTAAAAAGCGGTGTGTAATTTACCTTTTACATGAATCAGAAATCTCAGAATGGTTTTGTGATTTTCGGAAGTTTAGTAGTTAGTAATGCAATGAAGTAAAATCAATCATAACAGGACTGAAAAGAAACATGAAACAACTAAAATTACTATTACTGTGAGTAAATACACAGCTGGAAAAAGTTTGTATTTCAGTGAAAAAATCCCAGATATTGGTACTGCGTAACATCTGTTCTCTCTAAAGAGCAAAATCATAATCCTAAAAACGAAAGGAAAGTATTATACGCAGATAAATTTAATTGATTTCAACTCTTTCTACCGTCTATCTTACCAATCGTATTATTAACATCATTCTTTATGGAAATTGTTTTCGCATAAAGTCGTTACAATGAAGGTTTTTGTTAACTTTGAATGTGTCTGATTAACTTCCCATAGCTTTATATTTTTCATTCTATTAGACTAGCTTTAATTCTATAGTATAATAAAATCTGTACGTGAAAAAGCAGATCGGCTGGCAGTTCTGGCTAGCTTACATTTAATAGACGCAAATTATAGCTCAATCTATACATATAATTTGCTCAGATCCTTAAAAATTGTTCATTCTTTTTATAGGTGCAATTTCAAAATCATTGCTACTGTCTAATTATGAGTTACTGCTACGGAGTTATTGCTAATAAAACATAACTTAATAACATAGTTTATTCAAATAAATAAAATTAAGTGCTTGTTAATCTCCGGTATCTACCAGTAAAAATACGAAACAGATAAATTTTAATTAAAAATCAAAAACTATTTTTAGCGAAAATTTAGTAATAATTCTAACTTTTGTTTTCAATTTTACATTGACAGTCCTTAATTTAGATCCTTTACTGCATTAAAGTTTCGTTGAAACTAAATTTTCCTGTATAAATAATTTTACCAAACACATGTTTTCAGTATAGACAACATATAAAAGTCTCTTCAATCTATTAAAAAAAAAACTGTCCGAAGTAGTTAATAAAGACTTACGTGAAGGGTTTATATCTTGAGATTTTCCAAGGACGTAATATTTATTAGGAGCCTCTTCTTACAACTCCGTCAGCCTTTCATAACTTTTTTAATGCACTCTGGGCAAAAGCGATTGCATTGATTGTATTATCTCATGCCTCCAGGTCCACAGAGTGCGAATTTCTCGCGGGAGAATGCTATGTTATCCTGCGGGGTTGAGGGCAACCATTCGCCGCCCAGCGTTCAATCTTTTACCTACTGGCTACGAACGTACTTTTTGCCACTATTACAAAGCTTTACTCGTTGAATACTACTTTTCATTCGAGTCGACAGAATAGGAGAAATAAGACGGAATTTTTTCCTCCTCTTATAAGTGGGTTATCCTGCGGAGTTATTTCTCCTTTTTTTATCTCCTTTTCTCTTTCTGCTCCTTTTTTCCCTGGTATTTTTGGCTTAATCCATTTTGACGTGGAATCTTGTACGTGGTCGGTTAATAGGAATAGTCAATTTGTAGCCTTCTTTTAACAGTTTTGTGGCATAAAATGCTGCTGCACATCTCGAATTAATATCGAAACCTCAAATAACTCAATATTATGTCCCAAATGAATTGAATGGGGGTACATATTCTCAAATGTAAGTATGCATACTTTCTTAATTCTATTATTTATTTTCTTGAAAATTTCTATTATTATTGTAATAGCGTAAATAGAAACACACTGTGATTAAAAACATCCTATTTTTAAAGACCATAAAAGGTATTCGAGCATCGTACTTTTATTTCAGACGTAAAATTAAAAAGCTGAACATTTAGATAATTGAATATCAAAGCTTTAACTTAAGTTACTGCATTGCTTTAAAACAGTGCTAACAGACCAAAAAGGACCGAAACTCACTTACATAGTTAAGGCATGTTTTCCTGACATAGTTTCTCATTTAAACTTTTATTTCAGAATTGAAAGGATGCATTTTCCTGTTTAAAATATTCCAAACTTTTTATAGTAACTTATATACCACGATTCAAAAATTAAAATGAGCTGCTATTAATATAAACACTGAGAATATCAGTCGTCAAACCAGATATCTAGAAAAGTGACATTAAGTGCTTGGTATTTTAAACTGAAACCACTGATTTCAAACAATGTGTAGATCTGCCAAAATTATACGGGGCATTCAATTTCATTAATATTAAATTTCCGATATTTGTTATATACACGCATATACATTAGTTTTCGATATGAATTGTTTACATTTCACAAGATGCAAAGTTATGTTTCTAATTGTCACCAGTATAGAATTAAATGTTTACTTCCTCAAACTAAAGTTGCTGCTGTCTTAATAAATATATGAATTAGTTTGATTTAATTGATTGCGGCAGAGTACTCAAGAACTATTTGAATAAGGGGAGAGATACCTTCGTGGAGGGCTTTCTAAGTGAAATGGCTTCTATGCACGTTACACTTGGGGGGGAAACCACGAATGTGCTCATACAGTCAGCCCATTCATCAAGATTTGAATCGCGGCCCGAACTACCAGCGGTTAGCGACTTTACGGTTCAGCCACTGTTAGGCCTTATATGGAGGACTTTCTAAGGGAACTGGCTTCTATGCACGTCTCACAGAGAGCGCGGAGGATGTGACGAGTGAAGACGTGTTTTTGTCGCGCTCCGGGAAGGAGCGTAATGTGTCTGCGATCATTTTGATATGTGTTAGTGGTTTGTGCGATCAGTGGATAGGAGGTTATATGTGAAAAAGTGAATAATTCTTTGCTTCGGGAAGCTTCTCAAAAGCACGGCAAAGTTATCCACCTCCTCAGCCATTTCTCAATGATAGGGGTGCCGATGATCGCCACGTGGTCGCCGTGTTAGTGCTAAGTGTTTGCGCGAAATTTCCTGAGTGCAGATATTGTGATCAAAATTCTAAATTTCATATCTCGAATACTATTTGGATCACAATGACCAGCCTCAGAAGTACAAGGTAGGCCTTTTGCATATTATCTAACAGTGTGACATTTGTTGCTGTAACTTAAATATTTTGGACTTTGCACTTTTAATAGCTTAAATTTCTTCTCCCAATACTGCAATTTAAATTCTTTCACTGTTAGCCATTTTTATTTGTTACCAACATTTCTTAGATTAATCAGTACAGCTGTTCAGGGTCTGTCCTTGTGGCTAAGATTCTTATGACTTATTTGCATTAATTTGCCACGGGGTTTGTCTATTCTGAAACTTTCTTGCCACATCCTTATACGCATGTGCGAACTCTTGCGCTCCTAGCGGAGTTTTTGTGTGTTTTTAAACTTAACTGTTATTTTCCTGTTGCACCTGTTTACATAAATAATCTGCTAATTCTAAATTGGTTTCTATAACAGTTGTAATTGCAATTTTGTGCTTAAATTGTCAATACACAGTATAATATTGCTTTAGACAATCTATTGGTATCACATTGTAATTTCAATAGCATATGTGCTTTTTAATTTGATGGTTACTAATTGACACAGACAGACTATATAGACAATTCTGCGAAACAATTGTGCATAATGTCACATTTAGATTTATCTGCGTATTGTGATAGATTTGACATATCAGAATTAGTATCCTCAGCAGAACATACATTTGGAGGAAGAATGCGCTCTTTGATGAAGATGTTCATGTAGCCGAACTCGTATAGAGCAGCAGACACATCTTTTCACAAGATCTCAGAGAGCGTCTGATTGCCACTCTTATTGCCTTTAAGGAACTCGCAATTAGTGGTCATCGTAAGGAACCTATACAGGTGGACACGATAGCAACAAATACAGATACTGTTACAGTGCGTAGTATCTCCTCTAACACCGATTTGGACACACAATTTGTTGCTCCAAACACTACTCGAACTATTGCACCAACTATTTTACCACTCCCAGTTTTACCACCACCCACATTTGTGGAGGTATTGAAGCAAACTAAGCGACCAAGTCCTATAATTAAGCCAAAAGAGAAAAATCTTCAGCTGAAGTCAGAAAAGAGCTTCAGGAGAAAATTCAATTAGCAAAACTTCCGGTCTCAGTGGAATGTATTACACCTAATGCTCAACTCGGCCTTGAAGTCTATTGTGGATTCTCTGATGACATCGCAAAACTGGAAGAGGACATCACCCGAACTGATATCAAAGCCGAATTCAGACGAAGACAAAAACGAAAACCTCGCTGCACTATACATAACGTCCCAATCGATGTTGCCTCAGAAGAACTTGTCGCTGAACTCTGAACTTCCCGCAAGTACATTCAAAATACTCTTCAGACTTAAGGGGACTCATACACCTTAAGACCCATAACATCTTCGAATATGTGACTGTTGCAAGAATTGAGATAACTTATTTATTTTAAAAGCAATTACTTCCAACATTTTACAGCTGACTATATAATATAGCTTCGTTCTGAAATAGTAATCAGAAAGTTTGTGTTGTGACAAATATTTTTATTATTTAATCCGCTTTGTGACAAAGTTATTCATCATGTTTTCACCTTGCTTGCAAAGTTTAAACATTTTGTTGCATAATTTAAGTCCATATTTAATATGTAGATTTTATACCATTTGGAAACTACTGTGAACCAAAACTTCTAAGTATATCATGTTAAATTTTTATTTTATTTGGAGTTGAGATTATAAAATATATTTTATTAAAAAAAATCTGTAATGTTTTCTTGGATAAAAATTTTAATATTAAAATATTCATCAGATTTTTAATTCAGTTAGAAGATAGTGCCCGTATAAAGAATTCCATCAAATTTCATGTATGTACCATTAGCCATTTTTAAAATATCATGCGCGCAATGTTGAAACATCACGAAAAATTTTGTCACAAAGCGGATTAAATTACAAAAATATTTGTGGCAACACAAACTTTCTGGTTACTAGTTCCCAAAGCAGCTATATTATGTAGTCAGCTGTAAGAAGTTGGAAATAATTGCTTTTAAAATAAATAAAATTTCCCAATTCTTGCAACAGTCACATATTCGAAGATCATAAGGGGTTTAAGGTGTATGTGCCCCCTTAAAGACGACGCCTAAACCGTGTCAAGTAGATCCCGTGGTGTGAGCCTCGAAGCTTCACAGCCACAATTAACATTCGTAAAGTATTCACATACTGGCAGCCTCACACCATCACTGAATTTCTTGGCATCAAGTGATGCTACAAGTGCCAAGAATTTGGCCACACTCAGAATGCCTGTACTAGCAAGGGGGAGTACTGAGCCTTCTGCGCCGGCAATCACTCAGTTCGGAAATGCACAGCAGACCACCCAGAATGTATCAACTGCGGTAATGCAAACAATCGATTTGGCACCCAGTTCAACTTCAACCATACGGCCTATCATCCATACTGCACTGTCTACCAACGAGCAGCCACCAACATTAGGAATATCACTGATTATTAATGCCCAACCCTACAACTCTCAGCCTGTCCCTCAGCCTCAGAAGCTATTACTACAGGAGTATTCCATTGTAATGGAAAGCCATTGGCTTTCCATTACAATGGAATGTATACCAGAAAATTGACAGTGCTCAGCCTCTACGCGCCATATTAATCTGCTGCAATACAGACTGGAGTTCATCTGTCATTTGCCAGGAAAAGGACAATGCTGCGGTTCTTCTGGAGCGACAAACATTCTGAACGGTTATAGCCTCCCAGTACTGTTATCCAACAGAGGACCTATCTCCACTGTTTCAATCTACGCGGCTGGAAAATTGAAGATTCTATCAGTCTTTCTGATCACAAATGCATTACCTTCTCAACAGATAAAGTTACCTCCATTCCAATAATAAAACTTTATAACCTCCCAGGTCGCAAATCAAACTCCTTCATCAGGAAAATTCATAGCAAATTAAGAGATCTATGATATCTCCTCTTGCCAGCAGATACTCAATCTGAATTGGAAATCTTTTCTGAATTATTACAAACAGCCATACAGCAAACATGCAATGACACTTTACCTGTTCGAAGCTCTAAATGCCTATAAGCAGTTAACTGGTGGACAGGCGCTCTTTGAGCACAACAGCGGAAGTGTGCTCTTCGTCGAAGGCTAAAAACGGACAGAAGACTTAATCTACAAACAGATACTCTACAGCGTTTTCAGATCGAACGAGCCAAATATAAACGTATGATTCTAGAAGCAAAAATCATTTCGTGGAAATCGTTCTGTACAGAAAATAAGGAAATATATGGTATGCACCATAAAATAGCTAGTGGAAAATTATTTACGCCTGCTCGTTTCCATGTCGTACCTTCCTTACAATCAAGCATTACTTATACTGAGGACACATTTCAACAAATTTTTGATGCTTTCTTTGGCCACGATGACGAAAAAGAAGATACTGCTTCTCACATTCCTCATTCGGAACAATAATCATACGTCTGAAGCTCCCCCGGATCCTGAGTAATTATAAATACAGCTCCATCTCCATGGGTTGTTTCGTGTTTTCCCCATGCGTAACGTGTATACGAGCCAGTTTCTCTCAGAAAGTCTTCCACAAAGGCATTTCTTCCCTTAGGCAGATAGCCCTAGTGTGCTTTACCATAATCTCAATAAATCAAACCAAACCAAACGTCAAGACCAAGTCGAAACAAAATTCAAGAGAAATACAGCAAGTTCCATTTTGTTGTTGTTATTTATTTGGTAAAGATTGGGAAACTTAAGAATTTCGTCCATCCTTTCTGGGACGCATAGCCCTAAAATTATGTTTCGATGACAGAATCGCTCAGCAAAATGTGCCAAGACAGCACAGAGAGTTTAATGCTTATTAATTGCCAAAACATAACGTATCATACGTAAAGTAACTATTACATCTGAAATTATAATATCTGCGTTTTAATCCAAAGGATTTTATAGGAGTAAAATACTATATAAATATTAATTTTTAGTATGACTATCTGACCTCATTTTCGCATATCATTTCATCTACGCGTAGTTTAATAGACTTGGCATCGACTGGTAAATGTTAGTTATTCTTGAAATAAGTTTGTTCATTTACCATCTTTTTACCTTCAAGTTGGAAAACATTTACTTTTAAATTCTTGTTTTCGAAAACAAACTTTATTAATAAGGATTGCTTGAGAACTTCTGAATGTTTTCCTTCAAGTTATAAAGTTTGGGGATAATTTAATGCAATTGAGACAGAGAATAATAGTCGTCGTATCGATGTAAGTTATCGAATTATCGCCGTCTCGATTGCCTGTACAGGAACTTCAGACATCGAAAATGACTATAATTCAGCTGAATGTGTTTATTGCCCCCAAAACTTGTAGACTTTACAAAGTTTCCGCTGCCATTTTGCGAGCTCTGAACTAAACCGAACTGTCTAAGAATGCGCAAGAATAATAACGGAAAATATATAGCTCTAATTCAGCTGAATCTCGCCTGACTAGAACTAACAACTCTTAGCTTATTACTATCTCTGATCAACTGTCACCAGTATGCTAACCGCAGCTTCAAGGGGTTCCTAGTCATTAAAACCCTTGCTAATCCAAGCTCTCCAAGCCCAGTATTACATCAATTTTAATTCAACGTAATTTACTGATTACGATAAATATTACGATGAATAACCAATTACGGTAATAGTCGTCCCTAGTTATAGTTATGGTAATAGTCGACGAAAAATATGAAAGTATCAAATTAATAACTGATTATTTAAATAAATCCTTACAAAATAGGGATAAATTAGAAAACTTTCTTTAATAGATTTTCTTTCTATCGCGTATAGAATTGTAATTCTATTCCATCTGCAATTGTGCAAGTAAATTTAATGTTAACTAAGTGTCCTGTACTCTTAAATGCAAATAGATTTTTCTGAAATTCTGAAAACTATTTTCCGAATCATCTTTTAAAATAACAATCAATACTGTATATTTTTCACTGTCTACCATGTAGGGCCTTAGAAGACTTAATTAGAGATAACAGCAACTTCAGTATAATTGTAAATTCTGTCATTCTTTAAAATATCATTTACCGCCGTAAATGCATTAACGAATCATGTTCAGTTATTTAGAGTAAACAGTCATATCCTCTAAGTCATCTTATAAGGTATTTCTCCCACTTCCCTAGCGTGCCTTCGTGGTGTAACGGTAGCACGCTGAGCTGGTATTCCAGAGGTCCATGGTTCGATTCCCGGCGAAGGCGGTTGCATATTTTTCATCTTTTCTGCTTCCAATTAACCTA
The DNA here is from genome assembly GCF_044657685.1 of Stegodyphus dumicola. Lineage (NCBI taxonomy): Eukaryota > Metazoa > Arthropoda > Arachnida > Araneae > Eresidae > Stegodyphus > Stegodyphus dumicola. The sequence goes on from NC_140781.1 coordinate 32,327,764, forward strand.
ATGTCTCTACAAGTGGCGCCCGAACTAAAAGGGTTGTGGATGATGATTCTTCACACCCAGGATTTGGCGACTAGGTCCCCTGAAACCCTGGTCGCCCTTTGAAAAGGGGAGTATATAAGGTATTTCTTCCACTTCCCTAGCGTGCCTTCGTGGTGTTAACGGTAGCACGCTGGGCCGGTATTCCAGAGGTCCGTGGTTTGATTCCCGGCAAAGGCGATTGCATATTTTTCATCTTTTCTGCTTCCAATTAACCTAATGACTCTACAATCTAACCATCTAATTCGTCCTTGCTTAGTCAATGCACTTTGTTTTATAGTTGCCCGCAATTGGGTATATCAGAATTTTTTCTTGTTTTCTTATTATTTTTTATAACCATATCCTATAGAATGAATAAATGTTGATCAAAGTTTCGAATATCTGGAGCGAATACAGTTTCTCGTTCTGTAATATATTATATCATTAATCACATATGTCATCATTTTAATCACATTTTCCCTGTTTCTCAAGTAGTGCTATTTCCCTATTTCTAAAGTGGTGCTATTTCCCTGTTTCCTAAAGTAGTGAATCACCATCGTAATTCTTTGTGAAGGAATTCGTAATCTTGTAAGTCTTTATTATGTTGAGAATTTCGCATTTTTAATTCGATTTTCCTTTTCATTCTCGGCTTAACTTCACTCACTCACCCAATTCTGTAAATCATTAGTTTAATGAAAGAAGGTTACGACGCTTCGAATGTTATGTTGTTTCCAAACACTATTGAATGCAAATCTAATATCTAACTCTCTAACTCTCCTCATGTTGAATACTGTTCGTAGCTGAGTTAAATTAAAGTATAAAGAACTACTAATGATTTTAAGCTCGATTTACGTTAGTTTAGAAAATGTATTTACATCTTAAAAAGGCGTTTCGTCCAGGATTTTGAAATAAGAGTTATTTTATTTTAAAAGGGCGAGCATATTCTCACGGTAACTTGAGAGCAATGTGTGTGTTTTCGTTTTCGCTGTTATTTCAACTTAATTTTAAAGAAACTCGGAGCAAGCTCACGAAATTCATTGTGACAAGGAGTGCAAGATTGCGCCTGTCGTTGGCAAGAGCTATGAGCACCATACAGGTGACAATACGACTTTGCTCAGTCCCCCCTCCAATTATGATTGAGCACTCCTCAGGCGACGAGTCTGAGGGTCTTCCACTCCTCTTCCCCATCTCATCAAACTCTTGAGAGGACTTTCTACTCGTCGCATATTTAGAGTGCCCTCATACCGCACAGACACTATACATTTACAAACATCTATGCCTTCTCCGGCTTTTGAACCTAGGTCTAACGGTACAGTAGTCGCTAATCACTGTTCCAGTTGGGCGGCATAAAATTTAAAATGTTGATTTCATTTTCTCTGAAATTTCAAGCTTTGAATTAAACAGCGTGAATATCTTTGGAGGGGATAATTAGCGGAGTGAAACTGCAATTAAAAGGGTTATGTGTTTAACTTAACGTTAAAATATTATTGTCTTCTTAATTCTAACTAAGTATGATTACCATTCTGGCATTTACAATTTGTATTCTGGAATTCTTTATATATACTCGATAGTCTTTTATTTATTTTATATATTGGAAATTGATATATTATTAATACTTTGATACAGGCAATTCTGTTATATATACGATGTCTTCAAGTCAAATTTAAGAGCTATTAAAAAAGAAGGTAACATAGGCTGTATATGAATTCGTAATACAGGACTTTTCATTTCTGCTTAAGATATTTAGATTTTTAGCTTTATCAACTTGTTTCGTGTGGGGTGTCATTACGATCTGTTCAATGCATGTCAGTAGCTTTGTCTTATTGCCCTTTGTCATGCAAGTGAAATATAATTCTAGATCTTCCTGATACACTGTCATCTCATTATGTCCATTTTCACGAGTGCAATAGCAGGTACATTATTACTGTTTCACATGCAATGAAGTGTTACTGGAATGTTGTAGTGTATGGGACAATATAAGATATAGTTCCATTCTCGAACGTAATTGAAAGTTCCTTGAATTTCAGTACCGAGTATTCTAGTAGAAATGTATAATACTTAATTATAGCCCCTATCTCGAATTAATCCTTCTTAGTCTGACAGATTGATCGGACTAGAAACAGATCCTGTTAAGTTACATTCATGCATTTATATTCTTTATTGATTTATTGTTTTATGCCTCATTACTTGAGAATAAAGTTGTTATTTATATAAAACTCATTAACGTAAATTATTATAATTTCATTGTATTATATAACGCACTATAATTAGAGTTAAAAGTAGGTAGTTCGGGTTGCCTATCCGTAAAACAGTCCATCCAACACAATATATCTGAATTCCGCTATGCGTTTAATGCAGGGCGCTAAGTAGAAACTGTTGAAAATACTTACTAGCTGTAATTTTATTCTATAATTTAAAATGATAAGTCTAATATTTTAGTACATAAAAATAAGCTGTATATAATTACAGTTCATATTACATTCAATAAGCAGTTACATGAAGTGGCTGGTTCATACCGTATATACGTAGAACTGGCTCTCATGGACTTTTCTACCAAGAGGTTTTTCGTGGTTACTGCTTTACGCTGTTAATAATATATATTGCATTACAAATAAAAGCTTTAATAGATAAATCATAATTAAGCACTCATCCTCTTTTGTAACCTCATTATGCATATATTGGAACCAATTTACTCTAGAACGCATAATACGCATGTGTTGACAGATTTTCCGATCGTTTATGTAATTCTCGCGTGTGAAATTGCGAACTATTATTTTTCACTATCTATATCAGTCCTCCAGAGGTATAACGGTAAAGGTACTGAACACTGATAGTTCGTTTCGTGATTCGAATCTCAGCGAAATGGTTCGTTGCACGAGCGTTTTCGTGGATTTTCCTATGTGTAACGCGTATAAGGACCAGTTTCCTTTAGAAAATCCTCCACTAAACTATCCATCCCCTTAGACGAGATAGCCTCGAGTGTTTTGTCATAATCAATTAAAACAAACATCTAATTTATCTTAGAATACGTAATTTATTTTTCCTTATTGTGAAAAAATAAGACTTTCTCTTCAATAATAAAAGAATATCATACCCTATTTGTTATCATACCCTATATGTTTTATTTGAAAATCCCTTTCCGGTACGCAAAAAGTGGCAAAATTAACCTCGTTAAGCAAAATGCAGTTTTAGAATGGCATTTATTTCAAATGAAAAAAGACCTCGATGCATTTCGAGAGACAACCTAGCGCGTGTCATTCTCCACCCCGGGAAAACATACTCTGCAGTGCAGAATAAGTGATCCAGCATTGACCCTTTCGGTAAATGGTAGAATACTTCACGCTACAGAATATTCTAACATTTAACAAGAGCTCTTCGAGAAATGTTTTAGGCAAAAGAAAATATAATTATATCAAAAGTTTTATTTTATTGTTAAAACTAAAAGGATATTTCTCTTCAGCATTTCTTAAAACCTGTGCTGGTACATAATGCTTAATTAGAGCATAGTAACGTAATAAATATCAAAAAGTACTCATGGTTAAAGTTTGCGAGAAACTATTAATGCTCAGAAAGAATGAACTGTCACATAATGTAAATATAAAAATATATTTATATGATAAATATAAATATAAAAAACATATATATAATTTATATATATATAAATAAATAAATAAATTTAATAAGAGGAAAACATTAAATTGAGATGCTTTAAGTTTACATATACATATAAAATGAATATATAAATAAATATATATAAGCAATATTAATAATTAAAAATTAATATAACAATAAAATAAAAAATTATATAAAAATAAAATTAAAAATATATATAATATATAAAATATAAAAATTAAATATATATATTATTATAACATATATGTGTAATACTATAATATACATGTATTAGAACACATATTAGAATAGTACTATATAAGATATACAAAATAAAAATTGAAAAGAACTACAGCCTTCAGGAATTGTTTACGTAAAGTGAGGAATACCGAGAAAAGAGCGGAATATGGAGAAAAAGTTGGGAACGCTATTGTTTTGAGATTAAATGTAAAATACTGATGACCGCTTATCTATAAATTACTGATAATCGCTTATCTTGAGCGCTGGAAACTTGCTGTTACTTGCAAGGAGTTACAATGACATTATAGAGCACAGTATGCTCACAGTTGTCATATGTACTAACAGTTATACAATAGCTTTCCAAATTTGCAGTATGTTACGTGCTTCTGCTAATTCAATACATATTTCAGATACGTTTCACTTACGGTGTATGTTAGGCATACAGGTAAAATTAGAACATGATGTAGATACAGGTACAGACGTAATATGAAATCTGTAAAATATTTATACATTACAAATCATGAAGAAAAGCAAATTACAAACTATGTTAATAAAAATGTGCATGAATACACATTGCGATTACATTATACAACCATTAATGGCAAGTTATACTGACAGAATTACAAACTCATATACCCATATTATATCTACTAATAGTTGCCATGTTAGGTGCTACATGAGTTAAATAAATACAATAAAATATATGTGCAGATTGATTTACGGAGCATATATTATTGCAGGCGATATCTGTTTGTATATATTTATGGCACAATACATTTCTAAGATACCTATATTTTGCCTTGATTCCTCTCATATAAAAAAACTTTAAAAACTTTCCTTATTAATGAATTTCGGAATATTTTGGCCTACTAGAAATTTGAGCACCTTTGAAAATGTCGTTAAATTATCAAAGTGAATTCTGGAAGTTTGGTGCTATATAATGCTTTAATTAAATACGAATAAAGCTCATGTATCCATCACTTTAAAAATCCACAAATCCACGCTTTTCTTCATGTTAAATGACCTCCCTTCATCAAATTAAAAATCTTAAAAAAAAAAAAGAACAAATTTCAAGTTATTTTTCAATTTGTATGGCAATTTTCTCTTCATATATACAAAGTCGAAAACTACAACAAAAACATTCCCTTCAGTTCCCTTGCTATCTCATACATGACGCTCTCTTACAAAAACAAAATAACCATTATTTTTCGCAGTGGATATATTTACTTACCCTGATAATGGAAACTACAATACCACTTGAGATAAAGCAATTTATTACTTAAGAAAATAATAATGAAGATTTCACCTCATTACTGTTAGAGCATTACCATCCTTCTCTTGCTGTCTTTTTTCCTTTCAAATCTAGATGAGAAAATACATGTAATCTTATCTCTGAATGATTTATCTGTATCGAGCAATGCAATTGGCTTAGAATAGGTTGTACAAGTGAGATATAAAACAGTGAAATTGTTTGCGAATTACATTAAAGCCTCATAATTAAAAATTAAACTTTAACAACATTTTGGTTTTATAGCTAACTACAGTCATGTTTATTCATAAACGTTTATGATTATATAATGAGCAATGATTTATAAATGACTTAAAAACGTAGTCTTCACTGCTTAGAGGTAAAGAGCGCTCCGAACAAGTCTGAGAAAAAAAAATTAATTAAAAAAATAAAGAATAACGTAGCGTACAAAAACACAGCAGTCTTTAAGAGTAAATAATTTATAATTTAGACTGTAGAAATTATGAAGAATATAAACAAATCTCTGAAACCAGATTACTTCGAAACCATATTTCTAGGCATGTCAGCAAGTATTCAATTATTAAGTGTCGCCTTTCGGCGTTTTTGCTCCTTCATTGCTTAAAAAGTATGAACACAAGGTTGTAATATTTTGGTTCGATAATTTGGTGTAATAAAAACAAGAAGCGATGTTGAGGATCAGCTCCTTCGTAGAGCGTAGCCGTGCGCGAAATAAAGAATGAAAAAGAATACAATAACATGAAGAGGAAGAATGAGAAAGCATATGCGTTTTCCCTCACCCTCTTCCTTGGCTAAGGACGATTTATTTTTCCTGGTTCAGTTCTCATTAGTCTTAAGCTTTTTACAAAGAACGTACAATTGATAATACTTGAGAGAGATAATTGAATCTTTTGCTTTAGAGGGAATTGCATTTAATTTTATAGATAGAAGATTATCCGTCAAACGCATTCATAGTATTAAATTATATTTAGATGCTTGTTACATTTAAAAGGACAAAATTGTTAATACGCCTTATCTTTATGAATGTTCAGAAAATTTTCCAATTTCGGAAGTTCAGAATGCTGAAATAAAAGCTCAAAAGAAAATTAGTTACATCTTTTTTTTTTTTTTTAATATTATTTTGTTTAGTTCTATTATTATTCTAAAAGTCCTTTTGCTCTTATTTAAGAATTTCCTACAGTTAGTTTAGAAATTTTTGCATTGCATTGTCTAATGTCAAAATATTCGCATTTCAATAAAGAATAAAAATGAAACCTATATATATTTGCGGGCGCGGAACAGAATGTTGCATAGTAAAGGAGTGAATGCTGTAATTTAAAATGCCGTAAGTTATCAGAAATTCAAACCGCCACTTTTCGCAGTGTAAGCTGTGCTTATATATCTACATAGTCTAGCTCCAGAACACAAAGCAAACACTGAAGCATATCCTGAATGCTTGGAAAGGTCATGAAAACCATGTATGGATCTCTAATCCCAAACCTTGTATCCCTGACCCATCTACACTCCCCTTCTTCCATTCTAGAGTCGTATTACCTTACGTCCAACGCATTTCTGAATCCATTTCCCGCATCCTTAAACAGAGGACATTAAAACTTACTACAAACCCCATGTCCTCTCTCCATAATCTTCTCAGCAATGTCAAAATTCCTTTCCCCCTTGAAGACAACGTCAAAGCTGTTTATCGCATCCCATGCAAGGATTGTGCTAAACAATACATTGGCTAAGCGAAAAGGTCTGTACGCACCCATAGAATAGAACACCAAATTGCTCTGTGGAAAAGGGATTTCAATTCACGACTAGCTGAGCTCACTCTGCATTAAGGCCACAAGCTTTACTGACACAAACACAGAAATTTTATATTGAAAATAAAATAGTTAACTTTCTTGTATTTTCTCAACTGCTATAAAGGAAACAAAAATCTCTGGAAACAATGTAACTACCTGAATGCTCTCCTACTTAGTTCAAACTTTTGGCGGAGTAATTTGTTTAATAATCACATTTAATACAATTACCTATTTTTATATATCTTACATGCTCATAAATTAACATTATTTTTTTTTTGTTGTTGTTTTGTTACCTTGATATTTGTTTCAAGATTTTAACCTATTTTGAATTAACTAAGGCAACCGTTATCTACTCCCTCATATTCAGTTTGTAGAACTTCGCTTATTATATTTTTTTCAAATTAGTCTAATAAATTAAGAACTTCTTTTTAATCTTTACGAAAACCATTTTTAAAGTGGATTGTTTCTAGCATCATCATCTTTTGTGAAGATGACTCAAATACTATTAAACCAAATACACTGACATTAACAAAACGTTATTCTGCAAACTGATTCTTTGCTATTGTTACATATATTACAGTTTTGTGTTGAAGAAGTAAATCTAACAATATTAAATAATAATCAATCGCACATTAAAAAGAAATGTTTATTTTAATTTAGGAATGGGATTTTGAAAACTGTTAATCGCAGCATATTCTTTCTGTAGTCTAATACGATAATATTACTTCGATTGAAACTATGTTTCTAACTAAATGTGTACTATGCATTTCAAGGTCTGTTTAGTTATGCTCATTTCTTAAGCAAACACATATCTACTTCGCACAGAGATCCATGCTCAAGACGTATTTGCTCACCAGTTACATTTGGATCACTATTTGAAATATAAATCATTGAAGTTAGTTTGTGGACTTTTGCAGCTCAGCACCAGAATACCTTTCTAAAAGAGAGAATGTCGTAGATAAAGAGTCATTTTTAATGCATCAATTTCAGCGTTTTTGCTTTCTTGTTTAAAATCGTATTATTTTAGTCGCGTAAACCATAGAAAAACGTTATAATAAACACAATGTAGTTTAGTTTCTAAGGGTTCGCGTTCGCAAACAATAAAGGCTTTGTGCGGAAAGTAATGAGCCTCGTTTTTTCTCTCACAATTTATTGATCATATACATACAAAAACTTAATATTCCTCAAAGTGCATGCCTTCCGTATCAATACACTTTTCCCAGCGCGGCGCCCATACTGTATATGCCTTTTGAAACTGTCCGGGATGTCCTTTAGAACAGCCGTCGTGGTTACTTGGATGCCCTCCACAGTACCCAGATGATTTCTTTTAAGCAGCTGTTTCAATCGATGGAACAAAATGAAGTACGCCGGAGTTAGGTCGGGACTGTAGGGTGGGTGGGGAATCGTTGTTACGCCGATCCGGGTCAAGTAGGACGTCGTAACAAAGGCGTTGTGAGAGAGCCCATTGTCATGATGCAGTTTCCATGACCCTTGGAGCTCCTTTCGGACTGTGGTGACCCTTCTCTAAGGTTTTCCCCAGCGTAAGTACGACAAGGTCTCTAAACAGCTGTTTAAGCCGCAACACTTCTCGACTTCCTGAGAGCACCAAAGCGACTAAACCCGGCACCGCTGGAAATTTTAAGGTCTCTCCCACTCCTTTTCACCGGTAGTACCGGTCGGCGCTGTGCAATCGCTTCACTGTCAAGTGGGGCTCGTTACTTCCAGGACAAATCTTGAATTCATTTAAGGGAGTAAAAGTAAGGTTTCCCTCTATTTAGGGAGAGAGGTCAAATTCCTAACAAAGCAAACTTTCAATCTTTACACTTTTATTAAATGAAACTGAAGAAAATCCACTAATGTATTTTATTGTAACTGTACTTTTATTACGTTTTTAAAACTTTCCATTCTGTTATTTAAATTTACACTGAATTTACTGGGGTCTGCAAAATAACCTAAAATTGCATTTTTGCTTTTTTATTTAGAAGAAAGATTAGAAATTAAAAGCATTACTTTCCTTTCAACTGACCGCCCGGCGGCGCAGCTGCACCACAGGTTCGAGTCTCGATCCCCGGGCTGCGCAAGGTTGACTCAGCCTTTCATCCCTAAAGTGGGTCGATAAAATGAGTACCAAGTTTGCATGGGGACTAAACACCGGAACTCCTGCGGCAAGCTGACCACTTGCCCAGGGCATATGCTGATGCCCTCCAGGGCCGAAAGGTCATGAAAGCAGAAAAAGGGCTCTGCAGGCCGTGTCTCACTAGGGCTGTTGCACCACTGAGTTTATTTTTTCCCCCTTTTAGCTGATGATATTAAATGTTTATGAATTCAAATGGAGGGTTCAATTTATATCAATATTATAAATTATTTAAACTATCGTTAGGAATACGATTTACTTTTATATGTTAGCATGCTGTTTTTTACCTTTAATAGAGTTATTCAAGCAAATTAATAATGTAATTTTAATTAGTAGGTTTTATCAAGCTAAAAAATTATCCAGTTAAAATTTCAGCCGCACTATTTAAGCCTCATTAAAACACTTATTCAGTTATTCACTTATTCAGGAGCTAAATATTCATCCACTTGTTTTAGTATTTAAATTATTTGATTCAAAAATACACTCAAAAGTATTCAGTTTTTAAGTTAGATGATGTGCTATTAACGCATATGATTCTATTAATTAATAAACAGAATGGGAATTTTTCAAATAGCCATCAGTTAGCAGTAAATATCCATCACATTACGCGCTCTTTTACAATATAAGTACACTGAATAGTAGAAGTCTAAATGGCATTATGGAACACCAATTCGTAGACAATCGGATCCGATACCTGATATGTGTTTCTTCTCTGATTACCTGAAGGATGTCTCTTCGAAGTCAAACAATGTTACAATGGCTTTGTGTTAACAGTAAATTTGCCATGTAAGCTCTTAGTATGATTTTCAAAAATGTTTCTTGACAGTAGTTTCAGTTTTAAACACCTCCCATAAATGGTTCTTTGAAATATATCTGTACCATTTTAGTGTACATTGCAAAAGGCATAAACATTTTTAAAATAGTACATTATCTTTATATTATTCAGATATAAATTATCTTTGGGAAATGTAAGAGTTTAATAGAAATAATCCAAAATAAAATTCGAAATAAGACTAACTAGTAAACATACCAATTTCGTAGGTAATCCAAACCCCGTTTAACAAGTTTGAAACAAATACCTGGTTTAAGAAGAAAGAAAAGTCACTTTAAGATCGGAATGTGCTACACAGTAAAGATAAATTAATCAATAAAATAGTAATAATCAATAAAGTGCCTGCCTATTTCCCCCATTTCATATCCAGGTGAGATGGCAATTTTTGACAAATCTGATATAACGAGAAAATTGTTTACGATCTATTTTACTCAAATAGGATCTTTCTCTAAGTGTAGTAACATTGACAAAAATTTAATGTGTTATTAATTCAAGTATGATCTTATGTGCTGTATTGCTTACATATTTACATTAACATTTAGTCTCATGAATGAAAAATAAGATTTACCCTTCTCTTAGTACTACATATTACATATTAATATTTAATTATGATTAATTTTTACGAATTTCAGTAGTCAACCGCAGTTTATAACAATACATAATAGCATTAATTGTAATAGCTATTAGTTAAGATTATGACGCAAACCAGAATAAGGGCTGTTAATTTATTCAGCACCTGCACTCCCATTTGGTGTAATAGAAAATGAGAAATTTCAATTATTTTAGCTACGTACAAATTGCGTTGTCAATGGCGAAATTTGATTGTTTCTTGTATCACAAACACAGCTTTCACAAGCGTAGATTTGTAGCTTTTAAAATTTTCAACAGAAACGTTATTAAACTTAATAAAATATGATGAGAATTATATCAATCTCTCTTCCTCTCAAACTCTTTATAAAAGAAAAATATAAATATCATTACTTCCATATTTTCAAGTGTAAGGCTATAAGGTATTTCTCTCGCCTTCCTATGGTGCCTTTGTGGTGTAGTGGTTTAGCACGCTGGGCCGGTATTCCAGAGTTCCGTGGTTCGATTCCCGACGAAGGCAATTGCTCACTTTTCATCTTCCCTGCTTCCAAAAAATACCTAATGTCTCTACAAGGTACATGAAACTTTATGCTCAAAAATGTGAAAATTGCAAGGAAAACAGGGAAAATGAAAATATACAAATTACTGCTAAAATCTTCTTTATTGATACAGAATTGAGGTTTTTTATTTAATGATCACAAAAAACTGCGCTCAATATACTATTACTTGTGTCTGCAATTTTCAGCTATATTTGTCTTGTATTTTTGATATCTACCGGTCTTTAGTTAATGTCAATGATGATGTGATCTTTTGATCTTTTTAGTTACACAATTTATTTTTTCCTCACAAAACAATATATTGTGTGATGAACACGAGTACACATGAATATATTGGGAATTCCAGTACTTTTAATTCATTATCATGAATATCATATAATTATTATATTGTGGACAGACTTTGGAAGACAGTATAAAACATTGAAAAATTTTTCATTTGGGCGTCTTGAGAAGTGTCAAAATATACACACTGAACTCAAAATTTTGCCTGCTTTGTTTTATATGAAACGATGCTCATCAATAATTTATGTGTAATATTTTTCACTTTTCTGTTGTTAGAAACTATGCCAAAGATTTCTGGTAAAACTTTCACAAAAATTGGCTGTACTGATGCTCATAAATAAAAACATTCCTTCTTATTAATTGCGTGCTACTTTTCTCCTTTCCTAGGACTCGTTAATTCTGTGATACACAAATTATACGCAAACAAGCATTGCTTCATAAATTCATTAGGTTTAATGTATTCTAAATGCATATTAACATATGCATTAATATATATATTAATAGGCTAAATGTTACTATTATGAGCTAATAAGAAGTTTATTGGTGTATATATATATATGTGTGTGTAATGAAACTGTGGTTGGATGACAAGACATGAAAGATTTGATTATGAATGCAGCACAAACTTGCATTAAAATTTTCGTTGAAACAGGACTTTTCCCATGATTCACTGTAAACACAGAATAACAACCCATGTAGATTTCTTCATAATTAGAACTGGCCGAAGAATGTAATGCCAGAACTCTTTTAGAGGCACTGAAATAAGAACACTGTCACGCAAATGCGTAGAAATACTAGTTGCGTAGTTACTTGAAGCTTAGAGCGTCCATCCATGTTGAAGAATAAGTAATCGAGCCGGATTAAATTCATTTTATTTATTTAAATTCGCTTGTGACCACAATTCACTTTGTCCTCTACTCGTGCCTATTAAAGAACATTTTCAATTTTGATATTATTCCCATAGAAGCGAAAGTAGCAGCACACACATAATTGCAGAAAGACGTCTGGCCAAGAGGAAAGCACAAGCAAAAGTGACGCATCAGTTCATAGAAAGAAGGGAAGGAATCAGTTTTTAGTTTTGGTTTACAATTTGATGATTGGTCAAGAGGCATCTGCATTAAGGGTTACGTAAGTTTGCATGATTAATTTGAATGACGCAGTTTAGACTTAAGCTTTACTTTTAGGAGAGATAGATGAAGTTCCCAAATGAAATAAAATTAAAAGAGGTTATAGTCAATTAAATATGGAAGTTTGCTTTCATATTTTTAATCTTACACATATATATATATAGATAGATAGATAGATATAGATATAGATATAGATATAGATATGTATGTATATATATAATAATTTATTTGCTAAAGAAATATTGATTATATTATTTCCTAATATAAATTTAGTAGAAGTATCCAAAAAGAGTGAACCCATATGTAGGAAGTTTAATTCCGAAAATTGTGTTTTAATGTAACTTGAATGTAAATTATTAAAAATGTTTTCTTTAGCAAAATTTTATAGCAAATAAATTATTATTACCTTACTTTGAAGCTATTGCGCAAGTAATAGAAAAACTTGTTTTCGAACTAAGTGAATTTAAGATCATACAACATATGTATATATATATATATATATATATATATGTGATGTACCAGCTTTAGTCGTAGCTTAAATTATCAGACGATAAGTTAAAAAAAAAAAAACAGGATCCATTTATTATTATTCAGGAGAAATAGCAGTTACAAAATCAGATATCCGGAGTAAATAAAAAGAATTACTAATAACTTTTTGTATGAATTTTACTGCATCGTGACATTTAAGAAAAAGTCCCCGATATTCCTTTGCGAGTCCTTTTATAGCCTCTGGAAAGGCGGAGCTTCCAAGAAATGACGTCAGCCAATCCAGTTCGCTTTAAATATTTCCAGAACATTCTATAACTGTACGTGTAGAAAAGGCGGGAAAAACAACTTGACTATAGGGCTGTGGATTTAATTCCACGTTCGCCATTAAAAATGAAAAGAACATACAGTTAGAATTTTAAGTGTATTCTTGACTATGTAATTTTATTATTACATATAACTATATATATATAACTATATATATATATATTTATATTTATATATATATATTTATATTTATATATATATATATATAGTTATATAACAGTAATATGTTACATACTCTACAAATTACGAAGTTCCTTTAACTCGAAATTTTGGCGCAAAAACATTCATTTAACGCTACCGAAATAGACTGTCTCGCAATGAAGCATGAATATTATTTACCTAATTATGTTATGTTATTAATTAGGCATGTTAATGTTTTAATTAACGGAGTGTAAATATACATAAACATACCTATAACGGACATATATCATAATAAACACTTAGGTAATGCTTATTTAGGAAAACTAATCTTTGACAGCCTTCTTGGTGTATAAAGTGTTTTTTTATACGTAAAAATTGCTATATTTTTAACTCTTTATATGAAACAAAAATTGATTGATTCTGCCTTACATGTGCAAACCTAAACCAACTGCGTGAAATTCGCTTCCTTAAGCGAGATAAGTATAATGAGTATGATAAGTAAATGAATGTGTAATATATAAATCTCTAAATTATGTATCTAACTAATGCTAATGAATGGGTTTTTTATCTTTTCCCTTTTCTTTAACACTTTTTTTTTTTTTTTTTGTATTTCTCTAATTTCACATAAGAGTAGTCTGGTTTTTGCTTTCTTTAAAACATTCGTACAATCTTTGTAATTATTTTTGTTAGAAATGAAAACTATATCTTTGAAAACGAACTTTAACCTGTTATTTTCGTATTTGCAAGTATATTTAGATCCATTAGATTGTCATATTCGTATACAATGCACATGGAAATTTTTTTAATATTTTAGGTTTTTAAATTCCCTTATTTTAACTATTAATTTTTATTGTTATTATCGCTATGAAATGCTATATGTCTTTTTACTACTTTTCTTAAAATTTTCTCAGATTAATTAGCTAACAAAGGGTAAGAATTTTATTTGTATGAACTCTTGTTTTAGAATACCCGAAAAGATTAACTTAAATACTCAAATAACTCCGAATCCTCATTTTAAAGTTTCTGCAGTGTTATGTTGAAGGATTAAATACTTTGCCCTGTTTTGAATTTTACAACTGCATCAACATTTCAATCGGTTTCTTCTCTCAAATAAATTTGAAAGACGGAAAGAATAATACTCAAAAACATTATTTCTGAAGGCATTCAGATGTGGCGTTATTTTAGCTAGATTAATTAAAATTTGCATTTTCGACAAGTCTTTTCGTGAAACAAGTCTTAAACATATTCTATTTGAATAAACCTCTCAAACTGTAATGAAATTAGAAAATCCTAATTTACATATCTGGGATATTAAGAGAGTTGTATGCAAGAAATCTAGCGAGCGGTTCCGAAGTTTAGACAGAGAAGTGTGCAAGTTCGAAATACAATATTTTAACAATTGTTTGAATAAAAACTAAATTTTATGCCGCTGCTCATTTCTTCCTGTAAATTATACTCGGATTTTCTGTGTGTTGTCAGGAGAAAGGAAAAGTATCATAAAAGGGTTTGAGGATTAACGAAGGTAAAATTTTTAAAAGGACAATCATGATTAAAAAAATACTTACGCACGTAATTGAAATAACCGGAATTGAATAATCGAAAACAAGATATAAGTTGTAGATATACTCAAGATAAATGCAAAATGAGCTTGCAAATATCATGATAGTCATAATATTTTATTGAGATACTTGTTTAGATTTCTGGTGGAGAGGAGGAATTGGATATACTTTGATCTTATTCAACTAAAAATGTTATTTGTTAAAAAAATTAAAATATTTCAATTACGTAGCAGTTTACTTTTTAAACTGAATCATTCTTAATTGTCATGTTCTATTTGATCTATCGTACAATCTTTGTTTAGCTCTAAACGTGTATTTTAAAGTAGAGATAAATTATGCTTCCATAGGTGAGCTTTGTTTCATGCATAAATGTATAAATTATAATATGTGAGATGTATTTTTTAACATTCGTAACCCAGTCTCATTCACTTTTTGCGTCTTTGTTTACTTATTTTGCTTCTCTCCGCGTACATAAATATATTCCTTAAAAGGTTTAGCCGGTATTCTTTTTTCTAGTAATTTCTTTCTACTATGGGTATTTACCACAGGAATAAAAGCTATCGTGTAACTTATTTCGTATATTATTCGTTGAATTTCACTTGATAAGTACATATCTGAAAAGTACAGTATTACATCTCTGATGACTATCGAGCCTATAAATTATCACATGTTTTCATTACTGAAAAATAAGATATATTAAGTTATGAGTATCAGGTCGACTAGCACATTTTTCACATGTGCTAAACGTATTGTACTTCTCTTTTCATAATATTTTTGCAATGAGAATTATTATTAAAACCATGTGCTTTAATTTTCTCTATTAATTGATTAAACTTGCAAAACTCTTTATATATGTCTATATCTATCTATATCTCTCTATATATGTAATACATTAAATTAATAAAATAAATAAGATAATATTTCTTTCATTGATACAATATATCCTATAAATATAACGTAGATATATACATAGAATATATGCATATGTATGTAAAATTGTAATAATTTATATTAAGTAATTATTGCATATATAGCTATATCTATATCTATCTATCTATATATATGTGTGTGTGTAATAATTCCTAAATTTAAATTATTATAATTTTGTTACCTATATTAAAATTTTTCATTATAAGTTATAATTAATTAATTTGCAATTAAGTATTATTACTTTATATTTTATTGAAGGTTAAGATATTACTTGACTATTTGTACTAAGAAAACGAGTTTATGTTATACTGTATTCAAACCAATAATTATTGAATAAGGGTATAATATAGTCTATGCACGGAATTAATGTAATTCAGGTAAATTTTGGAATATGGCCAAAAATTAGCTTAACCATATCAGCCTGTAAAAGAGTTTAGCTGCTGTTAAGTTTTTCCAATTTTGCAATAAATTTTGTAAGAAGATAGCAGCATATTAAAGTTAGTTCTGATAATTGTAATGCAGCTTCTATAACAGTATCTTTGAGAAAAATTATCAAAATCTATTCATTTTCACCGAGATTACGATATTATTAGGGCATTATTTTTACGCCTCTTTTACGAGTTTACTGAATTAATCGGTGTTTGCCATGATTTCAACAAATATGTTGGGATGATAATCGTCATCCCATCATCAGCCTACTTCGTTGAAATATAAGCTCTAAACTCAGCTTTGAGAAAATACGTGCAAATTAAAATTTAGTAATTCAGCAAGATTAAAATAAAAGAACGAAGGAACATCTCTCAGATGAAAAGATTAGTTTTAATTAACTAAATAAGTGAATTTAAATTTCGTCAAATAAGAGCAATAATAGTTAATTCGAGGTTACTAGTTTGCATGGTATATCTTTCGAGGATGGAAAACCATTCTTTGATCCAGAAACTACCTAAACAGTAGTTCATTGTTTCAGATTTACTTATCAAACAGACCAAGAACAGAGTAAATGGATAGCTTTAATTCCTGTCTTCGAAAGCATTCACAGGGATTCTAAGCTTTTCTGCTTGAAAGTGCATTTAGATAGGGAATATATTCAAGTTTACTTTTGCTGTTCTTTATTGCTCGTTCGATCATTTCTACTGGCTTACTGCATTTTTTAAAATTTATTAGCGTAGCTCGCTTTGTATTTTATTCTAAGATAATCTGTGATAGTTGTGTCTTATAAAAATTTATGATCTCTGCAGATCAAGAAATATGCGAAGTATGATGCTTGTACTTGAAGACAGATGTATATTAAAACCTGTCATGGTGACTCCCTTACCTATACACTGATTCTGAAAGCGACTAGTATTTCTCAGATTGGTCACGTTGTAAATAAACACCAGTACAAATCATTACAGATAGTCATGTTCTCTGAGGTGACCACATCAATAGAAGACCGAAATTGTCTGAAGCGGGGTTAGATGTCTTAGGGTGGTTTCACTGCACAAACGTACAGATAAAGTTGACCCAAAAGTAAATTTCTAATGAATTCTTTTTCTTTAAATTAACTTTCTCAAGCCTCTAAAAAAGAAAAAATTTATAGAAAACCTATATGGTCATTTTAGACATAATTATATTAATGTTAGAAGCTTGAAAGCTTGCTGAAGCAAGAAATTCAAGTTTTAAAATATGTAAATCTTATTTTCAGAAAGGTAACGATTCTGAAAGAGTACTGAACAGGAAATCTACAGTTGTCTTAAGTTCATCTTTAAAGTGACAGCCAATCAAAAAGCGCGACTTTTCAAACATTTATCCATGCCGTATGATCTGTTGTCAATATATTGCAAAGAATTCTTGCCGAAGAATTATGGATTTCTCATTTCTTGAAGACACTATTGAAAATAATGATTCTACAGCTATCAAAAAAGAGGAAGAGAAATCTGTCTTCAAATGAAAGAGGAAAATAGAAATCTGTCTGTAAGCACTTCACTAAGTCCAGCAATGTATATTTCTGGCTTTATTCCAAGAAAAAGCTATGCTTGTGACATTTTCCAACTTTGAAATTATCATAGTCACATAGAAAACTTTCCAGTAACGCTCCTTCTTCTCAACTCTTGAACTTGAAAGAAATGAATATAATGTGCTCGTTTTGCTATCTCTGAGAAAAGCTACACAGTTTCTTTCATGAAAGAACATGGATGTGTTTACACTGAGAAATCTAAAATTTTATAGTTCACTTAACATGAAAAATATTATCTAACACGTGTGGAGGGAAGGTAAATAGTCATCGTTACCTTGCTTCTACACAGTATTCAAAGACAAACTTACATTATCATAACTTAGCTTTAATTCTTTTGTTAACAAAAAGGAACAATATTCAAAGTAGCATAGGTGGTCCTCCGAGGTATATTCTGTGATAGTAGGCAAGCTCTCTCAGCTGAAATCAGACTTTCAAAATGCACTTATATGCTGTAATCATAAGTTTCTTTCAGTTTATACCTTTATCTTATATGAAAAGCAGAATAACTTTTGCATGTTTCTTGGAGGATGAAAAAAAATCTGTAAAAACGTGTCCTAAGGAAAATAATAAAGTGTTATGAAAATATCGAAACATACAATTTCTGGTAACATTTAGATTGCATCCTTTGTATTTCTATGTTAAAATCTGGATGCATGTACTTCCTATACACTGAACTGTTGAATAATAAGAATTAAAAACTTATGCAGTTGAATCCAGTAAAAAAGATATGGACATATTCATCAACAGATAGCAAAATTAAGTCAGTTTGCCCCGAAGTTCTCTCAGTAAAAAAAATAATCAACTCAGTCATCTCAGTCAAAAAATAATCATCTCAGTCATTTCAAATCACTGTTTTTTATTTAGAGGAAATTTTGAACACAATAGAAATACATAAAAATACATTAAAAAAAGGAAAAGATAGGGAATGCAATTAAAATCTGATTCGACGGTATCAAGAGGAGGTAGATCAGATCTCAATAGGACCCCATTTCCAAGAAACCCTCTGTGTTTCTGTTCATCCAAAATTAGCTGATGAATCAGTTTAAATTATTTAATTATTGCAGTTCATTCAAAAATTCTGAATGCCAACTCAACAGAACCGCTATCCTTTCATACGAAATGATACTACAAAAATACAAATTCAAATAAAATAAATTCCTGTGTCCTAATAAAGCAATACTAATATATACAATTTACTAATATTATTATTTAAATTTAAAATATTATCAATCAATTTAAAAAGCTGAAGTGGTCTACGCCAATAATTATTTTACGTTAATGAACTTTTTATCTGAAAGCTCAAATAACAAAAAGATAAAGAAGGATTAATTAAAAGGGTTTATAGTATAATTATAAATTACTGTACAATTTTTATTGACTTTACTATTATTAATTGAGGGCCTACTATATTCTAAGTGGTCATGATAAGCCCATGGCGTGAAAGTTTTATTCTTTTCTAACATTTGTTCTTTCTTTCTTTTTCTTAATTGCATTATTTTAATGCTTTTCAGTTTTGATTTTAAAACAAATCTTACTATGAATTTACGTTTTGAGAGATATAAAACTTTCGATCGCCATTCTCTATCGCCAATAGCGCTAAAAATTCAACCCTAAGCATCGCTTTTCCTCCAGTTTGAATTGTCTTTTGTTCTTCCAACGAAGATAAGATATAACTTTTTCTTACTTTGATAAAATATTTGTTTTCAGTTAATAATATTTTTAATAAATAAGACTTGATAATAAGATAATAAGATTTTGTAAATTATTACGTTTTAATTTGAATAATAATATTGGTAAATTGTATATATTACTCTTGTTTTATTTGAAAACATGGATTTATTTCATTTAAGTTTGAACTTTTCTATTATTATTTCATATGAATGGAAAGCGGGTCTGTAGAGGAGACATTCAGAATTTTCGGATGAACTATAATAGTTAAATAATTTAAAACGGTTCATCAGCTAATTTTGAATGAAGAAAACACTTAATTTGGTAAGTATTAAATAACATATTTCATTATTGGTATTTTCAGATAAATAGAAATTCAGTAACGCAGAACAATAATCCAGATTTATGACAGTAATTAAACAAGTGCACACCGAATTTAAAAAAGTTGTCCGAAATCTTATATTAATAAATACTTTCAAAAATCGAGATATTAAAAATGTAATCACGTTTACCATGATTTACCCTTCATAAATTTGCAAAATTGTGCTAAGAACCAAATTTCCGTCAAAGCTTGTGAAATAATGAGCCTCTTGAATAAACTAAAATGTTGTCACTTACGACATCAAACGAGACGATATAAGAAGAGAAAAGGTAATGTAGAGTAATTCTTTTTTCTTAATGTAGAGAATATTTTTTATTCTCAATTCTCATAAAGGAAAAACTTACTACAGGAGATCTCAGATGCCAAGTGAGTGGGGACAGATTGACGGAAGTAGAGGTCATTCATGGGTCAAACTTAGGGCACTTCAGAAGAATGGTATTCATCATTTTATCCATTATGAATCGCTTTGGGGCACTGCGATCATTTAACCCTTGGAGGTTGAGACGAGGTTTTAGAAATGATACATTTTCATTTCTTTGGCTTCCTTTATTTTCAGCTTCAGATTGTTTTATTAGTAGAATGAAAAGTCCTTCGATGTTTAGCTTCTTGAACAAGATGATAATGCATATAATATTTCTAATTAAATGCATTATCATCGTGTTAAACATAATTTTAAATAACTTAATTTTAAATAGTAATAATTTTAAATCGTAGGAAGTTTCAAAAACACTATATATAATTAAGTATACTAAAGTAAAAGTAAATTGTTGATGAATGCAGATACAAAGTACCTTTTTTTCCTCTATGGCATGGCTTATGAATACAGAAAGCCTTTCTGTTCTCCGAATCCTTATTTCTAACTCTAATTGTTTATTTCTGCTTAGTAGCTTTACGAGACATAAACAGCATTACATAGACTCAAAGCAATGCTATGATGTATCAAGCGTCTATATTCAGCTAAGGCACAACATATAATGTTATAACGGATTATCTTTCAATTATTTTGTACCATTAATTACAAATATAGGTGGGGATTTACTTAAAATTTTAGGCCTCAGAGCCTTATGGCTATAAAAGTCAGTTCAAAAGGCAAACTGAAAAACAAACGCATTAACAGTGATTACGCATTAGTTATAATATTAGTATTAATTAATCAGCTGCGTCAGATTAACAGCACTCAGAATGTTAGAACATGGATAATTTAGCAGCTTCTCCAAAAGTGACTTTGGAATAGCATCTTCGTATTTTTTTACCTCATACAAATATTTAATTATAGTGCTTATTTATTCCGAAAACAAGAAGATTATTTCAGTTATTCAAAGGCATTCTGGTCCTTTGTCGAACAATGAAATAATTCACCGTGTGTTTGGTGCATCACGACTTTCCAGGTTATGTGTCAAAAAAAATCCAATCCAGTCTAATCGTTCGTCCAAACAAGCGAGTATATTTTATTTCAGGAAATCATTTCGATTGTTCATCTCATTGATTATGTCATAAAACTTGCTTCCATTTTATTTTCTTTCGGTTCCTCAAACCATTATTTTTTATCAATATTTACAAATACCGTGTGCGTTTCAGAAGGTACTCATTTTTTAATTGTGAGGACAGTTCGCAGCAACTATATAATGCAAGATTACCTGAAATTTCTAAAGGCATCAACTAAGAAAATTTGGACATTACATGATATAGTCGCATTCCTCATTCTGTGCAACTTCCGTTGATAATTTTTTCATTCTGCAAAGCTTCAAACACAGAGACTCGAAGACATCTGGCAATTAAAGTTTGGTTTATTTGATTATGGTAAAGGACTCAAGAGCTATTTGAGTAGTAACATATGATAAAGTTATGTAAAGTACTTAATTAGGGAAATAAACACAAAGACTTCTTGTCTTCCTCTAGGTAGGTTGGGCTTTTAGTGTCTTTAAGGGTTTGGTTTGGTTTATTTGATTATAGCAAAGCACTCCAGGGCTATGTCTTCGTGGAAGACTTTATAAGAGAAACTCTGTCGTATACATGTGACACATGGGGAAAACTACTGAAAGGCCCATGCACCCAGCCCGTTCGCCAGGATTCGAACTTCGGACCGAGCTATCCGTGTTCAGCGACTTTATAATTCGGCCACTGGCTGGAAATTGAACTCCTCAGTTCTTCTTCTACCTTCTTTTCAATTAGACTCCCGACCCACCAGTGGCAAAGCGGTAAACTCGCTGAACACTAGTAGTTCTGTCCGAGGCTCGAACCCCGTGAGCGGGCTGGCTGCATGGGCTTTTCGTGGTTTTCCCCATGTGTAAACTGTATACGAGCTAGTTTCTCTTAGAAAGTCCTTCACGAAAGCAACTCTTTTCTTAGGCAGATAGCCCTCGAGGCTTTGCCATAATCGCATAGTTTGCCATAATCGCAAACCAAACCAAACCATCTGATTAGACTCACATGTTCATTGTTCTCTCTTATTTCCATTATTTCTCATCGAATTATTTATGCATTGTCAAACATTAAGTCATGTTCTTGAAATTATTTTAAATGAAAATGTAACTCCGATTTGCATATGTGCATACAAGTAAAAATAAGTACTAATTGGGCTGTTATTCAAGAAAGAAAATTTGAAATTTTTTCTCAGAATTTTGATGGTTCTAATTTTTTTTGCACGTTTAATGTAAGTACCTTCCATATTCATTTGTATGAAGTAATTATGTTAAAGACTTGATGTTCGATATGCTGTAGTGAATACGCCTTACAGAACGATTCTCATTCGCAGCAAAATTAGTTAAATTCTCATTATTGAATCTGATTTGCTCTAATGAGACAAATTGTCTGAGCTATCGATCTTTTAGATTTGGAAACAATCACTATAAGATCGAATGTATCCTAACACATGCATGTTTCGTTTAAATCTGGAAAGGATTTGAGCTGCAGAAGCTTAAAGCAGGGATCATAAGGTGTATTGAAAAGGAAAATAAATGATTATGCAGATCTTGCGGTTTTAATTTACTGGATATAAGTTTGAAGATCAATTCAAGATAACAAATAAATAAATAATAAACAAGAAGAGTGAAATGGAGAATAAAAGGCAAACAGAAACTGCTTGAAACAAAATTTTACTACATAGTAATTAATCATTATACGACGCATGTGGTGAAAGTGTTCCTAAAAAGGAGATTTTATATAATCCATCATGAATGCGTATGACCAAACATATAGAACGAAGATCAAATAAATAGAAATTAATCAAGTGTTTAGGTATGCACGACGAACAAAAAAAAGAATCTTTTTTATTGTTATATTATTGCCATGAAACTTCCATGTCATATGATCCAATCAGTTTTTTACACAACACAAAGAATAAATGACATTTGTGGGTAGTTGCCTAACTGATTTTATAACAGTGCTCTGAAAATTCTTTCGTCGTGACAGATGTCACTATTTTCGAAAAAAAAAAATAAGACTCAGATCAACCAGCTAAAGCTGATCCGCCGAAAATAATATTTCCAAGACGAGGCTTCCAGCAAAATCCTAATATAAAAAGAAAATTTCAGAAAATATGATGAATGGATTCGCAATACGTGCTTTTGAGAAGATAATCTCACTTTTGATTAGTGACTACAGTGACATGTGGGGAAAAGCATTAAGTAACTATATTATTAGACCATGAATTCCATAAATCTGCTGTCAAAAGAGGTAGGTGAATACGACTGAAAGAAAATGTAGCTATGTAGATCAAAGGTGAGGATGGAACGCACATTATTTGTAATGTAGAACAATTTCATCATCCTCCGCTTTAGCAAACAGACTTAATATTACTTTTAGGGAATCATTTCCCTACATTGTTTGGTAAGGTATACTAATAAATATAAATGATATGTATTTATTCCTAATTTTATATGTGAAACAAGAACAACGCTAAAGAAAAATATGTAGTGGTTGCATTTTTGCTTAGTGCGCAAATTAGTGCATTGCAGCGATGCATCCAAACTGAACTGAACATTTAAATCCAGGCAATCATTTTAACTCATCGGTATATTTTACCTACCTTCGATGTCATATTTGATCTTATATTATGTTATATTAAAAGTTTCCTGAAAGAAATTAAGAATTTTCGTAATGATCAATTTAATTTGAAGTGATTGTCTTTTAATTTATACTGATGAACATCCGTCATCTGAATGAGTTTAAAAAACAATCTGATGACTATTTTTTATAATTCGGAGTATAAATAAACTATTGAAAATATTTTTCAACGTC
The DNA here is from genome assembly GCF_044657685.1 of Stegodyphus dumicola. Lineage (NCBI taxonomy): Eukaryota > Metazoa > Arthropoda > Arachnida > Araneae > Eresidae > Stegodyphus > Stegodyphus dumicola. Next base: position 32,351,930 of record NC_140781.1, read on the forward strand.
TTGAATAAAATGTGTTTCCTTTCCCTGGGTACTTCATTATTTTGGATTTGTGATTTTTGAAAATATTTTAACTACATAGAAGTTCTGTAATTTGAAGAATGTCAAGAGCAAAAAATATGAAATGAATGGACACGAAATCAAGCATTTTGAATATAATACGCATATTTCAGTTCATTATGCGTATTTGCTGAACTAAAATCATCAGTGTATTTTCAGATTTTAAAACTTAAAAGTGTAATGGACAAATTTTATATTAGAGATTAAAGAGTACACCTGATATTTTATTCTTATTTATGTCAAACTGTTGGCAAAGCTAAAGTTTTTCATTATTTTCGAAGTGTTTATTTCTGCCGTCATTGCCTCGAAATTGCTTTTGAAATCTTTGATTTATAAATTGCGTATTTCATGTAGAGAGTAGTATTTTACGAAATTTGGATTTTAATTCTACTTGAGAGTTAATGGAAATAAAAATATCTAAGGATCAAAATGAACAAGGCTGAAAAGAGAGTTATAAATTAAATTTATAACAATAATCTGATGTTACAAATTTAATATTGATAATTACATACGCTGCGATACTAATACAAATTTTCAAGCAACGGTCACAATCAGTTTATTTAATGAAATGAAGAAGTTAAATACAAACATGTAAAAGCTAGAAAAGGAAAGAAAAAAAATCATTCAGTTCAAAATACTATTGACTACGGTTTAGTGTACAGTGGATAAGAAAAAAATGTCATAAATCATGTTTAATTATATAATGTTAATTAATAAATATAAAATATCATGTTTAATTAGTCTAACTTCAAACTCTAATTTTTACACAACTTTCATTAGAGTTAGATCATAGAATAAAGAATATTTCAGAACATAATGTTTTGATGAAACTAAACACTTATCTAAGCTATTACACAAAGTTTTTGACATCATAAAACTTTATAAATTTCAATTTAAAAAATTTCAGGAGACTTGGTAATAAAGAAAATTAGAGTCTATCGATAAAACCTGATAAAAATTTTATAATTTTATAATTTATTTAATACACAGAATTTAACTGATCAGAATTTATATAATAATAAACAAATAAAAATAGATTAAATTATAATCAATAAAAATAAAATAAATAATAATTAGTTGATAAAATTTAATAATTAGCTAATTTAATTAGCAGATAATATTGAACTAATTAGAGACCATTGAATAGACCATTTTCTATAGAAATTTCGAAAGTATTGATAATAAAGAAAATTTCTTAAGAAAAAGTTTGCAAAGAGAAATACATGGTTTGGTGCAGTCAGAATGTCTGGAGGTAACCTAATTCTTGATGCTCCCGTATAATTTTACAATGTTAATAAGTAGATAAAATCTGCAATTATTGTACACGTATTTGCTTTTTTGTCCTGATATGGAATGCTCCCCACTTCATGAAAGAGGGAAGTAATTATTGCGACTAGATACAGTATCCTGTTATTTTCTTTAACATTGTATCTACGTTTAGTGGACAAGAACGCATAACATAACTTTCAGTGAATCTCCTTGTTGCTCTCTTTCTTAAATGAAAGAGTAAACTCAAGCAATTAGTTTTACTTTGAAGTAATGTATCAGTGTTTTTCAATCTTCTTCTAAAATTGCCCTGAAAATAAACATAGCAACAGCGTCAAACCTTATGAGGCGATCATGGCAAGTGAATCCAGAAGACTCTGCTATAACATAATTTTCAGTGCATCTCTTTGTCGCTGTCTTTCTTAAGTAAAAGAGTAAAAGAAAGCAATTAGTTTTACTTTAAAGTAATATATTAGTGTTTTCCAATCTTCTTCAAAAATTTTCCTGAAAATAAACATAGCAACAGCGTCAACATTTATGAGGCGATCATAGCAAGTGAATCCAGAAGACTCTGCTATAACATAATTTTCAGTGCATCTCTTTGTCGCTGTCTTTCTTAAGTAAAAGAGTAAAAGAAAGCAATTAGTTTTACTTTAAAGTAATATATTAGTGTTTTTCAATCTTCTTCAAAAATGTCCCTGAAAATAAACATAGCAACAGCGTCAAAACTTATGAGACGATCATGGCAAGTGACTTCAGAAGACTCTGCTTATAATGTAAAACGGAATTTGTATGAAAAATATTATTAGCTCTTTGCAAAATTTTGCAATTCATATTTTATGCAATATTCTCTCTGTCTACGTCTCATCACTCACTTGCGATATACTACAAAAGTATCTTCAGTTTTTTAATTCAGAAAAACTGTGTCTGTAATATCAAAAATAAACAGTAATAATAATTATCAAATTTGTTAAGGATTTATTCATTCATACAAATATGCGTAGAAACGATAATTTTATAACTGCCATTGCAAATTTGCTAAAATACTTTCGGGTGGCTGCTAGGTAGGTGTATCACAGATAAATGTTTAGAAATACAAGAGTGTTACCCCAAAGGACTGCTTTTATTTCCAGAAAAGCTAATTCTGCGTGTAAATCACCATGTTAATGTATCATAAAATCTCTATAGGATACGAAACTCGGCTACTTTCACTACAGATATATGACATCAAGGAACGTGAAAGATGCTTATTATTTCCCGTTTTATTACGGAACAGTATGATGATATTTCGGCATCTCTAGATTATCTTGAACTACTAAGAGATATAGGCTGTTATTCTGTTAAATCAATACAAAAAAAATCCTTTGGAAATTAAGTAAAATGTTTCGTACTGCCAGTGAAAAAAAATCGTACTGATTTTGTTTATTAATAAGGTAGTGATCTAGTTATCAGTATTTGTTAATAAACTCTTGCTTTCTACAATATCCTGGTGCATGAAGAATTAATTATTCCCCTGCTCATACAAAGAAAGTAGTTTCTTCTACTTGCAGAAAACTACACAATATTAGTGCTCTAAATTATATATTGTTTGAGTGCCTTTCACAAGTGTAATGAAGTGTTTAAACAATGTTACATACTCAACTGACAATGGGTTAAAATTTCAAATGTGTTGGTCATGTTCAAATGTATTCTAATGTGCGTCTGACAATGTAAAATGTGCTGGTCTCTGCTGTATTGAAAAGCTGACGGATTTCCTTGCTGAGCAAATTTCAAAACTGTAGTCGTTATTTCTTAGATTTCCAGTGCTTTTAAATACTACTATAAATTTTCTATTTCCAAATTCTTAGAAAACACGTTCATGTAGAAAACAAGATATATGTTAATAAAAAGAGCCTTCTTTTACAGGATTACTAAAAAAACATTTTTAAATATCTGTGCTGTAAGCAGGCAAAGAAAGGATTTCCTAGCAATTAGTTGATAAACATTCTGTAAAACGGCATTTAAAAGTCTTAAACATAAATAATGCATTTAATTTTTTTAAGACTATGAACTTTTTATGTGTTTCTTAACTCTGCTCACACATTTTTTTTTCATCATAGATCACGATGTGGTCTAGCCATATCAGGATAGATACGGTCGTTAACATTCTCGAACAGCTTTCACTTGGTTCTAATTTCGCTAGCGCAATGTATCAAGTGAAACGCCTCGACTGATGCCTTTACAGTAAATTTCTTCTGCGTTTCGAAACCATTTCAAAAGTAAATAAACAATGAACACTAAGGATAATATAAAAGTGACTAAATAACTACCCAAAATAAATGCAAGAAATGCTATTCAAATGAAAGAAATGCAGGTAGGGAAAAGGAAGATCTGCTAACTTATAGGTATTTCTGCCGCCTTCCTAGCGTGCCTTCGTGGTGTAGTGGTCAGCACACTGAGCCGGTATTCCAGAGGTCCGTGGTTCGATTCCCGGCGAAGGCGGTTGCTAATTTTGCATCTCTCTTGCTTCCAAAAAATACCTAATGTCTCTACAGTGGCCCCCGAACTAAAAGGGTTTTGGATGATGATTCTTCGCGCCCAGAATTTGGCGATTAGGTCCCCTAAAAGCTCCAGTCGCTCTTTAAAAGGGGGAGTGTATAAGGTATTTCTCCCGCCTACTCAGCATGCCTTCGTGTAGTCGTTCTTCACGCTGGGCCGGTATTCCAGAGGTCCGTGGCTCGATTTCCGGCGAAGGCAGTTGCTAATTTTTCATATCTCTTGCTTCCAAAAAATACATAATGTCTCTACAAACAAAGTCTTTATTTCTAACACAGTGGACGCTCATTAATTTGAATTCGGTTAATTCGAACTAATCCAAAGCCCCTCCCCCGAAAAACTTCCTTTGGAATAAATATTAAAAATATCTCATTCATTCAAACTAAATTTTTATCACTTCGTTTATTTAAACTAAAAATCTGAGCAAAAAAAAAATTCTCTTTCCTCCTTTAACGGAGAAAATACAAGCTGCATTTATTAATTTGCGTGACAAAATCATTTATGTGTAAAATGTATTTCGTTTATGTGTAAAATGCTCATACTTGCATTCCTAGCCTATTGTAGTTATTGTTCTACTATACACCTTTTATGCGCTTAAGGGGACGGTGGACTTTAAAGATTAGTTTTTTTTAAGTTTTTGTGTTTTCAACAAGAAATTTTATACATATATATATTATAACATTAGTTTATAAAATATATGCTCAAAATTTCAAATTATTTTAAATTAAAAATTTTTAAAACAAATAATTAATTGTTTTAATTAAAGATTTAAAATGCTCCTTGCGCGCTAATTTTCAATATTTTTCCTAATTTTTCCTTTTAGTTAGTTATAAAGACTTGACAAAATGTTTTGTATATCCGTTATTGAATATGATGGATCAGATATTTTTAAAAGCGATTTTTATGAACGTAAACCCAGTTTTTGGAAAAAGGTCACCTTTTGTTAAACTTTATCACAAGTTTAAACTCCTTAATAATCTCATAACCAAAAATGCATACACAGATCTACTGTGACATATAACAATATAGTTGTTTCAGTTTCTTCCACATATCATTCATTTTTAACTTCAAATGAGACGCATGGAGCATTTTCAAGACATAAAAACTGCGAAAAAATTTGTTTTGAGAAAACCGAATTTAAAGATTTTTTTTCAAACTTACCTTTAATACATGGTCATGCGAAACAGCAAATTAACTTTAAATATGAATATATAGACACTATATAACATTTTCGTATCATTTATCTCATAATGTTCAATTTGAAAAAATAAACAAATCGCAAATTGGTATGTGATTCGAAGTTAAAAGTAGAAACAATTTATGCTTTATATCCAACGAAACTTTTAAAATTCACCCGCATCATATGTTTTACCTTCATTTGTTACATTTACATTATTTTTTAAGGCTTTACAATATTTTTTACTATTTCTGTTTTTTTCCAAGCAGGTAAACTTCTCTTTTAGCTTTGGTTCAAGCGACGTTGATCACTCTTTTTTGCAACGAGTAGGAAAAACGAGTTCGCTTCCTCCTGTTCTATCTCTATAGCATTTACATAACCAAAGTTAAATTCATTAATGGTTATCAACACTTGAAATTTCTAGCCTTTTCTAAAGAAATAAACACTTCTCTTGGCCAAATATATAAATTATAACGTCTGTAAATAACTGTTGAAATATATTTCTTTACATTTTCTCCAAAATTTAAAGGGCAAAGTTTAGGCTGTTTACACATTTTAAATGCTTGTAACTTATTAAAAATTAGAATATTTGATCTCGGGTTTTTGCATATGATGTAGTTACGTATGGGTAATATTATGAGAGTAAAAAAAACAAGTTCAATATTTTAGTTGATTCTTAGGTATTTTAAAGTCCACCGTCCCCTTAAGGAGCAAAGCTCCCTGGCCTAACCTGTTTTCCTTGGATTCATTCAGAACCCTTTATGAATGAATCGGGGTAAGGGGAGAATCTTTTATTTATTTTTTTTTTCAGAAAATTTAGTTTTCACTAGAGATTCTAGAAAGCTGCGTCAGTTATGCCTGTATTGGAGACAAGTTAATGTGCTCTAGTTTTTTCTTCCTCAGTATGTGTGAAAGTGTAAAAGTCAGGATATCTACACGTGGAAAGTACAAGACTTTGGAGACAAATATAGAAAATTTAAAGAAAGTAGAGAATGGCGAATGCAAACAAAGTTAGCAGCTGACTGTGGAATTAAAAAAATACCTTGCTCAACTTATATGAAAAACAAGGAATCAATTTCAGATTCATGGTAAAAATCTAAATTTGCTGGAGGAAAGAAACGCGTGAGAAATGTGTCGCAAGAAGATCTAGGAAAAGCTCTACTGTTATGTTTCCAGGTGGCTAGATCTTAAAAATTTCCAATAAATGGACTCCTATTGCAGACGAAGCCTGCTGAATCGGCAGGTGGAATGGATATTGAAGATCTTAAATTCAGTGATGGATAGCTTTCTCAATTCAATTTCACAGTATTTCTTATCAAAGTGTATGTGGCAAAATCTCTGACGTAAACGAAGAAGTACGCACTAATTTCAGTAGGAACAGGACTTTTCTCTATTTACCTGCCAAATGATATTTTTAATGCGGACGCAACCGCACTTTTTTATAGACTCTTGCCGACCAAGACATTACATTTTAAAGGGGATACTTGCGTAGGAATTAAAAGCAGTAAACACAGAATTACAACTCTAATTTGTGTTAATACTGATGGAAGCGAAAAGCTTAAATTATTAGTGATTGTAAAGTCCAATAATCCACTGAGTTTTAAAGGAATTCGGACACTATCAGTTGATTATGTATCCAATACAAAAGCATAGACGACACGAGGCATCTTTGGTAACTGGTTTACAAAGAATAGATAAGCAGATTACGAGGGAAATGGGTAAAACTCTCTTATTTGTGGATAACGCAACCTGCCACAATAATGTTCCAGAACTAAATTCCATACTAGTTGAATAAATATAACTGATAAGCTACAACCAATGGATCAAGGACTCATCCAGAATCTTAAATTATCTTGAGACTCTTACGACAAAAAGTTTTCTTCAGATTGTGGTGAAATCTATGACATTACTCTGCTGACAGCTATAAATGAACTATACGCAGCATGGTATGATGTTAAAGAAAGCACAATTGGTAATAACTTTTATCATGCTAACGTCATGCACGCCGAAGAGAACAATCATATCGAAGAACGTGACGATATTGATACAGCTTTTCTTAAATTCAAAAAATTTAAATGTGATAACGTTACTGTTTCTGATTATGTAAGGGTAGATTAAGACTTTGCAGTCTGTGGGAAACTAAGCGACAATGACATTATAAAAGCTATCCGAGAACAGGGAAAAGAAGAGACCTCATCGGATTCAGAAGAGAATGCAGAGACTGTTAAGCATCCTAATAATCAAGCCATAATGGAGTCTATAAAAACTCTGAAAGCATTGATTCATATTGAACCTTTCCCTGAAGGTGTATTGCAAATGTGTACTTCAAATCGAGACGCTGGCTGAAAAATATAGATGTAATAAACAAAACCAAGCATCCATTTTACAGTTTTTTTCCCAAAAGTGTAATTCATATTTTTTTTTTACATTCTACTGCATATACAATTTTCTTTCTACTACATATATTCTGCTTTATTTTAAGATGAAGTCTTTATTGTTTTTTAATATGTTTAATTTTAGATAGGATAGGAGTATATTATATTTCCTGGTGTTATACATATTAGGAAATTTTTCTTCAGTGATACGCTTTTAAAGTTTTATTTTCTCTTAACATCGGATAATTCGAACTTTTGTTTGAGAACCTTTGAGTTCGAATTAACGAACGCATTATTTCAATTTGAATGTAAGTCTATGTAAGTCAAGGAGCTTCCGTAAATGATAAAAGTCGATTTGGCTCCGTAAACGGAAGTATAATTTTTGGGCCGCCTAACCGGAATAGTGTTTAGCGACGCTGGACTGCCGTACCGAAGGGCTTGGGTTCGTATCTCGGAAAAGGCATGGATGTTTGTAAGTGTAAAGTGTCTGTAAGGCATGGTGGCACTCTAAATATGCGGCGAGCCGAAAGTCCTCTCCAGAGGTTCCTGGTAGGGAAAAAAGGGTGAGAGTCCGAGGCTCCCCCTTAAAAAACTCCGTTTGTTTAAGGGGGAGCCTCGGACTCGGCTTCCCGGGGCTCTAAAAATTGGGGGCGGAACTAAGCAATGTCGTATTGTCACCTGTATGGTGCTCAAGGCTCTTGTCAACGACAGGTGGAATCTTGCACTCCTAGCCACGAGGACTTACGTGGACTTGCTCTGATATTACTGTCAGATAAGTGAAATAACTCGCAACAACAACATAATTTCCGGACTTCGTAGCTTGTAAATCGTAAATGTGGGAATAAGCTCTTCTTGTTATAAGTTGTAAGGGAGCGTTTAAATAAGTTTATTATAACTCCTTTCTGCATCTTTACAGGCTATGGAGGGTGCACTCTATCAAATCAATATATCATACAAGTCTGATAATCAAAACATACCTTGAATTCGTTCCTAGCTACAAACATTCCAATAGATTCCATCAATGTAAGTCCTGGTTTCGAATCCTAGCAAGAGCCTAATTTTTTATAGTGATTCTCTCTTAAAGTAGAACTCTTGCAGGGAGGAGTAAGTCTTTTGAACCTAGCGGGGTACGTTAAACTCTAAAGCCTGTCTGCCAAAAAGTCTCTTTATTCTTTGCTACACATGTCTGAAAATGGTTAATCTGTTCGTAAAACAGGTTGGTCTTTCCATAGAGTGAAAATAATCTCTGTGTTTTCAGAAAAAGTTTAAATCTGCATTCGTCTCTTCTACAATGTGAATCGAACTTTTCTAGAATAAAGCGAGCCAAAAGCAGCTCTCTATCTGATGAGAGAACAGTAGAAGTGAGACCAGACTCAAGAAACACTAACGTTCTGTTATTCCTTTCATATAACTCATGATTAAGAGCATTTGTTTTGTGAGAAAATTTGATATTTTTCAATATATTTGCAATCAGTCAGAAGAAAGTTTATATTATTAAGTAATAATAAAATACTTGACTTTCTAATAATACATTTATAAATGGTATGCATCAAATTCAGGTCAAATTATATTTTTCTTTCTGTCATTTGTAAGGAATAAGTTGCACAATGACCAACCAAATTAAATTTCATTATTCCTGCATCTGCCGAGTTTTAAATGCTACTTTTTAAAATAGCATAGTCCTACCTTTTCGTTTTCCTAAACAGATTAGTCATGGACATAGCTCATTATCTGTATTCAGATCAATATCGTCTAGCCTTTTCACAAGGCATATACTTTACAAAAGAATATTGCATTTGCTTATTCAGAATCACTGTGACTTTGCTACTGCTAGCTTTTAATTCGCAAAGTCATAAATTAAGTATGAAGACAAAAACTGCCTTTTAAATAAATAACTATTTAAAGGAAATATTTTATAGCTAACTGCATTTTCTGTTTCCATTAATAACGTTGTTGTTTATTTGCAAAAGGTATCCGGATAGTTACTTTTCCTACAAGAAGCTTTCAACAAAGAAGGAGATTCAGCACGCAAGACACACAGCAGACAGTCACGATAGCAAAGTGAAGCACAGAATGATTTTAATGCATTGCATTTGTACCAGTGCAACGTGCATTTCAATGAGTCTTTCAGAATTTTCTAATCTGTACCTTCCTTTTCTCTAAAACTGGTTCTCAGTTTGTATTTTATATGCAGGAATGGTGTGACAGCTGCTTCTTCAATTATACATCTTTTGTATTTTTAGAAAACTCCGTTTGTTTAAAGGAGGGAGCAACAGTACAATGCTACTGCAAATTTAAAATAAAGTTTGCGTGTGCTTTATCATAACTTCATTATACAATTACATTTTGGTTTAAAGAGCATGTAGTGTGAGTTCTAAAATTTTATTAACTCGCAATTTTAGCTCGTGAATATTTGAAGAATTTCCATATACATGATCAGTGAAAGAAAGCCTGTCTAAAATAAAGAGTTATTTTTATTTTTATCGTAAATGATGCAAAATGCATTATGAAAATTTATACTCTCTTAAAATTTTAATGAAAATCTTATTAAATTACACTTTATTTAATTCCGGCAAAATGGCGTAAACTATATTTGCTCTTTAAAGTAAAGAGATTTGTGCTGGACACTCTCGAAACAATAGATCTTTCTTAAAAAGATCGGGTAGAACTCTGTGTGATTCTAAATGTTTTTAAATTATGCATTGATTAAAATTTTAATTTCCAGAATCTGTTTTATGAAGTAATAAATCACAAAGCTTTAGAATACATCAGAACATTATATAAAATAATAAATCAAAGAAACCATTTAATGTTCCATTTTATCAAATTATATAACTATAAATCCTATAATATCACAATATTTTTTATATCCGATAGATGTATAAAAATAAGTATATAAAAAGATTTCAATTCAAAGCCTTTAATGTAATTTATTCAAATTTTTTTTAAAACATTAATGCTTTTAGATTTTATGTAATGAGTTCAATGAATTTTTTTAGCGACGAATTAAAACTGCGGTAAAATTTCAATGTTGTAACTGTTATTACCAGAGTAGTCAAAATATATATATTCTACCCTTGTTTCCTCCTTCAGATTAAATCCTGATAAATTGCATTCGGATTTCTTATATCACATTCATAAATGTATGGCATATACACCTTACACGTTACAAAATATAGTAAAAAGAATTTCATTAAGTATTAACCATGAAATGTTTTCACTGATTTCAAATTTTAAAGAATGCCATTATTCCCCACATTTGATTTTCATATTTTCCGTGTCGGTTTCATGAACGAAAATCTGAGCGGATAAATGTAAGCATCATCTCTACTATCTTACGTTTGAAGTTTACTTTAATGAATATAATTAAATGATGGATCTACGTTTTAAAAAGAAATGGTTAAAAGAAGCATAATGTTTACATCCACTGATATTTTCTCTAGCAATTAAAATATTAGCAGGAAGAAGAAATTACAATTAAGTGAAGATCTTCATCCTGTTCTTTGAATAATAAATAAAGCAATTCATAAATTGGCTCTACTACCGCTTTGTGTATGATGGCCGGAAAAAAAAAATATCACTGATAATTAAAAGCATCAAGAACTCGCATCGCTGCTCTAAGGATTAAGCAAAAAAACAAAAGAATTTCTTTTTTCCAGATTAGTGCGGTGCTAGGATGTCATTCCAGTTTAGTTTCCGAATATATTGCTCAAATAAATTTTTTCCCGTTTCATACGCTACTGGAGATACGTTAACATATGATTATCAGACGTTAAAGAATGTCTGGCTCCATCAGATCTTGTTATATTTTTAATTACACTTTCATCTCTTCAAGCACTTTTTTTAATTCTAACCGTAAATACTATATTCATTTGCTTCTTAACATGAAGTAATTACTTTTTTAACGAAGCAATTTTGTGTCATTTAATATGTATCGCTCGGAATGACGATTGTTTTAAATTTCCCAGTAGTAAACTCGGTAAGAATGTTGCATCACATGGCAAAAATTCTTCGCAAATTTGGATGTATTTTGGCTTTAATTTTTAATTTGTCTATTTACAAGGTAATGAAATAATTAATAAATTAATGCTTGGATAAGACGATTTGTTTATTCTTCTTTCCTATACCTTTTATTTTGGAAAAATTTAATTTCCATATTCATTTTTCATTTTATTATTGAATGCATCAGGAAGCAAATATAATTTATTAACAAGAAAATGCAGCATTACCGAGTTGAACATTACTCAAAGCAAAGAAACTAATGTACTACTTCACAGAAAAACTATTTTACTTAGATTACCCAGTTTGTAATTGCATTAATAGACGTTTGCCAAAAAAGCCTTCAGTTACATTCAAAAGATGATTAAATATTCAAAAGATTCATGAAATGATCAGAATGTATTTGATAATTGCCGGAGTTGCCAAACTCCCAAACGTGCCGTATTTTTGATTTTTATTGTAATATAACTTCTAAAAAGTATAGTGTATAGTCCTGCTTACTATATGACATATCTGATAATTCGTTGTTCAAAAGCCTCTTTGTCGTACCCCTCGAAATCCATCTCACATCTCAAATCTCAATGTTAAGAAATGGAAGAACGAATTGCAAGCAAAGCCTGGCTTGCCTTCTTGTGGGCCCTGTGGAATGTAGTTATCTAGATAAATAGTGCGACTGGACGATATCCACATTGCCAATATTTAAACAATGGGTATCCACAGCACTTCATCATATCCATATCCATACCCATATACTGTAAGTATTTATTAGTATTAGTCTGAGTATAATTATTGCAGTATAAGTAGGAAGTATTATGTTATAATTCCTTTCCTATGCTTTCCTTCTTCTTTTTTCAGGAAATGAATAGCTTCTAGTCCAGAGTAAAATGCAGCAAAGGCAGCCTTAAACAAATATTCTACTCAAAAATAACTAATCTGTATCTTTCATCACAACTACAGTAAGGTTTAAGAACATCACTTAGTTAAGAAATTTCTGGCTTAGCTTAATCTAATGCAGAACAGTAAGTCAGAATTATCTGCTTAAGAGAAAAGGGGACTTTATGGAATATTTTCTAAGGGAAATTGATCAGTATTGACGCATGCATGCGTAAATCTACAGACACGTTCTTGAAAGGAAAATGAGAAATTCCTTGCTACAGAACTGAAAATTTTATATTAGAAAAGACGAAGACAAAAAAAATCTGTGCGGTGTGAATGCACTCAGCTAGTCGATGTTTATTAATGTTTAACAATGCTGAACAATATTCTTACCCAAAACATTGTGTAACGTGATGTTTATATTTAATTTCATGAATTCTTTTATTCTGATAACTCTACTGCTCATTGCTACTTGGAGTTATGCTGTAAAACCAAACAATAAAATAATTTAGATCCCTTTTTGAATCTTTAATATTATATTTATTAGTTTAAGTTCCTTTATAAGGTATTTCTCCCTTCCTAGCATACTTTCGTGGTGTGAAGGTATGCACGCCGGGTGCGTGTTCCAGAGGTCTGCGGTTCGATTCCCGGCGAAGGCGTTGCTACTATTTCAATCTCTCTTGCCTGCTTCCAAAAATACCTAATGTCTCGACAGTGGCGCTCGAACTAAAAGGGTGTTGGATGATGATTCTCCACATCTGGAATTTGGCGACTGGGTCCGCTAAACATCCCAGTAGCCCTTTAAAATGAGGAGTATATAAGGTATTTCTCCAGCCTTCTTGGCATTCCTTCGTGGTGTGGTGATCTGCAGGATGGGCAAGTATTCCAGAGGTCCGTGGTTCGAATACCGGCGAAGGTGCTGCTAATTTTTTATCTTGCCTGCTTCCAAAAATACCTAATGTCTCTACACCTTAATCTTCGTTTAATTATATCGTCAGTTCCCAAACTGAATATACAGCTTTAAATTTGAATTTATTTTCTACTTTTTAATTCTCCGTTTCTCATTCCCTTGCAGTTCATACCGTAAAAAGTTTCGGGCGTTCTGTTATTCAACTGGTTATAAAATCGTAAGCTTACTTAATTTTAACGTTAAATAAACTAAAGAAAGAAACGTTAAATACAATAAAGAGAAAAATAAAGAAAAACCCGCACTTCAGTCTCTAACAAATTATACACTTTTAGTTTTTTTTTTTTTTTTTTTTTTTTTTTAATGATAAGATCCAGTGCTTCTAACAAATATTTAAAATTTCTTAGGTGAAAAATGTATATTTTTAACATATATAATACTATGTCGCTGTATTATGAACTTTTAAGCTAGGTTATTTAACTGTATAATGCATTAGGCATGCAAAGTCATTTGTTTTTGCTCATGTGAGGAAACGAGTCAAAAGAAAGAAGACAGAAATAATTTGAAACAAATTTTATTGGAAATCATGAAATGTATGGGAACATATTGCTTTCGTTTACAGCAAAGCATCCTATCAGCATCCCGTCCTATCAGACAGATTAATTCTTTTAATGAATCAAACTTCAAACAACTTAAGATTAGTTTCTAGAACAGCTTTCGATTCCCGTCATCTTTTCCTTGTACGTTAAGCCATACGATTTTTCCACTAGATCAAAGCTTGGTTTAGGCATAAATACTAGAATTAATCTTGCGATGTATTTTTACAGGGAAAAAGAAAGCTATCCGGGCTTAATTAATTCTCTAGGCTACCCAAATTGGTCACATATTCCTATTTTGTGCATATAAAGATTTTAGTCACGTTAAGTAGGAGTAATTTTCACGTTTGTATTTCGAGAAATAATTCCTATATTTATAATCGGAAGCTAGCATTAGATTTCACTTTTATTCACGTATCGCTTTATACTAGGTTATGATTTGTGATTTAGGAACAGCTTTAAAAAGGCAATGCTGCAGTTTATTTACTCACTAAACATTGCCTTATCTAATGATTTCAAAACTGCACATTTCTGTTAAAATGCTACTCCTGTAAAAAACACTAGATCTTATTGAAAAATACGTCAATATTTTTTAATGAAAATACTTCCAGGTGAAATAGTTAAGATAATTTGATAGAAGAAGCATGTTGGCATCAAAAATATTTTAATTTTCAGAAGTGCATATTTTTTCTTTAAAAGGAAGCCGTGTACGGATAGCTAGATAAATAAATTGACAATAAGACAATGAGAGAGAGGCAGACTGCATATATGTGTGTCTAATTGGAGGAAAATAATACATAATTATTTACTCAGAAATCTGCATAAGCTGCTGTTGCATCACTAAATGAAATTTATTTTATATATGTGCTTTGCTAGATTTTTAACTGCAGTTAAACTATACCTATTACTGAGCTTAATTTACTCACAAATACAGGAATTTCTTCATTTGTGTAGTCATATATATACTTAAGCTTAATCTTGGAAACGAGATTAGCTCATACAAATCTGGTAAAGTAGACTAAATTTCTTTACTATACTTCATGCTCTGCTTTCGGTGAAGGAGCAATGCTACAGCGTTGTCTAGGTTTCTCTAAATATGATTTCTTTCAGAGTGTTTAGGGGGAAAGAAATATTTCTTTTGATTAAGTTTCTTCTTACTTTAACTAAGGAGTTACTCTTTAAAAATGGAAATGATAGTATTTTTTCATTCTTAATGAACAAATAATGATCCCTTACGTTTGAAATTCTACACTTATCCTCTGTTTCACATGATTGAAAATATGGAAGCTATATTGAATTTCTATGAAAAATTAAACACCAGTAAAACAGCGTTTTAAAATTTTACACTCTAATATTGTTTTAATGGGCAAAAATTTGCTTAAATGAGCAAACAATTTTTTAATATATGTATATAACTTGCTTTAACTTTGCACTGTAATTTGGTAACTTGTATAACCTTTGTATTAAATATTTGTATAACTCTATAATGTGTGGTTAAATTTTCTGAGTGCAGGAAAATAATTTTTATAACTTTTGAAGATAGCTATAAAGAAGCAATATGATATAAAGAAGAAATATGATAGCTGATGATAGCTATAGAGAAAATGCGTTCATGATAAACAAGTTTTCGAAATCTTCTAGCTTTCTAAATAGGTATATTTACTGTTATGCTCTTTCTGCTATGTAGTCACTGCTACGAATTCTAAGAACACAAGTGTCAAAATTAGATTTAGCGTATCGTTTATGAAATTCCGTAAAAAGTCTAAGAAGAACTACGCTTTTAAGTCTTCTGAAATAAAGATATTTGAAATCATTGTTAGTCCAACATCATGTGCTTATGCAAGACAGATACACAACTTTAGAACTGGCATTTCATATAATGGAGTTTGGAAATATATTTAGTTATCAGTACGGAAATAAAATAAGCGAGAACAAAGTTTCCTTTCCTGTCTACAAAAAATTCCAAATAGAATAATTTATTCCTAAAGAAAAAACAAAAGCGACGTGTTTCTATACCTTTGATTGTAGCTACTAAGTTTGTCAATAAAAAGCTATATATTAAATTTAAATATACTATTTGTTTTCAATCTTTATTGATTCGATGGCGTCGAATTACAAGTCATCCACTCTTTGATCTGCCATCACTTGTTTATTTTAGTGCTGGGAAGGTATTAAACATTTAGTATATTAAATTATTAATACAGTTATTGTTTTAAGAACAGAATTTTTTCTTCAGAAAGTCCTAACAATTAATGCGGCAAAATGAACAATGCTCAGAATTTCTGTTGCACTACTCTGTGCACGAGCTCTATGCTTTAATCTTCTTTGTAATACTTTATGTAAGCTAGTAGTCAAAATGTCCCAGTTAATGTTCAGTATGATCAACCAGAGATCAAGGCAATGAACAGACTACCACGATGTTGTTTAGCATTAACAATATCCAATGCACTGTAGATTCATTGGAATTTTCCGACGTCATGAAACTGAACAAATCCGCAATGCCCTCGCAGGGATTTGAACTCCAAATCTCCTGAATACCTGTCGAGCATGCTTCTAGTTACACCACGAAAGCATGCGGAAAGGAGAGAGAAAATACTTGTAGAGCTTCCCTTAGTTTACAAACTAATTATTTTGAGTTTGATATTTTTCCTTAACCTCTCACTTTCCCCTCCTATTTCTTTAACAGGCTTGTAGCCTGGCAAAGAAATAGGAGAGGAAAGTGGTTAAAGTTAAGTGAAGAGAGCATAATAATTCTTCATCACTCCTGCTTTTAAAAAATACCTAATATCTCTACAGTGTATCAAAATCATTCAAGAAGTAGTTTTTAGATCTCATATTTAAACTCTGTGTTTAGATTCATTCGATAAACCTCATTAGATGTCAGTACATTTTCCTTGCTAGCATCTAGGGTAATAAAAACCTGAAACGTAGTCATAAAACCCGAATTAAACCTGACGACAGAAAGTAAAGAATGTTTGCAAATAGCAAGTCTCACATCCGGTAAATATAAGTCTTCAATATCTAAATCTGCCCAATTTGATATTTATGTAACCATGCTTTTTAGAAATGTAACTTTTTTTATTTCTCAGAGTTAATTTCTAAAATAAAATTCATATTAAAAAAATACCAGACTATTTTTTCCCAGAAATAAGAAATGATAAAATTTTAATTTGCGGGACTATGTATAAATTTGCTTTCATGAATTTCAGGCACAGGTAGCTCAGTTCTAACGTAAATTATTTCTCTTTCCTTTGAGAAATCATAAAATGAAATTTTTTTTAATTTTAATTTGCTAGTGTAGTGTGAGTGGCTTGAACATTTTCTTCTTACGCCTTAAATTCTAAAACTTGTAGTGACAGATTTTTATCATAACCATTAGCACTTGCCTTAAATCATAAATATTAGTTCACCTTTCCATTAAAATTTTCGGAAATTTTCATGAAGAGCGTTCTTCGTATTCTTTCCATTTCTTATTAATTCAGCTCTCCCAAAGGATTCAGAGTGAAACATACCGTAACTCCATACCAAGCACTATAATAAGTTCCATAGCAGGAATTGAATTGAGCACTCTGGTAGATAATTTGTTGTATGTAATAAATCACTCGATATTGAAAGACCTTGGATCTTATCATAGCCACGCGATGCATCATTAGCGTTGCATTTTTATTCAAATGAAATATAAAAGAGCTTTTCACTTTTTAATTTACACTGACGATAAATATTGTAAAATATTTAACTAAAATAAGAATGCAAGACTTAAATTGCTTGCCTGCCGTCAATTAGTTTCCGGCCTACGAATGAAATCGATATAGAAAGTTTAGGTATCAATTAGTTTTCATACTGTTAATAAAAGTCTTGGACTAATTAATATTTTAATATGTTCTGCATACTTATTTTATATAATACTAAATGCTTTATAACATGTAGTTGACTTTGTTGGCATTTGTAGTCTATTTTCCGATCCTTCTCAGCCGAATCTAAATAAATTTCTCTACAAAGTGTAGCATTGTCTTTTTCTCAAGTACAGTACAGTAAGCCAAAAGGATAGGCAGTGGGAGCTATCAACTTTTATTTAGGTAATAAAACTGTAAAATTCTCCGTGGGAAAGCCGTATACATAACACAGATATGCAGATTATTACAGTATGTCAAACACAAAATCATATTATACACATGGTCAAAACATTTTCACAATCTTACTACATCTTTTCCAAATTACACATTGCTATTTATATAATTTTTAAATAAATTTTATTGATGTAAAAAGGTAGAACAACAAGAAGGTACATAAAACATTCCGCTAACTTTGCATTATTAAATCCTTGTTGTAATTAATTTCATATTTTAAGAAATATAGTTTGTTTTTATAAAGGTTACTTAACATGTCGGACAGAAAATCACATGTTACACATTGTAAATATATATTCATATTTTACAATTTCATATTCAAACTACACATTATAAGTTATAATATGCATCTTCTAAATATTTATGAACAAGTTGAGAGAACAGAACAGCGAGAAAGATACGTAAGACATTTCGCTTACTGTGCGCGGTTAATTTCTTGCTATTAAATAATTTCATATTCAAGAAATATATTTGGCATATTACAAATGTTACTTAACATGCAAGATAAAAAATTATGCACTTTTAATTTATACATGTATTATAAAGGTATGCAAATCTAAAAATTATAATTTAAATTTGCAATAACCTTTAATTCCCCCTCTCGATTTAAAATTAGTCTTAAATTTTCTGGACTGCGTCATTTCTAGATCAGTCTATGTCACATGGCTTGCAAAACGTTGATGGCGTAGCTTATTCCAAGCGTGAACTCACAATTTCGAGAAATGAAACTCTTAATAGCCAAATAAACTCTCTTAATAATAATTTAAACCGAAATCCTCCCTTAATAGGCTTGCCATATTGGATAACTGCGCATTTTGATATAAAAATATGTAACTCTGAATTATAATTTAAATTGGCAGTAGCCCCATAATTCCTCCTCTCTGTTCTAAAAGTGGTAATAACCTGTTCAAAATTGCGTCATACCTGAAAACTAATTCCGCGTTCTCAAACCTTCTGCATTGCGTATAGTTTTCACTCAATCAGATTGACAGAAATCTTACTGAATATATAAGTATAAATACCATAGCAGTCCAACTATCCACTCTTTTCTTGTTTCGAGTCTTCTTACCTGGCCGCTATTCGGTTTGCTCCTTTCTTTGTTTTGCCTTGCCGTTATCTAAAATGTGATACGCTATAAAACTATTGTCTGCACATTGCGCCCATGATCATGTGTGATGAAGGATAGCAGCGAGAAAGATACGTAAGACATTCCGCTTACTGTGCGCCATTAATCTCTTACTACCCATTATTTTTGTATTAAACATACTTTTCATTTTAAAAAGGTATTTATTATGTAAAACGCAAAAATAATATGCTACACATTGTATATACTTATTCATATTTCTGTGCTATAAAAATATTTATTTGGTAACAGTTCATAAATATAATAATATTTTATTTGCGACTTTTTCTCCTTAAATTAGTCTTCGCTTCATTTTGAAGAATTCTTTCTTCAAGGGTATGAGTATATTTTCTAATTTTCACTTCCTTCATGAAGTAAATGAAGTACCGCAATCTCGAAAAATTTCGAGTTCAACGTTAATATCCATTTTGACCGCCTCCGTATCCATTTCGACGATTTTTTGCCTGTGGTCTGGACGTACGGATAGAATAAAAGACTCCTTTCCTCCAAACCGGATTGTAAAATTGGTGGGTTCAAATCAATGGAACTGCTATAATAATTAGGTTTGCACCTGAATTTTTTGATGCAATCGGCAGTACTAAGCATATATACATATATAAGACATAAAATTGCACTGTAAGATTTTTTTTAAAAAATTAGGTTTTTTTTTTTTTTTTTTTCCTAAAATTTTTTATGCTTTTATTTTTAAAGTTATTTAGCTTTTGTATATAATTTTTTGATCTCATTTGAGTACGAATACATATAGGGTAGAGATCTGAACATTTGAGAAATATTAGAATGTTGTTTTAAAGTGAAGGTTTGATACTAAAAAATGGTTTTCAGTCTCGAATGATTCAGAGGAACGAAACATGTATTCGAAACTAATTAATCAACTGGCTCTAAGGCTTCAAAACCCTTTTCCCTTGACAAGTTCTGTTTTCATTTTGAAGCGTTAAACAGAAGAGATTAATAAAAAGTTGCTTTTTTTTGTTTTGTATAATGTTCTGTGTTTTTTTTAAGTTTCCTTTTTCCTATATTAATTTCAGTTCAAAATACCATATTTAAAGGTTTCACAAATTTACGTTTATACAGGGTAGAGACGATTCATCAATTTACGTTTATACAGACGCCAAACATGCCTGACACCGACGGATCATTTATTGCCGGACATATTCAAACACATCGGGAGTTTCTTGATCATAGCAGCTGCGTAGGCGAGTCTTGCCGCGAGATCCATTTCAGACACAACAAGATTTTGTGTCTGAAACAAGACAGTTTTGATGGCTTCCCAGAAAAAAAAATTAAGGCTCGATAAATCCGGTGAGCATGGGGACCAGGGAACTGGTCCACCACGCCCAATCCATCGATGCGGGAATGATCTGTTCAAATGGCTACGAGCATCCAATACAAAATGAGCAGGGGTACCATCATGTTGGAGTTACATGTTGCGCCTCACATTTGGTAGAACATCATCAAGTAAATCGGGAAGAACTTACTCCAGAAAGATCAAATAATTCGTGGCATTCAAATGGTCCGTTGGTGTCAGGCGCATGTTTGGCGTCTGATGGCGCAAACTTCGAGCATCTGTTGTAATATTCAAGCTGTCGTACACCATTTGCATTCATGTCCAATAAGTGTTTCAAATTAATCACTCTTGCTTCTTTTCCTATCTTCTACCTCTGCTACCACTTACCCCTGACATTTCCGGGTATAGGCTCCTATGCAATTCTTAATCCTTAAGATGTGTCCTACCTCTCCCAGAAGTTTTTAGCAACATTTACGGTACACCCTGAACATATATATATATGTGTGTGTACCCAAACCTTATGTGACTTAATAGTTCTTACCCAGCCTTTATTTTCGCAATCGCTGGTCGCAATCATATACTTCCAATTACAGAAGTGTTTTAAGTGACAAAGATATTCATGTTCTGGCAACGCAAAATTAAAAAGCAATAATAATTTTTGACAAATAACGGAGTCTAACTGTTAATGTGATCTCCCAGTTCATGTACTTATATTTGGTAAAGTTTTACACTCGTTATGAAAAAATAAAAGTGTAAGAAGTTGGACTCACGTACGAGAGAAACTGGCAGGGATATATAATTTCACAATTTGCAATTTCCGATGTCATTTTCAACTTGCTTTAAAGGATCTGTTATTCAAATTAGAATAATCGAGGAAATAAGTTTAAATGAAGTTCAGAAAAAATGTCTGTAATTTAACAGGCCGTGCAACTAAGTCATGTAGTGTCCATATCATATTTTTAAACTATTGTAATCTTTTATTAAATGATTGTATATACTTATAAATGTGCTGCATAGTTATAGTTCTTTTTTTCTTTTGAATAAAAAAGTATTTTGTGAAGTTACAAGAATGAAATATTTTAGTATTCAGGGCATAACGTCTTACGAAAAGAAAAAAAAATTAACACAAAGCTTTCAGGTTTTCTAGTTAAAGACTGAAATTAAGATGCATATTTTAATTTAAGAGCTCAAAATTTGACAAAATTTAGACTGATGCTCCTTAATATATATATGCATATAGAGGGAGACAAGCAGTGCATTTTTTTCCTCCAAAGATTGGTTATTAAGCATACATTTTTCAAAAATCAAATTAAAATTTTGCCGCTAATTTTAAAATTTGAGTTTAATTTAAAGTTTTTTCATTTAATTAAAGTTTAATTTTTCTTAGTTTTAAGTTTGAAACTCTACTGCACTTAGTGTAACTCCATATATTAAGTTCAAATATGGCCATTTCCCAATTTTTGCTTTCTCAACAAGTCTTCAGTTCCGCATTGCATATTATCGAACAGACACAAATAAGTTTTTTCTAAATGTCCTTTCAAATTATAACATTTAGTAGCACCACGACTTAAAATATCGAAATATTTAAATTTCGGAAAATTATCAGAACTGCAAAAGTTACCTTTAATATCACATCTAAGGAAAAGTTTGATAGCTTTAATCTCAAAAGTAATTTTTAATGCATATTTTTAAATTTTTCATCAACTGTTATGCAACAAAGTGTGTTTAAGTAAATGTACTTTATTACTAATAGTGAATATTGTGACAACATAATGAAAGTGCGTTGTTGTGCAACTAACTATGACTTCAGTTTAAAGCGTAATTAAGACCTTAATGAAAAGTGTGAGACGACCAAACACGGCATACGATTTTTAATCGACGTCCATATTCCCTCAGCAAAGTGCAATATTCACTCATATGAAAAAAGACACAGTTTCACTCAATTTCTCGTGTACCTCAAAAATCTTCTTTCAGGTGTGTTAGACACAAATACATAAATATTTTCTTTTATGAATCTCAGTTAATTACGTAGAGATGAATTTTTTCAAAAATTAACAATACTAGAAATAACGTATTTCATCACTGGCTATCAAACGTGACGAAACGCAGGATATAGAACCAAGGAACTTATCATTCAGCTGCAACTCACAAAAATATCTGTGTGTGCATATCAGAAAAATATTTTAAGTCCGATTTAAGCGCCCTTCGAAGTACATTTCTGTTTTAACATTCAATTAAGAAATTTTATGATGAGATATTAAAGGAAAACTTGAAACCAGGCATGATTATCTAGTCATAAATAAAAAGTTTTCTCTAAACATCCTATTACAGTATTTTTATCGTATTGTCTTTTTCTTGCTGTCTGACAGAAAATCTTCAGTAAAATTCTTACTGGATTCATCCAGTTACACCCATTTGTTTCTTTTCCACGTGGCGTTAACCTCAATTCCCTCTAGGCGGGAGTTATCCCCTTCTTGCATTCAAACTAATGAGGCGAACAAGGTTCCATGTTGGAGGTCAGGATCTCAGCATGTGTCGATTACCGACGCCGTCCAGAGCCGGCCCACTCGGACCACCTCCCTTTGGAGTTTTGGCCACATCAATGGAGAGGATGAGAGTTTATAGAGTTTGCGCTTTCATCTTTCAATACATCGCTCTTTACTCTATACTTTGAGAACAACAGAAATGACATTGTGAGCGTGAAGGTCAAGATCTATTCACATAGACATTAGAGGAGCATTTATTAACTTAGAAATGAACAGAAGGCCTATGTACATTATGATCAAATGTATTACAGTGATATTCTTTCAAGATATTTCAGTAAAAAATGTATATATATACAATCCCATTTAATAATTTTAAATGATAACATTCGAGATTTTCGAGGATAGGATATGTAGATCTTAGTAATAGAAATGAAGTCTATTTTCAATAACTGATGTCCTAATGCCTGATAAAGTCCTTTCTCTTAACTTTTATGTGCTCCATATACAATGAATTTCGCTTGATTTCATAATTGCATGTCATTTAATTGCTCAACTAATTGAAATGTAAAATTACAGCAAATTAATATGTGCATGATATTTTTACGGCCGTTTGGGCTTAATACTTCTAGGAAGCAGAAAATGTACTAAATCTAAATTAATTTGAAAATAAGCAATTTCTCTAAAATATCTTAAGTTTGATACGCGAGCTATTACTTTGATTAATTTTTAATATTTGTTTGACAATAGTCTATAAATTCTATGAAAAATGTGTACAGATTTATTTTAAGACTTATGGGTTGCGTTTTTTGTCTGTTTTAATTTGAATGTATAGTCTAAGTATGAAGAGCTCTCCAAAAAATGTGAAATCTTACTATATTAAATTTTAAATTGTTATTCAACTAAAACAACATTAGTTAATTGTCTTCATTTTAATAACTTTTAATAAACTCATATTGCGTAACCAACTGGAAAAGCAAACTGCTTCAGTAAGTTCACCGCTAGTCATTAAATTCTCCAGACTTGCAAAACTAAAATGTCGAAAGGCGATTGGCTAAACAGATGTGTTTTGTGAGCTTTTATTTGTTTTGAGATCAGTATTTACATTGATCTCAAACATTCCATCGAACAACGCTTTAAATGCAAATTGGCGTAGAATTTTGAAAGGGAAAGTTTTCAATTACCATGTGAATAAATCCTTGATAAAAATTCAACCTACATCAAAATAAGCGTCTAACAAAAGCATTTAAGGCATGTAAATAATTTTCAATGAATTTTTTGTTATTATTATGTTTCGATGCATCTGCATTTCTTTAAGCATTCTTCGCAAAAGTCTGGGAATAATCTAAGTATTCTTATGTTATCAAAAGTTAGCATACTATTCCTTTCTAAATCTATCTTAGTGGTAAACTATAATGTTATCAAAATATTTTTTGCGTGCAGATTTCTGCTAAACTGTCATATGAACCAAGTTAAAAGATTATTAAAGCGTTATCAAAATATAACAATATAAATTCTGTTGATTTTTAATTGTAATAATCAGTTTTGCAAGTATATGGGCAGAGGAGTACCTGTTTGACATTGTACTTACGCCTCAAGTATCTTTATTTGACTTTTATTTAATTATTTACGGTTTAGAGTTACGTTATTGCACACAATTTGAAAAAGAAAAAAAATGGATTAAGACGCAAAAAAGGTCCGTTACAACAGCCTAACAGCCATAGCAGTCAGAATCAACTTTTGCGTTAGAGAGTAAAAAGACGACCACACTCTCTGAAATGAAACATTTTCTGTTTAAATAATGTAGCGTTTATACATTATTTATTATTTATTATTATGTAACGTATATACATTATTTTATATTTTTTTTACTATAAAGGTAGTAGCCTACGTTTTAATTATGTCCCATGTTTTATCATATTTCCCTAGTTTCAGTTTTATTTAATAGTCTTTGCGTGAAATGTAATTTCGAGAGGGCGAAAACAAATAGCAAAGAAGTTTTAATAAAATCGCTTCATTTAAGAACAAAATAAAGCCATTTCAAGCTCATAGACAAGTTAAACAAACTGAGTAGCATTCAGATAAGCAAACGCAAACTGTATAGAATATCGAAACTAATAATTAAAAAACATACAATCAAAACTAATAAAATCTGAAAACTTTCAGATTTTACATTACGCCCAAAGGGGCGTTTTTTTAACTTTTTTCGTGTTACATTTATTTATTAAATATCATATTCTTCGCACTTAAACCATAAAATTCAATTCAACAGCAATATCGCGAAATAATTTTAAAATGAGCATATCTTTAGAATTTCCGATACACAGTCTCGCGCGCTGGAGATAAAAATGTTTTTTTTTTCTTACAGTGTTGCCATTCCTCGCTTTGAAATCGTTGAGTTTATTAATCAAAAATTCTTTAATGACGGAAAAAGTATGAAATAGATAATAAAACAAATTCCAAGTTAGGGTTTCCAGTTGCCCATATTCGCTGGAGGATTACGTTCTTCAAAATTTGATGGCTTTAGGTACCGTTGTTTTATCCCAGTGCGAGAAACATGCATACATTTACGCAGATTTTTCATTATTTAATTTCTTTAAATATAATACAGAGCTGTAATATTTGGTGGCAACAGTTTGAAAAATGAATCAACGCAAAAAATGAATCGACGCAAAATGCCAAAACGAAATTAATAGCGTTTCTGGGCTAACGCCTTTTGGGCTAAAAGAAGGAATACAGTTTCCCGTGGAAATTGATTTCGCACATGCATTACGCTTTGCCACTCTATTTACATTTAGAGGAGAAGAAGAAATGTAGTGTAAAAGTAATATTTTGTTTTCAATTTTGAAATTATAAAGTTTGTATTAGCAGTGGATTAAAAATAAAATGTAATTAATTCGGTCACACCACTTCAGTAGTCATTGTTTTCTAATAAACTGCTAATTTTCAAAAAACGTCAACAACTTGATGATCTTATTGTTCCTGAACTCTTCAATAGTGTAAGCTTCATGCAGTGTAATTTACATTACTTTGAAAAATAGTAATTATTGCGGATTTTGATCCCCCTCTGTTCTTTATCTTCATATTTTATATTTATTGTAATCTTCTCCGTTATTGTGATGTTACTGTAATCTTCTCCATATCGTGGTATGTACAGAACTGCATAATTATGCCAATATTTCTATTTGCGGTTAAAGAGATATTTTATATGATTTTTTGTGTTTTTAAGAGATCATATACGACATTTGAATGAGTCATATTTTCTTTTACTTTTTCTTTGATTTTGCATACGTTCTTTTAATTCTGCTTAAAAATACCCTAGATTTGTCTCTTTATTGACTCGGAAACTATATTTTAATTAAATACTTTGACAGTTTAAATGTAATAAACAACATTAAGGATAAATCTCAAGCACTTTTGTTCACATCTGGTTAAGCTAGATTTGGCTCCTTGCGAATTTATAAAACGTTTTTGCACTAAAATGTTTACTTTAATTTTCTTTAGGCAGAAAAATATTTTAGAATGGAATTAAACTAAAATACTATTAGGCAATGTGCGCATTTTTCATTTGTTTGAAAATATAAATGCATTAAATCTCAATTTTTTTCGTCGTATTTTGATGTATGGTTATATCATAAAAGCATAAAATAACATAAAATACCAAAACAAATACCACAATTTTAATTCAATCTGCTTGAAGTAACGTGATAATACTATAAAATTAATTTCGTGGATATATCTTGAAAAGTATTTAAAGTATGATATGTGAAGCATTAAAAAATATTTATGGTAAAAGCGCTTAACGTTTTTCTTACCTAAAAAATAATCATCATTGTGTTTTACGATATTCATTAATATTATTTAGTACCTTTCTTGTAATTTGATATTTTTTCCGGCTGTCTTTAATGAATTTATTAAAGCATAATGCATATTTATAAACAGGATGAAGTTTTTTAAAAATAACTTTTAAATTTTTATTGATGCACACACTGTTTACAAAGAATGCCATGCCAGTGTTCTTAGTCTTTCATGTAAAAAAATTAAACTTCATTTTGTGACTTTCATGTTTTCAATGACCTTCCTTAATCTATACAAAATATTTTCACTGTGACGTTTTTAAGTGCGCAGAAATGTTCAAATCGTAAAATATATATTGTTAATATATATAGTAATTTAATAGCCGACGTATATACTAAAAGCATGATTGAAATGAATGATCATAACTGATCACTTTTGATAACTGCGTTATTACTGGTCGCATTCGTTATTACAACTGTTAGGATACAAAAGAAGTTATTTTCTACTTTTAATTTTACTCAGAGACTAATAGCGCCTGAATACTGTTAATGAATGACCATTCTTTCCATAATAATTTTCGATTATTTTTCTTCGATTGCTTTTAGACTTTCGTTTTTTGTTATAAATACTCAGAAAAAGAATATGACGGAGGTTTACGCTATAAAATTAATTCATGGGTTCAGAAATTTATGCAGAGAAAAATGACAAAAAGCAAAACAGATGAAAGCAGCATCTTTGAAAGAGCATAAATGTAAAAAAAAAAAAAAAAAAGAGAGAGAGAGAGAGAGAAAACGAAAAAGTAAGAGCAAGGCGTTTCTTTAATATGCGTGGCAAGAAAAAGCATTATCGCCGCAAATGAGATCAGACGTCTTAAAGACAGTTTTGCAAATTTAATTTTCTCAATCGCGTATTCGTCTCATAACCTATGTATAAATATGCTTTCTTTCAATTAGAAATTTAGCGTTTCTAAATCAGTCGGACTGATCTCTCTGATTTTTTTGCCCATTCATCTTACAATCCATCCTCGTATTAATAATAAAAGCTTAGCATTGAATATGAATAAAAGAAAATAATTTTTGCTCACCTCATCTCTGAGGAAATGCTATTTGCTCTTGGTCCCCTCTCGCGTAGTGCCACACAACGTACCCGAGCGTATCCGTCTGCTAGAGTATACACCATGAATATTTGAAGTGCGTCTACCGAAGATGCATGGAATGATATATTGATTCTTGCTCGCGGTTTATCTGATGACACGCGGCTGCGGTACCATATGTAGTACGAGGGAGAGAGGGAAGAATAATGTCATCCCCCTCCGTCATCCCCTTTTATTTCTCTCCATAGTGATGAGAGCACCATTGGCAACTATTGCGTAATCAGGAAGCGAAAGGAACCTGTCGAAGATGGCGGTGTTAGTATTCCCTTCGCTAGGATGCAACATGTTGTCATCTTCTATTGCTGTCATTTTCTTTTGTTTCGCCATCTCCTTTTAACTGATGGTACAGTGCGTCTGACTTTGTAAATGATAATGAATTTTTCTGATTTATATCTGCTATCTCATCTGAGGTAAAGGCAATAAGATTTCTAATAAAAACTTCGAAACTCATAAAGCAATATAGTTGCTTTCGTAATAAACTATTATATTTAAAATATTATTTTAGATACAAATTTTGATATTTTTCTAGATACCCACCTTAACCTCAACTAATGCTTCCACAGTTAGGGATATGTCAAGCACAGCAGTTTCATTACTTTATAATTAAATTTTAGTAAGTTTAAAAATTCTTTTAACTTTCTTCTTTGCTTATCTGTAGTGGTATTTCTATTGTTATTTCTATTTGTTATTTCTACAGAGATGGAGTGATAATTCATCTAATTAGTGACAAAATTAATTGACCATTGAGACTCTACTGCTTATGTTATTATTTACTGAAGGCACTAGAACATCCATCTGCTTCCGAAGACTTAATAATAAAAGCAGTTAGTCATGGAACCTCACCTACAAATCTGAAGCATTTTTATAGGCTTTCGTATTTAAAATTCTCGAATAATGTTGAAATCACAAATGCCACCGAATTAACATGATTTCCTTAAAATAAGTAATGGTTCTGTATATAATCGCATAATAAAAAATATTAAAAGAAAGACAGACCCAGTTATCCGATCATTTAAATTTTGTGTTACAGGAACATCTAATAACGGCTGATGCTTTTCCTTCGGAAGCAGATGGATGTTCTAGTGCCTTTAATAAATAATAACATAAACAGTAGTCTCGATGTTCAGTTTATTTGATCACTAATTAATCCTCAGCAATTAGACGAATTATCGCTCCATCTGTAGAAATAACAAAGAAGAAAGAAGAAGGTTTAACCAAACCTTTTTGTTTCAAACTTTCAACTTAACAGATACGCGCCTTATGCTTATAATTTAAATCGCCACAGCTTGCAAGATTCCGTGTCCCATCGAAGATGAATTAAAATTCAAAGCAAAATTAATGCTGGAGGTTCACAAATCAGGAGCCTAGCAAGTGTGTACAGAAGTAAATAGACAAGTAATTCGACTAAAAGGAAAGGCTAATGCCGGATACGCAAGCCTCAGAGCTGGTCGAGGAAATAACCACAACGGTTAGCGTCGCTACCAAATTTCCCTGACTAATTTTCTAGCGCTTAGTTCTTATATACACGTATCTCATTTACTTACTTGGTGAAAGCTAACGAAAGGCAAGATTGGTAAACTGGAATCATACTTCTAAGAGAAAGTGGAACGGGAAATTGCAGTCCTAAAGTAGAAACAATATCGTCTGTGTGATAAAATCGAATATTAAAATGATGTTATTGTAATTTTATTTAGTACAGCAGCATCGGAAATTTCCATTTGCTTCTTGTTTTATATGTATATTTTTTTAATCTTATGTTTTTGTTATATTTTTTCTAATATGTTTTGAGATAGCTTACACTTTTTCTACATATATATTAACTTTTAAATTCCAATCAAGTTAAGCTTTCATCTTTAGCTATTTTTCTTTTAATATTTTCTACATTTTATGTTTTTACATTTCATACTACAATTGGATCTTTACTATATATTTATACATTTTTGCAAAGGAACGAAGTATCACTTTAAATCTAAATCACACAAATCTAAATAATTAGTTAAATAAACTAAAATCTATTCAAATCTAAATATGATTTTGAGAATAATCTAAGTCACGTTTTTCTTTTTTATCCATCCACTAGTTATACTTCAGTCTCTTCAAAGAGCTAATTAAATACTACGGCATGACTAATACACATTTCCAAGAGTAGGTATGTGAGAGAGAATTTTACTTCCATAGAAAGCTTATAAATTGTATTCATTTAAAAAATGAAGGAATTCATTATCAAACTTAAGTCTCCATGTGATTGTTCAGAATATGCAAAGGACAATATATACTGTGCTTAAACACAGAAAATTCAACCAAATTTTTTTCCAAAACAATGAAACACAATGCATCACGAGTAGAATGTTAGTATTAGGTGCCAGCATTATTATCTTATACTTCAGCCTCTTCAAAGAGCTAATTAAATACTACGGCATGACTAATACACATTTCTAAGCACAGGAATGTGAGAGAGGATTTTAATTCCATAGAAAGCTTATAAATTGTATTCATTTGCAAAATGAAGGAATTCATTATCAAACTTAAGTCTCTATGTGACTGTTCAGAATATGCGAAGAACAATATATACTGTTCTTAAATTCAACCAAACTTTTTTCCAAAACAATGAAACACAATGCATCACGAGTAGAATGTTAGTATTAGGTGCCAGCATTATTATCTTATGTTTTGAAAATGCCGAACTATATACCTGTTTTTCGAATTTTAGAGTAAATAACACAGAAAGTGGGTTATAGGGGTCTAGATCAGCATTTATCAACCTCAAATCTTCTTTTTTTTATTTCTCTTAAAGAAAATTAGTGATGATTAGACTAATCTTACGTAATCTTTACCATTGCTCTCTAAAATATAAATATCCTTCCACAATTTTATATATATGTATACAATTCTGAAAGGAATTGTTACGTAAGGGAGACTTTTGATTTTCAGAGGTACAAATACTTGTAAGGTATGCCCTAATTTTATAATAGTAATTTTAAGTTTATAAATCTTTCCTATCTCTTCTAGCTTCAGCTTACAATTCCTCACCAGAATGGGTTTGTAGAATCGCGTTAAATGCAAATGAGAAGTAGAAAGTAAGTCAATGATACACTGACTTCGCCAGAGAGAGTTAGGATTCCTGAATAACGCGAGTTTACCTTTTGGCTACGTCTCTCTAACTGTTACTACGCTTGGCCGTATTACGTGCCTTTTGATAGCTTCGCTGGCTAAATATTACGGTACAACAGGTTAGAACTTGTGTTAGCTTCTGCTAAATCTCTTTAGTTATTCATTAGTTATTTCTTATTTCTTACATTATAAGTTAAGCCCAAGTAGAGGCTTTGTTGTACGCCCTGAGAATGGGACCGCCTGTATAACTTTATTTGGAGCAAATAAAGAGTAATTAACCCTTCTTGAGTTTACGTCTTTGTTCTTGGACTTAAGCGATTATTCGCTTAGTAGCTCACTAGATTGTTAAACACTTAGTTTAGCAGCATAAAAGGAAGGAACACTACATACTTAAAAATAATTAATTTTAGTGCCTCAGCTAATTTGAAACGACAGAAACATAACTAACTTTATAATTTTACCAGAAAAAGATGTGATATTGGCTTTTCTTCCTCTTGATAAAGTTTTGATTTAAACTAAGTATATATATATATATATATATATATACTTAATGTAAGAAAAGCTTATGAACTAAACAGAAAGGACCTGTGAGGTCAAGAATTTTGCGCATTGAGCTGCAAAATTTGAAATAAAATTAAAAAGTATTTCTTCAAGCTATAGCCTACGAGTTAAAATGATACTTCGTTCCTTTGCAAAAATGTATAAACATATAGTAAAGATCCAATTGTAATATGAAATGTAAAAGCATAAAATATAGAAAATATTAAAAGAAAAATAGCTTAAGATGAAAGCTTAACTTGATTGGAATTTAAAAGTTAATATATATGTAGAAAAAGTGTAAGCTATCTCAAAACATATTAGAAAAAATATAACAAAAACATAAGATTAAAAAGAATTATGCATATAAAACAAGAAGCAAATGGAAATTTCCGATGCTGCTGTACTAAATAAAATTACAATAACATCATTTTAATATTCGATTTTATTACACAGACAATATTGTTTCTACTTTAGGACTGCAATTTCCCGTTCCACTTTCTCTTAGAAGTATGATTCCAGTTTCTCTTAGAAGTATGATTCAAATTTCCTCAGAAAGTAATTTATAAAGACATCTCTCCTCTTGATACAATGCGCAATCCAGCGCATCTTAATCTAAATCAAAGATTTTTATAGGAAAACACAAAGGATTTTAGTTATAGTCTTTACGGAAATTTTTAACACATGCGAATTTCAAAGGTTTTACTTAAATTCAAAACAGTTTTCCCACGATAATCGCTTAAAATAATTGCTTGTGGTCTCCTTAATTTCCGTTTTAAAATTAAAGATAAAGATAAAAGATCTCCTCTCGTTTTACATTTTCAACTGCTATTAACACACATATTGGCATTAGGTAGATACAGGAAGCTTGTAATCAATTTTACTTAAAACATATTGCAGTTCAAAATATGTTACTTATAATATTTTCCCCTGGCAAGATAAATAAGTAGACGGAGTGATGTTTTAGCACTTATTTTCTTTGACACAATAAAATTCGGCAGTCGAAACAATTATATCATTAAGCATATAAAAGTATTAACCATTTTCTAAATTATTTTATTGCAAGGTATCCCTCAAGCAATTTTATTTTTCTCCATTTTATAAAAACTAAATTTTAGAAATTGAATTCTTTGGCAAGATAAGGTAGCACCTCAGAAATGGAGTAAGAGAAAAAAAAGGTCAGAAATTGGAAAAGTAAAAGCACTTTTGAGGCATTTGCCTCTCGAAATTTCGATATTCTTCATGGAAAACCCAGCGGGTTCCAGAAGCGAAAGAATCAAAGATATTTCACCATTCCGACGAATATTTTAGGAACCGATCTTTGGGATTACGATTCCCAGTGTTGCTGTCACGAGACAAAAGCAATCTCCCTTTCGTGATACATTCTCCTACGAGTGTTGTATATCTGCAATTTATCGATATTATCACACTCTCTCATTGATTTACAACCACAATAAACGAAAAGTTATCCACAGATGATGGCAGTAGCAGAGAACGAACTGCCTTCAATCATATTTTTTTATTATTATTATTTCAGTTCCGTAGAAGGGGATATGAGAATTTTGAGAGGTCAAATACTTCTCCGCTGGGCACATCTTACTAGTTTCGTCTTTATTACTTGGCTGCTGATAATAAGCCATTTGAAAGGAAGGCAGACTGATATTGTTTAAGAACGAAATAACAATTGTATTCTTCTATAAGAAAGTCAATGGTGAATAAATGTTGTGAATGAAATCCGCTCCTATTTTTACACAGAGCTATGCCTCACGCTCAGATTGGGGAAAATATTTCCAGCTGAAGCCAACTATGGTCTTCGAAACTGAACAGATGAAGAACTTAATAATAAATGCTACCAAGAAGGGAATTCGATCTCTATGCGCTCAAGGGACTAGGCCAATCTACTCTCTGTAACAATATAGTTCACTGGACAGACTCCACAAATGCAATCTTGTCCGCTATCACCCCAGGAACACTGAACACGCTCAACGAACTCAAGTTCAGCTACGAGTCCTAAGTTTGTTGGTGCTTTTATGGTGTAATTTTAAGCTACTTAAAGTGAAATTTCATTTCTTGTATATTTATACAATTTAGGAAATATTGATTATGTAGTCGAAGCTTGCTGAAAAGAACTTCCGTAAAAAATAGCATGTTCAAACATTTTATTTCTATCTCTTCATTTTAGAATATTTTTAACTTATTCCGGTAAATTAAACTTTTTTAAGAAAGATGAAAGAAACTCAAATTTCTAAAATTAAAATTTTGAGCTTACTAGTAACTAAATGTTAAGAAAGCCTTTTTAGTTATTATCCTAAACGGCAAAATCAAACCTCTTTACGCGCATTTTCAGAAGAAAAATTTGAAACTTTTAAGACGCAAAATATAAAGCTAATTCCGATTATCAGGAACTATAAATATTCACTCTGCATGCATTAAATAAATCATTATTTAAGTGATCTAAACACTATATCCGATGATTTGCTCATGAATTAAATCCGCATTAAAAAGATTACAATGTACGTTTAATAGGGAAAATTTTAACATGCATTTAATCGCCAAGCTTTTCTGATAAAATATATAAACTTAGAATATCGATTTTTCTCACAACTTACTTTAAGTATTTGCAAAATGTTTCTTCTTAAAGTTTGCTTCCCCAAAAATATTGGAGTTATAAAATTCCATTTAAATGGTAGAGAATGTTTAACCTTTCACAAACAAAAAAGGCAGCAGTTATGCGAAAATAGAAAATTCTGATGATATGGAATAAATTAGGCAAAATCAGCATGTTGTTATTTTATATTTTATCTCTTACTTACATCAAGACAATTTCTTTAAAAATAAAAATGGTTTCAGATAAAATCTCTTATAGGAACTAACTCTTAAATCGATTTCATTGCGAACGTTCATTCTGCAAAAATTATGTCCACACTTAAAATTAAGCAAAATAGCAAACTTGTGCTTGGCACAGATTTTAACTGAAACCCTATCGATTTCGAGGGAGAAGAGGTACAGGTCCCTCTTCGTCAGGATTAAAATAATTCCGCAAAAAATTACTATTTTTCCAATTAAAATTTCAATTAAAATCTACGGCAAATACAAGTTTGTTGTTTTGCCTGATTTTCAGTTTTACTTTGGCGTGTTTCTCTTCTCTCTTGATTATGCCCATTTTTATTATAAAGCATAATTTCAGATCAACAATTAAAATTGTCAGAATCCTAGAAGCTAATTTCCTAATTAAGCACTATATATTCCATTATCATGCAGGGATAAAATTCCCAAAATATCGCTGTTTGATCAGAATCACACAATCATGGAGTATGCACAGCTTAACAAAAAGATAATTTATGTAATGGAAATTCCTTATTTTTGAAGTTTAGGCTCAATGAAATGTTACATTATATTCAGTTGGCAT
Organism: Stegodyphus dumicola; assembly: GCF_044657685.1. Classification (NCBI taxonomy): domain Eukaryota; kingdom Metazoa; phylum Arthropoda; class Arachnida; order Araneae; family Eresidae; genus Stegodyphus; species Stegodyphus dumicola. Next base: position 32,386,765 of record NC_140781.1, read on the forward strand.
TATTCATTATGAAGAGAACTTTGATCAAATCATCTGAGAGAGTAAATACGAAATAATGCAGAAAAAGTTATTTAAAACATCTAAATCTGAAACAAAACATATAAGAAAATCAGACTTACTAAAGATGAGGAATTATGATGAATAACTTGGGTTGCTAGAAGAGTTTCATTATGTATAAATTTGGAGAATTCTGGATTAAGAGTAAATTTGACTCACTTGCAGGAAAATATATACTCGTGTGCAAAATTAAGAGAATTAGCATATTATGTCGAATTTATGAAAATCTAATGAACAGACCTTAATGAAATTTGGAATGAATATACATTTATAACTGGTAAATAAATATACCATTCAAAAGTCATTTTATGTAAGCATGAATATCAGTAAATCTCATAGAGCAGGCACGTCCGAAATCCACGTTGTGATGTCGAACTGAAACGCTGTGTAATATTGGGCAACTTTCCCTATCACAGCCAGATAGGTAGAGCAGGGTGACGGTATACTGGACAAAAGGCAGTTTAGGAGCGTTCCCTGTGATAGTCGATACCACTTCTGCCTTCTATAGTATCCCTTTTGTGTTCATTTCTACTCCAGCAGCAAGTCAATTTCTAACTCCGGAAGAGTTCTCGAAGGGGAATGGGAAGATAAAAGAGCCCTCCCGAGAGTGTCCCACACATATTTTGTAGGATTAAGGTCAGGAGATTAGGTTTTCCAGTCCATGAGGCGAATATCCTCATTTTCTAGGTAATCGTCGACCAATGAGTCCTGTCTGGATGAGAGTTGTCGTACATTAACAAGACCCCCAAGATCAACTGCGCATCTAAAAAGTCGAACATAGGTATCTAAGATCCTCTATGTACCTCAAAGCAGTTAACGGAGCTTTTATCGAACACATGAAGCGTGTGCGTCCGTCCAACATAATGGCTCCCCGAACTATTACATCACCACCATAATGATCCACTTCCCTGATGAGGGAGGGATGATATGGTATTTCAGGCTCTCTCTAGATTCAGGTAAGTCGAAAATCAGTGTCCATGTTGAATCTCGACCCATCTGTAAATAGCATGGAGCTCCATTGAAGTCTAATCTAAGGCGGATATTGTGTGCACTATACCAAATGCGCTATCTTGTGTGCTGCAGTGCAGACAGCGGGGTCTTCAGGCGTATACCCCTATCTCATGAAGCTTTTAGGCAACTGTAGACCGTCAACCCCGGCTTGTAGTAGCAGCATACAGCTCACCTTAGAGCTGTGGAGCTGTAGCAGTTCTGTGTCTCAGCGCTGAAAGTGTAAAATAACGATACTCATTCGTCGTTGTGGATCTTGGTCGTCCAGGTCTCCTCGTTCTGGATCCATTATATTCAGCTCTGTAGCCCTCTTGCACTTGTGATTGGCCTGCCTCTGATCTGACGACAATTCTCCGTCTCATTCCGTCATCCAAACATTCAAGGCTACACATTTTGCAAATTCCTTACAACATTTACCCAGCTCCTGCTAGAAACACAGTGTATATTGTGAAGGATTACAAAAATACAATTACAAAAATTATTACAAAAATACCGAAAACCCCTCGTGAATTTATATCCCCTCCACAATCATGGCTCCTCAGACACGCATGTGTACGCTTCTGTATTTAACTTTGAATATTTGCATAATTCTCCTGGGGGCATAATTATTACCTTCGGTTCAATACGTTTCGTAAAAATAGACATAATTTGCAAATTCTCTTAATTTTGCACACGAGTGTATTTTAACGATATAGTTTAAGTTCTGATAGTGGTACTGTTTGTATTACTTCGATTCCGCTGTTAAATACTGAAAACTTTCCTCAGATAATTTCGCTTACAAAGTAAGTAATGTCACTACGATTTGTTACATGCAAACGTAACTGATAGTCCGAGTTGTAAGTATTCTTACATGACTAACTGAAAGCGATTATCTGAAAGACATCTTTCCTCAGAAATTAACTCTGACAAACTGGACTTAGAGTTATTAGAGCTTCCTGTCAGTTTTAGCAGGTCAATAGCTTTTGTGTCATTTAGGACAGGAAATGACTTTTTAAAAAGAGCATGATTCCTGTGAAAATTTCTCTTTGGATACATTGATAGGTACATTTATCTCCTTAATTAGCTTTCGTGCTCTTGGTGGTAATTAAAAACTGCAAATGAGGGGAAAATGAAAAAAATTGATCTTGTTCTAATCTAGTGTTGTTCCATGTAGTTCTAAATTTAAATTTCAGAAGAGAACATTTTTGTTTGAGGACGTCATTTTGTTTAACAAAACCTAAACAAGTCTGACAGAAATTATTTCATTCATGTCTTACTTTTCTCAGCTATAAAGTTACTTTTGCGTATTTTCTGGCTGGTTAATGAAATTATTCCAGTTATTAAATTATGATAATTTTTTAATTCGCGAAACATATGACAGCTCCCTAAGAAAAAAAGGACGTTACGCCATTTTTAGTTAATCCAAGTAAAGGAGAAAAGTAAAATTGTTAAATTATGATAATTTTTAATAAGTCAAAAAATTTTACAGTTCCATAGGAAAAGAAGCAATTTATGCCATTTTTTGTTTAGAGTAAATATGATGAGGTATATAGTTTCGTTTTTGAGCAATTTAGATAATCTTTCAAGTCTTTTCCTCCATACTGTGAAATTAGCCATAGCGTCTATCTGCGCAGAAAAAAAGGGGAGATACAATACTCTTAAAAAAACTTCTGCGCAACCGAAGGCCTTACGTTTCGCTTAAGATATTATTCACAGATATAGAAATTTTTACAGAATATAAAGCTGTTAAAATCTTTAAGAACTCGTGTTGCATTTATTACTTTAAAATGTTTACCATCCAGTACTCCCATAAAAAGAACTTTCATGCATTTAAATAAACTCGAGACAAAATATTTTAAAACTCATAGAGTTCACCAATGTTTTATTTCGATTTCATAATCGAAGTGTTTCAAGCTGTTATTAAGATATTTTAAAAAATAATTTATTATTTCTCAAGGACAGTATATATTCCAACAGTTTTGGAAACTTCAATATTTTTGGAAAAAGATACTGGTATGAGCGAAAATGAAAGTTATTAGTTTGTAAGGAATTAAAGATATTCCTCCTAAGTGTTGTTATCGTGCTGTGATAAGTACATCATTTCGGTAATATAAAGATTTATTTTCATTTCCCAGCGACAGCACAGTATCTTTTTCAACTCCGTGTTGAAGAACAGGTTTTTCAAGATAACGATTTCATGATGCGAGTTATTGTTAAAAACAGTGTTGCATTATGGTAACTAAACTGCATTTAAACAGTATAAGTGTTGTAAATATAAATGATTTTAAAATAAAACTTTAACTAAATTAAGTCACCGAACCAGTGAATAAATTTTATCCTATTCCTGAAATATATATTGGTGTTGGTGTATTTAATTATGGCAAAGCACACGAGGGCTATCTGCCTAAAGGGAGGGATGCCTTTCGTGGAGGACTTTCTAAGGGAAACTGGCTCGTATACACGTTACACATGGGGAAAACCACGAAAACGCCCATGCAGCCAGCCCGTTCGCGGGATTCGAACCTCAGACCGAACTACCAGTGTTCAGCGTCTTTACCGCTCGGCCGCTGGTGGGCCCCTGAAATATATAATATGTGAAATTAGGTTTATATGCTACTTGAAACTAAATTTATAAAAATTCTGATTTCGGCATGAATTAATTACTCTTATGAATATAATATTTTATTGGTGAGTCTTTCGTCAATAAAGTATTATATTTTAAGTAATTACATATAAGTCAAATTTAACCAAAAATTAACAAACACAAATTTTTCTGAGGGTATTTATGTAGATGAAATGAAAGTAAAGACTAAATTTCTTGCGCAAAATTATTTAGCTAAATAATAATTTGCCTACACCAAGCTGATAAAGACAGTCTAGATGGCTAGAGTGTATTAGAATTTTTTATGCATAAAACACGAAAATTCAGCAGTACCTTCCCCGGTAATCGAACTCTAGATCTTTTTTTGCTAGCCGAATGTACTGCCATTTACTCAAAGAGGACACGCAGGGAGGAAATCGGAGATTCTTTATATTCTCCCCCATTTAATTGGCGACTGGAAAGAGAGAAGACTCAGTCGCCAAATCCAGGTGGTGACGAATCACCGTCCACCGCAATTTCGTCATGCGCCATTTATAAAGCTAATATTTAGATTTTTGGGGACAGGAAGAGGGAGAAAATCAGCTATACCTCACCCCGATTCGAAAGCTAAATCTTGCGACTTTTACTAGACAAATGTGCTTCCAATCACACCTGGAGGCATGCACGGGGAAAAAAGGCAAAAAATTATTTATAGATGCAGCTTATTTCTTTACATTTTGCCTTCAAGATAAATTTCTATGTCGAAGGCTGTGAAAAGTTTCAAGAATTATTTAACTTCCTACCAAAATCATAGGAAGATGGTTCTAATCTTTATAGCTTGGACTTAGTCTCATATAAAACAGTACTTGCCCATAGCTTATCTGTTATATGGCTGAAATGCCACTGAGCATTTAATAAAATATTATTTTAATACCTTACATCTATCAGACAGAAAAACCCTATTATGTGTGATACTGCAATGTAAAAATTTTACTGAACGTAGATAGATCACTGGGCCTAGTGATATAAAGGGCTTAACTAACAAGAAATAACTGACACATGAAAAAGTGTTAAATGTGTATCTCGAAAATATTAGGCTTTCTTTTTATTTGATTATCTGTTACTGAGTCGCAGTGATATTTGGAAATATGTAGTATTTTAAAAATTATTGTTTCTCCAGTTATACATATTATTACTGACGATACGCTTAGTAAGTATTCAAGAGTTTATTCGTGTACTTCCGTTTACATATTTTATTTTATAATTAAAAATAATTCTGAGATAAATTTAATATGTGGCAGCATGTAAAATTATTGAATAGTAAGCATTATTTTATAGAACACATCTGAATGTTGTTTTCGTAATCGTAACAGATGGATTTAACTTTGTGTGAATAGGTTTTTGACGCGCTTTTTTTAAAAATCATTTGTTTTTATTTGCCTTTTGTTTCTCTTTCTCACCATTCTGGACTAAATAAAAGGAAGGTAAAAAAAGAATTTTAAATCTCATCTTAGAGTTCCAGAAACTTTTAACAAAATTGCCAGCGCCTCGACAGTCTTAAAATTTACTATCACGATCTTCCTTATCTATAAAATCTTCCTTATCTATAAAATGTTACGATCTTCCTTATCTATAAAATGTTTTCCAGTTGGGTGGATCTTATCACATATATTTAAACTTTCTTATCCTATCATATATACGAGTATTTAAGCTTTATTCAGAATTTATAATTTCATACGTTTTATATTTTCAAACTCTTCCAGAAAAGAGTAGGCCTAGTATCAATTCCAGAAATGAAATTGCGAAATTTATGCGAGCTATATCCCTCATTAAATTTATCAGAGATCTGATAAGTAAACAGAATGCTTTTTATAATCCTTAATCTTTTGCATTTAGACTACATGAAGCATAAGTATTTCACTTTAGCATCACTTGATACTCACTTAATATTTGTCTTTAAATTCTAATCCTCTGTATAATAGTATAACAACAGAACAATGCTCCCATTGATTCTATGTATTGAGAGCTGATTATTGTGTCTACTGTGCATAGTTTGTAACATTAATCTAGCATGTGAATACACAGAGCTTCTATAATTCGGGATTCTAGAGGGCTTGTAACCCATGCATGTTTTCCTCATCTGAGAGTGGCTATCGCGTGAATTAATCTGCAATGATTGTGAAGCGAATCACATTGGGAAATCTATTATTTTAATTGTCCAAGAGCTATATGGGAACCCATCTAATAGCTGATTATGAATAGTCTCCAGGCGCTCCAGTGGTCATCAGCAAGGCGTCTGCATACGCTTGGAAGGGCACTAGATGCACTGAATTCATCGCTACCATTGTACGCAATCGGAACGACTCTTGCATAAAGCGAAATCCGAAGAAATTTAACAATTTAAACAAACGTATTTTGCAGTTTCAATAAAATAAAATGTAGGAAGTATCAAAATAAATTTTCTTTTTATTCACATTTTATTTCTGTATATTTTACTTAAAAATAGAAGATTATATAATTACTTTAGCGCTTAAATTCAAAAATGGATTTCTTTTGAATTTAAAATTAAAATGTAAAATGATTGGAAAAGAAATTAACATCAAAACATTTGGTCTAAAATATTAATCAATTTTTATTCATGACACCAAACGAACTGTATGATAATATGATTGTTATTCACACACATTATTTACCTATCTGCTGCAGTGTTTTAAAGCACTTTTGAATTTACTTCGAAATTTGACAGTTATGGCAAAGAGATACATAATATGAAAATTTAGCACAAGTACAACGCTTTCTCATGCAAATTTCTCTGTGGACAGTATACTCATCATTGGATAAACATTTTGTGGTCAATAAGCGATATTTATAGACATATATTGCAGCAAGTGTATTTAGTTAAAGATTAAGGACAAGTATTATACTTTTCTAATTATCATTAATTTTCACAGGATATTGTATTGAACTGTTTTATTACATAGAAAAGAGATTTTATGCCCGCATAATAATTATGTCACTAAATTGTGTAACGAAGTTGTCTCTAATAAAAGTCATCTGTAATCGATTTAGTCAAAACGTGATGCAGTTAAAAAATAGTGATTAATGCTATGATTAAGAGAAAAAATTACTTGAATTGACAGACATTAGAAAATACATTTAAACTTACTTATTTCATTAAGTTTTATGTTATATGCATCGCTTGATAATTTACTGAAAGATTATTTTCATAGACATAAATAATAGTGATTTCGTTTTCCTTGACACAATAATTTTCAGGCGTTATTATTACTCACAGGAATAGTTTTGTTGTAAAAATATGATTTTAGTTTTATATAAAATGAAGTTATCGATATAGAGTAAAATAAACTGTAAAGAATTTTAAAGAAAATAAAGTAAATTATGGACCCCTTTGGAAACAAAATCTAAGCAGTTACTGAAGTGTAAATAAATTATAATAACAACGTTGAAAGTACTGTTGTTTCGTTGACGCATGACGGCAAAAAAAGATGAAAGTGGTTCAGATAATTTCCTTGGACTTTGCGATACTCTTGCGATTTGACCTATTTTAAATTCAGAACTCTGAAATGAGTGATTGAAAATTAGGGTTTTTTTTGTTTTGTTTTGTTTTTGTTTTGTTTTATGTATTAGTTTTTGTCAATTTAACACATGATAATTATGTAAAGTTATAAAAAGGCTTGGTTCAAAGCAAAAATTTAAAATAATTTGTTCAAGTTCTTTTGTGAAATTGTTAATGCAATTTTTTCTATTATTACGCGCCTCGTTTCTTAGTTAAATGTTCAATTCAAATTATAATTTAAATTACTTAAGCATACAGATTTAATTTAATGTGTACATACCTTCAATACGAAGTGTTTATTTTAATTATTTCAAATGCACGAGATGTTCCATCAAGCTTATTATTATGTTGCATATAATAAGCAATGACAGCCATATACTGCGCAAAATTTGTGTTTATTTTAATTATTTCAAATGCACGAGATGTTCCATCAAGCTTATTATTATGTTGCATATAATAAGCAATGACAGTCATATACTGCGCAAAATTTTTCTTTGAAAGTAATGATCTGCCAAAAACATTGCAACATTCCAAAATATATCAGAGCTGAGGTTTTTGAGTCAATTTTTTTTTCAATCTGAACTTCAGGAATATTTCAAATGGGTAATTTATTTAAGCTACACATACCAAGAAAAAATAAATCAAACTCATGAATAAATTGTACACTTCATCATACTGAGCTTGAATAGGTGCGATAGGTGTGGCTAATGTATTTTAGAATTACTGTTCAGAAATGAATTCCGATGATTTCTTACATTTGTGTTTTTTTTTTTGTGAATGAGCTTGGCTATGCATTAATACCTTATAAAATATTCAACTTTTGAAAGCTTGGAGAAGAATAGTGAAGTTATTTTTTATGTTGCCAGAAAAGTGCGGTATAATGTTAAGCAATTTTAGAAAGTGCGTATGAAAGTTTTTAAATGCTTAATACACTCTTTACACACACATATATATAGAAAGAGATAAATATAGTATATTTTTATAACAACAGAAGTGGGAAATATGAAAGAATATTTTTATAACATAGAGCTTATTTGTAAAACAACCGCATATTTCTAACAGAAACCAGCCAATTTGAACAGTATCATTGCACTCATTTTAATGAAATTTAATTCAGAATTTTTTATCGGTACTATTCATTACTTCATTAAAGTACAGTGTAGCATAATATTCATTAAAATGGAGAACCTGACAAATAGAAACGTGGAAAAATTCGTTTTCCATATGCGAAGAGGAGATGTTATTCAGCTGCTGATTTTAGCTTAACAGCGCAATGTTTTAAAAAGTGAACATTTCGTGTTTTCTACGAAATACTTCGATTTTTTAGGAATAAGGTTGCACAGAGAAAACATATGCGATATGTTTGGTGTATGTATCCACTATTTTAAACATTGAAAAAATACATAAAAATTATGCTGCTATTTAAAAAGAAAAGTTTTGTTTCAGGTACTATTGGCTTTGATAAATATCGTCCGTCTTATTTTGCTGAAACAATTTCAAGCATCCTGAATAGTATTATTATTTATGTAAACATAACTTAAAATAATTTATTTTGTAAATTGCTCGAAATTAAGAAGCTTTTTTTTTCTTCCCAAGTTAGAATATTTTAAAGAATTTCAATCTTCAAATGTCAAATAGCATACGTTTTAGCAGCATTTCGTTTATGAATGCAGTTTTAGGTAATAACTGACATTTTTCTGCTAATTTATGTTATCAAATAAAGTTGAGAACATTAATGAATACGAGTTCAAGAAAATTCTGAATTTGATGCCTTACCAACATTTAAATAAATACATAATTATTACATTAAAATTATGAATAATATGAAATAAAATTAAGTATACATTTAGACAAAATATGAATAAATTGGAACTATATTCACAACATTTTGGTTTTCAAAATAAATTTATTTTCAAGGAAGAAAAGTACAATATTTCTTCTGACTGCGTTACAATAGCAACTTCTGGCACATTTACTTACCTTGAGACAAGTAGATTTAAAGCAGGATCTCATTCTGTATTCCAATTCTTCATACTTACCATCTGTTTCTTTTTTTTTTTTTTCATCTTTTTCAAAGCTTTACAAATAGCGTAACAAGATGTTTTACTCTCACCTCTTTCTTTACGAAAAAATGCCTGATCTCCTTCTTTATATAAATATTCTTTCAAAGAACATGTGGATACAGAAGATGACAGAAATGTCTCAAGAAAATTTACCTTATCCCCTTTTCCAGCATTTTCTCTTGATACCTTGAAAATTTAAATGCTACAAGTGAATAAACAGCATATATGTATAGCGTATGCATATATACCTGAATCCCTAGTGTAAAACAAACTACATAATTGGGATACATAATATATATATATATATATATATAATGTATTTAGTACTTATTTATTGTTTTAATTAATTATTCCCTAATGAGTCAAAATGGAATATTAAACAATGGATAATTAATTTACAGATTGATTTTCGTGTTTAATTTTTTTTAATTTAAAATTTTTTTTTTTCAAAACAAGTGAAATGTTTATTTTCAATTTTATTTAAAGGCTTAAAGCGACTCATTCTTGATTTATTTGCTAACTTCTTTTTTCATTTTCCAAGATAGTATAATCTTCTTCTCGTAAAAATGTTTTATTTTGTAAAATTAATAAATTTTTCAATCTTGTAAGGATCCTAAGTTTTACTAACGTTTATTTTATTTTAAATTTTTACTATCACTTCTTATTTTCTACTTCCGGCCAGAATTAAAAGCTTTAACTTATTTATTCAAATTTGTCTTGCTAACGCCAATTACTTAAGTTGTGGCTTTTTGCCAAGCAAGAGAGAGGAAGGAGTTATTGGAAGCAAGCCGCTTGCCATTTTAGTGTTACGAGTTTTCACTCAGTTGCTGGTTGCCTTCAAGGCCAGAGGTTTAGTCCTCTTGATAATTGCAAAACGTATCGTAGTGTTAGCAGCTCGGCGTACTACAATACGGACTTTGTTAAATAACGGCCAATCTTAAAGCTAGGCACTTGTATATTAATCCAAAGTTAGTTTTAGTTAGAGTTTTAGTTAGCAGTTTTATATTCTTACGTTCAGACCACAAGTGGTTGGTCTCTGTATTCTGAAGTTCCGGAAATCTCTGTAAAGATAGAAAACTAAAGGGTTTCGTATACCCTTCCTGTGTGTATTGTCTACTTCACAATTTATTGAACATAGCTTGAGTAAGCTCCCTGTTCCGAGTCAGGACAGTTCATGTTTCCAAAGCAAGTCAAGAGGAACACAAGTCCTGATAATCTAAGCCGCTTAAGTGCTAGAATTTATTACTTACTTATTCTAATAGTTGTTGCATATATATATATGCACAGAGAGAGATAGAGTCAGAAATATGCCTACAAATTGGAAATAAATATAGAGTATTACTGTATCTTATTCTAATAATTGTTGTATATATATATATATAGAGAGAGAGAGAGAGAGTCAGAAATATGCCTACGAATTGGAAATAAATATAGAGTATTACTCTATCTTATCAAAAGAAATGATGAATGCTACATTTCTTATTTTACATTACACTCGCTGGTTTAAATAACACAGCTCTGAAGAGCTTCTGTCATTAGCCAATATAACGCTGAATATGCAGCAGCAAATTGCATTTTCATAGTAGACGTTTGAACACTAAAATGATGGTGAGGCTGTGAGTGTGGAAAGAGGTGATTTCAATCTGCACCGTAGCCATTCCTCCCAACTGCGTATAAGTCGTGAAAGCAGCTGCTTACAAAGTTGAACTTCCTGAAAACTATCCAAGGATTCTGTAAAAGGTCTTGCAATACTCTGAGTAAAGTTGGTAACTGTGCATATTGCTTTTCATTTTTCTGATGTGTCTTTCTAAAGGCAATATCTCATTTGTTTTAACCATAAAAAATGTCATTAGACAAACTCACTCCAACAAATACTATATAGCCATATTTTCTAATTCGCTGTGTATTCTGCAATGCAAAGAGAGCGTGTTATTTCCTTCATAATGATGTTACACTACGGAAATGTGTGTGTGAAAGTAAATATTACACAGATACATTGCAATTTTGTTATAAATAAAATGATTACATTAACTGAAGAATTTATACATTGCAATATTATTTTGTCAGGCGCTGTTCTTAAAAGAGTTGTCTTAATTTCAAAATAATTAGCAGAGCATATAGATCTAAAATCATGTATAATTTATGTATGATTATTTCTAGCTTAAGGTGAAACGTAGTTCTAACTGATGCTTTTGAATTTTTAAAATATCTTATAAGGTATTTCTCCCGCCTTCTTGACATGCTTTCGTTGTGTGGTGGTCTGCACGCTGGGCGCGTATTCCAGCTGTCCGCGGTTTACTTCCTGGCTAAGGCAGTTGCTTATTTTTCATCTTTCCTGCTTCCAAATTACCTAATGTCTCTACAATCTCTTCTTTGCTTAAAAATTCACGACAAGTTGCGCCAATCTCTATATGACGTAAATTGGTTTTTGGTTTGGTTTTGGTTTATTTGATTATGACAAAGCACTCTAGGGCTATCTGCTTAGGAGAAGGGATGCCATTATGGAAAACTTTCGAAACGAACCTGGCTCGTGTAAACGTTACACATGAGGGAAAAACACGAAAACGCTAATGCAACCTGATTCAACCGAGAGTCGAACCTTGAAACGAACTTCCAGTGTTCAGCGATTTTACTGCTCGGCAGCTAGTCGGCCTGTCGTAAATTGAAACTGGAAACAAGGAAAAAGGAAGTATACTAGCTTCTTGGTTTGCTTAATGCGTCGATTCTTATTTCTTTGTAGAAGGAGACGTAATATTAATTTCTTTCTAAGAGTCGTTATTAAATAGTTTCGAGTTGAATGTTACTGAATATGCTTCTGCTTTTAGTTTTCATATTTATATATGAGCTTAAGGGGTGTTGGAACCCCAAAATCTTCAAAGAATTGTGCTTTCGGATTTTTGCATTTTCAAATTCTCTACACTTTTATCTTTCTAAAAATACCATTCTTTAATCTCTATGAAAATTAGAACTGTAAAAAAATCTAGTTTTAATTTTTCATCTACTGCTTTGATCAATGAGGATTTTTACATAAAAATGCGTTTTTCTCCAAACGTAATTTTTTTATACTCGATGTACCTTTTCTCAGGAACTACTGCTCACAGGTATCTAAACTTTTTATGGCTTATTTATTAGGTTCCCTAATATTTACTAAAATGAGCTTTTCGTAATAAACACAGAAAAAAAAATTTTAATATTTTTGTGTGAGAAAAGTGCTAAATTTTACTATGCCTAACAAAATATTCTGTAATTTACTCTAAAATTCAAAATGCTTCAAAAGCTCATTTCAGTATAACCAGATAGGTATACTTTAATTACAGAAAAAATGTCAAGCTTATATCTACAGCAGATTTTGAGAAAAGGTACATCGAAAATGGCCAATTTAACATTGTCAGTATAGGGATTTCTGATACACCTTAAGCGAATAATTGAAAGCTGGAAATTAATCAAAAACAAGCGAAGAGCATAAAAACTATGCCAAATAAATTGTTTTATAATATATACATAATATTCACATGACACTTGTATCAGAGACTCTGAAACTGTTAAAGTAGGACATCTAAAGTCCATGTCCGGTGAGGGCCTGTGTCGGGCTGAGGTTACACGAAGTAGATCTAACTTGACCAGCAGCAGCAACGTAAATCTTCTCCGACCAATTAACAATCTTGTCCTTTATTTAACAGAATCCTCTTAGCTTTATTTTTATGTGACAGAGAGTAGAACAGTAGAGTATTTGAGAAAACTCAACATAATAGGAAATCGTTTCGACGTAGCATTTGCCAGGTTGGAGAGCAGAACGACCAGAAGTAACGCTCTAATGGGCAATAGCACCGCACATGGTAACATCAAGCGGCATAAAAATATACCGCTCCCAAACGACACGAGACGTGAAGCGTTAGCCTAGCAGCCTACACGCAATGATATAGTGACCGGCTGGGCCAAGCGAGAGTCCGGATTTATCGCTAAAACAATACGACTACAATTCGCTACTATAACTGCTGTGACGGAGGCAACGGTGACGCAGCAAACCTTGTCATTGACGTAAAAACGTTAATGGTGGACTTCATTAGAAGCGCCGCCAGTGCAATCCACCCTTTACTAGTCGTCACTGTATGGCCTTATGTGACACCAAACGTCCTAAACATGTGTTTAAGATTCACTGAATAATGGAAAATGTAGCTGTTAGAATTATTGTGGTAGTATGCCCGATGGCTTGATCAGTGCATCGAGTCATCCTCCGCGGGCTGCTGCTATCCTCCACCGGCTGAAGGATTATGTGTTAGAAACATTGCTGACAACAATGTCATGTTTCATCCCTCTGACCCTCGTGTCTGGCTATTCAGTCGTGTAACCACCTTCTCTGAATGGGGTGAGACGTCTTCTTTGTCAATCACTTAATTGCATGCGCTTTACTTCTTTTTAATCAGGATCTCGTCGAATGGACCTCCGAGACATTCTCCATGGTTATGTCCATTAGCACTCTCACAAAACCAATCCGAATTTACATGGCAGATCTGGGTGTCATGTATCTGCTGGCTTTCTTCGTACCAGTGCGCATTCAATGACAGCGCATGTTCAATGATGTACAGAGTTGAGTTAACGGTATATGCATGTCAAATGTCCTCCTGTTCCATAACGATTTCGCGGTACGTATTTTTTAATTGAATGTGTGCATATATACGTGTATGTACGTCTGTCCAGCTGTGATAACAGAAATAAACGAGTCTCATTCCCAATAATAGCTCATCACATCTCCCATTCAAACTCAGAAATATGCGAATGGCTCCATCGTGGAGTTAATTCTAAAGATGGTTGACGTGCTGTGGCACTGCCTGTGTGATCCATGATGAAGTCTCTGGTACCCCACTCACTTCTGCATACCTACCTGTTTATGTCTGTGCGTGACAGTCCCGAGCCCTTAAAATGGTTGACTTGCTAGGGCATTGCCTGTGTGATCCATGATGAAGTCTCTGGTACCCCACTCACTTCTGCCTGTTTATGTCTGTGTGTGCATGCACGTCGACTAATAAGCTAAAACTCTTGCATTTTAATGAACGATTTTGCATAAAATTTTATTCAAGTTCTAGATTTGGTGTATTTTATAGTATCGGGGTCTTTCCGTGCAGTTCCTGAAGTGTTCAAACATTTTATTACTGATAGGAATAAAAACTAAAATTCTTAATATGTAAAATTGATCCTAGTTTATTTTTTATCGCATCGTAAATAATTACACTTTAGATTTCATGAGGGTGGCGTATAAGAAGTCAATGTTTCATTTTTCGCTAAAGTTTAAATTGAAATAGATATTGTATATGATGGACACCATGATTATTGTAAATGATAAAGATATGGCTGTACGAAGGAAAGACTGATTTAATATTTTTCGAGAATAAATGGTAAACATTTTCTGACTTCGCAAACTCATTGCAATTCTTGTAAGTGCTAAATATTCAGATATTGCGTCATTAATAAAGTTCCGAGCCCTTAAAATGAAACTGCGGAAGAAACATAAATATCTTTTAAACTAGAACTTTTTAGTCAGGACCTTTCTCAGAGAACATAAACGAATAACGAAATTTAGATGAAGCTGGAAGTAAAGACGGAGTTTAGGAAAAAGCCATTTCTGCTCCCATCTTTCAAGCAATCTTGCATTTTCGTGGCAATGTGAATGGAACATTGGGGTGTGAGAAAGCGTTTACGGAAATGCGGAGGGAAAAATTTTCCCTGTAAATGGTGACTACCGATATGAATACAAATGTAAATGTTATGCAAAATACCTCTCGTCACCTGTCTACCGAGGTATTAGATGGATTTGCGAGCATTTTACATTTAAAATGAAGGCGAGCTTATACAAAGGCTGAAGTCTTTGAAGTAGTTATAAGCAGGTGGGAATGCATCTTTATATGAAGCTTCATTTTTGAAGATTTATCCAGTTTGCTAGAGTTGGCTTTCTTACGCTACTGGCTTACTGACGTATGCAATAAATTAGAACTTTGACGGCTGTAAACATGAACTTCGTACATCTCTTATCAATGTAAGATAAGATGATGTAGTTTAGAAGCTCTATACTTTAAAAGCATTTTTCTGATAGCAACTCTTTTTCAGCTATTTCATTCATTGTAGAAAGAATCTGACTTTATTTGATAAGCTTTTATTTTGTATTCTCATGTATCCGCAATCACACTTTGTGAAATACCAGTCAATAGTTAACATTTGAAGATTGCTTTTCAATTGGACCATTTCTAACAAATATAAGGAATTCTTTTATGTAAATTTTGAGCAAGAGTTAAATAAGATCTTTTTACTAGTTTTCAAATAAGATGGAATTTAAACTGGTTTGGGATTTAACCTGACTTCTGTTTATTATCCGATTTCAATCTAATACAATAATTTGATTATAGCTTATAATTTAATGACATAACAATGAACCCTCACTTAGAGATCACCTCTCTGAAAATTATAATCCTTCTGTATTTCTGAGAATTTAAGTAAACTTCGGCTTTCTAAAACGACCGTTTTTAAGGAAGACGAAAATTATTTGAAACTGTGGGTGTCTTTTCTAGAGAAGACTCGCTGTATTTGATATATTACTGCAAGTATAATGCTTTATTGGAAAATATATTTTGTTCTGACTTTTCTCAGGAAGCTGCTCCGAAGCATAAATTTAATATTTTAAAATTTCAATGTATTTTAGCGGACAAAGAGCTTGCAAATTTAAAATTTAGTTTAATTTCAAAGGAGATCTAGCAAATAAAAAATTAGTTGAGCTTCACATTTTAAAATTAATCTTTATTAAAATTTATCTACGAGTAGTTTTTTATTAACAATTTTGCTATTTTTGAATAGTATATAAAGTGATTCCTAATATTATCGTTTTTTAAAACTTTTCACAAACATTTATTTTTTATGTCAGGATTTAAATGTTTTCAATGTTTTCTTTGTTTTGAGTTATTACATATGTCGTTTAAATATTACAATTATACAGTTAAATATCTCCCGCCAAGAAGCTCTTCAGTAGTTACGTATGATTTACTAACGTCTTCTTTTCTGTTTTTATTTATATAGACACTGAGAATTTAAATCTTTAGCTTAAATTTTTAAATACATTTAACGCGAATACGTAAAACTTAAATAATTAATAAGATTATCACAAAAAATGAAATACGAGCGTATAAAGCGATGAAATATCTATATTATTTGTTATATTCTTTATTATTAAAAAACATTAAATGGACATGACTATTTTCTCTCAATATGAAATATGAAATTGTTCTTTTTACTTCCTTGTAGAAAGTAAAGGAGGTATTGTAATCACGAAAATTTCCGGGTACCATATTTCAAATGAAATTCGATAGCGGTCAAATAGATATTTCTCGGTCAAATAGATATTTCAATAGAAATATCTATTTGGCCGCTATCGAATGCAATTTAACGATGTTTTCGCTTGACATCTGTAAGTAAGGGCAGAATAAAGGACTATTTTTTCCCAAATGGGGAATTATAAACCTGATATAAAATGGATTCAGAAGAGTTTTTTTCGTGGCGTCTGTATAAACGTATGTATATATCTTGCATAACTCAAAAACAAAAATCCTGAGAACGTTGAAATTTTGTATATAGTATATCTATAATATGTAGTTGTGCACTTCTTTTTTTGGTTGCAATCAGCCGTACCAAAAGTACATGAATATATATATCCAATTTGTTACTCGGCTCAGTGAGCTGTCTTATGTGTTGGTAAATTGTGCATTTTGTGCTTTAAAAATGATTGAATTATGTTTTTGTTATCTTCCGGTTAAGGTTTTTATGCCTTTAGTTAATCTGCATGCAATAGTTGTAAAATTATCAACAATTTAAAAGTTGTTTAAATGCTGCTAAGACTATTTTTTAACCATAGCAGCCGTATTTGTTTACATTTGAAACATAGCAGATAAGTGAATTTAGTCTTTCTGCACCTTCGGTGTCTTTTTGCCGAGTAGGAGCAAAAGGAAACTTTTAGTTTTGTGCACCAAAGTATCTGCCTTCTTGCACGCTGGCCTAATTGCTTGTTTCCAATCTGCCCAGAAGGGCTAGTGATTTCGTTTCGGCATTTTGCGTCGATTCGCTTTTGAAATTGTTGAAAATAAATGTGATCTCTGGCGATCGTGAGTTTGCAATAGTCTGATATCTTTTCCCGGCAGGCCTTGCGATAAATGATTAGGTAAACAAATGTTTAGAATTCGGAATGTAACGGATATTTTTTGCCTACTAGGTTAGTTTATACTTTTTCTCGGATTACCTGATTAATTACACTTGGATTATATTTCAGTCTCATATGTTTATGTAAGAGATGTGTTTTGAATAAAAATGAGAAAAATTTGGACAACATGGTCTTAATGCGAGAATCACGTTTATTCTTCAGATGTAATATTTTTTATGATATTGCTGTTGAATTGAATTTTATCGCTGAAATGCGAAGAACATGATATTTAATAAATAAAGGTAACACACAAAACGTTAAAAAAAGCGCCTTTGGGCGTAATATGAACATGAAAACTTTCAGATTTTTTTTTCCTTTTATATTTTTCAATTTTTCATAAAGACATTTTGAAGTTTTATGCATTTTTGCCTTGTCGCTGAACTGAATTAATTAAATGAGTGATATATCTCTAATAAAATTAATTAAATAAATTCGAGGAAATAATTTTCAATGAAACGCAACAAAAAATGCTTATAATTTAATATCCCGTACAAGGAAGTCATGTGGTGTACACATCAGATCTTTTTCTTTCGACTAATTATTCTAGGAATGTTACGTTGTAGAGACATTAGGTATATTTTTGGAAGCAGGAAAGATGAAAAATACCGACCGCCTTCGCCGGCAATCGAACCACGGACGTCTGGAATACCAGCACAGCGTGCAGAACCACTACACCACGAAGGCACGCTAGGAAGGCGGGAGAAATATCTTACATACTCCCCCTTTTAAAGGGCGACTGGGGTTTTTAGGGGACCCAATCGCCAAATCCTGGGTGTGGAGAATCCTCGTCCAACACCCTTTTAATTTGGGCGCCACTGTAGAGACATCAGGTAATTTGGAAAAGCCAGAGAGATTAAAAATTAGTAACGCCTTCGCCGGGAATCGAACCACGGACCTCTGAAATACCGGCTCAGTGTGCTGACCACTACACCACGAAGGCACGCTAGGAAGGCGGGAGAAATACCTTACAACATTATGGGATTTACCATACTAGTGTGATTGCTTAGTGTGATAAATATATTCTGACGGTGAATAATATTTTCGAATTATTTTAGCTGGAAAGAATATCAGCTCTACTAGGAAAATAACAATAATCTGAAATAATAATAATTTGAATAAAAATTTTCCAATAATATTATACAATAATTTGAATTCCACATAGTTCTTTATTATGAAAAATATTTCCCGACAATTAATTTTCAAAACGTAATTAAAAGAAGGAAGTTCATAAAAATTAGAAAGAATTCTCAATCTCAAATTTGTTTTACTTTCATGTTGGTTTTTTAAATGTGTCTCTACTGAGATAAATATTAAAGAAACTCCGCTGAAAGATATTTTTCCCACATTTTCTCGTTCGCTTTACTAAAGACAAGCAAATTTATCTTCAAATGCGAAAAACAATTTACATCACTATCAAGAAGGATAAAGATAGTAAACACTCTTTGTTATCTTTTACATTTACGATACTGTTACAGATAATCTTCTAAACTGGAAGAAAGGGAATGTATGAGCATTATTAATTTTTTAAAAGTTACGCATCTTTTTCAGGCATGCATAAAAATGGTGAAGATCACAGCGTCAGAAACGCAAATATTTGTAGTATAATGTTAACACTTAATGCTCTATATCCTTGTTTAGTTAAGTATTATTTCCAAGATATCTTAAACATATCACATGTGCATGAAAAATTTAACGCAAATTTTTAAAATGCTGCCGGTAATTGCGTAATGGAAAATTTATTACATGCAAAAATGGACTCACAGTATGATTACTAATGATAATAATACACATTTAAACGAAGTGTCCTTTTGTATCGAAAACTGTAAATGTCTTAATACCGTCGATCTCTCTTACCTGCAAGTTTCCTTTCTGTGAATTTTCTGTTGTCGACCGAAACTGATCAGTATTTGTTTCTTTCTTCTATATGGTTTCCTTTTTCGTGAGGTTAAAATGATTTTGTTGCTGCTGTGGCTAACTCACATGTCTAACATAATTAGAACAATTATCGTGGCAAGGAGTGCAAGATTGCGTATGGAACCAAATAGGCGACTTTGCACGGCTTCGTCCCAGTTTTGAAGAACACCCCGCAGGACACTTCCGAGATCTCTTACCTCCCTTCTCCTACCATCAAACCACTCTAGTCGACTGTCGGCTCGCCGTATATTTTGAGTGTCCCCATGCCGCACAGGCACTATACATTTACGAATATCCATGCATTCTCCGGCAGTCAGTGTCATTAATAATTGCACCGTTTGGGCGGCTAAAATTATTCTTTAAATTTTTCATGATTTAAACCAATTTCTGTAAAAAAATATGTTTTACAAAACTTTAACAAAAAGGTTTTTCACTCTAAAAATTAACTCTCCTTATTTGCATTTCCTGTTTTTCGGTGCTTCATCGCTCCTTTCGCTACCATTTTCTCCAAATCGGAAGCATTCCAAAATTTTTTGTTTCACGTCAGACATGAAATCATGCGTACAGCTGTTTTAAACTTCTAGAGTTTGCGTTTAGTTTCTAACAAATTTTATGTCAATCCTCTTTGCTATTTCCCTCATTTCCATTTTTTACTAGAATGTAAATTTCTAGTTCGCGTTATTTGCAAATGAGATAGCAAAAAGAGAGTATTTAAAGGACAATTTTAGAGGTTAGAATCAGAGTGTGTTCTGCCTGCTGAAGGCCACGTTGCTGATTTGATTTCCTTGTGAGTAGTATTCTGCGGCGTTGCGTTTCTCTTGCGATTAGGCTTGTTACGCTAAGTTATCTGCATTAGTTTTAAGTCATCAGTTTTCTTTGATTTAAGCCCTAGTTGTTGGCTTTTGTGAGCACGAGTCGTGCCGTCTGTTAACTTTTAATGGAGGGTAATAAAAAAGCCCTTTATACCCTTTCTCTGTCTCTACGGTACTTAAAGACATAGCGAAAATTCGCTTGTAATCGTCAGAGTTCTCCTACATTTGATATTACCTAAGAACACGAGACTCCACAAACTATGTTTTTCTAGTTATATTATCAGGTTCTTCTTGCTTTCTTCGGAAACATACAATGACCTGACTAGAACAGAGAGCTTACTAAAGCTATGTTCACTAATTGTAGTAAGTGGACAGGATACAGACGAAGGGTATACAAAACCCTTTATTTTTTTCTTTATATACAATGACTTCCGTACTTCGGAATACAATGACCCTCCACTCGGGGTCTAACTTAAAAGATATCAAAATAAAACTAAACTCTAATTTAACTTTAGAATAAGATTGGCCTTATAATAACAGAAAGCGTATGTAGCACAGAGACTGTGAACACTACAATACGTTTAATTTATCAAGAGGATTAAAACCTCTGGCCTGGAAGGCAAAGTAGCAACTGCGTAACTTCTAAGGTAAGCGGCCTGCTTCGAACTCACGGCTTCCTCTCCTCTGCTTGGCAAAAAGGCCACACTTAAATACTTGGCGTTCGCCAGACAACTTTGCATAAAACTCCTTCACGCTTATAATTCTGGCCGGAAGTAGAAAATAAGAAGTGATAGTAAAGATTTAAAATAAAATAAACGTTAGTAAAACTTAAGATCCTTACATACTTCCCGCCAGAGTTAATTAGTTTGAAACTGAGGTCTAAAACGACCTTGTTGAAAACTTTTAGCTCTAGAAACTAACGCGAGACCAACCTTTTACAAACATAACTTAGCTAGAAACTAGAAAATTTTAAAAGAAAGAAATTTGTTACAATAGCAGCTCCCGGAATATACAACAATCTTTTTTCTTTTTCATCTGTACTGCATCAAAACAGGAGCTTTATTCAATTCTGGTTCCTTCCAGAGATCTGGAAGGAAAACTAGTTTAATGAAATGTTACAGAATGACATTGCAAATAACATATAGAATATACTTTTCTTAACATTCTTATTTCATTCATGACTATTTTAATTATCTCTCCCCGTGCTCTCTGACATGTGTTGTAAAAACACCAAACACGAATGTGTTTCTGTCTATGTGTTCAACACTTCCTCCTATAATCAAAACACTAACGTGTTAAAATTCAACATACGAGACCTCTTAACACACCCTAATTTCAACTCTAGACCCTGAGGTACTATTCTGAAAGTGGCTAACTCTAAAGTGTAGCGTCAGAGAGCCTAACTACATCATTCAACCTTTAACACATATTCACCATGATTTAATCTTTACAGTCACACGAATAACAAATTTTTTAACATTACTTTCACTTTTACCATATCACGGTATTTCTAAACATTCAAAATAACAGTTCACATGTATACAAGAACATATCAAGATGCCGTTAATTTTACACATTTGAAAACATACATTAGTAGTACATTGTTAACTTCTATTCTTTTCAAAGCAAGTGCCAATTCTTTCTACATTGAAATAATAGTACATTTCAAAAAGTCTTTCAGACTAAAACTTCTTTCTTGTTAGAATGTTTTAAATAAAATTTATACAATAACTTTTTTCAATATTTAAGTCTTTATACAACGCTATTATACATCAACTTTAGTTTTACGCGCGAGTAATTGAAAAACATAATAAGAAAATCGGTCACAACTCATTTCTCGCCCTTTTGGCGATAAAGGTAGACCTCGCATGAGGTAAAACTTCTTCAAATCTGCCACTTGCAGTAAGAATGAAAGATTAACTTAAGTTTGTAAAGTAACACAAAATTTTACTTATCTTTGTAATATTCAGACATCCTTTTCTGGGCCCAGTCTTTAAAGGTGCTGCAGACCGTTGCTTGGTTGATCCTCCTTCTTGTACGGGCTCGCCCTTCAGTGCTTTCCTCTGGAAGCTTCCGTTTTTCACCACTACGGCCACCCTTGAACATCTTCCTTCTGTCCTCTGCTTGTGGTCTTGGCCGTTTGAAGGCAGCTGGTCTTGGTGGAACCGGGAAACTTCTGTCGTGATCCTGCTTGGACCTCGTTGTTGGCCGTTCAAATTTTTCTTGTACTTTTTCCTCCGCCGCTGATGGCCCTTCCGCAGTTCGGCGACTTTTGCTGCGGAGAGTTCTGTCGGATGAGTCAATCTTCCGTTTCACAGCCGGGTTATAGTTGCCGTCCTTTCTCCCGGTCTTTTCCACATACGTCGTCCTTCTCCCTTCTTCATTCTGGGGGTGTTCGTGAACTCTGTTTTTTGGACGGTGGAACGACTTCTTTTTCTTTGTACCTTCAATTTTTCCGCGGGGCAATTTTCTTTTCACTTGCTTCTGTCTCTCATTGGCTTGCCCTTGTACTTGTCGTTTTCCCACCTCTGGAACTTGTACCTGCGGTGTCTGCCGTACCGGATCCTGCAAAAGATCTGAAAAGATTTGCATTTTATTACGGTCATAGAATGGTTTTATCTGGTCAATGTTTGCGGAACAGGTTTCGCCATTTCTTGCCTTTAATACTACAACAGCGTGAGTTATTTTTTCTATAACATATGGTCCTTCAAAGCGTGGGAAAAATTTGGCAGTTTTATCTTCTGGTGCTGAAGAAAGTGAATGCTTAATTTTTAGTACTTCATCCCCTACTTTATAAGTTACTCCCCGTCGTTTCAAATCATAATAGAGCTTCTGTTTTCTTTGTGCTACTTCCGTATTCTTCTTTGCTTCCTTAATTAGTTTTTCTATATCACCCATTTTAAATTCTGGGGCTCTTTGTTGCACATAAAATAATTTATCTAACGGTGTTATAATCTTTCTGCCTAGAAATAACTCAGCAGGAGTTTTGCCCGTTGTATCATGTTTTGCGGTCCTAAGGGCGAAAGCAAATTCATTGACATAGTTATCCCAGCTTTTATGAAAATTTTTAACATAACTACGGATAATTTTCACTATATTTCTGTTGACCCGTTCCGCTATATTTGATTGCGGCCGATACGGGACCATTTTTAAATGACGTATGCCCAGTTTTTGGCACATGTCTTCAAATATATTACTTACAAATTGAGGACCATTATCCGATATAACTTTTAGGGGCGCCCCGTATTTTAAAATATATTTATTTAAAATAGAATCGGTAACTAATTTCGCGGAGGCTCGTTTTAAGGGAACAATTTCGGTCCATTTACTAAAATGATCAACTATAACAAGGAGATAGCGACTTTTGTTTAACTGACTTTTTGGGAAAGGGCCCAATAAATCGATACCGATTATTTCATTTGGAAATTCGGATTTAATACTATTTAGAAACCCGGCCGGGCGGAAATTAATATAATTAACGGCTTGACATGTTGGGCAGGACTGGACATACGCCCTTGTTAACTTTTGCAGTTCAGGAAAGTAGACTGCCTCGCGTACGCGTTGAGTAGTTTTTCGAATACCAGCATGAGAAGCTAAAGGGCTGTCATGGAGCTCTTGCAGGATATTTAATCTAAGACTAGCTGGGATAACAGGTCGAAATTCGTTGTTGGAATTCGTAGTTTTTGTATAAAATAATAGACCATCTATTAGTTCGTAATGGGCCGCCCTATTTCTTATCGCCACAATATCTTGGTGGCTAAAATTTTCAGGATCCTTCAAATACTCATAAATACTTCCAAACTCAGGATCCTTACCCAGTTCGGTTATTACAGTTTCTCGGGAATTTATTGTACACGCTGTCAGCATTGCAACTTTTACGGTATTACCCTGTTCGTCTAATTTAATTCGTGACAGGGCATCTGCTACGATATTTTCCTTTCCGGGGGTATGCTTGATTACCAGATTATATTCTTGCAGCTTGAGTGCCCATCTTATTAACCTTGGGGATAAATTTTTTCCAGAGTACAATCTAGTTACCGCCGCATGATCAGAATATACTGTTATCGGCGCCTTTCCAAAATAGACTCGGAACTTTTGCACTGCTAACAGAACTGCAAGTGCCTCTCTCTCGGTCGCGGAATAGTTTCTTTGTGTTTGATTTAAAGTTCGGCTAAAAAATGCTACTGGCTGCTGATTTTGCGAAAGTACCGCTCCTACCGCATAATCCGAAGCATCCGCTGAAATTTCTAAATTTTCATCCTTTTCAGGAAATTTCAACACAGGGGCTTGCGTTAATGCTTGTTTTAATTTTTCGAAAGCACTATTGGCTTCGGCCGTCCACGAGAATCTTGCCTTTTTCCTTTTTAATTTTAACAATGGCTCAGCGATAGCCGCAAAATCTTTTATAAAGGACCTATAATATGAACAAAGTCCTAGAAAAGAAGAGAGCTTCTTTGCCGTGTTTGGAGTGGGATACTTTTGTACCGCGATTATTTTTGATTCATCTGTCTCGATCCCTTTTTGCGATATTTTGTAACCTAAATATTTTAATTCAGGGGCTGCAAATTTGCATTTTTCGACATTAACTTTTAGACCGGCCTCATTTAATAAAGAAAACACCTGTCTTAAATCCTGTACATGTTGGTCTAGATTATCACTAGTAATAATGATATCGTCTAAATAGATAAATGTGGACTTTCCGAGAACAGGTCTTAACACAATGTCCATGCATCGCTGAAATGTTGCTGGGGCGCCTGAAAGGCCAAACGGCATTCGCAAAAATGCATAAGTGCCAGACTTGGTTATAAAAGCAGTCTTAGGCACGTCCTCAGGCCTGATCCCTATTTGAAAATAACCATTCGTTAAGTCTAAAGTTGTCATAAATTTGGTTGATTTTATGTTCCTTAAAATTTCTTCTATAATCGGTAACGGATATACCGGATATTTCGTTATGGAATTTAATTTACGGTAATCAATAGCGAATCTCCACCTTTTTGGATGCTCCAAAGGATAATCATTATTTTTCTTACATAAAACCACCGGACTAGCATAACTACTTGAGATAGGCGTTACGATCTTTTTACGTAGCATATCGGTAATATGCCATTCTATAATTTTTTCCTTATTCTTATCATACCGGTATGGTTTTTGACGAACCGGCAATGCATCTCCGGTGTCAATACTATGGTTAGTAACCTGGGTAAATCCTGGAATATCACTAAATAAGGAAGCAAATTCACTTACCACTTGTCGGATTCTATCTTGCTCGTCATTAGGCAGGTGGTCGAGATTTACCCTTGGCGGTTCAACCTTTTCTACACGCACTGGTTTCATCGTCAGTTTAAGAGACGCTTCATTAAAATCCAGTGTAGCTTGTGCGTCTGAAAGAAAGTCTATTCCTAGTATTAAGTGTGCTTGCAAATTCTTTACTATAAAAAACATCACCTTTACTTGTTCGTCCTTGATACGGATGTACAAAGGTACTTTACCTACGCACTTACATTGTTCTCCTTGCGCCGCTAATACTGTTGTATTATCCGCATTATATATGCGGTATTTGCGAAAATACTTTCTAAAAAAGACTTCTGCCACACAGGAACACTGCGCGCCGGTATCCAGGAGTGCGGTGGCCGGGATATTATTTACCAAGACTTCAATCTTCGGAAGAGTTAAATTTTTCACCATTACTGTATTTAACTTGTAGGAAGAGGGGTTTTCGTGGCCTTCGGATTTCCGCACCCTCTCGTCAGCAGAAATCCGTTTTAGTTTAAATTATTTTTTCTTTCGGTGCTTTCCTTCTTTCTCCACTGGCCTTGAGACTTTTTTCCTGGGTTGCTATTGAACTGTCGACGTTCGCCGGCTGTTTTTGAATGCTCGGGTTTCTTTGCCCACTGATTCGCTTTTTCTCCGTAGCCATGTGCTTGAGTTTGCTGTAGTCTTGGCGTACCAAATTGGTTTCGCTGTTGATATTGGCGTCTTCTTTCGACGTCCGCCGTTCTTCTACTTTCAAACTGGATTGCTAGCTCAAATAATTTTTCCAGTGTAGTCGGATTTCTCAATTCAATAAAGTCTTGCACTTGGGGTAGTAACCTCGGCAAAATCACTTGAATTATTTCAGGATCCGGACGGTTTCCATACAAGAGCTTGAAAACGTGAATTTTTCTTAAAATAAACCTGGAGAGGTTTTCCATTCTTTGTTGATATATACTGAACAGTTCTGTTTCTAATTTCGCACGATCCCTTACAACAGGGAAGGCTTTTAGTAGGGCAGTCTTGAAATTTTCGTAGGTATAGGTGGGACTTCCTGCTTGACCCAAGAGACTTCTGCCGATACATTTGAACCAGTTAAGCGCTTGGCCCCTCAAAGCGCTGGTAGCTAAGGTAACTTTTTGAAACTCGTGCACGGGGTAGAGCATGAAGTGGTCATCCAATTTTTCCAAAAAACTGGTTACCTGTGAGTTTCCATTAAACGTTGCTTCCGGTTTCATCGAAGCGCGCATGGTCTGGACAATATACCCAAATCCTTCCAGGGCGGCAGCTGGCATTTCTGGATTCTGAGCTGTTTCTGCAGGCAGCACAGGTTCTTCTTGAAACTCGGCCATGGTTATTCTTCGTCGGGCGCCACTATCAGGTTCTTCTTGCTTTCTTCGGAAACATACAATGACCTGACTAGAACAGAGAGCTTACTAAAGCTATGTTCACTAATTGTAGTAAGTGGACAGGATACAGACGAAGGGTATACAAAACCCTTTATTTTTTTCTTTATATACAATGACTTCCGTACTTCGGAATACAATGACCCTCCACTCGGGGTCTAACTTAAAAGATATCAAAAAAAAACTAAACTCTAATTTAACTTTAGAATAAGATTGGCCTTATAATAACAGAAAGCGTATGTAGCACAGAGACTGTGAACACTACAATACGTTTAATTTATCAAGAGGATTAAAACCTCTGGCCTGGAAGGCAAAGTAGCAACTGCGTAACTTCTAAGGTAAGCGGCCTGCTTCGAACTCACGGCTTCCTCTCCTCTGCTTGGCAAAAAGGCCACACTTAAATACTTGGCGTTCGCCAGACAACTTTGCATAAAACTCCTTCACGCTTATAATTCTGGCCGGAAGTAGAAAATAAGAAGTGATAGTAAAGATTTAAAATAAAATAAACGTTAGTAAAACTTAAGATCCTTACAATATGATAAAAAATCATGATCATGCAACATTTAACTATTTTTGAACTGTCTTATCTAAATCATGCCCTTCATGGGAGTACATGTAATTATGAGTTGTAGCATCCTCATTCTTCGACCACAGAAATATATAAGGGATTCTTGAAATCGGAAAATATTTATTAATATATTAAATTTTATTTTTCATGCTCTTTATAAATAATTCTCGTAATCAATTTTGCATGATTCAATAACTCATGCTCTAACTTAGATTTTTCTAATTCACTAATGAAATTAAACAGACTAATCTTCACTGTGTGAAATTTAATGGGGTATGAAATAAATATCACAATAATATGAGGTTTGACACAGTTATTACAGAAAATCTTACAGAAATGTATAAAAATAGGTTATTCATAAAGTTCTTAAAGAACATTTCACCTGCTTTCAATCATTTAAAACAATTTCGATTTATCTCAATACTGTCAGCTGGTAGATTCTATACAACCGAAATTTTGCTGAGTCAAAATCCCATTTCTCAGGCGTGTTTTACGATTTTACAAACGTAATTTATTTTTGATATGATTCTCTGATATCGCTGGTAGATATTCTATAAAGGTATATTCCTTTAATTTCCTATTAAGAGTTACAATATTCAAGATCATAGCGGCATAAACTATTCATGCACATAAGCTACAGTATCCTTCTGATGGATTTCACTCTGACTGTGCAAATATTATCTCAATGAGAAGCAGGTTCACATATTACTCTCTCTGCTTCAGAAACGCAAACGAACATCACTTAATATATTAACCGATCCAATGTAATCTATGAGTGCAAACGAACTCTAAGGAAAGCTACTTTCTGAAAAGCCTGAGATTCGCAAAGAAGATAGAGACACGGCTTATTTACAGCAAAAATCCTTTGAAGCAAGTTTTAAGGATATATTCTTGCGACAAGAAATATAGAGGTAGCCGGGTATTGAAATTATCCGATATTAATAGTACGATCGAATCTGTATAATGTTCCTGACATTAAAACACACCTTAAAGAATCATACCATCTTGATTTGCTACCAAAATATCCTAGGTAGCTTAAATAGATATAAAAAGGTGTGCATATACAGCTTTTAAATTAAAAAAAAAAAAAAAAAACTAAAATGAAATAATGCGCAAAAATTTCTTATAATGTGTCTTAAGATTTTATACATCATCTCGAAATGAATTGTCACATCTTGGAGTATTATGCATGGTCACGTCGTATAAAGAAGCAAGAGAAATTTCTGGTATACCAATTTCTTTCTTTCTCTCTGTGCATATATATAAGCATACACATAGGCATGCTATTTTTATATATAAAGTATTTATATATATACATATATATATATATATATATATATATAAATACTGAATGTATATATATAAATATATATAAAATGTATATATATAAATATAAATATATATATATATATATATATATATCAAGCAAAGCAGTAAAAACAATTTTGGTCAAGAAAACATCTTGCGCAATATGCTGCAAAATAAGTAAAAAATAAAAATTGTAGAAAGCTCGCCTAAAAGTTACCAAGAGCTGCCGCTCCAAAAGGTTAAAGACGTTTTCAAAAATCAATACACATGAAAAGCAAATCATTAGACATGTAAAACATAAATACAATAAAATTAAATAACAGAAAAAGTTAAAAAGTAAGCGGAAAATGGTAAATTAGCCCAATTCGATATCCAAACAGGCTTTTCAAGGGAAATTTCATTGTTTGAACGTCGAATCAAGCTAACCCCATTAGGCGTTTCGCCGAAACAGACAATTGAAACTTTTACGCTAAAAAATTTTTTGACAAAGTGTCTTGGAAATTTTAATAGTCTCAATTCTCTGTTCCAATTTCCCGACGCGTCCGCTTAGAAAGACACATTAAGGTGTTAAAATATGTAAATCAAAATCAAACTTTCTAAATCTAGTCTAAAATTAAAATCAAAACGAAAATAAATAGCGATGAGCTATTAGTCCTAAAAATACAAATACATTCGGGCTGGGCCTGCAAGCTTAAAGATTAACAATTTAATTTTTAAATTGTAGATTTTAAAAAACTGTAAGGAAACCTGTAGTTAATAATCAATATAAAATTTAAAAAAAAAATTGAGAAAAGAACAACTCGGTCTTGCTAAGACCAAGAAAAAGTTGTAACAAAAGAAACAAAAAACTGACCTTGGCGATGTAAAGCTGTCCCTCTGAAAACATGTAGTAAAATGGCTGCTAACTTTAAGCGTCTTATTTTTGGATGACGTAGGTAGGGGGAAGCGAAGAGTTGTGGGCGTTTAGCCAATGCGAAGTGATTTTCGTTATCTGTAACTCGTCTCCTATTATCGGAGGGGGCCGGAAACCTCGTGAATCGTGTGAAGAGCTCAAAAAATGGCGCTTGGCTTGTAGAAGGATGGAAAAAAATTTTTCGAAGTGAAAATGGCAAATTCAGCTAAAACTATAAAAACTTTGCCATTAAAGCATGAGAAAAAGGAAAAAACAGTAATATGTTAAAAAAGTCGTAATTCTTCAAGCTAGCGGGCGATCAAGCTACTATGAAAAATGAAAAAAGCCCGATTTGTTAATAAAAGCAGTAAAATTGGCCACTAAAGAAATTTAAATTTAAAAATATGTACATAATAGTATTTAAGATTAAAGTGCCAAAATTTTTTTGGAGGAAAGAGAATGAATAAACAAGAATTATCTGTACATTTTTACAATAGATTCTCTGAATTAGTCATCCTTCTTAAACCGTCCGTAGCTTTAGGTATAAAAAATCATTATCTAACTCAAAAAATCTATAATTAGGTAAGGTTAATGCCAGCTTTGGTCAGGGAATTTTTAATTATTTTATGTGGTATTTGGTTACTTTTTAAAATAGTTACGAAGTATAGTATTTCTTCTTGTAAGTGATCCGCAGTATTGCAAATTCTTTTCATTCTAAGTAGCTGTGAATAAATTGTGTTGATTATTACTCTTTTGGAAATATTTGAATTCCAGTTAGTGAGTTTAAGTGTGGAAAAATTAAATTCTCTTCTTTTATCGTAAACTTTAATAAAACGGTAATCAATAATATGTAAATCAAGGTAGACTATATCATGCTGTTCTGTATTGGTTTTATTAAGTTTTAAGCAAGCAGGGTAGATATTAGCGTTTTCTATTTTGTTGTAGTTATTAAATGCTATGACATCATCAATATATCTATAGATGTGTTGGAAAAAGAGACTTTCTTCCGTTCTGAGTGAACGTACATAGGTTAGTTCTTTAGTGAACAGGAATAATTCACAAACTGAAGTTGAAAAATTCCCGCCCATAGGTATTCCCTGTACTTGTTTATAGATGTAATTGTCAAACTGAATAAAATTATTGAAGAGAACGCTGGTAAGGAATAGCTGCCATTTTTCGTTACTGAGAATGGTAGAAATTTGTGGAAATAAATCTGGAAGAGCAAGTAAACTTGTAAAAATTTCTTCGAGTGGTAGAGATGTATAAAGGTTTTCAAAGTCGTAGCATTGGATATGTTCTATTTGAAGGGAATTCAGAGTTTTAATAACTTGTTCATTACTAGAGATCATCCAGTTGCAATGCAAACCTTTAAAATCATAGTTATTGATTAGTTCACGAATCATACGAAGTTTTTGCGCAAAGAGATAATCTATTTCTTTGAGATAACTTTTAGTACTATTAGCTATGAACCTGAATTTAATTGGAGACTTATGAAATTTCGGTAAGGCATAGAGATTTGCAAACCTGTTGTTATATTTCTGGGGTTGTATTTTAAGTCTTTTATGTAGTGCTTTAAATTTATTTAGAAGAATCTGAGTACTGGAAGTTATTTTTTGGTAAGTGCAAGTGTTATTTAACTCTTTATGCAGAAGGTTGTAGTAGAAGTGTTGTCAAAGAATACTAAAATTGTTGCTTGCTTTGTCAATCTTCGTGATGATAAAGTTAAGTAGTAAGAACAAATATATATATATGTATATATATATATTGATAGATAGATTGATTGATAAACAGATAGACAAGTAAATAACGTACTACTTTGCTCTGCTTTTCCCAAAACATTTGCGTAAAGACTATCGTATTGCGTTTTTATATCTGAAAAATAAGATAAATTTTGCCGCATGTGACACTCTAATAAAACTCATCAGTGGCCGAGCGGTAAAGCACTAAACACTGGTAGTTCGGTCCGGTGTTCAGGTTCCGGCAAAAGGTCTGACTGCATGTGCGTTTTCACGGTTTTTTCCAAGTATAACGTAGATACCAGGCAGTTTCCCTCAGAAAGGTCTTCCACGAAGGCATCTCTCTCTTTAATCAGATAGCCTTCATTTTTTTTGCCGTAATCAAATAAAACAAACCAAACCACTCTAAAAAACTGATAACCGAATAATGTTGCATTATTCCTGTAAACGCGTACGTAAAATAAGAGAAATAAATTGTAAAACACCGCTTGCAAAAAAAAAAAAAAAAAAAGGGTGGGGGAGGAAATGTTTTTGAGGCTTGATTATATAACTAAATCCTTCCCAAAACTTTCATTTGCTATATGCAGATTCCCAAAATTTATTTTAATCCATAAGCAGTGAATAATAAATTATTAACAAATTGTATTTTGGAGTAGAAGAAAAAGGGGACGAGAGGGAGAAAATACTTAATTATGTGTAAGTGGATGCAAAGCAAAAGCTTATTAACAGTATAATTTTTTAAGTTACTGTTTTAATGTGACATATAGGTGTAATGGTTTAGTTTATTTGATTACCGTGTACAGTCATTAGGTTAATTGGAAGCAGAAAAGATGAAAAATATGCAACCGCCTTCGCCGGGAATCAAACCATGTACCTCTGGAATACCGGCCCAGCGTGCTACCGTTGCACCACGAAGGCACGCTAGGGAAGTGGGAGAAATACCTTATAACGGGAAAGCACTGATATACGTGTAATGTACAACATGATAAATATAAATCTAATACATATAGTAATATAACCTCTATTTCTATCTGAAATTTGTTTCTTTAAGTAGGCAATAACCAGCATGTTTCTCTAACGAATTTAAAAAATTCACTGGTTTTCTTTAAGGGCGAGTTTCCTTAATTCCTGGATAATGCGAGTCATTTTTCACTTAGGAAGTTCTGTGCGAAGTCATCCCACGCCTGGACACTTAGCCTTCATTTACTTTGCCATATTCAAATGACACTCAATCAGAAATTTATAACTGTATAAGCTTTTCTTTAATTTTTATTTACTTTAATGTATACAACTAGCTTTGAAAAACTGCGTGTACTTTCCAAAAGATTACATGCCAGAATAAAATTAGTAAGCTCGTATAATTATTAAAAAAATTAGCAGAAAAAGAAAGGAATTCTGGATGTGTGATTAATTTGTATTAATATCCACAGCAAACGTGACTTTGTTAAGGCATTATGTGAACACCGAATTGTCGCTTACCACTTTTTGAATCAGTATTAGTAAGTTATTTAGTTGAAAATGAAGTTCCGAATAGCTATGTGAATTTTTCTCACACTATTAGTAGTAAGAGCAGATAGAGCTTTGAGAGCAGATAGATATCAAGTACATGTGAGCATAAATGTTTTCCAAATGAGAAAAGTTTTTATTGCTGCTACTCAGATTTTCTCTATATATAAAAAATATCAAAAGATTTTATGCATGTGAAAATGCTGCAAATAGGAATTCGTAAACTAACTTTTATTTTGAAGCAATATTTTTAGCCCCGAAATTCCAAATTTTTCGGATCAGTGAAACAAAAAGATAATGAATTCATATTTTTGCTTATCTAGTTTATTTGAAGCAAGAAAAAATAATTCTGCAGATCCTTACTAAAAAACCGTGTTAGTTAAATCACATCCAATAAATAATAAGAAAAAGATGAACTGCCATAGGAAGTATGTCTTTAATAAAAGACAGTGTAACACTTTTTTTCGTTTATGGAAAAAAATTGAGATGATAAATATCCAAGCGCTCTATCATTCAGAATTGTCCATAGATCGTTTCTTAAGGTTAAAAAAACTGTACAAAAAAGGCGAAACTCAAAGTGTTGGTGCAATAATGACAATAAAAATTATGAAAGCGACATGGAAACAAAGGCTGGTTAGATTTTTATTATAAATGTAAGAAGATGAAAAGTTTAAGAATTTGCAGAAAGCATACGAAAAGAAACTCTCTGTTAGAAAACAATCGGTAGCTGAAGGAGAACAAAGGTAACAGTGATTAAAATAAACAAGATGAATTATGCCGAAATATGCGTGCTTTGTGAAAATGAAAAAAATGAAGTATCATTCTTTTTTCTAATGTATTTTTCCAAAGTGAAAATAAACAGACTTTGTCTTCGTTGACTAAATATCGCATGTTTCTAGCTGGCGCCAAATGAGCTTATCTTTTTTTTTTTTTTTTTTTTTTTTTTTTTTTGGTAATTATTAGAGACATTGTACCAAATAATGTGAATAAAGAGATGAAATACAATCTTACAGAACTAGGTAGCAAATTATTATTAAGATCTACACTTACTTCATTTATAAATAAAACCCTAGGATATAAAGTAAAAGTAGTCAGTATACTTATATTTCCTGCTTCAAATTTAGACCACTGTAGTGATTCTAAACTCTTCGTTTTGTGATCTGATAATTCTGTATAAATAATTTACGCAGTTTTTAAAGTTTGATGCATTTTCGCGAATCTAATTATTGGAGGTAATGAAAATTATCATATTTGCAAACTTTAAGTAAATGGTAATATGATAGTTTTTTACCTGCGGTGCTAAAGCAGTGGGAATAAACTGAAATTCCTGTGGTTAATGAAAGTCTCCTAAGCCAAAGCACTCTTCTGAGCCAAAGCACAAAGTGGAGTGTGGTTTGATACGAAGGTTTGCTGTTTCTGAGTCCTATAAAGTTATCGGACGAAAGAGTGACTCACTGGATGCAATTATTCAAAACTGTATGAAGAGCATCCAAAACTGTACGAATAATATCCAGAACTGCATGAAGAAATAAACCAGGGTCCCAGTCAGCAAGTAAGTGTGGGATTAACAACTCTGTAAATCTATTTTGCGATAACATTTCCTGTCTCTTGTGGTCCACCATTGTCTATAGGAAAATGCCATTTTCTAAGAAGATGACGTCTCACCGAAGACTGCAAGCTTCACTTCTGCTTCGCTTCGCCAGAATCGAACACCATTCTCTAGTTCTCACTCGATTTAAATGCAATTCAAAAGTTGTGACATTTTTCTCAAGAAAGGATTGAAACACGTGAGTCCGAGCAAAACATCAACCGAAAACATTTGTTCAAGATCAACATTTTCACAAGATCATTGTCATGCTTTCGTCAGTTTGCTACCTCGATTAATTATTGGTGCGTAGGCTGTAAACAAGAAAGACAAAACAAGGGGTGGGAGAAAGAAAGAAAGGGTAGTTTCTCAAAAGCAGTAATTATACCATATAAAAATGGAACAAAAGGTAAAAATGCAAAAGTGGTCTCACGAAAGTAACAATCGTACATGAAAGATAAGATGCAATTAAATTTATTATCTTCAAGATTAGAGAAAAACAATATTGCTAGTACACATCGGAATGCCTGACACAGTATTTTTATTGATTTTTATTAAAACGTTAGCAGAGGTGAGTAGTATGTTTGTTAAATAAGTTTCATCAGAAGAACAAAACTGTTCACTTCTTTTTTTTTAATAAGTACTCCTAGTGTACTCCTACATCCATTATCACAGGAAATGCATGTTTCGCGTTTCCAGTTCGCAAATAATTTTGTCTCAGCAATAATTGAAATTGCAAATTTTTTATCTCAGATGTCTGTATATAAATATGAAATTATCGATTTTTCTGAAGGAATATATTTTTAACATATAAGGTATTTCTCCCACCTTCTTAGCATGCCTTCGTAGTGTAGTGGTCAGCACGCTCGGCGCGTATTCGAGAGGCCTGTGGTTCGAGTCCCGGCGAAGGCGTTGCTCATTTTTCATCTCTCCTGCTTTAAAAAAATACCTAATGTCTCTACAAACGTTAAATAAGATACCTTGTATACAAGCCTTTGTCTGTGATACCTATCCATAACATGTTTACTCTCGAAGCGATTTATTACATACGTTATTACAAAGAACAAACCTTATCATCCACAATGATGCTGTTTTAAAGACCTAAGACATCCGTGCTAAAATTAGAAACATTGTTCAAAGAGGAGTTCGGGCCATTAACAGGATAGTCGAAATTTATGACCAGATGAGGACAAGGTCTTAGCTTTCCTGTTTAGCACCTTTAAACTACTTAACAACAAACCATTAATGCATGTAATGTTACGGCTATAGGTTAATTGTATACACACTGGAATGTGAAATGAGACAAGAGATGCTCAAATGGATGGTTTCACAGAATGTGAATAAAGGCAACAAATACATCATTGAAACTGGGATAAGGAATACTCATCTTTCGTTACAGCCGCTTTTAGCATTGGAAAGTGATAATGTTCAACGTGGAGAGGGGAAAATGTTTTCAGAATTAAGCTTCCAATCTGCATTTATTTTTCGCACTTAAAACAGGAACAGACCTATAATGCTGAAAAAAAAAGAAATATTTGATACAAATTAACGCAGACAGCTTCACTGGTATTTAGAAACAAACTTTACACAGAGCTTGTTTTGCTAAAGATATTAGCAATTTAGCGAACTGTGTAGATACATTAAAGTTTCTTTTAAGTATTAGCAAGATAAAATTTATGGTTTTTACGTATTGTGTTTGTATTATAATGAGCTGTTCTGTGAAATTAATGGAAGAGTTGACTGGATTTATTGTTAAGGTATTCATTGTGAAGCATATTCCACTTTAACAGCAGTAAATTTTGAATTTGATTACCAATGCAAAGGAAGTTCAAACACACTGTATGCTTCTTCTTATTGTTAGTTATGTGTTACTGGAAATGTAAGAGATAAATAACGTAAACTGCTATGAGCCGTTATTCATTAAGTTAGCTCTTCTAGGTTTTAAAACATTATTCTGTAAACATTAATTCAACAGAAAATATATGTTTCTCTAGTTTATTATTAGGAGGAATTATACTTTTGTTTGGCGATTTTGCAATGCTTGTGGATTATATAGATTACGCAATGTTATGTTTATATTAATTTTAGTATCTGAGATAATTTCAAAGGAACATTTTTATGTATAGAGAATTTAAATCTTATTTTCTCTTTTGATTTACAAATTAGAGAGCAATTACTTTGAGATATTTGAATAAATCCAATTATTTTTATATAATTATTACATAAATGTTTCAGAAAACTCTTATTTTGTCTAATTAATCTCTTAAGTAAGTAGGCTGATAAGCGCCAGCAGAAGGTATAGTGTTCAACAAAATACTTTTTTTTCAAATTCAAACAAATTTCAACTTAAATTTTTAGAATAAATAAAGAAAGAATAATCTCAGTTTTAGACTCTATCCATTTTCTTTGAAATTCCTTGAATATTTGAACAGTGCAAAATCTTGTTTATTGATGTAGTAAATAGAAACTAAAAGTCAGTTTAAATCCTTAAAAGTATTAAAATCATTATGTACTCGAAAAAATAATTAAATGATCATTTTGTGATCTAAAAACTGTTTGCCATTTGAAAGAGACTCATATAGTCACATAGAAATATGGAAAAAATTGTTGCACAAGAACCATTTGAAGAAATCGTTCCCTTAAACCCTCTGACAATTTCTAAATGTTCGGTCATTATGCGAAAACTGTTACATGTATAACACAGGAATAAAATGAAGTTTTAGGGAAAAAGGTGACTAAAATCTTTTTACTGCAACTTTAGAAAGCCATCATAGGGAAACGATTATTCGTTAATTTTTCTCAGTCTTATAGCTTCCGTACGATACCATAAAAGCGTTCGTATTTTAAAAAAATTAAAATTTCAAAATGAAACTTAAATTAATTCTAAAATATTTCCAGCGAAAATTTACATTCAAAAATCCGAGACTTAATATTATTAAAAATACCGAAATCCACGCACAGTATAGCAAAAATTAATTCTGCAATTTTCACTTTATGGTACTTGAACGGCAACATGCGTACTCCGAGGAGTTTTCAGGAAAATGATATTCAAAAGTTAGCGAAGATTTTAAGAAATTTTCAAGTTAATGTTCACTCTCTTTCCATTAATTTATGAATTTTTTTACAATTACTGTATCGATAGTATTTGAATCAGTGGTAGATTTCCTCTGATAAATATGAAGCGTTATTCTGTCCTAATACGTACCATTAAATATACTTAGCTACATAAAGGACGTATAAAAATTAGAAATTTTATGGTAATGTAAGTCAGAAATAGGCGTCATTGCTCCAATATTCTAAATTTGAAAGAAATGAATATCAATTTATAGTGAACAAATAACTCTTTACACCTGTCTTAATCTATTTATGAATGGGGAAATAAATTAATTAAACGTTATTAACTTAAATAGAGAAATACTTTGAAAAAGCATAAATCGGAAGAAAGCTTTGATCGTAGCTTTGAAATGGCTATAAAATTCATTACAAATTTTATAGTTAGCGTTAAAATTAAACTTGAGTAATTATTGTTACTTTTAGAATTAACTCGTTTTTAAGCTATAAATATATTAATTGTATTATGTTATAACATTTAATATTTTTATAGTAATAAGCGAAAAAAAGAATAAAATTTATTAAGCATGCTTTAAGTCTAGCGTTATTTCATTTTATTCTTAAACATGAATTCTGTATTTTTAAAATCTTTTTCTGGAGAAGTAATGTTTTTAATGAGTAGTTAAAGTCTCGCAATATTTTTAACAAATAATTGTGTCAGATTATTCATCTGCACGAAACAAAGAAGACAAAAATGTACTTAATTCGATATATGCCATTTAGTTCTTAAAAGTATTAGATAATTAAGGAATATTTTCTTAATTTCTGCTACTAAAAAAAAATTCCCATTTCTATTGACAAGGGCTTTCATCCATTGGATTTATCACAGCTTTTTTTCCTTCAGCTTTAATTAAGAAACCTAAGGTGTGGTTACCTCCAAATAACTTTGGTAATCCATCTAGAGATTTTTTATGCATAACATTGTGGGTATAATTAAATTTCTATAAATACCCCTAGTTCTTTGGCAGTTTTTATAATTTATCAAGATCTTATTATTGTGTGTGGTTTCCTCAGCATGAGTTGTAACAAACGTAGTCTTTATTTTCCAGTCATGAAAAATTAATTTCAGCCTTAGCTTGGAGGGTCCTTAAATAATAAATGATTTCTTCATGACGTATAGCAAAGAAAAAAAGTCAAAGTTTGAATGATGACTCAATAAGGGGAAATTATCATGATCAATTTTTATTTAACGATTGTTTTCGTCGTAAGGTTTTTTTGTAGTAGAACCTTTCTCCTTATCTATTAAACATAGTTTTTCTATCGAAACAATCTTTTTATTTTCATGAAAAGTTAAATTCCTACCGATATCGGTCTAGATTATGATCCACATTGTTTTCAAATACACATGAACCCTTATTTGTCGAGCTCATTCCTTAAGCAGATTCAAAACTTGCTGTCAGTATTATTAACAAATCGCAGACGCGTATTTGAAGCCAATTGTCATATATTACATATAGAAATATGATATAAGAAAATTATCGTGAGAAATAAAATAAAGCAGCTGAAGAAATTTTCAGATGCAATATGTTAAAAATGTACAGCAGCTTGAAAAATGAGTCTGACAGAAACATACGGGCTTTCTACAAATAATGGGCAAATAACGAAACGTATGACAGAGTACTATGAGAATATTTCGAAGCATAACACATTTTATAAAGATTTTACATATTTTGGTAATATATACAGGTGAAACTTTAGCTCAGTCGGCAATGCGCAAAAACGGTCAAGTGCAATAAGGAAGTAAGGAAACAATAGCTAAGATACAAGATTATAAAGATACTAGTAGCCGAAAATAACCACAGGTAAAGAGTATAACGTAGGCAAAGTTATTAATAAATACGAAGAGATGGGACTGAAATTGCTAACCTGCAAGTATATACAACGGAATCGTTCCTCCAAAAGTCCATATCATATCTGATCAATTACACTGATCAGCATCTAATAGTCTCCAATATGCAAAACATGTTAGATCTCAATTGTCAATTAAAAATCAGAAACAAACAACGTTTTCCTTCTAAATGCAATGCTTTATCGTCTTACACCATGTCAAGTGGTGACTGCTCCTCATCACTAGGTTTTGTGTAAGAAAGTTTTTACTTCTAGTCGTTAAAAGACTTTAGTGTAATTCTTCGTTTTTTATGAACCGAAATAAATATTTACATGCATTTAGACTCAAATAACATTTACTGTCTGCACATAACATCTACTGTCTTCTATTCTCATTTCATCAGAGTGCATAGTAGTTTAGGTTTACCCAGCTTTTTCTCGTGAAAGTTTAGAATAGAAACAAAATTGAATCATTAACTATTACATTACATTAACTTTAATTACATCACGTTCTATAATAAAACACGAAAAGGTTACGATTTTCAACGAACACAGCCAAAGTAAAGCTTTCTTTGGTGGTATTTCATTTTGATTAGATTTCTTCCAGGAACTGATTCTCCAAAGTAGCATTTCTAGAACAGAAAAATGTTTGATTCATCTTAAAATTTTCAGTGATACCTGGTACTAACATTGTGACAACCTGAAGCTTCTTGCGAATCATAACTCTTTCTCGGATAATTCTTAGCTAATTCTACCGAAAGTATTAGAAACACAAATCTTTTCTAGCATTTAATGTAAGAAGAAGCATTTAAGTAAAATTGTTTGTATCATTTAATGTTTATATGTCTTTAACTGTAAAGGAATACATTTTATGGAAATTAGTTTTATGTAATATATATAAGTTATAGAGTTTTAAAATGTATCACCTGACATTTACATGTAGAATATCAAGTTCATTTACAGAAAGATCAATCTGTCTGTAGTAGTTCTTAACTTTAAATGTGTTATATTAAAGAATATCGCCGACATTCCACATGTGGTTGACTGTTGTAATACGGTTATACCCTTTCAAATCCAAAATTGAAGTAAAATTGACTACAGTAAAAATTAAAATGCTAAAACACTGTTTATGGCACTTAATATTTATATTTATAAAACATAGCACAAAATTACCTTAGATTACTCTTTAACAGTTTTAGGGCCGCTTCCGCACTTTAATTTTGCAATAAAACAAATTATGAAATATTTCAATCAAGAACGTAATGTGTACTTTCACTTTCCGAGCAGATAACTTAACTATTTAGAATTTTTAAATTGTTAAATAATAACTGCATGATCTATGTTTTATTAATTAGGTACTTCATAGTATTAAATATTGGTCAGATTGCAGCATAATTTTGAGTTTCCCTTTTTTTAATTTTATTTCAGGAAATGCTTGAGCAATCAGATCTAAAATTATGTTCTTTTGACATAAACAGTGCTACAGTGACATAAACAGTGGTTATAACATTTTAAGATTTCAATCATACGTGGATTTCGATTAGAAATTTATATTTTGTATAACTAGATGCTTTTATTATTAGCACCATAATCTGTGAAGACAGTTTTTCTAGTTTTTTATTAAGTGTGCAATTTACTATATCATTCCTTAATAGTTTATTCTTTTATTCTGGAAATTAGATTCGTGTACATAAGAGTACTGTAATTAATCATAATTTAAGTATGCAAAGCATTAAATCCAAAAAGGCATTTAGCAAACTTAATTTCACTTGAAATTCATTATAATTCCATCAGTTAATTGTATCTATGTTGCAATGTATCTATGTTGTTATAATTGTCTTGATTGCATTTATATTGAAAAACATTAAATGTTCATTATTTCAACAGCTGTTAATGTCGATATGGGTACATGATTAACTTTCTAAATGAACAAGTGTATTACAGATAATGACTCCTACATAAATTTCTCTGCAGGGAATTAATAAAATCCACTACCTTTTGATACAATTATCAGAAATTAATCATTTTACCTTTAACACAGCTGAATTTAGAAGCATCTATGATTAACAGAATGGTTTTTCTAAAGAAAATCTATTAAGATGTTATTTTTTCTTCAAACTAGATTCTCGCAAGAAGTAAAACTTCGATAATTGTTTCTTCTTTGATATATTTGAAGTTTACATGTTAAGGGCTTATTTTCAGATGACAGTGTTTGAAAGGATCAAAGAAATATTTTTTTAAATAATTCCTAAATCGTTTCTCTCTATTCATTTTGCAATATATAAGCAGAAGTCTGACACCTTGTTTTTTACAAGGGCTGTTGAAAATAAAATATTTTAAACTCATGTTTCCAGTTTTATCTATTCCCAAGTTTGGAAAGACGTCTAAGATAGGGAAAAGGGGAGAGATAAAGAACACTCCCAAGTATAAAACGACGTTATCTATTTGTATACAACACTTCTCAATATGTATGTACATTTTTCAAAACTGAAAAGTGTCATACATGCAAAGGACGAGGAATTTATTCTTCGTGCAAATGAAAAGAAAAGAAATGTGGAAGGAACGTCTTATTCGGCGATAAGAAGAAGGAAAAAAAAAACATCGTGTCCACCAAGAAATGACTTAAAATTCATTGTACACAAAAATGTAGCTGTGCCAGGCGCTCCGAATCTTCCATTGTTGGGGGGAAGAGAAGAAGAAAAGGGAGGGATATGAGTAGGAAGAAGGGTAAGGATGGAGAAGACTGGGCAGAAGAGCCATCGCTCATTCCCTCGTAGGCTGTCACCCCCACCCGAGTTTGCAAAATGGTGGGATGCTGGGGCCTGTGCCGCATCACTGGTCACGCTGAAATGCCCAGACAATTGAAGCATGCCAAATCGTTGCATAGAAATGCGATGGTCCTCTATCGTTATATTTCTTTATCTCTATTCTTTTTCCGATGTTCTTTTCGCCGTTATTCACTCTGGCTTTAGTGGTCCTCTTTTTTGAACTGTTTGACCGTTTCCCTCTAATGAATGTCAGAGAAAAGACACCGACAAAACAATAATAAAAAGGTCGCATTTTTTATGCTTATATTTCAGACCACTTGAATAGCGGCTGAAGAAGAAGGAAGCAGCTTCGATTTCGGACGAGCTTTGCTCCCGATCACAGAGTTCAAGTGACAGCGAATCACTTTTGATCAATGCACTTGTTTCGAAATTTGGTGTTTTATTTAGAATAAATGCGGAAACTGTAGTATTCGTGTTAGGGAGCAATATTCTAAATCTTCAAATTTATGTTTACTCTTTCCGGTTGCCAGATTAGGGTCTGAATAAGCGCCAACGCATCTTTTGTCCAGCTGAATTCATTTTTACGAAGAAAAAGCTTCTGACGCTTTATAGCATTATGATAAATGCATGAATACTCAATCTTATGTCAGAATAAATTGTCAAATGGCAAAGAAAAGGAGTTATGATACAAAAATTAGTGTTTTTAATTTAATAAAAGGATTTGGAGTGTACAAAAGGAAATATTTTGATAACTTAGTGTACTACAAATACTTTTCTCTCTACGATTTAAAAGAAATGATGAATATATGTCATTTGTCTGCGAAACACCACATAATGAAAGAAATAGAATGTATTTATTATACAAACTTAAATCAAATGACAGAAGTTATGGAAACCAAAGAAAAATACAAATAACTGAAAAATGAACTTGCTTTCGAATTTGAGTTTCATATGCACTAAATGGGGTGTCACTTTGTCTGCGGAAGATGTTCAAAACCTTCAAATTTATAGTAAGGTTTTCAAATATTAATGTGGTATAAATGTTAACTAGTGGCATTAGTATAGTTATTGCTCAAATGTAATATTGCTTTATATTTTTTACCTCATAGTATAAATGATATATAAACAACTCACTATCTGTGTAATATCTTGAAACATATGAAACTCACGTATATTAAAATATTTTGAATGAAAGGCATTTTCTTGCGCGTAACTAAATTTATTACTCCAAAAATACAAAATCGTAATTGCATGAGCGGACGCATCTTATTCACCTTAAAATGTATTGGTAATATGTGCACTTAAATTGAAAATCTTTGTTTAAGTGCATGTTAAAAACTATGAGTTTAAAAGGGGTTTTATGAATATTACTATTATTATACTAATAAATAGTTTTTACTGTTGCTGTCTATTAAATTGCTGAATAGTTTGGAAAATAA
This sequence comes from Stegodyphus dumicola, assembly GCF_044657685.1. Lineage (NCBI taxonomy): Eukaryota > Metazoa > Arthropoda > Arachnida > Araneae > Eresidae > Stegodyphus > Stegodyphus dumicola. Next base: position 32,430,388 of record NC_140781.1, read on the forward strand.
CAGGCCATTACTAAGGACGGTATGTTGTACATGTAAAAAACAATATTTTAATCCGTTGTTCAGACATAACTACACACGGCATATTCTTCCACTGGAAATCCATATATCCAATTATGTGCTGTTAAAGATTTCACCCTAAATTGAATCCTCCATCCGGAGAACAATTTATCAAGACATTTTCAAGAATTTTTCTTGCACTTAGTCCCGCCTTAATAATTTATTTATACTGTTATATAGATATAACAGTATAGTCCTAAAAGACAGTTATATAGATATAACAGTCCTTTAGAATTATGTTATATAGAAGTAACAGTCCTTTAGGATTATGTTATATAGATATAACATAATCCTAAAGGAAAATGTAATGCATATGTGGGTATGTTTATGGGAGATATTTAAGATTAATTGGAAATATATTCATTACATTCTAAATATATTTAAGCTATTTCTTTATCCCATTATTTTTTACCCCCAATGGCGGGCACAAGTCACATCATAGACGTTAGCCGCTACTAAGACCAGAAACGGTGGTCATTTTCTTATGGAGGCACTTAGTAGCTGGGCCCCCTTTGTCTCCTATGAAGGGACGGACAGTTACAACCATGCTTTCCCCTCCGGGATTCTAACCTGGGCCCTTTGGTATCGCAGTCAGCTCCCCAAACCACTATGCCGTCTGGGCGACCATTATCCTATTATATTGATATATAATTCTAAAGGATTTTATTCTATAATAGGTTTGTGGGTATCTAGATTTAAAATTTGTGACTTTGTAAGGAGTTATCGTGTTCTTCATGCATCCTGTTGTGATGTAAGTGGCTAGCATAAGCAATTAACATCGGAAGATCCGAGACTCTAATCCCAACAAAGGCAAAGTTTATTTCTAATATTTCTCGCTTCGAAAACTTAGGAGTCTATATAAATTAATTCGAAGAAAACCTTTTTTATGATTTTATAGTATCAGAGCATTGCTCGAAAATGCGAACCAAAATGAGATGCATTCCGATGACTTCAGATATCCTGTGACTTACGTATAGCTAATGTAAACAAACAAAGTAGATTACCTCAGAGATCACGTGACTTATGTATAGCTAATGTAAAGAAGATCATTCCTCTTCTTCTCTTGCGTAATGTATCTCACTACGTCCCCACCAGACAACGTTAATTCGGGATTCATAATAGTTTCTCGAACATCCCCTTGCTATTGGTTAAGCTAATTACAAAACAGCTTATTTATGAAAAAAAAAAGGCGCAAATGTTTAAACTAAATGAACTTAAGCTATAAAGGATGTTAACAATATATATAATGGAAGTGAGTATTATTTGAAAACAAAAGGTAATTCATTATGCTTTAAATAACTATATGCACATTGAAAATTTTATAGTCTGAAGTCTCTAATAGGGTACACAGAAATCAAATAAAACTGGAACCTTAAATGTTAAATCACACTGATGACGTCTCCTCTTACTAATGTAAACGATTCAAGATGGAAAGAGCAAGGGATGACAATATTTTCGTCTTCCACGAATGCTATCCGCAAGTATACAATACTGCATGCAACATCAGACCCAGTGTCCTAAAGCTTTGTATTGCCTAAGGACAAGTTTCCAAAAGCTTTTTGCGCACTGAAAGTTTAAAATAAAATTTTAGAAAAAAGTAACCAAATTCTAAATAATGGCATTTTGAGAACTAGAAATTTAAAGAATAAATAAATAAAAAGTCGCAAAGCTTTAAATAAAGGCGTACACCTTGTAAGAAAGGCCCATCAGTAGCCGAGTGTTGAACACGTTCACGCCGGTGCGGGCCACCGGTGCCCCGCACTAGTCTGTCTCATCGGGCGGCGCGTACCACCGGTAGCCCGCACTAGTTTGTCTTATCGGGCGGCGCGTGCCACCGATGGTACGCATTCGATTGTGTTATTAGATGCTGAAAATTAAAATAATGGAAACTTAACGTTTATTTTTTATAAAACCTTTTTAATAACAATTATGATTAATAACTATTAGCCCAAACGTACAACTCGTATACAGGTCTGAACAGGTAATAATCACGCGCCGCCAGATGAGAGGAGGCAAAAATTTGAGCGCCGTTTCACGGCGAAGAACATAAAAATTGGTCCCGACGTGAACGTGTTAAGACCGTCGAATACTGGTATCTCGACCGGTTTTGCTTTCGATTCAAGGCGAACGAGCTGGCTTCACGAACGGTTTTCATGGTTTACACAAAGTAAATAAGAGCCAGTTTCTTCAAAATGTTCTCCAAGAAGGCATTCCTCCTCTTAGGCAGACAGTCCCTGTAGCTTTGTCATACTCAAATAAACTAACAAATTAAACCTTGTAAGAAACATTCTCCTTCCTTACCGCATACCTTCATGGTGCAATTGGAAGCCCCCTGGCTAGTAGGCAGATTGTCCAGAGCTCGAATATCGGTGAGGACATCGCTGATTTTTCATGTTACCCGCTCTGAAATAAACTTTGTAACTTCACAAACTTACATCAGAATTTTTTTTTATTTTTATACTTCATACTTAAACTAAATGGCTGAAAGTTAATAAGGCAGTCCCTTAAATATCTCGAAATTTCATGAAGAAATTGAATTTGTATGAGTATTGTATTATTAAGAAACAATTGAAAAGATTATTACTAATACCCTATTAAGAAACTTTAATTAACTGCTTGATTAACTCACAAGGCACCAAGGAATTATTTTATTACGATACAATTAAGAAGGTTATTACTAAGACTGCATTATTAAGAACTGTGAATTAATGTCTTAATTAAATCGCAAAATAATAAGAAATTAGTATAAGGTACTGAGAAATAAGCAGTAATTGTGTACCTCTCTGTCTAGCCGCTAAATCAACCTAACAAATAAATTTGACATTATGAGCTGCGTGGAAGAAAACATAATATGAAGTAACACTGATAATATAATATTCTTTTTAAGCATTGGGTGAACGTATAAATCTGATAATATGTGAAATAATTCTCATGCTGAAATCACTTTCTATAAAAGCATATTACTACTCATTATGTATGAAACATATTTTTACATTAATCAAATGACGTGCATTAAAATTTGAAGTATAAGTATGAAACTATTATGCAAGGGTTACGTTTAAATGAAATACAAACTTAATTTAAAAATACTGCATACCACAGCTGAAAGTTAAACATCAAAGAAATAGAATTAATAATAAGAGTAAAATATTCCATTTGATGATAAAAGGCTTTAAGTATAATAATGCTAATATTATTTCAGGTGTCATTAATGACCATTATTTTATAGATAAATGCTATGGTGTAAATGAAGTAGCATTGCATTATCAGAGAAAAGAGCCATGTAGCCAAATATATGCAGAAAGTTATATTACTGACCTGCAAAGAAGGTAACTTATAATTCTTGAAGCCGTGAGGGGAAACTGCCGAGGATTATAGGCGTTGTTTCCTACTCCAATGTTCTGGAATCTGGCTTTTCTTAATATCTAAGAGAAGCTCCTCATATTAGCCCGCTCAGTTTCCGATGAATGGAACAATTAGGGAGATCATCACATCTTTGGTGCATAAGTTATATAAGACTCGCTACCCGGAAATGAACCCGTCCCTTTTCCCTTTTTATGGAAGGAAGCGGGGCCGGAAATTTCCCCACTGCGGCTGTAAAACCCGTCCAATTATCGCGAGTTAAGATGGCTTTATTTCTTTGGTTGGACTGGCTCTTCACACCCCTTTCTTCTGGCGGACAGTCTCCAAACAGCTCTCCTTTGTTAATGGAAGGTTTTTAGCCTTTTTAACAACCTGCTGAATCACTCTTCAAATGGGCTCTATTAAAGCTTTTTGTTTAATTATATGGTGTTAGTCAGAATTTCCTATGGGATGCTTTTATATCTATGTCTATACCTATTTACATTTTACTCTCGCATTTTGTTTCGAGTTTAATGCTCGAGATGAACATGGGTATGAGTTTGTTTTCTGGCGCTCGAACTGCCATTTTTAATCCTAGGAGGGTATTATATTATTCAATGGTTATCATCGCTGCATATGGATTTTTAAGCGGTTCGTTTTTAAACAGCAGAAATCAGTAAGTAAATAGACCTAAATCTTGCATTTCAGTTACGAAATGGAAAGGGAATATCTACTTTTCTAAGGATAAAGTTTGTTGATGGAGTTATGATTAATCAGATTGATGGAATCATAAATTCGTTTGAAATACAACTATCTGAATATGTTAGTTAACTTGTCTTTCAGATTTGTTAATTTGATGATTAACTACCCATTCCGAACATTTCAATGAAAAGAAGTTACTAAGATTTCCTAGTTAATGGTTTTCCAAATCCAGTTGGATTTGTGTCCTCAGAACATTCGAATAAAAGTTGGGAATTTTGATTAATAGCTTGCATTATTTTAAGGTATTTTAAAAGCCTATCGTACAGATATGTAGACTGATATATCTCTTCTCCTTTCATGAGCTTGTGAAAGGCTGTAAACACGTAAACAAATACAAAAAAAGACTGAAGCGTAGTTTTCAGTTTCTCATTTAAACTGCCATCCGTAGGCGCATATTATCACATGGTAAAGTAAGTGTTTTGCTTAGCAGAAAATGACATTGCAATCATAAACTGATTTTTACCAGTTTGTGGCGAGGCTTTAAATTTTAAATTTTATACTAGGCAAGCCACTCTCAAAACTTACACAATACATTTTAGCACCCAGACATACTTCGACTATTAGTACTTACCTAACTAAAATCATGTTTGTTGAAATGGCTGAATTAAACTCCATTACATTCACATGATATGGAATTCGATATTCTGTACGGTTCCATCGAAAGCGAAAATAATGATAATTTAAAAGCTGTACAAAAAGGGCTACATTTTGTTAATGTTTTGATCTTCGTTATATTTGGATATGTTTGGAACACTTACTTCCACTGAATATATTAGTAAATTGTTGCCCTCAAAGTATCCTTTTCAAAATTTACGAATTATGAATAGTTATAAAAACGACAGATAATAGTTTTCACGAAGATTAATTACTTTATCTTTTATAAAAACAGTATTAAGCTGCATTTATATCTGTGATTAAGAACTGAAATGTATCATTATTCCTGTTTTTACCATCTTGTTGTTCGTTGAATATTTTTCCTTTGTTTAGTTATGTATTTTCAAAGGAAATTGATTTCACGTGCATTTTCTTTTAATAAAGGACACGTCACTGTAATATTAAGACGAATAACTCAGTAATGTTATTCAAAGTATAAATAAATGAACGTTATTCATTGAATTCCGTCCAATAAGATAATAAAAAATTGGACCTTAAATATTAGATCAACTACATTGACTCTTTTGATTTTTGAACATTTTATGTTAAATGTGCAAAGCTTAATTATATAGTGTCTTGTTATAAATGTTTTGAATGATTCTCCGGCCACTGAAGAAATATATATTCAAATGCACAACATAAAACCAGCAAGATAAAACCAGCAAGATAAAACTGGAGAGCAGCCAATGATAAGTTAGATTCTAATTTACGTATTTAGGAATCAGGAATTTTAAATACTGTTTTATTACATATGTAATAAAACTAAAGCTATCTTATTTCTATGTATTTTATTATGTGACATGATTTTTAACTTGATTGAGTATTAATGATAAAATTATAGTTGAAAATACCTTAAACGTTACATAACCATCTGACCAATATTGTAAAATTGTAATATAAAATCTGAAAGTATATAGCAATATCCAGAAATTTTTTAATTGCATACAGTGTCGTCAAGGTTTTAGTTGTTAATTAGATATAAGATAAATGTTTTTATTCATGAAGATGTCATCAACATTTTAAATTTCAAAATATATCATTTTTATTGAAACTGATATCAGAAAAGATGCGCCGAAAAACAACTGCAAATTATTTCGGTTTCACAAAGAAATGCATTTTTATGTGCTTACAGGTTCTTAATGGATTAAATGCACACAGAACCAACGATAGCCTGAAAAAAATTATTTTCTCAAAAAAAAAAAAAAAAAAATTATGGTTCTGGAACTTTTCACAAAAGTACTTGTACGGCTGTTCTCAGTGTAATACAGAGCAGTCAGTAGTTACTAAGTATGTCAGTATTTACTAAGAACGTTAAACACAAGACAATATAAAATGCCTCAAATGATGATTTACACACACACAGTGATCTCTCAGTACTATAAATTCTCTGAGCTAAGCTCTGAACCCAAATCTTAACTAATTAAACTGATGCTCTTTTCGATCTTATATAGTTTTACCCCGTCCGGCGAGAAATTACCAGTACCTTCGATTTCTCGAAATTGCTGGAAGGCATGCACATTTACAGTTATATAGGGATCTGAATAGTAACAGTTACGTAGGTATAGGGCCAAAATGCCCCCAAATGGTCGCCAAAGTTGGTGACTTTTGGATATTTCTCGCCACGTTTGACGACTAACATTAGTCATCAAAGCCATCGTCACCTTTGACGACGTAGCCATTTAACCTCACTGTTAAATGAATTTACCCCTGTAACCTATTCTTCTGACAATGCTTTACATTCTTCAGGCCTTTCATGATACATTATGCAAGAGATACTACAATTCACATATAATTTCACTAAAATGATTTAGATATATACAAAATGTTCAAGAGTATTTATGCATGAATCAACATTAAGCAAAAGTTTTAAAAATGGGGTTATGTTAATCTCATTTTTATTGTTCTTTAATAAATGTTTAGATCAAAGCTAGATTAAAGACAGATACAGTTTTTTAACTTTTAGGCACATGTGTTTTTTCTTTAATTATTTATCATTGTCAGAACCTAATTACTTTGTACATAGTTCGCTAGTTTTAAATATTCAAGTAGAATGTAAGAAAATATTAGAACATCCAGATACTTATCTTTTTTTTTTTTTTTTTTTTTCATAACATTCTCTAGTACCAAACAAACAAATAACTTCAGATTTATATCTGTTCCGTACATTGGATCGCATGTTTGGAACATATATCTAAAATATATATAATGTTTGTTCCAGGAAAAAGGCATTTGCAATTTTAAAGGTAGGGAAAAATGATATATTTCAATAAATAACATAAAAATACAATTTCTGTATTTCAGGCAATGTCTGTATAAGCAAATAAAAAGAGTAAAATTGTTTACGGAATTTTTCTCCGAGTCTGCTACGAAAGAAAATATTTGTACACTATACGTGGTTGAAGAAACATATACACGAACTGTAACAAGTAAAACCGAAAAAATTACTCTTCATGCATCTAGATTGGTTGTATCTCTCAAAGAATAAGTTCTTATTTTATTTCAATTCTGTAGTTTACTTACTCTTTGACTTTATATTTCCGTTCTTTTAAGCTCTGGTATAATGATTTCGAGTTTAAAACCTTATTTATTATTTTTTAAGGTATTTAGCATTTCGTAAGGTTTCAAAACTTGTTGTTCAACGGTGTAACTTTCTTCCAAGCTTGCCCAAGTAGTACTAATTTATTTACCCAATGCATTGAAATTATGTTATATATAAAACACTTTTATAATAGTATTGAAATTGCTGCAGACCAAAAATGTTTTCATTTTGGAGGAAGGTCATACCCCATGTATCTACATAGTTACAGCACTTACGTTTTCACAAGTTCAACAAAGACACCAAGCAATGACTATGGTAATAATTATTAACACAATTCTATTTCATTTCTCTGAAATAAAATCTGTATACGTAGAAAACTTTAAATGAATTTATTGTTTGATATTATGCAGAGGGTTTTCTCTTTCCTTGCCGAGTAACTTTACGGTGTGATTGGAAGCACATCCGGCTAGAAATAGGAGGTCCGTAGTTCGAGTTCCGGCCTAAGTCATTGTATATTTTTTATATTTCCTGCTCCAATAAAAATTATAATGACTCTAAAAGTAGCGCCCGAACTAAATTGAGATGGACGATAATTTGTCACCACCAGAATTTAGCAGTTTAGTCCTCGTCTCCACTGCCACCATCTAAAATGAGGAGAACATAAGATATCTTTTCTTTCTTACCGCATGTCCTAACGGTGTAATTGGAAGCACATCTGATCCGGTAATAAATTAGCAGCAATTAGAAGGTCCTGAGATAGAATCGCGAAGATGAATTTCCATATTTTTTTACGTTTCCAGTTCTGAAATAAAGTGCTTAATGATCTCCATAGCTCCTTGTAAACAAAAATGTAATTGATCTTAGCCATGGCCCTTACTCACCAGATTCAGCATCTGCAGATATTTTCGTTATTCTAAACTAAAATCTTTTCTGAAGACGATAATATAAAAGAAAGAATATCTGAGAAAATTTCGCGATAATATAAAAGAAGGCTGCAATTGTCAATTTTGCGAAGCAATTCAGAAGCCCTATGAATGAGCCAAGATATATATAACATCAGATAAAATGAATATAGAAAGCTGAATTGTAAAACGATTTTGTCTTGGGACCTCAATGCTTTATGAATTTATCTTAAAACTATGTATATTTACAGCGTATATACAGATAAATGTGTTAATCTTATTCAAAACAATTATAGCTATTCTTCAGTCTTAGAATCCATTAGAACATAGTTTAGATTGCAAAAATACTGTACAATACTTTAAAGTTTTCTTCACACAGTCAAGCAGTTATTACGAGTATAAAGGGTCACTGTTCATGCTCTTAAAAAAAAAAAAGAGAAAAGAAACGGGGAAAAAAGAAAAGGAAAAAGGCTTCTGAGAACTATTTTCTATTGTCTCTTCAAAAAATTCTTAGTTTACAGGTCAAAATTTTGTGAGCATTTCAAAAAAAAATTGTAAGGAAGGTATTACATATTTTTAACAGTTAATTTCTGTGAAAGCAACCGTAAGCTTCATGAAAACATCAAAAATGCATGGAATTAGAACTGCCTATAGAAAGGCTAAACAATGGCGAAATAGAGTCTCTTAAATTTAATTATTTTTACAAATTCACTTCTAAAACTTTATAGAAGCATATTACACATAGATTAGATTGGATATCGTTAAATTTTATCAATTGTTTGTTGTTTAACATTTAATTCTTTAATGGGATTAGTGAAATATTCACTTACCTTCTAAAGGGCTGCACTGAAAGTTCCTTTCTTTCTAGTGCGAAATCCATTCCCTTTTCTCTACCGAAATCCATACCCAGCCGTACTCTTATTCTATTCCACATTCCATGCTGAGATGTATTTTCTTTCCAGGCTTTATTAAGTTTCAGTTAATAACGGTTCTTGAAATGAAAACTAGGTTTTTCGAAAAAAATATCTTTGACAGTATCAACAGTTTTATTTAAACAGTAAAAAGAAAAAAAAGTATTAGCTACTCCAGCATAAAATATTCAGTTACTTGTATATAAATATCTTTAGAATATCATTTTTGTGTTGCCATTCCGGAAAAACGCAATTATTTTTCTTTTTTCCACCAGACCGCGCTGTGGTTGCTGCGTCACTTTTAAACAAATGTGAGAGATACATTCCAGTCAGGCAAATTATCTGAGTACTAACTGTCTATGCTTTCTCTTATTTTTGATTGATTGGCGCCTCGGGGAAGGGAGTCCGAGGGTCTCATACCGACTTGTTCTTATCATCCGATACTCGACAGGGCTTTCGTTTCGACAGATGTTAAATGCTCTCAAGCCATAAGGTACTAGGGTCATAACTGTCTGTGCCTTATCCGGGATTTGAGCCCAGTACCTACGGCATGACAATCTATGAATCTGAGCTAATATTAGTGTTCAGGATGGCATTATCTAAATACATTGTGTGTGTAGATGGACTATGTATATTATTATTAAATGAAGTCCAACAATGAAGGTTTAGTTTGGTTTATTAGATTACGGCAAAGCACTCGAGGGCTATCTGCCTTAAGGGAGGGATGCCTTCGTGGAGGACTTTTTAAGTGAAACTGGCTCGTATACACGTTACACATGGGGAAAACCACGAAAACACCCATGCAGCCAGTCCGTTCGCGGGATTCGAACCTCGGACCAAACTACCAGTGTTCAGCGACGTTACCGCTCGGCCGCTGGTGGGCCCCCAACAATGAAGAAAAAGAAAGTTTGTTGCTGCTCAAAAAAAGGCTATTTATTCATAAAAGATTATCATTTTTTAAGCTTAATGAAGAAAATTTTTTAATATGATACCATAATTAAAAACGATATTAAAATTTCATTAATTTAAATAACATCAGCATATAATTGGGTACAGCAAAATTCAATACGAATGAAAGTAATCAGAAATGTATCAAATAACGTAATTCCATAGTAGCGCTTATTACAAACATCCTGAATAAACTAAACAGCAGGTATGGGAACATTAGTGCATTAATGAGTATCTTCTTCTCTTTACAAAACTGTTCACGGTAATCCATACTTTTTAACTTTAAATACGGTTATAAATTAATTTAAACTGGATGAAAGTTTCTAACTTGAAGTTTCATTTTAGTGTAAAATTAATTTTTTTTTTTTTTTATTTTAATGGCCGACTTGACAACCCATGACCAAGACAACTTCAGCGCCGATTACTATAAATACTCAATCATCACTCCGTGAGTTAAATATTAGAAATGAGTAAACCAAACTGTTAGTAGTAAATTATTTTATTTTTATATACTAAAATTATCGTATACGAAAATGCCCCGTTTTCTACTAGGTTTACTTCCCGTCACGTTGATAATCAGCATTTTAAAACTTTCGCTAGCCCGATATAAGCTTTCAAAAACTATTTTAAAATTTTTAAGGTAATTTTTTAAGACATGAATTTTTAAGTCTTTTAAAATTTCTTAAAAATACGTTAAAATATTTTATCATATTTCTTATATTTTGCATTGGAAGAAAGTGTATTTGCTTAATTTTGTTTCTTTGTAAAATAATGTAAATACAAATTTTTAATACAAAAGTTTAATTATTCTTCTCGATTCAAGCCTTCAATGTATCAAGTACATACATGTAAGGCCGTTTTATATAGACTGAGAGCTTTCTTTTTATCTAGATAAAACGAGCTTATACTAAGCACCACAAAATTTCTTGCAAACAGTTAATTCCAAAAAACACTGGAGTTTCAAACAAACATATTTCATTACTGCAAAATCCTAAATATTCAATAAACTTAACAACGCCTGAATATTAATGCCTGAATGTTTTCCTGTTTATTGAAAATGATTAATGTTCAGTTTTTTATCCTATCTACAGCCGTTTTCGTGGGATGGTCGTATAAAATAAGAGCAGAGAAACGTCTTGTCATTTTCCTTACATCACGATGGCTGAAACACTTCCTTAGCGACAATGATATTCTCTGAGAGCTATGAATATTTCAGATTCTTTAGCTGTAGTGCAGGATCATAGGCGGAGGTATTGATTTGGCCATCCCAGATAATTTAGTGACACGGTAGTTACATCCGCCTGCTGCTGGAGGTTTTTTAGGAAGACAAGTGCGGGTTTGAATAATTATCTTGTTCTTGAGAAGCAATTCATTCCGAATAAGCTTCGGTGAGCAGATCTTTATTAAATTGTCGAAAATTGCTGAAAAATATCAGTTTGCGGAGCTTGTAAATTAGCATACGCCTTGAAGGTTTATATCAATTTATTCAAGAGAAATAATTTCATCTAGAGGAACATTCGCTTTTATTATTATTTTAATTAATACATTAGTACTGATTTCAAAATACTAGTTTCCTTAATTTAACTAGGGAAACGTAACATTACTTCTAAAGCATAAATGAACTCTTTCTGAAAAGAGCAACCATATTCGGAAGGCAAATTTGCAAAACTCTTCATAATGAAAGTTTCGATGCTTTTGAAGAGAATTCAATTCCGAATATACACTCACTTCCAAACTTTAAGCACGAAGAAGTAAAATGCAAAAATTCAACAAATACTGCTTTGATTGACACGAAATTCGGCAGGAAAGTAGTATATATATTTATGCATAAAACAAAATCAATAATTATATACAGAAATGAAAACAATATTAAATTTCTGTAAGTTATCAGATAATGACATAGACTTCAACAGAATTATGTATAAGTGAAAATAAACAGCATAAAATAAAAAAGGACATTATAAGGGTATGCGATCCTCCCACATCTGTATACAAAGTTTACACCTCGTGGCCATGCTTTCAATTAGGTGGTCAACCATCGCAGAATTAAGCAATCGCCATTCTTCTTGTAGAGCAGTTTCCAGCTCAATAAGAGTGGCTGGAGGTGGGAAACGTAAAGATACAGCACGGTCGAGAGCATCCCAAAGATTTTCAATGGAATCAAGGTTGGGCTAATATGCTGGCAACGCCATATGCGCAATCCCTTCAATCTCCAGGTAGTCATCGACGATGTCAGCTCTATGGGAACGTGCGTTATCGTCCATTAAAACAAAAGTAGGGCCACCTTCTGCAGCGTACAATCTCACAATGAGTTCTAGGACTTCATCTCGATACCGGACACCGTCAAAGAATCCCGTTTAAAGATGTGCAGGTCGGTGCGGTACCCTAATGAAATCCCTGCCCACACCATAATGCTTCCGCCTCAGAATGCGTGATGTTCGATGATGTTTTGGGACTGATTGCGTGCTCGTTGTTCACGCCATATCCTTATACGCTTGCCATCTGACTCCACAGCAGATCTTGACTCATCAGTAAACATGACATTGCCCCAGTCAGACACATTCCAATTGACATGTTCCCGGCACCACTGTAATCGTGCCCCTCTTGATTGGACGGATAGAGGAACACAAACTCGAGGTACCCGGGCGTACAGTCCACTCATATGTAATCTTCGGCGTACAGTAGCTGCAGATATCGCCTTACCAATGGACGCTGTAACCATAGATATCACACGTGTGGAGGTCGCTCTGCGATTCCGCTTGGCTACAGTAGCAATATATCGATCTTCCTCAGGGGTTGTAACCCTTGCGCGACCGGCTGCGGGTCTTCGGACAACTGTCTGTGTGGTTTGGAATTGTTTCCATAAACATGAAATTAGAGAATGATGAACGCCGAAGAAAAGAGCAACATCTGCGATCGACTATCCTGCTGCAATGCGCCCCACAGCACGCCAGCGCTCAGAATCTTCCAGTCGTCTTCTGGAAGTCATAGAAACACGTATATCTTGAAAACAAATTGTACGAAAGTTTTAAACTCCGTCTATCAGCACTTACAGTCAACTTCTGTCACCTTTCATAAAGCTGGCTTCTTGCCTCAGTCATAGACAACTAATATATTATCCTGTTAAAAAAAATCATTTTGAGTTTCCCTTATTCTTTTAAAGATACCAAATTAATGTAATATCAGCCTTCTATTCAATGACAAGTAAATCTAAGTACTTTCTTCTTTATGTCAAAGCCTGCCAAATTATGCTAATATTAATAAAAATGTATATTCTGAGGAATGGATCATGTTGAACAAAGTAATGGAAATTCATTGCTTTCCTTTCAATAGATCAAGAAGCAAACCAAAATAATTAGATAAAGTATAAGTATTGTGCTATTATGGTAAATATTGAATTTAACTTAAGCGATCTTATAGCTTTCGGTCTAGGAATCATTTTATTAATTATTTACTGATGTAAGAAAAGCAACATCATGATGACAAAATAGTATCTTGCACTTAATCAAATTCTGAGAAATATTATTAACACCGATACCATACATCTTTTTTCGTAACATGAGAAAATAACATTTTTAGTGCCAATTGCTTAATACCTTTAAGCACAAAGTCAATCTTCAAACTTTAAGTCAGACTTCATAAACAGCCTACTAGTGTTTGTTTAAATACATAAAACCTCCAAACAATGTTAATTTAGCTTGGATTCAATAAATGTTGAAGCAAACTGGCTGCATAGACGAGTTAGTATTTTTCTTTATATGAATTACAAATACCGTGCTAAGGGATCGCAAAATTCATTTCCCGTGATTATAAAAGTAATTGTCATAAATTACTTCTTTTCCCCTATAGTGGCTTTAAATCGTGCAAAACAATTTTTAAAAGAAATATATGTTTGCGGAGGTTTTAATGCAATGATAATTTATTAGTTCATCTCGGCTACTAAGAAAAATATATTTTAAGCGTATTTTGAAAGCATTACGTACGAGTCTCAAAATATGACTTTACAGAAGCTAACTAATTAAAATACCGCCGTTTAGTTTCCTTTATACTATCGATATAATAATTGAGATAAGTTATTTTGAGAAAAAATTTATAAACTCTTGAGTTAATGGTTAACAAATGTCATGTAAATCTGATGTAAAACTTGCTACAGTTTAACAGTTTGTTTGAAATAAATAATATATTTAAGATGGTAGCTGAGAAATATCTTACCGAATATCATTTAAATTTTACAATTTAATTTGGTTTCATTCAATTTGCGATTAAATTTCACAGTAAAGAACAAAATAATCACTGAGCAATTTACAATAAGTGTGATGGCCTGTGTATTAGCGTAGTTATGAGAATCGTTTAAATTCTTATATAATATATTCCTATTTCTCATGTGATATAAATCTTATTGTATGGAAATTTCTACAAGTTCTTTGCAAATCTTTATTTAACACTCATAAATTCGAAAATATTAAAGCATGCATAAAACTGTAAACAGGTTTTTCTGTAAAGCTATGAAAAAGTAATTGATCGTGATATGTCTTTGTTCTAAGCTCTGGTACTTATTTTCTCCTTGCTCTAGATATGCAAATTTATCAAATTTGAAATAATTATTTAAATTTTCAGGCTTTGTTGGACTTCGATTTTTCCCATTGTATGCATATTCGAAAATTTTGAAACTGTTAGTGATAGACGAATAACTAAACACTAATCTTACATTTTGCAAAAGATATAAAAGATATATGTGTGTATGTGATTATGGCAAAGCCTCGAGGGCAATCTGCCTAAAGGGAGGGATGCCTTCGTGGAGGACTTTCTAAGGGAAACTGGCTCGCATACACGTTACACATGGGAAAAACCACGAAAACTCCCATGCAGCCAGCCCTTCGCGGGATTCGAACCTCGGACCGAACTACCAGTTTTCAGCGACTTTACCGCTCGGCCGCTTAATAAAAGATATATGAGAAGTACGTCAAGTTTAACATTAAAATTAGGCAAAATTCGACCTTATAATGTCGATGGCTTCAGCGAAACATTTCACGCTTACACAAAATCTGACACAGATATTTTTCAAACTCTTATTGGCAAAAAATAGTTCTACTAAAGAAAAATAGCTACATAGCGCAGACTGATTTATATCTTACAGAAGAGCTATTGGCATGTTCAATATATTTACGCTTACATCCATAAATTAACCCTGACTGAATTTGAATCTTGCCGGATCTTAACTTGCACGTTATCCCAAATTTCTTAACTAAAAGAGCAAAAAACGATTTGTGTGTTTTTATCTATTCATAATGAAACTCGTTAAACTTGTCTCTTTACCAGTATTGATGGAATTTTGAAGCGGATGTAATATCAAAATTGTTTGGAAAACAGCTTTCAAGAAAAACCAAATGCAATCATAAGTTAATATTCATTCCTTATATCTTAAATATGTGACACAACATTATTTCGCAGGTATTTGTAATTCTTTCTTATTAAAGTGTCAAAATGTATTGAACGAATATTTGACTTGCAATACGAAAACGGTGGTATTTGTTAACTTTAATTTTCATTCGCGTGTATTTTTCTCTTTCTACCCAATATGTTTTAACTAAAAACATTGAGTTTTCATATTTTCATTTGCGCAATAATCCCATAATACTTTTCTTAATTGCATTTATAAAAAAAATTATAAATTGTAGAATATTTCAACTGTTTCAAATTTTTCATTGGTAACATTACTTCCATTCATGTTTAGTTAAGTTGCATTAATGAATAAAGTGAATGACATCGAGTAGCTGTTGACTGAAACTTTTCCTATTTTGACCATTGTCGTTATTGACGTTCCAGGAAAACAGGTTAAATATAGTCAAAACTTTTTATGTACAAATATTTCTATATGATTCAACGACACAGATCCGTTAGTTATCCACAATTACGAGGAACCTTCAGTTATAGCAGGAAGCAAGCCCTTTCTTGTGCAAACTAACGGAAGAACTCAAAAGCATTCAAATGTTTTGTTCATCAGAATTCTGACGAAGAATATGCTGAATTCATCCAAAACAATTGATAGTTGTGTTTCTTTTTTTTTTCTTCGTCATAACTTTAACAGATTTGTTTTGAACAAAAATACCAACTGTTCGCTTTCTACATTATAATACCTACCATCTATACTATACAAAAAAAATACATAAATAAAGTTACGTATTTTAATAAAATGTTCAATACCTTTTAATTTTTAAATTTAATCCCATTACTTAAGATATAACCTGAAAAAAAGATGAAAATAAGTGTAAGTTTAATAGCTTTTCAGTTGTGTTAAAACGTTTATTTTTATTATTATGAAACAGAGAACTAAACATAAAACTAAGATTTTACAACATATATATCCAAACTTGTTACCCGATGTGTAGTTATTGTTGTAAAATCATCGCTCTAATGATCGCACGCATCATCAATAAAATCTAAATCCAAATTCTGTAAGTACTCTAGCACTTGGTTACTGCATACGCGTGTATTTATGCAGGGCGTAAACTCTGAAACAAAAGTATATATTATGGTTGTTGGCATCGCTTGTGTGTTTGTCTATGCATGTGTGTACTTCCGTGCGTGCTAAAGGGTAGATAGATCAGTTTCATTTTTGTAACGGATTTGCATGGAGAATGCACGTCTTAACAATAAACATTTTGTTATAGTTTTTTGCTACTTCGGGATTTATAAAGGGGGACAGACACATATTTAGTACTGAAAAATTACTGAGATGTATAATTTAAGGGCATGTAGGGTGGGTATTCAGAACTTATCTTATCGATAACCTTTTTTTATAACCTTTTCTTATCGATATATATATATAGTATATATCGATAAGAAAAGGAGAGGGAAATCTGAACTCAATGCGCAATTTTTGACCAACTAGGTCTCACATTTTTTATGATTTACTATTTACTACTTATATATATATATATATTCTTATGGATAGATGGTTATGGATTTTTTAAGTAATCTTTCACAGATTAACTTGTAATTATTTTTCAGAACATTTTAATTATTTCATTCACTTAAAAGTTACTTGAATTTTATATTTTGTACCATATGTTTTAAAACCTCTTTTTCTTCACAAGAGGTGACTTTTGGATTCGTTTCGCCTAATCCAAAGTCATTTCTGAAGGATTTTGCTACCGCCTTTCTTTTAATCATTTATCCTATCGTCTGTTTAAAGCATCAGTTTAAAAAATGTGAATCTTAATTTACAGGGTCTTAATTACAAATATGAATCTTAATTTACACACATATAAGACAGGGGAATACACATATATAAGTATTGCAATTAATGAAAAATTAAAAATTATCGAATGTGCGGAGATAAAATATTAAGTGTTGTGTTGCAGTTACATGTAGTTTTATAAGGTATTAAATTTTATAAAACATTGTACATTGAGCCCATTCTAAAACGACCACCCACACAAATCGTGGGTGGTTGTTTTAGAATCTCGTCTCGTTTTAGGGGGTCGTTTTAGAAACTCGTCCATAACACTTGGACGAGTTTCGTTTTCTGTGGTTGCTTTAAAAAACAGTTACTATCAGTAGTTAACTACCAGTGACGGAGATAACGATTTGATTGATTCAAGACTTTTGGAGTATGTTAAAAGTAAATACTGAAACAGATGTGTAGTATATTGGTTTATTAACGACACTGCATTCATAAAATTCAGAATTATTTGCAAAGATATGCAGCAATTTATGCAATAAATGTAAATAAATAAATAAAAATAAAAATAAAAAGGACCTTAAATATAATTTTCCTAAATACTCTAAATAAAGAATATTCTAAAATACAGAAAATATGTGTTTCGTGTTAAACAAATTTTAAAATATTACATTATAAATTTTGCTTACTAATTTCAAAAACATTCGCTGCTTAGTAAAATAATCAGGTACTTACTTACGCACTATCGTAACTGCCTTAGTAGAAGTCGCCAAACTCTATTAAACATGAGCATAACAGTTCTTTAGGTAAACATATCTACTGTAAATTGCAATACAAAAAAATTCATTAAATCACGTTTATTTCTGTAAAAAATTCGCCAAACTGCGCCAGGGGGGTTGCGCTAATACGTAAGTACCAATAAGCATTCTAACTCTTTTGTGGATGACAGTCAATAGCCTCATTGATAAATTTAATCTTACTTCTAAATTTAGTGTTTTTGCTTTTAGTTTTGCAGAAATCTTAATCTATTTAGATAGAGATCATTAGAACATAAGTTACAGAGTTCATTAGAACTTTTGGATCGAGTGCAAATATTTAGTAAATTTAAACTCTACATTAAAGTGACCTCTGTAATTGATGCGTTTTTACAAGGTTTTCTATTCAATTACATTTTATACTATTTTATGGTAATATATTATTATGGTAATTTTATTTTTAAAGTTATCTACTTAAGATTTATTTGTGCAAAACTTTGTCGGGTAATCACATGATTTATTTTAGTATGAGGTTTAAATAATGTACCCCTTTTTCATTTTTCTATTTCAATTTTTCTTCTATTGAGTATTTCCTTTTTATCCTTTAAATGCTCAAAAGGTCATGGTCTTGGATTATTAGGTTTCAGTGTTTCAAATTATTACCCCTCAAGAAGTCGATCTGGAATATATAAATGTGTATAATCTATAATGTGTTAAAAATTTTAATATTATTGGTATATACACTTCAAAATAAATTGTGAAGAATTTCAAAAAACGTTAGGTATTGTCTTTAATTTAATTCATTATTTTAAGATGTAATATGTTTCTTTATACAATTTTAGCATCTTACAGAGATGTTTTAATCTACTTCTACTAAACTATTAAGTTTTTGGTATAGTATATATATTTCCTAATTTACCTGTTTCTTAAATTTTTATTTTAACATTTTTCTTATTCTTCATTAATTTTAATACTCTTATTACTTCTTATTATTTTAATATATATATATATATATATATATATATATATATATATGTTTCTCAATAAGTTTTAAGTCGAAGATACTGTTGAATCGAGTATCATTAAACTAAGGTTATATTACAGTTTTTTTTAATTACACGATACACCAAAGGCCAGATGAATTTAAATCCAGCAATGTTACTTTTTAAAAGTATATCACACTTAAAAACTATTATAAAAATTTTTACCTATAAATCGAGCGAGTCCTGCTTAGTATACAAATTCAAGCTGGTTTATTGAATGATAACCACTTTGGGACATCGACACCAAATGGATAATATTCCAAAAAAAAAAAAAACAAGTTAAAAAAATCGAAATTTCAATAATGATTTTCTATACTTTAAAAAAGCATTGGCAAGTAAAATTTAGGTACAAGGTTTAATGCTCTGGGTACAAATTAAGTGAAATGAGTCAACTTATTGTTTGAAAATAGTTACACAAGCAAGTATTTCAACAGCTGATTATGTTCTTGAAATCATAACTTTCGCATACAAAGCTTCTTTATTGTATTGAGTTCCTACAAAATTAAAAGTACCTTATCTCTCATCTATGTTATTTATTCAACATATTTTACTCTGGAATACGTTTGCTAGAGCAATTTTATATCGTGTGATCTAATGTGCCGTATAATTTTCTCTTGAGATCAAATTTGTCAGTATAATTTCCACTTCATAAGATTAAGTGTGTCACTGGAGTTTCAGCATACGGGGTATAATATGTCACAGTAGAAGGGCTTAATGTAGAAGATTAATGCAGATATATTATTACTCTTGTACGTAAAGTAAACTTATACATACACTCATTTAGTACACTATTGTCAATAGGCTCTTAAATTTTAAAAAAAAACACTTTTATAATGCATATTTATAACTTCAATCCAGAATATACGCTTCAGAAATAATATTTTTAGAAAAAGGCGTTTACATTCTACGAATTATTTCAGATCGTATATATTAGGTTTTGTAATGTTTTGTTTTTTAAAAAAACATTCCATGAAATTAAAGCAGTAATGAATATCATTGTAATATGCGATCCATCATACAGCAGTTGAATGTTTTTTTTTTTTTTTTGAAAACAAAAATTATAAACTTCCCAGCCTTCGTCATTTAAAGGAAGTTGCTTTTTAATTGCAAGCAATATCCTTCTGTAAACAAAATTTTTAAAAAATTCTTATCTCTTGTTACTTTTCAGATAAAAGAGTGAATGTTTATTGAGCATTAATTATAGTAAAAAATATAATTTAAAGCTTTGGCAACTTTTCGTTTTAATGTGCAGCAAACTTAGAATAAAAAAGAAAACTATACAAGATAAATTAGTGCAGCAGTTACGAAGTCAAGCTTGAGTACGAAAGACGCGTATTTTATCCTCAGCATCGACGAACTCTCTTTTTGCGTCGTTTATCTCTGAAGAATATCTTTAAAAAATGTTTTCTTTTTGAAGTTAATGCGGTGTAGCTTGGATCTGAAAGACAGGGATTCTAACCCTAGCAAAATCGATCTTGCAACATCGAAATTCTAATAGCTAAAGAAGAATTATGCCGTTGTTATTAAATCGATTAGATATTAAAAGCATTTTTTTCATTATCTGATGACATTGGAAAAATACGTAATTAACTATAAATTTCTAGAATTATAGTTCAGAATAAATGTAATCATTCTCTTGGATGGTTCACTTGTTATGTGATAATTATACTCTAACCTAACTACAATTGCTCAGATTGTAGATACGTGTAAGTTAGTTTTTTCAATTAATCGATACACAATGTATATTGAAAAGTTGATTTTATTTATTTAGTAAGTGAAAAGTAAATTTGTAGTTGGCCTTTTAAAATCATTTTTACTTATTTTTTATTTCTAAGGGAATTATATAAAGTTATTAATGCAGTATGAATCCAAAATCAGAGTAGGAATTGTCAAATAACTATTACTTTTGTTAGTAATTTGGTCTCTCTCATCCCAAATACGTACTAAAACTGAATCTTAGACTACATATTACAGTAAATTTCGCAAAAAAACAGCGAGTGAACATTCTGGTATGATAGGGATATTTTGACAGTTGCTGGTGTGAGATATCAAAATTGTTTTTATGTTCTCTATAGGAAAGTTGTCTTCAACTGTGGATTTAACAAGATGGGTCTATTACCTACATGTTCAGAGTCACAATGTCTTCCTGACACTTTAACCAGCGCATCCGCTCACGAAATTCCTATATTAAAAGTCCACCATATTTGTCCCCTTCAGCTCTAGTTTATTTCCTCTTGAGATATCAGATAGTCAGAAGGTATATGAACAAATACTACAAGTTTGAGAATCTCAAGAAGAACAAAACATCACTGCAGAAATTAGAGCACTAACCTCTCAAGGATTGACTAATTTTATGACAAAATGCAATCTTAAAATCCCGTTTCAAAGCGGCAGATAGAATTCATTTAGAACAACAGATGTCTTTTTCCATTCCAAAATAAATCTCTGTATGTAAAGCATTTTTAAATATAAAATTATTGAAAATGGTTCATTAATAAAAAGGTTTGGGCCCTATGAACCATACTTTGAGGTATGGCTGACCTTGAAATTTTAGTGATGAATATCCATAGCAAAGAAGTGTCCGTCACATCGATATATAGGTTGAAAACTGGCTTTTTCTTAATGCTCCCTTTAAGGGCTTTCAGTTCGTGCAAAACACGTACAACTCGTGCAGGACTATGCTTACTTACAATATTTCCGTTTCTGTAAGAAAGCTTCATCTGCAGGTCAGTAGACTAGGCATTCATTTGCAAGCTGAAACGTTTCTGGTTGTGCTCTTCCCATTCGCAAAGATGAATCAACACTCTTTAATTTCTAAGCTTAGGTAAAATGGCTAAAAATCATTGCAATCTAAACGTTAGGAGAATATCATGTTCTAATTGATTTCAGGAAAATACGTCTTAATATCATATATATGCTAGATTGAAACACCATTGTGTAGCTTATTAAAACACCGTTGTGTAGCTTTCATGATTTCATTAGATACTACAGAGACATTTTACTGAAGAATGTTGCAATTTCATTGAAGTATTTATGATTTCATAGCTTGAGAACAAAATGGCATTTCCATGTCATCTTTCTTAATACTGATTTGAGGGTGATACAAACGTTTTTTTTTACTTCTTCTGTACTACTTAATCTGTGATCCACTCAACATCTGTGAGGCCAAATTTTATGCTTATCAACATTTTGTTTCTTATTAAAGTAACATTTTTATCAAGAACTAGATGTAGAGAAGTGCACAAATAAATTCAAGTTTCACGAATTCTTTTGCAAATGTG
Organism: Stegodyphus dumicola; assembly: GCF_044657685.1. Taxonomy (NCBI): domain Eukaryota; kingdom Metazoa; phylum Arthropoda; class Arachnida; order Araneae; family Eresidae; genus Stegodyphus; species Stegodyphus dumicola. The sequence continues at coordinate 32,452,765 of NC_140781.1, forward strand.
TGCAAAAATAATTGAGAATTTTCTTTACAAGCATAATTATTATTTCTGCAATATATCCATACCTGAAAAATTTAAATTAAATAAACAAATACTTTAATGCCTAATTAATGTAAATTTTATTCCTTGTTTACGTCATCATAGGGCTTAAATTTGAGTAGTTTGTTTTTGTTGTTTAAGAAAACTCATATGAATCTCCTAGAAGCGTTCATTTATTCTAAAACTTATTTTTGTCACTTAGTAACAATACTGATGCACCATTTCGTCTTCTTGTTTGTATTCAACTTCGAGCTAATCGAGATTCTACAGTAAAGCGCAATGATTAACTTTACTTAAGGACTTTGTTTGCAGAGCAGCTACACAAAATTTCGTCTTTTCTGCTGTATCGTCCAAGTTCTCTAACAAAGCTCGCTTTGTTTACCGCTATTTTTCAGTCACATGTTAAAAGCAGATACGGTAGTTTATATCTGTGCAAGGTAGTTAGTTGACTTAGTATTCAGAGTTTAGAAGAAAGCAGAACAGCCTTGTAAATATATGTCGCTGTTTTGTAATACGTATTCCTCTAATGTCGCGGAACTTAGAAATTAGGTGACTCTATTTGTACTATTAATTAAACACTAATTTGAATACTTTTAAATAAGTTTATTTTCAAGTTTCAGCTAGTTTGACAGAACGACGTAAATAATCATGCAATTAATTTTAATTTTTCATTTTTGATTGATAAGTACTGTTATAGAAATAGAAAGAATATAGCTTAAAAATGTCAAGACTTTGAAATACGCTTAAAAACTTTAAGCTAGTGTTTCGTCATGAACTTGTAAATGTAAAAATAAATAGTGCTTAAAATGTATTCTTCAATGTGTGTCAAGGAATCATCTTAAAAGGTGTTGAAATTTTGTTTATTAATCTGCATAATATTAATGTGTAATTGTTATAACGCATCCCTTTTACAAATTAGTCAGCAAGCGTTATAAAATAAAGCTTTAAAGTAAATCTTAGAAAATGTTCGAACGATGAGAAATTAGCTTTATGAGACGTACGTTTCTCCTCATAAACATCTATTAGACAATCACATTTTAACTGACACTGTAGAAATATTAGGTATTCTTTTGGAAGCTGGAGAGATGAAAAATTAGCAACCGCCTTCTCCGGAAATCGAACCACAGACGTCTGGAATAAGCGCCCAGCGTGCAAACCACCACACCACGAAGGCACGCCAGGAATGCGGGAGAAATACCTTATATACTCCTCTTTTTAAAGGGCGACTGGGGTTTTTAGGGGACCCAATCGCCAAATCCTGTGTGTGGAAAATCCTCATCCAACACCCTTTTAGTTCGGGCGTCACTGTAGAGACATTAGGTATTCTTTTGGAAGCTGGAGAGATGAAAAATTAGCAGCCGCTTTCGCCGGAAATCGAACCACGGACCTCTAGAATACCGGCCCAGCGTGCAGAACCACTACACCATAAAGGCACGCTAGGAATGCGGGAGGAATACCTTATAACACAATCTATTTAACAGTTATGTTGCTCGTCATAAATTATTAAATCGACTGAGTCAGTTAAAGTTCAATCACATAACAAAATATTTAAACCAAAATTTGCACAAACCGGCATATTATTCGCAGAAAAACGAATTCTAAATTGTACTGATTTTTGTTTCGATTCGCTTTGTTACAGGTGCACTTCTTTCATATGACAAGTTAATATTAATAAAACTCAGTTAAACTGCATATTTAGTTTTAGCTTTAGTTACTCAAATTACTATACAATAACAGTCACTTAAACTGCATATTTACGTTTAGCTTTAGGTATTCAGATTACTATATAATCGCATGCTAGCTATGTTTTAAAGCAATATATTCACACTTTAACCTATTGACGAAGTTATAAATTGAAGGAATCAAAGTACAAAAGAATGTCATATATCTATACAGTGAATGAAAAAAATGTAGATACATTCAGTGTTATTGGTATATTTATATTCCGGTACTGACAACAATTACGGAAATCTAGCTGAAAAAATTTCAGCATTTCTGTCATGAGTTAAAATAAATCCAAAACAGAACTTGACAGCAATAAGTCTCTCCCAAATATCTCAACATTACGACGGTCAGCAAGAAGGAAGCGCAGGTGTCGTGATGCTATTCACAAATGGGACTTAAACTGAGATGGATTAATATCACTCTTTCTTATCAATCATTCGCCTACAGATATTGATTTTGGGATAGATTCCTTTTTCTGCAAGTTCCTCGACTAGAATCATTTTACGCAAAACCATGGCTTAAGATTCTTTGTTCTTTCGTCTTTAAGGAATGAGTACTTTAACTGAGTTTTAGTGCAAGCACCTTACCTATCATGCTTTTTGTCCTACATCTCAACGTTTCAGAAATGTCAACGAATAGTTCATCTACATGGCTTGCATTTAACTAAGATGCAGCTCTTACGGGATTATCATTCATATATAATTTTGGATACCATGAAAAATAATTCACCTTCGAAACACTTTATCAATACTACTGGTTCTTCTAATCTGTTTAGGGAACATGTAGGTGTCCTGAAAAGAACATTGAGTCTACTGGAGACTATGGTCTGTAAATTGTAGAAGAAATAACACAGATGAGAAGGGTTTAATTACCCTTTATTTTCTAGGAATTACAGATGCTCCCGCACTTCGGGATACAAAGACAAACCACTTGTGGTCTGAACGTAGAAATATCTACGTCCCACCAATCTGACATTTTTAAGGACATCAATCTACATAATCGTAACACTTTGAATGGACTCTCAAACCTGAGCCAGTGATTCTGAATCTTGTATATATGAATTTTATCAAAAATTTCCTAATTAGTATCCTTACTCTCATCTTCTCATACGAATAGAGAAACAATCTTATGAATTTTGTAAGATCGAAAGCCACTTACCATTACTTTCTTATAGCTTCATTAACTTTTTAAAAATCAAATATAATTGTTAGATATACAGGTTGCACAGACATTTGGATATTTTGGAGGCCGGAGAGATAAAAAATTAGAAACCGCCTGAAATACCGGCTCAGTGTGCTGACCACTACACCATGAAAGCAGACTAGGAAGGCGGGAGAAATACCTTATACACTCCCTCTTTTAAAGGGCTACTGGGATTTTTAGGGGACCAAATCGCCAAACACGAATGTGTAAAATCATCATCCAACACAATTTTAGTTCGGGCGCCACTGTAGAGAAATTAGACAATTCTTGAAGCAGGCAAGAGAGATTGAAATAGTAGCAACGCCTTCGTCGGTAATCGAACCGCGGACCTCTGGAATACGCACCCGCCGTGCAAACCACAACACCACGAAGGTATGCTAGGAAGAGAGAAATACCTTATAAAGGAACTTAAAATAATAAATATAGTATTAAAGATTCAAAAAGGGGTCTAAATTATTTTATTGTTTGGTTTTATGACGTAATTCCAAGTAGCAATGAGCAGTAGAGTTATCAGAATAAACCACCACGAAAGTAGGCTAGGAAGGCGGGAGAAATACCTTATATACTTCCCCTTTTAAAGGGTGACTGAGGTTTCTAGGGAACTAATCGCCAAATCCTGGGTGTGGAGAGTCACCCTCTTAGTTCGGGCGCCACTTTAGAGACATTAGGAGTTTTTGGAAGCAGGAAACATGAAAAATTAGCAACCGCCTTTGCCAGGAATCGAACCACGGACCCCTGAAATACCGGCTCAGTGTGCTGACCACTACACCACGAAGGCGGGAGAAATACCTTATAAGGTTTCATAGATTTCTTCTCTTTGGGTTTCAGAGAGAATGTCAGTGAGTTAGTGTCATAACTACTCAAATGCAAAGTATTTCGAATTTTTAATAATCACGAAATCATTATCTGTGAGATACTATTTAATTTTTTAGGATTGATATTTTAATTAGTCTCTATCAGTCAGCTCTCTTTCTCTGTCTCGAAAAATCTACATTAAAACCTGCAGTACATTCTCTTGCATAATGAAGTTAATTTTAGCAAGTTTAATAATTTATGTTATCCTTGCTAAAAGTCGTTTGGACCTTGACTCATTTGTTGGAGAGAAGTGGTAATCTTGCGGTTTTTTCAATACTTACTGATATGATACTGCTATATGTTTATTTTTCTTTATATTTCAAAATATACTTACAACTTCATACCGTTTATTACTTCATATCATTCAAAAATACTTACAACTTCATAACGTCCTTCACAAAGTCCGTAAATGTGTTCTCTCATTTTCGAAAATTCATCCCTTCTAAAGAAATAATTATCACTGAATGTGTGCATTCAGCTTCGTCTTCTTAAACAAAACATTAGTTGATGAGATATTAGTTGGTGAGTTATCGTAAATTATAATTCATAACGCCATGTGCCTTGAGTGCTTAATTACACAATTTTATACACAATTTTATTTTATTGGTCTTAATCAATTGTAAAAATACCGTATATCTTCTACCTCCTCTTTAAGTTTCATTCTTATTTCAAACAACACAACTTCATAAAGTTGCAGTTATCATGGGAAAAACTAGGGTTCTCCGCCCTCGAGCTGGAAATCATGATCACCAGAACAGCCTCGTTGAGTACCTTCTCATTTTCTTCAAAGAGTGGGGGCCCACAGACGACTTAACATTCATGTTTTGTGTACGAACATTTATACTCGAAAGCAGCAATGAGAGTTTATGCCTCTTCTTTCCAATCTACTTAAATTTAAATAATGAAGAGAAGTTCCCAGGTAAAGAATTTCCATTTTGGTAGAATATCTTCATTGCGGGACAAAAATGTGCACATTTCCATCCTTTTCTCTGGAGTTTTCTAACGTTTTGGAAAATTCCTGATTCGAGTGGAAGCAAGGGACTGATAAATAAACTCCCCCCTCCCCTTTCTTGAATACCACACGAGTCTCCATCCTGTTATATTCTAGTTTTAACGAACGTGTTTTGAAAGCAAAATCTGTTTCTGTGAAATTGCCACACGTTGTTATCATTAGAAATGCGTTCTTTTGCGTTTTCTGCTCATTTCATCTTAGGGTGTGAGGTGATATTTTATCTTCAAACGCCACTTTTATACAACGGAAAAGAAAACTTAAATGGAAGCAGGGTGTGCAATTTTTTCATTTTTTCCCTTGCACCTCGTATTTCTTGTTCTGTTTAGGAATTACGAAGGAGGTGAAATGTAAATGTTTTGGTAGAATGCACCTGCAAAATTGGAGGTGTGATTGCAAAATGTAGATAAGAAGTTTAGATGTGGTTCTTTCTGTTTTGTTGAAAATTTTTGCAAAAGCATTTGATCTAATCTCTTTAACGCATCGAATGCGTCTCCCGTACGGCTACTTATTACCAGAGAATTATTCATCTTATATATTCACCTATATATTCAGGCTTGAAGTTAGCTGTTTTCCTTTTCCTTCACATATGAAGTGCGTAATGAATTCAATGGTTACGATTAGAACATAAAAATTCGCAGTCGCAATATATTATCACCGATGACTTTTATTTTGATTATTTTCATTTTACCTGAATGTCACGGAATGTTGTTTATACCAAACACATAAGATTTCCATTCCAAGGCTTAAATAACAAAAGGATTTACTTGTTTTCAATTAATTATGATAAGTCTAAACATGAATGATGGCGTAATAATTTACGTAACAAATACTTAAGATAATAGTTTGGACTCTCGTATAATAGCTAAAGCAAACTGTTCATGGAAATCATGGAATTTAGTATAAAAAATATTATTGGACGCCACATGATTTCCTTGCACGGCCTATTAAATTATGTACGTTTTTTTGCTGAACTTCATTCACACTATTTCCTCGAATTATTCTAACTTAATCAACCGATTCCTCGAGGCAAGATGAAAATGATACAAAAACTGAAAATTTTAAAATTAAATATCCAGGTTAATTTTTGTAGTACCGCTGTCAAATTTCGTCTAATTTTACTTTTCCAAAACGAGCATAAATCATTTCAAACATAGGAACCTGGAGACAGCACTAAAAGTAAGACTTCGCTGTTTATTGAAGATTAATTTTTTTTAATTTGAAATTGCTAAAAATTTAAAACACTTCTGTAATTGAAAGTGTATGTCTCCGACAAAGGATTGCGAAAATAAATGCGGGGTAAGGATTTTTAAACCGGGTAAGGGCTGAGGTTCACAATAGTTGCTATAGCAGTTCCATATACAATATTTCAACATTCTACGGATAATCGTTTCTGAGCTACGCTGGATACATACATACATACGTCACGAAAAAAATCGCTTTCGAATTCTGGAGCGGTCAAAAGGAATATTTCTGTCAAAATATGATACCTGAAATTATTCGCCATTACAATGCTACATTTACTTTGTACAAGGAAGTAAATATAACCTCCTCACTGTCTCCAGGAAAAAGCAAAAGAAAGAGAATTTCACCGTTATTTTTCGTTATTTTTAAAAGATAAAACTTTTCTCGATAGTTAAAAATGCTTTAATTTATGTTTCTTCAAATTATAGTCAAATTCGTGGAAGACTAATAATTTGTTACTAGCTTCCTGTCCCATATTATAGGGGGAAAATATTCCAGTGCCAAATGGAAAATGAATTTATATTTCATGTTAAAATAAAACGTCTTGATTTTATTCATAATTTTAATCCTTGATTGCTTCAACATATTTCTTTCATACACATAAAAGGGGAATTGTGAATCATTTTCATGATGCTGTACCTATCAACCTAGAAATCATATTTCCACGTAAAAGAGCGGAATACTCGTGGAGTGTTCTTCTTGTGGATATGAAGTTGTATTTTATTTGCATCTACTTGAGAAGTATAATGTTAGAGAAATAAGTTACCATTATTTCCAGAAGCATTGTTTAAATAAATAAATTATTTTGGTTTTAAACGACATTAAAGCAATGAATATCCTTAAAATAACTTGAACGAAATCATTGTATCTTAAAAGTATTTCAGTGATAAATAAAATTCTTAAAATTCGTTCATTGCTCATAAAATCCAATTCATCGCTTTACATATGAATTAACAGCTTGCTTCGTTTTGCCTGTTTATAAAAATTACTTAGACACTTATAAATTAGACGCTTACAAACTAGACATTTACAAATCAAGTACTTAAGAATGTTATAGTGCCAATACGTGTTCTCAAAATCTAAATGCAGGAAAATGCAAACTATATTTTTTCTACATTTCAAAGTTTTCTTAATAGAGATGCAAAGATTTTAACTTCCTTTAATTCTAATTACTTATGTATCGGTAAAAATTTATTTGCACTGAAAGTTACGAAGAGAAATTTCAAATATCAAGTTGTTAAAATAACTTAGAAACTGATTAATCTTAAGACAACAAAATCAGATTCAATTACTACTTTCAAACAATATTCTTTTAAAACAGTTTAAACGTACAATAGTGTATGGACATGAGATTACATATTTAATGCAGCTTGCAGAGTTTAAAACGTATAATTACTCATATCAACTAAACTTTTATTTTATCAACACCAAAAATGAATAAATTTCACCACTCATTCATTATATGATTTTTTTCAGTAGGAGATTTTACTTATCATTAAAACATTCTGCGACAAGTGGTCATGACAAATTGAACAGCTTGAAGTTAACTCTTTAAAGAGCCTGAAGTAGAATACCAGATAAATAGTCTTGGATTCAGTACTGACATTCACCGCTCGAAGCTGTGATCATCTTTCTTGTTACACACTTCATATGCGTTTAGTATGTAACATATACATATGTGAAAGCAACTAAACTATTCAAATTACTCTCTTTTTTCTTTCAATGAACTCACATGCGCAAAGTATGCGCTTTATCTAAGATATTCTCTAAATTAATTAATTTGTCCCTATATTGTAGTAGTATTCCAAACATTTCTTGTGTCTGCATTTTGGTATAATTTTAAAAAGCGATGTTCTATACGTATATCATTATTTTCTTTCAGAGACTGCCGTGTAGTTAGAGATCCTCAAACTCTCAAGTCCAAAGGCTATGGTTTTGTGTCTTTCGTAAAAAAAGCGGTAAGTTTAATTTTTATTGTAATTGACATAAATTATTATGCACTCTGCTTCATCTAGTGTTTGTTTCATAGTTAATAAAATTTTTGGCAAATCGCACTCAATAAAATATACAAGACGTTAATATTTAAAACATAAACAAACTTTAGATTATTATAAATGTATACTGCAAACGCTCAAAGCGTTTCTAGAAAAAAATCGACATTCTGTTGTCTTTAGAAAGACGTAGTTTCGTATTGCCAATGTACTGAGTTGCTATAAACATATTACGTAATGCCATCTGTTATCAGAACTGAAATAAAATTTGAGGAGAAAAGGAAAAAGTGGAAAAGAGGGTTGTGAGGTAAAACGGGTGTATTCTTCGAAATTTAAGTACTCACCTCTCAACTACTCTCTTTAAACTTCAGGCAGATACTGTTGGAAAATTTAGAGTCACGCTACCAAATTGTTAGTGTATATTTTAGACATAGACATTTTAATTATTTTTGTGCACTGCTGCTACAATAAATCTAAATGAGGAGAATATTAAGATTTGATTCTGGTGTGCCTTGATAGCCTAAAATTGAATAAAAGATAAATGTCAACTTACTAGTATATAGTATCAAAAAAGAACGCATAATAGCTTCACCTATTAAACGCGTATTTACTCATAACATTAACTCTTTCGCATCGAAGTCGCCCCAAACGCCCGAGCATTCAGACATCGGCTGGACGCCCGAAACGCCTGAATAATTTCCTACCCAGTGCTTTCCCCCATCACGTTACTGCATTACTCATTGCTTTCAGGTGTTGTTAAATCACATGTCAATCATTCTTTTGAAGCTGCTAAAAGTAGCTTCCTTGTTTCCTTTGGAACTTGTTTTTGGAACTTTCCTTGTTTCCTTTCCAAGGGGGAACTTCACACAGTGTCAAAGCGTCGAAGAAAGAAGTTTTCGCTTTACTTAAGTAAGGCTATTGTTAGCGCTGTAGTATTCAACTTGTCATGGGGGAAGGAAAAGCATTCCAAGAGAAATTCTTAGATACGGGCGTTTTCGATGTTTGGGGAATTGAGATTTTGCCCTCTCTCGATGCGAAAGAGTTAATGTTGTAGGAGATGCGCATATGGTCAACTGCATAACATGAGTCACATAATGACATTCGAGAGTTCATCGTAGAAGAGCAGGATCTCGAAGAAAGTGAAATCTTTGATACATCGCCGAAGTCGCTAATTAAATTTCGACATCATGCTTGCAGAATACTATGGACCTGTTAGGAATGAAAAATGTCCATCTATTTTTTAACAAAAGGCATTGCTTGATCGATCTCGTTCCCAGGTATGAAAATAAGTTATTAGATGAAGAAGCACGAGCCCTTGCTGAAGAAAGTTATAGCGCCGAATCGGCGTGGGATGGAAAGTTAGTAGAAGTCTTGCAGCATTCAATCACGTGTGCGAGCATAAAGAAAAAAGAGAGAGGAAACTTAAAAGCGGATCTATTTATAGTCGTTTTAGCCAACGTCCTCTGTCACAACGGAAATGGAATTCAGAGTGAAAATGTGAGGGCTTGCCTTCACATTCCCTCTGTCCAGTATAAAAGAAGAACATTTAATATCACGATAACTGAAAACTTGAGTTACACGGCACGTAATCCTCGCAGAACCACTCCGACGTTGTCTATGAAAACTTTATACTACACCTTTTATAGTCCTGCACTAAGTACACAATTGCCACTTTTATAATCTGTCACTGCATTCTGACTTTCAGCATGATCTCGGCATAATTTTGACACAGTCGTTATCAGTCACTATATTCTTTTTATATTAGCATGAGATTTTCACACATTTATGATTTGACACTACACTATATTGAAATTACACTCTATCATTACAATACAGTACCTTCATGTTTTGGCACTATGCAGAGCACTGCCTACTACTACTATGTAATTCAGAATTAAAACATTTAAAAACATTATTGAAACTCATCCGTAGCTAGAGCACATGCTTTTACGTAACTAATTATAAAACAAAGCACCCCAGAAATAGACTCTATTCCTAGGTATATAAATCTAGTATTTGTGGTTAACAAAGGTTTACAGTGTAATATAAGCAAGAGGGTCTCCCCTCGTAGTGCGCTGAAAATACAAAGCCATGTTTTCTTGATGGGCTAGAAATATTTCAGACATAATGCGTTGGATATTGTGGAAGCCAAAGTTCAACAATATCCAGCGCATTATGTCTGAAATATTCCTAGCCCATCGAGAAAACATGGCTTTGTATTTTCAGTGCACTACGAGGGGAGACCCTTTTGCATTATTACACTCTTGCTTATATTGCTTATATTACACTCTTCCTAATACACTCTTACTTTTATTGTGGAAGCCAAAGTTCAACAATATCCAGCGCATTATGTCTGAAATATTTCTAGCCCATCAAGAAAACATGGCTTTGTATTTTAGGTGCACTACGAGAGGAGACCCTCTTGCTTATATTGCTTATATTACACTCTTCCTTATACACTGTTGCTTATATTGTGGAAGCCAGAGTTCAACATCATCAGCCGCCCAGTCAGTATAGTGGTCAGGGAAGCTGTCTGCGATGCCGAAGGGCCTGGGTTCGAATCCGGAGAAGGCATGGTTGTAACTGTCCGCCCTTTCATAGGAAAGGCGGTGGTGGCCCACCTATTAGGTGCATCCATAATAAAGAGACCACCACACCCAGCCTTGTATATATTAAAGGGACTGGGTTACATTTGTAATTGTTCACAATCTGCCATTAGAAAAAAAAGTTAAACATCATCTAACGTTGCAATCAAGTAGTTATCACTCAGCTAAATCGTAGGAAAACTTCCCGCAGCTTGGTATTCTCGATTGTTCGAATCTCTTGATCAACGAGTTGATCAGAAAGCTCAATTCAGCCATGTTGAATCTACTTTCAAACTATATGCAGTCAATATGTTTGCTACATACAACATCACTATTTCTAATTCATTTCTTTTCAGTAGTTTACGAGAATGAAAATTTGTGTATTCTGAATTCAGAAAGAACAGAACGGAGGTCAACATAAAAGAAAAATTTACTCACTAGCTTAAAACAAACATTACTAATACAGCTTTCTTTGCATAATATGAATACTTTTACGAAAATAATAATAGAGAATAAGAATTATGATTGCACATAATAAGAATTTATATCTGCTGTAATATTCATGATATAATGAGTTTCCTTCCAGAAAAATTCCAGCATTTCTAGAAGCATATTTCTTTTCCAAATCTTTTCCACTCTTTACAGTTAAAAGCATATTTTAATGCGATACTGTCTAAATCCCGGTTAGCACGCGATTCACTTAATTTGGTAATCATTTTTCATTTGTTTTAAATTTGTTGTTAAACAGCAAAGAGGAACTGTAATTGTTTCAGTCAAGAACAATGTGGATTTTGTGAAAACGAATTTATTTCTTTCTTGTCACATTAATATGTATGTTTTTAACAGTTGGAATTAATGAGTAATTTTAATGATTTTTTTTTTTTTTTTTTTTTTTTTTTTTGGTAAATGCAGATATTTTTCATTTTATCTGCGGTAGTTTTAAATGCTTAATATATCCACGAAAAAAGTCCTATTTTGAATTCCTATGACCTGTGCATAATATTTTCCCAAAAACCCCTTTCAGTTGTTAACCCAATCAAATCAGTTGTTAACCCAATTTTCAAGAGAGCAATGTATTCGAAATTTGCTTTGAGAACTGGTTTATGTAACATCATGCCAGTTAAAGTGTAAAAAATACTTAGAAATTTATATTTCAATTAATCTGCTTTTCAGTTAGGCAGTTAAGCAGTTTAGTTTCGGTTACTTGGATTTCATTGAAATTACTAAGCCTTTTAACTACTTTAAGGCAATTTTTCTATTTTTACATTAATGAGTTTAAGATTTAAAGCTCTTTCCTACTTACTCTACTAGAAACGTTCACTCCTTCTCAAACCTTTCTTTCTTTTTTTTTTTTTTTTTGTGATTATTGCAAGCGTTTAAAGAAATGAATTACATATTCATGTATTTAATACGTAAAGTACACAGCATCGAAAGAACATTTTGTTATCTTTTGAAATATACTGGAAGTATAAACTGTTTCTTTATGTTCTTGATACTTGGCAATACACTCAAAAACACTGTGGTCAAAAGATGGAATAATTTAATTTTTCCATTAAAGACAATTAAAGACAACAAAGTCTTTAATATTTCCATTAAAGACAATTTTATTAAAGATTAATTCCATTAAATTCCATTAAATGACAATTCCATTGAAGACAATATTTCCATTAAAGACAACAAAGTCTTTAATATTTCCATTAAAGACAATTATTAATTAAAAGTAAGAATACCATATATGCTTGTGTATTTCCCTCCTTTATTTCTACTTATTGTATCGTACGAAAATCGAGAGGAGAAAATTTCCCGAATAATATAATTTCCGAAGGATCAGGTTATAATGAGAATATAGCAAATGAAAAGGATTCATGAATAAACTGACAGTAACTATCCCAATATTATGTATTTAAAAGAAACATATATTACAATATATTACATAGAAATACATAGTAATGTTAAAATTACAGTACCTAATAAAATTTCTGCATTTCTTCTTCTTTGTTCCTTTTGAAGCTTGCTTCGCTTTTATTATTGTCCGCTGCTTTTCCGCTGGCTTCAAATAGTTTCGTGTTGCTGGAACTGTTATCTGAGTCATCTCCTACAGCTTAAAAGTGTTCTGCATCGTCACTGTTGTCATTGTCTACGTCACAGTTCAATCTTCAGAACCATCAAGAGCGTTAGATTTCCCCCTTTTCTTGAAGCTCTTCACAATTATTGCTACATCGATCAAAGCTCGTTCACCCCAAATTCACGAGCAAATCAATTAGTAAGAAAAAAATGATCACAACGTGGACAAATGAATTTCAAAATTTAGAGGGGTTCGCTTTTTAATCGTCTTGAGGAAGGGGGAAAATTGGATGAATATTTAAAACATTTCTAGAACCTTATGCTAAAAAACTAGGCGGGAAATAGGCAAGTAAATACGGTACATGCTAATTTCTTTAAAGCTGAAACAGATATTTTATACTATACTGAGTACACATATTACGTAGGATAGAAAATAATTCAAAACTTTGCTTTCAATACTTATTTGACTTAATTTCTTGTCTGAGTTAAAATTTTAAAGAAATAATGAGTAGTGCTTCTCTTAATGGTTTCTGAGCTCTCTGTCTAAGCAAACTGAGCATGTTCTGGTATCTGAGAGATATCTGTCTGGATTCAGGTTTCTGTCTGAGCGTGTTCTTGATATCTGAGAGATTACAAAAACTTGGTATTCATGCACACTTTTACTAGTCCGTGAAATTATTTCTTTTCCTTTTCTAATATATAAACAACGTGGCTCGCTATCACTAACTTCAGAGAACGAATTGGTTAAATTTAAGAAGTAATTTTCCTTTTCTTTCAGACATCTGTTTGTTCAATATATTAAAACAAAAATATTTACATCTCGCTTAATAATACTGAATATACTCTTCTTTTAGTTCCCCCCCTCGTATGAAGAAAGAGATTTTTGTGTATGATATATTTTACTATAGCTAACGAAAAATAATATTTGGTATATTATTTTAATAATAGAATGACACTAATATTACTGCAAATCTAATTCTAAATGTAAGTAATAAAGCTTATTCAAAAAAGGCAATTTCAGAAATTTTTTAGTTAAGTTCATCTAATAACTAAATATCTGAATTGTATCTGAGCTTTAAAATATTTTGCTTATTGCAAAATAAATCTGGGAGTTAAATGAAAAGGAATGCCAAGTTCGTTGTTATAATGAGAGTAAAATACGTGGAAATCAAAACAAGCAGTTTAGCCATAATCATTAACTGGAAACGCATTTTAAATGTTAACTTAGTTTATAGCTTGACTAATTGTAAATCACAAAATTTACTCAGTTTTCTCAAGAAACATTTAACGAACGGTAATCTTGCTTATTTTGCTTACGGAAATCTTGCTTACGGAAAACGAAAGGTATAATGAGAAATAATTTATAATAAGCCACTAAACCTGAGAGAAAATGTAACAAGCTACTTCTATAACTAATGTGTTAACAAAGAGTGCTAAAAGTATCCCGTTTCCTTTTGATAAGTACTCAGCAGATATATATTGTCCATAATCAAACATTTTAATAAAAATATTTTCTTTGCTTTATGAACGCCACTAGTAAACAGCTGTCCCTCCTGAGAGATTTTAGCTCAATATCGTCCAAGGTAAATGGAAAGAGCAGTCTGCTACCAATTCCTAGTGTTACGATGGTAGATCAATTGCTTTATTAACGCCACTAGTAAACAGCTGTCCCTCCTGAGAGATTTTAGCTCAATATCGTTCAAGGTAAATGGAAAGAGCAGTCTGCTGCCAATTCCTAGTGTTACGATGGTAGATCAATTAAATTCGTCAAATTCTTGGAACAGATAAACTAGACAAAATGCATTGAAATTAGTAGTGTCTAGTAGATAGATTTTTGTGAGCACGAATCTTAAAAAAGACAAACATTTGAGTTACAGAAGCTGACATTTGCAGCTGGATGTGGTATTATTTATATCATAGTAACGCATGAAATAAGTCTTCTCATTCAAGGCACTCTCAACCACGAGGGGACTCCCTTCCGGGGAGAAATTTCATACTTTCAGGGGGGAGGAATGGGGTCAGCCTTTTACTTACCTGTTAGCGATTTAGTTTTAGTTTATAAATATAAAGTTTAGTTATGAATATAAATAATTACTTTTATTCAAGTTTTGGTATTTATCAATCTTTTCTACATTTTTCTTCTTTAATGTGTTAAACAAATTTTAAAATAATCTAAATTTAAATAAATGTCTATGTATTTTTTGAGTTTTAGAAAGGGAGAAATGATCGTCTAGAAATGGTGGAAAGGGAGCATAGGGCCAAAAAGGTTGAAAATCATTGGTCTAGATGAGCTGTTTTAAATTTTTAGAAAAGAATTTTGAAAGTCCTTGCATTCCACTACATAATATATTCATAACTAAAAAGGACTTTATAAAACTATTTTAAATACATTTCAAAGGAATTCAGTCTAGATACTCTCACAAAAGAAAATATAAATTGCTGTATGAAAGAATCATTAAAACATTAGGTGATAATAAAAATAATCTAACATCGTTAAATTTAAAACAAAGTATTTCTGAGCCTCTTATGTTACTTTTCATGCAAAAGTACAAAAATTTCTGATGTCCGTAGTATTTATTCGAACTGCGTGCAAGCAATATCAAATGTGTTTATAAAAACAATGAACATGCTGTAGTTAACATGCTCAAAAGCTTCCAAATGAAAGGTTTCAGAAGGTATTTTTAACTTAAATTTGTTACGCGTCTTATACTCTACTAAACGCTCCCAACATGTTGAATGAATCTGAGTGTCACAGATGCCACTATCTGAAATGTACTAAAATCAGCGCTTCTTGCCTTGTAGACAATAGAGTTTTGAAATATAAAGTAATAATAATTTCTAAATAACTAAAGTACTTTTCAACAAAACCACTTTCCAATTAATAATATTATTCTGAACCAAACCTTAAAAAATACTTTTATCAAATATTAGGGACGTTTGAAAACTCTTAATAAAATTGCAGGCATTTTGAACATTAATAGCTCGAGAATAGTGCCAGAAATCGATAAGTATAGCCTCCAGGTATTTCTAGAAATAAAAAAATCTTGAAAGTCCTATAAATAGCTTTCTTTGTTTGTTCATTAAGATAAAAAAGCTTTTAGTTGGAAATGCCCTCAAGGAGAGGGAAAAAATTAATCTCTGCGACAAAATTAAGGTCGAAGAGATTGATTTTGTCCTACAGGATAAATAACTCACAAATTTTTGTCTGCACACATTTTTACATGAAATGTGCATTATTTACGCATGAAGCAGGATAATTATATTTTCTGATCAAATGCTTCGTTCATCTGGATCTCAAGTTCATGAATCGTGTGTTAAACAAAAAAGCACTTTGGAAGATGTCCCACTGATACAAATATACCGTCTAAGATATCAAAGAAAATTTCCCTCCATATTCAAATGTTTAAGAAACTATACAAGAAAAACAGCTTTTGATCCATGGCTTATCAAAGAAACTTTTATAAATTACTTAAGTTAGCCAGTTCATGTTTTCTAAAATAAAAGATCTGTTACTAAAGAATAAGGTAGATAATCTACATGTTGATTAAACACCAGTAAACTCCAGTTTTCATACGGCAGTTTAACGAGTAAATAAAGTAAAATCAACTTTATTCCTAAATAAAACATCAGTACAGTTTTCACCTTGTAGATATATTTTTCCTCGCTTCATGCATTTTATATAACTAAACGAAACTCAAAGCGTATTCAAAAATCATATTCAGTATGGCAAAGTAGAAAAAAAAACTAATTGGTATAAAAAATTACAAAAAGTGCAAAAAAATTACTATATAGATGAACACAGGCGAAAACACTTAAAAATTAAATAATCCTGTAGCAAATTTAAGTTTTAATTTTAAAAAACAAAACAAAATGAAAGTAATTCCAAGCTGATCAGATAAATCAAAGATGAAATCTGATTACAAAGCACTTCAGAAGCTCTAGGAATATGAAAGGTTGGGGGTAAGATTTTAATGTCTTTTAATTTAAATAAAAATAAAAAAAATAGTTTGACATTTTCAGGGACATCATCAAGAGATTGATGTCTCAAGAAATGTAACAGAATATTAGCCAGTTTCTAAGCTGCAAATACACAATTCAAAAATTCAATTTTTAGATAAAATTTCAGGGACGTCATCAAGAGATTGGTGTCTCAAGAAATGTAACAGAATACTAGCCAGTTTCTAAGCTGACAAAGACACAATTCAAAAATTCAATTTTTAGATAAAATTTTTAATCGTCTAATAAATTAATTCATTTGTGCAATCAATAGTCCAACCCTTCAAACTTAATTTTTTTGTTTACTTAATTTAAATATTTATGTATATATTTCTCATGTATAAAAGCAATCTGAAATAGAAAAAAAAAAAGTTTTACATAGAAAGAAAGCTTTTTTTTAACATCTGCAGAGTTTACCTAATACTTGATTGGTAATTTAAATTTGTCTAAATGTAGGGCACATAAATCAAATAAAATACCAGTGAACATCAAGCAAGAAAATGACCGAGTCGTACATCGTAAAGCAATCTCTATTCCTCGAATAATACACTCCATATTTCCCCTTCCTCACAAAATTAAATAAGTGTGCCTATCTTCTAGGACTTCCGATCAATATTTCTATGAAATTGCCTTGCTTGAGCCAACGCATTTGGACGCATTCACATGGCATACACCGTCACCAACAAGGGACGTGGTGACGCTTCATGAATAGAAGTCCCCCTTCCGGGGTAACATTGCTTCATGTTTGCTTTGGAGTCCGTCTATGTTTGAGCAGGCAGGGATGAAATGACTGAGGAAATGCCATCCGCAATTTCTACTACACGACAATTACATAACTTATGAAATTCGATTATCGATACAAATTGAATATTATTCGATTATCAAAACGATAGTCACTTTATTGGTGGTGGGATCTCGGAAATAAAATTCCTTATTTTAAAGCTGAAGTATACATGTGGTTAAATTTTAAAATCCCTTTTATTTGGCACCACTACCTTTAGGAAAACAGAATATTTGAATTAGTCTGCTGAAATTATAAAGTTTTATTTTATAAGATAGCAGCACGTATAAAGATATCCACTTAAAGTAAGTTCAGGATTGATTGTTATTTTCCTAGTAAATTGCTAATATTTTGAAGACTTTTTTAAATAATGAGTAGCTTAAATAAATACTAATGAAAAATTAAAACTTGGGTAAAATAAGTGTATCACTGTTTAAAATTTAATAGAACCTTTCTTTCTCAAAACGTGTACATAATGCGTATTTATGGTAATTTATTACTTGTTTAGTTAATAATAATGCACCATAACAATGCATTAGTGAATTGTACTCTTTTTAACCGCTGCATATCAATAGCAATTAGTATAAAATAGAGTACACATGCTTTTTAAAAGGATGTTTAAGGAGTGGGAAAAAAAGAGTTTTAGTTAAGTATCTTTTCTTTGTTGCAACCCAAACAAAATTTTATCAGAGCCAGTAAAGCACTGTTATAATTCGTTATTCTACAGATGAGTGTTATGACTTCGCTTGGAAATGCTATTCTTGAAATGGCGGATGCAATGGAATTTTATCTGCAAAGCATTTTCGAAAAGAAGTTATTTTGTTTTTATTGGTATTCTTCTATAGAGTTTGGCACCTTAAAATAGACTTAAATGTGTAAATTAATGGATTTTATTTTTAATGTATGAAATATTTTCCTCTTTATACTACTTTATCGCGCACTATATGAATACTTAACGCGATTTTGGTTTTGACGGAATAAACTCTTTTTTCTACCAGTTTATTTTTCAAGTTGTATTGTTAGTTATTCTGTTTTATGAATATCATAGATTTACGCTGTGATATGCAGATAGTCTTAGCTTTTGTGCCATAAATAATATATTAACGTAAAAGATTGCTAACAATATTACATACTTCTATTTTGTTCTGATCTTTGTTTTTCTTAAATCCAAATCTCACGATTTTATTGGTGCATTTTACTGAAAGCTAAATTGCACAAAAGAATGTATTACATCTATTATATTTTGTAGAATGTATTTTGCTCACATAAAATGCTTATGCTCATGAATATAGAAACTATGCTACACACTTCGCAAAACAGTATTATATATATGGAAGTAGTTATGGAAGTTTTGTAAAACTTCCATAACTCTGGATACTTTGTACATCAAACTCTGGATACTTTGTCATCATTTGCAATACTTGCAGATAAATAGTAAAAAATGTTGCTTGAAGTTATTAATGTAGGAAACTAATGTTTAGAAATAAGTAGTTCCTTAGAAATAATGGACAAAACGAATAAGGAATGATAAAAAATAAGAAATGTATTTCAGTTAAAACAATATTTGTAAATTTAAGTTTTTTATACCTGCAAAAGAAATAATTATTTTGAAAATATTGGTTAATAAGTCTGGCACGGGAATTTAAATTATGCTTAGATTTACAAAAAAAAATTTCAATCAGCGAATAAGACGAAATCACTGCGTGGAAGTGTTATTAAGCGTCATAGATGGTAGTTTCTTAAACAACTGAGATTAAAAACTTTGTAGCACGTTATAAATTTAATTAGATTTTCATATATTAAATATGATGTAAAAAATTTCTGATACATTTTTAGGTAGCGTGCTCGTAGTAATCATAAATCTGTACTAAATACCAAAGAATGAAAAGCGATAAACTGAATCACGTTTAGCTATAATATCTGTTCATCCTGTATAGGTTTTGCAAGCTGACAATTACACAAGACAATGACACAGGCGTTACATTACGTCTATGAAGAAGCTAATATAGTATAACTTCGTGTTTAATAATACCACTCCAAAAATTCAACGAGTTAAACAAAGAAGTCTGACATTTTATGCAAGTTTTGTGCGATAGATGGCGCCATATTTCAAAGCGCTTGAGAAAACGCATGCCGATGAATAGATTATGTTGAACTGTAGATTTTGTTGAAATTCTTATTGCGTTACTTGAAAACCGTTTAAGTTTTAGAACTTGACTGACAGCTTTTATAATATTTTTATGATATGTTTTGAACGATTTTTTTCATATGTATTTATAAATGACTTTGGCATTAGTTGTATTTATTCAAAACTTGTTTTCCATTTTTTTAGGATGCCGAGAATGCGATAGGAACGATGAATGGTCAATGGTTGGGTAGTCGAGCGATTCGCACTAATTGGGCAACAAGAAAGCCCCCTGCCAATCGTTCTCAGAACGACAGTAAGAAAAAAATTCAAAATTTTTATTCAGTTTATTATGTTTAATCACTTCTTGGAGACTGAGTGCTGAGAATAATATATTCTAACTCACTTGAATAATTTAAAGAATTAATTCTTTGATTAATTTTGGAGTATTGATATTCAATCTTTAAAAAATGGAAATGTTAACTGTATTTTTAATACTTAACATTTTCTTAAATTACAATTTTCCTGAAATGTGCTCTAATGAATAAATTCCTAGCTCTTTAATTCTAAGTAAAACTCAATGCTCTCCAAAACACTTAACTTATAAAAAACAGTATAAAGCGTACCTTCTTTATCTAAAATTGCTGATTTAAGATTATGTAATACTCTAAATTTAAGAAGTTATTTTGAGAATGATTTTAAACATTTGATTACAGGCTGTATTCTAGCTGTATTTAAAATATTCTGTATATGCGAAATAATAACTATTCTTAGATTAATATACATTTAAATTTTTTCTATCAACGTAAATCATTGAGTGTGATTACTTTATCACCTGTATAATTTAGAGAAATAATTCTTTGACTGAATTTAGAGGGTTTCGCTCACAATAAACTACATAATAAGTGTTTCCTAAGCTATTTTTATCATAAGGCAAGCTAAAGACCTTTAAAAAAACTGTTCAACAGAAAATGAGATATATATAAAATTGATAACTAAGTTATAATTTTTAAAATTACTTAAAAGCCTAGCTAGATATGTTAAATCCCGTTTTTCAATTTACTTTAATAATGATGTCTTTATTTACACTAATCGCACAAACGAATTTCGCTGTATGTTCGTTAGAGCTCTAATTTCTTTGATTAAAAATCATCCGACTGATTAAGGATTTTATAAATTGCTGAAAAGTTAACTTACAAAGGGAATTGACAACATTTTTGTGCAAATGGAAATATTAACATAAAAAACATTATTTTCTTTAAAAGCATTTTAATTTATCATTACCTATAAATTTACATCTGAAAGAAAGATAAAGCATAAAGTTTGTTTCGTAATTTCTGTTATTAAATTTAAAAAAAAAAAACACGTATAAGATAGGTTTGGGAGAAAATGATGTAACAGAATCTTTACATCAAGGACAAAAGTCACAAGCATAGAAGATACATTATTAGTAAAACATTTTGAGTAAAGATTGCAACAATGTAAGAAATTAAGAGAAATTCCTTCACCATTCAAATAAAAATGCCTGAGAAGTAGTTACCGAAGTAATCTCCGGAAAATAATAATGTTTTAAAAGAAAGTAATTATGATTTTAAACATGTCGTTAGATGTCAATTTTTTTAAATAAAGTAAGTAAGAAATTCAAACTCAAAATTAATCAATTGCATAACTGGTCAAATGTGGCTGAATTGTTTAAAATTAATAAGAGTTATTATTATTAGCAATATAAGGGAAATTACTATACATGAAATTAGCAACGCAAGACGAATTATTTCGAAATCGAAGTGAAATGAAATAGATAAGCTTTAACTGTGTGTATATTTATCGGTCTCCATTTATCTGTATAAATTTATCCATTCAAAATATAATTATGCTGAAATAATTCTTAAAATTTTCATTTCAAATTTGCACATTTTTCTAACACATCAAAGAAATCAGATTCAGTTATCGAGTTACTGATTCTTACCGTGTTATTAATAAAATTGTTCTTCATAGTTTTCTCATTAATTATTAGACACGCAGTGAAAATCTACGAACGATTTTCCTTCATTAATATTATAATCTGAAAAAGCTTTAAACTGCTTCTGCCAAAGAAATTCATTTCAAAATTCTTCTGCTATCTTTCAGTCATAATGCAGCATTCAATATTTTCCTTATGAAATAATTTAGCATAAAATACACATTTATAGATGAATTTTCTGTTATATCCTTATCAATGGAACATGAAATAAATTCAGAAGCAAACTAAATTTTCCATTTCGCCTAAGTACCTTTCAGTTATAAAAAAAAAAAATAAATAAATAAATAAATAAAAGTGAAAAAATCTAAAATTGCTTTTTTTTTGCAATTTATTTCTAAACATAAATACTAACAGCGAACTAAAAATAGGAATTCAATTTAAACAAAATAGAATTCATTGTTAAAAACAAATCACTGTGATTTTTCCAAATTTGAGTGTACTTTTTCGTTTGCTTCAAATAGTGTGAATGTTGCTTTCCAGCAATTGCTACTTTAAGAAGGCAAAGCCAGATAATCAGGAGGTCTGTACTAGCAGTTCTTTTGCTGCCGCGCCCCCTTCCCCCACACACACATACCCACACTGTCGTCAGCTGAAGAATTTTAAAAACATTCTATTATGATCATCAAAGATAATCTTTTAAAGCAAAACAAATATTAATTTAAATATACATTTTGTATATTTAAATTATAATTTATAATTATTTATTAACTATCATAAATGGCAACAGTCATTTTGTTGACCTGGCGATTTCCGTTATTCAACACTTAACAAAGAATTAGGGTTACACTGAATCTTTTCCGTTTAAGGTTATTAAAGTGCTTTGATTATGAACAAAGTATTTAACTTTGTCATGAAACTGAAAAAAAGCATTCCTTTAGATCTTGTAAAGCAGTGAATTACATACTATAATCGCTAGTATATTAAGTATGGACATCATTATTAAAACTTTGATTTTAGAAATTTAACTCAACAACTTTTTATTTATTTACTCAATCTTTGCTTTTTAAATAGCGATGAAAAACTTACTAAATTATTTTTGAAGCAAAGAATTTTAATAAATTTTAAGATGTTATATTTTAAAGTAGGCATTTTATTTAATCAGGTACATCCTTAACATGCATTATTATCAGGTCCTAAATCAGCTGCCTTACTTGCATAATTCACCCCACCAGGGAACAAACGGTTAAAGAGCACTAAATACTTGTAGCTCCTCCCAGATTCTGTCCCAGGCGAACAGACTGGCTAAATGGTTGGTTTTTGTGGTTTGACCCGTTTGTAAAATGAATACGAGCCAGTTTCTTAGTGTCTTCAATGAAGTCATCCCTCCAGTCAAGTAGATAGCTCTTATGTACTTTGCCATATTCGAGTAATCTAACCTATGTTTTGTGCACATTAAGGTCAATTAAGCAATCTTGCATATGATTCCCATAAATAGCTTAGCAATATGTACACTTAATTTAATCTGCACTAAGTTATCTTCTATTGTTTTGAATAATTTTCGTACATTAGTAGATTAACATATGTCTTATAACTGACATATTTGCACTAATATATAAATTTTAAATGGTAATAGCAAATCCTTTGATAAAAAATCGATATTTGTTACTGTGACTGAATGCATCTAGTTTTGCAACTGAAGTAACAGCTGTCAAATTTCAACGTTGATGCATTCAAGATATCTGTTGCCATGAACAACTCTTATTCAAGAGATTCAGAAAACACCCATTAGGGGATTCAAAATAGCCAAAAAGTCATCCATTAGGATATCTCAATCTTTTGTAACATGAATAGATATCTTTTATAGTGCGCAGAGAAACCACAATTTCATTCATCAGTAATCTAACGCAAGCATTCGATAAAATGCAGTAAACTAGAAAAGAAAAACCTTACTCCTACTTGACGGGGCAAAAAAAAAAAAGGTTTTGGTATCCCTAAACGTATTACGCTTTCCTATTTTTTTAGTTTGTATTTAATTTCCCCATGCCGGCTACGGAATTGTTAATTAATTAACTACTTTTTTGCCTCACGAACATAGGATTGGATAAGGCATCTAAAAGTGTGAAAGAATTTTGTTTCTAATTAGCGCTCGTTAATTCTTTTTAAATCTATCTAAAAAAAATTCCATTAAATCGCCATTTTCAGTTCCCCCTGAATTTAGAATTAAATAAGCGAAGGCATATTTCTCAAGTTATTCTGCATAATCCATTACCTAACACTTTGGAAGAAAAAAAGATGCACGGTAAAGAATTTAGAATCAATAAATCCAACAAAAAGCTATGGATGCACAGATTGAGCACGGTACTCTTCATGCAGCCCAGAGATCTTCAGAATCTCGCTTCCAGAACCAGAGACCTCGCTTCTTTGTGAAATTGCTTCTATCTAACTTAAATGCGTCATACTTCCTACATAGTTCAGTTAGGAAAGATAAAACACCTTTTTTCATACTTCTTGTTTATAAAAATTACAAAGAACAAAGCTCATAGCATAAAAATCCGACCGTTTCGTGATACGTTATAAGCTTGTATCTTACTAAATCATGAAGCATTTAAAAACACTCGTAGACACAGTGTTGTTAAAATAAATGATCAGAAAGACTTAGTTTTAAAGCCACTCTAAGCATAGTGATATTTGATATACTTAAATATGTGTTATTTGGCATGCTTAAATTCAAAATCTCACAAACCTGATAATCTAATTATGAATAAGTACTTTCGAAACTACTTCTCTACACTTTTATAATGGGAGGAAATGCAGAGTCATAAATAGAGCATTAAAGCATATGCTTTGTAATTATCATTATTTTAGAACAAAAAAGCATTTAATAAAGAAAATAATTTGCAAATGATCTAATTACATCCTTTTTGTAATAAATTAAAGAGCATGAACTGCTTAATATTATATAATAAAAATAAGCATAAATTAAGTTTTAAACTGCCTTAGCGTTTGCTGAATTTAAAAGATTTATAAATAAATTTTTTCTAGTGCAGAGAGCATTGCTAATTTCCGGGTTTTGGGAATACTAATTTACTATGAGTGTACGTAGATATCTTTGTTACTATCCTGCATTATTTCGCTATCTGGCCTTATTGAAATCACTCTGGGTACCATATTATGTTATGTGACGCAGCCTAAAAGGTTCCATACATTGTAATCATCCGACTTCTTGTTCTCTGTGATTGTTCTCTGTGAAATTTAGAGGCAAAATATTCAGATTTACTTATTTAAATCACTTCTGTTTTTAATATATATGTATTTTAATTATGGCAAAGCACACGAGGGCTATCTGCCTAAGGGGAGGGATGCCTTCGTGGAGGACTTTCTAAGGGAAACTGGCTCGTATACACGTTACACATGGAGAAAACCACGAAAACGCCCATGCAGCCAGCCCGTTCGCGGGATTCGAACCTCGGACCGAACTACCAGTGTTCAGCGACTTTACCGCTCGGCCGCCGGTGGGCTTTTAATATATATGTTTAACAGCTTTATTTCAATGCCTTCTTTAAGTCTTTTAGTCATAAAATAAAAGGGAGAATTTCTGTTAAAATTACATCATACCCTTTTGAAGATTCAGAGAATCGTATTTTCTGAGAAAAAGCAGTTTACTGCGTCAGCTAACTAATGTGATGAGAAGAAATGATGCAAAATAAAGGTTTATATGTAGTGCCTGTAAATAATTCTTATTCGTACAAGAAGCTTTAATTCTTTACTGTAATTACTCTAAAGACTAACGTTTCTTTCTTCTTATTTCACTTAAAGATACTAAAAATACAAAACTGAAAATTCGAGCTAACATAAATACACATTTTTCATTAAACTACCCGTATGACTTAGCCAAATATATCTCAAATCAGGCATCCTTTACAAATTGAGAATTACTTAATAGTATATTTTATTTGACAAATGTCCCTATTGCACTGTGTTTGAAATTAACTATATAGGAATTATGCACAGGAATTCGCAATAACTCTGCAGTATGCTCATATATGCAAACAATGATTAAAAATATTTTGCTCAATAACTAATAATATTCCAATAAAATGTATTAAAGGAAAGGAAATCAAGTCAAAATTTATTGGAGGAAGTAAGTGAAGAAAAACATTTTGAGGAAAAATATCATTTAAAAAAGAAAATGTATACTTGAAACATACTAAATTAATTTGATTAAAATAGATTTAAAGTTGTTCTATATATATATATATGTATTCAAATAAAACAAATAAAATACATTTTATGCATTTGATTTTAGAAGGAATTTAATTTTCCATACTTAGCAACAAATTTTAGCCTAATTAATTCACTTACTAAATTTCATAAACTAAAATTTAGATATTTAAGCCTAGCGATAAGCTTTAAATTTTAACAGCTGGAAATTTCGGCTACTTTGCTTTACTAACCGTAATTAACGGCTTCTTCTTTACTTCATTCTTTCATAGGTTTTGGCAGAAGAGGTTTGTTTGCTTTATTAAAAAAATATTCTGCATTTAACAGGAAAAAAGAAGAATCAAAGATTGACGTACCTTTGATTAGTTCCCGCATATTATAAATTTATGACACAAAATTTTTGCATTGCTTAAAACAAGTTTATTAATTTAAAGGCATTTCTGAAAAATTAGAGAAAACCTTAAGGATGTTTTCTTCTAAAGTGTTATAAAAGAATTAAAACTTTTTTGTTTGTACTCCAAGTTTGTAATTAAATTGCCACTTTTAATTAAAATTAAAATTTATTATTTAGCCAATGCCAAGCCCCTCACATTTGATGAAGTTTACAATCAGTCCAGCCCAACCAACTGCACAGTCTACTGCGGCGGGATCACTCAAGGTTTGTCAGGTGAGTTGGGAAACCAAAAGGTAAAAAGGAACATACCGAAACTAAATGTCGTCTTATTTTCACCCATTTTTTATGATTACCCATAATGATAAGAGTCAGTTTATTGTCATTTATGTGTTGTTTCATAAGAAGTTAAATTAATCTTTCGTGGGTGAAATTCTACCATATGTATGAGCTGGCATGAGGACTTCATAATGTGAAATAAAAAGTGTTACCTCCCGAAAATAAATTACTTCCAAAATTTATTAAATTTAATTTTTTATTTAATTTATAAATAATCTGAAGCATGCTTTATGAAACTTATTATTTCACTTTCATGAAAATTCATATTTAAAATATGTCCTTTCCTGATTATTATTTGTGATCTAATTACGTGTTTCTATTTTTAGGTGAGTGGACTTTTGTTTCGAATTTCTTAAATGGTTCGTGCTATTGCAGATTTTTCCTTCCACTTTAAGTAAAATCGAATCTCGCGTTTAAGTTGTAAGTATGTTTAAATAAAGCTTAAGTTTTTTTAATTTAGTTTCTTAATATTCCTGAAATATGCAAATAATTTGAAATTCATGAATACCAATCATTTCTTTATCTACTTCTAGGTGAGCTTTTTCTGGCAATTAAATGATAAAGCTATGAAAAAATCCTATATAATATTAAAACCTTTTTCAAAATAGTTTCAGGTAAGCGACAGCCAAATATCAGTCCTAAAATGGGCAGCGTTTTATTGGGCATAATTAACAGCAAATTAAAGGTGGGTGAATTTTATATTTAGTTCAGTATCAAGAGTTTAAAGGGTCACAAGGAAGGAATTTTGAAAATCTCAAAATTCCATATATAAGTAAGTCCCTTTTATTTTATGTTTCCTCCGGCTTTGTAAAGTCCGTAATATTATTATCCAAAGTCGTTTAAATGTTAAAGAAAGATTGTAAAAGGTATGTATTAGACTTATTATTTTTTAGACTTATTATTTACATTTCAAGTAAGTATGCCAAAGTTTGTGAATATTAAAATGTACTAATCCTCATGTTTTATACTATATGATGCTTTGCTTCATGTTAAATAAAACATTTATTACTGATCCATGTTTTTCTTTAATTAACTGTTTATTTTTCAGGAACCAGAAACAAATAAAATTTATAAAACGTTTTAGGCAATTTAATGTAAAATTTGTAGGCAAATATAATTGCTTAAGAACTTTAAAATTATTATTATTCATTAAAAATTGCACTTGTTAGTTATTTCACCTGAGCTTTCTTGATTAATTTCAAATGGTTTGTCTCTGAATTATTATTCTCGTATTTTGACAGCACTAGAACTGGGAAAGAACAGAAGCTATCTTTCTTGTCAGCTTCTAAGCAGAACAATTACGGTTTCTAGAACGTACAAACACTTATAATTGAGAAAAGGAAATTAAAAGATTATCTAAGCCCTTTGTATTCCTAATTCGAGCACTGCATGAATTTTTACTCCATGCCCAAATGTTCTAATGTAATAAGAGTTGAAATTTCTTAATATTAGTCATCTGTTCTATAAAAAGTAATCGTAAAATGGCTAAGAATTTTGGAAAACACTCTCGAAAGCGAAAGGTCTCGAAAGCGGTTAAAATTTTAATATTTAACACTTTTAATTAACTCTAATGTACGTGCAAGATTTTTCTTTACTAATAAGAAATAATACCAAGTTATTAATAGTTCACCTATTTAACCTATCATTTGACGTCAGACTTAAATTGTACAATGTGCTTTAATTGCCGGATAATCTGAAAGTCACACTGAAGCGTAACGAGATTCGATCACATTTCCAAAAATTTTAATATTTACAAATCCACCAAACAAACACGAAAGTTTACGGAATTATCCGTATCTAGTTCATTATCCAAAACTGAAAGGGAAAGGAAGTTTTTGGACTCGTTTCAACTTGACAAGATTTGTCTAATATTCCTAAATATTGACATTTTAGGGGATGACAAATTTCAGACTCTCTAACCTGCCTGTACAAAGTGACTTATCGTAGCTTAAAACACTAGACCCATCAATATTTTAACAAAAAAGTGTGTATGGTAATGCGGAATGTTCGAAAGCGAAAAAAAATGTACAATCAATGGGACAAACAAAATAATGTATTGAAACGCGAAAAATCCTGCGTATCAGCTGCGAAGGAATACATTTTGATAAACGAAGGATGGGTATAAGCCCCTTAACGTCTGGGGGAAAGGGGAAGAAAATCTGGCGTTCCAAAAATGGGCTGTGTGTGGACTTATTTTCCTCCCATCTTATCCTGAGGCAGCAATTTGTCTTGACAGGTACCTCACGTGACTAAGGTTCATTTGAGGGAACCTGGGGGTAGCGTATTCCCATAGTAGATGATATAAGCTGGCTCTGAGCACCTTGCCAGTTTCATTTCGAGGCTGACTAATAGCTGTAGTTTCTGTCATAACTGAAAACATTGCCTGTCTTTTATTGATTAAACATTTGCTTCCTTTCACAAAGCAAAGTTTTTTTTATTTCTTTTTGTTTATTTTGTTACATTGTCTCTCTCTTGAGTTAGTAGGAAATACAAACAATAACAAAGAGCTAAAAGAAAAATTCGATGATTGATCTCAGCAGCCAGATAACCTATTCGCTTTTAGATTTAGAAATTTCTGGAAAGTAAAGAATCGGAAGAAAAAAAAATCTTACGAAATCTGCCAATTTAAATCGTACCGATAATCTCAGTGCATAAAAGGGAAAGTTAGAAACTTTAAGACGGACTGTTGCAAGAATTGAGATATTTTATTTATTTGAAAAGTAATTACCTCCAACCTTTTACAGCTGACTACATAATATAGTTGCTTTGGAAACTAGTAACCAGAAAGTTTGTGTTGCCACAAATATTTTTGTAATTTAATCAGATTTGTGACAAACGTTTTCGTCATTTTTCCATTTTGCGCGCATGATATTTTAAAAATGGCTAATGGTACATACTTGAAATTGGATGGAATTCTTTATATGGACACTATTTTCTAACTGAACCCAAAATCTGATGAATATTTTAATATTAAAAAATTTTATGCACGAAATTATTTCAGATATTTTTTAATAAAATTCATTTTATGAACACAACTCCAAATAAAATAAAACTTTAACATGAAATTTTTAGAATTTTTGCTTCATGGTAGTTTCCAAATGTTATAAAAGCTATATATAAACTATGGAATTAAATAATGCATCATATAATTTTAAACTGTGTGCGCAAAGTGAAAAAATGAAGAAAATTTTTGTCACAAAACGGATTAAATTATAAAAATATTTGTGGCAACACAAACTTTCTGATTACGATTTCAGAAAGCAGCTATATTACGTAGTCAGCGATAAAAAGTTGGAAGTAATTGCTTTTAAAATAAATAAGTTATCCCAATTCTTGCAACAGTCACATATTCGAAGATCATAAGCGGTTTAAGGTGTATGAGCCCCCTTAAGGAATAAGATGTATCACGTCAGAGCCTATTAAATCAATCTTTGAGTCAGCAGATGTATAAATTGACTTTACCTTTCTTAAAACATTCTTATTGATTTTCTCTGTACTACATAAATTAATTTACAAGTAAACAGTTGCAGTTTCTCCGTTATTTCACTTTCAATTTACCACAGAAAGTTAACCATTTGTAAATTTTACATCACTTCACACATTTCGTAAATTTCCATACTACTCCCCTCTAAATAAATAGTTCCTCCTTTTGTGTAACCTTAGTTTACCTTGAAACACCTGCATTCCGCCCTACTTATTTCGATTGCCTATATTATTAATTTACAACGCGCGAAGTATAAGTAAATTTTACAAATGATTAGTTTCTACGTAAGGTAAAATTTTGAAATTTGTCTCGGTTATCTTTTTTAAATTCGCTTGTTTGCCGAATATGTGATCGATGCTATTCCTTATGATGGGAAGTCTACAAATACTACAGGTATCTCATGAACTAAATATTTTGTAAAAGAGTTAACTAAGTCTATAAATGGATCAAACCGTAATATAACCGTATATAATTGATTTACTTTTCTTTCAGCGGTCACTGAGTTTAAACCACCTTTTAAACTTAACATGGTTGGAACTTTAGGAAAGAACAAATGACAAATTGCAGATGAATATATGAATGTTAAAAATAGAAAAGTAGACATATCTTTTCTCTGCTTTGGTAAAAAAATAGCTTTCCTGTCTTACAATCCCAGGCCAAACCAAGTAGATTTACATCTTTCATAGTGATAAAGTCATAAACGCAGCAAGTAGCAAATTGGATACTGTAGCGTTTTATAATTTTACCAAAGGGGACATGGACACTTTGTAGAGACATTAGGTATTTTTGGGAGCAGGCAAGATGAAAAATATGCAACGCCTTCGTCGGGAATCGAACCGCGGACCTCTCAGTTACGCGCTGAGCGTGCAGACCACTACACCACGAAGGTTCGCTAAGAAGGCGGGAGAAATACATTATAACTTTGATCAGATGAGCAGCAAAATGTCTTGCAGCAGAAAAACAAAGATATGGCCTCTTTGTATTTTTTATCGAATTTTAAACACAGAATTAATAAATTTCTGTGCTATTTATTGTCGGAAAACAGAATCACTAGACTTATCAAAAAAGAGGAATAATTCGACCCGACGAAAATTCACGAGAGATGTAAGCGCTAAATTGGGCATACCTTGGTTAGGGAAGCGTCTTATGATTCAAACTTTGAGCAGCTCTCGACGAGAATATACAGAATAATCCAAGACGTTGTTAAGTAGAAGAGAAGTCAAATATGAGGACAATTTTTGCATGCTTCCCTTATTCTAAACGGCAAATTACCACAATGTACATGTGCTTCAATGCTATGTGTGGAGAACACAGGGGAAGATCTTGTCTAAGTTGTAATGAGCAGATGAAATAATAATTTTCTTGCATATGGCAACAATATTTTCCTATTAATCGTTTGATGTAAAATATTTCCGGAAAATTTTTAATTAAATCACGTTTTGATGTAAAATAGGATTCAACTAAGCAATATCTTCCTATTAATCAAGTAATCCTTTTCTGGTTATATAGGTAACACTATAACTTCAGAGTAACAAAAGTAACATATTCATATGTATGTGCGTGTATCCAAAGAAAATTATTAAAACCATACGCATTTCTTAATTTAAATAAGTAGCATGAAAATTAAACACCAAAGTGTCTGCTTAAGCTATATTACAATACTTATATAATTACTTCGCTTTACTAATTTATTTAATGTTTCAGTAAGTTAAATTCTTACGATTTTTCTCCGAATGCCTTTCTTATTTTACATAAATATTTCGCTTTTTAGTAAACGTTTCTCTGTCAGTTTTAATTTTCTTGTGATTTCCAAAATATCCTAGAAATCTTCTAGAAAGTTCTCTGATCTTGAAACAACTACTTCAGTGTTATTTGAATTTCTCATTTTTATTATAAAATTCATGTTTAATTTCAAATCAAAGAGACCTTCTGTTACTTATAAAACTTGAAATGTCTTACCTAAGCAATAAGCTGGAATTTATCATCTCACTAAAATTAAACGCAATAGATGAATTTGTGCATAGACGTTTATATGGCTAATCACAAATAAAATTTTGTTTCAATACGTAGTATGATAAAGAAGAATATTATCCACTGATTAATGGCGATTTCATGTATAACCAAAGATAAGAGATTGTACTTTGCATAGTAAAACATAATTTCCTACTTGATATAATAACCTAAATGCATTCAAAATAATGTTTTGTGTATCGATTTAGCAGGATACATGCGCATCATATTATTAAAAAATACGAACTTTTTAGAATACATTATAACGCCAAATTTATATCCGTTTCCTTCATTCAGGGACATTAATTCAAGGAAAGAATTTATTCGCATAATCAGTTAAGAAAATATGCATGCATTTTCAATTAAAATTGATTCGGAATAACTTCATTCTTCGAAGAAAACATTTTTAATTCAGCACAATGCATTTAATATTAATAGGTAGTTAATTTTATACAAATCCGAACTAAGCTTGAAAGAAAAAAGCTAAATTTATATTCCTTTGTTTGGAAAGCATTTACATTATAACGCAAAATATACCAAAAGCATTTGCTCTTTTCATTCTTGCTTAGCAATTTTGCAATCTAATGAGGTTTTAGAAGTGTGCTGTGGTATTAAGTTGTTAAGTGGAGTATTCACAAGTTTTATTTGCATAGGGAGGGGAGTTTCTATCATTATATAAGTGCGCTAAAAACGTTTATCGGAAAATAATTAAATTTTATTAATAAAAACTACTTACCAAAATTTTAAACTGTAATTTAATTTCTTGAATGAAAGCGATTGCTAGAAGCAGATAGATTTTGATAATTTTTTTGGTTTCAAATTTTTAATCTTTTGTTAAAATTGTAGAGACATTAGGTATTTTTTTGAAGCAGGCAAGATGAAAAATTAGCAACCGCCTTCGCCGGGAATCGAATCACGGACCTCTGGAATACCGGCCCAGCGTGCTACCGTTACACCACGAAGGCACGCTAGGGAAGTGGGAGAAATGCCTTATAAAATAACCATCTAAAGATTATAGTTGAGAACTAGCTTAGTTACATAATTAAAGTTTCAATCGAATTATTGAAAAGCAGCAACACTCGGGTATATACGAAGCGGCAATTTTTGCGCCAAAAATAGCTGTTACACAAAGCCAAAATAACAAGACAAACAATTGCACAAACTCGGTATCCATGTACACGTCGACTTATTTTCACTTAAAAAAAAAATCCCCGAATTGCACAAAAATGGCATTGCGCGCTCTTTTAACTTTATCCATGTACACGTCGACCTATTTTCACTTAAAAAAAATCCCAGAATTGTACAAACTTGCATTGTGCACTCCCTTTATTTTGTTCATGTATACATCGATATATTTTTACTTAAAAAGTCAAAGGAGCACCAAATTCTACAATATAGGCGAACAAAAAATGCATAATCTCAATAAAATACATTTTAAACCAAACAATAAAATAACATAAAAAAGGAAAAACATGTTATACATTTTAGCACTACCAAAAGCAAATATTCACTTACCATGATTTTCGAGTTCGCTTCGTATACCCAAAGCCATGTAAAAATCAAAATATCAATCATACTCAAATGACTTTTTTCAAACCAGGTACTCTTTCTGATCGAACGCTTCACATAGTGACAATCTCAACCTTTCTTCCTACAAACCCATCTAAGCGGTTTTTACGTTCGACTAAATGCATATCCTTCCTACATACAGGACACTTATAATGGCTACTAAGTAAAGCTTCATTTACACACCAGTCAATTAAAGCTCTTTTCCCCTTTCGCTTCAAATCATATAGAAACTTCAAATTAATCTTACTACATTCGGCCATTCTACCGTCTAAAGAATCAAACCAACACACACCACAAAAACGCTTACAAAACATCCCATGATTCAAAATTTCCCAGAATCATGCACCCGATTACGTCACAATAGGGTTTCCATAACATTCAACTACTCAGGCTACCATAAATGAAACAACAACTTGGCGATAAATCAAACAACAATTTCGCCAGAATCCAAGGGGTATCTTAAAGTCTACTCTACACGGCATCTGTTTTGTAATCATATACATTTTCATGCCATTATTCACACTGAAAATTTATTTCTTTTAGGTAAAGTGAACAAATATTTATGAAGTCAGTGGGAGACAGTTTAAATGTCTCAACAAAAGAAAAAGCGTTTGAAGCTTGGTCTTATTATTTCAAACAATTAAAGCGCTTAGATGGTTTTTCTTAAATGCTCACGGCCCACCAGCGGCCGAGCGGTAAAGTCGCTGAACACTGGTAGTTCGGTCCGAGGTTCGAATCCCGCGAATGGGCTGGCTGTATGGGTGTTTTCGTGGGTTTTCCCATGTGTAACGTGTATACGAGCCAGTTTCCCTTAGAAAGTCCTCCACGAAGGCATCCCTCCCTTTAGGCAGATAGCCCTCGTGTGCTTTGCCATAATTGAATAATCCCTAATCCCTTAAATGCTCACATGTTACAATGAAACTACCCAAACACAACCTGCAGCACTAAATCATTTCGGCTAGCTGTGAGGATGATTGTCTTTGAGAATCTAATTATAAACTATATCCAGTACCAGTATTTATTTATGTTATCAGAAATCCTCTACACTTTTAGAGATGCTAGTCATAAGATGTTTTATGTTATTTATCATTTAAATATACATTGCCTTAGTGCAACTGATCCCAATAAACGAAGTTCTGCTATTAATGAACTTGAAAGAAAAGTGATTGTTTTGATTTTGAGAAACATTTCGCTTCATTTCACTTAATTTCATTTTCGTTCTTAGTCAACTGATTAACTTTTTAGGTCTTTCGTGTGCTACTAAATACAATATTTCATTGAATTGCTTGGTATCAGTTATTGTTCATCAGAATAATTTTTCGGTGGTTCGACTGTTCCTTATTTGTTTACATTTTAAAATATTTTTGGAATGTAATATATTAAAATTTTTTCAGATGATTTAATTTCATTGCTCATTTCCAAGTATGAAAGCAGCTGCATTGGAATTCCAGGCATTCTTTTGAAAACAAGTCTTTTCATGAACTTCGCGAATTTTCTTTAACATATATCTAGAAAGTGCGATTATTAACTAAATTCATGTCAAATATGTTTAGAAAGTTCAAGAATATTTACAATATGCGAATTGTCCTGTCACTTTACATACAGAAACTATTACAACATTTCATACGTTCCTTCGGTCCCTATATTAATGTTTAGGAAAATTTTGTGCTCATTGTGAAAAATAAAAAAAAAAAATGTTTGACTCTGGTCCAAGAAAAATTGACAGAAATATTTCATTTCAAAATATAGGATGTTTGATGTCATTTTCAATCTGTCTTGAGAGATGGGTTGCTAAATAAATCAGAATAATTCTAGGTTGGTCCCCTCCCTTAAATTCTATTCAGTAATATTCTTTTGTTATTTATATTATAATTTTATAACATTCTAACATGTAACATTCCTTAATTTGTAATTTTTTCAACTGGTATGCTGAAAGAATTTTCACGCAAGTAACTAACAAGTATTCAAACGGGAAAAATACCTCATTAATATTTTCATGAATAATTATTGCTTTAGAATCATACAAAATTTCATTGTACTGATTTTGTTTTATTTCTTATTTATGGAAATACTGTTATGCCTTGGTTCTGTGCCAGCGCTGAAGCCTGACAGTGGTTTGTACAAGACGAATTCTATAAGATATTATTAATGAGAATATTCTATATGATTTTGTGAATTCCGCTTTTGCTATCGAAACGACAACAAAAGTGTAAACTAAACAAAATGTAGAAATAGCTTATTAACATCAATACCATTCGAGGCATTTTGTGTATTAATTTTACCTTCGGCATTTATTCCTCTCAATATACTTATTTGTTTTGCATTCAAATCTGATACGGCAACATTGTGTTAAGCAAGCTATATAGATAAATTGGACTGCATTTTTCAATGCCCATTGAATATAAGATAGATTACTTATTTTGTTAGCTACACTGGCAGCATGTATGCGAATAATAATGTAATGCAGGTAAATTTTTATGCCTAATTTTAAGGCAATCCATCCAAAGATTTCAAAGCTTTCTTAATTATCCTTTGAGTTAAAGATTTTAGTTTCTAATGCTAAACTAAAATCAGTAGTATTGATTGTACCAATTATTTCTTTTCTTTCTGTAAAACTAATTTTAGACACTGATGAAGCTTTTAATTCTAAGCCAGACTGAAAATATATATATACTCTCATGTCCATAAATTAAGGATAATTCAGAGTCATGCGGAAATCGAACTCTAAAATAAATATATCACTTGTAAAATCACTACACACATCTTCAAGAAACATATGAAAATTTCAGGAAGTAACCAGATGACACCGATGGTACGTCACAATGACGAGAGTGTAAGAGATTCATATATAAAGAATACAGGCAAAGAAGTAAAATTGTTCGCAGGCGCTTTATAAGCATTTCAGTGAAATAACCGGATAGTTATGACACAAAGGTCGCATTTGGATGATTTTTTACGTGGTAGAATTATCGGCTGTCTGGAATGTGGGCGTAACCAACTGGAAGTATCAGACGAACTTGGAATTGCCCCGAGTGTCATCTTCAGGGTTTGGCAACTATTCCAAGATGATGGTAATGTGAGTAGACGTTACAGCACAGGTCGCCCCAGAGTTACAACGCCGAATGAGGACCGGTATTTGGCAGTTACTGCCAAAAGAAACAGGCGGAGCACAGCCCCAGGCCTCTCTCTTCAGCTCTCTTCAGCCACTGGTACGACAATTTCAAGGCAGACCGTGTACAGACGCTTAGGGCAGATTGGTCCATATGCTCGTAGACCTGTCAGATGTGTTCCACTTTCTGCAACTCACTATCGCCTGCGGTTAGCCTGGAGTAGAGTGCATGCATTGTGGACACCGCAACAGTGGGGTTGTGTGATGTTTTCCGACGAGTCCAGGTTTAGCTTGCAGCATGATTCTCGCCGGACTTTCATATGGAGAGCTCCAATTACCCGTTACCACCAAGAAAACATCATTGAACGACACCATTACGGTGGTTCAGGAGTGCTCGTTTGGGGTGGAATTATTCTGGGTTCCAAAACTGACCTGCATGTTCAAATTGGAACCATGGCAAGCCAAATCTAACGGGACGTCATTCTGGAACAACATCTACGTTTGTTTCGGGGCGCCATGGGCGCACAATTTGTGTTTATGGATGACAACGCCCCTCCTCACCGTGCAAACATCGTAGGCGAATGCCTTCAATCGGAGGATATCACCCGTATGGACTGGCCAGCATTCTCACCGGACTTGAATCCAGTAGAGCACGTGTGGGACATGCTTGACCGACGATTTGCAGCCCGTCAACCTCCTCCTACATGTCTACCGGAACTTCGGAGAGCATTGCTTTTTGAGTTGTGTAATATCCCCCAAGATCAGATCGATAATTTGATATTCAGCATGCCTAGGCGTTGCACGGACTGTATTGCATCGTCTGGGAGACATACAATGTATTAACAATCATACCAACCATGTAATATTGGTTTTTTGTAAATAGGGTTTTTTTTTTTTTTTTTTTTTTTTTTTTTTTTTTTTGTAATTTGCTCCAGGGAGAAAAAATCGCTAATTTTTTAATAATATCAAACATATAGCATCTTTTTTTGCTCTTTACCTTTTGTTTAATAAATAAGCTTTACAAATAAGTCAAATTTGTTTTGCTTCTAACTCTTCTTTTGCCTGATTTTGCATTATCCTTAATTTATGGACATGAGTGTATTTAAAAGATTTGACGTGGTGGTCTTCATAATTTAGATCATTTGTTTAATTACAAGCAACATTTGTTAATTCTACGACAAATAATAGTTTGAAAAAGAATTAGAAGAACCTTAGAAGTCCCCGAAATTCTGATAACGAAGACGCTGCAAATATTGCTAATAAAATACTATTTTTAATTTAATCAACTCAATTTAGGCTCATAATAAACACTGAAGTTCATAACATACTTTTCGGTCTTGTTGCATTTTTCAAACTATAAAAATGAACATCGACTTTCTAATTGGACTAATTTCAAAAATCTAAAAATTAAGTCGCACTAATTGGGAAACGGAAAGATCGACTTAGCAATTCCTTAAAATTAAAAATTTCTAAAAAGGAGAAGACAATTAACATTGCAACCGCTGATCTTTTTCTTATATCCAGAACGACGACAGCGATCACTTTGACCACACTCATTTTATCAGTTACGAGTAAGAAACGATTCTTATGATCTATGCGGCTCAAAAATTAAATATGCAGTAATAAAACTGCCTCAAAAATTAATATTTTCATAAACTCAAAGTAATTAAAAATATACTAATTGATGTACGGAAATACATATGCGTGGTATAAATATTAATAATAACTGATATGCAAATAAATATTTGAAAATGGTATTAAATACTTTATTTCTTTTATTAAAACTTTAAAATAAGGTATATATAGCCCCACCAGCGGCCGAGCGGTAAAGTCGCTGAACACTGATAGTTCGGTCCGAGGTTCGAATCCCGCGAACGGGCTGGCTGCATGGGTGTTTTCGTAGTTTTCCCCATGTGTAACGTGTATACGAGCCAGTTTCCCTTAGAAAGTCCTCCACGAAGGCATTCCTCCCCTTAGGCAGATAGCCCTCGAGGCTTTTCCGTAATTAAATAACCTAACCTAAAATAAGGTATAAAAAGTAAATAAGAAATATGTAATAGTATTTACAGAAGGATCACAGCATCTTTTTCTTTAAGTGAACGATTAGTTACTTTTAATAAATGCTTCTCATTAGAAATGTGCATTTTTATTATAAGTATGTCACAGTATTCAATTATTTCAATGATGCCATTTGGCTTGCTGACGTTTGACTGAAGTTTTTCTTTAAAATTAATGTTAGTCTATGCTTACAAAATGTCTAAACAGAGCCTTTATTAAATGCCCACACCATTTCCTTTCAATGGAGGAAAACAAAGGTTTAGAACAGAGCATAACAAGGCATGAATATAATCTTTTGTTTAGAGGGAATATTTGTATTTTCCTCAGAGTTCTTAAATGTAAAGGCATGTAGAGACATTAAGATTTTTTTGGAAGCAAGAGAAGTGAAAAATTGGCAACGCCTTCGCCGGAAATAGAACCACGGACCTCTGGAATACTTGCCCAGCGTGCAGACCACCACACCACGAAAGCATGCCAAGAAGGCGAGAGAAATGCCTTATAGGCAGAAATGCAATTATTGCATAATAAGAAATTCTACATGTTAAATTTGCTTCATGAAGAAAAAAAGAAATGTAAGTTGCCGTGCAAGATTTACAATAACATAAA
This sequence comes from Stegodyphus dumicola, assembly GCF_044657685.1. Taxonomy (NCBI): domain Eukaryota; kingdom Metazoa; phylum Arthropoda; class Arachnida; order Araneae; family Eresidae; genus Stegodyphus; species Stegodyphus dumicola. Next base: position 32,492,127 of record NC_140781.1, read on the forward strand.
CATAACACCGATGGGAATTTATTACATTTATCATACACGCTTAGACTCATTTTTATGCTCTTTTGCTTATAGCACAAATGGAGCTTCCGAATATCTTCTATTACCTGTTCTCTGCAGATTTCGCTTTTAGAAACATACGCTGCATACATTGTCATATGTAGTCTGTTTCCTAACGAAATTTAATTCTGAAGCTGATCTAACTGAAAAATTTCTTTCCGTCCCCGAGGATATGGTGGTTAACGAAAGATGACTGATATTCAGGGCTTTAGCTAGCCCAGATAAGGAATGGAAGATTTTGAATGAAGTATCTTTACGGAAAAGAAACGTTTGGAATCTTTCTATCCTGTTATCTTGTTACCAGCCTCTTGAGAAGTTGATAACAAGATAGACAGTCTTTAGACCTATTACGAGTCTATCGAGACATACTTATTAGAAATCTCTCGAGAGTTTGGTAACAAGCTACGAGGGTATGAGTACTTTGGATTTCCTATCCTGGGTTCTTTGCTTAAATTTTGGACAACACATAAGCAAATGCTCCTCATGAAGATTGTCTTATTGAAGTAATCAAATATTGAATAATTCAAAGTATAATTACCAAACGAAAACGTTTGGTAATTATACTTTGGATTGCTTTCTTACAAACAACTCTGGCATATAACCTGAAAAGTATTAAATTTAACAACAGTATTGGCTTAATGCAATTAAATCTTGCATTATTATAGTTTTAAATCCAAACAGTACATTTTTCCTTCAGCTATTTTTACTTGGTCGGATAATAGTCTAGACGGAACTCTTATTGAATACCTGCTGTACGATAACAACGTAAAATGCGCTTAATTTAAAAGTCGCTTTTTTTCCTTTATTTGAAAATAAATTGTTTCAAAATCAAGCATTTTAAATTATGTTATCTTGATATATGTCAGTGTTGTGTCACTTTTTTAGTATTACTTGTTGCGTGAAGAAAAGCTTAAAACCATTTCGCTGAATGTGACTACGTCAAAGTCTCATTCTTCAAATTAAAACTCAGCCTTTAAATCTTAACTTCCCTGTAAGTCTTCGGAAGACGAAGAAATTACCAACGGTGCTATTTTCTTCCTGCGCTTAGAAAAGAATTTGAAATGCTCATGATAGTTTTCGAAAGACTTAAGTTCTCCGAATAAATCTCGTCTCTCCCTAACTGAGTAAGAACAGTTTTGTATATTTTTCCTCCATTTAGAAGTGTCAGACTCATGAATACAGAAAAACACAAGGCGAGAAACGTTTCACTTACATTAGCGTGTCCTAGAGTTCTGGAAAAAGATCTGCTTTAAAAGTCTTCCTCTCATTTGTGAGGAACCTAACCACTTTTAATGCTAATCTCTACATATGTGAAGACAGTCAGGTGACTCATCGCCCCGTCTTACCATCTAAATAAACTAAATTCAAAACATAAGATAATTTAAAATAAACTTTTTATTAGCTGGTCAGAATAACAGTTACACAAGTGTAATAATAGAAACAGACTATGCAGCTTTCGGGAATAATCGAAACAAAGTAAAAGTAAAACTTAAGTACTGAAAATATGACAGTTATAGGATAAATCGCGCCTGTAAGGCTAACTTCTGGAGCAGTTCTGGCTTGTAAAGCGTAAACCGATTCAAGTAATTCATACTCTGAAGAAATAGCAGCGTGTCAGCCAACGATAGCTCTCAATAGTTATTCTCTCTCGAACTCAAAACATCTGTGCTTGTAGAATCATTGGGTTTTCTTGATGCAGGAGACATGAAAAATGAGGAATTCCCTCGCCGGTACTCGAACCTGTACCTCTCGAATACGCGCTAAGTGTGCAAACGTTACACCACGAAGGTATGCTGGAAGGAGGGAGAAATAACTTGTTATAAGACCAACTTGTTTGGTTAGGTGCGTCCGTCTGCGCCCACTTCTGGTACCTTACATACCAGAGCTTCTGGGAAGTAGGGGGTCCAATCGCCAAGTCCTGGTCCACCACCTTTTACTTCAGGTGCCATTTGTAGAGTTATCTTGAAGTATGAGATGTATGTATGTATGCTTCCAAGTACACTACGAAGGCAGCGTAAAGGAGGAAGAAACTGCCTTATATACTTAAACACATTACCTGATTTGCATCCTAGTGGGAGCCAACGGAAGCAGAAGTGACAGTAAAGGCAAAATCATAAGACAACTCGCTAATAAACATAAGATCCTACATCTGAGTTGAAAACACGCTTTATATTTCTATCTGTTCTGAAAGATGTGTTATTTATGAAAAAAAATATTTCATTCATTATTATGAAAGATATTCATATAAAAATGCTTTTTATAAGCTTTCATCTTTTCATAGTAGATAGAGCGGTGAAATAAACCGCTGTCGAGCTTCTAGTTGTAGAAGTTTACAAAAACATCGATTTTAAAACAATTACTCGTTTCGAAACTTCGCATGCTATATATCGGAATATATATTTTAGGAAAAGCAATGTAATTTCGCTTCCAGTGCAGAATTTAGGTACTGTAAATTTGAAAGCTCCTGCAACATTATTGTTAAAATTTTTAGGAATTGGGGAATTATTTAGTTTCATTTTAACAACAACTAGCGTTAACAGAAATTCACACGCGGAAGGTCCATTGAAATTTTAATTTTTAATATCTTTAAAGGGCTAAAAATATGAATTTTTAAAATTAGTCATATTTATACCTTCTGGAATGTAAATAATTAACCGTTGGACACCAGTTTAAAACATCGGCATGGTTATTTTGACAATTTGAAATAATAAAATCCAGATTTCTAATTACTTGCTAATGAAAAATACAAATTGTTCTAGATAATTAATATAATAATTTTATTTCGATTGCCATAGGCTTCTATATGCTTTATTATTATACCCGCTTACTGTAAATTTATTTATGTACTGATTCATTGCTGGAACTTAAATAACATCGAGGTAACATAATTTTAGTCTAATATTTTCATGTAGTGAACATCCCGAAATCACAATGCGGATTTTACAAATCTCTCAGATCCTATTTTCTAGACTTTTCATTTCATTCCCTCTTCAAGTTATCGTTTTTTCGTTTAACTTATTTCATATCTGTCAGTGTAGTGGCTTTCCGTCAAAGAAGCGCGCATTTCTCTCGACGCGAAACAGGAGGATTTAATTGGTTTCGATCCGATCTGTGCTCGCCAATTTCATTTTCCTGCCTTGAATTATTTCAATCACAGTTACCACGAGAGACAAAACTATAATAGAAGCATAGCATACGATGCAGGATTCTCTCCCACCCTGCCGTCACAGTCCCCCCACTTCTTCCCTCTATCGTTTGGCCAAGATTCGGTAATAGAGCCATTACTCTTGCCATAGGAAGCGAGTTGCCCGGAGTGAAATTACGAGGACGAACCGCCACACTTTTAAGCGCTGTCTTGATTAGCGAAGGCGTATTACAAGGGTCTGCGACACTTATTACAATATCGGTGAAATTTACAAGCCGGACGGACCATCTCAATCTTCTTTAAGTGCCTAGCAGTGATTGTACGCTAAGTAGGGCTTAGCAATGCGGTTTTATTATTAGCAAAACCTCTTTATCGTTGTCGAGTTCATTACGCTATTCTGACAAGGTAATATCTCGTGCCTAAGCTAAGCCTAGAAAATCCAGCTTTAAAAATCTAATAGAAATGATAAAAATTTATTGAAAACAAACTCCGAAGTTCATATGATGAATTGTGGCGTCTTCCCTCGCGTAACTTAAAATGGGAATTTCTCGCATAATTCAAAACTGGAAGCGCTTTTCTAACTTCGTTATTTCGCGAAATATATTTCATTGTTTTCTCGCAACCATCCTTTTTGCGTTATACCTTCGTTAATATAATCTTTTTACATTTATTCGCTGTAAGGGCGAAGTAAGTAGACGAGAATGAAGTGAAGAAACAACGCATTTATTTTCTCCTTCTTCTTCTTCTTTTTCTTTTTCTTGCCCTTCTTGAAACCGTTTTAATACATCTTATGTTGCATAATTTCATAAAAACATCCGAAGGCAATAAATATAATTATTTTAAATTCTTTAATCAGTTTATTCATTTGAAAGAATTCCATCAAACTATTTACATTAAAATGGTATGTAGGAAGACATATTTTACAAATAAATCCACTGAAGCCTTTATATTGTCAACTGTGTCTTAACATGCCGCCCTGTTTGCATGTTGGTAGGGTAGCCAGCTTCTATAGCCTTGGATTTAAAGCCTGAGACAAGAAATAAATGTTTGCAAGAGTATAGCATATTTTTGGGACAGAAGCACTTGAAAATAGTGTCTAGTCGAGGGTTCTGGTACTCGGGGGATTCTTTATAAAATTGCACTGTTCGTCTGTAAAAGACCAAGCCCTCAACCAGCGTCAAGGTGCAAGCTTTAAATCTTGGCCACGATAAAATTTGTGGACCTGGATATGGCTGAGGTTCAAATCAGAAGGATTCGTAACAACTTTCTTAACATAATTAAATCAACCCTTCAAGCTTTTAAAATGCTTTTTAATATGTTGCTTTGAAAATGCATTTAATTCCATAATACTAATAAAGGAATGTACATTAAGCATTAGAAAAAATATGTGGCTGTAAACACACTGGCTGCGAAAACAAAAGTATACTGAATTTTTTACTTACCTTATATTTTAACATTTTACTTATTTGAATAACACTTTTTGGCAGTAAACAATATGAAAATACATGCATTGAGAGTATACTAATACCTGATATTCCATAAAAACTGTCGTAAATGTCAGCTAAGTTAAATTTTAATACCCTTACAAAAACTATGTAATTTTTGAAATCCTCATATGGAGAGTGGCTGCACAGCACTTACCATAACTAAGTATAGAGACAGGTCAATACGAAATATGAGTATCTGTGCGCTACCAAAGATGACCATTGACCTTATATTTGGGTAAATGTCTGATAGTGTATCGTCATCCTGGCAGATGGAAAGCCTAAGAAGGAAAATGGGTGGCGTTAGTTATTGTGACTATTCAAGATTTACGGAATACAAGACCTACATAAATACACAAGATTCATAACATGTATACACAAAGTTCACTACATAAGTATGCAGTGTTCTGGTGAGTATTTTCATTAAACAAACTAATACACTCATTTCTTGTTTTCATACAATATTTACATGAGCTTTAATGATCTTTAATGATTTTTTCGTGCGTCCATATGTACTCAAACGTCCTGATTAACATTATGTACTTCGGTGGGAATGAATTCAAACAAAACTACAAAACATTATACAGCCCATATTTACAGTTCTATTATAGAGATATATATTTGTATAATTAAAGTAGTTAAAACATTTGCATTGACTTGAAGTTATTTATGATATTTCAAATGCTTTATAAAAGGCATTCTCAACAAATTCGAATAGTAGTGAGAGTAACAAAATGTGTAGTACGTAAGCACCTATACTTACAATGCTGTTGTCTACACTTCATTACGAACATATTAACTTATGATACATTTCAGTAGTTTGTAATTCAACATAGCTGAAACTCAGAAAGCGATGATCCTAGGCAAATAATCCTGGTATCTTTGTGGAGATAAATTGAGTTATTGCATTTAATATTGAGGTTGTGGTAGAAGTACAAGGAGTATTATTGTTACTGTAGTAGTTTTTGAGCGTTGGAGTTGTTTGATATGGCTGCACTAGACTACAGACTACTCACCTAAGAATAATTAATCGAAGCACTGTTCTCCGCTGCAGGCAGTAAAATGTGTTATGCCAAAACAGTTAGGGAATTTTCGTTTTTAATATTTTACTACACAGAATCTGATGATATTCTCAATATTACCATTGGCCCGCTTATTTTCACATTTAAAAACTACAATTTAATTTGGTTTCACAGTTTAGAGCCTAGTAATCAAAGAGTTCCTTAGCGTTATTGTTTCACTCATTCCTCACAACTTGGATGAGGCCTGATTGCTGCCCTAAAGGAGGTTTAAAATAGAAGTACATATATACGCTTGATAGGGTCCAGGTCTAGAACACTTCATTACCAACCGATGTGATTAGCATATTTGGCCTTGAGGAGTGTCTTTACACTTCCTGTCAGATGAAGCATAATATTGGTTTCCATTAAAAAAAGTCATGCAGTACCCGAAGATGCTAAAAACTTCCTTCACTTATCATTCTCCAGTTAGAATTCTACGTTCTAACACGTTTTTATAGTAGGATACTCTCTTTTATCATGATACATTTCCGCACTAAAAATTTCATCGGAGAATACATTGACCTATTGCCAAATTATTTAACTTCTGTGGATATAACTCTCATAAAGGACGCAGTGAGCTCATCTTAAATTACAGGTTACTTTTATTATTATTTTTATTTAGCTGGTATTTCTGCTTATTAGAAGACTGGTTAGGCCTGTTAGTAGACTTTAGGTCAATAAGAGATGGAAGTATTCGCAAGCTTATGAGCCACGAAGCGTTTATTACGCGTTTTGTTTCCCGTGTTCCAAACTCGAACTGTTATAATAACTTCTTATATTGTGTCTGGAATACATTCCATCGACTTCAAAAGCTAAATACAGCAAAGCACTCGAGAGCTATCCTCCTAAGGGTAAGGATGCCTTCATGGAGGACTTTCTAAGGAAAACTGGATCGTATACACTGTACATATAGAGAAAACCACGAATACTCAAAAATAGCAAGCTCATTCGCTAGAACTCGAACCGCGGACCGAACTACGAGTGTTAAGCAACTTTACCGTTCGACCACTTCGTGGGTCGCCAGTTTATCCAACTTCGTGATCAAAACCTTTGGAAGCGTGGTGTATCTCTGCGTCCTTAGGTCTCGGGCATCACGTGTTCACTTCTCTTAAGGCTAGATCTGATCATACTATATCAAATGTTCTTAACAATGCAGTCTACAGCCCATTGAAAAACTAGAAATTAACTACCTGAATTTAGGGGTGCATATAAAATGAATTTTATCACAATTTCCAGCATATAATTTGATTTTAAATCTCTTGCAGGCTTGTAAGATCTAGTTCGTTTAACTATTTTAATCTAGTTCGTTTAACAAAATGTGACTAGATCCACCTAAGTGATGTGATTCTTATGAATTCTCTCACAGGCTTGAAGATGAACACAACCCATTAAAATGGTGTAAAAGAATCTTTTAATTGAAACACATTGTAATTAGCAGACAGCACGGACTTACGTACTTAGGAACGCCGACATCTTGCGGTGAAAACTTAAAACATAATGTAACACTAAATTTTAAAGATAAAGAGCAGTATGAGATGAGACTACAGAATTCAATTTAAGCTACCAGATTGACTCAGAAACCTATACAGGCAGAATAACTCGGCGGCAAGAATGCGCAGCCGACATTAAGATTAACAGCTGAAAGATAATAGCAACGTGCGCTCACAATAACGGAATAATGCTCTCTCTAACCTTTTCGCTCCAACAGTTTAAATACTCTCGTTCCTTCTAACTCATTTACATCCTGGCGAGCAAACGCGAGAGAGAAAGCAGAAAAAACACACAAATTCAAATAACTTTTAGTAAAAATAAATAAAACTTTTCAGGCTATAAATATTGCAAATATTTCAATTTATTTCAGGCTTATTATTAAGTATATAACTTACTGATTTATTAGGCTTGCTGTTTTTAAGTCAGTGTTCCTAAAACCAGAGTTCCTAATGTTAGCCCCAAAATTATAAGGCTTCTGCGAGAAATCATGATGAATAAGATAACTTTTATACATGTTTTTCCTGAAATATGAATCAAGGGCTACAGAAAATAAAAGAGTTAAGAAATATTGATACAGCCAGCTCATTCTCCCAGTCGAACTACCAGAGTTCAATACCCTTTATCGCTTACCGCTGGCGGGCACTTTAAGGAAGGATCTTTAAAATAATAAGGATAATTCACAATTAGTTTTGACCTACTGAGTTACAATGATACTTCAAGGGAAGTGTAAAACTAATTCATAATTAATTACTAATAGTAGTTCGCACTGAAACGTTTTGTAACACTATTAAAGAGCTCGACTTTGTTAGTATCGAGGTTTTAATTAAATAAATTAAGTACCTTAGGAAAACTACTTATTTAATAATAATTTATAACTCCAGACACATGATTTAACACAAGAAACTCCAAAACGTAATGCTTTAGCAAACATTAATTTTTATCTATACGAAAATAAAAGATTAGCTACGAATAATTATTTTTATATCTGAAGATCTAGCTTTATTAAGAAATGTTGAGTAAAAGTACAGAGTTCAGTGATCTAAAAAAAAGTACAGATCTTGGACTTAGATTTAAAAACTGTAATAGATAGACTTACTTAAAAAATTTAGAGAAAAGATAGAGCAAATTTTAATTTCAGTGCTAAAGGGTTTTCATATGAAATGTCTAACTCAGTATCTCAGCATTTAGAAAATTAATTATTAATTCTTAATTTTATTTGAAGAACTAATAAATTAATTGGCAGTAGCTCTGAAAGAATTCTAACTTGAAAAAAATATCTAGTATGCTTCTAAACAATAAATAAAAAAATAAATGAATTACTTCCATACTTTACACATAGATTTGTAAGTAAAGTTTTTATAAATAAATAAAATAATTAGTATGTCACTGTACTTTTTTACATACATTTACAAATCAAACACGTAACTGCTGAACATACAAGGCATTATTTTACAATCACAGAGTGCAGATACACTTTGGTTACATGAACTTACATAATTAAATAATATATGACAATTTCTTATAACTATAGATAATTATTTTTCATTTATTTTGCTAATTTTATTCATTTTGTAAACGTTACGACATTCTGGGATAGATGATAACCCTTGACTGATATACGTTTGCCAGTTTTATCTTTTAAAAAACATTAATTTTAGCTGATTGAATACTGTATATTCTAATGCAGTAATTTTCAAACTTTTGTAACATGTATGGCTAAATTACAGCTAAAATTCATTTATAACCCCCCAAAAAAAATTCTCTAGGTAGTCTCAAATAGGTCTCTGAAACCTTTATAACCTGATAACATTAAAGAAGTTTTTAGCTATTGAAAATCTTATTTTTATTACACATACCTCAAACCTGTTAAATATTACATTTACTACCTTGCGATTATTCTTTATTGAAATATGCAAAGATCAATTAACGATATAGAGAGAGAAAAACAATTTATACAAAAATATAGATAAAAAACGATTTTACATAATTTCTTCAACAGTTACTATGAATATAAAAACCCGAAGCCCGAACTCAGTATTTTCTGATCAAAATTTTTAATATTAATATTGCATTTCAAAGATCCCCAAAGATTTTCTTTAAGAGTACGTGATTTCATTGTCTTAACGTAGTTTAGTTACTCCTCGCTATCCAGATAAAACCTTCAAGTACCCATTTCCAAATTAATCTTACGCTTATGAACGAAACCTCGTTCTCATATGTATGTGCGTTGTTAAAAGAAGCATCATAAACCTGATAGGTGCGGTCAGAATTGGGCGGAAATCCCGAATTTTACGATTGGTCGCACGTGTATAGTCTCACTATACCGTACTAAATGCGCAGTTCCTCCCCAATTTTAAGGGACAATACCCATCTTCCCGACAGCCAAGGTCTCGAGGGGAATTTCAGCTCTCCGTGCATTTTGAGTGCCCCTTGCCTCACAGCCACTATACGTTTACTAATATCCATACCTTCTCTTGGATTCGAGTCGGTATGGGAGTCAACATCACTAAGCACTATAACGGCTGGGAGGCTGATATCATGCACAGTAGTCTGAGAAATCTTCTGTTAAGAAATCGTGTTTAATTAATTACATAGAATAAATAGAATTACGTGGAATAAACCTAAGAAATCCATTATCATTTCGTTATAATAATTAACTGCCATTTTACGATTTTAGTAAAACGATATCTTGTAAATGAAACTATACATTAAATTAGGCAAAGCACTAACCTCCTGTTTGGCGTAGATTTTAATTAATTAAGACTATATCGATTTCGAGGGCAAACAGGTACAAAACTATACACTATTTTTCTTGCGTTTTCTAAATGGGATCACATAGTTACTTGAAATCATACTCTTATTTATTACATTTTGGTGTAACGTATTCTTTCAATATTCACACGTATACATGCTAGGAAATACTAGAAATTAGCACACTAGCTGTCATAAATTGAAATCATTAGACCACTTATCTAAATAGGCTCTACAGTAGCTTTTTAGGTCAATCAATAGCATGATACGTAATATACTGAAGTTTTTAACCTGATATATTACTAAAATGAATTTACTTAGTAGAATATATAAATGTTGTTAATCCGGTACTAACGCTAGATGGCACAAAATAACTTAGCTGCATTTTAACGTCTTCCAAAGAAATGATATTAACAAGTTCCCACTTCGTTGATGCATTTGGTATTGTATACTGAGTGCACAAGATATCGCACAACATCCTCCTGCGAATGCGAAACCTCATTTCCATTGCTCTACGGTATCAAGAATGTTTCCTTTATTTTCGGTATCCCAGAAATGACAACTACATTAGAATATTTTGTGTTGTCGGATACATTTATAAGATAACTTTTATAGCATTCATCTTCCCAAAACTTCACGAGCCTTGAGATAACACTCATCATACAGGAAAACTACCTTATGGTAGTCATACTTTGTGTATTTCTCATTTAATGTGTTGGTAAGAAAGTAGAATGGAAATTGAAATGTCACATGACTTAGTTCGCCCAACTCCTTTGCATATCTCTCAAGAATATTGCGTCAGTACGATAATTTGCATTTTAACCAGCATTTATGTTTCACTGCAAGTCTAAAGAAATAAAAGTGAACTCATGAAATGAATTATGTTCACAGTCTTGTTTCTAGACCTTTCATTCGGAATTACTTCAGTACTAAATGAAGCATTGCATAATTACAGCCTTTTGCTTTCCTTATTTTTTTATCGTGTATATGCATGTTACGTACAAAGTCCTAAAATCAACACAGCGCTTCTCAAAAGTTTGCAATTGAAAATGTCCTCCTATTTTGCTTCAGTTACGTTGTGAGTTCGGAAACATAACTGGAGTCCTGAATAGGAACAGGGAGTTTACTCAAAAGTATGTTCGTGCGTGTGTAGAAGATACAGTACAAATACGAAGGGTTAAATTTACCCTTTATTTCTCACTGCGTACAGCCGTTCTCGCAGTTTGGGATACAGAGAGCAGCACTTATGGTCTAAAACGTAGAAAATAAGGAATAAACTAGCTAAACTAAATAAGAACTAAACTAGAGACTAGTAACGCGAAGATTGGCCTTTTTGACACTATGTATGTAGTGAGCGAAATGCAAAAAAATTACAGTACGTCTTCAAATATCAAAGAGAACTAATTTCTGGTCTTTAAAGGCAGACATGAACTGACTGAAAAGCACGCGCGTGGTAAGGCAGCAAGAAGTCTATCTCTTTTTGGCTAAAAGCCATATCCTAAATACTTATGCAGTTTACAACCTCATTTGCATAAACAAAACTACTGGCGTGTATTCTGGCCGGAAATGGAAAATGAGAGAGGATAGCAAAGTTTTAAAATAAAATAAACGTTAGTAAAGCTTAAAATCCTTAGAACGAAATGAGAATTCTAAGTTCAATTCACCGCTGGTGCGTTACAAAATTCCCGAATCGATACGCATAGGCTATTTTCTGTAAGCGGACTGTTTCGCAGTTTTGGAGCTCTCTTTCAGCAGCGGGGGGGGGGACGGATGCATAAATAATTAACTAATATGTGTTTATTATTCTAGGAAATTATCTGAAATATTAACTATTATTTTTTGCAATTTCTATCATCGCATTCGTATAGTTCCTTCTGTTAAAACACCACATATTTAAAACAATGAATGCAACACCAAAATGTATTTATGCTGTAAGGTAACAAGGAAAAATAATTAGTTCATGGTTAAGTAATTTGTCATAATCTGTCGACCGGATGGTGTAGTGGTTAGTAGAGCCGACTGCGAAACCAAAGGGCCCGGGTTAGAATCCCAGAGAAGTGCGTGTGTGTGTGTGTGTGATCATGGCAAAGCCTCGAGGGCTATCTGCCTAAGGGGAGGGAGGCCTTCGTGGAGGACTTTCTAAGGGAAACTGGCTCGTATACACGTTACACATGGGGAAAACCACGAAAACGCCCATGCAGCCAGCCCGTTCGCGGGATTCGAACCTCGGACCGAACTACCAGTGTTCAGCGACTTTACCGCTCGGCCGCTGATGGGCCGAATCCCAGAGAAGAGCAGGGTTGTAACTGTCTGTCCCTTCATAGGAGGCAAAGGCAGCCCACCTATTTAGGTGCCTCCATAATAAAGTGACTACCACTTCTGGCCTTAGTAGTGGCCAAGCCGAAGTTGGCTGTGGAAGACCCGCCATTGGTAGAAAAAAACTTGTCATACTCTCTTTCCATTTTTAATTATTACTTTTCTTTTTCGGCCCTCATGCCTTTTGTTAATCTTAGTCAAATACCTCACTTGCCTTACCTTTGTCTCTTCATAGTGTTGGTGACTGAAGCTTACCATTATTCTTACAGCAATGAATTATCCAAAACACATGTGATATATTTAACAGTATTTTCAAATTCGAGCTTAAATGATGCAAGAAGACCGGAAACGTACTTTCATGTCTTCTGAAAGATATTGCGATACATATTAAGAGAAAAACATCAATGCATTTTGATTTTGTAAAGTGTTTTTTGGCTTTCATTCATGTATACTATATATTAAGCAGTAAATCGATGTATAATTTAATAATAATTGATTGTGTTTTACTATTCGTAATGGCTTTGAATGATGTCAATCTCTTTTCACACATTTTGTAATTCTCTTATATATCTGCTGTATGAAAACAGTTATTTGGGTAATGCCATTCCACTATGACTTTGGAAATGTGCAGTATCAGCAAGATGTGTTACATGAAAATACAAAACAGTGAAATACACGTTAGCAGTTTATGTGCAACCCAATGAATGGGAAGGAAAGAAACGCAAATAATATGACTACTTTCATTAAGTGGCTCGAAATGAATTTTCGAAGTTTTTTTTTCAAAGAGGAAATGCCCTTCATGAAATATTCACTCTCTTTCTTAAGCTTTATGTGACTTCTTTTAAACTTAAAATAAAGAATTAATTAATTTATACAAGTTAAACTAAGTATAGCTGTATTTTTAAAAACATTTGGCGTTTATTCCTGAAAACAATTGCGACACCATTTTGTTATATTCTTATTAAGCATAACAGATTCGTCTGCAGCTTTCTAAGATTTTAGCATAGCTTTACGTATCAGTAAACCCTGCATTTATCTAAATTACACTGTTAAGTACTCGGTTATCTAAACTACAATTTTATATCCGCTACGCACTCTTATTGTTATATTTCGCATGCCCATTTAAGCCCTTTAATCGTCCAGATTAAACCACATTTTAGTTGGTATTCCGTAAATGTATCCTCACAGATTAGAACTATTTCTATCGAAGCGAATTACAGACGCAATTTAAAAACAGGTTGGAGAAGTTTTAGTCAAAAACACAGCGATAATTTTAACGCCAGCAATTACAATGACACCAATAACATGATTGAAGACACTTATGTTTTTATTACAAAAACTCACTAATGATACGTAGATATAATTTATGCCTTGGCGTAACGTTTTATTACAAAAGGGAGAAAATTAATCTCCCGCTCCGCTACTTCTGTCTAAACTTCCAACTGACGATATCGTTCCTGAAGTTTTCAATCATATTAATTATCTAGTGAGGATTTTAAAGCAGGACTATTTGTTTTTAGTTTTAGTTTCCAACCTTTTGGAAAGCGTTTCATATCTATTTCGTTTAATGTTTTGCGTGTGCAGAAGATATAAGAATTCTGGATTTCATAGATAATTTCATTTTTTATACTTGTCTCTTTTTATACAATTAATTAGCTCAAGGAAAAGAAATATTGATAAATATTCTAATGCATACAAATCTCGAAACATACAGATGAGCCAATTTCCGCTTAGAATTACGCTGCAAGCTTTTGTTTAAAAAGTAAAATATCTTTAGATTTTTAAGTTCCGTGTAGAAAAATTCTATTTTTGTAACAAAATATTCTTTGAATGGAAGTGAAAGATAAAAAGAATATATTTAAGAATCTAATTATTTGTTCTGATAATTGTTTACGTTTTTTATTTTAATTTTTCCCCTTTTCAAACCAATTGAAAAAAAGGAGTTCTTAAAATTTCAATTCTGCTTTAATTTGTTTTTCACGTGCTTATCCAGGATTTTCCCTTAATAGGTTTTTAAAAGCTTGTATTCTAATCAAGAATTATATTATTATTTTCAAATTTTGTTGCAATAAATTATTATTTGAAAAGCAGAAATAATCAACAATATGTTTTCAAAATTATTTCAACAAATTATTCAAAATATTTTTTTATACTCTCAGTAATTTTTTCCGAGAATCATTTTCTAAAGCTTTTAGAGCTCTGTTTTTATAAAAGTGTGAAGTATCTGAGTTATATTTCCTTTTCAGACTTTAGAAATGTGCAACTGCTATTAAAAACATTAACTATTAATAAGAAACGCGTTAAATATCAATAAGAACTTTAAATATTATTAATAAAACCTGAAAATCAACTTTTCACAATAAAAACTGATATTTTGAACATTTTTGATTTCAGAATTCATTAATTTTCTTCCTGAATGTTTTTTTGTATTTTTCCTATGAGATTATGAAAAAAACTTCAAAGTAGCTTAATTTTAATAATTTAGAGGAAATTATCGCATTATATTTTTGAAGCAAATACTCATTTCCGAACTCATGAATAAAAATAATTGATAACATTTCATCATGTTCAAAAGCAAAAAAAAGAGACGAGTACAGAATTAAGCACCCGATGTATGTTACAGAAAAAAATATTCTAATTTAATATTATAATACTCATTACTATTTCGATGAAAGTTTTTCCAAATAATATTTAAATGTGGATGTGTACATGTGTTACAGAGCACACTAGTATATGTATACGCATAAAAGAACTTCCCACACAATATGTTGTTTTGATTATACTGAATGCTGTTTTGATTTATTTTGGTGCTATTTAATAAATTTACGCAGATGATTTTTTTTTAAATTTCAACACCTCGCTATACGACGAGGCTTGCACAAGTAAGTTACAGCGCTAACAAAATAAATTAACAAATTCAAATGGAACTGCAAATGAGGAAATTTATTGTTAAAAAATAAGTAAAAGAAACATAAAGTAAAAAAGTAATACGATAATGAAAACTCGATAATCTAAATTGAGAACGACAATCCTGAGAGAGTGTCTCTTTAGTCCAAAATGTTCAGATAAAATTTGTGGCCAAGATACAGACAGGTGCTTCAGTGTGGCCTGAAGTATTTTCCTCTTCTCGACATGATGAACGCACTCAAGAAGAATATGCTTAGCGTCTTCATCGCCGCTACCGCAGCTACACAAATCACTTGAAGCAAGTCCAAATCGCTTTGAATAGCTCCAATATTGCCATGCCCAGTCAACAGTCAAAAGTTCAGTTATTCTAAAATCTCTCAAAAATTGATCAAATTTTATTCTGTAAAACATTGTACGAAGAAACCTTTTGGTCTCTTGTGCTTTAGGTGAGGCCAGATATTCTGTTCCAAACACAGCAGCGCTTCCAGTGAAAAACAGGAACACGGAGATTTAAATTAGTGTGATGTTTTGTGGCTAGCTTTGATAAAGCATCAGTCCTCTCACTTCCAGAATTTCCACAGTGTCTGTGAACGTAAGCAAAATGAATTTCGATATTAAGGTCCTAATAATAACCTTAATTTCAACGGCAACTTCCTATGAAACACTAATTTTTTCTAATAACTGAAGCGAAGAAAAAGAATCACTACATATTATAATCCGTATTGATCTCAGACCATTACAAGAATTCTGAATCCTGTTCTCACCAAGGTTAAGGAAAACAATTTGGCTTGAGAAACAGAGCACTTATCACTAATTCCATACGATTTCAAGTCTCGTTCTTATTTGTCTTCATAAACACCAAAACCCAGGCCAGACTTATCATTAAACTTACTTCCATCTGTAAAACAAATTCATTTGTTCTCTTCAATAACATCGTCGGAATAGCCAACAAATATATATGATTTCTGTTAAAAGAATGCTACGAGAAAGGAACCGAAAAATTTGCCATCAGGACAATTTTATGAGGAGGCCATATTGTGACATAGATTTCATATTTTGCGAAAAGCCTTCTGAACTTTGCCAAAATTAACAGTTAATTGCAATTTTCTCATAATTTCTTACACATGATCATTAGATGAAAGATCCGGTTAACAGATTTGTTAAAATGTCATATTGATACTGTATGCTGCAATGACACTGTGCGCTGCGATGGCCTCTTTGCTGAACGTACTTCTAGCGGGACAAACTATCATTATATTGCTAAACAATTAGAAAGACAATTAGATATCATATCTCTAAAATTTTAAACCCTCTATATACTAAACAATTAAGGTTTCCTCCCAGAATTATCAACTCTAATCCATATATGCAGCACTTGTGACACGAAGAAGCATCAGACACATCAGACGGGCAGAATAATAGGCTAATTCTGCCAGCACTACTTATCATTTTGCATTGCACCTCGTATAACAGAAATTTAGCTGTTTTCTTCTCCTTTAAGTTTTATATAAATTTCCATAATGAAATTTTTTTGTTCAAATAAAGATACCTTTGTTGCTAATAACATTATCCATGAATATATATAAAATTTAACCCTTAAAGTTATCCAGATTTTAATGCCCACGATCTTATGCTTTCGCGTTAAGAATAGGAAAACATGCATATTATATTTTATAAAGGAAACAAGAATATCAGAAGTAAAGCATTAAACAAATTTTTCAAATTCATATATGGTGATCTGAGCCTTATGGACTTAATGAATCTGAGTGCTTCAGGAGCATAAAATTCTTATCTGAGCTTTATTTTCTTTCTAATGGTTGCGGGCATATACTTCCAATTACAACAATATTTCAAAGAAAGCACGTATATTACGTTTGGTCATTTTGAAATTTAAAAATTCAGTTTTGTACAAAACTACGAATAACTTTTATACGTTTATACTACTGTTATATCTAGAAAAATGTTATATTCATTGTAAAAAAAGTACAAAAATCTTGATTTCTGTATGACAAAAACTGAACGAGATTAAATTTGTAAATCTTATTCAGTGGCTGGATATTAACTGAAGAGAGAAATGTTGCAGTGTCTGATATTAAGTATGTCTAATGTTAACTTGTTTCTGGGACTAGGGACATCTATGTCCCACTCGTTCACTACACTGAATATGGCTCAAAGGAGCCGCCCAGCGGGACATTGGTTAGTGATTCAGACAACTGTACAGAAGCGCCCAGGTTCGAATCCCGGAGAAGTCACGGCTGTTGTAAATGAGTAGTAGCTTTGCAGCAGGGGTCACTCTAAAATATAGGAAGAGCCGTAAATTCTGTCGTGTTGTTTGGTTGTTTGGTAGCAGGGAAAGAGAGATGGGAGACGCTCGGTCTGGCCTCCGGGTGTCTTCTCCAAAATTGTGGTGGAGCTGGGCAAAACTGTACTCTTATCTGTATGATGCACAAGGCTCTTGGCAACGATAGACGGAATCTTTTGCTCCTTGCTACAATAAAGTTCATAGACGTTTTCTGATTAGGTCAGACAACTGAGATTAGTCAAATATGGGCTTAAAGAAATTTTGTTTAGTATGGAGATTTAAATTTTGTGATTGAATGCGGAAATAGAAATTTCAGACGATTTCGATTGCTTTTTCTGTACGTTGTTGATTGAATTGTTTACTAAATAATTTCGGTACATAAAAACATAGTCTCTATAGCCCATGGGGAAATGTTAAGTGAAGAGCAATTATGCAGATTGTTGGCAAAGAAAATTACTCAATACAATATTTTTCATCAAAGATATTTTATTCGCAAAATCTTACAGAATTCGTGTTCTGGAAAACACTAGTATGCTTCAATAATGGCATGTAGCCAACTCCTAACATTATTTGGAGAAATCAAACATTTAAAATACTCCTAGTTAAATTTAATTTTTATATGATTATTAGATAATGATTGCAAAAGCAATAAAATTTCATGACAGTATTAATAACGTATTTTTACTGTTTCTTATTTTCCTATGTTTATTATGTTTTATGATGTTTTTAGAGTTTAAGTTATAAGGTATTTCTCCCGCTTTCCTAGCGTGACTTCGTGGTGTAGTGGTTCTGCACGCTGGGCCGGTATTCCAGAAGTCCGTGGTTCGATTCCCGGCGAAGGCGATTGCTCATTTTTCATCTTGCCTGCTTCCACAAAATACCTAATGTCTCTACAAAGTTATAAATTACTTGAATGAAAATCCTTTAGGCACAAGGCCCACCAGCGACCGAGCGGTAAAGTCGCTGAACACTGGTAGTTCGGTCCGCGGTTCGAATCCCGCGAACGGGCTGGCTGCATGGGTGTTTTCGTGGTTTTCCCCATGTTTAACGTGTATACGAGTCAGTTTCCCTTAAAAAGTCCTCCACAAAGGCATCCCTGCCCTTAGGCAGATAGCCCTCGAGGCTTTGCCGTAATTAAATAACCTAACCTAATCTAACTTTTAAGCACATCATTTGTAATAAAATTAAATGTTACAAACTAATAAATCACAAAGGAATTTTATTGAAGTTTATCTATGAGTAAAATATAACAACCAAAATATTAATTAATTTTTTTATTAACTTCTCTTTAAGCACGTTCAAAATGACGTCAGAAATCACAAATTTTGAAGTTTAATATGTGGGTCAATTTTTTTTCCTCTTACGGTAATCAAACTTTTCGTGGTTTTTTTTTTAATATAAAAAGTACAAAAAGTTCGTAAATATAAGTTTCTGTATGTATTATGTTTTGTGCATTAAAATTCTAACTAGGTAAAAGTAGCGGAAATTAGGTAAAAATAACTATTGCAAAGGAATAAATAATCTAAGTAAAACGGCATTTACAGTTTCGCGATTTTAGAAGTAATACTTCTGCGAAAAAAATGCTTTTCATAAACGATAAAATATTATGCTATACGTATTTTTGTCTAAAATAATAGTGCAGTTAATAACTGTTACGCTTGTGCGTTACGACTATAAGATGTCGTAAACGATATGAATTTTATCTCCCGGAGATTCATATATATTTTAACTCAACTTTTCAGATGTTTTACACAAAACTCTTAATATGAGTATGTGATTAATTATTAAGCATTTTAGTGATAAATTTTGCTACAACTGAATTATCTACTCCAAGGGTAAATAAGGAAAGTTATTTAGAGTTTCTTTTAACTGAAAACTGCTTTTAGTGTCTGCTAAGTCTGCTTTACGGGCTAGCAACTGTCATCGTAAAAGTGCTGATTTATGGACTTTTTACCACTTAAGAATTCAAATGTGCTCTGTTTTACTACTAAAACTTGCCTTTTAGGTTATTTACATAGTAAATGCAAATGAATTTTACGTTTAAACTCATTTTATTTTGCTAGTGGTCTCTTACTTGGGCATGAAATAAAATTTTCATAGCTTTAGCAATGCATATAACACTAGTTCATTATAGTTTGGGGCTATTTATATGTTGTGCTACATCTTTAAAAGAAACAGACTAATTTAAACTTTAAAATTAGTAAAGATCCATCCAATCTCATATTGAAACTTCACCTAAAATAATAGGCATATGTACATTTTGAAAGGCACTCTCTTGCGAATAGCAAGTCCATACCAGTCTGGAAATCCATACCAGTCTGAAATTAAATATCACTTTTCTTAATCGTATGCTTGAAGTAACGGAAATATTAAATCTTCTGTTAATGTTTTAGACACATTTCACGAGGCATTATTTAGATACAAATTTATTTTATAAGAGTATATTACTTTTTTGTACTATTTATTGGTTTTGTGCAAGAGTATGCATATTTTCTAAGAGAGTTAATATGGCTGCATTACATTTCTTTTCAGTAAATCTGATTCATTTTTATCTTTTCTAAGATTAAATTAAATGTTCTGTTGATTTACAGAAAGCGCTTTGAATAGACTATCTTCAGTATGATCGTAATACTTTTAAATACCATATATTTATGTAGTTCTTACTGGAATTAATTGCACAATCTTTCGAAAAACGTTCAGCAAAACTACGAATAATTTCTCGAGTTATAAAATACAGGAAGTAACTAAAAACTAATCATTTTGGATGGAAACGTCAAACTTAATGCTTGCTTATACGTCTCCTACGTAAGAACAATAATTTAAAAATTTTTAAATTGACTAAACTTTTAATCAAACAAGTTTAATTGCGTTGTAACTAACATTTTGCTATACTTTATTAAATAAATCACATATAAAAACCATCTTTTTGATTGCTCTTTTAATTTTCTTTTACTGAAATATTGAATTATGCATTCACGCTTAAAAAATAAGCAACAAGCGCTAAGAGAAAAAGTGCGAATATAAAAAGGGAAATTAAAACATACAATTTACATATGAGGTAGAGGTTACTTCGATAAATGCAAATAGGCAACCAAAATTAGAATAAAACGAAATCCTGCAGGCACACCACCTTAAAAAGGGATATGCTGGCTCTATGAGTCATTTCTCAAGAAGGGATAATTCAGTGTAATCCGAGATAGCCTAAGCAGAACATATGAGTCGAAGACACCATTTTGTACGATGAAATGCTTTGGAAGGCTCTCGGGATGTTAGCTGGTGCAAGACAATCCGCTGTTGCGAGAAAGCTGAATGTGCATTGTAGTGGGATCAATTGGCCGGGGAAACGTTACCATAGGGATCAAAACCCCTGTAGAAGATGTGGGTCTGGACGCCGGAGGATTACCACAACGGCATGCTATCGCTTCCTGTTCCTATGCGCAAGACGCTGTAGATCCCTAGCAGCACGACAGCTGGCGCCGCATTTCTCTGCTGTCGCAGGATGGCCCATAGTCCCCCACATTGTATCGCATTGACTGCACGAAGGTGGACTGTACGCTCTACGACCTGGGGTTTGTATTCCTTTGTCCCCATCGTATATCAGAGTGTGGCTGAATTTGGCCAGAGAACATCGCAGTTGGAGCAGTGAGACCACGCATTCTTTACGGACGAGTCTCGATTTAACATCCAGAATGATTCCCAAAGGACAGCAATATGGCGAGAACCAAAGACAGGCTATCGGGCAGCAAACATCATCGAAAGTGACCATTACAGAAGAGGAGGCTTACTTGCCGAGCTGGTATAGCAAAAAGGGCCGCACCGACCTCTACGTGAATCCTGTGGTTCCGTCATAGCCGTCTGATATCGCGACAAAATTCTACACCTTCTTGTACTTAAATATATCCGCCTATATTTTATCTCCTTGCATAAACTTGGTCCTTCTGTTGATCATAAATGTGCTCAAAATTTATTGTCTCTTGAATTTTCTTTTATTTTTTTATAATATGCAGAACTTGACAACAGAAACTCTGGAGGTCAAATATGTTGCAGATTCCTTTGAGGAATATTTATTTTTATTCTATAGTTTTCTAATTACGCACATATATTTTTCCATATTATACTTTCATTTATACTTATGACTTATAGATAGAAACCTGTTTAATGTCTTCTGATTATTTTTATTTCATTTTAGTTAATTTGTAGATCAATTAGGTTTAACATAAAATGAGTTTAATTGAAGCAGAAAACGTGAGAAATTCATTGTACTCTTTCCAGAATTCGAACCGCATACCTTCCAGTTGCTAGATTTATGTGTTGACCGCTTACTGTGACAGAGAATGCACGGAGGATTGCGAAACACTCTTCCCTAAAAGCGCAACTGGGAATGGGTATGAAGCAAAGTCGACCAAATCTAGTAATGACGAGTTACCGTCAACCATATTTTAGCTCCAGCTCCACTGTAATTGTATCAGACACTTTAGAATGGAAATCATTAAAACCCACCTGTGCCGTTCCTGTGATTTGAACCACAAGTCTTTCGATTCCTATGTGGACGTGTAAATTACATACATCACGAGAGAGCAAACGAGGAAATTTGACGTCTTATAACTTTGACTTATGTAGTCTTTGCTGTATCTATTCTTACTCTTTATATACAAAGGAAGGAACATTTACATTGACAACGCAAAATACCAAACAAATAGAGCAAGCCTCTTTAATATGTCATGTTACACTAGTTTTTGCTTTGATCTATTCCAAAACGTTTTTTAAAAGGGAATTTGAAATAAGCATTACTTTTGCAGAATTTTTGAAAAGGTTTATTCCTAAACATTATATAAACGAAAGATAATGTCCTCCCTGAGAAATTACCACGCATGACAAGTTAGTCCTTTTCTGCACAGACGTCCCCACTATTGCTTTAAACCACACAAATGTTAACACAGTGTTACATGTTTGCTACCTAAGATTTTGGTTGTTTCCTGGATATTATTCCATTATTTAAAACCCTCTGAGTGACACAGATGTTTTAGATCAGCTCACGAGGATTTATATTTAAGCAGAATTTGTTAGCTAAATTTGTATGAATATTTATTTTAGTTTTTCTTTTCATAAACCTTAGTTCATAAAGACGGTTGACAAAATATCTCATGACCAGATAAAGGCATTCATCCACTAAGAGTTAATATCAAACATTAAAAATTAACTTGTAAATTACCTCTAACCGATCCTCGAACCTAGTAGGTAACAAGATTCATATTATTTATGAAAATACATGCAATAAAAATTTTGCGCATATGATAATAATTCTCGCAATTAATGACTTCAGATTCCAATCCATAGAAAACGAAGAGCGATACACTGACACGTTTAGTCCATCTGGAGATATTTAGAAAAACTTCCACGATTTAATTACCTTTTTTAAAATATACGAAGTAGCGAATAAATTAAAAATGAAAATATAAATTTAGTTATCTCTGTAAGAAATAAAAATACATTGTGCCAGCTTTAATTGTGTCGAGTGATAAATACTTAATACGTCTTCTCCAAAGAAAATACGGTAGTTTCGGTTAAAAAAATTACCATAATTTGATTATTAATTAAAATATGAGAGTAATTACTGTTATTTGACAGTGCAATTAAATAATTACTCATTCATCCTACTAATAGGAGGGAATGACTGAGTTAAAACGACAACCATATGGCCAATTTAGAATAGTTATAATTTAATAGAAAATTACACTCAAACCTTATCATTTTATGCTCATTAGGAGACAGTTCCATTTGATGAGCTAATTTATAATAAATACTTTCGTTATTCGAGCTCATTTCAATTTTCAGTTCTCGATAAGTAGTGACGATACAGTAGTGCTCATTTATTTAACATAAAATTCAAGAGGAAAGGGAAGCTAAGTTTTGAACTGACATTGTGCTGAAATTAACAACCCCTATTAACCAGAGTGAGCTTTAACAAAATGCTGAATCAAACACATGTAATGATAACTTTCGGAAGCATCTTTAGAATATCCTTAACAGCGGCACATTGTTGTCTAAAGGTGGTTTGCTCCGACGGTGATGACTTAAGGCCGTGTTTCGTGCCTCTCGTGGAGTTAATTGTCAATTCTGTCAAACATTTCTAACTGAAACAAACATTTGAAACTGCTTTCCAATTCTAGACACGATCGTCGAAGAGTTTGATTGCGGAAATGATCTTAACGGCAGTCAAGCACTTGATTTGGTTGGCGGTTTGAATTAGGCAAATGCTTTGATCTAATGATGCGGATGAAATGATACAATTGAACGTGTAAACACAGATTTTTCTTTCCTTTTCTTTTGTTCTTTTTTTTCCTTTTACTGCATAATAACTGAAACGTAAGTAACGATTAAAGTTTTTCCCTTCGTGTACTTGGTTTCACAGTGTAATTTTTCGCATAATTTTTATTTATGAATGAAAACAATTTATATAAATGTATATGAATTTTGAATTAGAAACATTTATATATTCTCAAAAAATGAATTTTTATGATAATCTTAAACACTTGTTTATATCAGGATCAATAAAAGTCCTGTTTAATTGCTTATTCATATTCCTTTACACTTCTGTATTTAATTAAGCACTCGTAAAATCAGAAACTGCAACTTTCATGAAATGTTAAAAAAAATTTAACTTTGAAGATTAAATATTCTATATTAACACTGGCTTTAAAAAATTGAATCGTTATTAAATACGTTCTCTACGATACATGAAATGATTTGCAATTTTTTCTGGTTAGAATATATTGCCTAAGAGAATAAAAGCCTAATGGTTTTCTTAAAGTTTAAAAAAAATTACAATAAATTATAATTTGAATATTCTTGCTCCCTCTGTCTTACCTTAGACTTTCAATAATATTGTAAAAACCCGTATTAGCGTATAACAGAGACAGACATAACAGAATAAACATAAACATGAATAAAACAGAATTTATAAACAGAATAATAAATAATAAAACAGGATTTATAGAATTCATATTCTATACCTTATTTATTGTGGATCTGAAATAGTGAATGTTTTGAAAAATTAAATTGACTAAAAATAGAAACTGAAAAGCCATGTCTAAGTACAACGCAAACGAAAAACTCGCCATAGTTGTTTCTCATACAACTATAATGTATGAAAAATCTTGATCTTTCACTAAAAATAATTACAAGTAGCTATAAATTACAGTTTGTTAAATATCAGTTATTAAGAATGTCTATTAAACTTGATTTGAAGCTACAGGAATGGTTATTAGATAATATATATATATAAGAGAATTAAAATACTGGACACTAATGAAAACCTCAAAAATACACTGTAGAGACATTAGGATTTTTTTTTTTTTTTTGGAAGCAGGAGAAATGAAAAATTAGCAACGCCTTCGCCGAGAATCGAACCACGGACCACTGGAATACCGGCCCAGCGTGCAGAACCACTACACCACGAAGGCACACTAAGAAGGCGGGAGAAATACCTTATATACTCGCCCTTTTAAAGGGCGACTGGGGTTTTTAGGGGCCCAATCGCAAAATACTGGGTGTGGAGACTCATCATCTAACACCCTTTTAGATCGGGCGACACTGTAGAGACATTAGGATTTTTTTTTTTTTTTTGGAAGCTGGAGAAATGAAAAATTAGCAACGCCTTCGCCGGGAATCGAACCACGGACCTCTGGAATACCGGCCCAGCGTGCAGAACCAAGAAGGCACCACGAAGGCACGCTAAGAAGGCGGGAGAAATACCTTATAACGCTATTAATTAAAACACGAATCCAGAATACTTTTGTACTTAATTAATTAGTTGTTGGGGAAGCAATCAACCTCATTTAAGTAAATATTGTATACGTTATTTCAAATATATTTATTGATATTAAAATACGTATATATTATGTCTTTAAACAAATAAAACGCCGTGAACACTTTTTAATGCTTTATCTTGCTAAAAGCAAATAGAAAGCTTAATTGAATGAAATGTTTATAGGTTTTCTGCTTAGTACTCTGTGCCTCTATTATCGACAGCACAGAAAAAGAGAGCTAATTACATGGGATGCTGAGAATAAATTTTATAGCAATCCTCCTGTGCATCTAGATAAACTGTTACGAATTTATGTTTAGTAATTTTTTTTCAGTTTAAATTTCAGACGAACAATAGTATAAACAATAAAAATGTGAAAACATTTGTTTTACGAAATACTGTTTTTGCAAATTTCTTAAAATCTTTACAGTAATCGGATGAAAATAATTTCCATAACATAAAAGAAAACGTTAAAATTCTCCTTCACTGAGTACAATGATAGTTTAAATGCTGCGTTGCCAGAAATAATTAACAAAAGAATTTTTAAATGGCAGAATTCACAATTGCAATGCACTGAACGAATAAATCGTTTGCGCCTTGACTCCAAGGAAATAATCTCCGGATAAGAGAAAGGCCCATTACTTGAGCAGAAAAAAAAATCAGATTAATTTATTCTTTTGGATTTCTTGCCAACTTTCTAGAATACATTTTCTCTCCCTTGTAATTTAAATATACCATTTCAATTACGTGAGCCAACTGCATGGGCAATGCTTTCTGAAAACATCAGAGGGATTTCAGATATTTATTGAAGCTATACAGAGAGATACTGTGGCGACGCCATTAACGGCACGCTGAGTCTAAAATATTAAACGATTTCAAGGATGACTGAGCGCAGCTGAAAAGAAATTTCTTGACTGAAAATTTTCTAATTTTGTCTGAAATGAAAGAACGAAAGAAAAAAAAGATTTGTTCACAGTTTCACGTTCAAATTTAATACCACAAAGTGCATAAGAAAGAATTCTGTTCAGAGATTACTTATATATTTGCAATTCCAAAAAGCTTACGACTTATTCTTAATTTTTTAAAACTCTTAAAGTTTTACTTCTATATAATTAAAATAATTTATAGAAAGAAAATTACAGTTCAAGTTTAGCAAATCTTTCACTGAAAGCTTTTGATATAAAACAACAGTCCTGCCATTCTTTCTTAACACGATTACTGTAAATTTAAATAAATATCTGAAACTCTGCTCACGTTTTCCAGAAATACTGCCCATAGAGTTGCCTCATATAATATCAATATCATACTCGGCGAGTCACTAATAACTTAAAATAATTAATAGCTGCTTGCGATGCCGAAGGGCCTGGGCTCGAATCCCGGAGAAGGCATGGTTGTAACTGTCCTTCCCTTCATAGGAAAAACGATGGTGGCCCACCTATTAGGTGCCTCCATAATAAAGAGACCACCACATCCGGCCTTGTATAGATTAATGGACTGGGTTACATTTGTAATTGTTCACAATCTGCCATTGGAAAAACAAAAACGTTTGTTGACTGAGGGTTACCATAAATAGCTTCTATCATATCCAGGATAAGGCTTTTAAAAGGCTTGTGAGGGTTAATTCATTTATTTTGACTAATAGTCAATTTTTAGTTAAAGCAACTTTCCTTTAATTCTCTGTTTCACCCACGCTTTCCTGCCAGAATGCAAATGAGTTAGCGCGCGTATATTCAAATTAAGGGAGAAAAAAGTGCTCTCTAATCCTTCACTTAAAGATCTAAAAATCAAATTTTTTAAAAAAACTCTCTCTAAAATCGCTTCCCTAGAAAGATGCTATGCCTGCTTGTAGGCCATGTTTTTACTTGCGATTTGATATTGTAGTGCTGAGTGTCTCTAGCTATTGAGCTAGTTCCGCCGGCTTCTACGAGGCAGAGCCTTCCTGCGAGATTAAATTATCCTGTGAGCCGTTAGTCTAGTTTAATTACATTTTATTTTAAGTTCAACATTACTTGTTTAAGTTAATCCAGAATTGTTGGCTTATGTAAACCGAAGTGAGGTCGTCTGTGAACGCTTTGTGATTGAATAAAGGGTCATTTACACACTCCTTCTGACTCTGTCTGCCTGCTGTCACAGCCTGAGTATGATTCCTCTGCAGTTTTTCTAAAGCTCGTTAGTTTATATATAGAATTCGAGACTCTATAAGCTTTGACAATATATCAATACTGTTTTTATAATATATTTAACTTGAAAAAATTTACTATTTCGTTTCAATTTTTGCTCATAAAAACTAATCTACTTTGTATTATTTTGAATAACAATAAAATTAAAATTAAAAACTTTATTTAATTCATAATTTTTTAAGTTTAGTTTCTCAGTCCGCATAGTATCAAAAAATTACATCATATTTTAATTTTTAGTCTCAGAATCCCTAGAGGAGTTGCATGGAATCCTGCCTCCGTGGAACACAGTTTATAGCCCTTTACTCTAAATCAGGGTTCCTCCTTGGTGAAAGTTCATTGTTTCAGGGGGAGGAATGCGGTTATCATCAATCTACCTTCTTCCCGCTGTTCCGTTAAAAAAAGTATCTAAATCTAATAAGTGTATGTATTTTTCGAGTTTTGGAAAGGAAGTCCGGAAATAATCTTCTAACAATGGTGAATATATGCGGGGGGGGCGCAAAATAACATGAAAACCACTGCTCTAAAAACAGTTATGATTAACAATTCTTCTAAAGAGCCGCATTTCAATACTCGTAAGGGTTAGGAACAATCCACTAGCAACTTGGGAATCTAATCGTTTATCCATTTTAAAATTTCTAATAATATTAATTGCTTAAATTGATTATTGAAATCAAGCAGTCATTGAGCAGCAAAAAGTTGTTAGTGCTTATTTGCTGTTTATGTTTCCCTACAATTTAAAGTTTATTATTAGAAAAGTTTTTAATATTCCTTAAAATAACATTTTGCTCTGTAATAATTAGTTCAAAAACCCACCATCACAATCCATGTTTCACTTTTCACCTAAAGTGAATTATGAAGAAGGCTGAAGTAATATGAGTCTTTACTTTAGTATAAATCTTCCCATTTTGGTGAACGTAGCAGGTATTTGATTATAGAATCATTAAATATTAGATGAAGAGGGCGCAAAATTGAGTCTGAAATCAATAAACTATGAATCTAATCATTGACTTATCTCATGTAGATATTTACATATTGATATATTAAGCATTTCAATTAAACAGATGAAAAAAGTCAATTAATGACTAAAACGACCCGACTTGATGAAAAATCCGCATTTATTCCCAGTTCTTTTGAATTCATCACGCAGTCCCCGAAGGAGCTACCGCCCATCGCTTTAAGGATCTGTTAACTTAGGAGGAACTGTAACAACTTTAAGGTGCCCAACTTCAAACGTTCAGCATCTTTAAAGTGCCCTTTTCAAAGGTTTATGAGAGCTATAGCATGATTAACTTGGCATGCAATTATATATTTACCCTTAATGTTAATTAACAAGGGATGTACGTACTAGAGTCAGTATTTTCTAAGATATTTTCCTTACAGTTACTTATGTTCGGCTGTAAATATAATTCGAAAATAAGAAGACGAGAAATAAAACAAAATAAGATCTGTTAAAATTGCGTTTATTTTTGCAGTGAATAAAGTAAATAAACAAGAATGTAGTTATTCTGAAGTTGCAAAAGCCAAATTCCCAAACTTTATAGAAAACAAGTAAGAGAAATTAAACAGTGAAACTACAAAAACAAATGTATTTTATCTAACGACTTCAAATTCATTTTATTTCATTTAAAGCCTTACATGAAATTGGTATAATCTGAACTTCAAGTACTCTTCTATTTTTGAGTAAAAACTGCTAATATTTTTGCGATTATTCTAGTTATTTCTAAAAGTTTTTGTCTAAATATACCTATCTTATTTAATTCGTTTTACCTCTGACAGAAAACAATAAACTCATTAACTGACGCCAAATAAATTTTACAAAAACTTCTGTCTACAATCATTTCCTTAAAAATGTGTTTCTCCTTCAGATGATATTGCATTTCTTGCTTCCTGTATGATTCACCCTGACTTTTAGTTTTGAATGCACTTTTTTGCCCTTTTTCTTACTGCCTAGTTGTCAATGACAGCAAAATCAATTAACATACCTCTCCAATTTATCTAATATTTCTTTCTTTTCTCTCTTTTGCAGAGGAACTGATGCAGAAGACATTTACTCCATTCGGTCCCATTCAAGAAATCAGGGTTTTCAAAGATAAAGGCTATGCTTTTGTTAGGTAAGTCATTAAGTTTAATACCATTTTAGCTCGATGAAGTTTTTCTATTATTCTCCGCTCCTCATCCCCTTCAATTTTTTTTCCCTCTGAACATGGCTCCTTCTCTGTTTATATATGCGCCTCACTTTCCATCCAGCAACGCTTCAGCCTTGCTCGTCCTTTCAGAGATTTCACTTTTTACTCGAGAACATTTCCTGGAGACAATTAACCCGCATCTGATGGGCTCTTTGGGCTTCAACTTTCCGATAGTTCATTTTGAGTTCAACCGAAAGAATGATAACGAGACTGAAGAATACGAAGGATGACTACTATTTAATTGAAATGGCCCATGCCCTTTGGGGGTAAATTACAGAAAAAAAGTCCCCAGTAATCCTCAAAGTATATTAAGAGACGTTTAAATGACCATTATTAGACTTTAGATAATTGTGCATTTCCATTTGGTATTCACAAGTGCTTATTTTAAGTACTTTCAATTCTTTCAGCATTTTGCTAATTTTTAAATTCATAGTCATATTTTCTTGTGATAGAAACCTTAACTACTTGCAGTAATAGCTCATACTATTGCATACTAGGATTTAAAAAAGCTTTAATTCACATTCCATTCGGATTTCAATATCAAAATTACAGTATGGACCAGAGTCGTAGCTAGGGTTTTCAGCGCCCAGGGACAACTGAAGATTTCGCGCCCCCTACTGTTTGCCAAGGATGGAAAACATTTAACTCTAAAATGTCGTAACATCAGTTTGGCGCCCCTTTGATTCTGCGCCCGGGGACAGATGCCCCCCTTGCCCCCCTCTAGCTACGCCCCTGGTATGGACATTCCCATTTGCCACCCCCTGCTTATGTACCGTTAGGTACGGTCTCACAGCAATGGCTCATATGTAATTATTTTACTTCGGACATTTTCACAAATGTTAATTTATTTGAGGCATTTTCCCCCCTCCTTATAACTTTTATGGGTGTTTGTTTTACATTTTGCTGTATTGAATCCATTACGACATTTTATTTTCGCTATCATTCACCAGTTTTCGAAAGCTAAGAACTTACTCCTTTGAACCAGGAAATTGCTCTTAAATAGAATCCGTTTGATCAATAGCTTTAAGAACCAATTAATAACGTCCAGTTCTAGTTAAAGGCGAAGCAGTTAAATTTACCAACTGTCCATTGCGTTTCAAACCAGGCACTATCCATTTACGTAGAGCCAACATTTTATGAGTTGATGGTTGTTCCTTCCTAAACTATTTTATATTCATAAAGAGCAATAAAATTAAGTGAAATTCACTTTCACCGAATATCAGTAACGTCGTAAATGTTATCAGTTCAAAGACATCACTGATTATCTTTATAATATTGTTACGAAATGTACAGGCGCGGTAAGATGGCTTCCCCGCAAAGCAGTTTTAGGGTTGCCATAAAATGACAAGAGAAGGCAGGGTTGCCACATTTGGCGAGAAATCGCCCATTTGGCGACAAAATTGGCGCTATACCATGGACGGATGGAGAACCTTCTGGAACAAATTCTTACCGGTTTAGCCCAGAATGTTCCCGAACACAAGCCCAAAGCTATATAAACCCTGCTGGTCCGCAGTCAGTTAGTGTGCTTCATCGAGAGGGCGAGTGTGTGGACCTCGTCTAGCGAGCTGTTAGTCAGTCATTGAGCGAGTGTCTCGAAGTCTACCGCCGAGTTGATCGTCGAGTGCATCGAGAGAGTCTTTAAGTGCATCGCGAATTAGTGCATCGCCGAGTTTTGTCTTAGACTGTGCTGAGTCAAGAGCTAAACTCTTGTGTATCGTCGAGTGCATCGCGAGTTGTAGCGTGGAGAGTCTCGAGAGTACGTGGAGTTCCGAGAACGACCAAACAGAGTCGTGAGCTGTACTCTAGTGCTTTGCCATGAAGCTGTCTCCACCGTGATAGCCTGATAACCTGAAGGCTGTGTCGCTGATCGTGTCAACGTGTTTATAGTAGTTCATCGACGACTGTAAAACGTGTTTTGTAGTTGTCCTGACAATACTGGTAAATAAAGTGTGTTTCGATACTTCATCAAGTGTCTTCGTTATTCACTCCAAATCTACGAACCCCGTACGAACGTAACAACTGGTGTCAGGAAGAGAAAAACGTAACAGTATATACGTTAACGAATGCTGAAATTTATTATTAGTTTCTTTAGGAGAAATATAAGAAATTTCATTCACATTAGAATGTAAAACTTATTTTGGATAAACTGATAAAACTTTCCCACTTTTCACCGTTATAAGAAAGTCTGGTTAACTCAGTGTATCATTTAACTGTCATCATCAGCTACGAAACGTCATGATAAAAGATGTTCCGTTTATAATTACTAAATCTCCGTTTTCTTATTTGATGTGTCCAGTACTTCGAGATACTTCTATAATAAACTGAGTAGTGACAAAAATTCTCTCTTCAGTATCACAGTTATTTTTTTTAATATTTCCCCATTTAAAAAAAACAGTTTGACAAAATAGCAGGTGGTAATGCATGTTTAAAGCCAATTTTAGAGTTAAATGAAATACATATCTGACAGAATATCCATCAATTTCACACAAAATATTTTCCATTAGAGTAGTGTTGTCTGCGAACAACTAATAAAGCTGGAGGACTGAGAACAATTAGTTGAGTCAAATAAGTGTGAACAGCGAGCAGACTAGAAAATGTAACGAAATACTCTCTCAGCTATTTATCACAAAAGAGAAAAATGGCGAAAATAATTAAGTACACACCAGATAAGGTCTTATATACACTGAGCATACCCACATATTATATAATGATTATAATCGCATACCGGAACAAATCTTTTTGCTGTGACTTTTACTATCAACTAAGCGTGAGTAGCAGACTAGGAAATGAAAACGAGGAAGTTCGTTCCATTGGTCTTTTATTTGAATCTCCTAACATTGCAAATATAAACATTTTGTCAGCCAAATGCTCAAGTGAGTATTGTTATTAAATCAATAATTACTATGACTGTCTTACAACAATTACTTTGATTTTGACCATCATCTAATGACCTGAAAAGAAAGTATTGATCGCTTAGATGCAACTAAACCACAAAAACACTCGATAGTGAATTAAATATTTGCTATTTTTTGCATAACAGTGCATTATAATCTTAACTTAGCATATTAAACACGCGCGCTCGGTTCGCCGAGAGAAAACATTTATACTATATTAATTATACGTCATTATAGTACATTAATACAAATTGGAATTTTAACCCATATCAAGGTTAGTTTATATATACAAGCTCAGGCGCTAAGAGAGATGCTTGACAGGATGTCTTCATAAACATATTTTCTTAGCCGATATTGAGAAAGGGCCAAACTATGTACGTATGGTGTTAATACAAGTTCGTCTCAGTTCAACTATAAAGCAAAGATTCAGTAAAGTGGGTATCTCCGAATTTTACAAATACCTTCCTGCATAGTATCCAAAAAGCCTCAAATTTTTTATGAAAGGGAACAAATAACCGACGATATCCATGTTAACATGCACTCATTTGACCTCTGAAAATCGCTAGAGTGAGCAGATTGTCTCCAGACAACTGAGTGCTAGTTGCAGGAAAATAAGATGACAAAGGGTTGGATATAAAATTATGACTCTTTGGTCCTCTTGAGATACTGAGTTTGACTTGCCTTCCATAAGCCATAGTAACTCTACATGCGATGTTACCGAATCTGTTCAAAGGTAAGCCCATTAATGCTTTAAGTCTTAACAACGCAAAATAGTTTTATATTTCAAGTGTAATTAATTATTCAGCTATAAAAATTTTAATATTGCCTAAAAGTTTTAAATTTCTTTTTTTATTTCAAAAACTTATATACAAGAAACAGAAAACTTATTGAAAGCTTTGCATACAATGAGTATTTTAGCAAAATGTAAAATCACGCTTTTCAATGTGAGAGGTATGCAGTTCTTATATTTAAATAAAAGATAGGGATCGTTCTTAATAATTAGAATTTTCAAGTTAATCTGCAATGATAAAATATGTCAAAATTTATATTTTAATGCAAAATGTGCTATCATTTTTTTTTATTTCGGAATTTTTCCTACGCTTCTTTCCCTGTTGATAATAATGATACTCACTAGCATTCAAACTTGGTAGGACACAGACACTTCATAAGAATCTGAACAGAACGTTTAAAAAGGGTGAGACCAATTTTTCTCTCCCTTCACCAATGACTCTTTTTTCTGGATACAATGACTGCAATATGTTTTTAAAGTAATCACCACTAACTGTAATATACTTCGTTTCTTCCAGTCGACAAACACGTGTGCAAGCAGTTTTTGATGATGTCCTATAAGTCCGCCCCGGGTATTTCATACGCATTGAAGAGTTAGTTCTATTCTGAATCTTCTTGGTAGATAAGACTTAATATCGAAGTAATTTTAAATGTCCCGCAGAGCCGTATCTTGGCTACATGATGGATGAGGATTGCATTCAATATTAATTTTGGCTCAGTTAGTGTATAATAATATTGGTCAGATATTATAAAACAACGTGAGTTCGCGCATTACTCTGACAGAGGCGCCAAAATGAAGTATTCAGTTTCAGACGTTTCCTTAGACTATGTTTCTATAAATTTACCGAAACAGAGAAATAGTACACTATGCTGTAATTATTCTATTCTCATGAAATTAGTGTGGATACAACGTATTTCTTTTATTATCTCTTGACCCTTTTCCTTCTGAAAAATCATTAAACTATCGAAATGTACACAGAAGCAGCGTATGCTAATCAAATATTTTTAAGAATTTTCATATATATTTCTATCAATTCAGTCAAATGCACGATGAGAAGTAAATGTATTTTAACAACGTCATTTGCACGGAAATTACGAAATCGTGTCATTGTCTGTCGATGTTATGGGGCTTTCAAAATATGTAATACTAGTTTAGGAACTGCGACACAGCTCCAGCAAAAACATTATTGTCCTTCTTTATTCAACATTTCATAATATGTAATATGTATCCTAATTTCGGAAATGTGCGAAGTTACCTACTTTTTTAGCGTTCGTGCTAACTGCAGTACTGTATCTGATTTCAGCTCAAATAACAGCAAAACAGATAAGTCTTTAGTCCAGCGTTAACCGTAATTTTTTTTAACTTTTCTAATTTTTGTAAACGTTTCGGATAGCTCATGAATTTACCTTTAAATCAATAGTTTGGGCTTAAAGCAGCCTTAAATGACATGCCCATGCAATTTAAACAAGAAACTTACTACACCTTTATTACTTGTTACTGTAAATAAATTTCATAAGCAGTTATTTCTGCAGTTTCCATTTTAAATTTAAATTAATTGCTTTCATGCGAGTTTCATTCATAGGGCAACTAACCGAATTTTTTTTAATATAATAATTTTACTCGTACTAAAAACAACTGGAATAAGTAAGCACGAAAGAGCTGTAAAAGGAGGAGTAACATTTGTTAATTAAGTCGTTACTATCAACCCTCTTTCTAAATATCTTAATCAAAAGTTGCTTCACTCTTAATGTTGTGTATTAAACTTAAATTTCTCAAACCATCATTTACTTTATTTTATCTTTAATTGGTATATAAAGAACTGCATGTAAATATGCAAATAGTGCATTTTATTGAACTATGCAAATAGTGAATTTTAAACAAAGATTAAGGAAGACATACCAGGAAACGACAGAGCCTTATTATCATGTTTCCTCATACGTGTAATTGCATTTTTACCTTTATAATCATACTTATAATCTTATCATTCCTCTATATAAATACCAACTTCTTTATTATATATTTCAGATTTGCAACCAAAGAGGCAGCCACACACGCCATCGTAGCTACTCACAATACAGAAGTGAATGGTCAGACGGTGAAATGTTCGTGGGGAAAGGAGGCTGGTGATCCCAACAACCAACAGCAGCAACAGGTGGGCTTAAGTCTCAAGGTGGGTGGGTGGTTGTATGGTTGATAATTGCATCTTTGAATGAATTTTGAACAAGGACTCATAAATTTCTTTTATTCATTTAAAGTTTGCACAGGTGTTATTATAAAGTGATAATTAGTCCAAAATCGAAACCCATGTACTCATCGTAATGTACCAATGTAACCATCGTACTCAGGTAATGCTCATGCCGTTTCTAAGAGTTTCAAAGTGTATGAAATTTTTTTAAATCTAGGCCATGTGAGAAATATCTTCATTGTTCTAATACGGATTAAGTGTTTATGAAAAAATTTAAATTGTTGCTGCGACATTTAATTTCTTTACGGCGTTTCCGCTAACTAGCTTCTGCCTAATATGTAGTTCAGTCCTGACGTTAAACGATGATGACGATGTCCTGATGTTAAAATGTTAAACGTGTTCTGCTCCAGTCCTAAACCCATACTGCAAATTATAAGGTACTAATCATATGCATAATGTATCATGAAATATATTTTCAGACTTCAGCTTTAGACACGATTATTTTATTTGAAAAATGCACTCTTTTTTAAATGTCTTGTATACCTTCAGAAAAAAATAATAGCATAAACCTCATTATACAGTGAAACTTCTCGTGGTGACCATGTCTCTAAGAAAACCACATCTGAAATCGACCAATGTTTCTGAGAATATAAACGAACATCGGTACTGAGCTGCGCATTTATAAGTCCCCTTTTATTTCATATGCAGAGTTGAAAGACTTTTCCTCTTCGTTAACAGAATCTTTTAACAAACCCTTTAACATCACTGCAGCAAAAAAAAAAAAAAAGGTAGGAAAATGTACGCCATAATACTTTATATATATGATTTTATAGATTGCAACTACAAGCTAGTTTACATTCTCACTGTCGTTTCCGTATAAAAATCACTTTATGATAACTCCAGATACTAGTCAAGCATATTTATTTAAGTCTTTTAAAGATAATAAAGGAAAACCATTTCTGTCACATACAAGCAAACAATAAATTTTATAGTAAAATATGCTTTTCAATTAGTTGTTCGCCAGAGAGAAAGCACTTTTAGCTTCAGTAATAAAGCTAAAGAGTTAATATGCATTAGACACTGGAACTCAAGATTCGAAAATAAATCAAGAAATGCAATTATTTATACTGACATCCAGTTTAACGAGCAATGAACGCTGTTATTTCAATATAAGCTTGGAAAATAAAAGCTTAACTTTACTAGTAATAAAAACTTCTATGCTGTGCACAGTATGCATCAATTTAAGCAGAATTGAGGATCAACTAATTAAGATTTTATTATTGTGATTAATGGTTCTTGAACGGCAACATACGTAAATAAAATATAAGATTTACAAAGTAAATATCATGCATTAAAAAGAACTGTTAATATCAATAATGTAGAGCGATCTCAAATTCAAATAAGTAATGAAATACGATTGGAAGCCCTTCAAAGAATTTATCAACGAGCAAGGTATGTATTTTACTTTTGTATTACCAGCATCAATTTCAAAGTGTTTCATTCGACAACGTTTGTCTCCAAAAGCATCAAGCTGAGGTATAATATTTTTCAAGTAAAAATAATGCGTTTTTTGTTTTGTAACACTTTTATTAAATGAATCATCAAATCATTCTCTTCCCTTTTAAACTTTGAGAAAAATGTTTATATGGTTAAATTATTATGGTTAACTGCCATCTTTAGAAACAATAATTTTCTATTGTAAATACTGGAAATAAAAATATATCTGTTATATGCACGCTTTTAATTAATTTTTTTTTTAATTTTATGCTTTCCATATACGCAACGTTTTATATTATTTTAAATAATTCCCTGTAATAATATATTTCAGCCTTGCTAATATTTGGGGCATTTATGCCTCTCATTTGTTCCTTTTACTGAAAGGGTAAATTAATAATTAATCTTAATGTTAGTATATTTATAAGGTAATTCTCCCGCCTTTTTAGCACGCCTACGTGGTGTAGTGGTCTGCATGCTGGGCGTGTATTCCAGAGGTCCGTGGTTCGATTGGTGTACTATGCATTGTGTTAGTTCACGTGTTATTCATGCGTGTTATTTCACGTGGTGTACTATACGTCTACTGTACGCGTTCATAAATGTTCAATGCGTGGTTCACTAGTCTTAATCCAAGGTTACCCACTCTTCCATGGATGAGCGTACTAATTGATTAACTCAGCAGCAGTAAAGACTCAAAATTAGCAACTATAAATTAAGATAAAGCAAAATCAATTAATTTTTATGTGGCATTAACTGTCAAACTATGAAATTAATTTTGTAATTCAATACTTGTATAACAGAATATGTGCAAAAGCTCATATATGCATTGCAGTTACGAAGTTTAACATTAGCTATAGCTTTCAATAAGACTTGCAGTTTCTGCTATAGCCAAGACAATTTAACACACTTGGTGCCGATCGCACCTTCTGTGATGTAGATTGTTGAAGTACATACGCCTCAGATAGAGGTAATCGGCAAATGGGATGTCATATCATAACAAAGCATTAAAATTTACTCATGAAAAATTGAACTAATGAACTCGTGAAAATTTACTCATTTTCCAAAGCATGAAAATTTAAAGTAGTAAAAAAATGCCCAGTTTACTTCAAACTACAGGGATGTGTTCATCATCTTCGGGGCAATTTACAATACTTCTAGCGTCCTCTGGCACCTAGACTTGTGCAACACATCATCTCCGCAAGCCCTTCCTTTGTAAATGAATCTGGCCTCGAAAACCTTCGATAGTTATTAATCATAAATTCTTTCATAAGTGATTTAGTTAGAAGACTAGATATACTTCTCTTAAAGCTTTGGAAGCAATGAAAATGTGAGAATGCGGTAATTTTACAAGATCTGCTGCAGGAGGCGTTTTATAAACAGACAGAAAATAATGAAGAATTTGTTTACGCTGTGTTTCAGACCATGCCTATTCCTATTAATAACGTCCATCTCCTGTACTGGAAGGCATATAACCTGAAAGTTTCTTAAACTAGTGATTTAGACCGTAGCTGCTACGCAAACCCTCTATAAGTGATGAAATTAGCGAAATCTAAAAGCATGCTTACAAAATTCAGTGTTTTGGAACACTAAATTCTTCGAGACGGAAATAATTCAAATAATACAGCAGAAAAGGCTCCAAATACCAAAATGAATTATGCTAACTAGTTGAATCTTGTTTATGTATCAAAATTACTTAATTTCTCGAAACAATCGAAAAGTCACAATTTCCTTGAGTCATTTAGTTACTAGTTCACACATATTTTTCATGCACATGCACTGCGTTATTCCACATTTATATACAATACCAAACATATTCTCTTCGAAAATTTGCATTCAGTATTGTTTACCTCCATATCGATATTAAAAGAACAAAAGTAAAGCATAATTAAAAAGATAAAAGTAATAAAATAAAAGTAAATAAAAGTAAATAAAAGTCTAATAATGTAGTAATGCGAGGTGATTTGTTAGAAAGTGACACATACTGAAAAACTACTTATTTAGAGACTGCGCCCCAGTCTATGAGCAATTGATACTGTTTTCTTTGCAATTTTTCATGACTGCTATACTTTGCTCGCTTTTTTCATTTTTTGTAATCTACCTTAAGAAAGTTGTTTTTACAGTGAACTTTTCTATGGAAACTATCTCATATTCACGTTAAGCATCATGAAAACCACAAAATCTCCATGCAGTCATCCTCTTCATCGCCCACTCAACGCGGGAAAAAATATTATCATTTAGTGATTTTATTCTCTCTTCCACTGTCTCGCCTTACACAGCCAAGAATTTATTATTGCTATTGAAAATCATAAATATGTAATAACGTATTCGAATAATAGCATTATTGTATTTTAAAATGTGGTTTAAAAATTCGGTACAATTGTCAGAGATATCCTTCTATTAATAAAGCTCGTTTTGTAGCTCGTAATGTTTCCTTTGCAATGTAAAGGACGAAAGGCGCACTTGCAAGCACATTGATATTACACAGGCTACACAAATAAACTTTTTTTCTCTACATCTTTATAAGCTTATTTATTTGGATATTGTTATTCTGCATTTTAATACACTGCATTTCAGTCACATCTACTAATATATAGTAAAAAACCTCAGTAAATTATTTATATTCATTTACAAATTCAGAATTAATAATTATTAACATTATTATTATAATAAAATATTGTCATTCATAAATTAGTGTATTCATTATTCATTCATGAATAAGACTTAAAAATTTATATCATTGAAGAACCAGCTTTGGAACAAACGTTGACTAGCGAGTAGATAGGTGGATCGCTCTACGATAAATGATCAATCATCAAAATCCTTCTAAAATAAAAATAGATAATTGGTAAGTATTATTGCACAAAAATATGAGTATCCTATACCAAGTATATACAGTACCTGTACCAAGCACTGTGCAATGTTTGCGAAATTTTGGAATTTCACAAATTTGACGTTTGAACTGTGTATTCAGTAAGCTTTTGCGAAAGGTCGCTACAGAATTTTGCTTTCTCTCAGTTATTATTTGCAAAATAAACGGAAAAGCATCTCAAGATAAACATACCTGTACAATTAATTAAATTTTAAAATAAACGACAACGTATAATAAAGTTTTACATAGTTTGATAGTATATTAAACAATTATTTTTCTTTCACTACCGGTGACAGGTAATCAATAAAATCATTTTATGGAAAAAAATTAAATAAGCAAGAAAATAATTTTTAGTTACAAAAACTCGGATATAATTATTTAAATTTTAAATGCTTCCGATAGGAAGAAAATTATTTTTGTCAATTATGACGGAACCTTTATACATGACTCAATGAATGCTTTTGCATAAAATCTTTCGACTAAGAATTTTAATAATAAACTCTAATATTTGTTTTTGATCGTAATGTATAACATTGTATATTAAGTCACAAAATGATATTACTGATCTTCAGAAAGATGACTTCAGAAAGATTTTCACTGAAGATGTAACGTTAAATATGTAGACTTCCAACGAATATTAATTAGACGTAGAATTTCCTCCATTAATAATTAATACGTTCTTTTAAAATTAAATCAACCCATATTTTATTTTGATTAAATATGAAGCTAAAAGTGCTTGCAGAAATAATTTGAGCTTACATATGAGAAATAAGGAGCAGCAACATTTTTCTTAATTTATGAAGGAAATTTAAATATACAGTAATGCTGACATGATGAGTTTATATTAATTTTAACTACTTATTTTATTGCTTAACCACAAAAATGCATTAAGCATTAAAATAAATAAATAGATAATGTGATTTTCAACATTAATATAATTGTATGCCTAGTATATACAGTTTTAAAATTTGAATTAATTTTATAAGACTGAAACTGTCTTCCAAAAGGTGAGTATAATTTGATATGAATTCTCATGTCCTTACTTTGGTCTCAAGCTGTCTCTTTTAGAACTGTATGCGACTCTGACAAGGTAAAGTAATTTGTATTTGTTCAATGTTTCTGTAAATGCGAAAGTGTTAATGAAAGGGAAAACATATTTTTCAGTTATAAATTATAGGTAAGAGAATATAATGGATCGCTCTACACTCTCAGTATATAAATTTGCAATTAAACATTATGTTTTGACAACATAAAATTAATTGGATTCTAATGCAATTTCTTTCAAAATCAAGGAACGATTACTACTTCGGAAGTTCTTATTAAGAATAGAATAAAACTTCCAGTCTTCTGCTTAATTGTAAATATGATGTACGATTAGAAAGCATTTTTGTAAACAGAGACGTACACTGCGGGGAACAAAAAGGGGGGGACGGTTCTGTTTCTCTCGTCTACTGGGCCGCTTGACGAAATTCAAATTGCCATTTTCATGTCTCGAAAGCGCGACATAGGGTATATATTTGACTTATATATAGCCATTATTATAAGATAAGTATTTTGACACAAAATCGGACTTTTTCTGAAATAACATATCAATTTTTTTTCCATATTTTGATTCTACGACTATAATTATGCCTAGATATTAAATTTTGTAATTTTTGATGAAAAATTTAAAAATTTATCTTGGTGAATTTTTTTCAGTTCGCTCCAAG
Source organism: Stegodyphus dumicola (assembly GCF_044657685.1). Classification (NCBI taxonomy): domain Eukaryota; kingdom Metazoa; phylum Arthropoda; class Arachnida; order Araneae; family Eresidae; genus Stegodyphus; species Stegodyphus dumicola. Next base: position 32,533,755 of record NC_140781.1, read on the forward strand.
AAAAATTCCACTTGGCGGAATTTTTAAGTTATAATAACCTACTTGCTTTCCTTTTTCTTCACTGATGCACGAGAGGAAAAAAGTGTCCATCGTTTATTCTTTCAAATAATTTTAACCAATTGCGTAAACAACATTTTCGTTATTATCGCCTATATTAAATACGCCAAATTTGAAAACGCGCCAAGATGTAAATTCACGTATATCTTAGGAAATTTTGAATCAAAAACTCTAAGTGTTTGCAGATATGCTTAGAAATACATCTACTTTAAGATGATGTTAAAAATTTTTTAGATTATAATACAAAAAATATTTCGAAAACTTTATAAAAAATATTTAAAAAATACAAATTAAAAAAGCAATAAAACATGTGCGAATCATATTTGGATTAAGCCTAAATTTCGAATTCTGGAAGAAGGAATCAAGTAAATTTAATAAAAAAGAGATATTTATAAATACATATCAAATTCAATTAACATAGAGGAGCAAAAATTGTGAGAACTAATTTTTTTATAAACGACTCGTGCGATTTTTGCAAAACTTGGCAGTTTGGCATAATTTTAGTCGCAGAATCGAAATATGGAAAAAAAATTTGAAATGTCATATCAGAAAAAGTCCGATTTTGTGTCAAAATACCTATATTAAAACAACTCTTTGTAGAAATCTAATACATATCCTAAATCGCGCTTTTGAGACATTTGAAACTCAAATTGAATTTCGTCAATCAGCCCAGTAGAACGGGAGCTATAGAGCTGTCTCATTTTATTTATTTATTTATTTATTTTTATTTTATTTTTATTTTTTATTTGTTTATTTTTATTTTATTTGTTTATTTATTTATTTTTATTTTATTTTTATTTATTTATTTTTATTTTATTTTTATTTATTTATTTTTATTTTATTTTTATTTTTTATTTATTTATTTATTTATTTATTTGTGTGCAGTGTACATAAATGTTCCCTTTAATATTCAATTCATCGGTCTAACGTGTACATACATTCAAGTATGATGACTGCAGGTTATCAGTCTAACTTGTATTAAACAAAATGAATAGTTTACCGTAAATATTTGCTATTAATGGCAAAATTTCCTTACGCAAGCATCTGCAGTCTAATAGAAACGGGCACATTTTAGTTTAAAATATATATGGGAATGTACCTCTTAATTGAACATAAATTGCCATTTATTCGGACATATTGGGATTATAGACCCTTCATATTTCAGTTACTCAGATTGAATGTTTTCTTTCTGTTTTCATTTTTTTCCATTTATTATAATTATTACTTATTACACTTAAAAATAATGTCAGTCTCGTGTCTTTATTTTTATTTAGTTAATTTTACTTTAAAAAAATTAACTAAATAAAAACATGTATTAGAACCTTCTTTATTGGAGCTTATAAGGAGCTTTAGAGGCAAAGCAATTCTGGATAACATATTTTAGAATAACCCATAGTCAATCTTGTTTTCATAAAGAAATAAAATTGAGTCTTATTTGCGCATACCTAATTGAAAACTAATATTATTTTAAACCAGTTGTTCTCAATCTTTTCTGCTCCATGCACTCCTTTTACCATTTGCTAAAAAATATCCCCCCCCCTTTTCAGAACTCAAAAAATACACACATGCGTTTATTTAGACTTAAATAATAACGTGTATTTTAGATTAAATAGAAAAACTTATAAAAAATATTGATGAATATCAAACCTTTAAAAAGCAAATTTTATATTCATAATCTAAAATTAAGCACTGAGCAGATAAATATAAAGCCGACCGCATCCCCTTGAAACTATCAAATTCCTCCCTGGGAGAATTCCCCCATAGCTGAGGAGACAGTTTTAGATATCAATGTTAATTTTGATTATATCTAACATAAATATGTTACAAAATTTTGATTTTAAATTTTTGACTATGTTTAACTCGTATGAAGTTAATAATCTGTTGTTAGTTGGGGGGGGCGGTTTCATTTGTATGGAAAGACTCAGGTAAGAGGTATTCTGTGCTCTTTTCTTCTGCTATTCTGGACGAGAAAAAAAAAAACACTACCTGCACAAAATTCCAATCCAATCAATCATACTGTATATAATGGAAAGTTTTTATTTATATATTTTATGCATCTGAATTTATTAGTTTACTGACTTTTATACAAAACCTTTACCACAGCGCAAATGTTCATTGATTCAGTTCATCAATGAATATGGACACTAAAAATACCGCCTCTAGAACAGAAAATTCCCAGTTCAGTACTTTTGCGTAAAATTTTACTTTCGCATTTTTGCTTCAAAGTTACTTACTTGTTCACATTACGAAAAGCGTATTTACTTTTAAATAATGAGGTGGTATATCAAACTATATTAAATTTGTAGAATTATTAGGTTTATAGATGCAGAAGACTGAAAAAATCGGTAGAGCCCTAGCCGAGATTCGAACTCTTAACCTCCCGATCCCGCGTCGGAGTTCCTTTCAATTGTACCACAAACACACACAGAAAACTGGAAGAAAATACCTTATACATTTTATAACACGCCACGTTTGTAAGTCAATCGGATGATTAATATACGGCGCACTTAAGCATAGCGCGAAGCCATCAACTTCTACATCGTCACATCTATAGTACGCGAATTTTCCTGTTTTTTCCAAGTCTGATGAATGAAGAAGACGAAGTAATATTTTTAAGACCTCGTCATATTCAGTATCGGCAAACGGCCGAGTTCGCGAGGGAAGGCTTCAGATTAGGCTTCCGTGTCGCTGATTAGCCCTTGCAGCATATCGTGGAGGAAAAGCAAGTTGATGGCGCAACTGTTGGTTGGGTTTGGGGACAATGAAGTCCAAAGGTAGTGCCTTTGAGGCTCTGGAGCAAGGATACGGAGCAATATATAACTAATTGCTGCATACGAAGTCACGCCATTTCTGACTCACGGTCCTCAACTGGAGAAATTTTACGAAGCGTATAGGACTTTCCACTATTCCAGTACCGAACCTTACAGCCTCGTGATAGTTAGCTGATGCAGATTTGGTATCTAGACGACCTTTAATAAGATTTCCAACTGACAGCGAGTCATGGGTCAGTGCGTTTATAATGCCATCGCAGCAGAGTTGCACGGAGTGCTAAATGTAGTCCTCAGTTACCAACCAGTCAGCATAGTCTTCAGCCGCGAATCTCGCTTCTGCCTGATGATGTCTACGCGTAAGGATATGGAGACGACGCGCCCACCGGGCCTATGCTTCTACAACTTCGAAGCGACAAATGGTCAGTTAAAGTGGAACAGAGGTTTGGAGTGCCATAGATAACCTCGTATCTCTATGCGCGTTACAGACGCATTACAGGCCTTTGTATTAATAGTGTGCTGCTCTCTAAACTTCTTCCGTTTTATCAGAACATCCTAAATGCTATTTTTAACACACACTATTCGGATAAATTTGAATGCATTACAAGATGCGCACGTGTGTTATTGGCTAACCTGATGCCTAGATCTCTTTCCACTTGAGTATTTGTGAGACATGAATGGGCGCCAATTGAATATCTCCACTCCTCCATTAAATGAAAATGAATTGCGGGGTCTCATAAAAAAACACATTGTACACAATACTACATATCATGTTTCAAATCGGACCCATCAGCAGCCGAGCGGTAAAGTCGCTGAACACCGCTAATTCAGGCCAGGTTTCGAATCTCGGAGAACGTGCTGGCTGCATGGGTGTTTTCGTAGTTTCCCTCATGTGTAATGTGCATACGAGCCAGTTTCCCGTAGAAAGTCCTCCAAGAAGGCATCCCTTCCCTTAAGCAGCTAGCCCTCGAAAGCTTTCTTATTATCAAATAAACCAACCAAACCAGCCAACCAAGTTTCTAACACCCATTGGTTCGATTCAGCGAAAGGTTCAAAAACCTATTGCCTTAAATAGGGCTGTAAAGTCCTATTTATGCCCTGTACTTGCCTCTAAATACTTATCGCTTTTGAAATCTAAATCATTTGTTAAGAGCTTGATTACCTATTCTATGTGCAAAGTTTGCACTGCTTCCAATAATTATTTCATCGTGTTGCATATTCTCTCTTAGTTTGTATGCTTATCTTGTACCACCGTTTCATGTTATATTAATGAAGAAAAAGATTTTAAATACGCAAGTAAAATAATGCCAAACTTAATTTTACTTCCCCTAGAAAAACTAACAACTAATCCAGACAAATTCAATCCGGATAACTGGAGTTACACTGTATATTAAATCTGAAAGCAATAGATTCTTGGATAAAACAACTCATGAAATTACTTTGTTTAGCGAAAGATGGAAACTAACCTTAGTTTGATCAAGCTCTGATAATATGATAATTAGCCAGCTAATGATGCCCCAGTGATTGATTTTCTTCAGAACCTAAAATTCGATTTTCATGTAAATGTATTCTCGTGTACCTTACTGTTCCTTTTAATTGTAAAAATAGAAAGTGAAATAGGTATTGATTTTATTTGCTTAATTGTAACAGCTTAGATCTTGGGAATCGATGAGCGGTTTTCATATTTTAATGAAGTTATTCTGAATGAATAATGAAATTATTTTGCAAACATCAAACAGCTGATGATCATCATCTAATGCAAATTTTGTAGACAAAGTAAAGGGAAGTAAATAGCCTCAAAACGGATTATTTTGTCGATAATTTATTTACGTAGTTTCTCCACAGTTTCTTACTTGACAAAGAGTTTTCCTTCAATCTATTGTTTCTGATTTTCAATCAACTCCCGATGTATCAAATAGCTAATTTAATGTTTTTTTTTAATCCAGTTCTTATTATTAGACGTACTAGAATTCATATTTGTGTTAGTTTCGGATTCAGTCAGCTAGCCTATATTTCTTAATATGTAAATAAATTAATGTAAAAGCAAATATTCTTACATACCTTTGAAATTATTTTTTCAACTCTTCAAATTTAATTTTCATTACTTATATTTTATCGATATTAAAAAATAAGGTGGATTATATGTTTAGCTGCCTGAGAGAAACCAAAATGCAGCAATTAAGTGTGTCTAAATTTACGATATCTTCAAAGAAAGGCTTATTTTCGTTTTTCATATTCGTTTTCTTCATTTCTTTCTTTTGTAGCAAGAAATTCTGGCTGTAGAAGCAGCTGAAAACAAAGGTTTCCTGGCTATGCTATCTCAGGTAAGAAAATCTCCTCTCCTGCATTGCTTGAAAATCCATTTAAATGAGGGCACTATGGGGGAAAGAACCGTAAAGAATTCACAACTTAAGATACTTTAAAAAAAATATATAACTTATGTTAAACCACCAACATATCAAAAATCCTACAATGTTAATTTGGGCGCTGACTACAGAAGGGATTTCAGATTTGTGCGCCGGCTTCAATCAATATTTCGATGCATACTTGAGAGTAAAATATTTTTGAATTTTCTATAGTGCTTCCTATGTAAATTATATCTCCTATTTAACTACATTCAAATTACCTGCTCTAGAAAAATAAGGTAGTTTGTAGACTTTTAACAAAGAAAAGATTATTTAAAATAAATAGACCAAAAACTTTAATATATTTAATCTGAATTTTGTTTGAAAATTATATCTGAGATTTGAAGAAGGAACTCTTAGTAAAAATGCTTGAAATGTGTTTCTTCAATACTTGTCAAAAAGTAAAAACTTTCGTCAAGGGATTGGTTTTTAAATGCATATTGTTTCTTTAAACGTCAGAAATTAGATGACTAAAAAATGTCTGTTAATTCCCGAGTCAAATGGTTTTCATTGTTATAGAGGTTTGTGGTTGATTTTAATTATGAATATATTTTTAAAAAGGCAGGCAGGCAGTCTCTTATAAAAATAAGATATAATTAAGAAGAAAAAATATCCTATAATTGCAATAAACATTTTTCAATTTTTCTTACACATTTGTGATTATATTTTAGTAAGGAAATATTAAATCTACAGTTTGAAATTTATTTTACGGTACAATTCTGTACCTCTTTCTGTATTTACATCTTTGTACATATTCTAGATATTTGCTTGTTTACATAAGAACGAGTTAATGTGTGTATATTTACATGCAATACAAGAGAAGATAAGTATGTATAAATAAATATACACACATTATGCATAATTTATACGTAATTACTACGTATAATATAGGAAGAGATAGAGAAAGAGGGTACGTACGTAAATTTGATTTTCTGTTTTTCTTTATATCTAAAATTTCGATTTTTAATGCCTTTTACGATTTTTCTTAGAGAGAATGGAAATGAGCAAAATATTTATAATTTTATCTAAATTTTGATAATTTTAAGCATCGAAATTTTGAAATTCAAGCAAAAATTCCAGAAAAAGGGATAAATTAAATGCATAATGTAAAGTATAATCTAGAAACTAACCCAATATAACAGTTAAGCTAAATAACATCTTATCTCTTATCTTGATTAATGCAGGCGTCGCATAGATTTATATAATATATTTTATCCACTTAAACGCATGTAGCTTCTCGCAGCACAAGAGAATTTGACAATAAGGAAAGCAAATACCTCATAGGCTCATAACATGTACCACTTTTTATCCAAAACTTTCAACACAAATACCCATGTGAGTAATACACGAATCACTCATTCAAAGTTGCACTTATTCTTCCCGTGTTACCTCTTGAAAGACAAAACATGTAAAATTAGAAAAATCGAAATTTCGATAATTAAATGCTTTATACAATAAATTAAAATTTCTTCTCAACTTTAGACTACTTTTTTCAAAATTTGTAATAATAAAATACGTTCATCAACAGCAGGTTTTAATATTTATTTTAATGCATTATCTGAAGTAAATTTTACTACATACATTGTCGTAAAGCACATGCAAACACGCACTGTTTATAGAATTTACTACAGCAATGTTTGTTTTCCGATCACTCATCATCCTACGAACAATCGCTCTGTCTGCAGTTTTCGCTTTTGTGATCAAGAAAATGTTTTACCTTTTCCACAGGTCATTTTCAATTGCATCCAATAAATTTTAGTTACCCGTTGCTTTAATATTTTTCAAATAATTTCTTTACACATGTTTCAGATCACGCACACAGCAAGATCGCAGTCTACACACCTGTTTTTCTGAACTCGCATAATAACTTTATATAGCACTTTCTCCTTCAAGAAAATACTTGTAGAGGCATTGCAATGATCAATGCTGTTTTCTTATATTCCTCCCTGAAAATCAGACTCGTATACCACTAGACCATACAGGATATATTATCCAGTAAGGATAACTGGCGAAAGTTGTTTCCGTAATTTTATGCTCTAAACAAAGAAAACGACAAATGTTACTAATGTCTTTCAGATAAATAAAAGCGAAAGTTATAAGAACGTTTTACAAGATTCTTTTCAGAGTCGGTTTTCTCGAGTAGTAATCCTAGATATATAACATATATCTATAATCCTTCGTGAAATGAATTCTTCACTTTCCTTTAAACTATTCGTAAATACAAATAAAGTACATTTTGAATAATCAACACTAAATGGAAGTTACAGAATAGAGAATGCAAAGAATGCAACAGAGTTAACTATGCTCTATTTTTCAAAATAGTAGTAAGTATATTTCTTAATGATATATCCATTTTAAAATGATAGTGCTAGTAGTAGAGTAAAAACGTTTTTAAGATCATCGCGCTAGTAGTAGATCATAGTTCCGCAGTAAACCTTGCTCTACAATCAGTTTCAAAATTAAAGTTTTCAAAATTTGCACTTCTTAAATAAATTTTTCTATAATATTGAAGAAATAATTTCCATAATGTGTACAGTTCCTTTAAAAGGTCAAGAAAGTACGGTTTTTATGTTTAGAGAAATAAAAAAAGATATAAGCATCCTAGCAATATCAACGGAAAGAAAAACAAAACCTGGAAGATTAACATATTCATAAAATTAGATTTTGAGAGAAACGCAAAAGTCCAGTTAACTTTCATTAACTAATTTTCAGTTATCATAGTTAATTTCCAGTCTTAGCATATCAGGTAGAATTACAAGGTGGACAAAATAAAACTGACTCAGAAATTCTGATACGCAGTTTACCCCTGTTAATGAACAGGAGAGCTTCCTTTCTCAAAAAATACTGCCAATGGTAACCGTTGATGTCGATGAAGAGCTTCACTTTTAATACGAATAGTACTGTTAGGCTCTCCTGAATACAAATACTTGTGCTTCGGTTAACACTCAACCATGAATATCTGATGTTTTACCGTTAGCACCATTTTGTGTTACATTCAGTTGATCACTAAGCATGTTTATAGCTCTCACTTTAACTGCTCACTAGGTACATCTACGCATCTCACACAAGCAATTGTTTGCTGTCACATGCGAGTGTATGCTCCTCTCAAACCCGTTGTGTCTGTCCCAACTTCTAATGATATGTTTGCTGTTTAGAGTGCGTTTTCAAAAAATCCAGAAATCACTTTTCTATGCCAGTTTTGTTTTGGCCACTTTATAGTGAAATCTAAATCAGAGCCTGAAACAAATTGTTAGAATACAAATACAGTCCTGAAGCACACAATTTTTAAATATATAGTTTGTATCTATTATATTCAAACTAGGGATTTCTCCGCCCAAAAAAAAAAAAAAAGAAAAGTAACAGAAAAAATATTGCAACTCGCAGTCTGAGAGCATAATAAATAAATAATTCACGTAATTACATAACAGTAACACGTAGAACTTCTAATTATATTAAAATAACTTGACATCAAAATTAGACTTTCTAGAAGTCTTTCGAGTAACTAGAAGTATTGTCAGCAAGTGAACAGATGGCAGCCACATGCGAGGAATTTTCTCGCAGAGACTTATAACTTCATTACTAATCAGTGAATTAGTTACTTTAAATCTTTTTATAATTCTTGTTATAAATTTGACTCCTTTTCTTACTACTGAAGGGAGGAGCCAAAATGAGATGAAAAATTCAGGTATAAAACAATTAGCCTGTTTACATCATAGCAAACACTGAGTGATTTTTTAAACGTTTATCCTCCAAATGCTTTCAGATTAGGTCGAACAGCTCTGTCGCAATTAATTTACTGTTTCATTAGTTTCGCAAAATTTTATTTTAATCCTGGAAGGAAGAGATGACGGCTTTAAAATGTAGGGATATTTTTTAGCACTGTCGACGTTGTCTTATGTCTAAAATATTCGGTTCTGCATTTCTTTGTTCAAATTAAGAACCAATTCCCTACTCGTGCGGTCTTAATCAAATGCTTTTTATATACTTTATTAAGGAAACTCTTATCAAATCCGTTACATACCTACCGTTACATAATCCGTTACATACCTATATTGCACTACCCTCGTATTCTTCATCAGAATCACTTTGAGAGCATTTAGGATCATCAAACAACAATTTTATAATTTCATTTTTTACCAAATCAAGCTCCGACCATTTTTCGTCTAACTGTGTCAATAGGATTTCGATTTCTTCTATATCATGTACTTCTTTTCCTAAATAGTCTTCCAATTTATTAGATATTCGTCTAAAAACACTTCTTAAAGGAGTACTTAATTTCTTTAGACCGACCATTTTTAGAGCTTATAAATAATCATGCAATAAATACAGTGAATAAATTCTTTACGCCCGCCCACCCGGGGCCGACATTCGAAGAAGAGCTCATTCTAGTATATTCCGTATGTAGTATCTTTCCAATTTCACGCCCACTATAATATTTTCTGAGAATTTTTTTTACAGTTCATTCAATTTTAAATAATTTTCCCTATGCATAATTTACTATTTTCTTCATATTTAAATTTTAATGCAAGATTTTGACTTTCGGAGACAAATTGCAAAAAGGGCTGTCAATTATATTTTTTGCGCAAGTTTCCTGCGTATAACTCCTGCATCCGTAGGTATAACTCCTGCGTATAATTCCTGCTGTTCTTTTTAGATGCAAATGCGTACAGTCTGCGATGGGACGTAGGCAGTATTAATCTACACGCAGGAAACCTGCGTATAGATTAATTTAATTTTGCTTCAACATGTTTCACATATTTGATATTTCAAGGAGACTTCTTCTGGACTTCTGGATTTCAAGGAGACTTGAATTCCCCTCACAACCTGTTCATAAATTGTGAAACGAAGCCTTATTACATTTTTTACAAAGTCATCAGTCGTCTCGTCCGAAAATATACATGCATTGCTGTAGCTTATCATACTTAAATTTTAACAAATTTGCAACAGTGTTTCCAGTCTATTGAAAGATTAACTTTTAAACGTAAGTTTGATTGGAAAATGATACCTTAAAGATCAAGACTCTGATATGTTAATTTTTTTCCCAATTTTAAAAGATTCTAAATGACTCTGACTTTTTAAACCATTACATATGCCTCTAAAAATTTACAATTGTTTTCCTGTTAACATAAAAAAAACCTTAGAATTAGTTTCATTTCAATGAATATATATAAATTCATAAATTAAGTACAAAAGTATAGAGAATGAAAACGACTTCCTAAAAGGTGTGTTAAAGCAATTTCTTAAATTGAGGAGCAAAATAAGAGGAACTCATTTTAGTGCAGAAATTATAATAGATGCCTCAACGAAAATACAAATTGAGGACATTTGGAAAGATATTATACTCAACAGCAAGCAAGGTATTAAATATAATGATTCAACAAATAAAGATTAAGGCAGAGCTTTAGGTAAAGGAGTTAGCCATAAGAAATATTCTCCATTAAATGTAAAATAAAATAATTGTTTCGCCGTTCTCTTATTATCAAGAAGAAAGAAACTAGCCAATCATCTGAGTGTACGTTATACACTATAACTTTTCCCAAACAACCTGCGGAATGTTTTTAAAAGGCATAAAGCACACATTTTGCAATTTAAATCGCTTAGTATATTAATATTTTTGCAAGCAAAAAAGGAATGAATAACGCAAACTGAGAATGCAAATAATACGAAGAAATTTTAATGCAATTTTTAAAGAGAGAAACTATCCTCGGTAAAGCAAGGCGTCGGTATTCTTTCAAATACCCAAATTAGTTGGAAATAAATAGAAAACGTGGAAAAAATAGCGCAAGCTGAAATTAAATATTGCATAGAAATAAATGGAAGATGAAAGAGAACGTATGACTCACTATAATACCTATTCAGAGTAGTTAAGTATTAGGTAATCAATGTTGTAACTTACATTTAAAAGTTGAATGTTAAATGCAGCCATTATTGACTTTAACGGATGCTATTCAGATGGATCGTGAGTATAAGTATTTCGTAAAAAGAAAAAGAGCCGCGTGTTTAGCTCACTGTAAAGTTATCTTATTAAAGGTTGCATTGATTTTCTTTCACACAAAATTCAAATAGTGGTTTATTATTAAAATCCGTCCACCGAAACGCGTATCTTTGACACAAAGTATAATTATTTTTGAAGTAAAATGTTAAAATATAAATTCAAACAGTCAAATGATATTACATTAAATTATAAAATCACTTACATAATAACTTTTAGAAAATGTTAAGTATTGCCAATTCGTCAGAAATGAAATTATTTCTGAATCTTAATAAGACTTCTGTTGCTAATTATAAATGCAATAAATTATTAACCCTCTGTTAATAAGAACAGCAATGTAAAATCTGCGCTTGATGATATTTAAATGCACATTATATCATAATATTTTCTACACAGGTTTCAATATTGTGTCTAAAGGAAATGCTTGCGTCATTTATACTTATAGAGCAATGCATTCAAGTATTTTAAAAAGCATATTGCATTACATTAGCTTCAGAACTGATTTTTGAAATTTAGAAGTGTCTACACATCAGGTGAATCTCATTTTTATTTTTAAAGTAGAAATGGAAATCTTATTAGCGTTTCGTCTTTGATGCAATTATAAATGCGTCTACTTTCTAGTTACAACAGTACGAAATATAAAATTCAAAGGAGAGTACAATTTTCTTATTTTGAAATATAAAATTCAAAGGAGAGTACAATTTCCTTATTTTGAAATTTAATATTCAATTCTACCCCAATATTCGTGTGAATTAACCAGATGTGACTTCAAGGATATCTAGCAAAGGAATTTATGTTTTAAGTTGTCTAATTTCTTTTTCTACTGCATTCACTTATTTTATTGTAGTAGTAATTTATTTTTCCTTAATTGTGCTAATCAAATAGATTAAAACTTATTCTTTACTAATTAAGAAAAATTTAATAAATATCTCATGATGAACGGAATAATGAGACTTAATTTTAATTGCTATCAAAAGCTAACGTTAGGTATGTGAGAAATTTAAATTCAAGAAGAGAGAAAAAATGAGATCTTATTATATTAATGCCGTTTTCATTATTAATCTCTTTCATTGCGACAATTTTGCTTTCAAAGTTGCCTTTCATGATGACATAACTGATAGAAGTAAATTTATTTTTTCTTCTAAAGAAACCATTGTAATAAATTTTATGTTATTTGCATGCCCGAATTTTTCTTAGAAATATTTCTTTTACTAGATGCTTTCGTAAGCTCAATGAAACATTAAATACTTGTTGCTGGACTATAATCCGTAATAAACAGAAATATTATTTAGATCTACTAATAATTTTTTTTAATTTTTACTTATTTTTAAGTGAGCAACTTCGCGTAGAAGTTTCAGATTTTTATCAAGCCAATTTTTGGACTCATATAAAATATAAACGATTCAAATCAGTTAACTGCCATTACAATCACTTGAAATATGCAATCAATCAATATACAATTCAAGCAAAATATATAATTCAAGCAATCATTTGAAATATAAGCTCATCCAAAATTCAATAAATATTTTCAATAATTTTCTTGTGTTAGAGAATTTGCGATCAATATTAATGCAGTTAGCATTGAAATGCCAAAAATCACGGAGAAGCATTAAATTACTATTATGCACAATTTTTAATTACAGTTATGTCGACTAGAAGACGCTTCTTCCAATTAAAACAACGCAAACAACTGCTACATTATCAAATCCCAGTGTGACTGTTATGATAACTGACAGCTGCTTGAGGAGGATGTAAGACATATGAACAATAAAAAGCCCATTTCTTTAGAAACATTTGATGCCCCCCACCCCATACAGCTGGATAGTGTCTTTTAAAATTGTCATCGGAGTTCAGTGATATTTCTATACTTTAGGTTACTCCATAACCAAAGCAGCATAAGATTTCAGGATTGATTACTTGGAAGGTCATGCTCAAAGCGGTATTTGACCCTCTCCAAATCTGAAATGTAAGCGTTGTTAGCATGAGTATTGTTCCATTCTACACAAATGTTGAAACATTCAATGCCTGCCTTTCATTTGGATCACGAACAATACTGTTTCGTAACAGGTTAGCTAATGATGACCCTCACTAGTGATAGTTTAAAATCAGGTGTACAGACATTAGGTATTTTTTGGAACCAGGAGACTTGAAAAATGAGCAACGCCCTCGCTGGGAATCGAACCACGGACCTCTGGAATACGCGCCCTGCGTGCTGACCACTACACTACGAAGGCATGCTAAGAAGGCCAAAGAAATACCTTATACAGGATTGTATTCAAGATTCAAAAATATAACATTGCTTATTGGATACATCTGTATCCGTAAAATTTGCGCAACACAGTTCTTCTAATAAACTTTTCATTTTACGTAATTCTGTTTAGACGACGTCACAATACGTCCTAAAAATCTCTCAACACACAATACACAACACATCACTATAGTATTGAAAGCAGCGCCCACATATTTTATCTTGCAACATGTGCAATGTTACGAAAAACATAAATAACGTATTATGTAAGTGCTAACTAAGCTAAGCAATACAATTATATTTGCCTTTTCAAGGAATTTTCCCTTTGGACTTTTACAAAAATGTTCTCGGTGACAGTAGTTAGCATAAAAGGAAAGTCTGCAAGCTTTTCTTACGTTAATCAGAGCATTTGGTCTTCCTTGATTATTTTTAATCACTTTTGTTAATTTATTACTGAAATCATTCTAATTTTACTTCAACTGTTTCAGATTTAAAGAATGGGTTATGTGTCGAATATATGTGTTCAATTCGTGTATCATACTCACCCTTGTTCATTTATAACAACTGTTAAATTATATATTATTGTACTTAATTAAATTGCAGTTAATATGTTTCTTTAATTTAAATGCATTACTAACAAGATCAGTAAGATTTTTTTTTCATTTCTTCATATATTGTATGCTTGTAGTTCCCAAGCAAAATGATAATTACACATATTAATCCTTTATTTCCTCTTAAATAATCAGATAGTATTTCATTTTATTATTGGTTCATTTTGCCTTTTATATAATCGCTTCATTTATCTAATACCAGCATGCGTATTAAAAATTACTTCATCCCCTATAGTGCTAGCTTAAATATTCTCGCTTGTTTCTTCATTGCCTGCCTGTCTCTTTTTCTAACACGTCACTCAAATGCACATATTGTCCTAACAGTTTTACTCCTTATAAGATTTAGTCATTTAAAACAAAGCAGCAGGAGGGGAGAATACAGCCTACCCCCAGGAAATTTTTGTTTTACTATAGTAATATTTTTGGCTTGCCATTTAGTTATTATTTTTATTTTAATATGTTATTAAGCATGTTGTTTAATCTATTGCATTCTTTGTTATTGCATTCATTATTATTATTATATGCATTGTATTTGCTTGTGATATCGCTGTATAAATTCTTAACACAAATATTATAAAAAGGATAAAATACTTGGTAATAAATCGAGGGCTTCTTTGCTTTTAATTCAGATTATGATGAGGAATAATGTGCTGTTGTATAAGAATTTAGTATTAACAAACTAAGTTTCAACTACCTCTTTTTACATATAATTTTTATCGGTAATATAAAAACTGAAATTCGTATGGAAAGTTTCGTAGGAAAGCGCTTTTTTATCATTAAAAGAAATATATCAAATACAAGTTTTCTTAAGCGAGCTATCTAACACTACATGCTTCTAATTAATAGCATATTTACTTACGACATCAATTAACTTAAATGATGTATTTTATCCGCTATAACAAACCTTCGGTCACAATTTACTGAAACAAGGAAACAATTATCCTGGCTATGGATGTCATTTTGATGAACTAGCTTAAACTGCATTTTTGTAATATTCTGAGCCTTATTATATTTAGGTATGTAAATTTAAAGCACTTTCTTTCAGCAGACATTAAATTCTTATCACCTGTAAAATATAGCTTAATCTGTATTTTGCAATTAGCAGCAGCATAACTACATTAATGATTTTGAAATGTCTTTAATGTAATCGTTAACGTAAGTAATCACTCATTATCTTCAGGTTTTTGTATCCATGGTCAAACGAAAACTGAAGTGCGAGTGCAAGTGCTGCGAAACTGATGCCTTGCATCTTTATATATGATTGAATCCATAAGCTTAGAAGGATAAAGATAAACGACACTTATCAGTATTGTGGAGCATTAACAAAAATGTCTGGTTCACAATCGAGATGCTTATTGCTAAATTCAAGAATTTTTTTGCTTCATAAGAAGTCTTTTATTCAAGCTTTGAGAATATTCCTTAAAACGCTTTCTTATTATCTTGCTGATTTACACTTCTGCTGCACATATGCAGTCCTTGAAATTAGATTAATTGAGTCTTACCAATGGCTGAATGGTTAAGACCGTTGATTACTGAGAGTTTGGTTGGATCTCAGGCAAAAGGTTTTGGCAGCATAATTCGCTTACATAGCTTACTTCGTGCGTAAAGTAAATACGAGATAGTTGTCTTTAGGAAGACCTCCACAAAGGCATTCGTTCCCTTAGGCAAAGCGTCCTCCCGTACTTTGCCATATTCAAATAGCCTAGCAGTTTTATTTAATAGGGGGACCATAAAGTAATGTCATTTCTGCGCATGTCGACAACAACATGCTGAGGGCACACGTGGAAGTAAATCCATCTCTTGACCAACCTTGGTCGACCATCCAAGAACAAAAGCTTTAAAGCAGAATGGAAAAATAAGCAAAGTAGGTGTTTGAGTCCCCCATAATCTGTCCGAAAAAAACAAAGCCAACCTATCCATCACATGCAACTTATTGCTTCAACGGCACCATACAGAACCGTTTCTTGATCGTTTAATTAGTGGAGCCAAAACGTAAGTTTTATATGATAATCCAAAACTCAAAAGGCAGTTTTAATAGGGGTTACAAAGGGTTTACATCCCGAAAAGGCACTTTTGGGTGTTTGATGGAGTATCCGCGGAATTGTTCATTTTGAATTGCTGAAACCTGGAAAAACTGTTAAGTTAGACTTTTATTGTGAACAACTGGATCTAGTGAACCAATCTTTAATCGAAAAATATCCGGCGATTGTCAACGGAAAAGGCGTCATTCTGCAACACGACAATGCAAGACCGCACTGTGCAAGACGAGCACTGGAAAAATATAATGAATTGGGATGGAAGTTACTGCCTCACCCACCAAATTCGCCCGATTTTTCTCACCCTCGGATTTCCGTTTATTCCGATCCCTACCACATTTTCTTAGTGACAAAATATTTGAAAATTTGGATAACAACGAACGTGAGAACTAAAAGGAACCACGCTATTGAAACTTTTTTCCCTTGTGTGTGGCCGTCTAAATAAGGGTGCGTCTTATATGCCAGTGCGTCTTATATGCCGTCAAATACGGTAATTACCGGCAGAACCCAGGCGAGGTAAAACATAAGAGAAGAGTTTTGAAGAAATAAACAGACATAGAACTAATTTTGAATTCTGTTTGTCAGAAGTTATCACTGGAGAAGATAAAAGAATTTTCACGATTCCGAATGAATCAGAAATATTAGACAAGAAAGCTGAAGTACGAATTTTCAAACAATATTTCCCAACAAAAATATCAAAAATGATTTTTACTTTAAAAAGGCAGCTAAGTGATGGCAATCTCGAATTATATACTTTCCTAGTAAAAGTGTTGCAGATTCAGAGAGTATTCAAAATTTATATACTGCGAAAAAGTACTTAAAGACTTTAAAAAAGTCTAAATGGAATTCGATAACACAAACTTTTCTTCACATAAATGGCTTACATATTGATTAAATTTTTATCGAACCAGTTTTCATCGTTAAACTTAGTGAATAAACTTCTAAGACTTTTTGTATTGTCAGCATTTCAACTAAAACTATTCAAATTCGGTAAGCATGGTTAATATTCCACTAAATTCATTATTTTAATTTATGGCTATTATTAAAATAATGGATCCATTATTTTAATTATTATTATTCAATCCACGGTTTCTGAGATCTCTGGGATCTGCCAAAACTGCAAAAACCTAACTCGCTGAGATAAAAGTGGATCACTGTATATTCAAAATCTTTATACACCATGTCCACAAAGTTCCTTATCCAGCCTTAATTTTCGCAAAAATTTATCATAGACATACATTTCCACTACAAAAATAAAATGGTTTAAATGATGCAAATTTCCATGTTTTAGCATCTTAAACTAGACGTCGGTTTTCTAAAAATTGTAAAATCTAATTTTTTTACTTTCCTCCGGTCCTTATACTTATCGTTAGGAAAAATGAGTTCTAATAGGAAAGAAAATTTAAACGTATGACTCCCGTACGACAAAAATTGACCGGGATATTTAATTTCAAATTTTGCCATTTCTGTCGTTGTTGTAAACTTGCACTGAGAGGTCGGTTAATAAATAAATTATAATAAATCAAGGTTTATTTTTTTCCTTAAATGCCATTCAACGATATTCCTTTGTGTTTCATTAGTGTCTTTAATTTATAATGGTGTTATATTTGACCTGCTCAAAGGTGTATATACTTTGACATAACTAATTTATATGTTTTCAAAGTGCAAAAGTACTTTATTTATATTTTCGCTTAATTTAGAATCATAATCTAGTAATCATATAAAAAATTAATTAAACTACAAATATTTTTGGAATTTAATTTCTACAAATAGTGTTTCAAGTTAGCTACGTTCTTAAGCCAGTTTTCTAAAACACGAATTCTGTAAGATTATGTTAATTAAGTCTCCTTTTCGGATACAAAAATTACATTCATTAATACTTTCTACAGCATACAAATACAAACATTTCGGTTTTCAGTTTGTATACGGCCCCTGGACATGATATTCGATTTTAATATCAAATATCTGAGTCAACTTTTGTCGCACGGAAATGAAACAAAATTTTCTTCTTTGAATTTAAAAATTACCAAAATAAGAACATTTATAACATTTTTCTAATTGGAAGTATATTTCTACGACCAGGAGTCGCGAAAATAAAGGCTGGGTAATGCCTTTTGTGGAAGCAATGTATATATATATATACACATATATGTTTCAAAAGAATATAGTGAAGTTCAATTAAATAATTCTCTTGCGCCACTGCTGCAAGGAATGAAATTTGAATTCAACAAACATTCTTTATTCTTTAAACATTTAAATGATATTGTATATTAGTTCGCAGCAATAATTAATCATTTATTTGTAATACAATTTCATTTAAAATTTAATTAACTTTAAATTTGCTTTTTACAAATAGAGAAGGTTTGTTAAATTCAAATATATACACATATATATTGATATTTATACTTATTTCAAAAGTACTTACTGAATTTATCTTATACTTCATATTTCCTCCCACATAAAGATGTGCTGTGCGTTTCGATTTACATCAGATGCACTACACTAAAATTTAATATAAGAAGTGCTCATAAATTTTGCACTTAATTGGAAAAATTAGGTTCAAGGATTTACTCTGTGTATTTAGTTGCTTAACCCAGTTCTGGCTGAAATCTGGTTTATATTAATGTGAGTAAATCTAAGAAAAGTGGTATTCATTTCAGGAGGTTACCGGTTTCAGCTATAGTCTTTCATGCTTCTGCTTTATGTAACCTTATAATTATCTCTTTATGTTTATATAACTTTTGTTTCTGTAGTCTACCTACTTAAAGTCCATTTTAATGCAAATGTTCGAAACAAAGATGAAAAAGGCCTAAAGGAGAACGTGCAAGGAATTGGAACTATCCTAATGGCTTATTCTATAGTTTTAGTTTAAAATGAACTTCCATTTGCAAAATCAGCTTTCATTTTGATGCAGCCTGAAGATAAAATAATCCCTTTTATCATAAAATATGGTATTAAATTTTCCCTGATTTTCATCCATATTGATCCAATTATCCATCTTTAATAAGACAGTCATTAATATATGTATCCTGTTCGATGTCAGAAATTAGATTATTTTATAATGAAATTATTATGATAAACTGCTAGTTAAATCAAATGGAAAAGATTAATTCAATCATCAACAAAATCGAATGAGAACAACAAATATAATCTCACCAATAAGCGTGTTTCTGTAGGATATGCAAGTGATTCTGATCTGTTCCAGTGCAATGACCAAGTACTGTTTTATTTCTCTATCTTTTATCTGTTCTACTCAGATTTGCCTGAACTGTGTTATTTATTATCTGTCTAGTTCTGAGATTTTTAATTTGCATAATCCCTCTCTATTTTTGTACAAAGAGTTAGCTAATCTTTCACATTGTTTCGCTAAATACTAAATTGCAAAGTCAAGTGCTGAAATATACAAATATCAGAAATATCTGAGAATTTTCCCGTTGGAAGCAATCCAGATGTAAAGATCAATACAAGCGAATATGTCTACTAGGACTTACTGCAATTTTTTAAGCTATGCAATACAATTTATTATTAAAGAAAGCATTTTTAAAAGCTCTGTCCATTTCAAATACATACTTTTAAATCGCATAGTGTCCTTTATATTTTTATTCCATTAAAATATTTAAACAAAAAGCATTTTTTTCCTTGGATCGGCTTAAAATTTCTACCCAAATAAATATGTTCAGTAAATAAGAAAATATGTAGTTTTTGCATACGTAAATTCATTAAAAATCTGATAAGCAAATACACAAAAATATTTAAAATATTTTCCTTTTATCATTAACTTTTGTGAATCAGAAAAGCGAAACCAAGGCAATGTGTCGCCGTGGTGATATTTTCTAATTATACCAGGCGACTCATTAGGTCATAAATCTAGTATTTTTTATTCACTTATTATACAAATTTTTTACCCTATCCTCATTTCCTTTTTTTATCATTGTCGTTTTCTGGCTCATATGTGTTAGCCCCTTTTCTCTTCTCCCCTGAAGAGCAGGAAAAAGACATTTGCAGAAGATAACGTGGCAAAGGAAATGTGTTTTTCCCCCTTTTAGGACAGTCATATCGCTAGCCACAGCAACTTTTCGCGACTTAAAAATATGCAATGAGTTAAAGGAGGAAGATCGTAAATATAACAATAAAAATACAATAATAATAATAAAAAAATTAAACCCCAGCCCTGAAAAGAACAAATGCCCATAATGTCTTGTAAAACAAATGAACAGTACGCTTCTCTCACCTAGCAAATTGCTTTCTATTATTTGCTCTTGTTTCTCATTTAATTGGCATAAATGTGTTTGGTAGGGGTAAGGGCATAATCTATTCTTGCTGCTCGTTGTGAGCATATATTTCTTGCTCGCCTCATTACCCAGCTATCTTCATTACCGTCGAAACCACGCTGCTAAGGGAGAATAATTTAGAACAGTTTGTAATGACGGGATACTTCTCCTTTTGGACAAACTTTTGAGTCACATTTATTTGATACCATCATTTTTTTCTCTTTCCAGTTCCTTCACATGCATTTACATGTCCCAAGGATTTTTTTCTTCGGGTCTTAAAGACTGTTTTTATTATTTCATTTGAGGATAATCGACTAAAATGACAAAGATAAGCGAATTTTTTTTTCCATTTACGGATGTCATTTCATTCTTATGATTTTCATTTATTCAATTAAGGAATCTTAAAGTCAAGATGAATATCTGCACGCATAATTAAATCTATACACGCTTGTCCTTAGCTAGCTATCAATGTACCTACTTGAGAATGAAAAGCAAAATGATTCGAGCATCTTATACTTTATATATAGTAGATATAGATACAGATAAAGATATACATAAATACATACATATATATGTAGACACTTAATCATATTTTCCACACATTAAGCTCATTTTACATTAATTACATCAAATTTACTTTAAAATTTTTTCATGCATCATAAAGTATTAAAATATGTTTTGATTCAAAGTTTGATAACTTTATTGTTAGCCAGAAGCAAAGGAAACGGAGATTAAATTTTTTTGCGATGATGTTACAGATCAATAAAAAATCTTGCAATAAAAAGGTAAACAAAAATTGCAATAAAAAGGTAAAAAAATAAAATGTAAAAATGCTAACAAAATACATCGAAACAAAGATAAAACTGTACTAAATAAAAAGGTAAAGATACTCAGCCAAAATAAACTTAGGAAGAACAATTCTCGTCATGGAGAATTCTTCTGGAGAATTCTTCCACAGAAAAAACACTTCCATTTTATTATGTTAGACTTTTAGAACATTTAGAGGAAAGGAAGATCACATTTAATACAAATAAAGAAACGTTTTACAACCTGAAAAAGTTTCCTAGCAAATAATTTATTTACAATAATATTTACTCTAAACAGTAATTAAGTATGAAATTAATTTGTACTTTACGTAATGGTATTTAATACCGCATTCATTGTGATTATTAAGACTGTGTTAAGTATAGGGTCTTTCTGCGTCTTGTTTTCTACTCTTTCGTCACTTCATTTTGCAACTTAAAATTAAAGTTGCACTTTCAAAGCATATTTAGTTTTATCCTTGCATAACTGTTCATTTTTCTATTGCATGATAAACTTTCAATATAATATTTTCAACGTTTTAATAAAAATAAGTTATCTAAATGGCAGTTCTATGTTCTGCATTCTACTCAAAATTGGCTCACCAGCGGCCGAGCGGTAAAGTCGCTGAACACTGGTAGTTCGGTTCGAGGTTCGAATCCCGCGAACGGGCTGGCTGCATGGGCGTTTTCGTGGTTTTCCCCATGTGTAACGTGTATACGAGCCAGTTGCCCTTAGAAAGTCCTCCACGAAGGCATCCCTCCCCTTAGGCAGATAGCCTTCGAGGCTTTGCCATAATTACACACACTCTACTCAAAATTGATTAATTTAAGGAAACAGTAAAAATAATTAATCTCAAAATAAGTACAAGTTTTTTCACGATAGTGTCTAATGTGTAACACTACACCATAATTATAAGTATTAAAACGCAGTTCTTTTTTTTTTTTTTTTTTTTTTTTTTTTTTTTTTTTTTTTTCAGTTATACTTCCTAGACTTTTCCTAAGTACTCTTTATATTCTCTCCTACCTTGCGAGTAAATGTCATACTTAACTCTTCGCTCTAAAATTTCTCCAGTTTAGAGGTGAAAAATTATTAACAGTCCTCCTTCCCTTAAAAATTTTTAATTACTCTTTTATGTATTTCATTAAGACGAAAACTATTGTAGCAAATGTGTCATACATTTGTTACAAAATCAATGAGACAAAAACTAAGCACATATTGGTTACAAATATAGACGCTTGAAGAGACACGCGAAGTAATTTAGTGTGAAACGACTTTCTCAATAACTATCCTGCTAATCTCGAAGGGGTTCAATTTCATTCAAATAGAAGAGTATAATTTTCTAATTGAATGAGTTGGTCTCTGAATATGTAAAAATTCATTTAATTTCGAAAATTTAAACTTACTTTAAAAAAAACCATATTAATAGTTTGATAAATCGGCAGTCGCTGTAGTAGAAATGCAAATTTACTTTGTCTTTTATTAAATTTCATAAAGGCAGTTTTACTTTGATTAATTTGCAGAGAGTAGTTTAAAACATGTGAGTCTATAAGGATGTTAATTTTATTAACAATTAAATTTTAAGTTCCTTTCCTGTCAAGTCCTTAACTTCAAATTACTACTTCCGGCCAGAACGTAGTTTTGGAATCACTCTGAATACTCATTGAGAAGAAGCGGTATTTAAACCGCGAAGTCTACTTGCTGAATTAGAGAGAATCAGAGTTTCTGATTTGTGCGCGTCTGCCTTTTGGCTACTCTCTCTCAAAGCTGTTATTACGCTCGGTCGTACTCAGGCCCTTGATAAGCTTCGTAGGCAAATAAAGTTAAGGGGCCAACTCGATTAGAATCTTGATAGCTTCGGCTATATCTCTTTTAGTTAATCTTAGTTTTAGTTTACTTCTTAGTCTCTTAAGTTCAAGCCCAAGTGTCGGCTTTTATTGTACAATCCAAGACGGAGTTTTGTTAAATCTTATTGGAATAATAAAGGGTTAGTTACCCTTCCATCTTGTTGTTTCTTGTCACACGAACTTAAGCGATTATTCGCTAACTAGTTCTTAAGGTTACTCACTTTTCGCTGTAAATACACAGTGGTAAACCTCACAAGTCATAGTAATTTTAAATATAATGCATTACAGGCCTCCCCCCCCCTTTCGATGATTTACTCTTAATTTATAATGCGAGCTTTCAGGCATTTTTGCCATCCTTATTAATTGAAAGTTTACTTTTACTCATCCTATTATATTTTTATACAGGTAAAGTATTTTGTTTACCTTTCATACGCATCCGCAAATGAGTAATTTTATATTATTCACTCTTTTCAATGACTGAAGCAAACTTTCGTGTTAATAAAAGATTGAATTCGCATTTTGACGACTTGTGATTTTCAGGAGTGCACTGAGCTATGTCGACTAGGAACGCTCATATTTATTTTTCATTACGATTTGCAACTGTTTGAAGTTGTGAATTAGTCTGTGCTCAAAAAACGTGTAAGCACTTATTAAAGTATTTTAAACATTTTAATCTATATCGTAAAGCTTCTAAATCGATAGTTCACAGATATAAATAGCAAATATTGACCGTAGTGATTATTTGTGAGTAAAATTAAGTTGAGTATGAATATTTTTCCTTCTTTCTCAAGCAATATAATCTTTAATATCACAGATAAAGATAAGTAGCCCTATAAAGGTTGAGTATAGTAAAAGTTAATATTAATGTAATATCAAGTGGCAATGTTTACGAGCATCCTGGTTTTTGTAACAGAGTAATATATAGGTGATAAAAATCAAAACTCCATAAAGTATTTTGCAGTTTTGTATTAGGCAAAATATATCACTCGGAATAGCGATAAGTAATGTAATAATTCTAAAATATGTTTCAGTTTTCTTTTCTAAAAGTGTAGTTAATTTCGCTAACAGCATACGATTCATTTCCCGCAAAATCTAATTCATTTCCCGCATCAAAAGTAATTAGATTATTTTCTTGTTTAGTAGATTATTAAAGTCTTGAATTCCTTTGAAGTTATCTTAATAAATGTCAGAAACATGTAATTAGACGCATAAAAGATGTAGTAAAGTAGAATTTACTAGACATTACAACATCAGATTAAAATTTCACTTCATGCGAAACATCATAAAATTAGATGTACAGGTATAAACAGAAATTATAGCTGTGAAACTTAAGGTTCCTAAACTCTTAATGGTAACCTGAACTTTGCTTGCCATTACTGAAATGTGCAGACAGATCTTGAAAAGCTTATTTATTGAGTGCAAAATGTTCAGCATTGAATTAAAACTTAATATCATTATCCAAGTCAAATATTTTAAGTATAACGACTGAAATGAGAAAGATTTCAGAACAGGATATTAATTGCAAGCAAGTGCCAACAAGTAAAACTCAACTTATAGTTAAAAATACAAGATAACGTAATATTTGTGTTAATAAAAACAAATTAAATATCTGCTTACAGCAACACAAATTTTAAGCGCATAGACAGATCCCGTTTTAGCCTTCAAAATCAAATGAAGGGTAGCGTTATTATTACCCAAATATGTATATCGTTGTTTGCCGTAAATTATTTACTTAACATGAATATTTATAACAGCCAGGGAGTTCTTTTTATAAATAAACAAAACTACGAATTATAAAAATTATTTGGTTTTGAGTAACAGCGAACGTGCTAAGCGAGTGTATGCTTTCGTGATTTTTAGCATACCTAATGTAAAAACGAATGAGTTTCCCTTAAATGATGCTCCATGAAGGCATCCTTCCTCTTAGGCAGATTAGTCTTCAGCAGTTTTATGTAATCGATTAAAGCAAACTTTTAGAGTTACGTTTTTTCACTGGAGGCTAATAAATTTTAGGAGCCGAAGATTTTTTTTTCTTATTTCCCATTATATACTAAATGACATTATTTTCTCTTTTTTAACTTTTATTTATTTTTTCACCTGAATTTACTTTACATGAATCATAATTTATTTCTATGGCATTCTCCTTTGTTATCAAAATCTATATGTCGTTCTTAAGTAAAAATCGATTATTTCATTATTTTTGCAAACTGGAGGTGGAACATTTATTTTAATTTACTTATATCTTGAATCATGCTGCCTTGTGATCATTAATACCTTACTCACCCTGATTTATTTTCTTTAGCCTATCCCCTTACAGCAAAAATTCTAACTCATATATTTATGACCCTAGAATATATCACTAACGTTTGAAATGGATTCTTACGTTTCCTTCTCCTTTTAATTCAATCTATGATAAAGCAGTTCCTCAGACTGGACACTTTGTAGGGACATTAGGTATTTTTTCCGAAAGTAGGAGAAATAAAAAATAAGCGATGCCCTCACCGGAACTCGAACCACGGACCTATCGAATTCGTGTCGAGCGTTCTGACAGCTACCCCACGAAGGCATGCTAAGAATGCGGGAGAAATACCTTAAATACTTCCCCTTTTAAAGGCGACTGGTTTTAGGAGACCCATTCGCCAAATGCTGGTGGTGAAGAATCATCATTAACCACCTTTTAGTTCGGGCGCCATTGTTAAGACATAAGGTATTTTTTTGAAAGAAGGAGAGATGAAAAATGAGCAGTGCTCTCATCGGCATACGAACCACGGACCTCTCGAATTCGCGTCCAACGTGCTGACTAATACACCACGAAGGCATGCTAAGAAGGCGAGAGAAATATCTTATAACTCAACAGAAAAATTAACAGTTTTTTCCATTGTTATACGTATTCCAGAAGTTCATCAAATAGAAACAAAACAGCCACCGAAAGCATAAATGATCTTCAATATAATATGGACGATAGCAACGTGATGTTGCTGTCTTAATATGACCACCCTTAAGTATTGCGAAAAAATGAAAGAGGTACTGTTATATGAACTTGTCGTTTTCCCAATGTTTTAGAACTGCGATGTTCACGACTTACTTTCTTTTGCAGCACGATGTTTCCCCCCTTGCGTTGTTCTCACCGTGACGCTTCCGTCCACGATGTTTTCCAAGAACATAGAGAAAATACTCTTAACCCTCTGGCTGATCATCCCACGATTTCCACGGGCAACTCAAATGTAGCACAATTTGCTTATCCCGAGATTTCCGCGGGCATATGTTTTTCTTCCTTTATTGAGGAGCACATCCCGTTTTTTCCCCCTTTAAGCACTGAAATAAATTATATACAGTATTATTAGAAATAAATTATATACAGTTTAGTTTACGTTTTGGCCAACAGATAGCGTTAGTTGTCCACTAAATTGTGGCATTTGAAGCCACGTGGTATTAGAGCTCAAACTTCACTTTTTGCCGCTTTTTTCTTACAGAAATGTCTGCTAGAAAACGTTCAGCGATTATCTTGATTATTTAATTAAATTATTGAATTATTAATTAGATTTATTGAATCTGGTGCAAAAACTTTGCCTTGAACCCTGTTTTGAACTCTATCAGACTAAACTGACTAAACCTCAGTGCTTTATATTTTCTTAAATGTTATACATTTTACTTTTTTTATATTATGCAATAACTAGAAATTAACTGTAATTCGACTGAAATTTATTTAATAAAAGCCTTTTTTTTTTTTTTTTTTTTTTTTTTTGTGATAACATCTGAAATTGGTTTTTCTGGCAACTTAGTTTCTCATGATAAAAATCTATGTACGAAATATTTTCTAGAAAGTAAAAATGCAATTTTCAATTCTCCAATATATATAGATTGAAAATAAAAAAAAGCAATTTTTGAAGCGGTATTGGTCCACAAATTGAGCAGTCATAGTGATCATTTTAAAAAAGAGAGAGTAAGTGAAAGAGTGATAAAGATGTCAATTAATCTGTACTGCATCAAGTTGGGATACATTATGCAACACAAAAAACCCCACTCTTGTGTAAAAAATGTATTAGTAATAAAAGGGTTAAGCAGGAGCCAAAGCCACTTCCTTGATTTTGGGCTAGCAATCAACTTCCGCTAACCACTATATGTGCAGGTGTAACCAATGTATGTACTATGTATAACTACTGTATGTAACCACTATGTGTTTAGGGTGGTGTGTGATCAACATACACTTTATCAGACGCATTAAGAGAATCATTTGCTCGTTAAAAGGAATAAACTACCCATTTTAATTAATTTGAAGGTCTTTTTTAAATGAGAATACCAATAAAAGCATCAAACGCTGCTGCTTTCATTTTCATTCTCTCCGCAAAGTACAACAGAACTAGCATTATCGGCATACCGGATAAAACATAGCAGGATAAACTGGATACAACTTTTTGCGTTGCTAACTTGCCCTGCTTGCAGTTTGGCTGAACAACCTTCTTATATGAATTAATGCAACTGATATTAAACATTCTAAGCTCCACTGTCGCTCTTGCTATGCTCAAAGGAAAGAGGAATGCTGGAACAAGAGTCTTATTTCAGATCGCCTGCACTCTAATCAAATCGCTTTAGATGAGAAGCACAACTACCCTAAAATGTTATATGTCCTCTCCATGACGAATGCTGTATAATATTGCATAAATGATTTCTCCGACAGACTAATTCTAGCCGAGGGTTCGTAGTAGACAGTCTACAGGTATTATGCTATCGAGTCATATTATGTATTCACATTAAGTGTTCGTATTATATATTCAGTCATTGTTATAATATATTCTCTCACTCACGTTATTGGCATTAAACATTTCAGTTGCGCATTCATCCCCTGGCGAACAATCCTTGCCGCTTAATATTCGAATTTTATTCTTTATGGAAGTAATAAGATTTTGTGTTTTTTTTATCATGAGCATTAAGAGTTTTTAATGTTTAAAGTAAATACTTAATTTCTTAAAAGTCATATTATCTTTAAAGGTATAAGGTTTATTTTATCTTTACTAATAGTTATTTTAATTTGTTAACCTTTTCTGTTCCTTCTTGTTTCCCTTGCGTTTCCTCGCCACGATGTAAATGAGTATATTTAAACTGAAGTAGAGAAAAGCTTGGTAAGAGCGTGTCTTTGCTATGGAGTACGCACGCTGTTGTTTCTACCAGCTGTTTGAACTTAGACTCCACATTCTTGCCGCCAACTTTTGATTTCAGGCCCGTGTAAGTTTCTGAATCAACCTGCTAGGTTAAGTTAGTCTTGAATTACTAGCTTATCTCTAAATTTAGTTCAGTTTATTATTATCTTAATTTTTATCGCCACAAGTAGATAACGGATACTGTAAGCACAAATACACTGGTGTGCAAAAATTAAGGACGAGACGGTTTTTTCAATATAACTTTGTACAAAAGCTTTCCAAATCAACACATTTAATACCATAAGATCCCCAATACGTAAGGACATGAGTAATGTAAGCAACACTTACTAAAAGAGAAATCAGAGGGATAAAAAGAAGCTTTATTGAAAAAGTAGCACGAAACTTAATGCGACTGAAGGCCGAAACATCCCTGTGATGAGTGTCCAGCAAGAAACATCCGGTCTTTAATAGGGGATATGATCTCCCCTGACTGCTAGGCAGGTTTCACAGCGTCTGCCCATGCTGAGAATGAGGGTGTCAATGAGTTGTTGAGGCATTGCTGCCCATTCGTATTTCAGCGCCAGTCGAAGCTCCGGAATCGTTACTGGTGGTAAGGTACGAGCTGCCAAGCGTCTGCCTAGAAACTCCCATGGGATGGGATTGAGATCCGGAAATCGTGCCGGCCAATCCATACGTTCAATATCCTCACTCTCTAAGAGCTGTTCGGCAGCTACTGTGCGATGACATGGTACATTGTCTGTCGTCCATGAAAAGGAACTGCGGACCCACAGCGCCTCTAAAAAGACGCACATATGGAAGAAGAATCTCGTTACAATAACGGGTCCCGTTGACTGAACCTGCGTCGAAGATGTGAAGGTCTGTACGACTACCAAGCATGATGCCTCCGCAAACGAGAACACCGCCACCTCCATACCTGTCCCTTTCAATGTTGTTCGAGGGATGATTGCGGCTTCCCCGCTCTCTCCAGATGAGTATGCGATGAGAATCGCTACTCAGACTGAATCTGCTCTCATCTGTAAAGAGTACTCGTCCTCATTGATTGTCTCTCCAATTCCGGTTTCCCGGCACCACAGAGAACGCCTTCTCCGATGGGCAGGCGTTAGAGGTACACACCGTACAGGGTGTCGTCCAAACAGACCACCACCGTGCAGTCTTCTGGCCACGGTAAAACGCGATATCGGTCGTCCAGTCGCCTGTGTCGTGTGTCTAGCGATTTCTCCCGCTGTCTGCCGCCTGTTTCTTCTGGTCTGTAAGGCAATATACCGGTCATCTGCGGGTGTGGTTCCTCGTGGACGACCACTACTAAACTCCCGGATAGTTGTTCCTGTAGTTTGAAATTGTCTCCAAAGTCGTGAAACGATGCTGTGAGCAATTCCGAACTCTGCAGCCACACTTGTCACACTGCGGCTTTCCTCCAACTTTCCAATGATTCGACCTCGGGTAAAAGCATCCAGATGTCGTCTAACAGATTGATTATTCGCCATTTCTCGCTGAGGCAGCAACTCGGTATGATTTTAACTGATATACGGCGTGCAATCTCTTTGCCAGAAATACTGATCTTACACCGACAACATGCTTTATACTACTCAGACACTCCCCCATTACGTCTACCTGCATATCTGCGTATGTGCTACCGTACATCACCTTACTTAACCTCCTGATTGGTCTTTCTATTCGCTCTGCCTCTTCGTTCAGCTGATATGCTAATTTTTCCACTTCGTCCTTAATTTTTGCACACCAGTGTATTGTGCCGTCTGTAAATAACTGAGTTCAATAAAAGGGTCTTTTACACCCTTCCCTTCTTGTGTTCGCCTTCTAGACTTAGCGAGAAGTCGCTATACAGACTCTGATGTAGGTCTAGTAGAAGTATATGTTAGCCGAGAGGACTAGAACTTACAAATTTCATCTAAGAATAGCTTGAATCTGAAAGCATGAATGTATTAGACTTAACTTGGTTTCAAGAAATGTAAACATTAATTAAATTATTTCCTCTATTCTAATCTGAATAATCATTTTCTGAAAAATGTTTCGTTTCATCAAAGACTGAAAGAACTCCCCTAAAATTTTGTTTTTTTAGTATTAAGTTAAAGAAAAAACAAAGGTTTTATTACGTAAATTGACATATATATATCTATATATATATATATTTGTAATAATAAAATTCCATAGTCAAGAATACACTTAAAATTCTAACTGTATGTTCTTTTCATTTTTAATGACGACGTTCTCTTATTTGAAAGTACGTGGAATTAAATCCACAGCCCCGTAGTCAAGTTGTTTTTCCAGCTTTTTCTACAAGTACAGTTTTAGAATGTTCTGGAAATATTTAAAGCGACTTGATTGGCTGACGAGGTTGACGTCATTTCTTGGAAGCTCCGCCTTTCCAGAGGCTATAAAAGGACTCGCAAAGGAATATCGGGGGCTTTTTCTTAAATGTCACGATGCAGTAAATTTCATACAAAAAGTTATTAGTAATTCTTTTTATTTACTCCGGATATCTGATTTTGAAACTGCTATTTCTCCTGAATAATAATAAATGGATCCTGTTTCTTTAAACTTATCGTCTGATAATTTAAGCTACGACCAAAGCTGGTACATCACAAGGATATATATATTGTTGAGGAATTGCCTTGCTTTGACTCCAATTTACTTTCAACTTTAGATGCATTAAGTTTATATATATATATATATATATAAACTTATATGTATACTTTTTATATATATATATATACATAAATCTCTAATCAAGTACTTTGCAGTCTTGCGCAAAACCCCACGACGTTTTGAATTTGTCACCATGCCAGCAGGGATATGCTACTAGGAGCACTAAATGTTTAAAATCTATTTTATACCGCAGCTGATTTTTTTAATCGCGTTAATTTCTTTTATTCAACTGTGTTATAACTCCTATGACGAAAGGATTCATGCTTTGACTTTTTTTTTTTATTTAAAGGCATCAGTTTTCTAAAAATTACGAAATCTAACTTTTTTCTTTTTCCTTGGCTCCCTATATATAATTAGGAAACTTTGTACTTATTATTAAAAAAAATGCTTCACCCCTGTATGTCAAAAATTGACCGAGATATTTGGTATTAAAAATGGGAATCATATTCACATGCCGTACACAATGCGAAGAGCGAAATGTTTGCATTTGTAAGTAACATTAAAAGTAAAACATCGTTTAGAAAAGGTTTTTATTATTAATATATTACGTGACGAGCATTTCTATGAAAAATATAGTCCAATATAATTTATTCTCAAAATAGAGAACTTATTTGCGGAATCTTACAGAATACGTGTGCTAGAAAAGACTGGCAAGCATCAATTATTGGAACGTAGCCGACTCGTAATATAATCAGCAGTAATAAAAAATGGTAAATATTTGTACCGGAAAAATGAATTGTTTTACCATTAGCAGATTATAATTCTAAAGCAATAAAACTTCATGAGAATGCTGATAACGTGTTTTTAGACTTTGAGAACGTAAATTACTTAAGCAAAAATTCCTTGGGCACACCAAACGTAACAAAATTGTAAATTAATGACACCGGGAAATCAAAAAAAAAATATCATTAAATGGCATTTAAGGGGAAACAAATCCCCCGTGAATTTTTCTAATTTATTTGTTAACCGACCCCTGAAAGCAAATTGAAAATGAAGTAAAAAATCGCAAATTTTGAATTTCAGTATCTCGGTCACTTTTTGTCGTAAGGAGTAAAATTTGTTTTGTGTCTTATTTTTTATAACGAGCACAAACGTTTCCTAAATATAAGTACATGGATCGAAGGAAGGCGTAAAAAAGTTATATTTTCGTAATTTTTCCAAAATCGATGTTTGTAAATTTTAAAACGCCAAAACATGAATATTTGCGTCATTTAAAACATTGTTGTCTTTAGAAGGCTATGTCTCTGATCAACGGTTACTCCCGGAAGAACATGTAAAATGTTAGATTTCGTGTTTTGTGCACTTTTGTTTTTCGATTTAAAAATACGAAAGCATGACATTTTGCGTCAGTTAAAATAGCTTTGTAACTGGAAACATATATCTACGACCAAAAATTGCGAAAATAGAGGCGGGCTAAGGACTTTCGTGGTCACTGTAAATACAGAAATAACGGAAGTTTTTTTTTTTTTTTTTTTTTTTTTTTTTTTTTTTTTTTTTCAAAAATTTAAAAGAAATAACATTTAAATTGAGGAAATTTGGCAAAGTGTCAACAGAATTTGACAGCGCTGTTATAAAATGACTTTATACTCCGATGTAATGGAAGCTAAGCATTTCTAAAGCAATAAATGCACAGCAGGGCAAAGTTTTTCATGCAACACTATAGATGGACAAAACCGCCCTTTTCCTTTTATGGGATCGAAACAGAAGCGTTCGCTCATGGAAATGAATAGGTTCCTTTTTATGGCTCACCGTTCAGCAACAACACCCATGATGAAAAATATCCGAAACGAGAGTTGAATTAGGAACAATTAGTGAGGACGGAGAGAAGAAAGGAAAAAATAGAACGAGCAGTAGAATCGGGAACGGTTAGCGAGGCTGGAGCGAACTGCGAAAAGAATCGAACTAGCCGTGGGATCGGAAAGTTTAAATCAATCAAACGGTAACACCCTGGACAGATTTCTTTCAACTGTAGTTTTGAGATTCCCTAAAAATCACCTTTCTACACAGAAATAACAATCAATTTCTGGAATAAAATTTTTTGAAACGTTGGGAAATGCTAAAAATTAAACTCACTTTTAATCTGGGAGAATAATCATTCTTTTCTTCCATAAAATGAGAACTGAACTTTTCTGGCACGTTTCCTGCCACGCTTCCAACAAAGATCTTGGAGAATCAAATTGTAGATCTCTATACCTGCCGCTCAGACGTCAGAGTGGTTACGGAAGCCTACTGCGGTACTGAAGGGCCCGGGTTTGAATCCCAAAGAAGACGTGGTTGTAACATGTCCTTCCCTTCGTAGGAGAACCCGGTGGCGCCTATTAAATGCCTCCATAATAAAATGGTCACCATTTCTGGCCTTAGGTGTGTACAACGCTGAATAAGCAAGTGCCCGCCATTGAATTTAAAAAAAAAATATCTTAATTCTTGCCACGTTTCCAACAATAACAGTTCGTGAACTGTAAAAGAGCTACAACTCCGTTTTTTGGAATCGGAGTAAATTCGCTTTGTAAAGTAAATTGCCTCTTTGAATCTGTTACAGAGTAGATCGTTCAGCTTTATAGAACACTATAGTATAGTTAGTTTATGATTCTTTTCAGTTTTGAGTTTTATTTTGATATAGATATCACAACAGTACGGATCTGGAATAAGCTAGCAAGCCTAGACGCAAGGCGTATATTTGATATAGCAGAAAATATCAATTCCTCCCTCACACACGTTCTGCGGTATAATAATGGCCTAGGCGGACCAACGGCAAAGACGCTGAACACTGGTTGTTCGGTCTAGGTTTGAATCCCGGCGAACATGCTGGCTGCACGGGGGTTTTTATGGTTTTCCACATGTGTAGCGTGTATATGAGCTTGTTTCTCTTAGAAAATCCTTCACGGCCGCCAAACAGGGATAGTTGTTAGCGATGCTGATTGCCGTACCGAAGGACTGGGTTCCAATACCGGAGATAAAATGGATGTTTGTAAATGGGTAGTGTCTTTGCGGCAAGGGGGCACTCTAAATATGCGGCGAGCCGAAAGTCCTCTCGAGAGATTGATGGTAGGGAAGAGGCGTGGGAGATCCGTCCCCCTTGCTCCTCTTCATCAAAATCGTGGGCGGAACTGAGCAATGTCCTATGGTGCTCAAGGCTCTAGCAACGACAGGTGTAAACTTCCACTCTTTGCTATGCTGAAATTTCGTGTCCAGCGTGCCACGAAATTCACGCTTGCCACGCTTGTTCTGATGTTACTGTCAGACAAGTGAGATAAGTCACAGCAACAACAATAAGTTCTACATGAAGGCATCTCTCCTCTTAGGCAGATAGTCCTACTGTGCTTTGCCATAACTTAATAAATTTGAGTTCAAATAAAGGTTATTTCAGCAGTAATGCATTTAGGAAATGGGTACCTTTCTACGCAATATTGCAATGCGATACTTGCGATAATAATACTACGATACTTGCGCTTGCCTCAAGTTCTAAAAATAATAGTTAAAAATATTTTCCCTTTTCTTCATTTTACCTTGCTATTGTAATCTTAGTCCCTTATCGCATTCAAATTATAAAGTGGCCATTTGAGTAGCTGAGGAGTTAAAATAGAATATTTTAAATTATCTTTACTTGTTATCTTCCAGAATAAGGGAATTTAAATAAATTTCAAACGCAAACAGAGTCAGCAGATTTGTTTTTTTATGATGCATTAGTAATGATAAAAGTAACGTATAAAACAAACATATTGCTTTTGATAAAAAATAAGTCCTTTATTTCCTCCTTTCCTATGTTGGCAGCCAAAAGCTTCCAAAATATTTATGGTGATAATTTCAACAGTTCATTAAATATAATACAAAAGACCACCTATTTAATCATCTTTTACTCCCCTTTGAACTTAAGAAGACGGATAACCTTCGCGTGCTTTACCTTAATAAATAAGCTAACCCTTAATCTTAAGTGAATCTTAATTTGCCATAATGAAATTTTGTTAACTTTGCATTTTTTAAGCATAAAGTTTAGCAGTGAGATCCATGTAGTAGTTTAGATTCTTTAATTCCTTGCATTTAGTAGTGAATTAGACAGACGGGAAGGATGTGAACAAAATATTCACTCCATAAAAATAACCATATTACGTGCGTGTTCCAGAATTCGAATGCAAACATTACATTTTCATCTTGTAACAACTTCTTTTATCATTAATTATCAAAAGAGACTGGAACATTTTTCCTCCAAAATATAGTGCACATTTACAAGTATTTTAATTGTGCTAGACTATACTAAACTAGTTCCAGAAACATTTTCTCATAACCAAATTTCCTTTTACTTTTATCCTGGGCTTCAAGCCATCTAATTTAGCACACAGCTTAAATCTAAGCTGTTTCACAAAAGGAGTTTATCTTAACTTCTTAAAAACAATAAATCTGTAGAATTTATTCGCTAAATACGGTTACTTAGCAAAAAAAAATAATAATATATAATAATGAAACAATGTAACTTTTTACTTTATTCCTGCTTTAACGGACATTAAATTGCTTTATATGCTTTTCTCTTAAATTCACGCTCATTTAGTTTTTAAATTGCACACAAGACCCCTGATGTTAAAGAGCAGAAAGATTATCACACTACGGAATCTGCATAACAAAATAATGTGACGTTTACTGAGAATCAGTGGGCATTTGATTTGTATATTAGTTACTCTCTATGCAGCGAAACAACGCTGCGTGGAATAAATGTCTTCTTTGGGGAAAATTTCAGTTATGTTTTTAACAAATCAGAAAATGAAAAACAAGAATATTTATGCAGTACAAAAAAAAAATTGGTTAATTAGAAGAAAACTCGTAAGATATGTTATCAAGATTAAAAGAAAAAAATTCTTTAAATAAAATTCATTAGACTAGAGCTTAAGTTCTATAAATAGAAGCGTTTAATCCATTAAACCCGCGAGGATGGCTTTCGACTAAGAACTGAACCATCATCGTGGATCTGGTATCGTGGATTTGTATATCCAGCATGCGGGACGTTTTGCAGATGTAGCGAAACAAACAGAGAAAGGACATAAACAGCGATTGGATTTCAAAACGATAGAGGGCACCACATTCTGAATATGGTATTACTAGTGTTCGAAATAATATGCAAGTACGAATAATTTCAAAGAAACGAATATACAGATACAGATAGTGCAACGCAGAAAATAACTAACAGAATACTACAGATGCATTAAATAATACGCCAATATTAAAATTCTGATCTGTTAATTAAAAATATATGTTGAATATATATTACTACTATGTAGAAACATAAATGCCAGGACACAATACGTGTGTAGAAACATGGTATACTATTGTACCGAAATTTATATTGCATGACTAACAGCACAAAACTTATAAAAGCATTGTTACGTACGCGCGGGTTCGTAATGGATTGAACACACACAGAACCAATGAGAGCTTGATAAAGTTATTTTTCCAAAAGAAACAATTTACATTTCGAGAACTTTTCACAAAAGTACTCACACAGCTCTTCTCAGTATGACCAAGCTCAATCAATAGTTACCACTTCAAATCACTAAGAACGTATTGACGCAATGCAGCACAAAGAGCATCTAAAGAGCGAAGCTCACACTGAGATCTCTCATTATTCTGAAATCAAGTCTGAACTAAAAATTGAAAACTAGTGCTCTCTCCGGTCTTATATAGCTTTTTCCACACCGCTAGGGAATGTCCAGTACCTCCGATTTATAGAGATTGCTGAAGACAAATACGGTTACAGTTACTTTTAAAGCCGGACACAGTTCCAGTAATAAATAAACAGGGATCAGAACGATTACAGTTGCACAAGTATCGGACCAAACTTTCGCCAAATAGTCGCTAAGTTTGGCAAACTTCGGCGGTTTCTTGCCAAATTTAGTGACAAAAATTAGTCACCAAAGCCCTTGCTAGATTGGTGCTATCTCGCCAATTAATTGAGGTCGCCATTTGCCTTGACGCAAAATTCACTTATCCTGTAATCACGCTCCTGAACACGTTGCAGGGAAACCCGTGTCACTGGTTCAAGAACCAAATCAGCATAATGCTGAACTCTCAGTGTGCCGCGAAAAAAGAATAGAGGAGTTCGCTTAAAGTGCATTATTCCATTCTACACCATTACTCCAGCAGCAAGGCCGTAGGTTCATTTTTGAATGCTTGCCCATGTCATTGGCCACATATTCTCCAAACCAATCTCTGATAATTTTTTCTGAGAAAGAAGCAGTACTCATCCCTAAAACGTTTAACACTGTACTCTAGCTTTCGTTGTTGCTTAGTTGTACATCATGATAGCCTTTGAAAACTACGGTTTGGGATTAATGGAGTACTTGTAGCTGCTCACCTAGCTCGTAGCCCAACATCGTACAGTCGTCTTCTGATGACTTGTAGAGACACAGTAAGCTAAGCAATCAAGTTACACACTGGACAGTTTGTAAGCTATGCGATGTCCACACTTTGATGACTTGTAGAGACTTTGATTAGCTTACTTATGACTTCCGATTTCCTTTTAAGGATAAAGACATCCTATTCTTCTAATCCAACCATCCGTCTGAGAAAAAGTACCGGCATTTGAAACTCAAGAGTCGCGATTTGCCGGAGTGACGAACCAACATCTTTGAACTGAAGGATTCTGTCCCTTTTTGGTTTGCAATAAGTATTAA
The DNA here is from genome assembly GCF_044657685.1 of Stegodyphus dumicola. NCBI lineage: Eukaryota > Metazoa > Arthropoda > Arachnida > Araneae > Eresidae > Stegodyphus > Stegodyphus dumicola. The sequence continues at coordinate 32,571,273 of NC_140781.1, forward strand.
CAAGTGGCCCGCTAACAAACTCTCAAGAAATCGCTCGATCAAATCACAAGTCCTAATTTTTTTTAAGCTACACGTGGCAGAATTATTTATTTGATATTTTACACCATGTATGTTCCTCGCAAGCCTCCCAAGGTGTCTCTGATTGAAAGAGAAGTAAAACATTTTAGTCATTTGCATATTTTAATTGCACTTACAATTGCCATAATGTGCCTAACTTTGTGGCTTTTCTCTCTTGGTGTCACAATTCCAGCCTTGCACAATGTATATATACAGTAAAATGGGATAATACCGTAAATATAAATAAAGTAAAGGGCCTACCAGCGGCCGAGGGGTTAAGTCGCTGAAAACTCATAGTTCAACCTGGCTTCAAATCTTGGTGAATAGACTAGCTGTATGTAAGTTTTCGTAGTTTTCCCCAGATATAAAGTGAACTCGAGTCAACTTTTCTTAAAAATTGCTCAACAAAGGCAACCCTTGCCTTAGGCAAATGCGCAACCATCACGTTTCCCTAACTTACAGATTCTAAAGAGTCACGTCACCTGAAAGCAAGTTCACCTGAACTGCCATTGAAAGTAACAGACAATTTTATTCGCGAAGTCCGTCATTACATCGCAAAGGACGGGGCTATCTCACAGATGCAATTTTCAAATAATAAACAAAACGTAAACCATAAAATGGCATTATCTTATTTATCACTTACCACTCTCGACCTTTACAATTTCTATGTAAAATTACTGTAGGAGCTATAATAAAATAGTAGATTGTTTTGACCATACCTTTAGTAAAGATCCAAATTAGAAAAACCTGGTTAATTTAAATAATAGTAACCGCACAACTATGAAATTATTAAATAATAATAACCGTATAACTATGAAAATATTAAATGTTTACTGATTAAATAGAAAATAACTGCAGAAGAAATATAATAAGCATAAAAATAAAAACTTCAAAAAGCAACTTTCCCTTTTTTATAATATTTTAATCTGTAATTTTTAAAGAATATTTGAAAGTAAATTTCAAAGTATAGAAATCTATGTTATTCAAATATGAAATCGGAATATTTGTGGTATTTGTTGCTTAAATATGCATAAAAATTAATTCCCCGGTCTAACATTCAGTATTAAATCTAATTTCATGCAGGGAAATAGTTTAGCACACGTGTTTACCATGAAAATTATATCTGTAGCTTTCTATAGTTTTCAGGAGTATATATAATAGAAACATATTGAAAAATTACTTTAAAGTCCATGTAACATTTTCTATTTTAGTTTCATTTAATAATTGAACTTACAAGAATCCCTTGTAAAACGAGAGACAGCACTATACAGAATTAATGTTTTCAGAAAATACTAATTTTGACTTTTAAGGTTTCATTATTTTACATCGTACTGCATAACATCACGCAGAAGTACATTCGAATTATCAACAAATCTAATTTGATTAATCATATTGTAAATATTTGTACGAAAGAAATAAATTTGTAATTTTTTCCAGGATTTATATTTTTATCTAGTATATATAAAATGTTTGAAAGCTGATAAAATTAACGTAATAAAAATCTTGACTTGCGTCATAAGAATATGTGTCGACGTATGTCTGGAACTGTCTAAAAGTACGAATTTTGAATCGAGAAAAACGGTTTCCTAATGATGTCTCAGTGTATTCGAAAAAATCGAGAAATTTAGAAAATTATTTGTTGAATCTATTTTATAACTCATAAATAAAAAATCGATATGCAGTTCCTCATGTTAAGGGCCTGATTTTTAGAAATTATTCATCTTGCCAGACAACAGGAAACAAATATTTCCCTTAACTTGTGCATCGCTGCTTCAAACTGATTTTGCCGATATTAGCATGAAATTCAAATGAACAGAAAATTCAGACATGATAAAAAATTATACAAAATTCAAATAAAACAAAATGTTTCACCTTTACGAAGGACGTCTGCGATATAAAATTTGCTAAAATTATTATAAATTTAAATGAAAAAAGGAAATGAAATCATTAAATGTTAAATCTTTGTGGGAGGAGGGTACGTTTGCTCTCAGATGAATATTTGTTTTCTTTATACGAGCGTTTTCACTGTTTCAAAGCCACAAGTATAAAAATTTAAATATTTTTCAAATTCGTAACAATCATGTGGAATGAAATCATAAATTACGGGAAAAAATTGATATTTTTACGTAAAAAAAGGCTTTTCTCTAGTTTTCAATCAAGCCAAAACAATAAACTGATTGTGACGTCTGTTTTAAGATACGCTGAATTTCTGAATACTATTGTCACTTCTCATATATGTCATTAATGTTTTATAAACATGTTTACATGTTTAATAAACCAACGATCTCCAAATAGCGTGTATATATATATACACATGTGTATATATATATATATGTGTGTGTATATATTATGTGTATATATACACATGTATATATATATATATATATATATATATATATATATATATACATGTATAAACAAAAGTTTAGAAATTCCAAAATTAAGATGTTCCATGGATATGAAGAACAGTTATTCTTAACAGAGTTTTAATTTTTTTCTGTTCTATTCAATTTATTAATTAGTTAATTCCCTTTTTCAAATTTGAGTTCATTCCTTATTGAATTATGTCTCAAACACATTTCATTAATATAAACTAATTCAGACTTATTTCCATCAGTTCCTTAATATGGTTCTTCCCGTATTTCCTCATTCTGGAAATTTTTTATTTATGCAAAAATTATCTTAGCAAAATTTTTATTTGCTTTTACTTTTAGGTAAATTACCTTCTAAAATAATTTGGTTTCTTTTCCTAAAATTTTGACTTTAAAATTCAATTACTTTTGTTTTGCAGCATTTATTTAGTAGTTTTGCAATTTCTTTGATTAAATATTTTTTTTAATTTGCCTAATTGTTTTTTTGGTTTCTAATTTCGCGTATTTTAGTTTAATTTTTGTTTAAGGTGACGTCGCAGCAGATTATGTCTTGATGATAGTATAAAAACAAATCTTTTAAACTTCATTTTTTAGATTCTTTAATAATATTACATAAACAATTTTGATAGCTTTGCATTGCTGCTTTAAATTACTTTAAATATGTTTCATTTTTATGCTCACTTCTTGATTTACATCCTAAATTAATTATCTAGATGGTTATAATTCAGAAATGTGGCGCTGTTGAGACATTTTCGGCCGCTCTTTTAAATAAAAATAAATAAATAAATAAATAAAATTTTAAAAAAAACCAAAGAATCTTCGACTACTTCTTATGTTGTTATTATTTTATATGTTGTTATGTTTGTGTTTCAGTTTTGATTTATATTTTTCCTTTTAGTTAGTTCACTACCATTATTGTTTTAATTATTCTCTTTTGATTTTATATATATGTTCAGCAATTTATATACATGTTCAACAATTAAGTTAATACTCGTATGTGCATCCATCTTAAAAAGAAGTACAGTCAACTCCCGTTTAACCGTGAGTGAATTCACCAGCTTGTAAATTAACCAGATCTTGCCTAGTTTCAATTTGTTTATTTGGGAACGACAGAAAAATTGCTATCATAAACTATCATTATATAGCAAAATTATGCCCGAAAACAAAAATTAAAAGAAATGCTATGGATAACAGCAGTGACAGCAGACTGAATCACAGTATTTAGGAAATGTTTATATCTATAACAATTTGTAATTTAATAGTACATATTAAATCATACATTAAAAGTAAATTGTTAAATCGTAAAAACAAAGTGCGCAGTCATTAATCTCCTGTTTCCTATTGACTGTTATCGAAATTCAAGAGTAAAATATCAAAAAAATATATTCTTTCCGTTTCCCTGTGTGTTCTTCTTTTAAATGCTGATATAATTTACTTAGCCAAATGAATTTATTTTCCGAATTAAACTGTTTAAAAATACAACTTATTAACAGTATTTTTCAGTTAATTATAATATGGATTATTCCTGTGTTCGTTTAATTATTGTCAGATTAAATGTGATTTCGTTTCAGTTTATTGCAGTCTGCTTTATAGCCATGAATTTATTTTCGACAGCTTTTAAATAAGATTAAAAATTAATATTGCTCTTCAAAGCAAGAGAAAAATAGCACAAAGATCTTCGAACGTGCCGAGACTGCTAACAAAAACACCTGTAAACAAATATGTTACGTAAGCTTATGACATTATTTTACATCGAAGTAATAGGTAACATTTACACCAGCGGTTCCCAATAAGATCGGTATTGAAGACCTGGGGTTCGATAAAAATTTACACGGAATCAAATGCGATTCGCCCAAATATACATCGTCAGTTAGTAGTCATAATTAACACCCCATTAATTACAAAAATAATTAGTAATTAATTTGATAATTCATTATTTATTGATATGTCGTGATTATCTTCAGTTTTCGTTCTAAAACTGACTGATTTATATCAACATTAAACAGAAAACAATTCCATTATGTTGATAAGTCAAAGCGATTCTCCGATATTGAAAATAGCTGTACTTTATCAGAAACTATAGCGTTATAATATTGTTTTATACAAGCTGCTTGCAAAATTTAAAAGAAGAATTTAAAGAAGAATCCAAGACGTTGGATATTTGAATGTACCAGCATGGTTAATAGAATTGCGATGCATCGGATCTGGATATTATAATGCAAGAGGAGTTGATTGCACTGAAGGAAAATTTTCAAGCACAAGTCTTATCCAAAGAACATGGATGCATTAAGTTTTGGATTTTAAAAGACATCCGAGAAAAATTATCCCAAATAAAGTTGTTACCTAACCAACGTTATTAACTTTTCCCTCTTTTTATATTTTAGTTATCTTTATGTTATCGTTATCATTTTTTTACCTTAAAATCAGTTAGGTCGAATTATTTGCATTACGATTATGTTGTTTACTGTATACGACCGATGAATGAAACTATTCTTTTTAATGGGTCTATAGAAGAAGAAAGGTATCCCTGATCTAAACAATCAGATTCACGAATTCTTCGAAACGTTTCCTTGCGTTTGTCATCATGGCTGCTTCAAGAAAGCAAATGTAGTTAGAAATTACCTAGATTAATTCTTAATTTGACACCAAAAGAAAGAGAAATCTCTTAGAAAAGTTAAAGTAGTTACGTTAAGAAATAAATATCTTTTGTTGTAATAAAACATTATTCAATGTATGACAAATTTTAAATAAAAGAATATCATCAAAGATACTTTATGCAATGCACTGCAATGTGGTCAAAAATATCAATACAATCAAAAAACCAAATAATAAATAATTAACTAAAATATTAAAATACTAAAACATTCTCGAAAATGGGAAAAACAGTCGGAATATTAAAGTAATCGAACCGTAAAACATTTTTAATCAGGTGGAGTATTTCTTAAACCAAAGATTGTTAAACTAGTAGTAATTTAATATGCTGAGGATGACAAAGAAAATATTCTGCGTTACTAAATTAACACGAAATTTCAGCTTTCCTTCTCAAAACAAGGACTCTAAATTCTGGAATAAAGTGATATTGGCTAGTGGCTAGGTAATCTAAGTTAATTTAAGTTGGGTTGGATGGTCAGTTTTTATATATGTAGAAGAAACAGTAAAAAGAAGCAGTACAATATGGCAGTGGTGGAGGTATGAGATAGGAGTGCCTGAATACCATTCAGAGTATAATCTTAATTTTATTGATGGTGTAATGTATCAACATAAACATATCGGTATTTTTAAATCATCCACACAAAGAGATAATCTACAAAATAATTCCGATTTCTAAAAGGCAATCGTTCTACACGTACTTCTGTGAATGTGTAACTCCATTTTCTGTATATTTATCCTGAAATACTTAGAATACTATTTCTGAGTCCACAGTTAAATCCAGTTGGACATATTCGGCAAGAAATGACATATAAATTCAAAAAAAAAGCTATTTCTTTAAACCAGCAACCGAAAGCATTCACAGAAAATTAGCGGATGAAAAATTAGATCAATATTTAAATATCTCGCGGAATTTATGTCGAAAAGATGAAATCGTACTTCACGTGTTAATAGTATAAAGTATTAGAAAAAGTGTAAAAAATATGTTTTTCTAATTTTGTTTGATAGCCTAATAAGCGATCAGTCACTTTTGTGACATGATTTTACTTCTCAAAAGAGAAGATAATAACTTTTTAGTTCAATTTTTGTTCTTGGAAAGAAATTATAAAATTATGAAAAAAAGAATAAGAAAAGGTAAAAAGAGAAAGACTGTGTAAAGACTGTATAAGCCGATAAATAAATATCCTGTGATCGCAAATATTGTATAACACTTTCTTCCAAAACGGGTGATCTTTAAATAAACACTGCAAAGTAGTGATTTACTAATCGCTTTTAAATACTGCATTGTGATGCATTACTTATTTCATTTTACATGACCATAGTTGAATATCTTCACGAATGAAAACACCTAATTACAAATTTATGTAACGAAGTTCAAGCATGTTAGGGGAAAAAAAAACATTGTATGTTGTGTCTATAAATTTTATTGCTCAAAATAATTTCTCGAAATCTCTAAAACGAAACTGATTATTTAAATTAGCACAATCTAAATACTCAGAGGAAGATATAATTTCATGAACTTCCTAATTAAGAAAATATTTACACAGTCATATTTTATAAATTTCCTGCATTGTAAAATATTCTTATTTAATAAATTTTTCAAATGATTAATGAATACCTATTACTGCAGTGAGCATTGCTGACGTAGATGCTCATTCTAGTGTATCCCAATCTTTAAATATTTATTTTTAAAAGGAAAATGTCATTTTTTTTAAAAATAAATACGAAATCTGAAATAAAAATACTGTTTCCTCATACCAAAAATAACAAAATAGAATTCTAAGATAAATATCCCAAAACTAAAAATGAAGTTAAATATAGTTCTAAAAAGAGAGTAAACATCTATTTTAAAAACAATTTTAAAACCCTGACAATAGTTTTTCGAATTTAAAAATTAAATACCCATTCCAGAAACAAAAAGTTATTTTTTGTTTTCAGTTACTAATTCATTAAAATATTATCTGAGAAATTTATCCTCGGAAATGGAAGTAGTTAAAACAAAAAAGTAATTGAAGTTTGCCCAAACTTGTTATTGCGAGGGCAGTAACATTTTCCACGTTTCTTTCGGCGCGATAAACTTTCATTTTAACCTGACGACCCCTTGTAATACGAGTACATTTAAAGGGTGATTCTTTACCAGTTTTCTTTTAAAACTAGTAATAGTGTCTCTTTTTGCTCCTCAGAGGAATCTCTTTTGTCGCCTAGAACACTAAAGACTGTCTTTAATCTTGTTTTACCAAAAGACGTAAATAATTTGCTGATAAAACAACCTAAAAATACGACTTTTGGCTAATCGCTTGAGCTAGACACATTGCGCCATCTATTGACGAACTTAAGCACTTTAAACTATTCACGAAATTGATTGCAAAAAGTCGATTTTCAGTTAAGACAAGGAAATTACTTTTTTCTTTTGCTGAAAAGTGGCGAAGAATATAAATTTCAAGGATTATTTTGCGTTAAAGTCCTTACGTTTTCGTGCTGTCTCATATTAATATACTTATTATCATCGTAAATGTGGTAGCATATTACGTAATAAATTTAAAGTCTTTACTAACACTATTCTTATATTTTTGCTAACTTTATTTCTTACTCTAAATAAATATGGAATTCGAAAACTTAGTAAAGAATTTTTAAAGAATGTTAAAAAGGTTTATAGGAAAATTTTAGCTTTACTTTTCCAAATTGCATCAATATGATTAAATTCTTTAGTTTATTAAGGTTTTTATCTTGCAAATCTATTGAAACATTACTTTTTTATTTTTCTAACTATTAAATTTTAATTAAAAGTAAATTTATTTTGAAGTTCTCTTAGATTAAAATTTCTTCTTTTATTTAAAACTATTCATTTACTCATTTAAAAAACGCGAAATATATCTGACTGTATTGTTTTTACGCATTTAAGTTTTTAAAACAAATTGCTTAATATATTTCAGTGTATAGCACTAAAAGTCTCCAGGTTAAAAGATTTATTACGCAAATGATTAGAATTTTGTTTTTCTTCTGCTTAAAAAAAAGTTTGCTTTGAATTTTGAAATGCAACAAACCCATTTTTCTTTCTCTAAAGTCATGAACATGGCATGCATTTCTTTTATTTATGACTTCTTTGACAGCTCAAACAGAAAAATAAATAAATAAACTGAGAAAAGAAATGATAACATGCTCTTTGGTTTCTGTGTTGGATCTTCTTTATCAGAGGCAATCAGATTACGTTCTTCATCTGAAGAACAAGTAACAGCACTCGAAAGTTTTAAACTGACATCGTCTATTTAAGAGAAGCAATAGGCGGATCTCTTAAAAATATGCAAACTATGCTCAATAAAGTTAAGTTTTCCACTTAACTAATTCTAACTACGAAACATTTCCTTGTCGGTCTCTTTTGCGGAATAGAGAGTATTTTAGTTTCAACCATTACATTCCATGTAGCATGCACACAAATATTAGTTATCTTTCATTACAATGTATTACAATGATTTCTACTAAAATCGGCTTATTTCACCTCGTGTTAGAAACTTGTTAGCGAACATTAAAAATTTCTTTTGCTTTTCACCAGGCTTTCATACACTTTTTATAAACTCCCTACATATTACCCCGTCCATCCTTTCGAAGTGTAAGCCAGCGTTTCTCAAACGTTTTTCAAGCAAGGACCACTTTTAAAAATTCCGCAAACTCCCTTACTCTTTGAAAGCAGTTTTTTAGCATATATTATTACAAATATATTTATGTATTTGAAATACCATTAATTAAAATATATTTAATTTTACATCGGTGTTAATTAATTAAGTTTAATAGAATAAAATTTATATTTGGCTATAATAATTCAAAGCTATTAAGGTGTGGATAATTATCATCTTAATAAATAAATGTTGTTACTCACATAAAGCTATGAGTAAGCCCACCCAATCGAGATAGTGGTTAGCGACACTGACTGCTGCACCGAAAGGCCCAAGTTCGAATCCTGGAGAAAGCATGAATGTTTGTAAATGTATAGTATCTGTGCGGCATGGGGCCACTCTAAATACGAGGCTCTTGCCCACTAGAGTTGCAGTCCTTGCCACAATAAATTTCGTGGATTTATTCTGCCGTTACTGTCAGGCAAGTGAGATAAGTCACAATAATACAACAGAATTGAATTAAGATATGAATGGCTTGAGATAGATGAGTCTACCGATTCTTGCGTAGATTTTTTTTTTATGTATATGTTGGTAAGAAGTATCATAATTATAATGGTTTCAATCTCTCCTTCGCTGCAATGACTAGAGCAGAAAGTTCAAAGTAATAAATTAAGTTCGAAGTAAAACTAGTAATAAATTTCATGAAGTGTCAGTCTTGGCAGAAAACTGATTAAAGATTGCCATCAGTAATTTCCAGACTCTGAGATTTTCAACTATAATGTAGTATACGCAGTATTTTATATTTTGCGTTTCTTGGAAACCTAGAAGAACCACAAAGACAGGTTTCGAGGGCATTTGTTGCCCGCGGATCTTAGACTGAGAAATTCTGGTGTAAGTGGTTAGCACGTGCAGTTGGTAAGCAAAAGATTCGTGGCTCGAATTCTGGCAAAGACACTATCGATTTTTTACATTGAAATTCTAATATCTATGTGCAATGTTTTTATCTAAAAAGTTTTTTTCAAAAAGAATTTAGGTAACTATCTAGATCTCTTCGAAGTACTCTTAAAATGTAAAGAACCGAAGTGCAGAAATTTATGTACAAGAATGAATGGAAATAACATTGCATAAAATAGAATCTTTCTAATAAGGAAACTAACCCATAATTATTTTTACAGAAAAAAGTCGGCACAAAGTTCTAATGTCGCTTACACGACCACGAAATTTAACCAGGAATCGAGTATGTCTACTTACCAGAAATTTTCTGCATTTCTTTTTTTAATCTACTGATGAAGAGAAAAGAGCAATAATAACTACAGTTCAACGATTTCTTTCAGATAAAGTTGTAATAATAAGTCATGAAGAATAAAATTAATTAATGATAAATTCTGACAAGTGGACACGAACAAAGATAAATGTATCCATTCTTTTTCACCTACAGCCAAATATGTACATATTTTAATGTACATATACGAGGAAATATTTCATTATACATATTAAAAAAATATAAATTACACGTATTAAGTCATATTTAAAAGTCATACTTATATGTACGTATTTCAATTACTTTTCCAATTTCAGATGTACCCATGTTTTAAACTGAATATTAAACTTCTCTGAAATTTCTTTTTTCACTTTGATGTTTTATTCACGTATATTATTACTTAAGTTCAGTTCTGCTTTCACGTTGTTCCATCTCATCTGCATTTTAGCATATTGATTTGCTGTATCACTTATTCTGGCAGTAATAATAGCTTGCTTTAACCCAGAGTATAATGTCGCAGCCCCCTTTTCCAATTTAGTAATATCAGAATCAATCTTTTCTTTTTTTTTCTCTCCGTTCCCTCCTCCCAATCTATCAAAAATGTATTTTATTGTTCTTCATTAATTTCTCACGTTTCAAAAAAATATTTTATTTTGATATCATGACTTTTCTTTCTATAACTGCACTAATATATTCTTGTCAATAATTAGAGAATTATTTAATAATGTTGGCTTTCCTTACCCAGAGCAAGTTTGATAGTTATGTAAATGAGTAACAAAAATAGATACAATAAGCATATTTAACATAAAGAATAAAAAGTAAAATACTTCATAAAATAGAAATTTTTAATGTAAAATACAAAATAAAATAGAATATTTCCGACGAAATTGCAAATCTATAAATTTGTGTATATTTTTACATTTATCTAATTGGTATGTAAATTACAGTGGATGCACTAGGAATGTATGCAGGGTGATTCTAAAATCAATAAACACTTAAAAATTTAGTATTTCTGAGAATTTACAGCGTATATAAAAACAGTTAGCATATAAACTCAAAACGAAACTTTTTGAAGAGTGCATCGTGTTATTTTACTTTCGTGTTATATAATCTTGAATAATTCGAATTTGATACAAGCTGGAAATGACCAAATCATGTTTCAAGGAGATATTAGAAGAAACTAGTTTACGACTCCATAAATCATCTTCGCTGGATCATCTCCGCCAGTGGATTGGGATGTTCTGAGTTTGGGTGATAATCGAAACCCATATTTGACAGCTTCAAGATTTAAATTTCCTATAAGCAGTCTTAGCACAATCAGAAAATAAAAGCAGAATTGAAACAATTAGAATTCATTTCAAAATACAAAGAATTTAGAGCAGAACAAAGCATACACTAAATTCAATTTTCCTTCAGACATAATTCTGCTTAAAATGTGATTTCTAATAAATTCACTGTAATTCCATTTCTGACAGATTTCACTGGATAAAACAGTGAAACATTCCTTCCACTTCATTACCTCTGATGTCTGCACGTTTAAACTCTTCCGCTCCTTCATATGCCACACATGAGATAACTTTTATTATTCTTGTCTTTTAAACGTTCTCCGTCTTCAAAGTACTTTCTGAGATCTTGTCAAACGTAAATTTTGCAAATGTAGTACAGACATATAAACTGACATTTAAAACGAAGAATAAAATGCATGCAAATCAGTTCGGCTTCGTAAAGATTCTGCAACTTCTGCCATGTGTATTTCCATAAAGTCCAAACCATTATTTAACTTAAATGTAGCTGATTGGGTTACTAAGTCACAGGCAAGTTTTGCTTTTATTAGCGTACACAAAAGAAGAGCTTACAAAGCATGACAAGCAAAGTTCTGTAACACAGTGCTATATGACATAGTCACCATCTGGTGATAAAAAATACCAAGCTTCAATTTCTAATTTTTATATGGTCTAATTTTATATTTATTATACAAACAAACAATAGCTATGGTAGATGAATATGCTGCTTTGGCCTGTACAGTGGTAAGCGAACGCTTTGAGGAATGGAGGCACTTAACAATCTCTAGAATCCAAACTTCTTCTACAAGGTTAGTGGTAGCAGAACGGAATGGAAGTAGACAGTTAGCATATGTGTGCTTTACCATAATTACACAATCCAATAACTTAAATGCGTATATATATGTTACGATAAATGTATTTTATGTTTGATTTAATATTCAATTCAAATGTTTCAAACAATCTTTTTAATTTTATTCGTATTTATTTTACAGTACTGCCTCAAGATAAAACAATATGGGCTAAATCTAATAGATTTTTATATGCATATAAATATTCCAAACCTGTAAAAAGCAGTCATTTTTAAAAAATCGGTTAAAACATTCATCTTGCTAATAAAAACTTTGTACCGAAACTTTAGGTGTATGTTGTTCTTTTCCTTATCTTCTACGAGGTAAGATATAACCAAAGAAATGTTGGGTTTATGGATTTACAAAATTACCAGCATTGTAATTTTTCGAGTTCCTAATAATTATTTTAATTCGTTATCGTACTTTTATTTTGCGATTTATTACATGTGCATGCAAGTCAAAATCCGAAATTCTTAAAAATTTCATCATTTCAGAACCTAGCTGCGCAGTATACCTTTCCGTACCAACAGATGAGCTACTGGTACCCTCAAGGATTTCCTCAAGTCCAAGGACAGTTCATTCAGGGAATGCAGTATCCTTATGGACAGTACTATGGACAAGGATTCGGGTATGTGATTTTTACATGGAACTTTTATTTTTTTAAGTATTGCAATAATGTTTAAAATAGCTTTCATAAAAATTTCCTGAATATTTCTAAAATCTTACTTAAAACAATGAAGCAACAAAAGCGATTAAATATTTTTCTTCGCAAGATATTATCAATTTAATACATCAAACTTATCAATTTAATACGAATGGTATCCAGGAGCAATTGCTGGTAAGTTGTTCAGGGCAAGAAATGAGATAAAACAGAGGCGGTTGCATCACTGTTCATGCACTTTGTCATAGCAGTCTTTCCTTACGTAATCCACTAGCAATTAAAACAATAAGATACATAGAAGATAACGTAACTGTGTAAGGATCCTAAGTTTTACTAACGTTTATTTTATTTTAAAACTGTACTATCACTTCTTATTTTCTACTTCCGGCCAGAATTAAATGCTTTAACTTGTTTTTGAAAATTGTCTTGCTAACGCCCAAGTACTTAAGCTGTGGCTTTTTGCCAAGAGGGAAAGAGAAGGAGATTTAGGAAGCAAGCCGCTTGCCACTGCAGTTTTTACGAGTTTTCACTCAGTTGCTGGTTGCCTTTAAGGCCAGAGGTTTAGCCCTTGTGATATTTGTAAACGTATTGTTGTTTCAGCAGCTCGGCGTACTACATACGTACCCTTTTAAATAAAGGCCAGTCTTAGTGCTAGGCATTTGTATACTAATTCAAAGTTAGCTTTTAGTTAGAGTTTTAGTTAGTAGTTTTATATTCTTACGTTCAGACCACAAGTGGTTGGTCTTTGTATCCCTAAGTTCGAGAGTGCTTGTAAAAGTATAGAAAATAAAGGGTTTCGTATACCCTTCCAGCTTGTGTCGTCTGTTACACATAAATCTTGAACATAGCTTGAGTAAGCTCCCTGTTCCTATTCAGGACATATCATGTTTCCAAAGCAAATCAAGAGAAACACAAGTCCTGATAACTGTGTTAGAAAGAATTACGAAGCATTTTCTGTCCTATTTCGATTTTCTACTCACTGATTACAATATCTGATATAACTAGTTCAATTTAAAGAAATGAACCAATCAGCTCAGTAAGAATTAAATAAATATCGTATAAATGAAGTGCGGTAACATTAATTTTTCTCCAATTAACCAAAAATCGTGTACACTGATTACAGTGAAATTTTGAACTTGGCACTGTTTCCTTTCAGTTCTATATCTCTGATTATGAGCTAACTTTTCTGCTTGTTTGTTTGTTTCTGTTTTGTTTCTTAAGTTGTCTAGTTATGTGACTTTGGTCTTAACTGAAGACTGATATTGCCAAAAGCAAGAGCAAAGATTATGCTCGCACAATGTGAAATTTTTTATCTTTTTACTTTAAATATGAAAATTAATTTCAAGCTTATCTTTTACTCGGGAGAGGCTTATCTAAGCAGAATACCTGTTAGCTATTATCTCACCTTTTATATTACTATTCATGGGTCATTAATTTTCATTGGAAATGACATTAATTGACAAAGGACTTTAATTTTTCTTAGATTTTGAAAACACCCGACAAACCCGATACGTTCTTTTAGATTACGTTCTGACGATTCTAAAATGAAGTCAGTTTGGATTACATAGAAAATCTCCACAACTATGAAATACATAAATATTTATAGTGGAAGGGAAAATGCAGCACTGAAGTAGTACATGCAAGATTAGGCAAAATTGAATCTTTCATTGGTATATGTTTATTTTAAAACATTTCGAGAGTACAAGCAAGGTGTCCCTCGAAATGCATAATGTTTTTTCGTAAACCGAATATCAATCGAAGGTTTAATTTTGCAAATTTTTTATTTCAAACTGACGTTCTTTGCTTCCGAATATCACAGAAGTGTATATTTTTCGTAATATGATTGCAGTCACGGTGGTTGTATCAAATCTTAAATATCCATTACCTTAATAGACTCGACGCATCATTTGCGATACAGACAATATAATTGAGATGATAAATTATTTCAATGCATTAAAATTTCATTTCAATAAAACTCGTTATGCTAATCGGCTTGATATGAATTAAATGAGTTTAATCAAATGCATTTTAAGTATCAATCCTATATTCATTAGCAGAATTTTAAGCTTTTAATCAAGAGATTGCTATATTTCCTTGGATCGAAAAATGTATCTGTGTGCTTTTCCAAAACATGTTTCATGTTTCCAATTTTATTTTTTTTAATTGTCAAAGTTTTCGCAGCTTATCTCGCAATTTCAGTTTTCTGTTCTCAGCAAATAAACTACTTTTTTTTACTAGCACAATCTTCTATCGTCTCTTTGCATATGAAATAGTAAGCAGTATTTGTTTCTATGTCCAAAACGCCTTTGAATGTATACAGCAATGTCTATTTTGGAAATGAGCATATCTCATAGGATTCCAGTTTGTATACACAGGGAAAGAAATGTATTTTAGCCAATTTCATTTCCTACATCATTAAAAATGGCCGAAGCAAATATAGCTATTTTTTCATAAGTTGCAATTGATAATAATAACCCTATGACTTCAATAATGAATGTGTTATAGCTGATTTCTTCCGAGAGTTGTGTGACCTTATTAAAGCTAAAGTGAAAATTTGGCAATTTTCTTACTGTAGAGATGGCTGAAATTTTTAAACGCATAACTCTTCTGCATCGTGACCACCTCTAGTCCTCGGTCATAGGTATAATTGGACATAGATATAATTTAACTGTTAATATACAGATTCCTTTCTGTTCAAGGGGTCAGCAATTTCACTAGGGTTTTAAACATAAATTGTTGTTACGAAATCACAATGCTTAAGTATACCCTCCCGTAACCAAGATTTGCTTAAAATATTTTGACTGGACCAGCTACTTGTGATGAGTGCAAGACGAAGAATAAAGTATAAAATTAAAATTTAACGATTTAATTAAAATTTAACATTTTTAGGATATTTATGTAATTTTGGGAACATTATTTATGCACACTAAAGATAGCGAATGTAAATTATTTGCTTACAAATGGGCTACACAGAATTTAAAGACAATCATTTAAAGACAATGAAACAGTAGAACTAATATACTACTATGTAAAAGTTCACCGTTTTATCTACAGAGTTATTTCATACTCTCTCTTTATCTGAAGAAAATCCTAATATAGACACAGATCACCCATCGTCGTTATAAAGGGTCGTTATAAAGGGTCTATAGACAGGCTACGGCAGTATTCTAGGAAGAGGACGTTCACTATTCACGTTGCATTTACGTTTACTATTTCCATGTGCTTGAATAGCAAATTCTAAAAACTTACGTACATAGAGATGCAGTTTTTTAGAAAGAGGTCTGACCTATCCTAGAGGATAATAAGTGGTTCGTCGTACAAATTCGATTTACATATAAAAAAAGCACATGCTCATGTAAAACTACATGAGCATGAACGATTACAAGTAACGGATGCTATTACACGTATACAATACTCACTCTCCTGATTTAAATTGGATTCAGCATGCATGGGATCCATTTAGTAAATGCTTGGGCAGATGTCGGTCACATTCTAGGCCTCCTTGGGGAACTCAGAATTGTAATTCTCCAATAATGAATCCAATAGCAAAATAACCGCTAGAAAATCTTGTTCAACAAGTTATCTGTCGTAATTATCAAGGTTACTTATAATACGAGGTTTGCTCTGCTGAAAGTGCCCCGTACAGATACGCAAAAAAATTGTACAGAGATCTGGTCTACGGTCACCCGTAGAAAAAAACCAACAGACTTGTACGGGTACTCATAGGTTAGATATCCGGGTAAAACGAATAGACAAAAACCCGTTGACCTTTGTGGGCACCTGTAGGCTACATCACCGTAAAAACAAGCAGACAAAAACTCGTAAACCTATTTGATACCCCTAGGCCAAATCCCTGTAAACCTATTTGATACCCCTAGGCCAAATCTCTGTAAAAGCCAGTACACAAAATTCTACAGAACAATAAGGGTACCTCTTGGCGAAATCTCTGCACAAAACAGTAGACAAAAAACCCGTAAACAAACCAATAGAATTATACGGATATCATACATTGAATCCTTATAAAAAGCAATACTCAAAAATAGAACTGTACATCAAATTTCCGTAAAAAGTAGTAATTACAAGCATAAATCACCAGAAGTACACTATTAGCACTGATGAAATGTACAGAACTCTATTGGGGAAAAAAGGAAAAGCATGTAGAATAATTTTAATTAAATTCAGTGCGAATAAACTTAGTAAAATTTTAAATACCTAGAAGGCTACAGGCCACTGTCCTTCTCTATGCATGTCAGTACAAATGTATTACAAAACATGTGTGTAAATTTTCTTTACAAATTTTTAAACTCCCCGTATATAATTTTGAAAATAAAATTAATATAAAGGTAATAATCAAAGTCGCTATTCGCAACCATCGCATGATATATACTATTTGACTGTTGCGAATCATGACTTTGATTATTATCTTTATTGATTATTTTATATATATATATAAACAATACTATATATATATGTATCAAAAGAAGAAATAGTAAAGTGAATTTAAATAATTATCTTGCGCCATTGCTGGAAGGAATGAAATTTGAATTTAACAAACAATTATATATTTATTCATAAATTTTGATACTTGCACTTGATTTACATATGCTCTCAGAATTTAAATGATATTATAAATTAGTTCGCAGCAATAATTTATCGCTTATTTGTATTAAACTTCATTATTTAAAATTTAATTAACTTTAAATTTGATTTTTACGAATAGAGAATGTTTGTTAAATTTATATCTATATATCTATATAGATATAAATATATATATATATAGTATACTGTATCTCATTGCATACGCTTTTGTCGATTCAAGGTCAATCAGCTTTTAACGTCGACGTCCTGCTGCAAAGCAGGGTTTTTCGTTTCTCCCTCTGTTATGAGTAAAGTGACCTTTTAAAAGAGCATAGTCTAGTCTATCTGCCGGTCTTCGTTGTTACTACCACAGTTGCGCAGTTATTTACAGATCTTGAACAAAAATTTCATAGTTTATTTTTTCTTTTTAGTTCTACCAGATAAGTTTGCTAATGCTTATAGTCAAATCAAATATTAAAAGAACCTTAATTTTCTGTTAGAGTTAACACGCTAGACTTTTGAAATACCCAGCTTTAATGCCATAAATATATTACCCTAATTGCACTCTCGACTGTATGGTTTTAGTAAATACATTCTTCCCATTCATGCTTCGACAATACACTGACTACCAATAAGTATTTGGACACCTGTGACAGAAAGGAAAAACTAACTTTATTCAAAATCAATAGTTGGTAGAGCCTCCACGAGAGGTATTTACAGCGTGGACCCTCCGGAGCATACTTTCCACAAGTCTTTGTATGACAGCTAGTGGTATTTTCTTCCACTCGGCTTGGAGAAGACATAGAAGTTCCTTCACCGATTTTGCACGGGTAGTGCACCCCTGAATTCGGGGATGCAACTCGTCCCAGAGGTTCTCGATAGGGTTCAGGTCTGGACTCTGGGCAGGCCAGTCCATTCGATGAACTTCATTGGCACCATACCAAGCCTTGGTTAACGTCAAAACATGACAACTGGCAATGTCGTCCTAAAAGTAACAGGGGTCCAACCCGTAAAACTGCCACAATGTAGGAAGCACATTGTCATCCAAAATAGTGAAGTAGGCATCGGAGCTGAGCTTATCATGAATGGGGACCAAGGGTCCCAGCCCATACCAGGAGAAACACCCCCAGACCATAATTCCACCTTCGCCGAACTTGACTGTTGGCACAATGCATTCTGGCAGAAAACGTTCTCCAGGTAGACGCCAGACCCAGACCCTGCCATACGAACGGTAAAATGTGAACCTTGATTCGTCACTACAAAAAACCCGTTTCCACTGATCTACGGTCCAATTTTGATGTGCTTTGCACCACATTAACCGAGCAGCGCGGTTGGACTTCGTGATCAAAGGCTTATCGTGAAAACCAAGCAGGACGATCATGAAAACCAAGCAGAAGTGCTTCCTTACGGATGGTATTCATTGAAACAATACTCCCGGATGCCTGTTGAAACTCCTCGCGGATGAGGGCTATCGGTTCGGTGCGGTTCTTCCGAATTTCTCTGAACAGTACTCGTCGGTCTCTATCCCCCAGTTTCGTTGGTTTGCCGACTCGGGGCACATTCCGACAATCACCGCTCACCTTCCACTTCTTAATCACATAGGCCACTGTCGATATTGTGTACTTCAGATCGCTAGATATGTTCCTTAAGGATCGGCCACATTTGTGATACCCGATAATTATACCTTTCTCGAAATCAGAGAGGTCCGACCCGTGAGGCATCTTGCATGCGACTAACGCCTATGCTGTTTCCTACACGATATATACCGGCGGAGTCCGTGGCGTACCTTGGGACCGCAGATATCGTCATTTGCATAGGTGTCCAAATACTTATTGGTAGTCAGTGTATAACGCTTTGCTTCGACAATACTTCATAACTAATTAACGTTAATACTTCATAACTAATTAACTTCATAATTAATTATTAATAATACTTCCTAACTAATTAACGTTAACGTTTTAACGTTTTCTTTCTATGTGATAGTTTAATGCAGTCTTCTTTTTCTTTTATCTTATTGATAATACAAAAAAGATATGCGTGAGAAAATTAGTTTTGTTAGAATATTTAACGGAATAAAAAGAGAAGACAACATCCCAAAACACTTAAGAAAACGTAAGGGAAATATTTGCATGATAAGGAATACATTAAGCTCTTTTATCAAAAACTTTAAATCGAAACAATTAACAAAATCTTAAACGAAAAAAACTATGGTAAGCTAATTTTGATAATAAATATTTTTTTAATTTTATCAAAATGCTACAAAACATCTGAAATTATTTAGATCAATATACATAAATTTTATTCAGAAAACAAATTTACGAAAGTCTTAACTATGGAACCTAACGCTAAAGAAATCAGTTTATAAAAATAACAACATCTGATATTTCGTACGTTCCTTCGTTCCCTACATTTATGTTTAGGAAAATTTCATAATTGCTTTAAAAAATAAAACATGAAAAGTTTTACTCCCATGCGACAAAAATTGACCGAAATATTTGACTTTAGAGTCGGAGATCATTTCAGAAACCGTTCACAAATTGAAGAGTGAAATGTTTTCATTTGTACGTAACTAAAAATAAAATATCAGTTTAGAAAAATGTGGTTTCTGGGCTTAAGAGATTAAGTACTAAGTATGTCTATGTAGATTATTGTGAAAAATATTGATCAATATTTAAAAAGTTTCAGAATTGAGATCTGTTTTCACAGAATTCGTGTTCTAGTAAGCAGTGGCAGGCTTCAGTATCGACACTTAGCCAACTCGTAATATTATTTACGTTACTAAAAATGAAAAATGTTTGAAGTTTAATGAATTTTTTGTGCGATTACCAGATTAGGATATTAAAGTAATAAAACTTTGCAAGAATATTAAGAACGTATTTTTAGACTTTGTAAACATATAGACTACTTGAGTTAAAATTCTTTTAGCATACTAGTTGAAATAGAATTGTAAATTAAAGGATGTCACGAACTAGCAAATCACGGAAGAATGTCATGAAATCGCATCTAATGAGGGAAAAAATCAATCTCAAATTATTCTAATTCATTTATTAACCGACACCTCATTACAAACTGAATATAACATCAAAATTTGAAATTATTGAAAAATAAAATCTGAGTCAAAGTTGGACGCACCAGAATCAAGCTTTTTGTGTTTGTTTTTTATTATGAGGGCAAAATTTTCCTTTATATAAGTATAGAGAACGGAAGAAAGTAGGAAAAGTTAAGATTTCGCAAATTTTGCAAAATTTATGTCATTAAATTCACAAAATTGAATCTTTGCGTCATTTAAAACATTTTTATAATTTGAAATACATGCCTATGACCAACCGTTGAGAACATAGGCCGCTAAGACCTGTTGTGGACATGGTATATACTGAATATACATAGGGATGTTAAATACGTATGTCCATACCAGTTACTCTTAGTTAACTTCTGATTTTTCAGCTTACATGACTGAATATGTTTCCTTTATCTATATATGTTCTATCTTTCTATGTTTCAGAATGGCGGGAATGCAGATGGCTTGGCAAGGCATTCCTGGTCAGCCTCAGATTGCTGCAGCTGCAGCTGCTGCTGCTGCCGCCCAGAGCCCCTTGGCGCAAGGATTGCAACAACCAGGAATGATCGGTGCCTATCCAATGCAGCAGTATCAGGCTCAGTAGTATCCCAGCATCAACTGTATGTAAGGTGCGTCTGTATGTGTGGCGGCAAAACTCCCTTCTAGTCACCCGTATCCCCCCTTGTTCAAGTTAAGCCAAGCGCCCTCCACCGCACAACCGGGACGAAAACCTTTTCAGACAAAGGACAGAAAGAACTGCTTCGAGTTCCGCAAACTACTGTTTTGTTATCGTCTTTGAAAGTAAAGTTTGAAGAAGAAAAATATATGCTGTAAGCCTGCAGAATAGTTTAGAAAAGGGAATGTTACTTCAGAGTTAGCGGAATATAGAATGATTATTTTTTGAGAAGGCAATAGCCGTAGTTGGTCTTAGGAACGTTTTCCGCATTGAAGTACACAGAATATATGAAGCTCACAGATAACTATTTATTGAGAAATATGCATGTTCAAATTTTTAATACGTTTTAAGCCTAAATACTTCTTGAAGAAAAGATATTTTCTGATTGTTGCTCCACTGAAGATGTGATACATTTTTAATTTCAGAGAAGAGATTTTTAGAATATTTCCGAAAATGTGTTCAAAAAGCAAATGCCAGTTTTGATGTCATCAGTAGGTTATTAATAGAAAGTAAACTTTACATAAAAATATGAATGTGTTTTCTAAGATTTAAAAAAGAATTTTTACCATAATAGGGAGAAGTCTAGTAGTATGATTGATTACATTAGACGAATTCAAAATACCCTATACTTCCTCTATTTATAAGTGTGGTTTTCTTTTCTGGAATGTTCTGCATCCATAAAGCATCTATACCAGTATTTGAAATCTAACAAAAGTAATAATTAATTTGTGACGTTGAACTTATATTTTAATATGCAGCAAAATTTCCCTGCGAAAAATGCTTGTTCTACTGAAATTTGCATGTTCTTGTAACATTACAAATCCTAACCCATGAGAGACGGTTTGGTGAAGAGTTGTTAGAGGAAAAGTGCTGATGGAAGTTCTAAGCTCTCTCCTACAAGGAAGTTGTCATTTAATCTTGAAAAGCTAGAAGCTTGTCCAGAGGCAAAAGAACTCTTCGTCAAAGTCTCTACGATGCTATGTGTCAAAATATATCGTGGAACAATGGCAAAAATTAACTGTGGCTGTCGAACTTTTATTACAATTTGAAACGAGAAGGTTCCCGGTGGGGGGACTTGGGTGACTTTATAATTCGGCATTGGAATCCGAAATACCATAACCTATGCTACACAGTCACCACCTGCACTAACCCTTTAATTATTGTGTTTGTTGGTTTTCAACGGAAGAAAAAAAAGGAAAACATAGATTTTAAATGTCATCACGTGTTCAGTGACCAAGACAAATCATCTAGTATACTGTTCGTCTTAGAGTTACAAGTTAGTCATCTCAGTTATCTCCCCCAGGTGGCGCTGTGAGCGAAAAAGAGATAACTAAAATTCCCTGGAACGTATTACATGTTCCAAAGGTGCTGAGTTAGAAGCACTGTTTTATTTATTCACATAAAATAGGAAGATTAGTTGTTAGTAGTTGAGTATAAGATAGAATTTACAGGATGTTTGTGAGTATGTATGTATGTTTTGAAAAACGGAGGAACTTTTGGATTACATCGGTGTATGTACACTTTCGGAAGTACGATGAAGATCTATTTTTGTTTTCCCCTTTTTTTTTTTTTTTTTTTTTTTTTTTTTTTTTGGATAGTGAGCTGCATTCATATGTACTTGCAAAGCCAGGCTTCCACCCGATAAGTCAGTTTGCAGTTTAATTTTTTAAGAGGTTAGATCGAACGAGCTACACTGGGAATCACGAAACCCGTAGAAACATGTCGTGTCCCTTTTGTTCTCCATTTCAAAGAGCTACCATTTGTCACAAAACATTAGCTGAATGCCGTTTCAGTAGCATTTTTTCTACGGGCTTATAAAAATATAAAATGGTAAGAACATTTATCGGACGGGTTGTAAATCCTTACGTCCTGATTCTGACGTTGATAATATCCAGTGGTTATCAAAATGGTGCATCGTGCTTATTGGGGAAGCACCAAAGCTTACAGATTAACGTCGAAACAGATGGACACATTAACACACTTGATTCATAATTAACTTTCGAAACGCGCAACAAAACTCTTCAAGCTATTTAAATTAAACGTTCTTTCAAATATATTGTGTAAACGCAGCGCTACACGTATGACAGCACACTTAATTAAAATATTAACAGAACAGCAGAAAAACAACCACTGATCTTAAGAGATTATTCAGATTCACAAAATGCTTAACCTTTTTTTTATTTTTTCTTCAAACATCAGTGTTTAGTAGAAGCAGACGCATCTTTGATGAGTTTTTAGCTGCAGTTCATAAAATGTAATACAGTTCGTAACACAATCTGATTCCGAGAGCACGTAAATTTTGCAAGTAAAAAGTTGCCTTAGGCACACTACCTTGCAGTTAAAAAGAGTATGAATTTTCAAAGCAAATTGAAACGACAATCCTTATTCGCTTGCTGGAAGTATATTAATTAAATCAAGCGTTTTATTATTTCGTAGCTAATGATGTAGATCAGCATGAATAATTTCTTTTACATGAGCATGTAAAACAATTTACGTACTTGAAATCGTGTGCTTTAAATAGAAATAATTTCATTCGACCGGTAATTAGAAAAGCTTCATGTAATTAGAACTCGTTAGTTCCATCGTTACATGAGAACTCATTGTTACTTTTCATCAATGGTACGCAATCTATAAAGCACATCAGTTTCTAAAGCTCATATAGTCCTAAGTTTTAAAACTTGACTGATAGCTAGTAAAACTTGCAGCAATTTTTGTAACAGTTTAATGCGAAATGGGTCAAGATATTTTACTTAAAATGAGAGTTAGGAAATTGTGCACTGTATTTTGCAAACCACTGGAATTAAAGAAGCAGTATTGTTATGCAGGTCATTAGCCGCTTGCTTTAATGAATACTAAACCAGCTCTCTTAACTTTTTACTCTCCTCTCTTAAACAAATAAGTATTTTTGGAAAAATAAAATAAGGGGTTGAAATGGATAATTTTTTGTTAAAACCTGTTTATTTTATCAAAGCTGTGGTGGGGATTAACCACTTCTTAATCACCCTCCTTTTCAAGAGAGATGATTGATATTTTCATACTGTCTTTAAAATGTGCATTTTGTTTGCTAACGGCATAAATAGAATTTTGAGGCTGTGTGGCATATGAAGGACACAAATACATTACTTTATTATACTGAATGAGCTGATACAACGTTGTATTCACATTGTACAAAACCAGAGCAAAATATCATATTAGCTGATTTGAGTGTGGTACATTGGTTATGCCTGCACTGCGTAATGCAGTGCATGCCGTAGTTAGAAATTAAACTGTTTGTACTAGCCTAAGGAGTTATATATGCTATTAAAATGAAAATAAATTTGAACTTCTGTCATAATAATATTTTCTCAAAACAAAGTAAATTATTTTGACTAATTACATCGATTTAGTGAAATGATATTCCCATTATCAAACATAAATTATCAATATTATCATTTATCATTATATTTAATGGATACACGCGACGTATGTAAATTTCCTGAAAATGTGACAAAATAAATTAATAAATAAGTAACTGAAATACAAATATTTCTTAAATTTAGATTGTATCAAAATTTTGCATCATCATTATAAATTATTACGTACTCTTTTAGGGTACTTCTTGTCAAGATCAAAGCTATTTAAACCTTTGGCTAATACAAATAGTTTCATTATAATAACCATTCCTTAATTATACTGAATAAATATGAGTTTATCTCTATACAGCGTTGTATGCACAATGTACAAACCAAACCAAATACAAACAACAGTGAGCAACGTTTGCTGCAAAGGCACTGTGTTGTACTGTGTGCGGTAGCTAGTTCTATACTAAGGTTTCCAAGCAAAAAATCAATTAGAAGAGAACGCGTAAAACGCCGCTCGGCCGCGAAATGTAACTTTATAACCAAACGTAGTAGTTTGTAGGAGCTTTGATAGTTTAGATCTGATTGTAGTCAGCCACGCGACATGTAGGTTGTTTCGCTACGTAGCATCCAAAGATTTGTACACTTAGTCTAAACGAGTCTCGGTAGTATTGTGCGTGTACTGAACGTATGTTTGTGTATTTGTAGTCCGTGTGCCAGACCAAACGTTCGTAGTTGGCGAGCGTTTGACAATTTATGTACCGTGCGAATGTCAAGTATATGTCCTTGTCTCTAAGTCCATTGTTCCTAGATGACCTTCGTTGCATATGATAAACAATGATGTTTCCAAACCAAACCCATTGGGTAAATTATACAAATATATAAGTCAAAGAAAGTCGTTAGTTTTACAAGTTGATGTTCAAAGAGAAAAGATAGCTTCCGAGGTTGATCTGAAACAATTTTGCAGTACGAAAAACTGCATAAAAACTAATCTTGCTGTTGACAATTCGTTCTTTTACTTTCGGAAGTTTATAGTCTATGAATAATCCGTACGCAGCCGCGAAAAGATGAATTTATCTATCAGTTTGTGTGTCTGTATGTATACATACATATGCTTATAAATATACATGTTTATATATATATTCTCGGACACACGCAAATGCATCATGTTTATGGATATATATACATATATATATTTTGAACTTTTTGTGGCAGCATATTGTTGGTATATTTCCTCTCTTCTAGATATCTTGTTTTTTTAAATGTTTGCTAAAATGTTGTCTGGCATGGCATGCGATAAGTAGAATGATTTCAAAACTTAAAAAGTAACAAGTTTTCAGAAAACATAAAAAGTTCTCTTTTGCATTTAGCAGGTCGTGACAAGTCGCAAGTGCGAACGCACGATACTCATTTTTTACACGTTTTGATATTATATCCGAGCTGAAGATTTTCAGTCGCGCCGATATGAATTATACACAAATAAAACGGACAAGTGACACTCACAAACATTGATAATTTCTTACAAAATCAAAAATACAATTCTTGTTAGTTGACAGGGGACTGCTGTTTTTGTTGTTTGAGATATCCAGCTTGCTTGCTTATATATGTGCGTATGTTTAATGTGTGAGTGTCGAAATTTCAATAAGGAATTGAAAACGTTATCCCCATTTGGGCAGAAATCTGTTGAAACTGTATTACCTGGGGTGTATCAGTGGGGTTTCGGAATTCAATATATATATAATATAGTATATATATGTATAAAGAGGAAGCAAAATTCGTCCGTTTTCTAAATTTCCTTGTACTGATTGACATGCCTAAAACCCTACGGTTCCTGTTATTTCCAGGAGGCTTAGGGTTTCTTGCAATTCTCTCCGAATAGCAGCACAAATGTTTTGTTTGTGTGCTTTGTTATCCACCCTTTGCATAGCATTTGTTCTGTATGTCTGTAATGTTAAAAACCGAAGCCCCAAATGAAATGTATTTATGCTAAGCTGAAACACTCCATCAGTGAATTTAAATGGTTAAAAATATATAATATAATAATAAAATAGAAGATGTTTTGTGATTTGGAATTATGATTGTAGCGCCAGAAAGAGAAATGGAAGAAAATAAAAGTGATAAATTTCTAAATTTCGTTTATGTCATTTATTTTTATTGCGTTATTCATTAATTTATTGCTCAGATAAACAATAGCATAAGTTTACTTCCTTTCTGAGTTAAGAAAATGGCTTCACAATCGAGAACTTGTTTACCTTCAACCCTTCACTGGAAAATAGTAAGCCATTAAATTTACATTTTCTCTTTAGCACACTGTAAAGCAAAAGTGATAAAAAACTGAGAAATTGTCAAATAAACTGAGACATAAAATTCACAGTTCACATCGAAAAGAAAATAAATAAATAAATGTACAAATAACAGGATCATCATTGCGTAAAATCTCAGAGTATTATGAATTAAACACAGTATCATTTAGGCTTGTAGTTTTGCTCCCATTGTGTAACTGAGACATCTTGCAAAAAACAAAACATAAGTAAGAATGCAATTTACATATGAGAGCTATACTTTCACACTAAATCATGAAATACTATTTTATGGAGCAATAAATATTAAAAT
This sequence comes from Stegodyphus dumicola, assembly GCF_044657685.1. Classification (NCBI taxonomy): domain Eukaryota; kingdom Metazoa; phylum Arthropoda; class Arachnida; order Araneae; family Eresidae; genus Stegodyphus; species Stegodyphus dumicola. The sequence continues at coordinate 32,598,278 of NC_140781.1, forward strand.
AATTGTATAAAAAGTATGGATATATTTTACTGAAATATTAATATAATGTTTTCCATTCGCATTTAAAAACAGAACTTTAAATTTTCTCTAACGCAAGAGATATGGTTAAATTTTTTAGGTTAATCTGTAGAGACATTAGGATTTTTTGGAAGCAGGAGACGTGAAAAATGAGCAAGGCTCTTACCGGGACTCGAACCTCTCGAATACGAGCCGAGTGTGCTGACCATTACACCACAAAGTCATGCTAAGAAGGCGGGAGAATTACCTTATAAATCTTAGGATAATTACGTAACTATGTAGAGTATTTTAGGGTTACTATGTGAGGTTCTATTACGTTTTTCATTGCTTTTATTTCAGAAAAGCGTTCAGTTTACTTATATACTTTATACGACTTCAGTTTATTATGGCGAGCAAGCGTTTTTTATCAGACGAATGATAAATGAGCCAATTAGTGATATGAATGAGAGTGATGATTCATTTCCTAAAGAGTTAGAAAGAGGTATTTCTATTGCTTCTTATATGGACATTTTATCAGACTGAGCTCATTGAGTGTCTATCTTCCAGTTCACATGAAAGATTTTACATTTTGTAAACAGACTTTCTTGTACATTTTTTATTAATTTAAAAGTTTAAAAGTTTTTAAAGTCATCCAAAATATTCATAGTAACTGAGTATAAGGTCTTGGCGAACCCAAGACTAGATCCGTCCAACCTTCTCCCACTTAGGTTAAAAATGTAAGTTTAGAATCTAAATCATTTACTAAAATCCAACCACGTTATGCAATAAAATTGTCGGTTAAAATTCCCCTTGCATCTGCAACAGGTGCCCCCCGGCTAAAATGTTTTGAATTGAAATCCCTATAACAATAAAATCATTTTCATCATCATATATATTTAAAATTTCTTCCAATCTAAATAAATGTGTATTCAAGCCCTCAGCAGGAGAGAAATATACTGAGACGATAGCAAACATTTTTTTTTCTCAAAAATACAGATATTGCTACTATAGTATCCCTGACGGCATCCACTTGAATATCAAATTCGGAATTGCACACTACAATTGCGGCTATTTTATCATTAATTACTCTCTATTCTTTTTTAATATAAGCAATTCCATCTTTAACATAACACGGCTCTTGCAGCGCAATATTATCAGGTACCTCACTCACCCTTAATATTTTCAATCGCAGAGAGCCTACATGCCGCAGTATTACAATGATTTAAGTTAATGTTAAAAATATTCATTTCCAAAATTAAAAGAATGATATAGGCAGCAATATACATAAAATCCCATATATGCAAAATTAAAATCCAATACATGCAAAATAAAAAATCCAGTATATTTTGGCACTAAGAAGCAGAAATGAATACACAAGTATAAGATGTCCCAGCCAATATGCATATAATAGGCCTTTAAATATTGTATATCCAGTAAAATTCCTATAGATCCCTATGATCCCTTAAAAAACGCATTTCCTCGATTAAAACTGAGTATTTCTTAGAAAATGCATTATGATTTTCGGAATAGTTTGTTCCATATTTTTTTTATTAACTTCCACACAGTTTGTACTTTTCTCAGTTTCAGATCTACATTATGACTTAACATGTGCGAATGAGCAAATTCCACAGGCGATGTGATTCTTACAATATTTCTTAATATGTTCATATCCTAAACACTTTCATGTTTTTGGGCGAAGACACAATTTAGCGGAATATGACTTACACCCAACTGTAATTCGTTGGTTCTCTAGAAGATCATTTTGGCAGGACCCAGATATCTTGTACACTCTTCTGGAACACGAATCCTAAACAGCAATCTTCCTTTAATCCTTTGTTGCATACAAATAATCTAGAGAAATTAAACGAAAATGTTTGCATTTTTTCTACTTAAAATAACCTTAGTAATAATAAAAAAAAATAATTTTATTAAAATTTCGTTTTAAATAATTGCTATAGTTTGTTCACTACAGTGGACAGCATGCATATGCATACATGCATACAAATCTCTTCCCAACGATTTACGGTCATTGCATTTGAAATCATTTCCTGCCTTGTTTGCAGTGCTCATTACCATCTTCTAAATGATAAATCTACAACTGACATGTACATACAGATCCCCCAAAATACCTTCATTTCGTCGATTGTGATTGAATTCATTTTGCTACGATTTTGTAACCTGTACCTATTGGATTCAAATGTCAAGTGTTCTAGAAATTCCTTGCCAAACATTTCCAGTGGTGTTTTGGCTTGATAAGCAGTACATTTGGGTTACAATTCACTCTTTTTGGTAGATCTTAATCTACCCACTCCACAATTTTCTCAAACTAACATTTAAAATAAATGTCTAAAATTATTAATTATGAATAAAAAATTGCAGTATAAGAAAATGTAAGCAATATTATATAATTTTTACTATGAGAAATTATACTAACTTGGAAACAGAAGTAGCAGCCATTTTCCAAATAGCAGTGCTTTACTTAGTGATGCTATACAGCCGTCTATGATCGTCAGTTGAATGTTCTAATAATATAGAGTGAATAAACACAGGAATGGAATCTGTTAAGGCATTTACAGAAGAATAAACAAATTTAAACTTTTGTCAACTAGAATGGACATTATACAACAAAGGGTTAATTTCACTATCATCTGATCCTCCTGAAGAACACCCGAGATGTTGTAAACAATAATCTTGGGTTTAATAATCACTTTCTTCTATTCAATTTTTCATTCTCTAATACTGTCTGTTCTAAAATTTTACACTCTTCTTTATTCTTTAGGCGCACAACCATATATCCGGTTTTTCGACAATATGAGTCAACTACATTGATGCTCATTTTCGGCGGACTCAAATTGTTCTTATTTTCATCATATACGTCTACATTATCATGGAGCGGTCTAAGGACAGTTTCATTATCTTTCTTCTTTTTCAATTCGTTTTTTTTACGAATGTTTCGATCTTTGTGTAAATCATCTCCATTTCTAAAAAGTTCTATCTTAGGTCGTTTCAATTCAATCATATTCCTAATCATACCAACCTCTCCCAGAAGATCATTCAGTTTTTCTTCATTCCTTTTATTTACTTCTATTCCGATATGGACATAATTATTGCGAGTAGGCCAGTTGGCAGTTTCAGCTAGACCTTTATTCAGCGTCTGTATTAAAGCTTTAGGAACACGTCTCTCTTTTAAAACTTCCACCGCTTCATTTAATTGTGTAATCATCCCAAATACGTCATCTTGAGTATCAATATTAATATTATTCTCTAAAGGAGATTCTTTAGTATTATCATTCATTATGCACTTGAATCTGGGGAAAAATATAAATTTTCCTTTATTTAAACATATAAATATAACAATTTATGCAATAAAAGCTCATGAATTCATTAAAAATCAAATCTTTTCTCTGAAAGCACTTAAAATGACTTAAATTCACTCAAAATAATTTTTTAAATCAAAAGTCCTAGTTAATTACAAAAATTGAGCATAATTACAAAAATCATCCAACGGTATGAAAGACGACAAATTTTGGTTCACCGACTTGTGTTGACACAATCCCACCGGGCAGAAAGAATCAATGAATGGTGCACCAACAAACTATGCTCAAATGCCAACAAACCCGTTGGGCCTAACATTTCAAGCAACAATAAAGTAAACAAATACAAAATACTCTATAAAACACAATACAATCATCAAAAAAGACGTAAATATGATAATCTTCTTTTCTAGAATTCAAATAAGCATTCAAAAGTTGCCACGAAAGTTGTTACGAAAAGTAAACATAAATTTCTCAAATGCGATCAACGTTACACACGACATAAAAAAAGCAAACTTGCATAAAATCAAAACATTCAAGTTATACTTAGTATCAAAAGATTCTAAATTAGTTCGGAAATTATACAATCTTGAAAATACGTAAAGTAAACAAGATACGCACCTTATTTACCACAAAAATATCGGAAAAACCAAAAGCACACAAAATTCAAACCAATATGGCTGCTGACATAAAATATCACTACGCAAATTTTACAGATGATGATTTCTATTTTCCATAGCCCCCTCAGTCGCTACTCCTCATTATTATAGAGTTTCTATGGGTCAGCTTCAAAGAAAAAGATTTGAGCGAAGTATCCGCCTCCAACATCTTTTCAGAAAATTGAGAACACGTTTCGGGAAGAAAGCGAGTAATAAAACCTTATCCAAAATCCAAGACATGTTTATCAATTCCGAAAGAGAATTTAAGTGATTTTGAAAGCAAAATATAGTTCTATACCCTATTATTAAAGAAATTGCGTATTTTATGAGGTGTTCTTACATTTTGTTCAACTTCTATAATAAACTTAATCGTAATAAAATAGTTTTATCACTATTTCAAATTATAATCACATGGAAATAAATAAATATTTTCAAGAATTAAAGTTTATAAAATTATAACTAAAACTAAACTACTACTAATACTAAAATTACTACAAATCTAGAAAATTTTTAATTAAACAAACTAACATTTATAAAACTAAGAAGTAAACTAAACACTAAAAATACTACAAAAATATAAAATTTATTAATAAATATAAACTAAAAACTATAAAACTGACTACAGAAATCAAACACTAAAGATCGTAATAATACTAAATTTACTGATATTAAAACTAACTTTACTGATATTAAAACTAACTTTAATACTTTGCATATAAATTTTTAAAAATTAATTTACATAACTAAGACCAAAAATTAAAATAAAGATTAAATAATTCAAATTACATACGAAGTTTTTTAATTTAAAATTAAAAATATCTTAAGGTTCCAAATATTTGTATATTTGCAGTGATAGAAAGGTTCCAAACCATAACAAAATGGGTTAGTTAACATGAAATATTACTCTAGATAGAATTTTTGGATATTTAAGGATTGGCTTGGCATATTTTCTTATGGCAAAGCACTCGAGGGCTAACTGCTTAATACAGGGAGATATGATTTCTTGGAGGACTTTCTAAGGGAAACTGACTCGTATTAACGTTACATATGGGGAAGACCACGAAAGCGCCCATGCAGCCATCCCATTTGTCGGGATTCGAATCCCAGACGCGTAATGGCAAACCGCACATTGAGTTCATCAATGTTAACGAATTTCGCTTACTGCGCATGCTCATTGGTGTACCGTTGGCGTGGAAGGAAATACTGGCGACTAAGTATAAGCAATTCTACACAAGCCTATTAGTCATGCAGGTCTTATCGATTGTTTACAATTGCAATACTACGGAAATGTGTGTGAGCTTATTGCATTTGCTTTTGTTTCATTTCATTTTGGTTTATTTTGTTCATAAACATTACATTTAATATCAGTTATTTATAATTATTTCTTTGACTTTAAATAACTAAATTAAACTGGATTTATACCTTAATTTTTTAAAATATATACGAATGTAACATATAGTAAATACCCAATTGCTTTTATTACTTAAAAGTATAATCAATAAACATTCAGCTAATATATTTTGTAATGTTTCCTGCTTTGAAATCCTTCTTAAACGAAAATTTGCGTCGTTTACAATTCATATTTATATATTTATAGTCCAAGTAATGAAGCAACTTACAACCTAACAAATTTTAAAGCCTCGAACGTTTTACGCCCAGGAAACGCAATATCAACCATACACCGTATTTATCTTCTTTTAAAAATTGCGCCAAAGTCGTAATTGCGCCAGATTGTCTTGTGGGTATGCGCAGTAAGCGAAATTCGTTTAACATTGATCAACTCTATGTGCGGTTTGCCATTACGCACCGCAGACTGAACTACCAGTGTTCAGCGACTTTACCGCTCCGCCGCTAGATTTTTCAGGGAAGTATATCCTTTAACAACCTTTTTCGAACGTCCTGTATATGAAAAATATATGAGGAATTAAAATTGCGCATGCTGTATGTTTAATGCCATTATTTAGAATTCCCTGTTAAGTTTTATCCCTTTGGAACTCCAAGAGTGGTTTCATCAAAGAACTAAATTAATCAAAACCTGCATTAAGAATTTTGGTTATGTTAACACAGACACGTGGGGTGTTGCTAGCATGGATTCAAACCCATTTTCATTAACACGACTATCAAAGCGAAAATATAAGAATTACTGTTAAGCAATGATTCACGCCTTTTAAATAATATGTTTCATTTTATCCAATAACAATAACACTGCATGTATTTTACTAATATGACTTCAGATACATGCTGCTAAATTCGGATATAACATTTCTTTAGTTCTTGTTTTGTCGCATATGTTCACAATTTCTTTAATAATGAAAAATAAAAACAATTATAATTTTTTACAGCTTAAATTATTTCTGTGAGATCCGTCGGTAATAACTTAAATCAAAGTATCCAAACATTAGCTATTAAAGGAGGAATACCTTCGTAGAGAACTTTCAAGAGGAAACTGCTTTGCATTTCATGATATTGCATGAAAAAATCAGCAAAGGGGTTCATCGAACAAGAACGCTTCTTTACGAGGATGCAGGAATTTTAAGCGCGGCATTTCTGTTTGTATTCATTTAACTACAGCTGTAAAAGCAACTGGGATATTAAGCTCAACTTTATTTCCACGAGTATACAAATTTAAAAAAAAAAGTCTTCATCGTAAACTGCAATCTTCAAAGATGGCCTACATACATTTATAATAGAAAATCTTTACGATGTTAATTCAAAGCTCCTTATACAACGCTCATGAAAGTTCATAACAGGAAAGTGCTTTATGCACATAGTTCATAATAAGTTAATAAACTGTATTCTCATGTGGAAAACAAAGCAAAACTGCTCAAATAAAGATTCAACATTCCACATTATCTCACTGTGGTATAATAATATTCCTATACTCATGTGAATACTTCTGGAGTGCAAAACTGTGTTTTTTTATAATCAGCTGCTTACACAAGCACAAAGTTTGCACTATTCTAATGTTTATATCTTTTCCACTTTTATAGTATTATAGAAATTTTCGCTTTAAATTTACAGCACCGAGAATGTCGACTCCCTAGGTTTCCTACAAATGCGTCGAAGAATGTAATCGCAAAATATGGGAAACAGTCATTCCTGCGTTTGCTAACGATACTTGCTTAAAGTTTATGAAAATATAATAAACTACAGGCTTTTATTAAATTATTCTTTGCGCGGTATTGTTTAACTGCATTAATAAATTTGGCATAACGAAATTATTCTTAATAGATCTTATTTAACACTTCCGGGGCTGTGTTAGGCTAGGGACTATAATAAAAGTCTAAACTTGATATTAATCAGTAATGAATTTATCTGATTCGGTTTCATATATTATGTCGTATATTACAATTACGGTTGCAACTGCGAAGTCACCGGAAGATAAATTGGTTAATTCAAAAACTTTCTTAACTCTCATCATTTAGATAAAATTGACGTAGGATGTATAGTAATGAGATAATTCTGTGTAAGGTAAGTAATGCAATTAAAATTTCAAAATCCACAACATTCCATATTTTATTCCGATATTTATGGATTTATTGGTTCATTATTTCGGTAAATAGTTCAGAGTAGTTCTAATGAATTGCATGCACAAAGGGAAGCGGGATGTAAATTTTCCTACGACTTTTCTGAGACGTTTCATTTCATTTAATATTTCAGTAGTGCAGGAAACATTATATCGAACCTTTTTACAGAATGTTGTCAGATGTTTTCGGAACCTTTGCCATTAATGTGGGAAAATGGATATAATTAAAATACATTAAATATATGCTCTTTAATTTTATACATTCGAAGAGATATTTTGTGCACTTAATTGAAAATGACTGATTTATTAAAAATAGAATCATGGCTTTCTAGATATTTCTAAACTTCGAGCTTGAAAATTCTGCGTATTTTTTTACATAATATCTTACTCTACGTAGAAAACGGGCTTGTTGATAGAGTGAACTATGAAAAAAGCATTATTTGTATTTTTAACCTCGCAGCAGCATTTTCGAATATTTATATTCATGAATTTATTAATGCTTTGTTTTCCCTTGTTGGCATACTCGCACAGTTAGGAATAGTAATACGGGAGCAAGAGAAGGAAAGTTTAAATTATTTACAATTTAATTATAAAAAAATTGAAATCTGTTGCTGTTGCTGCTGATGGCTTGTTACTGACGGTTATTGTTAATGCTGCTTTTGCTGATAGGCAGCCCAGGCCCAGCATATTCCTCTTGGCAAGGAACGCAAGATTACGCCTGTGGTTGGTAACAGCACTGAGCACCTTACAGGTGACAGTGCGATTTAGCTCAGTTCCGGCAACAGTTTTGAAGGAGAACACTCGAGGGAAAGGATCCAAGGGTCTCCCACCCCTCTTCCCCTACCATCAGCCTCTCGAGTGGGCTTTCGGGATTCGAACCCGGGTCTTTCGACATGGCAGTCAGCGACGTTAACCACTATACCGGCTGGGCGGCTTGAAATCCGATTAGTCGTTTAACACGCGGAAATTTTATTCAAGTTTTCCAAAACCAGTGTTCTAGCATGCGGAACAGTTCTGCCTCAGAAGCTAAGAGAACATAAGCAATCAATAAAATATAAAATATATCACGTATCAAAGATACGCGACATCTTTAAAAACAGCTACCTCAACTTGCTTTTTAAATATTTAAACTGAGCTCAGTTTTAGAAAGCGTTTAACTTGTTTTCTCAAAATACCCTGACAATTTTTATTTAAAATCGATATCAAACTGAGACCGAATTTTGACAACTTTTAAACTAGATATCAAAACTTCTGCCAAAATATTAAAAAAAATGTCCAACATATTAGGATAGCTTATATTACCAGTATATTAGGATATGATCCATGTCTACTGCATAAAATGAAATTTTAACACACATAGCTGTTAAATGAAATTTTTAAGTGTTTCTATGAAATTTTAATGAATTTAAATGGTTTAAAGCGGAGAAGCCGGAGGATCTTGGCTTCAGTTTCCAGATATAATCCAAACCTTCGCAGAGGAGCTTACTAAAGAAGAACTTTCGGAAAGTTGCCCTCCACCATCGTTACACTTCGAGGGTCAGAAAGAAGGGGATAGTATGAAGAATTCACCCAATAAGATTACATAGTTTAAAGCATTCATATCAACAGATTGCGTCATTAAAATCTTAGTTCCGAGTTTCATCCATGGATAAAAATGTCGCCGTTGGTGGCTTAGTCAACAAGAAAGTACTATATTCGCGCGGCACAGAAGATTCTAGGTTCAAGTCCAACCACAAGTCTAATCTGTACATGTCAAGTTAAAGATACATCTAATACGTTATTAAAATTATGTTGCATGTGCAGTTATATTATTTTTGAGAATTCTGCTTTGCAATTCAGATTCGTAAATCGTTTCTGTATTTCTGAGCAAAATAGCAGATTCTTGTTAATTTTCTTTTACTTTGATAGAAAGTTGTTTTATTTCCTTGTGCAAAGAAATGGAAGTATTGAAATCGCGAAAAAATTTCGATTATCATATTTAAACAGAAATATCCATTTTGACCATTCACGGATCAATTTGGACTCTTTTCTTTTTCCCGCAACGTCTGTACGTACGGACAGAATAAAGGATTTTTTTTTTTTTCTTTTTTTTTTTTTTTTCAAAACGTATTTTTAAAATGGATTCAAAAGGGATTTTTCGTGACGTCTGTACGAAAGCACGTATGTATGTACGCATGTATCTCGTTTAACTATAAAATGATTAGCCGTAGAACTTTTAAATTTTGTATATAGGACTGTTCTAGTCATGCAGCTTCTTTAATCATTGCAATCGGTTGCACCAAAATTAAAGTAAATACATATACTCCCTCCCCTTCCTGGCTTAAAAATCCTTTCGCAATCGTTGGTCTTAGTTATATACTTCCAGTTACAGAAGTATTTTAAATGAAGAAATTATTCATGATTTTGGCATTGTCAAATTTTTTAAAAAAATTATTTTGGACAAAAATCGAAATCTAATGTTACGAATTTGGTATTTAAAAAGCTAATGTTAGTTCAATTATAAATTAAATGGTTTTATTTCTCGCGCAGTGCAGCGCGTGACGAATATTAAAAGAAAGCTAAGCCGGAAAATTGAAAATACAAGAGCGCGTGCATTAAATAAATAAATATCTCTTTTTGATTTCGAGAAATTACTGGAAAATTCTAGCGAGTGATTTTTAAAATCTTATAAAAGGAGGAAAACATCTCAGTTCGTAGTAGTTGCTTAGTTTATTAGCGCTTTTCAAATCTTTAACATCCGCCATTCGCAGTGCTTTCTGTATTTCAGGGTCCCGGATGCCATCGATGAAATATTGCAGCGACAGAATTTCCCTCGTTTCTCTCGGGCACTCCGTAAAGGCGAGGTGGGACAGCCTTTCAACATCCGTGGCGAGTTCCTGGAGTGATTCTGTGGGCTTCTGTTGACGGGATTTTAATTGGAGCCTGCTGTAGTCTTTTAAACACTTCTCCCCAAAGCGCAGCTCCAAGGCGCCGGACAGAGCTTCGAAATCTAACTTTTTGTTTTCGGGAAGAGTGTGAAGGATATCCGCTGCGTCGGCTCTTAAAGAAGCGGCGAGATGACAGGCTTTAGCTTGGGAATCCCATCCATTCGCATCCACAACGATAGAAAACTGGGTCTTGTACACTTGCCAGGATGTCTTCCCATCATATGTGGATAGCTTCAGAGATGGACGAGCAGGCATCGGTAAGAATTTAAAATCATCACTCCTGCTCCCTGCCGTCGCTACGAATTTCTTTAAAGTTTCCATTTCTTTGGCAACTCTCTCATCAATTTGTTGTTCGATTTGGTGTTGGACGGCACAAACTCTTCCTTCAATTCGTTCCTTCATTCCGTTCAAACTCTCCCTTCTATATGTTCTTTTACAGAAGAAACTTTTTTTTCTATTTCTTCTTTCACCGAAGAAACTCTTTCTTCAATTTGAGCTTTTACGAAAGAAACTTTTTCTTCAATTTGTCCAACTTTATTTTCAACTGTGTCAATTCTGCCTTCCATAGCTTCAAATTTATTTTCTATTATGCAGGTAATTTCTCTTTTCATTTCTTCTTGACATGCTTCAATCTTTTCTTGACCAGCTTGAACGGCTTTCATTTCGTCCTTAACGGATTCCTGGCCCAATTTCATTTCGTCCTTAACGGATTCCTGGCCCAATTTCATTTCTTCCTTAACGGATTCTTGGCCCAATTTCATTTCCTCTTTAATTTCTTCTTTAAATGAGGCAAAGGCTGATATTAACTGCCTTAATTGCTCTTCCATCGCTCTTGTTATTGGCATTCAAACCCCACTCCTGACACCAAAAATTGTTGCGTGCTTACGGATTCGTTACGAAATGAATGCACAAGTCCGATGAAAAATGAACAAAAATTTATTATTATCACAACAAAAATGCTTAAATTTTCTCAAATTATCATGCAGTATTACAATATCTCACAGTAGTTATCTTTGAACTACTCAAATGTCCAATAGAACGTAATTCAAAACAACTAAAGAACGCTAATCCGCGAATTCGCTACAATCAACAAGAGCAGTTTTCTAAACAACAATAAACTAAGCAACTACTACGAACTGAGATGTTTTCCTCCTTGTATAAGATTTTAAAAATCACGCGCTAGAATTTTCCAGTACTTTCTCGAAATCAAAAAGAGATATTTATTTATTTAATGCACGCGCTCTTGTATTTTCAATTTTCCGGCTTAGCTTTCTTTTAATATTTGTCACGCGCTGCACTGCGCGAGAAATAAAACCATTTAATTTATAATTGAACTAACATTAGCTTTTTAAATACCAAATTCGTAACACTAATTTTTAATGCGGTCTCCCGGTTTCTGTACTTATACTTGGAAACGTTTTATATTCTTTATAAAAAAATAAAATTATAAGAAGTTTGGCTTTCATACAACAAAATTGACCGGATATTTAATTTAAAATTTGAAGTATTTAATATCATTTACCATTTGCCTGAAGAAATCGGTTAATGAAGTGAGAATAATTTAAAAAAAGTGCAGCAAAAAATGTTTATAATTTAATAGACGTACAAGGAAGTCATGGGGCGTCCATATCAGATTTTTTAGTTTACTGCAACTATGCTGTCAGCTGTATATATATTGCACCACGGAGAAAAATGACGACTCAGGACTTTTCACTTTTAACAGCATATCTTTATTTTATTTTAGAGCAGATGATTTTTTCCAGATGAAGTTACTCAAATAACTTAATCAGTAATTGAATTATTAGATACGACTGACTTTAATACGTTATAACGTTCTAACAAAGAAAGAGGAACATAGCGGAGGCGGCAGCAGAACGAAGGCGAGAAGGCATCTGTATAGGAGAACTTATGACGTAGCATTTATATGAAAGGTTATGTAACAGAGTAGCTTCTAGAAAAATGTAGAAAAACTTATGATGCAGCATTTATATGAGGAGGTTATGTAATAGGCGCGAATGTTCTAGAAGGTACTGGTCTAGGGGAAGATCCTGAATTGCAGAAAATTAATTAAAGGTTGCTGGTTCGCAAAGAGCAAAGCCATCGTATTTTTTTATATTTTACATATATATATATATATATATATATATATATATATATATATTGTATATATAATATCAATTATACGACAAAATATTAGCAAAAGTAATTTTAATCTGCATATACAATGCCTCCTACATTCTAGCACACATTTCATTTAATATTGTTGTTTTTGTCTCAGGCAGTCTCCTTTCCTTGGATATGTCATAATTATTTAGCTTTCTAACGGTAATGCGAATTTGCTGTCAAGTAATACAAGCTTTTATATGTCCTTCTGAAATATAAGATAGTCATTATGTTCCTGGACTCTATCACTTCTGAGCATATTTTACGTGCAATATTGACATATCTTCCATAAATATTTCAGCAAATAATATTGATCTGCATTTGATCTTTTCAACAAATAAGATTGATTAAAATTGACATAACAGCAAATGTCCGGCTGTTGGGAAAAAAAACTAATGAACCCGCTGATTGCTGGAAGTGACCTCCGTGTGATCAGTGGCAAAATACATCGACACATTTTTTGCCCACTTGTGTCACCATAAATTGCTTAATTTCCTGAGTAGAGTTAATAATGTTTGTTTCTAAGGATTTCAGTTATGGAGTGTTTGCTGAAACATGGTCTTTTAATATCCTCAAGGATTTGTAGGTGGCATAGCTAGGGATTAAGAAGGCTAAATATGCTCCTGTGGTGAAATCTAGCTTTTATTTTTTAACTGTAAAAATATCAAAAATTCGAACATAGCAAGCAGAGTCACTCTTCACTCAGCCAGATTTCCGGCACTGCATGGCTGCATCGTGTAACTCTGAAAATTCTTAAACTGATTTGCCGTATAAGTTTCTAAACTGTTTGCTTACAGCGGCACGCATTTCTTTTACATTTACAATTGGGCTACTGAACGATCACACTGGTTATATGATGATTATAAAATTTATAAAAATTTCATTTACAACGGTAATAAAATTAAAATGCATAATATAATTTAGTATGATTTTTCTGATTATAATCTACTTTAAAAAACTACTTTACAAATGATTATATAGAATTCAATTTTTACGTGGATTTTCATACCTTCAAAGAGTATACGGATGACTATCTGTTTCCTTCAAACATTTTCTCGGCAATAAAGCTGAAAATATTCCACTATAGAGAACACAAAGTTAATCAAATACGCCTTACCTGGATTTGAACTACTGAATTTCTGATTTAATAAATATAGATACTCTAATGTAGCAGTAGAGTGATTTTATACTGGTAACATCGGGATCTCATCGGCTCCGAATAAGAGATATTTCTGGATAATTTAACATCTATTTCTATAACTTACTGGCTCATATTTTGTGATGCTATCTGCAAAAATTGTAGACCGCTAAATCTTACAATCTTTTTTTTATTCATCGGTCACAGATAAATAAATAATAATCAAACATCGCACAGATTATTTAAAATGACAACACATTTAATGATCAAAACACGTGATTATATAATTCAGGAAAATGAAATTAAGCACTATTTTAAAATTATCATACTCATTATCACATGAGAATTACAAATTTCTTTTGAGTATTATGGCATTTTATTTCAAATGCAAGGTTGTCCCCTAAATCTTAAAAATTCGCGGTCTGTACAATGAAACTTCATAATATCATAGGTGACCGTACATAGGTGAATATTTCTTGGCAAATGTTATGGAAGTCTGCAATCCTTCGTCAGCTTCCTTACACGTAACGTTCTTGCTCTGCGTGTTTTTATCCTTTCCTTCCTCCTTATCATCTTTCTTTTTTCAAAGTACACGCCCGATTATTAAGTCGTCATCTTGAAAGAGTGTGACAGAAATAGGACTATGTACATCCACTCAAATCTCACAGCTTCTTCACTAATACTAGCTTTCTCCGATCATGCAACTATTGTATAAATCCAAGATGCTGACCATGGTCTTCGTCACTCGGGTCGTCACCCACGAACATGATCATGTTCGTAGTTCCTAGGATCACGTAAGCTATAAATTTATGCCAATATCTTATCAGGACTTGTGTTTCTTTTGACTTGCTTTGGGAACATGAATTGTCCTGACTCGGAACAGGGAGCTTACTCAAGCTATGTTCAAGAAATTGTGAAGTAGACAATACAAGCAGGAAGGGTATACGAAACCCTTTATTTTCTATCTTTACAGGAATTTCCGAAACTTCGGAATACAGAGACCAACCACTTGTGGTCTGAACGTAAGAATATAAAAACTACTAACTAAACCTCTAACTAAAACTAACTTTGAATTAGTATACAAGTGCCTAGCATTAAGATTGGCCTTTATTTTAACAAAGGTCCGTATGTAGTACGCCGAGCTGCTAAAACTACGATACGTTTGCAATTATCAAGAGGACTAAACCTCTGGCCTTGAAGACAACCAGCAACAGAGCGAAAACTTCGTAAAACTACAATGGCAAGCAGCTTGCTTCCAATAACTCCTTCCTCTGTCTTGCTTGGCAAAAAGCCACAACTTAAGTACTTGGCGTTAGCAACTAATGAAATGGAATTGCATAAATAAGTTAAAGCGTTTAATTCTGGCCGGAAGTAGAAAATAAGAAGAGATAGTAAAGATTTAAAATAAAATAAACGTTAGTAAAACTTAGGATCCTTACAATCTATGAAAAGTAATTTTCTTTACATTTTTCAAAGCAGCAGACTAACAAATAGGTCGTTAATGTAAATCGTTACTGAAAATAATGACACTACTTTCAAAGTCCACACATCGACGCATATAAGGAAATATATGGTTCAGCTTTACATTAGATGACTCCTTGGTCCGTTGGCTGAATTACCCTTCTTACGTCGGATGACAGAAATATAAATATTTTAATATTTAAATTTTCAAACTGTTAGCCTGTTATATATACATTTTTTCTATCTCGTAGGCCTAAATTTCGGATTTAAATTTAAATCTTTAAAAGCGCCGTTATTTTGATGTTGTCAGTTAATAGTGTTACGAGAGATTTTACTGTATCACTTACATCCAAAATAGCGCGTGAGTGAAGGCGATTATTTTTTACATTCTCCCTCAATTAATAGGAAGAGGCACGAGACCAAATCGACCAAATCCAGGTGCTGACAAGTCGGTGTCCATCATACTTTAGCTCATGGGTTCAGACCATAATTCATGATGCTAAATTTTGTTCTTAATCTAAAATAACTTTTGGGATGTTCTCTTCAATCGAAAGAAAGCGCAATTTTTAGTGGCGTAAAACGGTTAGGATAGCACTAGAAAACAGAAAGCTGTTAGTTGATGCAGATAAAAGTTGTAAATATTTTGCTTAAATTTGACAAAACGCTATTTATTTATTTATTATTTTTCCCAATGTGTATGGATTTTTACACAATTTTTTACCAGAGTTTTGATAGATGGCTGATTCAGCGTGTTCGATTTTCTAGAACTGCAGAAAGAATGTTTGAAAGAAAAGGGAATCCGTTTTGCATTGTCCGATTAACTCAAGCTTTACATCATTCACGACCTGCTTGCTACTACTATATTCTTCGTTCTCAACCCCATATGAAGAGCGCTGATAAGTGGAAATAGTCCGTTTTACCTAAAACGTTACAGTAGTTAATTAATACAGCGTTACAGTTATGCATTGAAATATACTGTTCTCTAAATTTTGAATAAACTGATCCTGATAAGATATTAGTCTGATGAAGACAGCAGGACGTTACAAGGTTAATATGCAATTCTAAGCCCACGTCAAAACTGTGATTACTCATAGTATCCGGGAAGGCAATTAATAATTAAAATTCTTTCTGGAAACAATTATTAAACCCAATAGCACTTATAATAACTGATGGAGAGGGATTTCATCACACTGTAATTTCAAATATGTACTACCTTCAAGATTGTCACATTACATATTCTATTATTTCCTTAATCTAAAAGCTTTCGTACAGAGTGTCGTATAAGTACAGCATCCTAGGTATTAATTACCAGCTTCCAGGGCACAAAGTATGTCGCGAAAGGGCGTGTTGAGCGGCCCATATGAAGCTCACACAACAGAGCTTTTACCGGGGCGCTTGCATCAGTCTTGTTAACCAGAAATCACTGATCTGCAGTACCTGGATGAAAAGATCCTTCACGCTTGTCATCAAGTTGATCCGGTTTTCTCCACCGTATTAATGCAGTGGTTGTAGTTGTGCGTTGTTAACAAGAAGCCATTTTGAATAGATTCTATGAAATTTCCTATCAAGGTGGATTTACGGTAAACCCTTAATTATACGACTTATAAAGTATCTGCTTAAATGATTACCATTATGGGACGCATAATTTAAATTTTTGAAATGTATATCAACCACTGTTACAGAAAACTTTCAATTATTTCTTTCTCAGATACTCATAAACTCAAGCAGTTTTTTGAGGTTAAATCATATGACTTGGAATACACCGTAATTTACTAGGAATTATCACATTCTCCCATACAAGATCTCGAAGTGTAGATTGTAGCACGTCCAACTAGCAATTAGAAGATCTGCAGTTTCCGTTCCAGTTAAAGCACAGTTGCTATTTCCTATTTCCCGTTCCAAAAATTCTAAAGATCTCTACAATGCCGCCCGAACTAAAAACGGGATGAATGAAAATTCATCAATACTTGGCTTGGATCGACTGAGACGCGTTCCGTTGCAAGTCACCTTTAAATAGGAAAGAATATAAAGAATTATCACGTTTACTCATGCTTGTTCTTGGGATGTAAATGGTAGCATGTTTCCTCCAGCAACAGAAAAATCGATGTTTCGAATCTCGGTGCTTTTTCATGATTCTCAACCGAGATTTCTGAATGTCTCTATAATTTTACCCATTTGATACTTTTTTTTATTCTATAAATTCAAGTGCAAAATTTTTTAAACGCATGAGGGTGGAAAATACTTTCGTTTAAACCGATTAGCAAAAGTTACTGAAATTAAACAATTAAATTGTTCATTAAAATTTTAAAATTGTATAAAACTGTTCAAAAAATTTGTTGTAAAATATAAAAAGTGCTGAGTATATTTACATAACTTATTCATGTTTCGTGAACTTGTAACATATCCACGTTGATTAAAAGAAAGCTGAAGAAATTATCCGGGCAGAAAACAGTAGTTAATGGACGATTCTGTGAGAATAACTATTGCGTTTAAATTACTATTTAAAGTAACAGTAAACCAAACAGGTATTCCCTTTTGTCTGGAAATGGAAGATAAAAGGACAAAAATCGAAATTTATGTGGAAAGTGTCAAGAATCCAGATTGAATTTAACACGCAGAAAACTGAAATACTAGCCTTATCATTTTAGTTTGGATTTGATAGAAAAAAAAAGCCTCTTAATAGTGACTGAAGCAGTTTTATGTAAAACGTTTTAAATTCAATCTGGATTAGTAAAGTTAAGTGAGACACACACACACACACACACACACAAAAAAAAAAAAAAAAAAAAAACTTTACTCAGAAAATTCTCCACGAAGGCATCTTAGGCAGATATCCCTCGAATATTTTGCCATAAACAAATAAACCAAACCAAATTGACCTAACGTTATTGTTAACAATGTATTTTCTAGAAATGTTTGTAGCGAGTAATTTTTAGTAATAACATCATGCTTAACTAGATTGAGTTTATTTCACTCTCTATTGGATTTCATTTCGAGTATTATGTCGATTAATAAAACGAGTATATCTCTGCATATGGTAAGAATATTTTAAGTTTTGGCTTTGGGGAACATTTGATGACAGAAATAAGATTGAGGTGATCACCTGAAATAGGAAGTTTATATTTATTTTAGTGTGTTTTAAATCTTCGGTTTAGTTTATTTGATTATAGCAAAGCACTCAAGGGCTATCTGCTTAAGCTGAGGGATGACTTCGTGGAGGACTTTCTAAAGGAAACTGGCTCATATACATGTTACACATGAGAAAAACCACGAAAATACCCATACAGCCAGCCCATTCGCCGGGATTAAAAACCCGAACAAAAATGTCAGCGACTTTACCTCTCGGCCGCTAGTAGGCTTTTAAAACTTATTCTTTATTGCGTATTATAAGATTTTCTCGTGCTGCCAGGAGCTGCGTTTTCAATACAGCGATCAGTCTTCATTCAATGACAATAGCTTCGTTCCTCTCGTATACCTTTGTGTACATAGCTGATGCAACTTATGATAAAGGAAACCTACATAATTGGATTTAATACATAATTAAAATATGTTAACTATGAAGAAACAAGGTTTGTACAAAATTGGAATTATAATATCTCTTCGTAATAAATTACTTGAAGAAGTACATGTTGAATTTAGACATGCTGGTGTCTCCTCGTGTTAAATTTGTTGTCACCTCAGTATTATTGGGCAGGAATAGTACAAGATATTTGAAATTATTGTAAACATTGTGATGTATTCAAGTTTAACAAAAAAAGTAAACTAAAGAAATTATGTTTAATACAAACTTTACCATAGCTGCCAAACTTAATTGGAAAGGTTCTTTAAATTCTTAATTTTAATTGCATACATCCCCTCTTCAAGGTTTCATATTGCACCATGTTATTTCCCTGGAGTAACCGCAATGCGAAATCCTTTGCCCAGTCGCTTGCTCCCTATTAAAACAAAGACTTTCCGAGCTTATAAATACTATTGAGGTTATTACTCTTTTGCTGCTTGCTCGGCCAAGGAAAGTCACGTTTGTTTTCTAAGTTTCGTTCTCTATTATCTGAAATGTTAACTCTATAGTTAGAAATTGTGGGTCACAAGCCATTTGTAATTTTCACTCCAGTCAGATCTACGCAGCAGTTTTTATCGGTCAGGACTAAAATGTGAACGGGTTTCATCTTCCTCAAAACTACATCACGTATACAAGTGTGTGATGTGTGTATGGTACTCGGATTCAAGTTACTGATGGTAAAATGCTTTCTCTAAACTCAAAATTTTGTGTAATTATTTACAGATAGTTAATCTTAGATACAAATGTTCAAAAGAAAGCTTTCGATATTTAGTTTTAACTTCATCATTAAAAATAAATCCTCGAAGGGAAAAAAATAAATATTAGTAAATTTTTAATCTAATGAGCAAAACAATCCTTATATTTATTTATATGTGCTTTATAGAGCAATATTTTTCTAGGCTTCAATGGATAGAATTAAATTAAGTGTAGCAGTTTCCTTATAGCTCATGCAATGTAGCTTTAATGCTTGCGACGTTTGCAGTATAGTACTAATTTCTGACCCAATTTAGAGCTTTAAGTAAAATTTTACTCGAATCGTCGCATTTTCCTCATTTTAAAAATTATTTAATGGCAACAGGTGCTTTTCTATAAAAAGCCTACGAGTAGGCATTAGATCCGAAACAGCCACAATATACGGTGATAGGTTTTTATATTGAAATATATTTAGAAGGAGACTGAATTCATTTTTAGCTGAATAAATTTCATATCTTTAATTGTAGAACTTCATTTCGTGTAATCCGTTGGCAAAGATTTATTTTCTACGTTTTTCGGAACATAAAAATTCTATACACAAAATGTAACTAAAATAAACCTAGAAATCCACTTAGTTAGTGCCAAATAACATCAGGAGATATGTTATCTCGCAAGCCGTTTTTACTTTTTTGCTGATAGAACTTTCATTGGGATGATGTCTATTTTCCAAATGAATTAACTACTCAGCGTTTCCTAATCAAGAGAAAACTCAACTAGTCGTTCTGGACTGAGCTAAGACTTTAAAAATCTGTTTTAATTGATCAAAGAGGATTAACGGTCTTGCATTGTACAACATCCCTTACAGACGTTCTGCCATCTACCACTGTACGCATTGCTACAGTGTTTGATCATCCGGTGAATCAAAATGGCAGCCATATTAAAATACTGAATAATATATGTAAAAGCATAAAGTTCTGAATGATGGCGTGCAAGTATATGTATCTTACTAATTGCTCTAAACCGATTCCTGAAATTCATTAAATTAAGTTGTAAAATTACCGTAATTGTAAGGCAGCTAACTCAGTTGCTTGATATGGTCTAATTCCCGTTAAGGAAACTTGCAAAGTGAGATCAGGATGAAGATTTAAGCTGACTATCATTACACAGATTCTCAAATCTGAATCAAAATCGGGTGAAATTATTTGAGTCTGGTGTCACCTGTGCCCCAGAGGCAGAATCTGGTATAGATAATTACTCAATTTCGAGAAAGAGCTTCGAGAAGAAGTATTTCTAGAGAGGGAAAGGAGTTTGGGATGCAAGTTCTTTTACAAGTCACTAAAACTTACGTTTTCAGTCATGTCAGTCATGCATTTGCCTATCTACATACTTTCATTAATAATGTTGTGCTGAAGTTGACATTTCTTTCAATTAACAACGATTAATTTCAATTTTCAATTAACAATTTATTTCAATTTTCAATTAACAATTTATTTCAATTTTCTTCAATTTTAATTCAATTGGACTTAGAACCGATTATAAATTTTAATCCTTACTTAAAATTTATTTCCAGAACCCTAGAAAGATTGTGCGTATAAGACATACCTTAAGTTACTCCCGAATTCAATAATCATGATTAGAGTACTTTACTTGTGCCAGAAATTATTTAATTTGTACGACATTTATGTTAATTAACCAGTTATTTTATATTACGAATCTTTACTGTCACTTCTCTCTTTTCGTTTACCTGCCAAAATGCGAACTTTAGCTCGCGTATATTTCAGTGAGGGTTTGAGATTTCTTTAGTCAGAGCGTGTTTCACTTGCTGAAGGCCTCGTGACTAGTTGATATTCTACGATAGCATTCCTGTCTACCGTGTTGTTTTATTCTTACAGACTGTGCTGTCACGCAGGTGTAGGTTAGAGACAACTTGCGAATTTAAATATTCCTGTGTAGTCTTCAGATAAATAAGACATAGATTCAGTTTTAATTTAAAATTCTACCTTTGAGTTTCAGCCATAAATGTTGGCTGGTTTGTAAGCACTAGGAGAGCCTTCTGTTCAACTATCTGAGTTCTTAATAAAAGGGGCTATTATATCCTTTATACATTTCTGGTCTCTTATCTAGACTTAGCGATATATGTCGCTTACATCAACATAGAATAGTCTTAGCGTCTGTTACCAAAGCAAGTGAGACTGTACGAATCTTTCAATGAAATACTCAATTATTAATAATAAAATATGCAGAATATTTATGATACTAAATCAATAATCCTAAACCTCAGAGGAGACTACACTCTGGGTGCCCTTTCCAACACACTTACACCTCTTTTACGCTAAGTGATGTCAATAGAATGCGCCGCAAACCCGTCTGCAGGACGATGTGTGAAAAAGACTAATTAAATCGCTGTGTTGAGTAATAGCAGCGATAGATTAAATTAAGAGCAGTTCACGTATCTTACGCTGGACACGTTTTTAATTTGCAGCTATGATACTCTTCGGTGGTCTCCCTTATGAGGTGATTCATTTTAATGCAAATCTGAGCCCTTCTGCTGCATCATGAGCGAAAAATAAAATTTGAAGTAAATCATGATGCAAAATCCTTGTACCAGCTTGTACAAAGCTTCCATGAAGAGAAAATATACATAATATGTTCATCTCGCAGAAGGTTTATGCGAATTCTCTGAGTTTATTTGTTCAACAAGAGCAAAGAAAACGAAGTACTGCGGTGTTAATAAAAATAAATAACACATTTATGTAAATAATGTCATCTTCAAGAAGACTAGGTTCATTCTAGAAGGAAGACGTTGTATTTAAATATCAATAAACTACGAGTTCTTGAGGCTAGTGTTAAAGGAAAGCAAACTCATAAAAATTCTTTGCTTCTCTCTCCTTGTGTGTTTATTATTGTTATCTTAAAGTGAAAAATTGCCAAAGAAAGAAAGTAGAAAATTTCTAATCCCAAAGGTTAAGCTTTGAATTGTAAATTTATGTAATAACATGCAATAACTAAAATAAATAATTAGGATTTCTCTTTCGAGATAATAAATTAAATTATATACTAAGAGGGTAAAAATAAAATGTTATTATTATAAAGTATAATTCAAATAAAATTTATGAATGGATATAATAAAAATAGCAAAAAGTAAAAAGTAAATTGAAAGAACCTCTAACTTTTACTATCGCTAACAATTAATAGTTTAAAAGAGAATAATAACAAAATATGATAATCTGTGAGCCCTAGATCCTCTTTTTAGAGAAACGATAGCAAACTGGATACGGCTAGTCTGTTTATTGAGGCCGCTTCCAAGCAAGTAAAACCTAATACACATATTTCATTTAATTCTAAATTCTCACGTTTTCAATTCTTGTCAGATTCGGACTGGTTTCACATTTCTAACTTTCCGAATACTATGAAATTTTGCATTAAAATCGAGAGCTTTCTACAAAATCCCGGTGTGCGTATTTAAGGAACCCTGTCCTCAATGTCGGTAAAACAAGAGTTCACATAGAATACCTATTGCTCAATACTTTAATGATTGACAAGTAAGCCACCGACTCTCTAACGAATCTAATAAGCGAACACGTGAAACCTGTTACGGTACGAATTGGACGAAAATGAGAATGGGAGAATTAAGAAGTAGAGAATAAACCCAGCTTTAAAGTCTTATGTACATTTTGAGATATGGCAATAAGGTTAAACAAAATT
The DNA here is from genome assembly GCF_044657685.1 of Stegodyphus dumicola. Taxonomy (NCBI): domain Eukaryota; kingdom Metazoa; phylum Arthropoda; class Arachnida; order Araneae; family Eresidae; genus Stegodyphus; species Stegodyphus dumicola. Next base: position 32,621,420 of record NC_140781.1, read on the forward strand.
AAATAATAAATAAATAATACTAAATAAAGATTGAAAAAAGGAAAATCAATTTCTTTATATTTATTTACATATTTATTTATTTTACTTCACAATATAACTCAAAATGGGCGCAACAATGAGCAGTAAAGCTAACAAAATAAATCAGCTCATGGAATATGCTCTTCCCAAATTTCCACAAAACACCATTTAAATTCAGATTCATAGCAAATGGTACTAAAAACTTTAAGAAAATGTAGCCTATTATTTTGTACTTCAGCTTTAAAAAAATTATAAAATTATTTTCAACGCCTGTAACTCTAATCATAAATATTGTTGGATCATCCAAAATCACATTCCTGTCATTAATATCATTCCGTTTATCGACATACAAAACATTAACTGCTATGTCTTTGAAAACTCATGTTCATCACTTCCATTAAAAGAAATATATACTAGTCTACTAGACCTGCCTAAATTCTTCCCCGCTATGCCCACGATTATGAACTTTAAACGATTAAAACTTACCTAAATGCACTAGTTTTTGTAACTACATTAAATTTCAAAATCAACTTTTTAAGCAAGTTAGAGGTATCCCAATGGGCGCACATTCAAGTACTTCCTTCTGTAATCTCTTTTTCTTCATCAAAGAATTTATTTTCCAAAAACGTTTACAACAGCAAGATTTAAATTACTACACGCACACTTACGGATATATAGATGATCTTATTACATTTAATAATTTTAATAAGATTTAAAACTCAGAGATTTATCCAAAATGCTTTACTCTTATTAAAACTAATCTTTCGCAAAATATCATCAACTATCTTGATCTTTAAGTAATTAACAACAAAAAATTCTACTGTTTGGCAAAACAAGAGACTTCAATTTCAATACTAACAAATTAATAAATTGGACTTCCAACATCTCGAAGAAAAATATAGCAAAGATTAACATCTGTGTATTGTATTTATGAAAATAGTTTTGAATTAACATGCATGAAAGCGGGGAACACTTTACTTAAGTATATAATAAAATATTTTTACCACTTAATTTAGCTTTATTAACTCGAGATTACTAAAAAATCCATTAAATTAACAGAAATGCTACGTTTAAAATGAATTGTTTAGAGCAGGGGTTCTCAACCGGTGGTACGCAAGAGAAAAATAGGTGGTACGCAAAGATGCAAAGTATTTTTAACTATTAAATTCAAAAATTAAAACCCCAACAACCTAATTGAGTTTTTTCTCTAACACTCGTAAATTTATGCGATCTTTGTTTTGTTCATCAGTAGTAGTAGTACTTTGTAATGGTGGTACTAAAAGTTTTCAATTTTTGTTTAGATGGTTCGCGTTAGTCAAAAGATTGAGAACCTCTGCTATAGAGTATTCTACTTAGTTTGGCTAATATATTTCGAGATTTCTCTAACACTCGTAAATTTTTTCCTCTAACACTCGTAAATTTATGCGATCTGAGTTTTGTCCATGAAGGGGGGGGGGTAGTAGTACTTTGTTGTGGTGGTACTAAAAGTTTTCAATTTTTGTTTAGATGGTACGTGTTAGTCAAAAGGTTGAGAACGGCTGCTATAGAGTATTCTACTTAGTTTGGCTAATATATATCGAGATTTCTCTAACACTCGTAAATTTTTTTCTCTTACACTCGTAAATTTTTTTTCTCTAACACTCGTAAATTTATGCGATCTGAGTTTTGTCCATGAGTGGTGGGGGTAGTAGTACTTTGTTGTGGTGGTACTAAAAGTTTACAATTTTTGTTTAGATGGTACGCGTTAGTCAAAAGGTTGAGAACCGCTGCTATAGAGTATTCTACTTAGTTTGGCTAATATATATGGAGATTTCTAAGAAATCCATTAAATTAACGGAAATGCTACATTCAAAATGAATTCTTTAAACTATTCTACTTCATTTGGCTAATATATAGATTTCTAAAAATCCTTTAACTTAACGGAACTACTTCATTTTAATTCATCTCTTTAATCTCATTATTTGAATTAAAACTCAACTACAACTTTGTCCTTGACTAAAATTGCCAGTTTGGCATCATCATTATTACTTGAGTAAAAGGCGAAACACCATCGCATTTATTAATTATTGTTCATTGAACACGGGTTGGTTTTTTCCCCTTGAAAAATCAACCAATTTCCGATCAATGACGATAATTATTTGATTTATTAATTTTCATATTAAAAGTTCGAATTCCTATTTTTCATGATTTAAATTCAAGTTCCTTTAAAAATATTTTCGGGATTAAATTTCCATACATCTAGGTTACTTCATTTAGGTACATTTTGCTAAATTTATATTAGGAGGTAATATAATCAAAATTTCTTTCGTAAATAAAATATTATTATCTCACTTTACAGCTATTACGCAAGTATTAGGAACCATATTTCGATTTCAATGAATTTCAGTTCATTAATTCAATATATATATATATATATATATGATTTACTCATCTAGCAAAAAATAGAAGTGAAAAACATAGTTACTTATATTCTATGGTTGGACAGTTAAAAACTTTTAAATAAAACGAAATTTGGCTCAAAACTTTCAAAATGAAATTTTAAGAATTTGGAAAATGATCAAGTTAACGGATTTACGCTGCCCACCAGTTGCCAAGGGGTAAAGAGACTATACACTGGTATTTCGGTGTGGGGTTTGAAACCCGGTGAACGGGCTGGCTGCATGGACGTTTCTGTTGTTATACACCTATGTAACGTAGATATGAGCCGGTTTTACTTTAAACGTCCTCAAGGGGTGTTCCCCTTTTTTGGGATACCGTTGTGTGCGTTGCCGTAATCAAATGAGAAAATAATAATCTCTTAACTCAATAAAAATATTAAATTATAACGATAAAAAGCGAAAGGTACAATTTTTGGATGTTAATACACAGTAACTTACATCATCACAGTAACAACATCATATTAATTTATGCCCCAGGACTCTTCGAGTACCACTGGGTGTCAGGATACTTTTTGCCAGATAGTGTATCTGTGTATTCTCTTGTTATTCTTTTAGCTGTTCTCTTATAGTGTTATCTGATTTATTTCAGAGCTAATCTCTTCAGCTAATGAGGCAAGAATTTCTTCTGTTACTTTGTTCATCGTAATTTCCCTTGAACTTCTTTTACAGTGTCAGAAATCAGAATTTTTGGTTTATTATCCTCTTGCGTAAAATCTGATAATTTCAAATGTTTGGCTGTGTAATCTAGAAACAACAACCAGACCAAATGTATGTACATATTACTTCCAAATAAACAGACCTAGTTTTACCATGAAAAGTCTATTTCAATATTCCCTTAATTTTTATACTTTGGCAGTCAGCTTGACTGCAGGTTAAAATAAAATCTTTCAAAAACTTGTAAAAATGAAATATGTACAAAATATTCATAGAAGTTTGCATTTAAGCATTTATATGCAATTAAATCGCATAAGTAAATCTACTACAGGGTGGTCATAAAAATCCTTCTCCGATATATGAACCCCTAGCGACCTACCCGCTCTACCAATAGAAATGAAATTTCAGATATCGTTATTTGAAAGTATCACCTGGAAATTGGGATGATTTAAAACAATAAAGCTCACACGGTTACGGTTGCAGTGAAAAGTTTCGATATTTTCGAATGGCAACGTCTACTTTTTCCTGGCTAATTGATCCGCCCCATAGAAAATACATAAACAGCGTTGGAATGATACGCGTATCACGAATTTTGCCAGCGTAAAACATTTTCAAAGAAGAGCATTGTGAAGGACTAATAACAGCACAAAAGAGGAAACGATAAAAAATATTTATATTGGAATTACAAAAATTTTTCAACGATCCCATCTTCGCACTCCCTGCGGGAGATTGTTAATAACAGTAATGAAAGTAACATCGCAGGAAGAATGTGTATAACTTCACGTTTTCAGGCATCTTTAAATTCTGATAAATCTCATGGATTCGATAAGTATAGATTAGATTTCAGATAACTCCAGAACCAGAAGCCCATCGAAGTGAGATCGGACGCTCGGGTTGTCCACGAAAACGAAAATTTGTGGGAGGTGACTCTTATCTTCAAACGCTGTACTTCTTTGAAACTTGTAATTCCAGGATTTTTTTTTCTCCTTCTCTTTTGTGTTGTCATTAGTCCTTCACAATTCTCTTCGAAAGTGCTTTACGCCGACAATAAATCATTGTAATGCCATTTATGATTTTTCAATGCGTTGATCAATTTGCTCAGGTAAACGTGGGTGTTGCCACTCGCAAATTTCGAATTTTCTCATTGTAACCATCATTGTGAGAACTTAATTGTTTTAAATCATCACAAAATCGAGCGTTCACCTTCAAAAAACAATATTTGAAATTTCATTTTGAACAGTTGAGCGGATAAGCCGCTAAGGTTTTATATACCGGGGAAGATTTTATTTACGACCACCATATACTTCCAAAGACCAAGGAAAAATTCTGTAATCATTAAAATACACAAAAAAATATAATGGAAATAAAAATTAAACTAATAAAGTTTCACAAATAAATTATATTAAACCAGAAACGAAAGCAAATTTTCATTATAAAGATTTTTAGAAATGTAAATCCTCGGGTCAAAACTGGGAAGAAATTGTAGCTAAAACACTAAAAAAGCATATATTCTCATTAACTAATCAGACAATTTCTTGCCGTAAGAAAAACATTATTAACCACAAAATAAATTTGTCCCTTTCAAAATTATCGCCAGAGGAATCCATACAATTTTTCGAAAGTTTTTTCGAGTTACAGAAATTACTGTTTATAGGCACTGGAGCTAAACTGTTGGTAAAATACGCGTACCATCTGATTTAATATCGGAGATATTTTGAAATATCCTGTCCTTTCATGTCCTTAAGCTTCAGAACAAGGCAAAAATCGCCTGGTAATAAGTCGGAAGAATATGGTGGGGGATTTATCAATGAAGTTTGCTTTGATTTGGTTTCTTTAATTATGGCCAACCACTCGAGGGCCATCCGCCTAAGCGATACCATCGAAGAGAACTTCCTAAGGGAAACTGGCTCGTGTGCACAATTTATCAATCTGATTAAATGCTTAACAAGACATTTATGTATAGACAAAGTCTGTATGGACTTATCGTTATCAAGTACAAGGAAACATTATCCAGAATCAAAAGGTTCCTTCCGAACTCGTTTTTCTCTGTTTCTTAATCGAAAAAGTACCTCCTTATAAAAATTAATTGATTGATATTCAAGGACAAATTTATGTTGAGTATGTTCTTTGTAATCAAAAAATGCAATCAGCATCAGCTTAGTCTTTTTGTTTTTTGGTCGTATTGTATATATACCAGGTCTCATCTCCCGCTATGACACATTTTATGAAATCGTTGTACCATCTCGCAGTAGTCAGCAGATCTTCATAGCAAAATTTCCGTCCTCATTTTGCTGCTCTGTCAAAATACGAGCCACAAATCGAGCACTTTCTTCATTTTCAGATTTTCAATTAAAATACAGCTTTCTTTGCGTATCTCAAGCATGTTTGAGAGTTGCTGAGTTGTTACACGTCTGCCGAGGAACGAATCAAACCTTTTCACTGGATCTTACCAAAGAACGAATTTCGTCCACATTTTCCATATTTTTTGAAGCTGAAAGGAGCCCTATCTGGCTATCTGGTTTATCTTCAACGCTTTCGCGCCCACATTTAAAGCTACTGTTTTTTGTGCATTATTTTCTCAATAAATGAACATGATTCCGCGTTCGGTAATGGAAACAACAACATAACCAGTTCAACAAGAATTGAGATGTCACACTTTCTAAACATGCTATAAGGTATTTCTCCCACCTATCTAGCGTGCCTTCGTGGTGTAGTGGTTCTGCACGCTGGGCTGGTATTCCAGAGGTCCGTGGTTCGATTTCCGGCGAAGGCGTTTGCAGATTTTTCATCTCTCTGGCTTCCAAAAATCCTAATATCTCTACAGTGGCGCCCGAACTAAAAGGGTGGTGGATGAAGATTTCTCCCCACCCAGGATTTGGCGATTGGGTCCTCCCAAAACCCCAGTCGCCCTTTAAAAGGGGAGAGTATATAAGGTATTCCTCCCGTCTTCCTAGCGTGCCTTCGTGGTGTAGTGGTTCCGCATGCTGCACAAAATGCTGCTGCATGCTGCTGTGCATAAAATATATTAAAAATACATTAAAAGGATATAAAAAATATAAAGATAAAATAAAACAAAACTAACTATAGTTGATTCCACGAAAAAAAGCTGACTTTTCAGAGTAAATTATTTCTTTTCGAAAAGATCACCAGTAATTATTATGTGAGTAAGACACCGAGTATATATACATCTAAAAATACAGTTAGATGTGCATATATTCAATGCATCTCCGAAACAGCGTTGCGTCAGAAAATATATGATGATGCAGCCCTGTTTCGAAGATACAGCAACATTTTAAAATTTGGTCAGGAAGTTCGGTTTTGGTGATTAAATTCGTCAGAAATTTTGCACTGGCGAAGGAAAACTCCACATTTAATACATTTTTTTTATTTATTTATAGAGTCTTATCAGCTAATTAATGTTTACCATTACGTATTTCTAGCTATGTATGTATGGTTGTATATGTAGGGTTCTGAGAAGACTTTCCTTATAAGTACTTGAGGAAAAGTGGAATACACAGCGCGTTAATGAGCAAATTGCTCGATGGTGCTAGCTTAAACTCGGCAAATGCACTTGCAGTTGATGGCGAGATTTTATTATTGCACTAAACTTCAGCTGCAAATAATGAACGTACGCCATGTAGCGTATAATAGTATAATAGAAGCTCCGTCGTTTGCAACATTTGTATACTGATAATTTTCACTGGATGAAGCAAATGCAGATTTTGGATCTAATACTCTAGCCACAAATCCAAAAGTCATTGGAGGTAACTAATTTTTCAAAGAAACATATTGGATAACGTCCTCCCCTCAGACTGAGGAATTGTTCTGAAATAAACTCCCTGCCTTTATAGAAAAATTGCAGTTGTACTCTTCTGCTTTCGGGTATTGATCCTATTCCTTTTGCCATATTGCTTGGTCAAACTCACGATATGGTAACTTTAGAGATAGGACAATACCCGCTGCTTATTAGACTCATTGGTTAATAAAGGCAGCCGCCTATTACGTTCAAATTTCCAGGAACCAAAACAAATACGTGGTAATTAATAGACAACCGCCGTTTGTTAAATTCATCTTGCCGGTTATTAAACTCAGATTGGCAGAAGACTGTTCTTCAGTGTCATAATACCCTACTTTCACCTCCCAAAGCTTTTCGTAGTTCATTCATTTAACCTATTGTGGAGCGTGGTTTCATCATTCAGGTATGAAATACTTCAATGAAATGGGTTTGACCGAAATTTTCTTAACCACCGGCCCTCTATGAGACATTGCTTTCAGAGTTCTATATACGCACTAGATTTCACATAGGCAAAATTTCCTTAAGGTTAAAAAATAATCTTCTAGAAGCATTGTGAATGAGTGAGGGTTCTTTCTCGAATACCAGCTCGTAGGAGGGGAACGTGCGATCTCTGTATCACATCTTTTAAATTTCAGCCTTCAAAGTCCTTCTATTGGGTTAGATAGTCTATTTTTGCACAGAGTTGTAAAAAAAAGTTCATGAAATGCTTCTAAGCATTGCCACACGTTCAGAGTCTTTGAATGGAAAGGAAGTGGCAACTGGGGTCTAAAGAAAAAGCGAGGAAAGCATCGGTTATGCTTGTAATCATGAAGTGGCAGATCGAATAAACAAATAAAGGGCATCTTTCTGCTGGCTAGAAAGGTAAATTTTAAAATTTTAACAAATCACTGGAAGCAGCATTTTTTTAAAAATGTTTATTGTTTTCGTTGCCTTTTCTAAAATTAGAAATCGTCGAACTGTGAGCGTAGAATTTTTCATTTGCAAACAGATTCTTTTCGTTGGCAACTGTAAATAGCATAAGTAAGAAATATGTAAACATTTCTCACATAAATGACCTTCTTTTACAGCTATCAACATATTCATTTAGCAGTTCAATTACTTGAGTTCAAGTGAAGATAGTGAGGATACAGATTATTTTTCAATATTTTCTGGCTCCAAATCATTTGTTGGCGCTTTAGTACCACTAGCGAATATGTGCTGAAACTGAACAACTTATTCAAAAGCAAAAATATGTAAATCTTATCCTTAAATTTGTTGAATATTAAGAAATAAAGAAAGGACTACACTAAATATGTATGGGTTCTGGTTGCAAACGGAAACGTTCGAAAGAATTGTGTCATAATACCCTACTTCAGACCTTCGAAAAAGTGGGAGACGCCTGTTACATCAGCACGAAAGCTTGTACATCAGCTTTGTAAATCAGATGTCCAGGAATAAGCTCAAATTTGATCCACAGGACAGCATTTGGCAAAAGTAAAAACCTTCAAGGATTAAAACCCCTCCATACTTCTTAGACTTGGTTAACACACATTAAGTACGACGAAAAGAAAGACCAGTACATCCCTGTTAAGTTTCGTATCTTTGGCATTAACATGTTCTCAATTAGATTTCTCAGAACTTCCAGATCCCCAAACAAAATAAATTTACTTTAAAAAGAAATTCTTCTAGAAACCCTAAAAATATTCATCTTAATAATACGACCTATTCCAAGAAACAATTGTAACACATTAATGAAAATACTTAGCCATATTACAAGTATGTATGTTATATTTTATTACAACTTGGACTGTACACAGTTCCTATTTGAAAGCCTGTTAAGTTTCGTATCTTTGGCATTAACATGTTCTCAATTAGATTTCTCAGAACTTTCAGATCCCCAAACAAAATAAATTTACTTTATAAAGAAATTCTTCTAGAAACCCTAAAAATATTCATCTTAATAATACGACCTATTCCAAGAAACAATTGTAACACATTAATGAAAATACTTAGCCATATTACAAGTATGTATGTTATATTTTATTACAACTTGGACTGTACACAGTTCCTATTTGAAAGCCTGTTAAGTTTCGTATCTTTGGCATTAACATGTTCTCAATTAGATTTCTCAGAACTTTCAGATCCCCAAATAAAATAAATTTACTTTAAAAAAAATTCCTCTAGAAACCCTAAAAATGTTCATCTTAATAAAAGTTCCTAAAAGTTCATCGTACTTTTAGGCGTTTTTAAATTTCTGAAAAACAAAGAAATTGATTGATTTCAAGAAAGCTGAACTAAGCTTAATTACTCTTTTTCCTCCACAAGTTACTTATTCCAAGAAACAATTGTAACACATTAATGAAAATACTTAGCCATATTACAAGCATGTATGATATATTTTATTACAACTTGGACTGTACACAATTCCTATTTGAAAGCCCCTTCTAAAATGAATTATGATTTTGAAACAACATGTGGGAAAATGAAACGCTAGATAAATTTTCCTGAAGAACAAAAATATTTGAGGAAACACACAGAAAATAATAAGCTATCAGTTCTCTCAAATTAATTCTTCGTTTCTTCATTCTACTTCGAAATCCCTAAAAAATACATACTTTGGATCTCATTTATTCTTTTAATGCATCATTAATATTCCTCTGTAGAATATCAGTCTAAAACAGCATTTTTCAAGCGAGCTCCCGTGAGAGGTCACTAGAGGTTCAGCAAATCATCTGAGTGAAAAAAAATCCATTCTACCGAGTCAACATGTAGAAAAATTAAACCTCATTTTAGCTTACGCATATCAACAGAGGCTTGTTAGACGTACTTTTAGGCGTTTTTAAATTTCTGAAAAACAAAGAAATTGATTGATTTCAAGAAAGCTGAACTAAGCTTAATTACTCTTTTTCCTCCACAAGTAAGATTAGCTAAGAAGCCAGGTTTGAATGATAGAAAAAACAATTCTTGCATAACCCATATTTCATTAGTAATACAGCGTATCAAAAATTTGTAACAAACTTTGAAGCATATTTTTTTTTCCAAAAATAAGCAAGGAAATTATTGAAACCAAATTGGATTTCCTCTGACCTGCATCATTTGGGGTAAATATTTATGTGGAGGAAAAGAGGGAAGAATTCTAATGTACTCAAAATAACCAGGCTCACAAAAGGATATTATTTACTTAAAGTATGGAGTAATTATTTTTGTATTATAAAATCAAGAATTTAAAAATTTCACTTTAAAATACACAAACTAATTACAATATTTTTTATGTAATGATTTCCTGTAAATTGGAAATCTTAAATATAAGATATTCTCCGTAATGAAAAATTTGAGAAAGTGTGTCCATTGCTTATCACCAATACAATTAGAAAAATAATTTTCAGCAAAGCAGTTAATGTTTTACAAATCCATTTTCTGGTTCAAACTCTAAATCAATTTCATTTTTCTTCAGAAATGAAATCTCATACATGTGATATCTTAACATTAAAGATTCGTTTGTTTTACTATCCAGTTATTTTAGGTTAAATTGCTTTGCTGCCTTTCTTGCTTCTCATTTTCCTGCCAAAATGCAAATTTCTAATTCGTGTGTATTCAAATGAGGTAGAAAGAACACAGTATTTGAAGGAAGACTTAGAGGGTTAAATCAGTGCGTATTCCGCCTGCTGAAAGCCACGTTTGCTAATTTGATTCTCTTGAAAGCAGCATTCTGCGGCGTTGCGTTATTTTTGCCGTTAGGCTGGTCACGCCGACCTTCAGCTCAGACTAAATAAAAGGGTCTTTTATCCCCTTTCTCGGTCTCTGGGGCACTTTATAGGGCATTGTGATAATTCACCTTAGCTCTTAAGAATTCTAGTCTGTGCTACCAAAGAATACGAAACTTGGTAAGATATATAATGGAAATTCGTAAAAGGTTGCTATAGGTGTTTATCTCCTGAAATATTCATCCCAGATAAATCTATATTTTATATGGTTGTTGTGGAGCAAAAAGTGGAGTTCGTGAAGTAATTATATTTCTTTACTAATAATATAAGGTATTTTCTCCCTTCTTCCAGCACGCCTTCGTAATGTAACGGTTAGCACACTCGGAGCGTATTCGAGAGGTCCTGGTTCGAGTCCCGCCGAGAGCATTTGCTCATTTTTCATGTCTCCCGTTTCAAAAATACCTAATAACTCTACTATACAAACTAAAATATCCTCGTATATTTAAAAAATATGCGAGGAAAATTCGTGTAAAATTCGTAGTGATATTTGTAATTAATATTTTCTAAGGGCCAGTTACAAACTGGGTGCTATTTTGTCCAATAAAAAAGCCGAGACCACCCTGCGAAAAGCTTTCAGTTTGTAATTGTTTCTGAACTTATTCGAAATTTTAGGGAACATTTTAACTCTTGCCTTCAAATTACTTTGAATTTCTTTTTTTAATCTAGTTCTATCTTAATTTTTTTTACTTTTCGGAAACGTTATCCATGCATCACAGTATTTCTTTTTTTGTTTCGTAAAACATCATGATTAATTTACTAATTGCAGTTTTGGGAAATAAATTCGAGGTTCAGACTTGGTGCGTGAAGGTGCAGTTGCCCCTCGCTCCCTATTTTTAGACTTCGCCGATTTTTTTTTTTTTTTTTTTTTTTTTTTGTGTGTGTGTGTGTGTGTTTGTTTTAGTCTATGTGTTATATGTTTGATCAGATAGCCTGGCTCAGTAAAAGTAGGCGGCCAGTGTAACTCTGATTCAAAATCCGGTTACGACCACGTGCAACGCTGATAACGACCCCGTGTTTCCGAGACTTCTTTGCGGATGCTTTATTTTTCTTCCTTCCCCCCCTTCTAGTAATTTCATTCTCCTGATGAGGAGGGACCTTTAGCTGCCCTCGAAATCGATTTGAGTGTTTTAATATATGTACGCTAAGTACAGGGTTGTTATTGCGATTTTGATCGTAGCAATGTTGTTTAGCGTAGATACTTGATGCTTAGAGCGTCCATCCATTTTGAAGTCGAAGCAGTAGAGCAGGATTTAATTCCATATTTATTTAAATTCCCACTTGTGGCCACTATTCTTTTGTCACACCAGTCGTGCTTATGCCCAGAACAATTTTGATACTATTGCCTGAGAAGAAAACATAGATGATTGCAGCAACGTCTTAACAGGATGAAAGCAGCGTAAGCGAAAGTGAAAGAGTGTCGCAGTAGTAATGCAGAAGAAGAAGGGAGAGAGTCAAAAAGTTTTGGTTTTCAATTATTTTGATTGGGCAAGAGGTATCTGCATTAAACGTTATGTAAGATCACATGATTAATCTGAATGACGCAGTTTAGACTTATGGCGCTATTTTTAGATAGAGAGAGAAAGTCCCCAAATTAAATAAAAAGTAAAAGATTTTATATCCAATTAAAATTAGAAGTTTGCTTTCATATTCCCCCTCCTTCAAAAAGAAAAAAGTCGGAGCGATAGAGAAGCGTTTTTGAGAGAAAAAGGCATTAGAGCAGCAAAATAGGAAAAATATAATTTTGAAATCAATAATATTTTTAAGCAATATATTCTTTTAAAATAATTGCACATTTTTAAAGTTCTATTAAGATTTGGGGCCAATCTGTGAAAAGTTCTTGTTTCTGGAACATTCACTTCACAATTTTGATACTTCAGGGAAGGACTTCCAAAAATTTTTTCACACAGTATCACAATTATAAAAGTTTTATATACCCATTAACTATTAAGAATAATCATAACTCTTAAAATTTTACACCATACTAATTTTCATATTTATAAGTAATACTTTATAATAGAATTATTGAAATTATGGTTTTTACTTTTATTATTACATTTTACAATTTTCTTATTTTACACAAACTGGAAGACTCCACAGCCTTCTCGTAGTACACACATATCCAGCTATTTACGCTTAGCCACTTTAACGAACTCATGTACTAAATTTTGATGAGTGGTTAAGGGCTGCTTTGGCAGTTACTTATAAAAGCCTCCGTTCCTTGGTTAAAGGTAACTGCACTATACATTTTGAACTGCACTATACATTTCATTTAAAAAAATCCCACTCTATTATATGAAAAAATCAAAATCCTATATAAAAAAATTAAATCAAGTGGGAGCCTTCAAAGTTTATTACATGAGGAGGGTAAAAGGAACAATTATGCAGAGGTAAAACAGGCCTCTGTTTATGAACAAGTACTCCCTCAACATACTTTATAGTTAGCATACAATTATTGATAATTATAACATTCATTTACAATAATTCCAAACAAATTTTAATACATTGTACTCTTAATTAAATTCTCATATAAATTTTATTACGATTATTGAATTTCTTAAATCTTTGGTATTTCTATATTAATTTTAACAATATTTAATATTGTCCCATTTAATAATTATTTCATTTATATTTCATATAGCCATAATTCTTAAAATAAATAGAAAACTCTTAAAATTAAAATTTTTAAACAATAATCTTATTTACAAAATAATTCCAAAATTCTTATCTTGTCAACAAAATAATTCCAAAATTTTTAATACTAATTCAAAATTTTTGACAAACTTATACTTACTAATAACAATAAAATTTAATAATCTTCCCTGAATAAAATCTTAGAATCCTAATACATTTTAATTTGAATATTTTCATAAAGCAGTGACACATTATATTTTCAGATTTCAAAATATAACCAATTAATTGAGTACGTTATTTATAATGATGCAGTTGAAGAGAAACTCAAAAAAACGTTTTTATCGCGTAACATCAAAACTCATTTGGACATTAAATTTGGTGTGTATTTAATTATGGCAAAGCTCACTAGGGCTATCTGCCTAAGGGGAGGGATGCCTTCGTGGAGGACTTTCTAAGGGAAACTGGCTCGTATACACGTTACACATGGGGAAAACCACAAAAACACCCATGCAGCCAATCCGTTCGCGGGATTCGAACCTCGGACCGAACTACCAGTGTTCAGCGACTTTACCGCTCGGCCGCTGGTGGGCCATTAAATTTGGAATCGAAGATATTAATCACAATTCGATAATATTTCACTTTTCAAATAAGATAGGCACTTTTGAAAGACGCCGTTAAATGATTTTACACTTGTTGAAAAACACATTGCCTATAACACTCTTAAAAATAAATTTTCGCGCGTGACCTTGGCCTGATTCTAAATTCGGGTAGAGATGAATAGTTTCTTTTTTATTTTATCCATTAGTTAAACGATGATATATTAGTCAAATAAACTCTGCATTGTGAGTTCCACGCACTTGAGAAATGCCTGTCGGTTCGAAAATCGAATGCAACAAATTACTATCAAAAATGTAATGTGTAAGATAAAAAATATGAAAGCAAACTTCTACTCTCAATCACCCAAGATTCCAAACTAAAATCTTACTTATATGTTTAAAATTAGCTACCATTCTAGTTAAAGATGTCGTAAATCCCCAGTTTCCATCTTTCAGCTTAAAACGAACTTTATTCACGTTCTTTCTTATTAGGCACTAAGCAAACTAAAAAAAAAAAAAAAAACTTCTGAATGAAATCTGAATATTTACAACTTAATATTTAAAAAAATTAATTTTCATACAGTGAGTTCTTAAAATACAAAAGAACTCACTGTATGAAAGCACTTAAACTGACTTAAAATACAAAAGAACTTAAAATACAAAAGAACAATATGAAAGCAAACTTCTGCTTTCAATCACCCAAGATTCCAAACTAAAATCTTACTTATATGTTTAAAATTAGCTACCATTCTAGTTAAAGATGTCGTAAATCCCCAGTTTCCATCTTTCAGCTTAAAACGAACTTTATTCACGTTCTTCCTTATTAGGCACTAAGCAAAGTAAAAAAAAAAAAAAAACTTCTGAATGAAATCTGAATATTTACAACTTAATAGTAATATTTAAAAAAATTAATTTTCACACAGTGAGTTCTTAAAATACAAAAGAACTCACTGTATGAAAGCACTTAAACTGACTTAAAATACAAAAGAACTTAAAATACAAAAGAATAATATGAAAGCAAACTTCTGCTTTCAATCACCCAAGATTCCAAACTAAAATCTTACTTATATGTTTAAAATTAGCTACCATTCTAGTTAAAGATGTCGTAAATCCCCAGTTTCCATCTTTCAGCTTAAAACGAACTTTATTCACGTTCTTCCTTATTAGGCACTAAGCAAAGTAAAAAAAAAAACTTCTGAATGAAATCTGAATATTTACAACTAATAGTAATATTTAAAAAAATTAATTTTCATACAGTGAGTTCTTAAAATACAAAAGAACTCACTGTATGAAAGCACTTAAACTGACTTAAAATACAAAAGAACTTACAGTACAAAAGAACAATATGAAAGCAAACTTCTACTTGCAATCACCCAAAATTCCAAACTAAAATCTTACTTATACGTTTAAAATTAGCTACCATTCTAGTTAAAGATGTCGTAAATCCCCAGTTTCCATCTTTCAGCTTAAAACGAACTTTATTCACGTTCTTCCTTATTAGGCACTAAGCAAAGTAAAGAAAAAAACTTCTGAATGAAATCTGAATATTTACAACTTAATAATAATATTTAAAAAAAATAATTTTCATACAGTGAGTTCTTAAAATACAAAAGAACCCCATTCTGAGTGAAAGTGCGTATCCACTGATGAAAAAGTAATAAACATGCAATAATTAATACGATTGAAATAATGAGAAAGATTCATGCTTTGTTTAATGCTAATTTCAACAGAAAAGAAAGGCTTAATCGCTTTAAAGGATTACTCTTTCCTTTTCCTGAAACAAAAATTACCCTGAGTACAAAAATATTTATTCAACAGAAGAACCATTCCATCCTTTAAAATACACTAAGCCTCTCTGCATAAAAAAAAATGAAATCAAAGCCAAACTAATACCCATTCGTAAAATTCCCATTCATTTTTGCCTATTAATAAAATTCACCCATCTTAGCTTCTGCTCATTAAAACAGTAAGAGAAATTTTTAGTTTAAATTAAAGCCAGATTCAGCTACTTTTTTTCTGTTGGTTTTAAAGAAACTCATTATACATTTCAATGGAGACAGTCACTATATTCTTCTTCTTCAAGTAGCAGAATTTATTTTCTTCTTGAAAAAGAAGGACCTTCTTGATTATTTCAGTCAGAATGCGTAAATTTTTTCATTAAATCTAACGTTTCTCTAAGGCTGAATTTTGTCTTAATTTATATTTCATATTGACACGCTCTCTCTCTCTCCGTAAGTGAATTTTCTTAATTTTTTTAACTTCTTATCTTTTGGAGAAAATGCTATCACAATAAGTTATATTATGTCCTTCTTTTTTTTTTTTTTTTTTTTTTTTTTTAATTTTTTGATAAACATTCTTATATTGCAAGGACCTTAAGTTTTACTAACGTTGGTACTATTCGGTTTTGAAGGCCGTAAAAAAATTGCAGGGAAAATGTATGCGCAAAAGCGCCAAATCTAGCAAACGCGCCTATTTAACAGCGCGCCAAGTCTAGCGTACGCATTGATTTCAGATTGCGTAAGTTTATATACGCCAAATCTAGCAAACGCGCCTATTTAACAGCGCGCCAAGTCTAGCGTATGCGTTGATTTCAGATTGCGTAAGTTTATATAGTTCTATATTTCTTAAGACGCCATTGACATACTAGTTTAATTTTTAAATCCTTTTTTGATATCCTATGGATTTAACAATTTGGGAATTCCCATGACGAAAAGTAGGCAATAGAATTTTGGGTAAAGTGCAGAATCCCCCACTGCTTGACACGTTTCTAAGAATTGCACATACTCGGTATCCTTGTGCACATTAACCTATTTTCACTTAAAAAAAAAATCCTAGAATTGCACAAAAATGGCACTGCGCACACCCTTGACTTTATCTATGTACACATCGAACTATTTTCAGTTAAAAAGTAAAAGAAAATTGACAAAAATTCAATCGTTTTTACCCTTGTAAAAAGCGGCAAACAAATAAGTGAGCGATTCTGCACTTTACCGAGAATATTTTCAAAGAAAAAGCATCATTCATTATAGAAAATTACGTTTGAACAACCAACGAGATGAAATTATGCTTTAGCGATAAGTCGGTAGCGAAATAGCGATGCAGGCATCCATTCAGTTATGTTTAGCAATTTTTATATAAATTATAATAATGATCTGAAATAATTATTTACTCTTATGCTTCCATTCAGTCAGGTTTAGCCTTTTTCATATAAATTATAATAATAAAAAAGTATTATATGAAATTAACCTTTCATCTAAATTAAAACATCAATCTTAGATAGTTATCTACTATTATACTTCCTTTTTTGCCGCAATTATTTTTGGCAGCAACGTTTATTTTATTTTAAAACTTTGCTGTCCTCTCTTATTTTCCATTTCCAGGCAGAATAAGTGGGAGTAGGAATTTTTTATGCTAATTAGGTTACAAACTGTATAGGTATTTAAGATGTGGCCTTTAGCCAAAAGAAGATAGAGACTTCTTGCTAACTTATCACGCGCATACTTTTCAGTCAGTTCATATCTGCTTTTAAGGCCAGAACTTAGTTCCTGCTGATATTTGAAGACGTGTTGTAGTTTTTGCATTTCGCTCACTACATACGTAATGTCAAAAAGCTAATCTTCGCGTTACTAGTCTCTGTAAAGCAGCTTAATTCTTATTTAGTTAAGTTAGTTTATTTCTTATTTTCTACGTTTTAGACCAAATGCCCTAGTCTCTGTATCCCGAAGTGCGGGAGCGGCTGTACGCTGTGAGAAATAAAGGATAAAGTTAACCCTTCTTTTTGGTGTTGTTTGTCCTATACACACACAAGCATAGTTTGAGTAAGCTCCCTGCTCCCGTTCAGGATTACTAAATGTTCTCAAAGGCAATTAGAAGGAAGAGCAGTCCTGACAATGTCACCAGAAAACTTTCTGCGCATGAAATAGCTTATTTTTTCGCTTCTCATCAGAAAGCTAATGCATCAATTATCAATTAAAAATGAAGAATTACTATCTTTTAATTCAGTCAAAAGCTTCCGTCTAACATAGTAATGTAGTAATTAATACAGATATGAACATTGACATTTGCGTAACAAAAATAATTTATTCTTAAATTCATTAATTCTATAAGTGAGTATGGTACTGTTTTTAGCAAACCTTCTTTGAAAGAACAGCATTTGTATTTTGAATGCTCCCTTTGCCATATGAAACGGAATCTTTTGCAATAATTTCGATGATAAATTTCGAAGTTAACTTTTGCTTTTATTGAGGCCAGTGTGAATGTTATCAATAGATCCATTAATGAACGTTGTTAAAATGAAGTTCTGTCTTTGTTCTGCCTTACTTATACGTTTAAAATTAGCTACCATTCTAGTTAAAGATGTCGTAAATCCCCAGTTTCCATCTTTCAGCTTAAAACAAACTTTATTCACGTTCTTCCTTATTAGGCACTAAGCAAAGTAAAGATAAAAACTTCTGAATGAAATCTGAATATTTACAAATTAATAATAATATTTAAAAAAAAATAATTTTCATACAGTGAGTTCTTAAAATACAAAAGAACCCCATTCTGAGTGAAAGTGCGTATCCACTGATGAAAAAGTAATAAACATGCAATAATTAATACGATTGAAATAATGAGAAAGATTCATGCTTTGTTTAATGCTAATTTCAACATAAAAGAAAGGCTTAGTCGCTTTAAAGGATTACTCTTTCCTTTTCCTGAAACAAAAATTACCCTGAGTACAAAAATATTTATTCAACAGAAGAACCATTCCATCCTTTAAAATACACTAAGCCTCTCTGCATAAAAAAAAATGAAATCAAAGCCAAACTAATACCCATTCATAAAATTCCCATTCATTTTTGCCTATTAATAAAATTCACCCATCTTAGCTTCTGCTCATTAAAACAGTAAGAGAAATTTTTAGTTTAAATTAAAGCCAGATTCAGCTACATTTTAAACAGCTTACATTTTACAGCTAACATTACAGTGTTGTTAAATGAAGTTCTGTCTTTAATGATCTAGGGGAAATTATATCGATAAGATTACTTAGATTAAGACACAAAGCACGCCAAATAAATACTAATCCAGAAGTCAAACATCAAAAATCAGCGTTATAGTTTCAAAATTTTGAAACTATAACGCTGATTTTTGATGTTTGACTTCTGAATTAGTATTACTTAGATTGTTTTCTTTTGTACCTTATAATGATAAGCAAATATGTTATTATTTTACCTCATTATGGTATTATTTTCATACATTTTGTGAGCAGAATTATAATTAAAACAATATTTTGAGTTAATTTATTTCATCTTTTGGCTAATAAAGTAAAAATTATTGGCTCACATCTCTTTTCATAATACTTTTGTGAAAAAAACTTTATCGCTTCCCATGTATCACACACATCGTCCTGGCATCCTCATTGCAGGTGCTTTCTCAATTTCTTTCATTCACCTTAGCTAAAGTATCAAAATTTTTCATTACCAACGCCGGCTAAATAGCTCAAGATTTTACTAAAATAGCAAAATGTTTTCATCATTAACTGCAATTAAATGGTTCAAGACTTTTGCGGAAAAGTGAAAGAATTACGACATTCTACTACGCGTGCTCTTGTGGTGTATATGACCAGTAAGTAGAAGTTCTATGTTTTAATTCCACATTATTTACCAGAATTTGGCCGACTCGGTTCAATACCACTCCATAACTATTCTTTAAGTTGGACAGAATGTTTAAAATTATCACTTTCTCCTGTGCATAATCTTGTGGCGTAAATATTAATATATTTAGCTAATAAACTTGAACTCCATACTTCGAATCCTGACGAGGAAAGAACTGATTGTTTTCACGTTTCTTGCTAATTTGTAGTGACTTCCAAACAAAAACGCGATGGTCTCATGAGCCCGAGGTCGATCCAGTCTCTTGCATTTCCTCAATTTTAAATTGGAAAAATTGCATGGAGCTATCACATTCCTCCGTACTTTCTTATTTTGCACGTTCTTATTTAAGTCGTTAGATGAATTGTGATGTAGTATTTTTCATCAAGATAATGACGTGTATACGAGCGAGTTTCCCTTAGAAAGTCCTCCACGAAGGCATCACTCTCCTTAGGCAGATAGCCCTCGAGGCTTTGCCATAAGTCACACACACACACATCAAGATAATCACCATTACTGTGTATAATCTTTATTCAGTGTGATACAAGCTCATCCACTGACAAGATTCACAGACAACAATCAATGATATGGCCATTTGCTCCAATATACTGAACGCATTTCTCATCACTCATCAGCAAGAAATCCGGAAATGGTTCTTTTAGTGTGGAAGCTGAATGATCAGCAGATGAAGAGCTTTTGATCCCTTTTCTCCTTCAGTCATACGATACCACACTTGCTTAACTACCTCGTTTTCTGCAATTGTTGCAGATGCAGACAGATAGTTTCAGCACTTACAGCTAACTTTATTGAAAGTTCTGGACATGTAAAGAAGCCATCGATATGGCTAGTTGTATCAACGTCAATAATGGTAAATGATCTTCCGAACCATGGCGAATTGTTACCAAAACGGAATTTTCAGATCCACCGTTGGGAAGAATGATTTTCTACTGCATTGCATTCAAATGCGATGCCTTTTTTCAGTATGGCCCAGTGACAGAGCGGTAAAAGCCGCTGAACAGTAGTAGATTGGTCCAGGATTCGAGTCTTGGTGAACGGGGTGACTGCTTGGGCACTTTCGGTGTTTTTTTCCATTTGCAACTTCGATACGAAACATGCTCCCTCAAAAACCCTCCACAGGATATTGCTTGCTTTCCGTGTAGCGCTGAATGGTGGAGCATGCAATAAATATATAAGGTATTTCTCCCGCCTACTTCACATGCCTTCGTGGTATGGCGGTCTGCACACTGGGCGCGTATTCTAGAGGTCCACGGTTCGATTCCCGGCGAAGGCGGTTGCTCATTTTTCATCTTCCCTGCTTCCAAATTACCTAATGTCACTACAAATAAACAAATAAATAATTTTCGGCATAGTTCAAGATTTTACTTGTACAGTAAACACGTTCAAATTGTTTATTTATTTAACCGTTTACGCAAAGCATGCACAGGCTATCTTTCTAAGGGATAGGAAACCTTCGTAAAGAAATTTAAGGTAAACTTACTCGCATTTTCTTTATACGTGGAGAAAACCACGAAAGCAACCAAACCCTTTGCTGAGTCTTTAAACCTGGATCGACTTAACAGAGTTCAGTGGGCGATGATTGTAACTCCTAAAATTAATATCACTACCTCTATTTATTATCACTTAAAAGGCCATTGGTAGTAATTTCAAACTTACTACATAATAACGCAATTTAATAAACTTACTTTTTAAAATTAATATATGGTGTTGGGAAAATTTCCATAGAAATCTCGATCTCAAGCTATAAAATTTGTTGCCTGATAAGCATAAAAGAGTAATAATGAGTTTAATAAGCTGCTGTCGATATAATGCAAAAACGTTTCATAATAAGTCAAATACATTAAGTGAATTTAAAATGGGACTCAAAACCGAATTCCTGCACGTTTACTCATTGACATCTTATATTTACCTAACAAAAGAAGTGCGATCGCGATAAATTGCGATCCCAGAATTTCCTTTCCGTATAGCTTCGCCATAAATTTTACCAAAAGTAATGTAATCTAACAAATGTGCACTATCAACACGACATTCCCTAGCCTGTCACAAAGGCCAAACGTTTGCAAAAATTGCAGCGAATTTTAAGTCTCGAAATTTCTCGGTGTACAGTCCTGAAACTCTTCTTTTTATCAAAAGCGAAACGAGATTAATAGCACGTCCTGTCAAGGAATTCTAAAACATCTGCCAATTGTTTTTACATATAAGGAACATCCTTAAGGGCAATATTGGAAACATATAAATAAAGAAAGGTTTAATATCACTAATACCCTACTCGCGAGTATTCAATGTTTATCTGTCACACATATCCATTTTTCTCCCATCTCTCTTGCAGCAGAACTGAATGACTTGAAAACAATAGTCGTTACTGCACCAGATGGTTTAAAACGCATGTACATTTCACATACATGTTTTCATCCTCTGTTAAAAAAGGGGGTGAAAACAGAGGTGTCGGGAAGCAAGAATGATTGCTGCAATGCTCTATCTGTGAAATGACATTATAAATCACTCACAGTAACATTCCCTGCAAGGATAATCTTAGAGCCCTTGTATTTTCATGCCCTGCTACTTATACGCTTATTTCCTGTCAAACATTGTAGAAGGGTCTAGGTTCTGCTATCTGTACTTTTTTATCGTTTTATTCTTAGTCCCCCCACAGAAGAGGGGGACTTTAGCATCTGTTTGTATCCCCTTTATATGCTACATTTCTCTAGAATCTATGAAAGAATAGCTTGGGGTTTCGGAAACATTTTACGAACGCAATTTGTATCTCTTGTATCATGTCGAAAGTAAGGGTTGTGTGAAACGTATAAATGATAAAAGAAACAAAAACAAGAAAAAAATCAGTGAAGAAGCATTGGCTGTTTTGTGAAAAGAAGAAGGTGTAACGGGAATTTCTTTCTAGGTATTGGGCTTCTTATTTTTGGCGGGAAATATCGGAAAATGCCATTTCCGTTTTAATCAATTGTTCTAGCGGGTGAATTTGAAATAACATTTTTTCGTTTCTTCAGTAAACGTGAAATGCAGTTAAATTATTCAATATCTTTGTGTTTTCCGAAGTGGATGCATTATTATACGCATTCTTTCTTTCCGTAATGGGACGGGAAAAATATGCAGATGCTTCTGACTGATTGTGAGAGGGTTTCTTCCCCTTTCCCGATCCGAAAAGAGCGTATATCGATGAAATATATTTTATTTGTTTTTCCAACAAAGAATATGATGGACATCACTTATCCCAGCATGGATGTTTTTAACATTGCAAAGCCACTTTTGATTCCAAATATTCTATCAAAAAATACGCGAACGAAACAACTGTTATTTTCCGGTTCCATTCGCATAATCAATTTGCTTTTTCCGAAAAATTTTTGGTTATAGAATGCAAAGGGGAGAAAGAGAAGTCTTCAATAAGAAAGCTGCTCCAGTAGAAAGTCAGAATAAACAAGATTTTCAAGATAAATTATTCGACTTATCCTAAACGGCTCTCAGGCATCAAAATGTGCTTTAGATAAAGGGCTATTCTTGAAGATTTAATTTTTCACCTATATCATTAATCCTGAGAGAGATGCATTTTTTCTGCTTGTTATAAACGTCAGAGTTATACCAAAGTTCAATAAAACTCATAAATGCTAGGAGATGTATGCAAAAAACACTTGCAGAGAATTATAAACAAATTATGAAAAAAGATCGATGCTAAGCATCGGGAAAACACCACTTCATTTTTTTTTTCCTTTAAAGGAAAGTTCATGATTGAAAAAATTGGCATACATAATTTTACGTGATGGAAAACTTTTCCAACTACTTAAAAATTGCTTCATTTTATATCTGTAGACATTAATTACAGAACAAATTACTTCCTTCTGTTGCAATAACTTTTTAGCCACATTTATTACATACTAGATTAAAAAAAGCCATTCATGCAACTTTTCATCCGTATAATTACCATTTTGGCTCTTTTTTGACTTTCTGCATTATATTTATTTTTTTTTTTTACTTTATTTGAATGACCATAAATTTTGAAACACGATTTTGAGAGTCATTTACAACGCATGTATAATATGTTATAGTATAAAAATGTATTATAGTGTAGAATAATAATAAATAATTTGACTGCTGAGTGTTTTATTGTTATTCCTTTAGCAATATTTGTAAACTTAGTGTCTTGTGAAACGTACAGTGCTTGCATTATTCAGTTGTAAAAGTTCTGAGGAATTAACAACAAGTAATTGAATGTATAATAAGCCTTCTTACACTTTTATTTAGTTTCATGTGCAAGTTTGAGTGCATCTTGTAACCTCTTTAGAAGTAATTTAGAAATTAAATAAATAAATTTCAACACAATTTAAGGGAATTAACAAAAGCTGAAGACATTTTAAAAATTTCCTTGATTGATTGATTTTTTATTCATAACTCATGTATATTTATTTTTATTCTTAGACCTACGCAGCACATTTAAGCCTCATTGATAGGAAGCAACAGTACACTTTATACCTAAGTCATGCATTGTACTTATAAAATAAAGTTTAACAAAAGTGCCAATATTTCCTAAACCTAGAAATGAACTGAAAAGTTTATTTATTATCTATATCAATTATGGCTGAGCACGTGAATGCTATCTGTCTAAATTTAGGTATACCTTCATTGAGGACTGTCTACCGGGAACTGTCTCATAACACAAAGAAAACCGGTGAAAAACTTCCATAAAATTCCAGATAAGTTCCAAGAATGGTCCATACCGTTAATTTTATTATTACTTTAATTAAACCCTTTTCTAAAACATTTGCCGCGTGTCATGGATTTAAAACCACTCAAGAACTCTTTTTTTTATCACGACACTTGAGTATTAATTGCAGTTTAGTAAAGTTATTTTTGGATCAGCCGTGTTTTCCACTTATCCATCATTAATTAATACAGATAATAATTTTTTACAGGAAAATACCCACAATAAAACTTATTGCTATTGTGTATAGTTTACCGTATTTAAATTAAAAATCATGTAAAAACCATTTATTACCCAATACATTGGAGAAATAATTTTTTACGTTAAACTGCCTCTATTAAGTACTACTAAAAACTTCCTGTCACTGTTATTGTCAAAGGCAAATCACAAATCTATTAATGCAACAAGTTTTATAAGCACTATAAAATTCAGTTTTTATTGTAAGGAAAAAAGTGATAATTGAGTTAACCTTGAAGAAGGCATAGATGTTTGTAAATGTATAAGGTTTGCGTGACATTAAAATACTGGCTAGCCGAATGTTTTACCCAGTGGTGTGGATCCATATCCCGGAGTGTGCTCCAACAAAACTGAAACGGAACTGTGCAGTTGGTGCAATGTGATGACACCTATGAGACTATTTTCCAAAGTTTTGTTCTCCCTCCCACTTTTTCCTGTCCACCACATGGCTTGGCAATACCTTCCTACAATGTTGGTAACACCATGGACATATGAGGGAAGCTACACGCGACGGTAGGACCAAACTGCTCATCGACAGAAAAGACAGCAGAATCGTTTGTCATGTCTACACAGATTCATTGGCGACCCTATCTACTATACTAGCACTTATAGTCATTTCAATAGGCGTAAAAACTTATAAAAATAGACCAACCAAATGGGCTGGACATGAGATTTTCACATGTTCGAATGGAGAAGTGTGGAAGATCAGATCTGTTGTATATTGAAACCTATGGCGTTTACATTACTTAACTATCTCTAGTTATTAAAATTTGATGCTTTAAGAGTCATGAGATTACAAAATGCACACTCCTTGTAAATGAGAAATTTATTGCAAGAAAATGATCTCATAAAATCACTTTATACTGTATGTTTTTGCACATGTTCATGCGTCATTCTTGTTTTTATTGAAACATCTTTACTTTTGTTAAAATGTCATTGTCATGATAGTGTCATTGACATGATGATGACTGTACTGATAATCATTATCACAACAAACAATAACATTTATATGAGTATATTATACTCTAAGTAACGTGGTAAAAAGCATTCCGTGTCATAGTTTTTCGTACAGCTGGACTATTGTAATGATCTGAATAATGAGTTTTATCATAAGTACTTTATTAATTACGTATCTCGGGGTTTCTATCGATTTGAACCGACTTCCAACTACAAGCGGTGAGTGGTTTATCCGTCGGCAGCTTTGCATTTCTTAAATTTCTAATTCCATTCATTCCGCTAATCGCAAATGGTGCGAAATAAAATTTTGCTTTGATCATATTTTACTGAACTCCATCTGTTCTTTGAATTCAACATGCTGTCAGCGTTTTTACTCTCACGTAAAGTATGTACTGTTGCGCGCGTATGGGTTCGTAATAGATTGAATGCACAAGTCCGATAATAAGTTAATAAAATTTATTTTTATAAAAAGAAATATTTCAGAACTCTAGAATTTTCCACAGAAATATTCGTATAAGTGTTCACAGTATAATCAGTAGTTACACTTCAATCTACTAATAACGTTAAACACAACGCAATTCAAAGCGCATCTAAAGAGAAAGCTAACTCTGATTTATCTCAGTTCACGCGGAACTACACCTCGCAACAACAATAACTAAGCAACTAAGAGCAGATGCTCTCTATACGGCCTTAAATATTTTCAACAGGCCGCCGAGATATATCTAATAGTTTCTTTATCTCGAAATTACTGGAAAGCAATAAGAGGGTGTAATTACGGTTACAGCTAACATAGTGGTCAATTATATTTATTCAGTCATAATACTTATTACGGTGATATAGGGACCGGACCAAAATGTCGCCTAATTTGGCAACCAAATAAGGTGCCAAAACCGTTGTCAGCTTAACGATATCTCGTCAAATTACCGAGATACTCATTTACTCAATATTAAATTCTCTTACCTCTATATTCTTACTTTTCCGTCATAGCTTTCTCTTAAAATTTGTCTCGCGTTACATTACACAGAAAAATACAACTTTACTTATAATTCTACTAAAATTATCTACTTAAGTACACAATTCGTGTAACAGTACTGTCGCTTTCGGTACTTACGTCTTATCGCCACCATTTTAGTAGAAATCGACAAAGCTTCAGAATATACCAAACTCTGGTAACCGCGAGCAAAACAATTGTTTAGGAAACCATACTCATGACAAATATTCCGTTTCCAATGTCACCATATTCGTATGCGTTCTTTTTGTTGTATTCGAAGTTCCAGTGGCTTTTAAAGAAAAATTATGATTACTTTTTGTCGTAAAATAGGGTTTTAAAATTTGTGCTTGTATAATTTTCCTATAAAAGAAGAAAGAATTCTGAAATTTCTGCACAAATGCATAATTTTGCTGCAAAATACTAAAGGAACAATTCTTCGCATTCTTTCTCAAAACGATCGCAACTAAATTTCCTCTACAACAGAAACATAAGCCCATTCGCAACTAGGTTTATTGATTGTTTTTTAGAATAAATATACAGTTGAAAATGCAGAATATGTGTGTAATAATATGTATGTCTGTAACATATAACCTTTTACAATAAAAGTAATTTTCTTTTTTTTCCCGTAAAATTCGCCGAATTGAGTCAAGGTGGTTGCGATAGTATGTAAATACCAGAGTGTAAATGAGCCAGTTTTCCTTAGAAAGTACCCCGCGAAGGCATCCTTTCCGTTAGGCCGATAGCCCTTGTGTGTTTTGACATAGTCAAATAAACCAAACATACCATTTCAGTTTACTGTGTATTGACAGTCAAAATACATTTATTTTGCTTGTCATTTCTTCTTTGGTTGTTTTATACATTTGTTGCTAGAATCTGTCAACTTGACAACTTCCAGAATTTTTAAAACTGAATTTTAGAAATTTTGAAAGTTGCCAGACAACGCTGTATCGCCAAGCCTCATTATTTTAATAAACTTTTGACTGTATACTTACAGAATATTGCAGCTAATTATTTTACTGCTACGTATTTCTGAATGAGAAACTTCATAAATAATGTTTTCGAAAAAACTGAAAGATCGAATTTTGAAGACTTGCCTTAGTATAATGCATTCCGTTCATAAGTATAATCTTAACAAAGAAGCGGACATCTGACACTGTTTTCAATTGCATCTCAGTTTTTTTTAGTCCAAAAGGGCAATTATCCCTGAAGGACTATTAATTCTGTTTTGGCATTTTGCGTCGAAAACTTTAAAAGGCTGTACCATTTTTCAAATCGTTGCCACCATATATTATTGCCCTGTTAATGAAGAATCCGCATAAATGCATGTATGTTTCTCGCATTGTGATAAAACAACGGTACCTAGAGTCATCAAAATTTGAATAACGTAATCTTCCATAGAATATGGACATGTGGAAGCCCTAATTTCAATTTGAAATTTGTTTTATTATCGATTTCATATTTTGTAACACTTCAGCGAATTTTTGTTTAAAAAACTAAACGATTTCAAAACGAGCAATGGCAACACTGTACGAAAAAAAAATCATTTTTATCTCCAGCTCGCGAGTCTCTGTATCGGAAATTCTAAAGATATGGTCATTTTAAAATTAATTTGCGATATTGCTGTTGAACTGCATTTTGTACTTTGAGTGCGCAGAACATGATATTTAATAAATAAAGGTAACCCACAAAACGTTAAAAAAAAAAACGCCCCTTTGGTCGTAATTTTAAAATCTGAAGTCATTAAGTTTTTTTTTTTTTTTTTTTTTTTTTTTTTAGTAAGCAGAAAGAATTTTTTTCAGAAAACGCATTTCTTCGACAAAGTTTGACAACAGATTTTTTTCAGACTTTTTCCCAGGATTCTTCTGAGCAGCGGGTTCTTATTCCTTTATTTGTTACCCCAGATTTGGCATGTTAACTTAGCATTTTAAAATTTTTGCGTAAAATTGCAGAATTGTAATATAGGCAAAACTGAAATGGTCTTCGAATTATGGCAGATCCAACTCCGAAAAGAGGTAAAGGTTAAATTGTTTAAACAGCCAAGGATTGCCTACCTTTGGAGAAACGTATTTATAAAGTATTTTTTAAAAGAAATTCTCTCTTATTTAAATTCTACACTGCTAAATATTAGCGAAACATGTGATTTAGTGGGAACACAGAAATATTGGTATGTATGTGGCACTATTTAAAAAATACATTGTTGAAAGACACAAAAAAATAAAGAATTGAACAGGTGAAAAAAAATCCTGTTTAAATGTAGAAAATTTATCATTTTAAAGAAACTCACCTGGCGCCGTGAAAAAATTCTTTACTACCCTTATTTTCCGGAGAAAAAATCAGCAGTGATAAACTTCGTCACAGTTGTCCAGTAAAGAGTGTGGCTATCCCGAACACGACCGCGGCTTTAAAGGCAGTGAATTCGTGAGATGTTCGATGAGGTTCTAGAGGATTCATGTCCAGTTATCATCATTTTGCAACTAAGAAGTGCGTCAAAGAAGGTTATGATCTAGCAGAAAATGGTCTACCTAATCTGCCGCAAGCATGTCGTATGGGATTCAAATCCCTAGCATGCCGACTATTCCGTACGCTCTGTTGTTTCTATTTCAAGCATCTAATTCACAAGATGTGCTGCATGAGATCGGATGTTATCATGTATGAAAAGGGCTGAATCACTGATGGCGGCAGTATAATGCATGACCGAGGGTCTAAGAAATTTGTCCTTGTACATTTGAGAAATCGGGGTTAATTTCAAAAGACATACATGTCAGTACACCCAGATAAATTTTAATCACTGTTAACACTTTGTTTTCAGGATCTTTCTTTGGCATTGCTGAAACTGTACCAGGTGTCACCTTCTCTTCAGATTAGACGTCGTCGATAATCCTGCTCTAGATGGAATCTGGACTCGTCGGAGAAGAGATCTTCGCTCCATTTGGCAGACCCTCTATAACAGTAGTGGCAGTATAACCGCAAATTGGAATTTTGAACTATTAGTTATTTTCTATTGATTAAACTGCATTAATTTATGTACCTAAATCTGTAGTTTTAACTGTGAAGAAACTGGAATTATATAAATGTATCTGTAAGTAGTGCAGTTCTTCTCGCGGTCGTATGCAGACGCATGCTTCTTGTAACTTGTTTTTGCTGAATATAAAAGTTGTTAATGCTGTAAATTGACTAGTTATTCATTTCTATTAAGCGAATCAGTCTGTGTAATCAATACATTCTCTTCGAATATAACGGCATATCTAGTGACCGACTGATTACCTTGTTCACTACAGTGGTGATTCATAAGTGAAAAATCGATCACGCAATCTTTCATTATATAAGGGTCGTTCAAATGAAAGTGGCACTACTGTCGGTTCGAGAAATGGTTTCATGATATTAATATAAATTAGTACACAAAAGAAAGAAGTAATACACACGTAACAGATAGGCTAGACAAAGTCACCTTGTAGGTTGAAACAAGTATCCCAACGGTCAACGAAACGATGGATACCCTGGGTGAAGACTTTGGGTTTGGTTGTGGAACCAATTTTCAACGGCAGCTTGGACCTTATTATCTTCGGCAAATCGTCGTCCCATCAGAGATTCTTGAGTAGACAGATGATGTGGTAGTCACACGGCGAGAGGTCCGGGCTTTAAGGGGCGATGTTCGAGAAATTCCCAGCGAAATTGCCGTAAGAATGTTTGGTACGCTACAGCCACATGAGGACGAGCATTATCATGCAAGAGGATAGCCCAGCGGGAGAGAATGCCACGTCGGCAGTTCTTTTTATTCTGTCTCAAACTCTGCAATGTGGCACAATATGTGGCAGCAGTGACAGTCGTGCCGATAGGTAGCCATTCCAACAGTAGTGGGCCATCGACGTCAAAGAAGCACGATAACATGACTTTACCAGCTCTAGTGGACGTGCGAGCCTTCTTCTGGCGTGGGAATGAAGAGTGTCTCCATTTTGTGCTCATGCTTTCGATGGCTGGATCAAAGTGATGTCACTTTGGCACCCATTGTGCGCAAACCTTACGGTATCGGAACCTTTCACGCAGTACTATGTGTACACAGCCTATGTTCATAGACATTCCCTCCGTTATTTCTCGAGTGGTTATTCGCCGATTCATTTTCACGAGACGGTCCACACTTGCAACTGCTTCCTGGTGAATACAACATGCGCTTACTAGATCGTGGCCTGTCGTCAGTCCTGCTCCTTCCACTGCAAAAATCCCTACACCATCGGAATACCGTTCTGCGTTTCATATACAGTTTGCATTCGACGATAGATTTCAAAAGCATTCTTTTCAGCAGTTAAAAAAAATGCATTACCGCGCGTTGACACCGTTTGGAGGCATCCATGACTCGAACTATGCCTTTTACGTGCTCCGACGCTATCATACACACATCTGACGAGATCTGACGGTATCGCAGCATTCTGCACTATTTATAGGAGCATGCGCAGTCAACTTTCTCTTCAAGTGGCGCAGTTATTACAACAATGCCACTTTCATTTGAATGACCCTTATAAGCATCCATGTGCATCCACAGCATATTTGCCTTCAATTAAATTATTACATGCGTAATATTATCAACAGAGATATAGAGAAGATAAAAGCTACAAATATTTTCAAATGTTTTTGTGATTTCGATAGTAGCTCACCGCACGAGTGTGCAAGGCCGTATGTATATTTTAAATACTTATGTGCGGGAAATCTGCATAGATTTTTGAAACAGCGTCGCGTGTCATGTTTTTCTTACTCGCTATGGTCGGTACGCAAGTCCGTTTTTTTTACCTTAATTTCCATGTACCATTCCTGTATTTTTAATTATTTATTTCAAATTCGATACATTACAAATGGCTAGCTATAATTTTTCTATCACATATGTTCATAGTTTTGCTAAGTACACGTGTTTAGGACATCACTGTTTATTATTTTTTAATAATCCGTTTGAAACTTTATAAAAGTCTTATCGAATCTCACTCAGACAGCGACGAATTAAGACTACGTACCTTCTTGCAAACCTAACTCAGCGACGCTCGCCTATGTTATTTATTTGCGATTATGCGTAATCTCGCGGGTGATACTGTACGGGTAGCACTCCGCGAATCTCTCCGGCTACCGCGTTGTTCTACTACCATACGCCGCATTGTAGGGTCATTGAGTGACGGACTGCCACACCTGGCTGCTGTTACAGACAAAATTCATAATTTGACATTGTCTCGCCAAATCTATGTAGCATGCAATACAGTCATCACAAAATTCACCGCTGGAAGCAAAATCCTTCAGCTGCTGGATCAATTGGCCGCGACTGTGCATCATCGTAGCCGCTTGACAGATAGTAAATTGATAAATCCTAAAGCACGCAATCGTAGCCGTTCCAGGGGATTCTATAAAGAGCCGATAAGCAGCTAATGATTTTATGAAATGAACTTTAGCTCTAATGCTAGAAATACACTCCTCTATTCTCTTTCCGGCAGTACGGAAATCGCATTCCAGATCGCATTTCAATCATAATCGCGATTGTCATGTAAATAGCAATTTTTTGCGGACCCTTCATCTAAACTGCAATGTTTAATTGACACAGGAGCAAAAATTTGCGTCCTTCGGGCTAATCACACCAAACAGCCCCTTGCCAATGAGGGATTGGTTCTTTATGCTGCAAATAGAACAAAAATACCACCCTCTGATAATCGACAGACACATAACATTTGATTTAAATTTACGGTACACTTGGTCTTTCGTAATTGTCACGATTAGCCAACTTATCATAAGCACTGATTTTCTAAAGTAGTTTTCTATTAGCTGATGCTAGGAAATGATAGCAGAATTATTTACGAAATTATGCAGTTTTCACAGGGAAAGGTTGCTCGTATTCTGCTGGGTGTCAGTATCATTACCGTTTTTCTAGGTCCTTACCTCTAGGTCCTATCATTACCGTCTTCTTACTGAAATTTCGGAAGTTACTAATCCTTCATTGTATACCTAAACAGTGATCTAATCATACTGTTGTTCACCGTACTGAGACAAACGGACCTCCGGTATTTTCTAAACCGCGTCGGCTTTCAGCTAAATTATTCATGACTGCTCTCCAGGAATTTAAGTTTATCTTGGCCCAAGGTATCGTGAGGCCGTCAATGAATACTTCATTAAGCTCCCTTCTTATGGTTTAAAAAAATAGTGCATTGCGTTTCTCGAATATTGTCCCAGACCGTTATCGCCCCCATATCCCAAGTATTTTACGGGAAAGGAGTATTTACATTAGACGTAATTTGTGACTGTCACCATATCCCTGCCAATCCAGCCAACATTGAAAAAAACTCCTGTAATTTTCCCATTCCGCGTATTTCAGTTCCTGTTTACGCCATTTGACCTCCGTAACGCAGAGCATACTTGTCAAAAGTACATAAATCAGGTGTTAGATGGCCTAAATATTTTACCCACCCTCTCATCGACGATACTCTCATCGCATCGTCAAAAGGGAAGGAGTACGACAGCCATTTTAGACAAGTTTTAGATCACCTCAGACAGTAAGGATTGAAAATAAACCTAGCTAAATTTGTTCGAGGAAAATACCCTGTCGCCTTTCTAGGATACATTATAACATCTTCTGGGATAAAAGCGCTCCTCGAAAAAGAATCAAGCAATAGCTGAATTTTCAAAACCTGAACCTATTAACCATTTCTGGCATGCTACCTTTTAAAGTTGGAATTTCGACAAAAATAAAAGGTAGGCAGTTTAATTAGGCCTAGAGGAATACACTAAAATTTTGTAAAGATATCACTTATCGTTTTAATTCTGTGGGTGTGCCCGAAGCGGGCACACTGATTGAATAGAGCTTCGAAAAGAGTTCTGAAACGAGCATTGCGGGGAAGGGCGTAAAAGAGTAAGAGATTTTGTCTACGATTGAAAAACACTAGATTCTGAATACCATAGCAGATTTGGCATTACCCAGGGTGTGCCACGGAGAGATCTACTACTCTACACACCCTAAAATGCTCATTTTGGGATATATCATGATTACATGCTTATGAATGGGAAAAAAAGTAACTTGGGTATATGATATTTACATTATTTACACTTTAGTCTATTTTTTTTCATCGTGGTAATTTTCGAAGAAAATGACACCACCTTTAAAAAAGCACAACCCAATATTGACTGTTTTGCACATGTGCTGGGATCACTATCAGATTCACTATTTGAAAGCAATTTGTGTAGCACTTTCAATGGTTTAGAAATGGTCAGCCCTCTCCTATCCGTTCAGAAAATAATTAAAAATCCGAAAAAATAAACTAATATTATATCTACAATTTTGAAATTATAAACTATAAAATAAAAATATAAATGTCTGCAACTCAAAACTATTAAACGTAGCGCTAAGGAAACTTCTTTGAACCAAAGCGAAAGAGAAAAAGAGAACTGCTCTAGCGAAAAACTCAACAGCTAACTGATAAAATTATCCCTGACCTTCACAAAATCACCCCAATTTCTTAGTTGATAACCAAACCTCCCCTCAAAAAAAGGGGTGAAAAGAAAGAGAAAAGCAGGAAATGAAACCCAGTTGTGGACACACCTTTCTATGTTAATGAGCTGCAGAGAAACAAAGATACACCTGCCTCTCAGTGACCTAGACTCGCAGTGAGCTCAGTCTGGGAACACCTCGGTTCGCCGTTCGATTCTAGGCAAGATTTCAAGGTAAAAATTTAAAACTAATATATAATAAGGAGATTAGAATACAGCCAAAAAAATAACATAGAAATTTCCTTTCAAACAATTCGTTTCATACCCTAAAAATAAGAGTCTTAAAAAACTAAACATGGCTAAAATATATGGACTGGTTTGTGTTGAGCTACCATCTACTATAAATAAAGAAGATTCAGAGTAACCTATAGTAACTTTCAAACCCTTTTTCATTCAATTTTTCTGTGCGTACAGAAGGAAATTTTTAGGTTTGCCCAGATCGGGCACATCGTGCCGCAAAGGGTTAAAGAGTTACTCCTTTTTTTGGCAATGCTTAATTTCTACCGTTGTTTAATTCTATACGCTGCCAAAACCGAAGCTCCCTTACACGAACTGTTAAAAGACTACAGAAAAACTGGTAAATAGCTGGTTTCTTGAGACGATACTTTAACGTAAGCATTTGAAATGTGTAAATAGGACATTATGGAATCAGCTAACTCTAGCTTACAATGCTCCTCATCAACAGCACGACATATACTTCTAGCATTGCACGACATATACTTCCCTGACGGCATATACTTCTAGCATTGCTATCGGCACTGTATTAAATGGTGAAGATTTGCAACTTCAAAGATTCTTTTCGCGTAAACTAAGCGTTACCGGACAAATGTACAGCATATACACTAGTCGACATTGAAAATGAAACACCAAGAAGGAGTGGTCAGAAAGTGATGAAATTTGGAAAAAATACAGAGACAGCAAGCAGCAATAAGAGGGATTTATTTCAAAATGATATTCAGAATACAGAGCGAGAACGGCGTCGGCTCAGTAGGATGTAGGACCACCGCGGACAGCGATGCACGAAGAAACACGTCTAGGAATAGAGTCAATAAGAGTGCGGATGATGTCCTGAGGGATGGCTCTCCATTCCCTTTTAACCATTTGCCACAGTTCGTCTTCTGAACGAGGCAGGGGCAGAGTCTGCAAACGGCGTCCAATCACATCCCACACATGTTCGATTGGTGACAGGTCAGGAGAGTACGGTGGCCAGGGAAGCCATCTGTATACCTTGCAGAGCATGTTGGCAGATGCGAGCACTGTGTGGTCGGGCATTATCCTGCTGAAAAATTACATTAGGCAGCCTCTGAAGGTAGGGGATTGCCACCGGCCACAGTGCATTATCCAAGTATCGTTAGGCCGTCATAGTGCCCTGAATACGTACTAGAGGTGACCTGAAATCGTAGGCCATAGCGTCCCAAACCATTATGCCACGTTGTCGCGCGGTGGGGCGTTCCACAGTTACTGCCGGATTAGATCTGTCTCCACGTCGACGCCACACACGTATACGGCGACTGTCACTGAATAAACAGAAGCATGATTCATCTGAAAACACGACTTTTCTTCATTCTGTCATCCACATCGCTCAAGTCCGGCACCATTCTAAACGTTGGCGTCTATGTTGTGGGGTCAATGGCAGTCTTCTTAACGGTCGCTGTGAGTGCAGGCCACGTTCAACCAATCGACGGGAACTGGTTCTGGTCGACACGGGAATATCCAGGGTATCTTGCACATGCTGCAGAATCGCGGTACAAGTGACTTGCGGGACCGCCACAACTTGTCAGTGGATGCGTCGATCCACGCGTGCTGACGTCACTCTGCCTGCACCTGCACCCCTCCTTCTTCCCACATTTCTTTGTTCCAACCATGTTCGCCATAGCCGATGCACCGTGTTCGCATCCATGTGGATATCAGCTGCGGTTTGACGTAAGGACCAACCCGCCCTTCTCAGTCCGATCACCTAACCCCTCGTAAAATCGTCTATCTGCTGGAAGTGCCTTCGTTGACGGCTGCCTGGCATTCTCCCCTATTACACGTATCCTCGGGGACAAAAACCAACTTTCTTTGATAATTCGTCTGGCAGAAATAACGACACGAATATTGCCCATTACTGCGATACTGCGATATACTGTATTGTACTGGGTTTCTATTGCCGGAGCAATACTTCGCAGTCATACAAGGAGTTCCATGCGGAGCCTGGTATTAGAAAATACCTGATTGAGTTTCCTCTGAGGGGAGAAATAACAGGGAGAAAAGGGGGTTACGGCGCAATTTTCGCCTGGGATCAGGAGCTGACGCGAGCTATTTGCAACACTGGTCCAACCAAGAACAAGTCCAAAGTAATTACTCCAAAGTCCGCAAGATGCTCGTAGCCTGCAGGCACTTCACTGTGATTGGTCGAAATCTAGATTGGAATCCTTGTCAGAAAAGATGATGTGGAAAGATGCACACGGAGTACTGACGAGTAACACTTAATTATTGGCTTGCCTAATTGAGTGTACAGCATACGGTCGGATGAGCAAATCGTCCGGGATGATTTCATAGCTCATAATATACTCAAAGTTAGCTGTACTGTTGGACTTTGCTTTCCTGAAAAAGTTTTCATTTATCTTGGATAAGTAGTCCTTGATATAATCAATATGAAGGTCGCGATGTAAATCTTCATTTCTAATATAGTATGGGGCGTTAGTGATGGTTCTCAGGATCTTATTTTGCAGAACTTGGAGCCGGTGAATTTCACTTGCCTTAGCACTTGCCCAGGCCGGGATGGCACATGTGATAACAGGCCTGACAATTGCAGTGTAAAGCCTTCTTTTGCGTGCAAAGTTTAATCCAGAGTCCTTAGAAAGTAGTGGATAAAGCTTTTTCACAATGCCGTACGCTTTTTCACACACACTGTTTATGTGTGTATTCCAGGTAAACGATCGATTTAAAATGACTCCTAGGTATTTTGCCGTACTTACAGTAGGGACTGTTTTCCCGAAGAGCGTAACATTACAGGTGAGGGGGTCTGTGGTCTTGAATTTTCTGATAACTAAAACTTTTGACTTCTCCTGGTTGATCTGAATTTTCCATCGTTGACACCATGCTTCAATATTAGGAATAATCTGCTGAATCTTTCCCAAGGCGTGGTTTGGTCGTCTGGACTTCGCGATGATGGCGGTGTCATCCGCGTAGCATGCTAACATAATATTAGGGTCTTGACTGAATTTTGGGAAGTCATTTACGTACAAAATATAAAATATTGGTCCAAGGATACCTCCTTGTGGGACACCAGCGTAAATTTGATGTGGGTTTGAATTGGAATCTCCTTGCCGCACTGAAAAAGTTCGGGAGTTCAAAAATGAGCTGAGGATGAGAATAATTTCCCGTGGAAAATTCAAATTGATGAGCTTAAAAATAAGTCCTCTATGCCAGACGCGGTCAAATGCTTTTGCCACGTCTAGCATGAGGATAGCTGCACTATTCTTGTTATGTAAAGCCGCTCCAATATATTCAGTGATTCTGACTAACTGATGAGAAGTGGATAGTCCTCTTCGAAAGCCATGTTGTTCATCCGCCAGAATATCGAGGAAAGGTTGAATTCTATTGTAAATGATTTTTTCAAGAATCTTTCCCAGTGTCGACAGGAGGCTAATTGGTCTGTAACTGGCCGGCTCATCGGGAGTCTTGCCTGGTTTTTGTATCAGAAAAATGCTTGCATGCTTCGACGGGGTTGGAAAATATGAATGCGTCAAACAAGCATTGTAGATGCTAGTCAGCCAGGTAATTAGACGGTGGGGCAGGTTCTTCATCATTCTGTTCGTAATTTTATCACTTCCAGGCGCCTTTTTTGAGTTGGTGTGCTTGACGATATCTTTTATTTCTGACGAAGTAGTGAGCCTAATCGTGTTGTTCGGTGTGCTAATCTCAAGCCATTCTTGAACAAAGTTGTCAATATCAGAGCCACTATTATTCGGAATTACATTCGGAGTGAACTGCTCGCTTAGATGCTTCGCAAAAGTGTCCGCTTTTTCCTGATCGGTATATGCAAAACCGAGTGTTGTTTTCATTGGCTGAGAATGGTGATAGACTCTTTTTAGGTTCCGAGCGAACTTCCAAAATGAACCGTCATCCAGATTTAAGTTATCTGTTTTGTAACTCCATACTTCGTTTCGGTGCTCGCTGATGAGAGCTTTAATCTGCCTTGTGAGTCTATTTATGTCCGTCTTAATAGCCGGATTCCAATCCTTACTGTACTGTTTGCGAAGTCTGTTCTGTTGAGTAATAACCGCTCTGATACGTGCAGGAACTGTGCCGTCCAGGCAATTGCTCGCCATTTCTGTAGTTGCATTTTGTAGGAATTCCTGAAGTTTATTGGTAAAAATGTTTACTGCAGCGTCAATGTCAGGTTTAGTCTTAAGAGTGCCTAAACTGAATTTCGATGTACTAGCGATATTGCGAAATAGGTTCCAGTCCCTATTTTCTTTGGAGTTGGATTTGTCTTGGGAGCTCCACCTATTCTAGCTATAACAGGAACGTGATCTGATGGAAGATCAGCAAGTACCTCTAGTGAAAAAGGGATGTTATCCGTTGAGAGGAAAAAGTCCAGAATATCGTGACGCCGGCCTGGGATGCTTGGACAGTAAGTGGCTTCTTCAGGGATAAATAAATAAACTGGGTGATTATGCACATAACTATGAATTACCCTGCCATTTCTGTTTGTACTGTGACAGCCCCAGTCCACATGTTTCGAGTTCCAATCACCCCCGATTATACAGGGTTCTTGGCTAAGAAACAATTCATCAAGGATGCTATCCGTCAACTAATTGTCTGGAGGGTTATATATTGCACAAAAGTTAGTTTTTCCAAGCCTGGGAAGCTTTACTTGAACCTTCACCATTTCAAACGCCTTAGAGTTGTCTGTCTTAATCAAACAGGCCTCATACGACCTTTTCACGTAAATGATAACGCCACCCGCATCTAAAGGACATAAAGTTTGCCATACGAAGATTTTTATACTGAATAGCATGAGCTTCCGTGATTAAACATATATCCACATCCTCTCTTCTGACAAAGTCCTGGAATTCATGAAGTTTCGTTGTTAAATTTTGTGCATTCCAGAGCATGATTTTGACAGGTGTATACGAGTTGCGAGAAAAATTATTCATTTTGGCTGGATTGGGGCCTGACTACATTTTCAACCAATTTAGTTGGTTGTAAGTCCTTAAGCATATTTAGAGCAGCGGTGGGCTTAGTAATCACTTCTTTGGCTTCTGTGAGTTTTTGATTAAGTTCCGAAAGTCGCAAAAAATAAAATTAAATCAGTACAAATGCACTAAGGCCGTTTTACAACACGTCGGTCACTGAAGACCTATGTGAAAACCTTCTATGTGCTAACACTGGTACTGAACAGAAATGCAATCAGAACGTATCACAGTGCGAGGGGAACTACTCACCTTCACGCTCCGAGTTTCAGGTCCGAATCAAAGTATATTGCCCATTCTGCACGTTCCTTCCCTTATATCTTACTTCACGTGCGTCGGAGAGCTGCGCATTTCACATCATTCGCATAACTAAGTAACGTGCGTCTCCTCTTAAAATTTGAATAAATTTCTGACCACTCCTTCTTGGTGTTGCATTTTCAATGTCGAGCAGCGTATAATAGAAAGCTCATAGAAATCTGTTCGGGTGTAAAATAGTTTCGGCATGGTTTGCATGGTAGGCATTTTAATGAATATATACACGGACCATAAACTCTTGACCACTTTTCAAAAAGGTATGATCCAGGCTCTCCTCGCAACTCAGACACTTCGACTACTTATTACAATCCCGTACGAATATCAGACATGTTAGTGGATACGATAATATTGTTGCTGACATTTTATCCCAGATAAATCAGATTCACCTAGCTGCAACCGACTTTTCCACTATGTCTGAGAAGGCTAAAGATACGTAGTTATTTGACCTATTTGCCAAGCCTAATACATCAATTCCAATTTTTGAATCTTCATAAAATTTTGTTTTTGATATCTGGTCACGAGTAATCATTTAACAAATAACAAGACATATTTCACAGAATGTGAATCCATAAATCCTTCCGACATCATAACTGGATATGACTAGGAACTGTTTGTTTAGAAACACTAAATTTTACAGAAAAAGTAACCTCTAGTAAGTTCTTTTATCAGATGGTAACCGAAGTTCTTTTCTTTTTATTTTATTAAAATAACTATGCGACCGCTAAAGATCAAATTATTCTAGAATGTCACGTAATTAACAATCTTTACCAAATTAAACCTATCGAAAGGAATGATAAACCACCGGTTCACGTAAAATTTCAATGCAAAAACGAAAACGGTATTAAACTTTGGCATAGACGCCTCGATCACAGAAACAATGGCGCGATTAAACAACTTGTTAGCAAAGAACTTGCTGAAGGAATCGCACTAGATAATTGTAAACATGATAACACGTGCATTGAGTATATAAAATGTAAACAAATTTCCATATCCTAAAGAATCGAAATTTAGAGCATTCAAACTGCACCAATTCGTTCAGATTGATCCTTTAGGACAAATGCAAACTCTATCCGTCAATTGTTACCTACACTTCGTCATTTCTGTTGATAATTACAGTAATTTTATAGATTTACCTAATGAAAAGGGGAAAAATGAAGTAATTTCAAATCTAAAACAATTTCTTGCGCTTATGAACAATAAATTCAGAAGAAAAGCAAAGTGGACAAAGAAGCACTACGAAGTGATACCGGTGGACAATACATCAGTAAAGAATTCGAAAAATATCTTACAAAACACGGTATACATCAATAATTAACTGGAGTAATGCAAAAATAGATCTCTAATAGAAATGACAAGATGTCTTTTAGCCGATTTATGTCAACTTCACAAATACTGGGCAGAAGCAGCGCTGACTGCAAATCATCTACAGGTACACATATAAGTAGGGGGGGACACCAGCGATGTACCTTGGTCAGATGTTAATGCTTTCCCATACTAACCTCTCTTTAAAAAAAAAAAGGAAAAGAAATAAGGTCGGCAAGATCGTGGAACAGGCAAGCGTTTCCGTGACAAACCTGTCTCATTTGAACGAATTCATGAATCCATGCGTCAACGTTGTGAAGCATGCATTGCGGTGGAATGTTGAGCACTTTTTGTAACCATGATTATTTTCTTCATTTGTATCGTTAAGCTTTTAAACCATGTTAACACTTCTATTGACTCCTTCTTTGCGTGCCAATCACACTGCTATAGCACCACACGATTTGATTTTCGGGCACAGCTTCCTATGTAAAACTTTTTTTATAAGCGACCTTTTGGTAGGGCCTGTATAATTTGTTGATATGCAATTTATACACAGTTAATATATTAAGGCAAAGAATGGGATAGCTATCTGCCTACGAAGAAAATAACCTGGAAACTTAGATCGCCTTCTAATGAAAACTAACTCGATTTATTTTAACATGAAGAAAACCATGACAACTCATGCAGCCAGCCGATTTGCCAGGATCTGAAGTGTAAAAATACCTGTGTTCAAGAGCCTTATCCATTTGTCTACAGGTAATTGGAATACTGGTATAACTTTACGATGCATTATTCTCGATATCTTCATGTGCAAATTTGTAGTACTTTCTTCTTTTACAGAAGTAATTAAAATTGCTTCTTAAACATAGAAGTAATTTTCTCCTGCATTTAACTCAAAATTTTTCTTCCTTCATAGATTTGATGTCTCAAAATTCAAGGAAAATTCTTTCAACTTTTGTATGCATTTTTTATTTTTTACCAGTCGTAACTTTGTTTGGTTTATTATAGTCACTACTCACATATTACACTCTTGTTCATGTATTTTACCTAGATGTTTCTTCCTATAAGATTTGTTCCAAATAGTACTTTATACTTCTTTTAAAAACTTACTCAAAGTATTTTCTCATTTACATTATACCCTTGATTTGTTTGCATTCTGTTGTTCTTAACAGTTTTCATCAACAAAGTTAATAAAACTATTTTCTGTACCTTAAAACTGT
The DNA here is from genome assembly GCF_044657685.1 of Stegodyphus dumicola. NCBI lineage: Eukaryota > Metazoa > Arthropoda > Arachnida > Araneae > Eresidae > Stegodyphus > Stegodyphus dumicola. Next base: position 32,663,372 of record NC_140781.1, read on the forward strand.
AACAATTTTTCCAGAACTCCCATAAATCTGACATTTGGACTGATTGAGGGGTAAACAATACATTTTGCAGTGAATGGCATTTTTTAGACTAATATTTTATAAATTTTTCAAATTATCTCCTTCGAAACGGTTAAATACGTTCAAAGGGTTCAGCCTTTTCATCAGTCAGATTGTTAGAAATGCAGTCATAACCTATAAAGTTCTTACTGATTTTGCAGACCCTATGATTACATGCAAAAATTTTATATTTACATGCAAAATTTGAGAATTTTTTTTCATTATTGCCGTTATCATTTTTGATGGAAACTAAAGGTCCATTCACACTGAGGTTTATCTCAGCTACTGGAGTCAGTTTCCTGTGTCAACTAGCTTCACTATATCTGAACTTGAGATTTTTCAACTGAAGAAAAACTGTTTTTTTCTACACTGTGGAGCTATGTCGGATGTGCCAGATGTCTCTGTTAACTCAGATAAACCCTAGAGTAAACAGCCCTTAAGGTTTAAAAATGAAATTTTAACAAGATGACAGAAGATGTCTATAAATTACAACATTGTAACATCATTCTATGTCGCTGACAGAAAAAGACCATAATAAGTGACTTCTAAGATTCATTTCAACTACAATAGAGACAATAGTTTTTAGGCATACTGTGTAAAAGAACTGAGGTTTAAAAACAGCAGACCTGAGAGATGTAGTTTATTACCAATATGCCATTCTGGAGTAATATGCCCAAAAGTTTAAGCCTGCAATAATAACAGGACTTTTATTTATGAACAATAATGAATATCTCTGCCAAAATATAAAGGTAAAGAAACTGCTGAAGAGATGGCCTACTTGCTTCTCTCAGTTAAGCCATACTAATTTCAGGTATTAAACATACGACCAAGTTGTTTCTTTTTTGTTATGCAACTCTTCTTGACATCTGAACAAGAAATGAATTTCTCATAGATGAAAAATAGTTTGATAACCTTAGGGTAACAGTATAGTGCTTGGGTCACTATTGAAAGCCAAAATAGCCATGTAAAAATCTTTCTCCATAACACCAGCATTTTTATTCTGCACATTGTTAATTCTCTTCAATTGTTTTTACTTTGATCACTCTAGAGAAACTGCATGGGGGGAAGCAGAAACTCTTCTTGACATCTGAACAAGAAATGAATTTCTCATAAATGAAAAATAGTTTGATAACCTTAGGGTATAGTGCTTGGGTCATTATTGAAAGCCAAAATAACCATGTAAAAATCTTTCTCCATAACACCAGCATTTTTATTCTGCACATTGTTAATTCTCTTCAAGTAACTGTTTGTTTTTTTACTTTGATCATTCTAGAAAAGCTGCACGGTGGGGGGGAGGGGGGAGGAAGAAACTCTTCTTGACATCTGAACAAGAAATGAATTTCTCATAGATGAAAAATAGTTTGATAACCTTAGGGTAACAGTATAGTGCTTGGGTCATTATTGAAAGCCAAAATAACCATGTAAAAATCTTTCTTCATAACACCAGCATTTTTACTCTGCACATTGTTAATTCTCTTCAAGAAACTGTTTATTTATTTATTTATTTTTTTAACTTTGATCATTCTAGAGAAGCTGCATGGTGGGGGAGGGAGGGAGGAAGAAACTCTTCTTGACATCTGAACAAGAAATGAATTTCTCATAGATGAAAAATAGTTTGATAACCTTAGGGTAACATTATACAGTCAAAAGTCGTTAATTCGGACACCCATAATCCGGACCTCAAAGCTAAAATCTTTCTGCGCATGCGCCGCGTTGACGCATGCGCATAGGCGTTTTACGCGGGCGCGCAAGACATTTACAACTGCGTATATGTGTCTGCGCAAGCGCAGAATACGTTTTCGCGTGCGCGTTTAATGTAAAACGAACGGTATAAGCTAAAATTATCTAATTATCTATTTCAGTTAATGTTGATGATTGCGTTGTTCCTTAACCTTCGAATTGGATCCGGCTTATTATTTTTTGCAGACTGTAAGAGCAATTTTATAAAAGTAAGCTTAAACGTTCGATGATGTCAAATAGAATTTAGGATGCTGGAGCTCCCAAAGGATCTAGAAAACGAAAGTATGCTTCGATGTCCATAAAAAAAAACGAATTGCTATAAAAAATGGATAAAGGCATATACTTTGTTTATCTAAACCTTCCGACATCTGTTTATCAATTTCACGCTGCTCTGCGCGGGGGGGGGGGAGAGACTTCGCGGCGCGCTATGAACTGGAAGTTGATCTGTCAGCACTATCGTTATCTTTAGGGCAGATGTTTTTATTTTATTCGGCTTATAATTCCTTATTAAATGTAGTATTTAATCTCAATGTACTCCGTCTTTGATATGATTTAAATCAAATTTCTCGTCATTATAAATATCACGAATACAAATCAAATAGTTTTCTGGTTGCAATTTTCTAATTCCGGCTATGCGTAGGGTATGCTTTACGAATGCGCGCGTTGAAAGAAATGTTTAATAAAGTAAACAAATAAATATTAAGCTTCTTTTTTTGTAAATTTTGATACCCTTTAGATCATAATTGCTCAATATTTTATAAATTACAGTTTCATATTTTTAATTTTATAATTTCTGCATGCGATCTTACCAGATTTAAACTTATGATCTATAATCCGGAAAAATCGATAATCCGGAATCGTCGAAGTCCCGACGAGTCCGGATTAAAGACTTTTGACTGTAGTGCTTGGGTCATTATTGAAAGCCAAAATAACCATTTAAAAATCTTTCTCCGTAACACCAGCATTTTTATTCTGCACATTGTTAATTCTCAAGTAACTTTTTTTTTTTTGTTACTTTGATCATTCTAGAGAAGCTGCATGGTGGAGGGGGAAGAACAGATTAATTTGATACACCCCATATCTATCAGCTTTGTGCTGCAAGTAAAAAGATAAACTTGATATTACTCTTAAATTTTTTATTATTTATTAATATACATATTTCATTTTTAATTGATTACTTTATATCATATGCTAGGTTATTTATTTTCGTTTTATATCTGATGTGTTTCCATGTGGGTCTTCTGTTTTTCAATTTAGAAATTCACTTTCATGTAGTAATAAATGTTATGCTTAACAAGCTCCTGATATTAATAATAATTTTCTAAATTTTTACTACATAAATATCCATGTTTCTATCTCCTCACTAAAATGAAACCACATAAGGAAGCATAGTATATATCTGCTATTCAAGACTTCTTAATTCAAAGTATGTAACTAAATGTTTTATAAACAACCATGTTTTCAACTCAGCACGTTTAGCTCAATATAGCCAGCCGTACTTCACATGAGACTTGTGTAATACGGGATTTTCTATTAAAGAAGAAAAAAAAGATGTAAAATTGCAAATTATTTATTACTTACATATTTTACAATTTAATTAGGCATTTGTTTCTAAAATCAATCAGTAAACCTACATATATGTGGATTTTTTTTCCTGTAGTATTGGTGGAAGTTTGTGGATTGATTGATTTTGTGGCAAAATACTGTATTCCTGCATAAATTTTACTAGTTCCTTCCATTGCTGGAAAATATTACTACGGCTTAATTTAAAATTCAGTTTAAGACAAAAAATATAACGACTTGTCATGAAAACCACTGGAACTCAAAATACAAAGGGAAAAAAAGCATTTAAATGACAGGGTAATTCGTTAAAACTTTAGGACTGTTAAAAGCATAGTTTCCTGATGAACTGTTATGCATATGGCTTCCAGAGATTGGCACATTCTGAAAATTTGGTGGCTTGTACTAAGGTCATTGCCATCATACGTAAAGCCCCCTTCACTTCATTTTATAAATACATTTAATTAAGTTTATCAGCCTTTCAAAACAACTATATTATCCATTTATCAAGCATACATAGGGACCAAGAAATAACTATCCAATGACTTTAGCAAATAACAAACTGTTCACAAATTTCCCAGATGGCATCATATTAATAATGGAATTGCAAGCACATTACAGTATGTAACATCAAATAAGCTACTTGCTGAGCTAAATACACAATTATACCTAAACATTCACTCAGTAGTAGATCAGAATAAATTATAATACAAATACTGCTTCCACACTCGAATCGAATGTTTAAAAAATATGTGACAGCTGAACCATGTATCACTATAAGTAAAAAAATTACATCTGATCACAAATTTGAAAATTGTATAATATTAGTTTGAGACACGGGAAAAGAATTATCTTTAGCTCACATATAAGTTGCATTACTTAAAGACACCTTATTTAAACATGTGCATAAAATTAAAAGTTTCCTATACATTGTCTATTGTTAAGAATTTTTTTATTTTCTCTGCTAATGTAATGTTAAAAAAGTACAAGTCAAGAAGCAGACAAATATAAAGCATCAACTAGTGAAACAAAAGAAATATGTGTAATGAAAGAAATGAATGTGCACATAACAAAAGAAAGGAATTTTTGTATACAATATGGGGCACTATTTCACATATCAACTGCCCTGAAGTGAAAGTTTATGTAAAAAATTATATTTTAACTAACTAAAAAAAAAAAAAAAAAAAAAAATCAAAAGGCCTTGGAAATCAAATTTTAAGAGCATTAGCAAGATTTTCGTATTCTATTCACCTGCTTTTAAATAGAAAGGGGTCATACAGCACCCAAATGCATAATACATATCCATACTGCTTTTGAAGTCATCATAAATGTGCACAGAAATAACACAAAATTGCCACACAGAAAACATAACGTTTTTAGCTCTGCATATTGGTAATAAGAAATGTTAAATATATTAGAAATCCACACATATAAGCATAAGATACATATAAGTCAAGACAATTAAAATAATTTAAAGTTAAAAACATTATTAAGCATAATACAAAATCTTACAATCAATAGAAATCCCTAGTGAGTCACATTTATTTTTTTCTATCACAGCCAACATTAACAGAAAAACAAATCTATGCTTTAATAAAAGATGCTAAACAATTATCATTTATGAACTTTATTTTTCATGAAATCAATTCATTAAATATGTAAAACATATGAAAAATGTTTTACAAATGATTTACAAAATTATTCGATAAAATACTTGATTAATTTAAAGGAATAATTTAAAAAGTTCTCTTAAAAACATTTAAATTATACAAAAAGAAGTTTAACAACTATAAAGGACACCAAATGAGTACTCATTGCAAAAAATCTTAATTATTAATTAAACAATGCCAAATCATATTAAAATTCTGCATCTGAATTTTAACTTTACATACATATTTACAGAAAAAACTAATGAAATACAAATACATAAAACTGCACATTTTACTGTGTATCAGAAATGAATGAAAGCATGCAAGTTATAAATAAAATGGTATGCTTTAATATTATATCTGAAATCTTATTTAATTGAGAAGAATCAAATACTAAATAAACTACAGTTTTGATACACAATAAATTTAAGTAATATAAAATTAGCCATAAACAATCTGATTTCCTTAAATATTAAGCTTACTAAAATCTGATACTTGAGGAACCAAAGGTGAAATAATATAGAGAAGGGCAAAAAGGAAGGATTACACTAGAAATTAAGTATCTTTTAAGGCATTGGAGTTGTTCACTTCAACAAATTTAGACTAAAAAGAAATCAACAAGATCTCATTTTTCCTTTTATTAAAGGCACTGCTTGCTTCAATGGCATCACTTGCTTCACATCAGAATAATAGACAGACTTAAAATTCTGTCATTCTGCAACAGTACGATTCATATGAAAGCTTAAGATTTAAATGCATTGGTAAAAAGAACATATTTCATAATATATTTGTATAATTTTTATTCATACAAAAAAATGTAATAGGTCAAATCTACAACTTCTCTAACCTTCTGCTTCTTTGTTAACCAGGTTGTTCCTTTTCCTTTTTTAAAATTTAGATAGCATAAAAAAATGACTGTGTGTACATATTCATGAACTACTTAGTTTCTTTTGCTGGTGTAAGTACCAAATAAACTTCTCGACAATTACATCATTAAAGAAATATTACTAGAATCTTCCAATCTCCCTTGCAATAAATTATTATCCATTTGGCATAAAATAACTCTGTCCTAGAACCAAACCTTTTTTTTTTTCGAAAAGCAAACTATTAAATAATAAAATCATAAAAAACACAAAACAAATTGTCACTCGTCAAAAACATATACAGTACAAAGCCCTTAATCTGGACTCGTCCGGACTTCGGCGATTACGGATTAGGGGTTTTTCCGGATTATAGATCAATTTAAATCTAGTAAGATGGCATGCAGAAAATATACAATTAAAATTTTGAAACTGTAATTTATGAAATAAAGAGCAATTATGATCTAAAGGGTATCAAAATTCACACACACAAAAAAAACTTAATATTTATTTCTTTACTTTATTAAACATTTCTTTCAATGCAAGTTGTTTAAATTGCTTCGTGTTTTGTGATAATACTTTCTCTTTAATTCCATAAACAGACATAATTCCTTGTTCAGTTACAAAGTTCCACTGTTCAAATCCTGTAATTGCTGTGTTGAGAATTCCGACTAGTTTGTCAATCAAAATTTTTTTTGTTCTCAATAACCTATCTGTCACTTTCTTCACTATCGGAAGCGCACATGGGTAAACGCTTTACTGGCTTTACATGCATGCGCAGCGGATGCATGCATTAAATGTACATGCGTAAGTTTGTAGCTTTGAGATCCGGATTATAGATCATTCCGGATTACGGACTTTGTACTGTATAATAGGGTTAAGAAACCCGAGTTTGGCATGCACAACATAAGAGACAGCAAATTTGTTAATGAACTCTAAAAGAAAACAAATAATAAAACTAATAAAAAATAGCTGCTGCATTTAGAATTCTCACATCAGTGCAATATAACCATTTTTGGTTTTGCACCAGTAACTTTTACTAATTTAACTATCTAGTATTCTCACAAATCTCTCTCACTGACAGAATGTATACTCTTACACATACACATACTTTTAGACAAAATAAATAAAGGTATAATAGTATATTTAATTTTAAACATTAGTTTAAGGAAAGAATCTGCAAACTAATAAAAGAAGCAAAATTTCTTTATAATGAATATAACACACACAAATGATCCATACAGCTACTTGTAAGATGAGGATGGGAAAGAGTTCCTGAGGTAACTCATATTTTTAAATGCCTGATTTACAAAATGCTTTTGAGTTTTACCTTAAGGTATTACTTGAAAGGAACATACAGGCATTTGTTAAAGAATATTTCTGACAAACACTGGCTGTTTGGATTGGACCTATGAAAGAGATTTTGGAAGTAATTAGCCTTTTGCCAACAACTTCTTTACGTTCGAAGATCACATAGCTAATTTTGGGAATTCTTTATAAAAAGAAACATTTCTAGTTTTGGTTTAAAATATTATCATGTAATATTTTAAAACCCCTAAAAGGAACCCCAATCCAGAAAACTGTAGTGGATTTTTTTTAAGTGTACATGCATAAACTAACGTTTAAATACAGATAAACTGCTGTAAAATGGCACGATCAATATTTTCCAACTAATCACTAATTCTGGAATCAAATATTTCCCTCTCAATATAGAATGAAATGACATAAAGTAATTAACAGTAGTGTAAGTTGTCAGCAGATATGTACAGCAAACTCATCTACAGGAAAACTGATGGTGAATACTGTTAACAGCTATTTATGAAACATACATTTGATCAAAATCTCTTAAAATGTATTTTCATAAAAAATTTTAATTTAACATCTAATGCATACTGCTAGAAGCCAAAGATGCAGTGAGCCTTTTGTTCTTTTCCTGCAGTACAAGTCATTTTACTGTATGGCAGTACAGTCACTTCATGTAAAACAGTAAGCTACTGAGCTTAAACTCTAAAATGAAAACAGAGACAAAAGAAATGTTCCATAGTTAAATATAACAGCTAATTACATTTGGTATATTTAATTAATGAACGTATGGGTTCCTAATGGTGTATCATGTTATACAACTAGTAACATATTGAAATCTGGAAGAAAAGAAATTTAATTTGCCTAGATTAAATCATATGCACAAAAAGAAAAATAATGGAATGTCTGATAAAGCCACTGCAGTTTGGAATTATCGGTGTCCAAGCTAGAGTAGAGAAATAGAGCTTGGTGAATGAAAATTAAAGACAAATGCCAAAGATGAGAAGGCTACATTTAGAAAGTGCACATGAATTTAAAATACAGGAATTAATTTCAGATTGACATGAAAGGTAAGGAATTAAAACTCAGTTCAGATAACAGGATATTTAAAATTTAAAAACAAAATATTTTCTCAAATTGCTAAGAGCAGTGAAAAAGGTTAAAACTAAGACATTTTCAGTTGTTGCCCTAACTGATACAGTGATTAGCAATGTTGGTTGTCATAGTCTTGGGTTCAGGTTTGAATACTGGAGAAGGCTTATGTTTGTTTGTGTACAGTGCCTATGAATTATGAAGGCAGTTTGGAAAACCAAAAGTCCTCTTGATGTGGTGTCATAGAAAGGGGACCATCAAATCAGTTACGGGGATGGTTTCAATCAAAATTGGGATGGAAGTTCGTATTTATTTTCTTACAGATGAGATAACTAAATGGTAAGTTGATATTGAAGATTTCCAGCAAATGCATTGAGCTACAAATATCAAGCCATTAAGAGCAACTACTTTCAATGCATAGACACATAAACTTAATCTTAAAAATCTCAGTTCAGTGATTTAAAATAACTAAATATCACAGTGAAGTGCATTGATGTCTGATTCACCTAGTGGCACCCAATTCATATAGCATTCTTACAAATGCACTATACTGTTTAACTTGATTATGAAATTTAAATTTTAGCCAGCAAGGTATAATACTTTTGATTACAAAAAAGTTTTAAATAATCACCCAGAACATACACATTATTCGGAAGAGCAAAAACATCAGTATTAAGAAAACTTTTTCTTCTTGGAAAGTGTATATGAAAAAATTAATGTTTCAATGAAAGGTTTGTTGACAAATAATCTTTTTTTTTTTATTATTAATTTACTAGCTGTAATGACTAGAATTAGTACTTTTGTGACTGTTAATACTTTTGCTAGGAAGTACTAACAAACCAAATAAATTTTTAAAAAAAATAGCTTATCACAATTTGTGTTGCTAGTTTAAATTCCTTTCTGAATTAACATTCTTAAGAGCAGCAGTTTGCCATTACATTATTAACCACTAATTCAGCAATGACTTCATGAACAACATTAATGCATTGCCAAGTAAAAGACACCAACACAAAAATAAGTATTGGTGAAAAACTAGGTGTGTTAAGGAAATTCCCAAACAAAATCAAGCATAAATTCAACAGAAAAAATACAATGGCTGAGCTAAACACGATGAGAACTGAACAACTGTGATAAAATTAAAGCTTATAATACAATAAGGTATTTCTAATACAAACTTGCAACATAAAAGAAGAAAAAAGGGATGAAAATCTAAGAAGAAAAGCAGTCAATCCAAAACAAAAATTGAAACAGCACTTGAGTTTTATTTAGAGTTACTTTTCAAGAATTTGAAAGAGTTATTATTTATTTTATGACAGTTACATTCATTAATAAATGTATCCACAATAACTGGAAACGAATATATGAACATATTACACCTTAAAAAGGCCACATTTACTCACATTTTTTCTGCTAGCACTTCCTGAATACAAATGTAACACTCTTAATTTATTTAACTTGGTTTTTAGACTTAATTCCTGAATTCAAGAAGCGGATTCCACATGAACTATGGATTTCTAGAATTTCTAGTGTAGGTTTCTACATATAGGTGTTTCAGCCTACCAGTAACAGAATGGACAATACCTCTAAACACTGATAGTTTAATCTGGGTTTGAATACAGCTGAATCGGCTGTTTGGCTGGGTGTTTCCTCGGGTACAGAGGCCTTCAGGCAGACAGCCCTCATATGCTTTTCTGTAATCAAAACAATCCAATCTACAGGTTTTTTAATGTGGCTGTTCATTCAATTTATCAAAATTCTAGCCAAGATCATTCATCCTCCTGGTCTATGGATATAAAAAGAAAAATGGAGAAGACACAGAACCTCTTACAGTTTGTCTCTACACATGCCAATAAAGACTGCAGAATATATCACAGAAAAACAATATGAAATGGCACTCTGCACACCTTTAGTAAAGAAAATAGTAATAATAAGATACTATTCGCATTGAATCACACCACAAATTCCCTGAAATACATTACACTGTTGTTGTGGGCACCCTGTAAGAGTAAACAACTGTGCTAAAATTAAAGCTTATAATACAATAAGATATTTCTAATAAAAACTTGCAACATAAAAGAAGAAAAAAGAGATGAAAATCTAAGAAGAAAAGAAGTCAATCCAAAACAAAAATTGAAACAGCAGCATTCTAAATTTTTTGTGGAAATAATACATGTGGACATTCGCTCCTACAACTCATTTGCTTTTTCCTAAATCTGGCAACAGCTACAGTAGCGAGATACTTCTTCAAGCTGCATGAGGAAATGGAAAGAGATTTCCATTCCGATGAGGTTAAAACTTGGCAATGGGTGGAGTTGAACTATGCCACTCTACAATGTTGCTTGATGATGCAATTCCGTTTCATGATGAATCAAACTTCTTATTTTACTTCCTTTCACTCTGTACATACCATAATCATGTTTATTCTTTCATCATTAAATACCTTTAAAATGCCACTGCCTTCCTCTATTTTAATCCTAAACTCATCCCACATGGGGGCTCAGAACCGCGAACTCTTTCAAACCCTTGAACTCAACTCTCTCGTTCCCTTCAACCTTTTAAACCCCCTTGACTAACATATAACATACCGAGTATAACTATAAATGATGGGATACTGTGGAAGCCTATGGAATAATGTCGCAAGATCCCAGTTGTTGTGATTCATCAGCACGCAAGTATAGCTAATTTTATTTGATGAAGTAATACTAATCAGGAAGTTCTTTCAAGTTATTATGAATATTTGATGACGCCTTTTTATGAAGTTTATTTGAAGAAGCCAAAGGCATTTGATTTTGATGAAAATTACAGTATTGATGAAGTTTAATGATACTGAAGATATATTTTACAATTTGTTTAAATCATACATTCACAATTTCTTTTATAATTTTTGACTGTTTTAACATCATAGTTATTGTGTAATGTAATAAGAATTAATATTATTGTGAAGAATAAGACACATTAAGAATATATTTTGTTATCATAATTTCTGAAACCCGATAAATAATATTTGATGAAATCGAAACTTACATATTTTGTGAATTTCATATGTGGTAAAAACGAAACTGATAAATAATGGCTACACTTAACGATTATCGCAACATTGCACAGTCATTAAAAACTGCCACTACCAAGCATATCAAGCTTTTACATCGTTTAGTTTTTACATCGTTTAGTTTCAGATGGTGATTGGCAGAATCGTGCTAGGTTATGCAATTTTTCTGGTTTTCCCAAACCCTTTAACTTTGAAGATATGAAACAAAAAATTATAAAAGAATTTTCTCTCACAGATTTAATTGCCATATGTAACTTACTGTACTTATAATTTTCCACCGATATTGAAAAGTGTGCTGACACCGTTCTCACAAATCTTGCTGACGTCTCATTATTAAAATCAGATTCCGCTGACCACAGCGACCTTGAAAAAGAAGCTTTGGTGCAAAGTCAATCCTCGGCGCGTAGCGTCACCCAAACAACCATTAATCCCATTCCTGAAGAATCTTTATGTAAACAAATGGAGGCAAAAAGCTCTCTTGAAAGCGTGGCTGCAAATTTATTGGTATCGACTAACCCGTAAACACAGACTGTTCCGTTTCAATGTTTTGGCTTAAAGGACATTGTTGATTTGATCAAACCCTTTTCCTCTCGGGATAATTACAGCGTTGAAACATTTATTTCTGACATAGAAGATATTTTTAATCTTTATGAAATCATGAATCCTGAACACCAAGTAATTTTTGTGAAAAAATATCTTACAGGTCCAGCTTTAACTTTAATAAGATCAATTCATGGAATTACTAACTGGGAACAATTAAAACACCATTTATTAGATGAATTTTTGGATAAAATTAATAGCCTTCAATTACATCAAATAATGGAATCTTGTCATAAGGTTAAGACTTGGCGATGGATGGAGCTGAACTATGATGCTCAACAATATTGTTTGATGATGTAATTCCATTTCATGATGAATCAAACTTTCTATTTTATATTATTTTATTTTATTATTATTACATACCATAATCATGTTTATTCTTTCATTATTAAATACCTTTGAAATGCCACTGATTTCCTCTATTTTAATCCAAACCTCATTCCACATATATATTATCAAAGCTTTATTCCTAACAATTTGTTATAGTTTAATACATACATCATGTGAGGATTTGAGAATCCCCAAATCCTCATATCATAAGGGAGTTGGGAGCAAGACAGCATGAAAATGAATGTTTGGTGAGTGATGCTAAATGACAAGATTCTAGGACTAATTTTCCCTCATGAATAAACAGCAGAAGTTACCTTGATTAATTACATTTGCCCACAGTTGGAGGATCGCCATCAAGAGGTAATTTTTCAACAGTACGTTGTGTCACCACACTGGGCATTGTGTACTTGTAGCTTTCTCGACAGAACATTCCTCAAAAGACGGATCAGTAGGGATAGACCTATTCTGCAGCCACCATGTTTGCCTGACATAAGCCCTTTGGTCTTTTTTGGAGCTACATTATAGACATTGTTTATCATTTGAAAGAGCCAAACCTTGCAGACATGAAGACCAGTATCAGCAATGCCTTTGCAACCACTGATCACATAATGTTGTACCATACATAGACAGAACTAGAGTACCAGGTCGATATTTTGTATGTAACCAAACGTGCGAATGTTGAGATTGTGAAACTTGTCACAAAAACTTTAAACTCAGCTTCCAAAGTGTGACCACTGCCAAACAACAAGCTGTTGAAGTTGTTCAGGAACTTTGTGAACACCCTATATGCTCTACAATTTCATTTTAAAAATCTTTTCGAAACTTATCGATATAAAATTTTACTTATAATATTAATATTCAAGCCTAAGTTATACAGTACAAAGTCCGTAATTCGGACTCATTGGGACTTCGGTGATTCCGGATTAGGCGTTCTTCCGGATTATAGATCATCAATTTAAATCTGGTAAGATTGCATGCAGAAATTATACAATTAAATATATGAAAGCGTAATTTATGAAATAAGGAGCAATTATAATCTAAAGGGTATCAAAATTTACCAAAAAAAAGCTTAATATTTATTTGTTTACTTTAGTAAACATTTTTACTTAAGTAAACAAATAAATATTAAGTTGTTTATATGTAAGTTGTTTAAGTTGCTTCGTTTTTTGTGCTAATACTTTCTCTTTAATTCTATAAACAGACATCATTTCTTGTTCAGTTACAAAGTTCCACTGTTCAAGTCCTGTAATTGCTGTGTCGAGAATACCGATTAACTTGTCAATCAAAATTGTTTCATTTTCAATAACATTCTCTGTAACTTTCTTCACTATCGGAGGTGCGCATGAGTAAACGCTTTACGCGCATACGTAAGTTTGTGGATTTGAGGTCTGGATTATAGATCATTCTGGATAATGGACATCCAGATTAGAGACTTTGTACTGTACAACTAAAAGGAAATTTTGCTTTCACTCATAATCCAAACAAAATTAGCAATGAACAATTCTTAAAAAAAAAAAAAAAAAAAAATTAGTGCAATAAACTAGCAGTAATGTTAACATATTTTCTTACATACTTTTTTAATATTACAAGTTCTTCCTTTACTTCTCTCCTCACAGCTAGGATACACTGCAAAATTTTACGCTTTTGATTTTCAAAAGGTAAAACTAGTAAAAACATAAGGGATATAATGCAAATAAATGTAGCATTTACTCCTGAAGAAATATGAAAAAATACTGTTACATTTTGTGTTGAAATTCGGCTTTGTTCTATTTAAAATCAACTCTAAACTAAGGTTAAAGCTTTAAAATTTTTAAGAATAATTTAATTATATAACAAACTATCTCTATAACATAGAGTCAAATAAGTCAAATTTTTATGACAGTCATCTTAAATTTTTAGGCTAGTCTGTTTAAAAAAAAAAATCAAATTTTATTCTTATATTATATTAGATTTAATAATTATTCCAGAACTAATTGAAAGAAATAAGTTACTGATCTGACTGAGAGAGGATGAAATTGACAGACATGCCTGACCAACTACTAGTGACAAAACTGGCCCATATATTTATGCCTAAAGAGTACCATCTAAATGAGCTGATGTAATTACATCTAGTAGTCTTTGATTATTGGCAATATAAATTATTTTCTTGTTTACCGAGTGGACAGCCTGTTCAACATAATGTCTTGACTGCATATTAACCTAAATATATCTAAAAAGAACAAGTTAATCTGATAGGTGTTTTAAAGAAAATAGTTAAAGTTGTAATACATTTTTCAAAAGTTTTATATGAAGATACTAAAACAAATTTATGTCAACTGGAATACAATGGATTATTTACTAAGTAAATTACTACTTTAAGCAAATCATGGGAACTTAGCTACCTAAGTATTTTCCCAAAATGTTAAAGCACATTTAACCCCTTCATGCCGACTGTCACGTAACGTGCCAGCAACGAACACACTTATCTATCTTATACGTGCCAGCAACGAACACACTTATCTACCGGCCGACACGCAGGCGTGCCAGAGCATTGTTGCGTTTTCTACCGACTGTCACGTATTTGTGCCAGTACCTTGGAACGTTTTTCAAGCTATAATTTCTGCCACAAGATGGCACTGTATGCCCATATGGTTTCAAATACATGTAAATTAGACCTTCTACTCGAAATGAGAGAAGCATGACTCACATAAACATGTTTTTGATTATATAAACAAACGGGGAACTAAATGTTTCCGAATGATATGATTTATGACGTCTCTTTAAGTCGCACTTTATTCGCACGTGGTAGTTGTTTATTGTAAGTGGAAGTTTTATATGCGCTAAAGCGTTGAGTATTTCGGTTTATAGTTCAGTTTTTAGAAAATAATTAGATCTTGTTAGACATGAATTCTTTCTGTTTTTACCGTTTCAATGTCGAAGCGTCGAAAGCATGAAATAGCAGAAATGATGCAAAATATTTCAGATATTGATTCTGAAAGACATTTTCCAAAACTTTCAGAAGAGACTGATAAGAAAATGAGACGACGATGCTTCGTTTGTTCACATTCCCGGAAAAATCCTCCAAAACGGCAAATGAGTTAATATGAGTTCAAGGAATGTAACGTAGGACTGTGTGTAGATCCCTGTTTTAAAATTTTTCATACGAAAAGAGAATTTTAAGTAATATATTTAGTTTTCAGATGTGTAATGTTGAAAGTCATAAAATGGTGAGTAATTAAAATAAAATGTGTAAAATATGCATTTAAACAAGAAATAAGGTAATTAAAGTATATATATATATATATATAAATATCTATAAAGCATAAGCCGTTTAAACACTCTATAGAGCATTATTAAACAATGCGTTGATACTTCGGAAATTTCATGGATTTAGGCTTAGTAGCAAAAAAGCCCCCGGCCCTGGAGAGACGCCGCGGAAGACACTGCCGGCCTCCGCGATAAGCGCGCGTTTTCGCTACCCAGCTCGAAGAGGTTAAAAGAAAGAAATTTAATTAAATAATATAATGCTTAATTTGATTTCATTGGTTCCACTCAAATATTAGATGAGACTTTTTTAATTCCTTCTTATTCTTTATATACTGATAAAACTAAACCTGAAATCTGGAATAGTCAGGACTTTGGGAAATTTCTGGGTTTTAGATCATCAGTTTAAATCTAATAAGATGAATCCTCACATGATTATAAAATTAAATATATGAAATAGTTTTTTATGAAATAATGAAGCATTTATGATCTTAATTGGAATCAAAATTTACACAAAGAAAAGCTAAATATTAATTTATTTTATTGACTAGTTCTTTTAATGCAAGTGCTTTAAGCTGTTCTGATTTTTGTTCTAATACTTTCTCATTAATTTTACAGATAGCTGCATTTTCTTGCTCACTGATAAAGTTCCATTGATGATGTCCTGTAACTACCATGTGTCAAGAATTCTTACTAAACTGTCAAGTAAAATATTTTCATTCTCAAGAACCTCTTTGTCACTCCCTTCACTATTGGGAGTAAGATTTTCTGGATTTTAAACCATACTACAGATTTCACTATCCGTTAGTAGATTGATGATTGCGACATTGTCAATGCAATCGAAAACTTCTGTTATATCATCATTATTTATTATTATTATGAGGTTGCAGCCCTCCTTACCACACTCTTTAGCTTAGTCTCTCCCACCATGTAGTAGGAGCAAGCTCCTTCAGCAAGTCTCATCCGACTCTCAGACAGACAAGGTCACGGATATCACGTGAGAACGCAATGCGCATTTGAAAAAATCAGTGCTCAATGTGTCCTGCAATTCACACCAAGTCTCGCAGCTGGCTGCATTCTTACTGTCATTACAATGAAAAACTTTTGTTTTATCATCATTTATTATTATTATGATGTTTTGGCCCTCCTTACCATCATCACTCCCACCCTGTAGTAGGAGCAAGCTCCTTCAACAAGTCTCATCCAACCCTCAGACAGACAAGGCGGCGGGTATCACCCGAGACTGCAATGCGCGTTTGAAAAATCAGTGCTCAATGTGTCCTGCAATTCACACCAAGTCTCGCAGCTAGCTGCATTCTTCATCAACCCGTGAGCAAAGTGATCTACTGCTCAAAGTTGTTTCATCATTATTTATTATCAATTACCACATTTCTTTACAAATTTCATTAATTGAAAAATTTCACCTTCTGTCTGTCATATCCAAAAACTTTGCAGCTGTCATCATCCCAATGAAATATAATAGCTTGCCACTAATTATGCCAAGCATTTTTTTAAATATCTGCAGACTGGCCTCTCATGACCTTGCAATTCTACTTACAGCATATACTGTTTTAAAATACTTTAAAAATGCTTGAATAGTCTTTCCAATATTCAGAAAATTTAGCATAAATGTTAAAAAAGCGTACTTTATATCTGCATTCCAGCACGGGCAGCGCTTTAATATCTATTGGATGAACAATTTGATGGAAAGAATAAGATGGAGACATTATTTTTCACTTAAAGTGAAATATAAGCTGAATGGTCGACTATTTAAGATAATTGTTGCATCATTCGGTAAATTAACTGATTTCCCAATATTGCCAAGCTTCAAGTACAAAATTATTTTCAAATCAATCATTCATTGAAGTCTGCATCATGCATGCTCTTTCATTTGAATGATAGATGACAGTAAAAATCTTTTTCACTTGGCATGCTTGAGGGTCGTGTATTTCTGTCAATCATGAAAAGTTTATATTTGTGTGTTCCTGTATTATTTGTTCATGCAAAAATCCTTAGTCTCATTTTTTAATCCTTCACAACATTTGGGGCATATTCTGCAGAGGTCAGCAAGGTATTTCGAGGAACATATTGCCAGAGGAGACCAATTTCATCAGCATTATAAATTTGTTTCAAAGATGGCTTTTCACTATTAATGATTTCAATGAATTCTTTTACAAACTGCTTGGCAAAAGCTTGATTTTTTTTTTCATCTGAGGAATTTTTAACTGCTTTATACCATGGTGATTTTCAAATTCAGTTATCCAACTGTTAAATAAATGAACTCATACTTAATTTTCCTATAAAATACTTTATCTTGAGCCATTAGCATTGGATCCATCAATGGCACTGTCTCACACATACAATCATCACACTTTTAGCATAACAAAATATTTTTCTGTTATTAATTGCCAGTAAGATATCAGAAGTTACAAAAAATTCTAAAATTTCCATTTATGATTTTCCAGTCTCATATAATTTTCAGATTGATATGTCTTCATTCACTTTTCGCTTGATTGTAAAAAAACTTTTTCGACATACAAGTTTAATTTTCATAAAACGGTTATAATAATAAAAGCCTACAAAAATAACAAGCTGGATTAAATTAAAAGTTAATGAACTGTGCAACTTGCTATGTTAATCAAACTATAGTTTTATTGAATCTAATTCTTTCTGCCTTTGCCACTGGTACAGTACTGCCAGATTGTAAAATGTTTTATAAATCTGCTACTTTTGACAAACCTCTGCGACTAAAATTTATTTGAATGAGATTTTGCAAATATTTAGCTCCTCTATCATTTACCTGTGCTACTTTTTTGCAAATTAAAATTTTTTTTAAATGGATTGTAAAACACTTATATCTTAAAATAATGTATCTGGTAATCAATAAATAAAAAGTTATTTAAACTTAAATAGAAGTTCACATTCGGCAATCCTGAGATTGGAGAGCAGATGTATACGGTTTTCAGCACCAGTCACTACTGTTTTCATGTGTTTGTTGGATTGCTTTATTTTAAGTTTGCCAATTAGCAATGCGACTGTAGAAAAGGTATTTTCAAGAATCAGTTCAACCCAAGAATGAAATAAGTTATGTTTGGAACTCCTAAGTTCCATACTTTGAATGGAGATGCCATTGGACGATTGGATTTTTCCATAGTATAGTTCTGTAATAAAACATTCAATATTATTAAGGGGGCAAAGACAACTTTTATTTATTTAGCATATACTTCAGTAATCTTGTTCCTTTCGATGCTAAAAAATTCTGTTAAGGACCAGAGGAAAAAACAATGTGTACTAGAGTTGTTTGCTTTTTGTGGAAAAGGCAATTTAAAAATTTTCTTCAAGCACAAGGAGAATGTATTCTATTACTGATAGATAGAATTCTTTAAAAAAAGTAGTAATGAAAGGAAAAGTACTGCAAATGAGTATAAAACAGTTATGCACCTTAATACCGGATTTTATAACTTTACACATTTTGCTTTTAAGGCAGTTTTTTCCCTAATTCTATGGTGATAATTAAGCAATTCATAGTCTAAGTGCTATATGTTAGGTACTCAAACAGAGAAAGAAATGAAATTCATTCGCCTGTTTATATTGCTCAGAACTAAACAATTTACTTAAATAATAGACTAAACAATAGACTTTAAAATAAAAGCAAAATTAGTTTTCGAAATAACAATATAAAGAAATTTAACAATTAAAGAACATGGATTTCGTTAGCAATGAGAATCTGATAAAGTTAAACAAATCAACCATGAAGACAGAAAAATTCATTGAAAAGCATTAACAGTTAAAATAAAACAAAAAATAATAAATTAGAAAGCGCTAACTGAAATAAATTTGCCAGCTGAAGTAAATTTGTACAGAAGCACTTACAATCCAAACGTGAGGTAGCCCATATCAATGGATATGGAAAAATTAATTTAAAAATAAAACCTAAATTAACTGAGAATTAAGGAAGAGAATAATGAATGTTAATGGATAATTAGCAATATAGTTTTAAAATTTTCATCAAAATTAAAATGGCTACAAACCAAATTACAATATGTAACTTATGGAACCAACTGACACTGAATTTGTGATGATGTCTGAGGTCATGTGAGAATATGTAACTATCACATCATAAAAATCACATGATCTCTGACATCATGCACTACTTTTTTTTTCTTTACTTTTCAATTCTTCTGCTATTTCAGCTGAAAATTTTTTGGCAAAGCAATGGTATGCCAACAAAAGAAAATCATGTGGTTGATGGTATCGTGAATCAATGCACTGTCACATTGACATGGTGATTCCCTTCCTAGCAGTTGTTTTAAAGTGACACGCAGAAATCTAAGTTTGTCAAGAAAAAAAGTGCTTTTATGGCACACCTGTTTTTTCTTGAGTATTATATTCTCCATTTACAGACTATGATAGAAAAATTCTTACAAAAAACTTGCTTTTAGTCTGGATTTTTCTGGATGCCCAGACTTAAGACTTTGTACTGTTTCACATATTTTCCTAATATAGTAGATAATAGCTTTGTTTATGAATATGACTACAGACAGAACAGCATACTAGCTCATACCATTTCACAGGGCATATTACTTTTGGCTATGCAACATTCTCAACTAAAGTTTCATAACTAACGTTAACTAACTGATAACTAAAGCCATGTGTCTGGACTTTTAAATAAGGTTAGGTTCATTTCTTTTCCAAATCAAACTTTAATAGCTATATCAAAAGCTGCTGTATATGCTCTCATTTTCACTAATACGTGGTGCATGGCTTCAATATTTTTGTAACATCCATTCCTGCTGCTGCTAGCCCAAAAGTCCAAATCCCAGGTAAGCTTCTCACTCGAAAATGTCTTAGATAAACAAGGGCAATTAAGAGATTCAAACTGAAATAATTATTATAAGATTAACTAGTAGGGGAAGAGGGATATAAGATTCTCAGATTTATACCCTTGTGTCATTTTCTACTACAGTTGGGCATGCCATTTTTTCTGCCTGTGAACACTACTATTACAGTTTTAGACAATGACAAACATGTACCCTAGCTCCACCCAGGAGTATTAAAACTGTTCATGTTACACACCCATCTACAGGGATTAGCAATAAGATTTTTTAACATATCCAAGGAAAAATCTTCATATCAGGGTTCCATCCTACTGTTAACAGGATATGGAATTAATTATAAATAACTACAGAACAATATTAAGCTGCTACATCATAAATAATCAAGATTAGCCCAAAAAAAAAAAGGCAGTTGACAAAGATATAGGAAATTTATTACTTTACACATAAAGAAATAGCACCACTAATCAGTTTTGAAATTCTCGAGTTAATGCTTCTGTCAGTGGTTTGTTAATTCTGCCTTTCAGGTAAGGGTAGCATGCTTTAGATCAAAACAATAAATGAAATAAATAAAAAATTTCTTATATTTATATGTTAAGCATAAAAAGAAATACACACACACACACATATATATATATATTCCTTTTTCTACTTAACATATAAACATACTTTCTTAAATCTGAGTAGTACAGATGATTATTTTTAGCATACTGTTTTCTAATTAGCCAGCCATTTACATATCCACCTTAAAGTCTAAGGTTAAGAGTTGGTTAACTGGGAATTTATAGCATGATCAAATACCAACACCTCAACAAACATCATGAAAAGCACGAATTTAAAAAAATAATCTGACCTAAAAGGCTTATTTCCAAAGTAACAGCCATTTTAGCATTGAAATGCTTATTCGGTAGAAATGAATTTCAAAATAACCTGATTTCATTCAAGAATAAAGAATATAATTTATATTTAACCAGGAATCAGGTATTTCTCTTTTAACAATCTAATACAGAAATGACACTATTAAGGTACAAGAAAACAAAACTAAAAGGTAGATAATATACAAGAAACTAGTACTTCTGATTTCACAATCAATGACAACTAACCTCACCTGTGTGAAACTACAGCTTTCTTACATTCCATAGAGTTATGCAATATAAATTTTAAGAGATAAAGAATAATAACATTTGTTTTGAATATTACTGTAAAAAAGCAGTAATAAAAACACAAATGGAGATTATTTTTCAATGTTTCTCATTAGAAGTTTATGTGTCACAGAACTAATTTCAGTTAATTCTTTGGGACTGGTTAAACTTCTGATATGCATGTCCATGTTAACAACATTTTATTCAAAACAAATGCCCCCCCCCAAGAAATAAACTGTCATAAAGTTAATAACCGCTTATGTTTTTCTGTTAGGTATTATCAATTTTTAGTTTCATTCTTTGGGCTGACTGCAAAAGCAGATGCAAATAACAATAAGAACATTATAGAAAAATAACAGAAATATGTCAGAATAGGGGGGAAAGGAAGTGTTAATGATAAACAAAACAGAGGGTAAGATCCACTCAATTAAGACAAGTATCCACTCAATTAAGACTTTTAAGAAAACTATTATGCACTTTACTAAAGTATCATTACGTTAGACTGCCTCATGAACACATGTCAATAGAGGCAATTTTGTTTTCCTTTTAACTGAAATGCAAGAAATTGCTCTAAATAACTAGTTGCATTTATCAGCTCAACCAAACATGAATTGTTGAAAGGAAGAGGATTGTGAAAACTTGTTAACCATGTCATTCTACAGATTGAAGACAATCTTTATATGTGATGTAATTTTTGCAGCACCATGTCACTTAAAACAGAATAGGTTGTCCAATTTTAAAGCCCTCACAATCATACAAAATTGTAAATTATCTTTAATATCTAGAAATGTACAAGAAAAAGCAGAGGGAGTGGAAATTTTGGAAACAATACATGAAATTCAATTTTTTCTTTATAATATGTCATTTATTATGAAATGGTTTCCTACTGCTTAACAGTATGAAATTATTTTAACATAATTCCTTTTGCTACGTTAAATTAAATGCTTAACAATTCTGTCAGTTGAGAAGAAATGCCAGAGTAATATATTTTAATTTATGAAAAATAGAGACTTGAACATAGAAACACTAATCAATAATAACCTTAAACTTCATTTAGCAACAATGATCACTTTTGATATCCCGAATGAAGTAACTTTAGAAGGAATAACTACATTTTGTGGGACTATGTAAACTATGAGCATATTTTACCAAAACACGTGAAGAGAAAATTTCTAACTCAAACATCATAGATATTTCTATCAACAATCAGAAATGTTGCATAATATCATATAATATTAACTTCCCTATTATGCAATTTTTTCCATTCATCAAGCCTACAGACCGTTAACTTATACAGTTATAAGAAAATTTATTTGACTTACACATATATAAGGGGAAAAAAAGTCACATCTAGAACAGCCAGATCTGAAACAGTATGAATACTAATAGCATCAAATAAACAACTGGCAAAAGAGGCCTGAATGATACAGTATTTTAACTTCTGAGATGCACTGCAAACATGAGAAGGAACTTCATTTAGTGTAATTAAAGGTTGCAAACATTTCAGAATAATATCACAAAATGTAATTTAAGAAACAATGAACAACTTGATATATAAGAATTAAAAATTTAATATTCACACTGTTCTATTTGGCAATATTTTTATAATAAAAGAAAACTGCATAATTTAATCATCTGTGCAGTTAAAATAACTAACAAGACAATTTCCTAAATAAATAAATTTAACACTCAGATACACAAGCTTAGCATTCGAACAAAATAAATGAAAAACTGAAGAGCATAAATATACAAGTCTTCACTTGGCCAGATTAGTTATTTAACAAAGTATGCATGACTAAGCTCAGAATCATAATCAATAAAGCATATTTATTATCTAAAAATCCCAGCACTAAAATACCAATTTCAATTTCTGAGTATTTTTTATGAAAGTCTTATCCATTTATATCATTGAGCAAACAGTAGAAAAATATATTATGTTCACGTTTGCATATAAGAGCAATGCAGTTATGAGAAAATGATCATGGAATGCTCTAACATAAGAAAAAGTGATAAATATTTTTCAAAATTTATCTTCAGTTGAATTCAGCCATACAAAACAATGAACAATGATATTAACAATGAGCTTGATGCCTCAAGTATGCAAACCTCTCATACAAGTATTCCAGGAAAGATGTTAACTTTTAATGGGTTCTATATTCTATACACTGAGTTCAATTTACATCATAAATGGAGGACACACTTGGACCTTTAAGAGAATCATTTACATCTCTCCTAAATACTGATAAATTCTGTGTAAACCTGAAAAGAATGGGGGACACAAATTAAATATATTCCGGCTATTTGTGGAAGGCACAATTATCTTATAAAATGAGAGTTTAAAAATGCATTAAAAAAGAAGCAAACAAATATACATAGGCATTGTCATAAATTCAAACAAAATCTCTGGCATGAGACTGCACTGATCTTCAAGCACACAATATACAATTTTATTGCAGCTTTCAGTATTTTTGCCATCTGCAGAAGCTTCTTTATAAAATGCTCCCACTTTCAGTACAAGAAAACCCTCCATTATTTTACTAAAACAAAATATTTTGTTTCAAATACATATTAAGTGAAAGGAAGTCATCATACAGCCTTCACTTTCACAATGGTTGATCACAGACATATAATTTCAATTTCAGAAATGTTTAAAATGATGCAGAAGAGTGTAAATGTTAAATCTAACATTTTATACAACCCTGGTTCCTATAGCTTTATTTAGTAATAAGATTTCGAGTGCCCAAAACCAGTCTTTACTGTTTTTGTTAAGGGGTTGGTTAAAAATAAATTAGGGCATTTTGAGATTGAG
Organism: Stegodyphus dumicola; assembly: GCF_044657685.1. Classification (NCBI taxonomy): domain Eukaryota; kingdom Metazoa; phylum Arthropoda; class Arachnida; order Araneae; family Eresidae; genus Stegodyphus; species Stegodyphus dumicola. Next base: position 32,687,640 of record NC_140781.1, read on the forward strand.
TATTTTCAACCTAATGTGATTCAGTGATATTCCATTGTAATCAGCAATATTGCATTGTGATTTACTGGAGTACAAATTTCCATAATTTATAGTTTTGTTACATTTGGTATGACAAAAATATTTTCACAAAAGTAATTTATAAATTTTTAAATGCTTAGATCACATTAATAATATTCACATGCAGTTTAATTACTTCAGAATCATGACATACAAAACATATAATTCATACAAAACCATTTAAAACATAAAATTCATACAAAACCAGCAATGGACTAAAAATACTTTTGATTTTTAATTTATGCAAATAATGTTACGAGTTAGTGGCATGCCAATACGTGAAGCCTAAAACACAAATTCCATAAGTTTCTGTAAATAAGATTTATTTTTCCAACAAAATGGCATCGATCACAAATTTTCGCAGCAGTCTGAATAGCAAGCTTGTCAGTTAATCTGTTTATATTAGAAACTTTTTTTAATCCAGCATTCCATTTTTAACTACAATTTTATTCATTTCCTTCTTGAATTTCTGTATCAACCCTAAATTTTCAGAAAAAAAAAATTCAAACTGTAAAATTAAATACCTCAGTTAATTTTTGTCATTTTGGAAGTTAAATTTTTACTAAACATAGATACAGGGACCAGGAAAATCCTTAACAGACTTCGCAGACTTTACAAAATTAATTTCCTTATTTTAAAAATGTTAAAACTTGAACATCTGCTTTATTTAAAACAACTTTTAACATGTTTGAATAAATTCATTTACAGTTGAAACATTTCTAAAAATGTTCAAATATACAATACTGGCATTGTTACGTTGAATAAATGATGTAAATCAAATTAAAACTTTTATCCATTTTATTTTAAGTCTTCATGAGGTATAAAAATACACTAGTGTACAAAACTTAAGCAACAAATTCATTTTTTAACCTACAACCACGAAATTTTTTAAAAGGGCTTTTTGTGATTCAGTACAATGAAAAGCCAACTCAGTAGAAAAGTGATGCATAAGCAAATATCAACACCATGACATCAGAGGGTATGTCAGGGCATGCAAAATGTGAGGAGTCAGTATGAGCAGTGCAAGGCAACTAAAAAAAAAAAAAAAAGAAAGAAAGAAAGAAAAAGGAAGACATACTTCCGGGCATTCTTTTGCAAGTAAAAGTGAGATTGTACATGCAGTATGGCTACACAAAACATTAAAATGCTTTCACACATATTATAATGATAGCCAAGCTTGAGGAGGGGTATAATTTCACACCTGTCGCCCAAGAGGTTGGAACATATAAGAGTTGTTTCACGAGTTTGAAAGCCTTCCAAAGAACAGGTATAGCTGTACAGAAAGCTTGATGGTGACTGACGACCGATATATTGCCTTGCAGGTCAAAACAGATAAAAACTAGACAGCAAGCAACATTGCTCACCAGTTATGCATGGCAACTGAATAACGGGTGTCCCAGTTTAGCGTGTGGCCAGATGACTTCATAAAATGGCCTATTCACCTACCATGCTGAATACCTTTGACAGCACACCATCAGTGGCACCATTTACAGTGGTGTAGAGATTATAAAGACTGGGCACCTCATGAACGGAATCATGTCCTTTTTACTGATGAGAGTTGTTTCCATCAAAAAAATAATTCTTGGTGTAAGTTCATAGAGAAAGGTAAGGACACACTTTCATACCACTAAGATCAGGGAAAGAGACCGGTGAAGTGGTCCTGGCAATGCTTGTGTGGGTAGGTATTATGATGAACGAACGTACAGACAGAACTCCACATTTTCAACAGAGCTACCAGAGATTGTTACCATGACGAAGTTATCATCCCCCATGCGCATCTTTTCAAAGGTGCCACTGATCTTCACTTTGTTTTTATGGATGACAACACACGGTCATAGAGAACTCATGCTGTTGAGGAGCTCCCTGGAAAGTGAAGATATCCACAGAATAGATCGGTCAGCACACTCCCCTGATTTAAATATCAGGGGAGCGTGCTGACCGATCTACTGTGAAGATGCCTGGCAACAAGACCTTAACCTATAGAGAACAACACACAACTGAAAGAGATGTTCCTCGATGAATGAAAATCCTTACCCCAACTATTACATAATCTGGCATTAAATATCAACAGATGGTGCAATGCAACAAATGCAGTTATAGAAGGTCATATCCCTTATCAAAGCCCTTCGGTTTGCAGTTTGCCGTTTTGGCTGGGTATTATATTGTAGCAATGCCATTTTGTGAAAAATGTCTTTTTCTATTCGTTTCGTACTGTATGCATCCTATTCATATTTTTGTTACTACACTTTTTTCTCCTTTAAATACTACTTTGCCGCTGCAGTATGAATTTCATGTCTTTCAGTTGATTTTTTGCAGAGTTACAGCCAAAATCAGAAAAGTTGTTTAAGTTTTGCACACTAGTGTATAATGGATAAAAACACAAGTCCCTTAATTTTGCAGCCACTATTTGGAACAGATAATTATGAAAACTAAAGGAAACACACAGTGTTCTTGAAATTCTCAAGAAAGGTTATTCTAAAGAAAATTGTGCAGTTTCATTAAACCTGATGACAACAATTTACATTTTGAACGTTAAGAAAAAATATAATTAGAACAGTATACATGAAAAATTCTTTTTGCAAGGAACTTTTCTAGTATACGAGGACTTCAAAAAAAGTCAACTTTGCTTTTTTGTTTTATTGTTCATTTCACAAATTTTTACCATTATTCTCTACCATTTAAACCATTCCATTACCATTACCATTTAAAGAACTCTCTAGGTCCAATACACCACTGCCACAGTTTCTTCCAGTATTAGAATGCCTTCTGGGAATCATTTCTTTCAATGGCATGCAGTGTTTTCCACACATTCTTCTGAAATTCCCCTGCACTCTGTCAAAGTGGTTTTAAGTCCGTGAAATACAGAAATCTGAGGGATCAATTTCGAAGAACAGAATTTGTCAGGCACAACAGAAGTACATCATTTTGTCAGCTAACTGGTAGCTAGGAGCAATCAATAGGCTGGAGTACTATTGAAATGCAACACCATAACTGACACCCTCACAGGTCAGGTCTCTACCTATGCACATCTCTCAACCATGCTAGAAATCTTTGGTAGACTTCTTTGTTTACCATCTAACCATGTCGTTCATATTCACAGTGCACTCTGAACATGTTGGCCATCTGTTGATGTGAATGATCACCCATTCCTTGGATGTTTACCAACCAAACGTCTGCCTTTCTTAAAACACTGAAACAAATCAAAATACTGCATTCAGCTCATGCAGTCATCCAAGTATGCTTGATTAAGCATATGGAATGTTTACCCAAGTTTTACAATAAATTTCAGACAGATTCACTGTTCTTCAACTAGTTTCATTTTTGCTTTTTCACTAAACCAACAAGTAGCTTATGCACAACCTATCTCAATCAATAGTTACATAACAACTAACCCATAGATTGGAATCCAGTAAAAACTGATATGGTTTGAAAGATATGGTAGGTCCACACAGAGGCAAAAGCATGCCATCTGCAGCCGATAACACAAAATTAAAAAAGTTTTCTTTTTATATTAATTAATTAAATCACTTAAAACCACTTTCAAAAATATTTTTTTTAAAATAAATAACATTAAAAATATTCAATACACACATAGTATGAATACATAAAAGTACACAGTAATAAAAAAAAATTTTAAATTGTGATAAGTTACCACTTATTCAAAGAGCTCAATGCTAGTACTCTACATCTGAATGCTTTTACAATAAACAAATAGGAAAAAAGATTTCTTAAAAAGTAAATTAAATTAGAACCCCACCCCCAAATACTGCTGTTTATTTCAAAGTCTATTTTATAAGGTGTCCCCATATGAAAAGGAGATCTTAGCTGTAGTGACATTGTATCAAATCCAAGTGAGTTAAATATGTTAGCCAATAGATGGTGTGGTACTATTCCCAGTTGCTGATGCTAGTTAACGGCTTCATATCCATAGCCTCATTTCTGAAGTGTTGTTTCCGCAGTTCATTACATGACGGATGCCTTCAGATCAGCACTAGCAGCAGTTATCCAAATTCTTTGCACAGACAAAAAGCATACTTCACAAATTTATCACAGGATGAAAGAAATGTATAAAGAGCAGTGTCTCCTATGATGCACCATATTCCCATGGTGTTAACACTATGAGGAAGACATGTAAACATTAAGGACTTGCCCCACCCTGGGCAGGTGCACATTATTACCAATGGTGCCCCAATTTCTGCTGAGGAGGAGGCTCATATGGCAGAATCATCGGATCACCATATGTGAAATTGCTGTTGAACTGTTGAAAAAAAAAGAAACTGTGCATCAAATAATCCACAAAAAGCTTGGTTATGACAGAATTTAAGCACAGTAGGTGTGCAAGCATCTATCATCAGAAAACAGTGAGACTAAGTGTTCGCCTGATCCACACGGAGCAAGGAACAGATTTCTTTGCTAAGATTGTGGCATGTGATGAAACATGGTGTCATCACTTATACCCTGCCTCCATACAGATAAGCATGGAGTGATGGCATCCTGGTTCCCCTTGTCCAAAATAGTTCACTTTGCCCAGAAGGTTTGAAAAGTGACATTCAGTTTCTTTTTTCACAAAAAAGGGCTTTTATTCATCAACTGGCTACAACAGGATGCAACAGTTAACAATGAGCAGTGTTACAATATGTTGATGAGGCTCAAACAGATCATCAAGAACAAGTATAGAACAAGCTCTTGAATGGGACAGTGCTTCTCCAAGAAAACATTAGGCCACATGTATCCAAGAAGACCCTCCAGCTCCCTGAAAAGTTTCGATGGGACGTCCTGCAACATCCTCCTTATAGCCCCAGCATCTCCTCACGTGACTTCCATATCTTTGGCCCCTTTATAAAATCTCCGAAAGGTCAGAGATTCACTTGAGACAAGGATGGTAAGGACAATGTGCGAAACTAGATCCATCAGTAACCAAGAAGTTTCTACACTACTACTTCTTGGTTACTGATGGAAACCATCCATTCCCTACCTACATGCTCGGATCAAAGTATTAATCTCAATGGTGATTATTTATAGTTGTACTGTTCCACAAGAACTGTAATGATAATACTGGTATTAAAATTTCTTTACATATAACTGTAGTCTTGGCACACTTGGGCACACATTACACATTAAACCCTTAAAAATATGTTTCCATTAACAAATTCTCTTTCAGAATATAAAATATGGATACTTTTCTGTTTCACCAGTGCTAATCTCGCCAAGCAGACTTTGTTGGCGACAACAAAAGCTTGCAATCTGTAGCCGATAACACAAAATTAGTATGCACATAAAAAATGTTAACAAATGTTAGTTCTAAGAATTTTTTAGTATTTTGAAGGCATAAACATTTTAATGTTCTTTATAATTTTGTTAAAAGCTAATAAATAAAGATTATAAATTTGCAAAAAGACTTGCTATCATGGTTCAACATCCTGATTCGCCTGTTCGTATCACGTGACCCCAAGAGATCTCATCTCACATGAACTACACTACAAAAATATAATTCTCTCAGTAATTATCTACATTAATTTCAAGTTAAATGTTAACTTCGAATACAAGTTAAAATGCAAGAATTATTTCAATTCGTACGAACAGCTTACTCAGAAATTATGTAAAACCGTAGTGCTTTACTTCGCTAGTGCATTTTCATTAGAATTGATGAATTTAACCCTTGATTTTGCCTGTTCTATATTTTTGCCTTTGGGTGAGCGGTGTGATTGCATCCTAATTGACTTAATTACCGTGGATGGTCTTAGGGCACAAAATTTAATTATCTTTGTAAATATTCTATGTAATTGTATGCCAGTATTGAAAGAAACAATCAATCTGGTAAAAAATGGCTGCGACTTGTTTTTAAAATGAGGCATAAAAGGTTACCAGTGAAGATATTCCGTTTGGCATCAGTTGTAGATTTATTGGCGACTTTTATCATTTGCGCTGGCAAAACGGAAAAGTACCAATACATGATTCAATTACAGGACTTCAATTTAGAGCTCTAAGTAATACCACAAGGCTATTAGTGGTCAATTCTAACTAATAACTAATCTGAGTGTAACTTAGAAATTTAACTTTAGTTTTCTTGTTTATTTTTAAAAGGCAGATAGCAGTATTTTTGTGAGTATTGCCCCTAATATCTTTATGGGCTTGGTCGGCTGCATAGCACCATAGCGTTAGTTGGTTGTCATCTATAACAGCAGTTCTCAACCTTCTGACTAACGCATACCATCTAAACAAAAACTGAAAACTTTTAGTACCACCACTACAAAGTACTACTACCACTCTTGAACAAAGCTGGGATCGCATAAATGTATGAGTGTTAGAGAAAAAACTCAATCAGGATGTTGGGGTTTTAATTTTTGAATTTAATAGTTAAAAATACTTTGCTTCTTTGCGTACCACCACTGGTAAGCATACCACTAGTTGAGAACCCCTGATCTATAATCTTGCTGCCTTAGAACCTCTAATTATCTATAATTGGTGTTGTGAACCAATTGCTTTTGGCCTATTGGGTTAAATGTTAATGGTAATGGTTGCAATGAAGGGTGCCTGTGAAGGTCACTGTTCATGGGTGTTCGACTGCTTCACTGCCAGGCTTAGAGTAGAGGATTCTGAGTACCATAGACTGATTGCTAAACAGATAACATCAGACACAGCTGATATCCAGATTGGGAAGTAGTAGTGATACTGACTGCAATACTAAAAGGCCTGCATTTTGCGAAGAAGGCATGGATGTTCACAAATGTATAATGTCTGTATGGCAAACGGACATTCAAAATACACATCGAGCCAAAATCCTCTCAAGAAGTTTGTAGTGAGGAAGAGGGATGCAAGATTCCCTGACCATACCCCTGGATCCTCTTGCTTGGAATTCCATCCTGGATAGAAACTAAGCAGTTAGCAAGGCACAGTGATACCTAATATGCCTACTTGGATGCATAGATACTGGCCTTGCTTCAACCTGTACCTCTTTCTGATGCAGCCACGAAGACAGGGCAGTGGTTAATGATGCTGCCATTCTAAACGAACTGTGTTCAAATCCTAAAAGGCACGGATGCTTGTACGCATATAGTGTCTTTGAGACAAGACAGCACTCATAATATGTGACAATCTCAGATCTTCTGATAAGGTTGGTAGTAGGAAAAGAGACAGCTCCCCTCCCGGAGGTGCTCTCTTCTGGAATTCTAAATTGGGGCAGTAGCTCAAACAGCTAGGCATAGCAATACCTCAATCATCTACAGTATTACAGAGGTGGTGGCCTAGCTTCTACATCTACCTGTTTCTGAAACAGGCTGCCCAGATAGTGATTAGTGGTGCTGACTGTTGTACTGAACAGCCCAGGTTCGAATCCAGAGATATTTGTAAGCACAAGCTGCTTGTGCAACAAGCTGAAATACTCTCCAGATGTTGATGATATGGAAAGAGGAGTGAGAGACCCTCAGACTGCCTCCCACATCTTCTCCCTTGAAATTCCAATTGCAGAAAAAGCTGAGCAATTCGCAAGGCCTGGCAAAACTTAATTTATACTTACAGAAATGCACAGGTGCTGGCTTTGCTTTAATTTGTACCTGCTGAACAATCTGCACATAAAAAACTTTGGTGATACCTTTCAGAACCTTAATTTGACAGGTATGATTATATTTTGATAGACAGCCTGCATAGTAGCAGAAGTAGGTTTGTGGGCATAGTTATATACCCTGGTCTGTTCACATCTGTGTCACTACTAAGTTGTGAGGTGGAGCGTTAAGTGCCTGGTCAGCAGCGATGTGATGCTGTTGGTTGGAAACTCCTGCATGACGATGTGGTTGACACTGCTGTGATGCAGTTGGCTGTCTGTGTAGGATGGGAATCGGACTGTTTGCGAAGGTCATTTCACTGTCGGGACATCTTGCCATCCAGGCATTATGCAGTCAATACATATTTTTCTTTACAAGCCTCTATTACATTATATCTTGCCTTATTATGTTAAGTTGATTCAGTTTAATAATTTCGTTTAGCTATTGTATATTTAAGAAATAGTTTTTTTATATGCCTATTACCTTGCAATATCACAGTATTAAGTCTATTTAATTTAATACTTTTGTTTGCCTATTGTAACACATCTAAAATTACTAAAATATTACCTAGAATTAATGACTTTCCCTCCGGAAAAGAATTTACTTGGGTTTTCTCAATGTGATAATTAAGTGTATTGTACGTATATAATAGTGTTACGGCAAAAACATTAGGTCATTAATGCTTAAAAAACAGTGGTCGAAAAATTTTTCAAAATTGCAGTATCTCAAAAAATGGCTCTGACCGAAATATTAGCCAGAGAATAATATGGCAAGACATAATACAGTCAATGTAAAGAAAATGTCTTGACAGCAAAAGGTCCTGATGGTCACGGTGAAAAGTTCTAGACCCTGTGTGGAAGGATCAAAGGTAGAGCTGCCAGTCACTTCCTATGGTCACCAATGTGATAGTGATTGCTGGTACTGCCACTAATTGTATTATATAACCTGGATGATCTTATGGCATAATCTATCATATATGTTGTGAACCAGTTGCTGTTGGTATACTCGGGTGTTAATAGTCATGTTTGCCAATAGAGGACACATGTAAGGTCTCTGTTCTTTGCAATTCTGTTGTTTCATCTCCAGGTTTACAACTCGGGACCCTCAGTACCACAGACTGGTCACTAAACCTATCACATCGAAAACAGCTGTCCCTGATGCAAGTAATTTTGAAAAAATCTTTTTGCATTGTGAGTGCAGTTCATCAGCTCTTTCTCCACACATGCATTTACTTTTAGGTCTATCAAGATGCAAATTTTGGATGCAATCAGCAAAACAACACTTCTGCACTTCACAGCTTTTGGATAATTTGCTTTGACTTGCAACCACTGAGTCAACTCCTCCGAAGGATGCCCAAATGGATTAAGACTGGAAGGCAGTTAGTCAAGCTCATGTATTCTCATTTTCTCAAACAACTAAATAATAATCTTTATTTATCGAATGGTCATATTATCATGCTGAAATAGAAATGTGCTAGTTCTAAACTGTTGTTTTAAAGTTGGAAGAATGAAATTGTTTACTACTGCTTTGTAGCCATTCAAACCAAGACAAGCAGCAAGAAAAACACACTGATGAACGAATTTTATTCTTGGCCGGATTTCACAGAAGGAACAATACACTCCAGTTAATCAAGTTGCTTATACAGTAACCATATCCACTGTATCTCTACACCTAGTGTGATTCATAACTTCACAAAATGTTCTACCACTGATCCAAAGTTCATTGGTAATGTGCTTTACAACATTATAAATCAATGGGCAGCAATCCATGTAACGATCGGCAGCTCACTCATGAATCTGATTACAAACATCTTTGGATAGATAGCACAAGAGCTGCCATCCCTTTCTAAAGCCAGTCAAAGGTCAGCAAAAAAAGTTTCTGAAGAGGCTTATTGACTTAACTTCATCAAATGCAGGAGACATTGATAACCTTTATTTATTAATCTGCCAGGCTGGTTTTACAGTTTTATAACCAACTCACATTTCAGTTTTACTACTACTTCCCAGAAATCTCATGAATAGAATGATCAAATCACATAACCATAGCTAATCATAGCTGCCAACATTGAAATCTTAAAAACTGCGAGATCTTTGTCAGAAATCGTGGAGAAACGAGAAGGATTTCAAGTGATACGATGAAACCACTATAAGAGAAGTCCAAACTGATATTAATTTAGTTATAGTAAATGATTAATGTTATTCCACTATTTTTAATATAAATTAGATGTAAGGATATTGGGTTTAATTAGATATTCTAAATTTTATGTTTTTTAGCTAATTTAATCTTCAAAACTTCTAGCAATTTTATACAGAGAAAATCCCACTTAGTGAAGGAAAGCTTTTATTTATCATAGTACTTTTAAATACAATGAAAATACAAATATTAACTGATTAAACATTGCTTGAATATTCATATAAAAATCTACAAATATCTACAGTAGATTAAGATGACTTAAACGAACTAAAATTTAATAAGAAAAATTAAATGATCAATAAAATTTTCATTTTAAAACTGCAATTCAGATGAAATAAAATTTAATAACAAAATTTTTCTGGAAATAACTAGAAGTAGGAGAATAAAATTTGCCTAATTTAACTTTCACTATTCTTTAATAAATTTCATTTATTGCTGGAAATATTTCCCTTTAATATGGCTAAAAATTAAAAGCCGGGAGATTTGGTGATCAGCCAGGAGACTAGGAGATGTGAAGAAAAAACAGGAGTCTAACAGTAAAACCAGAGGAGAGTTAGTAGCTATTCATAACCATACCATGCTGAACTTAACTAAGATGGTGTCAAGCATTCACTTCAATGGCAGTAGCTGTAAATATGTCCACTTAGAGCCCAACATACTGCTTGATCATGACATCTATGAATGACTTGTAGGCAATAATACTTATGTTCCAATGGGTAACCTGTCATTAATGGCAATACAGTATATGTACACAGTACAAGTACATCCTTCATATTTTGTTGACACATTAACAAAAGTACCTGTAACTAGCTAAAGTTCCCAAGCTGAAGCAATATGGACCATGTTGGTAGAACCCAAATATAGATGCAGATGGTTAACATTGATTGCCGACATGCTTTAAGGGTGCAATATCACTCTAGAAATGTTAACCTTTTATTCACATTTTACACTAATTTCTAGACTGATGCTAATTTGAGTTATTATAAACTGAACCATGAAAAAGAGTTCACCCTGAAAGAGCTAACCCCTTTTCAAGACCCTGAAGTTGTTTCATGTTTTAAGGATTTTTATAGAGTTTTAAGGCGTGAATTAAACATACAGGAAAGCAACAGCATATTTATTTCATCTTAAAACAGAGTAGAGTCCCTAAAACTCAGTATTCAGATAAATTGTCCACACCATGGTAGGACTATAAAACCTTGCATGCAGACTCATTCAAGGTTGTAGTCTGTGTGTGTGTGTTCCCCTCTTCCCGAATTCCTTTGTCACACTCCTACTTCACCATGTGACTGGCAGCAGCGCAGGCTCAGCTGTTCATTCTCCTTGCAGCCTATGCTAGTTAATTTATTTCTTAATCACGTTGCGCAACTCAATGTGAGTGACTGTACTGTATTGTTCAGAGATGTTTCAAAGTTCATGGGTGATGGACAGTACTCTGTGATGGCATAAAAGAAAACAAGTGAACTTGTCTATGGAGCAAAAGTTAAAGAGGCTGGATAAGTGTCAGTACAGGTACCTTGTGGATGCATATGTGAATAAAGCGGTATAGTCGCTAAATATTGGTAGTTCTGTCTAACTTTCGAATCCCGGTGAAAGGATGCATACATGAATAAAGCAGGTGCAGCCCATGCAAAAACGCTGAACACTGGTAGTTCGGTCCAACTTTCGAATCCCGGCGAGCGGGCTGGCTGCATTGGTGTTTTCGTGTTTTTCTGCATGTGTATCTTGTATGCAGTATCTTCTGCCAGCTCAGCTGGCGGGTTTGCCCACTAGCAAACATGTGAACTAGAAAATATCTTGTGGATGCATACATGAATCAAGTGAGCTAGCAATATCTTGTCGAAGCATATGTGAATGAAGCGGGTGCTCCACGAAGGCATCGGCGAATGAAAGCGGGCTTGCCCGCTAGTGTTAAATTGAAAACTGTTCCCCGTGAAAAGTTTTGCTTTCTAGGATGAACAGTCAGCCCCTGGTTTTAAAAGGAGCAAGGAGAGGGTAACAATCCTAGCATGCACAAATGCAACAGGTGACCATAAATTAAAAGTAGCTATCAAAGGAAAATCAAAGAAACCATGTGCACACTGAAATGGATAAACTTTCCGTTTGGTATCTAAACCAGTAAAATGCCTGGATTAGCTGTGCCATTTTCAAAGAATGGTTCCTTGAAGTATTTGTTCCATTGGTTGAGTGATTTTTAAAATCTAAACACCTGCCAAGGAAGGCTATTATGATTTTGGACAGTGCATCTTAAGACCCAGACATTGAAGAGTTACAAAATGGGGACATACAAGCAATGTTTTTGCCACTCAGTATCATAGTATTATGCCAGCCAACGGACCAAGGAGTTTTGGTTAGTCTCAAGAGAAGATTATAGGTGCAAACTGTTATCGTCCTTTCTTTCTGCAAATGATCATGGTCAATGCCTTATCCACAACTTACAGAAAATTAATCTACTGGATATTGTTGGATGGATGGCGGATACCTGGAACGAGTTAGAGTCATTAACACTAGTTCATTCCTGATGAAAACTTGATCATGACGGAAATGAGTTCATTGAACATGGTGATGCAGAAAATGTAAACTTATTCGACCTCCTGGAAAGAGTTCCTAGATGTGCGGAAGCCAATTAAAATGATGTTGTACAGTGGTTCCAGAATGATACTGAGCAAGAAATGTCTGCTGCAGAAATTATTAGTATCACAGTTAATGAAGAAATGCCATAAAATGATGAAGATGTTGACGTTGAGGACTCCACCATACAAGCCCCTAAAATATACATAGGGAGGGACTTAAGACTGTTGAAGCCGCCCTTCAGTATTTTGAACAAGGTGCATCAAATAGACTTACTGATCCTTCATCATGTTCATGATGAAGCATCAAAACACAGACTGCAGTAGAGAAAACAATAAAATATTTTGCATTTCTTTAAAAAAGTAGCCAGTTTTTGCAAAGTCGGCTAATTTTCATTATAGACAGCTTTATGCATTTAGAAAGTATTTTTCTGAGGTCTGTTTTATCAGTTAAATTACTGTACAATGCGTATTCGTTAATTTTCATTAGTAAAGGCTCTATGCCTTCATAAAGTAGGCACTTTTCCTTTGTTTAACGGCATTTGGGCAGTTTGAGTTACAGTGTTGCATTCTTTGTTAACTGCTGTATTCTCAAGTAAAAATATATACAAGGACTGTATTTTCTGAGGAAACATCTGTATTTATTCTTTCTTAAAATCTTTCTAGATAACCCAGCACTTTCACAATCTTGACCCAGCCTTCAGTCCATATTCAGGCAAGCTTTCGGGACTCTACTGCACTTGAAAAAATAACAATTTTTCAGAACTGACATCATTTTAAAAGAATAAAATAAGACCTTTATTACCTTTCTCTATTTTTTGTCTGTAAATTTCTTTCAATTCCTTCCATTAGACTATCAAACCATTGAGCCATAACACACTGCTTTTCAGGTAGCTGATTGCTAATTATATTTTGCCTAAGTTGACTGAAATACTAAAAAAAAAATAATAATAATAATAATAATAAAAAAAATTTAGAAGAAACACTGGACAAAATATGCATCACAAACATTTGAAACCCACCTATGCAATCCAATCCTGCTTAAGAAATTTTTGGAAGATCCTGAAGTTTGTTTTTAGTTAATGTAAGCTCTATTAATTCTTGGTTAGCCAACTTAATTTGTGTAACAGGTATAAGTTGCAATTTTCTTGCATTTTGAAAAAAAAAAAAAAAAATGATTTAATACTTGGGACAGCATACAGTGATGTATTTCCAAAATTACAGGATCCAGACATCAAAACAAGCCATGGTATATGTGGATAAACAATGGTAATGTACGATGAAAAACTATAAGCAGTGATTTTTTTATATGCTATGTTTGTAATTTGTATCTACTTATTATCTAATTAATATTTTGTTCATTTAAAATTCTGCTAGAATGGCAGGAAACACCTCCATCAACTTTCATGTTTGGTGGGATTTCATTATTGGATCATATCATGATTAAAACCTATGAAATACCTCAGCTTTTATGACTGAATTTTTTTTTTAAATCTTACATTATCTTAAATGTAGGTGCCTGATATTCAAGTTGGTAACAAATAAGATGATGGCTTTTAGAATTTTAGAACAGAATTTTTCTTCATTCATTTGGCTTTTCTAACATTAATTCCATTTTTTTACATATATCTGGAAATCATTTGAAAATTTAACTTTCAAGCCACTTAATTATAAATTTCTTTAATTAAAGGCCATTTTTCCTTTCCTATTCTAATATTTGTAAACTGTTTGTCACACTACTGCATTTAGTAATAATAACTGCCTTCAGTGGTTAGACTGTGTTACTTATTTGTTGTGCAGTTTTCTCAAATTTGTGGCAACTTTAATTTTGTAATGAAAAAAATTAGATAAAAGCGCCTAAAGTTATGTTTCAAAAAATGTTGAGATAATTCTTCTTAACTGGAGTTCACTGATACTATCATTGGTTGATGCAGCATGTACAACAAAGCAGAGCCTTTAACAAGGTATCCAGCACAGTTCTTTCCACGTTCAGACACAATATAATACTAGCGAAATGCATCCACCAAGATACGTATTTCCCTAATCTTTCAGGTGCACTTTAAATGCCTTAATTATGATATACATTTCAGAAATACGCACCAAAAATTAAGACTTTTTTTAATGTTTAATTTTGTTCTTTATATTAATATAAAAGTTAGAAAATTTTTATTTAGTAAAAAAGTAAAATTTTAAATGCTATAACTACTATATTGACTATTTTGACATGCACATAAAGTAATGGATTACAAAAATATTATTCATTTACAGCTTAAATATAACATAAACCAGTGTTAATATGACAATACGATTTTAAATATTCAAATTTCATAAACCTTTTATGGTATTACATATACCAAAACATGGTACTGCACACAAGCCCATATATAATAAACTCATGTCACACCCTCTTCTCAACTGTACAACATCCGCAATCCGGACTCGTCGGGACTTCGGCGATTTCGGATTAGGGGTTTTTCCGGATTATGGATCATCAATTTAAATCTTGTAAGATGGCATGCAGAAATTATACAATTAAAAATATGAAATCGTAATTTATGAAACAAAGAGTAATTATGAGCTAAAAAGTATCAAAATTCACACACACACACACACACACACAAAAAAAAAAAGAATATTTTTTTGTTTATTAAACATTCATCACTTTGTCATGATTGTCACTTTTAGCATAACGAACCCTTTTTCTTTTAGTCATTGCAAGTTGGGTGTCAGAATCCACAAAATATTCAAAAAGTTCCTTTTTCTTTTTGTTTATGTGATATTCAGTTGACTTTCCAATGTCATACTCCTTGCATAATTTTGAGACGGATATGCCTTTATCCATTTTTTGAAGCAATTTCACTTTTTGCTTGATGGACATCGAAACATGCTTTCGCTTTGTAGATCCTTTGGCAGCTCCGGAATTTGAAACTCTTTTTGACATAATAGAAAGTTCAAGCTTACTTTTTATAAAATTGCTCTAACAGTCTGCAAAAAGTAATAAGCCGGATCCAATCAGAAGTTTAAGGAACAGCACAATCTGCAACATTAGCTGAAATGCCTTATATAATTTTAGCCTAGCTTATACCATCCGTTATACATCAAATGTGCATGCGTAAACGCATTATGCAATTGCGGATATGCATGCGCATATGCGTTTACACATGCGCATAATGCATTTACGCAATTGCACATATGCACATGAATAAATGTATACGCATAAAGTTTGTAGCTTTGGGGTCCGGATTATAGATCATTCCGGATTATGGACGTCCGGATTAGACACTTGTATTGTATTAGGATAGCTTGGTCTTGGTAACTGAACATTTGGCTCATTTTGTTCAACAATTTGTTTCACAATTGCTATTCTGTAGTTCACATTATTTTTTGCCCCTCCTGCTGAGTTATACATAATGAAAGAATTCCATAATGCCTAGTCTAGGAGATGGAAAACTATCTTTAGGTAATAATTTTTACCTGGTAGTCTGTAAAATGTTGATCAACTTTATCAACACCTCCTATAATGTTCTTGTAGGCCTGAACTGCTTTAAATTCTAATTTCTTTTTTTTATCTTTTAACTCCATAATTTCTGCAGTATGGACTGAAGAAACCATGCAAATATCCTTTATGTCATGCCATTTTATAGCAATCACATGTTGAAAAATGAGAATGTCACCTTTCATTTTTTTTTTTTTTTTTTTTTAAATCCGATGGCAGCTCCTTCCTAATTGCACATACTGTGCTGTATATGTTGGTACTGGTGCAACATGCACCAGTACATCGGCCAGCTGTAGAGAAGTATAATAATTGTTGGTAATCAGACAATATCCTTTGCCTAGCAGTGGTTTCATCAGCAACATAACGTGACCATACATACCAAGATATTCAAAATCACTATCAAGCTTTGCGCCCTTTCCTGTGTAAATAATACTGGAAAAAATATATCCAGTCTTATACGCCTTGATCCCAAAGCAAGATCTTTTTAGTGGCATGTATTTGATTCATTCCCAATCTACCTTTATAGAGCATCAAACTTTCATTTACAGTGACATCGCAATCTGAAATGCATAGTGAAGAAAATTTTTCACTCAGATATTGAAAAATTGGCCAAGTTTATAAAATTTTGCATTAGGATGTGTCAGTAGATCAATACCTTCATTTTTCACAAAATGCCAGATTTTGTTTTATTATTATCCGAAACCTATCCTGCATCATAAAATTGCAGATTTCAATACATTCCTTTTTTGACCAAAACATCTCTACAACCAGCTGCTTTACAATACCTTGCAGAATATGCTAGGCAAGAAAATTTTTTCCATTTTCATTCGTTGGAACCAAGTTTTTGCTCTGTTTTTAATTTTAGGGTTCGGCTTTGAATACAGTGTTCTGCATTTCTGTTAGTTTCTGTGGTAATAATATGCAAAAATTAAGAAGCTCAAAACAGTCAGGTTTTTGTATGAAATTTGAAGTACTAATTGCACTTATTTGTGTTGGACAAAATGGAAACTTTGGAGGGGCAGGAGGAAGGTTATTCACACAAGATGGCTTCCAATCGCTACATGAAGAAATATCACTATCATCATTACTTTCCATACATTCATTGGTAGAAATATCGGTATCCGATTCTGAAGAACCTAAACTATATTCCTTTTCAACATCTGAATCAGACTTTGTAAAAAAAAAAAAAAAAAAAGAAAAAGAAAAAAGAAAGAAAGAAAGAAAGAAAGAAAACTTTTTGGTATAAAATTCACAGAAAAACAACCAAAAGTACTGTGTGAAAGCAACATTCCCAAAACGTGTCGTAGCTGAGCAGTTGCACACGCCCATGCCCACCTGACTCAAATCAGTAAAAATGTCGAACCGATAATGTCATCTAGTGTGAAAATAGTGGTCTCAAAATGAAGAGAACAAACTCAGCTGAGGCTTCACAAAATAGAAACACTCATTTCCCTGTCTGGAGTCAGTTCAGGCATCATGCTAAATACTGCATTGGCGCAACTGTCCCAACTAGGCCTAGTGCCAACTGGACTTGGGCAACAATATATACACAAAGGTCTTTTTTACTTTGTTCTCCTTTCTTTAATTATGTGTATATATATATATATATGTTGAACCTCAAAATCGCATCTATCAAACAATCAAAGTTGACAGATTTGAATGATATATATGGTCTTGATATTCCCTGGGTCAGAAATCATTAAAATGTAAAATTAAAGGACTTCCAATAATTAATAGTAGCACATATAAAAAAAGTAATCGAGGATGAATGAGCCAAGATCTGTATAAGTTATATATTCACAATTTTTTTTTTTTTTTTTTTTTTTTTTTTTTTTTAGTTTGCATATATTTGCCAAAATGTTTCTTGAAATGAATTCTATAATGGCTCCATAAAAATGCATATGAATTATTGAATAATTTTATAAGCCTCTATATATTTCAATGCCTCTGTATTACTTGCTCCTACAGCTTCTACATTTTATTCAACATCATGTGTATTTTCTTAATAGAAATGTCTTATTTCCAGATTTCATCCCTTTTGTACATAAATTTACATCAATTGCAATGTACTCCTTTCATTTTACCTTCACTATTAAGTGATTCAACCTACAGCACGATGTCTTACTTTTTCTAACTTCTTTCCAAGTCATTCATCAAACTTTTGCTCTATTTTTTAAATTTCCAAAAATGCTTGAAACGTTGTCTTTAGGCAATAAAATACAGAAGTAAAAACAAAACTTATTTTTTTTTTAACGTTAACATATTCCTGAGAGTCTCTGTTAAAGTAGAACAGAGAAGAAATTATCACAAACCATGCAGCTCAAATTACAGAGAGAGAGAATATGCTGTTAAAATCCCAATCTTCTTCAAATGTACAGCCAAAAATCGTGCCAGACTACAATCCAAGTGCAGCTACTGCAGTGTCTCAAGGATAATCTGAAAAATCACTAAAACCCTTGCTCCAGACTACCTTTAACGCTGTTTTGCAAGCCGTATGAAAACACGTTTTACATAAAGTACATTGAACAATTTGGATGCCTTTCTCTGCCAGAAAACACTGCCATTACTAGGTATGCAACAATGAGATGGACCCCATTATAGCATAATTAATTCTCTTTTGGGAATGAACTAAATGTTTAAGCAATGACAGACATTTTTGAACTCTTAGATATGAAGCTGGTTTACTTTGAATGTTATGGTCAATAAAGAAGAGGAGTCCCAGATAAAATTTTGATAAATTTCAACTATCTGAAGCACTTGTGCACAAATCTTGAAACTGATACTTTTAAGAACTTCAAACATTCAACAAGTCATAATTAGAATGATAAAGGATTTCATATGCTCTAAATTTGCCAAGGGGGGGGACATAACAGTAGGTTTCTGTACATCATCTTGAATGCTTGAATCATTCCATAATGGCTAATACAGTAGTGCTGAAAGTATTTTAATCTTTGCCTGCCTGTTTGTTTGTTTAACTATGTTACACAAAACAGAATGCTGAGAGGAGAAAAATTCCATTTCATTTTTTACATTTTTCACTCAAGCAGCAAATTTGATGAAAGTTTTTGATACCATAAACACCAAACTGTCGACTTCCTAGTGCATACCAAATTAAGATTTACAGTCCAAATTAAGATTACATGTTGAAGGGCTGTAAAATTCCACATCAAAGGATAGCTTTCTCATTCATCACAGATGAAAATTTCTGCCAGATCCTGATCTATGTGATTTCAGGTTAGACGTATATCAGGAGAAAAGGAGTCAAGGTAAAAAATGAGAGGGTAATTTTAGAATTATAATCAAGAAAATGGCACTTATTCATAATATTCTGGGGAACTTTGAATTTTTAGGGCCAAATCTCTAATGCTTGGAAGGTTAAATATGCTAGCTTTTTTGCCATTCTTATAACAAATGGTTTTCCAGCTCCAGTTTGTATTCCAAGCATAACATCATTGTCAATCATTTCAGAAACCAATAATAATTTTCCTCTTTTCAATAGCACTCGAAAGAAAAAAGATAGTTACATTCAGATTGTAAAAGCTTTAGTTTGAAAATTGGAAAAACAGCATCCAACTAAGCATTCATCAACTAACTACGGATCCACTGCCAAAAAACAGATTTAAATAAGACATATGTGTTGGTAAAATTTTTTCACGTCAGCCATTCAAAGTTTTGCTGTTTGTCTTTCTTAATCATTCAGTGATTTCTTAAACTTTCTGTTGCAATAAAGGCCCACATATATGAATTCTGTTTATATATGCAAATAAAACCAAGCAAAAGACAATTAAATGAATTTCCTTCATCTGCAATTTCATTATTCTTGCGTTTTGGCTGTTGCATATCAACTGTTTTCTTGTTTCTTCTTCTTCTTCTTCTTCTTCTTTTTTTTTTTTTTTTTTTTTTTTTTTTGTAAATTCTACAGTATGTATCTTTCAAGCTAAATAGTTTCAAAATTTAGCTTCATCTTTTTCCGAACAACTGACTCCAACACTTTGCTTCAATATGTTTTTATTTTTTCATTGTGACATGAATAGAAAACAAAATAGGGCTAATTTTGCAATTATCTTTCATAGAAGTATTTATGTTATATATTAATGCAAAGCTTAATAATGGGACTTTTCTCTAATGAAGTGCAAGAGTCTCTCGTTAAAGGAAAATAGAGTCAAATAAATTGCATCTTTTGATCAATAAAATATTCCCTCTAATGCAACTGTTGAAAAAGACAGGTCTTTGACGTCATCTGGATCTTCTCAACAATATGTCACATCAACAACTAAGCAAATTCATGACACGCTGATTTCACTATTTCAAAAAATAAAACTGTTACGACTACTGGTCAAGTTTAATTTATTGTGGCAAAGTACACTAGGGATATCTGCCTAAGGGAAGCGATGAATTTGTTGAGGACTAACAGAAACTGACCCGAATATACGTTAAACATACAGAAGACCACGAAAATGCTTATGCAGCCAGCCCATTTATTGGAATTGAGCACAGGTCCGAACCACCAATGCTGAGCAATTTTACTGCTCAGCTGCTGGTGGGCCATATAGTGGACCAAAGTGTTACATTTATTTGATTTCTCGCCAAAAGATATCTGTAAAAAAAAATAATTAATTACAGCACCCCTTTCAAAAATATTCTGTGCAGTTAAATTAACTGTAAATACACGATTTCACACCGTGAACCAAATTCAAAGAAAAAAATCCAAACAAATGTATCATGACATAATATCCAAACCAACAACACAGTAAAACACATAAAACTCAAACACAAAGAATAATGTAATGAGAAACAAGAGATAATCATTACAATTTTCCTCAGCATTACGGATGGAAAATTTCATATAGAAAGCTGGCTTTCGAATTTGTTACACATGAAAATTTCTGCCATCTTTTAATGTATCCAATTACGAGTTGGATGTATGGATGTATACTAGAAAAAAAGGAGTCAAGGTACAAAGTGCCAGAGTTGTTTTTTAAATACAGTAAAGAAAATACCGTTATTTCTGGAAGAAAGGCCGCATCAGCGTAAACGCCGCACTCGAGAAAAATGGCGGGAAAAAAAATTTAAATTACACAGAAACGCCACATCAGCGTAAATGCCGCACTTGAGAAAAATGGCGGGAAAAAATTTAAATTACACAGAAACGCCGCATCAGCGTAAATGCCGCAATAGATTAAATTGCGCATGACATCGTCGTGGGCCGTATAGATGCAAAAACTCAACCTAAGTCCTGATATATGACATACCAGTTAAGAAAAATGCATGAAATGAAACCATAACTCAAAAATAAATTAAAGGTAAGAAATGTATAGCTTCTGTGCCGTTTAGAGACATTTTCAAAAATTTTCCGCTCCCTAATTAAAAACTATCCAACAAGTACTTGTACTCAAACTGATGGGATCTGTATTTGGCAGAATGCCAAGAAAAATCCATTCATGCTGAAGGGGAAATACGTCAGAGTTCGTTATTTCGAGGCAGGTGGAGTCGTGTCCGCCTTTGAAAAAAATTGCAGAAAAGGCAGGGGTGGGGAGAGGATGGGTCCTGGAAGATTCATCGAATGGCAGAGGAGAGAGACTATTCAAACTGATGAGAATATTGATTTGAAAGGGGGAAGAATGTTATTGTTCTGAGATCTCGTTTAGGGTGAATAAGGCATGTAGGTCCGTTCAAGGGAAAGAATGTAAACAAAATAACGTTCGCAAAAAGCAACTGAGTGGTCTTTTGTGTGGGAACAGCACCAGTCTATGCACAATGACAAGGTCATCCAAACCATGTACAATGACCATCATAGGAAATATTTTATTTTTAGTGCACCGAAATGCCGCATGGGTAGAAACGCCGCAGCGTTTCTTCCGGAAATTACGGTACCATTTATTTATGATATTTTGAAAAACTTATTTCAGGGCTTAAACCTATAACACTCAGAAATTTCAGGGCTTAAACCTGTAACACTCAGAGGGTTAAATTTTGAATCATTCAGAGCTTATTACCATGTTTCAAAATAACAAGTAAATAAATACAACATAGAGTAAAACAAAGAAGATTAAAAAACAAGGTCATAATGTCAAACAATGTTCTAGGAAAAAAAAGGTTTTCCTTTTTGCTTAATAGAAGAAACTACAAACAGTTTTATTCCATTTCTAGCTCAGTGAAGCATTTCAAAATAAATGTTGTAGATCACACAGTGGTCATTAAAATTAAAGGATAACGACAGATATAAAAAGTAACTGATACTAACGAATCAGATAATGAAAAATTATTAATAGAAGTTTATACAAAACTATTAGTTAACATACATTATAATGTTTGACAAATGATAATACTCAAAATATTGAAATTAAAACCAAATTTAAGGAAACTGCAAAATGATGGAAAATTAAGTCACCTCTTGTAGAAAACATATTTCTTTAATATGGCATATGGACGCTTGAAGAGATATGCATGGCTCAAATCTTGATTTCACAGACTATACCAAAGTGTTGATCAAGCCCTAAAGAATTGCAGGCCACTCTTTTAAAAGTGCACTTTTCAGTGCCAGGAGAGTTCATAAATTAATTTGGCATGTAATAATTTGGTGCACTAAGACATCCTATATATGCTCAATCAAGTTCAAGATGGGAGAGTAAGGAGGGCCAATCCATTTGAGTGATATCTTCTGTTTGCAAGTATTCTAACACCAGATATGCTTGATAAAGATGAGCACTGTCAAAAACTATGGGCCAAGAGCACCCGTAAACAGATTTAACTTCGGGTTCCAGTACATAGGTTACATATCTCCGAGTGGTTATAGAACCTCCTTCAAAGATAGGCAGCTCAGTGTAGCCATTTATAATCAATTCCTCTCCAAACCATTAAATTGTGGTCATGGAAATGAGATATTTCATAGATAAGGGAAGGCTAGCTGCATGTTCCTTCCTCTCTCCAGATCAAAACCAATTTAAAATCACTTTTCAGACTATATCTGGTCTTGTCAATAAATAATACTCGTTCCTACTCATCTTGGCTACAGTGAACATGGTGACGGCAGCAGTTTAAATGGGCCCCTCTGGTAGCTGGATTGATTGGGACACAAACCATCGATTTTCTTGCATACAGGCCAACCTCCTTAAGCTCCTGTGGCACCTGAAGGTCTAAAACAAAATCTCTTGTAGTTGCATCATAGTTTCTTCAAGCTGACTACAAAAGAAAATGTTCTTCTGATGCAGTTGTTGCTCTTGGTTGCCCTTGACCAGGTTGTTGATCAACTGAGCCAGTACTTAAAAAGTGGTTTCAAACTCTTGATATGACACTTTGAGGGATATTCAAATCTTGGAAGACCTCCATTTGTGTTTGACCTCTCTCGATTCTACCAATTATTCACCACTTCTAACCTTCACACAAATGATGCCTTTGATCCATAACTACTGAATACTGATCACTCTCAGAAACCACATTCACTTTAAGCAACACTACAGACCCAAATTCCAGCATGTGCCCACGGCATACCACACTGTCAATCACTGAATACTACCGGTGCTAACGTATGTGAAGAAGTACAATTTTGTGTTCAACTGTATTTAGTTAACATAAATAAATACAGCATTGGACATTGATGCAAGATGCTCCCAATAGTAAAAATACATAATTAGAGTAAATATCAATACCAATAAATTTTTGAATAATATTATTACTGTAACAGTTTGAGGAAATAGCAAAATTTAAACAATAAATCGCAAAAATGGTCTACAGTGCCCCCACCATGAAAAATGTATGAAATGCAATTATTTAACTCAACTTAACTTCTATAAATCATATTTCAACATAATGTATATTTCATAATAAAAAATTCATGTAGGCATCAGGGGAAACCGACGTACACGTAAGCAGTTCTAAGATAAATAATTCTGAAAATTTCTTTATAAAGACTGATAACCTGCAGAAAAATATTTAAGTGAAAATATTTCTCAGAATGAACAAGTTCCAGTCTCAATACTATTACTCATTTACAACATTATCAAACTCATCAATGTCTATTAATCTGCTTACAAAATGTTTGCGGCTAATGAAATCTGATTGAAGAAATATTTTAAAATTCAGTTGAACTCTGCATTTTGCAACTTCACAAGTAAACAATTTCATCCTATCCTCAAGGATGCCCTCAGCACCCAATGCTGCTTCATTCTTCAAAATATTTTGAGCCTTTGAATCATGATTATGGAAACCTGTTTTCTTATGGACACACTTTTCAATTTCAAATCACCTTAAATATTCAACTGGATCTTCAGAAATGATATCAGTGTTTAATTTTCCTTCAATTTCTGTAAAACCCTGAGATTTTGAATCCTAGTCCTTGGAAATCACTTTACTTAAGGAATCTTTGATCAGCTCATAAAGTATTTAGTCCCATTTGATTTCTATGAACCCTCTTTATGTCTAACCTCCTTTGAGGTCCAAAGCTGCAATAAAAATGGTAATATATAATTCCTTTTTGGGTTCAAAAATGCTTAAAGTATTTGACAAAATATGATCTTTCGGAATAACCTCAGTGCTGAACACTGCCTTAATTTTTCAAATAACTGAAGTCTGAGAATTTTAAATTTAGGAAAACTATTTCATTTTTATGAAAAGTATAAAATAAATTCCATTTTCTCTTTGCAAGCAATTCTGGTTTTAAATTCTGTTTCATTTCCAAGAAAAAGCTCATTACTCAACAATATATGATTTCAATCTATTACATCTTTGTTAGATTGCAACTTTCTGTTAGACTTTTAAGTTTAACCCATATCATCATTTAAAATTCAGCTCACTACACTTGCATGATTAAGTAGAGTATTTAGCTGGTGAGTTGATACAGAACTGGACTTGATGCTACCTTAACATTCCATCAAAAATTAATATGATTTAAATTAATAGAATGACTTCTGCATTATGCATAATTTCACAGCAGTCTGTATGAAGCTAAATTTCTTACTTTATCTTATTTCATTTTCCTTTGCTTGCCTTAATATTAGACGATTCTCAGTGGCTTTTCTGGACAATGTCTACATTTCTATGGCACTTATAAGCTTTAGAGTCTGTCATTTCAGTATGCATGGTTCAAAATTTTAAATAGCATTCATTATCTTCTTACAGAGCATATCTGACAGACTTTGAGTTTTTTGATATCCTGGGCATCAAAGATTTAATAATTTTTGGAATTTTTAAGTTCTTTGATTCAAACTGCCCTCATTTCCCTAGCTTCTTTACCATTCCCCTTTTATTATTATAAACTAAAAATATTCCTTATCCACATGGCTCTGTTTTCAGTCATAGCTTTTGTCCATAAAAGCTTTAAATTCATTGTAACTTCCGTTCACAAGATTTACAAGATCACACAAATCAGTTTTTCCCTTTACCCCCAAATCACATTTCTGTAACTTTAAAATTTCATATCACTAGCTTATATTACAAGAACTATAATCATACCAATGTTGCTTCTAACAGTAATAAAACTCAGAATGCAGTAATTTTATAACTATCACACAAAGTTCAACTGATTCTGGATAGAATAAATAATAATAATACACAAATCCTACTGGCAGTCTTGACCTTAAGAGCATTAAAATTTAATACACATTAATTCTATAGTAGGAAGTACTGCTTTTGTACTTACTTATTAGCACTATAACACATCTAAAATCATGACAATGTTTAAATGTTAAAATTAATTTGTACTACACTAGTAGCAAAAGTTACAAATCTTATTCTTAAAAAAAATTTTGCAGTCAAATAACTTCACAAGAAATAATAATGGACCACTGTCTTTAGTATCAACATTTAGTAAACATCAGTATCAAAGCTGTAATAATAATCTCGTTACTTATAAAACTTCGATCATTATCACTATGAATATTAATCATTACAGAATAAAAGTGCAACAGTATCAAATATGGTTCCTATTCCCCTTTGGTCATTTAAGCCATCAAATTAATTACACTTCAGTCTGATGTACTAATTTACTTTCTCTTTCAACTATGCACTGTATTTACAGATTTACCTTTGGCAATACCAGGTGCATTTAAAGAGGTCCTTAGGTATGCTGAGTTCCTTAACAAAAACAATTTCTATTAATGATTTTTTTTTTTTTTTTTTTTTTTTTTTTTGGGTAAGCATTACCTTTTAATGCCTTAATGCTACTTTTTCTTAATGTCCATGGTAGCAGCTTTTTCTAAAGATAATTTTTGTAATTTTAGTAAAAACCTGCATAATAAAACATAAAATACCTAAGTCAATTTTTCTTCACAAATTCAAATACTTAAATCAATTTTTCTCCAAATAAGGGGGAGAGGAATTAAAGTCTTTAAAATTTGCATGCTTACAATTCCAAACCTTTTTTTTTTTTTTAAATGATCTGTTTTTCAACATATCGTTAGATAAAATGAAAAACTGAACAGTCTGTATGCACAATTCTAAGAAAGTCCAAGTAAAACAAATACTTTGAAAAAGAGAAATATATTTCCTGAAAACAGGTAAAGAAGTTTGGGAAAATGAATGGTTTTGCTATAAAAGAAAATACTAATAATATAAAAAAATGCAAGCTCAAAATAATAAACTGGGTCACAGTATGGCTGTTATATAAACCGGAGAGAAAGAATAAAATTATCATCAGAAACACTGACTAATATGAAACATATTTATAAAGAAGACGCAAGATTAAAAAACTAACATTTAGCACATGTTTTATTAATTTATGTAATGTATTATGTATTTAAAAATATAATAACAACAATAATAATAATAAAACAAGAATTTGCATACATTTAAAAGAAAACTGCCAACCAATTTACAGAAGTTAGTATGCTAACTTTTGTAACAAGCATCATTTCAATAAAGATTAATTAGATATACATGGAGAAAACTTCAAAAAATTTACAGCCAGACGATAAAAAGCATGCTTTGCTCACACAGCCTTTCCCACAGTGTCAGATTAACTATTAATAATTATATTATTACTTAAACATTAAAAATTAACAAAAGCTTTGCATGTTTACAAGTTCAAATGAGACATTTCAATTTAAAACTTTGCACAAATAGTAAAAACTTGAAATGTTAAATACAAATGTTCTTACAGATTCAAAGTGAAACATTTTAAAACTTTGTACAAATAACAAAAATCTGAAATGTTGAATACAAATGTTCTTACCTCTTCATTTAATAAAATTAAGCCTAATAAAGGTCTAGACATCGACCACTGATTTCTACACTCTTCAAATATCACAATATTTAAGTTTGTACTCAGCATCTAGATGAAAAGGAAGAGGGGAAAGAGGGTATTAAATTTGAGAAGTTTGTAAAATAGCAATACACAAAAACTATACACATTCAAAAGAAAACATTCCTGCAAAATTTACTATTTTCCTTTTAAAAAACACAAATTATTCTGTCGAGTGGCAGGTTTTAACTTAGAAATATTTTCAAGAAGTTAATAGATCATGAAGTGTTAGAATTTTTAAAGAGATAATTACCAAGATCTGAAAGTTATTTCAGATTTTTTTATGAAATAAAGCACTAGCAATGCTGATTCATATTGACTCCAGTTAGCAATCTAGACTTGCCACCAATTTCAAGAAACTTCAAATTACACTTGCAGTTATATATATATACTATATGACGCTTTTATGATCAGTTAGTCACAAGAGCATATTACTTTTAAAGCTATAGTTTAAAACATCTGTTACAGGACAGCATATTCATTATAGTTTTGTATTAGTCCTCCTGCTCTTCTTCTATGCCATGCGTGTCAAACTCAAAAACTAAAATGAGCCAAATTAAAAGGATTTAGGAGCCGCCAAAAACAAACTTTAATTTTTACAGAAACATAGGTTTATTTCAACAAATAGTCATAAAAAAGAACCAAAAAAAAAATTTTTTTTTTATTCTGACCCTTGACATTTCCTCTCTGCTATGATCTTATCTATTTCAGGGAAAACACTGCTCACAGTGATTACTTTCAAAAATCACCCATGGTTAGCATCGTTAATTCTTCATCAAACAGAAGGTATTCCTTTCATAGGAAAAACTTCTTGGACCGATAAGTACTTCCAAACATTGAAATAATTTCAGTTGCAAAACTTCGTGTATTTTTAAGCCTGACAGGTAAATATTTGGAAATTTCAGGTACTCAAAAAACCTCAGTGAATATTTACTTCAAATTTGAGTCGCACTGAATCCAAATTACCTCCATTTGCATATGATTAGGTACTGACTCTACATTTATTGAGAAAGTAGGACAAACAAATTTGTCTTCCAAAGATTTAATATCTGCAAATCTTGCCTCAAATACATCTTTAAAACTTAGAATACTTTCAGCGTATTTTTTACATGATACAGTTCCACCTAAACTTGATTTGTTCATATTGCATGTAGGGAAGTGAGTCAAATACTCATTTTTTAATTGATTTTCCCAATGAACTAGCTTATATTTGAATGCTTTAACTCATTCACACGTGTTCGTAATGATGCGATCTTTTCCTAGCAGTGATAAATTCAAAACGTTTTTCAGTGTTTTGTGACAGCAACCATGAAAAATAAATTTCGCAGTCATGTTGAATTAGAAAACCAATGTATGTCTTGATTTTTAGTGATTAAAAACTCATATTTATTCCTTTAAATCCCAGACTTGTTTGAGAATTTTAGAGCAGGATAATCAATGTGCCTCAGTACAGTAGAACACCAGATTATTTGCATTCTAATTCATGTAAGAAAGCAGAGAATTGTTAATGATTTTAAGATCTTATAAATCTTACAAAATTGATAACTTTTTTTTATGTTTGATAACACATTTTCCATGTTCACAATTTTACTATAAAGTATTTCTTGATATATAATATAATGCATGTGATGAACGTGAGATCCATCATAAAGTTCACTTTGCTTTCTTTTGCACTGATGCCACAAAACCTTTGTTTCCTCTGATCACAGAAGGAACACTGTCTGTAGCAATAGAAGTTAATTTTGACAGAGGTAAATTATAGTTTTGTGAAATTTTATAAACACAAACAAATATATCATGTCCTGTAGTAGTACTATACATTGGTACCACTTCCAATAATTCCTCAAAAATGCTGAAATTTGGGTAACAAACACGAAGAAACACAGCTAATTGAGCTACAATCCCAATGTCCATACTCTCATCACATGCAATAAAAAATCCTTCAAAACTGGGTGATTTTTGCTTTGATCTGATCGCTTAATCTGACAGCCACGTGAGTAATTCTTTCTGCAACTGTATTTCAAAACAAAAGAAATTTCTTGAAAAAACTTCATATTTCCCTGATTAAAAATTTCTGCAGCTTTAGTTAAACATTCCTTGATGAAATCACCTTTAATGAAAGGTTCTGAATATTTAGCAATCAACTCTGAGAAGACATAACTTGCATGCACCGATACTACATTTCGTTTGATACTTTACTAAACACCAGCTGTTGTTTCTTCAGTTCCAGTTTCAGATGCTTTAAATTTATTACATATCAAACAGATTCTTTTACCTTTTCTTTCTCAGGAAAAATATTTCAATTCCCACTTTTCTTGAAACTTTCGATGTTCATCAGGAACTTTCCGTTTAGTTTTACTACAACTCGGCTTTGATAAAGACATAATAAAAAAATATCCAAAATACTAATATTAAAACTAATATATACTAAATATCAAAAACTTAATATCAACTGTTTGCACTTTCTCCTTAGGACAGAATTGCAACTGAAACTTTACTATGAAAGGGAGCAAGTTGGGCAGCACTATTGGCCATTTCACAGCCTTGCTCAATATAAAATAATATATATAAAAAAACATTTACTCCTTATTATGTTTCAGCTGAATTATCCAACCAATAAAAATGTGAGAAATACCAATGCTTGGGTAGAGAATTATTAAACTTAGAAATGGGAAAAGTACTGATAAAAAGAAAGATCTTAATTTATGAGAATGTATCAGCTATAAACCTACAAGATCTTTCAGTCTTGAACACACAACTTTTCTCAGAATATTCCACAGGAATCTACTGATCAAGAAATACATAAAAATAAAAGAATTTGCTGTTAACCTTGTATAGAATTTTTTTTAAAAAAATAAAATATGGGGAATAAAAATCTTCAAAACAGCACTACATCACTAAATAGCCTTAGATTTGTATATTTTTACATTGATTTTGCACTCAAAATTTTTTAACATTACATACTTATAAGTGAGAAAAGCCATTTGAAACTATTTTGTCTATGATTTTAATGCATTGTTTGTGTTTGTCTATTAAAGGATTAAATTTTCATCAGTCCTACTTAAATTTTACATTTTAAGTTATTGTGTATTAACAGCCAAAATATATATCTTTCACTAGTTATCGCTTCTTTCATTATTTTACATTTTTGTTGCATGAATCAAAATCAACTCGGCAACTTTCCAGGCTTCCAAAAGTGAATTCTGAAAACATTGGAAGTTGCCAAATAGTGCTGTTTCACTAAATTTTGCTACCTTCTACAATTATGCATTTCTAGATATTAGGTGTCCTAAAACAGGCCGATGGTTTTTCAAAAATTTATAACAGGAAAATGATTAAGGTTAAAAAAAAATTCTTGCAGCATTTTTTTTTTTTTCCTCCTGGAGTTCCTGGTTTCGGTTCCAAGATTTTCCAACAGACGACACTATAAGTCCCTTCTACCGTTCTATCCAGTTTTGAAGTATGCAAATTATCAAATTATGCATCTGAAGAAGGGGTTGATGTTTTGACTTGAAAGGAGTGTTATCTATACTGGATGAGCAGCAGAGAGCAAACAGAAGTTCTGTAGGAAAGTGTTGAAAAAAAATGTATTGGTTGGAGGAAAGGTTCTCCTTATAATGAAATTCTACTAAATGGGCAAGAGTATCACAACAACAAAAACCCTTCAGTGCAAATTCCAAGTCATTAATGATCCACAACTGAATATAATAAAACATCATATGAGAAATTCAAACGAACAGGTAGTGTTGTGGATGGGAAAGTCGAAAATGTTGGATGACAACAGAAGCAAATTTCCAAGTCATTTAGGAAACATTTGGTCACTCCCCTGGAAAATCAGTCCAAAAAACTGCAGCCATATGTCCAATGAGCAAAACTGTGTTGCATAAGTGTCTAATCTTGTTACCATACAGAATTCAAATATAGCAACTGCTTCAGGCTATATCTGTAGAGAAAAGGAACATGCTTGGCGGTGGCAATATTCATGTAAACTCCGGTCCAGCAAGAAAAATTATGTTAAATTCAGTCATGTCTATCTACAAGCACCCCCCCTCATTATTCATCATTCAAACTACGCCACAAAACAACTATCCAAAATCTGTTAATCAAGATAATTATTACATTTATTTATTGTTTATTGCAGTTTAGCTAGCAGGATGATTTTCCTGTGTTCTGAAACCCCAGTGAAAAAATTGTTGTGCCAGCTCTTCTAACCCTCAAGATATTTATACCAAGGGTAAGTCTAACAGCTATTATAAAAACAACGTAAAATTTAAAATCATGGTGATAATAACTTACTAAAACAACAGAATAACCAAATCAGATTGATGAGTTTTGTACCTCAGCATGCTTAGATGCACTACAAACTATAAGAAAGCATGTAATCGCATATGCAGTGGACCACATTATATTCTTGCAGTACAATACAGATTTTGTCACAACTCTACGAAAATACATGCACTGCTTCCATTTTCTTTAAATAAGGCAGATGAAGGAAGGCAGATGAAGTACAGTATGATGCATCTTCTCTTTGCTAGCAACAGTGCAAATAACACTTGTTGAATGTTCATCTGTTAAGTAGCAATTGCATTCTTACCAGTATATAAGTACCAACCTTAAAACGTGAAAAACCAGGAGTTTCAAGAAGGTTTTTTTGCACTGAATAGCAACATCATTTCAAAAGAACTCCAAAATGATTTCAATTCAATTTATAATGCCCAATACATGTTACTGAATTATTTCTGATGTAAACTAAATTTCAAATTAATTAAATAAATAATTTAAATTTTATGCTCTTTGGCTAATTTCATTTAAAATTTTTATTACACTTTTATAACCAAGGAAAGACCCACGAGGGAAATAGAAGCTTTGTACATTTAAGTATTACAAAAATATAATTAATGTATTACTGTATGGATAAACTTTAAAATGTACCATTTATTGATTTAAAACAAATTAAGTACATTTATTATTTAACACTGCTTCAGTTTTCATAAAAAGTACTACAAATCTCTACAACTGATTAAGAGAATTCAGATGAAATAAAATAAGAAAAATTATGTTGAAAGTCATTACAGGTGAGGTGAATGGAATTTGCACAAGTTTCATAAATTTAATAGATATAATTTATGGCTGTGAAACATTTTCCTTGGTAAAGACTAAAAAACCGGGAGATTTGGCAATCTATTAAGAAATGCAAAACCAGGAGAATTTGCAGCTATGCTGTGAAAAGCTTAGCTTGTCAAAGAATAATCTTGTAGAGAAAATTCAAGAATGGAGCAATAATCTGGTACAGTCAAAAGTCGTTAATTCGGACACCCATAATCCGGACCTCAAAGCTAAAAACTTTATGTGCATGTGCCGCATTGACGCATGCGCATAGGCGTTTACGCGTGCGTGTAAGACCTTTAGGACTGCGCATGTGTGTGTGCGCAAGCGCAGAATACGTTTTCGCATGCGCGTTTAATGTATAACGGACGGTATAAGCTAAAATGATCTAATTATCTATTTCAGTTAATGTTGATGATTGCATTGTTCCTTAATCTTCGAATTGGATCCGGCTTATTATTTTTTACAGACTGTAAGAGCAATTTTATAAAAGTAAGCTTGAACTTTCGATTATGTCAAATAGAATTTCCGATGCTGGAGCTCCCAAAGAATCTACAAAACGAAAGTATGTTTCAATGTCTATCAAACAAAAAGTGAAATTGCTGGATAAAGGCATATCCTTTGTTTATCTAACCGTTCTGAAATCTGTTTATCATTTTTACGCTGCTCTGCACGGGGGGGGGCGTCGTGGTGCGCAATGAACTGGAAGTTGATCTGTCAGCACTATCCACTATCGTTATCTTCAGGGCAGATGTTTTATTTTTTTCGGCTTATAATTCCTTACTAAGTGCAGTATTTCATCTCGATGTGCTCCGTCTTTGATATGATTTAAATCAAATTCCTCGTCATTATAAATATCATGAATACAAATCAAATAGTTTTCTGGTTGCAATTTTCTAATTTCGGCTATGCGTAATGTATGCTTTACGCATGCGCGCGTTGAAAGAAATGTTTAATAAAGTAAACAAATAAATATTAAGCTTTTTTTTTGTGTGTGTGTGTGTGTGTGTGTAAATTTTGATACCCTTTAGGTCATAATTGCTCATTATTTTATAAATTATGGTTTCATATTTTTTAATTTTATAATTTCTGCATGTCATGTTACCAGATTTAAACTGATGATCTATAATCCGGAAAAATCGATAATTCGGAATCGCCAAAGTTCCAACGAGTCCGGATTAAAGACTTTTGACTGTACAGAAAATTCAAGCATTTCATTCAAGGGGTTAAACATCTGAGCTGCATTTAAAGGACACTTCGTTATTAGATTAGTGTAATTATCTAATAAACCCTTTGTTTTTTAACCTTCCATTAATTAAGAGGATAGTTAAATAGTTAAAGAAAAATCATTTTTTATAACAAGGTAACATATAGTAAATGAAAACATATATCATGACCAAAATAAGGAAATACCACTCAGTACAGTACTCAGCCTGACCAAAAGCATTTGCATTTTTATTGTATTAATACTTCTGACTTTGCAAGTTTTGTGCCAGTTTTCATGGTAGACAGCAGTGCAGTAAGGGATTTTGCAATGTTCAGCCTAGATAAAAAGCACTGGCTATATGGTTGCACATTAATTCTAAACAGCAAATA